>NW_028232893.1:10002500-20002500 GCF_057557595.1 Rhyacophila brunnea | reverse complement strand
CCTGGGCCCCTAGGCTAGAGCCCTATCAGCCCCCCCCTTTGTGGGGACCATGGTAATGGGTCATATTTATTGTTGTCATAAGTATTACTTACGGACTTTGAAAGTGACATCCATGACGGCGTCAGTTCCATCGACGAGTGGGCAAGGTTCCTTTACACATCCTTGGATGTTGACAGTTACTGGTGATGGTCCTGAAGCGCCTACATAAATAAAATAATACAAATATATTTTCAGTGCAACATAATAGTTTGAATAATATTATATTATGGACTATTCTTTTTCGTTGGTGTACTTTAAGGGTTAAATTTAATATTGAATCATTGTTGTGCATTGTATTAGTTAAAGGCAATCACATGCGAATGACTATATATTATATTATCGTTATCAATGTTATCATTTAAAAGAAATCATATATTTCACTCATAAAAAAATCATCAATGTTGTAATGACCTCATGATTAGACCTTGAGAAAAACCTCTGGAAACATTAATATATTTCGTCACCTCAATACTACAACTAGATAACTCTGATTTGGTCATTGTTGGGAAAATGAATTTTAAATTTTACTTGAATAACATAAATCTAGGCTATAATTATTATTTAAAATAAAAATGGAAAATTGTGCTTATCTAATTGGGAACAATTAAATAATGAAAAAAAATTATTGTATGAAAAAAAATTGTAGATATATTATTTTATTTATTTATTGCATTTTTTGTTTTAAAGTTATCTAACATTTTTAAAAATAAAATTAATACAGTTCCCATTAACTTCTGACTTACCTATCTAGAAATGTAGAATCATATTCAATAGCTATCTCAAAATAGTAAAAATCAAGTTATCTAGTTGTAGTATTGTTGAGGTGACGATTTGTATTTTTCTTGATCCGTAGTAGGTATAAGGTCATTCACAGTGATACAATAAGGCACTTATATGTGAGGACGACTTCATGTGAATATTGTATAATAATTAAAATATGGTCTAACCAAATCATTCAGCGTACTTCCATGTATCAAATTGTGTGCTTGTTATATACTATTTTTCTAATACGGTTTCAATTTCTTTGTTTTTCATGTCATGTTTTGAACGTTTTGAATTTATTATTTTTGTAAAGTTCACTTTATGTACTAGTGAATAATTACATTTGAATTTGATTTTGAATACGATCTCGCGTGAGTTCTCGTCTGATTTTGGGGTACACTTTGATCACATCATATTGCGGCATCCCATGAAATATCATCTTCCGCATCTTATAATTAAAGGAAAGATCTCCTGTAAGCGAAGCCCTGATCAAAGAAAAATGTTTTGGCGCAAGAAAAAGATTGGTTTGAGCTCAGCACTCTATTTCTATTTAGAATAGCGATGGATTGGGAAAAATGCCCGAAATCAGCACCGACGAAAAAGAAGAAGTGTTAATGTATATTATAATATTATGAGAAGACGCACGTAGGTTGATTGGTAAAGCATATTAACGCGATTAAAATGGATGTGGGTTTGAGGCTCTTGCCAAGTGTCGTATTTATAAGAAAGACTTTTTCTAATATATTATAATATATCTGAGGTATTTTCAAACTACTTACATTTCTGCACCTCGGTGGCAACCACGCAGGAGAAGGCCGCGAAGGTAATCAGGAAGAATGTGTAAGATGCCATTCTGTGATCCTTTTAACACTCTGTTGGATACTTAATGTGATATTGTTCACGTGTTTACTGTATTTAAAGAAAAACATAATCAACCGATTATCTAACTGACGTTATCGATAAATAAATAGATAAAAAAAATGTCTACCATTTGGATTAGTTCACAAAGTTTTTAAATGAGTGAACCCATATTGTTATTATACTTATATCACAAATTAAATAAACATAATTTTGCAAAACTCAGATACATGCCTCTAGAAATAAAATAAGACCATGTGGTGTTTAGTGGATGTATGATTGGTTAGTGAACGTCCAGTTTTCACTAAAATTGAGTCATTATAATATACAAAACCCCAATCTTTATTATGTCTGTATAGTGTCAAAACGATGTACGTCCAAATAAGATATTAATTTGAAAAGGCATTGTCTATTATAAACATATTATATCCATTTCGAATGTTATTTTTAATCGGTTTGAATCTTTTAATGTCAATTATCTCAAAACAATATACTAAAATGGGCATACAGTGTCCTCTAACCCATCTATAATATAAGCGTCGATGGCTGCTGTCCACGTGATAGCTACACGTCTCAAACAGTACAGCATGTCATCAGTGACTGCCCAATCTTATAGGAAAAGAGCGATGGGCTCTTGGAGTTCTCACAAAATAAAACTCAAATTATTTAATTCTGGCCATTAAACAAATTAAAGAAATAAATAGATGACCATAACTTAATCTTAAATTTTAATCCAGATTTTTTAAAAATATCTTTTAAAATAATTGAAATAAAGTAAATGGAAAAAAAATGTAAATGTCATGTCGGAAAGTAAAAGTTTGACGAATTGTTGAAACGAAATTAATTATATGTCATAAAATAAAGACATCGAAGAAATTTATTCTGTACGCGCTCTAAAATAAGCTTTGGATTCTCGAATAGTTTTGCTTGTCGCATGATAAATCCTAGAAGATTACTTGCACGTCGAGCTGTATTTGGTTCCATGACAAATCAGAAAATGACGGTGTTGCCGGCAAGCTTATGATATCTCATCTTAATCAATATAATATGTTCAAAATGATTGGGTGACTAGGTACAACGAAATAATGACCTAACCTAACCTAAATAGATTCCACAAAAATTAATGTTTCATTTTTCACCTGGCTGTTTTGTTTTGTCACTGTTCTGTTTTGTCATGTTCTGTTTTGTCATTTTCTATTTTGTCCGGTTACCGTAGATATTATATGCGAGTGAAAATATAAAGCAGAGACAAATATTATGCCAAGATCTTTCACCTCATATTGGCGCTTTAATGCACTTGTTGACATTATATTTATATTTAATCGGGGTTATTGACCTAGAAAATATAATACAGAAACTTGTCAGTTTTAAATTAAATTTCATTGTTTATTGACCAACTATCAAGTGAACAGAGATTTCGTTGCAAAACTATGTAACAATCCAACTCAACAAAGTTTTAAATCATCTGAAAAAAGTAAAAATTCATTTCCACCCTTGGCATTCATAATATTATTATTGATAAATATGAGGAAGATAATTGGTCCGAGATTTGATCCTTGGGGAACACCCAAAAGATTTTGAAAGACGTCAGATGCATACTCGACATATTGACAACGATGTAATAATTCGTAACATGCAAGTTTATTATCCACACGGTTTAGCAGAAGATACAATTATTATTAAGTTACCCACTTTTATAATAATTTCTGACCATGTTCGATCCCAATATGATCATATGGGCGAGTAGAGGTTTATATTAACAGATTTTTTTATTTTTTACGATAAATGGATGTCAGCCACTTGCTCAACCTATTAGGTCCATGCCCTGACTCACATACAAATTGAAAAACAATATGTGTACTTGCCAGGCCCAGGATTCGAACCTGGGACCCACGGCGTTATAGTCCAACACTTAAGCCACGCGGCCACCGTGGGCGTCATAATAATTAAGAATACAGAAATGACACTTAATATTTAAAAAAATATATGCAGCTAACTTCACTTATTTGATCACCAAATGCTGGTTCTGGCTTCTTTAGAACGCCCCCTAAAATTTAGGTATCACTAGTTAAGAACTGGCGAGTTCAATAGTCTCATAATAATCTGGTTATCTATAATAATATATGCGCCACAGTGATGCGTTGCATTTAATAATGTGACGAATATATTTTTTCATATTGTTATGCAGGTGTGACCCATTATTTTACTAATAAGTAGTATTTTACAAAAAAAAAAAAATACTATCTATGTAGTACCTATGTATCAAATTGTACGAGTATTATCAATCCCAGGTGTTCAATCAAATTCCATACAGGTGTGTTTGATTAATGATTATATCACGGTTTTTGTTATCTACGAGTATATTGTCTCTTTGAAGATATTATACAACGTATTTAAACTGCGTCAAGTTAACGTACTTCTACAAAAATCAAATATTATTGGATTATGTTCTCATCATTAAAATATGACGTATTGTCGGTTTTTTTTTCATTTATTATCTTTAAAAAAAAGATAATTTTGTCTGTATGCTATGAATAGAGGGGAAAGTTCTCGGCCATTCGTTTAATTTAATGTATTGGGTCCAAACAAGGTCATCTATATTACTTAATGACGAGTTTCGATGGTAGTGCTAATTATTGCGTAAATTCAAATGCAATGTATAATGCGGTTAATAAAGAATTTTCGGTTGTATTATTTTGTCCGCACAACTGGCCGGAATCCTTCCTCTTGACCTGTAAATACAGGTGCGCGGTGCATCCACGATGCTCCTCAAAGGTGAGAAGGCTATTGATGGTGACTTTCATCTTGCTCCGTCTCTAAATCTTGATGCTGAAAAGGTATCTTTGAAGAAGCAGACAATACGTCTTATGACGCTGGATGCGGCGCCGAAGACCTGGCAGCGAAAGTCGGATGCTTCTACCAAGGGCAGGCACACATATTTTTGTTCTTTTTGAA
This sequence comes from Rhyacophila brunnea, assembly GCF_057557595.1. Taxonomy (NCBI): domain Eukaryota; kingdom Metazoa; phylum Arthropoda; class Insecta; order Trichoptera; family Rhyacophilidae; genus Rhyacophila; species Rhyacophila brunnea. The sequence goes on along the minus strand of NW_028232893.1, from coordinate 19,997,886 downwards.
TATACAATGGCGATTGGAGATAACTAAATTTAGTCTTGACCACTACTAACACCAGTCAGTTTTTGACAGGCTATGGTGGATTCGCTGCCAAGCTCTACGAGCTACATGTCCGAGTGGCGGAGAACTACAGGATGTACACCACATTCTCTGGAAATGTCCGATAATGTGCTCCGAGAGGGAAGAGATGCTTACTTCGGTCCAATCAGCTGTTGGGCCCATCGGGCCGTCCGACCTGGTCGCCACAAAGTTCAATTATATTGCATTTAAAAAGTTTGCGGCGTTAGTGCTGTTTTGTTGTATTTGATAGATCCGTATTGCTAAAGCTTTGTTTTTTTGTATCTTATTGAATACGTGTATTAATTAAGGCGCTAAGTACCAAAAACATAAAAACTGACATTTTTATAGAAAAATGTTCCACATACCAACGCCAATAACTCAACAAGCAAGTCAAAAAAATACAGCAAAATAATTAAACCTGTCGAAGTTGTAAGTCCGTTGGCGTGTTTTATTTATAATGGTATAAGTAGCACTGCAGTTCTCAACGGCATTCAATATAAAATAGCTGACGATGGTGTGTTGACACTTGCGAGTTCTTAATACCTAAAATTATAGAAGCTGCCGTGATTACTTCACACTGTAAAACTACATTTTTCAAAAGGTCTGCTTCATGAAATTTTACTGCAATGACTTGGTATTTTGTAACTACAGGCAACACTACTTTTTGGTACTTAGAGCCTTATTTAATACACGTATTCAATTATTATCATTAATTTCATTTATTTCTGTTAAGTCTCCATGTCTTTCTCTCCCATGGCACTTTTTATTGAATTACGTTTTTCAATAAACTCAGTCAAAGCTCAGCATGGTGATCTCAGTCTTGGGTATCTGCTCCTGAGACTAAGTTAAGTTTACTATTCGAAAACTAAATGCACAGTTTTGTACCACGGTCTGAATATAATAGGCCTTGGTGTCTTAGCTCTGGGTCAAACAAGCATTGAAAAAACAATACTTAGGTAAATTTTATAAATAAATTGTTTGGTAATACTATTTAAATTAAAAAATAATTTTAATTATCACGCAGTGTTTCTTTATAAATTACCGTCATCTCATTTACTACACTCTCTCATTAGAAATCATCTCTTATCTCTATCTTTCAAAGAGATTGCTTGCTTTTTGTAAAATATATGAGCCAAAAAATAATAAAAACAAATCACTATAATATTATAACAGTTGGTCGTTATGTTAAATATCTCGTACTACAGAATTCTAATACCTAACATTTTCTATTCTTCTCTTTTATAAATTCAGCAGTTCCTAAAAAATATGTTTTGATAATATCAAATTCGCTTATATTAAAAGAAATAAGTTTTAGGGAGGGAAGATTGGAAAACATGACTGTAATTATTTTCTTGTAGAGATAACATTCAGGTGGTTTGCTATTCTAAACGTCAATGGGTATTGACATGATGTAGCTGTAGCAAGTCTTCAGATAGGAAAAGGTTGCTTGTACCTTTAGCAAGTTTCATTAATTCAGATATCGACCCTGGTTAAGATTTCCCTATACTATTGTGTAATGTAATGAAGTGTTACCAACTAAATAATTCAGGTAGGTATATAATTATTGAAATATATGGTTATGAATAATAACATCTGGTTTTTTAATTGATTATTTAATGAATCCGATAAAAATAATTAGTTTAATGTAAAAACGATAATCAAAATAAATAGATATTTGATAACAATTTATAGCCAACCGATTATCACTACTGATATACCAAACTTTATCATACCATCGATGGTTTTGATAATTTAGGATGATTGGGAATTTTACATTAAAATTTGATAACATGAATCAACGTAGGTGACTAATTATAATTAAATATCTATAAAGCACGACATAACGCAATCCTATTACCAGTATTACATATCTTATTTAGGTAATGCATGATTTGAAAACACACCAGAAAAATATATAACCACTAAAAACCCTGCGGGATTTGAACCTTGGCTTCATCAATACATCCTTTGCAAGGGGCACAGGGTGAGTTGATTCACATCACAGCTGCATGCAAACGCAAGGTCACGGGTATTTCTCAATTAAGTAGGTACCTATCATTTTTTGAGCGGCCGCTCGCCGAATATTGACTGAATATTTTTTTATCTATGTGCAATGGATTGAACAATTATTCGGTATCTGCTAGGTGCTGTGTGCTTATGAGGTGTCAGAATAAATAACTGTTTTGTATTATAGGTATTTTCAAGCTGGTTCTGATTAAATTTATGTTCTCAAATCATTTCATTACATATAGTGAACATTACAAATTACAAATTCAAGAAGTTTACAATATGACATTAAAAATAAATGAACAGTATTAAAAAAACAAATAAATAATAGAGTGGGTAAATACAAAACTTATGAATTATGTAGTTACATGGGAGTACGCCAAATGCACAAATTAGATTTTTTTTCTAGATGCATTTATGGATGCCTCGCATTTACTATCAAGGTTTCTTTAAGGACGTTGGCACGCAAACTACTCTACTTGATGCTAGTCAAATGAAAATTGTGCCGGTTGAGAAAATATGTCTTATTGTAATATGCAATACACTACATTTTGATTTATTTTATTTTGTTAATGTCAATTCATGGTGGAACTGCATTGCATTGTTGTTTAATTTAATGAAACGCAATTTTTTTGTAGTATTATTCAATTATTTGTTTTGAGTTTTGGTTGAAAATGTCCCTCTAAGGCGGACAAAGCCGGTCCTAATTTATTGATTAAAAGTGGAATAAGTACTACAAAAAAAAATTCGTTTTATTAAATTAAACAACACTACATTTTGAAGTAGGGTTTTTTTGTATCCTAGAAAAATGAAACACACATCATAGACGTAATTGACAATGAGACAATATTGAATTAACATCAGTGCATAAACTTAGAGCAGTTGTCAGAATGATGGACAAGTCAATGGAATGACGTATTCTTCACAGGTGTGTAAGTTTATCCCATATTATTCCACACTCGATCGTGGGCTGTTACTCTACATCTGTTAGATTTTTCAGTTCCCCATTAATTCTATAATCCCTGAATATGATGTTATATGATACAATTTTTAAGTCATCTGTGCCTGCTCTTCTAATCTAACCTAGAAACGAAAGACTCCCGAACACCACGAGGCAGCATCCAGCCGGAAGGAATTCACAGTATCTACATATACAGGATCCCTCCCAAGATCATTGCCATAATCAAAAGCCTGCACGAGAATAGCGAATGCTGTGTCAGAATTAGAGACACTGTCACGGAATGGTTCGGGGTCACGACCGGAGTCAGACAGGGTTGTGTCCTTGCACCATTTCTCTTCATCATTCTCTTTGACTTCATACTACGAAAGTCAATACCACCCAACCGAGGCATACCTGTTACCCCCACGGTAAAGCTATGCGACCTGGAATACGCCGACGACGCTGTCCTATTCGACAACTCAATCGAGGGCATTTAAGAGACAATCGACATGTTGCATAACAACTCCCCTCGCGTTGGTTTGAAAATCAACGCGAAGAAAACCAACGTCTTGTGTAATAGCACCTGTCCTGATCCAGATTTCCCTCTGATTAGCGACGGACAAAACATCGAGAGCGTCGACAGCTTCAAGTACCTGGAGGTACACATCACGGGAGATGGCATTTTGCAGAAAGAGCTCGCTATCCGAATGGGAAGGGCTAGAGCAACATTCAACTCGATGCGGAATGTCCGGGACTCACGATTGTACTCGGTCAAAACCAAATGCCGCCTATTCGACGCTTACATTCTGACGGTGCTGTTTTACGGTAGCGAATCATGGAACCTTACGAAGGCTCAGAGCAACCGTATACTGAGCTTCGAAAACAGATGTTTGCGACGAATACTGGGTGTGCGGTGGTATGACTTTAGGAGCAACGAGAAGATAAGAGAACGCACCAAGCAGCCTCTCATCACGCTGAAAGTGAAGAGGCGACGTTGGACCTGGCTCGGCCACGTGCTGCGGATGCCAGGAGAGAACTTCAACCTGGCTTGCCTGTTCTTCAAGCCGACCGGATTCCGGTGTCCTGGAAGGCCGCTAAATACAATCTATAGAATGTATACGGCGGAGCTACGGGATGCTGGTTTAAATTGGAACGAAGCAAGAAGACTGGCGAGCGACAGGGATTCTTGGAGGTGCCGCGTGGTGTCCATATGCTCCAGTTAAGGGACGGATATGGTAAAAGAAGAAAAGAAGAATAGATATTAGATGTAAACATACATGGTTATGGTTTTGATCATATTATATACATAAAAATAGATAATATCTGAATAAAAATATATAAAAGACATTTTAAAGTTTGTAATGTTACAATACTTAATATTGCCTATTTGTATTTTTTGTATGAAGACAAAACATCGCAATCTTTCCCAACTATTGCGTGTAATAATATCCACCAATAATAATTGTATTATTTTTATACACCAATCAATGAAGTGTGATTACAAACGTTCGATTATTTTTTAAATTTATATTACGTAGATTAAAACTTATGATAATGTACTAATTTTAGACATTGATAATGATATAAAATTCAAGGAAATGGTTTCTAAATATAGACAACTATGGAAGCAATATATATATTATAAATACACCACAATAAGAGTGAAGTTCGATAGTTTTGACAGAAAATATAAAGTATATAGAGTGACACCGAGCAAATGATACAGTGGACTTCATGTAAGAGCAATCGAACATAATAACGTTAAAAATTCACTCGATGTAATTGTATTCGTGCGCAGTAGAAGAAATTGCAATATGCGCAATTTCAAAGTTTAGTTGTTCCATAATATTAGGTAAGTGGATATTAATATATTGATCTTTACATTGACTGTCATCACATATATATAATTAATATTATTGAATATGAAAACAAAAAAGACATATTAATAATAATGGGATATATTATTAATAACAGAAAAAGGCTTTTTCATTTCGAAAAAATATAGTCACATGGTGGCGCTAGAGGGCGCGATTGGACTGTAATTGTGGTGGATTCTGGATGTTGGGGGAGGACGAGTTAATCCGGGCGCTAACTCTTGATGTTGAGATGGCTAATACTCTGGTGATGATTCCGTGTTCACGCACTCACACAACTAGTATTATCACGCTTCGGTTTATTACTCTCACGGTTACACTGTTTTTTGGGATAAATCATGATTATAATATGTTCAGAATGGATGAGAGTCGCGACCTTCGCTCAAACCATAACAGATTTAGCGCAACGAAAGTACAACAGATACGTGATGGATGAGTCATCCTGTATTGTTGATGCGGCATCGGTCGTGTCGTATCAGATCACGGCGCGATGTCGGTCGAAAAGGTACTTGATGGATGAGTCACCCTGTATGTCAATTCACAAGTGCCGGTATTGACGGCTTGACAGGACGTGTTGAATAGACGGAGTTTGTAATGTAGCTGAAAAATATGTATTTATTAACATACCGGGTATTACAGTGCCTGGATGGCGACAATAAATGTAATACGTAGGTAGGAAATATTTGGTGTGGTATCGAGATCAGATTATGATCATAATTGGCCCAAACAGTACATACTATTACATGCTGACTTCAACAACGTGGTATTATAATTTATACATGCATGTCAACAATAATTATCCAAGTGGCGGAGAAATACAGGAGGAAACCACATCCTCTAGGAATGTCCTAAAATGTAGAAAGAGAAAGTTTGCTTAAGTTGGTTCAACCATCTGCCCATCAAACCGTTTTACCTGGTCGCCAAAAAAGCCAATTTTATTGCATTTAGATTTTTTTTTCGCGTCATACTATCAACTTAACAATCTCTTTACATAGATTGTACAATAGTTTTTGTTATTATAATAATATGTGATCCTCTTTCCTGAGGGCATTCTTAACGACAGCCGTATTCATATAGTCTCGAACTGCACTCAACGCAGTTAGTGGTTTATCGGCCGAATAAGAAAACTATTAAAAAAAATGCATAATATGTCATGAAGATGCGTACAGGAATGCGCACTAAACTTAAAATGGCAGCAATCTGCGCGATCTGTCAGTGTCACTTTAATATACGTCTAAAATAAGTTCATCACAACAAGCGTTTAGTAGATTTAGTTCGTCTTGATTGAAGTTAACTCCCCGTCGTCGTTGGGCTATATAGATGGATTCATGATGGTAAAAATGCTAAAATTGTAAAAATGTATACAGATATCGTGGATCGATGGAAATGTCAATATTGTCAATGAGCCCGCGAAGCTGTATTGCCATATTATGGAAATGTTTACTGGATATACTTTATTCTTTTGTGCATTAAGAAGTTTAGTATAAAATAAATATGATATTATAACAAATAAATTATTTAAAGTTCATGATCATTATTCATTTATAATTATAAAATTTATATCGTCCGTTTGCACATTTTTACACCTATTCACAATTTCAAAATTTTAAATTAATTATCGGGGAATCAAAATTTAAACGTTGGTAACATTAGTCATGGCATGACGCGTATTAAGTCAGCGACGTGACGTCACTATTCAACGGACTCTATTTAGGTTTTTGCATGTAAATTTGCATTAAATAGCTTGAATACAGTTTGCTGTTATATGCATACGCCAGTTAAAATCATGTAAATTCAGGTTAAATTGTGCATGGTAATCTCAGTTTTGGGTAACAGCTCTTGAAACATTCGAATTTATAACAAAATACTGGGTCAGCACAAGATTTATGTTTAATATTGTGAATTATTCGTTGAATAAAAATAATGGTAGGTATATTATTTTCCGAAAAAATATAATATGCAGTCACTCTTGTTTACTGAATAGAAGTATAATATAGTTACTGAGTTAATTTACGAATAGGTGAGCACAGGTTATTCACAAAGCCTGAACTGGTCTAATGATTGCAATTATTATATTATTAGGCTAGCAGAAAGGTTTTGTAATACTCGCCTGAGCAATGATTCATCATGTACATAATATATATGTATATGCCAGACGTTCATAATATCATAATAATATAATTAGTGTACCTAGTATGTAATACATAATACGATAATATGAAATGGTTCACAGAAAATTCACTACTATAGAAAATTAGCCACAGACTAGATATCATATTAGATTAAAAAGGTATATTTAATTTTTGCTGGAAAAAATCAAAACAAGATTGGTTGGTAGGTAACTATAACGATATTTAAAAAAAATATGGTATACTGATAAAAATCAGTTTTTCGATGAACAACACATTTTAAATAGGTACTTACTTAATTTTAAACTAGAAAAAATACCCGGTGGCAGTGCCACCTGTCAACATTTTTGAATGCGACTCAGTTGACAAATAGGATGAGAGTAGGTACCCTAACATTTTTTTTTCTTTCACAACCCGATTAAAAAAAACGATTCATTTATTTTCCTGTCAATTTATTTTTCCAATTTAGAATTAACCAAATATTAGTACCTACATACGTTTTCTTCATATCTCGCTATCTCATATACATTCACATATTTTTAATTAAAAAATATTTTAAATATATTACATATAATAATTATTTTTTATTACAACATAAGGTTTAAGAATGTTAGCTTGCTTTATTGTAGAAAAACATATTTTTGAAAACGACACAGACTGCCTCCTGATTGGATTTATTTAAAGTACCTCAGGTTAAACGAACATATAAGAAATAATTCGCATGATCATAGAATAAAAAGTGTTCCACACAATCAATGTTTATTTCTGAGGTATTTTGAAATTGGGTTTTTTCTATAATAAAGATGTTTTATATAAAGCATTTTTTCAAAACTGGCACATCGTTCCTTTAAATTAGCGTCAAATAGAATAGTTTGCGTGCCAAAGTCCTTTAAAACACCATGATAGTCAGTAACGTCCCTAAAGAAAACTTAGAATAGCGTTCCCCTTTATGTTTGGTTTCAAATTCTCACCAAATTTGTTAGGTTCCTACTACCCACCTATTTTATGAATTATTTTTGGGTATACTTACCTTTAACAGAAAAATACATAAATAAATTTTAAATTATTAATTCACACACGGTCTACTGCAAATTAGAACATTTCCATGAAACCTACTCTCAATCAGTAGCATTGGCCTATCAGTCGGTTTAGATACGTGAAGCTCAATAGTATAGATATTATGTTTGAAAGCACTCCTGTGAATATCTTACTTGTGCGATAAACTGTCATTAAAATAATATGTATTACAATGAAAATAACGTTGGGTTTCCACCGAGTGTACTTTTTCCTTATTTCCTCGACGTTAGAAGCCATTATCAAGATATATGTGTTACGATGAAGTGTGGTGTAGGTGTATGAATGCAAACGTCGCTCTAAGAATGCCAAAAGGAATCCGATTAGCTAAGAGCAAACGTTGCTCAGAGTAGTGTGTCAATCGTTTGAACCAGAGATACTAGATCGAATATTGGATTTTGTTAACAGCGCCAGAAGCCATGACATTTTTAACCGTAACACATTATCCCTATTCCAGGAAACGTCGAGGAAAGAAGGAAGAAGTAGGTACACGCGTTGGAAACGCAAAAAATCTATTATGATAAAAAACAACAACCATACTCAAATATTATATACAATGAGAATTACAATAAAACAGCAGGTAGTTATAATATTGTCAGAATTGTATAATGCTTCGATTATTTTTTTAAAACTAAGATGTCGATGTTTTTTAACAAAGCGACCGCATCGTCTCCTATATGGAAAAATGACAATGCTCTTAATGTCGCCCCAAGCAAATCATGACTTGCCTATCTCTAACGCCCACCCATAAAGGTATTTAAAAAAAAAATCTCTCGATAAAAACCGAAGACGCACAGTCGTGCTTGTACTGCACTGACACGGAACACGACTGTGTTAATCCATCCGCTTACCACGTCAGTTACACGATTGACGTCATATCACAAACTAATGACGTGGTCATAACATTAACCAAAGTTAACACTGATATATTTGTATATAACAGTGTATAGGGCATGACATGACAGAATAGAAAAGTGATCGAGTCAGCTGCGTACGCAAGGGGGCTGGTCCCCCCCCCCGAGAAACGAAAAAATACAAATTATTGTAAATGTAATATTACTTCTTCTTATTCTTTGTCGTGACCTCATGACTGAGGATCATGACCTGGATAAGTTTGCTAAATATAATTCCGATATGCAATATTCAATACAGTACATTCATTTTTACAATAGGTTTTGAATGTGTGAGTGTCTTATGAAAATGAAACTCATATTATGCACTTGCAATAGTATGTGTAACACACCAATATTGAATGAGCGCCAATGCATAAACCGACAGCAGTTGTCAGTTACCTGCTACTCGTTACCCATTAGGTATTTCAGTTCTCATTATTTCTGAGTTCCCCGTGGCTATCGAATATCTGAATGGATTATCCCCAATTTTATCGCAAGGTCTATGACCACTGAAAGACTCGTGGCACTCATAAATTGTTGCAACTATCTAATTCTAATGCATCCAATGTTTGCTTTAACATTCTAATTTAGCATGTCTAAAAAAACAAGACAGTGCGGGTGATACAAACGGACACTTATAATACAAATAATTATTACGACCATTATTAACCATCACGCATTCGATAACCATTTGTGGATGCGACAGCTCTCAATAACTCGCCTGTTTTTCACTAGACTAATAGTGAGGAGTGTCTGGTTATGGGGAATGTACCTGTAAAAATTTGGTATTTAGCGACGAGAAACTATGAGTAGTAGGTGGAGTAAATGTGGAAGTTAGCGGCATCTGCTAGATTACTCACCCCCTCCCGCAGCATTATAAATCAAACAATACTTTTGTGTGCACGCCTGGATCGGGTCGTTATTTTCTTCAGTACGTATATATATACTTATATAATATATAAAGTGGCATGTAAAGGTATATGTCAGGTATAACGCGTAAAGATCGAAAAATAAACCAATGGATACGGAAGCAGACAAGAGTACGCGATGAGGTAGAGGTAGCTAAGCAGATGAAATGGCAATGGACCAGACATGTAGCTCGGCAATTGAATGACCGCTGGACAAATGCCGTCATTTACGTAGGGGGCTTTTACAAAACTGTTTATATGATTTCGCTCAATACTAAAGGAAACAAAAAATGAGAATTATGAAATTTCATATTATCTATACGAATAATTTTAGCAAAATATTTACAATCTTAATGACATTCTCTATTTTAAATAGGCTTTCATATTTTTATAATAATAATTTTAAGCGTTATCAAAATTCAATTACACAGCACATGCAATTGTATATTTCAGGAAGATGAAACTGTTTTAGTTAACTACTGACTTTGTGGCAGAGTAGTTAGTAATGAGTCACATAAGTTTGAATAAGAATTATACTTATGATCGGAAAGTTCATGAATATTTCATAACAAGTAAGTATTAAAATGAACTTTCGCATTAGTCATGTGGCCAGAAAAGTGTTTTAAAAAAAACTTATGCGGACTTCGTTGTGCTTTGTTGAACAATTTCGTTTACTGGCAGATGTTATAAATCATTCTAACAAAAACCTTAGAATTAAAGTAAAAAATAACTTTAAACCAAATAAGTCGAAGAAGATGTAAACAATTTTACTAAGACTTTGTACATGTGCAGTGACGTCCCGTGGGGTAGGCAGACCGATTGGGGGCGGCAGTTTCCATAAGGGCGGCAAATCGAGGAGAATAATTAGTGGTTAGGTCAATATTCACATTCATCTTTTCTTTCTACCAACTTCAAATTCCCAATTATTGTCACAAGACCACCAGTCACGGGTCATGATTGACCGCGATGAAAGTTACGTTTTAATTAGCTCAAGACAAGTGATATCCAGAAAGCGGACGTGTAGCAAGCTTGTTATAGCTTTGCCGTCTACGTAAAACGTATCTGTTTGACCTTCGTTGCACTAAATCTGTTACGGTTTTAGTGAATATCGCATCTATATCAAATGGCAATGGAATGGAATATGTTCTGTCCAAGAGTGGTCCATTTACTTCGCAGGTTTTCTCATCTACTATATAGGGGATTTGCTTATACTCAAAATCTTTTTAGTATTTGTGTTTAGGCCGTATTTTTTGTAGGCCTCCATTACTCTATCTCAATGTACAGAATTCCGCTTAATTGGGCCACCTTATCAATTGGAGTAGCCGCTTATTTGGACAAAATTTCAAGGAACGGATACCAAACCATGGAACTTACAGTAATTTCCATCGCGTAATTGGGACAGCTACACGTAATCTCAATAAAAAAATATGTATAAATAATTTAATATGGTCTGATCTCATATACTATTTATATACCATTGTATTTAAATTACATATTGCGTTGTTTTTAATCAGATCTTATCACATAATGTTAACCTTCGCATCGATGTAGCACCGTGCTGGTCTATATGCATGCAGGAATTTTATTTACCACTACCATTACCTACCGTATTCAGTTACTAACACATACACATCCCATTAGAATCAAGTAATACGTGTTAACTGTGCTAAAAATTATTGTAGCTAGCTAGGAATTGCTCCGAGTGCTATCCATGTTATTTTGGAGCAATAAAAATAACGAAAACATTTTACAGTGTCAACTATTTAGAATGGCCATCCAGAACATCTGATTAATATACATATAATTCAGATAGGATATACCCCAATACACTTAAATATTAAGCAGGGTTTTGAATGTGTGAGTGTCCTACGAAAATGAAACACACATTATAGACGTGCAAGTGTGTGTGTTGCAACCTTAAAATATACTAATATTGAATAAGTGTCAGTGTATAAACCGAGAGTAGTTGTCAGAAAGAAGGACAATCTTAGAATGACGTATTCTTTATATATGCGTAAGTTTATCCCATATTCTTCCACACTCGAGATCGGTTACCTGTTACTCGACATCCGTTAGGTATTTAAGTTCCAATTAGTTATGTGTTCCCTGGCGCCTACAAAATATAATATATTGTGGATAGAAAATGTGTTTACTGTTAGTTAGTAATCGTTTATCACTATAAAAATAGTCACAGTCAGTCTTCAACGTATATTTTCTTTAATACACCCTCCAACGAGATGCAAGTATACACTTCTGGATGATTTTAAGTGTAGAGTTTTTCTTCATTGTCAAAAAATTTTCCGATGTGAAACTTTTTTGGTACGCAGGTTTAGAACTTGTCTTCTTGATTAGCTAGAGTCCATTGCAAATAATACAATCGTTCCATATTCTTCCACACTCAGGATCAGTTACCTGTTACTTCAAACCCGTTAGGTATTTCAGTTCACATTAATTCTGTGTTCCCTGATGGAAACCAATGTATTTTGAAACGTTTTTATTAAGTCGTATTCTTGTTTGTCCGGTGGTTGTTTATCCAGTACAAATCTTGCAATCGATTTCTAACTAGCTTCTCGACTAGCTAGACATTTTAAACTTTTAGAATATATCAGAACACGATACCAATGCATTATTTTAATACTTTTAGCCATTATTTAAGTAGATATGAATTCATTTTGAGTTAATTCTGTTTTGTGTGAAAATTTATTTCGGAAAAAACCCATAAAAAGTAAAACACTATTATTGGTTGCTAAGGAGGTCCTAGCAAATAAATTATTAATATATACGTGCGTTACTAAGGAAATCAATGTGAAATGTCAAAATGACATTTAGTACAAATTTCTTTGATCGTTTCAGCTAGTCAAGTCAAGTTTATATGATTCAACAGAAAATTTAAAAACGTTGTGTATAAAAAGTTCTTTTTATCTTGGAATTATTTAAAAATAAAGAGAATAAGTTACTTTAACACACCTGTTGTAGTCTGGCCAGAAATTATAGCGGCATTTAATTTAATATCAAAACCGAGTAACTGGAATATTTTAAATCCACACGCCAATTAAAAAGATTTAATATTGTTTATTGTTTCACTTCGATAAGTAGAAACATGTGATACTCATAACTAACGGATTATTAAAACTAGAAATAATATTCTTTCCGAGACATCTGGCTAAAAAAATCGACAACTTCAAAAAAAATATGCCATTTTAAGACGGCACTTGCCATATGCGTATGGGAATGGTTGGATCAACATTCAACTCGGCCTGGAATATCTGAAAATAAAATACATAATGCATCGCTAAAAATGTCTACATCTCTAAGGAGTGCATTGACCAGCCACACAGCCCTCGCTGTTGGTGCCTGGTGAACCTGACATGAGGAAACAGTTTTAACCCAAAATACGTCAAGCATGTAATTGTCGGGTGCATAAAAATTCAAATTTTCCAGAATATCGGGATTGGAAACTATACCACGTGAGAGCACAGAAAATGCGTTAGGAGTTGAAGTGACCTACGGCAGTGGCGGCATCTTCAAAATGATGCCCCATATCATTATAATATATAATTATATATAATGACGGTGCGACCCTTCGATACAGATAGCAGACTAAAGCAGGAGCAGGAGCGGTAGGTGGGACGTTCTGTAAGAGGAGGTATGCATCTTTAGTTTAGACGGCCATCTGGACAATCTGCACATGTTTTTTCTGATTGCCAAGGACTCGAAGAGCAACGGAAGTAAACTAGACATCGCGAACCCGACAAAACTGTTAGACAGTCCTGTTAAACCTTTTATGTTAAATAATACATTTTATTTCCAATCAGTGAGCTGATTTTTTTAATGGAAAGATATTTACGTTATTACAAAGTTTAGGTAGGTATTTCCATATATACCAACTGATTCTTCTCGTTTTGCCGCTTTTCGAGTTACTGCCGCCCCCAAGCGACGCTCATTACGCCCAGTGACGTCCCTAGACAAACTGCTGCCCCTAGGCAGAGCCAAAATGCCGCCCTTTTTATACAGTATTTTTTATCATCCTTTCATGACTCTAATATCTAAGAAATGTGTTGTATGGATACATTACTAATAAAATATATTCCACTAAAACTAATGTAAATGCCATTTCTATTGAAACGGTTTCAAATACATTAAAAATACACGTGACAACTTTCAAAACTCGCGAGTGACTGGCAAACATATCTGGATAAATTAATTAGATAGGTACCTATGTTGGCACGTATAATTGCTGGTCATCAAGGATGTGACGTCCAGGGAAAATGGAAGTAAGCTAGATATCGCAGACCCGACAAAAATTACAGTCCTGTTGAACCTTCTATGTAGATTAACACACTTTGTTTCCAACCAGTGAGCTGAATGTTTTAATGAAAATATATTTCCATTAATACTAAGTTTAGGTACAACTATATATACCTAATGATTCTCCTCGGTTTGCCGCCCTTCGAGTTACTGCCACCCCCAAGCGACGCTCATTCTGCCTACCCTCACGGGACGTCAAGGACCTACGAGCTTCAAGACAATGAAAGGCGAGCATGCCTTGAAGAAAGTTAATATTGGGAATCAATTATTATGAAAAAGTGGCCGTTTATTCATATATAATATTATAAAATTAACATATAATGTTTAATTGAACGATGTCGTGATGAATTTGGCAGGTATTAAAACATATTTGCACTTATTTTGTTTTTTAATTAAAAATTGCGACCAAATTTTGAAAGTGTATAATGTTGGTATTGAGCAAGTGAAAATGGAATGTGATGTATGACGAAATTTCATGTGCGGTATACACGCATTGCGAAGAAATAATTCTCTTGAAATAATGTTTTTTCGTTTTTATTATTCGCTGTGTGTTACAATTACTTATTGAGGCAATCTTTAGACGTCAACTGTTATTAATTGTATTATAAAAGAAAAATAATTCACCCATTTCATTACATATAAACACCACTTGTTTCTCAGTAGGTACAGCTACCACATTTTAAACACAATATAGTTAACTATCTTTTCTAACTTTTCTACTAAATAAACTAAATACCTATAACTTTATATTTACAATAAAACAGTGGTGAAGGGTGTAGGTAAGCTGTTAATATCAGCTATAAATAGTGAACATTAAAGTTTGTCAGTCATACGTATTTGTTCTCATTGGTGGTTGGTTAATTTTTTAATTGAATTTAACCCTGAGAAACCAAGCCATTATAAAAAAAGAGTAAGAATCTTAAATTATGCAATCAAATCATACATAACTATGGATATTTTATAGATAGAATAATATTTTTATATATTACAGTTTGGTCAGGCAGGGTTTAATGAATTTAAAAAAATAAACGAACAATGTCTAATATGTATACTTAATCCAACGAAAACAAATACCTAAGTATGAATGAAAAAGTACGTTTGACTAACAAAGTTTAATGTGCACTATTTATGGCGGTTCTTAACAGCGTACCTCTACCCTTCGATACTGCCATAAAACTATATATTTCATAGCTCTAGGTTTTGTCCTAAGTAGCAATATTATCAGTCAAAGTAATATTTACAGGTTTCATATCTCATCACTAAGACGTTTATTCACATTATCTTCTATCTTGCGGAGATTAAACGCATGCCTAATGCTTTTTCACTCACATAATATGTATATTGCTAGTTTCTGATCAGGCCTTGCTAAGTACCTGCCTAGAAGATTAGAATGATCTAAGGGTGGTCTTCATCCAGCAGTAGATTGACCCCAGCTATGGATGATGATAATCAAATTAATCTAATTTTTAGATTTAGATTTAAAAGTCTCCGTCGATAATCTTCTTCTGCCGTATCCATGAAAGAGATATGCCGAGACTATTCTCAACCATGCCTTGGCCACCATTACGTCTGCATTAGCTGTAATGGAATGAGCAAACATTCCGTCACATGCTTCACAATTTCCCCGGCGCGACATTTGCAGTTTGAAGTATTATCGGAGTATACCAATTCTTCAAATTTTCATTAGTCCCAGTTACTCCGGTTCATATACAGTCCATTGTCCTCCAAACTGCGAAGTAATGCGTGCTTCCCAGGGCTCTAAACGGACTGGAATGCACCGGAGCGCCGTTCCGGATTATACAATCCTCAAAATTATCGCTCCATCTCGTCGAAAAAAATATTTAACCCTCTGAGCTAGATAGGCCATATTATAATAAAAAATCGAATACACTTATTTTTATAAAATACGCATAAAATTGGATAATTATGTTAATATTTTATATATATTAATATTTTCGTAAATTTATCGAGCGCTCCGGTTTGTAAAATTTTCCATTTCAAGCGCTGTTGCTGGCAGATGGCAGCTACTCGTCGGGCGCGATTCAGAACGCTGATCTTTCGGTCCATCTCGCCATTATTTTAATCCGAGTAGGCTCCGAATTACCTTGGATAACTGAAGGAAGCTCTTTTTAGATTTTAGGCCTGATTGCGCCATTGCTAATAAGGCAAATCAATATTTGAAGTGCACTCTAAGTCCTGTTTTATTTAACCCATACAAATAATATGATATTTATTTTTAAATATATATGAATATTAATGATGTATTATAATCATTAAAAAGACGATTGTTTTGTTGTATTTTATAACGTTTTTATTAGCTCGTATTCTTATTTGTCCGGTACAAATCTTGCAATCGATTTTTAACTAACTTCTCGACTAGCTAGACATTTTAAACTTTTAGAATATTTATCAGAACACGATGCCAATGCATTCTTTACTTTTAGCCATCTTTAAGCAGAATTCAATTCATTTTCAGTTAATTCTGTTTTGTATGAAAAGTTATTTCGGAAGAAATCCGTAATCCAACCCACTATTATTCGTTGCTAAGGGGGTGGTCCTAGCAACTAAATTATTAATATATACGTGCGTTACTATGGAAATCAAAATGAAATGTCAAAATGACATTTCAGTATTCTATATTTGTTTGTTTCTTTATTTTTTATTTACTTCATATTATCAAGTACAAGTTTGAGCATATTGTGCATAATAATTCAACAGAAAATTTAAAAACGTTGTGTATAAAAAGTTCTTTTTATCATGTAAGTATTTAGATTTTAGACATGATTGCGCCATTGATAATGAGGCGAGTCAATCTATGAAGTGCACTCCAAGTCCTGTTTTACTTCGCCTATACAAATAATATGATATTTACTTTTTAAATAGTTTTACTTTTAAATATATTATATGAATATTAATGATATATAAAAATCATTAAAAAGACAATTGTTTTGTTATTTTTTTGTTTTTAAATAAATAGTAGATATTAAAATAAAAGAAAAACTAAGTAGTTAGACAATTATATTTTTTATTCACTCTGTGTATCCTTGGACGAATTGTAAAAAATACTTTGGTGTAATGATAATCTACTCGTGACATTATTTTTAGTTGCATAGCAATTATTATGACTGTATTATTATATGAGATATCACAATAATTGTATACAAAAGTAACTATGTCAGTTTTTTTTTAAATTATTTTTTAATAATAACATCGATTTTTAAGACAATGAGATTAAGTATTTTGTTAAGTAAATCTCATTATTGTTCTCATAATTGTACACACCATCAATATAATGATGGATGAAGACCTATCCTTGCTGCATTAACTTCCAGTCACTGGGCAACCGACACTCTTCAACAGTTTGAGGTGACATTTAAAGCCACCAAAACTGACCAAAAGAAAATGTTTTTAATAATTACATTTATTAGCCAATTTGCCATAGCACAAAGTAAAATACACAGTATACAAGAATTGAAAGGTGTATTTTCAAAGTGAACTTATTCAACTACTTAACGAAAATGAGTTATGAATGCCATTGTATTAAAACAAAAAAATTGTATAGAAGAACCTAATAGCAAATAAATCCAGTAAAAAAATCAACTTAGAAATCGGTGTTAGTTTCAAAAGTAACTTATTCCAATACCAAAAACATAATGTTATGTAACATTAACACTGTAAACAGTTTTTTGGCGTTTGCCAAAAATTTATTTAAGTAGAATAAGTTGACTTTGAAAATACACCTCTCAATTATGAAACATCATTATTATCAGCGTGGAATCCACTACTGGATGAAGGCATCCCATAGATTCCTCCACTCTTTTTGGTACTTTATTCTTCGCTGCCACGTATATCCACCGAACTTTCTGAGTTCGTCTATCGAGCAGGTTTTAGACCGTTCCTGTAGACGTTTAGCGCCACTTAGGTACCACTTTATGACGGCATTTGTCCAGTGGTTGTCCACACGCCGAGCGACATGTCCAGTCATATGGTTTGGCCTATGTAAGGTTTTAAAAGTTAACCAATATCATTGGCAATTTGTATTCTAAGATCAATAAAATTTTAAAAAATAAGTATAACTGACAAAATTAGTGTTCGGATTTATACAGCCTACCTCCACCCTTTGCTACTGACACCCAGTTCTGCCCTTCTAAGGAAGAAAGCATTAGGTAAGCGTTAGGTAATTTTGTAAGCAGTATATACTCTGTTAAATCAGTATTATCACTAAAATACCATTGAAATTCTTAGTAAAAAATGGACATCTGCTAAAATGATACACATTTCTTAGCAAAAAGGCTTCATTGCAACTATTTATTGCCTATTATTAGACACCCACGGTGGCCGCGCGACTGAAGCGTTGGACTATCACGCCGTGGATCCCAGCTTCGAATCCTGGGTCTGCCAAGTACACATATTGTTTTCCAATTTGTGTGCGAGTCGTATGGACCTAATAGGTTGAGCAAGTGGCTGACATCCATTTCTCGTAAAAAAAATCAAAATCTGTTAATACAAACCTCTACTCTGTGGAGGCCCATATGATCCTATAAGGATCGGACATGGTCAGAAAAAAAGGTTGTATTCCAAAATCAATAAAATTAAAACAAATAAGTATAACTGACAAAATTAGTGTTTACTATATATGTCGGATTTCTACAGCCTACCCCCACCCTTTGCTACTGACACCCAGTTCTGCCCTTTCAAGGAAGAATGTATTATAAAATTAAGTTATAAATGCCATCCGTTAGGTAATTCTGAAAGCTGTATACTATTGTTAACTTTAAAATCAGTATCATCACTAAAATACCGTTAAAATCCTTAGTGAAAAAATGAAAATCTGCTAAAATGGTACACATTTCTTAGCAAAACGGCTTCATTGCAATTATTTATTGGAGTTACTGCTTTTTTATTATTCCTATTTTAACATCCTACTAATAATAAAAATCACCGTTTTTACCACCAGTACCTACTAAAACTTGGAGTCACTTGGAGGTCAAGGCTGTATTCTGTGGGGACCAAATGTCGTTTAACGCGTGCGTGCTACCTGTGTTCATGTATGGCTGTGAGACATGGCGTCTTTCTAAGCTTCAAGAGTCTCTGCTTTTGAGCTTTGAGAATTGATGTCTCCGCCAAATCTTAGGGGTACATTAGTACGACCGCGTTACAAGCACCTGAGGGAAGTGGCGCCAACTTGTGTTTGCCCTATGCCCCAATGTTGGGACGTGACAGGGTGGAAGAAGATGAAGAAAACCTACTAAAATTTGGGAAAAAAAAACACATTAAGTACATATGTAATAATTTATCTCTAAAGTGTGAGTAATAGTCAGTTACTTACTGCCTTCTTCCTTGGAAAGCCAGTTCCATTAATTTTTATGATAATGAATGATGCTTACGACGTTCGGCGAGACTGTAGTTCGAAAGTCATTCATTCTTAATTAATCGATGTTTTTTTGATTAACTATTTTTTTGTAGTGTAAAGAGTAATTTAATAGTTTTAGTCCAATGGTTATTATATTAGTAATACGGCAGTACGCAGACGGTAGTGTTTTGGACTTAAAACGAAATACTCAAAGTCGGATCGGACCGTTCAGAGTGTCATTGACGTAGAAACAATTGACTGCTTCGTGGTCAAGGTTTATATTTATTCACTAAGTTGAATCAACAAAACCGGATCGATAAAAAATATTATTTTATTAATTGTGAATGAAATTTTATGAATGCCTTCGCATTTCTATCGCTCTCTGACTGCGCATGAATTGCGGATTGAGCTTTCAGAAGACATTTTCATCGTGCTGCTATCAATGATGTGATCTGTCAATCTTTTCTTTCGTCGGGAGTGGTCTGGTGTCTGTCAACAAGATGGTAAGCGACTCGATGGTATCATGATGTTTCAATAGATCTGAAGACAATAATATGGTTTGGGATTCCACTATGGTGAATACACAATCAATTTAATCGTCAGGTTCAGCAGCTCTTTTAAGTGAGTCTAACAAAACCGAATTACATTCATTGTCTGTTGCCTTGGTTTTGAGATATTTAGTCCTTGAGGACTGTCTGCTTCAGTGGCGGATCAAGTCAAGTGGAGGCATTGAGCGGTAAAAATTTCGGAGCCCCAAATTTAAGTTAGAAAATAATACCTAGTAACTCTCATTAATTCATTAATATGAAATATAATAAAGGTAATAGAAATAAAATAAAAAAAAACATATTTTTTAAATAAATTTTCGTCTTGCTTTATTTCTTGCAAATTCGTCAATTATTTTGACAGTGTCAATTTGGCAGTCGCAAAATTTATCAACGTTATAAAATAATCTGCCTGACAGGTCCGGGTATTGGTTTTCCACATTTTGAAATCATTTTGTAAGAGATATTGTTAAAATACTGGAGATGTTCGCGGTAAGTGTTTACTGAATGAAATGTGTCGCTGGACATGCGTCGACCCACCACTACCCCGACCTTTCGAAAGTCTTTCCTCTCACCCCGCTTCATCTTGTAGGTATTTTAATGCCGGTCGACTTATAGTGAGTCATTTCCTCTCGATTATTGCTAAACCAACATTCACACGTCAGGAAAAATGATTAAATTCGGTCCATTTTTTTATTGTAGACTTAAGTAGCGAGACCATAATAAAGTAAACGATGAACTGCACCCAATCACAGAAATTATCAAAAAAATATCAGAAATTATCAAAATCCGTCTGTAAGACAATCCTTTAATGATATTCCATGATCTCGGGGACCCTTCAGGGCCCCTTTGTACCTCGGGGCCCCACGCGGCCACTTAGTCCGCTTACCGCTAGACCCGCCCCTGATCTGCTTTGAAGACGGTGGCTTGACTTGACTGATAAAACAGGTAAGTGCCGTTCAACTGAGAACTCTACACAGCAAATAAGCATAGAAATCCAAAAAGACAATTCAGTCGCTGTTTTATGTTTTCTTGATCTATCCAGAGATCTAAATTAGGTATAGAGGAGAAGACAGATGGCGCGTTGTGGTATATTTTTTTTTAACTTTTGCAGATTCCAACATATTATATGACATAATAATAATATGTCAATATGCTATTAAAAAATGTTTTTCTTAAGAAGGTGGGCTTTAAATAATCACCTACCATACAGTCTTCGCCAGTGATACACTATGTACAAATATATATTATAGTTGGCGCGATACGTAACACAGTTTTTATCTAAAGCTTGCGCAAAACTAGTCAGTGTTAAAACTAGCATTAAAAAGTTGAAGTAAAGTGGAAGATGAAGTGATCACAAGTAGACATATTACTTTCAATATTACGTTTTCCACTAATATTTAATCAAAAATTAAATTTATATCTAATAAGACAGAGTTCAACGTTTTTGAATCATGACAATAGGTACTTCAATCAAATTAAATACGTAATTTACAAACGGTAGTATGAATTTAAAAATCAGACAGACGCATTACAATATTATTTTATTAGTAAGTATGGACTTTAGACCGCCATCGAGAAATTTGAAGTAATTATTCATTACAGTGTTTTTCTTTTAAATTTTTGATTGGACCACGTAATTATTGTCGAACAGTAATTGAAAGTCGTGCACATTTGCACCTTATTCATTATTTAATAACTCATATGGCGGCAGGTTATAGGCAGTGTTATTAAACTTTCCGAAACCGAGAGATATTATATTTTAACAGCCACTTGAGTATCATTGGATGATTATAATATTAATTCTGACGCAACTGATCAAGTAGGCCTTTCGAGGCACCGTCGTACCGTACAACAATACATTTTTTACGCGTCTCATTAAGGCTATACTTCAGTTGAGGCATGGTCTAAAAATATCGTGGCTAGGCGATCACGGATTGTGCAAATGACGCGTGCCGAACGAAATATAATTTGTCATGAAAATCCAACCTGCGTCCATTGAATGTTATGTTTATTGTTTTATTTGTAATAATAATCAAATTCAAATCGAATCAAATCAAATTTATTTATTTTACATATAATGAACATAATAAATTATAAATTCAAAGCGTTCGTGACATGACATAGAATAAGTGTTAATAATTTTTAAAAATAAAAATACAGAAAATAAGTAATAAAATAAGAAATAAAAAAAGAAAATAAATAAAATAAGTAACAAAATAAAAGTAGATGGAAGCACACAGAGTGAACTTTGATAGACCCTATCTTAAAAACTTATAAAACAACGTCCATCTAAATTCACCCTCACGTAAGTGGAATATATCAATATCCGAAGCGATTTCATTAAACATGGTTACTGCCCTCCCAATTGGCATTACTAATGGCAGGTTAGTTCAACTTTAGCTCTTAGTTTAGCTCAAGGGAGAACAAACAACGGATGCCCTCGATTCCTAAGGTAATTATCAGAGACACACAAGCCAACACCACCAAGAATGGCAGAGTTCACATGTACACCGCGTATAAGTTTGAAAAAATATGTAGCTAAATAAAGATCCCTTTTAAATTTTAAGCTACAGTATGTAAGCATCCCTAAGAGAAAATCAGTCGGATAGAGCCACGGATAATATCCATATATGTAGCCGAAAGTAAAGGAGTCTTAAAAAAATCTTTTGGACTCTCTCCACCATAAGGCCGTACTTCAACTGATGCGGGGCCCAAACGATAGACCCACTCTCAAGTCTGCTTCTAACTAAGGAGTTATACAGAATTTTTAGTACCGTAACATCCGAAAAGACCTGGGAAGTACGCAAGACAAAGCCCAACATCTTTAGCGCCTTTTTACAAATGGTATCTATATGACCACTAAACGTCAGCTTATCGTCAAACGTAATTCCAAGATCTATTACAGATGATATTCGCGAGAGAACTCTGCCATGCATCGAGTACTGGAAAAACAATACTCGTGAGGCTTTAGTAAACGATAAAACATTGCATTTATCAATATTGAAGTTCAGTTTGTTACGCCTGCCCCAATGTAATATATTATTTTATCAAGTTGGAGTTGACGACAATCGTCCAAGGTGACAACTTCCATAAAGAGTTTCAAGTCGTCAGCAAACAACAAAAACATAGCATTTTTAATTACCAATGCTATGTCATTTATAAAAATCGTGAACAGCAATGGCCCTAAGTTTGAGCTCTGGGGGACACCAGAAAATGTGTAAAAGGTCTGTGACTGATAAAGGCCGTACGAAACGTATTGTTGACGGTTCCTAAAATAACTCCCGAATAGCTTCAAAAATCGATCCGACAATCCAATACGTTGGATTTTTTATTCATCGACATGTTTTCTTTTTTAAGTACATACGTAAAGATTTTTAGTCATTTTTACACGATTTAAGAATATTTTCATCCAACGCCATGACAAAACAAATCGACATGCGGACAGCTCGACTGTCGGTCTCCGATTGGCGACTAGTGAGAAATTTCATCGCACCTATTGTTGAAAATTATTTGCCGTTTTACTGTAGTACGCTCTTAAGTATTTCGCTTAATTTCGACCGCTATGTTTGACAGTGAAACGAATAGTGAAGTTAATCGTTGGAATAACCAGGTGACAAAATTATGTTGACGTAGGTATGTACTCAAATGAATGGGAAAACATGGAGAATGTTTACTTAGTAGAAATCTACAATACCTCAGTCACATTATTACAAAGCAAACTTACAGCTTTCTTCAACTCAATATCCAAGGAAAGATCAAAAATTAATGTCACAGAGGACGATACTGAATTTTGTGATTTAAAAATCACAACGATTATTATGATTTGCAACTTCACCGAATTTTCATGAATATAAACCAAAAGTCAAATAGTTTTTAAATTAGGTATAATAGAATAATCAGACAGACAGAAATGCCAATTTTGTGTGTATAATAATTTGTTTTCGCACATCGTTATGTGGGTTTTTCAGCTATTATTATATAAATACAATAAACAAACACTGCACCATTGATTTGTATTTAGTGAAGTTATTAAACACTATAAACAATAAAATATTCAACAAATAATTCATAAGATTTAAGAATGTAACATTCTTATTATTGAACATGCATAATTTTGAAAACACTTATGAGAAAATATATTATGACCAATAGAAAAAATCTTTTTTTGAAAAAATGTACGTTCAATAATTAGAATGTTACATTCTCAAATCTTGTGAATTATTCGTTGAATAAAAAAAAATCTTCTTCTTCCACCCTGTCACGTCCCAACATTAGGGCATAGGGCAAGCACAAGTTGGCGCCACTTCCCTCGATCCATCGCCAACTCTTGCGCCTCCCGCCTTGTCAGACTTGCAGCACGTAGGTCGCTCTTGTAGCACCGCTGCAGGGTGAGGGAGGGCCGGCCATGGCGACGGAACCCTTGAGGCTGTGCCATAAGGGTACAAAGTGCCGCACTCTTTGGCGGCATCCGGAATACGTGTCCCAGCCACGTAAAAAAATAGTTAATTAAAAATAAATTATAGGCAAGTTCAAGCAAGTTACAAAAAAAAATCTTGGAGTGATCCGTGGCGTCGTTTAGTAATTATTGATGCCCACTTTGATTTAAACTACAAAAGCTGATCTCCAATAGTATCTCAATTTGGAAATCACTGCTGTGAGTATTATAAGCCATTAGGTGAAATTTATCACAATTAAGTATGACTCCTTTAGCATAGTGGTTATATTTGCATGGGCGCGATATCCGAGAGATGCAAGTTCGTTTTCTGTCTGTCTTTGTATGTTAAATTATCGATTAAACTTATCTTATCAAAGTTTATCTACAATATTTTTGAAACATACTGAGAAGAAATAACAAGATAAAACCTTTCGAAAATTACACACTTTTAACCATACACTACGAGTAAGTGAATAATGGCAGAGGTGCAAGTTGGGCAGATCGTAGAAAAATCACTAAATGAACCAATGGATAAGGAAGCCCACGAAAGTATGCAATGTGATAGATGTCGCTAAGCAGATAAAATGGCAATGGGCTGGATGCAAGGCCTGAACAAAAACGATGCATAAATGCGAGTGAGAAAGTATTCGGCACCCTTATAATCTCTGCGACACGCGCTAGAGTAAGATAACAGGTTTACAGATGTGGGAGATGGTTTGCTACGGTGTCGCCGGCAAATCTTAGCTTATTGCTTAACTAAGCGTCGATAACCGTGTTGCTAAAATTGCTATTTTTGTGTTAAACATAAAGTCAGTGGTAAATATTTTAAGTTAATTAAGTAGAAAAGATGGTTCTGTATGTTGTATTAAATATGGTAGCCGTACTGATAAGCAAGAAGATTGTATTACGTTTCATATATAAGTTGATACATGTTCGTGATAATTTATTTGTATATTATTATGTATTTTAATATCAAGTGACCTAGCGTTTCTTTAAAACAACTTAAATTATGGATATCTCTACCTAATGGTTGCATTTTGACCGCTTAAAAATACTATATAACGTAAAAAAAAAAGAAAATTATATTTTAATTCTGAGTGTCTAGTGCGAGCCTTTTGCGCGAGCACTAGCGAAATGGTCTATGGTCTCAAAAATTTGTATACGAATGCGTTCGCTCGCCCACAAACCAAACGCACGGCACGCAGCTTCATTCAGCAATGCAATGGGTGGCGTCTAGATGTATCTATAATCTAAGGCTGGATGTCACTCAGGGAGTGGACAATCGCTGGATAATTAATGCCGTCATTCGGTGGTACACAAGGGGCAATAAACGCTTACAGGGGTCCCGTAAAACCCAATGGATAGGCGAACTCATAAATTTTGGTGGATGCAGGTACGTAGCAACGATGAACTAGAGACCGAGGAGAGTACCGGGAGCTAGGAGAGGCCTTCACCCGGCAGTAGATTGACCTCGACTGATGATAATGATGAAGTAGATTAATGGGTAAATAGTAAGGGATGTTCAGATAAGGTACGGATAGAGGGGCTCGTGCATAGATATCTTAGGCCGCATTTAGACCAAGCGAGCAAATGTTTGTTCTTCCCCCACTCTAGCGAAATTTTATTGGCGTAAATGCTTTTTGTTGAGAAATTATAAGAATTTCGCTAGAGTGGGGGATGAACAAACATTCGCTCGCTTGGTCTAAATGCGGCAATATCGATCATATTTCTAAGTGCACCAAAAAACGAAATATCAGTAGATACGTAGATAGTCGGTACCCACTTAGTTCCAAACATACATAGATTGTTATTATCATACATTAATTATTACGATATAGTGGATAATGTAGATATAAAAACACATGCTATCGTTTCTTCGATATTTAGACGCAAACTTTGTATCTTCTGTTGGACGTGCGTTGAAAAATTTAAATCAACGAAAATGCGAAAAAATATCATGGAGATGTTTGTTAGTCAGAAAGTGTTCTCGTTATCATATGATTTTTCGCGTTTAAGTTTAGCGTGCACTATATGGAGGTGACACCCACGATGGCCGCGCGGCTTAAGTATTGGACTATCACGCAGTGGGTCTCAGGTTTGAATCCTGGGTCTGGAAAGTACACATATTGTTTTTCAATTGGTGTGTGAGTCAGGATATGGACCTGATAGGTTGAGCAAGTGGCTGACATCCATTTACCGTAAAAAACAAAATCTGTTAATACAAACCTCTACTCTGTGGAGGCCCATATGATCCTATTAGGATCGGACATGGTCGAAAAAAAATATGGAGGTACCTTGATTTATAATAATATAATAAATAATATATTATTGAGAATATTATAAATCTTTACTCATCTCCGTAATGAATTAGAAACATCAACGAGCGGTTAAGAAGAAAACCCAATTATTTATTTTTGCAACCCTTCTATTATGTAGCATGGCCAGCTTAGAGGAATATTAAAACCATAATTTAAAATCTCCACTAAGTATACGTAATATTTTTTTTCATATATCAAGAAGAATAGCAAGTTTCACAACAAATGCTATTTGCTGCTACATGGAGAAGTACCAGGTAGGTACCTAGCTATCAAGGTATTAACAATTAATTATAATACCAAATATATATATAAAAAAATCTTCTATATAAATAGCGCTTTCATTGTTTTCGAAAGCGTATCTAGAAACGCGGTTACTGACACTAATAATGATTAAATTACCTCCATTTTTTTGGCGTAAGGGTTACAGGCACATAGCTATTATTTTGTAAATTAAAATCGCCGGTAGCGTGTTGGCTTTTTGTCATGTGTTGGGTCCCGGGGTTGTTTTTAAATTTGTATTTTTACAGAGTATGGACCTAATAGGTTGTGGGTAAATGAGTAACATCCATTTATCGTAAAAACAAAAATCTGGTAATACAACCTCCACTCCATGGAGGCCCATATCATGACTTTCTTAGGATCGAACATAGTAAATATATATAAATATACCTATACCAATAAACATCACCAAAATCTCCACTCTTTTTGGTTCCCAGTTCTTCGTTGCCACGTAAATCACCGGACTCTATGATGCTCAACAGGTCGTTTAGTGACCAGCCTATTTCCATTTCATCTGCTTACCTACCATCACATCGCGTTCTCCTGTCTGCTTCCTTATCCAATGGTGTATTTCTAATCTTTCCGCGTTATGCCCAACATGCACCTTTCCATGCGACGTTTCACTACTCGTATTTTTTCCGCTCTTACATTAAGATTAAGAGTTCAAGTTTCACACGTATACGTGAGCGTTGGTAGCACACTTTGCTTTAACACTTTAGGGTTAATCACAATATGAGGTAACTATTAAAGATACTATGCAGGCGCCCAAATGCACTCCATGCCGGTTTGGTTCTGGGAGCAATCTCGCCATATATAACATGAGATAGATGTAGTTTCTGACTTGATTTAAGTGTCATTGATGAGGATCGCTTTTGGTTTAGCAAAACAGTTTATCATGTTATCTTATTTATCTTTAAACCTACTTTGCGGTTTTCATTTGCAAGCTCCTGCATCCTATTTTGAAGGTCTTTTAGGTCATTCGCAAAGACAAAGATATTGTCTGCAAAGTGTAGGTTATTGAGGTATTCGCCCTTAATGGCGATTCCACGATTCTCCCAGTCAAGTCGCCTGAATAGATCTTTCAGTGTAGCTTCCGCTACTCTGGACAGAAATAAATATATATATTTATATTATTAAATAGCAATTAACAATACAAAATTAAGTAAGCATAGCAAGATGATAACATAGTACCCATTGAACCATTTTCTTTTTTATTAATTTATAAATAGAGTATATATTTTTTCATTGTGTAAATCATTAATACTATTATTATACCGTACTAAAAAAATGCAAGTTACCTACTTACCTGGAAAAATTGTTAATTATTGAACTATAAACTGGATTTTGTTGCTAAGTATGATTAAATTTGAACTGGTTAAAATATTTGTTATAATGATTATTGGTGCTAATTTTACGTTTAACTGGCGTTTCGTACGCTATACCGGGTGTTCTATAAAAATGTATCGTATGACAATAGATTTTAAAACCAGACGTTTAGATTGATGCCCAAATCACACGAGCAGATTTGATGACTTCAACCAACCATCTGGTATGGTCTAAAAATATCACTTTGTACATTTACGCCGAAACGTGTCAAAGTCAGACCCAGTCTTAATATTGGACCGTATGATCCCAATCGGGCCTCACTTTTTGGGGAGGCGTCGCGCCCTTAATAACTTTGTATCCGGAAATTTGTACGTAAACAGTTCACCGCAGGACACTTATTCATGCGCCGCAGTACGTGAAACATGAGTTCGTGTAACTTTTAATCAAATGACGAGTTTTTTGTTGAACATTTCACCGTGGAGGATTAGGTAAGGTTAGGTTATGTTAGATTAGGGTTAATCTAATTGGAACAGTACTATTTTCAAACTATTGCCGCATTTTGTAAGATACGTACAAATGTATTCCACGGTGAAATGTTCAACGAAGAACTCGTCATTTGATAAAATGTTATACAAACTCATGTTTTACGTACTGCGGCGCACGAATAAGTGTCCCACGATGAACTGCATACGTACAACATGTAACCAAATAACTTCGGGGCGTCCTAATAAAAATAGATAAATTAATTAGGAAAATTTATATTAATGTTACTCACAAGTCTTTGTACAGTAAAATCATAGAATTCTTGAAAAAATCAAGTTACTCGACGTGTTTCTAATAATGCTATTAATGAACTAAATTAAAATTTAAAAAAAAAACATTTTAAATGATTTCATTAGTATCATGGAATGTGCGGTACAAAATAATATCTACTATTAGACCAGGCACGTCCATTTTCAAATAGGCTCTGGTCTACTTTTTCGTATCAAATCTGGCAGCGATCAAACAGAAAATCTCCCACTCTCATTTTTCAACTTGCACAAAAGTATTATATTTAGCTGAGTACACTGAGATGTCACAAATTTAACGACACTATTGTCATTCACCATTACAAAAAATATTAATTTACTCATTCATTGTGAAAATGATTTAGAATTTTTTGAATGAAGTTTTGGTCTTCTTTTCCGCACTCATTATGCTTATTGTCAAACTATAATAGTAATGTACAAAGGGATTACTGCGCGACGGGAAGGGTAAACTACGTATCAGGTTAAAGCACGGAGATTTACATATTTTCTCCCTTTCACTTCTGCGGCAGGCTGTAAGTGATTCAATACAAACCAAGTAGTATGATGTCACGCGGGCTTCCTAATCGTTAATTTGGAAATGAATTTGACGTTAACCGATTGAGGAAGTAAATTTTGGAATAGTTAGCTCTTCCGTTTAAAATCTCAATGAAATCATTTTATATTATTACAACTGAATGTTCACGCCCATAGTAGTTAGTACCTATAAAAGTCATCCCGCTATCGACACGTTGGATATACCTGAGATATGGTGCAGAGCGGGGTAATTAGTGACAAATTATTAAATGTGTAGCGGGTAACAACCACGACAACATACAAATCAGCAAGTCATTCAACTACCGCACAACCGCTGCATCTACGATCAGCATATTCTACAGGTGTGAGATACTTAAATAACAGTCAACTGTCATTAAAACACCTCGAAGTTGCAATGATGCGGCGGTCCAACTGGAGACCACATCAATGATGACTGTCGCAATTTTCGTAGTTGATGGGTGATCGCAGTCCGTCCAGTACCTAAGATCATTTTCAGTGTCAGTATGACACCGCACACTACCCACTTCCACCGAGCTTCGGACCGCTAGCATCTCTCCTGTATCATTTACTCTTGTACCAACTGTACACCGTTACATAGCAATAAGCACTCGCTCATCTATTCATCTGAGCAACCTCCAACCATTTTCATCTCTATACCTATCACCCCTAGGCTGTTTTTTATCCCTTTACAATAAGACCGCCAAAATGTATATAAAATAGGTTTATATCACCATTATAAGACATTTCTTACTCAGTATAGCCCATAAAAATCAATCCCAAAGCATTATGAGAATGATTATAGCTACAAATTAACTTCGTACAATCAAAAAGGACTTAAAGATCATTGAATATTTTGCTGTAGCAACCTTTCTTAAGAATATATTGAAGAATGTATTTTTATACATTTACAAAAAGTAGTATTTACTTCTTAATGACCAATAATTCTTTTATGACATTGGATAAAATAGATAAAAATTATATTGTTCATTCGAAGAAATAATATGATTTCATCAAAACTGTTCACGGGCACCGTGTAGCTGACGAAGAAGACCACATTCGTGGTGTACATATTCATATTATGCACACTTGATGCAACGCACCTGCGCAGTAGACCATGACGTTATCATAAAAGCAGTTTCCTCAGCATGCCCACTCACAGTCGAGTGTCCTCAGTCATCAGTGTTGGTTTTGCCACCTCCTCTCTGTGCTAAACGTTCAGTCTGCCAACAGTCTTGTACCAGTGAAGACGTGTGCTAAATTTCCCGTCGCATTCCTCAAGTTCTAAAAGGTGGATATTGTTCCATTGAATCGCAAGTAACTTTAACTGTTATATTATTTTATAATAAAAAATATTTTATTCCAGTGAATAACTGACTTACATGTCAAAAACTTGAACCGATACAAAGCAAATAAATGTATACAACTACATCGATGTTATAACGTTTTACTTATTATATTGTACACTTACAGCGTTGTATTTTGAAAGGCAGTTACTTCACTTGATTTTAAATAGCAAGGTACTATAATAAGTAGTCTGCTTTGTGAGCGTACGTCTGTTGATTTATTTTCATTTAATCATAGATACAAAAAAAACGTATTAATAATTAATTGTTTAAATAATAAATGTACATAGTAAAACAAAGTATACGTTCTAAATTGTTTTAAATTATTTATTTCATTAAACTGTAGTTAATATTTTATTTGTGGCTTTTGATCAATCATGTACAAAACTGTCGTTTTAACTATAATAATTTAAAAAAATAATTTCTTCATGTAAACTGTTACAACTAAGCCGTAACAATATCGTAATTTACAAATATTTACAAGATAAAAAGAACTTTTTATATACGAGTATAACGTTTTTAAATTTTCTGTTGAATCATATAAACTTGACTTGACTAGCTTAAACGATCAAACAAAATTGTTCTTGATAGAAATAATACTGAAATGTCATTTTTATTTCCATAGTAACGCATGTATATATTAATAATTTAGTTGCTAGGACCCCAGACCCCTAGCAACCAATAATAGTGGATTTGATTACGGATGTCTTCCGAAATAACTTTTCAAACAAAACAGAACTAACTGAAAATGAATTCAATTCTACTTAAAGATGAATAAAAGTATTAAAAGAATACATTGGCATTGTGTTCTAATATAAATCGAAAAGTTTCAAATGTCTAGCTAGTCGGGAAGTTAGTTAAAAATCGATTGCAAGATTTGTACTGGATAAACAACCACTGGACAAATAAGAATACGACCTAATAAAAACGTTGTAAAATGATTCTGCATATGAAAAGAAATTGCAGATAAGTCTAAAACTAGTACTTTGTATAAGAGAAAAAATAGTATTGAGTTTTGAATAACTTTCTATGGGAACTTATAATATATTGTTTAAAGTTAAAAAGTTACTTGTAAAAGTAATTAACTTTACTTGTCCCTATTCTCCTGAATGGATACATATTAATATATTATTATGAATTGGGCATTTGTTTAATTAATTTTTAAATACGTCTTATCTTCCTTTACCATTAACACAGAAAATTACTATATTCTATACTTATTGTTGCAATCGCTTGGATTTACTAAATGGAATCTGGTAAAACTATATACCCATACCAAACTTGAACATTCTACTTATGGATGATTTAGACAATAGAATCAATGTTACAATAATAATTACGTATGTATTAGTCACATTAATAGTGGTAGCGATCAATTATTTTTCAAGGTAGAAATTCATATTAAAGGTAGTTCGAAGAACACTAGAGTTTTAGTTTAATTGTAAATATATAGTGAAAAATAGTATTGTTTTTTATCCACTTACGATCAATTTAACCGTGATCAAGATGGGTTTCATTTGATTACGCGGACATTGTCAATTGATTATAATTGTCATGACGAAGCCAGTTCAAGAGGTTATTAATTAGTGATGGGGATTAAATATAATAAAAAGTGTATTGGTTTATTATTATTATTGATGATTGTACAAAATCGCACTATTTAAGTAGTAAATTCAAATCCAACTTGATTTATTACGATAATAATTATTGAACTTGAAAAAAAATTCTAGACTTTCACAACATGACATGGGAAAAAGACATAAATACGTACTGATTATAAATATGTTGATTCAATCATAGACGGATCGGTAGCACACAGGCTAGAGTAGCGATTTCAAAACTGGGAGGCGCGAAAAGTTTAACACAAATGTAGCCACAGTTTTGCAGTTTGCAAATGCATAGTTAATAAAGAGCCTGGGGGCCCGGGCATAACAGACATCACAAATTTACTCTAATAGTTTTAAAAAAAGTCGCATGCGACGCTTATTTGTTTCAAGACTATTAAAAATGTAAATATATAGTTGTGCGTTGTAATTTGATGTGATACCTATTATGATAATTGCTATAGGTACTTGAATGATAACTCCCGCGTATAATTTAGGAAACACTACTTTAGAGCACCACACTGCCCTTAACCTCAGCGAAAGATAGGCCCGCCAAAGATCCTGGCCTGGGGGCCCGCTTCAGAATGTGGGGTCCATGATAGAATCCATTTGTCAATGAACGATGATGAATTTGGATTGACTACTATTGAAATTGATTGTGCTGTTGTAGTGTGTAGTACATTCATCGCATGACAAACAAATTAAAATTAAACAAATTAATTTAAAAATGAAAATAATATAAATAGTAAAACCTTGTTTATTTTTATATTTTTGTATTAGTACATTGTTGACTATTTAAAAGGTGTCTGTATTATTTGATGAAATAAAGGGGGAGAGGCGCCAAGATTAGATTTTTTTTTTAATTTTTTCACTGGGCTAGAGCATGGCCCCCACATCCTAAAGTAGGTCCCCCAGCCAGGATCTTTGGCGGCCCACCTACCTATCGCAATGTTAAAGGGCAAGTGTGACGCTCAACAAAAGCGTTTTCAAAATTGTGTTAGACGTAAAAGTAAGGGCTTTCAGTGTATTTTTAGGGATTTTTTTGTAGTTTTGATACATCAACACAAAACAGTCAAAAATTGCACCGCACAACCTCACGTCATATAATAGCGCCGCAGGCGACTTTTTTATTATTAAAGCAAATTCGTGATTTGTGTTTATCTCACATATTTTTGATCTACCCAACACGCCGGGCTCTCCTGAGCCTGGGCCCCTTGGCTACAGCCCTGTCAGCCCCCCCGTTGTGGGGACCATGGGCTAGAGCACTCACCCGAAAATTTAAATGAGTTTAAGTCTCTTCGAATCCCACTTGGCGCAGGTTTTGTTTTTAGATTACTATATTCAAACAACAACAATTTAAATATTAAAGTAAATAGATACAAAGTTTATTTATAAGATAAGTAATTGAACTAACTGTTATATCTATTATAAAAAGTAAACAAAAAGAAAATTCAAATAGAGTTACAGGTATCTCTAAATTAAATTACCTAATTTAATTATATGTAAGTAACTTCACACTTATTCATAATAATAGCATTACCATGGTAACGATGAAGATAACAATGTGCTCGTAAGTAATACATTGTTATGTTAATAGTTATAGTTAATATAATAGACAGTTATTTAAGTTAAATATGTAAACATTGCGTTAACTCACAGATTTAAACTGTCGAAATGCGAATTCCAACAGGTTTGTGCAATTTCAATTCGCGGTATTTATTTTAAACATTATTATGTACTAACATAAAACGTTTTGATAATGATTATTATTATTATTAAAAAAAACTTTCAAATGACATTTCCATAGCATGTCACAAATTATTTATTATCATATTAACAGTTTTTTGTTTACTTATTATTACTAAATAATAATACTTTACACCGTTAAACTATGCAATAGTTTTAATTAGGCTATATCCATTTGGGAAAATTGTTCAGGAAGAAGGAAAAACGTTATATGTAATATAATCAAACGGAATTTAACAATAATTCCAAAAATATTGAAAACATTTTGAAAATATTTTTTTTTTACAAATAAGTTGTACAATGAATTAATACAATATTTTATCTTCCCTTTTATATTATAAATAACACTTATATAAAGAGCGGAGTTGTTTCATTTATGATATTAAAAATTTGGCACCTGCAGTTAGCTATTTTGTGTGAAGAACGATAATACATTTAATTATAGTTTTAGGAGTTTGAAATTTTGTGGGAGCATAGAAAACATGCTTTATAACAAAAATCTCATTTTTAGTCAAAAGTGCAGTTAGTTGATTTGCAGATTAAGTAGTTGAATGAGGTTTTTGTGAAAATCTCATAATATATAAAAGTTTATGGAAATAACATAGACTTTACAACTAGTACCCACACAATATGTTATTTCATTGAGTAAAGAGTCAAACATTCATGTAAACAATTTTATAATATTCATCAGACGTGGCAAATAGTTCTGTATACCAATCATCTCTTAGTATGTCATATAATTTAATGGAGTATTACTTGAATTGCAACGCCAACTCATTGCCATTCCATTTTATACAAACAATTACTTATGTAATTAATAATTTGAAAACACCTCAGATATTTCTTCAGATACCTCTTTGAAAAAGTACGATGTCAGGTAGTACTCAAACCCGCATCCACTGGATTTATGGAAATGTGCTTTACTAATTGAGTTACGTTTGTCTTATATAAATATAACGACGTTAACTAATAGTACAGTATGTATACGTAATTGCATTCATTTTGAGAATAATCTTTTGCGGTTTACGTCAAGGTCCTAATAATAGGTACTTATCTTTATAAGAATATATAGAAGAAGAATATTACATTCTCAAATCTTGTGAACTATCCATTGAAATAAAAAAATAGTTTACTCAGAAGTCACTTAGGTATTGTTATTAATTACGTTCATTTATTCTACTTGCATTGTTATTAATTATTACAAATAATGTGTGTGAAATTGCAATTAAAAATTTCATTATATGCAGTTGGGTGCAATTGCTTATATAACAATATTACGTCTTCACGTGTTACTAGATTGTTGTTCAGTTAAATATTGCAGTTAATCTTAACTTATAAAAATAATAATTAATCATGTGAGTACTGCGTATGTGATAATAAGCTATTCTATTGTATGTTATTATTGATATGAGAACTTAATGAGTTCACAGTAATTTAATAAAAATAAGGCCATTTTATACTATGGTAGTATACTTTATCCAGAAGTGGATTTGTAAATGAATGCTTACCAAAGATTTACGTTATCTAAAAATAATAAGAAAAAAATTAATGGTATTGGTAAAATTTTCTCAAGATTAGCGATTACTGATTTTTTATTTGTTTATAAACATTCAATTATTTATGTGAAAAAGTCTTCTGACATAGCATAAGGAATATAATTAAGTTAATAATATAATTAATTAAATAATGTAATTAACTAGAAAAACGTTTAATCCGCTGAAAAGTCAATTAGGGCCATTTTTTTGGTTATAATGTTTTCTAGGTGAACCAATCAATAATCCATTCCATTTTCAAATATAACTCGGCTATACTCATTTGTTGAATGTTAATTATATAACTTAGCAGAATATCTACGTACTACTATGTCTTCACGTAATGTAAAATTAATTATACTTATTTCAACATTAATAATTATAATGAAAGTGGTTTTTAATAATGCAAAATAAATTTTTCTTTCTACGATGTCATCTACTTACTTTCTATAGTAAATTGCCGAGGAACTTTAATATTTGTCATTAGCAATAATTCTCGAACTTCCCAAAACTAAAATCAATTTCTCACTATTTAAAGTCAAGAGAATCTTTTTCTATCTATACTTATTTTGCGTTAAGTACATCTCTCTCTATGCCATAATGATTTTCAATATTTTATATTTAAAATGATACAATGTTTAAGTTTGTATAAGTTAGGTTAGTTCGATTTAAACTATTTTTGAGATTATCACTAAATAAATGTAATACTTAATAATATTTAATTCTCTAAGTAGGATATAATATAGTGGGAACCATTCATATAAGCCTCTAAAATAAATAAATAAATAAATAAATATGTAGGTATATGTTTAACCCTGCTTCATAAGTTCTATAACTAAGTATCTACTGATAACTATTTTAAAATATCTAGTCATTGCCTATTTTTTGATATTTATAACATATCTTAATATTGACATGGTAAAGTGATATGAAAATTAATTCCATTTATATGCACCTTACTCATTTTAAAATTCAATTTCCCAACAATTTCAAAATCAAAGTGATCTAGTTATTTGAAGAAATATAGGGTCAATTTATCGTATGTGTTTTCATAAACTGAAGGTTATTTCAACTTTTAAAAATAAATAGTTATTAGTTATTTACTCAACCGATTACGTCTTTACTCTGAAACAAACACACATTGCAAAGAAACTTGTAAATTATTCGAATACATTTTCCATGGCTTTGGAGGCAAATTCTCTGCTAATTAAATACTCCATTACGATTTCGTGTAGAACTTGGCTGCTTTATGTAGACGTTTCTATCTTTTTAACAATTTTGCTATCTATTCATTTAACTCACCCATTCGTCGGTTAGAATTAAAATTTAATGCAGTCCCAGATTTCAAATCTGCGACCTATTGAACAATAGAATAAGTATTTTATTTTAGTTTATTGATAGTAATTCAAAAATTTCTATCATACAACAGACAAAAAACCTTTAATAATGAACCTAAATACACTTATATCATAAACAAATAACCAAACAAAAATTCACAATAAAAACAACATTATCTAACTGACCTCTATTTGGCACTGTTACAGATTGTAAACAGAAGTTTCTGATATTTTTATCTGAAGAAATAAGACCTAAATGCTCACAGTAATTATAAGGTTTTTAAGACAATTACAAAAGATGTGCTCCGAATCTAGATTAATATGAGGAAAGGGTTTAAGACATACAGAGTTGTTTAATTTCGTATAAAATCATCAAATGCTATGATAATTTTTGATGGCCAGTAACTAGGAAAAAACTAGGTGACTTTATAATAGAATTGCTAAGTAATTCATATTTGGATAGTCCCACTTTGATTAAGCCATATTAATTTTAGTCTATTCGTTTTACTGCTAGAAATCTCCTCTCATAAAATTTTTTTTTTTTTTATAACAACATAAACACTTTCGATTTAGTATTTATTCAGAGTTCACAAAGATTTAATCAAAAATAACAGAGAATACTTCAAACGATACATGAAAACAGATTAACAATATAAGATGACTTGCTCGAGCTCAAGTTCAGTTCAGGCAGTTATCACATTTGATAACTCGAAACTACACTTATCACTAGAAACGACTCTCGATAGTGTAAGGTGATTAGTTTCAAAATAGAGGACTAGTATGATCAAAAGGGTCAGAGCTAATCAGACTAAGCTGACTGGCTGTAAGACTGTGAGAGATAAAAATTACGTAAATAATATTATAGTTAAATCCTAATCCGTCTACATAGCGCTTGCGGCGTCCAGTCAATGATGAGTCTCTTTTCAAAGTCACGCCGCTACACTCATACGCTACACCATTTTTCTGAAAATTGTATGATGCTTCTCAAGCATCTTGTTTTCGGACGTCATCAAGACCTTTTACTCATCAATGACTTGCCAATAATTCATTTTATTATCATTATAAGAAAAAAATAGTAATATTGATACAGTGGTAAAAAACTTCATCATAAAAATTATGTAACGGATCGGTAAACTTGACAAAATTCTATGTTTCACTCGGACAAATATTGGTTTTTTTCAAACTGTGTACACCTGCCAATTTGTGCAATGTTTTCATAATAATTCCTAGAGCAAATAGTTATTTCGTTAGCCTGCACTGACATATAATTTTAATATAAGTATACACAGCCGGAATTTTGGTGTTATTTCGTAAACTGAATATTATTATAAATATTATTGAAATACTTTTTGACGGTTGCTTCACTTGTCAGTATAAACAAAATACTCTAGTTACTCAATAAAATCTCTTTTTAATTTTCATGACGATTTTCAAATACGATTTCTACTTGGTATACTAATTAATTGGTTTACATAAAAACGATTTTAAATGTATTTTATATCCACCATCAGAACCAAAACCTGTCCTGAGTTTCGGCCGGTTCCAAGAAACATTGAGACATTAGAAAAAATGAAAATTTTAAGGTTGACAACTCAAATATAGGTCACTTCAAACTAACCGCCCCTCACCATATTCAGTCTTAATCTAGCGTATACGAGGCCTTATGTTTGATGTGAAGCATCAGCATTTTTTATGCCTGGGAATATCTCAAGAGCAGATACCCAATACAAAGTTCGCCACTCACTTAAGTGTGCTTTGACTGAGTTTACAGAGTTTTAAGAGATATTTAGAATGTTATACTCCTAATGGCCACTTAGTTGTAGATCAGCTGTTTAATGAATGTCGAAAAAAATGTTATACGCATGTGATGAGGAAATAATATAATATGCACATATTATGAATATTGATCTGTCACATCTACCAGTGGCGTGGGGTGGAGGTAGGCTATTAAGATTCGACTTAAATAGTGCACACTAAATTTTGTCAGTCATACTTATTTGTTTTTATTGAACTAAGAATACTAACTTCAGATGGTGCTGGTTAGTTTCTAAAATTTAATTAAACCATGCCAAAACCAAACATAATATAGTTTAGGTATGTTATGGGCGATCCGACAAAAATAGTGCACACTTTTTCAGTCATACTTATTTGTTTCCGTTGATTGGTGATTCATTAAGCCATGCCTAAACCAAACCATAACAGATAAAAATATTGTTTTATATATAAAATATCTAATAAATATGATGTATTTTTTAATTTTTTGACTATTATATTCTATTATGACATGATTTACGCAGGGTTTAATTTAAAAAAAAAACAAACCAATACTATCTACAACTTGCAATCTTAGTTCAATGAAAACAAACACGTATGACTGACAAAGCTAAGTGTAGGTACACTATATTTTATTTCAGATCTTAACAGCCTACCTCCACTCATCGTCACTGATAAAATATATACTTATATTCAGATAGTTTCAAGTGAGATTTTAAAATCAATGAGGTCAGTGAAAATCTGTAGGCTCTTGAAGGTCATATAATCGAATTTAGTGTACTTTTAAAGCATACCTACCTACAAACTTTTTCGCTTTGTTTGACTTATAGCCAAAAACATCATCTGTATTAA
Organism: Rhyacophila brunnea; assembly: GCF_057557595.1. Classification (NCBI taxonomy): domain Eukaryota; kingdom Metazoa; phylum Arthropoda; class Insecta; order Trichoptera; family Rhyacophilidae; genus Rhyacophila; species Rhyacophila brunnea. The sequence continues at coordinate 19,957,907 of NW_028232893.1, read as the reverse complement.
ATTCACTAAGTTTTTTGTGCAAATATTTGTCATTGACATACATACATATCCAAGCTTTAAAAATAATGATTTTTATTTAATAGCCTTGGTAAATTAATTGAGATAAAAATAATAGTTATTACTCTGCGGGCTAAAACATATATTATATCTACGCCTTTGCTTATGAGACGTATATATGATAATTTATAGATACTGGATTCTTCAGTTATTATAAACAATAAAGCAAAGTGTAATAATGCTGTATTTTTTGTATTTAGAACAACAAAGTAATGTAGGTACGTTTTATAAAACTTCATTTAATGTTTTAATATTTTTCAATCCTACTCGCAATTCACGTTTTCTCACCATGTGTGCGCAGTTTCTGTAGTCCCATCTTATTTTAGTACATTTAATTCCCGATTTAACATTTTTATTTCCCGCATTTTACATCTGAAAAAGTACGTTTGTAAGTATGTACATAAATGCACGGCAGATTTTAGATTGAAAACACATAACCGTGTTAATTTTTATAAAGTACACCTGTCGTGTGAGTGATATTATGCGCATTCCTTTTTTATAGACATGGCTGCAGCGTAAAAACCAGGTAGTTCTGTGATCTTTCACTTTGACATTCTCCGAATTTTAAGTCGAATTATTCTTTCGTATTATTTACAACCACGGTGGCCGCGCGGTTTAAGCGTCAGTCTATTACGTCGTGGGTCCCAACTTCGAATCCTTGGTCTGAAAAAGTTCACAATACATTGTTTTTCAATTTGTGTATGAGTATAGACTAAATAGTTTGAGCAAGTGGCTAACATCCATTTATCGTAAAAATAAAATCTGTCAATACAAACCTCTACCCTGTGGAGGTCCATAAACGATCTTATTAGGATAAGACCGTGTCCGGAAACTTATATCCATGCAGTTAGCCGTATCACACTTCACCGTGAAATTTTGTATCGGAAATATAATATGGCCGTAAATAAAAGACTGCCCAACCTCTTTGGGTCCATAGTAAGCACTGATATAAAATTCATGTCTAAATAAAACACGATTCTTGTCAGTTTGCACTTTACAGGAAGCCAGCAGCAAACAAATTTTGAAAATGGCCGATATACTGGATTATTTGTTAAGTTAGGTTAGTTTTACATTCTTGAATTCATGAATTTTGCCAAAATCAGCTATAAAAATTGAATTAATGTTCAAATTGAATCTAATAAAATTGGAAACCGTATAGACTACGGTCATCTCTTTCCGATAAGAAAGCTCATGGAGAGCAGTCACGGTAAATTTTTTTATGTACAATTTACATGTACATGTTTATGTTTCGTTATTTTGTATTATTTACATCAATCCAAATAATGTAAAATAAATCAAACCATTTAGTTGTATATTCAAAAGCTCAAAATAAGCACCAAACCAATTTAAACGTTTTTTTTTTTAATATAAAGTAGATACCTTTAAGACGTAATTATTATCGTCTTATTATGTATAACACGTCTCAAATTGTTAATTTTAATTATTAATTTTAAATAATTCTACTTCCGCCGTGCATGGAGGTCACGTACGCTTTTATTATTAATTTAATTAAAACGCATTATAGTAACTTTTATAGTACTAATTATTCCACTTTTAATAAAAATGAACTGGACTAGTTTCTTCCACCTCACATAGACATTTTCAACTAGTAATAAAATAGCGGAAATCACCATGAATTGTTAACACCATGAAAGAAAAAAAATACGTTTTTGTTATTAATATGCTATCTTTAACGGTATTTGTCTATTATATACTTAAGTACAATCATGTCCCCTACATGCCGAAGCGGGTCCCCCTACCTATCGATAAGATGAGGGCAGTATGATTTTCGACATGGTCTAGTGTTCCTCAAATGGTTTCCGCAGAACTCCAGAGTTAACATTATTCCGTATATTTTTGGCGATTTAAAAAAAAAACAGTTGATTTATTGAGTTTCGGCACTCATTATCATTTATTATGAAGCACTGATCGCGACCTCCTTTTGTGGTTACTATGATATGCCTTTGTCAGATTAAATAAAATAAATAGCCAAGTCAAGAAACACACTTATTCGTCTTACTTATCATTTAATTATATTATTAATCATCACATCACATCAAATTATTGCATCGCATAACCATAATATATATAAATGTTAATATTCTCTAAGAAAATGGCACCCTAGACGACTTTTTTTGTTATTAGAGTAAATTTTTGGTGTGTATTTTTCTCTCATAACTGGTCGACTCAAACCTCAAATCCTGGTTCCCTAGGCTAGAGTCCTGTAAGCCCCCTCAACCTTGTGGGAGCCATGACTACAATAATATTATAATGTAATACACTCTCCACTAATTAATTGAAAGAATGAATTATTATAAATGCATATATAAACCGTATCCGGAAATTTGTACGTAAACAGTTCACCGCAGGATACTTATTCGTGCGCCGCAGTACGTGAAACACGAGTTCGTGTAACATTTAATCAAATGACGAGTTCTTCGTTGAACATTTTACCGTGGTGTATATTTGTACGTATGGTACAATATGTGGAGATGTCTTTACAAGGTTAGGTTGGGTTAGGGTTAATCTAATTGGAACAGTGCTATTTGCAAACTATCGTCGCATTGTGTAAGATACGTACAAATGTATTCCACGGTGAAATGTTCAACGACGAACTCGTCATTTGATAAAATGTTATACGAACCCATGTTTCACGTACTGTGGCCCACTTATAAGTGTCTAACAATGAACTGCATACGTACAACTTACATGTAACCATATATAAACATATCATAACGTATACCAGATTAAAAAGTTGATTTATGGATTGATCATGACGAAAAGTAATAATTCTAACCAATTAATTCATCTTCAATACCCAAAGAATTCGCTACTTACCAGCATATTATTTCTACTATAGCATGTCTCACGCGGATTCGAGTATTCTCAGTGGCATAGCGAGTGGTTCGTTGCACTTTTTATGTTTTTTTTACCACTGCGCTTATTATTGGGTTCGGTCACCTCTGTAATGTGGAATACTAAACGCAATCCACTGATACATACGAATTCTTTTATTAATAAATGTATAACTAACACGGAAATAAATAAACAATAATTATTGCTAAATTATACAAAACCATCATCAAAAGCGCGACAACTCCGTGTAGTTCTTGGGCATCCTGGCTTTCTTCAACAAATGCCTTAATCCATAGTGACAGCTTTTCAGTGTAATATCCTAGCTTTGAAGTATAAATTAGTTGCTCTATTAAGACAGATAGTTTTTGGCCTACCTCTTATTTTATATCTTATTGGATTCCTAAACTATATTCTATTTGCCGGATTATATTATGGTGCACATGACCTAACCACCTAACCTCCTAACCCATTCAGCAGTGATGAAGACTCCTTACTTACAAGCCAATTATTTACAAATTTATAGCCTACCTTAACTTAGCAATACTTTGAGCTCTGTATTTACCTGAATATTATCTAAAGGTTCATTTTTTTTATTTAACAATTATGTCTCGCCATTTCCCTCATTTCAATCGACACGTCTTGTGCCTCACGCCAAGTTAGAACTGGTTGACAAATCTGAAAAATATTTGTTTAATTGTAAAGATAAATTATTTACATAACTATATTTAGCGTATAAAAACTCATGCTCACTCCTGTTTGTAAGCTTCCTTACATTAGTGGCGCTAAATATTGATTAATAATATGGCATCAGGATCTCTTCAAAGCTTAGTTTAATAATTGAATTAAACAATTTTTGTTAAAAATAACGTTGATGACAATTTTTCATATTAAAGTAATGACATGTTTTTCAATCGATATTGCAAATAATTATTACGACTTGTTGTTTTTGATTGACGTGACAATAGCACTCATGCGTTAAATTATGACCACTCTAATAGTAATAATAAAATTATTGTAATCGATAGATAAAAATAACAATATTCACAAGCGCATTGTTTTATGACATTTTGACTTCAAACACTGTAGAATAATTTTATAGCCCTGCTATTATTGCCGGAGCAATAAATAATGTATTGCACTGTCACACGGAAAATGTTAAAAGACTAAGGCCAAGATGCATGAAAGGTTACGAATAATTGTAATTACACCATTTATCGGCTGTTTAGCGAATAAAAGAATAAATATAATGTATACAATATATAATATACAAACATAGTAAACGTAAAAACATCTATCAGTTATAACTTGCGAGTATTCTCACAAACTACAACATAGACGTCATTGTTGCCCATCAAGCATTTAAAATATTCACAATATCGTATAAATACGCAAATATCAACGACTAGCTGTATTATATAAACCTTTATGTATTATCAACAACGTTGATAATACCTTTGGTAAACATACACTATCTCAGCATGACATACAAATTTCTTTCCATGTTAATAAAAAATATATGAATCCAGACCTCAAACTGAGCCAGGACGTTCTCCTTTTGACAAAGTTGCGGTTAGCAGAAATCGTCTCTTTAATGATAACATACAGAAGTTTATATCTCTAAAGTATTTGTACTTTCTTGTGTTTACTTAATTAAGTATGTCACGTCAATATTCACAACTCAGTTTTCCCTGCTGATACTTATCGTGCATCTATACACCCTCATTCCTTTTCTGAGCGTTATTTTTGTGTGTCCACACCTTCACTCCATAAAGTAGACTGTAATTACATAGAATTTTACTTTGATGATGATGAGGAATGAACAGAAGTACGAAGACTGGTAGTTGCTGACGGAGATGGCGAGTTTATTTGATAGATTGACAGATACACTTTACACAGATACATACAGACAATATAAGATGATACAGAGTGACAGTTACACGATTGAGATACAATGCAGAGTGAGATAGTTTAACCTTCGGCGCTGAGCTTAAGTTAATACTGAGGCTAAGAACAGGGCACACCATGGGCAAAAGATTTGAGGTCCTCATGGAAAGAAGCGAATTGCAGCTCTGAGATGAATGTCATGATTTAGAGGACATTGTACTCGTACATATAGCACTGCAATGCCCCAAATATGAAATTCACAGAGTACAGCTGCGAATTGCAGATATCTATGAGAATATCGACAAATTGAAGGGTGTCCTGGCGGTGGGTAAGACGGAAGAGCTAGGCAAAATTGTAAAGTTATTTAACAGAATATGAGTGAGGACCTGATCGACGGATCCCCTTCTAGAAGAGAAGAGGCGATATGACAGCGAGTCGCAGTTAAAGCCTCGGTAAAATCACAAAAAAACCTTCGGCGCAACGATACGTAGTGAGATTTGTTCCATCGTGATAGCCTTTTTATTAAACCCATCACGGTGGAAAATGCTTACATTGAGTATCTCAGTCCTCGGTGAAAAAATACATTTTTAATATAATAAAAATTTCATAATAAATATTGCTGACGTGAAAAAATGCTTACTAAGTGGTAATTCGATTGTATGATTCATATATGCACGTACTAAACTATATTTAAATAAATAATATTAATTTGAGAATGAGTCATATGCCATGGATTCTGCTGACACTCCTTGGTTCTTATGAAACTATCGATCGCCACATTACCATTGTCATTTTTAGTTGTGGCTACATATTATTTTCTTCAGTCTTCTCGACTCACCATTTTATATACTTCGTTAGGTACTTCTAATTTCCATTTAATTATATTTTGTAATTTACAGTTTAAAGCTGTATAGACACCCACCATTTTTTTCGACCATGCCCGATTCTCATAGGATCATATGGGCCTCCACAGAGTAGAGGATTGTATTAACAGATTTTGTTTTTTACGATAAATGGATGTCAGCCACTTGCTCAACCTATTAGATCCATACCCTGACTCACACACAAATTGAAAAACAATATGTGTACTTACCAGACCCAGGATTCGAACCTGGGACCCACAGCGTTATAGTCCAACACTTAAGCCGCGCGGCCACAAAATACTTCAAATAACAAATTCAAATTTCGTAATATTACAATGTATATACTCATTATTTTTTGCTGGACTGTTGCAGGTAATAATTTGGCATACATAATTACTTGCGCGTTAAAAATTTCAAAATAATTATATTACTTAGGTACATAACCGTGCAGTGTTTTTAATTAATTATATATTACGTTTCGCCGAATTTCAAAATATACATTTTAATTTCGACTACTTTCCTATGTCGGTAATTAAAAACAAAAACAAAAATGATTACAATCATTGCTTACCTATCTGAAATGATATCCGATAAGAGCTTGATTTATTCATCAGCTCTAAACCGAGAGAATTCTATTACTAAAGAATTGAACATAAATAGCGAGGGTATACTGACAGAATGCATTATTTCAGTTTTTGCTGTTTTTTCTGTTTTAAATGCCAAAATGTATAAAATTTTACGCTCTACGTCCTGGTAAAACGCACAAAGGCATACGATATAATGGTGAGAAAATAGAAACATTATTATATCATATTGTTATTTTTTTATTCTGATAGAAAGCATGATAATGACCTAATGCGTTCTGCGTATACAAAATACAGGACTTGTAACATGTCTTATATTGTGTTTGCCATAAAGGTTAGTCTTTATAATGCAGAAAAAATGTTTTTAAATCGTATAAAAATCTACGTGGGAGAACGCTTTAAAAAAAAAAAAAAAGTCCTTTTTGCGATTATCTCAGAACTTGTTTTAATAAGTTAATGCTTTCTGTCAGTATACTCTCGAAGGATTGTAAAATATATCGTGTAATTATTTCACCTATCGCATTATTTATTTTTTTCTTTTGGTACCGTCGTCTCTCGAGGGTTAGAAATCAACGTGTAGTTAGTACACGTATATATCCTGGGCTAGTCGTATTAGATCTTCAATACCTTGTAAATTGAACCAGTTACGGAGATTCTGTAGTAATAAGAATCATCTTCCATTTACGTTTCTGGTGCTCTTTGATTCCTACTTTAATTGTAATAATAATACGGTCAAAGTATGCAGATTTTATTGCACTTTATAATACCTATAATTGACTTACACTAAAACCTCCGCATTAGTAATGCGATGAACCCTGGATACAAATCTCAAAAACTTCCAGTCTCCCTTTAATGTCCAGGCATTCCGCCCAATTACGAGTACCTAGAACTTTGTTTCGATTTCAGAAGATATATATTTTTTTTTAATCTCATGGTTTGAATTCTAGTCGTCTTGCATTGGGTAGTTCTGAGTTAAGAATGTCACAATGTTTAACATCTCCTTGGGCATCGAATGATGTATTGAACAATTATACATGAATTAAAATCATTATTTAAATCAATTTTTAAATTTCCGTCTTTTTCTTCCATAGTAAGAAATGATGTACAAGGTTTTGACCACTGGGGTGGTATACAGTGTTATTGCAGGAATACCTTTCTTTTTTGTATGTAGACCACTAAAAATAATCTAAAAAATACAATAAAATGTTATTTGCTTTACTTAAAACGTTTTTTTTTTCATTTCCCCAACATTTGTTAAAATCTATATAGGTGCATTGTTGTTGCAGGGGAGGTCTCAATTTGAAACAATATAGGCTATAATATTTAAAAAGCCTCAAAATTATACGAAAAAATTACGTAGAGATTAATACAAACCGATAATTTTACGTGATAAGTAAATAGATATTGAAAGACCCGATTTATTCTTTATTGAATGTATTGCAAATAGGGGTTAATTGGCCAATATAATTACGTAGTACATATATTGTTTTAGTTGGAAAGTAAAATAAGATAAAATGTACACCTGTCGCACAAAAACGTAATTTATTTTTCTTATTAGAAGTAACCTAATATGTACAAAGTTACGAGCTTTTGCTAAAACTTAAGTAGCTATTATACGTTGCAGTAACTCTCTCGGCAAATATTACTTACAGTGAGTGTACAACTTTACTATCTCATGCCAGTTAGGTAGACGGCACCTCGTCCGCCGAACATTACATTTTGCAAAACTGCAACATGAAGTAAGCCATCTTGAGCAACTATTGCTTTCTGTTTTACTTCTGGACAAAGAAACGAAACTCACTGACTCATAATAAATACGATAATACTATGCTCTGATACCTCTGCGAGCGGCCAGTCATTATTACCCGCACCTCACTCAATTGCAGGTACTTACTCGTTAATCATCTCACCTGTTCTAGTTTTATTTCGTTTTAAATTGTGATTGTGAAGTAAATTGCATGAGTAATAATAGTAACTGATTTTCTTAATGATACACAGTGGCGCATTTAGTGGCATAGAAACGTAAGGCACTGTATAATTTAGAGGCCCCTCATGATAATTTTAAAAAAAATCATAGATTACAACTACCAACTTGCGTAGTAAAATATCAATGTACCTCTTTCCTAGAATCATACCTGTATATAAAAATAGTTACAAGATAAAAAGCACTTTTTATATACAACGTTTTTAAATTTTCTGTTGAATTATTATGCTCAATATTGTACTTGATATGAAGTAAATAAAAAACAAACAAACAAATATAGTACACTGAAATATTTTTTTAAGATTTCATTTTGATTTCCATAGTAACCCACGTATATATCAATAATTTAGTTGCTAAGACCACTCTCTTAGCAACCAATAATAGTCTTTTACTTTTTACGGATTTTTCTGAAATAACTTTCCATACAAAATAGAATTAACTGAAAATGAATTCAATTCTACTTAAAGATGGCTAAAAGTATTAAAAGAATGCATTGGAATCGTGTGCTGATATATTCTAAAAGTTTCAAATGTCTAGCTAGTCGGGAAGTTAGTTAAAAATCGATTGCAAGATTTTTACTGGACAAACAACCACCGGACAAACAAGAATACGAGCTAATAAAAACGTTCCAACATAAAAACAATTACAAGTACGTAAAAATCACGGTACAAGATGTATGAAGTTGTTTTCAGATAAACTGCAATGCGCAGCCATTTGTAGCTGGCCAAATCAGTAGACCAGAATCACTTTTTTGCTTAAATTTCTAATATTTAAGCTCTATCTTTGCAGAAGAATATTTTCTTCAACATCTTTGGTATCCAAACATTTAATGCTTTGCGGTTTCTATATACTGTCATCAAAAGTTGCGGGTGTTGCTCAGGTAGAAATAAAACTCCAGGTAAACCAGAAGGTGAACATTTTTGCGGTGGAAATATTAAACAAGCAATATTAATTATTAGGTACTTACGTCTTGTGAGAACTGCTTTTATATTAGTCATATGTTAGAACTTGAACTCAATATGTAATGATACTACCCGGTACCACTTCCTATGTGAGCAAATTTTGCGTAGAGATGGTCTTCCTATTTGATAGTGAATTTAATATTACATACAAGTGTAATAATGTCATTTATGATTATTAACAATTTAAAAAAAATATTTAAATTTATCTTGCCCACTCCACACGCATTCAAAGACAGTAAATACTACATTTATTTATTTTGAAAATCAATATTTATTTAAAACTTTAAAAATATGGCTTGATACATTACAATATTTTCGATCGTATGAGGATCATAATAATATGGGCCAAATGGATATCAAACAGTTGTTCAACCTGTTAGGTCCAAACTCTGACTCCGAACATACATTAAAAAATAACATGTGAATGCTTATAATGTCGTGGGTTCCGGGTTTGAATTTTGAGTCTGGAAAAAAATCACATGTTGTTTTTCGGGTCTAGGACGATTTGGCACCGGACAACTGGACGCCACGCAATTCTAAAATAAATAGACGTTAGCTACATAATATAGGTACTTTAAAATAATATTTAATATTAATATTTATGTTTAAATTATTATATTATGATTGAATAGTTGGTGGGAATTTGTATATGCACACGTAAATAATGATTTAATCGTGCATATGTTTAAGTTCCAACGAAAAAAGAGTTTTTTATTTCATATAAAGCCTTAGGCATGGTAATTCTCAATCCGCGATAAAGAATACAATATATAAAGAGTAAAATGAATTCAAATTAGTAAGTAGTAGATAGAAACTGATTAAAATACTTTGTATACGTTCTGTATACGTGTCTACGACAGTGCGGCGTCCAGTCGTCCCATTCCCTGTTTTTCAGCGTGTGTTTGGAGTCATAGTACGGACATAATAGGTTGAGCAAGTGGTTAACGTCCATTTCTCGTAAAAAATCTGTTAATGCAACCTCCACTATGCAGACATATATTATGATCCTCTTGCGACCGAATATGGTGATAAATGTGAGTGTTTTTGTTTTTTAATGTTACTTCTATTTTGTACCACGTGGTGAACGTCTTCTACTTACAATGTTTAATGCTCACTCGTGTCAATAATTATTAATGATTTAGAATTTTTATCTTAAAATATAATTTCCATAATTTATTTAGTTACTGTAACAGGTAAACGACCACGTGAATAGTATCTTAAAAAATCGTTTTTTTTTATATGCAAATTTTATGCAAGATTACAATATAAAACGGAAGATTCACATGTTTATAAAAAAAATCATTTATTGGGATAGGTCATTGTATCATTATGCATGCTAATTTAGTCAAAATTCGTGTTTTATAATACAAAAAAATGTCTCAATGTTAAAAATTTCTCCTAAGTAATTCTATGATTCACACCGGTAGTTTTTCTTTCGAAATTATTTAAATTTTCAGTTAACGCATGGTGACGTTTTGAAAGTTTTTTGTTGTTTTTAAAAGTATATTTCATTATTAATCATTACAAGCATCTCATTCCAATTTCTCACCATTTTTTAGGTGATATATATTTTTTAATTGGTTTATAATTTGATGTGTATTATGGCCGCCTCTAAAAGAGGTTTATTTACAGATATTTTCTTACGGGAATGAATGATAGTCACTTTATCAACCTAGATAATATTCAAGACAGGTCTATACCTAAATACATAATAATATACCTACACATTGAAAAATAATATGATAATCTGACATAAGCGAGATTTGTTTTTAAATATTTAATCAGATATTATAGATAGGGACCTACAATTATTGGAGATGAGGTTTTTAACCATTCGTCCAATGCATCAATTTTTACATTGAATCAAATTTATTTATTATTAATCCATTTGAGTTTATTAAACAGAGCATTATTCACCTATGCTAATCCTATTTTAAAACTTTTCAGATTATACAAAACAAATCTCTTAGAATGATCACAGATGCCTCATGGTTTGTTCGCAATACCACTTTTCATAGAGAATTGAACATAGAAACCATCTAGGTACAACTTTCTAAAAAAATCTACAGCTCTATGATAGCAAACTTCCTAATCCAGTCGATCAAAGATCTTAACATCTATGATCCAGCCATATACACTGAATTGTCCAGACCACAAGCCTACTTAGTCTATTTTATATATATACATTTCCTACAGTAGAAAACAAAAGAGAGGCCACTTAGTTTCCTCTTTATCTGCATAGATATAAAACATAAAATATGTTGCAGTGCTGACTCAGTGAATTTGAAGGAGAAACCACTATTTTCCCCAATATTTTTCTTCTTCCCTCAGACCTACGACAAAGGGCCATAAGCTCAAACACGCGAGTACTACAGATAAAAGGCCTAATTTTATATCTATATAATATCATAGCATAACCAGGGGACATAGAATTAATGGGAACTGAAATATCTAACGGTTGTGGAGTAACAGACAACCTTGTCAAAGTCTTTTCTCCTTGACAGTCTTGAGTGTGAAAGAATGTGGGATAAACTTAAATACGTGTCAAAAATACTCTTGTCCTTCGTTCTAGCAACTGCTCTCGGCTTATGCACTGACAATCATTTAATATTGGTGTATTTGAAAGTTGCAACAAACACTAATGCACGTCTATAATGTGTGTTTCATTTTTGTAGGACACTCACACATTCAAAACCCTGTTTCAAAATGTAGTAGCTTATTTGAATTATATTTATTAGGTAGCCAGCTGGTCTGTGAATATAACGGTCTTTTTTGCATATTTTATAAGTTATTCCAGCATCCCGTAGTACTACCGTATATATCCTGTAGATGTTATATAGCAACTGAGACTGTAGGGACAACGTTATATCTCTACATTGTTTAGAGTCAAAAATAAAGCATTGGAACAAATTATAAAGAAAAACTATTAAAAAAATTAATCAGAGCGAATGTGTTTTAATGTACATAAATGATGTATTTAAATATCTCTAGATTAAAAAATATTTTTGTAAGCGTATATTTTTAATATTGTTTTAAAACTTCTTACAACAAAGAGACTTATTTTTTCATTGTAAAACAGAAATGCATCATTACTAGAGAAATGCAACTGTAGTTATGTTACTAGTAAGTCTTGTAGTGGTATTATCATTATCTCTTACGAAATACTCAGTGTTATGCAATGTAAACTCGGCCGGTGATTTCATAAACTACCTTCCCAAGAGACTAGCGGCGCTTGTACTAGGGAAAGTTATCCAATGACCCCGAACCAGCGTTCCGGTGCCAACGTTCTACTTGTACAAGTTGGACAATGTCAATACACCGATTCACTTTCGTTGATTACTCTTGAATCTAATTTTATATGTCTATAATTAGAGTAATATATTTTTGAATAATATGTTAACCTTCCCTAATAAAAACGGCATAAGTCTGAAAATCACGTATTTAGTTTTTTTTTTCGCTTTTTAAAATCTTCATTTCATGTACATTAAACATATTGACACTCCACAATAAAAATAATAGATAAAAATGCTTTTTTTGCTTGGCCATTATTAACAGTAGATTATTGGATGCTTTGAAGTTACATGACATTTTTTTATAAAAAAATGCAACATTAGCTTATCTTTTAAACGGGGTATTACATATTTCTTAAATCCCAGTAATTTATTGTGGCGTAGATATTTACAGCTCTCAGTAATCTATTTGCATACTTATCTAAAAACTTCTTTTCTTTTTTTCACTTCATTTAACTGTTGCTTTCAGGTATGTAGCGATATCTATAATTATTAGCCTAATATATTTTTATACATGTTGACAATCCCCAATGAAAACGTCATAAAACTAGAAATCGCGTTTGTAGGTTTTCTTTTCGCTTTTTTAAACCTTTATTTTTTGTGCATACATTGTATGTTAATAATAGTAGTGTTAAACATTTATTAACGCTCCACAATAAAAACGTCTGAAAATCACGTTTTTAACTTTTTATTTTTCATGCATACGCTGTAAAATATTTCAGGCAGGAATCAAATCTGTATCCATCCTACCAATTCAGCCACTCACATTCCACTAATTCAGCCACCTGTATTATATAATAATACAGGTATTAATTATGACAAATTAAAGCGTCATTTAACTGAAACGTCTCTCAAATTTTGCTAATATTGGCAACTGGCTTTTGTGATTCGAATCAAGGTTACAATAATTATAATTACTTACGTCGTTATAGCTAACGTCAGGAAGTCTTCAATTTTTAGTCATAACTTACTCAAACTTGCTAATAATTTAATAAACTTGTGTATTATTAATTCACAAGACTTAAGAATGTAAGAATTTAAGAGACATTAGAGACATAAATCTTGTGAATTATTCATTGAATAAAACAATAGTTTAATATTATTTATTATCGTAGTTTGATCCTAAAACATAAATAATTCGAAAATAATTTAAAGGTTGACTGAAATGAAAATGTGTAATTTATATTATAACTGACCTTAATTATTACTAGGCTAGAGTATTTTTTAACCTCATGCATAAAAAGCGAGTCAGTCATATTTCATAATATGCCAAACAGGTTGGTTTTTTTTTTTACTCAGTAACACACTTTATCTTTTTAACAAATTTTGGCAAGTACCAATTTTGGAAAACATTGTGTTATTATTTTTTTTAGTTACGAAAGATTCAAATATAAACGTATTAATACTTCTTTGTCTGGTGATTTTTTTTTTGATGCAGATGACGCAACCGATTCATCAAAAGATCTAAAAGGGGCATTGGAAACAGACCAAATCAGTTATATACTTATTAAATTATACTAATACATATATGTATTTTTAACAAATTTAAAATAAATAATTACAAGATAAAAATAACTTTTTATATACTTACAACGTTTTTAATTTTTCTGTTGAATCATATAAACTTGACTTGACTAGCTTAAACGATCAAAAAAAAATTGTTTTTGATAGAAATAATACTGAAATGTCATTTTGACACTCATATTGATTTCCATAGTAACGCACGTATATATTAATAATTTAGTTGTTAGGACCCTAGCAACCAATAATAGTGGATTGGATTACGGATTTCTTCCGAAATAACTTTTTTCATACAACACAGAATTAACTGAAAATGAATTCAATTCTGCTTAAAGATAGGTAGCTAAAAGTATTAAAAGAATCCATTGGCATCGTGTTCTGATATATTCTAAAAGTTTCAAATGTCTAGCTAGTCGGGAAGTTAGTTAAAAATAGATTGCAAGATTTGTACTGGACAAACAACCACCGGATAAACAACCACCGGATAAATAAGAATACGACCTCATAAAAACGTTGTAAAATATCACCAAAGCATAACGAAATCCCTACAATACAGTTCATCAAAAAGACCTATAATTTAATAACTCAACCAGATTATAGTTATTATATTATTATTATGTATCATGACCATTTTATACTATATTAATTGTTTTTAGTTACAATATGCGATTCTAGGAAAAAAATACATTGATATTTTCACTACGTGCGTTTGTAGTTGGAATTTATGGTTTATAATTTTATTTTGGTTTTTATCATAAAAAGTCTCATTATAAGTCAGTGCCCTGAGCGTTTTTTAATCTCACACAGTGCATCATATATGAAAATCATAATTGAATTCATTAGTCTGTTGATAGTCAGGGCTTATATACACTTCTCCTGGTATTCAGCGATGTACCGGACTTATGGTAGAAAAAACGTTAAAGCATTCTTGTCGTGGTCTGTACAGTGATATTATATGAGGGTAGATAGGTGATTAAGGGTGGATAGGTAAGGAAATAATTCTAATATAACAATTGCTGATACTAGCTAACCTAATCAAACCTAAACTCAGTTTTTTCTAAGCTATGCCAGACACCTGGGTACAACGCAGGCAAAATCAGGATAGTTTGACAGATATATCCAGCTTATTTACCAATAAACTCGTAATAATTATTAATTTACAATACATGACATCACCATGTGCAATCCTACAAAGATTATATTATGGACCTCCGTAGAGTGAAGGTTGTATTAATAGATTTTTATTTTTTACGATAAATGAATGTTGCCACTCTCTCAACTGATTAGGTTTATACTACAACCCAAACACCTACACGTAGAAAACCTACACGTGCATATTTCCAGACTGATACTATAAGTAGTATAAGTCAACACTCAACACGTTACCGTTAAGTTTGACTATCGTGCGTGTAGCGTTAATTACTGTAGTTATTTTTTAATGAAACATTATCACAAAATCAAAGTGTAAATTTATTATTAATCTAGGTACAAAAACTTTTATTTATTAATATGTAAAATAGATACTACCTATTGCACGTCATAATACTTTCGCAAGTAAAAAGAGACAACACAATAAAACAACAATATTTCAAAAGAGACTTCAACGAACGGTCATTATAAAAACCCGATTTTATAAACTTTGAATAGGTACACAATATTTAAGAATGTTAAATTATTTATTATAGAATATACATATTTTAAATTAATAAATTTTGATTCAATATGAGGTTACACTCAGGAATGAAAATAGTAACATAAATATAAATGTAACGTAACCTCTCCTTCATATTATTTCAGGTAGGAATATAAAATATAATGTGAAATCAAAAATCTTCATTTATTGTGAACAGCTAACCGCGTTGCATTCGAAGAAAACCAATCAATTACTCACACTACCATCGTAATTCGCATTTCAGTGCCACGGCCTGAATATAACCTTGGATTGTTTACTTATTTGATATTAAAAATGTAAGATATAAGCTATGCAATTTTCATCAATATTGGCTAGCAATTTTTGAGTTATAACCGAACAAACAAATTGTATATTATGATCTAAGTAGGTTGTTACTACTCTTTTTATTGATTTTAGGCTATTCATGAGGCCTTCATTCAGCAGTAAGTCGACTCTGGTTAATAACAATTTACATTTTTCATCATCATAATCTCAGCCACTCTTAATAAGGGCCTCATCTTTCTCGATCCTTGACGTATCGTTGTAATCCGCTTAACTTGATTAAATCACCAATTCGTCAGGATTTTGGTTAACTAAATTGGTAAAAACAATGTAATCTAAAAGCTGTGAAAATTTCATCAAAATGTTCACCTAATAGGTGATATTACTTACCTATTCACCTATTCACTTAATAGGTGGTAGGTTTTGAATTACTTACATATAATTCGACAAATAAACAGGCAGAATTTTACTATTAGTATTAATTGTTGCTACATGTATTAAAATGTTCGTTTAACCTTCCTTAACGTTTCGGTTGGACGAAAGCTGTTGGACCTGGTCAGAAAAATATCCCCTGATGCTATAAGTCAGGGTTGGCGAACCTTTTTACGAACGCTTGCCAAAATTTCCCAAATGTTATTTTACGACTGTTTGACGTGCCGATCAGTTTTTCATGGAAAAAAAATAGTTTTTTAGGAATTCTATTAAAAAATAATGATGTTCTAGTATAGATATCACTCACAGAACACAGCGTACGCCATACATTTCAGTCCACTGATTTCTAAACTGTCTGCCAGAATTACTACTACTACTACTTGGTCCAGCTATTTTTGTGGATATACACGAAATTGTTTGGTTCTTTACACATAAATTTACACCAGAATTGCTCCGATCAGATGCGGCATTCTCTTGCTACAGCAGTGGTAGTCTACATTGTAAATCCTAAGCTAAAAGCCTACGGACCGACCTATGTAAAAATATATATTTACATTAATCGTAATGCTTATTCTTGAAGAATCTACCTGCTATTTTGTATACAATGCGATCTGTCATTTATTATTATTACCTAGAGGTATATCTTTTCTCTTCAAAATAAAGCATTCGCGTGCCATGCAAAATCATCTCGCGTGCCATAGGTTTGCCGCCACTGCTATAGGTCGACAACTCGGCCACAAATCAATGAATGCAGACATTTTTTTTAATTTCTAAGGCCAATACGAATACGACACAATGAACTTGTTATCATTTTTGCTCTATAGCCCGAGGCCTTTGTGGAAAAATCTAAGTATTATCATAAGAAAAACCACTTGTTTTAATAGTGCGTCATTAAAGAGTGACATGAATAATTTTTTTTAGATATTATTAAAATCTGATTATTTTTCATTGACTTATATAATGTAGGTAGGTATCAAAAAAGTGTGTTTGTATTTCTTATATATTTAAAAATTGTCTACATAAACATTATGAAAAATATTAAAAACGTTATCTTGATCATTTAAACGGATCAGTTTGGTTGATTATATAATTATTATTGTGAATATCGTAGTTATAAGTGCTATACGGGTCATATTAACAAAATTCATATTTTTAAACTCTTTCGTATTTAGTCGTCTGTACAAACCTTCAGTGACGTCCCGTGGGGGTATGCAGATTGAGCGTCGCTTAGAGGCGGCAGTTACTTGAAGGGCGGCAAATCGAGGAGAATCATTTGATATATATAGAAATAGGTACCTAAACTCAATAATAATAGAAATATCTTTCCATGAAAAAATCAGATCACTGGTTGGAAACAAATTGTATTAATTAACATAAAAGGTTTAACAGGAATGTGATTTTTTTGTCTGGTTCACGATGTCTAATGTCAAATTTGCGAATTATATTTGAATTATAGGTAGGTACATTAGTACTCAAGTACCTAATTAATTTATCCAAATATTCTTGCCAGTCATTCACGAGTTTTGATTTTTGTCAGGTGTATTTTTAAATGAATCTGAAACCGTGGATGGAACATAAATTGGATTTAGTGGTATATATTTTGTTAGTAAGTAATGTATCCATACAACATATTTCTTATATATGGGAATCATGAAAGGATAATAAAAAATACTGTATAAAAATGTGTGGTGCAGTTTTGGTGCAGCCTAGGGGCGGCATCTTGTCTAGGGACGTCACTGCAAACCTTCACTTGGGAGCATCAGATTTAACTACTCTGAAACATATAATGATTAATTAAAATAAACACGATATTTATTAATTATTCCACTTAGTTTAATAAAGATCAGAATCAGTTTCGTCGGCTTCAAAGGAACATCGTCAACTGGTAGAAAACATACAATACTGCAGACGTTAATACAAATAAATTTTAAAGACAAATTTATTTATTGAAGAAGTATTATTATTTTTGACCAATTATTGTTGATGTATCTTTTAAGCGACGCAACCGGTCCTGATTTTTATTAAACTGAAATGTTTTTGTGTTTTATTTTAATTAATACAATGTATTTTCACCAATAATTGATAATTAACATAATAAAATACATATAATTAATATGATTACCTACCTAACAAAAGCATCATCGGTTAATAATAACGGGTGGGTATGCCTGTGGCGAATGGTGGAAGTAGGCTGCGGAGATTTAGCAAAAATAGTGTACACTAAACTTTGTCAGTCATACTTATTTGTTTTTATTGAATTAAGAATACAAATTGACGTTGGTATCGGTTACTTGCTTTTTAAAATTCAATTAAGTATAGTAAAAATATTAATTTATTTCTTTCGTGAAATTACATCCTGTGGATTGTAATAATTATTATTGAAGTCATAAACACATACAAAATGTATTAATTTATTTTATTTAAGTATAGTTATGGTTTATAGTCGACCGTTCCGAAGATAGGTTTTTAGTCCAAAACAGCTGTCAACGTAAATGACACAATTAAAACAGAATTAACAAAACTAATTTTGTTTCAAAACCATTATGTTATAGGCCCTTGATGTTATTTGTATGGATTTTGTTATGATTTGGTTTCAATTTTATAATCAGTCTGTGAGAAATACGCTTTTTTTTGTATCATTTATTTGTATTATAAATTTAGACTGTTTCGAGGCCCCCTTTTAAATCTTCTAACGAATCAAGTCGCCGCTGCCTGTATCATTTACGCAATATCGTTAACAATATTCGCTATTATTTCCCATACGTATTAGTGTAAGTGAGAAATCTATAACTTCTTTGATAACTCTGGATTTTTTTTAAATTTTTTTGTAATGATCATTAAGACGGTGCTTCGGTCAAACGGCAAATAATTTTCAACTATATGTGCGTCGAATTTTTTGATTCGCTGGCAATCGGAGAGCGAACGTCGAGCTGTGAATACGTTAATTTGTTTCGTGATGGCGACGGGGGTATTAATTTTTAAATCGTGTAAAGATGACTAAAAAACGTTACCCATTTACTTGAAAAAGAAAACATGTCAATGAATATATTATTATTGTTACTAATAAAAAAAACAGAACATTAAATGGACGAATGTTGGATTTATATGACAAATTATATTTCGTTCGGCACGCGTCATTTGCACAATCCGCGCATCGCCTAGCCACGATCTTTTTAGACCATGCTCAACTGAGATATAGCCTTAATATAAAACAAATCAGTCATTATTGACTGCATGTCATCAAAATAAATGTTGTTTTATAATAATTAATTACTTATTAAAAATGTAATTAACAATAATTTGGTGTAGTATAAATTTAATTATATTTTTTTCAAAAAATTATAAGCCACTTGCGTAATTAAAATGATACGGTTTTAAACTTTAATGGTTTTTTTTAGTAACATTAGGTAAATATATTATGTGACTATAATATACGTGCGTACATTTATTAATTGAAATAATTTAAATTATGTAATAGTTAAATTTCAATAAATTATCAACATTCACTGATTCCATAACTAGAGTTATAATTTAATTATAATTAATAACAAGGCTTGTTAAATACACCAGTGGCAAAGGGTGGAGGTAGGGTATTTATATCCGACATAAATAGTGCACACTAAACTTTGCCAGTTATCTGTTTTTGTTTTCATTGAACTATGTCTACAAATTGCAGATTATGTTTGTTATATATTTTTTTAATTCAATTAACCCCTAATATATGATTTTTCGCGTTTAAGTTTAGCGTGCACTACATGGAGGTGACACCCACGATGGCCGCGTGGCTTAAGGGCCGGTCTACAGTGTCGAGGGTCCCAGGTTCGAATCCTGGGTCTGGCAAGTACACAAATTGTTTTTCAATTTGTGTATGAGTCAGAGTACGGACCTAATAGGTTGAGCAAGTGGCTGACATCCATTTCTCGTAAAAATAAAAATCTGTTAATACAAACCTCCACTCTGTGGAGGCCCATATGATCCTATTAGGATCGGACATGGTCAAAAGAAAAAAAAGAAGAAATAAGTTTACATATAAATTGTATGTAAGTATTACATTTCATCGAGGCACAGTTTGCAGAGAACTTTCTTATCGTAAAGAGATGACCATATAATTAGCACCGAAATGAAAAAATTACGTGTTGTCTACGTCTGATATTATATTTGAAATGTTCGATTTGATTTTTGTATTTCTAATTTAATTGCATACCTACTTATTATTACGTATTTCATATCTAAGTGTTTTAGGTACAAGTCGGCTTACAGTTCAAGAATGAAACCTAACCTAACCTAATCTAATAAATAATCCAGTATATCGGCTATTTTCAAAATTTGTTTGCCGCTGGCTTCCTGTAAACTGACAAGAACCGTATTTAATTAAGACATGAATTTTATCTCAGTACTATACGATCAGAAGAGGTTGGACGGTCTTTAATATACTTACGACCATATATTATTATTTCCAATACAACAATTAAATTTCATGATGAAGTGTGATACGGTGAACTGCATACGTACAAATTTCCAGACACGGAGAGATAATAGTCAAAAAAAATTTTCGTTACATCTATAAAATATCTAGACCCCGGATACAAAATAAATTCCCGACCCCCCTTGCGTGAGCGCCTGTTTTGGATCATAGCACTTTCATTAGACCGAATAGACATTAAATTTATTTCCTAGCCCAATTATTCTTTTTTTAAATTCGATTTATATGCTATTCTGCTACTACTCTAATTGAACATACCAATTTTAAATAATATTTTTTAGGTTAAAAAGAAAATAAGGTACTATTCGGTTATCAGGAATACAGCGGAAAACACATTTTGAAAATACCCGATATACTGGATTATTTGTTAGTTTGGGTTAGTTTAGGTTAGGTTAGGTTAGGTTAGATTAGGTTTGGTATGGTTAACCTAACAAATAATCCAGTTTATCGACTATTTTCAAAATGTGTTTGCCGCTGTATTCCTGATAACTGAACAGTAGCGAAAATTCTTTAAAATAGTTTTTTTTTTAATTTATGAAACCAACTTCATAACAATATCCTGTTTCAACAAAGAGATTGGACTCCTCCCACTGTGATACGAATATTAGAACAACTATGTACTTGTAATATTATGGTTTTGCCAGATTTTTTATTCTAATTATTTGATTCGCGTGTACTTATATCAAAAGATACTTAATTATTAATAACAACACAGTGACGTCGAAGAACTGACTCATAAATAATTAAATAATTATTATTGTCAATGCTAAACTCGATTGTCTTTGTTATTACCTGTACACTACACCTTTACGCGTCATGGAAATAATATATTAATTCAATTAGCTAAATTATAATAAATATATTATTATGCACGTAAGTAAGGTACCTGCTACATAGTTTACGTATGAAAGTAGTTTTTCTATAAGTGCATATTATATTTTTATTATATACGTGT
The DNA here is from genome assembly GCF_057557595.1 of Rhyacophila brunnea. Lineage (NCBI taxonomy): Eukaryota > Metazoa > Arthropoda > Insecta > Trichoptera > Rhyacophilidae > Rhyacophila > Rhyacophila brunnea. The sequence continues at coordinate 19,936,082 of NW_028232893.1, read as the reverse complement.
CTACAAAGTTCTGATCGAACATAGTAATACCATATTTACATAATATTATGTTAATAAATTCATAATGATTAATCAAATGAATTAGATAGTCATTTCCTACTTATTCTTACATATTATGAGTAGTTTAAATGTGTTATAATTAAAGCAGGAATTGAAACTGGAACCAAAACCCGAAACCAGAAAACCAGGACTAGAAAACGCAGAATCGTAAATTTGACCCCTTGAAGTGTCAGGATCAGACGCGCACACAAATTTTTGGGTCCAAACCCCCCCCCCCCCCAGAAACGTTGTAAAAAAGTCAGAATATTTATTACTTCTTCTTTTTCATCAGAACTGAAAAATTATAAAAAATGTAGATTTTTTTAACAGTTTTGATTGCAATGTATTTAATACTGGTCATAACGTTTTATAGATTCCACAGAAGAGATTGATAAATAGAATTCCGTTAGGTTATATCCCAACACAGTACATTTTGATACAGGGTTTTACCTACGAAAATAAGCCGAGAGCAGTTGGCAGTATCCGACGTATGACATATTCTTGACACGTGTTTAAGTTTATCCCGTATTATTACACAATCGAGATCGATTACCTGCTTCTCCACACCCGTTAAGTATTTCAGTTGCGATTATTTTTAAGTTCCCTGGTCAATTCCTTACCAAATCAACCGTCGGAAAGTTGCAAATTTCAGCTATAGTTTCCGTAATGACAGCATTATTTTATTTACTCCAGTTCAAAATGCAGGAAACTGTTAAGGGTAACGTAGAAGTCTTTTGGCTATGCATTCTGCATAAGTGATTCAATTTCTAAAGCATTGGGGGTTTGATATGACTGGCCTAGAATAAGAAAGTGAACTGCAATTTGGTTTGATGGAAAATGACACCGAAAGAAAAATAAATGAATGAATACATATATTTCACTGTTATGATTTTTTATCGTTATCGATTTATTTAGATGAATTTTGTTTTTTAACCTGTTCCGTTATGTATTATCAAATCACATTACACTTCTTTAAAACTATCTTATATTATTATGCCAGTTAACATGCATCCAATCAACTTAAATAATTAAAGTTACATTCAATAAGTTGTTAATAATATTGTTCTTTCTCTTTTTACAGTTTCTAAACAAATCTCAAGATGACTCTCGTCCAACCCTCCACCGAGATGTCCACGATGATCCAGAAGGAGCTGAACGAAAACGTCACCACCAGAGACAGCGACCTCCAGCACATCAAGGACTGGCTCGAGAAGCAGCCCCATCTTCCCAACACCTGGGGTAAGACAATTATACCAATCACACTATTATCATTAACACTACGACCCGACGTGTAAATATCTTCACCGATCTCTGTCGTGGTAATATGCTGTGAATCTTTGTACATAGTTCCATTATTATCAATTTCGGTCTTTTACTTTTTCTTTACCTTTTCCACTTGTGGATGCGACAGCTCACAATAAATCGTAGGTAATAATTTTACTTGCAGCGCAGGTGTTTATCGCTAGATTTATAGTGTTTGGGTATCAGGAATGTATCTTGAAAAGTGTGGTATTCGTCGATTGAAGAGACGAGAAGCTAGAAGTTGTAAGCGGCGTAAATATGGAAATCAGTGACACCTGCTTGATTTTCTTAACCTCGCTCCCTCCCATTAACAGTATTATGGATATTTTTTCAAAACAGACCCCCACAAAAACATTTTTTCTGTGTGTGCACCTGCTACCTAATATCCCTTTAACACTGGTTGATACAATCTAAAACATACACTTATTTGTCGATTCCAGATGACGCCAGGATGATGACCTTCCTCCGCGGCTGCAAGTTCTCCCTGGAGAAGTGCAAGAGGAAGCTGGACATGTATTTCACCATGAGAACCGCCGTGCCAGAGTTCTTCAGCGACAGAGACATGAGCAGGCCCGAGCTTCAGGAGGCTCTTACCCTCATGTAATTATGACATTTTCTTAAACAAATAGCTTAATTAACATTGTTTGATGACAAAATGACTTACTGGCAACTTTATTAGATCCACTTTCATAATATTATAAAATACTAGCTGACCCGGCAAACGTTGTTCTGCCATATAAATTATTTCTAGTGAATATTTTGGTTGTTAAATAAAAAAATAACGAATGTATCGTAAGTGTGTGGGGATGGGATCTATGACAGAAAGAGAAATAGAGCGCTGTAGACGATGACCGCCGATAAAAACAAAAAAACATCAACCATTCATTTTCTCAATTCAAAATGAGTAATGATGTTCATAATGAATGAATTACCTGTGACAGGATCTCGTTGTTTAATGTTTAAATGCAATATCCGTCTTGTCCCTTCCAGAAAATTAGCGGATATTGGAGAGCGTCGTATGAACGGTGTGTGTCAGCGATGAACTCCAGATTATTGTTTCTTCTTTGAATCACGATTTCTCGCGTCGATGTGCGGTTGCCAACCATGATTCCAGCAATGTCATCAACAACAGTCGCATTGAATCCACGCACGTGCTCTCCAGCTGGTGTTTTATCAGGATTGATGACAATAGCGGGATTGTCACTTTGCAATTCGTGCATGTGTGCTTTGAAGAATTTCAATAATTCATTGTGCTCATTCAATAGGGCGTGTAGTTCGGCGACGATGCGCCTGGCATAAGAAGAATTGAGGCTATTGTAGCCACAACGTGCATCCACATGATTGATATCCTCACCGCCCATGAAGTAGATTTGTAAAAATTTATGTGGTTCGTTTGGCATTGGCAGCAATTAGCCTACTTTGTGGTATACTTGGCCTTTGATTTTGAACGTAGAATGGAATTGTTGACCATTTGCCGCAATATTGTGAATTATTTCTGTTGCTCCAAACGAAGTCATTTGAAAGCATGGATTGAAAGTGCGAATGGACTTCAGGAACAGGTTTGAATCTGGAACCGTGCCGATGAGCAAGCCGTTCAATGGCTCTGGTGGTATCTCAATTTCTGGTAGTTGCACTTTTCCTGATGCGCAACACATCCCGGCTGACTCATGTTTGAATTTGAGCGCATGACAATGGGGACATTCTTTGTTCATAGCACCAATCAGCACTTTCGGATGAGCGGAATATTCAATATCTGGCTCGTACTCGAATGCGAAACGAAGGAACGAAGCGGATGTAAATGTTCTATGTACTTGTTGGCGTTGTCGGTCATTTACTCTGCGTGTGTTAACTACGAACCAGCGCGCTTGGCTCCGTTACAATTGTCGTTGTTGATTTCGTTCAGCTCGTGCCTCTTGTGATTGGGGTGCACGCAATTGCGACATGCTTACACGCACGTTTTTGTTATCTTGTTGGATTTGTTCGTCTGTTCTTTCTGCTCTACTATTTCGCATGTTTGTTGCTTTACACTTTTTGTTTGTTTGTTTGTAATACACGCACATAAAAATAGATAAATTAAAATAAATCGTACAAAATTTCGCACGCACTGCGTTGTGATATGCCGAATGAAATGTCAAAATGACATGACGCTTCTCTTGAATTCTTCTCGGACGTAGTGCCATCTGTCATTCAACAACCTAAATAATTTCGTTCTGTTTGAAATACGAACGACGATTAAATTTGCTTATACAAAAATAATAAAATCGCGATTAAAAAATGGGAGGGTCGGGGTAGGAGGGTAAAAATTTGGGGTTATAGGTATTTTTTATGCCAAATAATTAAAAAAATACAAAAAAAAATTGTCAAAAAAATAAAAGAAAATTTTTCTGGATAGAGATACCCTAATCACCTAGCAGTATGAAATATACTTGTTGACCTATTCTCATACCTAAAAAAAATATATAAAAAAATTCATAAAAATCGGTCGAGCCATTTCGGAGGAGTTCGACCACAAACATCGTGACACGAGATTTTTATATATATATAGAGATATTATAAAAGTTCTCATATATAGGATAAGGCTTTTCTTGAATATCTTTGTTCGAAACAAATTTAACCGTATCTAATAAAATCTAGTAAACAATAATTTACAGACGTACTTACTAATAGTAATTATGTTATTCATTTCGGTACGCCAATCTCGATTCAAGGATATTAGGTTGCCACTTTGTAATATTGCGGTTATGCTATCATTCAATCTTTTGACATATTATAAAACAAGCATTTAGCAATACGATTCAAATTTAAATACCTGCGTAATTAACTTTTAAATTAAACTCGAAAATAATTGCTGTAAAGAAACAACTAAATTATAAATGAACAGTGCAGTTTTAATATCACGAAATACCTACCTTCCAATGTAGTTATTTATTTGCAGTATAGAGAATAATTTTACATAGTGAATAGGTACTCGGTTTTGCATAAAATATAATTTACGTACGATTACGCAAATCAACAACGTAACTACTGATTAAGTTAACTACAAGTCAATATCGCAATTTTTCTAACAGTAGCCCATACATAAAAATATAATCAAAATATAATCAAAGTAGCTACATAATAAAAAAAGACCATTTACTGCAGTGCTTGAGTAATGGAGGTATTGCACATATCAGTGACGTCCCGTGGGGGTAGGCAGATTGAGCGTCACTTGGGGGCGGCAGTTACTCAAAGGGTGGCAAATCGAGGAGAATAAATTAGGTATATATAGAAAGCTACCAAACCAGCTCACTTGGTTGGAAACAAAATATATCCATTAATTAGATAAGTACTATACAATTTTCAACAGGACTTTATTTTTTTGTCAGGTTCGCGATGTCTAGTTTACTTCCGTTGTCCTTGGACGTCACGTTCTTAACAGTCACTCGCGAGTTATGGAAGTTGCCAGGTGTATTTTTAAATGTACGTATCTGAAACCGTAGACTCGCAATATTGTCTATTGAAGCAGAGATGGCATTTAAGTTAGATTTAGTAGTATATGTAACTTGGTACCTATATCTTGTTAGTAATGTATCCATACAACACAATTCTTAGATATTGGAGTCATGAAAGGATGATAAAAAGTACTGTATAAAAAATGTGGCGGCATTTTGGCACTGCCTAAGGGCGGCATTTTGTCTAAGGACGTCACTGGCACATATCAATAGAAGAACTTTACTGTTTGAAAGCAAATCAAGAATTCAAAAAATCAAAGTGTAAAGGGTCACAATTTTTCGTCTGTCTAGTAATGATTCGAAACCGGATCACGCTCATGGGTCAGGTCTTTCATGTATGTACTTGGATTAATTGCATCACCAGTTTTTATCAATATAATAAATGCCATAGGATCACTTCATCAGCAATCTTTGGATTTTATAGGTTTTGGTGTTTAACTTCATTATTCCACAAAACGCCAAAGTATCACACTGTGAAGTGTGTTTTTTGTTTATAAATAATCGTTAATCTTATTATTTTTTTCAGCCAAATGCCACCACTCCCAGGTCTGACCCCAGAAGGCAGAAGAGTGTGCGTTATGAGAGGTAACCTAACCTTTTTTATTGTTTTATTTTTATTAATTTAGGATACCTACTTGATAACTCTAGAATATCTCTGTCCTCTGACTATGTAATGCCATTCCGGATCTTCTTTGTAGTAGGTACAGGGTCTTTAAAAAACTAAACTTCAAAGCAATACTAACATCATCTATGAATGAATTATCTTATTTAAAACAATAATAATATGTCGCACGTCCGATAAAATAGAGTCATAAAGATAAAATACACGATTTTGAGTTAAGTATACAGAAATATTCTCAAAAAAAATCTCCATCCGCTAAAAAATAGTCATAATTTTTGCTTTAATACGAATATTTTAACCACTAGATGGAATTGTGACGGTATTACATTGAGACTAATTTGAACGTGTTCATTCTCGAACAGTGTAATGTTTGACTTTATGACGCGTCGGTGTGTGCACGTACCTATTGTATTTCGTATCTAAAAATTTGAGATAGGTACTAAGTCACCGTTCAGGCAAAAGTCGCCAACCCTCAAAAAGGCAGTTTTGAGTTGAGTATGTCACCCGAAACTTAAAATTATGTTCTTTAAAATGAAAAAGTCACCACGGTACATTAGTTAGTAAAATGTTACTTAAATCCGAATTATTTCATTTTCACTGAATGACTTACGATAAAATCTTAGCAAGCATAAGTCATTATAAGCGGATAGACATTATTGTTACCATAAAAAATAAATCCTTCATTATAAACATATAAGCAAAAGTTACTAAACTATGTATGGTGACTTACTGATTTGTTATTTGAAAATTTCAAATACTCGTCTGACACAGGCAATAATACTCGTAACTAAACAAGAATATTCACTTGAGCTTGTCATAATAAGATAGCTTTGGTCTAGATTATTAACAAGCAAAAGTCACCAAACCACATTTCATCCATCTTGCTTCTTTTAAGACTTTCCATGTGTATTAATTAGCATCAAAAAGTAAAAGTAACCTAAATAACTTATTAAGAAGACATGAGAAAATTATGTAATGTAAATAAAACCTGAAAAACAGTAAAATCTGATATTTCTTTTATCTCCAAACTGTCAAATTACGATATCTCGAAATGGTGTTTTTTGGGTTGGTGACTTTTGCCTGAACGGTGACGCAGTATATTATTTAATGTAGTCATAAAATGGAAAGTGACAAGTATATTGTCATAATTCGAATTGCATATTTTTTGTTGAAATATTCCTAAAACTTATGTAAAAAAAAGTGTCACAACTCAAGTTTTTCACGATTTTCTTTCTGTAAAATGATTTTTTTTTTACAATATAACATAGCATTTTTTACGACGATCCAAATATAATATATATAACATGGGCATTGCTCTAAAGAGTAATGCGGGAAACATACAAAAACGTGATTTTGACCATTTTCAGATTAGTTTTTTGGCTCTACTGAAAAATCTACTTTTAAGAGTTATCACTCTATTTTCTCAGAGGTACGATTTAATTACCATTTTCACTCGTAAGCAGAGCATATTATTAAGACTCTACACATTACAGATTGAATGTTATATCAACACAGTCATTACCGGTAATGGTTATTAATCATTCGCTCAATCAAACACACATTGAAAAAAAACATGTACCCATAAAAACATAACCCACGACTTCAGGAATTAAAAACTTTATATTCTGTTAAAAACAATGCTCTTCATTTTAATGTCAAAAAAGTCAATGTGATATCAAACACACGCTAATTTATGGGTGCGAGGAATATAGTAGTGGGCAAAGTAAATGCGGGCATGGGTTTTAGTTCCAGAAATGACCATTGTGACGTAGAAGACTTGATATAACAGTTACAGTGTAGTAATTCTATTATTATCCTCATTAGTCATTTAGCTACAGATTGCTAAATGAAAGCATTAGGTAAGTACTTTGATCAAGAAATATTCTTTTATTTGTATATTTTTCCAGGAGCCAACAAAGACGTTATAACACCAAACGTCTCAGAGACCCTGAAGGCAGCTCTTATGATTGGAGACATTCGCCTGGCCGAAGAGTCCAGCGGAGTGGCTGGCGACGTTTACATCTTGGATGCATCGGTCGCTAACCCCAACCATTTGGCCAAATTCACCCCAACCCTTGTTAAGAAGTTCCTCATCTGCGTCCAGGTAAAATATATGTTCTGTTCATTCCCGGATTTTTTGCGGTGATGGATTCACAACCCTATTAAAAATCTACTTCCCACTTACTGTGATACTGAATTTATGTCTGTTTTCATCACCAAATAATCACTAATATGACATCTGTCTAACACTGTCAATAAATAATTTAAAAAATTATGCATTATATTGTTACCTACTCATATTGTTTTTTTAACTTTTATTCTTTTGATTATAAAAGATTTCAAAAGGATTTTCAAAGATGTCCATATTTCGGTTTTACAGTAAAATATTAATATTTTAATTTCATTTAATTATAGGAAGCCTACCCAGTCAAGTTGAAGGAAGTTCACGTGATCAACGTCTCACCAGTCGTTGACACAATCATCACCTTTGTGAAGCCCTTCATCAAGGAGAAAATCCGGGACAGAGTGAGTAATTTTAAATAAATTAATTATTCTTTTATCAAAGACTCCATCCATTAATATCATAAATAAATTGATAAAACAGATTTCTAGTTTTAGTAGTTTGACTATAAAGAATATAGATGGTTCTAGTTAATAAAAAGTCTATTTTTATTTTAAATAAATTTAGTTATAGCATAACCTATAAAATTTAAAATTTGACAGACTCGGAAAAGAAAAACTACCTACTTAATTACAATTCGCAAACATTACAATATTATCTAGTGTTATTTTTCGTGAAAACATTAACTTTCGATATTGTTAATGGAATATTTCTGAAATATTTGTCACTGCAAAATGTTTTTGTTTAAAAAGCTAAATTATCAGTTAATTAAGTATGATTCGCGTATCATGCTTTCGAGAGACGTTCATAAAATCGCCAGCAAGCACAAAATCACCAATTTAAAGTCAGTTTATCCTGAAATCACAAAGTTTACAACATCTTTGCCATTGTTATTTTGGAAAGGATTTCAACATTCGAGCATAAAGATTTTAAATGCCGAGCTTCGGGCTATATGTTCGTTGATAGATCGCTCTATGAAGAAAGATAGTAATAACGTTATGAATACTCAATGGAGAAATATTCACACATCCTCAAGTACCAGCCAAAAATTGCCCCCATTTGGTCAACCAAAGGAATCGCCGAAGCAAACAGACTCAGGCCCGGATAGCGTTGACCCACGCAAAAAGGATGACGACAACAAAAGACCCCCCCTGCTCGCCAAAGCTTTCATTTGGATGCTTACAGGATACGCTGTGATCGCTGTACTATCTCTACTGTTGCCTAGTAATGTCCAGCCAGAGATGACTCGTTGTGTATCATGGAATGAATTCCTTTACCAAATGTTAGTTCAAGGTGAAGTAGAAGAATTGATAGTGAGACCGGAATTAAATATTGTTACTATTGTACTGCACGAAGGAGCAGTAATCAAAGGAAGAAAGGTAGACCACCGCTTGTATCACATGAATATAGTTGATATGCACAGAATTGAAGATAAATTACGAGAAGCTGAACAGTTATTAGGAGTTAAAGAAGGTGTTCCTGTTGTTTATGTAAGAGATGGTGAGGCTGCGGGCAAAGTTCTCATCACTCTTTTGGTTATTGGCTTGATTGCTTCACTACTTTCAAAGAGCAAAGGATTTAAATCACCCATCAATCTTCATTCGTTTACTCAAATGGGTCGTGCAAAATTTACACTAATTGATCCCTTATTAGGACCAGCGAAGGGAGTGAAATTTGAAGACGTAGCTGGCTTAAAGGAGGCCAAAGTAGAAGTCATCGAATTCATTGATTATTTAAAACGTCCTCAATATTACAAAAGTCTTGGAGCAAAGGTTCCTAAAGGCGCCCTATTATTGGGACCCCCAGGATGTGGAAAGACATTATTGGCGAAGGCTGTCGCGACAGAAGCTAATGTCCCATTCTTATCAATGAATGGTTCTGAATTCATCGAAATGATAGGAGGACTAGGTGCCGCTCGAGTTCGGGATTTATTTAAGGAAGCCGGTAAAAGGTCACCGTGTATAGTATATATTGACGAAATAGACGCAATTGGTAAACAAAGACTGGGAATATCAGGTGGAGGGGGAACTGCTGGAACAAGTGGAGAAGGCGAACAGACACTTATTCAGTTACTAGTGGAAATGGATGGTATGGCTTCTAAAGAAGGCGTTATCATGCTCGCCTCTACAAATAGAGCTGATGTTCTAGACAAGGCTTTGCTTCGACCTGGGAGATTTGACCGTCACATTCTCATCGATTTGCCAACATTAGAAGAACGGCAACAGATTTTTGAGCGGCATCTGAAGGACATTGTTTTAGAACGTCTTCCACCATTCTATTCAAAAAGAATGTCTTATTTGACTCCAGGTTTCAGTGGAGCAGATATAGCTAATGTATGTAATGAAGCAGCATTACACGCTGTTAGATTAGGTCAGACGACGGTTAACGGTGTAGATTTAGAATATGCCGTTGAAAGACTTGTTGGAGGAACGGAGAAACGCAACCATGCAATGTCGCAGGAAGAAAAACGTATAGTGGCTTTTCATGAATCCGGCCATGCTCTTGTTGGGTGGCTTTTAGAACACACCGATGCTTTGCTTAAAGTCACTATTGTACCTCGAACCAACTTGGCTTTGGGATTTGCACAATATACACCCACAGATCAAAAGCTATACAGCAAAGAAGAGCTCTTTGATAGAATGTGCATGGCTCTAGGAGGGAGGGTGGCCGAAGCGTTGACTTTCAACCGAATTACTACCGGTGCACAAAACGATCTCGACAAAGTTACAAAGATGGCATATGCGCAGGTGCGACAGTTTGGAATGTGTAAAAAAGTGGGACTTATGTCATTTCCTGAAGAAAACAATGAAAGTGGAAGATCACCTTACAGCAAAACTTTGAAAAATCTTATCGATCTCGAAGCCAGAAATATTGTATCCAAAGCATATTTTCACACAGAAAATGTTCTTAAGGACAGTAGAGATAAATTGGAAATGTTGGCAGATACTCTCTTAGCTAAAGAAACATTGAACTATGCCGATGTAGAAAGGTTGATTGGACCTCCTCCTCATGGGAAGAAGAAACTAATAGAACCAGTTGACTTTGAAATGTCCATAGGAAAATTGGAAATAAAACTTGAAGACACTGCTGCACCTTCAAATAAATCCAGACAATCTGAGGGCAATTAATAGTGATCATTCAAAATAACTTATTGTTTGTACTTATGTAAGCATCCTTATTGTTGTAAAACATATTCAAATCTACTAATACTGAGTATTAGTTATGCCTTAAGCTCTAATTACATTGGAAGATTCTTAGGCCAACCATATGCCACGATCGTGAAAAGTCACCTTTAAGTCATCCCTAGAGTCATGAGCAGTTGTGAGCGAATTGGAACAATTCCTATTTTTTGGGAATGATCCCGTCAATTAAACTTGAGTATCCATGAATGGCAAGCTTGTCCTATCTTGCGTTTGACATAATAACACATATTTAACATTTACATAATGAAGGCTGCCTGACAAGTGGAGGCTTGTATTAACAAATTTTTGTTTTTATGACAAATAGATGTTAGCCACTTGCTCAACCTATTCGAACCTGGGACCCGCAACATTATTAGCCTACACATTAGTCACTCGGTCATTCTGGGCGTAATTTTAATCAATGATAAAAATCTCGATCAGCTCTGATCTGATACATAATCATTATCATTTTTTTCTAGATCTTCATCCACAGTGACATGGAATCTCTGTACAAGCACGTGCCAAAGGACATGCTGCCCGAAGAATATGGTGGCAACGCAGGATCCGTCGTCGACATCAACAGTAAGATATATGTATTTTTTAATATTATTGTTTCATGAATTAAGAAAGTACCAGAATGTCAAATCCGCAGTCGATTGTCTACATCACAAGTGTCACTTTGAATCTTTTTGTTATTGTTTTCTGGAGCGTAATGGAATAGTTTATATTCTCGCCAGATCTGACAGAAAGATTATAGTCAACGATTCTCTGTAAAGATGGTAACGTGGATTGTCACTTATCACGACAGCTCCGCCCAATACTATGACGTGTTCTGACATGTTGACTTTTGGCTTCATAATTTTTTCACTCGGACATTATTCATTATTGAGTAGGTAGATAATAAAGTAAAAATAATCAATCTATAATTTTATTGTTATTAATCTGAATGCAATTTAAAATGTGGTTCACAAACAGTTATTAGGATATGTGCTTGAGAGGCCATCTATAGACTGATCTTATCATACTAATCTTATGCTTTCTGTTCGTGAAAATATATTTTTACTAAGTTTATAAGTATAGTGTATGGAATAAACGGATACAATCAGATGCTTATAATATACTTTGTGAAAATATATTTCCATGAACAGAAACCATAAGTTTCGTATGGCACACGGTTCAAAACCACATGCGGATTCAAACTATGGTTGGCCATCTGCGCCATCTGCTAGTCATCAGACTGTGTGTGATATGATTTAAACATGACTGATGAAAAATGAATCGATTACGATGTGAAATTATTTTACATAATATTTATATTAATTACAGACGCATGGAAGGAGAAGCTGGCCAGCTACACGCCCTGGTTCAAAGAACAGGAAAACATCAAGGCTGATGAATCACGCAGACCAGGCAAGCCAAAGACCCACGACGACCTCTTCGGCATGGACGGCAGCTTCAGGCAGCTGGTCATCGATTAACCGGAACCAGTTAACCATCATTCAGTCTAGGAAACCAATCTTCACCAATCGTCGACGAAATCCATTTTTATTATTTCATCCCATCAATAGTTTTAGGACTAAACTGCTATTCTTAATAATATTTGGACATGTCTGATTTGTTAACAATAATTGTCTTAAATAATATTGATTTCAATTAGCTCCCAAAATTAGTAATATTTTCATTAATTCCGTATTTTGCCACCTGTATGCAGGACACACATACAACCTTCTTACCCCCACGGAACATATACATGATAAATGTTGTTTTTATATACCTATGAGTTTACTAAGTCTGCACATTAAACAAGTCGAATATTCTTGTGATCCTTGTCAATTGGTTATATACATTATTATTTCAACCCTCTACATACAAACTAATGTTTAATAAAATTGATCATTCCAGGGTAAATTTTTGGCATATTCCATATCAATATTATAATACAATTAAAATAAGATGACATCTGTGTAGATTATTCTTAAATTTTAATAAACCAGAAAGTATCAGAAAAATTTATAACTAAAATAATTTTCCACTTTCGAAATTCAGTTATTACCTACGTATAATGTTATAGTAAATAATACTAGTTGTTTACATAAAAAGCATAAACCCATGCACCAATTTAAAATATTTGCATCGTATATTAATTTACTATATTAGAAAAATGACTAACGCTATTAAATTAAGAACCTCGCATCATTATGGTTTTCAAAATCTCTACTACAAACTACCTGTATTAAATTCACAATATATTTTAATGAAATGCAATCACAAAATGAACCAAAATAGGTAACTAACTATTCAAATTAATTTAAATATGAAAAATTACTGCCATCTGTTGGCTATTTTTGTAACAATTTAAAAAAAAACTTTATATTTTCTCATAACAGATGTCTACTTTTTTTTATTTACCCATATCAATTTCAACATCTCATTTTCATTATACTATATTTTTATACCTCGTGATTTCATTTGCATTTTATGTTATAGTTTAATATTGCTCAACGAATATTAGTCTTTAAGTGCACCAATTTATATTTAATCTTTTAGGCCTAGGTTAGAATATTTTCAGCAGCTGGATAATAAACGAATTTTAAAATAACCTCTACGGATTAGTAAAATGCTATATATTTTTTCACCTCCTTGTCGCACTTATAATATGTTTTGTTTACGATGTTTATATTATATTTTTTTACCCATTGTATGCACATAAAATATTTTTTTTAAATTTTCAAACATCTGTAAATAAATATATATTTTATATAATATAAAAAAATAGTTTTATTGATAATGCGTATTTCTGTTGTTCGATTGATAAATCCGATACAACGAAACTGTCTGAAGCACAGTGATGTCCCTGGACAAAGTCTTCCTCTTACATAATTATTATAGTCTCAAATAATATGAAAAATTATTAATGGTTTTGCCTTGCAACAAACTATTATTCTTTAAAAACTTGCAGTTCTCTACATTTGTTGAAAAAATGTGCTAATAAAATAGTTGTAGTTTTTATTCACAGGTGGCTACTGTTAATTTATAATAATATTATAATTATTATGGGATCACTAATAATTAGAAAAGTAATAATAATGTGTTAATAATTAAAAGGTTGCCATCATGCATTTGAGGATTAAACAGACAAATAGATATTTACACCATTTTAAAAAAAATGACATACCAATTTACTGAGAATCAGAACATTTCTACGAAACCTACTCTAGAGACGAATTCTTCACTTACCAGCTGGGGGGAAAATAGTAAGCTTGCAATTTGAGACATTTTTTTTGATAATTTACGTTTTAAAGCGTTTTAATTAATAAATTGCTTGTTCTGGCAGAACACACTAACTGGAGAATACTAGTTTTGAGTAATTTGACTTTGAAGTTGTTAAAATGTTTGAAATGGTCTATCATGTGAGTTTATTAAGTAATCCTAAAAAGGATGACTTTAAAATAAAGACTGTTTATTTATTAAGAAGGTTTTCAGATGGTAAAGTTTGAAATAAGGAACATTTTGGTATAACTAACTCAATATGTAATTTTTTCGAATTAGTGTCTTCTGCCAGAACAGTGACGAAATACGTATCTAAAAACATTAAAAAGAAATTTATATTATAAATTATAAATTTCTAAAATATTTTTAAACATATAATTTAAAAAAAATACTGACATGAAAATAAAGATATCATTTTTACTCTATCAATTGGACAAATTGATTTCATAATAATTTGACAGATGCTTAGGCCTTGAGCAGACAAAGAGCGGTCACGCGGAGCAGGTTCAGCGTTCAGAGTTCAGCGTTCTTTGTACTTCATGGATTTCATCAAAACTCTGCACACAGTAGGCAGTCAGACCGCGCCAGTCAATGAGAACGCTTGCGTTCTAGAGTTCTACTCCCGGAACTCAGTACCTCTCAACCATTGCAATGTCGGGATCAGAAAAATTAATCGATTTAGTACGAGAGAGATGATTGTTATATGATTTAAGTGACGCAAATTATAAAAATCGTCAAATGAAAGCCGAAGCATGGCTCAAAATCGCAAAGGAAATAGACACCGGGAATGGCACGTGAAAAAAATATGTTTTTATTATCACTTTTATTGTAGGTTTTGTAAATGGATAACAATAATATCTCGATATTATTTACCTACAGAGCTACTAATACTACTACGTTCAAACTGGAAATAGCGACATTATTTGCCCAGTTCGAAAATCAACAATATACAGATACAGACGCTGACACTGAATATTGGAATACACCGGACTGTCCTCCCTATGTCTCATCAACCAAAATACAGCCGAGCACTTCACTGGTTGCCTTTTATCAGACGGTGGAAATCGCACTTGATGATACTCCTTAATACCCAGTAGATATTAAAACAATATTATTCTTTATATTACATATTTCATAAAACAATAAAAATGTACCTTAAAAAAACTGCCAGTCTTTCTTTTGCAGAAATAGCCATTCTCCTATTGGTATCTTCTTTTTCTATGTCAAATTTAATTAGAGTATATAATTCATCGAAGCTTTGTCAATTGACATGCAAAATTAAATAAAAAGAAATTCTCCTTCTTCTCGCTTCGTGTTTATCGGATGCACCCAGTGCTTTCGTTTTGTTTGAGACGCCTGTAAGCTCCACAAAAGCAATGCTTCGTATTCGGAAGATGAGCTGTCAAACGACATGTTACACTACAACGTTTGTATACAAATGGAACGCATTATTGTTGACCGCCACCTGTCTGCTGTCGGAACTCGTATTGAACGCCACCGGTCAATGGTCGGTTGAACGCAGAACGCCGACCGCTCTCTGTCTGTTCAAGCCCTTATAGTGTATAACCTACTAGCATATCGACCATGGGGGGCTCACAGGGCTGAAACCTGGGGGTTCATCTTGTCGCGTTGACCAGATAAGTGAGATAAACACACATCACAAATTTGCTCTAATAATAAAAAAAAAACTCTTAAAAGACATAAATAAGTTCCTTCCAATTTTGAATTTTTACCAGAAGGTTTGCATATTTTGGATTCGATTTTTATTTGATGTTCTTTTGTTTGACTTTATCTGCTGTCAGAATTATTATTTTCATTTGACATATTGGATACAGTAAAGTTAATTTAATTTTGAAAAATCTAATTAAGTACTGTAATTATTGCATTAAATTATAAACATACAACATAAAAGTGACATTTGACAGTTTTGACAGAAAATATGATGTAATTAGAGTGACACCCAGCAGGAGAAAATGATTTAATAGGTTTCATGACGTAAGAGCAGTCAGAAATGATAGTGTTAATAATAATTAATTTTACCATATTATTATGTAATTCAAGCGCAGTGGAGGAAATGGCAATCTGCACAATTTCAAGGGTAAGTTATTTCAATATACAGGCGGCCCTCGACTTTCGAACGTTCTACTTTCGCACAATTCGCTATTTCGTACATTTCTTAAAATTTAGATTTTTATTGAAGATGCAAAAACTGTGTGCTTCCATGCAGTCCCTCCTCTCTCCTCTGCTCTCTGTCACATTCTAAAATAAATATAATGATGGTATTCAACTATCTCTTGACAAGTTTATAAAGAAAACACCAGATTGCTAATACCTTTATTATACCCATTGATAAATAAATATTTTAAAGCACACTTTTTGATGTTTTTTTTTACACCCCTGTACTTTCGAACATTCAACATTTACTTTTTCAGGAATCAATTACGTGCTAAAGTCGAGGGCCGCCTGTAGATATAATATATGTATATCGATCACTGAAGCGACCTCGTGCAAAGCCGGGTATTAAATACTACACAAATAAATAATGTTATGGTATGATCCATAAGTGGTAGAATGGTGTTAGATTCTTGTGGCAGTGCAAGCGACTCATTTAGGTGATGGTATCGTTACTTTGAAATGACACCAACACCGTTCCAAAGTGATTTCATCATGGCCACAATGCCAGAAGAATCTGTCATTCTTATACCTATATGTTTAAAATATCCAAAATATAATTATAATACAGTTAAAACATAATAAATTTTATTATTATTATATATAACATTTTTTATCATCCCACTTTATCCAAACTGACTAAAATATATTTTTTTATTCACTTAAGGGCGGACGTGCTCAGCGTGGGTCAAAATGGAACTTTTTTCTATTTTTAAAGCATGATCCTGGACGTACCTTAAACGTTGTAGATAATCTATTTATGACTATATTCTAAAACATTAGAGCGAGAGGTTTAAAAGAATACAATTTCACGTAATAAAAATACTTTATGCAGTCATCAAATGTTTAAAATAAATATAAAGGATAATAAGGCTTCAAAATTATATTAATAGATTATCTACAACATTTAAGGAATGTCCAGGATCATGCTTTGAAAATAGAACAAAAGCTTCATTTTGACCTACGCTGAGCATGTCCCCCCTTAAGAGCCAAAGTGCTCTGTGAAGGTAAAAATTAAGAATTTTGAGTACAGGGGGCTCTGCGTTAGCCGAGGGTAATTGGGACCGAAAAAATACCTCTAAAAGCAAATCCGTTTAAAACGGGGACCAAAATTACTTATTGAATGGGTTTAATTGGGATACGTACACTTAGAAAAGAAAAAGACATGTTGTGAACAAGATAAGAATAGCGTAGGAGTGTGGGATTGAAAGATTGAAAGTGACAGTTGACGACTGTGAGCTATTGCGCTTGCATTTTTTATGTGTTTTTATAGTATTTTTGCATTCACCTGCAAACTCGTAACTGCGGGGACTCAGGTAACGAATACTCGGATAATGAGGACTCCCTGTATATACATTTTCAAGCTTGGCCTAAATAGGTAAACTGTAGATTTTATAGGAAACATGTAATATAATATTGTATTATATGTCGTTATGATTCCCATTCTTTTATAATGTTAGAGCGCGATGCAGAACCATCTGGATTAACTAAGTCACACTTGACAATATACACCATCCAGAGTTGCTAATTTAGCATGCTTTTAGACATGTCTTGACCCTATTAATGGTTCAGTTTTGGCCCACTGCTTTTTTTCTGTAGAATTACTGGGCTTATAAGACGTTTTCTATCTATGGATACTGAAGGCGACGCAATGAAGGTTGCTGATATTAGCCTCCTAAAGGTAGATGCCTATCTTCTAAGTAACATTTCATGGTCTCATGAAATTTAATACCTTCAATTATAATATTAATTAATATTAAAAAGTAAACTTTTCATTTGAGTTTGTAATCGACTTGGAATTTTAAAGAAATTGCAACATTTTAATGTAAAATGTTAAATTTTAAGTGAAACAAGATACAGATATTATTATAACGACATAGTTATACATCTTTTTGACAAAGTCTACTCATTATTCAAGCATAGCTCGCAAAGATACCCTGATTTTTTAACTTTCGACCTTTACACAGCACCCGAGCCCTTTAACACTTGCACACGTCATGACAATCGAATTGTTATGTGATTGCAATTTTATTTAGATTGTTATTTATGATTGTAAATTATTAATTACATGTTAGCTTTAACCCAATGAACACGTCAACTTTTTTTAATTGAATTGTTTTAAATTTATTATTGAGTTTGAAATATTATGTTTATTTATCATCTTATGTTTTTTTAATACCTACTATAACCCGCGATGGCCGCGCGGCTTAAGCTTTGGCCTATTGCATCGTGGGTCTCGGGTTCGAATCCTGAGTCTGACAAGTACACACATTGTTTTTCAATTTGTGTATGAGTCAGAGTATGAACCTAACAGGTTGAGCAAGTTTCATTTGTTACCATTTCTCGTAAAAAAAAAAATCTGTCAATACAAACCTCCACTCTGTGGAGGCCCATATGATTCTATTAGGATCTGACATGGTCGAAAAAAAAAAACTACTATTACCTATTGACAGTGGCGGCTCGATGACTTTCTTGGTGGTGGTGTTTAGCCATTATTTATTAAATATATATACCTACCTACTTTCTCATATTATACATTATGTACCAAGCTACTTATAATAATATGATTGTATAAATGGGATTTTCGGAATTAATAAATAATAAATGATTATCTGAGTCGTTATTTAGTCACATCTAAAAAGCGTGCTTAAAAATATTGACTTAATTATTAATAATAATTATTATTACAGACTTACCATTCTCAGTTTTGAACAATGACATACAGCGAACGTTTTTACTCACGGGTTATTCGATTCGCTCCCCAACTAACGCGAATGCATTCACATCCTTTGTAGAACAAGATTTGTACCGCGGCGGCGGGATGGGACTGATGCCATAGCTTTCCTAATTTGTACATAGGTGTCACCGTGAAATAGAGCGTATTTAATTTAATAAATTATTTTAATACCGCATAATCACCATTATGTTATTACATAATTTACAATCATTGTAATAATAATCAATATCTCTTTAACATTGCAACGGGCTTAGAAGGATTTAATAAATTAAATAGTGCATTTAATCATGTAATTAAGTAGGTATACTATGAGAATGATAAAAGTATCGGACGAGTATTTTTGACATGATAACGATGTAGGGATGGTCCCTACGGACCCTTAAGGTAGAGCCGCCCCTGCATATTGATGAGGTTTATAATAAATAATACTTTAATCGCAATCTTTTTAGTATGTATTATGTTTTATTTAATTATATATCTCACACCTAATTTTATTCTGTCAGAGAAATTAAAATTATTGGGTTTATTCTATCAGTGATTCCCAACCAGTTTGCACAAATTTGCGCAAAGAAAAAGTGCAACTTAAAACTTTTTTGGTAATATAGTAAAATATTGTTTGATATAACCAGTTCCAAAAAAATACTAGCTGGTACAATTAAAGTTTGGATAGTTTGGATTGTGTAGATATCGCGTCAAAGGTAGAGATTGTTATTCATTTTTGTTGCAGCGAAAGATAAATGTATGAAACTTGTGTGAGACAGTTACTAGTTGTCAGTAATGAACATCTCCGCCTACTATGCACTAACAGCACATTATTGAAGCATTTGTTATAACTGACAGTTGTTTAACCGTAATAGGTATAGTCAATTTCTTGAGGACGCAATGACTCAGATGGGTCACGTTGTTAGATTCAATGGATCTAGAGCTCCCCGTAAAGTTCACGAAGAAGTCCCCGGGCCAACCCCAGAGAAGATTGGCGAATAACGTGAAAAGGGACGTAGAGAGGCTGAGTGTGACCGATTGTAGAGAGATATCGGGATAGAGATCCTGGATGACAGTTGTGAAGCCGGCCATGGACCTAAATAGTCTGTAGGTAAGTATCATAAGTAGGTATAGACAATAAAAATATTTGTTATGTGTTGCCAACAGGCGAAAAATTAAAAAAGGAGGAAGTGCGAATAATAAAACTTTCCAGAGTGAACAATTATTGCGTAGAGGTGACAATTTTTTTTCGCCTGCGGCACTAATTACCTATCACTTTTTATTGATATGTAAGTCAGAGTATTAAAGATATATTTTCTTATCATATGTCAACTTATTGCTTGCACTTGCGCAAAGAGTATAGGCTATATTTTATATATAAAAATGAATGCCTGTGTGTCTGTTTGTTCATCTGTCTGTCTGTCTGTCCCGTATGCGTTCCTATACCATTCATCCGATTGCGATGAAACCTTCGTCAGTTGTTGTGGTAACACCCGCAAAGGTTTCTGAATTAGTACAACGAGTACAACCATCTTCTTCTTCTATTCGTATGCGTTCTTATGCCATTCATCCGATTGCGATGAAATTTTGACCAGTTGTTTTGCGCACGCCCGCGAAGGTTTCTGAATTAGTACAACCATCTTCTTCTTCTATTCGTATGCGTTCTTATACCATTCATCCGATTGCGATGAAATTTTGACCAGTTGTTGTGCGCACGCCCGCGAAGGTTTCTGAATTAGTACAACCATCTTCTTCTTCTATTCGTATGCGTTCTTATGCCATTCATCCGATTGCGATGAAATTTTGACCAGTTGTTTTGCGCACGCCCGCGAAGGTTTCTGAATTAGTAAAACCATCTTCTTCTCCTATTCGTATGCGTTCTTATACCATTCATCCGATTGCGATGAAATTTTGACCAGTTGTTTTGCGCACGCCCGCGAAGGTTTCTGAATTAGTACAACCATATGCTTCTTCTTCTATTCGTATGCGTTCCTATACCATTCATCCGATTGCAATGAAATTGTGATCAAGTGTTCTTCTCACGCCCGCTAAGGTTTGTAAATTGATACAACCATTTTCTTCTTCTTTTTCTTCTATTCTATCTTCTTCTATTCATATGAGTTCTTATACCATTCATCCGATTGCGATGAAATTTTGACCAATTGTGCGCACGCCCGTGAAGGTTTCTGAATTAGTACAAACATCTTCTTCTATTTGTATGCGTTCCTATACCACACATCCGATTGCAATGAAACTTTGGTGAGTTGTCGTGCGCACGCCCGCGAAGGTTTCTGAATTAGTACAACCATATTCTTCTATTCGTATGCGATCCTATACATTCATCCGATTGCGATGAAACTTTTGTCAGTTGTTGTGCGCACACCTGCAAAGATTTCTAAATTAGTATTATATAAAATATAAAGTTTGCTGGATGTTTGTTTCATGCAATTGTGATTTTTTTACTACATATTATTAACATTAATAACGTTTTCATATTTTAGATTCGATTTTAATTTAGTGTTCTTTTATTTCACCTTTACTCCTATTAGAATTATTTTCATGTTGCCATATTGTATTGCACAGATATTTTAATATTAAAAAAATAATTACCTCTTATTATTTTTTAAATGTCTAAGATAATTAATATAACCACGAAGTTCCGCTAAAGAAAACAGGTGGAGCATCGCTGTGTTAGATAAATTATTTAAAGTTACCTTGAATTAAGCACCGTCTTACCTATGACGCAAAACATAAGAAAGCATTAATTACTTAAGGGGGGACATGCTCGTCGAAGGTCAAAATTGAGTTTTTATTGTATTTTCAAACCATGATCCTGGACACTCCTTAAACGTTGTAGATAATCTATTTAAATAATTTTGAAGTCTTATTATCCTTTATAGTTATTTTAAACATTTGATGACTGCATACAGTATTTTTGTTACATTAAATAGTATTCTTTTAAACCTCTCGCTCTAATGTTTTAGAATATAGTCATATTTCGGTACATAACTGTGCAGTGGTGTTAAGATTTTTTTACGTTTATTAATTTTTAAACGCATTTATAAAACCATTAGCATAATTTATTACGAGATAATTTTTGTAAAATATTCACGATAGAAAATTATTTTGATAATCTCTGTGATCCCAAATTTGACAAGAATTAGGCATTTTATTATTCAAAAAATCGGCAAGATTAACACATTTGAAGATGATTCTAAAGATACTTATTATAAGCTATGTCTTTTACCATTCAAGTGTGATAAAAATCTTATGAATAATGATTGCTTTATAATAATTATTGACCTAAGAATAAGGTAGTGTTTTTTTGAAATACGCCATTTCTTTTGTCATTCCCTAGTAGTTAAGCTACAACATACGGCCGTAGCCATAAATTGACAAACTCTAATTAAAGTAGGGAGTAAAATTATGTTGACGCGCGTGTTTGAACATGTACCTAACCGAATTTTTTTTTTTTTTTTTTAAACGGTACATGTTCAAACACGCGCGTCAATATCATTTTACTCCCTACTTCAATTATAGTTTGTCAATTTATGGCTACGGCCGTATGTTGTAGCTTAACCACTGGGGAATGACAAAAAAAATGGCGTATTTCAAAAAAACAGTACCTTATTCTTAGGTCAACAATTATTATAAAGCAATCATTATTCATAAGATGTTTATCACACTTGAATGGTCAAAGACATAGCTTATAACAAATATCTTTAGAATCATCTTCAAATGTGTTAATCTTGCCGATTTTTTGAATAATAAAATGCCTAATTCTTGTCAAATTTGGGATCACAGAGATTATCAATATAATTTTTTATCGTGAATATTTTACAAAAATTATCTCAAAATAAATTATGCTAATGGTTTTATAAATGCGTTTAAAAATTAATAAATGTAAAAAAATTTAACACCACTGCACAGTTATGTACCGAAATATGACTATATTCTAAAACATTAGAGCGAGAGGTTTAAAAGAATACTATTTAATGTAACAAAAATACTTCATGCAGTCATCAAATGTTTAAAATAACTATGAAGGATAATAAGGCTTCAAAATTATATAAAAATATTATCTACAACGCTTAAGGAGTGTCCAGGATCATGGTTTGAAAATACAATAAAAACTCAATTTTGACCTTCGACGAGCATGTCCCCCCTTAATACCCCTTTTTATCGTAATATAATCAAATATATGCTATATAACGTCTCTACATTTTTTACTGAACTCATTTTCAATTTTGACTTTGGACTTAAATTCGTGAAAATATCCATATTCTG
Organism: Rhyacophila brunnea; assembly: GCF_057557595.1. Taxonomy (NCBI): domain Eukaryota; kingdom Metazoa; phylum Arthropoda; class Insecta; order Trichoptera; family Rhyacophilidae; genus Rhyacophila; species Rhyacophila brunnea. The sequence goes on along the minus strand of NW_028232893.1, from coordinate 19,912,876 downwards.
TATGGGCAAAATACATTGTGCCTCTTGTTTTAATTTTGACTTGTGAGTAATGTATATCTACTAAATGTGTCTATAGTGGTCTTTATAAATGATATTTGTTTGTGCCTGTTTTAGTTTTTTCATATTATAAATTATGTAAATACCCACGCGTTCATAGATATATTTTTAGTTTTCGTTTGGCTTATGGTTTGGGTTGTCTCGGCATTTCAGGGTAATTGCAGATGCAATTGTCGAAATGTTATGTATTTAAGTTTACTGTCAGACAGGGCCGTAGCAAGGTCTTTTCACGCCCAGGACACGGGGTAGATTTTACGCCCCAGCAAAATGACTGAATTTTTGGGTGGTCACAATAATTATTGTCAGCCATTAGGGGACGACCAAACAGAGAAATATTTTATATGCGGCCAAAGACGGTTTCTATTCACCAGTGGCGAAAGGTGGAGGTAGGCTGTTAAGATCCGCCATAAATAATGCACATTAAACTTTGTCATTAACACGTATAGGTTTTCATTGAGATAATACTACAATTTATAGATGGTGTTGGTTAGTTTTTAAAATTTAATTAAACCCTGTGAAAACCAACCCATAATTATTTATAATTAGTCAAAAATACTCGTCTTTCTATAAAATATCTAAAACTATGAAATTATACTATACATAACTTCGTATATTTTATAGATAGAATAATATTGTTTATCTATTATAGTTTGGTTTAGGCAGGGCTTAATGAATTTATAAAAATGAACCAACAATATGTGTAATAATTTGTATTCTTAATCCAACGAAAACAAATAAGTACGAATGAAGAAGACATGTGTACAATATACCAAAATTATTGTGGTTTGGAGTAGGCAGGGTTTAATTGATTTTTAAAAATTAACCAACACCATCTGTAAATTAGAGTAATATCTGTAAATTAAAAGTCTTAGTTCAATAAAAACAAAAATACGTATGACTAACACAGTTTAATGTGCACTATTTATGACGGATCTTAACAGCCTACCTCCACCCTTCGCTACTGCTATTTACTTATTATTGCGCAATGAAGGCAAACGGTTGGAACAATCTTTCGTCTTGCTCAGGTCTTCAATGGTAGCTGTTCATAGCTTGAGTGCATTGCATCTCCTTGCCGGATGGCTTTGTTCAGAATATTTTTTGAATGTTGATATTGGGGTGGATTAAATGGTTATGTAAATCACGCAGTCCAAGAAGAGTGGAATCAGTTTAAACAAACTATTATTTAACAATAAATTGATTATGATTAGTTTTCTACACACATTTTGGCCAAGGTTTTTGGTAGGTAGGTACTGGACATATATACCTGTAACTGTTACTGATCTAAAATCGTATTTCTTTTTCAGTTGCATACAAAATCTCGAGATGATTTTTGATATACCCTCTAGTGAAGCTCTTTTGGTAATCCAAAAGTCGTTGAACGAGAATATTACCACGAGAGACAGTGACCTTCAGCACATTAAGGATTGGCTTAAGGCTCAGCCCCATCTTCCCGATACATGGGGTAAAATATTAATTATTGATTTTATGTTTATATTATAATCTTCAATCGAAATACTCACAAAAAACCGCCTTTCAAAACGATACAAAAGACTTCATGTAGAATGTTTGCTTCAGATTAGATATTGTGTTCTCAAGCCTATAATACTTTGTGGAGAATGGCAGGAAACTGCACACAAACTAGAAACGTGGTTACTACATTTTGAAACAAACACATTTTTTTTGTAATAGATATTTGGGTTTCCACCGTGTGTAGGTACTTCTTTCTTCTTTCCTCGACATTTCGGGCTCGTTGCAGAGCCCATTAACAAGAGATGATAATATGTTGTGTTCTTATGAAGTGTAGTGTAGGTGTATGAATGCAAATGTTGCTCTAAGAATGCCAAAATGAATCCGATTAGATAAGAGAAAACGTTGCTCAGAATAATATGTCAATCGTTACGACCAGAGATACAGGATCGAATATTGGATTTTGCTGACAGTGCCGGAAGCCATGACGTTTTTAACCGTAGCCCATCATCCCTATTATATTTTCAGGATTTCTATGGATTTCGATGACCCCCGTTACCAATCGTGCGAAATATCCTTTATTCCGACCCAGTATCTTGGTTTCGAAGTCAAATTTGTGTCCGGTATCCATCGAGTGCTCGGCAATTGCTGACATCGTGCAGTGTTTAACGAAGAGGAAGAAGTATACGGTGGAAACCAAAAAAATTATTACGATAAAAAACAACCGTGAAAGTCTCAAATATTTATTTCGGTACTAATTAAGTAGGTACTCATTCGACAAACTACATTATTACGGTGAAAAAAAAACACACAGCCATGGAATTGATCTTGTTAACTTTTTGTTGTTCTTAAATGCTCTCTCGCCCAAAAAAAAAAACATTTTTGGACCGGTTACTTGTCAACACAGGCAAATATGGCGATGGAATTGAAGAGCATATTATGGTAGCGGTTGCGCAGGGAGAGAGCGGATCATCGCGCCAATTTAAAATAAAATCAAACTGGACCTATTTTGGTCAGTCGCTTTAAATTACAGTACATCGTTTCACAGGTATTGTCGTTATATTATTACGATGATAACAATAGGTAAGGAATAATAATTATTAAGCTATTCACGCAATCGCTTGTTGGACATCCTACTAAATACTTGTTTTAACTGGAGGGTTACATGGTGTGTAAGTTCCCACCTCCGCTCCCGTTATGTATATGCAGCCACGTCATACGCGGCCGGCTAACATAACCCTTACGTGTGCCAGATCAAAGAATTTAAGCCCTAATTTTGTCCCGAGCAGACCCGCACGAGACTGGTGATGCAACCTTGCACCGAAGTGCGAATGCATGATGTTAATTTATATGGCAACTATCAGTGACTTTAATTTGAAGAGTCGCAAGGGGAGTCGAGAGTGCCCCGCCCCCCGTACGCTCTGGCAAATTTAGTAAAGGCCGCAAAATTGGCCTCGGTTGCCACCATGTCCGCGTGTCCTATCGGGCCCGAATGGGGTCGGACCCGGGCAAACAACTCCGCTCGTTCGGGGCCCATAAGTGGACAGTCCCACAGGACGTGCTCTCCGTCCTGTTGGTCGTGTCCACATGAGCAACCCGACTCATGTCCTGCCAAACCAAACCCCTGCAGTTTGGCCGCAAAGTTTCCATGGCCAGTCATGAATTGACTAGTCCAGTGGGTCGGTACCAGTCTCCTCGTCATGTGTCTCACCGAGACATCTGGAAAGTATAGAAAAGTCTGGCGGCCCTTAGAGGAGGCCACCCATCTCCTGCCATGCCGCATATGCGGTCTTGTAAACCAGCTCAGATAAGTCTTTCTGTAGCTCACGCCCTCCACTCTCGATGGCGGTGTCAGAGGGACACCGGCGAGAGTTGTATTGATCCTCCTCATAAGGAGAGTGATCGATCCTCTAATTTGAACGTGCAAGTCGAGGGGAAAGAGCCCCGCAAGGACCGCCAGGGCATCCGAAGATAAGTAAGGCCAATCAGAGCAGCCCTCTGTTCGCTAAGCAGAGCCCTCTTTACAATTGTCAGCGAGGCTTTGGTGTGCCACACGCTGGACGCATAGCCAGCGATGCCCATGAATATAGCCTCGTAGGCGATTCTCAGGGCCCGAGGCTTTAGGCCCCAATTGTTGCCCGCCAGGCGAGCAACCTTCTGATAAGCTGAGTTGGCCTTAGCCACAATTACTTTAGCATGCTTCAAAAAGGTCTGCTTCTCGTCCAGAACGACCCCTAAGTAGGTCACCTCTCGAGAAAACCTTATAGCAGAGTCGCCGAAGCGCACTGCGGGTGATCGCTTATTTATGTTTATCCTTGAGCTGCCCTTGAGGAGGATAGCTTCCGTTTTGCCAGGTGCAAATGCAAGCTTATTAAGCTTACCCCAGTGAAGGATTCTCGATAATGCGTTCTTAGCTACGCGCTCGAGTGTCGGACGGCTCGACGAGCCAACTAGTAAAAGAAGGTCATCAGCGTACGTGATGAGCGCGCAGCCCGGTGGCAGAGGTAACGTCAAAACATCGTCAAAAAGTATATTCCATAGCAAGGGGCGAAGCACTGAATCCTGCGGATACCCCATGGTGGTCTCCCTGTAAATCAATTCAGTGCTAGAGTCGTATATAACTTCCCTTTTATTAAAATAGCTTTGCACTAGGGCAAAGAGGTCCCCCGGGATCTGTCAGAACCGAAACTTAGATAGAATTAATGGCCACCATGCGGTGTCGAAGGCACCGGCTATGTCCAAAAAGAAGCCTGCCACAATGACTCCTTCTGAGTCCTCAACAACTTTCTGTGCAAATCTGATAGCGTCCTCAGTAGACTTGCCGGGTCTGAAGCCAAATTGCCTCTCCGAGATAGGGTAGATTCTCTCAAGGTGGTCCTCTAGTCTTCTGCTGATTAACCGCTCCAATATCTTACCCAGCAATGGCAGAAGAGTGATTGGACGGTACGCTTTTGGGTCATGCGGTGGTCGTGTGCTCATCTTAGGTATAATAATTAATTAATAGTTATAATATATATCCCGATTGGGACCAAAGGCGTATGGCTCTTGTATCATAATTATGTCCGTATTCTGATCCCGAGTAACCTCAAGCAGCTCGGCAGATGTGGCTCGACCTCTGTCCACGTTGATCTGAGCGAAGGAGATCATTGCGGACAGTAATCAGTGCGGCTTCTTTCCTCCTCAATAGCGTGTAGGCGCGCGGGACAGTCGGGATCGGTGGCCAAGTGGCCGTTCGGCTTCTTGTAGCGCGTGCACGTAAGGCACTTGCCCGGTTTGTCAGCGGTGGGGCAGTCTGCTCTGTCATGCCCTTCTCTAGTGCAGTGGCCGCACGTTGTAACCTTAGCGTTGCAACTCTTCGCCATGTGTCCGTATAAGTGGCACTTTGCACACTTGACAACTCCGCAAAAGTCACGCACAGGGAACGAATTCCACCACATGAAAAGTCTGCCATCATTAAGCAGCGCCTCTCGAGCCTTTCCTGGGATCGACATTATCATATGACAACGTTCGGTCTTGGGTCCCGCCTTGTTGCTCAGTTTAGTTCCAGCGTAACCCTCAGATGCAAGGCCAGACGCCTCCTGGGTATTGTTTATGATTGCCTCCTTGAGCTGCTCTTCTGTCGTCTCAATGGGTACATTAAAAATTATGACGCGGGGAAGCTTTCTCCCTGTGACTTGGGCCTTTAAGCCGGCCTCAGTCAGCCCAGGGGCAGCCATGAGCCGCTTAGCCTCGTCGTCACTTTTGGGATGCACGTCCCGCCTTCCCGGATCTTGCGTACCCCGGTGATGTGCACTCCCAAAGTTTCAGGCACAATAGTTTTCATGACCGCTTCCTTTGTGGCAGTCAATTCTTGGCCCTCCTTAGTCGGATAAAACATCACTCCTGGCCTGGCGATAGTTTTCGGAGGAACTGGTGGCCATTCGGAGACTCTAGTTGGTTGAGCCTCTCTACGGGTTACGTCACTCCAAAGAGCCCTTGGAGGAGCATTAGAAGGAGCCTGGATGATGGCTCTCGTTAAGGAGGTACGATCCTTCACAATTGCCTTGTGCACCTCCAGCTCTATCGCCATGGCCCACGTTTCAGTGATTGCCATCTCAAGCTCCTCGGCTACTGCGTTCATGCGTGCTCTGGCAATACGACTGTCCTTCTCGAAGGTGGCAAGCGCCCTCTTGATGGCAATCGTTGCCCTGGACGCACTCTCCTGAGACTCAGAGAGAATACTCAAAGCCACGGGACTGATCTCCTCGCAAGATGCTGAGGTTGAACCAGCCCTTGACTTAACACCCTTGCCCTTTGAAGTGGAAGCGCTCTGCTTGTATTTCTCTTTTTCTTTCTCAGGCCTTTTATCCTTGACCTTGGGGGCCTGCTTTGGGTCACCAATACCCTCAGCCACGTCCGACTTCCGCTTTCTAGTGGACATTCCTTCTACTTGCATGGGGTCCCCTTTGTGGTTGACCATGGCACTAGGTAACACTCGTCACACGTCACTCACTCAAACACAATTTATCGCACAATAAATATTATTGTTACAATACTTAGGTAACTATTATTAAATGAATTAAAAGTCACAATTCCCGGGAAAGTCCAAGGGGAAAACACACAAAAGTTTCACAAATCGTATTCCAAGGACAGGCGAAGGTATTAGTAAAGAAACGGGATCAAAAACTTGTGAATAGCAGGGTCAAAATTGAAGATAACGAAAGCGAAATAATAGCGATGCAAAAACACGTCCGCACGGCTCGACAGTTCAGTCGCAACACCAACCGGAGGGTTAGCGTACATATGCAGACCAATGATTGTAAGACTTTTATGGTTTGAGTATTTAATCGTAACATTTTTAGTCGTCAAGATGAAGGCCGCTGAATTCCTGGGCTAGCTCTGGAGTGAAAGTGGAGGTTCATCGATTGTGAAGAGAGCAGGCAGTGGTGGGGATGTGGAGTATCCAAGAAGTCACAGTAAATAAAGTCAATTAAACACCATATGAAATCTTCGGATTTCGTATATTATTATTATTGGAATATGCTTGGTGTTATGGCATTCCTTCATCAAGGATTGTAGTCGAAAGTCACAATACACATTGGTAATCGAAGATCACAAAAAGTTATAATAATTAAAAAAGTTCAATTTATTATTATCCGTACATCACACTTGGTAAAAAGAAAGTCAAAATCAATTAATATTCGGAGTTCACAATTCAAAGTCTCAATAAAACAAAAGTCAAATAATATCCGAAGATCAAGAAAGATAAACACATTTATTATTAAATAATTAAAATTAATTTAATTATTATTAATTAAATATGGCGGACGAGATCGCACTAGTCCCGGGGCAATGAAGCAAAAGGTTGGGAGCCAGAGAAAAATGTTCGAATGAATAAGTAAGCAAACTGCCAGAGCCGAGTTCTCGTCAAAGCATGTATGTCGCGTCAGGCCATGGACGAGATAACTCGTGCGTTCTTGTAAACGTCACACTTTCTGAATAAACTGTGTATATTTTTTAGGCAAAATTTATCATTTTAGTGTGAAAATATTCACAATAAACGTGAGAAACATGTTGATTTAGTAATTTTTTACAAATATTTGTCATTTTGTCCCTATTTCATATTTTTAAGGGATTTATTGTATTCCAAAAATAACTGGCCTACAAGTTGCCACCTAGTAAAAATTGGCTGGCGAATGCGAAATGGATTGGAATGCGACAATGCACTGATTTGTACCCGAGGGCCATAAGACAACCGAAAGACTGCACAATGGTACGCTGGATTTCCATAATAAATAAAGGTTCGGCGGAATATTGTGGCAGTATAGAACATGAACCGAGAAGGGTGAAAATAACTTGAGAAGACTTTCATCCAAAAATGAATTGAAACAGAATAATGATGATGATCGTTCTGTGGGAACGATAGAAAAATTCAAGCCATCAAAAAGAACAAAAAGAATAAAACGCTCCAACCACAGACATCGTTTCGAAAATCAAATAGCCTATCAGAAGGAGCCCCGAAACCGGGTATGCTGGACTTCTTAGTCAACAAAAACACCAACATTATAACAAACAACAAAGACAAGAACACATAGCAACCAACCCACCCCTCCCACGAAGATCTCATACATGAACATTATTATAACAAGAAACAAAAACCATCTTCCAATACGGCTGATCACCGAGGAAGATCACGACCATAACTCTAGAAAAGGAAAATACAACCACGCAATACAACAAACCTTGCATCTATCCCAGAGTCCAGTGGGATTTCTTTCTTTGGAGGAGGGCTTCACCCGAAGAGGGGTTCTTACAAACCAACCAAACAAACAAACCAAAATATTATTTAAGTTACAAATACAAAAATATATACTATATATAAACGTTACATACCACTGTTTGATATATAAACATTATTTATCAGTATTATATACAAAATAAAAATCTTAATATATATATGTAGGTATTATACAATTTATTTAATGATGGTGATGGTTGGACCATAAGCATACTTGTAGTGTAGATAATATTATAGAGTTTTTAAAACATGTTTATTTTTATTTAGCTAAAATTTGACATCGCTTATCTCAGAAAATAAATAAACGACGTCCATTTTGTAATGGATATTTTTGTTACAGATGACGTAAGGCTGATGAACTTTCTTCGTGGGTCCTACTTTTCCTTAGAGACGTGCAAGAGGAAACTGGACCACTACTTCACCATGAGGAATGCGGCTCCGGAGTTCTTCAGCGATAGAGATATGCGCAGAGCCGATCTTCAGGAGACGTTTGGGATGAAGTAATGATTAACTTTCAGTCTTTAGTTTCAAATAGTCTGGAAAATTGTTAATTAACCGCCTGCTTATCTATCTACTATTTTATTACTTATTTTCGGCTATCTTAAACAGACAAATACACCAAAAATCTTTAAATTGACATAAGTACACACGTGGGGGTTAGTCGCGTTGACAGATATAAAGGCGCCTTTTTTAAAAAAAAACTATAAATTGCCATTACAATAGGTCAGTGGCGAGGAGTGGAGGTAGGCTATTAAGATTTGACATAAATAGTGCATACTAAACTTTGTCAGTCATACTTATGTTTTAATTGAACTAAGACTACAATGTTTATATATATTGCTGATTAGTTTTTAAAATTCAATTAAGCCACGCCTAAACCAAATCATAAACGTGCTATATAGGTGATCCTACAGAAATAGTGCTCATTTTTTCAGGCATAGATACTTATTTGTTTTGGTTTAATTAAGAAAAGATATGGTGTTGGTTAGTTTCGCCAAATCATAATCGATGGAAAATATTCTTCTGTCTATAAAATATTAAACCATACATTTTACATATTTTATAGATAAACGATCATTTTTTGACTATTTTCTACTATTGCTTGGATTAGCCAGGGCGGGGGGACATGCTCGTCGAAGGTCAAAATTGAGTTTTTATTGTATTTTCAAACCATGATCCTGGACACTCCTTAAACGTTGTAGATAATCTATTTATGTAATTTTGAAGCCTTATTATCCTTTATAGTTATTTTAAACATTTGATGACTGCATACAGTATTTTTGTTACATAAAATAGTATTCTTTTAAACCTCTCGCTCTAATGTTATAGAATATAGTCATATTTCGGTACATAACTGTGCAGTGGTGTTAAAATTTTTTACATTTATTCATTTTTAAATGCATTTATAAAACCATTAGTATAATTTATTACGAGATAATTTTTGTAAAATATTCACGATAAAAAATTATATTGATAATCTCTGTGATCCCAAATTTGACCAGAATTAGGCATTTTATTATTCAAAAAATCGGCAAGATTAACACATTTGAAGACAATTCTAAAGATATTTATTAAAAGCTATGTCTTTGATCATTCAAGTGTGATAAACATCTTATGAATAATGCTTGCTTTATAATAATTATTGACCTAAGAATAAGGTAGTGTTTTTTTGAAATACGCCATTTCTTAAAATGATATTGACGCGTGTGTTTGAACATGTACCGTTTAAAAAAAAATAAAAAAAATTCGGTTAGGTACATGTTCAAACACGCGCGTTAACATAATTTTACTCCCTACTTTAATTATAGTTTGTCAATTTATGGCTACGGCCGTATGTTGTAGCTTAACCACTAGGGAATGACAAAAGAAATGGCGTATTTCAAAAAAACACTACCTTATTCTTAGGTCAATAATTATTATAAAGCAATCATTATTCATAAGATGTTTATTACACTTGAATGGTCAAAGACATAGCTTATAATAAATATCTTTAGAATTGTCTTCAAATGTGTTAATCTTGCCGATTTTTTGAATAATAAAATGTCTAATTCTTGTCAAATTTGGGATCACAGAGATTATCAATACATTTTTTTATCGTGAATATTTTACAAAAATTATCTCGTAATAAATTATACTAATGGTTTTATAAATGCGTTTAAAAATGAATAAATGTAAAAAATCTCAACACCACTGCACAGTTATGTACCAAAATATGACTATATTCTATAACATTAGAGCGAGAGGTTTAAAAGAATACTATTTTATGTAACAAAAATACTGTATGCAGTCATCAAATGTTTAAAATAACTATAAAGGATAATAAGGCTTCAAAATTACATAAATAGATTATCTACAACGTTTAAGGAGTGTCCAGGATCATGGTTTGAAAATACAATAAAAACTCAATTTTGACCTTCGACGAGCATGTACCCCCTTAATTGAATTTAAAAACTAACAAACATCATCTACACATTATAGTCTTAGTTCAAAGAAAAAAAATGTAAAAATATGTAAATACCTGCTTTCTAACAAAGCGATTGCTTTATCGGCTTCGTGGAAAACCGTCACTGATCTCAAAGGTTGTAATATTTGTATTCGTTCCTTCGCTCGCCGCCGTTAATAATGTGCCGGCCATATGCAATGCATGACCTGCCTACCCATACGGGACTTCACTGACAAAAATACAAAATACCTTCTATAAATTTGAATGACGCAAGGCAAAATAAAAATCGGTGTGTGTACTTATGTACGCGCGTTAGAAGTTATACTTTTTTGGCGTAACAAAACAAAATTTGTGATAACCTAGATTGTTCGACTAGCTCTTAATTATCTTGTTAAATATCACACTAAAGAAAAAGGACCGCTTATTGGAACGCCGTTGGTTTATAACTATATTACCGTAACTTATTTTACTAAATTATATAATTATTTATCGTTGTTTTCATTTTTAAAGTAACAACTGCCACTATGACGTTTAATAGTTTGTTTACGTAAGGAATTGCAAATGGCCGACAATTATAAATTCGCTGCCTAGGCAACGGAACAATTCTAAACCATAATAATATACTGTATATTCGTCACGATTGGAGTATCATACTCTGGCGTAAAGGTAGTGCGTTCGGCAGATAACTGAACAATCGGTGGTTCGAATCCAATCGAGTGCGTTTATTTGTGTGTGAAAAAATAAATTATGTGTTACATGTCACACGCCAAGAATACACTCTGATCTGATTTTCCAAACGCGCCTAAAGAAGTATAACTTCAAAATGATTCTGTAGCTACCTACTATATTTTTTTAGAAATACTATCATATTATTACTTCTACTATTGGAAGGGATGTTGATGATGGGTAGGTATGTACCAATGAGGAGTTTACTTAACGGGTCACCACTGTAGGTAAGTGGATGACGTTAAGTTGGTTTATTGAATGCTTGACCAACAATAGGTTACGAATGAACAGAAGGATTTATTGCGTGATAAAATAGCCCAATTTTATTATCCCTTAACCAACGAAAATACAATCTTAATTACAGTTCGTACAATGAGAAGTTTACAAATAATATTTACAAAGAATTGTGTTTGCAATGAAAATTATTTAACGTCGAAGCGAGAAACGTGTAGTTAGTTTGAATGATTTGAAGGTACTAGTTACTGTTGTATTGCCACCTTTGTTCTTATAGTAAAAGAAGACAAAGGAATCAGAATCAACGTGGGTTGACGGACCGCTGTAGGTTCAAACCATGTGGATTATTTCTTAGAAATTTGTCTGTGAAATTTGACTATGACACAAATGTTATCAATTAAATAATGTATTTCTGCTACAATGTTGCAGTAATACGTTTTTTTACTCGTTGATTCTTGCAATACAACAAATGAAATTTGACGCGTAGACATTCCTTCGGACTGCGGGAAATGTAAATGCGTCGGTTCACACAATCGAGTTTACTGATCGTAAAAATTATATTGCTGTAAATTTTGGTTTGAAATACATTTTAAGATTAGTTTTATCATGTACATATTTCTAGGTTTTTTAACTATGACTTAAATGCTATTGACACGGTGCACGTTGTCTGCGGAATCTTCTTCAACCCACACTACTATTACAATGGCCCCACATACTGAAGCGGGCCCCCAGGCTACGATGTTTGGAGCCCCCCCCAACCTATCGCTAAGGTTAAGAGCATTGTGGTGCTCTACAGTAGTGTTTCCCAAATGACATACCCGCGGAAATCCAAGGTTCCGTATAAAATAAAGGGTATGATGTAGTATATTTTTAGTGATTTTTGGTATTTTTAAATAAATCCGCTAGAATTGTCGACACTCAGCGTCATATTTTGAAGCTCTAATCGCGACCCCCTTTTGTGATAGCTAAGTAACATGTGAACCTTCGCCATGTTGGATAAATAGTAATTTTTAAGGAAACACACAAAAAGTGATTATAAAATAAAATTTTACTTGTCTAATAGCGCCGCAGACGATTTTTTTTATACTATTAGAGCAAATTTGTGGTGTGTGTATATCTCGCTTAACTGGTTGACTTGTCACGCCGGGCCCCTCCTAAGCCCGGGCCCCAAGGCTAGAGCCCTGTCACCCCCCCCCCTTGTGGGGGCCATGACTATTACTCTTATGACTATTAGTCTTCGCAAATAATCCGACAATAATTATTATTCCAATTGAAAGAAAAATCCGAAAACGCCATTTTTTAATTCGTTGAGTATCTGATTAGGCACTCGCGGCTAGTCTAATGGTAGACATAATATCTCACAACCCATCAGCTGTTAAAGTACCGCGACTCATGGATGGTATTACAAAAATTAATGTTAAAGTATAACAATAATATTATAGTGAAAAATTTAAAAATACATACTATGATTATAAATTAGAAAGTATCCACTTGTTAAACTAATAATTGAGTGGTTCACAAGCATAGTGAACCAAGTCTATTCTGGTTATTTTTTAGTAAGCTATGTTCTAACATAATATTTGAGTATTTCTAATTCTGTATATATATATATCAAATACTACGTCAATCGTACTCCACCTCATTTTAACCGTAGCAAACAACTGGTATCTAAATAAATGTTGTTATAACGTCACCTTGAAAAGGAAAACACGTAATAAAAACAATATTTTAAATACTTCTCTAACCGATGAATCTGAAAAACTGGTTGTGAAATACGAGGTTTTAATTCCATGTTTGAAATCACGAGACCTACGAAATTTAATTTTTTTGATAGATGGACAGCATACTAATCTAGTGAACCGAGGTTTTGATATGATTTAAAATGTTTTTTGTTTTAATTTTGTCGTACATACTTCATTTTCCATAATATCGGACTTACGAGGTCTTATAGTAAGGTGACGATAAGTAATTCATGATACAGGCGTTAGCCACGACGACGACAAACTGTTCGGTTTTAAATTGCGTTTCAATTCGATTTTCACTATGAGCTTTTCCAAATGAGGCATGTCACGCCACGATACGCCGCGATTGCACGTGGACAGCTCAATGAAGTCACCTGTACCTCGACCGCACGCGAGAAGTGACACGCGGCTATTACATGTGGACGGCTTAATGAGGTCATATGTACCTGGAATCTGGACAGACCAGCTCCTAAAATAGTTTAAATTTAATAAGTGCCGACCCATAGAAAATAATTATATTACAAAATCGAAAAAAATACTTCTAGTAATTGAACATAATTTTAAATAAACTTAACCTATTTTGTTACAGCCTTTACGTGCCACTACCTACACTGACTCCAGAAGGTTATAGAGTTTGGATTATAAAAGGTGAGTGGAAATAAGCCCTTATGTTATTTACTGAATATTCCATTTTCCCAGAAAGTTTGTAGTATTCCATTTTAGTCATGTCTTGTGATTCGATTTTCGGTATCTTCAGGCACTATGCATACCTACTTGCGAAAGGCGGTAGGGGATTAATATCCGACATAAGTAGTGTACCTACACTACTGCCCTTCTAAGGAAGAAAGCAGTAACTGGCAAATTTTGTGAAATCGAGTTATGAATGCCATCCGTTAGATAATATTGCAAGCTATATTCTGTTCACTTTAAAATAAGTATTATCACTATAATACTGTTAAAAACCTTAGTTAAAAATTGGACATCTGCTAAAATAATACACATTTCTTAGCAAGAAGACAGTAATTGCACCTATTTACTGCAGTTACTGCTTGTTTATTATTACTTTGTTTGTATACTAACATCATACTAATAAAAAATACACCGTTATTTATTAATACACAGTACTAAAATTTAAAAAAAAAACACATTATGTCATTTATCTCGAAACTGTGTGAGAGCCAGTTAGTTACTGCCTTCTTACTTGGAAGGGCAGACTAGGCTTTGCCAGTAATATTTTTTTTTTGTTTTCATAGACGATTAGAAATTGCAGATAGGTACTATTCGACTGCCTAATCTGCAAACCAGCCAACTGCACTTTTGACCAAAAATGAGATTTTGATGGCATTTTGTTATAAAGCATGTTTTTCATAATCACGTCATACAATTATTTCAAACTCCTAAATGTATAAATGCGTTATCGTTGTTCACACAAAGCACCCAACTGCAAGTGCCGAATTTCCAATATCGTAAATGGAACAACTCCGCTTTTTATATCGTCGGTATAGTGGCAGAAGACGATAAGTCAAAAATTGGCTGATTTGAGTTATGAATGCAGAATGATAAAGTTTAACACGCTCTATCGTCTGAAAAAACAAGCTCCGCCAAAGTCCATGTAGTTGTGACATAATTTAAAGAATTCAATACGTATTAAGTCACTTTCTTTCATACTTCATAGTGGCAAATAACAATAAGATGACTTAACGTTATTTGGCTTCAAGCTTCTGGTCACTTGCTGTTATTTGTATTGACTTATTGTCTATGCCACACACCGCTTGCAACCATTTGACAGTTGGTTCTGAATGTTGACGTTTCGCGCGTATTTATATATTTCATATTTTCTACAATTGTGCTTGTAATCTATTGTACAATCGTTTTTATCGACGTGTATAATTTAAGATTAGAAAATATTATGTTTCTGTATGGGCAACAGAATAAAATAAGGGAGCATGTAAAAGGTAAGCAACTTAATTCAACATAACCTCAAAATGAAGTTTGCTCTACAATTATTGATTATTTGTGTTCTGATATCACGTTTCTATGGCGTATGTTTATGTAATCCGAAAGACGTCCTTACTAACGCATATGTTTTATTTATATTTTAGATGATGCACACCATAAACATATACCCCATACCGTTTATCCACCTCTAATACAATGTTCTGATAAATAAATTAAATAAAAATGTATTCTTTTTATTATTGTTACCTAGTAGTTAGCTACACAAATTTATGTAAAACATAAGATGAAAAGTATCATAATTTGAAACAAGATTATTACTAATCTTACATACAAAAATATCAAATTACTTCTATACCTACCTAATATTATTACCTAATAGTATCCACCTACCTAATATTATTTCTGTTTTAATTTTATTTTAAATTGGCCAGTTTCTATTATTATTAGAGTCCAATGTATTACTACTCAACTACAACATTTTATGTTTGACTATTCTTTTAACTCAAAAATCGTTGTGGCAAAAAACTTTAATTCACCTTTTTGTAAATAAACTCAAAAAACTAATTATTATTACTATAAAAAAGACTTGACAATACTCAAATCGAATTCATAAATGATTACCGAATATCATAAAGTAGCAAGCTTAGGTAAAAATGTTTAAACTATTTAAATAGAGAGGTTTCAATATCTTGAATTTAGAAAAAGACGATTATCTCAAAACAAGATTTTTTGACTTAACGCCTTTTGCCACTATACCGACGATATAAAGTTTCTTTATAATATATAAAAGGGAATCTAAAATAGTGTATTAATTTTATTCATAGAGCAGCTTATTTGTAAAAAAATCCAAATGTATTTTTGGAATTCTTTTCTCCTTCCTTTCTTCCTTCCAGCAATTTTAGATAATTTACAGATAGAAAAATATTTTTTATCTGTTTTGGCTTGTTTTGGTCAGGGCTTATTGTATTAAAAAATGGTGTGTTTACTTATGTACGCGCGGTAGAAGTTATACTTATTTGGCGTAACAAAACAAAAACAAAACTTGTGATAACCTAGATTCTTCGACTAGCTCTTAATTATCTTGTTAAATTACACACTCAAGAAAAAGGAGCGCTTATTAGAACGCCATTGGTTTATTTCTATACACTTTAACTTATATTACTAAATTATATAATTATTTATCGTTGTTATTATTTTTAAAGTAACAACTGCCACTATGACGTTTATTAGTTTGTTTACGTAAGGAATTGCAAATAGCCGACAATAATAAATTCGCTGCCTAGGCAACGAAACAATTCTAAACAATAATAATATTATACTTACTGTATAATCTTCACGATTGCAATATCCATACTGTGGCGTAAAGGCAGTGCGTTCGTCTGATAACCGAACAATCGGTGGTTCGAATCTAATCGAGTCCGTTTATTTTTTGTGTGAAAAATAAATTATGTGTTTCATGTCACACGCCAAAAATACACTCTGATCTGATTTTCCAAACGCGCCTAAAGAAGTAGGTATAACTTAAAAAAAAAAACCAACACCATCTGTAATAATATGTACCTATTCTTAATTCAATTAAAACAAATAAGTATGAATGATAAAGTGTGTACTATTTTAGTCGAATCGCCCATAGCATACCTAAATTATTATGCTCTTGTTTCGGCAGGGCTTAGTTAAAAAGTAACCAATACAATATGCAATTTGTATTCTTAGTTCAATGAAAACAAACAAGTATGACTGACAAAGTTTAGTGCGCACTATTAATGTCGGATCTTAACAGCCTACATCCGCTGAATTACTCGCAAATGGTAACTAAATGCAACCCGGGTCGCAAAAAATGACTCAAATGTACTCAAATAACTCAATTCAATTAGAATTCAACAGACAGTTGAACGACAAAAATCGCCACGTGGGAACATGGTATATGGTGCGATCAACCAAAATCTATCCCTTGATCAACATTGTACGTAATACGGATTTATATATAGCAATAAATCCGTATTCGGAAACTTGTACGTATGCAGTTCGCCGTATCACACTTCAGCGTAAAATGTTGTATCGGAAATATAAATGACTATACATTAAAGACCCTCCAACCTCTTTGGGTCGTATAGTACTGACATAACATTTATGTCTAAATAAAACACAGTACTTATCGGTTTACATTTTACAGGAGCCAGCAGCAAACAAAATTTTAAAATTGCCGATATACTGGATTATTTTGTTAGGTTAGGTTAGGTTTTCATTCTTGAATTTATGAATTTTGCCAAAATCAGCTAAGGGGGGACATGCTCGTCGAAGGTCAAAATTGAGTTTTTATTGTATATTCAAACCATGATCCTGGACACTCCTTAAACGTTGTAGATGATCTATTTATATAATTTTGAAGCCTTATTATCATTTATAGTTATTTTAAACATTTGATGACTGCATGAAGTATTTTTGTTACATAAAATAGTATTCTTTTAAACCTCTCGCTCTAATGTTTTAGAATATAGTCATATTTCGGTACATAACTGTGCAGTGGTGTTAAGATTTTTTACATGTATTAATTTTTAAATGTATTTATAAAACCATTAGCATAATTTATTACGAGATAATTTTTGTAAAATATTCACGATAAAAAATTATATTGATAATCTCTGTGATCCCAAATTTGACAAGAATTAGGCATTTTATTATTCAAAAAATCGACAAGAATAACACATTTCAAGATGATTCTAAAGATATTTATTATAAGCTATGTCTTTGACCATTCAAGTGTGATAAAAATCTTATGAATAATGATTGCTTTATAATAATTATTGACCTAAGAATAAGGTAGTGTTTTTTTGAAATACGCCATTTCTTTTGTCATTCCCTAGTGGTTAAGCTACAACATACGGCCGTAGCCATAAATTAACAAACTATAATTAAAATAGGGAGTAAAATGATATTAACGCGCGTGTTTGAACATGTACCGTTTAAAAAAAAATTAAAAAAAATTCGGTTAGGTACATGTTCAAACACGCGCGTTAACATAATTTTACTCCCTACTTTAATTATAGTTTGTCAATTTATGGCTACGGCCGTATGTTGTAGCTTAACCACTAGGGAATGACAAAAGAAATGGCGTATTTCAAAAAAACACTACCTTATTCTTAGGTCAATAATTATTATAAAGCAATCATTATTCATAAGATTTTTATCACACTTGAATGGTCAAAGACATAGCTTATAATAAGTATCTTTAGAATCATCTTCAAATGTGTTAATCTTGCCGATTTTTTGAATAATAAAATGCCTAATTCTTGTCAAATTTGGGATCACAGAGATTATCAAAATAATTTTTTATCGTGAATATTTTACGAAAATTATCTCGTAATAAATTATACTAATGGTTTTATAAATGCGTTTAAAAATTAATAAATGTAAAAAATTTTAACACCACTGCACAGTTCTGTACCGAAATATGACTATATTCTAAAACATTAGAGCGAGAGGTTTAAAAGAATACTATTTTATGTAACAAAAATACTTCATGCAGTCATCTAATGTTTAAAATAACTATAAAGAATAATAAGGCTTCAAAATTATATAAATAGATTATCTATAACGTTTAAGGAGTGTCCAGGATCATGGTTTGAAAATACAATAAAAACTCAATTTTGACCTTCGACGAGCATGTCCCCCCTTAAATCTCATAAAATTGAAGACCGTATAGTAAATGGTCATCTCTTTCCGATAAGAAAGCTCACGGTGGACTATGTCACTGTAAAATGTTTTACGTAAGTACAATTTACATGTAACCATAATATTGTATGGGTTACTGCCAAAAGTTTGTAAGTCTCGAAATCATGTAATGGAGTAATTTCAATTTGAAGTTTGACATGCCCTCTAAAATCAGGCATAATGCTAATTTTTTTATGCTTTACGTGCGTATGGACGACCGTAATATTTTTTCTAGCATACATATTTATTATATATAGACACATAATTCAATATTAACTCTAAATACCTAAATTATCGACTTACCAACTTTTGGCAGCAACCGACGATATTATAACAATATAATTTATCTTTCAGAAATAAAAAAAGGCGTAGCCATATCAAACGTCCAAACATCTATTAAAGCAAGCTTCATGGTTGAGGATATTCGCTTGGTTGAAGAGTCGTCCGGATCTGCTGGTGACTTATTCATCCTCGACGCAGCAAGTGACGACATCCGCACCTACTTAATGCAGCTCACTCCCACCATAATCAAGAAATTTGTGTCGTGTATACTGGTAAGAGATATTGTTATGGTAGACTGGAGATTTTCAGGCTGTATCAGCGTACCATGAAGATATCCTGGACAAATTACATTACATTACCATGGTTTTAAAGGCTCGATGACATTGAGCTACTTTTCAAGCTGCTTATTGGTGAATTTACAATCTGCTTGTAAACTCGCCCAGTGCTATCATCGAACAAGCTAACAAGCAGATTGTATCTACCGAGAAAAGTTGAAAGCCAGGCTACTTTACACGCTACTACTAGCGTCTGCGCAGTAGAACGATAGTGGCGATCTCCCGGTAAAAAAACGAACTACTTCCTGTCAAAATAGTCGCTAGCTTGTGGCTTCTGAGCGAGTGGAAAGTTTTGTGTGTCATCATCACAATCGCGCTAGCTGGCTCGCACGCTTTTAAATTCGCCAACAAGCAGCAAGACAAGCCAAACAAGGAGAAGTGTGATTAACTCCAACTTATAATGCATGGGAAGGAGATTCTTTTGGCTACGAACTTTTTACGAACTACGAACGAAGTTGCTCTAAAATATAAAATTATTTCTAAATTTATATAATATCATGGGTGCTGCCAAATGCTGGTAAGTCGATTATTTAGGTATTTAGAATGAACAACGGATTATGTTTCTATTATATAAATATGTATACTAGAGAAAAAAAATCAAGATCATCCGATGTTACAGAATATGCACATAAAGCGCAAAGAAATTAGTATTGTGCCTGATTTTAGAGGGCATGTCAAACTTTCAAATTGCAATCAATTACTTCATAACATGATTTCGAGACTCAAAACTTTTGGTAGTAACCCCACGCGTGAGGTTGCTGCCAAATGTTGGTAAGTCGATCATTTAGTTATTTAAAATTAACAACGGATTACGTGTCTATTTATAAATATGTATGTAAGAATAAAATTCAAGGTCATCCAATTAGAACATGCACATAAATCACAAAGAAATTAAGATTATGCCTGATTTTAGACGGAACGTCTGACTTTAAAATTGCAATTACATTCTCCATAACACTATTTCGAGACATACTAACTTTTAGCAGTAACCCCATCCCGTAAATAGTGAACTTTACAAATTACAAAATTAAGATGTTCAAAACTTGACATTGAAAAACAAAGAAATAGTATTAAAATAATAAAATAATTATAAGATAAAAAGAACTTTTTATATACAACGTTTTTAAATTTTCAGTTGAATCATAATATTATAAACTTGACTTGACTTGACTAGCTTAAACGATCAAAAAAAATTGTACTTGATAGAAATAATACTGAAACGTCATTTTGACATGTCATATTGATTTCCATAGTAACGCACGTATATATTATTAATAATTTAGTTGCTAGGACCCCCGACCTCTAGCAACCAATAATAGTGTCGAAATAACTTCTCACACAAAAGAGAATTAACTGAAAATGAATTCAATTCTACTTAAAGATGGCTAAGAGTATAAAAAAATGCATTGGCATCGTGTTCTGATATATTCTAAAAGTTTCAAATGTCTAGCTAGTCGGAAAGTTAGTAAAAAATCGATTGCAAGATTTGTACCGGACAAAGAACCACCGGACATATAAGAATACGATCTAAGAAAAACGTTGTAAAATAGGCAGTAGGTACCTATTGGAAAAACAATATAAAAAGTTTAATATAAAAATATTATAAAATAAATACATCAAAGCACGACAAATGAGCTAAGTAGACCATATTTTTACCCTTAACGAGTCCCCAGAAACTTAATACAGAAATAATTATGATTTATTTCAATGAAAGAATAATACAACTTTCATTTATATGTAAATTATATTATGTAGTATGAAAATTTCAATAGGTATAAAAATACTGCTGTAAAACTATGCGCGAACTAAAATATGTATTTGTTGTTTATCTCAAATCCCACAACGACAATCCTTTTGGAATATCCGAGAATGCCATCCGAAAGGGAAGAGATGTGTAACCGGCTGTTGGGCCCACCGAGCCGTCCGACCTAGTCGCCCCAAAGGCTAATTTGGAGCGTTTAAAAAAATGCGGTGTCCTATTGTGGACGTGAATATAATTATTGTTTTGTATGCCCGTATTATTAATTATTAAGCATTGTTTTTTTAATTATAATCTTTTATTTTTGTTAGCTCACTGCGCTACTCTTTCCAATGGACACTTAGATAGTTTCTCTAAACTCATAATATTATCTAATGTAACAATAATTTTTATTTTTACGTTAGCGGTTCGCAAAACGTTCATCCTATTTTTAGTGGTCCGAAGGTGTAAAAAGGTTGAGGAAGACTGATTGGTGAGGTGGACTACTATTAATTTATTTTATTTAAATTATAGGATGGATATCCAATTATTGTTAAAGGTGTCCACATTTTCAACGTTACACCTATTGTTGAAACAATCATTGGCATCTTCAAGCGTTTTTTGAATGAAAAAATAAGGAAAATGGTAAGATATTATCTTAATCTAATATATAAAATCAATATTTGTTTGTTTGTTTGTTTGTATTTTATGCGCTGCCATACCGTTCTCCGATTGCGATAAAACTTTGTCAACTTATTGCTTGCAGTTGCGCAAAGGTTATAGGCTATATTTTATATATAAAAATGAATATCTGTCTGTCTGGCTGTCCCGTATGCATTCCTTTACCATTCAACCGATTGTGATGAAACTTTGGTGAGTTGTTGTGTGCACACACGCAAAAGTTTCTGAAATAGAAAAATCATCTTCTTCTTCTCCCTTTTCATTTTATCTTTTTTTATTCGTATGGTTCTTATACCATTCATCTGATTGCGGTGAAACTTTAGTTAGTGGTTGTGCGCACACCTGCGAAAGTTTCTGAATTAGAAAAACCATCTTCTTCTTCTTTTTCATTATACCTTCTTTTATTCTTGATCAAGTGTTGTGCTCATGCAAGCAAAGGTTTCTGAATAGGTACAACCATTTTCTTATTTTTTTCTTCTATTCTATCTTTTTCTATTTGTATGCGTTCTTATACCATTCATCTGACTGCGGTGAAACTTTAGTCAGTTATTGTGCGCACACCTGCAAAAGTTTCTGAATTAGAAAAACCATCCTCTTCTTCATTATATCTTCTTTTATTCGTATGGTTCCTATTACATTCGTCCGGTTGCAATGAAATTTTGATCAAGTGTTGTGCTCATGCAAGCAAAGGTTTCTGAATAGGTACAACCATTTTCTTAATTTTTTCTTCTATTCTATCTTTTTCTATTTGAATGCGTTCTTATACCATTCATCTGATTGCAATGAAACTTTTGTCAGTGGTTATGCCAACACCCGCAAAGGTTTCTGAATTAGTAAAACCATCTTCTACTTCTTCTTCTTCATTTTATCTTCTCTTATTCGTATGGTTCCTATACCATTCATCCGATTGCAATGAAATTTTTGTCAGTGGTTGTGCCAATACCCGTAAAGGTTTCTGAATTAGTACAACCATCTTCTTCTTTTTCTTCATTATATCTTCTTTTATTTGTATGGTTCCTATACCATTCATCCGATTGCAATGAAACCTTCGTCAGTTGTTGTGGTAACACCCGAAAAGGTTTCTAAATAAGTACAAAAATCTTCTTCTTCGTTCTATATTTTTTATTCTTATGCGTTCCTATACTATTCATCCGATTGCAATGAAACTTTCGTCAGTTCTCACGCAAAAAAGGTTTCTGAATAGGTACAACCAGTTTTTTCTTCTAGTCTGTCTTCTTCTATTCGTATGCGTTCTTATACCATTCATCTGATTGCGATGAAATTTTGATCAGTTGTAGTGCGCACGCCCGCAAAGGTTTCTGAATTAGAAAAACCATCATTTCTTCTTCATTATATCTTCTTTTGTTCGTATGGTTCCTATGCCATTCATCCGATTGCACTGATTGAATCATCAGTTGTTGTGTGCACACCTGCAAATGTTTCTAAATTAGTATTATATAAAATACAAGTTTGTTGTTTGCTTGTTCCATCAAAGTTTGATTTTTTTACTACATATTAATACTATTAATAACGTTTGCATATCACTTGGTTTGTAATACCGGAGGTGTGAGACAAAGAAAATATATGCATCCCCACGTTTTAAACTAAGGCATTGTTACCGTCACGCAATAGGCTATTTACAGATTGAGAGAGTAATTTAACGACAAGTGTAATGAGCGCCCAAAAACGACCTAAACTTATATTTTTATGACGAATTATTGATATTTCTTTGTGAAGGTAAAAGTTAAGACTATATGTCGTAGTTTCATTTAAAATGCCTTAATGTCATCAGTTTGATATTATAATACGTCTGTTAAAGGATACCAACGGCACAGTGTAATAGATTACTGCCATGTTTGATACTGGATCGCAGCCTTCTTGAAGTTGAGCATGTTTGCAGCTTCATTTGGTGGACCCGCCGCGAGTTCAATCTACCGCACTGAGGAGAGCGAGTAGTTATTACTTTGATTACTCGACTATCGCGTCGTTCGCGCAACTGCCCTCGCGCATGCCTATTATAAATAATTATCTAGATTTATTGTGTAAATTTCAGTATAAGCACCTAACAATTTGCGTGATAATAACATAGGTACGTGTCCAAATGCACTTACTGGATATTCATATAAATGGAACGGCTGAGTACTACCTATAGCGTGTACCTGGATAACTCCCGACCAGATATAATTTAAAAGAGCTCGCTATCCGAATGGGAATGGCTGGAACAACATTCAACTCGATGCGGAATGTCTGGGACTCACGATTATACTCGGTCAAAACCAAATGCCGCCTATTCGACGCTTGCATTCTGATGGTGCTGCTTTACGGTAGCGAATCATGGCACCTTACGGAGGCTCAGAGAAACCGTATACTGAGCTTCAAAACAGATGTTTTCGACGAATACTGGGTGTGCGGTGATATGACTTTTACTAGCAACGAGGAGATAAGAGAACGCACCAAGCAGCGTCTCATCACGCTGAAAGTAAAGAGGCGACGTTGGACCTGGCTCGGCCACGTGCTGCGGATGGCGGCGTATACGGTGGAGCTACGGGATGCTGGTTTGACCTGGAATGAAGCAAGAAGACTGACGAGCGACAGAGATTCTTGGAGGCGCCGCGTGGTGTCCATATAATCCAGTTGAGGGGCGGATATGGCAAAAGAAGAAGGATCATTACAAAATTGGCAAAACTTGAAAACCTCAAATAACGTAGTTATTAGTAATAATTCACACAAATCGTGGACAGCGAATCGATAATACTGACTTCTTAATGATTTTAGATCTTCATTCACAAAGACGTGGATGCACTGTATGATATCGTCCCTAAGGAATTATTACCAGCGGAATATGGCGGTGATGCTGGATCAGTCAGAGATATTAACGGTAAGAAAAAATAATTTCCGAAAGTATACACTTCTGAATTTATTAAAACCCCACCCCCATATGTTTAATATTATAAAATGGCAGTTCCCCGCAGTGCACCAACAAAATGATAATGGCAGCCTTATCGTAAGCGGCGATGTTTTTGAAACTGTGGAGTTATTTTTGTCATCTCGTGTCTCTTTTGATACATGAATAGCAAAAGCGATGAAATAAATTAAAATTATAATTATTTTAATTTACTGTGTAATGTTAGCAGTGACACCGAGAGAAATGCCAATAGGTTGACGAATCCTGAACGCAACATGTATTGCTAAACATTACCATTGAAAAATTATGATTACATTGTCTAAATTGCCATTTAAAAAAAAATATGTGTATAAATTGAAATCTTTGTTATTTATATCAAATCTAATTTTGGTATGGTCACACAATATTAATACTAGATTTGATATAAATAGAAATGATTTCATTTTATACACATATGTGAAAATCGATGAAAAAAATGAATTACCTAGGTATAGTCAAAAATATTTTCTATACATTCGAGAAAACTTAATGAATTTAATTTTTAATAATAAAAATGACAATAGTATGTATTAGTTTGAATAGTATATGATAGATATAGATAATAAGAGTAGATGATGAATTCACATTTTTTGTAAGGTTATAGAGAGTTTATAGAGGTTATAGAGGTTATAGAGGTTATAGAGAGGTTATAGAGGTTTTAAATATTTTTTTTTCTTTTTAATGTTTTTAGATACGTATTTAACAATTAAAACCATATGCCCAATTACCTGAATTACTATCTGACGTCAGGATCTCTCCAAATTTTAGTTATAGCGCACTTGCTAATGATTTAATAAACCCCTTTTTTATTCAACGAATAATTTATAAGATTTCAGAATGTTAAATTGATAAATACTTACAGACAGATGGAAGGCAAAGCTGATCAGCTATACGGATTGGTTCAAAGAGCAGGAGAACATTAAGGCTGATGAGTCTCGCAGACCAGGAAAGCCGAAGACACACGATGAATTCTTTGGCATTGAGGGTAGTTTCAAACAGATTTCTATCGACTAAACAGAACTGGAAGATCCTTATCGACATCTTAAAACAAACAACCTTACCTCAATATTAGATAATAGTGTGATACCTATACGGGTATATTTTTAACGATTATTATCACTTTAGCATGTTTCCGTTATTTTCGTGGGTCGAAATTAACATGGAAGGCATTCCATACACAAAACAGTTATCTCAGCTCTCTAAATGGATAAGTTAATGCACCGGAGCGCACAAAAATTTTCTGAAGATATTAACAAACTCGTAGTTATCAAATTTTGTGAATATTTTATAAAAATAAGTGTTAGATAATTTGTTATATGACCTAACAAGCTCAGACGGTCAAATTATTTCTTCCACGAGACAGCGATAACATAACCGATTTCACAAACGGCGGTCCAGCGCGCTCCGGTGCATTTAGAGCCCTGGGCTATCTCCAGTTCATAATACGGCAAAAATTTAGGTCGGTAGACATATCGGTAAAATTCTGGTACGTTTGTGCTGCCAGTTACGCCCGAACCTAAGCGGATAAGACCGAACACAAGCGGATAAAGCCGAACACAAGAATTTTGTATTGACACGTCAGACATATCAACCTACAAATTAATTAATCATGTCATTTCGATTGCAGCACGAATGTAAATTGCAATAAAACAAATATTATATTACTACTAGATGCTACTTAGCCACTCGATATTTGACAGCTCGCGGGGAACTGTAAATTAAGACGGCGACCGTGACGTAGTAATATTTCAAAACAGTCGGATCTTGCATCTCAATTCTCAATACATAAAATTGACGTACTTTGTCTTGTTCTCAAAGTTAACAGGGCCAAGAGAGAGGCTGTTAAAAGATAGCACTTTTTGACAAATCAAACGGTTAACTTTTTTACATAATCGACCGCCAGAATATCTACGTAAAGAGATAAATGTGTTATTTTTTTTCCAACCATGTCCGATCCTAATAGGATCATATGGGCAGTGACGTCCCAAGACAATATGCCGCCCCTAGGCAGGGCCAAAATGCCCCCACATTTTTATGCAGTATTTTTTATCATTCTTTCATGACTCCAACATCTAAGAAATGTGTTGTATGGATACATTACTTACAACTTATGCTTCAATAGACAATATTGCGAGTCCACGGTTTCGGATAGATTAAAAAATACACCCGACAACTTCAAAACTGCGAGTGACTCATACACATTTTACATGAAATTAACTAAGTAGGTACCGTATATACCTATAATTCAAATATAATTCGCATATCTGCTCGTATCATTGCTATTAACCAAGGACGTTACGCCCAAGAACAACAGAAGTAAACTAGACATAGCAAAATAGACAAAAAATTATAGTCCTATTACAACTTGTATAGTAATTAATACATTTTGTTTCCAACCAATGAGCTGAATTTTTTAATGTAAAGATATTTCCTTTATTCTAAATGCCTAAATATTCTCCTCGATTGCCGCCCTCCATTTAACTGCCGCCCCCAAGCGACGCTCAATCTGCCTACCCCCACGGGACGTCACTGTATATGGGCATCCACAGAGTAGAGGTTTGTATTAACAGATTTTTGTTTTTTTACGAGAAATGGATGTCAGCCATTTGCTCAACCTATTAGGTCCATACCCTGACTCACACACAAATTGAAAAACAATATCACAATATTCACAATTAGCTCTTTTTGGGTGTTAAGTGATATGTTAGATGACGTGGCTTAAGGTAGGTACTTACTATATTTATTATAATAAAAAAATGTGATAATTTTCTGCTTCTTCATTTGTATTCCATTTTCTCTTCCTCTTCTGATCCTTTCTGTATAAATAAAAATGTAAAAAACAGTAAAAAAAAAATAATATGTGTTTTTATTCATATTACATCGAGCTTAATAATAATAATACAATATGGTAACACAATATATTTTGCAACCTATAAAAATGGTTACAAATTATTAATATGATTTAATTTATATCTCAGAATGCGTTGTTAAAAGTTTAATTACATAATATTATATCAAATTTTGAAAACAATCATAAAGATATTGAATCTTGGTTTGGTATAGTATGTACAATAATTATTGTACATAATTATACACAGTTTTGAGTAAAATCAACAAGGTTGAAAAAAACCTTATTTTATAGAGAAGGAATTTAAACATTTAAAACTGATGGCAAAAAATATCTCTGGTATACTAATTAAGTTAGCTACAAACCAATCTTGCAATGTTGCCCTCTCGGTTCATTTTAATATAATAATTATTATTCAGTAGCAAAGGGTGGAGATAGGCTGTTAAGATCCGATATAAATAGTGCATACTAAATTTTGTCAGTTATATATATTTTGTATTCATTGAACTAAGACTAAATTTACAGATCGTATTGGTTAGTTTTTAAAATTCAATTAAACCTTGCGAAAACCATGCCATAATAGATAACAGTTAAAAAAATTCGCTATTTATAAAATATCTATAATTATGACATTAGATCATACTTCATTTTAGATATTTTATAGATAGAATAATATTGTTATATATTGTTTCATGGTTTAAGCAGGGTTAATGAATTTAAAAACACTGGCTAACAGCATTATTTGTGTAATTATTCTTAATTCAACGAAAACAAATAAGTATGAATGAAAAAGTGTGCACAATTTTGTTGGTTTGCCTAAACCTAAACCATACTAAAACTATTATGGTTTGGTCTAGGCAGGGTTTAATTGATTTTTATTTAATTAACCAATTCTAGTCTTAGTTCAATAAAAACAAATAAACTGACAAAGTTTAATATGCACTATTTATGTCAGATCTTAACAGCCTATTTCCACCCTTCGCCACTGTTATTATTACTATTATTAAAACATTTTAAAATACATAACTGAATAAGGATATCACAATAATTAGATTGTCAATTATTCCACTAATTAGTAAAATAATATCACTTATTAATGATCAAACTACGATAAGGTCTTTGGTCATATTTTGACCAAACTAACCGATGTGTTTGTTCACATATCATCATATTATTACCATAGTGTTTTCAATATTTCAAATATATATAAATATCGGGTTATTACCAAATCGAAGATAATAATAGAGTAACCCAATTTTGACTCTCAACTTAAAATGACCAAGAAAGCAGTTATCACGTTATGCCTAAACAACACCGATATTATGACGCACGTCACATATATCACGTGACGCCATAGTAAGCTGCCACTACGGGAAAGAAGTGTGTAATGTCGTTTATCTTGGTGTTTAAAATATTATTAGACTGATGCTCCCATCCCGGAGTACATTTTAAACCTTTTATTAAACGAGCATTATCAAGTAAAGTTAGCAAAATCTGCCGAAATTACCAGAACAAGAATGAGGTTACCTCATGCGTAACGCACCACATTAACACCCACATGACTCAATTAACGTTTTTATCATTTTCTATATGCTTACATATTTTCGATTCATTTCAAAATCGCTTTTTTTTTGCTTTTAGCGGTTGGCACCATGTATTTCCTATAAGAATGTTGTCTATTATCCATGGTCTGCAGGTTGGCTTCTGTTTAAAATATTATGTATGGATGTAATATCGCAAGTAATTTCAACGTCCGCATACGTAGAAACTGTTAAATTAATTGAAATTAGCATGGATAGCAGATGATACCACACTAAGCGCTGCTGATGAAAGAGAACTCACAGAGTTGCTACACCGGGTAGAGGAAGAGAGTCGCAAATACGGCCTCCTTATTAATAGGAATAAAACCAAGTTAATGGTTGTTGATCGGGCCAACCTTCTACCAACACCAAGTTCACTCCAAAACCTCGAAACAGTCGACGAGTTTGTATATCTTGGATCGACTATCAGTGGAAAGGGCGGATGCAAAGCGGAAATAAGAAGGCGCACACAAATTGCGAAAAGTGCGATGACACGCCTTATCACTATATGGAAGGATCGGGGAATTTCGATTGCCACAAAAATGATGCTTGTGTAAACATTAGTGTTCTCGATATTCCTATACGGAGTCGAGTCGTGGACCCTGAAGGCAAGAGAACGGAAGGCAATTGATGCCTTTGAGATGTGGTGTTGGCGCCGAATGCTTCGCATTTCTTGGACGGAGCACAGGACGAACCAGTCAATCATCCAGGGACTGAAGATAAAGGAACGGCTCTCGACGATATATCTGAGAAGAATTCTGTAGTTTTTTGGACATATTGTCAGGCACGGACCGGACAACCTGGAGAGACTGGTAGTTTTGGGTAGCCTCCAGGAAAGGCGAAGCAGAGGAAGAGCGTCTACGCGATGGAGCGACCAAGTGAAAGAGCTGACTGGGGGCACCATCCATTCTGCCCTGAGAGAAGCGGAAGATCGAGAAGGATGGAAAGTCTTGGTCGCTCAAAGGATGGCGAAATTTAAATGTGGTCACGATCCTCAGCCATGAGTGCACGACCAAAAAGAAGAGAGCATGGATAATGAATAATAATTCAAAATATTAATATATTATATTTTTCACTCTCCATTATTGAATTTACAGAGATGGTGATCGTTCAAAATATTCTAAAAAATGACGAAACCAAAGACTACATTTGTCTCCGTGACAGCGTGACAGTCCGCGATGTGCATCTCTATATAATCACGACTTTAATGTATTAGTCAGTCACTGATTTTCATAGAAAAACTTAAACGTCAGAATAACATTCGTTCCATACATGTTATCCAACACCAATTTTTATTCTTCTTCGACCATGTCCGATCCTAATAGGATCATATGGGCCTCCACAGAGTAGAGGTTTGTATTAACAGATTTTGTTTTTACGAGAAATGGATGTCAGCCACTTGCTCAACCTATTAGGTCCATACCCTGACTCACACACATATTGAAAAAACAATATGTGTACTTGCCAGACCCAGGATTCGAACCTGGGACCCACGGCATGATAGTCCAACGCTTATGCCGCGCGGCCACCGTGGGCGTTAGGTACCTATTTAAATTGACGCGTTCTTTGGCTATTAATTAATATTGTAATGTTTTTCTTGTGATATTATTAATTGTTAGCTAAGTAGTGAAAATTTCAGAGGGATATCACTCCTGAGCACAAGTTATAAGGTATTAACAATGATCCTGAAGACAAAACTTGGAAGGTTACGCGGAAAACATAGTAAGTGAATACCAAGCTGGCTTAAGGGCAGGAAGGTCTTGGAAAAATGCTGGGAATTCGATGTGGACATTTATCAGCTCTTTGTTGATTTCAAGCAGGCATATACCAGCATCGACCGGGAAAAACTATTCACTGTTCTTCTGGACTTTGAAATCCCACCGAAACTAGTCAGGTTTGTTAGAATCACACTGCAGAATACACTCTCCCAGGTGAAGGTGAATGGGTAACTGACGGAGGGCTTTGAAGTATCTCGGGGTCTTAAGCAAGGAGACGGATTGGCAAAGTTCTAGTTTTCGAAACCATCAATTTGAGGTTGTCAACTGGTTCACATACCAGCTGGGTTCCAATATTACAAAAGAGAACGAGGAACTGGAAGAAATAAAAGCCCGAATAACCGCTGCAAATAAATCGTACTTCTTTTCGCTGCCCATATTCAAATCCAGAAATGTCCACAGAAAAACTAAGACGCGGCTCTATAAAACCGTCATACGCACAGTCGTTGCATACGGGTGCGAGTCATGGACGCTAAATGTGAAAGCAGCTGAAATGGTGGATTGCTTTGAGAGAAAGATCCTTAGGCGGTTATGCGCACCCATGAATGATGAAGTGGGGAGTGGAGAATTAGGTACAACACGGAACTATACCGCTTATACCAAGATTCAAAACTCTCCAACTTCATAAAACTCCAGAGGCTAAACTGGGCCGGCCATGTCCAGCGCATACCTGAGTCACGGATACCGAAGAACATCCTCGAAGCTGCTAAAAATCATGAACTGGAAAAGACGTGCGGAGGACCGTTCCGGCTGGAGGACGGCGGTGGAGGAGGCCAGGGCACGACTTGAGCTGTACCGCCACGAAAGAAGAAGAAGCTAAATAGTTCAAGAATATGTATTGACAAATTAATTGCATTTCCACCTGATGTTTTCTATAGTAAGTAATATAATTTATTAATCACAATATAATTATTTCAGAATAAGTAGACCCGGCCCTGCATAAGAAGGTACTTTAATAATCGTTTTTTTTTTTAATAATTCTGAGTTATTATAACATAATAATTATATAGGCATACAACTCGTTGCCGAATTCATTTTTGCATTTGACTTTAGACTTGGTTCGAGAAAATATCTTCTGTGTATATCGTCTGAATACCGTTTAACAAGGAGCAAGCCTATAAATAGTAATCGTTAGATATAATTTATTAGTTTCTGTGTGATTTTCTTTGTTATACGTAAGTATACATTTACTAATATCGGGTATATAGGATATTTGATTGAAATACATTTTAATTCTAATTAGTGAGTTTTATGAATCGCTTTTAATAATGACGCGGCACGGCCTCCTTCAATTTAAGCCATACACAAAGTCTCGCGACAAAACTATGTAGGCCTATATCGCAGCTGTCAAAATTAAAATCATAATAATTTTGAATAAAACTAAATAATTTAAATATAAATCACAAATTATTATGACTAGACCATAAAAACTATTATTAAGTGAAAATTCTCTAGTCTTTTACGGGATTATTAAAGTTCCACAAAACGTATAGAATCGTTTCAGTAGAGATATTAAATTTGAATTTTAAATGATATTACCTGAGTTTACCTTTAGACAATATTCGGTTATATATACACAATAAAGTCATATTTATCACGATATCACAATCATTAAGGTGAATCCTCAGCCTACCCAGCGGAAAAATACGAAGCTTGAAATTTGAGACATAGTTTTGACAACTTACATTTTAACCCTTAATTTCATGATGTTGCCTTTCAACAACAAATTGTATTAATTATTTTCTGTGCGAATGAAATTTTATTTGAAAACTTGCAGTTGTCTGCAGTGTATAAAGTGTGCTGACAAAATTGTTATTGTTTTTATTCATAGGTTTCACTGTTTATTATTTATAATGACATTAAGAATTTAATCATTCAGAAAAGTAATAATAAATACGTGAAGGGGTAGATATGTAATTTGGCCACCATGCATTTAAGGGTTAAAGTGAATGTAATCTATTATGTGAGGGGTGTATTTTCAAAGTGAACTTATTACACTTCAACGTATTTTTGCAAACGCCAAAAAAACTGTTTACGGTGTTTATGTTAAATAAGTTTTTAGTATTGGAATAAGTTACTTTTGTAACTAACACCGATTTTGAAGTTGATTCTAGTATACAAAAAATACTTGTTCGAAATGACGTTATCCTTTAAATTCTGTCATTCATACCTTATTTTCGTCAAGTAGTGGAATATGTTTACTTTGAGAATATACCCCTCTAGTTGCCTATCTCTAATGTATTGAAAACATTTTGGACTAAATCATAGTTTTAATGTGTTTTATATTTATTTGAGCATCATATACAAGAACACTTAGCATAAACAGAGAAAGGTAAAACCTAAAAAATAATTTATTAGGTCTCTAGGGCTCTATGGCCATCTGTTTTCGGTAGCGGTAAACTGCATACGTACAACAACTTTGCATGAACCATACGTTTCGATATGAAACAACCAATTGTTGGTATCTGGGAATATCTCAGGAGCAGTTGCCCAAGCCTGAGATTACCACGTACCCAAGTATGCTTTACAGTTAACATGACTTTAATTTAAAAGTCCCCAGGGGAGAGGAGCACGGATAACAGACAAAAATTAGCAATTTAATGTAAATAAAACGAAAATATAAGATTCCAAAACAATATGAGCTATTTGATAGGACGGCCCTGGATAGAAGTTTCAATAGGCATAAGCAATTGCATAGTATGCCATTTGAATGTGCGAGTTTAGATTTTTTTTTTGAATTATTACTAACCATGTCCTTGCTTTTTCGCACAAGGCGGTTGTTAGTAATTTTGAACAATCACAAGCACCCAGGCTTTGAGAAAAACACAAATGTTTTTGTCATGACCGGGAATCGAACCCAAAACTATCGGGTGAAAGGCCAGCGCCTTATCCACTGCACCATGAGAGCCGCCGAGTTTAGATTTTGGCTCGAGTATAATTGTTATGATATAAAATTATGTTAATGAACTGAATTTATTTACATTTTGGTAAAAAAATAAATAAATCTGTAATTAAATAATTACCACGAAAACAATAACTTTATTTACAATTATTGTTTTTCATTCATGAAAAAAATAACCACACTTGAACAACAAAAAATTGTCCAAAGGTCCAATGACATACTCAATGACGTTGTCTTTTATTTAAAGAAAATTTATTGTTGTGAACGTTTTGAATAATTAATAAAATCTATAGTAAGTTATACATCAGGGTTTTTGAAACTGCGTTCCGCAGAACGCGAATTTATCAGCAGAGTACCTACCTCAGTGTGTCAAAACATGCTATTATTGTTTTACTTCCGTTTACAACTACATATTTATGCGAAGCAGGATTTTTTTATTATGCTGCAATAAAATCAAAGTCCATGAACAGGCTCAATGCCAGACCAGATAGTATTAGAATTCAACTTTCTAATATTGTGCCTGAAGATTTGCAATTCAAAGACCGAAAATAATCGAAATCATTACGAACATCTTTCGCTTATTTATGACATGTGATGTTTTAAAAATAATTATTGTTTTTTCTCATTTTTTTTTTAAATTTATTGATTAGGTATGTATTATATACCTCCTCTACAAAATAAACAAGGTGTTCCGTTAAAATTTTAGGATTTGAAAGTGTTCGACTGTAGGAAACGTTTGGGAAATCCTGGTATAAATCAACGACCTCCAACCTTTGTTGTTTATATACCACAGAATAACCTCGTTCTTATTTTTGTGCATCCATAGTAATATTGTCTATAATATGTTCATACTTTTTTTTTTTTTTAATTTATTTATCTTATATTATAACTATTATATTTTTTATTTATCGAAACCCGTTCATGGCAGTCCTACAACTAAGAGGCCATCCATGGACTGAAACCGTATGCCATACTAAACTTATGATTTCTGTTCATGTAAAAATATTTGTATAAGGTATAATATTATAAGAATCTGATCGTATACGTTTATATCATACACTTAAAAACTTAATAAAAACATATTTTCATGAACAGAAATCATAAGTTAAGTATGGCACACGGTTCTAAACCGCAAACGGGTTCAGTCCATGGATCCTAGGACTCAGATTCGAATAATAGTAAGCTTGACTTTTATCTCAAAATAAGCTATAAGATTGTAACAAATATTTGACATATAGATAGTGAGCTATCCAAATTCCAAGAAGGTACGCTGCAGGCAAAAATCATGCTACAAAATGGTAGGATACCTAATCATTCTGATTAGCTCTATTGCCGTAATCGGCTCACTTGAAATCTGCTAGACTGATTGAATGTTGTATAAGTACCCATTACGATATACTGTATTCATAACTTCAATTATTGGACCCGCCTTACATCGCATCACCTTAAAAATAGTGACTGGGTAAGGAGTATGTCCAAAAATAAAAATACACTAAAAACAAAATTACAGGAGTACCCACCAGACCACAGTGGAATTAATACGCATTTTTTTTAAAGGTTTAGTATGGAGTCTTCGCCACTGATATTACACACACGATTTTCCATACCGAACTCGGTTTAGATGCATGCTATATTTGAATAAAAACCTAAAGCCAGGAAGCTTGCGTGGCAAATTTTTAATAAAGAAGAAAGTTTCACACTCCTGATTCTTGCTAGTTAATTCACCAGGCATCCTTATCTACTCCACAAAGGATTCCTTGAGCAAAGACACTTCATCAGCGGAGACGTTACAGCGGGATCAATTCATCAGTTAGGAGGGTTTTAAAATCACTGTGCTCACACGACCTCCAACTTTATTAAACTACAACTCATTTCAAATATTTATTTCTCTTTTTCAGTCTTTTAAAATAATCTCAAGATGACTCTCAATATGCCGACTGACGAAGTGGTGGCGATAATTCAGAAGTCGCTGAAAGAAAATGTTGAAACAAAAGACAGTGACCTTCAACACATCAAGGATTGGCTTAGGAAGCAGCCTCACCTTCCAGATACCTTTGGTAATTTTTTTCGTCTTACAAATCGTTTGCGTTATTAACACCCATTTAAAGTTCCTTGTTTTATGTATGTGTCTCTCAGGAACCTTATAATTTAGTAACTTAGCGACATCCGTGTGTATCTAAATTTAGTTCCGCTACTATTGTATAAGTAGGTATACAGTTTGATATAAAAGCGACATAAGCTGTGTGTGTGAAATGTTTGACTTTTGACGACACCCAACAGGTAAAGCCAGTACTACGAGTGAAAAAAGTAAGTATACGCCAACTACAACATAACGCGTGAGTGTCCGGGGCTCAGAGTAATGATAATATAAAGCAGTGGTCCCCAACCTTTTTATCGCTGCGGACCGGTCAACGTTTGATAATTTTACCGCGGCCCGCTGAGAGGGGGACGTTGATTGTTTATATTTTAGATTGTTTTGATTTAATAATTTTAATTTAATTGTATATAAACATGCCTTCAAAATAAAATACAGTTATGTACAACAAAAAATGAATATAAAGTGATTTAACATTTTAACTCACCAGAAAGCTAAATAAATGAAAACTCTGAGCTTGTTTCTTTGCAACGAGACGGTTCCATTTGGGGGTAATAGGAAACAATGACACCCGAAGTGTGTTGCTTATGTCCAGTTTGTTCCTTTGTTTTGTTTTGGTTGCTGTCATTGCAGAAAACCCCGCTTCACACATATAGGATGTCGGAAATGGCAATAGGGATTTAAGTGCTGTGGTGGCAATCTCAGGGTATTCCGCCATGACTTCAATCCAGAACACCGGCAGAGTTGTTGTTTCGAACGTAGTTTTAAGGTAGTGACGTCTCTCAGCTCCCGGTTATCCTTTCGTCCATGGAAAGTCGCACAAACCGGAGAGAAATACACCACAGTAAATAAAGTGGAAATAATTTAATATTCCTTGGGCGGCCCGGTACCATTTGATCCACGGACCGGGGGTTGGGGACCACTGATATAGAAAACGCGTATTTTTCGGCAAAGTGAAGCTGTGTTTCTTGCGTAAAATAATAATGCACCGTAGAAGCTCGATTTTATTATTATCAACATAACTATGAAACGTTATACCATCGTGTTGCTTCTCTGTATGGCTACCAAATTTAAACAGAATAGAGTTAACCATAATATTATGTTCTACTAAAATAACTAAATATATTTGTTTGTTTCGACCATGTCCGATCCTAATAGGATCATATGGGCCTCCACAGAGTAGAGGTTTGTATTAACAGATTTTGTTTTTACGAGAAATGGATGTCAGCCACTTGCTCAACCTATTAGGTCCATACCCTGACTCACACACACATTGAAAAACAATATGTGTACTTGCCAGACCCAGGATTCGAACCTATATAATTATATATAACCTATATATAACCTATATAACATTATATAATTTAGAAAAACACTTTCTGAGAGAGTATATTATCAACAATAGAAAAAATCTTTTTTGAAAAAGTAAGCCACCCGGCCGGGAATCGAACCCTGCATCTCCACGGGTAAACGCCCCAATCGTCGCATTTATCCAATATGCTACGGTGTGACATACTAATAGCGACAAATTTTAACTATTGGTCATTTTAATACCTACTCATCAGCGCTCTACGAATTTAGTGTTTTTCTAAATTATATAATGTTCAACAAATATTTATTTCAGTCGCAGAAATTCTATCTTACTCTAACGAGTCCTACCCATAGTGCAGAGATATAAGCATGCCGAATGCTTACTCACTTGCACTGATGGTTTGTTTTTGTTCAGACCTTGGTCCGTATGTAATTAGGTATATACCACTATATAAATCAAATACAGGATACTAATTTAACCAACAATAGCCTTATGTGTTAATTGTATATTATATTATCCAATGGATAGTGGGTCAATCGAAAATAAATGTCCGTTAGGGTGAATTATTCACTTGCGTCTAGCCAACTCCTACTTAGGACTCTCCAATCGGATAAAAAATCCATTTAGAGATTCTAATCGGATGCATGTAGAATCAAGTTAAGCCTGCATTGTCGTGTATTTGTGCCCAGCAAGGCATTTTTGCGCTTACATGGATGTAGGTTTTGCCGTCCGCATTTCAACATCACCCGTACAGACTACACCTCCAAACCCTACTGAGTACATCGCAGTAGTCTTTGGTGCGTACGTTCCTACGCACTAGACTGCGGCTCTACATGGAGACATACACGTCACCACGGTCCTTTCTGGAACTAAAACCATTGTAATACCGCCAGCATGCAAAAAGCGCGTCAGGTAATACTGTCATCGGCCTCATCGCATACAGCGCCATGACGTAGATGTCAATATACAGAAGACGCACAAGAGTATTCAAAAACTAGAGTACTTAATACATATTATATTATTTTGTAATGAAAATATGTCAATGTTTCGGCTGTCTTTAATTATTTATATAATAAGTCTTTTCAATAGTTTTATTATTTTACCTATATATATTTATTGATCAATGAGCATAGCCTTTAAACCTAATATTTTATGATTTTCTAGTCTATGTAGATATTATTATAACATAAGGTTAGTAGGTATTTCTAAAATTTATTCTTTTCTCAAATTCGACGTTACTAATCATCTCAGAAAATAAATAGACAATATCCATTTTTCATATTTTTTTTTTTCGACCATGTCCGATCCTAGTAGGATCTTATGGGCCTCCACAGAGTAGAGGTTTGTATCAACAGATTTTGTTTTTTTACGAGAAATGGATGTCAGCCACTTGCTCAACCTATTAGGTCCATACCCTGACTCACACACAAATTGAAAAACAATATGTATAATTGCCCGACCAGATTCGACCCTGAGACCCACGGCATGATATTCCAACGCTTAAGCCGCGCGGCCACCGTGGGTGATTTTTCATATACTTACATTTATATCAGAATCTTTTTTTTTTTTTTTGACAGATGACGTGATGTTGATGAACTTTCTACGTGGGTCCACCTTCTCCTTGGAAAAGTGCAAGTCGAGATTAGACCACTACTTCACCATGAGAAATGCCTGTCCAGAGTTCTTTAGTGACAGAGACATGAATAGACTCGATCTTCAGACGGTGATTGAGATTACGTAATGATTTCATTATTTACTGAAAATAATAAAAAACATAAGCGGCATGGTCCCCACAAGGAGGGGTCTGACAGGACTCTAGCCTAGGGGCCCGGACTCAAGAGGGGCCCGGCGAGGCGAGTCTAGCAGATAAGTGAGATAAACACACATTAAAAATTTACTTTAATAGTAAAAAAACATCGCCTGTTTTCTTCAATAATGTTATTATTTAAAATTATTGTGGTTGTACGATAAAAATTTTAATTGTGTATCGATACTCGACAACTCCATGATTCAAATGGATTTATTAAAATATGCAAAAAAACATTAAATATACACATTAATTTTACCGCGTACACCATTTGGAAAACACTACTGTAAAGCGTCGCACCGCCTTTATCCTTGGCGATAGGTAGGGGGGCCCGCCATAGATCCTATCCTGGGGACCGGTTCAGTATGTGGGAGTCATGATAAGCGGTGTCAAAACATTTTATTCTCCTCAGGCAGAAAACATGAAAAAAAAAATGTTGTTTATTTCGACTCTTTTTTAGTTTCATTGCAATGCCTTCGCATAAATAATCGGATATTCGAATGTATTTTCTTTGATGCGATATATTTTTTCTTATACTTTTTTAGTGTCATTGAAAAGTTGAGAATAAAATAATATCCAGTGGCGAAGGGTTGAGGTAGATTGTGCAGATTCGACATAAAAAGTGCACACTACGATGACTAATGATTGCTTTATAATAATTATTAAACTAAGAATATGGTAGTATTTTTTTGAAATACGCCATTTCTTTTGGCATTTCCCAGTGGTTAAGCTACAATATACACTTCACACATATAGGATGTCGGAAATGGCAATAGGGATTTAAGTGCTGTGGTGGCAATCTCAGGGTATTCCGCCATGACTTCAATCCAGAACACCGGCAGAGTTGTTGTTTCGAACGTAGTTTTAAGGTAGTGACGTCTCTCAGCTCCCGGTTATCCTTTCGTCCATGGAAAGTCGCACAAACCGGAGAGAAATACACCACAGTAAATAAAGTGGAAATAATTTAATATTCCTTGGGCGGCCCGGTACCATTTGATCCACGGACCGGGGGTTGGGGACCACTGATATAGAAAACGCGTATTTTTCGGCAAAGTGAAGCTGTGTTTCTTGCGTAAAATAATAATGCACCGTAGAAGCTCGATTTTATTATTATCAACATAACTATGAAACGTTATACCATCGTGTTGCTTCTCTGTATGGCTACCAAATTTAAACAGAATAGAGTTAACCATAATATTATGTTCTACTAAAATAACTAAATATATTTGTTTGTTTCGACCATGTCCGATCCTAATAGGATCATATGGGCCTCCACAGAGTAGAGGTTTGTATTAACAGATTTTGTTTTTACGAGAAATGGATGTCAGCCACTTGCTCAACCTATTAGGTCCATACCCTGACTCACACACACATTGAAAAACAATATGTGTACTTGCCAGACCCAGGATTCGAACCTATATAATTATATATAACCTATATATAACCTATATAACATTATATAATTTAGAAAAACACTTTCTGAGAGAGTATATTATCAACAATAGAAAAAATCTTTTTTGAAAAAGTAAGCCACCCGGCCGGGAATCGAACCCTGCATCTCCACGGGTAAACGCCCCAATCGTCGCATTTATCCAATATGCTACGGTGTGACATACTAATAGCGACAAATTTTAACTATTGGTCATTTTAATACCTACTCATCAGCGCTCTACGAATTTAGTGTTTTTCTAAATTATATAATGTTCAACAAATATTTATTTCAGTCGCAGAAATTCTATCTTACTCTAACGAGTCCTACCCATAGTGCAGAGACTACGTGGGTCCACCTTCTCCTTGGAAAAGTGCAAGTCGAGATTAGACCACTACTTCACCATGAGAAATGCCTGTCCAGAGTTCTTTAGTGACAGAGACATGAATAGACTCGATCTTCAGACGGTGATTGAGATTACGTAATGATTTCATTATTTACTGAAAATAATAAAAAACATAAGCGGCATGGTCCCCACAAGGAGGGGTCTGACAGGACTCTAGCCTAGGGGCCCGGACTCAAGAGGGGCCCGGCGAGGCGAGTCTAGCAGATAAGTGAGATAAACACACATTAAAAATTTACTTTAATAGTAAAAAAACATCGCCTGTTTTCTTCAATAATGTTATTATTTAAAATTATTGTGGTTGTACGATAAAAATTTTAATTGTGTATCGATACTCGACAACTCCATGATTCAAATGGATTTATTAAAATATGCAAAAAAACATTAAATATACACATTAATTTTACCGCGTACACCATTTGGAAAACACTACTGTAAAGCGTCGCACCGCCTTTATCCTTGGCGATAGGTAGGGGGGCCCGCCATAGATCCTATCCTGGGGACCGGTTCAGTATGTGGGAGTCATGATAAGCGGTGTCAAAACATTTTATTCTCCTCAGGCAGAAAACATGAAAAAAAAA
This sequence comes from Rhyacophila brunnea, assembly GCF_057557595.1. Lineage (NCBI taxonomy): Eukaryota > Metazoa > Arthropoda > Insecta > Trichoptera > Rhyacophilidae > Rhyacophila > Rhyacophila brunnea. Next base: position 19,871,548 of record NW_028232893.1, on the reverse strand, counting down.
ATGTTGTTTATTTCGACTCTTTTTTAGTTTCATTGCAATGCCTTCGCATAAATAATCGGATATTCGAATGTATTTTCTTTGATGCGATATATTTTTTCTTATACTTTTTTAGTGTCATTGAAAAGTTGAGAATAAAATAATATCCAGTGGCGAAGGGTTGAGGTAGATTGTGCAGATTCGACATAAAAAGTGCACACTACGATGACTAATGATTGCTTTATAATAATTATTAAACTAAGAATATGGTAGTATTTTTTTGAAATACGCCATTTCTTTTGGCATTTCCCAGTGGTTAAGCTACAATATACGGCCGTAGGCATAAATTGACAAACTATAACTGAAATAGGGAGAAAGATCATGTTAACGCGCGTGTTTGAATATGTACCGTTTAAAAAAAGATTAGATTATCCCTATGTCAAAGACATAGCTTATAATCAGTATCTTTAGAATGATCTTCAAATGTGTTAATCTTGCCCATTTTTTGAATAATAAAATGCCTAATTCTTGTCAAATTAGGGACCACAGAGATTATCAATATAATTTTTTATCGTACATATTTCACTATAATAATGTCAACATAAATTTTACTAATAGATTTATAAATGAGTTTAAAAATTAATAAATTCAAAAAATCTTAACACCACTGTACATGGATGTACTGAAATATGACTTTATTCTAATACATTAGATCGAGAGGTTTAAAAGAATACTATTTTATGTAATAAAAATACTTTATGCAGTCATCAAATGTATAAAATAAATATAAAGGCTAATAAGGCTTCAAAATTATATAAATAGATTATCTACAACGTTTAAGAAATGTCCAGGATCATGCTTTGAAAATACCATAAAATCTCCATTTTGACCTAGGCGGAGGACGTGGGCCGTTAATGTTGGCTATCGGTTTTGTATTTTAAATCAAGGTATCAATTATTATGTGCACTAATTACTAACCGACGCCCAATGTGAGATTCTCAAATCTTGATAATTCGACGAATAAAAGAAATGTTTAATTATTAAATTTATATTTTTTTTTACAGTCAATGCACACCTCTACCAACACTGACTCCAGAAGGTTGGCGAGTCTGGATTGTAAGAGGTAAGCAGTATGCATAACTAAACACATAAGCAGTAGTGTGACTTTAGCGAATCCCCTTATTAATATATTTATACAATAAAATTATTAATGGACAACGCACTCAGTACAATAGGTAGCAAGTAAATTTACGCATAGCGACATTACGAGACGTCGCGATATTAGTAGACGTCCCGCAATTTCCATTATGCGATATCACGCATCGGGAATTTATAGCAATATCACCTTTATTGTAATGGCGTCAGAACAGTGTTTCTAGTGTCAATGTTAATTTGAGCGAACCCGTTCGAACAGAACCATTCAACAGACCCGACAAAAACCATCGGAGATTTATAGCAATATCACCTTTATTATAATGGCGGAACAGATTATGCCATTCGGCAGACCCGACAAAAAAGTGAGTGTCATTTTTTTCCAGATGCTTCGTCCATATTAATGTCATTGTATTTATAAGGACTTTATGGAAAAAACCAAAGCGGCGGTCAATGGACCTCATTCCTATCAACTCATTATCTATCCACCAAAACGTAGTGATAACTATTTATAAGTATTCAGTAACAATTAGCCAAATACCTCTTAGAGAATAGCTATACTGTAGATACTAGCGGAGGTAAAGCTTGAAATGGACCGGAACGCACCGGTGCTCAGTTCCAGTGCGTCAAATTCTCGTAAATACCGCTCCGTCCCGGTTTGGGAATTATTATGAAAATCATTAGGTAATATCTACGGTGTTGGTTAGTTTTTTTTTAATTCATTGTGTAAGCCATGAACCAAACCATTATCGATAACGAATATTTTATAAATGAATGAATATTTTTTTACTATTATATTACTATAGCTTGGATTAGGCAGAACTTAATTGGATTTTAAAAACTAACAAACACTATCTACACATTGTAGTATGAGTTCAATGAAAACAAACATGATTGACTGACATAGTTTAGTGTGCACTATTTATGTCGGATCTTAACAGCCTATGCCCTTCGCCACTGCTCGAGTAGACGTTTTATAACTTTGCACTTTTACTTTTACACTGATACGCCTCTTTGCCTTATTACCTCGCATAAAATAATTAGATCTAATGATATTCACTTATATTAAGTCATTTGCCGCTGAGTAGATAATTATTATTTAATTGCTCCATTAAAAATGCACGTTAATTACATCGATCGGCAGTCTGGTCATTACGCGCCGGGTGCGTCTTCCGCGTCCAAAGTATTAATATATATATATAGTAATAAATAAACAAACCAGCGTTCGAAATGTAAAAGTATACAAACCGGAGCGCTCGACAATTTTCTGAAGATATTTATATAGTTATCAAATTTTATATGTATTTTATAAAAAAATAAGTGTGAGATTTCCTATTATATGACCGGTCGGTCAATCCACGAGTTGGAGTAATAATTTTACCGATTTCACGAACCGAAACGGCGCTCCGAGCGCCTGATTCGATTTCGAACCCTGAAAAAAATAGATAGGTAGGTAATATATTATGTAAAAATATATTTTTATATCATTTTCACTCAAGAGCCGAAGAGCAAAGTAATGAAGTATATACCCTACATACCTACCTAAGATGGAAAATGGTATAACACCCGTTATGCACTGATATGCACTGCCACTAAAAATGTAGGGAGTAACATTTTTCAGAGCTACAGGTGAAAAAATTCGGTGTATGTACTTATGTACGCGCGTTAGAAGTTATAATTCTTTGGCGTAACAAAACAAAAAAAAAACTTCTAATAAACTATATTCTTCGACTAGCTCTTAATTATCTTTTTAAATTACACACTAAAGAAAAAAGACCGCTAATTGGAACGCCGTTGGTTTATTTGGTACTGTTCGGTTATCGGGAATACAGCGAAAAACACATTTTGAAAATACCCGATATAATGGATTATTTGTTAGTTTGGGTTAGTTTAGGTTAGGTTAGGTTAGGTTAACCTAACAAATAATCCAGTTTATCGGCTATTTTCAAAATGTGTTTTCCGCTGTATTCCTGATAACCGAACAGTACCGTTTATTTCTATACTCATTAACTTATGTTACTAAATTATATTATAATTACTTATCGTTGTTTTTATTTTTACAGTAACAACTGCCACTATGACGTTTAATAGTTTGTTTACCTAAGGAATTGCAAATGGTCGACAACAATAAATTCGCTGCGTAGGCAACGGAACAATTATAAACTATAATATTTTACTGTATAATCGTCACAATTGCATTGCATGTATCATAGTGTGGCGTAAAGGCAGTGCGTTCGGCTGATAGCCGAACAATCGTTGGTTCGAATCCAATCGAGTGCGATTTTTTTCGTGTTAAAAAATAAATTTTGTGTTACATGTCACACGCCAAAAATACACTCTGATCTGATTATCCAAACGCGCCTAAAGAAGTATAACTTCAAAAAATTAAAAAAGACAACTTTGTTCCCCATTACGATAATATAATGACAGAAGTTTGTGCAATACTAAGTTTGTTAATATTACATTGTATTAAACATTGTCTTGCAGAATTGATTAAAGGAGGACCCGCTCCAAATATCATACATTCTATAAAAGTGAACTTTATGATCAAAGATATTTGCTTAGCTGAGGAGTTACGTGGAGTAGCTGGTGACTTATACGTTGTCCACCCAGCACATGATGAACGAACTTACTTGCCGCAATACACCCCCACTACAATCAAGAAATTTTTGGCCTGCGCATATGTAAGAGATAATAAATTATAACGACGTACTGGCAGGGCTTATGAGTTGAAACACACCGGAGCCCTGTTCCGGTTCATAAAATGCCCAAAAGTCCTTCTGTCCCGTGGAAAAAATAATATGGCCATCGGAGCTAGATAATATGCCATATTACAAAAAAATCTAACAGTTATTTTTATAAAATACTAGCTGAAGTACCCGGCTTCGCACAGGGTCGCTTCGTGGTTATATTTAAAAAATAAAAAGAGGTAATTATTTTTTTAATATTAATATATCTGTGTAATACAATATGGCAATATGAAATTAATTCTAATAGGAGTAAAGCTCAAACAAAAGAACACTAAATTAAAATCGAATCCAAAATATGCAAACGTTATTATTGTTATTAATATGTATAAAAAAACTTAAAATTGAATGGAAAAAACAAACAACAACTTTGTATTTTATATAATATTAATTTAGAAACTTTCGCAGGTGTGCGCACAACAACTGACAAATTTTTCATCGCAATCGGATGAATGGTATAGGAACGCATACGAATAGAAGAAGAAAATGATTTTCTAATTCAGAAATTTTTGTGGGCATGCGCACAACTCACCAAAGTTTCATTGCAATCGGATGAATGGTATACAAACGCATACGAATATAAGAAGAAGAAGATGGTTGTACTAATTCAGAAAACTTTGCGGGTGTTGGCACAATTACTGACGAAAGTTTAATTGCAATCGGATGAATGGAATAGGAACGCATACGAATAGAAGAAGAAGGAGAAGATGGTTGTACTAATTCAGAAACCTTTGCGGGTGTTACCACAACAACTGACGAAGGTTTCATCGCAATCGGATGAATGGTATAGGAACGCAAATGAATAGAAGAAGAAGAAGATGGTTGTACTAATTCAGAAAACTTCACGGGTGTTGGCACAATTACTGACGAAAGTTTAATTGCAATCGAATGAATGGAATAAGAACGCATACGAATAGAAGAAAAAGAAGAAAATGGTTGTACTAATTCAGAAACCTTTGCGGGTGTTACCACAACAACTTACGAATGTTTCATCGCAATCGGATGAATGGTATAGAAACCATACGAATAAAAGAAGATATAATGAAGGATAAGAAGAAGATGGTTGTACTAATTCAGAAACTTTCGCGGGTGTTGGCACAACCACTGACGAAAGTTTCATCGCAATCGGATGAATGGTATAGGGACCATACGAATAAAATAAGATAAAATGAAGAAGGAGAAGAAGAAGAAGAAAATGGTTGTACTAATTCAAAAACCTTTGCGGATGTTACCAAAACGACTGACGAAGGTTTCATCGCAATCTGATGAATGGCATAGGAACCATGCGAATAAAAGAAAATATAATGAGAAGAAGAAAAAGATGGTTTTTCTAATTTAGAAACCTTTGCGGTTTTGCGTACAATATCTGACGAAAGTTTCATCGCAATCGGATGAGTGGTATAGGAACCATACGAATAAAAAAAAATAGAATGAAGAAGAAGAAGAAGATGATGATTTTTCTAATTTAGAAACTTTTGCGTGTGTGCATACAACCATTTACCAAAATTTCATCGCAATCGGGTGAATGGTTTGGGAAAGCATACGGGACAGACAGACAGACAGACGGACAGATATTCGTTTATATATATATATATATTCCTCTTTGCGCAAGTGCAAGCAATAAGTTGACAAAGTTTTATCGCAATCGGATGAACGGTATGGCAGCGCATAACATAAGAACAAACAAACAAACAAATATTGATTTTTATATATTAGATACATAAAATTAGAACCATGAACATAATAATAATATTTTCGTAAAATTATCGAGCGCTCCGGTTCGTAAAATTTTCCATTTCAAGCGATGCGTACTGAGGACTTTCTCGTCGCAAAGATCTATATTTGAATGTGCAACCAGGTCTCAAAATAGACCGGATCACCGTTCCGGCTCATGAAATCCGAAAAATTATCGTTTCATCTCCATTATTTGAGCTAGATAGACCATATTATAACAAAAAATCGAACACATCTATTTTTATAAAATATACATATTATTATTTACACATTCGGAAAATCATCGAGTGCTCCCTTTTGTAAAAGTTTCGTAAAAACGCCTTTACTTAAAATTTCTATAAAATCTCCCGTAAAAAACCCGTGCACCTGCAAGTGCTTGTGCATTGTGCATTATGTTTTTGTTTTTAAAAAATACTGATGGTTTTACATGTTGAAGTCACCCGCAATCGGACGTTTCACTTGCACTTATTGTTTTACAATAATATAGTCGTTTCATACCGCTGAATTAATTTTTATTTTATATAATTTTATCAGAGATCTTTTATAGTTTAATACGGGCATTAGATTTGTTTGTTTATTCAAATCCATACGTACGTTTATTTCTTCGCACTTTTTATTCATCTTGTTATCAATCGTCCAATTATCCCACCGACCAGCTGTCATAGCGTCTAGTTGGAAATATTAAATCATCCCGTTATATTTATGAATAAACTATTATATTAAAATTGGTCCATAACTAATGCTCTGTGTAAGAAAATAATTGTGAATTAACTATTTTTGTTCTATTTTGATTTTAGGACGGATATCCGATTAAGTTTAAGGGTATACACATTATCCACGCTTCACCCCTTTTAGATAAAGTTGTTTCCTTTTTGAAGCCATTCCTGAAAGAAAAAATCAGGAATCGGGTATGATATATTTTTTTTACTCTTACCATGATGATCCATTTGGGTCCAATCATGTTTAGGTTTTACCTGGAAATAACTTCAATAAATAGGATACTTTGCTAACGCAGCGCAGCGCAACACACACGCCCACGCCCACGCCCACGCACACGCGCACGCACACGCACACGCACACGCACACGCACAATACATAATTATATAATAGATATATATTTCTCTCTCTATCAGAGCAGTCACATTGTATTGCATAGTTTATCCCGTAGAGTTTTATTTATATTTAAATACCTAAATCTTTGAGGCAGCAGACGAGAGCATTTCAAATTTAGAAGTATAGTTAGGAGAATAACCACACAAGAAAGATTTTAATTCCTCCCACTAGCATGGCCCCCACAATAGGGAGGGGGCTGACTGTGCTCTAGCCTGATTCCCCAGTGTGTCAAGTCAACCAAATATTCATGATAACACACATCACAAGTTTGCTCTAATAATAAAAAAAGTTGCATGCGGTGCAATTTTACTTAAAATATATTAACATTTTAAAACATGTGGTTGTGCAATTTTTGAGTAGGTATTGTAGCTGCAGAATAATAGCGATCAAATATCTATTGTTTAAGATATCAAATTACTCTGCAGTAATATATTCCCAGCGAATCCATTTACAGTAAACAACTTAACTAGACCAGCAAGTCAATTAGCGAAATTAGAGACAGTGTTTTATTACATAATATCACAGCACATTATACCATTACGGTGTATTAGCCGAATAATCATTTTTTATAGTATCATATTTTCTTACAACTGTAATAACAAATAATATTTCATTTTGCTACTCGATTTAAAACGCTGATTCTATAATTAGTCCAGTATGATTATGTACCAGAATTTAATTTTACTGTGTTATTTTTTATTGTATAAATAACGAAGAATAATTTATCTAGATGTCACTCGAATCCAAGTACTTAGCTCGTAACTATCACTGTATAATATACTATTGTACCGATACGCTGCTAATAAATCTCACCCTGCTACATCAAAGACTTCATTATCATCATCCTCTACCTACACATCGACACCACACTGGTGACCCAACAGTATTATATGAAATAATTTAACACGATTTGGAAAACATATAATATCACAAATAAATATTAGCACTGGATCATTTTGATAATAATTACTTTTTTTTACAGAATATTACAAATATTATTATGTGTAACACGGCGTATAATCTTATATTTAACTTTGAAGTCGATATTATCAACTTAGTCACTAATATATTACTTTAATTCGTCCAATCTTTGTCAATTGATAAAATAAAAAGCTTTTAATTTCTAGATGTACGTTCATAAAGATTATGATTCACTGTATAAATTGGTGCCGAAAGAAATATTACCAGCAGAATATGGTGGAAACGCAGGACCTGTCATGGATATCCATAGTAAGTATACAAAATCTTTTTCTTAGGCCAAGTCCGATCCACGATTGGAGTACAAAGATACCACACGGCGTGGCGCCTCCACTAATTAAAGCTTTGCCCAGCGTTCGAAATAGAAAATTTTCGGCTTTGGTTTTCTTTGCGTAGATTCTAAAACTTATGCGATACAAAGTGTTATGTAATCAATCGATTAAGTTTTCGAATAGGTCAGTTTAATGGTCGTATTCCAGGTCGTACAGCTTTACCGTGAGCATGAAAGTTAGACCCGTTTCAGACGGGACACCAGTGTCGCGCTCGATATAATATAGGAGGCCTTTGTATTCGAATAAAAGGACTTTGTATTATGTTTATGAACGCCCCAGAGCTAATGAGTCAACGTATAATTTCGCGTTATAAATTAGAACATAAAACTGGCTGCGGTAATAAAAATAAGTGTAATCGGCGGCTTGAGAATGTAGTGGCCGACGGAAAAGTGTACCAGGCACGCGTTGACTCATTAGCTCTGCGGCATTCATAAACGTAATACAAAGGCCCCTTTATTCGAATACAAAGGCCTCCTATATTATATCAAGCGCCGGTGTCCCATCTGAAACGGGTCTTATGCTTCGGGAATGTGGTATCCGTGATTATCGTGTTACCAATTATTCTGATATAGATTTTTTTATTACGAAAAAATGTGATTATGGTGACGATCTTAGAAGTGTGCTCCTAGTATTCTCTAGCTAGAGAATCTAAAGGTAAGGGCGTTATGGACTGTCGGAAGCCTTTTAGTAATCTATAATAAATCAGAAAGTTAATGGAGTGTTTTAGCTTGTGACTTTGCTGGTGATGACATCGAAGGTTGTGGACTTGGTCCATACATGCTCGTCCAGGGGGCTCTTAGCTGCGACATTTACGGCGTTAAAGATTTTGGTAAACATCCTCTTGATGAGTATAATGGAAACAATAATATAGATCCTTATCCTAATAAGCCTACAAAATTTAAACCAACATGCTGATGACTTCACACAAGTAATGTTAAAAATGTCATGGGTGAATTAGGTCTTTTTCAAAAAGTTTACGCCATACCGGAATAGGTTAACTGTAGACATATTTGAAAAGAAATGTAGGTTAGCCATGATAATGATAATCTGCCGATGGCGGTTTTACTATTCAGATATTTCATCTGTATATTATGTTGTCACAGTTTTTGTGAGTTGCATATGACCGAGTTGGTACACTTAATTTACGTAGGGTTTAGATGAATAAAAAAAAACTTACTAACACTATCAATCTGCAATTAACTATTATAGTCTTAGTCCAATGAAAATAAATACGTAATATGACTGACTAAGTAGTTTTGTGTGCACTATTTATGTCGGGTCTTAACAGCCTATCTCCACGCTTCGCCACTGATAGATACTGATACCAAATATTATAATGCCTAAATCCCCAATCAAAAATCCTCCAATCGACATAGTTTGTGATATAATGATAATATTATTGTACTTAACTGTAAATGAGTCAAAGCTAGATCAGGATGCACAGCGAAACAAACAAAAAGAAAGTTACCGTTATCTGTTTTTGGGCGGACGAAGGATCGAGAGTAGGTAGTACAGTCAGTCGGCAACCTACCCATGGGCCTTGAACGTCGCCTTTAAATACGCTTTGCCACCTTTTTGCGCCAAAGCGTGCGTTTACAAATGTTATTAATAATTATTTGTTACTTGTAAAGCGAAATATACTTGCAATGTCCCCGAATCCGTGTTTTTAATAAGTGGAAAAATAAAAATCAACACCCTACGTAAACCCATAACCATCGATACTTAGTCGCTGGATTGTGTAAACAGTAGCAGATTATCATCTAATGTACTCAAATACTATTCTACTTGCAGACGCGTGGAAAGAAAAGCTACTCAGCTATACGGAGTGGTTTAAAGAACAGGAAAGTATGAAGGCGGATGAATCTCGAAGACCAGGGAAGCCGAAGACCCACGATGAACTCTTCGGCATCGACGGTAGTTTCAAACAGATGACCATCGATTGAAAGGAACCGATAATGTTATTACGGTTAATTCCTAGTATGTATTTTATTTTGGGAAGACCATTAATTATTTAGTTATAGTGTATATTGCCGGGTTGTAAAATAAAAGATTATAAAATATTTTTAAAAACAATGATAAATATTTTAATATTAAAAATAAATAAAAACATCATTAATTGGACGCATAAATACTCTGGTACTTGCCATTAAACTATACATTGACCCAACCGAGTACCTATGTTTATTGCAGTTACCCTTGAATGCCATACAATCCATAATATATTATATTATAATACAAAAATAATCAATAATGATGGCAATTAATGAAAATTTTAATTTTAGGCACAATCTTAGTATATAATATATATTTTGGGCGGACATTGGCAAAATAAACTTAATACTATTATTTAATACTATTAAAAAACATGTCCAAAATAAAAATTCATAAAGTCAGACGGATTTTCCATGATTCTGGTTTACTTATGACTATTAAATCCAATCCCGGACAATTTTTGATATTTATGAATTCTGGGATTAGTAAACTTAATCCCAAAACTTTCGGGATTGATTTTTCTTATCAATAACAATTAATATGTATAATGTACAAAATCATTATATTAGTGATGTGTATGTACCTGCACATGTCACAGAGGGAATTGCTGGATGCTCACCTATAATAAATAATCATTTTTTGCTACCATACGCAATCGTAACATAAAAAATCCCTTTGTGCAACCAGTAAGACGCCACTGACGTGCTGGCATACAAACGGCGTCTAACTACCAGTGCCACGAACGTGCAGGCACGCACTTGTTTCTACGCCGAATTTTATGAATGCATATTTTAATTTTCACATTGAATTTAATACAAAACACATCCAAAAATGGATAGCAATTATTAGTATCTCGGAATGTTTAGGAATTTTGTTTATATATTATATATTGTATTTATTGTCAACACAAAATGTTATTTTACCACGTTTTTCTTAGCTCGTATTCTTGTTTGTCCGGTGGTTGTTTATCCGGTACAAATCTTGCAATCGATTTTTAACTAACTTCCCGAATAGTTAGAAATTTGAAACTTTTAGAATATATCAGAACACAATGCCAATGCATTCTTTCAATACTTTTAGCCATCTTTAAGTAGAGTTGAATTAATTTTCTGTTTTGTATGAAAAGTTGTTTTGGAAGAAATCCGTAATACAATCCACTATTATTGGTTGCTAAGGGTTGGTCCTCGCAACAAAATTATAATATATACGTGTGTTACTATGGAAATCAAAATGACATTTCAGTATTCTATATTTGTTTGTTTATTTGTTGCAAAATAGCAAAAAAAATGATTTATTGACAATTGCCTTATTTGTCCTAAATTATTAATATATAAAATTGTCAAGTTTATACGATTCATTAGAAAATTTAAAAACGTGGTACTATATAAAAAGTTCTTTTTATCTTGTAATTATTTGTTATTTTAATTGAATAAAATTATTTTACTTTCACATTATTATTTACTCCATTAAACGTACTATGTATTTCTAAGATTGAACATACACAATAAACAGAATAAATTATACTAGATATTTTTGACCGATTTAATTATAATTATAATTATAATTATAAAAAATATTTTATTATTCGCAATGTTCGCCCATGTAAATAAAAATACATTTTAAATGTACTGAACTAATTCAAATCCCCTTCCTTTTAATTCACCCACCTGTCACGTACTACCCTTTAGGCCAGGAATGGCGAACCTGTGACACGCAGACTATTTTTGCGTAATTGGCGGGAATAGTTCGAGTCTTCTGTCTGGCATTTTTTTTTTAAATCTGTTGAATATTTAAAATTTAACAAATCTTGCAACACTGGTTTGCAGTCAGAAATCGAAAGAGACTTACTTAACCCGAACGTATCCGAAACTTTGTACGTAATCAGTTTACCGCAGGACACGTCTTATTCGTGCACTACATTTCGTGAAACATGAGTTCGTGTAACAATTCATCAAATGACCAGTTTTTCGTTGAACATTTCAACGTGGAGTATATTTGTACATATGCTACAACATGTGGCAATTTTTATGAGATGTCTTTACTAGGTTAGGTTAAGTTAGGGTTAATCTAATTGGAACAGTACTATTTGCAAACTATCGCCGCATTTTGTAAGATACGTACAAATGTATTCCACTGTGAAATGTTGTTATACGAACTCATGTTTCACGTACTGCGGCGCACGAATAAGTGTCTTATGATGAACTGCATACGTCCAACTTACATGTAACCTAACCCGATAGGTAAAGGTGCTCGATTAATAGCCGTACACGTAGGAGGAGATTCCTGGTTTACTCCGGGAGGTTTATTGATTTTTAAGTCAAAACAAAAAAGTGGTGATTACCATGATGACAGGAACTTTTAAAATTTTAGTAAGTGGGTAGTAGGTATTTCGTAGATTTTTATTGACATTAAAATTCCTAAGCCTTTGAAGAAGTAGACGAAGATCTATTATTTCAAATGTAGAAGTATTGTGAGAAGAATAATCGTAAAAGGAAGATTGTAATTTCGCTCAATGATGCCAGAGATAGAATATCTATTATGACAAGTCAACACGCAAAGACCACATATCGTAATAGCATCAGCGCGCAAACCCACGTGATGTAACAGTGCACTGCTGGGATGTAGAAGACTTGATATTTAAGTTGGTTTATAGTTACTAGTGGTAGCTCTTTTATTCGACTGTAGTTGAATATACACAAATAGTTTTTCAATTCAGTTTTAGCTCAATCTTAAAGAAGGACGCATCGACTGCATTCAATCACTGTATCAAATTAGACTGTTAACAAGACAAGTTATTGTCTAAAACATAATCTATTATATAATATATTACTTTCAAAGAAAGCCATTTTAAATATAAAAGGTGTTTATTTGAAATTGATCTTGCCGTTCCATAAGTTCGACAGGGGAGTTGACCCGAAAGTTTTTTCCTTCAATTTTAGCAGCACGAGACGTCAGGGTGCATAAGGGGCTGTGTTTTGAGATGACTCAGATTCTTACAGGTCACGGTCACCGGTTTAAAATAACATCTGATAGAAAGTGTCCATGCGACGACGGAAGTGACCAGGACGTCCTACATTTACTTCTAGATTGTCAAATCTTTAGCAAGGAGCGGCACAACCTGAACTTTTTATTACAGATGGCAGATGCGGACATTCGAGACCTTCCGGGGACCATGGCAAACGAGGCGGGAAGAGATGCACTTTTTAATTTCTGTATTGGTGTAATAAAAAGAATAAGAATAATAAATGGTGACATGTAATGATGATTCATGCCTTTCAGATCCAGTGACTGCAGTCATATGAGATAGGATAAGTATAATATGCTCAGAATATCAGTCCTATGCGACAATAATTCTTTTACCACGGGAAAAACTCGGCTACAACAGCAGTCCTCAGTTCCCAATGAATACGACAAAATATTCATCAGAATCACCACCGCCTTGAGCCACAAAGAATTTTCCAGGGTTTTTGCAAGGCGGTTTCATAGGCCCTGGCCGAATTCAAATTAGCAATACCCGATGCTGGTAGAAGAATAGTTTTCAATAAGGCATATTCTTTCAGCCGGCATAATTTTCTTTTGACTAGCATCAAGTAGAGTAGTTTGCGTGCCAAAGTCCTTAAAGAAATTCGAGGTATCCATAATGGCATCTAAAAAAAAACACCGAAAAATATGTGCGCGGCTGGTTCTATTTCTCAGTTAGCTTTGGATGATGTGGCGATTGTGGCGAGTCGTATGTACCTACCCACTGAACGAATTATCATTTATTAAAGCTATATCATCCATTGGAGTGGCGAAAGGTGGTGGTAGGCTGTTAAGAACCGACATAAAAAGTGCACAATAAACTTTGTCAGTCAAACGTATTTGTTTTCATTGAAATAAGACTAGGTACAATTAGGGATTGCAATACCGAATGAGAATATCAATACCGGTTTTTCGGTATTTGTTATTAAATACCGGTATTTATTAAAAATTAAAAATTTTCTTTTTAAAATATAATTTTATAGCAAAAACCTACATACCTACATTTTTATTATGTAGACATTTAGAAATATATATTGATCATAATTGTAGAACTAGTGATTTTTTACAAATAATTTAAATATATTGATAATTTTAACTAAAGCCCTCGAAAGTTCATAAGTGTAAATAAATCTGGCTGCAGGAAAAGCTTCTTAAATTCAACGCTTATCCAGTCATCAATAATTATAGAATAATTGAACATTTTTGTCACGGATGTTTTCTATTTCGAAATAAAATTATGATAATTCATCGCGACAATTACTTATACAAATATATTTGATAAAATTTGTATTATTATTTTTTCACCTCCGATGGATTCACTCAATATATTTTCATTTTAGCAGCACATAACTTATAATTCATTTTCAAAAACGTAAACGAGTGTGCTTTCTTAATACCAAAAATTCCAGTATCTTGGATTTTTAAAACCGGTATTTCGGTTTTGATAAATACTGGAATACAGGTTTTGAAATACCGGTATTGCAATCCCTAGGTACAATGTGTAGATAGCGATTATTAGTTATTGAAATTCAATTAAACCCTGCTTAATACAAGCCACATTAAATTATCGTCAGAGAATATTCATTTATCTATAACATATTATATAAAAATAATATATTAATACATAATTATTTTAGATATTTTATATTAATATGGCTGAGTATAGCCAGGCCTTATAAAAATTAAAAAACAATAACCAATATGACGTGTAATATTATAATGTTTGAGACTTTCGCGGTTGTTTTTTGTCGTAATATATGGTACTTGTACATGTACTTCTTCGTTCTTTCCTCAACATCTTGGGCTCGTTTTAGTAGCCATTATCAAGAGATTTGTCCTCTGCCTCTGATAATGACCTCTGTAACGAGCCTGAAACGTCGAGGAAAGAAGGATTACACGCGGTGGAAACCCAAGAATCTATTACGATAAGATGTGTAATGTGTATTTATAATTCAACGAAAACAAATAAGAATGACTTAAAAAGTGTGCACTATTTTTATCGGACTTACGAACTTACTATTATGGTTTGGTTTAGGCAGGGTTTATTTAAAATTTAAATACTAACCAGCACAATCTGTAAATTGTATTCTTAGTTCAATGAAAAGAAATAAGTATCACTGACAATATTTAGTATAGGTACACTATTTATGTCAAATACAAATATATTTATTTTTACATAAGTATGGTTAACAGGTGGGACTCTTTGGAGGAGGCCTTCACCCGAAGAGAGGTTCTTACAAACCAAACAAACTAATCACATATCACTGTCTAATTTATAAACATTATCTAATAGTATTATAATATACAAAATAAAAAATCTTAATATATATATGTATAATACAATAATAATAATAATTAATTTTATATAACCTAGAAAATAAGTAAATAACACAATCATAGATAGATATATATACATAATATATATATTCATAGGCTATATATTATATATATATATGTATATATATAGTCAATTAACTGGCATTTACTTTTGTTTGTAAGAAATAAAAAGACTTTTTATAGTTATATGGTTAACTTTACAAATTATTAAATTAAGACGCTCACAACATGACATTTAGAAGAAAAGAAATATTTATAAACAGTAGGATTAAAAAAAATCAGCATTAAATAGTTAAAAAGCGTATATACAAAAAAATATACATTATATACAAGAAAGTACACCAAATGAGCTAAACAGGCCCTATTTTACGAATAAGAATATCCAAATTGATTCGGTTTAACAGAGTTATTGACCTCTCTAATGGCAGGTTAGTTCTGCACTTTGGGAGAACAAACGACGGATGATCTCGATTCCTAAGATAATTATCAGATACACACAAGCAAATACCACGGAAATGGCAGAGTTTCCTTTTACATGCAGCCGACTTTCACTCTTCGCCACTGCTGTATTATAAATATGGGTAAAGTAGATGAAATAGCATTTTATTACAAAAATGTTGTCTCTACTTTAACTTGTTCCCAACTGGTTACTTTAAGGTTATTTTCTGACGGCTATCTCAGTTAATCAAAAAAAAAACTACAACGTACAAAATTATATTACTTGAAATATAAAATATGCAATCACGTTTTTAAATAATTAGAAAAAAACTAATTAACATAATATATATGCTAATTAAACTAGACCTTTAAACTCGATCGACAAATTTAAGATAAAAAATGGGGGCCCAAGAATTTAATCAACTTTACAACTGGCATGCGGATTATTACAATTTTACTAACAAAGCATGCTGGATTTGATAGTAATAAACTTACACACGATAAAAATAGTCATTAGAAAACCTGAATCATGGAAAATCCTTCTGACTTTAAGAATTTTCAGTTTATTGTACACGTATTTAATAGTCATCATCATCAACCTGAATCTCTCCACTGCTAGATGAAGACCTTTCCAAGCTGATTCCAATTCTCTCGAGCGTAGATAGAAAAAATATTTTTTGAAAAAGTAAGACACTCCGCAGAAATCGAGCGTGCATCTCTCGGGTTTCGCGCCCATGCACATATACCACTATGTTAAAGGCGTCATACATAATTGCGACAAATTTTAACTAATGGCTCTTAATACTCTCTGAAACGCTTTCCAAATTGTGTTTGTATGTTCAATTATTAGAATGTTACATTCTTAAATCTCGTGAATTATTCGTTGAATACAAAAAATAGTTCAATAATAATATACTATGATTGTGCCTAAAATTAAAATCTTCGTAAATTACCGTCAGATTTGATTATTTTTGTATTATATTATGATAATAATATATGCCATTGGATAGTATGGCGTTGAAGGCTAACTGCTATAAAGATACTTCAGTCAATAGTTTAGTGGCAAGTGGCAGATATTTATACTTGTGTCCGAATCACACTCGATTCTGGGTATTTATAGGGTCTAGTTATAATAATATATCATTGATTTTAGAAATATATTATAAACTTTTATTTTACAACCCAGCAATATCCACTATATAATTAAATAATAAACGGTCTTCCATATATTATAATATATGAATATATTCTAGGTATTAACCATTATAACATTAATGGTTCTGTTAAATCGATGGACATCTGTTTAAAACTGCCGTCAATGCCGAAGAGTTCATTGTGGATCTTCAGCTTCCCTGGTCTGCGAGATTAAAACCCTCAGTATAGCTTAGTAGCTTTTCTTGCCACGCGTCTGTAAGTAGAATAATTGAGGACATTATATTATGATTATCTGCTACTGTTTACACAATCTAACAACTAAGTGTCTATCACTGTCGAAGGGTGGAGGTAGGCTGCTATGATCTGACATAAATAGTACACAATAAACTTAATCAGTCATATGACGTTTTCGTTTTTATTGAACTAAGACTACAAAATTGCAGATGGTGCTGGTAAGTAAATGCGTAAATCATGCCATAGTAGATAATATAATCTGTTGGATAAAGGCCTCTTCAAGCTGATTCCACTTCGTTGCGTTGTCACGTACTTCCGGAGAACTTACCCATTTTATTGATCCAGCGGCCTCCCGGTCTACCTTGCGGACGTTTTGTAGGAATCTTTTGGGTACCAATAGATGTTTAGATTTGTACAGCGATTGTCCTTTCTTCAAGCTATGTATCCAGCCCATTTCCATGTGAGGTTTTTAGCAGACTATTACATCGCAAACCCTTGTTTGTTTCCTTACCCAATCATTCCGCTTTTTGTCCGTTCGCGTTATTCCCAGCATGCACCTCCCTATATCACACTTTGCTACTCTAAGTTTATCTCTCTTTTACCTAGAGTTCATGTTTCATACGCATATGTGATTACGGGAAGCACACACTGGTTGAACACTTTGCGCTTTAGGCACAGTAGAAAATCAATTTTGAAGACATTATTCACGCGGCCAAAAACACTCCAGCCCAACTTTACTCTACTTTAATAGTTTCATCAAATATACATCCGTCTATAGACACTAGCTGTCCCAGATATATGTTGTTTTTCACTTGTTTGAGCTGAGTGCCATTGCCGAGGATCTTTTTTTGGCCCGCAAACTAGTTGAACATGACTTTCGTCTTTGTTACATTTATTTTCAAGCCTACTTTATTGCTTACAAATCAACGAGTTCATGCATTCTGCTGAGGAGGTCTTCTGAGTCTTGCGAGAAAATTACTATGTCCTCGGCAAAGCGCAGATGACTCAAGTATTCTCCAATTATGGGATACCTTTGTCATTCCAGTCAAGTTTCCTGAATTGATACTTATTATAATCTTTATATAACGTTTAATTTGTATGTATGAGGAAACCATGAAGTAGGTCATTCATTTTACAGAATATAAAAAATATTTTTTATATTTTAATTATTTTTTTCTGTATTGTTTATTATATATGCCCAACAATAAATTTGCTTTGAAAAAATAGGTAGTGCCCGCCGCCCTACAGATATTTTAAAATGTGCTCTAGAGTCTAGAGTCCAAAAAGGTTGGGTACCCTTTAGACTCACAGACAGTTTCAATATAAACCAATAGTTTTAATGATGGCACGGTTGATAGCCGATTATCCAGGGTTTCAACAAGCGTTTCTTCCCATAAATTACTCCTGTATTTTTTCCAAGGAAATATGGTCACTGTAGTTATATGTAATATTACACCATACTGTGCAGTGACGTCCCAAGACAAAATGCTGCCCCTAGGCAGCGCTAAAATGCCTCCCCATTTTATATACCGTATTTTTCACAATCCTTTCATGACTCCAATATCTAAGAAATGTGTTGTATGGATACATTACTAACAAGACCTATAGGTACCTACCACTCAATCTAATTTAAATACCATTTCTGCTTCAATAGGCAAATATTGCGAGTTCACGGTTTAAGAAAAAATATTTTGATAAATTTTAAATTTTAAATATGTACCTACTTATAATTCAAATGTAATCGCAAATCTGCGCATGTTATTGCTGATCACCAAGGACGCGACGTCTAAAGACAACGGAAGTAAACTAGACATCGCAAAACCGACAAAAAATACAGTCCTGTTAAACTTTTTTGTCATTAACAGCAAATCAGTAGAACGTGTGACTTATTATAAATATTTAGGTACATGGGTCAATGACAAATGGGACCAGTCTCAGGAAATAAAAACTAAAATTATTGAGATCGCAAGGAGCGCCTTTCTCAAAATGAGACGCCTCTTTAGCAATCGAGATCTTAACTGAGGTCTAAGACTGCGTATGGTACGTTGTTATGTGCTCTCAATTCTTTTCTATGGTATGGAAGTATGGACGCTAAACCAAGAGATGTCACGGAGACTTAAAGCTTTCGAGATGTGGCTGTATAGGCTCATCCTCAAAATTCCTTGGACTGACTGGGTGACAAATGTTGAAGTTTTCAATCGAATGGGGAAGGACCGAGAAGTTCTACGTAGTATCAAAACCAAGAAATTACAGTACCTCGGCCACATTATGAGAGGACAAAAATACAGCATTCCCAACTTGTCATTCAAGGAAAGATCAATGGAAAGCGTAGCAGAGGACGGCGCCGCATTTTGTGACTTAAGAACCTCTGTGATTGGTACGAGTGCAGCTCCACTGAACTGTTCCGGGTAGCAGACGACAAAAAGATAAGATCGCCTTGATGGTGGCTAACCTCCGCTAGGGGATGGCACAATAAGAAGAAGAAACCTTTTATAGTAATTAATACACTTTGTTTCCAACCAGTGAGCTGATTTTTTTAAATTTACGTTACTAAGTTTAGGTAGGTATTTCTATATATATATGTACCTAATGATTCTCCTCGATTTTCGGGTAACTGCCGCCCCCAAGTGACTCTCAATCTGCCTACCCCCACGGGATGTCACTGATACTGTGTATGTAGTTTAATTTGATTAAAATATAGCGTACACACATGATTACCATTTTAACCTTCAGTATACTAATGAATGTGACCATTTTTTTGTAAACTTCAATCAATAAACAAGGTATAAAAAGTACCTATTCCAAAATACATAGGAAGGCGATCTATTTTTTTTTTCATAATAATAAAAAATAAAATATATATCTCTACAATTAGTTTCTGAATTCATTTTTGCTTTTGACTCTGGACTTGATACATCTTGATATCCTAATGTATGGATTAATAAATGGTATCACTTGTTTTCTAAATTATTTTGTAAATTATACTAAATCACTTCGGTAGTAATGGTCGTTGATAAAATTTGATTGTGTCTGGTTTAGTGCCGTTATACCTAATGGTCAAGTGAAAATTTATGTTTTTTTTTTAAATATTAACTCCGCTTGAATTTTAAATGTTGTGAAAAAAGTAAATATTGGACGGAATGTGATTCGACGTGAAAAACGATTTTGAATGTCACTCGATTCAAAACGATTTTTCTAATTCGTGTGTTTATTTTTGTGGTATTGTGAGTGGGATTCGAACACACATCTTTCAGATTCCAGGTAAGTGCTCTCCACTAATAAATCTACCGATCAGAATATCTTTATTGTGAATAGTTTCCAATAGCTATAGTCATGGTCATGGCCCCCATATCCTGAAGTGGGCCTCCAGGCCACGATTTTTGGCGGGCCCCCAACCTATCGCTATTGTTAAGGGCAGTGTAATGTGTTTCCCAAATGATATACCATGGAACTCCAGGGTTATGTGTAAAATAAAGGGTATTCCGTATATTTTTAGCGACTTTTGGTATTTTTAAATAAACCCGCTTGAATTGTCGGCATTTAGATTCTTCATATTTTGAAGGACTGATCGTGACCCCCTTTTGTGATAGCCAACTTACATGTGACCCTACGCCATGTTGGATAAATTTTTATTAGTCAGGAAACACAAGTTATTATAAAATAAAATTCTACTTGCCAAACAGCCCCACAGGCGACATTTTCTTATTAGATCAAATTTGTGGTGTGTGTTTATCTCGTTTGACCTACCACGCCGGGCCCCTCCTAAACCTGGGCCCCCAGGCTACAGCCCTGTCAGCCCCCCCCCCCCCCCCCCTTGTCGGGGTCATGGTCATGGATCTTCACATCATAAAGCGGGCTCCCATATATATCACGGTTAATGACAGTGTGATGCTTTACAAATCTTACTAACGTTTCACAAGTGGTGTCCCGTGGAACCCCAGGATTCCAAGAATGGTTTGGACTGTTTATAACAACCTACCTCCACCTTTTGCCACTGATATACCGTGTCTCCATACTAAAGCTCTGTCAAGCTCCCCTTGTGGGTCATGATTATAATGTTTCAAACTTGGTTTTAAGAAACGTGTTTAATACAATTTAATATCAAAACTGAAATTTGTGTGACGTATGATGCTTGACACTACAAAGCGGTGTTTGTAGTTCAATGAACAGGTCACTTACTTCTCATCCGGGGACTCCAGATTTGATTCCCGATAAAGTCATAATAAATCTGTATATTTTTCTCAAATCTTAGAGTTTCTGTGATTGCTTCACTGCTATTACTACTACACCAGTGTCATTAGTCCTCATGGTCTATTATAGTATTAAAAGATAAATAATTATAAGACAAAAAGAGCTTTTTATATACTTACAACGTTTTTAAATTTTCTGTTGAATCATATAAACTTGACTTGACTTGACTAGCTTAAACGATCAAAAAAAATTGTACTTGATATAAATAATAATGAAATGTCATATTGATTTCCATAGTAACGCACGTATATATTAATATTAATAATTAAGTTACTAGAACCCACTTAGCAACCAATAATAGTTTTACTTTTACGGATTTTTTCCAAAATAACTTTTCATACTAAACAGAATTAATTGAAAATGAAATCAATTCTACTTAAATATGGCTAAAAGTATTAAAAAAATGCATTGGCATCGTGTTCTGATATATTCTAAAAGTTTCAAATGTCTAGCTAGTCGGAAAGTTAGTTGAAAATCGATTGAAAGATTTGTACCGGACAAATAAGAATACGAGCAAAGAAAAACGCCGTAAAATACCTTTATTCGGTTATAATACAATCTTCGAACGTTCTACTTTCGCACAATTCACTATTTCGTACATTTATAAAAAATTAAATTTTCGTTGATAATGCAAAAACTGTACGCTTCAATGCAGTCGCTCCTCTTTCCTCAGCTCCCCGTTGCCTTCTCAAATACATAAAAGGGTGGTATTCAATTTTACTATCTCTTGACAAGTTTATAAAGAAAACACTTGATTGCTAATAAACCTCTTTAACTCTATAAATATATATTTTAAAGTAAACTTTTTGATATTTTTTTTACATCCTTCTAATTTCGATAATTCAATATTCGAACACATTTTCATGAACCAATTATGTGCAAAAGTCGAAGGCCGCCTGTACCATAGTTTGAACTCGTATATAAAAAGGATTTCAAGTTAATATATTTAAATTTTCTAGCTCACGGAATATTAGAAAAAAATAAACTGTATGTTTGACAAAAACAGGTATGCTATGAAAAAAAAATAAGACCTTTGTATCTAGTTTAGTTTAAATATATCAGTGACGTGCGGTGGTTTTCACTTATACGGAGACTTTGAACAAAATATTTTTTGAAATCGTACTATTTGCTGTATGCGTGATGAGACTGCTCGCAGAACCGAACTGGCGTGGAGTGCATTTGGACGTCTGAAGAGTATATTCAAAAGTGACTTCCCATTGTGCCTTAAGCGTACAGTATTCAACCAGTGTATGCTATCAACGCTAACGTATGATATATATTTAGACAAAGTTTAATTAACTTTCAAAAACAAACCAATACCATCTATAAATTGTAGTCTTAGTTCAATAAAAACAAATACGTACGACTGACAAAGTTTAACGCGCACTATTTATGTCAGATCCTAACACAGTCAGTGCTCAAAGAACGCCTGGCGTGTGGCCATCAGATACATATACATTCACTGCTGACCAGTTAATTACCACATTTAATTAGCATGCTAATTGCTATACGCCAAGCGTATCATGAGCACTGATTGAGACCAGCATACTTCCACCCTTCGCCACTGCAAAACATGCATGTACCTTTGGACATTGATTGCACCTGTAGACACGCTAATTAAAAACAGGTGGCAATAAAACAAAGAATTAATATAAAATCATACTGCATTATAAACTATTATACGTACACTTAAAAAAGTATTTAAAATACTTATTAATATATTATCATAGGTACATATTATCTGAGTCCGAGTATAATACCTACCTATACATGTGTCGTGATCAAAGATGCAATTTGTTCAGTCGCGTCTCTAAATGCTTTTTACTTGTGTTTTTCGTGTATTTATTGATTAATATTGCTACGTGAACTGTCAATGTGTAATAATATGTACGTATCCAATTAGGCTAATTCTGTTTTATAAGAAATAATTAAGTTTTTTGTCATGAATGAACATGTTACTTTATTAATGATACTCGCCACACCGACACTATCAGATCAATACGAAATAACATCCAGGTATCTTTGTTATAATATTTATATCGTATGACATCAATTGGCCAAATTCCGCGTGACTAAAACCAACTGCAATATTCTCGGGTGTAAATGATTTCAGTGAAGCTTTACCAATAAACACAATCACTGCTGACCTTTTAATTAGCTTTTAATTACCACATTTAAATAACACGTTAATAAGGCTGCCATATCATAAAAATGGTAACCGGACAAAATAGAACAGCCAGGGGAAATTTCCATTTTGTGGAATCTATTTAGGTTAGGTTAGGTTAGGTCAGGTCATTATTTCATTGTACATTCATAGTCACCCAATCATTTTGAACATTATATTGATTAACTGCCGTATTAATACACTTATGAACCGCATTCAACGCAGTAAGCGGTTTATCGGCCAAATAAAAAAACTATAAAAAATGCATACGTCACGAAGATGCGTACAGGAATGCGCACCAAACTTAAAATGGCTGCGATCTGCGCGAGCTGTCAAAACTGTCTAAAATTAGTTCATCACAACAAGCGTTTAGTAGGAGACTTGAAACGTGCCGTTGTGCTATAATCGGATTCATGATGATGCTAAATGATGCTAAATGCTTGTAAAAATGTAAACAGATCGTGGATCGATGGAGATGTATGTAATATTGTCAATGAGTCCGCGAAGCTGTATTGCCATATTATGGAAATATTTACTGGGTATACTTTATGATTTTGTGCATTAAGAAGTATAAAATAAATATGATTTTATAACAAATAAATTATTTAAAGTTCATGATAATTATTAAATTTATATGGTAACGTTTGCACATTTTTACACCTATTCACAATTTCAAAATTTTAAATTAATTATCGGGAAATTTAAATTTAAAAGTTGGTAACATTAGCCACGGCATAACGCGTATTACGTCAGCGACATGACGTCACTATTTGACAGATTCAAATTAGGTTTATGCATGCAAATTTGCAGTAAATAGCTTGAATGCAGTTTGCTGTTACATGCATACGCCAGTAAGATGAGATATCCTAAGCTTGCCGGCAACACCGAGATTTGAGGCTTTCTAGCGATTAGGAATGCAGAAATTATGTATATAATTTGATTTATTATGGCGTATTGAAAACCTGTGCTATTAAAAATCTATCAACATAATAGAGATAGGACAATTTCAATATTAAATTTATATTTTTCCTGAACGGTCATAGTTATATTTATCGTTGTTTTGTTTTGTCACTGTTCTGTTTTGTAATGTTTTGTTTTGTCATGAAACCATCATAAATATATAATATGATTTATCAGCACTAGGACAACTGGGCACCACACTAACGAATGAATAATGAAATAAAAATATACGTTCGTTACGATTTTATACAGAAAGTAGACGAGGAAGCTTCATGAGTTTCTATCTACTACTTAGTAGATTTAATTCATTTTTCTCCATATTGCTTTTAATTATTCAGATTGAAAATTATTATGCCCGATGTTTCATATAAAAATAAAAGAACTCTCTTCTTGTTTTAAGTATAAACCAAGCAAACGGTGAGCCTTTTGGAAATATAATTCTCGAACTGTCTTCCTTCACTCGACATGACCTAAATCATTCTTCTTTTATAGTTTCTTCATTAATCGCAAGATGACTCTTGAAAAACCCGCTGGCGAGGTGCTGGTGAAATTGCAAACGATGTTCAACGAAAATGTTGAGACAAGAGACCGCGATCTTCAGTATATTAAGGATTGGCTTAAGAAGCAGCCTCATCTTCCTGATACATGGGGTAAATACTTTCTAATACAAACTTTACGTTACATACCTTATAGATGTTTATAATACCTGACGTCTTCGATCCTTCAGTCCCTACTAACTAATGAAAGATGATGCAGATGTTTGGCTTTTTTTTTGTATATTTTAGAATACAAAATAATTTATTTTCCCAACTCTTCCAGGCGTTGTTAAGAGGTGTTATTATTATAATCAGTGTTCGTCAGACTTACAGGATATCTTGACATATTAAGTAGGGGTTGGAACCATGGGCCCCACATCTTAGAGTGGCCCCCAGGGCATGATCTTTGGTGGTCCCCCCTACCCATCCCTAGGATTAAAGGCAGTGGGACGATCTACATAAACATGTTTTTAAATAGTGTTTTAGGTAAAATTAAGGGGATTCGGTGTATTTAAGCGATTATTTTGTATTGTTGAATAAATCCACTTGAATTATGGAGTTGTCGATTATCGACATACAACAATAAAAAATTGCATTACACAACTGAACATTTAAAAAATTAAATATTTTTTAATAAGTAAACTAGCGCCGCAGGCGACTTTTTTCCGACTAGGGCAACTTTGTGATGCGTGTTTATCTCACTTACTAGGTCAATCCATTACGCCGGGCACCCCAAAGCCGGGACCCCCAGGCTAGAGCCCTGTCAGCCCCCCCCCCTTGTGGGGGCCATGGTCGGAACTGTAGCCAGTAATGGCGACGTAGAAACAGCTGATCTGTATTTAACACACGCAAAACAACTGTACGAATTCGCCACGGAATTTAGGGGACTGTATCATCTTTCTATGAGGGGAGCAGCACAATACTATGAGTAAGACACTGATTTGTGTCATATGTTAATAGACAAAATATTCTTTCAGTTTTCCATCATAATACCAGAGCAGGACATAGAACCGGAACCGAATCCAGGAACCCGGGAACTCTGAGAACTTCTTAATTATTTTTGGAACCGAAACCTCTTAAAAGAGACGGAATTCCATTGTCAGTTTTACTCAAAATTCACTTTATTCCAAATAAATACATTTTATTTTTGTGATTTTACCGAGGCTTTAACTGCGACCGCTGTCATATCGCCTCTTATCTTCTAGGAGGGGATCCGTCGATCAGGTCCTCACTTCTATTCTGTTAAATATCTTTACAATTTTGCCTAGCTCTCCCGTCTTACCCACCGACAGGACACCCTTCAATTCGTCGACATACTCATAGATATCTGCAATTCGCAGCTGTACTCTGTGAAGTTCATATTTAGGGCATTGTAGTGCTATATGTACAATGTCCTCTAAAACATGACATTCATCGCAGAGCTGTCTAGTCTAGTAGCTTGTCTTGTTTTATGTAGTCGCATCGCATAATATTGATTCATAAACTACATCGATGACACCAACGATTTTACATATTTACATATATGTAAAATAAGATAAATATCTCAAAGACAAAAGTGATGAATAACTGTTTTTCGGACCCTGCGATTATCTGTATTTATGGCACTCAACTCGAGCAAGTCAGCACCTACGTCTATCTCGGACAGCAGGTGTCCATAGACGGAAGTATGCACGATGAAATTGCTCGAAGAAGAAAGCTGGGATGGAGTGCTTTCGGACGTCTGAATAGTATCTTCAAGAGTGACCTACCATTACGTCTTAAGCGTAGGGTGTTCAACCAATGTGTGCTACCCGTGCTCACGTATGGCTGCGAGACGTGGACCCTCAACACGAAAGATATCCAAAGGCTAAGAGTCACACAGCGAGGCATGGAGAGGTGCATGTTGGGCATAACGCGAAAGGACCGTAAGAGAAACGAATGGGTTAGGAAGCAGACAAGAGTACGCGATGTAATAGACGTTGCCAAACAGCTGAAATGGAGATGGGCGGGGCATATTGCTCGCCGAAAGGACGGCCGCTGGACAAATGCCGTCACCCAATGGTACCCAAGGGGTACGAAACGGCCACAGGGTCACCCTAAAAGCCGCTGGATTGACGAACTGGTAAAGTTCGGCGGAAATACGTGGCAGCGAACGACACAGGACCGAGAGAGTTGGAGAAAGCTTGGGGAGGCCTTCATCCAGCAGTGGATTGACCCCGGCTGATGATGATGATGACATATTCTTCAGAGCATGCTCGCCTTTCATTCTCTTGAATCTCGTAGGTCACTTTAGCTCTTAAAGCATTTTCCCTGCGCTCACGTGGTATAGTTTCCAATCCCGATATTCGGGAAAATTTGAAAAATTTGAATTTTTACGCACCTGTCAATAATTACATGCGTGGTCGCAGCCGTGACCTATTTTGGGTGAAAGCTGTTTTCTTATATTAGGCCCACCAGGCACCAATAGCGGGGGCTGTGCGGCTGGTCAATGCATTTCTTAGATATGTAGACATTTTTAGCGATGCATTATGTATTTTGTTTTAAAAATAAATTCTATTTTATTGTTTAATTCGTATTTTTTTTTATTTTATTTCTTTTCTATAAAATTATTTTTTACTTTGTTTTTTCCGTACCAAGTTGATTTACCTGTCCTTTTTATTCTAAATGTCATACTGTGGACGTCTTGAATTAATTTCAATTAATTTCAATTCAATTTTTTTTATATATTGTGGACATTAAAAATTATAAGTTAATATAAGAATATAATAAAAAAGGGATAAAAATGAAAATATAAAAAAGAGAACATATTATTATAAACATACAAAAGCAGTGAAAATACAATTATACATAATATAAAAGTTCAAAGAAGTACACCGAGTTTGTTAAGGAGACCCTATTTTAAGAATTTATAAAATAGCGTTCACCTAAACTCACCTCACGCAAGTGTAATATATCAACGCTCGGAGCAATTTGGTTGAACATAGTTATCGCCCTCCCAATTGTCATTACCAGTGGCAGGTTGGTTCTGCACCTTGGGAAAATAACAACTGATGCTCCCTATTTCTAAGATAGTTATCAAGGACACACAGGTCAACACTGAGTGCCGGACGAAATCCCGAAGGCCGAAATCCCGAAGGCTGAAATCCCGAATGCTAAAATTCCTAATGGCCGAAATCCCGAAGGCCGAAATCCCGAATGCCGAAATCCCGAATGCTGAAATCCCGAATGGCCGAAATCCCGAATGGTCGGAATCCAGAAAGCCGAAATCCCGAAAAATAAAAAAAATACAAACAGCAATAATTGCGCAATCTCAACACTTATCTTGAATTGCGCAATTTTTGCAAGAGAGACAAAACCCTATTTGTTTTACAATTTGTCTCTTGTAAAAATTGCGCAAGTACCAAGATTGCGCAATTATTACTGTTTGAATTTTTTTATTTTTCGGGATTTCGGCCTTCGGGATTTCGACCCAAACCCTTCAACACTACCCAGAATGGTAGAGTTCTCATTTATACCTCATATAAGTCGAAAAAAATACGTAGCTAAATAAAGATCTCTTCTAAATTGTAGACTACAGTGTGTAAGCATACCTAAGAGAAAGTCAGTTGGATAAAGCCACGAATAGTATCCATACAACCTCAAGTACCTAAATTGTGTCATTAAAAAGTATTCAATGTGTCTTTTGTAAATAAATAAATATTTCTATCTGAATATTTTTTTTTGACAGATGACATCATGCTGATGAACTTTCTACGTGGTGCCAGCTTTTCCTTGGAGAAATGCAAGATGAAACTAGATGCCCACTTCACCATTAGGAATGCTGCTCCAGCTGTATACAATGACAGAGATATGAACAGTCCCGAACTTCAAGATATATTCAGTGTTGTGTAATGATTCATTAATTGAAAATACCTATATTCTAAATCACATTCGAAAAAAATCGGTGCGTGTACTTATTGTACGCGCGTTAAAAGTTATACTTCTTTGGCGTAACAAAACAAAAACATAACTTGTGATAACCTAGTTTCTTCGACTAGCTCTTAATTATCTTGTTAAATTACACACTCAAGAGAAAGGACCGCTTATTGGAGCTCCGTTGGTTAATTTATATACACTTTAACTTATATAATTATATAATTATTATTTCTCGTTGTTTTTACTTTTAAAGTAACAACTGTCGCTCTGACGTTTAATCGTTTGTTTACGCAAGGAATTGTAAATGGACGACAATAATAAATTTGTTTCCTAGGCAACGGAACAATTCTACTATCAAACTTGCGTTTGTATACAGCTGGCTGATTCGCAGCTAACTTCATACTGTCGCACACTTTCGTAACGGTGTGCGCGCGCAGCTCTCAATTTCACTTTTTACCAAACGCCCCAAAAGAAGTATAACTTCAAAAAATGAATTATAATGCCCCGTCTTTTTTATCCGTCATTACTGAAATCTACATTTCATGATCATAATCTCTGATTGAAAGCAAATGTCAACTAGCAACAAGCAAAAGGTGGTCTTGAAATGGTTCAAACCAGTCACACAATAATTAAATTATACCAAAATATTTAAAAGATACGTTATTTAATACAAGTGCCTCAAAATCATTCGGTGTCTAGAGCCTCCATGTCTCTAAGCCTGCCACAGTATTGTCCTAGTCAAGTCGCCTGAATGGATCTTCGAGAGTAGTAGTGAATAAATTGGGTGAGATCATGTCGCCATGTCGGACATCCTTGGTGATATAAAACCTGCAAGACGGTTTATCAATCTCTGGTTTAAAGTAGTCTCTCTCTAGTAAAAATATTTCACCTATGATTTGGCGGTTAACTCCTGGTTACTTTGTTGAAAAAGATTAAATTATATTTAATTGGTTATCTCAAAACTAATGTGTGTATTGTGTAATATAAAATTCGAATGATATGTATTTTTTAAAAATAACTTTGTTTCATTTCAGCCAGGCCTCGCCTCTACCTAAGCTTACGAAAGAAGGGTACAGGGTGTGGATTTTAAGAGGTAATATTATTATTATGTGTATGTATTTAATAGAAAATATTCACACTGCCACTTACTTGTGTCTCATAACTATATTTTACATTTTATAATGTCACCCTTAAATTCATAGTATTGCCTGTCGTCAAAATTCTATAATGTTCATTATATTTTTTGTTGTAAAAGGTTTGAGACTTTTACGGATTTTTTTGCTATCTAAATATATTAAATTTAAGGGTTTTCAACGCGTGTTCTTTTTCATTACTTTTTGTTAGTGTTATGTATATGAATGCGAACGCTGCTCTAAGTGTGTAGAAAAGGAGTCAGTATAGCTGAAATCAAAATGTTTACTCAGAGAGAGTAACAGGGTAGTGACTTTTCCCTTCACCATAGCGAACGTTAAGTTCCCTTCAATGTTGAGAGTGTCCCAGGAGCAGCTTTCCAAGACCTGGCTTGCAATAGAATGTGCGTTATTTATATTGTGATATAATATATTACGGTTAATCTATGAGAAAAATTCTTCTCGCTCGCAGTAAAATGCTGCAAACTTTTTGAAAGCTGAGAAATTTTCCCTTGTAGATACTAAGTCGCAATGTCCAACCTGTCCAACTAAAAGTTGAACCGACTTCAGAAGATCTTCTCTTTCAACTGACATACTATGGGAACACTCCCAAAGAATGTGAAGGGCATGCTGCAATTCGCCAATTAATTGAGCAAGTCGAATTTACTATTAGTCCAAGCTGATAGAGCTTGGAGGCAATACCGTGCCCGGTTAAGAAGTGAGAACTCCAATGGTCTGGCTATTTCCATGCGTCACTTTATATTTGGTAAAAAAAAATCATTTGTCTTCTCTTTTGAGTTTGTCACACCCCTAAATTGTGTAAAATGACACTCGCTAAGCCAAAATGAATGACGAAGTGCGACATTTTGGAATTATACCTGCGCTGCACGTCGGGTGAAAATAGTTGTATGTGCCTCCAGATGTTTTTTTTAAACTAAAAAGTCGCATTCGACCAATCTGCGTAGCTCCATTTTTTGAATAATGATGACGTCATATCGACATATTCGACACGTTGCGGGTGAGACGAGTTTTGATGTGAGAGCCGGCTTATGTTGTTCGCAACTCGGCGTCATACCCGAAATGCGTACAACTCTTCGTAATGGTAATATAAGTTAAATTATGTCACTCCATATATGCGAGGCGTATTCCCAATCTGCTCCTAAAGGCTCGACGACATTGAGCTACTTCACAAGCTACAAGATGGCGAATATACAATCTGATAGTAAACTCGCCCAGTGTCATCATCGAACTAGCTAACAAGCAGACTGTAAACAATCTACCGAGAAAACTTGAAATCGCCGGCGTGTGGGCTGATCTGTGTCTGCGCAGTAGAGCGATAGTGGCGAACCTGCCGGTAAAAAAACGAACTATTCAATACGTCATGTCAAATAGTACCAAAAATGACGATTTCAACTCGCTAGCTTGTTGGCTTCTGAGCGAGTAGAACGTTTTGTGTGTCATCATCGCTATCGCACTAGCTGACTCGCCCGCTTTTAAACTCGCCGACTAGCAGCTTGTAAAGTAGCTCAGTGTCATGGACGCTTTAGAGTAAACATTTTCTGATTTGGTTAACAAGAATGGTGTATTTTGTTATAGAGTTAATCAAAGGTGGTACGTCTCCACACATCCGCGATGGTATGAAAATTTATTTCATGCTCAAAGACATTCATTTGGCTGAAGAATCGTGCGGAATAGCTGGTGATTTATTTATCGTCGACACACAAGTTAATCTCAATAGCTACATAAAGCAATTTACTCCCACTATATTAAAGACGTTTTTGATGTCCATATTGGTAAGAATTTTAATAACTTATCTGCTATTATAGATCCCAGTAGCGAAATGCGGAAGTAGGCTGGTAAGATCCGCCATAGCGTCGCTCTAGATTGGTTTGTCGAATAGACATATTGGGACGAAAAACAAATTTTATTATCATATATTTAAATACATAGAGATATTTAAATTGTTGTTTTTACAGCATATGAATGCTGTATTCATTACAAAGCAATCAAAAGAAAATGATGGTTCTGGTCCATTTATATAGGTACATTTTGCATTAAAATGTCGATTTTGACAAAAATGGATATTTGACAAACCAATCCTATAGCGACGATAAATAGTGCACATTAAACTTTTTTGGTCATACATCTCGTATTTACTAATGAAAAACAAAATTAGTATTATGGAAATTTAAAATTTTGGTTTTAATAATATTACATAGAAATAAAATAAAATATAGGTGATATTATAAATGTTATAAATTAATTTTTAAATAAGTTAATCGCATTTACCTTGCCTGCTTTAAACGCATTTTTGTTATAATAAGCCAATTCTCACATGTGTATTGGCCAAAAAACTGAATAAAAATGTATCAAAGTTGACAAAGAACATAATTAAATTCGATATAATTGCATAATATGCTGCTGCAGTGCTATTGAATTAAGTTGAAGCAGCTTGTTTACCTTGCCCACTCTACATGCAATTTTTTTAGGTAAGCAATAATTCTTAAGATCTATTCAAACTCTGATGAAAATTGAATGAAAACTTGTCGTAAATAGAAAGAGAAAATACATTTAAAAAAAACATTCATTTTCAAACACCCAAGTTGTTTTGACAGGTTTTAAAATTCGAATCCTACTTAGTCAATAAACAAAATTGTGTTTTAAAAATGACACTTTCTGACATTAGAGAATAAATCGTCATAAATAGACATAGTTTGTACTCAAGTGACAGAAACTGTTATATTATATTCATTTTTTTTTTCAATATATTATCTACTTTAAAATGAGTGGTTAGTATGTATGCAAATGACAGTATTTATTAGTACATTATATACTAATAATCTACTCTTCCGATAATGAAGTCAAAACAAAAATTAAACACTTCCGTCATACACTCGTGATTTATACATATTAAGCACGAAATATATTGAGATGCATGTCGCGTACTATCACGTGACGGCACAGTAAGCTACCGCTACGGGAAACAGGTGTGTAATATCGTTTTTTGGCGTTTAAAATGTTATCAGACTGATGCTCCCATCCTGCAGCACATTTTGAACCGTTAAGTTTAAACGAACATTGTCATTAAAGTTAGCAAAATCTGCCAAAATCACACAGAACAACAATGAGGTCACCTCGAGTTGTACTGCACTGCATCGACACCTGCATGACTCAATGTACGTTTTATCATTTTCTACATGCATACACATTTTCGAATCGTGTCAAAATTGCGAATTTTTCGTTTTTACCGGTTGGCACTATGCATTTTCTATAAGAATGTTTTCTATTATCTATGGTCTGCGTGTTGGGTTCCGTTCAAAATATTATTGAATTTACAGACACTCGTTACTACGTTACTCTGTCATTGAATTTACAGAGATCATGTTCGTTCAAAATATTCTGCAAAATGACGAAACCATATACTAAATTTGTCGCCGTGACAGCATGACAGTACGTGACATGCATCTCAATATAATCACAACTTTATTCGGTACAAGTCGGTTATGGGGATGCCAGCGGCAAACACATTTTGAAAATAGTCGATATACTGGATTATTTGTTAGGTTGGGTTTGATTAGGTTAGGTCAAGTTAGGATAGGTTAGGTTTTCATTATTAAATTCATTAACTTTTCCCAAAATCGGCTATGTCAATTAGCACGGTTCCTGCCTGGTTTCCCCATAACAGACTTGTACCCTTTATTCTCATCTAAGGTTTTAGTTTAATCTTGTATTTTACTTTCAGGAAACGTATCCTTTTAAATTCAAAGGTGCCCATTTAGTTAATGCCCCACCCATTCTTGATACAATAGTCTCCCTCTTCAAACGTATCTTGAAGGAAAAAATTGGCAGACGGGTAAGACAATATTAATATTATTACTACTTTAGCCAAGACGCAATACACTCTCTTTTAAAATAGTCGATAAAAATATAACAGTTGTCTTGTTTATTGATAAAGCTGCTGTTTATTTCCAACGCTATACCTACCAGAGGCACCTAGCGAAATAATATAAAAAAAATACGAAGCTTGCAATCCGAGAGATTTTTTTTAAATTAAAATATTAAAAAGAGAAATATTTTTATATTAAGTGAAAGATGGACGTTATACAATGTGAATTCGTTTATTAACTTTTAGGCATACATTATTTTATAGTCATGTTTATTTTAAAAAACATATTTTTTTATGAAAAATAAAAATGTGTACTTATCACTTAAGTTGTAATTACATAACTGACATTGTAAGTTTATCGTTCAAAATTTCTGTTTAATGTTTTCAGATACATATTATTTATTAATTAATACAGTTGAAATTGTAAATTATAAAAAAATGTCTCAAATTGCAAGATTCGTATTTTTCCGCTAGGTGCCTCTGGTTGGTAGAAGCTTCACCCTTAAATTACTTTTTATTTATATATTAAGGTGAATTATTAATACTCCACTTATCAAATCACTTAGCGGAAAAATACGAAGCTTGCAATTTGAGACATTTTTTTGATAATTTATATTTTATTAGATAAACACAGTACAATATAAAAAAAAATTATAAAATGTGAATTCGTCAAGGCGAATCCTGTACCTACTAGAGACACCTAGCGGAAAAACAGGAAGCTTGCAATTTGAGATATTTTTTGATAATTTACAATTTAAACTGTATTAAAGATCTGAAAACATTAAAAAGAAACATTTTTTATTTTAAGTCAAAGATAAACTTACAATTTAAAAAAATGAACATGTGATTTGTTGTTAAACATTGTTATATTGCAAATAAACATTGTTAAAATGATCCCATCTTATTATTACATATAGTTTTATGGTCATAATATTTATTATTAAAATTTAGTTTATTAAGTTTTTTATAATGTCGTGAAAGGATTTTTGACTAATTCCGAGGCTTTGACTGCGACTAGCTGTCATATTATCGCGCCTTCTCTTCTAGAAGGGGATCCACCGATGTATTTTATTTTATTGTTCATGGTGGAACTGTATTGTATTATTGATTAATTTAATAAAATAGGATTTTTTTTAGTACTTATTCCACTTTTAATAAATAAATATGGACTGGCTTCGTCTGCCTCAGAGGGACATTTTCAACTGAATAATATTTTATAAAACAGGTATTTACCAAAACAAATTCAAAAGACGACGCAAATAATTTACCAATACATTGCATTATCCGTCCAATAATACTTTGTCAATAACAATTATTAATTAATGTAAAAAATAAAATTAGATATTAATATGTCATACTACATCATTAACTAAACAAAATACTCTAAAATTATTAACATAAAACGAAATATGAAGCAATAAGCACTTACAATAACATTTCAGTATATCACCAAACAAATATTTATGATTAGACACAATAAAATTCGATTAACAAATTATGAAAAAAATTGTAAATTTTAAAGCAGTAGGCAGTAACATACTTACCTAAAATTATAAATTTTTGATGTCCTATCTTAATAGGATGTATTGTATTAACAAATTTTGTTTTTACGAGAAATTGATGTCAGCCACTTGCTCAACCTACTAGGTCCATAGGTCGGTGGCGCACCCAAGGGGGGGGGGGGGGGCAAGGGGCCCTGGCACTCCCCAAAAATGAAAATTATCAGAATGATTTTAAACATTGAAATTGAAAGCCAATAAACTATTCCTCTGGGCTTAGACAAATAAAAACACGGCAAAAAAATGATTTGTAATAATTCTCCAGCACCCTTTTTAGGAAAATATCTTAGATTTTAACACAAAAATTTCGAAACACTAATGTCAGGTTTTTTTAGAAACCCAATCCCTAATGGAACTGTCAAAAAATTCTCGGTGTCCACCCGAATTCCGGAGTGGTGTAGGTCATGGCTGGGTAGGGCTGACAGGGCTCTAGTCTGGGGGCCCGGCGTGTCGGGTTGACCAGATAAGTGAG
Source organism: Rhyacophila brunnea (assembly GCF_057557595.1). Taxonomy (NCBI): domain Eukaryota; kingdom Metazoa; phylum Arthropoda; class Insecta; order Trichoptera; family Rhyacophilidae; genus Rhyacophila; species Rhyacophila brunnea. Next base: position 19,835,487 of record NW_028232893.1, on the reverse strand, counting down.
ATAAGCACACATCATAAATTAGCTTTAATAGTAAAAAAAATCTTCAATTACTTATATAATTGTCCAATATATTTTTTTGATTATTATGTGTCAATACTCGACAGCTCCATTATTAATGTAGATGTATTAAAAACCCTTAATTTGAACTAAAACACAATTTGAAAAACGTTAATGTATTGTTTCACACTGCCTTTAATCTTAGCGGTAGATAGAGGGCCCCCCAAATATCCTAGCCTGATGTGGGGACCATGGTGTAGGTACACCGAGTGCAATAGACAAAAGACCGATAAACGAGAAATTAGGCTGTGAAGAAGAAAAAGAGCCTAAAGAACTAATTTACATTCTCCTCCTTGCCCCCCCCCCCATATTAAATCCTGGGTGCGCCACTGCCATAGGTACTCTGACTCATGCACAAATTATTGAAAAACAATAGTGTACTTGCCAGAACCTGGAACCCACGACATCATAGGCCGACGCTTAAGCCGCGCGGCCATTGTGGGTGAAATTATGATTTATTCCTTAGTATATTCGTATTTTTTCGCTAGGTGCCTATATAGGCAGAGGATTCACCTTAATAATGATTAACTTTTTATGTTTAGGTCTATGTTCATAAAGATATTGAATCAATATACCAGTTTGTGCCGAAGGAAATATTGCCAGCCGAATACGGCGGAGATGCGGGACCTGTCATGGATATCCACAGTAAGAATAAATAATATTGCTTCTTCATGAACCGTTGGAAATACCTGTAATTTCAGTGGTCACCACTCACCACCCTCAGTCACCCATTACTTAATTTACTTTTTCTTATTGGGCCATCCCATAGTGGCCACCATCAAGGCGATCTTAGATTTGTCGTCTGCTACCTGGAATAGTTCAGTGAAGCTGCACTCGTACCAATCACGAAGGTTCTTAAGCCACGAAATAGGACGCCGTCCTCTGCTACGCTTACCATTGATCTTTCCTTGAATGACAAATTGGGGAATGCTGTACTTGTATCTTCTCATAATGTGGCTGAGGTAGTGTAGTTTATTGGTTTTGATACTACGCAGAACTTCTCGGTTCTTCCCCATTCGATTGAGAACTTCAACATTTTGTCACCCGGTCAGTCCAAGGAATTTTGAGGATGCGTCTATACAGTCACATCTCGAAAGCTTCAAGTCTCCGTGACATCTCTTGGTTTAGCGTCCATACTTATATACCATAGAAAAGAATTGAGAGAACATAACAACGTTCCATACGCAGTCTCAGACCTAGGCTAAGGTCTCGATTGCTAAGGAGGCGTCTCATTTTGAGAAAAGCACTCCTTGCGATCTCAATTCTAGTTTTATTTCCTGAGACTGGTCCCATTTCTCATTGACCCATGTACCTAAATATTTATAAGATTAATTTAAAAAAATAACTAATACTATCTGCATCAGTGGCGAAGAGTGGAGGTAGGCTGTTAGGATTCGACATAAATAGTGCATACTAAACTATGTCTGTCATACTTATTTGTTTTTGTTTTACTAATATTACAATTTGCAGATGGTGCTGGTTAGTTTTTTTTAAATCAATTAAATCCTGCCTAAGCCAAACCATAATAGTTTAGGTGTACAATGGGCGATCCGGCAAAAATAATGCATATTTTTTCAGTGACACAAGACGTAGGTATGTTTTCGTTGAATTAAGAATGCATATTGCAGATGGTGTTGGTAAGTTTTTTTTTAAATTCATTAGGCCATGCCTACCCAAACCGTAATAGATAGAAATATTCTTCTCTCCAAAAAATATTTAAAATTATGTATTGTTTAACGGTATAAGTTTGAATATTTTATAGATCAACGAATATTTTTTGACTATACTAACGTTTAATTGAATTTTAAAAACCAATAAACACTATCTACACATTAGATTTTCAATGAAAACAAACATATTTGACTGACAACGTTTAGTGTGCACTATTTATATCGGATCTTAACAGCCTACCTCCGTCCTTCGCCAGTGCTACGCTGCATATTGTAATCTTAGTTCAATGAAAAAAAATATGTATGTCTGACAAAGTTTAGTGTGGACTATTTATGTCGGATCTTAACAGCCTACCTCCAGCCTTCGCCAGTGCCACCTTATGGAGAATTTTGTAAGCTATTAAATGGCATACTTGGAAAATAACGACTATGGAAAGGAAAAAGGGCCTAATCCACACAAATCAAATTTTACAGGAGGCACAAAAACGTTTTTGTCATGGTTTCAAGTCAAAGTTAAAATACAAAATAGACATCAACTTGAAGTGCGTGATAATTAATAATTCGGTTTTTATATCCTTAATCTGATATTCATTATTGAGTAAAAAAAAAAAAACAGAAATGATAGTTAAGTCGATTTCCCGTATCACTTCCTTCTTCTTTTTTAATTACCAGTTAAATTTAGATAATAAATCAGCATTTGCAGCTTACATCCTTTGGATACAACATGTATTTAAAATGAAATAAAACCTATTTTGTAAAAACTGAGGGTTAAGCTCTTTTTCCTTTCTAAAGTTGATAATAATTAAAATCATAGCCCCAAACACTGACCTCAAAAAGAAAACATTGAAATTCAAAAGAAAGATCATTATCACAAACATTTATTTTGACAAAAAATATTTATATATTTTTTTCTTTCCATAACGATATATTTAACTAGAGTGAATTATTGTGATTGTAATTAATTTTAAATTGACATGGAAGATAACTTTTAAGTCAAGGTTAATAAATAATATAACAAGGAAGTTAATAGTCAGTTTTTTCACATCGAAACTGAATTAATGTGACAATGATCTTTCTTTCCGCTTAGGTACCCTTCAGTTGTCAATTGGTCCTGGTTGACAGTTCAACAGATTTCAGGAAAGTAAATATGCTTATTATGGTGCTAAGACTGCTCGACGAACCTAATCATCCTGGCCATGACATCTTGACGAAGAAGAAGAACTGATATGCTATTTATTTAAATACCACGTGTATATCTTCACTCATTTTATTCATCTGTACGGCGGTCAGATGTTCGTTATTGAGTTATCCAGATGTCCAGTCATTGGCACTGAAATGTTTCAAGCCCGCTGTCTGGTGTCGTATCCGGAAACTTGTACGTATGCAGTTCGCCGTGTCACACGTCTTCACCGTGAAATGTTGTATCGGAAATATATGGCCGTATATTAAAGACCATGAAAAAACATGGACCCTAAGTAAAAGAGAGATCCGGAAACTTAGAGTAGCACAACGTGGTATGGAGAGGTGTATGCTGGGCATAACGCGAAAGGATAAAAAGAGGAATGAGTGGATAAGGAAGCAGACAAGGGTTTGCGATGTGATAGAGTTCATCAAAAGCCTCAAATGGAGATTGGGCTGGACACTTAGTTCAAAGAAAAGACAATCGCTGGACAAATTTAGTTATCCAGTGGTATCCAAGAGGTACAAAACGTCCACAAGGTAGACCTAGAGGCCGCTGGATCGATAAAATGATTGATGATGAATGAAGTTCTGCGGAAGTACGTGGCAACGCAACGCACAGGACCGACAGAAGTGGAAGCAGCTTGAAGAGGCCTTCATCCAGCAGTGGATAGATTCAGACTGATGATGATGATGATGATGATATTAAAGACCGTCCAACCTCTTTGGGTAGTATAGTACCTACTGACTAATGTCTAAATATAGCACGGCTCTTGTCAGTTTACACTTTACAGGAAGCCAGCAGCAAACAATTTTTGAAAATAACTGATATACTGGACTATTTGTTAGGTTAGATTTTCATTCTTGAATTCATGGATTTTGCCAAAATAAGCTATGAAAATTGAATTAATGTTCACATTGAATCTAATAAAATTGGAGACCGTATAGTATACGGTCATCTCTTTCCGATAAGAAATCTCACGGCGAACTGTGACACGGTGAAATGTTTTACGTACAATTTACATGTAACCGTCTGGAGTATCCCAGAAATAACCTTCCAAAGTTTTGGTTAGCGTGCACTAAATTGTTCGTGATTTTTCTTCTGATGTAATCTAATACGGTCAAGCTTTGATGAATTCGCTCGTGTGATACATATCACCTACACATCCTGCAATTTACCACATACGCAATCTTGATAACATAATTAATAATTATTATACTTAATTACAGACGCTTGGAAAGAAAAGCTGATCAGTTATACAGGCTGGTTTAAAGAACAGGAAAGCCTGAAGGCCGATGAATCTCGCAGACCAGGAAAGCCGAAGACCCACGCAGATCTTTTTGGAATTGAAGGCAGTTTTCGACAGTTATCTATCGATTGAACAGAACTAATAGACGACAACCGATATAGGCAACCAATATGAGTACCTACACCAAAATAGATCAAAGTACACACCTGGGAACAGTAGCGAAGGGTGGAAGTAGGCTGTTAAGAGCCGCCTTAAAAAGTGCACATTAAACTTTGTTAGTCATATGTATTATTGTTTTACTAACTAAGACTACAATTTAAAGGCGGTATTGGTTAGTTTTTAAAATTCAATTAAACCCTTCCTAAGCCAAATCACAATAGTGTTGGTATATTTTGGGCGATACGACAAATGTTATGCACACGTCTTTTTATGCATACTTATTTGTTTTCGTTGAATTAAGAATACTAATTATACATATTGTTGGTTCATTTTTTTAAATTCATTAAGCCCTGCCTAAACCAAACTTTAATAGATAAAAATGTGTTTCTATCTATAATCTATTCACAGTTATGTATGATTTAATTACAAAATTTTAGATATTTTATAGAAAGACTAGTATTTTTTGACTATTATCGATTATGGCTTGATTTTTGCAGGGTGTAATTGAATTTAAAAAACTAACCAACACCATCTGCAATTTGTAGTCTTAGTTCAATGAAAATAAATACGTATGATTGACAAAGTTTAGTGAGCACTATTTATGGCGGATCTTAACAGGCTACCTCAACCGTTCCCACTGCCTGGGATTCATACGAATTAGGGGGGAAATGTGGTACTCGAGCACGCATCCATCACATTTCGGCCAATGTGGTTTACGAATTTAACCACCTGAACCCTACCTAATTTCGGCAAAATTAAGTAATAGTCATTCGGTACAAGGAATAGTTACTGACATTTATTTATCCCTAAAACCTCAATTACACTGAGCTTCTTTACGAGCTGTTTATTGGCGAATTTACAATCTGCCTGTAAAGTAGCCCAGTGTAATCATCGAATAAGCTAATAAGCAGGTTGTAAACACTCTACCGAGAAAAGTTGAAAGCCGGTCAACTTTAAACGCTATACGCCGGCGTGTGGGCCTACTGCGACTGCGCAGTAGAGCGCAGTACCAACCTCCCGGTAAAAAAACGAACTACGTTCCGTCAAAATAGTCGCTGGCTTGTGGCTTCTCAACGAATGGAAAGTTTTGTGTGTAATCATCAAATCGCAGTAGCTGAATCGCCCGCTTTTAAATTCGCCAATAAACAGCTCGTAAAGAAGCTCAATGTAATTGAGGCTTAACTGAGGTTTGGATATATGTATATTATATAAATTGTGTTTCCGAATTATTTACGTTCAATAAATAATGTTATATTATTAAATCTTGTTCATTACTCTTTAAATAAATAAAATAGTTTATTGAATTATGTAGGTTAAGTTACATTAAGTAAAGTTTAGTTTTCATTATTTTTTTATCTTGATGCAATTATCATCCAACTGTTTTCATTGATCACATTAGAAAGAATGAGCTGGAGTTGCCAATGTGCATTACAGACTGAAACACTTTCGTTCTACATAATTATCGCAAAAATAACTATTAGTCATAATATACTGAAGCGTTTTACATGTTTTGCTAATATTGGCGAATGGATTTTGTGGTTAGAAACCAGGTAAGTACTAATAATAGGTACCTACTTACATTAATTCCTAGAAGAATCCATGCTTCTGAACTGTATCAAAATTATATATGTTCACTAAAAAATCTTACATTAAAATTTTGTTAATTATTCGTTGAAAAAAGAAAAAAGTTAATTAAATCATGTAAAATTAAATTATAATTACTTAGTTAACTTAATATTCCACTGTATTTATTATCTAATTTCAGTATGCTACGTATTTTAAAAATATATTGATCAATTATTTATTACCTAATTACTGTACTTTATTTTATTATTCGCAATATTCGGCCATGTAAATAAAAATACATTTTAATTGAATTGAACTAATTCCTACGATGGCGACGCGGCTTAAGCGTCGGCTTATAGCGTCGTGGGTCCAAGGTTCGTATCCTGGGACTGGAAAGTACACATATTTTTTTTCAATTTGTGTGTGAGTCAGAGTATGGACCTAATAGGTTGAGCAAGTAGCTAACATCCATTTCTCGTAAAAACAAAAACTGTTAATACAAACCTCTACTTTGTGGAGGCCCATATGATCCTATTAGGATCGAAAATGGTCGAAAGATAAGAAAGAACTAATTCCAATCCCCTTCCTATAATTAATGCATACACCTGTCACATACTACCATTTAGGCCAGAAATGGCGAACCTTTGACAAACAGGCCATTTTTGCGTAATACGCAGGTGAATTTCGAGTTTTTTGTCTGACATTTTTTACAAGCACTAATTATTTTTTCTAAAATCTCTTGAATCTAAAAAATTAACTTTAAAATATTGCAACACTGGTTTGTCATATCAGTGTTCGAGGAGATTTCTCAATAATTTAAATAAAAAATTAATTTTATTGCATAATGTAATTTTATAAGAGCAGATGTCATTAACCGATACGAATTCAATGAAAAATACAGCAAACTATTTTGATCGTCTTTGGATAAACAATATATATATATATATCTACGGATAACAATAATTATTTTCGTCGATCTTTCAAAACGAAACTAAAATATAACTCTAGTAATAGTTTAACTAATATATGTGTGGGTTTCTTTTCTAAACTACTTTAATTTATTATAATCGACGTATACATAAATTTACTTCAGATAAGCAACAACACAAACTCAATTATAGACCCCTTCAAAACAACCTGTCACGCATCACATTCTATATTAATCGAGCGTATCACGAGACCTGTTTTTATGCCTGGAAATGTCTCAGCAGCAGATACCCAAGACTAAGTTTGCCACGCACTCAAATGTGACTTTCTAATGAAAACTGTCCATTGGAAACAGGAGCATGCTGATCTATCAACAATAAATTATTCCAATTAATAACTAAGTTAGTAAAGCTAAAATAATACGGACATACAAAAGTATATGAACGTCCGCAATAAGACGTTGCAATTTTTTTAAACGCAACAAAATTGGCCTTTATGGACTAGATCTGACTTGGTCAGCTGCATGGTCATCTCTTTCCTTTCGGAGTACCTGTGAGATAAACAACAAATAAATATTTTAATAAATTATTAAAAAAACTTATATTAAACCCTTTGAATGCTAAACAACAATATATCATTTTTCATAACGACAGCGAGAAATGCTAACAACGATAGTTGTTAGACGCCGTAATACTTGAAATAGTAAATTTTTTCGGGAACTTCCTATCGCCTCAGTATCAAACCGGTTTTTATGTTCTATTACTTCTCACTTTACGATATTAACTTCTTTTTCGACACTTCTTTAGTTACATGATACTAATGCATTGGACATTTTAATTATTAGTATGTAGGTAGATAGACAAATCCGTCCATATTAGTGAATCCAATCCCGAGCCAAAATCTTGATCCCGGGATTTCGGGATTATGATTTGACGATCCCGGAATTGGCATTTTTTCAATAATTAATATAAAATTTCTATATATACAAATAACGTTGATAAAATCGGTCAAAAATAAATTTAGTATAATTTATACCATTTAAGACATTTATTGTTAATATTGTATACGTTCAATCTTGGAAATACATAGGTTTAATGGAGTAAATAATATTGTAATATGTATAAATAATAATGTGAAAGTAAAACAATTTTATTTATTTATGAAAAAATAACAAATATAACTTCAATTAAAATAAAAATAAATGACAAATTCATTAAAAAAATGATAAAATCACTTAAAAGTGCGAAGCATTGTTTTTTCCAATCTTTATCGTTTTTATTAATTTATGTGAAAAAATAAAATGAATTGGCAACACATGGGTAATAAATCAAACTTCATTCAAACTCAGTTTATTTCTAATGTATTTGTATGTTATTAAAAGTATTTTTTCTGTTATATTTTCGTTTTTATTTTATTTTCCATAAAAATTGATAAAAAAAATCAATCCCGAAAGTTTCGGGATTATGTTTACCAATCCCGGAATTCATGGGTATCGAAAATAGTTCGGGATTCCAGGATTGGAATCCCTAGTCCATATATTACATTGTCAATACAACAAAGAAAATTAATTATGCACGCGGAATGGACCATTCGTGTTATTAGTGAATAAAACAATCAAAACAATAAAGCAATAACGAAATGAAGAGAAAATAATTTGATGTTATCGGCAATTATTTATCAGGTCAATAAACACAACAATCGGAATTATTATACTCATAGGAATTTATTATGAACTTCTTTTTTATTCGCTGATAAAGCCATTAGAATTACAAATTTAATTATTAATTTAAGTCGAGAAAAGAAAAAATGCATAGCAGTAAAAAGGTTACCTGAGGATACTATTTGCAAATACGGCTCATCCCCAAAAACACAATTTGCGACAAAATGCAATAAACTATTTTACAGCCTAGTAAAAGAATAATTTATTTCATTTCTTAGTTCATTATAGTGTAGATAAAATAGAAAACTTAGGGCAACTTATTAATAAAATAAATAATCTATTTAAATTTTTTAATATTGTTTGTATCAAGCCGGGTTTGAAAGTGAATGTTGGATTAAGCCGTTTTTGCAAATAACAATAATTTGCAAGTATGCAACCAATGATATTATACGTACCACTAAAATGTTAGTCACATTACCCAAAAGCTGAGCTGTTATTAACTAACGTGAAACGAGTTGAGAAAACTAAATGATTGTGGAATAATCCATATTTTTTGAAAGTTTCATGTTTTTGATAATTATTGTATATTATTGTAATAGAGCCGGATTTGAGGTTGCTGTCTAAAATCCATTTAAAGTGTATTTTTCATCACATAATGTCATTCAAGGTTAATTTTTTAACAATGTTGTAACGAGCCAAATTTGCAAATATGTAGTAGCCTAAATTATGTAAATTTAAAAAAAATAAATGGTAATTTTACAACAAACCGTTATGTGAAAATATATTATTATGTAGGTGGATATCTTGATTTTATGTTTATTTATAAGATATTTTATGGTTATTTGACACACTGTAGAAAAAGGTTCGCCATTGCCGACATAATTAAAACATAGCTACTACAACTAGGTATTTATTGTCTCGCAATTTTCGTGATTGTAATGCAAGAGCCAATAAGACAAACTACGCTAAACTGCGGCTAAGACCAAATCCATGTGCAGTGCTGTTCGATGCATATGCCGACACTCCTCTGCGAGTTTCCGGTCTGCCCGTCGAGCTGGTGTCCAGATTCAAATACTTGGGTGCCACGGTTGCCGACGATGGTGGTATTTCTAGTGAGCTTGGAATCTGCATGGGCATGGCGGGGTCTGCATTCAACCAAATTGGAGTCGCACGGAGGTCAAGGCTGTATTCTGTGAGGACCAAATGTCATTTATTTAACGCGTGCGTGCTACCTGTGCTCCTCTATGGTTGTGAGACATGGCATCTCACTAAGCTTCAAAAGTCTCGGTTTTTGAGCTTTGAGAATCGATGTCTCCGCCGAATCTTAGGGGTACATTGGTACTACCGCGTTACAAACACCCGAGTTTGTGAGCAGACACAGGAGCCTTCGGTAATTGAGGTTATCACAAAGAGACGCTTTACGTGGCTGGGACACGTATTCCGAACGGCGCCAAAGAGTGCGACACTTCGTACCCTTGTGGCACAGCCTCAAGGGTTCCGTCACCGTGGCCAGCCCTCCCTAACCCTGCAGCGGTACTACAGGGACGCAAGAGTTGGCGATGGACCGAGGGAAGTAGCGCGAAAGTGTGCTTGCCCTTTGCCCCAATGTTGGGACCTGACAGGGTGGAAGAAGAAGTCTTTTATCGTATGAATAAAATTATTTGAATAAAAGTGTCTGAATAATCCATTTAATATGAAAATTATTCAAATAAAAATGTATAATATTATTTAATATATTGAAGTCATAGACGAATCCAAGAAAGAGGCTTTGATATCCATTGCCACACCCTTAGATGAATTTAATTTTACATACGTACTTAAATATTATATCAATATTTTTTCATCATTGCCAAAAAAATTATATTAGTGACAATGTATAATATGCTATTATGTCTGTAAGTTTAATTCAAATTCAATTTTTTTTTTACATACAGTAAAAATTTCCAATTATAAATTTAAGACATTCACAACATGAGTTTTAAAAGCAAATGAATAGTATTAACACAGTGTATAGAAGAAAGAAAGAAATGCAGAATCAAAAAAACAGTATTAAAGTAGGAAATAGGTAAAAAAATTATAAAACATGGAAGCACACCGAATGAAGTGGACCCTATTTTAAGAATTTATAAAACAACGCCCATCTATACTCACCTCACGTAGGTGGAATATATCAACATCAGAAGCGATTTAGTTGAACAGAGTTATTGCCCTCCCAATTGGAATCACCAATTGCAGATTATTTCTGCACATTGGAAGAACAAACAACAGATGCTCCCGATAAATAAGACAGTTGTCAGGGATACACAAGTCAATACTACAAATAATGACAGAGTTTTCATTTATACCACGTATAAGTCGAAAAAATACGTGGTCAAATATCGAAATCTTCTAGCATTTAAACTACAGTATGTAAGTATACCTAAGAGAAAGGCAGTTGGATAAAACCACGGATAGTATCCATCTAACCTCAAATAAAGGAGTCTCAAAATTTTCATTTGAACTAGCTCCACCATAATATCGTATTTCAACTGATGTGGGGCGATATGAGGCTTAATCATTAGGTACAAACAGTTTCGAAGAAAGCATTGGCCTAATCTCATCCCATTTCACGGTACATATTAATATTATTATCCATTAAAAATCACATTGTGGGGTTGAATGTTTTTACAATTAATCGTCTCAAAACAACTTTACTGTTAAATTATCAACGTCACATCGGTGTATTTATTGATCAATAAGGTACGTATATACATATTATATGAATACGTGTATTAATTAAGGCGCTAAGTACCAAAAAAATAAAAACTGTCATTTTTATAGAAAAATGTTCTACATACCAACGCCAATAACTTCAACTATAGTCTAAGTGCCTCAAGCAAGTCAAAAAAAATACAGCAAAATAATTAAACCTGTCGACGTTGTAAGTCCGTTGGCGTGTTTTATTTATAATGGTGTAAGTAGCACTGCAGTGGTCAACGGAATTCAATATAAAATAGCTGACGATGGTGTATTGACACTATAAAACTACATTTTTCAAAAGGTCTGCTTCATGAAATTTTACTGCACTGACTCGGTATTTTGTAACTACAGGCAATACTACTTTTTGGTACTTAGAGCCTTATTTAATACACGTATTCATATTATTATATAATATTGGAAGAAAAATACCGAAGTATTAGTAAAAACTATTAATACTTTTTTAACGTGCCTATTCTTGGACGATCGCCTGTCACTGCGCAAAATAATATAAAGAAATAATATTATTTTATTGTATTAAACTGCATAATTATAGTTACGATCATTCAACTATGATGTAAAGAATTTTATCTATAGGTGAGGAAAGAGGAGTATTTTGATGCACGCTACTGATTTTACACAATATTTAAACACATAAAATACATATGAAATTTTCGAGCCTTGGGCAGATAGTAATTATAGTGAAACTCATCATTTTTGCAAACCTTATCGTGTATTGAATGAGTTTAAATATTTCCGATTATTAAAAATTATCTAGGTGGCAATTATCAACATGTAATTTTTCTGACCCAAAAGTGATTACTTAAGGGTGATCGTAATAATACCGCGAGTAAATTATAAGACTTCAATATAATATATTTCTTATAAGTAAAACAATTAACGTTTAATTTATAAAACCTGTAGGTATAAAATATGCAGTTTTTTGGAAGGCAGATTTTTATTACTATGTCGTATTTTATAAATATTTTTATCAATAAAATATGTTTTGATAAATTCTTTAGATTTAAGAAGGAGCCAAATAATTTTTGAAGCTATAACAGTGTTGTGTATTTTGTTTCTAATTGTAAAAACATTGATTTCATAAAAAATGGATAATGTAATTTGAAATCCTTTTTATTTATAGGTACGAGTATCTATTCGAGCTTTGATATTGTGGCTATGCCAAAGCTTAATTTTATATACTTACCTACTTAAATAAAAAATAAAAACATGCTAGACATTTTTTTATTATTTTTAAAAATCTATATTAAAAGTATGTTAAGTATAACAATACATTTGAAATAATCCTGACACACGGTTAGTAATTAAGGTAATTTAATAGTTTGATACCTATACATATGAAATTTAATACAGATTGCCAATAAGTAACGCAATTTAGAAAGGATTGTTTATTCAGAGAGTATTGTGCAAACCATTAGTAAAAATTTGTCACAATTAGATAGTCGGTATTCCTACAGCACAGTGGTCAGTACACATGGGCGCGATTCCCGAAGTGCGCAGGTTCGTAGTTGTTCAAGATGTCGTATTTTTTTCAAAAAGATTCTTTCTAGATGTTAGCCGGCTCTCACATCGAAGCTCGTCCGCTTGCAACTTGTCGAATACGTTGATGTGACGTGATCGTTATTCACAAAACACACGTTGCCAAATGGAGTTCCGCAAATTGGTCGAATGCGACTTTTTAGTTTGAAAAAAACATCTATTGTTGCAATCGACAAGCTACACGCTTCTCAGACTGCGAGTCTAAGACACCAGGACGCATACAGACACCTACGAATTGGTCATTCTTATACCGGCCCGCCGATCGCCGCATCCAAATATCTATACGTTTCGAATGTTACGTGCGACTGTCGCTAGTTAGATGTGCGCGGTCTTCATATGTGACACCGCATCGTCGTTCCTGGAAGATTTTATTTATGGCTTTGCGGCAGACAAGGCGAGTTTAGATGTGAGAGCCCACCAGGAAAGCCGTGGAACCGGCTATGTATTTTTCTCAGAAGTGTTTTCAAATTACGTATGTTCAATAAAATAATGTTACATTTTTAAATCTTTCAAACTATTCATTGAGTTTTGAAAAATAAGCTTTTTACATTTTACCGATATTTGGGGGCAATTTTCGATGTACCTATCAGGTTGTTATTATCCTGATATCTTCCAGTTACAAGGGCACGACTGTTCATTAATGGATTCGCAAATCAAAACATATTTTTGAATATTTGCCACTCTAATCTGTTATTTACGTGATAATTTTGTAACTCAGGTATTTCCATACTACTTCGCAACGTTATAATATTATACGCCTATAAATATAGTGACTTTAGGTCAACTTAATATTATAAACGGCATACGACCAAGATTTTTTAGAGAGGAATTGAAATTATAGCATCCAAACTGGCTAAAATCAAAACCGGTTAACCGGGTAACCGTGCGTTTCGAAACTAACCGAAAACTAACTGTATTTTTTCTTTGTTAACCGACAGAATTCTTAGTATCCACCGTATACACTCTATATATAGTTTTTAGTGGCCTTCCCGGACGCCAGAATCCGGTCGGCTTGAAGAACAAGCAATCTAGGTTGAGGTTCTCTTCTGGCATCCGTAGCACGTGGCCGAGTCAGGTCCAACGTTGCCTCTTCATTCTCAGCATGATGAGAGGCTGCTTGATGCGTTCTCTTATCTCCTCGTTGCTCCTAAAGTCATACCACCGCACACCCGGTATCCGTCGCAAACATCTGTTTTCGAAGCTCAGTATACGGTTGCTTTGAGCCTTTGTAAGGCGCCATGATTCGCTACTGTAAAGCAGCACCATCAGAATGCAAGCATCAAATAAGCGGCATTTGGTTTTGACCGAGTAGAATTGTGAGTCCTAGACATTCCGCATCGAGTTGAATGTTGCTCCAGCCATTCCCATTCGGATAGCGAGCTCTTTCTGCAAAATGCTATCTTCCGCGTTGTGTACCCCCAGGTACTTGAAACTGTCGAAGCTCTCGATGTTTTGTCCGTCGCTAATTAGAGGGAAATCTGGATCAGGACAGGTGCTATTGCACAAGACATTGGTTTTCTTCGCGTTGATTTTCAAACCAACGCGAGATGAGTTGTTATGCAACATGTCGATTGTCTCTTGAATGCCAATTGTGCGGCCACAGTTAAATTTCACGTTAGAACCACTGCTTCAGATATTAGACCCATATTCAAGAATACTACGCACAAACAAGACGTAGAGTGTTCGCATGACATTTGAATTCTTAAATGGATTAGCTTGTCGCATGATGAATCTTAGAAGCTTACTTGTACATACATATAAATGTAGAGGTTATATAAAACGGTGAAAGGATAATGAAGAGTTAAAAGTTATGCCAAGATCTTTTGACATAGATTGACGCTACATTGAACTCTTTGACATTACATAATTATATTTAATCGGGGTTCTTGACCTAGAAAAAGTAATAAAGAAACATTTGTCAATTTTTGAAAGTTGTACAATATTCTTACATATTCAGTGATTGATATTATATTTTACCAATAAGATACTCATTCATTTATGACACTACAACCCTTGGCGGGTCTTGGCACCCTTCGAAAACTTCCTCCATCCTGGACGATCTAGCGCCGACATTCTCCAGTTACTTTGATAGAGCATTTTTAAATTTCCCGTGGCGGAGTCCAAGTCTTCTCCTGCAATCGGGGGTTGCGTACATAGCCCGCCTCGCCGGTATATCCTCCAGCATTTTATGCACGTGGCTGATCCAGCGCAGTCTCTGCATGTTATGCCACGTGATCTTTTCGCCGCCATAAAGTGTGTGCAACTCATAGACTATAGATACATCTAGACGCCACCCGTTGCATTGCTAAATGAAGCTACGTGTCGTGCGCTTGTTTTGTGGGCGAGCAAACGCATTCGCCTACTAATGTTCGAGACCATAGACCATTTCGCTAGTGCTCGCACTAGACGCTCAGAATTAAAATATAATTTTCTATTTTTTTACATTATATGGTATTTTCAAGCGGTCAAAATCCAACCAATTAGGTAAAGATAACCATAATTTAAGTAATTTTAAAGAAACACTAGATCACTGATATTAAAATAAATAATAATATACAAATAAATTGTCACGAACATGTATTAACTTACCTATCAAACGTAATACCATCTTCTTGCTTATCAGTACGGCTACCATGTTTTAATACAACACGCAGAACCACCTTTCCTATGTAATTAACTAAAAATATTTACCACTGACTTTATGTTTAACACAAAAAATAGCAAATTTAGCAACACGAACTCGTAGATTATCGACGCTGCGTGAAGCGATTCAGCACGATTTGCCGGCGATACTTTTGGAAACTAACTAAGAAAGAGGTAGACCTTTTATCTTACTCTAGCGCGTGTCGCAGAGATTATAAGGGTGCCGAATACTTTCTCACTCGCATTCATGCATCGTTTTTGTTCAGGCCTTGGTGCAACTCCTAATTGAGTGGTTTACAAGCATAGTGAACCAAGTCCATTCTGGTTGTTTTTGAGTAAGCTAGGTTCAAACCTAATATTTGAGTATTTCTTGTTCTGTAAGGGTATGATTTCCCTGACATAATAATTTAAATGTACTCAGACTAACACTTCAGAAGTGCAATCATACCCTTACAGAATTAGAAATACACAAATATTATGTTTGAGCCTAGCTTACTCAAAAATACACAGAATGAAATTGGTTCACTATGCTTGTGAACCACTTAATTATACCTTAGGTACATTATTTACAATTTTAAATATATTTTTAGATAGACCTCTATGACATTTATTCGTGTTAAATACTACCGAATTAACCGGTTAATTATTCGTAAAAAAACCGTTACTCGGTAGTTTTAGCTCGGTAGTTTTTCTGGGTTGAGAATCTATGGAGGCACAAATAAACACGTGGTCGAACCAGGTGGAATGTGATTATATTATTAATATAACATAGGTAATTATTATTACAATATAATTATATTACTTTGACAATACGTTGCTAAGAGAAAAAAAATAAAAATACTTAGGTATATTCTTTCAAAACGTTTTTATTGCAAACGAATTCGAATCTTGAAAAACCAAAATATAGCATTAATATGTTAATACGAGGAGAGCTTCATAAGTTCGCGGAATGGGACAGAAAGAAAAGAATATATTATATTAGAATATGCTTTATTTTTCAATATAATCTCATCGGACATGAGTACACTTAATATATCTATTGATTAATTTTTCTAAACCTTCTTAGAAAATAATTTTCCGGTTTGCCTTAAAAATGCTTGTTTACGGCTGCCTGTAGGAATTCATCATCAAAACGTTTTCCACGTAAGTTTTTCTTCAAATTTGAAAACAGATAATAATCACTAGGTGCCAAATCAGGACTGTAAGGTGAGTGAGATAATTCCTGTAAGCCGCATTTTCTCATAGCAGCCATTGCAATTTGAGCCTTGTGAACAGGTGCGTTGTCATGAAGTAAGAGGATGCTTTTTGTTCATTTTCCCCTCTTTTCTACTTTAATAGATTCTTTTAAGTGACTTAAAATATTAGCGTTCTACTGTTCTGTGATGTTGGTGCCTTTTGGTTTATAATCTATTAACAGGATTCCTTGTGAATCCCAAAACACTGTTGCCATCACTTTCCCAGCAGATGGTACGACTTTAAATTTCTTGGGGGCTGAACCACCTTTTTTATGCAACTGCATAGACTCCTGTGTTAACTCAGGTTCATAATGATAAACCCACGTTTCACCTCCCGTAACAATTTTGTTGACAAGCTCATCTTGATTGACGTCAGTCAGCTTTAAAAACTGCTTAGAACATTCCACATAGTAACTTTTTTGATATGGCATAAGCATTCGTGGCACCCATTTTACGCTTACCTTTGACATCCCAAGATTTTCGTGTATAATTCTGTAAACTGTTATTTTGGATAGATTGAAGCTTTCTGCGATTTTGATTAGTTTTATCTGACCATTTTCCATAAGGGCATCTTAGATTTTTAGTACCATTTCATGTGAAGTGATGCCACTTGGCCTTCCACAATGGTAATCATCTTCTAATGACTTTCTACCTTGTTTAAATAAACGTGACCACTTGGTCCTGATTTTACCACAAGAAAGAGTGCCATAAACCAATTTCATTTCATTTTGGATAGTTTCCACAGTTTTTCCCTATTTTGTGAGGAATTTAATTACATTGACATTGTTAAAATTATCATAGACTTCCATTATTTATTCGTTTGAATTGGAAGCGATTTAATGGAACATAAACAGGATTACCTTACACTAAAAAAAAAAATTGTAACCCCAATACTTGCTACTTTCACCACCATTCTGCGAACTTATGGAACTCCCCTCGTACCTACCAATGCCATTTTTTTCTACGGAGATGTCAATATGCGGCATAATTTAAGCGGCACGTTTGTCGTTTTTGCTTCATTCCAGTCTAAACCGTTGTAGTGATAGCACATGTTAACACGTAAATTCTAAGGCTGTAGAATTAAAATAGTGCCCTATACTAATTCCATACAAATTAATTACATAATTATTACCTACCACATTAAATCCAATATTAGTGATATTTTTGTTAATACAATTAACCTTTGTTTAAATTATAGTGATAAATAATAATAATTAATGAATAATTTTACATTTTTCGGTATATTAAAAGTGTTTTGAATAAGTATACAAATATTTTAATATCTTATAATACTATAAAATATTACATTTAATCGAATTAAATTCACCAAATTTAGTGACGTCAAATATAGTCATTTTAAAAGTTTGTGTGTGTTTCAAACCGACAAGGAAAATATCATCATTTCCTAAGGTAAAATATATTATTTTATAATACTTAAAATACGTTGATTGTGTAATGAAATCTGAATAATTTTAATTGGTTTATTTTCAAATATCGCGTAGAATAAAAAATATTATTCTTCGAATGCTTTTTTTATGGCATGGATGTATTGATGCTACATTATTTATCTTTATTATTCTTTTATTTATCAAGAGAGTTTCCAGACGGTAAAGTTTGAAATAAGGAATATTTTGGTACTAACTCAATATGTCATTTTTTCGAATTAGTGTCTTCTGCCAGAACAGTGACGAAACAAAGATCGTCTTGAAAATGGCCAACTTCCGATAGATAGAAAAGACAAAGAAGAATTACTAATTTTATCTTTCCCCACATAAGAGTAAGTCTTACATCCCACCATATTTGCTCCCATAGGCAGCATTACTAGCAGCTTTTAATTATATATATTATATAATACTAGCTGACCAGGCAAACGTTGTTCTGCCATATAAATTATTTCTAGTGAATATTTTGGTTGTTAAATAAAAAGTAACGAATGTATCGTAAGTGTGTGGGGATGGGATCTATGACAGAAAGAGGAATAGAGCGCTGTAGACGATGACCGCCGATAAAAACAAAAAAACATTAACCATTTATTTTCTCAATTTAAAATGAGTAATGATGTTCATAATTAATGAATTACCTGTGACAGGATCTCGTTGTTTAATGTTTATGCAATATCCGTCTTGTCCCTTACATAAAATTAGCGGATATTGCAGAGCGTCGTATGAACGGTGTGTGTCAGCGATGAACTCCAGATTATTGTTTCTTCTTCGAATCACGATTTCTCGCGTCGATGTGCGGTCGCCAACCATGATTCCAGCAATGTCGTCAACAACAGTCGCATTGAATCGACGTACGTGCTCTCCAGCTGGTGTTTTATCAGGATTGATGACAATAGCGTGATTGTCACTTTGCGATTCGTGCATGTGTGCTTTGAAGAATTTCAATAATTCATTGTGCTCATTCAACAGGGCGTCCAGTTCGCCGACGATGCGCCTGGCATTAGGCGAATTGAGGCTATTGTAGCCGCAACGTGCATCCACATGATTGATGTCCTCACCGCCGCGCCCATGAAGTAGATTTGTAAAAATGTATGTGGTTCGTTTGGCATTAGCAGTAATGTGCCTACTTTGTGGTATAGTTGACCTTGATTTTGAACGTAGAATGGAATTGTTGACCATTTGCCGCAGTATTGTGAACTATTTCTGTTGCTCCGGACGAAGTCATTTGGAAGCATGAATTGAATGTGCGAATGGACTTCAGGAACAGGTTTGAATCTGGAACCGTGCCAATGAGCAAGCTGTTCAATGGTTCTGGTGGTATCTCAATTTCTGATAGTTGCACTTTTCCTGATGCGCAACACATCCCGGCTGACTCATGTTTGAATTTGAGCGCGTGACAATGGGGACATTCTTTGTCCATAGCACCAATCAGCACTTTCGGATGAGCGGAATATTCAATATCTGGCTCGTACTCGAATGCGAGACGAAGGAACGAAGCGGATGTAAATGTTCGATGTACTTGTTGGCGTTGTCGGTCATTTGCTCTGCGTGTGTTAACTACGAACCGGCGCGCTTGGCTCCGTTCCAATTGTCGTTGTTGATTTCGTTCAGCTCGTGCCTCTTGTGATTGAGATGCACGCAATTGCGACATGCTTACACGCACGTTTTTGTTATCTTGTTGGATTTGTTCGTCTGTTCTTTCTACTCTACTAATTCGCATGTTTGTTGCTTTATTCGTTCGACGGCCCAAATGGCCCCCCTTGCGTCTTGCTGGCATTATGCACTGTAATACACGCACATAAAAATAGATAAATTAAAATAAATCGTACAAAATTTTGCACGCACTGCGTTGTGATTTGCCGAATGAAATGTCAAAATGACTAGACGCTTCTCTTGAATTCTTCTCGGACGTAGTGCCATCTGTCATTCAACAACATAAATAATTTCGTTCTGTTTGAAATACGAACGACGGTTAAATTTGTTCATACAAAAATAATATAATCGCGATTAAAAAATGGGAGGATGGGGGTAGGAAAATAAAAATTTGAGGTTATAGGTATTTTTATATGCCAAATAATAAAAAAAATAGAAAAAAAAATTGTCAAAAAAAAAAAAAAAAATTTATTTGGATAGAGATACCCTAATCACCTAGCGGTATGAAATATACTTGTTGACCTATTCTCATACCTAACAAATATACATAAAAAAATTCATAAAAATCGGTCGAGCCATTTCGGAGGAGTTCGACCACAAACATCGTGACACGAGATTTTTATATATATAGAGATAACATATTCGGCAGTATTGGTGTATCATGAAAATTTACTGGGTTGATGACATTTTACCAATGAACAGGTTTTAAGAAGCCAAGTGAACTTTCATCCATTATAAAGGGTAAAAAAACGGTTTCAACGGTTACATGTAAATTGTACGTAGAACATTTCACCGTGGCACAGTTCGCCGTGAGCTTTCTTATCGGAAAGAGATAACCGTATACTATACGGTCTCCAATTTCATTAGATTCAATATGAACATTAATTCAATTTTCATAGCTGATTTTGGCAAAATTCATGAATTTAAGAATGAAAACATAACCTCACAAATAATCCAATATATCGGCTATTTCAAAATTTGTTTGCCGCTGGCTTCCTGTAAACAGACAAGAACCGTGTTTTATTTAGACATGAATGTTATGTCAGCACTATACGACCCAAAGACCGGTTGGACGGTCTTTAATATGCGGCCATATATATCCGATACAACATTTCACGGTGAAGTGCGATACGGTGAACTGCATATTATGTACAAGTTTTTTTTATTGAGAGCAATGAATAATTAGAGTAATTATTACTCTAGCTCACAATGCAGTTAAAGGAATAGGGTAGAATAAGCTATACAACTTTTAGTAAGTCACAATGTCGAAAGCGTTGCTGAAATAATACGATTGGACATAAGGAAGGAAGATCTTTGGAAGTGCATGATGAGATGGAGATAAAGGAGAGTGTATTGATCATTACAAGAATACACTGAATACAATCATAAGGATGCTTATAATTGCGGGTAAATGATTGGTGATAGCGATGTGACCAAGAGATTATATTAATGAACTGAGAGATTTGATTCGGGTGGAGTGATGGTTAACTATATCGAGTAAAGGACTCGTGAAAATAGACAATAATAGTGACAGACTCGATGAGTTGAGTGAGGATTCCTGCATTTTCCGTCCAATTTATACAAATGTAGTAGGTACATATCATCACCTTACTATTAAAACCTCGTAAGTCTGATTGAGAAGAGTGTTGAGGGGAAGAAAAAACGTAATAAAAACAGTATTTTAAACACCTCTCTAATCGATGAATCTGCTAACACTGGTTGTGAAATACGTGGTTTTAATTTAATGTTTGAAACCACGAGACATACAAGTTTTAAATTGTGTCGATAGATGAACAGCATACTAGTCTAGAGAACTGAGGTTTTGATATGATTTAAAATGTTTTTTTGTTTAAATTTTGTCAAGCAAACTTCATTTTCCCCAAATATCGGAGTGACAAGGTCTTAATAGTAAGATGACGATAATATATTATCGCAAGAGATATTATCGCAATTATCAATCATAACAGACCTTCTGATCTAGTTAGGATTGAGGAAATGTTGACGAATATTATCGCTCTATTGTTTTGTTTCGACAATAAAACGTACATAATATTAAAGTATTTCACTCATGTAATGCTGAGTGGTATAATTGATACATATCTCACTGCATTTTGGTCGCCAATATTCGATAGAATATGAAACCAAAGACTGATTCGAATTTTACTTGAAAATGTGCGAAAACTACTAAGTGTAAGAATTAAATTTATTACATACATTAAAAACTGAAAGCCAAGCGAGCGAGAAAGACCAAGATAGTACACCTAGATTGGAGCTGTTGTCCCAAGAAGCCACAGTACCTACAACATAGCTTGTCACTTCGCGAACACGAATAGGTATCATTCTCGCCTTTCCTCCTCGGATTGTTCGACATAACATTTATTGACGTAAACAATATAATAGGATACTATATTTTTTTAAGTTCCAAAAATAAAAAAAACAACAATAAAAAGAAATAGGCAAAACAGAACAGCGATAAATAGAATTATGAAAATTCACAACAGAGGTCGAAATAATTATAATAATATTTAATATTGAAATTCTCGTATTTCTATATTGATATGTTGTATAGATTTTTAATGACACAAGTTTTTAATACGCCGTAAAAAATCAAATTAAATAAGTAGTTTGTGCATTGAAATCGCCGGAAAGCCTTAATTAAACGGAACTCTATATTTCATCGTACTCAATTTAATATGTTCAAAATACTTGGGTGACTAGAATGTAATAATCAGTTTAATAATTCTGTAAATATAAAAAAACAGACATTTACCAATTTGAGTATGTATTATGTTCTGAATTTTCATACTTCTTTTTATCGCTGTTCTGTTTTATCACCGTTCTGATTTGTACGGTTACCATTTTTCTCGTTGTGACCAAAAGATAGAACATTCGTTTCGGCAAATGACATTCTATAAATATTAAACTACAGTAGTATAATTGGCGAAGACCCCACCCCATACTAGGCGATTATTTAGAGCAGGGGAGGGCAAAGTTTTTGGATGGGGGGCCAAATTCAAGAATTCAAAATGAGCGTTGGTTGAATTTGTCTGAATTAAGGGCATTGTAAAATTTGGAGATTTCTTCGAGACGATGCAATTCTCTTAAATCAGTGTCACACTGCAGATCAATAATCTCAAGTTGTTGTCTGTCGGCACACTATCAATATCTATTGAAATCGATGTTCAACGTAGAAAATAGTGGTTACATAGTGTGAGACGAGACGCAAGGAAGACGTACTGAGATAATACATTTACGAAACAACAAATTCTTCAAATTTTAATCTATTGTCAATATTTTTTAAAAAATTATAAAAAAGTTATTCATAATCAGAAGTACAATTAAATGATGGTGGGCCGCAAAAAAATATCCGGCGGGCCGCAGTTTGCCCTCCCCTGATTTAGAGCTTACCTTAATAAAAATAAAAAAATCTTAATGACAAGAACTCAATAGCAAACTCTTATTTAACAATTATAGTATATAGATAATAATGATATAATAGAAGGTAAGTCAATATAACCTTAGTAAAAAAAAAGTTATAGACAAAATATAAAAGAATCACTGATGATAGTAAGGAATTCGCGGGTCTAGGACTATTCGGCGCCGGGACAATTGGGCGCAATAAAAAGGATTTCAAGTTATACACATTTATATTTTTTATAAAAATTGATGTTTTTTTAAAATAAATATAAAAAATATTAAATCTATAAATTAGTCAAAAATCTAAGCCCTAAAAAATTGAAAACTTAATAAACTAAATTTTAATTATAAATATAACCATAAAAATAATGTAATAATAACGTAACCTATGTACCAAATATGTGACCAATTCACATTTTTTTTACAATTGTAAGTTTATCTTTGACTTAAAAAAAATCTTTTCAATGTTTTCAGATATATAATATTCATATTTATTAATTAATAGAGTTGAAATTGTAAATTATCAATAAAAAAAATCTTAAATTGCAAGCTTCGTATTATCCGCTAGGTTCTCTGTTGGCATATGGGATCCCCCGTAAGCGGTGGTTTTGGGTACCTACGTGGAGTGAGGACTGTGAATAATTTTGCCTGTGATACGCCGCAATATGTATTACAATACAACAGCAATTATTGTTATGATATCATGATTATGCTTCATTTAGTTTTTAAACTAAGATTATTTTTTTCAAATTTTATTTATTTTATTATATTATATTTATGTCTGTACTTATAAGCGGTCGCATTGTCTGCTTCATGGGATACTTCAACTGCTCTCAAAAGTTGTAATATTTGTATACGTTTCTTCATTCGTCACCCTTGATAATGTCCCTCCCCTTAGCAACGCCTGACCTGCCTACGTATCATATCGATATCCGAACCTATTTGGTTAAGTGGTAAAATCAGTTTCGAAGCGCATTTTTACGTCCAATTAATAATAAAAAATAATATTAATACAAATCGTTTAAAATATATAAGATAAATATTTATAATACTAGTATTTGTATGAATTTATGCTAAAAAAATATTCAATCTTTGTTCGTTTAATAATAAATCAAATGTTTAGAGGTTACTTAAAATCTATGCAAACGAAATATCCAAACTTTTCGTGGAAACATTGATTGGTACTTTTTGTTTTTTTTTATAATCTTCGTAATAATAAATCATTGAGACATTATTATTATTTGAAATATTACAGCAATATGTCATCTTTTTTTTTTTTAAATATGAGGTAATTACGCAGTCAGGGCTTGTCTAGCAACATCTGGAAATACATTGTATTTCCGTGGATTTATTTTTGTTCATTTGATCAAATGCAGTATCGAGGCATTGGTTCTGTGTTCCTTCCTGGAGACCTTCGGCTTAGGCAGTCGTCGCCAACGCCGTATCTCGAAAATGTTGATTATTTTCTTCTCTGGCTTGTTATATCTAGGATTACACCACATACATGAAAATAGAAAAAATCAAAGACTTCATTAGTCATATTATATTTTTATTTATTGAGATATTGCGATCTATTCATATATTATGAAGATGTTTTATTTTCTTCTAGCACCAACTCGAATCATTATATAAAAATAGTCGAATCCTATTATACACTATCGCCAGCTCTCGGTGGCAAAGGGTGGTGATAGGCATTCAAGATCCGGCATTAATAGTGCACACTAAACATTATCAGTCAAACGTATAATTATGTTTCCATTTAACTAAGATACAATGTGTCGATAGTGTTTGTTAGTTTTTAAAATTCAAATTAAGCCCTGCCTATTCCAATCCATAGTTAATAAGATGTCACATACATAATTTTAGTTAATTTATAAATGAATTAATATTTTTTATCTATTATGGGTTGGTTTAGGAACGACTTAATGAATTTAAAAAATCTAACCAACACCATTTGTAATTTGTATTCTTAATTCAACGAAAACAAATAAGTATTTAGTGCACTATTTATGTCGAATCTTAATAGCCTGCCTCCACCCCTCGCTACTATAAGCTCTATTCCAACTTGTTAATTCAAAAACCAATTATCTTTATTAAAAATATCTATATAATAACTTGTAGATCAATTCTATATACGAAACGGTTATCTACATTGTTAATAATTAACACGTAACATTTGCTATGCAGTAGCACCGCGCACTGTTTTATCCGTATATTTTCTGGTATAGCGATCTGAGTATTAATAACTCAATTATCGTCCTCTATATCGCTCTATCTAATTAACGCGACTTTCAGCGGGTCTATTCTATACACAAGCCTGCGTTCGGTCCACTACGGCAGCTAAATAGGGTAGGAAAGTATAAAATGATTAACATTGTATTGTAACAATTACAATTAATAATTAACCATCTGAACTGTCAAAACTGTCTATCTCGGTCTAAAATTTATCGCAGCCAAGAGAAGTTCTGTTAAAACATAGTACTTATTGTAACAATTATAACTAAATTATTGTAATAATAATTTGATACTTTCTAACCCTATTTAGCTGCCGTAGCGGACCGAAAGCAGTCTTTTATTTATAGAATAGACCCACCCGCAGGAGTGCATTAAAGAAAAGTTACATTTGACAGTTAATATCACTCAAGATAGTTAACTATTAGAATGCATCATAGCATTTTTATCACTATTTTATATTGATTTTAGAGTTAAGTGTTACCTTGCAATAGAGCTGTTATACACTTTTTTGAAGTTTTGTAACATGTTGTTCTGTAACAGAAGACCTTAATAGTATAAGGAAAAATTGGAAATATTTTTTCATTTGTGTGTTTGTGTTGGTGACGTGTTGTGGATAGTTTTGTAACTAACTTAACTCTTAGTCCTAGCAGACAAAGCTATTGCCCTCTAAATAGTTGATTGATTTTGCAATCGCCACCTTCGGAAAATATCAACAAGATTATTCAGGGACATTAATAATAAATAATAAAATTTATGATTTTTGTGTTAACTGCTTTATTATGCAAATCGACATGCCGTCTACATCTCACAACATATTGTGTTTATTGTGTAAGTTGTCCTCTCCAAATCGTATACCCACGAACTTTTTCAATGTGTCTGCCTATTATAATTTATTTATTTTCTCACATACTATTAAGGTGGAGAATACACAGAGAGAAATACAACAGAATACGTAAACACCGAAATAAAATGAGTTTTACAAAACTACAAGTTGTTTCAATACATATTTCTACACTACTTGTGCGTTTTCCATGCGCTTAGGCTTACCTTTATTGCACGGCCCCCTTTTCAATACTGTGGCGCAGACAATGACATTAATATGGACGAAGCATCTGGAAAAAAATGACATTCACTTTTTTGTCGGGTCTGCCGAATGGCATAATCTATTCTAACGCCATTAAAATAAAAGTGATATTGCTATAAATTCCCGATGCTTTTTGTCGGGTCTGCCGAATGGTTCGGTTCGAACGAGTTCGCTCAAATGAACATTGATACTAGAAACACTGTTCTAACGCCATTACAATAAAGGTGATATTGCTATAAATTCCCGATGCGTCCGATTGCATGACGTCTACCTATACATGTGCGAATGTCGCTATGAGCGAATTTACTTATACCTACTGTATTGAGTGCGTTGTCCATTAATAATGTCATTGGGCGCAGGCATATTCAACACGTCGATCGCGCCATAGATCCTTGAGGAATTAAGTTGTGAAAATGTATGAAGCATGTTAGTTCAGTTGTAATATGACATTTTGAATAATTAGCAAATGTGAAAGATATTTCAAATTAACCATGAGTAATCCCACGTGACCTCACATCACTTGATTTGTATTGTATTACCCAACGAACTGACGCAGGAGTGAGAGAAAGAGAAGATATAAATTCCCACGCTTTAAACTGATGCATAGTTTCTTCTTACCGTCACGTAGTAGGCTCTCTGTACAGTACGAGAGTGGTTTGACTATGATTGCAATGGGTGCCTAAAATAAGACTGAAACTTATCATTTCCACGACAATTAATGAGAAATTGAGTATTGTTTTTTACTAGTGATTGACTAGTGTTGCTGTTTAATTTGTAACACCTGTGTCCTCAGATAATATATAATATGTTTGTTTAAGTTTAAGCATGCTAATGGGAAAGTGTGTTAGATCACCGACAGACAGTTTTGAATTTTTTTCGACCATGGCCGATCCTGATTAGATCATAATATGGACCTTTACATAGTGGAGGTTTGTATTAACATATTTTGTTTTTACGAGAAATGGATGTCAGCCACTTGCTCAACATATTAGGTCCATACTCTGACTCATACTCAAATTTAAAAACAAAACGTGTACTTGCCAGATCCAGAATTCGAATCTGGGACCCTAGACGCTGTAAGCCGACGCTTAAGCCGCGTGGCTATCGTGGGTGGGCGTAGGTGGGTATTGATAATGGATAGTAAATCATGGCTTATTTAAAGTTGGGCATATATCCTCTCTAGCTCACGTGCGTCTACTGGCAGAAGATATCTACTCGATATTCCGTGCAACTTCGTAATTTTTTCAGTCACTTCAGTCGGTATCCATTGCTCCTTTAAAACGAATATTTTGTTTATCTTTGGCTCCACTGTCTCCTAAAACATGTCAAAAGGTTTCTATACATTTGTAAAGTTCTTAAAAATAGCATTTACGCTCAATTCTATTTTTAAAAAATTCCGACAAAATAAAACAAAACATGATAATATGTCAAACTTTTGTTTTTTTTTCATTTAAATTACAGCGCTGTCTAATAAAGCAGAATTGGTCACATCTATTACAACTTTAGGTCTATAAAATAGTACACAAGTGATTTTTTTTAATGGCAATAAAGTTGGTGGCATATTACATTTAATCGTGTGCTAAAAAATTCGATGTTGAAAAACACAGTTAAAAGTTGTAAATGAAAGTGTACAAATGTGGACACAATGTAGTAAGTCTCCAATGAAATTTATTAATAGTATTTGTCTCATCAAAAGGCTCATAAATTCTTCTAAATCGTCAATATATCTTCTTCTTAGTCCATGTCCGTGGTTAGTTTTTTTTAAATTCATTTAGCCCTGCCTAAACCAAACCATAATCAATAAAAAATATTATTTTATCTATAAAATATCTAAGTTTATCTATGGTTTAATGGCATAACTATATATGATGGATATTTTATAGATAATCGAAAATCTTTTGACTATTATCGACTATGACGTGAATTAAGCAGGGTTTAATTGAAGTTTAAAAATAAAAAAAATGTCTACACATTGTAATCTAATAGCGCCTGTACACGTGCACGGATTTACAGGCAGCAGTAGTGCGTATTTTATACCCCGTTTACACGTGCATAGATTTACTGTGCACAGAAAGAAAATGTATGGGGAAACATGTATAGTCCTGCAGTTGGCAAGATTGCGTGAATAGATCAAGCAAGATTGAAAGCTTCCAAATTGTGATGATTTTTAAGTAAAATCTGCGCCTGCGCAGTTGAACGATATTGGCGAACCTGCCGGTAAAAAAACGAACTACCCATTTCGAGCTCCGATTTTCAATACGACCTGTCAGATAGTAGTATAAAATGATAACCTCGCATCTCGCTTACTCTTGAATGAGATGTGAGAGACAGTCAGCACTTTTGCGTGTAAACAGTTATTGTCATGACAGTTTAAAATAAGCACAATTGCCGACAGTAATTCCATGCATGTGTACAGCATTAAACTATCATGACAATAACGGTATACACGTAAATGTGCTGACTGTCTCTCCAATCTCATTCTTTAAGAGTGAGCGAGATGCGATGTTGTCATTTTATGGTACTATTTGACAGGTAGTGAAAATCGGTCAACTTAAAAATTCGTTCATAGTACGTTTTTTTTTGCTGGCAGGTTCACCACTATCGTTCTACTACGCAGGCGCAGATCGAAAAAAATCCTATTGTCGCATGACAATTTAGAAGCTTGCAAACGTTTTTGATTCATGCATGCAAGCTTGCAATTGCAAGATAATACATGTTTACCCTTACATTTTCTTATTATGGCCGCGATTATACGTACTGTCAACTAACAGTAAATCCATGCACGTGTAAACGGGGTATTAGTTCATTGAAAACAAATACTTTTGATTGGCAAAGTTCAGTGTGCACTGTTTATGTCGGATTTTAATAGCCTACCTTCACCATTCGCTACTGCTGAATATAAGTATTGAACATCCATGATGTTGACATCGCAGAATGTGTGAAAAATTAAAATTAATTATGAGGTTACAAAATATTTTTCGCATGTCAATATAAAAGTGAATCTTTACTATCTAAGCTTTAGAGTTAGAGGGGTCACGAACGTTGAAAATAAATTTGACAGTTTTTAAAGGTCAGCTGTTCGCCTTGACTTTTGGGGTCTTTAATAATTCATTGTTTTATATTATTTTCAGCCAAGTTAAGTTAAAATTTCTCAATACCCAATTAATCAGTTGACACACTTTAGTATAGGATTTTTTTCTAGGTTTGCTTAATCATAATATTGCACAAAACGTTGTTTTTCTTCGCGTTGAATTTTAAACCGTATTAGGTTGGTTGATTTTTATTCTCTCTGGAATCTAGTATGTTAAAATCAAAATTATTCATTACTTATTGCAAAATTTGTGTGGGTAAACAATATTTTCGCAGAAAATATTCTGTTTATAATAGGAAATTCGTGGTTTAAGGTAAAAAAAGGAATATATTTTATTTAAATGAAGGTAATAAAATGTCATTTAATCATCATTATCATCAAACCAGGATCAATCTGCTGCAGGATGAAAATATCCTTTACTGCTGTCACTCTTCTCGGTCCCTAGTTCTTCGCTGCCATGTACGTCTAAAGATTTTTGTGAGTAGCACTGTGTGACATCATTTAACCAACGTTTGTTATTCCATCAAATGCCATTTTCATCTACTTAGCAACCTCTTTTACATCCGGAAATTTGTACATAAACAGTTCACCGCAGGTACGCATCGTGCGCCGCAGTACGTGAAACATGAGTTCGTGTAACATTTAATCAAATGACGAGTTCTTCGTTGAACATTTCACCGTGGAGTATATTTGCACGTATGCTACAATATGTGGCGAATTTAATGAGATGTTTTTACTAGGTTAGGGTTAATCTAATTGGAACAGTACTATTTGCAAAATATCGCCGCATTTTGTAAGATACGTACAAATGTATTCCACGGTGAAATGTTCAACAAAAAACTCGTCATTTGATAAAATGTTATATACGAATTCATGTTTCACGTACTGCGGCGCACGAATAAGTGTCCCACGATGAACTGCATACGTACAACTTACATGTAACCCTTTTACATAGCGTAGTCTTGTCTGCCTCCTTATCAATTAGTTGATATTTTTGTGATCTTTCCGCGTTATCCTCAACATGCATCTTTTGATGCTACGTTGTGCTGCTAGTAATTTTCGATATCTTTTCAATTACGGGGGCAAGTTTCACATGCATGCGTGATCGCTGATAGCATAATTATTTTAGATTGAACACAATGTGACGTCAGATACTACTCATAACTAAATCTCATAACCAAAACAATCAAATAATAAAATCATATCTAAATATTATTTAGGTATGGTCCCAATACTCTCAATATTGAAGCTCGATTTGATATAAATAAAAATTATTTTAAGTTATACACATTTATATTTTTCTAAATATCGATGTTTTTTTAAATAAATATTCTTCTTCTTATTGTGCCATACCCTAGCTGAGATCGGCCACCATCAAGGCGATCTTATCTTTGTCGTCTGATACCCGGAATAGTTAGGTGGAGCTGCACTCGTACCAATAACGGAGGTTCCTAAGCCACGAAATGCGGCGCCGTCATCTGCTACGCTTCCCATTGATCTTTCCTTGAATGACAAGTTGGGGAATGCCGTATTTTTGTCCTCTCATAATGTGGCCGAGGTACTGTAGTTTCCTGGTTTTAATACTACGTAAAACTTCTCGGTCATTCTCCATTCGATTGAGAACTTCAACATTTGTCACCCGGTCAGTCGCAAGGAATTTTGAGGATGCGTCTATACAGCCACATCTCGAAAGCTTCAAGTCTCCGTGACATCTCTTGGTTTAGCGTCCATACTTCCATACCATAGAAAAGAATTGAGAGAACATAACAACGTACCATACGCAGTCTCAGACCTAAGTTAAGATCTCGATTGCTAAGGAGGCGTCTAAATATTAAAACTATGAATTAGTCAAAAATCTGTTAGCATAGAAAACTTAATCAAGTGAATTTTAATAATAAATATGATGATAAAATAAATTGTAATAACAAGATGGTACCCTTTAACAAATTCACATTTTATAATTTTTTTTTTAAATAATTGTAAGTTTATCTTAAACTTAAATTAAAAAAATATTTTTTTTTAAATGTGTTCAGATAGATACCTACATATTTATTAAGGCTATACTTCAGCTGGGGCACGGTCTAAAACGATCGTGACTACGCGACGCGAAGATTGTGCAAACGACGCGTGCAGAACAAAATATAATCTGTCATAAAAATTCAACATGCATGCGTCCATTTAATGTTATGTTAATTATTCTATTAGTAATAATAATAATAATATATTCATTGACATGTTTTCTTTTTCAAGTAAATGGATAACTTTTTTTAGTCATCTTTACACGATTTAAGAATAAATCCCCCGACGCCATCACAAAACAAATTGACGTGTTCACAGCTCGACTGTCGCTCTCCGATTGGCAGCGAGTCTTAAATTTCGTCGCACCTATAGTTGAAAATTATTTGCCGTTTCACTGAAGTATGCTTTTAATAATTAAATTGTAAGTTATCAAAAAAAAATCTCAAATTGCAAGCTTCGTATTTTTCCGCTGGGTGCCTCTGGTAGGTAAAGACATCGCCTTTTTCTGTCGTGTTATAGAAGAAATGAAAAGATTAAAAAAAAATTGTATTAAAACATCGTAAAAATTACATTATAATAGATTGAACATTGGCTAAAAATAGACATCCAATTAATTGCTAAATAATTAATAAATGATATGCTGTTGAAAATGAATTCAACACGAATTATAAAAATGATCCAAAAATATGACATTTTAATTTAGTAGGTTAACGGAAATTGAAATTATTTTTGTATTTACAATATAAAAGCCATAGAATTAAATTGATTTGCATAAATTCAAATATTTTCACATCTCCCATCATGGGGCTTTGTGCAATATGCGCAAAAGAAAAGACAAAAATGTAATATTTAAGCTATATTATCTCAAAAAGTAGACCAATGACACATATTTAATTAAAAATTTGTATGCGGAAGCCGTTCACGATGAATATATTAATATAGATTTCAGATGATTTCACAATAAAGTTATTTTTTTAATATTGTATGGATACCCATGATTTGAGTTGATAATGATCGCCTCCAAATTTTAATAGAATATCATCATCATCAGCCAGAGTCGATCCACTGCTGGATGAAGGTCTCTCCCAGCTCCACCCACTCGCCTCGGTTCCTAGTTATTTGCTGCCATGTACATGCAGCAGTCTATCCAGCGGGTTTTAGGGTGTCCTTGTGGGTACTTATTGACCCTTCGGTACCACTGTATGATGGCATTTATCCAGCGTTTCGTCGCTCCAAACCAATCGGTTTGTCGAATAGACCAAATGTAAAATGTTCAGGAGACGAAAAACAAATTTGATTATCCTATATTTAAATACATGGAGGTATTTAAATTGTTGTTTTTACAGCATATGAATGCTGTATTCATTACAAAGTAATTTAAAGAAAAAGGTGGTTCTGGTCCATTTAGATACAAAAAATCATTCTGCTTTAAAAGGTCGATTTCGACAAAAACGGATATTCGACAAACCAATCCTATAGCGACGGTTTGTCCAATCGCCGAGCTACATGTCCAGCCCATTGCCATTTAATCTGCCTTAAAACGTATATCACATCGCGTACTCTGTTCTGATTCCTTATACATTGGTTTATTTTGTGATATTACCGCGTTATGCCGTTAACATGCACCTTTCCATGCCACGTTACGCTACCTATAATTTTTGGATTTCTCTTAGGTTCATTAAGAGTCCATATTTCGCTTTACGTTTTAGACACAATGTGATGCTACTTTTGAAGATACTATTCAGGCGCCCAAATTGGAGTGCATTGTCAGTTTGGTTTTGAGAGCAACCTCGTCATACATAATATTTTCATAGCAGTGACGATGGTATGTAATGGAATATATTGGAATTCGATCATGGCCTTCACATCCTGAAGCGGGCCCCAAAGCTAGGATATTTGTCGGGCCCCCTACCTATCGCCAAGGTTAAAGGCAGTGTGACGCTCTACAGTAGCGTTTTCCAAATGGGGTTCACGGTAAAATTGTCGGTATTTAGTATATTTTTAATACTTACATCCACTTTAATTATGAAGTTAGTTATCAAGTAATGACACAATTCAAAATTACATCGTACTATTAGATATTTTAAAATATAATCATTAATAAAGAAAAGGCGACTTTTTTTACTATTATAGCAAATTTTTAATGTGTGTTTATCTTACTTTTGACTTGGTCGACTCGCCATGCCGGGCCCCCCATGAGCCCGGGCCCCCAGGCTAGAGCCCTATCAGCCCCCCCCCCTCCTCTTGTGGGGACCATGAATACGATATATAATATCGTCTCTGTTCTGGCAAAACACACTAACTGGAGAATACTAGTTTTGAGTCATTTGAGTTTGAAGTTGTTAAAATGGTCTATCATGTGAGTTTATTAAGTAATCGTAAAAAGGATGACTTTAAAATAAAGACTGTTTATTTATTAAGAAGGTTTCCAGATGGTATAGTTTGAAATAAGGAAAATTTTGGTATAACTAACCCAATATGTAATTTTTTCGAATTAGTGTTTTATGCCAGAACAATGACGATATTATCATAGCAATGACGATGGTGTGTAATGGAATATATTGGTATTCGATCATGGCCCCCACATCCTGAAGCGGGCCCCAAGGCTAGGATCTTTGTCGGACCTCCTACCTATCGCCAAGGTTAAAGGTAGTGTGACGCTCTATAGTAGCGTTTTCCAAATGGCGCTCACGGTAAAATTAACGGTATTTAGTGTATTTTTAAACTTACATCCATTCTAATTATGAAGTTAATTATCAAGTAATGACACAATTCAAAATAAAATATAATCATTAATAATGGAAAATAGCGACTTTTTACTATTAGAGCAAACTTTTGATGTGTGTTTATCTCACTTTTGACTTGGTCGACTCGCCATGCCGAACCCCCCATGAGCCCGGGAAACCCAGGCTGGAGCCCTATCAGCCCCCCTCCCCCCTCCTCCTTGTGGGGTCCATGAATACGATATATAATATCGTCTCTGTTGTTAAAATGTTTGAAATGGTCTATCATGTGAGTTTATTAAGTAATCGTAAAAAGGATGACTTTAAAATAAAGACTGTTTGTTTATTAAGAAGGTTTCCAGACGGTATAGTTTGAAATACGGAACATTTTGGTATAACTAACTCAATATGTCATTTTTTCGAATTAGTGTCTTCTGCCAGAACAGTGACGATATACTTTCGTGCAAAACCAAATTGACA
The DNA here is from genome assembly GCF_057557595.1 of Rhyacophila brunnea. Classification (NCBI taxonomy): domain Eukaryota; kingdom Metazoa; phylum Arthropoda; class Insecta; order Trichoptera; family Rhyacophilidae; genus Rhyacophila; species Rhyacophila brunnea. The sequence goes on along the minus strand of NW_028232893.1, from coordinate 19,800,701 downwards.
TTAAGTATATCACATTCGAACGTCTCAATAGTATCTTGAGAATCATGCGAAAAGGCTAAGGTGCTCAACAATAAATTTATGTACACTACCATTGCTTACGTATGTATTAAAAACATATTATAGGTATCTTTAAAGGAAGATAAATCAAAAAATTACGATTAGAACTAAATTCAAAATTTTAGCCGGAAAGACATCAAAAGAAACCAATGAATAACATGTTAGTACTCGATGTGGTAGACGTCACCAAACTAATAAAACGGCAATGTCAAGGTCGGACATGTCGCTCGGCGAGTGTAAAACAGCTATACTAAACGACCATAAAGAAGACTGGAAGGAACTAGAGGAAGCCTCCATTCAAAGGTGGATTGATCTCTGCCGATAATAATATTGATGATAATGAATGTGTGAGTGTCCTACGAAAATGAACCACCCATTATAGACGTGAAATAGTGTGTGTTGCAATCAGTGCATAAACCGAGAGAAATTGTCAGTATTTGACGTATGACGTATTTAAATTTATCCAGATTCTTCCACACTCGAGATCAGTGGCCTGCTTCTTCCATACCCGTTAAGTATTTCAGTTCCCATTATTTCTGAGTTCACTGGTCAAAGTTTTATCAGTAGTAATGTAACGAATTTAAAACCTCTGGGTTTTTAAAGTTGATGTTTTGAGCGGGCTATTTTTGATTATCTTTTTAACACTTCAAATAAATATAATATATTATTTGTGTTTGCAACATATTTTTTTTAAATTCTATTCCCAAATACAAAAGTATTACCAATAATAACTTGTTTTATTTTATTAAATTATTTCTAATGGGCTTTTCCTTGACGTTCAGTTAGTGTTGAATTAACAAAAAATTTATTTAAATATCCAAATTTATGTTGCCATGTTTATGATACTTATAATATCAACGAGAAAAAAGTTAATTTGAAAACCAGTTACGTAATACAGTGATTCCCAACCGAATTCCGCGGAACGGGGGCTTCGCGATAGTTCGCAGAAACTTTTTAGTTATATAGTTTAAAAAAAAGGGTTTAATTTTAATACGACTATGTATTAATACAGTAAAGTATGTCAAGCTTGTCATTTCGACTAATTCTGCGTTGATTATGAATCTGCCAGGTGCTACTCTGGCGTTGTTGAGCAAACGATGCCATCTTGCAAAAGTGATGGTTAAAAACGATTTTTGGGTAATATTTTATTAGAACATGAAATAAAAATCATTAAAATCTACACAAACGGGTATATTACATAGTTTTGGTTTAGTCAAACGGGGTTTACAACGACTTATAACCTATAACTGACAACGAAAATTAATGTTAGCATTTAGTTGTTTTCTCGATTTTTTGCCTTTTATTGGATTAATTCTTCATCTCTATACAACAACTAGATAACTCTGATTTTGGTGATTGTTGAGAAAATTAAATTTAAACTTTACTTGATTAAAATAAATAATCTTCTTCTTCTTTGGCCATATCCGCCCCTTAATTGGAGCATATGGACACCACGCGGCGCCTCCAAGAATCCCTGTCGCTCGCCAGTTTTCTTGCTTCGTTCCAGGTCAAACCAGCATCCCGTAGCTCCGCCGTATACTCTCTGTAGATAGTATTTAGCGGCCTTCCAGAACGCCGGAATCCGGTCGGCTAGATCTAGGCTATAATTACTATTTAAAATAAAAATGGAAAATTGTGCTTGTTTAATTGCGAACAATTAAATAATGTTCACTTGTATGAAAAAATATTGTAGATAATTATATAAGTTTATTTAACACAAAATTATTAATACAGTTCCCATTAACTTCTGACTTAGGTACCTAGTTTTATCATTTTGTAGAGAAGGAAATATATAATATTCAATAGCTAACTCAAAAACAATGTAAATCAAGTTATCTAGATAGTTGTAGTATTGAGGTGACGAATTGTATTATCATCAGTATGTTTAAATACACTGCAGTAAACCTTCTTTATTATTCATTGCAATGATTTAGAACCTTAATATTTCGTCAATCCAACGTACCTTAGACGGCCTTTCAGTCATCGTACTTATGTAAGATGGGGGGGGGGTATGAATATTACTATTTTTATCGATAGTACCTTACTTAGGTATTCACTGATTACTGACTTACATAATATATGCCTTTTGTAATTAATAATTTATCCCTTATTTAAAATTTATTTTATTTAATTAAACGTGCAACATAATCGCAAATATAATCGGAAATTCCCAGTAAGACAGATGCCCGTAAAACCAAATTTCACCCTGCGAGATGATGTTTTAAGTTGGCTGACATGATTATGGTGAAATCAGCTACACAACGATTAAAAAAGTAAAACAATACAAAAAGTAACACTATTTTTTTCTATTTTTATAGTTACTAAAACAAACCAAGATGACTCTCGTCCGACCATCCCAAGAAATGGAGTCGCTGATCAGAAAAGAGCTGAACGAAAATGTTGACACTAGAGACAGCGACCTCCAGCATATCAAGAAATGGCTGAAGCAGGAACCACACCTTCCTGATACCTGGGGTAAATATCACTATCATCATTCAATGTATATTGTCTATTCAAAGATTTTCCTTAACTTTCATGCAGATAAATCATTGCACTAGCAACATTGAATGAATTGTTTTTAAATTAAAAATAATATGGACATAATTAACGCCTTTGGTTTGGTTCAGGGAACTCAGAAATAATTACTTATATTAGTACCTATTTGAGAATTTTCGTGTTTCTCCTTAACGGCCCACATGCTCAGCGTAGGTTAAAATGGAGCTTTTATGGTATTTTAAGACCATAACCCTGGACATTCTTTCAACATTAAAGATAATCTATTTACATTATTTTGAAAGCTTATTATCCTTTATATTTATTTTAAACATTTGATGAGTATATAAAGTATTTTTATAAACCGATTTTTTTAAACGGTACATGTTCAAACACGAGCGATAACATGGTATTACTCCCTACTTCATTTATCGTTTGTCAATTTATGGCTACGGCCGTATGTTGTAGCTTAACCACTGGGAAATGCCAATAGAAATGGCGTATTTCAAAAATATACTACCCTATTATTAGGTCAATAATTAGTTAATAAAGCAATCATTATTAGTAGCATGTTTATCACATTTGAATGGTCAAAGACATAGCTCATAATCAGTATCTTTTGAATTATCTTCAAATGTGTAAATTTTGCCCTTTTTTGAATAATCAAATGCCTAATTCTTGTCAAATTTGGGATCACAAAGATCATAAAATATAATATTTTTTATCGATTTTTATCGGATGTACTGAAATATGACTATATTCTAAAACATTAGAGCGAGAGGTTTAAAAGAATACTATTTATATTATAAAAATACTTTATGCAGTCATCAAATGTTTAAAATAAATATAAAGGATAATAAGGCTTCAAAATTATATAAGTAAATAGATTATCTACAACGTTTAAGGAATGTCCAGGGTCATGCTCTGAAAATACAATAAAAGCTCCATTTTGACCTACGCTGAGCATGTGAGCCCTTAATATAGCATTGAAAAAATATCTCAAACCATAATACTTGTGAATTTGATATAAATAATTCTGCATTGTGGAAAAATAACTACTGTTGACTATATCAAATTTGTAACAGTGTAATGAAAATTATACTATGGTTCACAAGGCCGTTTATAGTCAAGCCGTAGCACTAAATGGCGAGCTCCGATGGTAGTGCTAGTTATTGCTTAACTACGAATGCAATGCCGTAACCTGTATATTTTCGGTTGGATATTATTTCGTTTATATTAATTAATGTTACTTAATTATTATTCTGGCGCTACAGACCATTCAGATCCATGGCCGACTTCACAACCGTCTTCCAGGAATCTCTATCGCAAGATGTCTCTCTCCAGTTGGTTACACTCAGTCTCTCCACATCTCTCTTGACGTTATCCGCCCATCTCCTCCAGGAGTAGCCCAGGGTTTCTTCATAAACTCTATGGAGAGCTCTAGACCCTTCGCATCGAACAATGTGATCGGCTTATATCGGGATTAAATTGTTAGCAGAGCTTTTTTCTTATTTTCTAAACTCTTTCTTCAAGTACCAAGGTGCATGGTTTCCACATCAGTCCCGTGCAGTTTCGGTTCGGAAGGAGGAGGTGAGGCACTAAAATCTTTTTTAAAAGTCTTGATCTTCGTTTGGGAACCCATAGCATTTATTGTTATATTAGTATATTACTGCGCAAAGAGCCTACTGCGTAACGATAAGAGAAAAATACGCCTCAGTTTGAATCGCGGGCGTTCACATCTATTCTTTCTCTCACTCATGCGGAAAACTGTGAGTGAATACTAATTAATTACTGACGAGGCCACGTGAGCTTCCTCACAGTTAATTTGAAATCTACTTCCAAATTAGGCTGTTCTCGTATTCCAGCCCAGATATTTTCATCCGGGGACTCCAAGCTTGATTCCCTGTGAAGTCAGAATATATTTACTTGATTTTCTTAAAGCATGGGTGGGTGAAGATTGTTTCACTTATATTACTGTTTCACTACACTACTGTCATTTTAAAAATACAAAAAGATAAAGAGTACTTAAATCATAATATTATATTGTAATTCAATTTACACGCTTCTTGTATTTCCATGACTCAAATCCTGCGTGGTGATTCAATGGTGCGATCGACCAGAATCCATCCTGCGATCGAACAATCGCATTACTTAGATAATAATATTATATGAATATGAAGACATGCTTAGATAATATTATATAAAACAATTTTAATCCTCATAATAAATCTGTTAATATCACTTCCATCCTGTCGAAATCATCATCATCATCGGCACTACAACCCAATGTGGGTCTTGGCCGCCTCCAGGAAACATCTCCACTCCCCTCTGTCTTCCGCAAGCTCCCTCCACCACCTTAGTCTCAGTGATGCTGTGTCTCTTTCTATAAACCCTTCTTTTCCCTTCTGGTCTGTTGAAGAGAACCCTCTTTGGTGGTTGGGTGTCTTCCATTTTTGAGACATGGCCTGCCCAACGAAGTCGCCCCACTTTCACGTGTGAGACTACAGGGGGATCTTCATACAACGTATATAATTCATGTTTGTACCTTCCTCGCCACGTGCCATCCTCCTCACATACAGCTCCAAAGACTCTTCTTAATATCTTTCTTTCAAAGATATCCAGCTTCCTCTCATTTTCTTTTGATAAAGCCCAGCATTCCGACCCATAGGTTAATATGGGTCTGATGAGGGTTTTTCTGTCAGTTTCTTCCCTGTCGAAATCTGTATGTTATAAGTAAATAAATATTGTGGGTAGTTTTTATTTCGTTTTATTAGTTGAATATTTGGCAAATGAATATTTTCGCACTCAGAAACTTTGTCACAGTATTAATTATTTACTATTTCACTCACCACAGATGATGGGAGATTGATGACGTTTCTTCGTGGATCTGACTTCTCTCTAGAGATATGCAAGAAGAAGCTAGACATGTACTTCACGATGAGGAATGCTGCTCCAGAATTTTTCAGTAATAGAAGCCTAGACAGACCTGAAGTTCAGGAGACTCTTAAAGTTTTGTAAGTTTAGTTTTCTTTATCTTTCCAAATTACCAGAGTAAGTAAGTTGTCAATGACATATTAATATAAGAATATTATTCCTTACTATTTTTGACGTTATTTTTTAATTAATTCATAATCATTCGAACTGCCACAATTACTGTCAAATACGAAGTTTGACATATTATGTCCGGTGGCGAAGGGTGGAGGAATGCAATTAAGATCCAAAATAAATAGTGTACAGTAAACTTTGTCAGTCAAACGTATTTCTTTACGTTGAACTGAGACTACAATGTATAGATAGTGTTTGTTAGTTTTTAAAATTCAATTAAACCTTTTCTAATCCAAGCCATAGTAGATAATAGTCAAAAATATTCGTTTATGTATAAAATATCCAAAATTATGCCATTAACCGATGCATAATTTAAGATATTATATAGATAGAAGAATATTTTTTATCGTTTATGGTTTGGTTTAGGCAGGTTTTAATGAATTTTGAAAAACTAACCGATACCATCCATAATATTATGTACTTATTCTTAATTCGTCAAAACGAAATAAGTATGACTGAAAAACTGTGCACTATTTTTGTCGGATCGCCCATAGCATATTTTATTAATTAATCTGTTATGGTTTGATTTAGGCAGGGTTTAATTGGACTTTAAAAACTAACCATCACCATCAGCAAATTGTATTCTTAGTTCAATAAAAACAATACTAAAATTATGTATGACTGATATAGTTTAGTGGGTTACATGTAAGTTGTACGTATGCAGTTCATCGTGGGACACTTATTCGTAAGCCGCAGTACGTGAAACGTGAGTTCGTATAACATTTTATCAAGTGACGAGTTCTTCGTTGAACATTTCACCATGGAACCGTTGAATATTTGTACGTATCTTACAAAATGCGGCGATAGTTTGCAAATAGTACTGTTCCAATTAGATTAAACCTAACCTAACCTAACCTAATAAAGACATCTCATAAAATTTGCCACATATTGTAGCATACGTACAAATATACTCCACGGTGAAATATTCAACGAAGAACTCGTCATTTGATTAAATGTTACACGAACTCATGTTTCACGTACCGCAGAGCACGAATAAGTGTCCTGCGGTGAACTGTTTACGTACAAATTTCCTGATACGAGTTTAGTGTGTACTATTTATATCGGATCTTAACAACCTACATCCACCCTTGCCACTTATTATTGTTAACATTTTCGTAATAAAGAGATCGCTATCAAAATTAGTCTCCCACTGTAACGGTAAGAGGGGGCTACGTCTCAGTTTAAAGCGCTGAGATTTACATCTTCTCTTTATTTCACTCCAGCTGCAGTACAATAATATGGTACTAATGAAGTGGTACAACGAGGTCATGCGGGTTAATTTAAAAACGACTTTCATAATAACCCGGTTAGTGAAATAAGAATTAAAATGGTTAAGGCTTTCTCTAAATAATTTATAGTTTAAATTTAAGTATTTTTAAATTAAAAAAACATATTTTTGAAAACAAAGTTTGCATCCATTGAATTCCGGGCGTATATATATCGTATAACGAATGTAACATTCTTAAATTTTGTGAATTATTCATAGAGCTTATTATATGTTTTATTTTCGTTTTTCAGTCAATGCCCACCATTACCTGGTCTTACTGCTACAGGTAGACGAATCTGCATGATTAGAGGTAAGCATTTCATCTGTTTACTTTCCGAGATAATTAAAGACAACCATTGTGGGAAATGACACCTCCGATGACGATATCGCGTCAAAACTGAGGAATGCTATGGACGTCTCTTTCTGTGAGCGTACATTGTAAGTCATGGCTACCACATCCTGAAGCGAGCACTAAGGTTAAAGCCAGTGTGACGCTCTTAAGTAGTATTTTCCAAATAGTGTTACGAGGTAATGTTAAGGGTATTCTGCTTGAATTGTGGAGTGGAGTGGAGAATTGTCGAATATCAACATATTATTTTAAAATTGCATCGCACAACCACTTGTTTTAAATAGGTGACCTATTTAATATTAAAGCAAATGTGTGATGTGTGTTTATATCACCTATCTGGTCAATCCGCCACGCCGGGCCCTCCCCTGAGCCCGGGTCACCAGGCTATATCCTGTCAGCCCACCTCCTTGTGGGGGCCATGTTGTAAGCCTTATGTGTAATTCTAATTTTTTAATCATTATCTGACTATTTATACTCATTTTGACACATCGATCTATTAAAACTCAAGATAATTGCAGGTGCCAAAAGGGACGATAACATCACCCCAAATATAGCAGCACTGATAAAGGTTGGACTCATGATAGGAGACATACGCCTGGCCGAAGAGTTGTGCGGAGTAGCTGGAGACATATATGTTATTGACGCAAGTCAACTGCTTACTGTGCACACAAGCTTGCTGACACCTGCTGTCATTAAAAAGTTTCTTATTTGCATAGAGGTACGATGGATATTTTCTTATTTTTTTTTTATCACTTTATAGTATTATAGCATTTCTCGAAAAATATGTTCCAGCAAACGTTTGTGATGGTTTGACAAGTGATTTCTGATGAATGGCGTATGCGCAGTAACTAAACCAGATACGGTTTGAGATTTGACATTACTGTATCTGTTCCCGTGGGATTCTGACCAGTTCTGACGGTCAGAAATAGTTTGACTTGCAAAAGACAAGCCACTTTCTTCCGACGCTTCTGTCAAAGTGATGGTTATCAAGACAGAATCTAATCTAAAAACGATATTAATTTTTTTTGTACGAATATTACATATTATTTGTAATTTTCTCGACGTATAATTTATTACATGTTACCTATGCAAATTATAATATTCATATGCATGTATAGATTATTATTATTTTAGACATTTACGGTTAGAGATTCATTGAATTAGATAGGTTACCTATAACTTGGTAATTGATACAAATTATGTATACGTAATTGTATGCAAACAAGAAACCGCTTTTGTCCTAACTATCCCATAATTCCAACCTATCATTATATTAGCTTGTCTAAGTGAATTGAATTGAATGAAGACAAATAAATAAATTTGTTCTTGTATACAACGAGCTATATCAGGTTGGAGTTTCATTACAAGTTGACATTTGAATATTGCAACACTAATTTAGTTGTCGAACATCGCGTTTCCGCAAAATATCAGTCAAACTAATTCTCGTCTGACGAACCAGGTTGATTCAGTTTGAAGGGTTTGGACTAGTTTCGTTTGACATGCTCGAACAAACCTGATGTAAGTGCATGAATAGTTGCCATGTATCAAGTTTTACCTAAAATGTAAATTGAATAATATAAATTTTGAATGGTTAATTTATCAGTGATTCATTGATTAAATGCACCCACCGTATATTTATTACAATATTGTTCCTAGTATTTGGACAATATTTCTTGAATGGCAAGTATTACAAAACTTTGTCGACACTAGGGAATCCAATCCCGGGATCTGAACATTTTTTTATAAACCTTCGGGATTGGTTTTATTATCAATCACAATCAATAAGTATATGTACAAAATTATATTAATGAACTATATGTACCTGCACAAGGGGAATCGCCGGTTGCTCACGTATAATAAGTAACCATTTTTGTTATCATACGCAATCGTAAGAACATCAGAAAAAAAATTAATTCGTTCATTTAGCCAGCTAGACGCCGCTGACGTTCTGGCACGCGAACGGTATTACAATATTATTTACTCCAACCCGTGTATTTCCAAGATTGAACGTACACAATATTAACTGACATACAAAATGTCTTAAATAGTATAAATTATACAAGACATTTTTTGACCTATTTTATCAATGCTATTTGTTTAAATAAATAAAATAATATTAACTATCGAAAAAAACGCCAATCCCGGGTTCGTCAAATTGTAATCCCGTAATCTGGGATCAAAATTTTGTCTCGGGATTGGATTCACTTATTGACATAATGCTTACAATGTATTTTAAATGTTAATTCAGAGGTATTCCTAAACTCTGCTGAATAACGTATAAGGTTACTTATTTAAATAAATATTACTATGTATATGGTCACATTTTCTTCATCTTCTCTTTCATAATAATCTTCAATAATACCATTAAATCCAATTTGATACAAACCATTTTAATTCTAACTTAATAAATAATATATTATCTATGTTTCAGGATACGTACCCAGTGAAAATAAAAGAGATTCACGTGATAAACGTTATTCCAATTGTAGAAAAGGTGTTTGTATGGATGAAGCCTTTGCTCAAAGAAAAAATGAGGAATAGGGTAGGTTTATTTATAAAATAATATTAAAAATTTATTCCATTATTATATTGAAATATTGACTCACGATATTCATAAAGACAAAAATGACATCACATCAAACAAATGGTCGGCCCTCTGTCTTCAGAGTATAAAGATGACGTTCCTGTCAACCAATAAAAGGATTTTTATCTAGTGTATCTTTATCTAGTGTGGTGCACTAAGTAAGATATTCATTATTCCCCAACCTGCCACACAGTTATTATCTTATCTAGGGATTGCAATACCGAATGAAAATGTCAATACCGGTTTTTCGGTATTTCTTATTGAATACCGGTATTTCTTAAACATTAAAAAAAACAGAAGTAGGTGCTTATCAATAAATATAGCGATGAAAATCTTTTTAACATATTATTTTATAGCAAAAATCTATAACTACATTTATTATGTTAACATTTAAAAATATGTATTGATCATTATTGTAGAACTAGTAATTTTTTACAAATAATTTGAATGTATTGATAATTTTAACTAAAGCTCTCAAAATTCATCAAGTGCAAATAAGTCCGGCTGCAGGAAAAGCTTCTTAAATTCAACGCCTGTAGGTACAGTCATCAATAATTATTATTATAGAATATTTGAACATTTTTGTCACGGATGTTTTATATTTCGAAATAATATTATGATAATTCATCGCGTTAATAAAATTACTTACCTATATAAAATATATTTGATGAAATTTGTTTTATTATTTTTTCACGTGAGTCCAAACTCAATATATTTGCATTTTAGCAGCACATAACTTATAGTTCATTTTCAAAAACGTGGACGAGTGTGTTTTCTTAATACCGAAAATTCCGGTATTTTGGATTTTTAAAACCGGTATTTCGGTATTGATAAATACTGGAATACCGGTTTTGAAATACCGGTATTGCAATTTCTAATCTTACCATTATACTGTTCGTGCCACTAATAATAAGTATTTCTTTGAATTTTATTATTTCAGATTTTCTTTCACAGTAACATGGATTCTCTATACAAATACGTGCCACAAGAATTACTACCCATTGAATATGGAGGCAATGCGGAATCATTGGATGACATACACGGTATGGTTTTGTTACATAATGTGTGTTTTTTTTTACTAAAATACAGATACCAGTGGCGAGGGATGGATGTAGACCAGTGATTCTCACGCGTGAAATTTAACTGTGGCCGCACAATTGACATTGATAGTTATATGGAAACGTCTGGTGGCCGCACCAAATTTCACTTTTGTTGTGATTGAAAAAAAATAAAGCTAAATTTTATTTAATAAAAAATCGGATCAACTTATTTATAGATAAGTCCATTTAATAAAATACATTTAAAGATTTTAGTACATACCTAACTATCTATTTATTTAAAAATCCTGCAAATGGAAAATACCCTTTTTTCCAATGCGAGCCGCATAGCTACGTCTAAGCTTACACCTGTCAACTCTGGCTTCGATATTTTTTTTTATGAAGTGCATTGCACTGAATAATCTTTCACAGTATACAGTAGTAGGAAAAATCGACAATATTAATAAAGGAATTATTGCCAATTCTTTGAATTGACTTTATTCTCAGAAACGAACTATTACACACACGATCTCATCACAAAAACATATTATTTGAGCGCGGCGAGAAATTTAAGAGAAGTCATGTGTATTCAACCAATATCATAATTTTATAAATACATTATTCTGTAAAGCGCTGGTGGCCACCAGGGCCGCACATGAGAACCACTGTTGTAGACTGTTAAGATCTGACATAAATAATTTCCTCTTATTAAATTGTGTTTGTAGGCTGTAGCTGTAATAGGTACATTATAAAGTTAATTTTTTTTTTTAATTTTTGCTTCACAAGCAAGAAAATGAAATGTTCTACTGATTTTAATAAAAATCTACCTATAATAATAATCAATGGTAAATAAAGTACTGTTGGTTAGGTACTAAATACTAAATTTTTTGGGGAGGGAGCCTTCGATTTTTATTTTCTGATTTCGGGGGCCGCGATATGAAAAAGTTTGGGCAGCACTGCTATAGATAACTAATTTACAAATAATAATAATATGTGAACTTCTATTGTTTGAGATTTCATTGTCTGGCTCCTAAAATATAGGTACATCTAAGCCTACTAAAATGTTGTTTTTAACACTTACAGAGGCTTGGATAAAGAAACTCAAGACTTATGCAGAGTGGTTCAAGGAACAGGAAACTGTGAAGGCGGACGAATCTCGAAGACCAGGAAAACCAAAGACCTACGATGATCTCTTTGGTATGGAAGGAAGCTTCCGACAACTGAAAATCGATTAAATTGACGTCAATGACTTTGCTAATAAAATACTTTATTGCACATAGAATAGCGTTTCTCAAAGTGTGGTGTGTAGCCAAATCAATGGTGTTCGGTATTGCTTCTTCTAGTGTACCAAAATGTCTGTTTTAACCAAAGAGATTTAATTATTCATATAGAGTGAGTAATAGTAACACAACTCTAAAACTTCTTTAGTCACTATGGCTGAGTTGTTATCTATAGAAAAATCATATTATTGGTATTGGCAGCATTGAATCTATAATTTGTAAATAAGAAAACTTAGAAATCAGTAATTTTTCAATTTGATGGCCAGAATCTTAGGTAATTCTGTTAGAACATTATATATTATCTAGTATGTATTATTAAATAATATACTTTAACTTGAGAGGAACTGCATGGCTGCGGTAATCCTACTAGAGGCATCTAGCGGCATAATACGAAACATGCAAATTAATACAATTTTCTGATAATTTACATTTTTATTTAAATTTATCAATACGTAGGTGCCTCCACGTCATTAAAATTATCAAAAAATCATGATTAAAGTTAGTTGTTACATATAAAAAATGGCGGCTGATGAATGTCAACGACTTTGCAATCAGATTCTATTACAATAAGTAACGCAGGTGGATTTGATATTTGTATGAATATACATAATGATGGCGGAAAAGTACCGGTACTGTTCGGTTATACGGAATACAGCGGAAAACGCATTTTGAAAATAGCCGATAAAATGGATTATTTGTTAGGTTAACCTAACCAAACCTAACCTAACCTAAACTAACAAATAATCCAGTTTATCGGCTATTTTCAAAATGCATTTTCCGTACCTACTTAAAAATCAAAACCCAAAATTTTTCAATAAAGGTAAAAATTGAGGTTACCGACTTTGAAACTAATAGCATCAATTTATGACAATATCAAACATCGATATCAAGTTGTAAACTTACCTTTTTTATTCCATAAATCTATATTTATTATAAAATACATAGACTTACATTAAAAACAATAATTAGGTAGATGTTAAAAATCCATGTAAATAACAATATTATGCTATAAAACTTATAGAGACATCTAGCATTGAAAAGTAAAAGCCGACTATCGACTGACGGACATAATATTATTTTTTATAACATACTGCTCAGTCGTTTCTTCTATGTTTTACCGCTAGATGTCTCTATATACTCTTAAACGAAATTTATCTTTGAATCATTTTTTTAAATCTTTTTATTGGTTTTATATACCACACGTATTAATTAATAATTAAAAAACATTGAAATGCAAGTGATCAGTAGATTCTATTAATTTCCATGCTTCCAATTCTGCCACTGGAAGCCCATAACAGGCTGAGGCTCGCCCCAACATGAAGAATCTGTGAGCACTAATGGGCAACACTCCATGACGACATTCATCCACCACCTATCTACTCTTCAAGCAACACAAACCATCAATTAATCCATCATCATCAATAATTTATAATAATAAGTTCCAAAGTACCTATCTATTTTTTAAATTTACATAAGATATTATAATATGTCTGCACTGCTAACTTCAAGGGAAACATGGGAATATGGCAACCAGTGGTATTGGTAATTTGTACCTACATAATACTTATCCCAGATATTACAGTTTTTATGTTTTGTTAATATAGTATACTTACTTATATTTTTTTGTATATTTTAATGTGGGTATATTTGTATTAAATATAATAAACCATGTTTCTAAAAAACCATTGGTAAATAATTTTTATTCCAGATTATTCATTTCTTCATATTCCTAGATTTTTTTTTATTCTACAACGTTTACTTCCTTTTTACAGCGTTTTTATTTGGTCTTATTCTTATTTGTCCGGTACAAATCTTGCAATCTTAGAATATATCAGAATACGATACCAATGCATTCTTTTAATACTTTTAGCCATCTTTAAGTAGAATTAAATTCATTTTCAGTTAATTCTGTTTTGTATGAAAAGTTATTTCGGAAGAAATCCTTAATCCAATCCACTATAATTGGTTGCTAGGAAACTATTAATATATACTATGGAAATCAATATGAGTGTCAAAATGACATTTCAGTATTATTTCTATCAAATACATTTTTTTTCGATCGTTTAAGCTAGTCAAGTTACGTTTATATGATTCAACAGAAAATTTAAAAACGTATATAAAAAGTTCTTTTTATCTTATAATTATTTGTAATATGCAATTAGATTCACTTATTGACAGTATAATTGAAAACAGACAATAGATAATTATTTATTTATTTAAGAAAACAAAACATTGTGTAAGTACATAACAAATGAAACTTCAGGACGACAACGTGACATTTCCATTATAACAAATATTGCTCTAACAAGAGAGAAGAAGAAAAAAAAACATACATACTTACAGACATACAAAGTTATCTGTAGAATGGCCAAAAATGGAACTACAACTTACCATAGGACGCCATTTTTTAAATTTCATTTGAATGTCAGATTTTGTCCAGTTACGAATCTTGATTGGGTAGTTTTCGACAGTGGCTCCCCCTTCCCATTCTTCAGATAAGTTTGTAGGTCTGTAAACAATTTTATACAGTGAAATAAATAAAATGCACAGTACATGCAGTACATCATTGAAAATGTCCATGTCTTTTGGGAGTGCGTTGACTAGTCTTGCACCCCTCGCTGATGGTGCCTGATAAGCTTGAATCGAGGAAATAGTATTGACACAGAATAGGTGATGGGCTGCGACCACATACAAGGCGCATATAACTTTAAAAAAATAATAAATAGGCAAACAATAATAATACCAATAAAAGAGTAAAATAAATTAAGTAACAAAAGGTGTAAAATTTAACCATATAAATACAAATATTATATAAACCAATAAACTAACAATTATTATAATACTAAGTTTTCCCAAGTATATAAAATACCTCATCTAGTCCCCTGGATAGGTACCTGAAGAGTAACTAAAACAGCAACTGCATTATCTCTTTAGATGTCAGGTAACACCTGTTTGATCAGTCATGCGACGACCGATCTTGGCCACCGTCTTCAAAGCAGAGGATCCCCATTAGGTGACAGACAGTAGTATTTCTTGGCTTTCTCATAGATTATCGTTCCGTCTCATGGAAAAAATAAGTTGACTTTCTGAGCTAAGTAGGTCATATAATAAAAAATCTAACATAAATATGTACCTTCATGAACTATGTAAACTCACTAAATATAAATGCAATTATCAACGTGCATTTACTATTTTGTTGAGTGTGTGTCTTAGCAATCGAGGGTATCCGTTGTTTGTTCTCCCAAGGAATCTGTCATTGGTAATGGCAATTGGGATGGCAATAACTCTGTTCAACCAAATCACTTCGTATATTAGCATATTCCACCTGCGTGAGGATGAGTATAGGTGGGCATCGTTTTATAAATTATTAAAATAGGCTCTGCTTAGCTCATTCGGTGTACTTCCTTGTATCTAATTAATATTTTGGTGTATTTACACTTCTCTACTGTTTAATGCTGATCTATTTCTTTTTTTTTTATATATTACTGTTTTATTAATATTCTTAAATTAATAATTTGTAAGTAGGTATAATAACTAAAATCTGAATTTGAATTTGAATTAACACTCCAGAAAGATCCCGAAAGGCAAAACCTTGGTCGCAAAAAATTACATAAATAAGAATAGTAGTAAAAAACGTATTTAATTTCCATCAATGAGGTTCCCTTAGTCCAGGGATCGGCAAACTTATGGACCAAAAGAGCCAAATATGAGTGGCACAACGGTTAAAAATTGTTTCGAGAGCCATACGTATATTTTTATAAATATGATTTATTTAAATGAATTAATTGCATTTTGTTTATTTATTAAGCGAAGAAGAAATTATAAATACATTTTTTACAGAATATGAATTACATACAATTTTCACGCATTCCTTAAAACTAATGTGAACAATGACCTTCCTTACATATTTTTGGAGAGTTTCTGTATGTTTTTAATTTCAGGCACGACTCAAAATTCTCATCGGTTATTTGGCTTCTCTAAATGCTATTTATATTGTACATGTTTGAAAATGATTGTTTACATACCTATTATGTAGACTCGAATATGAGTTAGGAAAGCTATTCCATGTATTAAAAATCGTAGTATCTATCGTATGTATATCTTTTAGAGCGCTCCACTCATGTTGTGAAATTAAATTGCATTTTTCTCTCTTCAAATCCTCAATTTTGGTGGCAAGACCTACAAATTTGGAGCTCCATAACTCTTTGCTTATTATATGCAATATCAAATGATGAAAAATTTAATTTGTCGACTTTTACAATGGGCGGATTTAAAACAACAACAATCACACATTTTTGCATCAACCATCGTGGAGGAAAAATTAGTCTCGCGATAATGTCATTATAAATAATATAATAAGTGTACAAATCAATGATAAAAAATACAAATTGTGAATTTTGCAAAAGTTTTTGTAAAAATTGTGAATTGGGAATTTGGCAAAGAGCCGCATGTGGCTCGCGAGCCGCGGTTTGCCGACCCCTGCCTTAGTCGATAGCATTAATATCAGAATATTCTGACAGAAGATAGTGACTCACATGAAGTTTATACAGAACTAGCCTACTATAGTGAAATAATCCTTAAAAATGCGCAAATGCGATTTCTTCTAGTAGGTACGCAGGAATAAGGCATTAATATCTTTTTTTTATGGTTGGAAATGTATTAGGGGCAGTTTCTTACTTACTAAACAATCGAATGATAACAAAAAGCGATAAATCTTTGAAAAATTAAGGTTATGTTATGACAGCATATTTTTAAAAAACAATTTATGACTTTTCTATTGGATTTCTAAAAATAAGTGTTTCCGATATAGTTTAACCTTGCATTGAATAGATTCATTTTTATTAGCTGATAAACAATAAAATTCTTGAAATTATATTAAATCAAATTTATAACACTACATTTTTTTTAATAATATCTTATTCATCTATTTTATACTGATTTTTTGACAAAATCTTCATAGATAATAATGACAAAATATGGTAATCATAAATGTGATATAGGGAAGAAAATTATATCCTGAATTTGAGAAAACCTTACATAGGTACTTACATATAATTTTTTTTCTAATACGATCATATTATGGGCCTCCATAAAGTGGAGGTTTGTATTGTCAGATTATGTTTAAACGAGAAATGGAAGTCAGCCACTTGCTCAACCTATTAGGTCCATACTTTGACTTATACACAAATAATTGAAAAACAATATGTGTACTTGTAGGACTCACGATTCGAACCTAGGACCCACGATGCTATAATCCACCGACTATCACTATTTTGTTGGCGCCGAACGCTAGCTAACGACAGAGCACAGGTGAATTTTAAATTTCGCTTAAATCAAATTTCAGGTAACATTTTTATTTTAAAAATTACTCTCCATCTTTAAAAGTTTAGTGTACTCATATTACAATTTATATTCTACGGCATTATTTTAATATATATATGCTTTACTATTCGACATGTTGTTATTATATTAAAACTAGCGATAGCTTGCGATTTTAAAAACTAACAAACACTATTCTGCAATTTCATTTACAACAAATGTGTTGGTAAGACTGACAAAATTTAGTGTACTTACACTATTTATGTAATATCTTAACAGCCTACCTCCACCTTTTGCCACTAGTCTGTTGTGATAATTTATTTAATTTTATTAATTTACCTACCTACCAACCTAAATTTTGTCATCATTTAAATAATTCTAGTGGATTCTATTTTTAAAAATATATATTGTTTGTGGATTGAAAAAACAATTGATTACGAAACAGTAAGCTATGAGTAAGCTGGAGAGAAATGAACAATTGTCATTTATAATATAAAACGAGCATTAATTACAAACAAAATAAAATATAATTATGTCAGAAACAATAGCGAAACGTGAGCTTCGCAGTGTAAAAAAGCAGGTAAATGTGGGAAATGAGGCTCCATCAGACGCCAGAGCCGAGGACAATCAAGTGATGGAAAAGGTGGGGAAAAAAATCATTGAGGCAAAGAGGGGTGGAAAAAAGAAGAGAAGTAAAAAAGGAAAAGGTGGAGCTGGCACGTCAGGAACTGGACCCGCGATAAAAAAACCCAAGCGTAAAGCGAAGAAAGGAAAAAAGAAGTGAATATGTTGTATAATCAAACGATCGAACGAAGACAATGAAAAAATTCCTTGTTATTATGTTATTCAAGTTTATTACATTATATGGATTACTCCTATTGCATTGTGATAAATTCCTGTTACCTACTGAGTATTTAAAATATAAACAAAACTTATATAGTATTTTGTAAATGTAAAATTGGGGCTTATTTTTACTAGTTACATATCTATTTACATATTATTAGTACCTACGCAGCAACGATTGAGTCTGAAATATGTTGTAAAATTGTATGCAGTATGTACTGCACAAATAATATTAGGAATGAGAACCACTTTGATGCAGTTGAGAAATGTAATTGTGTTGTAATTGAGTAGAGGATTCATGGTAACCAATTTGTGTAAATCAAATTCTAATTTATATTCTGTAAATGAGGTTTTACCTTGATTACCATTCAAAGAAAAATTTAATAATAAAAAGCTGTGAATTTTCTAATTTGTTCATATTATTATTGTGACGTAACAGTCGACATCTTTTGTTTTTGAATGCCAAGTTGATTTGTTTTACAGCTACGAGATCCTCAAACCTACCTATTTTTTGCATAGAAGACCCTGAATTGGCAGAACATTTTATTTTGCAGTGCTTGCTATCAATGGCCACGATGCAGTTTGGAAACTACCAACGTGCGTTGGTCACTCGCTACCATTTTAAGTCCTCTTGCGATGGATGTCACATTCGCTGGTGTTTTGTAAAAAGGACGAAATAACCAAAATGCTATTTTACAGGACGAGGATTTTTAACTTTTGACGTTTATTTAATAATTAGGTAGGTAGCTTTTTATGATTATAAAATGTCTAACAAGTTTGTAATAAAGCTAAGAAAGAACACTGTCTTTATAATAGGCTTTATAATATAATATATAGGTATGTCACATTTGCCTTTTATTTGTAATACTAATTGGATAATATTCGCCCTTAGGAATATCGTTTTTAAGTACTTTCCTGTGGAGTTACAAATTCGCCGTTTTTACACAACAAAGCTATTGAGGTATATGGTATATTATATTGTTTTTTCATTAAAACCTCGATTTCGCCAAAATGGTTGATTCGCCCTTTTTACAAAACACCGACGAATTATGTACGCCAACTAATTCTTACTATATGGATGAACAAGTTACATAAATATAATATCTGCAACTGTTGTTTTCGCCATACGAAAACTGAAAGTCATTGCTCTAAAAGAGAGTCCAATAGCCAGGTATCTACAATAAATTTTGTAAGTATTTGTTATTTTTATTACAGGAAATTCTCTAAAGAAACTTTGGAAGCACCAATATCCAGTGACGTCCCTAGATAAAATGCTGCCCCTAGGCAGCGCCAAAATGCCACCTTACTTTTTATACATTATTTTTATCATCCTTTCATGAGTCCAATACCTAAGAAATGTATTGTATGGATACATTACTAACAAAATATCAGACTAATTATTCGTAAATCTGCACGTGTCGTTTCTGGTCACCAAGGACGTCGAAGAGCAACGGAAATAAGCTAGATATCGCAAACCCAATAAAACCAATGAGCTGAATTTTTAATGGAAAGATATTTTTGTTATTACTAAGTTTAAATAGCTATTTCTATAGTATATTCCAAATGATTTTCCTCGATTTGCCGCCCTTCGAGTAACTGCCGCCCCCAAGCGCTGCTCAATCTGCCTACCCCCATGGGACGTCACTGCCAATATCGCAATTCAACATCTCGAGTATAAAGCGTCAATTACATTGAGCTTCTTTACTAGCTGTTTGTTGACGAATTTATAATCTGCCTGTAAAGTCACCCAGTGTAATCATCTAACAAGCTAACATGTTCGATGATTACACTGGGCGACTTTACAGGCAGATTATAAATTCGCCAACAAACAGCTAGTAAAGATGCTCAATTTAATTGAAGCTTAAGCAAATGATTGGGAATCGTCGTGCCAATATTTCAATCTAATGAGATTCGTCAGTAATGAAAAAATCCTGCACGGACTACTTACTATACAGAAGTAGTTGCCTCTATAAGCTCGCCATCATCTCAAATTGCGACAACTTCGTCAACATGTAAAAGAAAACATACCCCCCAAACCTAAGGGAAAATAATATTATGTTGGAGATAGAGAGAAAAAAAAGTTGATTGAAAAACGTTTGACTGATAGTCGAGATGCCGAATACTGGTGTTAAGACGTGGATTATTTATTTTTGAGGAGAATTATGCCGACAATGAAAAAATTGACAGAAATTCAAAAATTTCGTTTCCAGGGTAAAATAAATGACGTCTTGTTATTGGAAGCATAGACACAAAATGACTTTAATTTATTTGGAAATTGTAATCAGCAAGGTGCAAGTTCTGGATTAATTAATTCACAAAATGTTACAATTTCACCATAATTGACTTGTGTACTAATATATACTTACCCACAATGGCCGCGCGGTTTAAGTGTCGGCCTTTAGCGTCGTGGGTCCCAGGTTCAAATCCAGGATCTGACAAAATCAATGGGGACAGTAGGACAATACAGTAGCTAGCAAGTAAATTCGCGCATAGCGACATTCACACATGTACAGGTAGACGTCACGCAATTTCCATTATGCGATATCACGCATCGGGAATTTATAGCAATATCACCTTTATTGAAATGGCGTTAGAACAGTGTTTCTAGTGTCAATGTTCATTTGAGTGAACTCGTTCGAACCTAACCATTCGGCAGACCCGATAAAAAGCATCGGGAATTTATAGCAATATCACCTTTATTGTAATGGCTTTAGAACAGATAATGCCATTCGGCAGACCCGACAAAAAAGTGAGTGTCATTTTTTTTCCAGTTGCTTCGTCCATATTAATGTCATTGGACAAAATACACATTGTTTTTCAATTTGTGTTTGAGTCAGGGTATGGAACTAATAGGTTGAACATCCATTTCTCTTAAAAAAAAAATCTGTTAATACAAACCTCCACTATGTGGAGGCCTATATGATCTTATTAGGATCGGACATGGTCGAGGGGTGTATTGGTAACAAGTTCATTATTTTCTTACGTGAAGTGTCACATTTAATTATATACAATCATAATATATTATCCTGTAAATTAAAGTAGTTTTTGCATATTAAATAGAACCATGTATACAATTGACTAATTTAGAGAATTTGGAATTATAGTAAAAGTGAAAAGTTCTTTTCAAATAATTAACTGCAATGCGAAAGCGATTCTGAGATATCACTTAATTCCAAATCAATTAAAAAAAAGTGATAAATATGCTATATCGTATTCAGACAATTAATTATCCTGGAAAGTGAACTTTATTGTCAGGCATTACGTTTTTTAACTCGGCCTCTAATGGCGTGTTAACTGTGTTAGAGCGAGATAAAGTAGGTGCCACAATTACATAATATCTAAAATTGAGATGCAGCAATTTTGAAAACTTACCACGAGGTGTCATAATGTCATTGAGTAGTTAATTAAAAGTATTAAATACCTACTTTATACTTGAGTCTAATCGGTTGCATTTGGAGTCAAGTAAGACGCAGTTATTATAACTGCTTTGAATACGGATTTTTATTGATCCGAGTGATATACTTACGTGTTATTTAGAATCAAGAAAAATAATAGAAACGTGTTAACGCGTTGACTAAGTACTTAGTTAAAATAATTACAATATAAAAGAACTTTTTATATACAACGTTTTTTAAATTTTCTGTTGAATCAATAAACTTGACTTGACTGTAACCTTAAACGATCAAAAAAAATGTATTTGATAGAAATAATACTGAAATGTCATTTTAACATGTCATATTGAGTTCCATAGTAACGCACGTATATATTAATAATTTAGTTGCTAGAACCCAATAATGGTGTCGAAATAACTTTTCATACACAACAGAATTAACTGAAAATGAATTCAATTCTACTTAAAGATGGCTAAAAGTATTTAAAAAATGCATTGGCATCGTGTTCTGATATATTCTAAAAGTTTCAAATGTCTAGCTAGTCGGGAAGTTAGTTAAAAATCGATTGCAAGATTTGTACCGGACAAATAAAAATACGAGCTAAGAAAAACGTTGTAATAACCTATGTTTGCTTTAATTGAATGCATTTAGGTTCATCTCTATAGTTTTTTTTATTATCTTTGGGATATTTACACATCTTTTTTGTTTCTTAAAACATTTTCCAAACTGTTAAACCGATTAAAAAAAGTCTAACACCAAAAGAACGCAATACAATAATATGAAAGCTAATAATAATCATTACAATTTAAATCGCCATGTCTCCATCTTGTGTAGAAATTATTTATTACAACCATCTCAAATCAGCGCCGCTTTGCGGATTTAAATTGAACTACGTAAGCAATAAATTATTCAGAACTGCCAACTTTAAAAAAATGTTTTTCCCTCTCAAGACGTCATTAGGTAAAATCAACTTAACCGCGAAAATCTGCCTTCATTTGATTATAGTCCGCGAACGTGAACGCAATACGTCGCACTATCCACAGATCTAACGTAAACTATAATAATATTATTAGTGTTTCAAGTATTTATAACTGTATTGGTTATTAACATATTACTATATTTACATAATATACGACATTTTTAATATTTTATGGTGACGTACCTCGTTAATCAATCATTTAAATTTACGTAAGACGTATTTGTTAATATATCGTAGTGACATTAATCATAAATCTATAATAAAACATATTTAATAGAAAGTTATTTTGAAATAACAGCAGTTAATTTTGTGATATTACTTTAACCTTACCTTGTTTTGATGAGTGTCTAGTACCTATTGCTAAATCGTTAAATTTTAACTAAAACAATAAATAATTATATTACGGTTTATATCTGAAAATATTAAACTTAATAATCGGTGTTATTTATTTTATGCATATAAGTATAAAATAATATATATTACATTCAGATTAATAATAGTATTTACATACTTAATTAATAATACAACAAATCAATACATATTATCTTATTAATAGTTGGTATAAATAAGATATATGTATATTATTTAAAAAAAAAAAAACATTTACAGTAAAGTTGATATAGTAGTCATAATATTTACATAGTAAAAATAGCTTAGGCGTGATTCATATGTGAATAGTTTTAATAATTATTCAATATTGTCAAAATACAATAATCTTTCTGCAAGCAAGCAATGAGTGTTTTTAAAACAAATATTGTAAATAATATCTTACAATAAAAAAATATGTGAACACTAGTGTAAGTTTATTTGAATGCCTAATCAGTGACTGCATAATACTTAATAATATTTATAACGTTTTATATAAAAGTTGTTCTTGTGTTTACAACGTGATTGTCGGGCGAGTTTTGGGTTTTTACGCTGCTTTCAGCTATAATAAGGTATGTTTACAGTTTTTTTTAATAAATAAAAAAAATAATTATACGTTTCATATTGTAGAAACTAGTTTCTATAAAAATGGATGAACTCTTATAGTTATTATGTCATTATATTATTATTATTATTATGAGGGTATTGGTTTCAAAGTTGGTTATCTTCAAAAGAAATTTAGCTTTTGCAAACATATTAGAAAATAAATAATGACAATAATAATTAGAGGAGCTGAATGCCGAAATACTTACTGAATGTATCCGGCATTATGTCGCTTCTGTTCAAAATATTACAACAGAAATCGTCTTGATAATCGCTTTTAACAAATTAATATTCTTCACAACATTATGACCCTGAAAATAAGACAAACTGGAGTTGTGTACCAGACTCTAGTGATCTTCTTCTGTCGTCTCCATGCGAGAGATGCACATAGACTCTTCCCTATCATACATCTGCAGCCAGTGACGTCCCTAGACAAAATGCCGCCCCTCGGCAGTGCCAAAATGCTGCCACATTTTTTTTTATTCAGTACCTACTTTTTATCATCCTTTCGTGACTCCTATAATATCTAAGAAATGTGTTGTATGGATACATTACCTACTAACAAGATATATACCACTGAATCTAATTTAAATGCCATCTCTGCTTCAATATACAATATTGCGAGTCTACGGTTTCAGATAGGTAGGTACATATTTGGATAAATTTTAAATTAGGTATGCAGGTGTCATTGCTGTTCACCAAGAACGTGACGTCGAAGGACAACGGAAGTAAACTATACATCGCGAACCCGACAAAAAAGTCCTGTTAAAACTTTTATAGGAGGTACCTACTTAATAAATACATTTTGTTTCCAACCAGTGAGCTGATTTTTTTAATGGAAAGATATTTCCGTTATTACTAAGTCTAGGTTGCTATTTCTATATACCTATACCTAATGATTTTCCTCGATTTGCCGCCCTTTGGGTAAATGCCGCCCCCAAGCGACGCTCAATTTGCCTACCCCGACGGGACGTCACTGTCTGCAGCTGGTTCCAATGAATGGGGACACACCATCACATGTTCCGCATTTTCTTCGGCGCCACATTCGCAGTTTGAAGGATCATCAGAATATCCCCATTTCTTTGTGTTATTTTTGGTGCTAGTTACTCAAATTCATATTAAATTTATTATCCTCAAAACTCCTAAAGTCCTCCAAAAGTCCTACGTGCATATAATTGGTAGTTTCTCGTCAGGCACCATTAAGAAGGCAGCGTTGTCGCATCTCACGTTCCACCTCGTCATTCTTTCTACAGCCGGCAGCTCCGAAATCTTCTCGGATGCCCTATAGAAGATTTGTGTACTGTTCGGTTATGAGGAATACAGAGGAAAACACATTTTTAAAATACCCGATATACTGGATTATTTGTTAGGTTAACCTAACCAAACCTAACTTAACCTAACCTAACCTAACCTAAACTAACCCAAACTAACAAATAATCCAGTATATCGGGTATTTTAAAAATGTGTTTTCCACTGTATTCCTCATAATCGAACAGTACCGAAGATTTTCCTAAATTTAAAGCGAGATTGCGTATGTGTATGTCCATTTACTGGATTTCTTTCATCATACATTTGGACTGTGTGATGTACATCGGCGGCTACTTCTTTACGGACATCAGAATGTACCTACACTATAATAGCCACAGGATTTCTACATTTAATAGGACGTATGACTTGGTATATCCTGCATATCTTTGGTACTGCTTTAAAATAATATATATATTGTCATTTCCTCTTTTGGACTTTAATATTTTTATCATCCATGTAGGCGTTCCTCAAAATTTTTCAAAATGTTTCAAGGGTTCAGTCAAACAAAAAAGGTTCACAAGTTTATTTTGTAATTTACCCCTTTGAACGTTAATATATCGTATCAGTCATTTTCTTATTCGATTGTATCATCATCATCATCATCAACAACCGGGGTCAATCCACTGCTGGATGAAGGCCTCCCCAAGCTTCTTCCAACTCTCTCGGTCTCTCAGTTTGTCAATCCAGCGGCTTTTAGGGCGACCCTGTGGCCGTTTAGTGCCCCTTGGGTACCACTGGATGACGGCATTTGTCCAGCGGCCGTCCTTTCTGCGAGAAATGTGCCCCGCCCATCTCCATTTCAGCTGTTTGGCAACGTCTATTACATCGCGTACTCCTGTTTGCTTCCTAACCCATTCGTTTTTCTTGCGGTCCTTTCGCGTGATGCCCAACATACACCTCTCCATGCCTCGCTGTGCAACTCTTAGTCTTTGGACATCTCTCGTGTTGAGGATCCACGTCTCGCAGCCTTTCCATATATTCCAAATTCCAATTGTATATTTTGTGATTTCCTATTTGTAACCTCAATATTAAATTTATCACCTACGTAGGGCATCCTCAAGATTTTACAAAAATGTTTCAAGGGTTCAATTAAACAAAAAAGATTGATTGTTACTGGTCTACCATTTCTTAAGTTTAATTTTTAATTTACCCCTTTGAACCGTAATATATCGCATCAACCATGTGCCTACATTTTCCCCGAGATTTTACAAAATGTTTCATACATATTGTGTTCTGCCAAACAAAAAAGATTCTAATTTATAGGCCATCCATGGACTGAAACCGTATGCGGTTCCGAACCGTCTGCTTATCTAAGTTTATCTTTTCTGGTCATGGAAATATATTTCCACAAAGTATATTATAAGCATCTGATCGTATCCGTTTATACCATACACTTACAAATTTAGTGAAAATATATTTTCACACCCACAGTGGCCGCGCGGCTTAAGCGTTGGACTATCACGCCGTGGGTCTCAGGTTCGAATCCTGGGTCTGGCAAGTACACATATTGTTTTTCAATTTGTGTATGAGTCAGGGTATGGACCTAATAGGTTGAGCAAGTGGCTGACATCCATTTCTCGTAAAAAACAAAATCTGTTAATACAAACCTCTACTCTGTGGAGGCCCATATGATCCTATTAGGATCGGACATGGTCGGAGAAAATATTTTCATGAACAAAAATCATAAGTTTAGAATGGCAGACGGATATAAACGGCATACGGTTTCAGTCCATGGATGGCCTGATAATATATTACATAATATCTCTCTTCTCTTCTCTTCTTGGTCGTGCACTCATGGCTGAGGATCGTGACCACATTTAAATTTTGCCATCCTTTGAGCGACCAAGACTTCCATCCTTCTCGATCTTCCGCTTCTCTCAGGGCAGAACGGATGGTGCCCCCAGTCAGCTCTTTCACTTGGTCGCTCCATCGCGCAGACGCTCTTCCTCTGCTTCGCCTTCCCTGGAGGCTACCCAAAACTACCAGTTTCTCCAGGTTGTCCGGTCCGCGCCTGACAATATGTCCAAAAAACTGCAGAATTCTTCTCAGACATATCGTCGAGAGCCGTTCCTTTATCTTCAGTCCCTGGATGATTGACTGGTTCGTCCTGTGCTCCGTCCAAGAAATGCGAAGCATTCGGCGCCAACACCACATCTCAAAGGCATCAATTGCCTTCCGTTCTCTTGCCTTCAGCGTCCACGACTCGACTCCGTATAGGAATATCGAGAACACTAAAGTTTGCACAAGCATCATTTTTGTGGCAATCGAAATTCCCCGTTCCTTCCATATAGTGGTAAGGCGTGTCATCGCACTTTTTGCAATTTGTGTGCGCCTTCTTATTTCCGCTTCGCAGCTGCCCTTTCCACTGATGGTCGATCCAAGATATACAAACTCGTCGACTATTTCGAGGTTTTGGAGCGTACTTGGTGTTGGTAGAAGGTTGGCCCGATCAACAACCATTAACTTGGTTTTATTCCTATTAATATGGAGGACGTATTTGCGACTATAGTGAGCATTATAATATGGTCCCATATAATAAAGTAAATCAAATCTTCATAAAATAAGTGGACTATATTCATATTATGCGAAGTCATTTAATTTAACACAGTTTGTTATTGTCATTCTAATTGGCATTACGAATGGCAGGTTAGTCCTACACCTTCAGAAAACAAACAACCTATACATAAAAGAGTTCTTTTACTAAAAGAGGCGTACAAGTCACACATACCAAGTAGGTATTATGAGTGGCAGAGTTTATTTAATATTTATACCGCGTATAATTCATACAATTTTATATATATTTTCTACATAATATTGAACATCGTCTTGACTTTGATAATATGGTGTAAATCAAACCCGGGTGCAATGTTGCAACTCTCTTCAGTGCGGGACATCGACGTCACGCGGTTAGCCGAAACGAATGAAAAAGCAGTTGCTGCACATTCGCCGATACGATATTTCTTAGTTATACCTACGCCCGACATTGAGGAAAATTTGTTGATATTTTTGTTACGAAAAATGTTCCACCGACACCATGTACTTTACGTGTGTTTTTTAAATGACAATAAAATCACATTGATAAATTTGAGACTGGTTTCTATGCACGACCGGACTAAGGCAAAGTCAGCCGGATTGCATCATGACAGCCTCATGTAGAGGAGTCACAAAAATCTTTTAAATCTTCTCTACCATTAGGCTGTACTTCAACTGATGCGAAGCACAAACAGTAAATCCACTCTCGCGCTTGCTTCAAACTTACGCACCTGTCACGCCCCAGCATTGGGACGTATTTTTTTCGACTTATACTTGGTGTGAATGAAAACTCTGCCATTCTTGGTAGTATTAACTTGTGTGTACCTGATAACTATCTGAGAAATCGGGAGCATTAGTTGTTTGTTCTCCCGAGGAGTAGAACTAACCTGCCATTGGTGATGGCAATTGGGAGGGCAATAACTCTGTTCAACCAAATCGCTTCGGATGTTGATATATTCCATCTTCGTGAGGATGAGTATAGGTGGACGTTATTTTATAAATTCTTAAAATAGGGTCTGCTTAACCCATCCGGTGTACTTCCTTGTACCTATATATTTTTTTTGTATTTACACATTTATACTGTAGAATAACTTAATACTGATCTATCTCTTTTGTTATGTACCTAATATTGTTTTAATAATATTTCGCTGTTTCTAAATGTCATGTTGTCAACGTCTTAAACTTATAATTTGTATTGTCCACAATATGTAAAATAAATGAATTGAATTGAATTGAATTGAATAGTGTAAATAAATACAAGTTCGCGCCCCTTCATTCGTTCCATCACTAACTCTAGCGCCTCCCGCCATGCCAAACATGCAGCGCAGAGATCGATTTTGTAGCACCGCTGCACGGGGAGCAAGGGCCAGCCACGTGAAGTGTCTCTTGGTTGCCGTATCTGCTCATGAACTCGAGTATTTATAACGCAGTCATACCAATGTACCCCTAAGATTCGGCATCGATTCTCAAAACTCAAAAGCCGAGACCTTTGAAGCTTAGTAAGATGCCACGTCCCACAGCCATACAAGAGACCAACAAAATTTGGTCCTCACAGAATACAACCTTGACCTCCATACAACTCCGAGTTTGCTGAATGCAGACCCCGTCACACCCATGTAGATTTCAAGTTCACTGGAAAGACCACCATCGTCGGCAAATAAGTATGCTTCTAACTAGGGAATTATAAATTAGGCTGAGAATAATAAACTTATGGGTATATAGATAATATTGTAATGGTTTCCTTCAACATCGACATAATATGACATTGGCCCTGGTTATTAATGACGACATTTAGTTGCGTAGATGGGTTATACTTATATACTTACTAGTTAAAATCATTCTTATATATTATATATTTTTTTTATGTTACGAAAATGAATTATAACTAACTGCCCACGTTCACGAACTACGTCATAAATGTATTTAGACTAAACCCGTCTTTATTCTATGACGCAAATCTTTTTTGTTTTTTAAATGATATTAAATCACAACTGTAATAATGTTATATTACGATGAACAAATCATAATACTATAGCAATATATAATTAAGCCAATTAAATGAAAATATTATCCTTTTTATTTTTATTTTTCATTGATGAAAACAAAATATAGTTGCAGTATTATATACAAGTCAGACTATACCAGTGGCGATGGGTGGAGGTAGGCTGTTGAGCATGGCCCCCACATCCTGAAGCGGGCCCCAAGGCTAGAATCTTTGGCGGGTCCCCCTACCTATTGCTAAAGGTAAAGGCAGTGTGACTAGCTACAGTTTTGTATTCTAAATAGTGTTCGAGGTAAAAATTAGGGTATTTTTAGCGATTTTTTTTGTATTTTTAATACACCCACTTGAATTATGGAGTTATCGCATATTAACAAACAATAATCAAAAGTTGTATCGCACAACCATATGCTCTTAATTTTGCTCTAAGTGAAATAGCGCCGCAGGCGACATTTTTTTACTATTAGTGCATTTTTGTGATGTGTGTTTATCTCACTTGGCTGGTCAATTTGCCAGGCCAGGCCCCCCTAAAGCCAGGGCCCCCAGGCTGGAGCCCTGTCAGCCCCCCCCTTGTGGTAGCCATGCTGTTAAGATCCTACATACATAGTGCACACTAAGCTTTGTCAGTCAAACGTTTTTGTTTTCATTGCACTAATGGTAAAATGTGTAGATAGTGATTGTTAGTTTTTAAAATTGAATTAAACTCTGCCTAATCCAACCCATGGTAGATAACAGTCAAAAAATATTCGTGTGTCTCAGTGTTGCCAACCGTACTATAATTATAGTACAATACTATAATTTTGATTCTGCGAAAAATGTAAAATACTATAATTTTACACCAAATATGCCAAAATACTATTATTTTAAAGGATTCGAGCCGAAAAATATATCTGTACTATATTTTTTACAGAAATACTATATTTTTTACGCTTTTGTACTGTAATCAGCATAGAAAAATATGGCAATACTGGTGTGTCTATAAGATATTATCTAAATATTCAGTATACATAATTTTAGATAGAAGAATATTTTTTTTTAGTTTGGTATAAGTAGGCAGGGCTTAATGAATTAAAAAAATCAACACCACTTAATTCAACGAAAACAAATAAGTATGACTGAAAAGTGTGCACTATTTTTGTCAGATCGCCCATAGCATACTTAAACTATTATGGTTCGGTTAGGCAGGGTTTAATTTTATTCAAAAAAATAACAAGTACCATGATGTATTCTTAGTTCAATGAAAACAAATAAATTTGACTAACATTGTTGAGTGTGCACTGTTTATGTCGGATATTAACAGCCTACCTCGTCCCCTCGCCACTGCTATATATATACATAATTGCAAATTTCGATGGTAGTGTTAGTTATTGATTATATTCCAATACACCTATTCGCAATACATGAAGATTTTCGATTGTTTATTACCATTAATTTCAATATGAAAACATCGTCATTTTATACAAACATTTTACCATAATAATGCGTTTGAAATATGACCAATAACAGCACTGATAATAACAATTGTTACTTACAGTGTCATCGTCGCTATAGGATTTGTTTCCCGAATAGACCAAATGTCAATTTTTCAGGAGACGAAAAACAAATTTCATTGTCGTATATTGAAATATCAGTAGATGTATCAATTATTCTTTCTACACTGTATGATTGCAACATTATCTAAGAATAGATTCCAAGAATAATATACTGGTATAAATCAGTAAATGCACAGAAAATGCGTTTTATTTACAAGTACTAGTTGTGGATATTCGGGAAATTTTTTGCGCTCTCTCAGAATAATGGATATTCGGGACAAAACATGGACGTTCGGGACTTAAGACCGTAGCGTATTGCTGCACGGCCCACGGATTACTGAGTGGTTAAAAAGTACGCACCTCAAATGTTATATTTATTTACACGATAATTGGTAATTATTACTTTTACTATTTAAATACCTAATGATCGTAATAACCCAAGTTCGTAGGTACGAGTAATAATAACATGCGGCATTCGCTTTTTTCGGTTTTTTTCGTAATAAGTAATAAAATAGTTTTTAATAATCTTTTTTTTTTATTCAACCAATAATTCACAAGATTTAAGAATGTACCATTCTAATTATTGAACATACATAATTTTGAAAATCACTTCTGAGAAAATATATTAAAACCAATAGAAAAAATCTTTTTGAAAAAAGTAAGACACCCGGCAGGAATCGTCCCTGCATCTCCTGGGTTTACGACCAAGTCCACGAATTATCCACTATGCTACGAGGTGACATACTTATGACGACAAACTTTAACTATTGGCCTGTTAATACCTGCTCATCAGTATTCTTCAAAATCAAGCGACTATTGGCGATCGGTTTTTGTTTATTAAATAAAAGTAGGTATCTACTACTTCAATTACTAACCGACGTCACGGATTTCTCCAATATTTTATGATGGTACTCGTACTTACTCGTACTTGCTAACAATTTTATATTAATTCTTTTTCAAAAAAAAAAAAAAAAAAAACTATGTATATATATCTGTATATTATTATACCTATATATTTCTATAATTAACAATTAAACTTATTACAAACCACCAAATAAATATTATATATTTACTATTTGAATGACAACACAAAATAATAGCATCTATAAATTAATTACCATTGGCTGCTAATATTAGGTAGGTACCAATATCCTAAGTATATAATATTCACCAAATAAATAGTTACTAACATACATATTAAATTAAATTAACTATCAGCGCATTCAAAAATAAATCATAGCATCGCCTTTATTTTCATAGAAATACCTAGATTAAAAGTAAAATAAAGACAAACAATGTTTGATTAATAATAATTTGAAATAATAATTATTTTTTACCTCATAGTAGTTGCCGGGTCATACTGTAGAATTCATATAACCGTTGGGATTTTGTGTCATTTATCAAAACAAAATGCAGTTATTTAGGTTAAAATACTCACTTCCATAACTTTACTATAAGTTCAGGGCAAACTGGTGATGTATCAGCTATAAACGATCTCTTCAAATTAGATGAATTCACTATTAAAACAATAGTAACTTTAAAAACAATATCAATAAGACGAAATTTGAAAGAGGATTCCAGACGGCCGAAAAATATGAAAGTGGGCGTGATTGTTTTAGAGCTAGACAGCGTGAATGTGAGAGCGAGATGCACGGCGTCAGCGCGGTTTGATTGGCTAAAAGTCATATTCGGGAAATAAAAACTCAGCCAGAGATTTATTTCGACCGAAATTAACTTGGATATTCAGGTACGAATAGTTGGACATTCGGGAGAACAACACGGAGTAATTGTAACTTAACATGGCGTATTCGGGTTTTTCAAAAAAATATCTCTGTTCCTAGATAAAAAAATATTTTTTTTATAAATGATTTCGGTAGAGTTCGATAAAAGAAATTGAACTGCATTAAAATGTCGATTTCGACAAAAATGGATATTCGGGAAACAAATCCTATAGCGACGTCATGTCACCACCTTACTATAATAGTAGGCTTTGGTTATACGTATAATATATATATATGAAGGGATATGTATTGCAATCAGGGAAGTGCGTTGATTTCTGGGTATAATTTTATTGTAAGACGATTCGATTCTTGAGTGTAGAAAAATATGGGATGAAATTAAAACTGATGTATTAAATAATACCTAATATGTTCTTTCAATAGTGATTATGTTTGTATCATATTAGAACTTAGAATTAGAAATATTCTAACTTACATTTGATTTTTTGAAGTTATACTTCTTTAGACGCGTTTGGAAAATCAGATCAGAGTGTATTTTTGGCATGTGACATGTAACACATAATTTATTTTTTCACACGAAAAAAATCGAACTCGATTGGATTCGAACCACGATTGTTCGGTTATCAGCCGAACGCACTGCCTTTACGCTACAGTATGATAATGCAATCGTGACGATTATACACTATAATACTATAGTTTATTCCGTTGCCTAGGCGGCGAATTTATTATTATGTGTACGAAGAAATGTTCCGTTGCCTAGGAAACGAATTTATTATTGTTGCCCAAAATAATATAAAAACAACGAGAAATAATTAAATAATGTATTTAGTGATATAAGTTAAAGTGTCTAGAAATAAACCAGCGGCACTCCAATAAGCGGCCCTCCTTCATTCTAGTTTTTATTGATATGGGGCTATTAAAAAGTCAATTCTATCTTATATTATACTTTATTATTTGACAGATCTGAAACATGACGTCTCGCGCAATGTACCTACTCCTTTTTATATGTGATTAGCTGTCAAAACTAAGCTTAATATTTTTAATTGTGATAGGTACTTTACTTTTGTTTGGTATTACATATTTAGTTTATGTGAATGACGTGATTGAATGTGAATTATGAAAATGATGTGAATTTCGACTAACGCGGTGTGCGATTATTTTATTTTGTTACGCCAAAGAAGTATAACTTCTATCGCGCGTACAAACGCGCACGTAAGTACACACACCGATTTTTTAGGAGAGAGTTCTTTGAAACAACTTATTGAAGTTATTTATTATTTTTGTTTATAAATATATGCATCATATTTTTGTAGGATTATTGATGTAAAAATTGTTGCATTCATTTGTCCATATAACTAATAAATATCTGAAGTAGGCTGTTTTAAACAACTATTCTGTAAAATATTTCAAATGTGAGTTAGAATAGTTCTGCATTCAGCTGACATGCACAATAATTGATGACATTCAAAGGACTGTATTTCTTGAGTTTAGTTTTATTAATCTCGCTCTCGTTAAGTCATAAACCAAGACTACTTCAAAAGCCTTGGTCTGTGGCGACTATCTTCCGCGTATCTTATTAATCTGTTCAGTGGTCACAACAGATAGTAACTACAAAATTATATTCAGAAGAATGATTATAATATTATAAATATATCTGAAAATTTAACAAAAAATATTCCTATTAAATATAATCTATGTGATGTTTACCAATTCAGTGGTGTCACTTGCATTACGGTTTCAGGCATACTATTCAACTCATTTTATTACGACGTTTTTCTTAGCTCGTATTCTTATTTGTCTGGTACATATCTTGCAATCGATTTTTAACTAACTTCCTGACTAGCTAGACATTTGAAACTTTTAGAATCTATCAGAACACGATGCCAATGCATTTTTTTAATACTTTTAGCCATCTTTAAGTAGAATTGATTTCATTTTCAGTTAATTCTGTTTTGTATGAAAAGTTATTTCGGAAGAAATCCGTAAAAAGTAAAACTATTATTGGTTGCTAAGTGGGTCCTAGCAACTAAATTATTAATATTAATATATACGTGCGTTACTATGGAAATCAATATGACATTTCAGTATTATTTCCATCAAGTACAATTTTTTTTGATCGTTTAAGCAAGTCAATTCAAGTTTATATTATGATTAAACAGAAAATTTAAAAACGTTGTATACAAAAATTTCTTTTTATCTTGTAATTATTTCATTTATTTTTCTGTTCTTCTCTTTCTTTGTTTTTTGCACAAACATTTTGGTTACACGTAAATTTCACTTGTTAAAATTCGCCGTTCATCGTGAGCTGTCACATAGCATTCAGATCAAAAAATGTCGCGTTGTTCATTGAGCATTGCAGAAAATAATGTTCAAATTTTATTAGATTCAATAATAACATTTTGTTATTATATATAACAATTTGATACTTACATATTTACTAACAAACCTTGGAATCAATCAGAATTTTATATAGATGTATAAGTAATAATATGTATGTACACGATGTCCGAGTCCCTTACGCGTCGGCTTATAATGTCGTGGGTCCCAGAATCCAAACCCGATTCTGGCAAATACGCATATTGTTTTTCAATTTGTGTTTAGAGTCAGAATACGGACCCACAGGGCGCATTACGCCAGCACCTCACTTTCTCACTTTTTTAGAGTCAGTCCTTAGTACCAAGGTGCATGGTTGCAAATAATCGGTCCCGTGCGGCTCCGTTCGGGACGAAATGTGAGCAATTAAATATTCATTATGTCGCAATACAGCGCTGTGGAAGGCGGCCGTGCATAATCCACGGCTGTACAGACACGGCGGGTAGTGGAGGGTGTATTGGACCCAATACAGTGATGCCAACCGTACTATAATTATAATACAATACTATAATTTTGATTCCACGAAAAATGTAAAATACTATAATTTTACGCTATATATACCAAAATACTATAATTTTAAAGGATTCAAGACGAAAAATGTTCCTGTACTATATTTAGAAATACTATAATTTTTACCCCTTCGTACTATAATCAGCATAGAAAAAGATGGCAACACTGACCCAATAGGTTGAGCAAGCGGCTGACATCCATATCTCGTAAAAACAAAAATCTATGAACACAAACATCCACTTTGTGAAGGCCCATTTATGGTGTTATTAGGATCGGACATGGCAAAAAATAAAAATGATTATATTTCTAATTTCTTTGTCTACCTAATTTCTTCTGTCTTCCCCTTGTTTTCCGGCAGTTTCTATTACATAGTTTTAAGTATTTTATTTAGACATGAATAATTATTCGAGCTCAATACTATACGACTATCGTTTTCCGGTACAACAGCTCACGGTTAACTGTGATACAACCAACTCCATAAATGTATAAATTTCCGGACGCCACGATAAATTAATTGTACCTATCATCCAATACTGGCCCGGATCGCAGCTTTTCATATTACTAAATTAAATTGTCTATGCCCACAAATTCGTGACCTTCTGTGGAGGATTTCTTGAAACAGCTGTGCGTGAAAATAATTTTAAAATGTTACGAAATACTGAAAATATAACAATACGTTATGCCGTGTACATGACCAATTAAATCAAGAAGATATTATTAGAAAACACATAATGTTTGTATAATATTAAAGACATATGCTTTAACGTGAAAAACAGTAGCATTTCATGGCTTGAATATAATTATTTTATTATCGACGATAGCGTCTTTATTATCCGTCCGTGTGAATTACGTAAATAAAAGTAGACATTTATTACTTAGAATGAAGAAATAAATACATTGACTGATTCAGTGTGATTGTATTTAAATCGATATATTGAATAGATTTGACGAACGGATTTCAAAATTTAGCCCTAAGGCGTAAAACCCACTTAACGGAGCGAGTGGGGCTCTCGCGCAAAATTTCACAAGTGGCGTGTAAATCATCGAAAATACAACGTAATGAAATACGCCAGCGCACATTGGATTTGACGGCGCATTGTGCCCGCCTGCCCCATGAGTCACCGTTGTGTGGCTTTTCAGCCGGACGAATTAACGAAAATACAACGTAGTCCATTCATTGAACACGGCGAGCAAAATCACGCTCTGGAAGCGTCGTCGATAGACGGGCGAGAAGCCATTATTTAATAACAGAGAACTCATTGTTTAGTTATTGCGTAATTACAAGCCCCGAGAAATAATATAATATTTTTATTGCTTTGTTATGAGAGACGCTGATAATAATAATTATTTTGTGCTTCTTGGGCCCCTTAATACATTGGTGAAGGGTAATGCGCGGGTGGAAAGGGGCCTACTTAGTAGTGAGCGCACCGAATGCTTTTTTGGTGGGCTTTATGCCTAACATTGCATGATGGCAACACTTTAATATAATTACATCATGGGCCCCACATCCTTAAGCGGGCCCCCAGGCCGGGATCTTTGGCGGGCCCACCTACCTATCGCTGAGGTTAAGGGCAGTGTGGTACTCTAAAGTAGTTTTTCCCAAATAATACACTGGAGTTATCATTTAAGTATATCAATCATCATATTATTATATCACATCAAATTGTAACGCACAACCACCACATATTTAAAATATTTAATAGTCCTTAAACAGAGTAGCTCCGCAGCCGACTTTTTTTACTATTAGAGTAAATTTGTGATGTGTGTTAATTTCACTAAGCTGGTCGACCCAATAAGCCGGGCCCCTTCTATGCCCAGGCCCCCAGGCTAGAGCCCTTTGTGGGGGCCATGAAGTACATATTATTTTGCTAATCGATCACATAAATTTCCCCTGCCTAAAAAACCCTGCGTAAATCAAGACATAATGGATAAGATAAAAAGACTATTCATATATCCATAAAATATCTCAAATATGCCATTAAATCCTTCGTAACGTTGGATCTTTTATAGATAAGAGAATAATATTATTTATCTATTATGGTTTAGTTTATCTAGGGCTTAATGAATTTAAAAAAAACGAACTCCATATTTTGTTACAATATGTATTCTTAATTCAACGAAATCTTTGCACTATTTTTGTCGAATCGCCCATATCATACCAAAACTATTATGGTTTAGTCTAGGCAGGGTTTAACTGATTTTTAAAAACTAACCAACATTCTGTGCATATTGTAGTCTTATTTCAATGAAAACACATACGTATGACTGAACAAGTTTAGTGTGCACTATTTAAGTTGGATCTTAACAGCCTACCAGAGGCACTAAAAATATAAAGCTTGCAATTTGATACAATTATTGATATGGAATGCAAAAAGTTTAAATTGATGCACGGCAGCTTGGAGTACTAAAATTTCGATGTGCTTCCATATTCGTTCCCCTCGCGATGGATGCATTTGACATTTTCTTATGTATGTGTAGTGTAAATCATTTTTTACGTTTTAATAATGCAAAAAGTTTTGAAAAGGAAAGAAGAAGAAAAACACAAATCAGTTTATTCGGTCTATAAGCAATATTTACAAAAGAATCGTGGCAATAACAGGACAAAACATTCGACATTTCAATGTTGCCATATAACTAAAAATATACCAATTTAATAGGTAAAAAAACACAGTATGCCATTGTATTAAATTAGTTTTTTTTTAAATCAAGGAAATGGACATAAATCAAAACCGAGTGTAATGTTGCAACTCTCTTCCGCGCGCACAGGCGAGGCCATACCGGGACAATGAAGATAGCCGAAACTAATGAAAAAGCACCTCATATCCAGTGAAATTCATTACACGCGACAAGCAGATTTTTTTTTACCAAAAATGTCTTATACCTACAATCTCGACGTGTTGCAGTCAACACGAGTTTCTATGTGCGACGGGCTCATTCGTTAAATGAATGAATTACATATATAATGTACATAATAAATACAGACACCTTAGTTTTCTTTACACGGCCACAAATATTCGTCGGAGAATTTTATTTCCAAATATTCATTTTCGTATTAGTCATAAATTATATTATTGACATTTACAAATATTTGAAATGACATGAAAAGATAATATTAATTTTAGATTGCATATATGTCAATAAAAACATATATAATATTGTACTGTATTAAGGTGAGGCTCGTTTACGCCAACACTCATTTTCTTTAAACGTTTTCCTTATAGAAATTAACAAATTATTACCATATATAGATAATATTATTATTATACATAAACATATAATATCAGAAGGTAAGTATATATCACTGACATGGGTGAATCGACGTTTAGTAACCATTTTCAATGAGTAAATGCATACACTTAAACGGAAATTTATTCCGCTATAAGAGCCACAAGTATGTAACCACAGAACAAATTAATAAATAGAATTCAGATAGGCTATATCCCAATACACTACATTTTGAAGCTGGGTTTTGAATGAGTGAGTGTCATACGAAAATGTAACACACATTCTAGACGTGCAAATAGTGTATGTCGCAACCTTCAAATACCCCAATATTGAATAGCGTCAGTGCATAAACCAAGAGTAGTTGTCAGAACGAAGCACAAGCTTAGAATGACGTATTCTTGACACGTGTTTAAGAAATATGTTCTACTGTAATGATATGTTTAGTTTAAGATCGCAAAGGTTTAGGCATTATTAAATCGATAATCGTCTGTAAGAGGAGGGTGCATCTTTAATTTCGACGACTAACGCAACTTCCGTGCGTACTGGTTAATAGCTAAGACTGTAATTCATAAATTTGCACGTGTCGTTTCTGGTCACCAAGGACGTCGAAGGGCAACGGAAGTAAACTAGACATCGCGAACCCAACAAAACCAGGGAGCTGAATTTTTTTAAAATAATACTAGGTATTAATATATTATATTCCACAGGATTCTCTTCGATTTGCCGCCTCAAGTAACTGCCGCCCCCACGCGACGCTCAACCTGCCTACCCCCACGGGACGTCACTGTGTTTAAGTTTATTCCATATTCTTCCACACTCGATATTGGTTGCATGTTACTCCATACCCGTTAAGTATTTCAGTTCCCATTTATGATTGTGTTCCCTGTATGTAACTAATCCTCTAGCTCTTTCCACACTTCTCGGTCCCTAGATTTTTGCTACCACGTGCAACCTTCAACATTATGACTTCGTCCCAGGTTCGTCCATTCAACGGGTTTTAGGGCGTCCGTGTAGTCGTATAGTTCCTCGGATACTGCGTTTGTCCGCAATATACATAAAACTACCAAAATAATATAGCCCACGGTGGCCGCGCAGCTTATGCGTTGGACTATCACGCCGTGGGTCTCAGGTTCGAATCCTGGGTCTGCCACGTACACATATTGTTTTTCAATTTGTGTATGAGTCAGGGTATGGACCTAATAGGTTGGGCAAGTGGCTGACATCCATTTCTCGTAAAAAACAAAATCTGTTAAAACAAACTTCTACTTTGTGGACGCCCATATGATCCTATTAGGATCGGATATGGTCGAAAAAAAAATATTAAAATAGAAATGAAACAATAAACAACCATAAAAATATTTCTGTGCTTATTAATCAATATAAAGAAAAACTAAACTTAGTATAATAGTTGCAGTTGGACGTAATACCAAATTGAAATAAAATTCCAATAATGAACCACTACAAATTTATTCAACAATGCATTTTATATTAAAACGATAATAATAAATTCTACGTTGGTGCAATAAAATCGTGAGTCTGTTATGTTATTATGATAAATATGAACCATTATATTCTTATGTTGTCACGTCATGACAATAAAATTTTATAAGATTATTAACCCTGCATAAATCACCGGTAAAGTTAAACTCGAATAATTAAATATAGTAAACGTATCTGCGAGTGAAGAAGACCTAGATCAGGGGAGGGCAAACTGCGGCCCGCCGGGTATTTTTTTGCGGCCCACCATCATTAATTGTACCTCTGATTACAAATAACTTTTATATATATATTTTTTTAAATATTGACAATAGATTAAAATTTGAAGAATTTGTTGTTTAAATGTATTATCTCAGTACGTCTTCCTTGCGTCTCGTCTCACAGTATGTAACCACTATTTTCTACGTTGAACATCGATTTCAATAGATATTGATAGTGTACCGACAGAGCTACAACTTGAGATTATTGATCTGCAGTGTGACACTCATTTAAATTGCATCGTCGTGAAGAAATCTCCAAATTTTACAATGACCTTAATTCAGACAAATTCGACCAACTTAAAGATTATGCAAGAAAAATGTTCGTTATTTTTGGATCAACTTATATATTATGTGAACAAACATTTTCGATCATGAACCTCAATAAAAATTCTTTACGATCAAATATCTCCGATGCCTATTTACAAACAGTTTTGAGAATATCAATTACAAAATTAACACATGAATTTAAAAAAATGTTCAAAAATGTACAACAGTTTCATTCTTCTTATTATTTTTTTGTAATGTTTATTTTTCGTGATAATAAATAGTGTATATCTAAAAATGGTATTTTACTTGCGGCCCGCGCTAATTTTGAATTCTTGAATTTGGCCCTCCATCCAAAAAGTTTGCCACCCCCTGACCTAGATAGTACCCAGCTCTAGATTGGAGCTATTGTCCCAACAAGCTACTAGTAATAATTTACTTACTTCATTCAGCTGGCGCTACAGACCATTCACATAGCTGACTACACAACCGTCCTCCAAGCATTTCTACTCCGAGATCTTTCTCTTCAGTCGGTCACACTCAGTCTATCTATCTCTCTTTTGACGTTATCCATCCATCCATCCAGTAACGTCCCGTGGGAGTAGGCAGATTGAGCGTCGCTTGGAGGCGGCAGTTACTCGACGGGCGGCAATCGAGTAGAATCATTAGGTATATCTAGAAATAGCTACCTAAACTTAGTAATAACTGAAATATTTTTCCATTAAAAAAAAACAGCTCATTGCTTGGAAACAAAATGTAGGTATTAATTAACATACAAAATTTAACAGGACTGTATTTTTTGTCGGGTTTGCGATGTCTAGTTTACTTCCGTTGTCTTTGGAGGTTACGTCATTGTTGACCAGCAATGACACGTGCAGATTTTAGAATTACAGATAGGTACATACTTACCTAATTTAAAATTCATCCAAATATTTTTGCCAGTCACTCGCGAGTTTTGAAAGTTGTCAGGTGTATTTTTAAATGTATCTGAAACCGTGGGCTTGCAACATTGTCTATTGAAGCAGAGATGGCATTTAAATTAGATTTAGTAGTATAGATTTTGTTGGTAATGTATGTATACAACACATTGTATTAGATATTTTAGTCATGTAAGGATGATAAAAAGTACTGTATAAAAAATGGGACGGCATTTTGGCGTTGCCTAGGGTCGGCATTTTGTCAAGGGGCATCACTGCATCAATCACTGCCTACAGGAGTTCTTTCATAAAGTTTATGAACAGCTCTAGATCCATTGCATCTAAAAACGTGATCGCCCTCAAGATATTGACTATATTATTGAGCTTAAAGTGTTTGCAGAGGTCTTCATATAAGTAGGTATTCTTAGATAAGAGAATTCTGTTTTTGAATATTTACATAGCCTTCTGTTGTTTCTCGTTAGGCTGCATATTTCACACTCGTACAGAGCGTAGGTATCTATACTTACCCGGAATTTTGTTTATTTGCACAATAGCTTGGACCCAGTGGCGCACCCAGGGGGTGGGCCAAGGGGCCCTGGCACCCCCCAAACATGAAAATTATCAGAATGATTTTAAACATTGAAATTTAAAGCCAATAAACTATACCTTGGGGCTTAAAAATACGGCAAAAAATGATTTTTAATTCTCCAGCACCCCTTTTAGAAAAATTTCTTAGATTTTAATTTCTAACACAACACTAATCTCAGGTTTTTTAAAAACCCAATCCTTAATGGAACTGTCAAAAAATTCTCGGTGTTTACCCGAATTCCGGAGTGGTGTAGGTCATGGCTGGGGAGGGCTGACAGGCCTCTAGCCTGGGGACCGGGGCTGTGGGG
The DNA here is from genome assembly GCF_057557595.1 of Rhyacophila brunnea. Taxonomy (NCBI): domain Eukaryota; kingdom Metazoa; phylum Arthropoda; class Insecta; order Trichoptera; family Rhyacophilidae; genus Rhyacophila; species Rhyacophila brunnea. The sequence goes on along the minus strand of NW_028232893.1, from coordinate 19,757,975 downwards.
GGCCCGGCGTGTCGGGTTGACCAGATAAGTGAGATAAACACACACCATAAATTAGCTTTAATAGTAAAAAAAGTCGCCTGCGGCGCCACTATACTTCACGGTCATGAACATTTTCAATTACTTATATAATTGTGCAATATATTTTTTGACTATTATGTGTCGATACTCGACAGCTTCATTATTAAAGTAGATGTATTAAAAATCGCCAATAATTCACTGTATAAGTACCCTTAATTTGAACTAAAACACAATTTGAAAAACGTTAATGTAGTGTTGCACACTGCCTTTAATCTTAGCGGTAGGTAGGGGGGCCGCCAATCCTAGTCTGAGGGCCCGTTTCAGGATGTGGGGACCATGGTGTAGGTAAAAGACAAAAGACCGATAAACGAGAAGAAGAAAAAGAGCCTATGAGACTAATTTACATTCTCTTCCTTGGGCCCCCCCAATATTAAATCCTGGGTGCGCCACTGCTTGGACCTGAATATATTCTCCTCCTTTTCGTTCGCTGGAAAGTTTGAATTTCATCTCATTCATTTGGGAGATGTTAGCTATCAAGTATTTAAAAACACCAGTACTCATGAATGTCGAGTTACCCACTAAAATATTTCCCGCGTGCCAATTCTTCCTCGACACTCTTAAGTACATGGTTTTTTCAATGTTAATGTAATTACAACGTTTTTCTTATGTCGTATTCTTATTTGTCCAGTGGTTGTTTGTTCGGTACAAATCTTGCAATCGAATTTTAACTAACTTCCTGACTAGCTAGACATTTGAAACTTTTAGAATATATCAGAACATGATGCCAATGGATTTTTTAAATACTGTTAGCCATCTTTAAGTAGAATTGAATTCATTTTAGGTTAATTATATTTTGTATGAAAAGTTATTTCGATACCATTATTGGTTGCTAGGGGGTCCTAGCAACTAAATTATTAAATAATATATACGTGCGTTACTATGGAAATCAATATGAAATGACATTTCATTATTCAGTATTTCTATCAAGTACAATTTTTTTGGATCGTTTAATTTTAAATCTGTAGTACTTATTACATTATTACATTGTTATGTTTTCGACAACGGAAATCCTTATTCATGTATAAGGGTTTATATTATGTTTGTAGTTACACGGCTAAAGGGTGGATAAATTGGGGTTGATCAATAATAATATAATATTGAGGAGGTACATTGCAATAGTCGAAATCACACCGAACGAATATTTATACCAATGGTATAGAATTAGTAACTTAGGGTGTCGATGAATTAAAGAAAGTACAATTTGTCGTCACTGGGGAGTTATATACATAATAATTATAAGATAAAAAGAACTTTTTATTTACAACGTTTTTAAATTTTCTGTTGAATCATATGATTCAACAGAAAATTTAAAAACGTTGTATATAAAAAGTTCTTTTTATCTTATAATTATTATGTATATAACTCCCCAGTGACGATAAATTGTACTTTCTTTAATTCATCGACACCCTAAGTTACTAATTCTATACCATTGGTATAAATATTCGTTCGGTGTGATTTCGACTATTGCAATGTACCTCCTCAATATTATATTATTATTGATCAACCCCAATTTATCCACCCTTTAGCCGTGTAACTACAAACATAATATAAACCCTTATACATGAATAAGGATTTCCGTTGTCGAAAACATAACAATGTAATAATGTAATAAGTACTACAGATTTAAAATTAATACATAAACCATAAAACATCACATTTAATAATACAACATAAAAAATATATCCCACAATATTATAAAATACATAAAACAAAAAAACCATATTAATTCCCTTTTGTAGTCTAATATGTATTTATGGCTTGTTCGCTAAAACCACAGCGGAGCGATAATGCAAATGAACCTATGATTTTTTTGTTCTCTGTGAAAAGTCAGAGGACTTGTTTCTCAATATAGCATGTCGATGTTTTTTTTTAAATTAATTAAATTAACATTATCTAAAAACTATATACTATTCGTCAATAAAAATTGCATACAACATATTTTGTAATTAATTAATACAAATTTTTGATTAAGAATTAATTTAAACCAACCCTCTATTACCATGTCTGAATCTAATAGGATCATAATTATGGACCCTTCATAGAGTGGAGGTTTGTATTAACAGATTTTCTTTTTACTAGAAATGGATGTCAGCCACTTGCTCAACCTATTAAATCCATACTCTGATTCATACACAAATTAAAAAACATTATGTGTACTTGCCAGACCCAGGATTCAAACCTGGGATCATGATGCTATAGGCTGACTCTTAAGCCGCGCGGTCATCGTGGGTGTGTAAACCAATGTGTAAGTTAAAGTAAAAAGCTCTTATTGTTTCGACTTCAGTCTTATTAGGTCTTCCCATGTTGTGCCAGCATCCCGTAGCTCCACTGTATATACTATGTTGATAGTATTAGACGGCCTTTCAGTACACTGGAATCCGATTGACAGGTTAGCCATGGTGAAACTCTGTTCAGGCTCCGCAGCACGTGATTGAGCCAGGTCCAACGTCGCTTCTTCACCCTCAGCGAAATGAGAGACTACTCTCATTTATCTTTTTGCAGTATTTATAGGCCTTCAAAAATTGTCGTGATTCGCTACCTTGAAGGACCATCATCAGAATGTAAGCATCAAATAGGCAGCATTTGGTTTTAACCGAGTACAGTTATGAGTCCCAAACACTCCGAATCGAATTGAATATTGCTCTATCCATTTCCATTCGTATTGTGAGCACTAATTGCCATTTTAAACTGTCTACACTCTTGATGTTTGCCATTTCAAATTAAAATATTATTTTATTTCTGGTTTTAAAATAAAGATTTGGAAATTATTCTAGAATTTTCGCATTACTGATGTTTACAGTTGCTTTGGGCCATTAACTTGTACTCAGAAAGCTTCAACCATAACTACAACAAAACTGTGTAAATAACATTGTTTCAAAACCAAAATAGAGTTCCATAATGTACACGTAACTATCATTTAAGTTTAACATAATCACTTTTTTCTAATTGTCTACCGAACCGAATGTTTTGTAATAGATTGACAACGATTATTAGTAGAGAAAACCTGTTCAATATTTGAATACCAACTTACGTACATTTATGGGTATACTCAGCGCCATCTTTAGATTAATAAAGCCTGAGCATAATACAAGCAACGAGTGGTCCACTTTTTTGCTGTCAAAATCAGATCCCAGATTGTTTGACATATTGATTCGCCCTTTCTCGTTTCAAATTGAATTATAAAAAATTCACAAATCAAATATATTAACTATCAGTATTATAATAAATAATATACATTCTTATTATTCATCAGCACTGTCAAAGTCTGACTAGTCCTTCACACAAAAACCGGTGGTAATGTCGATTTTCAAAAAATATGTAGCATTGATCTATGGATTACATTTGTAGAATGTGTGTTAATGCTAGTGTATTATTTATCATGTAACTTAACTATTCAAATCAAACCATTCCCTGTGTGAACACGACAGACGCGTCATCATGAACACTCTATAGAACAATGACAGGCAATGACAGTTCATACATATACAAAACGGGAGGGGCGGAAAAAGTAGGACCAGTCGTTGTGTATGTACCGGCTTTCTACTTGAGTCGGCAATGGTATATCCTAATAGTTACCTCATATGATTTACTAAATCTAGTCCTATTTTAAAATCAAAGTAACTTAGCATCCAAATAACACAAGATTTGAATGTCAAATAATACGCGATTTACTGACTGAAAAAAATATTATTAATTTCAACATTTTGAGAAGCGCTATTGATAGAGACTTGCGTCGTTGAAGTCAATCACATTTGCTGATTTGTCGTCGAAGGGAATAACCAAGCGAGTGACATTTCCCAGAAGCTAAAAGCCATACAAGAAACAATTTGCATATAGTTCTATAGCATTTAACAAACACGATCAGTAACTATATTTAGGTATAAATCATTGTTAAGCATATATTATAATAGTAACATGTATCAACATAAAATTGAACTAATTATATCAGACGACACTTAAGTACGCATCATTCGAACATATCATAGTATTTTGTATTAGTCGATATCAAACCTTTCAATCAAGCAGTTCACAAATAATCTCTCAATTGAATAATCGTTCCTCGCATATTAAACTATCAAAATAATAAATCCATATTATCATACAATATTAAAATAGTTATGAAACAATAAACAACATTAAAACAGTTCAATGATATGTCATATAAAATTAGACTTAGTATTTGGACATCACACTAAATTAAAATACCAAACAACACAAAAATGGTCACCCCGACAAAAAGTGTTTAACAACTACAGTATCCAAGTCCTTACCTCGATGCAAAAACTACTATAATAATAAAAAATCAGCCCCTCATTTTGTTAAGGCTATACCTCAGTTGAGGCATAGTCTAAAAAGATTGTGGCTAGGCGATGCACGGATTGCGGATCACGGGTGCAAATTACGCATGCCCAACGAAATATAATTTGTCATATAAATCCAACATGCGTTCATTATGGTTCTGTTTATTGTTCTATTAGTAACAATAATAATATATTCATTGACAAGTTTTCTTTTCAAGTAAGTGGGTAACGTTTTTAGTTATCTTTACACGATTTAAGAATTAATACCCCCGTCGCCATCATGAAACAAATTGACGTATTCACACCTCGACGTTCGCTCTCCGATTGCCAGCGAGTCCAAAATTTCGTCGCGCCTATAGTTGAAAATTATTTGCCGTTTCACTGAAGTATCGTCTTAAGTAGGAACATTTTTGTCATATAGTTTTATTTTACGAAATATTTTTGATGGCTGAAAAGCTTAAAAAAAGCTAAAACAGTGGTTATAGGTTCATGTCCCGTCGGGTGTCGTAGTGGGTATATAGTGATACCGGGGGGAAAAGAAGAAGAACTCACATGTCTTCTGGGTAGATGTCCTGATCCGGTATCACTTCGGGTTGCAGGTCATGTGTGGACATCAGGATCCATAATTCAAGATAAAACACGTCTTTAATTTGACAGTCCCACGTGGAACTACATTTATTTAAGCTAGGGCATAGGCAATCATCGATAATATTACATCATTTTTACATCTAAAGAGGTCTTAAATTAGTTACCACACTGTCTTTATATTAGGGGTCGGTTTATCATTATTATCCCGCGCACTAAGCACTGATTCACTTCTTCGCTCACTAGGGAATTGATTAACTTTCGTTGGGTTTTTGCGCGAGTCACCGATTGGTATTACAACGATTACGGGTTATTAACGATCGATTTAAAAATGGGCCGGGAGCGTCATTAATTGCGCGGGAGCACGCCCCTCCGGCGTGAAACTTATTTCATGTTATCGCTTTGGTAGGTAGGTCCGGACTGTCCTTATTTCAAAAATCATCTTTTAATTTTTGGAGGGGTCCATCCTACGGAGGGGAAGAGAAAGGGCAGGTCACCGACTAACGGGACAAACATTTCGGACGGGCCGCTACGGGCCGCTTCTACCCTCGAGCCGGGTAATAAAAATGCATCTTTGTGAATGACCGTTTACGAAATGTTATTTGTAATATTTTCGTGTAAGTCAGAGGTTCTAAACATTCTACAGGGAAGTCGGATATATTTTTTTGTTAAATTGCTGATCTAGAATTTGAAACTGTCGCGCCGGGGTCTTTTCTTTTTTTGTCTGGTGACAATAGGTACATAAGATATATTCAAATTATGTATAATCATTTCAATTTATTTTGCGTAACTCAATATTTTTAACCAGGTTGGAAAGTTTTGTTAGAAGCGTTGAAAGCTTTATAAAATAAGCTAATATAAATATTATCGTGAATCTCTGTGGCAAATTCTGCTAGGCTATGGTGTCCCACGGAAACTGGTCGCCGTGATAAGTGCTCTCTACACCAATACAGAGTGTCGCGTAAGAGCAGCCGGAACATCCTCTGACCTCTTTGAAATCACGTCAGGAGTCAAGCAAGGATGTGTACTTGCGCCCTTTCTTTTTATCATCATGATGGATTTTATAATGCGTAAGACGGTTTGCTCCGACAGTGGGATACGCCTACATCATGATGACACAAGCGATCTATGCGAAGAAAGACTGTGCGACTTGGAGTATGCAGACGACGCAGTCGTGTTTGACTCGACGATCGAAAGGTTGGAGGTGACCGTGAACAGGCTAGCCGCGAACTCGATGCGTGTGGGTCTTCATCTGAATGCCACTAAGACCAAATCCATGTGCAGTGCTGCTTGCATCGACGCCGACACTCCTCTGCGGGTTTCTGGTCTGCCCGTCGAGCTGGTGTCCAGATTCAAGTACTTGGGTTCCACGGTTGCCGATGATGGTGGTATTTCTAGTGAGCTTGGAATCCGCATGGGTGTGGCGGGCTCTGCGATCAACCAACTTGGAGTCGCATGGAGGTCAAGGCTGTATTCTGTGAGGACCAAATGTCGTTTGTTTAACGCGTGCGTGCTACCTGTACTCTTGTATGGCTGTGAGACATGGCATCTTACTAAGCTTCAAGAGTCTCGGCTTTTGAGCTTTGAGAATCGATGTCTCCGCAGAATCTTAGGGGTACATTGGTACGACCGCGTTACAAACATCCGAGTTCGTGAGCAGACACAACAGCCTTCGTTGATTGAAGTTATCACGAAGAGACGATTCACGTGGCTGGGACATGTATTCCGGATGCCGCCAAAGAGTGCGGCACTTCGTATCCTTGTGGCACAGCCTCAAGGGTTCCGTCGCCGTGGCCGGCCCTCCCTCACCCTGCAGCGATGCTACAAAAGCGACCTACGTGCTGCAGGTCTGACATGGCGGGAGGCACAGGAGTTGGCGATAGACCGAGGGAAGTGGCGCCAACTTGTGCTTGCCCTATGCCCCAACGTTGGGACGTGACAGGGTGAAAGAAGAAGAAATATTATTATGTCACTTAGATGGGTTATGAAATTATTAATATTATTGATGTAATTGATTCCTCTAACTAATTTTCCATCAGTGTATGGCATTTATGTTAGATACCTGTAATGTAATATTAAACAAAGAATTGACATTGCAGAACCTGTGCTAAGTTAAGGAATAAAACTCAAGTCGGCAAGATATGCAAATTTGATACACAATGTACTACAATGAAGGATCCAGACAGAATAAAATCGATATTTTTATGTCAATTCCAGGTGCACTGATGATTCGATGTTTGTTTTATACAACTTATTTTTTTTCTATTTTATGGCATATACCAGGCATGTCCAACTGCAAGTGTGTTGTGATCGACTATTCAGTATTAATACTGGCAGTGATGTATTGTTGTATTTTACAACGTTTTTATTAGCTCGTATTATTGTTTGTCCGGTGGTTGTTTGTCTAGTACAAATCTTGCAATCGATTTTTAACTAACTTCCCGACTAGCTAGATATTTGAAACTTTTAGAATATATCAGAACACGATGCCAATGCATTCTTTTAATACTTTTAGCGATCTTTAAGCAGAATTGAATTCATTTTAAGTTAATTCTGTTTTGTATGTTTCGGAAGAAATTCGTTAAAAGTAATATTTTAGCAACTAAATTAATAATATATACGTGCGTTATTATGGAAATCAATATGAAATGCCAAAATAACATTTCAGTATTTTATATTTATTCAGTATTTCTATCAAGTACAAAAAAAAAATTTATTAATACATAGAAACAATAAAAAATTTAAAAACGTGGAATATAAAAAAGTTCTTTTTATCTTGTTCAATTTGGCGCCACTTCCCTCGGTCCATCGCCAACTCCTGCGCCTCCCGCCATGTCAGACCTGCAGCACGTAGGTCGCTTTTGTAGCATCGCTGCAGGGTGAGGGAGGGCCGGCCACGGCGACGGAACCCTTGAGGCTGTGCCACAAGAGTACGAAGTGCCGCACTCTTTGGCGGCATCCGGAATACATGTCCCAGCCACGTAAATCGTCTCTTCGTGATAACTTCAATCACCAAGGCTGTTGTGTCTGCTCGCGAACTCGGGTGTTTGTCACGCGGTCATACCAATGTACCCCTAAGATTCGGCGGAGACATCGATTCTCAAAGCTCAAAAGCCGAGACTCTTGAAGCTTAGTAAGATGCCATGTCTCACAGCCATACAGGAGCACAGGTAGCACGCACGCGTTAAACAAACGACATTTGGTCCTCACAGAATACAGCCTTCACCTCCATGCGACTCCAAGTTGGTTGAACGCAGATCCCGCCACACCCATGCGGATGGTACCTCTATTACTGATGTTAATTTACCACACCCTCATAATATACTGTCTTACTCATTCTTCAACTTGAACAAACGTATTATATTTGGCTTAGGATACTAAAGCGTTACAAATTCCCAAATAATCAATAGGTACTTACTCAATTTTCCATTCGCCGTGAAAATGATAAGTTTGGTCTTGCTTTAAACAAATCTTATTGTAGTCATTGTTAAGCTATTCTTCTACTGTATAAAGAGGTTACTGCGCGACGGTAAAATAAACCACGCCAAATAAAATAAGAAAAGTTGCATAATTAATAATTACATTCAGTTTATTTCGTCATTGTGTAGGTTCACTTTTTATTTGCGCATCTCACGCAGACGAAGTCGCGGACTATCGCTAGTTATTAAATAATAATGCAGTGTCGATACAGAGATACGTGCAAAAATTTCAATTATTTTTTCTTGCACAATCGAATTTATAATAACACATATCCACATCACGCAGTATAACGTATATCTTTCACACATTATTATTTATATATATATATAACGTTATACGATAACGTACATATATTATATTATTTCAGCTGTCGCATTTAAATTTATTGTAATTAATATTCCTATGGAAGAACTAGTAGTCACTTGTCTCCGTGTTCGTGAGAACATAGCGTTGTGACAGTATCTCACCTTGCAATCGTTCAAGTGGGAGAAAAAATCTTTTATAAAATGTCAGTGAAGCAAGAATATTTATTTTTAATTAAAAAAATATTATCGAAGTCACGCAGTAAAATACGGTAGGTCCGGGTTAGCGTCCAAACTATGGATTTATCACGCGTGATTATATGTTTAGGAGAGATAGGTGTTTACAGGGTAGGCTTATCATTAAAATACGTCTGTTGGAATTTGAATTGTGTGATCGGAGTACCTAGTTTATAAAAGTAAAATAGAAGTAATTTTGATTGGATTTATAGCTCTAACTTCCAACGTCGATGACCCTGGTAATGTAATGTCGCTGTTAGCGCGAGCAGTTTCCTTTTTCTTTCACAATCCATAGAATCTAGAAAGTTTCACAGCAGTTAGAGGCACCTTTTTACATTTTTATTACCACGTTTTTCTTAGCTCGTATTCTTGTTTGTCCGGTGGTTGTTTATCCAGTAAAAATCTTGTAATCGATTTTTAACTAACTTCCCTACTAGCTAGACATTTGAAACTTTTAGAATATATCAGAACACGATGCAAATGCATTCTTTTAATACTTTTAGCCATCTTTAAGTAGAATTGAATTAATTTTCAGTTAATTCTGTTTTGTATGAAAAGTTATTTCGGAAGAAATCCGTAATCCAATCCACTATTACTGGTTGCTAAGGGGGTGGTCCTAGCAACTAAATTATTAATATATACGTGCGTTACTATTGAAATCAAAATGACATTTCAGTATTCTATATTAATTTGTTTGTTGCAAAATAGCAAAAAAATGATTTGTTGACAATTGCCTTATTTGTCCTTAATTATTAATGCATAGAATTGTCAAGTTTATATGATTCAACAGAAAATTTAAAAACGTGGTATATAAAAAGTTCTTTTTATCTTGTAATTATTTCCACATAAGAGTACATAAACTTTGAAGAAATCCGATATCGAGATATCGATTGCAAGATTTGTACTGGATAAACAACCACCGGACAAATAAGAATACGACCTAATAAAAACGCTGTAAAATAGGAATTGTTAAAGGCTTCACCTTCAAAATCTCACTAAAAATGTATTATATGAATGTATACGCTTTTTATATTTGCACGACACGGAGCCAACTCATAACATAAAAGATACTATTTATCATTGCTAGCTAGGTCCCTATTTATGTATGTTATGCATCGTTCAATGTGCATTTGTTCCAATTTCTCACGCCTCGTTATGTTTTTAAATCACACTCTTGCAAAATCAATAACGTATATTGTTAAAACACGAAGGAAAAAATAAATAAACGCTATGTTTATTTTTGCAATGGCAATAATTATAATTCCAACATCACTTCGCCCCGCTTTTAGCGAACTAGAAAGCCATTTTGTATAGCAGGATTCCGAGAAATGATTTCGACTTCAAGGCAAAATAAATAATGAACGGTAATAAATCTCGAAGAACTGGGTCTATGGTGATTTTCTTGTCATGTGCATTGAAAATTGGATCAGGCATTGGCTCACCTAAAGGAGGGATAACAACAATTATTTTTTGACTGAAACAGTTTGTCGGAGGAAAGTTAACCAGAGTAAACAACGTAATCGATAAAAATAGTAAACAGTTGTTGTCCGATGAACGATCAGACCCATACAAAATTGAAGGACTCACCTAACGTTTTGCCTTTCAATGATAATCAAAACTGGAAACTTTTATCTCTTAATTACTTTGGAATCGAACAGGGATTAGAACCCTTCATTTCAAATCTTGAAAATCCCAAACTGGACCAGCGCATCTATTTTATACACAAGACTGCTATCGCCCTCTATCGACAACCATCGAGGGTAGTTTTTCATTTGTTGTGTCGAAGTTTTAGCACTTATTATAACAATTACAATAAGTTAGTTGTAATTGTTACAATACGTGCTATGTTTTAACAGCACCTCTCTTGACTGTTAAATTTTAGAGCGAGATTGACAGTTTTGACTGTTTAGACGGCGAACTTATTGTAATTGTATAATAAGTACTAATACTTCCATACAAAAAATTAAAAACTACCCTCGATAGCTACCGATAGCAGCCGATATCAGTCTTTTGTATAGAATAGATGCGCGGAGCCCCATAAATATGTCGTGTTTCTACGTTTTACTATTTTTTTTTTAATTTTCTAATTTGCAATATTTTATTATTTTGATGATCTTTCACTCATTTCACCGTTCGACATGTCCAACCATCTATGTGTCCTACCCATTTGCATTTCATCTACTTAGCGACTTCTATCACATCGCGTACTCTTGTCTGCTTCCTTATAGTATTTATTGAGCAATTAGTAGAGACGCATACTTTTTGGTTTTTAAATTGAAATAAAATATAAATAATACCTATAAATAAAAAGTAAATAAGTAAACATTCTCTAAATTTACTAATAGATAATTATTATATCTCTACTCTCTGTACGCCCCTGAACAAAAGTAAGAATTAAAAAAGTTGAAAATCGAATTTAGTTTAAACTATTCCAAATTGCAGGTGAAATTATGATGATTTTAGGTAATGATAGGTTCCAAAAACCCTATTATCAAATTGTTAAACATATATTATAAAAAAAAAACACTTAAATTAAGTACCTACTAGCAAACCGCCCTCTGGGTCCGGGCGAACACGGTGTGGAATCGCAGGTGAGAAAAATGATAATGGAGAAGAAGTGGAATGTTTTTGGAGGGAGTAGTGTCAAGATGATTACTGTTTTGGTAAAAACTGATTTATTGACAACGTAGATTTGGAGATTGTTGTGACGGTGGTTGGCCTTTGAGCAAGTCAAATTTCGTAATTTTGTTTTCTAAGCTCTTTTCACTCTCCAAGATGCATGGCTGCTACATCGTGCAGCTTCGTTTCGTGACAAGGAAGTGTGGCACTAAAATATTTTCATTTTGACACGTTTATAGCGTCATGAAAGGTGCCAGTGTACAAAACGCGGCTGTATACACATGGCGGGTGAAGAAGGGGTAACTAAACTAAAACTGTCGCTCCTGTTTTTTCTCCTCCGCACTTAAAATCAACTATTATTCAATATTTTAACAGTGAGATAACATCATAGATCCACATTGAAGTTAACGGCCCTACTAAACCAAATCCGCCCACACTACACCCGGTTTTAATCTTGCGTATCACGTCACCCTACGTTTGGATGTGAAGCATCTTTTTTTATGACTGGGAATATCTCAGGAGCAGTTACCCAAGACTAAGGTCGCCATGCACTAAAGTGTGCTTTGACTGAATTTACATGACTTTAAGTTAAGGTACCCATGGGAGATATGAGCACGTAGAAGCAATATTAAAAATTGTAGTAAGTAACAAATTAAAGCTAATACAAAACTGCCGAAAATTTTAAGTGAAGAGATCTTCACGTTGGCAGTATGACGCCGCAAATTTTCTAAATGAAATACAATTGGCCTTTATGGCGACCAGGTCGGACGGTCCGATGGCCCCAATAGCTGGTTGAACCGACTTGAGCAGCTCTTCTTTCTCCGTACACATTTTAGGACATTCCTAGAGGATGTGGTCTGCATTCTGTATTTCTCCGCCATATGGACATGTTGAACGGGTAACAAGATCAACCTCAAATAACCTGCCAGCGAAGCCACCATGAATGGTGTCAAATTAATATAGGTATTGAATGGCATTTTTCCTTTGAAGAAATAAATCTACCCAATTTTATAATCTTATTTAATCTATTGAATGCGCCGGATGAATGGAGGTTTTTTTTTCAAAACTAAAACGATGATATCATGTTAATTCTATTTCAAACTATGTGACTAATCGTTGAATAGACTAAAACCAGACTTGGGACTATATTGCACCACAAGATCCGATTCTATTTTCTACAAAAAATCTAAAATCACAAATAATAACATTTGGCTTGTTATATATTCATCCGAAATTTAACTTGACTTGTTGCATGTTTGAATTATTAATTTTGAGAAAGTTTTGAGTTAATATAGCTAAAAAATTGAATCGAGATACATATTGCACGTTGTTGGTATTTACCAGTGGCGAAGGGTGAAGGTAGGCTGTTAGGTTCTGACATAAATAGTGCACATTAAACTTTTTCAGTCATCCGTATTTGTTTTAATTGAACTAAGACCACAATTTACAGATGGTGAAGGTTAATTTAAAAAAAATCAATTAAACCCAGCCCAAGCCAAACCACAATAGTTTTGGTATACTTTGGGTAATCCGACAAAATTATGGACACTTTTTCAATCATACTTATTTGTTTTCATTGAATTAAGTATAGGTACTTATTGCACATGTTGTGGATTAGTTTTTTAAAATTCATTAAGCCCTGCTTAACCAACCCACAATATATGAAAAATATCATTATATTTATAAAATATCCAAAATTATGTATGATTTAACCGCTTAAATTTAGATATTTTAGAGATAGACAAGTATTTTTTGACTATTATCAATTATGGCTTGGTTTTGCAGGGTTTAATTGAATATTAAAAACTAGCTAACAGCATTTGTAAATTGTTGTCTTGGTGCAATGAAAACAAATACGTATAACTGACAAAGTTTAGTGTGCACTATTTATATCGAATATTAACAGCCTACCTCCACCCTTTGCCACTGGACTATTTACGACTAAGTACAATTAATTTTATTTCGTATAGCAGATTTAAACGCATTCACTGTATAATTAAAAAGATTTCAGGTTACTTATATTTGCATAATATAATATGTTACCGTGACGGCAAACGGTTATAAACACAATTTTACAGGAGAACAAAAACAAAGTTTTGAAATCAGTCAAGAGTTAGTTTATACGATATTTTGAAGTATATTAAGCGGAATTAGCATCCCAAAACAAACCTTAAATTATTTCTTTTAAAAAGATTGAAGTTTTATTTATCTTGTATTTTAAGCAGATATATATTTTTGCCGTATTAACTTTTTTCACATTTGGTTAGATGCAGGTATATTTTAACTTTACTTTGGACCAATAAAGTTGCCGCTCTAATATTTTTCCGAATCAAAGAATGCACAATTTGGAACATAGTATGGAAGCGTATTCGAAATGTGTACGTAAACAGTTCACCGCGTGAAACTTATTCGTGCGCCGCAGTACGTGAAACATGAGTTCGTGTAACATTTAATCAAATGACGAGTTCTTCATTGAAAATTTCACCGTGGAGTATATTTGTACGTATGCTACAACATGTGGTGAATTTTATGAGATGTCTTTACTAGGTTAGGTTAGGTTAGGGTTAATCTAATTGGAACAGTACTATTTGCAAACTACCGCATTTTGTTAGACACGTACAAATGTATTCTACGGTGAAATGTTTAACGAAGAACTCGTCATTTGATAAAATGTTATACCAACTCATGTTTCACGCACTGCGGCGCACGAATAAGTGTCCCACGATGAACTGCATACGTACAACTTACATGTAACCAGTATGGAAGAAAACTAAAAAAGTGAAAAAAACATCAGTTATAACGGTCTGCCATCACAGTATCGATATAATTTATAGATAATAACTCTCCCATTACTGTAATGTCACCTTACGTTACTCAGCTTATTAAACTGTAAATATTTCAGTTAATATTCACTTCGTCATCTTTATATTTCGGCTAATTCTAGAATCATCAATATTATATATAATTAAAATGTTATTATTTTAAAAATCGATAGCATTATCCAGTAAATAGTAAATACATTGAATATGATATCCGTCAGATTTCATTTACCTGTCATACATAATTATAAATGCACATTGCATACAGAGCGTCGCATTCCATTACGAACAAAAGAGATAGATCTAAAGATATATGCGACAAAGAGAAGCATTTGTGCAATTGTGAGAAAGAGATATGAAAATATGGCGTGATATCATGATAGTATTATGATTTGTAGACAAAATTAAGTAAACTTGTAGTAGACAATTAAGCTCTTAATAAAAATGTGTATGGAAAAAAACACCATCATCTTTTTTTTAATGTAGGCAGCCAAAAACAATACATTGACAATTATTTAAAAGATGAATAATCATACAAAATACCAAGAAATACGTACATTAGTTATGTAAACAAAACAACTGACTTTATTTTAAAGGCAGGCAATAGAAGAAAAAATAATGATTTTGTTACCAAACAACCACACGTATAATTTAATTGTTCTATTCAAAAATCGAACTGTCTTCAAAATTCATAATACGGATATAATGGGTCAATGAGATTGAGCTACTTTACGTGCTGCTTGTTGGCGAATTTACAATCTGCCTGTAAAGTCGCCCAGTGTCATCATCGAACAAGCTAACAAACGTTTGCGCAGTAGAGCGTAGTAGCGACCTCCCGGTATAAAAACGAACTACGTTCTGTCAAAATAGTCGCTAGCCTGTTGGTTTCTCAGCGAATGGAAAGTTTTGTGTGTCATCATCACAATCGCAATAGTTAAATCGCCTGCTTTTAAATTCGCCAACAAACAGCTCGTAAAGTAGCTCAATGTAATTGATGCATAAGACTTCTTCTATCTCGATCTAGAGTCCAAAATCTACTATATTTTCAGACTTTGACATTCTATCCAGGAAAACTCGTAGGCCCATGAGAAAATTACATTAAAATTTATTAAAAAACTGCATTACATGTCTTCGAGTTGTGCCTTATCAAATATAATCATTCGATGTAAGATAGCAATTTTATAGATATCTTTAAGTTTTTTAATTTTTTGTTTCCGTCTGTGGTTTTTTATTATAATCAATGTGTGACGATTTTTTAATGGGCCTTGACAAATGTGTTTTTTATTTTTTATTAATTTATTATGTATAGAATGACTCAACGATATACTTATATCGTATCATCAACGATATGTCCACCAAAGTTCGGACATGATAAAAAGTGTAGAAAGGCTCTATACTTTCACCCAATAGTGACTTTATATCCGCACTGACCTTCTAGTTCAGGGGGAGCAAACTGCGGCCCGCCGGGTATTTTTTTGCGGCCCGCCATCATTAATTGTACTTATAATTACGAATAACTTTTTTATATTTTTTTAAAAAATATTGACAAAAGATTAAAATTTGAAGAATTTGTTGTTTCGTAAATGTGTTATCTCAGTACGTCTTCCTTGTGTCTCGTCTCACACTATGTAACCACTATTTTCTACGTTGAACATCGTGACACATTTAAATACTTTTAACTCCGCGATAGAAAAAAAATATATGCCCATGATATGGTAAAAAGTTTGAATAGATTTCAATTAAAACTCAAGTTATTCCTTCGACAAATATCGAATAATAACGTGAACCACTTTCCAACTTTGAAGTTTCTGAATATACCAGAATATAAATTTGAAGAATATGGTAAAATTATTAAAACTCTGAATGACGATTTTTCACAAAGATTTGGTGACTTCCGAAAAATTGAGACAAGTTTAGCAATAGTACGCGTACGCGATCTATTTTCAATAGATATTGATAGTGTACCGACAGAGCTACAACTTGCGATTATTGATCTGCAGTGTGACACTGATTTCAGAGAATTGCATCGTCGTGAAGAAATCTCCAAATTTTACAATGCCCTTAATTCAGACAAATTCGACCAACTTAAAGATTATGCAAGAAAAATGTTCGTTATTTTTGGATCAACCTATATATGTGAACAAACATTTTCGATCATGAACCTCAATAAAAATTCTTTACGATCAAATATCTCCGATGCCCATTTACAAGCAGTTTTGGGAATATTAACTACAAAATTAACACCTAAATTTAAAAAAAAAAATTAAAAATATACAACAGTTTCATTCTTCTCATTAATTTTTTCCTAATGTTTATTTTTCGTGATAATAAATAGTGTATATCTAAAAATGGTATTTTACTTGCGGCCCGCCGCTCATTTTGAATTCTTGAATTTGCCCTCCATCCAAAAAGTTTGCCCCCCCTCCTGTTCTAGTTTAATTCAAAGCAGGATAATATAAATGGAGTTGGTTCAAAACAACAACGAATTTCGAGAACCCAAAGGTGAATAATGGTGATATACCATTTATACTATAGTATTGCTACCGTCCAGGCAACCCAAATTCTACATACAAAGTTTAAAGATAATAAGCCAGGTAAGTGTATATATACTTTACAGGTGCGCATATAAGGGGGACGTTTCCAGGTCCGGACCGCCCCTAGAAATGAAAAAATATACATTATTTATGTTAATGGAATATAACTAAACTTGTTCTTCTTCTAATCTCAAAGAGCAAAAAAATTGTCGCCAGGCCAATATGTCTGTGGTCCTAGCAACTAAATTGTTAATATATACGTGCGTTACTATGGAAATCAATATGAAATGTCAAAATGACATTTCAGTATTATTTCTATCAAGTACAATTTTTTTGATCGTTTAAGCTAGCCAAGTCAAGTTTATATGATTCGACAGAAAATTTAAAAACATATATAAAAAGTTCTTTTTATCTTGTAATTAATTTGGTTTGTTTTTTTTCTCTACTAATTTGATTTACCTGTACTTTTTATTCTAAATTTCATATTGTGAACGTCTTTAATTAGTAATTTGTTATGTCATCGATGTGTCTTTTATTTTAAATAATAGCCGTAGTCTGTTAGTCTATGGTGCTGCTTTAATAATGACCATTTAAGGAAAAGTATTCATAGAAATAGTGTAGAAGGTCAGTATTATGTCATATTATATTAAAAAATTACATATTTATTGGAAAATTTATAATAATATCTATTCACTCTGTGTAATTAATTAATCATATAGCTCAGGGGTTACTCATCAAAGCGTACGCGAGTAATTTACAATCATGATAATATATTATAATAGGGGTTATAAATTATTATTTAAACTATGTATTTTATGCAGACAAGTTAAATAACTCAGTAATCAATCAAAGCCAAAAATATTCGTGGAAAACAAGGAACAAAATGTTATTACTGACACTGGGTTGAAGTTACTACATTTGGAAGAATGCTGATGATCAGGTATTAAAAGACCAATGGTTAAAATTTTTCGTCATTAGTATGTCACCTTGTAGCATAGTGGATAATGCGCGGATGGGGTTTAAACCCAAGAGATGTAGGTTCGATTCCTACCTGTTGTCTTACTTTTTTCAAAAAGATTTTTTCTATTGGTTATAATACCTATATTTTCTCAGAAGTGTTTTTCAAAATTATGTATTACACGTATAGTTTGATTAATATTATATAATTTTAAATATTCTTCGAGAAAGGTTGTTGGAAAAAATAATACACACATGAAACATTTCAGTTGAACTGTTATTTATATTATTAACAATTAAAAATATGTATTAATACTCATTATATACTATATGTCTTCAATTGCAAACCAGACATCAACCCGCCAAACCACTTTCACTTGACTGACGTTAAGGCTTCTCTAGACCTGACGTAGTGATCGTACTTAAATTGATGTTCAGGGCCTGCTAGAGAAATTAAAGTGCCCCTGCGAACAGTTTTTGAAAGGACTCGAAAAATTGTAACGCCTCTGTGTCATATGGGTGTCACGTTTTTTGTCAACATCTAAACAAACCGAATAAAATAATTACAACATAAAAAGAACTTATTATATACCACGTTTTTAAATTTTCTATTGAATAATATAAATTTGACAATTCTATGTATTAATAAAAAAAAATACCTTTCAATACAGTGAAAAGTTTTTAGAGATTCATCATACCTGATGTTCATTATTTATAATAATTTAGGACAAATAAGGCAATTGTCAACAAATCATTTTGTTGCTATTTTGCAACAAACAAACAAATATAGAATATTGAAATGTCATTTTGATCTCCATAGTAACGCACGTATATATTAATAATTTAGTTGCTAGGACCCCCCCTTAGCACCCAATAATAGTATTTTACTTTTTACGGATTTCTTCCGAAATAATTTTTCATACAAAACAGAATTGACTGAAAATGAATTCAATTCTACTTAAAGATGGCTAAAAGTATTAAAAAAATGCATTGGGAACGTGTTTTGATATATTCTTAAAGTTTTAAATGTCTAGCTAGTCTGTAAGTTAGTTAAAAATCGATTGCAAGATTCGTACTGGATAAACAACCACCGGGCAAACAAGAATACGAGCTAAGAAAAACGTGGTAAAAAATCATCATTCGTCAATCATTGAGGTTCGATCCGATGCTCATACAATTTCCGTTTAACAGCGAGAAAAAGAAGTATTTTTACTAGCATGAACGCAAATTAAAATATATCTAATAAATCATTAGCATGTTATCATTAGCCAGAATCGATTTATTGCTAGATTAATACCTCTCTAACTCCTTTCAGTTCACTTGATCCTTAGTTTTCTTAAAAATCATTAAATTTCGTTGATTTAGAGGGCTTTAGCTCTGCTTTGTGACTACTTATTTCCCCATAGGTACCACTGGTTGTCAATCTAGCAATTAAGCTACGAATACACGACAGTTAGTTGACGTTACTACATGTCGCAGGAAGTCGGAGGCCAGGTGTTCATAGTGATAGTGATTTTTGATAAGACAACATACAGGTGTACCCCGTGTTCACAACTTTTGCAGAGAAACTGAAAAGTTTGTCTAAAAAATATCAATGTATTTATTATATATACACAATTATTTTAGTGCCATCGGCATGCTTTGCTATATTTGGGTTTTACGGCTTAACCGCCATAAAATACCCTGCTACACAATATTGGTCCATGGTGAATGTTTTACATTAGTATTTATTAATCTGTTCTGTGATCTCAGAAGACAAAGTGTGAAACGTGGTACAACTGAATCTTAAATAATATGAAATCGCTGCTACATATTTTGAAAAAAAAAATAAGGAAAATATATATTAAAGGAAATTAAAAAAAAACTTTGGACCTAGTGAAATTTATTCACATATCTTTCGCTTGCCAACGAGTGCCCTATGATAAGTGAGAATATTTTACAAACTCAGTCATCAGATGGCTACCGTCTTTATATTTAATCAAAGTTTACTAAATGTCATTCAAAGAGAGCATCCAAAACCTTGATACTTTACAAACCTTACATTTTTTTAAGTATATATTTCTTATTGAATTTTAATAATAAAATAAATATTGGAAGCTTAATTAATTATCAGTATAAGCTATATTTTCCCCTTACATATACATGATAAAAGTTTTTCTAGGACATTTTTGGCTATACCTTGATTCGTCACTGTGCATCGTGCAGATATATAATAAATTCAATTCGCACCGGCGTCTCGTTAAGTACGTGACAACAAGGTTAAAGTGCCAATTATTACAAAATTAAACTCATCTTAAATGGGTTTAGGGCACTTCTACAATTTACTACTGATTCCGACTTGCCGAGTAGATGCTTGATTATTAATTATTTTTGTCTGTCTCCAGGGCTCGAAATGGACCGGAACGCACCGGAGCGCCGTTCCGATTAATAAAATCTCGTAGGAAAATAATTTGACCGTCTGAGCGAGATCGGCCATAAAACAAAAAAAACTAACATTTATTTTTATAAAATACTCATAAATTTAGATAACTATGTTAATATTTTCGTAAAATCATCGAGCGCTCTGGTTCGTAAAATTTTACATTTCGAGCGGTGTCTGTCTCTATTACTGTGCTTTGCTAATTGTACTCGTACAGTAACGTCCCTAGACAAAATGCCGCCCCTGGGCAGCTCCAAAATGTCGGCCCATTTTTTCAATACAGTATTTTGTATCATCCGTGCACGGTGTAGTTTCTCGTCACCATGGACATCGAAGGAAAACGGAAGTAAACTAGACATCGCGAACTCGACAATAAAAATGCAGTCCTGTTAAACCTTTTATGTTAATTAATACATTTTGTTTCCAACCAGTGAGCTGAATGTTTAATGGAAAGATATTTTCGTTATTATTAAGTTTAAGTAATTATTTCTATATATACCAAATGATTCTCCTTGATTTGTCGCCCTTCGAGTAACTGCCGCCCCCAAGCGACGCTCAATCTGCCTACCCCCACGGGACGTCACTGTTAGGGCACTTCTACAATTTACTACTGATTCCAACTTGCCGAGTAGATGCTTGATTGCATTATTTTTGTCTGCCTTTATAACTGTGCTTTGCTAATTGTACTCGTATAAGGGCAGGTCTTACATGATAAATATACAAACGCATACAGTAACACAACCACAAAATAAAATATATCAGCACAATCATACAATTTTGACGAATCTATTTAACGTTCATATTGATATAATTTAGCGGTGACCGGACAAAACAGAACAAGACAAAACAGAACATGACAAAACAGAACATGACAAAACAGAACAGTGACGAAACAGAACAGTGACGAAACAGAACAGTGACGAAACAGAACACCCAGGGGAAAATGAAACATTAATTTATGTGGATTCTATTTAGGTTAGGTTAGGTTATTATTTCCTTGTACCTAGTCACCCAATCATTTTGAACATATAATATTGATTACGATGAGATATCTTAAGCTTGCCGGCAAAGTCCCGTTTATTTGAAGCTTTCTAGCGATTAGGAATGCAGAAATTAGTTATATAATTTGATTTATTATGGCAAACTGAAAATATGTCCTATTAAAAATCTATCAACATAATAGAGATAGGACAATTTCAATATTAAATTTATATTTTTCCTGAAAGGTCATAGTTATATTTATTGTTGTTCTGTTTGGTCACTGTTCTGTTTGGTCACTGTTCTGTTAGTATTTAAGTATAGTATTTAAGCCAGTAGCTTAATGCAGTACTTCTCAAACTTTTTCATACCATGGGCCCCTGAAATCAGAAAAAAAATCCAAGGCTTCCTTCCTCAAAAATTGTAGTCTTTAGTGATCGAGAGTACTTTATTTAACATAAAGTATTATAGCTACATCTTTTTAATAAAATATTAGAACATTTCATTTACTTGCTTGCCTGCCTACAAAAACAATTTCATGAGAGGGAGTGTGTTTATATATTATTTTACAACGTTTTTATTAGGTCGTATTCTTATTTGTCCGGTGGTTGTTTGTCCGGTAGGTACAAATCTTGCAATCGATTTTTAATTAACTTCCCGACTAGCTAGACATTTGAAACTTTTAGAATATAACACGATGCCAATGCATTTTTTAATACTTTTAGCCATCTTTAAGTAGAATTAAATTCATTTTCAGTTAATTCTGTTTTGTATGACAAGTTATTTTGGAAGAAATCCGTAATCCAATCCACTATTATTGGTTGCTAGAAAATTATTAATATATACGTGCGTTACTATGGAAATTAATATGAGTGTCAAAATGACATTTCAGTATTATTTCTATCAAATACAATTTTTTTTGATCGCTTAAGCTAGTCAAGTCAAGTTTATATGATTCAACAGAAAATTTAAAAACGTTGTAAGTATATAAAAAGTTCTTTTTATCTTGTAATAATTTACATAATAAATCAATATCCGGTACAATGTTTGAAATGCTAATTAGCAGGGTTTGTTCCAAAGTCACCGTTGAAAGACACGACCTGTGTTTATTTTTTATTACCACGCAATGTGATCAGATTTTAATGATTTAGCAAATGGTGTTCTTATCCAATTGTACTTTTGGTTTTCATTTAAGTTTAGACCTCGAGATGTTTACTGATTTGTATCAGGTATCGTCCACTGATCATGTTTTCATGACTTTTTTTAAATTTTCAAATACTGAAATATTTCACGGCTCCCTGGCAGGAGCTCCAGGGCCTCTTAGGTGGCCGCGTCCCCCATTTTGAGAAGTACTGGCTTAATAGATAAAGCATAGGATTTCGATAGATGTAGGTTTGTTCATAAAAAAAATAACGAGTGGTCGTCCGCTTATGAAGTCTTTGGTTGTAGGTTTCAATCCTGGGTTTGATAAATGTGTCTGGTGTAACTTACATCCACCTCTTTTTAATGTGGCAACATCCACACTTGAATATAGAACTAATGTAAATAAATTGAAACTATTTAAGCCCCATTTATATAATATATATATATATATCGGGTAATTTCACAGCGGATGCGGTAAACACCAAGATATCATTTGCATAGCATTTGGGGGAATTAGATGCCTATACGCTTAATCATTGGGTTTAGCATATGAGTAAATGAAAGTTCCTTATCTCAAATGGCTATCATTTTACACGCCTTTCTTTAAAATCAACTTCTACAGTTGTCAAGAAAGACGTTCTTAATTTTATCCACTAGATCTTTTTCTTCCTTTTTGATAAAAAAAAACAATATTACAAATTATCCTTCTCAATTTTATTCGTCATAATGATGAAGATCTTCCTTTTCTCCACTTTAGGATATGTCTGCCGTTTAGTTAGATCATAATATTATGGAGACCACATTTCGCCTCCGAGAGTCCCTGTCGCTCGCCAGTTTTCCTGCGTTATCCCAAGTCATACTAGCGGTTACGTGTAATTTGTATGTAAAACATTTCACCGTAGCACAGTTTGAAGTGGGCTTTCTTATCGGAAAGAGATGGCCATATACTATACGGTCTCCAATTTTATTAGTTTCAATATGAACATTAATTCAAATTTCATAGCTGATTTTGGCAAAATTCATGAATTCAAGAATTAAAACCTAATCTAACCTAACAAATAATCCAGTATATCGTCTATTCTCAAAATTTGTTAGCTGCTGGCTTCCTGTAAAGTGTAAACAGAAAAGAATCGTATTTTATTTAGACATGAATTTTACATCAGTAGGTAAGTACTATACAACCCAAAGAGGTTTGACGGTCTTTAATATACGACCATATATTTCTGATACAACATTTCACGGTGAAGTGTGATACGGCGAATTGAATACATACAAGTTTCCGGACACGCATACTAGCATTCCGTAACTCCGCCATATACACTTTGTAAACAGTATTTAGCGGCCTTCCAGGATGCTGAAATCCGGTTGGATTGTATAGCAGGCAAACCAGGTTGCAGTTTTCTTCAGGCGTCTGCAGCACGTGACAGATCCAGGTCAAAAATCGCTTCTTCACTCACAGAGTGATGAAAGGCTGTATGTTTAGCTTAAGGATTGCAATACCGAATGAAAATATCAACACCGGTATTTCGGTATTTCTTATTGAATACCGGTATTCGTCAAAACATATTATTTAAAAAAGAAGTACCTATGAATAAATATAACAATTACAATTAATTTGAAATACTATTTTATAGCAACCTAATAAAGTACCTACCTACATTTATTATGTTGACCTAACTGACCTGACCAAGTCTCGGGTACAGAAAAATCTCTGTGAAATTCAACGTTCTTTGGATGTTCTATAAACGTTGTATCAATTAATAATAGTTATAGAATAATTGGAAATATTTGGCACGAATGTTTTCTTTTTCAAAATATGTTAATTTCATCGCGAAAATTCTATAAGTATATTTGAGGGATTTTGTTTTAATATTATTTAACTTTTATTGGTTTCCAGTCAATATATTTACGTTTTGGCAGGATGAAACTTAATTTAATATAAAATACAGTAGTAAGTAATGAAAAAAATAACAAACACGTATATACTTTCTTAATACCGGTATTTTGGATTTTTGAAACCGGTATTTAGGTATCAATAAAAATTTAATATCGATTTTTAAATACTGGTATTGCAATCCCTAGTTTAGCTCTCGTATCTCCTCGTTACCCCTAAAGTCATACCCAGTCATCCGTTACAAAAATCTGTTCTCAAGCTCAATATACGGTTGCTCTAAATCTTCTGCCAAAAGTGATTCGCTACTTTAAAGTAACACAATCAGAATGCAAGCATAAATAGGCAACATATAGTTTTACCCGAGTACAATCGTGAATGTCACACACTCTGCATCAAATTGAATGTTGCTCCAACGCCTCCAACTATCCCCATTTGGACAGCGAGCTGTCTTTGCAAAATGCCATCTCCTGTGATGTGCACCCCTGGGTACTTATTTGAAGATACCATGGAATAATGAAGAGAAATTTAATAGCTTTATAACATTTTTCTTATTCTAGTGATAGTCTTGAATACATTGAATATGTAATGAATTTATTGGCACTTTGACAATGTTTTCCACTTATTTGTATCCTTTCATTCTAAAAGCAGAAATGACATCACGGTACGTTGAATATCACAATGATGTTGATCAGCTTTCACTTGCGTTAATTATTTATATTGATTCTATATAAGGTGTAGCTTGTGATTTCTCCATTTTTTCATTTCTCAAGATTCGAGAATTTCCGAAATCAAAATATTTGTTTTCTCGATAATTCTCGAAATTGACAAGAATTGAAACATTTTTTATTGAATAATCAAATTCTCTTAATCAGCTTAGCCTAATGACAAATTTCTAAGAATATCATTGATTATTATTATTATCGAGAAATGATATTTCTCGTATTTTCAGAAAATTAATTTCTCGTGATTCTAGATCGGCATTTTCTGATTTTTCCTTGAGAATTCTCGATCACAACAGTATGTAAGGCTGTTAGTTTCAAATTCCAAATTCTGCTATTGAGATTTATTATCGCAAAAAATTGCCAAGCCCCCCCCCCCCCCACAACTTTTTTCATAATTCTCGGTCCCTTGTTCTTCGTTGCCACGTAAATCCATCGAACAATCAGGTTTGTATCTGTGTGGTCGTTTTTTGCCTCTTGAGTATCAGTATGACTGCATTTTTCAAGCGACATGTATAGCCCATTACCATTTCATCAGATTGGCGACTCACATTGCGTAGGTACTATTGTCACCTTGTCCATTGGTTTCATTTGTGATTTTTCCGCATTAAGCCCAATATGCACCTTGCACCAATATGCTACACTGTGCTACTCATTCGAACACACACTCCTGAAAACATCTATAAATTATGTTAGTAGTGTTATTAAAGTGATTTAAATTACAAATGTTTAATTTCTGTTGCGTGTACATACACACATTTTTACAATAAGTTATTACTGAGCAAAAAATAATTATGAATTATATTTTTATTCTATTTCAGAAAGCCAACCCCGGTACCAAGAATGTCACAGTCCGTCGCAGACCAAATCATGTCTTCAATCTCCACCTGCAGGCTTCACAGCCTCGCATTCCTGATGCTGGTCCTCTCCAGCATAACCCTGTGCCCCACTCCAATAGACTCAGCTAGGATAATCAGAAGCCTGGATGATTTCGAAGAACAGGCCACTGTGGTCTCCTCTCAGAACAAGTATGACTACTCTGAAGTTTTGGACATGTCTTTGCTGTTTTATGAAGCGCAGAGATCTGGGAGATTGCCTGATGATAACCGAATACCCTGGAGACGGGATTCTGGATTGGATGATAAAGGAATTAATGGAGAAGATTTGACAGGAGGATATTATGATGGTGAGAATATTTTTATAATACCAAGGAGATTTAACATCGACTAATAGAGTAATCCACGATGGCCGCGAGGCTTAAGCGACGGCCTATAGCGTCGTGAGTCCCAGGTTCGAATCCTGGGTCGAGCAAGTACACGTATTGTTTTTAATTTGTGTATGAGTCAGAGTATGGACCTAATAGGTTGAGCAAGTGACTGACATCTATTTATCGTAAAAATAAAATCTGTTAATACAAACCTCCACTCTTTGGAGGTTCATATAATCCTGTTAGGATCGGACATGGTCGAAAGAAGGAGAAAGAATATCTATGAATCTAATACTATTACAACACTTGATTTCAAACCTATGTGGTACCTACTTATGGCAACCGATACACCCATAAGTTATGGGTGTATTGGTAGGAACAAATTATTTTCTGTACGTTGGCATGGTCCCATGGATGCTGTCTTTTTTGTGAAACTACGTTTTCTACCATATATATTAAGGGAAAACCTCTTGGATAGTTGAATGTCTTCCATCGTTGAGTCATGGCTTGCCCAACGGAGTCGCGCTACTTATCCCTTGAAAAATAACCCATATATCGAAAAATCCAGTTAATTAACCCCCCCATTTGAAATATTGGTGGATTAAATTTAATATTATGATAAACAACAATTATTAATACGTCAATATTACAAGTTTAGTTGAATCTTTTTCATAGCAGTATGGTATTGTTTTATTATTCTATCATTTACCACGTCAAAGCAAGAAATGGACATAATATTTTATTTATTTATAAATATAAAATATGTTATCTAAGAATTTGGAAGTGTCTTTTAGGATATGGTTGACCACAAATCATTAACAGCAGTAAGCTGAATTTATAAATCGAAAAAATATCCAGCAATTCATTCTCTCTTGAATTTGCCACCCTTAGAATAACTGCCGCCCCTATCACAGGCATACACTGCCTGCCCCCACATTACGTCACTGTCTTGATCCATTAATGCATAACTCTGTTACATTACAATAACGTTATTAAACAAGCGTGAATCTAAACAAATTATCCAAACCACAAAATATTTTACAATCTTGTACCGTCGTTTAAAATTAAACCTTCTATCCGGTGTGCGGTTGCCTACTTATTTCCCATCAGGATATAAAAGTAAATCATTTTTAAAAATAGAATACTGATTATAAAAAGTTAATTTGTTTAACACGTGTAATGACTAATTCAATAATTATATTCAAAATACATTAATATTATAATTAATTTACTTGGATGGCAACATAATATTTAATATTACTTATATCATTATAAGTATTATAAATTTATTTAGTATTTATCCAGTAAGTTGTAATGTAAAAAAGGATTAACTTTATATATTGCCTTACTACGGTTTCACGATCTTTGATAATAATATGTATTATATTATAATTTAGTGCACTCGCGATGACACCGGGTCTTAGGTTCAAATACCGGGTCTGGCTAATTTATAATATTTTTCAATATATGTTTGACCACAAGACATCAACAAGAGAATCATGTCTGCGAATAAATGCTACTTTGGTCTGTTAAGACATTTTAAGTCCCGCTTACTATCTCGTCTAACTAAAAGCACTCTTTACAAAACACTTGTAAAGCCAGTGCTCACATAAGCATCGGAAATCTGGACATTAACTCTGCGAAATGAACGAGCCCTGAACATCTTTGAAAGAAAAATTCTCCGCCGTATATATGGACCGATCAGGGATGGCACCAATTAGAGGAGAAGATATAATGCTGAGCT
The DNA here is from genome assembly GCF_057557595.1 of Rhyacophila brunnea. Lineage (NCBI taxonomy): Eukaryota > Metazoa > Arthropoda > Insecta > Trichoptera > Rhyacophilidae > Rhyacophila > Rhyacophila brunnea. The sequence continues at coordinate 19,729,959 of NW_028232893.1, read as the reverse complement.
CTACGGACTGTACGAAGATTGCAGCGCAGTTCAATCAATTAAGATTCGGAGACTGCGATGGCTAGGTCATGTGCACCGTATGAATGACAATGAATCGGCAAAGAGAGTGATGTCCAGCAATCCAATAGGACGTAGAAGAAGAGGGAGGCCAAAGATTCGCTGCTTAGATGGAGCTGCCAGTGACTGCCGTATTCTGGGGGTACCAAATTGGAAAGCGGCCACACTGGATAGGGACAGGTGGAGGGAGCTGTTGGAGGAGGCCAGGACCCACACCGGGTTGTCGCGCCCCTGATGATGATGATGATGTTTGACCACAAAGTATGCCCCCAGTAGATTTTGCAAGACTGGCTAATATCAATTTCTCGTAAAAATAAAAAATCTCACTGTGTATAAGCCCATAATATATGATCTGTTTAGATTTTAAAACGGTGATGTAATGTAATGTTATCTATACCTTTGGGTGTTAAAACAGTTTTTGGAGAGTAGGTAGTTATTTACATATTCGCATTTGTGCTACATATTTACATATTTACATTATTATACACCCACGGTGGCCGCGCGGCTTAAGGGGGGACATGCTCGTCGAAGGTCAAAATTGAGTTTTTATTGTATATTCAAACCATGATCCTGGACACTCCTTAAACGTTGTAGATGATCTATTTATATAATTTTGAAGCCTTATTATACTTTATAGTTATTTTAAACATTTTATGACTGCATGAAGTATTTTTGTTACATAAAATAGTATTCTTTTAAACCTCTCGCTCTAATGTTTTAGAATATAGTCATATTTCGGTACATAACTGTGCAGTGGTGTTAAGATTTTTTACATTTATTAATTTTTAAACGCATTTATAAAACCATTAGCATAATTTATTACGAGATAATTTTTGTAAAATATTCACGATAAAAAATTATATTGATAATCTCTGTGATCCCAAATTTGACAAGAATTAGGCATTTTATTATTCAAAAAATCGGCAAGATTAACACATTTCAAGATGATTCTAAAGATATTTATTATAAGCTATGTCTTTGACCATTCAAGTGTGATAAACATCTTATGAATAATGATTGCTTTATAATAATTATTGACCTAAGAATAAGGTAGTGTTTTTTTGAAATACGCCATTTCTTTTGTCATTCCCCAGTGGTTAAGCTACAACATACGGCCGTAGCCATAAATTGACAAACTATAATTGAAGTAGGGAGTAAAATGATATTGACGCGCGTGTTTGAACATGTACCGTTTAAAAAAAAATAAAAAAAAATTCGGTTAAGTACATGTTCAAACACGCGCGTTAACATAATTTTACTCCCTACTTTAATTATAGTTTGTCATTTTATGGCTACGGCCGTATATTGTAGCTTAACTACTAGGGAATGACAAAAGAAATGGCGTATTTCAAAAAAACACTACCTTATTCTTAGGTCAATAATTATTATAAAGCAATCATTATTCATAAGATGTTTATCACACTTGAATGGTCAAAAACATAGCTTATAATAAATATCTTTAGAATCATCTTGAAATGTGTTAATCTTGCCGATTTTTTGAATAATAAAATGCCTAATTCTTGTCAAATTTGGGATCACAGAGATTATCAATATAATTTTTTATCGTGAATATTTTACAAAAATTATCTCGTAATAAATTATGCTAATGGTTTTATAAATGCGTTTAAAAATTAATAAATGTAAAAAATCTTAACACCACTGCACAGTTATGTACCGAAATATGACTATATTCTAAAACATTAGAGCGAGAGGTTTAAAAGAATACTATTTTATGTAACAAAAATACTTTATGCAGTCATCAAATGTTTAAAATAACTATAAAGGATAATAAGGCTTCAAAATTATATAAATAGATTATCTACAACGTTTAAGGAGTGTCCAGGATCATGGTTTGAAAATACAATAAAAACTCATTTTTGACCTTCGACGAGCATGTCCCCCCTTAAGCGTTGGACTATAACACCGTGGGTCTCAGGTTCGAATCCTGGGTCTGGCAAGTACACATATTGTTTTTCAATTTGTGTGTCAGTTAGGGTATGGACTTAATAAGTTGAGCAAGTGGATGACATCCATTTCTCGTAAAAAAACAAAATCTGTTAATACAAACCTCTACTCTGTGGAGGCCCATATGATCCTATTAGGATCGGAAATGGTCGGAAAAAAACAATTCTGTTATTACAAATTGCTCGATTATTGTGTTAGGTGAATAATGTAATGAGTTATTTTTCTCCATATATTTCTTTGATTCTCTTTACGGTCAGAACTAAATATTTTACCACGTGTTTATTAGCTCGTATTCTTGTTTGTCCAGTATAAATTCATTCTTATTTGTCCAGTACAAAGTTTTTCTTGTTTGTCCAATACAAATCTTGCAATCGACTTTTAACTAACTTCCCGACTAAATAGACATTTGAAACTTTTAGGATCTATCAGAACACGATGAAAATGCATTCTTTTAATACTTTTAGCCATCTTTAAGCAGAATTGAATTCATTTTCAGTTAATTCTGTTTTGTATGGAAAGTTATTTCGGAAAAAATTCGTAAAAAGTAAAACACCATTGTTGGTTGCTAAGGGAGTCCTAGTAACTAAATTATTAATATATACGTGCGTTACTATGGAAATCAATGTGAAGTGTCAAAATGACATTTCAGTTCTCTATATTTATTCAGTATTTCTATCAAGTTCAAAAAAAAGAATTTATTAATACATAGTATTGTCAAGTTTGTATGATTCAACAGAAAATTTAAAAACGTGGTATATAAAAAGTTCTGTAATTATTTAATAGTGTTCTTGTGTTTTCTTTGTTGTTTAGTATTTCGTGAGATGTTTGGGGTAAATTTTTGATTATATTGCCCATACATTGCTCCGAGAGCCCGTCGCTACTTCTCTAGAAAAAGAAGGACTTTCAAAAAGATTTACATTGAAATTAATTAGTTAATCTCAGAACTTCTTTGAAATGTATTTACTTATTATCTCAATCTGTTACATGAGGTAATGTCGATAAGATTTGTTATATAGATCCACAGGTAGGTATATTATGACAATGAGTTGAATCAACAATAAGACCGCTCTTTATAAGGCCCTTGGTGAATTATTGTGAATCTGTCTTCTATGAATTCATTACCCATACCTAGTAAAAAACCTTCTACCTGTCTGACCCAAATATAAAGTTTCACACTGTAGCAAATAAACACCACTTCTTAATGATCGATCTATCCGGTCATTACGGTATTTAGGCCTTCTTAGATTATATATATATATACCAACTCATTATGATTTCAGCTGGTGACTATGTCAAGTTTGTATGGACCCAGGCTGCTGCAAGCACAGTTCTCGCTTGGGGCCTGATAGATGGCGCAAGAGGATATGAAAAGAGCGGACTCCTTCCTCGAGGACTAGAGTGCCTGAAGTGGGCAACTGATTTCCTGGTCAAGTGCCACGTGGGGCGTAATGAACTTTATGGACAGGTAATTTAAAATGTATTTATTATATCAAATATTAGCTATTATCTTACACCTAAATTTATGCACGGTTCGCTGTTACATATTACATATTCTCGGTTATTAGCCATTTTTTCATGTTAATACTACAACAGGAGTACCTACGGACCAATGACGGTAGTGTAGTGGGAACATATATACAATAACAGAAGCACTAAGGCGTTGATAAAATCACATAAATGCTTTGTGACCTCACCGGGAGCCGAACTTGAACCACCCGGATGAGAAATCAGTGTCTTACGTTTTGGACGATGAAAGCGGCCGTAGCAAAGTTTGGTCACTGAATTGTTAACAATTTCATCCAAGGTGAAATGGTCAAAATCTTACACATTATAATATTGTAACGATATAATATAACTTCCAAAACCCGGCATAAGGATACGGAAAAAAATATTAAACCTTCATAACCTACAGAAACCGATTAATTATAGTAATACAAGGGCAAGATTCCTCGATATTATAAAAACCGAAGATTCTTATAGGGCAAGTGATTTAGGAAACACATGAAAAACTTAATAATAAACATCGGTGCAGGTGCGGAGTCGGATGACAGCAATGACTATTATGAACAGAATAGTGAATCAGATGAGATGTCATAGTAATGCCCGATTTATATTGTAAATTATTTAATAAAAGTAATTTTAATGAACTGATACGTGTAATACGGGCTGCCGTTTTTGTAACTGACCGAAAAATTGTGAACCCACCCAAACTTTAAAAACGCCATGCTTATATGCCATGTGTCTAGTTATAAATATTTCGACCGATTTTATCAATGTTATTTGTATAGAAAAAAATAATATCAACTATCGCAAAAAATGTCAATCTCGGGACCAGTCTCGGAATCGTCAAATGTAATCCCGAAATCCCGGGATTAAAATTTTGGATCGGGATTAGATTCTCTAGCACTGACCTATCGATATATTGTCATGTACTGCACAGAAGAAGATAGAATAATTAATTTAGTTCATGACCAACACTGACTTGACTCTCAGATTATTATATTGATAAAATTTATTGAGTAATCACACTTATTCCGTGTGTTACATAATAATTGATGCTAATGTCACTAACAACTTACCGACGGACGCGCCAATTTATTTTTGACTTCTGTTTGTTTATTTTTAAGGTCAAGCGAATTATAAATAAGTAGACTCTGTCGTTAGTGTTATTACATAAGATTTTTACAATCGTCCACTTGAAGAAGTCTACATACAATATAATATATTATGAAGTCTTTGGTGAATTTAAAGTGTAATACTAATTATATTTTATTAGAAGAATGAGACTTTTTAATTTCTCCATGTAACTCACTTACTTCACCCTACAAAGACCTGCAATGCGTACCTAGATCGTTTTTGTAGGATTGCAGCAGAGTGACAAAACTTTTTAAGTTATGCCACAAAGGTATGGAGTATCGCAATCTCTAACTCTGAAGCGTCTCTTCATGATTATTTCAATCACTGAGAGCTTCCGTGTCCGCTTAAAAACTCTAGTATTTGTAACACGATTGTACCAATGTAGTCCTAAGATTCGGAGGAGACATCGATTTTCAAAGCAAAAAAATCCTTTGAAACTTGATTAGATGCCATGTCTCACAGGTTTACAGATGGACATGTTGAACAAACGACTTTGGTTCACACGGAATACAGCCTTAACCTCCACACTACTCCAAGTTCATTAGAAAGACTTCCTTCGTTTGAAACTGTGGCACCTAAGATTCAAACCTGGTCACAAACTCGACAGTCAGACCGGAAACCATGTAAAAGAAACAATATATAAAAGATATAAAACGATAGAAAACGTAATAAAATTGTACTTCTTCCTTTCTTAGTCTATGATCAGGTTATACCAGCTTTCCGTAGCTCTACAAGTTTACCATGTAGATGGTGTTTAGCGGCCTTTGGAGATGTAAACAGTAAAGTTTTATATTTACATTATGCCCGTCAACACGTATTCAAATAACATATGCCAGAATAGTATTAAAACTGGGTACTTAATACGTTCTTCACTCACCATTTGATCGAGCGGTAATTTGTAAGAATTTTAAAAAACATCTGCTGTATTTTAAAATACAATAATAACGTAGATTGTTTTTATATTAATTAATACGGAAACTATCTTAGAAATGTAAATATTTTTATATGTGAAAAGATTATCACTCGGTGAAATACTTGACGAAATCATATCATCCAGTTTTCCCAACTCTACAACCGAACTATTATTGTCTATGTTCATTTGTATATTCGGCCTTGATTGGTAAAGTCAGATATTCACTCGCGACTCCGTGAATATCTAAACTCAATCAAAATTTATAATGTAAATCCTACGTAATCAACATTAAATATCAATGTATCTCTATTCGTAATGCCGTGTACAATCTAAAATGTAGTGCTACAATATAAATCCGAGAAAATACATCACTGTGTCTTATTTCTATTGTGCCCCGAACATATAACATCTCACACACGACGCAACCTTCTACATACAAATAATAGATGTTGGATCTACACACACCGAACAACTCAAGACCTAGCGTCTATCTATAGTCTCAATGCTATTCTGATATCTGTTATTTGAATAAATGTTCACAGTCATAACGTATACGTACAATTAACCAGACACGCAGTCAGCTCCAACGTTGTTTCTTCACCATCAATGGCTGCATGGTCAGCTCTCCTATCTCCTCGTAACTCTTGAAGACATACCATGGCACACCTAGTATCTGACGCAGGAATCTGTTTCTTTTCTCGGCCAAAAAAGCTCTCTCAGATCCATGGTCTATATGTCTTCAAATTGCTTTCTGTTTGTTGGATAATCCCATTAAATTTATTTATATCAATAATGTTGATTATTTTGTTTGTATTTTCTAGGTTGGAGATTTTTACCTTGATCAGAAGTTCTGGGGGAGACCTGAAGATATGAATATGTCAAGACCTGCCTATAAACTGGATGCTCAAAATCCAGGTGAGATTTATATGTGCATGTATATGTGCTGGACATCTAAGTAAGCCCCACCATCTAAGTTTTATCATTCTAAGTTCACCCACGTTCATTATAAGTTCATTCTAAGTTTACCCACGATGGCCGCGATGTTTAAGCGTCGGTCTATAGCGTCGTGGTCCCAGGTTCGAATCTTGGATCTGGCAAGTACACATATTGTTTTTTAATTTTTGTAGAGTCACAGCATACACCCAATATGTTGAGCAAGTGGCTGACATCCATTTCTCGTTAAGAAAAAATCTGTTAAAAATAAACATCTACTATGTGGAGGCCCATATGAACTTATTGGGATCGGACATGGTCGGAAGTAAACATAATTATATAAAAACTATTTCTTTTATTTAACGAATAATTCACAAGATTTTAGAATGTAACATTCCATATATTGAACATAATATAACTTGAAAACACAGCAGATAGGTATATCTATATACCTGCTATAAAAAATCACATAATTATAAAAAATAAAAAATACGACGCCTGACGGGATTTGAACCCGTGTGTACATTAGTATCGCGCCAATATGCTTTTACGAATTAAGCTACAAGGCCTTCTACTTTTGAAGTGACGTGGTAAAACACCAAAATTTGTATGAATTACGCCCTTTTCCTTTCCACATTCGATATTCTTTTTTTAACTCTACAACAAGCCGTGGTGCCAAATAGTAGTGTTATTAGTAATAGAATAGAAAGAATCACATCTGCTTACAACCACATCCAAAAAGTAACGCAATTGCCAATATTTTTGTGTTTCTTAGTTGTGCTACATTTTTATGGTTTTTCACAGGTTCCGACCTAGCCGGTGAGGTGTCAGCCGCACTAGCTGCCGCGAGCTGTGCTCTCAGACAGCATGGCGACGTAGAAACAGCTGATCTGTATTTAACACACGCAAAACAACTGTACGAATTCGCCACGGAATTTAGGGGACTGTATCATCTTTCTATGAGGGGAGCAGCACAATACTATGAGTAAGACACTGATTTGTGTAATATGTTAATAGACAAAATATTCTTTCAGTTTTCCATCATAATACCAGAGCAGGACATAGAACCGGAACCGAATCCAGGAACCCGGGAACCCTGAGAACTCCTTAATTCTTTTTGGAACCGAAACCTCTTAAAAGAGACGGAATTCCATTGTCAGTTTTACTCAAAATTCACTTTATTCCAAATAAATACATTTCATTTTTGTGATTTTACCGAGGCTTTAACTGCGACCACTGTCATATCGCCTCTTATCTTCTAGGAGGGGATCCGTCGATCAGGTCCTCACTTCTATTCTGTTAAATATCTTTACAATTTTGCCTAGCTCTCCCGTCTTACCCACCGACAGGACACCCTTCAATTCGTTGACATACTCATAGATATCTGCAATTCGCAGCTGTACTCTGTGAAGTTCATATTTAAGGCATCGTAGTGCTATATGTACAATGTCCTCTAAAACATGACATTCATCGCAGAGTTGTGATTCGCTTCTTCCCATAAGGACATCAAATCTTTTGCCCATTGTGTGCCCTGTTCTTAGCCCAGTATTAACTTAAGTATTATATGACATTATATAGGTTTGAGTAAGTAATTGTAATGTTTTTTTTAAAGATGCGTAATTTGAAAATACATGTGAGAAATATATAACCACTGGAAAAAACTTTTTTGAAAAATACGACAACGCCCACGCCCGATTCACGCCCATGTGCATTGACCGCTAAGCTACGTCCTATATAATTGTGACGAAATTAACTATTGATTTGAATTCCTCTGGGTGTCGTATTTTTTTTAACAAGATTTTTTTAAATGGTTATATTATATAATAATATCTTACAGGTGTTTTCATTTTATGTATGTTCAATAAAGCATGTAACATTTTTAAGTTTACTGAATTATTCATTGAATAGAAGAAGTGGTGTTTTTACTAAATAACTGAAACCGAACGATGAATCCGGGGTTCCAATTTTTGACTTGGTAGAGTCGAATACCGGAATCGAACATTTAAAAAAATGGTTTTATCACCTCAAAACTACCTACCCATTACACAACAGTGGGGCAACTATAAATTCACGGAAAATGTGACAATCGTAAACAAAATTCATGTTATCTACATTAAAATTACTAGAGTATGTATACACTTATATATTAATTATGATTTTATGACTAACTGTATTTATAAAAAAGTTAAATGTAGTTTGTCTTTCGTATTATACTTTTCATAGCTAAACTGAACCCTTTTCAGTACAATGCAACACGTTATCATCTCTTGAGATATACCTCTATTATCCATACCCAAAACTTCGGTGAAAAAAGGTGGAAGAACAACACTGGTTACAACCCAATAACCAAAATTAATGCGACCATTCAAGAAAGTCTCAAGCAAGATAAATAACCATTACTGATATTTTTCCAGATCTACAGATTACGGTGACGAATTAGCTTGGGCTGCATCATGGTTATTCAGAGCGACAAACAACACCTATTACTTGAGCGAAGCGGATCATCACTATAATGTCTTCAGACTAAAGGTATTGCTCATTACAAGGTTTATTTATCTTCTAGTGGAGGTCAGAGCTTTATCATCTGCTACCCGGAACAGTTCAGTAAAGCTGCACTCGTACCAATTACGGAAGTTCTTAAGCCACGAAATGCGGCCTCGTCATCTGTTACGCTTACCATTGATCTTTCCTTGAATGACACGTTAGGAAATGCTGTACTTTTATCGTCTCATAATGTGGCCGAGACCTGGTTTTGATACTACGCAGAACTTCTCGGTTCTTTCCCAGTCGATTGAGAACTTCAACATCTCCGTGATATCTCTTGGTTTAGCGTCCATACTTCCATACCACAGAAAATAATTGAGAGAACATAACAACGGACCATATTACGCAGTATCAGACCTAGGTTAAGGTCTCGCTTGCTAAGGAGGCATCTCATTTTAAAAAAGCACTCCTTGCGATCTCAATTCCTAGTTTTTTTAAGACTTATTTATTTTGTCATAATCATTTAACAGAACACATGACGAACCATCAATCATACAAAGACTAGGTACAGATAAAGGAACATTTTTTATCTATTATGGTTTGGTTTCGACATGAGTAACATGAATTAAAAAAAAAAACATCTGCAATTTATACTTTTAATTCAATGAAAATAAGTGTGTACTATTTTTGTCGGATCTCCACAGCCTACCTCCACTAGTATAGTTTGTACGTTTGATTCAATGAAAACAAATAAGTCGTATGACTGCCAAAGTTTAGTGTGCACTGTGAATGCTCGATCTTAACAAACCTACCTCCACCCTTCACCACTGTGTTATACATAATATATTATAATAATATATATAAATCAATAAAAAAAATAACCATAAAAGATCATAATACTGATAATATATGAATAACATTTTCGTTCCTTCTTTCCTTTCGAGTGACCTCACAACACATCCACGCATTTTGTATACAAATAATCTTATAAGTACTTAATTGAAAACACAATTTTTATACAAAAAAAATATCATCATTACTCATTTACACAAGCCCTAGGGTCTTGCAAATTGGTACAAAGAATGCTCATGTAATGATACCACTTAGGGCTTGCGCAGACAGAGCGCGGTCAGGCGGTCTGCGTTCCGCGTTCGGAGTTCGGCGTTCTTTGTACTGTATGGACTTCATACTGTATGGGTACACAGCCGGCGGTCAGACCGCGCCGGTCAATTGGAACGCTAGAGTTCTGGAGTTCTATGCCCGGAATTACAAAGAACGCCGTACCTCCCGTCCAGTCCCGTCATAGGAATTTGAGCAGTCACACAACATAGAGCGAAACCACACGGGGGAGTGAGTACGCAACAGCGGTGCTTTCTTACTTCCACTCGCAGTCGGAATATAGCGGTCTCGCATTATGCAGCGCTTGTGTCAGTACAACGTTTGTAAACAAATGGAACGCTTATTGTTGACCGCCACCTGTCTGCTGTCCCTGAACGTTAGCGGTCAACGGTCGGTTGAACGCAGAACTCCGACCGCTCTCTGTCTGCGCAAGCCCTTAATCAATTAACCATTTCAGGAACGTCCCAATGAATTCTTCATGGGTCACCGCGTAGCTGGAGTGCAAGTGCTGCTGGCCCAGCTGACGAATCGCTCCGATCTTAGAGAAGCAGCATCAGCCTTCTGTGAACACCAGGCTATGGGCCAAAGACGCTCTCCTAAAGGACTGCTATGTATAGAGAGAGCTGGTGCCTTGGCTCATGCTGCCAGTGTTTCGTTCCTATGCCTACAGGTGGTGTAATTTTACTTTTAATACCAATCATCATCAATGGAAGTCATAGCTAAAAGATCTAATGCTTAATCAGCACTTTTATCGCTTGGCCTCACACGTGACTTTAAAACAATTATTAAAATTCAAATTTATTTATTTGTACAATATATCGAGTGCTTAAAATCAAACAACGTTATCTACAAAAAAGTGTTTTTTTTTTTTTAGACAACGTTATTTTACATTTTCGGCTACAAATTTATGTCAACCTTTTCTAGGTAAAGTTTAACGTTAACTAGGTACATAAAGTTACCCTTGTTATCATATTTTTTTTAAACCATACCTATAAATTTTGATATCATGAGTTACAAGAAACTAAAAAAACGTTTTTTGGCTCACCTGCACTTGCACTTCTGTAGATATGAGGTTCGTATCTTTCAACCTGAACGAAACAAATCAAACTAAACCATATACAATATACGTACAAATTGTATGAGTAGAAAGTAGACCGGAAATGGTTTGAGATTTGACGTTTGGTTCAGTGTATCATTGAAAATAAAACCGTTCTCGGACCATCAGCCATGGTTTGACATGAAACGTCAAACCAATTCGTACGATCCATAGACTAATGGCAATTTGTCAAAGTGTTGATACGCATTATTCGGCATTTATATATCGTGAGGTGTTCATATTAATATGTTAGACATTTACACCATATGAGTTCACTTGAATTATGTATATTATAGATTAATAATCAATACATATTATTCATAAGTAACCATACGCGAACATAACGCCGCTTTTGGTCTTATTATCTCAAAATCCTGCCATATTTTCTATGCAAAGAGCTCGATTTAATATCATTACTATAATTATTATGTCAGACCAAGAATTTACTTTCATTTTATTTATATTTTGTAACGGAGACAACGGTAACAAACTGTGTTAAATCAACCCGGAATGTTCTTTATTTTACCTAACGAATTTTATCAATTTAATATGTTCGATTGTCGTCTAAGTCACAATATCATACTGTCGACATGAACAAGTGGTCAATTATTATGAAAAGCTTTAATCAAAAGTAATTTTTAAAAACTCGTCATACCTATAAATCTTTTGAATTAACTAAATGGCTACCTATTCATGAAACATTCTTTATATTTTGTAGATTTAAAATGAATGAATACGACAGTTTGTTAAATTTGTATTATTGTAGACCACGATAAGAGGTTAGAATTTCATAACAAGTTGACGTTTCAATAAATATGTTTCTGTTTTAGAGACTAATATGTCATGAATTAATTTTAAATACTGGCTATACTAATTAGTTGTCAGAAAAGCGTTTCCGTGGACATTCTACCAAACGGTTCCAAATCAAATGGTGCCATTTGATTCGTTCAATTCAGGTTCAATGATATGAACCTAGTGTTGTTTGACATTAAGACCTCGATATAGTCATCATCATCAACCCGAATCTATCCACTGCTGAATGTTGCCTTGCGGACATTTTGTATCTCTCAGGTACCTACCACTGGATGACTAGATTTGTCCAACGATTGTCCCTTCTTCGAGCTATGTGTCCTGCCCATCTCCATTATAGGTTCTTAGCGAACTCTAACACAGTGGATAAGAAAACAGACGAGAGTTTGCGATGCACATATAGTGAACTTTACAAAAAATTATAAATTTAAGACGTTCACTACATGACATTTAAAACCAAAACAGTATAAAGAAAAAATTATTAATATATTATGCAGTATTACAAAAACAGTATAAAGATTAAATAGATACAAACATTATAACGTAGATAAATGGAAGTACACTGAATGAGATAAGTGGTCCCTATTTTTAGAATTTATGAAACAATACCCATTCATCCTCACGTAAATTGAATATATGAAGCGATTTGGTTGCACAGAGTTAATACCCTACCAATTGTCATCGCCAATGGTAGGTTAGTTCTGCACCTTGGGAGAACAAACAACTGATGGTCCCGATTTCTAAGATGGTTATCAGGGACAAACAGATTAATACTACTAAGAATGGTCTAGTTCTCATTTACACCGAGTATGATTCGGAAAAAAACACGTGGCCAAATAATATAGATATCTTCTAGTGTTTAAGCTACAATATGTTGTTAAGCATAACTAAGCTAGTTGGATAAAATGAGGAGTCCAATCTCTTTGGATAAAACCATGCATAGTATCCATATAACCTCAAGTAAAGGAGTCTCAAAAATTTCTTTTGAACTTGCCCTACCTTGCGGTTATTTCAACCGATGCGTGGCCCAAATAATCGACCCACTTTCAAGCTGGCTTCTAAGGAATTATAAATTTTTTTTGAATATGGTAACATCTGAAGAACCCGAGCACTACTCGAGCAAACGTATATAACAGTGTCAAAGAATGAATATATTATCTTTTTTGTTTTTAAATAATTGTTTTGGATAATTATGCAAAATAGTATAATATATGTGTGTGGAGGCTCTCAAAAAGTTTTTGAAGTTAAATTTTAGTTTTTTAGTTTAGTTTAGATAATAATTGACAGTTAGAGCACCATTTGAATATGAAAGTAACAATATGTAATGAAATAATAAATTGTATCTTAAAACATTTTCAGGTTGCGAACATCGGCATAGCGCCTGAGGAGAACCGAGCTCTGGCGAAACAGCAAATCGACTATATGCTGGGAGACGGTGGTCAAAGCTTCGTCGTTGGCTATGGACACAATTCTCCGAAATACCCTCATCATGCTTCCAGGTATATGCATCAGAAACTTAATACCTCAATACCATAAGATTGCTAAAATACCTGTCTGATTGACCATGAAAGGATATGGGGGAGCTACTGACCCTAGCAGGTCTATTGCAACATAACACTTGACTCGAAAATTATTGTATTAAAAATGCTATGATGTATACAAGGCTCTGGCCTTTCGTTCGGTGGCTCCGGATTTGATTTCCGGTTAGGTCAGAATAAATTTAAGTGATTCTATCAAAGTTGGAGAACCTATTTGTGATTGTTTTACTTCTATTACTAACTACACTTATGTTTCACTACACTACTACGATTGGGCCTCATGGACTGTAGTATTATTTAAAAAATATTACATTCTCAAATCTTTTGAATTATTCATTGAATAAAATATAATCGTTTGATATTATTTTCCATAGATATGTTGTCAGTTTTTCAAAAAAAAAAAAATTGTACAATAAGCCTACTCGTAGAGCTTTAAAAGTTGTAGGTAAAAGCTGGAATTTCTAGTTTTAACACAAATATTATTGCTTTCAGCTCCTGTCCAGATATTCCCTTACCTTGCGGCTGGGACCAGTTCAGGTCCAAAGATCCAAATCCCCAAATCTTATACGGTGCCTTGGTATCTGGACCCAACCAAAACGACCTATTCGAAGATTCCAGAGAGGAATACCTTTACAGCGAAGTGACCATAGACTATAATTCTGGCTTCCAGAGCACATTGGCGATGCTGGTCGATCTCTATCAGCCGAACAAGACTACAAACTATCATCACGTCAGCCGGAAAAAGTTCACCAACTCGAATATTATAAGTAAAGAAATCGGAAAAGTGTCAGAGGATTTTAAAGTTTTTAAAAATAATGATATTAGAAATAATAGTGCAGGATTTAAAAATGTTAAAGCTTGAATTATAGAGTAATAACTATTCTAATATACTAATGAATCATGACGTGTATTCTTAAATGTAAAAAAGAAAAAGAAGAGTGTATTATAAATGTCAAGAAATGCGGAAAAATTAGTGCATACAGTGGCGATTAAGTGAACTAAACGATATATCATACAAAGTATGATTTATTACATAGAAAGCCATAATATTATTTTTATTGACATTATTATGCAATATAATTATTGTTTTTATGTATAAATAAGTATGAAATAAAATAAATACCAGTATATTAATTTAATAGTTTGTAGTGTCTTAAGTATTTTAACTGTATACATAGTCAGTCATTCAATGTGAATGTTTTATTTCCATCAACTCGTTTCCAAGGTTTCCATTAATTATTTACTTTCAATACCTAATTAAAGAATGTTTTTTATAACGGTAATAACAAGAATGTTGCCTCAATAATAATAAAATAGAAAGTGGTATGTAATGTACATGTATCAAATTTTATTAAATTAACATAGTGTTTTGTTATTTTTAATTCTGTGTAGTTCGTGTAAAAATGTTCATGTCGAAAATGTAAATTTCATAGGAAAAAAGCAACTTTTAAGTGATTCTAACATTTGCAATAAATTGTATATAAGTAATACTAAATAAACGACATTTATATGTTCTATAATCTTAACTTTTTTTAATAAATTGGAATGGATAGAACAACTTTACTAAAATATTTACTGAACCAAATTACCGGTATAGCAAAAAACGTACTATCAAATTTTAATAGCTTTCTCTGATGTTCGATAAAAATATAATTAAGTACCATAATAGATAGGTAGTATTTTTACCAGAACAACACATAATTTAAATAACATAATTCTATTAATTGAATGTAAACAAGTTTTAGTTTATTTAAATAAAAAAATAAATACACCATTAGGTAGTTAAGTAATTACTTTAATTTAAGTTTTAATATTTCACTACATCATGCATTTTACATTTTTTTTAAATAATAATTAAATGACTTATCCATAATTAGAAATAATAATGTGAATTTGTTTCTGAAATATTTTATTATTTATCGTCACCCTAGTTCTAACTTAACACAAGGTATGATATTGTATTACTTTTGAGTTAATCAAGATTGAATCTAAATATAATGCGATATGCGATACGATTTTCGAATAGCAAAGACAATATTCTGATGCACAGGTGATAACTGATTGGAAAATTATTTTTTTTAAGGGTAAATTTTCACAATAATATGTTATGCATAGTTATAAAAATTGTGACAATGTAGGTAATTTATTATAAATTGTACTTATTTAATTAGGTATATAAAATAATATTTGTATGTGATATTTTTGGTAAAGTCATGAAATGAATAAAATTAAAATATATTATACAATTTTTAGACCGCCCTAAAATAATAAGAATAAAGCATACAAATGCTTTTCTTGTGTAACTTTCCCAAACTATTATATTGAATTGAAAATAGAGAAAATTGTGATACGAGACAATATTATTAGTAATCTTTCTGTATACATAATTATATAATGTTATTTATTATTAAAAACTAATTAAGTATTAAAATCCCTATCAGATACACTGTCCTTAGTATACAATATATTGCAACAAATAATGGCATGATGCTATTTATAAAAAATATTATTAGATAAATTGTTGTGCAAAGTAAAAACTTAAAACCTACATAATATGATAATAATGTAATGTTGCCTTAAGACGACGCCTTTACTCAGCTTTTTTATGACTATAAAGGATTCTATATATATAGTATTTTTACATATTATATATACATATAATACTATAAGGAAGTTATACACATTTATATTTTTATAAAAATAGATGTTTTTTAAAATGAATATAAAAAATATTAAAACTATGAATTAGTCAAAAATCTCTATTACAAAAAATAGAAAACTTAATAATAAATAAGTCTATAAAATAATATATAATAATAACGTGGGACCCTGCACAAAATTCACATTTTATAACATTTTTCTGAAATTGTAGTTTTATCTTTGACTTAAAATAAAAAATATATTTCTTTTTAATGTTTTCAGATACATATTTATGAATTATTAATACAGTTTAAATTGTAAATTATCAAAAAATGTCTCAAATTGCAAGCTTCGTATTTTTCCGCTAGGTGCCTCTTTTATAAAGCCTGTGTAAAGGCTTCACCTTAATATCAACAAAAGAACGTTGTCGATATAAATATAGACCCTGGATTATATTGTGGCTTAAATTCATGTATATACCTGGTTAACGTATTCAAGCCCAACGGTTAGCTCAAATTCACTCTGTGGAGGCACGCATCCTCTACTTTTAGACGAAATTTTTATTCTTTGTCTTTTAATTGGGCACCGCATGAATGATTGTTTTCTTGATGTTGAGGCGACATCTAGACTCGGAATACTACTTGCTTAGACGGATCGGAAAGGACCAGCAAAAGCTTCTGCCACTCTATGTCCAGTCACCTTTTCGCCTTTCCATGTCATCGAATTGGCAAATCCACCATCCCTTTTTATATAATCCCAAAACGATTTAGGATTTTCGCGAATGCAATCCTTTAGCGATTCTATCGGTTGGATTTAGGCTGTGAAGATTCTACATAAATAGTGCGCACTAAGCTTTGTCAGTCATACTTTGTTTTATTTTCATTAAACTAAGAATACAAATTACAAATGGTAATGGTTAGTTTTTAAAATGTAATTAAACCCTGCCTAAACAAACCATAATAGTTTAGGTATGCAATAAACGATCCGACAAAAATACTGTGCACACTTCTTTAGCCATACTTATTAAGTGTTTTCGTTGAATTAAAAATACATTTATTATTAGAAATTGTAGAAGATTTTTTTTTATTCATTAGACTCTGCTTAACCAAACCATAATAAATAAAAAATATTCTTCTATCTATAAAAAATCGAAAAGTATGTATGATTTAATGGCACAATTTTGAATATTTTATAGATATATGGATATCTACTAGCTGACCCGGCAAACGTTGTTCTGCCATATAAATTATTTCTAGTGAATATTTTGGTTGTTAAATAAAAAATAACGAATGTATCGTAAGTGTGTGGGGATGGGATATATGACAGAAAGAGGAATAGAGCGCTGTAGACGATGACCGCCGATAAAAACAAAAAAATATCAACCATTCATTTTCTCAATTCAAAATGAGTAATGATGTTCATAATGAATGAATTACCTTGACAGGATCTCGTTATTTAATGTTTATGCAATATCCGTCTTGTCCCTTCCAGAAAATTAGCGGATATTGAAGAGCGTCGCATGAACGGTGTGTGTCAGCGATGAACTCCAGATTATTGTTTCTTCTTCGAATCACGATTTCTCGCGTCGATGTGCGGTCGCCAACTATGATTCCAGTAATGTCGTCAACAACAGGCACATTGAATCGACGAACGTGCTCTCCAGCTGGTGTTTTATCAGTATTGATGACAATAGCGTGATTGTCACTTTGCAATTCGTGCATGTGTGCTTTAAAGAATTTCAATAATCCATTGTGCTCATTCAACAGGGCGTATAGTTCGCCGACGATGCCCCTGGCATTAGGCGAATTGAGGCCATTGTAGCCGCAACGTGCATCCACATGATTGATGTCCTCACCGCCCATAAGTAGATTTGTAAAAATTTATGTGGTTCGTTTGGCATTGGCAGCAATGAGCCTACTTTGTGGTATACTTGGCCTTTGATTTTGAACGTAGAATGGAATTGGTGACCATTTGCCGCAGTATTGTGAACTATTTCTGTTGCTCCGAACGAAGTCATTTGGAAGCATAAATTGAATGTGCGAATGGACTTCAGGAACAGGTTTGAATCTGGAACCGTGCCGATGAGCAAGCCGTTCAATGGTTCTTGTGGTATCTCAATTTCTGGTAGTTGCACTTTTCCTGATGACCCATCCCGGCTGACTCATGTTTGAATTTGAGCGCATGACAATGGGGACATTCTTTGTCCATAGCACCAATCAGCACTTTCGGATGAGCGGAATATTCAATATCTGGCTCGTACTCGAATGCGAGACGAAGAAACGAAGCGGATATAAATGTTCGATGTACTTGTTGGCGTTGTCGGTTATTTGCTCTGCGTGTGTTAACTACAAACCGGCGCGCTTGGCTCCGTTCCAATTGTCGTTGTTGATTTCGTTCAGCTCGTGCCTCTTGTGATTGAGATGCACGCAATTGCGACATGCTTACACGCAAATTTTTGTTATCTTGTTGGATTTGTTCGTCTGTTCTTTCTGCTCTACTATTTCGCATGTTTGTTGTTTTATTCGTTCGACGGCCCAAATAGCCCTCCTTGCATCTTGCTGGCATTGTGACTTTGATACATGCACATAAAAATAGATAAATTAAAATAAATCGTACAAAATTTTGCACGCACTGCGTTGTGATATGCCGAATGAAATGTCAAAATGACGCGACGCTTCTCTTGAATTCTTCTCGGACGTAGCGCCATCTGTCATTCAACAACATAAATAATTTCGTTCTGTTTGAAATACGAACGACGGTTAAATTTGTTCATACAAAAATAATATAATCGCGATTAAAAAATGGGAAGGTGGGGGTAGGAGGCTGAAAATTTGGAGTTATTGGTATTTTTTTATGCCAAATAATAAAAAAAATACAAAAAAAAATTGTCAAAAAAATAAAAGATTTTTTTTTTGGATAGAGATACCCTAATCACCTAGCGGTATGAAATATACTTGTTGACCTATTCTCATACCAAAAAAATATACATAAAAAAATTCATAAAAATCGGTCGAGCCATTTCGGAGGAGTTCGACCACAAACATCGTGACACGAGATTTTTATATATATAGAGATTATAGCTTCGTTTACGCAGGGTTTATTTAAATTTAATAACAAACCAACTCTATCTGTAGTGTATAATCGCAGTTCAATAAAAACAAATACGTATATCTGACAAAGTTTAGTGTGCACGGCTTATGTCGGATCTTAACAGCATAACTCCACTCTTCACCACTTGTATACATCAACCCTGAATTTTTTACCCTAAAGAAAATACAAATATTGTCATTCTCATGTTTTATTATTACCATGTAACCATGGAGACCATAAGACGATTATAATGTAATATTATTATATTTATGGTAGGCACTAGTAATTTTTTATAGCATACCAAATTTCAAATAATATCTACACTTCTAAGTATTAGATGGTACCTCTAAGAGGTACGTAAGTATATTAGATTAATAATTATTGTAATAATCAAAAATTGCCATTTACTATTATACCTATAATATATAAGAAAATCTCTATATATATACTATAAGTAACTATTAATGAAGGCATTCCAATATATTTATAATGAACGTATTAGTCTAGTGTTTAATAGTATGTATTATTTTTTAAATTCTGTACATAGTTATAATATCATGCCAATTGTTTCCATAGTATAAGCATTTTTACATAATAAAATGTTTTTTATAAAACAAATATTAATTTATTTTTAAAATAACCTATATAGAAATACGCTCGATCGAATAAATCGTTGTCTATGGATTACGCATAAGCTGGATTAAGTCAATTATCTCGATAAGTAGATTTATTTATATCTGGGAACATTTTTGCGACCTGATTATAAATTTTAAACTTAGTAGGTGGGGTACTTAGAACTAAATCATGAGTATTTAATATCTTTTAATATTGAGTTTGAGTCTCATTTATATTTCTCAAAAGAGTGAAGTAAGAAAAGGACACTTTCAAAACCTGAAAAAATAAAATTTTAGAAATTATTTAAAAATATATACCAACCAATAATAATTCAATAAGGACACAACTCAAAATTTCAAGGTTTTGAGTTAATAATGCCATTCGATGTAGAAAGGTCTTCTCTTTACGATTCAGTAAAAAAAGAGTCAAAAATTTATTCAATGTGTCACAAAATCGAAAAACCCTTTCTGAGATTAGTCATTGATTCAGATATATACCGGAATTTCTGGGTTAATTCCTTATTAAATTGTATAGTTTCATTGCTAAATTTCACTAAACTAAATATAAAAACATACATTGCCATCAAAATCAAGGCGTTAAAATTAAAATGAGAATTTCTGCAAAAAAAATCAAATGTTATTATCTTGGAACAAGATTGTTTGAGTTGTTTCCCAATTGAAATATTGTATCGATTTATTCCATTTTCATTATCAATAGTTTAACAACTTATGGCAGGGGCCCCGTTTCCTTCAACATCTTTTTCCACCTCCCCCTATCCCAAACCAGTGTCTTTCAGGTGTCTGTACCGATTGTTCCAGCATCCTTGTTAATTATCGGCGTATTAGCACTGTTTCATTCTTGGGAGTCAACCTAGTCGAATGAATCCGGGGATAGGATAATTCTTTTTGGTAAACATTGTAGATCTCTAGGTTATGTCATATACGTCATCTTCTATCATGGGCTTATAATATATCATACACAGCACGGAAATCAAAGCTGGGATAAAGTACATTTATATATCATCTTGTATTTAACCAAAGTTTTTTTCAATATGAAACAAAACCCTCACCATAAATTCAAAAAAAATGATAAACATGGAATATGCAAGAACAAATGAATATATGGCGACCATTAACCAGCTGGGTAGGTGTATCAGATAATCCAGTACAACAAAAGTACGTGGAAATAAAAGACAAAGGATTTAAACAGAAAGGAGAGGCCTTTATCAATTAATAGAAGTAAGAGTGACTGAGGTTGCGTATAAATATATTTTAAGCTCACCCCTATGTAATTCTCCAGTGTTAACATATAAAACTTTCCTCCTGTAAAACACACTGGTTGAGATGTTCTTATCAGGATGGGGAGAAGGTCTCGTTTTGCTCTTGGACTAAAAGTTTGCCATGGACCTCCGCAAACAGCCGTTCCCACCTCAGAACTCTACAAATATTTATATTTACGATATATACATAACATTATATAAAAACATCCAAATTGAAACTGATATTCATAGACAGCAAAAAAATATTATCGACGGCAAACAAGAAGATATCACGGAGAGTTGAGGTTGTATAGACGCATCCCCAAATTCTTTTGGCGGACAGGGTGACAAATAATTAACTCACATTATGAGGGAACAAAAGTGGGAATGGGACGATTTGACACCGCGAACTGGCCTCCGGTAATTGGCCGCCGGTACAATCGGACGCCGGCCCAATTGGACGCCGACCCAATTTGACGCCGACCCAATTGGCCTCCGGGAGGATTGGACGCCGCACAGTTGAATTAAATGCGCAAAGGAATAGACGTACGTTACGATTTGTTGGAGTAAATAAGCAAGTCAGTTTAATATGCTTCCATCTTCTCAGTAGTAGTTGTAATGGATTTCGGCCATTCGGGATTTTAGCCTTCGGGATTTCGTCCGGCACCCAGTACCTAAGTAGTTTATCAATCAAACTACTGAAACATTTATACTTAGCAGATAATTTACTTAATATTTTGTTTGTAATTTCATACTATCTTAAAATACGCTTGTATGCATAATAATATACATGTTTAAGCTTTATTATAATATTAAGTCGATAAAACGCTGAAATATAATGTTATTTTCATTTTAACATCTAACATTATTTTTAATACTTGTTGTAAATATAAATAAGTACCCATGTATAGACAAAAAATAATTGATTATGCACATCTTTAAGTTTTAACGAGGGAAGAATTATTTTCTTTTAATAAACATCATAAGGCATAATAATTATTCTCAATTCATATTAAAAATGTTTCAAGCGCAAAATGTATAAGGTACAACTACTGAGAAGATAAAAGCATATTAAACTGACTTGCTTATTTACTCCAATAAATCGTAACGTACGTCTATTCCTTTGCGAATTTAATTCAACTGTGCGGCGTCCAATCCTCCCGGAGGCAAATTGGGTCGGCGTCCAATTGGGCCGGCGTCCGATTGTACCGGCGGCCAATTACCGGAGGCCAATCGCCGGAGGCCAGTTTGCGGTGCCAAATCGTCCTAGACCCAACAAAAGTACAGCACCCCCCTCGTTATCCAAGGAAAGATCAACGCTAAACATAGCAAAGGACAACGTCCTATTTCGTAACTTTAGAACCGCCGTGATTGGTTTAGCTTATATTCAATAAACTTGAATAGGAATCAACACAATATTTTAAATAAAAACAGTAATATTGATTGTTTTTATCTTACTCGTATCATGACCTCGTTTCCAAAATAACACAAAAGAAATAAATCTATGCACGTGAGTGTCCCATATTCCAAAATTGTTATCTGGAAACTCTGCAACCAATAAAAAATATTAAAATACTCAGTAATAACCCGCGGAGGTAAGCAATTCATACGTTGCTTATGGGGTGCACATTAAAATGGTGCCAATTCTGCTTACGAGTGATATGAACATAACGAAATGGTGAATGCAGACAGTAAGGAATTAAAGAAGTAAGGAAAATGGAGTCAACATCACGTGATTAAACATCAGAAGCTGCAGTTAATGCTTGCATCTCCTAGCGGCTTTTTTAGTTTTATTTTTATCATTGATTAAACGCGAAAAAAGCTGTAAAATTTGTTTTTTTTTATCAATTGACTTCTTAGCTCCCTGCTCTTGTTGTATTAGAACAAACTGCAGAGACGTTCAAAGTTGGTAGACTGAGGAGTATAGCATGGTAGCAGTGTGTATTTTGTATTCTGGAA
Source organism: Rhyacophila brunnea (assembly GCF_057557595.1). Taxonomy (NCBI): domain Eukaryota; kingdom Metazoa; phylum Arthropoda; class Insecta; order Trichoptera; family Rhyacophilidae; genus Rhyacophila; species Rhyacophila brunnea. Next base: position 19,706,845 of record NW_028232893.1, on the reverse strand, counting down.
CAGTTGTATGAAGAACCTCGACAGTAAAACGGTATTGTGAGACACTCTGAGAAAATCAAAGATGAACAAAAAAAAATGATCGGGCAATTAAAAATCAAAACAGTATCAACAAACCTATTGAAATTTATTAGCAGTCATTCAAATATAACAGCCGGTTGTTATTTTGCCTCATACCTACTTGCTAAAAATGGAAAACCGTTCAGTGATGGGAATATAATGTGAAAGAAGGGTGGTTAAAATGCTCCTATAATATGTTGAAATTTTTAAAACAAAGAAAAAATTATTCAAAGAATAAAAAATATACCTTCGGCTAGAAATACGATGAAAGGCAGATAGAATAGATTTCGTGTCAGAAAATAATATTATTTAGAAAATTTGAAATTAAATTAAAAAGGTTCGCCAACCCTGATATAATCTATTTTATTTTAGTTAATGAAACTTTTACCATCGATAATTCAAAACTAACACTATTAAAGTGAATACAAGAATGATCTTCTTATATTAATAGTCTAGAAAGATTATAAATGAGCCCATAATTTATCGAACGAGATCATCTGTTACATAAATCTTTATTAATGGCAACAATACTATCTACAGCATAATATTAATGAGCCCGCAGTGAATTAGGACGTGACGTTTGACCTATTGCCTTTTTACTAAACACCTTTGGTTGACCTCTCCATATGAGATATACGAAGTGGGTTGCCAAGTTATATAACGAGTCTTCTCCGATGTAATTGAATATATTACATAAGATATATACATTAAACATGTCTTCACTATCATAATATTAAGAATGGTTTTAGCAGAGCATGTGATCAATATTTATGTCATTGGCCCGGTCCCCAGGAGCCCTCAAACGGCTATTTATTTCCGCTGCAAACATGGGACTCCGGATAAACGAACCTAAAACAAAATATGTGACAGTTCTCCAGAGTGAAACATAATATTTTATGATAATAACATCATAATAATTGGCGGCGATGATTTTGAAACTGTGAATTCATTTGATAATCTAGAGTCCCTTGTCACAAACACTAATCACCCTCGCCAAATCGTGCTATTTTGGTCTCAAAAGGCTTTTAACCGGTTAAGTGCCCAAAGCGTCTTTGGACGCCCTAATTATACCAACTCTTATGTTAATTACTATCAATTAACTAATTGCGGCATAGAAAGGATTAAAGAACAAGGCGCTCTCAAGAAAAATCAACACTACCTAATATCATATTGTGAACGTCCTAAATTTGTAATTTGTGATGTTCACAGAATGTAAAAAAAATAAAATAATTGAATTTGAATATAAAATTTTCCTGTGCTCAGATCAGAATGCTGTGCACTTAGCAAACATCTTTAAGAGGAGAATTTTTACAAGAATCTTTGGGGCTGTTTAAGAAAGTGGCATTTCGAGGTTAAGGGGGGACATGCTCGTCGAAGGTCAAAATTGAGTTTTTATTGTATTTTCAAACCATGATCCTGGACACTCCTTAAACGTTGTAGATAATCTATTTATTTAATTTGGAAGCCTTATTATCCTTTATAGTTATTTTAAACATTTGATGACTGCATAAAGTATTTTTGTTACATAAAATAGTATTCTTTTAAACCTCTCGCTCTAATGTTTTAGAATATAGTCATATTTCGGTACATAACTGTGCAGTGGTGTTAAGATTTTTTACATTTATTAATTTTTAAACGCATTTATAAAACCATTAGCATAATTTATTACGAGATAATTTTTGTAAAATATTCACGATAAAAAAATATATTGATAATCTCTGTGATCCCAAATTTGACAAGAATTAGGCATTTTATTACTCAAAAAATCGGCAAGAATAACACATTTGAAGATGATTCTAAAGATATTTATTATAAGCTATGTTATTGACCATTCAAGTGTGATAAACATCTTATGAATAATGATTGCTTTATAATAATTATTGACCTAAGAATAAGGTAGTGTTTTTTTGAAATACGCCATTTCTTTTGTCATTCCCTAGTGGTTAAGCTACAACATACGGCTGTAGCCATAAATTGACAAACTATATTTGAAGTAGGGAGTAAAATGATATTAACGCGCGTGTTTGAACATGTACCGTTTAAAAAAAATAAAAAAAAATTCGGTTAAGTACATGTTCAAACACGCGCGTTAACATAATTTTACTCCCTACTTTAATTATAGTTTGTAAATTTATGGCTACGGCCGTATGTTGTAGTTTAATCACTAGGGAATGACAAAAGAAATGGCGTATTTCAAAAAAACACTACCTTATTCTTAGGTCAATAATTATTATAAAGCAATCATTATTCATAAGATGTTTATCACACTTGAATGGTCAAAGACATAGCTTATAATAAATATCTTTAGAATCATCTTCAAATGTGTTATTCTTGCCGATTTTTTGAATAATAAAATGCCTAATTCTTGTCAAATTTGGGATCACAGAGATTATCAATATAATTTTTTATCGTGAATATTTTACAAAAATTATCTCGTAATAAATTATGCTAATGGTTTTATAAATGCGTTTAAAAATTAATAAATGTAAAAAATCTTAACACCACTGCACAGTTATGTACCGAAATATGACTATATTCTAAAACATTAGAGCGAGAGGTTTAAAAGAATACTATTTTATGTAACAAAAATACTTTATGCAGTCATCAAATGTTTAAAATAACTATAAAGGACAATAAGGCTTCAAAATTATAAAAATAGATTATCTACAACGTTTAAGGAGTGTCCAGGATCATGGTTTGAAAATACAATAAAAACTCAATTTTGACCTTCGACGAGCATGTCCCCCCTTAAGATATATTGAGGAGCTGTATATGCTTTATAGGGAAGAAAAGATCACATGGCTTATGAAAATATAGAGACTGTGCTGGATCCGCCGCGTACATAGAATGCCAGAGTATACCCAGCAAGGCGGGCTATGTACGCAACCGAAGGGCAAGAGAAAACCTGGACGGCTGAAATCGAAATGGGTGGACTGCATCACAGGAGATTTAAGAATATTCGGTTAAAGCAAATGGAGAGTGTCGGCGCTGGATCGTCCAGGATGGAGAAAGTTGAAATTCACAGAAAAACTAAGACCCGGCTCTATAAAACCATCATTCGCAGTCGTTGCATACAGGTGCGAGTCATGGACTCTAAATATGAAAGCAGCTGAAATGGTGGACTGCTTTGAGAGAAAGATCCTGAGGCGGATATACGGACCCATAAATGATGGTAGGGAGTGGAGAATTAGGTACAACACGGAACTATACCGCTTATACCAAGATTCAAAACTCTCCACCTTCATAAAACTCCAGAGGCTAAACTGGGCAGGCCATGTCCAGCGCATGTCTAAGTCACGGATACCGAAGAAGATCCTCGAAGGAAACCCCGGGGGGAAAGGGCCAGTGGGAAAGCCACGCACACGATGGGGTGATAACATTACAAAAGATGCCAATCAGCTGCTAAAAATCAGGAACTGGAAAAGACGTGCGGAGGACCGTTCCGGCTGGAGGACGGCGGTGTAGGAGGCTAGGGCTCGACTTGAGCTGTAACGCCATCGAAGAAGAAGAATACGTAAATATGATAAACCCTCGATAGTCGCCGATAGCAGCATTGTTAATAGAATAAACCCACTGGAATTTAAAATGTTTTTCAAAAAATCTGTTGAATGGACATACATTACGAATTTTTTGAAATGATTACCTATTCGTGTGAGGTGTGTAATAATTTTACATAAAATTATATATAATTTGAAAATACTATTGTTTTCAATTATTGCAATCATTTTTTTTTTTTAAACCAAAATGGGATTTACGAGGTTTATCAGATAGTCGGCACCTCTATTTACAGCAAAAAAATAAATGGTCATAACTAATTTAGTTATAATATTATCGCTCTACGTTTTATTTCTCTCTCGCAATTAAATATAATAATAACTTAATTCTTTATACTTTCTAAACAAATTCATTGCATCAATCAGATATATGAAAAAAGTTTATATAAAAAGATAATCATGGTGGAAATAAAGAATTAACAGTAAAAAATATTATTAGTCAATTACTCAATATATTTTCATGAGCTGTTAAATTATTAATAATTTTGATAATAATGCATCAAATTCCATATTTAAAATTAGGTAACATCGTGGACAAAAAAATATAAACGCAATTCGATTATGACAGTTATCGAAATATTTTTTATTTTTAGTGACTTTTCACACATTTTTACAATCCTAAAATCGGATTCGTGTTACAGTATTACCACATTACTGACATAAGCATTAACAAACATTATTAATTTATTCAATTCGTTGAGCACTTACACAGACTATTTATTAATGTAGCTCTAGAACTCCAGGTGCCGTATGAAGGTCGAAAATTAAGAATTTAAGATTTGATATAAATTGTGACGTAAAATATTTTGCAATCCGTGTGATGATATCGTAACGTGAAATGGGTATTACGGCTGTAGTTGTCTGGAGAAAGCTAATGAAAATGAAAATATCTGAAATTAATAATATAAAGCAACATACCACACTAAAAGAATACATGACAAAGCATGCTAATAATGTGATCTGAAACATCTTCAGCAGAGATATCGGACTGCAGAAATCGTTCACAGAGTCACAGTAGTCCAGTATTTGCTGATGATGGGCTGCACAGTCTTTGATTGCAGCCATGACTTCAACATCGTATGGTTCGTAAGGGTCTAGAATAATACAAATATTACCTATATGTATATTTTTATAGACGAGACATTGTTGTGTTTGCAAATAAAAAAATAAAATACCTCCAAGACATTGCAGGAGCTTGCAAATGAGTGTCGTAAAGATTATGTTTCAAGAGTAATATTAAATTACTTTGCTGGCATCCACTACTGGATAAAGACATGTATTACTAGCAAGATTATAGAAGGTATCAGGTGTTCATCAAAATTATTTACAATTTAGTATTCCATCATTCATTCATTGAGAGATATGAATTTGAGATTCCTTTCTAAAAGGTATGTTTCATTATCATCCGCCGGGGTCGATTTACTGTGGGATAAAGGCCTCTACTAACTCCTTCTACATTTCTAGATTCCTAGATTTTTGAGAACCTTATGAGTAGGGATTCCAATCCCAGGATCCCGGGATCCCGAGCTATTTTCAATACCTATGAATCCCGGGATTGATAAACATAATCCCGGGATTTCGGGTTTGATTTTTTTTATCAATTTTTATGGAAAATAAAATAAAAGCGAAAATATAACAGAAAAAATACTACATTAGAAAGAAACTGAGTTTGAATGAAATTTGATTTATACCCATGTGTAGGTTGCCGATTCATTTTATTTTTTCACATATATTATTAAAAATGACAAAGATTGGAAAAAAACAATGCTTCGCACTTTTAACAAAGTAATTCCATCATGATATCATACGTTTTACAGCAGTTTCATATTTGGCTGACTAATTAGATTTATGAAGCGGAAAGGCCATAAGTACGCCATGATTATTTACTTTACTATTTTAAATCTCGCTAATCCATTCATTATGTCTTTACTATCAGAAACAACAATCTCATATTAAATTCACATTATTATTTATATTACAATATTATTTATTCCATTAAACTTGTGTATTTCCAAGATTGAACGTATACAATATTAACAATAAATTATACTAGATTTATTTTTGACCGATTTTATCAATGTTATTTGTAAATATAAAAATTTTATATGAATAATGGAAAAAAATGCCAATCCCGGGATGTCAAATTGTAATCCCAAAATCCCGGGATCAGAATTTTGGCTCGGGATTGGATTCCCTACTTATGTGTTCGTCTATCCAGTTGGTTTTATGGAGTATCTGTTGTCGTTTAATCGGCATTTTTATCAAGCGGTTGTTCACTCGTTGAGCAATATGTCTATCCCATTGCCATTTCATTAGCTTAACGACCTCTTTTACATCGCGTACTTGTATCTGCTTCCTTATTCGATGGATTTTTTTGTAGTCTTTCAACAATATACCCAACATACACCTTTCCATGCTGCGTTGCGCTACTCTACTAAATATGTATATTTAATTCTAAATAATAATATATTTACCCATTTGAACATCATTATTTTCCTCGTCATCAGATATATTTTCCACCGAGATTATATCTTCATAATCTCCAACTTCAAGCATTGGATCATTGACCTTTGCATTTCCACAAAAATATTGCCCAAGCTCATCCTCGGGCAGTGTACAACGGTTGGGGCCACTTCGCTGGGAACCGATGCAAGAGACCAGATCCTGAACCCGAAACCCTCGTGACAATAACGCGGTGAAACGGACATTTCGAAGACTGCAGCAGAGGATGTCGAACTGTCCACATATCAGGATACATTCGGACATAAAGAGTATACCTGAGGAAAATATGGACGTAAATTACCACTAATTGGAGTTTATTTACGAGAAATAGTTGTATAATTTTCAAACTATAATTTTCCCAACCTATTAGGTCTTTGCGCTGAAAATCATATATTAAATACAACAAGCTTTTTTTTTCAACTGCCAGATCGAATCCACACTCCACGGTTTCATACATTTTGATCTGTCACACCCACAATACCTGCATGTATTTACTGGCAGCTATTATAGTGCGTATTTTAAACTATCGTGACAATAACAGCTGTTTACACGTAAAAGTGCTGACTGTCTCTCCAATCTCATTCTTCAAGAGTAAACGAGACGCGATGTTGTTATTTTATGGTACTATTTGACAGGTAGTGAAAATCGGTTAACCTCAAAATTCGTTCGTAGTTCGTTTTTTTACCGGCAAAAAAAGTTTCTAGACATTCTTTTTAAGTATAATAAAATCTAGAGTTTCTGTCAATAAGACAAATCCAATCTGGCATATTTTTGTAAAAATGGCCAATTGGCAACACTGATTACAGTCACCAATCATCAGACACAAAAAACTGAATATTCCTGGTATAGTTTCCAAAATGTCAAGTAGGTACATTTACTCAAATAATGCGGAGAAAGAACAATAATTAATAATAAGTATATTTGTTTTTATGTTCCTCATTAATTTACTTCGATTATTAATAATTAATAATAACGATGAATCATTTAATTCATTTCATTGTTAATATTAACATTATATAACCGATATTATTTCCGCCATGAAGGTCTCCATTATTTTTTACGTCGTGTCTCTAGTGCAAATAAATCCGCGATAAAAATGGCGTCTGCACGATGTTGCCATTTAATTAATAAGAAGACGAAATAATATTGCGCGACCGATCCTTTAGCGATCAACTAATCAGCAACCATGTTTATTGACGCATCTTTTTTGTGGGAAATAAAATTAATTTAATCCCGCTATTTTTCCGGTGACGTTCATTTTTATCATCTGGCAATAATTGTTGTTATTTTATTGCGTGTCTTAGATTAAGATTGTTACATCAATATTTATTTGCATTCATTTATTGGTAGTCTTTCCATTTGCAATAATTATTGAGTTTTATATTATAAATTTATAAACTACTATGTACTTACCTACTTATCCACAACAATAAATTTATTGATTATAATTGCTTATATTCCTTGAACAATCCATAATATTTTTTAGCTTAAGTCAAGATGCATGGAATGTTACGAGTATGAACGCTATAATTTATTATATGTTTAACGGATAGCGAAAAAATGTAGTCAAAGGTAGTATGGCGTGTAAAACTATGCGCCTACGAAGAGATAAGTGACAGAATATGACATCTGTCAGTGGCGATTGCTAAAAATTTACGCAAACAAACCCAAAAGATGATACCTTATTAGCTTGAAACCATTTAAATATGTATAATAACGATTAAACTATATACAACTAGCAGTATTAAATACATCTCATTGTATCATCAACAATGTTAAATCGAAAACACACGATAGACAAATTTCTTGCCATGCTATTAAAAAAATATACGAATCTATTACACCGTACTAGGTATACAGTATCCAAATGGGTCAATTGGTTCAGATTAACTACTGATAAAAACAATATAAGTTTAGATATTTTAAATATTAAATTTATACTGTGCAGCAAGCATACTTTTTGAATGACATACAAAAAAATACGTTATTATAATATGTATATTTGACTCGATTCATCTATAATACGTCTATCTGTAACGTAGCACACACTCATACAGACAGATACGCTCTCTCTCTCTCTCTGCCAAAGGTATACACAGCTAACAACAAAATGTCTCTCCCATAAATTTTCACTCAAAAGAGTTTACGTCTTTGTTGCGCGATTGCAGAAAAAGAACACATGCGTTGAATCCCTCTCATACACGCTTCAGTTAATCGCTTAGTCACATATATGCAATGACATTAATATGGACGAATCATCTGGGGAAAAAATGACACTCACTTTATTGTCGGGTCTGCCGAATGGCATAATCTGTTCTAACGCCATTACAATAAAGGTGATAATGCTATAAATTCCTGGTGCTTTTTGTTGGGTCTGCCGAATGGTTCGGTTCGAACGGATTCGCTCAAATGAACATTGACATTAGAAACACTGCTCTAACGCCATTACAATAAAGGTGATATTGCTATAAATTCCCGATGCGTGATATCGCATAATGGGAAATTGCGTGACGTCTACCTATACATGTGAATACGCGAATTTACTTGCTAGCTACTGTATTGAGTGCGTCGTCCATTAATAATGTCATTGCATATATGCATTTTGCCCACACGCTTATGCAAATTGACAGAATGTTCACAGGTTGCTCTGGCAGCTACTATTTTTAAGAAGTCTTAAAAATCCGAGACTTTTAACGAGGTTGCATAAATACCTCGCGACATTCTAAACTGGCATCATATCTTAATGTTGTTTCAATTTATTTTAACGTAACTAAGCATCTCAGACTTATCTACTTACTCTACCATTAGGAGTGTGTCAAAATCGTACTTTTCATTATAATTTAAGAATAGTTTGCGACCCCCTACTCGCTAACTCCCAATGTGTCATGACCTACAAGATGGGAACCAGTGCGATAATATCTATAAATTTCCATTAATTTCTTACCGAAATTCGAAAACCCTATAGCCACCATCATCTGTCCAAATAACTGAGTTGCGTACGCGATTTCGTAGTAAGGCGATACCTGGACGTCAACTGGATACCATATCTTCAGGGGAAGAAGACGAACACCGTCCTCACCTAAAAAATAATAATGACGCAACTAACTGATTAGCTGGTATTACAAATAATTTGTAGAATAGCTTTTACTTCAGAGTTTATCATTATTATTAGGCGAGTTCAATACCGGTAATATTCCTGAAGTGAAAGCAAGGCATACCACTATTAGCCGGGTCGCACATACAAATTGGTATCAACTGCAATGTTGAATTTGGGGATGATATTAGCATTCATAAAACACAATCTGTAACTTAACAAAGTGGAGGTTTTGTATGACTTTTTGTTTTTAAAATAAATTGATGTTAGCCACTTGCTCAACCTATTAGGTCCATACTCTGACTCAAACACATATTGAAAAACATGTGTATTTGCCAGACCTAGGATTCGAACCTGGGACCCGCGACATTATAAGTCGACGCGTAAGCCGCTTGGGCATCGATAACATAATACCTACCAAATTTTGACATTATTATATATTATTGATTTAATTTAAGAAAACACATTTTTTTAGTACTTATTCCACTCAAAGGTTCTACGAAACCGGTCCAGCGGGTCTATTCTTTACAAAAGGCTGCTTTCGTCCGCTAAAACCGCTAACTAGGGTATGTTTGTATCAAATTATTAACACGTATTGTAACAATTATAATTAGCCGGTATTAATTGTTGCAATAAATGATATTATATTTTAACAGCATGCCCCCTGCCTGTGCTAAAATTTAGAGCATGAGCGATAGAGAGAGAGCGAGAGAGAGACAGTTTCGACTGATTAACTGATTACAATACAATTACAATTATAATATTTCAATATAAAATGTATGTAACAAATACTAACACATTATCACGTTACCGGTCGATAGTCGCCTTTTATATAGAATAGACCCGCAGATTTATTTATTAAAAGTGGAATAAGTACTAACAAACATTGTATTTAATTAAATTAAATCAATAATACAATGCATTTCCACCATGCCATTGACAGTTAACACAATAAAAGACATTATTGTATAGTTGAAAAATTTTGAAACATTTTTGTGAAACCGTTTATTATACATCACTCGAATAAGTGATTATAATGAACATAAAAAATGACAGCCTCGAAATTTCAACTCAGCGATGTTCATATTTGTAAAGTTTACCAATTTAGGGTCCTATTTATAACGCAAATTCGTAGGTTACCATCGTTTTAAAAAAATACATGTGGTAAGTACACTATTTTTTTTGAACGATTTTCATGGCGTATTCTTTTTTACGTATTTTTGACACAGTTAAAACGGCGTTCACATGCATACACCTAACAGTATACTCGCAATGCATTACCGCTTGATAATGAACTCTGCAATGCAATCGAAATGTCGCGGAAAGAATAAGAAAGTACACGATGTGACAACCCAAAAATCTAATACGATAAATTCCAACTGTTATTACATTCAGCAAGCCTATGAAATGCTGTTACTCGCAAGCAACGGAATTAAGTAGAGTAAATTTTGAAAATTTAATAACTTTTCATAGGCAGTGACGTCCCGTAGGGGTAGGCAGATTGAGCTTCGCTTGGGAGTGGCAGTTACCCAAAGGGCGGCAAATCGAGGAGAATCATTAGGTATATAGGTATATACATATCTACCTAAACTTAGTAATAACAGAATTATCTTTCCATTAAAAAAATAAGCTCACTGGTTGCAAACAAAGGGTTGGTAGGTAGGTAGGTAGGTACTATAAAAGTTTTTAACAGGACTTTATTTTTTTGTCGGATTCGCGATGTCTAGTTTACTTCCGCTGTCCTTGGACGGCTTGGAACAGCAATGACACGTCCATATCTAATTTAAAATTTATCCAAATATGCCTCTCGCGAGTTTAGGAAGTTGTCGGGTGTATTTTTAAATGTAACTCTGAAGCCGTACTCGCAATATTGTCTATTGCAGCAGAGAATACAACATGTTTCAACATGAGTCATTAAAGGATGATAAAAAGTACCTACTGCATAAAAAAAATGTGGCGGCATTTTGGCACTGCCTGGTGGCGGCATTTTGTCTAGGGACGTCACTGTTCATAGGTATATTTCATAGGTTTCTCATAGTAATGAGACATTTAAATTCAAATTCAATTAAGTACCTTCAGTTAATACAACCTATGTTGAGATACTTTAGCATTTAAAATTAATATTGTAAAACAGACTCCTTGTCTTACTGTGAGTTATCACTGGAATCACTCCCCAATGCATGGCGCCAACGATGCAGGATACAGAAAACATCATACTGTACCGCCTCGCCTTCTCGAAGCTTGGCTTCATGTTAAGAGACGTGAGTCCTGGAGCAGATTTAAACCTGAACGTTTTGTCCAGCCTTTTTAGTAATGAGTGCAAGTCTTTCCAGTAGACCTATAAAATATTTAAACAATGTAAAATATACATCCATGCCATATGTATGTGAATCGCACTCCAACTTTATTATTAATCAAAATTATTGAACTAAGAATTAGGTAGCATTTTTTTAAAATACGCCATTTCTATTGGCATTTCCCAGTGGTCAAGCTACAACATACGGCCGTGGTCATATTGACAAACGATAACTGAAGTAGGGAGTAAGATCATATTGTTAACGCGCGTGTTTGAACATGTACCTAACCGAAAAAACCGATTTTTTTTTTGGTATCGTAAATATTTCACTATAATAATGTCATTATAAATTTTTCTAATGGTTTTATAAATGCGTTTAAAAATTAATAAATCTAAAAAATCTTATGGATGTACTGAAATATGACTATATTCTAAAACATTAGATCGAGAGGTTTAAATGAATACTATTGTATGTAACAAAAATACTTTATGCAGTCATCAAATGTTTAAAATAAATATAAAGGATAATATTAGGCTTCAAAATTATATAAATAGATTATCTACAACGCATTCAGGCTAATACTTTGAAAATACCATAAAACTCCATTTTGACCTTCGTTGGGCACGTGGGCCGTTAATTGTATTTTTTCTTTTCTTATATTGCTTGTCTTATATAATATGTATTATATACTTTTTTATGTTTTTCTAATTTTTTGGCTCTCTATATTTCTTCAACGATTTTCAATAACACTCCACCTATATTCATTACAGCTGTACTTCATATTTGATCTAATTTAATTTGATTTATTATGCTTTTTGTCTCCGCCCGTTATTGGAACCATCACATATTATTTTCTTCTATATTATATTTATATTTATTCTCTGTGATTGATCCTGTTGGTTGACCTAAATAAATAAAAAAAATAACATCGAAATGATGGCCAAAAATCCAATTTTCTATAAATACCGTCGAATTTTATTGATCTTAATTTTAGCCGTATATTTTGTGGTGCTGAATACTAACACACAATTAATTTTGGAATTTCGCAATTCGAAGTCTATAAAATACCAAGATGGTTGAAAAAAACATCACAATATTTTTTTTTCTGACTTGATTGATCATATTTTTTTACACAAAAGAAGAAAAACGTTGTCTTTTTAATTATTTTAATTATTTATTTAATTGTCAATGATGCCGGCAGATCTAAATAAGTATGTACTTTTGTATAAAACTATGAACTTTCGCATACACTTAGAGTAACATTTAAAGGGGCCAACAGAAGACCTGTATACTTCTGAAATATCCACATACGTATACAACTGCTGATGCTTTACATTCAAACATAGGGCTTCGTTATACGCTCGATTAAGACTGAGTGTGGTGTGGGGCGGTTGGTTTGGATTGGAGGGTCTATGTTTGTGGTGTACCTATATCGAAACTGAGATAGGTGGACTGCGTCACAAGATATTTAAGAATGATCTATCAAAGCAACTAGAGAGTGCCGGCGCTGGATCTTCCAGGATAGACGAAGTTTTTAAAAGAAACCAAGATCCGCCAAGGGTTGTTACTGTAAATTTTTTCGTTTTATGTATAGGTAACGACGATTTTCTTCAAAGTCTTTGGATAAAATTACATTAAGTAGGTACTTATATAAAATATATATTATATTAATATGTCTAAAATAATATAATGACAGCTTACCTGAAAATATATAAGCAATGCCGTATTCATGATGTATATGACAGTATTGATCATATTAAAAGTAAGGCTGAAAACGTTTCCATCCCAACTTAAGAACAAATCCGCAATTGAAAACAACATTATGTGAACACTTATAAAATTCACGAAAAGGATATAAAAAACGTTTACGAAATTGAGGAAAATCGTCGGATTTTCCGTATATATTGGCAACATTGCCATACTTTTCATGTAGAATATCACAATCTTCGTATATTCCTTTATTTCTACATCGTCATTTGGTGGATTTTTTCTGCCTTTATTGATTTCTGCTCGCCTGGTATTTGGAATCATTTTATTAATTTCAAAATGTTTCTTCCTTTTTTCCTCAGTAATAAATCTTTTAATATTTTTATAAAACGACATTTTATTTAATTTATTCTTTATATTTAAAATACTGGATATGACTTGACGGAGTATATTATAAAACTGTGTTTTATATTAATGTCGTGAGCTTTTAAATAATGTCTGTGAACAACCATTAAATAAAGCTATTGGAAGATATTATAAATGTTTTCCGGATATATATATTTATTTATTACAATGTCAACTATACAAGAATATTATATACAATGAAACTTTAATAATTTCCTTCGTTTAGTATTTGACTAAAATTCACTGTATATACATGGTGTGCTAAGTATTTTAATACAATCAAAAATAAATTGATCTTTGCTAGTATTGATAAAATTATTTGTAATGTTGTGCCATTCCCTTCGGAAGCATGTCACATTCAAGGAGAGCTTTACTCAGTAATAGTTCCATGAAACTATACCTGTAATACTAATCATAGAATTTCTTAAGTGATGAAATTTCTTCCTCAGCCGTTGATATTTTCTTGTATAATAACCTAAGAAATATTGTAGACGCTTGCATTCTGACGGTGCTGCTTTACGGTAGTGAATCATGGTACCTTGTTAAGGGTGTGCGGTGTTATGATTTTAGGAGTAACGAGGAGATAATAGAATGAATCAAGCAGCCTCTAATTACGCTGAGAGTGAAGAGGCAACGTTGAATCTGACTCAGTCAAGTGCTGCGGATGCCAGAAGAGAATCTCAACCTGACTTACCTGTTCTTCAAGCCAACCGGATTCCAGCGTCCTGGAAGGCCGCTAAATACTATGCGATGGAGCTACGAGATGTAGATATGACCTGGAACAACGCAAGAAAACTGGCTAGTGACAAGGATTCTTGAAGGCACCGTGTGGTGTCCATATGCTCCAGCTAAAAGGTGGACGAAGACGAAAATTATTAAGGATGAATTAGTTTTTGTAGAATAATAATTTGTCCCTTTTAAATTATCTACTGCGCGTGTATCTACTGTTAGTTTTAGTGATAAATATTTTAGAGTAAATGCTTTATAACTTTGCACTCCGTGTAAAATGAAAATGATGTAATATATTCTAAAAATATATTTTTTTACATATATTATCTATTGATGTTCTTATTACTAAATATATTTTATGCGAGATAATCAAGCAAAGAGGCGTATCGGTGTAAGAAAAAGTGCAAAGTTATAAAACGTATACTCTACATCCCTCTAAAAGACAATAGGTATTACCCACTTATAATAATTGTCACTTTAACTATACCACAACAACGAAATCACATTAAATATAATAAGAAGTATTTACCAATCTAGTCCTTGATGACTTTGACACGACTTTCAAAAACGGTTGCCTCACTAGAAGGGCAACATTAAAAACAACAAAAGACTCACTCATCATTTTGTTAAATAAAACATTATAAATGTTTAATCACGAAATTCTACAATCATCATCATTATTACATTTATTACAATATGTTAACATCGTTTCGTTCGTGTCATTCTGTTAATGTTTTTATAATTGTAAATAAAAACAAACGCATTATAAAAAACGACACGTTTAAATGCAATGCAATTGATTTTTTAAAACAAGTGAAAACAGTATTACAATACTCTATACGTGATCACTGATCATCTTTAGCGAATGTTAACCTTATTGTTTCATTTATGTTGAAATATTTATTTTATTAAAATCGACAGCAATAATTTATAGCTAATAATTTAACAAAGCTTTGAGACCAGAGCGTTGTAGCAGGTGTACAGAGCAGTGGAGCAATGGGGTTTTACCCGGAGCAGGAGCGGAGCCGGAGCACCGAAAAAGTGTAGTGCTCCACTGCTTCGGATGTTTTTTTTTATTATTAAATTTTCATCCTAAAATCCAATGAAAGTATTATTTATTAAATTTGACAACTTGTAACACTGGAATTATTTGAAGTAAGATACACTATCAATCCAAATAATTATAACTGCTAAAACACGCACATTCGATAATCACTTTTAAATGCGACATCTCGCAATAACTAGTAGATGAGCAGACTAGGCTAGTGACGCACACTTAATTTTCCGCCCCTGTGGGGGGCACTCCCATAAGGAGTAGTGCCTCCCAACCGCTCGGTCTGATCCTGGTAGTCAATGTGCCACCGGTTAGATAATTACGACCCTCGACAAAGCAGAACAATTTTAATACATGTAGAAGTCCCGCAGTTTGCTCTGGCAAGTCCCACCACTTCTCAGAGTGAACTGTGGAAGATAAGTCGGTCGCAGACCCTGTAAATATAAGGTAATAAGGTAATAGGATTAAATCTCGATTAAATACATGTTTGGATAAAGGGTTAATTAAGTTAGATTAAATGTAAGATATGATTTGATTTGTAATGTATTGTGTAATGTAAATTGTAATATAATAGGTAAATTTAATATAGATATGCAATGGGTTAGTCAAATAATAAAGCGTGATGTATAGACGGGCGTTAGTGGTATATAGTAATTAAGGAATTAATGTAATTAAAGTAATATTAATATTAATCATATTATGTACATCGATATCACTATATGTTTGGTTGATAGACTGACATCCGTCAACCTTATATAAATGTGTAGCATATGGCGGTATCGGTGATCGGTGTGAATTGGTAAGAAATACGACCACCCCTAACGGATAAAAAGGCAAGGTTCTAAAATCCGATTATCAGTCTGTTTTGTGGGTTTGGGAGTCGCCTCTGCGACGCCTTGTTGCCCCGGGACCCTCACGATCTCGTCTGCATAACTAATTAGAAATAATTAAGTTAATGTTAAATAATTAGTTAATAATAATCAAGTTAATTTTAAAATAATTAAATAATAATATTCGAATTAATTTTTAATTAATCAGTAATAAATGTGGTTATTTTTGTGACTTCGGATATTAGTTGACTCTTGTTTATTGAGACTACGAACTGTGAATTTCGAATATTAATTGATTTGACTTTTCTTTTTTTTTTACTAATTGTGGTGTATGGATAATAACAATAAATCGAGTTTCTTTTAATTATTATAACCTTTGGGACTTTCGATACCAATGTGAATGATACCTTTGGACTATAATCCTTGATGAAGGAATGCCATAAGGCCAAACATATTCTAATAACAATAAAATACGAGTTCTGAAGATTTCATCTGGTGTTTAATTGACTTTGTGCCCCGTGACTTCTTGGTTACTCCACGTCCATGAGGTTCCTGCCTGTTCCTCCACATTAATGAACCTCCACTTCCAAGTGCCTGAGCTAGTCAGGAAGTCGGAGGCCTTCACTAGGTTAGGTTTATCACTAGACTCAAAGTGCGGAGTGTTTGGGTATGGGGAATGTAGTAGTGGACGGAGTAAATGTGAAGTCAGTGGCAGCTGCTAGATTTTCTTAACCCTATCCTTTTCAATTGCCTTAAATCATTAAAATATATTATGATAATATATTTTTAATATAACCCCTTCCCCCCAAATCATTTTTATGTGTGCGTACGGCTCAAGTCATAACATCTGGAGGTCTTGATAGCGGATGAGTTTATATGAAACAATGTTTATAATACCTTCATTTAAAAATTCAAAAATTGGTCACCAATAATAATTGCATTGTTGTTAATAAATTTCTACGTGATTGTAAATTAAATCGGTAACTTAATTGGTTAAGCTCGCCCCCGTATATGTGTATTTTTTAACATGTATTTTTGTGGTTGTCTCAAATTACATAACTATTTTCATTTTTTTTTAAATATTGAATTATTAAATCGTGTGTATTATTTGATGTCATTTCGTGAATTTCAAACACCCGCTATAATCAAGAATCTAATATCTGATTCTAGAAATTTAGTTTAACATTGAATATTAGACGAAAAGTTTTAATTATACCTTTCACCGAAAACTTTGTGTCGCATAGGGTTCTTATTCTGACTTAGTTACTCACCGACTACTGCATTTAAAATAATTAGAAATTCATGCATTTTCCAAACAAACTTGCTAGTTATACTTCTCCAAGTATAACTAACTTTACCTTCAAAATTAACCAATTTCAAAGAGTTTGTAGTATGCCAGGCATGTCCAACATATCAACCACGAGGTGGATTTTGTTCGATCACACCATAGCTAGGTATTGAATCTTAAAATATTGTAAAAAGCGTATATATTATCAAGTTGTAGTGTACATAGCACGATTTCATTGCAATATTGAAAATTTAAGCATACTGTTTTTTCTTTGGTACTTACATAATATAAAGCATTTGGTACAGTTCGGTTATGATGAATACAGCGGCAAAAACATTTTGAAAATAGCCGACATACTGGAATATTTGTTAGGTTAATCTAACAAAACCTAACCTTACCTAACCTAACCTAACCCAACCCAAACTAACCCAAACTAACAAATAATCCAGTATATCGGGTATTTTTAAAATGTGTTTTCCGCTGTATTCCTCATAACCGAACTGTACCAAGCATTTATCTTTTACTCTACAAGTAGTCAATATTACACAACCTGTTTGTAAGAACAATCACAATTATTACACATATCTATCTAATTAACTTGTATCTTCGTGTAATATTAATTATTATTGGAAACAATATGCTCTGTTCAAAACTTACATGAAAAGCATCGTAGTTGAAATCCTATATAAAAACAATGTAAATGGTAATGCAATCGTATGATTCATAATATTATTTTTTTTATAAATAACCATCCCCTTGCTTTTTCGTATAAGGTGGTTGGGTGGGTCAGTTGCATTGATGAGTGGTTAATTATGTCCCTTCATTTATATCTTTAATTTGCTTTATGGCCAGAACTAAATATTTTGTGTAGTGTTCTTGTGTTGTTATATTGTTTAGTACGTCGTGAGGCTTTTGGAGGTCAATTTCATGGTTATGCTGTCTACACAGAGTCTTGAGAGTCCATCGCTCCCTTTCTAGTATAAGGCAGTCGCTGATGACATGCCACACAGTTTGAAATGTGTAGCCGTCACATAGACAACAGTCATCGTCTCTTAATTTAAAACTTTTTAGATAGGCTCGCTCAGTGGCATCTGTGTGAGTTCGTGTTATTGTATATTTTAACCTTTCCCTTATGGTGCTAAAAAAGCTGTTCATTCTGGTGTTGCCATCTTAGGTAACAGTGTGAGATTGTCAATTAGTAGGTAAAAAATAAATGTTAAGATTTCTCAAGTTATTTTATTCTTCCTTCAAATATTTCGAACGTCATTGAATAAAGTAAAACAATGAAATTCTTCATGTCATTGTTGTTGTCAATTTAAATAAATACGTAAGAAAAATCATATTATTACCATGTTTTTATTAGCTCGTATTCTTGTTTGTCCGGTACAGATTTTTCTTGTGTGTCCAGTATATTTTTTTTCTTGTTTTTTCCAAGATTTGTATTGGACGATTGAAGATTTTTAACTAACTTACCGGCTAGCTAGACATTTGAAACTTTTAGAATATATCAGAACACGACGACAATACATTCTTTTAAAACTTTTAGCCATTTTTAAGCATAATTAAATTCATTTTCAGTTAATTCTGTTTTGTATGGAAAGTTATTGTTGTCGGTTGCTAAGGGGGTCCTAGCAACTAAATTATTAATATATACGTGCGTTACTATGGAAATCAATATCAAATGTCAAAATGACATTTCAATATTCTATAATATTTATTCAGTATTTCTATCAAGTACAATAAAAAGTTTTTATTAATACATAGTATTGTAAAGTTTATATGATTCAACAGAAAATTTAAAAACGTGGTATTTAAAAAATTATTTTTATCTTGTAATTATTTTAAACCAGTTTTGTTAAGAACTTTATTAATAATGACTGTCGAATGCAAAAATAAACCGTTTCACTGGTTTTTCGGAAAGTCATCAAAGAAATATATAATTTTGAAAAATCTCAGAAACGTGCCGATTAGAAAAAAAATTATAAGCGAGACGGAGTGGATTTTGATCTCACATAATTTCTTCTATAAATATACCTTAATAAACATGGTTATAGACAATGACGTCCCAAGACAAAATGCCGCCACATTTTTATATACTTACATTACTTTTTATCACCCTTCCATGACTGAAGAAATGTGTTATGCCGATACATTACTAACAAGATATAGGTATACCACTAATTCTAATTGAAATGCCATCTCTGCTTCAATAGACAATATTGCAAGTCTACGGTTTCAGATAAGTACATTTAAAAATACACCTGAGAACTTCCAAAACTCGTGAGTGACTGGCAAACATATTGGGATAAATTTTAAATTCCGTGTGAACGTGTCATAGCTGTTCATCAAGAACGTGATGTCCAAGGACAACGGAAGTAAACTAGACATCGCGAACCCGACAAAAACATAAAGTCTTGTTAAAACGTTTATAGTACCTAATTTATACTTTGTTTCCAACCAGTGAGCTGTATTTTTTATTGGAAAGATATTTCTGTTATTACTAAGTTTATGTAGCTTTATACAAATACCTAATAATTTTCCTCGATTTGCCGCACTTTGGGCAACTGCCGCCCTCAAGCGACGCTCAATCTGCCTACCCCCACGGGACGTCACTGGTTATAGACGTCTTAACGATGATTTCCAACACAATTACAATGCATTTTTACATACATTATATGAATCCTCAAACTCTGCTTCTATCTTGTATACTAAAATATAGTGCTATAAAATCGTAATCATGCTATTTTCGTTATATAATATATTGAGATTCTAAGTATAGGTACAAAAGTATATTAAATCATTCTTTCTTTGTAATATTGATTGTGGTTTTGTGTATCGAAATATTTACCGATATCGTCCGTTTCTACCGCCAATATCTGTTTTTCGATTACTTTGAATAGAATTCGTAAGGTACCTTGGGTCGAGAATGATTCGGCAAGGGGACAACTGGGCGCCACGCAATTTATTGAAATTCGAAAATAAATAGACGTTCGTGAATTATAGTTACTTTTAAATATATATTTAATATTGTTATTTATATTTATATTTAAATAATATTATTATTATTTAATACCTACTTGGGGAGAATTTAAATATTATGCACATGTAAATAATGACTTAATTGTGCATATGTTTAAGTTTCAACGAGAAGAGATTTCACACATGATAATTATTATCAATCCGCAATAAAAACCATGATGTTAAGAGCAAAATCAATTAAAACTTCTAAATAGTAGATAGAAACTAATTAAAACTCCTTGTCTACTTTCTGTATAAAATCGTAACGAACGTATATTTCATTGACAGTGGGGCGCCTAATTGTCCTGGCGCCTAGTTGTCCCATTCCCGGTGCCGTTAATCTCTACCGTAAAGTAGCACAGTCAGAATCCACGAATTTAACAAACTGCATTTTATATTGACTGAGTACAAAGTCGCTTTAACCATCCCTATTTGGATGATATTCTGTATCTCGTGATGTGCAACCCCACAGACTAGATTAATAAATATAATTCATATAGGCACAATACACTACATTTTGAAGCAGGGTTTTGAATGTGTGAGAGCCCTGCAAAGATAAAACACACATTATATACGTGTAATAGTGTGTGTTGTAATCTTCAAATACACCAATATTGAATGAACGTCAGTGCATAAATTGAGAGCAGTTGTCAGAACGAAGAACAAGTTTAGAATAACGTATTCTCGACACGTGTTTAATTTTATCCCATATTCTTCCACACTCAAGATCGGTTGCCTGTTACTCCACACCCGTTAGGTATTTCAGTTCCCATTATTTCTGTGTTCCATGTGTAACCCCTGAATGCTGAACAGATATCTAGATCGGGACAATCTGGGATTATTTATTTGCTCACTAATATCGATTTCATGTAGTTAATTATAATTATGTTACAATATTATACATGAACAAACATCAATCATAAAAAAAATAACAATAAATGTAGTGACACTATAAAGACCATGTACTCTAAAGGTGTTATACTTTCGAATAAAGATTTTCATAGACAATAGCATAATTGCGCATGCGCGCAAACACACAATGTTGTAACGGTACAATAAAATTAGATAATAGTTATTATGTTGGATTATTATAATAATTATTTAATTATTATGAAAACTAGCACCTCAGATGGTCAGAGATAATCAACATTAATTTTATACGACCCATTTTATAATAATTATCACATAAAATTTTTACAAATCGTCATAGTATTTCGTTCTTTTTTCTTGTGCTATCGTCTATCAGGGTGATCTGCTCTTGGAATCTGCTACCCTAAATATCTCGGTTGAGTTACAATAACATAGATGCTTAGGCAACGAAATCAATATTAGTCTTTTTTCAACACTGAATCTACAAATAATTTCTATTATTAAAAAAAAAAACAATTTAAAAAAAATAGTAGCATCGTCAGATTACAGCTAAAAGTTGGTAAGTTGATAATTTAGGTATTTAGAGTAACGAATTGTGTCTATATAGAAATATGTATGAAATAAGTATTATGCCTGATTTTAGAGGACATTTAAAACTTCAAATTATTGCAATCATTGTACAATTCGAGACTTACCAACTTTTGACAGTAACCTCACAAATTATTATCATAGCCATTGGACTGACTGGGATTCAAAGCTCACATTCTTCACTATCCGGATGAGTGCTCTTATTCTTTAAGCTACCGTTCCCCGTTTGATTCATTAAGGTGAAAGATGTAATGTTCGAATCCCACTAAATCCAACTTTTTCTAGGATATATAATATTCTAATAAACAACTCCACCAGCTAGCTGTTAGTTTTCTTAATTACATAACCAAGTTGTATCTGTATGTCACACGTAACGTGGGTCAATATTAAGTATCTTATCTATGGGCAATATCGAATGCAACAGTATTATAAATACAGCTTAAAAACATGTGGTTAACACTGGTGATTGTGGTAAATGATATTTTTACACCCACACTATAAGTCGCACCTGTTCGACGTAGCTACGCTGAGTGTGTAAGCGCCCCATACAAACAGCTGTCGCTA
Source organism: Rhyacophila brunnea (assembly GCF_057557595.1). Classification (NCBI taxonomy): domain Eukaryota; kingdom Metazoa; phylum Arthropoda; class Insecta; order Trichoptera; family Rhyacophilidae; genus Rhyacophila; species Rhyacophila brunnea. The sequence continues at coordinate 19,684,288 of NW_028232893.1, read as the reverse complement.
GCGGTTGTATCTCTTTTATGAGTCCGTAAATCAGTGACGAGGGATGGAGGTAGGCTATTAAGATTTGACTTAAATAGTGCATACTTTGTCAATCATACCTATTTGTTTTCATTGACCAATTTGCAGATGGTGCAGCTTACTTTTTAAAATTCAATTAAACCCTACCTAAACCAAACCACAATAGTTTAGGTTTGCTATGAATGATCCTACAAAAATAGTGCACACTACTTCAGCCATACTTATTTGTTTTTGTTGGATTAAGAATAAATAATGCAGTTGGTGTTGGTTAGTTTTTTAAATTCATTAAGCCCTGCTTAAACCAAACCATAACTGATAAAAAATATTCTTCTATCTATAAAATATCCAAAATTATGCCATTAACCCACACATAATTTTAGATATTTTATAGGTAAATGAATGTTTTTAACTATTAGGCATCTACTATGGTTTGGATTAAGCAGGGTTTAAATAAATTTTAAAAACTAGCAAACACTGTCTACACGTCAGTATAGTGCATAGATAATAAAATGAATTTACCGACTCGTTTTCTTCTGGGTATGTTATCAATGCAATTCCTATCCACCCGAAGAGTGATTGCTTTTTTAAAGCATTTCTTTTTATTTATTCGTGGGTTCATTTACAATCCGTATATATAGGCAAATATTAATTTTCATGTTCCCACCAATATCACTCGTAACTCTACGGTCTTCAAGATACCTCGTCGCAGGACAGATGTTATGTTTCATGATGCTGTATATCGTGCGATTAACTTATTTGATGGCACCATAAAGGTTGATTTATTTTTTATTAACTATATAATGTTTGTGGAACTGTTAAATATGTTAAATTTATAATTATATATATTATCATGTATCTTTAATATTTACATAAACACATGCTGTCTTTTCTACTTTCTTGTTATATTAGTTGTTATTTGTAATTAAGATATTTTTATAATTTTGTATTTATTATGTATTATGGCGCATCGGCTAATCGCTGCAATGTCGTAATACTCCTTTTCTAAATATATAATAATATGTTGAATCTTTACAGCCTACCTCCACCCTTCGGCATTGCCGTAAATAGTTGAAAACATCTATTTTGAATTGCCAGTGAAAGTACGAATAAATCTGCCCGAGGGGATACATCGTAATTTAATTAAAATATTATTGTTAAACAATCTTTTTTTTCTTTTGTCTCATTGTTCCTAATAAGTCAGTGATAACTGAAATTGAATCTACATGCTACCCTATTGTTAGCAAATACGTAATTATAATTGAAATATAAGTTTAATTGAATTCTTGACAGTGATGTTAATTGAGTGTAAAAAAAATCTGTTATAAATTTAAAAGAATGATATTCTATTCGGGTATCAGATATATATTTTTTTTAATTTCATAAAAAGAGCACGGGACGGAACCAACCAATCATTCAGATACTCCAGATAAAGGAACGGCTCTCAAAAATATGTTAGACGCATGGCCCACACACCCTGAAACGGGCCCTCAGGACAGAAAATTTGGCGGGCCTCCCTACCTGTCGCTAAGGTTAAAGACAGTGTGATACTCTACAGTAGCGTTTTCCAAATGGTGTCTGAGATTCAGTGTATTTTTAATACATTCACTTGAATTATAGGTAGCTCGTTTAGTCGGGTTAGATATAATTAGTTGTTGTGTTGTGTACAATGACATTGTTAATGGACGACGCACTCAATACAGTAGCTAGCAAGTAAATTTGCGCATTCGCATGTATGGGTAGACGTCACGCAATTTCCATTATGCGATATCACGCATCGGGAATTTATAGCAATATGACCTTTATTGTAATGGCGTTAGAGCAGTGTTTCTAATGTCAATGTTCATTTGAGCGAACCCGTTCGAACCGAACCATTCGGCAGACCCAACAAAAAGCATCAGGAATTTATGGCAATATCACCTTTATTGTAATGGCATTAGAACAGGTTATGCAATTCGGCAGACCCAACAATAAAGTGAGTGTCATTTTCTTTTCCAGATGATTCGCCCATATTAATTCATTGGTTATTATATATTAAGTCATTGGATGTGTAATTAAAAATTGTATCCCATAATTACATATTTCAAAATGTTAATACTTCCGAAGTAAAATAGCGCCGCAGGCGACTTTTTTACAATTAGAAAAAAATCTAATGCGTGTTTATCTGGTTGACCTGCCATGCCGTCTCCTCATTGAGCCAGGGCCCCCGGGCTAGAGTCCTGTCAGTCCCCGCCTCGCGAGGGCCATGCTCAGACGCATCCAGCAGTTTTTTGGACATATTATGGAAATATCGACGAATTTTAATTGCCACGAAAATTAAGTTTGTGCAGACATAATTAGTTTTCTCCATATACGGTGTAAAGCCATAGGACCCTGAGGGCAAAGGAGCGGATGGTAGTTTTGACGCCTTCGAAATGTGGTGTTGGCGCCAAATGCTTCGTATTTTTGGATAGAGCACAGGAAGAACCATTAAATTATCCAGCGACTACAAATAAAGGATCTGTTCTCGATAAAGAATAATCATAAGTGTGAAATTTAATACGAATTGCAAAAAAAAGTAAACAATAAAATTTATTAAGTACGTTTAATATTATATTCAGTGATGTCCCTAGACAAAATGCCGCCCCTAGGCAGCGTCAAAATGCCACCCCATTTTTATACAGTATTTTTTATCATCCTTCTATGACTCCAATATCTAAGAAATGTGCTGTATGGATACATTACTAACAAAATATATACTTACCATTAAATCTAATTTAAATGCCATCTCTACTTTTCAATAGACAATATTGTGAATTTCAGATACGTTTAAATATACACCTGACAACTTTCAAAACTCGCGAGTGACTGGCAAAAATATTTGGAAAAATTAATTAGGTAGGTAAGTAATATGTACCTACCTATAATTCAAATATAATTCTCAAATCTGCGCGTGTCATTGCTGGTTATCAAGGATGTGACGTCCAAACAGAATGAATGTAAACTAGACATCGCAAACCCGACAAAAAGTAGACTCCAGTTAAACATTCTAATATAAATAATACATTTTGTTTCCAAACAGTTTTTAATGGAGAGATATTTCCGTGATTATTGAGTTTAGGTAGGTATACCTAAGGCTGAGTATATTATGAACTTTACTATATAAGCAGTGTTTTTGTAAACCTTCCACATAAGCCCCATGCTTTTCTTGTGTAAAATTGAAGAGTGAGTGAACGAAGTGGTATCTGCCAAGTACCAATAGTGGATCAGTCGTGAGATAGTAACGGCGGTAGTTGTGGCGCTCCGTGAACCATGTCACCCGCGGCGATATTATGCAACTATTCTTTGCCGTTGGCTGTGGGAGGAGTCGTGCGATGTATACAATAATAAATTTTATAACAACCAATATTGCACACAGAAGATAGAACCTTCTTTGGTTTCCTTAACAAGATAGCTGAAGCAAATGTCAGTTTTTCATATGCTATGCAACAAATAATAAAATATTATAATTACCAAAGATATTGCACACAGATTATAAAACCATTTTTGGTTTCCTTAAGACGGTACTTCAGTGAAACTGTAAATAATTTTCAACTATAGGTGCGACGAAATTTTGGACTCGCTGGCAATCGGAGAGCGAACGTCGAGCTGTGAACACGTCAATTTGTTTCGTGATGGGGACGGGAGTATTAATTCTTAAATCGTGTATAGATGACTAAAAAACGTTACCCATTTACTTGAAAAAGAAAACATGTCAATGAATATATTTTTATTGTTACAAATAGAACAATAAACAGAACATTAAATGGACACATGTTGGATTTATATGATAAATTATATTTCGTTCGGCACGCGTCATTTGCACAATCCGCGCATCGCCTAGCCACGATTTTTTTAGACCATGCCTCAACTGAGGTATAGCCTTAACAAGATAGCTGAGGCAATTAATGTCAGTGTGTCATATTATGGTATGCAACTAATAAACTAACAGTGTTATATTTTGACATTTTAAACGTTCAATGAAAGTTAGTATCAGGGGTGAACTCATTGAATGCGTGTATTAATTAAGGCGCTAAGTACCAAAATAATAAAAACTGACATTTTTATAGAAAAATGTTCTACATACCAACGCCAATAACTTCAACTATAGTCTAAGTGCATCAAGCAAGTCAAAAAAATACAGCAAAACAATTAAACCTGTCGACGTCGTAAGTCCGTTGGCGTGTTTTATTTATAATGATGTAAGTAGCACCGCTGTGGTCAACGGCATTCAATATAAAATAGCTGACGATGGTGTGTTGACACTTGCGAGTTCTTAATACCTAAAATTATAGAAGCTACCGTGATAGCTTCACACTGTAAAACTACATTTTTCAAAATGTCTGCTTCATGAAATTTTACTGCAATGACTCGGTATTTTGTAACTACAGGCAATATTACTTTTTGGTACTTAGAGCCTTATTTAATACACGTATTCATATTTTAATAGGAAATATTATAATAACCAAAGATATAACACACGGAAGATAGAACTTTATTTGTTCCTTAAACAAGATAACTAAGTCAAATGTCAGTTTGTCATATTATGCAACCAATAAGCAATGTTATTTTGACATTTGAAACGTTCAATGAAAGTTAGTATCAGGGGTGAACTTATATTTTAATGGGCCAGACTATAAACTATATATACTCTAAAAATTCAAAGATACCGTGAGATGAGACCTGGTTCAAAGAAACTGATTCAATTTTATTTAAAATTTATACATCATCACTTAAGAGAATATTGTAAAAAAACCTTAACCACTTTGTCGCAATTAGATAGGACACACGTTGGCGCGAATCCTGGGGGATGCATGTTCAAATCCTGCTTGGTTTTAGTGCTCATATATTTCTCTAACGTGTTTTCAAATTATGTATGTTTAATAAAGAATGTTACATTCTTAAGTCGTGTGAATTATTTGTTGAATAAAATAGAAGAGATAATTTAAAACTTTATAATACATTTAGATTATAATAATATTATTATATTTGTTATTTATGATATTTAATGTCCGCGATGGCCGAACGGCTTGCGCGTTGGCTCGTTCATAATGGCGTAGGACAGTGGTTCCCAAAGTTCACTGGGCTCCGACCCATCTAACAAAAATTTCCAATCTTGGGACCCACCTCTTAGCTGTCTTAGAGAAAAGAGGGCATAAATATTGGCAATGCTCAGAATCCCTAGTGGCGAGTCGTGGAACTACTTAATGCTGTCTATTTGTTCTAATTGAAATAAAAAAAATAAAGTGTTACCAAAATGAATGAAAGACTGTTGAAATAAGAAACACAACTTAAATTTAAAAAAAATATTACTTAAATACCTACACCTGCAAGGTTTTTTTACAAAGTTATTTCAATGGGAAGGATGTATTTGTTTCTTATTTTTCTTCATTACAGTTTTAGCATTAACTTCAACTTTAGTTACTTTTAATCGCAGAGAGTTTGATATATCTAATTTATTTCGGTATTTAGTTTTAATGTTAACCATAGCCGAATATCCGACCTCACATAGATATGAGGTAGTAAAGAGGAGGAGGACTTTCATAGCTTCATCGACCAGGCAAGGATAATTATCAGCAACTGAGAGACAGAATTCTGATAAGTCAATGAGTTCTTCACTTGCTTTTGTTGACATACTAGTTGGTAAGTCGTCTTGAAATGGGTTACAAATCCAACGCAACGAATCAAACTTTTTCATCTCTTCCCCAAAATAGTCGTCAAAGTTATTTATCAACAGTGATAAACTGATAAATGACTGGAAATTTCAGACAGTATGTTCATCTTAGGCTGCATTTGGTTTTCAATAATAAATGTTTCAAGTGTTTCAAAACTACTAATTTTTAGGAATTATAAATAACTGAGTGAAATATCAAATTTATCACTTCCTATTTTTTTAATTCATGTATACAGTGGCGAGGGCCCACTCAATATTCGCTCGCGACCCATAGTTTGGGAAACCATGGCGTAGAACTTTGGGGTGGCTCTTGATGGGTGGACTTTGAATAAACGGAATTAACCAGCCCGAAAAGTTTTGATGCGAAACCGTCCTGTTAGAAGACTATTAATTGAGTACTTTAAAAGCAAGAGAGCTTCTCTTACATTTTTAAAGTCACAGCAGTCGCTCTTTAAAATGTTCACATTAAACTATATTATAAAGATAATATTTGTAATTTAATCAATGATAAAATTAACTCAATATACTCTATTAAATATTAATAAAACATAATATGACTTATAATTTAATAATCTTCTCAGAACTATGTTCATTTTTTTGCGCACATTTCAATGTGTAAGTGAAGCCCTTTTGCTTTTAGTCCACTCAATTGCAAGTTAAAGTTGTGGTAGTTAAATTACTTAATGGCTCAAATAGACTCTATGACGATCGGTCATATAAATGCCGAAAAACCCGTTTCTTATGTTGACGTCCTGTGTCACAGGGTGTCACAGAGTGTAAATACGATGTCATAGCTGTCATACAATATGTATGTATAATATGTCGGAATGGCATAGATATGATCATAGCAATGACATTAATATGGACGAAGCATCTGGAAAAAAAATGACACTCACTCTTTTGTCGGGTCTGCCGAATGGCATAATCTGTTCTAACGCCATTACAATAAAGGTGATATTGCTATAAATTCCCGATGCTTTTTGTCAGGTCTGCCGAATGGTTCGGTTCGAATGGGTTCGCTCAAATGAACATTGACACTAGAAACACTGTTCTAACGCCATTACAATAAAGGTGATATTGCTATAAATTCCCGATGCGTGATATCGCATAATGCAAATTGCGTGACATCTACCTATACAATATGTGCGAATGTCGCTATGCGCGAATTTACTTGCTAGCTACTGTATTGAGTGCGTTATCCATTAATAATGTCATTGGATCATAGACATTAAAACGCTCTTGGCACATATGTGCCCAATCGTCATGTCTATTTGAACATTAACTCATGTTATGCAAGCAATCGGTATTTTGTATTGGAGAATAATAGTGAAATATTAAATATCGACCTCATTAATGACACGGGCTCGGGTCTAAATTTCTTCTAGACATAAAATATATACCCCGTGCAGTGCTCAAGCAATCACAGAGTTCAGACGACGTGGAACATTTTTGCTCTGAATATTTTCATAATGTTTCCCGCCAAAACGTACTTAGTAAGTTTTACCCATTGGTGTACGTTATATCTGAATATAACATAATAATATGAGACATTATGTAGTATTTTATTATTATTACTTACTTAAACCAGGATATTATAATATCATGGGGGAATGTATTCTTTAAATTCTTTCAACTGACAACACAATCACGAGGACAGTCTTAGCTAGGCATATCACGAGGCCTTACGTTTAGTGTGAAGAATTGCCAGTTGTTTATAACTGGGAATGTCTTAGCAGTTGAGTAGTTATCCACACACTTAAGCCTTCCTTGACTAAATTTACATAACTTTAACTTAAAAGTGTCTATTAGAGAGATGCATGAATAATAGACAAAAATAATTTTAAAATATGAATCATTGAATTGATAACGTAAGTACTCCTCCAAACCATTCACCCCACACCACACAAGTCTAAATCATAAAGGTACAAGGTATGAAGCAGGTTTTTATGCCTGAGCGCAGGAACAGTTACCCAAAACTGAGCTCACCATGCACTCAAGTGTGTATTAACTATATTTATATGACTTTTACTTGAAAGTGCCCGTGAGAGGATAATAAAATATAAATCCTGAAACTGACAGGGGTGACAAATTTTCTCACCCCATTTTCTCAAACAAACATTATCCAAGGAAAGGTCAACTGTAAATGTAACAAAGGACGACGCCGCATTACATGACTTAAGAACCTCTATAATTTGGTATGAGTGCAGCTTTATCAAGCCGGTTATTTATTCACTACCCTTTTACGCCCCAGTATGGAGCATAGGGTAAGCAAAAAATTGCACCACTTCCTTCGGTCTATCACTACGTCTCGCGCATCCTTTGATGTGAGATACGCAGTACGTAGATCGCTTTTTTCGTACAGCTCCAGGGTACATAATGGTAGGTAGGCCATGACAACGGAATCCTTGAGGTTCTGATCCAGCTACGTGAAACGTCTCTTCGTGACTACTTAAATAACCGAGAGTTGACGTATCCTCTCACGAACTCGAGTATTTTTAACGTGGTCGTACCAGAATATCCCAAAATTTTGGCGGAGTCTCCGTGCTCAAAAGAAGACATTGCAATCTGCACAATTTCGGTGTTAAGTTGTTCCACTATAATAAAATAACGTTACCTGGCCATAATAAAACATAGTGTATTAAGCGTCAAATATATTATGATGCACGTCGCGCACTATCACGTGACGTCACAGTAAGCTATCGCTACCGGCGAAAAGTGTGTAATGTCGTTTTTCTTGGTGTTTAAAATGTTATCAGACTGATGCTCCCATCCCGTAGCACATTTTGAACCTTTAAACCATCGATTGTCAAAGTTCGAAAGTTTTGGTTCCCAAATGTTGTTCTGGTTAGGAGGTAATAAAGCAAATGAGAAAAAGTATACACGGGGACAATCCAGTACACATTAATTTTAATTCAGATTATATTTTTGTCGTGAAAATTTCCGATTTTATATTTTTCATAGCCTACCACTGATTTTAAGTGATAAGGAAATTAACTTTCTCGGCAAAAATAGTTGGAGATATTAACTTGAAAAAAAAACTATACTTGTTGAATTTACATTTTGATACCTACATACTTTTAAATATTAACTGACTGTAGTATGTGTATAATACGTACTGTATTTTTTATAACAGCATACTTTACTACGAGATACTCGTACACAGTATTTTCTAAGCTATGTAACACAGATACCATACATAAAATTTTAGAGTCGAGAGGTAAAGAGACACAGATGTATTTGACAAGGTTTAAGACAAGATAACCTAATTGAATTGAAAAAACATAACTGTTTAGTTCCTAGCGCAATCAAACTAATTTCTGATTCCATGAATTTTGGAGCATATGAACATCACACGGCGCCTCCAAGAATCCACGTCGCTCGTTGGTATACTTCCAGACTAGGGACTCCAATCCTGGGATCCCAAGCTATTTTCGATACCTATGAATCCCGGGATTGGTAAACATAATCCCGAAACTTTCGGGATTGATTTTTTTATCAATTTTTATTAAAAATAAAATAAAAACGAAAATATAACAGAAAAAATACTTTTAATAACAAATAACTACATTAGAACTAAACTAAGTGTGAATAAAGTTTGATTTAAACCCATGTGTAAGTTGCCGATTCATTTTATTTATTCACATAAATTAATAAAAATGAGAAAGCTTGGAAAAAAACAATGCTTCGCACTTTTAACAAAGTAATTCCACCACGACCTCAAACGTTTAACGGCAGTTTCATATTTGGCTGACTAATTAGATTTATGAAGCGGAAAGGCCATAAGTACACCATGATTTGCTTTACTATTTTAAATCTCGCTAACCCATTCATTAAGTCTTTACTATCAGAAACAGCAATCTCATATTAAATTCACATTAATATTTATATTACAATATTATTTACTCCGTTAAACTTATGTATTTCCAAGATTGGACGTACACAATATTAACAATAAATGTCTTAAATAGTATTAATTATACTAGACTTATTTTTGACCAATTTTGTCAATGTGATTTGTAAATATAACATTTTTATTTTAACTATGGAAAAAATCCCAATCCCTGGATCCCGGGATTGTCAAATTGTAATCCCGGGATCAGAATTTTGGCTCGGGATTGGATTCACTATTCCAGACCATGCCAGGACCCTGTAACTCCGCCGTATACATTATGTAAATAGTAATTTAGTGGCCTTTTAGAACGTAGGAAACCAGTTGGCTTGAATAAAATGCAAGTCAAGTTGTAATAATTCTCTTCGGGTTTCCGCAGCATGTGGTTGAGCCAGGTCCAACGTCGCCTCTTCACTCCCGCGTGATGTAAGGCTACTCGGTTTGTTTTCTGATATCCATGTTACTCCTAGAGTCATACCGCACACCCAGTATTCATCGCTAACATCTTTTATCGAATATCGGTATGCAGTTGCTCTGTATCTTTGTAAGGTCACCATAAAACAACCCAGAAGAGTTCTGGACACTCCGCATCGAGTTGAATGTTGCTCCAGCTATTCCCATTCAAATAACAAACTAAGTACCATCTCCCGTGGTGTGTCCCTAAGGTATTTAAAGCTACCAACATTCTCGATGTTTTGCCCATCGTTAATCAGAGGGAAATCTAGATCAATACAGGTGATATTGCACAACTCACCTCGTCTGCTGCAGAGCCATAAATCAAACCTTCTAGGAACGTGGCTCCGATGTTTCATATGCAGGCCTCGCACATCTACCTAGTGACAGACACGCATAACCCCTCGAAACGTATATACATTTTCATTTCGACACGTTGCAGGCGGACGAGTTTTGATGTGCGAGCCGGCTTATGAAACATGTCGATTATCTCTTGGAAGCCCGCGATTGATTTGTTAAATAGAACAGCGTCATCGGCGTATTTCATATCACACAGCTTCCCCATGGAGGTGACAGCTATGCCTCGGTCAGGTAGTATTGAATTATACATGTAAATTCATTATTTTCATAATATATAAATCAGCCCACTGCTGGATGTAGACATCGCCAATCAGATTCTATTTCTATGATTCTTGTGCATTGCACTACCACGTACACATTAAACTTAACTTTTTATCAATATAGTGGTCTCCAGGTATACCTTGTCCAAAATCCCTGGGTAACTCTTGGGTAACTTCTCTTCTGCAAAAGTGTGTGTCCAACCCATTTCAATTTTGATTTTTTAGAAAACTCTACTACATCGTCTATACTTGTTTGTTACCTTATCAATTAATGCTGTCTATTGTTCTTACGCGTTATGCGTGCATATTTACTAACTAACGAGGTTTCATATTTTTCACGCATGTGTAATTACGGATACACATTGCACATTTGTTATTTTATCGCGAACTCAAAGAGATACGTTTAGATCAGATTTCTTATTTTTACATAGCGCGAAGAATGTGCGTTATTCACTTACGTCACCTCGCCTGTCAGGCCCAGAATGAGCTATGCCCAGCATGCCGTAGAAAGGAAATAGCTAAGTGAATAATTGATGCAATCTAAAAGTAATATTATAAGGACTTTCATACGATTATTTTCACACAACATCATAGACAAGAGATAGTCGCATTCCGCCTCTGATCTAGCATTCAAATCTCTCTAATCATAGACTTCATTAAAACTGTCCACAGCAAAACTCAAATAATATAAACAAATTGAGAATGCTATGCTAAAAATGCGTAAGGGACATTTCCGAGAAAATTAATTATATATATGGTTAAATTCACAGAACAGATCAACAAATATAATTCAGATAGGCTTTAGGCTAGGCTACGACAATGAACCACACATTATAGACGTGCAATAGTGTGTGTTGCAACCTTCAATATTGAATGGGTTACAATGTCATGTAAATTGTACGTAAAACATTTCACCGTAGCACAGTTTGCCGTGAGCTTTCTTATCGGAAAGAGATGACCGTATACAATACAGTCTTCAATTTTATTATAATCAATATGAACAATAATTCAATTTTCATAGCTGATTTTGACAAGATTCATGAAATCGAGAAGGAAACCCTAACCTAACATAACCTAACTTAATAAATAATCCAGTATATCGGCTATTCTCAAAATTTGTTTGCTGCTGACTTCCTGTAAAGTGTAAACCGACAAGAACCGTGTTTCATTTAGACATGAATTTTATTACTATACGACCCAAAGAGGTCGGACGGTCTTTAATATACGGCCATATATTTCCGATACAGCATTTCACGGTGAAATTTGATACAGCGAACTGCATACGTACAAGTTTCCGGAGCGTCAGTACATAAACCGAGAGCAGTAAAGTTGTCAGAACGAAGAAAAAGTTAGAATGACGTATTCTTGACGCGCGTTTAAGTTTATCCCATATTCTTCCACACTCGAGATCGGTTGCAAGTTACTCCACACCCGTTAGGTATTTCTTCTTTTTCTTTCGACCATGTCCGATCTTAATATGATCATATGGGCCTCCACAGAGTAGAGGTTTTTATTGACAGATTTTGTTTTTTACGAGAAATGGATGTCAGCCACTTGCTCAACCTAAGCTCAACCACAAATTGAAAAACAATATGTGTACTTGCCAGACCCAGGATTCGAACCGGCGTGATAGTCCAACGCTTAAGCCGCGCGGCCACCCTGGGTGTCTAGTCAGTGTCAGTGTTAGGTATTTCAGTTCCCATTAATTCTGTGTTCCCTGGTTCTACTACTTGAACATCGGTGTGAAAGATAAATATAATGTCGGTACCTAATATATTATAAAGTTATCTGAATGTCTATAGTTTGTAATTAAATGTCACTACAGTCTAACAAAATTAAAAAAAAAAACAAATATTTAGGTTAAATTTACGAGTTTAGCTTAGTTAACGAAGTAATGCAAGTAGCTGCCAGGTGATTGATTGAATCTAAAAGTGTAAGTTATTTCTATAAAATTCATTTAAAACGTCAGAATAGTCAAGGTTATGTTTTGGGCAAGTCATTAATAACTCGCTTAAAAAAAACCAATGCCGGAAATATATAAATTCAATATGTTCTCGATATTATTGATCATTAGTTTATTATGTTACGTGAATTGAATACTTCAGGAGCTCAGAACGCAGCGGATCTAAGTGCGCTAAGGCTAATGGGTTCATTTGCAAGAATCAAATTTGACGTAAGCGACAAGCATTGGAACAAAATAAACATGTTATTGTATAGGTATATAGAAGTATTATATTATAACATTTTAATGTACACGTGCAATATGCTGCTGTCTGCTGTCTGCCGCCTAAGCGAAGTTTGAGCGAAATCAGGGGTTTCGAAAGTATTATTTAATAAATAATATTTTTTTCCTAACAAATTATATAAATTTTTGTAGGTAGTAGGTAGAATAAATTATAAGAATAAAAATATTAGACCTCCAAATAAGAACGTCATATTATTGATATGCTGAATTTGTGAAGTGATACATTTTCTTGAACCTATCATATTGTAGGACCAAATTCAGTGCAAATTTTTTTCAAAAAAAAATCTAATACTTATGTAGGTTTCTGAGATATTTGAAATATATATACTTATGTATTATATAATTTTCCCACGGCAAATTCGGTGTGTATGAATACAAAAAAAAACGAAAGTGTGAACAAATATAATTTTAATATTTTTCATAAGCTCATTACAAATTATACGTTTAACCCTTTTTGCTTCGCTTTAGGTTCATCCGTACTGAGAGTAAAAGATAAGTCACACATATTACACTTAATAACAAATTCAGATACAGATCCTCTTCTAACTTCGGAAAATATAAATAAATTTGCCATAGTCATGAAAAAAAAATTGAATGACTTGATATTTCAATGAGGCGATTAAAAAATAAATTAAAATTTACAATGCGGCGTCAATCCAAATCTTGAAGCGGTTTCCCAATAGACGCACATTTCGGAAATAAATGAAAGTATAAAATTAATAAAACAATATATTATAACACTAGCTGAAGTACCCGGCTTCGCACAGGGTCGCTTCGTGGATATATTTATCTAAAATATCTGCAATACAATATGCCAATATGAAAATAATTCTAATAGGAGTAAAGGTCAAACAAAAAACATTAAATTAAAATCGAATCCACAATATAGAAACGTTATAAATAGTATTAATATGTAATTAATATGTATGTAACGAAGAAGAAGAGGCGGGTTCAATCTGAAATTCGAGACCTCCACCACGCACTCCGGCTCGTCAGCCGCCGTCTACCCTCCAAATGTTGTCGAAATCCGACTGCGCCTGTGGATTTTTATAAACAAAAACCGACACAACGGTACAAACATACAAACATCCAAATATATTTTCGAAATTATAGTAAGTATAGATAATAAATAAAAACGGGAAGTGAAATATGTGTTATTTATATCATTGAAACAATACACGTATTAAAAATTAAATCAATCCAAAAATTGTTTATAGGTATCCAAATTAAGAAACTATTTAATGTGTATGATTATAATTATTGATAACACCTGGCCGGCCTATAATAATGAATATGGGCCGATAATAATAGAATTCATGTCTCCGTCCAACATTGGACGAGGGTTGTCCACTGATTTTTTTTTAAATGTTTGATTTCTAACATTTAATTAATATAAAATAATAATGCGTTTGCGGCTAGATAACTAACTCATTGGCACCGGGGAAGTGGAATGCGCATTATGCGCAATTAATTTTTAAATGGCAAATATCACGTTAATTATTACATTATTTAAAATGCCCCGGTGGCAACGAACTATGTTACATTAAATACCATTATCTCCTCAGCGGAGCATATGGAGGCTTATACTATCAAACTTTTTATGAGGAATGGTAGTTAATCTGGATAAAACACACATTGCAAAAACATGTAATTTTGCCAGACGTGGGATTCGAACCCACACCCACTGCGCTATGCCAACTACTCCACTGTAGGATAGTAAAAAATAATATTCTTTTCGACCGTATCCGATCCTAATAGGATCATATGGGCCTCCACAGAGTGGAGGTTTGTATTGACAGATTTTTGTTTTTACGATAAATGTATGTCAGCCACTTGCTCAACCTATTAGATCCATACTTGTGACTCATACACAAATTGAAAAACAATATGTGTACTTGTTAGACCCAGGATTCGAACCTGGGACCCACGACGCAATAAGCCAACGCTTACGCCGCGTGGCTATCATGGGTGTGTTGAACTAAATTCTGGAAGAAAAAAAACACGTCCTCACTGCGTCCCAGTTGGTCGCCGACTAACTATATTAATATCGAAAGAATGAAAAAACTGTATGGATCAATCAATCAAATTGCCTTTTTTTTAATAATTCTGCAAAATAATTATATTTCTAAAACGTCTGAAAACAGGATAAATACATGAAAATGTACGACGTGTTTTAGTAATACAGCGTCACTAATTATACCAAATGTATGGGGTTTTATTTATTTTTTCATTGTTAATTATTATTTATAGGATTACGTGAATGTTATATTATAATAAAAAAAATATTTTTATTGTGCAGTATATATTATTTTGTGAGAAAAAATCATTCAAAATTGGCTGATGTATACTCAAACTAAAATGGCTTTAAAATCTTTATTTTTCCGAAATTAAAAAAAGTACGTGAGTTAATCAATGAAATGTATTGTTTTACCCATTTCTTTGATACAATATATACCTGCAAAACTATTATTAAGCTCAACATTCATTGTGGCGTGACAGTCGTTTTGACCAATTTGGAAAACAGGACTGACTAATTGTCATTTATTTTAAAAAGTAAAGCGATTCGAAAAATTTTAATGACACAGAACGTTTTAGTTGAATACTATTTATTAGATTTTAAATAAATAAAGAGTATATTGTGTATCAATTCGTTTTGAACATGCTTATCATTTCCGCGATTCCGAGAAGACAGGAAAAAAACGGGTCCAATGGCCTTTTACTTGGTAGTATTAAGTTGTTTGTATACGATCATTCCCCAACTTGTCATTTAAGGAAAGATCAATGGGAAGCGTAGCAGAGGACGGCGCCGCATTTCGTGGCTTAAGAACCTCCGTGATTGGTACGAGTGCAGCTCCACCGAACTGTTCCGGGTAGCAGACGACAAATATAAGATCGCCTTGATGGTGGCCGACCTCCGCTAGGGGATGGCACAATAAGACGAAGAATACGATTGTTCATAGGCCCCACGACACAAAATTTGTAAGATGATAATAATAATAATAAAATAAAAAAGCCTTTTTATTTCTTACAAACAAAAGTAAATGACAGTTAATTGACTATATCTAATGAATATATATATATATATAACCTATGAATATATCTATTATGTATATATATCTATGATTGTATTATCTACTTATTTTCTAGTTTATATAATATTAATTATTATTCTACGCCCACGGTGGCCGCGCGGCATAAGCGTTGGACTATCACGCCGTGGGTCCCAGGTTCGAATTCTGGGTCTGGCAAGTACACATATTATTGTTTTTCAATTTGTGTGAGTCAGGGTATGGACCTAATAGATTGAGCAAGTGGCTGACATCCATTTCTCGCAAAAAAAAATCTGTTAATACAAACCTCTACTCTGTGGAGGCCCATATGATCCTATTAGGATCGGACATGGTCGAAATAAAAAATATTATTATTTTTTTATATTTTTGTGTAATACATAAATATGTATTAAGATTTTTTTATTTTGTTTACTATTAGATAATGTTCATAAATTAAACAGTGATATGTAATTAGTTTGTTTGGTTTATAAGAACCCCTCTTCGGATGAAGGCCTCCTCCAAAGAGTCCCACTGTACTCTGTTTTTGGCTATTTGTAGCCAATTTGGGCCCGCTGTCTTTATGATGTCGTCTTGCCATCTCGCATGGGGTCTTCCTCTATAGCGTTTCCCTTGTGGGCCGTTCCATGAAGTAATAAATTATTTTTGTCCATCTCTCATCTTGTATTCGCGCTACATGACCCGCCCATTTCCATTTAAGTCTTTGAGCATGGATTAGAGCGTCTGTGGCTTTTGAAATATTTCTTATTTTTGTATGTCTGATTTTTTGTCTTTTGTTGATATTTAGCATACTACGTTCCATACCGCGTTGGCAGCTGGTGATTTTGTTCTTTATTATGCTAGAGTATCTCCAGGTCTGACAGGCATATGTTAAGCATGGTAGGAGACATGAGTTCATCACTCTAGTTTTTATCCTATTGTTGCTGTCATATCGCCTTTAAATATTTCCTTTAAGCTCCAGTATTTATTCCAAGAACTTTGTATTCTTCTTTCTAATTCCAGCTCATTGTTTTTCCTGTCAAAACAAATTTGTTTCCTCAGGTATGTGTAATTTTCTGTGTAGGTAAGTACATCGTTGTCGACTGAAATTTTTGATTCTGTGCTGTTTGTCATTAGCATTGTTTTTGATAGGTTCATTTCTACACCAACTTGTAGATGATAAAGATATCGTAGTAGTATGTAGATGATAGAGATGATAGTATGTAGATGATAATAACAAAAATTTAAATTATGCTGTGATTACATCATGATGCACGTCGGATACTATCATAATTATGCTCTCACAGTAAGTAGTAACAACTAGTAGATACTTAACTATCGAAGGTTGGCGACAGTAATACAGTACATATTTCTATCACGTGGCCAGTCGTATCAGATATTTGTGACTTTGCGCTAAGAAACTATCATATAATATGCATATGCTGCCCTCCACATTTCCCTGCAGTCAACACTACGTAATTTTTATTACGAAAAATATGGCCCAAGTATGTGGCATTGTTTCGCCCATCTTATAACTTATTCATTGATAATGATCAGGGAACACAGAATTAATGGGAATTGAAATACCTAACGGGTATGGAGTAACATGCAACCGATCTCGAGTGTGGAAAAATATGGGATAAACTTAAACGGGTGTTAAATAATACGTTATTCTAAGCTTGTCTTTCATTCTGACAACTGAGCTCGGTTTATGCACTGTGACACTCATTCATTATTGGTGTATTTGAAGGTTAAAATACACACTATTGCACTTCTATAATACGTGTTTCATTTTTGTAAGACATTTACACATTCTAAACACTGTTTCAAAATGTAGTGTATCGGAGTATAGTCTATCTGAATTCTATTTATTAATCTGTTCTGTGTGTTGAGCTTACGTCACTGAAGGCATGAATCTCAAGTTCTAATCTCGTGTCTGACAGATTAATTCACCTGATGTTTTTTTTGTTCAGATTTGTTCGTTTAATCCAAAATACAGATTGAATGGGATGGATGAATGACTGACAACCATTCCTAATAAAATGCTTTATGGTGATTAAAATTATCATCTTATCCAATCTTTTGATTAGTGATGCCAACACACCACTTTTCTTGCCAACATTCTTGACTAATCTCGCTTGCAAAAATCTCATCCGGTGAAGCATTTTCTTTAATATATATGTTGCTTTTTAGTGTCCATTGAAATTTTATTTTGATGAATAGTTTTAGCAGGTAGAATTATTTGTTTTAATTTTATTCTAGACGGAATTTTTTTAAGAGAAATCTGGCATTTTGCATAACAAAATAGCTTCTTTTCTTACCCTGACTGGCATAATATTACATTTATTTAACAATGCTTCTGACCACATATATATATATATATATATTTCCGATCATGTCCGATCCTAATAAGATCATAGACCTCCACAGAGTAGAGGTTTGTGTTAACAGATTTTGTTTCTACGAGAAATTAATGTCAGCCACTTGCTCAACTTATTAGGTCCATACTCTGACCCATACACAAACTGAAAAATAATATGTGTACTTGTAAAACCCAGGATTCGAACGTGGGACCCACGATGCTATAGTCCGACGCATAAGCTGCGCGGCCATCGTGTACAACTATATATTATTATGGACGTTTATTCTACAACAGGGAAGACGTCGGTTTTATAAAACTCATAGTACCTAGGCATTTAGTTAGAACATAGGGTAGGAAAGGCTAAAGATTCAAATTCAAATTTATTTTTTCCACAATGCAAGGAACACAATAAATTACAATGCATCAAATTTAGAATGCCATGTATTTTCACTGTAATACTACCCAATGTAAGGAACACAATAAATTAGAATGTATCAAATTAAGAACTCCATGTATTTTCACTGACATACGCTGATCGCTAATATAATCAATCGAATCGCGATCCT
The DNA here is from genome assembly GCF_057557595.1 of Rhyacophila brunnea. Lineage (NCBI taxonomy): Eukaryota > Metazoa > Arthropoda > Insecta > Trichoptera > Rhyacophilidae > Rhyacophila > Rhyacophila brunnea. The sequence continues at coordinate 19,665,399 of NW_028232893.1, read as the reverse complement.
CAATTGTGAGGTTCTGATTCTTAACTAAGTTATAATTTAATAAACTATTATTATTTTATTGTACAAATAAGACAAGATTTGAGAGTGCAACAGTGTATATAATTCAACATATATAATTTGAAAAACATCTCATGCATATACACATTACAAAAATATTTTTTAAAAAAATATGACACCCAACGGGACATGAACCTGTATCCACTGGATTCGCGTCAGTGTGCTTTTCCAATTAAACTACGGCGTCTTAGTTTATTACAACGATTTTAACTCGTAGTTGTTACATGAAATACTTATCGAATTGCGGTATAATGATGGCTATCGGTTTTAGTAAAGATATAAAAGATTTTTTTCTAGTGTGTATGTATATGCATGATAAATGTTTTCAATTTATGAATGTTCAATATATAGAATATTACATTCTCAAATTTTGTGTCTTTTTTGTTGAATAAAAGAAATAGTTTATTAAACTATGAGCAAGTCTAAGTACGTTAAAAAAATAATGGGGTGATCTGAGACGTCGTTTAGTAATTAAAGGAATTAATTGATACCGAGCTTAATTTAATATATTAAAACCGATACCATTTCATGTAACAACTACTGGCTAAGATCGTCGTTATTAAGTAAGATGCCCGTAGTTTAATTGGAAAAACACACCGGCGCGAATCTAGGAGATGCGGGTTCACGTCCCATCAGATGTCGTATTTTTTTCTACAAAAACATTTTTTCTAGTGTGGTTATATATGAGATGTTTTCAAATTATGTAAATTGTAATTCTTCAATAAATCAAATATATATTTTTTTGAATTATTAATAACCATATCCTTGATTTTTCGTACAAGGTGGTTGTTAGTAATTTTGAACAATCACAAACACCCAGGCTTTGAGAAAAACACATAAATATTGTGTCCTGACCGGGAATCGAACCCAGAACTCTCGGGCGCCTTACGCTCTGCACCACGAGAGCCGACAATATATCAAATATTATATCTCGTAAATAAAAACAGTGTTCTTTAAGCTTTTATATATAATATGTAATTTTCAACATTTGTGTATTACAGCACATATTATTGTTAGAGTTCGTCTTACATAATAATATAAAATTTATCAAGTCCTAGATCCGGCGCTGACAACTTAATAACCAGGGCCGAAGGCAGACAATCACGGTGAATGCGTGTTGCGCAATTGCCGTGTCTTCTCGCAAACAATGAGATATTATTTTTAACTTTCATTTTCGCGAAGAAATATTGCGTTCCCACCTTCACACGTGCTAGCAATAAACCATTGCTCTCTGTGAATCTTTAACACTAAGATGACCGCATTTGTATATTTTCAGCAGTGTGATTATTTTTCTAGATTTAACTATTTAAAAACCAGGTTGACAGGGTTACGTTAACCTTTCATTTACGATCTTATTATATTCCGTCGATTCCGATACAGTAAATAAACAGACACACGATGGCTTAAGCTTAAGCTTTAAGCGCCGGTCTATAGTGTCGAGGGTCCCAGGTTCGAATCCTAGGTCTGGCAAGTACACATATTGTTTTTTTAAATTTGTGTATGAGTCAGAGTATGGACCTAATAGGTTGAGCAAGTGGCTCACATCCATTTCTCGTAAAAATAAAATCTTTTAATCATGGCCCCCAGAAGGGTGGGGCTGACAGGGCTCTAGCCTAGAGGCCCGGACATAAGTGGGGCCCGGCATGGCGGATCGATCAGCCAAATGAGATAAACACACAACAAAATTGCACTACCAGTAAAAAATGGCAATTTTCGATTATTGTTTATCGATATTCGACAACTCCACAATTCAAGTGGGTGTATTAAAAATACAAAAAATCGCTATAAAATACCCAAAATTTTACCTTAAACACTATTTGTATTACACAACTGTAGATCGTCAGACTGACTTTAACCTTAGCGATAGGTAGGGGGGCCCGCCGAAGATTCTAGCCTGGGGGGCTGCTTCAAGATGTGGGGGCCATGAGCACCACACTGCCCTTAAACTCAGCGATAGGTAGGTGGACCAGCCAAAGATCCTGGCCTGGAGACCAGCTTCAGGATGTGGCACCCATGATGTTAATTTAAACCTCTACTCTGTGGAGGTCCATATGATCCTATTAGAATCGGACATGGTCAAAAGAAGGAAAGAAAGAAAGAAAGAAGTAAATAGAAATTCCTATTTAGAAAAAAATGGGAAAATCTGAAACAGGTGATAGGGACCATTTTTCAGAAAGAACAAATCAACTAAAAACAGATGGTCAATTAAATATATCATAAAATCGTAACAAGTGTTCATGTACCTAAGTATACTATACTTCAACTTGAAAAACCTACGATTTTACTGTCATTTTATGCAAATAAATTGCTAATTAATATGCTATTCGAGGTACCTATTTCAAATTCAATTAAAAATTAATGCCTAGGTAACATCTTTGTAATTGCCATCTTGAATAAAAAAATATTTAATTAAGGATTTTTGTTTAATTCATTTCGCATATTGCCTCCACTGAGTGCTACGGCGTAGTTGGCAGAGTAAAAACCTTTAGGTAATTAATGGTTCTCAATCATTCCTCATGAAAACAAAGTTTGCATAACCTCCCCTCTGTCGAGGCCATTTTTTCTATTTTGTAGCGAACGCAGTATTTTACTTAAGGTGATTCATCAGTGAAACGGCAAATAATTTTCAACCATAGGCGCGACGAAATTTTGCACTCGCTCCCATTCGGAGAGAGAATGTTGAGCTGGAAACACGTCATTTTGCTTCGTGATGGCGACGGCCGTAATAATTCTTAAATCGTGTAAAGATGACCTAAAACGTTACCCATTTACTTTAAAAAGAAAACATGTTAATAAATATATTATTAGTGTTACTGATAAAACAATAAACAGAACATTAAATGGACACATGTTGGATTTATAAGACAAATTATATTTGGTTTGACATGCCTCATTTGCACCCGCGACCCGCAATCCGCGCATCGCCTAGCGACGATCTTTTTAGACCGTGTCTCAACTGAGGTATGGCCTTAACTAATCCACTGCTCTCGGCATTTTAAAAATATTATCCTTTTAAATGTCATATTTTCAACGTATTTTAAATTAATGAATTCATTTAATATAAAATAAAAATATAGTTATTTAAATACTGGTATTTTTATGGTTGAATGGCCGTTCGCAATCCAGCTAAACATCTTCAAAGGAACCAAAAAAATCAAATACTGTTTAATAAGAGCTGAAAGTAAAGTGGCATTTTCCAAGCGACTGAGTTAACAATGAACAAAACAAATGCACCAACGTGAGAACAAAAGGCTTAAACATTTTATGTTGCTACCAAAAATAATAACTTCAAAATACAGTAAGCTTCTTTAATACGTCGTACTCCATGACTATTAGACAAACACTTATCGTGGGTTACTGCCAAAAGTTTTTAAGTCTTGAAGTCGTGTTATAGAGTAATAATTATTGCAATTTGAAGTTTGACATGTCCTCTATAATCTGGCATAATTCTAGTTTTTTTGTGCTTTATGTGCATGTTCTATACATCGGATGAACTTCGATTTTTTTTCTAGCATACATATTTCTATACAGACACATAATCCGTTGTTAACTCTAAATACCTAAATTATCGACTTACCAACTTTTGGCTGTAATTCCACGATGATACAAGGTTTTTTTTCAATAATAATAATAACCACTAATATGTTAGCTATTTTAAATCAGCAAGTAAAGAAGAACTGCTCCTTTTTTATACATGAAGTGATACTCGTACCACCGACGTTATCGATGACATTTGTCGTTATCAAGTAAAAAGTCTATAAAAATATACGCTGCACTAGTGAGCTAGCTCAGAACGAACATTGTGGATACAGACCATTGACGTAGCGTCCAAACCAAGAGATGGTTACAGCATGACCCCCACATCTTGAAGCGGGCCCCCAGGCTAGGATCTTGGGCGGGCCCCCCTATCTATTGCTATGGTTAAAGGGCAGTCTGACGCTCTACAATGGTGTTCGGTGTTCGAGGACAAATAATATTCAGTGTATTTTTAGCGATTTTTTAACACATCGAATTATAGAGATGTCGAGTATCACTCAACACGTCACAACAATCGTATATATTTAAAATGGTAATAACTCTGAAGTAAAAGGCGACTTTTTTTACAATTAGAGCAAATTTAAGATGTGTGTTTATCTCATTTATCTGGTCGACCCGTCACTCTGCTCCCCCCCCCCCCCCTGAGCCCGGGCCCCTATGCTAGAGCCTTGTCAGCCCCACCTCCTTGTGGGGGGCCATGGATTACAGTGTCTAGAATGGTTACAGTTACGACTCGCTAATGATTACCCGACTTTATTATCTATCAAAACTATACAATTTCACGCTTATGTGGTGTGTTTATTGTCTTAAAATGCTCTTATCTTTGCATATATTTAACGGTTCACTTAAACGTGCCGTTAATACGACAATTACAACCATCTTCAATAAATTATGTACGAGAACTCCATTATTTCTAGTCTGTTAATAATCATTTTTTTTAACAATACAACAATAAGGAAACGCTTTTATTTTTATTTTATTGAGTGTTGCTAAGTTGACACTATTACTTCACATAAAAGAAATGTTTATGAAGCATTCATTTTCGTTTTCTTAATTATATCAAATTTATCTCAGCCATTATTTAATAGCAAACTCACAATGTACAAATTCAAAACTATTCCCATGAAGATAAAACATCACTCAGGATTTTTAGTCTCGAAAGTTGTGATAAAACATATTCATTTTTAGAGATATGTTACACATGCATATTTTCGTGAAAATAATCGTGATGGAATCAAAATAGGTCACCATAATTTCTCTTTTTTGTTCACATTTATATTTATTTTATTTCCTTACTAGATAATAATTCTCATTTAAACGTGAGTGTTTAGAGGAAAACTGTTTTTTTTAATTATTTTAAACTATAAATTAATCGTGTAAGCTCAGGGTAATGATATATAGAGAGCGCCTATTGTTCGGCAAAATGAAGCCGTGCTTCTTGTGTATAACGCACGCTTTAACCTCGATTTTATTATTATCAACTTAACTATGAAACGTTATACCATCGCGTTGCTCCTCAGTACGGCTACCAAATTTAAACAAAACATAGTTAACCATACTAAAATAACTAAAAATAATATCCACTAATTTTATTTAACACAAAAACAATAAATTTCAGCACCACGTGCTCGCAGTTGTTAGATGAATGTAATCAGTCAAATCCATATTTACCGGCGATGTTTACAAAAAATATTTAATTCAGCCGTATAAATTATATCTTACTCTAACGCATAGTACGGAGATATACGCGTGCCGGATGCTTACTCACTCGCACTTATGGTTCGTTTTTGTTCAGACCTTGCGTGTAAGTGTACGGCCAGAGTGGACAGCATTCGGCGGGGCGTGAGCGGCGTGCGCAATTGAACGTAGTTATGCAGAATGTAGCCAGTCCACAATAATGTCGAGCTGAGATAATGGCACTTTAGCAACAACATGATATTAAAAATGTATGTAAAATTGTAAATAATATTTTATTTCAAAAATATTTTTTTGTGGCTTGGCTATTTTCAGCAGAACGTAGAGAAAACCTTCTCGCATCTGATCTATATCATATCTCATTTTTTTTATTTTTTGTAGACTGGCTACTTTCTGCATAAATATGTCCAATTCAAATGTATAAACCAAAAAAAACATTGTCTACTAACATTTCATACACAAAATGTTGCCTTTACTTCACCAAGAGTACTACAGGGTACTAATAAAAACTTGACATATCATAAATTTTAAATTGTTGCCATAGAAGATAATTAAAATAATTATAATTTTTTATTTGTTTAAAAATTACAATGACTAATAACTTATTAGCCAGATTCTAAAATGGCACACATTTGAGTACCTAGCCAGTTGAGTATGACGTTTTGCAAGGAGATTTTGCAAGTGAAAAATGCGTACAAATTAAATTAAACTGCAAAAAGCTCATAACAATAATAAGAAGTAATTAATATTTGGCAAGTGTCACAGATAATGTAGAGTGAAACCAACGATGCCTCAACTCGCATGTCGATTTTGTTGATCAACTGTTCATATTGTGCACATCTGCATGCATATAATCATGTTTTTTGTTGCATATAAATTCGTTCCCTAGTCATAATATGTCACAGGCGAGGGGTGGATGTAGGCTGTTAAGATTCGACTCAAATAGTGCACACTAAATTATGTCATCATCATCATCAGGGGCGCGACAACCCGTTGTGGGTCTTGGCTTCCTCCAACAGCTCCCTCCACCTGTCCCTATCCAGTGTGGCCGCTTTCCAATTCGGTACCCCCAGAATACGGCAGTCACTGGCAGCTCTATCCAACCAGCGAATCTTTGGCCTGCCTCTTCTTCTACGCCCTATTGGATTGCTGGACATCACTCTCTTTGCCGGTTCATTGCCATTCATACGGTGCACATGACCTAGCCATCGCAGTCTCCCAATCTTAATTGATTAAACTGCGCTGCAATCTTCATACAGCCCGTAGAGCTCAGCATTATATCTTCTCCTGCAATTGGTGCCGTCCCTGATCGGTCCATATATACGGCGGAGAATTTTTCTTTCAGAAATGTTCAGGGCTCGTTCATTTCGCAGAGTTAATGTCCAGGTTTCCGATGCGTAGATGAGCACTGGCTTTACAAGTGTTTTGTAAAGAGTGCTTTTAGTTCGACGAGATAGTATGCGGGACTTAAAATGTCTTAACAGGCCAAAGTAGCATTTATTCGTAGACATGATTTTTGACACTTTTGATTTCTTCTGTAATATCATTATGTCGAGTTACAAGAGAACTAAGGTATATGAAACTGTCGACCGTATCAAATTTGTATGCACCAATATCTAACTTTGGTTCGCCTAAATTAGGTCAGCCTTGCGTATTTGTTATCATTGAACTAAGAATACGAATCGCAGATGGTGCTGAATTCAATTAAACCATGCCTAAACCAAACCATAATAGTTTATATATGCTATGGGCGATCCAACAAAAATAACGCACACTTTTATAATCATACTTATTTGCTTTCGTTGAATTAAGAATACATATTACAGATGGTGTTGGTTAGGTTTTTTTTAATTCACTAAGCCCTGCCTAAACTATTCTATAATTATATTAGATATTTTATAAATTAACGAATACTTTTTAATATTATCTACTATAGTTTGGAGCAGGCGGGATTTAATTGAATTTTAAAAACTAACAAACACTATCTACACTTTGTAGTCTTAGTTTAATGAAAACAAACAAATCGTTTGACTGATAAAATTTAACGTGCACTATTTAAGTCGAACCTTAGCAGCCTACCTCCATTCTGCACTATGTAGATACTATGTCAATTACGAGAGATTCACTCTAGTTATCGTTGGTACGGCTATAATAATTAATGTTTGGTTTGTTGCAAGTTTGAAACCCGCGGAGCACAGGGGCGTGGGAAAGTCACAACTTGTTTGTTAATTAAAGTTAATACAATTAATGCCTCGATTCACGTGTCGTAACCAACTACGAAATTTAATTTCAACCACCACGAGCTACCATTGTTTACGTTTCTACGAAATTACCTGATAGTTAATAGGGTGAATATTAGTTTTCTATAAAATTAGACTGCATTTTATAAAACAAACTTACATAAGTTATCTAATTTATTATATTATTTATTATACGTCACCTACAAATTTTTAATTTCAAATTGTATTTATTTTAACATAAAGTGAACATTACAAACTACGTTCACAACATGTCATTTAGAAGAATAGAAGTTTTAATAAAAATAGATCAACATTAGAAAAGTGTAAATACAATATAATATAAATTAGATACAAGGAAGTACATCGATTGAGTTAAGCAGACCCTATTTTAAGAATTTATAAAACAATGCCCACCTATTATACTCATCCTCATGCAGTAGGAATATGTCAATATCTGGTATGATTTAGTTGAACATTTGGCCTCCTAATTGGCATTACCAGTGGCAGGTTACCATCATATCACTGAAACCATCACATGCACAATTCTTCGACTCATTTCTTCTGAGTATAAACTATATAAAAAAGTTGCAGGCTGCAACGTGTCAAAAACGTCGATGTCACGTCATTATTATTCACAAAACACATGTTGCCAAAAGAAGCTCCGCAGATTAGTCGAATGCGACTGTTTGGTTTGAAAAAAACATCTGCTGTTGCAATCGACAAGTTGCATTCTTTTCGGGCTTCGAGTCGAAAACGACAGGTCGCATACAAACACCTACGAATTTATCATTCCTGTACGGGCTCGCCTATCGCCGCATCCAAATATCTATATACATTTCGAAGGTTACGTGCGACTGCTAGGTAGGTCTGCGCGGTCTTCATATGCAACACCGGATCGCCGTTCTTGGAAGGTTTGATTTATGGCTATGCGGCAGACAAGGCGAGTTTAGATGTGAGAGCCGGCTTAGATTTTAAACAAACATTTTAAATTGATATTTTAAAATAAACAAACATTATATGGTCACCATTATTACACAAATTCATCTTCATTTTTGAGTCAATTTGAAATATTCCAAATATAAAAATATTAAGTATGGTAATTTCCTCTCATTACAATAAAAACCTATTTCCTAAATTTAGCTAATAAATTATATTTCATGAAATATTTTACTGTTACAGTGATACTAAAAAAGAATATGACCATAAAAATGATAATTTTTAAATTTCACTGAGGGAATATTTTAATGTTTGTCTTTGTTATTTGAAGTAGGTACTTAGGCAGTTACTTTTAATACAACATCACATAGTATTTCAAAAAAAACATTGCATTAAAGACATTTATTTATATTTTATTTGTCAATGTTTCTTTTATTTATTATAATCATTGTTAATTTGCACACATATTTTGAAAGCACGTGGAATTATAAGTTGTGATTGAGAAATCTCGTCTCGAGACTTTCAAGAAATAATCGGAAAATGCCAAACTCGAACCTAGAGAAACTGTCTGGACTGAGCTGCTGACAATCACCATAATTTAAAAAAACAATGGAATATCTCAAAATAATTTGATTTTTTTTTAAATTAGAAAAATACAATCTCAAATTCTAGAGAAAATAAATATTCTTGGAAGAGAGAAATTAAGAAAGTCAAGAAATTACAAGCTCTTAATATAATCAACGGCACCTTTATGAGAACGGTTCTGGTTGGGATATAAAAACTTTTAGATTTTATCGAGTATGAAATTCATTTAAATTTTAATATTAGGTTTATCATATACAAAAGGATATACCTAATATTAAAATTTCCTCTAATTTTATGTTTACTTTTTAAAGAAGCTATAATTTTTTTTAAATAATACATGAAACCACTAATTTATTTTACAATAATTCATGAATTTAGTTATTCACTATTATATTTTCAATACTGTAGAAAGAAGACCACTTTCATTTCGATACAATATTTATTTTATTACCTGCTTGATTAATTAGCTAAAGTATCTGCCTAACTAAAAATACTTTTCCGGCCGTGGGATTCGAACCCACGACAAAAATTCAGAGGCTTACGCTCTGCATCAATCGCGAGCGCTATTATTATACAAAAATATATTACGTGAAACAAAATAAGCTACATTAGCGAAATATTGCATCACCAAAAATGTGACAGACGGAAAATATCATATTGAAACTAGTCCTTCATATAAATCATAAAAGTTACCGCAAAACCACAAGGAAATTAGTAAACCCATTATCATAATCAACTACATGCTTCGCGGTTAGTTTCCCACTTATAGTGATGTTAAAAAACCATAACATTATTTTATTAGCGACATGGCCTCCGGTGCCACATTGGTGATTATTTTGATTTTGCATCACCATGATTTAATGGGTTACATGTAAATTGTACGTATTACATTACACCGTAGCACAGTTTTCCGTGAGCTTTCTTATCGGGAAGAGATGACTTGTGACGTCCCTAGACAAAATTCCACCCCATTTGTTATGCAGTATTTTTTACCATACTGTCATGACTCAAATATGTAAAAAATGTGTTGTATGTATACATTACTAACAAAGCAATCAGATAAATTTAAATTTAGATATAAAAAGTGCATAAATATAATATGACTAAGTTAGACACTTACACAAATCAGAGGTTCTTAAAAGATACACCTGACAACTGTTAAACCTTTTATGTTAATTAATACATTTTGTTGCCAACCACTGAGCTTATTTTATAAGTGGAAAGATATTTTCGTTATTGCTAAGTTGTGGTGCCTATGTCTTATATAATATACCAAATGATTCTCCACGATTTGCCGCCCTTCGAGTGACTGACGCTCCCAAGCGACGCTCAATCAGCCTACTACCACGTGACGTCACTGGAAATGACCGTATACTAGGTATACGCAGACAATAATGTTAAAATTTTATTAGATTCATTATACACATTAATTTTATATTAATGGGTTTCAAATATATGATAATAACACTATCATTATTAACTGTCATCAGATATTATATTCGATTTGATATTTTACCTAACCTAACAAATAATTCAGTATATCGACTATTTTCAAAAATGTTTTGCTGCTAGCTTCCTGTAAACCGACAAGAACCGTGTTTTATTTGTTATGAATTTTATCTCAGTACTATACGACTCAAAAGAGATTGGACGGTCTTTAGTATCCGAACATAAATATTTCCGATACAACATTTCACGATGCAGTGTTATACGGCGAACTGTATACGTACAAATTTCTGGACACGGATTTGACTACATTTATATCAGACTGTTGCTTAGTTTTATTTTTACAATATGAGGCGTATAATTCCAAAAAAGTCCACATTTGGTCAAAATCGAGAAAAAAATACGCACGCATTCTTTGTATAATTTTACACAATATTATGTATTGATCTATAAATTCCAAAACGGGACATAACCCTACGAAAAAAAATATTTTTAGTCTCGATTTATAACAAAAAGCGCCAAGTCCGTGTTTCATATTATTTAAAGTGTGGTTGATTTCGCGCGTGTTTAAGTCAACCAATAAGGGAACGTTCAATATTGAAAATGGCGTATTCCATGCTGTAGCATCTGGGAAACTCATGACAGTACCATGGAAATATGTGCCTTATGCGGCATAAATTAAAAATTGAGGTACAAGTAGCGCTATGTCCAATTTTATTTTGCCTATATTTATTACATTTAAGAGTTTATCAGCTGAAACAGATTGACATTTGGTTCTAATTTCGACATAGAATACAACGGAAAAAATAATCTCACGTTAAAACAAATAATTGAAGCTTGAAACATAAAAACGTTGTTTCCCGAAAATATTGAATTGTGGACTTGTCGCTTTTTGTAATTAGACGCCTCTATTACGTATTTTCTATATGTTTTAATTATTTTTATAGACTTTTATTTTACTTTACTTAGTGGATAAATATTTATTTTTTCGGCTTTTTGATTTTGCCAAAGGTTTTCATAAATTTGACGGTTACTAATTTTTTAAACTGTAACAGTTGAGTTTTATTAGTTTTCGTTTACGTATGAATTCATAAAAATAATTTAGAGGTAAATTTTCAGAACATTGTTATAAATTGCATTCACATCGTCTTAAAATTATTTTCCAATATATATGACTAAGGACATTCACGTAGTGATATTATGAAAGTGTCAAAATAATAAGACACTTTTAAGAAATAGAAAAGTCTGCAATAATTTTGATTTAAATTACCGGGACACAATCCTCAGTTGTGAGACCCTGACTAAAAAGTAGGATTACATTCATCTAAATATGTTGTATATGTTTCGTTCCTGCGGGCGAGTTATGCAGCAAGAATGGACAGCTCTCATCTGCAGAGGGGAATCATGAAGTCACCAGACCAGACGGTCAGACGTCTTTTAGCAAGGTCTTCAGGGAGATTTGGATACAACCTGGATCATGCCCCCCACATCTTAAAGCGGGCCCCCAGGCCAGGATCTTGGGCGGGCCCCCCTACCTATCGCTATGGTTAAAGGCAGTCTGACGGTCGGTGTTGTTTTTCAAATGGTGTTCGAGGTCAAATAAAATTCAGTGTAATTTAGCGATTTTTAACACATCGAACCATGGAGTTGTCGAGTATTATTTAACACGTCCCAACAACCATATATTTTAAAATGGTAATAACTCCGAAGCAAAATAGCACCGCAGGCGACTTTTTTTTGCTATTAGAGCAAATTTGTGAGATTTGTAGAGTTTATCTGGTCGACCCGTCACGCCGGGCTCCTGGGCTGGAGCCCTGTCACCCCCCCCCCTTGTGGGGGCCATGACCTGGATTATTGGACCACTTATATTGATTATAATATTAATACTATAGACCGATCATACTTGATGGAATTTGAATTAAAATTCTAATGGATTTAAGTTTTGTACTATTCCATTTGAGTTAATAGTATTCATGGTCAGTGTTTATTTGCCTTTTGGTGAGTGTACACAGCGCCTGAAAATGCCAAAAGGCGAAACCCGGGTCGCAAAAACGACTCAAATGGAATAGTACACAATTTAAGTCCATTAGAATTTATATTGATTATGATGATTTTTCAGTCCTGGGGGGAGAGATCAAAACTCGAACCCCCCCCCCCCCTCACCCCTTGTTTGTGAAAATCAGATCGAGTATAATTATGTTCAGAAAGTGCCTAATCACATTTCATTATCTATACAATTGTACTAAAATTCAATCAAAATTTCTAAGTCAATAGTCCATACAAACTTATTTTAATATAAACACAGTCATTCATACATTTTTTTTTCTATTATTACCACACTATAATAATAACATAATAGCTCACGCACACGCACATAATATATAATATAATCATTCATAATATATTTTCTCAGAAGCACCCTTCTCAAAAAGTCCCCTTCCCTAATTGTGTGATAATATCACTTGAGAAAATTATCTTCGCGAAATTCATTTTCTCAGACGCAGTACTGTTCCAGCGTTCACACGGACAGGCAGCAGCTGTTTCGAGTGACTATCGCGCGTGCGGTTTACGAATTTCCCGGCGAAATGTGTCTATTTTGTTGTGCAGTTCAGTAAACTTTTCTGTCATCAGATGTTTTTTTATTAAAGTGAAGTTTTTAAGTAAATCTTTCACAGTAAATAATCTGTATTAAGTAAAGTTGTCGAAAGATCGTCGAATTTTGGATCATTCATTGTAAGTGTTTTATATTGATTGCAGGATTTTTTTTAAATATTATATTTCTAATTTGGATTGCTTTATACACATATACTCCACTTATATTTTATTATGTAAGTTTCTTTATAAAATTAATTGAGACATGTATTTTCAAAAGATTCTTCATACTTGACTCCAACTGACATCTAAATAAGTATAAAATAATTACAAGATAAAAAGAACTTTTTATATACCACGTTTTTAAATTTTCTGTTGAATCATATAAACTTGACAATTCTATGTATTAATAAAAACTTTTATGTTATTTTGTCAATATGAAATGTTATTTTGACATTTCATATTGATTTCCAAAGTAACGCATGTATATATTAATAATTTAGTTGCTAGGACACCCTTAGCAACCAACACTAATAACTTTCCATACAAAACAGAATTAACTGAAAATGAATTCAAGGCTGCTTAAAAATGGCTAAAAGTATTAAAATAATGCATTGTCGTCGTGTTCTGATATATTCTAAAAGTTTCAAATGTCTAGCTAGTCGGGAAGTTAGTCAAAAATCTTCAATCGTCCAATACAAATCTTGGACAAACAAGAAAAAATTTATACTGGACACACAAGAAAAAATTAGTACCGGACAAACAAGAATACGAGCTAATAAAAACGTGGTAAAATACAAAGTTTGATCGTTCAAATTACTTTTCTTGCGAATTCGAATTTTCACGACAGTTGAAGTTTGAATATTTTGGTTTCGATTTTAGTTTGATGCTCTTTTGTTTGACTTGGCTGTCAGAATTATTGACATTTTGACATGATGTATGACTAGGTATAGATATTTTAACATTGGAGAATGTATTTTTTTATTATTTTGTTAAGTAAGATAAATGAATATTGATCAATGAAGCGACCTCGTGTGAAGCCGGGTAATTCAGTTCGTAACTTGATTAGATTAGAATCGAAACTCACATTGTCAAAAAATTGAGTTTTGGGTCCATTTTTTGTTATTACAAAAAAGTAATGAACTTTCGCAAATATTAATGAGTGAGATTGTCGATTTATTTCAATATAAACAAAACTCCTAAAATATCCTTATTGAGATGCAAAATCTACCATGAAAGTATTAAAATACTGATCCCCAATTAGTTATAAAAATCATAATTTCAAAACAGATTAAAACAAGTTTGATTCCCGGTGTGGTCACAATGTATACGAGTATATATATGATTTTCTTAAAACCTGTGAATGTTTCACTTCTATTACTACACTACTGTTTCACTACAATACTACCATTATCGAGCCGAATGGCATTTCGTAGTGCCAAAAAAAAACAACATTAAAATAACATTCATTAGAAATGGATTTTATAAGGTTTAGACGGTTTAGAGTGACTTTTGAAACCCAATTATTTTTCTTTAAGTATATAATATTGGTGCATTTACAATCACTTTACGTGTTTAATTTAAAAATTGTAAAATATGATTATTGATACACGAGGGTCACACTATAAAGTTATAAAAATATTTAGTTGACAATAAATAAGCCTTGTAAAGTTCTTCTGAGCTATTCCATATTTTATAAATATTTTTTTTATCAATGATTTATTGGCATCAACTAACTCATATCAATTTTGAAAAATCAATCTTACGTATATAAAAATCATAAATTTTTGCTCTTATTGTATTAGCAATATGGGCAGAAGAATCTTGATAACCGTTTAAAGCTACATGTTTCAAAAGTTCAAAACAAATTACGATTAGTTAGTTTACAAAAGCTTTATACAAACCAATTTTAATAATATAACACTATAACCTCAAACTTAATGTCACTTATACTGTCTTGATAAAGCTTCCTGTGCAGCGAAAATTTTCTGAAACGCAGATGATTCAATCGATTCGTCAGAAAATTTGTGAGGGGTCTCGAAACCGTTCAAATCACTCATACACCAAAATATTTTTAAATATGTGTATTTTTCAAATAATTAGTATGATAATACTACCCAATCGTAACAAAATCCATAACAGATACGAAATTGAACACAAAAAATAAACAATTAATACTAATATCTGTGATCTTCAATAATATTTGGATAGGTAAGATAAAAATATTTATTTTTACTAGATATGTTGAAATGTTATGTTTCAAAATCTCAAAATCAGTCAATTCCTTGGATCTCCAAATCCATAAACCCACCACTGTTGCTATGTTAGCAAAATTCATGTCGAATTAAATACTTATATAATATATTATTACTTATAATTATATATAAAGCCTATTTCCCAAGAGTAAAAATAAATTACCATGTAGGTAATATTACAGAACAGTAAATAATAATTTATAATAATTATTATCTTAAGTAGCTATAGGCCTAATAATAAATAAATATATAATTAAGTACAAGTTCAATTTTAAGATCAATGAAATGTTTTTTTTTTTTTAATTCTGACGCCTTATACCATTCTGATACCATATTTAATATTGAGTTCAAGTTTAACCAACGAAAAAAATAATTAATAAAAAATATATACATACCAATTACTTTTTTTTGTCTATAATAATATGTCAAGTGTAGGCAGAAAGCCGGTATTATTTATTTAACTTCACGTTTGACATTGGTAATTCTTACAGTTATAATATCACTGTAAAACAATCTATATCTCATTTATACTAAGCAAAAAAATGTAGACTTTATTTTTAAACTTACCCCATATCCATCCGCCATAATATATGTGTGAAACATTTGAAAGTCAGACATAGATAATAATATGATCATATTCAATTCAAATTTATTTATTTTATATTTACATAATGAACATAATAAATTATAAATTCAAAGCGTTCGCCACATGACATAAAATAAGTGTTAACAGTTTTTCAAATAAAAATATACGGCAATGTGAGTAAATAATGCAATAAGTAATAAAATAAGAAAAATAAGTAAATGAAAACATACATGATGTTATATTATATACAGATGGACTGAAATCAATAAATACTTTGTATCTTTTTGGAAAAAAAATATGGTAAACTTGATAATAATAATTGTAAATTAATACAATATATTTCCACGAAGAATTGACAATTAACATCATTAAAATGATTGCTGAACTCACTAGAATCACAGATTCTAATTATTAGAAACAAATTCTGCTGTAGGTTAAATAATATATTATTATCAATGGTGTTAGATGTTCTTGACTTTTCAATATACCTACGATTTCATTTCTTTGCTATCGAAGTTAGGAGGTTTTAATATTTTTAGCTCCATTATTCAGCAGAATTTTTATAATAATTGATTATCTCCGAACGAGTTTATTGGCTGTACTGCTCAGCTAAGTAAAAAAAAACAATATTTTTGGTTTTAATGAAATGAGAACCTATGTTTTAAATCACATTTTCTCTTATATTATGAAAAATTATTGGACTCAAACCAAAAACACTGTCTTTTTACTTAGCAGGACAGTGTAGGCTTCCACGCAAATATTATGGCGTGTGTCTGTACCGAATCTGGTGTGAGTATTCCAGGTGCACTTATAATAATATGATACATTTATATAGGGCTTGAAAGAGTCCTTACTTCATGAATGTAGTGAGATACAAGTCACGGAGCATATCGTGGAGTCATCTAAGCTGGAGCGCACAACTAAGACTGCAACACGTCGAATATACTTAGTATTCACAAAATACAATATATAGCTAAATATACCATAACACAATTTGAATTTGACATTTTAGTTCGCAAGTCATATCGACACAAGTACAGAAGCTGCTTTTTCATTTATTTCGGCTAATAGCATGATATCACTATCCCGGCATATCCATAATTGTATGCATGGAAGACAGTTACAACATTGCGCTTGATTTTGATTTATGACTATATTTCATTCAAAACGATTATTGAATGTGCGATCTGGCTAACAAATTGTATGCCTTCCCCGTAGGAGTTTAAGCGGTACAGTTCGGTTATGAGAAATACAGCGGAAAACACATTTTGAAAATACCCGATATACTGAATTATTTGTTAGTTTGGGTTAGTTTAGGTTGGGTTAGGTTGAGTTAGGTTAGGTTTGGTTAGGTTAAACAAATAAATAATCCAGTATATCGGCTATTTTCCAAAAGTTTTTGCCGCTGTATTCGTCATAACCGAACTGTACCGGATTGATACTTTGCCGCTTCAAATGTGACTATCTGAATATTTTTTTTAACTTATCTTATTGCTAATGATTTCACACTGGATTTGATAGTCAATGAAACTGACACATGGTAAAATTTTAACAATACGTAAAGAAATAAGTATTGTTATAATACTTATTACCATAAAATAAAAATGAAGAATAGAAAATATTGTCAATTCAGTTTAGTTATCAAAGAATATTGTTTCCGCAGAAATTTTAGCATTTAAATATTTCCGGCTTTATTGTTATTTAAAATAAAATAATTCAATAATAAAGACAACGTTTAATAAATCGATAATCGAAAGAAAACAAAGTCAAGGCATCGTAGAATAATATTAAAAACAAATACTTAAATCTTGTTCGAAATAAAACAAAATGCAATCACTGTAATAGTAAGGTTAACGTTGCATAAAAAATATGTTGTAACCGTATTTAAACCAATTGCTTGGTTACTCGAGTTCTCTAGTTGTAACTAGAATACAATAATAAATTATTTTGATAGAATGTCAGCATACTGCCGTGGTAATTTAGATTGGTACCTACGCGAATTTATAATCAGGTAAAGAATGTCTCTTCTCGTTAAATTCAATATAAATCCAAAGTACGTGGACTATAATATAAGCAATTTTATACACTATTTTCTATTATGACATTTTAAAGCATTTATCGAACAAATGAAGCATTATTTGTAAGTTGGTCAACTGCACAGATATTGACATCGCCGTGTTGGTGTGTCTTATTTACTAACTCAAGCAATGGCTGTCAATTTTTGATCTTCATTTACTGATCATATAATTTCTTCTTATATTGTTTCTTTATTTATTGTTGTTATAATTGTTTCTTATAATAATTTAGTATAAATTTCCTTGTACGGAAAATTGTACATATGCGACAAAAATTCACCTTGAGATGTTGTATCGAAAATAGATGACCGTATAACTTTAAGATCACATCCATGTCTAAGTATACCATTTAAAAAATACGTAATAAAAACCACCGAAATTCAAGGGAAAAGCAGAAAAAAATAGTATGTAAGTAAGTTAGGTTAGCAAGGAGGTGCTTGTAAAACAACGCGTCATTTTTGTTTATCTCAATGTTATACAGCCATCAGCTTACGTTGAACTGTGATGAAATATAATACGTATAATTTACATCATCAGACAGGGCTTATCGACGGTTAGATCTCCTAGTTCCCTCCAGCGTATTGTCAAACCCAGGGAACTCAGAAATAATGGGAACTGAAATATCTAACGGGTAAGGCGATAGCAGGTAACCGACTCGAGTAAGGAAGAATCCGGGTTAAACTTACACACGTGTCAAGAATGCGCTGTACGTCGAATACTGAAAACTGCCCTCGGTTTATGCATTTACGCTCATTTAATGTTGGTGTATTACACACACTATTGCACGTGCATAATGCGTGCTTCATTTTCGTAGGACACTCACACATTCAAAAACCCGGCATCAATATGCGGCGTATTGAATAAAGTCTATCGGTATTCTATTTATTATCTGTTCTGTGGTCAAACCTTTCTTATCAAAAAGCAAAGTATGGTCAATTTTGATGCTTACATCAATGTATCTTTTGGCGATTGTGTGTAATTCCATGAAGAAGTCTCTATGTCAATATTTTGGTTTTATTTATTATTAAATACACTAAAACAGTCATCGTCGGATTAGGTATGCCTATAATGTACTTAATCATAATGTTAAATAATATCTCTACGATAAGCCTACATAGTTAAAGCATTATTTTATAAATAATTACAAGATAAAAAGAACTTTTTATATACTTACAACGTTTTTAAATTTTCTGTTGAATTATTATACTCAATATGCTCAAACTTCTACTTGATATGAAGTAAATAAAAAACAAACAGACAAACAAATATAGAATACTGAAATCTCATTTTTATTTCCATAGTAACGCACGTATATATTAATAATTTAGTTGCTAGGACCACCCACTTAGCAACCAATAATAGTGTATTGGATTACGGATTTCTTCCGAAATAACTTTTTATTAACTAAAAATGAATTCAATTCTACTTAAAGATGGGTAAAGGTATTAAAAGAATGCATTGGCATCGTGTTCTGATATATACTAAAAGTTTCAAATGTCTAGCTAGTCGGGAAGTTAGTTAAAAATCGATTGCAAGATTTGTACTGGATAAACAACCACCGGACAAACAAGAATTCGAGCTAATAAAAACGTTGCAAAATTAAGAATATTATCTAAGGTTATTTGAGTTTGTATAACTTATTTTTGGTATGGACTCTACTTAGTCATTTTCTAATATTAATTTTTAAAAAATATTTTATATGAGCGACATTTCAATGCGGTCACCAAAATACCAATAAAGGCGGGAAAATGAACTCTGCTTTCTGATAAGTAGGGTTTGAAAAAGTGCTTCCGGGCGGATTGGTTTGGATGGGTATATGTTTGTATTATTGTCATATTGATTAATATAAAAATACAAGTATATAAAAAGTATTTAACTAAACTATCAATAATTAAGTGAATTATTCTCTTCTTGGTCGTTCTCTCATAGCTGAGAATAGTGACCACCTTGAAATTCCGTAAACTTTTGAGCGACCAAGACTTTCCACTTTTCTCGGTCCTCTGTTTCTCTCAGGACATAGTGAAGGTTGCAAAACCACTAGTCTCCCCAAAATATCCAGTCCGTGCTAAGCATTATGTCCAAAAAACTTTAGAATGCATCTCAAACAAAATTGTTGATAACCATTCCTTTATCTGTAGTCTCTAGATGATTAACTGGTTCGTAATGTACTCTATCCAAGAAATCGTTTCGAAGGCATCAATTCCCTTCCGCTGCCTTACCCTCAGAATCCATGACTCGACATTGTACTAAAATAATATGGAGAATACTAACTCTTATTTTATTCAAATTGGTGACCGAAATTCAACGCCATGTACTATTTCTTTGACAAAACGTCACCTACATTAAATTACAAAAATTTAAACTTTTTCATAAAATACTCGTAAAGATATTTTTACTTTTTATTCAAATTAAGTTTCAAAACAAGCGAACGCAGAAGTATTTTTCATCAAACTACATGAAGTAACTAACTTTGAATGTTATTTAACATTCTGCAGTTAGTTATACGAAGTATTATTTTAAATAAAAATTTCGCATAAAAACCGATACGCAATTGGTTATTTTGACTAATAATAAATAATATTGTCTATGACGAAAAACGTTTCGATATGGCCTACTTTAATAATGGTCACACTGAATTCGGAAGATTCTATTAGAGTATAGTTGAAGTATTCGTTGAGCCTATTGTACTGCATTTTTTTTTTAATTCAATAAGTTAGTTCAGTTTAAATTGTATTTTTTTTCTTAAATCATGTTCTCTTTATAGTGAAAAACTCCCAGGAATCGACGTGATGATGTGTGAAATTCAGTTTACGTAGCATTCCTGTTGTTATGTCCGACATGGTCGCCACAAAGGCGAATTATATTGATTTTAAGAAATTTGTGGCGTCTTATTGCGGATTTAAAGATCTCTTCAGAATTTTTATATGCCCGTATAACTTTGTTTTTGTATTAAGTATATTATTTATAATGAAATTCATTTTCTTTTATGTTAGTTCTCCATGACTTTCTTTCACATGGCACTTTTTATTAATTTGAGTCAACTCATTAAACTCAGTCAAAGCTCATTTGAGAGCGTGCCGACCTCAGTTTTATGTATCTGCTTCTGAGACATTACCAGGCGTAAAAACTGCTGATGCTTCACAACCAAGCATAGAGCCTCATGATACACTCGATTAAAACAGAGAGTGGTGAGGGGCCGGTTGGTTTAGAGGGGTCATTTATTGTGTTGTTATCTTTAATGACATCTTATTTTGACATTTCTAACTGGATTGATATCACCACCAAGAAAAGATAGGCGAGTGATATGGGCAACGTAAACTGAATGGCCTCCACATCTGGTCGATTCCACCACTTCCTTTGGACTCTACAGTATGTTACTACATAGTATCTTGGTTGAGTGTGCGTTCCGATGCCTCGCCACTTCATGTGGACTTTGTACCTTATTGTCGACGTAAATAGTGCACTACTAAACTTTTTCAGTCACAAATATTTGTTTTCATTGTACTAAGAATAAAATTTACGGATAGTGATTGTTAATTCTTAAAATTCAATTAAACCCTGCCTATATACACCACGGTGGCCGCGCGGCTTAAGCGTTGGACTATCACGCCGTGGGTCCCAGGTTCGAATCCTGGGTCTGGCAAGTACACATATTGTTTTTCAATTTGTGTGTGAGTCAGAGTATGGATCTAATAGGTTGAGCAAGTGGCTGACATCCATTTCTCGTAAAAAACAAAATCTGTTAAAACATACCTCTACTCTGAGGAAGCCCATAGATCCTATTAGGATCGGACATGGTCTTAATAAATAAATAAAATAATATTATTTATAATTAAATTCATTTTCTTTTATGTTAGTTCTCCGTGCCTTTCTCTCACATGGCACTATTTATTAAATTAAGTCAACTCAGTAAACTCACTTGAAAGCGTGGCAACATTAGTTTTGGGTATCTGCTCTTGAGGCATTACCATGCGTAAAAAACTGTTGATGATTCACACCCAAGCATAGAGTCTCATGATACGCTCGACTAAGACAGAGTATGATGCGGAGCCGGTTAATTTGGAGGGGTCATTTTTTGTGTTGTTATCTCTAAAAGTAGATCGGTGGCATATATTTTTACATTTCTACCTTGTCAGTCTCCGCATCGCTCCACACAGCAACTCATCAGTAACACTCAGTAACATTTCTTCATTCATCGGAGCAACCTCCAATCTCGACTTCATCTTCACAAATGGTTCTCCTTCTAAAGCAGTCTCGTCCCTTTACAACGAGACTTCCAAAGATCTATATCCTATATAGCCTTTTCTCTCGAATATAGCCCAACACTTTGACCCATAGGTCAGTATTGGTTGGATAAACGTCTTGTGTATCAGAATATTTGTATGAAAAAAGAAGATACTTGATGCACCCGTTTGCTGTTAATAACTCCGTTTTATTTCTTCACTAAGTTTCCTTACTTAAAATAATATATAAATTAGCAATAATGTATAAAATTATTTTTTTATATAATATCAAAGTTGTTCTCTAATATTAATAGTATTTTCTTTTAATGTGATTGCAGGTGAATGAATTAGGCCGATTGGTTTCTTGATAAATAATCATTATTGACTTCGACATTATTTTCGGCTGGCAGAGTCGTCCGTGCAAAACGTAAAGTAAGTAGTATTGTTTCTTATAAACTGGTTTAAAATTAATATTATAAAAAAGTTAAAAATGCTTTTTCGACAATTTCTATTATTAATTAATACCATTGACTTGGGGATACTTGAATTGAAATTATAATACTATGACGCGTAGACCCGAATGCTTGATGTCTAAATTACAGAGTCAATTAATTAAAACTCCAGCAGTGATATTGTATTTTACAATAATGTATTTATAGTGATGGGATTAAACAGTTATTGGTATTGAATTCTTTCTGTATGGTTGTCAGTATTACAAGATAAGTAAACATTAATTGTGAGTCAGGGTATGGACCTAATAGGTAGAGCAAGTGGCTGACATCCATTTCTCGTAAAAAACAAAAATCTGTTAACACAATGCTTACGGGCCCTTTTAATTAATTTTGTATTTAACGTGTTAATTTGCATTTGAAAAGTAATTAGCAAAAACACAATTAGGCCCATATGATCCTATTAGGATCGGACATGGTCAAAAAAAAAACATTATTAAGTAAACATTAAAAATGAAACCTTTTATCTTTAAACTATAAATTGATCTCCAACTGATTTGACGTAATTAATCTATTTTTTTCATTTGATTCGTCTTTGAAATCAAGCAGGGTCAACAGTTTTCCGTTATTTATTCCAAAATAACACGAATATCGCTCGGGTCAATTCTGTGTATAAGTGTATGGTTAACTAAATTTCAAGTTAACACTTAACAACAATTGCTGCACAATGCCAGAACTGTGTATTATTAGGGATTGCAATACCGAATAAAAATGTCAATACCGGTTTTTCGGTATTTCTTACTGATTACCGGTATTTCTTAAATATTAAAAAAAAACAAAAGTAGGTGCTTATCAATCAATATAACTATTAAAATATTATTTTATAGCAAAAACCTACATACCCACATTTATTATGTTGACATTTAAAAATATCTATTGATCATAATTGTAGAAATAGTGATTTTTTACAAATAATTTGTATATATTGATAATTTTAACTAAAACACTCAAAAGTTCATCAAGTGCACATAGTCCGGCTGCCGAAAAAGCTTCTTAAATTCAACGCTTGTACAGTTTTCTTCTTCTTCTTCGATGGCGCTACAGCTCAAGTCGAGCCCTGGCCTCCTCCACCGCTGTCCTCCAGCCGGAACGGTCCTCCGCACGTCTCTTCCAGTTCCTGATTTGCTTCCTGAGTTCCTGCTTGTACAGTCAGTCATAAATAATTATGGAATAATTGAACATTTTTGTCACGGATGTTTTCTATTTCGAAATAATATTTTGATAATTCATCGCGTCAATTACTTATACAAATATATTTGATGAAATTTGTTTTATTATATTTTCACCTCTATTGGATTCACTCAGTATATTTGCATTTTGCAGCACATAACTTATAATTAATTTTCAAAAACGTAAACGAGTGTGCTTTCTTAATACCGAAAATTCCGGTATTGATAAATATTGGATTACCGGTTTTGAAATACCGGTATTGCAATCCCAATGTATTATGTCACTTTGGCGTTTGTTAATCTAAAAAAGAACTAGAATTATAAACTTATGCGATTACGTCGGTTAGTAACAATTGTTGTAATATATATGGCGTTTATAATAACATGTATTACATTGTATAAAGGTACATCACATTTTCGATTTTTTTGAAAATATTTCATGTAATCATCAATGACATTATTTGACAGCTCGATTTGTTGCGTGGCGCCGTTTCGCTGATGTCGCAATATTAATATTAATTATTCTCCAAATCGCCGCATCTCAAGATGTAATTGTCGTCCTTTATTTCACCAGCCTTTGTCAGCCTGGATCAATTTACTACTGCTGGGCTTTTCGATGAATGTAGAGGGTCGTGAGACTTAAATCGGGGTAGATAGACTGTGTATAAACATAAACAGCGTCAGAAAACGAACATCGGTATCAAGCTATATCAATGTCACACATCATATACTTTTAACCATAGATTTATATTATTAGCAAGTGCAGGTACGTTATAAAGACTAAATATTTGGTATGATCCGTGACGTTGGCCAGTAATTAACCTACCTACCTGGATTTAATATACAAAAACCGATAGCCAAAATTATTAAGGCAATCTGATAAGCATTTCATGTACGAACTACTAGTTAAATTCGTCGTAAGCACATATGTAGCTTAATTGGGTAAGCACATTGGCTTTAATACAGCGATTATAAATTCAAGTCCCGCGGGTTTTTGCATGAGATGTTTTCAAGTCATGTATGTGCAATTTATAGAATATTACATTCTTAAATCTCACGAATTATTCGTTAAATAAAAGAAATAGTTTATTATAAAAAAATATATATTTTAAGACCCCGACCACCACCATGAAATGACAGTTAAAACTAACTTTAATCAGAGTGACTTTGTATCCTTGATAATTTATGGGTAGACGACAAAATATGCACAAGTTTCAGACACGACAGTAGGTATGCATTGTCATAACGACATAGGAAAAAAATATTGCAAACTATGGAGTTCTATTTCAAGGAAAAATATCCGAAATATATTTCATAGTTTATGTGTGCATTCGACTTTCGTTTTTAACGTAGACTTATGATTCATGTAGAGATTCCGGTAACAGATTACAAATTAACTTATCATGGGCGTTCCGGATATTAACAATGTTTGAACAGACATTCACATCATCATCAGCCAGGATTGGCTTAGATGAATGCGTTCTCTTAGCTCCTTACGCTCTTCTCGGTCCCTAGTTGTTTGCTGACAAATACATTTGCCGAACTTTGTTCGTCTATCCAGCGAATTATATGGTCATTTAGTGTCCTTTAGATACGGTATGACTAGGGAATCCAATCCCGAGCCAAAATGCTGATCCCGGGATTTCGGGACTACAATAACATTGATATAAACGGTAAAAAATAAATGTAGTATAATTTATACTACTTAAGACATTTATTGTTAATATTCTATACGTTCAATCTTGAAAATACATAAGTTTAATGGAGTAAATAATATTGTAATATAAATAATAATATGAATTTAATATGAGATTGCTATTTCTGATAGTAAAGACTTAACGAATGGGTTAGCGAGATTTAAAATAGTAAAGCAAATCATGGTGTACTTATGGCCTTTCCGCTTCATAAATCTAATTAGTCAACCAAATATGGAACTGCCCTAAAACGTATGAGATCATGGTGGAATTACTTTGTAAATAGTGTGAAGCATTGTTTTTTTCCAATCTTTCTCATTTTTATTAACGTATGTGAAAAAATAAAATGAGTCGGAAAATTACACATGGGTATAAACCAAATTTTATTCAAACTCAATTTATTTGTAATGTAGTTTTTTGTTATTAAAAGTATTTTTCTGTTATATTTTCGTTTTTATTTTATTTTCCATAAAAATTGATAAAAAAAAAACAATCCCGAAGGTTTCGGGATTATGTTTATCGATCCCGGGATTCATAGGTATCAAAAATTGCTCGGGATCCCGGGATCCCGGGATTGGAACCCTAGGTAACTTAGAGATATTTACTATGACGGAATTAGTATAAAGTGCTGGTATTCACACTTTCTCTTCCTCTCACTCCTCCGGAAGGCCGTAAGTAATGCAATACAAATCAAGTGATACGACAAGGTCCCACTAGTAAACTAAAGTCTAAACTAGTAGTCTAAACTGGTAAATAAAATTTAAAAAAAAATGTCGATGGTTCTTTTCGAAATCCCAATGAAGTCATATTATCATACGATCGACACGTTGGATATACCTGGTATATAACAATATTTTGTTATGTGGCTACCAATTTAACCACACTGAAAACATTGTAGAATCGCGATCAAAAGTCGTAATACTAAAAAAATATAGCATTGTAATTTGCAATTCTGTACCACGGCCTATATTTTAGTCGGTTTTGACTGTAGATGTATCAATACATTCAAAAGGCATCAATCAGTGTTGCCAACTGTTATTCACAAAAATAAGTGAAATAGGGTAATAAAATAAGTTATATGGCAGAAAAAAATGCTAGACTTTCTCATAATTTACAAAGTGTCCCGAAACAAGCATTTTCTTTAAAGAAAGAGAAGAGAGAAGATAAAGAAGAAAATTATTAACAATTTTTAAATACGAACTAAGATCGAAAAAGAATTTCTTGTTTTACAACTGAGTAATAAATTAAATCACAAAATCAAAGCAGGTAAGAGGGTTAGTCATAATTTTGTATGTAGCATTTATTTTATTTATAATACATAAGGTACAAAAGATTTTCATGAAGATTTTCATTATGGCTTTATTATAAGAAGTTTTAAGCTCGAAGTTTCGAAAACGCTGTATTTATCGCCATGCGCCAGAGGGAATGGGACAACTGGACGCCAGGACAATTGGACCCCGCACTGTCGTAGACACGTAAACAGAACGTAGACGATGAATTTTAATCAGATTCTATCTACTACTTAGTAGTTTTAATTCATTTTACTCTTAAATTATCTTAAAATGTGTAAATCTTGCCCATTTTTTGAATAATAAAATGCCTAATTTTTGTCAAATTTGGGATCACAAAGATTATAAAATATAATTTTGTATCGTAAATATGTCACTATATAATGTTACATTAATTTTACTAATAGTTTTGTAAATGCGTTTAAAAAT
Source organism: Rhyacophila brunnea (assembly GCF_057557595.1). Taxonomy (NCBI): domain Eukaryota; kingdom Metazoa; phylum Arthropoda; class Insecta; order Trichoptera; family Rhyacophilidae; genus Rhyacophila; species Rhyacophila brunnea. The sequence goes on along the minus strand of NW_028232893.1, from coordinate 19,638,082 downwards.
TAATAAACCTAAAAAATATTAACACCGCTGCACATGGATGTACCGAAATATGACTTTATTCTAAAACATTAGAGCGAGAGGTTTAAAAGAATACTATTTTATGTAATAAAAATACTTTATTCAGTCATCAAATGTTTAAAATAAATATAAAGGATAATAAGGCTTCAAAATTAAATAAAAAGATTATCTACAACGTTTAAGGAATGTCCAGGGTCATGCTTTGAAAATAGCATAAAACCTCCATTTTGACCTACGCGGCGCACGTCCCCCCTTAACATAATGTTTTTGTGTTGCGTATTGAGAATTACCATGCCTAAGGCTTTATATAAAAATAAAAAAACTCTTTTTTCGTTGGAACTTAAACATATGCCAATTAAATCATTATTTAAGTCTGCATATTTAAATTATTCTCACCAACTATTAAATCATAATATAGTAATTTAATTATAAATATTTAGTCTATTTATTTTCGAATTGCGTGGCGTTCAGTTGTCCTGGCGCCAAATCGTCCTAGACCAAAGCCAGATGTGAATTTTGCAAAATAGATTTCTTTTTAAAAATACTAGATCTAGCAAGAACTCTAAGTTGGCAACGCTGATAGCCACTCTTCGCCACTGATAGAGACACGTCTTGCAGAGCCTCTATCCATGCCAGCGTGATTGATCGAGATCATTAAGTATAACGGTCTCTACAAGCGAGAGTGTTTTTTTTTGCTTGTCAATCAAATTCAATGAATCAGAAGTACTTATTTCATTATTGACATATCACGAAGTAAGATTAAAACTCAGTTAGGTGCTTTTTGTATTGATCTGATATTTACGCTCATAAGTTCAGTGTGAGGATGGAATGGTTACAAAAAGAATTATGAAATTTTAATTTAACGGAAAAAAAACATCATTACCTTGCTCACCAAAATTATTCTTTATTATAGGAAAAAAATACTATAATTTAAAAACACCTAGGTACTAAAAAATCTTTTTTTTTAAATGCGACGCCTGGTGGGTTAATGTGATTTACCAATAATTAAGCTACGGGTGTCTTATCCAATTACGACGAAATTAACTAGTAATTTTAAAATGAAATGGTTATCAAATTTTGTTAGGTTTGGCTATTGCTTTTTCTGTTTTAAATTAAGCGCACTATTTATTAACCGGTGCCCAGTTCATTCCAAATTTTAGTTATAACGTACTTGCACCTGTTAATTATTTAATAAACTATTTCTTTTAGTCAACGAATCATTTTTTTAAAATCTGAATAATTTTGTTGAATAAAAGAAACCGTTTATTTAACATTTTTTTTTAATTGTAGATATTTTTTGTATAATAAATAATCTATATTAGTCTGTCTATGAATCTATAGTCCACTGTCGAATGACATTAGTGTAGTAAAACATTATTGCAGTAATGGAAATAAAACAATCACATAAATGTCCAGAAAAATAGATACTTAAATCTATTGTGAAGTCACCTGGAATTGAACCCGGAGCCCCTGAATGATAATCCAGTGCTTTAGTAGAGAAATCTTATGTTTATTCAGTATTTATTTTAAAAAAAAATAAGTTAAAGCAATTTTCTCTCAGAAACTCTCAGCTTCAGCTTAGTCTGATTAGCTCTGACCCTTTTTTATCATACAAGTCCTCCATTTTGAGACTAAGCACCTTACACTATTGAGATCCATTTCTAGTGGTAAGTGTGGTCATCTAGTTGTCAAATGCGATACACACCTGAAGTGAACTAATCCTTTGGCAAGTTTATCTGCTCATGGGGTCGAGTCGAGCGATCTTGTTAATCTATTCTCGTGTACCGTTTGAAGTAGATATTCTATTTTATTGTTGATTAATCGCTGTAAACTCTGAATAATATTAATCTTATAATTTTTATTAAATTTTTGTAGACGTGTTAAAATAGTAGGTTAAATTTATAAATGTTTTTATTATTTTACTTTCATATTACCTACCTACATAAAATAATTTCAAGCTAAAAAGAACTTTTATATACAACGTTTTTAAATTTTCTGTTGAACCATGATCAAAAAACTTTGTACTTGACATGTCATATTGATTTCCATAGTAACGCACGTATATATTAATAATTTAGTTGCTAGGACCCCAGACCCCTAGCAACCAATAATGGTGTCGAAATAACTGTTCATACAAAACAGAAGTAACTGAAAATGAATTCAATTCTACTTAACGGTGGCTAAAAGTATTTAAAAAATGCATTGGCATCGTGTTCTGGTATATTCTAAAAGCTTAAAATGTCTGGCTAGTCGGGAAGTTAGTTAAAAATCGGTTGCAAGATTTGTACCGGACAAATAAGAATACGAGCTAAGAAAAACGTTGTAATAAAATAGTTTTCTTCCTTTTTCTTGTTTTAAATTTGTTGTCATCAGTAGGTTATGAAGTGTCTTATTTATTTTTTTCTATGCTACTGTTTATAATATTGTGTACCTACTTTTTTATGCGGTGGAAACACAAAAATCTATTACGATAACAATCAACCGTTTCAAACATTATATTCCATACTACTGTTTTCTTAATAAATAACTAAATAAACAAATTCTCTATTCACCACACTTTAAAAAAAATGCAATAGTTCGTTCAATATTTTCACTGCAACCTGTAACATAATTAAATTTATAATATTACATTTTCTCTTAAATTCTTCACATTTTTTTCGTTGTATTTCATATTCGTCAAGTAGTAATAATATTACGCGATGTGATCCCATGAGAACTGGATCGTTTGCCACATAGGACAAAGTATTTGCAATTCTCTCACCCGTAAAATGAGATTAAAGACAATAAAAAACTATATACCTAACTCATTTCTTTTGTTATTAATTAAGTCTCTAATGTGTCATAATATTTTGTCCCCATAACTTAGCGTGTATCCAAAACTTTATTATTAAGAGTTTCAGTATAATATTATTTAAAGCCTCTATGCATTTTCTTTTAACCATATCCGCTCCTCAACTTAGAAGATTTTGATACCACACTGCAGTGACGACGGGTGGAGGTAGGCTGTTAAGATCCGCCATAAATATTGCACACTTAATTTTGTCAGTTATACGTATTTGTTTTCATTGAATTAAGACTAAAATTCACAAACGGTGTCGATTAGTTTTTAAAATTCAATTAAACCTTGCGAAACCAAACCATAATACGTAATAGTCAAAACATACTCGTATATCTATAATTATGCAATTAAATCATACCTAACATCCGATATTTTATAGATAGAATAATATTTTTTATCTATTATAGTTTCGTTTAGGCAAGGCTTGATGAATTTAAGAAATGATCCAACAATATGGGTAATATGTATTCTTAATCCAACGAAAACAAATAAGTGTGCACAATTTTGTCGTATCACCCAAAGTATATCAAAATTATTATGGTTTGGTTTAGGCAGGGTTTAATTGATTTTTAAAAAAACTCACCAACACCATCTGTAAATTGTAGTCTTAGTTCAATAAAAACAAATACGTATGACTAATAAAGTTTAATGTGCACTATTTATGACGGATCTTAACAGCCTACCTCCACCCTTCGCTACTGCCACACGGTGTCTCCAAGAATCCGTCGGTTGTTATTCTACCCTGCTAAGCAATCAAGACAGTGTTTTTAGTTTTAGTTTAGAGAACCCAAGTTTTAAACTACTTGTTCCCTTATAATATTGGGATTGTTTTGACATAATCGCTAAATAGACAGTGTATAGATATAGTGTATTTTTACTTAGTAGGACAGTATTCTGATTGTACCATCCTAGACCATAATCCCGTATCTCCGCCGTATACACTCTGTGGATGGTATTTAGCGAACGTCCCAGGACGCTGAAACTTGGCTTACAGAACAGACAAGTCCGGTTGGAATTCTCTTGAGGCATTTGCAGCACGTGGCTTCTTCACTATCAGCGTGAAGAGAGGTTATTTGGTCCGGTGTCTTATCTCCTAAAGTTATACCACCACACACCCAGTATTCGCTGCAAAAATCTATTTTCAAAGTATAGTATACTTTGTTGTTCTGAGTATTTTTATGGAGACATGACTCGCTATTGTAAAGCAGCGTCGTCAACTGAAGTCAAGCGTAGAATAGGCGACGTGTTGTATTAAGTTGAATGTTAATCCAGCCGTTACAAAATACCATCTCTCGTGATGTGCTCCTCTAAGTATTTAAAGCTGTTGATCACTAGGCATAGTCATCGGTAGGGAATCCAATCCCGGGATCCCGAACAATTGTCGATCCCTATGAATCCCGGGATTAGTACCTAAACATAATCCCGAAAATTTTGGAATTAATTCTTTATCAATCACAATCAATTGGTACGTGTACAAAATCATTATGTTAGTGACGTGTATATACCTGCACATGTCACAGGGGGAAACACCGGATGCTCACTGAAAATAAATAACCATTTTTTGGTGCCATACGCAATCGTAACAACATCAGAAAAATAAAACAGTTAGACGCCACCGACGTGCTGACACGCAATTTTATTATATGCATTGTATTTATTGTCATCTAGATGTTTTTTTTTATTTTTATTGAACTTGTATTTGTAATCTTTTCTTAAACACATACTTAAATAAAACTGTTTTACTTTCACATTATTATTTATATTATAATATTATTTACTCCATTAAACATATGTATTTCCAATATTGAACGTACACAATAATATTAACAACAAATATGTCTTAAATAGTATAAATTATACTAAACATTTTTGACCGATTTTATCAATGCTATTTGTATTTATATAAAACTTATGTATTTATATAATATTAACTATCGTAAAAAATGACAATCCCCGGATCCCGAAATCCTGGGATCAAAAATTTGGTTCGGGATTGGATTTCCTAGTCATCGTTATTTAAAGAACATGCATTATGCAATCAAAAATCTTTCCTTATCGCAAACAAATTATCGCATTTTTTTTTTTTTAATTATTAATAACCATGTCCTTGCTTTTTCGTGCATACGCTACTGTAGAACATTAAACTAATTCTGTGGCTTTCGTTTGTTGTATTATCTTTAACAAAAACTTTAAAACACAGAACAGCGCATCTATTTTATACACAAAACTGCTTTCGGTCGCTACGGCAGCGATCTAGGGTATGTTTTCATCGAAGTATTAGCACTTATTGTAACAGTTACAATAAGTTACCCATCTAAACCAGTGTTTCCCAGCGTAGGACGAACGCTCGACCGGGGGGCAATTTGAATATTAGTCTGGTATACTTAAAACGTTCACTAATGTCAAACTATAAACGACACGCTTCGACTGTCTGCTAAACCGTAAATAAGGCTCTTCACATTCGCACCCAACCCAATACAAATTTTTTTCACACGATGTGTGTCTGTGTACCGTATTTACCCAATGAATTTTGATCATATTTCTTCGGCTGTTGATTCCATTGTTTTTTGTTCACAGTGTTATTATATTATATTTTATGTGTAAGTAAGTAGTATGCAAAACTCACGTAGAGCGTTGTAGCTCTGAATAGTAACTATGGGAATAGTTTGACATTATAATAATATGTAATTAGGTATAACCGAACATGAATTTTGATGTCTTGAATACTTCCGTGTATAATCAATAATCATGATCGTTTTATATAGTTACACAAATATACAAATAATATATATAAGTATAATGATTTTTCTACATGATGTGATGACAATTCTGCAATATTTTAAGTACGTAATATTTACAACTTTTACGGTTATCTGTGGTCGTAATCAATAGCGGCTTTTCCATGAGGTCAATTGGTCAATGACCCCCCAAAAATAAACATTTCACAATCTATGTAGGTTATAACTAAGATGTAGGTACAAGGTATTATAATAATTATCGGCTAACACGTCAAGGCGAGACGCACATGGATGGACGAACTGTGTGTATAAAATTCAAACAAAAAAAATCCGCTCGGTCGCTATACCTTGGGTCATTTGGAAATACGCCTCAATATTTCTCTTTCTCTCTCATTTTCCATATGCGAAACGGAGAAAGCACACATTTCGCCAGTCTTTTTTAATTTGTTTTGACGCAGCATAGGCAAGATTTTTGTCATTGTCCGAGAAAGAGATAACAATACATTTTTCAGTGTGTTAAAGGAAACAGGTATAAAACGTTGTTCTGTTATTAATTATTATTGCCTCGTAATTTCATCGAGTATGTGTTGTATTACCTACAAGCATTGTTTTAACTATCTTTTTAATCTAAATATCTAACAATTTATAGCACTTCTTTTATAATGTATAAAAAGCCAATTTGCTATACGTCTTTTAAGTGTACAACGAAAAGGCAAATTAAAATAATATAAAATTATTTAAAACTGACCTCCCAAAATATCGAGCAACGGCCGCCAATGGTCGTAATATATTTTTTAGTTGTCTCTGCATGCTTTCTCCTTCTTTTATGGATGTTTAGGGCTTGTTGTAGAGACCGTTCTCAAGATATATTTATTGAAGTGTACTACTAGGGCCTAGGGGTATTAATGTAAAATGTGTTGAAAAGTGGTGTGTATAGATGAGAGTAAACGTTGCTCAGAGTAAAAAGGTTGCGATAGTGTACCGTGTCTGTTACGACGACCAGAGTTACCAAATCGGATATTGGTTATTTAGTACGGTTTAATTGATTGCCATAACAAAAATAATATATAATTTCTATTATTGAAACTTTGAAGCTTGGTCGGTTTTTTTAAATATTCACTATTTTGTAGGCACATATATATCATATATCTATAATGCATTGGCGAAGGGTGTGCTGTTAAGATCCGCGTGAAATAGTGCACACTAAACTTTGTCAGTCATACGTACTTGTGTTCATTTAAATAAGACTAGAATTTACAGATGGTGTTAGTTAGTTTTTAAAATTCAATTCAACCCTGCGAAAACCTACCCACAACAGAATGATAGTCAAAAAAATATCGTCTATCTATAAAATATCTAAAATTGTGCAATTAAATCATACATAATTTTGGCTATTAATATAGATAGAATTAAGATAGATTAATATTTTTTTCTATTATAATATAGTTTAGGCAGGACTTAATGAATTTAAAAAAATCAACCAACAATATGTGTAATATCTATTCTTAATCCAATGAAAACAAATACATAAATGTGAATGAAAAAGAGTGCACAATTTTGTCATGTCGCTTAAAGTATACCAAAACTATTATGGTTTTGTTTAGGCAGGGTTTAATTGATTTTTAAAAAGTAACCAATACCATCTGTACATTGTAGTCTTAGTTCAATAAGAAATATGTATCACTAACAAAGCTCAATGTGCACTATTTATGGCGGATTTTAACAGCCTATCTCCACCCTTTGCTACTGCTTTAATGATATTATCATAATGTGAAGTTCTTGAGCATAAATATTATAATTTTTACTCACGTTAATAAATATAATCAATTTAATAATAAGTAAGTATAACTTTCGTGTTTAATCAGATAAATATTATAATTTATAATGTTTCGCTGTATGTAAATAGATGGTAGCCTCTTTCTCATCCTATTATGTTTATCAGACGCGGGATTCAAACTTATAATTTAAGACTCCATAATAGAACCGATTTTAACACACTTAAACGTTCTAAAATCCCAATCGGTATCTTTTTAATCTCATTGTGTCTATATAACTAAGTACATAACTTTCTTAGTTAAGATATTTTGTAATTTTTTTTCGAAAATTTCATGTTGTAAACATATTGAATTATATAGGTAGATGTGTTCATTCAGCAAAATAAAATTGAAATTAATCGTAACTAATTAAATAATAATTAGATCTAGACAAGACTAACATGATTTTCTTCGACAATTATTTGTATAATTGCTTGGGCAAAGATTCACGATTACCTGTAACGAGATATTCTTATTTGGGTAAAACATGATACAATTTTAACGATGAACTGAATTCTCGTTTTAAGCAGTACCTCACGAGCCAATATCAAAGTGATTTCGCTTGTATGAATCATTACAAATTTGCAAACACAAAGTTGATTATATTCCGTGCCAACAGGACCGTATTATGTTATAGGCTTTAAAAGGAGAGTTATTCCAACTAGATAACACCATAACACTTTTTCGTTATTTTCTAGACCTCGTATTATGTGTATCTGTAAAATAACTGGTAGGGTATTAGAGCATTAGGCGAATCTTTCAGTTGGTACCCATGTTTTACCCTTCGTGCAAACCCACACTTGCGAAACTGTTAAAAAAATCGGCATCATTATTACATCTTTTGGGCTATGACGTAGATAGTAGAAGCTCTGTTAACAAACGCTATTGTTGATACTTCATAACTCAGAGATACGTGAAATATATCATATAGTGACATCCCTAGGCAAAGTGCCGTCTTCTCTTATCTTTAGTTTCAAATTGTCTGCTAGTTTGTTGGGTACCTGCTTACTTATCTTATTAGGTATTACAAGACAATCATAGTGACAACATTGGCAGGAATTTTTATCCTTCGATTATTTTTGAAGCGAACAAATCGTCGATTTCATGGAAATCCCTCACTGATATCAAAAGTATTATATTTGTATTCCTTCCTTCATTCTCCGCTCCTATGAAACGCATGCCCTGCCAACCCTCGCGGAACGTCACTGATACCACAGCATATCTATCACAACTTGTCATGAGATTTACACAATGGGGTATAGTATTAAATTTATGTGTATAAAAGTCACCCGCAATCAATGACATTAATATGTACGAAGCATCTGGAAAAAAAATGACACTCACTTTATTGTCGGGTCTGCCGAATGGCATAATCTGTTCTAACGCCATTACAATAAAGGTGATATTGCCATAAATTCCCGATGCTTTTTGTCGGGTCTGCCGAATGGTTCGGTTCGAACGGGTTCGCTCAAATGAACATTGACACTAGAAACACTGTTCTAACGCCATTACAATAAAGGTGATATTGCTATGAATTCTCGATGCGTGATATCGCATAATGGAAATTGCGTGACGTCTACCTATACATTCGAATGCGCGAATTTACTTGCTAGCTACTGTATTGAGTACGTTGTCCATTAATAATGGTCATTGCCTGCAATGAATAAAACTTGAAGAATTTAATCAAATTATAAATATATTTTCTAGTAACGTATAATAACTTAATCCGGCTCTGCTTACCAATGTATCTATTGCAAAGCACATGGTAGTGTTTCTTAACAAAAATGCACGTATTTCATCCAATAGTTATTATTTTTGCTACTGTAGCAACGTTTCGTTTTGTTTTTTTGCGTACCTACATTAAGAAAAAAATTGAACTATATTATTATTTGCATTTTTCACTTGGAAATTGTTATTTGATTGAAGTGTTACAAGCCGTATATGTCAGTAACTAGTATTTTTGAGTTATACCACTATTGCTTTCAGGTAGCGTGTATATAAATTTAATTATACCACCGACCTGACTAGACCAAATTGAGATATTGAATGGCATTTTACATTTGAGGCTAAAGGTTGAAATACAATAATTATGATTACGTTATGTGTTGTCACAGTAAGCTGTCGCTACGGGAAAAAGTATGTAGTGTCGTGTTTTTTTTTTATTTAAAATGTTATCAGACTTATGCTCCCATCCCGTAGCACACTTTGAATCTTTAAACGAACATTGTCACTTCAAAATCTGTCGAAATTACCAGAACAATAATGAGGTTACCTCACGCGTACCACGTTATATCTACACCCATATGACTCAATGAATGTTTATTATTTTTCACATGCCTACACATTTTTGACTGATGTCAAAATCGCGTTTTTTGTTTTTAGTGGTTGGCACTATGTATTTTCTACAAGAATATTTTGTATTATCTATGGTCTACAGGTCGGGTTCTGTTCAAAATATTATCTATAGATGCCATATCATCGCAAGTAATTTTAACGTACACACACGTAGAAACTGTTGAAATTAATTGAAATTAGCATGAATAATGAATAATAATTCAAAATACTAATAAGTACATGAAAGTTGGCACCCTCCATCATTGAATTTATAGAGATAGTGTTGTTCAAAATATTTTGCGGAATGTCGAAACCATAGACTAAATTTGACACTGTGACACATGCCCCCCCCCCCCTACCTATCGCTAAGGATAAAGGCAGTGTGATGCTCTTCACTAGCATTTTCCAAATGATTTACGCGGTAAAATTAAAGTGTATATTTTAGTGTGTTTTGTATATTTTAATACATCCGTTTGAATTATGATGTTGTCGAGTATTAATACACAATTAAAATTCTATCATACAACCACATAATTTCTAATTAAATATCATTGAAGGGAAATAGCGCCGCAGGCGACTTTTTTTACTATTAAAGCAAATTTGTGGTGTGTATCTTACTTATCTGGTTGACTCGCCTCGCCGGACCCCTAAGCTAGAGTCCTGTCAGCCCCCCCCCCTCTTGTGGGGGCCATGTCGTGACAACATGTGACAGGTTGCTTTCAGGTAGCATGTACATAAATTTAATTTTACCAGCGACCTGGCTAGACTAAGTTGAGATATTGAATGGCATTTTACATTCAAGTCTTACGCAAATTTTGCTAGGCTGTGTAAACAATAAGTAATCATATGATTTATTTGTAAGTTATCGATCACCGAGATGTTTTGTTGAAATCAATTCTCTATGTAGAGCGCACGCATGAAATTGCAAGAAAACTTTGTATAATGATTGATAGACCTCGTGCACAGATTAATCATTTGGATTATAGTTCTATAATAAGAACTAGTATTCTTGTGAAATATTTCATAATTTTATAAGTACTGCAGCTTACGGAATACTATCTAAAACATGGCTTCCCAAAGTGAACTCTAGAGAGATCTGGAGGTACGTCGCTGGCCTAAACAATGATAGAGGATGTTGAAAAGTAAGTTTAAAATTAATAATACTTAAAAAAATTGGTCGCACAATTTCCTTATCATTGCATAGGTATTATTTGTAATGTTAGTTATTTGATAACTAATAATATTGATCAGTACAGATATACCAGTAACACGTCTGCTTATAATGTGAATACCGGATTCGAATATTATAGTAACATCTTATAACATAAAATATAACTAACGATCTCTATCGATTATTTAATACTCGTCCATATTAAACATTTCAAACAAGCAGTTCACAAAATATTAATAGAATATAGAATATTCTCTAGAATATAGAATATAGAATCTTCTCGAAGCTTGACGCTAAAAATAATATCTATTTTAAAATGGTGAGAGAAAAAGTTTTTGAAACTCTAATCGAAATAGCATATTTTTAATGAAATGTATTTATTATTATAAAACCTAATAAATAAATTAATTAGTAATCGATATGGTTAAAAACAATACAACTATGAGAGATATAACATTCGTATCTTCAAATTAATTTACAATGATTGTAGCCGGATGTATATTGGAAAAACGTCGAGATTCTTTAGTTATATTTATAACAAAGAATGTACGGACAAAAATATTAGTCTTTAATTCTAACAAACAAATATGTGTAACGCAGTGGCGAAGGGTGGAGGTAGGCTGTTAAGATCCGACATAAATAGTGCACATTAAGCTTTGTCAGCCATACGCATTTGTTGTTATTGAACTAAGACCACAAATTACAGACGGTGTTCGTTAGTTTTTAAAATCAATTAAGCCCTGCCTAAACCAAAACATAATAGCTTTGAACACTTTGGTCGATACGACAAAATTTTGCACACTTTTTCATTCATACTTATTGGTTTTCGTTAAATTAAGAATAAATAATATTACAGATACTGTTGGTTCATTTATTTTAATTCATTAAGCCCTGCCTAAACCAAACAATAATAGATAACAAATATTATTCTATTTGTAACATATCCAATGTTATGTATGATTTAATTGCATAATTTTAGATATTTTATAGATAGACGAGTATTATCTATTATGGCTTGGTTTCGCAGGGTTTAATTGTTTGAAAACTAACCAACAGCATCTTTAAATTGTAGTCTTATTTCAATGAAAACAAATACCTACGTATGACTGACAAAGTTTAGTATGTACTATTTATGGCGGATCTTAATAGTTTACTTCCAACCTTCGCCACTGGTAACGAGATCACAGCTATTTTCTGTAATAATTCATAAATAGAATCCTCTAATTTGTACAGTATTATAAAAGAAATCATCACAACAAAGATTTGTAACACTCATAGAGCCCGCTGTAGCCGACAGACGGATGTTTAACGAATATCGAAAAAAAATGTCAAGAAAATATTTGCGCAAATGCTGAAAAATCGTACATTTGTCATTCTTTACCCAGGTAATAAAGTAATACTTTTGAGTGTTGTTTACTTTTTTTCGATAAATGAAAAGTATATTAAGATCGATTCATTACGTAAATACCTAACACTAACACTAATAAATACGTCTGATTATTACATTATTTTCACTGTCTGTAACATCAACAAAGAAGTCATTTTGAAATCTACTAATTTTATTGCCATATTAATAAAAACAAAATAGATCTAGTATAAATATTAAGTATACTGGACCCATAGAGTGTAATAAATTCTTTTAACCTCTGATAAAGAGATCATTTATTTATTTAATGTTTATATTGACCGAATTTATGTTCATCTCTCCAGCGGGCTTTAAAGCGTCCTGTGGGCATTTAGTGCTCTTTGGATACCACTGTATGACAGCATTAATTGTCCAGCGGTTTTCCACTCACCGAGCAACGTATCCAGCCCAACATCATTTCATCGCGTACTTTTTTCTACTTCCTTACACATTGGTTTACTTTGTAATCTTCACGCGTTGTGCCCAACATGCACATTTATATGGTACGTTGCGCTACTAGTAATTTTTAAATTTAATTTTAGATATTTATTTTGCCTGATACTTTTTCTATTCTGAACAATATTTTTTTAATGAATTATCAGGGAATCATAATTTTAAAATTGTACCTTATGAAACGCGATCTGACTAACTAGGAGTTTAACAACTTACTGTCACTGCATTTTGGTTTATGTATCGTCGGCCTATTATGTAAACCTTCTATATCTGTTTTATTTTACAACGTTTTTATTAGCTCGTATTCTTATTTGTCTGGTGGTTGTTTATCCAGTACAAATCTTGCAATCGATTTTTAACCAACTTCACGACTAGCTAGACATTTGAAACCTTTAGAATATATCATAACACGATGCCAATGCATTCTTTTAATAATTTTAGCCATCTTTAAGTAGAATTGAATTCGTTTTCAGTTAATTCTGTTTTGTATGAAAAGTTATTTCGGAAGAAATCCGTAATCCAATCCACTATTATTGGTTGCTAAGTGGGTGATCCTAGCAACATAAATATTAATATATACGTGCGTTACTATGGAAATCAAAATGACATTTCAATATTATATATTTATTTTTTTTGCTTGTTTTTTATTTACAAGTTTGAGCATATTGAGCATAATAATTGAACAGAAAATATAAAAACGTTGTATATAAAAAGTTCTTTTTATCTTGTAATTTTTAATGTTTAGCAGAGAGTTAAAACGTATTATTTAATACATTTCTTTTACAAATAAAAATAGTTTTTTCTACGATATTATTTAAAGTTCACTCGTTTTTTATATACGTATCATTAATCATAAATTTAAAACTTTTTTAATTATAAAAGAAATGTAACAGATACGTTTTAATTCTCTCCTGAACGTTTATATAAAACAGACATAGAAGGTTTGCATTGTATGTAATATTGCTGTTATATAGATTTCATATTATTATATTCTATGCATCTAAGCTGAGAAATAATAATAAATAATGTTCACAATAATAAAAAAAAATCGTACCATATTAACAACAAAAAAATTCATAAATACATCGTTAACAAGAATTCTAACAATAAAGAGAAACATGAAAATTCTTTTAATTACTACTTTGTATTATTATGTCACCATGAAGATGGTATAATAACTCTGCAGATTAGAAAGAAACCTAACATGTAATGTCAAAACACTTCGTTAACAATAATTGATACTACCTGTTCAGCATTGATCCGTGTAATAATTATTTCCATTATATTCCTTTTAGGGTAAAATTAATTGAAACAGAGATTCTACAATGTGTGAGATAATATTTTAATATAATATACACCTATTCGCTTTTTCTATCACTAATTATAATTATTACATTCATCATCATTAGCCTGAATCTATCCCCTGTTGGATGAAGGACTCTTCAAGCTGCTTCCACTTCTTTTGGTCCTGTGAATTGCGTTGCCAAGTACTTCCGCAGAATTTTATTATTTCATCGATCCAGCGGCCTCTAGGTCTACCTTGCGGACGTTTTGTACTTCTTGGATACCACTGGATGGCTAGATTTGTCCAACGATTGTCTCTTCTTCGAGCTATGTGTCCAGCCCATCTCCATTTAAGGCTTTTAATAAACTCTATTACATCGCAAACCCTTGTCTGCTTCCTTATCCACTCATTCCTCTTTTTGTCCTTTCGCGTTATGCCCAGCATGCACCTCTCTATACCACGTTGTGCTACTCTAAGTTTCTGGATCTCTCTTTTAATTTAGGGTCCATGTTTCACACGCATATGTGATCACGGGAAGCACACACTTTTGAAGGCATTATTCAGGCGGTCAAAAGCACTCCAGCCTAGCTTTACTCTGCGAACAATTTCATCAAATATATATCCATCAATTATTACATTGTTTGATTATAAACATCTACATTTAAACACACACGGAATCTCAATTTACGTACTTATTCGAATAAATAATAAAATAATAAATATTTATTAATTCTAGATTTTTGAGTCGTAGGTGGTAGTCGTGTGGATTTACATGTAAATTTTACGTAAAACATTTCACCGTAGCACAGTTCGCCGTGAGTTTTCTATCGGAAAGAGATGACCCTATACCAATTATATTAGATTCAATATGAACATTAATTCAATTTTCATAGCCGATTTTGGCAAAATTCATGAATTCAAGAATGTAATCCTAACCTAACAAATAATTCAATAAATCGGGTATTTTCAAAATTTGTTTGCTGCTGGCTTTCTTTTAAGTGTAAATGAATTTTATGTCAGTACTATACGACCCAAAGATGTTAGACAGTCTTTAATATACGACCATATATTTCCGATACTACATTTCACGGCGAAGTATGATACGGCAAACTGCATACGTACAAAAAACGTCTCAAATATAATAGTACAAAACTAAACTCCATTAGAATTTAAATTAATTGAATTTTAAAATGGACCCTTTAATGTAGGAAAGATTCAAAAATTAAAAACAGCGCAATTGAAACGTGCAATAGTATTTTTTTGTCAAAGCTACCGTATCACATTGTGCTATTGCTGGTGTCTCAATATTGCGACGTCGAAGTCTCGCTACATTCAGGTGGAGTTGCACAATACTCCATCAGACCGATTTAGATGAGCTCTAGTTGACAGGCGAAGACCAAGCTACTCGTGTTACCTTAGAAAGTTGACTCAGCCAAACAAATAATGTCACATCTCCCTGCAGATTAGAGCATGGAGAGTCTTCCGGGTGATATGGTTATTGAACATTTGTTTAATTACACCAGCGATAGTCAAAGCATGACCTGGGAAGTCGTAAAACTATTTGAGACTACATAAATATAATATAATCGCAAGGTAACACACCGGCGACCAAAATGTATTATATTAAATTCAAAAAAGGTATTTTCTTGTTTATATTTATTAATAATATATAACCATTCCAAATTCAAAATCCACTAATTTTATATAAATATTGAAAAAAAAGAACGTCCAATCTACTGTCACTTGCATACAATCTACGATTTATTCAAATTTATTCTAAAATTTAAAAATAATACTTTTTACTCCCAAATTGTAAATTGTCTATTGCAATTTGATAAATTTTCATTTCAGCTTTTTTCCGAGCATATATTAAGAATTATTAATTGTTCATCTAACAAACTTATGTGTGTAATTAGCAACTGAAACATTATTTACTTATTTACAAATTAATTATTAATATTTTTCACTTTTGTGCAATATTTTAAACATTTCTATTAATACTCGTACCTCCCATATTTTACAACGTTTTTCTTAGCTCGTATTCTTATTTGTTGTCCGGTGGTTCTTTGTCCGGTACAAATCTTGCAATCTATTTATAACTTACTTCCCGACTAGCTAGACATTTGAAACTTTTAGAATATATTATCAGAACACGATGCTAATGCATTCTTTTAATACTTTTAGCCATTTGTAGAATTGAATTCATTTTCAGTAAATTCTGTTTTGTATGAAAAGTTATTTCGACACCATTATTGGTTGCTAGGGGTCTGGGGTCCTAGCAACTAAATTATTAATATATACGTGCGTTACTATGGAAATCAAATGACATGTCAATTACAATTTTTTTTGATCGTTTAAGCTAGTCAAGTCAAGTTTATATGATTCAACATAAAATTTAAAAACGTTGTAAATAAAAAGTTCTTTTTATCTTGTAATTATTTTATCACTAATTAGGAATTCCTACGCTACTTCACATGTCCTCTTATAGGGAGTAGTTCTCGGCAGCTGTATTTTTAAAGTTCGTCAATTATTATTATTTTTGAGTTTAAAATTTCAAGATGTCTCTGTTTTTTTTTGTCAACCTGTCAATTTTAGACTGAATCTCTGAAAATTGAATTAATAATTGAATATTTAATCCATATTATTATAATTTAAATTGTATTTTATTATTTTATAATATTGCACGACGAATTTATTGACAATCATTCCAATTACAGACAGAATAGATACCCAAATCAGTGAATAAATATATCGTATAATAAATACCTACAATTACATGGAATTCAATTATAGATTGCTGACTATTAATTCTTATAGGCATATCTGATTAGTCTCTCATTGTAATTTTCATATATTATATCATTGAACAAACGCATATAAACTTTGACAACCGCTGACTTGCAGCGAAGATGACCCAGTTCCGTGAATCCACTGGCATTTTGAAAGTATGAACATGTAGGTATACCCGCTTGCAAATTTACATAATACAACCATGAAAATATCAATCTTTACCTCCCGCAAAACTCAATATACAACTTTCATCCGTAAACTTTATTAGTTTTCATAAATCTACATATTATCTTTCACAGAACAATCAATAGAAACTTAGTGATATATAACAGATTTTATTGATTTTATTAATTATATACAATCAACTTTCATCGGAAATAGATTATTTATAGATTTTGTTTCAAAGCCTTGTTATTATAATACTCGTACATATCTGTCTCACTTTCTGATTCATGTCCAACTTTCATCCAAATAATCAATGACATATTAAATGGACAACTCACTTCATACCCGGCGCGCACGAGAAATTGTGCATGAAAGTCATTCACAGATGTATAGGTAGATGTCACATGACCATATGACGTATCCGTTTCCATTATGCGATACAAGCTTCGAGAATTTATAGTAATATAACCTTTATTGTAATGGCGTATTAGTGTCATGACTCATTGCGTTAGAAACAGATTCTCGGTTACTTACGACTTCTCGGAGATTAGACGCAAGTGAGCCCAGCGAATCACAGGCGACTGACTGTCCAATGGTTCCTGTCATTCAATTGCATTGAATAAACATTCATCAATATCTTAAAATGGCATTTTATAAATAATAAATAATACTAACACATGAAAAGTGATATCCCATCTTTCTTGGAGTGTTTAGTAGATTTTTTTACAATTTTTAACTAGGCACATTGGCATTTTGTAACACAATAATAACGGTGGAGTCGAAACCAATTTTGTATAGGCAGACCCAGCGGTGTCGCCAGACCGCTTGCAAGCAGAATGTTCATTTGAGCGTAGGATACCGATATTAAAATATGAATTTCGCCATCCGGCAGACTCGACACAAAGTGAGTGTCATTTTATTTTCTAGATGCTTCGTCCATATTAATGTCATTGCAAATAATGGATAAAATATTTAAATAAAATGTGATATATTACTGTTGGCGATAATTATCGTGCCATAAACACCATCCCATATTTCCACCCTACCTACTACACTCATTGTTGTCATCCAGGCACTTTAATCAATTAACGAGTGACTATTCAACCGTGTTTGCAAAACAGTACTTACCTGTTGTAGATCACAAGAGCGTAAAAACTTGCACTAGCTTGACCGCCACAGTGTCATTCATCAAAACAATAATTCAATTACCAGTTAAGGTTCGATCAATGCCGCGATAATCACAGTAATTCATAAACTCATTACCCACCCATTCACTACAAGTACAGTATAACATTGAGATTGGTGGTACTAGTTGTGTGAGTGCGTGAACAAGGAACCAGATCCAGCCATCTCAACATCAAAGTTTGATGCCAGTACCTGGACTGAATCCCTGTGTAACCGCCCTCTTCCAACATCCAAAACCCTCTTTCTACAGTCTACTAAAATCATCACCAATTACATTTTTCATGCATTCTGTTGAGAACCTAAAATAAGGAAAACATACGAATATTAATTGGCACCATTAATTAGTGATGTAATATTAAAACCTATTTTATAATATAAATCAAATTCACTAAAGGTATCGTATAATACATTATAACATTTCCTGTACTTGTAAATTCTAGAGTCAAAACTGTCACTCAGCTTAGATACATTTTTATTGTGTAAATATCTAAGAAATACCCTCACCCCCTCTCCCAAATTCATACTGTAGTAATCTCGGGGAAAAAAATCAAAAAACCTCGTGCCCGTAGGCAGCGTTGGGAAGGGGGTCGATGAATTTTTAAATGTGTAAATTTCAAATGGCTTTCGTCATGCGTTTGCTCGAGTAAAGGCGCCTTTTCGCGCAGCGTTTTATTTTGTTATTGTGCTACATTACTGACTGCAAACGATATTGTGAGACATTCTAGCTACGAGTACGTCATGAAATTTTATTTTTAGATATTGATAACATGTTTTTAATGCACAAGTTGTTGTACAATATTTTTTTACTGATTTATCATAATATTAGAATAGTTATTTCTTCCTCTTCAACAGCGCTACAACTTGAATCAACTTGATCCTCCACTGCTCGTCTTTAGTTTTTCAACAGAAGCAGCAAGCAGCAACCAAATTATTATTTATTTATATTATCAAGGTCTTTACAAAATGTTGGTACTCTCAATAAAGGATGCAATATATTTTCATGTCATTCGGATTTTAAATGTCACTTAATTTGCAATTTATGTAGGAACTTTAGATCGTTTCCTTGACATTTAATTACAACGTGACAAATTATATTATTGCAGGTAACTTTCGAGTTTATATTAAATTATTTATGATCCAATAATAAATAGTTTATGGATCACATGAAAAATATTATTTACTTTTAAATTACCTAATGTTGTTTAACGATCCGAATATTATAGGTACATATAATATATCATCTTGTTATGTGTTCGGAAACGGAAACCCTTACCGAAATCGCACAAATCGAATATTCTTAACAATAGATACATAATTAGTTACTTTGGGTGTCGATGAATTAAAGAATGAACAATTTTAATACTATCCACCGAAGGTACTTGATGGAATTTGAATTTAAATTATAATGGATTTAAGTTTTGTACTATTCTATTTGAGTCGTTTTTTGCGACCCGGGTTTCGCCTTTCGGCATCTTCAGGCACTGAGTGTATCACCAAAAGGCAAATTAACACTGACAGTCCACTTAAACCCGGGTGGCTAAAAACGATTCAAATAGAATAGTACAAAACTTAAATCCGTTAGAATAAACAATTTATTATCATTGGGGTGATATCGTAGAGAGGGAAGTTGTGGATACATAACAAACTTAACACAACTTGAATGTCTGTTTACCTGCCCGTTACCTTTGTTCAGATATAAATCAATAACTACTTGAGATCAATATTAATGAAACTTGCACAACTCAAAGCTACATTGTTTGTTCCTACTAATTTTATTTTATCTTCTCTCGGGGCACCAAAAAAGGCTTCATAAAAGTCTATATTTTGTTAATTATTATGCTATCAATTTGCATGTTTTATTTTAAAAAAAAATATTTTTTAAAAAACAGTGGTGGCGTCGATTTATTGTTCGAGATAATTGAAGATTTTATTATTCGATATTTGAAAATAAATGGTCAAAAGAACGTGCCTGTAAATTATATATTAAATACCGTAAATCAGTGGTATAACTATGCGCCGCAGGCTATTCGAAAAGCAATCCAGACAATCTGAATTCAATATACGATCACAATGAATGATTTGTACGATATCAGGCAGAAATTGAATATATAAAATTTTCCGGTGAAAATCTGTGCCGATAAGGGTACGAAAAAAGGTTTCGACTTTCATTCTGAAAAGAAAGCTGTCAATTAATGAGAAAGATTGAAACCACAGTCATAAATCATACGGGATCCTACTGGAAAACAAAGCTGAATATCTACTTCAGCTCGTCATCAATATAATCGATGGTTTAACCATCAGTTTAAAGAGTTTTCATCAAAAACTTGAAGGAAATTGTGGAACTCCGAGTCACGTCTTAATAATTAAACAAATCGCCTTCTTTCTTCTAGTATATCTAGTATCAATATTATTATATTGTATAATCTTACGAGTACGTAGCGCCTTTCTCTCGAATACATCAAATTTAATGCATGCTCATCTTCGTGAGAGTTCAACACTTTGACCCGTAATACAACACATGTCGGATAAAGTCTTATAAATTAGCTAAGTAACTTTTAAATTATAATTTATAATATAAAAATATACCTACTCATATTTATAAATTAATTTAAATTTGAATTTCCCGATTGGACAAAAGTTTCCCGCTATTCTCAAGACTAAAAAGGGTCCCCTTTTCGTTATACCCACGTGGCAATACGAACACCATCGTGAAGACGTATAACTAAGAGGGGGATACTATGGCAACACTCACTCAAAGTCACCCTAGTACCAATTTCGGTATCACTAATTCTCGTGTATGAATATCATTTTAAACATAACTACAACTATAAACGAATTATCAATATTCGACCCATCCAACGTATGTAACTTACGTCAACTATTTTCTGTCATGTAGTTTTATGGAATTTAATCAGTTTTTCCAGTAGGTTTTATTTAAACGATACAAACCAGAGGCGAAGACTCCATACTAGGTGATTATTAAAGCCTATCTTCTTAAGAAAAATATTTTTTAACTTTATAATAACGTATTTATATTATAATCACTTGATTATTTTACATTTTATAAAAATAATTTAATTTTTCAAGAACATCTTCTGTTTTACCTATATGTGGGAATGTATTATACAGAATACAGAATAATATGAAAAGGTTTAAAAAATAAATACTACAGCACGCCATCTGTCTTAACGTAAATAAATGTCGGATTATTCGTCAAGGAATGCTGATATTTTACAACGTTTTTTAGTAGTTAGTATTCTTGTTTGTCCGGTGGTTGTTTGTCCAGTACAAATCTTGAAATCAATTTTTAACTAACTTCGAGACTAGCTAGACATTTGAAACTTTTAGAATATATCAGAACACGATGCCAGTGCATTATTTTAATAATTTTAGCCATAAGCAGAATTGAATTCATTTTCAGTTAATTCTGTTTTGTATGGAAAGTTATTTCAGAAAAATCCGTAAAAAGTAAAAGATTATTGGTTGCTAATGGGGTGGTCCTAGCAACTAAATTATTAATAGGTATACGTGCGTTACTATGGAAATCAAAATGAAATGTCAAAATGACATTTCAGTATTCTATATTTGTCTGTTTGTTTGTTTTTTATTTACTTCATATCAAGTACAAGTTTGAGCATATTGAGCATAATAATTCAACAGAAAATTTAAAAACGTTGTATATAAAATGTTCTTTTAATCTTGTAATTATTTTCGTATTATCTTCTTATTTTATTTCCCGTAAGTATACCTGAAAAGTGTGATCTTTTTCTCAGATCTCCACAGCCTACCTCTTTCCAAAAGTCACCTTTCGCAACTGATGTTGACATAATATAGCGTCCTTTGGTTACCCCTGTATTATTGCGTTTGACCAGCGGCTATCCATTCGATACGCGCTATTTCTAGCCTACTGCTATTAATAAATATCTTAGAATAAATATGTTGCCAATCTCATAAAAATAACTATTCAAACGCAAACTGTTTTTAATTAGCTACCGTCAATCTACATTATCATTATACTTACCTGCATAAAAACTGTCATTATGTACTTTCTTATATATATGTACGAATAGACGTCCTGTTAGCTCTCATTATTGACAAAATCGTTCACTGTGTGATAGCAATATTACATCTGCTATACATAATATTATAAACTTTGATATCAATACCACAACTATTAGATTACATTATATATTGACAAATTAGAAAGTCAATAAATGGCCAATAATAATTAACCCCATAGGCAAAGTTCCGCCCTGTTGCAGACGGATAATGCCAACCCCTTTCATTTTTAAAGCGCGATGCAGAACCGTACTTAGGACCCTTAAGTCCCTTAGATACGCGCCTAAATTGAATAGACTATTTTAGATGACCTAAGTTAAGTGCAAAATTTATTTTTTGATTAAATGCTTCCCTATTTTTTTATAAAAAAAATCGCTGATTAAAAATTATTAGCAAGTTATGTGAGTCATAGAAAGGCAACTTATTGTTAGCTGTACATAATATTTGACAGACAGAGAGTGTGTGGGCTATGCTGTGCTGCGTTACAGACAAACAGAGAGATAAATTTTATGTTTTATATTAATAATTTATTATCATAACGTTTTCCCATTTACTAAAATTTGCAAATTATTAGCAAATTCAGATATAGCAAATACAATTATTAGCAAGTTCAAGTATGTTACAATAAAAAATCTTGGAGTGATCCGCGACGTCGGTTAGTAATTAAAAGGATACCTACATACTTTGATTTAAAATACAAAAGCCGATCGCCAATAGTAGCTCAATTTGGAAAGCGCTTCAGTGTACTTGTCCCAATTAAGTATGACTCCTTTAGCATAGTAGTCTATGTGCGTGAGCGCAATACCCTTGAGATGTAGGTTCGATTCCTGCGGGGTGTCTTACTTTTTTCAAAAAGATTTTTTCTTTTGGTTATAATATATTTTCTCAGAAGTTTTTTAAAATTATGTATGTTATATATTTATTTATTTAAGAAAACAAAACATTGTGGACACAAAAAATCAAAATTTTAGGAAATCACAACATGAGATTTACATTATAACAAATATTATACTCACAAGAGAGCAGAAGAAAAAAGGTACTGTTCGGTTATACAGAATACAGCGGAAAACGCATTTTGAAAATAGCCGATAAACTGGAATATTTGTTAGGTTAACCTAACCAAACCTAACCTAACCTAACCTAACCCAAGCCAACCTAACCCAAGCCAACCTAACCTAACCTAAACTAACCCAAACTAACAAATAATCCAGTATATCGGGTATTTTCAAAATGCGTTTTCCGCTGTATTCCGTATAACCGAACAGTACCGAAAAAAATATAAACAATTTTATACAATAAAATAAAATTTCAAAAACAAAATGCACAGTTCATCTTTGAAAATATAATAATATTATGTCTCTAGGGTCGCATTGACTAGTTTTGCACCCTTTGCTAATGATGCCTGATAGGCTTGACTCGAAAAAACAGTTCTGACCCAGAATATTATTCTTCTTAGAACGCCTAAGTGGAAGAGAGAAATAACATGTGACGCGTTTATTTATAATATTTTTTTTGTTAGATCGGCTGTTTAACGTTGACAACTTTGTATTATGCTCTTAGTCTAAAATTGTATGCGAAATTGTTAGGTTAGGTTAGTATATAGTAGTAAATAGGTGCTCTAAAATCTTGATAAAAATGACACACGTATACATAAACTACTGAGGATTAGAGAATTTCCACGAAACATACTCTCAAACAGCGGTGATTTAAGTTAAGGCTAAGTATGCAGGCTTCCTTGTAAGGCCATTCGCTCACGTGAATACTCAAAAAAGACGAGACTGAAACTCCAGTATTTTAATAGCGGCTCGCTGACGGCAAGACTGGAATATCTCAGTTTCAAAACGTCCGCGACCGAAGCCGAAGAGACGTGACATGCTAGTCTCCAGTCACCCATAAAACAGTGGTACCAATATCAGTAAATTCGATGAAAAATAATATTTTCTTACCAAAATTGGTAGCACTGAACTTAACTAAACAAGCAATAACAGAAGTCAAGACGTCAAAAGTTAAAGATGGGCGAACCGATTTTTAATTAAAGATATGTGGCAGATGTTGAGAAATACTCCTGCCTGTATAATTTGAGGCTGCCAGAATATTCACGTAAAGATATTATGGAATATGCTTAGAATGAAGTAGGAAAGACAATGGGTTTGACAGTTTGAGGTTATGAGATTATTAGGTTTCAGTGGCCCCGTGTACGAAGCATCCATCACTGGCTTTTCTATTAATTTATGAGTTTCATCAGCAACCAGTTTGTTGGATTTTAGTTTCTGCGTGAGCGGATGGCATTATACTTTAAAACTGAGATGTTGGTACTTTCTAAGAGAAGAAAACCGCCGCTCCTTCCAAATGTTGTAGTGATCGCATTCGTTCCTTCATTTGCCGCCCTTAATCAACGTATGACCTGCCTACTCCCACGTGACGTCAATTAAATTCACAAGAATATTAACAAAACTATCAAATAAGCACTGTATTAATGAAGACAAAAAATAACTAAAATGACTTAATCAGTTCTATCGGTACCCGTAAAATACACGTTTATATAAAAACATCGCATAAATGCCATAAATAGAATGATTCCACTTAGCTTTTTATTAGTACCGTAAAGTGAACGAATGTATTTTTTACAAATTGTACAGTGCGTAATTTTGCAAGCAATATTAATATGGATATAATTATGGTGTAATACTAAATGACATATTTACTGAACGCACATTCTAAAACATTAATACGGTATTATTGTATTAATTTATAACGCGTGTGAAAGGTTTAATTCACAGCAATTCTTGGAGTATCATAACGTGGATGACGTCACAAAATTAATGGATTTTTTTTATTCAGTTTTTTCTGTTGATATAATCTTACTAGTCTAGATAATATTGTAGGTAACATGTAATATTGAGACTTAAGCTATCAAACTGCTACAAAAGAAAATTGGAATTGAACATACATAATTTGAAAATAACTCAGATGATAATAATACAGGTATACTGCCCCCATAAGTAAAAACACAGCTAATGGGAAAAAGTCAATTTTGAGAAAAGAGAGGTTATCATGTTTTTGATCGTTGCTTCATTAAAAGTTAATCAATTTTAATAAATGTTTCGATTTATAATAGATTATTTAAAAATTTATATTTTGATTACATAAAAATGGCGAAATTACAAAAATATTGATTATAAAACTTCACTATTGTCTTTTTATTTATGATTTTGAATGGAATAATGTCAGTTTCATAAGGAAAAAAACAGTAAATATGTTTTTTTGCTTATAATTTAAATTGTAATGGATATTTTTGAAAAATGAAATACTTATTTTTTATTGTAATGGTGTTTTATTTATTAAATAATATTGTAATGACAATATATATTTTTAAATATACAAAAAATCGTCAGTTTTGGTGGGAAAACTCCAAAAACGTCATCCTATTTGTAGGCATTACTCTTCCTTATTTTTGAATTATGCATTTCTTCTTTTCCTCTGTTACTCCACATGGTGCAACATACGCTTGAGGTTTTGGTATATTAAGGAAAGAATATAATACTTCAGTGGCGAAGAGTGGAAGTAGGCTATTAAGATCCGATATAAATAGTACAAACCAATCTTTGTCAGTCAAACGTATTTGTTTTCATTGAACTAACACTACAATGAGTAGAAAGTGTTTGTTAGTTTTTAAAATTTAATTAAACCCTGTCTAATTTGGATTAGGATCACATTATCCAACAGTTATTGATAAATTTTACATAACAAGTGCAGACAGACAAAGCAGGGAAACCTATGTAGCAGTGGCGAAGGGTGCAAATAGGCTCTTAAGGTCCGGCATAGATAGTGCACACTAAAATTAGTAAGTCAAACGTATTTGTTTTCATTGAACTAAGTATACAATGTGTAGAAACTGTAGATAGTGTGTTAGTTTTTTTAAATTCAATTCAACCCTATCCAAGCCATAGTAGATAATAGTAAAAAATATTCGTTTATCTATAAAATATCTAAAACTATGCTATTAAACCATACATGATTTTAGATATTTTATATACCTAGAAGAATATTTTAATCGAATATGGTTTGGTTGGGCACGGATTTACGAATCTTAGAAAACTAATTGACACCATCTGTAATATTAATTGTATTCTTAATTCAATGAAAACAAATAAGTATGACTGTTAAAGAATGCACTATTTTTGTCGGATCGCCCAAAGCATATCTAAACTATTATGGTAACCGACACCATCTGCAAATTATCTTTTTAGTTCATTGAAAGCAATAAAGTATGACTGAGGGAGTTTGGCGTGCACTATTTATGTCGCATCTTAACAGCCTACCTCCACCCTTCGCCACTGATATACTTACAAGATAAATCTTTGAAAATAATACGACTTGAACTCATGTCCACTGAATTTACACCAATGTGGTTTGTCAATTAAACCACGGGTCAACTATCGAATTAACTAATAGTTTTTACATAATTAAATGCTTATCAAATTATTTTGATAATTAATTTTGGTAATCGGCTTTAGTATATTAAATCAAGGCATCAATTAAGTGTCCTAAGTATCTATTAACCGACGTCCAAATCCCTTCAAATGTTGTCATTAACCTACTTGCACTTGCTAATATTTTAATAAATCATTTCTTTTATCCAGCGAATATTAAAATAATTATGGCTCACAAAGTTTAGTATGCACTCTATATGTCAAATCTTAACAGCCTACCTCCACTCTTCACCACCGCTGACGGACACTTCTACCCCGCTAAAGTTAGGAGGCGTAAGGATATATCCAATCAGCTTCATCGTTTTGCGTTGCCTCTGACATTAGATATTCACAAAAAACGTGACAACACAGCGTTATGGTTTTTCACGATATATATTGCACCCTCGCAACTAAACCGCCACAAGTCCAAATTTACGTGTTTTGAGTTAATTACTACGTTTCATTGTCTGTTCATAGTATATGTACCGAAAATTTCATATCTCTAAGTCATCAAATTCAAGTCAAAACTTCATTCAATATCTAAACATATTTAGTATGCGTACAGTACAAAAATGCGAAAGGTAAAAAGAAGCGCCTAGTTTCAAAAGCCCCTAAAACGGTTTTTGAAATTTTTGAGTTAGATATGTATTTAGATGGATATTTTTGTTACTTATATGGTGGCCAAAGATTGAACTTTAAAAACGCCAGAAACCGTCAATACGTATGATCAAAAATTAGGGTAAATTTCAAAATCCGCTCAAATGGTTGGGTATGCTTTTCAAATACCCCTAAAATGGAAAGCCAAATTACTCTTTAAAATGTAACGAATTAAAAAATAAATACATAAAGTTCACAGATTTAATAGATATGATTTTTTCTCATTTTTCTCAGAACTATCTAAAATCGTTTTAGGGGCTTTTGAAACTAGGCGCTTCAAAACTTCAAAGCTGATTTTCTCTGTTTGACGTTTTTTTGGATTGTGGCAGTTGAGTTGCGAGGGTGCGATATGACCTGCTAAATAATGTTTATACATTATCAATGCACGTTATACACACTAATATAAAAACTAATTCAAACGATGTTGTAATAACCATTAATTAATTTATTATTATGAAGATTTTTCTTATAAGAAGTCAGGTTTGCATGTTACCCATGCGTTGAAATAATATTATAAAGTCTATGAATTATTCGTAGTACATAATATTCACTCTAATTTTAGTAATCTTACATACTCATGTTGTTTGAATTATTTGTATCATTAAGCAACTGAATGATTTGATCAATTATAATGATTTTAGTTTTGGATTTGTTTATCTCAAGATACGAGTACATTACTCAATCCCTATGCCTTGATTGTAGTAGCAATGATTGTAGTCGTAATGTTTTCAAATTATACTGTGATACGCGTATATGCGTGTCCGTGTTCACCGTGAAATGTTGTATCGTAAATATATCGTCGTATAAACTCATTTGCTGCTGACTAGATAATGATTTTTTTAATTACCACCTTTAAAATGCACGTTAATTACATCGATCGGCCGCCTAGTCATTACGCGCCAGGTGCGTCTTCAGCGTCCAAAGTATTAAAGACCGTCCAACCTCTTTGGGTCATAATATAGTACTGACATAAAATTCATGTCTAAATACAACACGGTTCTTGTCAGTGTACACTTAACAGAAAGCCAGCAGCAAATAAATTTTGAAAATAGCCGATATATTGGATTATTTGTTATGTTAGGTTAGGTTTTCATTGTTGAATTCATTAATTTTGCCAAAATCAGCTATGAAAATTGAATTAATGTTCATATTGAATCTAATAAAATTGGGTATAGTATAGGTTATCTCTTTCCGATAAGAAAGCTCACGGCAAACTGTGCCACGGTAAAATGTTTTACGTAAAATTTACATGTAACCGAGTACATGGCCCCCACAAGCGGGGGTGTGACAAGGCCCTAGCCTGAGGGTCCGGGCTCAGGAAGGGCCCGGCGAGGCGAGTTGACCAGATAATTTAGCTAAACACACATCACAACTTTGCTTCACTAGTAAAAAAGTCGCCTGCAGCGCTATTTTCCTACAATGATAATATTATTATTAAAAATTATGTGGTTGTACGATACAATTTTTAATTGTGTATCCAATACTCGACAACTCCATAATTCAAATGGATGTATTAAAATATAGAATAAAACACTAAATATACACATTAATTTTACCGCGTACACCGTTTGGAAAACGCTACTGTAAAGCATCACAATCCCTTTATTCTTAGCGATAGGTAAGGGGCCCGACTAAGAATCTAGCCTGGGGGCCCGCTTCAGGATGTGGGGGCCATGACCGAGTATAGTACGTATCTAAGGTTGTATAGTTTTTTTCCACCCGTAGATTGACCTTGTTTCCAGTGACTAAAAGTTTTAATTATAACTAACTAAATAACTATAGTGATTCAAATCACAAGCCCATAGATCTCTGACAACCTCATATCCACGGCAAGCAGACATATCTACATACTTATATAATATAATTACGATATAATAATGTATTTCCCTCTTATCTTATATTCCACACTGATTAAAAATACATTAATATAATAACAAAAACGTTACTCAGCTACGCCACATGCTACACCCTGGGGGCTGTTCTTTAAACGGTAGTTCATATTTGATTGATTCGTGACTTACAATATAAACCATGACAGCTAAAAATCAACCGGGTAATACTTGCTATATAATTAACTAGACCAAACGTTTGATCTTAGTTCTTTAGCTATATCGGAATTTAACCAGGGCCCGGAATGCATTCGGTTCAATCATTACAGCGCTTTGGTATGAAAAAAACTAGAAATTAAAAAACTTTTCTTCACCTATCGCCACTTATTCATGTCTATTCTGTCGTACACCGTTGCCTTTGTTTTTGACTATTATCTATTATGGCTTGGTTTTTACAAGGTTTAATTGAATTTTAAAAACTTACCTACACTATCTGTAAATTGTAGTTTTATTTCAATGAAAACAATTACGTATGACTGACAAAGTTTCATGTGCACTATTTATGTCGGATCTTAACAGCCTACCTCCACCCTTTGCCACTGCGTATATTGAATACTTCTTCTTTTTACCGTGCCATCCCGTAGCGGAGATTGCCACCATCAGGACGATCTTAGCCTTATAATCTGCTACCCTGAACCCGGGACTTATAAAGGTTGCGACCTGGAATGTATGATCAATGTTTAAAATAGTAAAATTGAATAACTTCGTTATGAAAATAATAAGTAAAGACTATTAGATACCTACTAAATTTATTTTTTAAAGTATTAATTTTCTTCATTCAGATTCATGAATACTCCAATTCGATCACTGCCTTATTAAATATATATATATAATATGCATCAATAAGTGGGTACTAGGTACAGAGTATAATATAAGAACTGTATGTTAAATGTATCATTTGAAAGATTTGTACGTATTCCGTAATATTGCCCATGACCTGTCAATACCAATACTCACTATCATATGTTTATGAAATAGAATATTTTAATACTATATCGTGAGCTTGTTATGGAGACTAGATTGTCTCTTACATGTATGTGATAAATCGTCAATAGATCGCTCGTTATCAAAAAAAAACTGTGGCTGGAGCAACATTTAACCTGAATATCTGGAATTCTCAAATGAATACAGTGCTCAAAATGGAAGATTTTACTAACCAGAGCCGTCGATAATTTTCCTAATATATTTACATACTTATGTAATAATTGAATTTAAGAAATATACTTGCAAAACTCAGGCTCAAATGGAGTAGATAACTATTTTTAAGATTGTGGCATGCAAAAATTAAGGCATAACAGACGAACCAGCGCCGACAGTCTCCAGTTGCTTTGACCGCGCATTCTGTAACGCAGTCTAGCCATCTCAATTTCGGTCGACCAGGTCTTGTGTTACCTTCGGGGGTTGCGTACATAGCTCGCCTTACTGGAATATCCTCCGGAATTCTATGCACGTGGCCGATCCAGCGCAATCGCTTCATTTTCATATCCCACGTGATCCATATAGGTACCACGAGAATATTAATAAAAATTCCAAATCATTATTTCGTTTACCTACTCTACGTACAAATTTCTTCTCTGTAATTATATCTAGAGATACTATTATTATATATTACTAGTGATTTTGAATTCATATAGTACATAAACAGGTTTTTATTTAATATAGTAATCAGTATATATCTAAGTAGTACAAATAAAAAATAGCGTATTTGAACCAATTTAAAGTGAATGGCCATTTCATGAATGAATGAATTATCATCATCATCGTTAGCAGAAGCCGTCGGCATTCCACTATTCTAATATAATATAGTTTCTCAAACCTTCTTAGCTCGGCACCCTTTTTCAAAATATTGTTAGCGCTCCTCCACAGGAAATTCTATTACCATCTCAACAAATAATAAAATCGTAAATGTAGGTATATTTTTTTTAAATTTTAACCAACATGATATTAAATTTTCGATTCGTCTGCATGTATCCATGATGGCGGCGCGGCTTAAGCATCGGCCTATACTCTATAGCAGGGGTAGTCAACCTTTTTATACCTACGGCCCACTTTTATATCTCTGTTAGTAGTAAAATTTTCTAACCGCCCACCGGTTCCACAGTAATGGGGATTTATAAAGTAGGGAAGTAACTTTACTTTATACTTACTTAACTTTATAAAGGAATATTATTTTTTGTAAAGTATGACTTCACAGTATTATTTTTTTTTTCTTTTTTTTTTCGACCATGTCCGATCCTAATAGGATCATATGGGCCTCCACAGAGTAGAGGTTTGTATTAACAGATTTTGTTTTTTACGAGAAATGGATGTCAGTCACTTGCTCAACCTATTAGGTCCATACCCTGACTCACACACACATTGAAAAACAATATGTGTACTTGCCAGACCCAGGATTCGAACCTGAAACCCACGGCGTGATAGTCCAACGCTCAAGCCGCGCGACCACCTATAACAGTATTAAATACAGATAGATAATCCTCTTGTATCTGTAATGAGATTTATTGCGAATAGCATTTCTTCTTGTAATGTGTTGTTTTCGTCAAAATAACTTATATATGCCATTCATTTATCAATAAACATTATTATCTACAATGGTAGACTCGTGCAATTGTATGGAAAATGAAGAGTTTTGGAGAATACTTATATGTTTAACACCCCTACCGCCCACCATGAAAACTAAAACGCCCACTAGTGGGCGGTAGGGACCAGGTTGACTACCCTGAATTCTATAGCGTCGTGGGTCCCAGGTTCGAATCAAGGGTCTTGCAAGTGCACAAATATTGTTTTTCAATTTGTGTATACATCAAAACATCCATTTCTCGCAAAAACTAAAAATCTGTTAATAATTTATGATCTTATCAGGATCAGACATGGTCGTGAATATGTATGCAATCACAACTCATAAAGACATACCCTTCCACGACTAAATAAATTTCATTGTTTAATATTTATTATGCTTTATCATTGAGTTGTTTCGTGTTTGGTTATATTATAAAATAAATATTCATAGATGCGATTAAAAAATCATAATATTACGGTATATTATAAGTTACACACTTTTTGCAAATTATCAAAGATTATTTACACAATTTTATCAAACCCATAACTGCTTTGACACAAGACACTTTGAGATGTGTTGCCGTCACATGGACAACAGTCGTCATCCCTCAATTTGAATCTTTTTAGATAAGGTCGCACCGCTCCGTGGCCTGTTAGTATCTGTGTGAGTTCGTGTGATATTTTTAAGTTCCTGGCAAGAGTGATGGCACAGTTTATGTTTGGAATAAATTTCTGCGTTATTGATCCTGTGGCGGATGTTGTGTATCTGTGGTTCCATAGCTCAATATGATTGGGTGACTAGGTACAACGAAATAATGACCTAACCTAACCCAAATAGATTCCACAAAAATTAATGTTTCATTTTTCCCCTGGCTGTTCTGTTTATTTAATATAATATGTTTAACACCCCTACCGCCCACCATGAAAACTAAAACGCCCACTAGTGGGCGGTAGGGACCAGGTTGACTACCCTGAATTCTATAGCGTCGTGGGTCCCAGGTTCGAATCAAGGGTCTTGCAAGTGCACAAATATTGTTTTTCAATTTGTGTATACATCAAAACATCCATTTCTCGCAAAAACTAAAAATCTGTTAATAATTTATGATCTTATCAGGATCGGACATGGTCGTGAATATGTATGCAATCACAACTCATAAAGACATACCCTTCCACGACTAAATAAATTTCATTGTTTAATATTTATTATGCTTTATCATTGAGTTGTTTCGTGTTTGGTTATATTATAAAATAAATATTCATAGATGCGATTAAAAAATCATAATATTACGGTATATTATAAGTTACACACTTTTTGCAAATTATCAAAGATTATTTACACAATTTTATCAAACCCATAACTGCTTTGACACACTTTGCCTGCTATAAAATCTCATTGAATATTAGCACTCAGTTAATGGGAAAAATTTTCACATCACGCGATGTTATAGCCATACTAGATAAACACCATTTACTTATAAATAACTGGCAACACTATTTAAGACTGGTATAACACCGAACAGTTTATAGTGATCCTATTAACCGTAACGGTTCCATGATAAAACAGAACAGTGACAAAACAGAACAACGATAAATATAACTATGACCTTTCAGGAAAAATATAAATTTAATATTGAAATTGTCCCATCTTTATTATGTTGATAGATTTTTAGTAGCACAGATTTTCAATGCGCCAGAATAAATCAAATTATATACCTAATTTCTGCATTCCTAATCGCTAGAAAGTCTCAAATAAAGGGACTTAACTCAGTGTTGCCGGCAAGCTTAGGATATCTCATCTTAATCAATATAATATGTTCAATATGATTTTTTTTTTTTTAATAATAACCATACCCTTGCTTTTTCGTACAAGGTGGTTGGGTGGGTTAGTTGCATTGATGTGGGGCTAATAAGGTGCCTCCATTTATATCTTTAATTTTCTTTATGGCCAGGATTAAATATTTTGTGTAGTGTTCTTGTGTTGTTCTATTACTTAGTGCTTCGTGAGGCTTTTGGAGGTCAATTTCGTGATTATGTTGTCTACATCGAGTCCTGAGAGTCCATCGCTCCCTTTCTAGTATAGGGCAGTCGTTGATGACATGCCACACAGTTTGAGATGTGTTGCCGTCACATGGACAACAGTCGTCATCCCTCAATTTGAATCTTTTTAGATAAGGTCGCACCGCTCCGTGGCCTGTTAGTATCTGTGTGAGTTCGTGTGATATTTTTAAGTTCCTGGCAAGAGTGATGGCACAGTTTATGTTTGGAATAAATTTCTGCGTTATTGATCCTGTGGCGGATGTTGTGTATCTGTGGTTCCATAGCTCAATATGATTGGGTGACTAGGTACAACGAAATAATGACCTAACCTAACCCAAATAGATTCCACAAAAATTAATGTTTCATTTTTCCCCTAGCTGTTCTGTTTTGTCACTGTTCTGTTTTCTCATGTCTGTTTTGTCGTGTTCTGTTTTGTCCGTTTGTCCGGCTGTTTTGTCCATTGTGGTGATTCAATTTAAACTGATAAGACGTAAAGAGTGATTATGGCACGCGCTGTGTTACAAGTAGTGACCTAGTCAGGCGTGCCCATAAAAAAAAATGATATGGAGGGGTATATTTCGAAAAAATATCCACAGTAATCTATTATTGACTATTAAGGCTGTGGGAGGGGGCGAAATTAACAAAATTTACCACGTGTCACTGACTTTCGCATTTACCCCGCCTACTACTTATCGCTTATCGTCGTTTCAACCGTGGACCCTCGCACTTTTCCATGTTCGTTCCCCATACCTAGACCCTCCATTTTTTCGAAAATAGCGATCATCGTTTGGCTTGCAACTATAATTATTACGGGTGTCGCATCCACAAGTGATTATCGAATGCGCCTAGCCTAACGTTTCTAATTATTAGGATCGTTAGTGTCTGTTTGTGTTATCTGCGCTGTCTTGTTTTCTATATAATACCGCGTCAGAATATTAAAGCAAACATTAGATACCTTAGATTGGTATAACAATTCATGGTTATGAATGAGGAGCGAACTCCCGACTGCGTTGCCTGAAAGAAAACTGTAAAATGTCAAGTAACAGGCAATGACGATACTATTGTCCAACAACAATAAATTGGCGATAACCGAAAGTCGTTGTAATCGCATATTGTAGAAGCAATACCTGTTATGGCGGCAACGCATGCTAGAGGTGTGTTTAAATAATGTATCGGCTCTCCTTTTAGATTCTACTACTTTTCTTCTTCGCAATAAGCTAAAAGTTTACGAATAATAATAATTATAATATCACTCCTGATTGTTTTTTTATTAGAAAAACTTTAAAAACGTAAATTTTCAGATCTGTACACCACGAAAGCGTAAATTGTTGCACTGGAGGGGATTGTTAGTTCACATTTTTAACACGTGGACAAACAGTTCTTGTTCGACAGCGCCTAATACTCGCCCTTTTCGGAAATCGTTCACTGGCAGAAAATTCACGTAAATGTATATTTATCGTTTTACATTATTTAATCAATTTGTTAAGATACATAAAATACAATTGAATCGAATTATTATTACATATTAAGTTTAAACTAACTCCCAGTGATTAGACCACTAAATATTTTACTCTCTTTAGAAGCATTGTGGTATAGTCAATTCCATTTTGAATTATGGCATACTTATAGTACTTCTTTCTTTCTTTTTTTCGACCATGTCCGATCCTAATAGGATCATATGGGCCTCCACAAAGTAGACGTTTGTATTAACAGATTTTGTTTTTTACGAGTAATGGATGTCAGCCACTTGCTCAACCTATTAGGTCCATACCCTGACAGACACAAATTGAAAAACAATATATGTACTTGCCAGACCTAGGATTCGAACCTGGGACCCACGGCGTTATAGTCCAACGCTTAAGCCGCGCGGCCACCGTTGATGTCTTACAGTACTTACTCTGAATTTAATAGCAAATGATTCTATAGCGTGTAGCCA
The DNA here is from genome assembly GCF_057557595.1 of Rhyacophila brunnea. Classification (NCBI taxonomy): domain Eukaryota; kingdom Metazoa; phylum Arthropoda; class Insecta; order Trichoptera; family Rhyacophilidae; genus Rhyacophila; species Rhyacophila brunnea. The sequence goes on along the minus strand of NW_028232893.1, from coordinate 19,602,276 downwards.
CAACAATGTACTCTCATTTGAACTTTTAATATAATTATTTGGCACTACGGCGTGTGAACGTCAGATGGTGTCCGCAATGTGTTACAACATACTTCATGCTTTAAGTACTCAACACACTCACAACCGACATACACTCTAAGATAGTCATCGCATAAATAATATGACATTATGCGGTTTTAAAGTGTAGACAGTTTCTACTTTCTAGGTAGGTGGCAAGGTGATTATACGTTTTATTATTATATCTTATAAGACACTTAGGGTCTGATGCATAGATTTTTTTCATTTTGTACAACTAACTAATTAAAAATATTATGCATAGATAAAAGTGGAATGACAGATAGTATAACAGTGACCAATATAGCAACGTTGCATTCTGCGATAAAAATTGTTTACAAATTACGATTTTCTGTAAATTATAAAATTGACATTTTTTCCGACCATTTCCAATCTTAATTACAAATTCAAATTTATTTATTTTCTTACATACGGTGAACATTGCAAATTACAAAGTGAAGACGTTCACAATATGACATTTAATAACAAAGAAACAGTGTAAAGAAGAAATAAATATATGCAGTATCACAAAAATAGTATGAAAACTAAAGTAAAAGGTACAAAATTATAAAAAAAATATTAAATATAAATTATAAAGCATAGAAGCACACCGAATGAGCTAAGTGGACCCTATTTTAAGAATTTATAAAACAGCGTCCACCTATACTCATCCTCGCGTAGATGGAATATATCAACATCCGAAGCGATTTGGTTGAACAGAGTTATTGCATTCCCAATTGGCATCACCAATGGCAGGTTAGTTCTGCTCTTTGGGTGAACAAACAAAAGTAATATGCCACGAACAGGGAACTCAGAAATAATGGGAACTGAAATACCTAACGGGTAAGGAAAAGCAGGTAACCGATCTCGAGTAAGGAATAATCCGGGATAAACTCAACGTCGACAACTGCTCTTGGTGTATGGGTTGACGCTCATTTAATATTGGTGTATTACACACACTATTGCACTCTATAATGCCTGGTTCATTTTCGTAGGACACTCACGCATTCAAAACCCTGCGCCAAACTTTACTGTATTGATATAATATAGCACATCGGAATTCTATTTTTATTCTCTGTTATGTGGCTACTAGTGTATCCACCGCAGTAGCATCCAAAACCATACATACCTCTACATGAAATCTTCGTTATACCATCAGGTCACTTGCCATCTTATCGACAGACACCAACAGGTTTCTGCCTAAACCGAATAGTTTAATTATTACATAATCAACATATTTTATCATTTCATTTTAAATTAGATAATGTAGATATTTATTATGCTATCTTGTATACGAGGGTGGGTCAATAATTCCTTAGAAAAAAGCATTAAAACAGTTTTTATTTTTGTATTTTTTTTTTTATTTCTCAACATAATCTCCTTGGAGCTCAATACACTTGGTTAGACGTTTCTCAATTTTTTTTAAACCGTCAGAAAAATAAGTTTTCGGAAGGTCCTCAAAATAAGTATTTGTCCGATCGATGACTTCTTCATTTGAAAAAAAACGTTGTCCACTTAGCCATTTTTTTAAGTTTGGGAAAAGGAAAAAGTCACTGGGGGCTAAATCTGGCGAATACGGTGGGTGGTCGACCAATTCGAACTTCAATTCTTCAATTTTAGCCATTGATCGTAAACATGTGTGAACACGGGCATTGTCCTGATGAAAGAGGATTTTTTTCCTGTTTAAATGAGGCCGTTTTTCTTCAATTTTGTTTTTTAGCTGGTCCAATAAAGATGCATAATAATCCCCTGTTATTGTTTTTCCTTTTTCCAAATAGTCAACGAAAATAATTTCACGTGCATCCCAAAATACAGTAGCCATAACCTTACCAGCTGATTTTACGGTTTTCGCCTTCTTTGGACATGGTTTGCCTTCGCAATCCACTGCTTTGACTGTTCTTTCGTCTCGGGAGTATAGTGGTGTATCCATGTTTCATCTACAGTCACAAAGCGACGAAAAAATTCATCCGGATTGCGTTGCATGAGCGACAACAGGGCTTTAGAGGCCACCACCCTACTGCGTTTATTGTCGACTGTGAGCAAACGCGGCACCCATCTTGCAGAAATATTTTTCATGCCCAATTTGTCATGTAAAATAGAAATGACGCTACCTTTTGAGATCCCTGTAACCTCAATTATCTCACTCAACTTTAATCTTCGGTCACTTAACACCATATCGTGGATTTTATTGATCATTTCTGGTGTAGTCACCTCTACATTCATCCTTTGTTGATGTACGACCACGTTTAAATTCATTTAACCAGTTATAAATAGTTGCAAGTGAAGGAGCAGATATGCCGTGAACTAAATCCAACTCATTTTTTATTTCCTTTGCTGTTAACCCTTTTATATTAAAATGTTTAATAACAGCTCTAAACTCAATTTTCTCCATTTTCCATTTTTCCATTTTCCACAAGCAAATTTTTTTTTTAAATGTACGAAAAACACACAACAACCCGACCAATCTGATTGAAACTTCGCAGCATACTGAATCGGTAGTGCCGCTGCATGAAAACAAACCGCTTACAGTACTAGTCGCGCCACTTGTCGGCTTTTCTAAGGACTTATTGACCCACCCTCGTACCAGTGGCAAAAAGTGGAGGTAGGCTGCTAATATCTGATATAAATAGTGCACGCTAAACCGTGCCTAGCCAAACTGTAATAGTTTTGTTAAGCTATACACGATCTAAGGATTGCAATACCGGTATTTCAAAACCGGTATTCAAGTATTTATCAATTACCGGTTTTAAAAATCCAAAATACCGGAATTTTCGGTATTAAGAAAGCACACTCGTTTAAGTTTTTGAAAATGAATTATAAGCTATATGCTGCTAAAACGCAAATAATATATTGAGTGAATCTAACAAAAAAAAATAATAAAACAAATTTCATCAAATATATTTACTTAAATAAGTAATTGTCGCGATGAATTATCATAATATTATTTCTTTAAGAGGGCGTTATAAATTATTTATAATATATCTTTTACATTACATATTATTATGTTGTACTCAAAAGCACTTAAAATAAGTTTAATATTCTTGAATTTTTTTTGAGGGCTTTAGTTAAAATAATCAATATTCAAATTATTTGCAAAAAATCACTACTTCTACAATTATTATGATCAATATATATTATTTTTAAATGTCAACATAAGAAATGTAGGTATGTAGGTTTTCGCTTTAAAATAATATTTAAAAAAAAATTAAATAGCTATATTTAACAGCTATATTAAAACCGGTATTGACATTTTCATTCGGTATTGTTCTTCTTCATTCATACTTATTTATTTTCGTTGAATTAACAATACATATCAAACATCGTGTTGGTTATTTTTTTTTAAATCATTAAGCACTGCCTGAACCAAACCATAATAGATAAAAAATATTATTCTATTTATATATTCTAAATTATGAACGATTCAATGGTATAGTTTCAGATAGTTTTTAGATAAATCGCTTAATTGAATAATTTTAAAAATTAACCAGCGCTATCTGTAAATTGAAGTCTTATTTTAAAGAAAACAAATACGTATAACTGACAAAGTTTAGTGTGTACTATTTATTTCTGATTTTAACAGCCTACCTTCACCCTTTGCCACTACAATATCTTGTATACTATATTACTTACTTAAATCATTCTCACTGACTCACAATTATTTATAAATATAACTAGGTAACAAAAAAACTGTTAAGTGAGTGCTTAAAATAAAAATATTGATTCCTAATACGTTAAGTTAAGATCACAAATACAAATCAAGTAAAATGTTTTGTTCTCAGCGCAGACCTTGATCTATGAATGTTAAATAAACCGTTGAATGGTAATTCTTATTTTTGTACAGGCCAACTCACTTTCGGCGGTAACAAATATTTTTCTTCTAACTAAACCGAACCAATTTCGTGCATAGTGGCAAGGCCCACTTTAATGGTGAATTTTATTGTTAATGATTTGTGATTTGCAACACCTGTAAGAATTTATATTAACAATAAGATACCGCAGATTTGTTAGAAATATTATTAATCATAATATAGTTTAATATTATTAATAGATATTATATATATTATATGTATTATAATAAAGATTTATTACAATATCAGTTGTGTAATTTGCAAAGTGATTGCCCAATTTAATCGATATTGATACAATAATACGCCAAATTTAGTGCAGCCCCTTCACCCTGCAGCAGTGCTGTCAGGCCCGTTGCCAATTACGACACCTGTCGGCCTATTCTATACTCATCGACCGCTAAAGTGATAAATATTATCAAACTTAGGGTAGGTTTGTATTAAAGTATTAGCACTTATTGTAACAATTACAATAAGTTGGTTGTAATTGTTGCAATAAGTGCTAATACTTTAATAGTACTTCTCTCGGCTGTGATAAAATTTAGAGCGAGATAGACAGTTTTGACTATTTAGACGGCTATAATACCTCAATACAAATAATATGTAATAAATACTATCACTTTATCACTTTAGCGGATGATAGTCGCCTTGTCTATAGAATAGACACACTGGACGCAATCACAAATCGCGGATAGTAGCAGTTTAGGTGAACATTTTTGGATTGGCTTGGACTTTGGCATATTTCACAGAGGGGATACGAAGTTGTACTTCTGCTCTAAAAAGAATGTCTTGTTGTGAGTAAACTGAAATGGAGAGTCAAAAGTGATATATCGTTGTGCCGATCTGCATGTACAGATACACGGTGCATGCATGATGCTCCTCAAAATGGAGGAGAGGAGAAGGATATCCGTGACTTAAACTATACATAAGGAAGTAGACTATCTATTTGGCGTTAGAGACCTGGCAAAAAAAAATGGACGCCTCCATTAAAGGCAGGCCAATTATCAAATTATCAAATGGCGAATGGAGATAACCGCTATGACTCCATATCATTGCATCAGTCAATTCTTGGCTGGACATGGTGGCTTCGTTGGCCGGCTCTATTACCTTCGACATTTCCCGTCAAGTCGAGAGCGAAATGATGCATTCTTCTCCTCGCTCAGTACGCTGGTGTTTCGTCATCGTCTGTCATTTGGGACTTGGGGATGAACAAAATAACACCAGAATGGTCGAAAACGGCGATTTTTATTTGCTTAATACTACTATTTGGTTACATTTTATATAATTTCAATAACTTTGCGGAGGTCGAAAAGTACGTGTTTACAATGTCGATATTTAAGAGCGTCTCCTGCACGAAAAAATTGTTTGCTGTCAGTGGGTACAAAATATGACGTTGCCATTCATATATATTTTTTAACGGAATTTGGACAATGTTACCGGTTATATATTTATCATTTATTATTTATTTATTCTCGCAATCAACCCTTACTATGCGTCGGCTTGATAATGGTTCAGGCCTCTTTAGAACAACAGAGGAGACATCCCCAAATGGGGATCATTCGGGGGTGTAACAATGTACATGTGACGGAGAAATACAGGATGCAAACCACATCCTCTGGCAATATCCTAAAATGTGTACGAAAGTGGAAAAGCTGCTTAAGTCGGTTCAGCCACCTGTTGGGCCCATCGGACCGTCTGTCCTGATCGCCAATTTTAAAGATTTGACGTGATAATATGTGAAGATTTCTTCACTTAGATTGTTCGGCAGATTTGTATTAGCATTTGTTAGTTACTACAATTAAGTATGACTCCTTTAGCATTGTGGTCAATGTGCGTGGATGCGATACCCGAGAGATGCAGGTTCGATTGGAGTGTCTTACTTTTTTCAAAAAGATTTTTTCTATTGGTTTTATTATATTTTCTTAGAAGTGTTTTCAAAATTATGTATGTTCAATAATTAGAATGATTCATTCTTAAATCTTGTGAATTATTCGTTGAATAAAAAAAATAGTTAATTATAACTATTTAGTTGATCCTCGGCGTGCTAACTAAGCAGTTAGCAACTAAATCACTTCTAAAATACTCAGGGGCAAAGTTATTAAACAAATACATAACCTTTTAATGTGTTATAACTCGCAACATATTCATATTTAAATTCAAGATTGAACTTTCCGATCAAAGTAACACTTGGCTTATCCGTAATATCTGCGTTACGATCTTTCGATCACAATAATGATCCGTTTGCGTGTTTTAAACCATGCAATCTATTAAGTATTGCACAGATTCATCTGTAAAACTTCGCATTTACGTAAAAAAACAGATTATAATATGTACTATTACTGTAATGTTTGAGGCTTTCACGGTTGCTTTTTATCGTAGAAGATTTTTGGTTTTCCACCGTGTGTCCTTCTTCCTTCTTTACTCGACGTTTCGGGCTCGTTGCAGAGGCCATTATCAAGATCATCTCTATATCATCCCTTGATAATGGCCTCTGCAACGAGCCCGAAACGTCGAGTAAAGAAGGAAGAAGGACACACGGTGGAAACCCAAAAATCTACTATGTACTATTACTGATTATATTAATTTATAACTAGTAATTATTAAAAAAAATCATGGTTATCTATCTTCTTCTTCCCATGTCATCCCCTAATGGGATATCAGCCAATCTCATGGCGATTTTCGCTCTTCCATCGAAATTCCCAGTATCCGGAAATTTGTACGTAAACAGATCACCGCAGGACACTTGTCTTATTCGTGCGCCGCAGTACGTGAAACATGAGTTCGTGTAACATTTAATCAAACGACGAATTCTTCGTTGAACATTTCACCGTGGAGTATATTTGTACGTATGCTACAACACGTGGCGAATTTTATTAGATAATTTTACTACGTTAGGTGAGGTTAGGGTTAATCTAATTGGAACAGTACTATTTGCAAACTATCGCCGCATTTTGTAAGATACGTACAAATTTATTCCACGTTGAAATGTTCAACGAAGAACTCGTCATTTGATAAAATGTTATACGAACTCATGTTTCACGTACTGCGGCGCACGAATAAGTGTCACACGGTAAACTGCATACGTACAACTTACATGTAACCGAAAATCCCCGATCCTTCCATATAGTGGTAAGACGTGTCATCGCATTTTTTGCAATCTGTGTGCGGCTTCTTATTTCCGCTTCACATCCGCCCTTTCCACTGATAGTCGATCCCAGATATACAAACTCATCGACTTTTTCTAGGTTTTGGAGTTTACTTGCTGTTGGTAAAAGGTTAGTCCGATCGGCAACCATTAACTTGGTCTTATTCTTATTAATAAGGAGGCCGTATTTGCAACTCTCTTCCTCTCAGTGGGTGCTCTTTCATCAGCAGCGATTAGTGTGGTATCATCTGCGAATCTTAAGTTGTTTATTTTCTGGCCATCAATTGTTATTTCGCCTTGCCAATGATTTAGGGCTCTTCACATTATATGCTCTCCATATATATTGGATAACTAGGGAGATAAAACACATCCCTGACGAACTCCCTTCTCGGTTCAGACACTCTCAACTAAATCCAACGAAAACAGATAAGTATAAATGAAAAAGTTTGCACTATACTGTCGTATCGCTCAAAATATACCAAACTATTATGGCAGGGTTCAATTGAATTTTAAAAACTAACTAATAGCATCTGTAAAGTAGTCTTCGTTCAATAAAAACAAATACGTATGACTAACTAAGTTTAATGTATTGTCGTTTTATTTGATAAACCGCATTTTTTTGTAGCACTTATTGTGTGTCCCTGATAACTATCTTAGAAACATAGACCATCAGTTGTTTATTCTCCCAAGGTGCAGAACCAACCTGACACTGGTAATGCCAATTAGGAGGGCGATAACTATGTTCAACGAAATTGCTTCGGGTGTCGATATATTCCACCTACGTGAGGATGAGTATAGGTGGACGTTGTTTTATAAATTCTTAAAATAGGGTCTGCGTAAATCATCCGGTGTCCTTCTTTGTACTTATCAAATTTATATTTTTTGTATTTACACATTTCTACTGTTTAATAACATACTACGAGTATCTATCTCTATACTGATCTATCTCTTTTTTATGTAATACTATTTTATATTTCTTTGTTTCTAAATGTCCTGTTGTGAACGTCTTAAACTTATAATTTGTAATGACCACTATAAATTAAAAAATAAATAAATTGAATTAAATTAAAATTCCACTTTTAATCAATAAAGTAGGACCGATTTCGTCCGCCTCAGAGGGACATTTTGTCACATGTTGTGGACACTGTCCTTCTGAGGCGGACAAAACCGGTCCTAATTTATTGATGAAAAGTGGAATTAGTACTACAAAAAATGCGTTTTATTAAATTAAACAACAATACAATGCAGTTCCACCATGAATTTTATTGACAGTTTATTATTTAATATTTAATTTTAATTTATTAAAGAAAGTTTAATGTCTACTATTTATGGCGGATCTTAACAGCCTACTTCCACCCTTCGCTACTGATATAAGGTAAATAATTCTATAAATATGGCAATTGGCATATCATATAATATTACGTTTATAAGGTTGTTGCACATTATTTAAAAACAATCACTGTTTAAAACTGCTCTATTTTCCGTATTTTGCAGCTTATTAAAAATGCCTTAGATAACATCGTACGCCGTTAAACGTGGTATTAAAAATTGATTGACTTCCATGGCCCGAAACCGTGAGAAAAGAAACTTATTATCTCATATTTTACCAACATTAAAAAAAAGTTATCCGTGTCTAAGCAATTAACTCTATGTTACGCAATAATGATGTCCGGATAGACAAACACGGTTAAGTCACCGATCTTATCTGATATCAGTGATTCATATACGGATAAGTCCGGGAAGGAAATACTAATTATAACAACGCAGTTTAAAGTGAAGTGTTGCGAAAGAAATGGCACGGCCAAAGTCAGGGCCGTATCTGTGTGATTAAGTGCCTTGAGATACCGAAACAAAGTGCCCTTGTACTATCGGTGTAACAATGTCTATAAAGCGTCAAATATATTATGGTGCACGTCGAGTACTATCACGTGACATCACAGTAAGCTGCCGCTATGGGGGAAAAAATATGTAATGTAGTTTTTTTCGTTGTTTAAAATGTTATCAGGCTGATACTCCTATCCCTTAGAACATTTGGTACCTTTAAACGAACATTGTCAGTCCAAATCACCATAACAATAATGAGGTCACCTCACGCGTACCGCACTGAAACGACATCCGCATGCCTCAACGAACGTTTTTTTATCATTTTCTACATGCCTACATATTTTAGATTTATACAAAAATCGGGTGTTCATTTTTTTTAATGGTTTTCCTTATAGATTTTCTATTAAATTAATATCTATTATCTACTGTTTGCAGGTTGAGTTTTATTCAAAATATTATCTATAGCAAGTAATTTTATCGTCTGAATTTAGCATAAATAATGAAAAATAATCCAAAATACTAATACATTAGAGTTGGCACTCTCCATCATTGAATTTACAGAGGTGGTGGTCGTTCAAAATATTTTGCAAAATGACGAAACCATAGATTAAATTTGTCGCCGTGATAGCGTGACAGTATTAGACGTGCATTATAATGTAATTATTGAAGCATAAGCACACTACAGACAAAATATTGTACACTTATTAAGTTTAGTTTAGTTATTATAAACATAACACCCATCTGCGTTCTAATTTTATGCTGAAAACGTATTGTACGTCCAAAAATGATAATTGAGAAGGTTGTATTGAATTAAAATCTTACTTTCGGTACTTTCAAATCATAACAATAAATAAAACAACAGTTTTGGCACCCCTTGGATCTTGACACTCTAGATTTATAATCCATTTAGTCCTCACACTCAATACGGTCCTGCTCTTAGTCGCCATGTTGTCTATTGATTGACATTTAATAATTAAAGCAAGCAATACTTTAGTATGGTTTACTTGAAAGTGATTAAATGTTTCGTCATACCTGTTATTGTATGATTGACTTTACTGTATTAATAATATTTATTGCTGATCTGAGATTTCTGCGAATCGTTGCAATAACAAAAAACACTTCATTATTAATATAATAATAAACTTATTGATATTTAGACTGATCCAAATCTATCATACTATGATCACACTCTGTGATCGACGTTACAGTGTGTATTAAAAATGTGTTATGTAGGTACTGTATTGTTGCGTTAAACATAAATGTTACGTTTCACATGCTCCATTCTTCTCTCTGAATATAAACATAGTCTTTACGTTAACAGGAAAATCCTAGTATGCTGGCGTTTTCCTCAGTATCCACAATTAAAACTCCTCTGACAGCATTTTCATTCCGGTGATGTGAATGTCGGCAACATATACTAATATTATTTGACGTGATTATATTATAGATATTCTAACCATAAATCATTATAGTTACTCTAGGAGTCAGGATTTCTTTATGAAGGATGAGTGTTAAGTTATAATACGTATTTTTTTACATTATGGAGGAACCCGCCAAGTCGTTTTTATGTTGTATGAATTTTTTACATTAACCAAGAGTATAACACAAATTTAACAATTGAATTCGAGGTTTTAACATAAAAGTTCTCTTCGCCCCGTACAACATATTTTTTTTTAAATTTTCACAAGACGTTTTGACGTAATTAGTTACAAATAAGACTGAATCTTCAAAAAGGCACCTTACGAAATTTATAAAGAACTTTTATCGGGCTGTGAGAATGGCGAAAAATTCAAAATTTGTAAAATTAACGGGGTCCAATTTAAATCTTAATCACCACAATGCATCAGTTTACAAGCCCTGCCGATGCATTATATCGATGACTGAGCGGTTTAAAAAGTCGTGGGTTTTGGGTTCGAATCCTGTGTCCGGCAAATACACATACGTATAGTTTTTCAATTTGTGTTTGGAGTCAGAGTATTGACCTATTAGGTTGAGCAAGCGGCTAACATCCATTTCTCGCAAAAAAAACACTATTAAAACAAAACTCCATTTTGTGGAAGCCCGTATGATTGTCTTAGGATCGGACATGGTCAAAAGTATATTATATACCTAATATACTCTATTATATATTTTATTTGAAGGTTAGATGAAATTCAAATATAGTTTTAAGTACAGATGCTGACAATTTTGTGAATGGTCGAACAAACCAATGATTTCATAGTCAGCAAACTCCAGATTTAAGACCCTCCTTAGTTTGATCCCCTTATTTCAGAGAGGATGACAATATGGAAAAAAACTCATATTTTCTATGACCAATGTCCCTCAGTTGGAGTATATGGACACCACAAGGCGCTTCCAAGAATCTCTGTCGCTCGCCAATCCAAATATCAATATAGATTTGTATGTATATATTTCGATAAAGCCGGTGTATTTTACTTGAGTTTCAATGGTATTGTCTTAAAATAGTTTTTTTTTTATTTATAAAAATAATTACAAGATAAAAAGAACTTTTTATATACTTAGAACGTTTTTAAATTTTCTGTTGAATCATATAAACATGACTTGACTAGCTTAAACGATCAAAAAAATTTGTAGGTACTTGTTACAAATAATACTGAAATGTCATTTTGACATTTCATATTGATTTCCGTAGTAACGCACGTATATATTGATAATTTTGTTGCTAGGACCCCAGACCCGTAGCAACCAATAATAGTGGATTGGATTACGGATTTCTTCCGAAATAACTTTTCATACAAAACAGAATTAACTGAAAATGAATTATATTCTACTTAAAGATAGCTAAAAGCAGTAGCGCACCCAAAGGGGGGGGCCAAGGGGCATTGGCCCCCCCAAAAACATTGAAATTGAAAGCCAATAGATTAGACAAATAAAAACACGGCAAAAAATGATTTTAAATTCTCCAGCACTCTCTAGAAAAATTTCTTAGATTTTAATTTCTAACACAAAAATTTCGAAACACTAATGTCGGGTTTTTTTAGAAACTCAATCTCTAATGGAACTGTCAAAAAAATTCTCGGTGTCCACTCGAATTCCGGAGTGGTGTAGGTCATGGATAGGGAGGGCTGACAGGGCTCTAGCCTGGGGGCCCGGGCTGTGGAGGGCCCGGCGGGTCGGGTTGACCAGATAAGTGAGATAAACACACATCACAAATAATTAGCTTTAATAGTAAAAAAATCGCCTGCGGCGCCGCTATTATATTTCATAACCATGAAAATTTTCAATTACTTATATAATTGTGCAATATATTTTTTGATTATTATGTGTCGATACTTGACAGCTTCATTATTAATGTGGATGTATTTAAAATCGCCAATAATTCACTGTGTAACTACCCTTAATTTCAACTAAAACACAATTTGAAAAACGTTAATGTAGTGTTTCACACTGCCTTTAATCTTAGCGGTAGGTAGGGGGCCCGCCAAATATCCTAGCCTGAGGGCCCGTTTCAGGATGTGGGGACCATGGTGTAGGTACACCGAGTGCAATAGACAACGAGAAATTAGGATGTGAAGAAGAAAAAGAGCTTATGGGACTAATTTACTTTCTCCTCCTTGGGCCCCCCCCAATATTAAATCCTGGGTGCGCCACTGGCTAAAAGTATTAAAAGAATGCATTGGCATCGTGTTCTGGTATATTCTAAAAGTTTCAAATATCTAGCTAGTCGGGAAGTTAGTTAAAAATCGATTGCAAGATTTGTACTGGATAAACAACCACCGGTCAAATAAGAATACGACCTAATAAAAACGTTGTAATAACGAAACTTGAATACTTTCCAGTGAGTGAGTTAAGAAGCGTGTACGCGAAATGTATATACCTACTTGACTAAGCGATTAAGTGCAACGCACTTGAGGGATGCAATGTGGGTGGTTTATTTAAGCAATCGCTTTTTCGCATCAACAACACATTTTTTTTCAGATGCAATTTTATGTGCGTCAGAGAGAGGCAACTTAGTGCTCGGCCGTAGTGATTTGGCGGGCGCGGCGCGGCGGCGTCTTGAGAAACTCAAACGTATAACCGTGTGTATTTTGCCCCAAAAAAGACACTGTCTACGCACATTTCACACACGTCACGTTCATACGTTTGAGTTGCGCAAGACGCCGCCGCGCCATCCCCGCGCGACCACTACGTTCTTGCACTTACTGTTAGCTGTACATAATATTTGGCAGATAGATAGTGTGTGCTATGCTATCAGTGTAATATGATAAATGTACATAAAATAAAGAAGGAAGAATAAAATATTGAAAATTGTAGATGGGTATGCAGGGGCACATAGACCCCGCCCATATTTCAATATATTTGTGTGACAAAGTAGTAGTGTAGAGTTAGGAATTCAGAATATCACTAGGCTTCGTATATAGACTTGCTTTTCTCTCCACCACCCGCCACGTCTCCACACCCGTTATGCAGGCGTATACCGTAGCGTAACGAACGTTAGGCGCTCTTCAAATTTGTGCCGAAAGTGTCTCAGGAGCAACTTCCCAAGACCTTGGTTGGCGTGCACTAGAGTGTGTGTGATCCCTACTTCGATATAATGTATTACGGTCAATTCTCGATGAGAAAAGACCTTCTCGCTCACCGTAAAATGCCGCAAACTTTTTAAAAGCTTAGAAATTTTTCCTCGTTATATACCTAGACTGTATTGAACAGCGAACTTAGAAATAATGGGAACTGAAATACATAACGGGTAAGGCGATAGCAGGTAACCGACTCGAGTAAGGAAGAATCCGCGTTAAACTTACACACGTGTCAATAATACGTTTTACGTCGAATACTGAAAACTGCTTTCGGTTTATGCATTTACGCTCATTTAACGTTGATGTATTACACACACCATTGCACGTGCATAGTGCGTGCTTCATTTTCGTAGGACACTCACACATTCAAAATCCTGCTTCACTATGCGACGTATGGAATATGACCTATCGGTATTCTATTTATTATCTGTTCTGTGGTATTGAAGTAAAAAACTTGTAGGTAGGGATAGAATTTTTTGGCACTTAAACCCTATAAACTTTCAACCGTTCAATTTATTATTATAACGTTTTGCCATTTATTAAAAGTGACTGACGGTATTGAAGTTGTATGTACTTGAATATAAAGTGTCTATTATCGTCTGCGACCGTCGCTTTGCAGGCCCTGAGTCAAACTACTGTTATACAATCTCTTGATTACTTTACATTTTACTACAAAACCAGCGATGCTCTAGTGGAGGTAATCTAGAATAGTGTAATTGGTTATGAAATTGGTTCACATCCATCTAGAGAGAACTTTGGTTCGGTATTGTGCCAACCAACATTATGTTATTTCTCACGGCCTCTCAACGCGGAGTCGTGACAGAGATGCGCGCTCGCCTTCGCCTGTCAAACGCGCGGCCGGATTCGCAGCGATTTATGAATTGTATGGAAATTAAGAGTCGAAACGGCGACACCATAATTTGAATATTGAAACTATTGAAAACGATAGTCTGTGACCCGATACTTCTACTTTAGAGCATATTTCAGTGAAACGGCAAATAATTTTCAACTAGAGGTGCGACGAAATTTTGAACTCGCTGGCAATTAGAGAGCGAAAGTCGAGCTGTGAACACGTCAATTTGTTTTGTGATGGCGACGGAAGAATTAATTCTTAAATCGTTTCTTCTTTTTATTGTGCCATCCCCTAGCGGAGGTCGGCCACCATCGAGGCGATCTTATCTTAGTCTTCTGCTACCCGGAACAGTTCAGTGAAGGTTTTTAAGCCACGAAATGCGGCGCCGTCCTCTGCTACGCTTCCCATTGATCTTTCCTTGAATGACAAGTTGGGGAATGCTGTATTTTTGTCCTCTCATAATGTGGCCGAGGTACTGTAGTTTCCTGGTTTTGATACTACGTAAAACTTCTCGGTCTTTCCCCATTCGATTGAGAACTTCAACATTTGTCACCCGGTCAGTCCAAGGAATTTTGAGGATGCGTTTGTACAGCCACATCTCGAAAGCTTCAAGTCTCCGTGACATCTCTTAGCTTAGCGTCCATACTTCCATACCATATTGGGGACATTCAGATCAAGCATTGCTATCACAAAGCTTGGAAGGCTGAGCATGGTCAACGCGACTATGAAATGTTTAGCCTTTATCGCTTGAGAGTGAGGCAAGCTGTTCGAGTGGCCTATCGAACATATATGGAATCGGTAGAAGATTGCATTCGTGAAAATCCCAAATCGTTTTGGGATTATATTAAATCATTAAGAAGGGATGGCGGGTATGCCGATTCGATGAGTTGGAAAGGCGAAAAGGTGACCGGACATGGAGTGGCAGAAGCATTTGCTGGTCACTTCAGGTCTGTCTACGCAAGTAGTATTCCTTATTTGGATGTTGCCTCTGCGTCAAGACAGCCATCATGCGGTGCCCAGTCCATTGATATTTTTCCAGTTGATGAGAGTGATGTGTTAAAATTTATTAAAAAACTAAAAAATACTCACTCTTTGGGACCTGATAACGTCCCTACATTTTTTTTAAAGGGGTGTGTTGATTTTGTCAAAGGCCCACTTGCATATATTTATAATCTTACAATGGAGACAGGTATCTTTCCGGAAACGTGGAAGATGTCGAAGGTTACTCCAATCCATAAGAGTGGTACAGAGTCATCAGTGGAAAATTACAGGCCGGTAGCTGTTCTCTCTGCACCAGCAAAAGTTCTTGAGATGATCATGCACAACATGATTTCTCCAAAAATTGAGTCATTTATAATAAATGAACAGCATGGATTTAGAGCAAGCCGATCAACGGAAACTAACCTGATGGTATTTACCAATTATGTGTCATCGGCCCTGGATAGAGGTCACCAGGTTGACTGTTCTTACAATGACTTCTCGAAAGCATTTGACAAAGTCGATCATGATGTCCTGATGGAAAAACTCCAACTTATTGGATTGTCTGATCGATTTTTGAAGCTATTCGGGAGTTATTTTAGGAACCGTCAACAATACGTATCGTACGGCCTTTATCAGTCACAGACCTTTAACACATTTTCTGGTGTCCCTCAGGGCTCAAACTTAGGGCCGTTGCTGTTCACGATTTTTATAAATGACATAGCATTGGTAATAAAAAATGCTATGTTTTTGTTGTTCGCTGATGACTTGAAACTCTTTTTGGAAGTTGTCACCTTGGACGATTGTCGTCAGCTCCAACTTGATATAGATAATATATTAGATTGGGGCAGGCGTAACAAACTAGAATTCAATATTGATAAATGCAATCTTTTGTCGTTTACCAGAGCCTCAAAAGTGTTGTTTTTCCAATACTCGATGCATGGCAGAGTTCTGTCACGAATATCATCTGTAAGGGATCTTGGCATTACGTTTGAGAGTAAACTGACATTTATTAGCCATATAGTTACCATTTGTAACAAGGCGCTTAAAATGTTGGGCTTCGTCATGCGTACTTCCCGGGTCTTTTCGGATGTTACGGTATTAAAACTTTTATTTAATTCTTTAGTTCGAAGCAGACTTGAGAGTGGGTCTATTGTTTGGGCACCGCATCAGTTGAAGTATGGCCTTATGGTGGAGAGGGTTCAGAAGAAATTCTTGAGACTCCTTTATTTGAGGTTGTACGGATACTATCCGTGGCTTTATCCAACTGACTTTCTCTTAGGCATGCTTACATACTGCAGTTTGCAATTTAGAAGAAATCTTTATTTAGCTATGTATTTTTTTCGACTTATACGAGGTATAAATGAGAACTCTGCCATTTTGGGCAGTGTTGACCTGTGTGTCCCTGATAACTATCTTAGAAATAGAGAACATCAGTTGTTTATTCTCCCAAGGTGCAGAACCAACCTGCCACTGGTAATGCCAATTGGGAGGGCGATAACTATGTTCAACGAAATTGCTTCGGGTGTTGATATATTCCACCTACGTGAGGATGAGTATAGGTGGACGTTATTTTATAAATTTTTAAAATAGGGTCTGCTTAACTCATCCGGTGTATTTCCATGTACCTATATAATTAATATTTTTGTATGTACATATTTCTACTGTTTAATAACATATTATCTATCTCTTTTTTATGTCATGTTGTGAACGTCTTAAACTTATAATTTGTAATGTCCACAATATGTAAAAATAAATAAATTGAAATTGAAAATTGAAATTGAATTTCAAAATCAGCTAAGTCCACCTTTAGGTATTTTTGACTTTTTGTGAATTGCTGAAGAACTACTGCTTTCTAACATTTCTGCATTATCAATATGTGGAATTTATTAATTTTAAATATTCGATACTCGAAACAATATAAACTTTCACCCTTGTGACTGTGTATTTGAGCAAAAAGCTGTTTTTCTCCTATTCATCTATTATGGACTTATTTTTAAATCTAGCGACACATATCCAGTATATACTAGGCAAGGCTTTCCTAGTACTGCAGAGTCAAAATATATTGTTTATAAAGTATTATTTTCTTCTTTTTTAGATGTCGTGTGAGTGTCCTGCAATGCAGGGCGGGCCGACCCTGGCCGGAACCTGCGGAGGAGGTGCATTCATGCTCTTCATGGGGCTACTAGAAGTCTTCCTCAGGAGTCAGTGTGATCTTGAGGATCCTTGCAACAGACCGGGGGTAAGTTGTATCTTTTTTTTAATCGCAACTACCGTTTAACAGGATTTGTTAATTTACAGTAATTAAACCACCCCTAACTGACATTATACTAATGTGCATAACGGAAAATTATAGTCAGACAGGGTCGTGTCAATATTCCATTTCCTTTCTTCGTCCACTTTTAATTCAAACTACGAAAATTAATACCACCTGGTCGAGGCATGCCTGTTACCCCACGGTTAAGAGCGTACACAAGTGACACGGAAAATAATTTTCAACAGTATGTGGGACGTAATTTCGACCGCGTTGCAAGTCGGAGAGCGATAGTCGACCTGTGAGCTCGTCAATTTGTTTTATGATGGCGTCGGAGGAATATATTCTTAAATCGTGTAAATATGACTAATAAACGTTTCGCATGTACTTGAAAAAGAAAACATGTCAATGAATATACTATTATTATTACGAATATAATAATAAACATAACATTAAAAGGACGCATGTTGAATTTTTATGACAAATTATATTTCGTTCGGCTCGCGTCATTTGCACAATCCGCGCATAGCCTAGTCACGATCTTTTTAGACCATGCCTCAGCTGAGGTATAGCCTTAAGCTGTGCGATCTGAAATACGCCGATGACGCTGTCCTATTCGACAACTCAATCGACGAGATTCAAGAAACAATCGACAGCCTTCAAGACAATTCGGCATAGATTTGAAAATCAACGTGAAGAAAACCAACGTTTTATGTAATAGCACCTGTCCTTCAAGATTTCCTTCTAATTAGTGACGTAGAAAACATTGAGAGCGTCGACAGCTTCAAATACCTGGGGGTAGAGTTTCCAATCCGGATTAAACCAAATCAGGTTAACCGAGTAACCGCTCATTTCTAACCGAAAACCGGGTAATTTTACGCGGTTAACTGACCTAATTCTTTTAGCTATTTGTACTGTTATGTTTTCGGCAACGGAAATCCTTACCAACGGGCTCCAATCCTTCTCGTGATCCAGTGGAAGGTTCATGTCAGTAATAAGACTCGATGATGTTAATCTTCAGAGATGTTTATTCGTCAATACTCAATTTACAATTACATGGTGTATAAATAAAAGGGAAAGAACTCAATAGAGTTCAATCCGCAGTGAAACAACTCGGTGAGCAGAGCTGAATTATGTTTGAACAAGTTGAATGGTCCGAGGTGAATGAATCCAAGGATCATTTACAATAGTATTAATATGAAATAGTAAGTAAGTAATATTAGTGATGCTTAGTTCATGTACAAGGGTTTATATGTGTGTAGTAACACAGCTAGATAGGGTGGATAAATTGGGGTTGATCAATAATATAATATTGAGTAGGTACATTGTAATAGTCGAAATCACATCGATCGAATATTCTTAACAATAGTACATTATTAGTAACTTAGGGTATCGATGAATCAACAAAAGACAATTTATTGTCATTGGAGAGATATTATACAGAGGGGAGTGACAGATCCATAACAGTACGAATAAAAAATAGGATTATATAAAAAGACACATAAACACTACTGCAGCTAAGCGTGGGAAAAATAAAATTTTACCTACACAAAAATTTTGTTTATTACCCTACAATTAACTGATAATTCTTATTATTATTATTGACGGTTTAAACTGGTTAACCGGTTAGTCATTCGAGAATAAAAAAAATGTACAGAATCGGTCCAATTGATTTGTTTAAGAAAAATCAAACACAAGCTAGCAATTTATTATGGATATGATCCATATAATATAAATATTAATAAATTTGAAGTATATCGTATTTAGAAACCTATTATATAGGTAGAATTATTATTATTTAAATATTACGTAATATTAAAGTGACTGCGACCATGTAAATAATAGCAATATATTTTTTTCTTAATTGAATCATGAATGTGTAGCAAAAAAATTACCACCTGAATTCTACACGATTTTTACTCAAAGTTTTTATTATATATTTTATTCATAGTTATATACTATCAGGTATATCCAACGTGTTGATCGCGGGATGAATTTTTGTCGATCGTAACATAGAATTGAGTCGTGAAAATGTAAAAAAATTGTACATTTACACATTTCATACATCAACATGTTCGATACTAATAGGATCATAATATAGGCCTCCACAGAGTGGACGTTGTATTAACTGATATGTTTGTCTTTACGTACAATATATGTTAGCCACTTGCACACAAAAAAATATTGAAAAACAACGTGTGAATTTGACAGACCCGGGACGCATGCCATAATAAGCCATAGTGAGTGTATTTATTATTTATAATATAATATGATTTCCATAATAGATTTTTTGGCTTCCATTTCCACCCCATGTTATCAAAGTTTCAGTTTCAAGCTCGTTGAAAAAGGCATTCTAAAGAGATAATGAGTGTTGATGTAGTGTACAGAAAGGTGTATGAATCCGAACGCCGCTCTAAGTATGTCAAAAGGGTCCCTTTTAGCTGATATCAAACGTTGCTCAGCGTAAAATAGTGACTATCTGTTTATTTATTTAGAAAATATAGTATTCTGGCATTACATAGATTGGCCAATGCGCCATAACACATAATAAATACAAAATATAAAATGATTTAATTACAAACAACAACCAATGTAACAAGACTGTAGAAGAAAAAGTATGTTATTATGTAAATATTAAAGTAAAATGATAAAAAAAACAATTATAAATTTAACTTATTTAACACATTTACAAACATTATTTATTTAAAAAATAATTATCACACACGTTAATTGCACGATACACAGCATCCGTCCTGCGACGGGGTATCATGAAGACCGCAGATTTATAGTGTGCTGAATCAATTTCGATGACCAGAGATCGAATATTGGATTTTGCGGAAAGTTAACCATAACGTTTTAAATAGTATGGTTTCATTGATTTTGGAAGAGGATGCATTAACCATTCTTTATTTTATTTCCGTATCCAGTTTACGTGAAAGTCGTTTTAAAATTAACCATTATGAAGCCCACGAGCAGAGTTGGGTTTTCCCGACGGGAATTCTCGAGAAATTTTCGAGATTTTCCATCCCTAATTTCGAGAATTGAAATTTTTAATATTTCGGGAAATCCCGGATCTCGAGAACCTTTTCTCGGGATTCGGGATTTCTTTATTATTATATATTAATTGAAAAAACAATTTTCTATATGAAAAAAGTGGACAGAAAACACAAAACGTTCAAAAACTGATCGGGGCATTTAACACAATTAAGCCAACGTCGACTCAAAATGAGCGCAATTTTTGCAACATCAGGGAATTTTGTGTCGCAAAAGCATACGCGATTATCAGACGCAGCCATTGACAGTCTGTGTTTTTTGAAATTCTATTTTAATAAGTAATGTTTTGAAGTATTGTTGTTTTCCTACTTCTATTTTGTTTGTCTTCTTATATAAACAAAAAAAATCATATTTTTTGGGAATTTGTCTGTTTTTACACTGATTTTAGGATTTTTACAGGTTTTTTTTAAATTGTCCGATATCTCGAGATTCTCGAGAATTATTTTCTGGAAATCCCGAATCTCGAGATTGAGATTTTCTCAGGAAATACCCAACTGTACCCACGAGACATCGTCGTATCACTTGTTTCAAAATGCATCACTCATCGCAGGAGTGAGAGAAAGCGACGATTTGAATTTTGGCACTTTAAACTGAGGCGTATTTTTCTTATACTATGTATGCTACGATTGCCCAAAAGAAGACCAAAACCTATAATTTTCACGACAAATAGCAAATTGAGTATTTGTTTGTTGTGTTGAAAGAAAGTAGGTGTATAATTTGTAATCCCCGAGTATCCTCGGCCAAATGTTGAAGAATGGTAATGTTTTGCTACTAGATAGTTAAGTTGACCATGCCTGATATATATTATTAATTGTTAGTAGGTATCTATCAATTTAGATACGGCGAATAATTCTGGGACTATAGCACTATCAGTAAAAAAACACACTATGATATTGACTTAAATCACGATTTTTTATTAAATTAATATAGCTACATAAATCACTACATTTGATTTAAAACAGACACACATTATTGCTAAAACATATTTTATACAAGGGCCAGATTTACCCTTGAAAGGCTATGAGCTAACAGAATGATAGCAGATATCAGTAACTCCAAAAAGCACATGTTATTTAATTAACTAAAATCAAAATATATTGAACATACATAATTTGAAAACATCGCAAGCACATACACACCAGAAAAAATCTTTTTGTAGATAAAATACGACACCTGACGGGATATGAACCTGTATCCGCTAGATTCGCGCATGTATGCTTTTCTAATTAAGATACGGGCATCCTACTTAATTACGACGATTTTAATTAGTAGTTGTTACGTGAAATGCTTATCGAATTGCGTTTTATTGAATTATGTATGTCCAATATATAGAATGTTGCATTCTCAAATAATCTTGTGTCTTATTCGTTGAATAAAAGAAATAGTTATATAGTTATTAAAATCAAAATATATATATTCGATACTTCACTATCGAAGCTTGGCGACAAAATACAGTAGGTATATCTAACTACCTTGGGACCAGTCGTATCAAATCAGCAACGTCTTGAAATTTGAGCTAAGAGACTATCTTTGACTATTTGATGCCTTACACATTTCCCTGCATTCTTCTTCTTCTGTCCGATCCTAATAGGATCATATTATGGGCCTCTACAGAGTAGAGCTTGTGTTATTAACAGATTTTTGTTTTTACTTGAAATGGATGTTAGCAACTTGCTCAACCAATTATTAAGTCCCCACTCTGACTCCATACGCAAATTGAAAAATAATATGTCTATTTTCCTGATCCAAGATTCGAACCTAGGACCCACGACATTATAAGCCGACGCATAAGACTCTCAGCTATCGTGGGCGTGTATAGGCATGGGCGTCCCTGTACTCAGCACTACGTAATTTTCATTACGAAATAATTACAAGATAAAAAGAACTTTTTATATACAACGTTTTAATATTTTCTGTTGAATCATATAAACTTGACTTGACTAGCTTAAACGATCAAAAATTTTGTACTTGATAGAAATAATACTGAAATGTCATTTTGACATGTCATGTTGATTTCCATAGTAACGCAAGTATATATTAATAATTTAGTTACTAGGACCCCAGACCCTAGCAACCAATAATGGTGTCGAAATAACTTTTCATACAAAACAGAATTAACTAAAAATGAATTAAATTCTACTTAAAGATAGCTAAAAGTATTTTAAAAATGCATTGCCATCGTGTTCTGATATATTCTAAAAGTTTCAAATATCTAGCTAGTCGGGGAGTTAGTTAAAAATCGATTGCAAGATTTGTACCGGACAAACAACCACCGGACTAATAAGAATACGAGCTAAGAAAAACATTGTAATAAAATATGGCTTTGATTCGCCGAATCTTAAAACCTCTTCATCGCCATTGTGATGTACGCCAATACAACTACATCTGGATTTAACTACGTTTACTCTGGTTCACGACCTTCATCAATAATTGGACTTGTTCAAAATTAATTTTTGTTATGATTTTTACCACGTTTTTCTTAGCTCATATTCTTGTTTGTCCGGTGATTGTTTATCCAGTACAAATTTTGCAATCGATTTTTAACTAACTTCCCGACTAGATAGACAATTGAAACTTTTAGAATATATCAGAACACGATGCCAATGCATTCTTTTACTACTTTTAGCCATCTTTAAGTAGAATTGAATTCATTTTCAGTTAATTCTGTTTTGTATGAATAGTTATTTCGGAAGAAATCCGTAATCCAATCCACTATTATTGGTTGCTAAGGGGGTGGTCCTAGCAACAAAATTATTAATATATACGTGCGTTACTATGGAAATCAAAATGATATTTCAGTATTACCTATATATTTGTTTGTTTGTTGCAAAATAGCAAAAAATGATTTGTTGACAATTGCCTTATTTGTCATAAATTATTGATGCATAGAATTTTCAAGTTTATATGATTCAACAGAAAATTTAGAAACGCGGTAAATAAAAAGTTCTTTTTATCTTGTAATTATTTCTGATACTTATGTGAAAGTGTCAAAGTTTTGACTATATAAAGAATTGAGAGGATGAAGCAATGTATTCTGATTATCATGACAAGATTAAAATCTATATTACAAAAATAATTACGTAGGCAGGTAACAAATAATAATATGATCAAATACAATTTTGATTTTTAATTAAAGTGAACGTTGATAGTTAAATATTTGATCTCGACAATCACATTGTTAAAACATTCTGGAATACAATCCACAGTAAGATTAAAAGCTTAATGTTAAAAAAATATAATATGGTAAATAAAAAAATCCATTATAGTCTTAAACGCGGAGGCAATTTCCGATTTTTTTTTGCTCGCCATTTCTAATTCTGGTTGTAAAATAATTAATAATAATGCCCACCTGATCCGACGGAAGTTTAATACTATTATCTCTAGCAGTGTGTCAGTCACACGTCCGACATTTCCTATAACTAGTAACAACTATTGCTTTAATTAAATTATAAAAATAACCGTTACACAATAATAATCATTGAGAATGAGTAAAAGTTTAATCAATTTGATTTTTTTATAATCCCGACGGAAAAGTGACTTACCTGTTTTTATACATGAATTATTTTATATTTACTGATCGTAATACAGCATTCTTTTGGTAATTACGTGTCGCTTAGCGCACATCGGAACCCAGTACTTTCCGGATGTATTACCTCGTGTCCGGAAACTTGTACGTATGCAGTTTGCCGTATCACACTTCACCGTGGAATGTTCTATCGGATATATATGGATGTATATTAATTAAAGACCATCCAACCTATTTGGGTCGTATAATGTGATAAAATTCATGTCTAAATTATACACGATTCTTATCGGCTTATTCTTTACCGAAAGCCAGCAGCAAACAAATTTTAAAAATAGCCGATATACTGGATTATTTGTTAGGTGAGATTAGGTTTTCATTCTTGAATTATTAATGAATTTTGCTAAAATCAGCTATGAAAATTGAATTAATATTCATATTGAATCTAATAAAATTGGAGACCGTGTAGTATACGATCATGTCTTTCCGATAAGAAAGCTCGCGGCGAACTGTGCTACGATGCCGTATTCCCTATGTTTACTACATACTACGCGTTTTGATTCCAGTGATGAACACCTAGCCTGCAGGTATGATCACTAGTATACATATAGTATATAATATATTAGTATATAATATATTATTATACATATAGTATTAGATACTCCATTAGGAGGCGTTATAATATTGCATCCACATATTGCAATTATCGTGTAGTTTTCATCAAAATGATTCTCTCTGTTTGACCATATCCGCTCCTCAGCATATGGATACCACACGGCGCCTTCAAAAAATCCTGCCGCTTGCTGGTATTAATTCTTGCATCTTCCAAAGTCACGCCAGCATCTCGCACATACACATCTAAGATCACTTCATAATATAAATATATTGAAAGATCATTCGAAGAAGAAAGTGCCAATCTGTCAACTACTGAGTATTTGTATAGATACATCAACATCTCTACCATATCTTACCTTTACTTAAAGGCATACGGATTATTTCATTATGACAGAGATAATAAAATAAATTTTCCGACTCGTTTTCTTCTGGGTATGCTATCGATGCAATCCCTGTCCACCAGAAGAGTGATTGCTCTTTTAACGCATTTCTTTTTACTACTTCGTGGGTTCATTTACAATCCGTATATACTGGCAAATAGTAATTTTCATGTTTCCACCAATATCACTCGTAACACTACCTCGTCGCAGAACATATTATGTAATGTTTCATGATGCTGTGTATCATGCGATTAACTTATTTAATGGGACCATTAAGGTTGATTTGTTTTTTATTGATTATATCATGTTTGTGGACGTGTTAAATAGGTTAAATTTAAAAAAAATGTATTTATCATTTTACTCTAATATCTACATAAACATCTGTCTTTTATACTTTCTTGTTATACTGGTTGTTATTTTGCAATTAAGTCATTTTTATTATTTTGTATTAATTATGTACTATAGTGCATTGGCCATTCGCTGTAATGCCATAATACTCTTTTCTAAACAAATAAATAAATATTTGTAACGGTTTACATATTATGAAATATTAATATTTTAAAGAGATTTATATAATATATATATATATATTAGTTGATACTTCTAGTTTTCCATATATTTCACGTATACCGGTATTGGTATTTTCATTCAGTATTGCTTTCCCTAAATGGAGGGTTACACTACTTACCTGCCATGAAGAAGTACATACCAAATATATTATTTCAAAAGTGTTTCAAAACTAGCAATAATTAAAAGAATACATACTATACTCCGTTCTGTTTTCGATTGCACGAAGAGCAAAGAAGGAAATGTTATTTTTCGCAATCGATATTGATAAATATACAAACGCTACTGCCTCACTAAACACTAACAAAACATACTCGAATATTAGAGATATAAGATAAATGGTCTGAATTATGAATAGCTCCATTAACGAGGAAAAGTATTAATAAATAATAATAATGTTAGAGTGGCATAATAATCGACAACAAAGAATATTTCCAACTCCATTGTGTATCTCGAGTATCCTTTGTAAATCATTTTTGACTTTTTCAAAAGATTAATCACACACAATAGACCATTTCAAACTTTTATATAACTATACATATAAAACTTATTGAATAGACTATATTCTTATTAATAATACACTCACTGAAAATTTGCATAAGCATGAAAGAATTAGTTTTGTAGATATATAATTTTATATATTTTTTTGTTCAATACATTGTAATTTTTTTACAATAAAAGATTTAATTGTATTACGAGAACAATTGCAGTGATTTTTCAATTAGATTATTTTTAAACATTCTAATATGTCTTTCCAATAGAATGTTATGTAAATTCGAATTTCAAATAATATATTATAAAACTTATTCATTAATTATAATGTCATATTATTGACAGCAGCTGTCTTGACTCATTATTCATTACGTGCATATTAAAATAATTGCATATTGTTCAATAAATATTATTATAATCCCCCTTAAGGCTATACTTCAGCTGAGGCATGGTCTAAAAAGATCATGACTAGGCGATACGCGGATTGTGCAAATGACGCTAGCCGAACGAAATATAATTTGTCATAAAAATTCAACATGCGTCCTTTTAATGTTATGTTTATTATTATATTCGTTATAATAATAGTATATTCATTGACATGTTTTTTTTTCAAGTACATGCGGAACGTTTTTTAGTAATCTTTACACGATTTAAGAATATATTCCTCCGACGCCATCACAAAACAAATTGACGTGCTCACACAATGTGTCTAACTTATACCACATTATTGGTACTTTAGTTGGGTTTTTTTTTTTTAAATTTTATAATTTAATTATTATATATATTATATTATATGTTAGCGGTCTGGTTGTAAAGCGACGAGACCGCTGTAGGAGGATGACCGAGAGTTGAGATTTTGGTGGTTTGCTCCAATGACATTTTTAATGGACAACGCACTCAATACAGTAGCTAGCAATTAAATTCACGCACAGCGACATTCGCACATGTATAGGTAGACGTCACGCATTTTCCATTATGCGATATCACGCATCGGGAACTTATAGCAATATCACCTTTATTGTAATGGCGTTAGAATAGTGTTTCTAGTGTCAATGTTCATTCGAGCAAACCCGTTCGAACCGAACCGTTCGGCAGACCCGGCTAAAAGCATCGGGAATTTATAGAAATATCACCTTTATTGCAATGGCGTTAGAACAGATTATGCCATTCGGCAGACACGACAAAAAAGTGAGTGTCATTTTTATTCCCAGATGATTCGTCCATATTAATGTCATTGGTTTGCTCCGATGGATTGAGGAGCGAGTTTTTATTGCGGCGTAAACAGTCGGCACATGAGTTATGACACTGTTCCGAGGTTCGAAACTCGGTACACGAGATACTGTGTGGTGCGATATAGAGACTGAGATACTGACAGTCCGGGAAGTTGTGTTAGAGTAGCATTCATAATCAATCCGCTATTTATCAACGTACTCACAATCAAAATAATATCTTGAAAATAATATTTAGTAAATAACTATTATAATTGAGTCAGCTATTTTGTATCGAGTTTACGATGATTGGATATTGGCTGCCTATATGGGAAAACGGAATCATAATTGCGGTCAGCTATATCAACTATTTAATCTGGCCTATCTATATGCTGACACGGCTTGGGTTAATAATTCCCATATATTATATAATATATATTTTACTTAACTTGTATTTTATTATTGAATTTATTTTTTGTTACGTGCATGCGCCGTTTGTAAATAATAAAAAATGAAGACTACGAAATTACAATATAAAACTTCTCGAAAATATTTGCAATAATTCATCAAAAGTATTTAAATTCGCCAGATAGCAGCGGTAGAGTAGCGAGGTGAGATGCGGGTTTATCTACTGTTGACAGGTCTTCCTACGCGTTTATTCTTCTCCCTCATGGTACCTACAACCCTGTGTGGGTATTGGCCTCATTTAGCATATGCCTCCCCAGTGGCGCACCCAGGGGGTGGGCCAAGGGGCCTTGGCACCCCCCAAACATGAAAATTATCAGAATGATTTTAAACATTGAAATTGAAAGCCAATAAACTATACCTTTGGGCTTAGACAAATAAAAACACGGCAAAAAATGATTTGTAATTCTCCAGCACCCATTTTAGAAAAATTTCTTAGATTTTGATTTCTAACACAACACTTATGTCAGGTTTTTTAGAAACCCAATCCTTAATGGAACTGTCAAAAAATTCTCGGTGTCCACCCGAATTCCGGAGTGGTGTAGGTCATGGCTGGGGAGGGCTGACAAGGCTCTAGCCTGGGGGCCCGGGCTGTGGGGGGCCCGGCGTGTCGGGTTGACCAGATAAGTGGGATAAACACACATCATAAATTAGCTTTAATAGTAAAAAAAGTCGCCTGCGGGGCTATTATACTTCATGGTCACGAACATTTTCAATTACTTATATAATTGTGCAATATATTTTTTGATTATTATGTGTCGATACTCGACAGCTCTAATATTAAAGTAGCTGTATTAAAAACCGCCAATAATTCACTGTATAAGTACCCTTAATTTGAACTAAAACACAATTTTACGTTAGTGTAGTGTTTTACACTGCCTTTAATCTTAACGGTAGGTAGAAGGGCCGCCAATCCTAGCCTGAGGGTCTGTTTCAGGATGTGGGGACCATGGTGTAGGTAATAGACAAAAGACCGATAAATGAGAAGAAGGAAAAGAGCCTATGAGACTAATTTACATTCTCCTTCTTGCCCCCCCCCCCAATATTAAATCCTGGGTGCGCCACTGTGCCTCCCTCCCCCCATCCAGATCTGTTCAAAGCCACTTCCGTCCAGTTTGGGAAGCCCAATATCGAACAGGTCATCGTTTACCTTCCGGCTTCTGGAATGTCAGTTTCTTTGTCATGCGTAACTCGTCCATCCTGTGTACATGGCCCAGCTATTTAAGGTGAAGAGGTCGTTCATATATGACAGACATGGGCAAATGCGGCTCTTTGTTGGGTTAAGTGTGGCTCCCAATAGCTTTTGATAAAACTATATAGGTATTTTTTATATACCCCATTATACTTGTATGTTCGCGAGTTTTCCTTTCTAAATTTGAATTTGTGTATTTAATACTACATGAGGACGTAACTATGGCGTGGCTTTCTATATATATGAAAATCCAGAATGTGTCTCTCATTGACCTCATGTATGGCCATCCCTGATATATTATGACTTCACATGATTTTGGCTATTTAACGCCCCCCCCCCTCCATAAAAGTTAAAAAAATAGAAAAAATGATTTTTTTTAATATTCATCTTTAAATCCCCGATCCTCAATATTGTGTTTTCAGATCCTTTTATTTTCTCTGACTCTCCCCCCCCCCCCCCCCCCCCCCTAGAGCGTGATATCATATACGGACATCCCCCAAGTACACACTTATGTGGTGTGATTTGTAAGAAACGAGATTGTTTCAATTGAACCACGATTGTATAATTTATACAACATTAAAATTATAAATTGTTTGAATGCATCACGGCCTCAAAATCAATCAGTGCATCGGGCCTCTACTTCACTATACGCGCCACTGATATTGTTATTTTGTCTTTTCAGTATCGCGGCGAGATGGAAGATGTTTACGATTTCATAGTGGTAGGAGGTGGTTCTGCTGGAGCCGTGATAGCGGCAAGACTATCAGAAGTCCCGGAGTTCACCGTGCTATTAGTAGAAGCTGGTAAGTTGATAATGATTATTTATTTTATATACATAAGTATATATATGTAAAGCTCATGTTTTGGACATCCACAATGTTTTGTTTTCTTAAATAAATAAATAATGAGTTGAACATGGCCCCCACAAGGGGGGGTTTGACAGGGCTCTAGCCTAGGGGCCCGGGCTTAAGGGGGGTCCAGCGTGGCCAGTTAAGTGAGATATACACACACCACAAATTTGCTTTAATAGTTAAAAAAAAAGTCGCCTGCGGTACTATTAAAAATATTTAAAGAATATTTATTTCAGATTCGACGCAATTTAATGTGATATGGTTAAGGTTAAATTGTTTTTAGTGTGTTTCCTGACTATAAAAGTGGCTATTTATCCAACATGTCGAAGGGTCGCATGTTACTTGGCCATCACAAAGTGGGTCGCGATTAGTGCTTCATAATGAGTCTCGACAACTCAATAATACTCTGGGATTCCGGGAAATACCATTTGGAGGACATTACTGTAAAAAAATTACACTCCCCTCATCTTCTTTATCTTAACGATAGGTAGGAGGGCCTACCAAACATCCTGGTCTTGGGGCCCGCTTTCGGACGTGGGGGCCATGGAGTTGAAATATAATAATGGTAATCGTTTCATAACAAAAAAATAACAATGCTCCAAACAGATTCCTAATAATATTCATTACAATTCTAATTATTACAAATTACTATATCAGCTATTTTTTTCAAGACCTCTCAACTCACGATGGTAATAACATTAATAATAATATACTATACATAAGTATTTTTTAATTGTTAACTTAAGCGCCTGTTCAAAGATGGCATTGCAATCCGAGATAAAAGAAATTAAGATCATTAGTCGAATTTCTGTCGGTAAATTAGCCGGAATAGACCAATTTGAAAGTCAGCCAAACATTACGTTGTAGTAACGCAATCACTTTTGTAGTAGGTAAGTATTAAACATTTTTAAACGCTCGCAATCAGAAATTGTGAAATAATAAATCATTGTTGTTAGCCGAACATGTCCGGTCATATCCGAATACATCTCGTAAATCAAACAAAAGGCAAGAGATGTAATCTACATCCCCGATTGTGTTTGATAGTTTATATGGTATTTTGCAAATTAAAAAAAACACCGGGACAATTTCACGCGTATATTATAGTGATGCCAAATCTACAATATGAAATTAATCCTCATCGGAAACCCAAACATAATCAGAACCAAATTCAAAATACTAAAAAAAATCGTAATGTATCGTCTCTTGCAGCCATTGAAGTTAATGGTCCTACCAACAACACCCAGTCGTAAAATCTTGTCACGGGATCCTACGCTTGGGTGTATTTTTTATACTGGGAATGTCTCAGGAGTAGTTACCCAAGACTTACGTCACCATGCACTCAATTATGCTTTTTCAATTTTAATTTTTTTAACATATTGTGGACACTACAAATTATAAGTTTAAGACGTTCACAACATGAAACATAATTATAAAGAAAAAAATAATAAAAACGATAAAAATGAAAATATAAAAAGAGAACATAATACATACATACAAAAGCAGTGAAAGTACAATTATACATCGAAAGAAGTTCAAAGAAGTACACCGAGTTTGCTTAGAAAACCCTATTTTAAGAATTTATAAAATTGCGTCCATCTCACCTCACGCAAGTGGAATATATCAACATCCGAAGCAATTATTTATTTTACTGAATATACATAACTTAAACTTTAAATTACCTATGGGAGATAAGAACACAATATAGAGGCAAATTATAAATAAAAAACCATTACAAAACTGCCGAACAATCTAAGTAAAGAGATCATGTTGACAGTATGGCCGCGCATTTTTTTTAAATGCAACAAAATTGGCCTTTGTGGCGACCAGGTCGGATGGTTTGATGGGTCCAACAGCTGGTTTAATCGACTTGAGCAGTGGTACACATGTGGTTTACATTCTGTATCTCTCCACTATATGGATAATACTTAAAACAGGTAACACTACTAAACTCATGGAACCTGCCAGAGAAGCCACCGTATCTCCTGTATAAAAAAAATATAACGTTGATAGGTACTCAATGGAAATTCTTTGTCGAAACCACTAGCAAACTTTCTAGAAATCTGCATCCCTCTTACCCCCAAAATACTCAAGGAGCCGCATCCCCAATGCAATAGAATATTATTTTTTTAAATGAATTTTAATTTATTAAAAGAATTTTATTTTATAATTATTTTCAGTGGGTTTCCTGACTAATAAAAATTACTATTTATCCAATATGGCGAAGAGTCGCGTGTTACCTGCCTATCACAAAAGGAGGTCGTGATCAGTACTTCATAATATGATACCAAGTGCCGACAATTCAAGTGGATTTATTAAAAAATATCAAAAAAACTCGAAGAATACACGGAATATCCTTTATTTTATACGGGGAACCTTGGAGTTCCGTAAAGGAACACTATTGTAAAACATTACACTGCTCTTCACCTTAGCGATAGGTCGGGGGCCCGCTTCAGGATGTGGGGGCCATGGGAATCGTACAAAGTTTAAATCGATTAGAATTTAAATTTCATCAATAAAATTGTCCATTATTCTCTTTATTCGTACCTACATAAATAAAGCCGAGTAATCCTGACAATAGCCGAGCGACTAACGCGTTGACTTATATTGTCATGAGTCCCAGGTTCCAATCCTAGTTCTGTAAAATAGACAATATGTTGTTTTTAAATGTGTGTTTGAAGTCAAAGATTGAGCAAGTGGCTAACATATATTTCTCGTAAAAACCTCCACTATGTGGAGACCCAAATTATAATCTTCTTTGGACTGAACATGGTCAAAAAATCGCAATATAAACATTTTTTTAAAATTATATGTATGTATTTATCTTATTTTGTTATCTCCACTATGACTAAGTCATGTTAAACGTATCTATGTAATTACTTCTTAAGTTAATCATTTAAAAACAATAACTAAGATTTAGACAAACAATTATAACAATTACATTAAATCTCTCATCAGGGTTACTAAAAATTATAATCGCCATCCATTGTCAGGAAAATTTTAACACTCAAAATATAAAGCCATTGTCTTAGGGAAGGATTTATTTCAAGAACACCATCAGATGGAATCTTTGTTTTTTTTTACCGTATCCGCTGTTGGTGACATTTTGTCAATTAACGACCGGAAGTACTAGGTACTCCCGAATCATCATGTTTTTTTGATAATTGCATTATAAATACTAATCCTTGAGATTTCGAGAGTGCGTTTACCCATCCAAACGACGTGACGCCAAAAGTTAAATGGCGCTAAAAAAAATTACAGCATGCGTATTATAATAGGTACCTATAATTCGTTAGAAAGGATACACAAAAACAATCTAAATTGTTGCTAATTATTAAGAACTTTATGCAGGCAATCTATCTATTTAGGCACATATAATTTAGGAATGTACTAACACCGCCCAAAAAGTGTCATCCCCTAAGGATCATATGTTATGGAACCCTATAAAGGCCGTAATTTATCATTATCGGAAAAACTCATAGAAATATAAGCAATGTTGATTATGAAGCGTATCATAAAAAATGTATTTAGTCCTAAGTTGATGGTATTACTATTTTACACGTATTTTTTTAGATATTAACAAGTCGCACTCGGGTAATAATAGTGGCACAACTCAAAAAACTTGTTTTTGCGGGAGAGCAGTTTTAATATTTTATTTTGGTGTGTTAAATCAGTTTTTTTTTTACTTTATAACAGCGTGAAGTTGGCACACTTGTGTCATCTCATTTTGAATGTTATCCGCATTAACAATGGCACAATGATTATTGTGCCACTATTTCTGCTTGAATTCAAGTAAAATGTTATACTATGATAATGACAAAAATGCTTTTAAGGCCATCATTATATTTTTAAGAATTGAATAAGCCTTGTGCAACTATTATTTCCCGGGTGCGAAGTAATCAGATGAAATTTCTAGCAGACAGACTGGCATCAGAGTGAAAAGTGGTTAGCAACAAGGTAGAAATAATACGAACTCTCCGAATTCCGGAGCAGTAGTTGTATTTTTTTTCGCTCAGTGTCGCATAGTCAAATATACCCCCCCCCCCTCCCCACCTTTGGAGATGACAGTACCTAATATAAAATAAGAGAAAAAATTGCTTTATAGTTGTTTATAATAAAATTTATATTGACTTTACTGTTTCATTATTCATTTCAGACTCTATCACGATACACACACATAATATATGAGTACCTAGCTTAGTATCAAAGTGGGTCAAACGCCACCTCCCACTAAATTCTTGTTTTGATTGATCATGGTAGTGCAAGTGATGCTCTTTTCAAAAAATCCACCAAAAGTATCAAAAACGGTCGTTTATATAGAGATTTTTGAGTTTAAAGTTGGTATGTTATATGAAAAACGGACACTTTTCACATAATATGTTTGTGAGTCTCCTGTATGGCTTATTTCCCACTTTGATACTAAGCTACTCATCTATCGAACTGCAATCTTATAATATATCCAAATAAATTTAATTAGTTTTACATCACTTGCGGATGAACTAGGTACGTCTAGTTGTGTCGACTATTTGTATTATCGTCCGAGACAGTTAGTTTTATTTTCTGCCGATAGATGTTACTATAGCCAAAACTCCCCATAATGTCATTATCATGTTTATACTATTACATTATAAAAGTATTATTTTCACAACTAACAATTAATGAAGTCATCTTCTAATAAATATTTTTCATGTTTTGCACCTTTAATGAGAAACTGCGCCCATTATAATACAATTCAGATGAATCCGAGATGCGGTTCTCGTCAAGTACCAAGTTACGGTCACTTCCGGGCCTGGCACCATGACTTTTCATGTATACTATCTTCTAATGCGGACGAATCACAGAATTAATTGCATTCCTCACATTACGTATACACAACTCTACTCTCCACCCAATCTAAAGTTGTTTTACTTTTCGTAAACCCAAAATAACTGTCAAAAAATGTAGTTTCAAAAGAAAATAATCTACTTAATTAAATGTTTGTAAAACGCTGGAACTCACCAGATTATAATATATTATGTATATATATTATGATCGTAATGTCACAGTGCACGGAACGCATGTTAGAAAGTGATGTTTTGTATTTTTTTTTCGATGCATATTATTCGCGATGACTTGCGAATTCGCTTTCCAAAGTGATTTGCATCAACAACGATGTGCCCATCTATTGTTTCCCGCCAAATATGAACCGGAAACACAGTGACGTTGTGAAAAGATATTATACTTAATAAAATATAGATCTTGGAATTTGCAGCTAATTAACGATATTTTTAAAATGTTATTGTATCACTTTGGGGCTTAGACCTA
The DNA here is from genome assembly GCF_057557595.1 of Rhyacophila brunnea. NCBI lineage: Eukaryota > Metazoa > Arthropoda > Insecta > Trichoptera > Rhyacophilidae > Rhyacophila > Rhyacophila brunnea. The sequence continues at coordinate 19,567,137 of NW_028232893.1, read as the reverse complement.
GAATACTAGAAATACTCAAGTCAAATTGAAGGCCTCCCATAGCTTCTTCCACTTTTTCTCGCTCCCTAGTAATTCTTCGCTGTCACATATGTTCAGCGAACTTTATGAGTTAGTGTATTCCCCATTTTGTTCATTCACCGCCCTCTATAATTTGCCGGCCATATGTAATGCATGACCTGCTTACCATCTCGGGATATCACTGAACACAGGGGTAGAGTAGAATTACAAACTGAGGGTTGGAGCGGACCCTTTTTTGACTTCCTCCCCTCCGGGACCTAATACTTGCTCCAACTCCGCTCCAGGGTCTGCTCCACTCCGGGTAAAAAGTTTTAATAGGTATTATATGTATCTATACAAATTTTAAAAAATAAAAAATATAAGTAGTTTTAAAATAATAATCGTCATTATCATTATTAATTATATTACTTAAATAAAATGGCCGGCAGCAAATCGTCTTTCATTATTTGCCTCTTCTATCAAAAAAGTTAGGTTATTTATCACTCGGCAGTGTTGTTGTATTTCAAATAATTCCAGTATTGCAAAGTGTCAATTTTAATATCTGTAGTAAGATGCCAAAACACGATAATATATACGATTTTCTAAATTGCTCAGAACAATTTTAATCTTCGAAAGGAATTCAAACAATGGACATACCACATATTGACACTGCTTATTTCTTTCAACCTATAAAACCTAGACATACTCGTACCATATTTTGATATTTTGTAGATTTCACTGCGAAGAGTCTGAAAGTATTATACATAACTCGATTTTAAAAAAACGGACATATCATGTTTTGCCATCTTACTACAGATATATTATTATCATTGGATTTTAGGACGAAAATTTAATAATAAAAAAAACTTCCGGTGCAGTGGAGCACTACAAATTTTCGGTGTTCCGGCTCCGCTCCTTCTCCAGGTAAAACCATATTGCTCCACTGCTCCGTGCTCTTGCTCCAATGCTCGGGTTACAATTGATATTGGTGGGAACATGAAAATGAATACTTTCCAGTATATATGGATTGTAAATGAACCCACGAAGAAGTAAACAAATCAATCACTCTTCGGGTGGACAGGGATCATATTGATAGCATACCCAGAAGAAAAGGAGTAGTAAAATTATATTTAATTAGTACAATAATAGTTATTACACGCAATTGGACATTATGGTTCAAATATTACTGTTTTTAAAGTCAATAAAAATGGTGTGTTGGCCACAGTATAATATATGACTGCTTTTTTTATAATATTTAATTACCAAATAACTATGGTGTTTACACATAATTTCGTCCACCAGATTCCTCTCGCTTTTTTTATTGAGTACACCAATGATCTGTATCGAATATTAATATCGCGTGTCAAAAGTTAAACGATGAAATAAGAATATTTTTGAAAATGCAAATTATATGCAAACATTGTCGTGTTTCACGAGAAGTCCATTTTCGAGCGAACTCGTGACCCTAGTTTGAAAATTCAATTTCCGATTTCCATATCAGCGCCATGGGAAAAAAAACATTAAATCAATCGTCAAATCAACGGTTTTGATTGTTTTTGTAAATTATTGTGAATGCAAGAATTGCGAAACAACACGTAACAATCTCGCCATAAATTGCATTATTGAACCGAAATATGATGGCGATAGATAACCTTTTTCGTTACACCCACAAGGGAGGACTGGCAGGGCATTGCAGGGTGGAAGCCTAGCGGTCCAAACTTAGGGGAGGGGACATTATAAAATATGTTCATTTAGGTAACTATTATTTTATTACACATTGATTATTTTCAAAGTCGGTAATCTCCATTTTTTGCTTTTTTGATATTTTTCTTGATCCTGCTTCTGTAAGTCGTTTATATTAATCAGCCGACATTTTTTTTATTTTACGAGTAATTTTAAACGTGTTATCTTATTAAGCTAATGACCTAAAAAACTTTATTTCACTATTCGTTTTTTTCTAATTTTTAACTGTTATGTTTGTAAAATAAAATATACCATTTGTACTCCTAAATGTTATTGCCGACTTTAAAACTAACACCCTCCCTTACATTATAAAAATAATTTAATTTGCCAACGACACATGTCGTGTTTGTAGGAATGTATTATACATATATACAGATTACAGCACCATCTGTCAAAGGCTTAAAAAATATATGCCACAGCGCGCCATCTGACTTTAACGTATTTATCGAATTCTTCACCGAGAAATGCTGGCACTTTTTTGTACGGACTTGTCAGTATGTCTATCGCAATGTGTGTTATATGATAGGCTTCGATGGGCAAGCCTAAAACATTTGCGCTTAATATAAGTATTGAATAATAATAATAATAAAATATTATTAAATGCAAGAATATCAAAACAAAAATTTGTATTACTCGTGACGCCGCTGATAAATCAGTTTAATTAGGACATTTAGTCACCGTAGCCATTTCGTGACGGAATTTTAAATATGTACTATAATAAGCATAACTATTAGGAATTATTGTCAATAAAGATACTTGAGTCAGTATGTTAATTAGTTAAGAGCACTGATACCAAAAAGTGAAAGATATGTGTTCTAATCCCATTCGGTCTTTTTTGGTTTTGAATAAAAAATATATATATATATACCAGTGGCGGAGGGTGGAGGTAGGCTGTTATAGGCGCCATAAATTATATTTAATTTTTACATTAAACTTTGTCTAACTAACTAGTCTAGTCTAGTCTAGACTAACACAGTTTAATGTGCACTATTTATGGCGGAACTTAACAGCCTGCCTCCACCCTTCGCTACTGAAATATACTATTATCATTCTAGCCTACCTTTCATAAATCGCTGAACATATTATCTCTTCTGGCTTTCCCTTCTCACGCTGCTCTCGATCCTGCACCTTTATAATCCACGTTGTAATTATCGATAAATCTTGATAATCTTTGCTTCCAGGAATGGACGAGCCCACAGGCACCCAAGTACCTTCAATGTTCCTCAACTTTCTTGGATCGTCGATAGACTGGGGATACAGAACGGAACCAGAGACTGCAGCATGCCTAGGAGAAGTAGAAAGACGCTGCAGTTGGCCCAGAGGAAAGGTATGATATATTATGAATCATATTAATACTTTACCAAATTAACACCATACTTGAGTAATCGAGTTGGGATATTTTTGTGAATATTGCCATTCTATAATAATACTGTCATATAACGTTCATAGTATGAGGACCAGGAAACTCAGAAATAATGGGAACTGAAATACCTAGCGGGTGTGGAGTAACAGGCAACCGATCTCGAGTCTGAAAGAATATGGGATAAACTTAAACACGTGCCAAGAATATGATTGTTCTTCGTTATGAAAATTGCTCTCAGTTTATGCACTGACGCTCATTTAATATTGGTGTATTTGAAGGTTGCAACACACAGTATTGCACGTATATAATGTGTGGTTCATTTTCGTAGGACACTTACACGGTGAAAATGTAGTGTATTGGGGTATAGCCTATCGGAATTAGATTTATTAATATGTTCTGTGATGCGGACCAACATTATAGTATATCTACATAATATAATACAGAATATACATAATTTGAAAACATCTCATGCGTATACACACTAGAAAAAATCGTTTTGTAGAAAAAAAATACGACACCCGACGGGACTTGAACCTGTATCTGCTGGATTCGGGCCGAGTATATTTTACCAATTAAATTTTAACTTCTACTTGTTACATGAAATGCTTATCGAATTGCGTTATAGTTTCCACTCAATATGCATCTTTTTTTAAATTTTTACCTTCGGAGGCCCTCTTTTAATTTTTATCATGAATCGGTTCCATCATGTTGCGTTAGTGTAACGCGCCTCTGCATATATACGTGGAAGAATGTGTTTCTTCGTCATATTTAGTGAATACATACATACTTAGTAGCCATGTCCGGAAATTTGTACGTATGCAGTTCGGCGTATCACACGTCACCATGAAATGTTGTATCGGAAATATAAATGGTCGTATATTAAAGACCGTCTAACCTCTTTGGGTCGTATAGTACTGAGAAAAAAATCATGGCTAAATAAAACACGGTTCTTGTCAGTTTACATTTTACAGTTTACATGAAGCCAGCGGCAAACAAATTTTGGCCAAAATACTGGATTATTTGTTAGGTTAGGTTAGGTTCTCATTCTTGAATTTATGAATTTTGCCAAAATCAGCTATGAAAGTTTAATTAATTTTTATATTAAATCTAATAAAATTGGAGACCGTATAGTATACGGTCATCTCTTTCCGATAGAAAGCTCACGGCTAACTGTGGTACGGTGAAATATTTTACGTACAATTTATATGTAGCCGTTAGAAGATGTACTCGTATATTCTCATATTAGTATTTATTACCTTTTGATCAATTGACTTTTTCGTAAAAGGTTTCCTGTTTGTTGCAATTACATACATATTGTGTATGGTATATCCATTGCGTAAACTTACCTGTGAATTACGCAGTTACCTGTGAACGCACGCGTACTTTTGACTTATGACATGACTTGTTGTGTCATAAAACGTTAGATATAAGTTTGCTTCCACTTGTGCATACTATTTACCCACGTAAGATGTCAGGTAGGTACTGATTACTGACACCTTTTGGACTTCCATATTATAATATTAACTGATAACGATATTGTAAGTATTAATAATTAATATATTTCTTTATTCAATGAAAACAAGATTCAATACAGGGCTCGAAATGGACCGGAACGCACCGGAGCGCCGTTCAGGTTCATACAATCCCCAAAATTATTGCTTCGTCTCATGTAAATATTAATTTGACCGTCTGAGCGAGATATGTCATATTATAAAAAAATCTTACACAATCGTTTTTTTTAAATACATATATGTATTTTTTAAAAAAAACCCACGGTGGCCGCGTGGCTTAAGCGTTGGACTATCATGCCGTGGGTCTCAGGTTCGAATCCTGGGTCTGGCAAGTACACATATTGTTTTTCAATTTTTGTGTGAGTCAGGGTATGGACCTATTAGGTTGAGCAAGTGGCTGACATCCATTTCTCGTAAAAAACAAAATCTGTTAATACAAACCTCTACTTTGTGGCCATATGGTCCTATTAGGATCTGACATGGTCAAAAGAAAAATATGTAAGTATAGAATTAGATAAGTAACGGTGTTAATATTTTCGTAAAATTATCAAGCGCTACGGTTCGTAAAATTTTCCATTTCAAGCGCTGATTCAATATCATCCTTTATTGAATATAATAATTGATATGTTATGTTATAATCGTATATGTAGTCCAGAGGCACTGAATCATTTGGAGGCCCCACGATAAACAATATAATAACAACTATATTTTAAAAATTTCGATGCATTTCTTCTTTATTGAATTATTATGTAAAACCACAGTGATGAGCGTGATGAGTGTGATGAATGATGAATGATGAAAGATGAGTTGACACATAATAATGTCAGTGGCTATGTTTTTCGTAGTTATACAAGTAAGCTTAATATTTAGAAGTGCTTTTATTATAGGTAAGCTTTTTTGGTGATGGTTGCAGAGATATTATGATGTTTTGGGTGAAATACGAATATTTTAACGATATTGATATAATTTGAATACGTGTATTAATAATTAAGGCGCTAAGTACCAAAAAATTTTAAACTGACATTGTTATAGAAAAATGTTCTACATACCAACGCCAATAACTTTGACTATGGTCTAAGTGCCTCAATCAAGTCACAAAAACACAGCAAAATATTTAAACCTGTCGACGCTGTAAGTCTGTTGGCGTGTTTTATTTATAATGGTGTAAGTAACACTGCAGTGGTCAACGGCATTCAATATAAAATGGCTGACGATGGTGTGTTGACACTTGCGAGTTCTTAATACCTAAAATTATAGAAGCTGCCGTGATTGCTTCACACTGTAAAACCACATTTTTCAAAAGGTCTGCTTCATGAATTTTTACTGCAATGACTCGGTATTTTGTAACTACAGGCAATACTACTTTTTGGTACTTAGAGCCTTAATTAATACACGTATTCATTTAATAATAATTGTGGTTTGAACTGTTTCAAGGCCCCCCTTTTAAACCGTTTTGACGAATCAATTGCGTCATGTGCGCCAAAGAAAATCGCCGCTGTATAATCTGGAAATCTGCGAATCATTTTAATGTATGTGTCGTTATTCCGTCATTATAAACATCATTGTTATAGAAGCCATCTATTGACGGAATTCAAAACATAATCAGATCAAAAGTACCCATTAGATAAACCCCTTAAATTGTAAGACAGATCGGTTGATTGATCAGTTATTTATTTATAATGAGTAATGACATTCTAAAATCATACATAGGTTCTCGGAGGGACATCAGTAATGAACGGAATGATGTACATCCGAGGATCCAGGAAGGATTTCGACGACTGGTCAGCAGGCGGTGCCGCAGGATGGTCTTATGAAGAGGTTCTTCCTTACTTCTTCAAATCTGAAGACAATAAGCAACCGGATATTATCGACAGAGGCTACCACGCGGCTGGAGGTCCGCTGACTGTCAGCCAGTTCCCGTACCATCCGCCACTATCGTATGCCATTTTAAAAGCTGGCGAAGAGTTAGGTGTGTATCTTTTCCGTCTTAATGCTTTTATTAATAACCGTTAAAATAATCAATTGACGTACTGATACTAACTCAGTTATTCTGCTGACCAGTTTACATATATAGTACAACTTTTTATGAGTTACGTAGAGTCATAACATAACTCACATATTATTCCAAAAATCGAGTTTTGAGATAAACACAAAAAACTACCACAGCACTGTTTTTTTGTAATTCAAAGAAAAGCATTGACTCTCTTGAATAATGAGTCGATTTACATTATTTTTTTAATATACCTATATACCTATCATAATACACCTAAGGCTGCAGACACACAGCACACTATGAGAAATAGAGCTTCGTGATTGGTTAGAAAGTCCTTGATGATAGAACTCACATTATCCATTGAAAAGTCATGTGAAGTCAACTTTGTCAACGATTTTCACATGGTTTAAAGTAACTTTTGGTAGTCAACTATTTTCAAGTACCTATATAGATTAATGCCTTTAGAATCACTTGGTACCTATATGTAATTTAAAATAATGACAAAACTACCCTAAACGCCAATTTTTCGAAATACATTTTTTTACATCAATCGATTTTCTATGAAATTTCTAAAATTTCTGTACAAACCTAAATGCATAGGATTATTTATATTGAATTTAAGAAAATTAATTATGTTATTATTAAATTAATTATTTATTATTGTTATTATTAAATCAAGTATTTATTATTATTAATTTAAAAATTTTAATTGGAAAAAAATCCCCAAAATTAATTGTAATTTGAAACACAAAAAAGTTTTTTTAACATTTCGATAATAGGTACATAAATCGAATTTCGGAAGGTTCGTAATTTCTAAATTTCGCTTTCCTGCACATTTTATGGTTTGGCGTGTAGGATAGTTTAGAATTGAATAGACGAAAATTGCAAAATGTGAGTTATGATTCTGGGCTGTTCATAATTATTTTTTTATAAAAAAATCCAGGATATAGAACCACCGATCTGAACGGTGAGACGCGCGCTGGCTTCGCTATAGCGCAGACGACCAACCGCAATGGGTCCCGATTAAGTACTGCACGCGCCTTCCTCAGGCCAGCACGCAACCGCCCGAATCTGCACGTCATGCTCAACACTACGGGCCTGCGCGTGCTTGTCAACAGAACCACGAAGGCTGCCTACGGAGTCGAGGTCCTGGACTCGAAAGGAGTGGTGAAGATGATTTTGGCGAATAAAGAGGTTGTTTTGAGGTAAGTTGTAGATCAGATAGGTGCATAATAATACCATATTGATACTCAGATAATAGCTGGAGAAGGGCCAAGTGCACCTTACTTTCTATCAGTATAGTCCGCTGCTAATTAGCAGCCGTCCATATAAATATGACATCACACCCTACGAGGGGGAAGGGTCTGATGTAATGTGATAAATTGTGAAGAAGGGATTAGAGGGGTTGTATAAAATGTGACGTCACAAAACCAACAAAGTGTAACTCATCTTTTTTTCTTTGAATGAAATATTCCGTGAGAACATCAATTGAAGAGTGACATGTCAAACCGGCCTAAGTCTAAAAATCTGATTTTGAGATAATCATATTTTTGTGATTTGTAATTTACCTCTTAATTTTTCGGTACTATAATGTTTGACAATTTCATAGAAAATTCAAAGACTCGAAAACATGAAATATAAATAACATTAAAAAGTATAGTAAAACTTCAAAAAAAATCATTCAAAAATTGTTTTTCAAAATGGCCCTAAGTCTGTACTAAGAACAGTTTGAAACACAATAAAGTAAAGTTGAGTATCTTTTGTGTGTACAATTATGATTGTGTAATAAAATGTGGTCATGGACAGGTCTGTTGGGATGATTAATGAATAAAAATAATATTAAATTTCTTTCACTTTGTTGCATTTTTTGATAAAAAGGAAAACATTGTAACTTTTACAGCATAATATAGGTATTATATAATAACACTACAATGAAGGGATCTTCAATAAAAAAAATAGTATACTGATGTGCACATGAACTTATAAAAAACAAATTCTCTAATATTTCGTCTGACATTTCTAATCTGACGTGTTACAATACCTATTATATTATGGCCGCTTGGAGCGTAAATGTAGCAAAAAGAGTTCAACTACGCATGCGCATTTCCTTAGGCGAGTTTGGAAAGAATCAACCGTTACCTTAGTGCTGTTTTGGAAAAAGGCACATTTCGACATCAAATTGAAGAGACTTTTAGAGGTTTTAGTGAGACTATTATAGATCTCAGCACACTCTATCTGATTCCATCAAAACATGAAAATTTGTAATTTTGGACTAAGGACGGTTTGGAATGTCACTCTTCAAGTACTTTCAACGATTTTGAAATGTGACGTAATTTAGACAAGAAAGATTTTGTGACGAAGATGTTGGGGGAAGGTCAAAAATTCCAAAATCTAAACATACAATTTACAAAGATGCTGATTTTTAGCCAAATAAGATAATGAATGTAGGTATACACGTTTCTTATTGGAGTCCTTTAGTATAAAGTAAGGTATACATCGCATCTCTTCATCTTCTTCGATAACACAATTCAATCTTTCTCATCTTCAACTGCTTTGCTCAAGCAATCCCGAATCTCTAAGTCCCTTTTCCAAGTTTTACCAAGATGCTTATATTTCTGTCAATACTATCCTCCTAGCGACTGGGTAATATTTACATTTGCCAAACTGTATCGGAGAAACCTCAAAATCATGGAAACTAAGGAGTTAACAGGGTTACATAAATGTTATCTGCTTTTCTTCCAACAGTGGCGGCGCAGTAAACTCTCCACAGCTACTCCTGCTGAGTGGTATTGGACCATCAGACGAACTCCGGAGAGCCGGAATAAATCCCATCCACGATCTTCCAGCAGTTGGTAGAAATCTTCACAATCACGTCGCCTTCTTTGTGAACTTCAACATCAACGACACCAATACTGCTCCTCTCAACTGGGCAACGGCAATGGAATATCTGCTGTTCAGAGATGGACTCATGTCTGGAACAGGTTAGGATTCGATTTTGATCATCTTGCTTTGTCTCGATAACACAGATTTTTATATATTGAGGATCCCAATGGGGGGAAGGGACAACTGGACGCCAGGACAATTGGACGCCGCACTGTCGTATACACGTATACAGAACGTAGACGAGGAATTTTAACCAGTTTTTATCTAGTACATAGTAGTTTTAATTCATTTTACTCTTAACATAATGTTTTTTTATTGTGGATTAAGAATTACCATGCCTACGGCTTCATATAAATAATTACAAGATAAAAATAACTTTTTATATACAAAGTTTTAAATTTTTTTTGTTGAATTATTATGCTCAGTATGCTCAAACTTGTACTTGATACGAAGTAAATAAAAAACAAACAAACAAACAAATATAGAATACTGAAATGTCATTTTGACATTTCATTTTGATTTCTATAGTAACGCACGTATATATTAATAATTTAGTTGCTAGGACCACTTCCTTAGCAACCATTAATAGTCTTTTACTTTTTACGGATTTTTCTGAAATAAATTTTTATACAAAAGAGAATTAACTGAAAATGAATTCAATTCTGCTTAAAAATGGCTAAAAGTATTAAAATAATGCATTGACAGCGTGTTCTGATATATTCTAAAAGTTTCAAATGTCTAGCTAGTCGGGAAGTTAGTTAAAAATCGACTGCAAGATTTGTACTGGACAAACAAGAATAAGAGCTAATAAAAACGTTATAAAATAAAAAAAACTCTTCTTTCATTGGAACTTAAACGCATGATTAAATCATTATTTACGTGTGCATATTTAAATTCTCACCAACTATTAAATCAAAATATAATAATTTAAATATAAATAATAATATTAAATATATTTTTTTAAAGTACCTCTAAGTACCTAACGTCTATTTATTTTCGAATTGCGTGGCGTCAAGTTGTCCGGCGCCAAATCGTCCTACACCCCCCCCCCCCCCCAATGGCGTTTTCCGGAAATATCAAAGTGTGAATGAAAAGGAATATCATTAAATTCTATCGTATTTAAGTTTTGTACTATTCCGTTTGAGTCCATTGTTATTTATTATTAGTAGTTACCTACTTATACTATTGACATTATCATTAATTAACTCCATAAATAATTCTTAATACGTTACCCAGTGCCGCTGTTTTTCCAATCGCACCCGGGGAATAATAGTGGCACAAGTCCAAATTGTCATTTTTGAGTTAAGTATGCAGAAATGTTCCAAGATATCATTTCTATCCGCACAAATAGCGGCATAATTCTTAAAAAATATAATGGTGGCCTTAAAAGCATTTTCGTCATTATCATATTATAACATTTTACTTGAATTCAAGCAGAAATAGTGGCACAATAATCATTGTGCCATTGTTAACCCGGTTAACATTCAAAATGAGATGACTTAAGTGTGCCAACTTCACGCTGTTATAAAGTAAATTTTAAAAAAAAAACCTATTTAACACACCAAAATAAAATATTCAAACTGCTCTCCTGCAAAAACAAGTTTTTCGAGTTGTGCCACTATTATTCCCCGGTGCCTATTGAATGTATTATTAGTGATTAGGTATTTAATTATCTATTAGGTAGGGTTTTTTACAAACACTTCGACTATTCATATGTTTTTAATTTTTATAATTGATCATTGACTTAATAGGTAGGTAATAATGTGTTTACCTACATTATTCTATTAATTTATTATATTTTAAGTTAGAATGAACTGTATTTTGTTGTCAGTGTGTATTTACCATTGGTGAGTGCGCATAGTGCCCGAAGATGCAGAAATACGAAACCTGGGATCTTTTCTATGAATAATTATTTGCTGACCTAATTGATATTTCTTGGGAACAATAAAGTTTCATGATGATTAAGACTCTTATACCTACTTACTAGTAGATACTTCTACCGTATAATATTATTGTTTACATTTGTATTCAGGAATCTCTGAAGTGACCGGTCTGGTGAACTCAAAATACGCCGACCTATCCGTGGACAATCCCGACCTCCAGTTCTTCTTCAGCGGTTTTCTGGCGAACTGCGCGAGGACTGGTCAAGTCGGAGAAAAGCTTGACAACGGTACTCGCATGATAACCATCGTGCCAACAGTTCTTCATCCAAAGAGCAGAGGATATTTGACGCTGGCCTCAGCCGATCCACTGCAACATCCGAGGATATTTGCAGGGTAAGCAATCTATTTAGAGTTGTTCTCTGTTTCGGACATTATTCCTTAATGCTGACGGACGGCATCTTTAAAGAATCATCATTGATTTCATATTAACTCTTCATCATTATGACTATGGGGTTTAATGATGTCCCCTCTGCTGACAGTCTACAGCATGGCCCCCACATCCTGAAGCGGGCCCCTAGGCTAGGATCTTTGGCGCCCCCCCTATCTATTGCTAAGGATAAAAGCAATGTGACACTCTACAGTAGCGTTTTTCAAATGGTGTACGCGGTAAAATTAATGTGTATATTTAGTGTTTTTTTTTTAATATATCCATTTGAATTATGGGGTTATCGAGTATCGATACACAATTAAAAATTGTATCCTACAACCACATAATTGTAAATAAAAACATTATTTTAGGAAAATAGCGTCGCAGGCGACTTTTTTTATTATTCAAGCAAATTTGTGATGTGTGTTTATCTCACTTATCTGGACGACTCGCCTCGCCGGGCCCCTCCTGAGCCCGGGCCCCCAGGCTAGAGCCTTGTCACCAGTGTCACCTTGTCTACAGTGTGACACAAGCTATCAAACTTTTGGATCCACTCTAGACAATGTACAGTGCTCCTAATTTGTGCAATTTATTATTTTTACATGAATTTCAACATCTCTGTATCCAGCTCTCGGACATATGCTCAAAAGTTTGTATTTATACTTTTGCATGACAGCAGAAAGTAGACAACATTATAATAGACAATATCATAGAAATATTCTCAGAAACAAAATCACATTTCAATAAATGAATACGTGTATTAATTAAGGCGCTAAGTACCAAAAAAATAAAAACTGACATTTTTATAGAAAAATGTTCTACATACTCGTACCAACACCAATAACTTCAACTATAGTCTAAGTGCCTCAAGCAAGTCAAAAAAATACAGCAAAATAATTAAACCTGTCGACGTTGTAAGTCCGTTGGCGTGTTTTATTTATAATGGTATAAGTAGCACTGCAGTTCTCAACGGCATTCAATATAAAATAGCTGACGATGGTGTGTTGACACTTGCGAGTTATAAATTCCTAAAATTATAGAAGCTGCCGTGATTGCTTCACACTGTAAAACTACATTTTTCAAAAGGTCTGCTTCATGAAATTTTACTGCAATGACTCGGTATTTTGTAACTACAGGCAATACTACTTTTTGGTACTTAGAGCCTTATTTAATACACGTAGTCAAATAGTTATCACTAAATAGGCACCGGCAGAACTTCAATCCGATCGGTGGATTAATGGCGAAGGGTCACAAAATATGTGACGCAGGTCTCAGCAATATATACTCCGTGGTTTGGATTTGTTGTCACTCACATTGAGAAGAAAGATGTAATCCCTCCAAAGGATTAGTACGTCGGAATCTATATTAATATTATCTTTTGCATTGGGGCAAATATGGTGATTTTCGTAGATACGCCATACTGTCGTTGTTTAGCTATTCAGTTCTATGATCAGTGACTTCCCTAGACAAAATGCCGCCCCTAGGCAGCGCCAAAATGCCGCCTCATTTTTTATCATCCTTTCATGAGAAAATATCTAAGAAATGTGTTGTATGGTTACTAACAAAATATATACCACTAAATCTAATTTAAATGCCATCTCTGCTTCAATAGACAATATTGCGAGTCCACGGTTTCCAATACATTTAAAAATACACCTGACAAATTCCAAAACTCACGAGTAACCTGCAAAAATATTAAGATAAATTTTAAATTAGGTAAGTATGTACCTACCTATAATTCGTAAATCTGCACGTGTCATTGCTGGTCATCAAGGACGTGATGTCCAAGTACAACGGAAGTAAGCTAGACATCGTGAACCCGACAAAAAAATACAGTCCTGTTAAACCTTGTATGTTAATTAATACATTTTGTTTCCAACCAATGAGCTGAATTTTTTAATGGAACGATATTTCCGTTATTACGTTAAGTTTAGGTAGCTATATTCTAAATATACCTAATGATTCTTCTCGATTTGCCGCCCTTCGAGTAACTGCCGCCCCCAAACGACGCTCAATCTGCTTACCCCCACGGGACGTCACTGTCTATGATCATTATAAAGTAACAAATGTGTATTCTTTCAGCTATTTAACCCACTCGGATGACGTGAAAGTGTTGGTCGACGGCATCAAATTCGCCTTGAGGCTATCTGAAACTGCAGCGCTGCGTCGCTACGGCCTCCGATTGGACATGACTCCCGTTCCTGGGTGCGAGAAGATCAAATTCGGCTGCGACGCTTACTGGGAGTGCGCTGTGCGAAGAGCTACTGGGCCAGAAAACCACCAGGCTGGTAGCTGCAGGATGGGCGCGCCTGGAGACCCGAACGCTGTCGTCGACAATCTGCTGCAGGTAAAACTTTATACTTGCATACAGTCGTTCAAGGCACACCTTATTGTTCCCACACACATTTTTTGGTATAATAATGAGTAGGGTGACTGAGATAAAAGATGTGGGTGCATTGTATGATGCAAAGTTCTCTTTCAATCAGCATATTCTTAACATCAGTACTAGATCTAGCAAAATGCTTGCTTTTGTTATGAGGGTTTCAAAATCATTTGAAAACGTTCGAGTGCTACGTACATTATACGTATCATTTGTGTTGAGTATTTTTGAATATGTCAGCATTATTTGGAGTCCTAACAGGTCCGTCCATGCAAAGTTGGATCGAGTCCACAATAGATTTCTTAGATTTCTCTACTTACGGACATACGGATTCTTTCCTTATGATAATGATAATAAAATGAATGTGTCGACTTATTTTCTTCTGGGTATGCTATCAATGCAATCCTTCAAACAGTCTTTGCAGGCACCTAGAGGACACTGTCCCATGATAGGGGATATATTATGAAGAAAGCTCATGGAAGAGGCTGGAACCCGCCTTAGATTGTTAAGCCACTGATAATGATGATGGTATTAGAATGTGAATTAATGTTTTTTTTTGTGATAGGTTCAAGGAATTGACCGTCTCCGTGTAGCAGATGCCAGTGTGATGCCGACCGTTACTTCAGGAAACACAAACGCCCCCACAATCATGATAGCTGAGAAGGCAGCAGACATGATGAAAGCAAGATGGATGGACCCTCGATTGGTACATAATATTGATATTCTTTGACATTTTTTAATTACTCGATTACTTCTAGGAATAGTCAGCGACGATGTTATTTGACGCAGATGATGCAATCGATTAGTCAAAATACCAATTGAAAAGGGGGCGTAGAAATAGTTTAAACAGTCATTCAATTATTAAATTTTATCAATATCTTAAAACAATGCATATTTCATAAACATTGAGTACCTATAGAATAGGTAGGTAAGTACCTACCCGGTGATATCCCGTGGGAGTAGGGAGGCCATGCGTTGCATAGGGGCGGCGAATGAATGAACCAGGGAACACAAAATTTGGTGTTCACTGGAAATATTACGAAGCATAAAACATCACGACAACAAAACTGTTGGTTTATTGCAATACCGATTGAAATACATAATGTGTATTTTTATATAGGTTTATCACACAGGCATAATTTTCACAATGGTACCTCCATACCTGTCAGTACTACAAGCCTTACCGTACCTAAATTCATCGTCATAAAGTTTAAGAGTAGTTTCTGTAGAAATGTTCTAATTCTGATGGTATGTATGTCAATTTAAAGATTTTTGGTGTTCTGACAAATTTTCAGATACCTAATTTTAAATTAAAAATATAAGGGGCGGCATGCTACGTCGCTTTACCTCAGGATGTCACCAGGAAACACAGAATTAATGGGAGCTAAAATACCTAACGGGTGTTGAGTAACAAGCATCCGATCTCGAGTGTGGAAGAATATGGGATAAACTTAAACAAGTGTCAAGAAAATGCGTTGTCCTTCGTTCTGACAACTGCTCTCAATTTGTGCACTGTTGCTCATTCAATGTTGGTGTATTTGAATGCTGGAACACACACTATTGCACGCAGTGTTGCCAACCGTACTATAATTATAATATTTGTACTATAATTTTCGGCTAAATTTCAGCTTATAATTTTAAAATACTACAATTTTGAATAATCGGAAAAAAAAGTCGGCAGTAGATGAATAATACCGCTAAAGAAAGCCCTTTTGCCAAAAAATAGGGTGACGTTAATTATTTTACATTTGAACTTTGTCTAAAAAAAACGAGACGTTAATTACTTAACATTTGAATTTTGTCTAAAAAAAATCGGTGCGTGTACGTACTCTGCTCTGATTTCCCAAGTCTCAAAAGACGAGCCGTTAATTACTTGACTTGGATTTTTTTGAAAATGCAGAAAAGTATTGGTCATTCAACGCGTACTATATTTTTTGCCGAAATACTATAATTTTGGAGGCTCTGTACAATTCCATAATATTAACCAATTGTATAATTCCACTTTGAAAATATGGCAACACTGATTGCACGTCTATAATGTGTTTCATTTTCGTATGACACTCGCACAGTCCAAATGCATTGTATTGGGGTATAGCCTATCGGAATTATATTTATTAATCTGTTCTATGATGCGGACCAAAATTACACATGTCATAATGTAATACAGTTAGTACTGCTAAGACGGTAAGTCACAAAAGTGAAATTGTTCAGGGGAGCACTTTTAAAACTGCTTTGAATGGTAAAATATAACAAATGAGACAGACAATGATGGTTTTTTTTATTTCAGTATAAAAAACATAATGTTCTTAATTTTTTTTATATGTTATATAATTTAGCCAAATGAAAAACTTTAATAGGACAATGAAGTAGGTACTTAAGTCCAAACTTTAATATCAGAATGAAGTAAGTCCAACATTTTTCATATATTGTAGTCGATATGATTGTCTCGACTTAGAAGCGTAATGCGATAACTCACTCTGCTGCATTCTGCTTCTACAGGGCAGAGGACTTACTGCACAGATTTATGATTTATCTTTAAAAGTAGGTACCTACAACATTTTTGGACTTGTTGCAATCTGCTTCTCATAGATATTAGTCTCATTTAAAAATTGGCACCAATACATCATTTTCTAAAAAAGTGGACTTACCGCCATCTGCTTCTGACCCCCAGTACTACTACTGCGAAATTCTGTCTTGTATTTTTGTAGTCCCATTAAAAATTCTCGATATCTCGTTATTCTCATTGATGATTTCTCGAGAAGTGAGAATCTTATAATTTCTAGACTTTCTTCTGGAAATTTCATTTTCTTTGGACACTCACACATTCAAAATCCTGCGTCAAAATGTTTGTATATTGGGGGTATTATACCCTATCGGAATTATATTTATTAATCTCTTCTGTGGATGTCAGTACCTACCCAAAGCATAACAAAATCCCAGCAACTAACATCAAAGGGGCGCTTAAAATAATACCCACTACCCAGGTAATTTATTATTGTATCATCACTGTCGTCTTCAATAATACCTAATTATTTTTAGTTACAGGATGCGATTCTAGGAAAGAGAGACATTGAGTTTTTTACTAGGTAGGTTGGTAGATGGAGTTTATGGTTTTTATTTTATTTTTTATCGTGGTATTCTCAAATTCAGTAATTTTCTTTGGCCTCCATGCCCTGCTACCTTCTATCTCTGGTTCTTCTTCTTCTAGGTTCTCCATGAGGCTTGTAAAATAATATTCTATTTCTGTACAGTGGTAATTACCCCGGTTTAACCAATACTAACCTATGGATAAGTCTCTAGGCAATAAGAGGTTAATATTATTCAATGAGACTTATTTCAATGCTGAAAATATTTTTAATAACTGCAATGATTTATGAGTTTATTATTGTTTTTATGTTTTTTTCAGCTCAAATATGTAACTAATCTGATAAAAGTTTATTTTATTAGTAATATTAAAAAACATTTGGAAATAAGCCCTTTTGGTAGGTATATGAAACCTTTTATAATAATTATATACATGCGGTAATAAGTCATTTTTATGGTGTAAGGTGCATTACAAAAAGACTGATTTCCAAAATATGTGTGTACACATCTATGCATGTTTTTTATCACATTAATGGCCAAAATTAACGAGGTTGGCTTATAATGAATGGGTCTCAGCTTTGAATCCTGGGTCTGGCAAATACACATCGGTTTTTCAATACAATTTTTGACAAAACCGTTAACTTGAAAATAATGCAATTTTTTTATATAAGTAGGTATAGAGCAGTGGTTCCCATGTGCGGCCCTGGTGATTTTGCTGCGGTCACCAACATCATTTTCAGTATTTAATTTAATTAACTGGGCTAACGTTAAATATGCGTTATTGGAAAGAGTAATGATCAAGTACTTAAAAACCATTTTAATAATACCACGGTTGAACAATTTTGGTCGAAGTTATACGTTGACCAAGAATCAAGTCAATTCAAAGAATTGGCAACTATTGCTTTATTAATATTATCGATTTTTCCTACTACTGTATACTGTGAAAATGAAAATGAAAAAAAAAATACAAAAATCAGTGTAATGTACTTCATAAAAAAACAAATATCGAAGCCACTTGAGAGATGTAAACTTTGAAGCAGCCATGTGGCTCGCATTGGGAAAAAGTATTGAGGAATTTCCATTTGCATTATTTTAAAATAAATTATATATGTCCTAAAATGTTCAAATGTCTTTTATTAAATGGACTTGTCTATAAATAAGTTGATCCATTTTTAGTAATTAAAATTTAGCTTTAATTTTTTTAATGACAACAAAAGTGAAATTTGGTGCAGCCACCAGACGTTTCCATAGACCTGTCAATGTCAATTTTGCGGCCACAGTTAAATTTCACGTGAGAACCCCTGATATAGAGTATATAAAATTTAACCATTACTTTCAAAATAATGCATTTTTTCATATATATATATACTCTTGAGCAAGTGGCTGACATTCTATTCTCATAAAAAGCAAAAATCTGTTAATACAAACCTCTACCCTATGGAGGCCCATATGATCCTATTAGAATCAGACATGGTCAAAAGAAAAAAAGAAGAACAGCCAAGCCAAGAATGCACAATGAAACTTAGTCTTTTCACTTGATTCGATTCCTGCCCTGCGTTGTAGTTTTTTTCAAAGACTTTCTCTACTCTAATAAGTATATATCTTAATTAGTGTTTTCATATTTGGTTCGATAAAGAATGTTGCATTCTCAAATCTTGTGAACTATTCTATACATATATTGTCAGATGGGTTTGAGACATTTAAAATCGTGGATTAAAGTTATCTTCACTTGGGTAAAGTAACCTCTGTTTACAGTACCTGGTTTAAGATGGCAGCACAGAAATTATTGGAGTAGGTAATGAATTTAAATAATATTTGAGACTTAAATCAGCTTAGGAATGGCATTTCGAACCTGCTTATGCTCGTTTCTTTGCTGAATATGTCACTGCCTAATGGTTAGCGCGGCCATTTTATAATTTATCACCTTGGGGGCATATGTCAGCCAAGTAAGGGTTCCGCAAGATTTTTTAAAATCTCTCAAGTGCTTCACCAACCAAAAAAGTTAGATAATACTACATTATGTATATATGATTTTTTCTCTACGACACCCCTCTAAGCAAAAGTCACTGCATGCCACTAGTGTCAATGCATTGTCCAAATGTTCTTTGGAGGAAAAATATTAAATTTATTGTTTCAAATACGGCGGGGAAGAGGTTATTAATATAATTAACACAACATGTAATATAATAAACAAAAACGTCAACACGTTTGTTGGTATGACTTTGTGTGATATTAGTTTCGCTATCATTCGTCATTAAGAAATTATATTTATAATAATTGCCCCACGTTGGGCGCCATATAAATATATTTTACCTAGAAATTTGCAAAAAATTTTATGTGCGTTTATTTTTTCCAATTCCAGATACCTTATCCAATAGACAACTCGGGCGGAGCACTGAATGGAATCTTCCAGAACAGCGAATTCCAACCGCACCCCGCTTCTCTTGTGAGGCAATGGAGATCGTGGAAATGAGGCATTACGTTTAATAGATATCCACCACTATCTATAAATAGATTTAATTAATTAAAGTGTTGTACATAACTGTAAGGACAAGACCATTTAAATATTATGACGATACAGTGGATGTATCGAGGTTAGCAAAATAATTCAGAAAACAATTAGCAAAGTGAAAGATTTCATATTTTTGGTTTTTTAATTAACTTTTCCTTTTCTTTGAGCACATTACTTTAGATCTCCAAGAATCCCGGCTAGATGTGTGAAAAAAGTTACTTTTTCTTTCCATATGACATCTCTAGTTCCCGTCGCTCGCCAGTATTTGTTTCTACCCAGGACATGCCAGCACCCCCGTAGCTCCGTAAAATACACGTTGTGAACAAATTGTATCATTATCCAAGCCATCATTATCAGTTGGGGTCTACCCACTACCGGATAAAGGCCCCCCTTATCTCCTTCCATTCAGAGTAGATTTAATTTCGCTTGTCATCGCCATTCTCAATCAATTCGCTTTAAGTTGGTGCTGGTTATTCATTCTCCAACCGACATGCTAACCCATTGTCATTTCAGGTGTCTATCAACCAGCACATTGCATACTCACGTTTGCTTTCTTAACCTTTTCTATACCTTACGATATAACTATGGCAGTATCTGATAGGCTGCTGATTTTTAACGACACACGTTGAATTTAGAGAAATCGCTGTAATACCGATAATTTGTGGCTTAATTTCATAATTATTCAAACAGATGTCACTGTGTTTTTAATTTTTTAGATTATGCAAATCAATCGACCGATGGTGGCTAGTAATTTGAGTTTTAAGTTGGACGACAACTGGCGAAATTTGTATGTGCGGCTTGTCGATCACGCCTTCATTGAGTGAGAAAACTCGCCAAAGGCATGGAACCGGTTAACAGTCTCTCCGCATTCTCCACATCATGCACAACATGCACTTTTCCATATCGACTGCTTAATCTGCAAACCGGCTAACTCCATTTGGGCAAATTGTTCAGGAAGGAGAAAAAACATAATAATTATTTAACTATCAAGCGGAATTTAACAATTCGCGAGTGGAGAACTACAGGGTTCTAAGTGTTTGTCCTTGGAGAAACAAAAGTAACAATGAGGCAGCTTAGAATACTACTTCATTGTTGGGTTTGTTTTTTCAAGGACGAACACTTAGAACCTTGTAGTATTCGGCTCGCGAATTCCAAAATTTTTTTTACAAATAAGCTGCACTATGAATTAATACACTATTTTAGCTTCCCTTCTATATATAAAGAGCGGAGTTGTTCCATTTACGATACTGGAAATTTGGCACCTGCAGTTGGGTGTTTTGTGTGAAAAATGATAACGCATTTATTTATAGGTTTAGGAGTTTGAAATTTTGTGATCAAAATCTCATTTTTGGTCAAAAACTGCAGTTTTCTGGTTTGCAGGTTAAGCAGTCGATATGCCATTCTTCATTTTTGAAAATCTCTTCTATTGATTATCAATAGTTCCATGCGTACGTGAGCACTAGTAGCACGGTTGATCACCCTCCGCATTTTCCTTCATACATCCAAAAGTCTTAAAACAACGGTGCAAATTACTTTGGTTATATTATTAACTCTTGTACCCTTATTTAGAGAATGTTCCTTCTTAATCTATGTTATTGATACCATAATAAATAAGTAAATAATTTATACTTTTATATAAAAAAAGACATTAAAAAATAGGGAATACCTTCATCAAAAAAAAAACACTAATGAATTTATATACATACTAGTAAATACTGTAATTTCCAATGATGTTATCCTGTTGTGTTATTTACAGTAGGATGCTGAGAATTAGTAAAGTACAAGTGATAATTAAAGGTGAAACAATATTCAAACATGACGTAGGTAACTGCTTTCTATAAAAAGATGTTAACATAAATTAATCCGAACATTGAAACATAACCGATGGACAAAAATGACATTATGATTTTCATAGAGCCTGTATCTTAGATTATAGAAGCCTGTATATTATAATTTGAATGTTTTGACTTGACTTGTCACCCTTCCAGTGGTGTAGTAATGCCGGAGCGCGCTGCATCACTTTTTAAACAGTTCTCATCCATACTATTATATTAATCACAAGGAAATTTGTCAATGATACTTTCAATTTAGGAAAAAATTGCCACCTTAAATATATATTTATTTTATACCCCGTAAACTGGGAGTCGTCAAAATGTGAGAGAAGTGATCAGTCAATCCAATTGTAAAGTGATTATTTCACTTTCAGTCTTGTCAAAATGTTATTTATTATCTATCGATAATCGATTCCGTTCAAAAATTTACAGTACCTAACCATTGAAATGTTGAAAAATGGGGAGGTTTATGATTTCGATTTTAAAAATCAGTGACCCGGCACTATTTTATTGAGCACTACATCACTGCTAGGGATTGCAATACTGAATGAAAATACCAATACCGGTATTTCCTATTGAATACTGGTATTAATACCCGTATTCGTGAAATATATGAAAAAAATATAAGTATCTTCAAATAATATTTTTTGTAAATATAAAATTCTATTTCATAGAAAAAATATCTATATACATATAGGTAGTAATAGGTAAAGGTAGGATATGGTAAAGATGTTAATGCTTACAAATACCCACTTGGTAAATTAAACGATCGGCACTTTCTTCTTCGAATGATCTTTCAATACATATTATTATGAAGTGATTTCTCTTAATACAAAATGGTCGGGGGGATTTGTATGTGCCCCACTGATAATTCCACCTAATGTGTTATTAGTTTATTGTACTTTTTACACATAGGTACACGTCTAATGATAACGGAAGTAAACTACACATCGCGTAATCCGATAAAAATGTACAGTCCTGTTAAACTTTTATGTTAGTTAATACATTTTGTTTCCACTTTCAATACCGAATATATCGGTACTGTCTTATTTTTAAAACCGGTATTTCAGTATCGAAAAATACTGAGATACCGGTTTTGAAATACCGGTATTGCAATCCCTAATCACTGCCTTCTTCAAACACTAAAAACATTAATAAACTTACAAAAATAACAATATTTTTCATCCAATGGTATTAAAGGATTAATCTGAGAACGAGACCGCATTATTACAATATATTGAAAACATTATGTAGTATTAGCAATCAAAGTCGATTTACTCAACTTGATTGTTGAGTTTTATTTTGCTCCAGGAAACAATTCAAATTGATATTTCACAATCGGATATGATCGTAGCAGACAGTCAGTGTGAGTTTTTAAGTCTGCGAGTCTCCTCATGTAATTTGCACTTTACATTCGATAAATAAAACATACTGATAGATCTAACCTTTTTTTTATAAATCGTAAATTGTCTTCATAAAGGCATACGTTAAAAAAACAAACTTTCAAATAATTTACCATAAATTATAAATAGGCCAAATGCCAGACAATAGTTCAATGTCATTTTCTGTTAAAACATTCTGCTCATTCATTTTTTGAGACACTAATAATGTCTGGGTTTCTGAGACATACGTGAACACCAACTTTACAAGTGTCTAGTATGTAATATGCTTTAAATAATTCGATACTAGAATTAGATGATATACCAGTATGTTTGATTTATTGTATTTTAGTGGTTACATACCATTCATTTGTTTCTAACTAATTCAAAAATTATTGTATTGATGTTACATAGTATGAATGAATAGTATTTAATATGTAATAATAATATTTACTTTTCATTAGAAATTATTAATTACGTGTGTAGGAAAATTATTCAGTATTACAAGATCTTCTTAATTATAAAAAAAATCTAGCATTTACCACAATGTTACCATTTATGTGCTATAATAAATATTATGTATTTATAAATAAACAAAATAAGTAGCAACTTTTATACGAAATAAACATATTTTTTTTTATCAGACTTATTTCATTTGTAAAACCATATATCTGTATGAGAAAGGAAAAGGGCAATAAGTTACAAAATGAGCTGAACATTATGCATAAATGAGTAAAGGGATGAGTCGGATCAACACCTCTGAATTACTAAATTACACACATCCGAGGTAAGTTCCCAAACAAAAATCTATGTTCTTTCGGCCCTCCAGGAAAGTAATGATTTTAGATTCATCGCCTTTTTCCTTTCGCACACAAATATATTATTTATACACACCGATTGATACATATGTTAACAAGATAAATTTAAGACTTTTTTGACCTAGCTGAGATTCCTACGTAATACTTTCTTGTTGCTAGTTTGCTGCTTTGTTTATAATATAATAGAATTTTCTGAATAACGAAGAGCTTCGAAGAGTTTTCAAAAATGACACAATGTGCCTAAAGCGGATGTAATATTTGCTTCCAGTGCTAACATAATTATTCTTATGCTAAAAACACATTACCATCCCACCACGTGAGTTCACATGCAAAAACCACCAGAGCATTCAATAATAAAAACTGACAACCTACAAAACTAGTCGTTGGTCGCTCCCTTCCAAACCACTTAAAACAAAAATAAGTGACAACATGTGACTCAAAAATGTGTAAATTTTCATAAAATAAAAAAATGTTCTATTATCACGTGTGAGGATGGTTGTGTGCCGTGATATGCGTGAGTTGACCGTGAGCGTAATGTGTTAAAAATTTTGAATTACACTTGGCATAGAGAAACACATCGACTGCTCCAAGACGGAAGTAAGTCAAAATTTGGCATTTTGCAGATTTAATTTCAATTTTGAAAAAATATTCTTATTCTCCTGTATGGAAATTTCAATTGTTTTTTATTGATTCCAGCATACTTTTTAATGGTGAAATTTCTTAATTTACTGTATTGTAATGCACTATGACTTTGCTCGGAACTATTTTCCTCGGAAATAATAAAAATATATCAAGGCAGTATGTTGAGTTACTTCCTTATTCCCTGATATTTTTTAAATTAATGTAAACTAATTGAAAAAAAAAAATATTTTTTAAAGAAAATATCAATAAATTGACACAATTATCAAAAAAATTTGAGAAGAAAACATTAAGGGGGGACATGCTCGGCGTATGTTAAAATGGAGGTTTTATGCTATTTTCAAAGCATGATCCTGGAGCATGTGGGCCGTAAAGGCAATTAATATACCTAATGTATACATGTAAAAAGTCCAGAATAACATAAACAATAGGGTATTTTTTCCACATTAATTAACACAATACACAGTTAATGCAAACAAATCAATAAAAATCAAAACAAAATAATGGTAAAGAACAATGTTGGTGACAGCTGTTTCGTGTAGCCATCCCATCCTCAGAACAAGTCGCCGGAGAATTGGATATTAATACAAAATAGAAGAACAATATCAATACCAAGTGGTTGAATTAATATACAGTCACTTACTTCAATGGATACCATGGAAATGATAGTGAAATTAATAAAAAATATCGTTTAATCACCTTCTAACTCATCCGATGTGTCATCTCTTACGTTATGAGAATTTTCAAGAAAAGTATCGTCTGAAGTAAATGACCGATAAAAATTATGGTAAGCTTTCGGAATGAGAGTGTTTTCGCATAACGATGACAAATCTTTCAGTCTTGTCCGTCTTTGAAGTAAGATCGTCAATGGATCCTGCGTGTACGTATATTTAATACACACTTCGGAAGGTTTTTTATAATGCACTGACACCTCGCGGACTTTATTCCATTTCACTGTGGAATTATCACTAGCCGTTTTCCAATTTCTTGCTGTAACTAATGGCTTAACTTCCAGTCTTCATAAGACATTTCATTTATTTTGTATGGGTGACCTTTCACTTTCGCACAGCGAATTAAATTGTTCAGGGTCATTTTCAGGATAATTTTGTGTTTTCTACGTAATATACAGTTATTATACTACCTATCAGGTATTTGTACATCAATCTCATCGGATATTTCAAATTATAAAAGTATCTATTTTCATACCGAGTTAGGTACTAATTCTTCCAAATTAGTAGCATCCCAAGCATCATAGAATATCCCTGTCTTCTATCAAAGTGCATCATAGGCAACGTTGTATCTTGCTTTTCAAAATTAAAACGTCTTATATTTTTTTGTAATGTGATTGTTCGATTTACTAATCTACTTACTAGTATCCACTACGGGCAAAGATCCTCTGCTTACCATTTCCATTGTTCTGTTAGATATCATTTTGATGTTATATCGTATAGTATTATATTATATTCAGTTGATTATCGCAGATCGCGATATACGTACTTCAAGAAATGTCAATCAACAAGTTTTGCGCCATAGACATAATACTTCCGGTGAAGACAGATGTATGTCTGACTTACAGCCGGTACATAAAAATAATATCCCATGAAAATGGCAGTAATTCAACTTACTTCTGTAATACATGGAAAAAATATTAGTAATTGACATATGAATATTTTTTAATTGAATTTAAAGACAATCTATTTATGTTAAGAGTTACCACTGCCTTACAGGTAGATAGAGAAAAATTTTCTGCATAAGGTGGACTAACTCTAAAACCCAAAAAAGGCAGTTACTTCCATCTTACATGGAGCAGTCGATATGTTAGAGCCGGGCCACACTGGATAACTCTGGTTTCACAGCCAATACCTTACCAACCCTACATAGTCAGGTCTTCGCTTTTCTTTGTTCGACTCTTCTCCCATGGAGTCCTCCCATTGCAATCAAAGACTTTTGACTATAAATAGAAGGAATCTTATACGTAATTTGTTATGTTTGAAATTATTTTACAAGCCCATGCAACATGGGTAAGTTGGTAAACTCCATTAATATGAAGACCATTACGGCCATTTTTTATGTTCATTATGATTACTTACTCGAGTGTTAAAAGTTTTACACAAACTTTACACGAATTTTCAACTAAATAATTATGCCGAAATGTAAATATTATTGGCTGCTCATCCGTGACAGATTGTCTTTTCATACACAGAAGTTCTCTGCAAACGAACTTGCAATGCAGTCACTTGTAACTAAGTTTATCAGTGGCCCTTCTTTTCTTCAGTTTCGTACATTTAGGCTCCATCTCTATAGATTTATAGAAGGTTTTACAACATCTTTGATTGTAACAAACTTCTTCGGTAGTCACTCACTTTCCCAGGCATAAAAAAATGCAGATGCCCCTCGTAACCTATTGGTGCATCTTGATACATACGCCCGTCCAATTGAAGATTGTTTGCTATTCTATTGTTTTGCAGTATGCTTAGACTGCTGAAATGACGAGTGGCCACTTTGAATAAGGACCAATGGGAGAGTTATTGAAATAAGGAAGTATCCACTCCAAATTAACATGCTCCCAATGACGATAATGATAAAATCTGGATATTATGGGATAACATAAATAAAAAATCAATCAATATACGTAATTCTAATTTTATTTTAATTCTATTATAGAACATAAAACATAATATAATTAATGTATCAAAGATAAGGAATTGCAACACTTGACAACCGTTCCAAACGTTTACAGCAATACCAAACCGACATTGTAATTTTGTTCTGTCGGATAGGTATTATTGATAAACGTTGGAAAATAAAACATAAAATTTTTCATAAAATTTGCAAAGATGCTTTCTTGCCATCACAGAATGCTCATCCCGCCATAATGGTAGTTTTTGGAACCTCAATTTCTCCTTGCAGTAGCAAAGACACGGTACTCATCGATCATTTAACGGTTGTCGCAAATAGCGCTAATTGTTTATTTGTCCGAATTTAAGTTACTATATGTAAACTACAGTAAAACCCTTTTAATTCAAAATCGACAAGACTGAAAAATCAAAACAAAAATACATAAAAACAGCAAACCTTGATGAACCAAAATTTTTTGCTCCAATTTTGTAAAATTGTTTTAAATCGCTATAACTAGGTTTTTATGAATGTTTTTTTATGACGGGACACCGGTGTCGCGCTCGTATATAATATAGAAGGCCTTTGTATTCGAATAAACTCCGCTACATTCTCAAGCCGCCGATACACTTGTTTTTCAGTTTTATGTTCTAATTTATAATGTGAAATTATGCGTTGACTCATTAACTCTGGGGCGTTCATAAACATAATACAAAGGCCTCCTATATTATATCGAGCGCGAAACCGGTGACCCGTCTGAAACGGGCCTGTAGTGTAGCGAACAGTGTTCGTATTAACTGGGTTTTACTGTACATTTGTATTATTACAACAGTAACAAGTCACTTGCATGAAATTTTATAAAAACTACAAATGCTGTGTAAAATAGAAAAATATTCAGAAAATTATATGCTAATAGCCTCAGGTACCAATAAAGAAGTGAATTACTACATCGACTAATAGACGTTGGCCGAGCAGCATAAGCGTCGGCTTATGACGTGGGTCCCAGGTTGGGTCTGGCAATGCGTGTTAGGGGACACAGTATAGACCTAATAGGTTGAGGTGGCTAACATCCATCCATTAAAAACAAAAATCCGTTAATACACACCTCCACTCTATGGAGGTCCATATGGTCCCATTAGCAAGACATGGTCAACAGAAATTGTAGACGGCTCAGCATTTCATAAACCGAAGGGGGAGTGTTAACGATTGTAAATATAAAAATACAGCGGTGTCAAGTGTTACAATCCCAAAACAAGAATAAATCGTTTTATTAAGAAAAGTATGTCGAATAACTAAAATTAGGTGAAAGATTGTTCCTATAAAAAACAAATCACCATTTCCTTTCAAGGCAATGGATATCGGCTCCCCCTACTATGAAATATGTAGACTTACAAGATATTTCATTAAGTTGCCTGTTTGCCATTCGCTCGAAACGTAATTTAAGGCGAAAAACACATTACAAATCTTTCTGGATGCAGATACACATGAATAAAAAACATTTAATACACTATTTCAATAAGGAAACAACTCAAAATTTCAAGGTTTTGAGTTAATATTTTCATTTGACGTAGAGGTATTCTCTTTATAATTCAGCAAAAGAGTCAACAATAAATTTCTTCAACGTTTCATAAAATTGATTAACCCCTTCTGAGATTAATCATTAATTTATTCAATTATATTATACTGAAATATCTGGGTTAATTATCTTATTAAATTGTAAAACTACAAGACTTTAAAATTAAAATGAGAATTTCTGCGAAAATTTCAAACGCCATTATCTTAGAACAAAGTTTTTTGAGTTGTTTCCCTATTGAAATATGGTATTGAATTGCGAGAAACCCAGCCGGCTGGACTCAAACCTGGATTCTGCAATGGAGTGGGGTGACCATCGGATAAACCTTAACTAATACATACATACAAAAATATATAATACAAATATGCCTTCCAGTGAGAGTATAGTAGTATGCTACAGTTAAAATTCAATAATAAAAAAGATAACTCTGGTATTTTCAAGAACGTCATTAGTGAAGAAATAAAACAAGAGTTTAGACAGTGTCCAAAAAGATGACAGAGCGGCTGGTATGACAACTGGAGGACAATGGCCCAAGATAGAGATACGTATAAGCTTCTTGAAGAAGGCTAGGACTCGTTCTGGATTGTTAAGCCACTGATGCTCTGGTATTTTCTTTAAATAGTAAAATATCTAAAATTGAAAAGAAAAAAAAAACATTCGCCCGTCGCGCGACAAATTTCGCTTGACATGGGCGCAAAAAAAAAAAAGCAAGCAAAAACTTCATAACGCAAAAACATAAAAATTTGCAAGCCTCGTCATTTTGTAATGCCCTTTTTTGAATTTGGAAAACCCATTTAAAACAAAAATAATTAAACAGTTAACTGTCTCCTGTAAAAAATTTGTGTCGGATTTACAAGGTTTACAATATGGGCCAACGATATTACGTAGAATTTTAACTGCGACGTAACTTCTATACTTCACTGCAAGTGCCCATACGCACTTGCGGCAGGCCGCCTCGCGGCTAGCCGCGGTGGCCTGCCGCCTATCGTTTTTTGTATGCAAAGTGCGATATGCGGCAGGCCGCTGCGGTTAACCGGCATACAAAAAACGATAGGCGGCCTGCCGCAAGTGCGTATAGGCACTTAGGATCTTCTTTAGTTAAATGCAAACAGTAATGGGAATAAATGTATGAAAATAAGCACAATAAAAAGCTATATTATCTCACTGTCACGATTGTTTTTTTAATTCCACTTTTCACAATGTCTTTTTTTTAGATAGCTTCGCCAGCGAAATGTGCAATATAAAAAAATACCATGTTCAGTTTGGTACTTTTTATAAATTAACTCAAATGCATAAACAAATTAAACAAAGTGTATAATCAACTATGAATCATGCTACATAGTTGCTAAAAATAAACTAAAATTAATCAAATGGTTTAAATTATATTATACCTATGGTTTATAGTTTATTTGGCGAAGGTTGTAAATGCAAATTTACAAAAATAACATTTAGTAATTAAATACAAGTAGGTATAAAAAATTAAATGGAACATTTTCCACAATAATTAGGTACCCATGATAAAATAAAAAAAAATCTATCAAGAACTATATTATAAACTGAACATTTTTTTTATATTGCATATTGTTCGACAATTTATTCCATGTTTATTGGTCCAATCAAGATCAGATTCTCTCCAATTGTAATAAAATAATTACAAGATAAAAAGAACTTTTTATATACCAGGTTTTTAAATTTTCTGTTGAATCATATTTTTTAATAAATACTTTTTTTCGTACGTCAGCAGTGTTGTCTAGTTTTCTCAGATCCAAGATTTACCGTGACTGTCTTAAACTACGTGTCCGGAAACTTGTACATATGCAGTTCACCCCATCACACTTCACCGTGAAATGTTGTATCAGAAATATACAGCCTTATATTAAAGAAGGTCCAACCTCTTAAGGTCAGTCGTATAGTACTGACATAAAATTCATGTCTAAATAAAACACAGTTCTTGTCGGTTTACACTGTACAGGAAAAGCTAGCAGCAAAAAAAAATTGAAAATAGCCGATAATATACTGGATTATTTGTTAGGTTACGTTAGGTTTTCATTCTTAAATTCATGAATTTTGCCAAAATCAGCTTTGAATTAATGTTCATATTGAATCTAATAAAATTGGAGACCGCATAGTATACAGTCTTCTCTTTCCGATAAGAAAAGTCACGGCCAACTGTGCCACGGTGAAATGTTTTACGTACAATTTACATGTACCCCTCAAACTATTAAGTTTTCTTCCATCCAATATGTCAAGGATTGGTATTTGTATGTATAATGGATTATATGTGGCTTTTCTGACTCCCAAATGCATGAGTTTCACACATAGTCGGACATCACTGATCTATACAATGGTCTGAGTTTTAAGCATGCTTGTGGCAAATTCTAAAAGGACCTACATTAATTGTACTAATCAATTTTTCGCTACATCTTAAATGAATAGTCGATATAATCACATGTGTACATTTCAACTGGTCACTGGGACTATATTATAAAAGCAATCGCAGTCCGCTTCTCGGCTTTAAAAATGTCTTAGAGAAACTTATCTTAATCAAAAACAACAAAATGGAATAAATCGTAACCGCAGTCAATCACTTCAGTGGGTCTATTCTATACTTATCGACCGCTAAAGTGATAATATTTATCACTTTATTACTTTAGTGGTTAATAAGTATAGAATAGACCCACAGGTTTATGACGCCCGGGAAGGCGTTCATTCTTCGTTCGGGGTGTCGTCACTTGGCGTGTGCCACGTGAGACGTTCCTCGTAGAACGATATTACTACCTGCGGACAGCGAGCATTGGCTTGGCGCGACGCCACCAGGTCCGCCTCGTCGGTGCCCTGCCATTTCATCAGGAACATTAGCTCGCCGGAACTGTCGGTGGCGCCTGAAATGTAATATTAATATTTTAATCAAATTAGACAATCATGGCAACAAAACTCTATTTGAATGACGTCTGATTCGTTCGTGCCGAGCGGACAGATGAAAATTGGTCCTGATACACCCCTAGGGCGTTGGTCCTCCACTAACGTCCACTATGGAACAATTGCAAGACCTAAACATGTAACCTCATGTCACTTGGGTAAACTAACCAACCGTATGCCCAAATTCCTTGATTAGTTAAAATGATTATTTTATGTAAAATCAATATGAATAAATGAGTAGTCGAGTCTCAAAGTAGGACATAAGCCATTTACAAAATTTTTCAGGAGTTAATTTTTTGTTTCAAATATACAGAAAAGCAAATTAAAAATATTTTTTTTCCTGAATAATATTTGCGAGTAGGGAATCACGCAACATAAATTATACAGTAAGTCCTCAATTTACGCGAATTCGACTTACGTGAATTCGTACTTACGCGATTTTTTAAAATATGCTTTTTTTGCTGCAGTTTGTTTCCTTGCGCTTGTGTTTACATAGAAAATTATTTATGGACCATGTAAAAAAATTAGTACATAATGGAATCCACAATAAATTATTGTAGATTTAGGATTGGGATTTTCATGTATCATTATTAAAAATATTATTTACTATAAATAGTTAGGTATTTCATTATTGCTTTATACACACACCATTGAGAACACACAAAAAGTTTCAAATTTTTAAAACATGTGCAGAATTATTTATTTAAAAAAAACTAAACTGAACATTTTTTGACACTAAATGCTTGGGAGTTTTCACATAATATGCTAGGCTAAATCAGGTAGGAGTAAAAGGGTTAGCAAATTACATTTGGAACTGGAACTTTTCATACAAAGGTTGGATTTAAACTGCCACAAAGCTATTTTGGTAGAGTATATCGTCGCCGTAGATGTCAAGGGAGTCAAGCCACACATTTGGCGAAAATGAGTTAAGTACACAAAAGCATTTTAAAACCATCAAAGATGTCAATGGATTTGAGCCACAAAAAGCCCTATGTATGAGTATTTTGTAAATTGCCAATAGACCTAGCACACATACATTAAAGTAGTCAATGACGACAAGCCGCATAAGTCTTTTGACTTCCGAATAATTTCACATGATTATGTGACTTAACGCTGTTGACCACTGGGACTTCCCGCTCAATTTGTGGCCCGGTATGCACGCCTCGGCTCACATTCGACAAAGATTTATAGTGTTGTCTTGCTCTAACTCAGCATAAGAAACAGAGAAAACTGAGTTTAGCGAGTCGGGTTATTCACGCCAGCACCTGTATCGTGTCATATTATTCATACTAACATTGCGGTTGGTTTATTTGGTGATCTTTTTTCTTTGGGTTTGCGACTGTAAGCATTTTTATTCAGTGTATTTAGTGTGATTGTTGTATTCAGTGAGAAAAGGTGCTAAATAATGAACTATTCACGTGGGAGACTAATGGTTGCAGCCGTTTTAAATTCTACTAATCAACATACCCGTAAAGGTAAGTGTCGATGAAATATTGAGCTAAAAACACTTACTAGTTAAAAATGTTGATTCAGGCTGCTTTGACAGCAATGAGTAATGTGTGCGCAAGCTGTATTAGTTTTATTTCTTTTACAGACTCTCACGGGAATGCCGTACAAGCTGGATGTGCAGACCTCGAGCTGAATATGCAAGCTCCGGACAAGATTGCTGGTCCAGCCATATATACAGAGCTCCAAAATGTCTCTCCAAGCACACATGTGGGAGGTCAATATTTTAATTTGTTGGTTATCAATAATTGTTGGTTTGATTAAAACCTGTGACCATCAGAGAGTCATTTGCTAATAACAAATTATTAATATTTATCTTGGTAGTTTCAAAGAAATGAACTACTTTGTTTTGTTTTACAGATTGGAACGTCAACCTGGCACCAACACTACTAGATTCAAATGAGTCATGCCAGCAGGAACCTGCATATTATCAACACAACATTAATGTTTCAGGAACTTATACTTCTGAAATAACCGAGAGCAACCATAGTAACAATCCTGTATCATCCATCCCCACTCCTACAGATCAGACTACAGATGATTTAAGTAGGAAACGCAAGCGAAACCCAAAAATGTGGAAGCGGAATTCACAAAAGATATTGAGAATGGCAGGCAGCGAATATCAAAGTAGATCCGGAAAAAAAATTCGAGCAAGGGCGATAAGAGAAGTTAACTGTAAGTGCCATTATAAATGCACATCCAAAATAGGAAAACCACAGCGGGAGCAAATGTTGGCCGACTATATGAGTCTGGATTCCGAAAGAGCAAGATGGGCCTTCATTGGTAACAGTGTAAATCGTATCCCAGTGAAACGAAGGTACCATGGAGACTGCACCAAACGAGAGTATACCTTGCAATACTCTGTGATGTGTAATGAATTGAGAGCCCAAGTGTGCAAACAGTTCTTTTTGGCGACATATGACATCTCGAGCAAAAAAGTTGAAAATGCAATGAAAAAGTTGACTCCTTCAGGTGTCACTGATATAGATCGGAGAGGTCACAAAGAACCGCCCAACAAAAAACCAGAGGAAGTGAGGAACATAATCAGGGACCACATCAAATCGTTGCCCGTAGTTGCTTCCCATTACTGCCGGAGCAGCAGTAAGAGAAAATACTTGCCTTCTGGTTTGAGCGAGACTCGTATCTACATGGACTATGTAGAGTATTGCAAGGAGCATAATGTTGAACCAGAAAAGCACGGCTTCTACAAATCGATCTTTGTCACAGAATTTAACTACGGCTTTCACACTCCTAAAAAGGATCAGTGTGACTTTTGTACTCAGTACAAGAACAAGTCAGACGAAGAGAAGGCAAAAGACGAGGAGGAATACAAACTGCACTTGACTCGAAAAGAGGAAGCGAGAGAACACAAAAAAATCGACAAGGCCCAAGCTATGTGTGATCCAACAATTAGTTGCTTTACCATGGATCTGGAAAAAATATTGTTGACTCCAAGTTTGCAAGTAGGACAGTTGTATTATACCAAAAAGCTGAAAACCTACAATTTCACAGTGTATGACCTGGCTACTAGACAAGCGACGAACTACATGTGGCATGAAGGTGCAGGTACAAAGGGTGCTTCGGAGGTCGCCACGTGCCTGTGGAAGCTCTTGGTTTCAGTAGGCCCCAAAAAAGAAGTAACTCTGTATTCGGATACAGCTTCAGGTCAAAATCGCAACTCAGTTGTATCTACAATGTTATTACGTGCCGTGGAACAGCTGCCCATCAACACAATAAACCAAAAATTTATGGAATCAGGGCACTCCGAAATGGAGTGCGATTCTGTGCACTCCACAATAGAGGCCCGAGGAAGGAAAGTGGACGTATTCACACCAGAAGGATGGTATATGGTCGCCAGTACCGCGAAAACTAGTAACCCCTACCATAAGGTTGTGGAAATGGAATATTCCGACTTCTTCGATTACAAGAAATATTGCAGTCAAGTGATGACCAATAAAACTCTGTCGGAAAATGGAGACAAAATGAAGTGGCTAAAGGTAAAGTGGTTCCAATATCGCAAAGGTGAACCCACGACTATCTTTTATAAATACCAATTGAGCCAGAATAACTTTGAGTCACTACAAATCCAGCGAAGACGGCATCGAAACGTACCTACCCTAGAAGTACCAAGGCTGTACAGTTCCAAACCTAGAATTGACCAAGGTAAACTAAAAGATCTGTCAAAACTATGCCAAAAAGGTAGCATTCCGTCAACCTATCACGACTTCTATAAAAATTTGGAGCCTGAAGATCGTCCAACTCAGAAAAACAGCAGCTCAGAGAGCAATGGAGATGATTAAAATGTGTGTCTAGTTTTATTGTAACTTAATTGTAATTATATATTTTTTTCTTTTATTTTGTTAACTGTCAATTCATGGTGTAACTGCATTGTATTGTTGTTTTAATTTAATAAAACGCAATTTTTTTGTAGTACTTATTCCACTTTTAATCAATAAATTAGGACCGGTTTCGTCCGCCTCATAGGGACATTTTCAACTGAAATGAACAAGTTGAAAATGTCCCTCTGAGGCGGATGAAACCGGTCCTAATTTATTGATTAAAAATGGAATAAGTACTACAAAAAAAGCGTTTGATTAAATTAAAACAACAATGTAATTATATTTTTGAAAAGCTAACTTTTTGTTTAGAGACGACTATGTTCACATACTGAATGAAATCAGGTAGATTCTAGGTTAAGGTGGGCACCATAAAAGGTCAATAATAGACTTTTCTTTAGAGTATATCCACAAAATGTTAGTGCTTTGTCCACAATTCTCAGTGTTCAACAGGCATAAGAGGCCTAACTCTTTTGACTACCGCACAAGTATGCCAACTGTACATGTCAATATTCAGTGGTCAAGAGATATAACACACATAACTTTTAAAATACAAATTTTTTTAGTTATTCATTCAAAATAATAAAAAGATAATATCACAAAGTATCTACGTTCAAAGTTTCACAATTCTATCTTTAAAAATAAAAAAGTTAAAACAAAAACTGTTCCTTTTTTGTCACACAAAATCTTTGTGAGCTGATTTCTCAGCATTATGATTTTGTGGACTGGCTCCCTTAACATCTAAGGCGACAATATTACAAAACAAATACTGAGATTACATATGAAACTTTCAGACAACAATGGGTCTGAAACAATAAGTGCTAAAACAAATAAGTAGAAAAAGTTTACCAGACAAAAATAATATGCTTGAAACATAATACAAAGCATGCTCAAATTGCAGGGCTATAACAATATATTATTGTTGGTTCATTTTTTATTTTTAATTCATTAAGCCCTGCCTAACCAAATTATAATAGATAACAAATATAATTCTATCTATTAAATTAATATCCAAGGTTATGTATGATTTAATTGCATAATTTTCGATATTTATAAATATAAGACTATTATCTATTATGACTTGGTTTTCGCAGAGTTTAATTGAATTTTACAAATTAACAAACACCATCTGTAAATTGTAGTCTTATTTCAATGAAAACTAATACATATAACTGACAAAGTTTAATGTGCACTATTTATGTCAGATCTTAACAGCCTACCTCACCCTTCGCCCCTGGTAAAAGGTAATTATCGCAATAGTTAAAAATACACAATTGGTGCCAGTAAATCCATGCACGTGTAAAGGCGCTATTACAAATGCAGAAACAGTTTCTTACCTATTATCTTTTCAGGTTCCAATCCTCTGTCGAATCCTTGGGCCTTGTCGTCACCTGGTTTTTTCTTGGCACCTTTGAGGTCGGCAGGTGTGGGGGTGTCTACCTTTCTCTTCTTAAGATCTTTCGATTTGTCTAACGTTTTCCCCTCTGAAAATATCAACCAACATTTAACCATTGATTTACCAAAGCATGTGCGTAAAGGATTGTAAACAACTCCATTAATATACATTTGGGTCTAGTCATACAAAATTTCTTTCATAAGCAGATAAGATGAATATGGTTGAAAAATAAACTGAATTGAAATGCAGCAATGTCAATATTGCAATTTTATTAATTTTCTCGGCAAACAAAGAATCCTGTCTGAACAAGCTGTATCAGCACAAATCCATGATAATATTAGTCTTCTTAAATTAATATCTTTTAGTTATTTTTATATACATTTTTCAAAGGCCTCAGTGTATCAGTTAATACTACTGAGTGGAAAACGCCAATGGCGAAAAAATAAGTTTGTGTATTACATACATTTCACACAGATCTAATTACGAGTGACAAATAAGAAATTTACATGAAATACAATCGAACTCGGTTATTACGATCACGGAAATAGCGAGATCTCGGATGTAATGAGGAAACATTCGTTGACATTTCAGTTTATGATTTTCTCCATACATTTATTCACTTTTATAACGAGCTACTTATCGGGTATACCAAGTAAAAATATCATCAAAAATTTTCTTAAAACGATTAATGATTAATGCGTCGATTGTTTAAAAATATTTTCAACAGTAAGCAATAAAATCCGACCAAGCAGGATGCCGCCGGAATCGGATTACGTTTATGACACTACTCTTATGTGTCTAAAATTGGTGTTTTCCCCGACAAAATTGAAGAAGTATCCACGCATATGGTTGAAATTGCATGTAAAAAATCAATGCTTTGTGAAGTCAGTAGGTACCTACCAGCGCAGGCGGCTCATACAATAAACAACGTCTTTTGTAGTTTATGAATGCCATGCTTGTTTCGGGGATTTTTACGATGGTTTTCAGATTTTTTATGATCTATCCTTAAATAGAACGTTGCGCGAAAAATGTTATATAACGATATAACGAGTAATGCTTATAACGAGCAAATTCAGTCGGTCCCATCTTCCTCGTAATCACTAAGTTCGACTGTAATATAAATTATGATTACTATACATTTATCAGGCCGTCAGCCAATACTCCATTTTGTTGAACGAAATTCGTGGGATATTCAGTGTCAGCCGAATTCAATCGCGAGGGGCTAAATAAATAGTCACGATTGAATTAAAATGTCACTCTGTATCGTCGTGTCAAAGGCCGAATATCTCACTCCGCTTTTCATTTGTATTGTATAACTGTCACTATGTATCATTTGTTCACCGAAGAGACGCGACATGCTAGTCTCCAAATTTCCAGTCACCCATAAAACAGTGGTACCAATATCAGTAGATTTCATGAAAAATCATATTTTCTTACCAAAATTGGTAGCACTGACCTGAACTAAACAAGCAATAACAAGTCAAGACGTCGAAAGTTAAAGATGGGCGAACCGATTTTTAATTTAAAATATGTGGCAGATGTTGAGAAATACTCTGCCTGTATAATTACAGGCTGCAAGAATATTTCCGTAAAGATATTACGGAAAAAGCTTAGAATGAAGTAGGAAAGACAATTTGAGGTTATGAGATTAGTAGGTTTCAATAGTGCCGTGTGCGATGCATCAGTCACTGGCCAGTTTATGAGTTCCATCAGCAACCAGTTCGTCAGATTTTAGTTTCTGCATGAGCGGATGGACTTAGTACACACGTCACCACTTGTGGCAACGACCCATGGTACCCACATGCTTTCCCTTCAATTTATGTTGCATTCGTTAAGACGCTGACTCTACAGCTGGTCAGTGTGAACAGCCTCCAATCTTCCCCGTATGCTCCTCTTAGCAGCAAACCTTATAATTTACTTTTACCATATGAATACAGTTTTCTTCAAATTTTTCAGTTGACCATGATGAAAAGAGGTAGATAAAAATTTGAATTGAACCAACCTGCTTCTTTCTTCTTCCTGTTGTCCTCAAAGGTGTTGATTAGGTCGGGGCAGTCGAGATTCTCCTCGGGCTCCCAGGTGTTGTCATCGTTAGAGTACCCCTTCCACTTGAGGAAGTATTCCACCTTGCCATTACGCACACGCCGGTCCAGCACCTTCTCTACTGAGTACTCCTCTTCCCCTCCACTTCCGCCATCCTTTCCTTTCTTGCCAGAGGACATCGTTGACTAGTTGTGAGGTGCTATCAGGTGAAAATAAACAATACATAGATTCAAACCAGTAATAATCGTTGTCCTCGTTCATGTTTCTTGGGTGGTCACAGTGAAGAATGAGTATCAAGGAACTTTTTCATGCGCCAAACATCAAAAAAATATAACAAAATGGTATTTTTGAAAGATACATATTATATCCTGTCATTGTCAATTTAACTGGCAATAGTTATCTATAGTCGACTTAGTTACACGAGATTTGCGATCAAGCATGTTTTTTAATTTGTATATCTATCTGATGGTTGCGTTTTCCCCTTCCTATAGCGGAAGGGTCGACTCTTACGAGCAAGCGCGGCGCACAACCAACTTTGATCAAGAGATTGTTTGATATGCTAGTTTGATAGTTTTTTTTTTATGACTCGATTTTGCTTGTCCGTATTGATTAGCTTGGTTTTTTTGTTACATATATTAATAAATTCCTTTTCTTTTTGTTAATTCTCCGTGCCTTTCTCTACCACTGCACTTTGTATCAGAGTAAAATCATTAGAATCAGTCAAAGCTCACTTGAGTGTGGCGACCTCAATCTTGGGTATCTGCTCCTAAGACATTACCAGTACGTAAAACTGCTGATGCTTCACATTCAAACGTAACGCCTCGTGATACGCTTGATTGAGACCGAGTGTGGTACGAGACAGAATGGTTTGGACGGGTTTGTGTTGTATGACTCGCTGCCGGCAACATAACAAATTCAAAGAAACAGACCGTTTCGTGTTGTGCAAATTACAAAAATAATTTTATAAAAATACTAAAAGCCAATGGGAATTGTATGACACAAACAAAATTATATTGCTTTTAAATAATTTGACATTTGTCAAGTAGTCAATAATGTAAACTAAGCTGTGATTGGGTGATAATATTATGAACTGGGTGTACCCATTTTCGAATATAGACAGCAAAGAGAGAAAACCCCGGTGGCACTGTGTTATTTCCTGTTCTAACTTATAACCTCACTTATGTATTATATTATTTAGATCTATGTTGACATATTTTTGTTTTGAAGACATGTCAGGAAGTGCGAGCTTTATAAGGGGTTTTCGGTTTCATAATAAAGGGTCGCCAGTTTCCAGTTCATATTTTGACATTTATAAGCTGGTATAAGCCTACCAAGTGGACCTTACTAAAAGAACATGACAATCATAATAAAAAAATTACAATAGTATTCGATAATAGTGCTATAGAGTACAGGCAACGCGCTAATCAATGGTAGAACCATGCTTCGGACCAACATTATTAGTAAAGCATAGGTACATACGGACAATAATAATATTGACACATAACCTATGTATGAAAAATATTAAATCGTTTAAAAATAACACAGCAAATTGTCTTTTAACTACATGCAAAGCATAGTCAGCGCAACAGTAAAATAATGTGGATAACAAATCGTTTTTAGGTTGGAATCCCACAACACAAATATCGCATTTTACCGGTGTTTTTTTAAAACATCTCGAAACTTCTGTTATTCTACTCGCACATCAAAACAGAGTAACAAAAGAACCTCACAGTTGATAACTATTCGATATGATAGTAGATGAATCAAGTCAATTTCTGTCGATTAAAGCAATATGAAGGCAGAGAAAGCGGGCCGCCAAATTTTATGACCTGCGTCCCGCCATTTTTGGCGATGATATTTACGAGTATTTTGGACAATATTGCATTGATCATGAGCTATTCCGAATTAGATTACAGCAACTACAAGTTAGTTTATCTAATTATGATACTTACATTTAAATATAAGAAGTTATTTCTGAATTATATACAGAAAAATCGTCAAGGACTCGGAGAAGCACCCACGAGCGACGCACGGCACAAGAAACCATAGACAATAAATAAAAACACATTTTTTATTTCAAACATTCTGAGCTCTACACTATTTCGTATATAGAGGTTTAATTACATTCTACGACAAAAATCTAAACTTCCTTTATTATACGATATTTATATAGGTAGGTATAAAATAATATCTTTTAATAATTTTATCATTCTTTTCTGTATTATTTTTATTTTCCTACAATCATTAAAAATTATAATTTTTGAGATGTATCCAATGACTAATGTCATTGGATGTATCACAGCCACTCTCCGTACCTAATGCCGGGTCCACACTGGCAACAAGTCGCCGGCAACCTCATTAAATTTTACGATAAGTATGATAATAATTATCGTAAAATTTAACGAGGTTGCCGGCGACTTGTTGCCAGTGTGGACCCGGCATAATGTTCAGATTAGAGTCAACGTTATTTTTTTTTTAAATTACTTACCAGCTACTAATTATTAATTTACACAATGCTGGTTGAACTATCTCAATATGTATTGTATTCTAGCAATATTAAATAATAAAATTTATAAGGACAGACGCTGCACTGTCGAATGAAATAAACAGACATAGGTTACGATTTTATACAGAACATAGACGAGGAATTTACTACATACTTCTTAGTAGTTTTAAAATTCATTTTGGTCTTAACATAATGTTTTTGATTGCGGATTGAGAATTGTATTATCATGCCTTTATATGAAAATAAAAAACTCTTTTTTCGTTGGAACTTAAACATATAATATGTACGATTAAATCATTATTTACGTGTGCATATTTTCTCACCGTATGTATTAAATCATAATAGGTAAGTACTTATAACATTTTTTTTATTATAAATAGGTAAGTACCTACTTACTAATATTAAATATACATTTTAAAAGTACCTATAAGTAGTACCTAACGTCTATTTATTTTTGAATTGCGTGGCATCCAGTTGTCCGGCGCCAAATCGTCCTAGAGCCCTTCAAAACTGTGTTATGATTTTCATCATTATATTTCAACGTGTCTGTGATGAAGGTGGGCGTTTAGCCTACTCGTTAATAATTCGTGGGTCGGGATGTGAAGTCAGATAAGTCACAAATTGTCATTTTGAGATATAGAAAAAACAAAGTTTAAAAAATTCCCCACATTCCCCTAATAATTATAGTAACAAATCAAAGTACATGTTGGCTTTCCAGTATAATATGTTCTATTCTAACTATTTTGTTTCATTATAACTTAATTGGTTTAAAAAATAAAGGGAATTGACTTATCTGGATTTTCACAAAAAATAATTGATTTACCTTACTACGCACGAAGTAATATTATTATTTTTCCATAGTAGAGTAAATCCGACTAATATTAGCAATAAAACACACATTTTATAAATAAATCTTATTGGTTTATTGAACAAAATATATAAATTTAAAATTACCATTTTAATAACTTTTTTTAAAATTTTTAATGTTATTTAAGTAGTGAAAAGGCACAAAAACGTGCATATTATAAAGTTTCATTGTTATCATTAAACTTCAGTATGGATTTCTTCAATGGTATCAGGACGTGTTAAATCCCCGACTGTCTCAAGTGACTCATAAAATTCTCTATAATACGGTGAAATGTATGGAAGTAAAGCAAATCTTTCGTCTTGTCACGTCTGATATATGAAATTTGTTAAAATGCAGTCGTCTCGTCAAGAGTTCTTTTAAATTTCACTATTCCCGGTTCATGTTTGTTGAATTGAAGCCACTTAACATCTCTCCAAACAAACTTATTCCCATCTGTCTATTTTTCTGAGTTGCAATCAGTAGCGGCCGGTGACAAAAATATGAGGGAGTGCAAAAAAAACTCACCTATTTATGCAAGAAGTCCATCTTCCATCGATTTTGAAAACACGTCGATAACACGAACATTAAAGTCTGGTGTTGACGATATCAATTGTTTTTCTATACTTAACATCGCAAGAGTATTTAGCCTGTCTTGAGTCATTGTATTGAAACGTCGATATTGAGTGGGAAAAATCAATATCTTCGGTATTTTCTTTAAAATCAGCCCATGTCAGATTAAAATCGCAGAACGTTCCCGCGACACGACAGTGCTGTGATCTGTCATATAAAATCGCAACTTCGATTAATGAATGCATTGTCACGATACCTACGATGACGTTACGTATTGAATTGAATCGTCGATTTATGCTCTAAATTCCCATTGATGACATTCCAAGGTAGGGTTGTATCGAAGTATTAGCACTTATGGTGATCCGAAAGCAGTCTTTATACTTACCCACCTATAGGATAGATGATGCGCCAATGTGAATAATAATTGCTTCATGAATTCGACTCGGAAAATTAATTCCCATTATACTATAGGACAGTGGGTAGTTATCGACATACTACATACACAGTTACCTACCCAATGATAAGGTTCTTCTAAGATAACTTCATTGCGACAAACACTAGGATAATTAATTGTTAAAAGCTACCACCCACCTACGTCTACAATTCTACACCTAAGTACCTATTTATTCTCAATAACAGCCTTTCTGTGAAATACCTACCTGATTAAAATCATAATGCACCTAAGTACCAAATCAACAAGCTGAACTGAACTGTGTGTACATCAAATTTAAGATACCTACCTATTGAAACACTAATAGTAATAGGGTAATCTCAAAATGAAAATAAAAAAATTAATCCACCAACGTTAGCATAATAATATCGGCGAAATCGGTGAAACCGGGAGCGGCTTACGTTGAACTAAACTTACTAAACTAACCGTTTGATAAATAAGTCGGGAATATGTTTCTATTTTTGCACGTCATATTGCATCGACATGACGTTGGTCATCAATAATTAGGCTTCCAACTATATCTCGACGCGTGGCCTAAGCGCTTGTGTTGGAATATTTATATCGGCCAGTGTATGATTTTATTGTCCGAACGCCGAGTTAAACTTTGTGTGCTATGGCATTAGGTACAGACAACCCCCTGAAGAATTAACTTGGAAAACATCATTTCCAACGAAGACTCATGTAGTCTTATAGAACTTTGTTGGTTTTGATTCTACTAGCCTCATTTGTTGATGTGAATTTTTAAATGTATGCGTGAAAAATAGTGTAAATTCAAGGTACACTTTGAATTTTGCTCCTTGGCATGTCTCACCGATGGAGGTATATTGTGTGTATTGGTCGCGTCTCATTGGTGTAGTTACGTGTGTATTGCTAGACGATGGCGTTAGCGCGTCGAAATCACTATTGTTCGAATACGCGCGGAATTCAAAATGATTGATTTCGTATAAGTTTTCGATATCGCATTTTTCGGAATATTTGGGGGTTGTATATTATATATTTTTATTTAATCGATGATGGGAGTGCAGTGCACACTTTGCTCTTTTACTAGAGCCGTCCCTAGTTGCAATGGTCCTTTTAATCGATCCGAGTAGTTA
Source organism: Rhyacophila brunnea (assembly GCF_057557595.1). Classification (NCBI taxonomy): domain Eukaryota; kingdom Metazoa; phylum Arthropoda; class Insecta; order Trichoptera; family Rhyacophilidae; genus Rhyacophila; species Rhyacophila brunnea. Next base: position 19,522,836 of record NW_028232893.1, on the reverse strand, counting down.
AAAAAATCTGCACGAGTCATTTCAGTGACTTTAAAAGGACTTTTTTTGCAGTCTCGCACATTAATTTGGCCCAATCATGAGGATGTTCGATTATTCCACCAAATGTCTTTTTCTTCTTCTCAATAAATTATGCGATGGTAACTATCGCACTCCATATTATGTGTGTGGCCAGAAACTAAAATTTTGTGATCAATTCTGTTTAAAGTCTCAGAATGTTTCACTGCTATCATGTATGCCCTAGGTTAAGTATTTGAACAGGCATGAAGCGATATCGTTAGCTCGTTAGCTTCTCTATTAGCAAGAGCCTCATGCCATACATAGCAACATCCCTGGTTATTATCACAATCATGCACTGTCAAATTTAACATCCATAGCTGTCGTTTGTAAAAGGCCTGGGAACTTTCAACAACTGGTGTGGGCAGACATTGCTGCATGTCAAATGTTACAATTTGGCAATAGGGATCTTGCAAGCTGTACTCGTTATCACAACTCTTAGCTGAATATGCAAAGTCAGCTTCGTCATGATGCTCTTTCAATTCCTCACGATTTTTATTTCTTTCCTCATCGTCGGTGGAATTCTTAATTTGTATAATATTAAGTTTAGCGCATTTTAGGCAAGTATCCTTATTTGGCCGTTTGAATGTTAAGTAAAGTTCATGCTATGGAATATTTCTGTGTATAAACGAATATTGATGGGATTAGAACTAATACTCTTCAAATATTGCGAACACATCTCAGTTATTGTCAAATGTGACGGTAAGTATTTTCTGATACTGACAGAGTCCCTTCTAGAGTTATGACTCTCATATAATGGGATTGAGAGTATATTATGTGTCTTTGCTATTTGGTTATCTTCTTCGCTGTTTATTTTAAGGGATATTTTTTTCACTAGCATCTTCTTGAATAAGCATAACGGAAGTAGTCTCACTTTTTTTTTTCAAAACATGTTCTAAAAAATTGTGACTTTCACCCAATGTTTTTATTGTAAAACCTTTACAAATTGATTGCCGTAACAGTTCAACAGTCAAGTAATATTGAACTGTTACTTTTGAACTGTTGTTTTCCTGGTTCTCTTTGTCTAATACATAACTTCATAACTTCCATTATACCTTTTGCCAGTATTTCGTACAACTTCTTCATCATTTCTGAAGGCTTTTGTATAATCCTTTAAGTTACGTTTTTGGAGATTATTTCTTCTGAATCGAGAATGAGGGTTACAGGTTAAAACATCGTTGTGATGTGTAATCGTGGAAGCATTATTTGAGAACGAAGGGTGTGGTTCTTCAAGGTCACTAGCATCAGATGGTAAATTAGACTGTAATAATTCTTGAATATTAAAATCAGGATCTTTTATGCTGTCATCTGAATCCTCAACATACATTACAAGTTATTGGAGTATGTGGGTGAACCTAGAAGCAAGATTATTTGTTTAGATATTGTGTACGTGTTTTTAGATTTAAATGAATCAAATTCGATAAATTTGGTAAATTTTGTATAATTTACAAATAATACACATGCTTATTGTAAGTCATATTTATAATATGACTATTTTACTTACGTTCTGTTGTTATTTTTTTTCAAAATTTCTCAAAATATCGTAAAAAATACGCTAAATTCACCAAAATCAACACTGAGTAGGTATGACGTTTGAAGGCAAGCCAACTATGAGTAGTAAGGTAAGTCACACAAAACGTTGACTTATCTGACTACTCATGTGACAGGTACACCCTGTAAAATAAAAAATATGTTTTGACTGAAAATGCATTTCGCCAATGGTGAGACTTACGACTTGCCTGACTACACACAACGAAAGATTTTTTTTTTAGTATATTGGCATTCATATCTAATTTTTGCTGTTTTGTGACTTACCTGAATACACATCCCGACCCACGAATTATTACTGTTAAAAAGTGCATAAATTTTACATTATTTAAAACAGTAACTAGTAAGTACAAATTTCGATTGATCATTCGGTTAGAATTTAGATCAAAAGTTCGTAAACTTATTTGGCTCATGCTGTTTCCAACAAAAATTCTCAAACTTCTTTTACCTTCTTTAAACAAATAAAAAGTAGTTATGATAAATTTGCGTTCTACGGTACATACCTACGTGACGTAGTCCTACGTCTTATAAAAGCTGTAAATGAGAAACCATGATGCTTAAATTAATATTATATCAGGTAATGTATTACATTCGTATTAAATACAGAGAATTAAGATAATAATATAGAAACATGATTCGACTAAAAATTACAAATAATAACATTTTTTATTAAATATAAATTCAAGTGTGAAGAACAAACCTGGTGCGCTGCTACCAATTTATTAATGATCGGCTATACATACTTCTGTAGGCACATATTCCTGCCGATACTCTCGCTTTCAGACAGTTGCTTCGGCCTTCGAGTATTAGAATCATACAGGTCCATCCATCAGTGGAATGGTCCAGTCTAATTCTGATAACGATGAAACGAATATTATTTATAAAATATAACAAATTAAAGCAAATATAGGTAGGTACTTAGATATAACAAAAGAAGCAATGCATATATGAAAGAGAAATGGAATCGGTTTTGAGAGGCATTCATTAAGCAATCGATTGATCCAGGTTGATGATGATAATGACGGAATAAAAATAGGTAGATATATTATAATATCACCAATTTTGATATATATATATATATAGCAATTCATATGACCGAGAGGAGTAGAATCCGATTGGGGTTGCTTTCATCCAGCAGTGAATTAATTCAGGTTGATGATTATAATGACAATATAAATAGCTAGATAATAATATAATAATAGCAATTCGTGTAATCTAGTGGAATTGAATCCGGTTGAAGAAACCTTTATCCAGTAGTGGATTGATATACCTAGGTAAATATTATATAATAATTATTATTATCCGTGTTAAATGGTGTCTTTCACGTAGTAATTAGGTATGCAATCTATGGAAATCGGTATGTAATTTCTAATAAATTTAGGTACCTTACTATTCAATTAATAATAAATTTGTGTGTGAACAGCCGTAAAGAAGTAGGTTTTAAAAAAAAATCAACTTTGGAATATTACCTACCTACGTTATCTATGGAATAATTAAATCCAGTGAAGACGTTGCCAAAAATAATTATGCACATAGTGATTTATACCAGATTATAGTTTTCTCACCAGAAAAACGTAATGTGCGCTAATGCATCCATACGATATTTAAATATAAATTAAAGAATTGGGTTCAATATGTCAATAAAGGATTAGAAGCAGTGCTGCCAACTTAACTGTCATTCACAATAATAAAGATGAGCTAGATGGCAGAAAAAATGTTAGATTTTATAAAAATCGAAAAGTGTTTAAAAACTAATATTACCTCGTCATTAATACGTTGATTTTACAAGAACAAAGATTGAAGAAGAATTTCGTCTTTTACAACTAATAAAATAAGTCATAAAATTAAAAATAAAATAAGTGCAAGTAGGTAGATACATAGCAGTGGCGAGGGGTGGAGGTAGGCTGTTAAGATTTGAAATAAATGGTGCTCACTAAACTTTGACAGTCATATTTATTTGTTTTCATTGAACTTAGAACCAATAGGTACAATTTGCAGCTGATGGTGCTGGTTATTTTTTTTAATTCAATTAAACTCAATTAAACCCTATCAACTAAATCATAATAGTTTAGGTATGCTATGGGCGATTCGATAAAATAGTGCACATCTTTTCAGTCATACTTAGTTTTTTTCATTGAATAAAGAATACATAACACATGGTTTTGGTTAGTTTTTTTTTAAATTCATTAATCCCTGCCTAACCACACCATTGGGTCTATTCTATACTTATCGAACGCTAAAGTGATAAATAGTATCAAACTTAGGGTAGGTTTGTATCAAAATATTAGCACTTATTGTAACAATTACACGAAGTTGGTTTTTATTGTTGCAATAAGTGCTTTATTTTAACAGCAGTAAGATAGGTGCTGTTACAATATAGCACTTATTGCAACAATAAAAACCAACTTCGTGTAATTGTTACAATAAGTGCTAATATTTTGATACAAACCTACCCTAAGTTTGATAATATTTATCACTTTATCACTTGAGCGGTCAATATGTATAGAATAGACCCACATAATCGATAAAAAATATTCTTATATCTTTAAAATATCTCAAATTATTTATAGTTTAATAACATAATTTAAATATTTTATGGATAAATGAATATATATTTACTATTATCTACTATGGGTTGGCTAGACAGGGTTTAATTGAGTTTTGAAAACTAACAAACATTGTCTACACACTGTAGTCTTAGTTTAATGAAAACAAGTACGTTCGACTGACAAAGTTTAGTGTGCATTATTTATTTCGGATCTTAACAGCCTACCTCCACCCTTCGCCACCTTAAGTACATAGGTATATTATGTACTTAAGAAATTTAGTCATAATGTTGTGTGTAAAATTTATTTTATTTATAAGGTAGAAAAGACCGGCATGTTGATATTTAAGCACAAATCTTATATTTACACCTACACTGTACTGGCTTTATTGTGAGTAGGTACATTTTAAGCTGCATAGGTGTCGTTAAACACTAGATAGTATAAAGCTTCAAATAGACTATATGACGATCGGGCACATATATGCTAAGAGCGATTTAGTGTCTATGATCATTTATCTATGCCATTCCGACATATTAAACATACATAGGTATTGTATTGCTTCAAATACACTCTATGACGATCGGTCATATATAATATGTCGAAAAACCAGTTTCTTATGTTGGCGTCCTGTGTCACAGGGTGTCACAGAGTGTAAATACGAAGTCATAGCTGTCATACAATATGTATGTATAAATGTCAGAATGGCATAGATTTGATCATATAACACTAAAACGCTCTTAGCATATATGTGCCCGATCGTCATAATATAGTCTATTTGAACCATTGACAGCTATGACATCGTATTTACACCCTGTGACACAGGACGCCAACATAAGAAAAGTGTTTTTCGGCATTTATAATAATATATTATGACCGATCGTCATAAAGTCTATACGCCAGTTGCAAGCTAGATGCCTATTCAAAAATGCTAGATGTTGGAAAAACGCTGTGGGCAACGCTAGTGAGTACCTAGACACATAAATAAAAATAGCATATTATTTTCAATATTGAACAATAGTTTATTATAAAAATAGTTTGTTCGTTAATTCATTACAGTGTTGTAATAATTAAAAATTTATTTTAATTTTTGGTCTCATATTTTTTCACATTCTTAAACAAAAGCATATTGAAACCATAGGTAATAAAAAAAAAATGAATTGTTAAGTACAGTTGGTAGTAATATTATATAATATTCAGCTGTTGTAGCGTAAATATTTCCTTAAGACAAATCGAATAAAAACATCAATGTGACGTACTTAGGTATACTAGATACCTACCTATCAAATTTAATAAATAGTTATATCGAATAAAATAGATGTTTAATAATTTTCTTCGTCCAAATGGTTGGGGTGTTCTGCGTCATACGCGGCTTTTTCTTCTGCTCTTTGCGCGGCAATTCGAGCGTGGTCAGATGCAATCTGCTCAAAGAGGGTGAAGTGTTTTTGCTTGGCGTGAATAACCGCCTTTGTCTCATGGGGGTGGACTGCTTGGTGACCTGAAAGACAAACAAAAAATTATGTAGGTACCTTATTACATTTTGTGAATAATAAGTAGGTACGCATTAAAGATCATGCATCCATTGGTGCGAATTCAAGGCTCGAATTGGACCGGAGCGCCGTTCCGGTTCGTGAAATTGGTAAAATTATTGTTCCGTCCCGTGGAAAAAATATTTTGACCGTCTGAGCCAGATAGGCCATATAATAGAAAATCTTACACATTTATTTTTTATAAATAGGTAAAATTTGATAACTATGTAAATATCTATAGAAAATTGTCGAGCGCTCCGGTTCGTAAATTTTTCCATTCCCAGCCCTGTGCAAATTCCATATTACTACAGTCTAAACGAATAACTATTCATTATATAAGTAGGTATTCGTTATGACTGAGGACCTTGACCGAATGATTTGGCTGTCAAACTATATCTCGGTATTCTACGACATGCAAGGTCTATGTCAGAGAAATTCCCGTGGTATTCATGAATTGTCTGAATCCAATGTTTGCTTCATTTCGCTTTATTTCGTTGCACCATGTCTAAAAACAAGACGGCGCAGACGACATAAACGGATACTAACGATCATAATAATTAAGACCGTTAAGCCACACACATTCGATAACCACTTGATGTCGTAATAGCTCGTAAGTGAACATCCTTAGTTAAACTGCAGGCGAGGTGTTCATCGTTAGACTGAAAGTGTCTGGGTATGGGGTCCGCGGGGTAAATGCGGAAGTCAGTGACACCTGCTACAATGTTGTCAACCCCACCCCCTCTCGGCGCCTTAACAAATCAATAATAAATTATTATGGATAGTTTTTTGAAATGGAACCCCCCCCTCCCATACCATTTTTCTGTATGCGCGCCTGACATTGATCAAAATATTATGATGACTCCATTGGTTTACTCCATATAAAAGCTTAATGGCACACACCATCCTAGTTTCAACTTTCAACCTAGGCGAAAAACGTCATAAATAAATAACTTACCATCATTGCGGTATGAAGCATGGTCCTCTGCGATCTGTTGGAAAAGCGCAAAATGGCGTTCTCTCTCTTCGGCGACAGCAACTGTCTCTGCTGGAGCAGGGTGGCTAAGGGAAGGGTGGAATCCATTTTCGTCAGCTACATATTCAACAGTGCGAACCTGGTGGCGAGGATCCACGTAAGAGTATGTTCCTGGAAATATTACATTGAAGATATATTATTATGTTACCATCAAGACACCTCGCAACGTAACAATGATATTATTTTTTTGGAAGACACTCCAGTTAATATTATAATGGCGGATCATCTCAAAGCGTTGTATCTATTCCTAAAGATAGTTACACAAAAGAACAGCGGCTGAACTAAAGTGTATACCTATGTGTGAAGAGGCGGTGTCCAAAGGAGTCCATCGTATTTAGACTTAGTTAAGTAAGTTAGGTGTGCTGATTTGAACCAATATTCGCTATGCCCGGGGTATTCGGGCAAAATGGGCACCTACTAGGTACCTACACAGTTTTTAATTATGATTAAATTTGAGTAGGTGTGTTATTTTTGTAATTAGTAGGTACGAGTTGAATACGAAATATAAATATAATAAAAACGAATCATCATTTTAATATTTCGTGTGTTTTTTTAAACATCTTTAATGCGCCGGCTGGACGGCAGCGACTTGCCTGCGCGGTATAGACTTTTACAGCGCTTTTCGGTTTGCGCGCGCTTCCGTTTTCCCGTCCATTCACACGGGCTTCACGATACAAACTGGTTTGCACAGGTAAGCTTGTCGTAAATCATGAGCGTCTAATTGAATGATCTTTGGTAAATTTATAATAATATCTGATACACATTTATAATACTAATATCTTACACCTACAATGGCCGCACGGCTTAAGCGTTGGCCTATTGCGTCGTGGGTCCCAGATTTGAATCTTGGGTCTAACAAGTACACATGTTTTTCAATCTGTGTATGAGTCAGAGACCTAATAGGTTAAGCAAGTGGCTGACATACATTTCTCGTAAAAACAAAAATCTGTCAATACAAAGCTCCACTATGTGGAGGCCCATATGATCCTATTAGGATCGGACATGGTCGAAAAGAAAAAAAAAGAAAAAGCATGAGCGTCTAGCCGGCGCTTTAGGGTCCAATTGCCCGGAATTCCACTCTAAATTTCGTACATTGCATTAACTGACAATGTTCCTGTTTAAGAATAACCCAGTTTATCTTTAGTGTCCAGAATTTTATCCTCCAGCTATATAGGCATCATGCAGAAGGATGATTAGGTAAACATTGAAGTAGATATTCACCATGGACAGTTCCAGTGCCGTCACCGGATTCGCTGTGCATCCTGTCTGCGTGTCCCGGAAACCTTCCAGCAGTGTAGCTGAAGGAATACGGGTTCGGTGGACCAGCTGAGACGTGTTCTTCTTCTGGCTTCGGGACGATGTGCGATACGTCTGCGACGACCAGAGACACCAGAACCGATGCAATCGTTAGGAACGTCAACTGAAAGAATCAAAATAACGAAAAGCTATAGATAGGTACATATATGTGGGTCTTGTGGTTAGCTATGGAATCAAGGAAGAAAAGTGTGGTTGTAAGAAGGTACGATTCTCGATTGTGGAGAAATATGAGTTAAACTTAAACACGTGTTAAAAATATGTTATTTTCAGTATGTATGTATGCATTAAAGTTTATCACCTAAACGAAACGCTCGTTCAATAGGTATACGTAATATTTAAGGACACTCGTTGGACTTTGTATTTCTTGCATTTAATGGCCTGACAGACTTTAAGTCATAAACCAGAACTGGCTTTTGCATTTATCTCTTATTAATATATTATGTGATTGCACATATGAGTCCAAGGCGTTTTGGATGACTACTCCTGAGACATTCCCAGTCATAAAAAAATACTGATGCTTCACACCAAACGTAGGGTCCCGTGATACGCCTTATTAAGACCGGGTGTGGTGCGGAACGATTGTGGTTTGGTGTGGCCATTAATTCAATTAATGCTTTGTGATTATGTTGTGATCTCTAGTACATAAATATTATTCAATAATATTTATTTTGTTTATGGTGTTGGTTGAGAGTTGAGACCATGGAGAATTTTTGATATCGCACATTTCCGCCATGTTCAAAATACATGTAATTAGGTACTACGCATATCCGGTGATTTTACTATGTAAGTGGGCCTTTGGTACAGGTCCTATTTTTGTTTTGTTTCAGAATCTTGATATCCTAGAATTAATTGAATGAAGTCACTCCTTGTTTATGTACATAAGTATTTCAAGTAAATTGTTGATCAAGCAGATTGTAAGGTCACAAAACAAGATTGTTTAGCACAACTATATTGACTGGATTTTATGAATATTTTAAACGATTATCCTTGTATTTATGGACGTGTATACTGCTTTTCATATAATAATTCCGATGAAAATTTAAAAAATACAACATGTTTTTTTTATGATTTGAACGAGCCTTTGACTGCGATTCGCAGTCACATTGCCGCTTCTCACCTAGAAGGACATCCGCCGATCAAGTCCTCACTCTAATTCTGTTACTATTACTATTTTGCCAAGTTATTCCGTCTTACCTACTCACCGCCAGAGCGACTTTCAATTCGTCGGCATTCTCAAAAATATCCGCAATTCGCAGCTTACGTTCATATTTAGGGCATTGTACTGCTATATTATGTGAAATATCCTCCAAAACACCACATTCATCGCAGAGCTCCGAATCGCTTCTTCCCATGAGGATATCAAATCTTTTACCCATTGTGTGATCTGTTCTCAGTCTCAATATCAGCGCTCATATCTCTTCTAAGGAGACTACAAACCAGGGCACATACCGTAGGGATGGTAGAATAGACTTACTCCATTTCCCCTTTTCTAGGGATGCCCTGTGGTGAAAATCTATCCACATGCTTGGGCACATTTTCTTTATGGCCTCATTCCAGTCACTTTTATGGCATTCCTGAATGGCCAGCTTCCTTTGCCAGATCATCCACCCATTCATTGCCCTCAATACCGCGAAAGGATACATTGAAGGCATAGGTCGCCCCACTATTTTTCTTGGCCTCGATCTGGTCTATACACTATGTTATGGACCTGGGCTGACATTTAGTGGCGCGTTTAGTGACGTAGAGGCCTTACGCACTTACTGATTTTGAGTTGTGAACGAATCGACTGCATAGTTTGCTTCACGAAAAAAACACCGTTGTTCTCAAAATTTCTAATATTTAATATTCGTCTTCATTTCATAGTTTGCCGTCCTTTATAATGCGCCGCCTTAAGCAACGCACGACCTGCCTACCCCCACGGGTCAGTGACTATTTCTTTCCGTGTGCAAATTGATAATTTAAATTTTGTCGTTGATTTATGAAAACCATCCATTTCCAATGTGATAATGGCAGAACAGAATATTATGTGTTAGGTGAAAACAGTTTTTTAAATGTTATCAACGCTTGGTGAAAACAATCTGTTTAAATGTACAATTAAAATATACATATTCTCCAATTTGTTATAGAGATGATTGTTGCAGCCAAGAGACCGGAATTATTACGCGAAGAAGCCTCTATTTTTTTTAAATTAAGTTTTTCATGCACAAATGCCTTAAAAACCAGATTTGCGATTCAGTCATATGTCTGTATAATTAATTGATTATTTAATAAAATAAACAGATTTAAATTTATCATTGATTTGTAATTATACATCATCTGATCTGAAATAGGAATATTTTTTTAAATAATATAATGTGTATATTAGTTAGGTTAGGTTTAAAAATCTGTTACCTAGTATTACATAGGTATCCAGTGACGTCCCTAAATAAAATGCCGCCCCTAGGCAGCACCAAAATGCCGCCCCATTTTTTATAAAGTATTTTTATCATCCTTTCATGAGTCCAATATCTAGGAAATGTATTGTATGGATACATTACTAACAAAATATAAGACCGTAATTACTCGCAAATCTGCACGTGTTGTTTTTGGTCACCAAGGACGTAGTAGGGCAACGGAAGTAAACTAGATGTTGCGAACCCGACAAAACCAGTGAGCTGATTTTTTTATGATATTCTCGTTATTACTAAGATTAGGTAGCTATTTCTATACATATATTCCAAATGATTCTCCTCGATTTGCCGGCCTTCGAGTAACTGCCGCCGCAAGCAACGCTCAATCTACCTACCCCCACGGGACGTTACTGTAGGTACCTACACATTTGCTGTATGTTAATAAAATTAACGATAGTTAAAATTCAATTGATAATAGTGGAAATCATATTTCAACAAAGTTGACCAACTTGTAAGTTGGATTGAACGAAGTTGAGGTCATTTTCTACCTTTGTCGATTCAAAAGCGAATCGTCGTTCGAGTCAACTAGTTGCCTACAGTAACCAAGGAGATAACAACACGCATCGGCATCATGTCATAGGTACAGACCTACAAACTTATCTGTAGAATGGCCAAAAATGGTAGGTACTACAAACTACCATAGGACGGCATTTTGAAAATGTCATTCGAATGTAAGATTTTGTCCAGTTAGGAGTCTTGAATGGGTAGTTTTCGACAGTGGCTCCCCCATTCCATTCTTCAGATAAGTTTGTAGGTCTATAGGTACTTGAATATTACTGACAAGTTTATTATTACTGGTAACCGGACGAAACAAAACATGACAAAACAGAGCATTAAAAAACAGAACAGCCAGGGGAAAAATGAAACATTAATTTTTGTGGAATCTATTTAGGTTAGGTTAGGTCATTATTTCGTTGTACCTAGTCACATTATATTGATTAAGATAAGATATCCTATAAGCTTGCCGGCAACACCGAGTTAAGTCCCGTTTATTTGAGGCTTTCTAGCGATTAGGAATGCAGAAATTAGGTATATAATTTGATTTATTATGGCGTATTGAAAATATGTGCTATTAATAATCTATCAACATAATAGAGACAGGACAATTTCAATATTAAATTTATATTTTTCCTGAAAGGTCATAGTTATATTTATCGTTGTTCTGTTTTGTCATGCGTCGCCATAGTACTTGTTTTCCGAATAGACCAATTGTCGATTGTTCAGGAAACGAAAAACAAAGTTCCCTGTCTTATATTTAAATATCAGTACATATATCAAGCACCCTGTCTCCTTTTTATGATTGCCACATTATCCAAGAAGAGATTTGATGAATAATATATTAGTATAATTCATTAAACTAAGAGAAAATACGTTTTATTTACAAGTAAGCAATGTGGATATACGGATCATTCTCAGCGCTGGCTCCGAAAAGTAGATATTCGGAACAAAACAAGGACATTCGGAATGTTAGACCGTAGGTAGCGTATCGTTGCATGGACCACGGTATACCGTGTGGTCAAAAAGTACAAACTTAAAAACTTAATATATATTTACGTAAATTTTAATAAATTTACTGATAGGTACATGATTTTTTGTAAATATGTGATCAAGTTGTATCGATGATCGTTTTTATCTAATTTCATAGGTAATTATAAAATATGCCATTCACCATTTTCTGTTTACAAAATTGGGAATCAACATAAAATTATATATCTAATTATAGTTATAAAAAAACTGTATCCATAGATTTACGTAATAATAATGTAGGTAGTAAAATTTTCCTAATTTCTATATTAAAACGGTGGCAATGATATTTTTATTGTTCACAAATAATGCTTCATTATGGATTTTAATCGAACTTGATACAATTAAACTTATTACAAACCATATATTGCATATTAGGTATTATGTTTTATTGGCATGGAACAAAAAATAGGGGCATGTGTTATTTAATAACCATTGATTGAGAATATTCTATCCTGAGTATAATATTATTATATAAAATAGTTCACTCACGAAACCAGAATTAACCTTAATAGATCGTACATTAACTAAAATATCTATTGGATAGCCAATAGTATTATAATTATACTTAATGAAAATACGATCAAATGTACTGTAATTCAATGGAAATCCACCAAAAAAAAAATAGGTATAAACACACATCTTATTAATAAATGAGATTAAATATTCGCGTACATTTTAGCATGAATAGATAAAAAGTAAATTAAAAACAGAAAAAGTTTTGATTATAGACATTAATAATAATTATTTTTTAAGACCGTAGTTACCGAGTCACACTGTACAATTCGTATGACCGTTGGGATATTATCTCTGTTTCTCAGTACAAAATACAGTAATTTAGGTTAAAATACTTACTTCCATAACTCTGCTAGAAGTTCAGAGCGAACTGGTGATGTACCAGCCAAGATTGATAACTTTAAATTTGATAAATTCACTATTTAAACGATAGAAACTTAAAATAACACAATAGTAGTCAAAATCGCGCGCTTTGAAAGACGAAAAACAGACATCAGTCACATATGAAGTGAGCGACATTAGAAGTAGACAGCGCTATATGAAAGCGATATGCGAGAGTGAGACCGAACTATTGTATTTGACATTCTGAAAATAAGCACAAAGCAATCGTTGCGAAACATGGCGTATTCGGAGTTTTTAAAAAAATATCTCTGTTTCTACATGAAAATATACAATTTTTATAAATGATTTCGGTGTAGTTAGACAAAAGAAATATAACTGCATTAAAATGTCGATTTTGACTAAAATGGATATTCGGAAAACAAGTACTATAGCGACGCATGGAACCCTATTATGCTAATAATATCAATAATAATTGCATTGTGAAGTAATTGTCAAATCGAATTATAATCCAATATTGTAATTTTATTGATTTACTACTCACTGCTGCTTAGCGAATAATCGATGTAGATTTTATAATATAAATAAATAATAAAATATTCGCCAACTATGTCAAATCAAAAAAAGAAACATGCCATGAAAAATCGTCGACCGCAAAAAATAGAAATTAATGTTTCCAAAGAAATGAGATTCGATTGCATACTTTAACCGGAAAACTCATTTTCATTCAAATATCTAATTACCAGTGATAAAATAATTTCGCCGACGTTTGTAAATAATATTAATTATATTTATACGCGAAATAGAGCAAGGAAATATCTTTTACCCGTTTTTCATGCTTACCTACCTAAAATAGTTAGGTATGCGGAAAGAAAGCTAAATTGTCTCTGGTTATCTTACTCAATAGGTATACATGGTTACATACTATTATTGTCTATTATGTTGTTATATTTTTTATTATTCATTATTTTTCACCTATCTACTTACCAGGGTCGGCCCGTGGGCAAGGTGCCGACATTTGGGCACGTCAAATTATATTAAGAATTAATTTCACTGGATCTCAGCAGAATCAATTATATTACTAACTTATTATGTACTTAGATTTTTCGACAATTAAAGATATCCTTTCGATTACACAATGTTATACGTCGAAGAAAGTGAATTGACAAAAGAGCAACATACCTAGTATTTAACATGGCAGCGCCGCTTTCCGCGATTAAATTAGTTTTTAATTTGCATACAATAGTTAACATATTATACAAAACGCGAAATATAAATAAAATAATTGTTATTTATATGTTTATTTTATCAGTACATGATATTATTTAAATTATAAATGCAGATCGCAGATAATTTTCCACACGATTTATTTATTACAACGTTTTTATTAGCTCGTATTCTTATTTGTACGTTGGTGGTTTATCCAGTACAAATCTTGCAATCGATTTTTAACTAATTTCCCGACTAGCTAGACATTTGAAACTTTTAGAATATATCAGAACACGGTGCCAATGCATTCTTTTAATACTTTTAGCCATCTTAAAATATAATTAAATTCATCTTCAGTTAATTGTGTTTTGTATGAAAAGTTATTTCGGAAGAAATCCGTAATCCAATCCACTATTTGGTTGCTAAGTGGGTGGTTCTAGCAACTAAATTATTAATATATACGTGCGTTACTATGGAAATCAAAATAAAATGACGTCAAAATGACATTTCAGTATTCTATATTTGTTTGTTTGTTTGTTTTTTATTTACTTCATATCAAGTACAAGTTTGAGCATATTGAGCATAATAATTGAACAGAAAATTTATAAACGTTGTAAGTATATAAAAAAATCTATTATCTAATATATTATTGAAACATTGACACGTTCGCATTCTTATTCAAAGCCTCCATCGATGTAGGTATACATTAATGCTAAAAAATCATACGTTACTCTTTGATTAGTGATTGCTTATATAATCGGCAATTAATGCAATACTCCTTTGCCCGCGACTATAATTATTACTATTTCAGTGTAATTTGATTATTAATTTTGTTTTCGCAGCTTCCCACAAGTTTGTCATTAGTCACTATTTATCCAAAAATCTGCTGACTGCATAGTGATTTATACGACTTATTTAAAAAAAATCTACTATGCATACGCCTTTAAGTCACCACACTTCCTAATAATATACATACTGTGAGTGTACTTAATATATTATATAAATAATAATATACTTATACAGCATGGCCTAATGAACGTTTAATGGAATTCTTGGTAAAAAAAACTGCCTTATTTTTATCGATATGAATTATCAAAAAATGTGTTTTAATTGTCAGAACTAAAATATCTTAGAACCAAACTATAAACGTCATTGCTTACCTAATAATCCAGAATCCCATTTTTTACCCCAGCCTAAACAGGAGCCTTCATTGTAAAAGGCATTATCTAAGGGCGTTATAATAATTATTATCATGTTGGAGTGGCGCCAAGAAATACTAAACCGGCTCTGCTACTCGCATAACAATTTACAACGGTCACTTTTTTTAATACATAATATTAAATTGAAAACGAATTCTTACTGAGAAAAAAAAATAGTCATATCGAAGAATTTGAGTCTTCTAACAATAATAATCATTTATTTTGTAACCTGTTTTGCAACGGATTGTCTGATCTTTAAAATAACTTTGGAAAAAACCGCACAAACACGTTTATAAATTATAGAATAATCCAGAATTAGGAAAGTCTAAAATACTTCGTAGGTATTTCAATATTATTTTTATACTAGGCAATTAAACTTGGTTTTTAACGCGAAATGTTTATACCTACGCAATGTATGTATGATCTTCTCGTCGTCTCTCACGTGAACGTGGAGTGACTCCATTGGGGTGAACTTACCCCAAGAATGGAAGAACCCAAACAACTAAGGGGGTCGTATTTAAAATATTAGAAGGGAAAGTGGTTTGGGAGACTTAGATTACGGTGGTTGAACGGTGTAGGTGGGTCTAGGACGATTCAGTGCTGGGACAACTGGGTACCAAGCAAGCAAATGAAATTCGAAAATAAATAGACGTTCGTGAATTATTGGTACTTTTAAAATATATATTAATGTTTTTATATTAATATTTAACACTTGGTGAGAATTTGAATATTCACACGTAAATAATGATTTAATTGTGCATATGTTTCAACGAGAAGAGAGTTCTTTTATTTTTATATAAAGCCTCAGTGATAATTCTCAATCATCAATAAATACATTATGTTAAGAACGAATTGAATTAAAACAACTAAGTTATATATAGAAACTGATTAAAATTCCTCGTCTATTTTCTATAAAATCATAATAATCGTGTATTTATTCATTCGTCAGTGCGGCGCCCGATCGTCCTTGCGCCCAGTTGTACCATTCCTGTGTAGGCAACCCCGAGACTAAGTTGAGTGAATTTTCGGGAGACAGAAATGAGTTGAGATGTTTCATTGAGCTGATGGCCACCACATTGGGTTGTAGTGCCGAGATTTCTCATTTTTAGTCAATTTTATTAAATTCCTAACACGATTGTTTACTAGTAATGACAATTTAATGCGCATACTGAATATTGTATCAATGCTGAGTAGGTATACAGACATATTCTGGCGGTTAAAAATGATATTCACTAAGTAAAGGTTTGACCTTATAGGTGCCAGATAGAAGAGGAAACGGAAAAATCAAAACATGCAATAATACTTTATACGATATAGAAACAATACTTATATTCCATGGAGGTCATCAAACTATCCAATTTTATGATTAAAAAAAGATCATGTAAAAGATTGGGTAATGCTGTGAGTATTTACAGCAACCATATTTATGCCGGGTATATTGATACGTATAGAATTAAATAAGTATCTATTTATTCAGGACTCGAAATGGAACGGTTTTGACCGGAGCGCAGCTTCGAGTGATGGGATTGTCGATTAATAATTTCATTCTGGTTTTTGAATTACTGATAAACAAATTAACTTGGTTTGCTGATAAACGAATAAAGTATAATTGTACAACTTTTGAGAGTATTTCGAAGATAATGTTAATTCCACCAATGGCGCTGCCTTGGCTATTATATTCTTTATTGTTAGAAATTTAATAAATATTATTGCATATTTTGTCCGTCTCAGGAGGATGTATAAATAATTACAAGATAAAAAGAACTTTTTATATACAACGTTTTAATATTTTCTGTTGAATCATATAAACTTGAATTGACTAGCTTAAACGATCAAAAAAAAATTGTATTTCATAGATATAATACTAAAATGTCATTTTGACACTCATATTGATTTCCATAGTAACGCACGTATATATTAATAATTTAGTTGTTAGGACCCTAGCAACCAATAATAGTGGATTGGATTACGGATATCTTCCGAAATAACTTTTCATACAAAACAGAATTAACTGAAAATGAATTTAATTCTACTTAAAAATGGCTAAAAGTATTAAAAAATGCATTGGCATCGTGTTCTGATATATTCTAAAAGTTTCAAATGTCTAGCTAGTCGGGAAGTTAGTGAAAAATCGATTGCAAGATTTGTACCGGACAAACAACCACCGGACAAATAAGAATACGACCTAATAAAAACGTTGTAAAAAAACGAACACACTTTGATAATTTTTGTAAATTACGTACCTATCGAGCATTCCGGTTCGTTAAATTTACTCACTGTGTTTATTACATAAAATAATATTTGTATTATAATGACAACAAAACCGTTAGGAATGTTAACAGGACTGAATTGATTGAGGTCACCCTGGTCACCCTTAGTAATGGCGGTTTTCCATGAATCAGATATAACACTCGCTTCATCAAAAAGTACAAAAATCAATAAATTAACAATAAAATAATATTTTACGCCCACGATGACCTAGCAGTAATGTATCGGCTTATAATGTAATGGATACCGGGTTCAAAAACTAGTCTGGCAAATTAATGTGTTATTTTTCAAATGACCCAAAATATGGACGTAATAGGCTACGCGAGCAAGTGGCTAACACAGCCATTTTCCGTAAAAATATAAATCTATTAATACAACTTCACTCTGTGGAGGCCATATTATTATGATCCTCTTAGAATCGAACATGGTGATGTAATTGTAATTTTTCACAATATAATTGAAATTAATTATTAAGAAAATATGTCTTGATTTTAAATACGAGTATTAATGCTGTATTTTAAACACGCAAGTTGTGGCTTAACGCACAGTAAAAAATCTGCAATCTGTTTTGTTATTCAGAGTAAAATTGGGGAAAAATAGTTAGAGATACGTATATAATAAAATTATATTATATACGAGTACGTGTCTAGATCTATGTATGATAATGCTTTAATAAACTCTGCAAGGTATCACTGCGTTTTTTTTTCTAGAAGACTGCATATTTAATTCACAAATAATCTTTGATGACAAAGATGCAATAATTATCAGAATAATCAAAAAAGTGGAAACCGCGATGTATCATTGGAGAATGCTAATTTAAACAAATCCATAATAGACAGTCTCAGTTAAATATATATTATATTTTATAAAAGTGTATTAATTACCTACGTACATAATGTATTATTAATTGTGCGTGAATATAATATGTAATTGGGGCTTACCACAGTGACAGTATTTTGAGATAGGTATATTATCATTTCCATCTGATAACTACGTGTCGCTATTAGTCAAAATGTAACCATACTAAACGGCATTTAAGTCCTAAGTCTACGAGGAATTTGGTAATCCAACATAATGAATGAACATGGATCAATCAGCTCAGATTTTTGCAAAACCATCAGTGGGAAGAGTGTTTGGATGGTTGGGTGATTGATTCGTTAATTTGACGTTACACGGATGCTCCAAAAATGGACATCTGAGATTGGAAGAAGATTTCGAACGATAGATCGGAATGGGGAGAGAAATTTGGGAAGACCATGTAAGGAGGGTCACGTTATGAATTATACTGCTAATGAATAAAGTATTACAGTGCACTAGTGGGGTATCAATACCCGCCAGAGCCCCTACCCTCCATTTGAAACGCGCACAAAATAATACTACAAATATTTGTAAGTTCAATTATCTTGTAAAATAAATCGACGATACCCATGCTTTTTTCAAAATTTATATCTGAAACCCGTCCACGAAGAATCTATTACTGTAGATTTCAGATCGTCGGCGTCAGTTTTTTGTTAAGAATAATAATATCGTCACCTCAATACTACAACTAGATAACTCTCTGATTTGGTCATTGTCGGGAAAACATAAATCTAGGCTATAATTATTATTTAAAATAAAAATGGAAAATTGTGGTTTGTCCAATTGGGAACAATTAAATTATGTTCAATTGTATGAAAAAATATTGTAGATATATTATTTTATTTATTTAACGCATTTATGGTTGCTTAAGTTATTTAATATTTTCAAACACAAAATTAATACAGTTCCCATTAAGTTCTGATTTAACTAGTTTTATCATTTTGTAGAGAAGGAAAAAATTAGAATCATATTCAATAGCTATCTTAAAAACAGTGAAAGTCAAGTTATCTAATTATTGTAGTATTGAAGTGACGATATGGAGATCCCATGTTTGGAGTACAGGACGCCCCCAAAAATGAATTTAATGTATTGTCACTATATTACTATTAGCACATGAGAAGGTATAATGTATTTCTAGAAACTAAATTTGTGGGAAATATTATGTTAAAATGTTTTTTTAGCGAGGCAGAAAAACGTTACGGATTTTAGTTTATTTTTTTATGTTATAGAATAGGTATTATAATAATATTGTTTATTACCTTGTTATTGAACGCCATCTTGTGTTTTTATAATAACTTCTGTTGAATTGATGATATAACCGCGATCAAAAAAATAAATAAATAAACAACTTGTTAGCGTGACGTTGTTACCACACACGTTTATAATAAAATTACAAATTTAATTAACTTTCAAACGTTTGGTCGACTCGGCGTTTGGGCAGATACTGAATGGAATATATTTGACACCTCTTATTTCTTGCGTTGCATCGTTTTATCGTTTTTTGCCACTGCCGTTTTGATAGGTCACGTAAAATCACTTGCCCAAGATCAGGCGTGGTAAAAAAAAACACGCGGCCCGAATCTGTCATGAGAAAAACGTAATCGATTCGGGTTTTTTTTCAGTTAGGTTTTGTTATTCTTTTTGAGAAAGTCCACGAGATGGTTTTTCGATTAATCAAAAAACTAGTTGATCTCGGATCTTCTTTAAGTGATAACATAGAGACCATTAACATATTCTATCAAAACTAGACTAAAATGACCAGATGAAAATGCCACAGTGCACATTCTTGGATGTGTCATGACGTGTGTATTCGATTTATCCACTCTCGAAATCTTTTCAATTTTAATCGATATTCTTACACAAATTGACATTATTCTTCGGCCATATCCGCCCCTTAGTTGGAGCATATGGACACCACGCAGCGCCTTCAATAATCCCTATCGTTCGCCAGTCTTCTTGCTTCGTTCTAGGTCAAACCAGCATCTCGTACCTCCGCCGTATACTCTATAGATAGTATTTAGCATCCTTCCAGGACGCCGGAATCCAGTCGGCTTGAATAACAGGCAGGCCAGGTTGAAGTTTTCTTCTGGCATCCGCATCACGTGGCCGAGCCAGGTCTAACGTCGCCTCTTCACTCTCAGCATGATGAGAGGCTGCTTGGTGCGTTCTCTTATCTCCTCGTTACTCCTAAAGTCGTACCACCGCACACCCAGTATCCATCGCAAACATCTGTTTTCGAAGCTTAGTATACGGTTGCTCTGAGCCTTCGTATGGTGCCATGATGCTCTACCGTAAAACAGCACCATCAGAATGCAAGCATTATTATCACCTATTATATCAGTTTCAAAATTGTGTTTCAAACACCACACCTTTGCGTCAATCAGTCGTTTAATACTTTCTATATAAGTACCTACTCAATATACTAGAACTGGACTGTAAGCATCTGTCAAACTATTATGAGTGTAAGTTTCCTATTATTTGTTTTCTTCACGACTCAATTAAATAAACGATTTGCATGTTAGTTAATTTTTCAAATTTAGAATTTGTGTTTACGTGTATATTTTCTCTCGCCTAACTTATTTTAATACGTCTTTTCTCTGTCTCTCTTACTCCTACACATTTGTTATGTTTTCTCTCATAATAAATCAAGACAAATAATATTAAATGTACGTAATATTGCAGTTCAGGATTCGTCTTCGACATTTTTATTTTTGTATATCTATATAAAAATCGACGTTTTTTAAAATGATATAGGTAAGTACAAATTACCACGTTTTTATTAGCTCGTATTCTTGTTTGTCTATTACTAATTTTTTCTTGTGTGTCCAGTACATTTTTTTCTTGTTTGTCCAAGATTTGTATTGGGCGATTGAAGATTTTTAACTAACTTCCGACTAGCTAGACATTTGAAACCTTAGAATATATCAGAACACGACGACAATGCATTTTTTTAATACTTTTAGCCATTTTTAAGCAGAATTGAATTCATTTTCAGTTGATTCTGTTTTGTATGGAAAGTTATTATTGTTGGTTGCTAAGGGTGTCCTAGCAACTAAATTATTAATATATACGTGCGTTACTGTGGAAATCAATATGGAATTTCAGTATTTTATATTATTATTCAGTATTTCTATCAAGTACAATAAAAAGTTTTTTATTAATACATAGAATTGTCAAGTTTATATGATTCAACAGAAAATTTAAAAACGTGGTATATAAAAAGTTCTTAACTTATTAACTTATTAACTTCAAAATATTTTTCTGTTTAATGTTTTTAGATACGTATCTATTGATTAATTAAAAACACTTAAAAATGGAAATTATCAAAAAAATGTCTTAAATTAAAAGCTTCGAATTTTTTCACTGTGTGCCTCTGGTAGATGGAGTATTCACCTTAATAAGACTGCAATGTAAATTGAATACCACTGATATAACAAGAACATTCGAGAGAGAAAGTATTCTAGTAAAATATACCAATCAAGGTTTTTTTGTCGCCAGTGGCGGGTGCCTATCATATCTTTTTTCCATGAAAAATCTTGTTTTTTATTACTATTATTGACAAGCGATGAACATCGAAATAAATAAAAACAACCGAGCACCATCTATTTTTGATCGAAAATTGGAATTGATTAGATACAGTGAGAATTTCGATATTTCGTAGTATCTAAGATAAAAAACAGTGGTGGACTTAGCGAAGATTTTAGAAAATCAATTTTTATGCCGATGACACAGTGCTGATTGCTGGTGGGTTAAAGAGTTTGCATCAATTGGTAGAAAGGGTTAATAACGTCAGCGCATCTATTCTATACATAAGGCTGTTAACGGCGGCTATCGAGGGTAGTTTATCATACGTTTGTATTGATGTATTATAATTGTTACAATAAGTTATCCGTCTAAACTATCAAAAATGTCTATCACTCTCTAAAAGTTAACACAGCCAAGAGAGGTGCTGTTAAACATACCACTTTTTGACAGTTAAGACGGTTAACTTATTGTAATAAGTGATATACTAGGTTTGATAAACTAGGATAACTATGATAAACTAGGCTTGATGGCTGCCGATAGCAGCCTTGTTTATAGAATAGATGTGCAGCTAAAAAAATATAATTAGTATCAAAAATATCGACACCTAACACCAATACAAGTTTTGTCATTAGCAGCGAACCAGTAAACGTGTGACCCATTATAAATATGTATGGACATTGGTCAATGAGAAATTGGACCAATCTCAGGAATAAAAACTAGAATTGAGATCGTAAGAAGTGCCTTTCTCAAAAAGAGACGCCTCCTTAGCAATCAAGACCTTAACCTAGGTCTGAGACTGTGTATGCTATGGTATGTTGTTATGTTTTTTCAATTCTTTTCTATGGTATGGAATTATGCATGATGGATAAATAAGGGCAAGAGATATCACGGAGAGTTGAAGCTTTCGAGATGTGGCTGTATAGACGCATTCTCAAAATTCCTTGGACTGACCGGGTGATAAAATATATTGAAGTTCTCAATCGAGTGGGAAGGACCGAGAAGTTTTCCGTAGTATCAAACCCAGAAAACTGCAGTACCTCGGCCACATAAGAGAGGGACAACATACAGCATTTTCCTACCTACTATTGGGATATTTTTGAAGTCCGGACACTCGTCTATCTTATAAAACTTCTTATCATCTTCTTCAGCCGGCTCTCACATCAAAACTCGTCCGCGTGCAACGTGTCGAATACGTCGATGTGACGTCATCGTTCTTCACAAAACACACGTTGCCAAATGAAGTTCCGTAGATTGGTCGAATGCTGTTGCAATCGACAAGTTGCACGCTTCTCGGGATGCGAGTCAAAGACGCCAGGACGCATACGACCACATACGAATTGGTCATTCCTATACCGGCGCACCGATCGCCGTATCGAAATATCTATACTTACTTGCGTTTCGAAGGTTACGTGTGACGTTCATGGAAGGTTTGATTTGTGGCTGTGCGCAGTGACGTCCCTAGATAAAATACCGCCCTATTTTTTTTACAGTATTTTTATCATCCTTTCATGAGTACAATATCTGAGATTCTAAGAAATGTGTTGTATGGATACATTACTAACAAAATATCAGACTGTAATTATTCGCAAATCTGCACGTGTCGTTTCTAGTCAGCATGGACGTTGAAGGGCAACGGAAGTAAACTAGATATCGCGAACCCGACAAAACAGTGAGCTGATTTTTTTAATGGAAAGGTATTTTCGTTATTAGGTAGCTATTTCTATATATTCCAAATGATTCTCCTCGATTTGCCGCCCTTCGAGTAACTGCCGCCCCCAAGCGACGCTTTATCTGCCTACCCCCACGGGACGTCACTGGCTGTGCGGCAGACGAGGCGAGTTTCGATGTGAGAGCCGGCTAAATGTCCTCAGAGACGTCCAAACAATAATACACTACCTTAACAACATCGTAACGAAATTAATGAGTTTTTAAAAATGTATAAGTTTTGTTCACAATATTCTGTAGGTATTAAAACTCAATGGAGTGACTTTTTGGATTTCGTACGGGGGCGACCAAGTACGTTAAGTCTAAGGACGGGCCTGTTCCTGAGGTACGCAGTATTTATAGTAGTAATTGTATTTTTCATGACGCTGTTTTGTGTTACACACCATTGACTCCACGGTGCGTAAAAAAGTTTCACTCGAAAAATCCTCTAATTAAAATATAACTCTGTTTTCCGTCTAATTTTCCGAGGCGGTCAATCTTCCATGAACCCCTTCTAGTGTGTTAAATTCAAAGAAGTACGTACTCACATATAATTTATTTACGTGTTGTAAATATCGCTTAGTGATAAGTAATATGCACATAAAAATAAAGGACATACATCAATAAGGTTTCTACTACGCCACTGTGGTACGACAGGTTGGCAGATAAATACAATATGTTCATTTAATTTCATCCAATTTGTACTTGAAATTAATCCAGATAAACCACAACATATTATAACCATTATAAACAATTTTACAATCAATGCACCTACAATTTTTATCACAACTCAACCAAAGACAGTCTTATCGAACTATGTTCTTCTTTTTCTTCTCGTAGCATTGTCCGCTTTGAATTTATAATTTGTCATGTTCATTATAATATATGTCTTCTTCTTATTGTGCCATCCCCTAGCGGAGGTCGGCCACCATCAAGGCGATCTTATCTTTGTTGTCTGCTGCCCGGAACAGTTCAGTGGAGCTGCACTCGTACCAATCACGGAGGTTCTTAAGCCACGAAATGCGGCGCCGTCCTCTGCTACGCTTAGCGTTGTTCTTTCCTTGAATGACAAGTTGGGGAATGCTGTACTTTTGTCCTCTCATAATGTGGCCGAGGTACTGTAGTTTCCTGGTTTTGATACTACGTAGAACTTCTCGGTCCGTCTCCATTCGATTGAGAACTTCAACATTTGTCACCCGGTCGGTCCAAGGAATTTTGAGGATACGTCTATACAGCCACATCTCGAAAGCTTCAAGTCTCCGTGACATTATTTGTAAAACAAATAAATTTAAAAAAAAAATGTCCAGTCAGGCGTTGTATTCTTTTTCAAAAAAGATTTTTTGTGGTAGGAATATTATCTGAGGTGGTTTCAAAGTACATAATATGTATATTCAACATAAAGGTATTACATTCTCAAATTTTGTGAATTATTCGTTGAAGAAAAGAAATAGTTTATTGGGTTTTGTTCATAGTTTCGGCGAGTCGCTTATCCTAATAAAAGTGCAACTATAATAAAATTATAAATTCATTGTTGTACCTATGCCAGTATTTCTCGCCATTCCACTTGACTTACCAGGCTTAACGCAAGTGACATTTGTCGAAAAACAAATTAACACACATACTCCGTTCATTGCATTTTACATTTTGTATTATAATAGGTAATATGTACCTACACAGGTACTATGCAGAGCTAGTTAGTGGTTAGTATGCTAAATATGTTATGCAACTCATAGGTTTGCTAATATTAATTTTAGTTAGATACCTAACTATGCAGATACTCAGTTCCGAGTTTAACCCTGGAATATCGATAGCAATAATTCGAATTACTGGTACTTAATTTATCACAAATATGAATTAAATAATCAATTTTATTACATAATAATTAAAATGGTAGAATTGTAAATTACTGAGGTCTGAAAATATTTTGTCATTATTCGTAGGTAGTGCCTATTTAGGTAAGTGCTTAGCATACTGGAACCTTTGCAACATGGTAATGTCAAAATAAATTACAGAACCTAGGTAGTTACTACTACACAATATTATATCAGCGTCATTATCATCAGCTGAAGACGATCTACCGCTGTTTGAAGACTTCCCTTGGCTTAGTGATGATTTTAGCTAATTGGATGTCTAATGCAACAGGTGTGGAACTCCCTAAATTACGCAATTGCGATAATCTACAATTGGGTGAAAAGCATCATGGCCCCCACAGGGGTGGGGAGAAGGCGACAGGGCTCTAGCCTGGGGGCCTGGCGAGACGAGTCGACCAGGTAAGTGAGATAAACGCACATCATAAATTTGCTTTACTAGTAAAAAAAAGTGTCGCCTGCGGCCCTTTTTTACTTAAATGATATTAATATTTAAAATTATGTGGTCGTACAATACAATTTTTAATTGTGTATCAATACTCGACAACTCCATAATTCAAATGGATGTATTAAGACATAAAAAACACTAAATATACACATTAATTTTACCCCGTACACTATTTGGAAAACGCTACTGTAAAGGTTCACACTGCCTTTATCTAAGCGATAGGTAGGGAGCCCGCCAAAGATCCTAGCCTGGGGATCCGCTTCAGGATGTGGGGGCCATGAAAAGTACATTGTACAAAATACAGATACGAACTGTTTCTGTATGTGGTACCGTGTGCATAACCAAAAACATGAAAAGCGTGTTGGGTTCGTTTGAGCGGAGTGTGATGCGCTGTATCTTCGGAACCATCAATAACACACAGCCAGGATGGAGACGGATATACAATAGCGAGCTGTACGCCACGTTAGATGATTGGGCCAAGTACACAGGATGGACAAGTTAAGCATGACAAATAAACTGACGTACGAGAAGCCGGAAGTCAAACGAACACCCGGTTGACCTCGTTCAAGGAGGAATTCTTGCAAGTTGGATTTAAAGGCCTTGAGCATCTAAAACTGGAAGGAAACAGTTGTGGACAGACCTAGGTGGAGGCAGATACTTGAGGAGTCCAAAACCGTATTCGTCATGAGAATAAAAAAACCGTTTGTTATAGTTATAGTCAGGACTTTTTTTTTTAAAGGTGCCGGAACTCACTTCTTGCCAAACAATTTACCTACAGTAAAAACCTCATATATTTGATAAAAGTATATATTGATTTCCATGGTATCCACATCCTGAAGCGGGCCCCCTACCTATCACTAAGGTTAAAGGCAGTGTGATGCTCTATAGTAGCGTTTTTCAAATGGTGTTCGAGGTAAAATTAAAAGTGTTCAGTGTATCAACAAACAATAACCAAACAATGCGATTACACAACCTTATGTTTAAATGTTAATATGCCCTAAGGAAATTAGCACCGCAAGCGATTTTTTTTTACAATTAGAGCAAATTTGTGATGTGCGTTATTTCAATTAGGTATCTAGTCGATCCCCCAGGCTAATGCCCTGTCAGCCCCCGTGGGGCCATGGTGATTTCCAAAGTTCAGTCCAATTTTCGTCTGACAAATCGTCTCGATTCCTTTTCTTATAGTTAGAGTCTATGGCCAAATGTCTTCTTCCACTGGGTCACCACCGACCGATCAATGTATTTTGAATGATCGAAAAGTGTCAAATGTGGTCCGACGAGTTTGATGACCAAAAGTACCGAAACTGTTCTGGTCTTCAACGAAGCTCTTATTGGGGTAATAATTAGATTCATTTGCGAAAAGTCGCGTTCACATTCACTTGAAGAAATGGTGATAGAATTTAATGCACATATCAAACGCGATAGTTTTTCAGGATACCTATGTCTTTTCATATGAGATGATTCAGGAAAATTAACTTGTACTGAGTAATCGCGAACGATGTTTCATCTAATTGTTTTGAAACATTAAAAATACCGTGAAAAAGGTGCCGGAACTTAAATGCATGATAGTTCAACAAATACAAATAAGACTTTTAAGTTAAAATAAAAGAATGCGATGGATGTCGTGTTTACACACTATACCAACACCTAATTGCTATACCAAACGAGTATTTTCTCAGATGAATTTAAAATAGTCAGATGATCTATTGAGTTGATCAAATCGGAATTACTTGTTTAATTCAATATGACATACTCATGTGTTGAATTTTACCAATACTTTTCAGGAAGTAAAATCTTCAGCCAAGTACAAAAAAAACGAGTGTAGGTAAAAATGTTGTTTAATATTATTATTTTGATATTTAAAAAGTTTTGTTGTTTGTATTGTGTCATTTTTGAGAAATAAACATTAAATAATTACAAGATAAAAATAACTTTTTAAATACCACGTTTTTAAATTTCCCATTGAATCATATAAACTTGACAATTCTATGTATTAATAATTTAGGACAAATAAGGCAATTGTCAACAAATCATTTTTTTGCTATTTTGCAACAAACAAACATTGATATAGGATACTGAAATCTCATTTTGATTTCCATAGTAACGCACGTATATGTATATTAATAATTTTGTTGCTAGGACCATCCCCTTAGCAACCGATAATAGTGGATTGGATTACGGATTTTTTCCGAAATAACTTTTCATACAAAACAAAATTAACTGAAAATGAATTCGATTCTACTTAAAGATGGCTAAAAGTATTAAAAGAATGCATTGGCATCGTGTTCTGATATATTCTAAAAGTTTCAAATGTCTAACTAGTCGGGAAGTTAGTTAAAAATCGATTGCAAGATTTGTACTGGATAAACAACCACCGGACAAACAAGAATACGAGCTAAGAAAAACGTGGTAAAATATTGAACTAGGTACCCATTCATTTTTTAGATTGTCCCTCTTTTTGCTCCTAAATACCGATTTTGTTATTACACAATATGGTAAAAATCCCGATTTGGTAAAATAATTATCTAGCAATTAGAGTTGCTTCTTCATAACTTTGCACTCCCCGTTCTAGGTTGTAAATGATTTGTAATATAGTATATTCTAAAAATATTTTTTACAGGATCTATTTATTTTCTTATTACTACATTTATTAATACAAGTGAACATCATTTGATCTAATTTTATGCGAGGCAGTGACGTCCCGTTAGGCAGATTGAGCGTCGCTTGGGGGCGGCAAATCGAGGAGAATCATTTGGAATATATAGAAATAGCTACCTCATAACGAAAACGCATTTCCATTAAAAAATTCAGCTCACTGGTTTTGTCGGGTTCGCGATATCTAGTTTACTTTCGTTGCCCTTCAACGTCCATGGTGACTAGAAACGACACGTGCAGATTTGCGAATAATTACAGTCTGATATTTTGTTAGTAATGTATCCATATTAGGGAATCCAATCCCGAGCCAAAATTCTGACCCCGGGATTTCGGAATTACAATTTGACAATCCCGGGATTGGCATTTTTTTCCATTGTTAATATAAAATTTTATATTTACACATATCATTGATAAAATCGGCCAAAAATAAATCTAGTATTTTTTATTTAATTTATAATATTTAAGACATTTATTGTTAATATTGTATATGTAGGTTCAATCTTGGAAATACATACGTTTAATGGAGTAAATAATATTACATATATATATATAAATAATAATGTGAATTAATACGAGATTGCTGTTTCTGATAGTAAAGACTGAATGGATTAGCGAGATTTAAAATAGTAAAGCAAATAATCATGGCGTACTTATTGCCTTTCCGCTTCATAAATCTAATTAGTCAGCCAAGTATGAAACTGCCGTAAAACGTATGAGATCATGGTGGAATTACTTTGTTAAAAGTGCGAAGCATTGTTTTTTTCCTATCTTTCTCATTTTTAATAATTTATGTGAAAAAATAAAATGAATCGGCAACTTACACGTCATGAGTATAAACTATAAATGAAACTTCATTCAAACTCAAGTTTATTTCTAATGTAGTTATTTTTTATTAAAAGTATTTTTCTGCTATATTTTCGCTTTTATTTTATGTTCCATAAAAATTGATAAAAAAAGAAATCCCGAAATCCCGGGATTATGTTTATCAATCCCGGGATTCATAGGTATCGAAAATAGCTCGGGATCCCGGGATTGGAATCCCTAATTCATACAACACATTTTTTAGAATCTTAGATATTGGACTCATGAAAGGATGATAAAAATATTGTAAATGGGGCGGCATTTTGGCGCTGCCTAGGGGCGGCATTTTATCTAGGGACGTCACTGATGCGAGGTAATTAGGCAAAGAGGCGAATCAGTGTAATAAAAAGTGCAAAAAATGAGCAAAGTTATAAAACGTATAGGTATACTGTACCCATGTACATTTGCGAAATAATTTAAGTATCAATATTGCTTTAAATTTCCGTGGGCTGTTATGGTACGTAGGAAACAGACAATTACAATATTTAAATTCGTAGTATCGTAGGAACAGAGTTTTAGTTTATTCCGCGTTCAAAAAATAAATTAAAAGATGACTCGTGCATAATTTATAATGTTGTTGTTCCATTCTCACTCTGCATGACCTTCAAAAATCGTGATGGTAATTCCGACAATAATCAATAAATACCTACATTGTGTTCTTCGAAAAATGTCATGGCAGATTTGTAGCCATATTAAATAAATTTATCGAATTTGTAATATAATACATTATTATGAAAAACAATGGATAGGAACTAACAATTTGCTACTAAGAATTAAACACCTATAATATAATTTATCTACTTTAATATTTTTATTAATCTTGACGTTTTTCATTTGGTATGTAAATTTTAGAATGTAAAACATTTAATTGGTAAGTATTCCAAGAATGTGTTGACGATTTTTATTCTTCTTCTTGATACCATGAAAATTACGTCAGTTAAAAATGCAGTAGAAGTCATGGGAAATGAATCAGAAATTTGAATATCTACATATTATAATCACATTTCACGTCTCGTTTTTACTGATCAGGTCATCGAGTCACGAATTGAAAAAAAAATATCGTCGAACGCAAGGTGCGCACTGACTGAGCGAGCAGCCAGAGCAGCCTCGCGCGGTCGCGAGGCAGCTTCGCCATAGATAATATGCGTAAAAGCCTCGCGAGGCAAAATGCTCAGTCAGTCAGTACGAGACTCGCCCGAGCCAAACACACGCGCCGCCTCGGTTTATCGATGCTCAAAGGTGCTGCGCGCGGCTGCCTTGCGTGACGTTAATTTTATCGCGAGCTGCCTCGCACAGCGATTTTCGCGAACCAAATGCCCGAGGCTGTTATTGACTAGCTTCTGTCTTGAGCGTTCACCAAATACCGTCTGACTCACTCTTACCTTCATACAGTGGCGCGTGTAGTGACGCAGAGGTCTGACGCACTGACTGATTTAGAGAACCCTTACGATAAAAAATGAACAATCTAATTTTATTTTTCCAAATAAATCCATGTAATTGAAACAGTTTCCTTTCTGACAAATCATAATACATAAAAGTACATACTTAAAGCAGAATACCTACCAATTTAGTATTTGGAAAATAGTTTATATTATATTAAATAGGGTATTTTTTTTGACCATGTCCGATCATAATAGGATCATATGGGCTTCCACAGAGTAAAGGTTTGTATTAACAGATTTTGTTTTTTACGAGAAATGGATGTCAGCCACTTGCTCAACCGATTAGGTCCATACCCTGACTCACACACAAACTGAAAAACAATATGTGTACTTGCCAGACCCAGGATTCGAACCTGAGACCCACAGCGTGATAGTCCAACGCTTATGCCGCGCGGCCACCGTGGGTGTCAATAGGGTATATTTAATCAAAACCTTCTATATAAAAATTCATTTATAGAAGCGGAACGATTCGACTCGTATGAAGCCCCTTTTAAATGTCATGTTGCGTAAGAGAAATGTGCCTCTGCCTTTACAGCATTCGTGAAGAACCTGAAGAACCATCTGACTGCTCTTACCTTCAGAGTGATCATGAAAGACGTTGGTTGGATGGAAATGTAGTTTTAAGCTATGTCATCTGAATCAGTCGTGACGGATGAGCATAAAAGCTACTGTACGACTGTTTCACGGGTAACTCTGACTCACATGTCTCAAGTTAGTCATACATGAACGACGCATGCGCATGCAGTAGCGAAATAAAATTTGGGCAAGAGGCGCAGCCCCGGTTGGGGTCGTGATTTGGAGCATCGATGTCGCAGAAAAATATCAATAATCGTCAATCAAGCAGGCGATACGTTGCTTAGGGGTGTCGTACTCTAATGTGGCAACAAATCATGGAAGATGTATGAATGAAAGAGTAGGTACCTAGTTTTTGTATACAATATATTTTTCGCCTGCGGCGCTGATGCGTGTGGTTTCC
This sequence comes from Rhyacophila brunnea, assembly GCF_057557595.1. Classification (NCBI taxonomy): domain Eukaryota; kingdom Metazoa; phylum Arthropoda; class Insecta; order Trichoptera; family Rhyacophilidae; genus Rhyacophila; species Rhyacophila brunnea. The sequence goes on along the minus strand of NW_028232893.1, from coordinate 19,490,970 downwards.
AAATGTTTGTGAATGTTCAAATCTATGTCTTGATTATGATTGCCAAAATGAAATAAAAAATACACTTAAGGTAGTTTTATTGAATTGGCATACAAATTGAGACTAAAAATGATAGAGGGCGACATTTGGAGTTGCTTAAGAACGACATTTTGTTTGGGGATGCTACTGTATTTACCATACAAACATGTAGGTATATTATTAAAAAAAGTGATACTTTAATAAAAAAAATTGTTATTGCGTGCATTACGCAAGGGATGGCAAACCTATGACACGCATGCAATATTTGAAATGTGTATTATGTATTTTTTTTCATATTTAGTTTTTCTGGCACCGCTGGCTTGTTTTATCTGGGGTTCTAATAGATTAAACAATAACTTGAATAATATTTTTTTCGATGTACCATTAGAAATGAAAAATTATTACGGAATGTACCCATTACCCGGTACATGAAATTCAATCAAAAAATTATCAAACTGGTGTTTTGACCATTTTCAGATAAATATATAACTATGAACAACTATTTTCATCAATGAGTTTATTTTAAATCGAAATTAAAATATCGCATTAGTAACAGTTTGACTGAAACATGACAGTATTTATAGGTTTCTCTTATAAACCGCGTCTTAAATAACTATATTCTTAATGTTTTAGATTTACCCACGGAATGGTATGTAAATTTACAATAAACTATCATGTAAAAATATACGTAAGTAGGGACCTAGATATTTTGTTTTTTTAATTTATTTATCCGTATTTTTTCTTCAAGATTTTTGTATGTACATAATATTGTTATTACGTTATTTGATACACTTGTGGAAAAAGGTTCGCCATCCCTGCATTAGGTAATATATTACTTTTGAAGGTTGTAGAAGGATATTACGCTCATGACACAAAATAAAAAAAAATACAAACTCATATTTTTCTGAAAATAATATTATACGAGGGTGGGTCAATAATTCCTTAGAAAAAAGCATTAAAACAGGTTTTATTTTTGTATTTTTTTTTTATTTCTCAACATAATTTCCTTGGAGCTCAATACACTTGGTTAGACGTTTCTCAATTTTTTTTAAACCGTCAGAAAAATAAGTTTTCGGAAGGTCCTCAAAATAAGCATTTGTCCGATCGATGACTTCTTCATTTGAAAAAAAACGTTGTCCACTTAGCCATTTTTTTAAGTTTGGGAAAAGGAAAAAGTCACTGGGGGCTAAATCTGGCGAATACGGTGGGTGGTCGACCAATTCGAACTTCAATTCTTCAATTTTAGCCATTGATCGTAAACATGTGTGAATACGGGCATTGTCCTGATGAAAGAGGATTTTTTTCCTGTTTAAATGAGGCCGTTTTTCTTAAATTTTGTTTTTTAGCTGGTCCAATAAAGATGCATAATAATCCCCTGTTATTGTTTTTCCTTTTTCCAAATAGTCAACGAAAATAATTTCACGTGCATCCCAAAATACAGTAGACATAACCTTACCAGCTGATTTTACGGTTTTCGCCTTCTTTGGACATGGTTTGCCTTCGCAATCCACTGCTTTGACTGTTCTTTCGTCTCGGGAGTATAGTGGTGTATCCATGTTTCATCTACAGTCACAAAGCGACGAAAAAATTCATCCGGATTGCGTTGCATGAGCGACAACAGGGCTTTAGAGGCCACCACCCTATTGCGTTTATTGTCGACTGTGAGCAAACGCGGCACCCATCTTGCAGAAATATTTTTCATGCCCAATTTGTCATGTAAAATAGAAATGACGCTACCTTTTGAGATCCCTGTAACCTCAATTATCTCACTCAACTTTAATCTTCGGTCACTTAACACCATATCGTGGATTTTATTGATCATTTCTGGTGTAGTCACCTCTACAGGACGTCCTGAGCGTGGTTCATCCTTTGTTGATGTACGACCACGTTTAAATTCATTTAACCAGTTATAAATAGTTGCAAGTGAAGGAGCAGATATGCCGTGAACTAAATCTAACTCATTTTTTATTTCCTTTGATGTTAACCCTTTTATATTAAAATGTTTAATAACAACTCTGAACTCAATTTTCTCCATTTTCCATTTTTCCATTTTCCACAAGCAAATTTTTTTTTTAAATGTACGAGAAACACACAACAACCCGACCAATCTGATTGAAACTTCGCAGCATACTGAATCGGTAGTGCCGCTGCATGAAAACAAACCGCTTGCAGTACTAGTCGCGCCACCTGTCGGCTTTTCTAAGGACTTATTGACCCACCCTCGTAATATACTGAGATGCAGTGAAAACATTATACCTGAAATCTATCATTTTCGTGGAATGGGGCCCACCCAATGTTGTTAAAAATGTGACATAGGTTAATTTAGACAGGGGATTAAAGATTTTGTGGCATTGTGGGTCAAATGGGACAAAATACAGACAGCCATGATGTGATGTCATTTATGGCTAAGTGAATTAAGATAATTTACTGTAAAACCATGTCTATTGTCTGAATCTGCCAAGACTCATAAAAATATTAACTGAACTTTGTTAAACCTTATACAAGATTATACATTAAACAGATACATTTTTACATTACCTACTTAACAACATAAAACACACATTAGGCGGAAAAAAAACTCTGTCGAATGTATTAATTTTCTATTATATAATAGGTGGAGTTATTTACTGCCCCGATCCCTGATACTTTGGATTTTTAGCACATGTCTGGCCTGCTGTTTAAATAGTGAGTCGAAAAGGCAGTTGCCGTCGCCAAATTTTACATAACAAGTGCAGACATACCAAGCAGGGTACACTACGTAGCAGTGGTGAAGGATGGAGGTAGGCTGTTAAGATCCGGCATAAATAATGCACACTAAACTTTGTCATTAAAACATATTTGTTTTCATTGAACTAAGACTACGTGTAGATATTGTTTGTTGGTTTTTAAAATTCAATTTAACACTGCCCAATCCAAGTCATAATAGATAATAGTCAAAAATATTCAAATGACGCCCACGATGGACGCGCGGCTTAAGCATCGGCCTATAACGTAGTGGGTGCCAGGTTCGAATCCTGGGTCTGGCAAGTACACATACAGTGGAACCCCGATCTTCCGTTCTCGTGTAAATCATTTTCCCGCACGGATTGTCCATTTTTGAAATTCCCACAAAACACCCATAAGAACAATGTTAAATAATCCCGCATTAACCGTTCCCCGATTTATCGTTGTCCTCGATCTATCGTCTAAATATTATGGTCCCGTCTGTCACAAATATTATCCCGATTGACCTTTTTTTTATCGAATATTTTTCATTTCGCTTTCGTTTTTCATTAAATCAAACATTTTAGATATTTTATAGATAAGAAGAATAATTTTTATCTGTTATGGTTTGGCTTGGGCAGAGCTTAATGAATTAAAAACTAATCAACACCATCTCAAATATGTATTCTGAATTTAACAAAAACAAATAAATGACTGAAAAAATGCACATTCTTATCATGCGGTTTAGGCAGAGTTTAATTGATTTAAAAAAACTAACCAGCACCATCAGCTGCAATTTGTATGATTAGTTGAACGGAAAAAAATAAGTTTGACCGATACAGTTTAATATGCACTGTCAGATTTTAACAGCCCACCTCCACTCCTCGCCACTGGTGTGTTTCTTTTATTATTGTGTTTTGTTTTTCAAATCCTCCATTGTGGAATTTCACTTATTGAAGGGCTACCAAGCGTAGGGCTGTAAAAGGAGTGAAACAATAGTGTAGTAGTTTTAATGTGTTATATTCTTGTTTAGTGTAAAAATATTCATATAAAATAAGCAGAAATCGGAGTAAATAGTGAGTACCTACTTATATCAAGAAATAAAACAACAAAACTCACAACAAATCCGTATAAAATATTTTAATTAGCGTATAAAAATTCAAATTTATTTAAACTGATATCCATTTCATTTCCGTGGTCTTTGGCATACGACAGATAATACTCTATTTTCTTGATAGTTATTCTCAACACGTCTTTCGGTAGCGGTGGAAGATCAATATTTCTATGGTCAGGGAAACGTCGGGAGAATTCACTCTTCGATTGGACATTGTTTGTTTGATTTGTTCTTTTAGCATCGCTGAATAAGTAATAGATATCGGACAAGGCAGACAATATATAGAACGTCTTGTTAGAGTCCTCGGGACCTCTGAGAATGCATTTTAAGTCTTGCTTCATCAGTTTTTGTGTTTCTGAATCCGTTGCGATGAAGTTATTCTGAAACAAATGAAATGTTATCAAAACAATAGCTTACATACTCATGGTATCATGCCCATCTTTAAGGATATATCAATGAGCTAAAAAATTTTGCCCCATTTCTAGAATAAAACAACAATAATGCTCTGGAAATGAATGCAAAGCATGCCAATATTGCCTGCAGCATTTGCTTTCGATTAGTATGGTAAATTACTATTTTCGCTTCAAATTGAAACATGCTGGCTTCTACAGAATGAAAATTGTCATGACAGACTTATTTTTATAAGGAATGAAAAAGGTGTGTCTTCATTCACTTGTTCTGGATATAAGTCAGCGTTGCCAGATAATTATTTTACCAAATCGGGATTTTAACCATGTGAAATAAAAAAAAAATGGGATTTAGGAGCAAAAAGCGGGATAACCAACAAAATGCAATATTTCTATAATATCAATAAAATTATAAATGATACAACATAAACTACAAAACTCAACAATAATATTATACAACATTTTTTCCTGACACTCGCTTATTAATACTTGGCTGAAGATTTTACTTCCTGAGGAGTTTCTTTCTGCTGCTGAACCTGATCAGTGCTATGGACGAGTCAACTCGCTGTTTCTAGTAAACATCTTAATTTCTGAATAAACTATTTTTGTATATTTTCTAAACAATATTTATCATTTTAGTGTGAAAATATTCACGATAAACTCGAGAAACATGTTGATTTGGTAAGTTTTCACAAATATTTACCATTCTGTTCCTATTTCATATTTTTTAAGGGATTTATTATTCCAAAAATAGCTAGTCTACCTATGTAGTAAAAATTGGCTAGCAGTGATAAGGTTGATGTATTGGTAAAATTCAGCACATGAGTATATCATGTTGAATTTAACAAGTAATTGTCTTAACCTAAACGTCTTATTTGTTGAATAATCGTGAATTTAGCTGTCCCACGCAGGACAATCTATTTTTGCTCAAAAAGCGGGATATCCAGCAAAAATTGGGACATATTGTTGATAATTTTCTACAAACACGTATCTCAATTTTGTTAGTTTTGAGTTGTTTAATGTAATGAATTCAGAATTTAAATACGCACATATTCCACTAACACGTATCTCAAAATATACTTTATAACATAATAGATTTAAGCAATGGCAAAAAAATCGTATCTCAATAAAGGACTTTTATAAATATTATAAACTCGTATCTTGAGTTACGTGTTTGTAAGTACACAGAATACTGAACTCCGACAGATGATTCTACTGAAGTTCTTTCTCGCAAGTCAAGATATGTGTTTACTGCATTAATATCGTGGAATGATTCACAGAAAAGTTGCAACGCATTCTCGTATCTTCGACAATATGACAGATCGATCGAAAGTGTAGTACGATAGATTGAAGAAACATAACATGTTTTCATGAAAATATGTGTAACTCTAAATGGATATTTTATAGAAGAAAATTTACTTCTGAATTAAAAACTGAGAGAATGAAATTGGTATTTGCCTCTCCTGAAAAGTTGTGTTTTTTGAGATACGTGTTTGTAGAAAATTAACCACGATATATGGCAACGCTGATTCAAGAACATATTATTGAAAAATAAACATAAATTTAAGCATAATATGCTTAGGTTCCAAACAGAAAGTTGAATCTTCTATAATTACTTCATTGCGAGAGCAAATCAGCATACACAGATACGCATGGCAGATACATATTATTTTAGTTGATGAATCGTACCACTTTTCAAGATCTGACGTCAAAGGTTTCATTCAAAAGAATAACCACATAAGTTCACATAGTGACTAGACTGCTAAAAGGAAACGATATAAAACAAACAATTGACAAAAGTGACAGGGTTTATTGGCACATTGGGATCAACCTTTAATTCATAGAGACAATTAATCATCTTGGATAAGTGTGATAAGTGTGTATCCTTCAATTGTACCTACCTAAAGTGTTTTATCAAAATATACAAAAAATACCAACATTCAAACACTCCTGAGTGACTGACTCCATTGCAGTGGCAGCATCTTCAAAATTAGCGCCTTTTTTGAGGTTAGGACAGATCGCAATCATACAGGAAGTTGCCTCAGTTGTGAAATCGTGGTAGTCTCCGTTGAAATGCCTCAGAATCACAACGTACGACGAGAGGATGTTCAAGAGATTAAATTTTACGCATGAAGCAGGTTTTTGTTTCTAAAATAAAAATAAAAACAAATCCGATTTATACAGGAAACTTTTGACAATCATTTTAGTAATTTCTCTAAATAATTTTGTTACAAAACCTTCTGATCACTTCAGAACTACACAATCATGTAAATTTAAGCTGGGAGATGTTATGTGATCAGTTGAAATTAAGCTGTCGCATGCTTGCGTGCACGTCTACATCTTTTTAAACAGTGACGGGTTTGCATCCTAACCACTTATTTAAAAGCCTATTTTAGTTAGTTCATAAAAACAAAACCTGCATTATAGGTTTTATTCACAGAACTGGGAAAGTCAGTCGAAAGGGACCAAAGCTTTGAAGATCATTTCATACCATAAACTGCAAGAAATACAAAGCACGCGGGAATGTTCTCAAACATCACCAATATTGAATGCGTTCATCCCATTTTTCTGGACACCCGAGATTTAAGCCTAATTTATCCCAACAAATATGTATGACTGACAAAGTTTAGTGTGCACTATTTATGTCGGATAGTAACAGCCTAGATCAGTGGTGGCGAACCTGTGGCACGCGAGATGATTTTTCATATTACGCGAATGTTTCATTTTGAAGAGAAATAAAAAACCTATAATAATAATAAATGATAGATCGCATTGTATAAAAAATAGTAGGCAGATACTCTTCAAGAATAAGCATTATGTTTAATGTAAATTTATAATTGCATAGGTCGGTCCTTAGGTATTATGCGTCACATATAATATTATCGCACTAACCTTATCAGGCAGCGGAGGAAGCCGCAGCGCGAACTTCTGATTTTGATCGATTTACAATGCTTGAGACCACTGTAGCGAGAGAATGCCTCGTCTGATCGAAACAATTTTGGTGTCAATTTGTACGTAAAAGAACCTAACTAAATATTACAGTAACAAACAATTTCATTTCTACCCATAAATGGTTGTACCAAAAATAAGAATCAAAAAATGGTGATTATGGCAAACAGTTTCAAAATTGGTTGACCGAAATGTATCGCGTAATTGAAAAAAGTGATAAAGCTATGTGTGTGCTATGTTCCGTGAGTGGTATTTAGAACTTCATTATTTTTTTAATAGTATTCTTCAAAACCATTTCTTCCCCATGAAAAACTGCTCGGCACATGGGAAATTTTGCACGTGCACGTAAAAAGGTTCGCCAACTCTGGCGTAGATCCACCCTTTACCACTGATATATATTTTAAATGTTATAGTTTAATTCATTATCCTTCATATAATAAAAACATTAATATAAATAAAAAAGAAATATCAATATGTCCCCATTGAAACAGCAGAGTAACTACTTACTTATTAGTAAATATATAATGATTTTTTCTCACCGTGATGTTGGAGTATCCACTTATGTTTGTCATGACCATAGGACAGTCTTCTCGGTAATCCGTACCGCCTTTGACAATTTTCGATCCCTCCACAACCTCTTCGACCAGCTTCTTTTCCCTGCGGTACTTCCACCAGGGTTCCCAATATGACAACAGCGTCGATATATCTCCCGAGTTGACCATAGATGCGAATTCTTTCTTTTCGTCCTCGGTTAAATGCTTCCATATGGCGTCTGAATCTTCCATGTCCACTTCTTGAAACCTTGTCTGCATGTCAGGAATGGAATCTTCATCATCCGAATCTTTGGTGTCGCTCATGTCTTCGTCCATTGGCTGAGAATCGTCTCCTAAAAATACAATCAAAAAATAAATCCCACTGACTCAGTGTACTTATGGCTTTCCAGTAGTCCCGAAATGATTTTTAAGCAAATGTATGGTGGGGTTATATTTTACATTAACACATTGTGCCACTCAGTGTTGTCAACTGTCGTTCACAGAAATATACTAGATACGGTTAAAAAATAAGCTAGATAGATAGATAGCATGAAAAAATGCTAGATCTTTTTTTGAAAAGAAATTTAAAATTCCGCATGTATTTTTAAAAATGAATCTGAAATTGAGAGCTTTTTTTATTGTTTTTCGCTCAGAATCAAACTCAGGGCCTTAAATTTTTTTTACTGCTCTAGGTAATGAAAACATTTTTTAAAATTGCGTGAAATTAAAAAAAACAAGAGAAATTCTAATATTTTTCAGATCATTTCAAGCTATGCTAAGGCCTTGTAAAAACTCACATGCACTCTAAGTACATGTGACCTCATTAAGCTGGCAACATATAATCGCACACGGTCCCCATTCATTTATTTTTAAATTCATCGTAACTTGAATGACTTTTGTTTCCAAACCAAGAGAATTATCATAAGTAGAAAAAGGTATGTTATAATTCGATTCACTTGTTATAAATTGGTAACAGGACACTGCACACTTGACGATGGCAAACCTTAAAGCGCAAGTCCTAATCATTAGGACGGTTGGTGTCCGGTTATGTCATCGGCACGGTCCTATCCGGTCTTTTAGAAATGTCGCACGGCAATATTCTTTTAACCAAAAGAATATTCGGTACAAGTCTGTTTACTGGAAGCCAAGCGGGAACAGTGGCAATTTTATTTTCATTGCCAATTTTTGCAAAATTCATGAATTAAAGATAACCTGACCCAGTGGTCGGCAAACTCATTAGTCAACAGAGCCAAATATCAACAGTACAACGATTGAGATTTCTTTAGAGCCAATTTTTTAAACTTAAACTATATAGGTAGGTACACTGTTTATTAACTTAATGAACCATAATAAAAGTTTTAAGTCTTAATTAAACTATAGGTATACTGAAGACAATTCGATTTCATTCCTAATAATGACCTTATTTATTGATAAAAATTTAATAATTGTATGTAAGGTATCTATAAAATTAAATCATGACAATGACTGACACACTTAATGTGAACAAAAGCCTTGCATCCCTTGAAAAATTTGGGTGTCAGGTTTGTATGTTGTTCTCGTATCTCGTATCTCGTGATTATTTTTTTCTTTCAAAACATTAACAAACCCTTTTCTTACGCCGGTCATACTTTTCTGTCTGTTGAAATTGACATAATTTTATCGAGTGAAATATGATGTTTTTCCATGCACTCAATTACAGAATTTTGCAATATCCTCTCCACGTGTTTTATCTTTGAGTGGCAATAATCCAAAAGTTTTTCTTTAGGACCTGTAGATGAAATAAATCATACAAATTTGTGCTTTATCATTTATGTCACAAGACTCCTCAATTGCTATTGATATAGCTGAAACCAATTTAAGATCTTTGACTTGCTAGTTGGTTATATTCGAAGACATTTTGACTGTTCCACTTTTCACTGTTTTAGTCCGTACGTGGTCATTTGTTGAAGAGCCACACTGAAAGAGCCAAAGAGCCACATGCGGCTCACGAGCCGCGGTTTGCCGACCACTGACCTAATCTAACCTATTCTAACAAATAATCCAGTATAAGGACTTCCACTAAACAGACAAGAACCGAATATTCCTGTTAAAATTACTAAAGCTTCGAAATGAATAACAATAACGGCCAAATATCACACCTACCTGAAAAGTTACCCGCCAGTCCAATGTTGCTAAAAGACGCATCGAGCATGGACATCAGATTCTCCGGATTGTCCATTTCCGAATTGCCTTCACCGTGGAGCTTCTTCAAGATATCCATCATCTTTCGTTTGCCATCGACATCGGGCACCATGGAACCCATCTCCTCGGTTATACAGTCTTTGTAAAAGCTTTCGGAACATTGCAAATGTTGCTCAGACTTATAACAGTCTACAGAGCAGTAGAATACGCCACATCGCGGGCAACAATATTTGCTCGGTTTTGAATTACAACTGAAAACCAAAATTATAACATGTACTTTTAGAGTAGCATTAAACCATTAGAATTTTCGATTCATCCTCGTAAAATATACGTCTTGTAAAAGGCAAAATTCTAAAAACCAGCTTGTGGCGTTGTGTATGTTTTTTAGGTTATGTACAACAATTTCAACATTTTAAATAGGAATGGTGAAGGACTTACAGTTTACAATAGTCAACTTGGACAGATTCTGCTTCAGAAGACATATCTATCCAGAGTTAATATTGAAAATGATTGATTTCAAGACTATTTAATATTTTCTAGGTCACCGGTGTTCATATTTTGACATTAACTGATTATTTCTTCTTCTTTTATTGTTATTTGACGTCTCGTCTCATTTATTGTCTATGGTGTAGCGCAGAACTTCTAAACAACATTCCATAAATTATTTTATTAACTAATTATTACATTTCAAATTTCTAATCGTTGTACTTAATATTATTATTATTGTATTGGCGTATTTTGTAATTTATTTTAGACAATATTATATTTTATTTCTGTATTGCACAATATTTTTTCTGAACTTGCAACATTTTCACGAACTGTCAATCTATCAAAACTTCAAACGGAATGTTCAAAAAAGAGTGTTTGTAAATCAAAAATAAAGTAACCGACCTACTCGATATTGCTGCAATTTATTTACGTGGTATTTATGAACATATGGATGTACCAGAAGTAATCGAAGAATTTTTTGGTGTGTATTTACTGTATTGTCTGAATCCAAAGCTATTGGGAAAAACGTACATCGGATACACCACAGATCCGAACCGAAGAATTAAACAGCACAACAAGGGCTCGTGGGCAGGTGGCGCCAGACGGACAAACAATCGAGGGCCATGGTTTGAGACTTTTTAAATATTTATTTATTATAATTGTGTGTATTAATTACTTATGTAGCATATTTACATATAATAAAAAAATTGTACAATAATTCTGTAATATTTGATTATTCATAAACGGTCGCCGACTCTTGCAGACAGAAATTATACTTAGGTACCTACTTATTTTTTTTCTACAATCAATTTAGTTTTGGTGCATACCTACCTACTTAATATGATAATAATTTTTGCATAATAGCATTCTGTCATTAGATGTTTCTAGTAGCACCCAGCGCTCGAAATGGAAAATTTTACGAACCGGAGTGCTCGATAATTTTACGAAAATATTTACATACTTATCTAACCTTATGAGTAGGTATTTTAGAAAAATAAGTGTGTTAAATTTTGGATATGGCCAATTTCGCTCAGACGGTCAAATTATTTTTCCACGAGACAGCGAAAATTTTGAGGATTTTTTGAACCGGAACGGTGCTCCGGTGCGTTCCGGTCCATTTCGAGCCCTGGTAGCACCTCTCCCCCCTACATATTAAGCCAAATATCGAATAACGTATTGTTTTAACAATTTTTTTTTGACCATGTCTGTGAGTGTAGACCAGTGATTCCCAATCAGTTTCAGAGGCTCCGCGAGAATTCTTCATAATAGAGTAACTAGGGTACCTACACAAAAATGAAGGATGTGGTTCAGTATTATTAATTTAATTTAATAAAACGCAAATATTTTTTTTATCCTATCTACTTTTTCCACTTTTATTAAATAAATATGGACCGGTTTCGTCCATCTGACACGGGACATTTTCAACATTTCATTATGAATTTTTTGAGTATTCAAAATGTTCCTCTGAGGCGGATGAACCCGGTCCAGATTTATTTATTAAAAGTGGAAAAAGTACTAGGTAAAAAAATAATATTTCCGTTTTATTAAATTAAATTGAAAATTAAAAAATGTAGACAAAATATCATTTTGGTGTAACCTGCTGAAAAGGATAAAAAACATTCTGCTATCAACAATAAGTCAAATAATTGGTCATTGTTATAGATCAAAGATTTCAAAATAACATCGTACCCCTTTAGTATATACCTAATTACATATAATTTATATTTTTATTGTTTCCCAGGAAGATGATACTAATCACACACGGCTTTCCGAACAACATAGCAGCGTTGAGGGTTAGTAAATACCTAATATAATGTGTATATTATGCATGGCCACCACATCCTGACATGGACCCAAAGACCAGGATCTTTAGCGCCCCCCACTCCCTACCAATTGATAAGGGCGGTAGGTAAGGAAGGTTCTGCACAGCAGTGTTTCCCAACTGGTATTTCTTGGAACCCTGGGACTATAATATAATTATAAATTGAAGAATACGTAGTACTCGCCAAGGCCACAGACATACATTTAGAAAATGTTAATAGGTATACAATATACATGAAATGAAATTGCCCTGCAGGCGACTTTTTTACTATTCGTGAAATCAACTGAATAAAAATGTTACTTTTAATGATAGCAAATAAAGAATCTAATAGGTACCTACCAAAATGATTATTTAATTAAGAGAAAATCTTTTTAATTAATTTTTATTCCGCGGCTTAATTTATTTGGGAAACGCTGCTCTAAAAGAGGATAATGCGATGTGCCTAATAAAAATATAATTTTGGGTGGATAAAAACAGTCAATATTTTTTTATAAAGTCGTTTTTGTTTTCTGTTTATTAATAACACTTAGCTAGCCGATCTGCCATGCCCCCCTTAACTGGAAACTGGGTATATTATGTTCATTTTGACTGAAAAAGAACAATGAACATAATATTATTTAAGGGAAATAATATTATTTTTATATACATAGGTACATAGTTCGGAACACCTTAGAAATATACATAAATGTTTGCGGGATTCTTAATTATGTATGTTAAATTGAAGAATGATACATTCTTAAATAGTGTAAAATATAAAAATAGTTAACTAAAATATTATTTTTAGTTTGAATGGGCTTGGCAAAACCCATCTAACTCTCGAAGGCTGCACCATGTCGTCCACAAGAAGAGGCAGGCCAAAAAGGAAACCCAATTTGAGTACTGCCTGAGGATACTTTCAGAGATGCTGCGGGTTGGACCATGGAATCGTCTACCACTCTGCATCAGGTGGCTGGCCCAAGATTATGTTCAAGAATTTAAGGTGAGGTTTGACTGCTAATATATTGAATATTACAATATTATCATATTTGTTTGGATCGAGAGCATGTATCACGGGTACGTTTCTTTCGTAATTGGATTTCCGGTATTGATTCTTTCTTATGATGGTGACATTGATTTTTTCGGAAATAAATTCCTCGCGGACAAGCAACATTCGATACGGACAGTTGAGTATTGATTACTTTTTTTTTTAACCGATATTTCGATACTGGCCACCTATCTTTTTCTTTTGATGTGATGATCCTACTCTCCGTATGAGCTATTGGCTATGGCCAATCTGTAGCACACAAGCTGTGAACATTTTTTGGCGCCAAAACACGGTGCTATTATTTTATATTTACCGATATCAAAATGCACTTAATTTCGATAAAAAATAATTTAACTAGATCTTTCGTATTTTTCTATTCAAAGCTTAAGACACAACCAACACTTCAGAGTATTGCAGGCTGTCCGAAACAGATTATAATATTTCCAGACAATTTTAATGCAATGTACTGATGCACAATCATAATAATATATTCGTATGGTTCATTGGGTGTTTATTTCAGGCAGCACTTGAAATGAAGAATTTTACGAACCGGAGCGCTCGGTAATTTTATGAAAATATTAACATAGTTATCTAATTTTATGTGTTTTATAAAAAATAAGTGTGTGATTTTATGTTATATTATGGCCATTCTAGCTCAAATGGTAAAATTATTTTTTCCATGAGATGGAACGACAATATTGCCGATTTTACGACCCGGAACGGCGCTCCGGTGCGTTCCGGTCCATTTCGAGCCCTGATTTCAGGAAAGAATAACATATAAACACTGCTATTCCTTAATCGATAGGTTGACTGACCATTGATAATTTATTTATTTTATAGTTTAGTGCTGTGTTCTAAAATCCAAATATGTACGTTAGTTCTACTTATTATTGTGGACATTATTGTCATACATACCCATCAAGAATACTTTGGATATACAGGAGGTCCTCGTTATCCGAGGGTAATTGGGACCGTAAAAATACATGTTAAAGCGAATCCGCTTGAAATGGGGAACAAAATTACTTAGTAAATGGGTTTAATTTGGACTCATTTAGAAAAGAAAAAGATACATGAGCAAGACAGAAAGAGCGTAGGGGTGTGGGATTGAAAGATTGAAAGTTTTAATTGACGACTGTTGCGCTTGTGTTTTTATTGTTTTTTGCAAACTCGTAACTGCAGGGTCTCGGATAATGAAAACCCCCTGTACAGAAAATCCCTATTATGCCCGATTATAATAGAGACCGGTCCGATTGTCAGCTCGAAAAAGCTGAAAAATAGGTCTCGAATCTGAGTTTGAAGGGAAAATATTCAATTAGCTGCTCAGAACACACATTGTAAAGCATTGTAAAAGAATCTTTATACACTAAGGGTGATACGAAATGAAAAAGTTTTGAAACCTCTGATATAATTTATAGGTATATAATATGGAATATGGATTTGGGCGTGAATTTTAATATAATATTATAAATATTGGATGATACGGTCGAGCAAATCCAATATATCCAAAGGTTTTATAAAAAAAACTCACCTATGTGAAGATACCTTCAATATACAAAGTTAATAATGTATACATAATCTGGTCGTAACATGAAACTGTAAACTTCGATGGTAGTGTTAGTTATTGCTCATGGTTTGAATGCAATATGGGAAACTATTTATAGGAAATTATGATTGAAATAAATGGTAATAATTTTAACTAATGTGACCTCAGTGTTACTTTCGAAAACAATTAATAAATAACTAGCACTACCACCGTAATTCGCTATTCAGTGCCACGGCTTGAATATAGTCGGCCTTGTACTCCGTCATATAGCGAAAATAATTTATCGCTTTTACTAATTACTAAAATGTTCAACTATCCTTAATGATTATGTATATTTTTTTTTTCTAATTATTGCACTATTTTCTTTTACAACTTTATTAATTTAATAAGTTCCACTTATGTATCATAATATAATTTTAATATTTATAATTAATTCCAGCCTGATAAACTGCCACCGATTCACATGCCAATATGTCACGGTCCAGTGAAAAGTAAAAAAATACGTAAAAACAAAAATAATAGCATTGCAAAAATGGCTAAAACTGAACACGCAATATTCGAACAGGAAACTGAAGATTTAAATTTGGAATATAACCATCAGGGAACTTCGACTGAGAACTGTCAAAATTATAAAATAACCTCAAAATCGCCGACCAAGAAAAAGAAAAATGAATTAAAAACCCATTCTCAAAAACAGGCCGGAAAAATTAACTTCTTATCGCAAAGCAATCTAAATGGAACAGTGCTCTGCAAACTTTGCATGAAATTAATCACTGCGGAGGAATCTAAACTGACGTGTTTGAATTTGAAATGCGATCTCGTCAGCCATTTGCAATGCCTCGCTGAATTGTTTTTAGAAAGCGGAGAATATGTTCCCGTTGAAGGCGATTGTCCTTATTGTGGTCAGCGAATGCTTTGGGGACATCTTATTCGGAAGATGAAGGGCTGTAATGATTTGCGAGATGAGCCTAAAAGTGATGATGAGAATGATTCTTTGGCATCCAACGAAGAAAGCGAAATCGAAGACTTGCATAATACTACAGGAAGCGATATATGCTTAGATCTTTCAGATTCTTATTGATCTTCTAGTAAAACTTAGAGACACTAGCAGCTTCTAAATCGTGTCTCTTCGAAATCATAAAATGGAAGACGAGGTGATAAGTAATATATGAGTCCTTCTCAACATCGAAAACTAAAGATCACAGAGGATCATGCCGTCTAAAAGAAAAAGGTGAGGTGTAGCACCATCGGAAGAAAAAGAAGATGACAATAATTTTGAAGATTAACCTTAATATTATACTATAATTACTTAACTGACCTTGGAAAAAATCAGTCGTCTTATCACAAAATGAAGACATCAACATGTTTTAAAGTACCTACAGTAATATTCTATTTATAAAAGGAAGCGTATGGTGACGTGCTTTCTCCCTTAATATCGATGCTCCATCATTGTCCCTGCAGGAAGCTTCGAGCCTTCGTGTACTCGATATAGAAGAGACAAACTTTTTCGGACATTCGGATACCTCTTGTTACGTCCGCCCTTGGAGATAAATAATTTCTGTTTAGCTTAAAAAAAATGCAATAATATATTTTCCATAACGTCCAAAGACTGAATAAACTACGGCGACGTTGCCAAATATCTACCGTGTTTTCACTTTATAATAACCCGTACCTTCAAAAACTTTTGCCAACTGTTTCATTTTCTTTCAGAGTGCAGAAGCTAGGAGGTATCAATACCAGTGGCGAAGGGTGGAGGTAGGCTGTTAAGATCCTTTTTTTTTGGACTATTATCTATTATGGCTTGGTTTCTCAGGGTTTAATTGATTTTTAAAAACTAACACCATCTGTAAATTGTAGTCTTAGTTCAATAAAAACAAATACATATGACTAAAAAAGTTGAGTGTGCACTATTTATAGCGAATCTTAACAGCTTATCTCCACCCTTCGCCACTGATCATTATATATTTAAAAAATCTAGAAAAGATTTTGAAATTAGTTGATTTCTCACATGTACGTCGTTCGTTATCCGGACGAGGACTCTTACCACTAAGCTACTGACTTAAATACTACTTACAACAGCCGAATAATGGAAAGTGTGTGTTCGAATCCCACTTGATTCGTGATTTTTCTATTATGTGTATATTTCTGAAACTTCTCCAAGTAATATATTTTCAATTAAGAATGTTTACATAATTAATTTTCTACATATTCAGTACATATTGGATTAAAATCAGGGAACACAGAAATAATGGGAACTGAAATACCTAACGGGTGTGGAGTAACAGGTAACCGATCTCGAGTGTGGAAGAATATGGGATAAAATTAAATAGGTATCAAGAATCCTTCGTCTGACAACTGGTCTCGGTTTATGCACCGACGCTCATTCAATATTGGTGTATTTGAAGGTTGCAAAACACAATATTGAACACAGAACAGATAATAAATAAAATTCCGATAGGCTATATACCAACACAGTAAATTTTGACGCAGGATTTTGAATATTGTGTGAGTATCGTACGAAAATGAACCACACATTATAGACGTGTAATACACCAATATTAAAAAAGCGTCACTGCATGAACCGAGAGCAGTTGTCAGTATTCGACGTATGTCGTATTCTTTACACGTGTTTAAATTTATCCCGTATTCTTCCTTACTCAAGATTGGTTGCTTGCTTCTCCTTACCCGTTAGGTATTTCAGTTACCATTATTTCTGAGTTCCCTGCTATTGAACGTATAATTATGTGTGTTTCATTTTCGTAAGTCACTCAAACATTCAAAACCCTGCTTCATAATGCAGCGTATTTGGGTATAACATAGCTGAATTAAATTTATTAAGGCTATAATTATATAAATATAAATCCAACATGCGTCAATTTAATGTTCTGTTTATTGTTCTATTAGTAACAATAATAATATATTCATCGACATGTTTTCTTTTTCAAGTAAATGGGTAACGTTTTTTAGTCATCTTTACACGATTTAAGAATTAATATCCCCATCGCCATCACGAAACAAATTGACGTGTTCACAGCTCGACGTTCGCTCTCCGATTGCCAGCGAGACCAAAATTTCGTCGCACCTATAGTTGAAAATTATTTGCCGTTTCACTGAAGTACAGTCTTAATCTGTTCTATGATTAAAATACTTTAATAAATAATTACTTATATACCTACCTATTATACAAATACAAATATTTCACGCAAACACGACAGTACAATATTTGACTCTCCAAAAAGTTAATTGGATAAGTAATACACTCTTAAAGATATTTAATGTTCATATCTTGTAACACTTGTATAATTTTAAATAAACATTAGCTGTAATTGTTAAACGAATTACAAATCGTTGTTTTATTCAGCTGTTAGTAATGTACTTAACAATTTTTGTTAACTAACTGTTCATTAGTTAAGTGCCCATGTTTAAATTTATAATTTCGAAGCGCAGAAACCATACACCATAAAACACGAATCGTGATTTAACATTATTATTATAATATTTACTTTATATCTCTGCTATTACGATATAACTAGTGTGGGTCTTTAAATATTACGTAGGTATGCATCAAACGGTTCGCTCAATAAGGGACGCGGGCTTGTAAGATCTTGTCTAGTTGGCCAAATTTCGGTTTAAAATCGGCTCTTGGTGTGTCTAGTGGCAAAACGCTCGCCAATAAATCCGTAGCTTGTCCAGATATGCCGCGACTGTATGTGGACGGCTCAGTGAGGTCACATGTACCTGGAATGCGCGCAAGTCAAATGGCGCCATCTGGACAAGGCCTTAGATCTCACCAAATTCTATACTTCGTGTTCATTTCCGATTATTATGTAATTTCGATAAGTATGTTTTCAATTTCAATAGTTTGGTTATTTCAATTTCAATTTATTCAATTTCAATTTTTCAATTTCAATTTCAATTTCAATTTTCAATTTCAATTTATTTATTTTTACATATTGTGGACATTACAAATTATAAGTTTAAGACGTTCACAACATGACATAAAAAAGAGATAGATAATATGTTATTAAACAGTAGAAATATGTACATACAAAAATATTAATTATATAGGTACATGGAAATACACCGGATGAGTTAAGCAGACCCTATTTTAAAAATTTATAAAATAACGTCCACCTATACTCATCCTCACGTAGGTGGAATATATCAACACCCGAAGCAATTTCGTTGAACATAGTTATCGCCCTCCCAATTGGCATTACCAGTGGCAGGTTGGTTCTGCACCTTGGGAGAATAAACAACTGATGTTCTCTATTTCTAAGATAGTTATCAGGGACACACAGGTCAACACTGCCCAGAATGGCAGAGTTCTCATTTATACCTCGTATAAGTCGAAAAAAATACATAGCTAAATAAAGATTTCTTTTAAATTGCAAACTGCAGTATGTAAGCATGCCTAAGAGAAAGTCAGTTGGATAAAGCCACGGATAGTATCCGTACAACCTCAAATAAAGGAGTCTCAAGAATTTCTTCTGAACCCTCTCCACCATAAGGCCATACTTCAACTGATGCGGTGCCCAAACAATAGACCCACTCTCAAGTCTGCTTCGAACTAAAGAATTAAATAAAAGTTTTAATACCGTAACATCCGAAAAGACCCGGGAAGTACGCATGACGAAGCCCAACATTTTAAGCGCCTTGTTACAAATGGTAACTATATGGCTAATAAATGTCAGTTTACTCTCAAACGTAATGCCAAGATCCCTTACAGATGATATTCGTGACAGAACTCTGCCATGCATCGAGTATTGGAAAAACAACACTTTTGAGGCTCTGGTAAACGACAAAAGATTGCATTTATCAATATTGAATTCTAGTTTGTTACGCCTGCCCCAATCTAATATATTATCTATATCAAGTTGGAGCTGACGACAATCGTCCAAGGTGACAACTTCCAAAAAGAGTTTCAAGTCATCAGCGAACAACAAAAACATAGCATTTTTATTACCAATGCTATGTCATTTATAAAAATCGTGAACATCAACGGCCCTAAGTTTGAGCCCTGAGGGACACCAGAAAATGTGTTAAAGGTCTGTGACTGATAAAGGCCGTACGATACGTATTGTTGACGGTTCCTAAAATAACTCCCGAATAGCTTCAAAAATCGATCAGACAATCCAATAAGTTGGAGTTTTTCCATCAGGACATCATGATCGACTTTGTCAAATGCTTTCGAGAAGTCATTGTAAGAACAGTCAACCTGGTGACCTCTATCCAGGGCCGATGACACATAATTGGTAAATACCATCAGGTTAGTTTCCGTTGATCGGCCTGCTCTAAATCCATGCTGTTCATTTATTATAAATGACTCAATTTTTGGAGAAATCATGTTGTGCATGATCATCTCAAGAACTTTTGCTGGTGCAGAGAGAACAGCTACCGGCCTGTAATTTTCCACTGATGACTCTGTACCACTCTTATGGATTGGAGTAACCTTCGACATCTTCCACGTTTCCGGAAAGATACCTGTCTCCATTGTAAGATTATAAATATATGCAAGTGGGCCTTTGACAAAATCAACACACCCCTTTAAAAAAAATGTAGGGACGTTATCAGGTCCCAAAGAGTGAGTATTTTTTAGTTTTTTAATAAATTTTAACACATCACTCTCATCAACTGGAAAAATATCAATGGACTGGGCACCGCATGATGGCTGTCTTGACGCAGAGGCAACATCCAAATAAGGAATACTACTTGCGTAGACAGACCTGAAGTGACCAGCAAATGCTTCTGCCACTCCATGTCCAGTCACCTTTTCGCCTTTCCAACTCATCGAATCGGCAAACCCGCCATCCCTTCTTAATGATTTAATATAATCCCAAAACGATTTGGGATTTTCACGAATGCAATCTTCTACCGATTCCATATATGTTCGATAGGCCACTCGAACAGCTTGCCTCACTCTCAAGCGATAAAGGCTAAACATTTCATAGTCGCGTTGACCATGCTCAGCCTTCCAAGCTTTGTGATAGCAATGCTTGATCTGAATGTCCCCAATAATCTTTCGAGAAAACCACCTCGGGTATCGCCTTCCACCACGACATGGCGACTTCCTTGAAAAACATTCATCAAACACATTATATACAGTATTATAAAAGAATTGTACCGCCTCATTTACATCACAAATCCCGAGCAACTCACTCCAATCTACTTCACTCATTAATGAGTAAAGTAGCTCGAAGTTTCCACCTTCAAACTTCCATCCCCTGCACCGATCGGTTTCATGTGAGGGTATGTCAGTTCGCAGCGGGCGAATCGACCGAAACCTGAGCACAAAAACCAAAGTAGGATGATAGTCATCCTCCCGTACAAGAGGGGACATGCATCGGGAAACTGACAAATTGATGTTGCTGAATACCCTATCCAGAAGCCCATTACTAGAGTTAGAAATATCATTGTACTGAGAAAATCCAAAAACAGCGCACATAAATTCCAGGTCACTATTGACCCTTTCACCGTTGCGCGCTGAAGTTAGATTAAAGTCTCCCAACACAATAATACTTCTGTCTCCAATCAAGTTGACACTAGATAGCATATTCTCAACAAAACATTTATACACCTCCACGTCACTGGCTGGAGGAAAATATACAACACAAACGTAAATAGTGACTCCATCACAGGTTAGTTTCACCCAAAGGTCCTCATTTGGAGTCTCTAAAGCATGGACACGTTCGGCCTTCAACCCCTCCATGCTTCTAACCCCCAAAAGACAGCCTCCACCCTGCCTGTGGCCTGCGCCGGAATCTCGATCCCTCCTAAAGACTAAGTACTCACTTCCAAAATATTCGCGATTAAAAACACTGTCATTAAGCCATGTTTCAGTTAACCCTATGACATCATAGTCGTCAGCCAAAACATTTCTCAAAAAATCGACAGCTTTTGTCTTTAAGCCACGTACATTTTGGTAGTAGAACAATAATTGCCTTGGGCAATTATTATTTTCATTGTTAAGTCAGCTGGTTGGCAGCCGTGGTGTTTCAATTTTTGACACCCATTCTTTAATGAATGAGTAACGTGGCCAATTATCGGGCTTTAGAATCAACGTACTCAGTTTAACAGGGATCCCTATCTTAAAAGATGCGTAGTCCCCTTTTGACTTTAGCTTTGCAATTGTAAATTCGGCGTTACAATTTGCAAGTTTTTTTTAAATAATTAGACATATCTGCAGCAGACGTCTCTGGGTGAAATGGGTAGAAGTGGTAGTTTTTAACTACATCGCTCCCCTTCACTCCTCCGCCTAAGATGCCACGGACAGCCGCTGGTCGCTTCTTCTTCGCTACTGTAGACCATTTTCCGTCTTCAGTAGATTGTCCAACAGCCGAAATGTCTATGACGTCACGCTCTGGATTAGAAGTACTTTCCCGCGTTTTTGGGATCTCGGTCGTAGACTTTTTATTGGTGTTATCCAAAACCTTCTGTGACCTGGTTATTCGGGACGTCATCGTATTAGATAGAGTCGCAGTTGTTGTTGTTGATTTCTGTTTGACACTCGATTCCTTAATTGGCGCATTACCGCTAATTACCAATTTGGATTTTGGCTTGCTCGGTAAAGCGGCGAGCGGTGCATCGCGCGGGGCCGGAGGGGGGCACACCATTTGACAGGTACACGTTTTATTCAACCGTTCTTCTAATTTTTCAACTTTTTTTAGCAATAACTCCACAATCACTAAGACACGATTTGGTGCAGCAGACACGAGATCTTCACCATTGCACTGAACTGCTTTGTTTACAGTCGACATTTCCAAATTTAAATGAATTAAATTCAGTCAATTTTAAGGCTAAGAGGAGAGCACACAAAAACAGTCGTCTCACGTCGGCGGTTATAATTATCTTTAGTTTTGATAGGACAGTACGGTCAGTGACGTCCCTAGACAAAATGCCACCCGTAGGCAGCGCCAAAATGCCGCCACATTTTTTTGTACAATATTTTTATCATCCTTTCATGAATCCAATTACTAACAAAATGTATACCACTAAATGCCAACCCTGCTTCAATAGACAATTAATAGGTATTGCGAGTCCACGGTTTCAGATACATTTAAAAATACGCCTGACAACTCGTGAGTGACTAGCAAACATTTTACACAAAATTGAGTAATTATGTACCTAGATACCTATAATTCGCAAATCTGCACGTGGTATTGCTATTCACCAAGGACGTGACGTCCAAGGAAAACGGAAGTAAATTAGAAATCGCGAACCCAACAAAACATTATAGTCCTATTACAACTTTTATAGTTATTAATACATTTTGTTTCCAACCAGTGAGATGAACTTTTTAATGGAAAGATATGTCCGTTATTACTTAGTTTAGATGGCTATTTATATATATACCTAATGATTCTCTTCGATTTGCCGCCCTTCGGGTAACTGCCGCCCCCAAGTAACGCTCAATCTGCCTACCCCCACGGGACGGCACTGAGTACGGTGATTTTTGCTTGTAGATAGTAAGTAATCAACGCAGACAGTATACGTGACGCTGAATTGCGAATTGCGATGGTAGTGCTGATTATTGATTATCTTCGAATGCAATGCGGTAACATTCTTCCAATAAATGAAGACTTTCGTTTGCATAATATTTCGTTCAAATTATTACCATTTTTAACAGATTACTGTATTGCATTCAAAGTATGAGCAATGACTAGCGTTACAATCGAAGTTTTCAGTTTCGTATCATAGCCTGACTGTAGTGGGTCTTGTGGTTACCATGCGTGTGTGGTTTGGTTAGTGGTCTCGAATTATTAGGATTGCCTCTGTCGTTTTGTATCATCCATCCCGTTTTGGACATTCCCGTTCAATGCACCTAAAAATGAGATTATTTTATCATTTCTGAAGGGGGGGAGCTCATTGTAATAATATAAAGAGAGTGGGTATTATTCGATACAATGAACCCATGTTTCTTGGGTATAAAGCACAGTAGAACCTCAATTTTATTATTATTAACTTAACTATGAAACGTTATACCATTGTGTTGCTTCACAGTATGGCTACCAAATTTAAACACAATATATTTAACTATATTTTCTACTAAATTCACTAAAAATAATTACCACTAACTCAGCAACACGTGCTCGCAGTTTTTAAATGAATGTAATCTTTCAAATCAATATTTATCGTGACGTTTATAAAAAATATTTAATTCAGCCGTACATATTATATGTTACTCTAACGCATATTGTGGAGATATACGCGTGGCAAATGCTTTCTCCCTCACACTTATGGTTCGTTTTTGTTCAGACATTGAGGTAGGAGGGTTCGAATTCTCAGACCGCTTTGTGAGTGCATCTGAGTGAGATAGTCAAAAGTCAACAATATCAACCGGTTCCCGCGCATCGACCTAGACCCTTAATGAGAGAACATCACTGACTGTTACACAAAGCATTAACCTTAATTGCAAACCGGATAGAAAAAAACTTTAATGACATGTTAACATTATTAAATGTGGACCTAACTACTTGGGATGCGCAAATTGCGTCTCGTGCCACCGGATAATTTTAGCAAAAAATAAAACCATTACCTTAATAGACTTGAACATGCAATATATTTTAAATAAAACTTCAACAGTTTTTATTACTATCATGACTACACCATTTAATTTAATGTCTCGTAGTGTTTTGTACATATACCATCATCAGTCGATGCAGTCAGTTGGTCAATAATGACGTAGGTACCTTACGGACTGGAGGTGATTGAAGGTTTGTTTATGTTGGCTCCGGTTTTAGCAAGTGCGCGACCCAATTAGAGGGCCTATGACGATTCGGTGCCGGGGCAACTGGGCGTCACGCAATCGACTGAAATTCGAAAATAAATAGACGTTCATGAATTTTAGATACCTACTAACATATTTATTTAATATTATTATTTATATTTAAATTATTGTATTATTATTTATTACTTGCTGAGAATTTAAATATGCACACGTAAATACCGATGGCCGCGCGGCTTAAGCGTAGTCCTATAGCGTCGTGGGTCTCAGGTTCGAATCCTGGGTCTGGAAAGTACACATATTGTTTTTCAATTTGTGTATGAGTCAGAGTATGGACCTAATAGGTTGAGCAAGTAGCTGACATCCATTACTCGTAAAAATAAAATCTGTTAATACAAACCTCCACTCTGTGTGGAGGCCATATGATCCTATTAGGATCGAACATGGTCGAAGAAAGGAAATACTGATTTAATTGTACATAATAATATGTTCAAGTTCCAAGAAAGTTCTTCTATTTTTTATATAAAGTCTCAGGCATGATAATTCTCAATCCGCAATAAAAAACATTATGTTAAGAGTAAAATACATAGAAAATCTTAAAATTGACACAGGTAGGTACCTAAATATACCATCTACTGAGAATTCGAGTATTTCCACGAAACCTACTAGGTAAATTATAGTTCCCTCCAAACCAAATCGCCCCGCATCACACTCGGTCTTAATCGAGCGTATTACGAAGCCCTACGTTTGATTGTGAAGCATCACTAGTTGGTTACCCCTGGGAATGTCTCAGGAGCAGATGCCCAAGTTTTGGCAAGTGTGCTTTGACTGAGTTTACTGATAATTTCTAATAAAAGTGCTCATGGGAGCAGTGACGTCCCTAGATAAAATGCCGCCCTTAGGCAACGCCAAAATGCCGCCCCATATTTTTATCATCCTTTCATGAGTCCATTATCTAAGAACTGTGTTGTATGAAGACACTATTAACAAAATATCAGACTGTAATTATTCGCAAATCTGCACGTGTCATTTCTGGTCACCAAGGACATCGAAGGGCAACGGAAGTAAACTAGATATTGCGAACCCGACAAAACTAGTGAGTTGAATTTTTAATGGAAAGATATTTTCGTTATTACTAAGTTTAGGTAGCTATTTCTATATATTCCAAATGATTCTCCTCGATTTTCCGGCCTTCGAGTAACTGCCGCCCCCAACGACGCTCAATCTGCCCAACCCCACGGAACGTCACTGCATGGGAAAGAAGAACACGGAGAATTAACAAAATAAATGATTCTTAAGCGTCGGCCTATAGCGTCATGGTACCCAGGTTCGAATCCTGGGTCTGGCAAGTACACATATTGCTTTTCAATTTGTGCATGAGTCAGAGTATGGACCTAATAGGTTGAGCAAGTGGCTGACATCCATTTCTCGTAAAAACAAATTCTGTCAATACAAACCTCCATTCTGTGGAGGCCCATAATATGATCTTATTAGGATCGGACATGCTTAAAAAAATTACATGTATGTAAAAATAAACCTAAAATAATACAGAATGAAGATATCTTCACGTCAGCAATAAGACGTCGCATTAAAAAAAAAAAAGTATTATAGTACAAAAGCACGAAACCTACTCTTAAACAGTGGTCATTTTAGGTACGTGGAGGTCTGTGGCGCTGACGGGTTTGGAGGCATCCTTGTGGAAAATTTGATATAAACAGCCATCATAATACTATGTATTTATAACGCAGCAATAGTTATATTGTCAGAATTTTTAAACTAAAATGGCGATACTTTCTAATGGAGTGACCGTATCGTCTTTCATGGAAAACTATCACTGCTTTGTAATGTTTCTTCATTATATGCTCTTTATAATGAGGCGCATGCAATACATGACCTGCCTACCCCCATGGGACGTTACTGGTGACCTCACCGGGAAT
The DNA here is from genome assembly GCF_057557595.1 of Rhyacophila brunnea. Classification (NCBI taxonomy): domain Eukaryota; kingdom Metazoa; phylum Arthropoda; class Insecta; order Trichoptera; family Rhyacophilidae; genus Rhyacophila; species Rhyacophila brunnea. The sequence goes on along the minus strand of NW_028232893.1, from coordinate 19,464,526 downwards.
CGAACCCGGAGCCTTCTAATGAAAGGCTAGCCTTTTATGCACTGGACTACGATCATGATAAAAAGCGTTGATAAATGGTAACATTGTTTCTTTTCTAATTTCATTTACAATAGGTACCTATCTACTTCCAAAAATCACTGACAGTACATTTTCCCAAAGATTTACATCCATGTTTCATTCACACACGGGCTGTTCGCATATGTAATTCTCGTTAAATCAAATTTATTCAACAACGGTGCTTTTAAGTACATGCTCACAGACAATGACCAAGAATTTTAAACACACTTAGTTACATTTAGAAACCAAAATTCTTCATGCTTTTTAGCGATATTTATGTCAACACACTAGTAAAGTAGGCCATTCATAATTAATTGTTGGACATTTTTGAACATAAGGTAGTAATGAATGTCCTTTTCATTAAATAAACAATATGTTTAATTTAAAAAATCAATCTACTGCTGGAAGAAGGCCTCTTCAAGCTGATTCCTACTCCTCTAGGTCCTGTGCTTTACATTGACAGCTATTTCCGCAGATTTTTCACGATCAGGCGACCTACTTAAAATTCATTTAAATTTATTTTTAGATATATTGAACTTTACAAATTATTACTTTAAGACGTTCACAACGTGACATTTTAAAACAAAGAAATAGTATTAAAACACTATAAAAACCAAAGCAATATACAATATGCGTTAAGCATTAAGTCACTGTCCTATACCTCCTGAAGCGGGTCCCCAGGCCAGGATTTTTGGCGGAGCCCCATACCTATCGCTAAGACTAAGGGCAGTGCAATGTTCTACTCCATAAATGGTATCCCCAATAGAACCCGGCAAGGTAAAATTAAGGGCGTTTCGTATATTTTTTAGCAATTTTTCGTATTTTTTTATATAAATCCACTTGAATTATTGAGTTGTCTATACTTGACATTCTATTATGAAACGCTGGTCATGACCTCTTTTTGTGGTACTAGTCAACGCGAGCGAGTGCGACCCTTCAATACATTTTAAATATAGCCATTTTTTTTAGTCAGGAAACACACTAAAAATAATTTTCACGTGAATTATCAATTAATACTTTTTCGACTTTTTTTACTATTAGAGCACATTTGTGATGTGTGTTTATCTCACTTAACTGGTCAACCTGCCACGCCAGACCCCCAGGCTAGAACCCTGTCAGCTTCCCCTTGTGGGGCCCATCCCTAGTATTGTTACCCACTTAGCTCATACTGTATCTCCTTTATAAATACTATTAGCCCCCCCCCCTTGTTGGGAGCATGGTCATATCTTTCAGAGCTAATTGACCTCTTGTGTATATGCATAATAGACACAAGAAATTTCGAAGCCCAAAAAGCAGGAAGTCAATAGACCATCAGGCGACTAAGAGGCCATCCATAGACTGAAACCGTATGTGGATTAGGACCGTGTGCTATACTAAACTTATGATTTCTGTTCATGAAATATTTTTTATTAAGTTTGTAAGCGAAAGTGTATGGTATAAGCGGATGCAATCAGATACTTATTATATACTTAGTGAAAATATATTTCCATAAACAGAAACCATAACTTTAGTATGGCACATGGTTTCAGTCTATGGATGGGCCTGTTAATTGCATTTTCCCAAAAGTGTTATTTTTATACATACGATGCAATGGCTCTTAGATACGGATTTATAACTTGCAATGTTGACTTTACGTGAAATTTAGTTTAAAATACGATTAGTAAAAAAAAACGTTGCAATTGCATCAAACACACATATGCAATGGTCGTTTAACTGTAATAAATATTGCGATACACTTTTGAAATAAGTGTGTCATAAATTGACGATAATAATAGGATATATGGAAAGCCTAGCCTTGATACGCCTATTGCATATTAAAGAATGTATATTTACTCCACATATTTGTGAAGACACTTACCGCCGTTACCGTATGACAATTTCTTTTAGCGACTAATCGACGCAGGGTCAGCTGAGATATACATTTGTATGTGAGTATTCTCGTGTTCACTATTATATTATAACATTAGAACATGTCACTAATCATCCTTTTTTTAACGATTATAATTGTTGTTGTGAACTAAGACTAAAGATTCTCAAACTTATTTGGCCTACAGTAAGTAACCTTTTCAGAAAAAAAAAACAATATCCAACGCCCTCCTAGAAATTTACCTTCTTAAAGCTACCAAGCAGGAAACAAATTTGCATTCTTCAATGCAGGTGACAGTGACGAAGGGTGGAGATAAGCTGCTAAGATCCCACATAAATAATGCACATCAAATTTTGTCAGTCAAGTGAATTTGTTTTCATTGAACTAAGACTAGAATGTCTAGATAGTATTAAGTAAGTTTTTTAAATTCAATTAAATCCTGCCTGATCCAAGCCACAGTACATAATAGTAAAAAAATATTCGTTTAAAATATCTAAAATTATGCCATTAAGCCATACGTCATAACTTTAGATATTTTATAGATAGAAGAATATTTTAATCGATTATGGTTTGGTTGAGCGGGCTTAGTGAATTTTAAAAACTAACCAACACCACCTGTAATACCTATAACATTCTTAATTCAACGAATGCAAATAGGTTTGACTGTAAAAGTGTGTACTATTTTTGTCGAATCGCCCATAGTATACCTAAACTATTATGGTTTGGTTTAGGCAGGTTTTAATTGAATTTTAAAAACTAATCAGCACCATCTGAAAATTGTATCCTGAGTTCAATAAAACAAATAAGTATGACTGACAAAATTTAGTGTCCACTATTTATGTCGAATCTTAACAGCTCGCCGCTGGTAGGTATATATATTTCTACATACGGAACACAGTAAACAAAGCTGTGGTTCTAAAAACAAGTTACCTAACTGTTTAAAATATAAAATTATTTATAAAAATCAACCATAGTTAACATACAGAAGATTATGATAATCATAATCAGAATAAAAATTAATAATAATATTAAAAATAATCCTAATAAGCATGAACCCGGTATAATGCTACAATTTTTTTAATGTTCGGCTCTATTTTTGTCAGTAGCATTTTTATTTATTTATGCAGCCGGTTTCTTTTTTTAGTTAACGGATTTGCGACCGCACTGAACCTATTCTATTATATATTATGAAGGAAGTGCAATAAAAAAAACTATTTTATTTTTGTTAGCGGATTTGGAAAATATAGTAATCACTACAAATTTAATGCAATGTGTACAAATAGTTTTTCAAAATTTTCTCCTGCTTTTTTCCTTCCACTGCTTCCTTATTGATAATCAATGCCCCCCAATTGCCTTCGAGGCTACAACCAAACCCCTTGAATTCATGGAAAATTTTACTAACCGGAGCGCTCAATATTTTTTGAAAATATTAACACAGTTAATTTTATGTAAGTATACTACGGTGGCCGCGTGGCTGAAGCGTTGGACTATAACGCTGTGTGTCCCAGGTTCGAATCCTGGGTCTGGCAAGTACATATATTGTTTTTCAATTTGTGTGCGAGTCAGGGTATGGACCTAATAGGTTGAGCAAGTGGCTGACATCCATTTCTCGTAAAAAAACAAAATCTGTTAATACAAATCTCGACTCTGTGGAGGCCCATAAATGATCCTATTAGGATTGGACAAGGTCGAAAGAATACCTATTTTATAAAAATAAGTGTTAGATTTTTTTGTTATATTGCCTATTTAGCTCAGATGGTCAAATTGTTTTTTCCACGAGACGGAGCAATAATTGTGTGGATTTTATGAACCGCAACGACGCTCCTTTGCGCTCCGGTCCATTTCGAGCCCTGACTGTCTTATGCAAACATTGTTAAATCATACTTGAAAGACCTTTGTCACAGAATATGACGTATTAGGCATTTTTTCAAAGTATTTTGCAAAAACTCTCAGAGGAATAACAAAATAAAACTACATTTTATTCAAATACACCATCTGTCGAGAATGGATAAATTTATTTATATATAAACACAATCAAATAATATTGTTGTAAGTACACTGTTGCAATACTGGACATATAATAATGATAACATAAATGGTGGCACATTAGTCGTAAATACATAAACCAAAAATTTGTCATTTAAAAAATATATATATTATTAACACTAAATATAAATCCAATGACTTACTTAATTAAATTTCATTTCAATAGAAATTACACATTAAATATAATAATATAAAATACCCACATATAACTTTTTCAAAATTACAAGATTGTATGTAGCAATGCATTTAAGTACATATATTTGCGGCATTTTATTATACCTAATTTAATTAAATAACTTTGTTACCCTGAAAAAAAGGCAAATTTTACATACCACATTGTAATATTTCCACTTTGTTTTGTATGCAGGTATTTTATTATACATCCACCAACACTTAAGTGTTAAATTGTTTTTTTTTATAAATAAAATTAAAGTCAAAAATGTTATTAATAACAAGCTAAGTTATTTACATAAAATATTATATTAACAATGTAACTCTTTAGATCGAATAACACCATAAGTTAAAAATTTATAAACACTTTAAATCGGGTTTATTTACATTTAGGTACAGTGACTATGATTGTTTTAAATTTATATTTAATTTAAATTGATGCCTTGCAATAGTGTTGAAGTATTTGAAAAGAGTTTACTAGGATATATTAGAATAAAAGGGTCTGATAACTCATTATTTGTTATTTAAAATATTTTTCACTAATGTAGGTACCTAATGTCTGGCGAATGGGACATTCAGATTAAATACACCTTTCTAATCGTGGCCTGATAAAAGACTAAGTACGCGTCTGCAAAAATAGTTTCTATAAACAGAAATGCAATGAGACATAAAAACATTGTTCCCAAACATTAAATGGATTACTTCATTTGCTTTTTCAGTCTTAACTCGTTCATAAATAATATTACAAAAAGAAAATAATGATGATTTGACACAAATAACATGTAGGTATAAATAAAAGACACTGAAGTAAACACGTAAGAAATATACTCGGGACTTTTTTGCATCGAATGGGACTTGAATCAATAACCATCGCGACAGCACTGTGATTTACTAATTAAACTAGCGATGTGCCTACTCAATTTTTACGCTGACTTTTCCTAGCAATAGGGGTGTTAGGAGCCGTCCATAAATGATATTACACGATTTTCATTCTTTTTTAAAACCTATCGTCATATTAATTAGCCTCAGAATATTTTTCCCTAGGTCACATATTCAAATCCTCCCAACATTCGTTGAAAATGATCGATTTTAGTGTAATGTTCTAAAGGAAAATTATATTCTCAGAAAAAGTGAATTTAAATTCTGTTCATCTATCCCATTTAGGAGGTACAAAAGTTACAAATTATGTCTATGGTGATGTGAAAATTGCTCCTAATATATTATGCCATCAGTATGTACTCCCTTAATTCCTACCAACGTAATAATTTGGTACGTAGTGTGTATTAAATATGCTAAAATAATAGGTTACATGTGAATTGTACGTAAACATTTCACCGTGGCACAGTTCGCCGTGAATTTTTTTATCAGAAAGAGATGATCGTATACTATATGGATCAATTTTATTAGATTCAATATGAACATTAATTCAATTTTCATTGCTGATTTTGGCAAAATTCATGAATTCAAGAATGAAAACCTAACCTAACAAATAATCCAGTATATCGGCTAATTTCATAATTTGTTTGCCGCTGGCTTCCTGTAAAGTGTAAATCGGCAAGAACCGTGTTTTATTTATGTCAGTACTATACGACCCAAAGAGGTTGGACGGTCATATATTTCCGAAACAACAATTCATGGTGACGTATAATACGGCGAACTGCATACGTACAAGTTTCCGGACACAAAAATAATATGTATAGTTAAATAATTACATTTTAAATAAAATTAAAGCAATTCAAGCAATCGCTTTTATTTTTAAAGTTTAGATGTTTTAAAAATCCATTATAAATATAAAGATGTATTTATTATCCATAATTTATTAAAGCAAATAACAGTTAAAAATAATACTTTCCCTACGACTAAAATAAATACTTATACTTACCTAAAATTTACCTAACTACCTACTTATAAAATAAACAATAAATTTATTAAGAGGTATGTCTTTGATTCTTCTACTTCTTCACACGATATGCTACTCTCTTAATAATAATAAATACTTTTAATTAATGGAATTAATAATATATTACTACAATACTAATAAAAATGAATAATATTATTTGATCAACTTTTAAAAAGTTTGACGCTTGACCATCCGTTGAAATATTTCACTTGTGATTATTAGACTTTCAGGTTACGCGCTAGTATTTGCGTTGACATATTTTACGTTTTACAAGTTTATTTTCAAATACTTAGTAAATAATTTCAACAAAACAATCTCTACTTATTTTTGTTATAATAAATACACTATCTATCTACCTACTTATTTACTATAACATCGATGTCTTAACATTTTAAAATGTCTAGTTGCGTGTTATAATTTTTGATTAGGTACCTACTATGTGTCGATATTCGATATAACTCTCCATAATCTAAGTGGATTTATTGAACAATACAAAAAAATCGCTAAGAATACACTGAATACCCTTAATTTTACCTGAAACAACATTTAGAAAACTATTCTGTAAAAAGTCCCAATGCCTTTAACCCTAGCGATGGGTAGGGGGGCCGCTACAAGATGTGGGGGTCATGCTCATGAGACAACGTGTCAATAATAATTACAAACACTATCATTCCCTAATTATTACGCATTCGTGTTGATTTTGAAACACTTTTATTATCGTTCACCTTTATATAAACCGCCAAATTAAACTTTTTTGTATGAAATATTTAGATTCCTGTAGTGCAGCGCTGTCCAACTGGCGGCCCGCCAAATATTTTTTGCGGCCCGCGAGCTGTACAGCAAATTTTTCATCAAACATTGGGGAGAGAATTACCTATCATACATTCAAATATGAAAACATTTCAATATAATACTTCATTTCTATGTTCGGAAGTAAATATATCAGTGAGCGTGCCTTCTCTGATATGAAATACATAAAATCAAAAATAGAAACAGCTTGAAGGACTCCACACTTGAAAATATAATTAAACTTGCCACAACAGATGTTGATATTGACATAAAAGAAATTGTTGCTCAACAATTAAGGCCACACTACTCCCAACTTATAAGTACGTATAAGTATAATCTTTGTTTTGTAAACGTAATTAATTTATGATGAATAAATTTTTTTACAAAAAAATAATTAAACAACTTAATAATATTATTGTTTTTATTATTTCTAGTTATGTGTTATTTTTATTTTTTTTTTGTATAAAAAAATAACTTTTGAATTGACATTAACTGACTTTTCATTTACCTATCCTCTTTGGCCCCGAAATGTTTGCTAAAGAAAAAATGACCCGCGGTCTAAAAGAAGTTGGACAGCGCTGCTGTGGTTTATTCATTTCGTCTCGTCTGTATTATGCTTAAAATAAACCATCATCTGACCCAAAGAAACCGCCATCATCATCATCATCGTCGTCAAATCCGAAACCATAATCATCACTTTCAGCACCTGGCGGAACAAATATTCCGTTTAGGATTCCGCCAAGCCTGTCCTGGATGCCCAGCATGCTCGCTAGACCATATATAAACCTCATGGCTACCAATCTCGAAAAGTTGATAGTGCTAGTTTCTTTCCTCTGCAGTATCATCAGTTTGTTGATTGGCCCTTTGCTGCTCTTCATGTGGCCCTTCTTCTTCCTCCTCGCCTCGCAGTCTGCTACGAAGAGTCCTATTATGACTATCAGCATGAATACTTTCCATCGTAGTGACGCCATCGTGAGTTATCTGTAAAAAATAAGACAAAATCATAAGAAAACTATCAAAAATGGCATCACTGATTTGTAATGTGGGTATATAACATAGTTTACACTCTTCGGATATTGACATATTCCACCTGCGTGAGGATGAGTATAGGGGGATTGTTTTAAAAAATCTTAAAATAGGGCCTGCTTAGTTCATTCGGTGTACTTTCTTGTATCTAATTTATCTTTTTTTGTATCTACACTTTTCTACTGTTTAATGCTGATCTATTTCTTTTTTTATATATAATACTGTTTTATTAATATTTCTTTTCTTATAAATGTCATGTTGTGAACGTTTTAAATTAATAATCTGTAATGTTCACTATATGAAAAATAAATAAAATTTTAATTTTAATAATTTGAATAGTGGAATCTTATTACTGATGGTTACTTTCAATGTATGAGGGTTGAGTGGTAAATCATAATACATCATTTTGCATCCACAGTATCGATATCCCGCATATCGACGTTATTAGGTACCTACGACTCTTATATCCCATTTACACGTACATGGACAGTATGTATTATCGTGGACATAACAAGAAAATGCACGTGTAAAAACGTATTATCGTGCAAGTTGTAAGATTGTAATTGGTACTTGCACGGCGGTGCACATGCGCAGTAGAACAATAGTGTCGAACCTGCCGGAAGAAATACGAACTACACCGCGCAGATTGTTTTAACATCTACCGATAATCTACAAACTTGTCCGAAGCTGTCTGAATCTGTCAAATAGCGCCGATACGATGACAACATCTCGTCTCGCTTGAGATTGAAGAATGAGATTGGAGGATCAGTCAGCACTTTTACGTGTAAACAGATTTATTATCGTGATAGTTTAAAATACACACTATTGGTACAAGTAAATCCATGCAGATGTTCAGGCTCTATTATATTGCAACAAAACACAAGAAAACAAGGTTATAATACAATAATGTTATTTTAATTTAATTTAATTACAGAAAGCGAGGAGGGGCTAGGACTATGGATCCCCTAACCCAGCGATTTCCAAACTGGGAGGCGCTGTTTCAAGACTATTATGTATTTTAAATATGTAGTTTTTTTTTTTTTTTTTTGTGATTTTACCGAGGCTTTGACTGCGACTCGCTGTCATATCGCCTCTTCTCTTCTAGAAGGGGATCCTTCGATCAGGTCCTCACTCCTATTCTGTTAAATGGCTTTATAATTATTTTGTCTAGCTCTTCCGTCTTTCTTTCTTTCTTCTTTAGACGCCAGTGTTTTATGCACCAGAATCGCTCTCCTCCGTATCCATCCCTTCTGTATTTTCGATACATCGTGTAATCATTGAATTTCAGATAGTCTAATTCAGACCTCAGCCAAGTCTCTGAGATTAATGCTATTGAAATTTTTTTGTCTTATTAAGTAGAGTTCTATATCATCCTTTTTTTTGCTTCATACTTCTGGCATTCCATTGTAAAATCCTAATTTGTTTTTTACTATCCATTTTGCTCCAGAACCTCCCCTAGAATTTCCTTTAAGTGTCCTTCTTTGAATTGTTTGCATACCCAGTCCACTGCTTTAATTATTAGTTGTTTAATGATCTGCTGCCAGTCTCCCCCTTTCAGCAAGACTTTCATAATTTCTCCCATCGCGTTAACCTCTGTCTTCCCCTTAGAATTTTTCTTATTTTTTGTAGGCTTTACGCTGCTACCTGTAGATATTATTGTTGAGCCTGAAGCTTCTACCACCGCTTCTTCTTTCTTTTTGTTTTCCTTAGTTTTTTGAATTGTTTCGCTTTCATCTCTTCCTACGATTTTTTTTTGTTTTAATATGTCAGCATAGCTATTATTTAACATATTTTTTTTTGCTTCCTTGAAAGGTATGTTCATTTTTTTCATTGCTTCTTTGCAATTCTTTTCCTCTTGCCACTTTGGGCATTTTTGGCTGTTTGCCGCGTGGTTACCTTTGCAATTGATGCACGTAATTTCCTCATTTTTTTCGCAGGTTTTGTGGTTTTCACCACACTTAGGGCACGTTTCTACTGTACGTCCGCAATTGTTCGCGATATGCCCATATCGCCAGCATTTGTAGCATTGCATAACCCTGAATACATACGGTTCTACAGCAAAAGAGACTCCATATATGTAAATTGTTCTCGGCAATATTTTCTCCCCAAATTTAATACTGACTGACGAGGTCTTTGTCAGCTCTCCTGTATCACCTTTTCTTGTCAACCTCTTAAGGTTGATTACTTTTGCATCACTTTTGATTTCCATTTGCAGTTCTTGGAGGTCCATATCAATATCGACTTTTCTTATTACTCCATAAGAGCAGGAGTCATTCTCTTTGGTCACAAAACCGAGATCTTTGAGTTCTCCAGCTTGTTTCACTTTATCTGCTTCTTTTTCATCTTCTACTTGGATGTACGTCTTTAAATTTGTATTGTAAATTTTCTGTACTTTTACTCCTGCCTTATGCAGCATCTGCGCTATTTTCAATTTTAATGGAATTTTACTTCCCGTCGCTATCATGACGATGTTTTGGTTTCCCTTTGGAGTGACCCCAGAGTCTCTTCTGGGTTTTTTTCCAGAGGTCACCGTCTGCCATTCTTCTTCTTTTTCTCCAACCACTTCCTCTTCATCATCGTTTCTTTTCTTCTTCGTTTTTTTGGTTTCATTCACTTCCATCGTGGTGTTTTCCATTTTATTGCTTTTGCCGTTCACGCGGTCTTGGAATTCGCGCAACAGTGTGAACAAAAAACAGTGTGGACAACCCCTCGCTTCACAGCGTTTGACGCACTCCCCGCACAAAGTGCACTATCCGTGCAACAATAAATATTTTTCACTTTTTCTCAAGCACTGGCACTGATTGTCAAAATCACATGGGACCACACATGTTGAGTTTATTGTCAAATTCATTTACAAACAATATTATTTTTGTTGTATCCCGTATTTATAACCGTTCGCGAGTAACCAGGCGAATAGCGACCCGAGTACTCAAGCGAAGTTGTACAACCTCACTCCACCGCTGTTGGCTTCCGACTGAAATATGTAGTTCTCCATTGCAATATGATGTGATAGATACATGATGATTGCTATAGGTACTTAAATGATAACACCCCTGTATAATTTAGGAAACACTACTTTAGAGCACCACACTGCCCTTAACCTCAGCGATAGGTAGGTGGGCCCGCCAAAGATTTTAGCCTCGGGGTCCGCTTAAGGATGTGGGGCCCATGATAGAATCCATTTGTCAATGAACGATGATGAATTTGGATTGACTACTATTGAAAAGGAAAAAATTGATAGAATTATCATGAGATATTGAAACAAAAACCCCAGTTCAATTTTTATTGAATCGAAATGAAGGAATAATATAATATGTTGTCAAGAAAAGCAATGCAAGTTGTAAGTAAAATAGGTATATTACCATTCGTAACATCATATTTTTATGCGAAACGGGATTTTCTGCATTAGCTGCAATGAAATCCAAAAATCGACCCCATTTAGTAGAAAAAGAGCACTTTGTGCTAAGAAACAAGAAAATCCATCGCATGAAAAAAAAATTAATTTAAAAATGAATATAATAAAAGTACTTAGCAAAATCTTGTTTATTTTTATACTTAATTAAGTTTTTTTTTCTTGGTTGTATTAAGTAATACATTTTTGGCTATTTAAAAAGGTGTCTGTATTATTTAATGAAATAAAGGGGGGGGGGGTGGCGCCAAGATTAGATTTTTTAAAGGGAGGCGTAGTAACATAAAGTTTGGAAACCACTGCCCTAACCTCTAGTTAACAATATTTTATCGCATGGCTTTAGAATATTATTGAAAAAGAACTTCTTGTACCTACACGTGTTAAAACTGTGAACTAACAATCCTCTCCAGTACAGATAATCGCACTTTCGTTTTCAAATGAGAAACGCCCCCAAATATATCACTTCATTTTACACTCCCGTGGTGTACGGGATCAATCAGTCTAATAGCTGTAAAAACGATCCTGATTACAAAAGTGGGCCGCAACTCGAGAGATGTTAAAACCAGTGTTTTGGAGCAAAAAATTATCATTATTTATACTTTAAATACCTGCATAAAAGTTGTTTTTAAATACTTTATGAAGTAGATAAGTACTTATTGTAAGTATTTCATATATATTGGTATGTATCCAGTCTCTTCGATGCATTCAATGATTCTCTGACCCAGTATAATAATTGTGTTATCAACCGGTTAAACCGTTACATCTTCTATCTTCAGACGAATGAAAGTGATAGTGCTGTTTTTTTGTACTACGAGGGTGGGTCAATAATTCCTTAGAAAAAAGCATTAAAACAGGTTTTATTTTTGTATTTTTTTTTTATTTCTCAACATAATTTCCTTGGAGCTCAATACACTTGGTTAGACGTTTCTCAATTTTTTTTAAACCGTCAGAAAAATAAGTTTTCGGAAGGTCCTCAAAATAAGCATTTGTCCGATCGATGACTTCTTCATTTGAAAAAAAACGTTGTCCACTTAGCCATTTTTTTAAGTTTGGGAAAAGGAAAAAGTCACTGGGGGCTAAATCTGGCGAATACGGTGGGTGGTCGACCAATTCGAACTTCAATTCTTCAATTTTAGCCATTGATCGTAAACATGTGTGAACACGGGCATTGTCCTGATGAAAGAGGATTTTTTTCCTGTTTAAATGAGGCCGTTTTTCTTCAATTTTGTTTTTTAGCTGGTCCAATAAAGATGCATAATAATCCCCTGTTATTGTTTTTCCTTTTTCCAAATAGTCAACGAAAATAATTTCACGTGCATCCCAAAATACAGTAGCCATAACCTTACCAGCTGATTTTACGGTTTTCGCCTTCTTTGGACATGGTTTGCCTTCGCAATCCACTGCTTTGACTGTTTTTTCGTCTCGGGAGTATAGTGGTGTATCCATGTTTCATCTACAGTCACAAAGCGACGAAAAAATTCATCCGGATTGCGTTGCATGAGCGACAACAGGGCTTTAGAGGCCACCACCCTATTGCGTTTATTGTCGACTGTGAGCAAACGCGGCACCCATCTTGCAGAAATATTTTTCATGCCCAATTTGTCATGTAAAATAGAAATGACGCTACCTTTTGAGATCCCTGTAACCTCAATTATCTCACTCAACTTTAATCTTCGGTCACTTAACACCATATCGTGGATTTTATTGATCATTTCTGGTGTAGTCACCTCTACAGGACGTCCTGAGCGTGGTTCATCCTTTGTTGATGTACGACCACGTTTAAATTCATTTAACCAGTTATAAATAGTTGCAAGTGAAGGAGCAGATATGCCGTGAACTAAATCCAACTCATTTTTTATTTCCTTTGCTGTTAACCCTTTTATATTAAAATGTTTAATAACAACTCTAAACTCAATTTTCTCCATTTTCCATTTTTCCATTTTCCACAAGCAAATTTTTTTTTTAAATGTACGATAAACACACAACAACCCGACCAATCTGATTGAAACTTCGCAGCATACTGAATCGGTAGTGCCGCTGCATGAAAACAAACCGCTTGCAGTACTAGTCGCGCCACCTGTCGGCTTTTCTAAGGACTTATTGACCCACCCTCGTACATAACCTTTGATAGAACCATACTAGTTATCTTTTGAACCAAAACCGGTCCTAATCGTTATTAGATTATGTCAATTAACTAATGTAGTAAGCAGTGTTGCCATCTTTTTCTATGCTGATTATATATCACAAAGGCGTAAAAGTTATAGTATTTCTGAAAAATATATAGTACAGGAATATTTTTCATCTTGAATTCTTTAAAATTATAGTATTTTACATTTTTCGCGGAATTAAAATTATAGTATTGTACTATAATTATAGTACGGTTGGCATCAGTGGTAGTAAGTGAAATATTTTCTTTTATCTTATTACATATAATATGTAGGTCAGTAGCCATCAAAGTATACACAGGAGCTGGATTTTCGAAATAAATATATATTAGGAGATTCCAAACAATCTTAAATTAATTTAGTACCTATACATACATAGCGTAGCTTTTAACCAAATTCGGTGTGGGCATTCGATATAATGCTTAAGTTGTGATTATATTGAGATGTATGTCGCATACTGCCACGCTGTCACGGCGACAAATTTAGTCTATGGTTTCGTCATTTTGCAGAACATTTTGAACGAACACAATCTCTGTAAATTCAATAATATTTTGAACAGAACCCAACCCGCAGACAAAAGATAGATAATAGACAACATTCTTTTAGAAAATACATAGTGGCAACCGCAAAAAACACGCGATTTTAACATGATTCAAAAATGTGTAGGCATGTATAAAATGATAAAAAAAACGTTAATTGAGTCATGTAGGTGTCGATGCAGTGCAGTACAATGTGAGGTGACCTCATTGTTGTTCTGGTGATTTCGGCAGATTTGACAATGATATTTTCAACTGAGAATGTTCGTTGAAAGGTTTAAAATGTGCTACGGGATGGGAGTATCAGTCTGATAACATTTTTAACACCAAGAAAAACGATTAACACACTTTTTTCCCGCAGCAGCAGCTTACTGAGACGTCACGGGATAGTACACGACATGCACTATAATATATTTCGCACTTTATACTGCATAATTATTATGGTTTGAAAGGATTCCAATGGGATTTGCGAGTGTGGTGATATTCTCACCGTGGACCTTGTCGACGTCGCTGTGACTAGTTTTAGGATTTTGTTTTCCTTTTTTTTTATCAAAAATGTTTCATATTTCTATCAGCGTAACACGATTAAGTATGTATATCAAAATGATCATATATTTTGTATATTGACATTTGTTTCATTCTGCATAATTAAAATAAATATATTCTTACTATTATAATACTCGAACTTCTAACTCATAATTATTAAGTCATCGTGCTTACTAAAATTTCGAATAATTGACATACTAATTAAATATAAATATAATTAAAAAAATTACAACTAAGTATTTCCTTTTACTTAACCTATAAGTAGGTACTTATCGAATGTTTTGTTTTGAAAGAAATAAAAAAAGGTGTGTAAGCAAATTAAAAACAATAAACACACAAGTATTAATTAGAATCAACGCAGCACGGGTGCGTTTGACACAAAAACACTAATTTCAACAATTCTGAGAATGCGCTAAAATGTTAACTACGTGAATCAATATTCAGCGTTCAAGCGGACCGCGCATTTGACCTCAAAACACTTAACCCCCTTTGCCATCCTTTACTGATATGATTCGTCAAATAAGAAATCTATGTTTGTCCGGAACGAATTCACGGCAATGTGTCAACCAAAGAAAGCACATTCTGACATCACTTATTGGTCTTGCTTCAAGTCGGTAATGCACAACCTTTTTTTAGTTTATCAAAGATGTATCTTGCGACGATAATAATATTGATCGTTGACGAAATCGTGGCTGATTTTAGATTTTATTTGATGGCACCATAAAGGTTGATTTGTTTTTTATTAACTATATAATGTCTGTGGACGTATTAAATAGGTTAAATTTATAATTGTATAAATTATCATATTTCATTAATATTTACACATGCTGTCTTTTTATTGTTATTTGTAATTAAGATATTTTTATACATTTGTATTTATTATGTATTATGGCGCATTGGCCAATAGCTGTAATGCCGTAATACTCTTTTTATAAATAAATAAATAAATTTTAACGCCCCATACGATACAAAAATAACAATCTAAAAGTCAGATCCAGGGAACACAGAATTAATGGAAACTGACCTAACCTAACAGGTCTAGAGTAGAGTATATGCTTCATAACTTTGCACTCCGGCTCTAGGATGAAAATGGTGTAATATATTTAAAAAAATATGTCTTTTTATTTAGTTATTTATTAGTACATACATTAATACAAGTGAATATCATTTGATTTAATTTTACTTACGATGGGCGCGCGGCTTAAGCGTCGGCCTATAGCGTGTTGGGTCCCAGGTTCGAATCCTGGGTCTGACAAGTACACATATTGGATTGCAATTATTTATGTATGAGTCAGAGTATGGACCCAATAGGTTGAGCAAGTGGCTGACATCCATGTCTCGTAAAAACAAAAATCTGTTAATACAAACCTCCATTCTGTGGAGGCCCATATGATCTTATTAGGATCGGACATGTTCAGAATAATTTTATGCGAGGTAATCAGGCATGAGGCGTATCAGTGTAGTAAAAAGTGTAAAGTTATAAAACATCCGATCTCGAGTGTGGAAAAATATAGAATAAACCACGTGTCACGAATGCGTCATTCTAAGCTTGTCCTTCTTTCTGACAACTGCTCTTGATTTATGCACTGATGGTCATTAAAACGGTATTTAAAGGTTTCAACACTATTGCATGTCTATAATGTGTGTTTCATTTTCGTATTACACTCACACATTCAAAACTCTGCTTCAAAATTTACTGTATAGCCTATCCGAATCTGTTCTGTGGTGAGATCTTATCATACCTCTTTAGGTATCATCTCACATCTTTATGTTAGAAACCACTTCTTCTATAGAGGTGAAGCGTACATTAAATACCACGGCGGGTTTTGTACCACTGCTTTAAGTGATGAGTGTGATGACCTGATAAGTTATGAGACAGTTTACCATCATAAAAAAACTGAAGAAATAATATAAATTTAATAATGGCTGAGTGATTCATACATTCAATTTAAATATATTTAATTTTCTGACACACAAACTATTCTGAAGTTTTTATAATGAGGACAATGCTCGGTTTGTAGGTGTCAGCAGACAATACCCAAATTAAAATAGATTACTCAATATAATAATTGACTTTTCACTTTAACGGTGTTAATTATCAATTATTTGTTGAAAGCAATTAGATCCCAAACTTTTTTGAATTTCCACCTTATTTATAATAGCATTCTGCGGCTCTGATCGAATTTGCATTAAAAACACATTTTTATAATATATTGTGTTTTATCAATCATCACGTTTCTCCCAATTCGTCTGCAAATTTACATGTAAATTCGTAATCATAAATTTTATTTCACAAATTTTTTTTACATAATAATTGTATAATATACCTATCATTCGTATTCTCATATTCTCGTATTCCCGTATGCTCGTATTCTTGTTTATCCGGTGGTTGTTTGTCCAGTACAAATCTTGCAATCGATTTTTAACTAACTTCCCAACTAACTATACATTTGAAACATTTAGAATATATCAGAACACTATGCCAATGCATTTTTTTAATACTTTTAGCTATCTTTAAGCAGAATTGAATTCATTTTCAGTTAATTCTGTTTTGTATGGACAGTTATTTCAAAAAAATCCGTAAAAAGTAAAAGACTATTATTGGTTGCTAAGGGCGTGGTCCTAGCAACTAAATTATTAATATATACGTGCGTTACTATGGCAATCAAAATGAAATGTCAAAATGACATTTCAGTATTCTATATTCGTTTGTTTGTTTGTTTTTTATTTACTTCATATCAAGTACAAGTTTGAGCATAATAATTTAACAGAAAATTTAAAAACGTTGTATATAAAAAGCTCTTTTAATCTTGTTATTATTTATTATAGCATTCTGCGACTCTCATCGGATTTGCATTAAAAACATATTTTTATATATTGTGTTTTATCAATCACCACGTTTCTCCCAATTCGTCTGCAAATTTACACGTAAATTCGAAATCATAACTTTTATTTCACATATTTTTTTTACATAATAATTATAAAATATATCATTCGTAACATGTTTATTCTTTCTCTTAATTGTCAAATATGACAATAATTCATTTATCTGGTCTCTTAAAGATTATTTGTTATTTTTATCATTTATGAAACTGTTTCTTTTCGATTTAAGTCGAATTCTCTGATTTTTGATTTACGAGGTTAATTCGCATTGTTGTTCTATTCTGCTAACATATATACAGGGGTCCTCATACAATACTTGATAGCATAATATATTGAAAGTTATATAGTTGAAAAATGAACATGACTTATATTGCAATAAAAGTGATTATTTCATTATTGTGTTACCTAATTTCTTTGAGATATTCTGCTAACGTGTCCATATATATCGGTATCGTTGCATTATACACATTATACATTTGTCTTGATCTATCTATCTGTAACGCAGCGCAGCACAGTACAGTTGAGTACAGTAATACTCTCTCTCTTTCTCTCTATCTGTGCATAGAATGTTGACAGGTGGCATTGCTATCTGGTACTTTTTTTCTAGTTAGAATAATAATGATGTAAGTATAATAATTGGACCCATGAATGATGGTGGGGAGTGGAGAATTATGTACAACACGGAACTATACCGCTTATACCAAGATTCAAAACTCTCCAGCTTCATAAAACTCCAGAGGCTAAACTGGGCAGGCCATGTCCAGCGCATGCCTGAGTCACGGATACCGAAGAATATCCTCGAAGGAAACCCAGGGGGAAAAGGCTAGTGGGAAAGCCACGCACACGATGGGGTGACAACATTACAAAAGATGCCAACCAGCTTCTAAAAATCATGAACTGGAAAAGACGTGCGGAGGACCGTTCCGGCTGGAGGACGGCGGTGGAGGCGGCCAGGGCTCGACTTGAGCTGTAGCGCCATCGAAGAAGAAAAAGTATATAAATTAATACAGATTTGCAAATTAATCCTTATTACAATCTAGGTAGAATTCATTTTTCAATTATTTTAAGTACATTCTGACAAATTCAGGATTGTATGATTATATGACCCAGGTCACAACGAGAGCTAGTTGTCGGTTTTATTCATAAAAGTGATGATTAAAAATCTCAAAAACATAATTTTTTTTCAAACCGTGTGTGTAAAATATCAATCGAAGTATAATAAAATCATAGCAACATAATTATTGCTGAATTTTTAACACTCGATATCAGTTTATCACGTAGGCAAAGTATTCTCAAAGGGGGCACCAAATATGTCGGCGTCTCAGACCCCCTCGCGCCTAAAAGCCTCCACGCACGTCGTCTATGTAATTTGCCAATGTGCCTAGGTGAGATTAGGGAATGCAATATTAAATAGGTAATTATTATCGAAAAACGGCATTAATACCGGCATTTGTAAATACATATAGAAAAAACAGAAATATCTATTAATATTGTTTAAAAAAATCTCTTTAAAACATTGATATTAATTTATAACAAAACTGTCTATGCAGAGGAACGAGAGATTCTTCTGGCATTGCAGCCACGGCGAAATCACTTTGGAATGGTGTTAGTTTTTTCATTTGAAAGTAACCATACTAACACCATGAGTCGCTATCACTGACACCTTCATATCTACATAATATTCTGATGACCTTTGAAAATATTTATAGACACTATTTAGACCAGCGATTTCCAAACTGGGAGGCGCGAAAAGTTTAACACAATTAATGTAGCCACAAGTTTGCAGTTTGCAAATGCATAGTTTATAAAACGGCCGCTAGTTATAAACTGTTGAAATTTGAGGCAAATTTGTTTATGAACGATAATTTTGTTGTTAAACTTGTCTATTTGGTTGAAATTGAAAAAAAAACTGAGTGAATAAATCAATGCAAGGATCACTAAAAGGACAACGTGAAGTCATGCATATTGGAGCTTTGGAAATCAAAATTACAAAAAAATAAGTTCACCATGTCTTCACTCTTAAATGATTTCTACGCCAGATATATTGAAGCAAACAAAAATCTATTTCCTGAGTTCTTGATTAGTTTGTTAATGCACTTTTCACATGATTTTATCATCGGTAAAAAAAAGTTGTATGTGGTTGAAAGATCCTGGCCTGGAGGCCCGCTTCAGGATGTGGGGTTCAGGATAGAATCCATTTGTCAATGAACGATGATGAATATGAATTGACTACTATTGAAATTGATTGTGCTAATAAACAAACACATCGTCGCATGAAAAACAAATTAATTTAAAAATGAATATAATATAAGTACTTAGTAAAAACTTGTTTATTTTTATATATTTTTTTAATTTTAGTATTAGTACATTGTTGACTATTTAAAAAGGTGTCTGTATTATTTAATGAAATAAAGGGGGGGAGGTGCCAAGACTAGATTTTTTTTTAAAAGGGAGGCGTAGTAACAAAAAGTTTGGAAACCACTGATTTAGACAATGTATAGATATGACAGAACTGTCGATTTCTACAAATAGGTACCATGATTTCGTTATTGGATTAAATTTCCAAAAAGTATGTATAAGTTCGTATGTTTTTTGAGCTGTGCAAGTATTCAAAAGGCAGTCACCACTCTTGTATATTGCTTTTTTTAATTAATTAATGTTATATTTTGATCAAATTCAAAAACGCTTCTACACTCCATGTAATAGATACTACTCAAGTAGAATAAAATGAAAAAAATATCATTTTCGAAAAACTAAACGTATCTGCTGACTTAATACTGAAAAACCGGTATTTTGGGTATTTAAAAAACTGTTATCGATAAATACTAGGATCCCAGTTTTTAAATACCGGCATTGCAATCCCTACTTGAGATAGTGTCCCGATATAAGTCAATGAACGCCACTCAACTAGTTTACATTATGAAAAATGCACTCTGAATTTTTTTAATAAAACTGACGAAAATAATCGAATTTCTCACAGCGTTATTCCGTTAATTGTCCATGAGAATCACACACTTTTTGTATCATTCTGCCAGAAATAATCGACACAAAGGGTACTTATTATTTATACGACACCATAAAGATTTTTCGTTGAAACGTTCAGCCAAAAGGTGTCCATTGTTTAAACAAACTAATTGAATGTTTCACATGGAGATGGGCTTCCAATGTAAATATTAAAAGCCCATTTTCTTTCAAATGTAATATGGCAACGGTTTATTTGCATTTTTTGATGAGTTAGTTTGTTTTTTTACTATTTCGGTGTGTTCTCATTTTATATTGTTCAAGCAAATACTGTTCTATTTTTTATGTATTACGTGTGGATACAATGAAGACATCAACTTCACACATTGTCTAAGAGGCCATCCATGGACTGAAACCGTATGCGGTTTAGATCCGTGTGCCATACTAAACTTATGATTTTCGTTCATGAAAATATATTTTCACTAAATTTGTAAGTGTAAGTGTATGGTATAAACGGATACGATCAGATGCTTATAATATACTTTGTGGAAATATATTTCCATGACCAGAAAGGATAAGCGTAGTATTGCACACGGTTCGAAACCGCATACTTTTTCAGTCCATGGGTGGCCTATAAACCAGTGAATTCTATATATATTAAAATATTTATAGCTATGTATGTGACCAGTGCCTATTATTTGACTGAAAATTTCACGAACCGGAGCGGGGCGATCAATAATTTTACGAAAATATAATAATATGTAGAGCATGTAAATACTTTATATAGAGAAATTAGTCGTCGAGTTGCAAATCCGCTCTGGACATTTTTAAAGTCCCGTTCTTATAAATCACACAACATTTCTTTACAAATTGAGGTATTTTTCATAACCATTTTATTTCAGTAAATATGACTAAAAATTTTAATTATACATATTTATTTACATAGTAGGAATGAAGTGAAATCCGTTTTTGTGATTTTTTTCTTAACATGAAAAAGTCACCAGAGCAGGTTTTGTGACTCGATGACTCAAATTGAATATCACTCTTTAAACTTTTAACACGCATATCTACTAAAAAATAGAACAGACAAATTTGCTAAGGTTTTTATAGATACCGTGGAGTTGCTGACAAAAGTCGACAATTTAGGTACTTATTAAAAGTTAACAATGGATTATGTGTCTATATAAATATGTATGTTAGGAGAAATTTCAAAGAACATGCACATAAACCACAAAGAAATTAGCATAATGTCTTATTTTAAAGGGCATGTCAAGCATTCAAGTTACAAATACTCCATAACATGTTTTCGAGACAAAGGTAGTAAACCCAGGATATATTATTTGTCCATTGTGTAGATATTTCTTCGTGTTATTTTGCCGCAATCGATTTCAATAATATTATATTTAAACGAAATTATTTCCTTTATTTTTCACGAGATTGGCGCGAGAGTCAGTTGATTTCTCTCTCTAACGATTTTTTCAAACTTCAGGGGCCCTACTAATTCTGGGGCCTTGGGTTATAGCCCCTTTATGGTAAATCCGATCCTGCCAATAGCTAACTTACAATAACTATTATTAGTCATGGGAATTGCGATATCAACAGATAATATGTTTTTATTAAATGTTTCGGTACTGTTCGGTTATGAGCAGCGCTCGAAATGGAAAAGTTTACGAACCGGAGCGGTCGACAATTTTTTGTAGATATTTATATAGTTATAAAATTTTATGTGTATTTTACCAAAATGAGTGTGTTAGATTTTATATTATATGGCCTACCAACCTCAGACGGTCAAAATATTTTGTTCACGAGACGGAGCGATAATTTTACAAATTTCACGAACCGGAACGGCGCTCCAGTGCGCTCTGGTCCATTTCGAGCCCTGGTTATGAGGAATACAGCGGAAAACACATTTTGAAAATAGCCGATAAACTGGATTATTTGTTAGGTTAACCTAATCAAACCTAACCTAACCTAACCTAACCCAAACTAACAAATAATCCAGTTTATCGGCTGTTTTCAAAAAGTGTTTTCCGCTGTATTCCTGATAACCGAACAGTACCAATGTTTCGAATGTCGATTTATTCGGTTGTGTGAATGTTTTTTTTTTATAAATTCTTTTATAAAATATTCTGTCCAATTCACTGCCTAATATTCCTTCTATTCACCGACCTTATTTTTGATTGTTGAATATCTTGATTTTTTTAGTTTGTTTTTTATTCGCCGTCAAATTAGAATCATCTTTATTCACAATCGGTAGATTTTTATAAGATTAGGTAGAGATTATAATATCATCTGAACCATAACGTGGTATCTTTGGTTCAATTTTTAAAAAATCTCATTTAATTAACCGGTGAATTCTTGCTCTGATAGTTACAATTTTGAATAATAACAATAATTTACGAGCAAACTAACTCACTGATCGTTATATACATCTTAACCATTGACTTACTAATGGATACAGCATCTATTCTAAAGGGCTTGCATAAATGAAACTGCTCATGGCAATTGGACTTATTATTGGACCCAAATGGGCTTCGCGCCTGACGATTGAAAAAAGAAATTTGTAGAACACAGAACAGATAATAAATAGAATACCGATAGGCAATATTCAATATGCCGCATGGTGAAGCAGGCATTAAATGTGTGAGTGTCCTACGAAAATGAAGCATGCATTATGCACGTGCAATAGTGTGTGTAATACACCAACATTAAATGAGCGTAAATGCATAAACCGAGAGCAGTTTTTAGTATTCGACGTAAAACGTATTCTTAACACGTGTGTAAGTTTAACCCGGATTCTTCCTTACTCGAGTCGGTTACCTGCTATCGCCTTACCCGTTGTGTATTTCAGTTCCCATTATTTTTGAGTTCCCTGATGTAGACTATCCAGACGAGAAAAAAATAGTGAAGTAACAAAAAAAAAACAAACCTCTAACACTATTTTTGCAAGGAAGCCTACAAAATTATTTTTAATAGGTCTGCTTTAGTCCCGTACCAAGCGGGGATGTCGAGGGTGCGCGTGCAATGCAAGGCGTTGGCCTTTTATGTGGGAGTTCATTCACGATAAGATCACAATATATGTGATTTTTTTCAAAGCCTGTGTGTTTTTGATTGTTTCGCTTATATTACTAAATACACTAACTGTTTCACTACATTTCTGTCATTGGGCTTCATGGCCTTTTGTGGTATTTTAAAAAAAATCCTGTTACAGTCCTACAAACTTATTTAAAGAACGGTCCAAAAGTGGAACTACGAACTACCATATGGACGCCATTTTGATAACGTCATTCGAATGTCAGATTCTGTTCAGTTGCGAGTCTTGATTGGGTAGTTTTCGACAGTGGCTCCCCCATCCATTCTTTAGATAAGTTTTTAGGTCTGTAAAACATTTTTTTTAAATATCACTAAAAATATATATGATATTTTATGTAAAGTACCTTATGCGGAAGGGCCGCATATCGAATAATATATTATGTAATACTACATAGGTATATTATATTACTATTCATGGGTTTAAAATCTCCAGTCCATTACTAGTATAATATCACAGGGTGTATATTACAAAAATACCGATTCAAAGCATTCTATGAAAGTTTCAATAAAGTGGGTCAGAGTCAGGCATAAAGCGACATTTTTATTCCAATGTGTAAGGTGCTGGCCTTTCATCCGGGGACTCCTGGTGCGATTTTCAGTGATGTCACAATGCATTTATGTAATTTTCTCAAAGCATGTGTGATTTTATCCCTTTAATTACTAACTACAATAATACAATGGGCATCATGGCATATAGTAATAATAATAGGTAGGTATACGGTAGGGTCGTCAAAAATGGACTAAATCATAATGTTATAATATTATATGAAAGGGCAATATGTATAGAAAAAATGTCACCTGTCCTATTTTATTACAACGTTTATATTAGCTCGCATTCTTGTTTGTCCGGTGGTTGTTTGTCCAGTACAAATCTTGCAATCGATGTTTAACTAACTTCCCGATTGGCTAGACATTTGAAACTTTTAGAATGTATCGGAACACGATGCCAATGCATTCTTTTAATACTTTTAGCCATCTTTAAGCAGAATTGAATTCATTTTCAGTTAATTCTGTTTTGTATGGAAAGTTATTTCTGAAAAATCCGTAAAAATTAAAAGACTATTATTGGTTGCTAAGGGGGTGGTCCTAGCAACTAAATTATTAATATATCTGTGCGTTACTATGGAAATCAATATGAAATGTCAATATGACATTTCAGTATTCTATATTTAGATATTATAGTATTCTATATTCTATAGGAATGAATTTTAAACTAGAAAACCAGCATATTATTTTTATTATGTGACATCCCGAGAGGTATCAAATTTTTGCATCTGACTATTTGAATAAAGATTCTTGATTAAACGCTACCCTGTCAAGTTTCCTTAATGCTTTGGTGGAGGTCACTACATAAGTAAGTCCCAAAAATTTGATGAAACATAGATTTTTGCGAATCAAAACTCTATTGCTTTGATATAATAATATATAGGTCTCATACGGCTTAGCGGCCCAAATCCGAATATTTTTTTTGAACTATATCCGATCCTAATAAGATTATATGGGTCTCCATGGAGTGGAGCTTTGTATAAACAGATTTGTTTTTACGAGAAATGGATGTAAGCCCACTTGTCTTGCCCAACCTATCAGGTGTATTATATTTTGATTCATGCACAGCACAATAACAATATGTGTATTTGCCAGACCCAGGATTTGCTCGGCTCGGTCATAAATAGTGCACACTAAACTTTGCGAGACATAATTATTTGTTTTCATTAAACTAATAATACAATTTACAAATAGTGGTGGTCAGTTTTTAAAATTTAATTAAACCCTGCCTAAACAAAACCAACATACTTTAGTTATGCTATGGACAATCTGACAAAAAGTGCACACTTTTTCAGTCATACTTATTTGTTTTCGTTGAATTAAGAATACACATTATCAGATCAGTCAGTTTTTTTTTAAATTCAATATGCCTTGTCTAAACCAAACCATAATCGATAAAAAATATTCTTCTATCTACAAAATATCTAAAATGATGTATGTTTTAATGGCATAATTTTTAGATATTTTATAGATAAACGATTATTTTTTTACTTTATATGGCTTAGATTAGACAGGACTTCATTGAATTTGTAAAACTAACAAACAATATCCCCACACCGTAGTCTTAGTTCAATGAAAACAAGTTTAGTATGCACTATTTATGTTGGATACAACAGTCTATCTCCACCCTTCGCCACCGGTATAAGTATACATAACCAACATGGCCCCCACAAAGAGGGGGCTGACAGGGCTGTAGCCTGGAGGCCAGGGCTCAGGAAGGGCCCGGCGAGGAAATTCGACCAGACAAGTGATATAAACACACATCAGAATTCTCTCTCATAGTACAAAAAGTCGCCTGCGGTGATATTTTTCTCCAATAATGTTATTATTTAATATTATGTGGTTGTAGGATATTTTTTTTTATTGTGTATCCATACTCGACAACTCCATAATTCAAATGGATGTATTAAAATATACAAAAAAAACACTAAATATATACATTAATTTTATCGCGTACACCATTTGGAAAACGTTACTGTAGAGCGTCACACTGCCTTTATATTTAACGATAGGTAGGGGGACCCGTCAAAAATGCTAGCCTGGGGGCCCGCTTCAGAATGTGGGGGCCATGGTAACCAATAAAATTACAATAATATAATCATAAAAAAATGTTTACCTTTTTTTCTTGTATGTATGGTGTAATGGCATAATTTTAGATATTTTATAGATAAACTAATATTTTTTTTACCGTTATCTACTATGGCTTGGCATAGGCAGGGTTTCATTGAATTTGAAAAACTAACAAACAGTATCTAGGTATACACTGTAGTCTTAGTTCAATGAAAACAAATTAATTTTACAGGCAAAGTTTAGTATGTATGCACTATTTATGTTGGCTCTTAACAGCCTACCTCCACCCTTCGCCACTGCTTATAATCAATAGCATTATAACAATATATTAACCTTAAAAATTGTTACCCTTTTTTTACTTATATGTATGGTGTAATGGCATAATTTTAGATATTTTATAGATAAACTAATATTTTTTTACTGTTTTCTACTATGACTTTGCATAGGCAGGGATTTATTGATTTTGAAAAACTAGCAAACAGTAGGTATCTACACACTGCAATCTTAGTTAAATCAAAACAAATAATGCATTTGACTGACAAAGTTTAGTATGTATGCACTATTTATGTTGGATCTTATTTATATAAACAATAACATTACCGTAATATAATCATAAAAAAATGTTTACCTTTTTTACTTGACCAATATATTCAAAATCCAACTGTGTATTCGTCGAACGTTATACAAAGTAATAAAACTGTCAATAATTAAAATGTCACTGCCATATTATACACAATATTTTAGTAAATCTCATTTGTACGTAATTTTAATTGTTGCTTTCAAAGTGTTTCACTGTGGCTTATATTAAACTAATTAATCTTCTCGCGTGGTATAAAGGTGGTCAGGTTTCCGCGAGATGTTTAAAAATAACGGTGAAATTTTTATAGCGCGGACGTTAACACGTGGGGTTCACAACCAGATCGACCAAGAGCGCGATTCTGAGTGAACTTGACATCGGATACCGCGGCGAGGTAAGGAACTCGATGGTATGTGGTAATGGTGGCACCAGCGAGAGTCCACGGAAACGCACGTATTTAAATTATTATTATTACATCTAGAAAAGGACGTGAATTCCATAAGATACAAAGTTTATCAGTATATATTAAAATAATATATATAATATATACATGTTCAATGATGTACTGTGCATTTTGTTTTTAAACTTTGTTTTCCTGTATAAAATTGTTTTTTTTATTATTGATAAATTTAATAAAATGTAAAACTTTTTGATTATCAATAATACAATGCAGTTCCACCATGTATTAACAGTTAACACAATAAAATAAATTACTTATGTTTTTTTTTTCTTCTTTTTTCTTGTGAGTGTAATATTTATTTTGTTAAGTATAATTTCAAATTCAAATTTTATTTATTTAATATATGTAGTAAATATTACAAATTAGTAATCTAAGACGTTCAAAACATGACATTTAGAAGCAAAGAAATATCATTAAAACAGTATTAAGTAAGTATATATATATAAAAAAAGAAATATATCAGTATTAAAGTGTAAATACAAAAAAATATTAATTAAATACAAGGAAGTACACCGAATGAGCTAAGCAGACCCAATTTCCCGCATCGGATATTGATATATTCCAGTTACGTGAAGGTTAATTTAGGTGGAGTTGTTTTATAAGTTTTTGAGATAGGGTCTATCATCATAGTTCACTATATGTGCTATCATGTACTTTTATTTTTCTTATTTTATTATTGTATCCATTATTTACTCACATTACCCTGTATTTTTATTGATTATGAAAATTGTAAACACTGACTTTATGTCATGTCGTGAACGCTTTGAATTTATAATTTGTCATGTTCATTATATTATGTAAAATAAATAAATTTGAAAATTAAAACTACTTTCAATTATTTTGGTTGTAATTAAAAGTTGCAACGGTTAAAGTTCCTCTTCGAAATCATAATGATGTTAATATTTTCATCTTGTAACGACAATAATAATTAAGTATAAATGTATCGAGTTTTAATATTCTTCTCCAAACTCTCGCTGGTAAATGTGTAATTGTTTAATGCGACTCACTATCTATAGAATTGTCATATTATTATAATATATGTCTCCATAGACATGTCATTCATACAGAAGACTTCCTGAATATCGAACTGTATTAATTGATTGCCGTTGTGAATTAACTATTTTTTTACCATAAGTGGTATCAATCACACCTGTGACAGTTAAAGCTTTTACAAAAATCATCAGTGAATTTCTCGACACTAATTCATCGGCTGTTTTCTCCTAGTTATCCACCAGCAACAACTTTCTGAAGTTCCTCTACACATTGTCTATGTCTTAGTACGAGTTTCTTCCTCGTATACTGTATATTATATAATATCAGAAAAGTTGCGGACCCTTATATTATTCGTGTCCGGAAATGTATAAATATGCAGTTCGCCGTATCACACTTCACTGTGAAATGTTGTATCGTAAATATATGGCGTATATTAAATATCGTCCAACATCTTTAAGTCGTGTAGTACTGAGATAAAATTCATGTCTAAATAAAACACGGTTTCTTCGGTTTACAGAAAGCCAGCGTAAAACAAATTTTGAAAAAAGCCGATATGCTGGATTATTTGTTAGGTTAGGTTGAGTTAGGTTAGGTTTTTATTCTTGAATTCATAAATTTTACCAAAATGGGCAATGAAAATTGGCGCAGTTGCCGCCTGGCCGGCCTGGCCGACGTAAATCAACTTTTACCTAAAGCACTTACAAAATACGTAAAATAAACATAAAAACTACCGAAATACAAGGAAAAGACAGTTGAAAATAGGTATGTAATTAAATTAAATAATTGCAAGATAAAAAGAACTTTTTATATACAACGTATTCTATCGTATATTCTGTTGAATTATTATGCTCAATATGCTCAAACTTGTACTTGATATGAAGTAAATAAATAAAAAAACAAACAAACGAATATACAATACCTACTGAAATGTCATTTTGAATTTCATTTTGATTTCCATAGTAACGCACGTATATATTAATAATTTAGTTGCTAGTTCCATCCCCTTAGCAACCAATAATAGTTTTTTGCTATTTACGGATTTTTCTGAAATAACTTTCCATACAAAATGGAATTAACTGAAAATGAATTCAATTCTACTTAAAGATGGTTAACCTAAATGGTCTCTGCAACGAGCCCGAAACGTCGAGTAAAGAAGGAAGAAGGACACACGGTGGAAACCCAAAAATCTACTACGATAAAAAACAACCGTGAAAGCCTCAAACATTATAATCAGACTATAATTCTTAGCATTTTTTTCTGGTCACCAAGGACGTCGAAGAGCAACGGAAGTAAACGAAAGTATCTTTAATGGAAAGATATTTTCGTTATTAAGTTTAGGTAGGTACCTAGCTATTTCTATATATACTTAATGATTCTCCTCGATTTGCCGCCCTTCGAGTAACTGCCGCCCCCAAGCGACGCTCAATCTGCCTACCTCCACGGGACGTCACTGTGTAGATAGTGTTTGTTAGTTTTTTAAATTCAATTAAACCCTGCCCAAACCAAAATATAATAGTTTGGGTATGCTAAGGGCGATACGACAAAAATATTGCACACTTTTTCAGTCATATTTATTTGCTTTCATTGAATTAAGAATACACAATATTATTACAGATGGTGTAGGTTAGTTTTTATTTTAATTAATTATGCAGTGACTCACCAAACCATAATCGATAAAAACTATTCTTCTATCAATAAAATATTTAAAATTATGTATGGTTTAATGGCAATATTTTAGATATTTTATAGACAAACGAACAGTTTTGACTATTATCTACTATGATTTGGATTAAGCAATGTTTAATTGTATTTTAAAAACTAACAAACATCACCTACAAATTGTAGTCTTAGTTCAATGAAAACAAATACGTTTGACTGACAAAGTTTAGTATGCACTATTTATGTCGGATCTTAATAGCCTACCTCCGCACTTTGCCACTGGAGTAAGGTGGATAATCTTAGTCACAAGGAAACAACGACATTATTAATGGACAACGCGCTTAATACAGTAGCTAGCAAGTAAATTCGTACATAGCGACATTCGCACATGTATAGGTAGACGTCACGCAATTTCCATTATGCGATATCACGCATCGGGAATTTATAGCAATATCACCTTTATTGTAATGGCATTAGAACATTGTTTCTAGTGTCAATGTTCATTTGAGCGAACCCGTTCGAACCGAACCATTTGGCAGATCCGACAAAAAGCATCGGGAATTTATAGCAATATCACCTTTATTGTAATGGCGTTAGAATAGATTATGCCATTCGGCCAATGACATTAATATGGATGAAGCATCTGGAAAAAAAATGATACTCAATTTTTTGTCGGGTCTACCGAATGGCATAATCTGTTATAACGCCATTTACAATAAAGGTGATATTGCTATAAATTCTCGATGCTTTTTGTCGGGTCTGCCGAATGGTTCGGTTCGAGCGGGTTTGCTCAAATGAACATTGACACTCGAAACACTGTAATAACGCCATTACAATAAAGGTGATATTGCTATAAATTCCCGATGCATGATATTGCATAATGGAAATTGCGTGACGTCTACCTATACATGTGCGAATGTCGAATTCACTTGCTAGCTACTGTACTGAGTGCGTCGTCCATTAATAATGTCATTGCATTCGGCAGACCCGACAAAAAAGTGAGTGTCATTTTTTTTCCAGATGGTTCATCCATATTAATGTCATTGCAAGGAAACGACTGCGAAGAGATCTAAATATCTTAGAATCTCAGTTATAATTACATCAGTAAATTTCACCCTGCCTTGAGTGAAGTAGAAAACCGAGAGGGGCGGAAAGTTTTAATCGCGCAGAGATGGCTGCATTTTAAATATGGTCACCGTACTCAGTCATGAGTAGGGATTACAATCCCGGGATCCCGAACTATTTTCGATACCTATGAATCCCGGGATTGGTAAACATAATCCCGAAACTTTCGGGATTGATTTTTTTATTAATTTTTATGGAAAATAAAATAAAAACGAAAATATAACAGAAAAAATACTTTTAATAACATATAAACTACATCAGAAATAAGCTAAGTTTGGATGAAGTTTGATTTATTACCCATGTGTAACCAATTCATTTTATTTTTTCACATAAATTAATAATAATGAGAAAGATTGGGGGAAAAAAACAATGTTTCGCACTTTCGTGATATGAATTTGAGAAATAGAATAAATAAATCAAGAAACATTTTTTTTTCGACCATGTCCGATCCTAATAGGATCATATGAGCCTCCACAGAGTAGAGGTTTGTATTAACAGATTTTGTTTTTTACAAGAAATGGATGTCAGCCACTTGCTCAACCTATTAGGTCCATACCCTGACTCACACACATATTGAAAAACAATATGTGTACTTGCCAGACCCAGGGTTCGAACCTGAGACCCACGGCGTGATAGTCCAACGCTTATGCCGCGCGGCCACCGTGGGTGAAACATTTAGTTAGACGTTTCTACCATAAAATGCTATTCTGGAGACCCACTGATCACAGGGGAAATCACCGGATAATAAATAACCATTTTTTGTTGCCTTACGCAATCGTAACAACATCAGAAAAAACTAAAAAAACTAACACTTCACGTTAGCTTGTATTTATTGTCAACACAATATGTTATATTTTATTTTAATTGAACTTGTATTTGTATTTGTTATCTTTTCATAAATAAATATAACTATTTTACTCTCACATTATTATTTAATTACAATATTATTTACTCCATGCTAAGTACTTACATACTTCCAAACGTTGGAAAATGGGAACTACAAAATAAAAATGAGCCACGAGTTGGAAGAGCTGATTAAACAGCAAACAATCATAAGATACTGTAAGTCCCAAAGACTACGATGGGCGGGACATGTGGAGAGAATGCCTGAAGTTAGAGCGCAAAGGATCATGACAAAGTGGCTACCCCAACGGAAGAGACCCAGAGGCCGTCCAAGAAGGAGATGGGCTGACGCCGTAGAAGTGGACTGGCTTCATATAGGAAGACCCGGTAACTGGAGAAGTGTGGCGAGAGACCGGAATGAGTGGAGAGCGGTTGTGGAGGAGGCCAAATCCCACCCCGGGATGTAGCGCCGTGGAAGAAGATTATTTACTCCATTACACCTATGTATTTCCAAGATTGAACATGCACAATATTAACAATAAATGTCTTAAATAGTATAAATTATTTATTTATTTATATTTGACCGATATTATCAATGTTTTTTGAATATATAAAAATTTAATAAATTAACTATCAAAAAAATGCCAATTCCGGGATCGTCAAATTTGGCTCGGGATTGGATTCCCTAGTCATGAGAGAACAACCAAGAAGGAAAAAATATATTGTCATGTAAAATAAATCACTAGCAAATATTTATTTTTTATCACTCCTTGTATGAAAGAGCAGGTATTGCAATTTATAAAAGATATAAAAATAGTTTCAAATTTGTTAGGCATAGCTGTTTCTTGTACATGAATAGTTTAGTGCAGGGGTGACGGACCTTTTCCTGCCGGAAGGCCGCATTCATTTATCTTAAATCAAATAAGGCCACATTTAAGAAACATAAATAAAAATACAAGCACAGTCATCCCTCAATTTAAGCGGTAGATAGGTTCAATTCAATATTTTAAGAAAAATAATGCGTTTTTTTTGTTTCTTCTAGACAGGAAAACAATGATATTTATTAGTTTATTTATTTACGGGTTTACCCTTTAAAATGTATATGTACATTCATTATAATATACTAACATTATTATATTTACACGGATATATTTAAAATTAATGAATAGGTACTATTTATTAATTTGACACCTTTTAATGACTGGGTTGTGTCTACTTTTTATTGGAAAGCATTGGAATATATTTTGGTTACAGAGTAGAGGTTCGCAGTTCCAGTTGACCTCTAAATGGGTATCTGTCAATTGTTACCTTAATAGTGTCTTGATTAGGGTTAGGTACATAGGAGAATGTAGATTCACAGTAACATCTGATTGGAAATCAGGAAAACATTTTACGAGCATGTTGCCGAAGACGTGAGTATTCTACGGAATTTTTCCATGTTTCAATTGGATCTTTCTTAGCATCAAACAATGACTGGAAAATATCATTTACTGATAGCTAAATAAATTACATCGCCGTAGCTCTTTAGGTGCCTTGATGACATCAACTAGGTGAGGCTGAAATGCTAATTTCAGTGCGATTTCATGAGCTTCAAAATTAGTAAACATTTCATTGTATTCTACAATTACTACGTCAATAACAGTTGCATATTCTTCAAATGACTCGAATGTATAATAATTATTCTACCCATCAATGATCTTCGCTAACTAGAGGAAATGTTCATTCGAAATTTCTTCTTGAAGAAGAAAAATAATCTAATATATTTTTATACTTACCCAATAAATAAAATAATTACACGACAAAAAGAACTTTTTATATACTTACAACTTTTTAAATTTTCTTTTGAATCATATAAACTTGACTTGAGTAGCTTAAACGATCAAAAAAAATTGTACTTGATAGAAATACTGAATAAATATAGAATACTGAAATGTCATTTTGACATTTCATATTGATTTCCATAGTAAGGCACGTATTTATTAATAATTTAGTTGCTAGGACCCCAGACCCCCAGCAACCAATAATAGTGGATTGGATTACGGATTTCTTCCGAAATAACTTTTCATACAAAACAGAATTAACTGAAAATGAATTAAATTCTACTTGAAGATAGCTAAAAGTATTAAAAGAATGCATTGGCATCGTGTTCTGATATATTTTAAAAGTTTCAAATGTCTAGCTAGTCGGGAAATTAGTTAAAAATCGATTGCAAGATTTGTACTGGTTAAACAACCACCGGACAAACAAGAATACGAGCTAAGAAGAACGTGGTAAAATAAAAGGATTTATTTTGTAAAGTTTGGATTCAGTCAAAAGGCCGCACTTGAGACCCTAAAAGGCCGCAAGTTCGTCATTCCTGGTTAAGTGTGTCTTTACACAAAAAATGTATGTCACGAAAAGATACGAATACGATTAAAATTCCAAAAAGATACCTACGTCAAATAGTTGACTTATGATTAATACAACGGTACCTTAATCCAAATAGTTTGGACCATACCGAGAGTGAATCACAAAATAGTGAACGTTGTTTATAAGATTATTAATTATCGATAGCCAGTGGCGCACCCAGGATTTAATATTGGGGGGGGGGTGGCAAGGAGGAGAATGTAAATTAGTCCCATAGGCTCTTTTTCTTCTTCACAGCCTAATTTCTCGTTTATCGGTTTTTTGTCTATTGCACTCGGTGTACCTACAGCATGGTCCCCACATCCTGAAACGGGCCCTCAGGCTAGGATATTTGGCGGGCCCCCTACCTACCGCTAAGATTAAAGGCAGTGTGAAACACAACATTAACGTTTTTCAAATTGTGTTTTAGTTCAATTTAAGGGTACTTATACACTGAATTATTGGCGATTTTTAATACATCTACTTTAATAATGAAGCTGTCGAGTATCGACACATAATAATTAAAAAATATATTGTACAATTGAGGCGTAGAGTTACAAAACCCGCTCTAGAGACTTTTTTGAGTTTTGAGTAAATGACGAAAAACTGTTTTGGGCATATCATGATGATTTAAGTGTAATTTTAGATAATATATTTCTTCCGTTACATACGGAAAAGTATAATAAAATGTCAAATCCAATGTATAAGCTGTATTTATTCAAATAAATGCATTTTAATTATCCCAAGAGCGGTCTTTGTCAGTCTCTACCTGACAGAGCGGCGTTCGACGCGGAATTTTTTAAAAAGAGCGGAGTTTGTCGCACAATATATAATATATTTTAACAATATGTAATATATTTTCGAATTTAATTTGTCTAGAAAATATTTTGTAGCCATTCTTACCTAATGGTAGCTGTATATTTTTCGCATTGTACCTACATATTTAGCTGTTATATTGGTATGTAATATTTTTTTAAAATAGTGGTATTTACTTTTCTTGAAAATATTTTTTTTAGATTTAAAAAAATAGTTATTTAGTTGAATAGTACCTACTTTTTACTATGTCAAATTGCCTTTGTGAAACTTTTTAATTTTAATATGTTAATGTCATGTACTAATAAAAATAAAAACCATTATCAAAAAATGTTACTTTTTCTGGAGACAATTAGTTATTACCTACATACCATGCAAATTATTTGTTTAATAGGTAACTAATCTTTTATCATTATATAAGTGCCCTAATAATTCTTAATAATTTTAATATTAATGACCATATTTTGAATCAAAAAGATATTTTTAAACCCTTAAAAGGTAATTATAAGATAATTTGAAATAACAATAACTATTTTTTTTAATAATATCAATAGCATAAATAAAAAAACCCAGCGGACTTAAGTACCGGCCTTTACCTAGCTAATCCCTGTATTACCTGTGTCCCCAAATTCCATGTCTGTGGGAAACCCACCATTAACTACCAACCTATTTATTAAATTTAAAAATAAAATGATAATATTTTTAAGCTATATTATTCATAATCTACTTAGGTATATTAGATATTTTATATCATTTAATTCAGAAACCAAATCCGATAAACAAAAGTCGCGAAGTATGAGCTTACTTATTTTCCCACATAAATATTTATTACCTATATTCTGTTGTTCCTGCTACTTTTTATATACAAATAATAGTAAACGTGGAATTTCTGAAATTTATTGCAAAAACGTATTATAAAAGTAACGGTATTTCTACAAGATAGCACAGCATTGTTAACTATGTGTCGTTATTACAACTAAGCTAATCTACAAATTAATAAACATATTTGAATTAAAATTCATTATCGTTCATATTAAGGGGGGACTTGCTCGTCGAAGGTCAAAATTGAGTTTTTATTGTATTTTCAAACCATGATCCTGGACACTCCTTAAACGTTGTAGATAATCTATTTATATAATTTTGAAGCCTTATTATCCTTTATAGTTATTTTAAACATTTGATGACTGCATGAAGTATTTTTGTTACATAAAATAGTATTCTTTTAAACCTCTCGCTCTAATGTTTTAGAATATAGTCATATTTCGGTACAGAACTGTGCAGTGGTGTTAAGATTTTTTACATTTATTAATTTTTAAACGCATTTATAAAACCATTAGTATAATTTATTACGAGATAATTTTTGTAAAATATTCACGATAAAAAATTATTTTGATAATCTCTGTGATCCCAAATTTGACAAGAATTAGGCATTTTATTATTCAAAAAATCGGCAAGATTAACACATTTGAAGATGATTCTAAAGATATTTATTATAAGCTATGTCTTTGACCATTCAAGTGTGATAAAAATCTTATGAATAATGATTGCTTTATAAGAATTATAGACCTAAGAATAAGGTAGTGTTTTTTTGAAATACGCCATTTCTTTTGTCATTCCCTAGTGGTTAAGCTACAACATACGGCCGTAGCCATAAAATTACAAACTATAATTAAAGTAGGGAGTAAAATTATGTTAACGCGCGTGTTTGAACATGTACCTAACCGAATTTTTTTTTATTTTTTTTTAAACGGTACATGTTCAAACACGCGCGTCAATATCATTTTACTCCCTACTTCAATTATAGTTTGTCAATTTATGGCTACGGCCGTATGTTGTAGCTTAACCACTAGGGAATGACAAAAGAAATGGCGTATTTCAAAAAAACACTACCTTATTCTTAAGTCAATAATTATTATAAAGCAATCATTATTCCTAAGATGTTTATCACACTTGAATGGTCAAAGACATAGCTTATAATAAATATCTTTAGAATCATCTTCAAATGTGTTAATCTTGCCGATTTTTTGAATAATAAAATGCCTAATTCTTGTCAAATTTGGGATCACAGAGATTATCAATATAATTTTTTATCGTGAATATTTTACAAAAATTATCTCGTAATAAATTATGCTAATGGTTTTATAAATGCGTTTAAAAATTAATAAATGTAAAAAATCTTAACACCACTGCACAGTTATGTACCGAAATATGACTATATTCTAAAACATTAGAGCGAGAGGTTTAAAAGAATACTATTTTATGTAACAAAAATACTTCATGCAGTCATCAAATGTTTAAAATAACTATAAAGGATAATAAGGCTTCAAAATTATATAAATAGATCATCTACAACGTTTAAGGAGTGTCCAGGATCATGGTTTGAATATACAATAAAAACTCAATTTTGACCTTCGACGAGCATGTCCCCCCTTAACGAATGATACAATTTTATGACGAAAAAAACTTGTCCCGTGGAGATAATGATAAGGAATGTCATTTTTTATCAAGGGAGATGAAAAAACTAACCTAACGTAACATAACCTACTAAATTTATCATTTGTATAGTACAAATTATCAAACAAAAAGCATTTCTCCGACAGAAAATAGTTTTCCTTTAATTATATTTTTGACACAAACCAAATAATGATGAAAAAGGTGTAAGAACCTTATGATATTTTATTATATCACACAGAATATTAAATATAAATGACAACAAAAAATATACGTAAAACTAGAAAATAATATGAGCCACCACTGGGTTATTCATGACAATACAGCAAAATATAGTCAATTTTCAAATACGTTTTTTTGGCGTAACAGGCTACATTTCCAAGCAGCTGAATTTTTCAAACGCTTCCTTGATTGTTCTTGTTGAGATTCCGTCACACTAACTATTGAAACATTCATTATTAAAAGTAAAAAATAGTAAAATAATTGAAGCAAAATTATGACGCGCACGAGAAAACGGTTTGACGGTTTGTATGGAGATTAAGGGGGGACATGCTCGTCGAAGGTCAAAATTTAGTTTTTATTGTATTTTCAAACCATGATCCTGGACACTCCTTAAACGTTGTAGATAATCTATTTATATAATTTTGAAGCCTTATTATCCTTTATAGTTATTTTAAACATTTGATGACTGCATAAAGTATTTTTGTTACATAAAATAGTATTCTTTTAAACCTCTCGCTCTAATGTTTTAGAATATAGTCATATTTCGGTACATAACTGTGCAGTGGTGTTAAGATTTTTTACATTTATTAATTTTTAAACGCATTTATAAAATTATTAGCATAATTTATTACGAGATAATTTTTGTAAAATATTCACGATAAAAAATTATATTGATAATCTCTGTGATCCCAAATTTGACAAGAATTAGGCATTTTATTATTCAAAAAATCGGCAAGATTAACACATTTGAAGATGATTCTAAAGATACTTATTATAAGCTATGTCTTTGACTATTCAAGTGTGATAAACATCTTATGAATAATGATTGCTTTATAATAATTATTGACCTAAGAATAAGGTAGTGTTTTTTAGAAATACGCCATTTCTTTTGTCATTCCCTAGTGGTTAAGCTACAACATACGGCCGTAGCCATAAATTGACAAACTATAATTAAAGTAGGGAGTAAAATTATGTTAACGCGCGTGTTTGAACATGTACCTAACCGAATTTTTTTTTTATTTTTTTTTAAACGGTACATGTTCAAACACGCGCGTTAATATCATTTTACTCCCTACTTCAATTATAGTTTGTCAATTTATGGCTACGGCCGTATGTTGTAGCTTAACCACTGGGGAATGACAAAAGAAATGGCGTATTTCAAAAAAACACTACCTTATTCTTAGGTCAATAATTATTATAAAGCAATCATTATTCATAAGATGTTTATCACACTTGAATGGTCAAAGACATAGCTTATAATAAATATCTTTAGAATCATCTTCAAATGCGTTAATCTTGCCGATTTTTTGAATAATAAAATGCCTAATTCTTGTCAAATTTGGGATCACAGAGATTATCAATATAATTTTTTATCGTAAATATTTTACAAAAATTATCTCGTAATAAATTATGCTAATAGTTT
Source organism: Rhyacophila brunnea (assembly GCF_057557595.1). NCBI lineage: Eukaryota > Metazoa > Arthropoda > Insecta > Trichoptera > Rhyacophilidae > Rhyacophila > Rhyacophila brunnea. Next base: position 19,425,510 of record NW_028232893.1, on the reverse strand, counting down.
TATAAATGCGTTTAAAAATTAATAAATGTAAAAAATCTTAACACCACTGCACAGTTATGTACCGAAATATGACTATATTCTAAAACATTAGAGCGAGAGGTTTAAAAGAATACTATTTTATGCAACAAAAATACTTTATGCAGTCATCAAATGTTTAAAATAACTATAAAGGATAATAAGGCTTCAAAATTATATAAATAGATTATCTACAACCTTTAAGGAGTGTCCAGGATCATGGTTTGAAAATACAATAAAAACTAAATTTTGACCTTCGACGAGCATGTCCCCCCTTAATTCGTGAAGAGTCATTATTTAAATCGCGGCGTCTGATTGGCCGGTTACGCAGAGAGGGTTTTACCAGAACAAATTTATTTTAAGAGCGGGTTTAGTCAGTCTCCTCGATATTTATTTTGATTTTTTGAAGAAACAGACAGGAATTTAAAACTCTCACCTAGAACAGAAAATAGGTCTTACGAAAGAGCTCCTGCGTACATTCATAACTATTTTTTTTGAAAAATCGCCCAGAGCGGGTTTTGTAACTCTATGCCTCAATTATATAATTGGAAATGTTCATGGTCATGAAGTATAATAGCGCCGCAGGTGACTTTTTTTACTATTAAAGCTAATTTATGATGTGTGTTTATCTCAATAAACTGGTCAACCCGACACGCCGGGCCCCCCACAGCCCGGGCCCCCAGGTTAGAGCTTTGTCAGAACTCCCCAGCCATGACCTACACCACTCCGGAATTCGGGTGGACACCGAGAATTTTTTGACAGTTCCATTAGGGATTGGGTTTCTAAAAAAACCTGACATTAGTGTTTCGAAATTTTTGTGCTAGAAATTAAAATCTAAGATTTTTTTCTAAAAAGGGTGCTGGAGAATTACAAATCATTTTTTGCCGTGTTTTTATTTGTCTAGTTTGGCTTTCAATTTCAATGTTTAAAATCATTCTGATAAATTTTCATGTTTGGGGGTTGCCAGGGCCCCTTTCCCCCCCCCCCCTCCCTGGGTGCGCCACTGTGACGATAGCGATTCTAGATAATTTCATGTAGTATGGTTGAATTAATCTTAGTAGGTAACAAGGTAACTACATTAAAACAAATTTAAATATGCGTTGGTGCATTCAAAGATGACGTCTTAAACGTGATGCTGGGGTGTTTTGATATTTTATTATAAATATAATATGTGTATGGCGAACAGTTCATTGCGATGTTTGTATTTGTTTATTGAAATATTTTATATAATGAAATGTTCATTAGGTATATAAAAGAAAATTATTTAACTTTAATACAGTTCAAATTTTTTTTAAATCTCAGTGCTGCCCTTGCGAATAAATGTCAGAGAACAAAAGTGTAAACTTGCCACAAACTAATTCACAATCAGTGTCGGTCTTCTATAAACCACATGAGATGGACTCTTTGTCACAATATATCGGATAAAAACAATAAATATATGTATATAACAATCAATTAAACTGTAAAAAAATCCTACCAAGATTCCCTGTAATTGTACATATTAAATTATAATGTCGGTTTTTCTCAAGGGGGCCTCCAAACCTGTCGGCATCTTGGACTACCATTTAAATATTATTTTCTTGCGTGTCCGGAAACTTGTACGTACGTCGTATCACACTTCACCGTGAAATGTTGTAGGTATCGGAAATATATATATATCAGTGGCGAAGGGTGGAGGTAGGCTGTTAAGATTCGCTATAAATAGTGCACACTAAACTTTTTTAGTCATATGTATTTGTTTTTATTGAACTAAGACTACAATTTACAGATGGTGTTAGTTAGTTTTTAAAAATCAATTAAACCATGCCTAAACGAAACCATAATAGATTTGGTCTAATTTGGGCAATACGACAAAATTGTGCACACTTTTTCATTCATAGTTATTCGTTTTCGTTGGATTAAATATACATATTACACATATTGTTGGTTAATTGTTTTAATTCATTAAGCCCTGACTAAACCAAACTATAATAAATAAAAAATATTATTCTATTTACAAAATATTCAAAGTTATGTATGATTTAATTGCATACTTTTAGATATTTTAGAAATAGACATGTATTTTTTGACTATTATCTATTATGGCTATGGTTTAATTGAATTTTAAAAACTAACCAACACTATCTGTAAATTGTAGTCTTATTTCAATGAAAACAAATATGTATGTCTGAAAAAGTTTAATGTGCACTGTTTATGGCGGATCTTAACAGCCTACCTCCACCCTTCGCCACTGATATATATATATATATATTTTGACCATTTCCGATCCTAATAGGATCATATGGGCCTCCATAGAGTAGAGGTTTGTATTAACAGATTTTGTTTTATACGAGAAATGCATGTCAGCCACTTGCTCAACCTATTAGGTCCATACCCTGACTCACACACAAACTGAAAAACAATATGTGAATACGTGTATTAATTAAGGCTCTAAGTACCAAAAACAAAAAACTGACATTTTTATAGAAAAGTGTTCTACATACTAACGCCAATAACTTCAGCTATGGTCTAAGTGCCTCAAGCAACTCAAAAAAATACAGCAAAATATTTAAACCTGTTGACGTTGTAAGTCCATTGGCCTGTTTTATTTATAATGGTGTAAATAACACTACAGTGGTCAACTTCATTCAATATAAAATGGCTGACGATGATTTGTTGACACTTGCGACTTCCTAATACCTAAAATTATAGAAGCTGCCGTGATTGCTTCACACTGTAAAACCACATTTTTCAAAAGGTCTGCTTCATGAAATTTTACTGCAATGACTCGGTATTTTGTATCTACAGGCAATACTACTTTTTGGTACTTAGAGCCTTAATTAATACACGTATTCATGTGTACTTGCCAGACCCAGGATTCGAACCTGAGAACCACATCGTGATAGTACAACGCTTATGCCGCGCGGCCACCGTGGGTGTCAAAAAGGTGGGTGGAAATATATGGCCGTATATTAAAGACCGTCCAACTTTTTTGGGTCGTATAGTACTGACATAAAATTCATGTCTAAATAAAACACGGTTCTTGTCGGTTTACACTTCACAGGAAGCCAGCAGCAAACACATTTTGAAAATAGCCGATATACTGAAATTAATCTTGACTTCTTTGTCCTGACTAAAATAATGCATCGAATTATACATCTCGTAGATGCATTAACATGGTGGTGATAATACATGACAGTAAAAAAATATCTATACAAAAATAATATTTAATAACACTTTAATTGTGAAGAAAATATGGTTTTCTTATCTTAATCTTCGATACAAGTAAGGCATTGTAATAGTAGGCTATTTGTTAATAAATATGCCTGTTTGCGTGACTGCAAGATAAGGTATTCTAACATTCGTGATGAAATGAGATCCATATCGACTGTCAGCACTAGCAGCCAGATCATAGAAAATTACAGTTAATGATATTTCAATCAATGATCCAATTCCCATCACTTCTAAAAAGTTTTACATAATACGAGGGTGGGTCAATAATTCCTTAGAAAAAAGCATTAAAACAGTTTTTATTTTTGTATTTTTTTTTTATTTCTCAACATAATCTCCTTGGAGCTCAATACACTTGGTTAGACGTTTCTCAATTTTTTTTAAACCGTCAGAAAAATAAGTTTTCGGAAGGTCCTCAAAATAAGCATTTGTCCGATCGATGACTTCTTCATTTGCAAAAAAACCTTGTCCACTTAGCCATTTTTTTAAGTTTGGGAAAAGGAAATAGTCACTGGCTAAATCTGGCGAATACGGTGGGTGGTCGACCAATTCGAACTTCAATTCTTCAATTTTAGCCATTGATCGTAAACATGTGTGAACACGGGCATTGTCCTGATGAAAGAGGATTTTTTTCCTGTTTAAATGAGGCCATTTTTCTTCAATTTCGTTTTTTAGCTGGTCCAATAAAGATGCATAATAATCCCCTGTTATTGTTTTTCCTTTTTCCAAATAGTCAACGAAAATAATTTCACGTGCATCCCAAAATACAGTAGCCATAACCTTACCAGCTGATTTTACGGTTTTCGCCTTCTTTGGACATGGTTTGTCTTCGCAATCCACTGCTTTGACTGTTCTTTCGTCTCGGGAGTATAGTGGTGTATCCATGTTTCATCTACAGTCACAAAGCGACGAAAAAATTCATCCGGATTGCGTTGCATGAGCGACAACAGGGCTTTAGAGGCCACCACCCTATTGCGTTTATTGTCGACTGTGAGCAAACGCGGCACCCATCTTGCAGAAATATTTTTCATGCCCAATTTGTCATGTAAAATAGAAATGACGCTACCTTTTGAGATCCCTGTAACCTCAATTATCTCACTCAACTTTAATCTTCGGTCACTTAACACCATATCGTGGATTTTATTGATCATTTCTGGTGTAGTCACCTCTACAGGACGTCCTGAGCGTGGTTCATCCTTTGTTGATGTACGACCACGTTTAAATTCATTTAACCAGTTATAAATAGTTGCAAGTGAAGGAGCAGATATGCCGTGAACGAAATCCAACTCATTTTTTATTTCCTTTGCTGTTAACCCTTTTATATTAAAATGTTTAATAACAGCTCTAAACTCAATTTTCTCCATTTTCCATTTTTCCATTTTCCACAAGCAAATTTTTTTTTAAATGTACGAAAAACACACAACAACCCGACCAATCTGATTGAAACTTCGCAGCATACTGAATCGGTAGTGCCGCTGCATGAAAACAAACCGCTTACAGTACTAGTCGCGCCACTTGTCGGCTTTTCTAAGGACTTATTGACCCACCCTCGTAACTGGTTATTATCAGATGCAAAATAAATACATATGTGAAAAAACAGATTGTTTAGTGGAATAATAGATCACAACTAAGCGCACACACAGAAAAATGGTTTGGGGGGTTATTTATTAATTATTCATTTTTAATGCCCCCACCTATCGCTAAGGTTAAGGGCAGTATAATGTCCTACAAACTACACTACACACTGCACAATACACTACACACAACTACACTACATACTACACTACAAACACTGTAGTGTTCTCAAAATGGTATTCCGTTGAACCCCAGGGTTTTGCAAGGTAAAATTAAGGGCGTTCCGTGTATTTTTTTTGCGATTTTTTGTATTTTTAAATAATTCCACTTGTCCAACAGTCGTTGGCGTTCGGTATAATATTATGAAGCACCGATAGTGACCCCTTATTGTGGTAGCCAAGTAATATGCGATCTTTTGCCATTTTTTGATAAATAGCTATTTTATTAGACATAAAACACACTAAAAATAAAGTTCTACACGTGAATTTGTCATTTAATTATTAAATAAATTATGATATCATATCAAATAATATCGTACAGCCACATATTGTGAAGTGTTAATACTATTATAGTAAAACAGCGCTGCAGGCGAGTTTTTTACTATTAGAGCAAATTTGTGGTGTGTGTATTTACAGCACTTAACTATTCGACACGCCACGCTGGCCCCCTTCAGGCTAGAGCCTTGTCAGCTCCTCCGCTTGTGGGGATCATAGTGTTAGGGGTCGAAGTTAACAAAATATAGCAGGCGTCACGGACTTCCATATTTACCCCGCCTACTACATACAACTTCTCGTCGCTTCGGACCCCCGAAATTTACCAGGTGCATTCCCCATACCTAGACACTCCTCAATTTGAGTCTAACGATTAACAAATGACTGGTAGCTATAGCTATGGTAGAATGCGCGTGGCCTAGTGGTCATCATTATTAGGATCGTTAGGTCTTTTAAAGATGCCAAGCTGACCTAAGTATATATTTTTTTAGTTTACTTCTCAATTTTAACAATAGGAATACAGCATATGTTGTGGAGATGATCGCATTCATTCATTAATCGATGCCTGAATATTTACGTGAAATTGATCATGCATAGCCTGCGCATTGTCTGCCTCAAACCGGATTCGTGATGATAGTCAGTGCTTGCGCACGTAGCTCATCACCGATGGACTTCTTTTCAACATCAGATCATTGTAACCAACCGAATGATTCCCCGAAAAACGTTTAACAGTAAATGATACAATAATTTTACGCCAAATAAGTCAAAATACAATAATTTTGAAAGATTCAGAATGACAAATGATCTGTATACAATAGTTTTTTTCAAACTACTTTAAATTTTACATCTATGCATTCAAATCCAAATCCGGCATTATAAAAAGATGACAACACTTCTTCCACTGAAAAATTTAAAACTATTTGACGTAGAAGTGTATACAATTGACACAGTGCGTTCCACACATGCAACCTAAAGCATGCGCAAAACTATTCAGTGTTAAAACCAGAATTAAAAAGTTGAAGTGAAATGGAAGATGAAAGTGATCAATTATTAATGTAGTTGGAAACATTCGGAATAGTTTGAATTCCTCTGTAGTCACAGTTCAAAACAAATAAATGTTGTCATTATAAAAAATCAAATCAATCTGTTTCAATCGATTCATTATTTATAATGCTCGTAACACTGACCGTATGACCGTCGGGTTTCGGCGAAAGTGTTCAATCAATGTCGAAAATCATTAGGCGATCTCCACGCGCATGAATTCTCAATTACCAGATCATAAAAACAGTACATTATGACAGCAGATTTTGCTACCGACTGGCGCATTTCTGTTTATTGATTTATTAAAAATAGAAAACGAAATACGTTCGGCGCCAAAGCACTTTGATGCGTAAGTAAATTACGCATAATCATGTCGGATTAACCTTAATTTAAACGTCAAATATTTTCGAATATGTGCTTTTGATTTTTATGTAGGCTACGTATAAAATGTGTGATATTTTCACTCCAATGAGAAGATGTAATCGGCGCAAAGGCTAGAAATGCACTCCTTAAGGGCGGTACATTGTAAATGCTGATATGTAAATTCAGCGCTCGAAATGGACCGGAACTTACCGGAGCGCAGTATTAAAAATGATGCACTAATTCGGGAATTATCATGAAAATAATTGGACTATTTACCTTTTTTAATATAGTTTTATAAGAAACTTGACATGTCGTATTTCTACAAACAATCTTCTTCTTCCACGGCGCTACATCCCGGGGTGGAATTTGGCCTCCTTCACAACCGCTCTCCACTCACTCCGGTCTCTCGCCACACTTCTCCAGTTACCGGGTCTTCCTATATGAAGCCAGTCCACTTCTACGGCTTCAGCCCATCTCCTTCTTGGACGGCCTCTGGGTCTCTTCCGTTGGGGTAGCCACTTTGTCATGATCCTTGGCGCTCTAGCTTCAGGCATTCTCTCCACATGTCCCGCTCATCGTAGTCTTTGGGACTTACAGTATCTTATGATTGTTTGCTGTTTAATCAGCTCTTCCAACTCGTGATTAATTTTTATTTTGTAGTTCCCATTTTCCAACGTTTTCTACAAACAATAGTAAAATGTTTTGTTACAAAGATAACTAGGCGATCTTATCTATCGAATTTCGCCATTCAGTGAACAGATTTTCATAAATATAAATTCTATATTTCCTCGTGCTAACCAAAGTTTTATCTACACTAGTAACAATAATTAATTCACGTTTAGTTGCTATAACGAATTGATAACATAATTAATTCTGATTAATGGGAGTTGTGTACCATTCAATCGGAATGGGAGTTTAGTATCCCAGTATTCATCTCTTCAATGTCTGTCTAATTTAACTAAATCAACGATCATAAATATTACATTATTTATAATTACAAAACAGTGACGGAGGTAGACAAACATGCACTGCTTAGATGCAGCATATAAAATGCGGCGATGTAATAAATTGCCTGCCCAAATTCGTAATACTTGTCCGCATGCCCCCCATATCCTGAAGCGGGCCCCCTGGCCAGGATTTTTGTCGACCCCCCCTACCTATCGCTAGGGTTAAAAGCAGTGTGACGCTCTACAAAAACTTTTTCCAAATGGTGTTCCAGGTAAAATTAAGGGTAAATATTCAGTCTATTTTTAGCGATTTTTTAAATACAAATCCACTTGAATTTTCACACAATTTTTTTACACAAATTTTCGAATATCGACATACAATAATCAAAATTTGCATCACACAATCATATATTTTAAATGTTAATATTCTTAAAGTAAAAGACTTTTTGACCATTAGAGCAAATTTGTGATGTGTGTTTATTTCATTTATAAGGCAGTCGCGCCACGCGGGGCTCCCTCAGAGTCCGGGCCCCCAGGCTAGAGCCCTGTCAGCCCCCCCCCTCTTGTGGGGGCCATGGTTGTCTGTATCAGATGTCTAAGGACTGTTCTTGCATTTGCCCGTCTAAAAACACCTTAACATTATCGGAAAGTTTTCGAGGGCTCCGGTTCATAAACTTTTCTATTTCGAGCGCTGGTAAAGTTGGGATAAAATGCGAATATTCCAGCTTTTTCGCTAGCCTAGATTTACCATAGGGATAAAGAGACTATAGCCCAGTTGTTCCAAGTAGTGTAGATAGATATAATAGAACGCGTCTAAAAAATATTTTTCTCCTTGTTCAACGCGTGCACAGAACATGAATATTTGGTTAAAAACGCGTCTTATCCTCGCAGCTGTAAGGTATACTTATACTAAAATACTAAATCACTTTTAAATGAAGTGGAATGAACTTCAAATGCATCTGAAGTAGGCGTCTATTTTAGAAGGCGCTCAAATGGATGCAGTCAAAAAAGGCGATGTCACTACCTACCTATTTTAATTTTTATATTAATAATTTTTAAATAGTATGAAAATCATCTTGGTGAAAACTTTCATAATCAATATTTTTTTATACACAATGCACAATTTTATTCACAATAATACCTATTATGACAGCAAACCACGTCTTCACAATAATGTTAAAGACTTCATTTTAACTAAAGTTAAAATTATTTAAAAATATTGAAAATTTATTGGTAGGTACGTACTTTACCCTAATTCAGTCTATTTACCTAAGTGAATCTTTAAATAAATGATTTTGAACCGTTAAGTAGCTATTAGCGATTAAAAAATAAATATAATGACATAATCTGTCATGTCAAATAAATGATATTTTTACGATGAGAATATTCTAAACGGTTGTATGCCAATTATTGCGATTTACTGGCGAATCCAGTTAATTTGAGTATGTGAAACGGAAATAAATATTTTTCTCACAAGGCAACATTTTTTGATGATCTACATTAAATTTAGAATTGATATAATTCGGAAATTCATAGAAACAAATATTTTTAATTAATCAGAACAAAGAAAAAAAATATGGTTTAATCAGAGGTTATCAAACGTTTGTGATTCACGACATCCTAAATCGGAGACGTCTCGTTGATTAGGTGTTTGAAGTAGATATATGAGTACTATGGTTCACTAACAAATAATTGTCGCATTTCCTTATGCCAGTCAGTCAGTGGCAATGGGTGGAAGTAGGCTTAACTTTGGATATTTGACTTTACATGGGCATAGATATCATTTTTTACTATCCGCTGATAAGTTACTGAGTTATAGCTAATAATACCGTAACGCCCATACTACCGATGTATATCGGGCTTATTATACGTCACCCCTCCCCCGTGCGTCCCGCAATTTTTACTATAGATAGCTGTTTGTGGCATCGAGCCGTCAGATTTGGTCGCCACAAAGGCTAATTATTTAAAAAAAAATTACGGCGTCTTATTGCGGACGTGAAGATCTCTTCACTAAGTTTTGTTTGTCCGTATTATTTTAGCTTTGGTTTTTATATCTTATCTATATATCATTAAATTCCTTAATCTTTGTTAAGTCGTCGTGCCTTTCTATCCCATGGCACTTTTATTAAATTACATCTTTCGTTACAATCAGTCAAAGCTCACTTCACATGACTTGGGTATCTGCTCATGAGACATTACCAGACGTAAACAAGTACTGATGCTTCACATCCAAACGTAGAACCTCGTGATATACTCGATTAAGACCGAATGTGGTGCGGGGCGGGTTGGTTTGGAGGTCCATATGTGTGTTGTATTTTTATATTTTTGGCTTTTCATCGGCATACTATTATTTTTACTATTTCCTGATTAGTTGCTGAGTTATTGCTACTAATTTCGTAACACCCCAACTCCAGAATGTTACCATATATGGGACCGTGTTCAGATACCTATATAGCCAAAAAAATGGTAAATACCTGTCCACTCCATTGCAACTGCAAAAATACAATCTGTCATAATAATATTATTATTACAATCTGCAGAATGACACGCGATAGACAAACAATGAATCAAACGAGACAGGTGGGTAATAAAACTTACGGAACACAGAGGTTTTTTTTTTTTATTCGCCAATGTTGATTTAAGGCGCACTCCAATTAACGAACACTTCACGCGAGATTTGAGATCTCAATCTCTATGGTGCTTTGTTTCTAAATTTGAAATCGCACAATAAAAATGCATCGCTACAGAATTGTTTTCTTGTTTTAGTGGGTATCTATGCCAGGTCGGGAGACTACATTTTTTTCGCCTCGCGTGACGTTTTAGTTTTGATTTGATTATCGCGACAGGCAGGGTGATTAAAATTATACGTAAGATAAGAAATAGTGTACGATGTAGAGATGTAGACCATATTATCTTAACCGGTGGTCCGCGGACAGCTGGTGATCCGCGAAGATTTTTGGGTGGGCCGCAAAAATTTTCTGCAGTTCAAAACTAGTTACCTAGAAACCCAACGTTTGAAGTGGAGTTGTATTATATTTCGACAATTGTTTCAAAAATGGTGTTATAGCGCCTGTACACATGCATGGAATTACTGTCGGCAATTGTGCTTATTTTAAACTGTCATAACAATAACTCTTTACACGTAAAAGTGCTGACTGTCTCTCCAATCTCATTCTTCAAGAGTAAAGTGTCAATAACATTGAGCTACTTTACTAGCTGTTTGTTGGCGAATTTAATAGCGGGCGATTCAACTACTGCGATTGTGATGATGACACACAAAACTTTCCATTCGCTGAGAAGCCACAAGCCAGTGACTATTTTGACAGAACGTAGTTCGTTTTTTTATCGGGATGTTGCTACTGCGCAGACGCAGTACGCCCACACGCCGGCGTGTAGCGTGTAAAGTTGGCCGGCTTTCAACTTTTCTTGGTAGATTGTTTACAATCTGCTTGTTGGCTTGTTCAATGATGACACTGGGCGACTTTACATGTAGATTGCAAATTCGCCAACAAGCAGCTCGTAAAGTAGCTCAATGTAATTGACGCATAAGCGAGGTCCGAGGTTATCATTTTATACTACTATCTGACAGGTCGTATTGAAAATCGGAGCTCAAAATGAGTAGTTCGTTTTTTTACCGGCAGGTTCGCTAATATCGTTCTACTGCGCAGGCGCAGATATTACTTGCGTGGAAAAATTCATAACAATTTGGAATCTTCCAATCTTGTTTGATGTATGCACGCAATCTTACCAACTGCAGGATAATACATGTTTCTTCATACATTTTCTTTATATGCACAGTAAATCTATGCACGTGTAAACGGGGTATAATTATAAATATTTATTATTTTATTCCAATGTTGATGGTCCGCAAAACATTTTTTGATTTTTTGTGGTCCTCTGATATAAACCGATTTGAACGAGTGATCTATTTCATATACCACGACTCAAGAATCAATGATTCCTGTAGTTGAGAGAAGGACATTAAGCGAGGAATTACGATGTCCAAGAATTCTATGAGCTGTTTCACAAAGATAATATGGCAAATTTGCTACCATACTACTAAAAAAAGACACGTAAAATGCTTTTAATCTTCTTATACCTACTGTGTTGAAACCTGGACTTTATGAGAATCTGATAGGAATAGAATCGACGCATTCGAGATGCGGTGCTGTAGGAGGATGCTCTGCATTCCATGGACAGACACTAGACAGGCGCACAAATGTAAGTATCTGTAATGGAAGAGCTTGGCATTAAAGAACATCTCTCAGCCAATTTCAAGAGAAGCGTTCACCAATTCTTCGGTCACGTAGTAAGAAGGGATCCGAGCAACCTGGAGAGAAAACTAATCTCCAATGGCGTCAAAGGGAGTAGATTGCGAGAGCGTGCGCCTTCAAGAAAGCGACTGAATCAGCTATAACTGAAGACATAAAATCAACGCGGGATCGCTCTAGAATCTAGATGAAGGAGATTGTTGGCAACGCCTGTGATTTCAGTGATCATCATCCTTAGTAATGGGGGAAATGATATGAAGAGAACGCATGGTCTTGTGTGAAAATGAGTACACTATAAATGAGCATGTCCTGGATAGGCGCACAAGTGTCTAGCGTTGTTTATATTATAGGCTCGTCGCACATTACGATGGCTAAACGCAACCATAAATCTCAAGAAGTAGCAGTCTAGGTGTACCTACATTGAAGGGATAACTTCAAAGACATGACTCCTTTTGCCGGTTCATACGGTCCACATGACCGAAACATCGTAGCCTTTTAATATTGATTGATCGATTGCATATTTTACCAAAGCGGAAAAAATAAATAAAATTGGTATATTCACTGTGCTGACAAAGTTTGAATCGAAAGTAGGACAAAAACTACATATTAACAATATTATGTACCCGCCCATTGATGTGAATTACTCTTCTGTCATTGATTTTAGTCATAATTATATATGTTTATGATAGTCATATATATATTAAGTACCCACTTATATATAATATAATATAGTTTTCGGTGAAATGGTCACACCTACGTATTATGATGCTATGTTGTTTTTGTCTGCGGCTTAAAATGTAGGTTAAAACAGCGCGAATGGCAAAATAAACAAAAAGGAACCGCAATAAAATTTATGTCATATCACGAAATTTTATTGTGATGTTAAAATGAAAAATGGATCCGAAGAAATGTGCCTGTAGTCACATCTAAGATGAAGATGCGATGTTGGACATTACTTCGCCGCGTACTGCGGATGCCTCAAACGTATCTCATGCTAGAAACAGATTATCATCACGTCACGTGATCTCATATACTAGAACCAACAGAGCATTCAATAAAACTAACAACCAACAAAAACATTTTTTCAATAACTGGTCTTTTGTAGCTCCTTAAAAAATACGCGAGGTCACGTGACTAAAAATGACTTGAAATGCAGAAAAAAACTTATATCACGCGTCAGGTTGGTGGTGTGGTAAGGTGCGCGTGAGGTGACCTTAGTGTGGTTCTGATACATTTTGACATAACTTTACTTACTGAAACTATTCGTTTTTGGTTAAAAATTTATATACATATATATTATTTTTAACACTACAACAGGTCATGAGCCCCAATGACAATATTGTATTTAGTAATAAAGATAAACAATCACAGATGCACAGGCTTTGAGAAAATCACATAAAGAAAATATATTGTGACCTCACTGATAATAGAGTTTGGGGCTTTGAGAATTTCTGCCAAATCTTAGTAGTACACTGGTACGACTGCGTCACTAACACTCGAGTTTGTGCGCTGATATTTTCGTCTCAGTGATTGACGAATTAATCACTTAGATACGCTTTACATGGTTTAAAAATGTGTTCCGGATGCCGCCAGAGAATGCAACACTCCATAGCCTTGTAACACAGCTTCATGGATTCTGTCTCTCACATCTCCTTACAGCGATGCTACAGAAGTGATTTATTTGCTGCGGGTCTCACATGGCGGGATGCATAAGACTCAGTGATTCCCCTATTCTTCGATGCTGGACCGTACAAGTACTATTATATTAGTAATATTCCATATTTTATGATCAAGAAGTCGTGGACGATTAGTAGTTGTAAACCAATTTTCAATTGCATTCGCTGTACTAACTGCTAAACTCAATTGAACAAATGGGGACAAGTGTCTCTAGATTAATTAGTATTTATGAAAAAAATCACTTTGGCTTACACTTTCCATATGACTTTTCACTTTGAAACTAACGAATCAAATTTGTGAGGCATCATTTTTAGACTCTAATGTCAATTTAAAATGAAAAGTGTTAAAGCTCTCTCCGAAGATGACTAATAATTTAACTATTCAGGTGAGGTAAAAAAAAAGTCACGGCTATATTTATCACAGGCTCGCAATACAAAAGAGTGAAGTCAATTTTCGGTATAATATAATTTGAAAGTAGGTGAACAGTAAATTCAAATTAGACACAAACTCTTTTATATTTAATTGAACACATCAATAACAGTTCATAAACAGCTGCCCCAGTGCGAAGTCTTAACCCTAATCCAGACCAAGAATATGTATGTATCGTATATGGACAATGTTTTCCATCCGTGTCCGAGTGTGAAACCTATGGCGTTTTTGATTTGGCCTATCCATCTGGAAGGATCTCGTCATCAACCTCTCAGACCTTCGATATGACCATGGTGAATGCAGGCGCTGTTGTCGACTAAATAGGAGGAGCTTGTTAGTTTATAGTGCGGTTAAAAATGGGAGGAGCATGTTTGTTCACAGTTTTAACACGCAGCCAAGAAGATGTTGTCATAGAGCAGTAGATAGAAACTGATTAAAATTATCCCTCGTCTAATCTCTGTATAAAATCGTAACGAACGTCTATGTATTTCATTTGACAGTGCGGCGCCCAATTGTCCTGGCACCCAATTGTCCCATTCCCTTATACATTGATAAAACAATATCATTTAATTGTTACCTACCAATACTAAGACTATGTTTTTATTCATAATATAGTATATTTTTTATGAGATTGTTATTATTGGTATGCCACGAAACAATTTTTTTTTACCATGTCCGATCCTAATAAGATCACATGGGCCTCCACAGTGTGAAGGTTTGTGTTAACAGAATTTGTTTTTACGAGAAATGAATGTCAGCCACTTGCTCAACCTATTCAGTACATGTATATTTGCCAGACCCAGGATTCTAACCTGGGACCCTCGACACTATAAGGCCCAGTGGTCGGCAAACTCATTTGTCAAAAGAGCCAAATATCAATAGTACAACGATTGAGATCTCTTTTGGGAGCCAAATTTCTTAAACTTAAATAATATATGTAGGTAAGTACACTGTTTATTAACTTAATAAACTTTAGTTAAAGTTGTAAGTCTTAATTAAACTAAAGATAGCACACGTAATAATGATCTTATGCATTGATATAAATTAATTTGTATGTAAGGTGTCCATAAAATTAAATCATGACAATGACTGACAAACATTCAATGTGAATAATGGTCTTGCATCTCCTTGGAAAGTTTGGGTAAGTCAGATTTGTGTGTTGTTTTTAATTTTAAGCACGATTCCAGGTTCTCATTAATAAGAAGACTTCTCAATTTACTCTGAATTTCCTTTGTAGAAATCTCTTTACCAACCACAAAACATGCTACATTAACATTATTAGAAGATTGTATTCAGTAATTAAATACAGAACTCGATTTTTCTTGGCTCTTCTAAAGTTCCTCAACTGATATCTTCCTTGCATCACCGATAGGATATTTAGTGCGAAATGACGCGTGTTTAGTTGTAAAGTGTCTCTCTAAATTTGAATGTGCCAATTTTTCCCGACAAATAATACAGATCGGTAGGCCATTTAAGTTTTGAATAAACGCGAAATTCTCGGTCCATTCAACTTTAAATTCACGCTTTTCATCTTCCGTTTTGTTTTGCTTCTTCTTTATATCCATGTCAAATAGAGCAGAGGGCATTTGTGGCAGAGCCCCTCTCAAGGGACCAAAGAGCCGCATATGGCTCGCGAGCCGCGGTTTGCCGACCACTGCTATATGCCAACGCTTAAGCCGCGCGGCCATCGATGGTAAACGAAACAAATTACCCTTCTAAAAGTGCCGTTAAGTAACAAAGTTTGGCAGACACTGCTTTATAATATCACGTTCAACGTCCAGTGGTCTTTGGGAATTTTTGATGGATTTTATAGTATTTGTACGATGATTCATTGTCAAGCTTTATTTCATTGACTTGGATTCATAATAATATACTGAATCAATATAAATACAGGATTTTTCATTACAAATTTACAGAAACCTTTCTCGCCCTTAAGTGAAGTAGTATTCATGTACCTACCTACAAATTCTATTTGAAATTGGAATGGTATCGATACTCGAACATGTTTTAAAAGTTTAAAAGTAGATGACTAGGTGACATCAATTAACATTAATTAAATCTTTGTACGTATTAAAAATTTCTAAATAAAATACACACAATAAATAACATTATAAAACTAAATAAACTTTCGAATTAACCGTTTGTCAACTGCATGTGAGTGGCGCGAACTCACTTTTAAGTCCACAAAAATGTCCAGAAATGAGAATATATTCTCCTCATTCTGTCACTACAATCTTGACGTATCATTTATTCTGACAGTTATTTGAGGTTTCCGTGAAATAATTAATGTGCGTCTTTAGTCTAATTTCATATATAATACGGATTTTTAAAATATGCGATAGATTCAGTGTTACTTTATTAGAAGTCAGTTTACTATTCGGCAGTGGCCCACTGTGGTTCTATTTTTTTAATTCCGCATCCGTGAACAAAACAAATACGTATTATACACATCAACAACATTGAAGAAAACCATATGTACTTATGTATAGACGGAGCCTATATTATTATACACATCAACAACATTGAAGAAAACCATATGTACTTATGTATAGACGGAGCCTATATTATATGAAAGTGAAACTGAGGAAGATTCACTATTATATATTGAGGCTTAGGGCCAGATTTACTATAGTAAGTTATAAAAGGGATAGGTATACTAATTCAGCGGTCGAAATGGACCGGAACGAACCGGAGCGCTGATCATGATCATGAAACCCCGAGATTCGTGGAGCATTAAAAATTAATATAATTATTTACTTTAAAATAATATGTTTCTTCAAGATTATATGAAACTTATCGGAAACTAAAAAAATAATGTTTATGACGTGACGTAAACCTAAAATTTCGCCTGCGGCGCCGACAACATTGTATTCTAATCTTACATGCCATAAGATTGAGTTATTCTATTTAACCAGCTCGGTAGGTACATAACAAAAAAATAATCGTATAAGTAGACTTATTTTCGGAAAATTATCGATCGCTCCGGTACGTAAAATTATCTGTTATACAGATACGTATAGAAAGAGGTTTATTATATTCTAACGTACAGTGGCGTCCTGTGGGGGTTGGCAGATTGAGCGTCGCTTGAGGGCGGCAGTTACTCGAAGGGCGGCAAATCGATGAGAATCGTTTGGTATATAAAATAGAAATAGCTACCTAAACTTAGAAAATATCTTTCCATTAAAAAAAATTAGCTCAAACAAAATTTATTCATTGACATAAAAGGTTTAATAGGAGTGTAATTCTTTTGTCAAGTTCACGATGTCTAGTTTACTTCCGTTGCACTTCGACGTCCTTGGTGACCAGAAACGACACATGCACGGATGATAAAAAATACTGTATACAAAAATGGGGCGGTATTTTGGCGCTGTCCAGGGGCGGCATTTTGTCTAGGGACGTCACTGCTAACATATTTGATAGAATACTTGAAATATTAAAAATATGTGAACTATTAACAAATGTAGTCGTCTATAGAAGTGTTGGTAAAGAAAACAACGAGGAATAATTAGCTATTGCCAGTCAACCAAAAGAGGAAGATGGTGTGGGTGCTAGTGAAGAAGAAGATATTATTAAATCACAACACATTCCTTTATTGGATTCAGCGCTCGGAATGGACAGGAACGCACCGGAGCGCCGTTGTGGTTCGTGGAATTCCAAAATATACCGTTCCGGCTCGTGGATTCATTTAAAATTGCGTTGCGGTTCGTTAGATTGAGATAATTATATATGAATGTATCTTTTAAAGTTTTTCTCAAAATTAAAAATTAACGAAGTTATGTTATGCCGGGCGTGCAAGGGTTAAAAATAAAAATTATGACATCCCTAAATTTCTTTCAACCTTCTTATTTTGTGTCGATATGTCCATGCCTAAATGCATTGTCTAAATAACAAGAAACAACCAGCTGCAAGCGTAAATTACTTTATTACCCAAAAAATGTGCCGGTACTGTTCGGTTATACCGGAGGCAGCGGAAAACGCATTTTGAAAATAGCCGATAAACTGGATTATTTGTTAGGTTAACCTAACCAAACCTAACCTAACCTAACCTAACCTAACCTAACCTAACCCAACCTAACCGAACCTAAACTAACCCAAACTAACAAATAATCCAGTTTATCGACTATTTTCAAAATGCGTTTTCCGCTGCCTCCGGTATAACCGAACAGTACCAATGTGCCTTGCTGACACTATTTGAAAACTCTTAAAAAATAAAGTATACATTGTTTAATAATTTCTAAAGGACGAAACATTTCAAATCTCAATACAATCTTGCCTTTGACTATTACGCATTGTTCATTTACTTACCTACTAATTTATTATATTATTTTATTCGGAGTGACAAAAATTATTACTTCGCCATTTATTTTCGGGTGAATGAATTGTGTTTTCGGTGGTTAAATAAATTAATATAAAAAAGTTTGATAATTTGACTCGTGCGATTCCGCTATAATATTCCTATTAGTTGCCTTTTAAAATATTTTGTATTATTTAAGATATAAATACGTTTCTAAACAAAATTGTTTATATTATTAGTTTGGTGTTTTTTTTTTGCTACATTCTAGTAAGTTTTGTGTTTTAATTTTAACTGTGTGTTTAACTTGATTTTTTAATAAAAAATTGTTCTCCTAAAAGTTGGTCAAAAATGTCATCAGGCGAAACGTGTTAACCGAAACTATTGAAAAATATTTTGTCGCAGGTAACGTAACGCTTGCCACATACCTACACAATTTGATCATTTAAAAATTGATATTGAGTGGTTATTTATAAAAATAATGAAGGTATAATAAAGTAGTAGGTAATTCGTGTAAATCTGCTAAAACCACATAACATTAGGAATTCACTCCAAAAACCATTGAAATGGCAACAGATGGTATTCATCTCACCAATTGACTTTTGTTAAAAAAAGTTTATGACGTGTCGTAAACCCCTATTTTTACGATGTTTACATTTGTTTTGTAATTTACATTATTGTTGAATTGCGACTATAGTACAATAAATCTTGTGATATGACTACTACATTCATTCATTTATTTGCCATAGGTTATGATGAGTATACTTTTTTGTAAGTGAATTTTGTTGCTTCTGGTAAGTTTTGTGTTTTAAT
This sequence comes from Rhyacophila brunnea, assembly GCF_057557595.1. Lineage (NCBI taxonomy): Eukaryota > Metazoa > Arthropoda > Insecta > Trichoptera > Rhyacophilidae > Rhyacophila > Rhyacophila brunnea. Next base: position 19,406,387 of record NW_028232893.1, on the reverse strand, counting down.
TTTAACTTTGTGTTGAACATATTTTTAATAACAATTTGTTATCTTAAAATTTGGTTAAAATTCTCAGCAGGCGATACGAATACCTTTATAATTATCGTCGGTGTATTGTAAAAAGGGCGAATTAACCAAAATACTATTTTACAGGAGGAGGATTTTTAACCTTTGACATTTATTTATTAATTACCTGTGGATGAATACTGTCCTTATAATAGGCTTTATAATATAATATTTTAAAAAGTCTATAATGTTAAATTCGCTTTTTATTCGTAACACTAGGTGGATAATCACCCTTACAATTATCGTTTTTAATAAGTACTTTCCTGTGGGATACAAATTCGCAATTTTTACATAATTATATTATTACATAATATATACCTATATACTATTGTCGCTGGTATCCAAACTGATTTAAGATAATTCTGGCCACACGCACAATTTGATATTTTTGTGGATATTTGTAAAAATAATGAAGGCTTAATTACGTAGTAGGTACTTCGTGTAAATCTGCTAAAACATTAGGAATTCTCTCCGGTGGACAATACAGTGGCAACATCTGTTCTGTGATTCAATAATTATTATCATCTCAACAACTTGACTCATATTAAAAAAATATTTATGATAAGTCGTAAACCCCAATTTTTACAATAAATATTGAATGAAGTTTTCTACAAAAATGTGTTTGGGCCATTGACGGTTTGGGCAGAAAAAATATTGAATAGCCTTCTGCAGAATTTATTTATTTGGGACGTTCCTATTGTATTACAATTATTATTACATGCATTGTAGCTTGTGACTTTAAAAATAATAGAAATAATACATTGGTAGTGTGTAGAGAACTTTTACTTTATTTTTGTTTGTAAATTTGTTTAAAAAAAAATAGGAATATCTTTCAATAAAAATGTACGACTATCATAATATTTGTATTGTATGTAGGTACCTATTATCATTTCCATGGCAATAATAATGTCAGTAGGGAAGGACAAACAACATAGATTGAATCGTTTAGAATAAGTAGGTACTAAAAAATTAGGTACCTATGTGTCCAGTGCGGACATCTAATTATTTTAGGTGGTGTTAGTCATAGATTATTAAATAAATACGGTGGTAGATGTATATTACAATAATGGTAACCAAAGCATCACCATTGTAACATAACATGCATACAATACAATATTAGTCCTTATAATGTTGAATATAGTAGGTACTAATTAATGACAATTTTATATTATTTTATAAGAATCGCGCTTAGCAACCTGAGTTTCACCTTCCGTCATGTTTTATCTTATATAAATGAAAATGACACACCATTGGTAATTTAATTACAAATAATGCTATGTTTACGTTGTTTGGATGACTTGAAACTTTTATTAGATGTAGGTACGGCCTTATGCCCCCTTATAGTGGAAAAGGTTCAAAATAAATCTTTGAGAATCCTTTAAAGCTGTGTGGATAGTGGATACTACCCATGGTTTTATCCGATTGATTTCTCAAGACGTATGCTTACATACTGTATTCTGAAAGTTAAAAGAGAACTAGGTATTTAGGCTACGTACTTTTTTCCAACTTATATCTACCCAGTACAAATGAGAACTCTGCCATTATTGGTACTTAGTATTGATTTTATTATATATTATTATTTTATAACTTTTTTGATAATCTAAGTAGTTTGTTCTGCCAAGGTGCAATAATTGCTAATGATAATTGGGCAGGAAATAACTATATTCAACCAAATCGCTTCGGATAATCGTATATTCCACCTGCGTGAGAACGAGTTTATGTGAACGTTGTTTTATAAATTCTTAGTATAGGTAGGCACTTACTGTTTTTTCTAATACTATTTCTTTATTTTTTAAACTATTTTAATACTATTTCTTGATGTTTGATATTCTGTGCTCGTATTTAAATGGAATTCGTAAAATTTTCTATAAGTACGTAAATAAATTTTTAATTTGAATCTATAAGGTACTTATGTGGATATGTTGTTTGTTATGACTAATTAATTACAAAATTATCTATCCCAAATGAGACAGTAATATAAGTTATAATCAGTGACGAGTGGTGGTAGAGGTATCATGCATTGGTTATAGTGGTAGATAAAGTAAGAATAAAGATTTTAGACAATTTTTGACGGTATACTTTGTTAAAACAAGATTATTTCGCCTGCGGCGCTGACAATCCTTACCAACCTGCCCAATATAGATCCACGTAAGAAGTTTAAAGTTTATTGTTGCATTTTTATATCAAAAGTACGTACGTAAAGAAAGGATTAGCATAAGTACTTAGTTTCGGAAAATTATACAGCGTTCCTGTTCGTGAAATTTTCCATTTCGAGCACTGATTGGATTACATCGAGTAAATATTATATACAGTGACGATTTTCTTTGACGCATATGACGAAATTCATTCGTTAGAACATTTAAAAGTGGGGCTTGAAACAGTTGAAACGGGTCATACAATTATTAAAAGCGTACTTCAGTGAAACGGCAAATAATTTTCAATAGTAGGTGCGACGAAATTTCTCACTAGTCGCCAATCGGAGACCGACAGTCGAGGTGTCCGTACGTCGAATTGTTTTGTCATGGAGTCGGATGAAAATATTCTTAAATCGTGTAAAGATGACTAAAAAACTTTACGTATGTACTTAAAAAAGAAAACATGTCAATGAATATACTATTATTCTTAGTAATATAACAATAAACATGATATTAAATGGACGCATGTTGGATTTTTATGACAAAATATATTTCGTTCGGTACGCGTCATTTGCACAATCCGCGCATCGCCTAGCCACGATCTTCGTAGACCATGCCTCAACTGAAGTATAGCCTTAAATTATACAGAAATCTTCCCACAACTTCTCATTAATTGAGTAGGTATAGAATATTACCCAAGTCATCTGCAACCAACACCAAAGAGCCCCATCCTACTTGCATTCAGTATATTATTATTACCTACTAGCTGAAGTACCCGGCTTCGCACAGGGTCGCTTCGTGGTTATATTTATCTTAGATATTTGAAAAATAATAATAGGTAATTATTTTTTTAATATTAAAATATCTTTGTAATACAATATGGCAATATGAAAATAATTCTAATAGGAGTAAAGGTCAAACATAAGAACACTAAATTAAAATCGAATCCAAAATATGAAAACGTTATTAATGTTATTAATATGTAGTAAAAAAAAAATCAAAATTGGATGGAACAAACAAACAACAAACTTTGTATTTTATATAATAATAATTTAGACACCTTCGCAGGTGTGCGCACAACAACTGACAAAAGTTTCATCGCAATCGGATGAATGGTATAGGAACGCATACGAATAGTAGAAGAAGATGATTTTCTAAATCAGAAATCTTCGTGGGCACGCGCATGACAACTCACCAAAGTTTCATTGCATTCGGATTAATGGTATAGGAACGCATACGAATAGAAGAAGAAGAAGATGGTTGTACTAATTCAAAAACCTTCGCGGGCAAGGGCACAACACTTGATCAAAATGTCATTGCAATCGGATGAATGGTATAGGAACGCATACGAATAGAAGTAGAAGATGATTTTCTAATTCAGAAATCTTCGTGGGCATGCGCACGACAACTCACCAAAGTTTCATTGAAATCGGATGAATGGTGTAGGTAGGCATTCGAATAGAAGAAGAAGATGATGGTTGTACTAATTCAAAAACCTTTGCGGGCTTGCGCACAACAACTGGTCAAAATTTAATCGCAATTAGATGAATGGTATAAGAACGCATACGAATAGAAGAAAAAGAAGAAGAAAATGGTTGTATCAATTCAGAAACCTTTGCGGGCGTGAACACAACACTTAGTCAAATTTTCATTGCAATCGGATGAATGGTATGGGAACGCATACGAATAGAAGAAGAAGAAGATGGTTGTACTAATTCAGAACTCTTTGCGGGCGTACTCACAACAACTGGTCAAAATTTCATCGCAATTGGATGAATGATATAAGAACGCATACAAATAGAAGAAGATAGAATAGGAGAAAAAGAAAATAGTTGTAACAATTCAGAAACCTTTGCGGCGTGAGCACAACACTTGATCAAAATTTCATTGCAATCGGATGACTGGTATAGGAACGCATACGAATAGAAGATAGAATAGAAGAAGAAGATGGTTGTACTAATTCAGAAACCTTCGCGGGTGTTGACACAATTACTGACGAAAATTTTATTGCAATCGGATGAATGGAATAGAAACGCATACGAATAGAAGAAGAAGAAGATAATTGTACTAATTCAAAAACCATTGCGAGTGTTACCACAACAACTGACGAAGGTTTCATCGCAATCGGATGAATGGTATAGGGACCATACGAATAAAAGAAGATAGAATGAAGAAGAAGAAAAAGAAGAAGAAGAAGATGGTTGTACTAATTCAGAAACCTTCGCGGGTGTTAGCACAATTACTGACGAAAATTTTATTGCAATTGGATGAATGGAATAGGAACGCATACGAATAGAAGAATATAGAATAGAAGAAGAAGAAGAAGATGGTTGTACTAATTCAAAAACCATTGAGGGTGTTACCACAACAACTGACGAAGGTTTCATTGCAATCGGATGAATGGTATAGGGACCATACGAATAAAAGAAGATAGAATGAAGAAGAAGAAGAAGATGATGATTTTTCTAATTTAGAAACCTTTATGGGTGTACATACAACCACTTACCAAAATTTCATTGCAATCGGATGAATGGTATAGGAACCATACGAATAAAAGAAAATATAATGAAGAAGAAGAAGATGATGATTTTTCTAATTCAGAAACCTTCATGGGTGTGCATGCAACCACTTACCAAAATTTCATTGCAATCGGATGAATGGTATAGGAACGCATACGGGACAGACACACAGACAGACAGACATTCATTTTTATATATTAGTATAGCCTATACTCTTCCCGCAAGTGCAAGCAATAAGTTTACAAAGTTTTATCGCAATCGGATGAACGGTATGGCTGCGCATTAAATACGAACAAACAAACACACAAATATTAATTTTTATATATTAGATGTGTCAACACTGTCATCTTAAATAAATATTATTTTTAATTAGAAGATGTGATTCTAGGAAAGAGATAACGCATTGCCCACTGAAGAAGGAAGCCGATACATTACACGACTGGTCCTACTTTTCGCCCCTCCCGTTGTCTATGGATGACCTGTCATTGTCTATAGAGTGCTCATACTGACACGTCTCTTGTGTTCACTTGTCGGAGTATTCTTAGTTTCAGATTTTTTTCAGATTACTTTAACGTATCTTGGAGACCTTGGAGTTCATCTGATTTAGTGGTTATGTGTTATTAATAATTGGAAGTGACGATCAAAGAAAGTACTTAAATTTATTCTGTGTATCATAATATCATAATACACTAGGACATTTGTCAATGTGACAGTCGATTCTAAACGACAATAACTAATAACTTATTTATACTCTTCAGTCATTATAGAATACCGAACTCTGCTTGCAAGTACGTTATCAATACGATAGTATGGCAGTGGACCACTCGTTGCTTGTACAAAAAGTTATGCTCATGCTTTATTAATCTAAAGATGGCGGTGGATACCTACATTGATATTGTTATTAAGCACCTAGGTCATGGCCCCCACAAGGGGGCGGCTGACAGGGCTCTAGTCTGGAGGCCCGGGCTCAGGAGGGGCCCGGCGAGGCGAATCGACCTGATAAGTGAGATAAACACGCACTACAAATTTGCTTTAATAGTAAAAAAAGTCACCTGCGGCGCTATTGTTCTTCAATAATATTATTATTACAATTATGTGGTTGTACGATATAATTTTTATATTTTATAAGTATATATTTATATATACCTAGGTACAATAAAACACTAAATATACACATTAATTTTACCGCGTACACCATTTAGAAAACGCTACTGTAGAGCATCACACTGCCTTTATTCTTAGCGATAGGTAGGGGGGCCTGCCAAAGATCCTAGCCTGGGGGCCAGCTTCAGGATGTGGGGGCCATGACCTAGGTAGTTGGAATTGTATTTGTTAAAATACCTAGATGTAGGTGAGAGATTATCCGTGCACTCTCCAACAATTTCCCGGATAATTAAAAGTTTCATGTATGTATATCATTTCAATTCAATACTCAATGGGCGACTACCTACTTAATACTTCAATGAAACATAAGCCAACCAGCTTTCCATTGAGTCATGCGAAAGATGCTCTTCTCGCAACAAAAGTTCCGTTAGTTTAGAGTTAAAGATAAACTGCCCTGCCACAAGCTCACCTGCATTCTCAACACTGCAGGGCTGCATTGGGTAAAGTAATTTTAGTAAATAAAAAATGAAATAGTTAAGTATTGCCTATTATGTAATGAAAACCGATGCATAGAGATTCTTAGATAAAGCTTGCATGAACGATTAGTTATTTAGTCAATATGCTACAGCATTGTAGGTACGATTTACGAATCTGTGACTCCATAACAAGTATGGATTTACTTATAATACCTACTAGGTACATCAGCGACGTCCCTAGACAAAATTCCGCCCCTAGGCAGCGCCAAAATGCCACCACATTTTTATACAGTATTTTTTATCATCGTTTCATGACTTCAATATCTAAGAAATGTGTTATATGGATACGTCATTAGTCATTACTAACAAAATATATACCACAAAATCTAATTTAAATGCCATCTCTAACAATATTGCGAGTCTACGGTTTCAGATACCTACATTTACAAATACACCTGACAACTTTCACAACTCGCGAATCATTGGCAAAAATAATAATTAGGTAAGTATGTACCTACCTATAATTCAAATATAATTCGCAAATATACACGTGTCATTGCTTCGTATAAAGGACGTGACGTCCAAGGACAGCGGAAGTAAACTAGACATCGCGAACTCGACAAAAAATACAGTCCTGTTAAACCTTATAATAAGTTAATTAATACATCTTGTTTCCAACCAGTGAGCTATTTTTTTAATGGAAAGATATTTCAGTTATTACTAAGTTCAGGTACCCAGTCTTATATATCTGATACCGCCACGTTTATACGTGTATGGAGGACCCCTTAAGGGCAAAGTACAAGCGAAGATATAGATGCCACATTCATGTTTCTTATAGTCCGCCAAGCCAAAGTCCTTCTATCGCCGTTCTATGCATAAGATGCTTTTTATTAATTAACTATAAATATACAAATTGCTTGATAGTGAGATAAAGGTTGGTCCTGCGGGATTGGTATGATCGAGACTCAAAGGAAATAACTTGAGTTTTAAATCGTATTTGTATTAAGACGCCTAGTGTTGTTTCTTTTGGGCTCAATCCCTCCAAAATCGCTGTAACTTTCATCTACCTGGCAAAAAGGTGACTTGGACGACCCTTTAGGTAAAACCCAAGTAAAGGCCCAAGCGTTGTGATAGTGAATAATAACGCAATTTGATAAGCATTTCATGTAGGACAATTAATAATTATGATTCTGTTTGCATTGCGGCCCTGCAATCTCAAGTCCTAAGTAATCCATACTTACTTGCACTTTCTGCCACAGATAAACCTTCGCTATAAAAATACAAAGTAGGCTGTAGGTCGGCCATCTCCCACGACGTTCGCGTCACGTCACTAGTCACTTCTTGAGACGAACGTGCCGCTAATAGGTACCACATCCAATTCATTACACATTGACACAATTTTGCATCAAAATATGCCACGCATCTCGAGTTCGTGAGAATTTTCGTCGGAGAAAATAAGTTAATTAATTAACAGTAAGTACCTACCTATGTATTCACTTAATGACAGCTGTCATAATAGAAATTGGTTAAAGTCACTTAGGTATTTAATAATTAGATACCTCTTACTTATTTATAGGAATATGCAGTGACGTCCCAGACAAAATTCCGCCCCTAGGCAGCGCTAAAATGCCGCCCCCATATATTTTTTATCATCCTTTCATGACTCCAATGTCTAAGAAATATGTTTTCAATGGATACATTACTAACAAAATATATACCACTAAGAGCCTGTCCACATGGCGCGAGTACAAAAAATGCGTTGCGCACATGACGCGTTTTACGCGCGAGTAGAAAAAATGCTTTACGCTCAGTATTCAACATGGAAACCGAAGAAACTGTGGCTTGCGTACCGTCAATGGTCATACAATATGATAATTATAATGCAGCGGTCACCATTTTTTTTTTTTTGAAAAGGATCAACATGTAAATATTTTAGGCCATTCGGTCCAAAAATCTAGGATATTTATGTATCTACCTACCGAGCCTACTTAAATAACAAGTAAAAAATACACTGTCACCAATTTATTGAACAAACTGTTATTTTAATTATAATTATAATAATAAGTAAATTTAATTGAAATACAGCTCTAGGTACTGAGAGTTACTATAACTATACTATAACTAATTATAGTTCATTGTTAGAGCACCTAAATTTTTCTTAATAATAATTTCTCTTTTTGAATCACCAGGTTTACAAAATTTTCTACGAGCTCTTCCCAGATTGTGCGTTTTATATTTATATTAAAATAATCAGAAGATTTCATGTCCCTATAGCCTTCCTTTATTTCCATTTCATCAATAAATAATTCTGTATCGAAGTATTCACGCTCCACTGTGAAAAAAATAATGTATATTTTAAAACAAGCCGACGAACACTTCCGCGCACGTTGGTAAACGCGTTGTTACTGGGCGCAATAATTGGCTGCATAGTACCTCGACTCGCGCACAACACGCGCGAGGTCGAGAGTCTGGCTTCTGCACGGCGCATTCCGCGCGAGAGTCGTCACGCGCGAGTGCTTGTAGACAGCTGAATTGGGTCACATGTACCTGGAGAACGCGCGATTTGTCACTCGCGCGTAAAAACGCACCATGTGGACAAGCGCTAAATCTAATTTACAATATTGCGAGTCCACGGCTTCAGATACATTTAAAAATACACCTGACAACTTTCAAAACGAGTGACTGGCAAAAATATTTGGATAAATAAATCAGGTAAGTACGTGGGTACCTACCTATAATTTAAATATACTTCGCAAATCTGCACGTGTCATTGCTGCTCATCAAGAACGTGATGTCCAAGGACAACGGAAATAAACTAGACATCGCTAAACCAACTAAAATTACAGTCCTGTTGAACTTTGTATATTTTTTAATACATTTTGTTTCCAACCAGTGAGCTGTTTTTTTTAATAGAAAAATATTTCCGTTATTACTAAGTTTAGGTAACTATTTCTATATATATACCTGATGATTCTCCTCGATTTGCCGCTCTTCGAGTAACTGCCGCCCCAAGCGACGCTCAATCTGCCTACCCCCACGGGACATCACTGGGAATATGACCAGGGTAATGGAATGATTAGGGCCGATTCTGACAAGTGCGAGAGCCGATTCGATCACATGCGCGACGCCCCTAACTATGCTAAAAGTCGCAGAGGCGGGGGATGGGACCAGTGTGAATAATTTACTTGAAAACGTTATTTAAAAAAAATATATATTTATGTGTAGGTATAATTATATTATGTTTAACTTGTAATTATTTATATTATTTCATTGCAAACAAACAGTTACGTACTTACCTATACCTATTACAAACATATGGTTCTTGGAAATTACAGCATGGTGTAGTCTTTCAGCAACAAACTATAAGTACATACCTACCTATTATTACTGTCAATTACCTATGTGGTCACAGCCATGACCTATTCTGGGTCAGAACTGTTTCCTCGCGTCAAGCCTATCAGGTAACATTAGCGAGGGGTCCAAGACTAGTCAATGCGACCCCTAAAGACATTTTCAATGATGTACCTACTTTGCATTTTGTTTTTGAAACTTTATTTTATTGTATAAAATTGTTTTATTTTTTATTATTATTTTCATTATCATTAGTAATATTTGTTATAATGTAAAACTCATGTTGTGAACGTCTTGAATATTGAATTGTTATGTCCACAATGTTTTGTTTTCTTAAATAAATAAATTATTCTTTGTATTTTTTGTGCAAATGAAAATTTATTTTTAAACTGCAGTTCTCTGTAGTGAACAAAGTGCGCTGGCAAAATAGTTGTAGTTTTTATTCACAGGTGCCACTGTAAACTGTTTATAAAAATATTAAACATGATCGATTAGAAAAGTAATATAAAGTAGGTAAGTACATTAAATGCATAATTGCCATTATGCATTTAAGGGTTAAATGAATTATATTCTCAAATAAGTTGATTTAAATAAAACTATCTTTAATCCATCATTATTTATTTTTTGTTGTACGATTGCTGATTGAGAGACTTAAGGCACGAGGTCCGTTTGGACCCCAAGACCGAGCCTGTTAATGGTTATAAATCAGGCTAACTTACCCGCAGCAAGTATATGTAACGCCGAGAGCTAGAAACGGCGGAAGAGTTTGTTTATCTGGGATCGACCAGTAGTGGAAAGGGTGGATGTGAAGCATCAATAGGAAAGAGGTAAATGTGGCCGTGCCACGGGTGTCTGCCACCCAGGAGCCAGACCAAAGGGTGCTTCAGGGGCAATTTTTGATTTAATTTTTCAATTAATTTATATAAATGAATCGACATAGGTAACTACATATGTATCTGTTTCATGTCTTATTTCTTTGTAGGTACAATATGGCTAAGGTAACAACCTGTGCAATAACGTGTGCGCACAAGAATGTCGGACTGTTGCGTTTTTATGTATGTATACCCCACCCCCTACATTGTCTTGTGTTCGGAAATTTGTACATATGCAGTTCGCCGTATCACACTTCGCCATGAGATATTGTATAAGAAATATATGGTTGCATATTAAGGACCGTCTCTCTCCTCTTTGGGTCGTATAGTACTGAGATAAAATTCATGTCTAAATAAAACACAATTCATGTCGGTTTACAGGAAGCCAGCGGCAAACAGATTTTTAAAATAACTGATATACTGGATTATTTGCTAGGTTCGGTTTTCATTTTTGAATTTTGCCAAAATCGGCTATGAAAATAGAGATGACCTTATAGTATAAGGCCATCTCTTTCCGATAAGATAGCTAATGGCGAATTGTATTACGGTGAAATGTAATACGTACAATTTACATTATAACCACATTGTCTACGGCAGTGTGGGTAAGGATCAACAGGTAAGCAGTGGGTCGAATGGTGCGTTTGGTGATTCATGTTTACTCTTGTGCTACAAAATATGAGGTAATTGTACTATGCAGAGACAGGTCATCCTTAGCAGCGTAGTGGAGAGTTTCCTATAGACTTGTGGGATAGGCGGTCAAGAATAGTTGCAGTGCTGATTGTGATGAAAGGTATAAAAAAAAAACAATCGTATTTTACATTTTATGTACAGATTTATTTTTACAAAAAGATAATGGAAACAAAACAAAAGTTTTTCAGTTAAAATGTAATTTTAAATATTCCGCCAGAGCATATCAACGTTAATAGCCACACAATATCAATTATATATTAAAAACTAACATTTCAAAGTTTATCAGAAGTAGCAACAAAAGACTTAGGACCGAGAAGAGTGGAAACAGCAAGGGGTGGCCTTCATTCAACAGTGAATCGAGAGTGACTGATATGATGATATATATTTTAATCCTAGGTTCCTCGATTATTAGTTTGATGAATTTTTAGTATTGTAGTTCAAAGATGTTCAAAAACCTTCTTCTATAAACATGGAGCATGTATGAAATAAAACAAAAAAGAGATAAGTAACTGCATTGCAGGTTCATTTGTAGAAAACTTCAGACTATTTATTTGCCAATTTGCATGGCATATAAAATGACAAATCAATCACAATGAGAAGATAAGCAGCCAATAACACTACACTTCAGCATTAATGTTTAGTTGAAACATCCTGTAAAATATGTGTCAATCATTTATAGAACTGAGCTCGACTAAGTAATCACAATGAACATAAAAAATAGCTGCCATGAAAATAGGAATGGCAACTGAGCGATGTTAATATTTATGGAATTTACCAATTTAAATATGTTGCAAAATAATTTAAAAAACAGAAATAACTTAACTCCTTCTATTTTTTATATAGTTAAATATTTATATTTAAAAAAACCACAATTTAATATTTTAAATATGTATTCAGTTCTTTTAGGAGAATAGTTTGGCATTTTACTTATTTAAAAAAAGGACACCCGACGGAATCCTTAAATAAAACAAATTTCATAGTAAATTAATCCTTATGCGGGTGTACTTTTGTTTAATAAAATGTATTCTTACACTTTTAAAATATTTTCAGTACTGCACTGAATGACCGCCACATTCCTGTTGATTCCGTTGATCTGTTCAAATTGTCATACAAAAAACACATGGTTGATATGATGAGTAATTCAGAGCAGCACCGCAATTCCTTCCAAGCGTCTCCACTATACTAATTTAAATAATAAGACATTTCTTGGCTGATTTAACCGGTTGGCTGCCAATGATGTCTTAAGACGCGAACTTTTCCATGAACGGAACGCCGCTCATACAAAAATGACGTCTTCGGACGTCCCACTTTAAACGGGATTTTACTAACGTATATCAAATATTCTACCTTTTTTCTTTTAATTTTTTATGTTGAACACACAACGACATATATTGGGAATATCGTCACTTACTCAGAATTGAAACAGAATTCTTTTTTACCACTTGAAACGTAAATTGATTTTTATTGTAAGGTACCGCCATACATACACCTACCGGCAGTAAAAAGATGAGTCTATTTCCGAAGACCAATAAGTCCACATATCGTCAATAATATGTTACATAGATATTCTAAAATATATCGTAATTTCACACATACGTAATGATTAGGGAATCCAATCCCGAGCCAAAATTCTGATCCCGGGATTTCGGGATTACAATTTGACAATCCCGGGATCCCGGGACTGGTCCCGGGATTGGCATTTTTTCCATTGTTAATACAAAATTTTCATATTTACAAAAAACATTGATAAAATCGGTCAAAAATAAATCTAGTATAATTTATACTATTTAAGACATTTATTGTTAATATTGTATACGTTCAATCTTGGAAATACACAAGTTTAACGGAGTAAATAATATTGTAATATAAATAATAATGTGAATTTAATAGGAGATTGCTGTTTCTGATAGTAAAGACATAATGAATGGATTAGCGACATATAATATAGTAAAGTAAATAATCATGGCGTACTTATGGCCTTTCCGCTTCATAAATCTAATTAGTCAGCCAAATATGAAACTGCCGTAAAACGTATGATATCATGATGGAATTACTTTGTTAAAAGTGCGAAGCATTGTTTTTTCCAATCTTTCCATTTTTAATAATTTATGTGAAAAAATAAAATGAATCGGCAACTTACACATGGGTATAAATCAATCTTCATTCAAACTCAGTTTATTTCTAATGTAGTTATTATAAAAAATATTATTATTAATTTTATTAAAAGTATTTTTTCTGTTATATTTTCGCTTTTATTTTATTTTCCATAAAAATTGATAAAAAGTCTATCCCGAAATCCCGGGATTATGTTTATCAATCCCGGGATTCATAGGTATCGAAAATAGCTCGGGATCCCGGGATTCGGGATCCCGGGATTGGAATCCCTAGTAATGATAAATTATCCTCCAAAAGGTCCGGTTATATTGTAATTGCGGCTCTCCGTACATGACAATGGCTAGACGTATCACAGGGATATCATGCAGGTATTGCAAGTCAAACAAACAAGTAGAGGCGTTTACGGGAAAGAGCCTGAAAATAATCGGTCATGGTTTGAATTTGAAAATACAATACGATGAAAATAACTACCCGAAGTTGAAATCATTTAAGTGAAATACAAAAATGAAATTTACCTAATAATTGTGAACTTGTCGGTTTTTGGAAATAAGACGCCTAAATAAAGTTTGAGACTTTCACGGTTGTTTTTTATCGTAATTCATTTTTGGGTTTCCACCGCGTGTACTTCTTCCTTTTTTCCTCAATGTTTCGGACTCGTTGCAGAGGCTATTTTCAAGAGAATGAAGAGAAGATGTCGAGGAAAGAAGAAGTACACGCGGTTGCAGAGCATACTCTTAGCATAGTTGAAACTCAAAAATCTATTACGATAAGACACCTAAAATTAGTATTATGTATCTATCTATATTTGTGGACACACAGGAACCGAACATCAGACGTTATATCAAATATTTGTTAAAATTATTATTCGTTGCATTGTCCCAGTGAGTATTCGTTCATTTGTAGTGCGGCGGTGATGATGTCAGTGACATACATAGACGCAAAATCGGTTGTTAAATTGGGTCACAGCTTTCACCATGCAGCCACCGGCAAAGCCTCAATCGAAGCCGAGCTCTTTTGATCAACCTGGAGGACGGCAAGAAGTATGTAACCAGTGCGTATTTTCCTCCTCTTACACTGATGTTTCGAGTTCATTCCCAAATGAGATTGATGACAAACTTTGATATTGATTAAATTTGGAAATGAAACAGGATTACTAAGGCTAATGATCAAATTAATTCGCATTATAGATTCATTTTCGGCAAACTTCACTTCACTTTGTGCTATGTCCATTCTATGTCCAAACTGTAAATTTTTGTAATTACACTTGACGATGATTCCAGACTATTCTTATTGGTATGGCGGAACGAGTAACTCTAGAGTATGGATTGCAATACCAATAAAATATAATGTAAAAATCTCTTTAAAATATTAATATTTTATAGCATGTATCATTGCTGGTCACCAAGGACGATGAAGGGCCATGGAAGTAAACCAGACATCGCCTAACCTGACAAAAAAATTACAATCCTGTTATGCCTTTGATGTTAATTAATACATTTAATTTCCACTGTTAATACCGAATATATCGGTATTTTTTGATTTTTAAAACCGGTATTTCGGTATCGAAAAATACTGGGGTACCGGTTTTGCAATCCCTACTCTAGAGAAGTTAATATTGCATCTGATTCTGATTGTCCATCTAAATGACGATAACCAATTTAGAAATTCTTAACAATCTGAGCTCAAGTGTGAAGATTACTACAAATGAATCGTTTTATGATATGGGCAGGTCGAACATTCATCAAACGAGAATTTGGTATCGGACCGTGTCTATTTTTAATGACTCAACACGTGTTTAATCTACCATCAATGTCATGCCTGAAAGTTTATCGCACTGTATATACGTGAATGAACAGGAGATTTTTAGTTCAACAGATTACCGCTACGACGTCCACAGCCAGGATACAACATCAAATCTTCACTTCTGCGATACATGTATTCCTCAATTTATGATCTCTCAACTTATGACATTATACACAAGCGACTGAAAAAGAGCACAGTTCATTCCGGAAATGTGTTTGTAATCCAAAACACTTACATATCAAATCTCCATCACTCACACTGCTACGCCTTACTTGGTGTTAATTTTCTATAAAAATTTGCATGTCTTGCAAAACACTCGCAGACCAAGTTGCTCGGTTTACTGCATCGTAATATTTTAAATGAAACTTGACAAACGACCAGCTTATGACGAAAGTGTAGAAACATAACTGGGTCATAAGTCGAGGAATAATTTACATTATACATAATATATAAAAGCTACATCAGCGCATCTATTCTATACACAAGACTGCTTTCAGCCACTACGGCAGTTATCTGGGGTAGGTTTTGTATCAAAGTATTAGCACTTATTGTAACAATTACAATAATAGCGCCTGTACACGTGCATGGACTTACTGTCGGCAATAGTGCTTATTTCAAACTATCGTGACAGTAACTCTTTACATGTAAAAGTGCAGACTGTCTCTCCAATCTCATTCTTCAAGAGTAAGAGAGACGCGATGTTGTCATTTTATAGTACTATTTGACATGACATGATTTATAGGTTTGCCATTATCGTTCTACTGCGCAGACGCAGATCTTACTTGCGCATTAAAATTCAGAAGCTTCAAACTTGTTTGATTCATGCACGCAATCTTGCCAACTGCAGGATAATACATGTTATATACATAATACGTGTAAACGGGGAATAAGTTAGTAGTAATTATTGTTACAATAAGTGCTATGTTTTAACACCACCTCTCTTGGCTATGCTCAATTTTAGAGCGAGATAGACAGTTTTTACTGTTTAGACGGCTAACTTATTGTAATTGTTACAATCAGTGCTAATACTTTGATACAAACCTACCCTAGACAGCTGCCATAGCGGCCGAAAGCAGTCTTGTGTATAGAATAGATGCGCTGCCAGGTAAAATGTTTTTCTTCAACAACTTAAAATAACTTACATATAACACCACACGTCAATAATTTAACAATTTGTTTTTTATCTAACACTACGAATACCAGAATCAAGGAACCTTCTGACCCTGCGTCCCCGCATTAGACCCAAGTCCATTATTCTGCACGACCTGTTGGTTATTACTGTTGGCGACACCGCCAACGCCCATTTGATTACTATTATTACTAACGTTATTAGCATTTAAGACGCCGGACGGATTGGTCGGGGGCTGCGTGCCGGTGTCTGGGTTCATCTGAATGGTTCCATTGTTCATAGTGAACATCCGGTTGCGTCTTCTGGTGTAGTGTTGCCACAATAGAATCGCCTGGTCGTCAATGAACTTGCAACACTGCGCGTTGACCGCTTCCCTCCTGAAGTGTTCGTACTGCAGCAGATCCAGGAAGTATAAGCACATCGGGTATTTGAGGAACCTAGCGTACTCGGGTTCCTTCCAGTAGAGCAGGTACTTTACGTAATTGACAAACGTCGGATCCTTGAAATATCCTCGTTGAGCGAGAACTGAAACATAACAAATAACATTGTTATTGTATCTAAAAATGGCACTTTATCCGTTCATAATAATACTTACAATATTAATATTCTTTTTCAGATATCTTTCTATTTTATG
Organism: Rhyacophila brunnea; assembly: GCF_057557595.1. Taxonomy (NCBI): domain Eukaryota; kingdom Metazoa; phylum Arthropoda; class Insecta; order Trichoptera; family Rhyacophilidae; genus Rhyacophila; species Rhyacophila brunnea. Next base: position 19,389,502 of record NW_028232893.1, on the reverse strand, counting down.
TTATGGCTATTTTTTTATATCCTTTTACTTTTTTGCTAGGCTTATTATATTATCATTTATATATTATGGCAACTTTACTGGTTGCAACATTTTTGTTTTAATCCACTTTATACATATTTTATAATCAATGTATTACACCCGATTCTCTTTTTGCATAGGGGACACGATCCAGAGAATACCGTGTAAAGAACATGGGTTCCATTACATAAAATCAACTGTAAATGTAAAATTCTCGAGCTCAAAAATAAATAATCTCTAGAATCTGTTCTTCATTAAGAACTTCCTTGCTGTTAATTCTGCAATATCATCAACTGCTAAGTCTTCAAAGTCAACCGCACGCGTTTGCGACCGGCATCGTCATAACTAACAGTGCCATTCTGAATACACCAATCGAGCAATCAACATATCTCTTTCCAATACCATCAACTAATAACTGTCAAGATCGCAAAAAATCAAACGGTATGGACTAGCGCCGAGAACACACTCCTCATTGAATTAATACACACCAGAGACAGTGTGGAATATTATATATTCTAAAAATAATTTTAATGATAGGATATTTGAAGACATCGCAGATGTTATCGTTTACGATAAATCAAGTACCTACATAGAATGTTTTTATTATTTTGATTGTGGACTATTCAAGAAATTTACCAGTGGCAATTTTGTATTTGGGTAGGTACTGTACACTGTGTTCATAATGCAGTTATATATTGATTTACCTATAACGTTTTATAGGTAGACTTCATTTTCTTGTGTTATTTTGGTACTCTTTTTGATCCAGTGTTTTCGTTTACAGCGAGCCCTGAACGCGTAAGCGAGTTGTAATAATATAACAATACTCATTACTTACAATCAATCTGACTCGCCAGGTAGTTATCCATTATATAAATAAAGAATGACAAATATACAAAACTCAAATATTTTTCGTAATACAACGGCCAATGTCAAATGGCCGCGACTCGCTACTTGCATAAAGTATACTTTCGACAGTTGAGTTTTGACGTAAATATGCGAGGGAAAACTGTTCAATGTAGTCACCAATCTAACAAAGAAATAGTTTTTGGTAAACCTATATTTTTAATAATTACAACACCATGTTTATTGTAAACCAATCATAAGCAAGGGTCAACACGATCGAATCGTTGCGTGTAATTGCATACCTATAGTGCAATGCAGATTCCTCACGACGGTCGGCGTGGATCTTTGGATCTGCGCGTCTGCCGGTGTAATTATGCCTTTAGAAATGTGGTGCCAGATTCATGGTAAGACAAAAAAAAACATTCCAACTGGTAGATTTTTTATAGATTCGCAATTACTTGTTTATTATTTATTCTTCAAGAGTAAAGAAGCAATAATAAAATTGCCGGGATATAATAATTGATACGGAAAGCAAACACTACTAGGTCGATTGTTTTGGCGTGTGGGCAATCGTTCATTGAACTGGACCATTGGAAAAGTATTACTTTTGTGTGCTTCAAAAAACAATGAAAAATACTCACAGTGGATGTAATTCGGGTTCGCTAGGCACTGGACAAACTCCAGCTCGATCTGGAAGCGCAACCTGTGTTGATCTTCAGTCTCTGTGTTAACTAAAATCAAATCCTAGTTATTAACCTGTGTCCCAGATGGACATACCACAAACATCCTCCAACACCCGTAACCTTTGCATGTTTTGTTAAATGGTGTGCAGCGTATGAAAGGTGCAGTATTAATAAACCATGCAAACCAAAGAAAAGTGGATGAGAATGAGAAATAAATGAAGCAGAACGATATTTACTCACACTTACCCTTCCCCGCCATTGTGACAGGTTGCTAGCGTTCATTCGGTTCGTTGTTTTGCTGTCTATGAGTCTATGGTTCCGCTGGGTTTCACCATAGACCAGTGTTGCCATATTTTGCCCTCCAAAATTATAGTATTTAGCCGGGTCTACACTCGGGACTTTTCCATACGTCTCACGAATTGAACTCAGGGCATGCGTCGTCGACCTTGAAATCGGTTCGAAAATGGCCGCCATTTTGTGATGAAAGTACTAACGCACTGCGATCCGACCGGCTTGGATTTCTATTCAACACCCCAGCAGCTTCGTATTTTTTCGGTAAGATTCGGGTCGTTCGTGCATTTGGCTGTCAGTTGCGTTGTCAATAAATGTATTTATTTGAGTCTATTTGATCATATTGGATGCATTCTAGTATTGGAATATTACGATTTTTTGCAAAATGTCGACTGAAATGATTACAATGGATTTTATTGAGAGTAAAGGCACATTGCGCATTATGGGATATAACCATAAAGACTATACGAACAAGCTGAAGCGCAATGATGCCTACATATTATTGGCAGGAAAATTTGGAATGTCAGTTTTAGGGGTAAAAATAAAATGTTTACGGTTCTACTTTTCCAAGGAGTACCATAAAACAAAGGAAATAAAGAGTGGCGCTGGGGCTGACAACAAGCATGAACCCTCGTGGTTTGCATATGAGTCAAATGGCATGTCGATAATAGGGGTTAAAAATAAAATTGAGAGCTTGAGTTCGTATTTTTCAAAGGAGCTCCACAAGACTAAGGAAACATTGAAACAACAAGGAGTGGAGCTGGGGCTACAGCAAAAATGAACCCTCGTGGTTCTCATACGAGTCACTGTTGTGTTGTATCGAATATATTATCTAGTTATAGTACCTAGGTATTCAATGACATATTGTAGTATTGATGTGTCGTATTTTGTGTAACGCCCACGGTGGCCGCACGGCTTAAAGCGTTGGACTATTATGCCGTGGGTCCCAGGTTCAAATCCTGGGTCTGGCAAGTACAAATATTGTTTTTCAATTTGTGTGTGAGTCAGGGTAAGACCTAATAGTTTGAGCAAGTGGCTGACATCCATTTTGCCTTTGACATCCGTGTAAAGTTCTGAAAAAGGACGTTTTCATTCGATTCTGTTGCCCTCATTATTCCGAACAGTGGTCAGAAAATATATTATATTATCATTAAATTTAAATCTCTTCAACTTAAATTGATGTAATTACAATATACCTAGTATAATTGTAATATTTATTTTGACAGAATTATTCGTAGGTATGACGTTTGGGCATAGAATATTTTATTTGCGAGAGTGAATATCCATACAAGAATAAATATCATTAATGTAATACAAAGTGCACCGATAGATGGCACTAAACTAGTTCCATGACTGGTTTTGTCGTTAGGACACACTCAATTATGCTCATTTATTACAAATATGATTGTGATAATAAGTTTAAAAAAATAACTAATATAATTAAGTATTTGTTATTCCAAATTTTACTGTTTTCTTTTAACATTTTACACTCGTTTCCCGTACGCTCCGTGGTGGCGCTGTATTACCGTGAATAATTTTATTCATCACCTGCGAATCTATTTCGATGTATAATCTATGACTCAACGAAGTGTAAGCTGTGATGAACGAATGTAGACAGTAAAACGGATTCATCTCCTCTGCGCATGCACAAAACTTCTCGGTGTAAAACCAGAATTTAAAAGTTGAAGAGGAAGTCGGCGTTGAAGTGACTAAATGGGGACGTAGCTTTTGGGGATAAAATATAGTACGCGTTGTCATCTGTTGAAAATGAAAATTTTCCCAATTTTTTACAGTCGACTCGTTTTTATTAGGTGAAATATTTCGTCGCGGGCCGCAGGTTCCCAATCTTTCATGGTCGGCTTGTTTTTTTTTTAGGAAAAATATTTTGTCGCGGGCCGCAGGTTCCCAATTTTTCGGCTTGTTTTTTTTAGGAAAAATATTTCGCCGCGGGCCGCAAATTTCCAAATTCCCGAAGACCGCTCGATTGCGAAATGGCAAGTGCAAAATTATAGTACTTTTATGTAAAATTATAGTACGATTTTCAAAATTATAGTATTTTGGGCGTACTATACCTATTTTATATCGTACATAGTACGCGGACCAAAATTATAGTACAAATACTATAACTATAGTACGGTTGGCAACACTGCCATAGACTAATGTATAGGTAAATCGTTTTACAGTGGCACTATGAGTACGGCAAATGCGGCTTGCAGTTGTAGTGGTATTGCTTGCTAGCATTGAAACAGGCATTGTCGCAAGCAATTCAATACACGCGCGAATCACCTATGGTGCCACTGTAGAATGATTTATACTGGTTTCGCACATAGATAATAAAATCTGCCATGTAAACTTAAAAATATTATTTCTTTTATTAAGTAAAATAATTTAATAAAACTACTATTTTACGAAACAAGTGAAAAATGTTCCTGTTCTATCGTTTTTTAAATACTATAATTTTTACTCTTTTGTACTATTATAATCAACATAGAAAAAGATGGCAACACTGATGCCACTGATAAAAGACGGGTGACATCTATTCTGACTCATTGAATATTGGAACAGTATGACAGTTCGCAGTTAATCTTGTATTGTCCAGTGTCATCGTGTTTTGTACAATCAAAATGTCGGGACATCAGTACATAAGCAACACCGGAAACTTATTCGGCGACGACGACGTAGACGATGAGACATTCCTTCGTAATTCTCGCCCAAAAGTGAGCGTCGACTATGACAACAGTCATTACGCCAATACTATGAACAACCTCGAGGAACACCGCCAGGCCATGCTACAAAGAAAACTCGAAATAGAACAAAGGACTCTCGATTCATCGGCGCGCAGTATCGGAATCTTGCGAGACTCCGAACAGATCGGGATCGCCACCGCAGAAGAGCTAATGAAACAACGCGAACAGCTGGAAAATTCGAGCAAAAGACTCGACGAAATCAACACGAATCTGCGTTTCAGCCAGAAACATATCAACGGAATCAAATCGGTCTTCAGCAGCTTAAAGAATTACATATCCGGCAAAAATGAAACAGCACCTAAATTGGTAACACCTTCCGATTTGAGCCAGACTCCTAATAGTTCTCTATCAGAGTCTTTAAATCGTAAACCCGAAACTATGGATGAAATGTACAATAATCATCCTTCTACGAGGCTCCGTGGATTGGACGAGAGACCTGAACGTCAAACGTATGCCGGAGAATCGTCTGGGAGTAAAAAGATGAACGAATTATTAGAAGCTAACCTTGATGAGATGGTCGATTCTATTACGCGGTTGAAAGGACTCGCTACGAACTTGGGTGAGGAGATTGAGAGTCAGAATGAATTGATAGACAATATTAACGACAAGGTGGAGGCCAATGATTGCACAATCACTAGGCAGACAAAACAAATGAATAAACTGCTTGGGAAACCATAGTCACAATGGATCCTAGATAATTAGTTTTCGTCATGTGAGGTATATTCTGATGTAATTTTAAATATTTTATTATTGTAAGGCTGCGTTCACTGTGGTGAGGTGAAACAAATTATTGAGATCTACACTGATGGTTTTCGCAAAACACTGCCGGTTGGAAACGCACTGTTGGCGATACAACATAGTTGGAAGCACATGTCATAATTCTACAGCATCATGGGTATTCCTTTGAGTGGTTGCAGTATAGGTCGTGTTACGCATTTTGTTCCTTAAGTTGTGATTATATTGAAACACAAATGTGACAAATAAAGTCTATATTTTCGTCATTTTGCTGAATATTTTGAACGATAACCATCTCTGTAAATTCTATGATGGAGAGTGCCAACTCTAATGTATTATTATTTTGAATTAATGTTTATTATTCATGCTAATTTTAACAGTTTCTACATGTACGTACATTCAAATTACTTGCGACATTACATCCATAGATAATATTTTGAACAGAATCCAACCTGCAGACCATAGATAATAGACAACTGTCTTATAGAAAATACGTAGTGCCAACCGCTAAAAACAAAAAACATGCAATTTTGACATTGAGTCGAAAATGTGTAGGCATGTCGAACATTTTAAACAACAAAACAACGACAATACACACTTTTTTCCCGTAGCGGCAGCTTACTGTGACGTCACGTGATAGTACGCATCGTGCAGTATAATATAATCACAACTTTAGTCACTTACGTAGATGGTGAACTCCATTGGTACTCCACATATATTTATTAAAAAACGGTTTAACTTGATAAAGATTTATTTTGATCTGTGGCCCCAAGTTGAAAAACACTGCGATAGATCTACAAATTATTATCCAATTTTTAACTTGTATGAGAAAAAACACCCGTTCAATTGGCATAGCCATATTTTATAAATCGATTTTAGTCTACTCTGCCATATAATATAAACATTGCATACATTTGTATTCAAAATCGACTAACGCAAATCACATTTACAACATATTAGAAATGGAGTGACAAGATTCATAATGCGAACCGAATTAACTGCAAGTGTAAAAGGGCTCGAGATAAAATAGTGTTGATCTTTATTTTGCTTAAAATCGGCCATCTATGCGAATTGCCTTTAAGCTATTTATAAAAAAAAACTGAATTAAATTTCGCTCGATAGGGTCTTTTTGAATTTCCCTAAGCCTCTCCCTCATTGTTATTTCCTAGCGACACATCACCTCACCATGAATGCACACTAATTAACTGAATTATTGAGTAAACCGATGCTTCAGGAATTTGACTATTTATCATTATAAATTCAAATTGTCAAATGGAAAAAGTGTTAAATTTTGAACGTGCATGGATTTACTGCTGACAGTACTTAATGGAACAATGAAATCGAAAAAAACAAAAATTCAATCAATATACCTAATATAAGTATTTACCTCATATCTCATTTTCAGGTTCACCGATTTTCACGACCTGACAATATACAATAAATGATAACATCATGTCTCACTTACTCTTGAAGAATGAGACTGGCGAGACAGTCTGCAGTTTTACGTGTAAAAAGTTATTATCGCGATAGTTTAAAATGCACACTATTGTTGCAAGTAAATCCATGCATGTGTATCCATCGAAGACATAGTTACTATTTTCACTGTGTTCTAATTTTAAATTTTATTGTTAAAATTACGGCAATGTGTATCTTCTTATTTCAAATTGAAATAATCATTTTTTTTTTTTTTTTTTTTTTTGTGATTTTACCGAGGCTTTGACTGCGACTCGCTGTCATATCGCCTCTTCTCTTCTAGAAGGGGATCCTTCGATCAGGTCCTCACTCCTATTCTGTTAAATGGCTTTATATTTATTTTGTCTAGCTCTTCCGTCTTTCTTTCTTTCTTCTTTAGACGCCAGTGTTTTATGCACCAGAATCGCTCTCCTCCGTATCCATCCCTTCTGTATTTTCGATACATCGTGTAATCATTGAATTTCAGATAGTCTAATTCAGACCTCAGCCAAGTCTCTGAGATTAATGCTATTGAAATTTTTTTTCTTATTAAGTAGAGTTCTATATCATCCTTTTTTTGCTTCATACTTCTGGCATTCCATTGTAAAATCCTAATTTGTTTTTTATTATCCATTTTGCTCCAGAACCTCCCCTAAAATTTCCTTTAAGTGTCCTTCTTTGAATTGTTTGCATACCCAGTCCACTGCTTTAATTATTAGTTGTTTAATGATCTGCTGCCAGTCTCCCCCTTTCAGCAAGACTTTCATAATTTCTCCCATCGCGTTAACCTCTGTCTTCCCCTTTGAATTTTTCTTATTTTTTGTAGGCTTTACGCTACTACCTGTAGATATTATTGTTGAGCCTGAAGCTTCTACCACCGCTTCTTCTTTCTTTTTGTTTTCCTTAGTTTTTTGAATTGTTTCGCTTTCATCTCTTCCTACGATTTTTTTTTGTTTTAATATGTCAGCATAGCTATTATTTAACATATTTTTTTTTGCTTCCTTGAAAGGTATGTTCATTTTTTTCATTGCTTCTTTGCAATTCTTTTCCTCTTGCCACTTTGGGCATTTTTGGCTGTTTGCCGCGTGGTTACCTTTGCAATTGATGCACGTAATTTCCTCATTTTTTTCGCAGGTTTTGTGGTTTTCACCACACTTAGGGCACGTTTCTACTGTACGTCCGCAATTGTTCGCGATATGCCCATATCGCCAGCATTTGTAGCATTGCATAACCCTGAATACATACGGTTCTACAGCAAAAGAGACTCCATATATGTAAATTGTTCTCGGCAATATTTTCTCCCCAAATTTAATACTGACTGACGAGGTCTTTGTCAGCTCTCCTGTATCACCTTTTCTTGTCAACCTCTTAAGGTTGATTACTTTTGCATCACTTTTGATTTCCATTTGCAGTTCTTGGAGGTCCATATCAATATCGACTTTTCTTATTACTCCATAAGAGCAGGAGTCATTCTCTTTGGTCACAAAACCGAGATCTTTGAGTTCTCCAGCTTGTTTCACTTTATCTGCTTCTTTTTCGTCTTCTACTTGGATGTACGTCTTTAAATTTTTATTGTAAATTTTCTGTACTTTTACTCCTGCCTTATGCAGCATCTGCGCTATTTTCAATTTTAATGGAATTTTACTTCCCGTCGCTATCATGACGATGTTTTGGTTTCCCTTTGGAGTGACCCCAGAGTCTCTTCTGGGTTTTTTTCCAGAGGTCACCGTCTGCCATTCTTCTTCTTTTTCTCCAACCACTTCCTCTTCATCATCGTTTCTTTTCTTCTTCGTTTTTTTGGTTTCATTCACTTCCATCGTGGTGTTTTCCATTTTATTGCTTTTACCGTTCACGCGGTCTTGGAATTCGCGCAACAGTGTGAACAAAAAACAGTGTGGACAACCCCTCGCTTCACAGCGTTTGACGCACTCCCCGCACAAAGTGCACTATCCGTGCAACAATAAATATTTTTCACTTTTTCTCAAGCACTGGCACTGATTGTCAAAATCACATGGGACCACACATGTTGAGTTTATTGTCAAATTCATTTACAAACAATATTATTTTTGTTGTATCCCGTATTTATAACCGTTCGCGAGTAACCAGGCGAATAGCGTCCCGAATACGCAAGCGAAGTTGTACAACCTCACTCCACCGCTGTTGGCTTCCGACTGGAAATAATCATATTATTTTGTATCTTGTTCTAATTTCAAATCTTAGTTGTTGATAATTTGGTAATTATATTATTAATGTACTGCTTGCTGTATTTTAAATGAGACCATTTTTAATGCTATAAATTAAGATGCAATAACGGATAGTTTAATTACTAATGTATATTTAAATAATATATTTAATTTGGTACCTAATGTTGTTAAATTAAAACAGGCGCATTCATTTTCACTCAGTGTACTTATTAAATTACATAATATAATTTTAATGTCCATGTAATTCACCACCTACTTTAACTGCGACAACAAATGAATGTAACATTCCTATGTACCAACGAATAAAAATAGAAAGGAAGGAACATACTGATTCATTGCAGTATAAAAACGGGCAACCAAATTTGCAATTGGAAAACGACAGTTTTGCATAAACAAATATCACGTGGTATGTACGTGTGCGTATAAACTTCATATGTGTTTGTAATTTTGTGTATCACGCAGTGTCGGCCATATTTACCGACCTTCTGATTGCCGTGATTTGGACATAATATGCTCATTCCTTTCTTTTATTCGTAGGTTAGTACTTACACTCATTGGCAGCCTCCGAAAATTTTACTTTTAGGTTTTTCCTTGGCGTGTGAACCTTATAATGTAGTGTTCCCTTCATATTATTTTATCTACTGCAGGAGGTTGGGAGTCATCGATTTACATTGATTTTTATTTCATTTATTACAATATAGTCACAGAGTTTGCCATTAACCCATTAAATGCCTGGAGGTATTAACATGGCGGTAGCCGGCAGGCTGGGAATTTCTATGAAAAAATAATCCTTTATAATAAATGTATTAAAAATATATCATATCGATTTATATTTCCGTTAAGTATTTAACCATAATTCCAAGAGATGGCAGTGTGTTTACAATATATAAAATTATTTAAAACAATGTTGAGTATAACGTACAGCGTGTACCGGTCTTCCGCTCATGGAATTGTAGAGTACATTTTCGTGGCATACATCCAGTTAAAATATGTTTCGAGTCATTAAACTTACTGGTGTGGGTCCAAAAATTTTAGCAACTTTGGCGAATTCGCATTCCACGGATGGGTCTCTGCCTCAGACCCACTAGTGATTTTTCAAGGATTGTTTCAATAGATACATTATGTTTCTCAATTATCCAGATATATTTGGCATAACAGTAGTTTGAATAATGATAAATCCGTATTGTCAGGGAAATAAAAAAAATCTTTTGAAAATTTCACAAATCTTTTTCTGATAATTAAAAAGGTTTTTTTTTTATTTTTTTTTTTATATTATATTATAATTTTTTTTCATACAGTTTCCTATTAGAGATTATTATTTCTTGTTATTTTTTATTGGCTGTCTCATGTAATATATACACATAATCTCAGATTATTATGAATAATATTGATCATACTTTATTTAATTACTTACCTAATATTAAATTTGGTACTTGTTAAATAACCCAACGTATTTTAACTTTTATTGAAGTAGTACACTCGATCTCGTGCATGCGTACCAAAGTGAATCACACACATAGCAATATGCATAAAAATGATGTGTTAGTAATTTGTCACTTTGAAGTGTCTGAACTATGCTTATTAGCAATCTAAAAACAACTAAAACCCAACATAACCTGCTAAATAGATACTCATTCCTATTTTGAAATAGGTTACATTAGGTTTTTGTTTGTTTTTATGCTCAAATGACTATATGACAGAAAAACTGTGCGTTATATATTAAATAAAGCACAGCACATGTGAGCAAGGAAGACTCATAATATAATATTATTACAACACTTCACGTTGCGTTGGGCTGTTTAACGTGTCCCATTACATTCCAGAAAACTTTTGTGTAAATCTGTTTATTTGAAAACATACTACTTTTCCATATAATAAATATTTTTTCCTTTGTACTTATTATAGTTATCTATAATATGTTTCTAACCTTTTCTATGCCTCACAATATTAGTATGGCAGTATCCGACAGGCTGTAGATTTTTAACGACATACTTTGAATATGGAGCGAAGCGCTCTTACTAAATTGTTGTAGTATCGATGATTTGCGGCATAGTATTTCATAATTATTCAAACAGATGTCACTGTGTGTTTAATTTTTTTAAATATGCATATCAAACGACAGTGGCTAGTAATTTGAGTTTTAAAGTCAGAGAAGATAACTCGCAAAATTTGTATGTGCTGCCTGTTGATCACGGCCTCATAGAGCGAGAAAACTTGCTGAAGGCATAGAACCGGTTATTGATTGTTTTTAAAAAATGGTGTCCCTAAATTTTTTGGCCCCTTCAAAGAGAATTTGCAAAAAGTCTTCGTTCTTCCAAATTGAGTTGAATATTCACTAACTCTTCCGCGATGTTTCCTGAAACTGTCGGTAGTAGGTACTCAATGTTCTGTCCGTCACAGATCTGAAGGTCGACCGAATCGGTACAGGAATGGCTGTTACACATATCGTTGAATTTCATGCCAACGGAAGATGAATTGTTACAAACCCTGTATGGTTTCCATGATTGATATTTTAGTATATACACATTCTGAGGCAGTCTGATTCTTATATAGTTTATAATGAAAGGTTAATAATATATTTTATTTAGAATAAGGCCATCAAGTCATTTAATCATCTATTTATAAATATGTGGTTAATAATGTGATAAAACCACTACTTATCTCAAATAAATACATATTTATTATTATTACCATAATATTAATACTATGCTGTAAAATGTAGTAATTATTTTATAATCACTGCAACTGATAAATTGGTTCGCAAAATTGAGAGCAAATAGTTTATCATATTCAATTATAATGAATTGAATTCAGTTTTATCTTTCATTACCGCTGTCATCGAGTACCTCTTTTATATTTTTAAACAGATAATTTTGTAGAAGGTACAATATTATTTAGCAGTGGCGAAGGTTGGAGATGGACTGTTACTATCCAACATAAATAGTGCACACTAAATGTTGTCTGTCATACTAATTTGTTTTCAATGAACTAATAGTACGTACCCACACATTGCAGATGGTGCTGATTAATTTTTAAAATTAAATTAAACCTTGCCTAAACCAAACTATTCTAGATAGTAAAGATAAGCTGTGGAGATCCAACAAAAATAGTGTATACTTTGTCAAGTCATATTTAATTGTTTTGATCGACTTAAGAGGACAAATTGAGCGTAGTTATACCAAAGCAGCCAGTCCACACGAACCTCAAACAGAGATAGAAGCACTTTTATGTATTAATAGCACTATATTCTTAGTTCAATGAAATCAAATATGTATGATTGAAAAAGTTTTATGTGCACTATTTACGTCGAATCTTGGCAGCCCATCTCCACCCTTCGCTACTGCTCCATACTGTGTTATGTTACTCTTAGTTTATGAACCTCTTTTGAATTTAGCCCGTAGACTGGTACTAAAAGAATATTATTCTTTATATGTTCTTTTTTTCGACTTATTATCTTTTGTTTTTTTATCAAATTTGCTTCAGTTATCGTAGAATTAAAATCTCAATTAGATTCATGGTGGTAGATAATAAATAATATTATATTAAATCAGCGCTCCAGGACATTTTTTTATCTTATCTTATCATCAACCCTTAATATTTAGCTTATTTCTATAAGTAATTCTAATAATATAATAATATATACCTAAACACTGTTAAACCACCTACTGAATAGTCTATGGTTAGTTTTGTACATAAACACACATTTGTAATGTTTTATAAAATATACTATTCACCGTATAAATGTACCCAATTGTGTATGAAATAAAAGAAATTAACCCCTTGTATTTATTGTTTTAATATTTTTAAAATACTATTTTTGATTTGTCATTGCAATCTTATAAATTATATAATAATATGATCTTAGGATCGATACCGTATAAAAAAAAAAAATATATATATTTATTTTTTATTTTTAAACCGTATCCGATCCTAAGATCATATTTTATGGAATTCCACAGAGTGGAGGTAGTATTAACCGGTTCTATGCCTTCCACCCACCACTTCCACGATGGCCGCATGGCTTAAGCGCCGGTCTATAGTGTCGAGGGTCCCAGGTTCGAATCCTGGGTCTGGCAAGTACACATATTGTTTTTCAATTTGTGTATGAGTCAGAGTATGGACCTAATAGGTTGAGCAAGTGGCTGACATCCATTTCTCGTAAAAATAGAATCTGTTAATACAAACCTCCACTACGTGGAGGCCCATATGATCCTATTAAGATCGGACATGGTCGAAAGAAAAGAATGCCTTCAGTGAGTTATCTCGCTCTATGAGGCCATGATCGACAGGCCGCACATACAAATTTCACGAGTTATCTCACCTGAATTTAAACTCAAATTACTAGCCACTGTCGATTGATTTGCATAATTAAAAAAATTAAACACAGTGACATCTGTTTAAATAATTATGAAATATTAATCTACAAATTATTGGTATTACAGCGATTTTAGTAAGACTTTCGCTCTACATTCAACGTGTGGCGTTAAAAATCTGCGGCCTGTTAGATACTGCCATAGTAATATTGTGAGGCATAGAAAAGGTTAACAGATTTTTGTTTTTTTACGAGAAACTGATAAAATCGACTTGCTCAACCTATTATCCATATTCTAATGGATTTAAGTTTTGTACTATTCCATGAGTCGTTTTTGTGACCTGGGTTTGACACTGACATGTGTGTTTAACCATTGGTGAGTGTGCATAGTGCCTGAAGATGCCTTCGCGAAAAGGAAGAAGTAATGTTCTATTCACTTAAATAATTTGTATTTTTGCCGCTCCTGGTGGGGGGGGGAAGAAGACTAGTATTAACAATAAATATTGTTATAGTATAACATTAACGGCCCACATGCTCGTCGTAGGTCAAAATTGAGTTTTTATTGTATTTTCAAACCATGATCCTGGACACTCTTTAAACGTTGTAGATAATCTATTTATATAATTTTAAAGCCTTATTATCCTTTATAGTTATTTTAAACATTTGATGACTGCATAAAGTATTTTTGTTACATAAAATAGTATTCTTTTAAACCTCTCGCTCTAATGTTTTAGAATATAGTCATATTTCGGTACATAACTGTGCAGTGGTGATAAGATTTTTTACATTTATTAATTTTTAAACGCATTTATAAAACCATTAGTAAATTTATGACGAGATAATTTTTGTAAAATATTCACGATAAAAAATTATATTGATAATCTCTGTGATCCCAAATTTGACAAGAATTAGGCATTTTATTATTGAAAAAATCGCCAAGATTAACACATTTGAAGATGATTCTAAAGATACTTATTATAAGCTATGTTTTTGACCATTCAAGTGTGATAAACATCTTATGAATAATGATTGCTTTATAATAATTATTGACCTAAGAATAAGGTAGTGTTTTTTTGAAATACGCCATTTCTTTTGTCATTCCCCAGTAGTTAAGCTACAACATACGACCGTAGCCATTAATTGACAAACTATAATTGAAGTAGGGAGTAAAATGATATTGACGCGCGTGTTTGAACATGTACCGTTTAAAAAAAAATCGGTTAGGTACATGTTCAAACTCGCGCGTTAACATAATTTTACTCCCTACTTTAATTATATTATAATTATAGTTTGTCAATTTATGGCTACGGCCGTATGTTGTAGCTTAACCACTGGGGAATGCCAAAAGAAATGGCGTATTTCACAAAAACACTACCTTATTCTTAGGTCAATAATTATTATAAAGCGATCATTATTCGGAGGATGTTTATCACACTTGAATGTTCAAAGACATAGCTTATAATGAGTATCTTTAGAATTATCTTCAAATATCTTGCCCATTTTTTGAATAATAAAATGCCCAATTCTTGTCAAATTTGGGATCACAGATATTATCAATATAATTTTTTATCGTAAATATTTCACTACAATAATGTCGATATAAATTATACTGATGGTTTTATAAATGCGTTTAAAAATTATTAAATGTAAGAAATCTTAACACCACTGCACATTTATGTACTGAAATATGACTATATTCTAAAACATTAGAGCGAGAGGTTTAAAAGAATACTATTTTATGTAATAAAAATACTTTATGCAGTCATCAAATGTTTAAAATAAATATAAAGGATAATAAGGCTTCAAAATTATATAAATAGATTATCTACAACGTTTAAGGTATGCCCAGGATCATGCTTTGAAAATAGAACAAAAGCTCCATTTTGACCTACGCTGAGCATGTCCCCCCTTAATGCTTTTCCGCAGTATACCCACGATATTTTGATCCTCAAGGATAAATTCGGTTGCCAATATTGCCTTGAGGTGTCATAAAATCATAAATAGCTACCTATTTATTGTTCGCTCATAGGTACCTATTGTTAAACCATTTAATTTTCCTTAAAAATAAGACCTTGACCTCTAAAATTACGATCAGGCAACATTGTTTTTAAGGCGTAGGTAAACCAAAAATAGGCTCGAACCAAGGTATGTATTATTTTAAACAAAAATCGCAGGCAGTGTTATCTATTCTATCTTCGCAATGTTTTACAAATGTCAGATTGATTTTTCTATAAAATAACACTGTTGAATGCGAGAATTAATATTATGAAAAAAATCTGCATGACTTATACAGCACTAATCATATGAAAATAAAATCCCATTATACTTCCAAATATGAATAAATAAATTAAATACTTTTGGTGATCGACCAACAATCATTTCGCTTTCACGCATTCGTATTATTTACCCAGCGGCGCGCTTAGTGACGTTGGTCCTCGATGCACTAACTGATTTTGAGGCCCCCTACGGTAAAAAGTGTACAATCGAATTACATATTATCATAATTTTCAAATAAATTGATGCATTCAAACAATTTTAAATTTTTATTTTGTTTCAATTATACAAACATGGTTTAATTGAAACAGTCTCCTTTGCTACAAATCATCATTCATCATGGCCCCCACAAGGGGGGGAGGGCTGACAGGGCTAAAGGGGGGCCCGGCGTAGCGGGTCAACCAAATAAATGAAATAAACACACATCTTAAATTTGCTCTAATAGTAAAAAAGTCGCCTGCGGGCTATTTTATTTCGGGGTTATTACCATTTTAAAATATAAGGTTACGCAATACTATTTTTGGTTTTTGTGTGTTGATACTCTACAACTCCATAATTCGATGTAAGTTAAAAAAATCGCTAAAAATACACTAATACATTTTATTTGACCTGGAACATATTTGGAAAACGTCACTGTAGAGCGCCAGACTGCCTTTAACCTTAGCGATAGGTAGGGGGACCCGCAAAAAATTCTAACCTGGGGGCTCGTTTCAGGATGTGGGGGCCATGCAAATCATAATACATAAGACCATACTTACAGCAGAATATCTACAAATTTAGCATTTGTAATATAGTTTTCATGAATTTTTATTTACAATCGAATAGAACGAAAGTTAAAGTGCCCACCACCACCCGTCATATATGCACGGCCGCTTTCTATGACGCTTTAAACGTGTCTGAAAGAAGTGATTTTAAGTGGTCATTCCGTCCAGAGACGGAGCCGCACGGGACTGATGCTGCAACCATGCACCGTATTACAATAATGAAGGTATATTTAATCAAAACCTTCTGAATACATCCATTCATTTTATAGGACCCAACATTAGCGCGGCAGGCGAAAAACCCCTACGACTCAAAGATGTGTGTCTGGTTTTAACTCTTCGGAGGCCCCCTTTTAAATTTTCTCACGAATCGGTTGCGTCAAGTTACGTTAGAGAAACGCGCCTCTGTATTTACCTCGCTTAGCGGTTTGGGTAAATAGTTTTTGACACTTCGTAAGGCAATTGGGGACGTCGAGTGGTCGGCCCCTTCGGCAGGTATTAATTGGCGGCAGGCGACCGAAGCGGTTTTATGTCGCCGAGGCAGATGACGCTATCGATTCGTCAGAATACTTAAACGGGACGTCGACACATTTCAAACCAGTCATACGATTATTAAATTAGGTATACCAAAATCTTAAAAATATGGCTATTTCTCACAAATTGAGTAGGTATACAATATTACCCAAAGCATCATAGATATCCTGCTACTAACATCAAAATAGAATCTTAATAAGAAAATTAAATAAAGCGATGTACATAGAAAAAAATATTTACATAAATAACTGTACCTAGTTATTTTATTTTGAATACATAAATTTTATTTTTAGCTTCCGAAGCTCTTGTTTATTTTGCAGAGTAATTATTTCCTCTTCAAGTTTCAACATACCCATATTATGCAAAAGTGTCAGAAGGTTTCCTGCAATTACTTCTGTTTTTTTTCTGGTATCAATTGGAAAACTCATAAATATTGTCATTAACAGCGAACCAACCGAACGTGTGACCCATTATAAATATTTAGGTACATGGGTCAATGAGAAATGGGACCAGTCTCGGGAAATAAAAACTAGAATTGAGATCGCAAGAATCGCCTTTCTCAAAATGAGACGCCTCCTTAGCAATCGAGATCTTAACTTAGGTCTGAGACTGCGTATGGTACGTTGTTATGTGCTCTCAATTCTTTTCTATGGTATGGAAGTATGGACGCTAAACCAAGAGATGTCACGGAGACTTGAAGCTTTCGAGATGTGGCTGTATAGACGCATCCTCAAAATTCCTTGGACTGACCGGGTGACAAATAATGTTGAAGTTCTCAATCGAATGGGGAAGTACCGAGAAGTTCTACGTAGTATCAAAACCAGGAAACTACAGTACCTCGGCCACATTATGAGAATACAAAAATACAGCATTACCCAACTTGTCATTCAAGGCAAGATCAATGGGAAGCGTAGCAGAGGACGGCGCCGCATTTCGTAGCTTAAGAACCTCCGTGATTGGTACGAGTGCAGCTCCACTGAACTGTTCCGGATGGCAGGCGACAAAGATAAGATCGCCTTGATGGGGATGCTAGGGGATGGCATAATAAAAAGAATAAATAAAACCATGCCATTTAGTTTTTTTTTTAAATCTTGGAAGCGGTACTCAAATTCCGTTGTCATTTTCTTGACTTCTTCGATGCATTTATTATTTTCATAATTTGTAGAAACCGAAGTATTGAGTTGTTGCATCATTCTCGGAACATTATTTTATTTTCAAACTTGGATACAGGCATATTCAGTTTTTCTAAGCGTATACAGCACTAATCATGTGAAAAAATAGTCATTTCATTTCAATAATCAACAATCATTTCGCGATCAACCTTATTGACACCCACGTTATAGATAGAACATGCACATTATATTACATTACACACAAAGAAATTACGCCCGATTTTAGAGGGCGTGTCAAACTTTCAAATTGCAATACTTCATAACATGATTTCGAGACTTACCAACTTTTGGCAGTAACCTCACGAATAGGTAAATTTTAAGAAAGTTATTACATAAAAAAAAATCATTTGTGTTTTTTTATGACTAGGAAATCATTTTCTTCTCACGTCGAAGAATGATTTACCAAATAAATATGAGCATTTCTGTTATAAACAACCCATTGTTCTGATATCACGATTTTTCGGTACCTACCTACATTTTTTTTTGCACGGGAACCATTTTACAGAGATTTATCGATTCTGTGTGCCAGACATATCCAACACGTCGATCACGGGATGGATTTTGGTAGTGAACACAAATACATTCAATTATTGTAATAATATGATAATATACTTTCATTGAGTGTTTTAAGGAGAAGCATTAAGGCCATACCTCAGCTGAGGCATGGTCTAAAAAGATCGTGACTAGGCGATGCGCGGA
Source organism: Rhyacophila brunnea (assembly GCF_057557595.1). Lineage (NCBI taxonomy): Eukaryota > Metazoa > Arthropoda > Insecta > Trichoptera > Rhyacophilidae > Rhyacophila > Rhyacophila brunnea. The sequence continues at coordinate 19,370,777 of NW_028232893.1, read as the reverse complement.
ATGCGGGTCGCGGGTGCAAATGACGGAAGCCGAACGAAATATAATTTGTGATAAAAGTTCAACATGCGTCCATTTTATGTTATGTTTATTATTATATTCGTAATAATAATAGTATATTACTTGAAATGTTTTCATTTTTAAGTACATACGTAAAGTTTTTTAGTCATCTTTACACGATTTAAGAATATTTTCATCCGATGCCATGACAAAATGAATCGACGTGCAGACGCCTCGACTATCGCTCTCCGAATGGCAACGCGGCCGTAATATAGTTCCACATACAGTTGAAAATTATTTGCTGTTTCACTTATGTACGCACTTAACAATTCCTATCTTTATTTCTTTAACCAGCTTACGTGAAATTCGTTTCCAAATTAACTATGAGGACGCCCGCGTGACCTCGTCCTATCACTTGATTCGTATTGCTTCACACACGGCCTCTCGCAGGAATGAGAGAAAGAGAAGATGTGAATCCTCGCACTTTAAACTGAGCAGTAATTTTCCACCAACTTCGCGCAGTAGGCTATTTGCACAGTAGGAGAATAATTTGATGATAATGAGTGCCCAAAAGAAAACCAAAATTTGTAATTTTCACGACGAATGGGAAATCGAGTATTTCTTTGTGATGGTGAACGATAATCATTAGTGTTGTTGATTAATTTGTAACACCTCTTCAGTCAAGTTGATGACTGATGATGATTGTAAAGTGTGGTAGAGGCAATGACATGGGTAGAGGTATCAGATAGATTACACCTTAAGGCTTGTTTCTACGGGTTTAAAACTAATCTTTAGTACTCGCTACTTGCACTAATACCAACACGTGTAAATAGACTGAATACTAATGCTTATTACTAATTCACGCGGCGGTATAAGTGAGAGTAGTGAGTACGAATGATTTGCACTAAGTCCGTGAAAACGAGCCTTTACTTGAAGTTGGACATGAGTGCTGTAAGTAGGTATATACATATTGTATCTTCATCAGCCTGAATCTATCCACTGCTGGATGAAGGCCTCTTCAAGCTGCTTCCACTTCTCACGGTCATGAGCGTTGCGTTGCCACGTACTTCCGCAGAACTTTATCATTTTATCGATCCAGCGGCCTCCTTGCGGACGTTTTGTACCTCTTGGATACCACTGGATGACTAAATTTGTCCAACGATTGTCTCTTCTTCGAGCTATGTGTCCAGCCCATCTCCATTACTACTATTACACTTTACTATTACAACGCAAACCCTCCATTTGAGGCTTTTAATGAACTCGATCACGTCGCAAACCGTTGTCTGCTTCCTTATCCACTCATACCTCTTTTTGTGGTTTCGCGTTATGCACAGCATGCACCTCTCCACGCGACGTTGTGCTACTCTAAGTTTCTGGATCTCTCTTTTACTTAGGGTCCACGCATATGTGATTACGGGAAGCACACACTGGCTTTAGGCACAGTGGAAGGCAGTGACGTCCCGTGGGGTTAGGCAGATTGAGCGTCGCTTGGGGGCGGCAGTTACTCGAAGGGCGGCAAATGGAGTAGAATTATTTGGTATATATATAAATAGCTACCTAAACTTAGTAATAACGTAAATATCTTTCTATTAAAAAAATCAGTTTACTGATTGGAAACAAAATGTTTTAATTACGAGTAACATAAAATTTTTAACAGGGCTGTAATTTATTTGTCGAGTTAACGATTTCTAGCTTACTTACGTTGCCATTCGACGTTCATGGTGACAAGAAACGACACACCGTGCACGGATGATACAAAATACTGTAAAAAAAATGGGGCGGCATTTTGTCTAGGGACGTCACAGGTGGAAGGTCACTTTTGAAGACATTATTCAGGCGGCCAAAAGCACTCAAACATATTGTATACATAAAATCTCAAATACTACGTCGCGATATCGCGTCATTTTGTTCGTATGCGTAAGTAATTGTGATATCTGGGCTCGTTCTTAATGTGGTCTGGTTGTAGAAGGGTTAAAAATCTTTATTAATCCTTTCTGTCATAATCTGTTAACATAACCTAATAATTAATATCATGTCCTTGAATAATAGATAATTATAAAAATATTTCATTTACCCATCAAGTTCTTTTATATGGTTTTGTCGCGTTTTCCGTAATCACAGCATGAAATGAAATGACGGTAATAATTATAGGTGTAGGATCCAAGCAGGGCTCGAAATGGACCGGAACGCACCGGAGCGCCGTTCCGGTTCGTAAAATCACCACAAGTATCGCTCCATCTCGTGGACATATTAATTTGACAGTGAGCTAGATTTGCCATTTAACGTAAAAATCTAAAAGTTTGTCCACACTGGTAACCTCATTAAATTACACGATAATTATCAAAATTTGTTTGACCAAAATTATTTTAATCGAAATTTAATGAGGTTGCCAGCAACTTGTTGCCAATGTGGACATGGCATAACACACTTATTTTTATAAAATACACAAGCAATTAGATAACTATGTTAACATTTTCATAAAATATTGTGCGCTCCGGTTCGTAAAATATTCCATTTCGAGCACTGGATCCAAGCTAATTTCACATCGACGGAATATTTTTTTTTATTTATTATTTTTCCATCATTGTATAGCCATTCTTGTTGTTGTTTTTTTAAGATTTGTTAGTTTGTAAACGACTTTATCCGTGATTGGTCTTGTCTTGTGAAACCGTGGGTGATTTTTGTGTTTATTTTGAATTGTTATTTTAATATTTCCAATCAACATAACTATGAGATATCAATGTTGATTATTCAAAAATAGAATCTAATTATAAAATCGGTACCAATTCATGTTCATTTTTAAATATAATTTGACTATAAAACATTATACATACGTACATATTGATATTAAGTAATCTATTTCGAATAAATTGTTCTTTTATCGCTTGATTCTTATAAATATGTGGGATCAATATTAAAAATAAATTCAAAAATAGAAACTAATCCGTTATTATTTTTTATATGGCAATAAATTAGACAGCTATTGATGTTTATTTATTTCGAATTGTTTTTTGTCTATGATTCTTATAACTTTACTATAAAAGATCAAATTAAATTATTTAAAAATAGAACAAAAATAATTATTATTTCGAAAATTCTTTTTAAAAATATGATATGGCTATAAATTATTAAGCAAAGTGTTATTAATAAATTATAGTTATTCGATATTATTTAAATCACAAAAAATATTTGATACCTAACTACATAATTAATTTATACAATAGTTATTAAATCTGTAGTATTTTTTCTGACCAATAATAATAGTGGAAAAACCGGTGCTAATCGAATATTGTGGGTTGTGAGATAGCGAACTAATATTGTGAGTATAGTATTATCATTTTTTTCTATTTAACACTATAACAAGCCATGATGAATAATGACAGCAGTGTAGATCAGTGAAATAATCACAAAAACATCCAGCATTTGGGAAAAATACTACATATTATTATACTGTTTATTACTATTATAAGGTTTTTTATCTTGTATTTATCACTACAAAGAAGTACGTCGTGGAGTTAACAAAGCGGTATTTTTACGAGAATCGGTTGTTAACTATCGGCATTACTCTTTTTAGAACATTCAGAATATATAGAATAACGTAGGTATATATAAGTAAAATATATTAATTGAAGAGCTGAGGATTAAAGGGGTTAGATGACTATGTTGAGTAAATCTAGTTAAAATTTAATATGTTTCATCCAATTTTCCTGAATTACATGTGGAACCTTTTCTCGTGTGTAAATTATGCGTGGGTAAGTACTTCAATCGTTTTCAAATCCTCAGTCTTTCAAAATATTCTAATAAATTTATATTAATGTAATATTTAAAAACAGTTTATTTTGCAGATTGGTTTTTTTGTGGCTGATTCAAACTTATTTATTTGAATTTTTTAGTGAATATTACAAATTAATGCAAGATGTTCACAGCTTGGAATGAGGAAAAACATAAGTATTAGGCAATAACAACATTAAACTATGTAGGTATACGTGACACAGCATAACTAAAATAGAAAAAAAATCATAAAACACGGAAGTATAAAAAGGAACCAACCTTGAAATTCTGTTCTCCCTTTAAATTATCATACACATAATACAATATTTCCCGACCATGTCCGATCCTAATAAGATCAAATGGGCATCCACAGAGTGTAGGTTTGTATTACCAGATTTTATTTTTATGAGAAATGGGTGTCAGCCACTTGCTCAACAAATTGAAAAACAATATGTGTATTTGCCAGACCCAGGATTCGAACCTGGGACCCACGACGCTATAGGCAGGTCATCGTGGGACTGTTATAAGATATGTGTGTTATAAATTATTTACACGAATGTGACATTTTTTTAATGAACACACATATTTTTAAATGGGCGCGAATCCCAGGGGCATGGCCCCCACAAGGGGGGGGGGGGGCAGAAAGGACTCTAGTCTAAGGGCCCGGGCTCAGGGGGGCCCGACGTGGTGAGTCAATCAGATATGTGAGATAAACACACATCACAAAGTTGCTCTAATAGTAAAAAAGTCACCTGCGGCACTACATGTTTCACGAGCGGATTATTAGCATTTAAAAAATGGGGTTGTAATTTTTGATTATTTTGTGTTGATACTCGACAACAAGTAGACGTATTAAAACAACAAAAAGTTACTAAAAATAAACCGGAGGCACTTACTTTTACCTCTAACACAATTTTGAAATCGCTTCTGTTGTGCGTCACACATGCCTAATAATGCATAATAGGTATTTAAAACACCGTTCACACAGATCCCTCCAACGCAAGTGGAATAAATCAATATCTGAAGCGATTTGGTTGAATACAGTAAATGTCCTTCCAATTGGGATTACCAATGGCAGGTTGTTAGGTAAATTAGGTCAGGAGGTACCAGTAGCTTGCGGCGACTTTTGATTCTAGTAGTGCTGTTAGAAATACATAATAATATACCTTTCATTAGCTACAAATAATATCTACACACATATACTCTTCCGCTCTCTGTCTGCCAAAGGTATGCACATCTAATAATAATCTGCCTCTCTCTAATGCACGCAAATTTTCATGTGAGATAGTTTGCGTCTTTGTTGCGGAATCGCATAAACAGAACACGCACGTTACACCCTCTCATCACGTATTCGTCACTATACAGGCCAATTATTGCCGTAACCCTCACTTTTCATCAAAGTGACATTTTGATGGTAATGGACTTATTGCATACTCTTGCACGACTGGCCAAGTATCATAAATCCCAAAAAAATATATCATATCAAAAAAATTCAAAACTATTTTTTAAGCCATTTGTAAATTGACAAAAAATATTCTAGCCAAATGATGTAACCAGTCTAAACGTAAGCCATAGGGTACGTACAGAGTAAGCCACTCAATTCGTTATAAAATAATAAATAAATATTATATAAAATAATAAGTAAATCCAATGCCCACAGTTTTTTTCACTTCCTTTAACAATTTGATGTTTGAGGGTTACGACAATAATTATTGGCCTGTACAGTGACGACATGCATTTCGCTCACATGCTTCTTAACCCATTCACTGTATTGCAGTGGTGCACAAACCCGGCCCGAAATGGCATTTGTTGCGGCCCAAAATAACAAGTACTTCATCACCAAATTTTTCATTGAATATGATAAAAATCTGTGTAAAAAATCGAATAACAAATTAATAATCTTAGTCAATAGGTATAATAAAATAACAAAAAAAACACAAATAATCAATTACCTACAATAATAGTGGGTTTTTTACAAGTACAAATAATTGAACAAGAAATGCAAAATGTAAACTATGTAAACTAAACACAACTTTAAAAAACAAAAACGACACACTTAACTATTCCTAAATACTATTTGCTGTTTTTTTGTCCGAAAAAATAAGTCACAATATTTTTTTCGATATTGTGCTCGGGCATTAAAATTTTCCGCATATCTATCAGTATTTTGTTTATACGTGGAAAATGATCTCTCAACGTCCACAGAGGTGATTGCGCAAAATTTAAATGAAGGTGCCCGAGTTGACTTCATTTTTTCTTATAAATTAATGAAATGCTCGGGGATGCCATTAAAAATGCAAGTGCATCTAAACTATCTGCCTACCTAATTTAGTTATATATCGATAAAGTTTCGATAAAATTATAAATGCAAAAGCCCTAAAATATGCATTTATTTATGAAATATGCACTAATGTCTCAAGTATGCATTTATATGCACAATAAAATTTTATTTTTGGATTCTGCGTCTTTCAAAATGGATTTCTGTGCAACTCTCATTGCTGTGAATATGCCCTAACAAAACATGCACTAACATAATTTATAAATCCGGTCCCTAGTCATAAATAGTACAAATTTTTTGGTTATGAATGTTACAACATAACACATTTAGACGTAATGTTTATAAAAGTTTTTTTTATTAATGTTGTTGAATGTTCAAAATTTGTGGTTGCCACATGATACTCGTATGTTCCATTTAATGAGGATATTTTATTTGATATACTATAGCATTGCCGACTAAAGTAGAAAGCCGATACATTCACAACGACTGGTCCTACTTTTTCCGCCCCTCCCGTCGTTGTCTGTGTATGAACTGTCATTGTTATATAGACTGCTCATACTGACGCGTCTGTCGTGTTGACGCAGGGAATGGTTTGATTTGAATAGATAAGTTACATGAAAAATAATACACTAGAATTAACACACCTTCTACAAAATATGTACTTAATGCATATATCAATGTTACATATTTTTTGGAAATCGATATTACCACCGGTTTTTGTGTGAAGGACTAGTCTGACTTTGACAGCTGATGAATAACAGAAATGTATATTATTTATAAATAATACTGATAGTTAATATATTTGATTTGAGAAATTTTTATAATTCAATTTGTAACGAGAAAGGGCGAATCAATATGTCAAGCAATCAGGGAATGATTTTGACAGCTGAAAAGTGGACCACTCGTTGGTTGTGCAAAAAGTTATGCTCAGGCTTTATTAATCTAAAGATGGCGGTTACTTTTTGAGTGATGAAATTAAAATTCACTAGGTATTCATATTCATAAGGTTCCAATTTCATTTGACGGAACCGAATTCCATTTTTTCGGAACTACGGTTGAGTAACGTGATTTACACTGAGTAGGTATGTAGGTGGCCTTTGAAAAATATTAAGATATTATGGTCTAGTGGTCTATTTATACTAATAATCAACTCACTGGGCGAAGGCTCTTCCTTGTTTATGTTTTTTTTTTTACATAAATGTCTATTACCTATACATAATGCAATTAATTGTGTTTTTGGTCATATTATTATCAAATTTAGCTATTTTCGATACCTATGAATCCCGGGATTGATAAACATAATCCCAAAACTTTCGGGATTGATTTTTTTATTAAATTTTATGGAAAATAAAATAAAAACGAAAATATAACAGAAAAAATACTTTTAATAACAAATAAACTGAGTTTCAATGAAGTTTGATTTATACCCATCTGTAAGTTGCCGATTCATTTTATTTTTTCACTTAAATTAATAAAAATGAGAAAGATTGGAAAAAAAAACAATACTTCGCACTACAAAGTAATTCCACCATGATCTCATACGTCTTACGGCAGTTTCATATTTGGCTGACTAATTAGGTTTATGAAGCGGAAAGGCCATAAGTACACCATGATTTGCTTTACTATTTTAAATCTCGCTAATCCATTCATTAAATCTTTACTATCAGAAACAGTAACATGGAAAAAATTCCAATCCCGGGACCAGTCCCGGGATACCGGGATTGTCAAATTGTAATCCCGAAATCCCGGGATCAGAATTTTGGCTCAGGATTGGATTCCCTAGTTACAAGTGATATTGGCGGGAATATGGAAATCATTGATACTTGCTAGTATTCGGATTATAAATGAACCCACAAAGAAGTAAAAATATGTGCTTTAAAAAACCAATATAGCTGTGTTCGCAATTTACGAATACGTGTCATACAAATATGCTCGAAGGTAAAAATACATAATAAATAAATTAATCAATTACTTAATTGTTTTTAGGTTTAAAAGATTCTTTTTTTATTGAATAAAACATAAAAAGTAAGTTATGTAACTACCTCAAAAATACTTCCTATAATGAATAAAAAAAACAACCTTGTGCTCTACCACATCAGTTTAGTGTGCGAGTATATCATATACTTACCTAGTTAATATTAAATAATGTGCATATATAATAGTGTTAGAGCAGATATTCTCAACTGATTTGACGAAACACACCATTGTGTCGCGAACCGTTGTAAGGTGAGTGTCATTCAGTGGTGGAGTTACACGATTCATTAATTTAATTCATAAGTACTTAATTATAATATTTACCTGTCGCGAGGGGTGGAGGTAAATTATTGAACTAAGACTACAATGTGTAGATAGTGTTTGTTATTTTTTTTTAAATTCAATTAAACCCTGCCTAATCCAAGCTATAGTAGATATTGATATTAGTAATAAAAGTATTCGTTTATCTATAAAATATCTAAAATTATGCCATTAAACTAAGCATAATTTAAGATATTTTATAGACAGAAGAATATTTTTTATCGACTATGGTTTGGTTAGACAGGGCTTAATGAATTTAAAAAAAACTATCCAATACCATCCGTATGCTTAATTCAACAACAAAAAAAAGTATGACGGAAAATGTGTGCATTATTTTTGTCGGATCGCCCATAGCAAACCAAAACTATTATGGTTTGGTCTACTCATTGTGGTCTTTGTTTAATGAAAACAAATGAGTCTGACTGACAAAATTTAGTGTGCACTATTTATTTATCTATTATTTAGTTTAAGTGCTAGAAGATATCAATATTTGGCCACGTATTTTTTCGACTTTACGTGGTGTGAATGAGAACTCTGCCATTCTTGGTAGTATTGACTTGTGTGGCCCTGATAACTATCTTAGAAATCGGGAGCATCAGTTGTTTGCTCTCCCGAGGAGCAGAACTAACCTGCCATTGGTGATGCCAATTGGGAGGGCAATTACTCTGTTCAACCAAATCGCTTCCGATGTTGATATATTCCATCTACGCGAGGATGAGTATAGGTGGACGTTGTTTTATAAATTCTTAAAATAGTGTCTGCTTAACTCATCCGGTGTACTTCCTTGTACCTATATACTTTATATATATATATTTTTGTATTTAAGTACATATTTCTACTGTAGAATAAGTTAATACTGATCTATCTCTTTTTTATGTACCTAATACTGTTTTAGTAATATTTCTTTGTTTCTAAATGTCATGTTGTGAACAACTTATAATTTGTAATGTCCACAATATGTAAAATAAATAAATTGAAATTTAACTAAAATGTGGATTTGTGTAATTTGGTGAAAAGATACTTGAACTACAAAAATGCCTAAATCCTCAATAAATAATCCTATAATCAACAGAATTGGGAAGAAAAAATTTAGATCTAACTTGTGTGTTCTTATTATTATAGTTGTAACTTTTAAATAAACGTAACAAAGTGAGAAAGTGAAATATAAATAGTGAAGAAAAATACCGTTGTTAGGACTCGGCGAGGTTGAATGAAAGAGAGTAAAAGTAGTCGTCAGTCGGGGAAGTAGCCTTCGAAACCGCCTAACCCAATCTAATATAACTTATCGCCTTTTTTCCCGCGCTAAATTTTTGTTACTTCAATCTATATCCATGTTTTATATATCATGTGAAAAGCCAAATACACGTCAACATAAATAAGCCTATATGTATAAATATATATCATCATCATCAGCCGGGGTCGATCCACTCCTGGATGAAGGCCTCACACAGTTCCATCAATTCATATCATCAGTTATATCATCAGCGACATCTATTACATTGTGTACTCCTGTCTGCTTCTTTGTCAATTGGTTTATTTTGTGATCTTTCCGCGTTGTCCTCAACATACACCTTTCCATGTCACGTTGAGCTACACGTAATTTTTCAAATTCTCTTACATTAAGAGCCCACGTTTCACAGGCATACATGACATAGCACACATTAGTTGAACACTTTACGCTTAAGACATAATGGGAGGTCACAACAATTTCGTCATACATACCACTGTCAATTGAAACGTGTTGTTTCGTTTGTGTATATACATATTATATATATATAAATATAGGTATACATGACCTCAGTGTGAATATAAATAATATTTGAATTAGCCACGGAGCACATCGATTAGATGTAAATGCGAAAGTCAGTCACCATAAATCAAGACTTTGAAGCTTGTTTTGGTTTATGCCATACATGTCATGACAAACTTGCATGTACCTTTAATACTATGATACGAACATAACTAATAAAAAATTACAAGATAAAAAGAACTTTTAATGTACAACGTTTTTAAATTTTCTGTTGAACCATATAAATTTGACTTGACTAGCTTAAACGATCAAAAAAATTTGTACTTGACAATATGTCATATTGATTTCCATAGTAACGCACGTATATATTAATAATTTAATTGCTACGACCCCAGACCCTAGCAACCAATAATGGTGTCGAAATAACTTTTCATACTAAACAGAATTAACTGAAAATGAATTCAATTCTACTTAAAGATGGCTAAAAGTATTAAAAAAATATATTGGCATCGTGTTCTGATATATTCTAAAAGTTAAAAATGTCTAACTAGTCGGGAAGTTAGTTACAAATTGATTGCAAGATTTGTACCGGGCAAATAAGAATACGACTTAAGAAAAACGTTGTAAAATAGCATAATTTATTCTTTAACGCAAATTTAAGTTTATCCCATAGTTCTCTACACTCGAGAATTGTATCTTCCTGCAGAACCCACTTCCCTTATTTTTAGGTTCCTTGAAATTATTGAAATACACGACGTTAATGATTGGTAATTTACGATTATTATTTATGTGAAAAGTTTGTATGCTAACGTGACAAAAGCTATCGGTAATATCTAAATATTTTTTCATTGGTAGATTAGATAATAATATTATGTCAAGCGTTCTCTAGAACAGGTAGCTGTACCCCTCGTGGCGGCCCTGATTTGATACATTCGTGTTACGTATCGATGTAATAATAATAATTTTCATTGATGATAGTTGAAACAGTTGAACACCACTGATTTATAGAGGCTTTGGTTAAAAAATGTTTGTTTAATAATTATTTTGAAGTACATAGCTATTAGGTGAAGAGAAAAAAAATATGCTGTGTTAAATTATCAATAGAAACCATTGACAACAAAGTATAAGTATCCGTATTGATCGATAGTGACGTCCCTAGATAAAATGCCGCCACTAGGCAGCGCCAAAATGCCGCCCTATTTTTTATACAGTATTTTTTATCATCCTCTCATTACTACAGTATCTAAGAAATGTGTTGTATAATATGTACATTACTATCAAATTATATACCACTAATATACAAAATTAAATTTACATATAAAAGGGGAATAAATATAATACTTACACCTAATCAAGATAGACATTTACCCAAATCACCAGTCTGAGGTCCTATTTGGTTGATATTTTTGACACATTTGTTTTGTTTAGCAATACACCATTTATTATTTTCAGATCATTTTCACCATGCTATCTATTATTGAAAAACATGTAGACAATATATTTTTTCCTGGTATTTATTTAATAATAAACCTACTTTTAATCATAAATACACTATTTTATTAATAGTCTCAATACTCATCAGCACTCAACGATTAAAATAAAATAAGTTTCCTGGCTTTTTTTTACAAAGTCAGTAATTATGTCATCCAAATCTAATTTAAATGCCTCTCTGTTTCAATAGACTATATAACCAGTAAGCTGATTTTTTTAATGGAAAGGTTTTTCTGTTATTACTAAGTTTAGGTAGCTATTTCTATATTAGGTATAAACCAAATGGTTCTCCTGGATTTGCCGCCCTTCGAGTAACTGCCGCCCCCAAGCGACGCTCAATCTGCCTACCTCCGCGGGACGTCACTGTATGATCGATCATCTATATTTAGCTATGGAAGACAATTGAACAAAAGAAAGGTGCCAGGACTCACTTCTTGTCAAGCTTTATACAAAAGAAAATTATATACAAATATCATTTAAATGAAATTTAAAGCAGTCTTTCCTATGCCACGAAGCGCATAACTTATTAGTTTATATATTATTATAAAGCTCTTATTGGGGTAATAATTAGATTCATTTGCGAACTTTCACTTGAAAAAAATGGTAATATGTTTCAAAGCATAGATTATCAAACACAATAATTTTCAGGATAATATGTCTTTTCGAGAATGCATTCGTAAAATCCACAAATCATTTCTCGTGTTTCTAGTTGTAGTTAGGGATTGCAATACCGAATTAAAATGTCAATACCGGTTTTTCGGTATTTCTTATTGAATATCGATATTTCTTAACATTAAAAAACAGAAGTAGCTGCTTATCAATAAATATGGCTATTAACTAGTGATTTTTTACAAATAATTTGAATAATATATTGATAATTGTAACTAAAGCCCTTAAAACTTCATCAAGTGCAAATAAGTCCGGCTGCAGGAAAAGCTTCTTAAATTCAACGCTTGCACAGTCATCAATAATTATAGAATAATTGAACATTTTTGTCATTCATGTTTTTTATTTCGAAATAATATCATCGCGATAATTACTTATATAAATAATTATTTATATTTGATGAAATTTGTTTTCTTATTTTTTCACCTCTGTTGGATTCACTCAATATATTTGCATTTTAGCAGCATATAACTTATAATTCATTTTCCAAAACGAAAACAAGTGTGCTTTCTTAATACCGGAAATTTCGGTATTTTGGATTTTAAAAACCGGTATTTTGATATTGATAAATACTGGAATACCGGTATTGCAATCCCTAGTTGTAGTCTGATTGACATTTGTTTCTAATTTCCATCTCTCCAAATGTCAACTGATTATCAATATCTTCAGGCCAATATTTCATCTTTGCGATCTAGCATCTTTTTCCAATCGATTCTTTCAACGTGGATTAAAATATTTAGGAATTATATAAAATATAGATTGTAATTATTTTTGAAACATTAAAAATACCGTGAAAAAAGGTGCTGGAACGCCGTTCCACCGCGTTACATGACAAAAAAACTCTGTACAAAACCTTCTTGTAATATAATTTCTTCACCAGCTGGATCTTATAAGGGTGTAGACTGTAGGCTAAGATCTTTGCGCCAATTTTTCTACGTAGTGGACGGACAACTCCCAATTCAATGTGGATACTCTTCTTTCGTTCACTGCGGCGATGCTCTCTTCATTACGTACATTCCTTCGACGTTTTTGTGCTATCGCATCATTTAGACTTTAGAGAGCAGTGGCGAAGGGTGACTTTTTGAAAGAGGTAGGCTGTGGGAGTATGTTTACGGGAAATAAGAAGATAACCTAATATGTATTACTACTGGTGAATATGTACGTTAAAACGAAGAAATTTCAAAAGCTTAATAATTGGTTTGTTATAATTAGGTTATAAAAATAAGCAATTAGTTTGATTATGTATTTTCTTATGTATTTTCCTAAACATTTATAAACGTAACACACGTTCAAAATATATTACCTATCATCTTTGAAAATATCCGTTGTTGTGTATATATTATGTTCCATAACAATTTATAATTTAACCCGTAAAACTAGACATTTTAAAATACTTATGTATTTAAAACACAGACTTAGGTAGGTACAATATCAGATATCTAAATTGTCTAATGAGTGAACTAATAGATAAATAAAAATCACGAGATAAATTATTATAATATATTTTTAACAACAATCAATACATATTTATGTGATTGAATCCCATAGAAATTATTTTTGAAATTATCTTCTTATTAATTATTTTGAATAAATGTGCTCTAGGGATGTAAGCGCTAACGAAACAACTTGTAGATTTGTATGCGGGACGCCAGATATTTTGAAATTATGAGAAAAAAACTTTATATTGAAAAACCCGACGATTCACGCCAAAATAATCATATACAATATGTGAAGCGAAGCGCGGTGTGTTTTATTTTTTCAAACTTTTGAGAGATGCCATAGATGGTGCTTATTGAAATATAGAAAAAGATCGTAAAATTATGACAATTATACGATAGATGTCTTTGGGCATATTGAATATATTATTATTTGTGATTACTTATATAAATACGTCAATATGAAAATATAAATTATTCTTCTTAAGAAGGTAGGCTTTAAATAATCGGCTAGTATGGAGTCTTCGCCACTGTTAGAGAGTATAATTGTGGTATTAAATCTATCCACAATTCGATGGATGACTTGCTCAGATGGATGAATATGTAAGCACAGTAGAGAAGGGTGGAGGTAGGCTGTTAAGATCCGCCATAAATAGTGCACATTAAACTTTGTTAGTCACACGTATTTGTTTTTATTGCACTAAGACTATAATTATTTACAGATGGTGTTGGTTGGTTTTTTTAAAATCAATTAAACCCTGCTTAATTATATCAATAATATCTATCCAAAGTTATGTATGATTTAACTGCATAGTTTTATATATTTTGTAGATAAACGAGTATTTTTTGGCTATTATCTATTATGGTTTGGTTTTCGCAGGGATGATTTTCAAAACTAACCACCACCATCTGTCAATAATAAATTGTAGTATTATTTAAATGAAAACAAATACGTATGACTGACAAAGTTTATGCACTATTTATGGCGGATCTTAACAGCCTATTTTCACCATTCGCTACTGTGCGTACATATCCATCCATCTGAGCAAGTCATCCATCGAATTGTTGATAGATTTCATACGCACACAGAACAGATTAATAAATAGATTTCCGATAGGCTATTTCCCAAAAAAAAAAAAAATCTTTCTTAACTTTCTTTTTTAAGCACTACGGTGCATGGTTGCAGCATCAGTCCCGTGCGGCTCCGTTTCGGGACGGAATGAGCACTTAAAATCACTTCTTTCAGCCACGTTTAAAGTGTCATGGAAAGCGGCCGTGCATATCCACGGCTGTGCATATATGACGGGTGGTGGTGGGAACTTTAACGTAGGCTATTTCCCAATACACTTCAGAACGAAAGATAAGCGTATTCTTTACACGTGATTAAGTTTATTCCATATGCTTCCACACTCGAGATCGGTTGCCTGTTACTCCTCGTCCGTTAGGTATATTTTCTGTTCCAATTATTTCTGAGTTCCCTGTGTGGGCTATAAAAATAATGAAGTCATCTATAAGTTGCTCGAATCGACGACTGGTTTTCAAAGTAAATTTGGATAATTCGGTAGCTTTTTTCAAGTATAACTCTATTAACGACTGATTAACGTTGATTTATCAGACTTACTGATCATACATGTCAAAAAGTGAGCGCAGTATCACAGCTCGCTTTGACAGTTAAAAATGTCGTATATTATATTGTTATAAAATATTATTAGATATAAGACATAAATCAATAAGTACATTTATGACTGAATGAACTCCCACAGTATTATGTAATATTTTTAAATATTACAGCAAGGGATGTTTTTATTAAGGAATAACTTTAGATTATTATGAACTAGCTATATTCCCACGATATTGTAGAGGGTGTAGTAACATGAATGGTAATGTTCACATCATAAAATCTATAGTTTATGATTTTTTTATGGAATATCTGCTGTATCCGCTATAAGTACAGATTATTGTATCACGAGATATTCTCTCCTTGATTGACCACTATCCGTGGGAACATAATATCGCAAGTAGTGGCGGCCGGTGGTCTTCAGAATAGCATTTTCTGGTAGTGCGCAATGGTTTATCTTCTATAAAGAGAAGATCTTCTTCTTTCACCCTGTCACGACCCAGCATTGGGGCATAGGGCAAGCACAAGTTTGCGCCACTTCCCTCGGTCCATCGCCAACTCTTGGGCCTCCCGCCATGTCAGACCTGCAGCACGTAAGTCGCTTTTGTGATACCGCTGCAGGGTGAGGGAGGGCCGGTCATAGTGACGGAACCCTTGAGGCTGTGCCATAAGGGTACGAAGTGTCACACTCTTTGGCGGCATCCGGAACACGTGTCCTAGCCACGTAAGGTCGTAAAGCGTATTTTCATGATTACCTCAATCACCAAAGGCTGCCGTGTCCATAAACTAAAATAACTTAGTGTCAAATAGCTGAAACGTCTATCTTCTCAGAAGTTGAATTAAATAATATGTCTTTGTTTATTTATTCTATTTCTCAAAAAACTTTTTGAACAGCTAGAATGATTTAATATCAATAAATAAATATAAATATCACAGTTTATGGCTTTACGCTCCGAGTGAACAATGCGTCAGTCAAATAATTAACCGGCTGTTGTGTTTTTTTTATTATTTTGAATGCATTTGAGTGGTTTAAAAATAAACGCGGCAGTTTGTATTTTCGTAAAAACGTTGACGATTCATTAAAAATGTTAACTGTAAAATTGTTAAAAATTAACTCGTTAATATTGTTATAAAACAGAAACTGGCGTTTTTGTTTCTAGAGTCCTTCGTTTCGTGCGCCGATCTAAAAGTGTGTAAAAAATTCAACACAAAACGCCACCACAGGAACATTCGACCACCATTTAAGTAGTATACAATGACCTCATTGTAATCCTGTGCAAACTGAAAATCTATTTGGACGCAATCGCTTTGCGCTCATCAACGGAGTATTGTTCATAATTCTGTTACATGTTCTACTTCGCGAAGTGAGTGATACACATATGAATAACAATGAAAAGTTGTGCGATGTCTTCAAAAATGCGGGCAGTGCGTAGCACTTGCATGGTATTAGAGGAGCCGCTGCTGATCGCAAGTACAATAAATCGCTATCCAGTGTTCATGTTATTTATTAAGCATTTAGTGAATGTAAAAAGGACTTTTATTTTAGTCGCCAAACCGATAAGTTATGTTAAATACCTGATTTTCAAATTGTCAATTGATTATTGAATCCAATAAAGTATTTTAATAAGATAAAATTGTTAATTAGTAATTTTGGATAATTATGTCAGCCTTGTTAAATCGTACTATCGTACTAATCGTACACTATCTACGCAACAACAAAAAGACATCCGTTATTATGTAGGTGAATATTTATAATAATTAATTTAATTACACTTTACAATTGATTCTGACGAAAAAATAAGTAAATTATAATGACCAACTTCAAGTAGTTTCTGTATTAAGAAAAAGATAATAAAAAAACCTAAATATCTGTATTTGGCTACGTATATTACGTAAATGAGAACTCTTCCATTCTTGGTAGTATCAATCTGTGTGTCCCTGATAACTATCTTATAAATCAAGAGTATTAATAATTAATGTATGTTCTCCAAGATGCATAGCTAACTTGCTACTGGTAATGCCAATTTGGGAGGGTAATAACTGATCAACCGATCAGTGATACATTCCACTTGCGTGAGAATGAGTTTAGGTGGACGTTGTTAATTTCTTAATAATTACAAGATAAAAAGAACTTTTTATTTACAACGTTTTTTAATTTTCTTTTGAATCATAATATAAACTTGACTTGACTAGCTTAAACGATCAAAAAAATGTATTTTATAGAAATAATACTGAAATGTCATTTTGACACTCATATTGATTTCCATTGTAACGCACGTATATATTAATAATTTAGTTGTTAGGACCCTAGCAACCAATAATAGTGGATTGGATTACGTATTTCATCCGAAATAACTTTTTATACAAAACAGAATTAACTGAAAATAAATTCAATTCTACTTAAAGATGGCTAAAAGTATTAAAAAATGCATTGGTATCATGTTCTGATATATTCTAAAAGTTTCAAATGTCTAGCTAGTCGGGAAGTTAGTTAAAAATCGATTGCAAGATTTGTACCGGATAAACAACCACCGGACAAATAAGAATACGACCTAATAAAAACGTTGTAAAATAGGGTTTCTTTAGCTCAATTGCTGTAGATACTTCTATGAAGGTACTTTTTATGATGTTTCTGTTAACACTTCTGATTTATGTTTTTTGTATTAGTACTTATGTACGCCATGTTGTGATCGTCTATAATTTATAATTTTAAAAGTTTAGTGTATGTAAAATAAACCAATTTGAAATTTGAAAAAGTAGGGCCTCTAAATTAAAAAAAAATATTTAATAGCCGTTCCACAAAATCCACGAAACAGATACCTAGGTAATTAAATTTAATGTAGCAAGGATGCAATAATAGCTTTATAGCCCCCAGACAAACGCGAAGTTAACATTTTTTCAATTAACAGAAGGATGTCAATTAATAAGAGAATGTTGTGATTTTGTTCTCTATTTAAATTTTAAACACATTAATGCAAGACCCGACTGATTCAAACCCGAGAAAAGATCAATACAAAATAAAGCTGTTGCAACTTATTTTCGCTGTGTGGATGGAGTTGTCAACAGAAAGTTGACCAACTTACAACACATTCAATTGAAAATTTAAGCAGTGCTCCGCAACCTTTTCTCACCCACGGCACACTAAAGCTCTTCCCAGAATTCCGCGGCATACCACACGTAAAACAATTTACACACCAAAACATGGATCCCAGACCAGAATCTTCGGCGCCCCCTGCCTATCGGTAAGGTTAAAGACATTATGAACATTATTTTAAAATAGCGTTTTTCAAATGGTGTTCGAGGTAAACTTAACGGAATTGATTCCATGTTTAGCGATATTTTTGTATTTATTAATACATCCACTTGAATTATGGTTAATTGTCAGGATAACAATAATTATTTGTCGAGTATTGATACAATTATAATAAATAGTATCTCACAATCGTACGTGTTTTATCTCACAATTTGACTTTTTTGTTATTAGGGGGCATATTTTATCTGTGTTTATCTCACTTATCTGCTTGACCTGCCACGCCGCTCCCCTGAGCTTGGGCCCCCAGGCTAGAGCCCCCCACCTTGTGGGGGACATGCACCAAAATTACATTACATACTTATTTGATAAATAATTAAAAAATATACATAACACACGACGAATAACCAAATGTACATATTCCCATGTATTTATATTATTAATAAAAATAACTAATTAATATGATACCCGAGCTTGTTTCAATTAACGTAAAAGTTTTAAGCCTTATTTAGGTACTTAGTTTGGTAGCCTTGTCAGAAATACGAGGATATTCTTTATTAACCGAAATCCATAAAATACTCGTAGCATAAGCGCTTCTATAGAATTTTCGGCATTGGTTGTAAAACAATTTCGAATCCAGTCGTATTGATTGTATTAAAGTAATGATGAAATTTCTTTTGAAACAAAGTTAAATGTTTTTGAGACGGATCCAAAATTAATACTTGACTTGATTTTATTGGTGGTCTGGTAGGCCCTTTGGATCATTTGTAGAGATGCTTGTCTTACCTTCTTCTAATTTATCAGATCACGTCAATATATTTTCATTCTGACCTTGCATTGTTTTATTAAGTTCATGCAGGTGCTCAAATATATTACCAGCCATGTACGCAAGTCTGGTTATTTTAAGTAGGTAAGTATTGTATAATATACAAAATCATTTGTGTTTTTTTTTTTGAAGCAATGATTCGAGGCACACCTAGCATCGTCTCGCGGCACACCGGTTGCGGAGCACTGATTTAAGGGATAGTAAACTCATATTATGTATATTATTGGCTCTGTACACAAGACCTTAAAACACATTCGCGGATACATGTTAGCCATATGTTATTGATATGACATATTATATTTAAAAAAATATTTTTTAAATTTTCGATTTAGATAATAGAATACGACATTATCTAATGGAAATATGTTCGCACCGTGACACATGTAGCAGGAACATATTGTTTTAATCTAAAATACGACTTCTATAAACATCGTGTCGTTTTCCGTTCCACAGTACAGGACGTCTATAGACGTCCTGTCATATCACATCTCACAAAATACGACGTCCATAGACGTCATATCCGCGAATGCTGTTATGTTCTCCCAATCGTTTTCCCTGACATAGAAGTATCACAGCTAAGCCAGAAGATAATAATAGTGTGTACTTGTCATATAAATAATTCTAGTAGTAGTGTAGTTTCAGTTTCTACTTTAATAAACATGTTTTTTCAACTTTTTTGTTGACAGACTGAAGAAAAATGGCGATATCACTCCAAACAGCTGAGAGAGAATATGAAAAAAACCCGGACATTAAAAAAGAGGACATTGCAATATTAATGGAATGGATGGAGAGGCAGCCTCATCTTCCAAAGTTTAAAGGTAAAACTGATAACAGACGATGTTCATAGAAAACATTTATCCATATCTATGTACATGAGTATTCCTAACATTAGGGATAAGTTAAACGGCGCTGCAATTTTCAGCTCACCGACGTAAACTGTGGTGTTTCTTAATAACAATACGATCAATATATATTTGAAATCAAACTGACATGCGAAGTGGCACCACAGTCCACATAGTATTGCGATTCAAAATTACTGTCGAACAAGAACTTCTTGTTCACGTGTTAAAACTGTGAACTAAACAAACCCCGCATGTTAAGTTAATCGCACTTCGGTTTTCAAATGAGGAACGCCCCTTAATTTATCATTTCATTTTACGTTTCCGTGGTGTACAGATCTATAAATTTAAGTAATTTGATGCTTTTTATAATAAAAATATGTCTACGACCAAGAAAAATATTAAAATTATTATTTGTAAACTTTTTGTTTATTGCGAAGAAGAAAAGAATTCGTACCTAAAAAGAGAGCCGATACATTATTTAAACACGCGCTGCCGCCATGACAGGTATGTCACTGATAAGGCTTCTATATGCGACTACAGCGACTTCCGGTTATCGACGAGATCTTGTTGTCAGACAGTAGCGGCAGTCTTCAAAATAATCAAGTATACAATGTGACACTACAAATTAAACGTAGCCATGTCCTGTCACCGTTTTTTTTTAAATTTTTGGCTGGTATGTCTGCTTATCTAATAATATTCAATTCAAACATGGCTATCTCCCCACTTTTTGCTACAACAATTCAAATAAAAGATATGATTTTTTTCAAACTTAGCCATATCCATTGATTTTTTTATATATGGAATGGTCACATTCGTTTTAGCCAATCACGGTGTAACCCTCTTTCAAAAAGGCCAATCATGTCGTGGCATTTTATCAAGATAGCTCGCATTACCAAAAATTTTGCTGTGTTTTTTTTTAGAATTAAGTATTAATAACCATGTCCATGATTTTTCGTACAAGGTGGTTGTTAGTAATTTTGAACAATCACAAACACCCAGGCTTTGAGAAATACACATAAATATTGTGTCCTGACCGGGAATCGAACCCAGAACTCCCGGGTGGAAGGCAAGAGCCTAACACACTGCACCACGAGAGCCGCCTCTGCTCTGTGTGTTATTATTATTTAACAATGGATAATGCAAATAAAGTTAAAATTGTGTACTTAGTGGTTGTGTATATCAAAACTCCCCATGTTCAATAGTATTTATTTCAAACCTGGTCAAATTCAGATGATACAAAACAAACATGGCCAACTCCAAAATTAAGCTGTAAATTTCTTATTTGTTAAGGATTTGTCATTATTGAGCATTGTTTAAATTGTATTTGTTAAGATAAATATAATTAACCGTAGGAAATTATTAATTCACGAGTACAAATTAACCGCAAAAAGAAAAAAGTTGATTTACTCAGTTTCACTTATGATGGAGATGGCCACGATTATTTTTAGCGTCATAATATCATATCATAAACGAACTTCAACTTCTGAATGAAGGCCTCATTTATCTCCTTCTACTCTTTTCGGTCCCTAGTTCTTCGCCGAACATTAAGACATATCATTCAATACTTCAGTGGTTAACTTTCAAAAACTGGACATGTCCACATATGCCGAAAATGAGTTATTAACGGAATATCATTCTATAACCTCATACACACTTTGTTGACTTTCAAAAATAGCCACAAAACACCAATTTCGTACTGAAAAGAGGTTTCAAAAAGTAGGTTGACATTCAAATAGGGACACGTCCAACGTTGTTGACATTCGAAATGAGACATATCACTTTCAGCTAATGGCGAGACTGTACTGAGTCACGTGACCAAGTATGTTGTCATACAGTTTGGTTATTGTCGCGTGCGTGTTTTCGCTCTGTGTTTTTATTTGAAAAGTTCATTTATCTCTGAGGAGTGAATAGTGGACATGTCCAGTTTTGAAAAATAACCACTGACTTTCTTATAGTATGACGAGTTTAGTTCGAAATTCGAACACCGGACGATTTTAGATGGTATTTCTATAGTAGAAGTATGTTTAAAGATCTGACCATTAGTTGGTTAATTTAACGGTGACATCTCTGCATGTAACCTTGAATATTTATATTATAATATCATATAAAATTAACACATTAAAACCACTCATCCTTCACCGAAATTTGACGCACTATTTGATATCAAATTTATTTACCCGCGATGTGCCGCGCAAAAAAATGATCATTATTAATAATTTATTTTTGTCTACTATTTTTTGCATAATCAGACATTTTTTTGACTTCTGGGCAAATTATGTTTATTAGTGATACATTTTCTGCGTTGAATTATTTGATTTTTGTGAATCAAATTCTTTGTTTATTTATATGGTGGCAAGAATGTGCATATATGTATTAATATTACTAATGACATTATAATTTATATATTATGTAACACTAATATATTGGAACTTAGCGAAAAACAAAATATAAACAAACACATCCGAAAAAGAACTACATATTGTCGATGGTTTTATAGAATTTATATAAAATAATTACAACATAAAAAGAACTTTTTATATACCACGTTTTTAAATTTTCTGTTGAATCATATAAACTTAACAATTCTATGTATTAATAAAAACTTTTTATTGTACCTACTTGATAGAAATACTGAATAAATATTATAGAATATTTAAATGTCATTTTGACATTTCATATTGATTTCCATAGTAACGCACGTATATATTAATAATTTAGTTGCTAGAACCCCCTTAGCAACGGACAATAATAACTTTCCATACAAAACAGAATTAACTGAAAATGAATTCAATTCTGCTTAAAAATGGCTAAAAGTAATAAAAGAATGCATCGTCGTTCTGATATATTCTAAAAGTTTCAAATGTCTAGCTAGTCGGGAAGTTAGTTAAAAATCTTCAATCGTCCAATACAAATCTTGGACAAACAAGAAAAAATCTGTACCGGACAAACAAGAGTACGAGCTTATAAAAACGTGGTAAAAGATACGTCTGACAGAGACCTTGTAATAAACTTCTTCTTCTTCTTCTTTCTTTTGCCATATCCGCCCTTTAACTGGAGCATATGGACACCACGCGGCGCCTCCAAGAATCCCTGTCGCTCGCCAGTCTTCTTGCTTCGTTCCAGGTCTAACCAGCATCCCGTAGCTCCGCCGTATACACTCTGTAGATTGTATTTAGCGGCCTTCCAGGACGCCGGAATCCGGTCGGCTTGAAGAACAGGCAAGCCAGGTTGAAGTTCTCTTCTGGCATCCTCAGCACGTGGCCGAGCCAGGTCCAACGTCGCCTCTTCATTTTTAGCGTGATGAGAGGCTGCTTGGTGCGTTGTCTTATCTCCTCGTTGCTCCTAAAGTCATACCACCGCACACCCAGTATTCGTCGCAAACATCTGTTTTCGAAGCTCAGTATACGGTTGCTCTGAGCCTTCGTAAGGTGCCATGATTCGCTACCGTAAAGCAGCACTGTCAGAATGCAAGCGTCAAATAGGCGGCATTTGGTTTTGACCGAGTACAATCGTGAGTCCCAGACATTCCGCATCGAGTTGAATGTTGCTCCAGCCATTCCCATTCGGATAGCGAGCTCTTTCTGCAAAATGCCATCTCCCGTGATGTGTACCCCCAGGTACTTGAAGCTGTCGACGCTCTCGATGCTTTGTCCGTCGCTAATCAGAGGGAAATCTGGATCAGGACAGGTGCTATTATACAAAACATTGGTTTTCTTCGCGTTGATTTTCAAACCAACGCGAGAGGCGTTGTTATGCAACCTGTCGATTTTCTTTTGAATGCCCTCGATTGAGTTGTCGAATAGGACAGCGTCATCGGCGTATTCTAGGTCGCATAGCTTCACCGTGGGGGTAACAGGTATGCCTCGGTCGGGTGGTATTGACTTCCGTAGAATACTATTGTAAATAAAATTAAATGCAATTTTATTAGAGCGCGATGCAGAACCATACTTACGCGTAAGTCCATAAGATACGCACCTAACTTTAAGGGGTCGATTTCGAAGACATAAGTTCAGTGAGAAAAACATATAATTCTTATAAGAAAGCCTAAGCGGAAAAGAGAAAGAACTTGTGGCGTGTTTTTCTTGTTAGAACGGCTGCTTAATGTCGACGGTTCTGCATCGCGCTTTTAGACATTAGAGAGCAATCATTTTCATCTATATATCAAACTGAATCCTGAAGTTTTGCGAGACTTCGCAAAAGCTTGCAAAAATCCTTTTTGGCAATCCTCATCACCCACTTCTGAATGAAGGTCTCTTTTACCCCATTCAACTCTTCTCGGTCCCTAGTTCTTTGCTACCATATATTAGTACATCCACGAACTTTAGTTCGACTATCCAGCGTGTTTTAGTAGAGCGTCCTTACGGTCGTTTAGTGCTTCTTGGGTTCCACTGTATGACGACATTAACCCCCGTTTCAGACGGGACACCGGTGTCGCACTCGTATATAATAAGGAGGCCTTTGTATTCGAATAAAGGGGCCTTTGTATTATATTTATGAACGTCCGAGTTAATGAGTCAACGCATAATTTCGCGATATAAATTAGAACATAAAACTGGCTGCGGTCATAAAAACATGTGTATCGGCGGCTTGAGAATGTAGCGGCTGGCGGAAAAGTATACCATACACGCTTTGACTCATTAGTTCGGGGCGTTCATAAACACAATACAAAGACCCTTTTATTCGATTACAAAGACCACCTTATTATACACGAGCGCGACACCGGTGTCCCGTCTGAAACCAGCCTATTTGTCCACTCGCTGAGCAAGAATTCTGTAGTTCAAGCCGCTCAAGGGTAAAAGTTCTTAAATTGCGTTTTTTCGAAATTAAATTTTTAATGCGCATGTGTGTAAAGAATGGTTACATGTAAATTGTACGTAAAACATTTCACCGTGACACAGTTCGCCAAGAGCTATCGGAAAGAGATGACCGTATACTGTACGGTCTCCAATTTTACTAGATTCCATAGGAACATTAGTTCAATTTTCATTGCTGATTTTGGCAAAATTCATGAATTCAAGAATGAAAACCTAACCTAACAAATAATCCGGTATATCGGATGTTTTCAAAATTTATTTGCTGCTGGCTTCCTGTAAAGTGTAAACCGACAAGAACCGTGTTTTAGTTATACATGAATTTTATGCCAATACTATACGACCCAAAGAGGTTGGACGGTCTTTAATATACGGCCATATATTTCCGATACAACATTTCACGGTGAAGTGTGATACAGCGACTGCATACAATATATACCTACAAGTTTCCGGACACGGTAAATAATAAAATTGTGCTTTTTGGGTATCATAGATTTTGTTAGACGTAAGCAAAATAAACAGATACGTATTTTAATTTGTAGATATAGCTTAAATTGAGAAAATCATTTTCAACTCTAAATAAAATTCCTTTTTCAAAACAAGAATAATATAAAAGAAATTTAAAAAATATACCAATTAAATTCTAGCAAGAGTATTTTAAAAACTGTGATTTATTTCAAAACCGATTATCTCCAAATTGACTTTAAGTACTTTTACTCCGAAACCACAAACTTCCTACTTAAAGTGACCTCTATCACATCGCCTACTCTTGACTGCCTCCTTATCCATTATATTTGTTTATTTAGTGGCCTTTCCGCGTTCTCAATATGCGCCTAAAATAATATTATGTACTAACATAATTCTGAAATCGATCGTTTTGAACAAATTCGTTTTTAATCAAAGGGGTAAAATATTTTGCGACAAAATATTGTGACGATCTGGGAAGGGAGATTAGAAATACCGAAAACCGTGTGATATCATTTATGGACGACCACTATCCTGTGGCGACGACAATTATTTTTGGTTGTGTAGATATCTGTACTTTTTAAAGGTTTGCCCTCAATTCTAGATTAAACGAGTAATGAATCATTTTTTTTATTCAAACGAATAATTTACAAGATTTAAGAATTTACCATTCTTTTTATTGAACATACATAATTTGAAAACACCTCTGAGAAATATATTATAAACAATAGTTTGAAAAAGGTTTTTAAAAAGCGCTTCAGAGAATATTGTAAGAACCATTAGTTAAAATTCGTCGCAATTAGATAAGATTCCTATAGCATAGTGGTCAATGCACGTGGGCGCGAATACCGAGAGACAGAGGTTCAAATCCTGCTGGGTGTCGTATTTTTTTCAAAAAAGATTTTTTCTATTGGTTATATATTTACAGAAGTGTTTTCAAATTATGTATTTTCTATAATGTATCCGTTTAAAATATGTTTGCACAAAATATAATAAGAGCTATCTACGTAGGTAATGAATGAATTCAAAAAAAAAAATTGAGGGTAAAAATAATAACGGGCGGTACTTTTCCAGGGCTCGAAATAGACCTGGGTGCGCCGGAGCGCTGCTTTTCCTACATGTATCATTGTATATTACTTATCTAGTCTATTTTGTATTTAACCTCGATTAACCAAGATTTCACAAAATGTTTCAACTGTTCCACCAAAATAAAAATGTTGGGAATCACACTTCATTCTAAAGCTCTAGCATAGTTTTCCTATTTTTATAATTGTTGCCAGTGACTAGGGAATCCAATCCCGAGCCAAAATTCTGATCCCGGGATTTCGGAATTACATTGGCATTTTTTTCCATTGTTAATATAAAATTTTTATATTTACAAATAACATTGATAAAATCGGTCAAAAATAAATCTAGTATAATTTATACTATTTAAGACATTTATTGTTATGTTATGTATACGTTCAATCTTGGAAATGCATAAGTTTAATGTTGTAAATAATATTGTAATATAAATAATAATGTGAATTTAATATGAGATTGCTGTTTATGATAGTAAAGACTTAATGAATGGGTTAGCGAGATTTAAAATAGTAAAGCAAATTATGGTGTATTTATGGCCTTTCCGCTTCATAAATTTAATTAGTCAGCCAAATATGAAACTGCCGTAAAACATATGAGATCATGGTGGAATTACTTTGTTAATAGTGCGAAGCATTGTTTTTTATTAATTTATATGAAAAAATAAAATAAATCGGCAACTTACACATGGGTATAAATCAAACTTCATTGCAACTCAGTTTATTTCCAATGTAGTTATTTGTTATTAAAAGTATTTTTTCTGTTATATTTTCGTTTTTATTTTATTAAATAATAATAATCCATAAAAATTGATAAAAAATCAATCCTGAAAGTTTCGGGATTATGTTTATCAATCCCGGGATTCATAGGTATTGAAAATAGCTCGGGATCCCTACCAGTGACATATAGTGACGGAATGACTGAAAAAATACTTTTAGAATATTTTAACTAATCAATTAAGATAAAATAGTCACAGAAAAACTAACAATTTATAAAAAGCTGTTATAAAATTCATATTCATTGAGATAAAATAATTTTGTCTCCATCAATATGATCAATCAAGATTGTCAATGATACACAAAGTCAAATATCTCACAAATTATACATATGAATGAAATATAATATATACTTATTTGAATTACTAAAAAACTGAATGAAGATTTTTTTATTTCTATTTGTTTCCCCATATCTATAAAAAATACTAAAATAAAATTTAATTTTTTAACTTTGAAGAACTAAAAAAAGCAACAATTTTTTTAAAAGATTCTTGTTAAAAGTCGATCGCCATGAAAATTAAGATAAAATAATTACAAGATAAAAAGAACTTTTTATACCTACAACGTTTTTAAATTTACTGTTGAATCATAATATAAACTCGACTTGACTAGCTTAAACGATCAAAAAAATTTTTACTTTATAGAAATAATACTGAAATGTCATTTTGACATGTCATATTGATTTCCATAGTAACGCAGGTATATATTAATAATTTAGTTGCTAGGACCCCAGACCCCTAGCAACCAATATAATGGTGTCAAAATAACTTTCATACAAAACAGAATTAACTGAAAATGAATTCAATTCTACTTAAAGATGGCTAAAAGTATTAATAAAATGCATTCGCATCGTGTTCTGATATATTCTAAAAGTTTCAAATGTCTAGCTAGTCGGGAAGTTAGTTAAAAATCGATTGCAAGATTTGTACCGGACAAATAAGAATACGAGCTAAGAAAAACGTTATAAAATAGCTTCTAACTTAGGGGCGGCAGGTTATATGAAAGTATGGTGAAGCAGGCTAGTATGGCGAAAAAGTATGGTGGGGCGGGCTGGCTTGGCAAAATTTGAACGTTAACATTATATTAATATATTGGTACGTTATAATGACCAAAGTAAATCCTCTGTGATGTCCTAAATTTTTTTTATCGCGTCGCTATTTCTCGTAAGTTATCGGCTATTGTTAGTTAGCCTGCTTCATTCAGCTGTATGAGAAAGCCGATTTCTTGCCCCTCTTTTAATTGAATACCTCTATGTTTCTAACCAACTTCAAAAAGCTTGGGTACACTTAAATTTATATACTTAATCTTTTATTACCTGTCTAAATTACCTTATACTATTGATCCTCTCCCAATCGTTATAATATGCAAATTCTTTAAAATGGTCGATGTCACTATGAAATCAGTCAAGAATTTTTGGTTTTTTGGCATATTTTTTTTATATCTCTTTTTCAAAAATCATTGCAGTATTTATATCAGACATCTTCCATATCTTGTGGCGTGACAATATATGTGCGACCCCTAAATAAATTCACCTTAATATTGAACAGTTTTCTATACAAACATGGAACGCCGATTAATGCTAGGGTGACATATTAAGAATGGGAGGCTTGGCATGTCGAGTCAACCAGCTAAGTGAGATAAACATATCATAAATTTGCTTTAATAGTAAAAAAAAAAAGTCAATTGCGGCGCTATTTTACTGTGAAATTTTCTGTTTAATCTGACCTCGCAGAACACCTCAGTTCCACGGAACACTATTTGGGGAACTGTACTGTAGAGTGTAGATCATCACACTGATCTTAACATTTTACCCAAAGACCTTGGTCTGGGGGGCTTCAGGATGTGTAGGCCTTGCGCCTATTACAAAACAAATTTTGATTTCAGTATTTTTTAAAGTTTATTATTTACTTAACGAAACCCTAGTACACACTATGCGGCCTCCATGGGTTGGAATTCCGTGGTTTTTCCATGACGATTAATTTTAGTTTTCTCCTATTTTACTTGTTGCAGAGGTGACCTTAATTGTCTTCTACCACAGTTGTAACAACAGAATGGAGCTGACAAAAACCACAATCGATCTATACTGCACTCTGAGGACACACATTGACTTGTTCGTAGACAGAGATCCACTTACACCAAAGAATTCTGAAGCATTCGACGTAGCGTAAGTAATATAATCATCCTTGAATGATTAGTTATAATATTACTTTTACTGATTTACATAAGTACTATTTTATCGTACCTAATAATCTACAACACTGTCTAGTCATCTTAAGTTAAAGTATTCATTGTCTAATATTTTCAGCTTATATGCAGGTTTACCCCAGTTAACCCCAGAAGGATACAAGGTCTTCTACTGTCGCCTGATGGAGTATGACGCTTCTCGTTTTGTTCTGGAATCCTCCGCCAAAGATCTGGTCTCGCTCGCTGATCTATGCCAGATGGAAGAGGGCACCTATGCAGGATACGTTATCATCATTGACCTTGAAGGAGTTACCTTCGGGCACCTGGCGAAGCTTCATATTATGACGATAAGATCGATTCTATTATATTTACAGGTAAGCAAATGAGCTCCCTACATGACATGATAAAGTTCTGCGGAAGTACGTGGCAGCCCAACGCACAGGACCGAGAGAAGTGGAAGCAGCTTGAAGAGACCTTCATCCAGCAGTGGATAGATTTAGATGATGATGATATATAATTAATATTATATTAGCTTTGCTCTGTATTATACTTGGGGGTCTTTTTGGAAGTTAGTGTTAAAACTTCTTCATTAGATAGTGGCGGCACTTTTCATGTGGACTGTAATTACGGTGGTGAATTCCGGGTCTAGGGGGGGTTTAAACGGGAGTTAATCCAGGCACTAACCTTGGTGTTGTTTGGCTTTATGGCTGGAGTAGGTCCCGGGTCATGCACTCGGCCACTAGTATGCAAATGGTTCTGTTTATCGCTCGCACGGTATACTGGGGTTTTACGGTTAATGATGACACTCGTTTGTTGAGTCACTCTGTATGCGTTTACGGTTATTAAGTCACAAGAGCCGGTATCACGGCTTGCCAGGTGTTTAGTTCACGGAGCTCGTAATGAGACTCGAATTGAATTATTGCTTGGATCACGTCACACTGTAACTGTGGTCACAAGTTGACACGGTCGTGGTCTAAGAATAACTGCTTTTGTATCAATCACGGGCGACTAATGACTCGTTAAATAGTTAAGCGCCTGGATGACAACAATAAATGAGGATAGTAGGTATGAGATATTTCTGCGGGTTTAAGGGTTGGATTGTGATCATAATCGGCCCATCCATATAGTTTTGGTCACTTCATATCCAATTTATTATTCTACAAACTGCCAAGGGTCAAGACACGCGGCGCTGTAAATTGACGCAAACTGCGCTGACACAACGCAGGTTTTGCGTAATTCCAAATGGATTAAATTAGAACAAAGCAGATACCACCACAGTTTCACCATAGAGAAGGCTATAGTAGTAGCGACAATTTTCACATCACATTATCTAACACTATAATTTTATTGGTATTGCTAAATTACATAAAAAATTGAAAGTTTTAAGCTTTCCAGCGGTTAAAAAAATAAATATTCGAATTATTATTTATGGTATAAGAGAGAGGGACCCAGAAATTGAAGTCTATTAGTCTAATAGGTGTAGCAGATTCCTGCCTAAGTGAGATAATTAAACTTGATCGCTGTATTTTGCAGGATGCTATGCCAGTCCGTCTGAAAGGCTTCCACTTCATGAACACGCCGTCTTTCATGGACAAGATTCTGGCGCTGATGCGGCCCTTCATGAAGAAAAACTTCATTGACATGCTACACTTGCATCCTGACCCCAAGACCGTCTTCAAGATGGTGCCTCAAGATATTTTCCCGAAGGAGTTGGGTGGAAAATATGACAGTTTTGCTGAGATAAAAGGTACATTAAATACACACTTAAGTACAGTAGCGGCTCAACGACTTTCTAGATGGTGGGGTTTAGTCATTAATTATTAAATATACACACCTACCTGCTTTCTCATTTATTATACATTATGTATCAAGCTTCTTGTAATAATATGCTATTATTAATGGGAAATGAGTAATTTTTCAGAATTAATAGGATTATCTGAGTCTTAATCACATGATTTCTTATTTTGTAAGTATATATTATGTGTCACCGTGAAATAGAGCGTATTTAATTAAATTAATTATTTTAATACCGCGTAATCATCATTATGTTACTAGCAACTAGCCCTCCAACCACCTTGTACGGAAAAGCAAGAGCATGGTATTTATATAAAAAAAATCATCATTATGTTATTACATAATTGACAATCATTGCATTATTGATTTGTATAATAATACTGCATATCACTATAATAAACTAGCGAAGGGTTTAGGTTTAGATGAATACAATAAATAATTGAATAAGCAGTTCATTTAATCATAAATTGTGGATTAGGTATATCATGCCCAATAATAAAAATATCTGACGTGTTTTTTTTTTTTTTTGATATGGATGAGGGGATGATCCCTATGAACCCTTAAGGTAGAGCCGACCCTGCCTTAGTAGGTACATAGATTAATATATTTATGACATGTATATAATGACAATATATACCTATGTGACAATCAAAATAAGGGACTAGGTCGAATCCAAATTAGTAGAAATCAGGGTAGAAACACAAAAAAAATCTTTTGCTCGTTTTTCAAAATTCCGTTTAGATAGATACGAGTCGGTATTAAAATATATTGTTCCTTTGTTCACTATTTTACAAAATATGCTAGGTACCTACCTATGTTAAAATTAAAAGTTTCGCACATTTTGAAGCAGTCTTTATAACGCTCGGCATCTGATCAGTTGTCTTGCTGAGATTCATGCGTTACCGGTTCTTGGTAAACCGGTTTTTCTTTTAAATCACCGGTATTTTTTTCTTCATTCATGATTTTTTTCGCAACAACGAAACATGATAGAAATAAAAATGTTTGTATTATTGTTTATCAATCAATGGTTTATAAAATTTATATTTTTATTTATTTAAAACATCACCGTACTCTTCATTTGCATCAATTTACCTAAAAAGGTGGACATTGATTATACATGTAGACACGTTAATTAAAAACATGATGATAGTGTAATATAACAAAGAATTGATATCAACACACTAGGAAAATTTTTTACTTTACTTAGAAATTTTACTTCATACCTGCATGCAATGACATTAATATGGACGAAGCACCTGGAAAAAAATGACACTCACTTTTTTGTCGGGCCTGCCGAATGGAATAATTTGTTCTAACGCGATTACAATAAAGGTGATATTGCTATAAATTCCCGATGCTTTTTGCAATCATCCAATATTCCACTCGAATTAAATCTCTCAGTGCATTCTTATAATAATTATTAATCTCTTGATCATGTCGATCTAATCAGTACATCATCAATCGCGATTATAATCTTTCGTCATCATCCTTATTACCCCATTCAAGTATTCTGTATCAACCAATAAACCCACATCTTAGCAACCAAGCAACAACGACTCTTCATCTACCTCCAACATTAACATAACCGCCAAAGTGGTGACCCCGACTTGATTCGTTCCCACATCGTCATTACTTTCAAATATATAAATGAGAGTGTCACCTTCTTCAAATAATTAAAATCACCTCCCTAATCACTCACATGTAATACGTAATGTTTAATTACCGGGTAACCGATGTTTAAATGATATTTTACCGGTATTTTTTTCATACCCTACCCGGGAACCATTACCGCGACATTAAGGCTATACCTCAGCTGAGGCATGGTCTAAAAAGAACGTGACTAGGCGATGCGCGGAATGCGGGTCGCGGGTGCAAATGACGGAAGCCGAACGAAATATAATTTGTCATGAAAGTTCAACATGCGTCCTTTTATGTTATGTTTATTATTATATTCGTAATAATAATAGTATATTCCTTGAGATGTTTTCTTTTTTAAGTACATACGTAAAGTTTTTTAGTCATCTTTACACGATTTAAGAATATTTTCATCCGACGCCATGACAAAATGAATCGACGTGCAGACGCCTCCACTATCGCTCTCCGAATGGCAACGCGGCCGTAATTTCGTTCCACATACAGTTGAAAATTATTTGCTCATAATAATTATTAGGGTAGGTACTGTTCGGTTATACGGAATACAGCGGAAAACACATTTTGAAAATACCCGATATACTGGATTATTGGTTAGTTTGGGTTAGTTTAGATTAGGTTAGGTTAGGTTAGGTTTGGTTAGGTTAAACTAACAAATAATCCAGTTTATCGGCTATTTTCAAAATGCGTTTTCCGCTGTATTCCGTATAACCGAACAGTACTATATTATTAGTTCTCTGTTTAACACTACTGATAAAAAAACTTGTTAAACACTGATATACAATTACTTCGTGTAAAATTGCAGAGGACATAATATCCGTGTGACATGACATGGCATTGATATCGTATTAATATGGCACTTCCAGTTCATCTTGAAACTAATTGTCAATTAAAAATATGCCATGCAGCTGTTTACAAAATGGTACTCTTTAATAGGTAACTAATTATTTTATTGCATAAAATTAAAACACCTGCGACACGTAAGAGCTATTAAAACAGACATTATGCTAAATGCCGTAATTATGAAAAATTACCCAATACGGAATATTATGATCTACAATTACTTAAAATAGGTAGTATTATGTTATTATAATTCCGACATGCTTTAATTTCTATAAAATGCACATTCAAGTGGATCAATCTCATGACGAAGTGAAGTTTCACTGAATTTGCAAAAATAATTTTTCTTTCTTCTTTCTTTAGTATATAGCCTTATACTTATAATTGGAGCTCCGGGGCTGGGCCCCCTATCTCCTTCATCTTAAGTGTGGTATTGGCTTTTTTGTAGGCTTGGACAGGGTACGTACTTTTGTAATTACATACAATAACACGCACAGGTTTATATACTCGAATATACAAACAATACTTTTTCTTCATCCTGGCCGTGATGTGACCCAGATTCAGGTCACATCACTGGTCAGGTGGTTTCCGGTGAAGATCTCTGCAGTAACATTGATATCCCGATTGTCCCCCCCCGAGCAGTATTTTATTTTTTATACTTATATCCCTGAGATGAAGTGAAATGTGTGTATTTATATTTTTTAATACTATGGAGGAAGGTTCCCTCCGCGCCCGCACTTGCGTCAGGCGGCGGGGTGCTCTTCATCTTTTATTATCCTCGGGGGAGGGTCGGGTATCAATGTCTCTCCTTGTTGCACTGAAAAATAACAGATTAGTCGCTCGGATGATAGGAAGTCTGTGGTGTGGATGTGAAGGAACTATGGTGGTTGCATGTCCAGCAGGATTGCCTTTGGCCTCATATAGACGTAGTCTTTGTCGCTTCCGTTTTCGATCAATATATTTTTAATAGTCGCGTTGGGATGGTTTATCATGGACTTGTAGAATTTCTTCGACAACTTCATGGTATGTTTATGGATGGTTTCTATTTTGAGGTCTCTGTGAAGTGTAGTATTGCTTACAAACCATGGTGCGCCCGTGATTTGTCGCAATGTCTTGTTTTGAATGGTCTGAAAGAGTTTAATGTGCCTGCGGTTTGAGTAAGCCCATATGGGGCTTGCGTAGGCGATTGTTGGTCTGGTAATTGCTGAATAGAGCAGAAGTTTTGCTCGAGTAGACAGTTTACTCCTGGGACCCATCATGGGTCGAAGTCTTGAATTGATAGCATGAACATATAGCACTACAATGCCCTAAATGATGAACTTTACAGAGTACAGCTGCGAATTGCGGATAATATCTATGAGAATGTCGACGAATTGAAGGATGTCCTGGCGGTGGGTAAGACGGAAGAGCTAGGCAAAATTGTAAAGTTATTTAACAGAATAGGAGTGAGGACCTGATCGACGGATCCCCTTCTAGAAGAGAAGAGGCGATATGATAGCGAGTCGCAGTCAAAGCCTCGGTAAAATCACAGCAAAAAAAAATACAATTTTGGTACTGAAATCGAGAACTAATTTAACCTTTCCGATGCTAATAAATTCCGTCCGTTCCGGTAATGTCACCTTGAGTTAGATTGTCAATATTACCTACAGTAAGTAGAGTTTCCACTTCATAACTTTGCACTCCAACTCTAGGATGACAATGATGTACCTACCTAATATTAAAAAAATATTATCTATTTATTTATTACTGCATATTTTAATAGAAGTGAATATTATTTGATACAATTTTATGCGAAGCAGCGCTCGAAATGGAAAAGTTCACGAACCGGAGCGCTCGACAATTTTCTGAAGATATTTACAAAGTTATCGAATTTTATGTGTATATTATAAAAATAAGTGTGTTAAATTTTCTATTATATCCTATCTATCTCAGACGGTCAAAATATTTTTTCCACGAGACGGAGCGATAATTTTACCGATTTTACCCATTAAAAGCCTTGAGAGACAAAGAGGTGTATCAGTGTAGTAAAAAGTGGAAAAAAAGTTATAAATCGTACACCAATGGCGAACAGTAAAGGTAGGCTGTTAAGATCCGCCATGAATAGTGTCCATTAAGCTTTATCAGTCATACGCGTTTGTTATCATTGAACTAAGACTACAATTTACAGATGGTGTTGGTTACTTTTTAAAATTCAATTAAACCCTGCGAACCAAACCATAATAGATAATAGTCAAAAAATACTCGTGTCTAAAATTGTAATCTAAAATTATGCCATTAAATCATACATCATTTTGGATATTTTGTGGATGGAATAATATTTTTTAGTTATTATATATGGAACATAGATAATTTTGAAAAACACCTTCTGAGAAAATATATTATAAACGATAGAAAAAATCTTTTTTTTGAAAAAAGTAGGCCACCCCGGCAGGGAATCGAACCCTGCATCTCCCGGGTTTACGTCCCATCCGCGCATTACTTCTATGCTACGCAGTGACATACTAATTGCGACAAATTTTAACTATTGGCCACTTTTAATACCCACTCATCAGCGCTCTTCTATATCAAGCTACTTTGGCAATCGATTTTTGTATTTTTATTCGGTGTTGCAATCCCTAATTAGGTGTACTTCAATATACGTTTTAACTCTTTTTATAACCGTGTATTCTGTTTAAATAGACATTCTGTTTTCTTTGGTTTTATGGCATAACCAAATATGTAAAAGTAATTAATAAATTTGAATTTTAATTTGAACCCCTCTGGAGGCGATCCAGGAGTTCCTTTATAAACTTTATAAAGAGCTCTAGTCGCATCCACCAATGTTATCGGCCACTGCATTCTATATTTGCATACAAAATATAGAATTCAGTGGACCGTCCCATCCTTGCACCATCAAGACATTGAAATGAATTGAATAAACAAATTGATAAATAATTACAAGATAAAAAGAACTTTTTATATACAACGTTTTTAAATTTTCTGATGAATCATATAGACTTGACTTGACTAGCTTAAACGATCAAAAAAATTGTATTTGATAGAAATAATACTGAAATGTCATTTTGACATGTCATTGATTTCCATAGTAACGCACGTATATATTAATAATTTAGTTGCTAGGACCCCAGAACCCTAGCAACCAATAATGGTGTCGAAATAACTTTTCATACAAAACAGAATTAACTGAAAATGAATTCAATTCTACTTAAATATAGCTAAACGTATTTAAAAAATGCATTGGCATCGTGTTCTGATATATTCTAAAAGTTTCAAATGTCTAGCTAGTCGGGAAGTTAGTTAAAAATCGATTGCAAGATTTGTACCGGACAAATAAGAATACGATCTAAGAAAAACGTTGTAAAATAGAAAGTTAAGCAGTATACGTATGTCCGAGTGAACCCAAAACTAGTATCAACCATAAACAATCATTCAAAATAATATAGGTAAACAATAGGTAATTAAACAATAATACAATTTCTACAATACAACAATATTATTTTATTTTCAGCATCAATCAAAGAAAGGGTGAAAATCAATCGTCAGCTGATAATGAACGAGGAAAAGCTGAAAGTTGAAGAAAGCCGAAGACCAGGGAAACCAAAGAACTTAGGGACAATATTTGGAGTTGAAGGATCTTTCAAGAAGCTTGATATCGACTGATGATATTAATTAATTATATACCTAAATTATATCGTATCATTTTTGTATAATCTGTTTAAAGATAGTATTTAGTTTATATGAATTATTCATGGTTGAAATAATATATCCCTACGAGTATTTTCCAAAGATGTTGACATTTTCATGACAATATGATAATATTGAATGGAATATTATTTACCTGTCGATTTTAACCACATGACAGATTAATAAATAGAAGTCGCGTATTATGCAATCCTCTAAACGTCAAAACACTACGTTTTGAAGCAGGGTTTTGGATGTGTGAGTGAATGGTTGTGGACGTGCAAATTTCCAAAAATAGAATTATGAAAGAAATACAGAGCCGCATTATAGATGCCTTCTTTTCATTAGAAAGATTTCAAACCGAACATTATAATATATATGTGTACCTATTCAAAATATTGGTATTTTAACACGTTTTTTAAATTAGCATACACACGTATTTAATTTACACGTCTTTGACACACAATTAAATAGAAACATATTATTTTCTAGATATTGAAAAAGGGCATATTTGGTTTTTGTAGTATATTTATATAAAATGAATGAACATAAATAACATATTGTACAGAAAAATCAAATAAAATATTAGATATAATTATGAAAATCTCATCAAACTCATACATGACATATTAAAGATTAAGTGATTCCAATTTATAGCAATATACAATAGGTAATACCAAATATAACATTAATCGCATTTATAATAATATTATAAACAGGAAATATACATTTTTGCCTTATACCTACCTAATCTGATATCACCTATCAAATACATAAATCTGATTAATAGTAACGCTCACTTTGGGAAACACTGCTCTATAGAGTATTGAAATACACATTTTGTTCAACCGGGAAATGACAGAAAGTGAAGAAAAACGTTTTACATGAAATGTGTAAACAAATTTTTATTAAAAATGATTAGTTTTTTAAAACATAATTATATCTCATATATATAGTCAAATTTAATATTATTATTATACTGTATTTTTTGCTTGATAAAACACCCTATGTATCCCGTACTTTTAAATATCTATGTATTTCTAGTTGGATTTTTTTAAAATAAACATTTGTTTATATATTATATTGTACTTAATTTTTAGTATTTAGGCCTCGAACCGTACAATTGACATGTAACCCAGAAAAATGCCCATTGGAAAAATCCTAGAAAAAAAAATAGAGTGGGATTCGAGCTACAAGTGTCCGAAAAGAATATTTTATTTTCCACAGTTGAAATTTAAAATTACTTTTACGAGACAGTACAAGTATTTTATCTCTCGCATTAAAAACGTTTATATTTTTTCCCCTTGGAACGATAAACATACTTCATTTAAGGCAAATTTAGAACGGTTAAAAAGTTACTAAAATAATAAATCCAACGAGCGAGGAAGTCAAACTTGTTTTCTTGTCCAATTGATTAATGTTCTTGCGTTATTGCAGCGTTCACCTTCAAAAAACCCACTAGATTATTTAGTCATAAAAGTATTTTTTGTAAATTTTAAAGACATCTATAGGCGGTATTGCGAAACATGAAAATTAAATTGATATATTAGGTAAACTAAAATAAAACTTTGTGTCATTTTAACGAGATTACAAAATTACTTAATAAAACAATAATATTATAATCGACTTGTCAGTATGTAATATCAGCAGATAATTATTTATTTATTTATTTATAAACGGCGCACCCAGGATTTAATATCGGGGGGCCAAGGAGGAGAATGTAAATTAGTCCCATAGGCTCTTTTTCTTCTCCATATAATTATTTTTACATATTTTCACAATACACAGCGGTATATTTGTACAGTTTCTCCTAGTTTTTATTAAATTGGAGGCATAGTGGCGGTAACCGTTGAGCGTGTCATCAGCGACTGGCGGATTGGAAGTGACTAATAGCGACCATGCTGGACATGTGCGCCTAGTATGCTAAAACATTACTCAATTATTATCGGCTGTGCTACCCGATTGGTCTAGAGAGCTACAATATGTATGCCGAATTCCACTGAAAAAAAAATATTTTTTTACACTACCACCGACTAGTGGGTGTTAGTCGTTCTCTTCGCTGAATGTTTATCGTCGATTTATGGTTTTTTAATATTGAAGTTCCAAAATATTAATTGAAAATTGACAAAAAAAGTATTAGTCTATTTAACTTTATATACAAACCTACTCAACACAACACAGCCTAATTTCTCGATTATCGGTCTTTTGATCGGACTTTTTTGAATGATTTGGTGTTATGAATTTGAAATGACATTAATTATATAATATTTTAACAATAGAAAAATTACATTCCTTAGATATTATAAACATATCCGAGAATCCCATAGAAAGAGAATTGACCCTTTGGCATGGTGCTGGCGGACGATGCAGGTCTGGTATTGTGGGAGGTGCGAGAGCTGGTGATGGACCGAAGGAAGTGCTGAATGAGGAATGCCCCAATGCTGGGGCGTGACAGGGTGACGTAGTAATACATTAGTATATAAACATCTGACTGAATCTGTGTAGCCGGGGCAAGGGATGGAGGTAGGCTGTTCAGATTCGATAGTGCACAGTAAACTTTGTCAGTCATACTTATTTGTTTTCATTGAACTAGGAATACAATTTGCAGATGGTTTTGGGTAGTTTTTAAAATTCAATTAAATCCTGCCAATACCAAACAATAATAGTTTAGGTATGCTATGGACGATTTTTACACACTTTTAGAATATGATTTTAATAACGCATACAATACTAAGTAAAATATATTAATTGAAGAGCTGAGGATTAAAGGGGTTCAAATGGATAGATGACCATGTTGAGTAAATCTACTTCAAATTTAATGTGTTTCATGCAATTTTCCTGAATTACACGTGGAAACTTTTCTCACGTGTAAATTATGCGTAGGTACTTCAATCATTTTCAAATCCTCAGTTCTTCAATTATTCTAATAAATTTATATTAAGGGGGGTCATGCTCAGCGTAGGTCAAAATGAAGCTTTGTTCTATTTTCAAAGCATGATCCTGGACATACCTTAAATGTTGTAGATAATCTATTTATATAATTTTGAAGCCTTATTATCCTTTATATTTATTTTAAACATTTGATGACTGCATAAAGTATTTTTATTACATAAAATAGT
Organism: Rhyacophila brunnea; assembly: GCF_057557595.1. Taxonomy (NCBI): domain Eukaryota; kingdom Metazoa; phylum Arthropoda; class Insecta; order Trichoptera; family Rhyacophilidae; genus Rhyacophila; species Rhyacophila brunnea. The sequence goes on along the minus strand of NW_028232893.1, from coordinate 19,330,157 downwards.
TAACGCGCGTGTTTGAACATGTACCTACCGTTTAAAAAAAATCGCTTAGGTACATGTAACACGCGCGTTAACATCATTTTACTCCCTAATTCAATTATAGTTTGTCAATTTATGGCTACGGCCGTATGTTGCAGCTTCACCACTGGGGAATGCCAAAAGAAATGGCGTATTTCAAAAAAACACTAGGGGAAGAGCTACAATTATTGGCCAGTTAAGGATTTTTTCAACTTTGTTAATTTTTTGTGGACAGATATCATTAGGAAGGTGAAATAAAAAAATATTGTGTGTTAAATTGTTTATTTATTTATAATAATCAATTATCAGAACATTTAAAAAAAAATATTTTACATCTTAAAAAAAATAATCAAAAAAAAAGGCAGAAATCTACAATTATTGGCCACTTTTTTCAATTATTGGCCACCAAAAGATGCAATTATTGGCCACCCCGAAATTGCTGTAATAACATTATTTAAACAAAAATTAAAAAATAGTTTATGTAATATTATGATCACACATCATTATTAAGTGTTCAATCAAGTACCTAATGCAACTTTATCGTCATTTTATTAGACATACGTAACATATTACTTAAAAATACAAAGAACACGTTCACATTGAGTTACAGTGAGATAGGCATATTTAATTAAATACGCAGAGCTTGTTGAAAATTGATTTCAAAAATTCAAAAGAAATCTAATACCTAGCTAATAGAAATAACAAACATCTTGACGTAGCATAAAGGATAAATGAGAATCATTCAAGTTTCAGTTGAGGATTTTTGCGGAAGGAATTTTAGTTTTGAATTTTAGTGTGCTTCTTGGTATTTCAAATCTTCTTGTTACTGAACGCAAAGACTCTTCACTATGGTCTTTCATATACTCTATTGCTTCTTTAATTCTTCAGTTCTTGACTATATTTCATTCGTTTATTTTGATGCATTTTTATTCTGGAACAATCAAGAAAAAAGTTTCTATTATCGGCCATCAAAGCTACAATTATGGGCCAGGTGGCCAATATTTATCTACGAATGTCGGAGAAATATAATAAAAACAAAGATGATTAATAATACTCTTAAAACACTATTTACCTAATAAAAATAAATGTAATACTTTACTAATTAGTCACATATTCTATTATTAGCAAGGCCGGCCGATAAAGGAAAATCGACGTATTTTGGAATCAGTTATTGGCCACCATCATAATATACCTACCCACATATTTTTTCCAAAATATATGTCTAATGATGTATACATAAATCAAATACATAGATACTTGTCAATTGGATTAGCATTTTGTATGATATTAAATGTTTAACATACCTTTTAACAGAAGTCATATCCTTGTACAATTTACAACAAATCGCAATTATTTCACGGTTTCGCTCGAACTGTCAGATACAAATGCGGTTTTGAGGTTGTTTTATAATGCTAAAAGTAACAATTATCTGTTTTACCAACGGATGAATAATTGACGAGATTTTTTAATAACTTAACAGATGGCAATGTTGATTTAATATCTTAAAAAACTAGATTTTATCTGCAAGTGGCCAATAATTGAAGCTGGCCCATAATAGTAGCTCTTACCCTACCTTATTCTTAGGTCAATAATTATTATAAAGCAATCATTATTCGTAGGATGTTTATCACACTTGAATGGTTAAAGACATAGCTTATAATGAGTATCTTTAGAATTATCTTAAAATGTGTTAAGCTTGCCCATTTTTTGAATAATAAAATGCCTAATTCTTGTCAAATTTGGGATCACAGAGATTATCAATATAATTTTTTATCGTAAATATTTCACTATAATAATGTCAACATAAATTATACTGATGGTTTTATAAATGCATTTAAAAATTAATAAACGTTAAAAATCTTAACACCACTGCACATGGATGTACTGAAATATGACTATATTCTAAAACATTAGAGCGAGAGGTTTAAAAGAATATTATTTTATGTAAAGAAAATACTTTATGCAGTCATCAAATGTTTATAATAAATATAAAGGATAATAAGGCTTCAAAATAATATAAATAGATTATCTACAACGTTTAAGGTATGTCCAGGATCATGCTTTGAAAATAGAAAAAAGCTCCATTTTGACCCACGCTGAGCACGTCCGCCCTTAAGAATATAATTATTTCATACAAGTGGCTGATTCAAATTTATGGTAAGTATTTAATTTATAGTGAATATTACAAATTCAAGTTGTTCACAACGTGGAAAGAGGAAAAACATAAGTAATAGGCAATAACGACATTATTTAAGTATGTAGTACACAGCGCAACTGAAATAGAAGAAAAAAAACATAAAACACGGAAGTATAAAAAGGTACCCACCTACCTTCAAATATTCTGTTCTCCGTATATCATACATAGTATAATAACATTGACGTCCCTAGACAAAATGCCCCCCCATGGCAGTGTTAAAATGCTGCCACATTTTTTTATACAGTACTTTTTATCATCCTTTCATGACTCCAATATCTAAGAAATTTGTTGCATGGATATATTACCAGCAAAATATATACAACCAAATCTAATTTAAATGCCATCTCTGCTTCAATAGACAATATTGTGAGTCAACGGTTTCAGATAGGTACATTTAAAAATACACCTAACAACTTCCAAAACTCGTGAGTGACTGGCAAGGACAATTGAATAAATTTTAAATTATGTAAGTATGTACAGCAGTATCAAAACGGTAAAGCGGTTTGTCGATTGTGTGCGTGAGAATACGTGTACGAAAGAATGAGTCGGTTTGTCGATAGTCAGCGTACCGATGTGGTATAGGAAGACCCAAAACGTTACTAGAGATTTAATGTTTTTTGCGTATTAATTAAAACACGTTGAATAAAATTGAACGATTAAAAATCCGATTAAACGATTTTGAATAGTTTTGATAAAAATGAGAAAAAGTCATATCTATTAAATGCGTAAACTTTACGCATGTATTTATTATTTGATTTATACATTATAAAGAGTATTATACCTATTTAATATCTTTTACTCACTTTTTTACATATTTTACTAAGAGAATAAATTAAAAATCATGATTTTCATTTAAGGGGACTTTGAAACTTACCTACCATTTTAAAGGCTTTTGAAATTAACATGTATGATTTTAGGGTGTTATGAAACTTGCATTATAGCAATGACGCATGAGGAAATCGCAAAAGGCGTTCTGTGGTTATTTTTCTTGGAGAAAAAATAAATGTATTTTGTACAAGTTAAAAAATATTTTTATTCAAAAAATAGTCGAAATACTAAATTTGACAATATAATTATGTTTATAACATAGTTTTTATTATCGTATACATATGTATAATTAAAAATATTACAAATAATATTAATAAAATAGAATAGTAGGTGTTTATTATAATTAACTGAAAGATATTTAATACATTTTCGTTGAAAATGCTTAATTAGCGAAACCAGTTCTGATTATTTACAAATAGGTTACACATTTTTTAAATTTGAAATGTTATCATAGCTTTGCCAATAATTAACAGGGTAAAACATTATTTTTTTAGTTCGATACAGTGTGCATTAACAAGCAGTTGATGAAATTTAATATAAGTACCTAACATGTTTATTTTCGTATTATTACAAATTTAAATAACAATCAGCAAAAATAAAACGTGAATACAAATATAGAGTAAAATATAAAAGAAAATAGAATAATAATTAATTAATACGCAAAAAACATTAAATCTCTAGTAACGTTTTGGGTATTCCTATGCCTTCCACATCGGCACGCTCACCATCGACAAAACGAATCATTCTTTCGTTTTTACTGTACCTACCTATAATTCAAATATAATTCGCAAATCTCCCCGATCAAACCCGCCAAAAAAAATCTTGTTAAAACTTTTATAGTACTTAATATTTTCGTTGTTATAGTTTTAAGTAGCTATTTCTATAATATATACCTATTGATTCTCCTCAATTTGCAGCCTTTTGGGTAACTGCCGACCACAAGCGACACTCAATCTGCCTACCCCCACGGGACGTCACTACAATAAAATGTCTGTAAGTAATCACAATAAAAATTGGCAGCCATTTTGCGAACCAGAAAATCAGAATGGCATTAATATTTTGTACAGTTTTACCAACATAACCACGCTTCATGCGTTTACTAAATAATTTATTAAAACACATAACAGATTAATATAAAGAATTCAGATAGGCTAGCAGGGTTTTAAATGTGTGAGTGTCCTACGAAGATGAAACACACAAACTTGCTATAGTGTAAGTTGCAACCGTCAAATACACCAATATTGAATGAGCGTCAGTGCATAAACTGAGAGCAGTTGTCAGAACGAAGGACAAGCTTAGAATGTATTCTTAAAATACATTTTGATGCAGGATTTTGAATGTGTGAGTGTCCTACGAAAATGAAACACGCATTATGCACGTGAAATAGTGTGTGTTATACACCAATATTAAATGAGCGTCAATGCATAAACCAAGAACAGTTGTCAGTCGACGTAGGTATGACGTATTCTTAACACGTGTTTAAGTTTATCCAATATTCTTTCACACTCGAGATCGGTTGCCTGTTACTCCATACCCGTTAGGTATTTCAGTTCCCATTAATTCTGTGTTACCTGGTCATAAATAATAAGAAATAACACATAAAGCTCCTTCTATGTAAAGTCCTAATTCCTTTCTTGTGGGTGTTATAACACATTGCGATGTGAGGTTTTATAAAAACTATTTTTTATTAATATGATTGAATACTCAAAAACTGTGGTTTCCACTTTATGATCCACCTATCTACTTTTTGGATGTAGAAACTAATTATTAATAAACTATTCATGTAATATTAAAGCAGTGGTTCCAATTTCATATTTTGATGTAACCGAACTACATTCCATTCGGAACTATGGTCCAGTAACGTTGTTGTAACAATTACATTGAGTATGTAGATAGCCTTTGAAAACTATTAAGATATGGTCTAGTGGTCTAATTAACTAATTACTAATTAACTCAGTGGGTGAAGGCTCTTCCTTATTTATGAATTTGTACATATTATTATTATGCTATTTTGTGTGTAAATTTTGTTTCATTTATATTCTCATAATATCATTCGAAACGGATTTTTTTCATATAATCATTTCATGTTGTAAACGTCTCAAGTATATACTTCAGTTGAGGCATGGTCTAAAAAGATCGTGGCCAGGCGATGCGCGGATTGTGCAAATGACGCGTGCCGAACGAAATATAATTTGTCATAAAAATCCAACATGCGTCCGTTTAATGTTATGTTTATTGTTATATTACTAATAATAATAGTATATTCATTGACATGTTTTCTTTTTTAAATACATACGTAAAGTTTTTTAGTCATCTTTACACGATTTAATAATATTTTCATCCGACGCCATGACAAAACAAATTGACGTGCGGACACCTCGCTATCGGTCTCTGATTGGCGACTAGTGAGAAATTTCGTCGCACCTACTGTTGAAAATTATTTGCCGTTCCACTAAAGTACGCTCTTAAACTAATAGTTTGCAATGCTCGGTTCGTGTAAAACAGGGGTAGTCAACGTGGCCCCTACCGCCTACTAGTGGGCGTTCCAGCTTTCACGGTGGGCGGCAGGGGTTTTAAAAACATTTTTATTATGTTTTCATAAAATTCTCCGTGACAATAGAAAATATACTATTTGTATCTATCGCCAAGAAGAACTGTTAGAAATTAGATAATAATATGATGAAGAAGGTTAACATCAATTCGATAGTGGTGGATATGAAAACCTATGGCAAAATAAAAAAAATGCCTGTCTTATATCCAAATATGTGGAAAATGATATTTAGTTTATTGATACCTTTCTCTACATCATATCTTGTCGAATCAGGCTTTAGTACTGTTAATCATAATATTATGACCAAAGAAAACCGCCTGAATATTTCCGAAAGAGGAGACCTTCGTTTGTTCCTCACAAAAATTGAGCCAGATTATTTCGTTTCGCAGCATCAGCCTCAGGGATCTCATTAATAATTTAACTAATTAAATGTAATTTCATAAGACTTCAATTCATGCTTTCTATATGCAAAGTGTAAATAATATTGTGCTAAACTTAGCGAAAGTCTGACATAAAGCATTAATTGGTAAGTACTTAATTATTATTATTATGCTTTAACTTGCTGTAACTCTGTAACTAAAAATTTTATAAAGTAAAGTTATTTCCCTAGTTTATAAATCATCATTACTGTGGAACCAGTGGGTGGTTAGAGAAATTTACTACTAACAGAGATACAAAAATGGGCGGTAGTTATAAAAATGTTGACTACTCCTGTACCTTACACTGTAAATCAACATAATATAATGGCTTCATAATAACATCTTCCTTATGTTGGTCGGTCTGGAGAGTAGAAGTGGTCAGAGGCGGATCGGTTGATATTTCAGTCAAACAACTCAAATTTAAATTATATATAAATATACATAGCAGTGGCGAAGGGTGTAGGTAGGCTATTGAGATCTGACATAAATAGTGTAGGTACTCGTACATTAAACTTTGTCAGTCAAAAGTATTTATTTTGTTTTCGGTAATTGTGCCGCAGAGGTGGACACGAGCTTTTATATATAAATTATTTTTTACGAAAACAGTTTATTCCATGTAGACAATTATAATAAATACCTTTTTCTGTCGGCGCATCGGCTTTTCGATCCAATAATCGTTAATTGAGAATTTGAAATTTTCATACATTTTGATACACCATTATCATAAACTAAGATTATATGAGGTAATATTAGGTTGACAGTTAGTTAGGACACCCACGGTGGCCGCGCGGCTTAAGCGTTGGACTATCACGCCGTGGGTCCCAGGTTCGAATCCTGGGTCTGGCAAGTACACATATTGTTTTTCAATTTGTGTGTGAGTCAGAGTATAGACCTAATAGGTTGAGCAAGTGGCTGACATCCATTTCTCGTAAAAAACAAAATCTGTTAATACAAACTTCTACTCCGTGGAGGCCCATATGATCCTATTAGGATCAGACATGGTCGTAAATATTAGGTTGGTGTAGGTTAGATTAGGTTAGGATTGGTTTGATCTAAAAAGAAAGTTGTAAAACTCATGTCCACCTCTGCGGCACATTTACCTTGTTTTCATTGAACTAAGACCACAATGTGTAGATAGTGTTTGTTAGTTTTTAAAATTCAATTAAACCTTGCCTAATTTGGATTAGGATCACATTATCCATTTGCCATGACTAGTAGACAGGGATTGTATTGATAGCATGCCCAGAAGAAACCGAGTCAGAAATTCTTCCCAATACCAACATGTTCGTAAAATACAAAGGTATCATAGTTACATATACTTTAAAATATGTTACTCGTAAGTCATCATGTTGAAAGATTATCTGTAGTCGCAATTGACGAACACGCGAATTAAAAATACGTTCGCACGAAGGTAAGAAGACGACAAAATAATTAGTCGTTTCAATTAATTGTGTTTAAGGTTCAAAGACTATTTTTTTATTGAATTTAATATAAACAATAAAGTTATTCAACAATCTCATTAATACTTCCTATAATAATTTAAAAAAAAAACAACCTTGTATTCTACCGCATCAGTCAAGTGTGCGAGCACACAACACTGTGTCGCGAACCGTTGTAGGGTGAGTCTCGTTCAGTGGCGGAATTATACAATTCATACATCAGTATTATATTATAATATTTACAATCTATAGATATGTATTAGACAGTGAATGCGAAGTTTTATAATACTAAACATTCGTTACCTATCAATTAAAATAATAAAATTGCCATATACCTAACTAAAATGCGTATTTGTGTAAAAATATTCCTTTGATGAAAAGATAGTTGAAAAAATTTCTTATTATAATTGGCAGAATTGGGAAGGAAAATATTTAATAATCTGTGTTGTTATTATAGTTTTAATTTTTAAATAAATGAAACAAAGTGAGAAAGTGAAATAGAAATAGTGAAAAAAATTACCATTGTTAGGATTCGGCGAGGTTGAATGAAAGAGAGTAGGTAGTCGCCAGTCGGGAACTGGGAAGCATCTCCCGAAAACGCCTAACCTAGCGTGTCGCCGTTTTTTCCCGGGGCAAAGTTTTGTTACTTCAATCCAATGATTGCTTCAATCCAGGGCTTTAAAAAAAAAACAAAGGTGCCGGGACTCACTTCTTGCCAAACTTCGTACATACTGAAGAAAATTAGGTACAGTTCGGTTATGAGGAATACAGCGGAAAACACATTTTGAAAATAGTCGATTTACAGAACTATTTATTAGGTCAACCTAACCTAACCTAACCTAACCTAAACTAACCCAAACTAACAAATAATCCAGTATATCGGGCATTTTCAAAATGTGTTTTCCGCTGTATTCCTCATAACTGAACTGTACCGAAAATTATATTCAAATATCATTTAAAGCAACTTTTCCTATGCCACGAAGCGCATAAAAAATAGACAAACAAACAAATACAAAAGCAAAGCACAAAATTGTGTTTTTGCTTATTGCTTTTCAAATGCAAATTAACACGTTAATTACAAAATTAATTAAAAGGGCCCGTAAGCATTGTGTTAATAAATAACTAAAGTTGTAAACAATAGAATTGTATAAACATCACATATTTGAAAAAAAGTATAAGTATAGTGATTTCCATGGCCCCCCACATCTTGAAGCAGGAATCAGAATCTTTGGCGGGCCCGCTACCTATCACTAAGGTTAAAGGCAGTGTGACACTCTATAGTAGCGCTTTTCAAATGGTATACGAGGTAAAATTAAGGGTATTCAGTGTATCAACAAACATTAACCAAAAAATATAATTGTGATGTACGTTTATCTCACTTATCTGATCAGTTCCCCAGGCTAGAGCCCTGTCAGCCCCTTCTTTGTAGGGGCCATGGTGATTTCCAAAGGTGCAAAAAGTGTGAAAGGTGGTCCGACGAGTTTGATGAACAAAAGTCCCGAAACTGTTTTGGTCTTCAATGAAGCTCTTATTGGGGTAATAATTAGATTCATTTGCGAAAACTCGCGTTCACATAAATTACAGCATCTATGGACCGCATGTCACTGATATACATACATATATAATATATAGGTATATAGTATAGGTACGTCAGTTTGAATATATTTATAATATTTGAATTACACACAGAGCAAATCAATGAGATAGATGTTGCACAATCCGCGCATCGCCTAGTCACGATCTTTTTAGACCATGACTCAGCTAAAGTGGGTCTAGGACGATTTGGCACCGGGACAACTGGACGCCACGCAATTCGAAATTAAACAGACGTTAGGTACTTATAGGTACTTTTAAAAATGATATTTAATATTATTATTTATATTAAAATTTTTATATTATGATGTAATAGTTAATAAGTATACACACGTAAATAATGATTTAATCGTGCATATGTTTAAGTTCCAACGAAAAAAGAGTTTTTATTTTATATAAACCCTTAGGCATGGTAATTCTCAATCCGCAAAAAAACATTATGTTAAGAGTACAATGAATTAAAACTACTAAGTAGTCGATAGAAACTGATTAAAATTCCTCGTCTACGTTCTGTATACGTGTCTACGACAGTGCGGCGTCCAATTGTCCTGGCGTCCAGTTGGCCTATTCCCACTGAAGTATAGCCTTAAGCCAAACATGACATACTTTCATGTACTTACATATAATATTATGATACGGACATTACTATTGACAATAACATTATGTACTATTCTATAACGCGTATTTAAGTTTATCCCATAGTTCTCTACACTCGATAATTGTATCGTCTTGCAGCTACATCCACAAGGTAACCCACTTATTCATTATCAAAGTGAACGACGTTAATGATAGGCATTTATGATTACTATTTATGTGAGAAAAGTTTGTATGCGAACGTGATAAAAGCTGTCGGTAATACCTAAGTATATAATATTTTTATTAGTAGATTAGATCAGTGCTCCGCAACCGGTGTGCCGCGAGACAATGCTAGGTGTGCCGCAGAGCATTGCTTAAAAAAAACACCAATAATTTTGTATATTATACAATACTTAATTAATAGCCAAATTTGCGTACATGGCTGGTAATACATTTGAGCACCTGCATGAACTTCATAAAACAATGCAAGGTCAGAATGAAAATATATTGACGTGATCTGATAAATTAGAAGGAGTTAAGACAAGGATATCTACAAATGTACCGAAGGATCTACCAGACCACCAATGAAAACAAGTAATAAATTTTGGATCCGTCTCAAAAACATTTAACTTTGCTTCAAAAGAAAATTCATCGTTACTTTCATACAATCAATACGACTGGATTCGAAACTCTTTTGCAACCAATGCCGAAATTTTTATAGAAGCGCTTAATTATGCTATTATCTGGATTTCGGTTAATAAAGAATAGCCTCGTATTTCTGACAAGGCCATCAAGTCAAGTAGTATAAGTAAAGTAGCGCTAAAAACTTTTACGTGCATTGGAACAAACTTAGGTATCATATTAATATTAATTAGTTATTTTATTGATAATACAGATACATGGGAATATGTTTGGTTCTTCGTCGTGCGTTATGTATATTTAATTATTTATCAAATAAGTATGTAATGTAATTTTGGTGCATGTCCCCCAAAAGGTGGGGGGCTCTAGCCTGGGGTCCCAAGCTCAGGGGGGGGGGGGCGTGGCAGGTCAAGCAGATGAGTGAGATAAACACAAATTACAAATGTGCTCTAATAGTAAAAAAAGTTGCCTGCGGCGTTGATTTACTTCGCTTACCTTAATATTTTAACACATACGATTATGGGATACAATTTATTATTATTATATCAATACTCGACAAATAATTTATTATTGTTAATCCGACAACTAACCATAATTCAAGTGGATGTATTAATAAGTACAAAAAATCGCTAAACATAGAATCAATACGATTAATTTTACATATCACACTGTCCTTAGCGATAGATAGGGGGGCACCGAAGATTCTGGCCTGGAGTCCCATGTTTTAGTGTATAAATTGTTTTACGTGTGGTGTGCCGCGGAATTCTGGGAAGACCTTTAGTGTGCCGTGGGTGAGAAAAGGTTTCGGAGCACTGGATTAGATGATAATAATTATAATATTATGTCAAGCGTTCTCTATCACAGGCAGCTGTACCCCTCGTGGCGTGCCTCTATCTGATCAGCGTTGCCAACTTGCCAGGTCTAGCATTTTTCGATAGGCATCTAGCTTGCAATAATAGGTGTATAATATCATGATATATTTTTTGTCAAAGTTAATGTCAAATTTTTTGTCAACGTTAATTTTAATGTTAATGTTAAAAGAATGTTTTTGGTTATGTAAAAGCATTTTTTTCTCTATTTAAATTTTAAACTCATTAATGTTATGGCTTGACTAATTATAAAATCATCAAACCCTAGAAAAGATCAAAACAAACAGCGCTCAAAATGGAACAGTTTACGAACTGCAGCGCTCGACATGTATCTGAAGATATTTATATTTTTATCAAATTTGATGTGTATTTTATAAAAAAGAGTGTGTTAGATTTTCTATTATATAGTCTATCTAGCTCAGACGGTCAAAATATATTTTCCACGAGACGGAGCGATAATTTTACCGATTTCACGAACCGGAATGGCGCTCTAATGCGATCCGGTCCATTTCGAGCCCTAGATTTCGTATATAATATTTTAAAATATGAACTAGCTCATTAAAAAATAAATTATTATTTTGATGACAAGTTATAATTATTATATATTATATAGATAGGGCATAAATGGTGTTTTGTATGTCTTCAAAAATATATTATCAATCCATATTCTCTTATATTCGATTTTATTGTTATGGGGTTATTAAAACGACATTGTCTACAGTAATATCAATATCAGTGATGGCGAACCTATGGCACGCGTGCCACTAGTGGCACGTGAGATGATTTTGCATGGCACGCGAATATTTCATTTTGAAAAGAAAAGAAATTACTATTTTATATATAATAAGTATTTAAATATGTTTTTTTTATAAAAAAAGTTTTACGAATAAAATATGTATGAGTACTTATATAATATAATATTAAAAAATAATGACGACATAGCCATGCGTATTTTCTTCTGTTTTTCATATTATGTTTACCAATCGATGCGCAAGCGGGAACGTCAAAATTCATGCATAAATGACAAATCGCATTGTATAAAAAATAGCAGGCAAATCCTTTTCAAGAATAATCATTATGCTCCATGTAAATGTACAATCGCATAGGTCGGTCCTTAGGATCGGGCAGTTAAAAATAAATATATTGAATGAAATCAAATATCGGCAGTCATTCAAATATAATAACTGCTTGCTATTTTGCTTCAAACATAATCTCTTAAAATGGAAAACCGTTCAGTGATGGAGAATATAAAATGATAGAAGAGTGGTTTAAATGCTTCCACGATCTCTTTGAGAATTTTTAAAACAAGGAACAAAATATTCAAAGAATTAAAGATACACCTTCGGCTAGAAATACGATGAAAGATAGAATATCAAGAACTCAATTGTAATTTTTAAGCTATTTTAATCAAATTCTTAAAAACTATTTCTTCAGAAAACTTTGAAAAACTTTTTTTTTCGCCATGAAAAACTGCTTGGCACGTCAGACAGTCGAAAAATATTATTTGGGAAATTTTGGCACGCGTACGTAAAAAGGTTCGCCATCCCTGATCTATATCATACTTTATTTGATAGATCTGAAATATTATGATGTCTCGCGCAATGACGTGACGAAAACCGACCACAGTGACATTATCATTAGCAAGGAATTTTACTTGGTGAAATATTATTTCGCTTTGTGACTAGTTGTCAAAACTAAGTTTACTTACCTAGTAGTATAGTTTAAATTTCTACGAATATTGTTTGAAACATGTTTTTCCAATTTTTTGTTGACAGGCTGAAACAAAATGGCGATATCACTCCAAACAGCTGAGAGGGAATATGAGAAAAACCCAGACATTAAAAAAGAGGACATTGCAATATTAATGGAATGGATGGAGAGACAGCCTCATCTTCCAAAGCTTACAGGTAAAACTGATAACAGACGATGTTCGTAGAAAACACTTATGTATATTAGTACTCCTCACTGGGGATTCCAATCCTGGGATCCCGAGCTATTTTCGATACCTATCAATTCCTATATTTCCGAGATATACGTTATTGAAAATCGATAATTTTCAAAGTTAATTGGCAGCCAATTTGCCCGTTTGCTCGTTGGCTCTCGGAAACTGTTGAAACAAATGTGTATAGAAACAATTTTATAGGAAATATAATTAACTTTCATTTTTATTTGAAACATTTTTTTTCTACGTGCACCGTTTCCGCCCCTTTTCCGCCCCTTTTCCGCACCTTTCGACCCCCCTCCCGCCTTTAGCTAACCTCCCAGAGGCGGGGACTTTTAATATGTTTACCTACTAACTACTCCTAACAAAGTCCTGAAGTCAAAAATTGTGACACATTCCATGCACTCTACACCCATCTTTTGAGCACTCATTGACTGGACTAAGTGTGACACTACAAATCAAATTAATGTAGGTAATACGATTTTTTGTTGGTATGACTGCTTATTTGTGATTATAGATCTGTGAAATGTTATGTTTAATCTGACCTCGCAGAACCCCGGAGGTCCACTGAACCAAAGACTTTGGCCTGGCGAGGCGCTTTAGGATATAGAGGCCTTGCGCCTATTACAAATGAACTTTGATTTCAGTATTTTTTTAAATTTATTATTTACTTAACGAAACCACTATGCGACCTCCATGGGTTGCAATTCCGTGATTTTTCCATGACGATTAATTTTGATTTTCTTCCAATATTATTTGTTGCAGAGGTGACCCTAATTGTCTTCTACCACAGTTGTAACAACAAAATGGAGATGACAAAAACCACAATCGATCTATTTTGCACTCTGAGGACACACATTGAAATGTTCAGTGACAAAGATCCACTTTCACCAAAGAATTCTGAAGCATTCGACGTAGCGTAAGTAATATAATATTAATAATTCTTGAATGATCAGTTATAGGTATTACTTTTACTTATTTAGGTATTTACTATTTTATCGTAATAATACCAGACCTCGAAATGACCCGTCCGTACTGGAGCGCAGTTCCTGTTCATGAAATCCCCGAGATTATCGCTACGTTTAGTGGAAAAATTAACTTGACTCTTTGTGCTAGGTAGGCTTTTTAATAAATAAGCTAACACACTTGTTGTTTTATAAAATATACCTAAAATTAGGCAAATATAAATATACTATATATAAATTACCGGTATCTCAGTAAATTGATAAAAAAAAGTTTTTTTTCCCCATGGACTAATTTTCTATAGCTGTGACGTCACATCTCTTCAGGCAAGTCTACAAATTTGGTCTGGATTTATAAGCGCCTGAGAGTAAGCTTATACTCTTTATGTAAATGTTTATTGTCGATGGTTGCCGCTTTAAGCAAATAATAAATAAATAAGATGATTTAAAAAAATAATTTCTATGGGATTCAATCACATATTATAAAAATTGATTGTTGTCTCGTGATTTCGTCAGTGTTCAGTCAGTAATGTCAGTTGAGATCTGATATTGTACTTAAGTCATTAGTCAGTGTTTTAAATATAAAAGTATTTTAAAATGTTTAGTTTTACGGAAGTAATAATTACTTATAATAATAATTAATTATAAACTGTTGTGGAACAGATACACAACATAGTATGTTTTCAAATATGACAATGTATTTTGAGCGTAGGTATGTTACGTTTATAAATATTTAAGATAATACATAATTCACACGGATTGCTTAATTTTATATCGTCAGTGAGTTTTTGAAATTTCATCGATTTAGTGTGTCGTCGTCATTCATCATGTTTTGGAAAAAGGTTCCCGCCTCCGCTCCCGTTGTGTATATGCAGTCACGTCGATGCGCGACCGTCTATCATAACCCTTAAGTGTGCCAGTTCAAAGAATTTAAGCCCTCATTTTTGTCCCGAGCGCAGCCGCACGGGACTGGTGATGCAACATTGCACCGAAGTGCAAAAGTAAATGGATTTTATTTATTTATCGGCAACTATCAAAGTGTCTTTAGTTTGACGAGTCGCAAGAGGAGTCGGGGTTGTCCCGCTCTCCGTACGCTCTGGTGAATTTAGTAAAGGCCTCAAGTCGTCATTCATCAGTAGTAATATCGGATTATCTTCTTATTTCCCGTAATTATTTACCTGACAAGTGTGCAGCCTACCACTTTCCAAAAGTCACCCTTCGCCACTGCTAATTACCCTATAATATTGATGAAAACTGTTTGAAGAAGTGTAGGAGCACACCACAACAACACTGTCTAGTCGTTGTAGGTTACAGTGAAGCAAGTATGCATTGAAATATTGTCTAATATTTTCAGCTTATATGCAGATTTACCCCAATTAACCCCAGAAGGATACAAGGTCTTCTACTGTCGCCTGATGGATTATGACTCTTCTCATTTTGTTCTGGAAAGCTCCGCCAAAGACCTGATCATGCTCGCTGATCTATGCCAGATGGAAGAGGGCACATACGCAGGATACGTTGTCATCGTTGACCTTGAAGGAGTTACCTTCGGACACGTGGCGAAGCTTCATATTATGGCGATAAAATCGATTCTGTTATATTTACAGGTAAACAAATGAGCTCACTGGGACTCGACATTTAGATTATTAATACAAAGATCGTCGGTTTATGGTGCATGTGTTTAGAATAATTATTGTAACCATTGCCAATAAGGTGTTGCAATGTTGCATTGGTATAATAATATAATGTTATATTAACTTTGGTATGTATACTTAGGAAGTCTTTTCGGAAGTTAGTATTCAAAATTCTTCATTAGATAGCGGTTGGGGCAATTATGTCGCTCTCATCCTAATATTTCTCTCCCACCTATAATCCTGATAATTGTCGCAAGTCCAAGCGCAACTCAGTTACGGATCATCAGTCGAGCGTTATCGATAAACAGTTAGTTATTCGTATACAATCACCGCGTCAATCTGTTGCAGTGTGACCGTCATCCGAGCAATAATTCAAATAGAGTCATCGTACGAACTCAGTCAATTAGACCACCTATCAAGCCGTATTACCGGCACAGGGTATCATATCATTCATACAAATTTGTCAACACCATTCTATCAAAATAAACTTCAGAATTGCAATCATACATTTACAGATTTATAAATACTCGAATATTATGTTTGAACCTAGCTTACTCAACAATAACCAGGAATGGACATGGTTCACTATGCTTGTGAAATACTTATTTATAAGTATAACAGTGAGCGTGACATTCAGAACCATCTACCTACTAAAGCGTGAGTACATGACCCGGGACCTGCACCAGCCATAAAACCGAACAACATCAAGGTTTAGTGCCTGGCTAGACCCCCGTTTAAATCGCCCACCCCACAATCATTCCTAATCACAGTCCACTATAAAAAGCACCGCCAGATAGTTTTGGTCACTTCACTTCACATAATATCCAATTTGTTGTTCTCTAAACTGCAAAGGGCCAAGAAACACGGCGCTTTAAATCGACACAAACTGCGCTGAAACAACGCAGGTTTTGCTTGATTCCAAATGGATCAAATTAAAATCAACTAGAAATCACCACAGTTTCCATCAATTTACTGAAACATCGACGTATATCTTCTCTCACTGAGAAGGCTGTAATAGACACATATTTCTCACCACAATAGCATTAAACCCAGTGGCGCGTCGATGACTTTGTAGGCGGTGGGGTTTAGCTTCAGCCATTAATTATTAAATATACATACCTACCTACTTTCTCATATTATACATGTACCAAATAATAATATGATTTTATTAATGAGGAAATGAGTATTTTTTCAGAATAAATAATAATTACGATTATCTTAGTCTAAATATATATTATCGTAGGTAATTAATAATAATAATTATTATAGACTTACCATTTTCAGTTTTAACAACGACATACAACGAGCATTTTTACTCACCTAGGGGTCTTTTGATTTGCTCCCCAGTATGCGTATATTAACGCTAACGCATTCACATTATTTGTACAACAAGATTTGTATCGCGGCGACGGGATGGGACTGAGTGACTCTGGTCAGTGAAAAATAGACGCCATGCCATAGCTTTCTTAATTTGTACATTTTTTATGTGTCACCGTGAAACGAGACGTATTTAATTTGATTAATGATTTGTAATACCGCGTAATCATCATTATGTTATTACATAATTTACAATCATCGCTTTACTTATTTGTATAATAATAATAAATATCTCTATAAAATTGCGACGGGTTTATATGGATAAAATAAATAGTTCATTTAATCATGTAATTAGTAGGTATATTATGACAATGATAAAAATATCGGACTTTATTTTTGACATGATAACGATGTGGGGATGGTCCCTACGAACCCTTAAGTTTGAGCCGCCCCTGATTATATTGCTATAACATAACACATATTTGAAAGTTTTAAGCTTTCCAGCGGTCAAAAAAATAAATTATTCGAAATATTATTTATGGCATAAAAGAGAAGGACCCAGATTCTTTGCGAGAGACCCAGAATTTTAAGTCTAGTAGTCTAATATGTATAGCAGATTCCCCCCTAAGTGAGACAATTCAACTTGATCGGTGTATTTTTCAGGATGCTCTGCCAGTTCGTCTGCAAGGCTTCCACTTTATGAACACGCCCTCTTTCATGGACAAGATTCTGGCGCTAATACGGCCCTTTATAAAGAAAAACTTCATTGACTTGCTATTCCTGCACCCTAACCCCAAGACCGTCTTTGAGATGGTGCCTCAAGATATTTTCCCGAAGGAGTTAGGTGGAAAATGTGGCAGTTTTTCTGAGCTACAAGGTACATTAAATACACACCTAAGTAGGTACTAAATATATTTTATGACTTGTAGGTATATAATGACTAGAGACCGGATTATGTGCCAGTTGAAAAGCTTGAAATATGCATAAAAAGTGTCAAAATATGCAAGATTAAATAATAAAAAATGGTAATGTTTAGTTTTTTTATTTAAAAATCAGCATACAATTAGTACCTAAGTATCGATGATAATTATGAATTATTAATTAACAATTATTTAACATTTTGTTACTCTTGTAAATGTTAACAATCAGGTACTGTTCCAAATGTTCGGTAGTAAGATTGTGTCTTCGACCACTCAAAATAATTTTATAAGTAGAAAAGGACCGTTCTACAGGTAGGTAACTGGGCAGTATTTGAATTTGGGTGCCATATTGTTAACACTTATTGATTATGGCAAAAGTTCACCCGTCCCATTAATAAAACTATCAATTTGACACACAGGTTCAAAGCCTGGGTGTTCAAAATGTTTTCAAACTTTTCTCTAAGTTTACGCGGGAATACCTTTGGCAATGCGGAGTTCATTTGGCGGATTTTATTCATTAACTGAATAGATTCAGTCAACGCTGAGAACCTTGAGTTTCGAGCTTTTTTATACTCGCAGGTTGTAAATATAGCGAAATACAAATCCGCCTATGAAAGGCCGGCCATAGAAAATGAACGTGTATATACGCTGTACTTTACACCCACTACACTAGTAGCCCCCACAGTTGTTTTAAATAAATTAATATAGTATACATAATATAATACCATCCCTAGTAAGCATTGTGACATTCTAAACCGATATACAAGTCTTCATGATATACTTTTGATATATTTCTAAATCATGATGTTTTAACCCTCTGTTGCCCAGTGGTTTCACTGAGAAACCACCCTCTATTATTTTTGTGCTGCCATTGCCATCTAGTTTTGAGTAGCCACATTTTTATAATGATAAATTATACAGTCATCTATGTATTAAAAATACAGTTCACGATCTAAAAACCGTTACAACAGATTTATACCTAACTGATTGAATGAAGTTAGACCGAAGTTAGATATTTTGAGTGCTGTCACATAAAGAGATTTCAAGCAAAATTACACTATTTTTAAAACATCAAAATGTTGTCTGGTGAGTCTTTCTAAGTATTGTTTATATTATGCAGTCGTATTATAAAGTATATAATATTATAATTCATTAAAAGTCCTTTCAGTTTATAATAATTATGTAAAATTATATACAATTAGTTGCTATTTTCTTGCTGGTTTCTGGACATTAATTAGTTTGAATTATAAGAAAATCTAGTGGTTTCTTTTTGATAACTAGATTATTTTCTAGAAAATTCTAGAAATCTACCAGTATTTAAAATATTTTTCTACCTACTTACCCCATTAGGTGTACTTCAATATACTTTTTTAGTTTTCTTATAACCGTGTCTTCCGTTTAATTAAATAGTGAACATTCTGTTTTCTTTGGTTTTTTGGCATAACAAAATATGTAAACATAAATAAATTTTTATTTGAATCCTCTCCGGAGGCGATCCGGGGGTTCCTTTATAAACTTTATAAAGAGCTCTAGAACAATCGCATCTACCAATGTGATCGGCCACTGCATTCTATATTTGCATAAATAATATAGAATGCAGTGGACCGTCCCATCTTCGCACCCTCAAGACATTGAAATAAATTGACTTAACAAATTGATAAAAAAATACCAAGCTAAACAATATCCGTATGTCCGAGTAAACCCAAAACCAGTATCAATTAAAAACAATCATTCAAAATAATAAAAATGTCTACAATACAAAAATATAATTTCATTTTCAGCATCAATCAAAGAGAAGATGAAAATCAATCGTCAGCTGCTAATAGAAGAGGAAAAGCTGAAAGTTGAAGAAAGCCGAAGACCAGGGAAACCAAAGAACTTTGGGACAATATTTGGAGTTGAAGGATCTTTCAAGAAGCTTGATATCGACTGATGATAATAATTATTTATACACCTAGCACCTACAATATATCATTTTTTACAATCTGTTTATAAATCGTATTTAATTTTTAAAATCATTTTTTTGTAAATATGTTCTTAAGCTAATAGCGCCTCTACACGTGCATGGATTTACTGGCAGCAATAGTTCGTATTTTAAACTATCGTGACAATAACTGTTTACTGCTGCCTATCTCACCAATCTCGTTCGTCAAGAGTAAGCAAGACGCGATGTTGTCATTTTATAGTACTATTTGATAGGTAGTGAAAATCGGTTATAATCAAAATGAGTATAATTAGTTCTTTTGCCGGCAGGTTCGCCACTATCGTTCTACTGCGCAGGCGCAGATCGTAAAAATCCCTACTGTCGCATGAAAATTCAGAAGCTTCCAAACTTTTTTGATTCATGCATGCAAGCGAAGCTTGCAACTGCAGGATAATACATGTTTACACGTACATTTTCTTGTTATGGCTGCGATAATACTTACTGTCAACAGTAAATCCATGTGAAGGTACATGTAAACGGGGTAAATAATTATGCAGATTGCAGAGGCGAATTTAGAACGGTTAATAACATAACACCATGATGATCGCCAACTTTTATACAAAACAAATAAATCCAACGGCCGTGGAAGTCAAACTTGTTTTATTGTCCAAATGATTAATGTTCTTGCAGCGTTAACCGTCAAAATACGCAATAGATTAATTTAATCATAAAGTATTTTTTTTGTAAACTTTAGAGACATCTATAGGCGGTATAGCGAAACACGAAATTTAATTAGTATACTGATAAAAATTATGAGGTAAGTATACTAAAATAAAAATTCGTCTCATTTCAACTAGATCAGTTAGTTACTTATAAAATAATAATATTATAATCGACTTGTTAGTATGACATTTAATATGTCAGCAGATAATTTATTTATTTATTAATAAATGGCGCAGGGCATTATCGATTATTTTAGACAATTTTGAATGGTTTCATTTTATGAAATTGAAATACCATTGATATAATATGATCACAATACAAATATTCCATCCCATAATATAATATATTATAAACATACCCGAGAAATCCGTAGGAAAAGAATTGGCCCATTTTACATGATGCAGGTTTGGTATGGTAGAGGCGCGACAGCTGGCGATGGACAGAGGGAAGTAGCACGAACTTGTGCTTGACCTATGCACCCAATGCTGGGGCATGATAGGAAAGCTCTGACTGCATCTTTGTAGTGTGTATAATATATATATATAGTATTTATATTATACCTACACACTCATATACCTACCCATTAAAAATATTTTTTTTAATGAAATTAAAAGCAATCATAGGTTTAGCATGGTCTATTGATGGCCTCTAAGGGAAAATTTATTAGAAAATATATATTTTATTAATTTAAAAAACATAGGTACCTAATATAAAATTTCTAGAAAAATAATTGGTCAGGGTGGGAGTCGAATTTAAATGTTTTACTTAGGGACATTTTTCTAATAAGTGTGCATACTTCTGAGGTTTTTTAAAATGATGTCTTTTCTATAGTTAGAATCTAAAATTCGTATACCGCGTGTATATTCAATATTTGATATATAAAAATAAGGTTGGTATATTGTACATGTATTACCTGTTTTAGTTAAGTTAAAATTACACTATCAGACTCACATACCTAATCAGATCCAACGACTCACAAACATCATCAGCGCCGATGATCCCCGATCGTGAAATATCACTTGGATCTTTCATCTTTCAATGGAGTCGTAGCCTAAATAGAATAATTCATATTTTTCACTCACGGCACAATCGACGGTTAGTGACATTCGGGTCGACGATTAATGTACTTTCTCGGTAATCATCGTCCAAACTGTCACCGATCATCGAGTGAATCCTGCGCAAAAAGATTAATTATAAAATTTTAGCCACGACTCTAGGGAACGATCCAAACTTACATTTAACGATCGTGGCAGATCATGGTCCCCACATCCTAAAGCGGGCCCCCTACCTATCGCTAAGTTCAATAGCATGTGTGACGCACAACATAAGCGTTTTCCAAATTGTGTTAGAGGTAAAAGTAAGGGCTTTCAGTTTATTTTTAGCGATTTGTTGTAGTTTTAATACATCTACTTGCATTATGGAGTTATCGAGTGGTGTACAAAATAATCAAAAATTGCATTTTACAACCTCATTTTTTTAAATGTTAACAACCCCTTCGTGATATAGCACTTTTTTTTACTATTAGAGTGTGTGGTGATCACATTTGTGATGTGTGTTTATCTCACATATCTGATTAACCCGCCATGCCGGGCCCCTAGGCTAGAGCCCTGTCAGACCTCTCCTTGTGGGGGCCATCTGGCAGATAATCGGCCATGTGAGAATCTTCAAGTGTAATTTGGCCTTTACCGCGGTGAGACTCGACCTTTTACATCCCGTCGATTTTTTGTCTGTTGCGAAATTATGCATCGTTTAAAAAAATATGTATTAAAAAAGGTGAGTTTTGATTAAGATTAAAAAAAACAGCGACCGGGACATTTGTATTGAGCAATTCGCCTGTCAAGGGCGAGGGGTGCATATAGGCTGTTAAGATTCGATATAAACAGTGCACACTAAACTTTGTCATTCATACTTATTTGTTGAACTAATAATACAATTATTTGCATATGGTAAAATTCAAATATTAAACCCTGCCTAAACGAAACCTTAATAGTTTATGTATGACATGGGCGATCCGACACAAATAGTGCACACTTTTTCTGTCATACTTATTTTGTTTTCGATGAATTAAGAATAAAATATATCGTCTCTGTTCTGGCAGAACACACTAACTGGAGAATACTAGTTTTGAGTAATTTGACTTTGAAATTGTTAAAATGTTTGAAATGGTCTATCATGTGAGTTTATTAAGTAATCATGAATAGGTGACTTTAAAACAAAGACTGTTTATTTATTAAAAAGGTTTCCAGACGGTAAAGTTTGAAATAAGGAACATTTTGGTATAACTAACTCAATATGTCCTTTTTTTGAATTAGTGTCTTCTGCCAGAACAGTGATGATATAACAGATGGTAGTTTTTTTTAATTCATTAAATCCCACATAAACAAAAAAATATTCTTCTCTCATTTTTTTTATTTTGTTAACTGTCAATTCATGGTGGAACTGCATTGTATTGTTATTTTAATTTAATAAAACGCATTTTTATTTTGTAGTACTTATTCCACTTTTAATCAATAAATTAGGACCGGTTTTGTCCGCCTCAGAGAGACATTTTCAACTGAATACATTTTTTTTTAAAAACAATATTTATCAAACAAAATCCAAAGCGACAGAAATAATATAACAATAGGTACATAAATTATCCGTCTCTTATTTGTTATGTATTTCATATTTTTATGTTATTTCATATTTTGTGTTTTGTTAATATTTTAAAATAATTTGTTTAGTGCCCCTGATGTAGTATGGAATATTAATGTCCAACCTCATTAATTTTAAATTAATTTGTTATTGGGAAGGTATTATTGGACGGATAATTTATGTACCTATTGTTATATTATTTCTGTCGCTTTGGATTTTTTTTGATAAATATTGTTTTATAAAAAAATGTATTCAGTTGAAAATGTCCCTCTGAGGCGCACGAAACCGGTCCTGATTTATTGATTAAAAATGGAATAAGTACTACGAAAAAAATCGTTTTATTAAATTAAAACAACAATATCCTTCTCTCCATAAAATATCTAAAATATATTCTTCTTCTTATTGTGCCATCCCCCAGCAAAGGTCGGCCACTATCAAGGCGATCTTACCTTTGTCGTCTGCTACCCGGAACAGTTCAGTGGAGCTACACTCGTACCAATCACGGAGGTTCGTAAGCCACGAAATGCGGCGCCGACCTCTGCTACGCTTCCCATTAATCTTTCCTTGAATGACAAGTTGGGGAATGCTGTATTTTTGTCCTCTCATAATGTGGCCGAGGTACTATAGTTTCCTGGTTAATTAATTATGTATGGTATATTGGCATAATTTTAGATATTTTATAGATTTATGAATATTTTTTTTACTATTATCTACTATGGCTTGGATTGTGCAGGGTTTAATTGAATTAAAAAAAAGTATAAACACTATTTAAATATTGTAGTTTCAACTTGATACGAGGGTGGGTCAATAATTCCTTAGAAAAAAGCATTAAAACAGTTTTTATTTTTGTATTTTTTTTTTATTTCTCAACATAATCTCCTTGGAGCTCAATACACTTGGTTAGACGTTTCTCAATATTTTTTAAACCGTCAGAAAAATAAGTTTTCGGAAGGTCCTCAAAATAAGCATTTGTCCGATCGAAGACTTCTTCATTTGAAAAAAAACGTTGTCCACTTAGCCATTTTTTTAAGTTTGGGAAAAGGAAAAAGTCACTGGCTAAATCTGGCGAATACGGTGGGTGGTCGACCAATTCGAACTTCAATTCTTCAATTTTAGCCATTGATCGTAAACATGTGTGAACACGGGCATTGTCCTGATGAAAGAGGATTTTTTTCCTGTTTAAATGAGGCCGTTTTTCTTCAATTTTGTTTTTTAGCTGGTCCAATAAAGATGCATAATAATCCCCTGTTATTGTTTTTCCTTTTTCCAAATAGTCAACGAAAATAATTTCACGTGCATCCCAAAATACAGTAGCCATAACCTTACCAGCTGATTTTACGGTTTTCGCCTTCTTTGGACATGGTTTGCCTTCGCAATCCACTGCTTTGACTGTTCTTTCGTCTCGGGAGTATAGTGGTGTATCCATGTTTCATCTACAGTCACAAAGCGACGAAAAAATTCATCCGGATTGCGTTGCATGAGCGACAACAGGGCTTTAGAGCAGCGCTCGAAATGGAAAAGTTTACGAACCGGAGCGCTCGAAAAATTTTCTGAAGATATTTACATAGTCATCAAATTGTATCTGTATTTTATAAAAATAAGTGTGTCAGATTTTCTATTCTATGGCCTATCTAGCTCAGACGGTCAACATATTTTTTCCACGAGACGGAGCGATAATTTTACAAATTTCACAAGCCGGAACGGCGCTCCGGTGCGTTCCGTTCCATTTCGAGCCCTGCTTTAGAGGCCACCACCCTATTGCGTTTATTGTCGACTGTGAGCAAACGCGGCACTCATCTTGCAGAAATATTTTTCATGCCCAATTTGTCATGTAAAATAGAAATGACGCTACCTTTTGAGATCCCTGTAACCTCAATTATCTCACTCAACTTTAATCTTCGGTCACTTAACACCATATCGTGGATTTTATTGATCATTTCTGGTGTAGTCACCTCTACAGGACGTCCTGAGCGTGGTTCATCCTTTGTTGATGTACGACCACGTTTAAATTCATTTAACCAGTTATAAATAGTTGCAAGTGAAGGAGCAGATATGCCGTGAACTAAATCCAACTCATTTTTTATTTCCTTTGCTGTTAACCCTTTTATATTAAAATGTTTAATAACAGCTCTAAACTCAATTTTCTCCATTTTCCATTTTTCCATTTTCCACAAGCAATTTTTTTTTTTAAATGTACGAGAAACACACAACGACCCGACCAATCTGATTGAAACTTCGCAGCATACTGAATCGGTAGTGCCGCTGCATGAAAACAAACCGCTTACAGTACTAGTCGCGCCACCTGTCGGCTTTTCTAAGGACTTATTGACCCACCCTCGTACAAACTTATACATTTGACTGACAAAGTTTAGTATGCACTGTTTATGTCGGATCTTAAAAAGCTACCTCAACTAACACCTTACCACTGCTCAACCAGTATAACTTATCCGTTTAGTGAGAGCGCCACTCAAGCTAACTTTGACATTTTATCATTCAATACTTTTTATACTGTTATGATCTTAGTTCCAAATTCGAATACTCGACGATTTATGGTGGTACCTATATCTATAGCTGATATCCATCTGTAAATATTAAATTCACTTGTATTTGGTTACCGTTCACAAATCTAAATAATATATATCAAATTTCTCATAATGTAAGTGTTTATCCAAGAGTGTTATCCAAATCCAATTAGCCTGATTTTTTGTCAGTATAAAAATCATGGAATTTCATACAATTAACTGAGATAGGTAAGTACCCACTATTAATTGTCAACGTTAAGTACAACCTCTGCATAAGTGGCTCGCCAGCCGTGACTTTCAAATTGATGGTATAGATCAGGGTTTCCCAAACTATTTCTGCAATGGAACACTTCGCAAACCCGGAAATTTTAACGGAACACTTAATTTTGTAGGTTATTTATTAGCGCAGCTAACCGTTCTACCAAAGAAACCTTCTGGTTAAAGGCAATGTTACAATCTACAGTTGCATATTCCAAATGGTGTTCGAGGTAAAATTAAGGGTATTTTTAGCGATTTTTTGTATTTTTAATACACCCACTTTTATGTTGATATGCACAATTATATCGACAATAATCAAAAATTGTAAGTATGGCAAAACCACATATTTGAAGTGAAACAGCGCTGCAGGCGACATTTTTTTACTATTAGTGCATGTTTGTGATGTGTGTTTATCTCACTTGGCTGGTCGAACTCTCACGCCCCCCCCCGTAAGCCCAGGTCCCAGGCTAGAGGCCTGTCAGCCCCCCCCCCCCTTGTGGAAGCCATGACCTATCAAGATACTTGACGTCATAAACATCAGTGGAGATTGATCATCACTCGCTTTTCAATATGAAGTCGATTCTTTAATAATTATCTTAGTAGAAAATCTTTAAATGTGTTGCAGTGTATAAAACCTTTCCAAATGGTGGCGGAACACCTATTCAGGTTCGGCGGAACATAGTTTGGGAAACCCTGGTATAGATATAGAACACTGCTGAGTGCTGACATTATTAAATTACACACTTCACTATATCATTCCAAAGTACACTAACTAACTAATAATAATGTAATAATTAATTGTATTCAAATAAACATGAGACATCGCATATTAATTATTTAAATGATAACTGGTTTAATTAATACCTTGTAATATTTTAATAACTAGATTTCAATTACTATGCACGATATATTTTTCAGTATAGTTTGCGACATCACGTGTAGCATGGAAACTTTGCACGGAATTTCCTAATCATTGTAAACCAGATATTTCCAACTTCGTAGAACGGAACCTGGACCATGGCCCCTACATCCTGAAACCAGCCCCCAGGCCAGGATGTTTGGCGGGCCCCCTACCTATAGCCAAGGTTAAGGGTAGTTTGATGTTCTATAGTAGAGTTCTCCAAAATGGTATTCCAATAAATCCACTTATTGAAGGCCACCAAGGCCTATCGAACAACTTCTACGGCCGCGCTCCCGGTACTGGCCGACATTCTCCCACTAGATCTGCACATACAGGTCAGCGGCGCGTCAACGATGCTCTTCAAAGGCGAGGAGGCCGTTGTTGGTGACTTACACCTAGCCCCGCCTCCTCGGCTTGTTGCTGAAAAAGTAACCTCGTTGAAGCGGCCAATACGTCTCATGACGCTTGACGCGGCGTGGAAGACTTGGCAGCGACGGTGGGATGAATCAACCAAAGGCCGGCACACATATATGTTTTTTCCAAATATTAAATGGCGATTGGAGATAACCAAATATCTGACTCCTGACCATCAAACCAGTCAATTTGTGAATGGACACGGTGGGTTCGCTGGCAAGTTCTTTGAGCTTGGACTTGTAAGCCGTCCGACATGTCCATGAGGAGCGGAGATTCAGGATTCCAACCACATCCTCTGGGAATGTCTTAGAATGTGCTCCGAACGGGAGGAGATGCTCAGGTCGGTCCAACCAGCTGTTGGGCCTATCGGGCCGTCCGACTTGGTTGCTACTAAGGCCAATTATTTTGCATATATCTTGCGTCTTACAGCGGGCGTGAAGATCTCTTCACATAATTTTTGCTGTCCGTATGATTAGCTTCATTATTTTGTTTTATATACACTAGAATCATTTTTATTTTCATAATTTCCCTGTGCTCTTCTCTCCCCGGCACTTTGCATTAGAAAGTAACTTTAAACTCAGTCAGAGCTCACTCTGAGCGTAGCAACCTTAGTCCTGGGTATCTCCACCTAGGGCATTCCCGGCCTAAAACTTAACTAGATGCTTCACATCGCCAATGTAGGGCCACGTGATACGCCCGATTAAGACCGGGTGTGGTGCGTGGCGGGTTTTGGTTTGGAGGGATTAACTTCAACATGCTTGCAACATGCAACACTTCAATTGAACATTCATAACTTGAAAACACCTCAGATATATATACCCACTAGAAAAAATCATATTTGAAAAAATACTATGCACGATGGGATTTGAACCCATACGTATTTGTACCCACTGGTATCGCGCCAAAGTTATGTATGTTCAATATATGGAATGTTACATTCACAAAATCTTGTGAATTATTCGTTAAATAAAAGAAATGGTTTATTAAAAATCCACTTACATTATGGCACTCGACATCGTATTATAAACCAGTGATCGCGCCTCCAAGTCAGTATCGAATAGTAAAATAGCGCCGCAGGCCACTTATTTTACTATTTGAATGAATTTTTGGTGTCTGTTTATCTCAAGTAACTGGTCGACCCCCCCACCCCCCACACGGCCCGGCCCAGCCCGGCCCCAAAGGCTATAGCCCTGTCAGCCCCCCCCCCCTTATAGGGGGCCTGACCTGGACCAACGCCATAGTGTCACAGAGTGTCAATCTGCCATATCGAAAGAAACAACATCAATATTTCTAATATCGGTGTCTTATCGTATTAAATTAGTGATACAGGTAGCATATAGGAAAGTCACGTCCATTTTGGATTTAATGCAGCGCGAAGGGGTGGAGATAACAAACTCTAGCAGGTGCCACTGACTTCGATATTTACCCCCAATAACGCACATTTCCGAGAACTTTCTTCATACCCAGACACTCTATGAGTCTACCCTATACCTTAACTTAATAATTTTGATTAGTAGTTCTTGTATGAAATGATTATCAAATTGCGTTAGTATTAACTATCGGTTTTTGTGTTATAAATTAAGGTATCATTTATTGCCATCTGGCTCTCGTCAAATATTTAGTTATAACGTACTTGAACTTGCTAATAATTTAATAAAACACATTGCTGCGATACCAGTGATTATAAAAGTTTTCTAATCCCGTCAGGTGTCGGATTTTTTCTAGTAGGTATTTTCAAGTTATGTATATTACGAATAAATTTAGATCATTAGGAGTCTATCTCATGGGTTGCATTATTTCTAAGAGGTAGTAAGATATTAGGCATAAAGCCCATTGACGCAGCGAGTGCGGCGCTCGCGCAAAATTTCTACAAGTGGCGCGTAAATCAACGAAAATACAACGTAATCAAATACGCCAGCGCCCACTGGATTTCACGACGCATTTTACGCGCCCGCCGCATGAATCATCGTTTTTTCGCGAATCACCGCTTCTTGGCGATACGAATGAAAGAAAATACAATGGAGTCCATTCATTGAACACGGCTACCAAAATTACGCTGCTCGAGGCGTCGTCGATCGACGGGCGAAAAGCAATTATTTAATAACAGAGAATCATTGTTTAATTTTATTGCGTGTCAAGTTTATCGCTGGTTGAATAATGTCGTCGTAAATATTAATTACAAGCAACGAAATAATATAATATTTTTATTGCTTTGTTATGAGAGGCGCTGTAATAATAATTATTTTGTGCTGCTTGGGCCGCTTATTACATAGGTGAAGGGTAATGCGCGGCACGAGACGTGTGATTATGGTTATGAATAAACGCTGCATACGCGGACTTCGCCCGCTCGACGCGTTCTATGGGCACCATCGCTTAGATTAATAGTGTATAAAAAGTGACATTTTCATTCATTATTCGACTACATATTATATCATATAATATCAATGACATTGGACTACGCACTCAATACAGTAGCTAGCAAGTAAATTCGCGCATTCGCGTGTATATGTAGACGTTACGCAATCTCCATTATGCGATATCACGCATCGGGAATTTATAGCAATATCACCTTTATTGTAATGGCGTTAGAGCAGTGTTTCTAATGTCAATGTTCATTTGAGCGAACCCGTTCGAACCGAACCATTCGGCAGACCCAACAAAAAGCATTAGGAATTTATAGCAATATCACCTTTATTGTAATGGCGTTAGAACAGATTATGCCATTCGGCAGACCCGGCAATAAAGTGTGTGTCATTTTCTTTTTCAGATGATTCTTCCATATTAATGTCATTGTATAATATGATGCCATCAACCAAAATTCATTCTGGGATCGACACGTTGGACATGCTTCCTTGAAACCATCCCATCTCCACTTCCACTAAAATTCTGTTCATAATAACAAAACCAGATATATTTGCGGCATATCTACATACAAGATAAACAACCAACTATAAAAATAGAGAATGAAATAGAAAAATTCGAAAAAAATTCAAAAATAATACAGCCTGTTTCATTTTTTTTATACATCTTATGGCACGAATACATTAATAGTCAATCAGCTGTTACTTTGTCAGAGTGGAGTCTTATTGACTGATTCGTCATGAGCTCTTCCAAGAAATACAAAGCTTTCGACCCCACCATCACATTTTTCGAAGACAGTAAGGCACCAATTATTGCCTTCAGGGTCCATTACTCGGCACCGTACAAAAATATGCACAAGCATCATTTTCGTGGTAATTAAAAATCCTCAACCCTTCAATATAGTGCTAAGGGGAATGAGACAACTGGGTGCCAGGACAATTAGGCGCCGCACTGTCGAATGAAATAAATAGACGTTCGTCACGATTTTATACTGAAAGTAGACAAGGAATTTTAATAGTTTCTATCGACTACTTAATAGTTTTAATTCATGTTGCTTTCAACATAATATTTTTTTTATTGCGGATTAACAATAATTATCACGCCTGAGGCTTTATATAAAAATAAAATAACTCTCTTCTCGTTGGAACTTCAACATAATATGTACAATTTAATCATTATTTACGTGTACATATTTAAATTCTCACTAAGTATTAAAATAATATTAATAATTTAAATACAAATAATAATATGTATCAAATATATATTTTAAAAATACCTATAATTCACGGACGTCTATTTATTTTCGAATTTTATTGTTCTATAGTCCCAGTTATCTCGGCGCCGAATCGTCCTAGACCCGTGGTAAGACGCGTCATCGCATTTTTCGATATCTTACAGGTATTTTTATTTAGAATATAAAAAATATTGTGTAATTTCCTATGGATAGTACCTACTTGCAATATATTATACACATCAGGCGCGCACACAGGAAAATGGTAAGGGGATCAATTATTTTATTTTGAAAAAAATATCGACAATATTTTTTATTGATTTTTAAGACGGCCAGAGATGGTAGGGTTAATGAAATCTAGCAGGTGCCACTGACTCCAACATTTACCCCAAATAACGCAGTGTTCCATGTACATTCTTAATAGCCAGACACTCCAGATTTGATTTCAGTAGTAAATATTTGGCCTGAAGGGTGTTCACCTTCGAATTATTGAGAGCTGTCGCATCCACAAGTGTGAATGCACGCACCTTGCTTAACGGTTGCAATTAATAGGATCATTAGTATCCATTTAGATGCCCTATAATATAATCGCACCAATTTATGAGTGCCATGGCTCTTGCGTGTCGTAGAATGCCGATAGGAGTACGGTTAACTCGTTCATATTATGCAATTCGACAGTCAAATCATCCGGTACACGAGATCCTCAGTCGTTAGGTCCTGGCGAAGAATTGCATGAAGTATAGGCCTCTCAGCCAGACTTGGTGCGAACACAGATACGAAAGATTACGTGTATTGGTGCATATCTGAGGCAACGGGCATTGCACAACGTCTACGAGACACAGCCGTTTGTCTGGCTTACGCCTACTTACTCGTATTGCGCTTATAGCGAAAAGAGGACAACATGCGTATACGTTAACGTTGATTGAAACATTTGAAACATCATGTTTGTAAACAATGCGTCTGTGTGAGTATTGTCTTCGCCTCCACCAAATACCTGACTCCAGACCATTACACCAGTCAATGTGTGATTGGTCATGGTGGATTCGCTGGCAAGCTCTTCGAGCTTGGACTTGGAAGCCGTCCGACATGTCCATGCGGAGGGGAAATACAGGATGCCAACCACATCCTTTGGGAGTGTCTGAGTATGTGCTCCGAACGGGAGGAAATGCTCAGGTCGGTCCAACCAGCTGTTGGACCCATCGGCCCGTCCGACCTGGTTGCTACTAAGGCCAATTATCTTGCTTTCAAAAAATTTGCGGCGTCTTACTACGGGCGTGAAGATCTCTTCACATAGATTTTGCTGCCTGTACGATTAGCTTCGTTCTTTAATTTAATAAACAAGTAGCTTCATTTTCTTTTTAGTAATTTCCATGTGCTTTTTCTCTCCCTGGCACTTTGCATTAGAGTAAACTCAGTAAACTCAGTCAGAGCTCACTTTGAGCGTAGCAATCTAAGTCTTGGGCATCTTCTCCCAGGACACTCCCAGGCCAATTCTTAGATGCTTCACATCACCAATTGACGGGTCCCGTGATACTCTCGATTAAGACCGAGGGTGGTACGGGGCGGGTTTGGTGGAGGGACTTTAACTTCTCTGTCTTCGCCTCAACTCTTGTTAATACACCTATAATCATGGCCCCCACAAGGAGACAGGGCTTTAGCCTGGGGGCCGGGGCTTAGAGGGGGCCCGGCGTGGCAGATCGACTAGTTAAGTGAGAAAAACACACCACAAAATAAATATCATTTATTATTAACATTTAAAAATATATGTCTTCGAAGTAATTTGATGTGATAATATTATGATGATTGTTATAATTAAATGATAGTTCGCGTGTAGAATTTTATCTTATATCTATTTTAAGCGTGTTTACTGACTTATAAAATGACATTTTATCCAATATGGCGAAGGATTGCATGTTACTTGGTTACCATAAAAGAAGGTCGCGATCAGTGGTTCGTAATAATATGCCAAGTGCCTACAACTCAATAAATCAACTGGATTTATTTAAAAATCGCTAAAAATACACGGAATACCCTTATCCCTGGGGTTCCATGGAAACCACTTGGGTTAGCAATAGGTTGGGGGGGCAGCATAGATCCTGGCCTGGGGGCCATGCCTATAATATTCCATTTACTTAATACTTTGTATATTTCTTTTCTTTTCTGGGGGCGGGTCTGGACCAGTAACACCCCCCTCTTGCGTGCGCAGCTGATGCAATATTATTACATGTACATGAATTGGGAGCAAAACAAAACGTGTTTGCTCGCGAAACACGTTCATTTTTTTATGAATCTTGTTTTTCAAATCGGGGCAATAATGGTGGGAAAAATTTGATTTGTTTATTAAAATGTCTATCTGCGGTCTCTACTCTCACATGTGGCAAACTATGAATATATCACATTATGCAAATTGTTGTTTTTCTAATAATTTATTACACATTGAATTATTATTAATTCACCATTCAGTCTACAGTCCACATCTCCGTCACAATACGTGTGTAGCAAATCAGTGAGAGTTCTCGTTTACGCGAATGAATAATGTTATATCAAACGTGTATCAAATGAATTTGTGAACAGTACTTAATCAATTGTAAAGTTATAACTAGTTTTAATATTTCTGGACAATAAACGAACACACGTGAGTAAAAAATTATCGTATTTATTTGACAGTAATTCTACTTTATAGAACATTCCTTTGTCGAGTCTTTGAGAATCCTATAACAATGAACGATAATGCTACCTATATATTTTTTCGATTAGAAATTTATAACTACTAAGTATTATAAATTTGAGATTGTGAATTTATTATATAGGTAATTCAATTATTTAGAAAAATTGCCAAAAACTGAGAATTCAAAGTACCACGGTAACGTTTTATTACAAGAATTTGACTATAAAATAAGGTTTTTTTCAACATCTTGGATTCAATGTCATTCAATAAATTTTCTCGATAACAGCAAAGAGATTTTTTTAATTTTATTCATATTTAAAACACCGTACTTGTACATTCAAGAAAAATGAATGGTTATAGTGTTGCAGATGATCGCATGACCATTTATCATTTTTTTTTTTGAGGAAACAGTTTATCCCATGTATACCATTCGTTAAGCCAAGAGATGTCACGGAGACTTGAAGCTTTCGAGATGTGGCTGTACAGACGCATCCTCAAAATTCCGTGGACTGACCGGGTGACAAATGTTGAAGTTCTCAATCGAATGGGGAAGGACTGAAAAGTTCTACGTAGTATCAAAGCCAGGAAACTATAATACCTCGGCCACATTATGAGAGGACAAAAGTACAGCATTCCCCAACTTGTCATTCAAGGAAAGATCAATAAGAAGCGTAGCAGAGGACGGCGCCGTATTTCGTGGCTTAAGAACCTCCGTGATTGGTACGAGTGCAGCTCCACTGAACTGTTCCGGGTAGCAGACGACAAAGATAAGACTGCCTTGATGGTGGCCGACCTCCGCTAGGGGATGGCACAATAAGAAGAATACCATTATAATAATTACCCTTTTCTCAAAATTGAAATAGATGCTTCACATCGCCACTGTAGGGTCCCGTGATACGCTCGATTAAGACCGAATATGGTGCGGGGCGGGTTTTGGTTTTGAAGGATTGACTTCAATGTCGGCGGAGATGCTTTTCGATCCAATAATTGTTAATAAAATTTAAAGTATAGGAACGCATACGAATAGTAGAAGAAGATGATTTTCTAAATCAGAAATCTTTGTGGGCATGCGCATGACAACTCACCAAAGTTTCATTGCAATCGGATTAATGGTATAGGAACGCATACGAATAGAAGAATAAGAAGATGGTTGTACTAATTCAAAAACCTTCGCGGGCGTGCGCACAACAACTGGTCAAAATTTCATCACAATCGGATAAATGGCATAAGAACGCATACAAATAGAAGAAGAAAAAGATGATTGTACTAATTCAGAAACCTTTGCGGGCAAGGGCACAACACTTGATCAAAATATCATTGCAATCGGATGAATGGTATAGGAACGCATAAGAATAGAAGTAGAAGATGATTTTCTAATTCAGAAATCTTCGTGGGCATGCGCATGACAACTCACCAAAGTTTCATTGCAATCGGATGAATGGTGTAGGTACGCATTCGAATAGAAGAAGAAGATGATGGTTTTACTAATTCAGAAACCTTTGCAGGCGTGCGCACGACAACTCACCAAAGTTTCATTGCAATCGGATGAATGGTATAGGAACGCATACGAATAGAAGAAGATGGTTGTACTAATTCATAAACCTTCGCGGGCTTGCGCACAACAACTGGTCAAATTTTCATCGCAATTGGATGAATGGTATAAGAACGCATACGAATAAAAGAAGATAGAATGAAGAAGAAGAAGAAAATGATGATTTTTCTAATTCAGAAACCTTTATGGATGTGCATACAACCACTTACCACAATTTCATTGCAATCGAATGAATGGTATAGGAATCAAGGAAGAAGAAGAAGATACTTGTACTAATTCAAAAACCATTGCGGGTGTTACCACAATTAATAACTGACGAAGGTTTCATCGCAATCGGATGAATGGTATAGGGACCATACGAATAAAAGAAGATAGAATGAAGAAGAAGAAGAAGAAGAAGAAGATGGTAGTACTAATTCAGAAACCTTCGTGGGTGTTGGCACAATTATTGACGAAAATTTTATTGCAATCGGATGAATGGAATAGGAACGCATACGAATAGAAGAATATAGAATATAAGAAAAAAAGAAGAAGAAGATGGTTGTACTAATTCAAAAACCATTGTGGGTGTTACCACAACAACTGACGAAGGTTTTATTGCAATCGGATGAATGGTATAGGGACCATACGAATAAAAGAAGATAAAATGAAGGAGAAGAAGAAGATGGTCGTACTATTTCAGAAACCTTTGCGGGTGTTAACACAACAACTGACGAATGTTTTATTGCAATCGGATGAATGGTATAGGGACCATACGAATAAAAGAAGATAAAATGAAGAAGAAGAAGAAGAAGAAGATGGTTTAACTGTTTCAGAAACCTTTGCGGGTGTTTACACAACAACTGACGAAGGTTTCATCGCAATCGGATGAACGGTATAGGAACCATACGAATTAAAGAATATAGAATGAAGAAGAAGAAGAAGATGATGATTTTTCTAATTCAGAAACCTTCATGGGCGTACACACAACCACTTACCAAAATTTAACTGCAATCGGATGAATGGTATAGGAACCATATGAATAAAAGAAAATAGAATAAAGAAGAAGAAGAAGATGATGATTTTTCTAATTCAGAAACCTTCATGGGTGTGCATACAACCACTTACCAAAATTTCATTGCAATCGGATGAATGGTATAGGAACGCATACGGGACAGACACACAGACAGACAGACATACAGACAGACAGACATTCATTTTTATATATTAGTATAGCCTATACTCTTCCCGCAAGTGCAAGCAATAAGTTTACAAAGTTTTATCGCAATCGGATGAACGGTATGGCTGCGCATTAAATACGAACAAACAAACACACAAACACACAAACACACAAACACACAAACACACAAATATTAATTTTTATATATTAGATAGAACAATAAACATAACATTAAATGTACGCATGTTGACTTTTTATGACAAATTATGTTTTGTTCTGCACGCGTCGTTTGCACAATCTTCCCGTCGTATAGTCACTATCGTTTTAGACCGTGCCCCAGCTGAAGTATAGCCTTAAGGGGGTACATGCTCGTCGAAGGTCAAAATTGAGTTTTTATTGTATTTTCAAACCATGATCCTGGACACTCCTTAAACGTTGTAGATAATCTATTTATATAATTTTGAAGCCTTATTATCCTATATAGTTATTTTAAACATTTGATGACTGCATAAAGTATTTTTGTTACATAAAATAGTATTCTTTTAAACCTCTCGCTCTAATGTTTTAGAATATAGTCATATTTCGGTACATAACTGTGCAGTGGTGTTAAATTTTTTTACATTTATTAATTTTTAAACGCATTTATAAAACCATTAGCATAATTTATTGCGAGATAATTTTTGTAAAATATTCACGATAAAAAATTATATTGATAATCTCTGTGATCCCAAATTTGACAAGAATTAGGCATTTTATTATTCAAAAAATCGGCAAGATTAACACATTTGAAGATGACTTTAAAGGTATTTATTATAAGCTATGTCCTTGACCATTCAAGTGTGATAAACATCTTATGAATAATGATTGCTTTATAATAATTAATGACCTAAGAATAAGGTAGTGTTTTTTTGAAATACGCCATTTCTTTTGTCATTCCCCAGTGATTAAGCTACAACATACGGCCGTAGCCATAAATTGACAAACTATAATTGAAGTAGGGAGTAAAATGATATTGACGCGCGTGTTTGAACAATCGGTGATGTTAGTGATTTGCTTGTTAATAATACCTCATTCGCTGCGTCCAACGCAACTGGTGTGATACCCATCAAGGGCCATTAGATATAATTAGCACGTTATTTAAATGTAGTGCTTAAATATTAATTAAAAGGTCTGCAGCGAATGGGAATATTTATATTTTTGTTCGAAAATATACATTTTAAATGTATTACTTAACATGTTTCGCTTATCTAAAAAAATCTCGATTTGGTTATTTTCTCATGGCCAACATAATGAAATAAATAATTGTGTGGGTAGTCCATAGTTAGATACGCTGATTTATTCGTAATACATAATTGTCTTACTAAAGTTTTAATGAATATTTGCGGCAACTATGTTACCCAGTGAGTTTTCGACTTAACTACGCGTTTTAAAAATCAAGGTTGGATATTGATATTATAATACGATGTCTTAGTATCAAAATGTTGTAACTAAAAAACATTGTCAATTAACTATTTTATTTATTCGACAAATAATTCACAAGATTTAAGAATGTAACATTCTAATTATTGAGCATAGGTACATAATTTTGAAAACACTTATGAGAAAATTATAACCAATAGAAAAGAAAAAAAAGACACACCACCCCCGCAGGAATCGAACCTGCATCTCTCGGCTATCGCGCCCACGCACTACTAGTTAGGTACTGCTTTATTTAAGATATTTTTATATTATATGCAATTGGAAGCAGTCTGCATTGTTTCAAAATATCACCTAAACTGTAATAAACAAGATTAAAATCTCAAACACACTGGTAAGACTGTCATAGGCTGATTGGTATAAATGATAATAATATTATTTAGAACCCATTTTCATTTCCGTATGGCACATTAGGATGGAATTCTCGTAGTAAATAACACGTCTCTCATAACATAAATGAAGTTAGCTGCGAGACAAAAGTGTGGCCACTCGATTCCTAAATAAATATATTTATATTGTTAGAAGTATAAAATAAATATGATGTCATAACTAATAAATTATTTAAAGTACATGATAATTTTATTATTTATTTATAATTATTAAATTTATATGGTACCGTTTGCACATTTTTACACCGATTTACAATTTCAATATTTTAAATTAATAATCGGGGAATCAAAATTTAAAAATTGGTAACATTAGTCTCGGCATGACGCGTATTACGTCAGAGACGTGAAGTCACTATTCAACCGATGCTATTTAGGTTTATGCATGCAAATTTGCATTAAATAGCTTGAATGCAGTTAGCTGTTATATGCATACGCCAGATAGACCACAATGCTAAAGAAGTCATATGTACTTAATTGCAACAAATGTTAACTAATGGCTTTTAGTACTCTCTGAAGCGTTTTCTAAATTGAACTACGTGACGTCGGTCAGTAATTAAAGTAATATATACCTACTTTGATTTAAAATACAAAAGCCGATCGCCAATAGTACTCTCATCTAAAATTAACAAATGTCATCTGAACTCGACACGGTCAAAATGTTGTAGCCAAGTAACACAAAAATAATGGGAAGTGGGTTACCTCCTGGGTGCGGCTGTAACAAGGTCTAATTCTCGAGTGTAGAGAAATGTAGTAGTGACGCACTTATCATAATTTACCAAGTCAACGATTGGTAATATTTGAGAATAAAATTCAGGTCAGCTTTGTATTTAACCGTCATAAAGTAATAAACTGAACCCGGCTTCAGATCCGTACGCCATGGTGACTGGATGATTAACATTTAAATCGTATTAATTTATTCTGTGGTTGTAACAACTGATCTTTATTGTTGTTTTTATTTAATAAAACGCAATTATTTTTTTTTGTAGTACTTGATGGAGCTGATTTTTTGTTTAATATTTTCTATATTTTTCTAATATTGTCATTCACTCGGAACAATTTCATAATCTTATAAAAGCTTATTATGATAATAATATCGTCTCTGTTCTGGTAGAACACACTAACTGGAGAATACCAGTTTTGAGTAATTTGACTTTGAAGTTGTTAAAATGTTTGAAATGATCTATCATGCGAGTTTATTAAAAGTAATCGTAAAAAGGATGACTTTAAAATAAAGACTGTTTATTTATTAAGAAGGTTTCCAGACGGTAAAGTTTGAAATAAGGAACATTTTGGTATAACTAACTCAATATGTAATTTTTTCGAATTAGTGTCCTCTGCCAGAACAGTGACGATATTATTATGTTGATTTCAACATTTTTATAAATTTTGGAGATACGTTAGTTGTCAGCTCTGTTATTTGAAAACTGATACAGCAGTGTGGTTTAAATAAAACGTGAAATATTATATGACTGTTTTGTTAGCTCGTTGTCAACAATTTACAATATTTTGACACTGAAATATCAATAAGTACACATTATTAGGTATTGTAAAATGTTATAAAAAAATAAATAATAATATTGTAGGTATTTCCTGCAAAAAAACTACATTAATGTTGTATTAAAAACAGGTTTTATTACAGGTAACATGAAAGTATTCTATCCAATATTATAATAAAACTACCTGCTTCCTGAATAGATAAATCTTGTAAACTAGACGTAATGTTTACATTATAATATTTGGTAGAGATACCTGAGCATTTTTAATATCGTTGTACGTATAGGCAAATATAATATAAATGTTTCTTTTAAAGAATGCATAATACCCACACAAGTTTTATGAATGTGACATTTTTCATTGAAAATACAAAACTTGGAAAACCTCGGAAACATACCGAGGGATTACAATCTTCTTCTTCTTCCACCCTGTCACGTTGGGGCATAGGGCAAGCACAAGTTGGCGCTACTTCCCTCGGTCCATAGCCAACTCTTGCACCTCCTGTCATGTCAGACCTGCAGCACGTATGTCGTTCTTGTAGCACCGCTGCAGGGTGAGGGAGGGCCGGCCATGGTGACGGAACCCTTGAGGCTGTGCCACAAGGGTACGCAGTGCCGCACTCTTTGGCAGCATCCGGAATACCGAATACCGATATGTACCGATCAATACCGAATGAAAATACCATTACCGGTATTTCGGTATTTCATTTTGAATACCGGTACTCGTAAAATAATTGTAAAAAAGTATCTAATAAATATACTTAGGTATAGGTACATTTGTAAAAATCTCTCTAAAATATTAACCCAATATTATCACCAATGCTGGCCACCAAAGACGACGAAGAACCACGGAAGTAAACCAGACATCGCGTAACCCGACAAAAAATACAGTCCTGTTAAGCCTTACATGTTAATTAATACGTCATATTATTGTTTCCACTTTCGATACCGAATAAATCGGTATTGTCTGATTCTGAAAACTGGTATTTCGGTATCGAAAAATACTGGGATGCCGGTTTTTAAATACCGGTATTGCAATTCCTATGAACGGTAGTTTAATTAATAAACAAGTGAAGAAGGTGCGATCGCTCCAAGTTCAATCATCACTCGGTCAAAGATTTTTTCAACGATGTTTCTAATAGATGTACCGATGGGTATATTGTTTCAAGTTATTCAATTTATTTTATTTATTAACATGAGCGAACATTACAACGCTTAAGTTCAGACGTTAGAAAAAAATATCTAATTCGTTTTCTTCTAGTTGCAATTTTTTATAAAAATACCACCCTATTATTACGACTAGGTAGAGTTGGGTATTTCCCGAGAAGACCTCAAT
The DNA here is from genome assembly GCF_057557595.1 of Rhyacophila brunnea. Classification (NCBI taxonomy): domain Eukaryota; kingdom Metazoa; phylum Arthropoda; class Insecta; order Trichoptera; family Rhyacophilidae; genus Rhyacophila; species Rhyacophila brunnea. Next base: position 19,289,215 of record NW_028232893.1, on the reverse strand, counting down.
CTCGAGATTCGGTCCCGAAATGGTGAAATTTTGAATTCTCAAGATTCGGGATTTATGGAAAAAAATTCTCGAGAATTCCCGAGAAATCGGGGGAATTTAAAAAAACCCTGTAAAAATCCTAAAATCAGCGTAAAAAGAGACAATTTCCAAAAAATATGATTTTTTTTAATTATGTAAGAAGACAAACAAAACAGAAGTAGGAAAACAAAAATATAATTCAAAATATTACTTATTAAAATAGAATTTCAAAAAACACAGACTACTGTCAATCGCTGCGTCTGACAATCGCGTACGCTTTTGAGACACAAAATTCCCTGAGGTTGCAAAAATTGCGCTAATTTGGAGTCGACGTTGGCTTTAAGGCCCCTATCAGTCCTTGAAAGTTTTGTGTTTTCTGTCCACTTTTTTCATATAGAAAATCGTTTTTTCAATTAATATTTGATAATAAAGAAATCCCGGAAAAAATTCTTGAGATCCGGGATTTCCCGAAATGTTAAAAATTTCAATTCTCAAGATTCGGGATCAAAAATCTCGATAGTTTCTCGAGAATTCCCTTCTGGAAAATCCCGAAACCCAACTCTACTAGTAGGTATATTAGAGATACTTGATGCGTTGGCGTATAGATAGCAGAAATGGGAAAAATATAAATTGTTTCGTAAAATGGAATAAGTATGTATTTTTTTCGAATTGTCAAACAGCCTTCTCCACAGGTTGATAAACTTTTTAATTTAACTTTCAGGTAAAATATGGAGTTGGTCCCAATATCTATAAACGAGGAGTTCAAGAAGTATCCAGAGCTAACGAATGATCTCATGGAATACATGAGGGACTGGACCAGCAAGCAACACCATCTTCCGAAAATATCTGGTAAGGTTCTAGGTATTTTATATACTAATTTAAATCCGGCTGTCATTTAAGGGGGGACATGCTCAGCGTAGGTCAAAATGGAGCTTTTATTGCATTTTCAAAGTATAATCCTGGACATTCCTTAAACGTTGTAGATAATCTATTTATTTAATTTTGAAGCCTTGTTATCCTATATAGTTATTTTAAACATTTGATGACTGCATAAAGTATTTTTATTACATAAAATAGTATTCTTTTAAACCTCTCGCTCTAATGTTTTAGAATATAGTCATATTTCGGTACATAAATGTGCAGTAGGATGTTTATCACACTTGAATGGTCAAAGACATAGCTTATAATTAGCAACTTTAAAATTATCTTCAAATGTGTTAATCTTGCCCATTTTTTGAATAATAAAATGCCTAATTCTTGTCAAATTTAGGATCACAGAGATCATCAATATATTTTTTTATCGTAAATATTTTACTATAATAATGTCGACATAAATTATACTGATGGTTTTATAAATGCGTTTAAAAATTAATAAATGTAAAAAATCTTAACACCATAAGGCACTTCATAAGGCTTCAAAATTATATAAATAGATTATCTACAACGTTTAAGGAAAGTCCAGGATCATGCTTTGAAAATTCAATAAAAGCTCCATTTTGACCTACGCTGAGCATGTCCGCCCTTAATTAGTCATAGCTAGAAATAGCATGGTTATGTAACAAAGATAGACCAATAAATCATTAATACTTCCAGGCCCGTACCAAGTACTGGGGGTGCATTGCACCCGGGCTGGAGTCTTCAGGAGGTGGAAAAAATATCCGAAAAATATTATTAATAATACTGTTACAAATATATTATAACATTTAGTTAACTAAGCTGATTGTTGAGTTGAAATATATGAAGTACGTATTTTCGGGGGGGGGGGGGTATGGAATAGCACCCATGCAGCAATTCGTGTCCGGAAACTTGTACGTATGCAGTTCGCCGTATCCCACACTACTGTGAAATGTTGTATCGGAAATATATGGCCGTACATTAAAGACCGTCCAACCTCTTTGGGTCGTATAGTACTGACATAAAATTCATGTCTAAATAAAACACGGTTCTTGTCGGTTTACACTTTACAAGAAGCCAGGTGCAAACAAATTTTGAAAACAGCCGGTATTCTGAATTATTTCTTAGGTTAGGTTAGGTTTTCATTATTGAATTCATAAATTTTGCCAAAATCAACTATGAAAATTGAATTAATACGCATATTGAATCTAATAAATTGGAGACGGTATGGTATACGGTCATCTCTTTCCGATAAGAAAGCTTACGGTGAACTGTTCGACGGTAAAATGTTTTAGGTGCAATTTGCATGTCTTCTTCTTATTGTGCCATCCCCTAGCGGAGGTCGGCCACCATCAAGGCGATCTTATCTTTGTCGTCTGCTACCCGGAACAGTTCAGTGGAGCTGCACTAGTACCAATCACGGAGGTTCTTAAGCCACGAAATGCGGCGCCGTCCTCTGCTACGCTTACAGTTGATCTTTCCTTGAATGACAAGTTGGGGAATGCTGCATTTTTGTCCTCTCATAATGTGGCCGAGGTATTGTAGTTACCTGGTTTTGATACTACGTAGAACTTCTCGGTCCTTCCCCATTCGATTGAGAACTTTAACATTATTGTCACCCGGTCAGTCCAAGGAATTTTGAGGATCCGTCTATACAGCCACATCTCGAAAGCTTCAAGTCTCCGTGACATCATGTAACAGCAGCAATTACCTTTAGCCCGGCCTTGAATTGTAAATTATTATTTTTTGTTCCAGATCTAAGCATTGCAATTTTTCTACACAGCTGTTACTTCAGTACAGAGAGGACAAAACAAACTATAGACAATTACTACACAATTAGGACACACGTGCCAGAATTCTTCAGTAACAGGGATCCTTCACATCCAACTATAGTTAATACAGCACATGGCGTGTACGTTAATCATTTATTAAATAATATTATGTATCTATGTTAATTGAATTTTTCTCTCCAGTAACGTTTTTAAATATCATTTAACCCCTAAACTTTGTCACACGCTATAATCCTTGGCGATAATTAAGCTATTACTGTCGGAATTAGACATCCTTCCAGCATTACTTAGTATAAAAACATTACTTCTTAACTATGTTATATACCTTATTGTTTAAAACAGCAAAACACGCACCCGGGGAATAATAGTGGCACAACTCGAAATACTTGTTTTTGCAGGAGAGCAGTTTGAATATTTTATTTTGGGATGTTAAATCACCTTTTTTAAATTTACTTTATGATAGCGTAAACTTGGCACACTTGAGTCATCGCATGTTGAATGTTATCCGCAATAACAATGGCACAATGATCACTGTGCCACTATTTCTGCTTGAATTCAAGTAAAATGCTATAATATGATAATGACAAAAATGCTTTTTAGGCCACCATTTTTAAGAAGTGCGGATAGAAATGATATCTTGGAACATTTCTGCACACTTAACTCAAAAATGACAAATTTGGACTTCTGCCACTATTATTCCCCGGGTGCGAACAATACGTATGAAGAAACAAGCCATTTATGTAGGTCAATTAAATTTCAAAAGAGAACTGATTTACCAAAAGTAATATTAACATTTATTTACAATTTACGATACAAAAACAGACACCTACAAAACAACCCCATTTACATGGTTCACTTTTGACGATCATCGTGGAGGAATCATCCGCAGTGACTTGTGTAAATGCACATTCATCAACGAATCATCGAACGTGATCATCCGGAATCAAAAGCGAATGAAGTTGAACTTCTTCTACGTTGGATCATTTTTTGATCATTGCGGATGATTCCGCGCAGGAGGACACGCCACGCATGCGCACTGCGCTCCTGAGTACTGTCATAATATTTACATACGTACAAAAACTGCCATTTTGAATAATTGAAAACGAACCGGTTAAGCCGCGTTGACACGGTCCAAGTACACTTGGACCGAGTGCCATCCAAGTGACAGCTTCATAATAATTATTCCTATCCAAGTTAACTTGGATGAGTAGGACGCGGTCCGGAGTAACACTCAGTCCAAGTGTACCTACTTGGATCGTACTTGGACCGTGTCAACGCGCTTTTAAATAGATGTGCATGCAGTCCACATCATATTTGATGGTACATACTGATTGTAATAAACAAAGTGGTGTTTTGTGGTTCTTGGTTGCTGTTGCTGTGATTTATGTATTCATTATTTCACTTGACGCCATTTTGGAATGAATCGAGTATTTCACTTTCGGTGACACGTGTAAACAAAAAGTGAATGCCTGAATCCAATTCCCTGCGGAGGATCATCCGCAGTGACTCAAGCACACGCATCCTCTCTGAGTCTTGTCATTCCAACCTCACCTACCCTCGTCCTTATTCTTACCCCATATTATTACTGTTGCCTGGACACATAGTAAATTATGATTTTAGTTAACACTCCTGTTGCCATGATGTCTCACAGTTAATCGAGGTCCTTAAATCATAGATACCTCACTTATTATTATGTATATAAACGTCTACTTTGAAGTATTTGTAGATAAAATACTTATGCATAAAAGTTGACACAACAGAGTAAAAAAATATTCGTATAGACAGAATTTAATTTAATCAACAAACAAAAAACTAACCAAAACTATAATACCTATGTATTCTAAATTCAACGAAAACAAATAAGTACCTATGACTGAAAAAGTGTGCACTTATTTTGCCGGATCGCCCATAGCATACTTAAACTATTATAGTTTGGTTTAGGCAGGATTAAATTTAATTTTAAAAAAACTAAACAGTACCTTCTTCAAATTATTGTAGTCTTAGTTCAACGAAAACAAATAATTACATGTTTGATAGGTTTAGTCTTAACAGCCTACCTCCACCCTTCACCACTGATGCAAAGGGTCCTTAAACAATCATATATTGGCACCAATGGAGTTATGCATTGCCGACTGAAGTATAAAGCCGATACATTCACAACGACTGGTCCTACTTTTTCCGCCCCTCCCGTTGTTGTCTATGGATGACCTGTCATTGTTCTATAGCATGCCCATACTGACGCGTCTGTCATGTTCACACAGGGAATGGTTTGATTTGGATAGATGAGTTACATGATAAATAATACACTTGCATTTACACACCTTCTACAAATGTAATGCATCAACGCTACATATTTTTTGGAAATCGATATTACCACCGGTTTTTGTGTGAAGGACTAGTCTGACTTTGACAGCTGATGAATAACATGAATGTATATTATTTATAAACAACACTGATAGTTAATATATTTGATTTAATTTTGTATAATTCAATTTGAAACGCGAAAGGGCGAATCAATATATCAAGCAATCTGGGATCTGATTTTGACAGCTGAACAGTGGACCACTCGTTGTTTGTGCAAAAAAATATGCTCAGGCTTTATTAATCTAAAGATGGCGCTGAGTTATGGCATCTTACATGCATGGTTTTACTTTAAACTTTAAAACCATAAATGCATTAAATAAATAAATAAAATAATATAGCTACAATAGTTTTTCATACAATTGAATTTGAATATAATTAATTGTTCCCAGTTAGACAAGTACAATTTTCCATTTTTATTTTAAATAATAATTATAGCCTAGATCCTAAGAAGATCCTAGAGCTTCAGGGAGGACGTAAGCATGATCCTGGACATTCCTTATACGTTGTAGATAATCTATTTATATAATTTTGAAGCCTTATTATCCTTTATATTTATTTTAAACATTTGATGACTGCATAAAGTATTTTATTACATAAAATAGTATTCTTTTAAACCTCTGGCTTTAATGTTTTAGAATATAGTCATATTTCAGTACATGCATGTGCAGTGGTGTTAAGATTTTTTACATTTTTTAATTTTTAAACGCATTTATAAAACCGACCATCTTAAAATGTCCAGGATCATGCTTTGAAAATAGAATAAAAGCTCCATTTTGACCTACGCTGAGCATGTCCTCCCTTAATCAAGTAAAGTTTAAATTTCATTTTCTCAACAATGACCAAATCAGAGTTATCTAGTTATAATATTGAGGTGACGATATTATGTACAACCAGACGGCAGAAGGGATGAAGAGATGACGAGTTGAACTAACGGTTCCCGATAGCCAGTGTTAGGTCTGCTCCACGAAGGAAAAAGTCTGACGATTTTAAATCGTCTCATTTGCGTGGCAGTGGATCAAGGGCATTATTATCTATGTTATTTAACCCTTTAAATGCAACTACGATATTATCGTTGTTCACAATTTTCCTCTATGACAAAGTTTAGTGTGCACTATCTACGTCGACTATAAATTATAGTTTAATATGTACAATAGTTTTGTATTACGTAAAACGTTCATTTTTTGATACTGCCTTGGGCACTAAAACACCGTGTTATGGGCCGTACTATATACAAACAAAGTTGAGATGTTCGCTAACATTTTTTTTAGAACCTATTTTCCGTTCCCGGAGCTGACTGATGATGGATATATAGTAATTTTTGCCGTGTTGAACGATACAGATCCGTCAAAATACAATTTCACGTATGCCATGAAATATTTTGTTCACATCGAAGACATGTTACTTTATGAAATGGTGAGTCGATGAACGATATTATAATATTTATAAGTCAATAATATATTTCCACAATACTAATGGTGAAATTACACACAATGACGATCCTGCACATATATGCTAAGAGCGTATTAGTGTATATGATCATATCTAAGCCATTCCGACAGATTATACATACATAGTATATACAGCTATGACATCGTATTTACACTCTGTGACACAGGTAGAGTTGGGTTTCGGGAATTTCCCGAAGGGAATTCTCGAGCTATTTTCGAGATTTTCCATCCCGAATCTCGATATTGAAATTTTTAACAGTTCAGGAAATCCCGGATCTCGAGAATCTTTTCTCGGGATTCGGGATTTCTTTATTATCAAATTAATATTAATTGAAAAAACGATTTTCTATTGAAAAAAGTGGACAGAAAATACAAAACATTCAAAGACTGATCGGGGAATTTAACACAATTAATCCAACTTCCACCCAAAATGATCGCAATTTTTGCAAACGCAGCGATTGACAGTCTGTGTTTTTTGAAATTCCATTTTAATAAGTAATTTTTTTAATTATTTTGTTTTCCTACTTCTATTTTTTTGGAATTTGTCTGTTTTTACACTGATTTTAGGATTTTTACAGGTTTTTTAAAATTTCCCGATATCTGGAGAATTCCCGAAAATTCTTTTCTGGAAATCTCGAATCTCGAGAATACAAATTAATTTCATCATTTCGGGAAATCCCGAATCTCGAGATTGAGATTTTCTCGGGAAATACCCAACTCTAGACACAGGACGCCTACCTAATAAACGGGTTTTCGGCGTTTGTGTGACGGATTGTCATTATGTGTAATTTCACCATAACTTTTGAAGGTACTCGTATCTAAGCTTAAACACGCATGTAGTTGCCGGCGATGGCAGTCTTTCTGGCAATCTTGAAATCGGCATGGTGGAGTCTGCGTGGATGTCAACTCTGTAGGAACTAAGGATTACATTACCGGTATTTTAAAACAGCTATCCCAATATTTGTTGATACCGAAATACCGATTTTTTTAATCATAAAATACCGGTATATTGGATATTAAGAAAGTGGAAATACTAAATACTAGGTACTGAATAGTACATACTCCTGGTAAATGTGAGACGTGACATCTTACCAAGGTTGATAATAAATTCATGTAGGTTTCCGATGAATCTTAGGACTACACTGGTATGACATTGAAGTTAAAGTCCCTCCACCAAACCCGCCCCGTACTACCCTCCGTCTTAATCGAGAGTATCACGGGACCCGTCAATTGGTGATGTGAAGCATCTAAGAATTGGCCTGGGAGTGTCCTGGGAGAAGATGCCCAAAACTTAGATTGCTACGCTCAAAGTGAGCTCTGACTGAGTTTACTCTAATGCAAAGTGCCAGGGAGAGAAAAAGCACATGGGAATTACTAAAAAGAAAATGAAGCTACTTGTTTATTAAATTAAAGAACGAAGCTAATCATACAGGCAGCAAAATCTATGTGAAGAGATCTTCACGCCCGTAGTAAGACGCCGCAAATTTTTTGAAAGCAAGATAATTGGCCTTAGTAGCAACCAGGTCGGACGGGCCGATAGGTCCAACAGCTGGTTGGACCGACCTGAGCATTTCCTCCCGTTCGAAGCACATACTCAGACACTCTGGTATGACAGTTCAAGTTCATGGGCTGACACATTACTCGATGACGGATGTGATCAGTGGTGGCTCGATGACTTTCCAGGTGGTGGGGTTTAGCCATTAATTATTTAATATACCTACCTACCTACCTACTTTCTCATATTTTACATTATGTACGAAGCTACTTATAGTAGCTACTTAGTCGTTACTCAATAAGCGTACTTACAAATGTTAACTTAATTAATAATGATTATTATTATAGACTTTCCATTATTTATTTTTAAAGAACGGAGCCATTTTACTCACCTAGGGGTTATTTGATTCGCTCCCCAGTATTACCGTATTACAGCAGTTAACCGTACTATTTTTAAGTAGGTATGTTATCTATGGTACTATTTTGCTGCATAGCGAGTAAAAATATTGTCAGTGTTGCCATTACTATGGGAAAGAATCCCTATGAAAAAAGGTTATTATTGTCTTAATCTTAACCCCTCATAAAATATACCAAATAATAATCCTTTGCATTTATTTATAGATAAATTATTAATATTAATCTACCGTTTTGTTTTAATTTCAGGGCACTCGAAACGGTGTTATTATCGTCTTTGATTTAACCGGCGTATCTTTCGGACATTTGGCGAAACTAGGTATCATGTCCGTAAAAAAATACCTCTACTATCTTCAGGTAGGTAAATTAAATATAATAAAAACGGTAAAAAATTTCTAAAATATTGACTATATAGAAGGAATGTCATTATATTTTTTCTTTATGGTCGATAGCTCATAGCTGAAAACCTTGACCATCTGAGCGACCAAGAGTCAGTAGCGCACCCACGGGGGGGGGAGGGGATGTGGCACCCCCCAAACATGAACATTATCATGATGATTTTAAACATTGAAATTAAAAGCCAATAAACTATACCTTTGGGCTTAGACAAATAAAAACATGGCAAAAAATGATTTCTAATTCTTCAGCACGCTTTTTAGAAAAATTTCTTGGATTTTAATTTCTAACAACAAAATTTCGAAACATTAATGTCGTGTTTTTTTAGAAACCCAATCCCTAATGGAACTGTCAAAAAAATTTCGGTGTCCACCCGAATTCCGGAGTAGTGTAGCTCATGGCTGGGGAGGGCTGACAGGGCTCTAGCCTGGGGGCCCGGGTTGGGGGGGGGGGGGCACGGCGTGTTGGGTTGACCAGATAAGTGAGATAAACACACATCATAAATTAACTTTAATAGTAAAAAAAAAGTCGCCTGCGCTATTATACTTCATGGCCATGAAAATTTTCATTTATATACTTATGCAATATTTTTTTTGATAATTATGTGTCGATACTCGACAGCTCCATTATTAAAGTAGTTGTATTAAAAATCTCTAATAATCACTGTATAAGTACCCTTAATTTGAACTAAAACACAATTTGAAAAACGTTAATGTAGTGTTTCACACTGCCTTTAATCCTAACGGTAGGTAGGGGGCCCGCCAAATAACCTGGTCTGAGGGCCCGTTTCAGGATGTGGGAAGCAGGGTGTAGGTACACCAAGTGCAATAGACAAAAGACCGATAAACGAGAAATTAGGCTGTAAACAAGAAAAAGAGCCTATAGCTAATTTACATTCTCCTCGTTGGGCTCCCCCCAATATTAAATTCTGAGTGCGCCACTGCCAAGAGTCACCATCCCTTATGGTTTGCCGCTCAGGGTAGAGCTGAAAGCTGCTCCTATTAAGCAACTTCATTTGGTAGCTCCAGCGCGCTGATGCTCTTATTTTGCTTCGTCTTCCCTGGGGGCTACCCAAAACTGAGTTCATCATGTACTCTGTCCAAGAAATACGAATCATTCGGCGCAAACACCACATTTTGAAGACAATCAATAAAATTATTGTCTTCCACTGCCTTGCCCTCAGTATCAATGACTCGACATCACAGAACAGATAATAAATAGAATACCGATAGGGTATATTCAATACGCCGCATGTTGATGCAGTGTTTTGAATGTATGAGTGTCCTACGAAGAATAATGTATAATACACCAACATTAAATGAGCGTAAAAGCATAAACCGAGAGCAGTTTTCAGTATTCGACGTAAAATGCATTCTTAACAAGTTTGTAAGTTTATCCCGGATTCTTCCTTACTCGAGTCGGTTACCTGCTATCGCCTTACCCGTTATGTATTTCAGTTCCCATTATTCCTGAATTCCCTGCTCGAAATTGTGCATACATAATATGCAGAATACCTACCAATGTTTGCACGAGCACTATTTTCGTGACATTTGAAATTGTTCGATCCTATCATTTTATAGTAGGTACTGTAGGTAGGTATAAGAGTGTCATCACATTTTGTGCAATCTGTGTGCGACTTCTTAGTTCTGCTTCACATCCGTCTTTTAGACTAATGGTGGATACAGTGACGTCCCGTGGGGGTAGGCAGATTGAGCGTCGCTTGGGGGCGGCAGTTACTTGAAGGGCGGCAAATCGAGGATAATCATTAGGTATATATATATAGAAATAGGTACCTAAACTTACTAATAACGGAAATATCTTTTCATTAAAAAAATGAGCTCACTGGTTGGAAACAAACTGTATTAATTACGTCATTGATGACCAGCTTTGAGAATTCAGATTTGAGAATTATATTTGAAATATAGGTAGGTACATACTCGTACTTATCTTGAACAACATCTTCTTGGCTACGTGTTAAAACTGCGAACTATAAGCTCCTCCCATTTTTAACAGCAATTCCATTATAAACTAACAAGCTCCACCCATTTAGTCGACAACAGCGCCTTTTGACTAAACCTTCTTGTTGGAGGTACCTAATTAATTTATCCAAATATTTTTGCCAGTCACTCGAGAGTTTTGAAAGTTGTCAGGTGTATATTGAATTGTATCTGAAAACCGTGGACTCGCAATATTGTCTTTTGAAGTAGAGATGGCATTTAAATTAGACCTATATATTTTGTTAGTATTGTATCCATACAACACATTTCTTAGATATTGGAGTCATGGAATGATGTTAAAAAATATTGTACTTATAAAAAATGGGGTAGCATTTTAGCGCTGTCTAGGGGCGGCATTTTGTCTAGCGACGCCACTGGGTGGATATACAAAACTCGTCTGTTTGTAAAGCTCGGATTGTACTTACTTCGGGTAAAAATGTAAAAGTGATTGTGTGTTGGATGAATGATGAAGTCGAGATTTTGTGGTTGCTCCGATGGATGAGGAGCGAGTTTTATTTGCCGCGCAAACAGTCAGTACAATAGTATGTTACAGTAGTTATGTTACAATACTTATGATACTGTTCCGAGGTCTGAATCTCGGTAGAATGAGATGTTGTGTGGGACGATACAGAGACTGAGATACTAACAGACCGGGAACTTATATTCGAGTGATATCTCCAATGAATTATGATCCGTTATTTATTGACGTAGGTAGTCATAATCGAAATAATATCTTGAAAATAATATTTAGGAAATATTTATTATAATTGAGTGAGCTACTATATATTGAGTTTGCGTCATCGGATTTGCTGATTATTTGAAAAAATGGATATCGCGGAAATAGTCATTGGAGTCAGCTATTTACTGAGTTTGCCATTATTGGACACTACGGGAAATAGATATGAATATCTACGATCAATATGCTGACACGGATTGAGTTGTTTATCCCCATATAGAGTAAGTTCGATCAATAACCATTAACTTGGTCTTGAGGCGAGTCTGAGACTATTCCAAAAGTTTTTAAGTCATATACCTTTGCTTATTTTTTTTAAATTTAGAGCCCCATGTCAACATGGAGGCATTTGCGCGCACTCAAAGTAGGCACCTGTAAATCCGTCCTTGCTAAGAATCTGCGGCTATATTTTGCTAACTTCTTCCAGGAAGCCATGCCGGTCCGTCTTAAAAGCCTCCACTTCATAAACGTTGTGCCGTTTATGGACAAGATAGTGGCGTTGATGAAGCCCTTCATGAAGCAAGAACTTATGAAAATGCTCCACATCCACGCCGAAGGGATGGACTCGTTCTATCGCTTTGTACCGCAGAGGATCATGCCTGCTGACTTCGGAGGGACATGTCCAAGTATTAAAATTCAAAGAGGTATAAATTTTTAATTTCATCAAATCTTTTATCACAATTTTATGTCTTAGAATGATTAGTCTAATCCAGGGGTTCCCAACCTTTTTGTACTCTAGAGCACATTCTAAAATATCGGTAGGGTGGCGGGCACCACCTATTTTTAATCGACAAACTCCTTCCATAACTTCTCGTTTTCGCATAATTTATTTTCTTATATTCATAATTTATTAATAAATAATAAACAAAAATGTTTCAAAATGATAAAACGATCATTCAAATTGCATACAAACAGAGAAATGTATTTACAAAACGTAAACAAAGTAAACAAAAAACACAAAGAAAACATTTTATAAAAAAATAGAATATCAATATGTCAATGTGATCTTTGGCATTGCATATCATTTGCCAGTGCCTCATAATTAGGTGAGTATGACGATAATCCTGTTAGCAAACAATCATAAATATGCTCATCGGTGAGTCGAGATCTATATCTTGATTTTATTAAGTTCATGTTTGAAAACAATGATTCGCATAAATATGTCGAACCGAAAAATGATTCAATTTTATATGCCGCTTTTTTCAAAAATGGGAACTTTTCTCTGTCCACTGTATTCCAAAAGTCCTCTGATATTAAGGATTTAAGCAAAATATCATTCTTAAGCTCCAACATTTCTAACTCTAGTTCTTCTGTCTTACCTTGAACAAAATCTGCAATACATGCGGCCATTTCCATTACATTTATTTGGCAAGTAAAAGGATTGATACAGAAGGAAACAATTGGCTCTATATCTGTAAACTGCAAAAATCTCTCTTCAAATTGTTTTTTTAACACTTGAAGATGCTTAATAAATAATGACCTGTTTAATTGATTGTTACCTAGCATTTTATTCATATGTGTATATATATAATATATCATTTATTCTTTAACCCAGCCATTACTGTAATGTTACTTTAGGTGACGCAGCCTTTTTGATATAATATTTCAGTAAATATGCACTTCGTTATCTTTATATTTTAGCTATTCTTAGAATCATAAATATTTCAAGTATCTAATAGGCCATGCATGGACTGAAACCGTATGCGGTTTCGAACCGTGTGCTATAATAAGCTTATCTTTTCTGGTCATGGAAATATATTTCCACAAAGTATGTTATAAGCATCTGATCGTATCCGTGTATACCATATACTTACACTTACAAATTTAGTGAAAATATATTTTCATGAAAAAAAATCATAAGTTTAGTATGGCACACAGATCTAAACCGCATACGGTTTCAGTCCATGGATGGCTTCTAAATAAAATGTTATCAAAATATAATAAATCAAAATCGATTTCATTATCCAGTAAATACATTTCTACTGCGTTTCCCTCTTATCTACAGTAAGAGGCCATCCATGGACTGAAACCGTATGCGGTTTAGATCCGTGTGCCATACTAAACTATACTGTCAATCTCGTACGGTAACTGAAGATGTCATCATCGAATCGAAAGTTTTTTTTACGATCGTAAAAGAACGGTTAATCAACGGACTATTCTATTAGTTTATTCGAGCGGATTACGCGTTGGCTTATAATATCGTGGGTTCCGGGTTCGAATCCTGGGTCTGACAAATACGCATATTGTTTTCCAATTTGTGTTTGGAGTCAGAGTATGGACCTTATAGGTTGAGCAAGTGGCTAACATCCATTAGTAGTAAAAACAAAAATCTGTACGAACCTCCACTCTGTGTAGACCCATATGATCTTATTGGGATTAAACATGGTCAAGGAACTATCTATATACCTATAAATATTTAAAAAAAAAAAAAAAAAAAAAAAGAACTTATAATAGGTGGTATCTGTGTTGCCACGCCAATCATTCGGTGTATTGATCGCTCTTGTAGCATTAACAACCACTACCTACGGTTCCTAGAAATACTCAATATGTACAACAAAAATGGCTACTCTGAAATAGAAGTATGATTATAATTATAATTATCTTAATTTTCAAAAATTATTTTCAGAACAAACCCTCAACAAAGTCAAGGCAAATGCCAAATTCTTTGTGGAAGAAGAAAAACTTCGCGTGAATGAAGCCTTGAGGCCAGGAAAGGCGAAGAACGCTGGTGAAATATTTGGAGTGGAAGGTTCATTCAAGAAACTGGATATTGACTGAATTTTAATTGTTTATTTGAACTAAATAGTGTACTTACCTATCTCTATACATATAAAAATCTCGTGTCACGATGTTTGTGGTCGCACTCCTCCGAAATGGCTCGACCGATTTTTATATATTTTTTTATGTATATTTTTTAGGTATGAGAATAGGTCAACAAGTATATTTCATACCGCTAGGTGATTAGAGTATCTCTATCCAGAAAAATTTTTCTTTTATTTTTTTGACATTTTTTTTTATATTTTTTAATTATTTGGCATCAGAAAATACCTATAACCCCAAATTTTCACCCTCCTACCCCCACCCTTTTTTTAATTGCGATTTTATTATTTTTGTATGAACGGAATTATTTATGTTGTTGAATGACAGATGGCGCTACGTCCGAGAAGAAAGAAGAAGAGACATTTTATTCGGCATATCACAACGCAGTGCGTGTAAAATTTTGTACGATTTATTTTAATTTATCTATTTTTGTGTGCGTGTATTACAGTGCACAATGCCAGCAAGATGCAAGGGGGCTATTTGGGCCGTCGAACGAATAAAGCCACAAACATGCAAAATAGTAGAGCAGAAAGAACAGACGAACAAATCCAACAAGATAACAAAAACTTGCGTATGAGCATGTCGCAATTGCGTGCATCTCAATCATAAGAGGCACGAGCTGAACGAAATCAACAACGACAATTGGAACGGAGCCAAGCGCGCCGGTTCGTAGTCAACACACGCAGAGAAAATGATTGACAACGCCAACAAGTACATCGAGCATTTACATCCGCTTCATTTCTTCGTCTCGCATTCGAGTACGAGCCAGATATTGAATATTCCGCTCATCCGAAAGTGCTGATTGGTGCTATGGACAAAGAATGTGTCCATTGCCATGCGCTCATATTCAAACTTGAGTCAGCCGGGATGTGTTGCACATCAGGGAAAGTGCAACTACCAGAAATTGAGATACCACCAGAACCATTGAACGGCTTGCTCATCGGCACGGTTCCAGATTCAAACCTGTTCCTGAAGTCCATTCGCACATTCAATTCATGTTTCCAAATGACTTTGTTCGGAGCAACAGAAATAGTTCATAATACTCCGGAAAATGGTCAACAATTCCATTCTACGTTCAAAATCAAAGGCCAGGTATATCACAAAGTAGACTCATTGCTGCCAATGCCAAACGAACCACATATTTTTTTACAAATCTACTTCATGGGCGGTGAGGACATCAATCGTGTGGATGCACGTTGCGGCTACAATAACCTCAATTTGCCTAATGCCAGGCGTATCGTCGGCGAACTGGACGCCCTATTGAATGAGCACAATGAATTATTGAAATTCTTCAAAGCACACATGCACGAATTGCAAAGTGATAATCACGCTATTGTCATCAATCCTGATAAAACATCAGCTGGAGAGCACGTGCGTCGATTCAATGCACCTGTTTTTTACGACATTGCTGGAATCATGGTTGGCGACCGCAAATCGACGCGAGAATTCGTGATTCTAAGAAGAAACAATAATCTGGAGTTCATCGTTGACACACACCGTTCATACGACGCTCTCCAATATCAGCTAATTTTCTGGTAGGGACAAGACGGATATTGCATAAACATTAAACAACGAGATCCTGTCACAGGTATTTCATTCATTATGAACATCATTAGTCATTTTGAATTGAGAAAATGAATGGTTGGTGTTTTTTTGTTTTTATCGGCGGTCATCGTCTACAGCGCTCCATTCCTCTTTCTGTCATAGATCCCATCCCCACACACTTACGATACATTCGTTATTTTTTATTCAACAACCAAAATATTCACTAGAAATAATTTATATGGCAGAACAACGTTTGCCGGGTCAGCTAGTCTTTTAATAAAATTCTTCGGGTGATTTCCAACACGCACGCACACAACAAAATGTTACCAACAGCACACATTGTAGAAAGTAGGTAGTAAGCAATGCCAGATTTTTGGTTTGCCTAAATCGACCAAACCACAAACATTGATTAGGTAGGTACCTACTACAAAATTTTGCACATTCTTCATATTTTATTGCACCATTCGTTTCTCACGGGAGAAAAATTATCTCATTATAAATATTTTAGTCTTAATCAACATGAATAAATTGAAATAGTAATTTACCATTTTACTAATGTTTGCAAACCAGCAGTGTTTTTCGTTGACGCAAATGACGCAAATGACGCAAATGACGCAGTGGATTTATCGAAAACCACAGTGACGTCCTATATGAGTAGGCAGATCATCAATTGATCAGGCCTTCGCTCACGAGACTACTCAATATAGACGAGACTGAAACTAACATTCCAGCCAGTATCTAACTAATGTATTTAAATGGCGGCTCGCTCACGGCGAGACTGGAATCTCTCAGTCAAACTGAAGAGACGCGACATGCTAGTCTCCCAGTTTCCCATAAAACAGTAGTGCCAATATCAATAGATTCTATTAAAAATCATATTTTCTTACGAAAATTAGTAGCACTGAACTGAACTGAATGAAGTCAAGACGTCAAAAGTTAAAGATGGGAAAACCGATTATTAATTTTAAATTTGTGACAGAAGTTGAGAAATACTCTTGCCTGTATAATTACACACTGCCAGAATATTTCCCTAAAGATATTACGGAAAAAGCTTAGAATAAAGTATGAACGACAATGGATTTGACAGTTTGAGGTTATGAGATTATTATTACAAGTGGGTTGCAGTGCCGTGTGCGAATCATCAGTCATTGGCCAGTTGTTTATGAGTTCCATTAGCAACCAGTTCGTCGGATTTTAGTTTCTCCGTGAGCGAAAGGCCTTAGAGACAGTAAATTAAGACAGAAATTGCAATTTTATTATACACTTAGGTACTTATCGATAATTGATTTCGTGGTCGTGATATTTCTCCATGCGACAATAACGTTTTGACCAGTCTCATTAATGGATGTTTGGTATAGTAATTTATTATTGTTATTCACTTACCTACGTAGGTTCTATTGAAGTTTCATTATGAATTTCTAATTTTGCCATTAAGCTAAACACCATATTTGTAGGTATTACTTACTTGCTTACTTCAATCCTGTCACGCCCCAGAATTGGGACATATGACAAGTACAAATTCGTGTCACTTTCCTCGATCCATTGCCAACTCTCACGCCTCCCACTATGCGATATCTGCAGTGCGTAGAATGTAGATATTTAGATCGTATACATAATATCGCTTTTGTAGCACCGCTGCAGGGTAAAGGTGGGCCGACCACGGCCACTAGAAGAGACGGAACTCTTGAGGTTGTACTAGAAGGGTACGGATTCTCTGGCGGCATCCTTCACACATGTCCGAGCCACGTGAAGCGTCTTTTCTTAAGAGCGTACTTCAGTGAAACGGAAAATAATTTTCAACTATAGGTGCGACGAAATTTCGGACTGGCTGCCAATCGGAGAGCGAAAGTCGAGCTGTGAACACGTCAATTTTTTTTGTGATGGCGTCGGCGGAATTAATTCTTAAATCGTGTAAAGATGACTAAAAAACGTTAGCCATTTACTTGAAAAATAAAACATTACAATGAATATATTATTACAAATAGAACAATAAATATAATACTAAATGGACGCATGTTGATTTTTATGACAAACTACGTTTTCTTCTGCATGCGTCATTTGCACATTCTTCGCGTCGCGCAGTCACGATCGTTTTAGACCGTGCCCCAGCTGAAGTATAGCCTTAATTACTTCAATCACCGAGGCCTACCGTGTTCACTTACGCGTATGTAGGGTATCGTACCAATGTACCCCTACGCCGGCTCTCACATCTACACTCGCCTCGTCTGCCGCACAGCCATAAATCAAACCTACCAAAAACGTCGATCCGGTATCGCATATGAAGACCGCGAACATCTACCTTGCGACAGTCGCACGTAACCTTAAAAATGCCGGTATTGGAATGACCAATTCGTATGTGTTTGTATGCGTCCTGGCGTCTACGACTCGCAGCGCCAGAAGCATGCAACTCATCGATTCCAACAGCAGATTTATTTTTTCAAAATAAACAGTCGTATTCGACTACCGCGGAGCTCTAAATGGCATCGACGTATTTGACACATTGCAGGCAGATGCGTTTTGATGTGAGAGGCGGAAGATTCAGCGGAGACACCGATTCTAAAATCTTAAAAGCTGAGACCGAAGCTTAAAAAGATGCCATGTTTTACAGCTATACAGGAGAAAAGGCAATACGCACGTCGTGTTGAATAAATATTTGTAGGTATACTGCTGTATTTATAATATATTGTTGTTTTTAAAATGAGTCTGTTTACGGGTTTACGCGAATACATCAATGTACCTACCTATCTAATTAAATGCAATACATAATTAATCTGTGTGTGTAAAATTTATAAAAAAAAATTAAAATAATAAATCATTCGAATAGGTAGGTACTTACGTGGATTTGATTGGAAAATTAAATATCGTTTGTTAAATTTTTGTAAGTACTTATTGTAGGTGACTATCAAAATCAGTCAGTGGGTCTACATTAATTGTGTACAGTGTGAATATTATAATTTCCCTAATCACTATTGAATGTTCTATGAATAATTAAAACTATGTTATTTACATGGTCCCCAGACTTGAATACCCCGGTAGCTTCTAGAGGCTAGAGGAGTGGTTTTTAAAAATATGTCATTAGTTTTTGATATTATTATTGTTTTGTACCATTTTATTATAATCCTGGAATGTTGTAAAAAATGTTATGATCCGCTGAAGGACAATGTGGAAATAAATAGTTGGTCAACTTAGTTAAGATATTTTTTTTTATTCTTTCCAAAATGAAATGACCCAACCAGCAACCAGCGACGATTTTATTTGACACAAAATGACGTAATTTCATTCAGAAAATCTAAAATGGTGCCTCTGAATGGTTCATTATAAACTTATGGTACGTTTACATTTGACACTAATATCGTCATATTTATGTATGACACCATATTCACTTAAGTGTAAACAGTAAGTATATTTGTATCTGCCACTTATTTTGCGTGTGTCGACTCTCACCTACCACTTATTCAATCTACTTATATACGCAAATGTAAACACCGCGTATTCCACAAGTTCGAACTTGGAGCGATATATCACCGAAGTTGGACCACCGTCTACTTTTATGTCAAGTACCTGACACAATATTCGTAGTTTGACAGGTACCTAGTGAATTGCATATGTATATTTCTAAAACAACGGACAATCAATAATCATAGGTACACCATGAATGTATGCCCAACGTTTACGTTAATAATTAATGTACTGTAGCGATCTGTCAAAAATCATAGACAATGAGAAATAAATCGGATGTGCCGTGTTCTATGGATTTTGTTCGAAAATAAAATATCGCTTGTTCTCGGCACATACGATTAATTCTGATGCACTCTGTGAAGAAAAAATGCGCTTCAAATGGTATTACCTAATTCATTTTGGCCCACACCTGCACTCGTATTAGGTACGATAATATTATATTGAATATGCAATGACGATCAAGTGCTAGATATCGCAATGTTACTGTCAATCGTTCTTCTACGCATTTCTGAATTGTGTGTCTTGTTTTTTGGCAAAAGGTCCAATCTTGCAAACTAAAGTTCACAAATTGAGTTGGATCTTCGATTTTAAACTCTGACATTAAACGGAAGGCACCTAGTTCTTCTCGTCGCTGAATCCATTCCCGCACCCATCTACACCATTTTTTCCTCCTTTTTGTTGCCAAAAGACTTAAAATAATAACACTCGCTGCTTTCTTTTTTAACATTCCCATATTGACAACTGACATAACGTTTTTGAGAACTATACAAAATAAGTGTCCGAATAAATTACAATATCATATGTAAACACCACATATATTTATTCCAATGTTGCCATTGAATAAAGTGTCGAGACTTTATTTCAACGAGAAGTATACCAGAATTTTATGTCAGATCCATGCAGGTGTAAACAGTAAATGAAATTTTATGTCCGACACATAAAATAAGTATAACGGTATAAGTGTCAGGTGTAAACGTACCATTATACCAAAATCTATTTCTCACACATTATGTAAGTGTAAACTATTTTATTACCTAATGCATAAAAATCCCAGTATTTTTATTTTGTAATATTTTTTAACGTTTGAAATATGTTCGTTTAAAGTTTGATTATTATAATTTTTATAATTTTATAATTATAATTTTTATCGTATTATCAGTCATTGCGTCGGAACTCTTCGATACTAAACGCGACACTGCATCCAACATAAGTTAGTCGATATCGAACTAGTGATATGAAGTCACCCGACGACATGACGTAATTGTGACGTCAGCCAATACACGCTCTAGGCAAGCCATAGCTCACCATAGATATTATTATGCTGAAACACCTATTTGTGTATGGGGACAATGGATAACGCCACTATTTTAGTAGCGTTATTTTCTCGAATGCTATTATCACTCCGGTAGTACGTCACAATGATGTCATATGACGTCATGTCGACCGGACGACTACAACTCGTAAGTTCTAACAAAAGGCCCCTAGGCAGAGCCAAAATGCCGGTTTTTTTTAGTATTTTGTATCACCCATTCATGACTTTAATATCTAAGAAATATGTTGTATGGATGCATACAAACATAATTTAAACAGGTACCTACCACTTAAACATACAAAATTAAACTGAGATATAAAAAGGGAATAAATATAATATAATTAAGTTAGACATTTACCCAAATCACCAGTCTTAGGTCCTATTTGATAGTATGTATGACACATTTGGTTTGTACCATTTAGCAATGCACAGATTTATTATTTTAATACCATTTTTACTATGCAATTATTGTACAACATATAAATAAAATAAGTAAAATAAGGTATACACCTACATATTATAATCATAAATATGCTATTAATTATTAATAGTCTCAACACTCAATCATTAAAAAAAAAGTTTACTACTACTTCATCCTAATCTAATTTAAATTCCTCTCTGCTTCAATAGACAATACCAGTAAGCTAATTCCGTAATAACTAGAAAGTTATTGCCGTAATTACCTAATGATTTTCCTCGAGATGATTGCCACCCTACCAGTAACTGCCGCCCCCAAGCGACGCTCAATCTGCCTACCCCCACGGGACGTCACTGTCCTGATACTTTGCGAGAAGAAGACGTTCTCCAGCTCTCTTCGGTTCATCGGATATCCTGAGGCGACATGCACAGGATAAACAGCGTCATGGAGTCACAAGTTTTCTCGTTATTTACTTATTTACAACGAGTATAATATTATGTTGAGTCTCTATCACTCTCATTTTGTAATAAGTACTTACTAGTTTCTATTTTGTTAAGCCTAAGGCCCTCCTCCCACGGCGCAACTGAAATCTGACAGAACTGGTTTGTGAAGGATCTCATAAACTGGCCAATGTGATGCTTCGCACACGGCGCTACTGAAACTCAGTTGAAATAATAATCACATAACCTCAAACTGTCAAACTGGACTATCAGCTGTGTTGTACAAAACACGCGCGCTTATTAGGTTATTTTAATTTAAGTTAATATTTAACAAACGATGTCTTCGAGCGGGTCAAGCGACGAGGAGACTTTGGTTTTGTATCAATACAGGAGTCGATTCCAAATTTCTGGCTTTCTATAGAATGTCCAAGGAAAGCTACCTCGAGCTTGTTAGGATCATCACTCCTGCTATTCAAAAAGAAAATACAAACATGCTCGCTTCGCTCATCTTGTACTTTTGAGTTTTGACGTCTCTGGTTGTTTTGGTTTTTACGATATGACGCTAGCGGCTTTACGAAGTGCTACCAATTTTGGTAAGAAAATATGATTTTTCACCGAAATCTAATGATGTTGGTACCACTGTTTTACGGTGACTGGAAACTTCAGAGACCGCGCGACTAGCATGTCGCATCTCTTCGCGACCGTTTTGAAGCTGAGAGATTCCGGTCTCGCCGTCAGCGAGCCGCCATTGAAATACATTAGCTAGATACTGGCTAGAATTTTAGTTTTAGTTCCGACGGACATAAGTTGCGCCGTGGGAGGATGGCCTAACTATTTTACATTTAAAAAAAATTATTTACTAATAAATGCATGATGGCAACCCTGCCCTTTAATGTAATGTAATAGATAAAGGATTTCAAGTTATACACATTTATATTTTTATAAAAATCGATGTTTTTTTAAATATTAAAACGAGGAATTAGTCAAAAATCTACACGGTAAAAAATTGAAACCTTTTAATAATAAATATGACCATAAAATATAATGTAATATTAACGCAGCTCGTGACATAAATATTTTTAACAAATTCACATTTTTTTACAATAATTGTAAGTTTATCTTTGACTTAAAAAAAAATCTTTTTAATGTTTTCAGATACATTGAAATTGTAAATGTAAATTATCAAAAAAATTGCAAGCTTCGTATTTTTCCGCTAGGTGCCTCTACTAGTATTCAGTAGAAATTAACAGTGACACCTTTGAATAAAAACTATAACAATGTTGTCAGAACACTTTGTCCATTGTAGAGAACTGCAATTTTTTTTTAAATCTTCCTATAACACATCAAATTTTTACCCTTTACTAAAAAATACATTCTCGTCTTTTTCCACGCGTCAATTCGTATCAGTAACTATTATTAATCGTATCAAGGGAGCGCGCACGCTGAACAATAGTTTGAGGGGGGGCAGTCCAATTTGACAAAATATCTAAATAATAATAATAATAAATAGCTAAAGACTCATTATTGATCCGTAATTGGTAAGAGATGCAAAGTACGACGCACCTGGAGACTAAAACGGATGCTGAACAGAGTGGAAAAGTATTTCCAGATCTCGGCGCCTCCAACCGACGATTTACATAACATCGCTATAGGATTGGTTTTCCGAATATCCGTTTTTGTCGAAATCGACCTCTTAATGCAGAATGTTATTTTGTATCTAATTGGACGAGAACCATCCCTTTCTTTAAATTACTTTGTAAATGAATACATCATTCATAATATGCTGTAAAAATAACAATTTAAATATCTCCATGTATTTAAATATAGGATTATGAAATTTGTTTTTCGTCTCCTAAACATTTGGTCTATTCGGGAAACCAATCCTACAGCGACAATAAAGCAAAGAAAAGGATATTATGGTCAATGGTAGAGAATGATCTTTCAGCGGGTCTATTATATACACAAGCCTGCTTTCGGTCCGCTACGGCAGCTAAATAGGGTAGGAAAATATCGAATTATTAACACTTATTGTAACAATTACAATCATGGCCCCCACAAGGGGGGGTCTGACAGGACTCTGGTATGGGGGCCGGGGTTAGGAGGGGCCCGGCGTGATGGGTCGACCAGATAAGTAAGATAAACGCCCATATTTTTTTCCTCTTATAGAAAAAAAGTCGCCTACGGCGCTATTTAACTTCAATGATATTGAAATTTTAAAATATGTGATGTGATAAAATTTTTAATTATTCAATACTCGACAACTCCATAATTCAAGTAGGTGTAACACCATTTGGAAAATGCTTGTATAGTAGCACATTGCCTTTAACCTCAGCGTCAGGTAGGGGGGCCCGCCAAAGATTCTAGCCTGGGGACCCGTTAGAGGATGTGGGGGCCATGATTACAATAATTTAGTTATAATTGTTACAATAAGCAGCACCTCTCTTGTCTGTGATAAATTTTAGACCGAGATAGACAGTTTTTATAGTTCAGAGGGCTAACTTATTTTAGGTAATTGTTACAATGAGTGTTAATAATTCGATACTTTCCTACTCTATTTAGCACCCGTAGCGGACTGAAATCAGGCTTGTATATAGAATAGACCCGCAGGTGGACAATGTCCACCACGGACTGTGATGCCATTATTAAAAAAAAAAACATTATAATTTTCTCATATAGCTCTATATTTATTTTGGTTTCAACAGTTCGTATTGTTACAATTTACAATAAATACTATTGAATCTAAAATAATATCATATTGTCAATTTTATTACGATATGAATACTATCAACCGAAGGTAGTTGATGGAATTTGAATTTAAGTTTTGTACTGTTCCATTTGAGTTTGGTACTATTCTAATGGAATAATACAAAACTTAAATCCATTAGAATTTTATTATGGCTAACGAAATTATTAGTTACCTATTTTAAAAGGTAGATACTAAGTTCTGGCGTATTTTTTATAATCACCTGTAGGAGTGACAGGTCACAGCCTCAGACAAATTAACATAACAATCAGTGGTTGCAGCTGCAAGTTAGATGTTAGAATCACTTCGAGGAGTATTTGGTTTTGAGGTATGTAAAATTATAATAAAATGTAAATTACCTTGTTAGAACCTAATTGGACCATATGGGCCTCTATAGAATGGAGATTGTGCTAACAGATTTTTTACGATGAATAATTGTTAGCCATTCGCCCGACCCATCGGATCCTTGCAGTGGATCAAAATACACATTAATTTTTATGACCGGCCGCGGGCTCGAACATGTCTTCGTATTTATACAAAGACGGCCGTTATACGCGTTAATCCAACGTGGGTGAAATCGGTTAAAAATGGAAACAACAGTATAAAGAATGGATGTCAATCGCACAGACTACTCTGCCATTCTTTGTATTAGTTTCTTCGGATGTCCCTGACATGCCCCCCACAAGGGGTGTGATAGACCTCTAGCCTGGAGACCCGGGCTCAGAAGGGGCACGGCGTGCGATTCGACCAGATAAGTGAGATAACCACGCTTGCTTTAATAGTAAAAAAAACTATTTTACTTCTATAGTGTTGCTATTTTAAAATATGTTGTGCAATGCGATTTTAATTGTGTCGATATTCGACAACTCCATAGTCTAAATGGATATATTAAAAAAAATACATAACGTCGTTAAGAATACACCTTAATTTTACCGCGTACACCATTTGGAAAACGCTACTGTAGAGCATCACACTGAATTTACCCTTAGCGGTAGATAGGGGGGCCCGTCAAAGATCCTAGTCTGGATGCCCGCTTTAGGGTGTGGGGGCCATGGTCCCTGATAATTATCTTAGAAATTTTGTAATCCTAAGGTGCAGATCTAACCTTATATTCGTAATGACAATTTGGAGGGCAATAACACTGTGTTCAATCAAATCGCTTAGGTGATAGTGAGTTTGGATGGACGATGTGTTTTTTAGATAGTAGGTATTTACTTAGTTCACTTTTTTGCCTGACTTTAATCATTATTTTAACTTACAATAATAATACAAAACAAAAATACTTTCTTAGTTAATACATTCAGCATCTCGTTACTTGTCTAAATTCCATTTGTTGCTTTACTTATAATTGTTCACACTAGCAACTGAGCGTATATTAAGTATGAATCGATCAAATAAAGCGTCAATACGATTGAGTTGGTAGTTGAATCCATGTTCCATGTAATTGCTATTAAAATTCGACGATTTCTCACGAAGATCGTTGAATCTGGTTGGGTCTGCTGGTATAATTAACCCTTTATGATATTACGGCGATGACAAATTGTCAGACTTTTCCTGTTTTTCAATCAGCTGCCGCTTGTAATTGTTTACAATGAAAATGCTGTAGGCAACAAATACTGAAAACAAAAAAGACATTACTTAATGGAGTGATGGCAGATTCTAGGACCTGCCGTTTGTGAAAACTGTTTTCTAACTGTTTGAATATTTTTGGTTGATGTCAATTTTGACTAACGCGGTGTGCGATTATTTTATTTTGTTACGCCAAAGTATAACCGCGCGTTCATAAGTACACACGTAGATTTTTTTTATATGAATTATAAATACACTTATAAATGATAATTAGAAATATTCAAATACTTACCCAGGTTTAGTGCTGTAAGTGCTATCATAATATAACCTACGTATATTAAGTTTTGTTGTGACAATGTGATATTTGAATCTGGATCATCTTCTGACTGATCCAATGATCCCAAAGCAATTCCAAAATACAATGCGGAGGCAAAGATCAGAATACTGTTGATGGTCGTGACAATCATCCAGAATTTTAGTAAACCTGTTTTACCCTGAAAATCAAAAATACAATGTATACGTAACACAATAACATCATTTATGGACAACGCACTCAATACAGTAGCTAGCAAGTAAATTCACACATGTATAGGTAGACGTCACGCAATTTCCATTATGCGATATCACGCATCGGGAATTTATAGCAATATCACCTTTATTGTAATGGCGTTACAACAGTGTTTCTAGTGTCAATATTCATTTGTGCGAACCGAACCATTCGGCAGACCCGACAAAAAGCATCGAGAATTTATAGCAATACCTATCACCTTTATTGTAATGGCGTTAGAACAGGTTATGCTATTCGGCAGACCCGACAAAAAAGTCAGTGATTTTTTTTTCCAGATGCTTCGTCCATATTAATGTCATAACGTAACATAATATTATGTAATTTATTCTACTACCGGCAGTGACGTTCCAAGACAAAATGCCGCCCCATTTTTTTATACAAGAATTTTTATCATCCGCGCTCGTGTCATTTTTGATCACCAGGGCATCGGAAGTAAACTAGATATCGCGAACCCGACAAAAAAATACAGTCATGGTAAACCTTGTATGTCAATCAATACATTTTATTTCTAACCAGTGAGCTGAATTTTTTAAAGGAAAGATATTTTCGTTATTAAGTGCTCAGCTTTGGTAGCTATTTCCATATATATCAAATGATTATCCTCGATTTGGCGCCCTTCGAGTAACTGCCGCCCTCAAGCGATGCTCAATTTGCCTACCCACACGGGACGTCGCTGACTGCTGGACAGTATCGGTGGGATATTTTTGATTAAAAAAAACATTTTGTTTGTTGCATGTAACAATTTTAATTCGATGTGGGCAGCAAAAACAATTAATAGTAATGAATAATGATTCATAAAAACATGTTTTTTGGCTTCCACTACTGGGTTTTACTAGACAAACCATTTGTCATCCATATCACCATTCATTCTTCGATATACTTACCATATAATTTTATTTAAATAGGAAATAAAGGTACTGTTCGGTTATACCGGAGACAGCGGAAAACGCATTTTGAAAATAGCCGATAAACTGGATTATTTGTTAGTTTGGGTTAGTTTAGGTTCGGTTAGGTTGGGTTAGGTTAGGTTAGGTTAGGTTTGGTTAGGTTAACCTAACAAATAATCCAGTTTCGACTGCATCCATAATGCATAATCCTGCATCGACACCTGCATGACGTTTTGAATGTTTTTATCATATTCCACATGCCTACACTTTTCGAATGTCATGTCAAAATCACGATTTTTTTGTTGTTAGCGGTTGGCACTATGGCCACTATGTATGTTCGATGTCTATTATCTATGGTCTGCAGGTTGGGTTATTTTCAAAATATTATCTATGGATGTCATGCCGAAAGTATTTTAACGTACGCACACGTAGAAACTGTAAAAAATAGTTGAAATTATCATGAATATTTAATAATAATTCAAATTACTAATACATTATAGAAGGCACTCTTCATCAGTGTCATTCTTCAGTGAATTTACAAAGATGGTGATCGTTCAAAATATTCTGCAAAATGACGAAACCGTAGACCAAATTTGTCGCCGCGCAGCGTGACAGTAGGCGACATGCACCTCAATTTGGCTCGCGCTTTAATGATAAAAGGAGTGTATTCCTACTGTATACGTACCCGATAAACGCCTGTTAATAGAACCAATGTCAGTATCCATCCAATGCAGGTTAAAATAATGGGTGCATATATCTTTGTCCCGACTACGAATAATACTTGCATCACTGCAATAGTCATCGTCTCCTTGAATAACATCACGATATAACAAATCTGTAACAGAAATAGGCAACATCATTGACACGTCAGATTGAACATTAAAGCCTAGTCCAGACCGGCATACACACAAGGGAGTAATGGTAAAGGGACCAAAACACCATGGCGGCGAAAGTTCGATTTATTCTTCTGTTATTATTATTATTAACAACAGTGGCGAAGGGTGACTTTTCGAAATAGGTAAGCTGTGGATATTAGAGAAAAAACCACACCTATCAGGTATACTACTTACGGGAAATAAGAAGATACTAATCGTCGCTGTAGGATTGGTTTGTCGAATAGACCAAATGTCAAATATTCAAGAGACGAAAAACAAATTTGATTATCCTATTTTTAAATACATGAAGGTATTTAAATTCTTGTTTTTACAGCATATGATGCTGTTTTCATTACAAATCAATTTAAAGAAAAGGATGGTTCTGGTCCATTTAGATACAAAAAATCATTCTGCAGTCAAAGGTCGACTTCGACAAAAACGGATATTCGACAAACCAATCTTATAGCGACGTAATGACAACGACACTCTAAATCGATGAATTTCTCACTGACGATATAAAATTGAGCGATGAGTTTAAATACACGTATTTTCCTAAACATTCATACAAATCATTGGATAAAATTAATATATATTTTTAAAAACAATTTTATTATATGTATAATACGTGATTGAATGCCATAGAAATCATTATTTTAAATTATCTTATTATTAATTATTTTGGACAAAGTTACACCCATAGACAATAATATGCGCAAACAATAATATGCGCAAATAAGGCTTCACCTCTCGAGCCTACCGTATTGCATACATATCGGTAGACGAGTATAACGTCACGTGACCCGACGGTCATACAATATAATTCTGAATTCCTAACCAAATAATTGTATAAATACAATTAATAGTCGAAGATAGATTGCGCTGTTTCATATTTCTTACCTTTGATGACAGATGGGTCTATTTATTTGTTTACTTATTTTTCTTAGAAGGCAGGCTTTAAATAATCACCTAGTATGGAGCCTTCGCCATTACTAAGTCTGAATATGGTGATGTTAATTCAATAATTAAAGCAATTAAATATGACTGACAAAGTGTACACTGTTTTTGTCAGATCTTAACAGCCTCTACCATCTAGAATAGTTTGGTTTAGGCAAGGTCTAATTTAATTTAAAAAACTAGCCAGCACCATCTGCAATATATTTGTACCTACTACTAGTTCAATGAAAACAAGTACAGACAAAGTTTAGTGTGCACTATTTATGTTGGATCATTAGAGCCTATCTCCAACTTTCGCCACTGTTAAAAAAACATCTACAAAATTCTTTGTTTAAAAGTGTTCGTTTTCAAATACGAAAGAGGTATTATTGTTTAATTTAATAAAACGCAATTTTTTTGTAGTAATTATTCCACTTTTAATCAATAAATTAGGACCGGTTTCGTCCGCCTCAGAGGGACATTTTCAACAAGTGGAATAAGTACTACAAAAAATGCTTTTTATTAAATTAAACAACAAAACAATGCAGTTCCACCATGAATTGACAGTTAACAATATAAAAGAAAAGAAAAACGAAAGAGGTACTCAATGATGGTGGTAATGAAGGATACAATTGAATTCAATTTATTATAATTAAATAGATATGATAAATTACACTATTCGCTCTAAATTTTGCGAACCAATTTAACGGTTGCAGTGATTAAAAGATAATTATCATTTACAGTAGAGTAATAATAATTCTGTATTTATTTACGTACGTAAGTACTAGTTTATCACATTTTTAACCAAATACTTATAAATAGATGATATTTTATTCTAAAATTAATATAATATATTATTGACCGTTCATTATAAACTATAATGAGCCCATTATAAATATTTAGGTACATAGGTCAATTAGAAATGGGACCAGTCTCAGGAAATAAAAACTAGAATTGAGATCGCAAGGAGCGCCTTTCTCAAAATGAGACGCCTCCTTAGCCATCGAGATCTTAACTTAGGTCTGAGACTGCGTATGGTACGTTGTTATGTTCTCTCAATTCTTTTCTATGGTATGGAAGTATGGACGCTAAACCAAGAGATGTCACGGAGACTTGAAGCTTTCGAGATGTGGCTGTATAGGCGCATCCTCAAAATTCCTTGGACTGACCGGGTGACAAATGTTGAAGTTCTCAATCGAATGTGGAAGGACCGAGAAGTTCTACGTAGTATCAAAACCAGGAAACTATAGTACCTCGGCCACATTATGAGAGGACAAAAATACAGCATTCCCCAACTTGTCATTCAAGGAAAGATCAATGGGAAGCGTAGCAGAGAACGGCGCCGCATTTCGTGGCTTAAGAACCTCCGTGATTGGTACGAGTGCAGCTCCAATGAACTGTTCCGGGTAGCAGACGACAAAGATAAGATCGCCTTGATGGTAGCCGACCTCCGCTAGGGGATGGCACAATAAGAAGATAAACTATATAAGATTCCGACTACCCCAGATCGTACTTATCGTAGACTAATATACTATATAATAATTCATATATACTAAAATATCAATCATGGAAACCACACAGAGTTTATAACAATAAATAAATTATTCATCTTCCATTGGCATCAATTTCGACGATGTGTAGGTATATCAGTCATTCGTGTACCATTTCGGACTGCTCTCTGATCTGTGACGGACACTACCTATATTCTACATATTGAAATGAAAACAAATAATTACAAAATAAAAAGAACTTTTTATTGGTATACAACGTTTTTAAATTTTCTGTTAAAACATATAAACTTGACTTGACTAGCTTAAACGATCAAAAAAAATTGTACTTGATAGAAATAATACTGAAATGTCATATTTATTTTCATAGTAACGCACGTATATATTAATAATTTAGTTGCTATGACCCACTTAGCAACCGATAATAGTTTTACTTTTTACGGATTTCTTCCGAAATAACTTTTCACACAAAACAGAATAAACTGAAAATGAAATCAATTCTACTTAAAGATGGCTAAAAGTATTTAAAAAAATGCATTGGCACCGTGTTCTGATGTATTCTAAAAGTTTCAAATGTCTAGCTAGTCGGGAAGTTAGTTAAAAATCGATTGCAAGATTTGTACTGGACAAACAACCACCTGACAAATAAGAATATGAGCTAAGAAAAACGGTGTAAAAAATATGTTTGACTGACAAAGTTTAGTGTGCATTATTTCTGTCGGATCTAAATAGTCTGTCTTCATCCTTCGTCACTGTTTTCCAACATGACAAAACAGATGCAACTCAAACAAACCCGTAGTGTACACAAAAAGTAAATCACTAATGTCATTATATAATATTGAATATATCATCATCAGGGGCGCGACAACCCGGTGTGGGTCCTGGCCTCCTCCAACAGCTCCCTCCTCCTGTCCCTATCCAGTGTGGCCGCTTTCCAATTCGGTACCCCCAGAATACGGCAGTCACTGGCAGCTCCATCCAACCAGCGAATCTTTGGCCTGCCTCTTCTTCCACGCTCTATTGAATTGCTGGACATCACTCTCTTTGCCGGTTCATTGTCATTAATACGGTGCACATGATCTAGCCATCGCAGTTTCCCAATCTTAATTGATTGAACTGCGCTGCAATCTTCGTACAGCCCGTAGAGCCCAGCATTATATCTTCTCTTCCAACTGGTGCCGTCCCTGATCGGTCCATCGGTCAAAAAAGAATAAATTAGAATTTAATACTGACAAATGCTTTTGTATTACTTTTTCTAGGTCAAGAACTCCGATTAAATACAATTATATTATGTCAAAAAATTCTTTAAAACGTCAATCTGAGGCGAAAGATCTTGGGATAATTTTTGATTCTTCATTATCCTTTCACTCGCATATAACTTCCACGGCTCTACGTGCGAGTAAGCTTCTAGGATTCATCGTGCGATAATCCAAACCATTCAAGAATCCTAATGTATTACGTACACTCTACGTCTCATTAGTGCGTAGCATTCTTGAATATGGGTCGATTATCTGGTGTCCTTATGAGGTTTCCTATAAGCTTATTTTAGAACGCGTCCAGAAGAAATTTCTTCGATGTCTTTATTTTAAAACATTTAACTATTTTCCTTTCGATAATTCGTCAGATGATTATTTTCCGACTGCCTTTCTACAAGGCATGCTTACTTTTCACTCTCTTGAATCTCGTCGGTCTCTTCTGCTGTTGAAACACTTTTGCCTGTTTTCGCGAGGGATGGTTTCCAATCCTGGTGTCCTAATGAATTTGAATTTCCATGCGCCTGTCAATTACCTACGTGGTCGCAGTCATGATTTATTCTGGATTGGAACCGTTTCCTCGTGTCAAGCCTATCAGGCACCATTAGCGAGGGGTGCAAGACTAGTAAATGCGCTCCCTAAAGACATAGACATTTTCAATGATGTACTTTGCATTTTATTTTTGAAACTGTATTTTTCTGTATAAAATTGTATATTTTCCGTTCTCAAAAATTATATTTTTCTGTATTAAATTATACTTAAGTATGTTTTGATTATTTTTTTTTTGTTATTATTATTGTTATTATATATATATATCTTTTTCTATATTCTCTTCTCTCTTGTGAGGGTAATGTTTGACTTATAATGTAAATCTCATGTTGTGTACGTCTTGAATTTAGATTTGTTATGTCCACAATGTTTTGTATTCTTAAATAAATAAATAAATATATACGGCGGAGAATTTTTCTTTCAAAGATGTTTAGGGCTCGTTCATTTCGCAGAGTTAATGTCCAGGTTTCCGATGCGTAGGTGAGCACTGGTTTTACAAGTGTCTTGTCAAGAGTGCTTTTAGTTCGGCGAGATAGTATGCGGGACTTAAAATGTCTTAACAGGCCAAAGTAGCATTTATTCGCAGACATGATTCTCTTGTTGATTTCTTCTGTAATATCATTATGTCTAGTTATAAGAGATTCAAGATATATGAAACTGTCGACCGTATCAAACTTGTATGCACCAATATCTAACTTTGAATATTGAATATACTTACATAATTTCAAAACATCTCATGCATATACACACTAGACAAAATCATTTTGTAGAAAAAAATACGACACCCGACGAGACTTGAACATGTAGTATATTCTGCTTGATTTGCGCCAGTATACTTTTCCAATTATTAAGCTACGGGCATCTTAGTTAAATATTATAGTAGTTGTTACATAAAATGCTTATCGAATTGCGTTATAATGTTGGCTATCGGTTTTAGTATATTAAATTAAGGTAGGTATCAATTAGTTCCTTAATTTCTAACCGATGTTGCTGATTACTCCATTATTTAGTTTTTATAACGTAGGTACTTAGACTTGCTAATAATTTAATAAACTATTTATTTATTTATTAAATGAATAAAAAATAGTTTATTCTATAATATAATCATTGTCATCATCATTCATCATAATTATTTTTAGTTACAGGATACGATTCCAGGAAATATATAATATTATGTACCTACATACATTGATATTTTTCACTATGTCCTTTGATGGTAGGAGTAAAAGGTTTTCATTTTATTTTTTTATCGCAGAGGACCTCGAAATAAGTCAATGTCCCAGTCCTGAACTTCCCTAGACCCGCCACCGAGTACGGTCGTTTCTAAACCTTTGCACAAAAACAAATGCGCGCGTGCAAAATTTGGTGTATGTCAGAAAAGTCTACGTATATTATCTTTGGTCACAACAGTACGATAGATACTAATACACTAAGGCAGGGACTCTGAGCTGATTCCATTTCTGATGTTATATTTTTTTGACCATGTCCGATCCTTAGGAGATCATAATAATATTATTGGCACAGAGTGGAGGTTTGTATTAAGAGATTTTTTGTTTTTACGATAAATGGCTGTTAGCCACTTGGTTAACCTATTAAGTCCATACTCTGACTCCAACACACACATTGAAAAGCAATATATTATGTATTTGTCAGGTCCAGGATTCGAACATGGCCCTACGACATTATAAGCCGATGTATTAGTCACTTGGTCATCGTGGGCTTAAAAAAACCTGAATCAATCCAATACGAATAGTAGGCCTGTTCAAGCTGTTCAAGCTAAGTAATTCCATTTCAGTCGGGCGTGCACATCGCTACGTTCATGAGTTACCAAATTTGTGATAATATATACCTACCTATTCAATTCATTATTATTATCATCATC
This sequence comes from Rhyacophila brunnea, assembly GCF_057557595.1. Classification (NCBI taxonomy): domain Eukaryota; kingdom Metazoa; phylum Arthropoda; class Insecta; order Trichoptera; family Rhyacophilidae; genus Rhyacophila; species Rhyacophila brunnea. Next base: position 19,254,906 of record NW_028232893.1, on the reverse strand, counting down.
AGCCATAACCAATAAATAAATCACGTCAGTTTTACCAACCGAATGATACCGCGAAAAATATATAGTACAGCCAAAGACATTGCACGGTGGAGATGGTAAAACTGGTCGATTTTGAAGACTAAGTATACTTACTACCAGTATAAAAAAATTCTTAGTATAGAAACTTATTCCAAATTACTAATATTTGGAATAGGTACTATATGGAGCGTTTGGCGTGCGTATGCGACAAAAGTTGCATACTCAACTGAAACTAAAACCAACTGCATATTAGTATTAATTGAAATACGTATCGGCTCAGGGAATTCAGACTGTGTATCGGCTTCAATGGAATCGCTAAAAATACTCTAAGCTCCGCTTGTCGAAAAGTACCATTTATTATAAAAATTTAAACACATTTTAAATTTATGAATTGTTTTTCTGTTAGGTTACAATATTATTATTAACAAAAATGAATAACAGTGATTTTTTTTAATTTTAAGCATGTTTTGAGCGGTCTTATAACAGGCCTAAGCCTGTGCGTCATCTCACCACTGTGCTGCGACACAAAATTTATGATTTATGAACATTCGAACGCAATAGACTTAAAAATTAAAATATATTTACATTCAAATGCTATCTCGTTCGCGCGCATTTAATGTCAATAGTGTTGAAAGTCTACCAACTGGCGAGTGCACAGAACAGCGACTTGCGATGATATCATAACAAGTTTTTCGGAATAAGTTTACTGGGCCACACATACTGAGTATGGGTAGTTTCATCCGAAACTTGAGTACACAAACTGGTGACAGTATTTCCAACTCACCTCTACTGCACAGTCTAATCTCTTTGAGTACAGCCAAAAATTCTATACTTTTGAAGGATTCCGAACACAGAGTATTACCATAAAGATAGTGGTTATTGTTCACCAACATGAAGCCGTATTTCTTGCATATAACGCACAGTTAAACCTCAAGTTTATTATTATTAACTACTTAACTTTGAAACGTTATACCATCATGTTGCTTCTCAGTACGGCTACCAAATTTAAACACAATATAGTTAACCATATTTTTAACTAAAATAAGTAAAAATAATTACGACTACCTAACTTTATAATATTTAACACAAAAACAATAAATTTCAACAACACGTGGTCGCAATTTTTAAATGAATGTAGTCATTCAAATCAATATTAAATTTGTCGTAGACACGTACAAAAAATATTTTATTCACCCGTAGAAATTCTGTCTTACTCGAACGCATATTGCGGAGATATAAGCGTGCCGAAAGGTTTCTCATTCGCAATTATGGTTCGTTTTTGTTCAGGCCTTGATTAAGAACGAAAAATGCTTTGTGTTAGTTTTTTTCAAAATATTATAACACGAATTTCCGTAAAAAATTGACAACTATTTGACGTAAAAGTGCAGACAGTTGACGCAGTGTATAACATGCTTTCCACGTAAAGCACGCGCAAATCTACTCAGTATTAAAAACCAGGATTAAAAAGGATGGATAGTTAACACTCAGACTTACCATATTCAACCATGCGATGATCAGCGATCCTGTCTTCAGGTTGCAACCACAAAGAGACGTATCTACACGCAGAACCATCATTTTGCTGAGGATTTTTTAATATCGTAGATGTAGAATGTAGATACTACAAAATCAATACAAGTCTGAAATAAGATAAACATGTTATTAGATGATAAACTTTGTTTCAAGGTGAGAGTAGATTGTTTGGTTTAGGCAGGGTTTAATTGATTTTTAAAAATTAACTAGCACCATCTGTAAATTGGAGTCTTAGTTCAGTAAAAACAAATATGTATGACTAACAAAGTTTAATATGCACTATAATGTTGGATCTTAACAGCCTACCTCCACCCTTCGCCACTGAATATTATAAGGTCAACGTTAGAACCGTAATTATTATAAAACATTTTTTGAAAATGTTAACTTATGTAGTACCTACTAGTGTAGATCCTGAGGCATGTTTAGTATACAATATATTATGACAGACGCAGTTTATTTTGTGACCCGTCTACTTAATTAAGACGATAGTATACAGTACAAGTCATGACACCAGACCGAGAAGTGGTCGAGGCTCCCAATCCTCACCTCCGTAACTCTGTAAGGAAGCGGGCGTACTCGGATTTGTCTGTTAATATGATAGACACTGTTTCTTTTGTGAAAAGACATGGTGCCAGGGGAATCGGTCTCAGCACCCAGTCTATACTCTCAACATGTTGATACAGAGGTATAGTCTACGACAGGGGGGGCAAACTTTTTGGATGTAGGGGTGTAATTCAAGAATTCAAAATGAGCGGCGGGCCGCAAGTAAAATACCATTTTTAGATATACACTATTTATTATCACGAAAAATAAACATTACAAAAAAATTAATGAGAAGAACGAAACTGTTGTACATTTTTTTTAAATTCAGGTGTTAATTTTGTAGTTGATATTCTCAAAACTGCTTGTAAATGGGCATCGGAGATATTTGATCGTAAAGAATTTTTATTGAGGTTCATGATCGAAAATGTTTGTTCACATATATAGGTTGGTCCAAAAATAATGAACATTTTTCTTGTATGGTCGAATTTGTCTGAATTAAGGACATTGTAAAAATTGGAGATTTCTTCACGACAATGCAATTCTCTTAAATCAGTGTCACACTGCATATCAATAATCTCAAGTTGTAGCTCTGTCGGTACACTATCAATATCTATTGAAATCGATGTTCAACGTAGAAAATAGTGGTTACATAGTGTGAGACGAGACACAATGAAGACGTACTGAGATAATACATTTACGAAACAACAAATTGAATGTAAAAATAACGGGAGAAAAAATCGGAAAATTTTAACCGCATAAAAGTTCATTTTCGAAAGTTATAATATAACCAACGTGTTTCCGGTGTTTTCATTTGAAGGTAACTTGTAAAGTTGGCATACTTACACTTAAGCGAGGAAACCGTAAAAGCTCATAAGGAAAGTTTAATTTCTGACGGTGAAGAAAGCAAATTTGGGCTTATTTTATTTTTAACTGTATTGCACACACTCCATAACCGTATTACACACAATTAAATTAAGCTCAACTCTACAGCTAACATTTTAGCCAACTAGACTATCAACATTATTGTATAATAAATATTGTACGTTTTGTCGTAGATGACTAATTCATTGTTTTATTTTTTTTTAATATTTATTTTAAAATACATTGATTTTTATAAAAATATAAATGTTTATAACTTGAAATCCTTTTTATTTATAAAAAATCTTATTTAGGCATGGTCCCAATCATGGCCCCCACATCCAGAAACGGGCCCTCAGGCTGGAATCATTGGCGGCCCCCCCTACCTATCGCTAATGTTAAAAGCAATGTGATACTATACAAGCATTTGCCAAATGGTTGTTCTAGGTGAAATTATTTAGCGATTTTTGTGTTTTTAAAAACACCTACTTGAACTATGGAATTGTCGAGTGTTGAATTGACACATAATAATCAAAAATTATATTGCATAGTCACATATTTTAAAATGTTAATATTTTCGAAGTAAAATAGCGACTTTTTTTACTATTGTAGTGTACTTTTAATGTGCGTTTTTTTACTTATCTGGTCGACCCATGACGCCGGGCCCCCACGCCAGAGCCCTGTCAGCCCCTCCCTTGTGGGGGCCATGGTCCCAATATTGAAGTTCTTTGATATAAATAAAAAGGATTTCAAGTTATACATTTATATTTTTATAAAAATCGATGTTTTTTAAAATAAATATAAAAAAATATTAAAACTAGGAATTAGTCAAAAATCTCTAAGACAAAACATAGAAAATTTAATAATAAATATGACCATAAAATATATGTAATAATAAGATATGGTCCTTTGACAAATTCACATTGTATAACATTTTTTTACGATTATTGTAAGTTTATCTTTGACTTACAATAAAAAAATATTTTTCTTTTTAATGTTTTCAGATGAATATTTATTAATTAATACAGTTTAATTATTAAAATGTCCCAAATTGCAAGCTTCGTATTTTCCCGCTAGGTGCCTCTGGTAGGTAGAGGTATCGCCTTAAAACATGACAATTTGATTTTTTTTACAGAGTATGTGTATTTTGGAATATCACTCTTCTAAAATGTATAAATTCGTTTTAAATTGAAATATTGTTGTGAAAGAATTTATATTATTATAAGCTTACCGATGAATTAAGAGATGAACGCACAAATAATTATTAACACGCTGCCAACGCCAAAACTTACTACTAATCGACTAAACTTTTTATACCAAACAGGATGCAAAAATAAGCAAGCAGTGACGTACGAAATTACGCTGATTGTTGGTATCAGTGTGTCAACTGACCACTGCAGTGTTTCCAAACATTTTTTGTTTAGCGGAACCCGTGCATTGATTAATATAATTAAATAGGTGCGTCCACTCCACCTGGCAGTGGCGAAGGGTATAATAGGTAAGCTGTTAAGATCCGACATACATAGTGCACACTAAATGTTGTCAGTATAACGTATTTGTTTTCATTGAGCTAAGACTACAATGTTTAGATAACATTTGTTATTTTTTTTTAATTTAACCATATAGCTATACCTAAGTGTGTGATAATTAGGGATTCCAATACCGGGATCCCGAGCTATTTTCGATACCTATGAATCCCGGGATTGATTTTTTTATCAATTTTTATGGAAAATAAAATAAAAACGAAAATTTAACAGAAAAAATACTTTAAATAACAGATAACTACATTAGAAATAAACTAAGTTTGAATGAAGTTCGATTTATACCCATGTGTAAGTTGCCAATTCATTTTTTTTTCACATAAATTAATAAAAATGAAAAAGATTGGGAAAAACAATGCAATTAACAAAGTAATTCTACCATGATCTCATACGTTTTACGGCAGTTTCATATTTGGCTGACTAATTAGATCTATGAAGCGGAAAGGCCATAAGTACACCATGATTTGCTTTACTATTTTAAATCTCGCTAACCCATTCATTAAGTCTTTACTATCAAAAACAGCAATCTCATATTAAATTCACATTATTATTTATATTACAATATTATTTACTCCATTAAACTTATGTATTTCCAAGATTGACCGTATACAATATTAATAATAAATGTCTTAAATAGTATAAATTGTACTAGATTTGTACTGATTTTATCAATGTTATTTGTAAATATAAAAATTTAATATTAACAATGGAAAAAAATGCCAATCCCGGGATTGTCAAATTGTAATCCCAAAATCCCGGGATCAGAATTTTGACTCGGGATTGGATTCCCTAGTGATAATCCAGCACACCATAATATTACAATATAATATTTATAATATATAAATATAATATTTTTTTGTCTAAAAATAGATGACGTCAAACCGTTATCTTTATCTCCCTTACTGTTATAAAAAGAGGTCTCGAGTTGTAAGTTTTCCGTATAAGGTTTTGCGAATCATGGAGCTCTTTGCACAGTTTGCGGAACCCTGGTTTAGTATCACAGGACCACTGTGTACCTACCGTAGTGTGTACTTGCGTAGGTGAAGCATGGGCCAGATTAACGCAATAGTATAAGCCCCTTTTACGAAAAAAGATCAAAATAATGGATGTTATCACTATCATACAAATATCTTCCCTAGAAAGTTCACCGATTGTGCAAGTTTAGATCCCTAACATCGGCCCACTATAAATAGTCCAGTGTCGAAGGGTGGAGGTAGGCTGTTAAAATCCGACGTAAATAGTGCACACTAAACTTTTGTAGCCAAACGTATTTGTTTTCATTGAACGAAGACTACAATGTGTAGATAGAGTTCGATAGTTTTTTTAAATTCAATTAAACCTTGCCTAATCCAAGCCATAGCAGATAATAGTCAAAAAAATATTCATTTATCTATAAAATATATCAAATTATGCCTTTAAACCGTACTTAACTTTAGATATTTTATATATAAGTACACAAATATTTATTATTGACTATAATTTGGTTTTGTCAGGGCTTAACGAATTTAAAAAAAAACTAACCAACACCATCTGTAAAATTTATTCTTAATTCAACGAAAATAAATAAGCATGATTGAAAAAGTGTGCACTATTATTGTCGGATTGTCCATAGCATACCTAAACCATTATGGTTTGGTCTAGGCAGGGTTTAATTGAGTTTTAAAAACTAGCAGCAATATCTGCGAATTGTATTCTTAGTTCAGTGAAAACAAATAAGTATCACTGACAAAGATTAGTGTCCACTAGTTATGTCGAATCTTAACAGCCTATCTCCACCCTTCGCCACTGCTATAGTCAGATATATACCGTGATACGAAACTGTAAGCTTCGTGTTAGCATTATTTATTGCTCATACTTATTATGTGCAATATGGGAAACTGTTGGTATAAAATGATGATTGTTGCATATTGAATTAAAAGTTAATAATATGAACGAAATATTCAATCGAAAATCTTCACTTATTGCGAATTACCGCATTGTACTTGAACATAATTAATAACGAACACTACCATGGTAATTCGTAATCGCAATGCAGTGCCATGGCCTGAATATAGTTAGTTTTGCCCCTAACGTAGCCTGATTTGAATATTTTATCCTTTATATGGCACCGAACTGTTTCATCTTTACTTCACGACGTCTCGAAATAGATAAAACTGTGAAGATAGAAGGACATTACAAATAACGACTAACCATTAAGCTCAACACTGGTGTAGAATCAATTTTGATCAAGAGTTTTACAACACTTGACCAGGGTTGCACCAAGCAGAGGTGTTAAGGGTGCAAAAGACCCGGGCGGCAGGATTCAGGGGGCGGCAAGTGTTAATTTTATAAAAAAATATATGCTATTCAATAATATAAACTGCATTGTATGATAAAATAATTATGAAGTACCTCGTAAATGTCATACTGTCGAAGTGCAATAGTTACGACAGGGTGACAAATTGAAGAATCAGACCAAAGATTTCTGCGATCTATGATTAATGCACCAAAGTTGTATACAAAAGCATTCTTTCAAAGTCTCAATAGTATGGGTCAGTTCCATTACATAAGAAATAGGTATATCGTTTCTGTAAAAATATAATTTTTTGTACGACAGACAGAGGGCGCCAGACAATGCATGAAAGTATACATCACTATAAAATACAATTTTTCTCATGCGTTTTCTTCCATATAATTAAAACAATATCACTTTATGTTTCCGTGCTCCATTGTCTACCTACAGTCCTACACACAATTGACAGAAGGTTATGCAAACAATGTGTAATAATTTTTGTTCGTAATGAATATTTATTTCAATTATGACAATAAAATAGTTATTTCAACCCTTTCAGCATTTTCTCATTCGGGGTGGGAATAGCCACCCTTGGAGTGGCCCTGCACCTAACCTTATTAAACGAACCACCATGGAGTAATAAAATCTGGATTGAAGAAAAGATCGTATCCAAGTATTTGCTTCTGTCTCAAGTTGATAAAATTATTGTAGATTTATTCATTAACGTGTAAATTTGTGCTATTTACGTGTTAAAACAATGGGAAATAATAAAACTATATAAATATATAATGGAACTCCCCTATCTGGCAGATGCATTTAAAACCAATACCTCGATTTGGCCCTGTGTGGCTTCAGTTGAAGCATATTATACGTATTACGCATTGGTTGTCTACTAAAAATAATGCTGCCAGACGCTCAACAAATTTTAAGTTGGATTAAATTATTCTTCCATATTATAATAATTATAGCCCATTGGAGACAGGGTTATTTTTGAGGATCACTAATTAATCCTTTTTATGCCGCAATTAGTTTCATTAACGTAAGAAATGTTGTACCTAATTACGCTTTCGTCAGTTAAACGGTTAAAAGTGCACTAAAATTGATATACTTAACTCATTTAGTATTCAAATAAATCTTTTAAATTGTTTAAATATTTATAGGTATTAAATTCTTCTTTTATTAATTTATATTTTAAGTTGATTTTGTGTATCAATGGCATTAAGAAAACAATATGTCAAATATAGGTTTTTATGTTTTTTAGACTTTTTTATACAAAATGACAAAGGTAAAAAGTCTATGACAGAAGTAAATGATAAAAAAATAAAGATATAATAAAACTGGAGCTAAATATAATACTCTTCAAAATATTTAGAAGATGGAGGGCCATTATATGTTTTTTACTCATTCATTCACCCATACCTGCTAAACTGATTAAATTAAATAAAAATAGATTTAATAAAGCAAATAATTCTTAAAAAATGTATCAGACTCAACATAACCGACACAATACAATGATAGCTACATCTATTATTAAGTAATTTCAATTTTAAAAAAATGAAAATATAATTGAAAATCATTTATTTTTACTGTGTCTTGTTTAACGTCCTGCATCCCGCAACAGCGACGCCAAATTGGTGCCATTATTGTCATAACTTGAGGACACGTTATAAATATTCTTTTTTTAGTATGATCTCATATAAACTAAATACCTATAGATAAAGTAAATTAATTATTTTATTTTCTAATAATTAATTTTATTAATGAACCGGAATGCGATATTTAAATTTCTCCGGTGCGTTCCGGTCCATTTCGAGCACAGCTTCAGTGCAACGCTGCATTTCCATTCTTCAGTCTACTGGCAAGTTCTAGGTTGATCTCCTTCTTATGGGAGACGTTGGTTACCAAATAGGTACGTATACATAAAAATAGCGGTGATCTCAAATGTCGAGTTACCCTCCAAATGTGCCGTAGCTGGTCTTCTTAATCCGTCATCCTATTACGTATAAGTACCTATTTAATTGACGCCCATGGTCCACTTTGGCCAGTCGTCTAGTTGGATTTATAGTGACTAAGGTAAAAAAGAAGTTATGTAAAAAAACAATATATTAATCTTTATAGATACTTTTTGAATGTTTGTACCATAAAGTGTATACAGAAAAATGCTTCTGGTAACATTGCTAATTATTTAATAAACTTTGCCAATTAAATACATACACCAAAATTTATGTAGGTAAGTGTTTATTTCAGTCGTTTATGCCAACACATTTTGTTGTATCTTATTTGAAATATGTACATAGACGTGACTAGGGTTGTCATGTCGAAAGAAAAATTATCGACACTGCGCATCTATTCTATACACAAGGCTGCTATCGGCAGTTATCGATGGTAGTTTATCATATTATTGAGGTATTATAATTATTACAATAAGTGCTATGTTTTAACAGCACCTCTCTTGGCTGTGTGACGTTAAACCATTTTTGTCTAAATTTGCCAATAATTCGTTGAAAACATAGATGACTAATAATTCTGAGTGTAATGGAAAAAAGTTAATCTGAATCTGTCTAGATAGAAATGGCGAAGGGTGGATGGAGGCTGTTAAGATCCGATATAAATAGTGCACACTAAACTTTGCCAGTGAGACGTATTTGTTTTTATTGAACTAAAACTACAATATGTAGATAGTAGTGTTTGTACGTTTTTAAAATTCAATTAAACCCTGCCTAAGCCAAGCCATAGTAGATAAAAGTAAAATACATCTTTTATTTATAAAATATCTAAATTTAAATTAAACCATAAATAATTTTAGATATTTATAGATATACGTATAATTTTATTGATTATGGTTTAGTTAGACAGGGCTTAAGGCTATACCTCAGCTGAGGTATGGTCTAACAAGATCGTGACTAGGCGATGCGCGGAATGCGGGTCGCGGGTGCAAGTGACGGAAGCCGAACGAAATATAATTTGTCATAAAAGTTCAACATGCGTCCTTTTTATGTTATGTTTATTATTATATTCGTAATAATAATAGTATATTCATTGACATGTTTTCTTTTTTAAGTACATACGTAAAGTTTTTTAGTCATCTTTACACGATTTAAGAATATTTTCATCCGACGCCATGAAAAAACGAATCGACGCGCAGACGCCTCGACTATCGCTCTCCGAATGACAACGCGGCCGTAATTTCGTTCTAAATACAGTTGAAAATTATTTGCCGTTTCACTTATGTACGCTCCCAACACATATACACAATGCGGCTAATGACGGTGGTTTATCATATTTATGTAATGAAGCGATTAATTTTTACAATAAGTTAACCGTCTCTAAACTAAACTGTCGAAAAGTGCTATGTTTTAACAGCACATTTCTTGGCTGTGTTAACTTTTAGGAGCGAGATAGACAGTTTTGACGGCTAACTTTTTGTACTATGACACATGATATGATACAGAATCCTCGATAGCAGCCTTGTGTATAGAATAGATGCGCTGATATTGATATCGTATCGGAAGAAAATTTCTAAACTTTTAATAATACAAAAATGTAAAACAATCATCATGATAATACACTAAATTTATACAGCCATGCGGTATGACAATAATTTATTGACAGCTACTAAATTATTAACTTAAAAAGCAAAACGGTGTATGCGAGAGGTAAATTATATTAAGTTCATATTGACAACTTTACAGCATTGGCAAAATTAGTGATTTGTCGTGCATTAAAATATAAAATGTCATTCTTTTTAGTGATAAGATTTAATAGGTCACCTACATTTTTCTTTTAAATATATATTCTCTATTTTGTGCTGTTTATAGTTTTAACCAGGGCTCGAAATGGACCAGAGCGCACCGGAGCGCCGTTCTGGTTCATAACCCCAAATTATCCCAAATTATCGTTCCGTCTCGTGGAAAAAATAATTTGACTGTTTGAGTTAGATATGCCATATTAAAACAATAAACCTAACACACTTTTTTTGGAAAATACACATAAAATTAGATACTTAACTATGTTAATATTTTCGTAATATTATCGAGCGCTCCGGTTCGTAAAATTTTCCATTTCGAGCGCTGGTTTTAACATACTTTTTTATATGCGTAAAACGGTTTTTTTAGTTTACACCCAACGGTGCATAATCTCGAATCGGTATTTCTAATGATCCTATACATATTGACAAAAAGTATTGATTATGGTATCATATCAAAAGAAGAGTACCTACCGAAGTATCTATCACCTTCCCAACCGTGCACATCATTATTAAACGTATCAACAAAAAATGCTCTACGTGAACTCTATTAATTAATAATGGAATTATTACACTACTGGTCTGTCATTTGAATCTCTTTCGGAACGTCGTTGACCTCAGATTGGTTAATTGACTTTAATCGGGAAAAGCGTCATTGCACTGGCGCTAGGTACAGTCGCTGGAGTTATCGTACATAATATCCAGTGCCGTGGTGTGGTGGAATGGTGCAGTGCACTTCTTCAAAAAAATAGTAGTTGACATTATTGTTATACTACCTACACACAATCATTTTTCAACGTTTTTATTAGCTCGTATTCTTGTTTGTCCGGTGGTTGTTTGTCCAGTACAAATATTGCAATCGATTTTTAACTAACTTCCCGACTGACTAGCTACACATTTGAAACTTTTAGAATATATCAACACACGTTGCCAATGGATTCTTTTAATACTTTCTAGCCATATTTAAGCAGAATTGAATTCAAATTTAGTTAATTCTGTTTTGTATGGAAAGTTATTTCAGAAAAATCCGTAAATAGTAAAAGACTATTATTGGTTGCTATGAGGGTGGTCCTAGCAACTAAATTATTAATATATACGTGCGTTACTATGGAAATCAAAATGACAATCAGTATTATATATTTGTTTTTTTTATTTACTTCATATTATCAAGTACAAGTTTGAGCATATTGAGCATAATAATTCAACAGAAAATTTGTAAACGTATATAAAAAGTTCTTTTTTATCTTTTTTTTATTTATTATTTATATTTAAAATATGTACATAATATTATGGTTTGTTGTTCATAACTGAGAACATTAATGTATTTTTCAAATCAGCAAACTGGGCGTAAAAATGCGGGAGAAATTATCATCCAATTCAATGGAATTGTGTCTATGGGGAAATGTATTATATTTTTTTACTTAGCATGATGAAATTCAATCTTTAACCATTGGCCAATCACGGATCTGACATCAGACACTCCGGACTCTCAGTCAAAACCTGGATATGCAGCTATAACCGTGGGTGCTCACTTAAGAGTTAAGTATTACGACTTCTCGCATCCACAAGTGGTTATCGAATGCGCGTAGTTTAACGGCCATAATTATTAAGGCTATACTTCAGTTGAGGCATGGTGTCAAAAGACCGTGGCTAGGCGATGCGCGGATTGTGCAAATGACGCGTGCCGAACGAAATCTAATTTGCCATAAAAATTCAACATGCATCCATTTAATGTTATGTTTATTGTTATATTACTAATAATAATAGTATGTTCATTGACATATTTTCTTTTTCAAGTACGTACGTAAAGTTTTTTAGTCACCTTTACACGATTTAAGAATATTTTCATCCGACGCCATGACAAAACAAATCGACGTGCGCACACTTCGACTATCAGTCTCCGATTGGCGACTAGTGCGAAATTTCGTCACACCTACTGTTGAAAATTATTTTCCGTTTCACTGAAGTACGCTCTTAAGATCGTCTGTGTCGTGAAGTAAACGTTAGATGGCTCAGATAGCTGCACCAATTCATGGGTACCGTGGATCTTTCAGTGTCATCTGGGTCACGATCCTAAGTCATGGAGTCCGGTGGGGAGCAGGGCTCTAAATAGACCGGAGTGCCGATCCGGGTCATGAAATCCCCAAAATTATCACTCCGTCTCATGGAAGAATTAATTTGACCATTTGCGCTAAATAGTTCATATTATTATTATTATTATTAAGAAACGGAAACAGCTGCGCAAACAGGGGGCAGGTATTTTCTCCCCCTCCAGAAACGGGAAAATTACAAATAATATACTTAGGTAATTTTTAAAAGTAGTATTACTTCTTATTCTACATCAAGTCCTCATGATGGTTGGGACCCGGATAATTTGGTCGAACAGGTATCTAAACAAATTGGCCCCACCATCTCGGCATTGTACGTATCACAATAATATGCCACATCACAATATTCAAGGAAACATTATTATGTTCCAGATGGCTGCACAAATTCATGAGTGCCGTGGGTCTTCCAGTGGCCACAGTCGTAGAATGATAAAAGGATTGAGGCCAACCCGTTGAGAAGGTTATTCGACAGCCAAATCACTTAGGTCACGATCCACAGTCATAAGGTCTTAAAGATAATAAACAGTGACGTCCATAGACAAAATGTCGCCCCTAGTCAGTGCCAAAATGCCGCCACATTTTTTTGACTCCAATATCTAAGATATGTGTTGTATGGATACATTACTAACAATATATATATATATATACCACTAAATCTAATTTAAATGCCATTTCTGCTTCAATAGACAATATTGCGAGTCTACGGTTTCAGATAGGTAGATACATTTAAAAATACACTAGACAACTTCCAAAACTCGTGACTGGCAAACTTATTTGGATAAATTTTAAATTAGGTATGCACGTCGTGTCATTGCTGTTTACCAAGAACGTGACGTCCAAGGACACCGGAAGTAAACTAGACACCGCAAACCCGACAAAAAAGTCCTGCCAAAATTTTAAAGTCCTAATTAATACATTTTGTTTCCAACCAGTGAGCTGATTTTTTTCCCGTTATTACTAAGTTTATGTAACTATTTTTATAATATATTCCTAGTGATTCTTCTCAATTTGCCGCCCTTTGGATAACTGCCACCCCCAAACGACGCCCAATCTGCCTACCCCCACAGGACGTCACTAATAATAAAGCTCACGGCGAACTGTGTCACGGTGAAATGTTTTACGTACAATAATTTACATGTAACCCAATTCATCACAGGAGAGAGATAACGTCTCATACTTTCGTTCTCTTACATTATTTTTGGTGTCAATAAAGTCGAATTCGACTTTCGAGGACAAACCGTTTCATAACGGATATTTCTTCAATAATAAATGTACAGAACGAAACACTATCATACTGTCTTCAGCGTCTTCAGATAATAACATAATATACTTAAACAAAACTCGATATATACCTACATTTTTATCACAACAAGCATTAAGAAGAAAAAAATAAGATAAACAGAATCTAATAAACAACGTCCGAACCTTTTTATGCAAAACGTTAGCAATAACGCAAAACAAAAAAAATCTAATAATTTGTCTGACAAAAAAGGTTTTAGCGATCTCGTTGCACGCACGCTTGTATCGAGAACTAAGTCAGAGGCTCTTTAATGGTTTTCGATCAAGGACACATTTATAAACATAACATAGTCGCGACACATTTTAATTAAACATCTTTCCGGTTTGATTTTAATTTTATCTCGAACACGTCATAATAATTAAATTCTTAAAATAAACTATTATTCAATATTTCAACAGGGAAGTAACATCATAGATAATAATTACAAGATAAAAAGAACTTTTTATATACTTACTACGTTTTTAAATTTTCTGTTGAATCATATAAAATTCACAATCCTATGTATTAATAAATACTTTTTTGTACTTGATAGAAATACTGAATAAATATTATAGAATACTGAAATGTCATTTTGACATTTCATATTAATTTCCATAGTAATGCACGTATATATTAATAATTTAATTGCTAGGACCCCCTTAGCAACCAATAATAGTGTTTTACTTTTTACGATTTTTTTTCGAAATAACTTTCTATACAAAACTGAATTAACTGAAAATGAATTCAATGCTGCTTAAAGGCGGCTAAAAGTATTAAAAGAATGCATTGTAATCGTGTTCTGATATATTCTAAAAGTTTCAAATGTCTAGCTAGTCGGTAAATTGAGACCAAAGGATACTATTGATCAAATTTCATATACAGTTATCCTCCAGAGTCCAGCGTGTCTGGAAAATTATAAGTACCTAGGCAGTTCACCGTATCACCGATCACCGTGAGCTATTATTCCGCAAACAGATGGCCGCATGGCATTGTGAGCGCTACTTGCTAATCTACTTTAAAATCATTTAAAAGTTTATATAAATATATACGATTCGACAGTGGCGAAGAATAGAGGTATTCTGTTAAGATTCGACATAAATAGTGCACACTGAACTTTCTCAGACATACGTATTTGTTTTCATTGAACTAGGACGACATGATGGGCGAGCCATGTCGGAGAGATGGAGAAAGCCACTAACAATATGAATGAAGACATTTGTAATGCCTAGGCACGCATACAAAGGGGGGGGGGGTTTGGGCCTATTGGAGCGTCCGACCTGGTCGCCACAAAGGCTAATTTTGTTGCATTTAGAAAATTTACGGTGTCATACTGCCAACGTGAAGATCTCTTCACACTTCTTTGAGTGCATGGCGACCTCAGTCTTGGTTAACTGCTCCTGAGACATTCCCAGCCATTAAAAAAATGATTCACATCAAATATAGTGTCCCGTGATACGCCTGATTAAGATCGGCGCATCTATTCTATACACAAGACTGCTGTCGGCCGCTACGGCAGCTATCTAGAGTAGGTTTGTAATTGTTACTAGAAGTGCTATGTTTTAACAGCACCTCTTTTGGTTGTGGTAAATTTTAGAGCGAGATAGACAGTTCTGACTGTTAAGACGGCTAAATCAGTGACGTCCCTAGACAAAATGCCGCTCCTAGGCAGCGCCAAAATGCCGCCCCATTTTTATACAGTATTTTTTATCATCCTATCACGACTCCAATATCTAATAAATATGTTGTATGGATACATTACTAACAAAATATTATACCACTAAAATATACAAAATTAAATTTAGTTATAAAAAGCGATTAAATATATCAAAATTATCAGAGTCTGAGGTTATAATATATGGTTGATATTCTGACACATTTGGTTTGTACCATTTAGCAATACACAGATTTATTATTTCCACACCATTTTTACTATGCTATTATTGAAAGTACAAGGTGTAAACAAAATAATTTTATATCCCAAATGATTCTCTTCAATTTGCTGCCCTTCGACTAACTGCCGCCCCTAAGCGACGCTCAATCTGCCTACCCCCACGGGACGTCACTGGGCTAAATTGTTACAATAAGTGTTAATACTTCGATACAAACCGACCCTAGATAGCTACCGTAGCGGCCGAAAGCAGTCTTGTGTATAGAATAGATGCGCTGGTGTGGTTTGGTGAGGCCATTTACTTCAATTTGTTGATATTTTCGACTTTTATCCAAAGAATACAGAAATTTCCTTGCGGTCAATTTTATTTCCTGGAGCCCGCGAGCGCGTTGTTGGAGACACCTGATACAAGTATTATGTTATGAAATCTTTGTTATTACTAATCGTATTGAAATCTCTACTCAGTCAGCAATCAACATCTGCGACTGGATGTACAGTGAATTCGTTTAAGTTGTCATTGTCAATCTTGTTTATGCACACAAATGACATCGTTCACAAAATGACTTTATTGAGAACATTATAAGTTGGTTGAATTATAAAGTTTCTGGACAATATACGAACACACGTGAGTAACCGTTACCAATTTTCTAATATTTTAAACAGAAACTCATGAGACGGCAGTGTTGCCATCTTTTCAAAGTGGAATTATAGTACAGAGCCTCCAAAATTGGGTCTAGGACGATTTGGCGCCGGGACAACTGGACGCCACGCAATTCAAAAATAAATAGACGTTAGGTACTTACAGGTACTTTAAAAAAATATTTAATAATATTATTTATATTTAGATTATTATATTATGATTTAATATTTGGTGAGAATTTAAATATGCATACGTAAATAATGATTTAATCGTGCATATGTTTAAGTTCCAACGAAAAAAGAGTTTTTTATTTTTATATAAAGCCTTAGGCACGGTAAACAGTTATGTTAAGAGTAAAATGAATTAAAACTACTAAGTAGTAGATAGAAACTGATTAAATTCTTCGTCTACGTTCTGTATACGTGTCTACGGCAGTGCGGCGTCCAATTGTCCTGGCGTCCAGTTGTCCCATTCCCTCAAAATTATAGTATTTGCGGAAAAAATATAGTACGCGTTGTCATCTGTTGAAAATGTATAGGTTTTTTGTTTCTCACAAAAAAAAAAATAACGGATAATTTGAGAAACTCCGAGACCACTTTTTACTTAGGTACCTCTTGCCATCAAAAATGCTTACAGAAGAACTCAAGAAATTTCATTTTAAACCAAAGTCGAGGGATTTTCTTACGTTTTTCAAGCAATTCTTTTCCAAGTTCTCCAAATCTTCTTATATTGCGAAATTATAGTACTTTGCACCAATTTATAGAACGGAAATATCGAATTGATAGTACTTTTTACATATTTTTTTCAAAATATTCAAAATTATAGTATTTTTGGGCGTACTATACCTGTTTTATATCGTACATAGTACGCGGACCAAAATTATAGTACAAATACTATAATTATAGTACGGTTGGCAACACTGATTTGAGACGTTATCGTAATTTTATTCATACCAAGCGAATCGATTTTATCGTATGGTTGGTGTATGTAACAATAATATTATTTAAGAACGAAGGTCACAACGTAAACATAATTATAATTAGTACGAGTGAGAAAGCATTATTTGGCATGCGATTAATCTCCGCATTGTATGAGATTAAAGGCTATGATGGATAATTGGATAGAATGTTAACAATCACTAATAAGAAGCCGATATTGGAGTAACAAGTGAATAGTGATTTGTGTATAGTGGATCTGCTCCCACAGGTAAAGTTAAACAAGTCTGACAGCTGTAATGTAATTACGTATTTTAACCAGAAATCAAATAAATTCAATTTATAATATTGGTTTACCATATATAGGATAGCTAAATTCATGCAGATTAGTTGCGTACACAATTTCTTCAAGTTCTCCCAAGTCTGTTGGTATGGATCGTCGGGATCAACTTCACAGAGGCGGCTCTATCTCAAGGGTTCGTAGGGACCATCCCCACATCATTAATATGTCAAAAATACACCCTATAGTTTTATCATTATCATAATATACCTACTTAATTACACGATTAAAATGAACTATTTAATTTATTTTATCCATCTAAATCCGTCGCAATTTAATAGAGAATAGCATATTGATGATTGTGCGGTATTAAAATAATTAATTACATTAAATATGCCCTATTTCACGGTGACACCGTTGCATATATTAAGAAAACTTGCTCAGTTTCATCCCGTCGCCGCGGTACAAATCTCGTTGTATAAATTAGATGTGAATAAGAATTAGTAACGACTCAGTTAACCATATTATTATTTATTCTGAATAATTACTTATTTTCTCATTAATAAAGTAATAAATATAATGTATAATATGATAAAGTAGGCAGGTACAGTGGCGCACCCAGGAGGGGGCCAAGGGGCCCTGACACCCCCCAAAATTATCAGAATGATTTTAAACATTGAAATTGAAAGCCGATAAACTATACCTTTGGGCTTAGACAAATAAAAACACAGCAAAAAAATGATTTGTAATTCTCCAGCACCCTTTTTAGAAAAAAATCTTAGATTTTAATTTCTAACACAAAAATTTCGAAACACTAATGTCAGGTTTTTTTAGAAACCCAATCCCTAATGGAACTGTCAAAAAATTTTCGGTGTCCACCCGAATTCCGGAGTAGTGTAGCTCATGGCTGGGGAGGGCTGACTGGGCTCTAGCCTGGGGGCCCGGGTTGGGGGGGCACGGCGTGTTGGGTTGACCAGATAAGTGAGATAAACACACATCATAAATCAGCTTTAATAGTAAAAAAAAGTCGCCTGCGGCGCTATTATACTTCATGGCCATGAACATTTTCAATTATATAATTGTGCAATATATTTTTTGATTATTATGTATCGATTCTCGACAGCTCCATCATTAAAGTAGATGTATTAAAAATCGCCAATAATTCACTGTATGAGTATCCTTAATTTGAACTAAAATACAATTTGAAAAACGTTAATGTAGTGTTTCACACTGCCTTTAATCTTAACGGTAGGTAGGGGGCCCGCCAAATATCCTAGCCTGAGGGCCCGTTTCGGGATGTGGGGACAATGGTGTAGGCACACCGATAATAGACAAGTGCAATAGACAAAAGGCCGATAAACGAGAAATTAGGCTGTGAAGAAGAAAAAGATCCTATGGGACTAATTTACATTCTCCTCCTTGCCCCCTCCCCCCCAATATTAAATCCTAGATGCGCCACTGGGCAGGTATGTATATTTAGTAATTAATGGCTAGACCCCACCACATAGTAAGTCGTCCAGCCGCCACTGCAACTTCATATAAACAAGTTTTATATTTAAACTGGCTTTATTAGAAGGTAATTATAATATAGGTATCATATAATAGATTATGCCCTTAGAGTCCTTAGGCTTAGACAATAACTTGTTAACATACATAATTTTGAAAACATTTCTGAGAGAATATATTATTATAACCAATAGAAAAAAACGTTTTTGAAAAAAGTAAGACACCCCGCAGAAATCGAACATGCATCTCTCGGGTATCGCGCCCATGCACGTAGACCACTATCCTAAAGGTACCATACTTTTTTTTTCGACCATGTCCGATCGTAATAGAATCATATGGGCCTCCACAGAGTGGCCGCGCGGCTTAAGCGTTGGACTATAATGCCGTGGGTCCCAGGTTCGAATCCTGGGTATGGCAAGTACACATATTGTTTTCAATTTGTGTGTGAGTCAGGCTATGGACCTAATAGGTTGAGCAAGTGGCTGACATCCATTTCTCGTAAAAAAACAAAATCTGCTAATCTGGAGGCACCATACTTAATTTCGACAAATTTTAACTAATGGCTCTTATAATACGCTCTCTTAAGCGTTTTCTAAATTGAGCTACTGTACTATTGGCGATCGGCTTTCGTATTTTAAGTCAAACTAGGTAGGTATTACTTTAATTACTAACCGACGTCACGTCGATTCTGTCGAATATCGTAATATCCACTAATATCTAATACTGACAACTGCGCTCGGTTTATGCATTGACGCTCATTTAATATTGGTTTATTACACACGCTATTGCATGTCTATAATGCGTGGTTCATTTTCGTTGGATACTCACACATTCAAAACCATACGTCAAAATTTACTGTATTGTCATAATTATAGCCTATCGGAATTCTATTTATTATCTGTTCTATGTGTAGATCCCTATTGAATATGTACACATAATAATTATTGAGCATTACCTAACTCAAAATAGGTACTTAACATATCGACTTGCCAACATTAAATTTAACAGCATCCCCGTGAATTAAGTATCGTTTCGTTTCTAACAATCTCTCCCTTATCAGTCGTCAAGTGTGTTTAATGACTAATTTATTTGCATAGTGATTAATTATTACATAATTACAAGATAAAAAGAACTTTTTATAAGCCACATTTTTACATTTTCTGTTGAATCATATAAACTTGACAATTCTATGTACTAAATTTAATAATTTAGGACAAATAAGGCAATTGTCAACAAATCATTTTTTGCTATTTTGCAACAAACGAACAAATATAGAATACTGAAATGTCATTTTGATTTCTATAGTAACACACGTAGGTATATATTAATAATTTAGTTGCAACCAATAATAGTATTTTACTTTTTACGGATTTCTTCCGAAATAACTTTTCATACAAAACAGAATTAACTGAAAATGAATTCAATTCTACTTAAAGATGACTAAACGTATTAAAAGAATTCATTGGCATCGTGTTCTGATATACCTATTCTAAAGGTTTCGTATGTGTAGCTAGTCGGGAAGTTAGTTAAAAATCGATTGCAAGATTTTTACTGGATAAACAACCACCGGACAAACAAGAATACGAGCTAAGAAAAGCGTGGTAAAAAATTGTTGAAGCTCACAAAATCGCATACTATTAAATATGTATGCAAATTGATTTTAAATTCCATTCAATAATACTGATACCTAATATATTCAATGTCAGACACAAAAAAAAGACATATTTGTGACGCCATCATGTTTACAAAACAGTTTTTTTTGTAATATTATATAATTTGAAAACCGTTAAATATACTTCCTAATATTTCGCCCACTGTGGAGAAGAGACCGGTACCTAATTATTAAGAGGTGGTTTGCGGGTGTGATTTAAAAATGATACTTGGATTCAGAGATTTAATGCGCGAGTCGTTGTTCATGGCTGAGGGTCGCGGCTCGACTCCACTTCTCTAGTTATTCATCGACACGCATTGCCCATGGTAGTGGACACTCTGACATGTCCACTAACCACATCCACCGGTGGTGACTATCACGGCATGCTATAGATAGACTGTATTTCCCATATTATTTTTACATGTAAGGTCCGCACACGATGCGTAGATATTGTGGAGTATGAGGCCATCCGCTTACGCAGAAACTAAAATCTGACGAGCTGGTTGGTGATGGGACTCATAAACTGGCCAGTGACTGATGATTCGCAGACGGCGATACTGAAACCTAATAATCTCATAACCTCAAACTGTCAAACACATTGTCTTTCTTACTTAATTCTAAGCTTTTCCCGTAATATTTTTACGGGAATATCCATTAATAGTACCAATTTTTGGTTAGAAAATATGATTTTCATCGAATCTACCGCTATTGGTACCACTGTTTTATGGGTGACTGGAAACTGAGAGACTGGGAGACTAGCATGTCGTGTCTCTTCGGTTTCGGTCGCGGAGGACTGAGAGAGCCGCCAATGAAATACATTAGGTAGATACTGGAGTTTCAGTCTCGTCTTTTTTGAGTATTCACGTGAGCGGATGGCCTAAAAAGCGCATAATTCCCACCGACTTCCGTTTTAAACCCGGTTCGACGCTTTCCCCGTTGACCCACTCACTTTTACGCGTAAATTACCTATACCCAAGCAGTCCACGCTTTGATTCCAGCAAAGAAAAAAAAACCTGAAGCTAAAAATACTGGTGAGATGCTCAACTTCCAGTCCTTGCACTAGACTAATGTATATGTGTGTGCATAGTCTTTCTTCGTCAGTTCCAAACCACATTTCGAATGCGTATATTTCAGGTCTCGAACTGGACCGGAGCGCACTGGAGCGCCGTTCCGGTTTATAAAATCCCCAAATTTGTGGTCCGTCTCGTGGAAAAAATAAGGCCATAAAATCTAAGACACTTATTTTTATAAAATACACATAGAATTAGATATATTAATATTTTTTGTAAAATTATCGAGCGTTCCGGTTCGTAAAATTATAAATAAAATGCATTGAAAGAATCCCCTCCCTCAGGCATGTACCATATTATCGCAACTTGATTGACTGGAGTCCTATTTCTTTGGCAGCTTCTTCCAGTACAGCAACTACTCCATTTTAGGATTGGTTCTGATCTTGCCACTACATCAACGTCGTCAACATATCCGAGACACAATTTATGAATATGTTTTTAAGTCAAAATGAATCTAATTATATTTATTATTTATTGCAAATTTCAGCGAAAACATGGAACTCATCCCAGCGTCTGTAAATGATGAATTCAAGAAGCATCCAGAGCTAACGAGCGCTGCCATGGATTACATTAGAGGGTGGACAATCCAGCAACCCCATCTCCCAAAAATATCCGGTACTATTGTACATAATTCACATCATATTATACTGTATAAAAACCAGAAAATCTCGACAACATTATGAGAGAACAGTATTCCCCAACTGGCGCCGAATGCTTTGTATTTCTTGAACAGGGCACATGACGAACCAGTCAATCATTTATAAACTCCAGAGTACAGATAAAAGAAACAGATCTTGACAATGCACTCTGCAGTGTTTTAGACTTTATTATTCACCCAGATAACCGGAAGAGAGTTACCAAGGGAAGTAGCTTACTGTAAGCAGCCTTCACTCTGCCCTGACAGAAGCAGATAATCGTGACAGGTGGAGAGTTTTAGTCGCAATGAAGATGATTGGATTACAAGGTGGCCACGATCCTTCAGTCATTAGGAAACGACCAATAAGAGAAAAGAGATAGTGTTAATATATTAATTTATGTAATTGTAATCTTGGCATATACCTACATGTTTTATACTACCTAGAGTACCTAGTATAGTCCACAGATAAAGATCCCCAAATTCTTTATATTCGATTCACACACGGCATTTGAGCCTTTGAATAAATTTTAAAAACTGTGAAAGTAAAGCATAGAAATAAAATATATAAAAAATAAATAGTAACTTGTCTTCCAGATTTAAATATCGCCATCTTTCTACACAGCTGCTACTTCAGCACAGAGAGAACAAAACAGACAATTGAAAACTACTATACTCTGAGGACACATGTGCCAGAATTCTTCAGTAACAGGGATCCTTCGCATCCAACCATAGCGAATACAACACAAGTGGTGTATGTTGCATTTGATTTATTATTAAATATTATAATATAATCTAGACTACCTACCTAATTGTAATATTCCGTCGTCCAGTTGTCCCGTCGCCAAGTTGTCCTGACGTCGAGTCGATGGCGCGGCGCCGAATCGCCCTAGCTCACTTTTCACTATAAAATCAAGCATGATTTATGCGTAGGGTGCAATATTTATTCTATAATATAAAAAAAAATAAGCGATAATCTGCAACTTTTTTTTCCTACTCAAAAAGCCTTTTCGCCTATTTCCCGTATATTCAGGGCAGTGACAATACATTATATTATGCATCAATAAATTAGTTTTACCTAAACAGTGTTCATCCCGAGTCCGCTAACAAAAACATTCCACCCCTTATCTACTTCGATCCCACCTCCAATTCGTCCGGAGCCACGAGGGTTGTTTGTTAGTGCTAATTATAAATAACTCTGTATTATTTAAAAACCTTTTTCTTTTCAGAACCTGTTTTCCTTTACCGGAGCTAACGGATAGTGGAGATAAAGTAATTTACATTGTTTTGAATGAGACAGAACCTTCAAAATATAATTACACTGATGCTTTGAAGTATTTTATACACATTGAAGACATGTTACTACATGAAATGGTGAGTCAATAACCTTTATTGTATTCAAAATTGTAATTAACTTATTTTTAAAGTGTCCATTTCCAAATATTGATAAGTTCCAGCGCTCTAAATTAATAATTTTACGAACCGGAGCGCTCGATATTTGTCCGAAAATATTAAGATATTTATCCAATCGCATGTGTATTTTAATAAAATAAAAACGTGTATGTTCAATTTTTGTTATATTGCTTACCTAGCTTAGACTTTTAAATATTACTTTCCACGAGACAGACGGTCCGTTTCGAGCCCTGATAAGTCCAAAAGTTAATATTAGCAGTACACGAAAGTTTTGTGTTTCAAGCGTGTTGCGATTGTATCAAAATAAGAACCCTCCAACGGGTCTGTTAGGTTCATTATAAAAAGCAAAATCAAATATGAACTGTCATTGCAAAATCGGAAAATTGATAAATCAGTAAAATTTAAAACTGTCTGAGGTGAGTGAAAGTTTGTCTCAGAAGGAAAACTACAGCGCCATGCTTTACATATATTTTTTTTGATTAATTATATTAAAATCCTCCACCATGTCATTAGGACGCTAAGCTGTCTGCAAGACCTAGCAAGACAGATGGCTCTGGTATTATTAGATTAATGATACTAGTGAGTAATGACAACTGTTATAATTTTCTTTCAGGGTAGCCAACATGGAACTGTAATTGTGTTTGATTTGACGGGCGTATCGTTCGGACATTTGGGGAGACTGAGTATTATGAGCATGAAAAAATTTTTCTACTATCTTCAGGTGAGTTCATTAATAAGTAAATTATTAATTATAAAAGAACACAACCAATCTCTCAAGAGTGCATAGTATAATATGGAAAATCTATATTTTAATGCTTGTGGCAGGGAATTTTCGGCAATCTTCCGTTTCGACAGGTGAAACAAATCAGTTTGTCTCACCTGCCCGCACTATAATACGATGCAACTAGAGCCGTCATACTGTCTAAATCATGGGTGGCCAACCTTTTCAGCGGCTGGGCCAGATTCTAAAAATGAGATTTCCTTCCGGGCCGCACAACCGATTTTTTTATTATACAAAACAAAAAAGAAATATATATTAATAAAATAAAACATAAATGAGAATCAAACATATTTATTAGATTAGACTTTTTTAAATAATAAAAAATAAACAAAATAATATAAAAATAAGAAATTTTAGTGAGAAGTTTGATTTTGTGTGGCAGAACTAAGTGCATCAATATATCGATATCGATTGAGTGAGGTTGTTCCTACATGCAAACAGTTTTCCAAATGGACATCAGTGATTCGTATTCTCACTCGAGATTTGATATGCTTCATCCGACTAAAAAGCTATTCACACGTGTAAGTGTTTCCAAATAGCGAAGTCATCATTAGAGCATGTTTCACAATGTTCCATTTGTAAATTTCCCGGTAATAAATTTACGTCTACGGAGAATGGCGTTGCAAATGCAGCAAAAAGCACACGGTGTTTTTTTAAATCTTGAGCCAATATTTTATCCCAATTTGCGAAATTAGCACGTCTAGCGGTAGCATTTGATTTATTATTATTTTTATTTTCTCACTGCTCCACGGGCCACAAGTTGACACCCAGTGAGCCGCGGGTTGGCCACCCATGATCTAAATAGAGTATTGATACTTGCAAGTATCAGTATTAATAACACAATAATGGTGTTAATAAAAACGACGGTTGGTGGCCGAATGATCCTTGAAAATCACCCAAACGGCAAAACTAATCTTATGATCTCTAATATAAATACTACAATAGGTACTATCATCATGACATTTTCACCATAGTACTGTGACGGTCAACAACCCCTGGCCTTGTCAGCGTAATTACAACAACGCGATAATCAGTTACACAAGTATCGCACATCACCTCATTTACGGTCAGTACATTTTGCAGGTGTGACATACTTCGATGAGGGTCGACAATCCCAGTCCTTGTCAGTAAAACGCCGCGAAGTTGCAATCATGCGACGGTCAGCATAATACCCAATTTCGACCTAAATAAAGAATAGCTTGTCGTAATTTAGTCACAGTTGATGGGATATAGCAATAATCGTAGTAGTACACTCTATAATTATGACTCGGACTGAGCAGATCTCACCGCATAGTACTCACTTCCACCGAGCCTCGGATCGCTAACATCTCTCCTGCGTTATTTATTCTTGTTCCACTTGTATACTGTGTACGCAGCAATAAATTCTCGCTCCTCGATTCACTCGAGCAACCTCCAACCAGTCTTTCTCCTGAAACATCATCACCCCCAAATAAACACCGTGATAAGGTGGCGACCTGTCTTACCAAATACAAAGACGTTGTTCTGCGTTTACAATTTCATTTATGTCGCTTCTTGACACGCACTCATTTATTTTATTTACTTTAGGAAGCCATGCCGGTTCGTCTGAAAGGCCTCCACTTCATCAACGTGGTGCCGGTCATGGATAAAATGGTGGCGATGATGAAGCCCTTAATGAAGAGCGAACTGATGCAGATGCTCCACATCCACGCAGACGGGATGGATTCCTTATATCGCTTTATACCACAGAGGATTATGCCTGCTGACTTCGGAGGAGCATCTCCGAGTGTTAAAATACAAAGGGGTATGTATATAATATATTATATAATATCAGACATCTCCAACACATCGATCCATCAAACCATCTCATACTCCCTAACACTCTAAATCATAATCCCTGGAGTCAAAATGTCGAAGAAAAGAAGATATTATTAAAAATATTCTAATGCATTGTGATTATCGATTAAGTTGTGATTATATTGAGATGCACGTCGCATACTGTCACGACGACAAATTTAATTTATGGTTTCATAATTTTGCAGAATATTTTGAACGATCACCATCTCTGTAACGGTGCGATACCTACAACGTGAGGTGACCTCATTGTTGTTCTGGTGATTTTGGCAGATTTTGCTAACTAACAATGTTCGTTTAAAGCATGGGTGGCCAACCTTTTCAGCAGCCGGGCCGGATTCTAAAAATGAGATTTCCTACCGGGCCGCACAACCGAGTTTTTTATTATACAAAACAAAGAAGAAATATATATTAATAAAATAAAACAAAAATAAGAATCAAACATATTTATTAGATAAGACTTTTTTTAAATAATAAAAAATACTTAAACAAAATAATAATTATTATTGGACTTTTCTTTCGAAGAGCAAACACAACTTACCAATATTGGTAAGTACCTATTTGAAATCAATTTATGTTTTTTTTCCTTTTTTTTCAGAACAAATTATCAGCAAAATCAATGCAAACGCCAAGTTCTTCATGGAAGAAGAGCGTGAACGCGTGAACGAAGCCCTGCGGCGAGGAAAGGCGAAGAACGCTGTTGAAATTTTTGGAGTGGATGGTTCATTCAGAAAATTAGATATCGACTGAATTATAATTCGTTATTCAAACATTTAATGTCAAACAAAGTGATTAACCTAGTGATCTCCCGTAATTTATTATCCTGTAAATTACGTCTGTGATTGTGATCAGGGGCGCCAAGGGTATTAGGTATGCGAAACGCCCGGGCGGCAGGATCCAGGGGGCGGTAAATAAAGTCGAAAAATCAAGTTTAGTGATTTTATTAAAAAAAAAAAAATACATGTTATTCAACTATATAAACTAAATCTTACGGTGAAATATAATATCGATTGTCTAACATTGACACCTCGTACCTGAAATTCAATATTTTTATAGTAGTTAAAATCTTATTCAAAAACTATTAAATGATATTAAATAAAAACAAAAATTCCATTAAGTATATTAAAAATGAACTAAATTATTTTTGCACTAAGCGTATTTTTGTTTTCATTTAATATCATTTACTTAATAGTTTTTGTATAACATTTTAACTACTCCTATCAAAAATATTGAATGTCAGATACGAGGTGTCAATATTAGACCATCGATATGAAATATCTACGTTCGTTGCTTACTGATTAAGGGCGGCAAATCGAAGAATCTGAGCAGATTATATAAATATTATGTTTCTGCAAAAATATAATTATAAGTAGGTACGTAAAAGGACAAATTACGCCATCGAATTAACTGAACCATAAAGATAAAACATTTTAAGAAAAACAATTTGTCATATGAATTTATTTCATAAATAGTAAAAAAAGTTGCCTGTGGCGCAATTTTCTTCCATGTCATTAAATATGTGTTGTCATGCTTCAAGGATACATAACGATCGTTTCAAATCACTATATAATACAGAATGTTATAGGCAGAGCTTCGAACCGTTATTTTTTTTCGTTAAAAAATATAATATATCAGATCGGTTCCGGAAACCGGAAAAAATGTCGAATTTTCGGGTATTCGATTCTGTTCCGGTTTGAAGCTCTGGTTATGGGCTTATTTAATAGGCAAACTATGTCATATTTTTTCATTAATATATGATTTTTTTGTTTGATTTCTTTCATATTTCTTATGGGGGACGGCTATTTTGGATTGGCACTCGGTAAGCAGTTTCCCTTAGCGCAACCCTGATTTTGGTAGCACTATAATAAAGTTAAAGGGTTGATATACGCCAGCTGCAAAGCGAGGTCGATAGCGAATAAGTGTATACGGACTAGACTACAATCAGACTGTCGTATTCAAACAATTTTCCTTCGACGTCCTAGTGGAGTACGCGCGCTTCCGAAGATATGGGTGGTGCCGGTGGTGGTGACTTCAAATCCCACCGTTGGCTAAAAAAAGATATGGTTGTATTTATATCCAGAGCTCTGGAGCTCTCCCTCGTAAAATAAATCTTTTAAGATAACCTCAAATCTGTGTAGGCACACAAGCTATACTTTTTAGTTAAAATAGTAATTATTAACATTTTATTTTTGTTCTTATTTCTAATAGTACGAGTATCAAGAGTCGTGCTTTTTTATAGATATGAATCCCGTTTTTCACCTGGTGTGTCTCGACCCTAACATGTAATTATTATTGCAAAAATATTTATGTAAGTATAATATTGTATTCATGTAGGTACATAAATGTAGATAATAGGTTAATACTTAATTAAATTAGTGATAAAAACGGGAATGGGACAACTGAACGCCAGGATAATTGGACGCCGCACTGTCGTAGACACTTATACAGAACGTAGACGAGGAATTTTAATCAGTTTCTATCTACTACTTAGTAATTTTAATTCATTTCACTGTTAACATAATGTTTTTTTTATTGCGAATTGAGAATTAGCATGCCTAAAGCTTTATATAAAATAAAAAACTCTTTTTTCGTTGGAATTTAAGGTTCAAATAGACCATATGACGATCGGGCGCATATATGCTAAGAGCGATTTAGTGTTTATGATAATATCTATTCCATTCCGACATATTATACATACATATTATATGACAGCTATGACATCGTATTTACACTCTGTGACACAGGACGCCAACATAAGAAAGTTTTTTCGGCATTTATATGACCGATCGTCATAGAGTCTATTTGAGCCATTAAACATTTATGCACGATTAAATGATTATTTACGTTTGCATATTTAAATTCTCACCAACTATTAAATCATAATATAATAATTTAAATATAAATAATAATATTAAATATATTTTTTTAAAGTACCTATAAGTGCCTAACGTCTATTTATTTTTGAATTTCATGGCGTCCAGTTGTCCCGGCGCCAAATCGTTCTAGACCCATAAAAACCTAGTGTATATACTATTTCAAATGAGCTTTAAAATTACATCCAATAGTAGAGTATAGCATGTATCATGTAATGTATTATAAAATATTTAAAAAATAAAAAAAATCATAGAATTACAATGTTATTCTTACTGTGTAGTGTGTACCTACCTATATTATATCTGATCACATATTGCAAAGAACTTAAAGTTGTCAGTTTTTTTCCTCATGGCTCAACTCGGATCCACACGGAATATTTTTCGAAAATACTAACATACTATCTATTTTTATATGTGTTATAAAAAATAAATGAAATAATTACAAGATAAAAACAACTTTTTATATTCTTACAACATTTTTAAATTTTCTGTTGAATCATATAAACTTGACTTGACTAGCTTAAACTATCAAAAAATTTTGTACTGTATAAATAATAATGAAATGTCATTTTGACATTCATATTGAGTAACGCACGTATATATTAATAATTTAGTTGCTAGGACTCCAGACACCTAGCAACCAATAATAGTGGATTGGATTACGGATTTCTTCCGAAATAACTTTTCATACAAAACAGAACTAACTGAAAATGAATTCAATTCTACTTAAAGATGGCTAAAAATATTAAAAAATGCATTGGCATCATGTTCTGATAAATATTATAAAAGTTTCAAATGTCTAGTTAGTCGGGAAGTTAGTTAAAAATCGATTGCAAGATTTGTACCGGATAAACAACCACCGGACAAATAAGAATACGACCTAATAAAAACGTTATAATAGTAAAATACATATGTTAATTATAAAAGTATGTGAATTAAATTACTTTTAACCGGAATGCAACGTTTCATTTTTCCGCGAGACAGCTTAGGGATTTCACAACCTGGAGGTGTGCTCTGGTCATTTTGAGCCCAGCGCATCTATTCTATACACAATACTGCTATGGGCCACCATCGGCTATCGAGGGTAGTTTTTCATATTTTGTATTGAGGTATTATATTTTTATTTTTACAATAAGTTAGTTGTATTTTTTACAATATCTGCTATGTTTTAACAGCACTTCTCTTGGATGTGCTAACTTTTAGAGCGAGTTAGACAGTTTTGACCATTTAGACGGCTAACTTATTGTAATAATTATAAAAACTCGATACAAAAATATGATAAACTACCCTCGCTAACCGCCGATAGCATTCTTGTGTACAGAATAGATGCTCTGGACGAGTTCTCTAAATTCGTCCGCTAACCATTACCGTGAGTTCTACCATTAAAATAGATCCCATTAATATGCAGACATTCGAACTGAAAAATTAGTGTAATCCTACATACTTCTAAGAAATTTTGTTGATTATTGTATTCTTTTCCATACTTACAAAAATTTAAAATATAGATGATAATAAAGAATTTATTCAATTCTTTAAAGACGACTCAATTTTTACATTGTCTTGTTATAAATAGTGGTACGTTTATACATATATACTAATTATAACGTGATATTTATGTCTG
This sequence comes from Rhyacophila brunnea, assembly GCF_057557595.1. Lineage (NCBI taxonomy): Eukaryota > Metazoa > Arthropoda > Insecta > Trichoptera > Rhyacophilidae > Rhyacophila > Rhyacophila brunnea. The sequence continues at coordinate 19,223,887 of NW_028232893.1, read as the reverse complement.
ACACCAAATTCAACTAGTGTAAACTCTAGTTACACTAGTATCTACCACTTGTATCGTATGTGTCAGGGGTCTAGGACGATTTGGCACCGGACAACTGGACGCCACGGAATTCGAAAATAAATAGACGTTAGGTACTTATAGGTACTTTAAAAAAAATATTCAATATTATTATTTATACTTCAATGATTATATTATGATTTAATAGTTGGTAAGAATGTAAATATACAGACGTAAACAATGATTTAACCGTGCATATGTTTAAGTTTCAACGAAAAAAGAGTTTTGTATGTTATATAAAGCCTTAGGCATGGTAATTCTCAATCCGTGATAAAGAATACATTATGTTAAGAGTAAAATGAATTCAAACTACTAAGTAGTAGATAGAAACTGATTAAAATATCTCGTGTACACGTGTCTACGACAGTGCGGCGTCCAATTGTCCGGAGGCCAGTCGTCCCATTCCCATGTGTTAGACGCTTACCGTGGGCTCGCACATCAGAACTCGCCTCATGCGTCACATGTCGAATTCGTCGATGTGACGTCATCGTAAACCAAGAAACATACGTTATCAAATGGAGCTTCGCAGATTGCCCGATGCAACTGCGACGATTGATAAAAATATGTTGCTGCCACATGCGTCGAGTTGCATTGTGCTCAGTGTTGCCATCTTTTCAAAGTGGAATTATAGTACAGAGCCTCCAAAATTGTAGTATTTGGGGGGAAAATATAGTACGCGTTGTCATCTGTTGAAAATGTGTAGGTTTTTTGTTTCTCAGAAAGAAAAAAATAACGGAGAATTTGAGAAACTCCGAGACTCCTTTATATTTAAGTACCTCTTCGACCAAAAATACTTGACTTGAAATACTACCGAAGAATTCAAGACATTTCATTTTAAACCGGTCAAGGGATTTTTTTACGTTTTTCGAGCATTTTTTTTCCAAGTTCTCCAAATCTTCTTATATTGCGAAATATAGTAGGTACTTTACACCAGTTTATCGAAATTTTAGTACTTTTTACATATTTTTTCCGATATTTAAAATTATAGTATTTTGGGCGTACTGTACCTGTTTTATATCGTCTCGTCTCGCCACTTATATGGCTCAAAATAATGTTAACACCGAGACTGCCAAAGTTCAAGCTTGCAAACATAAATCGAAAAAGTTGAGCCACCGTTTACTTTTATATCAAGTCTTTGACACATTGTTTGGTTCGCTAGTTTCACAGGATTGTTTATACCTATTGATATTATTGTAATAATTGTATGAATAAAACATGTGAAAATATATTGTGTTTTATTATTGTGAATAATTAACTAATATTAAATAAAAAATAGTATGTACTAATTCCACATACCTACCTACTTTTAAAAATCATTAGGATCGGTTTGATCAGCTTTCATAGGATGTCAATTTGATGTGTGTTTATCTCACTTATCTGGTCAACCCGACACGCCGGGCCCCAGGCTAGAGCCCTGTCAGCCCTCCCCAGCCATGACCTACACCACTCCGGAATTCGGGTGGACACCGAGAATTTTTTGACAGTTTCATAACAAATTTTTCTAAAAAGGGTGCTGGAGAATTACAAATCATTTTTTTTGCCGTGTTTTTATTTGTCTAAGCCCAAAGGTATAGTTTATCGGCTTTAAATTTCAATGTTTAAAATCATTCTGATAATTTTGGGGGGTGCCAGGGCCCCTTGCCCCCCCCCCCCCCCTGGGTGCGCCACTGATGTCAAATGATGCAAAATACACAATCTCACAGAATAATTATCCACCCAGACATTGCCACTAAAACAATTTAGAAATGAGACAATTTTTATTTTTACATAAAATTATATTTTAGATAAGTACACAAATAAAAAAAAACATTCGAATTAAGATATTATAAAAAAATTATTTAAAATTAAATTTCAATATTGTGTGCTAACCTTCTTAAATATTCTAAATAATTAGAAATACTACCATACAAAGGCATAACTAAGTGTTAAACGCTCATGATTTTAAGTTATTACTCTACTAACAGCTGTAACGGACTAAATCTCAAATTACACTGATTATAGTAAGTATGTAAATTATTTCTATCGATACGCAACTCGAAAAACCAAAAAACACTTATATTTTTGTATTTTTGCGGGCGGTTTTGTCTAGGCGGATTTGTCCCGGCGGTATTGACGAGCACTGGTACGGGCGCATTTGGTTTGGCGGGGCGGTTTTTTGTCGGGGTGCCGAAATCTAGTGTTTGACACAAAACATAAGCATCACGATAGAAGTGTCCTAATGAAAACACACGATTAGACTTTCATTTTGGTTTTCTGTATACCAAAAGAAATTTCTCGAAAATAACGCACTTGTAATAATAATATGAAAATAAATTAACTGATTGATTTTCAGTTTGGACGTCTATTTTGTAATGATAACTAATTCGTATTAAATTTGATATCTTCTAATTGGAAGCCCATGAAATTTCAATATGGCGGCTTATTTTTTTCCAATTCGAGTGATTAATTTTTATAAAATTAGGTACCTATACTAAGTGTGTATTATGGAATTTATGGCCACGGTTGCCGCGCGGCTTAAGCGTTAGACTATCACGCCGTGGGTCTCAGGTTCAAATCCTGGGTCTGGCAAGTAGGTACACATATTGTTTTTCAATTTGTGTGTGAGTCAGGGTATGGACCTAACCGGTTGAGCAAGTGGCTGACATCCATTTCTTCGAAAAAACAAAATCTGTTAATACAAACCTCTACCCTGTGGAGGCCTATTGATCCTATTAGGATCGGATATGGTCGAAAAAAATTATGGAATTTTTGGGAGTTATTTTGGTATTTCATAGACTTCCAATTGCAAAATATCAAATTTAACTTCGAATATTAGTATTTTGCACTGTAAAATTCACAATATCTAAGACGAAAAACAAAAAAATCACATAGTAATCATAGATTTTTTTGCGATTATTATGGTATTTTATGGGGTTCCAAGTGCAAAATTAACATGTTTGATTGGATTTTAAGAACTTTTTCTGTTTAAAACTGGGCGGCCCCGTAGTCCAGTGCGTTAGGCGTGGGCCTTTTATCCGGGAGTCATAATTCACAATACATTTATGTATTTTATTAAAGTATGATATTTGGTGAATATTTTAGAATATTATGAGGACATAGTGAGGGCAGAATCATTAGAATAGAGTGGAAGGAGCGACATTATTAGGTGCGAGCTAATTCTAAAGACTCCCCTCTTATGATATCTATTTCACTGAAAACGATGACCTGACTTACATAATATTACATAAATAGGTATATTTAATATTTTTCTGTAAAACGTTTTGTCGATTAGTGATTCTGAATAAATACTTATTGGTAAGTATGAATATCAGTTTGTCAGAATAAAATCTAATTTGGACAGATTTATTTTTTGCAAAAATATAGTGGTCTTTAAAAGTTATTACTCACAGAACAGATAATAAATAGAATACCGATAGGCTATATTCAATACGCCGCATCTTGATGCAGGGTTTTGAATGTCTGGGTGTCCTACGAAAATGAAGCATGCATTATGTACGTGCAATACTGCCCTTCTATGGAAGAAGGCAGTAACACGCAAAAATGGTAAAATTGAGCTATGAATGCCATCCGTTAGGTAATTTTGAAAGCTATATATTTTGTTCACTTTAAAATCAGTATTATCACTAAAATACCGTTAAAATCCTTAGTGAAAAAATAGACATCTTTGAAAATAATACATTTTTTTTAGCAAAAAGGCAGTAATTGCACCTATTCATTGCAGTTACTGCTTGTTTATTATTAATTTGATTGTATTTTATCATCTTACTAATAAAAATTACCACCGTTTTTTATTAATTCACAGTACTAAAGTTTGAGAAAAATCACATTTTGTCATTTATCTCGAAAGTGTGTAAGAGTCAGTTACTGCCTTCTTCCTAAGAAGGGCAGAATAGTGTGTGTAATACACTAACATTAAATGAGCGTAAATGCATAAACCAAGTGCAGTTTTCAGTCTTCGACGTAAAACTTATTCTTGACACGTGTGTGAGTTTAACCCGGATTCTTCCTTACTCGAGTCGCTTACCTGCTATCGCCTTATCCGTTATGTATTTCAGTTCCCATTATTTCTGAGTTCCCTGTTATTACTGTCATTAGTTAAACAATTGTGAGTGTACTAGAGATGAGTTGGAAATACTGTCACCAGTTTGTGTACTCAATCAAGTTTCGGATGAAACTACCCATACTCAGTATGTGTGGTCCAATAAACTTATTCCAAATCATCGCGAGTCGCTGTTCTGTGCACTCGCCAGTTGGTAGACTTTCAACACTATTGACATTAAATGCGCGCGATCGAGATAGCACTTGAATATAGGTATATTTTAATTTATCAGTCTATTGCGTTCAAATGTATGAATAATAGGTCATAAATTTTGTGTCGCAGCACAGTGGTGAGATGACGCACAGGCTTAGGCTTGTTATGTGACCGCTCAAAACATGTTTAATTTTTTTTTTTAAATCACTGCTATTCATTTTTGTTAACAAGAATATTTTAACCTAACAGAAAAACAACTCATAAATTTAAAATGTGTTTAATATTTAATAATAAATGGGACTTCTCGACAAGCTGAGCTCAGCGTATTTTTAGCGATTTTATTGAAGCCGATACACAGTCTGAGTTCCTTGAGCCGATACGTATTTCAAATACTAATATGGAGTTGGTTTTAGTTTCAGTTGAGTATGAAACTTTTGTCGCATACGCACGCCAAACGCTCTATATAGTATTCCAATACTAGTAAGTATTTTGGAACAAGTTTCTATTACTAAGTATTTTTTTATACCGGTAGTAAGTATACTTTGTCTTCAAAATCGACCAGTTTTCCCATGTCTAGAGTGTACACAGTGCCTGAAGATGTCGAACGGCGAAACCCGAGTCGCAACATACGACTCAAATGTAATAGTACAAAACGTAAATCCATTAGAAACGACATATTAGTTAATCGACTTAAAGACATATAAATAATCGAAGCATAAAAAATCTTGACAATGTTACATATTGCTATGACAACCGCAACTGTTTGAGATTAGGTTTCGTGGAATTACTTTACCTAATTGTCAATATATCGTGTGTATGTCGTTTTAATAATGTAGGTGTATTTGTCTGTTTAAGATAGCAGAAAATACATAATAAAATAGGTAAGTAAGGCAAGTCCTCTTAAGGACGACACACTTAGGGACGTCACTGAACTTACGTAACCATGTACCAGGTAGAGGTATTTCGTTCTACAGGGACACTGTTGTACGCTAAAAATGATTTGCAGTTGTGTTGGTGTTTTTTGGTAGTATTGACACAGGGTGTGCATGAAGAATTACGGAAAAATAAGCATATTTTTATGACTTATCGTTTTTATAAAATATGGAATAAAAATGCGTACATTAGAACGTAGGTACCTGTATATTATTTACTTATACTGATAGTTACATTTCAATGAAAACATCGTGTATTATTATTTATTTAGTTGGGATTGGAAATATACAATGTTTTGGAATTTATGAATTAGTGTTAACGATATCATTATCGCTATTTAACAGATTAGTTATAAATGTATAGAGAACTAAACAATTAAAGACAATTTTAATACCGTAAATACATAATTTTGTTGTAAATGTCATTTAATTATACATATAATCATTAGGACTTCTGAGAACAATTATTACAAATGGCATTTTCAACTATAAGTATAATGCTGTCAAAGTAAAATAAATGCTAGGAAGAACATAATTTCATACATTGGACACTAAAGACGTGCCTAGCTATATAGATAACCAGATAACAGTCACTATATGAACACACTGTAGACGACTCCAAAGAATGAGTTTATGACCTGTTTATGACCAGCGACTCTAACAAAAGAAATTCCGCCCTTTACGCCCCTGCACTGTACGTCTAACCAATTGGTGATAAAGTAATAATTGCAGGCGGTTCTAAGTAGGGTTTTATTACAGACCTTAATGCATACACACAAATAATACCAATCCAGATGCGAAGCAATTTTAGCGTACAACAGTGACTCTGTAAAGTGCGTGGACTTATACCAATGGCGAAGGATAAAGTTAGGCGGTTAACAGTGACGTCCCGTGGGGTAGGCAGATTGAGCGTCGCTTGGCGGCGGCAGTCACTCGAAGGGCGGCAAATCGAGGAGAATCATTAAGTATATATAGAAATAGGTACTTAAACTTAGTAATAACAAAAATATCTTTCCATAAAAAATAGAGCTCACTTGTTGGAAACAAAATGTATTAATTAATATAAAAGGTTTTACCGGTCTGAATTTTTTTGTCGGGTTCGCGATGTCTAGTTTACTTCCGTTATCCTTGGACGTCACGTACATGATGACCAGCAATGACACGTGCAGATCTGCGAATTATATTTGAATTATATGTACCTAGGTAAATATTGACCTAATTAATGTATCCAGATATTATTGAAAGGTGTCAGGTGTATATTTAAATGTACCTGAAACCGTGGACACTCAAAAGTGTATGTTGAAGTAGATAGAGATGGCATATAAATTAGATTTAGTGGTATGTATTTTGTTAGTAATGTATCCATACAACACATTTCTTAGATATTGGAGTCATGGAAGCATGATAAAAAATACTGTATAAAAATGGGGCGGCATTTTGGCGCTGCTTAGGGGCGGCATTTTGTCTAGGGACGTCACTGGCTGTTAAAATCTGACATAAATAGTGCACACAAAAACTTTATCGGTCATACGTATTTGTTTTCATTGAACTAAGACTAGATACATATCTGTAAAACTAAAATACACAAAATTATGCCATTAAACCATACATAATTTCAGATATTTTAAGGACAGAAGAATATTTTTTATCCGTTATGGTTCGGTTTAGGCAGGGCTTAATGAATTTAAAAAAAACCTATAAACACCATCTGTAATATGTATTCTTAATTCAACGAAATCAAATAAATATGACTGAAAAAGTGTGCACAATTCGTTTCGCCCATAGCATACCTATACTATTATGGTTTGATTTAGGAAGAATCTAATTGGATTTTAAAAACGACACCATCATCAGCACCATCTGTAAATTGTATTCTTAGTTCAATGAAAACAAATAAGTATGATTGACTAATCAATTCAATTATATATAGGTATAATATGAGGCACCAAGGCCAAACGGCCTTTTATCCTCGTCATCTGTAGTACTCGCGTTTGTATGCCTATTAACGAAGAGCTCATGGCCCTTTGTCGTGGGTCTGAAGGAAAAAATAAAATGTAAAAGAAAAGGGGAAAATATGGGTAATACAATGGTTTCTCCTTCGAATTCACGGAGTCAGCACTGCGAAATATTTTATTTTTTATATCTATGCAGATTGAGAGGAAACTAAATGGCCTCTCTTTTGTCTCCTATGGTAGGGAAAAAATATAGACTACTTTAAGAGCAATATTGCTCGTGGTCTAGAAACTTCGGTGGAGATAGCTGGATCGTAATTGTTTAAATCTTTGATCGACTGGTTTGAGAAGTCAGCTGTCATGGAGCTGTAGAATTTTTTAGAAGGTTTCAAGACGTGGTTTCTACATTCAAGTGTCTATGATGAGTGGTATTGCGTACAAACCATAGGGCATCTGTCATTGTTTTAAGAGATTTGTTTTGTAAATAGTCTGTAGTGTTTTTAAATGTTTTGTAGGATTATCATAGCCTCAGATGGGGGCAGCATATATTGTCATAATGGGACGGATAATCGCTGTATAGAGATGGATTGACAAAGTTCATTGTGCACTATTTATGTAGAATCTTAACAGCCTACCTCCACCACTCGCCACTTCCAGGTACCAGTAGTGAAGGGTGGAGGTAGGCTGTTAAGACCGGCCATAAATAGTGCACATTAAACTTCGTTAGATAATCGTTGGACAAATTTAGTCATCCAGTGGTATCCAAGAGGTATAAAACGTCCGCAAGGTAGACCTAGAGGCCGCTGGATCGATGAAATGATAATGGTATACGGAAGTATGTGACAACGCAATGCGCAGGACCGAGAGAAGTGGAATGAGCTTGGAGAGGCCTTCATCCAGCAGTGGATAGATTCAGGCTTGATTAAGATGATAATGAAACTTTGTTAGCCATACGTATTCGTTTTTATTAAACTAAGACTACAATTTACAGATGGTATTGGTTAGTTTTTAAAAATCAATTAAACGCTGCCTAAACCGAACTATAATAGTTTTGGTATATTTTGGGCGATATGACAAAATTGTGCATACTTATTTGTTTTCGTTACATTAGGAATACATATTACACATATTGTTGGTTCATTTTTTTAAATTCATTAACCCCTGCCTAAACCAAACTATAATAGATAAAAAATATTATTCTATCTATAAAATATCCAAAGTTACATACCTAATATGATTTAAACGCATAATTTTAGATATTTTATAGATATATGGGTATTTTTTGACTATTATCTATTATGGCTTGGTTTTCGCAATGTTTAATTGAAATTTAAAAACTAACCAAGACCATCTGTAAATTGTAGTCTTATTTCAATGAAAATAAATACGCATAACTGACAAAGTTTAATGTGCACTATTTATGTCGAATCTTAACAGCCTACCTCCACCTCTCGCCACTACCAGGTAGCTATACCTGCATAGCTGTTACCGATCGTTTCAAAACGTGTAACTATGTAAAAGGTAAAACTAATTAGTAATTTGTTTTTTCTCTCTCGACATATACCTACGAATATTATTGTTATCTAAAATATTATTTGACAAACACAAAATGCGTTGGGCGGTGCGTAACGATATCGTAAATTGTTGTTATTTGAAGGGATAAAAGGCGCGTAGGTCAAATGCTTTATAGAGATAGGTTGCTGACGTATTTAAAAAGGGTGAGTTAATGTCAACCATTTAACGAAATTTATTTTTTAATAGACTCTAAGAAACTTTTAATGCTGGCTGACAGTGATAACCAATTATTTGGAGTATACTTAACTATCTACACCACAGAACAGATTAATAGATATAATTCAGATAGGCTATACCTACCCCAATCGTGTCCGGAAATTTGTACATAATATGCAGTTCGCCGTATACTTCACCGTGAAATGTTATATCAGAAATATTATATGGTCATATCTTTGGGACGTGTAGTACTGAGATAAAATCCATGTGTAAATAAAACACGGTTCTTATCGGTTTACAGGAAGCCAGCGGCAAATTTTGAAAATAGCCGATATATTGGGTGATTTGTTAGGTTAGGTTAGGTTTTCATTCTTTGATTCTGCCAAATCGGCTATAAAAGTTGGCGTGGTTCCAGCCTGACTTCCTGTAAACCGACTTGTACCTAAAATACTTACAAAGCCGTACAGTATACGATCATCTCTTTCCGATAAGAAAGCTCACGGCGAACTGTTATAAGGTGAAATGTAATACATTCAATTTACATGACGTAACCTTACCCATACACTACATTTTGACGCAAGGTTTTGAATGTGTTAGTGTCCTACGAAAATGAAACACACATTATAGACGTGCAATAGTGTGTGTTGCAACCTCAAATATAACAATATTGAATGAGCGTCAGTGCATATACCGAGAGCGTTGGTTACTCGAGATCGGTTGCCTGTTACTCCATACAGTTTGACAGAAAAGCTCGCCACTGGGTGTGTATGCATCAGCTTAGAGATATTCAAACAAAATCACAGTCACAAACACAAAATCACACTGTCAAGATTACAGTACCTACCTACTAGAGAGGTATATTGATTTTTTCTTCTTCTTTGACCATGTCCGATCCTAATAGGATCATATGGACCTCCACAGACTGATGGCTTATATTAAAAGATTTAATTTTTACGAGAAATGGATGTCAGCCACTTGCTCAACCTATTAGGTCCACTTGTATATTGGTATAGCTCCACCAAAATCAACCAAAAAAGGCATACAGGAGGCAGGTCTCATCAACATGCTCAAAAGTTTGGATTTCTCTGTACTCACATAAATGAGAGGGATTTAATCTAAACGTATGGCTTTTTTACGTATATTATAACAAGATTTGACTTGCTCGAGTTGGGTGCCATTAATACAGATAATCGCAGGGTCCGAAAAACAGTTCCTCATTACTTTTGTCTTTGAGACGTTTATCTTTAGGCCGACCGTTTGATTGACATTCGCGAGTTCTTGTATGAATGGCACCCAACTCGAGCAAGTCAGCAGCTACGTCTATCTCGTACAGCAGGCGCCCATAGACGGAAGCATGCACGATGAAATTGCTCGAAGAACAAAGCTGGGATGGAGTGCTTTCGGACGTCTGAATAGTATCTTCAAGAGTGACCTACCATTATGTCTTAAGCGTAGGGTGTTCAACCAATGTGTGCTACCCGTGCTCACGTACGGCTGCGAGACGTGGATCCTCAACACGAGAGATGTCCAAAGGCTAAGAGTTGCACAGCGAGGCGTGGAGAGGTGTATGTTGGGCATCACGCGAAAGGACCGTAAGAGAAACGTATGGGTTAGAAAGCAGACAGGAGAACGCGATGTAATAGACGTTGCCAAACAGCTGTATTGGAGATGGGCGGGGTACATTGCTCGCCGAAAGGACGGCCGCTGGACAAATGCCGTCATCCAGTGGTACCCAAGGGGTACGAAACGGCCACAGGGTCGCCCTAAAAGCCGCTGGATTGACGAACTGGTAAAGTTCGGCGGAAATACGTGGCAGCGAACGACACAGGACCGTGAGAGTTGGAAGAAGCTTGGGGAGGCCTTCATCCAGCATTGTTTTGACCCCGGCTGATGACGATGATGACAACAAGATTTAATGAAACATAGTTTTTACATAGAATATAGGTACCTACTAGATTAAAAATAAATATTATGTCATTAAATTTCACACCGGAAACATGATACTCGTACGTAAATATATTATTATATATGGAGATTATTTAGATTTCAAAACTGGATTTAATTTGTTTTGATTGTAATGTATGGATTTAACTACATTTTTAAACTATGTAGTAGATATTTTTTTAGATATATAATTAATTTAATCAGCTGGTCATTGGTTGGTTGGTTCAAAATACTGGTTGTCCATACATATGTTATGTTGTATTGATAACTTACTAGTCTAGTGAATATCTCGAAAAATTAAAATATGCCGTTTGGATGGTTTTTGATTCTCAATGACTAATGTGGGGTCACGACCTAAGGGGGTTTCTGATATTACGTGATATTTTTTACTACGTGATTTGGGGGGGGGGGTGTAGAAGATGTAACAATATACTGAAATCGATCATTTCAACGATTGTGTTCCTGGTCGCCATAAAGGTTACTTTTATTGTTTTAAAAAATAAAACGTATGAAGACTATAAATACTGGTGTGCTCATTTGTTTTATTTTTCTGTTTTCTTTATCCCATTAGCGTTCTTAGCTTCGAGTCATTTAAATTCAAACAAAGTACGTGGCAACATTTGTCTTGAAGAACCAGCACTCGAAATGGAAAAGTTTACGAACCGGAGCGCTCGATAGTTTTCTGAAGATATTTACATAGCAATGTTATCAAATTGTATGTGTATTTCAAAAAAATAAATGTGTTAGATTTTCTATTATTTGGCCTATCTAGCTCAGATGGTAAAATTATTTTATCGATTTCACGAACATGAACTGAGCTCCGGTGCGTTCCTGTCCATTTCGAGCCCTATAAGAACTCCTCCTGATAAAATGGCAGGCATAACCAACTGAAGATGCTTCACATCAGAATGAAAGTTTCTTTAGTTGTTGAGAATATTATGGTCTAATAATGACACAATTCAATTGATCGTCTCTTTAAACAGAACCTCGAAAGCCGCCCGTTGCGATCCACTGACCTTTTACAATTTATCAGTAAAAGTTAGGGTATTATTGTTGCAATGACTAATGTTGGAATCTTATCCAATGACTAGCCTCTTTACCTAATTGATTGTTGAATAATCTATCTCGACACATAATAATTTTGACTATTCTGTGAGTTGACTTCTTTTTAGTCGGTGGTGTTTTGGAATCAAGACCTACAACTTTAACCAGTCTTCGACATTTTCAACAGCCACATACTTTTAATATAAATTAATTCTGTGTCGTCTAAGTTCCAGCTTCAGAAGAGTATCCAAAGGTTGGTAAGTCACCTAATACATTTTAATTCTTTTTTTTTTTAATTTATTTTCTAAACTTTGCGCGGGTGTCATTTGATTTTTTTGAATTTAGAATATTGTCTTCCAGCTTTTGCGGTTATTTTTAATGTTCTTTCATTATGTATTTATTTAATTTTAGGACATTTACGATTTATATTTTTCCAGTGTGATGTAATCCGAGTTCAAGGAGCAATTAATTCTTAGACTTCGTCAATCGTTATCCGTTCTCTTATGCGTCAATTACATTGAGCTTCTTTACGAGCTGTTTGTTGGCGAATTTATAATCTGCCTGTAAAGTCGCCCAGTGTAATCATCGAACAAGCTAAAATTTCGATGATTACACTGGGTGACTTCACAGGCAGATTATAAATTCGCCAACAATAACAGCTCGTAAAGAAGCTCAATGTAATTGACGCATTAGTCACTTTAACCTTTCACAGGTCAAACATGACTCGCGCCTTTTGCCTTCTCAAAACTGCAGAATGTAAATCGTTATTGTAGCATTGCTAAAGAGAGTCCGCGTGGTTGGGTATTTAATGAAATAATAACGCGATGTTTAAAATATATATTTATAATTACGGTTTTATTAGTAACTTATTAGATAGGTGCGTAATCGTAATGTTTCAATCACCTCTTCAAGATATACCTACTTCAATCGCCACCTATTACTTTCATGTCTTCTCACTTTAAAGCAGGCGTTAGGGCGTTACGGCTCTGATCGGTGAGCCACGGGTTTGAAACTCGCTACAGAGTAAAATTTACACGCTGTTATTTTGAGTGAATCGCATACAACCTATTCTTGTAAAATGCCGTGTCATTCATTCTACAGTGGCACCATAGGCGATTCGCGCATGTATTGAATTGCTTGCGACAATGCCTGTTTCAATGCTAGCAAACAATACAACTACAACTGTAAACCGCATTTGCCGTACCCATGGTGCCACTGTAAAACGTTTTACCTTATACCTCTCACATGGCGGAGATATGCTAAACTTAAAATTATATAATATAACTAATGTAATTGGAAAATCCTCGAGCTTCTTCTGGTAATGTTAACAAGGATAACAGAAAATAAGAACGCTGTATTGTACTGTTATTTTCTAACTACCTTTTCGTAAAACTGCGCGTGTTTTAACATCCGGTTCGCTCTATCAGGTTCAATGACTCCAATGAAGTCAAAATGTCTCGAATCTGTTACAATTGAAATTTCTAAGTCTATGTCACAATATTATACCGTTTCAGTATTTGCAGGAATCAGCAGAATGCAACGTTTTCTTTTGTTTCAGCAATTCCGCTTATTATAAAATGTACTTACATAGAATCCTACAACAAGTTTCAAATAACAAGTGGGGATGAAAATGGTGTCCACCTTTTTTTTCATATTTGAGCTCCTCTTTGAAATCATGTGATTATAATATAACCTTTTCACATTCTGTCTGTTACAGGAAACTTATATTTTCGTCTATTTTATAAGTTTAAGTTTCAGCCATGCGGTTATATAATTCTGCGCTTTCATATGTGTGTCTTAGGTATATTATATTGGTAAAAATTTAAATAGGTATATATTCATATCCATAAAAGCAAAATAAATAATATATAGGTATATGACCTGAAGGCAATTATTGATGCTTTAAAAACGTGGTGTTGGCATCGAATGCTTCGTATTTCTTGGACAGAGTACACGAGAACCAGTCAATCATCAATTGACTCCAGATAAAGGAACGGCTCTTGACAATAATGTATAAGACGAATTCTCCAGTTTTTTCGATATATTATTAGGCCCAGACCAGATAACCTGGAAAGACTGATGTTTTTGGTAGAAGTAAAGGAAGACGCGCTGGAGTGATCAAGTAAAGATGCTTATTGTGGCCAGCCTTTACTCTGCTTTGAAAGAAACAGCTGGAAAGTCTTACTCACAATCCTCAGCCACGAGGGAATGACCTAGAAAATGAGAAAGATATTTCAATAATCATTAGGTAGTTTAGAAGTAAATTTCGTAAAGTAGTATGTAATTTTGTTCCCGCCAATATCATTACGTAAATAATAATTATTGTAAATTGTATTTATTTTCTAGAAAGTTGTAATTTACAAATTATCGTGTAGTACTATAAAATTGTAAAATTTTACAATACCTAATGATACTCGTAGTATGAAATTACAATAATAATATTGTAAAATCTAATTAAGGGTTCGATTAAATATCGATTAACACCAATGACTTGAAGTTTTTATTCGTTTGCGATTTTAGTGTAAATTTATTATTTTAAATTAAGAATAAATTGTAGGTAGGCGATTTTATTTATAGGTAGGTACATCCAACATCCAAGCGATTTCAAATTTAAATAATAATAATAATATACAAGCTCAGATTTATAGACTTCAATGACCTAATGAATATTAGGGGCTTCTAGTAAAAAAATTGCTAATGTTTTTGTAATATTATAATATTATGTTTTTATTTTTTGCTACTTATTTGATACCTATTCTGTAGCGATTTTTCATGAAGGATATTGAGCAGTTGAATACCGTGTCCGGAAACTTGTACGTATGCAGTTCGCCGTATCACACTTCACCGTGAATAATATTGTATCGGAAATATATTAAAGACCGTCCAACCTCTTTGGGTCGTATAGTACTGATATAAAATTCATGTCTAAATAAAAGACGGTCCTTGTCGGTTTACACTTTACAGGAACCCAGCAGCAAAAAAAAATGGAAAATAGCCGATATACTGGATTATTTGTTAGGTTAGGTTTTCATTCTTGAATCCATAAATTTTGCCAAAATCATCTATGAAAATTGAATTAATGTTCATATTAAATCTGAGACCGTATAGTATACGGTCATCTCTTTCCGATAATAAAGCTCACGACAAACTGTGCCACGGTGAGATGTTTTACGTACAATTTAAATGTAACCGTTGAATACTTAGTTGGTACAAAAATCATAAATAAATGTTAGTTTTTTCATAATCTGATCGTAAAACATCTATTAAAATATAACAAGTCCAGATAACCTAACAATAATTATTATTGTAACACTCACTGCAATACTATAACCATTATGTTGACTACGACTAAAGCCGCGTTGACACGGTCCAAGTACGATCCAAGTACATTTGGACCGAGTGCCATCCAAGCGCGCTCGTATGACATATCTTTATACTAATTATTCCTATCCAAGCTAACTTGGATGAGTAGGACGCGGTCCGAGTAGCTTGGATAGGAATAATTAGTATGAAGATGTCTCATACGAGTGCGCTTGGATGGCACTCGGTCCAAGTGTACTTGGATAGTACTTGGACCGTGTCAACGCGCTTTTACGGACCATATTATATTATCGTCGCCCAAAAGCAAAAGGGAACTTGTGACATTTTCATGGTTTTCAGTTATGAATGTAGTTTTATTCGTATTTTTTTCTCTACATTATAGGCCAAATGCCATTTGTGGAGAATACATGAATAATCACAATTAACAAAAGAAAATAAAGGTCACTTAGGTACTGTTCGGTTATACGGAATACAGCGGAAAACATATTTTGAAAATAGCCGATAAACTGGATTATTTGTTAGGTTAAGCTAACCAAACTTAACCTAACCTAACCTAACCTAACCTAACCTAACCTAAACTAACCCAAACTAACAAAATATCCAGTATATCGGGTATTTTCAAAATGCGTTTTCCGCTGTATTCCGTATAACCGAACAGTACCGTCACTTATTCATGGTCACCATCAGGGCTCGAAATGGACCGGAACGCACCGGAGCGCCGTTCCGGTTCGTAAAATCACCAACATTATCGCTCCGTCTCGTGGACATATTAATTTGACAGTGAGCTAGTTTTGCCATTTAACGTAAAAATCTAAAATTTTGTCCACACTGGTAACCTCATTAAATTACACGATAATTATCAAAATTTGTTTGACCAAAATTATTTTAATCTAAATTTAATGAGGTTGCCAGCAACTTGTTGCCAATGTGGACACGGCATAACACACTTATTTTTATAAAATACACAAGCAATTAGATAACTATGTTAAAATTTTCATAAAATATTGTGCGCTCCGGTTCGTAAAATATTCCATTTCGAGCACTGGTCAACATCATATCATATTCATGGTCATCAAAGGTCATGTATTTGTAAACCAATCTTCAATAATTTATTAACGTATCTACCTATAACAAAAACGTAACATGTTCACGACTTTGCCAGTCTATATGCAGTGGTTACAAATATAATATAATAAAAGGGTACTGTGTATAATTAAATAAATATAAATTGTATTTCAATCTTTGAGTAATAAGTCACATAGTCGAGTTAAGAAATAACCTCCACACATTTTTTTTTCATTATTCTCTTGTCTATTTTTGCACAAGCGCACTTTTGCTTTTGGGGCGATTTTATTATAATAGTGAGGGTCGGGGGCGTAGATTTATTTATTCCTGAAAGTGCGGGGGTGTGTCTAGTTACCCAAATCACCGTTATGGCGTCCGTAGCCAAAATAGAATGGTAAGGCTATACCCTTGTTCACAACCGCCCTTCCAATTGGCAAATTAAAATTTGTGTTGCGCTTAAGGAGAACAAACAACCAATGAGCCCGATTTCTGAGATAGTTATCAGGGATACCCAGGTCAATACTATCAAGAATGGCAGAGTCGGAAACGTCGGAAAAAATACATTACCAAATATGTATATCATCAAACGTTCATTGCACGATTATGAGGGCATTGAATCAAATGAAAGAAACATTTAATTATTAATCTACTTACAATAAGATAACCCAGGTATATTTTTTTTATTCAGGTTCCAGTTGGAAACATAAAGGAAGAAGAAGAACAATCTATTCATCATGTCTACCGTCGCTGATGTTAAGAGCTGGTGCGACGAACAGGTCTACGGCCAATACTTGTCAGGTAATTAAAAGTATAATATCTATCGTAGCTGAGAATGAAGTTAATAATTAATTGTAACAAACTCAGTTCGAGGTTAAATTATTGTGCTTGTGATTGTCATCGATTTTTTTTTATTTTTTTCATGTCATGTTGTGAATGTCTTGAATTTGCAATTTGTAAAGTTCACTATGATAAGTTAACATAAATAAATTTAAAAAATATATTTTGAATTTCGAATTCTGGGTCTAGCAAATTCATGAAAATTCTTAAATTCTTCATTCTTAAAAAAGAAATGTTACGAAGTCTCTTCGTGCGCGGCCAAGATCCACATCGGATTGTAGAGCCAATGAATATCCTGAACAATAATTTTGAATTTTACTTTTAACCTAAACATTTCACGCAAGGCCATTGGACCCGTTTTTTCCTGTCTTCTCGGAATCGCGGAAATGATAAGCATATTTAAAACGAATTGATACCCAATAAACTCTTTATTTATTTAAAATCTAATAAATAGTATTCAACTAAAACGTTCTGTGTCATTAAAATTTTTCGAATCGCTTTACTTTTTAAATTAAATGACAAATAGTAAGTCCTGTTTTCGAAATTGGTCAAAACGACTGTCACGCCACAATGAATGTTGAACTTAATAATAGTTTTGCAGGTATATATTGTATGAGAGAAATGGGTAAAACAATACATTTCATTGATAAACTCACGTACTTTTTTTAATTTCAGAAAAATAAAGATTTTAAAGCCATTTTAGTTTGAGTATACATCAGCCAATTTTGAATGATTTTTTCTCACAAAATAATATATACTGCACAATAAAAATATTTTTTTATTATAATATAACATTTCCGTAATACTATAAATAATAATTTATACTTAATAAAAAAATAAATAAAACCCCATAAATTCGGTACAATTAGTGACGCTATATTACCAAAACACGTCGTACATTTTCATGTATTTATCCTGTTTTCAGACAATTTAGAAATATAATTATTTTGCAAAATTAACAAAAAGAGACCATTTGATCGATTAATCCATACAGTTTTTCTAATTTCTTATTTCTAACGTTAGTACTGGTTAGTACGATCTGGAATTTCAACGGGTAAGGACGTCTTTTTTTTCCCAAAATTTAGTCCGAAGCAATATTATTTGACTCATGGAAAAATGACCTCTACTCTCTTTGCAGTAACAATCAAATTGGCAAGTCGCAATTATTTGTATCGTTCTCTTAGATTAATCGTTCTATTCCGAACACAGGACGCATGCCAGGTGCTATAATTTGTGTTGACTAAAATATCAAACATCATATAGTACCACTGAATGTCAAACTGAAAAAAATGTAGTTTTATTATATTTATTATATTATTTATTATCTTGTAATTGAAATGGTTGCAGCATGTGAGATATTGTAAGATAATTGAATCTAACAACCACGATGGCTACAAGGAAGTACTGAAGGTATTCGTTCGGTGACCCATTTATAAAAAAAAAATATTTTGGTCTTGAGCAGTTTAGATAAAATATAGGTGGACTTTAATTGTTTTGATAAATATGTACCTACTTGGTTAGGCTTTAAGCGATTTGAAAAACTTTGCATGTACTTAATACAGTTTTTATGTACCTGGGTGGCCATGTTTTGTTATTTTCAAAGGGACGTACGTATCCAGGAGTATGTTTATTGGCATTATCAAAATGCGTTTTCCGCTGTATCCGCTTTAACCGAACAGTACCGAAAATTTAAAGTAAAATACGTTTTCGAATGCTGTCATCGTAATGGCCACTGAAACATGTGTCACAATTTTATTAATCGTTAAAATAATAATAAAAAAAGTCTTTTGGGGCACAAAATCACGTACATGTTTTATGATATATGTATTTTTCAGATGGTTTGTGGTAAAATCTTTTTTTTCATACTGCCACAATTCAACTATTCATAATTAATTGTTTGTTAAATTTTTCATAGTGATCTTTGACTTAATAGGTAGGTGATAAAGTTTTTACCTTACTTTATTGTATTAATTTATTGTTAAGTGAGAATTAGCTGCTTTCGTTGTCAGTGTGTATTTGATGAGTGCGCATAGTGCCTGACGATGTCCATTAGAATTTAATATATTTAATGCCGAGTTGAATTGAATGGAATCACCTTAGGCATTTATTAGTAATTATTTAACACAATTAAAAAATATATTGAGGTAAGAACCTAGTTCATTGAATAATAAAAACAATATTACTCTTTACATCACAACTGACAAGATGTATATGAATTGTATGTTGCCTGAACTCGTTGATCCTAGACTAACACGGTTGATGGATATAAGAAACCCTCAATATAATAATTATATTAGATGCTATCAATAGAGAAGAAAAAAAATTTAAAAAATGATAATTTATAATAGTTATTCTAAAACATTACATACCGTTAAGCCTGTACACTAATTAAAGAACCAATTATTAATTTTATATACACTAATGTTCCGAAATCCTCCGCGGCGACCAAAACGTACTGCCGTCAAATACACATTATTATAATAATGGTTTCTTAAATCTTGATTGTTGCGTACTAAATTTAAAAAAAATTGTGCCTCGACAAATATTCATTGAATTGCTTTCTTTTATGAGTCATGTTTTTATAATTCAATAAAAACGCAATAATAACAGACATCTTTTATGCCATCTTGTGAATGTTTTAAACTTATAATTTGTAATGTTAGCTCATGAAAAAATGAATAACTTTTGTATTCATACACACCGATATATATAAATAATATACCAATTTGAAACACCTCAGAAACATACATAAGTATTAGATTTTTTTTTGAAAAATATTTGGACTGAATTTGAACCTACAATATGATAGGTTCAAGAAAAGGTGTCACTTCACAAATTCAGCATATCAATAATATGAGGTTCTTATTTGGAGGTCTACTATTTTTATTATTATAATTTATTCTACCTACCACAAAAATGTTTATAAAATATGTTAGAAAAAAAATATTATTAATTCAACACTTTTAAAACCTCTGATTTTATGCGCTGAAGCTTTTGGCTAATTGTTGAGGCGCTTACGTCAAATTTGATTCTTACGAATGAACCCATAGGCGCTAGGGTCTCCTAAGAAAGAGGTGCCGTTACGTCACTAAAACGTTGTCTATGCAAACCAGATGGCGTTGGTTTCCTGTAAACCTGTAAATACTATAAACATAATTTGGACCAGCGAAAATGACGAACATTGATTTATTTTGTAAGAAAAATGAAGTTTTATATAATGTGAAGACCAAAGACTATTCTGTACTGTACTGTACTGACTTTACAAAGACTGTAAAATTCTCTTATGTGATTCAGTACATAATCAAGCAATACTGTTTTTAAGCGAAAGTATTGCCTGAATTTTTCCTCGTTGCAGTGCAGATGACAACGCACTAAAATTTTAACTGCGCCCTCTGTGTCACGATTTCTAAATATCTCGCTCTCCTCCAAACGACAGTTTTTGTCTACCGATAACTTCTCATCTTTCAAACATAGTAATAATGCTATATCTAGCTAGATCGTCCATTCTCCACCGCAATACGTTCACTGACCGTTGTCTGTCTTTTTTAAGTTTACATCTCTGGTTATCGTTCTTACAGTCGTTTTCTTACATCCGCCGCATCACGTCATGTTATGGCCGCTTCATAATGCGACCGCTTTCTTAAGCCTCAATTACATTGAGCTTCTTTATGAGCTGTTTATTGGCGAATTTAAAAGCGGGCGATTCAGCTACTGCGATTTGATGATTACACACAAAACTTTCCATTCGCTGAGAAGTCACAAGCCAGCGACTATTTTGACAGACCGTAGTTCGTTTTTTTACCGGGAGGTTGGTACTGCGCTCTACTGCGCAGACGCAGTAGGCCCACACGCCGGCGTGTAGCGTGTAAAGTTGACCGGCTTTCAACTTTTCTCGGTAGAGTGTTTACAACCTGCTTATTAGCTTATTCGATGATTACACTGGGCGACTTTACAGGCAGATTGTAAATTCGCCAATAAACAGCTCGTAAAGAACCTCAATGTAATTGACGCTTTAGAAAACTCTATCTTTAGACTTCTATTCATGCTCCCAAGGATACCCCGAATTCTTGCACCTGGACCCTTAAAGAGAAGACACTTTAATACTTACATTCTGTTTGGTACATTTCAGAGGTTGATATTGCAAACTTTTTGCACTGCTGCTGGTACGAGACTGAGAAAACAAAGGAGACCATCGATGCCTACTTCAAGATCAGGTCGTACGCCAAGGAAATATTTGGCAACCGGGATCCATGCTTGCCATCCGTTGTTGAAGCCTTCAGAGTCATGTAAGTTAATATCGGCAACACAAAATTAATGGAAACTGGGTTACCCTACCGTGTGTGGTATCGCGAGGTACAGATATCGAATGTCAAGAAATATCGGACCAACATAAACACGTGAATATGTTATTTTCAATAGGTAGTCTCATAATGCGCATTCAATATTTGAGGACAATCGGCGCTCTTTGCATCTCTTGATTTTATGGCATAAAGTAATAAAGCGAATGTTACATCAAATCTGCTACCACATCCAGTAATGTAAGCCAGTTCCCATTACATACATCGCGACTGCTTGATTAATTTTAATACTTATCCCATGCGGCTCTGCGAGCAAATCAACTTAGCCATAATAATTAAAATATTAATTTTGTGTGCTCAAACTCTTTTATTACTCGTAGTGGTTTTCAAACTATATCATTACATGGCACCCCCTTAGTGCAAGTATACATATTTTTTCATGGGTTATTTTAGTTTAGTAGTGCAATGCACTTGTATAGTGGGAGAGCAACCGATACACATTGCTTGCTTGCCTCTTCTTCGAGAATCTGAATTAGAGAAAGATGTCACAGAGATTCTAGACAGTGTCACCCGGTGGCTATAATAATGTAGAAGTGAATATTCGTTGAACATGGAAGAATAAATCTCTTTGGTGTTTATTATCTTTATCTGGTTCTACGCCTTCAGCAAATTTTCTGTATGAGGCCGAGGCATGATCGTCAGGCTGCACATAAAAATTTCGTGAGTTATCTCATCCGAATTTAAATTGAAATTACTAGCCACTGTCGATCGATTTGCATAATCTGAAAAATTAAATGTCTGTTTGAATAATTATGAAATACTAAGCCACAAATTATCAGTATTACAACGATTTTAGTGAGAGCTTCGCTCTACATTCAACGTGTGTCATTAATAATTTGGGGCCTGTTAGATATTGCTATAGTAATATCGTGAAGCATAGAAAAGGTAAAAAAAAAAATGGTACTGTTCGGTTATGAGGAATACAGCGGAAAACACATTTTGAAAATACTCGATATACTGGATTATTTCGTCACTGTTCTGGCAGAAGACACTAATTCGAAAAAATTACATATTGAGTTAGTTATACCAAAATGT
Source organism: Rhyacophila brunnea (assembly GCF_057557595.1). Lineage (NCBI taxonomy): Eukaryota > Metazoa > Arthropoda > Insecta > Trichoptera > Rhyacophilidae > Rhyacophila > Rhyacophila brunnea. The sequence goes on along the minus strand of NW_028232893.1, from coordinate 19,201,359 downwards.
TCCTTATTTCAAACTTTACCGTCTGGAAACATTCTTAATAAATAAACAGTCTTTATTTTAAAGTCATCCTTTTTACGATTACTTAATAAACTCACATGATCCCACTCCATTCAAACATTTTAACAACTTCATAGTCAAATTACTCAAAACTAGTATTCTCCAGTTAATGTGTTCTGCCAGAACAGAGACCATTTGTTAGTTTGGGTTAGTTTAGGTTAGGTTAAGTTAACCTAACAAATAATCTAGTATATTGGCTATTTTCTTAATGTGTTTTCCGCTGTATTCCTCATAACCGAACGTACCAAAAAAATGTGCTTTCACAATACTGGATATTACATTTTCGGTTATTGTTTATCGATTGTTAGCACTTTTGTCGGATTAACTAGATTCAATGTTGAAGATTCATTGTGTTACCTTCATTTATGTTTTTTAAACTATCAAAAAAACAGGGATCTTGTTTTTCTACAGTTTTACGGGGTCGTACATTTTGAAAATACTCTTATTAGTTATTTTATCCGTATTAACTATTTAAATTTGTTAATAATAACCGAACACAGATGACGTACACAGTATTTACATGCTTGTAGTAGGTAAGTATTTTTTTTTAATGCCCGGCTATGTCACTTAAGAAGTACACATAACAACTCTGGTTTATTTTACAGGTCATTCGCGGTTCTTCCCAAGAAGACAGTCAATGAGAGTCGCGTGATATACACGGGATTGTGTCAGACCGACCCGAACATGTACGTCTTCGCAGACGTCATGAAATGTCTGCACATGGTCGTGGACTTGCAGCTCAAACAGGTAATAATTAATAATAATGCCCATTTTGTACCTGTTTAAAAATGCAATGTAATTTATTCCAATTATTATTGAAATAACAACAATTCAAATTATGATGTAATTCGAATTATCACACCAAAAATTTAAGTTCATATTAAACTATAATAGGTACCTATTATTGTTTGTTCTATACTATTTCTTGTTTTTAACACCCAATGACAGTAGTTTAGTAGTAGCAATGAATTACCCTGGCTTTATAGTGAAAAAAACTTGGATCCCTGGACGAGAAACGAGTGATTTACACGTTGGACTAAAATGGCTCTCATAAGACTTGGTGCTAACTAGCAACTGTGCTAACTGTCAATTTTTGGTATTATCAATAATTGTATTAATTAGAATAAAACATAATATATTATTTAATAAAGATCTGGACCGGTTTCCTCCACTTAACAGTAAATTCTTAACTGAGACTCAAATTATTTATTGCATCACTGATATTTAAACGTAATATTGGTTGATGTATTGCTGACAATAAACCTCATTTTAGCCCCCGCAGCCTAGTGTGTAAGGCACTAGACTTTCATTCAAGGGCTTCGGTTTCTATTCCCTGTGAGGTTCTCAAAAGTATGGCATGATTGTTTCACTTCTATTACTAACTACAAACTACTGATTCACTACACTATTGTCATTGGGCATCATGGGGTGCTGTAGTGTTTAAAAAAGAATTTATATATGCATATAAGAATAATATATTATATGTATATTATAACAGTCAGTCTACCTCCACCCTTCGCCACTGGTATATAATATTATATAGTATACAGATATATTATTAATGATAAACGAAATAACTCTCATCTATGTTGATGATGTAATCATCAGCCTTTTTAAGCTGGACTTTAATCTTTAATTTTATTGATTTAAAAAACATGATTTCACTAAGGAATCTCTAAGTCATATAATAGATACAGTCAATAGTAGATACTATAAAATATATAATGATGTTTCACCCGAAATATCTATTGATTAAAACAGTAAATTCATGGAATTAAAATTTATTGGTATTATACTATTATAAAATGGATTTCTATCAATTAAATGCTATCTCAATTAATTGCTGGTGTAATGTTTTGATTTCGCAGGGACAAGAGAAAGGATTCGTGTTTATATTTGACATGAGGGGAACAGAATTTGGCCATGTCAAAAAGATGGACGTGGAAACCATGAAGAACATCATGTTCTATCTACAGGTAAATGAGTCGCTTATTCGCCAAAATGTTTAGATATTTTTAATAAAATTAGTTTTGAATGTATGTATGTGCTATATCGATAGGTCTATCAGCTTATCAAGACACGAGTTTTAAGTTCACCCTGTTTCCTCAAAAAATTAAAATGAATATTGATTTAATTGAGCCAAACCCTCTCTAAGGATAAATAACAAGTTACTAAATCCTCTCGAGATAGCCGACCAATCAGATGTAACGATTCAGACCATGATTTTTAGCATACATTCAAATCGCTATACTAACGTCACCACTACTAGCTCAATTTTGGTCTGACTATTTGACTGATTTTATTAATTAATAATGAATATTTTTTAGTTAGTGTAATGAAATCTCAAGCAGGAGATTCAAGGAAACGTTTGATGAATCCAGATCCGCGGAAACATATCTGGTAACCTCAAGCGAGATGTTTAAAAATTGCTATTCCAAACCAGCGTTATTACTGTTTTTTTTTGAATAATCCAGTGTTGCATCATATTAATTTTATTTTTGTGCATACAACGTGCAACATTATTTACTTTATGTCAAAAAATATAATTATTATTGGAACTTTATTTCGTAATCATCTTACGTAGATTTCTCTAAGTATTTATTTTTTCATTTTTTTTTAATGACCAGAATTAGATATTTTGTTTAGTGTTCTTGTTTTATTTTGTAAGGTTTTAGGAGGTCAATATTGTAATTGAAGGGTACAGGAGAAGAACATAATATTGCTATGTCACACAAATGTCAAACTGAGACATCGTTGATTAAAGACTTTAAAGCAGTGGTTCACAAATGCGGCCCGAAATGGCATTTGTTGCGGCCCAAAATAACAAGTACCTACTTCATCACCAAATTTTTCATTGAATATGATAAAAATCTGTGTTCGATATGTGAACAAATTATGCAGTAGCAAGGATAAATAATTATAGATTTGCGACCGAAATTCATCTTTTTACAATGAGTCACACGTCTGTGGTGCAGGTGCAGTCTATTTTTAGATTATTGTTTTCACAACGCGCATTTTAGTGTTAGTTCTCCAGGAATTTTGTCAGTGCATAGCATTTGTGAATCGATATTAAAAAATCACTGTAAAAAAATCTCACTACTAAGTTCCATCGTGCAAATATGCACGTAATGCGGAGTGGAGAGTGATTGAAGTTGGTGATAAAACTATGGACTTAACTATTAAATCAAAAATAAAACATACAATGTATATCTCATCTAGTATCATAATTTTTCAACACTTTTACTCTTTGCGGCCTGTGAAAAATTAGAAAATAGATAAATTGGCCCTTCTTTTAAAAAGTTTGTACACCACTGCTTTAAAGTCTTAAAGGGCGTCGGTTTTTGTCTGGCGCTGCTTATAGCGCTCATCCGTTCATCCGGCGTTTCATAGGGGGAGACTTTTGATTTATGATTCCTATGCACTATCAAGAGTGTCAAGTCTGACATAAATGTAGATTGTAGACCATAGACAATACATGTTTTTACCATGAACGAAATAGACATTTCTTATTTTTTAGCCTGCATGATAATTTTCAATGCTCCGTAATACTTTCACTATTACTGTTACCGCCGAAATTAAAATACCATAGTACTCGGTTACACAGTCCCACGATGGCCGCGCGGCTTAAGCCTCTGCCTATAGCGTCGTGGGTCCCAGGTTCGAATCCTGGGTCTGGCAAGTATACATTTTGTTTTTCAATTTGTGTATGAGTCAGAGTATGGACCTAATAGTTTGAGCAAGTGGCTGACATCCATTTCTCGTAAAAACAAAATCTGTTAATACAAACCTCCACTCTGTGGAGGCCTATATGATCTTATTAGGATCGGACATGGTCGAAAGAAAAGAAAAAAAAAGTACTCGATTCGATCTACGAGACTGCATTCCCAGTTTTAAAAAAAATTAAAAGGTGATATAACATGTTCTTCATCTGAATCCTTCAATTATGTTGTCTGCATAGAACATTTACTCTCAGATCACCGATTGTTTTTTTCTAGCATTGGACAGTCATTAATGATATGCCACACTGTTTGAGAGGTGTTGCCATCACATGGGCAACAGTCATTGTTCCTTAGTTTGAAAATTTCTATTAAATTGAGTACTTCATATTATCGCGAGTGGAGAACTACAAGGTTCTAAGTGTTTGTCCTTGGAGAAACAAAAGTAACAATGAGGCAACTTAGAATACTACTTCTTTGTTGGGTTTGTTTTTTCAAGGACGAACACTTAGAACCTTGTAGTATTAGGCTCACGTTATGTAGCTAGATACGGCCAGTAGAACTACCGTAGAACTGCAATTCTTCTTATGTCACCTTGATCTACAAAAGCATAAAAGAGCCAAAAGAAAAGCAAAATTTGGGGCAAAATAATAATCATGTGATATTTGTGCCGTTTTCAGTATGCGATACCGGTGTGCATAAAAGAGATCCACTTTGTGAACATGGACCGTTTCTCGAACGGCATCATGGCTTTGATGAAGCCCTTCATGACGAAGGAAATCCGCCAGAAGATAAGCTTCCACACAGAAGGAAACGATTCCTTCTATTCTCTCGTCCCAAAGGAGATCTTGCCAGTTGAGCTGGGCGGCGCAGGAAGCAGTGTTGAAAATCTGCGAGGTCAGTGTAACAATCTTTTCTGTCTTCTACGCTTCATTATTTTGTTCATAATCCAAGCAAAATTAGATGGCAATATGCTTTATATATGAATACGTGTATTAATTAAGGCGCTAAGTACCAAAAAAATAAAAACTGACATTTTATAGAAAAATGTTCTACATACCAACGCCAATAACTTCAACTATAGTCTAAGTGCCTTAAGCAAGTCAAAAAAATACAGCAAAATAATTAAACCTGTCGACGTTGTAAGTCCGTTGGCGTTTTTTTATTTATAATGGTGTAGGTAGCACTGCAGTGGTCAACGGCATTCAATATAAAATAGCTGACGATGGTGTATTGACACTTGCGAGTTCATAATACCTAAAATTATAGAAGCTGCCGTGATTGCTTCACACTGTAAAACTACATTTTTCAAAAGGTCTGCTTCATGAAATTTTACTGCAATGACTCGGTATTTTGTAACTACAGGCAATACTACTTTTTGGTACTTAGAGCCTTATTTAATACACGTATTCATATGTAATTAATATTCATTTTATGTACCCATTATTTATAAATATATTGAGAACCGATTATCTATGCAAACACAAAACCAGAAGTACTAAAATGTCAAGCTTTTGAAACCAGTTTGACATTATTTGCACATGCAACTGACACAAGTGCTAGGGACACTAAATCTGCAATTCGTTGAAATAACCGTAGACGACGATATAATTATTCAATTTATATTGTGCAATTTTCATAGTTTTATCATTGTCACCATCATCATCAGCCGGGGTCGATCCACTGCTGTATGAAGGCCTCCCCTAGCTCTCTGCACTTTTCTTGGTCCCTAGTTCTTTGCTGCCATGTACATCCATTAAACTTAATGAGCTCGTCTATCCAGCGGGTTTTAGGTCGTCCCTGTGGGCGTTTAGTGCCTCTTGGGTACCACTGTATGACGTCATTTGTCAAGCGGTTATCTACTCGCCGAGCGATATGTCCAGCCCATTGCCATTTTATCTGCTTTGCGATCTTAATCACATTGCGTACTCTGGTCTGGTTTCTTATCCATTGATTTGTTTTGTGATCATTATGCATTATGGGCAACATGCGCCTTTAAATGCCACGTTGCGCTACTTGTAATTTTTGGATTTCTCTTAGACTAAGAGTCCATGTTTCACATGCATACGTGACCGTTGGTAGCACACATTGGTTAAATACTCAATATAAATACTATCATTGTATGTGAATTAAAAAATATTTCAATCGTAGATCACTTTCAATCTCCAAAAGTTACAATACCATGCTAAGCTGTCAACTAGTTTTACATAATGTCATCTTTGCATTATTTGACACTTGGTATTTATGTAGATTTTTTAATTCAAAATCACACCATAAAGTTTTGAAAAGGTTTTTGTATGTTCCATTTTGAATAACCGGAACTGAACCCCAGAACCTGGATTTCAAATTTTATTTTGATAGAATTAATTAAACTATTGTGACGATTTTTCATTGAAACTGTATCTGGAACCAAACATTTAAAAAATGTTAAGATATGACAACTACAGATGTATCAACTCATTTTATTAAATTAATTTTCAGACGAGACATACAAGAAAGTTGTCGAAAACCGAGAATTCTTCACCACCGAGGACCAAAAGCGTATTGCCAAGAACCACATCTTTTCCGACACCCCCTTCAAGCATGACTTTTTCGAAAACGGCTTCGATAACATACGTATCGACTGATTTATCACCTATCAATATTGTCAACAACATTTTTATTCAATCGTTGACAAACGATATTAATGTTAAGTCAAATTCGTGTAAATGGTAATCACAACGTATTGAGATATTTTATACAAAAATTGAGAAACTAACGTTAAAACCGACTAGTTATGTCTGACGCATGAAAACATAATTTCCAATTAATATTGAACTGTTCGGTTTTAGTTATTAGATCTCAAATTGTCAGAATGTCTGCAATAATGTATTCAGTGCTTTTGAAATGGACCGGACTGCAGCTCCGATTAATGAAATCCTCGAGAGACTACCACTCTGTCCTCTGTACACTAAAAGAAACATATTTTTCTTAAAGTTTAATTATAAACTTGACGCGTCGTTGACCTCTATATCTACAAACAATAATGAGAATTTTTAGGCAATTTTAATTTCTATTCAATTTCGACCTTCATTGAACAGACTTTGTTTTTTATGTACTAACCAAAGTATTCTCTACCCTAGTAATAATAATTGCTTACAGATGGCAGATAAAGGAAGAAAATGATAATAATAGTTGTTTTAGACAGTAAATTTCGTAAAAAAATATTTTTTTATTCTCCTGCGGCGCTGAAAAGTGTTGCCTGCCCAAATTTTTAGTATGTATCTTAATCGGATGTTTAAATACTGTCATTGCATTTGTCCGTACATGGTGAGTACGTGTATACCCAAAAAATGAGGACACTTTAATATTGTGGGGTTATTCTGCCAAAAGTTGGTAAGTCTCGAAATCATTTGTTATGGAGTAATTTGCCATTTGAAATTTGGCATGCCTACTAAAATCAGGCATAATGCTAATTTCTTTGTGCTTATGTGCATGTTCTATATATCGGATGACCTTGAATTTTTTTTCTAGCATACATATTTATATATAGACACATAATCTGTTGTTAACTCTAAATACCTAAATTATCGACTTACCAACAATTGGCAGCAACCCCACGACATTATGGTTAAATTATTGTGTGCTTCAGTTCGTAAAATGTTCTATTTCGAGTGCCGAATGTATTTGTATTCTATTACACGAATTACACATAACATTAATAATACATTAAAAAAATCTTTTAAATTCAATTTGTAATGAAAAATGTTGTTCTTCAATTTCTAATATGAAAGAAATAAATATGTTTTAATTTGAAGTAAGTATGATTGCATTCGATAATCATCTTTTTTTACATTGTGTATTAGATCTCTTAAAAAATGATTGTAACAGTGGCTTACTTATTCAGCGTGTTTTTATTGAGCCGTTGATTATTATGTCGGCATTATGTTCTTATTTTATACTGTTCCTATTTTGTATGTTCCTATGTATGTATTAAACCAGGGGATAGGGAACTTTTTTGGCCATTATCCCAATTGTATCAAACGATATAACACTACCGTCTTCAAAGAAAACTAAAAATCTAACCTAACCTAACCGATAAATTCTCTGAAGGAATTAATAAAAGTCTTAAAAAGTTGCACATGCTGTAATAAAAATAGCACACATTCAAAATTAATCAAAAATTTAAAGCATTTCATTAAAAATATTTCCACATAACGCTTTTGAAAAGTGGTATCTTAATTTTAGAGCAACTGGGACATTGTCTTCGTGATCCAAGGGATTTATAAGAGAAGTGTAAAAAATCCATGTTCACAAAGGTAGGTTTACTGCAAAAGACATGTGTCTTTGTCCTTTCCACATCTGCAATTTTAAAAGCGTAATTTTTAATACTTATACAAATTATTATTTGTATTTTTTAGGCTTTCATTGCCCCTAAATTCTTAATGTTTGTTTACCCCGTTTGGGGTAATTTACCCACGTTCCCCGGCCCCTATTATAATATTACTACATAATAAATTTAAGTATTTACTTTTAAGATCTTTCAGCAAATTAAGTTGCTAAGTTTTTATTCATTAGTATTAGTTGAGTTTTAGCGCTATTTTACCACCACAATTGTTCAATGTATGTTATTAAAATAAACTTTACCAATATTATACCTCGTTTACACATGCATGGATTTACTGCTGACAGTACGTATTATCGCAGAAATTGATTGATTGATGACAGAAGATTGTAAACACGTATTATTGTGCAAATTCCAAGATTGCATGCATGTATGGACGGTGCGATAAACTGAGATCATAACCTGCCGGTGAAAAAATTAACTACACCGCGCAGACTCATTTTGAGGTTAATCGATTTTCACTACCTGTCAAATAGTAACATGAAATGACAACATCGCATCTCACTTACTCTTGAAGAATAAGATTGCCGAGGCAGTCAGCACTTTTACATGTAAACTGTTATTATCGCGAAATCCATGCATGTCTACAGGCGTTAATGTAAAGTTTTTTTTTATTATTATAAAAACCATATTGGATAGATAACATTACGTTTGTCTGTAGCCATTAAAAAAAATATATAACTCTAGTATCGGACATTATTTCTTTATTTTCGAAAAACTAATCATAATTAATTACTAGTTGTGAAATAATTATATCAAATCAATTTTGGGGCATTTTTTCAAGATGGCTGCCGAATGTAATTGGTCTAAATGTCAAATTTAATCATAGCATGTCAGTATCACAGAATGGGACTACCTATCTATTGATACTTTTTTAGAATCTAAAAAATAGAATTAGTTCACCTTAATATGGAATGTTTAGTAATAATTTTATAGAAAGTAAATAACAAATATTATTGGGGATAATATTATTTTCATCTCTTTGAAATATATTTTTTACAAGACTGTATTGTGTTCAATTTTATAATTTTTTTCACGAGTTACTTAATTGTATTACACATCTGACTGATATTTGTTCAAAATACATTGTCAAATTATTGTGAATGATTTAAATAAATAAATAAAACTCATTTTAATAAATCGCTGTATTCATTTTTACCAGACTTTCATTATTATCATCAGGGATGCAACCCCCATGAAAAGCATCCATTACCAATACTTTTGACTGTTACTTCAATACTTTATCTTTTAAACATAATTTGAAAACATCTCATGCATATATAGGTACCCCACTAAAAAAAAAACTTCATGCTTTAAGAACTACTAGTTAAAATCGTAGTTATTAAGTAGGATGCCCGTAACTTAATTGGAAAAGCACACTGGCATGAATCCAGCGGTTGCAATTTCATGTCCTGTCAGGTGCCGTATTTTTTTCGAGTGGGTTCTTGAGATGTTTTCAAATTACGTATCTTCAATAATATAGTAATTTAATGTAACATTCTCATATCTTGTATCTTATTTGTTGAACGAAAGAAATAGTTTGTTACTTTATCTTTTAATATGGCGGCCCTACCCGCGACAGCTTCTTAGTTGGCCGCTTTACCAACTCGGCCACTGTGAGTGCAAATATCTACAGCCGTTGCTTTCCAGTTCTGTACTGTATCTTCTCCTTGAAATGTCGCCGTTTATGATAGTCCAATAAATACAACGGAGAATATTTCATGTCATGTGCACAATTGTACATTTTGCAGAGTTAATGTTAATGTCCAGGTATCTGAGAAGTAGGTGTTATCTTGCAAACAACTTATATAACAGAGATGGGCACACCATGAGGTCAACAAGAAGCTACATTCTGGATTGTAATGACAACGCGCCTAGCGCGTCTTTAGCGGTGAAAGACGTACACAAATTCAAATTTAATTACATTTCTACACACATCTTTATTGCTATATAAAGTATAAAAAATACATATATAAGAAAATAAAGAATGTGAAAGAAAACACAAAATAATTAGTTCAAAATTTATTTAATAAAAATAAAATATAATAAAAAGTTTATTTTTGGTGAAAAATTTGTTACAACCGTTCGCAGCGGATCTGTCAAATGCTCGTTTGTTAGCTGTGAACAATGTTTTGATTTTAGAAACATCATAGAGGAGTACAACGATTCCCAATTATATATTAATAATGAAAATGAAAAATAATCAGCAAGCAGCTTTCTTTAAATTAGGATATTTGAATATGCACACACGCATACACCAATACGTGCCCTTGACATTTGCGTTCTTATATACGCCCATCTTGTCACTTAAAACTCGCAAAAAAACAAGTATAATGTGGAAAGAAAATACCAATATTTTTATCAATAGTTATTTTGAGCCGCACTTAAACCAACAAAGAGCCGCATTTTCCCACGTCTGTGATATAATATTATGTAAATTACTTGTATTATTAATTGTCACATTAAGAAGTTCAACTCAAATATTTTAAATTCATCTTTGCAGAATCCAAAAAAATATGTTACTAAAAAATAAATAAATAAAAATTTCGTTTTTATATATATTTTATTAAACATTTCCTCCTTAGCTTTAAACATAAATACATATTAAATTTTTAAACAAAAAAATAACAAGTCGACATTATATTTTTTTTTATATAGAAAATAGTTATAAATTAATAATTCGATAACATTAATTAATGCAGCTTACAGATCGAGAGACTGAGAGATCAACATGAGATAAATCAGAGTCAGTGTCGGTGAAAAATATATCATCAAAATAACTTATCTAATTATTAAGTACAGCAAAATCTTGGATTGCGAGTAACTCGGTCTGCGAAGTCTTGCAATACGAGTACTATGTATACGCTTTATCTGCCGAGCATCACATGAACACAACTAAGCTAATCTTCTCTCTCTGTCTCGCTGAGAAATCCTCAAAAGGAGGCAAAAGATAGGTTCCTTGTTGACGTCGCACAAAATGAAAAAGATTTAAGTGAGCCAACAACAGATAGGAGTGAAAGTCGTCCTACGCAACAATTAATAAATTTGATTACTTTATGTTCAATTTAAATAATAAAAATATAAAAAGGTATTTGGTATTAATAATTTTTATGTGATCATTTTAAGGTTTTGGAACAAATCATCTGAGTGCTTTGGATCACAAACACGTATGTATCTGGAACGAATTATGCTCACAATCCAAGATCTGACTGTATTTCATATTCATCTCCTGTGCTGTTAAAAATTGTCTCTTTCGACAGAGCATCCTCGATATGAAAGGCCTATTTCTGAATACCGGATATGTCCACAATTCAATATTGGGTTTCAAGCTTAAATGATTGATTTCAACCAAAGATGTTGAATCTCCTTTTAGATGGAGCGTGCTGTTATTTACTAATATAACCGCGTTAGTGCAACTTTTGTATGCAAAAAACAAACAGAGTTCATGTGAAATATATATATATTTTTTGCCATTACTTCATATCGTCACCGTTCAGGCAAAAGTCACCAACCCTGAAAATGGCAGTTTTGAGTTGAGTATGTCACCTGAAGCGTAAAATTATGTTCTCTAGGATGCAAAACTCACCACGGTACATTAGTTAGTAAAATTTTGCTTAAATCCGAATTATTTGTTTTTCACTAAATGACTTTCGATAAAATCTTAACAAGCAAAAGTTATTATAGGTGAATAGACATTGTTGACTATATAAAAGAAAAACCCTTCGTTATAAATATACAAGCAAAAGTCACTATACTATGGATGGTGAGTTTTACTGATCCTTCTTTTGGCTAACATTGTTCAGATTATTAACAAACAAAAGTCACCAAACCATAATTGAGCTACCTTGCCTCCTTCAAAACTTTCCAGATGTTTTAATTAGCATCAAAAAGTTAAATTACCTTAAAGAAATTATTAAGAAGACATAAGAAAATAATTTAATGTAGATAAAACCTTAAAAACATTAAAATCTGATTTTTCCTGCATTTTCAAACTTTCAAATTGCGATATCTCAAAACTATGTTTTTAGGGTTGGTGACTTTTGCCTGAACGGTGACGATATGGGCTCCATTTCTACACAAGAAGGTTTTCATCAATATCATTGGTATTAACGTTGGTTTCATTTTTATATTGTATATAAAATTGGACATATATATTTTGGCACTTGGTTTGAATCGATCTACTCTATCGGTTTCTGAAAGTCAATTAAGTTTTCCAACATTTTTTCGCTTGCTTTGACGTATTTTGTAAATTACAGATCTTTACGCATTATGTAGTATTACATATAGCAGGGTCTAATGCTTCGATCACAAGATAGATTTTAGTCGATCGCACGGTGAAAATGTAAAACACATACATTCAATCTAGGAGTAATCCATTAAGGTCACGTGGGCTTCCTGGCTTCCTCATGGTTAATGCTTCCCCTTCAAAATCTCGGTGAAATCAAAATATTATATCCGTGTATGCCGTGAATATGTTGATAAGTCAGAAAATATCAGTTCTCAGGGCAGCCATTTGTAAGGTTGGTTTCTGTGGTAAATCAGGAATGTTTTTAAATTTTAGTTTGTTGAGAATTTACAAACATTTTACTAAAATTTAAAAGCATCCAAAAACATAATATAATCTAATTTACTACGAAAAGCCAAACGTATAAATAATTGCCCTGAGAATTATTGATGTTTTTGGACTATCAACATATTCACACCATACACGGATATTACGGTTGAACATTAACAATTTTTACATTTTCACGACTTAATACTTACGGTGCAATCGACCAAAATCCATGCTAAGATCGACACGCTTTTGGATACGCCTGTAGTAGTATAAACCATAGATAATAAGTTAAACAGGAATGGTAACGGTTTATATTAAACTAAACTGTATAAACATTAACTTGTAACAATTAATATTCCATATTACTTAAGACTAATACAATTTATGATCACTTACAATAATATCCGTTTAAGTAACTTTGTCCAAGTCGTCTAATGCTCAAATTATGTCATAAAAACGTGGCTTTGAATCTGTTTTGACATTCCAGAACGAAATAGAAAAATATCTACTATTCTTGTCAGACCTGACTTGACGAATATGATCAACAATTGACGGTTTTATAATCGTCACTCAGACATTCTTTATTATTTTGACTGACAATAAATATGAAAAAAAAATATGTCAATTTAAGTACTTGTTACTAGTCAAAACAACATCTTTAATTGTATGCGGTGACATTTAATATAAGAGAATACAAGGAATGAGTGTTCAATGTAGCCATCAATATGACGAAAAGGTATGTTTTGGAATATCTATAATTTTTAACACTAGCAATGCAACGTCTGTTATAAGACAATCACGATAACCGTTGAAATAATACAGTTGGTATCTGAATTGCTGTGTTTAATTAATACTTGACTACTGCTGACTATTAACTACTGCTCGTGATGGTCGGCATGAATCTGCGAATTGTTATTTATGTACATTTAATTGATAAACACCCATAGCACACGAAACCGGTCCTTAACATCCAAAAAAAGCTCAATGTGATAAATAAATATAAATATATGTTGATATGTTTCAGGCGTCATGTCTGACATGTCCACCAACGTAAATTTTTGCGGTATTACGAATTTACCAATTATTGTCGATAACCGCTGATAGCCATCGAAAACTGCCTTGTGTATGGAATGCTTTCCGTGTTAATTTGGACCAATGGAAATAACGGAAATGTGCTAAAGAGCTAACTGTTAAGAATAGCTGCGTGGATTAAATATATTGTATTTTGTTTAATTTTAATTGATACTTACACGGCAATAATTCATAATAATATCTTCTCGAATGTTCTTATATAGATAATGATATTTTTTTGTTTCTAAATATTAGAAAACAATGTGAGCCAAATTTAGACAGACGTGTCAAAGTTACCCGAATGGACAGATATATACGATATTTATTAATAATATTATTCAATAGACAATAAATAATAATTCCTCTACTTATTGACAACAATTAAAAGCTACTATTGGATACATAATATTTTAATTTATCACTGTTTCCTCCACAGACTATTTTACGAGAATTCATCTTTATGATGGTGAACTTAGCTACAACATAATATACATAAAAAAATATGGTTTTAAACGACCAAATAACATCAAATTTACAAAATTGTTGGCAATTTATGGCAGTTATTGTGTATTTATTTATAAGACATCATTTTTATAAACTGAAATTAACTTAATGGATTTGACAGTTCACCACCAAAGAAATGAATTGATTATTAGCAATTCACTCAGCTTATTTTGGATCTGAACACACATATTGATGGGATTCGAACCAATATAAGAAGAGGCAAGCGTTCTAGCCCTACTTCCACTAGGGGAGAGGGATCGTTTAAATAATACAAACAAATAATAATACTGCCTGTAAGAAATTTCTATATTACAAATTCACAATAGTTATTTAGTATAATAAAATAAATACAAACGTTTACACTGTAATACATTCTGTAATACCAATTCACAATACAGTCACAATTTAAGCTCGCAGTAATATGATTTATGTCATTATATTAGTGATTATTTAAATAAACTGTATTTTAGCCAATCTCAGTCCTAAATAATATATTAAGGGTTGGAGAGACAAGTGATGAGTCACTAAAATTTAGTCACATATAATTTGTAATTCGTAATTTGTTTTGTTTAGTAGAATCCCAATCTATCATTTCTTGATCTGTCGTTATCTCACATCTTCGTTCATTTGGTCAGGTCCCGATAAATGCTTATACTATTTATCAGTTTCCCGCAATAAATGGTTTAAAATATTTTCACGTCCTGAATTTAAAATTGATCATAGTGCGGAGTAAGTTGATAAAGTAAGTAAAAGTTGGTAAGTCTCGAAATAATGTTATGGAGCAATTTGAAAGTGTGGCATGCCCTCTAAAATCAAGCATAATGCTAATTTCTTTGTGCTTTATGGGCATGTTCTATGTATCGAATGACTTGATTTTTTTTTCTAAGATACCTACATATTTATACATAGACACATAATCCGTTGTTGACTCTAAATCAATGACATTAATATGGACGAAGCATCTGGAAAAAAAAATGACACTCACTTTTTTGTCAGGTCTGCCGAATGGCATAATCTGTTCTAACGCCATTACAATAAAGGTGATATTGCTATAAATTCCCGATGCATTTTGTCGGGTCTGCCGAATGGTTCGGTTCGAACGGGTTCACTCAAATGAACATTGACACTAGAAACACTGTTCTAACGCCATTACAATAAAGGTCATATTGATATAAATTCCCTGTGCGATATCGAATAATGGAAATTGCGTGACGTCCCCTATACATGTGCGAATGTCGCTATGCGCGAATTTACTTGCTAGCTACTGTATTGAGTGCGTTGTCCATTAATAATGACATTGCTCTAAATAGCTAAATTATCAACTTACCATCTTTTGGCAGCAACACCATATTATAAACGATGAATACCTTTATTTGCTCCAAATGAACTGTTTTTTTATCCCCGGAAAATTCAGCAGTCACCAACTCTCACTAAACCGTTTGTGTTGTAAACAACATATTGAGTGATATCGTGTGCTCTTGTGGAGTATGGCGACATTCATTAAATACTTCATTTATACAAAAAATTGTTAAACTCTAATTTTAATAAATTATTGGTTTTAAAGAATTTTCATTTTTTCCCTTACGTTGTTTTCTTGCATTTATTCTTTGGTTCATCCCGTCTCTTTGCAAACAATAGACTAAGAATCCACTATACATCCTATATCTACAATGGATCGCACACTAATCGAATAAAACCAGCCCATTATAATTAATCTAAAATATGCCACGTTCACAATATTACTATATGGCAGTATCTGACAGGCCGCAAATTTATAACGACACACGTTGAATGTAGAGTGAAGCTCTCACTAAAATCGCTGTAATACCGATAATTTTTTGGCTTAGTATTTCATAATTATTCAAACAGATGTCACGGTGTGTTTAATGTGTTATGCAAATCAATCGACAGTGGCTAGTAATTTGAATTTAAAGTCGGACAAGATAACTCGCGAAATTTGTATGTGTTGATCACGGTCTCATAGAGAGAGAAAACTCGCTGAAGGCATATAACCGGTTAACAAGATTTTACAAACACACTTGTTGATCACAAAAACAACTCTTGGATTTATAATACTACCACTATGTTCAGGTTGATAACATCAAATCAAATATAATATATACTATGTATATATTATAAAGACCAATTAAATCAAATTGTGACTGTGATGTGGCAATTTATATTAATGTAATTTCTATAATAATTGTACAATTAAGTAGTTATAAATAATATTGGAATGTTCCTATACATACAAAATCCTTTCAATATTTTTTACATATTACATACAAAGTTTCTATTCATTGCAAATAGCACATCTATGTATACAAACGGCATGACACAATAGCAAAAATACATCAATAGAATATATGGGATTTTGTATATCAATTAACAATGAAATGATTTTCAAGCAAATGAAAATATAAAGGTGTCCATATTTCACAATACATGAGGATATAAATACATCATAGTTTTTACTGATTTTTTATAACGGCTTTATGTTATAAAATGGTTATAAAATGGCAGGTAACACATAAAATTTAAAAAAATAAAGTTTAAAAGTACCAAATTTTATATTTGTCATTGATTTTCTATTTATATTTTGCAACCATAAAACAAGCTTGACTTTACAGTATAGACATGTTTTATTTATTTTAACCATTCAAACAATTCAAAAATAGAACAGAATAAATACTTACATTATAACTTATGGTTAGTAAACAGCATAGTGTTATCGGCCACATAAATATGTATAACTCTTTTACTCCCAGCTGATTTAGCCTAGCATATGCGAAAACTCCCAAGCGTTTTTTGACAACAAATCGTCGATTTAGTTTTTTTTAAATAACTAATTCTACACATGTTTTAAAAATTTGAAACTTTTTTTGTGTGTTCTCAATGGTGTATAAAGCAATAATAAGTAATAATATTGATAGTTTACATCAATAAAACAAAAGAAAAAAATAATGTATCAATATTTATTTAGAAATGAACGGATAAAACTATGTTTGAACAACAAAACAAGTGTGACAACATTTTTTTATTTATAATTGATATATCAAATTTTATAATATAATCTATCCTTATGTAGTAACAGAAAAAAAAATAAACATATTATTATTTCTCTATGAAATAGAATTTTTATAAAGTAATCAAAAAAAATCGTATAGTGTCAAGGTATTCAAGAATATTATTCAATTCACGAAATCGCAAGAGAATTCGATACAGTATCGACGACTAACTGATATGGAATGAAGTAATTTCAAAAAATAAGTCTCAAAGCACTAAATCATTTATAATATTATTTATATTCATGTATTTTTTCACCATCTTACCAAAAATACAGTGGCATCCATTGTTAGTTCAAAAATTACAAATTTCATTTTGTAATGTGATATATGAATCATAAAACAACTAAAAGAAATATCAGAATTTAAAATGTGTCATAAAAATAATGTTTTATTATTTTTATGACCCTCTTTGGTCTCAAGTTCGACAGCAGAGCAATTATGACTTGTGAGTTATTAGGGTATGGCATAATTATAAACAATGCCGACACTAAAATAAATGTTAGTCACCACCCAACACACAGTGAATATAATGCTTCGTCTACATGAACGAAATATGACGGGAAAAAATTTGGAATAAATCGTAAATTTGGTTCCAAACTTTCGGCCGATGGATCGGCCCAGATGGAGTTTTCGCATAGGTATGGTGGGCCGAAATATCGGCCCCGTGGGAGTAAAAGGGATAATGTAATAGGGATACTTGAACCATTAAATATTTTTCCTTCTTTAATACGGGATTTGATTCTGATAATACTGAATCATGTCGTAAGTTCTGGTTCTAAAGTTAAGGAAGGAGCTTCTGATGACGGACAACATGAAAGCGGCGGCTTCCTTGTCGGTGGAATTTGGTGCGAAGCGAGCCCTCAGCAGTCGAATTGTTTGGCCGCGGAAGCAAGGAAGACCCGTGTCCAGCATCAGGGAGACCAGGGTTATAATCGCCTCTTGGTAAGGTCTGAAAACAAAGAAAATTCATACTGTTAATAAGAATCTTCTTAGTTTCCCAAACTTCTTTGATTCACTGCCCATAATCCACCACTGCAAAACACTGCTACAAAGCGAAAACCAAAATAATAAAACAACTATACCAACCTGACAGCAAGAAAAGCTTGGGAGCAAAGTTCACAGAACCATCTGAATGGAGGTGCTTCCATCTTTCCTCCCATTACCATCACCATCTCGTCGGTTAGTTTGATGTCGGGCTCGAATCCAAGGTTACCACCCGGCGATGATTCAAACATGAAGCCGAAATCTATAAAACAAAATAGTATAATTATTGTAATTCAAAGGAGTACTGCAAGGATCTAATCTAGCACCATACATATTTAAGAACAATCACTAATTATAGTATGTAGTTTTCTGGGGTTCGAAGATGAGTTAAAATTTGGCAGTGATAGTCTAATATTCTTGAACAGATGAATAATTTAATTTTTTTATATTGAAGGCGTTCCGCAAGGTTTCAACATAGGATCATAAATATTTTACAGAATTAATGACAGAAGAAAGGGAGAGAACATTGATAGAGATTCTCTGAGGTAAATCTCACACAATATCATAATAACATGCCTTACGAAATTATATAATAGACAGTTTTAATATACAATAAGTGATAAAATCCATGGTATTGGTGTATGTATGATTTTATCCTCTCCTTCATCACTGCTGACATAATGAAAAAGAAACTCAGCTCACCTATATGAATAATGTGACCGTCCGTATCCAACATAATGTTACCGTTGTGCCGATCTTTTATCTGGAGAAGAAAACCAATCACGCTGTAAGCTGCCATTGACTTAATGAAGCATCTCCGAGCAGCCTGAAAAGATACATTTCCAATTATAATATTCTGAGTGTATCAAGTTCTGAGGTGATTTTTAAGGTGAACAACTAGCTAAAAACAACTCTGGCAATGATATAGAATAAGATTGTAATCCAGAAAATGATAATATTTCAATAAAGGTGACCTTCAAGGCCATATACGAGGGTCCTCTACTTTTCATACAAAAATCTTACTTAAAGGTGTTCCTCAAGGATGCAAACTAGGCCTACATTAATTGAAGTTGAAAGTGGTCAATGAAATTACCTGAAATTCTCTTGTATTCTCGTCTCCATAATTTTTGATGAAATACTCGTACATTCCAATATCGGTTTGTCTTCCAAGCTGATCGCGAGACTTTGCATTCGGCACACATTCAATTACACCACACTAAAAAAATACAATTGTATTATTATATACATAATTAAAGATCTTGACAGATGAGGGTCCAAAGTAAAATTGGGGCATTTTACTTTCTATCAAAGAGCCGGAACTGGGGTTCTGATTTTTGATTTGATAGAACTGTACCACATTAAATTTTTCCACTAATACTTAATCTGGATAGAATCTCAGAACTAATTTTGGATTCTAACAGCTGTAATGTAACATGTTTCATTCAAAATCATAGATTATCACTTATACGTAACTTCTACCTGGCTAATCGATTACTGAAAAAATGCTGTTTTTATAGGCAAGTGGAGGTAAATCTTTAAGATATCAGGATATTACATGGAAACTTTCTTACCCCAGGAGCAGTGGCCACAACCCGATACGGGAAGAGGTAAAGGTCCAGGCCGACCTGCTGAAAGATATTCTTGAAGATGGATATGACCTGCAGGGCGAGCATGTCTTGCCGGACGTCGTCGCCCACTTTAAAGATGGCCGCCTGCCATTGCTCGGCTCCAAGACCTGTGAAGTGGTCTTTGCCGTCTTCCTAAAAGCGACAAAATGACGAATGTTAAAATATTATAAACCGTCATTTTCCTCTTTAGGAGTAAGCATGTAAAGCTGCTCAGTGTATTTATGAAAGTTTATCTTTGAGGAGTTTGTCCAATCGTCTGATTTGAGTGAGAACATAAACATGGACCCCTCCAAACCAAACCGCCCCACACCTTACTCGGTCGTAATCGAGTGTATCACGAGGCCCTATGTTTAGATATGAAGCATCAGCAACACCTTTAAGCCATTAAGACCTGAGATCGCCATGCTCTCAAGTGAGCTTTGGCTGAGTTTACTGAAAGACATAATTTAATAAAAAGTGCCATGGGAGAGAAATGCACGGAGATATAACAGAAATAAATGAATTTAATGATAATATATAAGATAGAAAGAAAAATACTAAAACAATACAATAAAAATTTGAGTGACAATCGATCACGGGGATAATGCAGTTAATTGGTTAGTAAAATATTTCTTACGGGCGGTGAATATTCTCCGTTGGCAGACATGGCCAGGGCGAGCGACTCCAGCTCGTTGATGCCGTGCCTCATGACGCGGAATCGAGCAAGGTACGGTGCCTTCGCTGCACTCTGCATTGGGGTTCCTGTAATAATATTGGTTCGGTTACCATTTTTCAGAAGGCTTTCATCATAAAGTTATGTCAGCTCATCGGATACTAATTATGTTAAGGATAAAACATATTTATAGTTAGTATAAAAATAGTGGAGAGAAATGGCACGATCTTGTATGTATTTGCTCTATGCTAATAGGTAATAAGGTAAGGAAAGTAATTATTGAATTATATGAATATATCGTCACCGTACTGGCAGAAGTTGGTAAGTAACATATTGATAGTTCTGAGAAAACAGCAAATGAAAATTTGAACTTTTAGGATAGAGCCTCTAGCTTCAATATATACGGTTTCGTTGATCATTATAATATCAAAATATAAATTGATTTATGCTTATCTGATACAAATAAAGTTTGGTATAAATAAATGAACAAATGATATTCATTTTGTTGGTTTTTATTTAAAAGGTTGCACTTACAAAGTTTTGCTTCTCAAAGAATGAGTGCAAGTATAAGAATAGATACTAAGATGTGAATTAGAAATAACCAGTGGATAGATGAAATAAAATCAAATTATAATAAAATATCAACATTAACATGTAAAAATATTATAAAATTCGACATAAATGGATGTGAAATAAATAAATAAACATAAAAAGGTTGTCGATATGGAAACAATGTTTTCACAAAAAAAATTCACAAGTTACAGAATCATTGGCACATTTATTTAAACAGTAAAAATGTTGTGAAGTCAGAATCGATCTTAAAAAAATTATTATAAAAATTAAACCACAAAAATATTGACTTAAGGTAAAAAAAATCTAATCGACATTTTCCTCGTTATCTTCAGTTTCCGTTTCTGGAAGTGTGTCCACTTGGATTTTAGATACCGGTAAACTTTTATACCATCCATGCAGTTCTGTTGAAATCATTCCTAAGTAGCAATCGATATAGGAAGTAGATTTTTGTTTAAATTATTTCCAGATTCAAGACTTCTTGCGGCTCTACTTCTTGTTATGTTCGTAAATATTTTTTTATATTCACCATTGTGATCGTATCGATATTGAATTATTATATTATTTTTCAAATTTTAAACATTTTATTTTTAGCCAATAAACTGTGTTTCTATCCTCATCTATTTTTCTAATAAGTACTAATTGTACCCTTGCATAATGCGGCAAAATCGGAAATTTCATAAAAATCTAACTGCTTTGTCTTATGAGGGCGAGCAGATTTACGATTTCTCGTGGAACGGACAGAGCGGAAAATATTCAGCAAATCAATCATGGAATACCCAGACACATGTTTTTTCTATGTTCGATTGCGCTGTGGACAGAATCTACCTCCATATTATGTGTATGACCTGATTCTAGGAATATTTGCTCGATTGTAGATATTTCTGTGGTAGTTGCGATATGTAGGAGAAGTGCTGCAATATTCTGATTTCTTTTCTATCCGCCGCATGTATCATAGAATAATCTCAAGTAGTGAATTTCAGAAGGCAGCTACTTAATCCAGTAAAATAAAGCACTTCCTCTTTGTCCATTCAATTTAGTCCAAGAGATGCAATATGCATCGTTTAGTGAAACAGCTTCGTAGACGGTCAAGTTATAAACATTATTTTTCCTTGAATAATACATTTGGAAAGTTGAATCAGAAGGAATTTGCAAAACACTTTGCATGTCAAAATAAATGTAGCAGATATGAAATTACGATCTGTCTCGCATCGCCTTTTATCAATTTCTTTTGCTTCATTACATTCCACCTATCTCTGCTTATGACATTGATATTCAACCTCTAAAGAAGCTCTTTCTGTGCAAATTGCATTTTGATACCTTTGACAAATAGTGCAGAGATCTTTTTTTGGTTTATAAAACGAGAGGTTTTGAGAGGAGAGACAACTTTGTCGTCCTTATATTCAGCAGCATTTATAACTAGTACACTTTAGCAATAGAGAGTGACGCATCCAAATATTTTTTCGAAGTCGTTTTCCGGCAATAATGTGATTCAGTCAAAGGAAACTTTTAAATGTGATTTTTAACCCTAGTGACCGTTTTTTCGGGGGTTTTGTTTATGGGGTGTGTTTTACTCGTTAATCAGGTTTTCCATTTAGACCTAAGGATTTTTTTGCCTTGAACGCATTTATTATAGGTGCAACACTAATGTGCAAAGTGCTCATAAAGAATTTTTGACAGACGATGAGCAGTTCCATTTTTTTCCAAGTACTTAATATGATCTGGATAATTTATGATTCGGTCTAATATTCGCATTTTTTTCGAATAGGAGAATTTTCATTAATATTATTAAGGTAATCCTTTTGTCTTGAATAATCTAAACTCCAAAATGATCGACAAATCTCATTTCCAGAAAATATATTTGTCCATCGAAATCTACATGTATCAAAATTAACTTCTTTATGCAATTTGCCTGGCATTTCATGATCTCTTCCGTTCTTGGTTTTGTATGGTAATCCATTTTACGGAGAGATTTATTAACGTTGACTGCCCAATTACTGACGATTACAGCGAACTGACATATACGTAAGATTGACATTCGACACATTGCTGTCAGGCACAAATCAGTAAGTGCACACCTACCAACTTCTTCCAGTCTATTTTCTTGATAGAAAAGAATATTATGAGTGGCTTTTAACGGGAAGTGACTTTATCAACAATTGCTTGTGTATAATTTGCATTAATGTACTTACCGATAAAATAAATTGCTATTTTTGACAAACTGGAATAAAAATTGCACCTACTGAGTTATTCCAGACGAAGACTTGATACCCAAAAATCTCGCTGTACACTTAACTCATTTTTCTCAATTTTGTCACCTACCAACTTCTGCCAGTACGGTGACGATATGTTACTAACTGTAACTACTCACCACTTTTGTAGTCTATATCCATCACCATAGAATCAGGATTCGAAGGTAAGTAACATCCCGGTTGAACCTAAAATAAATTTAATTTATTCAATATTCTAATAAAATTATTAAAACAAATAATCATACATAATACTAAAATGGCCTAGTGTTAAAATGACCAATGTTGAAATAGCCAGTGTTGAAATGGCCCAGCGTGCTAATGCCCAATGTTAAAATGGCTGGTGGTAAAATAACCAATTCTGAAATGGCCTAGCAATAGAACACTAGAGAGCAGTGGCAAAGGGTGGAGATAAGCTGTTAAGAACCGAGATAAATATTGCACACTAAACTTTGTCAGTCATACTTATTTGTTTTCAGTGAATTAAAAATACATATTACAGATGGTGTCGGTTGGTGTTTTTTAAATTCATTAAGCTGTGCTTATGTAACCAAACCATAATAGATAAAAAATATACTTCTATCTATAATGTATGATTTAATGACATAATTTTAAATAGATAGATGAATATTTTTTGGCTATTATCTATTATGGCTTGGTTTAGGTTTACGCAGGGATTAATTGAATTAATTAACACGTTCATATTCATTAATTTGTAGTCTCAGTTGAGAAAGTTCAGTGTACACTATTTATGTCGAATCTCAACAGCCTATCTCCACCCCTCACCACTGCTAGATGTTATACCTTAATAGTCTTGAGTGCCTCCAAACAAGCTTTTTTTCTCTCCGCACCCTTAGGGAAAGGCCTGATCTGACCACTTATGTTAGTTATCTTGCTGAAGAAATCGAATTCCCTCTCGTAGAAGGCTTTCGCAGGGCCCGACAGAGACCCGACGATGCTTTTGGTAAGGGACTCCAAGGTGTCGAACAAAACCGCTGCAAAAAGCATATTATACAATATAATATATTAGTTTAAGGTCATGGAAAGTTGCACATGGGACACTATCAGCACATTTTCGAAGGGCGCCCGGTATCTCACGTAACAGATGGTGACGGGAAAAGAAAGTAATATGTTATCGATGAAATCGATCTTTCATTTCTTTGTTATTGAAGCCGGAAGATTTCAATATCTTCAGCTTGATTATTCCATTATTTTTAATTAAAGTTCAAGGAAGCTACAATACTAAAATATCTTGGAGTGATCCGTGACATCGGTTAGTAATTAAAGTAATACCTACTTTGATTTAAAATACAAAAACCGATAGCCAATAGTAGCTCAATTTAGAAAACGCTTCAGAGAGTATGATAAGAGCCGTTAGTTAAAATTTGTCACAATTAAGTATGATACCTTTAGCATAGTAGTATATGTGTGTGGGAGCGAAAGTCGAGAGATGCAGGTTCGATTATTTTTTCAAAAAGATTTTTTCTATTGGTTTTAATATATTTTGTTTGTGTATAAGTGTTTTCAAAAAGTATGTATGATCAATATTCCATTATTGTTTCACATTGAAACAATACCTTATCGACTGCTTAATTCGCAAACCAGCCAACTCCATTTAGGCAAATTGTTCAGGAAGGAGAAAAAAAACATAATAATTTAACTATCAAGCGGAATTTTTTTAGAAATAAGCTGCACCATGAATTAATACACTATTTTAGTTTCTACGACTTTTCATTTTTTAGTTTTTAAGACATTAGAAATTTGGCACCTGCAGTTGGCTATTTTGTATTAAGAACGATAACACATTTATTTATAGGTTTAGGAATTTGAAATTTTGTGTGAGCATAGAAAACATGCTTTATAACAAAATGCCATCAAAATCTAATTTTTGGTCAAAAGTGTAGTTGGCTGGTTTGCAGATTATGCAGTTGTTATGTAGCAGTTAGCTAATTTGCTGTAATTAACAGTTAAAACTTCTTTTTGAACAAAACAAAATTTTTTTTGCTATCGCCATATTGATATGAAATCAATTTCGAAATACTAAAGACTTACGATCTTTGCATTGCATGTCTTCATCGGTGTACATGTTGGTTCGCATATTCCAGATGAGCTGATGTGCCACCAGTTGAGATTTCTGCGCTATCACCTTTATGAACTCCGTGACATAGCCCATCTGTAAAAATAAAACATTCAATCAATACTTGACATAGGTACTTTTCAAGTTTTTGTACCATATCTGTTATCAGACTTTAGCTATAATTTTGGCCATCCTTTACCTGTATGTCGCTGCTCAAAATACGAATGTAATGCTGAGCTCAAACCCGTCTCTTGACACTCTCATTTTACCGTGGCCTAGCTAATTGGAGATCTTCTCTAAAACATAATGTCGCCAAAGTCGAGTCCGGAAATTTGTACATATACAGTTCGCCATATCACAATTCACTGTGAAATATTGTATTGGAAATATATGGTCATATATCAAAGACTGTCGAACCTCTTTGGGTCGTATAGTACTGAGATAAACTTCATGTCTAAATAAAACACTGTTCTTGTTGGTTTACAGTAAGCCAGCGGCAAACGAATTTTGAAAATAGCCGATATACTGGATTATTTGTTAGGTTAGGTTAGGTTTTCAATCTTGAATTCATGAATGTTGCCAAAATCGCCTATGAAAATGCTCCACAAACAACGCGTAATTTTGTCGTCTCGGTGCTATAGTCATCTCTTTCCGATAAGAAAGCATGGTGAACTGTGCTATGGTGAAATATAATACGTACAATTTACATGTTTTATTACTTTAGACATTTAAAACATTGTCATTTCAGCTGATACGGAGCATACGTCTGTACATTTTCGGAGCATTGTTTCTGTGATATATCCACACATTCACTATGTATAATCAGGCCGAAAAGACATACCATCTTACCATTCTCATATACCATCGTACATAATTTAGAACGCCTCAGAAACATACCTATAAGAAAGAATAATTTTGAAAAATATTTGTGCCAAGCGGCACCCAAATATCCAACGAATTCCAGTCAATATGTTTTATCAATGAACTGATCATATCAAAATTAGCTAACATCTATGAGTTCAACGATCTAGACCTGATTAGATTAAATTTTTACCGCTGTGCATGTTTTATGGAAAATATAGAAAATTAACATACAGTGTCATGCCGAAGCGCTTGCACAAGCTGAGGAATGTAGAAGAGCACGGCATCAGCAGGGTAGGAGCCGAGGACCCTCACGGCGTACTGCGCGGAAGTCGGATGAGGAGGGTACTGGCGGGAGAAGAAGGCCAGCGCCTCGATCGGGGACACGCGAGCCCACGTCAGCATGTGTACCAACTAAACATACAATATAATACCAAATTAATAATCACTTCAATCACAATCAAATTGTAGGATTAATGTCCTAATCTATCATCGTCATGTCATGTTGTCAACACGAATTTGTACTGAATAAATTTTAATTTGACTTGATCATAATTAAGAGCACGAGACAGCCTATGGTGTGGGTGTCCTGATTTCCTTTAACAACTCTCTTCACTTTTCACATTTTCCTTATCCAAACTAGTGGGTCTCGAATTTTGTACCCTAGCGCACAGCGGAAAGTATCGATAGCTCAGTCTAGCGAATTTTTACTCTACCTCTTCTCTTACGCTGAGACTATAAAGTATCTTTCTTTCAAGAACATTCATTTATAAAATATGAAGACATAATATTACACTGCGAAAAATATTTTGACGAATGTATGCTGACAAAACTTTGGTTGCGCGATTCGGGGTGATGTCGGCTCAAGTATAGTCAAGTCATAGTCTGGCCAAACACTAAAAAAAATCAGACATGTACCGTCGATTCAGACTAGTCGGACACCGATCAAACTAGTCAGATCGGTCACAATGTAAGAGCTCCAATGCAGGAATTGAGTATTTGTTTTCTTACTGATGGTCAGGTCGGATCCTGCATCTAATAAAAGTGCAGCTAAAGGGAAAGTAACCCAATCCCTAAGCTTATGTCTTAAGACATAAGGTTATAGAATGTACAGTACATAATAATATGTTAAGTGTATTAAAATTATAGTGGAAAATCCAGAGAATAGAAAAATTGCAACATATTACTTGGCGTTACTTTATACTGCAAGTATATTATAACACATTAGAACTTACCTCAATGGAGTCATTGAGTAGTGCATCGGTTGTGACGAGGTACTGCAGAGCTTGCGGGATGTGTGACACGGCTAGAGGGTCAGTGCGCACTTTATACCGCAACTCTTGGACTAACGATTCATTCTTTATTCTGAAAACAGATGAATTGATTAGTTCAAACCACAATTTTAGAAATGTATCTCCTACAAACTTATTGGGCAGAAAAACTATTATGTGGGGATAATCTTCCAGTGGCGCCTAACACAGGCCTAATAATGGTGTGCAGTACAAAGGCCAGATAAGCCAAGGTAATAACAGGTATAGTTTAAGAAATATAGCACCAACTGCTCAAACAGAAAAACTACCAGAGCATGTGGGTATTCCCCAATGAAATCTAACATAGTTACAACTCTGTTTATTGTGATTTACAACGCCATGCAGTAGATAGGCTGAATAACTTAGTTATAATAAGTATAATTTAAAAAATATATCACCAACCGTTCGGGAAGGAAAACTGCCAGCGCGGGGCTGATCTCCCATGCGAGTCTGACGTAATCGCGATAAACCTTCGTGGTGGTATTGTCCTTAAGGCGCCACGTGGCGATGTTGTCTTCGCCGGGCACCGTCAGCTCTGGCCTGCTGCCCGGGTTGTGCCAGATTATCAAGAATTCTATCTCAACCGCCTGCAATTCATATGAAATTGAGATATTACGTGAAACCTTGAGTGATGATTGTGTAATTCGATACAAGCCTAGGATGAAGGTCTTTTCAAATATATACCATTGTTTTCGAATCTTCACTGCTCTTAACCAAAATCATAGTATCTCATCAATCCAGAGGGGTATCCTCAGTGTCCTAAGGTCACGCCCCGCATCTAACAATATAGTAGAATGCACACCCTTTGACAGACATTTTAACATTAACAAGTTCAGATTGCATCCATAACCATTTATTTTGTTTACGATTCCAGTGCATTATACTCAACATGCATTTTTCCATATCACATTGCAAAATTGAGTTTTTAAACATTTTGTTGTATCTGTTTTACAGGTTTTCGTAAATACATGTTTTTCACTTTACTACCCCACGTCTCCTCAACTATTATGCAGGGGCATACTGTGGTGTAACAAATGTGAGGTGACCAGTTAAGGTGTGCCAGGAGTGATCCTTCAAAAGTAAGCTCCCATGACTTAGGTTAGAGATAAAACATGACAATAATTTGAATAATATAAAATAAGACATTAATAATACTACTAGTATTTTGTGTTTGCATACATAATTGATACCTACTCAATACGATATTACTTTGTCAGAAACAAGTAGACGACATTCGAAACTATACTTACTTGACTTCTGTTTGCAATACGTAACTATATGAAAGCTGTTTATTATGTTTCTGAAAATCGGCTACATAAGAAATAAACCCACTTATTTAGATAAGTATTACTATGTATTTGACTCTAAGATATGAATTTACAAACCAGCAGTTCGAGAATAAGATTCCGCTTCTTGATATAATCCTTCACAAAAACGTCGGCAGTGTTTTTGGTGTTGAGCTTAACGGAGCGCGCCGATCGCTTTCCAACCACACTGCCGGCCGTACTTCCGGCTGGACCAGACGACAGAGGCACCTGGAACAACATTCAAATGAAACATCACAATAATCAAAACAATGTAGCTGGGATACTTGCAGCTCTATTCCAACATAACACTTAATTCCAAAATAAATAAAAATAGTTATAAAAATGCTATGACGCATTCCAGGAGTTAACTATCTCGAGGTATGAACTGTCAAAAGTAATCACTAAGGGCGGCACTGGCAGGAGCGCTAATTAGATAAGAGCGATGTAGAGGACTTGAGGTGAAGTAATTTGGAAAAATAGTACTCACACCACACCACTAGCACCACTGTCGTGCCTCAAATTATAGCTGTTGTATTACACACCCTGTCACATAAGCTGTCAAATGTCATTAATCACACGGGAGAGGGATGGTAAAAATCAACTTACAGTATTAATCCAGCCTCCAGCCTGCTGCCGGCTGAATTCACTACTGTTTACTGATGATCGATTTTCAGGGGTGTTCAAGCCGTATCCGCTCTGCGAGAGTGTCAGGTTGTTGGGTCCATACATGTCGAAATCTGGAAAATGTTTAGTAAAGTAAGTAAATTACCATGTTCGCTGCTAAGCAGAGCATATTGTGCGTTACAGAACAGAGGTTGTATTAACATTTTTTTCGAGGAATGATTATTAGCCATTCGCCCAAGTCATTGGATCACTGCGCTGGATCAAAGACACATTGAAAAAACAACATGCATTCTGACTGCAGTATATGTTTAAGAAATCATTATCTTTCATACCATAGTATACCCAAATACGTTGAATAGAACCTTCTCTACATGGACAGAGCCTAAACACATGAAAATGAACCGAACTGAAGTGAAAAGTGGTTACTAAGGGTAATAATTAAATGAACTGCAAGAAATCATTTTGAATTGCGGAATTATTGGTAGCAAACAAACAAACAAACCCCCATCTGTCTGAATTTTAGATACCAGTTCATAAATGAGTTGTTTGACTTGTACCGGAACCAAAGAATTCACTTTATAATGCAAATATAGCCCGTGAAAATATATAGAAAGGCAACCGACGAACTATAATTATTTATAATATTTAGTTGGAAAACCACAAAAATCGCATGTCATACAACGTCAACTGGCAAAGGTGGTGATTATAAACAATGCAGCCTTGTTTCATTGAGCCAACGTACAAAATATAATTTTTCTGTGGCTGTCTACTTAAACTCATTAAAAATGTTGCAGAAATGTCATCAAATGCAATACTAAAACTTCATAAGCTCTTTAGACTTGAGGTGGATATTTTAAAAATATTATTAGTACCAACTATGATGGGGCAAAAGGAAAATTGCACCAACCTCCGATGGCGCTGGCCTTTAGGTATTTCTTGTCAGAGTGCATTGCCTGCCAGAACTTGACCAGCACAATTATATCCTCGCGGAGGGCGGGGCCCTGCTTGGAAGGGCAGCGGGGCTCTCGGCAGAAGTAGTCCAGGCACGCACTGTAGATCCTCTCCCGGAGAACGTTCCTCGCCAGGGAGCGGGGAAGCATGTCACCTTGCAAGAGGGACAGCCCACAAGAGAGGAGCCTGGACGTCACACAATAATTATTACAAATAGTTCAGTTTATTAATTACGTGATAGACCGCTAGTTCTTTCAAAAAATCAATTTAGTTAATGCTTATGTATCTAATTATAGGTATATTACGGATATTTAATTCTAAGTTAAACACTAAAAAAGAAGACATCTAAACTATTTCTTTAAGATATGTTACTGGAGGCTGACAACTATAACTATTTAACTATAACTATTTAACTAACTAAGATGCGGCAGTTTGAAGAACTAATAGCTTACAATACACCGATAATACTCACATTGCACACCTCTAGCTATAGTTATCGGTCTCTAGGTGCCACGTGGACACCACAATTTCAACCACGGTATTAAATATTATGTCGGAATGAATATTATATTTTTTTTTAATATATAAAGTGACTAAACTGGCTCCAGAAAGACCAAAAATATTAATAATAATAATAAAAAAATAATTAATAATTAAAGGGTCAAGATTTTCAATCTTAAAATTAATTTAGGATCCGGAAACAAGGGTTATAGTTACAAAATATTTAATTGGTTTTCAAAACTTCAGGGTTCGGTTCCAGTTGCATTTCCAGCTCTGATTTTGAAACAATAAAGAGGGGCCTTTCATCCGTAATCTAGCAGTCATATTTATTATTAACACAAAATTTAGCATCTATCGCGCACACAATAATGGCATATTAATGAATAATAAGCACATACTTATTAAGTGTACGGACAGGCATTAACTTTCATGTAACAAATAAATACTACGGCTAGAATAGGGCTGCTAGTAAGCCGAGAGAGTCTGTTGAAGAAGCGATGGGTGGATAAGTAATGTGATACTCACTTGAACCTGACTCCAACTGCGTCCACGTGTCGGTTCTGATGATTATCCCTGATGGCTCCTACACTCATTGGCAAAGACCTGTAAAAGATGACAATCTTAGTACATGTAAAAGTGTTCAATCTGAGTAATCTAAGTCAAATATGTTTCGTAGTCAACAATTATTAATAAAAGAAGTTTTACGATTTATCTTGGCACATTTAATAATCGACTAATCGAGAGAATCTGAAATTGTGTTGAAACGGATTGAGTTCTTGACAGATGCAGATGATAATAGTGTGAACTTTGTTACGAATCCGCAATACAAAATGATTTTCAAGTAATTTATAAATTAGTCCAGTATGTAATACTTTTTTAGATTCACACACTTACATATTATATAATACTAGCTGACCCGGCAAACGTTGTTCTGCCATATAAATTATTTATAGTGAATATTTTGGTTGTTAAATAAAAAATAACGAATGTATCGTAAGTGTGTGGGGATGGGATCTATGACAGAAAGAGGAATAGAGCGCTGTAGACGATGACCGCCGATAAAAACAAAAAAACATCAACCATTCATTTTCTTAATTCAAAATGAGTAATGATGTTCATAATGAATGAATTACCTGTGACATGATCTCGTTGTTTAATGTTTATGCAATATCCGTCTTGTCCCTTCCAGAAAATTAGCGGATATTAGAGAGCATCCTATGAACGGTGTGTGTCAGCGATGAACTCCAGATTATTGTTTCTTCTTCGAATCACGATTTCTCCCGTCGATGTGCGGTCGCCAACCATGATTCCAGCAATGTCGTCAACAACAGTCGCATTGAATCGACGTACGTGCTCTCCAGCTGGTGTTTTATCAGGATTGATGACAATAGCGTGATTGTCACTTTGCAATTGGTGCATGTGTGCTTTGAAGAATTTCAATAATTCATTGTGCTCATTCAACAGGGCATCCAGTTCGCCGACGATGCGCCTGGCATTAGGCGAATTGAGGCTATTGTAGCCGCAACGTGCATCCACATGATTGATGTCCTCACTCGCGCCCATGAAGTAGATTTGTAAAAATGTATGTGGTTCGTTTGGCATTGGCAGCAATGAGCCTACTTTGTGGTATACTTGGCCTTTGATTTTGAACGTAGAATGGAATTGTTGACTATTTGCCGCAGTATTGTGAACTATTTCTGTTGCTCCGGACGAAGTCATTTGGAAGCATGAATTGAATGTGCGAATGGACTTCAGGAACAGGTTTGAATCTGGAACCGTGCCGATGAGCAAGCCGTTCAATGGTTCTGGTGGTATCTCAATTTCTGGTAGTTGCACTTTTCCTGATGCGCAACACATCTCGGCTGACTCATGTTTGAATTTGAGCGCATGACAATGTGGACATTTTTTGTCCATAGCACCAATCAGCACTTTCGGATGAGCGGAATATTAAATATCTGGTTCGTACTCGAATGCGAGACGAAGGAACGAAGCGGATGTAAATGTTCGATGTACTTGTTGGCGTTGTCGGTCATTTGCTCTGCGTGTGTTAACTACGAACCGGCGCGCTTGGCTACGTTCCAATTGTCGTTGTTGATTTCGTTCAGCTTGTGCCTCTTGTGATTGAGATGCACGCAATTGCGACATGCTCACGCGCACATTTTTGTTATCTTGTTGGATTTGTTCGTCTGTTCTGCTCTACTATTTTGCATGTTTGTTGCTTTATTCGTTCGACGGCTCAAATAGGCCCCTTTGCGTCTTGCTGGCATTGTTCACTGTAATACACGCACATAAATAGATAAATTAAAATAAATCGTACAAAATTTTACACGCACTGCGTTGTTATATGCCGAATGAAATGTCAAAATAACGCGACGTTTCTCTTGAATTCTTCTCGGACATAGCGCCATCTCTCATTCAACAACATAAATAATTTCGTTCTGTTTGAAATACGAACGACGGTTAAATTTGTTCATACAAAAATACTAAAATCGCGATTAAAAAATGGGAGGGTGGGGAAAATTTAGGGTTATAAGTATTTTTTTTATGCCAAATAATAAAAAAAATACAAATAAAAAATTGTCAAAAAAATAAAAGAAAATTTTTCTGGATAGAGATACCCTAATCACCTAGCGGTATGAAATATACTTGTTGACCTATTCTCATACCTAACAAATATACATAAAAAAATTCATAAAAATCGGTCGAGCCATTTCGGAGGAGTTCGACCACAAACATCGTGACACGAGATTTTTATATATATAGAGATATACGAGGGTGGGTCAATAATTCCTTAGAAAAAAGCATTAAAACAGTTTTTATTTTTGTATTTTTTTTTTATTTCTCAACATAATCTCCTTGGAGCTCAATACACTTGGTTAGACGTTTCTCAATTTTTTTTAAGCCGTCAGAAAAATAAGTTTTCGGAAGGTCCTCAAAATAAGCATTTGTCCGATCGATGACTTCTTCATTTGAAAAAAAACGTTGTCCACTTAGCCATTTTTTTAAGTTTGGGAAAAGGAAAAAGTCACTGGGGGCTAAATCTGGCGAATACGGTGGGTGGTCGACCAATTCGAACTTCAATTCTTCAATTTTAGCCATTGATCGTAAACATGTGTGAACACGGGCATTGTCCTGATGAAAGAGGATTTTTTTCCTGTTTAAATGAGGCCATTTTTCTTCAATTTCGTTTTTTAGCTGGTCCAATAAAGATGCATAATAATCCCCTGTTATTGTTTTTCCTTTTTCCAAATAGTCAACGAAAATAATTTCACGTGCATCCCAAAATACAGTAGCCATAACCTTACCAGCTGATTTTACGGTTTTCGCCTTCTTTGGACATGGTTTGTCTTCGCAATCCACTGCTTTGACTGTTCTTTCGTCTCGGGAGTATAGTGGTGTATCCATGTTTCATCTACAGTCACAAAGCGACGAAAAAATTCATCCGGATTGCGTTGCATGAGCGACAACAGGGCTTTAGAGGCCACCACCCTATTGCGTTTATTGTCGACTGTGAGCAAACGCGGCACCCATCTTGCAGAAATATTTTTCATGCCCAATTTGTCATGTAAAATAGAAATGACGCTACCTTTTGAGATCCCTGTAACCTCAATTATCTCACTCAACTTTAATCTTCGGTCACTTAACACCATATCGTGGATTTTATTGATCATTTCTGGTGTAGTCACCTCTACAGGACGTCCTGAGCGTGGTTCATCCTTTGTTGATGTACGACCACGTTTAAATTCATTTAACCAGTTATAAATAGTTGCAAGTGAAGGAGCAGATATGCCGTAAACTAAATCCAACTCATTTTTTATTTCCTTTGCTGTTAACCCTTTTATATTAAAATGTTTAATAACAGCTCTAAACTCAATTTTCTCCATTTTCCATTTTTCCATTTTCCACAAGCAAATTTTTTTTTTAAATGTACGAAAAACACACAACAACTTGACCAATCTGATTGAAACTTCGCAGCATACTGAATCGGTAGTGCCGCTGCATGAAAACAAACCACTTACAGTACTAGTCGCGCCACTTGTCGGCTTTTCTAAGGACTTATTGACCCACCCTCGTACTATCACCGGCCTTCGCACGCTCTTAGGCGGAGATGGTAGGCCGTGATAATGTCAAGGTCAAAGCGGGGGTGGGAGACAGAAACGCACGGTGTATTGTGTCGAGGCTGGTATATTTTATATTGTCGCAGATACAGGGTATTGTCGTTGGCGGTCGGTTGGTAATTGGCGCTTTGGCGGGCTGCAAACGTGGTGTCGCGGCTGGGCTGCTGATGTTTGGCATCCGAGGCGAGTGTCAGTCTTGCGGCGTGGCGATGCAGTCTTTTTGGCGGGAAATGCTGGCTGGGCTGCAGACGCTTGTGGCTCCGCGTCCGAGGCGAGAGAGAAGAGATCCTGGCTGGTCGACGTCTGATACGAGAGAGAGCTTTTCGCGCGCGTCCCACTGTCAGATTGCCGGCATTAACGCGCTCTCTGTTTTACCGACGAATTGACTAGTGGCGGTGCGAGCGACCGTTTTTGACAGGCCGCGTCTGTGTTTTGGCGGGAGCGCTGACGAATTTGAATTTACGATTCTTTGAAACGGGCTTCGCACGACCGAGGGTTGTGATAACCGCGAAGAGTGGACGTAGGCTGTGGTATTTTGGGAAATATGATGGTTCGGTCCGCCCTTTGAGGTGGTCTCCTGTGGGAGACCTTCATCTGGTATCAATACGCCACCACCTAAATACATAGATACCAATTATATTAAAAAGATGAAGTGACAAAATATACCTGTG
Organism: Rhyacophila brunnea; assembly: GCF_057557595.1. Lineage (NCBI taxonomy): Eukaryota > Metazoa > Arthropoda > Insecta > Trichoptera > Rhyacophilidae > Rhyacophila > Rhyacophila brunnea. Next base: position 19,165,501 of record NW_028232893.1, on the reverse strand, counting down.
AATGAGCGTTGCCAGCATGTCCACCTTTTCCTGACTGCAGTACTTGGCAGTCTCAGCCAGCTCACACAGGAAACCCACCCAAACACCGTGTGGTGCCACAAACGGAGGCGTAGGTTCCAATTTGCAATCTGTTCAAATAAATCAAATCAATGCTTAAAAGAATGATCAGATCAAGTGAGATTTTTCCAACACAAGTTGAGTTTCAGAGTTTTCTCTATTCTTAGCATCACAAACATTTGCCCTCTACCCCATTTACCTTTGAAAATGCTCAATAACCTTTCGAAGCTTTCTGAGCCCGTGTATTCAGTTTAACTACCCCGCTTTCCCACTGATATATCAAATATTTTTACAAAAAAAGTTCAACCACGTACACCTTCAAATCATTGGCGTATCCACAAGGTACACCAACAACAGTTTGGAAAGCACTGGATATATGTTAATGAAAGAACTCGGACAAACCTTCATAAGCAGCTAGAGGGCTAGTCTCCTCTTGTTGCACAGAAAATAATCCCATCTTTTTATCAACGGTGTACTGCCACGCTGCAAACATCTCGTGCAAGAACCTAAAACCAAAATATAAGTGAAAAGGGATATCTTGAATGAAAGGATAAATGATATATCAAAGCCAGAGGGACGACAATGCGTCAGGAGAAAATAACTCTGGTGGCTGGACGGAGTAGAAAAAGACCTCCGGATTATCATTGTGTCTAACTGACAAAGGACCAGACTGTGCACCATTAACCCTTATTCGCCCAAACATGAGAAAAGGTATTGATTTAAATGTTTTGCAACCCAGGTTTTCAATGTATAATGTCGTGGGTCCCAGGTTCGAATCTTGGGTCTGGCAAATATCTAATAGGTTGAGCATGTGGCTAACATCCATTTTTCGTTTTTACAAAACGTCTTTACAAAAAAAAAATCCATGTCCGATTAACCAACAAAACACACTCATGTACGCTGACAAATTTCGTAGATACTGAGCGCAAAAACAAATAATCATTTTACATAAAACTTGTCAGCGATCAATGTTTTATGTTTATTTTTACCTCAGTTCCAAATCAGGCCTCGCGGTGATCAGCCACTGCCAGCATTCCAGCGTTGAGTTCATGCCATCTTCCGTGAACAGCTCAACTTGGGACCATGCTGAAATATTACAAAGAAACTTTACAACGCAAACTTTTTGAAACCTGATAAATTTTCCATCATAAAAATCGAGTTACAATGGCCCACTAATATGGAACGCCTTCAAAGGAATAGTACACAACATATAAGCAACGAGATGCAATTAGGCAAGCGATTCACCTGAATAAAATAAAATACCTCTGTGACTGGAGCAAAGCAAAAGTTGAGTGTCAAAATACCTTGTTCTAAGATTGTTTGAAAATTTTGTACAAATTCTCATTCCAATGTTAAAGCCATTTTTGAAGTAAGTGTTTATTTTCTATTTAGTTCAAATGAACTTAGCAATACACAATGTAATTTTACAATTAAACAAATAATCGACCCAGACATTCCCGTTTATAATTGAATTAATAATTATCCCAGAAGGGGTTAATCGATTTTATGACTCGTTGAAGAAGTTTTTGAAGAAGTTTCTACATCGAATGGCATTATTAACTCAAAACCTTGAAATTTTGATTTGTTTCCCTATAGAAAATGGGTATTAGTATATTATTAGTATATTTTTACTGGCGGACTATAAATGCTCCGCATACTATAAAAGGTTAGCATCAAAAAACGTCTCTCGGTCAACTGCAAGAAGAAAGAAGAGATTCAAGCAGCTTGGAGAGAAGGGTGATCTCTGATGGTGTTGGAGGGAGAAGATAGAGAGGGCCTGCACTGTCTAGATGGAGCTACATCATCAAGAAAGCGACTGAAGTAACAAGATCACTATAGATAGAAGGAGATTGTAGGCAACATCTGCAATTTTAGTGATCACCATCCTCAGAATATAAAGAGATATTTTTAAAATGAAGCTAGCTTTCATCAAGAAGGCAGCAGCTGGTGACGTCTTCTTCACGTATTTCCAATTGAGGTGGGTAATAGTTGTAGGTTAACGTTCAATCTGGTTGGACAAAACACTACATCAATACAGACACCCTGAAACTAGGCACTGAAATTTGATTGGAAATTGTGTTTACAACAGCCAATGTTGAAATGACCAGTGTTATATTATAGTGTATTAAATGTTAAAACAATTAAGTGATTTTGTGCACATCACATGAATCACCAATATAAAAACATTTTGATGGACTCACCAACGGCATGCAAGAGCTGCCTGTGCAAACCAGGCGTGGTGATAAGGAGGGCAGTAGCACGCCACAAAGCCTTCCTGTGGGCAGCGTCACCCCCTTTCACGGATCCTGGCTTAAGCCCTGGTAGGACCAGCGGTTTGCCGTCTGCCGTCCGGGTCTTGCCACCCGCCAACCACACACTCGCGGCCACACGATCTGCTACTTGATTGCGGACTGTTTCGTCGGGGTCGTCTAGCATTCCAGCAACCTGAGATAAATTAACGCGTTCTTAATGGAAATAGCTTATTAATCGAACATCGGATATCAGTACCTTAATATCTGTATAAATAATAGTTATTCACGACTGCCAGGAAAACCATTAAATCAAATAGTATGGATTATAACTAGAGGGAGTTCTATATGAATTTTTAGAGGGAGTTATATATGAAAAACATTTCATGGCGAATACACAATTTTTTTTATCTTGGTTGAATACAGTTACATTAGCCGTGGTTTTCAAGGTTTATGTTGGAAATATCTACACCAGGGGTGGGCAAACTGCGGCCCGCCGGGTATTTTTTTGCGGCCCGCCATCATTTATTGTACTTCTGATTACAAATAACTTTTTTATATTTTTTTAAAAGATATTAAAAATAGATTACAATTTGAAGAATTTGTTGTTTCGTTAATGTATTATCTTAGTACGTCTTCCTTGCGTCTCGTCTCACACTATGTAACCACTAATTTCTACGTTGAACATCGCGACACATTTGAATACTTGTAACTCCGCGTTGCAAGGAAAATAAATATATGCCCATGATATGGTAAAAAGTTTGAATGGATTTCAATTAAAACTCAAGTTATTCCTTCAACAAATATCGAATAATAACGTGGACCACTTTCCAACTTTGAAGTTGCTGAATATACCAGAATATAAATTTGAAGAATATGGTAAAATTATTAAAGCTCTGAATGACGATTTTTCACAAAGATTTGGTGACTTCCGAAAAATTGAGACAAGTTTAGCAATAGTACGCGATCCATTTTCAATAGATATTGATAGTGTACCGACAGAGCTACAACTTGAGATTACTGATTTGCAGTGTGACACTGATTTAAGAGAATTGCATCATCGTGAAGAAATCTCCAAATTTTACATGCCCTTAATTCAGACAAATTCGACCAACTTAAAGATTATGCAAGAAAAATGTTCGTTATTTTTAGATCAGCCCATATATGCGAACAAACATTTTCGATCATGAACCTCAATAAAAATTCTTTACGATAAAATATCTCCGATGCCCATTTACAAGCAGTTTTGAGAATATCAACTACAAAATTAACACCTGAATTTAAAAAAATGTTAAGAAATGTACAACAGTTTCATTCTTCTCATTAATTTTTTTGTAATGTTTATTTTTTGTGATAATAGTGTATATCTAAAAATGGTATTTTACTTGCGGCCCGCCGCTCATTTAGAATTCTTGAATTTGGCCCTCCATTCAAAAAGTTTGCCCTCCCCTGATCTACACATTTAATAATCTATGGAACAGTCTGATTAGGTGAATCTAAAATTTTGTTAAAATGCTTGCAATTTTGACCATTTTTTTTTACACTACATGAGACCCAATGTAATAGTGTAATAATATTAGTGAAACAATCATAGAAACACTCAGACTACATGAATGTATTGTGAACTCACCGGGAAATGAACACATAGCCCTTAAATGGGGAGTCCGTGCCTTACTCATTGGACTACAATAATTGCTGGTGCGATACAAAATAACTTTGATGTTGGATGCAGACGACACGGCTGCCGTGTCCCCGTTAAATGGCCATTACATGCAATTAGCATGTTATTTAAACGTGGTAATTAAAAATTAATTAAAAGGTACGCAGTGATTGTATTAATCATTAATTATATTACGACGGTATAAAAACCCATTTTTGTGCACCACAATATGGTGGATGAGAGAAAAATAAGAAATAATATTTTCATTAACCTCTCCGGCATATCGACTCCTGACACTGAGAACGCTGACGAAACGCGAGCTGTCACTTTTAACACAGCGCGGCCTCTTCTCCAGCGCCGTGTTGGACAGGGGAGCGCTTATCTGGTTCAGCCCGTCTGCTTGCAGTAGGGAATCCGTGGCCAGGGCCAGGCCCGAGTGATGCCACAGCGTTGAGTTGGGGACCTACAATTGAATATTTGAAAACAAATTTCAACCAATCGTACGGCATACTGGGACCTTAGCATTTGAGCACAGCACATAAAAATGACAATCTAGTTACCGGTTGCGAAAGTCTATGGTCAGATTTATCAAAAGTAAAATCCACAGTGTTGAAAAGGGGTCTTAATTTGCTCCACAGCAGAGATCCAAAATTGTAAGCTACTAGACATTTCCAAGTTTTCTTAATTAATATTGTTAAAATCTCGACAAGACAATGCAATTTTGGAGAACCACAAAATACTAATCTTGTTAAATGTTATCCATTTCCAGAGAATATGCCAATTGAAAGCATTTAAGCAAGCAAGTCTAAATAGATGTCTTATTAGGTACATAATCAACAAATTGGTGAATTTGAAATTGTAGTGGAATGTCATAGTAGAAGTGTGAAGTAGTCTTTTCAAATCGCGAAGTCACTTGTAGCAAACTTAATTAGTAAACCAAAGGTTTTGATTCAATTTCATACATTTAGGCTGTTTATAAAAGGATTTTTTTCATCATCTTCATGCCAACCACTCGTGCCGCAATTCCAACATCCTACCGAAGACTAGATCTCATGTTGACATCAGACCTCTGAATGCAAAAGCAGGCCAGATTGGCGATTATTACCGATGTCTTCACATATAATTTTATATTATCATGACTGCAATGATCACTTTAAAAATTAAATTAATAATCTGGTCTGCTTCGTCTGCCACACTTTCAAGTATCATTAAATATTTTTGGTTGTTTTATTCAATGCCTTCGTAAATTGGGAAAATGTTGAACTAAAGGCACCACGAAACGAAAAAGTTTGACAATCACAAGTTTATGTACCTGATTTAAATATTCCTGAAGATGTGACCTGGTGGACTGCGGGGCCCACTTCATGGCCTCTTGCACGATTCCTTGGCAGCGGTCTGCAAAATCTTTCACGATGCTCTGAAACAATACAATAAAATTGCTTAAACAATTTTTTTCATACATAGAATAAATTACCGAGATCTCAAGATGACTTAGAAAACTTACCTCTCTGGCTTCCAATGTGTCCTGCAATTGCAGTGTGAGATCGGTGGATGGAACTCGAAGTACGGGAGTCTCCTGATTGGCATCCAGCTGCAGGCTGAATGACAGGACTTGTAAGATGTCCAGCATCGCCCACAGGACCTACAAGAGAATGTACATTATACATATGTAATTAGAATAAGTGGCTCAATTTACCGAGAGTACACCGCAGAGAAACGTCAGATTTTTTTAGTCAATACTTGAAAGCATCTAAGCGACACTTTTTGAGCATAGACAATCATGGAAAAATTGCTATTATATGGCTAAATCGCTATTATAAGCGTAGACAATAAGTACAAATATAAAAATCTTTTACAATGAATAAAATTCAAACATTTTCAATTACCTAATAAAATTCGCCGTTTTCAAAAATCAGTATAGCATATTAGAGTTCGCCAATGCATTTCATAAAATTTAAATAATTATAAAGTAACCTTTGACACAAAGACACCCGTGCTTAAACCTTCGTATAAAAACGCTCTAAATAGGTAGGTAGGTATGCGAAAATAAGGAACATGTTTCAAAATAACGTTATGGATAACAATATTTTTTATATAAAATTTAGCCGTGTTAACTAAACAATATTGTTATTATTTCAGATAATTCCGACTCAAATTTAATCAATAAAATAAGAAATACGAGTGAAAATGGCTTGAATGGCTTTTATTTACTCTTTGATTAGTGATTGTTTTTATAAGATAATAATATTGATCCATAGTCAGTATTCCGTATTTGTATTCATTTAATTAAATGTATAATAAATAAAACAGGCTCCAGTTGATGAGCCCCACCTGACTTTAGCTTTTGGGGATGCTTTTGATTATTTACTCAGTACCTACTTACTATTTACTTCTCGCAGGTGATGGATGAAAATAATATCGTGTGTGTGTGTGTTATTTTAAAAATATAGAATCTTTAAAAAAAGTACAGTTGTGTAAAATTTTCCATATAATTGCACACTACATACAAGGTAATTGATCGATTACATCTAGGAACGCTCAACATATACAGAATCTATGGACTAAGTGAACTGGAACAGAATGGAAGTGGAGAAGATCGGACAGGAGCCAAGCCAGTAGAGGAGGCCAAATCCCACCCGGGGTATAGGTACAATGCCAAAAATAAGATTATTGTTTTTAAATAAATTCTACTCACCCTACAGTTCCAGAGCAAATGCGGGAATCTGTCAACAAGTCCGGCAAGATATTTATCGGCCACCCTCCTGATCTGCTTGTGGATGTGATTGAAGTTGACCAGAAGCAACTGCGCGTGGCTCTCCAGTTCACGTTCCCTCGCCTCGTCACGCGCCTTGTTCGACATGCACTCCAAGAACATGTGGAACACGCGATCGCCTACCCTGGAAATTTTACCAACCAAGACTTCAAATTAAAAATATTATCACACAGCATCTCCAAGAATCTCTGTTCTTCACAGTATTCTTGCATCTTGTCAGGTCATGCCATCGTCTCATAGCTCTGCCATATACACCATGTGGATGATATTTAGCAGTCTACCAGGATGCTGGAATTTGGTAGGCTTGAAAAAAGACAAACTAGGTTGAGACTTTCTAGAGACATCTGTAGCACGTAGCTGAGCCATGTCCAATGTCAGAACTTCGCTTTGAAGTGACAAGATGCTACATAGTTCCTCACAGCTAAAAATTATACCAACGCACACTAACCTACTAACCAACACTATCTGCAATCTGTATTCTTAGTTCAATGAAAACAAATACGTATGACTGACAAATTAGTATACACCATTTATGTCGGATCTTAACCCTTTCGCTGCGAGCCATTTTCGCGGGAATTTATTTTCAGTCAACTGATCTGTTAAAACGGTCACTACAGCTAAAACAGATCGATTCCAAAATTAAAAAATAGATTACTAGATGAACTATATATCAGTTATTCCAAATGCACCAAGAAATAAACTATATTCGTTACATTCTCACTAAAATAAATCGAAGAAAGTGAAGACGCTAAAAATTATCCAAGCTTTGACCGCGCGTTCAAAATGGCGGCCGTCCAGTCTTCACATACATGGTTTCTACACATACTACCGAGCAATTCGACGCGTTTGTATTTGTTATACACAGGGCTGTGTTGAATACATGCTGCCGTGTAGTTGGTTACGGTCTATGACAGATATATTACTAAATCACAATCAGTGGGTTATCGCTTATCGCATTTAGTAAGTCGTAAACTCAAATTTTATTACCGTTTCAAATTCTGAACCTATATTTATTTTCGTCACCATAAAATAATGTTGTCATCCACTTATTCATTAGGATGTTTTGGAGAATAAAACACTAAAAATAATTACCGCACTGCTAAAATACTATTATAATATAATTTATGAGGCGCCATCGGCTTTTTAATTGTACAAAGGGCCTGTCGAATAATCGCCAGGCATTTGAACAGAGCTAACACAGTTTCGTGGCACATAAAAAATATAAATTATTACCCATTATAATAATGTAAATATCAAACATGGAACAATGAACAAAGCCAAACAACTGGAGAGCTGTGCATCGATAAAATATTTTCCAGCATTTTTTCTTTGATAATATTATGTGGTAGTGACATTTTGGCGGGTGAAATAATTATTTCACATATATTTATAATGACAAAAAATACTAAAAACAAATCTTCAATATGTTTCTTTCGAGATCACAAATCACTAAGAAAAAATACATAACACTAACGTAATCATAATAATTAATTAAAAGGTAAATAAAAATATTATCGATGCACACTTTTCGATGCATGACCAATGTTTTGTTTTGATAACCCTGGTGACGCATCTAGTACACCCGTCTTCGCAATGGCGCGCGATTCAAACAACTGAATAACGAGTGTTCTTTTCAAAAATATATTTCCTTGTGTTTTACTTGACATTTTTATGATATGTTGCCTGATATGTCTACCTAAAGGTTTGAACTAATTTTTAAAGCATATTATCCACAAGTGTCTCTTCTAGTTTGGTCAAAAATACGAGATAAAGTCCATGGCATGTTTACATGCCATACGCAGTCTAAGGGTTAACAGCCTACCACCTCCACTCTTCACCACTACAGTCAACACACATTTTCTAGTAAATAAAAATATAGTTATCATTCAATTCTTATAAAAATCATTCTCTTTATCGACCAAACGCTACAAACAGAAACGTTTATTTGTTTATAATATCTACATATGTTTGTCCAGACGAGGCTTTAGTTTGACATCTTTCTGACATATTGGTTCCTTTATAGGTTAGTGTTTTGAAAACTTATTTTGTTTAAATTTTTCTCAATTAAAAGTAAAGCAAAAAACAATTATTGTATCCAATTAAATAAAGCACCTACCTGGCAACACACTGCCACATTCCCAATTTATCCTTCTGCAGAGCGGAATCACTCAGGTATTCCAAGATCGGCTGAAGACTCGGCTCGGGGGAATTGGATACTCTGAAAAACCCAAAGATGTTAAAGATCACACTTAGAGTCAATTCATACCTCAATTTGTAGCGATTTTGCGTTACGTATGGTACTGGATATAAAATAACATATTATGTTAAGTGACAGAGAGATCAAAAAATTCATCACATAAAAGATAGTTCAATGCGTATCTTTTGAAAACACTTTCTTGTTTATGTCAGTGGAATGGAAATTTACTTATGTTTGGCATCTCCTGTAAAGTAGAGAAATATAAAATACATTTCTTTAATCCCACTTTTATGCTTTTATATATGGAAGATGCAGATTCGATGTAGCCTACTTCAAAAGTATGCTCTTTAATTGCCAGCAGGACTATTCTTAACGGTTATCACTTTAACACGTTTCTGTTATTTTTAATGGTCCAAATTAACACGGAAGGCATTCCATACACAAGGCGGTTATCGATGGATATCGGCGGATATCTACAATAATTGGTAAATTCATAATACGTCAAAAATTTAGGTAGGTAGACATGTCGGTAAAATTCGAGTACGTTCAAGAATTTTGTGTTGAAACGTCAAACATATCAACATAATCTATAATTTTATTAGTCATGTCATTGCGATTGCAGCACGAATATAAATTGCAAAAAAACAAATATTATGTTACTACTAGCTGCTACTAACCACTCGATATTTAACAGCTGGCGGGGAACTATAAATTAAGATGGCGGACGTGACATAATCATATTTGAAAACAGTCAGATCTTGCATCTCAATTCTCAATATGTAAAATTGACATACTCTGTCTCATTCTCAAAATTAACATGGCCAAGAGAGAGGCTGTTGAAAGATACCACTTTTTGACAGTTAACGGTTAACTCATTTACATAATTGACCGCCAGAATACGTAAAGTGATAAATGTGATATATTTATCCCAATTAGCTCTTTTTGGATGTTAAGTAATATGTTAGAATAAGCCTGCTGAGCCATAAGATAAATGAGACATAAACACATTCGCTCTCCAATGTGCAAATTAGTAAAATTCTATCAAGCTGGATCTAGTTATAGTCAAACTCTTTGGTTAGGATGCCAAAAAAAAAGACACCAAAGATGCCAGGAAGTTTGAAAGCTCACCTCAAAGTCTCCAGCCAATAAACGCTGAGCAGATAAGTACACTGTGCGAAGCTGAGTTTGTTAACGTAGGCGGTCACGTCAGGCGGGTGCTCCAGCAAGTTGAGAATCTGTGTTTTGAGTTCCTGGAGCTCATTCTGCGACACCGAGTCGTTTCGCACAGCTGATGTAAATTCCAAACCGCGCAGCTCCGAACGGGATTGCGTCTGCGACACCAGATTCGGAGATTTCACTGCTATCTCTTTGACGCCGGCGTACCATTCTGCAGGCCAGAGCCCTGTCGAATTTATTGATAATAATAAGCATAATTGAATGGGAAATCGTCAAGAAACATCAGATATATCATCAAAAATTCCATTTTGAATAGTATAGTGAAGTCCTAATAACCAATCCTGTATTATTAGGTGAACACTACGAACATAATATATCGTACAAGGGTGTTAATTGGTTAAGTTTTATATTCTAAAACCAAAATTAATTCAACGGTGACAACTCTATATTACTGTAGTTGATGCCAAACATTTCGGATTAATTAAAAATATATTTTATATGAGGAATTGACAGTGCCATTTACCGGGAAGCTAAAGAAGCAGTAACCATTTCCAAAGAAAAAAATCTTTTCGCCACTCGTCAAAGAAATTAAATAGTTAATATAGGTTGACCAAATATTTTCTGAAATACATGAAGACAGTGATATTTATAAAAAATAAGTCGGTGCTGTGATTGCAACTGCTGTTTACACACTTTTACAGAAGAGCAAAAACAAAGTTTTGAAATCAGTCTAGACAAGCATTAGTTTATAAGATATTTTGAATTAATTTATATCAAAATAAGGGGAATTAGCATCCCAACACAAACCTCAAATAAATTCTTTTAAGATCGAATTTTTATTTCTCTTGCATTTTAAGCAGAAATATCTACCTTTTTTTCACATTTGGTCAGATGCAAATATATTTTAACGTTACTTTGTGACCAATAAAGTTGCAGCTCTAATATTTTGCCACATCAAAGAATGCACAATATGGAACATATTATGGAAGAAAACTTAAAATGTGAAAAAAACAGCAGTTGTAACCGTCTGCCATCACAGTAGGTACCGAAGTGCACTATATCTAATAATAAAAAAAATGTGGGACAAAGTTTGACTGACGGGTCAAAGTTACCCAAAGTGATTAAAATAATATTCAAATTCATTAGTCTTGGCTAGAGATTGCAAAGGTTTTGTAACTCAATATCAAGATCGCCAAGACAAAAGGGCATAAGAGACATTTTGACAAAAATATATTTTGAAAACTAATGCTGGACTTCAGAATCAGTGTAGTTTAAGTTCAATTTTGCCATAAATGAGTCATTCAAGCAGATTTCATAATAAATTCAGATATTTTTCAGAGTCAATTGAATTTTAACAAATAAGTATGACTGACAAAGTTTAATGTGCACTATTTATGTTGGATCTCCGTAGCCTACTTCCACTCTTCACCACTGTCAAACATACATAAATGTAAATTGATATAAAAAAACAACACATGAATCCCCACCCGCATAAAAAAAGATGCATGGATTCAAGCCGATGTCATATTATTGGCTGACTTTTTTACCATTTTTTTGTTTATATTATGGTTGCTGTATTGTTCAGGAATGAATAAAAAAAATTCACATGTGGAACTCATTCAATTGGCAATAAACCCAAAATTCTAAAGGGGATACAATAATCCATGTTAGTAAAACGTTATTTGTGGTGAAACAGATTGGTCAAAAGCAATAAAATTGTTTGCAATGTCATAGTGATTATTAAGTTGTGATTATATTGAGATGCACGTCGCGTACTATTACGTGACGTCACAGTAAGCTGCCGCTACGGGGGAAAAATGCGTAATGTCGTTTTTCTTGATGTTAAAAATGTTATCAGACTGATGCTCCCATCCCGTAGCACATTTTGAACCTTTGAATGAATATTGTCAGTTGGCAAAATCTGCTGAAATCACCAGAAAAACAATGAGGTCACCTCTTGTTGTACTGCACTGCATTGCATTGACACCTGCATGACTCAATGAACGTTTTTTTATCATTTTCTACATGCCTACACATTTTCGACTCATGTCAAAATTGCGTATTTTTTGTTTTTAGTGGTTGGCACTATGTATTTTCTACAACAATGTTGTCTACTATCTATGGTCTGCAGGTTGGGTTCTGTTCAAAATATTATCTACGGATATAATATCGCAAGCAACTTTAATGTAGGCACACGTAGAAACTTAAAATTAATTGAAATTAGCATGAATAATGAATAATAATTCAAAATACTAATACATTAGAGTTGACGCTCTCTATCATTGAATATACAGAGATGGTGATCGTTCAAAATATTCTGCAAATGACGAAACCATAGACTAAAATTGTCGCCGTGATAGCGTGACAGTATGTGACGTGCATCTCAATATAATCACAACTTTAATTACTTCCTTCAATAATACAGTGCGTAAAATTGTCTGCACAGTCGATTAGTTACGCATTTCAAAGATTCAACTCCAACATTTTGTATAAAGGTTGTCTGAATAATATCATTGATTACCATTTAATTTTCTTTGAAACAGTATGTTATTATGTATATTACATAATTATTGTGATTCTAAGAAAGAGTATGATAAATTGGACCGCATCATGCATTCACAAACCAATGGACAAATAAAAAAATAACAATAATGGAGGCGCTAAGAATTGAACGAACATAAGTGCCAAACTGAGTAAACCGACTCAGTTATATATACGATTGTAAATGAGGTTTTTAATATTCTGTAAATGAAGTCATATTCACAAATGATTCCTTATTACTTACTACTCAGTATTTGGAAACAAACGCCTCGTATAGTTCTATCCCTTTGTAATTCATTTCATGATAATGTTACTTGTTCTATAAATGCATAAGACTGTCCAATAAATAAATGACTTATTTAACTATTTTTTTTTATTCAACGAATAATTCACAAGATTTAAGAATGTAACATTGTTTATTGAACATACACAATTTGAATACACCTCAGAGAAATAAATAACCACTAGAAAATATCCTTCTGCAAAAAATACGATGCCCAGTGGGAATAAAACCTATGTCCATAAATAGTATATTAAATTATTAACAAGTGCAAGTACGTTATAACTAAAATTTGGAGAGATCCTGACACCGGATAATAAAATACAAAGCAACATAATATATTTCTCTGAGGTGTTTCTCACATTATGTAAGTGATTATTCATGTGAAATCTAAGGGGAAAAATGTTTACTATTTTCAGACTATCGTGAAAAAAACATTAAAACCAAAAGGATAAAAAAAATCAGCACACGGGGTATTGAAAAACATGATAAGTTAGCGACAATATATTTTTTTATCAATATTTGAAAAACTTCTAAAAAAGAATAGTATTCTACAATGTGGCAACACTTCACAGAATAAAGACAAATACCAGAAAGTACGGGGCGACATTGACTATTAAATACGGGGTGAAAGACAAACAGTATTACGGTGGTTGTGACGCATGTTCGGGGCTACACAACATTGAACTCACGTTTGCGAACGCCTGTGGAAAGTTGTTGAAAACAATTTCAAGGGAGACCATATTCAACATAGAAGAAGAGAATAAGAAAAGGTGAGTGAACATTAAAATGAATGGAAAAAATATAAAATATGTAAAAAAAAGTCCTGTTTACTATTATCATAAGTAATGTATTAAATTATATTTTTATTTGTAAAAAGAATGGTTGAGTTTTGCAAAAAATCTACTTACAAAAGAATCATTAAATAATTACAAGATAAAAAGAACTTTTTATATACGTTTTTAAATTTTCAGTTGAATCATATAAACTTGACTTGACTAGCTTAAACGATCAAAAAAATTTGTACTTGATAGAAATAATACTGAAATGTCATTTTGACATGTCATATTGATTTCCATAGTAAAGCACGTATATATTAATAATTTACTTGCTAGAACCCCAGACCCCCTAGCAACCAATAATGTTGTCGAAATAACTTTTCATAAAAAACAGAATTAACTGAAAATGAATTCAATTCTACTTAAAGATGGCTAAAAGTATTAAAAAAAATGCATTGGCATCGTGTTCTGATAAGCTCTTAAAGTTTCAAATGTCTAGCTGGTCGGGAAGTTAGTTAAAAATCGATTGCAAGATTTGTACCAGACAAAGAACCACCGGACAAATAAGAATTCGAGCTAAGAAAAACGTTGCAAAATACTAACATTTGTAATGATTGACATGATGTGAACAGATTGGGCATTATAATGATATAAGTTCCTTACAAAGTCTACAGATTGTTAAGGGCTATTGTTGAACAAGAACTTTTTGTCCACGTGTTAAAAACTGTGAACTAACAATCCCCTCCAGTGCAGCTAATCGCACTTCCGTTTTCAAATGAGGAACACCCCCAAATTTGCCATTTTGCATAACTCCACTGCGTTGATTACTCAAAAAAATAAAATGATACACATATTATTATTACAAATTAACAATAAATAATTTGCTGTAAGATGGAACAAATAGACATCAAAAAAACTATGTCATCTTTAATACATGTTAATTAGTTTTGTCTCTACTCAATGCATAGCGGAGGGCCATAATATTACCTGCTTCTGGGGCTGTGAATCCCATGACCACGCAATACAGCCAGAAGTCTTTGAAGAGTTTGTGGAGACGGGCTTTCGGGTTTTTGATCGGTGGCAGTCTTCTCACCAGAACCTTCAAACAGAAAACATACGTCATCATCTTGCTCCAATGGCGCACCCAGGGGGGGGGGCAAGGGGCCCTGGCACCCCCCAAACATGAAAATTATCAGAATGATTTTAAACATTGGAATTGAAAGCCATTAAACTATACCTTTGGCCTTAGACAAATAAAAACATGGCAAAAAATTGTTTTGTAATTATTCTCCAGCACCCTTTTAGAAAAATTTCTTAGATTTTAATTTCCAACACAAAAATTTCGAAACACTAATGTCAGGTTTTTTTAGAAACCCAATCTCGAATGGAACTGTCAAAAAATTCTCGGTGTCCACCTGAATTCCGGAGTGGTGTAGGTCATGGCTAGGGAGGGCTGACAGAGCTCTAGCCTGGGGGCCCGGGGTGTGGGGGGCCCGGCGTGTCGGGTTGACCAGATAAGTGAAATAAACACATATCATAAATTAGCTTTAATAGTAAAAAAAAGTCGCCTGTTGCTAGTGCTATTATACTTCATGACCATGAACATTTTTAATTATATAAATGTGCAATATATTTTTTGATTATTATGTGTCGATACTCGACAGCTCCATTATTAAAGTAGATGTATTAAAAATCGCCAATAATTCACTGTATAAGTACCCTTAGTTTGAACTAAAACATAATTTGAAAAATGTTAATGTAGTGTTTCACACTGCCTTTAATATTAACGGTAGGTAGGGGGCCCGCCAAATATCCTAGCCTGAGGGCCCATTTTAGGATGGGATGTAGGCACACCGAGTGCAATAGACAAAAGGGCGATAAACGAGAAATTAGGCTGTGAAGAAAAAAAGAGCCTATGGGACTAATTTACATTCTCCTCCTTGGGCCCCCCCAATATTAAATCCTGGGTGCGCCACTATCTTGCTCAATGACAATAACTGAACAAGAGATTTTATAGGACTTTGCAAGGTGAATTATAGCATTGGATGAGCACGATGCCCAGTCGAAGTGACAAAGATAAAAAATGAAGAATCAGCACATCTATTCCAACATAATAGCGCCTGTACACGTGAATGGAGTTACTTGCACCAATAGTGTACCTATATTTTAAACTATCGCGATAATAACTGTTTACACGTGAAAGTGCTGACTGTCTGTCCAATCTCATTCTTCAAGCGTACGCGAGACGCGATGTGTCATTGTATGGTGCTTTGTGACAGGTTCGTAGATAATCGGTAAATGTCAAAATATTCTGTGCTGTGTAGTTCGCATTTCATCCGGCAGGTTCGCCTCTATCATTCTACTGCTCATGTAAGTACCAATTATTGCATGAAAATTCAGAAGCTTCTGAACTTTTGCGATCCATTCATGCAATATTGCAACTTGCACGTTAATATGTGTACATGTGCATTTTCTTGTTGTGGCCACAATAATACATACTGTCAGCAATAAATCCATGCACGTGTAAACAGGGTATATATAACACATAACTGGCTAGGCCACGAGTCACGCATGAAAAATAAACTGACATTCGGATAGAGGGAGAGTATTGAGTTGGATTTAAAGATCTTGGGCATCGTAAACTGGAGGGAAGCAGATTTAGACAAAACTGGATGGAGGCAGATGCTGGAGGAGGCCAAGACCCGTATACGCACCTAAATTTATCATTTTCAACCTTTATACGGCATTCTCATTGTACATTGAAAAACAACTGCTCTACAATTAATATTCAATGAATTGATGTATGAACTCACAGCAATGACAGGAATCAAGACACCGAGGTTTCCAGCACTACTGGAAGACTTGAGGGCGTTGGGGGCTCTCTCGGAGGCCCGTTTTCCCTCCAGGCCGAGCTGCACAAACAACTCCAGAAGTCGGCTGAGCAGGTCCATCATGCGAGACTCTCCCGATACGTTTGCGGCTATGTTGGCCAGTGCATTGATCACAGCGCCCGATACAAGTCTAGAAACAGAACGATGACAATTATGTGATGATATTATAATACAGGCATGTTAAACTTCAAGTAGGCAGTGATCTACTCACACTCTACCATTGTCTCTTCTTCTTTAACTTGAACAAACATATTATATTTGGTTAAGGGCACTGAGGCGATACAAATTAAACAACAACATTAATAACCTTTCACCATCGCAAAGAACAACTGAATTTCCCATTTGTCATGAAAATTACAATTTTTATTATTCTTTTGAGCACTCATTGTACTCATTGTTAATCTATCCTACTGTGCAAAGAGTGTACTTCACAACTGCAAGAGGAATATATATCTTAGTTCAAAGCACGGAGATTCACAGCTTCACTTTCTCTTACTCCTGCAGTAGACTGTAAGTTATTCAATACGAATAAGTAATATGACGAGGTGACAGGCTTCCTCATGGTTGGTTACTGAGTAATATTATTTTACCCTTTCAAAATCTCAATGAAATCATATTATATTACAACTGATACAACTAATAAACGCTTATAATATTTTCAATCCCTATCGGCCTATACAACCATGTGCATATTCCTGGGATCCTGACAGTAATCAAATCAACAACTTCAAAGTCAGTTCCCCTCATCCTCAATTCATACTAGCCCGCCCTTTCAAATCATTTTTATTTTTCATATTAATATTATTAACTCAGAAAGAAATGGGGTATGTCACCTGTACTGTTTTCTGTCATCAATACCTCCGCTGGTACCGTACGCTGCGCTTCCCGCTTCCACCGTGATGGAGTTGAACCTCTTGAGGATGACGTCACTCATAGGACTGTCGTACTGCGCAATTATTATACAACCGAGCTGATCCACCATCAGGGTGTCCAATGAAGGAAGACGGCTTAACCTGAAAGCATGATTAACAAAGATGTTGAAAAAAATATGTCTACTATGAAGACAGCGCTTTTACTTATATAAGTGAACCTGATAAAAACATTTCAGCGGCTAATGTTTAAAATTAGCTGCACAGCTTTTCACATTGCAGATTCTTTAGTAGTCAGTTCATACGTCTGGCATTGCCGGGTGAACCAAAAGTGTTTGAGAAGAAAATAAGAATCGGAAAATATGTGTATACAGAAGTGTCAATATAAAAACAATAAAAAAACACATGTGTATATAAATATATATTCACCTTTTCAAATATTATTTATCAAAGGGTACGATACTATTCAGCAAGTTGTCCCTGTCACATATAACAATCACTACAATGTAATGAATCTCCTATATATGACAGTGAGTGTTTCTCAATATTTTTACACCTGCGGACCATTCAAAATAGAAGAAACGTTTTGCGGACCGCTAATGCAGAAATAAAATATATTTTCAACTCAGCGGTATGACACGACTATATTGCAAAACAATAAGTGAGTTGCTTAAAAGCAAAAATGCCACTGTCCATAAAAATACGAAGATGACATACATGTACAATGTAATCGTATATTCATGTCTACATGTACAACCCAACAGATTAAATGCAAAATCCCCAGAAAACAGTCAAAAATGAATTTAAAAATTGGGTTTACAAGCAAAGTCACCACTGTCCATAATAATTACGTAATGTCATGCAAATTTGATTTTCCATTAAGGTGACGCATCAGTGAAACGCCAAATAATTTCCAACTGTAGGCGCGACGAAATTTTGGACTCGCTGCCATTCACTGAGACAATCTCGAGCCAGAAGCACGTCACTTTGCTGCGTGATGGCGACGGGTCAATTAATTCTAAAATCGTGTAAAGATGACTAAAAACGTTACCCATTTACTTTAAAAAGAAAACATGTCAATGAATATATTATTATTGTTACTAATAGAACAATAAACAGAACATAAAATGAACGTATGTTGGATTTATATGAAAAATAATATTTCGTTTGACAGGTGTCATTTGCACCCGCGACCCGCAGTCCGCGCATCGCCTAGCAACGATCTTTTTAGACCGTGCCTCAACTAATGCATGGCCTTAAATGACAAGGACAGTGGCATTTTTGCTTTTATACAACTCAAGTGCAAGTGAAATGTCTGATTGCGGTTGGTGTCGTCACGTAAAACCATTAATCTATTTTATGAACAAACACTTGCAGGTGCACGGGTTTTGAAGATTTTATTGGAATTTTTAGCTTAGGTATGTGGATGCCAAAAATTCGTGTGCCACCAGAAAAATTCTGTAGACCACCAGTTGAGAAACACTGGAGTGAATACATAACGCGTTATTCAAATTAATCATAAAATTCATCACCTCCTACAGATTGCCTATGACTTTCTCGGTGTCCAAATAATCATTTTCATACGTATTTGCATGACTACATACTTTTGACCACTCTTCAGCTGTAACCATTGCTGTCCTATGAATATTTTATAGTTTCCGTTACATTTCTTCATTAAATCAAATTATAATTCGGATTTCTGCATATCACTTGTAAATGGAATGTTTTGAGTTTGTAGACAATTGAGCATATCACTTTTACATGATAATGATATGGTAAAAGGATTCAATCCACATTGTGGTGAGAATAGTAAATTTAGAATACGTTTTTCTGTGAGCCACTTTTATAACAATAATTTACAAAGTTCATTGCATGGTGATGATCACTGGTTGTCTGGTTTGATTTTAACACAATAAAATAATCCACAAATCAATAACGTTTTACCAAAACTTTTTCAATAAGATATTTTACAGGCAGTGTGCGTGCACGGGCGGTCGAATTCGTCATTTCCCCGCTCTCCGAGTTAGCCCATATCCAACGTCATGCCCCGAAAGTTTACGAATTCAGCATATCAACGAACATATTATCCGAGTCTAATATAACTAAAAAGTAACTGGTCTATAAACAAATCAATTGATTAGACAACATACTTCTGTTGGAAAAACTGCAATAGAGAATCGGCAGCTGTAGGATTGTCTTTGAGAGCCACAGCCACGTGTCCCAACATTATCACAATGTTCGTGCTGATTATCGTGGATGCACTGAAAAAAAATCGACATAATAAATTTAATAAACCATAATATAGCTTCTTTTTTTTTACATTTATCATGAAATATAAATTGCATTTATGTCACATTGCGTGTTGACTTGTCATAGCAGATACTCTGTCTCAGGCACTGAATGGCGAAGGGTGGACGGTATGCTATATAGATCCAACATAAATAGCGCACACTAAACTTCGTTAGTCATACTAGAAAAGGTTAGAAAACCAATTGCAGATGTTTTTTTAAATCCAATTAAACACTGCCTAAATCAAATCATATTAGTTATTAGATAAAAAAATATTCTTCTATCTATAAAATAACTAAAATCATGCCATTAAATCATACATAACTTTAGATATATTATCGATAGAAGAATATTTCTGATCTAATAACTATTATGGTTTGCTTTAGGCAGGGTTTATTGAATTTTAAAAACAATCTGCAATTTGCATTCTTAGTTCAATGAAAACAAATAAGTGTGACTGACAAAGTGTGGATTATTTATGTTGAATCTGCACAGCCTACCACTACTACTATGGTTTGTTCTAGGCAGGGTTTTTAATTAAATTTTAGAAACTAACCAATTCCATCTGCAATTTGTATTCTTAGTTCAATAAAAACAAATAAATATTACTGACATTTTGTAGTGTGCTCTATTTATGTCGAATCTCCACAACCTACCTCCATCCTTCGCTGCTGCTGGTACTATTGAGTGGAATGAAAACCTTTCTTTTCTGTTTCTCCACCTCATAATACTTCATATTCAAAATAATCATCTGCTTCCACAAAGGTTTCATGTGATATCGAACACACACTGAATTATGGGTGCGAGGAAAGTAAATGCGGGGGGGTGGGTTTTAGTTCAAGAAACAACTATCGTGACGTAGAATACTTGATATAAAAGTCGCACTGTACTTTGCGATATGTTAATTAATTTACCTATCGCTAGTTTCTGCCGTGAACAATCGACTGCTGACAGATGACACTAATTCTTTCACGGACAACGGATCGGTGAATAATACGGCCTCTAGAGCGATGCATAAATTCTCTATGGCAGCGTCGCGGAGTTTTTCAAACGGCGAACAGCGGTTTGACGCGTCATCAAAGTTTAAATTGTCACTGTCTTGCACTGAAACAATCAAAAATAAGTTTATTTTTTCAAAAAGACCAGTCATCATTTTATTATAAACCAGCATTTGAATTAGATGCTTGTGTATAAACAAACATCGCATTTAATTGGGTTTTCATCAGTATGTATCTATCATTTAAGTGATTTCATATACGCTGTACTTATATAAAGAAAGAATTTAATTTTCAGGATCAATTTATCGGAAGGTTTAATTTAGCTAAAAAAGTATAAATTTCTATGAATTTATAATAATACTCGCTACCACGGTGGCCGCGCGGCATAAGCGTTGGACTATAAAGCCGTGGGTCCCAGGTTCGAATCCTGGGTCTGGCAAGTACACATATTGTTTTTCAATTTGTGTGTGTCAGGGTATGGACCTAATAGGTTGAGCAAGTGGCTGACATCCATTTCTCGTAAAAAATAAAATCTGTCAATACAAACCTCCACCCTGTGGAGGCCCATATGATCCTATCAGGATCGGACATGGTCGAAAAAAAAAAAACCGCTAGTCTAGTGGATGTCTTTGGATAAGCTATATATTTGAATTGTTTATTTCCCTTTTTTATTTTGTCGTTAATTGAGTTATTAAAATGGTGAACATGAGTCAAATGTTCCGTTTCACTTCAGATGTCAAAGTAACGTTGTGATCAGTATCCTCGAGACATTTAATAATACTTACACGTGACTTTGAACTTTTCCTTATTCCCTTTCTCCAACGCCTGCTTATGCAATTTCACCAAAATGGGTGACGGTTTCACCAGAAAGTCTCTCAAGCAGTTGATTGATGTGTTTGATATGTTTGGAAACTTTACTGTCAACTTGCCCAGACCCTGAAAACAGAATATACAAGTGAATCGCTTTAATAAGAGTAATAAACACATCACCAGTTCTTCTGTCACCCACTAAGTCGCCGATTCACGGCGGCGTAAGTTAGGCCTTATTTTTAATTTAATTACAAGTTGATTAAACTTACACGCCTATGTATGACTATGCATAACGCTCTAATAAATCAAGTAATAAGGACCATCTGCAACATTAAATTAGAATAATTCAAAAAAAGAATTATATTGATGTCACATATCTTAAAATGACCATGTCCGATCATAATAAGAACATATGGGCTTCCACGAAGTGGAGGTTTGTGTTAACAGATTTGTTTTTACGAGAAATGGATGTTAGCCACTTAGCCACAAAACAATGAGTATTTGCCAGAACCAGGCTTCGAACCTGGGACCCACGACGTTATAGGTCGACGCTTAAGCCGCTCGGCCATCGTGGGTGCCCTTTTTAAAACACCCTGCCAGAAAAATTGTTGTAAATTCGTCATGGAATAACACTGTTATATTCTAAAATCCAAACTCATAAATAGCTCATTTTCACCATAACATCACCCTCAATATGTACAATCCACTAATGTGTACGTACCTCTAAGCAAACCATCAATAATGGCATATGTGCCAAAAGTAATTTGTGATTTAGGGTAGTTGTAATTTTTTCGTTCAAACGTCCGCATAAGGAATCCGCTCCTGTGTGACAAATATAAAATATAAATTAGGTTCGATAACATATTTAAATTGACAATCGCTATTTATTAAAATAGTGCGTGAAAATGTTTGATATTAATTTCTGTCTCACCCACATGTCGAGGGTATACTGACAGAAAGCATTAAGTCATTAAAACAAGTTCTGAGGTAATCGCAAAAAGGACTTTAATTTTTTTTTCAAAGCGTTCTCCCACATAGATTTTTTTATGATTTAAAAACATTTTTTCTACATTATAAAGACTAACCTTTATGGCAAATACAATATACGACATGTTACAAGTCCTGTATTTTGTATACACAGAACGCATTAGGCCAATATCATGCTTTCTATCAGAATAAAAAAATAACAATATGATTTAATAATGTTTCTATTTTCTCACCATTATATCCTATGAGCTTGTGCGTTTTACCAGGACGTAGAACGTAAAATTGTACACATTTTGGCATTTAAAACAGAAAAACAGCAAAAACTGAGTTAATGCGTTCTGTCAGTATACCCTCGAGTGTTAATATTATAAAGAAAAAATAATTGTACCTACATATTATTTATTATAAGCCTGTATTTACAATGATAAATTTTATACTTCAAAACACACACTGAATAATGACAAAAATATTTTGTTTTGGTGTTTTAAAATGATTTTGATTCGGTTGACTTACGCAAAAGGGCCTATCTACAACTTATATTCTATGCATAGTGAAGAATTAAATCATGAGATAAAACACAACTGCATTTTCATTTGATAAGATAATCTGCCTGAATTTATGAAAAATTTAACTGCACTATGCATTTATAGACCTAGCCAATATATGAAACAATGCATTATGAATAATCTACGAGTAAAACGTTAAGCATTATTAATAGAAAGATCTATGTCCTTCCAAATGTTTTGAGCAAAATGCCATTGCACCAATTGCATGATTATTTGGAAAAAAATCAATAATCTTAGTTAAGCGAAATCCACATTTGATCTATAAATGAATAACACAGCCGATTTAAGAGTCGTTTTTAGTAACTATGGATACACTGGTCCAAAGCACACGGAAAAACAGGGTAGAAAAAATAAAATTGCTAGTTGGGTCCTATTTGCATTTGTCCATTAAAATATTAAAAGCCTATACTAAAAGCAGCATCTGTTCAAAAATCTCTCAAACAATTTATAAACCAATTTTGCAGAATACTTGTTCAAGATCCCAAAACAAGCATCAAGTATATTAAACACAGCAAGGCAATAGAAAAGGGGTAAAAATAAGCCAAATCTTCATTATGGTCGAATATTGTTATACAATTTTGTTATATGATAGGACCGAGGAGTGGAATTAGCTATTAGGAGACCTTCATCCAATAGTGGATTGCCCCAGCTGATGATAATAAAAATTCATTCACATGGGACATAAATCCTTTCAAGCACTAGCTTTTTGGTGCATTATAAAAAATGCCACATAGGTATTTTTATTCCGATATTAATTCATTCAACCGGCAAATAGGACCAATTTGCATAAAATTCTATTATCATTGACCAAGCATAGCACATAGGTCCACTACAAAGCAATGTCTTCGTTCAAGCGAATTTTGTATCAAATATTAAAGACGAGGAATTGCATAGCCGTGTTTATCGCATTTCATGATGGGTATAATGAGGGGCGGATGTGGCACACGAAATTTAACATGAAAAGATTTCACCTAAATGTGACATGAGCACTTGAACCAAATCCATGACATCATAATCAACGACCACTGCAAATAAAAAATTAGCCTAAAAATATATATAAATGGTATCCTACTAAAGCATGCATGATTCAACATTAACTGCGGAGGATATAGGACAATACAATATAAAACCATAAATAAACATAATATATATTATAATAATTCTGTGGTTTTCGGTGAAATTCTAAGATTATAATAAGTGCTATGTTGGTTATTTCGGGATAGGTATACAATTTATGTATTTAGGACCTAATGCATTGCAATACTTATAACAATAAAACGTGTGCTAACCGATTTTTGGATAAATAATAAATAATACATAATGACAAATGCTCTCCTGGCAGCAAAATTGAAACATGAGTGATAGCAGCCTAATTATGTATTTAAACATAAATCAATGAAATATAGCAGTTGCAAATTTTACGTATTTTTTAGTATCGATTATCTACCTTTAGCACATATAGCTAAAACCCCGATTTCACGTTTATGAAGTGACTGACGAAACACGTAAATAAAGGGATAACGTACATATATATAATTTATTAAAAAATCATTCAAATTGGTATAGATCGTACTGTGT
This sequence comes from Rhyacophila brunnea, assembly GCF_057557595.1. Taxonomy (NCBI): domain Eukaryota; kingdom Metazoa; phylum Arthropoda; class Insecta; order Trichoptera; family Rhyacophilidae; genus Rhyacophila; species Rhyacophila brunnea. The sequence continues at coordinate 19,140,801 of NW_028232893.1, read as the reverse complement.
CACGTGTTCTTTCACCTTTTCTTTTGAACTGATAATGTTTTATTTGCTGACACATTAAAAAAGACAATAAACAAAACAAAAAACAACAGAACCACAAAAAATTTATACAATCTCGTTATGACAAAACATTGTAAGTTCACTCTTGGCTATTGCAGACATGTCTTTAAGGGCGGACGTGCTCAGCGTGGGTCAAATGGAGCTTTTTTTCTGTTCTCAAAGCATGATCCTGGACATACCTTAAACGTTGTAGATAATCTATTTATATAATTTTGAAGCCTTATTATCCGTTATATTTATTTTAAACATTTGATGACTGCATAAAGTATTTTTATTACATAAAACAATAGTTTTTTAAACCTCTCGCTCTAATGTTTTGGAATATAGTCATATTTCAATACATAAATGTGCAGTGGTGTTAAGATTTTTTACATTTATTAATTTTTAAACGCATTCATAAAACCATCAGTACAATTTATATCGACATTATTATAGTGAAATATTTACGATAAAAAATTATATTGATAATCTCTGTGATCCCAAATTTGACAAGAATTGGGAATTTTATGATTCAAAAAATGTGGTAGATTAACACATTTGAAGATAATTCTAAAGATACTAATTATAAGCTATGTCTTTGACCATTCAAGCGTGATAAACATCCTACGAATAATGATAGCTTTATAATAATTATTGACCTAAGAATAAGGTAGTGTTTTTTTGAAATACGCCATTTCTTTTGGCATTCCCCAGTGGTTAAGCTACAACATACGGCCGTAGCCATAAATTGACAAACTATAATTGAAGTAGGGAGTAACTAATTTAACCGTTTAAAAAAAAAAAAAAATTCGGTTAGGTACATGTTCAAACACGCGCGTTAACATCATTTTACTCCCTACTTCAATTATAGTTTGTCAATTTATGGCTATGGCCGTATGTTGTAGCTTAACCACTGGGGAATGCCAAAAGAAATGGCGTATTTCAAAAAAACACTACCTTATTCTTAGGTCAATAATTATTATAAAGCAATTATTATTCGTAGGATGTTTATCACACTTGAATGGTCAAAGACATAGCTTATAATAAGAATCTTTAGAATTATCTTCAAATGTGTTAATCTTGCCCATTTTTTGAATAATAAAATGCCTAATTCTTGTCAAATTTGGGATCACAGAGATTATCAATATAATTTTTTATCATAAATATTTCACTATAATAATGTCGATTAAATTATGTAGACAAACTGCCATTACTGTACCATTGATGCATTAGACTAGTGGTGCACAACTTATTTGACAGATGGGCCAATTTATCCATTTTCTAATTGTTGGCCGCGGTGTGTAAAGGTGTTGAAACATAATGATATATCATATTAGACTAGACATACATCTTATTATTTCAATTTTAATAATTACCATCTGCATTACGTGTAAAAAATAATCTTATTAAATAAAAAAAAAATTCTGTCTGTGACGATTTATATTTCATTCCTTTGCTACTGCATAATTAGTTCACATATCAATCATAGATTTCATTTTATATTCAATGAAACACTTTTGATTAAGTACTTGACATTTAGGACTGCATGCAGCCCATGGGCCGTGGATTCTAAATCACTGTATTAGTCAATCTATACTCAAACAACATCTTCTTGGCTATGTGTTAAAACTGTGAACTAATACGCTCCTCCCATTTTTAACCGCAATTCCATTATAAACTAACAAGCTCCTCCCATTTAGTCGACAACAGCGCCTTCCGGCTTTTGCCTAAATCTTCTTGTTGGAGAGTAGCTGTCCACATATATACATATCGGCTGTAAAAAGGAAAAGGGCGTAACCCTTTTTTTCAAAATAGGTTTTATTGGATAATAACGTTGCACACGACTAAATACACATTGTGTCCAAAGGATGTAAGCTGCAAATGCCGATTTATTATCTAAATTTAGGCAGCAATTTAAAAAAAAAAAAAAAAGAAGGAGGTGACTTGGAAAAAATTACTTAACCATCACGTTTGTTCCAAATTAACTCAATAATTAATATCAGATTAGGTATATAAAAACCAATTATTAATTATCATACACTTCAAGGTTATGTCTATTTTGTATTTTAATTTTGACCGAAAACCATAAGAAAAATGTTTTTATGTCTCCTGTAAAATTTGATTTGTATGGATTACGGCTTAATTTACGGATTAATTTACTTTTCACAGTTGATATGTTTCATATCTATACCTACTTAAAAAGAATCATGTTTATAATTCAAATATATACTCAGGAAGTAACTAATACGATCTCGACATATCTACGACTTCGACAAGTCACCAACATAAAATACTGTTATTATGCTACGTAAAAAAGTATGCAATGCGTTAAACAAACCAGTCTCATCGCCGATGGCCCATACAAGCAGATCGACGCATGCCGCATTCGCCATAACATTAACTTTGAACTTGTTGACGGTGGCAAAGTTGTTCTCCTTGTCTTCCTTTTCCGATGCATCATGGTGGCGACTCTGAAGCTCCGTCTGCCCGCTCAGGAACAGGCATTTTATGAACTCCTAAAAATATAGGCAATGTTATGAAGTTACCGAAAACAATAACTGTGTTCCAAGTCCTGCAAACGCCCTTTCGACTGAGAAGAGTGGAGGGAGCTAGGGAAGACTGTCATCCAGCAGTGGATCGACCCCGGCTGATGATGAAGATGATGTCAATGAACGATATTTCCAGACTTCAAATATGCCAACAATTGTAATTCGTTACTCAGTAATAATATTCTCATGATATTTTAATTTGTTAATTTAGTACATAAACTGTAATTAACTGTTATTCTGTGTCAGATGTGCAGTTGGAAAATTACTGAAATAGAATTGTAGCAGAAAATTTAAATCGATTAGAATTAATTAAGACACCAAGGGGCTCAAGATGACTAAGTAATTCGTACCTGGACGTCTCTGGTGAAAGGAATGGGAAGATCTTTCTGGCTTTGTAGCAGTTCTCGCATCAGCGTCACCATCACCAAGTTTAAAGTCTCAGAGAATGACCTGTACGGGAATATCTGGAATGACAAAAAATTTATTGAAAATCAATCATCGATTTCGCATTTTTAGCTCACAAAAAGATTGTATGTTTTGGTTGATAATCATGACTGCTGCAAGACCGAGGGTTAAGGACCAGAATGATATTTGTGGAGTTGCTGCCAAAAGTTGGAAAGTCTCGAAATCTTGTCAATAATGCTAATTTCTTTATGCTTTATGTGCATGTTCTCAGTAGCACATTTCACAAATTATTACGCTATCAAAGCAGACATTTGAATATAAATTTAACTATAAATACTTGTGGAAAAACACTTCTTTGTCAATTTTATGTGGGCAGCCAAAAGCAATACAATGGCCATTGTTTTAAAATATGAATACTGACATAAAACACTGAGAAATATGTGAGTAGGATACGAAACAAAACAGACTTCAAACCAGAAAAATTTAAAAACAATAGATATGTGTACTTGCCAGACTCAGGATTCGAACCTGGGACCCACGACATTATAGAGGCCGATGCTTAATAAGCCTCACGGCCATCATGGGCGATTCTGTAGTAATTAATTAACAGGGTTAAACAGGGTTTATCTTGGCAATATCTGCAAATTTTAATAATTGATGGAATTAACTGGTTGAGTGAAACTAAAATTGTGTTGAATCGCTTGCCGTAGTTTGCTACAAATAAAATTTGGGGTACTGTTCGGTTATCAGGAATATAGCGGAAAACACATTTTGAAAATACCCGATATACTGGATTATTTGTTAAAGATCTACCATCGTAAGTTGGCAGCCGGTCGAATTTGAAACTAAAATTGTCTATCGAGGATAAATTTGTTACAAATGCCATTTAATTTTATAAACATGTTTCTTGAATTATGGATTGCATAATATTTGTACAGAAATCTACTACCAATAAAAAATTATAAATTACCATTTTTTTGTTAGTTATGGTAATATTCTCAATGTCATACTAGCGCCCTCGCTGAAATGCCAATTTATGATGGTAGATCTATAGTTTGGGTTTGTTTAGGTTAGGTTGGGTTAGGTTAGGTTTGGTTAGGTTAACCTAACAAACAATCCAGTTTATCGGCTATTTTCAAAATGTGTTTTCCGCTGTATTCCTGATAACCGAACAGTACCGATTTAATGTGAAATGTCTTGCAGCTAGTTTCATTACTAATCATATTAAATCTTATTTCAGCTTCACTGTCATATAATTATAATATAAGCTATCTTCTAGCAAACATTTTTTCTTCATTACATTTTGCTGTATAAATTAATCACTAAATTCCAACATTACCTGTATTTGCCCGGACGCGAATATATCCTCGGCTTCTTCATTTAAATAATTGAGCAAATCCTTGACGAGGAGTTTCTTCGCGATGGACAGCACTGTCTGCAGGTGGATGAGGGGAAACTGAAGAACGGCTCTCTTCTCAGGTGATTCCATAGCGAACCTCATATTTGGGAACTGATTAAAACTAGACCCGTACTTCGTAAAGAAATATACTGTCGGATCGTACGGGACAGAGTTATGACTTGGCGCCGCGCCTTTTTTCAAAGAATTAGTGCTGCTAAACCCATCAGTAGTATCACTTGTATTTAACCCGTCAATACCCGTGGGGGTTAGGTTACCTGATAGAGACCGTGGTATAATCGAACGGAAGTGATTAAAACTACGTTTTTTATTAGCGTTAAAGTGACTAGAATTGTTATGATTCCCATTTTCAGCCGATTTGTTTGCAATCAGGGGGTCGGGTTCGGGAAATATGCGAGATAACAATGCAGGACTGTTGGTGCAGAACCGTCCCATAGATCTAGCCAACCCGATAAGCACTGGTATTGTACATTTGCAGAGTTGTAGCTTTGATAGTGCGTTTTCTTTGCTCTCGTGGCATTCCGTAATGTGCGACGCGAGGTTGTTCATGAGGTCGACTTGCGCGGAGATTATTTCTTCGCGGAGGTCTGCATGGCGCGTCGCTATGTCCGACAGCAGCGTGTTGAGGCAGAAGCTGAATTTTTCTGATGCTGGAATGCCTGCGGGAAACAAAGAATTACAGTTTGAGTGAAACTACATAAATTATATAAAAAATACCACTATTTAAACAAAAACAGTTTTTTAATGTTCATGTTATGTCAGGGGTTCTTAAGTTATGGGTCGCGACCCAAAATTGAATAGGTTGCAAAACATTTTCAGCAATAATAATATTTTCACGCTATATTATAAATGTACGAAAAAACATTTTGAGCTAATGTACATCGAAAGTGACAGCTTGTCGGTATTTACAATTAAACGCCTACAATGACCAAGCAGTAACGTGATGGCTTATAATATCATCGGTTCTGGGATTGAATCCACATGCTGTTTTGCAATGTGTGTTTGGACCCAGAGTGGGATTGGATTGGGGATTGGGGATTGGGGATTGGGGATGGGATTCAATCCCATGATGATGTAATGTAATACTTGTTGTTTAATTTAATAAAACGCAATTTTTTTTGTAGTACTTATTCCACTTTTAATCAATAAATTAGGACCGGTTTCATCCGCCTCAGAGGGACATTTTCAATTTCAGTTCTTTTTTTTCAGTTGAAAATGTCCCCCTGAGGCGGACGAAACCGGTCCTAATTTATTAATTAAAAGTGGAATAAGTACTACAAAAAAAAATGCGTTTTATTAAATTAAACAACAATACAATGCAGTTCCACCATGAATTGACAGAATAAAAGAAATGTAATACTTATTATGGGGACTCCCCAAATACTGTATTTATGTATCACTATCTGGCAGCCTGTCGGATAGTGATTCTATCAGGATCTTTGAAATTTCTTTCTGTGAAATTGTCAGCACAACGCACACAGTGTGATTTTTGTTAGTTTCACCAAAGTATACGACTAAGAAGTTTGGAGATTCCTTACAAATTGGTTTCTTTTGTGGTCTTATCAACATGCACATTTACATGCCAGTTTCCAATCAAAATTCAGTGGCGGGTTTAGGGGCTTGGAGGCCCAATGAATGATTTTGGGGCCGTCCTCGATAAAAAAAAATTAAATAAAAAATATAAATTCCAACTATCAACGTAGGTACTTAGTAAAGATATAAATGCATCTCTTTCCTACAATCACATCCTGTAACTAAAAATAGTTATTATTGAAGATGACAATGATGACGCATAATCCTGTTGTGTTCAAGTCCGTATCTGTTTGGGAGGTTATGTTATGGGCCCTTTCGATGTCAGTTGCATGGATTTTATTGTTTTGGGTAATATTGTATGCCTAATTTGTGAGAAATACGTATGTTTTTTTTAAATTTTGGTATAATTTAATAACACTGTGACTGGTTTAAACTGTTTCAAGGCCCCCTTCCAAATCATCTGACGAATCGATTGAGTCATTCACTGTCAATGTGTATTTAGATTAGGTGCATGAGTGTGTATTGCCCCACTTTTCCGGCATCTTGAGCCCAGAGAAACACAAACACGCCCCCCAAACCAAACCCGCACCGTACCACACTCAGTCTTAATCGAGCGTATCACGAGGCACTACGTCTGATGTTAAGCATCTGTACAGTACGCCTGGTAATGGCTCAGAAGCAGATACCCAAGACTGAGGTCGCCATGCTCTCAAGTGAGCTTTGACTGAGACTGATTTTACTCTAATGCAAAGTGCCGGGGAGAGAAAAGGCACAGAGAATCAACAAAAAGAAAATGAATTAAAAATATATATAACAAAAAAACGAAGCTAATCATACGGGCAGCAAAAATTATGTGAAGGGACCTTCACTCCCGCAGTAAGACATCGCAAATTTTCTAAAAGCAAGATAATTGGCCTTTGTGGCGACCAGATCGGATGGCCCGATGGGCCCAACAGCTGGTTGGACCAACTTGAGCATCTCTTCCCTCTCGGGGCACATCCTGTTTTTCTCCGTCGCATGGACATGTCAGTCGGGTACCTTTAAGTCCAAGCTCAAAGAGCTTGGCAGTGAACCCACCATGGCCTGTCAAAAATTGACTGGTATAGTGGTCAGGAGTCAACATGGTTATCTCCAATCAGCATTTTATATCTCGCCCAGAGAAACAGATGACAATCACCTACACGATCATGACACCACATCATGAAGCGGCCCTCAGGCTAGGATCTTTAACGGGCCCCCTACCTATCTCTAAGGTTAAAAGCAGTGTGTGACGCACTACATTAACGTGTTTCAAATTGTGTTTCAGGTCAAATTAAGGGTACCTATTCAGTGTATTATTAGCGATTTTCTATATTTTTAATACATCTACCACTTTAATCATTATTTTGTCGAAGATCGACACAATAATCAAAAATTGCAACGCACAATCATATAATTTAAAATTTCAATGATCATGAAGTATAATAGCGCCTTTTTTGTACTATTAAAGCAAATTCGTGATTATCTCACTTATTTTGTCACTTCCCAAGCCACTCCAGAGTCCTATCAGGCCCTTTCTTCTTCGAATGATCTTTCAATTTCTATTATGAAGTGTTCTTCGATAATTATGTATGTGACCCACTGGCAATTTCAGCTGTTATATGAATACGTGTATTAATTAAGGCTCTAAGTACCAAAAAGTAGTATTGCCTGTAGTTGCAAAATACAGAGTCATTGCAGTAAAATTTCATGAATCAGACCTTTTGAAAAATGTGATTTTACAGTGTGAAGCAATTACGGCAGCTTCTACAATTTTAGGTATTAAGAACTCGCAAGTGTCAACACACCATCGTCAGCCATTTTATATTAAATGCTGTTGACCACTGCAGTGCTACTTACACCATTATAAATAAAACACGCCAACGGACTTACAACGTCGACAGGTTTAAATATTTTGCTGTATTTTTTTGACTTGCTTGAGGCACTCAGACCATAGTTGAAGTTATTGTCAGTTTTTATTTTTTTGGTACTTAGCGCCTTAATTAATACACGTATTCATATTAGTTTTTTGCACTTTTTACACTTAGCAATATCTTTACTTTTATACTGTAAGAGGTAAAACCAAACATAATGTTGCTCACTTTCTTGTTCAACCAAATTATATTTCTCCATTATTGTATATCCTACCACTTTTTAGAAGATAACCATAGAAAAATTAGGCACAGATATCACATGCCACTAAGGCTGAGCTTACTAATGATTATACAAACAAATAGAATTTTACTACGATTTCAGATACCAACGTCTCAAAATACACTTGTCAACTTCTAAAACCAGCGAGCGACTGGCGAAACATTATGATAAATTTAAAGTTAAGGAAGTAACTCACTGCTGTTCACTAAGAGCATCGACGGGAAACGGAAGTAAGCTAGACATCGCGTAAGCCGAAAAAAAATTACTGTCCTATTAATCCTATTATGTAAACAAATACATTTAGTTTCAACTTTCAATACCGAATATATCGGTATTGTCTGATTTTTAATAGCGGTACTTTGGTATTCAAAAACATGGGATACTGGTTTTGAAATCCTGGTATGCATTGCAATCCCTGGATAGTGGATCGTAGAAGCTAGAAGCTACAGATGCAGAGATGTGGAAGGAGTATGCAGACTCTTTCATCGAGCATTTTCTTAGAATGGTCCTATAGGTATATAGATTTATTTTACAAATTCTTAAAATAGGGTCTGCTTAACTCATCCGGTGTACTTCCTTGTACCTATATACTTCATATTTTTTGTATTTACACATTTATATTGTAGAATAACTTAATATTGCATAATTACAGTATTACATAATACTGTTTTAATAATATTTCTTTGTTTCTAAATGTCATGTTGTGAACGTCTTAAACTTATAATTTGTAATGTCCACAATATGTAAAATAAATTAAAATTAAATTGAAAATTAAATAGATATATGATGGGCCGTATAGGCCAAATAATATGCATTCCGCATTTCAAAAGCGAAATCTGATACAATATCGAAGTTCATTACATCCTCGAACCGTCGGTTATTTTCATTTTGATTAACTCCATTGAATCAATGGAAATTTATTGCAAAATAATAAATAGATTTACAACAATTTAAATAGAATTGCATGTGAATCTGTCAATCACAACACCACACCATAGAGATTTACCATTGACATAAATTGTCTATTGAATGCAACTTTAATAATTATAACACATTATTTAGTAATTCGTAATAATTGCTGTTGGATTATTGTCACGGCAAGGTTCCGCTTTGAACGACAATAATGACGTCGGGGGAATGATAAAATCTTAAACAGTCAAGCGGTCATAACAAACGCTTCATAATAATACATAATTATTATTTTCAATGACTATATTAGTTGCGTATATCAAATCCTTGTATGAAAAAAAATGGGAAGACATCAATACAGTTTTAAGGTCAACTATCTCAAAAAGTAGATCAACAACACCAATGTTTTTTTTTATAATAATATCTAAAAATTTTCCATGAGGAAACAATCTATAAGTGAAGATTTCAGATTGATGGAATAATTAACAAAAAAGTTAGTTTATTTTTTAATACCGTTGTATGGAGACCGTCCCAAAATTTTAATATAATGCATTGTCCAATGAACCAAATTTCAAGTCTCTGGTCATATGAAAAGTTGAGCGTAAAAACATGGTAAAAAAAATATTGCTGATATTAGGTATCTTTTTATATTATAGAGTAGATGCAAAACATTCAAATTATGTGTATTTCCGGCTGAGGATTAAACTAGTGTAAGTGATATATAATTATGAAATTAGTTAAAAACAGTTTTCCTAACACCACATGCCTATTTTTACAAGAAAAATGATTCACAAGATGTGAATGCTTTGTATGAAAAGTTATAGATACGCATTTTATCGGTAAAATTAGATTATATCCTATAAACATGATGTATGAAATGTTATTATTTCCATAGCAAGGTATATAATTTGAATATCTCTAGCCTGATACAATCATTAATAAGGACACATGAAAAAATATTAATATTATTTCTTGGAATAGTATAGTATGTTAATAGAGCATTTTGAGAACAATACCTAATTTATAAAATTTTGAAGCTCAAATTTAACTTTGATGTCATTGTGGCTACATACTAGTTTGGATTTCAATTTCAATTTCAATTTCAATTTATTTCAATTTATTTATTTTTACATATTGTGGACATTACAAATTATAAGTTTAAGACGTTCACAACATGACATAAATTTAACTTTGATGTCATTGTGGCTACATACTAGTTTGGATTTAGTAGATGCAACATCACGCTTTAACAACGGAGATTATGGATTATATTTCATGACAAATGGACAGTATTAAAGCCTGTTAATTTTTCATTAAGTTAATATTCATGCTCACAATGCCCGAGCGGGTAACGTATCTGGCAAAAAAATTCACATGTCGTTTTTCAATGTGACCCATACTGCCCTGCTAAGTAAAAGGACAGATATATTTCTATACATTTCTCAGAAAATGTAGTATAAAACTTCATTTTACTAAAACCGAAAACACTGTCTTTTAACTTTGCAGGGCAGCATAGTACAGACCTAATAGGTTGAGCAAGTGGCTAACATTCATAGCTAGTAACACCAAAAATCTATTAATACAACCTCCACCCGATGTAGGCCCATATTAAGATCGTAGGATCGGACATGCTAAAAAAAATATTGAGGTTTCTGAGGCACAGATGAACATGGGCATGAACAAAATCCAGAAATGTCCACAGAAAAACTAAGATCCAGCTCTATAAAACCGTCATACGCACAGTCGTTGCATACGAGTGCGAGTCATGGACGCTAAATATGAAAGCAGCTGAAATGGTGGACTGCTTTGAGAGAAAGATCCTGAGGCGGATATACGGACCCATGAATGATGGTGACGAGTGGAAAATTAGGTACAACACGGAACTACACCGCTTATCAGTGGTGCCATCTTTTTCTATGCTGATTATAGTACAAAAGCATAAAAATTATAGTACGAGGGTGGGTCAATAAGTCCTTAGAAAAGCCGACAGGTGGCGCGACTAGTACTGTAAGCGGTTTGTTTTCATGCAGCGGCACTACCGATTCAGTATGCTGCGAAGTTTCAATCAGATTGGTCGGGTTGTTGTGTGTTTCTCGTACATTTAAAAAAAAAATTTGCTTGTGAAAAATGGAAAAATGGAAAATGGAGAAAATTGAGTTTAGAGCTGTTATTAAACATTTTAATATAAAAGGGTTAACAGCAAAGGAAATAAAAAATTAGTTGGATTTAGTTCACGGCATATCTGCTCCTTCACTTGCAACTATTTATAACTGGTTAAATGAATTTAAACGTGGTCGTACATCAACAAAGGATGAACCACGCTCAGGACGTCCTGTAGAGGTGACTACACCAGAAATGATCAATAAAATCCACGATATGGTGTTAAGTGACCGAAGATTAAAGTTGAGTGAGATAATTGAGGTTACAGGGATCTCAAAAGGTAGCGTCATTTCTATTTTACATGACAAATTGGGCATGAAAAAAATTTCTGCAAGATGGGTGCCGCGTTTGCTCACAGTCGACAATAAACGCAATTGGGTGGTGGCCTCTAAAGCCCTGTTGTCGCTCATGCAACGCAATCTGGATGAATTTTTTCGTCGCTTTGTGATTGTAGATAAAACATGGATACACCACTATACTCCCGAGACGAAAGAACAGTCAAAGCAGTGGATTGCGAAAGGCGAACCATGTCCAAAGAAGGCGAAAACCGTAAAATCAGCTGGTAAGGTTATGGCTACTGTATTTTGGGATGCACGTGGAATTATTTTCGTTGACTATTTGGAAAAAGGAAAAACAATAACAGGGGATTATTATGCATCTTTATTGGACCAGCTAAAAAACAAAATTGAAGAAAAACGGCCTCATTTAAACAGGAAAAAAATCCTCTTTCATCAGGACAATGCCCGTGTTCACACATGTTTACGATCAATGGCTAAAATTGAAGAATTGAAGTTCGAATTGGTCGACCACCCACCGTATTCGCCAGATTTAGCCCCCAGTGACTTTTTCCTTTTCCCAAACTTAAAAAAATGGCTAAGTGGACAACGTTTTTTTTCAAATGAAGAAGTCATCGATCGGACAAATGCTTATTTTGAGGACCTTCCGAAAACTTATTTTTCTGACGGTTTAAAAAAAATTGAGAAACGTCTAACCAAGTGTATTGAGCTCCAAGGAGATTATGTTGAGAAATAAAAAAAAAATACAAAAATAAAAACTGTTTTAATGCTTTTTTCTAAGGAATTATTGACCCACCCTCGTATTTCTGAAAAATATATAGTACAGGAACATTTTTCGTCTTGAATCCTTTAAAATTATAGTATTTTGGTATATTTGGCGTAAAACTATAGTATTTTACATTTTTCGCGGAATTAAAATTATAGTATTGTACTATAATTATAGTACGGTTGGCATCACTGCCGCTTATACCAAGATTCAAAACTCTCCACCTTCATAAAGCTCCAGAGGCTAAACTGGGCAGGCCATGTCCAGCGCATGTCTGAGTCACGGATACCGAAGAAGATCCTCAAAGGAAACCCAGGGGGGAAAAGGCCAGTGGGAAAGCCACGCACACGATGGGATGATAACAATATAAAAGATGCCAACCAGCTGCTAAAAATCAGGAACTGGAAAAGACGTGCGGAGGACCGTTCCGGCTGGAGGACGGCGGTGGAGGAGGCCAGGCCTTGACTTGAGCTGTAGCGCCATCGAAGAAGATGAACATGGGCTTTACGAGGTTTTGCCCGCTACCAATCTTGCTATGGTCACACAAAGTGCAAACACAAAACTGTATAATTAACGTCAATTTGAAACATCAGTCAGCAGTGCTAATTTCTAACATTCCGTACATCCTCAAATCAGATCCTTATATTGTATTAATGTGAAAATAATTCTGTCGACATTTATCATTAATCACTGTAAAAAATTATTATTTACATTCATAAATAATGATTTCATAGTTATGTGATAATATCACATGTTTATGGGTGAGGATTCAAAATAAGTTTGCCCTATATCCATATTTAAAATAACAAAGGTATAGTCCAATGTGTAAAGAAACTGATTCTCGATTTGTAGATTCAATTCCCTAAAAGGTCATAATACTTATATGTGATTAAATAAAGGCTTGGGCGTTTCTGTGATTGTCTAACTATTACTACACTGTTGTCATTTGGTCTCATGGCCTGTTGCAGTAGAAAAAGAAGCAGAAATTAAAAAAAAATAATTAGGAGGATTCATCGGACCACAGCACGGAATTAACCAAAAAAAATATGTTTATTAAACTTGTTATTTTTGCAGCTTGATCTGAATACAATGATGGAATTACTCGATTATAGTGGATATTTCTGAAAATTGAGACAATAAGGTTGTGATTATATTATGCTTCACGTCGCATACTATCATGTGACATCACAGTAAGCTCCCGGTACGGGATAAAAGTGTGTAGTGTCGTTTGTCTTGGTGTTTAAAATGTTATCAGACTGATGCTCGCATCCCGTAGCATATTTTGAACCTTTAACATAGTCAGTTAGAAAAATCTGCCGAAATCACCAGGAAAACAATGAGATCACCTCACGCGTACCGCACTGTATCGACACCTGCATGACTTAATGAACGTTTGTTATCAGTTTCTAAATGCCTACTACTATGTATTTTCTATAAGAATGTTGTCTATTATCTATGGTCTGCAGGTTGGGTTCTGTTCAAAATATAATCTATGGATGTAATATCACAAGTAATTTTAACGTATGCACAGGTAGAAACTGTTAAAATTAATTGAAATTAGGATAAATAATGAATAATAATTCAAAATACTAATACATTAGAGTTGGCACTCTCCATCATAGAATTTACAGATACGGTGATCGTTCAAAATATTCTGCAAAATGACGAAACCATAGACTAAATTTGTCACCGTGACAGCGTGACAATACGCGTCGTGCATCTTAATAAAATCACAACTTAACACACCCATGCATAATATTATGATGAAATGAGATAAAAATCAAATTGATAATTCTTATGACGTCACAGTACAGTATAATAATATATGGACGCAGTTGAGCTAGTGAAGTAGGCTTGTCATGGTCATTATTTACATCAATTTTATTATATGAAGCATACGATATATCTCTTATTATACTATATTAACAATTTATTAAGCGTTCGCATTGGTCAAGCGGTAACATGTTGGTTCGTGGGTCTCAGGTTCAAAACCCGAGTCGTGGAAAATCACATGATGTTTTTAAATTTTATGTTAGACCTCTGATCATGAACCTAACAAGTTGAGCAAGTGGCCAACATCAATTTCTCATAAAAACACAAAAATCTGTTGGATGCCGATTGGTAGTCAATTAAAAAAAATCTTAAGGATAAGTGCAATCGAATACATTCCATTTTTTCTTAGTAAACTGTTTATTTTAATATATTATGTAATACACAAACATGTTAAGTAAAATTATTAATACATTATGTAGGTAGGTACTGTAAAAACAAGACTATCGACGATACAAAAAAATCTTCAGAGAAATATGCTGAGTCGCATGTCAAGTTTGGGAAACGCTTCATTAAATGACGAAATCAAAATAATGAGTTATAAATGCCTGCTAAAAACAGACAAAATTTGTGAGATAACAGACCACTGTGCAGATTGTTTACAATTCAGAGATGGTGGGCAGCCTATTAATTTCTCAACTTAGCCACTTGCGAATGGGAATAGAAATTCGGTACACTATGTATACATTTAAATCTGAACATTTCTATTAAACATGGAAAATTTGGAATACTCAGAGAAACATACCTATTAGAAAGAATATTATTGAAATAATTACAAGATAAAAAGAACTTTTTATATACAACGTTTTTAAATTTTCTGTTGAATCATATAAACTTGACTTGACTAGCTTAAACGATCAAAAAATTTTACACTTGATAGAAATAATACTGAAATGTCATTTTGACATGTCATATTGATTTCCATAGTAACGCACGTATATATTAATAATTTAGTTGCTAGGACCCCAGACCCCTAGCAACCAATAATGGTGTCGAAATAACTTTTCATACAAAACAGAATTAACTGAAAATGAATTCAATTCTACTTAAAGATGGCTAAAAGTATTAAAAAAATGCATTGGCATCGTGTTCTGATATATTCTAAAAGTTTCAAATGTCTAGCTAGTCGGAAAGTTAGTTAAAAATCGATTGCAAGATTTGTACCGGACAAATAAGAATACGAGCTAAGAAAAACGTTGTAAAATAAAAAATATGGGTTCTGGATCGGAACTCAAAACTGCATCCATCGGATTCTGGTCTATATACTTACCAATAATTAAACAATCTGTACCATGCTAATTTACTAACAAATATGCGTCTGAACTCTGAGGTATTACATCATTAGAAAAACGTCAAAAGAAACAATATTTTTTTTATTATTGAAAATGTAAATAGAACAATGTAATACTGTTTTGTAGATAGATCTGAAGCTATTGTTACGGTGATAAATTCACTTTATGTCACCTATATAAACGAAACTTTTACGCCATAAAAAATATTACTAACTAGTTGTTGGCAGCTTTGAATAACTTTATAAGTCCTCCAGCATTAACCGCAAATCATGAACAATACTGTTATTTTCACATTGGTGGTTGTGGCCCTACTTAACTTCGTAAGTAATACTTTATTTTAATTAAGTGCTAGTTATGAATTAAAGTATAATTCGAATTACGTCAAAAATTCTAGTTTGATTGCATACCAGTGACAAAGGGTGAAGGTAAGCTGTTAAGATCCGACATAAATAGTGCATACTAAACTTTGTTAGTCAAACGTATTTGTTTTCATTGAACTAAGACTACAATCTATAGATAGTGTTTGTTAGTTTATAAAATTCAATTAAATCCAGTCTAATCCAAGTCATAGTAGATAATTATTTTATAGGTAGAGAATATTTTTTATCGACTATGGTTTGGTTAGGCAGGATTTAATGAATTTTAAAAATCTAACCAACACCATCTATAGTATTATGTATTCTTAATTCAACGAATACAAAGAAGTATGAGTGAAAAAGTGTGCACTATTTTGTCGTATCGTCCACAGCATAACTAAACTATTATGGTTTGTTTTAGGCAGGGTCATCCATAAATTGTATGCTTAGTTCAATGAAAACAACCAAGTGTCACCGACAAAGTTTAGTGTGCACTATACACCCACGGTGACCGCGCGGCTTAAGCGTTGGACTATAACGCCGTGGGTCCCAGGTTCGAATCCTGGGTCTAGCTAGTACACGTATTGTTTTTCAATTTGTGTGTGAGTCAGGGTATGGACCTAATGGGTTGAACAAGTGGCTGACATCCATTTCTCGTAAAAAACAAAATCTGATAATACAAAACTCTACTCTGTGGAGTCCCATATGATCCTATTAAGATCAGACATGGTCGAAAGAAAAGAAAGAAGAATTCACATTGAATCTTAACAGCCTACCTCCACCCCTTGCCACTGTTACATACATGTTACATTGCATAATAAATTTATATTTTCCAAATTGTGAAGCCTTCAATGCATTCGGATCTGCTGTGCAGTTCCAATTTTAAAAACATTATTTCGAAGTCAATAAACAAAATAAATGAAAATGGCGTTACTGCTATTCGTATTATGCACTGTAATTATTAATAAAATTTCAAATTTAAATACAATACAACTTTAAATGTGAAAATGCTTTTTTAATAAACTGAACAAAATGAGCGTCATACAAAAAATAAATGTAATAAAATAACATTAATTTAGTTCCGCGCTGCACAAAAAATTTACATAGTTTACCCTGCTTACTGGTCGTACATGGGTCATCCCACTCATTATGACGATTCCTGGCACGTGACACATATCAAAGCAAGGGTGCAAAAACATATATATATGTATGGAATATGATGAATTCGCACTTGTCGGGGTTGCGATTAATGAGGGTTACCGTTGTGGTGGTTCCTAAAATAATATTTTGCAAAGCAGGAAAATGATTTATTGGAAGGTTTTAGAATGCATTCTGGCCATTTGAATGGCTATATTACTACCCCAATACTACAACGATCTAAGTTTTCATCCTTGAGAAAACAAACCCAACAATGAAGTAGTATTGTAAGCTGCCTCATTGTAGCTTTTGTTTCGCCAAGAAAAAACACTTAGCACCTTGTAGTTCTCCACTCGCGAAAAGTCTTTTCATTGCGATATCTTTCCAAATAAAAAAATATTATGTACCTATGTAAGATTTTGACTCAGCTGGGAGTAGAACGTAGGATCTTATGATTTAGTGAGTGTTTTTTTCCGAATGTCAATAATAATATTTTCCCAAATTTGTGTCGGCTTTAAACAAAAATAATATTCTGTCCTCATTGTAGCTTTTGTTTCGCCAAGAAAAAACACTTAGCACCTTGTAGTTCTCCACTCGCGAAAAGTCTTTTCATTGCGATATCTTTCCAAATAAAAAAATATTATGTACCTATGTAAGATTTTGACTCAGCTGGGAGTAGAACGCAGGATCTTATGATTTAGTGAGTGTTTTTTTCCGAATGTCAATAATAATATTTTCCCAAATTTGTGTCGGCTTTAAACAAAAATAATATTCTGTCCCCATACATTTAAGTCTCAAATTGTATGTGACTTCATACCTACTATGTTTTATAAATTGTTCTCAGGTATTTTAAACGAACAAATGCAATAAAAATCTTTAATCTATCTACATATTATATATCTGCTGACGTTTAGATTAGGGACAGTTTGTCAGCACTACTGACACCTACTCTTAAAAATTTGAATTACTTCCATTCCTTCCCGTATTTGCTGCCCCAAAGCAGTGTACGATCTATCTACCGCCACAGTATTGTGACTAATGATAATGGTAAATTTAATATGTCTCAAAAGTCGAAATGTAATCGTATCATTTTATTGTGAAAAGACATTGTGTTAATATTAATAGATATTTAACCTGTTCTTGGTAGTCTCGTACAAAAATGAATATTTTCTACGTTGGCATATTTGAATATGTTGGTTATTGTCTATTGCTGTCATCTTTGGCAGCTGTTTTGACGTTTCGATCCATGATAAATGCAATTTTAATGATGGTTCATCTAAATATCCTATATAACGATGATTAGGTATAAGTCGAAGGTCGTATAGAGAAGGAATTGATAGAAAATTCAATAATATTGATAAAGTAATAATTTCTGTCAACATCGCATGTTCATACTAATTAATGACAATCATCTCATGTGAGATTTAAAATAAATGTGTAATTAAAAATGACATGCAACAAGATGGCTCATTCCGATAATATTAAAATCCCATTATTAAAAAATTTAAACAACTTTATTTACAATTTATATAACCTTTGCAATTATTTAATTAAACAATAAATGACAATTTTATAAAAGGATAATTTCCTGATTATTACTACACAATTAAACGACAATGAATAAAAATGCTATTATTATGACTATGATTGAAGATCATTTTGAAAATAGAACATGCTGTCAAATCGTCATGAAAGAAACATAATAATATGTGTTTTTTTTAATATAATATTATGATTATGGTTGTTCCGCAAGTATTTCTATATCACATAAAATTATTTTTTTAACATGTACATGTTTTACCGCTCGCCGTGACATTAAAATAAAATTCTGTGCACCAAATTCAAGTGCAACGCAAAATATTACCGTGATACTCATTTTATTACAATTTTTCACAATATCGCGACGAGCACGCTGGCCGAGCGGTCTACAGTTGCAGTAATTGTATAAAAATTGAATTGAAGTTCTGTTGGCGTGGGTTCGAATCCAACTTCCGAAAAAACATTTTTATATTTGACTTTATTAGGTACCTACTACTTAATTATGTATTTTTTAAATTATTAATTTATATTTTTAACCTTAGTAAGACAAATATACGTTAATAAGTGGATACTAGACTAAAAAACAAATTGATGATAAAAAATATTTTTCTATTTATAAAATATCTAAAATTGTTTTAGATATTTAATAAATAAATGAATAGGTATTTTTTTGACTATTATCTAATATGACATGGATTTAGGGTTTAATCTAATTTTAAAAAGTAACAAACACTATCTACATCAGTGGTTGGTAACCTTTTGAGAGACTGGGTAAAAAAATCAATTTTGAAAAAAATATTTGGTTAGTGGGTAATAATGCTGAATACCTCCACTACATGGAAGTACATTGGAATGTGGATATGTGTCTTCAATCGCTCTCAGACATGTACATATTTTATTGTACTTCCGTGTAGCGGAGGTACTCATCATCAGGCTACTGATGTTTAGTTTAAATATTACTTTGTGTTAGTATTAACAGATGGCAATAAATTTTCAGCATACATGTAGGTACTGCAAACGTCATTTCTGCCTATAAGTATTATACTGTACTAATATAATTTACTAGTGGGGTTCTGCACCTCTTTGGTGGTCCAAACCCTTAAAGTATTTTGTTTCTTTTTTCAGTGTGATGCACAGGGACCGGGTGGCGATGCAGGAGGTCAAGCTGCAGGCCAAGCTGGAGGTAAAATCTCTTTAAATTTAACTATCTATTACTCTTTAAATTACTGTTATTCTTTGACAATACGCCATTATAATAAAATAACAAATGATTTTATGGCGATTCAAAGTTGACAATATGAAATTTTTACTTTTTAAGGATCATCCAGATATTGTACAGGTCTTATAAAATAACTGAAATAAGGTACTGAGGATTAAACAAGTATAAAAATAGATATTTATTTTTTTAAATGATTGAAAATGAATGACATTAAAATCCAATATTAAAGTTTCATTTTCTCGAAAAGTAGATGCACAGCATGAATGTTTTTTTACATTCAAATCTGCCATCTATGAGGAATCTATTAGTGAAGGTTTCAGAATGATAGGATTATTAACAAAAAGAGTTAGTTTTTTTTAAAACAATTGTGATTTAAAAGAATGGAGATTTTTGGAGTAACGGAACGCCCCAAAATTTTAACCCAATGCTTACGGGCCCTTTCAATTAATTTTTTAATTAATTTTTTAATTAACGTGTTAATTTGCATTTGAAAAGCAATTAGCAAAAACACAATTTTGTGCGGCCCGTAAGCATTGGGTTAATAGAATATATTGTCATTGCATTGGTATATGTGTACCAAATTTCATGTCCTGGGTATACGGTAGGTAGGCGAATATTGAGTGTATAAACATTGCAAATTTTAACTTATCTGTCCATATTATGTAAATGCACAATGTCCAAAACATATTGTGAATTAATGGCTTATATTAATTAAAGTATTAAACAAGTGACATATTGCACCGTGAGTGTAAAACCGAGGCATCTGCAAAAGACATATTTTGGATATATTAGGGTTTGAGTGAAAAAAAAAACCATAATATTTGGTTAATATCTACTTTATATTACATTTTCTTTCAGTTATTGCACTTTTACATTATCAATTACTTTTGCAGTTGTTTTGCATTTATTCTCGAAATTGAAAAATTTGCAGATGCCTTGGTTATACACTCACGGTGCGAATTATGATTTAAAAAAATAACTAGGAATAGTTTTCACATCATCAAATAGTACCTCATACCCATTTAAGCATGAAACAGGATTCAAACATTTAATTTCTTTAGATTATATCCCAAGGACAAAAATTTAATGTTGTTATTAATGTCATAGCGATGTATATAATTTGAACGTTTTGATCTGCCTTGTTCTGAACAAATCAAATGTCTTTTTCTCATGGTATATTGATAATAAATCACATTAGAATAAGACCTTATTTACAGAATGTTGAAAAGAATTATGTAGAATTTATAATCGCATATTTAACTTTGAAGTTGATTTATTCAACTCGATCTTTCGTCAGTGCACTTGTATTCATTCAATCCTCACCACGTCAATCACCAATAGTGTTATTCTGTTTCCAGCGGGTCTGAACATGGGAATGCAAGCAGGAGCGGGGGCAGGGGCAGGAGGAGATGCAGCTGGGGGTGGCCGTGGCGCAGCGGAGGGTAACAATCAATCCCCATACTTACCAGTTTCACCCACTTACAAGTAAAACTCACTAACTGCAGTTACATACCAATCAAGCACAATAAATTATACTATTTATACCATAAATAGCAATATTCTACTGACATGCGAAAGAATTACAATTGCGCTAGCGTAACTGTGATGAAAACTTGATCTATTGTCAGCACTTAGAATGTCTTCATACTGACTTCAATCAATGATTTGATGATATTCTTAAAATGGACATAACCAATTTGGTTTATACCAAAAACTTTGCACTATAAATAGAATGAACCTTATATGTTATTTCTGTTATGACGTTTCAAAATATTTAGCAAGCGCGTAAAGTATGGTTATGATGGTAAACACAAATATTAACATTGTTCGGTTGCCATTCCGATTTTCTTATTCATGCAATATATATGGTGGCCATTTTTTATGTTCATTGTGATTACTTACTCGAGTGCAGTTATAAACAGTTTTACGGAGATTGTCATCTAAATAATTGTGACATAGTGTAGTATTAACTGGCCGCTTATCTACTCATTGTGACAGATTGTCTTTCTATACGCCCTGCAAATTGGTAAGTAAATGTCACAGTAGTGGGAAGTTCTCTACAGATGAATCTACAACGCTATGTCACTTGTAGTTAACGTTATCAGTGGACTGGTGGTCTTTTATATATTATTATTAAAATATGTTTATCACTCAGTCGACAGTATTAAATTGTTTTATTTGTACGTTGCTTGAAAATTAGCAAGATTCACATTGTGGTAATTTATAGTGAATTATTATCTAATAATTTTGTTATTGTGAAGGTGCAGGAAATGCTGGCATCGGGTTCGGGATGGGAGTAGGAGGCGCTGCTGGTGGTGGAGCCGGTGGTCGAGGAGGTGCAGGTAAATAAGGTTTTTTTTTCATAATATCACCACTTAGGAAAACGTAAATTAACATTTCTAATGTAAGGCAGGTCGTAATAATTATTGAAGATGAACACGAAGAAAAAGAACCTTCAGATAACAGTTGCATTCATTACAATCAAATAACTATATCCCATTCTGTCGCTGCGTGTAACTATTTAAGAAATCGAGACCATCACTTATTTTTTTCCTCAAATGCGTAGAATTAACCATGTCATTGGTGATATCAATTGGCAGGATAATAACTATGCTTAACCGGATAAGTGCCACCAGCGTCCTAGCACGCTTTTCTATTCCGAGAATAGAGGGCCAGCCATGCAAAATGCGCGTGCAAAGACGCTTCACTTGAAACGCAATATATCGGCCGAGGCAATGTTTTGAATAATTCAATCGCATTGTCCATACAGCGACATCTCTTAGGATCATGGTGTAATACTTACATTTGTAATTTTCTATATTATCATCAACGAAACATCAATTTTAAACAAACGAAACGTTACCGAATTACGATTACCGAAACGCGTCGCTAGTAGGGTTGTGCCACGGATCCGATATTTATCAAATTACTCGCCGGGATTCCCGTTTACTTATAGTAGATGCAATCGAAATTATGGTTCGCTTATGCATACGAGAAACGGGGAATACTGTGATTCCTGAATATACACAACTACACAATAGCAGTGACACATCTTCGAAAATATGCCAGTTGAATATTCAAAGTCGTATTTGACGTACCTAATTCGGTTTCGCGGCTGAAATATTTTCACTTTATAATTCATTTCAGTAATTTACGGGTACGATTTTGTAATTTTTAAACCTTCGTAATCTGTGTTGTGTGTCGTAATTGTATATTTTATAAGATATTAGTGTCGGGACTTATTTTATTCGCATAGTGTTTAACTTATTTGACTTTTTGTGTTATATCTTTTTATAATAAGTCAAGTTTCTGGGATATTTGAACTTTTTTACATATAAACCTTTTGATCTTCTTTCTAATCAAAATGGAAGGAACACAAAGTTCATCAGAAAATGCCGAACAGGTCGAAGATTTGATGTACAGGGTTGGCATAACTGTTGAATCGGATGATAGTGATTTTGATGTCGATTTGGATGAAGAGGAACAAGATCCCAGTGCATATGAAGCTGCACAAATTGATGAATCTGTACCGGCTGACGAATCTGTTCCAGTTTTCGAATGGGAAACCGATGATTTTGTCCCCAAAATAAATTCATTTGATAGCTCGAGGTCAGGAGCGGACATAGAAAATGTTGATAGCAGAGAATCGGAGTTTTTCAAGCTGTTCATAACCAGCACGCTTATGAATTTCGTTGCCATGGAAACCAATAAACAATACCAATACGTCAAAAATCACTGCAATGAGTTGAGTTGGAGATTGAAACAATGGGTAGACGTAACAGTAGGAGAATTGTACCTCTTTTTGGCAATATGTCTTTTGATGGCCTGTAATTCGAGAAATAAAATACAAGATCACTGGTCTACAGATATTTTACTATTTTCGCCGATTTACTCAGATACGATGCCCCGCAATAGATTTCAAATCATTCTTCGCATGCTCCACTTTTGTGACAATACGCAACAAATAAGTGGGGACAAGATTTTCAAAATTAGATTCCTAGCGGACTATTTCAAAAAAAAGTTTGCGGAGTGCATGTATCCTTACATGAATGTGTGCATCGATGAAAGTTTGCTACTTTTCAAAGGCAATTTGTCATTTCGCCAGTATATCCCATCAAAAGCAAGCCGTTTTGGCATTAAATTTTTTGTGATATGTGACTGTGCCACCGGATATGTACTGAATTTTATTGTGTACACTGGAAAAACCACCGAATATGTAACACACATGCACATGGGTATTTCAGGAAGTGTAGTCTTGACTCTCATGGAACCATATTTGGACAGGGGACATACCCTGTACGTAGACAATTGGTATACTAGCCCAATTTTGTTCCAAAAACTACATGACCGGAAAACGAATGCTTGCGGCACTGTAAGGAGAAACCGAAAGGGATTGCCAAAGCATACGGAGAAATTGAAAAAAGGAGAAATGAAAGCTTACCACACAGACACTATTTCGGCACAAATCTGGAAAGATAAAAGGGAAGTGTCCATGCTGACGACTCTTCATCCTGCCCAGCTCACCGACACAGGCAAAAGAACGTATCGGAATGAACCGATAATAAAACCGGAATGTGTCCAAGATTACAATAAAAATATGGGTGCAGTTGACAAATCAGACATGGTTTTGTCAAGTGTACACTCGACGCGCAAAACAATGAGGTGGTACAAAAAAATGTTCTTCCATCTAATCGACCTCTCACTGTTGAACAGCCATATACTGTTTTGTCAAAAAACTGGAAAACGTGTACCGTTGGCACAATTTCAATTAGAGGTCATTCGACAATTAATTAACGAATACAAACGTGTTGTGCCTTCCAAATCTTCAGTTAGGAAAAGACATTCAGAATTGCCATCGCGTCTCACAGAGAGGCATTTTATGGCGAAATCACCTCCAAGTGCTAAAAAAGTCAAAACAATGGCAAGATGTGTGGTGTGTTTATCCAGGAAACTTCGAAGAGAATCAAGGTATAAGTGCAAACAGTGCAAAGTGGCTCTCTGCGTTGAACCTTGTTTTGAGACATACCACACGGTAGAAGACTATTAATTTTTTTTTGAATTCGTTATATTTTTATTTGGTTTTAAGACTAAAGTAGCACATTGTAGAATTACTTCTCATACATTATCACGTTCTCATCTTTACTGTGTAAGTGTTGTGACAACCCTGACGTTTTGTGAAACATTAATTGTGATTTATTTGGATAAATAACGGCGTAAATGGACACATCGTGTATTAATTTGGTAAGTCTATATGATATAGTATTAATATAAAGCCAAAAAAAGTATATTTACTAAGGTTTATTTTTTCAAAGAAAATCGCGGCCCTCCGTATATGGCCATACAAATACCTCTTGGCAGAGAACAGGTTAAACAACATATATTCAGAAATCGATTGTGTGGGTGCTGTTTAAGAAATTTTCTACTTACTCAGTAGACCGCAAACTACATCTTTATTCTTCTTCCCTTTTTTTTGATCATGTCTGATCCTAATAGGATCATATGGGCATCCATAGAGTGGAGATTTGTTTTAACGTTATTTAAATTATCCATTTTCCTGATATCAAATTGTGAATAAATAATTTGTAATATCGATATGTTAAAAGAATAATTGAATAAAGCACATAAATTGAGTCGTAACTTTGTAGATCAACCTTCGGTATTCAATCACCGTTTAAAAAAAAGGGAGGTTAAAAACATCACAATCTTGGTGGTTCTATGAGAATATTTGACTTTAATACCTTAACAAACTAATAAATATGTTTTATCATTACAGGTTTTCACTGAATGAAATTGCTAATATTGAAACCAACACCATAGAAGAAAATAGAAGAAAGTAATATTATTTTATAAAACATTTCTTGTATACAACAAAACTGTAAAAATATAGTAACAATTGCAATAAGCCTAAGCCAACTCTAATGTCTTATGTTTGTTAATTATTAATCTATTGAAAGTGTAAATAAATTTAAGTACCTACAGAGAAATAAAAATTGATTAACGTATACATCACTATTATAAAATAAACCCAATATAATATAAACCAGTAGATACATACGGCTTAGGCTCCTGAATTTTAGAAGGATAACAAAAAATGAAAGTCAAACAAAACGAAAAATTTTAATTCAAACTAATTGGTAGATGTTCATTAATGATGGATTTTCAGCAACCAAAAATTTTATTTGTTTAATTTTTGAATCATGAGTATGTATCGCTCACCCACGGTGGCCGCGCGGCTTAAGCGTTGGACTATCACGCCGTGGGTCCCAGGTTCGAATCCTGGGTCTGGCAAGTACACATATTGTTTTTCAATTTGTGTGTGAGTCAGGGTATGGACCTATTAAGTTGAGCAAATGGCTGACATCCATTTCTCGTAAAAAACAAAATCTGTTAATACAAACCTTTACTTTGTGGAGGCCCATATGATCCTATTAGGATCGGACATGGTCAAAAAAAAAAAAAAAAATGTATCGCCATGCCATTGTATGCCATTGACAGGCATCTATGGACATATAATAACAGTGACGTCCCTAGACAAAATGCCACCCCATTTTTTAAACAGTATTTTTTATCATCCTTTCATGACTCCAATATCTAAGAAATGTTCTGTATGGATACATTACTAACAAAATATATACCTACAACTAAATCTTATTTAAATGCCATCTCTACTTCAATAGGCAACATTGCGAGTACACGGTTTTCAGATACATTTAAATATACACTTGACAACTTTCAAAACTCATGAGTGACTGGCAAAAAAATTTGGATAAATTAATTAGGTAAGTATGTACCTACCTATAATTCCAATATAATTCTCAAATCTGCACGTGTCATTGCTGGTCATCTAGGATGTGACATCCAAGGACAGCGAAAGTCAATTAGACATCGCAAACCCAACAAAAAAATACCATCAGGAAATACTTCAGTTAGCTGATTTTTTTAATGGAGAGATATTTCCTTGATTACTAAGTTTAGGAAGGTACCTAATTCTATATATACCTAATGACTCTTCTCGATTTGCCGCCCTTTGAGTAACTGCCGCCCCCAAGTGACGCTCAATCTGCCTACCCCAACGGGACGTCACTGTATAATAAGTACTTATGTGGCTTTTCAATAAGAATTCCTACGTTTTATCTTGGACAAACTTTCAGATATTTCTGCATATAAATTGTCTGATCCTAATAAGATCATGTGAGTCTCCACAGAGTGGAGATTTTGTATGACAAATTACTGTTTTTACGAGAATTGGATGTTAGCCACTTGCTCAACCTACTAGGTCCATACTCCGACTCTAAACACAAATTGAAAAACAATATGTGTATTTGCCAGACCCACGATTCGAACCTGGGGCTCATGACATTATAAGCCGATGCGAAAGTCACTCGGCCTTCAAAATATATGGTATACCTAATACAGAGCTTGTATAGTCATAAACAATTCAATTACTTACGATCTGTGGAGATGAGGTTCCAACTGGGTTCCTCCCACTGAGCGGTCGGGAGGCATTTGAGAAGCCGCAGAAAGTACGGCAACAGCTTGTCCTTGTGTTGAAGGCCACTCTGCAGGAAGTAGACGCCCAAGGCGAAAGTCGCCTCTTGGGAGCGTGGCGTGACGATAACCACGGCCGTTGTCGGTTGGGGACATAACGAATATAGAGTGTTCACCTGGAAGAGTTGTATTACATAATGTAGTCACAATCCCGCTAAAGGTTTTTAATTTATTCTACACTTAAATATGAAAACCAAACCAAAACCTTACACAACCTACTGTAACCAAAAAATAAGTATAGGTTGTGTTGGGTTTTTCGTCTCAAAACATCGTAACCATAATGACGATATGGAGTACTATAAAATTACTAAACATTTAGAGAAAATATAAAACAAAATATTGATGTGATAGTACTAGTGCATAATATAAGAAATGCTGAATATGAAATAATCGATATATTTTACGGACATAACGAACTGTCAATATATACTCAGGGCAAAATAAATGACAGTTAGGTCATTTTTTTAACAGTCATGGCACTCCTTGTATATATTTATAAAAACAGTAATTGGAAAACGAATTGATTCAGCATACGCAAACATAGGAACCTTCTTTGTCCAATTATAATGGCATAATTACACAAACAAGGTGTCAAAGTTTACAATTTCATTCAAAACATTGGAGGTGGTCCTAGAAGAGAATCAATTATTTTGACAGCCGGTCGAAGAATATTGAGATCAAAATCGGGAGAAACTATAAATATAGATGTTTCTACCTTTTCCCATGGTGTCGGTTTAATATTTGACAGGGATCTGGCCAAATGGTGGACAGTTTTCTTAAAAAATGACGTTTGGTCTCCTGCCATGTTAGCCATTACTCCATTTTTTCGTACTTATGAGATCAGCTGTTGTATTATTGCCATGCTAAATAAACTCTCATTCAAAAAATATTCAGTAAAAATTCAAATCCAAACGATACTTATATTTTCCAATCGCGTAGGAATGCAAAAAACAATGACATTTGTTTCAAAACATTTTTAATGTTATTATAAAATTTACATAATTATTATAAAGTTTAAGGCACTAAATGTCTTGTCTAGATAGGTAGGTACAAAGTATATTAGTCTATGGTAGGTACCTACCTATGTGATTTTGACAATGCTGTGAGTTTTTGTGACTATTTCCTTGCTACTACTATACTACTTACTTTCTATTGTTGTTTTTATTTAATTCCACTTTAAAAAGTGGAATAAGTACTACAAAAAAAAACGTTTTATTAAATAAAAACTACATTACAGTGCAGTTCCACTATGAATTATTGACAGTTCAAAAACCAAAAACCGAAAAAGTTTGGTAATATCGTGACAAGCACAGTTAATACCGTGATAATGGTGAGGTAATATCGTGACAACTAGAATAAAAAGGAAATACCTAAGCTAAGCGAAAATATTTATTTATAGATGAAAGAGATGCTGACATTGGTATTTTTATCTACAGATTGATTAATTAATTGAATAGTTAAATCCCTGTTAATAAAGCCTCTGTTGAAGTAGATGCATGACCAATGATCGCTATATCATTCAAACATTTTGCTGACGAGTTGGACTTTCTTTTTGTTGTGGTTTTCGTTTTTTCAATAGGCTTCGGAATAGGCAATACATCTTCAATGTTTTGATCAGACATTACATTTTCATCGGCACTTGTAATTTTTTTTCCTGTTAAACGAGAAGGTGCCATAGCGTCTGGGTTTACAGCATCCTTACAAAAAGGGAAAATCCCACATTTTTTGAAAGCATTTTGTATATTACTGGATGTGAATGATTTGAAATGAGCCGGATTTAACATACAGTGAAAAATGGTTCTGTCTGGTTTCTTTCGCTGTCGCAGCCATGTCTGAATCAAAAAAATTATACCAATATACTTAGGCAATATCGTGATAAAAAAAAACAACGAAAACCGGATAAATGAGGCGTAGAGTTACAAATCCGCTCTAGAGACTTTTTTGAGTTTTGAGTAAATGACGAAAAACTGTTTTGGGCATATTATGATGATTTAAGTGTAATTTCAGATGTTATATTTCTTCCGTTACATACGGAAAAGTATAATAAATTGTCAAATCCAATGTATAAGCTGTATTTATTCAAATATATGCATTTTAATTATCCCAAGAGCGGTCTTTGTCAGTCTCTACCTGACAGAGCGGCGTTCGACGCGGATTTTTTTAAAAAGAGCGGTGTTTGTCGCACAGTGGTACATTGTCGACAGGAGATGATAGTTCAGTAGCGGTCCGTATTTATTTTAATTATGTACTATATTTTCGAATTTACTTTGTCTAGAAAATATTTTGTAGCCATTCTTACCTACTGGGAGCTGTATATTTTTCGCATTGCACCTACATATTTAGCTGTTATATTGGTATGTAATATTTTTTTAAAATAGTGGTAGGTATGTACTTGTCTTTAAAACTAAATTTTTAAAATTTAAAAAAATAGTTATTTAGTTGAATAGTACCTACCTTTTACTATGTCAAATTGCCTTTGTGAAACTTTTTAATTTTAATATGTTAATGTCATGTACTTATTTTTACTCTATAACAAACAAAAAAAAATCATTATCAAAAAATGTTACTTTTCCTGCAGACAATTAGTTATTACTTACATATCATGCAAATTATTTGTTTAATAGGTAACTAATCTTTTATAATTACATAAGTGCCCTAATAATTCTTAATAATTTTAATATTAATGACCATATTTTGATTCAGAAAGATAATATTAAACGCTTCAAAGGTAATTATAAGATAATTTGAAATAACAATAACATATTTTTTAATAATATCAATAGCATAAATAAAAAAACCCCCAGCGGAATTAAATACCGGCCTTTACCTAACTAATCCCTGCATTACCTGTGTCCCCACATTCCATGTCTGTGGGAAAACCCACCATTACCTACCAACCTATTTATTAAACGTAAAAATAAAATGATAATATTTTAAAGCAATATTATTCATAATCTACTTAGGTATATTAGATATTTTATTGCATTTAATTCAGAAAACCAAATCCGACAAACAAAAGTCGCGAAGTCTTAGCTTACTTATTTTCCCACATAAATATTTATTACCTATATTCTGTTGTGCTTGATACTTTTTGTATGCAAATAATAGTAAACGTGGAATTTTCTGAAATTTATTGCAAAAACGTATTATAAAAATAACGGTATTTCTACAAGATAGCACAGCATTGTTAACTATGTATCGTTATTACAACTAAGCTAATCTACAAATTAATAAACATATTTGAATTAAAATTCAGTATCATTCATTTTAACGAATGATACAATTTCATGACGAAAAAAACTTGTCCCGTGGAGATAATGATAAGGAATGTCATTTTTTATCAGGGGAGATGAAAAAACTTACCTAACGTAACAACCTACTAAATCTATCATTTGTATAGTACAAATTGTCAAACAAAAAGCATTTCCCCGACAGAAAATAGCTTTCCTTCAATTATATTTTTGACTCAAACCAAATAATGATGATGACAACAAAAAAATACACGTAAAACTAGAAAATAATATGAGCCACCACTGGGTTATTCGTAACAATACAGCAAAATATAGTCAATTTTTAAATACGTTTTTTGGCGTAACAGGCTACATTTCCACGCAACTGGATTTTTCAAACGCTTCCTTGATTGTTTTTGTTGAGATTCCGTCACAATAACTATTGAAACATTCATTATTAAAAGTAAAAAATAGTAAAATAATTGAAGCAAAATTATGACCCGCACGAGAAAACGGTTTGACGGTTTGTATGGAGATTAAAGGATTCGTGAAGAGTCATTATTTAAATCGCGGCGTCTGATTGGCCGGTTACGCAGAGAGGGTTTTACCAGAACAAATTTATTTTCAGAGCGGGTTTAGTCAGTCTTCTCGATATTTATTTTGATTTTTTGAAGAAACAGAGAGGGATTTAAAACTCTCACCTAGAACAGAAGATAGGTCTTACGAAAGAGCTCCTGCGTACATTCATAACTATTTTTTTTGAAAAATCGCCCAGAGCGGGTTTTGTAACTCTACGCCTCAAATAACTTTCAAGTAATACTGTCGACCGTATAAGCTGTACGTACATATATTAATATAGCAGTAAAAATGTGTTAAAACATTAAAACAGTTCATTCAAAAATAGGTCGTCAACATAACATGTGATTTTTTGGAAACAACCTAACAAATTCATCGACTAACTTAAGGAATTTTGTTCAATATATTATTAAATTTTGAACAAATACCAACAATTAATATACTAAGGTTGATTTATTAACTATGAATGTTATGCAGAAAAACAATAATTTGCCGGTTTCCAGTTAAATAATTTTACGAAAAACTGAGCGTATATGCTGCAAAAATCAGTTGAACACGTCCTAACAGGTTCGCAAATTAAAAGTTTTTGCACTCGCCTAACAGCGTCTTAAGCGATCAATGTGAAAATACAATTGAGTAGTTTAGTATCAAAAGTAGAACTGTCGCAAATATATCGAAATTTAACTAAGTATGCCAAATTATTCTTCTGCCCATAATGTACGGCTAGCAATATAATATTCGAATCAAAATCATATCTGTGTGGTATAAAATTGTGATGGAAAATAGGGCTTGGTATCAAAATTAGAACTGTTCAATACTTTGGAAACAAAATTAGAACTGTTGAATTTGAATTGAAACATATTTCATGCTATTATAACACCAAAAAACCCAACAAAACGTTTTTCGTCATTTTCTCGAAATGATGAATAATGCACAGATCTACTTTTGATATTATACGACTCAATTGTCCTTTTCACTCCTTTGACTCATTGTATGCGTTGTTTCACATTCGTCACCAGGCTAGGTAATATCGTAAAATCGAGTTGAAAATGTATCACGATATTACCTATATCACGATAATACATCCCCTTACCCTATGGTATGAATAGCTACTTATTGATTTTTTTCTTCTTTTGGTACCCACTACCAAAGGTCGGTGACCAAATTGTAGTAAGTACATCTCCCTATCTAGAGTCAAATCACATTATCTTAGATTATAGAAAAATAGACTAATTCACTATATTATAATACTGTCTAGTCAAATCCACCACTTACAACAGACCGAAACGCACCAGAGCATAGTTCCTACTCGTAAAATCCTCGTCATTATCTGTACGTCTCGTGGAAAAATCAAATATTGCATGCCAATTTGTGAATAATTAAGGTGATAAAATTAATTTACTTTGTAAATAGGTACATTTTTTTTAATTTTATACGAAATTTGTCGGAATCAAAGTAAAAAATATATGTTTTTCGGAGTGAGATGGAATAAGGAACCGGAGGGTAGGTTGGTTTGACTCCAATAATAAAAAGGTTGATGCGTGCATTAAACGAACCCTGGTTTTATTATCTCCTTCCAAATAAATATTAATTTAATTATTACAGATCTTCTTCTTATTGTGCCATCCCCTAGCAGAGGTCGGCCACCATCAAGGTGATCTTATCTTTGTCGTCTGCTACCCGGAACAGTTCAGTGGAGCTGCACTCGTACCAATCACGGAGGTTCTTAAGCCACGAAATGCGGCGCCGTCCTCTGCTACGCTTCCCATTGATCTTTCCTTGAATGACAAGTTGGGGAATGGTGTATTTATGTGGTCGAGGTACTGTAGTTTCCTGGTTTTGATACTACGTAGAACTTCTCGGTCCTTCCCCATTCGATTGAGAATTTCAACATTTGTCACCTGGTCAGTCCAAGGAATTCTGAGGATGTGTCTATACAGCTACATCTCGAAAGCTTCAAGTCTTCGTGACGTCTCTTGGTTTAGCGTCCATACTTCCATACCATAGAAAAGAATTGAGAGCACATAACAACGTACCATACGCAGTCTCAGACCTAGGTTAAGATCTCGATTGTTAAGGAGGCGTCTCATTTTGAGAAAGGCGCTCCTTGCGATCTCAATTCTAGTTTTTATATCCTGAGACTGGTCCCATTTTTCATTGACCCGTGTACCTAAATATTTATAATGGGTCACACGTTCGATTGGCTCGCAGCTAATGAAAAAAATTGTGTTGGTGTCTGGTGTCGCTATTTTTGATACTAGTAATAGTTTTGTTTTCTTGAGGTTCATTTTTAAACCATAAGAATTACTGACCTCATTAACCTTTTCTACCAGTTGATGTAAACTCTTTAAGGGCGAACGTGCTCAGCGTGGGTCAAAATGGAGCTTTTTTCTATTTTCTAAGCATGATCCTGGACATACCTTAAACGTTGTAGATAATCTATTTGTATAATTTTGAAGCCTTATTATCCTTTATATTTATTTTAAACATTTGATGACTGCATAAAGTATTTTTATTACATAAAATAGTATTCTTTTAAACCACTCGCTCTAATGTTTTAGAATATAGTCAGTTTTCTATTTTCTTTTTTCGTCCATTGAAGACAGAATCTCATCTGTCATCCATTTTTGCTTCTTAGCTGTTCTTTTGTATTCTAATTGATTATTAGATATGGAGGAGAACACATCTTTTATCCTGTCCCACTTGTCTGTTATGTCAGAGGATCAGTGGCGCACCCAGGGGGGGGCCAAGGAGCCTTGCCCCCCCCCCAATAATATTGAAATTGAAAGCCAATAGATTAAACAAATAAAAACACGGCAAAAAATGATTTGAAATTCTCCAGCACCCTCTAGAAAAATTTCTTAGATTTTAATTTCTAACACAAAAATTTCGAAACACTAATGTCGGGTTTTTATAGAAACTCAACCTCAAATGGAAATGTCAAAAAATTCTCGGTGTCCACCCGAATTCCGGAGTGGTGTACGCCGAGTGCAATAGACAAAAGTCCGATAAACGAGAAATTAATCTGTGTTCTGTTGGGTAGGTTTGTGTGCCTATAAGTTAAATGCAATAATACTTTATTTTCAATTAATATTTTGGAACTTCACTATTAAAAAACCCAAAATCGACGATAAAAATTCGGCGAAAAGTACGACTACACCCACCACCATGGGCTGACAGGGCTACAGCCTGGGGGTCCGGGCTTAAGAGGCCCGGCGTGGCGGCTCGTCTAATTGTGAGATAAACACACACCAGAAATTTGTTATATCATAAAAAAAATCGCATGCTATACTACATCATCAAAATTAACATAAAAAATATGAAGTATGATGAAAATATGATATACGTAACTACATGATATTAATTCACGTGTATCATTTTATATTACAATTATTTTTAGTGTTTATAGAAAAATAAAAAATGGTTATTTATCCAATATCGAAGGGTCGAATGCTACTTGGCTACCACAAGAGGGGGTCGCGACCAGTGGTTCATTGTATGATAACGATCTATAATATGATACGACAAATCAAGAATTCAAGGGAATTATTTAACAATATAGATAAATCCACGGAATACCATTTGGGAACACTACTGTAGAACATCGCATTCCCCTTAACCCTGGTGATAGGTAAGGGGGCCCGCCAAACATTCATGATGTGGGGGCCATGCCCACCACAGTTGGTGGTGGTGTAAATTTAAAAAAAACATTTTTTTCGGTGGAATTCAGCATAAATATTGTGGCTAAAACCGAAAAAGTCCTTTGTGAAATTATGAAAGCCGATGAAAGATCTAATGTGATTTCGATGTTGCCGAATCGATCCCACGCGTCTACCGTTGGCCTCACAGGTTTTCGTTTCATAAATAAACACAAAATAGTGGATCAATATCTATGCTGCAAAGAACTCACCCAGCGTACGACATGACAAGATGTTTATGATTCTATTTCTTCATATTTAGAACAATCTAAAATATCATGAAGGAATTTGTATGGATGATGCTCCGTCGATGTTAGGCTCATTTAAACGATTTGTTACCCTCGCAAAGACAAGAAACCCTAACATTTATTATATCTACGCACTGTTTTATTTACACAGGGAATCTATAGTTTCGAAAACATTACCGCAGTGCTAAAACCTGTACTAGACCAATATGGTAAATTTCATCAAATCCAGACCTTTAAAAACAGGCATTTTAAAAAAAACTTTGCATTTCTATGCAAGCTAAGTACGAATGTTTGCTTTTTCACACTGAAGTGAGGTGGTTACAGTGGCTCACCCAGGGGGGGGGGGGCAAGGGGCCCTGACACCCCCCAAACATGAAAATTATCAGAATGATTTTAACCATTGAAATTGAAAGCAAATAAACCTTTGGGCTTAGACAAATAAAAACACTGGCAAAAAAATGATTTGTAATTCTCCAGCACCCTTTATAGAACAATTTCTTAGATTTTAATTTCTAACACAAAAATTTCGAAACACTAATGTCAGGTTTTTTAAGCAACCCAATCCCTAATGGAACTGTCAAAAAAATCTCGGTGTCGCATTTCCCCGAATTCCGGAGTGGTATAGGTCATGGCTGGGGAGAGCTGACAGGGCTCTAGCCTGGGGGCCCGGGCTGTGGGGGGCCCGGCGTGTCAGGTTGACGAGATAAGTGAGATAAACACACATCATAAATTAGCTTTAATAGTAAAAAAAAGTCGCCTGCGGCGCTATTATACTTCATGGCCATGAACATTTTCAATTACTTATATAATTGTGCAATATATTTTTTGATTATTATGTGTCGATACTAGACAGCTCCATTATTAAAGTGGATGTATTGAATATCGCCAATAATTCACTGTATAAGTACCCTTAATTTGAACTAAAACACAATTTGAAAAATGTTAATGTAGTGTTTCACACTGCCTTTAATCTTAGCGGTAGGTAGGGGGCCCGCCAAATATCCTAGCCTGAGGGCCCGTTTCAGGATGTGGGGACCATGGTGTAGGTACCCTGAGTGCAATAGACAACGAGAAATTAGGCTGTGATGAAGAAAAAGAGCCTATGGGACTAATTTACATTCTCCTCCTTGGGCCCCCCCAATATTAAATCCTGGGTGCGCCACTGCAGAGGATGTAATGATTGAAGTTTTTATTTGTTCTATTTCTATGTTCAGTGCACTTTTTACTTGTTGTTTGACTTCAGGATCTTTCAGTTGATTAATGTCAACACGTTGAGTTGCGCGTGTTTCCCTCAGTAATCTTTTTAATCTAATTTTTACTGTAGCTACAACAGGATTGTGGTCAGATGAGATGTCAGTACCTGGATAAGTTTTAGTAGATGTTACGCTATTTCTGTAACGATTGCGAATTAATATACCTATAGTCTATTTGATTTCTTACAATGTTATTGCCATCATCTTGTGGGGATTTCCATGTATACAATCGCCTTGCTGGAAATTTGAATAATGTGTTACAAATAACCTTACTTTGTTCCTGGCAAAATTGTATCAATCTTTCTCCTCGATAATTTCTTTGTCCTAGACCAAATTCTCCTAGTAACTCTCCACTTTTACCTTTGCCAATCTTTGCGTTGAAATCTCCTATAATCAAGGTAACTTCATTATCTTTCGTCGATATATTACAGATAAGTTTACAGATTATAATTTAGATGGGTGAAATCACGAGTATTCATTCTGATGGATTACGAGTACGACCGGGCGAAGCAAACGATAACCTTACAGTTGTATCTTTGATAACTGAATGACGATATTGCTTTCTTTTTTTTCCTACCTACCTTTTCTTTTAACTGAGACCTTGTGAGGTCTGAGAGGCAGAACTCGGATTCCTGACTATTATTTCTAGGGTTGCGTCTTGTAAGTACTCGTACATTAATGCCCTTTCCCGCATGTAATCTGGCTAAGTATTGAGCTGTTGAATTTACATTTACCTTCGATTTTCAAACAAGTCTTTCGAGGGAAAACAGTTAAGAAAAACCCTCTTCCGAATATTGTCCTTACGGGTCCAACAAACAAAAATTTCAACATTTAGTGGGATGTTCGGCTTGAAATTATGATCTTGTGTGGATCATTTTATAACATCAAAGATGTTCGCCCAGTCCCTAGGGGGTATACCCCGTTTTCTGTTTTCTACAACTTTAGCTCTCATCTGGGCTTTGAGCCCGAGTCTCATTCTGATGTACATTCTAAAGCTACCTAGTTTAACTCTTAGGGCTTCCAAACATTCTTTTACCTCTACCGTTAAACCCTGGACGGAATCCGGCGGGGTCAGAGTACTGCCGGCCGCATCCGCTTTGGAAGAGGTACCTGTAATTGTAGATGTCAGTGGTCCAAATTGGGGATGCATACAGCATGGTTGGTTTAATAACCATGCTATATAGTGCCTTTTTGTTTTCTTCTGAGAGACAACTTCTACGGTTGAAGATGGGTCTAAGAACCCCCATCGCCATAAAGGCTTTTCGCCTGGCTTCTAATAGGTGAGGTGTCCAGTTCAATCTATGGTGAAGGTGTACTCCGAGGTATTTCACAGTGTTGCTGAATGAACAGGGGATGTCACAAATAGTAATTTTTCCTTTATAGGATTTTTGGCTCCGCGAGAAGACAATTGCCTCCGTCTTCTCCGCGTTAACTTTAAGTCTCCAGCGACTGAAATAATCAGTTAGCTGTCGAGTGCCCTTTTCTAAGTTCCTAATCGCCATGTCAGTCTGGTGGCTGGTGGAAAGGATGGCTGTGTCATCTGCGTATAGCGCCAGTGTGCAGTTGGCGGGGTTTGGCATATCACTTATGAAATGATTGAAGAGTATGGGTATCATCAAACTGCCCTGTGGTACCCCTGCATCGATAGTGCGGTGAGATGAATTCTCCCGTTTGACCACTGCAAAAAGCGCTCGACCGCTCAGGTAGTTCTGGATGATTTTTGTGATGTACACGGGCATGTTCGTGGTAAAAAGTTTATGGATTAGACCGTCATGCCAGACCGTATGAAATGCCTTTTCGTGGTCCAACAGAACCACACCAGTGGTCTTCCGCTGCCTCATATCGGCCATCACAATCCCAGTAATTCTGGAGAGTTGTAGGATCGTTGATAGACCCTTCCTGAAACCATATTGGGTGTCCGGGAGGACTTGATTATGGGATGGGAGAAAGCGTCGAAGGATCACTTTCTCGAAAAGTTTACTTATGCCATCTAGTAGACTTATAGGTCTGTAGTTTACAGCCAAAGAGTGGTCCTTCTTGGGTTTTTCTATAGCGACAACGTGAGCCGTTTTCCAGGTCTTTGGAAAGTATCCGCGCAGCAGACATGCATTGAAGATCTTAGCAATATGTATCCGCGCCTTCTCGGGAAGTCGTTTCAACATGTAATTTGTGATATTGTCTCGTCCGGGTGCCTTTCTGGCGATCAAGGTATTGATAGATCTAGAGATCTGGCGCGGTTCAACAATTTTAACATCATCGGGATCGATGTCTTCTTTCGCAAGTGCAAGAATTGAGTTGTTCACCGAGGCTTTAGTAGCTGAATCGGTGTCCGACTGGATTTTAGTATTATTGACGAACGCATCGGCAAGTGCGTCTGCTTTTTCGAGATCTGAGTATACGAAATTTCGACTAGTCGCATTCTGTCTGAGGGGCTTTATGACAGACGGGCCCGTTTTAATCGCCCTGGTTAGTGCCCAGAGCGAGTTCCGCAGGTTGTCTGTATAAATTCTGCAGTCCTTGAGTTTATTGTCCCAATGCTCGGCTTGTAGTTCTAATACTATCTTATTGATTTTACCTTGCAAAGTATTGATCTCACGTTTGATGAAGTGATTTGTACGTCTAGTTTTGTTCCAGTCCTTGCGTAGCTGGTTTCTAGTATTGATGAGCTCTCTGGCCTCATCATTAAGATCCACCCTGATGGGATTTTTCTTGATTTTCGGAATATAGCGACGTCTCGCTGTGAGAATAGTCTCAGTGAGTTCGACGGCCGCTGTATCTATCTCTACCTCCGTTTGAAAGGTTCTAGGCATAAGATCAATGCATCGATTAATAAGCGTCTTGAATAGGTGCCATTTGGCTTTAGAGTAGTCAAATTGGATTTTACTTTCTTTAACGTATTCGCCTCCAACTTCGAAATAAATTGGCAGGTAATCCGACTTCAGAGCATTAACAACTCTCGGGACACCGGTTTCTGGGGAGTTGTTTGCTATCACAAAATCTAAAACTGCTGGGTTGCAACGAGCTTGGACATGAGTCGGCTCGTCAGGATGTGAGATTGAGAAATCGTATTTCTCTGTAATCTTTAAGAGCGCATTGCCACAGGCGTTGTTGGAATGGCAGTTCCAAATCTTATTATGTGCATTAAAATCACCTGCTAGGATGACTGAGCCTCTGAGGTTGGCAAGGTGGACCACCTCTGCCTCGCTCACTTTTTCTTTAGCATGCCCATATACCGAAATTATGGCTTGTAGGCGTCCATTTAAGTTTACTTCAACTGCCATGGCTTCAAATCCAATGAGAGGCTTAATTGGGATGTGAGCATGTTTTAAGTCTTGATTGACTAGTATCATGATACCCCTTCGTTGGGAGAGGGCGGTCCTCACGATAGCAGTCAAAACCGGGAACGGAGAAACGGTCTTTTGGTTTAAGGAATGTCTCCTGAATTAAAGCAATGTCCACGTCTAGGTCCCGGAGTAGGTCAGTCAACTCCGGTCGCTTATCGCGCTGAGCAATGCTGCGGGCGTTCCAGGAGATTATTTTTAGTGGGCGTGTGTTAGCCATTTAGGGCAACATGCCGCATTTATTAAGCAGAGATTCGGCTCTGTCAAGCCTTTCCTCCATGGACAGGGTAGGCTCTGCTCGAATAGAGCGAGTCATTTTGATACATTCCAGTATGGCTGGAATGTCATCTATGGTGACATCATCCTCTCCATGAAGGAGTGAATTCAGTGCTTCCACCAGAGTTGAAGGAATGGTCCTACTGTGGGGATTGACTGATTGGCTGCTGCGAAAGCAGATGTTTGCGGTCCCGTGAGAGCTGCCGTGTATGATAGCGTTTGGGGGTCTGCAGCTCCTGAGACTGATTTGTGCGGCATGGCTTTGGTCTTAGGAGTCGCTGAGGCTGCTCTGCGAGCTGCTATTGCCTTAGCGTGGGCAATACGCTAAGGACATTGCCTGAAATTGGCTGGGTGGTCCCCGCCGCAGTTGCAGCACCTGACTCCTGGGGAACCTATGGCACTACCTTTAGGGCGGGGGCATTCCTTGGATGCATGTGTATCCATACATTTGACGCACCTTGTGTCTCTATTGCAGTTGTGAGCCGAATGACCGAACTGTTGGCATCTATAGCACTGAGTGCCTCCATTGTTTGACTTGCCCCTGAATTTCTCCAGGGACACATTAACATGACAAATTTCTCTAACCTTGTTTGACATATCGTCGCTATAGGATTAGTTTCCCGAATATCTGTTTTTGTCGAACCGGACCCGGAAATTTCCGGATTTTTTCCTGGCCGTAATTAATTTAATATTTTCAGCTATCTATAGAATTTTTCGAAAAATTTTGTTTTCTGAAAAATTCGGAGAATTCCGAATCGGAGATATTGGAGACAGTTGGCGAAAGTTGGAGCCAGTTGGCAAGAGTTGGAGACAGTTGACGTGAGTTGGAGACAGTTGAAGACAGTTTTAGACAATTGGAGACAGTTGACGACAGTTGGAAACATTTGGAGACAGTTGGCGAGAGTTGGAGACAGTTGACGAGAGTTGAAGACAGTTGGAGACAGTTGGCGAGAGTTGGGGACAGTCGGAGACAGTTGGAAAGAGGTGGAGACAGTTGACGAGAGCTGGAGACAGTTGGAGACAGTTTTAGACAATTGCAGACAGTTGAAGACAGTTGGAAACATTTGGATACAGTTGGCGAGAGTTGGGGACAGTTGAAGACAGTTGAAGACAGTTGGAGACAGTTGCAGACAGTTGGAGATAGTTGGAGACAGTTGGCGAGAGTTAAAGACAGTTGACGAGAGTTGGAGACAGTTTTAGACAATTGGAGACATTTGAAGACAGTTGAAAACATTTGGAGACAGTTGGCGAGAGTTGGGGACAGTTGGAGACAGTTGACGAGAGTTGGAGACAGTTGAAGATAGTTGGAAACAGTTTTAGACAGTTGGATACAGATGGCGAGAGTTGGAGACAGTTTTAGACAATTAGAGACAGTTAAAGACAGTTGGAAACATTTGGAGATAGTTGGCGAGAGTTGGGGACAGTTGGAGACAGTTGGCGAGAGTCGGGGACAGTCGGAGACAGTTGGAAAGAGGTGGAGACAGTTGACGAGAGCTGGAGACAGTTGGAGACAGTTTTAGACAATTGCAGACAGTTGAAGACAGTTGGAAACATTTGGATACAGTTGGCGAGAGTTGGGGACAGTTGAAGACAGTTGAAGACAGTTGGAGACAGTTGCAGACAGTTGGAGATAGTTGGAGACAGTTGGCGAGAGTTAAAGACAGTTGACGAGAGTTGGAGACAGTTTTAGACAATTGGAGACATTTGAAGACAGTTGAAAACATTTGGAGACAGTTGGCGAGAGTTGGGGACAGTTGGAGACAGTTGACGAGAGTTGGAGACAGTTGAAGATAGTTGGAAACAGTTTTAGACAGTTGGATACAGATGGCGAGAGTTGGAGACAGTTTTAGACAATTAGAGACAGTTAAAGACAGTTGGAAACATTTGGAGATAGTTGGCGAGAGTTGGGGACAGTTGGAGACAGTTGGCGAGAGTCGGGGACAGTCGGAGACAGTTGGAAAGAGGTGGAGACAGTTGACGAGAGCTGGAGACAGTTGGAGACAGTTTTAGACAATTGCAGACAGTTGAAGACAGTTAGAAACATTTGGATACAGTTGGCGAGAGTTGGGGACAGTTGAAGACAGTTGGAGACAGTTGCAGACAGTTGGAGATAGTTGGAGACAGTTGGCGAGAGTTAAAGACAGTTGACGACAGTTGGAGACAGTTTTAGACAATTGGAGACATTTGAAGACAGTTGAAAACATTTGGAGACAGTTGGCGAGAGTTGGGGACAGTTGGAGACAGTTGACGAGAGTTGGAGACAGTTGAAGATAGTTGGAAACAGTTTTAGACAGTTGGATACAGATGGCGAGAGTTGGAGACAGTTTTAGACAATTAGAGACAGTTAAAGACAGTTGGAAACATTTGGAGATAGTTGGCGAGAGTTGGGGACAGTTGGAGACAGTTGGCGAGAGTCGGGGACAGTCGGAGACAGTTGGAAAGAGGTGGAGACAGTTGACGAGGGCTGGAGACAGTTGGAGACAGTTTTAGACAATTGCAGACAGTTGAAGACAGTTAGAAACATTTGGATACAGTTGGCGAGAGTTGGGGACAGTTGAAGACAGTTGGAGACAGTTGCAGACAGTTGGAGATAGTTGGAGACAGTTGGCGAGAGTTAAAGACAGTTGACGACAGTTGGAGACAGTTTTAGACAATTGGAGACATTTGAAGACAGTTGAAAACATTTGGAGACAGTTGGCGAGAGTTGGGGACAGTTGGAGACAGTTGACGAGAGTTGGAGACAGTTTTAGACAGTTGGATACAGATGGCGAGAGTTGGAGACAGTTTTAGACAATTAGAGACAGTTAAAGACAGTTCGAAACATTTGAAGATAGTTGGCGAGAGTTGGGGACAGTTGGAGACAGTTGAAGACAGTTGGAGACAGTTGGCGAGAGTTGGGGACAGTCGGAGACAGTTGGAAAGAGGTGGAGACAGTTGACGAGAGCTGGAGAGAGTTGAAGACAGTTGGAAACAGTTGACGAGAGTTGGAGACAGTTGAAGACATTTTTACTCAGTTGGAGACATTTGGCGAGAGTTGGAGACAGTTGGCGAGAGTTGGAGATAGTTGCAGACAGTTGGAGACACTTAGAGACAGTTCGGATAATCCGAATCCCGAATTAAATGAATTCACCGGCAATAATAGATTGTCTGGAATAATGTCCAGACATATTCTGAAGGTGATTCCACAGATTGCAAAAAACAGTATTCATCGCGAGTCTGCCAAGTATGTGCTGCGCATAAGAGGCGAGGAGAGACCAGATACCTTTGTCAAGAGTGCAATGTGCCTCACCACAAAGGATCATGCTGGCAAAAATACCACACAATAAATAAATATTGATAGCATTGTCAAAAAATCTGAGTTTTATTCCAATGTCTCCATAAATATATCTTTTGTAAGCATTTTAGTACAACACTATGTAATGAAAGATTTTTCTGAAATCATGCCGGTGTGGGAGGGTTTTCTATTTATTTTTTGCCGGTATTGAAAAGGTTAATGCAGAATGTTTTTTTTTTATCTAATTGGACGAGAACCATCCCTTTCTTTAAATTACTTTGTAATGGTAATGAATACATCATTCATATGCTGTAAAAATAACAATTTTTAATATAGGAGTATGAAATTTGTTTTTCGTCTCCTGAACATTTGGTCTATTCGGGAAACCAATCTACAGCGACGATATACTGCATGTCGGAGCCAGGGGAAACTGCACCAGGAAGAGGGGATTTCTGGTGGAGGTCGGATTTCTGGATCTCATTAAAGAGACTGATATTACCTCAAAGCCTTTCGTTCTGAGATCCTCCGAGATTTCTCTCGGTTCTATGCTGGGAAGTCCCTTTATAACT
Organism: Rhyacophila brunnea; assembly: GCF_057557595.1. Lineage (NCBI taxonomy): Eukaryota > Metazoa > Arthropoda > Insecta > Trichoptera > Rhyacophilidae > Rhyacophila > Rhyacophila brunnea. Next base: position 19,097,172 of record NW_028232893.1, on the reverse strand, counting down.
ACCTTGCAGGTTCTATCCTCTGCAAGGGTGAATGTATAAAAAACGGCTCCAGAATCTCGTAGACCGTTTACAAGCAGTTTGTGCGCAACTACTGATTCCGTTTGCACGGAGTAGTTTGGTCCTCTAATTTGAATGGAGCATTTATTTTCACCCAGGAATGTATTGAGACGATCTATTACCGTCTTATAGTTTTCTCCCATTACTGAGAGAATGACAGGAGGAACTCGGGTTTTGCGAACCTTGGGAGGATACGCAGAAGAGGGGGGGAGTTTTGGTGGGGCAGTTGGGAGTATTTCCTCTGGGTTTAATGCCATAAATTTGTTCGCTGTTGGCACAAATGTTGGGGAAATCGAGAGCGGCCGTTTTGGTGCCTTTGCAGTGACTCTCTGCCACTTAAAAGGAAATTTGGGAATCTGAAGTTACGGAAATTCCGTCTCCATATCCTGGGAGAGGCTATTGACGGTGACCTCAATAGCGGTGTCCTCAGTGGGGGCTAGAGACCTTGACGAAAAAGTAGGGGTTATGACTATATTATGGGGTTTTATAAGAGGGGGTTTTTAGAGGGGTTTCCGCACTGCAGATAGTAGTGCTTTTTTCATATTTTTCTCCATCGTAGTTTTTAGAGATTTATCTTATTTTAGATATTGCTTTCTTCTACTCAGTGTTTTATATTGATTCGATACAATAGAAAATGTTGCTATCAACTACTTGAATATTTTTGATAATCATGCTTATGAGGTTTATTGTGCAATGGATGATTCGTTTCGTAAATTACCTATAAACAATTGATTTTATTTTGAACAATTATGCAGTTTTAATAATTGAGCAAGATTGATTTTCATACAAACAACTTTTGTGCATATCATGGTAAACTTACATAACATTATTTCATAATTTGCGATTTTATTGATTAATTGAATTATTATATTATTCTATACTTTCTGTTGAAATTTGATTGACTCACATAAATCGCTTGTTTGGCATCTTTAACAATATTATGTTGCAAGATACATTGTAGTCATAAATTAATGGTTTCCTGCTAAGTCATGCTGGATGGTAGGGTATTCACCCTACATATTTAAACTTTGATTTTCATTTGCGGCGCGAACAACAATGCCCTAAACTTGTATGCCACACGTTTAAAGACAATGACTTCATTAATTGATCGTCTGAGCTTGGCAGATATATTTCCATACAATACATACATTCTAAAAAAAAATCGAGCGCTCTGGTTCGTAAAATCTTTCATCTCAAGTGCTGATCAGATCACCAGCACCTTGAACATTGAGCCACTTACGGAGGTTGTGTTGCAAGAGAATCTTCTTCTGCCCACAGCTCTACCTTTTCCTGTATCCTCATGATATAAATACCTTTTACTTTTTTAAACTATTAGATTTTTTCATTGTCATCCATACCATTATTAATTTATTATTTGTGTAGCCTATAAACCAGTTGTAAAGATTATGGTTAGTGGCCACCTTTTTTTGCATATACAGGGATGTATTAATTATTGTCTAATGACAAAAAGTAATATTAGTCCTCCAGACATTTTGATTTTATTGACTGCCGGCTTGCTTTATCAGGATGTCTGTGGGCATATCAGGTGACGTTAGATAGCCGAGACATCGGAAAAAATCAGGACATCTGTAATATTGGAAGGTTTTCAGTCATTCAGACTTATGTTTGTGCAAGAAGACACTTACTTGTCTTGATAATACACGTTTTTATTTATTAATACTGCTGCTAGTGTAATCTCATATCTTTACTTAATTAAATTAAATGTGAGGCATTCATTGTTGTGCATTTTGTTCAGAAAGTAGAATCGATTGACAAAATCAGAATGTATGAAGGCAACACCCGATTTGGTTGAGATGACCATAAACTAAAATTTAAAATATTTTGGCCAACCAAATCAAAATATTTGGGGGGTGTTTCTAGAAGACTTTTGAAGCTAATAATTATTACACTTTTTGTAGAGCGTACATTTTATTCGTCGCGGACCAAATAACCTGGACACTGGTGGTTTGGGTAGGCTCCAGGGAAGGCGAAACAGAGGGAGCTTACTGGGGGCAGCCTTCACTCTGCTCTGAGAGCAGCAGAGGACAGAGACGGGTGGACGGTCATGGTTGATCAAAGGATGACTGAATTTCAGGGTAGACAGAAAAGAGAGAGCGTTCAATGTGAATTTTGGTTGGGAGTTTTTTTTTCTCCAACCATGTCCGATCCTAATAAGATTATAATATAGGCCTCCACGGAGATTTACGAGAATATTATTTTACGAGAAATGGATCTCAGCCACTTGCTCAACCTATTAGGTCCATACTCTGACTCATATACAAACTGAAAAGCAATATGTGTACTTGCTTAAGCCATGCGGCCATCGTGGGCGATTGAGCGGGATAAAATAAAAAGGTCAAATGGTATAAAAAAAATATTTCATTTATTTACAGAAAACTAATAATCATTATATTTACAAATAAAATCACATATCAAGTAGCGCTTATATAAATAAATTAGAAAGTAAAATTCTAAAAATATCATTCTTATTGATTTTTATTGTGGATAAGAAATTTGTTGTCTATTGCGGAATTGGTTCTACGGATGGCTTGTCGTTGTCTTTATCTCCGTCGTAAAATTCACTCTTGCACTCCACCATTTTGTCTGACTCCTCTTGAGATATTCGTATGTCAGGATCGGATTCTTCTTTGATTTTGAGATCTTCGGGGAAGGCGTCATCTGGAATGAGAGAAATACACGCCATGAGAATTTAGTTCCATCACAGGACGTTAGATTCTGTTAGAACAGGCGTCTAATAACAAGAACCGATAAGTCACACGTTGTTACCGGCCTACTTCGCGCTTAGGCAGACCGTGATAATGTCATGACTAAGAAGCAGGTGTGGGGGACAGAAACGGACGGTGTAGGATTAACAAAATGTATTTAATTCCCATGTGTCACAACAATTTACAAGCAGTATGACCATGTTTTGAGCGTTTAAAATTTGGAATGGTCATATTTTCAATATAAAAAGACATGTAGATATAACTCCGGCATACTGCTAATTTCCATATTTGACAATAGATGACTCTGAAATGAACGTATATGATAGAATATGGCTAATGGAACCTTTTCACACCAAAAAGTCATTTTAGAACAGTTTTCAGAGTTTGAAGAGTTTTCAAAGTAAGACAACGAGTAGGTATTGCTGGCTTGCTGGAGCGCTAAATAATAAGAAAAACAATATGGCGGTATGGAGCTGTTGACCCAGACTTTTTTGAAGGCGAGGGAGATGTTTCCTGTTGGACGTCCGAGGCGAGAAGATTTTACAGACGGGCGCGGGTGCTTTTCGTCGTTGGCCTGCGGGTAGACGGACCTCTCTGTTTATCCGCCGAATCTCCCTGTCTAGTGGCGGCCATTTCCGGTAGCAACTGTTTTTCGGACTTGCACCCGCATAAATTTAGAGGTCGCGGCCTCATGCAGCAAATATCCGATGGTATGAAAACCGCGTGGCCAAGGAAGTTTTTTTTTTTAATAGTAATGCTGCTATGAATTTTATTATTAACAAGGGCTCTATTGTCAGAATTTTAAGGCTGAGTGACTTGAATGCTATGCTGTATTTGAGAATGCTGAAATTCGGGATGTTAACTTATTATTAATATGAATTTATTAAATACGAGGGTGGGTCAATAATTCCTTAGAAAAAAGCATTAAAACAGTTTTTATTTTTGTATTTTTTTTTTATTTCTCAACATAATCTCCTTGGAGCTCAATACACTTGGTTAGACGTTTCTCAATTTTTTTTAAACCGTCAGAAAAATAAGTTTTCGGAAGGTCCTCAAAATAAGCATTTGTCCGATCGATGACTTCTTCATTTGAAAAAAAACGTTGTCCACTTAGCCATTTTTTTAAGTTTGGGAAAAGGAAAAAGTCACTGGGGGCTAAATCTGGCGAATACGGTGGGTGGTCGACCAATTCGAACTTCAATTCTTCAATTTTAACCATTGATCGTAAACATGTGTGAACACGGGCATTGTCCTGATGAAAGAGAATTTTTTTCCTGTTTAAATGAGGCCGTTTTTCTTCAATTTTGTTTTTTAGCTGGTCCAATAAAGATGCATAATAATCCCCTGTTATTGTTTTTCCTTTTTCCAAATAGCCAACGAAAATAATTCCACGTGCATCCCAAAATACAGTAGCCATAACCTTACCAGCTGATTTTACGGTTTTCGCCTTCTTTGGACATGGTTCGCCTTTCGCAATCCACTGCTTTGACTGTTCTTTCGTCTCGGGAGTATAGTGGTGTATCCATGTTTCATCTACAGTCACAAAGCGACGAAAAAATTCATCCCGATTGCGTTGCATGAGCGACAACAGGGCTTTAGAGGCCACCACCCTATTGCGTTTATTGTCGACTATGAGCAAACGCGGCACCCATCTTGCAGAAATTTTTTTCATGCCCAATTTGTCATGTAAAATAGAAATGACGCTACCTTTTGAGATCCCTGTAACCTCAATTATCTCGCTCAACTTTAATCTTCGGTCACTTAACACCATATCGTGGATTTTATTGATCATTTCTGGTGTAGTCACCTCTACAGGACGTCCTGAGCGTGGTTCATCCTTTGTTGATGTACGACCACGTTTAAATTCATTTAACCAGTTATAAATAGTTGCAAGTGAAGGAGCAGATATGCCGTGAACTAAATCCAACTCATTTTTTATTTCCTTTGCTGTTAACCCTTTTATATAAAAATGTTTAATAACAGCTCTAAACTCAATTTTCTCCATTTTTTGTAAACAAGCAAATTTTTTTTTTAAATGTACGAGAAACACACAACAACCCGACCAATGTGATTGAAACTTCGCAGCATACTGAATCGGTAGTGCCGCTGCATGAAAACAAACCGCTTACAGTACTAGTCGCGCCACCTGTCGGCTTTTCTAAGGACTTATTGACCCACCCTCGTAATATTAAGTTAAATGAAGGCTGCTAAAGATTAAATTAGAAGTAGGCTGCGGTAGGCTGTGGGGTCAGCCCTTTGAGGTGGTCTCCTGTGGGAGACCTTCATCTGGTATCAAACGACCTCTCCGGGAAACGACAGAACTGTCGTCTTTTCCATCAGCCTGCAGTCACTTGTCCTTGAGGGCCGGTTCAGTTATGTGCGGCTTTATCGTGTCCGATGGTCTTGGCGTGCGTCAGGCTCTTTTGCGCCCTAAAGGCTGAAGTTTCCACTTCTGTCTGCTCATTCCCTCATTGCATCTTTGGGCCGTCGAAGAGTGAGGTGGGAACTGTTGCGCCTGCTAGTCGCCGCCGTTGTGCGACTAGAGACCAGGGCACCAATCTCAGCTTCCCCGTGAGGTTCAAATTATTTTACGAATTACGAATTTACGAAAAATTCGAATTATGAATTAGTGGTAAAAGTAGAATTATGAATTAGAAAGTTTGTTATCGGTTAAAAAATGAACTGTGGTGATTATCAAAATATCTTGCGTTTGATTTAAAGAAGTTTTATATGTGCAATAAAATTTGTAACTATCAAAACAGTCCACCACGGCTTCAAAATTTTACAATAGATGTGATTTTATATTCAAAATTTTCATTTACCTGGAGCATCATTCATTTGAACGCTAGGTGCATGCTGGCACATCTTCAAATTGTCGTAAACGTGCTTCGTTATCGTCTCCAGATATTGCTTACTATTGGCGTTGTCTTGTCTGCAAAAAATAATAAAATATTGCAATGTTAACTATCCGTTTCACTTATAGAATCTCCGCAATGCATGAAGTAGTCTCCCCAATTCAATCGTCTGAGAAAGGATAAGATGTACCTACAGTCGTTATAATAAATGGGTTCAAACATAAAGGTTGCTCTAACATACAATTTGGAATTGTGACTAACAGCTATTCATACGATTTCTTTGCCGCACTTTTCGCATTTCTAGCAATAAGCGTAATTTCGCGAATTTATTCCGAAATTACAAAAGTTAAGATTTTTCGTTGCGAAACTTCAAAATACAAATGATAATTTGTAATAAAACTGTTCCCTGTATTATCCTGTATTTCTAATATAGCTTCCAAAGTTTGAAAATATTTTGACAGATGTTCATTGTTACCAGCGATAAAAAAATGTCAATAAACTTGATGAGTGAAGTGACTGACTTAGTATTAATATAAGATAGTTTTCTATCACGGAAACATGAAAACATCATTTTATTCTGTGCATGGAACTATTTTACTAAATATTGGACTAAAGATTCAATCAACAGACATAAACAGAAAAAAATATTTAAAATGCTGCACTATTTTTTATTTTACAACGTTTTTATTAGCTCGTATTCTTGTTTGTCCGGTGGTTGTTTGTCCAGTACAAATCTTGCAATCGATTTTTAACTAACTTCCCGACCAGTTAGACATTTTAAACTTTTAGAATATATCAGAACACGATGCCAATGCATTCTTTTAATACTTTTAGCCATCTTTAAGGAGAATTGAATTCATTTTCAGTTAATTCTGTTTTGTATGGAAAGTTATTTCAGAAAAATAGCAACTAAATTATTAATATACGTGCGTTACTACGGAAATCAAATTGAAATGTCAAAATGACATTTCAGTATTCTATATTTGTTTGTTTTTTATTTACTTTATATCAAGTACAAGTTTGAGCATATTGAGCATAATAACTCAACAGAAAATTTAAAAACGTATATAAAAAGTTCTTTTTATCTTGTAATTATTTTGTATGTATAATATCGTCACTGTTCTGGCAGAAGACACTAATTCTAAAAAATGACATACTGAGTTAGTACCAAAATGTTCCTTATTTCAAACTTTACCGTCTGGAAACCTTCTTAATAAATAAACAGTCTTTATTTTAAAGTCATCCTTTTTACGATTACTTAATAAACTCACATGATAGACTATTATTTCAAACATTTTAACAACTTCAAAGTCAAATTACTCAAAACTAGTATTCTCCAGTTAGTGTGTTCTGCCAGAACAGAGACGATATTTTATACTGGTTGGTAATAATCCCTGTTATCCAACATATTCACCGTGTAGCGAACTTATTTCTAAACACATTTAATACCAGAAATTTTCAATAGATGTCCCAATATAGTGTAAATAAAAACATTACCAAGTACCTATTTTAACACGAGAATTTCTCGTGTTTTGGCACCAATGGGTGAACAGGGTTTTATTGTAATATTAAACATTTTTTGTGGTGAAACAAAGTAGTCATATTAAAAATCCTCTGGAGAGAAGATAAATCTCTAGTTACCTAGTTACGATGTCTGGGTGCAGTGTGAAGTCAGGCGCAAAATACTCCAAATACTCGGTGTAAGGAAGCTCATTGGAAATGTTGTCATCAACTAGAAGTGACGTTTCATATGTCCAACATCTGGCCACATTTCTCAGGGTGTATCTGAAAAAATAATTAAAAACAGACACTTAGCATTCTTCTTCTTACTCCACATTTACTCTTCGGGTGGAGCATATGGACTCCATGTGACACTGCGCCTTGCCAGGATCTCATAGTACTGTGGTATGCATTCTGTTAAAAATATTTAATAACTTGAATCTAAATGACTGGAGTAAAGACAGGCCAGGTTAAAGCATACGTAATATTTGTATGGAAGTATAGACGCATCCTCAAAATTCCTTGGACTGACCGGGTGATAAATGTTGACGTTCTTAATCGAATGGAAAAGGTCAGAGAAGTTCTGCATAGTATCAAAACCAGAAAACTACAGTACCTCGGCCATATTATGAAAGGACAAAAGTACAGTATTCCCCAACATGTCATCCAAGGAAAGATCAACATTATCATATAAACGTAACAAAGAATGACACCGCATTTCATGACTTAAAAAACTCCATGATTGGCACGACTATAAACCACTAAACTGTTCCGGGTATTAGATGATAAAGTAAAGATCGCTCTGATGGTAGCCGAACTCCATTAGGGTATGACACGAAAAGAAGAAGAAGAATTCAGGTCTAACGTCTAACATCGTTTCTTCACCTTAGATGTAAAACGAGAAGCTGCACAGTATCTTCTTTATCTCCTCGTTTCTTTAGTTACTGAACACACAGCATCTACCGAAAACAGCTACTCTGGAATAGATCAGAATACGATTACTCTGAGTCTTTGTAAGGTACCATGACTCAATAAAGTAGAGTATAAACTTTTATCTATCTTGCGCCAGTTTTGATTACTAATATAATCTTAATAAGAATTATATAATCGATGAATTAGTATTCCATACCCTCCTCCTCCAACGACTAAAGTAGGCACCCCGAGAGCTTTAACGAAGCGGACGCAGTCTCCATGGCCTCTAGTCGAGAGCGAAAAGCATCCCAGCCTATCTCCTGCCAAGGAATCCGCCCCACACTGAAGTACTATCGCTGTTGGCCGGTAGAACTCCATCACGTGAGATATTACCGGCTTGAACACCTGATAAAAGAAATAATGAATTACGAATTTTAGTAAAATTATAACTGTCAAAGCAAGAGTCACGAGATTTCCCGAAGTTAGCCGTGCGACTCAAAATCAAAACAATTCATTTTGTAAAGTAGTTGTGTGTACTTGGTGTTCTCAAAAATTTTCACACTTGCCGCGGTCTCAAAGGTGCATTAGGTGGCCATACACGTACAGTTTTGAGTAGCAAGTTGAATTTTGCATGGCACAGACAATAACTGTACGTTAAGGTTCAAATAGACTATATGACGATCGGGCACATATATGCTAAGAGCGTTTTAGTATCTATGATCAAATCTATGCCATTCCAACATTTATACATACATATTGTATGACAGCAATGACATCGTATTTACACTCTGTGACACCCTATGACACAGGACGCCAACATAAGAAACTGGTTTTTCGACATATATATGACCAATCGTCTTGAAGCATTAGTGGGCACACCATAGATCAGTTCAAACTACCCCATTTAAATCTGTCGAACTGTCAACAGATGTGCCCATATACTTACAGTTATTGTCTGTGGCAGAGCAAGTGTCAAAAACTATGGAGGTTAGGTTCGCGGAGATAATACACAGGGGTAGTGTTTAAATTTGTTTTAAGTAGGGTACATTTGAACGATATTGATACACGAATAATTTTACTTTGAATTTATTATGATTATAATTGTTTTTATTAGAAACAAATTGACATAAAATACACACCAATGATGTTGGTAAAATAAATCATGATTTCACTAGTGGATTGTGTATTTTATCGATTCACCGAAACAATATTATACACATTCGTGTAAATATAAAATATGATCTATAATCTTTTCTTTTGAATAATTTATTCCCTTTAATGGACATATGAGTCAGTATTTATCTATTTGGTCATATTTTTAGAATACGGTAATATTTATATATTGATTTTATATACAATAAATTTAAACATGCCACAAAATTATATTTAATCAATCATCAGTATAATAATTAATTGCTGGTATTATTAAAATATATATGTAAATTTTATTTAGATTTACCGACATTGTCATTCACAATTAGGTACATTAATTTATGCTGTGAACGTCTTAAATTATTAATTTGTAATATTCACTACATAGAATAAATAAAAATCTGAATACTGAGTTATTAGTCTATATTTTCACAATAACTAAATATTTATAATGCTCTCTAAAATTTTAACATTTATATTATATTGTATAAAATAATATGTTTACATAAATAATTATAACTTTGTTTTACCCTCGTAAAAATAAATAAATAATATTTGCGATCTCCGCGTACATATTATTACATTATTAATAATAAATGAATTTGTATTTTATAACAAGCAACACCAGCCGCAGCTGTATCGCGTGGTATATTCTACTTACCGTCATGAGCATCTAGTGTCACCCGAGAACTTTCGGCGAGTCGAAATTCCAACAGTATTACAAAAACATGGGAGTGGGGGGTCGCCGGCAGTTTGAACCTGACAGACATCTGGCAGGTAGAAAACTATCCGTCTATGGGCGCAGTAGATATATCTACCAAAGATAACTGTATGGCCGCCATTACGTATTAACTGGCATGTTCAACCTGTTACTCAAACTGTACGTCTTTGGCCACCTATTTGGTAGAGTGCCGGGCTGTCAACCGAAACGTTGGTGGTTTGAGGCAATAATCACAATCTATGACAGGTTTTCATTACATACCGGCGGGGTTCACTCACTGTCGAAATTGCTATAGGTACTGTACGTAAAAAAAATTCACTTGCTGCTTTCAGTTATGTAAGACGTTTTAGCTCAGTGGAAAATAAGTCTAAGAACACAAGTAGAAATCTTGACAAATGAATCTGCATAAGAAATAACTTGCGGTAAACTTATTCATTAGCCTTACTGAACCTTTTCAAATTCAATTGTGATATAAAAAATCCACAAATAAAGACAATTAGATTAATGCATCGACGAATGAAGCTTACCTGAACGTAGCTCTGATCGTCGATGCCTTCCTTGAGCGGCACATTGACGGAGTAATACCTCCCGCATTCGGCCCCGATCTCGTACATATCACCAGTCCCGGGGAAGAAGTAATTGCCGTACTTGTGGAAGCTGACAGTCATAACGCGGTCAGAGAGATAGAAGGCTTCCTGGACCCCGTCACCGTGGTGCACGTCTATATCGATGTACAGCACCCGAGGGTGGTATTTTAGTAGCTCGATTATGCTGATTACGATGTCGTTCACGTAGCAGAAACCTACAATTTTTTTTAGAGTTGATGTTAAATTATTACAACTAAAGTGTTTTGACTCTAACTACAGGGGAGGGGGTCTTATGAACTTTTTGTATTGTCACATCTGACATCCTCAACATTTTTAGAGTGGTTGAATTGATACCCATAGAAAAATTTGTATTTTTTATGTTAGCGCTTTGATAATGTTTCGACATCTTGTCATGTATGTATGACATAACAAATGATTTATTGTGATTGCAATCTATTAGCCAGTTTACAGGCGCATGGATTTACTGCTGAGAGTACATAATATTATTATCGCGACCATAACAAGAAAATGCATGTGTAAATACGTATTATCGTGCATGTTGCAAGACTGCAAGCATGGATCAATAAATCAACGGCTTCTGAATTTTCACGCGATAGTTGGAACTTGCATGACGTATGCGCACGCGGAGTAGAACGATAGTGGCGAACCTGCCGGCAGAGCATTTTTGAAGTTTACAAATTTTCGGAACCAGTCAAATAGCACCCTAAAATGACAACAACGCGTCATGCTTAGGAATGAGATTGGCGAGACAGTCAGCACTATTACGTGTAAACAGTTATTATTGCGATAGTTGAATTAACACACTATTGGTGCCAGTAAATACGTGCACATGTACCAACAGGCGTTATAAATATTTTATGGTTCAGTGTATTTGTCTGTCTATGGACAATTGCAAATACTTATATGTCTCAAACTATTTATGTCAATGGTCATTCCACAATCCGTTCTTATTACTTTTATGAAAATATTACTTTTCAAATTTTCAAAATCCAACCGCATATCGAGTGCTTAAAGTCAGACAACGTTATCTACAAAAAAGTTTTTTTTTGTTTTTTTTGAGATAACGTTATTTTACATTTACGGCTACATGATAGTCAAACAACGTTATGTCAATTTTTTCTAATTTCTTATTAAATCGTCAGTAAAGTTTAACGCTAATTACATAAGTTACCCTTGTTTTCATATTTTTTAAAAACTATCCCTATAAATTTTAACATCATCATAAGCAAGATAAATGTACAATACACAATAAATTATAAAATATTAACATTAAGTTTTAAATAAACATTTCCCTTGTAAAGTTACAAGAATCTAAAATAACGATTTTTGGCTCTCCTGTAAAGTTGCACTTTTGTAGATAGTGTTGTTTGACACTAAGCCCTCGATATTCTTTCAAATCTACCGCATACCACCTGGGGGAGTGGGAAACAATAACAGGTAATCCTTGTTCATCGTGATCCCGGCGAGTGCAAATTCGTAATATTGCAATCAATTTTTAATAATATATTTTACAAGCACTTATTGTATGTACATTACCAGGAATTGTCTTATTGAGTAGAATCACGTGTGTACAATAAGATTATTTAAGAAATTTTACATCATAAGTGTAGACAGGCAGAGCAGGATAAAATTGTGTAAATTTTTTCAGCTCATTAGGTTATTTTACATAGTTAATGAATAAAAATTCTAATGGATTCAAGCTCTGTACTATTCCATTTAAGTCATTTCTCGCTACCCGGGTTTCGCCTTTCGGCATGTTCAGGCGTCGTGTACACTCACCAAAGGCAAACACACACTGACAACGAACACTCTTAACTCTACCTTATATAGTAAATCAATACAATAAAGTAGGTAAAAACTCCATTACCTACCTATCTAGTCGAAGTGTCAGTACAAAGCCTAATTAGTAAAAACCCTATCTTATTAATAACAATACACTGGATAGCGTATTATTATAATAAATCGTCAAACCTAATAATAGGTCATTATTCTTTATAAACAATAAAAATACTACATTCAAGAGGTGTAAATCGTCAATTCTAAGAAAAATAGTTAATGGTGTTAACTAATGAGATATTAGTCTTAAATAATACTCTTACATGGTACCTACTTTTATAACATTTTTTTTTGGTCGAAAGTATTAATATTAATATTGTTAATGAATAAATTCATATTTTAAATTGTTTTGTTATTTAAATCTCCTTTTTATTGCGACTGTGTCCAAAACGTATCCCCTTGCGATATAGCAAACATACCATTGCTCAAAAACTGTAATGTCACAATACTGTATTGATTAAAATAATAAAGTATTTAAAACTATTGTCAAATTATATCAATATACCTGAAGCCTCAAACTTCTTGGCATGGTGGAGGCCGCCCGACCAGTTGATGGCGATATCACAGTGGTTATTGTTGAGTTTCATGGCCCCCTCAAGCGACGCCCCCGTGTACATGGAGCAGAAGTCAAATAGACCCTCAAACACGGGACAGTCATCGCCCACGTTGAAGTGAGTTAAGTACTTGGTGAAACCTGCAATAATGACAAAAATTAAACAATAAATACTTATTATAACTGTAATGGACGAAGTACTTGGGACAAATCTTCTTCCCGGGCCTACAACGTTATATGTGTCGTGGCTTCCTTTAGCATCTAACACCATCCAGGTCTGTGCAAAGCAGTGAACCCAGTTTTGAATAACCTTGGCGGTACCTAACGGGCCAAAAATTTGCGAAAAAAAAATTTTAAAACTATGACATCTCTAAAATCTCAGTTGTAACACTTGACAAAATTCAAGGTAAATCGATGATAAAATCGTTAACTAATATGGTAAAATGATTTAGGAACATTCCAATAGATGTCAGTATGTGTCCTATTTTGAAATTATTTGTTTTGACGGAATTCGTAGGAAGGCGTAGCGAACTTGGACCATTTGACGAGATATCTCGTATCTGGCAGTGATCGTAACCTAACCTAACCTAACTCAACAGTATCTCTCTATCTTGTGTATAAATCCTTTACAATGTGCTGGCTCCTGTTGAAGACGTACAGCTCGGTATTGTATCTTCATCGCCAACTTATCGTTGATAGGTTCGAAGGTAAAACCCATAATGCCCCGCTCAAATGACTTCACCACTTTTTACATGTATTTGGTCAAGCACCAGGTTTTCCGAGCTATAAGTGACAACTGGTCTTATTAGTGTATTGTGCAAGATGCATTTGAAGTGTTGGTTTAATGTCTTGGAACGCAGTATAGCACCATGGTTCGATCAAAGGGACATTAATTTGTTGTGTAGCACAATTTCTCTCTTCATTCGGTTGTCTAGGTTACTAGCACTGTTAATGGATGACCCCGGTGAAAGAAATTATTGACCTTGGAAGCACTGTTATTTGCTCGGAAAGGGTGACATGTTGGACAGATCCAACTCTCTGAAAACAACTGTTTATTTGATTTTCTCAATATCCACAAATACTTTGGATTGAAATATAATGTGATATTTCATTAATATATTTTACAGGTTAGTTTAGTTGTTAGTATGAGAATGGAGGTTGTTATGGAATAATATTAATTGTATTAATTAATCTTGTAATATATAAAATTATTAATAAAGGCTGCGCCAAACTATTTTTTAGCTAGTAAGGGTAGTAACATAAAGTATCTTAAATTATAAAACATGTTGTGAGCCCTTTGTTCGGGACTTGATATCCGGGAGGCAAAGGCTGGACCGTCTGTCCGCCGGAACTCCCGCGTAGATTGTTGATCTCTTTAAAATGCCGTATCGTTAATTAAACATTTAATTAATAAACGGTACTGTTCGGTTAAAGCGGATACAGCGGAAAACGCATTTTGAAAATAGCCGATAAACTAGATTATTTGTTAGGTTAACCTAACCAAACCTAACCTAACCCAAACTAACAAATAATCCAGTTTATCGGCTATTTTCAACATGCGTTTTCCGCTGTATCCGCTTTAACCGAACAGTACCTAATAAACTCCCGATGTCAATTGTGTTAAAATAACTCTAAATAAATTGAAACAGTTTAAAACGTTATTGTTTAGAGTTCATTAGTGACGCGGTAGTTGGCATGTGGCGCGCCCCCCACCTTTGCGTTGCTGTGTTGGGCTAAGGCTTCCCAATGAAGCCGTTCCCTAACATGATATTTGGTGTCAATGGCACACTGGTAAATCAGTGCTCTAACAAGGTATTGTCTGATATTATCTCCAGTTTGAAATGACACAGTATAAAAAGGTACTAAAGGAACTCAGCAAAGTTGAGATTAAGAATTAGAAAAATATCAACAGTATCTGTATTTTTTTTGGTGCTTTTTACTGGTTCTCCGTCATCGTAATCTGTCAGTCGCCATTTTGAATTTTAGCTATCTTTTTGTCATCGAATTATAGTACGCGGTCCAAGCCATTATAGTATTTCCGCAAAAATTATAGGACGTGTAGAAAGTGAAAGTTTTTTGTTTGTCACATAAACATAACGGAGAATTCGAGAAATTCCGATGCCCTGCTTAATTATAACACCTCTTACGACCGAAAAATGCTAACACCGGCCGCCGTCATTAACTATCACGTTAGCTGGTACTGTTCGGTTATACGGAATACAGCGGAAAACGTATTTTGAAAATAGCCGATAAACTGGATTATTTGTTAGGTTAACCTAACCAAACCTAAACTAACCCAAACTAACAAATAATCCAGTTTATCGGCTATTTTCAAAATGCGTTTTCCGCTGTATTCCGTATAACCGAACAGTACCCGTTAGTTTTTTTAGATAGGTTTAGACAGTTTAGTTAGAGTAGGTATACAACGCAAAACCACGTCCATAGACTAATATCGCACACTGAGATCTTATATTATACACCGTCCCTCGCTTCACACCCCTAACCAAACCGGCGAATTCAATTAATAAAAATTTTCAAAATTGTGGTATTTTTGACGTACTATACTTTTTTAATAGTACGCGGACGAAAATGTAACTTTTCGAATAGTACGCGAACCAAAATGTACTATAATTATAGTTCGGTTGGCAACACTGCGCTCACTGACAGATGACAGCGGCCGGTGGCAGAGAACCAGTAAAAAGACCCTTTTTTTTAACTTACTCTGAATATTTTGTGGAGTAACCCGTTGTAGAAATTCAATATATTCCTCGCTGTGAAATCTCCTCATATCGTGAGAACTGGCCTTATAAGGACGGTAAATTTGCATCTTCTTATGCAGCCCATAATTTAGGACTAGACTGTGTATTACGGCGAGCCTGTGAGGTTTCATCGGATGTCCGGGGCCATAGTGAAAATTGCCGACATCGGCGTTATAAAAATACGACACTCGCTTGTTACTCATTGTGGCTAGTTTTCAATAAACAATAACTGAAAATACTCCTTGAACAGCAGCAAGGCGAAAAGTATAAAAACAATAAACAAAAGGCGCTTTGTCAATTGAAAATCGTTGTGCATTACCGCCGATCAAAAGTCAAACCATCGTCAGGCCCTTGGAGGTTAGCGCTATTTTTGTTAAATTGTTAGCGACGCAAAACAACGCTGTCGTGATGTAGTCTGTTTCAATGCTTTTTACGATACTTGAACATTTTGTTTTAGATCGATTGGTGCTGGATTTATTGATTTATATATTAATTTGTGACGGCAAAACAAATAAAGACGCAAAAATGCCAAAGAAACGTCACAGTCATAGAAATATCAATGGTCTCTAAAGTTGCCATTGTACTATTAATATTAAACATAGACAATATTTACACACAATTGTGATACCATTGTGGATACAGTAAAACTGTCTTTTTCATTTTTCGTTATTTTACTAGGTAGTGAAGTTAGAAGTGAGCACAGAACTAGGTAGGTACCTAGGTAACTTTAATACCCTGGAGTACTCTGGACACAGCTCATGATATTTAATAATACCAAAATAGTTATAATCAATTAAAAAAATACTTTAAAAAATCTCTTTATTTTTTTTACTTATTATGTTACCTTACTGTCATCAAAGAGATTGGACTCAGAGATTGTCATCCAATTCTAAGTTTTCGAATTTAAAATTATTCAGCTTATTGTATTTTTTGTAGACAAGACAAGTTTTAGTCGATTGAAACAATAATTTTTCACAGAATAATTTAGGGAAATTAAATTGATTGTTTCCCCAAAGGGGCGTAAATCAATCGGGAAAAGACGAAGAAG
This sequence comes from Rhyacophila brunnea, assembly GCF_057557595.1. Classification (NCBI taxonomy): domain Eukaryota; kingdom Metazoa; phylum Arthropoda; class Insecta; order Trichoptera; family Rhyacophilidae; genus Rhyacophila; species Rhyacophila brunnea. Next base: position 19,080,445 of record NW_028232893.1, on the reverse strand, counting down.
ATGAATTATTGTCGATTGTCGCAAATTCCTTCAAAAATAAACAATTCGTTTCTGTTGTCTTTCAATCAAATTTGACTTTGGTCATTCGATTAATAGCATGCAAACTTTTAATTACCGTTAAAATTAGCCCGACAGTACAATAATTAGGTGAACAATCACACCAAATTCAATAATAATAAGTCAAACGACATCAAGAGAAATGAGTGTTTTGAGCAAGAAATGTGGGCCACTGACCTCAAATCATTCAATAGATTCCAATGAGAGTCTACCGCCTTGTACCATCTCTCCTGACGATGTCCTGCGGCTGACAAATATAACTGATACATATCTGTGCAGCCCGGAAGCTAATGTATACGATATAGACTTCACTAGATTTAAAATAAGGGATTTAGAGAGTGGAACGGTGCTGTTTGAAATTGCGAAGCCCCCTTGCGAATCCAACCACGAAGGCACGGAAGGCGGAGATGTCGATACCCAAGAGGAACCCTTAGATCCCAATGCCGGCCGTTTTGTGAGATATCAGTTCACGCCACAATTCTTGAAACTGAAGACTGTAGGGGCGACGTAAGTTGATTTTGCTTAATTGTTTTTATCTTCACTTAGTGTTGGAATGATATTCGGTCACATAGCTATATTAGTTATGCTTGGTAATAACTAGTATGTCTGGATCTTCAGGTCCACTTATTAAAAGCGGAAGATTCACTTATCTGAAACAGGTATGACCGGAGATCTCGGAAATAATGGGAACCGAAATACCTAACGGGTAAGGAGAAGCAGGCAACCGATCTCGAGTAAGTAAGAATACGGGGTAAATTTAAATAAAAAGTCGAATACTGACAACTGTTTTCGGTTTATGCATTGACGCTCATTTAATATTGGTGTATTACACACACTATTGCATGTCTATAATGCGTGGTTCATTTTTGTAGGACACTCAAACACATTCAAAACCCTGCATCAAAATTTACTGTACTTATTGGTATAGCCCAGGGATCGGCAAACTCTTGGACCAAAACAGCCAAATATGAGTGGCACAACGGTTAAAAAAAAATTCGAGAGCCATACGTATATTTTTATAAATATGATTTATCTAAATGAATTAATTACATTTTATAATTGTTTATTTATAAAGTGTTAATTACATACAATTTTCACGAATTCCCGAAAACTAATGTGAACAATGACCTTCCTTGCATTTCTTTGGAGAGTTTTTGTATGTTAGGTATGTAACTTGTAGTTTTTAATTTCAGGCGCGACTCCAGATTCTCATTGGTTATTTGGCATCTCGAAATGCTGTTTATATTGTTCATGTTTGAAAATGATTGTTCACATACATATTATGTAGACTCGAATATTAGTTCGGAACGCTATTCCATGTATTAAAAATCGTAGTATCTACCATAATATGTAGATCTTTTAGAGCGCTCCACTTGTGTTGTGAAATTAATTGCATTTTTCTCTCCAAATCCTTAATTTTGGTGTAATTTAGTTTGTCGACTTTTGCAATGGGCGGATTTAAAACAACAACAATCATAAATTTTTGCATCAACCATCACAGAGGAAAAATTAGGCTCATTATATAATATAATAAGTGTACAAATCAATGACAAAAAATTAGAATTGTGAATTTTGCAAAAGACTTTGTAAAAATTAGGAATTGACAATTTGGCAAAGAGCCGCACACCAATATCCAAAGAGCCGCATACGGCTCGGTTTTCCGACCTCTGGTATAGCCAATATCACTATAGCAATTCACTCATCGTCGTATTATTATGTTATTTATAGTTGTACTAGCTAACCCGGCAAACTTCGTACCGCCTCAAAATCAATAATCTTGTGTTAACTTATTAGCTGAATTAAATTCAGTTTTTTATTAAGTTAAAATGAATACTCAAAATGTTCAATAAATGTGCAAAAATCAAATCAAAATGAAATTATTTAATTACATTAATTATTTCTATTACATATTATATTTATTTACATATATTTATGTATTTTAATTACATTGAACTGTACACACTGTACACCCACGATGACCGCGTAGATTAAGGGGCTGTCTATAGTGTCCAGGGTCCCATGCTCGAATCCTGGGTCTGGTAAGTTCACATATTGTAATTCAATTTCAATTCAATGATGACTACCGAGCCAACCTTCAGTCGTTAATTGTGCGGTGGCAAGCCAGGCAGATCCAATAAGTTTCAAAATTCAGTTGGATAGTTGGTTGCTTCGTCTTCGTTTGTTACACAGTCGATAGATTTGAAGGAATGTAGTGGACCAACGATTTGATTTTGAATTGTGAAGTTTAAGTGATCCACATCTTTGTTCTTTACCGCAAGAATGCTCGTTCACTCAACCAATTATCATGTTTGTGATTAGCAATGATGTTCGGTAACACTTTGTTGATGAGTTCGTCCTTAGTTGAGACGAAATTGGAAAAATTCAGCGGAAACTAAATCAATCCGCTCGATTCATCGACAGGAACACGGCCGTTACCGATAGTCAGCAATTGCTTGGAGAAATCTTCGGCAGATGGATCGTTTGGCAATGCAACTCGCATTTTTGTCGTCAGTTGAAGTATTTTCACATAGCACCACAGAGTCGATGATTTGAGGCAAGCATTTATTTCATCAGCAGCGGTCAATCTTGGAATGACTGGTAGTGTTTGGCGAAAATCGCCAGATAGTAGAATCATTGTGCCTCCAAAACTTCTTGAGTCATTGCGCAGATCTTTCATAGTTCGATTGAGTGCTTTCAATGCGCGTTTGTGCGCCATTGTGCATTCATCCCAGGTGATGATTTTACTTGCTAACAAAACTTTGGCCATTGCTGAGTATTTCGCAATGTTGCATGTCGGTTTTTCAGTCGGCAATTTCAACGTTGAATGAGGCGTTCGGCATCCTTCTAACAACGTGGCCGCTATCCCAGAAGAAGCAACTGCTACAGAATTTTCGGATCTCGTACGACCAGTAGCCAAAATCAATGACATGAGGAATGTCTTTCCAGTTCCATTGGGCGCATCGAGGAAAAATAAGCCACCATTTCCATCATCAATTGCCTTCATTAACGTATCGTACACTTCCTTCTGTTGGGGGTTCAACAGTGGTACATTCGTTCAAACTGATTGGTTCAATGCATCTCGATCATACTCACGATCACGTTCCAATTCTCGATTGAAAGCGTCATTCATTCCACGATGTGGCGTTGGCATTCCTAACTTGACTAAAAAACTGCCGCACATGAGGTAACACATGTATTTGATCAAAAGCAAAGCCTGGTTATGTATCTCCTCATTCACCTCGAGATCAGGATTCGCTGAACTGACACAAATTCGATGTAAAATGTCTTCTGACATGTCATGCTTTTACTTGTTCCACAGTTCAGGTGTATTCGATGGGAAGCATGTCGAAATAATGATATCATAAAATGTGCGTATCTGACTTGGAGATGCAGAAACAATTGCTTCAGCGATTGTCATATCCCAATGAGTATCTTTTTCAAGCAAATTGAGCTGTTGACATGAAGCACGAAATGTTGGGCACACTACACCATTGACAGTTAGACATTTCGACTATCATTCTTTCTTTTGTTTGTTTGTTTCTTCTTTATTGTTTCTGTCATGTATCAGAGATGGCGTTGTATACGGATTATTTTTTTTTGTGATTTTCTTTTATTTTCGAATGCGCGAGGTTTTCATCGTTCAAATTCATCGATGTCAGTCAAAAGCCTTTCCATACAAAATGTATGAGAAAATTAATTTTTTTTATAATTAATTTTTTCCGTGATTTATCCAATATTTTAATAATTATTTTGCTATTCGGGGCGGTGATAAATCCAACAAATCAAAGATCATAAAAATCGGTCCAGCCGTTCTTGAGTTATAAATGGTGTAACTAACCCGACTTTGTTTTATATATATAGATTTACATGAATTTGGTTACTTCAAGAATTATATGGATAATAATACCGTAAAATATTGATGTAACAGACTAATATGGGCTAGGTGGTGTCCCTTAAAGTAGGTTTCCGGCATGTGTGTGTTTACAACATGACAAATTAGGTAGTTCATCTGTTTTACTTCATACCTATGTATTTAACTATACAATGTTTCAATTTTATAAAAACACAAACAAATCCTATTTACATAATTTCAGAACATCGGATGGTACGCTTTAAAATTACTGCAGAAAGTGATGCATTGCGATAACCACACGCAATTCTGCGTAATCATGCCGCGAACGTTGTTTACGAGCAGTGGCTCAGAACATACGATTGGAATGTTTTTAGGTTAAATCCGAAATCTGTCCGTCCGACGAATAGAGGTTGACTGTTCCAGTAAATCTAAAATTGTTTTGGAAATATTGATTGGAATGCTCACAGTTATTAGAAAATACCTAAGTTTGCTACGAATACGTCCATAATGCATTACATACCGCTAATTTAAACAGTAGTACATCAGTCCTTTTTTCAGCTTTTCATATATTTAGGCTCCATCTAGTAGAAAGGGTTGTCTTCATTGTCTAGTTTATATATACAGATCCTTTTGAATTGCAAGTAGTCATCCAGAAAGCCTAATCCGTCTGTATTTTGTTCAGTGTGGAGTTCACAGTTGGATCCCGTCCCGTGAACCACTTCCGCATGATCGAGAGACACTTCTTCAAGGACACCCTCCTAAAGACCTTCGACTTTGAGTTTGGCTTCTGCATCCCCTTCTCTCGAAACACCTGCGAGCACATTTACGAATTTCCCACTCTTCCACCTGACTTGGGTAAGCGTTGCTATTCTTGTAAAATTATTTCAATTTAATAATCCCGGAAAGAATCTTCAATATTGGATTTACGGGATTAGTAATTTTTCAATTCCAGAATCCCGGGTTTCTGGTAGCGACATTGTATTACAAATTTATATTGATAAAAAAAACATTACAAATCCCATTTACACTCTTGATTTTGTAGATTTACAAAATTTTAATCATATCCTATTGTTTTCTTTGAATTTTAATTTTTTGTTGACAAAACATGTTATTTTCGTGTCTGAAAACTTGTACGTGTGCAGTTCGCCGTATCGCACTTCACCGTGAAATGTTATATCGGAAATATATGGCCGTATATTAAAGACCGTCCAACCTCTTTAGGTCGTATAGTACCTACATAAAATTCATATCTAAATAAAATACTGTTCTTGTCGGTTTACACTTCACAGGAAGCCAGCAGCGAAATTTTGAAAATAGCCAATATACTAGATTATTGGTTAGGTTAGGTTAGGTTTTCTTTATTGAATTCATGAATTTTGCCAAAATCAGCTATGAGAATTGAATAAATGTTTATATTGAATCTAATGCGGTCATCTCTTTCCAATACGAAAGCTCACGGCAAACTGTGCCACGGTGAAATGTTTTACGTACAATTTACATGTAACCGTTATTTTTTTGTTAAAAATCATTAAAAGTAAGTGTCCAACATTTTGAACCCGCCGGGCCATATTGAGTGAAGAAGAAATCTCTTTAGCCTTTTGGGAGTTATCTTTAGTTTTACTGCCTAAAATATGATCGGCCTTTTTCGTCCAGAATCTAGGTCGATAGTTTTCTGAACACAATAAATCTAAACCAAACCATGCCCAAATAAAGGATACAGTTTTTTTTTCACTGTTCACCTATTCGGGTGACATTACCAGCTGTTTGACACATCTAATCTAAAAAGTAATCACTGAATCGAGCGGGATCCTGGGATTTCAAACCCTAGATGACACGCTGCATTGGAAATTCAACGGAAGAGATGGTCGTCTTACTCCACCTGTGCAAATATCTGGGTACTCTGATGAAGTGTGTACACTTCTCTTTTACCGATCATTTACATCTCCCCAACTGGTAGTCAAGTTACTTTTGACTAATTTCATATTATTTGGACACCTTTTATAATAATGTCTTAACACGGCTTGCTTTTCAGTGGAAGAAATGATAGCCGCCCCGTTTGAGACGTGCTCGGATAGTTTTTACTTTGTGGAGAACCGACTTGTGATGCATAACAAGGCCGACTACGCGTACAATGGGGGCCTCGCTAATTAAAACTATCACGTCTAAATTATCCTAAATTATAATGTACGCAATGTCTTTTCTGAATCTTTGACAGTTTATTAAAAATATTGCATAATATTCAGTGAATCAATGACAGTATAAGGATCTAAAACATTTCATTTCCACCAATATATAATATTATGTAACTGACATTTTTAAATATTTTCAACATATTATATTGTAATAATTACATTACGGGCAGTCGATACGTATGGCCAGGGAAATATAAAATAAAGAAATCAAGGTTTTTATTAGTACAAAAACAAAATTAATGGTATTTCGTGTGTGCACAGTCCTTATAAGCGAAAACAAAATAAATCTGAATGTATGCATTCAATACAAACAATGTTTTGTGTGTTCATGAGTTGAATGCAATGACGAAATTAGGATATATTTTGATTAATACAAATTTAGAATTACGGGTCAAAATTCGAATTACCAAAATTGTACTATAAAATTCCATTTGTATCTGAAAGCATATTATTAAACATGGAAAATGTATCGATGTGGCTATATTATCTTGTAAAAGTTCAGGGATTAAGAAAAGACATGCTTATTGATAATATCACTTTGATTTTATATAACATTGATAAAATTATGTTACATTATCGTGATACAAATCAGCCAATGGTGTTTAAGTTTGGCCATCACTATTAAATTGTATCTACGATTCCGTCACGTTATTTAAGAGTTTTTTCACCTGTGAGGCATTTCACTGATTTCTAATGTTTAAGGTACACTGCGGGAGACGTTTCTAATGGATAAATTATTCTCTGTGGCATTTTTAATTTGCTTTAATCTTAGAGACGATGAAAGTATTTAACAGGGATGGCGAAACCGTCACTAAGTGACACGCGGGCAAAGTTTGAATTTTGTATCCAAAAGCTTAGTACATAGTGTTTTATACTTAATTTATCTATATTCTAATTACTTCATCCAGCAACACTGACTTGTTTTATCAAAGAAAGATATCAATAGAAAGTAAAACATCACATTAGTAATGATTCGATAACCGAATTCGATACACAAAAATATTGACTACATGTTTTTTATATACAATTCATAGCGATGTTTGCTGTTTAACTGATGTTAATTTACTTATCCAATGAGTTGCAACGACGCAAATTATCTTCTAAAAGTATTCAGTTACAACTCATTGGATAAGTAAATTAACATCAGTTAAACAGCAAACATCGCTATGAATTGTATATAAAAAACATGTAGTCAATATTTTTGTGTATTACTTATACCATATTTGATTCTAATAAGATGATATATGGGCCTTTACTGAGCAGAGGTGGCATTAAAAAAAATGTTTTTACGATAAATGGATGTTAGCGACTCAACTAATTAGATTCATTCTCTGGGTTCCTAACACACATTGAAAAAACAATACGTGTGATTTTTTTGCCATACCCTGTATTCCAACCCGGAACCCACAATATTACAATGTTACCGTTCGGACATCGTGGACGTTATTGCGTGAGGGAAAATAATATTTGGTAGGTACCGACTTAATCTTTTCTAGTAAATTTACAATTTATACCATTGTGTAAATTCATTGGTACCTATTTTTGTTTCTGTATTTGATTTCATCCAATATTAAAAGGTTCACCATCCCTAGTACCTAGTGTATTGATATCATGAAAAAGTTAATCCAATTTCACTATTTAAATATTTAGACAAACCTTATAATGCATTGAATATTACTTTTTCTATAGTTGAGAAATCATGCATACTAAAGTTGTTCCGATATATTATTATGTTGCCCTACAAACAGTTTGTATGAACCACAAACACAAATCGTGGTATCACATTTGTTTATCACAGCCAGTCATCGGAAGTTCTTTCTAGAAGGTTTTCTGAACGATTTTCAAGTGCACTTGTTCACCTTGGTTAAGTCATGCCGAATAATATAAATGTTACCGACCTGCCAAGTTCCGCTTTCCTTGAGAATTACTACCATTCACATATAATTCGCCATCGAATAGTTAATACATAAACTGCCATACGTTTGCCATAAATTATTTTAATTTCCATTATGATATTGATTTATGAAATTGATAGTTCGAAATGAAATGAAATTCTGACCATAAAGAATAAAATACCTTCCGAAACGTCTTCTCAACAATAATTCCATTTTTCTTTGTGATTTTTATTCCATTGTATTAAGCTTGGCTTACACCACGTGTTACCTACATTAATTAGAAGATATTTTGAAGCATCGACTTACTATTACTTTGGACTCTCGCATGCAAAATTTCAATATTCAAGTGAACACGTTTGCAGAGTTGGTCAAAGACAATATAAATTTTCAATGTGCAGAATATGATAATAATGTTGCGCCGTAAAGAAATGTACGCTGCAATATTAATTATTCCTGTATCAATGCATGCATCTGTTTACTTGAAATAATAACGAAATTTGTATTAGCAGACTCAGATGTCTATGGGCAGGGTCGCTATGCGGGCGATTTTATTTTTCTGAAGTGTCCGCTAGTAAGTCAGTGATTTGAAGAGTATAAAAAAAAAATTAAGATTAGCAATAATTTTGTACGTAAAATTTATTTAAAAATATTCTGCACTGAATTTTGCATTAACATTCCTAATAAGTATTTTATTTAATAAAATTTTTTAAATCTAGTCACAAAATAATTTGTCGTAAATTTTGTGGGGGCCTAAAAATTTCATACTTCTTGAATTATTAAATAATTTTATTTCTATAACAGACGGAAAAGAGAGTGTTGCTAGTAATTATTATATTATTTAACATATTTGTTTACCAATTTAATTTTAAATGTTAAAATTATGTGATTTTTCATTCCCAAAGTATTCTAGTTTTTTTAATGTACCTAATCAAAATAGTTCCATTCAAATATGTAATATTTTATATTTAAAATAAATATTTCTTTCAATTTATTTGTGTATAAGTTGTATATTTCAAAATTTATTTCAATAAAATTATTTATTTAAAATATTGTATTAGTATCAAGTCACGTTGACTGTGTGACGTCATTCATTTACCAATTAACAAATGCTCAAAATTAACATGAGACGCAATTCGAGTGCTTAAAGTCAGACAACGTTATCTACAAAAAGTGTTTTTTTTTTTTTTTGAGATAACGTTATTTTAAATTTACGGCTACATGATAGTCAAAAAACGTTATGTCAATCTTTTCTAATTTCTTATTAAATCGTCAGTAAAGTTTAACGCTAACTACATAAGTTACCCTTGTTTTCATATTTTTTTAAAACTATCCCTATAAATTTTAACATCATCATAAGCAAGATAAATGTACAATACACAATAAATTATAAAATATTAACATTAGGTTTTAAATAAACATTTCCCTTGTTGAGTTACAAGAATCGAAAATAACGATTTTTGGCTCTCCTGTAAAGTTGCACTTTTGTAGATAGTGTTGTTTGACACTAAGCCCTCGAATTATAGTATTGTCTATGTCAAAAATTTAAAAAAAATTCGAAAACAAAAACAGACATTTTTAGATTTTATGCTTTATTTTGAAATTTTATAAATTATTGTACTATATTAAAAAAAGTAAGATGTGCTATAAATGAGCTTATTATAAATATATGTCTGCAAAACTGTCTTGAAGAAAATTCAACATATTACAGTGTTTAAAAATTATTATTTTTGTCTTTTAAATTACTACCTATTCAAATTTTAAATTTTGAATTTAAATAAAATTGTCTATGCTTTGTATTTTTATTTATTTAACTGCAATTAGGTGTGTGTGTGTATTTGAAAAAAAATTATAGTGGTGTCATAGAGTAGTGTTCAAGCGATATAAAATTATTCCAATTTTACATTCCATTACCCAAATGTTTTTTTTTTAATTTAAAATCAATATTATAGGTAGTTAGGTAATAATTTTCTTAGAAAATAACAACTCAATATTAGGTACTTGTTAAATAGCCCGGCACATTGTCACTTTGAAATCTAAATATAAACCAAAACCTATCACAACTTTTTTTTCATTTATGGTGTTGTCATTGTCATTGAAATACATTGCATTAATTAAAATAAAACACGTTATGTAGTTTCAGTTTCCAGTTTCGTCTGTTTTTAGTTGATAATGTCCCTTTGAAGCAGATGAAACCAGTCCTGATTGTTATTAAACTAAGTGGAGTTAGTATTACATATTATGTCAAAAATGATTAAATGGCGCAAAAAAATTGCATCAAATTTAACAAGAGGCGTGAACTGCATACTGTAGTGCATGCGTCCAATGATGTATTGCGCTGGGCCATTTGATGAGTACCAAGTATTATTGCAGTTTCTAATTTTGAAATTATTAATAAATTAGTTCTTTTTACAACCATTGTAAGAAATAAAAAAATATCTTATCAATATAAACCCACACTGTGTTATGAAATATAAACATAATGTATAAAATGTAATTAACTAAATTGTCTATGATGAAAAATAAATATAATAATCATATATTATATTGTAAAGAAATATTATATTTATTTTCCAGAAACGAATAATATTATTAATATTCTGTGATATGTCATTTTTTTTTAAATTATGTATCGCCTAGTTCATTTTGTAAAGATTATTTTCGATCACATCAATAATATAATAAAATAAAACATTGCTTAATACATAATAATATGTTATTTGCGTTTATGCTATATATGTTTCGCCGAATGTGCGAAATTGACTATTACATGAAATGGGCAAAATTTTGCCTAAATCATGAAAAATGCAAGCCCGTTGCCTTATTCATGAATTAGACAACATATCTGGCGAGTGCGTGAATTCGGCAGTAATTTTTCTGCCTCCTAGTTCATGCATTGGACAAATTAGATAGTAGCTCTACGGTGGTGTTTTTTGCAACTAAACTAAATGTGTCAAATGCTCATGCATTGGTCAAAATTTACGTATATTATCTATGGTCAAAATAGATGGTCACGCTCCGTTGGTGTTTTTTGCAACTAATCAAACTAACCAAATGTGTCAAATGTCATTGATTATAATATAAAAATATACCAGTCAATAACTACAATGATTTTCATATCCATTTACTATGCGCAAAAAAAATCTAGAACTATAATATGATAACGGAAGAATTTTATTAAAAGGTATTTTCGCGATTTGATTCGTTCTTGGGTATCAATCGTGCAATAGTCGATTGTATGTTTGTGATAGTTTGTTGACACTTGTTAGCTAACCTCAAAATGGACATTCAGTTGAATTCAGAATTACAAAACCTAACCTAATAATAATAATATTATATTATGTCCAATTATAACTAATAAAACCATCCGTATTAAATTTACTTTTTCTACTGTCATGTTGACAGTTTAAGAATTCTATACCCTGGCGAATTCACGCACTCAGCAGATAATTTACCTAATTAATGAATAAGGCAACAGGCTTGACTATTACATGATTAGCCAAAAATTTTGCTCATTTCATGTAATAGTCAATTTCGCACATTCAGCGTAACATATACAACATTAAAAATAACTTGATTTGATAATAAATATGTGGCAGTGAGATCATAACAGTAATGCACAAACCGCAGTCAGCCATCATATTTACTCACTAACTAAATGACATTTTGTGAAACATGTTCGTAGTACAATAATAACTACCCAGAATAGATTTTCAATGACCCAAAGAAAAATGCTTTCATTAAAATGTCCATAATGACATTACACAATTTTCGGTAGGTAAGTATTTTTTGGGATATAACAATGAAAGTGTCAAGTAAAACAGAGAGTTTAATAAATAAGCAGTATTTTTCACTTCTACATTCTAAGCAGTGTTGCCATCTTTTTTAAAACTATTTATAGTACAGGAATTTGTTTTGTCTTGAATCCATCAAAATTATAGTATTTTTGCCATATGTGGCTAGTATTTAACCGGTTCTATGCCTTCAGCGAGTTCTCGCTCTATGAGGCTGTGATCGACAGGCCGCACATACAAATTTTGAGAGATATCTCGTCCAACTTTAAACTTAAATTACTAGCCACTGTCGATTGATTTGCATAATCTAAAAAATGAAACACTGTGACATATGTTTGAATAATTATGAAATACTAAGCCACAAATTATCAGTATTACAGCGATTTTAGTAAGAGCTTTACTCTACATTTAACGTGGGTCGTTAAAAATTTGTAGCCTGTCGGATACTGCCATAATAAAATCGTGAGGCATAGAAAAGGTTTAAATTTTTGTTGAAATTAAAATTATTGTATTGTACTAATTATAATACGGTTGGCAACACCGTTTCCATGACACCAGACATTTGACAAGTTGATGACTTTAGCTGGGAACAATTAGAAATTGAATAAATTGGCCTACTTATAAAAAGGTTGTGCATCACTGGTTTTATATGATAAATCAGCGTTTCCCAGTTGGTGGGTCGCAGAAATAATATTCTGTGCCGAAAATATAAATTAACAGAAAGGGATACATTTTTTTTATTCAAATGTATGCTAGACAAGTCAACGTTTAGGAATGTTGAATATAATACAAAATATTATTTTTTTGTAACATGAAAAAAATTTAGAAAAATCACAACCATTGTGATCTGGAGGCTGTGCTTTACTACCAAATTGGAATTAATACCTCAGTTATATATTGTTAGACATTTCGGCATGATTAGTGATTGCATCGATAGTTTAATTGGTAATGTACAGCGCCCGGATTGTAATGATTGTGGGTTCACCATATTCCTTTCTTTTCAATTTTTTCCTTATAGTTTCTTATTTCTTACAACAAATTTGTACATGAATACATTTTTTGTTAAGGATTCTTGAATATTTAAACTTTAAAATTGATAAATTTGAATAAATATTTTGTGTTTCTTTTTAATAAATTAAGTAAGTATTTTTGTTTTTTTCCATTTAAAACAATAAAAATTATTACTCTATTAACAGTGTATAAATGATACTAACGTAATCGAATGATAATAAAAAAAAAAATGGTGAATTTTTCAATCTCTACTTCTATATTAAGGCTGGGATGCATAGAATATCACCAATTAGATATTTTTCCTGTGATTAACAATTAGTGTGCGCGAATGATATCATATTTGAATGAGAAATTAAATAAATAGTTTTTTAATGTCGTTTACATGTCTGACAAAATATAATCATTTTGAGTATCGATTATATTCACAAACATTTAATAGCGCTTGTACACGTGCATGGATTTACTTGCACTAGTAGTGTGTATTTTAAACTATAATAACTTTACAAAAACGTTACGTAAAAGTGCTGACTGTCTCGTCATTCTTTAAGCGTAAGCGAGACGCGGTGTCATTGTATGGTACTATTTGACAGGTCATGAAAATTAGTTAACCTCAAACTTACAATCGAGATTTAAAAAATGGTAACAATTTTGATTAGGGAATGCAACGTTGTCCTACTTATTAAGATTTTCGCAGTTGTCTTTTTATTTTGATATATGTATAATTTGACATTACTTTGATTTAACGTATCTCAACACTATGCATCTCAGCGTAAGACTATTGTGTTTTTATCGGCTTTTTTCACCATACATGCCTTATTTTGACACGGTGTTTATTAATTATTAAAAGCAATCGAAGACTTCAATTTCCAAAACATGATAATACTAACAAAGGCTTTTTCACATTAACTTTAATAATACATTGTACTATTAAATTAAATTAATTAAATTACAATACTAACTGACAAATAATCGTTGTATCACTTATCACCTTAAAGCACTGTTAAACGTGTCTTAAGTCACAGTGACAATTTTTCAATCACTTATGAATAAATTGCAAAAACATTGTAAGTACACATCTTTATCTGATACGTTTCTATGCAACGTTTTAATAAGCAGATGTTGATAATTTTGTATCTTGTGTTATATATGTATTTAATTAACTCATATTTTATATTATAATGGCTGTACCAGTAGAAAATGCTGGATTTAATTTTGTAATAAAATGAATCATTTAGTTGTTTAAAAAAAAAACTGATTTGATGGAAATTGTCATGGTTGTTTGTTATCGTAGTAGATTTTTGAGTTGTCACTGCGTGTTCTTTCTCTATCTTTCCTTGATGTTTCGGTATGTATTTTTGGTTAGATTTTGAGGACATGTGACTTATTAATATTTTTGAAATTAGACTTCTCATAATATATGTGCTACGATTAATTATGTAACAGAATATCTGATAACTGTGTCTCGTGCCTGCTTGTATACTCTCCTGTTTTTGATGAAATTTTCAACGACACTCCATCATTTCTGAGGAAATCATTTTTAGCGCTAAAATTCAAACTGAATCGGTGCCGGTTTAAAAAAAATTTACAAATTTACGGCACAATCCTCAAGTGATTCATCACAAGCCACCGATTGATAAGCAGAGAAATTGGACGGTACTTTTTCGAAAATGAGGCTGGAAATAGCGTTTTGCCACCTTAATTGGAAGATATGGATCTGGAAGACATGCAGTTCCGGCGCGATAACGTAATCTCACACTGCACGCGAAATAACTGCAATAGTGACCAAAATTGGCCACTGAATTTGTGCGAGCAATGAGTTTTGCGAAATCTCATGTCTACACCAAAATACCACACAATTTTTCTGCTCAAGGTAGAAATTCAACGTGTTATTGACGAAATTGATCAGATATTATGCGGAAATGTCATCGAAATTTTCATCAAAAGACAGAGTGTGCCAACAAGTCGCGGGAGACATTTGTCAGATACTGTGTACCATAATATTAATCATAACGTATGTACTTTACACTAAAATAAAAATATCAGTTTTTTTTTAATCAATAATGATTGTTTTATTACAAAATTAAATCAGCCACTTTTATTGGGCCAACCTATAGATATCAAAATGTATACCTATTTTGCATATTATGTTTTGGTATGTGTAAAATCTATAAACAATACAAAATCGAGTTGTTCTGTAGAAAGATGTACAACTAAATAATATGTGTGTAAAGGTGTTTTATGTCTGCTCAATTATAGTTACGTCTGGAAACATAACATTAGCCCGACCCCACGTTTGCAATGTATTTGACGTAATATTGTTTAGTAACCGTGGCAACCAATCAAATGGACACCCATGATGAAAGGTGATTTATCAGACATTTTTTTTATAAAGATTAACTGTAAACCATCCGCCTTACCACTATTCACAGGTGGAAATAAGGAAAAATGCGCCAAGTAATCCTTCTTATTCTTGGTCATTCCCACATGGCTGATGATCATGACCACTTAGAAATTCAGTCATTTTCTGAGTGACCAAGACTCTTTTCTGTCCTCTGTTTCTCTTATGGTATAGTGAAGCCTGAACCCAGTAAACTGCTTCACGCCGATGCTCTTTCTCTGCTGCGCCTTCCCTTGAGGCTACACAAAACCACCTGTTTCTCCAAGTTATCCCATCCGCGCCGAATAATATGTCCAAAAGACTGCATAATGCGTCTTACGACATATTGTCGCGAGCCGTTCCTTTATCTGGAGTTTGGATGATTGACTGGTTTGTCCTGTGCTCTGTCCAAGATATACGAAGCATTCAATGCCAATCTCACACTTCAAAGGCACAAAATGTGTATTTTACTTAACCAACAATTGAGAAAAACCCTGTCTCACAAGTGTAGTGTGCTACATCTTTGTGGTATCTTAAAAAATAAAGGACTGAGGATTGAACAAGTACAATTGATATGTAAATTAAAAATCAGTAAAGATTGTTTTCACATCTTCACATAACTAATGCGTGAAAGAAAATAACTGCTCTATATGATTATTCCGTTCCATGCACTCTAGTGTGTAAAATTTATGATTTCAATGATAATATATCTAATTTTAATGTTTTGGTCTGACATTCCTTTCAAACACTAAATAAAAATGTTAATTTTTTTCTTGGCATAGTAAATATTTTGGAAAGCATACCCCATTTATAAAATATATTTACCTAACAATTGTGTATTAAGTCGATTTCATCAGTCTATCTTGTAAAACTTTCAATTCCATGTCCGGTACAACAAAATACATAATATAAATATTTCAAAAATCAATCCACAAATATGTTTTAAATATCAGGAATCGTCATCCATGATTTTTACTGCCCCTTGAAAAAAAGGTGTTTTAGATATACGACATTGACAAGATAGATTTTTTTAATTGGCTCTACAATCCAGTGTAAATCGTAGCCACTTGCTCAATCTATTAAATCCATGCTCTGACAAACAATATGTAAATTTTATCAAACCTATTTTAACCTGAGACCCTCGGACTTACCAAGCGGATACCTTACCAGTCAGCCATCGCGGATGAGATTTCCTCAATATCCCTTTAATCTACTGTTCTACAAATATCGATATATTGATTGGTTGCCATGGTTTCTACGTCAGAATACTGTCTCGTGGTATCAAATTACTCTAATATATCTTAGCCCATTAGAATATTCATTTCAAAGTATTTTTGATGATGAAATGATATGTTATAAACTTTATATTTTTTTTTGAATATGAATAAAATGCAAAGTAGATTACTTTACCCCTTTGTGTTTCTGATTAGAAAAAATAATGAAACTATATACATACATATATTAGAGTAGGAAAAATTATAGTGTTGTGTGATTTGAAATATACTATGCGAGATTTAATATGTAATATATTGTACGAAAAAAAACGGGATACTGTATTTTGTTTTGGTTGAAATTTCTTTTGAAGAGTATTTCGAGTAAGATGATAAAGATTATGTATACCTTTGAGTTCCTAATAAACGATTGAATAAAAATGTCCCGAACATTTTATAAAATCATTCGTTTTATTTATGACACCCTTTAATCCACCCGCTTAAATTAAGCAGCCTCATATATAGTCAGTGACGTCTCTAGGCAAAGTGTCACTCATATGCAGATTTTTAACGACACACATTGAATGTAGAGGCAAAGATCTTACTAGTATCGCTGTAATACCGATAATTTGTGGCTTAGTATTTCATAACTATTCAAACAAATGTTTAATTTTTTAGATTATGCAAATCAATCGACAGTGGCCAGTAATTTGAGTTTAAAGTCAGATGAGATAACTCGTGAAATTTTATGAGTCCTGTTTATCACAGCCTCATAGAGCGAGAAAACTCGCTGAAAGCATAGAACCAGTTAAACAGCCTCATACATAATCAGTAACGTCTCTTAAGTACATTTTAAATGCTGTCCCCTATCATTTTTAGCCTCAGATTGTATGCAAAAGTGTTTGGATATGAATATTATAATCCATTGAGGATTAGAGAATTTCTACGAAATCTCTCAAACAGCAGTGGTTTTAGGTACAAGAAACTAGGTCTAAAGTACTGACTAGTTTGGAGGCCCCTTTATGATTTTTAAAAACTAAGATGTCGGTACTTGACCGATGAGTGACCTCATCTGCGCTTCATGGAAAACAGTGATTGCTTTCAAGTCTCATATAATTGTATTCGTTTGCTGCCCCTAAGCAATGCATGACCTCCCTACCACTATTGTTACATAAATAAGTAAGTATATGTTATTACAAAATTTTTAACTCTAGAATATTGGCATTCTATCAGGGACAGTTCATCCTTTAAAATCCTAGAGAAAAGGTTAGGCCGAGTGGGAGTCGAACCTTACATTTTTTCTTGGCTTTGTAATTAAATCGAGATAGATACCTAATTAGTCAAAACGATTTATAGACAGTGCTTGGCGCTGAAGCCAAATTTATTTGTGAACAATTGTTTTTATTGTTCAATATTGAATATAGATAAGATTTAAGAATGTTAAATATTCATCGAAAACACATAATTTTCAAATACTCAAAAAACATACATATAGGTACGGGCCAGTAGCTCTGGGGATAGAGCATTTACCCGGACAGTAAAAAGATGTGACGTTCGACTCCCACTCGACTTAAATTATTTTCTAATAGAATAGGTATGTGTTTTCTGAATTAAATATTTTGTATTAAAAGAACTCTTGCGCATATTCAATACCTATATGTAATTTTTTATTGCCAGGGGTAAAAAGAAAACCAAAAATAAGTATTATAAGACATTATTTATTCAGAATTCAACGATATGATAAAAAATATTTGTAAAATTTAGTATTTCTAACAATCAATAAATAATACATAATATCAAGTAACTAAACAAACTAATATAAGTTTTCAATTAAAAGTATGTGAATGTCTTTTACAACCAAATGATTCCTTATAAATCACTACTTCTATTACAAGGTTATATGTCACATTTTTGTGTTTTGTTGGTTCACAATGTTATAATATATTATTATTTGGTCAAACAGGAAGCACAGCCGATTTTAACCAAGAAATCGTTTAGTTTGCCACTTTCCGCATTTCTGTAAGACTGGTTATCAGTTACATTCAGTCTGTCAGCTGGTAACGTGGCACTGAGCAAACTCTGATAAACTGTAAAATGACAGGATTAGTTAGTACGTGGAAGTACAACAAAAACAATGTTAAATAATAGGGAGGAGGGGGAGGGAAAAATTTACACGACAGCATGTTATTTTCTGTTTCAATTTATGACCATGTTATATCAGTTTATTTTACCTTATTATCTAATATTATTATATTGAATGATACCACTTATCTGACACTTATAACATTGCTAAAAATGTATCATCCATATAACCTTGTATTACTGAAGTAGTGAAATATGTCTGTATAATTCTAAGCAGTGTTTTTATTATTCATTAGGTATATTATATTATTATAATTCTATTTTTAATGCTATGCGGATCTTCTCTGTCCTTTCCCATTTGTTTTGAGTACCTCAAAATAATCACCCTGTCAGTCCAAGTAATTTTGAGGACATGTCCAAACAGCCACATCTCGAAGGCTTCAACTCTCCGTGATATATCCTTGTTTAGTGCCTACCCACGTGATTCCAATAATACCTATCCGGAAATACACATAGATATTGGAAAAACAACAATTTGTGCGTTCAGTTACCTAAATCAAAGTTTTAAAGTTAATACCATCATATAAATATTTAGATTCCAGTCTTAATATAACACTATTATTCAGACCTATTCCAACAATGTAACGCCATAATAACTATTCATCAATTAACTATTTCTTTTATTCAACGAATAATTCACAAGATTTAAGAATATACCATTCTAATTATTGGACATACATAATTCTGAAAACACTCATGAGAAAATATAGCCAATAGAAAAAATGAGTTAAGCATGGCAGTCGTAGCATAGTGGTAATGCACAGGGCGCGAAACCCAAGAGACGCTGGTTCGATTCCAGCCGTGTGTCTTACTTTCTTCGAAAAATGATTTTTTTCGATTGGCTATATTTTCTCATGCGTGTGTTCAGAATTATGTATGTTCATCATTTTTCTAGATCCCCAATTGTGTTAAGTATGAATTCAAATTGCACAACAGTTATCTAAATTCCAAAGTAATAACCGTCAAATAAAAACAGTATAATATGGCCAGAGCAGCGGTACCACGTATTGCCAATGAATTTTGACTATAACCGACTATAAAAGCAGCTTTTTTTTCATGTTCAATCCTAAAGAACTGAATTCACAGAGTGGAAGTAGTAATAAACAGATTTTTGCTTTTTACGAGAAATGGATGTTTGCCACTTGCTCAACCTATTAGGTTCATACTCTGGTTCCAAATACACATTGAAAAAAAACATTTGCCAGATCCGGCATTCAAAACCGGGACCCACAATATTACAATCCTGACAAGTAGCATCTCGGCCATTATGGTCGTTTTTGGCTACCTCTGGAATCACCTAAAAAATTATGATGGAGACATAACAATGCCGCCATTTTGTTTAAGTCATTGCAAAATTATTTGAATTTAAATAGACGTTTGGAAGTTGCATATTAAGGCTATACTTCAGCTGAGGCATGGTCTAAAAAGATTGTGACTAGGCGATGCGCGGATTGTGCAAATGACGCAAGCCGAACAAAATATAATTTGTCATAAAAATTCAACATACGTCCTTTTAATGTTATGTTTATTATTATATTCGTAATAATAATTGTATATTCATTGACATGTTTTCTTTTTCAAGTACATGCGGAATGTTTTTTCATCTTTACACGATTTAAGAATATATTCCTCCGACGCCATCACAAAACAAATTGACGTGCTCACACCTCGACTGTCAGTCTCTGATTGGCGACGACTGCGAAATTTCGTTCCACATACTATTGAATATTATTTGCCGTTTCACTTATGTACGCTCTTAATATAATTCCACATAATTACAACCATGGTAAGGTAAATTGCCATTTTATTATATTGAATATTTTTGCGTAATAATTACAGCCAAATATATTATGTAAAATGACAGCTCTTGGACTCATCAAGGTTGTCAGATGCTGTGTTAACAATTAATGCTATTTTTGACATTTAATATCCCGAGATATGTAACGTTTGGAATGCATCAAGCATTATGTAACAGAATTTATTTTTAAAGATTTCAGAGTTAATGGTTATGTTGGAATAGATCTGCTGTTTTTTTATGAATTTTATTCGAACACCAATTTAAAACATTTATATTGCACATTCATATAGTACATTCTATATTTTTATCAAAACAGTCACACAATATTTAACGTTAATTCCTTTAAAATTGAATATAGGGAATTTTGATGATTAATATATTGTACAGGCAACACTGAGAACATTATATTTCATAGACAACAATGGTTAAAGTATTACTGATCTAAACAACTGGTTATTGAGACACAAACAAATGAACAACGTTATGCATTATCAAGCGAGATATCCCAGGAAAAAATTTTAAGCATGACTGCAAGATAAGAAATATTCTGTGGTCTGTTCAGGGGTTTAAATATTAATTTCTTCCTGTAATCCGAGAAAATACGCAATGGCGTATGTTATAAAACTACCCATTACTATTGTATCAAATGATCTTTCTGTTTGTTTGCTTAAAGAAGGTAGATTTCTTGAGGGTCATTTTTTCTACGAAAGGGCTGTAGGCCAAATAAGTTTGGGAATCTCTAAACTTTAGATTGACCAAACAACAGAGCTCACAAAACTGCATGGTTACTAAGAAATTATCAATTTATTAATTAGCATAAATTGATTGCTCACTGTCAAAAGAGAATGATTGCCATGTAAAAACACCCACGATAGCTGAGTGTGTGTCGTGTCGGCATGTAATGTTGTGCGTCCTGGGTCTCAAATAATTCACATTTTCTTTTTCAATGTGTATTTGGACGTATTAACTATAATAGGTTGAGTCTAACATACATTTCCCATAATAACTAAAATCTTTCAATACAACCTCCAATCTGTAGAGGTCCATATAATCTTCTTAGAATCGGATATGGTATGAAGAAAGAAAAATGAAGTAAATAACAGGTTGTCAATCATGTGAAATTTCTTTTTTGTAAATGTAAATGTTAAATACGCCAAATGCTCAAATTAAAATTACGCTTGGTGGCTCTGTGCCCTGTGGAAGTTAATCAAGGAAAGTAGGTTACGGTGCGCAATCATTGTTTAAAGAGACAATGAGGTCACCAGAAGTTGTCATCTTCGAAATTTTGAAAAATAAAAAATTGTTAATGAAATGTGTTTAAAATTTAGCAGAGAACATTTCCTCATACTCATGTTAGAAATGAACCATTTTCGTAACATTTTCATTTTACTTATCAGGGCAGTGAAGTGAAGACCACAGATTGAAAAGGGTAAAAGTATTGACCTATATTCTTTTGAGCGAATTTATCCCAGTTTGGTGAAATATTTGCTTGTCCAATAAATGCATAACATTATCCAATACTAGACATTAATTTTTAATACTGTTCGTAAATACAATAAGTTTAATAAAAATGTATCAAGACATTAAGTTTGTACAAAAAATATCAAAATTCACTACTTGAATATATCCCCCGAAGAAGTGACAGGACCAGAAATACCTAAGAGAAGAAGTTAAGATTGGACTGTTTTAAAAGATGGAAGTCTAGTCTCTTTTGCATGTTAAATTATGAAGCGTTTATTTAAAAAGAACTCATAAATTCACATATTATAAAGCTGTTAGTTTCATTTATGTTTACTTCAAGACGGAGGGAGCATACAGACTTTAAGATAGGCATTTCAACATTGTGAGTCTTAATTAACTAGTGGGATTGAAACCTGTGACTCCACAATGTATGGATATGTAGATTTGATTTCAATTTAAAAACATTCATATGGGAATGAGAAATACTACACATATAATAGGATATTACACCGTCTAGAAGGTAAATGAAGACTTGGTCGACTTCGTACGAAATAGAGGGATAGGGTCAAGTTGAAGACCTTGGCTGTCCAACACTGGAAGAAAGTGGGTGAACAAACCTGGATGGATATCAAGACCCACATAGGATTGTAGTGCTAGAAAGACAAAGAAGATATATGTCAATCGTATGTGGGCCTACCATACGTTCGGGATTTACCCGAACTGTCCTGGATTTGAAATTTTCTTAACCAAACTGCCAATATTTTATATGTTAATGGCCGATCTATCTTTTCGAGTAGCAAGCAACACAATACTCACTCAGGGCCACGGCAAAAGTGTTGCAGTTACGCAATATGAGCGAACTGCCACTGCGAATGTGTCAATTGTCTTTAGTCTCATAAAACAAAAACAAACAGGAACAATATATTTCAAAATTAGGCCAACTAACTATAAAGAGACCAAAAGTTCTTTTTCTTTTCTAGCAAGTTTCTATTTATTCTTTATCTCTTCTTTAGGCACATTGAGTGCATCATGTTTCAACTCCCTTACATTATTAAATATACTATCATACACATGCCTAATAGATAATGTGTGAAAGTGACAGCATTACTTTTATCTCACTAATTGAAGGTAAATTATATGTTGAGTCTTTTTTAATTACTTATTAATACTAATAGGTATAGGTTATTGACTTTAAAATCACATTGTTTCAGTCCACATTTAATTTAAAAAATCTATCTAAGAATGTGAAGCTGTGGTACAGAATTATTGATTTATCTATAGCAGGAATGTCCAACTTCAAGTAGGCTGTGATCCATTATTCAGTATCAAAATATTGTAATTCGTCAGCTTGAACAAACGTATTATATTTGGCTGAGAAGAAGAACACTGAGAGTTATTTAACAACATCTATCCTTCACCATTACAAAAAATACTCAATTTTACATTCATCGTCAAAATGATAAGTTAGGTAAGGGACTACGCCTCAGTTTAAAGTGCGAGGATTCACATTTTCTATTTCTTTCACTCTTGTACCAAATCGTAAGTGATGCAATACGAATTAAGTGATATGATGAGGTCACAGGGGTTTCCACATCGTTGCTGGATAAGGAATGTTAAATGTTCAATGATATATTACAACTAATTGTACACAATTTTCACAGGTCAACAACTCATATTTGGTACAATCAATGCGTTGGACATGCCTAATCTATAGAGAACAAAATCAACAATCGATTTATATTTCATTACGAGAAGTTATATATCGTCATTGATACTGAAATAGATTGCATGTCGAGAAACATCGTAATTTTGTCATGGAAGGAAGATAAACATTGTAATAATGCTCTTTGAATTCATATATTATTTTAATTAAATATTTATAATATAATATCTTATATACAGTAAAACCCTGTTGAAATCAATGAACACAATTAATTCAAAATTCGCTGTAAATCGAAATATTCTCTAAAAATGAATGAACCATAATAGTGACCATTGTTATTAATCTGAAAGGAATTGTATTTGAAACGAAAGTACATACATTTTGTACTTTGTAATACAAATTTTCAGTCGCGTTGATTTCGAATCAACGGGGTTTTACTGTACTTTCTAATTATCAATATTCCTCGACATCCGTTTATTGAAATTTATGTCGACTATTAAAAACATACCATATTGTCATGAGGTTCGATAATTTTGGCACAGATCAAAAGATAGTCGGAAGGGCGTCAAACGACAGAAATCAATGCAATAGGCTTGATGTAAGTTCAGTCGATAACGACAACTGTAACAATGTCCACATTAAGCACTGCCTTATTCCTGCGTACAAGAAGAGATCACATCTGCATCTGAGAACCGTAGTATCAAAACTGCCCAACTCTCCACAAACCAAATCGTTGACAAATAGGGAAAAACTGCTGTGGGCATAATTAACATAAAAATATGACAGTTTAAAAGGAATAAACGAAAAAATAAATACTAGCATCCTCAAAAAGTTATTTGGTGAGTAAAAATGCACTTAGATAGGTTTGAAACTCAATATTTTGGATTTAAGTTGATTTGAAACAAATGTAGTATCATGCATACATTGATGTTTCCTTCTACAAAACAAAAGAAAACTGCTATTTTTGTTTCTGATGTCATTGGTCGTATGAATCGTATATGAGCCTTATGCAAAATTTAAGCCTTTTGGACTTGGGTCGGTTTTAAAACTAAATAAGATTTTTAACATATGTTATCTCTTTAGTTAGAGAGGTTACGAGAGGGAATAAATATCTGTCACGTAGATATTAAAATAGCAGTTTGCCATTGTAAAAATTGTCATTAGGTCAGTTTTGAAGTTATGGTGCTCATCTGCGCTTATTCATGATTAAGTTGTTCCACCATATCTTGTTAAATCAATTTGACAAATAATGGCGTATTTGATAATGTTTGGTTATGTTCATACCACTCGCTGACGTGACTCTTTGGTATATTTCAGCTACTTTTATGTTAGCATATATCCTGTGTATTTTAAGTGACATACAGCTTATTCCAGTATCAACACGATATGTAAAATTATGACTCAAAATAAGATTTAAAAATTATAATAAAATTGAAATAATAACTTGATATTACATTGTCTAGAAAAGATATTGTCTTTATTAGTACAGAATATTTAAAATATTGTCATTTCAAAGTCTTAGGACAGACAGGAAATTAAAAATTTGAAATGTATGTAAATTTAAAAACTATTATGTAAGATAATAATTTTGTGTTGTGAAAAATTCGAATTACGGCAAATTTAGAATTACGAATTATATCGACTGTAGTAGTCATATTTCCTCCTCTGTCCTATAATAATACATTTTCTGGATAAATATAATATCTACAGATTACAATGAGGGCATTTAATTGACAATGATATTTATTTATTGTGCTAACCCTTGAACTGTGTAGTTATTTGTTAATCACATAATGAATATCATAATAGCGCCTGTACACGTGCATGGATTTACCTGCACCAATAGTGTGTATTTTAAACTATCGCGATAATAATTGTTTACACGTAAAAGTGCTGACTGTCTTGCCTATCTCATTTTTCTAGAGTAAGCGAGACGCGATGTTGTCATTTTATGGTATTATTTGTCAGGTAACGGAAAATCGGTTAACCTCAAAATGAGTTTCTGTGCAGTAGTATGATTTTTTACTAGCAGGTTAGCCAGTATTATCTACTGTGCAGGCGCAGATATCGTACAGTCCCATTGTCGCATGAAAATTCAGAACTTTTTTAATCCATGCATGCAATCTTGCAAACGTGCATTTTTTATGGCTACGTTAATACATACTGTCGGCAGTAAATCCATGCATGGGTAAATGGGGTATAATGCCGCGTTCTTATGTGGGGATTTTAGTCGTATGACAGTTGATGTCTTATGTGGTATGACAGTTGAAAGTAAATTGATAAACGAGAATCATATTTCAAGTTAATTAACTTTAAATTAAGTACCTAACTTATTTAACTTTTATTAGGTTAAATCAAAGGAAGTTGGGGTCCTATCGACTCTTGTCGATTCAACAGTGAATTATCATTTGAGTTAACTTGTTGCCTAGCAGTGGCGAAGGGTGGAGGTAGGCTGTGGAGATCCGACATAAATAATGCACACTAAACTTTCAGTCATACTTATTGGTTTTCATTGAACTAAGAATACAAATTTTGGAAGGTATTGGTTAATTTTTAAGATTCAATTAAACCCTGCGTAAACCAAAGCAAAAAACTTATGCCTTGTTTTAAAATTGAATTAATTGCAAAATTCTAAATGGATAGTAGGTATATTTATATTTTTGCATGCCCACTAGCAAAAGTCACCACATGCCATTGTTATTTACAATTTTACATGAATTTTCATTTATGATAGGTTACTGTTTAGGCTTATATCACTAATGCAAGGTGTTTTTATCGCAGACAGAGTAAAAAAAATTGCCTAACTATCCAATTATCAATCAGGAGACCATCATCATATATCATCAACATTTCAAAAGTTACTTTTTTTATTATCTCCAAGAATAACCAGCTTATTTTAACGTTTTTGGTATTTTTTTAAATCCCCTCCCGTCATCGTCACAAAAACTTTAACACCCTCTGTAAATGACTTGACATTTTTGAACTCCCTCTACTCCACTGGCAGATGAAATAATTCATTATCCGAGTTATGTTTTGTTGGTTTTGTGACATTACTTTGTTTACACATTGTGGAAACATAAAATTTTAATTTTCGAGATTTCGGCCATCAAGATTTTGACATTCGGAATTTATCCTTTGGGATATCGCCCGCCACTAGACGTGTGACGTTCATGTATGACTGATTAGAATTATATGAGTCTGTCGTTCTTTATCTTCTACACACAAGTGTCATGACTGACTTACGAAGTCATTACTAAAAAGTTACGTTTCCATCCATTCGCATTTATAGCCCCATCATTCGTCGACACTTTTAAAATAACAATTTCACATTCATTTAAGTACAAATACTCCATCTTTGTAGATGAAGGTTTTTCTTCGACATCTCTGGGCAGGAGTAACAATTAACAACATGAAATTCAAGGTTAACACAAAAATACATAATTTATTGTACAGTAAAAATATATATATATATAAAAAAAACTGAGTACATAGACGACTAGTGTTGCATTATAAAAAAATATGCCTATTACTGTTTGGCGAGACTTTTGAGGCAATAGCCCGTCAAATAGGACAAGTAGAGAGTGGAGGCGATCATTCCGAGGGAGGCCATCATCTCCAGATAGAGCGGGATCTTGAATCACGTGGATTCGGTCATCTGCGGCGTGACATTGCGCCTCTCCGGCATCAGTTGCAGATCCGCCTGGAAGACTTCCACGCTCTCGAAGAACGCCTTTGACTTGCTCACGTCGTCGGGCGCATCGCCCTTTCGCGCCACAAACGTCAGGGTGTAGTCGGTGACTGGGGGTAGGACTTCCGCGGTCTGGTCCACTTTGATCTTTTTGTCGGTGTGTAAGTTAGCGATGGACTGAGCGTCTTTCTTCTTGCCCATGATCTGAGGAAAAAATATTTATAATTAATTACAATATATCAATTTCACAATTGAACAATTTTGTTTATTATTTTTAAATTCCAAAATTTTCAAAAAATTCTAAAATGTTTTTTATCGTCTCCTAAAAGATTGTTAATGTTACAGATTAAATAATAGAATAAAAAATAGAATGAAGATATTATTAAAATGTTATTTCTAGGATGATAAAATTACTCCAAATATGGGTAGAGATGCTAACAATGTCCTAATCGTCTAGCGGCAAATTGAGAACTGAGATAATTGTTCCATTGTACCAATTTTTATTTTATAATAGCCCAGTTTGGGCCACAACCACTTCCAGCTTTGCTCTCCACTGTCTCCTAGAATGCCAATTGACACAGAGTCTGAATACCCTTCTCTATTCTATCCAGCCACCGGTCATCGTCTTGTGGCACATCGTCATCCCTTTGGCTTTGTTGATATTAACCGGTTTGACATTGATCTGTTATTTATTCTTTCTATGTGTCCCACCCAGCGGAAACTTCAGATATTTATACATTTCACAATATCTAGCTCATCGCCATTGATTCACCATTTATAATCGTCTTTTAGCTAAATTCGCATCGACATTTTGGGATTAAACGATATGCAGTTAATGAGATATCAGCTGATTAGTATTAAGCGGTTTTCAGCCAATGAGATTTTTTACCGCAATGAAGCACATCAAAACAGAAAATGGATTGTTTTAAGGATTTCTACATGAGTGCAGTGAAAAATATTCAAACCTTATTGCTCTCGCTAACACTGTACATTTTGTGATTACATCGGTGCCGCCATTCTCCATTTTCACAGATTGGCCCAACCCAAGTGCCTTTCTGAATATCCATTTTTTGATAAGCTGTGGAGTAAAGGGTCCATGTCAGTCTCGTATATCAGCGTCGGTTATACGAGAGTAACAAGTAGTGCATTCGAAAAATATAAAGAATGAACTTACTTGGACTGACAATTTTCTGGCCTTATTACCGACAACCTGCGTGTGCTCATCAAGCCAGGTGTTAACATCTTCGAGGGTCAATTCCTCGATCATTTTAATCTGAAAAACAAAGTGCAATATCAATTATAAATGTAAAACCTAAATCTATGTAAAAGTCCATAACTGCATTTTCGGCTATTTTGACTTGATTGCCTTTTATAAAATAATTTTAAAGTAATACAACAATGATAATCGAAAAAAAAACAGAAATTCAATCAATATATCAATCCACTAAAAAATTACGATTTCAGTATTAAAAATTAATGTTATGGTGTGATTAAAATTTATTAAAAACGTACTACTGAAAAGTACCATTTTGCAGTTACGGCTTTGTACGTAAGTGTCAAAATGTCCTAAAATTTTTGGGATTCAGGTGTTAATGAAGAAACTCTAGTAGTTGTTGTTCAAATGGATTGTTAATATGAAGAAAATCAAATATACGATTGTATCCCGAGGGCCGGACAGATAGATCTTGTGATACTTTTAAGGCGTAACTTAGGTTGGGTCAATCATGTCATGTACCTGGGGTCCTCCACTAACTAGGGTAGCCAAGAAATCGAAATTAAAAGAAGAGTTGTGCTAGGTAACAAATGCTGCTTCGGTCTAATGAATGTGCTATGTTCCAAGACATTGAACCGACACTTGAAATGCATCTTGTACAAAACACTAATAAGACCAATTGCCATGTATATGACTCAGAAACCTGGTGCATGACCAAAAGCATGGAAAGAGTGTTGGGCTCATATGAGCAGAGTGTACTCCATGATATCTTTGTTGGGGTGGAGATGGAGATACAATTATGAGCTGTACACTTTGTATGGGAACCCACATATCATACAGTCCATAAAATGGAGCCATGTTAGATGACTGGGCCATGTACACAGGATGGATAAGTCAAGCATGAAAAAGAAACTGACATTCGGGAAACTAGAAGAGCAAATGAAGGCCTGGTCGACCTCGTATAAGATGAAGTGATAGTGTTGAGTTGGATTTAAAGACCTTAGACATCCTAAACTAGAGGGAAATAGCTTTGGACAGATCTCTGATAGAGGCAGATGCTGGAGGCCAAGACCATCATAGGATTGTAACGAAAGATAGAAGATGAAACCATACCTAAAATAAAATTGTCTCAAAAATTTCATCAGAGACCCTCTTCACGATAAGGATGTATTTCAATTGAACTGGGCCCAAACTATTCACCCAATATCAAGCCTACTTCTAACTATGGAATTATAACAAAATTTTAATACCGTAACATCCAAAAAGACCTGGAAATTACGGTAAGATAGAACCCAGCATTTGCGGCTTTATAGTAAAGCTTTTAAATAAATTCAACTTCAAGTTCACCTCTTGTGCGATCCTGTCAAAGGTATACTCGTGTTGTGAGATCTCGGTCCAGTTCCTTCCGACCATGTCGCCCAGGTCTGTGTCAACGGTCCGCTTGGACTTGATTACTGCATTCTTGGTCTGCACGAAAGCCTTTGGAGTCAATTCCCGAATCTCTTTGCGGAAACCGTTCAAAAATTTCTCTATTCTGCTATCCACGTGATCGGTACTGAAAAGACAGGTATTTTATTTTAATTGCGATATCGACCAGCATATTTGCCATAAAGCAAAAATTGCATGTCAAATTTATTTTGTTTGGCAAAGTTGCATGTGTCTAAATTCGCCAATGTGGTGTGTGTGGTTTGTATTGTTAGACTACCACAATACACCACATTGGCGGGAGCAGTAGATAACGGCTCCTGTTGGAGGGTGAACAATTTATAAACGGAAAGAAGTAGATTATGTTGTGGGCCCGGGTTTGAATCACGGGTCTGGCAAGTACACATGTTGTTTACATACAATGTGTGTTTGGACCCAAAGTATGGACCTAATAGGTTGAGCAAGTGGTTTATATCTATTTCTCACAAAAACTAAAATCTATGAAGTAATACAATCTTTACTCTTTGGAGGCTCATAATATAATCTTCTTAGGATAGGGTAAAAAGGCGTTAAATAAAAGAACGAACCTGTATTTGTCAGCTTGTGTATTGACTGAGATGAGAAAACCAGAAAGGCCGAATGTGGAAACTGCATTGCAGGTAACTGAATACCCCAGTTGTTCTTTGGTGCGGAGTTGATCAAACAGCGGTTCTTCCATAAGTAGCTGAAACAAGAAGCCGATAAAATATTCAATAATCTCCTATCTGAAAAGTTTGCAGACCCTCAGTAGGTCATTACTATGAATCTAACACATATTGAAAAACAACATGTGATACGGAATTTTAACCAGCTACCCTCACTCCAGAGGTGGACACTGCCATTATTCCACTGTGGGTGTAAATATTGCATTAACCACTTGACTGTTTATCCCGAGTGTGACTCGGGCGCGGATTTACTTTGCGCACTGACTAGCCCGAGTCTGACTCGGGGGTTTTTTTTCTTAACTTGACAGGAATGTTTATCACGAGCTACATTCGGGAAGATCGTATTTCAACTTGTCACACAGTTTATTATTTGTTTTGACTGGTATTTGAGTGATATATGAGCCATATGACATAATAAAAACTTTATTTACTGCCGGGCAGAGCAGGCCTGTGTATATTACGATTAGTCAATGACTTTATTGTTCATTCATAGTTATTTTTGTGTTAGGTATGTCGCATGTTATTGCAATTTGAATTTAGTTATTTTTGAGCACATTTTAGAAGTAAGTTCGTAAAAAATAAGTATATATTATTCATACTTATTAGCTTCATTTTAGTTACCAACCAATACCATCTATGGCGAATAAAGAAAGGCCTACTAGACGTGCAAAGTATGCTGCTCACATATGAATGAAAATGACAAACGAATACGGAAGGAGACGAGATTGTGATGTAGGGTTGTGTATTGAATTTTTCAAAATTTACCATACCAAAAAGACTTATTAAAATTATTTTCGTAAAATTTAAAACATAAACCTACATATCTGTTGTGATAAAATGTAAAAAAACATGTAAACAATTTATAATAAAACGTTAAAAGAAAATTTCACATTTTTCATAAAATTTTAAATATTGTAAAAAAGTGTTTATTTAATGTGAAAAAAAGTAAAACAAACGTAAAAATAAAATTTTTAATAAATTGTTTAAAAAAATATCTGACAATTTTTAGACACTCTTCAGACATCTAACTGGGAAGTGGTTAATACTTTATTACTTCACTATTAAATAGTCTAGTCAAAAAATACATAAGTATATTATTTAACCGTTACTTTAGTGAATATCCGTTTATATCACATGGGGTTAGATAATTTATGATGAATGGGATAAGGAAGGAGGGAGGACATTCAAACTGTGAACACTAGTGAAATTAATTACATTAACGAATTATTTTAAGTTTAACAATTTATTCTTATCATTTTTAAACATTTTTTTTTCATAATATGCTTTTAACCAGTATTGGAATTGTTTATTAATTGTTGCACATTATTGTATATTACATAAAATGATGTGTGTATTTTTTGTTAGAATTTGATCGTATGTGAACTTGTCGGTTTTCAGTAACCTGAATATTTTTTTTGACCATGTCCGATCCTAAAAAGATCATATTATTATGGGCCTCCACAGAGTGGAGGTTTGTATTAACAGGTTTTGTTATTACGAGAAATGGATATTAGCCACTTGCTCAACCCAGTAGGTCCATACTCTTGACTCAAAACACACATTGAAAAACAATATGTGTATTTGCCAGATCTAGGACCTGGGGCACATGGCATTATGAAGTCGAGGCGTTAGCCACTCGGCCATCGTAGATGTTCAGTCAATACGCCAAATGTGTTTGTGAATATTTCCAGTAGGTCTCTAATGGTATTTAGGATTGGACATAGACAATTATTGGAATAATTTACATTAGTCCATCCTCACACAGGGCCGGTTGTCAATAAAAATAAATTACCATTTTTACTTCCAGACGTAACATATGGATTTTAAGGTAGGTATGATATATTTTAGTATAATTTTTCACGTTTCAGAAGTCACAGGTCAATTAAAATGTACTGTGCGACATTGTACAATGAGTATGTACATGTTTATGTATTAGATTGCAGTGGCTAGGGGTGGAGGTAGGCTGTGGAGATCTGACATAAATAGAACACACGCAATTATTGCGTGATGAGATGCGTTTGTACAAGACTTACCATAACAATGCTAAGTATGCTGGACTCCTTAATCGTGAGCAAGCCGGATTGGTAATAATTTGTAACAATACTATTGGAATCATGAGTGTTGAACGAGTTCACACGGCAGTATTTCTCTCCGGGTGATAGCCGATATATCCTCATCTGAAAGCAGTCATATAATTGTAAGGAGCCAGTCACGACTTTCAAATGATTTGCACTTAATCGTCCAAAAATACGAGAAAAAAACTGTACACCCATTGCTGCAACTTCTTTGCAATTCATCAAGCGGAAAAAACTGACGGTACTTAACGTACGAACGTAGGACCTTGTTACACATTCGATTAAGACAGAGTGTGGCTTGGTTTGGAGAGGTCTATGTTTCTATGTTTGTGTTGTTTACCATCTTTCTTGGCAGATCTAGCATATTTGAATTGGTATCTAGCTTAGAAAATTTGCATTTGGCATATGGCGTTAAATCTAGCCTTTTACAATACCGTAAACAGCTTAAAACTTCTCATAATAAAGCTAAAATATTATACCAAATTTGGTTGATAATTAACATGTTGGTCTTTTTACCTTACAAAATGATGACTACATTTCTTAACTGTATTAACTTTTTATGACTTATCTGACTTATATGAAATTTATTTTCAATCTTTATCCATATAAAAACAATGTTGACAATTGTGGTGTATTGTTTTGTAATGCTAGTTTCTAGACAGTTTGAATTTTGAGGAAATCTAGAATTTCTTACTGCCGTCTAGCTTATTTTCTAACCCTCAGGAAACACAAAATTAATGGGAACTGGCATACCCTACTGAGTGTGAAAAAATTTGTAATAAACTTAAACACGTGCTAAAGAATATGTAATTTTCAATAGTTACGTCAGTGTCATAAAAATATGCATTAAAGTTCGTCACGTAAATGTAACACGTATTCAATATTTGAGGGAAATCAACGTGCTTTGTTACACTTGGTTTTTATGGCGTGATTGTCATAAAATACCCTGCTTCAAAATCTTTGTCCATAGCGATTGGTTTTACATGTCTATCTTATTAATCTGTAGGTACTGTGCTAACCATATTTTCATGAATGACAATTGGCAACACTGCCTTGACCTCCGGCATCGAAGAAAGGACATATTGCCACTATTAGATCGTAGACGATTAAAAAAGGAAAAATAGTAACATAGAAACCTTTGGCCGTTCCGCTTCAGTCATGGGCTTCCATTTGAGGTTGTTTACAACAGTGTTGGATATGGCAATAGCGTCGTCCTTAAGCAGATTTCCCTGGATGAGAATCTGAGCCCGTAATCTCTGCAGGAAGTTGTCGCCGAACGCCTCCAGGTCTTCGTATTTGATGTCTTTTAGTGCGTGCAATTTGTGGTGACCCATGTAATGGTTTTCCACTGTCAAAGCGTACCTCACGTCTCTGGAATAACACAATTGTGAATATTGAGTGAAAGAGCATGTCACTGGTGATGATTTGACAAAGATAATCAACATTGTAATGTATCAGTTAATGAGGGAAATGAATTGACTTATTTTTGTGACTATGGATAAACATGATTATTCAATTTAAAATAAAATCATATATCAGGCGATTTTGTAACTGAAAAAAGTCCGTGCGGATAGTCAAACAAGAAAAGTACTGGACCTTTGAAAATGGGAAATGACGAGGGAACTCAGAAATAATGGGAACTGAAATATCTAACGGGTAAGGCGATAGCAGGTAACTGACTCGAGTAAGGAAGAATCCGGGTTAAACTTACACATTTGTCAAGTTGTACGTTGAATACTGAAAACTAGGGATTCCAATCCCGGGCTATTTTCAATACCTATGAATCCCGGGATTTCGGGATCGATTTTTTTATCAATTTTTATGAAAATAGAATAAAAGCGAAAATATAACAGAAAAAATACTTTTAATAAAAAATAACTACATTAGAAATAAACTGAGTTTGAATGAAGTTTGATTTATACCCATGAGTAGGTTGCCGATTCATTTTATTTTTTCACATAAATTATTAAAAATGAGAAAGATTGGAAAAAAACAATGCTTCGCACTTTTAACAAAGTAATTCCACCATGATACGTTTTACGGCAGTTTCATATTTGGCTGACTAATTAGATTTATGAAGCGGAAAGGCCATAAGTACACCATGATTATTTGCTTTATTATTTTAAATCTCGCTAATCCATTCATTATGTCTTTACTATCAGAAACAGCAATCTCATATTAAATTCACATTATTATTTATATTACAATATTATTTACTCCATTAAACTTGTGTATTTACAAGATTGAACGTATACAATATTAACAATAAATGTCTTAAATAGTATAAATTATACCAGATTTATTTTTGACCGATTTTATCAATGTTATTTGTAAATATAAAAATTTTATATTAATAACAATGGAAAAAAATGCCAATCCCGGGACCAGTCCCGGGATCCCGGGATTGTCAAATTGTAATCCTGAAATCCCGGGATCAGAATTTTGGCTCG
This sequence comes from Rhyacophila brunnea, assembly GCF_057557595.1. Taxonomy (NCBI): domain Eukaryota; kingdom Metazoa; phylum Arthropoda; class Insecta; order Trichoptera; family Rhyacophilidae; genus Rhyacophila; species Rhyacophila brunnea. The sequence continues at coordinate 19,045,439 of NW_028232893.1, read as the reverse complement.
GGATTGGATTCCCTACTGAAAACTGCTCTCGGTTTATGGATTTAAACTCATTTAATGTTCGTGTATTACACACACTATTGCAAGTGCATAATGCGTGCTTTATTTTCGTAGGACACGCACACATTCAAAAACCCTGCATCAACATGCGGCGTATTGAATATAGCTTATCGGTATTCTATTTATTATCTGTTCTGTGTAAATGACCCCCATTGCTTTGTTACAGTTTAGTTAGTGTTCCCAGAGAGTTAACACCGGACCCTGAGAGTGACTTGCATTGAAAATGTAATTGAGGACATATGTAAATTCCTCCCGTCAATGTTTTTTGGCAAGGAGAAACAGTCATTCCTCCTTAATCCCCCTTTTGTATTATAAATTCATCTACAGCCCATAATGGCCGAGCGGTTACACATCACCCTCATAATGTCGTGGGTACCGGGTTTGAATCCCGAATCTGGCAAATCCACAAATTGTTTTTCAATGTATGTTTGGACCTAATAGGCTGAGCAAGTGACTAACATCCATTTCGCCTGGTGGCTCTGTGCCCTGTGGAAGATTACCAAGGAAAATAGGTTTTGGTGCGAATGTTGATTAATCATTATTTAAAGAGACAATGAGGTCACCAGAACTTTGTCATCTTCGACAACGCAATTGAGGATAGACTATATAACAATTTGTCTCAAAGAGAACCAACGTTTCGTGTCATGTTACCTTATGGAGGCTTCCTTCGAAGAAAGGATACTGAATGTGCATGTTGCCTCTCATTACTCTGAGAGTGAAGAGGCGACGTTGGATCTGGCTTGACTACGTAATATCAATTTCTTCAAGAGAATAATTTAAACCAGGCTTTCCTGTTCTTCATGGGAAGATGCAAGAAGACTGGCGAGTGACAGGGAAAGAATAAGAGAAGCGGTCACCAACCTGACGAGAGAGTTAATTTTGATGACACTGTTGTGATATTGCTTCATTTGGACATCCTTGATGGCTGAAAACATGACGGGCGAAATGAAACTTTTGTATTCCTTCATCGTCTTCGTGATAACATCAACCAAAATCTGTAAGATAAGAAATATACATGTTAATAGTATCGGCTGAGGGTACTTGGTGAAAATTGAATGAAATCACTTTCAATTTTGATTTCTGCACTTTAACGATAATATATTAATTGCGTCTGCCCATTACGACGGCCAGCCGCTGCAATACAATAATACAACAACTGATGGGTAAGCATAACTACACACAGACTGCGTAGATTGTGTACCGCTACCCTCATTGGACCATGTGAAGGATCGAACTCCACTATTGGTATTTCTGTTGCCGATCACATAACAGATTAATTGATAATGTCAATAATAGATAATCAAACAAATCCAGTTTGCAATAACAATATTAATTTTTATAGTTACAGGCAGTTTTTGATTGTAACCCATGATTTTGAGTTTGACCCCTTTATCCCCTCGGCTGATGTTATCTGAGAGTCCGGCCATCACCGCTGCATAGAGTTTTTCGTTCAAAACCAGCCGAAGCACAGCGATCCACATGTCTAGCAAACACACCCTGAAAAGTGCAACAAGAAAGCATTCCTTATATGTAATACATTTCTATACAGTAGACTACGATAATTCTATGATTCTGAGCCACTGATTAATTTAATAACTATTTTGAAGGCAGTTTGACTTTGTATTGGTAGATGTGGTTGGATTGGTTCATTATTTTCTTTTTCTATTGGCAACCCCGAAAACAAAATGGCATCTCAAAAATAATGGTCAATGTATTGCTTTTGGTTGCCTACATAAAATTGACGAGGGAGTAATCTTTCCAGGTAAATTATAGCTAAATTTTATATTCAAATGTCTGCTTTGATACGGCAATAAGTGAGATGCGTGAAATGTCAAATTTAAATCGAATTTAATTATATGAATAGAATAATGTATGTAATTATTAACTAATTAACCAAAGACGATGAAAAACCTTCTTCGATAAAAAAAATACATCGGATAGTTGAGAGAAAACGGCTAGATTTATTGCGGGTAAAGAATAAAGTCATTACATGTTGAATAAAAGTTTATATAAGTGGTTGCGGGGGCGACAGTGATACTACTTTACAGTTCCAAAGTGGTCTCTCCCAAAATTATTTCCGTCGCCGCTAGCCGATCTCCAGGGCCAGCCACACGCATCTTTTATGCATTCTCCTTCCCCGCTGCAGACGAGAAGCGTACCCCATCCCCTGCGTGTGAGAACACAGCTCTAACGGACGGGGGTGCAAAAGAAACAGGGACGCCTTTTATTTTGTCAAAGTCCAATGTATCAATTTTTTTATATTATTCTGGTCCGGTGTCATCCGCTTCGAGTAGTCTTCAATATTTTATTTTATTTTAATTACAAATACATATCGAATAATGCACATTTTATGTAGTTTTTTTTTTAATTATATATACATCAATGAAATGTATTAGATTGAAGTTTTCAAATTCATTCGCATAGCCATTACGATCACCCTTAAAGCTTGTGTGGAGGTGGAAACGCTATTCCCAAAGTGGGCCAATCGCTAGAGAAGGTTAACCCGGCCGCCGCGTCAGTTTCAATATGAAAGAAGCCCGCTCTGCGGTAAGGTTTTTTCTAAATGCTGTGCTTCGCTGTATTATATTATGTTATGATAAATACGGCAATTAAAAATAGCTGGTATAACTGTTATCATGCCTAGATACATAAGGTTCGAAGTGCCACACTAAAAAATAGAATTGATTGTTGAATTTAGCTGTGTATACTTCAATAAAATCATTGATAGTCCCTTGTATTGAAAAATCACGGAAACATGTTTGATGACGTAGACACGCTTGTGCGCCCATAAAAATTAATAAATCACTCACTATAATATTTTACTCATGTTAGAAACACTTAAAAATGCCATTAAAAATATTGAAAATAATAAATAGCTTTTATGTGTGTGTCGCATATTATTACATGTTTTATGGTTCGCGTAAAGTTGAGTCCACACTGGTTGAAATATTATAATAATTTCTTTTGTTATTTTTTGAGTGAAATTTGGATTTTTACTAGATTAAACTTTTCAGTTTTATTGAGCATTGTGTTATGTTAGTGATTGTCGTTTTATGTTTTATAAAAAAAACAATATTTATTTTGTAAAATCTGCGTAATTTTTTCTAAGTGCTATAAAAACATTTTTTGCGTGAGGTTTTAAAATTTTATAAACATTAAATTGCATGCAAAGATAATATGTAATATAGTTGAAAAGTCAATATTCCATGATTTATATTTTATATTATGTTGTATACCCGTGTGTTTTTTTTTATACTTACGTTTATTTATACGTTTTATACATTCCTTCATAGTGATTCGTAATTTATTGGTAAAACTCGCAATCGTCCTAACTAAAATATAATAATATATTATATTTTTTCATTCCGTGTGGACGCATCTTTACAAATATTTACGACTTTCAATAATGAGCTCGATTTATGACTTTCAAACAATTGGGGTGACACATGATGACATGACCATGAGTAATAAAAATAAATGACATAATCCAGAACACAAGTTCAAGTACATATTTAGAAATATTTCGACACACATTATTTATTGTTTTCGGTTCGGTTTTTTGGTTGTCTTTTATTCCCGCAAACATGGTGTTGTAAAGATCGCGGTGAATATTCAACTTGACACGATAAATCACTCGGCGCACACTCAACTCGAATGAAAATATTTTGTATGCCTAGTGCGCAGGCGCTGTAAAATACCGCGTAGATTTGAACTGATGCAATCGTACCGGCGAATCTCAATAGATCGAGAGGGTTCGAAAGATCGATGATTATGAAATTAAAACAACATATTTTTGACAAAGTTATATAGGTGGAAGTAGGCGGATGGATCGGGCTATTTTTTAATAAAATTCTCAATGCCGCATGAAAAATATTTCTTGCGTTATCCACAGGTCAAGGTTTGCGTATCTGACTGCTATACGGTCGCCCATGTGTTACGTACTAGCCGTATCCTACTGGAATACGGTCGCCGGGAAAGGGTTAAGAACAATATGTAGGGTGTTAAATGTAAAAATTTAAATAAACTTCTATATAAAACATACCATTGGACCGACTCTTTCACTAGTGGTGTTTCGAGGAGAATGAGAATAATGGTAGTCTGACGTCTGAATTTGTAGTCTGGCTTGAACCAAAGCTCCACCAACTCATCGTTTCTCAACAGCGTGGGGGCATCTTCGGGGGGCTGCACCTCAACAGCATTTTGATTTCCAGCTGACGCATCAGAAGTGGGTTTGGCAGTAATCTCTGATTTTTCAGGCATAGGGATCAGGTCAAAGTTGTCCGTGATGTAGATGTTGGGTTCCGGCAGATGGAATTCTGGCAATGATTGTATTTCTTTCCATCTGGTTATGGATTCCGTAGGTATTGCTATGGACATTAATTCAAAGACAAAGTTTAGACATTTCTATGTATCAGCAAAACGATAACTTAGTAACAGCGCCATGCATGGCCCCCACAAAGGGCGGGCTGACAGGGTTCTAGCCTGGGGGCATGGGCTCAGGAAGGGCCCGGCGTGGCGAATCGACCAGATAAGTGATTTAAACAAATTCTCTCGAATAGTAAAAAAAGTCGCCTGTTGCCCTATTTATCTTCAATAATATTATTATTTAAAATTATGTGGTTGTACGGTACAATTTTTAATTATGTATCGATACTCGACAACTCCATAATTCAAATAGATTAATAGAATAATTCAAATATTCAAAAAACACTAAATACATACATTAATTTTACCGCGTACACCATTTGGAAAACGCTACTGTAGAGCATCACACTGTCTTTATCTTTAGCGATAGGTAGGGGACCCGTCAAAGATCCTAAAATGGGGGCCCGCTTCACGATGTGGGGGCCATGGCGCCATGATACATAACGATAGAATTATGATACTAAAGAGACAGCTGTCAAAATAATACAGTAGAATCTTGATGGAACGAACTAATGTGGGTGAGGGGGTGTCCGTTAGAGGTGAAAATCCATTATATAACACAAACAAAATCCAATTTATTCATCTTCGGATGATATATATACAGACACACCCATTGTGGAGTGACGTTAATGGTCGATGTCGACGCGCTTGCTTTCGGTAATCCTGCATTGTTTATAATCAACTATAATTACAAAAATGCGTTTAATAATATAAAGTTGAATTCCGTTATCTGATAAATAGTCAATAAATGTTATTAGATCGTCGAGATGCGATCTTATCACTGATAACTTTGTTTTTGGGTGTGTTGATACTTCTTCTTCACTTCCTTCCTCATTTTCCAAGATCACAACTTCATCTGCTATTTCACTTTAAGTCATGATGTGATACCCAGGGTCACCTTCATCTACTTCATACTATCGTAAACTTAATGAATAGAGTAATAAATGTATCCATTCACTTCAAGTAATCAAATTAAACTGCCATGTGAATTAGCGGCCAGCGTTGCAAGTGTCAGTGCTACGTTCAGTCTAAGAGTCTTATGACTCGAATTCGAATGCGAGAGGTATGACGTGATTATGATGCGCAGAACATTGTTTACAAGCAGTGACATCTGGATTTATTCAAACAGTTTAAATCAATTATGTACAAAAGTCGAAGACTGCCTGTAAAGTGATTCCATAATATTATGTTAAATCATTTTGTTTTTCAAATCGCCCATTGATCGTAAAATTTCGCTTATCGCAACCGTGTCCGAAACGTCTACCCCGTGGTCAACGAGGGTCTACCAGAATAATATACATAAATTTTCATCAGCGTTTTTGCCAATATCGTCGGTAATTTTCTATAAACACGTATCTCAAAAAACACAACTTTTCAGAATTTAGAAATAAATTTTCTTCTATGAAATATCTATTTAGTATAGTTACACATATTTTCATGAAAGAACTCTTATGTTTCTTCAATTAATTGCACTATACTTTCGACTGATCAGTCATATTGTCGAAGATACGAGAATGCGCTGCAACTTTACTGTGAATATTACTGCAGTAAACACGTATCTTGACTTACGAGAAAAAGCTTCAGTATAATCATCTGTCGGAGTTCAGTATTCTGTATAATTACAAACACCTAACTCAAGATACGAGTTTATAATTTTTAGATAAGTCTTTTATTGTGATACGAGCTTTTGTAATTGCTAAAATCTATTATGTTATAAAGTATGTTTTGAAATACGTGTTAGTGGAATATGTGCGTATTCAAATTCTGAATTCATTACATTAAACAACTCAAAACTGACAGAAAATTGAGATACGTGTTTGTAAAAAATTACCGACGCTATGTAATCTAAGTCACACAACATTAATATGTACCTGTTTTCTTGTATTCCGTGCCGAACCACTCCTCGGTCTGATCATATTGGATGGGTACCTTGTGGCTCTGCGAAGAGATCATGATGTTCACCGTCTCCGGAGTCATCGCGTTCAAGACGTAATTGATCAGCTACACACGAAATAATGTATTTCATTGATCATGCATGATATTATGTGGAATGTTTAAATTACCTATGTGACAATGTTGTTAGCTGGCTCATACTAATGTAGTATATACTAATCATATGGATATCTCATATACTCTGTTATATGTACTCATATTAGAGCCATGAATAGCTTCACTGAAGAGGTACATTAAAGCGTATTATGGTTTCAAAAGATCTTAGCTCACAATTTCATAGTATGTATTGTGTGAAGTTCTCTTCAAATGATCGTGCAATGCAAAGTCACTTATAGCTAACTTAATCAGTACACCAGAGGTCTATTTTTTTGCTTCTATTTTATACATTAAGGCTCCATCGCATCTATTCTATACAGAAGATTATTGGCAGCTATCGAGGGTAGTTTTGCATTTTTTGTATCGAAGTATTAGCACTTATTGTAACAATTACAATAAGTTAGCCGTCTAAACAGTCAAAACTGTTTATCTCGCTCTAAAATTTATTACAGCCAAGTACAACATAGTACTTATTGTAACAATTACAGCTAACTTATTGTAATTGTTACAATAAGTGCTAATACTTCGATACAAAAAATGAAAAACTATCCTCGATAGCTGCCGATAGCAGTCTTGTGTAAAGAATAGATGCGCATATCTATATAAGGTATTTTTGAATATCTTTGACAGATACCTACGCATTTTTAACGGTATGTCTTTATGTGTGAGATGCATATTATATTCTTCAAAAGTACTTAACGTAATAACATGATAATTAGTGAGTAGGTACCTCTGGGTTGTAATTGTAGGAGAGTGAGAGTCCCGTGAGGTAGTGCTTGGGGGGATAGTAATGCATGGCCTCCGCGAGGGACTCCACATTGTCGCTGGGCTCACTCTCATCCTCAAACTTGAAGTTTATGTCTTCTATGGTCTGAAAACAATTAATGAAAATACCTCTAACAGTGATCCCAGTGTTAATCACTAAAAGTTTACAAAAATCGGCTGCAAATCGGATATAAAATATGGCATCACCATGTTTGTTAAAATTGTATAACACAAAAAGACCCTCAAAAAGCCAATATATCGGATCTGTCGTATTCTAAGGGTTTACCTGAATTTCCTTAAAGATTCTTTCTCCGTCGATGGGCAATTTTTCCTTTATCATTTTAATATATCCAAACACTGCATCGATCACCTGCAATAGAACATAAAATATTTTTTTAATTACAACACAGATGGCGTGACATTTTTAGTATTAAAAAATAGTTGTCATAGCTTGATAAATCGTGAGCAAAAGTCCTTTTGATATTTCTCTAATTTACGCGTCCATGTGACAGGGACTTACAGGATCTAAACTAGATCCTCTGGGAAGATACTGTTTGAGACGTACATGGTTGTTTGTTATCGTAAAAGATTTTTGTGTTGTCACAGCGTGTTCTTCCTCATTTTTTCTTCGATGTCAGCTATTACCGAACACTCGATGTACACAAGTGACAAATTTGACTTTGAGACCATGATATTGGTCCAGAATAAGGAATATTAGTAATGGGTTCCGGCACATTCAGTAATACGGAAAACAAAACTACGTGAACAGATCTTCACGTCCGCAATAAGACGTCACAAATTTTTTAAATGCAATATAATTGGCCTTTGTGGCCACCAGGTCGGACAGCCCGACAGGCCCAACGGTTGGTTGGACCGACTTAGGCATCTCTTCCTTCTCGGAGAACATTCTCAGACATTCCCAGAGGATGTGGTTTGCATCCTGTAGTTCTCCGCCACATGGACATGTTGGCCAGGTAATAAATAGCTATGGTCAACCAAACTGCTTTGGACATTGATATAGTCCACTTAAGTGAGGTGAGTATTGGCCTTGCGTACCTTGTCGATGTTTTCGAGGCCATCCTGTGTGAGTCGCATGTTGATGGAGAAATAGTACATTAGCGACGTGTGGTAAATATTTGATTCAGAATTGCCAGCCGTGACGTCCAGGGCCCATACACTGCGAAAACATAACAATGTCTTAACTGAGTTAGTTTTACTCACAAAAGTTTGTTCCAAATATAGATGAAATGAAAGCAAGAATTGTCGGTGATTTAATACCTATATTTATACCTATATAGTTTAATACCTATATAGTAATATTTATATAGTTCAAAAGAATACATAAATATTCTGGAGCTATTTATTTAGTCATGCAGAGTGAAAAATTCCCATTTGCAAGACTCCTCCAATTTTCATCACTGTTAGTAGCAAAAAGAATTGACAAACTTTCTCCTCAGGTACGATGAAAGACTTCCGGTTCCTTCATGTCCTATAATCCAAGAGACATACTGTTGTGGAGCATCCAAGTAATGCTTCTGGAATGACTTCATCCCCCAGTTTAACACCACCTGTGAATAAAAGCGAAATACGAGAGCCGTTGAAAAAATATTCTGATCTTTAATTTTTTCCTGCGGAAACAAAACAAACCGCAGGAGACAGAGGGTACCTTCATGAGCACGGGTGAATATTTTCCAGGTAAAATTAATAATAAGATTGGTAAATCAATTTTGAATTTTAAGACTCACCTCAGTAACCTGTCGAACCGGTTTAATGTAATAGATAGAGTGAAAATCTGGTGTGATGGTTTCCGGCTTGAAGGCGTACTGTGAGAAATCGTCGCCGTCCAGATTGTTGGAAGCTATCAGACCAAACGTGCTGACCACATACTTTTCCAGAGTTTCCAATGGTAATCTCGCCTAGATTTAAAAAAAATAGTTTTATCGGTGACAGTTTTAACTTTCACAGTGTTATCTGTCAATTTTATCTGTTAAGCAATGACATTTTTTCATGATCAAATCTCAACGTAACACATCACATCCTACGATTAAACTAGATACTTTTTTCCATCCACCCATTGCTGAATATTTAATTATATTATAGTAGTTATACGAAGGAAAACCTGTGAAAATAACACACTTTATCTTGATAATGTTTACTATGTGAACGAGATATGTATCGTAATATATTATTATTATTATTTATATAAATAATTTTGGATGTGGTTTACCAATTTAAAAAAAATCATTTACTCGGTAAAGTTTTACCTACAGTTCTATCTGAAACAAACACCCAGCCTTTGAGAAAATAACGAAAATATAATGTAACTTCATTTATGATGTGGGAATCAAACCTGGAGCCAATGGATGAAAGGCCATTGGACTACATCTTAAATAGATATATACATCACCACGTTCGATCCCAAGAAGATCATATGGACTTCTACAGAATTGAGGTTGTATTAGCAGACTTTTGTTCTTACGAGAAATGGATGTTATCCTATGGGTATAGGGTTTGCAATACCGGTATTTCAAAACCGGTATCCCAGTATTTTTCGATAAGACATACCGAAATACCGGTTTTAAAAATCAGACAATACCGATATATCGTCACTGTTCATGGCAGAAGACACTAATTCGAAAAAATGACATATTGAGTTAGTACCAAAATGTTCCTTATTTCAAACTTTACCGTCTGGAAACCTTCTTAATAAATAAACAGTCTTTATTTTAAAGTCAACCTTTTTACGATTACTTAATAAACTCACATGATAGACCATTATTTCAAACTTTTTAACAACTTCAAAGTCAAACTACTCAAAACTAGTATTCTCCAGTTAGTGTGTTCTGCCAGAACAGAGACGATATTCTGTATTGAAAATGGAAACAAAATGTAAACACAGTCGCTACGGGCACTTTTATTTGATTTTGTAATTAACGTGTTATTTGCATTTGAAAAGCGGTTAGCAAAAACATAAATTTGTGCGTCCTGTAAGCATTGAGAACATAGAATGTTTAATAGGACTGTACATTTTTTTGTCGGATTAAGCAATGTCTGGATTAATTCCATTGCCCCTCGACGTCCTTGGTGACCAGCAATGACACGTCTAGATTTGCGAAATGCATTATTGTAGGTACTTCCCTAGATTTAAATTTATCCAAATATTTTCGCCAGTCACTTGCGGATTTTAGAAGTTGTCAGGTGTGTTTTTAGATGTATCAAAAATTTATATATATATATATATATTTATTTATTGGTACTTAGATACTTCTGTTTTTTTCTATATATTTCACGAATACCGGTATTCAATAGGAAATACCGGTATTGGTATTTCCATTTGGTATCGCAATCCCTATGCGGATCCAAACACACATTGAAACAATTAAAAGTTTAAAAACAATAGGTGAATTTACCAAACCCCGGTTTCGAACCTGTGACCCACAATATTATAAGCCGACACGTTACCGCTCGGCCATTGTGGGTGTTAGGTTAAATGTTTCCCTACGAAAATAGCACCATATTTATACAATGCATACCTGGACAGCAACAGTCATCCTGTGAGCACTGTAATGCCTGTCTTTGAAGTCATGAGCGGCCTGGTACAGATCGGGGTCTGAGGGTCCCTTGGGGGCGGACAGACTCCTGGAGTCGCCCCACATGAAGGAGCGGCCCGGGTGACCCTCAGGCAGTAACATGCATAACAGTTGGTCTTTACGGTTGTCGTCCACCGGAAGGGCCATGTTGAATTCTGAAATGTGTATGCAAGATAAACATTCTAACCTTTTTACCAGACGTGATACTTAATCCGATAGAAGAAAATGAAAAGTATACGATGAATAGGCAGATAATTTACCTGACTCAATGGATTCTCTTTCCCTTTGCATGGCCTCCTGTTTCATCAACGGTGACACGAAGAACTGGGCGAACTTATCCATAGCCTCGTCCAGGACAGTCTCCTCGATGTCAAAGTAGAATGTGGTCACCTCACAGTCGGTTGACGCATTGTCAGAGCCACCTTTTTTCTGTGAATTTAAACATTATCATGGCTTGAGAGTCTATCAAAAAAATGAAAACGTAATTGTTTTTACTGATATACAAACATGTTCCAAATTATGTAATATGTTCAATGAAGAATGCTACGTTCTTAAACCTTGGTATTATTCATTGAATAATTATCACAGAACAGATCAATATGATAGAAACACAAGAGACAGTCGCCATATACCAAGAATTTGACGGCAGTTTTGATTTATGATTTAATGAGGGGCAAGCTATTAACATAAGAAATACTGAGTCAAATATTACGAATACATTACATTAACCTGACAAACTTAAATTAACTATTTTTTTATTCAACAAATAATTCACAAGATTTAAGAATGTAACATTCTTAAATCTTGTGAATTATGTGTGCGCAAAACCCGAGAGACGCAGGTTCGATTCCTGCTGGGTGTCATATTCTTTTAAACATTGAAAATAAATTCTTCAACACGTGTTGATGTTTATCCCATATTTCTCCACACTCGAGAATCATACCTTCTTACAACCACATCCAAAAGGTAATGGAATTTCCATTATTTGTGTGATAATTGTAATTTAATTTAAAATTATTAGCAAGACGTACCTATATAAAAATTAAATTTGGAGAAATATTGGTGTCATCTAAGAAGGTAAGTTAACAAAATTTGATAACACCTCGGACACATAGTTATTGGTTATTTTTCATGATTGGGTGTGGTGCAGGTGATTGAATTGGTAAATCACATTAGCTGAAATCCAATGGGTGCAGGTTCGAATCCCATCAGTTACCAATATTTCTTCTAATGGGCATGTTGCTGAAGTATTCCGAATTATGTTTATTCAATATACAAACCTTAATAAAGGAATCAAAGTCATTCTCTTTGGGGTACTTCTTGCTTCCCATGAAGAGCATGTGTTCGACAAAGTGCGCCATCCCTTGGATGTGCAGGGGGTCACTTAAGCTTCCAACGTTCACACACAGGGCGCAGGCAGCCTGAAATATCGACAATATTAGTAAGTAATTCTAAGTAAACTGCTGATGAATCAAAATTTAACTTTAACTCCCTTACGTATGACAGTCGTTACCCATAGTCTATCTCCCTCCAGCAGGGAATCTACGGTCACTGCCATGAGAAATCGACACTGTTGGAGGCGCAAGGAGGAAAGCGAACATCAAAAAGAAATGTACATAGATTGATAAATTGACGACGCCCGATGTAATCCCTACCCCTGAATTACTATGGCTTTAAAAATAAGGTCATTTTGTAAATATTTGTGATTTGAATTGACATATTTGAACGAATCAACCACTTATTTTTCATAATGTAAACGCAGCGCAAATAAACAAGATTGTTTTGATTTCCTGTGTGACTTGTGGTTTCGATCGACAATTTTTATAATCATGATTTAAATCACCGTCACTGTAGATAAAAGATTTTTTCTGATAATAACCAAAACAAATAATAAAATCGCACAATCAATAATATGTGGTTTGCTGTGTCAAATGCTGGCGTGACGAAATGTAGGTGTTTCATGATTATTTCCTTTTAATGAAGACCGTTTCAATTAATTTCATCACGGGTTACCACACCAATGTTCCAGGCAAAGCATTAATAAATAAACAAATACGTCAAGAGAGACAAAAAAACGAATTTGACTTATAGAATTATCACAGAGATAAAAAATACCAGTGGATCTATTCAACCGTAACCTTTAACTTTGAAATCATTAAAAATCTAAATAAAATGAGGCTACGGGTTTCAAATATGGTGTTAACCAAAAATGTTGATAGAAACCTTCTTCTATAAAGATGGAACCTCAATGTATAAAATTTAAGCCAAAAAAGGAACTTCTGTTTCACTGATTATTCGCATTGCAGATCCATATACAGAGAATTTCACACTAGTGTGTTCTCGAATTACGACGATGTTCTGTTCCGCCACCTAGGTTGTAAGTCGAATTTCTTTATAACAGGCAAGTGCTTGCTGAATGAAGCGGCGTGATGTACCTTCGAAGATCTAGCGGTGTCCGAGTCCATATTATTAAATTTTAGAATAATTGCATCATTGATTTGGCTAAAAGCTGCAGACATGTCTTATACCACAAACTTTTTGGGTGGTTCTTCAAGTTAATCTAGTTCTTTTAGTGCTACGACATCTTAAAAGCTGTCACAATATTTCTTTACTCCTGGAATAAAACAGTTGTCAAACCAGTCTTGTAACAGGCATTGTGTCATTCATGCCTTTTTATTTCAACGATAATGTAGCGGTAAAGTAGACTTTCCCTTGAAGGCTCTTGGATTTTTAGAATGATAAATCAAAAATGACTTCAGTTTATAACCAGTGACATTTCCACCTAACAAAAGGGTTAAACAATCTTTACATGCCTTAAATCCGGGCATCATGCGTTTAGCGTCTATTTGAATGTATCTTCACATCAATGGCGAAATGTGGAGGTAGGCTGTTAAGATCCGCCATAAATAGTGAACACTAACCATTGTCAGTCGTACATGTTTGTTTTTATTGAAATAAGACTAGAATCCACAGATGGTGTTGGTTAGATTTTAAAATACAATAAAACCATGCGAAAACCAAGCCGTAATAAATAATAGTCAAAAAATACTCATCTATCTATAAAATATCTAAAACTATGCAATTAAATCATACATAGCTTTGGATATTTTACAGATAGAATAATATTTTTTATCTATTATAGTTTGGTTTAGGCACGGCCTAATGAATTAAAAAAAAAATGAGCAATATGTGTAATATGTATTCTAAAAGTGTGCACCATTTTGTGGTATCGTTCAAAATATACCAAAACTATTATGGTTTGGTTTAGGCAGGGTTTGAATGATTTTTAAAAACTAACCAATACCATCTATAAATTGTGATCTAAGTTCAATAAAAAAAAATACGTATGACTAACAAAGTTTAATGTAAACTATTCATAGTGGATCTTAACAGCCTACCTCCACCCTTCACTACTGCTTCACATTATGTTTATTTTTGTGTTATACTTTCATGTTTTTTTAAATCTTCCAAACCAGACGGAGCTGTTGATTGTTATTTTTATCTCTAAGTCTATTGTCTTATTCTTGTTTTTATCACTCTTACTAGCCATTCTGGGAGTAAAAAAATCACAAATAAATAATGTAAAAACGAAGTAGAACTCCAAATTTAAACCGTGAGTAAACCACCGTTCACGAGCGCACACAAAGTGTGGCTAACTGCACATTGTTTAAAAAATTATAGATGATGTAATATCTTATTTACACCAGCAGCGCACGCGGGGTGAAAAATACTTGAAAAACAGGTTTTTTTATGAATTCTTGTTCGTCATAAATGTGAATGGTTGTTGGTTGACTGTTGGTCATAAGTCGAGAACTCACTGTACTGCTATAACATTTATTCGCAAATTTACATGGCGTATGAAAAGATAATTCGTAACCATGAGTAGATAAGCAATCAATAATCTACAATTCACCATTTATATTTCCATTCTCCTATTTTCCAAAGAGTCTACTACGTAACTGTGAGGGAAAAGTAGGCCTTAGTTTAAAGAACAGGGTTTCAAATCTTCTCTTTCTCTCACTCCTGCGGCAGGCCGTGAGTGGTATAATACTAATCAAGCGATACATCGAAATCACGCAGGCTTTCTCGAGGTTAATTTGACTTTCACTTAAACTGGTTAAGGAAATAAAAATAGGAAAAGTTAATGCGTCCCTTTTAAAATTCCATTGAAAACATATTAAATTACAAATGAATGCATATACTTTTTATATTTTCACGATTTTGGATTTATGGTACGATCACCAAAAATCCATCCCGTGATCGACATGTTGGACATACCTGCTCTATATTACTGCAAACTCTTTTCGAATGGAATCACCTCCAGTTTTCATTATAGTCGGTGTGTTACTGTATTCATAAATGTGTAAAAATTAACCTTTTGTGATTCACCGGTGTCTACAGCTTTCCGCGGCGACCCCATCTCTTCACTGGTGTCTCCGTCATGAGTGTCTTCTTCCTCGGTGCTGCTGTCCTCTCCATCGTCGCTAGTGCACGACTCCAGAGAATCGTCATCCTCCGAAGACGTGATCGCCTCCTCTACACCACTCGCCGGTTTCTCCGGAGACACGTCTGATATTAACAATGCTCGCAGTCCATTCTCCAGCTGGATTACCCTTTGAGGAAAAATACAATAGGTGAGAAGTTTAAAAGAGTGCACCTCGACTCTGGGATACTGCAATCAGATACTAATTCCAAATTATATCAATTAAATGCACTGATGTATGGAGTCGACGACAATTTGGCCGCACCATATAAATTATGCTGATTGGACGATGCCATCTGAGCGCTATAACAACTGGATGATTGTCATCTCAACATCAATACTAATTAAGGAATAATGTTGTAATGCGTCACACAAATCACAGCAATGCAATTTAATATTTTGAGCAACTTAAATGAACTAATTAAAGTTACTATTTCATTAGTCAGAGATATAGTCAAATAAACAGATAGATTATGTATTTAAACATAACTGCCACTGTGATTACCCCGCTACTAGCGTTATGCGACAATGCATATGCCCAGTTAAAAATATTTACCAATCACTCCTTAGCTTATAAGCCGACTATATCACACGAGAAATGTCTCAACCGTCACAACAACATTCAAATATGATTTAATATTGTTTATGTTGTTCTTCCAAGTAGTGACTAATCCCATCCGCTTGTTTTATCTTCGAAAATTTGTTTTTGCATATTTGCACAACCACTATTCCACTGAGGGTTCGTCCATATAACACACTTCACATGATTTTCGGTAATATTTAACCCCCGTCCTCCTATTGTCACATTTCATCACAAAATCTTTTACCACCCAATCTAAATTACATCACATATCTGAAATCCATCCTACCTCCTTTAACAAAATATTTTCAGTCAGTTTAAAATCAATTTCAGTAAGTAGTTATAATGTTACCACGGATTAAATTATTCTCAGAAAAAAATGAGTTTATATTTTGTAACCTAATATTTTTTACAACATTCCCCCCAACCCACTCTTTCGAGAGTGATATCATATATGGACAACCCCTGATTGGTAGTTTTAGAGTGCTGTGAAAATATTTTTACAAATTTTTTTACCAGGAGCGTAGCAAAATATTTTAGCGCCTGGAGCAGTATCGTAAAATGTCCCCCTTATGTAATACAAAACTTGTAGGTAATAAACTATGCACACTTACAACCAACCTATAAATAGGTAAGTTCGACTGTCTGGTTACTAATAACATAATTAAGTAATACGGGTTTAATACTTTGGACGCGGAAGACGCACACGGCGCGTAATGACCAGGCGGCCGATCGATGTAATTAACGTGCATTTTAAAGGGGGCAATTAAAATCTCATTATCTCTTCAGCAGCGAAAGCGTTAATAACAAAGTAATATAAGTATTTTCAAAAATGATTTCTTAATTTTTTTCATTAGTTTATATAAAAATTATAGAATTCTTCATACTTAATTATGAAGGAAAGACTGAATTTTCAATATTCTATATAATTAATCAGACAAAAAACTAAACAATTGATAAACAATAATTGACAATGTATTAAGTACATTGTCAATTACACATTTTTTTAAAGATAACAAACACTAAAAAGATTTGCACCGATTTACGATAAAACTTAATAAAACGCAATTTTTTTATAGTACTTATTTCACTTTAATTAATATGTTAGGACCGGTTTCGTCCGCCTCAGTGGGACATTTTCAACTGAGGCGGACGAAACCGGTCCTAATATATTAATTAAAGTGGAATAAGTACTATAAAAAAATTGCGTTTTATTAAATAAAAACAACAATACAATGCAGTTCCACCATGAATTGACAGTTAACAAAATAAAAGAAATTACGATAAAACATTAGTTTTTATCATAATCATACGGTACGTTTCCCCGTAATTTGGTCATATTAGGATGAAATTTTCCATTCACTTTTTATTCTTGCACGTTTAACGAAACTTCATTGCTGTGCCCTTACCAGAGCTACGCCCGAGGCGGTTGCTCCTCTCACACACTTCTCGGCACGCCACTGCTTACAAGCACACTGAACTTAATAATTTGAAGACAACTCCAATACATTCAAAGTGACATTCCTTGACGGTATTATGAGACAAAGAATTAAATAAAAATGACGGAAAAATTATTCTCGATAAAGATAGGTCAGGGTTTGGAATATATTTTTTGTTTTTTAATAATGGTAGGTACTACTTAATAACTTGTGCAAAACACCAAACATAATACACTTGTCATAATTTCATTTGAGCAACAGATGCCATAATAATATGAATACGTGTATTAAATAAGGCTCTAAGTACCAAAAAGTAGTATTGCCTGTAGTTACAAAATACCAAGTCATTGCAGTAAAATTTCATGAAGAAGACCTTTTGAAAAATGTAGTTTTACAGTGTGAAGCAATCACGGCAGCTTCTATAATTTTAGGTATTAAGAACTCGCAAGTGTCAACACACCATCGTCAGCTATTTTATATTGAATGCCGTTGACCACTGCAGTGCTACTTACACCATTATAAATAAAACACGCCAACGGACTTACAACGTCGACAGGTTTAATTATTTTGCTGTATTTTTTTGACTTGCTTGAGGCACTTAGACTATAGTTGAAGTTATTGGCGTTGGTATGTAGAACATTTTTCTATAAAAATGTCAGTTTTTATGTTTTTGGTACTTAGCGCCTTAATTAATACACATATTCATATGTACTCAACAAAAACTTTTGGTAACAGTTTATTGCGTGTAGACAATTATAATAAATACCCTTTTCTGTAGGCGCATAAGCTTTTCGGTCCAATAATTGTTGATTGAAAATTTGAAATTTTCATGCATCATTATCACAAACTAAGCTTATATTGGGTTAGGTTAGGTTAGGTTATGTTAGGTAAGTTTTGGTTTGGTCTAAAAAGAAAGTTATAAAATCTCATGACATCATATGCGGCACATGTATCAAACTTTTAAGAAACAATAACAAAGGGAGAAAGAAATCGATTTAAAGGGTCTTGTAAGGAACATGCAATAGATCGGGCTTTGTACCCAAAATTCTTAAAATATTATCCTAAAGTCGTGATTTTTGGGGGATAAATAGGTAAATGATTAAGTGAATGTTGTTTCCATGGTTGTAAATGGAGAGCTGACTTACTTGTACTTCTTTTTGTCAGACTCCGACTGTATAGGGTTTTCCAATACTTCTATCTTCGGATTTTCTACGACCGTAAGACTAAATCGCTGCGGCTTTGTTTTGGGCTTACACCGAATAGGTTTTTTCAATTTGCGACCACCGGTTTTGAAAGTGGCACCTGATTTTAGCATTTTAATTGATGTTAACGAAACTAAGCACCGGTTAAAAAATGACACTCGACTTGACAATCTTGACATATATTTCACGTGTTTATATAGTAAAAAATAACGTGCGCACGTAAAAATTTATTGCCAGTAAAAAAAAAACTTTTAAAAATGTTTTGTAGGTGTAGACCTAGGTTTCGTAAATCCAGTCGATTCGTAATGTGGGTAACTACCTAGGTATGTATTAGGTACCTAGTTATATTTTATTTCATCTGATTATAAAAAATACCTTTCAGAGCAACATTTTTTTATTCCACTTCGAGAAATGAACAGGATATTTCATATAAATATTTAATTGGGTACGTTGTAAATTGTTACTGATGTTTTTTTCATTTTTAAAAAGCATTATTTTTATATTGGGATTTTAAATAGTAAATAGGTATATTATAATGTACATACAAAATGGTACTGAGAAGACATTTCAGGAATAATCAACTTTCCTTACATATTCAAAGAGCAGTTTTGTCTTGGGCTAGTGACTACATTAAATTTATATTATCTATGATTAAATTCAAATTGTCTCTTATCATACACAAACAAAACTTATTTTTTCCTTGTCGAAATAACATTTTGACGAACGTTGGAATCGATTTATAACTCAAAATTTACAAAGCATTCCCGTAACGACGTTTCACAATTCACATTGTGAAAAAAAGTTAAATTTCGACAGAAACCTGTGAAAGGCCAACAGACCTTTGTGAGCTGTTGGTTCCGTTTTGATTTTTTTACCGTTCTGTAATAAATCAAAATAAACAATGGAATTTTAGACAATGTCTCTCTTCAGCAACAATCAGTGGGAATTATTCGATCGCACAGATAAGATGCTGCCGGAAAATCGAGGCGGCTTTCTAGGCTATGATCCGAACGACAGCATCTTTTATCTGAGTATATTCATTATTACTAGCTGAGCCAGCTGGCTCTCGCCAGTCTGTCTCGCTAAGTCTTGCAGACGGTTTGGCGTCTTAATGACATGGTGTTGGATTTCAATATAACTGTAAAGTATGTAAGACGGCGCCATAGTTTTCCTTTCGTGATGGATTTCCATTCCCGTCAGACAGTTTGACATTTCGCTGATTTGTCAGTTTTTCGAATTGCATGTCGTCACTGCCAATACAAATTTGGAGTCATATGCGTAATCTATTCTAGGTCTGGCCTTCACAATATCGTCTGACACAATTTCAGGCTGCTAGGCCTAGCAGAACAGCTGGCAATCACCGATTGCTACCACTGACATTTAAATTTTAATACAATATATGTGTAGGTATGTGCATTTAAATATGATAAATAATTATACATCTTAATCGTGATTATCATAAATAGCGATCCAATATAACGCGAATATTAATCTCTTTCGGGTCCCTTTTACATAATAAAGGTTAGCAGCATAAACAAATTAATTAAAACATTATTTTGTTTCAATGTCTACAAAAAATAAATGCTTGCAGCCATAGAATAATATTTTAAAAATCATTTTTTGATTTAAAAATTAACCTTAAACAATATAGTTTTCCGGTGCGGGACATTCATATCGAGACAAATGTTGATAAATAATAAAGCAATACATATTATCGAGTGCTTAAAGTCAGACAACGTTATCTACAAAAAAAGGGGTGTTGTTTTTTTTTTTTTTTTGAGATAACGTTATTTTACATTTACGGCTACATGATAGTCAAACAACGTTATGTCAATCTTTTCTAATTTCTTATTAAATCGTCAGTAAAGTTTAATGCCGGCGCTCCATTGGCACGCAAGTCAGACGATTTACAGTCTTCGGACTTTTTTTTCGCGTGGAGCACCCCAGGTCTGCGGACTTTTTAATCCGCAGACCAGGCTCGTTGGATTTCAAACATGTTTGATATTTTACTCGCCGAGCCGCTGAAATTCGTACGTTCACCACGCTTTACCGTCACATTATTTATATCTATGCCGACGGACGACAGCGCCATCATTATTTTACTGTCATTCAAAGTGTTCGGACATCTCACATCGATAACAACAATGGTAGATCTACGAGTGCATTCGAAAAGTTTCTTGGAAGATTTTATTAGTTGTTTTAAAGACAACCCATCGTTGTGGAAGACGACCAGCCCACTATACAAGAATCGTGATGCCAAGTCCTTGGCGTATGCGGAACTTTTGGAGATTTTAATCAAGGTGGAGCCGCAGGCAAGGGTCGACGATGTTAAAAAGAAAATACAGACATTGAGGTCGGGTTACAGAAAGGAGAGAAATAAAGTAAGGACATCATATCGAAGCGGAGCCGGCACAGACGCAGTTTATCTACCCAAACTGTGGTACTATAAAAATTTGGAGTTCTTGAACGACCAAATGGAAGGTACGTAGGAATGCTTTAAAGCTATTTATTATACACGTGCAGATTATGAAATTGTCGTACCTAGCTCTGAAAGTGACATCGCATTAGATTAGCTACTATTAAGCAATTAAAACATACAGCTATGAATCATTTCTAGTCACAATAAAATTTCTTATTCTTTGCTGAGGTAGGTAAGAAATAATAATATATAGGTACGATCATGGCGGTGGAAGCGCGGCTTATTGAGTCGTGGTCGGGTCCCAGGTTCAAATCCTGGGTCTGACAAGTACACATTGAATTTCAATTTGTGTATGAGTCAGAGTATGGACCTAATATGTTGAGCAAGTGGCTGACATCCATTTCTCGTAAAAACAAAATCTGTCAATACAAACCTCCACTCCGTGGAGGTCCATATTATGATCGGACATGGTCGAAAGAAGAAGAAAAGAAATGATCATAAAATCAAAAATCGCTCGAGTTAGGTTCCTTCAGAGACAATCAATAAATCGTCAATCATCAATCAAAATTAATGGTACAGTTTGGTTATGAGGAATACAGCGGAAAACACATTTTGAAAATACCCGATATACTGGATTACACCAATTATACCAATATCAATATTAACCGTATGAAGGAATGGGTACTTAGGGGAGAGATAATAAAAAACAAGTTTGAGTATTATGTTGTATTTTAACAATTTACATTTTGTTTTACAGAATCGAGCTCAATATCCAGCATGGTGGACGATTTGGAAAACATGTCTCCTGATGAGAGTTACTCCAACTCGTTAAACAACGAAGATTGTATTGAGGTAAAACATTTTAACTAAATTGTTACATTGGTTTAATTTATCTATTGCTTATCATACTTTCTTGCCATGTGACAGCCCCGGTAGTATTAAAATATTTTTCGAAATCTCCTCGCGCTTTCTTAGCATTGGCAGTGGCATTGGCAAATGCCAAAAACATTTTCTATAATTCGCCTGGCTCTGCATGTCCGATAATTATAATATTCTTTTACTGTGATTTAATTGCCTTTGTGAATACGGCTTTATGAAATCGTTACGTAATGCAAAGGCTTCATCGCCAATATAAACAAATGGCAGTGCATCAGAATTAGCAGTAGGTTTTTTTGATGCAGGTATTTTTAATCTGCCTTCGTCTAAACGTTTGAAAAAATCAGATTTTCTCAGTACGCCTCCATCAGAAATACGTCCATTTGTTCCAACATCAACATAAATAAATTCATAATTAGCATTTGCAATCGCCATCAAAACAATGCTGTGGAAATGTTTGTAATTATAAAAGTGGGAGCCGGCGCCTGCAGGTGGCACGATTGCAATGTGTTTCCCATCAACTGCGCCCAGGCAATTTGGAAATTGCCATTTACTATTAAATTCTTCTGCAATCGTCTCCATTTCTTCGTGCGTATCAGGGAACTGCAACAAAAAATAATCAACATTTTATTTACAGATAGAATATTCGCCTTTAACATCCACGTTGTCGACTACTCCAAGGTCGAATCTCAATAGAGCACCAGAACCCCCATCGTTCAAACGAAAAAAATCGAATGATAGCGCCAACAAAGTGTTAGAATTAATCACCGACAAACTAAGCAAGACTGAAGATGAATTTGATGTTTTTGGCAAAATGATGGCCATGAAACTACGATCGATGTCACAGGGACAAAGATTGCTGGCCGAGAAGCTGATGCATGAAGTTGCCTTTATGGGACAAAGTGACAAAATAACGCCAGCAACTACTGTTCATACTCAACCAGTTTATCGTATATTAAGCAAAAATGTACAAAAGCCGGTATAATAAATTAATGTTTTTTGTATGAATAAATATCTTGTAAAAATATTTGTTTTTTTGTTTGTTTTTATGCCTATAAACCTTAGCTTAAGCGATACAACAAATGGTAAGTATTTGAGCTATGTTAGCAAACCTATATTATTATGTGGCCTCATTTAGAAATCAAATTCCATGCTTGCTTTTCGAAGAATATGACTAGTATTACAATACATTCAACAGGAATAATTAAGCAGCTTGCTTACAGCCTATATGGAGAGTCCTGGCTAGGTACAGCATTCTAATGGTCTGTTGAATATTTAGCATGTCAACGATGGCCTTATTTGTGACTATATATATACCTATCTCAAATGCATCTTGTCTGCCATTCTTATGATGTTGCCGTCTATGATTTATATAGGTAAAACAATCCACTAAACGTTCACTTTATAAGACCAACCAATGTCTACTTGTTAATGATATATTTGTAAATTTGCCCAACTTTATTAGATGACGTATAATATAATACACACCTTGAAATATTCTCCTTTCAAAACGTCAATGATGACTTGGCAAGTTTCGGGAATTATCTTGCCCAGAGTTTGTCTTCCAATCGCAGTTCTATAATGCAAGTCAGTGAATGTTCCGCCGGCAGCCAAAAATCGCAGGGTTGCACATAATCTATCATGAGGAGAAATAGCTTCCCTCATCATAGTATTTTTTTTTTAATAAATGGGGAGACCAAATTATACAGTTCTGTGTATACATCCTCCGACATTCGCAAATAATTGCGGAAATCGCTCGGTTGCAAACGCAATTCTCGTATTAAATTTGTGTGGGATAATGTCGTTCGTTTCCTTATCCAATGTTTCACCCAGTATTTGTGTACCCTTTGCTTCGTTATTACATTATCTGCCACCCAATAACCCAAAAAACATAAAACGTCGGTATCATTTAACGCCATCACGATTTAACTGTCAGATATACGTATATTATCTATGCTGTCAAAGTCGACTGTTTTACTCGTCAAATTAATTATATACTCGTTTCGTTGAACGTCTGTTGGTCAGTAGCAGAACGTAGAAAAATCTGAAGACTTATTGTCGTCGGACTTTTGGCTCGCCAATGGAGCGCTGGCATAACGCTAATTACATAAGTTACCCTTGTTTTCGTATTTTTTTTAAACTATCCCTATAAATTTTAACATCATCATAAGCAAGATAAATGTACAATACACAATAAATTATAAAATATTAACATAAGGTTTTAAATAAACATTTCCCTTGTTAAGTTACAAGACTCTAAAA
The DNA here is from genome assembly GCF_057557595.1 of Rhyacophila brunnea. Lineage (NCBI taxonomy): Eukaryota > Metazoa > Arthropoda > Insecta > Trichoptera > Rhyacophilidae > Rhyacophila > Rhyacophila brunnea. The sequence goes on along the minus strand of NW_028232893.1, from coordinate 19,021,292 downwards.
TAACGATTTTTGGCTCTCCTGTAAAGTTGCACTTTTGTAGATAGTGTTGTTTGACACTAATAGGGTTTCCATGAAAATAAGCCGAACCGAATGGTTTATGACGGTCTCACCTTACGCCGAAACCGTTTATTGCCGTAATAAAACTTGTCGAGTGTTCACCCACTTAGCTTCGGAGTTGTATATACGGGCGCCGCCGTGTTCCATTATGCTCTATTCAAATAACGGTGTTTGTACATGCGCGCCTATTTGAAACAAGTATTCCTTATATTAAAACAGAAAAATATTTTTTCTCTATGGTCAGTTTTTGATGTCTATGGGCACTTAACTGTCAAATAAATGACAATTTCTCACATTTTGCCGCTAGATATCCCTAGTGGTCCATATATTTTGAACTCGCTATTACATTTACTTTCATATTATTTCTTTTATTTTTCGATTAATACTACATTATGGCCGGATAATCCGAATGCCGAATAAACGTTATTGAATAAATAATCATTACAATATAAACAAATGAAAGTAAATGGTTATCGTGATAGTATACCTACCTACCATATAATTATTAGGCATAAATCGATTCCAGCATAATCATGTGAATTGAGTTCAAAATATTATATTACTTGTATTTATTTGATTTCATGAATCTGCGTCTGATGTGTATTTACTAACGAGACTCTTAAATTTGAAAGCGTCGCCTCTTTTACGAAATTTGCGGCATTGTAGATTAGCTTTATCTACGAAAGCAAAGTTTACTACCTATAAATAAAGCATTCATGATTGAATAAAATGAAGCACCAATTATAGAATCAATTGTAAAATAGATAGTACCATTAGACAATAATCAAAATAATACACTGCATCATAATGAAATACGGAAGAAAACAAGTACCTATGACAATTATTATCAACAAACGCGGGCTGTCAGTTGCGATCTGTCAAAAATGGACTCTGCCGAATTTAGCAATCGGTTCGCTAAACTTATGGTAGAGGGGCATTAGGTGTTCGGGTTCGGCGAGATGCTTATGTACTAAATTTTGATGAACGCAATTATACGGGCGTATTATATATCTGGCGTAAAATCGCATTCGAAAATTTTGGATGAACACCCTATAAACTGCGTTATCGGCGCGAGACATCAGTGCGCATGCTCACATACTCAACTCGTTTGGGGGACTATGGTCACGAGTGCCCTTTGGTATGGGCAATAATGTCGACACGGATTATGACTAATAGGGTGTTCATCCAAAATTTTCGAATGCGATTTTACACCAGATATATAGGGTATCCATGGAATTAGCAAAACCGAATGGTTTATGACGGTCTCACCTTACGCCGGAACCGTTTATTGCCGCAATAAAACTTGTCGAGTGTTCACTGACTTGTCTTCGGCTTTGTATACTCGGTTGCCGCGGTGTTCTATTATGCTGCATTCAAATAACAGTGTTTATATATGCACGCCTATGTAAAACAAGTATTCCTTATATTAAAACAGAAACATATTTTTTCTCTATGGTCAGTTTTTGATGTCTATGTGCACTTAACTGTCAAACAAACGATATTTTTTCACATTTTGCCGCTAGGTAGCCCTAGTAGTCCACATATTTTGAACTCGCTATTCAGTGACATTAATGTCATTGTCGCTATTACATAATTTTATATTATTTCTTTTATTTTTCGATTAATACTATGTACATTATGGCCGGATAATCCGAATGCCGAATAAACGTTATTAAATATAAATATAATCATTACAATATAAACAAATGAAAGGAAATGGTTACCTATCGTGATAGTATGCCTACCTACCCTATAATTATTATGCATAAATCGATTCCAGCATGATGTGAATTGTGTTGTTAAAAATATTGTATTATATTTATTTGATTTTCATGAATCTGCGCTAGATTAGCTTCATCTACGAAAGCAAAGTTTAGTACCTATAAATAAAGCATTCATGATTGAATAAAATGAAGCACCAATTATAGGATCAATTGTAAAATAGATAATACCATTAGACAATAATCAAAATAATTCACTGAATCATAATGAAATACGGAAGAAAACAAGTACCTAGGTATGACAATTATTATCAACAAACGCGGGCTGTCAGTTGATCTGTCAAACATCGACTCTGACAAATTTAGCAATCGGTTCGCTCAACTTATGGTAGAGGGGCATTCGGTGTACGGATTCGGCGAGATGCTTATATACAAAATTTGGATGCACGCAATTATACGGGCGTATTATATACCTGGCGTAAAATCGCATTCGAAAATTTTGGATGAACACCCTAATATAATACGCCCGTATAATTGCGTTCATCCAAATTTAGTACATAAGCATCTCGCCGAACCCGAACACCTAATGCCCCTCTACCATAAGTTTAGCGAAACCGATTGCTAAATTCGGCACAGTCCATTTTTGACAGATCGCAACTGACAGCCCGCGTTTGTTGATAATTGTCATAGGTTCTTGTTTTCTTCCGTATTTCATTATGATTCAGTGTATTATTTTGATTATTGTCTAATGGTACTATCTATTTTACAATTGATTCTATAATTGGTGCTTATTTTATTCAATCATGAATGCTTTATTTATAGGTAGTAAACTTTGCTTTCGTAGATAAAGCTAATCTACAATGCCGCAAATTTCGTAAGAGGCGACGCTTTCAAATTTAAGAGTCTCGTTAGTAAATACACATCAGACGCAGATTCATGAAATCAAATAAATACAAGTAATATAATATTTTGAACAACTCAATTCACATGATTATGCTGGAATCGATTTATGCATAATAATTATATGGTAGGTAGGTATACTATCACGATAACCATTTACTTTCATTTGTTTATATTGTAATGATTATTTATTCAATAACGTTTATTCGGCATTCGGATTATCCGGCCATAATGAAGTATTAATCGAAAAATAAAAGAAATAATATGAAAGTAAATGTAATAGCGAGTTCAAAATATATCGCACCCCCAGTAAAATACTGTAGTAAGTCAAAAATAGGCATTTTGCAGGAGAGCCATTTGAAGTTTCAAATATTCTTTGTAAATACAGGAAAAGTCTGAATGTAAAAATTATTACTCATTTTTATGGAAAAACATGATCTATTTTCAACTGTATTCATCATTTTTCTCTAAAACATATACAAACGGAGATATTTGAATATTTCTGAGTTACGACTGTATTTTATTAGGATATTTGACAATTTCATGGTAAAATTTGAATCAACTCAATACTTTCTATGTAAATTTCCCTACCATCACTCTAATAATTTCAACTTATTTGTTGGGCACTGTAAAGGAAGGTTTTCAAAATATTAAGTTATGGTACAATCTTTAAAGATTTATTGAAAAAAAAAGAAAAATACAATTATTAGTTCAAAACAACAAAAAAATACTTAATTATTTAATTTAATGGGAAAATAATTTTTTTACATACGATTTTTAATTTTTAAACATCACTTGGAAGAGAAGCAAAAAATCATAATAAAATTCACGATGTTTAGCGGTGCAGAGGAAAGCAAATCCTTCTTTTTAATTGTCGTTATTTTTGGCCACTCTTGATATGCTTTGGATATATTGAGACCATCCATTGGTAACGGTTTGCCTATTTGCTGTTGTCGAACATTCAATTTCCTACATTCTTCATGATAACTGGTTTTAAAAAAAATAATGTATGGATAGTCTCTGTCTACTTTTATAACTTTAATCTTCTGCCACAAAACTTTTTCTCCATTTTCATCCGTGTTGTATTTTTTACCGATTTGATCTGCTAGTTTTTTCATGTTGAGAAAATTATTTGTCGTCATGGGTTTAACTATGTATGGTTGTCCTGTTTTCTTACTTGTTTGTACAATGGTAATCATTTGGCTGGGCACAAATATTGGTCCACTTTTTAGAGCCCTGGTCTTCTGCTGCTCAATTGTAGAATGGACGATATCGCCTTCATTTTGTTTATGCCCGGTGACCAAAAACTTATGAGAGATCGTTGTATTTTTTTGTGAATTCCCGGTGGCATATAAATACATTGCAGCAATGTATTTATTTTTATTCTGCCCGGCACTTGTTTTCCATGCAGTGGAGCAGTACCTTTCACTCACCCCAAATGTGTTGATAAAGTATTTTTTGCATACTTTTTGTATTTTACTTCCATTTAATTGTTGATAACAAAAATTGTTGCCTCTGCTGCTTCCAGTTTTTTTTGTTTGAATACTTTGGAACAATAATATCCATGCAATTAGTGAGAAAATTACGCTGTATCTCAAGATTTTCCTGTAGTAACAGAGTTACAACAGTATTTTTTTGAAAAGTATTGTTTTAGTTTTTTAGAAAGCTTCTTGTAAAATACTGTCGTAACTTAGTTACAACACTATTTTATTATCTATTCAAAAGTTTTCGGAAAGTAATGTACTGTATTAAGTGCTTTCTCTCCGACACTATTTGAGTTTGAGATACGATAGTATTTTATTAAAATAGCAAAAAAAAATATGAATCCAACCACATCCATAACTCGAAAACGCCCATTTCAGACTTACGACAGTATTTTACTGGGGGTGCGATATGTACCACTAGGGATATCTAGCGGCAAAATGTGAGAAATTGTCATTTATTTGACAGTTAAGTGCCCATAGACATCAAAAACTGACCATAGAGAAAAAATATTTTTCTGTTTTAATATAAGGAATACTTGTTTCAAATAGGCGCGCATGTACAAACACCGTTATTTGAATAGAGCATAATGGAACACGGCGGCGCCCGTATATACAAATCCGAAGCTAAGTGGGTGAACACTCGACAAGTTTTATTACGGCAATAAACGGTTTCGGCGTAAGGTGAGACCGTCATAAACCATTCGGTTCGGCTTATTTCCATGGAAACCCTATAATTCTGGTAGTGATAAGTTTCGACATGCCATATTTCGATAACCTACGTCACTTTCGCGAATAACTACGATGTTTCACACGACTCGCAAGTTCTAACATAAGGCCCCTGGAAACGCGCCATTTTGCTTCGTGATGGCGACGGCCGTAATAATTCTTAAATCGTGTAAAGATGACTTAAAACGTTACCATGTCAATGAATATATTATTATTGTTACTGATAAAATAATAAACAAAACATTAAATGGACACATGTCGGATTTATAAGACAAATTATATTTGGTTTGACATACCTCATTTGCACCCGCGACCCGCAATCCGCGCATCGCCTAGGGACGATCTTTTTAGACCGTGTCTCAACTAAAGTATGGCCTTAATAAAGACCTCCCTAGCCTGATTCTACTCCTTTCTGTCATATGAATTTCTGTATTTATCAAAATCGGTGATATTATATTTATCTACATATTCATATCGTCATCATCATCATCATCGACCAGAACCAATCCACTGCTTAATAAAGACCTCCCTAGCCTGATTCTACCCTTTCTGTCATATGAATTTCTGTATTTATCAAAATCGGTGATATTATATTTATCTACATATTCATATAGTCATCATCATCATCATCATCGACCTGAACCAATCCACTGCTTAATAAAGACCTCTCTAGCCTGATTATACTCCTTTCTATCATTGATAGATGTAATGATAATTGGAATTCCAGAAAGAAAGGACGAAGACCTTCGTAAAATTGTCTCTATGCTAGGGGCCAAAATCGGAGTAGCCATTCCTCCCAACGATGTCAATTATGTCTCAAGAATTAAGCAATTCACGCCCGTTCCGAACAGACCCAACGCCCATTATATTAAGGCTATGCCGCAGGGATATGAATGCTGAAATAATATCGGGAGCGCGAAAATCTAAATCCGGCGGGAAAATGTTACATTCTGCCGATATCACTCCCAGTGTACATTAACGAACATCTGACTAAACAAAACAAAATACTGCTGAAACTCACTAAAGCCAAGGCAAAAGATCTGGGGTTTACTTACACCTAGGTCAGAAATGGTCGAATTTTCACAAGGAAAAACGATACCTCCCCTGCTATTTGTATAGCAAAAGAGGAAGATTTAGGGGAAATTAAATAAACTATACAATGAAACTCACCTTCGTGAGCACTTCACTTTTTATTAATCTTGAGATACCGAGGAATATCATATTATTTTGTGTAATTAACATTATTGGTGCAACGATATATTTTTATTTAGGTAACTATTTATAGTGTCGTTAACTGCGACTATGATATAATTTGTCTTAAGCCGCGTTCACACGGTCCAAGTACGATCCAAGAAGACTTGGATAGGAATAATTAGTATGAAGATGTCTCATCCAAGTGACAGCTCCATACTATTTATTCCTATCCAAGTTAACTTGGATGCGTAGGACGTGGTCCAAGTAGCTTGGATAGGAATGATTAGTATGAAGATGTCTCATACGAGTGCACTTGGATAGGAATAAATAGTATGAAGCTGTCACTTGGATGGCACTCGATCCAAGTGTACTTGGATGGTACTTGGACCGTGTCAACGCGGCTTTACTGTAACTTGGCTTTTGGACGAAATTAGGGATCACGAACTAATTGACTTTAGGTATAACGTTTTTCGCCGAGATCGCGATTATAAATCAGTTGGGGGAAAAAAGGGGGTGGTGTATTAATCGCAGTGAAATTGGAATTCAGTGCATCCCTTCAGTCTCAATGGAATAGTAGTGCTGAGGATCTTTGGGTTACCTTGAAGACTGAAAGTCTCTCTAAATTTATAAATCTATGTTGTTCCTTGTCATATTTAAAAAAAAAGAAAAAAAGTGTAAAGTTGTATCGTTAGAATGATAATAGAAATGGTTTAACAATTGTACTGCACAATTGTTAAACATGGAGTGCCAACTAATTCAATCGATAAAACATGAAATATTTAGTACTATTAATCTCAAGCATATAGCTTCGGCTTTCTGCCAACTTAACCTTCTGTAAAGAATGCCTTATAAATCATTATCTACCTCGAATAAAATGTCATTTGTAAACTCGTTTGAAATATTAAATTATAATTTTTGGGCGCCTTGAAAGGTGTGTATTTACAAATTAAATATAACAATATAAAAATAAGAACACAGCTTAATTTGTTAAAAGTGTTATTTAATTACACACCATCAATTTCGTACGATAAGCGTACTACATTGAAATTTAAAATTGATACAAAAAAACAAATAGAAATTTTAATACAAATTTGAGATGCGTTCGTTTGGTATGGGTCATAGAGTATTTTCAAATGGTAGCGAAAGGGAAGCACAAAAGGCGTTGAAACTGTTTCTATATGTTAACCGATGATGTCCGAACTGCACTGAATCTAATCCCGGAGTGAGATCTTGTGGGCGGAAATGAGTTGTTTGTTTGCATCACGCTTTCAAAAAAGCGGGAAGAATCCCCATTGGTTCTTTTTTTAACGGTCATTGTTTTAGAAATAAGGTTGACACACACTGTTAACAAGGTTGTGCCAAATTTTGTTGTTAATTAATTAACATTATTTATTTAAGTCTGCGTTTGAAATGTAGACATGTCACGTGAAATGTAACATGACATCCTACCATCCACGCGGAACCGATTTAAAACCAATCTGAGCGCGCACTTGGAAAAAAGCTCTACCATATATCATTCTCATACTGATGAAGTTTTTATTATGGTAGGAGATTACAATCTTCCAAATTTAGACTGGACATCATCTGATGACGTCAATTATCTCCATCCTGATTACAACAATGATCCGTTTTGTACCAGTTTAACTGATTTTTTATCCTTCACAAACATGCATCAATTTATCTCTAAATGGAATATTAATAATCGTATTCTTGATCTTGTAATTTCTGACATTAGTAACTGCGTGGTTACCTCGTGTATTACACCCCGTACTCCAGAAGACGCACATCATAAATCCCTTATTATTAATTTTAGTTAAAAATTGCGATTATACCAAACTCAAAAAAGATCTCTGCGCAGTATCTTGGGAAACTATTATGTTACCAAACATGAATATGGAAGATGCCTCGGCTTGTTTTTATGCTAAACTTTGGGAGTTAATTGATACTAACGTACCGAAAAAATGCATAACTCCAATTCATCGTTATCCTCCCTGGTTTTCCAAACCCCTAATAAAAGTTATAAATGAAAAACTAAAGTATCATAAGAAATGGAAAAAGTACAGTGCCCCATAGATTATGATACATTTGTCATTTTAAGAAAAAGGCAAAAACGCCTTGCTAAAAAATGTTATGAAGACTTCATCTTACGGGCAGAAAAATCCATTAAGCGAAACTCAAAATGGTTTTGGTCATTCGTTAAATCCAAATCCAATGGGTCCTATATTCCCGGTGAAATGCTCCTTGATGAAAAAAATGTTTCAGATGGCAAATCTATATGTAATTTATTCAATGACTATTTTAAATCTGTATTTATTCCGTCATCCTTACAAACACCTGTTTTGCAAGATGTTAGCACTATGATAATTAGTTCAATAATATTCACTCCGTCATCAGTTCTTTCATACATTAAAAACATAGACATAAATAAAGGCGCCGGTTCTGATCGTATTCCTCCCATTTTGATTGCTTCTTGTGGAGAAGAATTGGCCTCCCCATTATCAATTTTATTTAACTTTTCTGTTAAAAGCGGATGTTTTCCTGATGTATGGAAGAAAGCATTAATTACTCCAATATTTAAAAGTGGGGACAAAAGCGTCATTACTAATAATTACAGGCCGATATCCAAACTTCATATTTTCGGAAAATTGTTAGAAAAGATCATTTCCGACCATATTTTTGCAGCTCTACGTAACTTCATCACACCAAATCAACATGGTTTTTTTAGGAGACGCTCCGTAGAAACTAACCTACTCGAATTCACTGATTTCATATTTAATTCTATTGGCAGTAAAACACAAGTGGACGCTATATATACGGACTTTTCTAAAGCTTTCGATAAAATCAATCACTGCATCTTACTTAAAAAACTCTGGGCCCTGGGGATTCACGGAGATTTATTCCGTTGGATTTCTTCATACATCTCAAATCGGTCGCAAGCTGTTGCAATTAAAGGATTCGTCTCCAGTTTTATACACATTCCATCTGGAGTACTGCAGGGGTCCCACCTTAGTCCCTTATTATTCATCTTATATATTAATGATATGAGCACCTGTTTTCTTAACTCACAATTTTCCATCTATGCAGATGACACAAAAATATATAAAAATATCTCTTCAGTCGATGATTGTATTGAGTTACAATCTGATTTAGATAGACTGTATGGATACTGTCAACTGAATCACCTTTATCTACACGTCAGCAAATGCTCGTCAATAACATTCTCCAGAAGTTTGAACCCCATCAACACAGAATACAAACTAGGAGTCGAACCCTTGAAACGCAGCTCAAAAATACGTGACCTGGGTGTTATAATGGATAATAAGATGAATTTTTACGCTCATATCAATGAAACTATCAATAAAGCATTAAATTACTAGGTTTCATTCTTCGGATCTCTAAACCATTCAGATCACCTGGTGCTCTGAAAGTTCTTTACTTCTCATATGTTAGATCCAATGACATTAATATGGACGAAGCATCTAGAAAAAAAAAATGACACTCACTTTTTTGTCGGGTCTGCCGAATGGCATAATCTGTTCTAACGCCATTACAATAAAATTGATATTGCTATAAATTCCCGATGCTTTTTGTCGGATCTGCCGAATGGTTCGGTTCGAACGGGTTCGCTCAAATAAACATTGACACTAGAAACGCTGTTTTAACGCCACTACAATAAAGGTGATATTGCTATAAATTCCCGATACGTGATATCGCATAATGGAAATTGCGTGACGTCTACCTATAATACATGTGCGAATGTCGCTATGCTTGCTTACTTAATTTAATTACTAGCTACTGTATTGAGCGCGTTGTCCATTAATAATGTCATTGGTTAGATCCTTAGTTGAGTATGCCTCTGTCGTGTGGAATCCACAGTACGTTACATATATAGATCGGCTCGAAGCGGTGCAAAAGCGATTTCGCAAGCACGTTAATTTTAAAGCCTACTGTTATGATTTATCTAATTCTACTTCGACCGCTACAACTTTTATGGTACCATCTTTGGAAAGTCGACGTTCTATATCTGATCAATATTTTCTTTTTAAAATTATCAATGGTTTTGTTGACTCGTCAAACCTACTCGAAAGGGTGGGTTTCCATTGTCCATCAAGATTTACACGAAACCAAACTTTGTACCATATCAGTCGTAGCGGTTCTAATTATGCACAAAACTCCTTTATTCGGTGCTCTTGTTTAAATTATAATATGTATTTCTCCACCGTTGATCCTTTTAATAATTCACCTGTTTCATTTAAACATGCTATCTCCAAAATTTTGTATAAATAGATATATAATGTATTTACTTATACATATATATATATATATATATTCTTTTATTTTTTTATGTTACTTTTTTATTTTTCTTTTTTTCTTTTGTATATCATTATTCTTCCGCATCTTTCTCATGTAATCTTCTTATGTAATTTCTTTAGATTAATGTTATTCGTACTCTCTATCTTGTTAGGCTTAAGGCCATTGGACCCGTTTTTTCCTGTCTTCTTGGAATCGTGGAAATAGAAAGCACGTTTAAAACGAACTGATACACAATAAACTCTTTATTTATTTAAAATCTAATAAATAATATTCAAATAAATCTTTTTGTGTCATTAAAATTTTCTGAATCGCTTTACTTTTTAAAATAAATGACAAATAGTCGGGTCCTGTTTTCGAAATTGGCCAAAACGACTGTCACGCCACAATGGATGTTGAACTTAATAATAGTTTTGCAGGTATATATTGTATGAAAGAAATGCGTGAAATAATACATTTCATTGATTAACCCACGTACTTTTTTAATATCAAAAAAATAAAGATTTTAAAGCCATTTTAGTTTGAGTATACATCAGCCAATTTTGAATGATTTTTCTCACAAAATAATGTATACTGCACAATAAAAATATTTTTTTTATTATAATATAACATTCACGTAATATTATAAATATTAATTTACAATAAAAAAATCAATAAAACCCTATAAATTCGGTACAATTAGTGACGATGTATTACCAAAACACGTCGTACATTTTCATGTATTTATCCTGTTTTCAGACAATTTAGAAATATAATTATTTTGCAAAATTAACAAAAAGAGACCATTTGATCGATTAATCCATACAGTTTTTCTAAAATCTTATTTCTAAAGTTAGTAGGGTGGTAGGGTCTGGTATTTCAAAGGGATACGACGTCTTTTTTTTACAAAAATTAATCCGCCGCGAACATTATTTACTTTTATTTATTACTTAAGAAACTCATGGAAAAATGACCTTTAATCGCATTGCAGTAACAATCAAATTGGCAAGTTGCAATTATTTGAATATATACCATTATCGTTCTGTTCGGACCACACGGTGGTGGAACACACTGTCATCGTAATGGCCACTGAAACATGTGTCATAATTTTATTAATCGTTAAAATAATAATAAAAAAAGTCTTTTGGGGCACAAAATCACGTATATGTTTTATGATATATGTATTTTTCGGATGGTTTGTGGTAAAATCTTTTTTTTTCATACTGCCACAATTCAACTATTCATAATTAATTGTTTGTTAAATTTTTCATAGTGATCTTTGACTTAATAGGTAGGTGATAAAGTTTTTACCTTACTTTATTGTATTAATTTATTGTTATGTGAGAATTAGCTGCTTTCGTTGTCAGTGTGTATTTGATGAGTGCGCATAGTGCCTGACGATGTCGAAAGGCGAAACCAGGATCGCATAAAACGACTCAAATGAAATAGTACAAAACTTAAATCCATTAGAATTTAATATATTTAATGCCGAGTTGATTGAATGGAATCACCTTAGGCATTTATTAGTAATTATTTAACACAAGTAAAAAATATATTGAGGTAAGAACCTAGTTCATTGAATAATAAAAACAATATTACTCTTTACATCACAACTGACAAGATTTATATGAATTGTATATTGCCTGAACTCGTTGATCCTAGACTTACACGGTTGATGGATATAAGAAACCCTCAATATAATAATTATATTAGATGCTATCAATAGAGAAGAAAAAAAAATTAAAAAATAATAATTTATAATAGTTATTCTAATACATTACACCTGTACACTAATTAAAGAACCAATTATTAATTTTCTATACACTAATGTTCCGAAATCCTCCGCGGCGACCAAAACGTACTGCCGTCAAATACACGCTATTATAATAATGGTTTCTTAAATCTTGATTGTTGCGTACTAAATTTTAAAAAAATTGTGCCTCGACAAATATTCATTGAATTGCTTTCTTTTATGAGTCATGTTTTTATAATTCAATAAAAACGCAATAATAACAGAAATCTTTTATGCCATCTTGTGAATGTTTTAAACTTATAATTTGTAATGTTAGCTCATGAAAAAATGAATAACTTTTGTATTCATACACACCGATATATATAAATAATATACCAATTTGAAACACCTCAGAAACATACATAAGTATTAGATTTTTTTTTGAAAAATATTTGGACTGAATTTGAACCTACAATATGATAGGTTCAAGAAAAGGTGTCACTTCACAAATTCAGCATATCAATAATATGAGGTTCTTATTTGGAGGTCTACTATTTTTATTATTATAATTTATTCTACCTACCACAAAAATGTTTATAAAATATGTTAGGAAAAAAAATATTATTAATTCAACACTTTTAAAACCTCAGTGGGTCTATTCTATACTTATGGAACACTAAATTGATAAATAGTATCAAACTTAGGGTAGGTTTGTATCAAAATATTAGCACTTATATTAGTACCTATCTTGCTGCTGTTAAAATATCGCACTTATTGCAACAATAAAAACCAGCTTCGTGTAATTGTTACAATAAGTGCTAATATTTTGATACAAACCTACCCTAAGTTTGATAATATTTATCACTTTATGACTTTAGCGGTCGATAAGCATAGAATAGACCCACTGATTTCGTATCTACTCCCGGAGGCCTTAACTATATTATAATGTATATATGGAAACTTTGCTGGTTGCAATAACTTTTTATTATTATATTTTAAATTTCTGTAATCAATATGTAACTGTTTGTTTTCCTTAATAAATAAAAAAAAAGTGGTTATATATTTCCGTGATGTGTTTTCAAATTATGTATGTAGGTATCTTCAATTAAAAATGTAACATTATCAAATCTTGTGAATTAGTCGTTGAATAAAAACATAGTTCATTGGATGATTTATAATTTTCTAAAGTTATTATTGTACATTTTTTCGCAATTTTATTTGTTGTATATTATACGTATACATATTTAATATTATTTCTTTGAGTTCCTTACCGAGTAACTTAAAAATAACAATAATGGATGACAATAATAAATAAGAAATAACAATAAAGGATTTCAAGTTATAGGTACACATTTATATTTTTATAAAAATCGATGTTTTTTAAAATGAATATAAAAGATATTAAAACTATGAATTAGTCAAAAATCTGTCACAAAAATAGAAAACTTAAAAACTAAATTTAATAATAAATTGCACAAAAATCACACTTTTCTTAAATTGTAGGCTTATCTTTGACTTAAAATAAAAAATATTTTCAGATACATGTTTATTAATTAATACAGTTAATATTGTAAATTATCAAAAAAATGTCTCAAATTGCAAGCTTCGTATTTTTCCGCTAGGTGCCTTTTTTTAAAAAGGCTGAGTAAAGGTTTCACCTTAATGATATCATAATGATATACCATACCTCGAATAATGTGAAGATTCGTTTAAAAATACCAAATTGGAACAATTGAACAAGTCTGAACAGGAACGACGCTCGCTGCTCGCCAAACTTATAGCGAATTAAAGCAGATGGGTATGCACTTTTCTTGTCAATAATATGATGTTCTAAGTTACGCATTTTTCTATAGCGAAGATTGTGCAAAAGCCGTATTTTTTTTAAATTATACGTAGTTTGCAGTTCGATGACGTACAAAACTTTTTTTCGATCAAATACGTAAATAAGCAGTTTTCTAGTTAAGCCGACGATATATAACTTTTTGCAAATTTTCTTACCTCTGGGAAATGTTCAGTGACGTCCCGTGGGGTAGGCAGATTGAGCGTCGCTTGCGGGCGGCAGTTACTCGATGGGCAACAAATCGAGAAGAATCATTAGATATATATAGAAATAGCTAGGTACCCAAACTTAGTAATCACGGAAATATCTCTCCATTAAAAAAATCAGCTCACTGGTTGGAAACAAAATGTATTAATTAACATAGAATGTTTAACGGGACTGTATTTTTTTTTTGTCGGATTTGCGATGTCTAGTTTACTTCCGTTGTTCTTGGACGTCACATCCTTGATGACCAGCAATGACACTATATTTGAATTATAGGTAGGTACATACTTACCTAATTAATTTATCCAAATATTTTTGCCAGTCACTCGCGATTTTTGAAAGTTGTCAGGTGAATATTTAAATGTATCTGAAAACCGTGGATTCGCAATATGGTCTATTGAAGTAGACCTACATTAGATTTAGTGATATATATTGTGTTAGTAATGTATAGATACAGCATACAGCAGATTTCTTAGATATTGAAGACATTGGAGTCATGAAAGGATGATAAAAAATACTGTATACAAATGGGGTGGCCTTTTGGCACTGCCTAGGGTCGGCATTTTGTCTAGGGACGTCTCTAGAAATGTTCACAGGATGATGAACGCCAGAAATTAATTATGTCAGAAGGATTTTGATCTGGAAAAGGCTCATCAAATTTAATTTTACAACGTTTTTATTAGCTCGTATTCTTATTTGTACGGTGGTTGTTTGTCCGGTACAAATCTTGCAATCGATTTTTAACTAACTTCCCGACTAGCTAGACATTTGAAACTTTTAGAATATATCAGAACACGATGCCAATGCATTCTTTTAATACTTTTAGCCATATTTAAGCAGAATTGAATTCATTTTTGGTTAATTCTGTTTTGTATGGAAAGTTATTTCAGAAAAATCCGTGAAAAGTAAAAGACTATTATTGGTGGTCCTAGCAACTAAATTATTAATATAAACGTGCGTTACTATGGAAATCAAAATGAAATGTCAAAATGACATTTCAGTATTCTGTATTTTTTGTTTGTTTGTTCGTTTTTTATTTACTTCATATCAAGTACAAGTTTGAGCATATTGAGCATAATAATTTAACAGAAAATTTAAAAACGTTTGAATTTATTTTTAAATCAATTAGGTAGTACCATTTGTATGTTACTAGGCATCTGCATTACATTTTGTTCACTAAGTGAAAATGGGTTTATAAATGCGATCATGAAGTTTTATTCTTTAGCAAAATCATGAAAATGATTTACAAATGACCCTTGCAATATATTGATGTTCCGCAGCACATTCATTCTGGTCTTTCAAGTGTGGAAATTAACTCAAATCCTCACTCTCAACTCATTCTAACTGAGAAATGAACAGTTTTAATTTCATTTTCAATGAACTGATGCTATTTACTAAGCTAGGAAATAATTTATTCTTGCCTTGTAGTTTTGAATTTAGATCATTGAGATGTCTAGTAATATCAACTAAGAAGGCGGCTCTCGTGGGCAGTGGGTAAGGCGCTGGCCTTCCTCCCGGGAGTTATGGGTTCGATTTCCAGTGTTTTTCTCAAAGCCTGGGTGTTTGTGATTGTTCAAAATTACTAACAACCACCTTGTACGAAAAAGCAAGGACATAATTATTAATAATTCCACAAAAAAAATGCGCAAAAGATGCATTACCGCCACTTGTAATCATCGAATGCGCCACGTTTGGTGCATGCACTACGGTTTAGCCACCACCATAATATAGACCAGTGATACTCAACCTTTTTTTCTTCGGCCCAAATACATATATTTGTAAAGTAACGCGGGCCGCATCACTACTGGTGTGACGAAAAAATCATGAAACCCTCCCTTTTTTACAAAACATTTTTGAGATTTTAAAAATTATGCGTGTTTTTTAAATTAATCGTGTGCAATAGCAACACTCTTATACCAGATCTGATGTGGACCATAATGACAATCCTCTTCGGGTGTCACTATCTGTGCGTCAAAGTCGAAACGAATCTCAAGATATACGAAATTCCTGATAATAAATGTGTTTCGGGCCGCACATAAAAGCTTAAAGGGCCGCAGGTTGAGTATCGCTGATATAGACCATGGCTGATGATGATAAATAATAAAATTATTGTATGGAAAATAATTTGTTTTAAAGTTGTTGATATTTTTCATTTATCAAATGACGAAAACCAATGAAAACGTATTAAAATTTTGTCATTGACAGAGAACCTTTTCTTGATACCTCCAGGTAGCACAACCAGAGTTGAGGCGACCGAATACTCACACAGCCGCATTCAAAAAAGGAATAGCCTGTAAAAGAACACTGTTTTCTTCAGAAATTCACCAATACACACAATCTTTCGTATCTGTGATCGCCTCAACTTTACAGTTGATGAATTTTAAACAGCAAATTTTTCAGTGATAAAGTTACGACATTTCATAATGTAGGTACCTACTTATATAAATCAGTCATTTAATAAAATAAGTACAAATATCACCAACCAGTTAGTTCAAGTTATCAATGACTCCCACATTCTCTATAATTAGTTTTTTTTATGCAACAATATGTACATATATTTTTTTTAGTGTGATTCAATTGATAAAATAGGTTGTATATTAAATTATGAAATAAATGTGGAAAAACAACAAAAAATATAAAACTTTCATATAAAGTGTTTTTTTATTGAAATGTGTATGTAGGTACCCGTCGTTTTATGTCATGAATAGTTTTTTACACTTTATATGTATTTCAATCAAATAAGAATACCTAAATACGTGATTAAATGGGACAGGTGGTGACTTTTTTTAAAAATTAACGTTAACCACCGACATTTTATCTACTTAAGGACTTATAACTAATTTAATAACGGTCTACGGTGGCCGCGCGGCTTAAGCGTTGGACTATAACGCCGTGGTTCGAATCCCGGGTCTGGCAAGTACACATATTGTTTTTCAATTTGTGGGTGTCAGGGTATGGACCTAATAGGTTGAGCAAGTGGCTGACATCCATTTCTCGTAAAAAACAAAAGCTGTCAATACAAACCTCTACTCTGTGGAGGCCCATATGATCCTATTAGGATCGGACATGGTCGAAAGAAGAAAGAGTAGTATAGTGTGTGGCATTGCGGATTAGTTGCTCTGGAATATTCTAAATCTAAATATATTAACATAATATTTATAACGAAATCTAATATGTAATATCGTCACTGTTCTGGCAGAAGACACTAATTCGAAAAAATGACATATTGAGTTAGTTATACCAAAATGTTCCTTATTTCAATCTTTACCGTCTGGAAACCTTCTTAATAAATAAACAGTCTTTATTACGATTACTTAATAAACTCACATGATAGACCATTTCAAACATTTTAACAACTTCAAAGTCAAATTACTCAAAACTAGTATTCTCCAGTTAGTGTGTTCTGCCAGAACAGAGACGATATATTGTATGAAAAAAGATGGGATACTGTATTTTGATTTGATTGGAATTTCTTTTGAACAGTATTTCGAGTAAGATAATAAAGATTATGTATACATTTCAGTTCCCAATAAACGATTGAATAATAATGTACCGAACATTTAAAAAAATTATTAGTTTTATTAAAGACACCCTTTTATCCAACCGCTTAGATTAAGCGCCTCATACATAGTCAGTGACGTCCCTAGGCAAAGTGCCCATATGCAGACTTAGAATGCTGTCCCTATACAAAATTGTTAGGAGCGTATATATAATCTACTGAGGATTAGAGAATTTCTACAAAATTTACTCTCAAATAGCGGTGGTTTGTTGTAGATGGTATTAGTTAGTTGTTAAGATTCAATTAAACCCTGCGTAGACAGAACTTAGATGCAAAGGTGTATCGTGACATTGTCTATTTCAATATATTATGTGATGTAAAACCTAAAATTAAATTGAATGCAAAACTCTAAATGGATGGTATATTTTTATTTTTGCATGCCCACTATTAAAAATCAGGATTTTGACCTTCGGAATTCAACCATTGGGATATCGTCTGCCACTAGACGTGTGACGTTCATGTATGACTGATTAGAACTGTATAAGTGTATGTTCATTATCCTCTACACACCAGTGTCATGACTGATTCACGAAGTCATTACTAAAAAACCTACGTTTCCATCCATTTGCATTTACATCCCCGTCATTCGTGGACGTTTTTAAAATAACAATTTCACATTCATTTAAGTATAAAGGCTCCTTCTTTGTAGATGAAGGATGTTCTTCGACATCTCTGGGCAGGAGTAACAATTAACATCAAATTCAAGGTTAACACAAAAATATATAATTTATTGTACAGTACACGTAAAAAAATACATATTATATAAAATAACTGAGTAGACGACTAGTGTTGTAATATAAAAAATATGCCTATTATTGTTTGGCATGATTTTTGAGGCAATAGCCTGACAAATATGACAAGTACAGAGTCGGGGCGATCATTTTGAGGGAGGCCATCATTGCAAGGTAGTGCGAGATTGTGAATCATGTGGATTCGGTCATCTGCGGCGTGATGTTGCGCCTCTCCGGCATCAGCTGCAGGTCCGCCTGGAAGACTTCCACGCTCTCAAAGAACGCCTTTGACTTGTTCACGTCGTCGGGCGCATCGCCCTCTCTCGGCACAAACGTCAGGGTGTAGTCAGTGGCTGGGGGTAGTACTTCCGCGATCTGATCTGCTTTTATCTTTTCGTCGGTGTCTAAGTTAGCGGTGGACTCCTTGTGGCCCATGATCTGAAGACAAAATATTTATAATTAATTACAATTTAGCAATATATATATAGATTTGTAAGTTCCATACAAGAGGACGCATAATTGGAGAATTTTTGGCGTGACTATGAATTTGGACTATGTGAGCGCCAGAACCCAAAACAATATTCATAATTATAAAAACGATTTATACGGTTTTTATTGTCTGCTAAAAAATAGATACAGATTAATGATGTATAAAAACTAGAATGATGATAATATTGAAATGTTATTTCCAGGATGACAAAATGGCAGAGATGCTAGCAATATCCTATTCTTAACAGTTAGCATTTTAGCACGATTCCATTATTTTCATTGGTCCAAATTAACATGAAAGGCATTCCATACACAAGGCGGTCATCTACAATAATTGGTAAATTCGTAATATGGCGAAAATTGAGGTTGGTAGACATGTCGGTCAAATTTGGGTATGTTCGTGCTGGGATATGCCAGATATACATATTAGTCATGTCATTGTGATTGCAGCATGTAGTGAAACAAATGTTATGTTACTACTAGTCACTCGATATTTAACGTGCATCTCAATTTTCAATCTGTAAAATTGATGTAGCCCACATGAGTGGAGTGAAAAAAATTCAAACCGCATTGCTCACGCAAACACTACATTTTGTGATTACATCGGTGCCGCCATTCTCCATTTTACAGATTGGCCCAACCCAAGTGCCTTTCTGAATACCCATTTTTTTGATAATCCGTAAGTAAAGGATTTATGTCTCGGTCCCGTATATCAGCGCCCGTTTCACGAGAGTGATTGACAAATAGTGCGTTCGAACAATATAAAGAATGAACTTACTTGGATTGACAATTTTCTGGCCTTATTACCGACAACCTGCGTGTGCTCATCGAGCCAGGTGTTAACATCTTCGAGGGTCAATTCCTCGATCATTTTAATCTGAAAAATAAATGAAATACCTTATAAAATACGGGAATAAAATTGTAAAACCAGGAATTAAATGTCCTAAATTTTTTGGGATTCAGGTGTTGATGATGAAACTCCGGCAGTTGTCGTTCGAGTGGATTGAACTTTGCGACTTTATTACTGAATAAATAATGTACAGTTTGTATACAGGAAATGTGCGACAATTAAACAGTGCAAGGGTGAGAAGCGATGAGAGAATACTCAGTCCGAGGCGCGATGGGAGACTCAATATCCAATCAATTATGATCTGCTATTTATTGAATTACGCACAATTTAATATTTAATAAATTGTGGATCAGCTATTTTATTGAGTATGCAATAATTGGATGCTGGCTGATTGTAGGTGAAAATGGATATTCAATAAATTGAGATTGGCTCCTATATCGCAGACCTATAATGCTGACAAGGCTTGGGTTGTTGGTTCCTGGTGTCCTAAAGAATTAAAATTTACATGCGCCTGTCAATTACCTATGTTTGGTAGAGAGTGAAATTGAGAGCTGCGCGCGCACACCGTTATGAAAGTAATCGACAGTATGAAGTTAGCTGCGAATCTCAGTCAGCTGTATACAAACACAAGTTTGATTGTAGAATTGTTCCGTTGCCTAGGCAACGAATATGTTATTGCTGGCCATTTGTAATTCTTATGTAAACAAACGATTAAACGTCAGAGTGACAGTTCGTCGCTGTAGGATTGGTTTGTCGAATAGACCAAATGTCAAATGTTCAGGAGACGAAAAACAAATTTCATTGTCCTATATTAAAATACATGGAGATATTTAAATTGTTGTTTTTATAGTATATGAATGCTGTATTCATTACAAAGTAATTTAATGAAAAGGATCGTTCTGGTCCATTTAGATACAAAATATCATTCTGATTAAAAGGTTGATTTCGACAAAAACGGATATTCGACAAACCAATCCTATAGTGACGAGTTGTTACTTTAATTATATAATTTATTAATATAAGTTAAAGTGTATAAAAATAAACAAACAGCGCTCCAATAAGCGGCCCTTTTTCTTGAGTGTGTAATTTAACAAGATAATTAAGAGCTAGTCAAAGAATCTAGTTTATCACAAGTTTTGTTTTTGTTTTGTCACGCCAAAGTATAACTTCTAACGCGCGTACATACGTACACGCACAGATTTTTTTTTATTATATATATTTTCTTTTGTGAAGGTAATATTTGTTATATTGTAAATCTTACGTTGTGAACGTCTTGAATTTAGATTTTTTATGTTCACAATATTTTCTTCTCTTAAATATAATATAAATGGTGGTCAACGGCTGGTCGGCCCCAAGTGGACACATTGACGCCAGTAGGTGTTCATAGCAAAAGTTGGGAAATGCCAAACTGCCAGCAAGTCCCATCTGCTGGCCTCCCCGCGGCGACCTCCGGGCAATGCAGCGTAAGCTGTAGCTAACAGCAGGGGGCGAAGGGGGAGTGACCGGCGCCATAAAACTGGCCTTCTGGCTAAGTGAAGGAAATCCCCGATAGAAAAACCTGGTCGAGCCGACCCTCAGGGCCCTCGTGGCTCAGGCCTCGGGAGCGCTGGGCTAATCACCTTGCTTCCTTAAACGAAACAGATGAACACAACACCTACACAGCAGCCTCGGACGACAACCGGCTCTGTAAAACGACGACCTTGCATGGAAATGCACAATGAAACAGGTAGAGTATTCCTCTCTAACAACTCGAGTATGCGCATTGGGACTTATAATGTTCGCACCCTGCGTACCCCCGGAAAGGACCTGCACGCCACACGCATCATGCATACCTACGGTGTGGACATCTTAGGGCTGAGCGAAGTGCGCTGGAAAGGAGCCGGGAGAAAGTTGATTGAGGGTTACTCTGGTGTCTACTCAAGTCAGGAGCAATATCATCGCCAGGAAGTGGCAGTATTGATGTCAAAGAGAGCGGCCCGTTGCCTCTTGAAATTGGAACCAATCTCGGAGAGACTGATACGTGCCTCCTTCAAGATGCCTGGTAGCTCCTTGACCGTCTTTCAGTGCTACGCCCCCACTGAGGATGCCGACGCGCAGATAAAGGATGCCTTCTACGATTCTCTCCACGCGGCAGTCTCCGCCATCCCCCGAAGATAATGATAATGTATGATAAGATAATGCGAGAGTAGGAGCAGACCCGGTGCTTGGCCCTACGGTGATGGGACGACACGGCCTCGGTGACCCTAACGATAATGGTGAGAGGCTCGTAGAGTTTGCCACTCTGAACGAGCTCGCCATCGGAGGCACTGTTTTTCCCCACAAAGATATTCACAAATATACGTGGACGTCTCCTGATGGACGCACTAGGACGCAGATTGACCACTTCTTGTACAGCTTGAAGCACCGAAAGGAACTTCTCGACGTGCGTACTTACAGAGGCGCCGATATCCATAGCGATCATGAGTTACTCATTGGAAACATCCGAGTAAAACTCAGTCGCCAGGCGAGGCCTCCAAAGCGCGAACAAATTGACATTGAGAAGCTCCGACACCGCAGAATTCGGATCGACTTCGAAACTGCTGTACGAGATAGTGTAGATCGTATCTACGAGCGGCACACATCTGAATCCGACCTCATTGAGGCGGACTGGAGCCTCATAAAGAGTGCGATTGTGTCTTCGGCCCGTAGCGTCCTTGGCACCAGAAGGAGTGAGCAGCCAAAGTGGATGTCTGACGAAACGTGGGCTGAAATTGGGAAACGAGCCAGGCTGAAAGGCCTGAGAGACGAGGAGACAGACCCCGACCGAACCAAGGACTGACTACCAAACCCAAGACAGGGTAGTCAAACGATCCGTGCGGTTGGACAAGCGCAATTTTATGAACCAGCAAATTGAAGCGGCAGAGGAGGCAGCAAGCAGAAATGATACCAGGAAACTCTTCCGAATCACCCGTGAAGTCTGCAGCAGGCAACCACCGACTCCCGGAGCCATTCGTGGTCCCAGTGGAGCAATAGAGTCTGACGCAGAATGTGTTAAGAAGATTTGGAAGAATCATTTCTGCGGAGTGCTGAACCGCCCACCCCATTTGGATCCCTTTGACATATATGCAGAATTACTTTTGGACATTCCCTGAGCGACCGACATCTCCGATTGCCCGCCCACGCACACCGAGATAAAATCGGCTGTGAAAAGGCTCAAGAACGGAAAGGCACCGGGGGGAGACGGGATTCATCCTGAATTCCTCAAGCACAGCCTGAGCGCAATCCTGCACCCTATGTTTCATTTGATGACAAAGGTGTGGGAAGAAGAGCGCTGTCCAAGGGACTGGGTGAACGGTGAAATCATCACACTTCACAAAAAAGGTGACCCTCTAAGCTGCGACAATTACCGAGGCATTACGCTACTCAGTGTTCCGGGAAAGATTTTGGGAAACATCCTCTTGATGAGAATAAGGGACCCAATAATGCACGTCCTCAGGAAAAACCAAGCCGGGTTTCTACCTGGTCGAGCGTGTGCAGACCAAATCCACAACCTTCGATGTCTTCTCCAGCAGAGCCATGAGCTGAACAGTCCGATGGCCTGCTGCTATGTGGATTATGAGAAGGCTTTCGACAGTCCACACCCCCCCTCCCTCTGGATGATACTGGGAGCATACGGGATCCCTCCCAAGATCATTGCCATAATCAAAAGCCTGCACGAGAATAGCGAATGCTGTGTCAGAATTGGAGACACTGTCACAGAATGGTTCGGGGTCACGACCGGAGTCAGACAGGGTTGTGTCCTTGCACCGTTTCTCTTTATCATTCTCTTTGACTTCATACTACGGAAGTCAATACCACCCGACCGAGGCATACCTGTTACCCCCACGGTGAAGCTATGCGACCTAGAATACGCCGATGACGCTCTCCTATTCGACAACTCAATCGAGCGCATTCAAGAGACAATCGACAGGTTGCATAACAACTCCTCTCGTGTTGGTTTGAAAATCAACGCGAAGAAAACCAATGTCTTGTGTAATAGCACTTGTCCTGATCCAGATTTCCCTCTGATTAGCGACGGACAAAACATCGAGAGCGTCGACAGCTTCAAGTACCTGGGGGTACACATCACGGGAGATGGCATTTTGCAGAAAGAGCTCGCTATCCGAATGGGAATGGCTGGAGCAACATTCAACTCGATGCGGAATGTCTGGGACTCACGATTGTACTCGGTCAAAACCAAATGCCGCCTATTCGACGCTTGCATTCTGCTGTGAACGCTGTGAACGGTGAAATCATCACACTTCACAAAAAAGGTGACCCTCTAAGCTGCGACAATTACCGAGGCATTACGCTACTCAGTGTTCCGGGAAAGATTTTGGGAAACATCCTCTTGATGAGAATAAGGGACCCAATAATGCACGTCCTCAGGAAAAACCAAGCCGGGTTTCTACCTGGTCGAGCGTGTGCAGACCAAATCCACAACCTTCGATGTCTTCTCCAGCAGAGCCATGAGCTGAACAGTCCGATGGCCTGCTGCTATGTGGATTATGAGAAGGCTTTCGACAGTCCACACCCCCCCTCCCTCTGGATGATACTGGGAGCATACGGGATCCCTCCCAAGATCATTGCCATAATCAAAAGCCTGCACGAGAATAGCGAATGCTGTGTCAGAATTGGAGACACTGTCACAGAATGGTTCGGGGTCACGACCGGAGTCAGACAGGGTTGTGTCCTTGCACCGTTTCTCTTTATCATTCTCTTTGACTTCATACTACGGAAGTCAATACCACCCGACCGAGGCATACCTGTTACCCCCACGGTGAAGCTATGCGACCTAGAATACGCCGATGACGCTCTCCTATTCGACAACTCAATCGAGCGCATTCAAGAGACAATCGACAGGTTGCATAACAACTCCTCTCGTGTTGGTTTGAAAATCAACGCGAAGAAAACCAATGTCTTGTGTAATAGCACTTGTCCTGATCCAGATTTCCCTCTGATTAGCGACGGACAAAACATCGAGAGCGTCGACAGCTTCAAGTACCTGGGGGTACACATCACGGGAGATGGCATTTTGCAGAAAGAGCTCGCTATCCGAATGGGAATGGCTGGAGCAACATTCAACTCGATGCGGAATGTCTGGGACTCACGATTGTACTCGGTCAAAACCAAATGCCGCCTATTCGACGCTTGCATTCTGACGGTGCTGCTTTACGGTAGCGAATCATGGCACCTTACGAAGGCTCAGAGCAACCGTATACTGAGCTTCGAAAACAGATGTTTGCGACGAATACTGGGTGTGCGGTGGTATGACTTTAGGAGCAACGAGGAGATAAGAGAACGTACCAAGCAGCCTCTCATCACGCTGAAAGTGAAGAGGCGACGTTGGACCTGGCTTGGCCACGTGCTGCGGATGCCAGAAGAGAACTTCAACCTGGCATGCCTATTCTTCAAGCCGACCGGATTCCGGCGTCCTGGAAGGCCGCTAAATACAATCTACAGAGTGTATATGGCGGAGCTACGGGATGCTGGTTTGACCTGGAACGAAGCAAGAAGACTGGCGAGCGACAGAGATTCTTGGAGGCGCCGCGTGGTGTCCATATGCTCCAGTTAAGGGGCGGATATGGCAAAAGAAGAAGAAATATATACTAACAAGGATGGCGGTTCTCATGTACACTGCTCTGCATATGAATCGGAAAACAGTAGCACTTTAATACTGTAACATCCGAAAAGACATGGATATTACGCTTAGATATATAACTTCAAATTCACCTCTTGTGCGATCCTGTCAAAAGTATACTCGTGTTGTGAGATCTCGGTCCAGTTTCTTTCGACCATTTCGCCCAGGTCCGTGTCAACGGTCCGCTTGGACTCTATCACTGCATTCTTGGTCTGCTCGAAAGCCTTTGAAGTCAATTCTCGAATCTCTTTGCGGAAACTGTCCAAGAAGTTCTCTATTCTGCTATCCACGTGATCGGTACTGAAAAGACAGGAATTGTATTTAATTGCGATATCAACCAGCATATTTGCTATAAATCAAAAATCGCATATCAAATTTATTTTGTATGGCAAAGTTGCATGTGTCTAAATACGCCAATGCAGTGCGTGGTTTGTTAACTACCATAACAGGACGGCGGGAGCAGTAGGTTAAGTGTTAAGTAAAGATGGGGGAAAGTGAAGAATTTATAACTGGAAAGAAGAAGATTATGTTGTGGATCACATGATCGAATCCCGGGTCCGGCAAAATCATATGTTTTCCAATGTGTGTTTGGGCTCAAGAGTATGGACCTAATAGGTTGAGCAAGTGGTTAACATCCATTTCTCGTAAAAACAAAAATCTATTAATGCAACCTACGGAGGCCCGTATAATGTTAAATGAAAGGTCGAACCTGTACTTGTCAGCTTGCGTGATGACTATGACGAAGAAACCAGAAAGGCCAAATTTGGAGACTGCACTGCATTGAACTGTATACCCCAGCTGTTCTTTGGTGCGGAGTTGATCATATAACGGTTCCTCCATAAGTAGCTAAAACAAGAAGCCAATAAAATATTCAAGACTCTCCCATCTGAAAAGTTTGTAGGCGGGCCCACATATCATGTGGCACGTGGGTCAAAACAGAGATTTTACGGTATTTTCAGAGTATAAGCCCGCACTTTCCTAAAACTTCCTAGAAATTCTATTTATATAATTTATGAAATTGTATCGGGCATTATGAGAACTGGCTGTGGATATTCAGGGTTGGTTGAAATGATGTCATAAATATTCCATGCATGTCGTCTAAGTTTTACGTTAAAATTCACGCAGATTGTTGTGAAGCTTGGCAAATAGTGCTTTATACAGTGTGGAAGAAGCGGCACGTTGTGAAGCAGAGTACGTAAAAACCATAATAAGTGTAGATGGAAATGGTAATCCCACGATTACAGTGATAGCGGACGGGTGCTGGTCAAAACGTTTGTATTAAAACAATTATTCAGTGTTGTCCGGCGCAGTGGCAATTATCGGTGCGCATACTGGCAAAGTATTATTTTTAGGTATTAAGAATAAATATTGCTCGATATATGAACGTGCATTACAAAAAAATAACGATTGTCAATTAGTCTCCGATCATAAATGTTACAAAAGTCAGACATATTGATAGAAGGTTTCAAACAATCTTTGAATGCATATGGAATTATTTATTCAAAACTAATTTCTGACAGAGATAGTAGCACCTGGACTATCACGCCGTGGGTCTCAGGACCGAATCCTGGGTCTGGCAAGTGCACATAATGTTTTTCAATTTGTGTGTGAGTCAGGGTATGGACCTAATAGGTTGAGCAAGTGACTGACATCCATTTCTCGTAAAAAACAAAATCTGTTAATACAAACCTCTACTCTGTGGAGGCCTATATGATGCTATTATAAATTTTAAAAATTAATATTAAAATTTAATATTAAAAATTTGGAAGCACGGCCATATAAAAATATTACTGTTGAAAAAATTGAGTGCCATAACCACTTACTTCGCAATTTTTGTAATAAACTAAGATTACTCTCTGGAGATACCAGATAATGTCCACTGAATGTAAGAAGAAAAGTAACAGACAAGATATTATATGAATTGTGTATTGCCTGAACTCATTGATCCTAGACTAACACGGTCGATGGATATAAGAAACCGTCAATATATTATATTAGATGCTATCAATAGAAAAGAAAATAAAATTATACAAAAAACAATTTATAATAGTTATTTTTAATACATTACATACCGTTAAGCCTATACACTCATTAAGGAATCAATTATTAATTTCCTATACACTAATGTTCCGAAATCCTCCGCGGCGACCAAAACGTACTGCCGTCAAATGCACGATATATTTCTCTGGATGAGCACCATGCTGTAGAGTTGAGAGCCGTATGGTTTCTTAAATCTTAATTTTTGTGTACCTACTTAATTTTAAAAAAATCGTGCCTCGACAAATATTACTTGATTTGCTTTCTTTTTTGAGTGCAAGCATAGTTTTTAAGTCTTGTTTTTATAATTTTATAATTTAATAAAAACGCAATAATAAAATTTTTTCATGCCATCTTGTGAATGCTTTAAACTTATAATTTGTAATGTTATCTAATGAAAATTAATAAAATTGTATTTCTTCACACTTTCGTGTTTTTTTGTATTCATACACACCGAATTTGCAGTGGGAAAATTATAAAATATTTTCTTCTTCTTTGGCCATATCCGCCCCTTAGCTGGAGCATATGGACACCATGCGGCGCCTCCAAGAATCCCTATCGCTCGCCAGTCTTCTTGCTTCGTTTCAGGTCAAACCAGCATCCCGTAGCTCCGCCGTATACACTATGTAGATTGTATTTAGCGGCCTTCCAGGTCGCCGGAATCCGGTCGGCTTGAAGAACAGGCAAGCCGGGTTAAAGTTCTCTTCTGGCATCTGCAGCACGTGGCCGAGCCAGGTCCAACGTCGCCTCTTCACTTTCAGCGTGATGAGAGGCTGCTTGGTGCGTTCTCTTATCTCCTCGTTGCTCCCAAAGTCAGCACACCCAGTATTCGTCGCAAACATCTGTTTTCGAAGCTCAGTATACGGTTACTCTGAGCCTTCGTAAGGTGCAATGATTCGCTACCGTAAAGCAGCACTGTAAGAATGCAAGCGTCGAATAGGCGGCATTTGGTTTTGACCGAGTACAATCGAGAGTCCCAGACATTTCGCATCGAGTTGAATGTTGCTCCAGCCATTCCCATTCGGAAAGCGAGCTCTTTCTGCAAAATGCCATCTCCCGTGATGTGTACCCCCAGGTACTTGAAGCTGTCGACGCTCTCGATGTTTTGTCCATCGCTAATCAGAGGGAAATCTGGATCAGGACAGGTGCTATTGCACCAGACGTTGGTTTCTTCGCGTTGATTTTCAAACCAACGCGAGAGGAGCTGTTATGCAACCTGTCGATTGTCTCTTGAATGCCCTCGATTGAGTTGTCGAATAGGACAGCATCATCGGCGTATTCCAGGTAGCATAGCTTCACCATGGGGGTAACAGGTATGCCTCGGTCGGGTGGTATTGACTTCCGTAGTATGAAGTCAAAGAGAATGATAAAGAGAAACGGTGCAAGGACACAACCCTGTCTGACTCCGGTCGTGACCCCGAACCATTCCGTGACAGTGTCTCCAATTCTGACACAGCATTCGCTATTCTCGTGCAGGTTTTTGATTATGCCAATGATCTTGGGAGGGATCCCGTATGCTCCCAGTATCATCCAGAGGGAGGGGCGGTGCGGACTGTCGAAAGCCTTCTCATAATCCACAAAGCAGCGAGCCATCGGACTGTTCAGCTCATGGCTCTGCTGGAGAATATACATATTTGAAATACCTCAGAAACATACATATTAGATTTTTCTTTGAAAAATATTTGCACTGAATTTGAGCCTACAATATGATAGGTTCAAGAAAAGGTATCACTTCACAAATTCATGATATCAATAATATGAGGTTCTACATTTCTACGGTT
This sequence comes from Rhyacophila brunnea, assembly GCF_057557595.1. NCBI lineage: Eukaryota > Metazoa > Arthropoda > Insecta > Trichoptera > Rhyacophilidae > Rhyacophila > Rhyacophila brunnea. The sequence goes on along the minus strand of NW_028232893.1, from coordinate 18,992,038 downwards.
CTAGATTTGGAGGTCTACTATTTTTAATCTTTTAATTTATTCTACCTACTAAAAAAAATTATAAAATTTGTTGGGAAAAAATTATTATTTATTAAAACCTTTGATTTCGTCTCCAACTTAGGGTGCGGCCGGCAGGCAACGCGCGATATGCAGGTCTACATTTTTGCCTTGGTAATGCGCTTCGCTTATATACCAAATGTTCATTTGTTCCACGGTTTTGTGTCGCTTACGTCAAATTTGATTCTTGCGAATCAGCCCATACACCTTAATATGCTTTTGATTAGTTTTGAAATAGTTCATTAATTATTGTTGCACAATATTGTATGATATTACGCCTTAGGCTGTTCGCGGCAGGTTCGCAAACTAATTTTTTGACACCCATACTAGTTACTGTATCTGCGACGGTCACAGTTACGACTCGCTAATGAATTACCCGGCTTTAGATTGTGACCATATTATGTGTGACTTATCGGTTTATGAAAATAGACACCTCAATGGCATAATGAGGTGCAATTGTACAAGACTTACCGTAACAATGCTGAGTATGCTGGACTCCTTAATTGTGCGCAAGCCGGACTGGTAATAATTTGTAACAATACTATTGGAATCATGAGTGTTGAACGAGTTCACGCGGCAGTATTTCTCTCCATGTGATAGCCGATATATTCTCATCTGAAAGCAGTCATAAAATTGTAAGGAGCCAGTCACAACTTTCGAATGATTTGCACTTAATCTTCCAAAAAATACGAGAAAAAAGATGTAACGTCATTGCTGCAACTTCGTTACAATTGATCATTGAAGAAATTCGGAGAGATAGTATGTAGATGAAGAATTTTCTGGCTAGATAACCTTATGGAATAGATCAATATTACAGTACAGATAAAATCAACAACTGGCATGGTTGGTAGGCCTACCGATTAACCTATTCGATACCGAATCAAATAAACAAATATGTACTTATATACTATGTTTATTTAAGTCGGCTTTAGAATTAAAACCCTCGACCGAATATTACCAAGGTCAAAGCACACTCGAGTGCGTGGCTACGCCAGTACTTAGAGAGGTCTATGTTTGTGTTGTTTAGTAATACAATACCTATACTTATTACTTGTAATTTAATAATATTGTATAATAAATATGTACTTTTTTTATTTGTATTAATTCACAAGTTTAATTGTAGGTACTGTTTTAAGCCGAGAAGACGCTGAAAGAATCAAATATTTGTTTTGATTGATTTTCAAATTATATTTGATTCTAATGACGAAAAACTTCCTTTATTTTAATAACCATCGTAAGGCATAATAATTCTCAATCTAAATCAATATTATATAAATTGGGTAGGTAGGTACCTGTCAAGTAAGTAAGTAGAGCTACTGAAACATCTATACTTGCAGATAACTTACTTATTTTGTTTGTAATTTCATAATATTATCTTAAAATACGTATTTATGCATAATAATATACACTTTAAAATTTCTTATAATATTAATTCGACAAAACGCTGAAATATAATGTTATTTTCATTCTATCATCTACATTATTTTTTTATATAAATAATATATAATAATAATGAATAAATAAAAAATAAAAATAAATGTAAAAGTACCTAGGTATATAATATATACACAATAAATTTATTAATTATGCACATCTTTAAGTTGTAGCGAGGGAGGAACAATTCTTTTCTTTTTATAAACATAATAAGTCATAATAATTCTCAATCCGTATTAAAAATGTGTCAAGCGCGAAATGTATAAGGTACAACTACTAAGTAGATAGAAGCATATTATACTGACTTGTCTACTTTCTCTACCAAATCGTTACGTACGTCTATTCCTTCGCGCATTTAATTCGACCGTGCGGCGTCCAATTTTACCGGCGGCCAATTAGAGGGGCCAATCATCCGCAACCAGTTCGCGGCACCAAATCATCCCATTGCCCTTGTTTCTAGACACTGTTTAAATTTTGAGGAAATCTAGCATTTCTTACTGCCATCTAGCTTATTCTCTGATCCTCGAGGAACACAAAATTAATGGGAACTAGCATACCCTACTGGGTGTGGTATAACAGACTCCTGAACACTTGTTAAAGAATATGCCATTTTCAATAGTTACGTCAGTATCATAATGATACGCATTAAAGTTTAAGACAGTGCGCTTTGTTATACTTAGGTTTTATGACGTGACTGTCATAAAGTACTCTATTTCAAAACCTTGATCCATGGCAATGGCTTTTACATTTCTATCTTATTAAACCATTAGACTGTGCTTACCATAATATGGCATATTTTTGTGAATGACAATAATTGGCAACACTGCCTTGCCCTCCGGCATCGAAGAAAGGACATAATTGCCACTATTGGATCCTAGATTAAAAAAATAAAAACAGTAACAAAGAAACCTTTGGCCGTTCCGCTTCAGTCATGGGCTTCCATTTGAGGTTGTTTATCACGGTGTTAGAGATGGAAATAGCGTCGTCCTTGAGCAGATTTCCCTGGATGAGAATCTGAGCACGCAGTCTCTGCAAGAAGTTGTCTCCGAACGCCTCCAGGTCTTCGTATTTGATGTTTTTTAGTGCGTGCAATTTGTGGTGACCCATGTAATGGTTTTCCACTGTCAAAGCGCGCCACAAGTCGCTGGAATAACACGATTGTGAATATTGAGTGAAAGAGCATGTCACTGATTCTGATCCAGGTTTCTCAGAGAGACAACACTGGAGACCCTGAGAGTGACTTTTATTAGAAAAATAAGTGAGTATGTAAATTCATCCTATCAATTTTTTCGGGGCAAAGAAAAACAGACCTCATTCCTCAGTCGGGGCAGAACGAGATTTTTAAATGATTTAGTGACAATTTATTCTTTGTAAAAAATATAAATTAGTGAAAAGAACAGTTTTAACCGCGCATGTTTTTGGCGCATTTGGTTGACTTTCCAAGATTTTGGTTGGCTCAACATCTTCCTTGCTTTATTAATTGGACGTTTAACCATATTCACAAGTTCGTCACACACTTTAAGACTACAAATAGTTAAATAATCAAATCAACAAAATAACATTCTTCTCGCAAGTCACAACATAAATGTGCTGGCGGCCATGTTGTTTTTAGTCTGATTCTCGCTATTTATTGGTCAGTTGTGTTAAAGCGGTGTTTGAATGTTACACATAGCGTTATAGCGGGAATTGATAGAAGCATTGATTTTGTTTAATAAATAACAGTCAATAGTAGCTGAGTTTGAAAGAGGCGATAAAGTTTTCATGTAGAGATTTTAATTACGAATCCATTGATACGTATATCTTAATTATTTCAAAAAGGTGTTATAGCGGGTTTTGAAATTTAGCGACACATATCTACACCAGGGGTTCGAAATCCTATGTCCATGGAGCTATTTTCATGCCCCCACTACAAAGTATTTAGAAACGAAACTTGTGAAATCTAGCTGACCAGAAGGCGGTTACAAAATTAAATCCTATTTTGGTTCCACATATTAGTGCGAATCTTTATTTTCCACCATAAAGATGATAAAATGAAAAACCAGATCTCGACTTACCAATACCAACCTTGACGATTGTTAACTACATGTCGGGATTATCATCTTACACTCCTAACTTTGAGAAATTAGTAAGTGAAATGCATTAATTATGCTTTGTTATTAATGTAACTGTATGGATTTCTTAAATGGTTCTTTTGTAAATGCCGTGTAAATGTAAATATACTGATTTGTAATAATATAACAAATGTTTTAGAAATACAGTGCCCGCCCGCTACTATTAGGAGAATATATATTCGCACAATGAAATAGACTTTTCTTTCAAAGATGTTCAGGGCTCGTTCATTTCGCAGAGTTAATGTCCAGGTTTCCGATGCGTAGGTGAGCACTGGCTTTACAAGTGTCTTGTAAAGAGTGCTTTTAGTTCGGCGAGATAGTATGCGGGACTTAAAATGTCGTAACAGGCCAAAGTAGCATTTATTCGCAGACATGATTCTCTTGTTGATTTCTTCTGTAATATCATTATGTCGAGTTACAAGAGATCCATGGTATATGAAGCTGTCGACCGTATCAAACTTGTATGCACCAATATCTAACTTTGGTGCGACTTCTCGTGGTGTGACATAGACAGGCATGTATTTAGTTTTTGCCTCGTTTATTTGTAAACCCATTCTTTTGGCAGAGGCTTCTAGTGCTGTGAATGCCTTTTTCAGTGCCAATTCTAATATGGCAATGACGTCGATATCATCGGCATACGCCAGCAGCTGCACAGGCTTAGTAAATATCGTGCCGCTGCCACGGGCATCAATCTTTGCATCCCGTATCGCCTTTTCTAGCGCAATATTGAAAAGAAGGCATGTCAGAGCGTCACCTTGCCTGAGGCCATTCAGTGATATAAATGGCTCGGATATTTCCGTTTGAAGCTTAACCCGGCATTGTACTGGTGTCGTAGTCATCTCTACAAGTTTAATTATTTTCGTCGGAATTTCAAATTCTCGCATTGCTTCGTATAACCGGTATCGTTTAATGCTATCATAAGCTGCCTTAAAATCGATGAACAGGTGATACGTGTTAATATTGAATTCAGTGGTCTTTTCTAGAATCTGCCTTAGAGTGAATATTTGAGTAACACATGATCTCCCTCATCGAAAGCCTCCTTGGTAGTGCCCGAGTATTCCTTCTACAATAGGATCCAGCCGCTGGAATATCAGAATCGACAACAGTTTATATGCAGAGTTAAGGAGTGTCACCCCTCTGTAGTTACTACATTCTATTTGGTCTCCTTTCTTGTGCAGGGAACAAATCACCCCATCCTTCCACTCGTCTGGTATCTTTTCTGAAGTCCATACTTGGTGGATTAGGCTATGAAAATGTTTGAGCAGGCTTTCTCCCCCACATTTTATTAATTCACTCTGTAGGTTATCTATTCCAGGCGATTTGTTTGTTTTTAACCTTGACATGGCACCTTTTACCTCATTTAATGTCGGTGGTTCTTCGTTATCATCCATGCCACTTTGCACTGATTCCTGGTCATGAGTATTAATGTTAGTGTTGCCGGCATCATTATGGGGGGTATTTAAATGTTGATCAAAGAAACCCACCCACCGGGCAAGAATACGGTGCTTTTCTGTGAGTATCATGCCATTGTCATCCTTGCACATTGTGATGCGAGGCTTGAAACCCTTCCTAACATTATTTATCTTTCTATAGAACAGCCGACTTTCTTGGGCTTTATAGTGTTCTTGGAGTAGGATCGTTTCCTTTTTTAAATAATCACGTTTCTTTTTCTTGTGTAGTTTCTTTTCGTCACGCCGGCGCTTTTTATACTCATCGTCTGATGCCCGTGTTTTCTTCTGTAGCATCATTAAGTAAGCCTCATTCTTTCTCGTAGTGACTTCGCGGCAATCTTCGTCAAACCATTCTGATCGTTCACCTGTTTTTCGGCGTCCTAAGGTATATTAGCTGAGGATACTATGGCAGTCTTGCACTCTTCCCAGTGTTGATTCACCTCTTCATGGTCTCCAACCTCAACATTGTCGCTCAGGTGGGTATTCAAGCTCTCCTGGTACCGAGCCAGTTCCTGCGGAATCTTCAGTTTCTCTGTGTCAAAGGGTTTTGCTCTTGTTCCCATTTCCTTTTTGGTGTTTGAGATCTTTGCTCTAACTTTTCCACACACTAGGAAATGGTCTGAGTCTACATTAGCCCCTCTATATGTCCGGACGCTCATTAGATCCGATCTGTGCCTGTTGTCTATCAAAATATGGTCTATATGGCTTATTGTGCACTCATCCGGGGATTTCCAAGTTCCCTTATATTGTTACCAAAAGAAAAAGGAAGACCCTGGTGCCCGACAGTTTCAAATTTCAGATCAACAATTTAACAACAAAAATATCCAGCTCCCCTGAAGAATGTTTAGAACCTCTGACTTACACAAAAATATTACAAATAACATTTCGTAAACGGTCATTCACAAAGATGCATTTTATTACCCGGCCCGAGGATAGAAGCGGCCGGTCCCAAATGTTTGTTCCGTTAGTCAGTGACCTGCCCCTTTCTCCTCCCCTCCGTAGAATGGACCCCGCCAAAAATTAAAAGATGCCTTTTAATCGATGATTAATTGAATCTTTTAAGTCGCGTAATCGATGGCGTTCCCGGCCCATTTTTAAATCAATCGTTAATAATCCGTAATCGTTGTAATACCAACCGGTGACTCGTGCAAAAATCTAATGAAAGTTAATCAATTCCCTAGTGAGAGAAAAAGCGAATCAGTGCTTAGTGCGCGGGATAATAATAATAAACCGACCCCAAATATAACGCCAGTGTCGTGTTTAATTTAAAACTTTGGTTGTAGCCTATATTGTAAAATTATCGATGTTTGCCTATGTGTTAGCTTAAATAAATTGCTGTCCTGCGCAGGATTATAAATCAAGAATCCGTGTTATAATTTATCCTGTTTTTCCCGATGTCACACATTACCTACGACCCGAAGCGATACCCGATCAGGACATCTATCCAGAAGACATGTGAGTTCCTCTTTTCCCCCCGTATCAATATATATCCTTACGGGGAAACATTGTGCTACCAATAACCATATTTAGTGACGCTGCACAGTTAATTAGTCGGGTACCATTGTCATTACTTTGTGAAGACTATGTTTTCCGACAATGGCAGTGTAGATCTCCTCCCATCCTATTCTGGCATTTAGATCACCGAGTATTATTATCAATTCATAATCTCTTATATATTTTATTTTATTGGTATGGGGCTATTAAAACAACAATTTCTACAGTAATAAATGCGTTACAGTGATGTTTCCAACGGTTTGACCATAGACAAAATATTTGACGTTCGGTTCACTGTTTCAGTGAAAATCAAACCGTTCTCGGACATTCAGAAATGGTTTGGTATGAAACGTCAAACCACTTCTGACGATCTATAGACTAATGATGATCTGTCAAAGTGATGACGGCCCACACACGACCTAACCTAACAAGTATAGTCATTTCTTATTATATTCTCTATCTGTCATTTTCTCAACATATTACGTTACCTATGAACATTATAATATTGAAAAATTTTGATTATTCGGCATTTATATATCATGAGTAGGGATTCCAACCCCGGGGTATTTTCGATACCTATGATTTTTTTATCAATTTTTATGGAAAATAAAATAGAAGCGAAAATATAACAGAAAAAATACTTTTAATAAAAAATAGCTACATTAGAAATAAACTGAGTTTGAATGAAGTTTGATTTATACCCATGTGTAGGTTGCCGAATTATTTTATTTTCTCACATAAATTATTAAAAATGGAAAGATTGGAAAAAACGATGCTTCGCACTTTTAACAAAGTAATTCCACCATGATATTATACGTTTTACGGCAGTTTCATATTTGTCTGACTAATTAGATTTATGAAGCGGAAAGGCCATAAGTACGCCATGATTATTTGCTTTAATAATTTAAATCTCGCTAATCCATTCATTAAGTCTTTACTATCAGAAGCAGCAATCTCCTATTAAATTCACATTATTATTTAAATTACAATATTATTTACTCCGTTAAACTTGTGTATTTCCAAGATTGGACGTATACAATATTAACAATAAATGTCTTAAATTGTATAAATTATACTAGATTTATTTTTGACCGATTTTATCAATGTTATTTGTAAATATAAAAAAAAATATATTAACAATGGAAAAAATGCCAATCCCGGGACCAGTCCCGGGATTGTCAAATTCTAATCCCGAAATCCCGGGATCAGAATTATGGCTCGGGATTGGATTCCCTAATCGTGAGATATTCATATCAATATTTTAGACATTTACACCAACCGAGGAGTGAATATGATCAAAGCAAGAATAAAAGAAGAGGTCACCAACCTGACGAGAGAGTTAACTCTGATGACTCTGTTGTGATATTCCTTCATTTGGACATCCTTGATGGCTGAAAACATGATGGGCGAAATGAAGTTTTTATATTCTTTCATTGTCTTCGTGATAACATCAACCAAAATCTGTAAGATAAGAAATATACAATATGTTAACAGTATTGACTGAGGGTACTAGATGAAAATTGAATGGAACATAATATAAATCTCCACTCTGTGGAGGCCCATAATTATGATCTTCTCTGGATCGGACATGGTCAAAACTACCCTTATTGAACCATGTGAAGGACTTTGTCGTTGGTAAGAATTTCAGATTTTTACAGATTTATTGATAATGTTAATAATAAATAATAAAACAAATCCACTTTGCAATAACAATAATATTGATTTTTATAGTTACAGGCAGTTTCTGATTGTAACCCGTGATTTTGAGTTTGACCCCCTTATCCTCTCGGCTGATGTAATGCGTAAGTTTGGCCGTCTCTGCTGCATAGAGTTTTTCGTTCAAAACCAGCTGAAGTACAGCGATCCACATGTCTATCAGACACACCCTGAAAAGTGCAACAAGAAAGCATTCCTTATAATACATTTCTATATGATATGATAATTCTATGATTCCGGGTCACTGGTTAATTTGATAATTATTTTGAAGGCAGTTTGACACTTGATGTGGTTGTATTGTTAACAAGTTCATTATTTTCTTCTTCTATTGGCAGCCCTGAAAACAAAATTGCATCGTAACAATAATGGTGAATGTATTGCTTTTGGTCGCCTACATAAAATTGACTAGGGAGTAATCTTTCCAGGTAAATTATAGCTAAATATAAAATGTCTGCTTTGATATGGCAATAAATGAGATGCGTGAAATGTCAAATTTAAGTCGAATTTGTTTATATGAACAGAATAATGTATGTAATTAACTAATTAACCAAAGTTCTTGAAAAAACTTTCTTCCATAGAGATGGAGCCTAAATGTATGAAATTGAAACAAAGAAGGGCCTGTCCACTGATTAAATTAGCTACAAGTGACATCTCGTTGCAGGTTCATTTGCAGAGAAAACAATACTTATACTACTGCTATGATATTTATGAAGACAATCTATCATGATGAATAGATAGGCAGCCACACTAATTCAGTATTATTATTTAGGTCAATGGTTTCCAAACTTTATGCTACTACGCCGCCCTTTCAAAATAATCTAATCTTGGCGCCTCCCCCCCCCCTTTATTTCATTAAATAATACAGAAACCTTTTTAAATAGTCAACAATGTACCTACTAATACAAAAATGAAAAAAAAAATATATAAAAATGAACAAGGTTTTACTACTTGCTTGTGCTATGTGCTTGTTTATTAGCACAAAAAATTTCAATAGTATAAACTTCTATATAAAACATACCATTGGGCCGACTCTTTCACTAGTGGTGTTTCGAGGAGAATGAGAATAATGGTAGTCTGGCGTCTGAATTTGTAGTCTGGCTTGAACCAAAGCTCCATCAACTCATCGTTTCTCAACAGCGTGGGGGCATCTTCAGGGGACTGCAACTCACCAGTGTTATGCTCTCCAGCAGACGCATCAGAAGTGGGCTTGGCAGTTATCTCCGACTTTTCAGGCATAGGGATCAGGTCAAAGTTGTCTGTGATGTAGATGTTGGGCTCCGGCAGATGGAATTCTGGCAATGGTTGTATTTCTTTCCATCTGGTTATGGATTCCGTAGGTATTGCTATGGACATTAATTCAAAGACAAAGTTTAAACATTTCTATGTATCAGCAAAACGATAAATTAGTAAGCGCATGATACTTAATGGTAAAATTATGAAATAAAAGAGACAACTGTCAAAATAATACACTAGAACTTCGATATAACGGACTAAAATATAGGTAAGGGAGTGTCTGTTAGCCCATTGGTGACTGACTTTATTTTTGTATATAGAATACAAAATATTTTTGTAAATTCAACTTTTGTATACACATTTTCAGAAACGAATTATGTACGAAAGTCAAGGACTGCCTGTAAAATGATTTTATATTATGTTAAATCAGTTTTTTTTTCAAATCGCACATTGATTGTAAAATTTCACTTATCGCAACCGTATCTGAAACGTCTCCCTACGGTCAACGAGCATTAACCAGTAAATATACATAGATTTTCGTCAGCGTTTTTGCCAATATGTAATATAAGTCACGCGTCATTAATATGTACCTGTCTTCTTGTATTCAGTGCCGAACCACTCCTCGGTCTGATCATATTGGATGGGTACCTTGTGGCTCTGCGAAGAGATCATGATGTTCACCGTCTCCGGAGTCATCGCGTCCAAGACGTAATTGATCAGCTGCGCACACGAAAAAATGTATTTCATTGATCATGCATAATATTATGTGGAATGTTTAAATTATGTGAAAATGTAATTAGCTGACTCATACTAATTCGGATGGCTGATCATGTATTGAAAATTACTAGGAGAAATACTTGAATGTCGTATATTTATACTCATATCAGAGCCATGAATAGCTTCACTGAAAAGGTACATTAAAGCGTAGGTATTATTGCTCACAATTTCATAGCATCAAGAAAAGGCAACAAAACTGCTATAATTAAAGAATTTGGTCACTACATAGATGGAAGAAGTGTTATACGCATTCCGTATTAGGAATTTTAAAGGCAATTCAATTTTCGAATCAAACTATTGTACGTGTGGCTGTATTGGTAATAAATTTATCATTTTTTCTTCCATAGAATAGGCTGTGATAATCATGAGGTTTCTATGATTCCGAGAGATGTCACACGATATAGCATGCCAATAAAAGAATTTGAACTCTGGATAGAAGAAGTCATACGCATTCAGTAATAGCAATTTTGAAACAACTTCATTATTTCTTCTATTAGCAGCGCCGGAAACAAAATGGCGGCTCACGTTCTGGTTTGAAATCTGTCGCATAGTTTTACATGATTTTTCATCTTAAGGTCAATATATGTTGATGAGGGAGTATCTTTCCACTTTTTTATATTCAAAAGTCTGCTTCGATACTGCAATATGTATGAAATGTCAAATTGAAATTGTATTTATTTATACCCTATCCAATGGCAAGAATTTAAGTATTTTAGGCATGTTTTGACAATACATAATATTTATTATCTGCAATGACGACAAGTGTGAAGTTCTCTTCAAATGATTGTGCAATACAAAGTCCCTTGTAGCTAGGGATTGCAATACCGGTATTTCGAAATCGGTAGTACAGTATTTATCAATACCAGAACACTGGTTTTAAAAATTCAAAATACTGAAATTTTCGGTATTAAGAAAACACACTCGTTTACGTCTTTAGCGATGAATTTAATGTTATTTCTTCATTAGTTTGTACTGTATTTCCTATTCAATTGAGTGTATAAGTTATGTGGTGATAAGATGCAAAATATTGACTGAGTTCAACATTGGTGAAATAACAATAAAACACAATTCATTAAATACCTATATCCATTTATAAAATTGTTATGTATTGTAAAATTATCAATATATTCAAATTATTTGTAAAAATCACCAATTCTACAATTGTGACCCAATTCAGCTGTCCACAAGCGCTCGCGAGTGACGACTCTCGCGTGGAGTGCGCCGGGCATACGCCGGACTCTCGACCTCGCGCATATTGTGCGCGAGTCGAGGTGCTAGGCCGGCAATTATTGCGCCCAGTAACATCGCGATCGCCAACGCGCGTGCAAGTGATTTGTCGGCTAGTTTTAAAATAGACATTATTTTTTTTCAAAATGGAGCGTGAATACTTGGATACAGAATTATTTATTGACGAACTGGAAAAAAGGAAGGCTACATGGGACATGGAATCTTCTGATTATTCTAATAGAAATATAAAACGCACAAGCTGGGAAGAGCTCGTAGATATATTTTGTAAACCTAGGTAAAATTCTAGGTAACCGAAAAACTTTATTTATAAAATATTTAGGTGCTCTCAGTACCTAGAGCTGTATTTCAATTAAATTTAGTACTTACTTATTATTATTATTAAAATAACATTTTTTTCAATAAATTATAACAATGATAATTGATAACATTCAAGTGGGCTTTGTGAACATTGCCACTAAAAATGCTCTATAATGTATTTACATACCTAGTTTTATTATCGTTTCTAAACCAAAATTTATGGTTTCCCTAATTGCTTTTATGGGGTTTGGTACTCACGTGTTATGAAAAGAATCAAATATCACAGCAGCTCCATTTGAATAACACTCATGGAGTGGAGTTATGAAAAGTTTAATATTTTCATTGAACAGTGGCGTGCCTACATTAATTTATTTAATATTTGTTTTCAGGCATTGCGCTCCAAAAAAGGTGGAAAGGGCTTCGGGATTCATTTGTTCGAGAAATGAGAAAAAATAAACATAGTACACCATCAGGTTCTGGAGTTAAAACTAAAAATAATAATAAATAATGGGTCTATCACTTAAAATTTGATGCACTCTGTAGTCTATTTTCTCGTTGTTTGCATCGTTTCCATCGAGGTACGCAAGCCACAATACAACCGCTTCCTCAGATTCCATGATGAATACTGAGCACAAAGCATTTTTGCTACTTGCGCGTAAGAACGCGTTATCTAGACGCAACGCATTTTTGGTACTCGCAGTACTTTTCTTTAAAATAATGTTTTTAAAGAGATTGTAATAGCTATATTTAGTGATAAGTATTTATGTTTTAACGAATACCGGTATTAATACAGGTATTCAATAATAAATACTGAAAAACCGGTATTGATATTTTCATTCGGTATTGCAATCCCTACTTGTAGCCAACTTAATCAATAGACCAGAGGTCCATTTTTTTGCTTCAATTTTATACATTTAGGTTCCATCTCCATATAAAGTTTTTTTGAACACCTTTGACAGTATGTCTTTACGTGTAAGATGGGAATATTCTTTATACATACTTAACGTAATAATAGGATAATTAGTTAGTAGGTACCTACCTCTGGGTTGTAATTGTAGGCGAGTGAGTCTCCCGTTAGGTAGTGCTTTGGGGGATAGTAATGCATGGCATCCGAGAGGAAGCTCACATTTTCGAAGGGTTCACTCTCATCCTGGAACTTGAAGTTTATGTCATCTATTGTCTGAAAACAATTAATGAAAACAACTCTAACAATGATCGAGTAAATCACCAAGTTAGCAAAAATCGACTGCGAATTCTTTTAAAGCATACATACATACTGCAACAGCTGCGATCTGTGGGTGGCAGCCACTGGTAAGTACACACACCTGCCAGTGGCTAGAAGCAATCAAATAAAATCTTTAGGCCGGTATTAGACTATCAAAGACCTTTGACAAATCTCAGATGAAGAATATTTCATGAAACCTTTTAAAAGGGTAAGTACATATTAGCACGACAATACCTTTTATCAAAGATTAGTCTTTGGTGAAGAGTACCACTGTTGTGACAGATTGTTTCAAAATGGAAGACGGCAAGAAATTAACCATTAAAATTGTTGATTGTAGAACACGAAAAAATAATATGAAATATTAAATAAGTAATAATAGTTACAGATTACAAAAATAGAAATGAAAGACCGAAAACAATCGTACAAGACAATATAATTATATTCGTTGTCTATTTTTTAAACTCGAGTTTTATAAAATATTTTACGTAGTGTAAAGTTTTTATAAAATGCTTTTAAAAAAACGCAATAAAATTTTTGATAAAACATTTTTGTCAGAGATCTCTTAATCATTTGAATATCATCCACAGGGTGTATACTATGGAGCTACAGGACGTTGGTATCACTTGGGAAGATGCAAAACGACCGGTAAGCAATGACATTATTAATGGACGACGCACTCAGTACAGTAGCTAGCAAGTAAATTCAAACATAACATTCGCACGTGCATAGGTAGCATCACGCAATATCCATTATGCGATATCACGCATCGGGAATTTATAGCAATATCACCTTTATTGTAATGGCGTTAGAACAGTGTTTCTAGTATCAATGTTCGTTTGAGCGAACCCGTACGAACCGAACCATTCGGCAGACTCGACAAGAAGTATCGAGAGTTTATAGCAATATCACCTTTATAGTAATGGCGTTAGAACAGATCATGCCATTCGGCAGACCCGATAAAAAAGTGAGTGTCATTTTTTTTTCCAGATGCTTCGTCCATATTAATGTCATTGCCGGTGAGGAACAGAAATTCTCAGAAGCGCCACGTGGTTTCTATATCCTTCAACTAAGGAGCAGACATTGACTGTTTTTATTGTTTATGAATTGTTTAATACCTGAATTTCCTTAAAGATTCTTTCTCCGTCGATGGGCAATTTTTCTTTTATCATTTTAATATATCCGAACACTGCATCGATCACCTGTAAAGAGCATAAAATATATTTATAATTACAATACGAGATGGTGATTTTACGACATTTTTAGTATTAAAAAATAGTTGCCATAAACTCATGTTCAGCTTCGTAAATCGTGAGCAAAAGTCCTTTGATATTTCTCCAGCTACGCATCCATGTGAGGAAAGAATACAAAATGTAAACTTCATCCTCTGGGAATATACTGTTTGGAAACTTTCACGGTTTTTTATTATCGTAACAGGTTTTTGAGTTGTCGGAGCGTATTCTTCCTCCTTTTTTCTTCAATCAGTGATTACCAAATACTCGTACACAGGCTACAAATTTGACTTTGAGACCAAAATATTGGTCCAGAGTAAGGAATATTTTTATGCTTAGTAAAGGAGGCCATGAATACCGGTATTGATATTTTCATTCGGTATTGTAATCCCTACGTCCACTTAAGTGAGGTGAGTATAATATTGGCCTCGCGTACCTTGTCGATGTTGTCGAGGCCATCCTGTGTGAGTCGTATGTTGATGCAGAAATAGTACATTAGCGACGTGTGGTAAATATTTGTTTCAGAATTAACAGCTGTAACGTCCAGGGCCCATACACTGTGAAAACATAACAATATCTTACTTAACTGAGTTAGTTTTACTATCTTTTATAACAATAATAATTCAAATTAAACAATAAAATAGAATTTTAAAAACAAAATACATCGCTAAAAATGTCTACATCTCTAGGGAGTGCATTGACCAGCCACACAGCCCTCGCTATTGGTGCCTAGAAAGCCTGACATGAGGGAAAAGCTTTCATCTAAAATAGGGTATGGCTACAACCACGCATGTAATCGACGGGTGCATAAAAATTTTAATTTTCCAGAATATCAGGATTGAAAACTATGAGTGAAACCATAAACGTGAGAGCAGGGAAAAATGCTTTCAGAGCAGAAGTGACCTACGAGCTTCAAGAGAATGAAAGGCGAGCATGCCTTGAAGAAAGTTAGTCGGAAAATACTCATTTGAGAAACTGTCAAAAGGAAAATATTTATATACATTAAAATAAAGATGTCGAAGAAATTTCTTCAGAACAAGCTTATAGGAATCTTCATAAGAACTCCATATAATGGACACATATTCAAGAATACTCCGAACTAATGACACACGAGTGTACGAAAACATTTGGATTCTTGAATGGCTTGGCTTGTCGTATGACGAATCCTAGAAGCTTGCTCGCACACAATGCAGTAGAAGTGATGTGTGAGCGAAATGATAAACATGAGTCAAACAATATGCCAAGATCTTTAATTTCTGATTGACGCTTCAGTAATCTATTTGACATATTATAGTTGAATATAATTGGAGATCTTGATTTCAAAAAGCTAATACAGACACTTTTGTCAGTATTAAACTCGAGTTTATTTTTTTTGGACCAAATTTCAATTGAATTGAGATTATTTTGTAATATGTGACTAATCTAATCTAATTCGCTGCGAACTGTCGCATATAATTTTATACCTATATCATAATAATATTTATATAATTCAAAAGGATACATAAATATTCTGGAGTTTTTTATTTAGGAAAAATTCCAATTTGCAAGACACCTCCAATTTTCATCAGTGAAGCTTGGCATAATAAAGATGCTGGGTGTTAATTATTTTACACGTTTGATCGTGATTATATTAATAAAATTTCAGGAACATGATTTAAAAACTCTAATTTTGCTTGCACTCGAATTCGCATTCACACATTCCAATGAATAAATCTTGAATAAACAGTGGTAACTTTAAATTGAGAGCCCGATGCAGTGATGGATGAAATGTCACAAATCCATATTAGTTATCAATCCGTCGATCGGCTTAATAACGAATGGTGAGAAACATGTAAACAATACTATTAATGTCATGAACGCATAGAATTACAACACGGCAGGCTACTGTCATAGAGACAGCCATAGGATGGAGTTCGTTCAGAATCAATTGAGAATGTTGTTGATTTTAAATATTTACAAAGTCTAGAAACAGGAAAATCTTATGCTCGCAATAATTTCACTATTAGTAGCAAAGTGAATCGACAAACTTTTTTCTCAGGTACGATGAAAGACTTCCGGCTCCTTCATGTCCGATAATCCAAGAGACATACGTCTGTGGAGCATCCTGGTAATGCTTCTGGAAAGACTTCATTCCCCAGTTTAACACCACCTGTGGATAAAAGCGAAGTAGGAGGCCTGTTCAAAAAGTATTCTAACCTTTGTTTTTTGCCTGCTGAAGCAAATGCACCGCAAGAGTTACAAATTACCTTCATGGGTACGGGTGAATATTTCCCTGGTAAAATTGATATTATTCACAAGAATATCTGGTAAATCAATATTAAATTTTAAGACTCACCTCAGTAACCTGTTGAACCGGTTTAATGTAATAGATAGAGTGAAAATCTGGCGTGATGGTTTCCGGCTTAAAGGCGTACTGTGAGAAATCATCGCCGTCCAGATTGTTAGAAGCTATCAGACCGAATGTGCTGACCACATACTTTTCTAGAGTTTCCAATGGTAATCTCGCCTAGATTAAAAAAAATAGTTTATACTTTGTAAGTTTTATTGGTGACAGTTTTTACATTCACGGTGATATAAATGTCGGGTCTCTTTGGTTTCGGTCGCGAACATTTAAAAACTGAGAGATTCCAGTCTTGCCGTCAGCGAGCCGCCATTGAAATACATTAGCTAGATACTGGAGCTTCAGTCTAGTCTTTTTTGTGTATTCACGTGAGCGGATGGCCTTAGTGTTTTAAAACTATGTCTGTAGATGCAGACTGGTGCACCAAAACCTGCATTTAATATTTAAATTATTAAAACAAAGAATCTTCGACATCATTTTATCGATATACTAACTAAAGTATTAAAAATTATTTGTATGATTCTGATGACATCTGTGGAAAGTCGAAGGTGTTTTTCAACTGTTAAAAGAATGAAATCGTTTTTAAAAAAACACTATGAATCAGGAGAGATTGATTGTATCTGTGCTAAGCATAAAAAAATTTCTACAAACTGTTCCAGACTTAAATGAGAAAGTTATTAAGGTGTTCGCTAAGCAGAAACAACGAAGAAGGTAAAAAAGTTTTTAGTGCACCCCCAACAAAAGAAATTTTGGAAACCACCGGCCGCCACTGGTAGTAATATCGTATTACCTTCTTATTTCCCGTAACTATAATTGGAAAGTGTGCTCTTTTTCTCAGATCTCCCAAAACCTATGTAGTTTAATGGCATACTTTTTATATATTTTATAGATAAATGAATATTTTTTGACTATTATCTACTACGGCTTGGATTCGGCAGGGTTTAGTTGAATTTTGAAAACTAACAAACACTATCTACACATTGTAGTCTTAGGTTAATTAAAATAATTACGTTTGACTGACAAAGTTTAGTGTGCACTATTTATGTTGGATCTTAACAACCTACCTTTTGGAAAGAGGTAGGCTGTGGATATTTGAGAAAAAGAGCACACTTGTCAAGTATACTTACGGGTAATAAGAAGATAATACGATATTACTACTAATGAATAGGTACACACTAATGATAATGACAAATTAATTCAATGAAACTTCAAAAACTCAATGAAAACAAATACATTTGACTGTCAAAGTTTAGTGTGCACTGTCGGATCTTAACAGCGTACCTTCACTCTTCGCTACTGTTATATAGGTATTTATATTCTTTTGAGCACTATCACAGGCAATGACAGTAGTGTAGTGAAACAGTAGTGTAGTAATAGAAGTGAAACAAACACTCATGCTTTGAGAAAATCACATAAATATAATGTGACCTCACCAAGATCGAACCCCAGCTGGATGAAAGGCGAGTGCCTTACGTAATGGACTAAGTCTTACACAAATATATCATCATGTTCAATCCTAAGAGGATCATATTATAAACATCCACAGAATGGAGGTTATATTAACAGACTTTTGTTTTTACGAGAAATGGATGTTAGCCACTTGCTCAACCTATTAGGTGCATACTATGAGTCCTTATGTTTCCCTATGAAAATAACAACATATACGAAGCATACCTGGACGGCAACAGTCATCCTGTGAGCGCTGTAATGCCTGTCTTTGAACTGATGAGCAGCCTGGTACAGATCGGGGTCTGAGGGTCCCTTGGGGGCGGACAGACTCCTAGAGTTGCCCCCCATGAAGGAGCGCCCCGGGTGACCCTCAGGCAGCAACTGGCGTAGCAGTTGGTTTTTACGGCTGAAGTCCATTGGAAGGGTTATGTTGAATTCTGAAACGTGTACGCAAGATAGATATTCTGACTTTCTTACCAGACGTGATACATAATCCGATATAAGAAAATAAAAATTAAACGATCAATACGCAGATAATTTACCCGACTCAATAGATTCTCTTTCCCTCTGCATAGCCTCCTGATTCATCAACGGTGACACGAAGAACTGGGCGAACTTATCCATAGCCTCGTCCAGGACGGACTCCTCAATGTAAAAGTAGAAAGTGGTCATCTCACAGTCGGTTAACGCATTGTCAAAGCCACCGTTTTTCTGTGAATTTAAACATTATCATGGCTTAAGAGTTATAGGTTATAATTATTCATGATTAGATTTCATGGAACTTGATGGATCACAATTCGAATCTCATCTGTCACCAATATTGTTTCTAATAGGCATGTTGCTGAAGTGTTCTGAATTATGTTCATTCAATATACAAACCTGAATAAAGGAATCAAAGTCATTCTCTTTGGGGAACTTCTTGCTTCCCATGAAGAGCATGTGTTCGACAAAGTGCGCCATCCCTTGTATGTGCAGGGGGTCACTCAAGCTTCCAACGTTCACACTTAGAGCGCAGGCAGCCTGAAATATCGACAATATTAATAAATTATTCTAAGTAAACTACTGATGAATCAAAATTCAACTTCATGTCATGAGACGGCTCTCGTGGTGCACTGAGTAAGGCGCTGGCCTTCCACCCGGGAGCTCCGGGTTCAATTCCCGGCGAGGTCAAAATATATTTACATAATCTAATTTTAATATGTAAATTCCTCAAGCCTGGAAGTTTTGCCACTGCCGTTGGGTTTCACGACCTATTGTGGTGTTTAACAAAGAAACAAATAAATAATGAGGTCATGAGGAATAGAGACTGTTGGAGGCGCAAGGAAGAAAGTGGGACAACAAGAAACCACGCATAGATACATAGATTGATAAATTGATGACACCTGAATTACTATAGCATTAAAAATAAGGTTATTTTGTAAATATTTGCAATTTTACATTGGCATATAATCAACCACTTATTTTGGATAATGTGAGGTTAGCGCAAATAAACAACATTGTTTTGATATCCTGTGTGGTTTCGATTGACAATTTTTATAATCATGATTCTAATATTAACCGTAGAAGTTTTTTTCTGATAATAAGCAAAACAAATAATTATTCAATTGCGCAATCAATAATTTATGTGGTTTGCTGTTTCAATTGCTGGAGTGATGAAATGTAGGTATTAAACAATTTTTGTGTTTCATGATTATTTCCTTAAGAAATGAGGGCCGTTTCAATTAATTGCACGATGGCTTACCACAGCAATGTTCTGCGTATAGCATTAATAAATTAACATAGATAAAAAAAAATACCAGCGGATCTATTCCAATGTAACCCTTAACTCTTAAATCATTCAAAATCTAAATAAAATGAGGTTATGGGTTTCAAATATGGAGGTAACCAAAAATATTGATAGAAACCTTCTGGAGCCTCAATGTATAAAATTGAAACCAAAAAAGGAAGCTCTGGCTCAATGATTAAATTAGCTAAAAGTGATTTTGTACTGCAGATTTATTTGCAGACAACTTCACACTACAGTCAGTTCTCGGCTTATGACGGGGTTCCATTCCACCACCTACATCGTAAGTCGAATTTCCTTATAACAGGCAAGTGCTTGCTGAATGAGGCGGTGTAGCTTCGAAGATCTATTGGTGTCTGAGTCCTGAGTTTCAAAATTTTTGAATTGGATCATTGATTTGGCTAAAAGCTGCACGATATGCCTTCTCTATATTATGGCAAACTCTTTTGGAATAGAATCACCTTTAGTTGTCATTATAGTTGGTGTTCTACCGTATTCATAAATGTATAAAAATTAACCTTTTGTGATTCACCGGTGTCTACAGCTTTACGCTGCGACCCCATCTCTTCACTGTTGTCTCCGTCATGAGTGTCTACCTCCTTGTTGCTGCTGTTCTCCCCGTCATCGCTGGTGCACAACTCCGGAGAATCATCATCCTCCGAAGACGTGGTCGCCTCCTCTACCCCGTTCGCCGTCGCGTTTGGTTTCTCCGGGGAAACGTCTGATATTAACAACGCTCGCAATCCATTCTCCAGCAGGATTACCCTTTAAGAAAGAATACAATAGGTCAGAAGTTTTCTAAGAGTGCACCTTGGCTCTGGGGTGTTGCTATCAGATACTTATTCCAAATTCCATCGACGACAATTTGGCCGCACCATCTAAATTTTGCTGATTGGACAATGCCATCTGAGCGCTATGACAACTGAAAGATTGCCATCTCAACATCGGTACTACTTAGTTAAGGAATAATGTAACTCGTCATACAATTAATCATAGCAATGCAATTTAATAGTTTGAGCTACCAAAATGAAGTAATTGAAGTTGCTATTTTATTACAGTCACGGATATAGTTAAATAAACAGATAGAGCAGGATAATATTATATTTAAACAGGACATAACTGCTTTACTGCTACCGTGATTATCCCGCTACTGGTATTATGGGACGATGGATATGGATATGCCCAGTTTAAAATATCAACCAATCACTCCTTAGCTTACAAGTCGACTGGGTCACACGACAAATGTCTCAACTGTCACAACATTCATATAAACATAATATAATTGAATATTGTTTATGTTCTTCCAAGTAGTGACTAATCCCGTCGGCTTTTTTTAGGGTTCGAGGGGTTCGTCCATATAACACACTTCACATGATTTTCAGTAATATTTAACCCCCGTCCTCCTATTATCACATTTCATCACAAAATCTTTTGATAATAATAATAATAATTTTGGTATATTTGGCGTAAAATTATACTATTTTACATTTTTTCCAGAATTAAAATTATAGTATTGTACTATAATTGTAGTACGGTTGGCTCCAAAATTATAGTATTTCGGCAAACAATAGAGTACACGTTGCATGATTAATACTTTTCTGCATTATCCAAAAATTACACGTAAAGTAATTAACGTCACCTTTTTTAGACAAAAATTCAAATGTAAAGTAATTAACGTCTCGTGTTTTTAGACAAAAATTCAACTGTAAGGTGATTAATATCTCGTTTTTTTAGACAAAAATTGAATAATATAAGGTGATTAGCGTCTCGTTTTTTTTTTGCAAAATATTCAGATGTAAAGTGATTAACGTCTCCTTTTTTTAGTAAAAAATTCAAATAGAAGGTGATTAACGGTCTCGTTTTTTAGACAAAAGATAAAAAGTTAGGTATTTTAGTTCTCCGGAACAGCTTTAGCGCTATTTTTTATCTATTTTCTGAATTTTCAAAATTATAGTATTTTGGGCGTACTATACCTTTTTTATATCGGACATAGTACGCGGGCCAAAATTATAGTACAAATACTATAATAATTATAGTACGGTTGGCATCACTGGTAAGTAGTTACTGTTACCACGGATCAGTGTTGCCATCTTTACAAAGTGGAATTATAATACAGAGCCTCCAAAATTATAGTATTTTGGAAAAAAATATAGTACGCCTTGTCATCTTTGTTGAAATGTGTAGGTTTTTTTAGGTATAGGTATAGGTATAGGTAGTTTTCTCAGAAAAAAATAACAGAGAATTTGAGAAACTCCGAGACCCTTTTTTATTTAGGTACCTCTCCTGGCCAAAAATGCTTACCGAATAATTCAAGAAATTTCATTTTAAACTAGTCAAGGGATTTTTTTACGTTTTTCGAGCATTTTTTTTCCAAGTTCCCCATATCTTCTTATATTGCGAAATTATAGTACTTTGCACCAATTTATCGAACGCAAATATCGAATTTATCGTAATTATCGTATTTTTTCCGATATTCAAAATTATAGTATTTTTGGCGTACTATACCTGTTTTATATCGTGCATACAAAATATAATTGTAGTACAAATACTCTAATTATAGTACGGTTGGCAACACTGCCACGGATTAAATTATTCTCAGAAAAAAATGAGTTTAATTATATTTTGTAGCCTAACATTTTTTACAACATTCCTCACAACCCACTTTTTTGAGATTGATATCATATATGGACAACCCGTGATTGGTAGTTTTAGGGTGCTGTGAAATTTTTTTTACCAGGAGCGTAACAAGGTATTTTAGCGCCTGGAGCAGTATCAAAAATGTCACCCTTACGTGATACAAAACTTGTAGGTAATAAACTATGCACACTTACAGCCAACTTATAAATAGGTTCGACTGTCTGGTTACTATTAACATAATATTTAAGTAACACGGGTTTAATAGTTTAATAACTATTATAAGTATTTTAAAAAACAATGCCCAATTTTTTTTTCATTCGTTAGTATAAAAATTACGTGTAGAATTCTTCATGTTCTTAATAATGAATTGAAGACAGTGAATTTTCCACGTTCCATATAATCAATCAGACAAAAAACTAAACAACTGATAAGCAATAATCGACAATGTATAACATAAACACATTTTATTAAAGATAGCAAACACCAAAAAGATTTGCACCGATTTACGATAAAACATTAATTTTTATCATTGTTATGGGTTGGAATTATTAAAAGATATTATTATTGTATTTAATGTTGTCCTTTATTTCCACTTTATAACACAAAATCACATAACATATTTTTACTGGTATAGGTACTAATATAAGGTTGAATATTACTAGGTACAATATGACGTGTTTCTTGTTAGAAGTCCGACTGAAGGGTGTTTTATTTATACTGGATAACTACTAGGCAGGAATAATATGGATGATGCAACAACTTAAGAAATGAAACAAGATTTAACATGAAAAATAACAAACTCATTGTTCCAGCCAGTCGAATCTACTGGAATGCTGACTCACTAATAGTTACAAATTTGAATGGCACATAACATCATAATAAATTGTTCAAATTTAGGATGAAATTTTTCTTTCACTTTTTATTCTAGCACGTTTAACGAAATTCCATTTCTGCGCCCCTACCCGAGCTGCGCCCGGGGCGATTACCCCGCTCACACATTCCTCGGTACGGTACTGCTTACAGGCACACTGATTTTAATAATCTGAAGATAACTGCAATACGTTCAAAGTAACATCCATGAAGGTATTGTGGAACAAATAATTAAATACAAATCATAGAAAAATTATCCTCGATAAAGAACAAGAAATTCAGGGTTTGGAATATATTTTTTTGTTTTTCAATAATGGTAGGTACTTACTCAATAACTTGTACAAAACACCAAACATAATACACTCGTCGTAATTTCATTTAGCGACAGATGCCATCAGTGACGTCCCTATATAAAATGCCGCCCCTAGGCTACGCAAAATGCCGCCTCATTTTTTTTATCTTTCATGAGTCCAATATCAAAGACCTGTGTTGTAAGCACTAAGGATACATTACTAACAAAATATCAGACTAATTATTCGAAAATCTGCACGTGTCGTTTCTGGTCACCAAGGACGTCGAGGGGCAACGGAAGTAAACTAGATATCGCGAACCCGACAAAACCAGTGAGCTGATTTTTTTAATGGAAAGATATTTTCGTTTTTACTAAGTTTAGGTAGTTATTTCTATATATTCTTATATTATATATGATTTTCTTCGATTTGCCGCCCTTCGAGTAACTGCCACCCCCAAGTGACGCTCAATCTGCCTACCCCCACGGGACGTCACTGGATGCCATAGTTAATTAACAATAATTCTTAATACTTTGGACGCGGAAGACGCACCCGGCGCGTAATGACCATGCGGCCGATCGATGTAATTAACGTGCATTTTAAAGGTGCTAATTAAAAAATCATTATCTACTCAGCAGCGAATGAGTTAACAAAAGGAGAAAGAAATCGATTTAAATGGTCATGTAAATCGGACAGTGTACCCAAAATTCTTAAAATATTAACTTAAAGCCGTGATTTTTGGGGGATAAATAGGTAAATGATTAAGTGAATGTTGATTCCATGGTTGTAAATGGAGAGCTGACTTACTTGTACTTCTTTTTGTCAGACTCCGACTGTATAGGGTTTTCCAAGACTTCTATCTTCGGATTTTCTACGACAGTAAGACTAAATCGCTGCGGCTTTGTTTTAGGATTACACCGGATAGACGTTTTCAATTTGCGACCACCGGTTTCGAAAGTGGGACCTGATTTTAGCATTTTAATTGATGTTAACACAACTTATCACCGGTTTAAAACGACACTCGATTTTAACATATTTCACATGTTTATTGTTTATATAATAAAAAAACAAAAAAAATCGTGCGCACTTAATAAGTTATTGCCAGTAATAAGACTTTAAAAAACTTTTTTTTAATCTATTCCACTCAAAGACATTGCACGGTGCTTATCTAATCTCTTTGATTCCACTCATTGCCCACTGAAGAAAGAAGCCGACACATTACACGACTGGTCCTACTTTTCGCCCCTCCCGTTGTCTATGGATGACCTGTCTATATAAACAATATAGCAAGGTTTCCCAAACTATGTTCCGCGGAACACCAGTCTACGAAGAATCTACTTCATATTGAAAGGCGAATGATGATCAAT
This sequence comes from Rhyacophila brunnea, assembly GCF_057557595.1. Lineage (NCBI taxonomy): Eukaryota > Metazoa > Arthropoda > Insecta > Trichoptera > Rhyacophilidae > Rhyacophila > Rhyacophila brunnea. Next base: position 18,967,029 of record NW_028232893.1, on the reverse strand, counting down.
TTCCACTGATGTTTATGACGTCGTCAAGTATCTAGATAGGTCATGTCTCCCACAAGGGGGGGGGGCTGACAGGCCTCTAGACTGGGGGCCTGGGATTCAGGCGCCCGGCGTGAGAGATCGTCCAGCCAAGTGAGATAAACACAAGAAGTTTGACGTAAAAAAAATGTGGTGCGGCGCTGTTTCACTTCAAACTTCCTAACATTTAATAATATGAAGCGTCTAGTTTCAAAAGCCCCTAAAACGACTTTTGACAGTTCTGAGAAAAATGAGAAAAAGTCATATCAATTGAATGTGTGAACTGTATGTATTTATTATTTGATTTATACACTATAAAGAGTATAATATTTAGTATCCAACTGAGAGAATTTAAAAAACAAATGATTTTCATTTTAGGGGACTTTGAAACTCAACTACCGTTTTAAGGGCTTTTGAAATTAACAAATATGATTTTAAGGGGTTATAAAACTTACATTATAGCAATGGCGCATGAGGAAATTGCAAAAGGCGTCCTGTGGTTATATTTCTTGGAGAATAAATAAGAGAGAAAAGAGAGAAATATTTATTCGAAGTAGGTAACTAAAATTAACAAAATAAATTATGTTAAGAATATAGAATTTACTATTGTATACATACATATTGTATAATTAAAAATATTACAAATAATAATGAAATAGAACAGTAGTCTGTGCTCATATATAAAAATGAATGTTTGTTTGTCCAGCATGCGTTCCTATACCATTCATCCGATTGCGATGAAACTTTGGTGAATTATTATGTGGACACCCACGAAGGTTTTTGAATTGGAAAAACCATATTATTCTTCTTCTTCTTCATTCTATTTTATTCGTACGATTCCTATACCATTCATCCGATTGCGATGAAACTTTCGTAAGTTGTAGTGCGCACAACCGCAAAGATTTTTGAATTAGTATAACCATCTTCTTCTGCTTCATTCTATTTTATTCGTATGGTTCCTATACCATTCATCCGATTGCAGTGAAACTTTCACCAGTTGCTCTGCGCATACCCGCAAAGGTTTCTGAATTTGTACAACCATCTTCTTCTTCTTCTATTATATCTTCTATTTGTATGCGTGCCTATACCATTCATTCGATTGCAGTGAAACCTTCGTCAGTTGTTGTGCGGACACCCGTAAAGGTTTCTGAATTATTACAAACATCTTCTTCTTCTATTTCTATGCGTTCCTATACCATTCATCCGATTGCAGTGAAACTTTCATCAGTTGTTGTGCGCACACCCGTGAAGGTTTCTGAATTATTACAACCATCAGAGCAGCCACTGATTGGCTTATTCATTTTAGGGGGGTTTGAAATTCACACGGCAACTGTTTTAGGGGGTTTTGAAATTAAGCCTAATTTTTGATAATAAATATTGACGGTTTTAGGCCTTTTTTGAAACTATAACTTTGTCCAACATATTATAGTGGATAAAAACATACAGTATAACCCCTATTTTACGTTTTTTAAGGGACTCAAGAAAAAAAACGTAATTGGAGGGAAAATGTAAAAAGGGGGTATTGAAAAAAAGAACATTTAAATTTATGTTTCTAAAAAAATAACGTTTTATTAAAAAACAACATTCAATTAAATTTTTTATTGAAAAATCGTTCGAATGTCACGACCCAATCATTGTCAAGTGCGCGTAACTCGCATATTTTGACTATTAATTTCCGACGTAAATCGCGGGAAAGAAACACGTAAATGCGGGTATTAAATGTACTGAAATACATCGGGACTGAAAAAAATACACGCAATTGCCGGGAAAACGTGAATTCCGGGCACGTAAAAACGAGGTTATACTGTATCTCTAAATATATATCTAACTCAAAATTTTATGAAAACCGTTTAGGGGCTTTTAAAACTAGGCGCTTCATATGTGGTTTTCTCAAACTTACAATTTTCTACCTATTATTGTCGATATTTGACATGTCCATAATTGTGCATATCAACATAAAAATGAGTGTATCACCAGTGTAGGGGATGAGCATGAAAAATATGGGGTATATTGTTTTGAACTGACCGGCTGACAAGTCTTGTCAGTTTAACGACAGTTGCCAAAATTGGCAGAACGGATAGCTGCGCTAATAAATTACCTACAAAATAAACTAAGTGTTCCGTTAAAATTTTCGGGTTTGCAAAAATTCCATTGCCGAAAAAGTTTGGAAAACCTTGGTTTATAGAGTGCTCATACTGACGCGTCTGTCGTGTTCACTTGTCGGAGTATTCTTAGTTTCAGATCTGTTTCAAATTATTTTAACGTATCTTGGAGACCGTGGAGTTCATCTGATTTAGTGGTTATGTGTTATTAATAATTGGAAGTGACGATCAAAGTTAGTAAACTTCTGTGTATAATAATATCATAATACACTAGGACGTTTGTTAATGTGACAGTCGATTCTAAACGGCAATAACTAATAACTTATATATACTCTTCAGTCATTATAGAATACCAAACTCTGCTTGCAAGTAATCAATAAATAGTATGGCAGTGGACCACTCGTTGATTGCGCAAAAAATTATGCTCAGGCTTTGTTAATCTAAAGATGGCGGTGTTCCACTCCATTCGTATTTTTATTGTGGGTCTATTTAATTTCATCTGATTATAAAAATAATACCTTTTAATATCAGTGAAGCATTCTTTGTGCACCTACCTAAGTACATACAAAATCTGTATGTGTATTGTCTATGCTAAAATCTATAAATTTCGGGAATAATCAATTTTCCTTATACAGCCATTTTGTCAACAAAAACAAACAGGTATCATAGACTAAATAGGTATTAGTGCTCGGTCATAGTGGTTTGGCGGGCGCGGCGCGGCGGAGTCTTGTGAAACTCAAACGTATAACCGTGTGTATAATGCCCCAAGAAAGACACTGTCTACGAATATTTCCCACACTGTTATACGTTTGAGTTTTACAAGACGCCGCCGCGCGCGCCAAACCACTACGGCTGAGAACTTAGGTATTGATAGGTATCAAAGAGATTGGACAGTCTAATCTCTTTGATAGGTATTATAGAGCCCGGCGCTCCATTCGATTTGACATTAAGTAATACGCAATCATTCGGACCGAAAAAAATCTGTAATTGTTTATTGATTAATTTGTTAATTTACACATTAGAAAATGAGAGATCTATCAATTATTTTATTATTTGTATTTATGAAATTCATAAAAGAAAACGAAAAACTTGTATTGTTTTCATTGCTCTATTATTTTATGCAAGTCTACATATAAATAGGTAACACAAAATTGTAGGATTGTCGGAAGACATTAAGATAATCGCAACTTTTGACAGCTCGACTTTTTTATTCATTCGTTGATCAGTAGCATAGCATAGACAAACCGGACGATTTATTGTCCTCGGACTTCTGGCTCGCCAATGAAGCGCAGTAAAAGTATATTAGTCTGAAGCGCAGGCATTATTATTATTATGTTTCCATGACGACTGTCGAAATGTTGTTTGGACGAATATTGGAATCGATTTATAACTCGATTTACAAAGGATTTAGCATTCCTCGTAACCACGTTTCACAATTTACATTGTTAAAAAACAATCAGTGGGAATTAATAGCTATTCAATCACACATAAGAAGATGCGGCCGGAGATGGGTGGTTGTAACTGGTCCTCCGCCGTCTTTAGCTGTCAGTCGCCATTTTGGAATTCATCTATACCTACCTATCTTTTTGTCATCGTTGTATAGTACGCGGTCCAAAAATGATAGTATTTCGGCAAAAATTACAGGACGTATTGAAAATGTAAGTTTTTTGTTTGTCACATAAACATAACGGAGAAATCGAGAAATTTCGATGCCCTGCTTTATTTAAACACCTCTTACGACCGAAAAATGCTAATCGGCGAATTCAATTAATTCCATTTTTCAAAATTGTGGTATTTTAGACGTACTATACTTTTTAATAGTACCTACGTGGACCAAAATGTACTATACATATAGTTCGGTTGGCAACACTGCGCTCACTGACAGATGGCAGCTCGCGACGGCGGAGAACCAGTAAAAAGACCCCCGAGATGTCTTGGGGAATGTCAGCGCCGCAGCCGACACTTGTCGAATTCACAGCCCGGTCGGGGTATCAACACAAGAATAAACCTTCTGGAGTAGTGCATTGCAAGCGAAAATCCATTGTAGAACCTCATGTAAGTATAGCTATGTTAACAAGGGTTGAGGCGAAGCATTACTAACACAGACGAATTGTTTACGAATTATTCAAATTATTAAATCGATATCAACGTATACGCATGTTGTCCTCTTTTCGCTATAAGCGCAATAAGTAGGTGTAAGCAAGATAAACTGTTGTTTCCCGTAGACGTTGTGCAATGCCTATTGCCTCAGAAATGCACCAATACACATAATCTTTCTTATCTGTGTTCGCACCAACTCTGGCTGAGAGACCTATATGACCAACAGTTTTTCCATATTATGTTAAGTGAGTAATTGTATAGTTCTCCATATCGTTTTTGTGATCGAGGTCTTTTGAGATGAAAAATCAAACCAAAACCTATTGTAATCCAAAAGTAAGTAGGTTGTGTTACGTTATTTTCTCTCACTTTAACCAAAATGACCGTATTATGGAGTCCTATAATATTACCGTTAATTGGTTCATGGAGATCAAAGATTGATCCCAGACCACAGTGTCCGTGTTCATCTTCACACTGTATTTTGTTGACAATTGAGCCCATATGCGGAAAGTAGCATTATCCTGAAAACGGTGTTCAGAGATATTGGCAATTAAACGTTTCGATTGTTGTGGAGATACCCATTATCGAAAATATTTAATTCTGATGAATAAAGGTAGTGAGACGTCCGGGGTTCCAGCGGCTAGCTCATGTGTCCATCGAACCCCGGATTCACAAAAAAAGATATTTTAAATTGAGGAGAAATTAAATGAAACCACGTCTGTCTCGTGCGTAACTTGGTATTGTCTTATATTTAAAATTTTTACAGGTATATATATTTTGTTTTTACAATAAGTTTCGCAGGTCCGTACACAGTTTTTAAAGGACGCTTACTGACTTTTTTTATTCTTTTCAAATTCCTCGTACCCACGCCGACCAGTAAAAAGGACTCGTGATTGGCCAAATCTGATCGCATGATCTTTGATTCGGCGAATCACGAGGACCACCTCGGCGCAGGCGCGCGGAGATTTTAACGTTGTGCAATGCACGGCAAAATTTATTATATTTGAATATTTATATTAATTAGTCTTAAAATTATCTCTTTTATCCATCATCATTTATACTTTTTAAATTAAATTAAATTTATCTTAATTACACCTCCGCCCAGTATGTGATTTTCACACACCGGACGAAGGCCTTTACTTATGAATAAAAAATACTTACGTAGTTGAGCAAGGAATCAGATTAGATGTTTTATGAAGCCGTTTCTAGAGGTCAGGGTTACGTTTCGACTTATGACTACTGAATGATTATTTTACATCGAGAGAAGCCCGCCTGTAACAGGGATGTATCAGTAGGTTGAGTAATTGAGAACACATTTTATTAAACAAAAAAGCTTTATTGAATAAACAACCACGTTTATAATAAAATATACGGTAACAAATTTAACGCTGTTTTTCCGTATAACATAAAATAATCGTACAACTCTGATTTTGATGGTAACATCCTTTACTCTAAGTTTTAAGTGAGTCACTTGAAGTGATGATTACATCTAAAAAATAATAATAATAAAATCAGAATTCTAAATGGATAGTAGGTATATTTATATGTTTGCATGCCCACTAGCAATAATCAGGATTTTGACTTTCAAAATTCAACCATTGAGATATCGTCTGCCACTAGACGTGTGACGTTCATGTATGACTAATTAGAACTGTATGAGTGTATGTTCATTATCTTCTACACACCACTGTCATGACTGACTTACAAAGTCATTACTAAAATACCTACGTTTCCATCCATTTGCATTTACATCACCGTCATTCGTGGACGTTTTTAAAATAACAATATCACATTCATTTAAGTATAAAGGCTCCATCTTTGTAGATGACGGATTTTCTTCGACATCTCTAGGTAGGAGTAACAATTAACATCAAATTCAAAGTTAACATAAAAATATATAATTTATAGTATAGTATAATATGTAAAAAATATATATATAAATAGACGACTAGTGTTGTAATATAAAAAAATATGCATATTATTGTTTAGCGAGATTTTTGAGGCAATAGCCCAACAAATAGGATAAGTACAGAGTGGAGGCGATCATTCTGAGGGAGGCCATCATTTCCAGATAGAGCGAGATCTTGAATCACGTGGATTCAGTCATCTGCGGCGTGACGTTGCGCCTCTCCGGCATCAGTTGGAGGTCAGCTTGGAAGACTTCCACGCTCTCAAAGAACGCCTTTGCCTTGTTCACGTCATCGGGCGCATCGCCCTCTCTTGGTACAAACTTCAGGGGGTAGTCGGTGACAGGAGGTAGGACTTTCGCGGTCTGGTCTGCTTTGATCTTTTCGTCGGTGTCTAAGTTAGCGGTGGACTGCTTGTGGCCCATGATCTGAAGACAAAATATTTATAATTAATTACAATTTAGTAATATATATATATTTGTAACTTCCATACAAGAGGATGCCCCCTATAATTGGAGAATTTTTGGCGTGACTATGAATTTGGACTATGTGATCAAAACGATTTATACGGTTTTTATTGTCTGCTAAAAAATAGATACAGATTAATGATGTTTAAAAACTAGAATGATGATAATATTGAAATGTTATTTCCAGGATGACAAAATGGCTCCGAAAATGGGCAGAGATGCTAGCAATATCCTGTGCAGCAGTTAGCATTTTAGCACGATTCCGTTATTTTCATTGGTCCAAATTAACACGAAAAGCATTCCATACACAAGGCGTGTTGATGTAGCCCACAGAGTGCAGTGAAAAAAATTCAAACCGCATTGCTCACGCAAACACTATATTTTGTGATTACATTGGTGCCGCCATTCTCCATTTTACAGATTGGCCCAACCCACGTGCCTTTCTGAATACCCATTTTTTTGATAATCAGTAAGTAAAGGATTTATGTCTCGGTCCCGTATATCAGCGCCGGTTTCACGAGAGTGATTGACAAATAGTGCATTCGAACAATATAAAGAATGAACTTACTTGGATTGACAATTTTCTGGCCTTATTACTGACAACCTGCGTGTGCTCATCGAGCCAGGTGTTAACATCTTCGAGGGTCAATTCCTTGATCATTTTAATCTGAAAAATAAACGACCTTATAAAATATGGGAATATAATAAAATTGTAAAACCTGGAATTAAATGTCCTAAAATTTTTGGGATTCAGGTGTTGATGATGAAACTCTGGCAGTTGTTGTCCGAGTGGATTGAACTTTGCAACTTTATTACTGAATAAATAATGTACAGTTTGTATACAGGAAACATTGGGAATTACGAAAGGAACCTTATCAACTATCTTGAAAGACGAAGATGGGCATATTATGTTAGATATAGAAAAGAAGCTGACTCGTTGGAAGACATATCGTCGGTGTTTTGTAAAAAGGGCGAATCAACCATTTTGGCGAAATCGAGATTTTAATGAAAATACAATATGTACCCCACTAGCTTTGTTGTGTAAAAACGGCGAATTTTTATCTCCACAGGAAAGTACTTAAAAACGATAATCGACTAAAATTAAATTAATTAAAATTACGAAATAAAAAGCAAATGTGGCATATTAGGCCTTTTAAAATATTATATAATAATCTTTCATTATTATTATCGTAAGAGATTTTGGAAAAAACACCAACAGCTCATTTAAGCGACATTTTATTGTTATTTTTACATCTTCACTTCATAATGTGCGCTACCGATTCATCTACCGTTTGAATTGACCACATTTCAGAAATTTTCAATGATTTTACAGGTACGTGACGTTTATAACTGATATTTTCTCATATAGCGTATACAATTCGCCATACTTCTTTTAACATACAGCAGAATGACGTCTTCGTCGCTTAAGACCTTTTAATCCTTTATTTGACAAACGGATTCGATTATTTTTATTCAAATATCGTAATGTAGGCATTGGCGCACTTTTTTCCGGTGAAAAAACCATAATCCTGGTACAATTTACTACGTATAATATCTTTTGACAGCGGGGTACGCCACTGACGGCCATTTCATAGATAACGTGATATTCCAAATTTGATTTTTTTAAAATACTTTGTGGCTGTTCACTCAATCTTTTTTTATGGAATAATTACCTAGGCTACTAATTTCCATACTAAAAAAGTTGCCATTGCAAACAATGAAAGAAATTAATACGAATTGTTATAGTTATCAAAATGTGTGATATTGTATAATATCTACCTATTTTTTTCGTCCCTATCATCATCAATCTTGACCTATACACTGCTGGATGAAGGCCTCCTCAGCCTTATTCTACTCCTTACTTACACATGAATTGTTATATTTATCAAAATCAGTGATATAATATTATTATCTACCTATCTATATATAATGCCATTATAATCACGAGCCTCAATAAATCCACTGCTGGATGAAGGCCTCTCTACGTTGATTGTATTCTTGACAGTATTGAATTTCTAATGTTATCTATCTACATATTCATATCGTCATCATAATCATCATCATCATCATCAACTAGGATCAATCCACTACTGGATGAAGGGTTCCGCAACCTGATTCTACTACTATCGGTTTAACGAATTTGCGATATTATACCTATTTCTATCATTCTTATATCATCGACCTGAACCAATCCACTGCTGGATAATGGCCTCCCTAGCCCGGTTCTACTCCTTTCTGTCATATGAATTGCTGTATTTATCAAAATCGGTGATATTATATTTAAAAACATATTCATATCGTCATCATCATCATCAACCAGGATCCATCCACTGCTTAATAAAGACCTCCCTAGCCTGATTCTACTCCTTTTGTCATATGAATGTATGTATTTATCAAAATCTGTGATATTATATGTATCTTCACATTCATATCGTCATCATCATCATCATCATTATCATATACCTGAACCAATCCACTGCTTAATAAAGACCCCCTTAGCCTAATTCTCCTTCTTTTTGTCATATGAATTTCTGTATTTATCAAAATCGGTGATATTATATTTATCTACATATTCATATCGTCATCATCATCATCATCATCGACCTGAACCAATCCACTGCTTAATAAAGACCTCCCTAGCCAGATTCTACTCCTTTCTGTCATATGAATTTCTGTATTTATCAAAATCGGTGATATTATATTTATCTACATATTCATATCGTCATCATCATCATCATCATCGACCTGAACCAATCCACTGCTTAATAAAGACCTCCCTAGCCAGGTTCTACTCCTTTCTGTCATATGGATTTCTGTATTTATCAAAATCGGTGATATTATATTTATTTACATATTCATATCGTCATCATCATCATCATTGACCTGAACAAATCCACTACTTAAAGACCTCCTTAGCCTGATTCTACTCCTTTCTGTCATATGCATTGCTGTATTTATCAAAATCGGTGATATTATATTTATCTACATATTCATATGGTCATTATCATTATCATCATCATTGACCTGAACCAATCCACTGCTTAATCAGATTCTACTCCTTTCTGTCATATGAATTGCTGTATTTATCAAAATTGGTGATATTATATTTATCTACATATTCATATCGTCATCATCATCATCATCGACCTAAACCAATCCACTGCTTAATAAAGACCTCCCTAGCTTGATTCTACTCCTTTCTGTCATATGAATTGCTGCATTTATCAAAATCGGTGATATTATATTTATTTACATATTCATATCGTCATTATCATCATTATCATCATCATCATCATCGACCTGAAACAATCCACTGCTTAATAAAGACCTCGCTAGCCTGATTCTACTCTTTTCTGTCATATGGATTTCTGTATTTATCAAAATCGGTGATATTATATTTATTTACATATTCATATCATCATCATCATCGACCTAAACCAATCCACTACTTAAAGACCTCCTTAGCCTGATTCTACTCCTTTCTGTGATATGAATTTCTGTATTTATCAAAATCGGTGATATTACATTTATCTACATATTCATATCGTCATCATCATCAACCAGGATCAATTCACTGCTGGATGAAGAGTTCCGCAACCTGATTCTACTACTATATTATACCTATTTCTATCGTCCTTATCATCATTGACCTGAACCCATCTATTGCTGGATAAAGGCCTCCCATACCTGATTCTACTCCTTTCTGTCATTTGAATTGCTGTATTTATCAAAATCGGTGATAATATATTATATCTATTTATATTTCCATTATCATTATGAACCTGAATCAATCCACCGGTGGATGAAGGCCTCTCTAAGTTGTTTGAATTTCTGTCGGTCATATGAATTACTATATTTATCAAAATTGCTGATATTATATTTTCCCATTCATAATATCGTCATTATCATCATCAACCAAGATTAATCCACTGCTGGATGAAGGTTATCCCAACCTAATTCTACTCTTCTTGGTCATATAAACTGCAATATTTTTTTAAATTTGTGATTTTATATACCTACCCATTTATATCGTCATTATCGTCATCAACCTGTATCAATCCACTGCTGGATGAAGGCTTTTTTAAGCTGATTCCACATCTTTAGGTCTTATAAATTCCTATTCTTATCAGATATAATATGTATTACTTCATTATTTATCAACATTTGTCTCGATATGAATGTCCCGCACCGGGAAACTATATTGTTTAAGGTTAATTTTTAAAACAAAATATGATTTTTAAAATATTATTCTGTGGCTCCAAGCATTTATTTTTTATAGACAATGAAACAAAATAATGTTTAAATTTATTTTTTATGCTGCTAACCTTTTTCTATTATGTAAATGGAACCCGAAAGAGATTAATATTCGCGTTATATTGGATCGCTATTAATGATAATCACGATTGAGATGTATAACTATTTATCATATTTAAATGCACATACCTACACATATATTGTATTAAAATTAAAATGACAGTGGTAGCAATCGGCGATTGCCAGCTGTTTTGCTAGGCTTAGCAGCCTGAAATGGTGTCAGATGATATTGAGAAGGCCAGACTCCAGAATAGACTACGCACATGACTCCAAATTTGTATTTGCAGTGACGACATGCATATCGTAAAACTGACAAATCAGATAAATTTTCAATTGTCTGACGTGAATGAAAATCCATCCCGAAGGGAAAACTATGGCGCCGTCTATACACACTTTACAATTATTATATTAAAATCCAACACCAAGTCACTATGATGAAAAGCTGTCTGCAAGACCTAGCGAGACAGACTGGCGAAAGCCAGCTGGCTCAGCTAGTACCTATTATAATGACAGTATTCTTTCTAAGCTTTATTATAAACTTGTTAGATATTTATAATCATCTACAGGTAAAAAACAAATAAATGTCAAAAGTTAAAAATCCTCCTCCTGTAAAGTAGCATTTTGGTTAATTCGCCCTTTTTACAAAACACCGACGATATATTGAAAATCTGTTTGATGATAGGGGACCTATTGGCTATACTTTTAATGAATGTGAACAAGCCCCATGCATAAATAGGGCATAAATAATATTTACAACGAAATGATAAAATTATTAGAAGAAGATCAATTAGAAATTCTCGTTGATTTGTTTAATAAAATTTACAAAACGGGCATAATTCCCGATGATTGGTTGAAACCGACATTCATCACTCTACCAAAAAAGGCGAATGCAAAGGAGTGCAGCGAGTTTAGAATAATAAGTTTGATGAGCCACATGTTAAAAGATTTATTAAAAATCATCCATAATAGGATTTTTCGAACATGCGAAGAAGACATGGATGACACACAATTTGGCTTCAGAAGTGGTTTGAGCACTTTTCAGCTTGAATGTTCTAGTGCAAAGATGCCTAGATGTTAATGTTGATGTTTGTATGTGTTTCATCGATTACAAGAAAGCATTTGATACTGTTAGGCATCCTAAACATCTCGAACTCCTACAGGAGAAAGGCATCGATGCAAGAGACATTCAGCTGATAGCTAACTTATATTGGAATCAAACAGCGAATATTAAGATTGAAAACGAAATCAGTGGAGAGGTAAAAATTCGTCGCGGTGTAAGACAGGGGTGTATATTGTCACCTTTGCTATTTAACATGTACTCGGAAGCTATTTTCAAGGAAGCCTTACAAGGTGAATTGGTGGGTATTATGGTTAATGGCAAACATATTAATAATATACGATATGCCGATGATACTGTGCTGATTGCTGATAGTTTAAAGAGTTTACATCAACTGGTAGAAAAGGTTAATGAGGTCAGTAATTCTTATGGTTTAAAAATGAACCTCAAGAAAACAAAACTATTACTAGTATCAAAAACAGCGACACCAGACACCAACACAAATTTTGTCATTAACAGCGAACCAATCGAACGTGTGACCCATTATAAATATTTAGGTACATGGGTCAATGAGAAATGGGACCTGTCTCAGGAAATAAAAACTAGAATTGAGATCGCAAGGAGCGCCTTTCTCAAAATGAGACGCCTCCTTAGCAATCGAGATCTTAACTAGGTCTGAGACTGCGTATGGTACGTTGTTATGTGCTCTCAATTCTTTTCTATGGTATGGAAGTATGGACGCTAAACCAAGAGACGTCACGGAGACTTGAAGCTTTCAAGATGTGGCTGTATAGACGCATCCTCAAAATTCCTTGGACTGACCGGGTGACAAATGTTGAAGTTCTCAATCGAATGGGGAAGGACCGAGAAGTTCTACGTAGTATCAAAACCAGGAAACTACTGTACCTCGGCCACATTATGAGAGGACAAAAATACAGCATTCCCCAACTTGTCATTCAAGGAAAGATCAATGGGAAGCGTAGAAGAGGACGGCGCCGCATTTTGTGGCTTAAGAACCTCCGTGATTGGTATGAGTGCCTTGATGGTGGCCGACCTCCGCTAGGGGATGGCACAAAGAGAAGAAGTAAATCTCATGTTGTGAATGTCTTAAATTTAGATTTGTTATGTCCACAATGTTTTGTTCTCTTAAATAAATAAATACTAGCAAGGGTGGCGGTTCTCATTTACACTGCTCTGCATATGAGTCGGAATACGGTAGCACTTTAATACTGTAACATCCGAAAAGATCTGGAAATTACGCTAAGATATAGCCCAACATTTGTAGCTTTAAAGTAAAGCTTTTTGATAAAGTTAACTTCAAGCACACCTCTTGTGCGATCCTGTCAAAAGTATACTCGTGTTCTGAGATCTCGGTCCAGTTCCTTTTGACCATGTCTTGCAGGTAAATGTCAACCCTCCGCTTGGACTTGATTACTGCATTCTTGGTCTGCTCGAAAGCCTTTGGAGTCAATTCTCGAATCTCTTTGCGGAAACCGTTCAAGAAATTCTCTATTCTGCTATCCACGTGATCGGTACTGAAAAGACAGGAATTGTATTTTAATTGCCATATTGACCAGCAGATTTGCCATAAAGCAAAAATCGCATATCAAATTTATTTTGTATGGCAAAGTTGCATGTGTCTAAATACGCCAATGCGGTGCGGTGTGTGTGGTTTGTTTTGCTAGACTACCATAACAGGAGGGCGAGAGCAGTAGGCTAAATGTTAAGTAAAGATGGAGGGAAGTGAACCATTTAGAACTGGAAAGAAGAAAAGTCTGGTTCCAGGTCTGGGAAAATGGAGTCAGAGTATGGATCTAACAGGTTGACCAAGTGGTTAACATCCATTTCTCGTAAAAACAAAAATCTATTAATACAACCACTGCCCTGCGGAGGCCCGTATAATCTTCTTAGGATAGGGTAAAAAGGCGTTGAATGAAAGATCCAACCTGTATTTGTCAGCTTGTGTGTTGACTGAGATGAGGAAACCAGAAAGGCCGAATTTGGAGTCTGCACTGCATTCAACTGAATACCCCAGCTGTTCTTTGGTGCGGAGTTTATCAAAAAGCGGTTCCTCCATAAGTAGCTGAAACAAAAAGCCAATAAAATATTTAAGAATCTCCTATCTGAAAATTTTGCAGACCCTCAGTAGATCGTTACTATGAATCTAACACATATTGTAAAACAACATGTGATGCGGAATTTTAATCAGCGACTCTCACTCCAGAGGTTGACACTGCCACTATTCCACCGTGGGTGTAAATATTGCATTATTACTTTATTATCGTAGTAGATTTTTGGGTTTCCACCATGTGTCCTTCATCCTTCTTTACTCGACGTTTCGGGCTCGATGCAGAGGCAATTATCACGAGCCCGAAACGTCGAGTAAAGAAGAAAGGACACACGGTGGAAACCCAAAAATCTACTACGATAAAAAACAACCGTGAAAGCCTCAAACATTATAGTACCTTATTACTCCACTATTAAATAGCCTGGATAAAAAATACATAGATGTGACTGTTAATTATGTGATTATTCTATGGATGTCTTGCATGGGGGTGACATGTCGTCGCTATAGGATTGGTTTGTCGAAATCGACCTTTTCATTTCATTTGATTGATTTGATTCATTTTTTGTATCTAAATGGACCAGAACCATCCTTTTCCTTAAATTGCTTTGTAATGAATACAGCATTCATATGCTGTAAATACAACAATTAAAAAATCTCCATGTATTTAAATATAGGATAATGAAATTTGTTTTTCGTCTCCTGAACATTTGACATTTGGTCTATTCGACAAACCAATCCTACAGCGACGATGTGATAATTCATGATTAATGAGATAGAAGAAGTTATTCAAACTATGAACACTATTGAAATTAATCACGTTCACGAATGGAACAGGAGTGGTTAAATATGGTGGCATATTTAGACTGAGGTGTAACAATTTATTTTTACCATTTTTAAATAATTATTTCATAATAATATGCTTTTGGCCAGTTTTGAAATTGTTTATTACTTAATTGTTGCACATTATTATATGATATTAGATAAAATGATGTGTGTATTTTTTGTTAGAATTTGATTGTATGTGAACTTATTGGTTTTCAGTAATTTTTTTAACCATGCCCGATCCTAAAAAGATCATATTATGGGCCTCCACAGTGTGGAGGTGTATTAACAGGTTTTGCTTTTACGACAAATGGATATTAGCCACTTGCTCAACCCAGTAGGTCCACACTCTTAACTCCAAACACATATTGAAAAACAATATATGTATTTGCCAGACCCATGATTTGGACCTGGGACACATGGCATTATGAAGTCGACGCGTTAGCCGGTCGGCCATCGTGGGCGTTTTCTAGCACATGGTAAATTTTCTGCCAAGACGTATACGCTTGGAGAATCAGTCAATATGCCAAATGTGTTTGTGAATATTTCCAGCAGGTCTCTAATGGTATTTAGGATTGGACAAAGATGGGACATTGACAATTGGAATCATTTACGTTAGTCCATCCTCAGACAGGGCCGGTTGTCAATAAAAATAAATCACCACTTTTACTTCCAGACGTAACACACGGACTTTAAGGTAGGTAGCGTGATGAGATGCAATAATTGTACAAGACTTACCATAACAATGCTAAGTATGCTGGACTCCTTAATTGTGAGCAACCCGGACTGGTAATAATTTGTAACAATACTATTCGAATCATGAGTGTTGAACGAGTTCACGCGGCAGTATTTCTCTCCGGGTGATAGCCGATATATCCTCATCTGAAAGCAGTCATAAAATTGTAAGGAGCCAGTCCAATGTTAATACAAAACTCAATGTTACATACAAAATGATTACTACATTTCTTATATATAGCATATTTTTGTGAATGACAATTCGCAACACTGGCTTGACCTCCGGCATCGAAGAAAGGACATAATTGGCACTATTGGATCGTAGACAATTATTAAAAAAGGAAAAATAGTAACATAGAAACCTTTGGCCGTTCCGCTTCAGTCATGGGCTTCCATTTGAGGTTGTTTATCGCGGTGTTAGAGATGGCAATAGCGTCGTCCTTGAGTAGATTTCCCTGGATGAGAATCTGAGCGCGCAGTCTCTGCAAGAAGTTGTCCCCGAACGCCTCCAGGTCTTCGTATTTGATGTCTTTTAGTGCGTGCAATTTGTGGTGACCCATGTAATGGTTTTCTACTGTCAAAGTGTGCCTCACGTCGCTGGAATAACACGATTGTGAATATTGAGTGAAATAGCATGTCACTGATTATGATTTGACAAAGATAATCAACATTATAATGTACATATTAGTAAAAGAAGTGTATTAATTTATTTTTGTAACTAGGATAAACACGATTGTTCAATTTTTAAAAACTCATATTGGTCGATTTTGTAACTGAAAAAAGTTTCGTAAAATTCACATAAGTGTCGGGAAAAAAAAGTACCGGACCTTTGAAAATAGGAAATGACCCCCATGCTTTTTTACTTTCTCAGAGAGACAACACTGGACCCTGAGAGTGACTTATATTAGAAAATAAATGAGTATGTAAATTCATCCTGTCAATCTTTTCGGGACAAAGAAAAACAGGCCTTGTTTCTCAGTCCCCTTTCGGTATTTTAAATTGGTATATCCACACCAGAGGTTGTAAACCCTGTGCCCGTGGAGCTATTTTCATGTGCCCTTAGCATTTATTAACGAAAGGAAACGGGTGAAAGTCCTTTGTAGACTTCAATTAAATTCTTATCACGATAAAATCCTTTTGGTTCCACGTTCTTTTGTAAACCTATTAATTTAAATTGCATATTTACGGAAACAGTGTCCGGGTTACATGAAAGTGGATCTTGAAAAATATTAAAATTCATTTGGTATTTCTTAAAATCCAAAAAGCGGTTAGAAAATTCATCTAACACACATTGAATGATCCTGGAGTATTTTTCTGATCGCAGAATACTGGAAGCCTCGGTAGATTCATTCAAAAGAGTCTGACATTCTTCCAAATGACAAAAATTTCCGACATCGAATTGTTGTTGAATCTTTCGCTCTGAAGCCTTCACATAATTAAATAGATCGGAAATAAACGCATTATTTCCATGCAGTTTTGTATTCAACTCATTGCATTCAAAGGATACGCAAATATCAAAGTGTCTGACCACTCATTCTTATCAGAGGATATTTAATGTTAAATGTTATTTTTGATATTTCATATGAAGAATAAAAAATAATACAGATTTAATACAAATCTCACGCGGGACACAAAAAAAAGTCACGTGGGACACACTTTATGAACCCCTGATATAGATAGAGTCTTCAAAAATATATTATCTATCCATATTCTCTTATATTCTATTTTATTGGTATGGGGCAATTAAGGGCCACATAGATCAAAATAGAGATTTTTGGTATTATTAGAGCATAAGCCCGGACAATTCTTAAACGTTGTAGAAAATCTATTTATATAATTTTGAAGCCTTATTATTTCTATGTATTTATATATGTTAAACATTTTATGACTGCATAAAGTATTTTACAACGTTTTTCTTAGCTCGTATTCTTATTTGTCCGGTACAAATCTTGCAATCGATTTTTAACTAACTTCCCGACTAGCTAGACATTTGAAACTTTTAGAATATATCAGAACACGATGCCAATGCATTTTTTTAATACTTTTAGCCATCTTTAAGTAGAATTGAATTCATTTTCAGTTAATTCTGTTTTGTATAAAAAGTTATTTCGACACCATTATTGGTTGCTAGGGGTCTGGGGTCCTAGCAACTAAATTATTAATATATACGTGCGTTACTAAGGAAATCAATATGACATGTAAAAATGACATTTCAGTATTATTTCTATCAAGTACAAATTTTTTTGATCGTTTAAGCTAGCCAAGTCAAATTTATATAATTTAACAGAAAATTTATAAATGTACTTATATAAAAAGTTCTTTTTATCTTGTAATTATTTATTACATAAACTAGTATTCTTTAAAACCTCTCGATCAAATGATTTAGAATATAATCATATTTCAGTACGTCCATGTGCCGTGGTTTTATAATTTTTTTTAAATAATTAATTTTTCAACGCATTTATAAAACGATTAGTAAAATTGTTGTTGACATATAATATGATAAACTATTTATGGTAAAGAGTTATATTTATAATAAGTGAACCCAAATCTAACATAGATCTAACAGAAGGCCAATTCTTGAATGAAGCAGTAAAAAACATCGCT
Organism: Rhyacophila brunnea; assembly: GCF_057557595.1. NCBI lineage: Eukaryota > Metazoa > Arthropoda > Insecta > Trichoptera > Rhyacophilidae > Rhyacophila > Rhyacophila brunnea. The sequence goes on along the minus strand of NW_028232893.1, from coordinate 18,948,838 downwards.
TTAATGAAGCATTAATGAAGCACGTAAAATTTTTAGTTTTACAGGAGATATTGTGTGTATAAAGCTTCGAACTAAATGCATTCGTGCGAGTGAGAAAGCATTCAGCATGCTTATACCTTATATCCATGCGTTAGAGTAAGATAGAAAGTAAACATGCCAACACGAACCGTTTGTGAATTTTTGAAGTACGTAGCCAATTAATCAGTTACGTCTCCAATATAACAATATTACAACATGGAATTTCCGTTGTATTTTGCAAACAAACATGCGTGTTTCTGTATTACAAAATCACAATAAATATTTAAGTGAGAATTTAAACACAAACTAATACTTTCAGCGGTAATAGTTGTGTAAAAGATAGAAAAAATAGAATAACAGCCTGGTCACTACGTACAAATTTTTGACGTTTAATAATATGTCAAAGTCAAATGGAGAGTTACTAGCGCCTCTAGCGGCAAAGCGTGTATAGTTAAATTGCATACTGTACTCCACACCACCGGTCGACTTTTAATATACTTCGTTGTAGTAGGTTTGCGCTTAGGTTGTGCAACCGGTAATACTGCTTCATTCAAGAATTGGCCTTCAGGAATTAGGCATTTCGCCATCCAGAAAATGGACACACTGTACATGTTTTAAGATCATTCTAAAGATATTGATTAGAAGCTGTCTTTAACCATTCAAATTTAATGGCATCAAATTAATATCCTACGAATTATGATTGATTTGTAATAATTATCGATCTTAGCAGAAGTAGTATTTTTTTTTAAATACGCCATGTCTTTCGCTGGATTTCTTCATCATATCCAGCGGTTGATCCGCTTCAAACAGACGTGAGACTTGCGCTCGTCTAAAATGTTTATAAAGGCGTGAATAATTAGGCGACCGCGCCATAAAACCAACGATATATTATCAATACAATATACAATATTATCAAAATCACTACCGACACTATCGTACATTTGGTCATCGCTTTCTTCTACTCTTTGCCTTTTTGAACACGATGACCGACCGAACACGACGTCAGTGGGGAAAAAAATGAAAATCACTATATCACTAAAACACAAGGGATCACATGCACTAAAACGTCAGACAAAGTTTATATTCACACGGAATTTAGAAAAAAATATGTACATGGTATAAAAAATACATAATTTATGAAATAATAAAAAAAAGTGATAAAGCAAAACCAATTTACGACTGTAAACAATATTTCAACAAAATATAATAAGTCGTTTGATGTACGTATTCCGATTACACTAGTGTAAACAAGCCTTTACATGAGAGTTTCACTGAAATGTCCTGAAACGTCTGAACCGTGGCAAGTACTTACTAACACTGAAAGATTGTTTATAGTGCTAAGGGTGCTAAGACTAAATAACAACAATGGTAGACATGCTGTGGAATATTTGGTTGCTAACATTGAAATCAACACATGAACACGGCTGCCGTGACCGACGCTGGGCTACAATTTTTGTATGGACACGGGAGCCGTGTCCGACGCACCGAACGTGTTAATAATTTTCATAGTTGCTACTTTGAAGGAAAACACAAAAAATCTTGTACACACTTGGCCCCTTAGTAATATCATACTTTATTTGACATATCTGAAACATTACGTCTTGCGCAATGACGTGACCATAGACTCTTAGGCTGATTTTCCAGTCACGCTGACCGTCGGCGTTGACTGCTCGGTGCTGGTTGTCAGCGGGGCTGACGCACGAACAGTTGCACACGGTCGGCGCCGATGGTCATCGTGACTGGAAAATCAGCCTTAGATTATTTTGCTTGATGAAACATTGTATGACTAATGAGTAGTTGTCGAAACTAAGTTTACTTATGTTTTTTAAATGTGATATGTGACTTGTGTTTGGTATTATTTAGTTAACTTGAAAACTATTTTCTAAATGCTTGAATATTTTTTTGCTAATGCGAATTTTTCGATTAATTCCTACTTTTACTAATATCATAAATCTCAAATGCGCCAGCGACCACTGATTGTAAACGGTAGAACTACGGGATGTTGACATCACCTGGGAAGATGCAACAAGACTGGCGAGTGACAGGGATTCTTTCAGGCGCCGTGTGGTGTTCATATGCTCTAACCGAGGAGTGGATATGATCAAAGAAAGAATAAGAGAAGAGGTCACCAACCTGACAAGAGATTTAATTTGGATGACACTGTTGTGATATTGCTTTATTAGGTTATCCTTGATGGCTGAAAACATGACGGGCGAAATGAAGTTTTTATATTCTTTCATTGTCTTTGTAATAACATCAACCAAAATCTGTAAGATAAGAAATATACATGTTAATAGTATCGACTGAGGGTACTTGATGAAAATTGAATGGAACGTAATATAATTTGAAAGTCGCCTAGAGCCATAACCACATTTTACAATTTTTGTGTTAAATATATCATGTGATTCTAAAGGCATTAATATATAAAGAAAAATAGTTGGGTATCAAAAGTCACTTTAAGTTGGTGTCGTACCTCACATTTGTCAATGAATAATGTGAGTTTTGTCACCAAGGCCTTTCTAACCAATCAGGGAGCTCTAGTTTTCATAGTGTGCGGTGTCAGCAGCCTTAAGAGTATTAAAAAAAATATATATATATAAATTGATTTTTTTTTTTACCATGACCGATCCTAATAAGATCATGTGGGCCTCCACAGAGTGGAGGTTTGTATTAAAAGATTTTTTTTTTACGAGAAATGGATGTTAACCACTTGCTCAACCTATTGGGTCCATACGCTGACATACACAAATTGAAAAACAATATGTGTACTTGCCACACAAACGTGGTTCCCACCACCACATTATAGACCAGCTCACTCATTAATATTCAAGAGAGTACAATACTCTAGATACTGTATACCAATGATCTTGGGTGAACTTGTTAAAACACAGCAGATGATCGAGTGGGATTTCTAAGAGAGGGTGGGATTGAAGTATTCAAAAACTGCATTTAGCAGATGACAATTTTATTCTTTAAAACAAGTAAGTTACATACGATTAATCGCAATTGAATTGGCGATGAAGACATCACCGCCCGGTTACATATATCTTCTCGGCTGACCTTTTCTTTTCAAAGTCCTCACTTTATACTAACAATCTAGTAACCGGGCAGCTAATGCAATCAATATATTTTGACATTATGTCCCAAAAGGGTGAGAATTTTAAATAAATAAAGTAAAATTTGGTCTGTGTAGGTCAACCAATTTATGAGAAAAAATCTAAAATAATACTACTGTATAGACTAAGCACGTTCAAGGGGTCGGGACGGATTTTGGTCAATCGTACCATGGCTGGGTATCGAGTCGTGAAAATGTAAAAACTGTGTAGGTACATTTAATTGTTATATAGTATGATTTTATTGAGATTTTGAAGGGGAAGCATTGACCATATCTATTTTTATTTCCTTAAGTCTTTCAGTGTGCTAAAGACACGCTAGGCGCGTAACCATTAGTTGGCCATTAGATATAATTAGCATGATATTTAAATGTGGTAATTAATTAGTAATTATCTGGTCAGCAGTCAATGTGTCAACGTGAAAGTAATTTTCAAATTAACGGTGAGGAATCCTGCGTGACCTAGTCGAATTAATTCATTCGTATTGCAACACTCACAACTTGCTGCAGGAGTGAGGGAAAGAGAAGATAGTTTCCCCTAACCGATACCGGCAAATAGTTTAACGATGAGTGCCCAAAAGAAGACGAAAACTTATAATTTGCATGACTAATAAAACATCGAGTACTTTTTGTGAAAGGATCACTGCCAGTTTTGATTTGGGTTAGTAGATCACAGCCTACTTAAAAATGGATATGCCTGGTGTAGACAAAAGAGTCCCTAAAAGTAAATATCAGGGTTAAACTGGTCAAAAGTTTTTTTTTTTGCCCAAAACCACAGTTATTGGACCGTATATGAAGGATCAAACTTTGTCGTTGGTAAGGATTTCTGTTGCCAATCACATAACAGATTAATTGATAATGTTAATAATGAATAGTAAAACAAATCCAATTTGCAATAACAATAATACTGATTTTTATAGTTACAGGCAGTTTCTGATTGTAACCCATGATTTTGAGGTCAACTCCCTTATCCACGAGGCTGATATCATTCGTAAGTCCGGCCGTCTTCGCTGCATAGAGATTTTCATTCAAAACCAGCTGAAGCACAGTGATCCACATCTTTAGCAGACACACCCTGAAATGTGCAACAAGAAAGCATTCCTTATAATACATTTCTATAGATTGGACCTGTGCTCCGCAACCGGTGTGCCGCGAGACGATGAAGGTGTGCCGCGGAGCACTGCTTCCAAAAAAAAACACAAATAATAGTTTTGTATATTATACAATACTTACTTAATAGCCAAATTTACGTACATGGCTGGTAATACATTTGAGCACCTGCATGAACTTAATAAAACAATGCAAGGTCAGAATGAAAATATATTGACGTGATCTGATAAATTAGGAGGTAAGACAAGGATCTCTACAAATGTACCAAAGGACCTACCTGCCACCAATGAAAACAAGCGATTAATTTTGGATCCGTCTCAAAAACAGTTAACTTTGCTTCAAAAGAAATTTCATCATTACTTTCATACAATCAAGCGTGGTGGGTCAAGCGGATAAGCGAGATAAACACATATTACAAATTTGCTCTAATAGCAAAAAAAGACACAAAGCTGTTTCACTTCGCTGACATTATTATTTTAACACATACGATTGTGGGATACAATTTATTATTATTGTATCAATACTCGATAAATAATTATTGTTAACCATAAATACAAAAAATCGCTAAACATAATACAAGATGAGTACGTCACTCAGAACGTACACTTAGGGTAGGACACGGTTGGGTTATAATTGTTGTCAATTGATGTGGAAATGCATTGAATTAATTTAGTACTATGTAATCTCAATTTTTTTATATTTCTCTGTACCGGTTTCATACGCTTTAGTCTTCAATACTGTGTTTTATTTTAATTACATAATACCTTTTAAATAACTTCCTTCCAAATAATGCACATTTTATATCGACTGTGTTTAGGAAAAAGGGCGTAACCCTCGATTTTTCGAAAAGTGTTTTTATTAGATATTAGCAACGTATACAACTAAATACACGTTCTATAAAAAAAGTAAGCCGCAAATGCCGAATTATTATCTAAATTCAGATTTTAATTGACATTAATTAATTTTTAATTTATGGAAAAAAGCATTTATCCTCAATTTTAATGATTTTTCTGTAATAACTTCTTTAATTATTATTAGATCGAAAATATATTACACCAAATCATCAATCATCATGCACCCAATGTCTGTGCCTATTTTTAAAAAAAATATTAAACTAAAATCACTCAAAAAAAGTTTTTTGCCTCTCCTGTAAAATTTGTTCTGTGAGGGTTACGCCCTTTTTCCTAAACACGGTTGATATAGTTTTTTTTTTAAATTATAGAAACATCAATCAAATGTGTTAGATTGAAGTTTTCAAATTCATTCACAGAGCCATTACGATCACTCTTAAAGCTTGTGTGGAGGTGGAATAGCTATTCCCAAAGTGGGGCAAATCGTTAGAGAAGGTTAAGACCCATATATAGGGTGTTAAATGCTAAAATTTAAATAAACTTCTGTATAAAACATACCATTGGACCGACTCTTTCACTAGTGGTGTTTCGAGGAGAATGGCAATAATGGTAGTCTGGCGTCTGAATTTGTAGTCTGGTTTGAACCAAAGCTCCATCAACTCATCGTTTCTCAACAGCGTGGGGGCATCTTCAGGGGACTGCAACTCACCAGTGTTATGCTCTCCAGCAGACGCATCAGAATTGGGCTTGACAGTTATCTCCGATTTTTCAGGCAAAGGGATCAGGTCAAAGTTGTCTGTGATGTAGATGTTGGGCTCCGGCAGATAGAATTCTGGCAATGGTTGTATTTCTTTCCATCTGGTTATGGATTCCGTAGGTATTGCTATGGACATTAATTCAAAGACATAGTTTAGACATTTTATGTATCAGCAAAACGATAACTTAGTGATAGCACCATGATACTTAATGGTAGAATTATGAAACTAAAGACAGCTGTCGAAATAATACAGTAGAACCTCGATATAACGGACTAAAATGTAGGTGAGGGAGTGTCCATTAACCCATTGTGACCAACTTTATTTTTGTATAATATAGGATACAAAATTGACTTCCAACAATCAAACAATAATAACTTCGGCCAATTATGTCCCACATGACTTTTTGATGTGTCCCGCGAGATTTATGTTAAATATGTATTATTTTTTATTCTTCATATCGAATATTAAAAATGACATTTAAAATTAAATATCCTCTGGCAAGAATGGATGGTCAGACATTTTGATATTTGTGTATGCGGATTTGCAAAGTGAGGGGAATTCGGCGCATGCGCAGTTACGGGCACGCCACTGTCATAGTTGTTGTGTTGTTAACTGACAAATCTTACCGGTTCTGTTGAAAAATATAACCCCAAATCACCGATGTAAAGCCTCAATGACATTGAGCTACTTTACAAGCTGCTTGTTGGCGAGTTTAAAAGTGGACGAGCAGCTAGTGCGATTGTGATGATGACATAAAATTTTCCACTCGCTCAGATGCCAACAAGCTAGCGAGTTGAAACCGTCATTTTTGGTACTATTTTGACGGGAGGTATTGAGTAGTTTGTTTTTTTACCGGGAGGTCGCTATTATCGCTCTACTGTGCAGACGCAGTAGGCCCACACGCCAGCGTGTGGAGTGTAAAGTTGACCGGTTTTCAACTTTTCTTGTTAGCTTGTTCGATGATGACACTGGGCGAGTTTACAAGCAGATTGTAAATTCGCCAACAAGCAGCTTGTAAAGTAGCTCAATGTCATTGAGGCTTAACCGGTAATGTTGCAGTTACGGGCACGTTTATTTCCGATCTCTTTAATTATGTGAAGGCTTCAGAGTGAAAGATTCGACTTATTCAATAACAATTCATTGTTGGAAATTCTTGTCATTTGAAAGTATGACAGACTCTTTTGAATGAATCTACCGAAGCTTCCAGTATTCTGCGATCAGAAAAATACTCCAGGATCATTCAATATAATATGTTAGATGTATTTTCTAAGTGCTTCTTGGATTTCAAGAAACATCAAATGAATTTTAATATTTTTCAAAATCGCTTTTCATGTAACCCGGACGCTGTCCCCGTAAATATATATATATAGTTTGAATTAAGGGACCACATAGGTCAAAATAGAGATTTTTTGGTATTTTCAGAGCATAAGCCTGGACAATCCTTAAACGTGGTAGAAAATCTATTTATATAATTTTGAAGTTTTATTATTTCAATGTATTTAGGTTAAACATTTTATGACTGCATAAAGTATTTTTATTACATAAACTAGTGTTCTTTAAAACCTCTTGATCAAATGATTTAGAATATAGTCATATTTCAGTACACCCATGTGCCGTGGTTTCATGATTTATTAAAATTATTAATTTTTCAACGTATTCATAAAACCTTTAGTAAAATTGTTGTTAACATTATATGGTAAAATATTTACTAAACAAATTTACAAACCTCAAATTTCGACATCTAAATGAATTGTCAACGTATTTTATCAATAAAATTAAACCTTAGTAATTTTTACGTATTTCTTTAAAGATGAAAATGGTTTTAATAATAAAAAAATCATTGGTACTGTTCGGTTATACCGGAGGCAGCGGAAAACGCATTTTGAAAATAGCCGATAAACTGGATTATTTGTTAGGTTAACCTAACCAAACCTAACCTAACCTAACCCAACCTAACCGAACCTAAACTAACCCAAACTAACAAATAATCCAGTTTATCGACTATTTTCAAAATGCGTTTTCCGCTGCCTCCGGTATAACCGAACAGTACCAAATCATTTAATTATTACCTACCTAAAATATGTTTTTAAATACGCGTACACGATTATGCTTTATTTTTTGTTTGCAATCGTTCAATAACAATTTTTTAATACCATTTTTACATCGTCTTAATTTTCCAAAATAAAAACAATACACTAATCAGCCAAATTATAATAATATTTCACTGTTGCCAGTACCAGTGCACCGTTATGTATATTTTGCATGGCGACATCGTAATTTTCTATAAAAATTAAAAATATAAATGTGTATAACTTGAAATCATTTTTATTTATATTTTTTTAAAAAATATATAAAAAATATTAAAACTATGAATCTTTTATTTTATTATTATTCAAGAATATATTTGGATATTTGTATTGTTGGCTGTTGGTCGCCACTGTTGAGGTCACTCGTGTGTGGTGTTCGATGCGTAGGTAGAGGATGATAGTAATGACGAAGTCTTCGATGTCGTATTGTGAGATTTATTTAGCAGCGTATTTATACAATGATAGTTACTTGCTAATTACTCTGAGTCGAGTGACTTGATTTGAGTGACATTGTGTTGAATTGTTTTCCCTTATTTATACAATACCAAAGTAACACGTCAACACAAAATTTACACAATATAAAATATAATAGGTATACAATTACATTAGACTAAGTATAAGCATCAGCGTTTTAAATCGAATAGTGAAATGAAATATTATTTGTTATAAAATATGACACTACGATAAAACTGATTATTCAACTAATATAGTAATGTTATAATGCGCTATGATATTATGTTATTATAGTTGTAAGCAAATACTATGGAAAACGTTTACTCAGCTCAATACGCCGTAATACTAATTAAGTATTGTTATAAATGTAATACTACACCGTCTCTAATTTCGCTGACGATATGTATGTTGTTTACTAGAAAATACATTCAGTGGGAATGCATCGCTGCAAAGTAACTTGATATTTTTATAAACAATAGATGAATTTGATAGTTATTATTCGGCCACTACATACCCCCTTTCCAGAAATTTACTAATTTCGATACTATATGATATAATTGAGTGGGTTTTTGTTGTTGAAAAAAAAAATGGATATAACAATGGAATTTAATTACGTTAATTAATTACGTGTTACTAACCTAACCTAACCTAAACGATTTACTAATGTATAAACGATATAACGATATATGTTCCGTAGCACTATGGAATATGCACTTTTGGGATGTTTTTCAGTAGCCTAGACGATCAGGGAAGTGTACACGTCTGCCTTTACGCGTGACGTAGCCATGCTGTCTGATGTCTTCTGGTGCTGGATCGTTCAATGCTGGTTTCTCTTTTGATGAGTTGTCGTCCTCTTCTGCTATTATGTATGCAGGTTTAAGGCGGTCTACAGTGACTGTGATGTCCTTGCCTCGAACGCGAATGACGTAGGTTCGAGTATTCCTGCTGATTACTTCGTGTGGGCCAGTGTATGGCGACTGTAAAGGTCTTTTGACAGTATCATCTCGGATTAGCACATGCGTGGTTTTATCCAAATCTTTGAACATAAATGAGTGTTTCTTGCCGTGGTGCGTTGTTTTGGCGGGTTGCAATTCATAAAAATGTTGTCGGAGATATTTGACAAAATTAGCTGGTTCACAGTCGTTGGGTTGCTTTGAACCTAAGAATTCGCCAGGTAACCGTAGAGGTTTGCCATAGACCAGCTCGGCTGAGGTAGTTTTGAGATCTTCTCGCCAAACTGCTCTGATTCCCATCAAGACTGTGGGCAGTGTCTCTGTCCAACGCGTGTTTTGATGGCATTTGATGGCTGCTTTCATTTGTCGATGTAATCTCTCGACCATGCCATTTGCTGCGGGATGGTATGCGGTGGTGTGAATGTGAGTTGTACCTGCCAGACGATTTAGTTGTCTGAACAGCTGTGACTCAAACTGTCTTCCTTGGTCCGTGGTGATTCGTACTGGAGTTCCAAATCGCGTGATCCATCCGGAGTAAAATGCTCGTGCTACTGTCTCTGCTTCTTGGTCTTTCAACGGGAAGGCTTCTGGCCATCTAGTGAAGCGGTCTACACATGTTAAACAGTATCGATATCCCTCCGACGGTGGTAGGATGACGATGTCGATGTGGACGTGCTCAAATCTAGTTGACGGTGGCACAAACGTGCCTAATGGTGCTGAGACATGGCGTGTGACTTTATTTTTCTGACATTGAATGCAACTGCGAGCCCATTGCTTGCAGTCCTTTTCGATAGAAGGCCACACAAAACGCTGTGTTGCGAGTTTCGTGGTTGCGGTAATGCCAGGATGTGAAAGTCGGTGTATTGTATTGAATGCAGCTTCACAGAACGGCTTGGTGATGAAAGGTCTTGCATATGCAGTAGACACGTCACAAAAGATAGTTACGTTAGCTTCCGGAATCTGCACCTGTTTGAGTTGTAAGGCAGATCCGTCGCGTAGGAATATCTTTAGCTCTTCATCTTTTTGTTGATCAGCTGCCAGGCTTGCGTAATCGAGTGGATTTTCGGTAATCGCTTCTACTCTGGAAAGAGCGTCGGCAACGACGTTGTCCTTGCCAGAGATGCGGCGGATGTCGGTTGAAAATTGTCCGATGAAGTCTAAATGCCGAAACTGTCGTGGAGTACATTTCTCGGCTTTCTGCTTGAAAGCAAAAGTGATGGGCTTGTGGTCCGTGTATATGACGAATGATCGGGCTTCTACCATGTGTCGGAAATACTTGACTGCCATGTAGATCGCTAGAAGTTCACGGTCGTAAGCTCCATACTTCTGCTCGGCTGGGCTGAGTTTCTTGGAGAAAAACGCGAGTGGTTCCCATTGATCATCGATCAATTGGTGGAGTGCTGCGCCAACACTTGTGTCTGAGGCGTCACTGATGATAGCTAGAGGTGCGTCATTTTTCGGATGAGCTAGTAGTGTTGCATCAGCTAAACTTTTCTTGCATGCTTCAAATGCTTTGATAGTCTCGGGAGTCCATGGAATAGGCTGCTTGCCTTTTACCTTACCCTGGAGAAGTGTGTGCAGAGGTGCTTGAGTACCTGCAGCATTGGGTATGAACCTTCTATAGAAGTTCAAAATACCCAAAAACCGGCGTAGGCCTTTGACATTCTCTGGGCGGCTGTACTCCCGAATGGCTTCCACCTTGTCGGGTAGTGGACAGATGCCATCCGCAGATACGAGATATCCGAGGAACTTGACCGTGGAGTTACCAAAGTCACATTTCCTTGAGTTTACCACAACTCCGTACTCCTGCAAACGTGTAAAGAGCGTTTTCAGGTGTTGGAGGTGTTCCTCTTCTGAGCTTGAAGCGATCAAGATGTCGTCAATGTAGGCATAGCAAAAGTCCATGCCTTGTAGTACTTCGTCGATGAATCTTTGAAAAGTTTGCGCTGCGTTTTGGAGGCCAAACGACATATATGGGAACTCGAAGAGGCCAAAAGGTGTCGTAATGGCAGTCTTCGGTATGTCTTCTTCGGCGACTGGGATTTGATTGTATGCTCGGACCAGGTCGATGGTGGAAAATACTTTCCTCCCGCGGAGAGCTTGAGCAAAATCTTGAATGTGACGTACCGGATACCGATCTGGTATGGTTCTGGCGTTCAGACTTCGGTAGTCACCACATGGACGCCATTGTTCGTTCGATTTGGCGACCAGGTGTAACGGTGATGCCCAACTGCTACTTGATGGTCGAGCGATTCCAAGTCTCATCATATTCTGAAACTCCCTCTTCGCAATCTGTAATTTATCTGGGGCGAGTCGTCTTGGGCGAGCAGCTACTGGTGGTCCCGGTGTTGTTTCGATATGGTGTTTCGTTGTGTGATGCGGCGTTTTGACTGTGCCATCAGGACGTGTGAGGTCTGGAAACTGTTGCAACAGGTCGTGATACGCAGACATGCCTGAAACGGTTTTGATCGACAGAACCTCTCCAGTACTGTGGTTTCCGGAAGTGGTGAGATGAGTGGTTTGGTCCAACAGACGTCTATTCTTGGCGTCGACTAATAATCCAAAATGGATTAAAAAGTCAATTCCAATGATGGGCTTACTAACATCGGCAATGACGAACCTCCATGTGAAGTCTCGTCTTAGGCCCAAGTTTAATGTCAGCGGAAGGTTTCCGTATGTAGCGATTACTGTTCCGTTTGCCGCTGACAGTTCGTATGTCGTTTTTGTTGGACGTCCTGGAACCTTAGAACGTGGGTACACACAGAGATCGGCACCTGTGTCTACTAGAAATTGCGTTTTCATGTTGCGGTCGGTGACAAATAAGCGGCTTGACATCGGGCTGTATTCGCTGGCCGCTATCAGTGATTGCCCGGGGCGTTTCCCTCTTGATGGCTGCAGGGTTGTCTGCACTTCTGTGCAGCTGCTCCGAACCTATGATGGTACCAACATTTGCCTTGGGTATCTTCTCTGTTGCGACTGGATGAACGTGTACGGCTTCGTGAGCGGTTATTGAATCGACGGTCGTAGTTTTTTTTTGCTCGTGGGCGTGAGTCACGGCTGTGGATGCTGGCAATCTCGTTCCGGATGCTTGTCATTTGCTCGTGCAATGATAATGTGAGTTTCCGCATCCTGGTTTCGATCAGTTCTTCCATAAGTTTGCTGTTACTGGTTGCGGCGGGGCTGTAGGTCTCGTCATATCCTCTCGGCATTGTCTTGAATGTTGAATTTGCGGTTGCGTGGAACGTCGGGTTCACCACTGTCGGCTATTGGTCGCCACTGTTGAGGTCACTCGTGTGTGGTGTTCGATGCGTAGGTAGAGGATGATAGTAATGACGAAGTCTTCGATGTCGTATTGTGAGATTTATTTAGCAGAGTATTTATACAATGATAGTTACTTGCTAATTACTCTGAGTCGAGTGACTTGATTTGAGTGACATTGTGTTGAATTGTTTTCCCTTATTTATACAATACCAAAGTAACACGTCAACACAAAATTTACACAATATAAAATATAATAGGTATACAATTACATTAGACTAAGTATAAGCATCAGCGTTTTAAATCGAATAGTGAAATGAAATATTATTTGTTATAAAATATGACACTACGATAAAACTGATTATTCAACTAATATAGTAATGTTATAATGCGCTATGATATTATGTTATTATAGTTGTAAGCAAATACTATGGAAAACGTTTACTCAGCTCAATACGCCGTAATACTAATTAAGTATTGTTATAAATGTAATACTACACCGTCTCTAATTTCGCTGACGATATGTATGTTGTTTACTAGAAAATACATTCAGTGGGAATGCATCGCTGCAAAGTAACTTGATATTTTTATAAACAATAGATGAATTTGATAGTTATTATTCGGCCACTACAGTATGTACCGTCCTGGCGTCGCTTTTAAAATTCATTTCATATGTTAAATCATTTTGTTTTTCAAATCGACTATTGATTGTAAAATGTTGCTTATCGCAACCGTGTCCGACACGTCTCCCCCGCAGTCAACGAGGGTCTACCAGAATAATATACATAGATTTTCGTCAATACGTAATATTAGTGACACCTAATCAATATGTACCTGTCTTCTTGTAGTCAGTGCCAAACCACTCCTCGATCTGATCATATTGGATGGGTACCTTGTGGCTCTGCGAAGTGATCATGATGTTCACCGTCTCCGGAGTCATCGCGTCCAAGACGTAATTGACCAGCTGCAGACGAAAAAATGTATTTCATTGATCATGCATAATATTATGTGGAATGTTTAAATTATGTGAAAATGTAATTGGCTGGCTCATACTAATGTAGTATACACTAATCCGGATGGCTGATCATGTATTGAATATTACTAGGAGAAATGCTTGAATGTCTCATATACTCTGATATACTCATATCATCAGAGCCATGAATAGCTTCACTGAAGAGGTACATTAAAGCGATAATAATGGTTTCAAAAGATCTTAGCTCACAATTTCATAGTATCAAGAAAAAGCAACAAAACTGCTATAATTAAAGAATTTGGATACTACATAGATGGAAGAAGTGTTATACGCATTCCGTATTAGGAATTTTAAAGGCAATTCAATTTTCGAATTAAACTATTGTATGTACTTCTATAGAGTAGGCTGCGATAATCAAGAGGTTTCTATCATTCCGGGAGATGTCACTGCTTAATTTTAATAAACACGATATAGCATGCCAACCAAAGAATTTCGACTTTGGATAGAAGGAATCATACGCGTTCTGTAATAGGAAAATGGCGGCTTGCATTCTGGTTTGAAATCTGTCGCACTGTTCACATAGTTTTAAATGATTGGTCACCTTAAGGTCAATATATTTTGATGAGGGAATATCTTTCTACGAGTATTTACAGCAAAATTTTGTATTCAAATGTCTGTTTTAATACTGCAATATGCATGACATGTCAAATTGAAATCGTATTTATTTATACCCTATCCAATGGTAAGAATTTAAGTATTCAAGGCATATTTTGACATAACATAATATGTATGTATTATCTGCAATGATGACAAGTGTGAAGTTCTCTTCAAATGATTGTGCAATGCGAAGTCACGTCTTATAGCCAACATAATCAATAGACCAGAGGTCCATTTTTTTGCTTCAATTTTATACATTTAGGATCCATCTCTATATAAGGTTTTTTTGAACATCTTCGACAGTATGTCTTTACGTGTAAGATGGGTGTATTCTTAATACATACTTAACGTAATAATATGATAATTAGTGAGTAGGTACCTCTGGGTTGTAATTGTAGGAGAGTGAGTCTCCCGTTAGGTAGTGCTTTGGAGGATAGTAATGCATGGCATTCGAGAGGGAGCACACATTATCGAATGGTTCACTCTCATTCTCGAACTTGAAGTTTATGTCATCTATTGTCTGAAAACAATTAATGAAAACAACTCTAACAATGATCGTTCAAAGAGTTCCACTGTTGTGACAGATTGTTTAAAATGGAAGACAGCAATAAATTAACCATTAAACTTGTTGATTGTAAAACACGAAAAAATGATATGAAAATATAATAATAGTTAAATACAGATTACAAAAATAGAAATGAAAGACCAAAAACATAACCGTAGAAGCCAACATAATTATATTTGTTGTCCATTTTTTAAACTTAATAAATGTGTAAATTTTTTACAAAAGAGTGCTCTTAAAAGAAACACGATAAAATGTTTGATAAAACATTTTTGTCCGAGATCTCTGATCATCCGTATATCATCCACAGGGTGTATATTGTGGAGCTACGGGACGTTGCTATTACCTGAGAAGATGCAAAAAGACTGGCGAGAAACAGAATTTCTCAGAAGCGCCACATGGTTTCCATATCCTCCAACTAAGGAGCGGACATCGACTGTTATTAGTGTTTATGAATGGTTTATTACCTGAATTTCTTTAAAGATTCTTTCTCCGTCGATAGGCAATTTTTCTTTCATCATTTTAATATATCCGAACACTGCATCGATCACCTGCAAAAAAACATAAAATAATTTTTTAATTACAACATGAGATGGCGGTTTCACAAAATTTAAATTATTTAAAAAAATAGTTGCCATAAACTCATGTTCAGCTTGATAAATCGTGAGCAAAGGTCCTTTGATGTTTCTCCAGCTTACGCATCCATGTGACAGAAGAATACAGGATGTACACTACATCCTCCAGGAATATACTGTTTAGAGACTTTCATGGTTGTTTGTTATCGTAACAGATTTTTGAGTTGTCACCGCATGTTCTTCTTCCTTTTTTTTTTTCAATGTCGCTCGTTGTACACAGGCCACAAATTTGACTTTGAGGCCAAAATATTGGTCCAGAGTAAGGAGTATTTTTCACGCTTAGTAAAGGAGGCCATTAAAATTCACAAAATCACTGTTGGTAAACGTACTGGCTTCCAGCACTTTCAGTAAAGTATTAATACCTATATTCTATTAGAGATATTGAAATACCCGTATTGATGTTTTCATTCGATATTGCAATGCCTAAGTCTACTTAAGTGATGTGAGTATAACATTGGCCTCGCATACCTTGTCGATGTTCTCCAGGCCATCCTGTGTGAGTTGCATGGTGATGGAGAAATAGTACATTAGCGACAGGGGGTACATATTTGATCCAGAATTGCCAGCTGCGACGCCCAGGGCCCATACACTGCGAAAACATAATGTATTAACTGAGTTGTTTTTACTATCTTTTACAACAAAAATAATTCAAGAAAAATACAAATTAAACAATAACATAGAATTTTAAAAACAATACACATATTGCATCGCTAAAAATGTCTACACCTCATCTCACACAAAATACTCATTTGAGAAACTGTCAAATGGAAAATATTTATATACATTAAAATAAAGATGTCGAAGAAATTTCTTCTGAACACGCTCTAAAACAAGCTTATAGGAAACCTTATAAGGACTCATATTCAAGAATGCTCCGTACTAACGACACTTGTCGTATGACGAATCCTAGAAGCTTCCTCGCACGCTTTGCCGTAGAAGTGATGTGTGAGCGAAATGATAAACGTTAGCCAAACAATATGCCAAGATCTTTAATTTCTGATTGACGCTTCAGTATTCTATTTGACATTATTATAGTTAAATATAATTGGAGATCTTGATTTCAAAAAGCTAATAGACACTTTTGTCAGTATTAAATTCGAGTTTATTTTTTTGGACCAAATTTCAATTGAATTGAGATTATTTTGTAATATGTGACAATTTAATTTGCTGCGAACTGTCGCATATAATTTTATATCTATGTGAAAGGTACCGGAGTGAAAAATCCCCATTTGCAAGACTACTCCAATTTTCATCAGTGAGGTTTGGCAAAGTAAAGATGCTGGGTATCAACTATTTCACACGTTTAATTGTGATTATGGTAATAAAATTTCAGGAACATGATTTAAAAACTCTAATTTTACTTGTACTTGTATAATCGCAATAATTTCAGTGTTAGTAGCAAAAAGAACTGACTAACTTTTTTCTCAAGTACGATGAAAGACTTCCGGCTCCATCATGTCCTATAATCCAAGAGACATACTTCTGTGGAGCATCCAAGTAATGCTTCTGGAATGATTTCATTCCCCAGTTTAACACCACCTGTGAATAAAAGCAAAGTACGTTCAAAAAGTATTCTGATCTTTGTTTCTTTTCCTGCGGAAACAAATGAACCTCAGGAGTTACAGATTACCTTCATGGGTACGGGTGAATATTTCCCAGGTAAAATTGATATTATTTATAAAACTGGTAAATCAATATAAAATTTTAAGACTCACCTCATTAACCTGTTGAACTGGTTTGATGTAATAGATAGAGTGAAAATCTGGCGTGATGGTTTCCGGCTTGAAGGCATACTGTGAAAAATCGTCGCCGTCCAGATTGTTGGAAGGTATCAGACCAAACGTGCTGACCACATACTTTTGCAGAGTTTCCAATGGTAATCTCGCCTAGATTTAAAAAAATTGTTTACATTTTGTAAGTTTTATCGATGACAGTTTTAACTTTCACAGTGATATAATAATATGTCAATTTTATATGTTTAGCAATGACATTTTTTCATGATCAATTCATATTTTTTACTATTTCCATCCACCCATTGCTGAGTATTTAATTTCAATAATAATTATAATATAGTATACTAGCTAGTTCCATTATAACTGTGTCAATTATGCCATTGGTATTCACTAGGGGACAAATCGAGCAACATGTCGCGGGACATGACTCCTAACATCTACATCGATGTCTCGGGAACAATGTCGCGGAACATTTTGTTTATACACACCAGGACTCACATCAGTTGTCGCAGAAATATCGCCCAAGTAGGTTACGATAGTGCTGCGCAGTGGCGGCCGGTGACAAGAATATGAGGGAGTGCAAAAAAACTCACCTATTTATGCAAGAAGTCCCCATCTTCCATCGATTTTTAAAACACGTCGATAACACGAACATTAAAGTCTGGTGTTGACGATATCAATTGTTTTTCTATACTTAACATCGCAAGAGCATTTAGCCTGTCTTGAGTCATTGTATTTCTCAAAAATGACTTAACCTTTTCTAAAGTTGAGAAACAACGCTCACTTCCTACTGAAATCATCGGGATTGTACAAATTATTTTTAATAGGGTAACACTTTTGCCAAATACTTCCAGTAAATTATTATTAGTGAAAAGTTGAAGTATCAATAATGCTCCAACAGTAACGTAGAAATCTTCTCTACTGTATAAGACTATTAGTTCATTTTTAAGTTAAAATTTGTCACGTTAATAATAATTATTCATTATTTATAATTAAGTATTAAATTACCCGATTTAAAAAAAATCATTTACTAAAATATAAAGCCAGCCGGCTAGGTAGGCGGCTAGCTCTCTTCAGTACACATTTTAAATATACGTATGATTTTGAAATGATTAATGCGAAACATAGCTGATAATTTGGCATAATTCGGTCGCGTTGTTTACGGAACTCTAACTGTGACCGCCGATTTTTAAAAATTCATTGCGTGCAGCCGCATTGTAGATATGTTTTAGACGATGCATATTTACATATTCCCCAAAGTTTTAACGTTGTCCATCGAGTAATAAGATAGTTATAATAAAAGTTATAAAAAATAAATGTCACCTCCGCGCATTGCCAATCTGCCCCTATGTTAAACGTCGAACTGCAAAACATGATATAAACTTTGCAACGAAGGAATTTCGGCACATTTAACATGATGAGTGACATGCTTATTGAACATATTTAAGCCGAAACGTCGATATTGAGTGGGAAAAATCAATATCTTCGGTATTTTCTTTAAAATCAGCCCATGTCAGATTCAAATCGCAGAACGTTCCCGCGACACGACAGTGCTGTGATCTGTCATATAAAATCGCAGCTTCGTTTAATGAATGCATTGTCACGATACCTACGATGACGTTATTGCATTGAATCGTCGATTTATGCTCTAAATTCCCATTGATGACATTCTGCCGCTACGGCAGCTATCCAAGGTAGGGTTGTATCGAAGTATTAGCACTTATTGTGATCCGAAAGCAGTCTTTATACTTACCCACCTATAGAATAGATGATGCGCCGATGTGAATAATAATTGCTTCATGAATTCGACTCGGAAAATTAATTCCCATTAAACTATAGGACAGTGGGTAGTTATCGACATACTACCTACACAGTTACCTACCTAATGATAAGGTTAATGATACCTACCTAATCTCAAAATGACCACGAAAGAAATGGGGCCTTTTTATCGTACTTACTTACCTATCAAAATAGGTACCACCTAATCTCAAATCGACCACGAAATAGGGCCCCATTATCGTTTCAAATAAGAAAAATTATAAATAGGTAGGTAGGTACCGTTCAATGAATGAATACCTGGCTGAGCTAATAATGTCGGCCAATGTAAACTGTCATCCGTCTCGATGTGAATCGCTCATTAAAATAACGATGAACAATAATAATTCCACTTATAAAATTCTCATTCAACGACAGTACCTATGCTCCATTTCCTTCTTATTGAATAGATACCTACCTACCTATCTGTACAAAATAAACGTAATAATAAATATTATAAGTCCTATGTAACTAGGTACCTACTTCAATACGACAAACACTAGGATAATTAATTGTTAAAAGCTACCCACCCACCTACGTCTACAATTCTACACCTAAGTACCTATTTATTCTCAATAACAGCGTTTCTGTGAAATACCCACCTGATTAAAAAAATCAACAAGCTGAACTGAACTGTGTGTACATCTAATTTAAGATACCTACCTATTGAAACACTAATAGTAATAGGGTAATCTCAAAATGAAAATAAAAAAATTAATCCACCAACGTTAGCATAATACGAGTAATATCGGCGAAATCGGTGAAACCGGGAGCGGCGTACGTTGAACTAAACTTACTAAACTAACCGTTTGATAAATAAGTCGGGAATATATTTCTATTTTTGCACGGCATGCATCGACATGACATTAGTCATCAATAATTAGGCTTCCAACTATATCTCGACGCGTGGCCTAAGCGCTTGTGTTGGAATATTTATATCGGCCAGTGTATGGTTTTATTGTCCGAACGCCGAGTTAAGCTTTGTGTGCTATGGCATTAGGTACAAGCAACCTCCTGAAGAATTAACTTGGAAAACATCATTTCCAACGATGATTCATGTAGTCTTATAGAACTTTGTTGGTTTTGATTCTACTAGCCTCATTTGCTGTTGTGAATTTTTAAATGTATGCGTGAAAAATAGTGTAAACTCTAGGTACACTTTGAATTTTGCTCCTTGCCATGTCTCACCGATGGAGGTATGTGTGTATTAGTCGCGTCTCATTGGTGTAGTTACGTGTGTATTGGTAGACGGTGGCGTTGCGCGTCGAAATCACTATTGCTCGAATGCGCGCGGAATTCAAAATGATTGATTTCGTATAAGTTTTCGATATCGTATTTTTCGGAATACATGGGGGTTGTATATTATATATTTTTATTTAATCGATGATGGGAGTGCAGTGCACACTTTGCTCCTTTACTAGAGCCGTCCCTGGTGCTGCGTACATATTTTAAAGAATCCGTTCCAGAAATAAAAAATAATCAACTACTAAAACTTAATATGTCTTGCAATAATTTAACAATTAAATGTTTAAACATATTTCGGGCGCCTTCGACGAATTCCTATACATCAACTTTGGTATAGTGTTAATTTATTGTCATTTTAATTTCGTCTAAGGGAAGTAATTGTATAGTATAATATTTAAACAAAAAATACTGATTATACTATTTATAACTGAATATTATTACTGAAAAATATCTTAACTACATAAGCAACACAGACATATTAATATTGGTACATAATTTTAAACTAAATAGGTACATTATACATGTATGGCTGGGAACTTCGTTTGCTTCTGATATTTATATAAGTATGTATAAGAATTTTAATATTAGTCGGAATATGATAATGGCTAATGTAATAATATTAAAAATGATACCTATTAATTATTATTTTTTCTGAAGTGTTGTGCTGACGATTGTTTTAAGTTATACGAGGGGAGAGGGAAGTAATTGTATAGTATAATATTTAAACAAAAAATACTGATTTGCTTACAAGCATGGTCTGCAGAAGCTTATAAGGTCTGCAGAAGTCGAATAAAACTTAAAATTATGCAATTTTTTAAATAATATGTTGTCACCTCCGAAAGAACAGTGGGGGGGGGTGTAGCTCGCACTGTTCTTTCTTTACTTCACTTTTGAGTGCTCCAATAGGCGCTTGTTTGAGCCGATGTGTGAGAGCTCACATTGTCTTGATAAAGGATGATTTGACGCCGACGGTTGCTTTTCCTCATTTCACGAAAAACTTCTGGAAAACATATGGTTGTGTACCATACAGAATTGACTGTTCTATGATTCTCTAAAGGTACAGTTGCGACATGGCCTGTTTTTCCGAAAAAACAGGCGACCATGTGCTTTGAAGTGCTTCGAGCGCGAGCAACTTTTGTTGGTTTAAACTCATTATTGGAAGACCCATACGGTCAACTGCTGTTTACTTTCAGGCTTATATGTATAGATCCAAGATTCGTCACCTGTAACAATCTTATTAATGATTTTTGAAGCACGTCGGTCGTATTTTTTGAGCATTTCCTTGCACCAATCGACACGCGCCTCTTTTTGTGCGATTGTCAAATTATGCAGGATCCAACGCGAACATACCTTCCTTACGTCTAAATGTTCATGCAAGATCATATACACGCTAGTGTTACTAATGCCCAGAGATGCCTCATTCTCACGGTATGTCACATGACGATCTTGCATTATCAGTTCACGCACAGTATCGATGTTTTTTAAAGAAACAACTGATTTTGGACGACCTTCACGCGGCTCGTCTGTGAGCGAATGACAGCCACGATAAAATTCGCTAAATCAGCGATATACGGTGAAATATAAAGTGAAAATAAAATGGACCTACATACATACATTTAAGAAAACATTATTGATTGATGAAGTGGTTTGATTTTGCAATCGCCAGCAGCATTTCCACCAAGCAAAAGAGTTAGCCTATCATCATACACCTTAAAACCTGGCGTAGATTTTTCTAGTTGGGATATATAATATGACTGATCTGGATTTTTTTCCAATAAGCCCTGTTTCGTCCACATTGAAAATTTATTGTGGTAGGTAATCCTCAATTTTATGATTTCTGCTAGACTCTTGATTAAATTCATAGCTTCATGTATTTGCATAACTCGGCAGCCTCACCTGTTACTTTGATATTGTGTTTGACAGTGGCGAAGGGTGGAGGTAGGCTATTAAGATCCGCCATAAACAGTGTACATTAAACTTTTTCAGACATACATATTTGTTTTTATTGAAATAAGACTACAATTTACATATAGTGTTGGTTAGTTTTTAAAATTCAATTAAACCATTAGAAACCAAGCGATAATAGATAATAGTCAAAAAATACATGTCTATCTATAAAATATCTAAAAGTATGCAATTAAATCATACATAACTTTGAATATTTTATAAATAGAATAATATTTTTTATTTATTATAGTTTGGTTTAATTAAAAAAATTAACCAACAATATGTGTAATATGTATATTTGATCCAACGAAAACGAATAACTATGAATGAAAAAGTGTGCACAATTTTGTCGTATTGCCCAAATTAGACCAAAACTATTATGGTTTCGTTTAGGCATGATTTAATTAATTTTTTAAAACTAACTAACACCATCTGTAAATTGTATTCTTAGTTCAATAAAAACAAATACATAGGACTAAAAAAGTTTAGTGTGCACTATTTATAATGAATCTTAACAGCCTACCTCCACCCTTCGCCACTGGTGTTTGATATATAGTATATACATAATAATATACAAATAAATTATCACGAACGTTTATCAACTTACCTATGAAACATAATACCATCTTCTTGCTTATCAGTACGGCTACCACATTTTAATACAACACACAGAACCATCTTTTCTACTTAATTAACTAAAAATATTTACCACTGACTTGTTTAACACAAAAAATAGCAATTTTAGCAACACTCGCTCGCATGTTATCGATGCTTAGTTAAGCAACTAACTAAGATTGGGCGGCGACACAGTAGCAAACCATCTCACACATCTGTAAACCTTTTATCTTACTCGGAAATGAAATGAAAGGCGAAACCCAGGTCGCAAAAAATGACTTAAATGGAATAGTACAGAGCTTGAATCCATTAGAAATTGAGTATTTCATTAAAATTATAATGGTACATATAAGTAATTTAAACAAAAAAAAAACAAAAAACTCGAAATAATATTTTTATTTTTAAAATTGAATAGGTTAAGTATCAAAACCAAGTAGTGACGCTCCTAAAACCCATTTTTCTAGATTGCAAAGTACTACAATACATTCGCTAACAATAAAAATTAATAGATGAAAAATCCTATAGGAAATCTATGAGTGATGAAAATGTCAAAATTCTTCTAATTATTTTTTTTACAAAGTAATTACGTGAGCATTGTTCTATGTTTTATAATGATTATAAAGAATAATTCATTATTAACACTTACCAGCATCAGAATCATCGCTTAACAAGGACAAACTT
Organism: Rhyacophila brunnea; assembly: GCF_057557595.1. Taxonomy (NCBI): domain Eukaryota; kingdom Metazoa; phylum Arthropoda; class Insecta; order Trichoptera; family Rhyacophilidae; genus Rhyacophila; species Rhyacophila brunnea. The sequence goes on along the minus strand of NW_028232893.1, from coordinate 18,925,375 downwards.
GAAGTATCATCGAAACTATTACGAGCATCGTCGGTAGAATCTGCCATAATATCACTTGTACCTATATGGTTTTTTACCGATATACATGCTCCATACAACGTCACGTAACACAAACACCGCTAGAAGGCTATGCAAGCATTTATTGACTTATCATTCTGGTTTTGAAATATTGTTGGTCTTTAGAATTTTTTCCTGCACATAAGTCAATTTTCAGTTTTTTGTTACTTACCCTTATGATTTTAGGCCTGTCACATTCTAGTTTTAGCTCAATGAAAACAAATACGTTTGACTGTCAAAGTTTAGTGTGCACTATTTATGTCGGATCTTAGGGCGTACCTCCACCCTCGACTACTGTTATATTAACAGACTTTGTTTTTACGAGAAATGGATGCTAGCCACTTGCTCAACCTATTAGGTGCATACTATGAGTCCCTATGTTTCCCTAACACCATATACGATACATACCTGGACAGCAACAGTCATCCTGTGAGCGCTGTAATGCCTGTCTTTGAACTCGTGAGCGGCCTTGTACAGATCGGGGTCTGAGGGTCCTTTGGGGGTGGACAGACTCCTGGAGTCGCCCCACACAAAGGAGTGACCCGGGTGACCCTCAGGGAATAACTGGCATAACAATTGGTATTTACGGTATTCGTCCACCGGAAGGGCCATGTTGAATTCTGAAACGTGTACGCAAGATAGATATTCTGACTTTCTTACCAGACGTGATACATAATCCGATAAAAGAAAATGAAAAGTAAACGATGAATAGGCAGATAATTTACCTGACTCAATAGATTCTCTTTCCCTCTGCATGGCCTCTTGTTTCATCAACGGTGACACAAAGAACTGGGAGAACTTATCCAAAGCCTCATCCAGGACGGTCTCCTCGATGTCAAAGTAGAATGTGGTCGCCTCAGAGGAGGTTCCCGCATTGTCAAACCCACCTTTTTTCTGTGAATTTAAACATCATCATGGCTTACGAGTTATTGGTAAATAATCATGATGAGATTTCGTGAAATTCGATGGATGCGGGTTCGAGTCTCGATTGTCACCGATATCTCTTCTAATTGGCATATCGCTCCAAAGTGTTCCGAATTATGTTTATTCAATATACAAACCTTAATAAAGGAATCAAAGTCATTCTCTTTGGGGTACTTCTTGCTTCCCATGAAGAGCATGTGTTCGACAAAGTGCGCCATCCCTTGGATGTGCAGGGGGTCACTTGAGCTTCCAACGTTCACACTTAGAGCGCAGGCAGCCTAAAATATCGACAATATTAGTAAATAATTCTAAGTAAACTACTGATGATTCAAAATTCAACTTCAAGTCATGAGATCATGGGGAATAGAGATTAGGCAAGGAAAAAAGTGGGACATCAAAAAAAACATGCATAGATACATAGATTGTCTTTAAAAATAAGGTTATTTTGTAAATATTTGTGATATGACATTGCCATTTTTGAACGAATCAACCACTTATTTTGGATAACGTGAGGTTAGCGCAAATAAACAACATTGATATCCTGTGTGAATCTGTGGTTTCGATTAATAATTTTTATAATCATGTTTCAAATATTACTCAGTCACTATAGATGAATGTTTTTTTCTGATGTCAACAAATAATAAAATTGCGCAATCAACAATATGTGGTTTGCTGTTTCAATTTGTTGGCGTAATGAAATGTAGGTGCTTAGCAATTATTGTATTTCATGATTATTTCATTTACAAATGAGGACCCTTTAAATTAATTGCACGACGGCTTACCACAACAATGTTCTGTGTATAGCATTATTTAGTTAACATAGAAAAAAAAATACCAGCGTACCTATTCCAACATAAAATCATTCATAATCTCAGTCACCTAGATCTTAAGTCAAATTTCCTTATAACAGGCAAGTGCTTACTGAATGAGGCGGTGTACTTTTGAAGATCTATTGGTCTCCGAGTCCTTATTTTCAAATTTTTAAATTGGATCATTGATTTGGCTAAAAGCTGCAGAACATGCCCTCTCTATATTATAGCAAACTCTTTTGGCATAGAATCACCTCTAGTTGTCATTATAGTTGGTGTTCTACCGTATTCATAAACGTATAAAAATTAACCTTTTGTGATTCACTGGTGTCTACAGCTTTACGCTGCGACCCCATCTCTTCACTGTTGTCTCCGTCATGAGTGTCTACCTCCTTGTTGCTGCTGTTCTCCCCGTCATCGCTGGTGCATAACTCCGGAGAATCATCATCTTCCGAAGACGTGGTCGCCTCCTCTACCCCGTTCGGTTTCTCCGTGGAAACGTCTGATATTAACAACGCTCGCAATCCATTCTCCAGCAGGATTACCCTTTAAGGAAGAATACAATAGGTCAGAAGTTTTCAAAGAGTACACCTTGGCTCTGGGGTGTTGCAATCAGATACTTATTCCAAATTCCGTCAATGACAATTTAGCCGCACCATCTAAATTTTGCTGATTGGACGATGCCATCTGAGCGCTACGACAACTGGATGATTGCCATCTCAACATCGGTACTACATAGTTAAGGAATAATGTAGCTCGTCATACAAATCATAGCAATGCAATTTAATAGTTTGAGCTACCAAAACGAAGTAATTGAAGTTGCTATTTTATTACAGTCACAGATATAGTTAAATAAACAGATAGAGCAGGCTCATATTAAATTTAAACAGAACATAACTGCCACTGTGATTATCCCGCTACTGGCATTATGCGACAATGGATATGCCCAGTTAAAAATATCAATCAATCACTCCTTAGCTTACAAGTCGACTACGTCACGCGACAAATGTCTCAACTGTCACAACATTCAAATAAACATATAATTAAATATTGTTTGTGTTCTTCCACGTAGTGACTAATCCCGTCGACTTTTTTTACCTTTAAAAATTTGTTTTTCATATTTGCACAACTACTATTCCACTGAGGGTTCCTCCATATAACACACTTTACATGATTTTCGGTATATTTAACCTCCGTCTTCCTATTGTCACATTTCATCACAAAATCTTTTACCATCCAATCTAAATTACATCACATATTTGAAATCCATCTTACCTCCTTCGACAAATTTTTTTCAGTCAGTTTAAAATCAATTTCAGTAGGTAGTTATAATGTTACCACGGATTTAATTATTCTCAGAAAAAATTGAGTTTCTATTTTGTAGCCTAACATTTTTTACAACATTCGCCCCAACCCACTCTTTCGAGAGTGATATCATAATTATATGGACAACCCGTGATTGGTAGTTATAGGGTGCTGTGAAAATATTTTTACAATTTTTTTTACCAGGAGCGTAACAAGGTATTTTAGCGCCTGGAGCAGTATCAAAAATGTCCCCCTTACGAGATACAAAACTTGTAGGTAATAAACTATGCACACTTACAACCAACCTATAAATAGGTAAGTTCGACTGTCTGGTTACTATTAACATAATTAAGTAATACGAAATTAATAACTAATATAAGTATTTTAAAAAACAATACCCAATTTTTATTCGTTAGTATAAAAATTACGTGTAAACTGATAAACAATAATTGACAATGTAATACATAAACACATTTATTTAAAGATAACCACCGATTTACGATAAAACATTAATTTTTATCATAATAATTTGGTCATGCTTGGGATAAAATTTTTCGTTCACTTTTTATTCTAGCACGTTTAACAAAATTCCATTTCTGCGCCCCTACCCGAGCTGCGCGCGGGGCAATTACCCTGCTCGCATACTTCTCGGCACGCCACTGCTTACAGGCACATTGATTTAAATAATCTGAAGACAACTGCAATACGTTCAAAGTGACATCCATGAAGGTATTGTGGAATAAAGAATTAAATACAAATCACAGAAAAATTATCCTCGATAAAGATGGGTCAGGGTTTGGAATATATTTTTTGTTTTTCAATAACTTTTACAAAACACCAAACATAATATACTCGTCACAATTTCATTTGAGCGACAGATGCTATAGTTAATTAACAAAAGGAGAAAGAAATCGATTTAAAGGGTCTTGTAAATCAGGCATTGTACCCAAAATTCTTAAAATATTGACTTAAAGCCGTGACTTTTGGGAGATAGATAGATAAATGATTAAGTGAATGTTGTTTCCATGGTTGTAAATGGAGAGCTGACTTACTTGTACTTCTTTTTGTCAGACTCCGACTGTATAGGGTTTTCCAAGACTTCTATCTTCGGATTTTCTACGATTGTAAGACTAAATCGCTGCGGCTTTGTTTTAAGATTACACTGAATAGACGTTTTCAATTTGTGACCATCGGTTTCGAAAGTGGAACCTGATTTTAGCATTTTAATTGATGTTAATCGCAACTAACCACCGGTTAAAAATTACAATCAATTTGACATATTTATTGTTTATATAATAAAAAAAACAAAAAATTTCGTGCGCACTTAAAAAGTTATTGCCACTAATAAGATTTAAAAAAACTTTTTTTTATCAATTCCACTCAAAAACATTGAACGGTGCCTATCTAATCTCTTTGATTCCACTCCATTCGTATTTTTATTGTGGCTCTATTTAATTTCATCTGATTATAAAAACAATACCTTTTAATATCAGAGAAGCGTTCTTTGTGTACCTACCTAAGTACATACAAAATTGTATACTGTATGTGTATTGTCTATGCTAAAATCTATAAATTTCGGGAATAATCAATTTTCCTTATACATACGATCGTATATCCAAACAGCCATTTTGTCTTGACTGGCTACATTAAATTGTCTTTTATTTTATACATGTCATAAAAAGAATCCAAACAAAAACAAACATATGTATTATTATTATTATGTTTCCATGTCGACTGTCGAAATGTCGTTTGGACGAATATTGGAACCGATTTATAACTCAATTTACAAAGGATTTAGCATTCCTCGTAACCACGTTTCACAATTTACATTGTTAAAAAACAATCTGTGGGAATTATTCGATCACACATATAAGAAGATGCTGCCGGAGAATCGAGGCGGCTTTCTAGGTTATGATCTGAACGACAGCAATCCCTTAGAATATCACCGTGATGTCTTGGGGAATGTCAGCGCCGCAGCCGACACTTGTCGAATTCACGGCCCGGTCGGGGTATCAACTCAAGATTAAACCTTCTGGAGTACTGCATTGCAAGCGAAAATCCATTGTAGAACCTTATGTAAGTATAGTTGTGTTAACAAGAGTTGAGGCAAAGCAATACTCACACAGACGCATTGTTTACAAAAAGGATTTTTCAAATTTTTAAATCGACATCAACGTATACACACATTGTCCTCTTTTCACTGTAAGCGCAAAAAGTAGGCGTAAGCAAGACAAACGGTTGTTTCCCGTAGACATTGTGCAATGCCCGTTGCCTCAGAAATGCATAAATACACACAATCTTTCTTATCTGTGTTCGCACCAACTCTGGCTGAGAGACCTATATGACCAGCGGTTTTTCCATATTATGTTAAGTGGGTAATTGTATAGTTCTCCATATCGTTTTTGTGATCGAGGTCTTTTGAAATGAAAAATCAAACCAAAACCATTGGAATCCAAGAATAACTAGGTTGTTAGGTTTTTTTGTCTCACTTCAACCAAAATGACGATATGGAGTCCTATAATATTACAGTTATGTGGTTCATGGAGATCAAAGATTGATTCCAGACCACAGTGTTCGTGTTATCTTCACACTGTATTCTGTTGACAATTGAGCCCATATGCGGAAAAGTAGCATTATCCTGAAGACGGTGTTCAGAGATATTGGCAATTAAACATTTTGATTGTTGTGGAGATACCCATTATCGAAAATATTTAATTCTGATGAATAAAGGTAGTTTGAGTAATTGAGAACACGTTTTATTAAACAAAAAAGGTTTATTGGATAAACCACCATGTTTATAATAAAATATACGGTAACAAATTTAACGCTGTTTTTCCGTATAAGATGAAATAATCGTACAACTCTGAATTTGATGGTAACATCCTTTACTCTAAGTTTTTAAGTGAGTCACTTGAAGTGATGATTAAATGCAAAATTCTAAATGGATAGAAGGTATATTTATATTTTTGCATGCGCACTAGCAAAAATCACGATTTTGACATTCGGAATTCAGCCATTGGGATATCGTCTGCCACTAGACGTGTGACGTTCATGTATGACTGCTTCGAACTGTATGAGTTGGTCTAGGACGATTTGGCACCGGACAACTGGACGCCACGGAATTCGAAAATAAATAGACGTTAGGTACTTAATGGTACTTTAAAAAAAATATACAATATTATTATTTATATTTCAATGATTATATTATGATTTAATAGTTGGTGAGAATGTAAATATGCAGACGTAAACAATGATTTAATCGTGCATATGTGTAAGTTCCAACGAAAAAAGAGTTTTTTATTTCATATAAAGCCTTAGGCATGGTAATTCTCAATCCGCGATAAAGAATACATTATGTTAAGAGTACAATGAATTCAAACTACTAAGTAGTAGATAGAAACTGATTAAAATACCTCGTCTACACGTGTCTACGACAGTGCGACGTCCAATTGTCCGGAGGCCAGTCGTCCCATTCCCGTATGAGTGTATGTTCATCATCTTCTAGACACCAGTGTCATGACTGACTTACAAAGTCATTACTAAAATACCTATGTTTCCACCATTTGCATTTACATCCCTGTCATTCATGGACGTTTTTAAAATAACAATATCACATTCATTTAAGTATAAAGGCTCCATCTTGAAGGATTTTCTTCGACATCTCTGGGCAGGAGTACAATTAACATCAAATTCAAGGTTAACACAAAAATATATAATTTATTGTATAGTACATGTAAAAAAATATATATATAAATAGACGACTAGTGTTGTAATATAAAAAAATATGCATATTATTTTTTGGTGAGATTTTTGAGGCAATAGCCCGACAAATAGTGCAGAGTGGAGGCGGTCATTCTGAGGGAGGCCATCATTTCCAGATAGAGCAAGATCTTGAATCACGTGGATTCGGTCATCTGCGGTGTGACGTTGCGCCTCTCCGGCATCAGCTGCAGGTCCGCCTGGAAGACTTCCACGCTCTCAAAGAACGCCTTTGACTTGTTCACGTCGTCGGGCGCATCGCCCTCTCCTGGCACAAATATCAGGGGGTAGTCGGTGACTGGGGGTAGGACTTCCGTGGTCTGGCCCGCTTTGATCATTTCATCGGTGTCTAAATTAGCGGTGGACTGCTTGTGGCCCATGATCTGAACAAAAAATATTTATAATTAATTACAATTTAGCAATATCTCTATATATATAAAAATTTCGTGTCACGATGTTTGTGGTCGAACTCCTCCGAAATGGCTCGACCGATTTTTATGAATTTTTTTATGTATATTTGTTAGGTATGAGAACAGATCAACAAGTATATTTCATACCGCTAGCTGATTAGGGTATCTCTATCCAGAAAAATTTTCTTTTATTTTTTTTCTTTAATTTTTTTGTATTTTTTTTATTATTTGGCATAAAAAAATACGTATAACCCCAAATTTTCACCCTCCTACCCCCACCCTCCCATTTTTTAATCGCGATTTTATTATTTTTGTATGAACAAATTTAACCGTCGTTCGTATTTCAAACAGAACGAAATTATTTATGTTGTTGAATGACAGATGGCGCTACGTCCGAGAAGAATTCAAGAAAAGCGTCGCGTCATTTTGACATTTCATTCGGCATATCACAACGCAGTGCGTGCAAAATTTTGTACGATTTATTTTAATTTATATATTTTATGTGCGTGTATTACAGTGCACAATGCCAGCAAGACGCAAGGGGGGCCATTTGGGCCGTCTAACGAATAAAGCAACAAACATGCGAAATAGTAGAGCAGAAAGAACAGACGAACAAATCCAACAAGATAACAAAAGCGTGTGTGTAAGCATGTCGCAATTGCGTGCATCTCAATCACAAGAGGCACGAGCTGATCGAAATCAACAACGACAATTGGAACGGAGCCAAGCGCGCCGGTTCGTAGTTAACACACGCAGAGCAAATGACCGACAACGCCAACAAGTACATCGAACATTTACATCCGCTTCGTTCCTTCGTCTCGCATTCGAGTACGAACCAGATATTGAATATTCCGCTCATCCGAAAGTGCTGATTGGTGCTATGGACAAAGAATGTCCCCATTGTCATGCGCTCAAATTCGCGCATATGAATCAGCCGGACAGCGCATCAGGAAAAGTACAACTACCAGAAATTGAGATACCACCAGAACCATTGAATGTCTTGCTCATCGGCACGGTTCCAGATTCCAAATGACTTCGTCCGGAGCAACAGAAATAGTTCACAATACTGCGGCAAATGGTCAAAAATTCCATTCTACGTTCAAAATCAAAAGCCAAGTATACCACAAAGTAGGCTCATTGCTGCCAATGCCAAACGAACCACATACATTTTTACAAATCTACTTCATGGGCGGTGAGGACATCAATCATGTGGATGCACGTTGCGGCTACAATAGCCTCAATTCGCCTAATGCCAGGCGCATCGTCGGCAAACTAGACACCCTGTTGAATGAGCACAATGAATTATTGATATTCTTCAAAGCACACATGCACGAATTGCAAAGTGACAATCACGCTATTGTCATCAATCCTGATAAAACACCAGCTGGAGAGCATGTACGTTGATTCAATGCGACTGTTGTTGACGACATTGCTGGAATCATGGTTGGCAACCGCACATCGACGCGAGAAATCGTGATTCGAAGAAGAAACAATAATCTGGAGTTCATCGCTGACACACACCGTTCATACGACGCTCTCCAATATCCGCTAATTTTCTGGAAGGGACAAGACGGATATTGCATAAACAGTAAACAACGAGATCCTGTCACAGGTAATTCATTCATTATGAACATCATTACTCATTTTGAATTGAGAAAATGAATGGTTGATGTTTTTTTGTTCATCGTCTACAGCGCTCTATTCCTCTTTCTGTCATAGATTCCATCCCCACACACTTACGATACATTCGTTATTTTTTATTTAACAACCAAAATATTCACTAGAAATAATTTATATGGCAGAACAACGTTTGCCGGGTCAGTTAGTGTATATATATATATTTGTACCTTCCATACAAGAGGATGCCCCCTATAATTGGTGAATTTTTGGCGTGACTATGAATTTGGACTATGTGAGCACCAGAACCCAAAAAAATATTTATAATTATAAAAACGATTTATACGGTTTTTATTGTCTGCTAAAAAATAGATACAGATTAATGATGTTTAAAAACTAGAATGATGATAATATTGAAATGTTATTTCCAGGATGACAAAATGGCTCCGAAAATGGCAATATCCTGTGCAACTATTCTTAACAGTTATTCCGTTATTTCCATTGGTCCAGATTAACACGATAGGCATTCCATACACAAGGCGGTCATCTACAATAATTGGTAAATTCGTAATATGGTGAAAATTTGGGGTTGGTAGACATGTCGGTCAAATTTGGGTATGTTCGTGCTGGGATACGCCAGATATACATATTAGTCATGTCATTGGGATTGCAGCATGCAGTAAAACAAATCGTGGGTCGGGATGTGTAGTCAGGTAAGTCACAAAACAGCAAAAATGAGATATGAATGCCACTATACTAAAAAAAAAAAAATCTTTCGTTCTGTGTAGTCAGATAAGTCGTACGTCTCACCATTAGCGAGATGCATTTTCAATCAAAACATATTTTTATTTTACGGGGTGTGTACACAGTTAAGTCACATGAGTAGTCAGATAAGTCAACGTTTTGTGTGACTTACCTTACTACTCATGGTTGGCTTATCTTCAAACGTCATACCTACTCCATGTTGATCTTGGTGAATCTAACGAATTTTTTAAGATATTTTGAGAAATTTTGAAAAAAAAATAACAACAGAACGTTAGTAAAATAGTCATATTTTAATAAATTATGACTTATATAAATAAGTATGTGTATTATTAGTATATTATAAAAAATATACCAAATTTATCGAATTTGATTTATTTAACTCTAAAAACACGTAAACAATATCCAAACAAAAAATCTTGCTTCTAGGTTCAACCCCATACTCCAATAACTTGTATGTTGACGATTCATATGGTAGCATAAAACATCCTGATTTTAATATTCAAGAATTATTAGTTTAATTTACCAACATTGAAGAACCACACCCTTCATGCTTAAATAATGCTTCCACGATTACACATCACAACGTTGTTTTAAGTTATGACCCTCGTTCTCGATTCAGAAGAAATAATCACCAAAAACGTAACTTAAAGAATGATACAAAAGCCTCCAGAAATGATAAAGAAGTTGCACGAATTACTGGCAAAAGTTACAATGTAGGTACCTATAATGAAAGTTATGAATATGGAAAAAAGTCGTATCAGACAAAGCGAACCAGGAAAACATAATTTTCGCCAAGTAACAGTTCAATATTACTTGACTGTTGTACTGTTACGGAAACCAATTTGTAAAGGTTGTACATTAAAAACATTAAGTGAAAGTCACAATTTTTTTGAACATGTTTTGAAAAAAAAACGTGCGACTGCTTCCGGTATACTCATTCAAGAAGATGCAAGAGGAAAAATATTCCTAAAAACAAAGATAGCGAACAAGATAGGCAAATAGCAAAGACACATATGTGACTGTCAGAAAATACTTACCGCCACATTTGACAATAACTGTGATGTATTCTCAATATTTGAAGAGTATTAGCTGTAATCCCATCAATATTCGTTTATACGCAGAAATATTCCATGGCATGAACTTAACATTCAAACGGCTAAATAAGGATACTTGCCAAAAATGCGATAAACTTATGTACATATATACAAATTAAGAATTCCACCGATGATGAAGAAAGAAATAAAAATCGTGAGGAATTGAAAGAGCATCATATCATGACGAAGCTGACTTTGCATATTCAGCTAAGAGTTGTGATAAAGAGTACTTGCAAGATTCCTCTTGCCAAATTGTAACATTTGACATGCAGCAATGTATGCCCACACCAGTTGTTGAAAGTTCCCTGGCTTTTTACAAACGACATTTTGACAGTGCATGATTGTGATAATAACCAGGGATATTGCTTTGTATGCCATGAGCTCTTGCTAATAGAGAAGCTAACGATATCGCTGCATGCCTGTTCAAATACTTAACCAAGGGGATACATGATAATATTAAGCATGTGATCATGTATTCCGATAGATGTAATGTGCATGATAGCAGTGAAAGATTCTGAGACTTGAAACAAAATTGATTAAAAAATTTTAGTCCCTGGCCAGACACATATGGAGTGCGATAGTGACCATCGCATAATTGAGAAGAAAAAAAGACATTTGGTGGAACGATCGAACATCCTCATGATTGGGCCAAATCAATATGCGAGACTGCAAAGAAAAATCCTTTTCAAGTCACTGAAATAACTCGTGCAGATTGTTTTAACTACTCGTATCGTATAGACACATATGGGAATAAGTTTGTTTGGAGAGATGTTAAGTGGCTTTAATTCAACAAACACGAACCGGGAATAGTGAAATTTAAAAGAACTCTCGACGAGACGACTGCATTTTAACAAATTTCATATATAAGACGAGACAAGACGAAAGATTTGATAGACTTACTTCCATACATTTCACCTTATTATAGAGAATTTTATGAGTCACTTGAGACATCTGAGACAGTCAGGGATATTTAACCTGATACAATTGAAGAAATCCGTACTGAAGTTTAATGATAACGATGAACCTTTATAATATTCAGGTGTGTGTGCCTTTTCACTACTTAAATAACATTAAAGTAAAAATAAGTTATAAAAATTCTAATTTTAAATTTATATAATATTTTGTTCAATAAACCAATAAGATTTATGTATAAAATGTGTGTTTTATTGCTAATATTAGTCGGATTTACATGAAAAAATAATAATATTACTTTGTGCGTAGTAAGGTAAGTCAATCATTTTTTGTGCAAATCCAGATAAGTGAATTCCCTTTTTTTTAAACCAATTAAATTTTAATGAAAAAAAATAGTTAGAATACTTCTAGGACATATAATTGAAAGCCAATTACATGTACTTTGATTTGTTACTCATAAAAAAACATAACTATAATTAGGGGAATGTGGGGAATTTTTTGAAGTTTGTTTTTGCTATATCTCAAAATGACAATTTGTGACTTATCTGACTTCACATCCCGACCCACGAAATGTTATGTTACTACTAGTTACTCGATATTTAACGTGCATCTTAATTTTCAATCTGTAAAATTGATGTAGCCCACATGAGTGCAATGCAGCCCAAATCAGCATTGCTCACGCAAGCACTATATTTTGTGATTACATCGGTGCCGCCATTCTCCATATTACAGATTGGCACAACCCAAGTGCCTTTCTGAATACCCATTTATTTTATAATCAGTAAGTAAAGGATTTATGTCTCGGTCCCGTGTATGTGATTGACAAATAGTGCATTCGAACAATATAAAGAATGGACTTACTTGGATTGACAATTTTCTGGCCTTATTATCGACAACCTGCGTGTGCTCATCAAGCCAGGTGTTAACATCTTCGAGGGTCAATTCCTCGATCATTTTAATCTGAAAAATAAATGATCTTATAAAATACGGGAATATAATAAAATTGTAAAACCTGGAATTAAATGTCCTAAAATTTTTGGGATTCAGGTGTTGATGATGAAACTCTGGCAGTTGTCGTTTGAGTGGATTGAACTTTGCGACTTTATTACTGAATAAATAATGTACAGTTTGTATAAAGGAAATGTGCGACAATTAAACAGTGCAAGGGTGAGACGCAGCAAGAGAACGCTCAGTCCGAGGCGCGATGGGTGACTCAATATCCAATCAATTGCGATCCGCTATTTATTGAACTATGCACAATGGAATATTCAATAAATTGGGGATCAGCTTTATTGAGTATGCAATAATTGGATGCTGGCTGATTGTTGGTTAAAATGGATATTCAATAAATTTAGGTCGGCTCCCTTATCGCAGACCTATATGCTGACAAGGCTTGGGTTGTTGGATCCTGGTGTCCTAAAGAATTTGAATTTACATGCGACTGTCAATTACCTACACGGTCGCAGCCATGATCTATTCTCCGTCGGAACCGTTTCCACGTATCAAGCCTGTCAAGCACCACCAACGAGGGGTGCAAGACTAGTCAATGCGTCCCCAAAGACATAGACATTTTCAGTAATATGCTATGTATTTTGTTTTCGAAATTTTATTTTTCTGTATAAAATAGTACTTATGTTTTTTATGTACTTATATTGTCTTCTCTCTTGTGAGGGTAAGATTTGTTATAATATTGTAAATCTCATGTTGTGAATGTCTTAAATTTAGATTTGTTATGCCCACAATGTTTTGTTCTCTTAAATAAATAAATACTAGCAAGGATGGCGGTTCTCATTTACACTGCTCTGCGTATGAGTTGGAATACAGTAGCACTTTAATACTGTAACTTCTAAAGGACCTGGAAATTACGCTAAGATATAGCCCAACATTTGTAGCTTTATAGTAGAGCTTTTTGATAAAGTTATCTTCAAGTTCACCTCTTGTGCGATCCTGTCAAAAGTATACTCGTGTTCTGAGATCTCAGTCCAGTTCCTTTCGACCATGTCTTGCAGGTAACTGTCAACCCTCCGCTTGGACTTGATTACTGCATTCTTGGCCTGCTCGAAAGCCTTTGGAGTCAATTCACGAATCTCTTTGCGGAAACCATTCAAGAAGTTCTCTATTCTGCTATCCACGTGATCAGTACTGAAAAGACAGGAATTTTAATTAAAAATAATTTTATTATATTATTTATTTTATATCGTCTCTGTTCTAGCAGAACACACTAACTGGAGAATACTAGTTTTGAGTAATTTGACTTTGAAGTTGTTAAAATGTTTGAAATGGTCTACCATGTGAGTTTATTAAGTAATCGTAAAAAGGATGACTTTAAAATAAAGACTGTTTATTTATTAAGAAGGTTTCCAGACGGTAAAGTTAGAAATAAGGAACATTTTGGTATAACTAACTCAATATGTCATTTTTTCGAAATAGTGTCTTCTGCCAGAACAGTGACGATATTGTAAATTTATTTTGTATGGCAATGTTACATGTGTCGAAATACGCCAATGCGGTGAGGTGCATGTGGTTTGCTTTACTCGACTACCATAACAGGAAGGCGGGAGCAGTAGGTTAAGTGTTACGTAAAGATAAAGCCCCCTTGTTGGAGGGAAGTGAACAATTTATAACTGGAACGAAGAAGATTATGTTGTGGATCACGGGTTCGAATCCCGGGTCTGGCAAAATGGACTCAGAGTATGGACCTAATAGGTTGAGCAAGTGGTTAACATCCATTCCTCGAAAAAAACAAAAATTTATTAATACAACCTCCACCCTGCGGAGACCCGTATGATCTTTTTAGGATAGGGTAAGAAGAAGAAGATAAAGAAGGCGTTGAATGAAAGATCGAACCTGTATTTGTCAGCTTGTGTGTTGACTGTGATAAGGAAACCAGAAAGGCCGAATGCGGAGATTGCACTGCAGTGAACTGAATATCCCAGCTGTTCTTTAGTGCGGAGTTGATTAAACAGCGGTTCCTCCATACATAGCTGAAACAATAAAATATTCAAGACTCTCCCGTCTGAAAAGTTTGTAGGCCCTCTAGATTAACCCTGAATCAATATATATTTATATTTTATTAAATATATTTATTCTTTTTAACACTACAATAGGCCAAGAGGCCCAATGACAGTTGGTGAAACAGTAGTGTAGTTAGTAGTAGAAGAGGAACAATCACAAACACCCAGGCTTTGAGAAAATCACATAAATATATTGTGACCTATTTGGCGATTGAACCTGGAACTCTCGGATGAAAGGTCAGCGCCTTACGCACTGCACCACGAAAGCACAAACACATTAGCACACAAAAACAACAGGTTAACACTGCCACTATTCCATTGTAGGTGTTATATAATGTATAATATATTATGGAAACTTTGCTGGTTGCAATAACTTTTCATTATTATATTTTAAATTTTTGTAATCAATATGAAACTGTTTGTTTCCTTAACAAATCGTTACTGTTCTGGCAGAAGACACTAATTCAGAAAAATTACATATTGAGTTAGTTATCAAAATGTTCCTTATTTCAAACTTTACCGTCTGGAAACCTTCTTAAGAAATTTTGAAGTCATCCTTTTTACGATTACTTAATAAACTCACATGATAGACCATTTCAAACATTTTAACAACTTCAAAGTCAAATTACTCAAAACTAGTATTCTCCAGTTAGTGTGTTCTGCCAGAACAAAGACGAAATAAAAAAAATAAAAAATATATATATATGTAAAAAATATTGCAATAATACTTTATTACTCCACTATTAAATAGCCTAGACCAGCGTTTCCCAACCTTTTTTGGCTTGCGTACCACTTGGTAGTACATCACGCTTAATTGTACCACTTCGTAAAAATGATTGTATTTCGAGAAATTTGTTATTCTATTTGCATTATAAATTTTATAGGGTGACTATATTTCCCAGAACTCAATTTATTTAAGCTTAAAAAAAATATCAAAGGTTTTATTTTTTCTGATAAAAATGAGACATTTGAACTTAACATATCACAATGTTTTTTTTTTTTTAATAAAAGGTGCCGAAGCTCATTTCTCGTAGAAATTCAAAACCAGGACATTTAAAAACTAATTTTTATTAAAAAAAAAAAGTACATACAATTAAATTTATTTATTTGTATAAAAAAAAATGAAATCCGCCGCAGGCAATTTTTTTCCAAAAATTACCGATATTAATAGAAAATATATGTATATAAAATTAATTAAACACGGAAAATGTAAAAATTCTTCTGATGAAAACGAGACAATTCACACTTTCATTTTTACAAATTTAGAGCAACGTCGCAGGCGAAATTTTTGTTTTAAATATAATAATAATAATGAAATTGTATTTAAAAATATTTTTATTACCGAAACTTTCTATTTATTATTGAAAATAATAGTTATGAAAGTGTTGCTTAAGATTATAATACATTGTTATCAAGTTATAAGTTTAATTTTTAAACAAATTTTAAATATTAAAATTATGAATTATAGGAAAAATACAATAGTTGTTATATACTATATAATAGTTGGTACACGTACCATAGGTTGGGAACCGCTGGCCTAGACAAAAAATACATATTAAGTATATTTGGTACTGTTCGGTTATACCGGAGGCAGCGGAAAACGCATTTTGAAAATAGTCGATAAACTGGATTATTTGTTAGTTTGGGTTAGTTTAGGTTCGGTTAGGTTGGGTTAGGTTAGGTTAGGTTAGGTTAGGTTTGGTTAGGTTAACCTAACAAATAATCCAGTTTATCGGCTATTTTCAAAATGCGTTTTCCGCTGCCTCCGGTATAACCGAACAGTACCGTATATTTAACCATTAATTATGTGATTATCCGTTTATATCACATGGGGTTACATGTGATAATTTTTGATGATTGGGACAGGGAAGGGGGGAGGGCGTTCAAACTGTGAACACTACTGAAATCAGTAATGAACGAATGGAAGAGGGGTAGACTGAGATGTAACAATTTATGTTTATCATTTTTGAACAATTATTTTAATTAAACATTTTTTTCATAATATGCTTTTGACCAGTTTTGAAATTGTTTATTAATTGTTGTATGATAATACGCCGCAGGCTGCTCTGCGGCAGGCTCGCCAACTAATTTTATGGCATCCGTGACCAACGGATTGATGAATTAACGGTTTATGAAAATAGACACCTCAATAATTGCATAATGAGATGCAATTGTACAAGACTTACCGTGACAATGCTAAGTATGCTGGACTCCTTAATTGTTTGCAAGCCAGACTGGTAATAATTTGCAACAATACTATTGGAATCATGAGTGTTGAATGAGTTCACGCGGCAGTATTTTTTTCCGGGTGATAGCCGATATATTCTCAACTGAAAGCAGTCATAAAATAATTGTAAGGAGCTTGTCATGACTTTTGAATGATTTGCACTTAATTCAACAAAAAATACGAGAAAAGTGTACCGCCATTGCTGCAACTTCTTTACAATTGACCATTTAAGGAATTCGGAGAGATAGTATTTTTTTTTTTTTCGACCATGTCCAATCCTAATAGGATCATATGGGCCTCCACAGAGTAGAGGCAATGTATTAACAGATTATTTTTTTTTACGAGAAATGGATGTCAGCCACTTGCTCAACCTATTAGGTCCATACTCTGACTCACACAAATTGAAAAACAATATGTGTACTTGCCAGACCCAGGATTCGAACCTAGGACCCACGGCGTGATAGTCCAACGCTTAAGCCGCGCGACGACCGTGGGTGTCGAGATAGTATGTAGATTAGCGGGCCCACCTACCTATCGCTGAGGTTAAGGGCAGTGTGGTGCTCTAATGTAGTGTTTCCTAAATTATACACGGGAGTTATCATTTAAGTATATCAATCATCATATAGTTATCACATCAAATTGCAACGTACAACCACATATTTGAAATATTTAATAGCTCTGACACAAAGCAGCGACTTTTTTTTACTATTAATAAAATAATGAGAAAAAAGCATTAGCAATCTAACCAAGAACTCAGTAAATAGATTTTTGTTTGCTTCAATATATCTGGCGCAGAAATCATTTTAAAGTGGAAATATTGTGAACTTATTTTTTTGTAATTTTGATTTCCAAAGCTCCAATTTTTTATGAATGCCTTCACTTTGTCTTTTTAAATAATCAGTGAATGCATTAGTGGTTCTTGCATTGATTTATTTCAACCAAATGGATAAGTTTAACAACAAAATTATCGTTTCTAAACAAATTTGCCTCAAATTTCAACATTATGATTTGAGTGATTTGACCCTTTAATTTCATTTTTTCATTTTTTGAGATAGCCAGCGCGCTTCACAATAGTATAGATGTGAGGTATTATAAAATTAGTCTCCATATTTTCAGACAGGTTTGCAAACAACCTTTTATAGGACTGTTTTTTTTATGTAGTTTATAACTAGCGGCCGTTTTATAAACTATGCATTTGCAAACTGCAAACCTGTGGCTACATTGTGTTAAACTTTTCGCGCCTCCCAGTTTGGAAATCGCTGCCCTACTGGGTGTGGTATAACAGACTCCTGATCCTGAGTGTGGAAAAATATGAAATAAACTATAATGCGTATTCAATATTTGAGGGAAATCGACGCGCTTTGTTATACTTAGGTTTTATGACCTGACCGTCATAAAGTACCCTATTTCAAAACCTTTTAAAGCCACTATTGGATCGCAGACAATTAAAAAAGGAAAAATAGTAACATAGAAACCTTTGGCCGTTCCGCTTCAGTTATAGGCTTCCATTTGAGGTTGTTTATCACGGTGCTAGAGATGGCGATAGCGTCGTCCTTGAGCAGATTTCCCTGGATGAGGATCTGAGCGCGCAGTCTTTGCAAGAAGTTGTCTCCGAACGCCTCCAGGTCTTCGTATTTGATGTCTTTTAGTGCGTGCAATTTGTGGTGAGCCATGTAATAGTTTTCCAATGTCAAAGCATACCCCACGTCTCTGGAATAACACGTGTGTAGATATTGAGTGAAAGAGCATGTCACTGATTCTGATTTGATAAAAATAATCAACATTATAATGTATTAGTAAAAGAAGTGAATTAATTTATTTTTGTAACTAGGATAAACACAATCGTTTAATATATAAAAACTCATATATCGGTCAATTTTGTAACTAAAAAAAGCTTCATAAAATTCTCAGACTTTTGAAAATGGGAAATGACCCCCATGCTTTGTTACATTTCAGAGAGATAACACTGGACCCTGAGAGTGACTTGTATTAGAAAATAATTGAGTATGTTAATTCATCCTGTCAATCTGTTTGGGGCAAGGAAAAACAGGCCTTACTCCTCAGAACACTTTCTGTATTTTAAATTCTCTACACCAGGGGTTCTAAACCCTGTGCTTGTGGAGCTATTTTATGTGCCCACTACAAAGTATTTAATAAAGAAACCTGTGAAATCTAGCTGACCAGAAGGAGCTTACACAATTAAATCCTGTGTTGGTTCCACATATTTGTGCGAATCTTTATTTTCCACCATAAACATAAAATCAAACACCAGATCTTGACTTACCAATACCGACCTTGATGATTGTTAACTACATATTAGAATTATCATCTAATGCCTGTGCTCCATTGGCACGCAAGTCAGACGATTTACGGTCTTCGGACTTTTTTCCGCGTGGAGCACCCCAGATCTGCGGACTTTTAAATCCGCAGACCAGGCTCGTTGAATATCAAACATGTTTGATATATTTTACTCTCCGAGTTGCCAGTATTCGTTCGTCAATCACAACGTAAATTCGATTTGACATTAATACGCAATCATTCGGACCGAAAAAAAATCTTTTAAACATTTTTATTGATTAATTTGTTAATTTAAACATTAGAAAATGAGAGATTTATCAATTATTTTTTTTATTTGTATTCATGAAATCCATAAAAGTAAACGTAAAATTTGTGTTGTTTTCACTGTTATATTATTTTATGCAAGTCTACATATAAATAACACAAAATTTTAAGATTATTGGAAGACATTACGATAATCGCAACTTTTGACAGCTCGACTTTTTTTATTCATTCGTTGATCAGTAGCAGAGCATAGACAAATCGGACGATTTATTGTCCTCGGACTTTTGGCTCGGCAATGGAGCACCGGCATTAGAGCCGTATGCATACAATCTCAAACCGCGTTGAAGATTTTCGATGGATTACCGTCCAAATAAGAAAGCTATAACAAATGTATACATCACAGCCTGTGTGCAGAAATGCGCGTGAAAAATGCAAATGGCAATCAATGTAATATTTATATTATGTACACTGAATGTAATATGTCCATTTCTCATACATCTCAAATTTTAAACTTCAATTATCTCAAAACATACTACACTGAACATACAGTATCTTTGCACTAAACCAGGGGTGGCCAACCTGTTGCATACCATGCGACCAATCTTCAAAGTTGAATCAGTTATTCGCGACCTTGTTTTGCTTTTAATCAATTTCATGGATTTAAATTCTTATTCACATCTGTATGCCGATCCAAAGTGAGATACATAACTTTTTGCAAATTTTCTTAGCTCTGGGAAATGTTCACAGAGCAATGAATGCCAGAAATTATTTATGTCAGCAGCATTTTGATATGGAAAAATTTCATTTTCAATAATGAACTTGTTTTAAAATCAATCAGTTCCATTTGCATGTTACTAGGCATCTGCATTACATTTTGTTCACTAAGTGAAAATGGGTTTATAAATGCGATCATGCAGTTTTATTCTTTAGCAAAATCATGAAAACGACTTTCAAATGACCCTTGCAATATCTTGATTTTTTCAATATATTTCATCAAATTGCTATTATCCGCAGCACATTCACTCTGGTCTTTCAAGTGTGGAAATTGACTCAAATCCTCATTTTTTAACTGAGAGATGAACAGTTGTAATTTCATTTTATTCCTACAAAATTGTAAACTGTCAAAAAATGGGACGAACTGATGAGTAAGAAGGCTGTATGACTTGAACTGAGAGCACTCAGGTGTTGAAAATATGAAGATGGATTCAGTTATGGCGCCAACTTCAAAAGAATAAGTGGGCGCAAAGATGCAATGCGCCACTTTGTAATCATCCAAGGCGCCACGTTTGGCTGGAGCATGCGCCACGGTTTGGCTACCCCTGCACTAAACCATCGATATGCTCTAACCGAGGAGTGGATATGATCAAATAAGGAATAGGAGACGAGGTCACCAACCTGGCAAGAGATGTAATTTCGATGACACTGTTGTGATATTTCTTCATTTCGACATCTTTGATGGCTGAAAACATGACGGGCGAAATGAAGTTTTTATATTCTTTCATTGTCTTCATGATAACATCAACCAAAATCTGTAAGATAAGAAATATACATGTTAATAGTATCAGCTGAGGGTACTTGATGAAAATTGAATGGAACATAATATAATTTGAAAACATCCCAGATATGTATGAGTCACCTAGAGCAGTACTTCTCAAACTAGGGTGCGCGGCCCCCTAGGGGGCTCTGGAGCTCCTGCTAGAGAGCCGCGAAATATTTCAGTATTTCAACAAATATTTCCCAAACTTGAATGAAAACTAAAGGTACAATTGAATAAGAATACCATTTGCTAAATCCTTATTACGTGGAAAGCTCAAGAAGAATTGGTCGATATTAGATCAGATAATTCCCTTGAAGTCGAATTTAATGAACGAAGTCTTGCAGAATTTTAGATAAGGCGACAGCAAAGATATTCATCGCAGTCGCAAAAGCAGCATTGTTAATCATAATTCCTTTTGCGACAACATACCTATGCGAAACAGCATTTTCATCATTACGGATATTGATTTTTTATGGAAAAATATCCAATCGCACTCCTCATTAAATTGTTTTTATAGGCTATAGCTGTGGTAAATTTGAAGTTAAATTTTGCTTTACAAGCAAGTAAATGAAATGTTCTAATAAAGATGTACCTATAATAATAATGAATGGTAAAGAAAGTACTCGGTAGGTCACTAAAGACTAAAATTTTTGGGAGCCTTGGATTTTTTTCCTGATTACGGGGGCCAAAGTTTAAGAAGCACTGGCTTAGAGTCATAACTCACATTTGCAATTTTGTCATTTTTTAGTTAAATATACCAAGTGATTCTAAAGGCATTAATTAATCTATATAAAGAAATACAGTTGTGTAACAAGTCACTTTAAAGTTACTAGGTTAAAGGTTAAAGGTGTCGTACCTCACATTTGTCAATGAATAATGTAAGCTTTGTCACCAAAGCCTTTCTAACCAATCAGGGAGCTCTATTTCTCATAGTGTGCTGTGTGTCAGCAGTTATTATATATATATTTTAAAAAAATAATGTAAATCGACTTTTTTTGACCATGACTGATCCTAATAAGATCGTGGGCCTCCACAGAGTGGAGGTTTGCATTAACAGGTTTTGTTTTTTTTTTTACAAGAAATGGATGTTAGCCACTTGCTCAACCTGATAGATCCATACTCTGACATACACAAATTGAAAAACAATATGTGTAGGTACTTGCCAGATCCAGGATTCGAACTTGGAACCCACGACGTTATAGGCCAGATCACTCATTAATATTCAAGGGAGAGGGAACACTTTTCATCTAATAACAAAAAACAGTGCTCTGGTGGTTTTTTGCGATTATCTCAAAAACTCAATTTTTGGAATATGTGAGTTATGACTGTAGGCAACTCATATACCTACTATAAATGACCTTAGGTTAACTTCTTAAAACACAGCAGACGATCGAGTGAGATTTCTAAGAGAGGGTGAGTTCGAAGTATTCAATAACTGCATTCAGCACGCGGAGAAAATTTTATTCTTTAAAACAAGTAAGTTACATTAAGGTATAATATTACATATGGTAAATTGCAATTGAATGGGCGACGAAGACATTGCCGCCTGGTTACAAAGATTATTCGATTACATTTTGTTTAAACACAAATTTATGTTATGGGTTGATAATAAAAATGGCAAACCCGCGGTCTCTTCTCGGCTGACCTTTTCTTTTCAAAGTCCTCACTTTATACTAGCAATCTGGTAACCGGGCGGCTAATGCCTCTATAGGTATATTTTGACATTATGTCCCAAAAGGGTGAGAATTTTAAATAAATAAAGTAAAATTTGGTTTGTGTAGGTCAACCAATTTATGAGAAAAAATCTAAAATAATACTACCGTATAGACCAGCGGTTCTCAGACAAGGGTCTGCGGTCCCCTGGGGGACCGCAAAGCGGTTTCGGTAGGACTGCGAAAAACGAACGCATATTTATACTATTTACATTTTTATCTGTGAATTCTATCAACCTGGCGCTGCAAGGAAAAGATATCGCAGTGCTCCATTGTCACGAAAAATTGACAGCTTTCAAAATGAAGCTCGAAATATGGATTGTAAAGTTACAGAGGAAGAATTTTGCCCCATTTCCACAGCTGAACACATATATTGATGAAAATGAGCTTGAAGTCGATGGCGATATCCTTGAGGTGATGAAAAAGCATGTATTCATTCTTAGCAAAATTTCTTACTATTTTTCTGACATACGAGAATTTGAAAAATACCATCGTTTTATCAATAACCCATTTGTACTCTCCATTAGTAATCTGCCTTCGGAGGACAATTTAATTCAGGAACAGTTTATTGATTTGATAAATGATGGGGGTTCAGAACATGTTATCCGTGAAACGTATTGTAGTTATTTTTGGATTGAAGTGGCATAGTCCTATCCTAATGTTGCAAAGATGGCTCTAAGAGTGCTGATTCCATTCGCAACCACCTATGAGTGTGAGACGGCTTTTTCTACATTACTTACTATCAAGACAAAATCTCGAAATAGATTATAAGCAACAAATGACATGAGAGTTGCACTGGCCAAAACAAAGCCAAACATAGAAGAACTGGTTCATTCAAAGCAGACGCATCCATCCCTTGATAATTGTTTTTTTAAATTTAATGACTACATAACATGTAATATTTTCTGAATACATAATTGTTTGTAAAGGAATGTTTTATTCAAAACAGCCTATAAGCAGTGCCGCGTCGTAGGTATGTATGTGGTATGTGTTATATATTATGTAGTATGTGGTACCCTTATGCAAAGTATTTGGCGCCCCCAATTTCTTTGCAATATAATAGATTTTCTTTTTTTATTAAAGGGGTCCGCGAGCCATCGAACATTTTTTAAAGGGACCGCCACGCAGGAAATTTTAAAAAGTTTGAGAACCGCTGAGTATAGACTAAGCATGTTCAAGGGGTCGGGACGGATTTTGGTCAATCGTACCATTAATTGATTAATTAACAGATTAATTGATAATGTTAATGTAAATAATCAAACAAATCCAGTTTGCAATAACAATAATATTGATTTTTATAGTTACAGGCAGTTTCTGATTGTAACCCGTGATTTTCAGTTCGACCCCCTTATTCGCGAAGCTGATGCTATTCGTAAGTCCGGCCATCTTCGCAGCATAGAGTTTTTCGTTCAAAACCAGTTGAAGCACAGCGATCCACATGTCTAGCAGACACACCCTGCAAGTGCAACAAGAAAACATTCCTTATACATAATACATTTCTATTATTCCCAAAGTATGTTCCGCGGAATAGCAGTGTTCCGCCGAACCTGAATAAGTGTTCCGCGACCATTTGGAAAGGTTTTGAAAAAAAGTAAAACTAAAATAATTAAAGAACCTACTTCATATTCAAAGACGAGTGATGATCAATCTCCACTGATGTTTATGATGTCAAGTATCTAGATAGGTCATGGCTCCCACAAGGGCGGGGGCTGACAGGCCTCTAGCCTGGGGGCCTGGGCTAACGGGGGGCCCGGCATGAAAGATCGACCAGCCAAGTGAGATAAACAGACATCACAAACATGCACTAATAGTAAAAAAATGTCACCTGCGGCGCTCTGTTTCACTTCAAGCATACTAACAATTAATAATATGTGGTTTTGCCACACTTACAATTTTTGATTATTGTCGATATTTGACATGTGCATATCAACATAAAAGTGGGTGTATTAAAAATACAAAAAATTGCTAAAAATACCCTTAATTTTATCTCGAACACCATTTGGAATATGCAATGTGATCGTCACATTGCCTTTAACCTTAGCGATAAGTAGGGGGTCCGCCAAAGATCCTGGCCCGGGATATAGCTGGGATATAGGGACCTGGGATATAGATGGGAAATAGCCTGGGGGCCCGCTTCGGGATGTGGGGGCCATGATCTAGGTACAGACTGAGGACCATCTTTTCTCATACCGTGTGCATAAAAAAGATGGGGTATATTGTTTTTAACTGACCGGCTGACAAGTCCTGTCAGTTTAACGACAGTTGCCAAAATTGGTAGAACGGTTAGCTGCGCTAATAAATAACCTACAAAATAAACTGAGTGTTCCGTTAAAATTTCCGGGTTTGCGAAGTGTTCCATTGCAGAAAAAGTTTGGAAAACCCTGCAGTAGACTATGATAATACTATGATTCCGGGTCACTGGTTAATTTAATAATTATTTTGAAGGCAATTTGATTTTGTATTGGTACATGTGGTAGGATTTTTAGTATTGTATTGTTAAGTATTGTATTGTTATTATTTTCTTCTTTTATTGGCAGCCCCGAAAACAAAATGGTATCTTAAAAATAATGGTCAATGTATTGGTTTTGGATGACCAATATATAATTGACGACGGAATATCTTTCCACAGGTAATTATAGCTAAATTTTATACACAAATGTCTGCTTTGACCGGGCCATGAGATGTGTGAAAGGTCAAATTTAAGTTGAATTTAATTACACAATATAGATACTTACATCAATCACACGTGTTAGATTGAAGTTTTCAAATTCATTTGCAGAGCCATCACGATCACCCTTAAACCTTGTGTGGAGGTGGAAACGCTATTCTCAAAGTGGGTCAAATCGCTAGAGAAGGTGAAGACCCATATATAGGGTGTTAAATGCAAAAATTTTGATAATTTTATAAACTTCTATATAAAACATACCATTGGGCCGACTCTTTCACTAGTGGTGTTTCGAGGAGAATGAGAATAATGGTAGTCTGGCGTCTGAATTTGTAGTCTGGCTTGAACCAAAGCTCCATCAACTCATCGTTTCTCAACAGCGTGGGGGCATCTTCAGGGGACTGCAACTCACCAGTGTTTTGCTCTCCAGCAGAAGCACCAGAAGTGGGCTTGGCAGTTATCTCCGATTTTTCAGGCATAGGGATCAGGTCAAAGTTGTCCGTGATGTAGATGTTGGGCTCCGGCAGATGGAATTCTGGCAATGGTTGTATTTCTTTCCATCTGGTTATGGATTCCATAGGTATTGCTATGGATATTAATTCAAAGACATATTTTAGACATTTTATGTATCAGCAAAACGATAACTTAGTGATAGCACCATGATACTTAATGGTAGAATTATGAAACTAAAGACAGCTGTCGAAATAATACAGTAGAACCTCGATATAACGGACTAAAATGTAGGTGAGGGAGTGTCCGTTTACCCATTGGTGACCGACTTTATTTTTGTATATACATAGAATACAAAATTGACTTCTAACAATCACACATTGATAACTCAAAAAGTATACGTTTAAATCATTTGATTTTTTGAACATAAATAAAAAAAGGATGCTCTAATATGATTTAAGACAGAAAAGAAAAAAATATATTATTAAAAGCGAGATAGGGAGATTCAAAGTTCAATAAATAAAAACTTCTTCGTTTATTTTTCTTCAAGTTCTTTGAGTTTAGTGCTAAATAAAAAACCAATTACGTCCTAAAGATTTAAAAAACTGTTTGTATTTAATAGTATTTAGTTGTATTTATTTAATTATTTAATTGTATTTATTATATAGCATAAAATATCTGAAATTTATTGATAAATGCCGTACTTTTCGCATTTCTAGCAATAAGTGTTCATCTGCTATTTCACTTTCAGTCATGATATGATAACCAGAGTCACCTTCATCTACTTCTGATCATTATAAACTTCTTGAATGGCATAATAAATGCATCCATTCACTTCGAATAAACAAATTAAACTGCTGTGTGAATTAGACGTTGCAGACGTCAGTGCTATGTTCAATTTACGAGTGGGACGGCATTATGACTCGAATTCGAGTGCGAGATATATGATGTGATTATCATACGCAGAAAATTGTTTACAAGCGGTGACACTTGGATTTAAACAAACAATTTAAACCAATTATGTACGAAAGTCGAGGACTGCATGTAAAGTGATTTCATATGTTAATTTTGTTTTTCAAATCGACCATTGACTGTAAAATTTTGCTTATCGCAACCGTGCCCAAAATTTCTTCCCACAGTCAATGAGCATCAACCAGTATAATATAAATAGATTTTCGGCAGCGTTTTTACCAATATGTAATATAAGTGACACGTCATTAATATGTACCTGTCTTCTTGTATTCAGTGCCGAACCACTCTTCGGTCTGATCATATTGGATGGGTACCTTGTGGCTCTGCGAAGTGATCATGATGTTCACCGTCTCCGGAGTCATCGCGTCCAACACGTAATTGATCAGCTGCACATGAAAAAATGTATTTCATTGATCATGCATAATATTATGTGGAATGTTTAAATTATGTGAAAATGTAATTAGCTGGCTCATACTAATGTAGTACATATCCACTGATCCGGATGGCTGATCATGTATTGAATATTACTAGGAGAAATGCTTGGATGTCTCATATACTCTGATATACTCATATCAGAGCCATGAAATAGCTTCACTGAAGAGGTACATTAAAGCGTATTATGGTTTCAAAAGATCTCTTAGCTCACAATTTCATAGTATCGAGAAAAAGCAACAAAATTGCTATAATTAATGAATTAGATGGAAGAACTCTTATACGCATTCCATGTTAGGAATTTTAAAGGCGATTCAATTTTCAAATTAAACTATAAGTTTATTATTTTTTCTTCTATAGAATAGGCTGCAAGAATCGTGAGGTTTCCATGATTCTGGGACATGTCACTGCTTAATTTTAATTAACATGATATGGCATCCCAATCAAAGAATTTGGACTCTGGATAGAAGGAGTCATACGTCGGGAATAAGAATTTTGAAACAACTTCATTATTTCTTCTATTAGCAGCGCCGAAAACAAAATGGCGGCTCGCGTTCTGATTTGAAGTCTGTCGCATTGTTTATATAATTTTATTATTATATCTGAAGGTCAATATGCATGAAATGTCAAATTGAAATCGTATTTATTTATACCGTATCCAATGTATTATCTGCAATGATGACAAGTGTGAAGTTCTCTTCAAATGATTGTGCAATGCAAAGTGATTTGTAAACATGTACTTCTGAAAAGATTTCCTCTATATTGTAATGATTATAATATTTATTCGGCTATGTCATATAAATCAATAAATGCAAGAAATAATAACTATGTACCTAATAGCGATTTTATCATGTTTCATTTACTATATTACTACTGGGGGTATCTAGCGACAAAATGCGAAATTGACGCCGTGTATCGTTTTTATTTGACATCTGCAGTCTCATAGACACCAAACTTGTCAAAAAGTGACCATAGACTGAAAAATATTCTATTTTTGTATAAGGAATACTTGATCGAAATATACGAGCATAATCAAACATTGTGAATTGAATGGGGCATAATTGAACACGGCGGCACCCGACTATACAGACTCGCACATAATTGCATGGACACTCGAATAGTTTATATATGCTAATAAACAGTTCTGGCGTAAGGTAGCACGGTAATAAATGGCATTCAATGGCCTATTTCTATGAAAGGCCGTTAACGTAATAATATTTAGTGATATACGAATAATTAATTAGTGAGTAGGTACCTCTGGGTTGTAATTGTAGATGAGTGAGCCTCCCGTTAGGTAGTGCTTTGGGGGATAGTAATGCATGACATCCGAGAGCAAGCTCACATTATCCAAGGGTTCACTCTCATCCTGGAACTTGAAGTTTATGTCTTCTATGGTCTGAAAACAATTAATGAAAACAACTCTAACAATGATCGCGTAAATCACCAAGTTAGCAAAAATCGACTGCGAATTCTTTTAAAGCATACATACATACTGCAACAGCTGCGACCTATGAGTGGCCACCACTGGTGAGTATACTCACCTGCCAGTGGCTAGAAGCAATCAAATAAACGAAACGTAATGGCGATTTCACACTGTCGTTAGGCCGGTATTAGACTA
Organism: Rhyacophila brunnea; assembly: GCF_057557595.1. Classification (NCBI taxonomy): domain Eukaryota; kingdom Metazoa; phylum Arthropoda; class Insecta; order Trichoptera; family Rhyacophilidae; genus Rhyacophila; species Rhyacophila brunnea. The sequence goes on along the minus strand of NW_028232893.1, from coordinate 18,896,534 downwards.
TCAAAGATCTTTGACAAATCTTAAATAAGTATTTTTATTGAAAATCTTTTACAAAAGGTACTACTAGCCCGACAATACCTTTTATCAAAGATTAGTCTTTGACAAAGAGTGCCACTGTCGTGACAGATTGTTTCAAAATGGAAGATAGCAACAAATTAACCATTAAAGTTGTTAATTGTAGAAGACGAAAAAATAATATGAAAATATAATAATAGTTATACAGATTTCAAAAATAGAAATGAAAGACCAAAAACATAACATAGAAGCCAACATAATTATATTTTCCATATATTATATATCCATTTTTTAAACTTATGTTTTATAAAACATTTTACGCAGTGTTAAGGTTTTATAAAAGAATCCTCTTAAAAGAAACGTGATAAAATATTTGATAAAACATTTTTGTCAGAGACCTCTGATCATCTGAATATCATCCACAGGGCGTATACTGTGACGCTACTGGACGTTGGCATTACCTGGGAAGATGCATAAGGAATGGCGAGAAACAGAAATTCTCGGAAGCACCACGTGGTTTCCATATCCTTCAACTAAGGAGCAGACATTGACTGTTTTTAGTGTTTATGAATTGAATACCTGAATTTCCTTAAAGATTCTTTCTCCGTCGATGGGCAATTTTTCCTTTATCATTTTAATATATCCGAAAACTGCATTGATCACCTGCAAAAGAACATAAAATATTTTTTTAATTACAATACGAGATGGTGATTTTACGACATTTTTAGTATTAAAAAATAGTTGCCATAAACGGCATAAACTCATGTTCAGCTTAATAAATCGTGAGCAAAAGTCCTTTAATATTTCCCCAGCTTACGTATCCATGTGACAGGAGAACACAGGTTGTACACTACATCCTCTGGGAATATACTGTTTAGAGACTTTCATGGTTGTTTGTTATTGTGACAGATTTTTGAGTTCCTTCTTCCTTTTTTCTTCAATGTCACTCGTACACAGGCCACAAATTTGACTTTGAGGCCAAAATATTGGTCCAGAGTAAAGGATATTTTTCACGGTTAGTAAAAGAGGCCATCAAAATTCACAGAAACACTGTTAGTAAATGTAATGGCTTCCGGCACTTTCAGTAAAGTACCTATATTCTATTAGAGATATTGAAATACCCATATCGATATTTCCATTCGGTATTGTAATCCCTAATTCCACTTAAGTGAGGTCAGTATAATATTGGCCTCGCGTACCTTGTCGATGTTGTCGAGGCCACCCTGTGTGAGTCGCATGTTGATGGAGAAATAGTGCATTAGCGACGTGGGGTAAATATATGATTCAGAATTGCCAGCTGAGACTTCCAGGGCCCATACACTGCAAAAACATATACAATGTATTAATTGAGTTGGTTTTACTATCTTTTACAACAATAATAATTCAAGAAATATACAAATTAAACAATAAAATAGAATTTTAAAAACAAAATACATATTGCATCGCTAAAAATGTCTACATCTCTAGAGAGTGCATTAACCAGCTGCACAACCCTCGCTATTGGTGCCTGGTAAGCCTGACACGAGGAAACACCTTTCACCGAAAATAAGTCATGGGCTGCGACCACGCATGTAATTGACCGGTGCATGAAAATTCAAAATTTCCAGAATATCAGGATTGGAAACTATACCACATGAGAACAGGGAAAAATGCTTTAAGAGTGACCTATGAGCTTCAAGAGAATCAAAGGCGAGCATGCCTTGAAGAAATTAGTCGGAAAATACTCGTATGAGAAACTGTCAAAAGGAAAATATTTATATATAATATATATATTAAAATAAAGACGTTGAAGAAATTTGTTCTGGACACACTCTAAAACAAGCTTATAGGAAACCTCATAATGACTCCAGATAATGGACCCATATTCAAGAATACTCTGTACTATGACACAGAGTGTACCATTTGGATTCTTGAATGGCTTGGCTTGTCTTATGAAGAATCCCAGAAGCTTGCTCGCACGCTATGCTGTAGAAGTGATTGTGCGCGAAATGATAAACATGGGTCAAACAATATGCCAAGATCTTCAATTTCTGATTGACGCTTCAGTAATCTATTTGACATATTATAGTTGAATATAATTGGAGATCTTCATTTCAAAAAGCTAATAAAGACACTTGTCAGTATTAAATTCGAGTTTATTTTTTATGGACCAAATTTCAATTGAATTGAGATTATTTTGTAATATGTGACAATCTAATTCGCTGCGAACTGTCACATATAATTTTATACCTATATTATAAGAATATTTATATAATTCAAAAGAATACACAAATATTCTGGAGCTTTTTATTTAGTCTTGCGGAGTGAAAAATCCCTATTTGAAAGTCTCCTCCAATTTTTATCAGTGAGGTTTCGCAAAGTAAAGATGCTGGGTGTCAATTATTTCATGTCTGATTGTGATTTCAGGAATATGATTTAAAAACTTTAATTTTGCTTGCACTCGAAAAAGAAAACATTCCAATGAATAAAATCTTCCAGCATGAAACTAATGATAAAAAACAGTGGTAACCTTAAACCGAGAGTCACAAATCCATATAAGCTATTTATCAACAAGGAATGGTGAGAAACATGTAAACAAAACCATTAATATCACGTACATATTAAAAGCGAAGCATAGAATTACAACACGGCGGACTACCATCATAGTGACAGCCGTGGGTTGGGGTTCGTTCAGCATTCATCGCGGGAATTAAGAACATTGTTAATTTTAAATATTTACAAAGTCTAGAAACAGAAAAATCTTATACTCGCAATAATTTCACTATTAGTAGCAAAATGAATTGACAAACTTTTTTCTCAGGTACGATGAAAGACTTCCAGTTCCATCATGTCCTATAATCCAAGAGATATACTTCTGTGGAGCATCCTGGTAATGCTTCTGGAGTGACTTCATTTCCCAGTTTAACACCACCTGTGAATAAAAGCAAAGTAGGAGAGCTGTTCAAAAAGTATTCTGCCCTTTGTTTTTTTCCTGCGGAAACAAATGAACCGTACGAGTTTCAGATTACCTTCATGGGTATGGGTAAATATTTCCCAGATAAAATTGATATTATTCATAAGACTGGTAAATCAATATTAAATTTTAAGACTCACCTCATTAACCTGTTCAACCGGTTTGATGTAATAGATAGAGTGAAAATCTGGCGTGATGGTTTCCGGCTTGAAGGCATACTGTGAGAAATCGTCGCCGTCCAGATTGTTGGAAGGTATCAGACCAAACGTGCTGACTACATACTTTTCCAGAGTTTCCAATGGTAATCTCGCCTAAATTTAAAAAAATAGTTTACACTTTGTACGTTTTATCGGTGACAGCAGTGGCGAAGACTCCATACTAGGCGATTATTTAAAGCCTACCTTCGTAAGAAAAATAATTTTTATTTTCATGTTGACGTATTTTATATAATCACAAATAATAATATATTCAATATGCCCAAAGACATCCATCGTATAATTGTCATAATTTTACGATCTTTTCCCATATTTCAATAACGACCATCTATAGCATCTCTCGAAAGTTTAAACACACCGCGTTTCGCTTCACATATTGTATAGGATTATTTTCGCGTGAATCGACGGGTTTTTCAATATGAAGTTTTTTCTCATTATTTCAAAATGTCTGGCGTCCCGCATACAAATGTACAAGCTGTTTCGTTAGCGCTTGCGTCGCGAGAGCGCATTTATTCAAAATAATTAATAAGAAGATAATTTAAAAAATAATTTCTTGGGATTCAATCACATAAATATGTATTGATTGTTGTTAAAAATATAAAATAATTTATCTCGTGATTTTTATTTATTTATTAGTTCACTCATTAGACAATTAAGATATCTGATATTGTACCTACCTAAGTCTATGTTTTAAATATAGATGTATTTTAAAATGTCTAGTTTTACGGGTTAAATTTTAAATTGTTATGGAACATAATACATATACAACAACGGATATTTTCATAGATGATAGGTAATATATTTTGAGCGTATGTTACGTTTATAAATGTTTAGGAAAATACATAAGTAATTCAAACTAATTGCTTATTTTTATGAACTAATTATAACAAACTAATTAAGCTTTTGAAATTTCTTCGTTTTAGCGTACCTATCCATCAGTAGTAATATTGGGTCATCTTCTTATTTCCCGCAAATATATCTGACAAGCATGGTTCCTCCCACAGCCTACCTCTTTCAAAAAGTCACCCTTCGCCACTGGGTGACAGTCTTGACTTTCACAATGATATGTCAATTTTATCTGTTTAGCAATGAAATTTTTTCATGATCAGATCACATCCTACGGTTAAGAATAATCTAGATATTATACTTTTATCCATTCACCCATTGCTGAGTATTTAATTTCTTTTACTGAATAAATATTATAGAATAATGAAATGTCATTTTGACATTTCATATTGATTTCCATAGTAACGCATGTATATAATAATAATTTAGTTGGTAGGACCCACTTAGCAACCAATAATAGTGAGTAGTAAATATTACTATTAACGAATTTTTTCCAAAACATACAAAACAGAATTAACTGAAAATTAATTCAATTCTGCTTAAAGATGGCCAAAAGTATTAAAAGATTAGGCATTGTCGTCATGTTCTGATATATTCTAAAAGTTTCAAATGTCTAGCTAGTCGGGAAGTTAGTTAAAAATATTCAATCGTCTAATACAAATCTTGGACAAACAAGAAAAAATCTGCACCGGACAAACGAGAATACGAGCTAATAAAAACGCGGTAAAATAATAAATTTTATTTATGTTTCTTTAATGGATGATACAAAAAATATCAAATTAAATAATCGATATTATTATATTAATTTTCGAATATATAGCGTCGATAATATTATTGCTTTATTAATAAATAGAAATCAAAATAATTCATAAAAAACCGAAATATAAATAAATATTTTTTTTCTCAGCAACAAAAATAATATAATCATTAACATAATTTTTATCGTTAGAGTTTCGATACTGTTGTTGTTAATATTGTTATTAAATTTATTTAATTTTTTTCACTTTTTGTGTGAAAACTAGAGGTGAGTTGGAAATACTGTCACCAATTTGCGTACTCAAGTATCGGATGAAACTACCCATACTCAGTACGCGTGGCCCAATAAACTTGTTCTAAAAAACTTGTGATAATTATCGCGAGTTTCGCTGGCTAGTTGGTAGACTTTCAATACTATTGACATGACATTAAATGCGCGCGAGCGAGATAGCACTCGAATACAATTATATTTTAATTTATTAGTCTATGCATGCGAATGACATCTTATGTATCAACAATAGGTCATAAATTTTCTGTAGCAGCATATTATTCCCTCCAAAATGTGGTGAGGTGACGCAGTTTACAATAAAAAAAAATCATTGTTATCCATTTTATGTTAACAAGAATATTATAACATAACATAAAAATAACTCATAAATTTAAAATGTGTTTAAAATTTTATAATAAATGGAACATTTCGAAAAGCCCAGCTCAGTGTATTTTTAGCGATTCTATTGAAGCCGATATTTTAAATACTAATTATTAATGTGAAGTTAAGTTTTAGTTCCAGTTTAGTATGAGACTTATGTTGCATACGCAAGCCAAACGCTCTATATAGTATACCAAATACTAGTAAGAATTTTGGAACAAGTTTTGATACTAAGTATTTTGGTACTGTTCGGTTATCAGGAATACAGCAGAAAACACATTTTGAAAATACCCGATATACTGGATTATTTGTTAGTTTGGGTTAGGTTAGGTTTGGTTAGTTTAACCCAACAAATAATCCAGTTTATCGGCTATTTTGAAAATGTGTTTGCCGCTGTATTCCTGATAACCGAACAGTACCAGTATTTTTTTTATACTGGTAGTAAGTATACTTAGTCTTCAAAATCGACCAGTTTTCCCACCTCTAGTGGAAACTCAAACGTAATGACGCTATGAGCAATCCGACAAAAATAGTGTACACACTTTCAGTCATATTTATTTGTTTTTGTTGAATTAAGAATACATTAGATAGTATCTAATGTATTCTATATTATAGTTAGATAGAATTTACATTAGATACATAAATGGTGTCGGTTAGTTTTTTTAAATTCATTAATCAATGTAGTTTAAAGGCATACTTTTATATATTTTATAGATAAATGAATATATTTTGACTATTATCTACTATGGCTGGGATTCGGTAGGGTTTAATTGAATTTTAAAAACTAACAAACACTGTGTACACATTGCAGTCTTAGCTCAATGAAAACAACTACGTTTGACTGTCAAAGTTTAATGTGCACTATTTATGTCGGATCTTAACAGCGTACCTCCACCCTTCGCTACTGTCATATATATAAATATATATATTCTTTTCAGCACTACCACAGGCCATGACAGTAGTGTAGTAATAGAAGTGAAACAAATATCCAGGCATTGAGAAAATCACATAAATATAATGTGACGTCATCAAGAATCGAACCCCAGCTGGATGAAAAAAGATTATATGGACTTCACAGAATGGAGGTTATATTAACAGACTTCTGTTATTACGAGAAATGGATGTTAGCCACTTGCTCAACCTATTAGGTGCATACTATGAGTCCTTATGTTTCCCTATGATAATAACATCATATACAATGTATACCTGGACAGCAACAGTCATCCTGTGAGCACTGTAATGCCTGTTTTTGAACTCATGAGCGGCCTGGTACAGATCGGGGTCTGAGGTCTCTAATATATCACCATGTTCAAACCTAAGAGGATCATATTATAGACATCCACAGAATGGAGGTTATATTAACAAACTTTTGTTTTTACGAGAAATGGATGTTAGCCACTTGCTCAACCTATTAGGTGCATACTATGAGTCCTTATGTACGATGCATACCTGGACGGCAACAGTCATCCTGTGAGCGCTGTAATGCCTGTCTTTGAACTGATGAGCAGCCTGGTACAGATCAGGGTCTGAGGGTCCCTTGGGAGCGGACAGACTCCTGGAGTCGCCCCACATGAAGGAGCGGCCCGGGTGACTCTCAGGCAGCAACTGGCGTAGCAGTTGGTTTCTACGGCTGATGTCCACCTCATGGGCCATCTTGAATTCTGAAACGTGTAAGCAAAATAAATCTCTTGACCTTTTAACCAGACGTGATACTTAATCTGATAGAAGAAAATGAAAAGTATAAGATGAATAGGCAGATAATTTACCTGACTCAATAGATTCCCTTTCTCTCTGCATTGCTTCCTGTTTCATCAACGGTGACACGAAGAACTGGGCGAACTTATCCATAGCCTCGTCCAGGACGGTCTCCTCGATGTCAAAGTAGAATGTGGTCGCCTCAGAGGCGGTTGACGCATTGTCACGGCCACCTTTATTCTGTGAATTTAAACATTATCATGGCTTAAGAGTTATTGGTCAATAATTATGATTAGATTTCGTGAAATTTGATGGATGCGGGTTCGAGTCTCACCTGTCACCAATATTTTTTCTAATAGCCATGTTTCTGCAGTGTCCCGAATTATGTTTATTCAATATACAAACCTGAATAAAGGAATCAAAGTCATTTTCTTTGGGGTACTTCTTGCTTCCCATGAAGAGCATGTGTTCGACAAAGTGCGCCATCCCTTGGATGTGCAGGGGGTCACTTGAGCTTCCAACGTTCACACTTAGAGCGCAGGCAGCCTGAAATACCAACAATATTAGTAAATTATTCTAAGTAAACTACCGATGAATCAAAATTCAACTTCAACTCATGAGGTCATGAGGAATAGCGACTGTTAGATTCACAAAGAAGAAAGTGGGACAACAAAAAAACCACGCATTGATACATAGATTGATAAATCGATGACGCCTGAATTACTATAGCATTAAAAATAAGGTTATTTTGTAAATATTTGCGATTTGACATTGCCATATTTGAAAAAATCAACCACTTATTTTGGATAATGTGAGGTTAGCGCAAATAAACAACATTGTTTTGATATCCTGCGTGACTCTGTGGTTTCGATTGACATTTTTTATAATCATGATTTTAATATTATAATGTCACTGTAGATAAAAGTTTTTTCTGATAATAACCAAAACAAATGAAAAAAATTGCGCAATCAATAATATGTGGTTTGCTGTTTCAATTGTTGGCGTGATGAAATGTATGTGCTTAGCAATTTTTGTGTTTCATGACTATTTCATTTAGAAATGAGGACCGTTTCAATTAATTGCACGATGGCTTACCACAACAATGTTCCATGCATAGCATTAATAAATTAACACAGATCAAAAAAATACCGACGAATCTCTTCCAACGTAACCCTTAACTCTGAAATCATTCACAATCTAAATAAAATGATGCTATGGGTTTCAAATATGGAGGTAACCAAACATATTGATAGAAAGCTTCTGGAGCCTCAATGTATAAAATTGAAACAAAAAAAGGAACCTCTGATTCAATGATTAAATTAGCTACAAGTGACTTTGCATTGCAGATTCATTTGCAGAGAACTTCACATTACAGTGAGTTCTCGGCTTATGACGGAGTTCCGTTCCACCACCTAGGTCGTAAGTCGAATTTCCTTATAACAGGCAAGTGCTTGCTGAATGAGGCGGTGTACCTTTGAAGATCTATTGGTGTCTGAGTCCTTGAATTGCATCATTGATTTGGCTAAAAGCTGCAGAACATGCCTTCTCTATATTATGGCAAACTCTTTTGGCATAGAATCACCTCTAGTTGTCATTATAGTTGGTGTTCTACCGTATTCATAAACGTATACAAATTAACCTTTTGTGATTCACTGGTGTCTACAGCTGTCCGCGGCAAACCCATCTCTTCACTGTTGTCTCCGTCATTTGTGTCTACCTTCTCGCTGCTGTTGTCCTCACCGTTGTTTCTGGTGCACGACTCCGGCGAATCATCATCCTCCGAAGACGTGGTCGCCACCTCTACCCTACTCGCCAGTTTTTTCGAGGACACGTCTGATATTAACAATGCTCGCAGTCCATTCTCCAGCTGGATTACCCTTTAAGGAAGAATACAATAGGTCAGAAGTTTTCGAAGAGTGCACTTCGGCTCTGGGATGCTGCAATCAGATACCAATTCCAAATTATCTCAATTAAATGCACTGAGTCTACAACAATTTAGCCGTACCATCTGGACTTTGCTGATTGGACGATGCCATCTGAGCGCTATGACAACTGGATAATTGTCATCTCAACATCAATACTAATTAAGGAATAATGTTGTAATGCATCATACAAATCACAGCAATGCAATTTAATGTTTTGAGCTACTAAAATGAAGTAATTGAAGTTACTATTTCATTACAGTCAGAGATATAGTCAAATAAACAGATAGAGCGTGGTCATATATTTAAACAAAACATAACTGCCACCGTGATTATCCCGCTACTGGCATTATGCGACAATGGATATGACCAGTTAAAAATATCAACCAATCACTCCTTAGGTTACAAGTCGACTACGTCACGCGACAAATGTCTCAATCGTCACAACATTCAAATATGATTTAATATTATTGTTTGTGTTGTTAGTCTGAAGACAACTGCAATATGTTCAAAGTGACATCCATCGAGGGTATTATGGGACAAAGAATTAAATACAAATAACGAAAAAATTATCCTCTATAAAGATGGGTTAGGGCATTGCCGACTCTAGTAGAAAGCCGATACATTCACAAAGACTGGTCCAACTTTTTCCGCCCCTGCCGTTGTTGTCTATGTATGAACTGTCATTGCATGTCATTGTTCTATAGAGTGCTCATACTGATGCGTCTGTCGTGTTCACACAGGGAACAGTATGATTTGAATAGATAAGTTACATGATAAATAATACACTAGCATTAACACACCTTCTACAAATGTAATGCATAGATCAATGTTACATATTTTTTGAAAATCAATATTACCACCGGTTTTTGTGTGAAGGACTAGTCTGACTTTGACAGCTGATGAATAACATGAATGTATATTATTTATAATTTATTAATATATTTGATTTGAGAATTTTTTATAATTCAATCTGAAACGAGAAAGGGCGAATCAATATGTCAAGCAATCTGGGATCTGATTTTGACAGCTGAAAAGTGGACATTCGTTGCTTGTGCAAAAAGTTATGCTCAGGCTTTATTAATCTAAAGATGGCGGTGGTCAGGGTTTTGGAATTAATTTTTTGTTTTTCAATAATGGTCGGTACTCATTAACTTGTACAAAACATAATACACTCATCAAAATTTCATTTGAGCGACAGATGCTATAATATGTAATCAATAAATAACGAAAAGAAAAAGAAATCGATTTAAAGGGTCTTGTACGGGATTGGGTATTGTACCCAAAATGTTGCTTTTTACTGGTTCTCCGTTGTCTTTATCTGTCAGTCGCCATTTTGTAATTCAGCTATCTTTTTGTCAACGAATTATAGTATGCGGTCCTAGACATTATAGTATTTCGGCAAAAATTATAGGACTTGTTGAAAACGTAAGTTTTTTGTTTGTCACATAAACATAATAGAGAATTCGAAAATTTCCGATGCCCTGCTTTATTAAAACACCTCTTACGACCGAAAAATGCTAACACCGCCGCCGTCATTAACTATCACGTTAGTTTTTTAGAGTATACAACGCAAGACTACGTCCATCAGTGTTGCCATCTTTTTCTATGCTGATTATAGTAGAAAGGAATTTCTAAAAAATATATAGAACATTTTTCGTCTTGAATCCTTTAAAATTATAGTATTTTGGTATATTTGGCGTAAAATTATAGTATATTATATTTTTCGCAGAATTAAAATTATAGTATTGTTCTATAATTATAGTACGGTTGGCATGACTGACGTCCATAGACTAATATCGCACACTGAGATCTTAATTATACAGATTATACTTACTACGTCCCTCGCATCACGTTATTACGATTTACTGTGATAGAAGTACGAATATTTAACGGAACTTTAAACATCGACAATATAGACAACTTTTAAAAGCAATGGGAAATATTCGCACAACCGGCGAATTCAATTAATTCCATTTTTCAAAATTGTGTTATTTTTGACGTACTATACTATTTAATAGTACGCAGACGAAAATGTACTATAATTATAGTTCGGTTGGCAGCACTGCGCTCACTGACAGAAGGCAGCGAGCGGTGGCGGAGAACCAGTAAAAAGACCCCACAAAATTCTTAAAATATTATCCTAAAGTCGTGATTTTTGGGGGAGGAGATAGGTAAATGATTAAGTGAATGTTGTTTCCATGGTTGTAAATGGAGAGCTGACTTACTTGTACTTCTTTTTGTCAGACTCCGACTGTATAGGGTTTTCCAAGACTTCTATCTTCGGATTTTCTACGACCGTAAGACTAAATCGCTGCGGCTTTGTTTTAGGATTACACTGAATAGATGCTTTCAATTTGTGACCATCGGTTTCGAAAGTGGGACCTGATTTTAGCATTTTAATTGATGTTAACGCAACTAAGCACCGGTTAAAAAGTGACACTTGATTTGACTTGACATATCAATATCACATGTTTACTGTTTATATAGTAAAAAAAAAACAAAAAATAACGTGTGCACGTAAAAATTTATTGCCAGTAATAAGACCATAGACTAATATACTAAAAAAAGTAGTTTTTTAGTACTATTTTATCCTATTCGTCTAAATTTTATTGTGGGTCTATTTTATTTCATCTGATTAAAAAATACCTTTATTTCAGAGACATTTTTTTTCATTATCACTTCGAGAAATGAAATATTTTTTAACTTCAATTAGACTAATGGCTCAAATAGACTCTATGACAATCGGTCATATAAATGCCGAAAAACCCGTTTCTTATGTTGGCGTCCTGTGTCACAGGGTGTCACAGAGTGTAAATACGATGTCATAGCTGTCATACAATATGTATGTATAAATGTCGGAATGGCATAGATTTGATCATAGACACTAAAACGCTCTTAGCATATATGTGCCCGATCGTCATATAGTCTATTTGAACCATAATTAATACTAATATTTAATTCACGTTTAAGTACTTAAATTGTTATTGATCTTTTTTTTTCATTTTTAAAAAGCCTTTTCTATAGCGATGTTTTATACATTCGGATATTAAATAATAAATGATGTAGGTACATACAAAATAATATGGTGCATACATACAAACTTATCTGAAAAATAATTAGAAGATAAAAAGAACTTTTTATATAAGTAAGTACCTACTTACAACGTTTCTAAATTTTCTATTGAATCATAATATGACTAGATTAAACGATCAAAAAAATTGTACTTGATAGAAATAATACTGAAATGTCATATTGATTTCCATAGTAACGTAGGTATATATTAATATTAATAATTTAGTTGCTAGGACCCACTTAGCAACCAATAATAGTTTTACTTTTTACGGATTTCTTCCGAAATAACTTTTCATACAAAACAGAATTACTTAACTGAAAATGAAATCAATTCTACTTAAAGATGGCTAAAAGTATTAAAAAAATGTATTGGCATTGCGTTCTGATATACCTATTCTAAGAGTTTCAAATGTCTAGCTAGTCGGGAAGTTAGTTAAAAATCGATTGCAAGATTTGTACCGGACAAATAAGAATACGAGCTAAGAAAATTTTTGTAATGATTGGAGAGCCACAGTCTAAATAGGTAGGTATTCGAAAACTACCCAATCAAAACTTGTAACTGGACAGAATCTGACATTCGAATCATGTTTTCAAAATGGCGTCCATATGGTAGTTCGTAGTTCCATTTTTGGCCGTTCTTTAGATAAGTTTGTAGGACTAAAGATAGTCTATGCTAGTATTAAAGTACTAAAGATAATACTGATACTGACTGACTGTATCTGTCATTTTCTCGACATATTATTGCGTTACCAGTGTCCTATGAACATTATAATATTTTTAGGATTAAGAAAAATTTAGATGATAAGTATTAGGTATTCGGCATTTATATATCGTGAGATACTCAAATTAATATTTTAGATATTTACACCATATTATAGAAGTTCAATAATTGAATTAGGTACTTATATTATAGTTTACGCATACGCGAACAAGAGACCGCTTTTGTTCTTATTATTCTATAATTCCAGTCATATTTTCTATGCAAAGAGTTCGTTTTAATATAATTACCTATACAGCGCTCGAAATGGAACATTTTACGAACCGGAGCGCTCGATAAATTTACGAAAATATTAACATAAGTATTTAATTTCATGTGTTATTTTCTAAAAAAAGTTGTGTTTGATTTGTTGTTATATGGCTCATCTACGCTCGCTATCTACGTGCGGGCCTACGTAGCTGAAACGGTAAAATATTTTTTTCCAAGAGACAGAGCGATAATTTTGGAGATTTTACGAACCGGAACGGCGCTCCGGTGCGCTCCGGTCCATTTCGAGCCCTGTACCTATATTATCATGTCAGACCAATAGTTTATTTTCATTTTATTTATATTTTCTAACGGAGAATCTAAACTACAAACTGTATAAAATCAACCTGGAATGATCAGGTTTTATAATCTAACGAATTCTATCATTGTCGTGTTCGATTGTCGTCTGAGTCAGCGGTACCAAACCGGTGGTCCGTGAGATGGTTTTGGTGGTCCGCCGAGTAATTTGAATATATTAGCAAAAAAGTTCATTAGTAACAATGTTTATTGAAGATAAGCCCTCGGTAAAATGTTCTTATTTGATAGCACTTCAAATCGCGAGATGTAAAAAACCGTATATGATTGGAAAAGATTTGATTAAGCCTTGCTTATTAATATCCTGTGAAGAGGTTTTTGGGAAACAGGCTGTCCAGAAACTGAAAGGAATGTCTATGTCCACCACCACTGTGCAACGCAGAATTAAAGACATGGCTGAAGATATTGAAAATCAAGTGATCGCACTTGTAAAAAATTCTACGTTTTATTCGATTTAACTTGACGAAGCAACAGACATAACTAACAAGGCAATTCTTCTTTGTTTTGTAAGGTTTGATTGCCAAGGAGAATTTATTAAAAGAATATCTTCCCTATTCGCTATTCTTGCCGGGTAGAACAACCGGCTCTGAAATCTTCAATGCAATTAATAGTTATTTCCGGGAACACAGTATAGAATTGAAGAAATGTGTGGGGATATGCAAAGATGGTGCCGTAAGCATAACTGGACATCGTTCAGGAGTTGTTGCAAAAATTAAAGACGTTGGACACCCAGATATCTTGTTAACTCATTGCACACAATATGGTCACACTGATTATCTTTCGGTTACCTGTAATTAAGGCTATACCTCAGCTGGGGCATGGTCTAAAAAGATGACGTGTGCCGAACGAAATATAATTTTTCATAAAAATTAAACACTATTTGTAACAATAATCAAGTCCAAAATTTCGTCGTACCTATAGTTGAAAATTATTTGCCGTTTCACTGAAGTATGCTCTTAATCTTTTATGCACCTCTGTCGGCGTAGAATTCATATTAATTTACTATACTATATAATATATATTGTATTGATTCTTTTTTAATAAAATGAAATTAAAAATGTTTTTTTTGCATTTTTCGTAATGGATATCTGTTAATACGTTTATTCATGATACTTTCTTTGTCACTATATTGACATATCGAATTTTTAACAAGTAGTGTGGAAAATACGTGGTTGTGGTCCGCGGGATTTAAGATTTTGAGTTTAGTGGTCCGCGAGGTCCAAAAGGTTGGAGACCGCTGGTCTAAGTCACAATATCATACTTAATATTATTGTCGACATGAAAACAATCAAAAAGTGGGCGATTAGGAAAAGCTTTGGGAAAAGTAATTTTTTAAAACCTTTGTCATACCTATAAATCTTATAAATGAACTAAATGGCTATAACTTATTCATGAACCATTATTTATATTTTGTACATTTAAAATAAATGAATATGTACGACAGTTAAATTTGTGTTATTGACATTTCAATAAATTTGTAACTGTTTTAGAGACAAATAAGTTATTGAATTAATTTTAAAGTACTGACAACACTAATTAGTTGTCAGAAATCGATATTCTGACAAATGGTCCGAAATCCAACAGATCCTATCACCCGATTTGGTTTGTTTGATTCCGTTTCAATGGAACGAATCTGTAACTGGCAATAAATTTTTACATGCACACCGGTGCTCCCAACCGTACTATAATAATTATAGTACTTGTACTATAATTTTCGTCGGCGTACTGTGTACGATATAAAACAGGAATAGTACGCCCAAAATACTATAATTTTGAATATCGGAAAAAATACGCAACTATAGTACTCAAATTTAGATATTTCCGTACTGTAAATTGGTTCAAAGTACTATAAGAAAATTTGGAGAACCTGGAAAAAAAATGCTCGAAAAACGTAAAAAAGGCCCTTCCTTAACTTTGGTTTAATATGATTTTATTTGAATTCGTCGATAAGCGTTTTTGGTCGGAATAAAAACGGTGTCTCAGAATTTTTCATATTCGCCGTTATTTTTTTTGGTGATAAGCAAAAACCTACAAGTACCTACATTTTCAACATTATAACAACGCGTACGCCTACTATAATTTTTGACAAAATACTATAATTTCTCGGACCACGTACTATAATTCGGTGACAAAAAGATGGCTATACTGGTGCACACGTTATTTTTGTTTTTTTATTATATAAACAATAAACATGTGAAATATAAGTCAAATCGAGTGTCATTTTTTAACCGGTGCTTAGTTACGTTAACATCAATTAAAATGATAAAATCAGGTCCTAATTTAGAAACCGGTGGTCGCAAATTGAAAACATCTATTCGGTGTAATCCTAAAACAAAGCCAGAGCGATTTCGTCTTACGGTTGTAGAAAATCCGAAGATAGAAGTGTTGGAAAACCCTATACAGTCGGAGTCTGACAAAAAGAAGTACAAGTAAGTCAGCTCTCCATTTACAACCATGGAAACAACATTCACCTAATCATTTACCTATCTATCCCCCAAAAATCACGGATTTAAGTTAATATTTTAAGAATATTGGGTACAATACCCGATCTATTGCTTGACCCTTAGGTACAAGACCCTTTAAGGGGGAGAGGCATGCCAACAAAGAACCTAGCGGAAAAATACGAAGCTTGCAATTTGAGATTTTTTTTGATAATTTACAATTTCAACTGTATTAATTAATAAATATGTATCTGAAAACATTAAAAATATATATATTTTTTTTTAATTCAAAGATAAACTTACAATTTAAAAAAAATGTGAATTCGTTGCAGGGTCACATCTTATTATTACATTGTATTTTACGGCCATATTTATTATTAAAATTTAGTTTATTAAGTTTTCAATTTTTCGTCGTGTAGATTTTTGACTAATTCATCGTTTTAATGTTTTTTTATATTTATTTTAAAAAACATCGTTTTTTATAAAAAATATAAAGGGGTATAATTTGAAATCCTTTTTATTTATATCTTATTTAGTATGGTTCCAATATTGATGCTTGATTTGATATTAATAAAAAGTATTTTTAGTTATACACTTTTATCTTTTTATAAAACTCAATGTTTTTTAAAATAAATATTAAAAATATTAAAACTATGAATTGGTCAAAAATCTCAATAACAATATAGAAAACTTTTGACCATAAAATAATAATATATAATAATAAGAAATTCACATTTTCATAATATTTTTTTAATATTCTGAGTTTTTCTTTGAGTTAAAATAAAAAATATTTTTCTTTTCAATGTTTTCAGAAACATATTTATTATTTAGGTACTTAATACAGTTTAAATTGTAAATTATCAAAAATATGTCTCAAATTGCAAGCTACGTATTTTCCGCTGGGTGCCTCTGGTAGTTAGTGGTATCGCTATTTCTTTCTCCTGTCACTCAGGGCTCGAAATGGACCGGAATGCACCGGAGCGCCGTTCCAGTTCATAAAATCGCAGTCTCCTGAAAATATGAATTTGACCATCTTAACTAGATATGCCATATAATTAAAAATCTAACACACTTCTTTTTATAAAATACACATACAATTTGACAACTATGTTAATGTTTTTGTAAAACTATCGAGCGCTCCGGTTCGTAAAATATTCCATTTCGAGCGCTGCTGTCACTCAATCATGGCCCACACACCTTGAAGCGGGCCCCCAGGCCAAGATCTTTGTTAGGCCCCCCTACCTATCACTAAGATTAAAGGCATTATGGCGCTCTACAGTAACTTTATCCAAATGGTATTCGAGGTAAAATTAAAAGTATTTAGTATATTTTTTAGCAATTTTTTAGCATAATTGCATGCTTTAAAAGCATAATCAACATTAATATTTGAAGTAAATTAGTGCCGCAGGCGACTTTTTTACTATTAGGATCAAATTGTGATGTGTGTTTATTTCACTTATCTGGTTGACCCACCACGCCGGGCCCTTAGGCTAGAGCCCTGTCAGCCCCCCGTTTATGGGGGCCATGCACTCAATACAGCATCAGCTGTTGCTCGAGAGAATTATGACGAGTGTATCATGTTTGGTGTTTTGTACAAGCTATCGGGTGAGTACCTACCATTATTGAAAAACAAAAACAAAAACAAACGCAAATTCGTCAATTATTTTGGCAGTGTCAATTTGGTTTAAAATTTCTTGCTCTATATTATACAAAATGGCTATAGGTACTATTTTTTAATCTTTCCTCTCCCATAGTAGGTATTTCTCAAATATTTTTTTACACGCATTAAAACAGAAAATGATCTTTCACCTGACGCAAGACATTTCTTTGGCGGCTCGATAGATGTCTTGTGTGGTTTTAATAGTGTCTGTTTTCTTTGAGAAATATTGAAAAATGGTCAAATTCATCTTCAAACGTACAAACATCAACGTCCTCTTTGTAAATATCCATCAATTTTTTTTATCGCATTCCTTTTTTCTTCCATTGATAGATTCCAGTCAAAAAATATTCGAAAAGACTCTATAACTATTTCATATGTTTGTGTCATTTGCGATAGTTCTACCTTGGCCTTATCACATATTATGACATAAAATAAATTTACTTTGAAATCTTCTCTAGTTGTAAATTCATGTCCGACTTCTTTGTTTTCATCAAAAAACATTTTTCTTTTTTGTTCTCTGGGAGTTTGTCCATATTCATCATTAAAGGATAATCCTGATAAATCAGTTGCCTCTTTTTCAACTTTTTCATATTCTTCTCGGAAATTATTTATGAAATTTTCTAATGACTTGAGTAGAATAGATCCTTTCAATAGTTCGCATTGCATTGTTTGGTAGCGAGACCATAATAAAGTAAATGATGAAATGCACCCAATCACAGAAATTATCAAAATCCGTCTGTATGACAATTCTTTAAAGACATTCCAAGATCTCGGGGCCCCACGCGGCCGCTTAGTCCGCTTACCGCTACAATATACAATACATATAACTAGGTACTGAAATCGATCATTAATAATTGTAAAAATTTTGTGAAAGGAGCTGGATTGGGAGGTAAAAGATTTTGTGATGAAATGTGACAATAGGAGGAGGGGGGTTAAATATTACCGAAAATCATGTGAAGTGTGTTATATGGACGAACCCTCAGTGGAATAGTGGTTATGCAAATATGGAAAAACAAATTTTCAAATGTAAAAAAAGCTGATGGGATTAGTCACTACTTGAAAGAACAACACAAAAAATATTAAATCATATGTTTATTTGAATGTTGTGACGGTTGAGACATTTGTCACGTGACCTAGTTGACATGTAAGCTAAGGAGTGATTGGTTGATATTTTTAACTGGGCATATCCATATCCATCGTCCCATGCCAGTAGTGGGATAATAGCGGTGGCAGTTATGTTTTGTTTAAGTATAATATGACCATGCTCTATCTGTTTATTTGACTATATCTATGACTAATGAAATAGTAACTTCAATTACTCCATTTTAGTAGCTCAAAATATTAAATTGCATTGCTGTGATTTGTATGATGCATTACAACATGCATTATTCCTTAATTAGTATTGATGTTGAGATGACAATCATCCAGCTGTCATAGCGCTCAGATGGCATCGTCCAATCAGCATAATTCAGATGGTGCGGCCAAATTGTCGTAGACTCCGTGCATCAGTTCATTTAATTGAGATAATTTGGAATTACTATCTGATTGCAGTACCCCAGAGCCAAGGTGCACTCTTTGAAAACTTCTGACCTATTGCACATATTCTTCCTTAAAGGCTAATCCAGCTGGAGAATGGACTGCGAGCATTGTTAATATCAGACGTGTCCCCGAAGAAACCGGCGAGTGGGGTAGAGGTGGCGACCACGTCTTCGGAGGATGATGATTCTCCGGAGTCGTGCACCAGAGGCGACGGGGAAGACAGCAGCAGCAAGGAGGTAGACACTCATAACGGAGACAACAGTGAAGAGATGGGGTCGCAGCGTAAAGCTGTAGACACCGGTGAATCACAAAAGGTTAATTTGTATATGCTTATGAACACCAACTATAATGAAAACTAAAAGTGATTCTATTCCAAAAGAGTTTGCAATAATATAGAGAAGACAATATGTCCTGCAGCTTTTAGCCAAATAAATGATGCAATTCAAGGACTCAGACACCAATAGATCTTCGAAGGTACACCGCCTCATTTATCAAGCACTTGCCTGTTACAAGGAAATTCGACTTACGACTTTGGTGGTGGAGCTGAACCCCGTCATAAGCCGAGAACTCACTGTAATGTGAAGTTCTCTGCAAATGAATCTGCAATGCAAAGTCACTTGTAGCTAATTTAATCAGTGAACCGGAGGTTCCTTTTTTGGCTTCCAGAAGGTTTCTATCAATATTCTTGGTTAGGTACCTCCATATTTGAAACCCATAACCTCATTTTATTTAGATTTTGAATGATTTCAGAGTTAAGGGTTACGTTGGAATTAGGGATTCCAATCCCGGGATCCCGAGCTATTTTCGATACCTATGAATCCCGGGATTGATAAACATAATCCCGGGATTTCGGGATTGATTTTTTTATCAATTTTTGTGGAAAATAAAATAAAAGCGAAAATATAACAGAAAAAATACTTTTAATAAAAAATAACTACATTAGAAATAAACTGAGTTTGAATAAAGTTTGATTTATACCCATATGTAGGTTGCCGATTCATTTTATTTTTTCACATAAATTATTAAAAATGGAAAGATTGGAAAAAACAATGCTTCGCACTTTTAACATAGTAATTCCACCATAATCTCATACGTGTTACGGCAGTTTCATATTTGGCTGACTAATTAGATTTATGAAGCGGAAAGGCCATAAGTACGCCATGATTATTTGCTTTACTATTTTAAATCTCGCTAATCCATTCATAAAGTCTTTACTATCAGAAACAGCAATCTCCTATTAAATTCACATTATTATTTATATTATAATATTATTTACTCCGTTAAACTTCTGTATTTCCAAGATTGAACGTATGCGATATTAACAATAAATGTCTTAAATAGTATAAATTATACTAGATTTATTTTTGACCGATTTTATCAATGTTATTTGTAAATATAAAAATTTTGTATTAACAATGGGAAAAATGCCAATCCCGGGACCAGTCCCGGGATCAGAATTTTGGCTCGGGATTGGATTCCCTAGTTGGAATAGATTCTTCGGATTTTTTAAATCTATGTTAATTTTTTTATTAATTAATGCTGTACACGGAACATTGTTGTGGTAAGCTATCACGTAATTAATTGAAACGGTCCTCATTTCTAAAGCAAACCACACATTATTGATTGTGCAATTTTATTATTTTTTTGGTTATTAGAAAAAAACTTTTATCTACAGTACTTAATGGTGTAATATTAAAATCATGGTTATAAAATTGTCAATCGAAACCACACAGGATATCAAAACAATCTTGTTTATTTGCGCTAATCTCACTTTATCCAAAATAAGTGGTTGATTCGTTCAAATATGGCAATTCAAATCACAAATATTTACAAAATGACTTTATTTTTAAAGCCAATTTATCAATTTATGTTTATATGCTTTTTTTTAATGTTCCACTAACTTCCTTGCGGCTCCAACCGTCTCAATTCCTCATGGCAGTAGCAAAGATTCCCTGCTGGAAGGAGATAGGCTAGGGGTAACTGAACGAAAGTGCTATTAGAGTTGAATTTTGGTTCATCATTAGTTTACTTAGAATTACTTACTAATATTGTCGATATTTCAGGCTGCCTGCGCTCTGTGTGTGAACGTTGGAAGCTCGAGTAATCCCCAGCACATCCAAGGATTGGCGCACTTTGTCGAACACATGCTCTTCATGGGAAGCAAGAAGTTCCCCGAAGAGAATGACTATAGTTCCTTTATTCAGGTTTGTATATTGAATTAACATAATTCGGCAACATGCCCATTAGAAAAAATATTGGTAACAGGTGAGATACGAAATTGCATCCATTGAATTCCACGAAATCTAATTTATAATTAACTAGCTGACCCGGCGAACTTCGTACCGCCTCAGAATCAATAATCTTGTGTTAACCTATTAGTTGAATTAAATTCATTTTTTTATTAAGTTAAAATGAATATTCAAAATGAATTAAGTTCAATAAATGTGCAAAAATCAAACCAAAATGAAATGGATTACATAGTTTTGGTTGGTTCAGATTTCGAAGCATGATGACTACCGAGCCAACCTTCAGTTGTAAATTGTGCGGTGGCAAGCCAGGAAGATCCAATGAGTTTAAAAATTCAGTTGGCTAGTTGGTTGCTTCGTCTTCGTTTGTTAGTGCAAGAACGTAGTGGTCGCGCGGGGGTGGCGCGCCGGCATCTTGCGAAACTCAAACGTATAACCGTGTGTAAAATGTTCTTAGACAGTGTCTTTTTTCGGGCATAATACACATGGCTATACGTTTGAGTTTCGCAAGACGCCGCCGTACCACGCCCGCCAAATTACTACGGCCGAGCACTTACACAGTCGATAGAATTGAAGGAATGCAGTAGACCAACGATTTGATTTTGAATTGTGAAGTTTAAGTGATCCACATCTTTGTTCTTTGCCGCAAGAATTGCTCGTTCACTCAACCAATTATTGTTGACACGAAATTGCAAAAATTCAGCGGAAACGAAATCAATCCGTTTGATTCGTCGACAGGAACACGGCCGTTACCGATAGTCAGAAATTGCTTAGAGAAATCTTCGGCAGACGGATCGTTTAGCAATGTAACTCGCATGTTTGTCGTCAGCTGAAGGTTCTTCACATAGCGCCACAGAGTCAATGATTTGAGGCAAGCATTTATTTCATCGGCAGCGGTCGATCTTGGAATGACTGGTAGTGTTTGGCAGAAATCGCCAGATAGTAGAATCATTGCGCCTCCAAAACATCTCTCACAATGCGCGGTTGTGCGCCATTCTAAATTCATCCCAGGTGATGATTTTACTTGCTACCAAAACTGTGGCCATTGCTGAATATTTCGCAATATTGCATATCGGTTTTTCAGTCGTTTGAAGGTTTAACGGCAATTTTAACGCTGAATGAGCCGTTCGGCATCCTTTTAGCAACGTGGCCGCTATCCCGGAAGAAGCAACTGCTACAGCAATTTCGGATCTCGCACGAACAGTGGCCAAAATCAATGACATGAGAAATGTCTTCCCAGTTCCACTGGGCGCATCGAGGAAAAATAAGCCACCATTTCCATCATCAATTGCCTTCATTAACGTATCGTGCACTACCTTCTGTTGGGGATTCAACATTAGTACATTCGTTCGAGCTTAGTTAGAAAATTAGTTCAATGCATCTCGATCATTTTCACGTTCACGTTCCAATTCTAGATTGAAAGCGTAATTCACTCCACGATGTGGCATTGGCATTCCTAACTTGACTAACAAACTGCCGCACATGAGGTAACACATGTCTTCGATCAAAAGGAAAACCTGGTTATGTATCTCCTTATTCACCTCGAGATCAGGATTCCCTGAAATAACACGAATTCGATGTAAAATGTCTTCTGACATGTCATCCTTGTAGTTTTTTTACAGTTCAGGTGGATTCGATGGGAAGCATGTTGAAATAATGATAGCAAATAATGTGCGTATCTGACTTGGAAATGCAGAAACAAATGCTTTAGCGATTGTCATGTCCCAATGAGTATCATTTTCAAGCAAATTGAGCTTTTGACATGCAGCACGAAATGTTGGGCACACTACACCATTGACAGTTCGAAGTGATTCAAATGATGTCGGCCCACGAACATTTACCAGCAACAACCGCAAGTAGAATCATTCGCCATTCTTCGGATGAACTGTGTAAATGCGACCAAGAGCATCAGTAGAATGCACATCCGGATGATCAGGAACCGCATCGCCTTGCTTCCGACGCTGAAATTTCTTCGATGAAGCGTTCCAAGTGTAATAATGTGGCATCTTAGAGTAGAACAACGTTCGTGCAAACGGATCGCTTTGGCAAATCGAAAAGAAACTGGTCAATGTTGGCGCTGGAGATATTTCAGCACGTTGAGCAACATTCGATGCGTTGAAATAAACTTGTTGACCATTCTCCAGATGCACCGCCAAATGTACAGCAGTGGGATGACGTTCATGAATGGGGAATGAGAGAATACGCCAAAATGCTTCATTGCAGCTCACATATCGACCAACTTGATAGTGCGTGATTTCATCATTGGTATTGGGAGTTTGAACGCCAAAAACTACAATATCGCTGCCTTTGCTGACATATTTGCAGATGTATTTGATGGATTTCACTGAATTGCAAAACTCCACGTTGCAATGCGCCTTAAATGTTTTTGAAAAAAGTGGCGAATACGGAACAATCCAAGTGTTGTCGACCACGATATCGTTTCACTTCATTTTCGTTGTGATAGTTCTACCGTTATCATTGGGTGATCGACGCCGATACAGTGGATAACCATCATTGGCAGTGATAGTCTCCGCCGTTAAACTTCATGCAGAACGCTTGGAACACTTGCCATGCACGCTGATTGGGGGGGGGGGGTTGATGGCGCCACACTGTCCATGAATCATATCGGTTTCGGGATCAGGAATCTCGGCACATATGATGTCATCTTTTTGGTCTGGTCGAATTCTTTCGACTAACCAAATAAGAATGTGTGCATGCGGCAAGCTTCGTTTTTGTCATTCAATCGAATACATCCAGCATCGAGTTTCCCAAAGACGCGATGCTTAACAATGTAGTTCATCAGCGACAGGATTTTTTGTTTGAAGACACGTGCCGATCACTTGATGTTTGTCCGGGGAGTAGCAGTTGAACAATTTCTATTCATTTCGGATTTCATGTAAAGGTGATGAATAGATCTGGACGACCGTAATGACGAACATATTTCATTGCATCTTGCGCATATTCATGCATATGACGTGGGCTGCCAATGTACATCGCCGATAGAATAGTCAATCGACCAACATTAGCTGCATCTCCTACGGTGCTGATTGCATCGCGTAAATGAATATACTCCTCCGATCGCAGTTTGGCTTGGTTCAACCGAATGAAAGTGAGGCGCTCCGTCTCGATTTTAAGCAATCGACGAAATTGCAGCAAATAGTTGTCAGCATTTTGACGAATCATCAAATGATAAACACTGGAAAATTAATCACATAATTCAAAATTACATAATGAAGCAGTTATCGATGCACACACAATCACAAATTTGATAACCTCACAAAGTGAACATCTTCGAAGGCAACTTACCGTTTGAAAATCACGATCGAAATAGCTATTTGCGCACCTAGCTGGTAATCGGCTCGATTATTCACGTAGATCGATTGTCGAATGAAGTTCGAAGGATGGATTTTGAAATTGGTAGGTAAATAATGAGCAATACCAGCAATGAGATCATGTAATTTTATTCTTGGCTTTATTTTTGGACGCTGTCGAAGAAGTAAAAAAGATTCAGGCAGGACAACTTCCTCCAAAATTCACCGGAGTATACAACAAAGTCTTTCGAGATTATCTGAGGCTGAACTCAGGCCAGGGGGATGAAAGTTCCATACAGCGAACGTGACCACCTAATACTCAGTTTTCAGAATAGATGGTAGCATGGTCACACACGAAGTCGCATGATACAAGGCCATTTCAATGACCAATCAGAGCTCACCCATGGTCCAGCCAATCAACATTCGAGCTTTCGATCAGTCTTTTCAAATTTCATGTCAATTCTACATGATATTTTCAAAACAAAAGCAGTCGTCCAAGTGTCAAGTGTCAGAATAATATTGCTGTTCGGCGTTTTTAAACCATATTGATAAAAGGTTTTGCAATCCGATAGCTGATAAAATAAGTTAATGGGTAAGTCTACTTTTATTATATTATGTTTATAGGTATATACAATTGTATGCCCCTTGAAATTTCTTTGCAGTCGTGGTATCGAAATAATGATAGTACCTTCCTATTGTAATTTTCACGTTTGCAAATCTACCAAGGCAAATATAAAAAATAGGTAGGCATATAAAGAAGATTATGTTTGAGTAAATTACGTACCTACCTATATAAAATGTCTATATTATATTTGCGCATTCTTACAAAAGTGTAAATGGCGACCATTGTCATTTTATATTTTGAGATTAAGTAGATTTTAAAATTATTGTTTCAGAATCTACATCAATATGTTGTTGATCGTCAAGCGATGAAAATTTATAAAGAAATCTTCAAGCTACACAATATATGAAATAATTAATGAAGTCATCAATCTGACAGGAAGTGCTGACAAATCATTTCCATGGTGGGAGTGCAATACTATTATTATTATTACATAATTATGTCCTCATAAATTTATATTGTTACTCATAATTTGTCAATATGATTATCATTGCAATAAAGTGTACCTATCTGAATTGAAATATCGACTTTTATTCATTTTTGTCACAATTTCGTTTTTATAGTTATAAATACTTTTTTGGGTTCGGATCTATGGTTCTGTCATAGCCAAAACTTCTAGTCACGCCAATAGATGGTACCAATTATAGGGGACATCTTCTTGTATGGAACTTACGAATCTATATATATATATATATATACGTCTGTTATCTATGACTCAGGCTGAACTGAAACAACCTGTCAAAGGATAGATAATGCACACAACGCCTTTCATTTGTTTCTTGTTTATTCTTTCTGTCATGTATCGTTGTATATGGATTTAAATTTTGTGTGATTTTCTTTTATTTTCGAATGCGTGAGGTCATTTTTAAAAATGTCAAAATATATGAGAAAATGAATTGTCTTCATAATGTATTTTTTCCGTGATTTATCCGATATTTTAATAGTTATTCTGCTATTCGGGGCGGAGACAAATCTAACAAATCAAAGATCATAAAAATCGGTCCAGCCGTTCTCGAGTTATAAATGGTGTAACTAACCCGACTTTGTTTTATATATATAGATTAATAATAATATTTACCAATAACTCTTAAGCCATGATCATGTTTTAATTCACAGAAAAACGGTGGCAAAGTCAATGCGACAACCGGCTCTGAGGAGACCACATTTTTCTTTAACGTCGAGAAGACCGCCCTGGATGAGGCTATGGATAAGTTCGTCCAGTCCTTCATTTCACCGTTGATGAAACAGGAGACCATGCAGAGGGAAAGAGAATCTATAGAGTCAGGTAAATTATCTGTCTATTCATCGTTTACTTTTAATTTTATTTCCGATTAAGTATCACTTCTGGTAAAAAGGTCAGAATATCTTACGTACACGTTTCAGAATTCAACTTGGCATTCAACATGGATATCCGTAAAGACCACCTGCAACACCAGTTGCTGCCTGAGGGTCACCCGGGCCGCTTCTTCATGTGTGGCAACTCCAAGTCTCTGTCCGCCCCCAAGGGACCCTCAGACCCCGTTCTGTACCAGGCCGCTCATGAGTTCAGAAACAGGCATTACAGTGCTCACAGGATGACTGTTGCTGTCCAGGTATGCGTCGTATATGGTGTTATTTTCATAGGGTAACTAAGGACTCATAGTATGCATCTAATAGGTTGAGCAAGTGACTAACATTCATTTCTCGTAAAAACAAGTCTGTTAATATAACCTCCATTCTGTGGAAGTCCATATGATCCTCTTAGGATTGAACATGGTGATATATGTATGTATGTAACCTAAGACGTAATCCAGTACATAAGGCGCTGACCTTTCATCCAGCTAGGGTTCGATTCTTGATGAGGTCACATTATATTTATGTGATTTTCTCAAAGCGTGGGTGTTTGTTTCACTTCTATTACTATACTACTGTTTCACTACACTACTGTCATGGCCTGTGGTAGTGCTAAAATATATATATATATACAGTCGAACGTGGTTATTACGAGGAAGATGGGACCGACTGAATTTGCTCGTTATAAGCATTACCTACTCGTTATATTGTTAAATAACATTTTTCGCGACACGTTCTATTTAAGTATAGAACATAAATAATCTGAAAATTATCCGAAAAATCCCCGAAACAAACATGGCATTCATAAACTACACAAAAGAAGTTGTTTATTGTAATGAAGTGCTGAGCCGCCGGCGCTGGTAGGTACCTACTGACTTCACAAAGCTTGGATTTTTACATGCAATTTCAACCATATGCGTGGATACTTTTTTAATGTTGTCAGCGAAAAAAACAATTAATTTAACGTTATCCGATGATTCGGCGGCATCGGTCTAGTTAACTGCCCGGTTGGATTTTGTTGCTTAGGGTCGAAAATGTTGTTTTTAAACGATCGACACATCAATTTCATATATCCATTTGGTATACCCGAGAAGTAGCTCGTTATAAAAGTGAATAAATGTATGGAGAAAATCATAAACTAAAATGTCAACGAATGTTTCCTCATTACATCCGAGATCTCGCTATTTCCGTGATCGTAATAACCAAGTTTGACTGTAGGTATATGTATCTGGTATACCTACTACTTATGGTAGATTTAGAAACAAAAGCATTGTGAATGTCACCTATCTTTAGTTATAGAATAAAGTGATATTAACAGAATTAGCCAGGAATCGTCTTTTAGAAGTGTATTAATTTTTTTGGAAGTTATCTACATATATTTTAATCGGAATCGGACCGCACCTTATTATTACATATTATATTTTATAGTGATTTTTATTATTAATTTTTATATTATATTTTGTTTATTAAGCTTTCTAAGCATCACCTAAGAGATTTTTGACTAATTCATAGTTTTAATATTTTTAATATTTATTTTATATTATATAAGTATATAAAAATATAAATGTGTATAACTTAAAATCCTTTTTATTTCCTGTGGAAATATCACATTTACGAATATTTTTAGTTGCACATTGACATATTTATATCACTTGTTGAAGTTATACTTTTTTTGGCGCATTTGGGAAAACAGATCAGAGTGTATTTTTGGCGTGTGACGAAGTTGCGCGCGCCGATGTAACACGTTTGGCATGTGACGGAAGTTGCGCGTGCCGATGCAACACATAATTTATTATTATGATTATATTCATTTCGGTCTCAGGGGTACATGCGCATGCCAATATTTTGTTATACTAAATATATATGTTTATATACTTACAAATTTCTGGTGACTGTTAGTTAGTTAGCTACACTGTTAATTTATATTCATAAAACTTAAGTGTTGAGTGTTGGGTATATAATGTATAAATATAGAATGTTGGGAATATTTGGTGTATATTTATTTTTCATTTTAAGGATTGTGTATCAAGGTTTGAGGCTATATTTATGTAAGTATTTTTTTTTTGTATTTATTTATGAGTGTGAATATTGAATTGGTAAATAATTCAAAAAATATATTAAAATTTCATTTTTTATTAATTCATCATGGGCACTTCTGAATCGATTATAACCACTGATGGCAAAGATGAGTTTCGGTCTAATACAATGATTAAATTACAATGATTATTATGTGCTATATGAGAATCGCATACATTTTTATCAACCTAATCCACTGTAATATTAATAGACTCAGGTAACGGCTTATTTTGTTTTGTTACGCCAAAGAAGTATAACTTCTAACGCACGTACATTAGTACACACACTTTTTACATACATACTTATACCTAACCTTAATTATTGACACAGTTATAATGGAACCAGCTATTATACTATATTATAGTTATTATTGAAATTAAACACTCAGCAATGGGTGAATGGAAAAAAGTACAATATCTAGCTTATCCGTAGAATGTGATTTGATCATGAAAAAATGTCATTGCTAAGCAGATAAAATTGATATATACCTATATCACTGTGAAAGTTATAACTGTCACCGATAAAACTTACAAAGTGTATACATTTTTTTTTAAATCTAGGCGACATTACCATTGGAAACTCTAGAAAAGTATGTGGTCAGCACGTTTGGTCTGATACCTTCCAACAATCTGGACGGCGACGATTTCTCACAGTACGCCTTCAAGCCGGAAACCATCACGCCAGATTTTCACTCTATCTATTACATCAAACCATTTGATCAGGTTAATGAGGTGAGTCTTAAAATTTAATATTGATTTACCAGTCTAATGAATAATATCAATTTTACCTGGGAAATATTCACCCGTACGCGTGAAGGTAATTTGTAACTCCTGCGGTTCATTTGTTTCCGCACAAAAAAAAACAAAGGGCAGAATACTTTTTGAACAGCCCTAATACTTTGCTTTTATTTACAGGTGGTGTTAACCTGGGAAATGAAGTCATTCCAGAAGCATTACTTGGATGCTCCACATAATTACGTCTCTTGGATTATAGGAGATGATGGAGCTGGAAGTCTTTCATCGTACCTGAGAAAAAAGTTAGTCAATTCATTTTGCTACTAACAGTGAAATTATTGCGATTATACGATTCTTCTGTTTCTAGATTAATTTAAAATCAACAATGTTCTCAATTCCCAGAACGACTGCTGAACGAATCCTAACCTATGGCTGTCGCTATGACAGAAGTCCTCCATGTTGTAATTCTATACATTGATTTTAATGCATAAGTGACGTTAATGGTTTTGTTTACTTTAATTATTATATTATTTTAATATAATTATTCTAGGACGTTTTCGATTTTCACGAGGCACTGCGGCACTGTGCGGGGGGGGCGGGGGGTGTTTGTTCGACCTCGAATCTATTATTTCACTTTTTGGGTTGTTTAATCATCCATACATAAGTGAAACGATTAATAAAGTAAACTATGATCGTTTGGAAAGATTGAATGAATTTTAATTTGGTCATCAAATGTTCAGAGTTTTTCAAAATGCCTGTTACACTAAATATCAACAAACGGCATATTTTAAATCCTCTCATTGTAAAGATATAAAAACGGTAATAATTCCTACTATTTCTTTAAATATATTATGTAGAATTCCATCTAATTATTTTTTTTCGAATAAGATTAGTAATATCAAAAT
The DNA here is from genome assembly GCF_057557595.1 of Rhyacophila brunnea. Taxonomy (NCBI): domain Eukaryota; kingdom Metazoa; phylum Arthropoda; class Insecta; order Trichoptera; family Rhyacophilidae; genus Rhyacophila; species Rhyacophila brunnea. Next base: position 18,866,203 of record NW_028232893.1, on the reverse strand, counting down.
ATTACAATTTATTATTATTATTACTATTATAACAATAACCATAATAAAAATAAATAACACTAAATGGACGCATGTTGAATGTTATGACAAAATATTATGTTCCGTCCGGCACGCGTTATGAGCTCAACCGCGCATCGCATAGTTACAATCTTTTACCAGTATTTTAAGACTATACCTCAGCTGAAGTATCTTCTTCTTCTTTGGCCATATCCAGTGACGTCCCTAGACAAAATGCCGCCCCTAGGCAGCGTCAAAATGTCGCCCCATTTTTTTTTATCATCCTTTCATTACTGCAATATCTAAGAAATGTGTTGTATGAAGCATGGCCCCCTCATCCTGAAGCGGGCCTCATGTTGCTTTGCTCCCCCCTACCTATCGCTAAGGATAAAAGTAGTGTGACGCTCTACAGTAATGTTTTCCAAATGGTGTACGCGTTAAACGTGTATATTTAGTGTTTTTTTATATTTTAATCAATGACACATACACTTGAATTGTGGAGTTTTTGAGTATCGCTACACAATTATAAATTGTATTGTGTAACCACATAATTTTAAATAATATCATTATTGAAGGAAAATAGCGCCGCAGGCGAATTTTTTGCTATTAGAGCGAATTTGTGATAAGTGTTTATCTCACTTATCGAGCCCGAGCCCCAGGTTAGAGCCCTGTCAGCCCCCCCCCTTGTGGGGGCCATGGTTTGGATACATTACTAATAAAATATACACCTACCACTAAGCTGAAATATACAAAATTAAATTTAGATATCAATAAATAAATAAGCGAATAAATATAATATTAGTTAGACACTTACCCAAATCACCAGAGTCTGAGATGCCATTTGGTTGATATCATTATTAGTAATACCTACGCAGATGTATTATTTTCACACCATTTTTTCTATGCTATTATTGTACCCTACAACATGTAAACAAAATAATTTTCCTCATTATTTTTTTAATATAAACCTAAATTTAATCATAAATACACTATTAATTAATAGTCTCAACATTCAACCGTTGATGATTGAAATAAACTACAAATCCACACTATTATCAGCAAAAAATATGTTTACTTACAAAAAAACGACTTACAAGAAGGTATTGCACAGTATTATTGTATTCACAGCACGATAAATATGATATAATCTAGGTAGATACCTACTAGTGTACATTTTTATTACAATTAGCTGGTATTTAACGTAAATACCTATTATATGCACGAATACTAATTGATTATGTCAAATGTCAATAAGGATTAATAATCATTATGAATAGGTATCTATTTGCAATAGGTAAATCCGGCAACTTTTAAATCTCGCGAATGACTGGCAAAAATATTTGGATAAATTAAAAAATACGGTATGTATAAATCTCTACCATAAATTCTCCTTGTTTCGTTACCAACGTTGATATAATATATAATATTATTTTCTTTTAATAACTATGGCGCGACATAATTATTGGCTTTTGAGCAGTACACCTACCACTGTTATGAAAGGAACTCTTTAATCTGAGTAAAGGACATTATATTATTATGACTGATTTATTATTCGTTTGTGATGTTTTACATTTATAAAAATATTCATAATGTGTATAGGCGCCAAGTTTATTAGCATTTGTATACGAAACCGAGCAGTCAAATGGTGACATCATACTAAAGTACCGACTGGATAATAATAAAAAAAGCATCCGGAACAAAACATCTCCAAAGCTCTGGTTATAATATAACTAAGTTTAGGTAGCTATTTCTATATAATACCAAATGATTCTCCTCGATTTGCCGCCCTTCGAGTATCTGCCGCCCCCAAGCGACGCTCAATCTGCCTACCCCCACGGGACGTCACTGGCCATATCCGACCCTTAACTGGAGCATATGGACACCACGCGGCGCCTCCGAGAATCCCTATCGCTCGCCAGTCTTCTTGCTTCGTTACAGGTCAAACCAGTATCCCGTAGCTCCGCCGTATACACTCTGTAGATTGTATTTAGCGGCCTTCCAGGACGCCGGAATCCTGTTGGCTTGAAGAACAGGCAAGCCAGGTTGAAGTTCTCTTCTGGCATCCGCAGCACGTGGCCGAGCCATGTCCAACGTCGCCTCTTCACTTTCAGCGTGATGAGAGGCTGCTTCGTGCGTTCTCTTATCTCCTCGTTGCTCCTAAAGTCATACCACCGCACACCCAATATTCGTCGCAAACATCTGTTTTCGAAGCTCAGTATACGGTTGCTCTGAGCCTTCGTAAGGTGCCATGATTCGCTACCATAAAGCAGCACCGTCAGAATGCAAGCGTCGAATAGGCGGCATTTGGTTTTGACCGAGTACAATCCCAAACATTCCGCATCGAGTTGCTCCAGCCATTCCCATTCGGATAGCGAGCTCTTTTTGCAAAATGCCATCTCCCGTGATATGTACCTAACCGAATTTTTTTAAATTTTTTTTTAAACGGTACATGTTCAAACACGCGCGTCAATATCATTTTACTCCCTACTTCAATTATAGTTTGTCAATTTATGGCTACGGCCGTATGTTGTAGCTTAACCACTGGGGAATGCCAAAAGAAATGGCGTATTTAAAAAAAAACACTACCTTATTCTTAGGTCAATAATTATTATAAAGCAATCATTATTCATAAGATCTTTATCACACTTGAATGGTCAAAGACATAGCTTATAATAAGTATCTTTAGAATCATCTTCAAATGTGTTAATCTTGCCGATTTTTTGAATAATAAAATGCCTAATTCTTGTCAAATTTGGGATCACAGAGATTATCAATATAATTTTTTATCGTGAATATTTTACAAAAATTATCTCGTAATAAATTATACTAATGGTTTTATAAATGCGTTTAAAAATTAATAAATGTAAAAAATCTTAACACCACTGCACAGTTATGTACCGAAATATGACTATATTCTAAAACATTAGAGCGAGAGGTTTAAAAGAATACTATTTTATGTAACAAAAATACTTTATGCAGTCATCAAATGTTTACAATAACTATAAAGGATAATAAGGCTTCAAAATTATATAAATAGATTATCTACAACGTTTAAGGAGTGTCCAGGATCATGGTTTGAAAATACAATAAAAACTCAATTTTGACCTACGACGAGCACGTGGGCCGTTAATTGTCTAAATCTTCTCAGCGTATTCCAAGGTCGTTTATCTGGCTTTCTAAATGCGCGGGGTGGGTGGCTCAATTTATATATATAAATATATATCACGAATAGATGCAGCGACTTGTTTGTGAAATTCAGCGTTGCCAGATAATTATTTTACCAAATCGGTATTTTTACCATATGAAATAAAAAAAATCGGGTTTCGGAGCAAAAGCGGGCAACCTAAAAAACGCACAGTTCAATATTTATATATCAATCATAAATGACGCAACATAAACTACAAAATAATAATATAAAACAATATTTTTTCCCGACACTGGTCTGTTTTTACTTGGCGGAAGATTTTACTTCCTGAGGAGTTTTTTCTGCTGCTTAATATAGTAAAGTTCAGCACATGACTATAAATAATCATGTTGAATTGAACAAGTGACTAATTGTCTTAACCTACGTGTCTTATATGCAGTAGCGCACTCAGGATTTAGTTTTGGGGGGAGCCCAAGAAGGAGAATGTAAATTAGTCCCATAGGCTATTCTTCTTCTTCACAGCCTAATTTCTCGTTTATCGGTCTTTTGTCTATTGCACTCGGTGTACCTCCCTAGGGCTAGGCTATTTTGTGGGCCCCCTATCTACCGCTAAGATTAAAGGCAGTGTGAAACACTAAATTAACGTTTTTCAAATTGTGTTTTAGTTCAAATTAAGGGTACTTATACAGTAAATTATTGGCGATTTATAATACATCTACTTTAATAATAGAGCTGTCGAGTATCAACACATAATAATCAAAAAATATATTCCACAATTATATAATTAAAAATGTTCATGGCCACGAGGTGTAAAAGCGGCGCAGGCGACTTTTTTTCTAAAAGCTGACGATGCTTAAAGATGATGTGTATTTATCTCACTTATATGGTCAACCCGACACGCCGGGACCCCAGGCTAGAGCTCTGTCAGCCCACCCCAGCCATGACCTACACCACTCCGGAATTCGCGTGGACACTGAAATTTTTTTGACAGTTCCATTAGGTTTCTAAAAAAACCCGACATTAGTGTTTCGAAATTTTTGTGTTAGAAATTAAAATCTAAGATTTTTTTCTAAAAAGGGTGCTGGATAATTACAAATCATTTTTTTGCCGTGTTTTTATTTGTCTAAGCCCAAAGGTATAGTTTATTGGCTATCAATTTCAATGTTTAAAATTCTGATAATATTCATGTTTGGGGTGCCAGGGCTCCTTGACCCACACCCCTGGGTGCGCCACTGCTTATATGTATTTGTTGAATAATCTATTTTTACTTAAAAAGCAAGACGTCTGGCAACGTTGGTACAATTGCTTTTGAGGTGATATTTTTTTGGGCCAGTGGCGGCGCATTCAAATGATAGAATATTATGATTTTATTTCATTTAGATATCCGATCGAGAATTAAATCATTCTATAGAGTAGGGTAGATTTGGCGTGTAGATAGTTAAATATTATGATATAGTAGGTACAGTAGACAATTCTTGTTTTCATTTCACCAATATTAATATAACTCACTTAAAACATTGTATATGTTTTCGCAGTGTATGGGGCCTGCGCGTCGAAGCTGGCAATTCTGTGTCACATATGTACCCCATGTCGCTAATGCACTATTTCTCCATCACCATGCAACTCACACAGGATGGCCTCGACAACATCGACAAGGTACGTGAGCCCAATGTTATACTCACCGCACTTAAGCTCAAATTACATTGGCAGATTGTATCTGGCCCGATCGTCTGCCACGACTGTCAAAATCTATTCTTTATGGTTTTCAAGGATCGGAAGTGATCGTGATTAAAGTGGGATAAATTCTATTTTCCGTCGTCCCGATCCAAGCGAAGATTGCCGAGAACGTACGAAAATATCTGAACACCGCCCACTGGGTTTGACAGCTCAGTTTTGACGTAAATTTGTGCGGGAATACTGTTCAGTGTAGCCGCCAATCTAACGAAGAAATAGTTTTCGATCAACCTATATTTTTAATAATAGCAACACTGTGTTTATTTAAAACCAATCAAAAACAAGGACCAACGCGATTGAATCGTTGCATGTACTTGCATAATATGGTATATTAGTCTATGCGTATTGCATATAGTCTTTAAAAACGTTCGCCACGATGGTTGGCGTGAATCGTTTGATCGGGTTGTGTCTGCTTAGGGATTGCAATACCGAATGAGAAATACTATTAGCGGTATTTTGGTATTTCTAATAGTATACCGGTATTTGTCATAACATTGTGGGGTTACTGCCAAAAGTTGGTATAGAAAATAGAAAAAATATAGAAAAAAACGAATTATAAAAGTCTAAATTATATAGCTATAAAATCTCTTTAAACATTTCACGGTAGTTTAAAATACGCACTATTGCTGCCAGTAAATCCATGCACGTGTGCAGGAGCAAAAAGTTCAGTGTGCACTATTTATGTCAGATCTCAAAAGCCTACCTCCACCTTCCACCACTGGTGTCACGAAACTCGGTGCTCAGAAGGCCAAATGCTCGCCAAACAAGAGCAAATATTGGTCAGAATAAAAAAGGTGTTGGATTTTACTGAAAGTGCTGAAAGCCATTACGTTTGCCAACAGTGTTTCTTGAATTTCAATGGCCTCCTTTACTAAGTGCGAAAAATATTCCTTATTCTGGATTAATATCATGATCTCAAAGTCAAATTTGTTACTCTTGTACATCCAATCTTGGTAATAGCTGTCATCGAAGAATAAATGAGGAAGAACATGCCGTGACAGCATAAAAATCTTTTACGATAACAAACAACCGTCTTAGTCCAAACCAATGTCTCAAACAGTATATTCCCAGAGGATGTATTTTATATCCTGTAAAGGACGTGTAAGCTGCAGATATATGAAAGGACTTTTGCTCACGATTTATCAAGGTGAACATGGGTTTATGACGACTTATTTTTGATATGAATAATTTTGTGAAATTGCCATCTCGTGATGTGATTAAAATAATAGTTTATGTTCTTTTGCAGGTGATCGATGCAGTGTTCGGATATATTAAAATGATGAAGGAAAAATTGCCCGTTGATGGAGAAAGAATCTTTAAGGAAATTCAGGTAGTAACCTTATAATATCACAGTTCCGATACGTCGGCTTTTTGGTACTGTTCGGTTCAGTGGCGCACTACATTAACGTTTTTCAAATTATGTTTTAGTTCTAGTTGTAGTTAGAATTATTGGCGATTTTTAATACATCTACTTTAATAATGGAGCTGTCGAGTATCGACACATAATAATCAAAAAATATATTGGACAATTATATAAGTAATTGAAAATGTTCATGGCCATGAAGTGTAATAGCGCCGCAGGCGACTTTTTTTACTATTAAAGCTAATTTATGATGTGTGTTTATCTCACTTATCTTGTCAACCCGACACGCCCGGCCCCCCACAGCCCGAGCCCCCAGGCTAGGGCCCTGTCAGCCCTCCCCAGCCATGACCTACACCACTCCGGAATTCGGGTGGACACCGAGAATTTTTTGACAGTTCCCTAAGGTATTGGGTTTCTAAAAAAACCTGAAATTAGTATTTCGAAATTTAGAAGTTAGAAATTAAAATCTAAAAAAAAATCTTAAAAGGGTGCTGGAGAATTATAACAAATCATTTTTTGCGGTGTTTTTATTTGTCTAATCTATTGGCTTTCAATTTCAATATTTTGGGGGGGGGGGGGCAAGACCCCTTGCCCCCCCCCTGGGTGCGCCACTGGTTCGGTTATACGGAATACAGCGGCAAACATATTTTGAAAATACCCGATATACTGGATTATTTGTTAGGTTAACCTAACCAAACCTAACCTAACCTAACCCAAACTAACAAATAATCCAATTTATCGGGTCAGTGACGTCCCTAGACAAAATACCGCCTCTAGGCAACACCAAAAATGCCGCCCCATTTTTTTTATCATCCTTTCATGACTCTAATTTTAATATCGAAGAAATGTGTTGTATGGATAACTAACAAAATATATACCACTAAAACATACAAAATTTAATTTAATTTTTTCCACAAAAATGGGGATTTTTAACGTTGGCAATAAAATGTCTTCTTACATGTAATTTTTGCGATACATTAATAAAATTTGCTCTGTCTTGAGAAATTAACGGCGATCCGTGTCACTTTTCTTCTCCACAAAAGTATTTGCAACATTTTTTAATAATATTTTCAGCCTGAGAACGCAAAGGTTTAGGCATTTTTAATCGATAATCGATATAATGACGGCACAACGCTTTGCTACAGACCAAAATCTTGTACAATTATATTTGCTATTTTATATTTCTATTTTTGTAATCTGTATTACTATTATTAGGTATATGGTATATATAACCACGGTGGCCGCGCGGCTTAAGCGTTGGACTATAACGCCGTGGGTCCTAGGTTCGAATCCTGGGGCTGGCAAGTACACATATTGTTTTTCAATAGTCGGATACCGACCTGACAACAGTGTGAAATCGCCGTTACGTTTCGTTTATTTGATTCCTTCTAGCCACTGGCAGGTGAGTACACAGGTCGCAGCTGCTGCAGCATGTATGTATGGTTTAATAGAATTCGCAGCCGATTTTTGATAACTTTTAGTTATTTATACGATCATTGTTAGAGGTGTTTTCATTAATGGTTTTCAGACTATAAACAATATAAACTTCAAGTTTATGGATGAGCTCGAACCCAGGGACAACGTGGAATTCCTCTCGGAAGCCATGCATTACTATCCGCCACAGCACTACATAACGGCAAATTCACTCATCTACAATTACAACCCAGAGGTACCTACTCACCAATTATCATATTATTACGTTAAGTACCTGTGTTTAAAGAATATACCCATCTTACACGTAAATGCATACTGTTGAAAATGCTTATCTGTCAAACATGTTCAAAAAAACGTTATTTATGGAGATGGAATCTAAATTTATAAAATTGAAGCAAAAAAATAGACCTCTGGTCTATTGATTAAGTTGGCTACAAGTGACTTCGCATTGTACGATCATTCGAAGAGAACATTTTTCGTCATTGCAGATATTAGTATTGTCAAAATATGCCTTCAATACTTAAATTCCTACCATTGGATAGGGCAGAGGTCGGCAAACTGCGGCTCGCGAGCCACATGTGGCTCTTTGGGCATTGGCGTGTGGCTCTTTTCCAAATTCCCAATTTTTACAAAAACTTTTGCAAAATTCACAATATTAATTTTTTGTCATTGATTTTTACACTTATTATAATATATAATGACATTATCTCGAGCCTAATTTTTCCTCCGTGATGGTTGAAGTGAAGTCCGTGAAGTCTACTCTATAGAAGAAAAAATAATGAACTTATTACCAATACTAAGACATGTACAATAGTTCGATTCGAAAATTGAATCGCATTTAAAATTCCTAATATGGAATGCGTATAAGACTTCTTCCATCTAGTGTCCAAATTCATTCATTATAGCTGTTTTGTTGCTTTTTCTATATATATCCATACTATGAAATTGGGAGCTAAGATCTTTTGAAACCATAATACTCTTTAATGTACCTCTTCATAGCTCTGATATGAGTATATCAGAATATATGAGACATCCAAGCATTTCTCCTAATTATTCCCATAATATTCAATACATGATCAGCCATCCGGAGTAGTGTATACTACATTAGTATGAGTCAGCTAATCACATTTTCACATGATTTAAACATTCCACATAATATTATGCATGATCAATGATATACATTTTTTCGTGTGCGCAGCTGATCAATTACGTCTTGGACGCGATGACTCCGGAGACGGTGAACATCATGATCACTTCACAGAGCCACAAGGTACCCATCCAATATGATCAGACCGAGGAGTGGTTCGGCACTGAATACAAGAAGACAGGTACATATTAATGACATGTGACTTATATTACATATTGGCAAAAACACTGACGAAAATCTTTGTATATTATTCTAGTAGACCCTCGTTGACCGCGGGGCAGATCTTTCGGACACGGTTGCGATAGGAGAAATTTTACATTCAATGTGTCGATTTTAAAAACGAAATGATTTAACATATTATGAAATCTCTTTACAGGCAGTCCTCGACTTTCGTACATTTAATTTCTAAAAATGTGTTTACGAATGTTGAATTTACAAAAATAGAGCAATGTTTTACATTCATTTGCAGCATCTTTATCAGTGAATTTGATTTTATGTAAAGAATACCTCTGGTTAATATTTGTATTTGTCGAACAAGCCTTTACTTGCATGAAATTCCATTTTAGAATCTTCTTTTAATTTGAGTCTTGCAAACTTCATGAAAACTAAAAGCCTTAGCTTGAATAATTCAAAAACTCTTTTTCATACTTACAACATTAATATAGGCGAAAAGGGGTTTTTAAGTATGCCTGATGTATCGACACTCCCTACGTATAATCCCGTATCTGCAAACATGACATTTTACATCAGAGCATCTCAAAGATTCAAAACGCAATTGCAAAGTAACGGCTGCATGTATCTTACATTGCGCCACTAGTCAGCTACTTCGGGTTCGATACGAGAGACGCGCCGCGTGCTTCGGCGTCAGTGTCATTAAATATTTCCAGAGATGAGAGTGATTTTTCACCAGCGAAAAAAAGCAGTAAACGGGCACGTTTATTGTCAATAATTAGCGACACTGAATGAATATACGAGGGTGGGTCAATAAGTCCTTAGAAAAGCCGACAGGTGGCGCGACTAGTACTGTAAGCGGTTTGTTTTCATGCAGCGGCACTACCGATTCAGTATGCTGCGAAGTTTCAATCAGATTGGTCGGGTTGTTGTGTGTTTCTCGTACATTTAAAAAAAAAATTTGCTTGTGGAAAATGGAAAAATGGAAAATGGAGAAAATTGAGTTTAGAGCTGTTATTAAACATTTTAATATAAAAGGGTCAACAGCAAAGGAAATAAAAAATGAGTTGGATTTAGTTCACGGCATATCTGCTCCTTCACTTGCAACTATTTATAACTGGTTAAATGAATTTAAACGTGGTCGTACATCAACAAAGGATGAACCACGCTCAGGACGTCTTGTAGAGGTGACTACACCAGAAATGATCAATAAAATCCACGATATGGTGTTAAGTGAACAAAGATTAAAGTTGAGTGAGATAATTGAGGTTACAGGGATCTCAAAAGGTAGCGTCATTTCTATTTTACATGACAAATTGGGCATGAAAAATATTTCTGCAAGATGGGTGCCGCGTTTGCTCACAGTCGACAATAAACGCAATAAGGTGGTGGCCTCTAAAGCCCTGTTGTCGCTCATGCAACGCAATCCGGATGAATTTTTTCGTCGCTTTGTGACTGTAGATGAAACATGAATACACCACTATACTCCCGAGACGAAAGAACAGTCAAAGCAGTGGATTGCGAAGGCAAACCATGTCCAAAGAAGGTGAAAACCGTAAAATCAGCTGGTAAGGTTATGGCTACTGTATTTTGGGATGCACGTGAAATTATTTTCGTTGACTATTTGGAAAAAGGAAAAACAATAACAGGGGATTATTATGCATCTTTATTGGACCAGCTAAAAAACAAAATTGAAGAAAAACGGCCTCATTTAAACAGGAAAAAAATCCTCTTTCATCAGGACAATGCCCGTGTTCACACATGTTTACGATCAATGGCTAAAATTGAAGAATTGAAGTTCGAATTGGTCGACCACCCACCGTATTCGCCAGATTTAGCCCCCAGTGACTTTTTCCTTTTCCCAAACTTAAAAAAATGGCTAAGTGGACAACGTTTTTTTTCAAATGAAGAAGTCATCGATCGGACAAATGCTTATTTTGAGGACCTTCCGAAAACTTATTTTTCTGTCGGTTTAAAAAAAATTGAGAAACGTCTAACCAAGTGTATTGAGCTCCAAGGAGATTATGTTGAGAAATAAAAAAAAAATACAAAAATAAAAACTGTTTTAATGCTTTTTTCTAAGGAATTATTGACCCACCCTCGTATTTCTCTATGCTAAATTTAATTTAAATCGAAAAGTAAGTATTTTTATGTATAAATAATAAATTCGATTTATTTTTGAGGTCAAGAATTTCGTATTTTGATTTTTAGTAATGGAACCTATCTACCATTTTTGTATGGACACCTTATCTTTTTTTACACGGCTTTGTTTTGGACGGTAGTCTTTGGAATGTATCCCCCGTACAAAAAGAGAAGAAGTGTATGTCGAAAATATGTGACAGAAAGATTATTAACATTTTTATTATCGGCGTTAAGAATGAACATCTGTTAAAATATTTACAAACCTTGGAAGCGATTTTAGATACAGGATAATTCACAGAAACTGTTTTATTACAAATTATCATTTGTATCTGAAGAAAAATAAACGAAAGTTTTTGTTTATTGAACTTTGAACCTCCCTATCTCCCTTTAAATATATTTCATTTCTTTTGAGGCGTCTAATTCCAAAAAGCGATAAGTCCACATACGGTCAAAATCGAGAAAAAAATACGCACGTATTCTTTGTATAATTTTACATAATATGTATTGATCTATAAATTCCAAAACGCGACATAACCCTAAGAAAAAAAAATTAAGTCTCGATTAATTACAAAAAGCGCCAAGTTCGTGTTTCATAATATTTAAAGCTTCGTTGATTTCGCGCGTGTTTAAGTCAACCAATAAGGGAACGTTCAATATTGAAAAGGGCGTCTCCCATGCTGTAGCATCTGGTAAACTCATGACAGTGTCATTTATGCGGAATAAATTAAAAAGTGACGTAAAAATAGCGCTACGTCCAATTTTATTTTGCAAATATTTATTGCATTTAAGAGTTTATCGGCTGAAACAAATTGCCATTTGGTTCTGATTCCGACATTAGAATTATATTAGATTAGAATACAACGGAAAAAATAATCTCACATTAAAACAAATAATTGAAGCTTGAAACATAAAAACGTTGTTTCCCGAAAATATTGAGTTGTGGACTTTTTGTAATTAGACGCCTCTTTTCTGTCTTTTAAATCATATTAAAGAATCCTTATTTATTCATGTTCAAAAAATCACAATTGATTTAAACGCATGCTTTTTAAATTATTAATATTTGATTGTTGGAAGCCAATTTTCTATTCTATATACAAAAATAAAGTCGGTCACCAATGTGTTAACGGACATTCCCTCACCTACATTTTAGTATGTTATATTGAGGTTCTACTGTATTATTTTGACAGCTGTCTCTTTAGTTTCATAATTCTACCATTAAGAATCATGGTGCTGTCACTAAGTTATCGTTTTGCTGATACATATAAATGTCTAAACTTAGTCATTGAATTAATGTCCATAGCAATACCTACGGAATCCATAACCAGATGGAAAGAAATACAATCATTGCCAGAATTCCATCTGCCGGAGCCCAACATCTATATCACGGACAACTTTGACCTGATCCCTATGCCTGAAAAATCGGAGATAACTGCCAAGCCCACATCTGATGCGTCTGCTGGAGAGCATAACACTGGTGAGTTGCAGTCCCCTGAAGATGCCCCCACGCTGTTGAGAAACGATGAGTTGATGGAGCTTTGGTTCAAGCCAGACTACAAATTCAGACGCCAGACTACCATTATTCTCATTCTCCTCGAAACACCACTAGTGAAAGAGTCGGTCCAATGGTATGTTTTATACAGAAGTTTATTTAAATTTTAGCATTTAACACTCTATACAGACAGCTTAAGACCTTCTCTAGCGATTGGCCCCACTTTGGGAATAGCATTTCCACCTCCACACAAGCTTAAAGGTATATTGTAATTAAAATAAAATATAATATTGAAGACTACAACAGATGAAACCGGTACGGAATAATATAAAAAAATGGAATTACAAACTACTAAATTAATACAATACATTTCCAGATCAATTGACAATAATTATAATAAAGAACACCCAACCATGTCCTACCCTAAGATTATATGGGCCTCCACAAGTTGCTTATTTAATTGGGCATCACATATATTGAAAAAATAAACCTTATATCTATGGAGATGGAACCTAAATATATGAAATTGAATAAAAAAAGATCTGGTCTAGCTACAATTGCTCCATCTCTACAGAAGAAGGTTTTTAAAACATCTTTGGTTAATTAATCAATTACATACATTATTCTTTTTATATTGATTAAATTCGACGTAAATTTGACATTTCACACAGAGTGTCAAAGCAGACATTTAATTATAAAATTTTGCTGTAATTAACTTGTGTCAATTTTATATTGATCAGCCAAAAGCAATGACCATTATTTTTAAGATAGGTACCATTTTGTTTTCAGGGTTGCCAATAAAAGAAGAAAATAATGAACTTGTTAATAATCCAACCACATCTACTAATACAAAGTCAAACTGCCTTTAAAATAGTTATTAAATTAACCAGTGACCCGGATTTATAGAGTTATCATAGTCTACCGTATAGAAATGTATTATAAGGAATGTTTTCTTGTTGCACTTTTCAGGGTGTGTCTGCTAGACACGTGGATCGCTGTGCTTCAGCTAGTTTTGGATGAAAAACTCTATGCAGCAAAGACAGCTGGACTTACGTGTGACATCAGCCGCGACGATAAGGGGGTCGAAATCAAAATCATGGGTTTTTATCAGAAACTGCCTGTAACTATAAAAATCAATATTATTGTTATTGCAAACTGGATTTGTTTGATTATTTATATTGACGTTATTAATCTTTTATATAATCTAAGAAATCTCTATTGATCATCTGCTGTGTTTTAACAAGTTAATCTAAGATCATTGGTTTACACTTTTACAGTATACATATCTGGGATGTTTTCAAATTATATTATATTCCATTCAATTTTCATCAAGTGCCCTCAGTTGATACTATGTATTAACATGTATATTTCTTATCTTACAGATGTTGGTTGATGTTATCACGAAGACAATGAAAGAATATAAAAACTTCATTTCACCCGTCATGTTTTCAGCCTTCAGGGATGATTTCCAAATGGGGGGAAATCACAAAAGTGTCAACAAAATTGAAAACTCCCTCGTCAGGTTGGTGACCTTTTCTTTTATTCCTTCTTTGATCATATTTTCGAAATTGTCATGAAATGAAAAGGGATTTACATAATATGTATGTAATGGTATCTTTATAATATTATCATTTATACCAATCACCCTATGACAATCTTAATATCACCAGTGTGTTTGAGACTTTCGCCTTGTTTATTACAGTTATCTTACAATTAACCACCTTAGGTGATATTTTGAAAGATTGCAGAATGAAACCAATTATTCCATTGCATAATATTTTAATGCCAGATAAAGCGGTAACTTTAGGGTCATTGGTATTTTATCGTAATCTTACATAAATCCATCTTATCCATGGGAAGTACTGCGTTTTTATGACATCTTTAGTGAATAATCGAAAGACAGGAACATTGCATCTAGAGTCTAGACCAGTACTTCTCAAACTGGGGGCGCGGCCCCACGGGGGGCCGTGGAGCTCCTGCTAGGGAGCCGCGAAATATGTCAGTATTTGAAAAACAAAAATCATAACGTGATCCCTGGTCGATATCTGATACAAATCAGTCAAAATCTCGAGGTCGAATTTTTACACGATCACAATACTTTATCCGATATGAATAAGAATTTATTGTAGAACTTAGTAATGAATTTCGCCTCTTTCTTCATGACAAAAAATCAGATCTTTCTTCCCGCTTTAGTGATGAAAAATGGATGAATGCTTCATATTTGGCAGAGTAGTAAATGAATTGAATCTTTCTCTCTAGGGAAAAGATATCAACATTATAATTCTGAATATCAAACTTCAAGCTTTCTACAAAAACTTTCTTTGTGGTCATAAGGAATTAATCAAGGATGCACTGACATGTTTTCATGCTTGAATGAGTTTCTTACCACCAATGAAATATCTCTTTCGACTTCAATTAAAAGTATTATGGTACTTGATCACATTGTCGAATCACAACGATTTTTCAACATATATTTCCCAAACTTAAATGAATACCAAAAGTACAATTGCATAAGAACGCCGTTTGCTAAATCCTTAAAATATGATCATATTACGTAGGCAACTCAAGAAGAATTGGTGATATTAGATCATATAATTTCCTTGAAGTCGAATTTAGTAAAAGAAGCCTTCACAATCACACCACAAAAGCAGCATTATTAATAATAGTTACTTTTGAGACAATATACCCATGCGAAACATCATTTTCATCATTACTGGTAATAAAAAAATAAACACAGGTCATGTCTTTCAACAGAGACTTTGGAGCAAACCCCGCGAATTAGCATTTCAAACATTGCACCGGATATTGATTTATTATGTAAAAATATGCAATCACCCTCTCATTAAATTGTTTTTGTGAGCTGATAATGATAATGAAATGTTCTATTATTTTTAATAAAAATGTACCCATAATAATAATTAATGTTAAATAAAGTACTATTGGTCACTTAAGACTAAAACTTTTGGGAAGGGGAGCCTTGGATTTATTTTTTTCTGATTTAGGGAGCCGTGGTATGAAAACGTTTGAGAAGCACTGGTCTAGACTATGAATAAAATCCGTGATGTACATGTTTTGTAAACAGCGCGATCACTGTTTTTAAAGTTCGCAAATGTAGCATAATATCTTAAGTTGTGAAGAAGAGTAAGAACGGGTAAGTCCTTCTTTGTAACATTTTGCAAATCGCGTTTCTAACGACGTCTTTCGAAAATCGAAACTAGTTTCAAAATTTAACAGCGCTATATCTAGAGCAGGGGTTCATAAAGTGTGTCCTGCGTGACTTTTTGTTGTGTCCCACGAGATTTAATATGTTGAACCTGTACTATTTTTACCACGTTTTTAATAGCTCGTATTCTTGTTTGTCTGGTACAATTTTTTTCTTGTGTCCAGTACACTACCATTAGTTGCTAAGGGGGTCCTAGCAACTAAATTATTAATATATACATGCGTTACTATGGAAATCAATATGAAATGTCAAAATGAAATTTCAGTATTCTATATTTATTCAGTATTTCTATCAAGTACAAAAAAAGTATTTATTAATACATAGAATTGTGAAGTTTATATGATTCAACAGAAAATTTAAAAACGTGGTATATAAAAAGTTCTTTTTATCTTGTAATTTATTCTTCATATCGAATATTAAAAATTACAAAAGCATCTTATCGTGATAAGAATTTAATTGAATTCGACTTTAATTCGACGAAGGACTTTCACTTGAGGTATATCCAAATATAGTAAGTTAAACATGCGCATCAAATGGCATCTTTGTTTGGAAGTCCCTATATTTGTGAAAAAACATTTTGTACAATGAGCATCATTAAATTAAACTTAAGATCAAAATTAACAAACAACCGTATCGCATCTGTTTTCATTGACATCACAAAATTTGAGCCTAGATTGCAGGATTTAGTTTCAAACAAACAATTGCATGAATCACATGGTGACAAAATTTAAATATTATTTTTTAGTATATTAATAATATTGTATAGTGTTAGTTTCAATTAAGTTTACACATTGGAATTTGCCTTTTGTTTTTTAGAAACAGAAAATATTTACAAAAGAAAGGGCGGCGGCCCGCCAAATATTTCTGATCTAAAAATTGTCCCTTTGACGAAAAAGTTTGTGAACCCCTGATCAAGAGTATGTATTGTTCATGTCTCTGAGATACCTTTTTCGCAGTCGCGATCGTCTACTCCTTTCTATTTTCTACACTGCGAAATCTACAACTCTCGCAACAAACGCTTGTAATGAATTCATTTTTGCCGACTATACCGACCATGTCCGGTCCTCAGAGAATCATAATATGGGCCTCCACAGAAGTTGCCGACTTCTGACATATATTATTGGCTGAAAGTGACCCTGAAAGGTGACCGCCATTTGCATTTTTCATGCGCATTTCTGTACGCAGCCTATGACGTATACATTTTTTATAGCTTTCTTATTTGGACTATAATCCACCGAATACCTTCAACGCGGTTTGAGACTTCATGCATACAGCTCTAAGATGATAATCCTAATATGTAGCTAACAATCATCAAGGTCAGTATACTGAACTCCCCATTTACACGGTTCCACGCGATACCGTGTTAAAAAACGTATAAGTACACTAAAATACTTCAAAAAATCAAAGGTAACAAAGATTATTCACTATGTTTTAACACATTCTGGCCAAATTGGTCTCCAACATGCATTCAGAACCGATGGATTTGAACAGTGTTATTTCGAAATCGTGTAAAAAAACTGTGCAAAAAGGGAGTTCAGTGTATTGGCAAGTCGAGATCTGGTTTTGGATTTTACTATGTTTATGGTGGAAAATAAAGATTCGCACAAATATGTGGCACCAAAACAGGATTTTATTTTTTAAGCTCCTTCTGGTCAGCTTGATATCACAGGTTTCGTTATTAAATACTATGTAGTGGGCGCATGAAAATAGTTCCACGGGCACAGGGCTTAGAACCCCTGGTGTAGATAAACCAATTTAAAATACCGAAAGGGGACTGAGGAGTAAGGCCTGTTTTTACTTGCCCTAAACAGATTGATATGATGAATTTAAATACTATATTATTTTCTAATACAAGTCACTCTCAGGGTCCAGTGTTGTCTCTCTGAGAATGTAAGAAAACATGGGGGTCATTTCCCATTTTCAAAAGTCCGGGACACCTTGAAAAAATTGAACGATCGTGTTTATCCTAGTTACAAAAATAAATCGATTCACTTCTCTTACTTATCTTTGTCTAAACAAAATCAGTGACAAGCTCTTTCACTCAATATTTACAATCGTGTTATTCCAGTGATGTGTGGTACGCTTTGACAGTGGAAAACTATTACACGGCTTCCCATAAATTGTACTCACGAATAGACATCAAATACGAAGACATAGAGGCGTTCATAGACAACTTCTTGCAAAGACTGCGCGCTCAGATACTCATCCAGGGAAATCTGCTCAAGGACGACGCTATCGCCATCTCTAACACCGTGATAAACAACCTTAAATGGAAGCCCATGACTGAAGCAGATCGGCCAAAGGTTTCTATGTTACTAATTTTCATTTTCCTTAATTTTTTAATCGTCTACGATTCAACAGTGGCTTTGAAATAGGGTACTTTATGACGGTCAAGTAATAAAACCTAGGTATATCAAAGCGTGCCGATTTCATTCAAATATTGAATACGCATTACATTTACGTGACAAACTTTAATGCGTATTATCATGATACTGACGTAACTATTGAAAATAACATAACAAGTATTTTAGTTTATTTCATATTTTTACACACTCGAGATCAGGATCTGTCATATACCACTTCCAGTAGGGTATGCCAGTTCACATTAATTTTGTATTCCCTGAGGGTCAGAGAATAAGCTAGTAAGCAGTAAGAAATGCTAGATTTCCTCAAAATTCAAACAGTGTCTAGAAACTAGCACTACAAAAAAATACACCATAATAATTGTCAACATTGTATTTATACAAAGAGATTTTATATGACCAGAGAGATCGAAGACGAATTTCGTATTTTGCAGACAGTCTCTAAATAAATCATAAAATTAAAAGTTAATACAATTAAGAAATTTAGTTATCATTTTGTAAGTAAAATTTATTTAAAAGATGTAAGGTAAAAAAATTGCTTGCTAGACACCTATTCAAGAATACTAGATCTGGCAAGAAAAATGGTAAACAACACAAACATAGACCCCTCTAAACCAAGCCGACTGCTTTCTAATTCTAATTCTGCAGTCAACTTAAATAAACATGTTATGCATAGGTTGCCGTTTATATTTCGGGAATTTGCAACATTGGTGTTGCTAGGTGCAATTTGACTTCTGTATTTTAAAGTTTGACATTTTTAACGGCAAAAGTACTCAAAAAGTTTTAACAAACGGACGCTTTTTGTTTTTTTTTAAATTCATTTGAAAAATTTATCTCGGCCAAAAAATGGAATTAACTCGTGAAAATTTTCTTGCGATTATTTTTAACAACTTTCGACGCGGATTAACACGGGAACAGTGCATCGCTGAACTTAATGCTTTATATGGAGATAAAGCACCATCAAAAACTACGGTATATCGCTGATTTAGCGAATTTTATCGTGGCTGTCGTTCACTCACAGACGAGCCGCGTGAAGGTCGTCCAAAATCAGTTGTTTCTCCAAAAAACATCGATGCTGTGCGTGAACTGATAATGCAAGATCATTATGTGATATACCGTGAGAATGAGGCATCTTTGGGCATTAGTAAAACTAGCGTGTATATGATCTTGCATGAATATTTAGACCTAAGGAAGCTATGTTCGCGTTGGATCCCGCATAATTTGACAATCGCTCAAAAAGAGGCGCGTGTCGATTGGTGCAATGAAATGCTCAAAAAATACAATCGAGGTGCTTCAAAAATCGTTAATAAGATTGCTACAGGTGACGAATCTTAGATCTATGCGTATGAGCCCGAAAGTAAACAGCAGTCGACCGTATGGGTCTTCCAAAATTAGTTTAAACCAACAAAAGTTGCTCGCGCTCGAAGCACTTCGAAGCAAATGGTCGCCTGTTTATTCAGAAAAACGGGCCATGTCGCTACTGTACCTTTAGAGAATCATAGAACAGTCAATTCTGAATGGAATACAACCATTTGTTTTCCAGAAGTTTTTGGTGAAATGAGGAAAAGCAACTGTCGGCGTCAAATCATCCTTTATCAAGACAATGCGAGCTATCACACATCGGCTCAAACACGCGCCTATTTGAGCACTCAAAACATCAAATTGATTTGTCATCCGCCGTACAGACCCGAGTTGGCACCAAATGATTTCTTTTTATTCCCGACAGCCAAGGATGAATTGCGTGGTCAACGATTTTCTACACCAGAAGAGGGGGTTGATGCATTCAAAAACCATGTTTTGGAGTTACCTTCTACAAAGTGGCAAAAATGCTTACCAGATTGGTTCAACCGCATGGAAAAGTGTATAAATTGTCGTTGAGAATATTTTGAAAAACAATAAAACTGTTTTTATTGTAAAAATTGTTTTTGTTTGTTATTCCCGAAATATAAACGGCTACCTCGTATATTTGTTTATGTGTTGATATTTTCTTTAGCTTAATTTTATCTGTACTGCAATATTGATCTATTCTATAAGGTTATCCAGCCAGAAAATTCTTCATCTACATACTATCTTTTCGAATTTTTTCAATGATCAGTTGTAAAGAAGTTGCAGCAATGACGGTACAGCTTTTTTCTCGTTTTTTTTGTACGATTAAATGCAAATCATTCAAAAGTCGTTACTGGCTCCTTATAATTTTATGACTGCTTTCAGATGAGAATGTATCGGCTACCACCCGGAGAGAAGTACTGCCGCATAAACTCGTTCTACAGTGATGATACCAATAGTATTGTTACAAATTATTACCAGACCGAATCGCTCACAATTAAGGAGTACAGCATACTTAGCATTGTCATGGTAAGTCTTGTACAATTGCATCTCATTATGCAATTGAGGTGTCTATTTTCATAAACCGATAAGTCACACATAATATGGTCACAATCTAAAGCCGGATAATTCATTAGCGAGTCGTAACTGTGACCATTGCAGATACAGTGACTAGTATGGATGCTAAAAAAATAGTTCGCGAGCCTGCCACCATCAGCCTGAGGCGTAATATCATACAATAATGTGCCAATTAATATACAATTTCAAAACTGGTCAAAAGTATATTATGAAAAATTTTTTTTAATGAAAATAATTATTTAAAAATTGTGAAAATAAATTGTTACACCTCAGTCTAAATATGCCGCCATATTTAACTACCCCTGTTCCATTCGTTAACGTATTTAATTTCAGTAGTGTTCACAGTGTGAACGCCCTCCCCTTCATCATAAATTATCACATGTCACCCCATGTGACATAAATGGATAATCACATAATTAACGGTTAAATATACTTTATTAAATTTAATAGTGGAGTAATAAAGTATTAATGCAATATTTTTACCAACAATGGAATAGTGGCAGTGTTCACGTGTTTGATTCAGGGTTAATGGGAAAGGTGTGCACAAAGATTATATTGTTTTCATTTGAAATCGTAAATGTGAGACAGTAACCAGGTATATATTTTTAAAATAAAAATGATATTATTTTGCATCTCTTTATCCTTGCTAATTTGATAAAAAAAATTCTCTTTCTCATTCTATCTCATTGCAATTTTCACAAAAAAAACAACATTGAACGTAATTCGCACCCCCAGTAAAATACTGTCGTAAGTCTGAAATGGGCGTTTTCGAGTTATGGATGTGGTTGGATTCGTATTTTTTTTTGCTATTTTAATAAAATACTATCGTATCTCAAACTCAAATAGTGTCGGAGAGAAAGCACTTAATACAGTACATTACTTTCCGAAAACTGTTGAATAGATAATAAAATAGTGTTGCAACTAAGTTACGACAGTATTTTACAAGAAGCTTTCTAAAAAACTAAAACAATACTTTTCAAAAAAATACTGTTGTAACTCTGTTACTACAGGAAAATCTTGAGATACAGCGTAATTTTCTCACTAATTGCATGGATATTATTGTTCAAAAGTATTCAAACAAAAAAAACTGGAAGCAGCAGAGGCAACAATTTTTGTTATCAACAATTAAATGGAAGTAAAATACAAGAAGTATGCAAAAAATACTTTATCAACACATTTGGGGTGAGTGAAAGGTACTGCTCCACTGCATGGAAAACAAGAGATCTTCTTTCCGGAACGCCAATTCCAGAACAAAGAGATCACAAAAATCACAAAAAAATTAGTGATGCTTAAAAAAATTATATAAGAGCTCACATTAAGTCTTTCCCAGTGATCGAGTAACATTATTTGCGTGCACAGACGTCCAAATTGTATTTAGATGGTAAATTAACAATTGCTGAAATGTATCGGTTATACAAAAAACAACAAGCTGACAGCAATATGCCATTTGGAAAAGAACACTATTATACGCATCTATATTTAATGACGAATTTAATATTGGCTTCTTTAAGCCTAAAAAAAGATTTGTGCGTTGAATGCGACCTATACAATAATTCTTCACCACCAGATGAAAAAAAAACAACTTCAAGAAAAATATGAGACACATCAACCTGGAAAAAAGAGGCAAGGGATGAAAAGATCAAAGACGTAGCAGAGTCCCGAACTAATGGCCAAGATAGCGTCATTAATGTAGCTGTATATGATTTTCAGGCTGTTTTACCGCTTCCTTGCGGAAATGTGTCAACTTTCTATTATAAACGAAAGTTTGGCAATGTACAATCGTACAGTCTATAATATCACTGAAAATATTGCAAACTGATACATGTGGGACGAGAGTCAAGCTGCATGAGGATCCAATAAAATTGGTAGCTGTGTACTCGATTACAATGCATGTAAAAAATATCACCACAATGAGCATTTTATTTTTTACAGTGACAATTGTGCCGGGCAGAATAAAAATAAATACATTGCTGCAATGTATTTATATGCCACCGGGAATTGACAAAAAAATACAACGATCTCTCATAAGTTTTTGGTCACCGGGCATAAACAAAATGAAGGCGATATCGTCCATTCTACAATTGAGCAGCAGAAAACCAGGGCTCTAAAAAGTGGACCAATATTTGTGCCCAGCCAAATGATTACCATTGTACAAACAAGTAAGAAAACAGGACAACCATACATAGTTAAACCCATGACGACAAATAATTTTCTCAACATGAAAAAACTAGCAGATGAAATCGGTAAAAATTACAACACGGATGAAAATGGAGAAAAAGTTTTGTGGCAGAAGATTAAAGTTATAAAAGTAGACAGAGACTATCCATACATTATTTTTTTAAAACCAGTTATCATGAAGAATGTAGGAAATTGAATGTTCGACAACAGCAAATAGGAAAACCGTTACCAATGGATGGTCTCAATATATCCAAAGCATATCAAGTGTGGCCAAAAATAACGACAATTAAAAAGAAGGATTTGCTTTCCTCTGCACCGCTAAACATCGTGAATTTTATTATGATTTTTTGCTTCTCTTCCAAGTGATGTTTAAAAATTGAAAATCGTATGTAAAAAAATTATTTTCCCATTAAATTAAATAATTAAGTATTTTTTTGTTGTTTTGAACTAATAATTGTATTTTTCTTTTTTTTTCAATAAATCTTTAAAGATTGTACCATAACTTAATATTTTGAAAACCTTCCTTTACAGTGCCCAACAAATTAGTTGAAATTATTAGAGTGATGGTAGGGAAATTTACATAGAAAGTATTGAGTTGATTCAAATTTTACCATGAAATTGTCAAATATCCTAATAAAATACAGTCGTAACTCAGAAATATTCAAATATCTCCGTTTGTATATGTTTTAGAGAAAAATGATGAATACAGTTGAAAATAGATCATGTTTTTCCATAAAAATGAGTAATAATTTTTACATTCAGACTTTTCCTGTATTTACAAAGAATATTTGAAACTTCAAATGGCTCTCCTGCAAAATGCCAATTTTTGACTTACTACAGTATTTTACTGGGGGTGCGGTATGTTAGCAAATCCATTTATTAAGAATATAGTAGGTATTGAACATTCATTTAAAATATCAGGTATATGTAGGTACTTTATAAATCACACCAATATTCAATTATGTATTGGTTATTAACATAACTAAAACTAAATAATATGGCTTCAAAATTATATAAATAGAATTTCTAGGAAGTTTAAGGAATGTGCGGACTTATACTCTGAAAATATCGTAAAATTTCTATTTTGACCCACTTGCGACATGTGAGTCCTTAATCTAAAGGGCCTACAAACTTTTCAGATGGGAGAGTCTTGAATATTTAATTGGCTTCTTGTTTCAGCTACTTATGGAGGAACCACTGTATAATCAACTCCGCACCAAAGAACAGCTGGGGTAGGTATACAGTTATATGCGATGCAGTCTCCACATTCGGCGTTTCTGGTTTCCTCATCACAGTCAACACGCAAGCCGACAAGCACAGGTTTGATTTTAATTTAACCCCTTCTTACCCTATCGTGAGACGATTATATGGACCTTCGCAGGGTGGAGGTTGAATTAGTAGATTTTCGTTTTTTCAAGAAATGGATGTTAACCACTTGCTCAACCTATTATGTCCATACTTTGAGTCCATTTTGCCAGACCTGGGATTCGAACCCGTGATCCACAACATAATAGTCTTCTTTCCAGTTACAAATTGTTCACTTCCCTCCATCTTTACTTAACACTTAACCTACTTCTCCCACCCTCCTGTTATGGTAGTCTAGTAAAACAAACTACACGCACCGCATTGGCATATATTTAGACACATGCAACTTTGCCATACAAAATAAATTTGATATGCAATTTTTCCTTTATGGCAAATATGCTGGTCAATATCGCAATTGAAATACAATTCCTGTCTTTTCAGTACCGATCACGTGGATAGCAGAATAGATAACTTCTTGAACGGTTTCCGCAAAGAGATTCGTGAATTGACTTCAAAGGCTTTCGAGCAGACCAAGCATGCAGTAATTGAGTCCAAGCGGACCGTTGACATTCACCTGCAAGACATGGTCGGAAGGAACTGGACCGAGATCTCACAACACGAGTATACTTTTGACAGGATTGCACAAGAGGTGAACTTGAAGTTAACTTTATCAAAAAGCTACTAATGTCTTTTAGGATGTTACAGTATTAAAGTGCTACTGTTTTCCGACTCATGTGCAGAGCAGTGTACATGAGAACCGCCATCCTTGCTAGTATATATTTAAGAGAACAAAACATTGTGGACATAACAAATCTAAATTCAAGACGTTCACAACGTGAGATTTACAATATAACAAATATTACCCTCACAACAGAGAAGAAAATATTTATATAGTAAAAAAAAACTAAAGTACAATTTTTATACAGAAAAATAAAATTTCGAAAACTAAATACAAAGAATGTCACTGAAAATGTCTAATTCTTTGGGGAATGTACCCAATTATGTATTATATACTCAATAAAATAGCTGATCCGCAATTTATTGAATATTCATTTTAATGCATTATTCAATTGTGCGTAGTACAATAAATAGCAGATCGCAATTGATTGGATATTGAGTCTCTCATAGCGCCTCGGACTGAGCATTCTCTCACCGCGTCGCACCCTTGAACTGTTTAACTGTCGCACATTTCCTTTAGACACACTGTACTGTACATTTAATTCCAGGTTTTGCATTTTTATTCCTGTATTTTATAAGGTATTTCATTTATTCTTTCAGATTAAAATGATCGAGGAATTGACCCTCGAAGACGTTAGGAGCTGGGTCGATGAGCACACGCAGGTTGTCGATAATAAGGCCAGAAAATTGTCAATCCAAGTAAGTTTATTCTTTATATTGTTCGAATGCACTATTTGTCAATCACTCTCGTGAAACCGACGCTGATATACCGGACCGAGACATAAATCCTTTACTTACTGATTATCAAAAAAATGGGTATTCAGAAAGGAACTTGGGTTGGGCCAATCTGTAAAATGAAGAATGGCGGCACCAATGTAATGACAAAATATAGTGTTTGCGAGAGCAATGCGGTTTGAAATTTTTTCACTGCACTCATGTGGGCTACATCAATTTTACAGATAAAAAATTGAGATGCACGTCAAACATCGAGTGACTAGTAGTAACATAATATTTGTTTCACTACATGCTGCAATCACAATGACATGACTAATATGCATATCTGGCGTATCCCAGCACGAACATACCCAAATTTGACCGACATGTCTACCAACCTAAATTTTCACCGTATTAATAATTTACCGATTATGTAGATGACCGCCTTGTGTATGGAATGCGTTTCGTGTTAATTTGGACCAATGAAAATAATGGAATCGTGCTAAAATGCTAACTGTTAAGAATTGCTGCACAGGATATTGCTAGCATCCCTGCCCATTTTTGGAGCCATTTTGTCATCCTGGAAATTACATTTCAATATCATCATTCTAGTTTTTAAACACCTGTATCTATTTTTTAGCAGATAATAAAAACAGTATAAATCTTTTTTTTATTTTTTATAATTAATGGGGGGCATCCTCTTGTATGGAAGTTACAAATATATATTGCTAAATTGTAATTAATTATAAATATTTTGTCTTCAGATCATGGGCTACAAGACCACCGCTAACTTAGACACCGACGAAAAGATCAAAGCGGACCAGACCGTGGAAGTCCTACCCCCGGTCACCGACTACTCCCTGACATTTGTGCCAAGAGAGGGAGATGCGCCCGACGACGTGAACAAGTCAAATGCGTTTTTTGAAAGCTTAGAAGTCTTCCAGGCGGACCTGCAGCTGATGCCGGAGAGGCGCAACGTCACGCCGCAGATGACCGAATCCACGTGATTCAAGATCTCACTCTTGTCTGGAAATGATAGCCTCCCTCAGAATGATCGCCTCCACTCTGTACTTATCCTATTTGTTGGGCTATTGCCTCAAAAATCTCGCCAAACAATAATATGCATATTTTTTTATATTACAACACTAGTTGTCTATTTATATATTTTTTTACGTGTACTATACAATATATTATATATTTTTGTGTTGACCTCGAATTTGATGTTGTTATTAATTTGTTACTCCTGCCCAGATATGTCGAAGAAAAACCTTCATCTACAAAGATGGAGCCTTTCCAGTTAAATGAATGAGAAATTGTTAAGTATTTTAAAAACGTCCACGAATGACGGGGGGTGTAAATGCAAATGGATGGAAACGTAAGTTTTTTAGTAATGACTTCATAAGTCAGTCATGACACTGGTGTGTAGAAGATAATGAACATACTTATACAGTTCTAATCAGTCATACAAGAACATCACAGGTCTAGTGGCAAAGGATATCTCAATGGTTGAATTTTGAATGTCAAAATCATGATTTTTGCTAGCGGGCATGCAAAAATATAAATATACCTGCTATCCATTTAGTGTTTTGCATTTAATTCAATTTTAGGTTTTACATGACGACTCGCAAAGAAATCATAGCAGAATTCCGAAAATTCAAAATGGTTGACATTTTAATACTCGAGCTTAAATATTGGGACCATACCTAAATAAGATTTTATATAAATAAAAATGATTTTAAGTTATACACATTTGTATTTTTCATAAAAATCGATGTTTTTTAAAATTAATATAAAAACTGTAAAATATTGAAAACTTAATAAACTAAATTTTTATAATAAATATAACCATAAAAATAGTGTAATAATAACATAACCTATGCCACAAATATGTAACAAATTCACATTTTTTTTTACAATAATTGTAAGTTTATCTTTTAATTAAAATAAAAATCTGTTTAATGTTTTCAGATTTTATTAATTAATACAGTTGAAATTGTAAATTATAAAAAAACTCTCAAATTGCAAGCTTCGTATTTTTCCGCTAGGTTCTCTGTTGGCATAAGGACCCCCCCCTTAACCGTAGGATGTGATTTGATCATGAAAAAATGTCATTGCTAAACAGATAAAATTGACATATATATCACTTTGAAAGTTATTACTGTCACCGATAAAACTTACAAAGTGTAAACTATTTTTTGTAATTTAGGCGAGATTACCATTGGAAACTCTGGAAAAGTATGTGGTCAGCACGTTTGGTCTGATAGCTTCCAACAATCTGGACGTCGACGATTTCTCACAGTACGGCTTCAAGCCAGAAACCATCACGCCAGATTTTCACTCCATCTATTACATCAAACCGGTTGATCAGGTTAATGAGGTGAGTCTTAAAATTTAATATTGATTTACCAGTCTTATCAATTGTCAATATCAATTTTACCCGAAATATTCACCCGTGCGCGTGAAGGTAATCTGTAACTCCTGCGGTTCATTTGTTTCCGCACGAAAAAAACAAAGGGTAGAATACTTTTTGAACATCCCTAATACTTTGCTTTTATTCACAGGTGGTGTTAAACTGGGGAATGAAGTCATTCCAGAAGCATTACCTGGATGCTCCACAGAAGTATGTCTCTTGGATTATAGGACATGATGGAGCCGGAAGTCTTTCATCGTACTTGAGAAAAAAGTTAGTCAATTCTTTTTGCTACTAACAGTGAAATTATTGCAATTATATGATTTTTCTCTTTTTAGACTTATTTAAAATCAACAATGTTCTCAACTCCCAGAACGACTGCTGAACGAACCTCAACCTACGGCTGTCGCTATGACAGTAGTCCTACGTGTTGTAATTCTACGCGTTGCTTTTAATGCGTAAGTGACGTTAATGGTTTTGTTTACTTTAATTATTATATTATTTTAATATAATTCTAGAACGTTTTCGATTTTCACGAGGCACTGTGGTACTATGCGGGGGGGGGGGGGTTTGTTCGACCTCGAATCTATTATTTCACTTTTTCGGGTTGTTTAATAATCCATCATTAAGGTAAGTGAAACGATAACTATAGTACACTATGATCATTTGGAAAGATTGAATGCATTTTAATTTAGTCATCAAATGTTCAGAGTTTTTCAAAATGCCTGTCACGGTAATTGTTCCTACTATTTCCTTTATGTAGAATTCCGTCAGCTAATTAATTTTTTTTCGAATAAAATTGGTAATACCAAAATATTACAATTATATTAAGATTATAATAACCATAATAAAAATAAATAACGCTAAATGGACACACGTTGAATGTTATGACAAAATATTATATTCCGTCCGGCACGCATTATTAGCTCAATCCGCGCATCGCATAGTTACGATCTTTTACCGGTATTTTTAGACTATACCTCAGCTGAAGTATAACCTTAACACGGTAACACTAGGGGTACATTTATAAAGGGCAAATAATTCGTCATCTTATCTATTTGGGATATCCTTCAGACGTCTCGCACATCTAAACTCGCCTCGTCTGCCGCACAGCCATAAATCAGACCTTCTAGGAACGTAGTACCAATGTTTCATAATATATTATAAAGACCGCGTGCGCACATAGGCACCTAGCGACTGTCACGCGTAACCTACCGAAATGAGGATTTATGGGATGCGGCAACCGACGATCCGGTATAGGAATGACCAATTCGTAGCGTGTACGTATGCGTACTGGCGCCTTCGACCCTCAGCCCGAGACGCATTCAATTTGTTGCTAGCAGCACTAGATGTTTATATTTTTATTATAAAAAGTCGCATTCCGCCAATGTGGCAACGTATGTTTTGTGAATAACGATGATGTCAAATCGACGTATTCGACACGTTGCAGACGGGACGAGTTTAGATGTGCGAGCCAGCTTACAAGGCGCGTTGTCGGCTCAGGGCGACATATCGTCGCTATAGGATTTGTTTCCCGAATAGACCAAATGTCAATTTTTCAGGAGACGAAAAACAAATTTCATTGTCGTATTATGAAATATCAGTAGATGTATCAATCATTTTTTCTACACTGTATGATTGCAACATTATCTAAGAATAAATTCCAAGAATAATATACTGGTATAAATCAGTAAATGCACAGAAAATTTGTTTTATTTACAAGTACTCGTTGTGGATATTCGGGAAATATTTAGCGCTCTCTCAGAATAATGGATATTCGGGACAAAACAAGGACGTTCGGGACTTAAGACCGTAGCGTATTGCTGCACGGCCCACGGATTACTGAGTGGTCAAAAAGTACGCACCTCAAATATTATATTTATTTACACGATAATTTTTAATGATTACTTTTACTATTTCAATACCAAATGATCGTAATAACCCAAGTTCGTAGGTAATAATAACATGCGGCATTCGCTTTTTTCGGTTTTTTTCGTAATAAGTAATAAAATAGTTTTTAATAATCTTTTTTTTTTATTCAACGAATAATTCACAAGATTTAAGAATGTACCATTCTAATTATTGAACATACATAATTTTTAAAATCACTTCTGAGAAAATATATTATAACCAATAGAAAAAATCTTTTTGAAAAAAGTAAGACACCCGGCAGGAATCGTCCCTGCATCTCCTGGTTTTACGACCCAGTCCACAAATTATCCACTATGCTACGAGGTGACATACTTATAACGACAAACTTTAACTATTGGCCTTTTAATACCTGCTCATCAGTATTCTTCAAAATCAAGCGACTATCGGCGATCGGTTTTGGTTTATTAAATAAAAGTAGGTATCTACTACTTCAATTACTAACCGACGTCACGGATTTCTCCAATATTTTATGATGGTACTTACTCGTACTTGCTAACAATTTTATATTAATACTTTTTCCAAAAAAAAAAAAAAATCTATGTATATATATCAGTATATTATTATATCTATATATTTCTATAATTAACAATTAAACTTATTACAAACCACCAAATAAATATTATATATTAACTATTGGAATGACAATACAAAATATTAGCATCTATAAATTAATTACCATTGGCTGCTAATATTAGGTAGGTACCAATATCCTAAGTATATAATATTTACCAAATAACTAGTTACTAACATACATATTAAATTAAATTAACTATCAGCGCATTCAAAAATAAATAATAGCATCGCCTTTATTTTCATAGAAATACCTAGATTAAAAGTAAAATAAAGACAAACAATGTTTAATTAATAATAATTTGAAATAATAATTATTTTTTACGTCATAGTAGTTGCCGGGTCACACTGTAGAATTCATATAACCGTTGGGATTTTGTGTCATTTATCAAAACAAAATGCAGTTATTTAGGTTAAAATACTCACTTCCATAACTTTACTATAAGTTCAGGGCGAACTGGTGATGTATCAGCTATAAATGATCTCTTCAAATTTGATGAATTCACTATTAAAACAATAGTAACTTTAAAAACAATATCAATAAGACGAAATTTGAAAGAGCATTTCGGACGGCCGAAAAATATGAAAGTGGGCTAGATTGTTTTAGAGCTGGACAGCGTGAATGTGGGAGCGAGATGCACGGCGTCAGCGCGGTTTGATTGGCCAAAAGTCATATTCGGGAAATAAAAACTCAGCCAGAGATTTATTTCGACCGAAATTAACTTGGATATTCAGGTGCGAATAGTTGGACATTCGGGAGAACAACACGGAGTAATTGTAACTTAACATGGCGTATTCGGGTTTTTCAAAAAAATATCTCTGTTCCTAGATAAAAATATATTGTTTTTATAAACGATTTCGGTAGAGTTCGATAAAAGAAATTGAACTGCATTAAAATGTCGATTTCGACAAAAATGGATATTCGGGAAACAAATCCTATAGCGACGATATACTAAAATATATTGCAAAAACCTAACATCTCTGAAGGTGATTCTGACGCAAAGGGCAGGGGGGGTTGGTAAAAATTCCAGAATCTACTTTTGAGCTTGAGTCTCAACAGAAAATTTCATTATTTGTCTAAATCTTCTCAGTGTATTCCAAGGTCGTTCATCTGGCTTTCTAAATGCTGGGCAGCTCAGGTTATATATATATATATATTTTTTTTTTTTTTTTACGAATAGATGCAGCGACTTATGTGAGCAATTCAGCGTTGCCAGATAATTATTTTACCAAATTGGTATTTTTACCATATGAAATTTAAAAAAATCGGGATTTCGGAGCAAAAAGCGGGGCAACCTAAAAATGCATAGTTTAATACAGTCGAACTTGGTTATTACGAGGAAGATGGGACCGACTGAATTTGCTCGTAATAAGCGTTACTCATTATAATCGTTACTCGTTATATCAGAGAATATGTATTTTTAAATGAGCGATCACATAACACAAAAAGCCGCAATTCAAACAAAAATATACAATTAGAATTTTTCCCTGAAACAAGCATGGCATTCATAAACTACAAAAGAAGGTGTTTATTGTAATGAACGCTGATAGGTACCTACTTACTTCACAAACCTTGGATTTTTTTTCAATTATATGCGTGGATACTTCAATCTTGTCTGCGAAAACACCAATTAGGTAAGTTCTTAGACACTTAACTAGTATCATAAACGTTATCCGAACCCAGCGGCATCCTGTCCGGTCGGATTTTATTGCTTAGGGTCGAAATGTTTTTAAACGATCCACACATTAACAGTTTTAAGAAAATTTTTGACGATATTTTAGCTAGGTATATCCGATAAGGAGCTCGTTATAAAGAGAAAATCATAAACTAAAATGTCAACGAATGTTTCCTCGTTACATTCGAGATCTCGCTATTTCCGTGATATAACCGAGCTCGACTGTATTTCTAATGTTTATTTCTATATTGTCATCCAGTCGAATCTACGATCTAACGATTAGTAATTTTCTCATGTCGCATCTCCGTAATTATTAACTGTCAAAATCACTTAAATATCATAGTACGTGTCTGTATTAAAATTGTATAATTTATTGTTAAGGGAAATATATTGGGTATTACTTTAATCACGCAGAATCCTTATATTCATTGGAATCAACCTACCCCCATCCATCCCTTACGATATCCCTTTTCGCCAGTAGTGATTGCCGACGAGATGTTGCCACAGTGAGAAGCAGTTTTGCTGATTTTTGACAATACACTGCGCGCTTAATACATAATCTGAATACGCTATAATAATATAACGCTATATAATTGTAATATTTTGGTATTACCAATTTTATTCGAAAAAAAATTAATTAGCTGACGGAATTCTACATAAAGGAAATAGTAGGAACAATTACCGTGACAGGCATTTTGAAAAACTCTGAACATTTGATGACTAAATTAAAATTCATTCAATCTTTCCAAATGATCATAGTGTACTATAGTTATCGTTTCACTTACCTTAATGATGGATTATTAAACAACCCGAAAAAGTGAAATAATAGATTCGAGGTCGAACAAACCCCCCCCCCCGCATAGTACCACAGTGCCTCGTGAAAATCGAAAACGTTCTAGAATTATATTAAAATAATATAATAATTAAAGTAAACAAAACCATTCACGTCACTTACGCATTAAAAGCAACGCGTAGAATTACAACACGGAGGACTACTGTCATAGCGACAGCCGTAGGTTGAAGTTCGTTCAGCAGTCGTTCTGGGAATTGAGAACATTGTTGATTTTAAATAAGTCTAAAAAGAGAAAAATCATATAATTGCAATAATTTCACTGTTAGTAGCAAAAAGAATTGACTAACTTTTTTCTCAAGTACGATGAAAGACTTCCGGCTCCATCATGTCCTATAATCCAAGAGACATACTTCTGTGGAGCATCTAGGTAATGCTTCTGGAATTACTTCATTCCCCAGTTTAACACCACCTGTGAATAAAAGCAAAGTATTAGGGATGTTCAAAAAGTATTCTACCCTTTGTTTATTTCGTGCGGAAACAAATGAACCGCAGGAGTTACAGATTACCTTCACGCGCACGGGTGAATATTTCGGGTAAAATTGATATTGACAATTGATAAGACTGGTAAATCAATATTAAATTTTAAGACTCACCTCATTAACCTGATCAACCGGTTTGATGTAATAGATGGAGTGAAAATCTGGCGTGATGGTTTCTGGCTTGAAGGCGTACTGTGAGAAATCGTCGACTTCCAGATTGTTGGAAGCTATCAGACCAAACGTGCTGACCACATACTTTTCCAGAGTTTCCAATGGTAATCTCGCCTAAATTACAAAAAATAGTTTACACTTTGTAAGTTTTATTGGTGACAGTAATAACTTTCACAGTGATATATATGTCAATTTTATCTGTTTAGGGGATCCTTATGTCAACAGAGAACCTAGCGGAAAAATACGAAGCTTGCAATTTGAGAGTTTTTTTATAATTTACAATTTCAACTGTATTAATTAATATAATCTGAAAACATTAAACAGATTTTTATTTTAATTAAAAGATAAACTTACAATTATTGTAAAAAAAAATGTGAATTTGTTACATATTTGTGGCATAGGTTATGTTATTATTACACTATTTTTATGGTTATATTTATTATTAAAATTTAGTTTATTAAGTTTTCAATATTTTACAGTTTAGGTTTTTGACTACCTACCTAATTTATAGTTTTAATATTTTTTATATTAATTTTAAAAAACATCGATTTATATAAAAAAAATACAAATGTGTATAACTTAAAATCCTTTTTATTTATATAGAATCTTATTTAGGTATGGTCCCAATATTTAAGCTCGACTATTAAAATGTCAACCATTTTGAATTTTCTGAATTCTGCTATGATTTCTTTCAAAATAAGTGTAGTTTAGAGACTGAACGAAAATAATTATTGAAAAAAAAGAGAAATCATACACGAATGCATTCTTTCAAGTTTCTACTATTTCCACACTGAGCTAATCGCTTGTGTCATGGTCAAAACCTGTTGTCGTGGATAGAATTCTAACCCGCAACCTTCTGATCGTAAAGCGAGCCTCACCCCGAGCACCACTAAGCCATTCAAGCAAATTAAATTTCAAATTGTACAATTTCGGCCGCCATTTGTCGTATCCATTTTATGTCATCAAATTTGCTGTTGTTGGTATAGACGTGTCTTTAAAACGACAACGTATCATTATATACTAACGATATACACGAGACAATATTAAAAGGATTCCAAAAACATCTTAAGATAAACGCATTGCATACGGGGATATACAGGGTTCGTTAAATGTCCATAATGATAATGTACAGACGTTTTCTTAAAAATGGAATGAATCGTGATATACGTATGATATACGCAGTTTCCAAAAAAGCGGTAATATGAAAAGGAGTCCAAAAAGACTCTAAAATATAAATGTACCTTGCAAAAAATTTAATACACTTCTTAAAGACGATTTTTCGCTAATTCTGTTAATATCATTTTATTCCATAATTAAAGATACGTGAACATTCACAACGCTTTTGTTTCTAAACCTACCATAAGTAGTAGGTATATATATATATATATATTCTTTTAGCATTACCACAAGCCATGACAGTAGTGTAGTAATAGAAGTGAAACAAACACCCAGGCTTTGAGAAAATCACATAAATACAATGTGACCTCACCAAAAATCGAACCCCAGCTGGACGAAAGGCCAGCGCCTTACGTACTGGACATATATCACCATGTTCAATCCTAAGAGGATCATATTATGGACTTCCACAGAATGGAGGTTAAGTATATTAACAGACTTTTGTTCTCACAAGAAATGGATGTTAGCCATTTGCTCAACCTATTAGATGCATACTATCAGTCCCTATGTTTCCCTAACATCATACGACGCATACCTGGACAGCAACAGTCATCCTGGGAGCGCTGTAATGCCTGTTTTTGAACTCATGAGCGGCCTGGTACAGATCAGGGTCTGAGGGTCCTTTGGGGGGGGGACAGACTCCTGGAGTCGCCCCACATGAAGGAGCGGCCCGGGTGACCTTCAGGCAGCAACTGGTGTAGTAGTTGGTCTTTACGGCTTTCCATGTTGGATGCCAAGTTGAATTCTGAAACGTGTACGCAATATAGATATTCTAACCTTTGACCAAACCAATTGAGCTTTTGAAATTTCATCGATTTAGTATACCTACCTGTTCATCAGTAGTAATATTGGGTTATCTTCTTATTTCCCGTAAATATATCTGAGAAGCGTGGTTATTCCTACAGCCGACCTCTTTCCAAAAGTCATCCTTCGCCACTGCTATACGATGAATAGGCGAATAATTTACCTGACTGAATTGATTCTCTTTCCCTCTGCATGGTCCCCTGTCTCATCAATGATGAAATGAAGGACTGGACGAACTTATCCATAGCCTCATCCAGGGCGGTCTCCTCGATGTCAAAGAAAAATGAGGTCTCCTCAAAGTAGGTTGCCGCATTAATAGAGCCACCGTTTTTCTGTGAATAATTAAAACATTATCATGGCTTAAGAGTTTTTTTTTTCAACCATGTCCGATCTTAATATCCTAATATCCTAATACCCCGATCATACGGGCCGTATTGTATTGACAGATTTTGTTTTTACGAGAAATGGATATCAGCCACTTGCTCAAACTGTTAGGTCCATACTCTGACTCATACACAAATTTAAAAACAATATGTGTACTTGTCAGACCCAGAATTCGAACCCGAGACCCGCGACTCAATAGGCCAACGCTTAAGCCGCGCGGCCATCGTGGGTGTTTAAGATTTATTAGTAAATATTATTATTAATTAATTACATTTCGTGGAATTCGATGGATGCAGGTTCGTGTCTCACCTGTCACCAATATTTTTCTAATGGGCATGTTGCCGAATTATGTTTATTCAATATACAAACCTGAATAAAGGAGTCATAGTCATTCTCTTTGGGATACTTCTTGCTTCCCATGAAGAGCATGTGTTCGACAAAGTGCGCCATCCCTTGGATGTGCAGGGGGTCACTCAAGCTTCCAACGTTCACACACAGAGCGCAGGCAGCCTGAAATATCGACAATATTAGTAAGTAATTCTAAGTAAACTACTGATGAATCAATTAAGTATGACTGTCATAGCACTTTCGTTCAATTACCCCGAGCCTATCTCCCTCCCAGTGACGTCCCTAGATAAAATGCCGCCCCTAGGCAACGCCAAAATGCCGCCTCATTTTTATATACAGTATTTTTATCATCCTTTCATGAGTCCAATATCTAAAAAATGTTTTTATGGAAATATTACTAATAAAATAGCAGACTAATTATTCGAAAATTTGCATGTGTCGTTTTTGGTCACCAATCACGTCGAAGGGCAACGGAAGTAAACTAGATATCGCGAAACCCGACAAAACCAGTGAGCTGATTTTTTTAATGGAAAGATATTTCTGAAATTGAAAGAAGATATTTTCGTTATTTCTAAGTTTAGGTAGCTATTTCTATATATTCTAAATGATTTTCGTCAATTTGCCGCCCTTTGAGTAACTGCCGCTCCCAAGCGACGCTCAATCTGCCTACCCCCACGGGACGTCACTGCTCCCTCCAGCAGGGAATCTTTGCTACTGCCATGAGGAATTGAGACTATTGGAGGCGCAAGGAAGAAAGAGGGGAAAAAAGGCTATTGGCTAAAAATTGGTTATAAAAATATGATTATTTTGTAAATATTTGTGATTTGAATTGCCATATTTGAACGAATCAACCACTTATTTTGAATAATGTGAGGATAGCGCAAATAAACAAGATTGTTTTGATATCCTGTGTGGTTTCGATTGACAATTTTTATAACCATGATTTTAATATTACACCGTCACTGTTTTTTTTAATAATAAAATTGCGCAATCAATAATATGTGGTTTGCTGTTTCAATTGTTGGCGCGATGAAAATATGTAGGTGCTTAGCAATTATTGTGTTTCATGATTATTTCATTTAGAAATGAGGCTATTTCAATTCAATTAATTGCAAGGTAGCTTACCACAACAATTTTCTTTGTATAGCATTAATAAATTAACAAATACGTCAAGGAGATAATAAATCAATTTAACTTATACAGTGCTCGAAATGGAAAATTTCACGAACAGGAACGCTCTATAATTTTCCGAAAAAACGGTATGCTTAATTTTTTTCTTTTCATACGTTGGATGTATAAATGCAACAATAAACTTTGAACTTCTTACATGGATGTATATTGAGCAAGTGGGCAAGGATTGTCAGCGCCGCAGGCGAAAGAACCTCGTCTCAACAAAGTATACCGTCAAGAATTGTATTATTCTTTACTCTTACTTTATCTACCACCCATAATCAGCAGGCATGTTACTTCTACCACCACTCTTATAACTTATATTACTGTCTCATTTGGGATAGTTCAGTTTGTTAACTAATTAAACTTAAAAAACAACATATCCACATACCTACCATAAAGATTCAAATTAAAAATTAATTTACATATAACAAATTTTACAGATTATAGATTCAAGACGAGCACAGAATATTTAAAAAAAAATCAAAGAAATAGTATTAAAATAGTGTTTAAAAATAAAGAAATAGATGCAGCAACTATTAGAAAAAATAGTAAGTACCTATACAGAGACGAGTAAATACAAAATTTATACAGTACATATCTGTACACCGATAGAGCTAACTACGCCATTTAATTATTTAAGAAGTTATAAAACAAAGAATTTATAAATCGTTCACATAAACTCGTTCTCACGCAGGAGGAATATACCAATATCCGAAGCGATTTGGTTGAACACAGTGTATAAGCGTTCTTAAGATAAATCAATCGGATAAAGCCATGGATGGCATCCACACAGCTTCAAACAAAGGATCCTCAAAGATTTCTTTTGAACCTTCTCCACCATAAGGGCCATTAGGCCATACCTACTTCTAAGAAAAGCTTCAAGCCATCATCACCAAACTACGTAATTATAGCATTTTAAATTACCAATGGTGTATCATTAATTATCGGCTTTTGAGCTTTGAGAATCGATGTCTCCGCCGAATCTTAGGGGTACATTGGTACGACCGCGTTACAAATACCCGAGTTCGTGAGCACAGTAGCCTTCGGTGATTGAAGTTATCACGAAGAGACGATTTACGTGGCTGGGACACGTATTCCGGATGCCGCCAAAGAGTGCGGCACTTCGTACCCTTGTGGCACAGCCTCAAGGGTTCCATCGCCGTGGCCGCCTCTCCCTCACCCTGCAGCGGTGCTACAAAAGTGACCTATTTGCTGCAGGTCTGACATGGCGGGAGGCGCATGGCGATGGACCGAAAGAAGTGGCGCCAATGCTTGCCCTATGCCCCAATATTAGGACATGACAGGGTAGAAGAAGAAGTATCATTAATTATATAAGATAAAACATGACGGAAGGTGCAACTCGAGTTGCTAAACACGATTCCTATAGAACAATATAAAATTGTCATTAATCAGTAGGTACCTACCTATATTCAACATTATAAGGACTAATATTGTAGTGTATGTATATACCTATACCATAGGCCCCACATCGTGAAGCTGGCCCCCAGGATAGGATCTTTGGTGGGGCCCCCTTCTTATCGCTAAGAATAAAGGCAGTATGTACGGGGTAACAATAATCTGTATATTTAGTGTTTTATTGTATATTTTAAAACATCCATACGAATTATGGAGATGTCGAGTATTGATAAACAATTAAGAATTGTTTCGTATAACCACATAACTATAAATAATAGTATTGTAAGAAAATTCTTTTTTTACTATTAAAGCAAATTTGTGATGTGTGTTTATCTCACTTATCTGGTCGATTCGCCTCGCCGGGCTCCTCCTGAGCACGGGCTCCCAGGCTAGAGCCCTCTCAGCCCCTCGTTGTGGAGACCATGACCTATATGTTACAATGATGATGCTTTGGTTACCATTATTGTAATATACGTACACTTACCACCTCAGATTAAAGAACTTACCACCGTATTTATTTAATCTATGACTACCATCTAAAATTATTTGTTGTCCGCACTGAACACGTACCTACCTAATTTGTGAGTGTATTTTAAACTAAACGATTCAATTTGTGATGTTTGTCCTTACCTAGTCTCATTATAGTCATTATTATTGCCACGGTGATGAATAATGATAATACAGAACAATAATTTATTATTATGATAGTAATAAAATTTTATTGTAGGATATTCCTTTTTTTTTAAAACAAATTTACAAACAAAAATTAACTAAAAGTTCTCTACATAGTAGGTATCTATTATTTCTATTATTTTTAAAATAGCAAGTTACAACGTATGTAATTATAACACAATAGAAACGTCCCTTAAAAATAAACTAATTACGGTAGGCTATTCAATAGTTTCATACCAAAAACATTTTTGTAGGAAAATGGCATAATGGTGCATTCATTTATTATTCATTGTTAAAATAAGGGTTTACGACACGTCATAAATATTTTTTAACACGTCGAGTCAATTGTCGAAATGACATTGAATCAGAAAACCCTGTTTCAACTGTATTGTCGATCTTAAATGCTTATCGGAGTGAATTCTTAATGTTTTAGCAGATTTACACGAAGTACCTACTACTTAATTAAACCTTCATAAAATTTATAAATATCCACTCATATTTATCATTTTCAAAACGAAAAAATTCTGCTTGTGGCCACTGGTCAACAGCATTATATTATGTTAAATCAGTTTGGATACCAACGACAAAAAATATACTTATATGTAATATATAGAAAGGTATCGCCTGCTGAGATGTTTAACCAAATTTTAAGAGAAAAAATTTAAATAATACAAAATGTTTTATAAAACAAGCGATTATCACTAATAAGTAGATTTTAGCGGAATTTTACGATTTAAATTACCAAACTTTATCATATTAATTTTACCACCCAAAATTTTGCCCGCAAAAATAGACGTGGGTATAAAATTAACACGGCGATTAGATGGCGATGAAAATAAATAAGTTTTATCACTCACAATAATATATAAGTAATAAATTAGTAGGTAAGTAAATTCGCAATGCATACCAGTCAAAGGTAAAAGCGAGACTGTACTGAGATGTTTCATACTTTAGAAATTATTATACAAATATGTAGGTGCCAACTTTATTTTTTATTGAATTTAAGTTATTTAAGTACAAAAGGTTTTCAAACAATGTCAGCAAAGGCACAATTCTTTTGTAGCTTGTAGCTGTAGTTACTTTTTTTTTTATGTAA
The DNA here is from genome assembly GCF_057557595.1 of Rhyacophila brunnea. Classification (NCBI taxonomy): domain Eukaryota; kingdom Metazoa; phylum Arthropoda; class Insecta; order Trichoptera; family Rhyacophilidae; genus Rhyacophila; species Rhyacophila brunnea. The sequence goes on along the minus strand of NW_028232893.1, from coordinate 18,825,557 downwards.
GTATGCAATTATTTGGAGTGTTTAGACAATGCATTTAGACACGGATGTATCGACACAAAAAAGAAAATTGAATGAAATTTAGGGATGTCATAAATTTTATTTTTAACCCTTGCACGCCCGGCATGACATAACTTCGTTAATTTTTAATTTTGAGAAAAACTTTAAAAGATACATTCACACATAAATATCTCAATCTAACGAACCGCAACGCAATTTTAAATGAATCCACGAGCCGGAACGGTATATTTTGGAATTCCACGAACCACAACGGCGCTCCGGTGCGTTACTGTCCATTTCGAGCGCTGAACTTATAGAATAATTCTCACAGAGATCAAAAAAATACCAGCGGATCTCTCCCAACGTAATCCTTAACTCTGAAATCATTTATAATCTAAATAAAATGAGGTTATGGGCGTTATGGGTTTCAAATATGGAGGTAACCAAAAATATTGATAGAAACCTTCTGGAGCCTCAATGTATAAAATTGAAGCCAAAAAAGGAACCTCCGGTTCAGTGATTAATTTAGCTACAAGTGACTTTGCATTGCAGATTCATTTGCAGAGAACTTCACACTACAGTGAGTTTTCAGCTTATGACGGGGTTCCGTTCCACCACCTAGGTCGTAAGTCGAATTTCCTTATAACGGGAAAGTGCTTGCTGAATGAGGCGGTGTACCTTCGAAGATCTATTGGTGTCTGAGTCCTTGAATTGCATCATTGATTTGGCTAAAAGCTGCAGGACATGCCTTCTCTATATTATGGCAAACTCCTTTGGCATAGAATCACCTCTAGTTGTCATCATAGTTGGTGTTCATAAACGTATAAAAATTAACCTTTTGAAATTCACCGGTGTCTACAGCTTTCCGCGGCGACCCCATCTCTTCATTGTGGTCTCCGTCATTTGTGTCTACCTCCTCGCTGCTGTTGTCCTCCGCGTCGTCTCTGCACGACTCCGGAGAATCATCATCCTCCAAAGTCGTGGTCGCCTCCTCTACCCCACTCGCCGGTTTCTCCGGGGACATGTCTGATATTAACAACGCTCGCAATCCATTCTCCAGCTGGATTACCCTTTAAGGAAAAATACAATAGGTCAGAAGTTTTCAAAGAGTGCACCTCATTGATAAACAATAGTCGTCAATGTATTACATAAACACATTTTTTTAAAGATAAGAAACACCAAAAAGATGTGTGCCGATTTTCGATAAAACATTATTTTTTATCATAATCGTAGGAAGGTTCATTTCCTCGTAATTTGGTCGTACAGTACTCTCTCAGCAATCTGCCGCTAGATTATCCGACAACTACTAGGTATATAATCCGCCATTATTTTTAATAGTTGAAAGCACAAGATCAAGCTCTATAATTTGCCGGCATTCATATGTCAAATTCAGTGGTCCGCCGCGTGCCTATGTCAGCTGGAATTTTGATGGATGCAATAAGCAGAGAAGAGGACATTTCCCAAACCTTAAAGGAAATTAACATACATCGTATTTAGCGTAGCTGAGGCATGGAACAACCTACCGGGACGAGCAATAATTTTATCGTGGAAAAAGCTTTTGGCCTCCATGAATTAAGATGATGGAAACTGATAACCTAAAGACTCAGATTAATTCAGAGGACGACTGAAAACTCAGAGCTAACGCGAAATGTTTTAGTATCCTAGGGTTCCGTGTATTTTTCGAGATTTTTGGCATTTTAAAATAAATCCACTTGAATTGTCTTGAATCATATTAAGAAGCACTGACCGCAACCCCTACTATCTCGCCAAACTATAAGCAATCTTTACAAGACACTTGTAAAGCCAGTGCTCACCTACGCATCGGAAACCTGGACATTAACTCTGCGAAATGAGCGAGCCCTGAACATCTTTGAAAGAAAAATTCTCCGCCGTATATATGGACCGATCAGGGATGGCACCAATTGGATGAAAAGATATAATGCTGAGCTTTACGGGCTGTATGAAGATTGCAGCGCAGTTCAATCAATTAAGATTGGGAGACTGCGATGGCTAGGTCATGTGCACCGTATGAATGACAATGAACTGGCAAAGAGAATGATGTCCAGCAATCCAATAGGACGTAGAAGAAGAGGGAGGACAAAGATTCGCTGGTTGGATGGAGCTGCCAGTGACTGCCGTATTCTGGGGGTACCGAATTGGAAAGCGGTCACACTGGATAGGGACAGGTGGAGGGAGCTGTTGGAGGAGGCCAGGACCCACACCGGGTTGTCGCACCCCTGATGATGATGACCGCGACCCCCTTTTGTGATAGCTAAGTAACATGCGACCTTCGCCATATCAGATAAATAGTCATTTTTATTAGTCAGGGAACACATTAATGATGATAAAAAAAAGTGTACTTGTGAATTCACAAGCGACTTTTTTTTACTATTAGAGCGATTTTGTGATGGGTAATATCTCACTTAAGTCGTCGACCCACCACACCGGGCCCCTCCTAAGTCCTGGCCCCCAGGCTAGAGCCCTATCAGCCCCCCTTGTGGGGGCCATGGTCAGTATATACCTGTGGAATATAGTTTTACGAGTCCTTGATTACTGTGGAATGACCGATGGCTAACTTTACAGTGGAATAATATTGTAACACAAACTGCTATGACACTGAATTAGACATGGTAAAACGTTGCAACCAACGTCAGTTACAACGTTTACCCACGAATTTTAAGTTTTTTTTTCTTTTTCAGTGTTAAAATGCAGTTTAGGTTTTATTTTTTTAGTTTGAGGTCCAAGATAGTCGAACAATTTTTTTGTAATATTTTGTATAATTCCATATTAATAAATTACTGCAAAAATAAGAAAAATAAAAAATGTTTTCTTAAAAGTAAAATTTTGTTGCTTACAACCTTTTCATTCGACTCAATTTACAATTTTATTTAAACTTAATAAAATATGTATCTGAAAACATTGAACAGAAAAATTTATTTTATTTAAAGTCAAAGATAAACTTACAATTTAAAAAAAATGTTATAAACTGTGAATTTGTTGAAGGATCCCATCTTATTATTTTATTACATAATTATATGTGATCATATTTGTTATTAAAATTTAGTTTATCAAGATTTCTATATTGTAATTAAGAGATTTTTTACCAATTCATAGTTTTCATATTTTTTATATTTATTTTAATATTTAAAGGATTTCAAGTTATACCTATAAGTACCCTTTTATATTTTTTTTATAAAAATCACTGTTTTTTTAAATTAAATATAAGTAAGTAATTTGACTTAAAATAAAAAAAATAATTTTCTTGTAGGTACCTACTTACAAATTTATTAATTAAAATAGTGTAAATTGTAAATTTTCGAAAAAATGTCTCAAATTGCAAGCTTCGTATTTTTCCGCTAGCTGGTAGGTAAACACATCGCCTTAAAGGGTCTTGTAAGGTTCATGCAATAGATCGGGCATTGTACCCAATATTCTTAAAATATTAACTTAAAGCCGTGATTTTTGGGGGATAGATAGGTATGTAAATGATTAAGTGAATGTTGATTCCGTGGTTGTAAATGGAGAGCTGACTTGTACTTCTTTTTGTCAGACTCCGACTGTATAGGGTTTTCCAAGACTTCTATCTTCGGATTTTCTACGACCCTAAGACTAAATAGCTGCGGTTTTGTTTTAGGATTACACTGAATAGATGTTTTTAATTTGTGACATCGGTTTCGAAAGTGGGACTTGATTTTAGCATTTTAATTGATGTTAACGCAACTAAGCACCGGTTAAAAAGTTACACTTGATTTCACATAACATATTAACATGTTTATTGTTTATATAGTAAAAAAAAAAAACAAAAAATAACGTGTGCACGTAAAAAGTTATTGCCAGTAAGAAAAGTTGTTTTTTTAGATCCATTTTACTCCATTCGTATTTTATTGTGGCTCTATTTTATTTCATTATAAAAAATACATTTTTAGAGAAGCATTTTATTTATTTTCACTTCGAGAAATGATATATTTTTCAACTTCAACAAGTCTTTTCTAATAAAATATTAATATTTACTGTCGAACAACATCTTCTTGGCTACGTGTTAAAACTCCTCCTCAAACTCCTCTATTATAAACTAATAAGCTCCTCCCATTTAGTCGACGACAGCGCCTTCTGGCTTTTGCCTAAATCTTCTTGTTGGACAGTAATTACATTGTAAATTGTTATTGATGTTTTTTTCATTTTTAAACAATGAAGTTTTTTACATTTGGATTTTTAAAAAATAATGTAGATGGAACTGAGTATACCGAGAGATTGTCTATGCCAAAATCTAGAAATTTCGGGAATAATCAATTTTCCTTTCATAACCAACCAGCAGTTTTTTTGTTGGCTGGCTACATTAAATTGTCTCATACACAAACAAAACTTATTTTTTCTGTGTCGGAATAAATGTGAAAAACATTTTGACGAATATCGGTACCGATTTATAACTCAATTTACAGAGTATTCCTTGTTTTAACGCGTTATTACCGCGTTTCACAATTCACATTGTTAAAAACAACGTTAAATTTCGATCGAAACCTGTGAAAGGTTAATAGAACCTTTGTGTATAAACTCAGCTGTTGTCACATTGGTTCCGTTTTTATTTTGTTTATTTGATGTTCTGTAATAAATAAAAAAAAAACAATGGAATTTTAGACAATGTCTCTCTCCAGCAACAATCAGTGGGAATTATTCGATCACGCAAATAAGAAGATGCTGCCGAAAAATCGAGGCGGCTTTCTAGGCTACGATCCGAACGACAGCAATCCGGGTCCTTCTCATCGTCACGGCAATAATATGTGTCACGCCATGCCTCACCCCACCGGCCTACCTTGGAATATCAACGAGATGTCGTGGGGAATGTCAGCGCCGCAGCCGACGCTCGTCGAATTCACGGCCCAGCCGGAGTATCAACACAAGATTAAACCTTCTGGAGTACTGCATTGCAAGCGAAAATCCGCTGTTGAACCTCATATGTAAGTCTGCCGAGCGGTTTTTCCATATCTTAAGAAGGTATTTTGGTAAATGTGCTGCAGATGCCGTCATGAGATTTTATAACTTTCTTTTTAGACCAAACCAAACCTAATTTAACCTACCCCAACCCAATATTACCTCATATAATCGTAGTTTGTGATAATGGTGCATCAAAATGTATGAAGATTTCAAATTTTCAATTAACGATTATTGGATTGAAAATCTTTTGAGACGAAATCCAAACCAAAACCTACTGTAACCCAAAAATAAGTAGGTTGTGTTAGGTTTTGCTCCGATTTTTCGTCTCAAAAACCTTCACCAAAATGACGATAAGGAGTACCTACTATAATATTACCGTTCAGTGGTTCATGGAGATCAAAGATTGATTCCAGTCCACTGACTGATGGAATTCTTGTTCATCGTCACTCTGTATTCTGTTAACAATTATACCATTAGGCATCAATCCAACAGGATATCACTAGTTATTATTAGCTAATTCAGTGTTACCCAAATTGGGTACCCCAAGTGTACAGCCTGAGTGGACAGCGCTCGACGGGGCGTGAGCGGCGTGCGCAACTCAAACGTATAACCAAAAAACGACTTTGTCTACGAACATTTTCACACATGGTTATACGCTTGAGTTGCGCACGCCGCTCACGCCCCGCCGAACGCTGTCCACTCAGGCCTTACACTAAGGGGTGCTGGTAGGCATGCAGGTTGTATAAAAGTATGGTAAGGCAAGCTGGTAATCAAGCTTCAATGTTAACATTATTATATTATATGGGTACATTGTAATGACGGTCAAAAGGTAAAAGTAAATCCTCTATGACGTCCTGCATTTTTTTTATCGCGTCGCTAATTCTCGTAAGTTGTTGGCTATTGTTGGCCTGGTTCATTTAGTTGTATGAGAAAGCCGATTCTTGCCTCTCTTTTTATTTAATACCTCTGTGCTCTCCATACTGACCGATCAACGTTTTGATATTTTTAAAATGAACATTTTATGGATATCTGGATTGAGTTTTGGACACATTTGAAAGTAAAAACGCCGAAGAATCTCTAAAATAACAAGAAAATCTTATAGAAGTGAGGTAAGGGATGTGTGATGGGGTAGGTAGGTTCCAATGAGTAGAAGAATTTTGTGCGTGATAAAGTAGTCCCAGTTTATTTCCCTTAACCATCAAAAGAGACAATAGTTAATACAGATTCGTACAATGAGATTAATGAATTTTACAATTAATAATTTACGGAGATTGTGTTGCGAGAAAAATTACTAATCATTGAATCGTAGATGCGTCTTGAAAGTTGAACGGCGTTAATACGTATGTGTTGTCGATATTTCGCTTCCTCGGTTTTTATAATGAATTGAGCCAAAGGAAACGTAAAGTTGGCTTGGGATGACTGACCTATGGTGGGTTCATGCCCTGTAAACCATTTCGTAGAATTCTGTCTCTGCTTGCATTATGGCACAATGTTATCAATTAATTTATAATGTATTTCTTGTTACAAGGTTGCGCCATCGCATTTTTGCACGTTTGTTCTAATAAATTTCCTCGCAATAACAATCGGCTTGAAATTGATGCGTCGGCCTTCCATAAATTCTTATGAATGGTGAATTTAGCAAGAAATATAATTTACATGTTTTGTGAGGCGGTTGCTCAACCGGGTTCACTGACCGCAGAATATATCATTGACAATTGGTTTGAGATTGATTTGAAAGACACACTTAATATTAGTTTTACAACGTAACATAGTTTTAGGGTAACAAATTATTAACTTAAGATGCTAACTAAAAAGGTACAGTCTGTCTGGAGATCCTTGTAACCCTTATGCGGGGCCACACCGGCAACAAGTCGCACGACAACTCGTTAAATTTTACGATAATTATCATAATTGCTTAAGAAATTTTACGATAATTATCATGCTTATCGTAAAATTTAACGAGTTGTCGCGCGACTTGTTTTCGGTGTGGCCGCACTTTTACAGAAGTAGCAACAAATGAAATATTGCAAAGTGGATTTAAAGAGTAAAAAAGTATGGTAAATTTCCAGGGGGAATTACTTTTTCTAAAAATGGGGCAGTGAGCCAATTGAGTTTAGGAATTTCTGCACTAATAACTTGACTAGTCATAGTTGTTGAAAATTGATACAAATTTCATAACATCCTAATTCCCGGATGGCACCCCATATGGGAGTACCTACTTAATTTTAAAAACGTATTCTATGTATTAAACACTAATTGTATGTATTTGGTTTCATTTCGAAAACAGTTAAGTATTGTCCTGAACAGTGACGTCCCGTGGGGGTAGGCAGATTGAGCGTCGCTTGGGGGCGGCAGTTACTCGAAGAGCGGCAAATCGAGGATAATCAATAAATATATATAGGAATAGGTACCTAAACTTAGTAATAGCAGAAATATCTTTTCTTTAAAAAAATCAGCTGATTGGGTGGAAACAAAATGTACCTATTAATTAGCATAAACGGTTTAACAGGACTGTATTTTTTGTCGGGTTCGCGATGTTTAGTTTACTTCTGTTGTCTTTGGACATCACTCCTTGATGGCCAGCAATGACACGTGCAGATTTGCAAATTATAGGTAGGTACATACTTGGGTGCCTAATTAATTTATCCAAATATTTTTGCCAGTCATTCGCGAGTTTGGAAAGTTGTCAGGTGTATTTTTAAATGTATCTGAAACCGTGGACTCGCAATATTGTCTATTGAAGTAGAGATGACATTTAAATTAAATTTTGTGGTACTTATATATTTTGTTAACCACTTCCCAGTTAGATTTTGGTGAGAAAGAGTGTCTAAAAATTGTCAGATATTTTTTTAAACAATTTATTAAAAATTTTATTTTTACGTTTGTTTTACTTTTTTTCACATTAAATTAACACTTTTTTACAATATTTAAAATTTTATGAAAAATGTGAAATCTTCTTTTAACGTTTTATTATAAATTGTTTACATGTTTTTTTACATTTTATCACAACAGATATGTAGGTTTATGTTTTAAATTTTACGAAAATAATATCTTTTTGGTATGGTAAATTTTGAAAAATTCAATACACAACCCTACATCACAATCTCGTCTCCTTCCGTATTCGTTTGTCGTTTTCATTCATATGTGAGCAGCATACTTTGCACGTCTAGTAGGCCTTTCTTTATTCGCCGTAGGTGGTATTGGTTGGTAACTAAAATGAAGCTAATAAGTATGAATAATATATACTTATTTTTTACGAACATACTTCTAAAATGTGCTCAAAAGTAACTAAATCATGGACTATAGATACATCTAGACGCCACCCGTTGCATTGCTAAATGAAGCTGCGTGCCATGCGTTTGGTTTGTGAGCGAGCGAACGCATTCGTCTACAAATGTTCGAGACCATAGGCCATTTCGGTAGTGCTCGCCCAAAGTGCTCGCACTAGACGCTCAGAATTAAAATATAATTTTCTATTTTTTTACGTTATATAGTATTTTCAAGCGGTCAAAATGCAACCATTAGGTAAAGATATCCATACTTTAAGTTATTTTAAAGAAACACTAGGTCACTGATATTAAAATATATAATAATATACAAATAAATTATCACGAATATGTATCAACTTACCTATGAAACGTAATACCATCTTCTTGCTTATCAGTACGGCTACCATATTTTAATACAACACACAGAACCATCTTTCCTACTTAATTAACTAAAAATATTTACCACTGACCTTATGTTTAACACAAAAAATAGCAATTTAGCAACACGAGCTACGATGCTACCTGAAGCGATTCACCACGATTTGTCGGCGATATATTTGGAAACTAACGAAAACATATGTAGACCTTTTATCTTACTCTAGCGCGTGTCGCAGAGATTATAAGGGTGCCGAATACTTTCTCACTCGCACTCATGCATCGTTTTTGTTCAGGCCTTGAACTAAATTCAAATTACAATAACATGCGACATACCTAACACAAAAATAACTATGAATGAACAATGAAGTCATTGACATCGTAATATACACAGGCCTGCTCTGCCCGGCAGTAAATAAAGCTTTTGTTATGTCATATGGCTCATATATCACTCAAATACCAGTCAAAACAAATAATAAACTGTGTGACAAGTTGAAATACGATCTTCCTGAATGTAGCTCATGATAAACATTCTTGTCAAGTTAAGAAAAAAAAAGCGCGAGTGAGACTCGGGCTAGTCAGTGTGCAAAGTAAATCCGCGCCCGAGTCACACTCGGGATAAACAGTCAAGTGGTTAATAATATAATTTCTTAGATATTGAAGTCATGAAAGGATAATAAAAAATACTGTATAATGGGGTGGCATTTTGACGCTGCCTAGGGGCGGCATTTTGTCTAGGGACGTCACTGGTCCTGAAATGTGGGTCGAGATTGTTTTGTTGCTACATACTTACAGTACGCTTATGTTTTTTCCAGTCCTTCAAAGCAGCTGATAACGGATGAAAAGATGGCTGCCCACTTTGATGGGCTTCACATATCTTCCGAGTACGGCCAGAACAACCGACTCGGAGGGGGGGACGAGTCCGAAGACATGGAATTGCCTTGCACCAGCAGAGGCACCCGGTTCAGGTCCGCCCAAAGAGTAGTGCTCTGCGAAGAAATGCGGCAGCTTAGGAGCGAACCAATTCTGCCGCTATCGTTGCTTCAGAGGTAAATATTCGTATCACGATCCATACATCTTAATCCATCAGGGGTCTAGGAGAGTGCTTCTCAAACTGGGAGTGTACACCCTTTGGGTATGTGGAAGCCTTTCTAGGTTTGCGTTGATGGTTTAGCACTTTTGTTTGGTTAATTATTCATTCGGATGACGGTGTCCTCTAGCTCCTTCCACTCTTTTGGTCCCTAGTTCTTTGCTGCTACGTTATGAGTTTATCAATCCATTGAACTAAGAATACTATTTGTAGATGATGTTGGTTTGTTTTTTAAATTCAATTAAACTCTGCCTAAACCAAATCATTATTTTGATTAGACCATGTCCACAGAGTAGAGGTTTGTATTAACAGTTTTTTGTGTTTACGAGAAATGGATGTTAGCCACTTGCTCAACCTTCAAGACCATACTCTTGACTACAAACACGTATTGTAAAACAAAATGTGTATTTGCCAGACCCAGGATTCAAACCTGGGACTTATGACATTATAAGTTAACACGCAAGCCGCTCGGCCAACGTCGCTAAACCAAATCATACTTATAGATAAAATATCTAAAAATATGTGCATACTTATTTTAGATTTATTATGGTTTGGTCTAGGCAGGGCTCTAATCAACGCAGTATGAAAATAAATATGCTTGTATGACTGACAAAGTGTATGCTATTTTTGTCAGGTTTCCACAGCCTACCTTCATCTCTGACGTGCTGTAAAATTACATTACCGTTTCTTAATCTAAGTTGTTTTTTTTAGGATCGAAAAGCCCTGCATGTCCCTGGTGCTTTGGAAACCACCCAAGAGACTGGACTCTCCCCAGATCGAAGACCCCAACAACAATCCTCGCCACGCGGACAATAACAACTGCCATGGCAGGACCAGTCTCCTAGTTCCCGACACCAACTCCATGGACATGGACATGTAGAATAATTAACAATTACTCTCATATTATTAATCTAATGATAAGATTGTTAATGTATATTAAACCATGTTAGCCCGAATATATACTATGAATATACCACGTTATTTAATAGGATTTGGTCGTTTGCCATTCATTTAACTTCACAGGAAACAATTTATCAGTATACAATGCAGATATATAAAACAAGATATCGGTGTGTTATTGCATAAATATTGTAAATACAGATAGTTTTTACCAAAATTTATAAATATACACAAATTATTCGTTGGTATTGTACCTCCTTCTCGGTTGTTCCTCCGTGGCTGAGGATCGTAACCGTGTTGTAATGTGTTATTTTCTGCACAACCAAGACTCCACTCCTCACGATCCATTGCTTTTTTCAGGGCTGAGGAAAACTACACTTGCTTTCCTGGAGGTTACCCAAAACCACCAGTCTCCAGGTTATCAGGTCCGCACTGAATAATTTGTCTAAAAATTGCTGAATGCGTCCTAGACATATTGTCGAGAGTCATTTCTTTATCTGGAGTTTCTGGATTATTGATTCATCCGTTCTGTGCTCTGTCCAAGATATACGAAGCATTCGGTACCAACACCACATTTTAAAGGCATCAGTTACCTTTCGCTTCTTTGTCCTCAAGGTCTATATGACGACACCATATAAAAATATGGACAAGACTTATGTTTACACAAGTCAATTGAAGTTGTTCAGTCCTTCCATAATATAGTTTTGTATAAATTTTTTCGCAATCTGTGTGCACTTTTTTATTTCTGCTTTACATCCGTCCATCGCTAATGGTCGATCCCATATATACCTTACCTTTATGCTGTAAAAATATTTCTTATACAAAGCATTGTAAGCTCATACATTTCAGACAATCTTAATTCAATGCGCTGATGCACAATCACAATCGTAGACTCATTTGCTTTGGCTTTTTCCATGTGATAACAATATTTCAACTGCTCTTACTGCAGACATTATGCACATACTCAGAGTAAGATATGACTTCATTTCCAAACAGTCAATCACCATTTGGCAAATGTGATGTGAATTGAAGGCAAAATTTTCAATTGGCTGCTCATAACACACTTTTTTACGGCACCACGAAAAAGTCTTTCTACCTGCACAAATGCAAAATTTTTTAAATTCATTGAAATATGGTAATTTAAGAAGACACTGTCTTAGTCAAATACAAAAATAATATCTCTAGGTCGCAATCATTTGCATTCGATTTAAATCTTTTAAATTCGATTTTCTCAATAGATACAAAACAGGATACAAGTATGTGCACTAACCCGTCAATATTATAGTATCATCTGTTTTATTTCATTATATGTTTTCTTTTAAAGAATGTTTGGCTAGACAAGTACAACTATAACTTGAGGCGTTTGAAGAACTAATAACTTGTAATACACTGGCGATACTCACATCACGACACTAACTCCAAGGTCATACCTCAAGTTATAACTGTCATATTAGGGATGGCGAACCCTTTCCTCTAAGTGTTTCAAATTTTATACAAAAATTATTTTAAAAATATTCACGTCTCAGATAAATAAACCAAAATACTGCCTTATATTATATCAGACATTTTTTTTTACAATTTAGTTGGAAATTTGTTGTTTGGTGTCAATTCATTTATTTTATGTTTATAATTGAAATGAGAGATCATGCTACAACACATGATTCAGTCAACCCATTACGAATGTCATATTTTATTTTTGATTTGAAATTATTCATCGAGGAAAATAGTTGTTCTCAGTCACGTATTTACTCAAAGATTGGCACAATTGGCAGTTTATTAATTTTTTTATTGAATTTAACATACGTATCTAGGTATCTTTACCTAGATACATGTACTATTTACGTATTGTATATGTATCTTTTTTAGTCACTGACATTGCTAAGAGTTTATGATAAAAAAATATTGTTTAAATTGTCATTAATTAGATAAATTATATAAAAATAATTGCCCTCATGTCATTGGTTCGCCATCTCTATATCATTGTATGTCCGTTATACACGCATACTTTGTATTTCATTTTATACAGTATTACTACTAACTAAAAACTTCATTGAATTTTATTAATGGATACAATATTAGATTTTCTTGACATCACGCATTTAAAAATACCGAACCCGCGTTTTGTAAGATTTTCAAAAATTACCACTCAAAGAATTATGTCGACTAGATTAATTAAATATAAATTTTATTTGATTTTAATACACACTAAAAATCTATTTCATATTAAATAGGGTACATAATAACTATTACGTATGTTAAATAACATGATTTACTAATTTTAAGTCATAAGAAAAATGAATTTTGTGCTATACCAAATGTTTAGTGAGGTATTTTGTAAAATGTTGTAAACATTGTGCTCTAAAAGACTGTTCACACGCACACAAGTTGACAACATCATAAAAACGGCAATGAAGCTCTTGTTGACACAACAAACCGTTAAAATAAATTATATTTTATGAGGTTGCCAACTTTTTCTCTGTGCGTACACTAGAGGTGGGAAAACTGGTCAATTTTGAAGACTTTACTACCAGTAAAAAAAAAATACTTAGTATCGAAACTTGTTCCAAAATACTTACTAGTATTTGGGATATTATATAGAGCGTTTAGCTTCCTTGACTTTTTAGAAGCCATTTTTACACAAATTGTTTGTATAATTATTATCCATTTACACAACCAAAATTTTAATTCGGTTTATAAGTTCTAATTATAACACTAAACCCAGATAAATGCGTAAATATCAGAACTCGAGCACTAGTACCTATTCCGGGACTTGAGACTGACGTCAACGACGACATCGTGATATGTCTCATACTCAACTGGAACTAAAACTTGTCAGTTGTCACCATTTCTGTCCTTCACTATACCAACTTTACAACTGGGAAGAAAGAGAGAGCAATGACAGTTGAGTGTATCAAGGCTCGACATACGTGTATTATGCTATCTCGCTCGTGATCCTACTAGCGAGTTGCGATGCCGATGATCTCATCCCATGCGTTCAAACAAGTTTCTTGGGCCACACGTACTGAGTATGGGTAGTTGCATCCGAGACTTGCATGTACAAACTGGTGACAGTATTTCCAACTCACCTCTAGCGTACACGACTTAAAAGTTGGTTCTATAAAGAATATGTTAAGGTACACAATACTTTTTGTTAATAGAGCTATCAACTTATATGAGGAGACTGCGTTTCAGCTTGTTTACGAAATATACGATGTTTATGAAATATGAAATCGTATTGTATTAATAATGCTGTCTTCTCTGTCCGTCTTGTTATCTCTTTCATTCCTTACCGCTGGCTTTTATTGCTACATTGTGCTACATATTAATTTTATTATTGTCATGCACAGATTTTTTTTGGATTCGGAAACCATACTCAGTTGATATAAACGATGCCAAGTAATGAACTGAAGATATTTTAAACTGCAGGTCATGTCATGCATGACTTAAGGCTGGTTCGGACTGGTCGAATAATTTAGTCGACTGGCGAGTAATTTAGTAACTAAACGTGTATGAACAGTCAAATTTAGTCGAGTAAAATCATCTAGTTGAGTCGATCCATTTCATTCTATTTTTTCGGTCGAGTAGCGACCCCCACCACCTCTCACTAAATACTAAACAAGTTACGAGACAAGTCTGAACACGTTATGTTTAGTCAAGTTCATTAGTTGTTGTAGAATTTCTTCCTCCAATTCTTCTAATATTATATGAAGTTATTAACGTATTTTTTTTTTTAATTATAAAAATTTCAATAAAAATAATGTTACATTCTTATATCTTGTGAATAAAAAAAATAGTTAATTTTTGCTTTGTTACGTTATGCTCTGTTCATTTTGACACGTCACTTACTAATGTACTGCGTTCAGACACTTTTCAGTTACTAAATCACTCGCCACTCGACTAAATCACTCGACCAGTCTGAACCAGCCTTTGGAGCCAACTCGAATGAAAACACAAATTTTTCATAATATTTAGCCTTCGAACAAATAATTCAAAATTAAACCATTTCAAAAAAGTTTTTTTTACATCCTTTAGGAGGATAGATATTTTATAACCGAACGAATACACCAAACGCTTGCATCGAAATATCGGAGACAATACAGCATACAGACATAACAGCATTAATCACCTAATTTTTCATACCTACTATTTTGTAATAATATTTAACCATATTATGACTATTTCGTTTTTTGGTTCTCTTTAAAACTATATTGATAATATATATTAATTGCATTATTCTGGGATTATTTTTAATTGGGTATAGAATTGTGCAAGCACCTTCTAATTTTGGCCATTCCGCTCTGAATGCACGGCTGAGCATAGGTGTCAGACGTGGACCTGCAGCAGATCTTCATTCATTAATTACCACAATTTAATTTTACTTGTGAAATCAAATCTGATAAAAGAATTTCTTGTATGTATAACATGGCTCCTGCAAATTTAACCATTGTGATACATTGTGGAGTATATCAATGTCGAACGTTGGCAAGTCGAGAACTCCTTGTTGTTAATAGCTCTTTGGTGTTGTAGTGTTTTTTTTTTGTTTTTGACTGACTGTATATAGATTAGGATTATTAGAAATGCAGTTGATGTGGGCGGGCAAAGAAAATCTTATACCTACTCTCAAATGTTTACTCTGCTTTTTAGTTATGTTTTAATGTTAACCATTGATGAAACATCAGCTCTGATTAACATTGTTAAATGTTGCAAATCTGAATAATTGCATTGATGAGGGAGGATTAAACAAGTGCAAGATTGTAATTAAAAATGGGTTAGGCGCAGTTTTCACATCACCACTTAGATATTTGTGTTTGTCTTAAATCGATACTTTTCAATAAAGCCAAAAAGAAGATTGATTTGTATGGGAACTCCAATGTTTCTGTGTGAAAGTTAGTAATTCACTGACGAAAAATTTATCACCCTTTTCCTTTCTTCCACAGATTTATGCTTGAAACAGGATTCAAACACGTAACTGCTTCGTCTGAAAATATATAAGCATTTCATTTCCGACATTCTAGTATATTCCATGTTAATTTTTTCATAGCAACCATATTATATCGTCAGTGTTTTGTAAAAAGGGCGAATTTACTAAAATGCTATATTACAGGAGGATTTTTAGCTTTTGACATTTGTTTATTAATTACCTGTGGATGATTATAAATGTCTAACTAGTTTATACTGTATAATTGGCTTTATAATATAATATTTTAAAAGGCCTAATATGCCACATTCGCTTTTTATCCGTAACACTAAGTGGATATTCGCCCTTACTATTATTGTTTTTAAGTACTTTCCTGTGGAGATAGAAATTCGCTGTTTTTACACAACAAAGCTAGTAGTGTATATTGTTTTTTCAATAAAATCTCAAATTTCGCCAAAATGGTTGATACATCCTTTTTACAAAATACCGACGATATTGGCTTAACTTGTCCTTGAAATGTTAATAATTAAAACAGTTAAACCCCGTTAATTCGAAATAGATGAATCAGAAAATCCAAAAAAAAAATCGAATTACGAAATTCAAAATGTAAGGCAAAAAAACAGTAAAACTTGTAATAAAAACATTTTTTTTGTTCTAGTTTTGTAAAATTGTTAGAAATTGATTTAAATAGAATTTATGTATCTTCGCGAAAATTTCGATTTTTGGCGAATTTCGAATTAACTGTGATCATGAACGGGGTTTCGAGAACATGACTTACAACATTCTTACTACTTCCAAAATGTTAAAAACAGTTACGTAGAATTTACAATCTCATTTTTAACTTTGAAGTCGATTTACTCGACCTGGCACCGGTGTTCTTGTATCAGCTTAATCCTTACCATTTATTTTATCATTTACTAGTAAAAATGTTTTATTATGTGTTTACTGAAATAAATTTGTATTGTCTTTTTTAATTTTAGTCTCAGACATTGAGAATTTTTTTATCTGGATATTGTATTATTAATTTTATATTTTTTTATCTAACAATTTATTTGATTATTAGTTTAATGCAAAGTCAGTTATCTACCTCCACTTTAAAGTTTCTTTTAGATATCATATTTGTTAAGAATTTTGTTCATTAATAAATCTACTTTCTATCATGACATGTTCTGTCTCCTTCCTCTCAATAAAATTGGGTTAAAATCGGAAGTTGCTATGGCACACACAGCTTATTTCGATGTGTTATTGTTTGTCCAATACCAAAATAAAATTGTATAATAGTACCATTCTACTTCGTTATTCAGATTTCTAATTATTTCATAATCCTTTTAAATGATGCAGTGCTTATTTGGTTGTAATTAATAAGGAATTATAAAATTTATCCAAATGTACGTGTGTTTCGCTCAAGATTTCTCATGTAGGTATTTAATAATTTTTGTTGAAGCAAATAATTTGTATGAAATTTAATGTATACATATTGTGGAAGGAAAAGCATGTATATACAAATTTATGGGAGTTAACTGACTTTGCAGCTATTGCCCTCAATTATTCTATTCATAATTGGTATGTATGTTGTTGTGTATATTAAAACTATTAGATAATAATAGTACAGTTTACACTGTATGCCTTCCATTTCTTCCGCGCGATCCATGTGAATAATATTAATTGGGTACTGAGACAAAATCAAAGGGTTACATAATATATTATGGACCAAGTGATAATTAATAAGTAATTGTACATAATGCCTTAGCATTATACATTATGAACACAGTCGGTGAGTAATTGATATTTTTTGATTTATTATTTTGACTGGGCAGTATATAATACGAGTCATCTATGTCCTCAATGGTCAAAACCTAACGAAAAATATGTCTATGTTCTATGTGCCATTTCACACATTATGCAATGATCTATAATACCCCGTTTACACGTGCATGGATTTACTGCTGACAGTACGCATTATTGCAGCCCATTACAAAAAAATGCACGTGTTACGTGTAAACGATAGGATACTGTCATAATAGTTTGACAGATGCTTACAGTACGGTATTAGTATATCGCCACATCCAAGAATGTTGATATGCGTTAATTTTTTCTAGTTATATATCGTCGCCCCAAAAGCAAAAGGGCACTTGTGCAAAAATAGAATTTTGAGAAAAACGCATTTTGTTTTTTTTTATTGAAAAAAAATCGTGTGGAGGTTATTTCTTAATATTTTTTAATGAACTTCCGAGCACATATTGTGACTTATTACTCAAAGATTTAAATGCAATTTTTAATTTTCATATCTCGTGAAGATTCTCGTCACAGTTTTCTGCAACAAAATTTTTTTTTATTGTACAAAGGCCCTTACACAAAATCGTGGACATGTGACGTTTTTGTTATACGTTAATTGAAAATTCATAACTCGAAATGTCACAAGTGCCCTTTTGCTTTCGGGGCGACAATATAATAACCTATTAATCACTACACTTGGTCCATACCATAATATAATTTTACTGCAGTACCGAATCCATTAAAAAATGTCATACTTTCTATTTCAACTTTAGTCGTTACTGTACAATACATTATATTATTACTTGAGGATTTTTATATACACAAGTGTGATTGATTTTTTTTTTTTGAGAATTATGCGGTAATTAAGTCTCTGTGATTGCGTTTTATTATGATTGAATAAAATAAAAAATACTTAAATCAAAATGGAGTGTCTTTAATTTTTGTGATCAATCTATGCTGTGTTGCAGAAATTTACATACCTGTATGCAACGTTTGATAAATGGACTCGTCAAATTATTATGCTGCGGAAGTACGTAATAATTATTATTGTGAAGACTAAAATTGTGTAATGAGATGATTGATATAAATAAGTTGTTCAAACCATCTGGTGTCATCAAAGAATTTTGACTGTAGAGATTAGTGCCTGCCAAATTGTGTGCCTCAAGAGGTCCAGCTGTGCCGCATTGTAAGTATTTTCCATCACTTGATTATCAAATGTACGAGTGGGTCATCGATCCTTTTGCAAGAGTCGACTGTACGCACCTTATTATCAACAGTGGAAGAAAATGTAATGGACTTGAAAAATTATTCCGTGCAGAAAGCCTCAATTTCTGAGCTAGAGTTGTCAGCATTTCGGTTTGGGGTCAATATCCTCGATTAACTACTAGAGCTGTTAAATATCTGTTGCCGTTTAGATTGTTGTATCTTTATGTATAAGGTTAAATAAGCTCATGGAAATGAAATTAAAAAAAAATGGTAATAGTCACAGATGGTAGATGAAGAGTTGTGTCCGTTTATCTAATTTAGAGCTGCGTTTTGACATAATTGTTTTACATCCTTACTCCTTACTAATATAATTATTATGTCGTCACTGTTCTGGCAGAAGACACTAATTCGAAAAAATGACATATTGAGTTAGTTATACCAAAATGTTCCTTATTTCAAACTTTACCGTCTGGAAAAACACTCATTTTTATAAAATATACATTTACTTAAAAACAGTTTTGTGCAAACTCACTAAATGAAAAATTACGAAATGTTGCCTGGAAGTAACAACTAATTGAGTTGGTGTTTTCTGCCAGAAGCATTTTTGCTTTTCACCTTATACTGGCAAGCGACTTAGTGTCTATATTCTCTACATTCTACAACAATATGATCTGAGAGATTGACAGAGCCTGATTAGCAATTATAAATATTGCTTTTAATCATCATAGTCCTTTTATTCATTCATTTATTATTTTATAATCAAAATCGACAACAAGCCACTGATGTATAAAATACATTAAAAAGATTATTTACATGTAGTCCAGGTGCGTTACAACAACCCGTATACATAATCAGAGAGACATACTTTCTTCTGTGATTTGTTTACTTGAGAATATGATAGTATTCAATTTCAATTTTAATTTATTTTACATATTGTGGACATTACAAATTATAAGTTTAAGACGTTCACAACATGACATTTAGAAACAAATAAATATTATTAAAAAAGTATTATGTAATATTGTAATTATGCAATATTAAGTTATTCTATATTATAAATGTGTAAATACAAAAAATATGAAGTATATAGGTACAAGGAAGTACACCGGATGAGTTGAGCAGACCCTATTTTAAGAATTTATAAAATAACGTCCACCTATACTCATTCTCACGTAGATGGAATATATCAACATCCGAAGCAATTTGGTTGAACAGAGTTATTGCTCTCCCAATTGGCATCACCAATGGCAGGTTAGTTCTGCTCCTCGGGAGAACAAACAACTGATGCTCCCGATTTCTAAGATAGTTATCAGGGACACACAAGTCAATATTACCAAGAATGGCAGAGTTCTCATTCACACCACGTATTAGTCGAAAAAAATACGTGGCCAAATATTGATATCTTCTAGCACTTAAACTACAGTATGTTAGCATACCTAAGAGAAAGTCAGTTGGATAAAGCCACGGATAGTATCCATATAACCTCAAATAAAGGAGTCTCAAAAATTTCTTTTGAACTCGCTCCACCATAAGGTCATATTTCAACTGATGCGGGGCCCAAACAATCGACCCACTCTCAAGCCGGCTTCTCACTAAGGAATTATAAAGAATTTTTAATACAGTAACATCCGAAAAGACCCGGCAAGTACGCAAGACGAAGCCCAACATTTGTAGCGCCTTTTTACAAATGATAGCTATATGACCACTAAATGACAGCTTACTGTCAAACGTAATGCCAAGATCCCTTACAGATGGTATTCGCGAAAGAACTCTGCCATTCATCGAATACTGAAAAAATAATACTCGCGAGGCTCTGGTAAATGATAAAATATTGCATTTTTCAATATTGAAGTCCAGTTTGTTACGCCTGCCCCAATCTAATATATTGTCTATATCAAGTTGGAGTTGACGACAATCGTCCAAGGTGACAACTTCCATGAAGAGTTTCAGGTCATCAGCGAACAACAAAAACATAGCATTTTTAATGACCATTGCTATGTCATTTATAAAAATCGTAAACAGCAATGGCCCCAAGTTTGAGCCCTGAGGGACACCAGAAAATGTATTGAACATCTGTGACTGATAGACGCCATACGATACGTATTGTTGACGATTCCTAAAATAGCTCCCGAATAACTTCAGAAAACGATCGGACAATCCAATTAGTTGGAGTTTTTCCAACAGGATGTCGTGATCGACTCTGTCAAACGCTTTTGAGAAGTCATTGTAGGAACAGTCAACCTGATGGCCTCTATCTAGTGCTGACGACACATAATCTACAAATACCATCAGGTTAGTTTCCGTTGATCGGCCAACTCTAAATCCATGCTGCTCATTCATTATAAATGACTCAATTTTTGGATAAATCATGTTATGCATGATCATCTCAAGAACTTTTGCGGGTGCCGAGAGAACAGCCACCGGCCTGTAGTTCTCCACTGATGACTCAGCACCACTCTTATGGATTGGAGTAACCTTTGACATCTTCCACAATTCGGGAAAGATACCCGTCTCCATCACAAGATTAAATATATATGAAAGCGGGCCTTTGACAAAGTCAATACACCCCTTTAAAAAAAATGTTGGGAGATTATCCGGCCCTAAAGATCGTGTGTTCTTTAGCTTTTTAATGAACCTAAACACAATAGCAACATCAATCGGAAGGATATCAATAGATTGGGCACCGCGTGATGGTTTTCTTGACGTTGAGGCAACATCCAGATTCGGACTACTACTTGCGTAGACAGACCTAAAGTGACCGGCAAATGCCTCTGCCACTCCAGATCCGGTCACCTCTTCGCCTTTCCAACTCATTGAATTGGCAAACCCACCATCCCTTCTTAAAGATTTAACATAGTCCCAAAACGATTTAGAATTTTCGCGGATGCAATTTTCTACCGTTTCTATATGCGCTCGATAGGCCAGTCGAACAGCTTGCCGCACTCTTGAGCGATAAAGACTAAACATTTCATAGTCTTGCTGAATATGCTTAGTCTTCCAAGTTCTATGGTAATAATGTTTGACCCTAATGTCCCCGACAATTTCCCGAGAAAACCACCTCGGGTATCGCCTTCCACCACGACATGGCGACTTCCTTGTAAAACACTGGTCAAAAATATTATAAATAATGTTGTAAAAGTGCTGTACCGCGTCATTTACGTCACAAATTTCATACAACTCACTCCAATCTACCTCACCCATTAATGAGTAAAGTAAATCGAAGTTTCCCCCTTCAAACTTCCACCCCCTCTGCAGATTTATTCTGTGTGAGGGAATGTTAGTCCTCTGAATGAGAGTTGGACGAAAATCGTGTAAAAAAGATAAAGTAGGGTGATACGCATCTTCTCGTACGATCGGTGATATACATCGCGAAATCGATATTTTAACGTTGCTAAAAATCCTGTCTAGAAACCCATTAACAGAGTTAGGAACATCATTGTACTGGGAAAATCCAAAAACAGCACACAGAAATTCGAGTTCGCTCTTGACCCTTTCACTGCTGCGCGCTGAATTCAGGTTAAAATCTCCCATTACAATAATCCTTCTATCCCTAATTAAGATGTCGCTAGACAACATTTTCCCAACAAATAGTTTAAACATCTCCAATTCACTCGCTGGAGGAAAATACACGACACAAACATACGTGGTCACTCCGTTACAGGTTAGTTTTACCCAAAGGTCCTCATTAAGAGTCTCCAAAACATGAAAACGTTCGGCCCGTCACCCTTCCATATTTCTAACTCCCAAAAGACAGCCTCCACCCTGCCGGTGGCCTGTTCCGGAGTCTCGATCCCTTCTGAAGACCGTATACTCACTACCAAAATATTCATGACTGAAAACACTGTTATTGAGCCACGTTTCTGTTAATGCTATGACATCATAATCATCAACCAAAACGCCACTCGAAAACTCCACAGTTTTAGTTCTCAAGCCACGGACATTTTGGTAGTAGAAAAACAGCTCATTAGAGCGGTTACTATTCCGAAGTCAGCTACTTGGTAACCTCGGGGTTTCCACATTTGCCACCCATTCCTTTATAAATGAGTGACGTGGCCAATTTTCAGCCTTCAGAACAGTATCAGTAACGTCAGAAGGGATACCCACCTTGAATGATGCGTAGTCCCCTCTTGATTTAATCCGTACTACTGTAAATTCAGCGGTACATAACTTTTTTAAATATGTCAGGAGATCATTGCTAGTAGTGTCTCGGTGAAACGGGTGAAAATGATAGTGTTTCATCACTGGCTTAACCCGTCCTTCGAGACTTCCACGTACGGCGACTCGGCGTTTCCGTGAAATGGTAGCCCATCCGTCGTCAGTTTTTGTTTTTGCTGCTGAGGTCTTATCTGAGGCCTTATCACACGGTTTTTTTATTAGAGGTTGTGAAGATGTTTCTACATTATTTGGCACGGTACTGGACCCTGGTTTAATATATGATCCTTCACATAGTATTTTTGTTTTAATTTTCGATTGCGACCGTGTCGTCCTTGCATAGGTTGGTGGCGGTGTTGTTCGCGGTGCGTTATGGTAACAGGTTGGAAAGTGGTCGTGACTTCCAATCCTCACCTCCGTAACTTGGTACTTGATGAGAATCCCGCGCGTACATCGGATTCGTCGGAATCATATAAAGTTTGTTTTGCAATCTGTATACCTGAGACGATAGTATACACGAAAAGATATAGCACCATGCCAAGGAGTCGACGGGGCTCTCACTCCTCATATCCTCGATGGGCACCGCAAGTGCACCTCTGATTCACCTGCACAATATGATATGCCTACATGGTCTATTTTGTAATTTCGTAAGACGATAGCAAGTAATACACGAAAAGTCACGGTAGCAGCATCGGAAGTAGTCGTGAATCCAACTCCTCACTACTTAACTTGGAACTACAATTACACTGTCTGAGCATCTTAGTTTCGTATGTATATGAGAGACGCAGTATGACTTTGTATATTATTTGACGCTGGCTATTGTCAAGAATATAGGCATGGTGCCATTGTATCCAGCCAGTGTATTGGTTACTTTGGTGTTAGCATCATTCTTCTTCTTCATAGTAGGAACCTCATGGCCGAAGGTCGTGACTCATATGGGCTCCACCCCTCTGTGTACTGAACATCGTGTTCGAATTAACTACAAATTCAATATGTGCTTCTACTAACAAAGCTCACGTGACTCTTCTAACATGAAAGACGCAGTTGTTTCAATTGTGATATATCTACCCGAGGCAGTAAGAAACCAGGTCATGTTTCCAGTCGTAGAAGTGGTCATGCCTTTCACGAATCACCACTTAACTTGACTACATGCACATGGTTAATTTTCTATTAAGCCACTGCTGAAACAATTTTTCGTAATAATTATGAGAGATGCAATTTATTTTATGATTCGTCTGCAAGAGCCATATGCAGTAACTCAATTGATATTTTTTGGGACAACAAGGTGTCTGTAGGTGGATGTATATTCGATGAAATTGTTCGCAAAGTGAAGCTGGGCTGAAAAACTTTTGACCGTCTGAATAATGTCTTCAAAAATGACCCGTGCCTTAAGCGCAAAATGTTAAACCAATGTGTGCTTCCCGTAATCACAAGTGAGTGTGAAACATGGACCCTAAGTAAAGGAGAGACCCAGAAACTTATAGTAGCACAGCGTGGTATAGAGAGGTGCATGTTGGGCATAATGCGAAATGATTGTATAAGAAAACAGACAAGGGTTTGCGATGTAATAGTGTTCTCTAAAAACCACAAATCGAAATGGCTGGATACATAGCCCGAAAAAGGGACAACCGATGGACAAATGTAGTCATCCAGTGGTACCCAAGAGGTACAAAACGTCCGCAAAATAGACCTAGAGGCCGCTTGATCGATGAAATGGTTAAGTACTGCGGAAGTACGTGGCAACGCAACCCACAGGACCGAGAGAAGTGGAATCAGCTTGGAGAGGGCTTCATTCAACAGTGTATTGATTCAGACTGATGATGATGACTCTAACGATAGCTACTTTTCCACCAATGATAGTTACTCTGAAATTCCCTTTATTAATGTCTTCTACTTATTTGCACATGTACCTATTTATAATCTCTACGCTCTATAAGAATATACTATTGCAGTATGTATCTATCTCATTTTATTTATAAAAATACCTAGATAATTTTACGTACTAAAATTTTTCCCTAAAACTATGACAATGGCTTTAGAATATTCTGCATTTTTCTCCTGGCAGAAAACACTAAATAACACTGAGTGTAATCAGTACCGCTGAAAAAGACAAAATGTGTTATTGCAAAAAACACTAATTCGTTTTTTTATAAACAAATAAGAAAATAAACATTAAAAAAGAAAATTTTGTTTTATTTTTTACTTTAACCTTCTTAATAAACAGTCTTTATTTTAAAGTCATCATTTTTACGATTACTTAATAAACTCACATGATAGACCATTTCAAAAATTTTAAAAACTTCAAAGTCAAATTACTCGAAACTAGTATTCTCCAGTTAGTGTGTTCTGCCAGAACAGATACGATATGTAGACTGCAGCAAGTTTAACGTGAAGCGTGGCCATTTCGAGAACTACAATACTGGCAATCCTTTCATAATATATCGCAGCGCCAGGACGGCGGTCAATTTTCGTACTCTATTAACTGTATGTGTTCATAAAAAAATATTAGTTTATTATTTATTACCTATATGTACTAAGATTTTTTCATTATTCATATTAATTTAGTGTCTATTTAAAATTCTCCTTCCCCAGTGAGCTGTAAGATAAAAAAGTTTACCAAACACTGCTCTAGATGGTAGTAGTCGTATACACATTCCATATTAGGAATTTTCTTTCTTTCTTTCGACCATTTCCAATCCTAATAGGATCATATGGGCCTCCACAGAGTGGAGGTTTGTATTGACAGATTTTATTTTTACAAGAAATGGATGTCAGCCACTTGCTCAACCTATTAGGTCTATACTCTGACTCATACACAAATTGAAAAACAATATGTGTACTTGCCAGACGCAGGATTCGAACCTGGGACCCTCGACTCTATAGGCCGGCGTTTAAGCCACGCGGCCATCGTAGGAATTTTAGTTCAATAATAATTGTCTAGCCATTTGATTGTATACGTACATGTAGTTGGATTGGTGATAAATTCATTATTCTTTCTTCTATAAATTAGGCTGCGATAATTGTGAGGTTTCTACGATTCCGCGAGATGTCACTGCTTATTCAAATAAACACTAAATGAGTCATTTAGTCGCCAAACCCGCTCCGGTCGATTTTTTCAATAGTAGTTTTGAATGTACGTATGTATATACTATGTCGCTAGGTCTTCCAGCCTATCGAGGTGTGAATTTTAAATTCTGGCATTTTGTCAAAAAATCAATATATGTATTGGCTTGAGTTGCCAAATCCGCTCTAGGATAAATAACAGATTACTAAATCCGTTCTACATAACCGACCAATCAGATGTCGCGATTCCAACATGATTTTTAGTATATGTTTAAAATGCTAAACAAAACGGTTTTTTGTGATTTACTTGAAGCTCAAAAAACCAGGGTGGGTTTAGCGAGCGACTTAGCGACTGAAATCAAAAATTTTGGGAAAGACTGTTCTAGATCCTCTCAGGGGGCTTTGGGAACCACTAAGTTAATCAATAATAAGACATTTTTTTTGTATACAACTTTATTCAATCCACCAATACAATAATAGAATACATTTTCACTTCATAGACAAAATAACAATTATGGAAATTTTAAACAATTAAATTAAATAGATGTTTTGGCATATATGTACATAAAAGAGTTACGTATTATGTAAAAGTACAAATAAATGTAAAATATCCAACTGATATTCTGTGCAATATGAAGAGAATACTAATTTTTACCATTGTCAATAAAAAAAAACAATGGACAAACATGACGTTGATTAAAGTTCAAAAATATTTACTCGGCTTTTTGTGGGCAGGCAAAGAACTATATTTTTTCACATAGATATTTTGCAAAAGTAATCAGAGATATGTAATTCCATTTCAGAAGTTTTTATGACTGAAATTGCGTTTATGACGATTTAGGAATGACACCAAAGCACCAAAATAACATGCGTTATTTATCAATAATGATTGCCGGTCAGATATTTTCGATTTCAAAAGTGTTCCAGAAGATAATTGTACTATATTTGTAGATAATCCATTCATTTATTTATTTATCTCATTCATTCAATTCTTGTGGTTAGATTATCTTAATTTTATACTGATGACCTATTTATTATGAAATAACATTTGATCAAATCAATAACAAGCAAATAATATACAATATTCTGTTTATAAAACGTATTTATCACTTGTTATTCACCACATATATTTATATATATTATAAAATATAATGAATTAATTACCGGTAAATAAACATTGAATCTTTTATTAATGCGATATTGTTGATAGTAACCGTAACAATAATACTACAGCCCTGTTTATTTCTGTCACACTTGAAGAAATACTATCTGCATCTGGAGCATGTTCAAGGTTAAATTGTTTCACTATATTCATATTTAACTAATCTATAACTGCATTTCTGTTTGGTTCTATTGCAGTACACAATAGCTACGGCAGACATTGCTTCTTTGATGATGCTGCACTTATTACAATAATAGCGTCAAACTACAGTTACTGACATCACTTCACCATTTCTGATATTCAATATTGCTATCGAACCCCATAAAGTTGTTAAAACAAGAACTTGATTGAAATGAACAATTACAACGCAGAATACATTGTGACAATTCTTTGCCTGCCCACCACAGAAGTAAACGTTGAAAAAACGGGTAAAGGTAAATAAAAAGAAGAAATAAGAATTAACCATCTTTGCACATTCGATAATAAGACAACTGTCAAGTTGGCAGTATCGTACAGGCTTGCCGATATTGGAATATGAATATTAGATACGGGACTCAACCGACTGACGATTTGAGAGATTTGATCATATTTCGAACCATCTGATACAATAGGAACAGTGGAGAAGTTTGGATAAAACAGGTTTTCAGGTTTATTATCAACAGCAGAATTTTTGTTGCGTTTTCGACAGTTATTGTATATACAAGGGATAAGTGAATCAGAGTGATGTAAAGTACAATGGTTCCTTGATTTAGGATGTCGGGTAACAATGTTCGAAACTAATTCTGAAGGAATTTTAATATTACATTGTTGTCTTATTAAATTTCTTCTGTACTGTCTACAATCTTTTACGAAACTGTTATTAGAAGAATTTTCATTATCGTTGAGACAACAGGTCCATACAGGCCTGATTATGCTTTTATTGTGTTCGGAGTTACATGTATGAGATGTTCCAATATGTGGCAAGCTGTTTCTTGTTTGACTATTACGATTAATAGTTATCGTTGTCGTGCCCCTGTCGATTGTCATCATGGTGTCTCCGCTGCCCCCTGGGCCCCCTTCTTTGCCAGTTGCCACCTCCTTCGCCTCCTCGGTCACCACCTCTCCCACCTTCACCGCGGTCACCACGGTTTCTGTTACCCCCGCCGCCGCCGCCTCCTTCACGGTCACCACCCCTGTCGCCGCCCCTCCCCCCGCGGTCACCCCCTCGGCCTCCACCGTACCCGCCCTGGAATAAAAACAATGTTAATTAGAATTTACGATTTTTTTAAATATTATAGTATTACAGAATTTAGAATGTAAAAAAACCAGCATTTTCCACTCAATATTGCGATAACCATATTCTGTCTGCGCACATGCTTAACCTTTTCTATGCCTCATTCATACCTACGTGGTCGCAGCCATGATTTATTCTGGATAGGAACCGTTTCCTCATGTCAAGCCTATCAGGCACCATTAGCGAGGGGTGCAAGACTAGTCAACGCGCTCCCCAGAGACGTAGACATTTTCGGTGACATGCTATGTATTTTGTTTTCGAAATTGTATTTTTATGTTTAGTATGCGTTCGAACAAGTTTTTTCGAACAAGTTTATTGGGCCACACATACTGAGTATGGGTAGTTTCATGCCGATACTTGAGAACACAAACTGGTGACAGTATTTCCAACTCACCTCTAGTCAAACTGTCGTATGCATGAGATTCCCAAAAACCTTATAGGCTATATACTGCACGTTTGTATGCATGAGTAAAAACGTAATTAGTTGTTAAGTGACGTCACGAATGTGACATATCATGTGTCATGGTGTTCGTATTATAAAATTTCATTCCCCGATAAATAATTCAAAATTTTGAAATTGTAAATGTGTCTGAAAGTGTGCGAACGGTACCATATAAATTTGATAATTATACATGAATAATTAATATGAAATTTAAATAATTTATCAGCTATTTTATCACATGTATTTTATAATTATTCTACTGTACGAAAGGTTGTATTGCCAGTAAACTTTTCCATTTGGTGGCAACACTGAATACATTTGGTGGCAATACTGAATATTATTATGACTAACTTCACTTCAATTATTGAGATCTCAAAAGAGAATAAGAGTAAATGACAGAAAATGCAAATGATTTAAGACAATAATATGTAATGATCTCTGTATAATATTATCATTTATACCAATCACCGTATGATACTATTGATGTTTCCAGTGTATTTGAGAGTTGTGCCTTGTTTATTACAGTTATCTTACAATAATTAACTAGGTAGGTAGGTGGTACCGTAATATTTTGAAGAACACAGAATGCTTACAATTGTATATTTTAATGCCAGATACAGCAGTAGATACATATTTTTGCGGTGGTTTAGCGGAGATATTTTATCGTAATCTTACGTAAGTCCATCTTATGTCTCCATGAGAAATATTGCAAGCGAAATAGGCGAAATAAGCGAGGCATTTTATCAGTTACCTACTATCTAGATTATAGACTAGGGATCAAAATTATACGTATTTTGTAAACAGCACGACTAGGAACTGTTTTTAAAGTTCGCAAATGTTTTACAGAATCTACAAAACGAATAAGGGCCTCAACCAAATGTTTTTTGCAATGAATGCAAAATTAAAATGACATTTGAAAGTGACAGCTAGCTGAGGCAGCCATTTTTAATGGCGCGTGACGTCAGATCGCTTACGTCACAAAGAGTGTTATTAGCTATTCGATGGAAAATCGGTTAAATAGCTTATAAAGAATTTGGGAATCTCATACATACGGCCCCTAATCATTTGGTAAATAGTATACAAAATGTTAGAATAGAGATTTTATGCAATAGAATGGATGATTGACAAGCGTAGAGCAACTGAGATTTTTGATAAAAGATTTTCTCTGCTAGATATATGGACCAATCGGGGATGGCAACAAATGGATTAGAAGATACAATTCTGAACCCTACAGTCTGTATAAAAACTGCGCTGGCTAGGTCATAATATGCACCGTATGAACAACAATGAACGGACAAAGAGAACAAATCTAAAGGTTCGAAGAAGTAGGCAAAAAATTCACTGCATACATGAAGTCACCAATGACTACCGTATACTTGGGAGTACCCTTCCGGAAAGCGGCCACTTTGTATCAGGACAGGTTGTCATGCTGATGATGATGTAACCTTCTTCTAACAGTTCTGTTTACTGTTAGCAATAAATTTAGCACTTGCACGCACACAATATTGCCATTGTAATAAATAACGTGTTCATGTTAACAATAAACATGTCTACTAGAATGGGGCTGATAGAACGGATAATTAAGACATATAGATAAGCTGGCTGAAGGCAAACCTTTCGGTTAAAAATTTCCATGACTGGACAATAATTCGACAAAATTTAAGAATTTTTATCATCCAAATTGGCAACATAAATGGCAGGAAGAAGATAATTAATGGTTTGCATACCTGGTTCCCCCCTCTCTGGAAGAAAGCGCCTTGCTTCATCTCAAAGATCCTTTCGTTGGAGTCCACCAGGTTGAAGAGTTTATCGGTGAGCTGCAGAGCCAAGGCCTGCAGACGGGAAGGCTCGCAGCGATGCAGTACTACACAGTTGCTCGGATCATCCATGCTGGCTAGTAATTCTTCACCTATAAACAAATTATTATGATCAATCATTGATAGGTCACATTGTATTCTTCTATCAAAGGTTGGAAACCAAATTGCGGTATATCTACATATCTTCAACCAGTTATATCAGCTCACCAATGTATTGCATATTGCGTCACTTACGGATGTTGTATAGCTAAGAGAATATCTTTTTACGTTTACATAATATATGTATTTGAACCAGTGCAAGGATTTTTGAAGTTGTACTAATGGCCAACAACTATTTCTCATAAAGAATTCCACTTTGTGGACGCTTATATGCTCCACTTGTGATTAAACATGGTACAGATTTTATTTTTACATAACTATCTCACTGCAGAAAATATGGCTGAACTATGCAGGTTTTGTTTGGTCAGCATTTGGGCTTGTAGGAAAGTAGTTCATGTATTGCATTGAATGTCAGCAAACCATCCACTCTCGCTGAAACAAATTAATATCAATAAATCATGTTGCATAGTAATCCTTACCAATGATCATTTTGCTGACAAGAGAGTGCACGGCCGGGGCGGGCAGCTGGAACATGTCCTGCAGGGCCTTGAGACCCACTGACGCATACACGTTGCTGTAGGTGAACAGATAGGTCCGCATTGATTCCTCGCGGATAAGGCGCGCTAGCATCTCACGTACATTGTCAGCCTGGTAGAACAGATCCCATACCTGGCGAAAACAATAAATTCATTATTAATTGAATTTTTCCTCCTATGTATTAATAAGGTTTGAAACGGGACCCTTTTCGGCAGTGTGCCTTGGTCAGGAGGCTGAGTAGAGAGGGTTAGAATAATCAACAGTTACAGTGGAGAATGGCGTTTATTGAAAATTAAGACGATTACAGTGTGAAGATAACAAGATTCAAGTAGTCTAGCAAGTACTTCTAAGTGTCCATGTATATATGGACACGTTAACAAGATCCGCAAGTCAGTTTGATTATCAAGAAAAAATAAAACACAACTACCCACCTTGGCATTCATCTTGGGGTTGACGATGTAAGTATGGCAGAGTTGCCAGTTGCCATGTCGCATGGCTCGCGCCGCGGCCACCACGTGCTCTCGCATACTCTCCGGAGGACCCACGAGAGATTGCCTTTCAGATGCACGCAGATTCTGGTAGAAAGTTTTACTGTAAACAAAAGAAGCCATCAATTTAAATGTCCTATGAATCTATCTGTCACAAGTCTTGCAGAAGATAGGTAAAATTGAAAAAGCTAATTCAGAATACCTCGGTCATGAGGGTGACAACTGAATACTGATACATATTCCGCCACGACAAATGTATTGGGAGACGAACGAGTTGAGTTTAGAAAGGAATCAGAATTATTCCATTCTTATAGCTTTCTATAGACATTCAACTATATCGGTGGTCTTCAAACTGTATTCCGCGGAATCCCAGGGTTCCGCGAGTCAAAAAAAAATTCGACAAACAGACCTAGACTTCGACAAATTGTGATTATTTTAAGATATATATATATGGGATGGGGTTCCCCGAAAAAAACTTATAATTATAAGGGTTCCGAGAGTCGACAAAGATTGAAGACCATTGAACTATATCATGTAAATCAACATGGAAGTAAACCTGATCATTCTGCGGCGAGCGTCGAATTCGTGGGCGGCCATGTAGGGTATCTCAATGAGCATGGCGGAGACGAGGTAGACGCACTCCAGCAGTTCCAGGTTGATATGCATGTGGAAGGGCATCTGACGCTGCTTCTCAATCTTCTCTTGCTCCTTAGAACGCTCGTGTTGACGCTGTAATTTCATTGTCCAATCAACAACATGTTTATGAAAACGGTGAATCACAAATCATCAATGTTTAGAGTGGCACTTTTATTTCATGGCGTCGCGTGTGTTAAGTTTTAGCGGAAAATATATTGTAGTTTTTTAATTTATTAGTTCGCGGAGAGGGGTCGAATGTTTCAAATCTATTTTTCTTAAGATGGTAGGCTTTATATAATCGCCAAGTCATCGTCACTGCTGCATTTTGACTTAATCAAAATGGCATCATGCCGTAATCTGATTATCGTCTCATAAATATTCTTATTCTTGGAATCAACAGTTAAATATACATCGTCATACAAAAAATATACATACCTGAGGCAACAATCCCTGTGCCAAGAGTTCTTTAGGTTTGCCGGTGACCATCAGATCAACGAGACACGCGTGGGCGTCCTTGATGTTACCGTGACGGAATGCGCATAATCCCAAGTTGGCCATTGTACGATTGTACAGAATCTATAAAGGTTAGATAGATTGAATCAGACACTTAGTTACTAACGCCGGCACACTTTGCAGTGAAATTGAGAAATGAAGTGACAGCTGTCAAATTTGTTTGTTGCCTACGTTTAAAATTCAAGAAAATAATATCATGGGCTTTATTTGTGACTGTTTGTACTAGTAAACAGACGGCGGTACAATATATGAATTTCTTGCCATGTCAATGAATAAATAATTACAAGATAAAAGAACTTTTTATATATGTTTTTAAATTTTCTGTTGAATCATATAAACTTGACTTGACTAGCTTAAACAAAAAAAATTGTACTTGATATAAATACTGAATAATGAAATGTCATTGATTTCCATAGTAACGCACGTATATATTGTTTAATAATTTTGTTGCTAGGACCCGCTAGCAACCAATAATGGTATCGAAATAACTTTTCTTACAAAACAGAATTAACTGAAAATGAATTCAATTTTACTTAAAGATGGCTAAAAGTATTAAAAAAATGCATTGGTATTGTGTTCTGATATATTCTAAAAGTTTCAAATGTCTAGCCAGTCGGGAAGCTAGTTAAAAATCGATCGCAAGATTTGTACCGGACGAACAACCACCGGACAAATAAGAATATGACATAAGAAAAACGTTGTAAAATATACAGATAATCCTGTAGGTATACTTTATCAAGGCGAAGGCGAATTGTAAATTTAAAACGCAGTACATAATAAAGTAAACATTAAACTAATTAAAGTTTAGGTATATCAATTATTAAATTATAATATTAAATTTATATTGACAGTTTTCATCCTAACCATTAACCAATCGATATTTTTTATATGGCAATATCGGCTCACTAACTCACTATTTTCGCAGCTACCATTCTATTTTGATCTATGTATAGCATTTTCATGTTACAGAGAAAACAATTGTTTTACCTGTGTGCTAGGATCGGAGTGGTGAATGGTTTCCTGCAGATGACTCATGAGAAGCAGGTCC
Organism: Rhyacophila brunnea; assembly: GCF_057557595.1. Classification (NCBI taxonomy): domain Eukaryota; kingdom Metazoa; phylum Arthropoda; class Insecta; order Trichoptera; family Rhyacophilidae; genus Rhyacophila; species Rhyacophila brunnea. The sequence continues at coordinate 18,791,864 of NW_028232893.1, read as the reverse complement.
CTCGCCTTGAACCAGTTGTCGTGGAGAGCATGGTGGTACATGTGGCACAGAATGGCACGTGTTCGGAGACGATCAGTGGCGTCGTTGGCGTAAACAAACTTGCACAGGCGTTCCATCACTTTCAGAGATGTGTCTACATCAGCTGATAGTTCACCCTGAAAAAAACGACGAGTGTATGATTAGATATACATTTATTTCTCTTGTGCGTTCACTTAATGTATTTCTCTAATTTGGTTCCCTTACTACAAAAAGGTTAGCGATTTTAGTTTCATTCACTCGTAAGATGGCGGAGTACCACTGAAATAGACAGAATACACTGAAACACAGTGATCAAAGCACTATAATAAAATCACACAAGATTTGATGCTCACTTCATTCACAGAAAAAGCCACCAGAGGCTCGGTGCATTATAATAACATTAAATGTATCCACATGGTTTCCGGTTTCCGAATATTTGACAATAACAGAAAGTTCATATTTTTTTTTTACAATAACTTTTTATAAGACAATTAAAAGCTGACGCAGGGCCAAGAAGTTCGTTTCCTCGCCCAGGAAACATGGCGGAACGAATTTACACTGTTGGACTACACTTAATAAAACATAATATGTACGAAGCGATCAATATGCCTAGTTCAAACCAAGACACATCTACTGTACAAAAAATTTACAGTTCTATAAAAGCTGCATACAAATATTTAAAATGTTTTGATACAAATGCCTGTTTTTTTTGTATTCCATCACGGGTAGAAAACATATACAAATGGTCTTGATCTGGACTTGACAACAGAGCGACTTGCTCCGACTAAGTCAGATCAGAGAAGAACGACATCTTGTTCACTAGCGGCCATTTTGGATTTCTCCCAGTGTTCACAGATTATAGTTTTTATTATCAAATAGGAATGTTATGTCAGAAAAACTAAACTTTTTACAGTAACAATACATTAGTTTTCATCCCTTACTGGCACAGCATTATGTGGGAAACAATAAATTGTAAAATTTTAACTGTGATAGTTAATTAACGTGGGTTTAAAACCTTACAGCTTTCTGTTTGAGGACTGAAGGATCAAACTTGTAGTAGAGATGATCAATCTTCCTCAAATAGACGCGGCAAAGTTCCTCAGTGACGTTACGGCGTTCAGCATAAACAAGCACTCTGTCGATGATGGCTGCCACACGCATCTCGTCCTTTAGCCTGAAATATAAGTGTTACTACCCAATGAAAACGATAAAAAGCAACAACAGGAAGTCAAACCGTTTCCACTTTTTTTACCATGTCCGATCCTAAGAAGATCACATGGGGCTCAACAGAGTAGAGGTTTGTATGACAACGTTTTTTACGAGAAATGGATGTTGGTCACTTGCTCAACCTTAATAGTTCATACTCTGACTCAAAACATACCCAGACCCATAATATTGTAAGCCAACGTATTAGCCGCTCGGCTATGGTGGGCGTTCCACTTTAGGTGGAGTATATCGTGTTATGGCTGAAGGAGACTGCACCGTGACAAGTGACGACAAACTCTAATTGTCGCCTCTTCTCGCTTCTTTCCTTAGTTGCCGTGCGCCCTTCTTAGAATTTTGGGTATGCTAATATTCGATTGAGCAGGCATTTGGTTATAATTTACGATAATTAATAAATAACTTAATATCGATCTTAATAAATTGCAGTCAATCCCTGACCGTTTAAATCCAGCTCCAGCCTAATCCCTGAAGGGGGGCAATGAAATGGATGTTAATAATTGATACGCTAATTCACCACAGTAACAACTAAAATAAACATTTAAAATGTTTGTACCAATTTTTCTTTCAGTCGAATGTTGATTTTTGAGTGAAATCTGATTTTATTATGACTAGAATTTAGATCAATAGTTCAATAAGGAGTCAACAAGATATTCTAGTATTGAATCAAAGTAATGATGATTAATCCCGCAAAGGATTATTCAATTTATGACACATTAAAAAATGGCTTGTTTCTTTGTGATTACCTGTCGACATATTCATTGGAGTGAGGGTCACACTCCTTGAGCAGCTTGGTGAACTCATCGTCGAGGCGTTCAACGGCGGTGAGAGCGCAGCCACGCACTTGGTAAGGCGGCGTAGAAAGCTCTTCAGCTTCCTCAGCCAGCGTCTCACTCATGGACAGGTCAGAGTGCGCCACCAGCAGTTCAATCAACTCGCTCACACATTCCACTAGCCTGCAAACAACACCAACCATTAGCTGAAGAAAATAATATAATTTAGAGAAATTTCTAGGACAGGTACAGATCTATGCATGATGGTGTGGAGAATAAGACGAGTTTTTTTAAATGAAATTACGTGAGAAAGTAGTGACACCTATAAATACTATGAAATTATTGGGTCTGTAATTGTATAATTATTTGTGATAAGTACTGCACTTAAAATTCGGGAAGCAATTAGTCAGTCCAATTCCAAAGTGCATATAAGGCTTAAAAAACGGTGATCAGGCACTGTTTTATTAATTTGTAAACAATATAAACTGAACAATATTGCTTTTGTTAAATTTTTTATGAGTAATGTCAAATACACGTTAATACGGCGTTACAATACAGTGCAGCATACGATAAAACATTGGTCACTGTCTAAGTGTGTGTTTTTGTTCTTTTGTTTGTTTTAATCGTTTACCTCCTTCAAATACACCGCTACATTGCACTCTCAAAGGAATTGTTAAAGTAGAACCATTCTACTGACCTATTCCAGTGATCAGGCTTCATAGCATCGGAGACCTTTCCGTTGTAATCGAAGAGAGCGGCCGCAATTGCAGAACGCAGTTTGCTGGCGACGGCGGGGCCCAAAGTGTGCGCCTCGCTAGCCGCCAGAAGCTCTCTCAATAGTTCCAACTGTAGTTTGCGGTCGGTTCTCTTTTTACCGCGCGCCGCCACAACTTCCGTAAGTTTCTTCACCACCGCCGCAACGTTCACCTCCGCGTCTTTGCCGAACATCTTGGGCTTCTCCTAACAAACGATAAACAAAAATTATAAGACAAAGGAAATAACCATTTTCACTCACTCAACCCATTAGGAGCATGACAACCTGGGTTGAGTGTGTAGTCACGCATCACTATCTATTTTTAAAGTCACTACGCACAACTACCAATTTTGATTTTGGATGGGCACATATTATATTAAGACACTCGTTATGTTGACTTTATTGTTTCACTTGTTGTTGCAGACTACAATACGATATACAGTAAAACCTCGTTAATACGAATTCCACGGGACCGAAAATCGAAAAAAAATTCGAATTACGAATTATGAAATGTATGGGGAATAATATTAAAATAATTTTTTTTTTTCTGATTTTCATCAATATTGTTTACGATCATAGATGTGCCTACCAAATTTCCGGTGCCGTGTGTTTTAATGGGTCATAAAATGTCAGGATTAATTTTATTACCTTCTTAAAATAAGTAATTTATGATATTTTACGAAAAATCTGTCAATGACTGGCTCATGAATGTACTTTATTACGATTTACTGAATATTTTTAAATGCCAGGACTAATTTTGAATTAAAAGGTATGGTTTTATATGAAAATAATGTTCAAGGGACTTTTTTTTCACGAAAATTTTGAATTACAGCAAATTTCGAATTATCAGTGTTCTTATTAACGAGGTTCTACTGTATATATATTTCAAACTGCAATCTTATAATGTAATGAGACAAAGTTAATAAGTTTTACATCATTTGCGGATGGATGACTTCTATTTGTACTAACTGTTCGATGTGTGGTTTTATTATCAACCAAGACAGTTAGTCCTGGCTTTTTACAACAGAACTCTCCACATGTCCTATTCAAAGTGATCACTTTCCAGTTTAATAAACCAAGTATATTCCAACCATTGGTAGCCCCATATAGCTGATAATTTTTTATCTCGCCTCTCCAATGTCCTATTGAATTACTTAACATTACTTCGCCAGATCATTGTTGTTCATACAGACATGAATATCTTATATATTATTCACACATTGACTGAAAAATCAGCATTTAATATCGGGGCAGACACAGGATTTGAACCTGCGACTAACTGAATAAAAACGTGAGTGTTTTTTCCTTTACTCCACTGTGGGTGATTACACTTGTTTCAGTGCGAAATGACTGTTTATTCGCCGTAACTGTTGTGCATGAGTATAATCACAAACGCAAGCCGGGAATAAGGGTCTTCAATTTCGGGATCTCACTCGATTTAATGATACTGAAATCTCGGTATGGGACATTTGACAAGTGGCAAAAAAATCACAATAACCTGAGTAGTGGCGACTCCTTTTCTGACGGTTTCCCAAGCACCCTCTCCGTCATCTTCCCTCTCTCTCCTGTCCCTCCTTCTTGAGCCGGGAGCAGCTCTGTCTTTCCTCTTCTCACGCCTCCTTTCTCTGTCTTCATCATCATCTTTGTCGGTGGTTCTGCAATCAGTAATTTACATTTATAAAATTATTATGAAATTAATTTGGGGACATGATATTAACTATTAACCTGCTTGTAGACAAGTTTCCACCTTTTTTTGAGTCTTGACCGCCTTTTATAATAGTCATGTAACCTACGACCTCCTGCCACATTTGAACAAAAACGTAGTTTTATTATTATTAAGAGATTTATTTGAAAAACTGTGACTGCTCTAAAATCTAGTCCACTGTGGGTTCTTTGTTATACAGTGAAACTAAACTAAATTCTTAATATTTTTCAAATACACTTTCAACTGTATAAATTCATGAATTCCAATAAGATGATTTCCTTCATGATGACGACTGAAAACGAACACTGGAAAAAAGATAATTCAGTATAATGGCAAAGTAACCTTTTCAAGAAGCGCTCCCTGAGATTGACATTCTTGTCGTACTCATCGCTGGAGTCTCCCGAGGAAGACGAGTCAGATCCCCAATCGATGGAGTCCTCTGAGTCATCGTCGTCGGGCTGTGGACCCTTCACAACCCTGTCTAGAGGGGGCACCACTGCGGGGACCAGCTCCGCCTTCTTCACCGGCACCACGTCTTCCGAGTCCGACGAATCGTCTCCAGCTGTATTAGAATGTATAACGATATCAATTCATTTGCATTTAAATATTGAGCACCCAAATATATTTCACTATATAATGTTATAAAACAATAAAATAAATGGTATAATTAATGCACATACTGACAAAAAATATGTCTTAATTCAAAAGTTTTAAATGAAGACATTTACAATACCCTTTTATGGCATTAATATATTTGTTACGATCATGACATGTTGATATTTAACACATCTTCGTCGAAAACGGAAAGTGCTGTTTTTCGCGGATTGTCAGTCGAATGCGGGACACGGCAAAAGTCGTTTTTGTTGACTGTCGGTTGTTTGCGGGAAACGGCTTTTCACGGGTTTGTATATCGGCATGAAATAAAACCCCGAACCTAATTATTGTTAGTTCTACTTCTTCGCTAGATTATAAGAGTAAACAAAGAATTAACTGTCGTATAGATTTGTTTTGCTATCTCAATCTCTAATTCAGTTTCGAGTCGTTTCACGTGTCGGACTATATTTCATATCGCTCGCGCTGTTTTGTTTACTGTTTCGTATTTTATTATTCGAATATAATATTACACACCTTTCTTTAGTATGTGATTGATTATCAACATATAATGGAGTGTATTGATTCTTTGGAAGAATAAATACTATGATTCATAAGTTGAATGGTTTCTTCAAATTAGGCGCGGGCACCGCCAAACACCCTTTTTTGACAAGAAGCAATAAAACTCATGTGTTATTATACATTGAATGTTCGCCAACAGCGTTTAGGTGACACGTATTTCTCAAATATTTACGTGATCAGATTTCACACATCCAGTGATTGTAAACTTTAATATTGAGTGCCTTTTACTAAATTGATATCAGGTTTTTATATTCAGCTTAGAAAATTAGTGAAATTATGATGTAATCAAAGTATTTATAATTTATATTTAATAATCAAATGTCACATACGATTTCTTTGAAAATTTCAATCGAAAATATTGTATGGTTTAGAAGATGTGTCAATTTTAAGAAAGCAATATATTTTTGCGCTAATCGCGAAAAACGCCCACCACAGGATAGTGTCTATTGTTCCAGGCGCCCGATTAAAAAGTGTTAAGATGCAAAAAGTCAGGACATTATAACATCTTCCCTATGATAAGCTTTCAAAGCTACCCCAAACGTTCTACTGTTTTACGGCACTGGGGTCCTTCAGAAACAAGACAATACTTACACTTGTCACCGTCTTCTTGTTCAGGTAATTCGGGCTGGTCTCTGATCCGAGCTAGATCAGGCTCCATTTCCTTGCAGTACTTGCGGAGCTTCTGACGCAGCGAAGTCAGGGATTTGCTGTTACTCTTTGACATGTTTTTCCTAGTGAGAGTAATATTACATAACCTCATTAGTTTATAATGAGAACAATTGAGAATATTCATCAATGCAAAACGTCTATCAATTAATTCAATCATTAGTCTAAGTATTCTCCATCTATATATTATTATATAATACAACTCATATGAATCTCAACTGATTTATAGACTCTTGTGAAAATAATTATATTGAGATAGTAATACTCAAATGTGGTAACTTGACCGCTAGAGAACAGAATAAACAAACGTGAATAGCTTTTTATGTATACCTAAAGTTCCTGTCTTCCCATAGCTGTGCAACAAAGGTCTCGCACTCGATGAGACACCTAAGGAAGAAATCTGGCGGCTGACCAGCTGCTTCCTTCGCCACGACAGGTAGTGCCTTTGTGTAAGCTCGTTGCAAGTCTTCAAAACCTTTGAGAAAATACATTAACATTATTAAAATAGCATACTGATTAGGCCCAAAGCCTATGACAGGTGGCGGTGTATGCATTTAATTCTCAAGCCGTGATTACACTAAGCATCGTCGCTTAGGTTGCTCAATTTGTGGTTTATGGTGACATCCCTTATGGCAATCGCCTATCTTTTGTTGCTATTGATCCTATTGATCTGAAACTGTTATCAATTGATTCTTCATGGTTGCCAGATGAAAATGTAAAAAAAAATATGCTGCCAATTTCCTTTGCAATATAATGAAAAATAAACATCACCCTGATGGTGGCCGACCTCCGTTAGGGGATGGCACGATATGAAGAAAAAACATGTCACTACTAATATGGTTGGTATAGGAACAAATTCCAAACTTTGTCACACCACCTTCTGTGGGGTTTCTCACAAAGGAATTTCTCTATAACGGAATTGAAAAATTATTTTACAAATTCGATTTGCAGATATTTTTTAATACAAATATTAGTTGGTTAGAGATAACAGCGAATCAGGCATACACTCCCTCTTTATTTGGGAAATACACAATTTAGAAATATATTATGAACAACGTTGCAGGAACACCCCCTGTTGCGTCCTATTATAGTGAGTGTCTTCTATACTTATATGTTACTTGAAAATGCAGAATGCGCTGAATCGGCCAAGTGCATAAAATGCTGGCATAGAGTTACCGGCAAGGTGGACCTGGACGGCCGAAACCGGGATAGCTGGACAGCGCCACAGAAGATTAAAGTGTGCTCGGTCAAAGCAACTGAAGAGTGTCTGCGCTGGATCATCCAGAATGGAGTTTTTGATGGAGGTCAAGATCTGCCAAAGGGTTGTGTGCCGTAAATGATGATACTGAATGACCATCTGTATTGTAAAAAATCTTACTAACTTGTCAACATGGAAGACATGTCCTTGATCTTTTTGTAGTTTCTCAGATTCCGGATAATGCCTGTCAGCTCTTCGTACCTCTTCTCCTTATTGGAGCGGACGACTCGCTTAGTTTCTTCTTCTTCATCGCTGAACTGAAATATTGCAATTATAAGGAAAAAACAAAATTAATGAGGAAATTTACACAACATGTTACAGATCGATAGATTTATGTATGTGTGCCTGAAGATGACGAAATGCAAAACCTGGATTGCAAAAAATAATTGAAAAGTACAAAACTTAAATAAATTAAAATGAAAGTAAGTACCTAAATGAGTTTATGTAATCTTATGTGTAAATAATTACAAGATAAAAAGAACTTTTTATATACCACGTTTTTAAATTTTCTGTTGAATCATATAAACTTTACAATTCTATGCATTAATAATTTAGGACAAATAAGGCAATTGTCAACAAATCTTTTGTTTGCTATTTTGCAACAAACAAATATAGAATACTGAAATGTCATTTTTATTTCCATAGTAACGCACGTATATATTAATAATTTAGTTGCTAGGACCACCCCCTTAGCAACCAATAATAGTGGATTGGATCGTAATCCGTAGATTTCTTCCGAAATAACTTTTCATACAAAACAGAATTAACTGAAAATGAATTCAATTCGACTTAAAGATGGCTAAAAGTATTAAAAGAATGCATTGGCATCGTATTCTGATATATTCTAAGTTTCAAATGTTTAGCTATTCGGGAAGTTAGATAAAAATCGATTGCAAGATTTGTACTGGATAAACAACCACCGGAGAAACAAGAATACGAGCTAAGAAAAGGGGGTAAAATAAAATCCCACTCTAGGTACAAAAATAAATGCCGTGTCAATACTTCACCAAATCATCAAAAGTACACCGACATCCACAGTTGAAAAGCTTCAAACTTCGGTTCGACCTTATTATGTTCGACATGGCAAGAAAAAATGAACACAATATAGTCAGATTGGCACGAGTACTTACAGTGAATGGCATTGTGAGGTGGCGCACCACCTGCTCTGTCTCCCGATCGGACTCCGACTCCGAGTCGGAACCCGTTGCGAAGAATCTGCTCATCTTGATTTACTGCAAACGAAAGATATACAAACATTAGTTCGATTCGGGGGACTGAGAAATAATGGGAACTGAAATACCTTACGGATGTGGAGAAACAGGTAACTGATCGCAAGTTTGGAAGAATATGGGATAAAATTAAACATGTGTTAAGAATACACTTATCTTTAGTTTTTAGTTCTGACAACTGCTATCGTTTTATGCAGTGACCCTCATTAAATATTGGGTGTATTTGAAGGTTGCAACACACATTATTGCACGTCGAATGTGTGGTTCATTTTCGTAGGACTCTCACACATTCAAAACCCTGTGTCAAAATGTAGTGTATTCTGGAATAGCCTATTGGAATTCTTATTTATTAATCTGTTCTATGGTTTGATTTGTTTCAGTTATGTATCAGTTGATAATAGGATAGTAAGTATAGGATAAGCAAATTATCCTCTAATCCAGTCATGTTAAAGGCGGGCTCTCACAATTTGATTTTTGTTGATCAACTAAAATCGAAGCAACTTTTTGTTCATACATTTTAGCGAATATCGAATAGACAATTGGAAAATATCGGTCTTTTTACTGGTTCTCCGCCACCGCTCGCTGTCATCTGTCAGTGAGCGCAGTGTTGCCAACCGAACTATATTTATAGTACATTTTGGTTCGCGTACTATAAAAAAAGTAATATTTTCGTCCACGTACTATTAAAAAGTATAGTACGTAAAAAATACCACAATTTTGAAAAATGGAATTAATTGAATTCGCCGTTCGTGCGAATATTCCCCATTGCTTATTTGATTGCATTTAAAAGTTGTCTATATTGTCGATGTTTAAAGTTCCGTAAAATGTTCGTACTTCAATCACAGCAAATCGTAATAATGTGAAGCGAGGGACGTATATAATATAAATAATATAAGATCTCTGTGTGCGATATTAGTCTATGGAAGTAGTCTTGCGTTGTATACTCTGAAAAACTAGCGTGACAGTTAATGACGGCGGCCGGTATTAGCATTAATTTTCGGTCGTAATAGGTGTTTTAATAAAGCAGGGCATCGGAATTTTTCGACTTCTCCGTTATGTTTATGTGGCAAACAAAAAACTTTCATTTTCTACACGTCCTATAATTTTTAACGAAATACTTTAATGGCTTGGACCGCGTACTATAATTCGATGACAAAAATATAGCTGAATTCCAAAATGGCGACTGACAGATAAAGTCGACGGAGAACCAGTAAAAAGCACCGAAAATATAATAACGCCAAATGCAGTTGTTCATTTCAGTTCAGAATATAACAAAAACTGACAAAATGCTTTGTCTGGGTCAGGAATTGGAATTCGAGAAGAATTAAACTAGGTGCTTCAGGGAGCCTTCTGAGAAAACTTTTTGTGGAGGCTGGAGAGGGATAAGTATAAAAATCTTTAACTTAATAATAAAAAAATCTTGATGAAAAGTTATTATTTTTTAAATCAGCCGGTCAATAAATCAGGTGTCTAATTATTTATGTCAAACAATCATATTTTTGGTCTTGCATCCATATTTTTTTAACAGAACACTGATGACTTGCCTTATTATTTAATTCTATTATAAGCTTTTAAAGTCTACATGGTGATGTAGACTTTAAGAGTCTGCGGTGATTCAACTCAACTGAGACAGTAACAGGTGTTGAAATTATTGAAACACATAATAGCATACTTATAGCTTGATAGACAAAGTTGGACTTTTGTTTTTCAACAAAAACATTTGTTGTTCAACAAAAATTGAAAAGCAGCCATTTTAATTCGATTTTAGTTGATCAACAAAAATCGAATCGTCTGAACCTGCAATATGGGGTATGTAATAATAGTTAGTTTTAAACCCAAGGGGTCATTTTTATCATTTGTTTGCAATATATTAAGATTTATAATTAAATGGAATCAACGTACAAAGTGTAAACAAAAGACACTACGAACTAAATTGTAATTACCAACCAACAATCTGGAGCCAACGGCGTAAAAATTTTATTTGGAGGTTATAAATTTTGTAATGCAACCTATGTCAATTTTTCATTGTTATGGACTTGATTTTTAATGTAAATACAATTTAATGTCGACTTTACATTACTATTCGTATTTTTCGAGTGAAATAATGTTTATAAAACCACTAATTATATATCAGACACATGTAATATTGACAGAAAAGGTTATCAGGTCCAGAATTGGCGAACTACACCGATATGTATAAATAAGATATTTTGAGGAATAATGAATATTGGAATTAAGAGAATAATACATATCTGTGGAAATCGATTAAGCTTTGTCGGCAAAAATAGTTGTAATTGTTTAAAAATAGCAAATTTTGTGTTGAAGTTCCGCCAAAACGGGCGAAAGTGTTGAGGGGAGGTGACACATTTTGTACAATATCCACGGTTTGGCACTATTAATCACATCAAAATGAAATGCTGTTAATACTCGTTGATAGCATAGATATGATACTTACATTAATTTCACTATTAAAACGACACAACACTCCGAAAAACTTAATTAAAAGTCCAAGCCGGGACATAAAAACCACGGTAAGTGACACGCTCAAAGCGGAAGGACTTTTTCTGGGTTACCAGCATAATTTACGTATATTATCTATGATTCTATATTATTATACAAGCTTAAAAATATTGGCAGAGAGGCTTACGGAGACAAGACAAGACTTTTATTATTTAACAATTAAAACTAAAATAAAAATTGGATTTAAAACGTTAAAATGTTGCTCAGAACTTTATTAGAATTCTAAAATATAGAAAATAATCATAAAATTCATTTACTGCACAAAAAAAAGATGGCAACACTGTTTCTAGCGTAAACGTCAAAAAATGTCAAGAAAAGCAACAATGCACTAAACAGCAGTCATTATAATTGATTGAATTCAGTATACTTTTTCAAATGTCATCTTTAAATAATTGAAACTATACAGTATAGTTAGCCGTTGGCCTATTTCAATGATGGAGTTGAAAGACACCATAGAATCTCCCATCAATAAGATCTGCAGAACATGTTTGTCAGGCGACCAGCCATTACTCGAGTTATTTAGTCCCAATTGTATGATCGCCGATGGAAAACTTACCCTCTGTGACATACTGTTGACAGTCGCTTATCTTCAGGTAAACAAACATTACATGTGGAGTTAAAGTTGCTTAGTTAATAATATTTCAGTACATGTTATATTTAAACAGGTTTAGGTAACACTGATTAATTTTGATGTCTTATCAATTTGTGACTTAAAGTATATGCCCGTAAACAAATTATCCAGTTCTGGCTGTTGACTTGGAACGAGCGCACTCGTTTGAGACATCTTCATACTAATTATTCCTATCCAAACTAGCTTGGATGAGTAGGACGCGGTCCAAGTAGCTTGGATAGGAGTAATTTGTATGAAGATGTCCCGTACGAGTGCGCTTGGATGGCGCTCGGTCCAAGTGTACTTAGATCGTACTTGGACCGTGTCAAAGCGGCTTTAGGGGCTTAAGGGGAAGGTACCCGGTAACAATAAAATTCATTGTGAAAATGACTAAAGAAAACAAATATTTGTTTAATTAACCCATCGAAGACAAGGTGGATTTTACAAGATCACTTGAAAAGGCACAGTGATTACTAAAATTGATATAACTCATTTATTATTCATTTAATTCACATAAATCCTTAAAATATTTATAAAATACTATACGGTCTCCAATTTTATTAGATTCAATATGAACATTAATTCAATTTTCATGGCTCATTTTGGCAAAATTCAAGAATAAAAACCTAACCTAACAAATAATCCAGTATATCGGCTATTTTCAAAATTTGTTTGCTGCTGGCTTCCTGTAAAGTGTAAACCGACAAGAACCGTGTTTTATTTAGACATGAATTCTATGACAGTACTATACGGCCCAAAGAGGTTGGACGGTCTTTAATATACGGCCATATATTTCCGATAGAACATTTCACGGTGAAGTGTGATACGGCGAACTGCATACGTACAAGTTTCCAGACACAATTAAATTCTTCTATTATTTTTATATATTTTAAGTTAACTTCATGTATCAGTAGCCTTTTTTTATACAAAATGACATACTTCAATGATTGTAGTAAATGTTAAACGATGATAGCTGATTTAGCCATTATTATCAGTATAATTTGACTCCGGATGATAATCGGTATGAAGTAGAAGGCAATTGTTTTTAATATTCCTTATTCATTGTTTGCCAATAAATACAACATTTTGAAGTTAATAATTTGACGGTTGAGAAGCTGTCTCTGAATCATAGCACAATATTAATCTCATCAATATTTTATGTGGATGGACTTTCATGTTTCTTGGTACATGAAATAATCTCGGTGTAGTAGAATGATGATCTAGATTCTAGAAGAAAAAATACCTGTATTATATTTGATTTTTCATGTATTCCGTTTTTAGATCAGCACTGGAGATGGTTTGCCCGAAGAAATCTGCCAGAGCTGCGCCGAAAAAGCCAACATGGCGTATAATTTTAGGGTCCTATGCGAAAGATCTGATGCCGTACTGCGAGAGGCCAGTTTATCAGAGCAATGTGTCAAACTAGAAGGAGTCATACAGCAAGCGCTGCTACCGTCAGGCCCTATGTTACTTGTAAGTCCAAACGGCGTCAGAGTCGTACCCAAGAGTGAAATCGAAGCTCACAATACTTTACTGGAAGCACATGATAAAATGGACAGTACCGTTGATTACGAAGAACTGATCGTGGAAGAGTTTACGATAAGATGCGATCCGGAAGGTGATACTCAGACGTATCAGTTGACGCCGGTCCAAGAAGCCCCGCGGCAGACAATAGTTAAACGTTTACCGAAAAGAAAGAAATTAAATACACCAAAAAAGTCTACAGTACTTGATTCGGATATGACAGATGATGAAGAAGAGGTTTCTGACGGATTAGAATATTCCGTAGCTAGAGATCCTGAAGTGTTTACTTGCGTTATTTGTTCAGAGAGTTTTACCGATCGCGCAGAGCTACGGGCACATAAGAAAACTCATCCGCCTGATATGAGACATAGCTGTAAGATATGCGAGAAGACGTTCTCTAGTATTTACACGTTGCAGCATCATCTGATAACACACACTGAAAATAAAGCGCATCTATGTCCTGTTTGCGGTAAAAGATTCCATTTGGCTGGCGGACTACGGCAGCATCTTAACTGCCACAGGCGGATCAAACTGCACAGCTGTGCTCTGTGCGAGAAACGATATTGTAATATGTATCTATTGAGAGAACATATTAGGTGTGCTCATTCCGATAACCGCTACAATAATACTTGTTCAGTGTGTGGTAAAAAATTTACAGCGAAATCCACTCTTACGAGTCACATGAAAATACATACCGGAGAAAAACCGTATCCTTGCGATGTTTGCGGCAAAAGATTCACTAGACCTGCTTATCTTCGAGAGCACAGTCGATTGCATACTCAAGAGCCTCCGGTTAGAGTTTTTAAATGTGACCACGATAACTGTAACAGAGTATTTACGGCTAAAGCGTCACTGCAGATTCATATACGGCATAGACACACTCACGAACGGCCGTATTGCTGTGATGTATGCCCTAAAACATTTTCATCGCAACCAGGATTGGCAGAACACCGACGTGTGCACACGGGAGAAAAACCGGAAGAGTGTGAACTTTGTGAGCGCCGCTTTGTTAATAAGCAATCGCTAAAAAAACACATGCGTTTGCATACTGGCGAAAGGCCTTATCCGTGTTCTCACTGTACTGAGAGATTCTCATCTAGTTCTAGACGGAACGAACATGTTCAAACGAAACATATGGAACCGCAATATGAATGTCGTGTTTGTTCCAAAAGGTTTCATCTACGTCGCGCGTTTAACTTACATTTGCATGTTCATTCTGGGGACCGTCAATCAAGACAGTCGAAAACACGCTGTGCTAAAGTTACAGTTTTAGAAACCAAGCAAACCGTACCTGAACCAGGGTTTGAAGTGATAGTATAAGTTTTAAATAGTTTTACTCAAACTCCATTTTACCAAATAAATTACAATGTGTATCCGTGTACTTTTATTCAATGATATTAAATTAGTATTGGTGTATTTAATCTCATTATATTGTATAAATATGACTGAATGTATTGAATAAATTTTGTATTCATAATATTTGTTTTTTACTAATTCTAGAACAGATCCATATCGGTTTCCGTAAAAAAAATAGCCTTATGCCACCAGTCTCGAGTTTTGTGTTCTTGCTATTAGATAATGATAATTTATTTATCAAATTAGAGAGGTTTCCTAGTAAAGGTGAATTATTGTCTATGGCTTTCTACTGCACTCGAATATTGCAAATAAAAACAATACTAGTCTATGGTACTCACATGTAAACTGTCAAAATATTCATCAAATAAACCGATCATTGATTAAGTCAAACCTTATTTAATTCTACAGAATCAATCGAGTACATAATCTCAATAGGTGCGCTAACAGGTTTAAAAAGTAAACATTTCTACAGATGTCATGATATTTAATTAGACGTCTCTGATATCCCTTAAACATTTTTAGGTTATTTTATCAAAATGAAAGTGAAGAAACAATCAACGGATTCAGATTCGTCTGAAGATGAAAATGCGGATTTATTACGCGAAGCAGTCGACCCTACATTTTTCAACGATGCAATGTATAAAAAAACATCAGGTGTGTAATTTTGGTTCCAGATAAAAATGTTAAATAGAAGTCTTATTTTAATTTTACTCCGAATATTCTTTATTATAATGAATTTAGGTACAAGTCGGTTATGGAGAAGCTAGCGGCAAACACATTTTGAAAATAGCCGATATATTGGATTATTTGTTGGTTTAGGTTAAGTTAGGTTAGGTTTTCATTCTTGAATTCATGAATTTCGCCAAAATCGGCTTTGACCATTAGCGCTGTTCCCGCCTGCCTTCCCCGTAACCGACTTGTACCACATTGGCGGTAATTGGTGTCAATAGCGATACAATTTAAAAGTTATAAGTAGCCATGTTATAGCAATTTTAATGTGGCGATGGCATGGATTGTGATTGTAATTCGTGCATATTGGCGATAAACGTTACATTAGTTAAAGTTTATTGGGGTCTTTTTACTGGTTCTCCGCCACCGCTCACTGTCATCTGTCAGTGAGCGCAGTGTTGCCAACAGCGGCGGCTGGTCTAACATCATGCAAGTGCACCGCACTGCTTGCATTGCTATGAAACATCGTTCAAAATCGTAAATCATATTTTTTCTTCATAGGTTTTTAATATTATCGCTCACTTATTTTAATGCAAACCACAAACCGATGTGCCCACATTCCCAATCGGCGATAATACAGGCACTATGCTCCGTGTACGTCATCCTCGCTGAAATCGTTTGCGCTCCGGCAATAATTTTGTTTACTTAAAATGAACCCAAAGCTTAGTATTAACTAAAGCCATTATAAAACAACTTAAACCGTGCTAATCACTTACGCCATGCGTAAGTTCCAGAATATCGAGCGCCGACCGGGTAAAATGACATCATATTGTTCTGAGTAGAGAGCAATTACAGATTTGAATTATGGTTTGTTATTATAGACGCCGCGACTTCACGCTCAAATTATGTTTAGTATCATATTTAGCAATCTCGTATGTAAAATGCCTGTTAAACTTAATACAATAGAATTCATTATTTTATAAATTTAAAATGGATAAGAAATATAATAGAATGTCAGTAAGATATTTTGATTTATGTGTACTGCAAATTAAATCAATGAAGATAAAAATAATTTTGGTACCTACCGCATTTCTGGAAAATTAATATTTCATTATCCTGTGTGTTGACTAAATGCGAAATGATGTCGGTTATTTATAATAGGTATAGAAAATTATTAATTCATGAATTCTAGTGATAAGCTAATAAATTTTAATACTATTTCACAAAGTGCAGTTTCATAATAATCATTATTCATACAGTGTACAAATTGCTAAAGATAATGTACTTATATAGAATAAGATGGCTTACGTTGAAAGTAAGAGGTATTTATCTACTATAAGAGTTGCAATTGTTTCTTAAAACAAATCCAATAAAGATTTAAGTAACTCGCAACATGTTTAATTAAAAATATAAAATATACAGGTAATTTCCCAAATGTCAATAACGTTTTGTCAAATCAAAAATAACGCCGAATTGATTTCATTTTTCAATAAGGTAGGTTTCCAGCGCACCCTCAAAAATTACAATCCAAAAAATCACCGGCCGCCACTGGTTGCCAACTTAACTATAGTTATAGTACATTTTGGTTCGCGTACTATTCGAAAAGTTACATTTTCGTCCGTGTACTATTAAAAAAGTATTGTACGTCAAAAATTCCACAATTTTGAAAAATTTTATTAATTGAATTCGCCGGTTTGGTTAGGGGTTCATATGTTGCGATGTTTAAAGTTCCGTAAAATGTTCGTACTTCAATCACAGCAAATCGTGAAAACGTGAAGCGAGGGACGTAGTAAGTATAATCTAGGTGTATAATATAAATAATGTAAGATCTCAGTGTGCGATATTGGTCTATGGACGTGGTTTTGCGTTGTATACCTACTCTAAAAAACTAACGTGGCAGTTAATGACGGCGGCCGGTGTTAGCATTTTTCGGTCATAAGAGGTGTTATAATAAAGCAGGGCATCGGTATTTCTCGAATTCTCCGTTATGTTTATGTGACAAACAAAAAACTTTCATTTTCTACACGTCCTATAATTTTTGCCGAAATACTATAATGGCTTGGACCGCATAGTATAATTCGATGACAAAAAGATAGCTGTAATCCAAAATGGCGACTGACAGATTACGATGACGGAGAACCAGTAGAAAGCACCGTTTTTTGAAATATCTCATGAGGGAATCAGTGTAAATCATTGAATTACTCAAATATTTCTTTCCAAATATACTTCCCGTTTTCACTTATTGCTCGGTTTTGATCTGCTCGACTGTTAATTCATTTAAATAAAACTTATTATCTTTTATTCAATAATGAACATACAGTCTGACTCCTACTCGGAGGATCTGTTTTAATATGTATTTTTATTTGTGTTTTTATCACTTGACAGACAAAATGTTCAACGACGGCACGGATCTCAATTTTTTCCATTGTTGATGCAAATACGAAGGTGTTTGATTCAGATGGCTGTCAAAACATATCAGACACATCAGATCTGCACAGCTATTCTGAACAGTTAACACTTTGGCATGTTTCCGTTATTTTTATTGGTACAGATTAACACAGAAGCAATTCTACACACAAGCGGTTATATACAGTAATTGGAAAGTTTGTAATACAGCGAAAATTTAAGTTGGTAGACATGTCGTGTGAAATACGTCTCTTATTTGCGGACCTCGGTCAAATTAAGGTATGTTCGTGCTGGCGTATCTATGGTTTTTCCACCCAAACCTCGAAATGCTTGAAATTTTGTATTGAAACTTCAAACAAGAATTGAGCATATCAACATAACCTACAACTTTATTAGTCATGTCATTGCAGTATGTATTAAAAAAAAATATGTTACCACTCGCCACTCGATATTTGACAGCTCATGAGGAACTATAAATTAAGGCGGCGGATGTTACCCGGGATGTAGATTATTTTTCCACTCTCATCTCAATTTTCAATATGTAATTGATATACTCCTATATCGCTCTAAAAGTTAACACAGCCGAGTTATCACTTTTTGGGTGTTAAGTGATATGTTACAATAGCCTCGCGAACTAACATTCTGACTGAAATTATTTGAAGAATGATATTTGCTAGTAGTGATTTTACTTTATGATTTGCCATCAGAGTGATAGAATTTTTGCACACAAAGAGCGCTGTGACCTAATAAATTTTGATAGCCTCCGTGCTAAAATGTCAAAACATGAATAATGAATGCGCGAATATATATTAATTTTTGTTACAGCTAAAAAGTCTCCCGTAATCGCTGAATTACCAAAATCACAACGATACTTATTGAATGAAGAACAGCATAGTGACGTGAGAGTCAGCGCAGACATGCAGATCAGAATAGGCAAGAAAGTGTCTGAAATTATCGGAGATAAAATAAAATTTGTGGATGTCAAGACCTCTGATCCAATTGACGTTTCTATTGAAGGTGGTGTTAAGTTATTCAGCGATTCTACAGCGTATCTTTCTGAACAGCTTCCGGAAGAGGTATTACCCACTAAAGAATCCAGGAAGAAGATTAAGAAAAGAAAGTTACAAGAAGAAGTCGAAGCGTCTAAAGATGATATACAGAGTATAGTAGTGTCAGCTGACCATGTATTGAGTGACGTGGAAACTAAGCATTGGAAGAGTCGGAGAAAAGAGAAAGTGTATAGATATAAAAAAGATGGACCGAGAGTTTTAACGTTACTGGAAGATTAATGATGTTAAGTGTTAACTATAAAAGATCTTTGGCAAAGATGTTTCATCAAATATTTTATAGGATTATTTTATAAAACACGAGATGGCATATTTATCTTATAAATTTAGTAGGTAGAAAAAATGGACATATGAGTCGCTTTGTCGCTAAACCCCCTCTGGAGGGTTTTATGAGTAATGTTAATGCTAGTAGTGGTGATGTTTGTATAGCGATTTAAACATATGCTAAAAATCATTGTTTGAATCGCGACGTCTGATTGGTTAGCTATATAGAGCGGATTTAGTAACCTGTTATTATTTATCCTAGAGCAGGTTTGGTGTCTCAAGTCAATATTCATTTAAATTTTTTTATGAAACAAGACGGAATTTAAAACTCACCTCGATACGCTGGTAGAACTATCGATATAGCATATACGCACATTCAATAACTAATTTTATTGAAAAATCGCCCAGAGCGGATTTGCCGACTAAACTCAAATAATGTGTGTCAGTTTATTTTTCCAGTTATTTATTTTTATTTATGTAATCTGGGTGGCAATTTTTATATGTATAGCATTTCATATATTTTATGTTTTACAATCAATTATTTTATTGGTTAAATTCTTGCCATCATCCATTTTGAAACGGGCTGCCACAATTGTGTTGCCATGTTCATTGAAATTTCAGCAGATCTACTGATATTTAATATTGAATTAAAAGTCATATTATTTTTGTAGAAGGATAATTATTATATTATATCAGTAGCGAAGGGTGGAGGTAGGCTGTTAAGATCCAAAATAAATAGTGCACACTAAACTCTGTCAGTTATACATATTTGTTTTCATTGAACTAAGTCTACAATGTGTAGATAGTATTTGTTGGCTTTTAAAATTCAATTAAACCCTGCCTAATCCAAGCCATAGTAAATAGTAATCAAAAAATATTCGTTTATCTATACAATAACTAAAAGTATGTCATTAGACCATACATAATTTTAGATATTATATAGATGGAAGAATATTTGTTATTGATTATAATTTGGTTAGGCAGGGCTTAATGTATTTAAAAAACTAACTAACTAACAATCTAAAATAATATTTATTCTTAATTCAACAAAAACAAATAAGTATGACAGAAAAAGTGTGCACTATTTTTGTTGGATCGGCCATAGCATACCTAAACTATTATGGTTTGGTTTAAGGAGGGTTTAAATGAAGTAAAAAAACTAACCAACGCCATCTGCAAATTGTGTTCCTAGTTCAATGAAAACAAATAAATCGTCACTATTCTGGCAGTAGACACTAATTCGAAAAAATTACATATTGAGTTTGTTATCAAAATGTTCCTTATTTCAAACTTTAATGTCTGGAAACCTTCTTAATAAATAAACAGTCTTTATTTTAAAGTCATCCTTTTTAAGCCGCGTTGACACGGTCCAAGTACGATCCAAGTCTACTTGGATAGGAATAATTAGTATGAAGATGTCTCATCCAAGTGACAGCTTCATACTATTTATTCCTATCCAAGTGCACTCGTATGCGACATCTTCATACTAATTATTCCTATCCAAGCTACTTGGACCGCGTCCTACTCATCCAAGTTAACTTGGATAGGAATAAATAGTATGGAGCTGTCACTTGGATAGGAATAAATAGTATGAAGCTGTCACTTGGATGAGACATCTTCATACTAATTATTCCTATCCAAGTCTACTTGGATCGTACTTAGACCGTGTCAACGCGGCTTTATGATTACTTAATAAACTCACATGATAGACCATTTAAAACATTTTAACAACTTCAAAGTCAAATTAATCAAAACTAGTATTCTCCAGTTAGTGTGTTCTGCCAGAATAGAGACGAAATATGACTGAAATTTTAGTGTGCACTATTTATGTCACTGTTATATCTACTAAAATGAATAAAGTATGAACATCATTAGTTTGTAAAGTATTTATTTTAATACAAAACCTACCTAAACAATAGTAATATAATCATCGGTAACAGCAAATAACACAGCCTGTAATTAGTTTACAACTAAAACATTGAGGCTACTTACCAATAACATAAAATCTCATTCTTTTCTTTTATAAAAATTTGTTATTCTTTCAGAAAAATAAGTACACACTTAAAAATGTAAAGATTTCTAATTTTCCTTAAAATTACTTTCTTAAATACATAATAGAGCCATTTATAAATCGGTTAAGAGATTCTAATTACAATGTTCTAATAAAATTTCTTGGAAGGTTTATTTATAAAGAAAATAAATAATGAAAAATCAATGAGAGGTTGAAAGCACAACATGAATAGGTCCACAATTTTTAACAGTGTATGTAGTGGTTTATTTGGACCACGAGACAAACAAGTGCAAACAAGAATATTGAATAGTTGTATGTAACAAAATGACTATTCACCATGCTGTTTTTAACTTATTTTTAATTACTTCCGAGTGGTAACATGTCGGCTTGTAATGCCACAGGTTCCAATCCCGGTTCTGACAAATGCACATATTGTTTTTCAACGCGTTTTCGGAGTTTGTAGCATAGACCTAATTGGTTGATAACCTGGAATTCTACTCTGTTGTTTATTCGAATATTGTATTATATTTAGCTTCAATATTTGAACTTGAATAACTTGATAAGTTGCAATTACGACAAGTTGGAACTTGAGTTTATTTAAATATCCGTTTAAAACAGTGAAGTCCCTTTGAGGTCTTTTATTTGGCATAGCTAATATTATATCCACACATTCAATTGGTAAAACCTAGATTAATCGTTTCATTGAATATTGAATATAAACTGTTTAATAACCAATTCTTTGCCTTCAGCGAGTTATCTCGCTCTATGAGGCCGTGATCGACAGACCGCACATAGAAATTTCGCGAGTTATCTCGTCCGACTTTAAATTTAAATTACTAGGCACTGCCGATTGATTTGCATAATCCAAAAAATTAAACACACAGTGACATCTGTTTGAATCATTATGAAATACTAAGCCACAAATTATCGATATTACAGCGATTGTAGTATGAGCTTTGCTCTACATTCAGCGTGTGTCGTTAAAAATCTATAGCCTGTCAGATACTACCATAGTAATATCGTGAGACATAGAGGTTTTTTCAAAAAAGTTTTAGAACATTTAATATGTTCTGATACAAATGACATTTGATTTTTGTTTCCCAATGTGGATGGGAAAGATTGAATATATACATACAAATGTTCTTGGTCTGGACTGGGCTTTACAAAATTACAATTACCTCGAGACTATTATATCCTGTTGACTTGTTTATGTTGTGCTGTGAACCCCCTTAACATATTATGTCAGAATTAACTTAGAATAAAAAGTGGAAAAAAATTTCTTTGTACCTTCTTCAAAACACAAATTGACACATAGTCACGAATATAATGATTTCTGTCTCGTAATTAAGTAATTATGTTGAATCTTTTTGTACGGACGTAATACGTTTGTGTAATTTGTGGCAAGAAAATCTCATTTTTCATTAAATCTATACGAACACGAAGATTACACATTATTTAAACTTACTTTAATTATGTACAAAATTCTAAAATAACCTAACTTTCATTCAATTTCACACAAAACAGAATGACAGCTACTATTAAACGCACACTCAGCCTCTAGTGAAATGTACACACTTTGCAATACTGTCACGACATTTGGCTTACATGTACAGTATTAATTTGTGACAAAAACATATTATGCAACATAGTGGCACACTAAATTTACTGATGTACGATCGCCATCTTGAAAATATTGCTTTCAAAATTATTTTCAACTAAAAAATACTGGTATAAAATTAAGGTGTATCACAAAATTTAATTTATTCAGTTTAGGTATGGTATGATTTTTATTTTCTGGCTAACACGTTATGGCCATTTGGTGAACTAAGCCCTCCAAACCATGCTCTGACGTGTCGGGCAAAACGTAGACTACAGTGCTGTTTCATGTTGACGTTGTTTTCAAAATGTATACTTAATGTATAAAATATAAAAAGTATATTTCAAATACATTTTTCCTTACGGTTTCATGATGGATGATGGAGAGAGACAGCACTGTACTTTCATTAATTAATATATAAAATATTAGAGTTCTACATTTGTGCACCCAGATTTTTTTTTAATTAATTTTAATTTAATTAATGAGTTACCCATAAATGATATTTCTCAATTTTGGGTATTTTTTCATGCCCATTTCACCCATTGTGACATTTCGTTACAAACCATTTACCCCCCCCCCCCTCCTCTAAATTATGACATTTTTGAATCCTCATTGAAAATGATTTCTGCATAATGTTCTCATGGAATATTTTTTTTCTCAGAATAACTTGAGTTTATAATATTTTGTTGGTTTTCTGATTTTTACAACCCCCCACATCTTCTTTATCACAAATTATCATATTGCATCAAACCCCCAAAAGATATGGACGGCCCCCTAATGTTAAATAGTTTCCTTTTAGAAAAAATATCTGAAAGGCGCAGCTTCTTGTAGCAGAGAGCAAAGTCGAGAGTATGAATCAGAAATGAACTGTATTAAAATACTTTTAATGTGGATTTCAACCATATAGGTATTCCTGTCTAGATGCATGCCATATCATTCAGTATTATTGTCTTAAATATCTTATCTAGACATTTTTTGATAACAGCATATTATTACACAACAATTACACGAATATTGCGTGAAGACATTCAGCAAAATGGCTGTCTATTTAACATCAAAAACTTCATGAATGTTACTAAAAAATAGCAAAAATGAGTTATAATATTCTTAATAATTATTGTCTTTCACGATAATATTTAAATTATATATATTCAGCATATCGCATAATATAGAAAGTTTACAAAATGAGTATATAAGTACAATCAATATTAGCATATGACAAACATGTGAATATCACCAAATCTTGGTAGCGAACTGACCTCTTCAAATTCAGGGACACGGTTGTTTGAAAATATTAAGTCTTATTAAACACATGTTTTTATACAACTCACTAGGCATTAACTGTTCAGTACTTGGTACGCATTCTACATAAATTAAGGACTGGTTTGTTAACATTTGCAACTAGGGTTGTGATCGAGAATTCTCGAGAAATTAATTTTCCAATTTTCTTATTTCTTCAGAAATTGAGAAATTGTTACTAAACAAAGGTGCAAAGGTCCAATTTGATTCTGAACGTAATTTCTTATATTATATTCCGGTGAAAATTGGATAAATTGATTATAATGTAGTTTTTTCAAGAAATCAATAAACTAAACTCAATTTTTCGAGACAGCAAATATTCTTGAATTTGAGAATTCTCAAATCTTGAGAAATTACAACCCTATTATTCTCAACCGATGAGATAACTCATGTGTAATAAGTATTTATATGTACATATTGTGTTGTTATTTTAATTAATATAAAGTCTTCACTGATTTGGTATACCTATATAAAGTTGTTTGATCAAATAAAACCTTTATATAACTGTGGAGTGAGTCAGTTTGCCACCAAGGCTATTCTTAATATTTAGATAATATATGGTTATAGCACACGTCTACCATTACATTAGGCAGGAGTAAACAGAAGTAAATGAATAATTCTGTGTAGCATGGTTGTGAATTGGCAAAGCCACTTTTCAGTTTGAGTCGCGTCATCGAAGCATAATAGATCAATGCTCAGCGAATTAATGTATAATTTTAATTAATGTCATGGATGGAAGTCCGTTTGTCGAAGTTAAAGTCTACTGGTTTCCGATTGTCTGACGGCCCGAGGGTCTTCTCCGCTGAAAGCATTGTTGTCGTGGCCCGTCACCGGTTTGTCGGCTTCCGGCTTGGGTCCGTCCATCAGGAACATGGTGAATAGGAACATAATTGAACCTGCAATTGACAGTGAGTATATTAGAATAATTGTTATTGAGTCCTTCCTGAGCAGAGAAGAAAAATGACTATAAGGAAGAGGTAGATTTGAAACATGATCAGCAGTGGCTGTAGTAACCTGTGTAGGTCTAGACTTCCTCTAATTAACATATTATATTCATGCAAAGTTTTCATTGCAAGAATTTCTTTATACCTTAATTCTATAAGGTAACAACTTAAAAATCCAAGGTTGTCTTATACTGTAATAATTATTTCATAATACTATTATAGAAATAATAAGTTATTTATGAGACTTACTAATTCCATAGAATCCGGCGTAGAAGATCATGATGGCCTCACGGTAGCCGATGGCCTTAGAGACGGGCTCCACAACGATGGGCAAGTTTCCTCCAATGTTGTTCATAACGAAGAGAAAGATTCCAACGGTAGTGGAGCGTACTCTTAAGGGGACAATCTCTACCAGGATGGCGAAGACAATTCCAAACCACATCTCAGCTGCAAAATTTAACAGAAATTTAAAAATCAGATATATCTGTCTGTATATGGAAACAGGAGAAATATTGAAAATAGTGTATTGAATATGCCAAATTAACTATAATGCATGACTTTTGTTAAGGAAAAAAAGGGATGAGTCAAATCAATGCCGCCGTTTTGGTAAATCTTTCATAGAAACAAACAAAGTTATCCAAAACTCATCGGCAAAAATAATGATTATAGACATAGCTCCCTTTTCACACACAGATCATCATTATAATTCGGAATCAACTCACTGCTAGATGAAGGCCTCCCCATGGCCCCTTTCACTCTTTTTGGTTGGTTACTAATAATTGTTCTTCGCTGCCATGTACAAATTTATGCCGAACATGAAAACTTAGTTGATTCAGTGTATTTCAATGTTCTTACCGAAAAAGTATGAGATAGCGAGGGTGATCATGGCCCACAGAGGTCCAAAGATGACGGATCCGAAGGCGGGCAGTGTGGATACGAGCTGTGAGATGGCCAGGACAGCGACACGCGATCGTATACCCATCTTTGCGACGAACCTTAACACAAAATGACACCCATCAATATCTTGTAAATTTCACAGATTTACAATTATTGTGAATATGAGGTATTTATTTCCAAATACCGATATTTCAACAATTCAATATTTATGATAAACAACGATTTAGTGTTTCAATTAAGTGTTAAATAATTGGTTTTAATGTTGGGTTTTTTCTCCGTCATTGTATTTTAAAATTAGACCAATGTGCCCATTTTTATCAGCTAATGGACGATTAATTACAATAAATATAAGCAAAATAAATTGGATATATCGGCACTTGTCTGCATCTTTTTAATTTACCAGTTTCTGTAGGTTATAAAGTTTTAACAATCTGTTTATGGGTTTTGGAAGCCATTGTATGAAATTACATAATATAGTGTATTTGTATTGTATTTTTTGTAAGATTTTTAGCATAATAGGTGGATTTATGTCTTAGATAGACAATAATAGACATGTTAATTACATTCCAACAATAAATATGGATTCCCCGATTGATATAGCTCATCTGTATAGTAGAAAAACTGCCTCAAAATTACTGTTGGCAGTTTAATGTGCACTATTTATGTCAGATCTTAACAGCCTATCTCCACCCTTCGCCACTGACATTAATAAAAATGTCTTTCTACAAAGAGACAATCAGAAATAATATGAAGTGCTCACTTGTCAGAGACGATTCCTCCAACAACCACACCGATGGATCCAATACCGACAGTGACAGCAAACAACCACCAGCCAAGGTCCACGTCTGGGAAATAGTCTCGGTAGTAGAGATCAGCATTGTACGCAAAGCACATACCGCCTGAAATAATATAAAAAAAAATATTTTAAAGCTAATTTATTACTACTTCAATTCTCAATACAATATGGATGATATTTTGTTATTGACACACCCTCAATATTCCGAGAATCTAAATCTTGGGAACGGCATAGCCGAAAAGGTCACAGGTCGAACACATTATTATTCGTTATTTTTGAGCCATTACGCTAACAAGTATGAGTGATAATAAGTATATCGTGAAACAAGTATGAGTCGAGCCCCACATTGGGCGCCACTTTAACACAAGGAGACTTAATGCTGATTTGTACATAGTTTTTTGATATTTTGTAAGGCAATCGGGTTTGTTTATTTGTCGGCCCATTGGTATGGAGAACAAATGAGGTGATATTCCATGTATGGCGTGAATATGTTGATAAGTCTAAAAACGTTAATTCTCAGGGCAGCTATTTCTATGTGTGGCTTCCTGTGGTAAATAAGATTATAATATGTTTTTGGATATTTTAAATTTTTGGTAAAATGTTTGTAAAATTTAAAAACATTCCTGATTTACCAGAAAAAACCAACCTTACTAATAGCTGCCCTGAAAATTGATGTTTTTAGACTTATCAACTTATTCACACCATACTTACACGGATAATAATATCATTGTTAAACTACGAAATCTTTAACGTGAGACTGGCAGCAGCGTTCGTGTTATATCTTGTCTATGGTTTTTGATTTCAAGGTATTGAAAATACTGAAACGCGAGAGGAGGGGATCTAGTTCTTCAAGCCGCCCCCTATCACTGTAAAGATTTCGCACTATAAGTTGTGGGTAAGTCAAAACTGAAAGTGGGAAAATACGTCATCTACAGTCAATTTTCAGTGAATCTTTAGATGGATGTAACTGTTGCATATTACTGTAGCATGAGTGTGAGTGTGCATGTTACCTGATGAGTACAAGGCGTTGAAATAAATAAATAGGAGTACTCACCACAATGTCTGATTGAGGCTGCAAGACATAGAAGAATGATGCGGGGCTGGATTAGTACTTTCCAGATTTCAGAAAACTTGGAAGTAGTGGCGGTGCCGCCCTCTTCTGGTGACATCTCCATACCTCCGGCCCTTTCCTCTCCGATGGCCTGCCTCGGAGGCTCTTTGAGGGTCAGTGCTGTGAGGGCTGCGATTATAATTCCCACTATACCAGCGGCATAGTAGGCAACGCGCCAGCTCTGTAATTAACAATTTTACCAAGTAAATTTAATGAAATATTATAAATTAACAAGACTATCAAATCAATAATACGGAGCGGCAATTTTACAGATGTAAATTCAACACAGATACGCTTTTGTTTGTAAGTATAGTAACACCATTTTTTCCAAGAAATACCATTTGGGAACACTGTATTAGAACATCACACTGCTCATAAACCTTAGTGATAGGTAGGGAATCAAGCTAAACAACCTGGTCAGAAGCAATACATTCTCTTATTTAGGTATGGTCCCAATTTTGGAACTCGATTTGATATAAATAAAAAGAGTTTAAAGTTATTTATATTTTTATAAAAATCGATGTTTTTTAAAATAAATCTCTTCAGAAAACTTTAATAATAAATATAACCATAAACTAATATGTAATAATAAGATGGGATCCTTTAACAAATTCACATTTTTTTTAAATTGTAAGTTTATCTTTGACTTGAAATAAAAAAATATTTTTCTTTTTAATGTTTTCAGGTACATATTTATTAATTAATACAGTTTAAATTTTGAATCATCAAAAAAATGTCTAAAATTGCAAGCTTTGTATTTTTTCGCTAGGTGTCTCTGGTAGGTAGAAGATTAACCTTAATTATTGTTTTTTAAATTAATAATCACATAAAACACAGAAATGCATACGTAGGATAAATAAATAAAGCAAAAGACTTCAGACGAGTAATGTAAGACAAAATTATTTTTATAACTCACCAAGCCCCAGGCGTTGAGATCAGGTACGTATCGACCAACGGGGAAAGCAATTCCATATCCTCCATAGATTCCCCAGTTGAAGATGGACAGGACCAGAGCTCTCTTCTCTGCTGGAAATATATCTGACAAGATTCCTGTCGCTAGAGGATTGCAGCCGGACTCACTAAAATGGTAATAAAATATTGTTGTTAAGATCTGTTAATTAGAAATATTTAGGCTGTCACGGGAGATGACACTTTACAAAGAGAGCTCGCTATCCGAGGGGGAATGGCTGGAGTGACATTCAACTCGATGTGAAATGTTTGAGGCTCACGGCAGTTTTCGGTCACACGAAAAGATATCATTGTTCAGGGAACATACCTACCAATTGAAGAGTCACATTCCAAACCGGCCTTAGTCCAAAATCACAAATTTTCATGTTTTGATGGAATCCGATAGAGTGTGCTGAGATCTATAGTCACACTAAAACTTATATTTTACAAAAAATCCTAAGTCTCTTCAATTTGATGTCGAAATGTGCCTTTTTTTTCAAAACAGCACTAAGGTAACGTATTCTTTCCAAACTCGCCTAAGGATATATGCGCAGTTGAACTCTTTGCTACATTTCGCTCCAAGCGGTCATAATATAATATTGTAACACGTCAGATTATAAATGTCAGACGAAATATTAGAAAATTTGTGTTTTATAAGTCCATGTGCACATCAGTAAACTATTTTTTTTTAATGAAGATGATACCTACATTGTAGTATTATTATATAATATTATGCTGTAAAAGTTACAATGTTTACCTTTTTTATCAAAAAATTCATAAGGTGAAAGAAATTTAATATTATTTTTATTCATTAATCATCCCAACAGACCTGCCAATCCTGCCATGACCACATTCTGTTACACAATCATAATTGTACACACAAAAGTTACTCAACTTTACGTTATTGTGTTCCAAACTGTACCTAGTACAGGCTTAGGGCCATTTTGAAAAAAAAGTCAGTTTTTGAATGAATTTTTTTGAAGTTTTACTATACTGTTTAATGTTATTTATATGTCATGTTTTCGAGTCTTTGAATTTTCTATGAAATTGCCAAACATTATAGCACCGAAAAATTAAGAGGTAAATTGCAAATCACAAAAATATGATTATCTCAAAATCAGATTTTTAGACTTGGGCCAGTTTGGAATGTCACTCTTCAATTTCATTCTAATGTCATTATGATGTCTTATGGGAAGATGACAATTTTTTAATTTTTCAAGTCAAAGATAATTATTTATAATAATAATTTATAAAAAAAAACCATATAATATGAAATCTGTTAGCGGCCATACGCACTTGCGGCAGGCCGCCTCGCGGCTAGCCGCGGCGGCCTGCCGCCTATCGTTTTTTGTATGCCGGCTAACCGCAGCGGCCTGCCGCATATCGCACTTCGCATACAAAAAACGATAGGCGGCTAGCCGCAACGCGGCCTGCCGCAAGTGCGTATGGGCACTTAATCTTCTATAATGTAGTGAAAATATTTTTTAATATTTCACAGTTTTATACCCCGTTTACACGTGCGTGGATTGCTGACAGTACGTATTATCGCGACCATAACAAGAAAATGCACGTGTAAACACATGGAGAAAAAAAGTTTAGAAGCTTTTGAATTTTCGCACAATAATTGGTACTTGCATGGCGGATACGATGCGCAGTAGAACAATAGTGGCGAATCTGCCAGAAGAAATATGAACTACACCACGCAGAACATTTTGATTATCTACAAACCTGTCAAATAGCAACACACAATGACAACATCATCGTGTGTTGCTATTTGATATCTATTTGATCGCATCTCGTTTACGCTTGAAGAAAGAGATTGGAGAGATGGTTAGCACTTTTACATGTAAACAGCAGTGGCGAAGGGTGAAGGTAGGCTGTTAAGATCTGACATAAATAGTGTATATTAAACTTTGTCAGTCATACAAATTTTTACTAAATAACAATTTACGGAGTATGGTGTTGGTTAGTTTTTTAAAATTCAATTAAACCCTGCGAAAACTAAGCCATAATAGATAATAGTCAAAAAAAACTCCTCTATATATTAAATATTTTAAAT
Source organism: Rhyacophila brunnea (assembly GCF_057557595.1). NCBI lineage: Eukaryota > Metazoa > Arthropoda > Insecta > Trichoptera > Rhyacophilidae > Rhyacophila > Rhyacophila brunnea. The sequence goes on along the minus strand of NW_028232893.1, from coordinate 18,760,989 downwards.
TATGCAATTAAATCATATGTAACTTTGGATATTTTATAGATAGAATAATATGTTTTATCTATTGTAGTGTAGTTTAGGCAGTACTTAATGAATTTAATAAAAATAACCAACAATATGTGTACTATGTATTCTTAATCCAACGAAAACAAATAAGTATGAATGAGAAAGCGTGCACAATTTTGTCGTATCGCCCAAAGTGAACCAAAACTATTATGGCCTGGCTAAGGCTTTAAGGGTTTAAAAACTAACCAACACCATCTGTAAATTATTGTAGTCTTAGGTCAATGAAAACAAATACCTATGTATGACCAACAAAGTTTAATGTGCACTATTTATGGTGGATCTTAACAGCCTACCTCCACCCTTCGCCGCTTGTAAACAGTCAACAGTCATTATCGCGATAGTTTAAAATACACACTATCGGTGCCAGTAAATCCATGCACGTGTACAGGCGCTGTTAATGTATTTTAAATTTATTTAACTTTAAAACCTTTCGATGTGTAACTATTTGATATAAAAAAGATTTCAATATTTTTTTGGAAAAATCGATGTTTTAAAAATTAAAATAAAATAATATGTTCTTTCTTCTTTGCCCATATCCGCCCCTTAACTGGAGCATATGGACACCACGCGGCGCCTCCAAGAATCCCTGTCGCTCGCCAGTCTTCTTGCTTCGTTCCAGGTCAAACCAGCATCCCGTAGCTCCGCCGTATACACTCTGTAGATTGTATTTAGCGGCCTTCCAGGACGCCGGAATCCGGTCGGCTTGAAGAACAGGCAAGCCAGGTTAAAGTTCTCTTCTGGCATCCGCATCACGTGGCCGAGCCAGGTCCAACGTCGCCTCTTCACTTTCAGCGTGATGAGAGGCTGCTTGGTACGTTCTCTTATCTCCTCGTTGCTCCTAAAGTCATACCACCGCACACCCAGTATTCGTCGCAAACATCTGTTTTCGAAGCTCAGTATACGGTTGCTCTGAGCCTTCGTAAGGTGCCATGATTCGCTACCGTAAAGCAGCACCGTCAGAATGCAAGCGTCGAATAGGCGGCATTTGGTTTTGACCGAGTACAATCGTGAGTCCCAGACATTTCGCATCGAGTTGAATGTTGCTCCAGCCATTCCCATTCGGATAGCGAGCTCTTTCTGCAAAATGCCATCTCCCGTGATGTGTACCCCCAGGTACTTGAAGCTGTCGACGCTCTCGATGCTCTGTCCATCGCTAATCAGAGGGAAATCTGGATCAGGACAGGTGCTATTGCACAAGACGTTGGTTTTCTTCGCGTTGATTTTCAAACCAACGCGAGAGGAGTTGTTATGCAACCTGTCGATTGTCTCTTGAATGCCCTCGATTGAGTTGTCGAATAGGACAGCATCATCGGCGTATTCCAGGTCGCATAGCTTCACCGTGGGGGTAACAGGTATGCCTCGGTCGGGTGGTATTGACTTCCGTAGTATGAAGTCAAAGAGAATGATAAAGAGAAACGGTGCAAGGACACAACCCTGTCTGACTCCGGTCGTGACCCCGAACCATTCCGTGACAGTGTCTCCAATTCTGACACAGCATTCGCTATTCTCGTGCAGGCTTTTGATTATGGCAATGATCTTGGGAGGGATCCCGTATGCTCCCAGTATCATCCACAGGGAGGGGCGGTGCGGACTGTCGAAAGCCTTCTCATAATCCACAAAACAGCAGGCCATCGGACTGTTCAACTCATGGCTCTGCTGGAGAAGACATCGAAGGTTGTGGATTTGGTCTGCACACGCTCGACCAGGTAGAAACCCGGCTTGGTTTTTCCTGAGGACGTGCATTATTGGGTCCCTTATTCTCATCAAAATGATGTTTGCCAAAATCTTTCCCGGAACACTGAGTAGCGTAATGCCTCGGTAATTGTCGCAGCTTAGAGGGTCACCTTTTTTAAGAAGTGTGATGATTTCACCGTTCACCCAGTCCCTTGGGCAGCGCTCTTCTTCCCACACCTTTGTCATCAGATGAAACATAGGGTGCAGGATTGCGCTCAAGCTGTACTTGAGGAATTCAGGATGAATCCCGTCTCCCCCCGGTGCCTTTCCGTTCTTGAGCCTTTTCACAGCCGATTTTATCTCGGTGTGCGTGGGCGGGCAATCGGAAATGTCGGTCGCTCGGGGAATGTCCAAAAGTAAAGCTTCCGCAGATATGTCAAAGGGATCCAAGGGGGGTGGGCGGTTCAGCACTCCGCAGAAATGATTCTTCCAAATCTTCTTGACGCATTCTGCGTCAGACTCTATTGCTCCACTGGGACCACGAATGGCTCCGGGAGTCGGTGGTCGCCTGCCGCAGACTTCACGGGTGATTCGGAAGAGTTTCCTGGTGTCATTTCTGCTTGCTGCCTCCTCTGCCGCTTCAATTTGCCGGTTCATAAAATTGCGCTTGTCCAACCGCACGGATCGTTTGACTACCCTGTCTTGGGTCTGGTAGTCAGTCCGGCGGTCCTCGGTTCGGTCGGGGTCTCTCTCCTCGTCTCTCAGGGCTTTCAGCCTGGCTCGTTCACCAATTTCAACCCACGTTTCGTCAGACATCCACTTTGGCTGCTCACTCCTTCTGGTACCAAGGACGGTACGAGCCGACGACACAATCGCACTCTTTATGAGGCTCCAGTCCGCCTCAATGAGGTCGGATTCAGATTTGTGCCGCTCGTAGATACGATCTACACTATCTCGTACAGCAGTTTCGAAGTCGGTCCGAATTCTTCGGCGTCGGAGCTTCTCAACGTCAATTCGTTCGCACTTTGGAGGCCTCGCCTGGCGACTGAGTTTTACTCGGATGTTTCCAATAAGTAACTCATGATCGCTATGGATATCGGCGCCTCTGTAAGTACGCACGTCGAGAAGTTCCTTTCGGTGCTTCAAGCTGTATAAGAAGTGGTCAATCTGCGTCCTCGTGCGTCCATCAGGAGACGTCCACGTATATTTGTGAATGTCTTTGTGGGGAAAAACAGTGCCTCCGATTGCAAGCTCGTTCAGAGTGGCGAATTCTACGAGCCGCTCACCATTATCGTTGGGGTCACCGAGGCCGTGTCGTCCCATCACCGTGGGGCCAAGCACCGGGTCTGCTCCTACTCTCGCATTATAATCCCCCATTACAATCACGCGGTCTCTTCGGGGGATGGCGGAGACTGCCGCGTGGAGAGAATCGTAAAAAGCATCCTTTGTCTGCGCGTCGGCATCCTCAGTGGGGGCGTAGCACTGAAAGACGGTCAAGGAGCTACCAGGCGTCTTGAAGGAGGCACGTATCAGTCTCTCCGAGATTGGTTCCCATTTCACGAGGCAACGGGCCGCTCTCTTTGACATCAACACTGCCACTCCCTGGCGATGGTATTGCTCCTGACCTGAGTAGACAATAGAGTAACCCTCAATCAACTTTCTCCCGGCTCCTTTCCAGCGCACTTCGCTCAGCCCTAGGATGTCCACACCATAGGTGTGCATGATGCGTGTGGCGTGCAGGTCCTTTCCGGGGGTACGCAGGGTGCGAACATTATATGTCCCAATGCGCATACTCGAGTTGTTAGAGAGGATTACTCTACCTGTTTCATTGTCCATTTCCATGCAAGGTCGTCGTTTTACAGAGCCGGTTGTCGTCCGAGGCTGCTGTGTAGGTGTTTTGTTAATCTGTTTCGTTTAAGGAGGCAAGGTGATTAGCCCAGCGCTCCCGAGGCCTGAGCCACGAGGGCCCTGAAGGTCGGCTCGACCAGGTTTTTCTGTCGGGGATTTCCTTCCCTTAGCCAGAAGGCCAGTTTTATGGCGCCGGTCACTCGCCCTTCGCCCCCTGCTGTTAGCTACAGCGTACGCTGCATTGCCCGGAGGTCGCCACGGGGAGGCCAGCAGATGGGACTTGCTGGCAGTTTGGAATTTCCCAACTTTTGCTATGAACACATCTACTGGCGTCAATGTGTCCACTTGGGGCCGACCAGCCGTTATTCAAAATTATAAATTAAATTTTAATGATAAACATTGCTGTAAAATAGTAAATGATAAGATGGGATAGAATTCACAGTTTATACAGTTTTTTTTAAATACCATAAATTTATTGTTAACTTTAAATAATAAATATTTTTTTTTTAATGTTTTTAGATACGTATTGAAATAAAACACTTAAAAATGTAAATGTCTCAAAGTACCAGCTCAATATTTTTCCGTTAGTTGCCACTTGTAGATTGATTTATAATTTAAGAAGAGTTACGATATGGAACAGTAGAAATACACAAATAATGCCACAGAGAAAAATCCTGGCGAAGCTGAGTACAAAAGATAATATAAAATTTAATTAAAACATTTCATTATTCACAGATGTCATTAACACTCACAAACTCAAAAGGTTGTTAAGAAGCATAAGAGATGGCAGTAAGAAAATAATTATTAACAATTATTTAAAATTCGTTTGTGGTTATTAAAGAATTAGCTTGATTACGTAGGTAGTTATTAAAAGGAATTCTTACCCTGCTGCCACAATCATACGCAGGATCACGAGATGCCAGTATTCTGTGACGGATCCCATCAGGATGATAGCCACAGAGAAGACGAAGGTACAAATGGCCAGCACTCGTACTCGGTTATACCTGAAAAAGTATATAATTATAACATAATTCGAATTTTAATTATGATACGTTAGGTACAAAGACTACAGACACGGCACATTCTTGGGCCAAAGCAATTATAGAACGTCTATTGAAAATGCCAAATGGGAATCGAACTGGTATTCACTGGATTCAAGCCATTGAGCTTTACCAATTGAGCCACGTGCATCCCGAAATTAAGTTAGTAGTGGTTTTTACACTTTGCATTAAGTATTTTTTACAATTTTTTAGATATGACGTACATGACTTAATTTCTAAAGCACATAGGTGCGAATCCAGTGGATAATGGTTTGAGTCCCATCTGTCATGATATTTTTTTGAAAGATTTTTTCTAGTAGGTATATATGATTATACCTATATTATATCTGAGGTGTTTTCATATTATGTATATTGATGCTAGGTATTGAAATAAAAATAATGAAATCTTACTTGTCCGCGACGATTCCCAGGAATACTCCGACAACTGTAAAGACGGCCATGTAGACTGGTCCAGCCAGCACCTGGTAGTCAATACCGAGTCCATTGTAGTTCCACTCACAATATTTTGTGCCATTATGCAGCAGACCCAGGCATCTATAAAAAACATTCATTCCAATTAGTAATCTCCTGGTTTTGTGTAAAAATCGCGCTGTTGTATTTTACGGCTAATAAGGAATGAATTTGGAACACTTATTAGGATAGCTAGCGACAGCGTGAAAAGATGCTTTTACTCAAGCATAAGCATGACATATTTATTTTAATTTTGTGATATTGTCTGTTTCCATGCTATCCTAGTATTTTAAACATACCAAAATTAATCAAGAGGATTGCGGAAACAAAAAAAACATGTAAACACAAACGGCTCATGTCATGGAATCCGCCTTTAGATCCGTATAATATTATGTAGCTATGTTAGGTTGGATAAAACTTACATGTCACTACTATTAGCAGAGCCACATTGAACATCTACGTCGGTAGTGTATAAATCTTCTGACTTAAATTGGCAAGTGATGTCTCCGTAGTGCAAGTCAATAGCTGTCACCTTTGAAGTTGTTCCTGAAACCAATAGTACAAAAATGGTGAATTAAAAAAACTCAAGACATTGATCTATGTAGGTACCTTAAAATGTCTGTTAAATGATTTATTAGTCTCATCTTTTATTGTAGGTTACTGGTTCAACTCCGAACAGAGGTTATAATATTATTATATCACATCATTTTTATGTGATTTATTTGATCATTTTTATGCAGATGCCTCTACACACAGTTTTAACATATATTTTATGGTGGTGAATACTTATTCGACCTAAAACTTGATAGGTAGTATAGATATATTATTATCAACCTGGCAATACAATTTTTTATTTCTATAAAATTATCATCAGGGCCGTCCACATATTATGATGTCACACGATTTTGGCTATTTTTAAACCCCCCCGCCCCCATCGTCACATTTCGTCACATAACCTTTTTCTCCTCTGTCTATTATATTACGTCACATTTTTGAAACCCCCCCCCCCCCAACTAGACATTAAAAAACAGAAAAAGGTTTTTTTTTTTTAATATTAAATTTATCCTTAAATCCCTGATCCCCAATATTCTATTTTGAGATCCTTTTATATTTTTTGTTTACTTTGTGACGTCACATTTTCTCTGACACCCCCCCTTCCCCTAGAGTGGGACGTCATATATGGACGGCCCCTCACCTGATTTGATTGATTTTCAGTTATGACATAAAATAAGTGTTATATTTTATTGTGCTGAATATTAATTCGTACCTAGTTAACGTGACATTTTTCAAATGGAGACCCATAAAATACCAATATGGCGGTGAATTATTGTGTTATTGGATTGTAATATTTCAGAATCACTCAATATAATCATAACAATGTATATCTACCTAATAACAGGTCAAAGTATTTATTTACAACTTCGTCCGCGTGACATGCGGAAAGAAAAAGTAGATAAATATAAATAGATACCTACATAATGAAGAAAATAGACTGATTCTTTTATTAATTCAATACCCACAATCACGAAAAGGTTTTTCTGAAATATCAACAATCGAGTTAAAGTCAACTGGACATCAACAACCTGAGTTCGGCCCTAGCTCCCCCCTACAACTCTCTCCACATACTCTACTCAAAATCGCCGCTTTCCAATTTAATCCCTCGAATATACGACAGTAATCAATAGTTCTATCCAAATTCTCGACTATTTTTACTGATTTACGACTACTGATTATTTTTTAAAGTACTATTCCGTCAATCGTCTTGTAAACTGTAATGTTAATTTTTAAGGCTATACTTCAGTTGAGGCATGGTCTAAAAAGATCGTGGTTAGGCGACGCGCTGATTGTGCAAATGACGCGTGCGTTTTTTAGTCATCTTTACACGATTTAAGAATATATTCATCCGACGCCATGATAAAACAAATCGACGTGCGCACACCTCTACTCTCGGTCTCCGATTGGAGACGAGTGCGAAAGTTCGTCGCACCTACTGTTTAAAATTATTTGCCGTTTCACTGTAGTACGCTCTTAACTCAGTTTTGTCGAAAACAACGAAGAAGAAGACGCATAGGTATTAAATATTGGGGGGCGGTACGGGGCTCCAACCAATGTTCCCTGTAATAAATACCTTAAAAATATAAGTGTTTGTGAGGGGTACATTTTACCGCACCGGATGACACCAACCCTAGTTACGCCACTGCTCAGATGCGTTGATGATCCGCACACACAATAGAGAAATTAGAGGGAACGTTGGCTCCAACCACTCCTCTTGCCGTATCACATTCAACTTTTCAGGACGTGCCGAATTGATAATTATCCAAATGGCATCGTCCAGTTCTACATGTGATTAGTTGGCGTCGCCGAGTCAGTTGCGCTAAGATGGCGGCGCCAATCGTCCAATTCCCTGTATTCTACCTCTTCTATTCTGGCAGCCAGCATGCCAACAGCTAGTAAAACGTACTCGAAACAAAAAGGTTGGACGGTCTTCAATCATTTTTATTCGAAACGTACCTTCTATCTAATTTATTCGACCACAGAGCGATTTCGCAGAATAAAACCGGTACCAATTAGTGAATTAGTGTTGCCAACATACGAATTAAAGAGTAGGTAACTACATAATATTCCGGCCTTTTCTGACAGACTTTTTTTTAAAACTGCATTCTTCTACCTACATTCTTTTACTTTTATTTGGTTGGTAAGATGTAATGGAAAGTTGCCCTACTTTATTTTTTATTAAATGCGTATCATCCAGGCGCACACACAAAGGAGGGTTTTCGGGCCAAACCCCCCTAGGAACGAAACAAATATAAATTATTTAGGCGAATAGAATAATACGTCTTCTTTATCATAACTGAGGATTGTGACGACACGGATGACTTAGCTGTCGGACAGCCTTCTGAACGGATTGCCCCCTCCCCATCTTTTCGGCATTCTGGAAAGATTGTCGGTGAAACTTAAAAATTTGTGCAACCATCTGAAGCATCCAAATGTTGCTCTAATATTCTGATGCGGGATGTCTAATAGACAAGACGACACAAACTGTCACTGACGCTCCTAATAATAATACAATTTACGACCGGTCGAAATAGCTCGTAGGTGACCACAGTGGCGCACCCAAGATTTAATATTGTGGGGGTCCCAAGGAGGAGAATGTAAATTAGTCCTATAGGCTCTTTTTCTTCTTCACAGCCTAATTTCTCGCTACCTACCGCTAAGATTAAAGGCATTGTGAAACACTACATTAACGTTTTTCAAATTATGTTTTAGTTCAAACTAAGGGTACTTATACAATGAATTATTGGCGATTTTTAATACATCTACTTTAATAATGGAGCTGTCGAGTATCGACACATAATAATGAAAAAATATATTGCACAATTATATAAGTAATTGAAAATGTTCATAGCCATGACGTATAATAGCGCCGCAGGCGACTTTTTTTACTATTAAAGCTAATTTATGATGTGTGTTTATCTCACTTATCTGGTCAACCCGACACGCCGGGCCCCCCACAGCCCGGGCCCCCTGGCTAGAGCCCTGTCAGCCCTCCCCATCCATGACCTACATCACTCCGGAATTCTGGTGGACACCGAGAATTTTTTGACAGCTACATTAAGGATTGGGTTTCTAAAAAAACCTGACATTAGTGTTTCGAAATTTTTGTGTTAGAAATTAAAATCTAAGAAATTTTTCTAAAAAGGTTGCTGGATAATTATTACAAATCATGTTTTTGTCGTGTTTTTATTTGTCTAAGCCCAAAGGTATAGTTTATTGGTTTTCAATTTCAGTGTTTAAAATCTTTCTGATAATTTTCATTTTTGGGGGGTGCCAGGGCCCCTTGCCCCCCCCCCCTGGGTGCGCCACTGGGTGACCATCCATAGTTACAGCACTACTCGTATACATCAAGATTTTTCTATGACAGGAGATGTGCCTACCAACAAACTAAACTTAAGCTGATTTTGAAGAAGAAAGTTGCACCCGTTAAAATCGCAGTAATTCACAAAAATACTGACCTATAAGATAATGCCCCAACTCTCCGAGGATGTATCCAATCGATACGATGCCCAGGACATAAGCCGTGTAGAGAGACCTTAGCTTCTCAGCCAATTTGCTTTTCAGTCCGACCGCCATCGTGCTGCTTTATGGTGTCTCCAATGCTTGAGGTCCTGTAACAAAAAAATAAAAATATTTTGGTTAAAATGGATTCAACTTTACTATTTCGTTTAACAATAATTAACATCTACTTCTATCTAATAATATATTGTTATAACGTTTCGTTTTCCAAATACAATAAGCCTGACATGCGTAGTTCCAATTCTAAAAAGATTATTTTGAAGTCGATGTTAGATGAACAATTCGCAATTTGTATTGAAAAAAATGGTTATTTTATTAATTATGTTATACGCGCTTACTGCAGGTTATATTATATCTATGTACTGGAGACAATGGCATTATTAATAGACAAGTAAATTCGCGCATAGCGATATTTGCACATGTATAGGTAGACGTCACGCAATTTCCATTATGCGATATCACGCATCGGGAATTTATAGCAATATCACCTTTATTGTAATCGCGTTAGAACTGATTATGCCATTCGGCAGACCCGACAAAAAAGTGAGTGTCATTTTTTTCCAGATGCTTCGTTCATATTAATGTCATTGACTGGAGATCATTTTGCAAAGCAATTAGAAGGTTTGATAATAAATTCTGCCCATTTGGATGGTTTCATTAATATTATAATCACTTGTGGAAATAATAGTTTTATATATATAAGTCATTTTCCTTGCCAGTGGCAAAAAATCTTTAGGCAATCTTTTTCTGTTATTTTACATTAGACACGTTTCTAAATTATACATGCCAGCATAAAGTTCCATATAATTAACAAGAATGTAGATACCCTTTCATTCATCCATGTATTGGGTTTCCCAGGGAACACATAATTAATGGGAATTGAAATACCTAACGGGTGTGGAGTAACAGGCAACCGATATAGAGTGTGGAAGAATATGGGATAAACTTAAACACGTGTCAAGAATACGTCATTCTAAGTTTGTCCTTCTTTCTGACAACTGCTCTTGGTTATTTCTCTGACGCTCATTCAATTGAAGGTTGCAACACACGATTGCAAGTCTATAATGTGTACATACTTCATTTTCGTAAGACACTCATACATTCAAAAACCTGCTTCAAAATGTAGTGTATTTGGGTATAGCCAATCTGATTTTTTATTAATCAGCTGTTCTGCGAGTGGTACCCAAACGCGCACAGGGACTCCCTGGAATCTATCGGATAGACGAACTCATAAAGTCCGGTAGATGCAAGTGGAGGAGGCTAGGGGAGGTATTCATCAAGCAGTGGATCGACCCTGGTTGATGATAATGATGAATGTATAATAGGTTTCAGTAAAAGATCTATAGAATTCTCGTTTATTTAGTTTATTTATAAAAAACGAATGTACATATTATTATGAATAAAAAAATATTAATATGAAAATATGAACGCTATTGCACGTATATAATGTGTGTTTCATTTTCATAGGACATATACAAAACCCTGCTTCGAAATGTGGTGTATTGGGGAGCTTATGTGAATTATATATATTAAAATGTTCTATGAGTTTTCCACATAGTTAGCAATGTTATGTGATTTTCTTTCAATTAAATAAGACATGATGCAACTGCATTGTAATTCAGTTTCATGACTATTATAATGTCTTCGTTATTTGTATTGGTATCGTTAGATTTGAATGTATTGGAAAATTAATTAACAAATATTGTAAAATTATAACTGTTGACTGCGACTGACATGGGCTGACTGTCGTAATGGGCGCTGACTCTTATGTTCGCATTGCATGACATTTGTATGGATAAATGCAAACGCTAATAGCCATCAACGCATAATGTTAAGATCGTTTAATGTTTATAATTATTGTTGATGAACAAAATGACTTATAATATCACTATACAACAATAAAAAATGCGGTTATAATTACTATTTATTTCGAAATAGTTAGCTATGCAGCCGTTTAAAGCGCGGCATTGTTTTATTAGCAATAATTAGTTTGTATCTCGTATCTGCTGTTGAATTAGTTCAATCAATAACCATCAGCTAGGCCAGTGTTTCACGAACTTGTAACACAGGCGTACCCCTTTTGAGATATTGTTTCCACCAACCGAGGCATACGCTGTACCTACTATTCGACATCGTGGGCATTCAAGAGACAATCGATAGGCTGCGCATGACAATTATTGTTTTATTATTCATCTCGCGTTGATTTTCAAATCAATGCGAAGAAAGACAACGTTTTGTGCAATAGCAGCTATCCTTATCTAGATTTCCCCCATATTAGCGACGAGAAAACATCGAGAGTGTCATACTGAGAGAGATTGCATTTTGAAAAAAGAGCTCGCTATCCGAATGGAAATGGTTGGAGCATTATTCAACTCGACAACTTCCAGGTATATTCCCCATACCCAGGCATTCCGCATTTTGAGTATAACTATGGACAGCAGCTATAACTACTGGTGCTCATTTACAAGTTATTATTACAAAGTTGTTACGGCATAGAACACTTTAGGAAACACTGGGCTAGATGAAGCTATTGGACAATCAGCTGACAATATTACAATGATAAACTCATCGTGATGTAAGATTTTTTTATTAGGTACCTACTATGTCAAGGATATACTGGGAAACATTGGTCGCAGTTCATTAAAAAGAATCAATTTTTGTCTTCAGTATGAAATTTAGCTTGATTTATTAATTGAGATAAAATTCGCTAGGGAGAATTACATTTTGAGACCATATTATGAATTTCTACAAAATACTTACATTGTTATTATTATATTGTTACACCATACTAATCGTAGGACATTCACACATACAAAACCCTGCTTCAAAATGTAGTGTATTGGAGTATAGCCTATTTTTTAATCTGTTCTGTGGCCGTGATATTTGTCACTCTAGAGCTGTACCCAGAATCTAAAAATATTTAATTTAAATAACTAGATAAAACTAAAATTTAGTTTTATTATTTAATATATTATTTTATATTTAATAGTATTAATATTTAATATTTAACTCTTAAGTGTATGGCCTCAGTGGCAGTGTTTTGCGGTGCGGAGCGTGCAGCGTGAATATTGTGTGCACTCACACCACACGCCTCGCTCCGCAAAACTTTGACACTTAAGCGTCAATTACATTGAGCTTTTTTACGAGCTGTTTATTGGCGAATTTAAAAGCGGGCGGTTCAGCTACTGCGATTTGATGATTACACACAAAACTTTCCATTCGCTGATAAGCCACAAGCCAGCGAGCGATTTTGACGGAACTTACCGGGAGGTCGCTACGCTCCATAACAATGTTTCCATAAACGTCAAAAAGGTAAATTTCAAAATGAGTAGTTCGTTTTTCCACCACCATCGCTCTACTGCGCAGACGCAGTAAGCCCACACGCCGGCGTGTAGTGTGAAAAGTTGACCGGCTTTCAACTTTTCTCGGTGGAGTGTTTACAACCTGCTTATTAGCTTATTCGATGATTACACTGGGCGAATTTACAGGCAGATTATAAATTTGCCAATAATCAGCTCGTAAAAAAGCTCAATGTAATTGACGCTTTAGCCATAAAAATGGTTCACGCATAAATAATTGTTATAAAATAATATAATCCGGTTATTGATAAAAGCACACGGTGGAGTTAATGTAAAAAATACAGCTGGCCGGTTATTAATGTGAAATGTTTACTTTACCAATTGAAAATTCAAATTTATCGCTCTTAATGCATTCGCAGTGTAAAATGGTAATGAACGCCGAGCGTAGGAGTGGTCAAAAGTGAATTTAAACGACCAGTTAAAACCGTGAAATATTGACCAGATATCTGCGAAGGCTGTGTTAACCCCCATTTCACATTTGTTTTCCATTTCAGATGTATAAACGCATAGCTGATTATTCCGGTTGAAAAAATAATATAATACAAGTTTGAACAAGATACCAATATAAAAAGTAGTGCCATATGCTATATAATTGGACCAAAGTTCACTTAAAGCAAGTTTCTGGTCGGTATTCTTCATAATATGTATATCATTATGGAGATTTGGACTGTAAAACAAAAAGAAACACTGTCATATAATATTTTATTTTTAACACTATAACAGGCCCGTGTTCCAAAGTTTACTGCATGTGAAAAATGCATAATTGCAATAGGTTCTTTAGTAAAAGAATATTTGCAACGCGGATCCGTGGTCGTAACTGTCAGAAATACCAAGGCTTTGGAAAAATCACATAAAAAGCCATCCATAGACTGAAACCGTATGCGGTTTAGAACCGTGTGCCGTCTGATCGTATCCGTTTATCCAACCTTATTTTTCTGTCAAGTCCCACTTCAACGCTTCAAACATCTCTAAATTCAACAAATTTTATACTTACCTAACTAATTCTGAAAAAAATGAATTGCTTTAATTAAAAAATGCACATAGGCAATACTATTTTACAACGTTTGTCCGGTACAAATCTTGCAATCGATTTTTAACTAACTTCCCGACTAGCTAGACATTTGAAACTTTTAGAATATATCAGAACACGATGCTAATGCATTTTCAGTTAATTCTGTTTTGTATGAAAAGTTATTTCGACACCATTATTGGTTGCTATGGGTCTGGGGTCCTAGCAACTAAATTATTAATATATGGGTGCGTTACCATGGAAATCAATATGACATGTCAAAATGACATTTCAGTATTATTTCTATCAAGTACAATTTTTTTTGATCGTTTAAGCTAGTCAAGTCAAGTTTATAATATGATTCAACAGAAAATTTAAAAACGTTGTATATAAAAAGTTCTTTTTATCTTGTAATTATTTAATTTAACTAGGAAGGAAATTAGTGCGATCCTTGTGTTATGATTCGTCTTCAAATATGATTTTCAAGATGACATTTTTGCCCCCCAAAACATTCAAATTGCCCCCCGGTGGGGCGTACGCCCCACGTTGGGAATCATTGGTTTATGTTTATACCATACATTTTCATGAACAGAAATCAAACGTTTAGTATGGCACACGGTTCTAAGCCGCATACGGTTTCAGTCTATGAATGGTCTCAAAGGATCCAGCCCGGAGCCCACGAATGAGAACCCAATGTCTTACTCACTGGACAACGAGTAGACAATATGCATATAAGCGCATAGTTAAGTGATCTTTTCTTTCATAATAAACCGCCTCTCGTCTAAAATTGATAATAATGTCGAAGAAGAAAAGTATCATAATAATATATAAAAAAAAAAACTACTTACTTCAATACACATTTAGCTCTCTTCCTGTTAACTTCAGTAACTGTTGGGTTAAACCTGTTAACATTGATTTCAATTAACAATAACTATCTACGAGTTAACGTTTCGTAATTGATCGCTTTATTTTTTTTTTATACGTTTCTGGTTATCACCATGGTCAAATAGCTTTGACGTTTTCAATAAGTCAATGCACTTTTATTAACGATTAAAAATGTCGTTTATGTCCTTGGATGTTACTAAACTAATCTGTTAAGTATATAGTAAGAGGTTTATGTTACAATTTCATTTAAATTTATGATAATAATATGTACCTGTCACAAAACTGTTATTAATTTTATTATAGTGACAATGATTAGTTTAATTAATGTTTTCGACTATTAATAATTATGTTCGCTTTATTGATTTGAAAGTATACCACTGACTATTTAGTATGCATTTAGTAGTAATTTGTATATAATCATACTTATTATTAGATTAGCAGAAACTTCTGCAAATGTAGGCTTTTCTGCCAATCGTACGTACGTTTTAGCAATGAATAGGTTCGCAAAAAGGGTAAATCTAAACACTCTGTCGTACGTATATCACTCCTTATGTTAATAGTATCATAAAAGTAATTCGATTGTCCAGTGCGTGTACTCACCAATTGTAAATTCACACCGACTTAGACAAATGCACACAGTGAGTGCCCATAGTGCCAGAAGATGTCGAAAAGCGAAACTCGGATCATAATAATACGACTCAAATGGAATAGAACAAGATTTAAATCAATTACAATTAAAATTAACATTCCATCAAGAACTCTTGGTCGATTGTATTAAGGCTATTATACCTCAGTTGAGGCATGGTCTAAAAATCGTGGCTAGGCGATGAGCGGATTGTGCAAATGACGCGTGCCGAACGAAATATAGTTTGTCATATAAATCCGACATGCGTCCATCTAATGTTCTATTAGTAACAATAATAATATATTCATCGACATGTTTTCTTTTTCAAGTAAATGGGTAACTTTTTTGGTAATCTTTACACGATTTAAGAATTAATACCCCCGTCACCATCACGAAACAAATTGACGTGTTCACAGCTCGACATTCGCTCTCCGATTGCCAGCGAGTCGAATTTCGTCGCACCTTTAGTTAAAAATTATTTGCCGTTTCACTGAAGTACCGTCTTAAATATATTCAATAATTCACCGCCATCTTGGTATTTTATCGGTTTCCATCAGCACCATGTACAGTGGCTTTTTACACATTGCGAACCTGACAAAAAAATTACACCTTTTATTAATTGACACCAATTTACCTTTAACATTAATTAATACATTTTGTTTCCAACCAGTGAGCTGATTTTTTAAATGGAAAGATATTTTCATTATTACTAAGTTTAGGTAAATATTTATATCTATATATATACGAGATGATTCTCTTCGATTTGCCGCCCTTCGAGTAAATGCCGCCCCCAAGTGACGCTCAATCTGCCTACCCCCACGGGACGTCACTGGTTATTTAAACTTGCTACGTACTGTAACAATAATATTAAGAATAACATGAGTGATCATGATATACACGTGAGTTTTTTTTTCAACCGCAAAGAGTCGCTGTGCTCGGAAGAATGAATATGGTGAAATTAAAAGTGGTCCAACTATGAGATGTCAATTTTTTAAACTGATGTGACATCTGTTTGAAGAGATGGATTTTATTGATTTTAATTTATCAATAAGAAAGAACCCGAACGGTTAGTTTAATGGAGTGAGCGCAGTATACTGTCCTATTAATTATTAATATATACAGGATCACACACAACGGAACGAAAAAAAGACAAACTGTGTACCTAGGTGTATGGAATATGACTTCTCGTTCTTCGTCAGGACCTCATGATTCAGGATCGTAACCTGTATGACTTGGCTGTTGAACAGCTTTCGGTATTCGGTGACACACAAAGCGTGTGTCAGTCGAATTCATGAATTAATGCAACCATCTGAGGAATTCAATATTTGTTATAATATTCGAACGTAACAAGACAACGCGGACGACATAAACGGACACTAACGATCCTAATCTTCACTAGCATTTGATAATACAGTCGCAATAACTCGTATGTTAGCACCGGTATTTATAGCTGGACTACAGATTCAGAGTGACCATTACTCGAGAGTATCACTAGGCCCTACGTTTGGTTATGAAGAATCAGTATTTTTTATGACTGCGAATGTTTCGGGAGCAGTAATACAAGACTGAGGTCTTAAGAGTACCTATTTTGAGTTTACATGAGTTTAAGTTAAGACAATATTAAAACATGTAATAATAAAGTTAACAAAATCTAATACAAAACTGCCTAATAATTACGAATAGAATTAATAAAAAAAGCTTTGTTTCAAAATTTACCATTTTTAGCATTTATTTATTTTTCGATCCCTGAGTGTTATGCTTAACATGCATCTCTACATACCGCGTTGTGTTTCTCTTAGTTTTTGAACCTCTTTAAATTTAAGATGCATATTTAGCACTTCTCAATGCACTCCTTATTCCAGGAGTTCTTTCTCCATTCTATAATGATTTACAGGAAGTGGTATTTTTCAAAACGCATACCATTTCCTAGATAATAATTATGACGTGTGCTGTTTTAATACCGTGTCGTTTTTTTATTATTCCGGGCATGACGGGTCGACTAGTTAAGTGAGAACAAAACACACCACACATTTAATAGTAAAAAAAGAACATTTTAAAATATGTGGCTATGCGATGCAATTTGATGTAATATATTGTCGATTGATATAGGAATAAACTGATAATTCACGTAATTATAGAATTTTATTTTAAGTGTATTTCCTGACTTACAAAACGGCTATGTATCTAATATGGTGAAGGGTTGTATGATATTTGGCTAGTACCACAAACGTAGGTGGCGATCAGTGCCGACAACGCAATAAATAAATTTATTTTAAAATCACTAAAAATTCACAGAATAACCTTAAATCTGGGGTTCCGCGGACACCATTTGAGGAACACTACTGTTTTAAATTACAATGCCCTTATCTTAGCGATAGGTAGGGGGGGGGCGCCATACATCTTGGCCTGGGTGCCCACTTCAAGATGTGGGGGCTATGGGTGTGTTACCTACAAAATATATGACGTAAAACATTATCAAATAATGATATTATATTAGATAAGTTTTTTTTAAATTTGATATGCGGACAAAAAACAAACGGTAATGCGATTAAGTGACAAGTTTACTAATGAACAAGTTTGGTTCGTATGTCATGTGGTTATTTTATCCAATGATATAATCAACGATTTCGATATGCAATATTATAAATGTAATAAAATAACAAGTGTCCTTGATTATAATACATTCATTTAAAGATCGATTGATAAGTAACAATTGGTGGTTTAAAACACGAGATTAACTATATTGTAAGTACAACATATTAAAAAAAACCATTGAAAATTAACGTAATGCGAATTTGCGTAATCTTTCTATGGATTTATCTATAAAGCGCGAAATATATTAAGGTTCATGTCGCGTACTATCACGTGACATCACAGTAAGCTGCGCTGCGGGAAATAAGTATGTGATGTCGTTTTTCTTGGTGTTAAAAATATTATCAGACTGATGCTCCTATCCCGTAGTACATTTTGAACCTTTAAACAAATATTGTCAGTTAGCAAAATCTGCCGAAATCACCAGAACAAGAATGAGGTCACCTCACATTGTACTGCACTGCATCGACACCTGCATGACTCAATGAACGTTTTTTTTATCATTTTCTACATGGGTGTTTTTTGTTTTTGGCGGTTGGCACTATGTATTTTCTATAACAATGTTGTCTATTATCTATGATCTGCATGTTAGGTTATGTTCAAAATATTATTAAATTTACAGAGACTCGTTACTAGGTTACTCCATCATTGAATTTACAGTGATCGTGTTCATTCAAAATATTCTACAAAATGACGAAACCACAGACTAAATTTGTCGCCGTGATAGTACGCGACATGCATCTCAATATAATCACAACTAAATAGTTATTTCCAATGACAGTCTCATCTCAGGGGTTTCGCGAGAATTAAAAAAAAACCTTCTGAAAAAGTAGTTACAAAACCAAGATTTGCCAACTACAAAATAAATTAAAGAACACTAAAAATATCAGACATTATTATAATAAACCTATGAGGATGTACCATATTATGAGAGTATGGCAAGGTGTATCGTGACATCAATTGGCGAAAATAATAAATGAAAGCTCGGGCGGTAATGCAGTTTACTGCATTTTCATTTGATTTAAAAAAACAAATGAGTTATGCTTTTACGTTTTATTATTTTCATTCTTTTGAAACAAGTGAGTCGCTTTGTCACTTGTTTCTTTTGATTCCATCATTAAACGTCATTAATAATTCACACTAGTTCTGTGTTTTTATTATTTCTGAATAATCTTCAGCACAATAAAAGTTTTAATAATTACAAATTAGTATCTAGTAACTAAAGAATAGATACTACAGGTGCAAGACGGCAGCTATCGTATCAGTGTCAAATTTAATAAAGAAGATCAACTGAAGATGTCTGACAAGGATATATTCACTGCATTGGAGAGAAATCCCATAACTCCTGTACAATAATAAAGACAATCGAATCTATATTAATTATTATGAATTATCGAGAAGTTTGACTCAAGAAATAATATTAGATTGAGAACAAAGACAGATCAAATATTCAGACTTATTATAATAAACACAAATGCAAGTAACACCTACCTACTTATTAAAGTACTGCCAAAAAACATAATAATATATTGTTAAAATTACTACATACCCAAATGGCGAATACTTTTGCCAACTACACGTTGCAAATAAAATAAAAACTACGAATTTGCAGTTAACATGATGCTGCAAAAACTATTCGGATGTTTGAAAATGAAATAATGACCTGTAGTCGTGATTTTGTGTAGGTCAAAACACCAATAAATTATAGCCTCGGCTTATTAAATGATTATTTATATTGTGTATTAGTTACATTAATATAAAAACTAACTACTAACCCTAAAATTGACGGTGCTTACTTTAAACTTACAATATTGTGGGTTCTTTTAATTTGGTAAGTACGTACTAATCATGATTATTTTTGCAAGTAAGTATTTGTAAATTTTTAACGTGTACTATTAAGGTAAACGCTGACACCTCGTGTCTCATAAATTTTCCTTGCACTAAGCAAAACGTCATTAGGATATTCTAATTATTATTAGATGTATGTATTTAATAACAACAAACTCCATGGTTTTATTAGGGTAGAGATTTTCTAATTGTTAAACAAAGTACATATGAAATAAATATTTAATTATTTGTCGTCTGTCGTGCCGTACGAAAGATGTGCACAGCTAGACTCTTCTCAACCATGCCTTTGCAGCTTCTGGTCGGGCATCATTCAGAAGGCTTCGTAGTTGGATCTCTGGCTCTATCTCTCCATTATATTATTATAAAATACATATACTTAACACAATATCAAAAGTTGAGATCTTGCATTGCCTTGCGTTACAGATGTAAAACATTTTTATACTTAGATGATCAATTAAAAATATCGCTAATAAAGAACCTACACCATACATACAAAACAGACAGGTATCTTGTTTATGTCGCCATTTTTCAAGGCTTATTTAGAATATTAATTTTTCCATAGCTTCTAATAATTAAACCACCTACTAAAACGTTTCTGGAATCACCATCAAATTATTGTATTTAAAATGATAATATTAATCATTAATCCCTCTTGATATAATTATTATATATATATAATGACATTTCCATTTCATTTAAAATGGTGATAAAATATACTACCTAGGGTTAATAGCGGCCATTTTGATTATTCATTTGACTTTAATGGTGTAAACACTGTAAACCATTACTCTGAGGTGTAAACATTGTGAACGGCCAATTCTTTTTGAAATACAATGTATTATTAATTAAAATAAAAGACAATATAAGTAATACCTAACAGCCAGATAATTTACTAAAATCGATGAAACAAATGAAAACAATTGGATATTTATTGAATTATGTTGAATAGGTTAATTTTAATCAATCTATCAGCGCCATGCTGAATTTCTGTTAATATGTAGCTCGACTGGACATGAACAAATTTTTCCAGCTTTTAACTTTACTATTTAACAGAATATGCTTAGAAATAAAAATGCCCCGAAAATTAAAGTGACAAAGTCGTAAGAGGGTTAATGATAAATAATTAGCAAAGCCGCATTAAAAATGTAAGCAAAAACCTTTGACTTATGCAATACTCATAATACTTCCACAATATTATCAGCAGGTCTATTATTATTATTATTATGGTTAAAAGGGAGCCGAAAAATAATACAAAGATATTCTTAAAAATAATTATAGACATAAGTAAAAAGTAAAAGATGTATCTATTATATTATTCACTGACTAATTTGTATAATTCAAAGGAAAATTTCCAGCTGTATTTCAATCGGAAATATTCAATCAATGATTCATATTTTTTATCTATACTAATATGTCCATTCGTTTTTATAAATCAACTTTCGAGAATTCTATAAATCTTTTGCTGGAACCTATTATATATTCATCATCAGCCGGGTCGATTCACTGCTCGATGAATACCTCCCCTACCCCCCCCCCCCTCCACTTGCATCCACCGGACTGCCCGATTTGCGATAGACGTGGATTCAAGTTCCGTTAAGTATATTTTTCTTAGACTATATATTTTTGTTTCTAGAATTTGTCTGTTGGGTATGTTTTTGAGTTTGATCCCAATTGTGTATGTCCAATAAATGATACTTACATATTATTCATTGTTTCAAAAATCCAAGCTTTTCAGTTCATATTAAAAATCATTCTGGAATTTCTGTCAAAACTTGTAGAATACAAAATATTGATATTATGATAAACTATTTTTATTATTCAACGAATAATTCACAATATCTAAGAATGTGACGTCCTTTATTGAACATACATAATTCGTTAATACCTCAGAACGATACAATATACCTATTAGAAAAAAAAAATGTAAAATATGTCGAACCCGCGCCTATCGGATTTCGGTCAATATGCTTTATCAATTTAGCCAGTTGCGCTCTACTTAATTACAAACAAAATTAAGTACTTACCTATCTACTTAGTAGTCGTGCATCGGAAGCGCTGAGTTTTGTGCTTTGAATCAAGGTACCAATAATAGCAAGAAGTGTCAAGATTTTTTCAAATATGATGCGTTCTAACTATCGAAAAAATAGTTTAATTATTTATGAATTGTTTTTGGTTATAAATTATTATGCACCGCATGAATATTTATTGAGGTAAATATTTTATTTTAAAACAAAATTTTGTTGATTTATTGATATAAATTCTACCTGTCAACAATTTTGGTAATTCCTCATGTTAATTGATTTCAGTTCCGAATAAAATGACGCCATTACAAGAAACATTGGAATGTATTAACATTATTATTTAACAGCGCCAATCTATCAAAAGGGGCAGTTGATTAAACTAATATTAAATTTTTAAAAATATATCTACATACTACTAAACAGAAGTAAATACTCCGTATATAAATTATGTATTGTATGAGAAACAATATTTTGAAATCGATTCTAGAACATTAATTAGTATGATTGAGTTGGTAACTATGAAAAAATATTTTCTGTATTTGAAAATTTTACCTATTCGATAAGCCGGTATTGGATATAACAGTGTTACCAGGTTTTTTTTATTTTTTGTTTGCTTTCAGATGGTGTAAAAAGGTACGTATCCATTTAAGATTTGTGTATTTTTCAACAAAGCCATTGCCTTGACTACTTCATTAAAAATCGTCAGTGCTCAGGGTAAATCCCCAACGAGCAAAATGAATGGCTAACCAACAACCATTTCTCATTAAAATAATTAAAAAATGAACTTCACTCTGCAGAGACCCATTAAGTATATTTTAAACCATCTAAGAAGATAATTAGGACCTCCACATAGTGAAGGTTGTATTAGCAGATTTTTTTCACGAGAAATGGAAGTTAGCTACTTGCTATCCGATCCTAACTCTGGATCCAAACACATGTGAATTTGCCAGACCCTTGATTCGAGCCGGAGACCCACGACATTATAGATTCGATGCGTAACTGGTCGGTTAATGTGAGTCATTTTTTTGATCATATCCGATCCTAATAGGTTCATATGGGCCTCCACAGGGTAGAGGTTTGTATTATGAGATTTTTGTTTTTACGAGAAATGTATGTTAGCCACTAGGTCAACCTCTTACTCAAAACACTAATTGAAAAACAACATGTGAATTTGCTAGACATTAAAGGCCTAACGCGTAACTGCTCGGCCAATGTGAGTTATATTACACACTCACTATTAAAATAACAAAAGGGTCGACATAAAAGTATTCTGATGAAATTTAATTATATTTTAGTATGACAGGTGAACCGAACACTCCTCATGATATTAATTAAAAAATATATATTAAAAATAAATCAACATATTTTATTATTATGTGAGTAAAATAAAGGTCGCGTTTGAAATAATATGTAGGCTAGTACAAGACAAAAATACCTGCTGAATTTTCATGGTCAAGTTGTTATGTGATTAAAAAAATTCATTAAAAGATATTATCAATGTAGTTTATCAGTTTCAGATACTGTAACTACATTGAGACGGGAAGTTATACAATCTATTATTATTCAGTGTTATGTATATATAATTTATTATTTGTATGTTAAAAAGAAAATGTATTTATTTCAATTATTAACATTGTTGTCTTTTAATGAATACCTACACTGTACATACTTTACTATAGTAGTGTAAGTGACTGTCCTTTTAAGCTTTCTTACGGAAGTGTTTAATAAACTATTATTCGTCCTGTTACCTGTTTGTAGCATTGTAAAAAATATTAATTACCCACTTGACTACTAAAAACTGTCAATATTATTTTTTACTAATTTGTCAACATATTATTGTCAGTTGCAACTGTTGCAAGTATCCACCGGCGACTTTAGTGACGTAGAAGCGTTGATTTTGAAGATGGAAAAAATCACGTGAACGAAATTCATTATGAAAGTTGAACTAGGTATAAACTATTTGCAATTTCTGTCCTAATTTTACTGTCTGGTTACTGGTCTGTTACTTACTGTCTTACTGGCAACGCATAATCTGCCTACTCCAACGTATTATAAAAAAAACTAATTTGCAAGAAATTTGCATCTTTTTAAGATTTTAATATAATTTAATAGCTTAAAGAATGGTTTAAACCGTTCCGGTACATTAAAATAACAAATAAATACGTACCTAGTTATGTGGATATTTAATTCTAATAATTTGAAAACTACAAATTAGGTGTTATGTAAAACAAATGTTTGCAAGGTACAGAACTAGCCTGCCATTGCTAATGCCAATTGGGAGAGCAGTAACTGTGGTAAACGAAATTGCTTCGGATATTAATATATTCCATTTGCGTGAGGTGAGTTTAGACGGACGTTATTTTATATAACTCTTAAAATACCTTAAGTATTATTTTTTATTATGTTTCTGTTTACTTTCCTATTTACTCTTTTCGTATAAATATTGTTAATACTGTTAAATATTTATTTGTTAAACATCTTAAATTAAATTTTTTAAGTTCATTACATAAGTAATTTACATATTATAAATGTAAAATATATTTGAATTTGAATTGAATCATTGGTGGGACATGTTCCGTTGCAAACCATTTAAGGGGATTTTAGGGTTCTTGGATTTGGTTTCGGTTCCATTTCCAGTTCTGTTTGGGGCGATTCTATCGATTAGGCCATCGGACTGATCTAGACTCCTAAGGTTATAAACTGTAGAAAATCATCCCTTAGGTTAAAGGAGTGTAGGGAGTTCGCGATAGATAGAAGAGCCAAGAGCCATGTTCGGTTGTAATAATGATGATAATGAATGAATGAAAAGGTTTAATAACCACTGGAATATATTATTATGTATCATAAAATACGTTTCTGGCATGAAAGTACACTGTGTTATCGATCTACGAGTAGTTAAACTTCTGAGAGATTAAGGTGCTCTCATGAATGCTCCAAACAATATTAGGGCCAATTTTCCTTGATATTAATATTGCGTGTGGCACGATATATTTTCTCAGGACTTCGTGGGAAGATTGCAAGTATTATAGAATTATGCTAGGACCTTGTGCGTGTTCCTGGAATGCATCGTGATCGGTTCGTTAAGTGCTGAGTAGTTGCCCTTTTTAAAACATATTTTCCTTGACTCCTTAGAAAAGGGTTTTTTAAAAATAAAATTACCTCAAGAGGAACACACATAGTTGCGTTTTATTTTCTGTATATGTATATGTCTTAGGTGGTGCATATTATAGATACCAACGGAAGTCTTCTTGTGTCGTTGGTGCTATGAAAAAAGTATTATAATGCCGTGGAATTTACTTTTGTGATGTGACACAAAATGCGGCCTATTCTACACTTGCATTCTAATGGTGCTGCTTTACAGTAGCGAGTCATGGCACCTTACGAAGGCTCTGTTTGTGGTAAATATTGGGTTTTCGGTAGTATAACTTTATAAGTAGGTAGCTATTAGATGAGAGAGAGGGGGCATGCAGCTTCTTATCATGATGTCAGTGAGGAGACGACGTTGAACTTGGATACCTCAAGAGAATTTAAACATCGCTATTCTGTTCCTCAAGCTAACCGAATTCCATTAAATACCATCCACAGAGTGTATACGGTGGAACGAAATGATGCTGGCATGACCTGTGAAGATGCAAAAAGACATGGTTTCTTAGAGTCGCCGCGTGGTGTCCATATGCTTTGAGGTCTGTATATGGTTAAAGAAGAAGTAACATCGCCGGTTAAATGGCCATGTTTATAATTTTAGGCACGTTTTTCTGACCCGAGAATATCGCTTTATGCAGACGTGTGTACCTGTATAGATTCACTATTATTGTTTTTTGGTGGGCGCGTAATTCTAGCTATTCTGTACATTCTCTAGAAATGCTGACTGTTAACTTAGAATTAGATGATGTGTTCTTTAACTTAATCAATTAATTATCCAAGTAATTTTTCACTTAATAGACCAACCCTTCGGTTGAAATTGCCGCCTTTGGTAACCTAACATAACCTAACCCGATATAGGGATGCTACGATGAAAATAAATATCTTCTCTCACCGTGTAACACCACGGATTGGCCAATTACTAAATAATTATCCCTCATAAAAACCAGGTCGTAATGACAGATTCGACTACATGAAGGTTTGACAGACGTTTTTGTACGGGTAGACAAGAGGTCAATTAATTTAGATAATTGAAATTAAAAAATGAGATTCTGTATCTTGGTACCAATTGTACCAGTATAAGAAGCCAAGGCCCTTAAGATAACTAGTCTAACCCTGACTGAATGACAATAAATAATTCTAACAAATTGTCAACAGATTTTTGTGAATTTCTGTGGATAATAATGTATAATACATGACCATGGACACACATTAAAATGAGCGAAAAAAAATTAAAAATCATTGATGCATTTTTTAATATTTAATGGATAAGATACGAGTATACACATTGTCAATAGGTACTGTAATAATAAGAAATGGTTCTCGTAGTCACCTGTGAGGTCACAATACGTTTATTAAATTTTATCAGAGTTTGGTAGTTTCTGTAACTGTGCTGAAGTTTTTCACCAAATTATATCTGAAACTTTCAGTTTTTTTTCAGCTAGTTAGATAAAAAAAAAAACTATCGTTGGCTATAATGAATGGAAGTGTTGTGCTTTCGTTTCATAATCACCGAGATTTATAGGTAGAGGAATGAATTGACTAGCTCAACATCAGTATTTTTTATACTCAACGTAGGTGTGTAGTTTTGTTTATATATTAAGGCTTTTTGAAAATCACTAAAACGTGTCGCACATCTAAGTTCGTCTCGACTGCAACACATCGAATATGTCGATGTGAATTTGTTGGTATTCACAAAACTAATGTAACTTAATAATAATATATCTTTGCACATAAGCTCGAATGCGACAATTCAGTTAAACAGTTGGTGTCGCAACCAACATATTTCACTCGAAAGAAGGCGCTAGTATAATACTAGAAAGAATGCCATATCGACACATGAGCAGAAGCTTCTTGTTCATTCGTTTCTTCTAGCCACGTTCGTATCGGAATATCCTCACGTGTACGCACTTAAGACACTTGTAAAATTACACCTGATTTTGAATTACGACCATATCCCAGTTGAGATGGTTTTAATTGTGCGATCGACCTTAGAGAGCGATGTAGAACCATACTTAGTCACGTAAGACCCTAAGATAAATTATAATTTATATTAAATTTAATAGATCGATATCGATAACTTATATTGCGTCGCCTACAGTATCCATACATAGCAATACGTCATATTATAGCAGGTAGTAAATCTACGGAAAAAGGCAGTGGCCCAGAACGAAGCTATTTAATATACGGTCAAGACACGACTAAGTCGGGCTGAATTAGCAACTCTGGATGGTGTTTATTGCTAAGTGCGATTTAGTTAATCCAGATGATTCTGCATCGCGCTCTTAGTTTAAAGTGATTAATGGTATTTTACGTAGTAATAAAAAGAAAATAAATCTAAATATCAAAGAACGTATCTTGTTTATCCACAAGAGACGCGGCGTTCTTCAATTCTTCGGCCACATTGTTAGAAGATATACTTACTTACAATCAATCTGGAGACGAGGTGATCACTGAAAGCGTCGAAGGTAAATCAGCTAAGCGAACCGGATAGGACAGGATAGTAGGTAATTATAGATTAGAATTATTGCCCCAACAAGGCTCCAGTGTTACTATAATGGCTAAAATTGGCAATTCACAACCATTACTCTGACTCTAAAAAGAAAATATTAACACATGTTAGTATTACGTGGGTAATAAAAAATAATTCTTTACCATTTTAGGTGTTATGTAAATCGCCCAAGGCTTAATTTTATTAAAACAATTCCCGACACAGTGTTTCTTAAACTGCAATGAATAGAACATGATGGAAAGTAACAATTTTATTTTATTTGGTAATAATATCATAGTCGAGATAATAATTGTGCTCAACAAAATATACATCCAAGTATTATTGTAAAATTAAACAATACATATTAATATTTATAATAAACTAAGAAATTGCCACACTCGCCAACTCAAGTGGCTTCCAATGATGTCATAACAATTGCTAGTAAGTATGCGAGGTCACCACAAAAGAAACCAAGGTATAAGGAAGTAGGCAAGAGTATTTGATGTGATAGAGGTTGCCAAGCACATGACATGGCAATGGGATGTACACTTTGCTCGACAAGTGGACAACTTCTGGACAAATGCCATCATACGGTGGTATACGAGAGGTTCTAAACGACTACAAGGGCGTCGAAAAAAATTGCCGTTTTTTCATGATGGAAGTGCTAGCGCACGTAGATCCATAACCAAATATCACGTCAGTGTTGCCAACCAAATGATTCGGCGAAAAATATTATGTGATAGTATATTCATATCATACTATAATTTTAGGCCAAATAATCTAAAAATACTACAATTTTGAAGGATTCAAAACGAAAAATGTTTTGTGTAAGTACTATATTTTTTACATCTTTGTACATATTTATAAAAATATGACAATCTTCGTGTGAAAATTTTAAAACTTATTGACGTACACGTGTAGAGAGGTGGTGCGGTGCGTAACACGCTTTCCACCTCTAAAGCATGTGCAAAACGACTCGATGTTAAAACCAGAATTTTAAAGTTAAGTGAAATGGAAGATGAAAGCTATCAATTAATGTAGACATAGGTTGGCCCCTACAATCGCTACAGAGGAAAATTGGACAGAGTATGAGTTGCGCGCTGTTGTACAGAAGTGAGAAAGTTGCTGAGACGTGTGGTTATCATGGGCTTAATAGCTTTAATTATCAGCCAGTTATAAGAAGGTTTTTATTTTATAGATAACAATAACAATACTTTGAGGACACGTTGGTCGCCAATATTATGTTATAGTCTTTATAAAATAGAAACACTTCCGGTGTTAGTATGCATTTCGAGTTCACAGAGATTAATCAACAATAACCGATAATACTTCAAACGGTACACGAAGATAGATTAACAATATAAAATGTCGCTCTCGACTAAATAACCAAATACACTTGCCAAAGGATTAGTTCAAGTCAGATAGGTATCACTAGTTACCACACTCACCACTAGAAATGAATCTCAATAGTGTTAGGTGCTTAGTCTCAAAATTGAGAACCTGCATGATCAAAAGGGTCAGAGCTAATCAGACGAAACTGACTGGCTGTGACTTGTGAGAGATCTGGGAAAGATGCAATAGTAAGCAATGAGTGAATAATGAATGCAATTGGTCGCAATTCTGTGACTTGATATAAATTTTAGAATTGGCTAGTTTTGTGTTTGTCTCTGCGCGCTTCTCAATACAACTTCGCTGTCGTAACGACCCGATTGTTAATCGGCAGTTTAATTAAACCTTAATTCGCGCTTAACCGAGTAACACTACCGAAAGAACTTCGATATGCACAGGTAATGAAAATGAATTACCATAAAAACATACTTCGGCAACCAATGTCTATGTCAGGCGTAACAGTGTTATTGTTGAAAAAATCAAAACCTGTCTCAAGGTTGACCGGTTACTTAAGCAAAAGGTTTAGCGATAAATATCTTTCAACAGATTGTGGGTAACTAACTGTGTGAGTCGCCCATGCTGAGTTTTACTGGCGGAACTCAGAATGAAAATTCTTGTTACAATAATTTATTCGCAATGTTGAGCCATTCGTTTTATGCAAATTAATATTATATTATGCCAAAAGTTTGAGAACGATTTGAAAATTCGAGAATTATAAAAAATAATTTCAGAATGTAAAGTTTTTTTTTGCGCCGATGACAATCTATACACTTCATTATTCATATTGTAATTAACAATAGAAATGCATCAATCTTAATGATGCTATCAAATAAACCAACAGCGTGATAGGCAGCATCACGAAACAGAACATCTGCCCTGCGATGTAAGATGTTAACACTGCAATGATAGAATTGCGGTCAGGGTCGGATTTACTGAAAGGCTAAGGGCTCAGGCACACGAAACTATAGTTTGCGTGCATCGACGCAGGTCTTACATGACTCCAAATGCATCCGATTAGAATCTCCAATTGGGTTTTAAAAAATCAATTGAAGAACAGACCGATCGTACAATAATCGTGTAAATAAAACGTAGCCAAAGATGTTGAAAAACTCTTTCTACGAAGATTGAGCACAATTAATGAATTAAATTTAAGCAAAAGAAAGGACTGCTGGTCCAATACTACAAGTAACTTCACATTGCAGGTTCATTTGCAGATATCTTCACACTATTTATATGACATTTATTTGGCAATTTGCAGGGCGTATAAAAAGATAATCCGTCACAATGAATAGATAAGGAGCCAGTAATACTACAACTTAGGCATTATTATTTAGATGAAAAATCTAGTAAAATTTGTGTAAGACCGCTTATAACTATTGTACTCGAGTAAGTTATCAGATTACAAATAACATAAAAATGGCTGCCATATTGTGTTTATAAGAAAATCAGATCGGCAACTGAGCGAAGTTCATATTTGTGGAGTTTGCCAAATTAACCATGCTTCACACGCTTGCTAATTAATTTGAAATATTATAACATAAAATAACGTACCTATATATAGTCCAATATGCCTAAAGCGCCGGCTAGACGCTCATGGTTTACCACAAGCTTACCTGCGCAGACCGGTTTGTATCGGGAAGTCCGTGTATATGGACGGGAAAACTGTAGCTCGCGCAAACCGAAAAGCGCTGTTAAAGTGTTTGCATTTATTTTTTGCACAGACTATACCGCGCGGGCAAGTCGCTGTCGTCTAGCCGGCGCATTACACCTAACCTAACCTAACATACTTATAATATTATTTACTATGTATTAGACATATAAATAATTACATTGTCTATGGACACTACGGTCCTGCCAACATAACAAATACATTTTACTTTTGTTTTTCTTCTGTATATTACATAAATACTATACCTAATAATTATATAACAAAGAAAAATAAATGTCATTATTATGAATATTTTATGTTAGTATTTACTCTTTATCAGTCACGATTTTAATAATTCAAAAAGGCACATTCTAACAATGTAAAAGAAAAATGCGTTCAAAGAAATATTTATTATTTACCCTTCAGTGTTTGTTAGTTAGCTAATGGTCAAGCGAGTTACCTTAATTCAAAGGGACTTAATATTACTTCCACTTCTAGGATGATTGATTATCTTGCGGTTGAGAAATTAATATCAATACAGATAGGTAGGTAGTTTTAAGATTAACACCTCGATTATTATATTAAATGGTTTTCAGGAATTTAACTCAATTCATTCAAGGGTAATTTATGATTCCGCAACTTTATATTTATACGAAATCATTAATTTTGAAAAAAGAATTATATTGGTTTCCGTTTTGTCATATTATATTTTCACTACCCTGTAAAAATAAATGTCACGGAATAATTACTCTCCCTGCGAAGCTATTTTATACACAAGGCGGCTATCGAGGTAGTTTATCATATTTATTGTATTGAAAGCATGGTCCCCACAGGGCTGACAGGGCTAGAGCCTGGGGGCAGGGCTAGAAGGGGCCCGGTGTGACGGGTCGACACACACTACAAATTCGCGCTAATAGTAAAAAAGTCGCCTGCGGCGCTATTTCACGTATGGAATTTTATTTTATAATTATTTATAGTGTGCTTCTATATTTATCCAATACGGCGAAAGGCCACATGTTACTTGGCTATCACAAAGGGGGGTCGCGATCATTGCTTTATAATAATATGATACTGTGCTGACAATTCAAGATTTATTTAAAAATGCCAGAAACCTGCATTTCCGCAGAATACCATTTGGCGATCACTATTGTAGCACAGTACACGGCTCTTAACCTTAGCGATAGGTAGGGGGGGGGGGGGGCGCCAAACATCTTGGCCTGGGGGCCCGCTTCAGGATATGGGGGCCATGATTGAAAGGTTAATTATTATTATAATACGTTAACCATGGCCCCCACATCCTGAAACGGGTCCCCAGGCTAGGATCTTTGGCGGGGCCCCCTACCTATCGCTAAGGATAAAGCCAGTGTGATGCTCCACAGTAGCGTTTTCCAAATGGTGTACGCGGTGAAATTAATGTGTATATTTTTAGTGTTTTTTTTAAAATATTTTAATACATCCATTTGAATTATGGAGTTGTCGAGTATCCGATACACAAATAAAAAATGTATAATTCAAACACATAATTCTGAATTATAACATTACTGAAGGAAAATAGCGCCGCAGGCGAC
Organism: Rhyacophila brunnea; assembly: GCF_057557595.1. Lineage (NCBI taxonomy): Eukaryota > Metazoa > Arthropoda > Insecta > Trichoptera > Rhyacophilidae > Rhyacophila > Rhyacophila brunnea. Next base: position 18,729,243 of record NW_028232893.1, on the reverse strand, counting down.
ATTTTTTACTATTAGGGAGAATTTGTGATGTGTATTTATATCACTTATCTGGCGACTCGCCACGCCGGCCCCCCAGGCTAGAGCCCTGTCAGCCCCCCTTTTGTGGGGGCCATGACGTTAACCGTCTAAGCTAAACTGTCAAAAAGTTATATGTTTTACTTTTAATAGCCCCTCTTTTAGACAATTTTACAGTTTAGATTTAGATGGTTAACTTATTGTAACAATAAAATTAGCCGTCCCAATACATGAATAATGATAAAGTGATAATTTATCACATTAGTCGTCGATAGCCGCCTTGTGTATAGAATAAACCCACAGATGCACTTTAAAGACGGTAAATATAACATTTTACATTGTCTAAGGGTTGTACATAGATACGTATTACATTTCACCGTATCACAGTTAACAGTGAGCTGTCATATTTGAAGGAAATGGCCGAATAGCATTGAGATAAAAATAACGGGTTATTCGTGGAGCATTGCAGACAGTACCTAATGTTTCAATTTTATTAGTGCCAATAAGAAAATTAATTTGAAATTGATTGGTATCAAATAATATCTGATATTTGATAGGTATGACTTGATAATTACGAGGACCTACCCGAATTTTATATACATATTTACGATATGATTGTATTTCTAATTTACTTAGCTACCTATTTTCTTTTGTATTCTACCTTGTATTCTGGTAGTTTTTTTTACTATATATTTATTAAGTAAATGTTTTATTTAAACTTGAATTTGATCTCATTACTATATTCCGGCTCAACAGCTCACGGTGAACTGTGATACGCCCAACTGCAGACGTACAAATTTCCGGACACTAATCCTTACAGTCAATTACAGCAGTTTGCCGTATATTTGAGAAAAAAATGTAGTTTTAAAACTTAAATAATTACAAGATAAAAATAACTTTTTATATACCGCGTTTTTAAATCTTCCGTTGAATCATATAAACTTGACAACTCTATGTATAAATAAATACTTTTTTTGTATTTGATAGAAATACTGAATAAATATTATAGAATATTGAAATGTCATTTTGACATTTCATATTGATTTCCATAGTAACGCACGTATATGTAAATAATTTAGTTGCCAAGACCCCCTTAGCAACCAGTAATAGTGAGTAGTAAATATTACTTTTAACGAATTTCTTCCGAAACATACAACACAGAATTAACTGAAAATTAATTGTAAAATTAAAGATGGCCAAAAGTATTAAAATAATACATTGTCGTCGTGTTCTGATATATTCTAAAAGTTTCAAATGTCTAGCTAGTCAGGAAGTTAGTTAAAAATCTTGGACAAACAAGAAAAAAATTGTACCGGACAAACAAGAATACAAGCTAATAAAAACGTGGTAAAATAACTGTAAAAGAGTAGGTATTATGTATAAGATTGTAAATAAAGTAAGTTTGTATTACATAATAATCAGTTTCTTTTAACAGTGCATGTAAAATAATACACTGTGAGGAAAAAATAAGGTACAATCCCCTTAATAAACGCATAGCAGCTGTCGTAGTGCATTCGCATAATGAGGTCATGCCATGATATTAATATGACAGTAACAGTTGACCAGCGAACCGGAGGCAGATGCCACGCGCTTGCGAATGTAGCACAACATGATTGACTAGTCACACTGAATGGTTTGCATAAATAATATTCTACATACTGTTAATAATTATATTATTATCGTTTTAAATTAGTTAGGTTTTCATTATTGTGATTATCTCTTCTCACTTTTATATTGAAACAGGTAATAAACAATGAATCCAATCTTTAAAAAAATAAAAAAACGTTCTTTCTCTCGTCTCTATACTTATATGTACCGCGTCTAATTATGAATTATGTGAAATTAAATCTAACACGGTTTTGTTAAATTTGACACATACACCTGTCTGCAGATGGCTTACGTTAGTAATAACAACAAAAAAACGTTAAATTTGATATACGACATCCGGCGGAACTTAAACCCGCATCCACTGGATACGCGCCAATGTGCTTTACCAAAAGCCACTTATGCTCTATCTAATCACGATGAAATTAGCTAGTATCATTAGCTTACAAATCGCGTTAAATTGGCAATCGGCTTTTGTGGTATGTTCAATAAGGAATTTAAGGCTATACCTCAGTTGAGGCACGGTCTAAAAAGATCGGGCTAGGCGATGCGCGGATTGCGGGTCGCGGGTGCAAATGACGCATGCCGACCGAAATATAATTTGTAATATAAATCCAACATGCGTCCATCTAATGTCCTGTTTATTGTTCTATTAGTAACATAGTCCTGAGTGCTAACCATTACATTGCAGCATCAGTCCCGTGCGGCTCCGTCTCGGGACGGAATGCGCACTTAAAATCACTTCTTTCAGACACGTTTAAAGCGTCATAGAAAGCGGCCATGCATATCCACGGCTGTGCATATATGACGGGTGGTGGTGGGAACTTAAGCGTATGTTCTATTAGTAACAATAATAATATATTCATTGACATGTTTTCTTTTTCAAGTAAATGGGAACGTTTTTAGTCATCTTTACACGATTTAAGAATTAATACCCCCCGTCGCTATCACAAAACAAATTGACGTGTTCCCAGCTCGACGTTCTCTCTCCGAATGCCAGCGAGTCCAAAATTTCGTCGCGCCTATAGTTGAAAATTATTTGCTGTTTCACTGATGTGCCGTCTTAAATGTGATTTTTTGGAGGACATTGTACCTGTACATAATTATAACAGTACAATGCCCTAAATATGAACGGCACAGAGTACAGCTGCGAATTGCGGATATCTTTGAGAATGTCGACGAATTGAAAAGTGTCCTGGCGGTGGGTAGGACGGAAGAGCGAGGACCTGATCGGCGGATCCTCTTCTAGACGAGAAGAGGTGATAATATGACAGCGAGTCGCAGTCAAAGCCTCGGTAAAATCATAAAAATAAAAAAATCTTGTGAATTATCCGTTAAATAAAAAAATGTTTAGCTTTTTATAACTATGTTACTATATCATGTTATTGACTATAAATAAAATAGGTAGGTAGCTAATTGTTTAACCTCAAAAATGCCACCCGATGTGACTAGCAAGGTTGATCAATTTCAAGTTTAAATGTTTTCAATCAAAAATTATCTAACAATTCTAACCGAACAATGATTTGCTCTAGTAATACGCCCAATTCGACTTGATTTCGTGGTCAACCAGTTAATACGGAATCCTACGCTTCTAATTTGATTATTTTGTAATCGACACTGGTGTTATCGTTGGAAAATTAAATAATGCAATTCGACGGAAATTCGAGACAAGTTTTGGCATTGAATAAAGCGTTTGGGAAGGTTTTTATTAGACAGAAAAACTATAGCGTATTGTGTCAATTAATGCAGAAAGTTTCCAATTAGTGAGCGACACACGGACTCTTAATGTGTAATATAAGAGAGATCCCAAGGTAGTCTATAAGTCAGGCATGGCCCCCACAAAGGGGGGGCTGACAAGGCTCTAGCCTGGGGGCCCAGGCTCAGGAAGGGCCCGGCGTGTCGGGTCAACCAGATAAGTGATATAAACACACATCACAAATTCTCTCTAATAGTAAAAAAAGCGCTATTGTTCTTCAATATTTTTATTATTTAAAATTATGTGGTTGTACGATTTAATATTTTTAATTGCGTATCGATACTCGACAACTCCATAATTCAAATGGATGTACCAAAATATACAAAAAAACACTAAATACACATTAATTTTATCGCTTACCTACACCATTTATTTTGATACACCTACTGTAGAGCGTCACACTACCTTTATCTTTAGCGATAGGTAGGGAGGCCCGCCAAAGGGCCTAGCCTGGGGGCCCGCTTCTGGATGTGGGGGCCATGAAGTCAGGATACGGCACTTAATGCGAGTTCCAATAGACAGCAACCTTCGCACTGGATTATCCAGTTGAACCCACTCCACAAGTTTGGCCTGATAGTAGATGGATTGGGTTGTACCTGCAGGCATGAAGAACCTAGACGTTGAACATGTCCGTCCTCACACGGGCTCAATTGACCACGTAGATCTGATAGCAACTGAGGCCAACTTTGCGGCATTCGATAATTTTGCAGCGTCGTATGGGGAGCGGGATAGTCCCGACTCCTCTGTAGACTCATCGATTTCGACTCGTGATACTCAGTATGCGGATACACAGGGCGTTTAATGTCAGCGAGCAGCAGAGCCAGTCCATTTTTTTTCTTTCTTTGGTTCCTTCTTTAAGCACTACGGTGCATGGTTGCAGCATCGTTCCCGTGCGGCTCCGTCTCGGGACGGAATGAGAACTTAAAATTACTTCTCTCAGACACGTTTATAGCGTCATGGAAGGGAGCCGTGCATATCCGCGGCTACATACATGACGGGTGGTGGTGGGTACCTAGGTAGTATTAAGTGATAGTTATTGCTTAACTTCAAATGCGATACAGTAATCTGGTTGCAGTAAATGCTGATTTTTGATTGCATATTTCGTCCATATTACTTAGCGTACATACATTTTGCTAACTTAGATTCGAAGTAGGTATATGCATTAACTAGCACTAATATATTATATTCTCTTATCTCTTGTGAGGGTAATAATATTTGTTATATTAATGTAAATCTCATATTGTCTATGTCTTGAATTTAGATTTTTTTTATATCCACAATGTTTTGTTTTCTTAAATAAATAAATGATAAACTACCCTAGATAGCCGCCGATAGCAGCCTTGTGTATAGAATAGAGGCGCTGTTTGTTATCAATGACATTATTAATGGACAACGCACTCAAAATAGTAGCTAGGAAGTAAATTCGCGCATAGCGACATTCGCAAATGTATTGGTAGACGTCACGCAATTTCCATTATGCGATATCACGCATCAGGAATTTAAAGTAATATGACCTTTATTGTAATGGCGTTAGAACAGTGTTTCTAGTGTCAATGTTCATTTGAGCGAACCCGTTCGAACCGAACCATTCGGCAGACCAGACAAAAAGCATCGGGAATTTATAGCAATATCACCTTTACTGTAATGGCGTTAGAACAGATTATGCCATTCGGCAGACCCGACAAAAAAGTGAGTGTCATTTTTTTTCCAGATGCTTCGTCCATATTGCTGTCATTGGCTGTAATGCTCAACAGTTGCGTGATTCTGTTGCAAACACTCCGTGTGCGCGAGGCCTTAGTGCTTGGCATGCTTTTTATTTCATGCCCGAAGATGGTCTGAACAAATAGTAAAAAATAAGATCGAAATTGATTATCGCAATTCGATGTACAACTACCATTGTTTAAGTTTTCCGTATTGATGGAATAATGAGCGGTGCCCATTGAACCATGGTGAAAGAATAGAAAAACGAACAAAGCGACGCGTACACGGAACGATAAAAAGGTATTAACCATGACCTCGCCTGTGTCAAGGACGTTTTTTTATTGATAATGATCACGTCCTGTCAAGGTCGTTGCAAGGTGTTTTAAACTGGTGAAGCACAGCCGAGTATCTTTAATAAAATGTAGCATTCTTGATTTGTTTCAGTAGGTACACTAGTAGGTTTAGGGACATAAAGGCCCGAAGCATTGATTGATTTTCAGGTCCCCCACAAGGGGGGCTGACACGGCTCTAGCCCGGGGGCCCGACGTGGCGGATCAACCAATTAAGTGAGAAAACCCACAAATTTGTTCTTATAGTAAAAAAAAAAAGTCGCCTGCGGAGCTATTTTCCTTAATGATTATTAACATTTAAAAATATGTGGCTATTCGGTGTAATTTGATGTGATATAATGAATGATATAATTAAATGATAATTCACGTGTTGAATTTTATTTTATAATTATTTTAACTGTGTTTCCTAACTTACAAAATGGATCTATATTTAATATGGCGAAGGGTTGCATGCTACTTGGCTACCACAAAAGGAAGTCGCGATCAATGATTCATAATATGCCAAGTACTGACAATTCAATATAATATTATCAACTGGATTTATTTTCTATATATTCGATATAGTTCCCTTAACCCATGGATTTCGTGGAAACCACTTGGGGAACACTACTGTAAAAAATCACACTGCCCTTAACCGTGGCGATAGGTAGGGGGGCCATGTCCCACTATAAAAAAATTAAATTAAAACCATAAATTCCATCATTGTAAAATTATCAATGAATCGCTTTCCTAGAGTCACATCCTGTAACCAAAAATAATTATTAGTATTGAAGAGAACCGTAAAATACAGATAAAGATATTATGTTTCGAGTAAAACTAGGCACGTATATGTTTGATTAATTATTTTATAGACCCCCTTGATGGTGGTTTGTTCTGGGTAATATTTTATCCTCAATTTGTTTAAGATTTTGGAATAATTTGAATCATTTGAACTGATTTGACCCCTTCTTTTTTAATCTATGAAGAATCAAGTGCATCATTTCCATTAAAGAACGCTTGATAGATACCTACCTGTTATATTTGTGTCTTTACTATTAAGCATTCAGTAGAAAATAATATAATATACCTTCCGATTTTTTTGTTACCTTCAATGGACAGCAGGAAGTTATGATTCATGATTTTACTTAGTAAAATGTTGAGTTTCTGACAAGTGTTTCTGTTTTTATATTAAAGATAATTACAGACATAACTAGGAGGGTGGTTAAATAGTCATCCATATAATTAAAAAAACACAAATAGTGTGGTTTGAAAATACTGTCTTGATTGAGGCGGTTAAGGCTTACCTCGGATTGTGCAGTGGTTGAAATGGACCGGAGCGCCATTCAGGTTCAGAAAATTCTCAAATTTATCGCTCCGTTTAGTGGAAAAAAATATTTGACCATCTGAGGTAGACAAGCCATATAACACTTATTTTTATACAATACACAAAATATTAGAAAACTATGTATTTATATATTTTCGTAAAATTATCGAGCGCTCCAGTTCGTAAAATTTTCCATTTCGATTGCTGGGACTGTGTAGTTATAAAATAAGACAAAGAAGTGACATTTCTAAGAAGGTTTGAGGGAAATAATACTTCACAAAGTGCATGTACAATAATTAATGACATTACAATAAAAAATACTAATAAAAAACCGACACACAAAGTTACTTAATTAAAACGATTTACCATAGACAAACGTAGTAGGTTTACAATAGTAAAACAATTTATTGGTAAACTAATAGATTTTTAATGGCTGTGTGTTACCAGATGAGAAAAAGAAATAGGGTGACAATTTTAGACTATAGATACATCTAGACGCCACCCATTGCATTGCTAAATGAATACCATCTTCTTGCTTATCAGTACGGCTACCACATTTTAATACAACACACAGAACCATATTTTCTACTTAATTAACTAAAAATATTTACCACTGACTTTATGCTTAATACAAAATATAGCAATTTTAGCAACATGGTTATCGACGCTTAGTTAAGCAATAAGGTAAGATTTGGCGGCTCTCACATCTGTAAACCTTTTATCTTACTCTAGCGCGTGTCGCAGAGATTATAAGGGTGCCGAATACTTTCTCACTCGCACTTATGCATCGTTTTTGTTCAGGCCTTGGTGACAATCAATATTTTCAATTGCAATGAAATATTATTATGGGTAAGTACTTTTTATGTTTTCCTTTTCCCTTTACAATGATATTCAGTTTTTATGATCGTTTTTAGATCTTCCGCACTAACATAATTATGAGGTTTCCTTTCAAAATTAGATAAAAGCAATTCTCGTAGTAGTCAATATGAAAAATCATTTTTTTGTCTTATAAAATATGTATTGGAAAGAAAGACATTACCTTAAAATAGGGAAAGGAGAAGACGTCCTCCTTTAGGCTATGTACGTAGATATTGTAGTAGTTTTCAAGTTTCTTGGTGCACTTAATGAAGGGAAGTATATATAGAAGGATACTTGCACATTTATTTTGAGCAGACAATTATTATTGATCTTTTTTTTTGCATATAATTAGATCGAGATTTTTTCGTACTGCCAATAAAATGTCTTTATCACAATCAATAATGTATTATTTAGATACTTGAGTGTTTCTTTTACAGTGTCAATATATGCGCAGATGTTTTTGGGTATTATCAATAATTATACACATATCAAAATTTCAACGAAAATAAATAAAGATATACATTTTGAAATACGGAGGACAAATTTAATATGAATTATTGAAAAAAAATAAAGGACACCGCTAAAAACAAGTATCCTCTAAAATAATAATTGATGAATAACCATCGTCGCTATACAGAAAAGGCCTTCAGTTTACATTTTATTATCGCCTGAAGAAAACAGTCACCAAAATGATAACACACAAATCGAGAAAGCCGTCTATAGTCAGACCGCGATTATAAATGTTGAGGACCAAAGAATGCCGTTTGTTTAACGCATGCGTGCTACCTGTGCTCCTGTATGGCTGTGAGACATGGCATTTTACTAAGATTCAAAGGTCTTGGCTTTTGAGCTTTGAGAATCGATGTCTCCGCCGAAACTTAGGGGTACATTGGTACGACCGCGTTACAAACGCGCGAGTTCGTGAGCAAACACAGCAGCCTTCGGTGATTGACGTAATCACAAAGAGACGTTTTACCGGAAGTGCGACACTTCGTACCCTTGTAGCAAAGTCTCAAGGGTTCCGTCGTCGTGGCCGGCCCTCCCTCACCCTGCAGCGGTGCTACGAAAGCGATCTACATGCTGTAGGTCTGGAATGGCGGGACGCGCAAGGGTTGGCGATGGATCAAGGGAAGTGGCGCGAACTTGTGCTTGCCCTATATCCCAACGCTGGATCGTGACAGGGTGAAAGAAGAAGAAGAATATATAAATGTTATATTATGTAATAAGTATATTACGAAAATCATATTTCAAGTTATAATAAATAAAAAGTAATATTCCCAGTTTGTTCCTTATTATTTTCGACACCCTTACATTTTTCGATACCATGTACAAAAATTAGCTTTAACAGCCTATGCAATACGGGTGATATTACTCAAGATAACGATGTTAACGCATTATACCTGGAAGGGAATATTAAATAATGATATTCGTAACATATAGCTATATCTTACTGTACCTACTGTTCTGTCGTGGTACAGTTTCAAATCGACAATTATAAGGACATTGCAGTCAAATTAGACCGAAAAATACGTTATGGTTGCAAAAGGTGGGGTAGAAGATTTTTTTTCCTACTTATATAGATGATAATAAGTAAGAAAAAAACGAGTTTGCCAATTCGGATGACTTCGGCACAACTTTTGACGGGCAAAAAACTGAAAAAAATTGGGATTTTTTTTGTTTTTCGCTTATATCTCAAAAACGGTCGGTCGTAGCAAAAATATTATTATATACAATTTTAAAGCTTATTAAATTTCATAATGTTTTTGCATCATACGTTTTTTTCTATCTCTGACCGTTTATGAGATATTTGCTGTTGAAAACTACTCCCCAACAAGAAGATTTAGGCAAAAGCCTGAAGGCGCTGTTGTCGACTAAATGGGAGAAGCTTCTTAGTTCACAGTTTTAACACGTAGCCAAGAAGATGTTGCTCGAGTATAGTATATGACATCATTGTTTTCTACAAACAATTGATGATAAATAACTGACATTACGATTGAAATTCACTGTAGTGGGTCTTGAAAATCTATCGTAATAATTTGTAATCAGACGTAATGTTGAATTCTCTTTTTTTCAATAGCATTCGGTGCAAATATTGAATACCACTGATTTATGAAATAAAGAATAAATAAAAAAAACTCAATAATCTCTTGGTAACACTTATTCTTATTACATTTTTTCTATTAAAGTGTAATTATTTTATGCAAAATTTAATTGTGTTGTAATAAACCATAAACGCAATTATTATATTATTTTAATGTATATATTTAACTGTGAGTATAATAAAATAAAGATTCAACTGTCAACCTTGATTTGAGTCGATTTTGTTGTAGCTAGGTAATTATTGGTTACTGAGTAAAAATATTTTATAAGATTATCACGAAAAGTAAGCATTTTAGTTTGCAGCTGTACCTATTACACGCATATTAGTGACGATACTGGAAAATACTGTGGTCAGTATTTAAATAAATATGACAGAAACAATAAGAATAATAAAAAGAGCTTTTTATATACCACGTTTTTAAATTTTCTGTTGAATCATATAAACTTGACAATTCTATGTATTAATAATTTAAGACAAATAAGGCAATTGTCAACAAATCATTTTTTTGCTATTTTGCAACAAACAAACAAATATAGAAAATACTGAATGTCATTTTGATTTCCTTAGTATCGCACGTATATATTAATAATTTAGTTGCTAGGACCACCCCCCTTAGCAACCAATAATATTGGATTGGATTACGGATTTCTTCCGAAATAACTTTTCATACAAAACAGAATTAACTGAAAATGAATTCAATTCTACTTAAAGATGACTAAAAGTATTAAAAGAATGCATTGGCATCGTATTATGATATATTTTAAAAGTTTCAAATGTCTAGCTAGTCGGAAAGTTAGTTAAAAATCGATTGCAAGATTTGTACTGGATAAACAACCACCGGACAAACAAAATACGAGCTAAGAAAAACGTGGTAAAATACGCTTTATGTAGGAAAAAAAAATATAAACGGGCGCTCAGGCTAGGATCTTTGGCCGGCCCCCTACCTATGCTAAGGTTAAAGCAATGTGACGCACTCGATACATTATCGTTTTCCAAATTGTATTTTAGGTCAAATATTAAGGGTACCTATTAAGTGTATGACTTGGAATAAAATGATGTCTATAAGTACATTTAAAACGTACATTAGCAATTTAATTTTCTTGTACTTTTTCTACGCCTACTGAGAGCTGTCTTGCACAGCTACTCTTAACAGTTAGCACTCTAGCACGTTTCCGTTATTTTAATTGGTTCAAATTAACATGGAAGCCATTCCATATATAAGGTGGTTAAAGGCAACGGTCATTTCCAATAATTGGTAAATTTGTAATTGGGTGAAAATTTAGGTTAGTGAACATGTCGGTCAAATTCGGGTATGTTCGTACTGGCGTATCCACCCGAATCCCAAAATTTTCATGGAAACGTCAAACATATCAATATAACCTATAGTTTTATTAGTCATGTCATCATGGCCCCCACATCCCTCAGGCTAGGGTCTTTGGAGGGCCCCTACCTATCGCTTAGGTTAAAGGCAGTGTGACGCACTAAATTACCGTTTTGTGGTTGTGTCAAACTGTGTTTTAGATCAAGTTAAGGGAGGTACCTATTCAATGTATTAGGTACTAGCAATTTTTTGTATTTTTAATAAATCTATTTATTATGGAGGTGTCGAGTATCGACACATAATAATCAAAAACTACATAGCATTATCATAGTATAATTTAAAATGTTAATGGTCATGAAGTATAATGGCTTTTTACTATTAAAGCAAATTTATGATGTGTGTTTATCTCATTTATCTGGTCAACGTGCCACGCCGGGCCCCTCCAAAGCCCGGGCCCCTAGGCTTAAGCCCTGTCACCCCCCCCCCGTTGTGGGGGCCATGCATGTCATTGCGATTGCAGCATGTTGTAACACAAATATTATGTTACTACTATCCACTCTATATTTGACAGCACGCGGGGAACTATATATGAAGACGGCGGCCATGACGTAATTATTTTTCAAAACAGTCGTAGGTATCTTGCATTTCAATTCTCAATATGTAAAATTGACATAAGTAGGTACTCTATCTCGCTCTAAAAGTTAACACAGCCACGAGAGGGACTGTTAAAAGATAATACTTTTTGACATTTCAGACAGTTAACTTATTGTAATAATTAACTGCCGGAATACATAAAGTGATAAATGTGATATATTTATCACATGTAGCTCTTTTTGGATGTTAATTTATATGTTAGAATAGCCTCGCTGGTGTCAGTACCTACTGATAACTCCAGGGTTCCGGTCTAGCTCAGACAAAGTTCAATTCGAACCCTGGTATCACAATTTTTTGTTAGTAACTGATAAACGATCACTTTTTATTCTTAGTATGGTTTTTTTTTTAGGATTTGGGCTGGGTAAAATAACGCACCGGAATTAATTTTATAACGGCAGGGTATATTTACGTCGATGTCATATAATTATTACATAGTTTTATAGTTTCTTTTACGGACACAATATGTTTTTTTTTAAAGAATTATTATAAGTTATTCATAACACACAATTTATAAGCGCAATTGATTCCAAAATATTTATATCCCCGAGCTGGTTACTTATAATATACAATAGCCGCGAAATACTATCGACACGCGATTTTTTTTTAATAGTTTATGTTACCGAGTACGAAATACGTGTCCCGCATCTTACTATTTTCGTCATACTCAAGCCATCTTGAAATTCATCCCCAACGGTTTTTTTCTTGGGCGACGTTGCATATCTCCAACGGTCAAAGACAATGTTGCCGGCCGACTTTTAACATTATTTTCTATTTCGGAATCAACGCTGTTAAATTGTTTACATTTATTTTGTACGGCACACTTACGCGTTATTACAACGTAGTGTCCGTACTGCGGATTTTTTTATATATCTTAATTTTACATATCTTACGATTTAGTTATGACGTAATACTCTTTTTCTTCTCCTAGCACTGCCTAACATTCCTCTCTTTCATTCACAATACAAGTTATTACAATCTATTGGCGTTTTGCCTACACATTCTACTGACATGTTTAAGTGGCAAAAGCCCAATTTCATTCGTCGTCTCGCATGCTTTCTTATTTATTCAGGCCTGGTCTTCCACGAACCGTGTCCTCAGCCTCAAAGACACGGGCCGTGGGACTTATTTCTGGAAAGAAACGTCCCTCTGGGTGGTCAAGGGTGCGGCTCGGTGCAGTTTATTTGACTACGAGGCCAAGGGCGTGTTCAGGCCACTCTACACCCCTAAAAGGTACTCTAGGTATAAGACCCGAAGTCCGAGGTCGTGACAATTCGACCTCTCTGGATTTTGGCGTGAACATAATCCTTGGTCTCAAATAGGCCACCGTTCCCACCACTTGACAAACCGTTGGGTATAGGAATATCGTATACAGTGTTTAGTTTTACATTTATTTTAATTACTTTTGGTTTAATAATGACTCATATATTCCAGCCTCGGAATGTTTACTTTAATCAGGTTTCTATTATTCTATTCAGTATTCTACAAGTTATTTCGTCAATAGACTTCTCCAGAATCAGAGTGTCTAAGGTCTAGGCGTTCGTTCTAGAGGGTGACACGATCGGGGCTATGACTCGCCACATCCAACCTATTTAGACCGTGAGTCGCGAATCTCAGGAACCGGAAAGGGAGGCAGACGTCATCTCGGCCTGTAATCAAGCATCACTCCTAAAGGACCGATGTAGACACCAGCATGCGCCTTTTTAGTCCGCCCAATCGAGGAGAGGGTTATTACCAATGCATTGGTCGCAATCCATGGGTTTAGACGGGACTTCCAGTTCGCTCGGGTGACGATACATATACATGCATTCGTTTACATATTTATATATTCCCAGATCTACTAAAGATCTGGCAAATACAACAGAGAAATTCAAATCGAACTTAATTCTCAGGTAGGCTATCAGGGTGTCGGATTATATGTTTTATTAAGCCATATCGTGTGATCAGTGGACTCGCTTATCCGTCCGAATTTAATATGCAGGCATCAGTTAGACCGATGTGAGAATTGCAAACTAATTTATTCCCCCTTTCTACGGCATCGGCTCTCATCTGATCACGTGGCCACACGTCTTACCCTCTGATAGTCTAGAAGATACCTATTATAATAGTTACCTATTGAACCTAAATAGATACTAAAAGGAATCTAGCTTAATATTCTAATTTAACATCTAATCGTGGGGCAATTACTTGCTTACCTAGTTTTAACTTGTGGTTTATGCATAATATTATTAATGTTATATCTAAATTAAGTATATATATTTTTTTTAACTAACAAGTAGGTATCGTCTTGACGATCTCAGTATGGTTTCTTTGATATTATTTATATGGGTATCAGATGGTGAATATTGTTTATTTTTCTTTGTTTTCACGGCCGAACAATCCTGTCAATATCTAGCTCGTGATACTGGGAGGTTGTCGGCGCAAATGGGCGTATTTTTTTTTTTTTTTTTTTTTTAAATCAACAAAAAAAAAATATTTTTATTTTAATTTTTTTCGGTCCTCATGGTTGCGGGATCGGCAAATCCGTACAATTCACAAGCCGCATATGTTGGGCGCCACATGATAACTCCAGGGTTCCGGTCTAGCTCAGACAAAGTTCAATTCGAACCCTGGTATCACAATTTTTTGTTAGTAACTGATAAACGATCACTTTTTATTCTTAGTATGGTTTTTTTTTTAGGATTTGGGCTGGGTAAAATAACGCACCGGAATTAATTTTATAACGGCAGGGTATATTTACGTCGATGTCATATAATTATTACATAGTTTTATAGTTTCTTTTACGGACACAATATGTTTTTTTTTAAAGAATTATTATAAGTTATTCATAACACACAATTTATAAGCGCAATTGATTCCAAAATATTTATATCCCCGAGCTGGTTACTTATAATATACAATAGCCGCGAAATACTATCGACACGCGATTTTTTTTTAATAGTTTATGTTACCGAGTACGAAATACGTGTCCCGCATCTTACTATTTTCGTCATACTCAAGCCATCTTGAAATTCATCCCCAACGGTTTTTTTCTTGGGCGACGTTGCATATCTCCAACGGTCAAAGACAATGTTGCCGGCCGACTTTTAACATTATTTTCTATTTCGGAATCAACGCTGTTAAATTGTTTACATTTATTTTGTACGGCACACTTACGCGTTATTACAACGTAGTGTCCGTACTGCGGATTTTTTTATATATCTTAATTTTACATATCTTACGATTTAGTTATGACGTAATACTCTTTTTCTTCTCCTAGCACTGCCTAACATTCCTCTCTTTCATTCACAATACAAGTTATTACAATCTATTGGCGTTTTGCCTACACATTCTACTGACATGTTTAAGTGGCAAAAGCCCAATTTCATTCGTCGTCTCGCATGCTTTCTTATTTATTCAGGCCTGGTCTTCCACGAACCGTGTCCTCAGCCTCAAAGACACGGGCCGTGGGACTTATTTCTGGAAAGAAACGTCCCTCTGGGTGGTCAAGGGTGCGGCTCGGTGCAGTTTATTTGACTACGAGGCCAAGGGCGTGTTCAGGCCACTCTACACCCCTAAAAGGTACTCTAGGTATAAGACCCGAAGTCCGAGGTCGTGACACTACGTGCTGTTTCATGTAATATGTCCAAAGTATTATAATTATTAATAATATTCTATTTACTATAATGATCAAATGCCACAATTATTATACGAAAGAAAATGTATTGGGCACAACAGTAATATTAGTTTTCTGGATTCAATACATTACTGAATAATAAATAGTTACCAGTACGTAAAAATATTGATTTTAATTTTATTCTGCATGTTCGAAAATGTAACGCATTTACTTGAATTTAAATATTTCGTGTTCTCCAGTCATCGAAGCGAATTAAATGAATTTATTTGTATTCGTTTTGCGATGCATGAGATTTAATTGATTAGATATTTTATAAATTAATGTAAAATTGCGGAATGTCAACATATTATTTATATTACGTAACCAATTTGCAGCAAGATCTACGTAATTATTGTAAAGTTGAGTTGAGTATGCCATCTTATCTTTATCCGTCGATTCGTGATTACTAAGTTTCACAGCCACTCTGGAACACTATACAAGTCATAACTAACTTTAAGTCATGATTAAGAAATATGCTCATTTGGACCACATCCATTAAATTCACCACATTTCGTGGATTAGGCTGGAACTGGCTTCTGGCGATCTTATAACGAGGAGTTGGCCTCAATTAAACTAAGGCTTGTCAGAATATGAGCTAAACAATTTTTTTCGGACCGTCCGACCTGTTCGCCACAAAGGCCAAATTGTGTTGCATTTAAAAAAATTGACGCCATATTGTCAACGTGAATATCTTTTTATTTAAATTGTCCTGCAGTTTTATAATAGTTTTGGTATTTACCATTTTTTTCCTATACGTGTTCATATCTCCCATGGGTATTTTTAATTTAAAGTCATGTAATTTCAGTCAAAGCACACTTAAGTACATGGCGACCTAAGTATTGGGCGACTGCTCCTGGGTCACAAAAATACTGATGCTTTACATCAAACGTAGGGTCCGATACGCCTGATTAAGACTGGGTGTGGTTTGGTGGGACCATTAACTTCAATGAACAAAAAAATTAAGAAGGCAATTTCATGTATCGTAATCGTTTTGGGAAGGATATCTGGGCGGTCAGATCCAGCCTCTCTCCGGCGTGAGATTAACGCTATCCCAGTTAAACTACTTAAATATTGTAAACTGTACGCTCACTGTAATCATCATCACTGTAAAATATAAACCGTTTACCAATACTTCCTTTTAAAAATGGGAAGTATTTTCTCTTAGGCACAAAATACAGACAGATAAAGAAGAACGAAAGCATAGAATGGATGTGTTGTTGCTGAAAATCTTCTGTAATTGGCTCAATATTCAAGATACTGAAGAGTTCAAGTGACTAATAAACCGAGGTAGTGTTTTCGATAATGACCTCTTCACACTGTCCTTGCTAAATAGATACCGGTACATATGGGTGGTTCACAATAATTATGGATCAAGTCCAATTTTAATCAAATTCATTTTTTTATTTCAGTGACTATATAAAACATATTTCGGTACAGTTCGGTTATGAGGAATACAGCAGCAAACACATTTTGAAAATAACCGATATACTGGATTATTTGTTAAGTTAACCTAACCAAACCTAACCTAACCTAACCCAACCTAACCTAACCTAAACTAACCTAAACTAACCCAAACTAACAAATAATCCAGTATATCGGGTATTTTAAAAATGTGTTTTCCGCTTTATTCCTCATAACTGAACTGTACCCATATTTCTATTTTGTGTATTAACACAATATCACAATCGCAGCTCTACAATCTTCCGCATAAATGGCAATACTAATATTGATAAGACATCAAATTGAGTGTGGAATCATGTCCATTTTGACAGTTCCTTCAGCAATATAGAGGTATTCGCTAACATGAATTTGCTAATTTTGAAAATGTCCCTCTGAAGCGGACGAAACCGGTCCTAATCTATTTATTTAAAGCGGAATAAGTACTACAAAAAAATTCGTTTTATTAAATTAAAACAACAATACAGTGCAGTTCCACCATGAATTGACAGTTAACAAAATAAAAAAAATATTAATAAAGCCTGAATATACTTTATGTTTTGACTATTTATTTAAATTGATCCATATACTATCAAAATATGGAATATAAGTATATACAGTAAAAATATTCCTGAATTTTACAAAAGGAGTTTTAACTTTTTTAGGTCCAAATATCTCAGGTTTCATTTTGATAGACTTGGTCCATAATTATTGTGAACCACCCATATTTAGTTTCTCATGCCTATATCTGGATCCATTGTATTTAAATTGTGCGTGAATCTAAACCTAAAAACTCCTCGCAAAAGTACCTTAAGGTATTTATCTCCTAGATTGTTTCCATAATATAGAGCGGAAATGGTGAATAAGTACATAAATAAATAAGGTACGCAATTAAACACTTTTTAAATCAATCGCATTTAAATATCATTACATCTCTAATAAAAGTCTAACAATGTCAACTGAATAACTGCAATACATCACAATTATCGTATACTACCTATATCTATTTAGAGTAAATAAAACTAAAAGCTATACAATATATGGCTGTTTAATTGATTTTACACAAGCCAGAGGCTATATCCGGTTGTAGACATAGATTTATAATGTTTTGTATAAACAAAAAACCAATAAATTTATATCAAGGCGTATCTAAATACCTTGCTCTGTATTCGGATTTATATTGTGCAATTATTATTAGTTGGTGATATTGAATATTGATAAAGTCACAGTTGAATTTATCTACAGATCGATATAATGATCAGATTTGTAAAAACGAGTAAAATCATGACAGAATATTAGCCATTGTTGTCTGATAACTGAGCAAAGTGTATATTACAACGCTTTTCTTAGGTCGTATTCTTATTTGTCCGGTAGTTGTTTGTCCGGTACAAATCTACCAATCAATTTTTAACTAACTTCCCGACTAGCTTGACATTTTAAACTTTTAGAACATATCATAACAAGATGCCAATGCATTTTTTAAATACTTTTAGCCATCTTGAAGTAGAATTGAATTCATTTTCAGTTAATTCTGTTTTGTATGAAAAGTTATTTCGATACCATTATTGGTTGCTAGGGGGTCCTAGCAACTAAATTATTAAATAATATATACGTGCGTTACTATGGAAATCAATATGAAATTACATTTTATTATTCAGTATTTCTATCAAGTACAAATATTTTTGATCGTTTAAGCTAGTCAAGTCAAGTTTATATGATTCAACAGAAAATTTAAAAACGTTGTATTTAAAAAGTTCTTTTTATCTTGTAATTATTAATAATATTACTTCTTAAGTTCTTATTTTAAAAATAGTTAATATATAATACAACATGGCCGACCTGTCACTTCTCATACTAATTACCAGATAGTCTTATCTTATAACATTGCTTTATCTTCAACAATTTTCACGATAATGAAGTTATAGTAATATTTATTTTCAAAGAATAGTTGACAAGTTCAACTTAATGAGACCATGCTCTGGATTAAACACACGTTGAAAAAACACCGGGATTGAAGCTCCGCATCTCACCTCTTCAAAAAAGACTGAAAGACTAATTGCAGAAACGAAACTATTTTTTATTCAACGAATAATTCACAAGATTTAAGAATGTAACTTTCTTCTATTAAGCATACATAATATGAAAATTGTTCTGAGAAATAGGTACATAACCACTAGAAAAAAACTTTTTGGGAAAAAGAAGGATTCCAACCTGCGTTCCTCAGGATTTGCGCCCATTTGCACTGTTCTACTATGATATACGTGGCCTATCTAATTTTGCAATACTTTCTGAAGCGCTTGATAAATTGCGTTACTTTTTGGCAATCGGCTTTTATATTTTAAATCAAAGTTTTATAATTACCTTAATTACTAACCTGTACCAGGATAACTCCAAATTTTTATTATAACGTACTTGGTAATAGTTTATTAAGCCCCGAGGGCACAGGTTTGAATCGTGCCGGGCGTCGTACCTATTGTTTTTCAAAAAGATTTTTTCTAGTGGTTATTATTTTTTCAGCCGTGTTTTCAAATTTAGATTTTTCATAATAATGACAATATTTTTTCAGTCACAAATAACCATTTACCAATATAAATCAAAGATGTTTAAAATTAAATAATTAATTATTGATTAAAATCAGAAACATACTTGCATATTATAAAATCCAAGAAAAATGAATGAAAGAAATTGAATGAAAAAAATACCCTATACCTAATAGTTTCAAAGTATAGACCTACTAACTTATCTGTAAAATGGCCAAAAATGGAACTACGAACGACCATAGGACGCCATTTTTAAAATGTCATTCGAATGTCAAATTTTGTTCAGTTACGAGTCTTGATTGGGTAGTTTTCGACAGTGGCTCCCCCATCCCATTCTTCAGATAAGTTTGTAGGTCTGTAGGTGGAAATCTGAAGATTGAAAGTGATATTGTAATATGTTGATTTATTAAAATTATCTAAAATATACCTACGCATTTTTTAGGTTACCTGTAATCTATTCATGCGGAATGAAACGCACACTATTTTGATACATTTTTTTGTATAAAAACAATGTTATGTCATTTTAAAAAGTTATTACACACACGTAATGTCCATAATTGAAAAACAGCAGTGGATTCAGGTTGCACAAAGTTCATGAAAAAAGTATGTAAAAAATAACTGGTTTAGTGGTGTCCCTTTATCTACAGGGTCTCGAGCAATACTTTAGTGGAAATATTTCTGACTGCCTATCTACAAGGCATGCTCACTTTTCACTCTCTTGAATCTCGTAGGTCACTTCTGCTCTTGAAACAAACATTTTTGCCTGCTATCAAAGTAGATACCTAATTAGTAACCGACGTCGTGGATTTCTCCAATATTTTTTATGATGTAACTTACTTGAACTTGCTATTTCTTAAATAAACAAAAATCGATTGCCAAAGTAGCTTGATTTAGAAGAGCGCTGATGAGTGGGTATTAAAAGTGGCCAATAGTTAAAATTTGTCGCAATTAGTATGTCACTGCGTAGCATAGAGATAATGCGTGGATGGGGTGTATACCCGGGAGATGCAGGGCTCGATTCCCTGCCGGGGTGGCTTACTTTTTTCATAAAAGATTTTTTCTATTGATTATAAAATATTTTCTCAGAAAGTGTTTTTCAAAATTATGTACGTTCAAGAAGGTGATTATTAGTGACATCGAAGAAAGGAACTCTCGAGAGCTTTTGTCTTCTGGATGGAGCGATATTGGTAACTAAGCAACTGAACTAATAATGATTTTAGCAGCAAATGGTTAGATCTAGTGTATGTTCGCTCAAGATTTCATCAGTTTTTTCTTCAGTTGTCTGTGTGGTCAACAAAACAAATCTTTAATAATTATATTTTTATCGAGCCTGTTGATGGCTATTGTGACAACACTACTCTAGGTTTCAATTCGTCAGACTCCTATGATTTTGTCGATAGCAAAAAAGCCGGTGTTTTTTTGTTTCCAATTCGCGGCCTTGGCCCTGCCCATAAATAAATTTAAAACACAGCAAAAACTTTAAAATGCGTTGAAAAACTTGACCACAAAACGAGAACTGAATTTGCTTTATAAATGAAAAAAATAATATTTAATTAAATCGACGGCGGCTTCTGTGGACAATTCGCCAATATATTATTATGGTTAATAATAGTATATATTATTCTCACAGGAATATACTGAAAGGCTTTGTCGACTCTTGTAGTCCAATATAGTAAGTATTTAAAAATACACATATCTAAAGGGATGGCCATAGCTCACATAGACCCCTCTCCCTTCGTGTCATCAAAAACGGAAGTCGGCCACCATTAAGGCGATCTTAGATTTATCATTTGCTACCCGAAACAGTTCAGTGGAGCTGCCACTCAACCACGAGTTGCGGCGTCGTCCTTTGCTAGGCTTATGAATTGAATGACGAGTTGGGGAATGCTGTACCTTTGTCCTCTCACAATGTGGCCGAGGTACTGTAGTTTTCTGGTTTTAATACTACGCAAAACTTCTCGATTCTTTTACTTTTCCTTTTTCAATTTAGAACTTCAACGTTTGTCAGTCCACGTGATTTTGAGGATGCGTCTATACAGCCACATTTCGAAAGCTTCAACTCTCCGTGACATCTCTTGGTTTAGCATCCACACTTCCATACTATTGAAAAAAATTGAGAGAACATAACGTACCATACGCAATGTCAGACCTCGGTTAAGGTCTCGATTGCTAAGGAGGCGTCTCATTTTGAGAAAAACACTCCTTGTGATCTCAATTCTAGTTTTTAGACCCCCTAGGATCTATTTTTAATGTATACCTATGGAAAGATCAAAAAATAATGTTTGCTGCATTATTGCATTTATATTATTATTATACACGAAATTACGGTATAATCTAATTGACCTGTGTTGAAACCAAGGCCTGAACAAAAACGATGCATGAGTGCGAGTGAGAAAGTATTCGGCACCCTTACAATCTCTGCGACATGCGCTAGAGTAAGATAAAAGGTCTACATATGTGTGAGCTAGTTTCCAAAAGTATCGCCATCAAATCGGGGCGAAACGTCAGTGGTAAATATTTTTAGTTAATTAACTAGAAAAGATGGTTCTGTGTGTTGTCTTAAAATGTGGTAGCCGTACCTACTGATAAGCACGAAGATGGTATTACGTCTCATAAGTAAGTTGATACATGTTCGTGATAATTTATTTGTATTTTATTATATATTTTAATATCAGTGACCTAGTGTTTCTTTAAAATAACTTAAATTATGGATATCTTTATCTAATGGTTGCATTTTGACCGCTTAAAAATACTATATAACGTAAAAAAATAGAAAATTATATTTTAATTCTGAGCGTCTAGTGCGAGCACTTTGGGCGAGCACTAGTGAAATCGTTTATGGTCTCGAACATTTGTAGACGAATGCGTTCGCTCGCCCACACACCAAACGCAAGGCACGCGGCTTCATTTAGCAATGCAACGGGTGGCCTCTAGATGTATCTATAGTCTAAAGTTGAAACTGTTAAACTAAGTTGTGTCCGAAGTAAAACATTTAAAAGGGGAAGCAAACTTTTTAAAACTTTGGATATTTTTTTCAGAATAAACAAGATCCGTATGACTAATTTATAATTTAATTTGGAATTAAAAGCACCGTATACCTACTTACTCTGATAAATATTGCGATGTCCAATAATCAGAGGAAAGCCAAGTGACATTTAATATCCAAAGGCGCGCGCATAGAAAAATAGTTTGAGGGGAGGGGTCCATTTCCAAAAAATATCCATAATGATTTATTATTGATGATGGCGGCGGGAGGGCAGAGTTAATAAAATCTTGCAGATATCACTGACTTCCACATTTTCCCCACCTACTCAATGTCTTCTCGACGCTTTAGTCGCGAAATTCCACACTTTACAAATACATTCTCCATGCTCAGACACTTCACACTTTGAGTTCAGAATATTAAAGCAAACATTGAATTACCAAAATGGCAACAACCTATGTATTACGGGTCTTATCGTGGAAATTAATAGGCCTTTCTTGTGGGTTTGGGTCGAAATCCCAAAGGCCGGAAACCCGAAGGCCGAAATCCCGAAAGCCTAAATCCCGAAAGCCGAAATCCCGAATACCGAAATCCCGAACGCTGAAATCCCGAATGGCCGGAATCCCTTTGGATATTAAATGTCACTTGGCTTTCCTCTGATTATTGGACATCGCAATATTTATTCGGGATTTCAGCCATTCGGGATTTCAGCGTTCGGGATTTCGTCTGGCACCCCTTTCTTGTTCATATCATTGAATTCCGATGGACCCGTTGAGAAAACTGTTCGACATTCAAATTTTCCCAGTCACAATATTCAGTAATGTATGAGATCCTGATGAAGAGGAAGAAGAAGTGATAGTAATTGATAAGTAGTTCGTCCTAGAATTAATGCTGAACTTCTTATTTATCATGGATTGTTTTTTGTAGCAACGGTCTGACTGCATACCTATATGAAGTTTTAAACCGTTTTGGAAGCTATGGGAGACTAGTCAGTGAAGACTGAAGACGGTCAAATCTCGTGGCATACGTTTATTGACTAAGTTTCAAATAACAGTACGAGTGAACAACGTTTCGTGCTATTTTAGTTAGCGTTTGGATTAGTGTACAGTTACTTAAATGTGATTTACTTGATATCATACAGGTACACACTTGAGGGAAAGAAGTAATAAATCGAATCATAATCTTTAAGCAGATAAATCTTTTAAAATGACAAAATATGTCTCTAGTATGGTTCTATATATTATAATATATTTGATTTTCATCACTTTGTTCAGTCATACATATCGTTTAAAGCCATGTACACAATATAACAAAAAAGTTGACAACATCATCATTTATGTTTCTATTCAAATTATCGTATTTAATTTTAACCATGGATTGTTTTAAAACAATAATACTATCAATCGGGGGTACCTATATACTTGGTGGAATTTGAATTTAAATTCTAATTGATTTAAATGAAAATGAAGTATGTATTTTTCACTCGGAATCATCATATTGCATTGTATTAGATATAACAAGTAGTCTATATCAAACCTTTCAATCGAGTGGTTCACAATTAATAATCCCTCAATTGAATAATTAGTCCTCGCATACTGTGTTTGTCCGCAATATACATAAAACTACTAAAACAATAAAGCCATACTATCATGTAATATTAAAATATGTGTGAAATAATAAACAACCATTAAAACAGTAGTTATGTGTTTATTAATCAAATATATTTTCATATACAATTAAACTTAGTATGTAGTTGAAAATCATACCAAACAACTAAAAATGGTGACCCCGACGGAAAGTGATGACCACCTAGAGTAGGTGTTCTTGCTTTGCGTGGACCAATCAAATATTTTCCTTTAATGGTTGAGCGCGAGAGTAACTATATGTTTAGCTTTTCCTTCAGAATCATATTTAAGTTATTTTGTTTGTTTTATTAAAAGTGTCGTTCGGTCATGGGCCGTTCCACAAAGGAATAACAGTTGAAATATTGTTATTGAAATATGAAAACAATCATCGAAATATACAAGCTTATCATTGTGACAAGGGGTTGATCATGGCGCACACTTTGAATAGCACCAAACCAATGTATCAAATCATAGCTATTATTTTGCAAATGCAATACTAATGTAACACAATATTAGCATTAGTAACGAGTTTATGACTAAAACGGATATGCGGAAATTAATACAGAATGTCGATAAAATTATGTAATAATGAAGAAGAATGTTAAGTTTTTGCATATTATTTTTACGATAACCTTGATATGCGGCTTGATATTTTTGCGAGTACATGGTCGTAATATTGAGTTGTAATAAATATTTAAATATTTTGTTAATTTAAATACAAACGGTCGTAATATGGCGGCAGATTGTCAACGACACAAGAAACAAAGACATTATATTATATTTATCTTGGAAACACGTCAAAAACATATCAATTCGTAAAGCACATTATCCGGAATCCTAAAATGTGTACAGAAAGGAAAGAGCTGCTCAAATCGGTTAAACCAGCTGTTGGACATATCGGACTGTCTGAATTGGTCGCCAGAAAGGCCAATTTGCATTTAAAAAAATTGCGGCGTCATACTGTCAACGTAAAGCTCTATTTACTTAGATTGTTTGCAGTTTTGTAATAGGTTTTGTATTTATCAATATAAATTCAGTGAAAGCACACTCGAGTGCATGGCGACCTATGTATTGGCTAACTGCTCATGAGACATTCCCAGTTTGTATGTAAAAAATACTGATGCTTTACATATAAACGTAGGATCCCGTGATTCACTCGATTAAGACCGGGTGTGGTGCGGGCGACTGTGGTTTGGTGGTCTCATTAACTTCCATTTCAGGAATCCTACCCATCAAACAAAAATGGGTGACAATAATAATTATTAATGTGGACGTTCTCAAACGAATGTAAAAAGACCGCGAAGTTTTACATAGAATCGAAATTTGAAAACTACAATACTTTGGCCACACTAGAAAAGTGAAACGTTCCCAAATTCATTATTCAAGGAAAATCTACAGAAAACGTAGCAAATGAAAGGTCCGCATTCTGTGATTGATAGGAGTACATAGCCGTAGAACTGTTACGTGTAGCAGATGCCAACCACTGATAGGGAATGGCACTACTAGAAAAAGAATTTAAAAAAAGTCATATTATTTTTAATTAATTTACATAATAGCGTATATTATACACATGCATGGATTACTGGCATCAAAAGTGTGTAAATTAAAAAGTCGCGATAATAACTGTTTACACGCAAAAGTGTTAACACTGCAGACTGTCTCGTCAATCTCATTCTTCAAGCCTAAGCGAAACGCGTTGCTGTCATTGTATGGTACTATTTATCAGGTTGTGAAAATAGGTAAACGGAAAAATTATATTATATACTTCGTATTTTTTCCGGAAGGTTCGCCACTATCGCGTGAAAATTCATAAGCTGCTAGATCCATGCACTCAGTCTTGCAACACGCACGATAATTAATACGTGTTTACATTTGCATTGTATAATTATTGTGGTCGCGATAATACGTACTGCCGTCAGTAAATCCATGCACGTGTAAACGGGCTAAACTGGCGAAGGGTGAACGTAGGCTGTTAAATAGTGCACAATAAACTTTGTCAATTGAGTGTATTTATTTTTATTGAACTAAGACTACAGTGTGTAAATAAAGTTTGTTGGTTTTTAAAATTCAATTAAACTATGCCTAATCCAAGCTATAGTAGATAATAGTAAAAAAACATTCGTTTTTTATAATACTTATATCATAATTTTAAATATTTTATAGATAGAAGAATACTTTTTATCGATTATGGTTTGGTTGAGGCAGGGCTGTAATATCTGTAATATGTATTTTTAATTCAACGAAAACAAATAAGTATGACTAAAAAAACTGTGGAATATTTTTGTCGGATCGCCCATAGCATACCTTAACTATTATGGTTCAGACTAGGCATAGTTTCATTGAATTTTAAAAACTGACCAAAACCATCTGCAAATAATTGTATTCATACTTCATTGAAAACAAATAAGTATGACTGACAAAGCTTACTATTGCACACACTGCACTATTTAACAGCATACCTCCACCCCTAATCATTGTAATAAGCATATACCTACTTCTACAACCTACCGGATTTTTTTACACTACTGTCAATACAAGTTTAGCAATACCACACAATTAAAATTCATTAATATAGGTATATTGAAAGCTTTTTTTTGTTACATAATGATACTTTGAGATTCCTAATCGGTAATTATGCATGAAAAAAAAGACGATATACCTAGCAGGTATAATAAATATGTTGTCTTGCTTATCGAATTATAATTGTAGGGTTCTTCTAAAAATTGGTTATTAATACAATACATGGCATCTAAATAATATATAAGCCAAGTGTCCGATCGCATGTTTCGTTTGTTTTTAAATTAGCATAAAATAGGTTTTTTATTTAGATTATTCTGGCAAGTACTTCTTAGTTAGTTACTAAAACCTTGAAAAGTTAAAATTGCGAGGAGCTCCTCATACCTACTTACGTCCTACATGGAATTCTTTAAAAAAAAAACCTGTTTTAATTAATATATGTGTTACTTTGTTACTATGTCATTAAATCAAACTTAGAAATAAACGTAAGCTGATTGTAGTTGATTTACATATTTACTACAGCTATACAATAACATTAGGATTATAGTTATGAATATAATTTTATTCCTATTCAGATAGAATTATTTATTTCTCTTGCCCCATCTATTTATAATACAAATAAAACAATGTAAGTTTCTGCCGCTGATTTAGGCGTAAAAACCCACTTAACGCAGCGAGTGGGGCATTCGCGCAAAATTTCACAAAAGGCGCGTAAATCATCGAAAATACAACGTAATCAAATACGCCAGAGCACACTGGATTTGACGACGCATTGTGCCCGCCCGCCCCATGATTCACCATTGTTTGGCTTCTCAGCGGGACGAATTAACGAAAATACAACATAGC
Organism: Rhyacophila brunnea; assembly: GCF_057557595.1. Lineage (NCBI taxonomy): Eukaryota > Metazoa > Arthropoda > Insecta > Trichoptera > Rhyacophilidae > Rhyacophila > Rhyacophila brunnea. The sequence goes on along the minus strand of NW_028232893.1, from coordinate 18,701,979 downwards.
CCGTTCATTGAACACGGCAAGCAAAATTACGCTTCTGGAAGCGTCGTCGATAGACGGGCGTGTAGGCATTATTTAATAACAGTGAACTCATTGTTTAGTTGCTGCGTGTCCGATATTTCGCTGGTAGAATGATGAATATTAATTACAAGCCCCGAGAAATTTAATAATATTTTTATTGCTCTGTTATGAGAGACGCTGATAATAATAATTATTTTGTTCTTCTTGTGCCCCTTATTACATAGGTGAAGGGTAATGCGCGGGTGGGAGGGGGCCTACTTTGCTTTGGTGGGCTTTATTCCGAGTTATTTTTATCTTTTGGTTAACGTTTTGACTACTTCTATGCTACGGAAGTGTAGCTGTTGTTCTTCATTATAATTTGGTATGACATCTAACCACTAAGTTTAGTTTGTTTTTATGATTTTACCGAGGCTTTGACTGCGACTCGCTGTCATATCGCCTCTTCTCATTTGGAAGAGGATCCGCTGACCAGGCCCTCACTCCAAGAACTTTACAATTTTGCCAAGCTCTTCCGTCTTACCCACCGCCAGGGTACCTTTCAATTCGTCGACATTCTCAAAGATATCCCCAATTCGCAAATGTACTCTGTGTCATTTATATGTAATTTATATTTAGGGCATTGTACTGCTATATGTAGAATGTCCTCTAAAACGTCAACTTCCCATGAGGACATCAAATCTTGTATCCATTGTGTGTCCTGTTCTTACCTTCAGTATCAGCTTAAACCATGGGTGGCCAACCCGTGGCACGCGGGCGTCATGCGGCCCACTGCGTGTCAACTTGTGGCCCGTGTAGCAGTGAGAAAATAAAAATAATATCAAATGCTACAGCTAGATGTGCTAATTTCGCAAATTGAGATTCGTTATTATCTCAAGATTTTTATTTTTATTTTTTTTATTTATTTATTTGAAAAAGACACTTTGAGTACATAACAAATTATTAATTCAGGACGTTCACAACATGACATTTTGAATAAAAATTACAAGTAATCAGTTCGGAAAATCAGAAAAAACAAAGTGGAGGAAAAAAATAAAGCAAAAATAGTTTTGCCGTGTGCTTTTTGCTGCATTTTCAACGCCATTTTCCGTAGAGGTGAATTTATTACCGGGAAATTTACAAATGGAACATTGTGAAATAAGTTACGATGAACAGTTAAAGGAGAAATTCCATCAGGTTCGTTTGGAAGAGTTTTACAAAACATATTTGGATAAGGAGAAATTTCCTGCATTTTACAAACATGTTCTAATGGTGACTTCGCTATTTGGAAACACGTGTGAACAGCTTTTTACTCGGATGAAGCATATCAAATCCCGAGTGAGAACACGAATCACTGATGTGCATTTGGAAAACTGTTTGCGTGTAGGATGGTTATACGGCCCGGTAGGAAGTCTCATTTTTAGAATCTGGCCCGGCTGCTGAAAAGGTTGGCCACCCATAACTTAAGCTCTATATGGATACACATTAAAAATAGCGCTCGAAATTGAAAATTTTACGAACCGGAGCGCTCGATAATTTTACAAAAATATTAACATAGTTACCTATCTAATTTTATGCGTATTTACTAAAAAAAAGTGTATTAGATTTTTTTTATTATATGGCCTATCTAGCTTTGACGGTCAAATTAAATTTTCCACAAGACGGAGCGATAATTTTGGGGATTTTATGAACCAGTATGACGCTCCGATGCCCTCCGGTCTATTTCGAGCCCTGAATAAATACATAACTAATTTTATGATTGTTTTATTGTATGCACTTGTAAACTGTATCACATTTTGAGGATGTATATATTATGTTATATATGTGATTTTAGTATTTAATGGTTTTGCGTTATTCTCAGACAAACACAGTATGCCAGGAACGATTATTCAATTGAGAGATTATTTGTGAACTGCTTGGTTGAAAGGTTTGATATCGATTAATCATTATAATATAATACAATATAACATGATATGTTCGCGTACTTAATTATTGTCTGAGATCGTTGGTTCTATTTTATGTTGATATGTTACTATAGAAGCACAAAATATAGTTTATCATTTAAATTATAATTTAAAACTACTGGACCGATATTAAGGTGAATGCTCCGCCAACCAAAGCGGAAAAATACATTGCACGCAAATTAAAACATTAAAAGATTTTTTTATATTAAAACTCACAATAAGAAAACGTTATAAAACGTGATTTCGTTTCTTAAGTTTTTTCTAATGCAGTGAAAATATTTGAATCATAATTTTAATATATTTTATAGGTATTTACTTATTTATTTAAAAATAATACTGATTTTTATAAAAAAAATGTGTCCGGAAAATTGTACTTATACAGTTGGCCTTATCACAGTTCACAGTGAGATGTTGTACGTAAACAGATGGGCGAATAGCATTGCTATCAACTCCATTTCTAAATAAAACACGTAATAAAAAACCACCGGAATGCAACGGAGAGACAAAAGAAAATGGGTAGTTAATTAAATTAGAAATAGGTACAATTATATCGTAAATATTTCGTGCTTGTATCAATTATCAAATAACGGCGTCATTATTATCAGATATTTGATAACAATTAGTATACAATTAATGTTATTTTTACATATTGAATTAAAATAATTACAAGATAAAAAAACTTTTTATATACTTACAACGTTTTTAAATTTTCTGTTGAATCATATAAACTTGATTTGACTAGCTTAAACGATAAAAGAAATGTATTTGATAGAAATAATACTGAAATGTCATTTTGACACTAATATTGATTTCCATAGTAACGCACGTATATATTAATAATTTAGTTGTTAGGACCCTAGCAACCAATAATAGTGGATTGGATTACGGATTTTTTCCGAAATAACTTTTCATACAAAACAGAATTAACTGAAAATGAATTTAATTCTACTTAAAAATTGCTAAAAGTATTAAAAAAATGCATTGGCATCGTGTTCTGATATATTCTAAAAGTTTAAAATATCTAGCTAGTCGGGAAGTTAGTTAAAAATCAATATTTTCAATCGTTCCATGCTCAGGATTTGATAGGATTGTAAATTTATAGGAAGCCACATTTTTTTTGTAAAACTTGTCATATTGTAGACAATGTAAATATAAAACAATAAGGAAAAACAAATAGGTATATTACATAGTTACATACAATAATAATTGCATAGCAACAGGCTATTACATACGTATATTAGAATATATGATTGATCTGTCATTGGCAATGAAAATAGTTCAACAAGAAACTGGCTTGGTGGTAATTAACGTGCCGTTGTAAAAACCAATCAATTTCAGAGACAATCTACTATTATAATATTAATAATTTATTAGAAAATAACATAGTGATACTGGGAAATTTGAATAATATTACTAGTATTTCTAGGTCTATTAAATGTAAAATGATTCACGATATTTTAGCAGGAATAATAAATAACGAATAGGTAAACACGTGACGCCATGACAGCGAATAATAAACCAATATGACGTATCGTTTGTAACGCGTTTTGTTTTGTTATTTTATAAAGGTTTACATATGCATTGATTTGTTGTCTACAATGCACACTGAAGACTATTATTTTTATAAAGTTATAACCAGAACCGAATTAATAACCTCAGGCACTAATAATTTGGTGCGCCTTAATAATATGTTGCTTTGAACACTATACAATTAATTTGTATAACAAGGCAAAATGTTTTTGTCTTACTGTTGCATTAATAGTGAGTTAATATCAGGGAACTCAGAAATAATGGGAACTGAAATACCTAACGGATAAGGAGAAGCAGCAAACACGTGTCAAGAATACGTCATACGTCAAATACTAACAACTAGAGAATCCAATCCCGAGCCAAAATTCTGATCCCGGGATTTCGGGATTACAATTTGACAATCCCGGGATCCCGGGACTGGTCCCGGGATTGGCATTTTTCCATTGTTAATATAAAATTTTTATATTTACAAATAACATTGATAAAATCGGTCAAAAATAAATCTAGTATAATTTATACTATTTAAGACATTTATTGTTAATATTGTATACGTTCAATCTTGGAAATACATAAGTTTAATGGAGTAAATAATATTGCAATATAAATAATAATGTGAATTTAATATTAGATTGCTGTTACTGATAGTAAAGGCTTAATGAATGGGTTAGCGAGATTTAAAATAGTAAAGCAAATCATGGTGTACTTATGGCCTTTCCGCTTCATAAATCTAATTAGTCAGCCAAATATGAAACTGCCGTAAAACGTATGAGATCATGGTGAAATTACTTTGATAATAGTGCGTAGCATTGTTTTTTCCAATCTTTCTCATTTTTATTAATTTATGTGAAAAAATAAAATGAATCGGCAACTTACACATGGATGTTAATCAAACTTCATTCAAACTCAGTTTATTTCTAATGCAGTTATTTGTTATTAAAAGTATTTTTTCTGTTATATTTTCGTTTTTATTTTATTTTCCATAAAAATTTATAAAAAAATCAATCCCGAAAGTTTCGGGATTATGTTTATCAATCCCGGGATTCATAGGTATTGAAAATAGCTCGGGATCCCGGGATCCCGGGATTCGGGATCCCGGGATTGGAATCCCTACTAACAACTGCTCTCGGTTTATGGATTGACGATCATTTAATATCGGTATATTACACACACTATTACGCGTCTATAATGGTTCATTTTCGTAGGACACTCACACATTCAAAACCCTGCGTCAAAATTTACTGTACTGGTATATAGCCTATCGGAATTATATTTAGTATCTGTTCTGTCTTTAGTTGTATGAATACTAGTTAATTTCGTCATGATTAGGTATGACGCAGATGGGGAAAATTAGTAAAGTATATTTGCCGGAATCCAATAGAATAATAGAGTCGTATAGAATCATATGTAGAACAATCCATTAATCAAGAAAATTATCCCAAAATGTTTTTTACGCTTTTGACGTTTCTGACTCTTTGACTGGGCAGCTCTGTGATTGGTCGAAAGCACGATTGTCAAAAATAGTTCCACTTTTGTTTCCAAAGACGTGAACAGTTCAAACTTTGATGTCAAGCCACATTTTCTTTCACGTTTTTGTAGCACAAATATTTAAGATTTAGTTACGAAAATTGTATTGCTATCGTACATTATGATCAGAAGAATAATATGGCATTGATTAGAGCTATATTAAATTTCATACTGTTACTACTCAATAGATGTGGGTTCGAATCTCGAAAGTTTTTTTCTAGTAGTTATAATATATCTACGAAACTATTGTATACACAATGCAGCTATCGACGGGTAAAGTGATACATGTTATCACATTTATATATTGAGGCAGTTAATTTTTACAATAAATTAACTGTCGAACTGTCTATCTCGCTCTAAAAGTTAACAAAGCCAAGAGAGGGGCTATTAGAACATAGCACTTTTTGACAGACTTATTGTAACAATTAACCGTCTCAATCATGGCCCCCACAAAGGGGGGGCTGACAGGGCTCTAGCCTGGGGGCCCGGGCTTAGGAGGAGCCTGGCTTAGCAGGTCAACCAGTTAAGTGAGATAAACTCATCGTAAATTTATAAGCTCTAATAGTAAAAAAGTCGCATGCGGCGCTATAAGACAGGTAGAATTTTATTTTATAATTAATTTTAGTGTGTTTCCTGACTAATATAAATGTATATTTATCCAACATGGCGAAGGGTGACAATATGTAACTTGGCTATCACAAAAAAGGGTCGCGACCAGTCTTTCATAATATTATGATGCTGAGTGCCGATAATAAATACACGGAATACCCTTTATTTTCATTTTCACATTAAAAAATACACGGAATTCCGCGAAATATCATTTGGGAAACACTACTATAGAAGATTATATTTCAATTAACCTTAGCGATAGGTTGGGGGCCCGTCAAATATCGTGGCCTGGGGGCCCGCTTCAGGATGTAGGGGCCATGGTCTCAATACATACATATGATAAATAGCCATTGATAGCCGTCTTGTGTATAGAATAGCTTTGCTGAGGTGTTTTCAATTAATGATGTACGAAGAAACGACGTTCAATATTAATAAGTGTTGTAAAGGTTTTACATAAGTATTAATTAATTTGTATGCATTGAAAATTGACAGACTTATAAATTGTCTACTTTATAAAACATAATTGAACATATTTATATTGTAAACTGTTTGACCTTAGTAAAATAGTATAATAAATAAGTTTTCATTGAGAAAAATGTTTTATCGGTTTTCCGCTTCATTAACCGAGTGACAAAGCATGATTTGTCGGAAAAGCCTAAGCGTTTTCAGGAAAATGGCTAGGTTAGACCAGCGATTTCCAAACTGGGAGGCGCAAAAAGTTTAACACAATGACAAATTGATGAAGCCACAGGTTTGCAGTTTGCAAATGCATAGTTTATAAAACGGCCGCTAGTTATAAACTACATAAAAAAACAATCCTATAAAAGGTTGTTTGCAAACCTGTCTGAATGATGGAAACTAATTTTATAATAGTAAAAAAGCCGCTTGCGGTGCTACTTTATTTAGGCCTGGGGGACCGCTTTAGGGTGTGGGGTCTATGATAGAATCGATTTGTCAATGAACGATGATGAATTTTAATTGAAAATGAAGAATTGGTAGAATTATCATGCGATAATTCATTGAAACAAAAACCCTAGTTCAATTTTGGTTGAAACTAAGTGAAGAATAATATAATACTTTGCCAAGAAAAGTAATGTAAGTTGTAAGTAAAGTACTGCTAACATTCGCAACATCATATTTATGCGAAACAAATAGATGAAAACATATAGATGCAATGAAATCCAAATATCGATCCCGTTTAGTAGAAAAAGAGCACTTTGTATTAACAAGCACATTCATCGCATGAAAAACAAATTAATTTTAATTATAACAACCTTGTTTTTTTTTCATTTTGTATTTGTACATTTTTAACTAATTAAATATATGTCTATTATTATTAATTAAATAAAGGGGGGGGCGCCAAGATTAGATTTTTTTTAAAAGGGAGGCGTAGTAACATAAAGTTGGGAAACCACTGGGTTAGACCAAAAAAGAAAATAGTTATAACTAATAATACAACATTCATAATGTATAAAATGTTGATGTTAATAGGAATTATTATTGTTTATAAAACGACAATTTCAATGTCATTCTCATGAGTCATTTAACGTACAATAGCTGAATAAAATCAATGGATTTTATTGATTATTTAGTACACCGTGGATCAGAGGTAATAACGTTCGCCTCTTGATCCATTGATCGTGGATGTAAATCATCATCGATGTAATAAGATACAATATGGATCTAAAAATTGAGAGTATCGTAACGTGACTGGAATATGTGTATTTTCAGAAATACTACAAATCATTCAAAGTGTTAACAAAAACTAATTAATTATTCTTCAAGCTGATGAAATGACAGTATTCCGTATTTTAGGTATCTCGGCCAGTTGATGAACAATTGCGATAAGTGTGATCACAGGGATACTATAAATCAGCTAGATTGACAAATTCATCAAGTCTAGGCAGGTAAGTGGCAGCCTTGAAACCAGCGGCCGAGAATAGTGAAAAGAATTAAGAAAGGCATTCAGTCAGGATTTAATAAACATTGTACTAAATAATGACGATCGACTGATTGATATTACCACGTTTGAAATTCCTTTTTTAACTCTTGTTTTTCGATCGGTGGGAGTTGAATTTGATAGTTAATGATCTAACTTTAACACACCAAAGTATCTATGAAATTATTAAGGGGGGACATGCTCGTCGAAGGTCAAAATTGAGTTTTTATTGTATTTTCAAACCATGATCCTGGACACTCCTTAAACGTTGTAGATGATCTATTTATATAATTTTGAAGCCTTATTATCCTTTATAGTTATTTTAAACATTTGATGACTGCATGAAGTATTTTTGTTACATAAAATAGTATTCTTTTAAACCTCTCGCTCTAATGTTTTAGAATATAGTCATATTTCGGTACATAACTGTGCAGTGGTGTTAAGATTTTTTACATTTATTAATTTTTAAATGGATTTATAAAACCATTAGTATAATTAATTACGAGATAATTTTTGTAAAATATTCACGATAAAAAATTATTTTGACAATCTCTGTGATCCCAAATTTGACAAGAATTAGGCATTTTATTATTCAAAAAATCGGCAAGATTAACACATTTGAAGATGATTCTAAAGATACTTATTATAAGCTATGTCTTTGACCATTCAAGTGTGATAAAAATCTTATGAATAATGATTGCTTTATAATAATTATTGACCTAAGAATAAGGTAGTGTTTTTTTGAAATACGCCATTTCTTTTGTCATTCCCTAGTAGTTAAGCTACAACATACGGCCGTAGCCATAAAATGACAAACTATAATTAAAGTAGGGAGTAAAATTATGTTAACGCGCGTGTTTGAACATGTACCTAACCGAATTTTTTTAAATTTTTTTTTAAACGGTACATGTTCAAACACGCGCGTTAATATCATTTTACTCCCTACTTCAATTTTAGTTTGTCAATTTATGGCTACGGCCGTATGTTGTAGCTTAACCACTGGGGAATGACAAAAGAAATGGCGTATTTCAAAAAAACACTACCTTATTCTTAGGTCAATAATTATTATAAAGCAATCATTATTCATAAGATTTTTATCACACTTGAATGGTCAAAGACATAGCTTATAATAAGTATCTTTAGAATCATCTTCAAATGTGTTAATCTTGCCGATTTTTTGAATAATAAAATGCCTAATTCTTGTCAAATTTGGGATCACAGAGATTATCAATATAATTTTTTATCGTGAATATTTTACAAAAATTATCTCGTAATAAATTATGCTAATGGTTTTATAAATTCGTTTAAAAATTAATAAATGTAAAAAATCTTAACACCACTGCACAGTTATGTACCGAAATATGACTATATTCTAAAACATTAGAGCGAGAGGTTTAAAAGAATACTATTTTATGTAACAAAAATACTTCATGCAGTCATCAAATGTTTAAAATAACTATAAAGGATAATAAGGCTTCAAAATTATATAAATAGATCATCTACAACGTTTAAGGAGTGTCCAGGATCATGGTTTGAAAATACAATAAAAACTCAATTTTGACCTTCGACGAGCATGTCCCCCCTTAAAAACTCATGACAAAAAGAATAGGTAACTACGTTAAAACCAAAGATGTTCAAAAAACATCTTATATAGAGATGAAGAAACAAAAAAAGGACCACTGTGTCCTTGATTACCTAAGCTACAAGTGATTTAGCATGTTCATTTGTAGAGAACTTCACACTACTGCTACGACTTTTATTTGTCGACAATTTTAGTGACGGACAAAAAATACAATTCGTCACGATTAGTAGAATAATACTCATCGGTAATGTTATTTAGTTGAAAATTCATGTAAATTTTGTGTAAAACCATTTATATCTGCAATCCACTACACTGCCCTTCCAACGAAGAAGGCAGTAACTCGCAAAATTTATGAAATTTAGTTATGAATGCCATCCGTCAGCTAATTTTGAAAGCTAAATATTCTCTTAACTTTTAAATTAGTATTATCACTAAAATACCGTTAAAATCCTTAGTGAAAAAATGGACATCTGCTAAAATTATACACGTTTCTTAGCAAAAAGGCAGTTATTGCTCGTATTTATTGCAGTTACTGCTTATTTATTACTACTTTATTTGTATTTTAACTTCCTACTAATACAAAAAGACACCCAAGGTGGCCGCGCGGCATAAGCGTTGGACTATCACGCTGTGGGTCTTAAGGTTCGAATCCTGGGTCTGGCAAGTACACATATTGTTTTTCAGTTTGTGTTTGTCAGGGTATGGACCTAATAGGTTGAGCAAGTGGCTGACATCCATTTCTCGTAAAAAACAAAATCTGTTAATACAAACCTCTACTCTGTGGAGGCCCATATGATCCTATTAGGATCGGACATGGTCGGAAAAAAAATACAAAATATCACCGTTTTTATTAATTCACAGTATTATAAAAAAATGGAAAAAAACACATTAAGTATGTCATTTATTTCGAAAGTATGTGAGAGTCAGTTATACCTTCTTTCTTGGAAAAGCAGTAGGTGTCTATAATTACTTTATCAAAATTCACTCAAAAAATGGCTGCTATAGTTTGAGCAAGAACATAAAGACAGCTCGTCGTTTTTGTTGAAATCGACCTTTTAATGTAGAATGATTTTTTGTATCTAAGTGGACCAAAACCATTCTTTTCTTTAAATTGCTATATAATGAAAACAGCATTCATATGCTGTAAAAACTACAATTTAAATACCTTCGTGTATTTAAATATAGGTTAATCAAATTTGTTTTTCGTCTCCTGAACATTTGACATTTGGTCTATTCGACAAACCAATCTACAGCGACGAGCTGACAGACAGAAAGATCTTAATATTTTTGGAGTTTATCAACTTAAGTTTCGTGTGATTGCAATTTCAAATGTCACAACAGAACTGACCGAATTTCTTTGGTTAAAACAGATTCCTTAATTTTATTCTATGGCCATAAAATAAAGATTAAAAAAATACCAATTCGAATTTTTGTATTATCAAATAGAGACTCTAGCCGTAACATAATTACATTGTGTGTTTAATAAATTATAATCTTTGAGCATTTCGTTTAATAATCGGTTAATGTATTATTATGAGAAAATTATTAGTGATAAGATGTGGGAAGAAGACGTGTCTCACAGCAAGGTCTTTAAAGTCACGAGGATATTGTAAATTATTAGATTTATTGTACCTACCTACTTCACTGATAATATTAATATTTACTGCCTACATAGTTTTGTTATATCATGTTGTGACAATGAAGCTGATTTGTCAATACGTCGTATGTCAAAAAAAATATTTGCCATAATTTAAATGAGAAATACCATTTCTCTTCAGGTTGGCAGTTTAGTTATATATTTTGATAGGATATGCTTATGACAGGACTATTTGTAAAGTTCTTCCGACACTTTTTTTTTACTTATATTTTATTTTAATAATGTGTAAATGATATTAATTGTCATTCTAAAGCGTCAATTACATTGAGCTACTTTACGAGCTGTTTGTTGGCGAATTTAAAAGCGGGCGATTCAGCTGAGTGATGATTACACACAAAACTTTCCATTCGCTGAAAAGCCACAAGCCAGCGACTGTTTTGACAGAACGTAGTTCGTTTTTTTACCGGGAGGTTGCTACTACGCTCTACTGCGCAGACGCAGTAGGCCCACACGCCGGCGTGTAGCGTATAAAGTTGACCGGCTTTCAACTTTTCTCGGTAGATTGTTTACAATCTGCTTGTTAGCTTGTTCGATGATGACACTGGACGACTTTACAGGCAGATTGTAAATTCGCCAACAAGCAGCTCAATGTAATTGACGCATTAGGCGCATACGCCGTTTAACCGTTACTATACAAAATTGACAATTTGTAAAAGAGATCAAAACTTAATTTTTAAACAAATTTTTGACGTGCAGTGCCGCGCACCGGGTGACCTAATAAGCAATAGCGCGCGAGAATGGTAGAGCCAGCCTCAACAGCATAAAACGTCAGTGCCTGGCATCCTACACATAACTTCCCCCCAGCATCCGAATCATTCCGTCATAATTTACAGTCCACTGAAAATTGAAGCCAGCAGGTAAATTAAATACTGGATAATGCTATCGATGTTGAAAATAACATTTTAATTAGATGTAATTAATATTGATGAATCTAAGAATAGCCGAAATATGAAGATGACGAAGTGCATATTAACTGAAATATTTTCATTTGAATGGGTCGTGTAACCTAAGGTTACAGACAGAGACTAGACATTACACTACGCATCTATCTACTCATCACACAAGACTGCTATCGGTAGCTATTGAAGGTAGTTTTTCATATGTTTTATTTATATGTATTATTGTTGCAATACGTTAGCCGTCTAAGCAGTCAAAACTGTCTATCTCGCTCTAAACTTTAACACACCCTAGAGAGGTGCTGTTAAAGCATATCACTTATTGTAACAATTAAAACTACTTATAGTAATAATTGTTACAATAAGTGCTAATACTTCGATACAAAACTACCCTACCTCTGAAACAGTTTTTGTATAGAATGTTAAAATGGATTATATCACAATACATCGAGAAACTACTTAATTTGCGCCATACGACATTTTGCAAAATCGTCGACAACTACACAACATCTCGATTGGCCTACGTCATAAAAACACATAAATCTTGTAGCAAGTGCTCAATAAAAATACATATTTTCTTTATATACTTACTTATAAATTATCTTGGCGAATAATTTTCATTATTAATTTATTCATAAACTCGTATGTTGATTGGTGTGATCGAGCCGAAATTTTGAGTTATTTAGTTTATTTGGTTGCAGGTGGGCCATAGCTATAATTATTAATATTAGTTATTGATTGTGTTAATATTTAGAATTATACCAAAATGGTGGCATTGGAAATTAAAATAATAGTTTTAATTTAGAATTGAATGCTTATTGGCTTACAGACTTATTAGATTATTGGCTTACATCTAAACATTTTAAAATTATGTATTGTCTTATAAAAGGGCTAAAGCTATTATTTGATATTGAATATTTTGGTTTCAGTACAAGTCAATCATGTTTTATATTCCTAATTAATGAAGTAATATCTTCCATGCATAACAAACTCAAATTTTGATATTTATTCGACAATATCTGCATATTTATTTAATAATTTATTGTATTGACTGTTTGAGAGGATTTTAAATTAAGTTTAAATAACGATTAAGACAGATGACAATGTAAAGTTTTCTTCCAGTTTCCAAGAAAATTCATAATTAGCATTTTTTTGCTGTCATATATTTTGGATCGCTCGTCTTTGGAATTATTCTTAATGTACATTACATTATTTTAATTCATCTATATTATAAACAGTTCTTTTTAAAATTTAAATTTCTCATTGTGAACGTCTTAAATGAATATTATGTTTTAATGTATTTAATATCACTTTTATAAACAAATAAAGAAATAAATAAGAACTCGAAAGTTGAAGGTAGAATTTTTATAGAACAAGTCGTTTATTGCTACTAAAATCAAAATACTAAATGTTTCGACGCAAAATGGAAATTCTGCTCGCTTAATTTGTAAATATATGTATACGCTCTCAGATAAAATATTAAAATACAATGTAAATGACCCATAATAACAATAAAAAAATCGAAAATACGCAATAGTCATAAATAAATAAAGGTTGGTTTATTTGCGCATTGCAACTTACGACAAAATAATATTATATTATGGAGAGCTGATATATTATGACATTATGAGCATTACGCCTTGTTGAAATATTTCAAAATAAATTAAAAGGTATAACGGTACATAATAAATATACAATGTTATTTAACTCCAATATCAAGACACATCATTTTATGATAAGCGAACTTTAGATTCAATGCATAATTTCTTCGGGTTTTTATTCACCGAACTCTCTAATTTTATTATTCATATATTCCGAGGATCTGAATAAAATGCGATATTTGGTCACCACACCTGTCTTAATCGAGCGTAGTACAAGGGTTTGTGTTTGCTGTGAAGCATCAGCAGTTTTATATGCCTGGGAATGTATCAGGACCAGTTATCAAAGATTGAGATCGAAAGTTGGAGAGGACGACGAAGAGCTCCCTCCATATTGACAGATCAAACGGGATCAAACAATTCATTAACACAGCCGTGCGTCCCGTTAAATTCCAATAGGGATGTAGGATACAGCCAAGCTGTGGAGTAGTCTTACAGACGGCCAAATCATCCGTTTTCACGATGAAGAAAAATATGTCATAAAATGATTTGATAGTATTAAACGTGTTTTTACCCTCCACTATCTGATACATGTTTACATTCGTTGTGTAGATACCGTAACATATCAAACGATATACACCAACCTCGATTGTTTATTGTGTTGATATATTCCACTTGCATGAGCTGAGTTCAGGTGGACGCTATTTTATAAATTCTTAAAATAGGGTCTCCGTAGAAAACTTGGTGTACTACTTTGAACTTCTATAATAATGTATAATTGTATTTTCACTGCTTTTGTATGTTTATATTATGTTCTCTTTTTATATTTTCATTTTTATCACTTTTATTACTTTTCTTTTTCTTTATTCTTTATAATAATGTTTCATGTCATGTTGTGAACGTCTTAAACTTATAATTTGTAATCTCCACAATATATCAAATAAATTTTAAATTGAAAAATTAAAGTGTGCGTGATTTCTGCCGCAAAAAGGCAACAATTAAAACTGATAAGCGCAATGATCTGCTTGGAAAAGACGTCCATCGCCCTTGCTAGTAAAACAGCATTTATAATGGATTGCAAATCTTGTTATTTTATTTGTAAAGTGTTTTGTTTACTCAAATAATTTTAACTAGGATTTGATTCGATTACTAAAAGAAATAAACACAAATAATAATTCGGATATCGCCGCAATTTATCTGGTACAGCTTGTTGCACATCTAAATTGTAATAAATTCTAGCGGGCTCTCATGGTCATGTATCAAGATTCAAGATCAAGTCGAATTTCGCCAAAATGTTTCACGCCCATTACGTCAAAAGAAATCATCTCGATGGCATAATTTGCAAGCCGTATCACACAGATTCGTGATCTGATTTCATTCCGCCATTTTCGAAAATAATTATGTTAGTCTGCGGTCAGCGACTTGAGCCAAAACTTGTTCTAACAAAGGAAGTGTGTAGCTACGTGAACAAAAGTTTGAAAATAGGAATTCGCGGACAGGTTTAGCCATAGACAACTGGGGATAGTTTTCATTACTAAAGTTGTACAAAATCTCCCCGCTTTTATAAAAAGATAAATAAATTTATTATAATGATTTCAATTCGTTTCGTTAAGCCTGTTCATTGAAATCTGCATCGCTTCTATAGTCTCAAATTTTTTGAAGAATGTTATCTCATTTATTATGACATTAAAAAGTCAGTGCCTTACGCATTGGACTACGAGGGTCGTCTTTCATGCTAATCACTTCATCACCGTTTACGCATATTGTTTTTGGCACAACCAGTCACAACCATGATTTCCGGAGACTAGTTGACAGTGCGTAAAAGGCCTAAAGATTGTTATATTCATTGCAGTGACTTCCCGTAGAAGTAGGCAGGCCATGGGTTGCTTAAGAACTGCATGGGCGATAATTTAAACGAATATTACAACTTTTCACCGTAGATTCCGTAGATATGATATTTTTTCGACCGCAGCACTGAGTGCGTGTGAAATCTTCAACTATTATTGTTAGTGGATAAGTATGCTATCTCAGTTTATCTATCTAATTTAACCACGCCATTATTAATTAATAAAATTTACTTACATATCGATTACTAGAAATTTGATACTTAACCTGGTAGAAAGCAAAATAATTAATTTATCTTCGTAAGGGAGGTATTTTACCGAGGGCTGTCACTGGTTGTGTGAAGATTTCAATAATTAATATTCGATGTAATAGTATGTTAATTATTATTAATTTGGTTGTCTTTACGTTCAACATACGCCCAATAAAATGAAGTATAATGAAATGTACAATATTATACAAGTTTAATGGCTTTATGAGCATGTATAGATACAGTTTTAAGCGTTGGACAACACCAAAAGCGTAAATAAACATAAATTTATAAAATCAAATTATTACATACTATTATAAAACTACATGTTATAGTGCTGATTGACAAGTCAACGTGAGGTACGTATTTGTTTTAATCCAAAGTCGTAATAATTCATGGTTTATTTGGCAAATCTGTATACTTATTTAATTTTGTATGGAATCGATCGATTAAGTGAATTTAAAATCCCGTTTAAATATTCTAGGTTTTTGACAGATACGTACAGTAACAACGTGATACTATTGTTACAAATGAATCAGAAACTCCAAACGACTCGTGCCTAGCTAATTTCATCATTAGTCTTTGAAGTAACATTTTCAGGTTTACTTCAACATATTCAGGCTCCGTTTATGCATACAGAGAAGGCTTTCGTCATACCATTGTCCCTGCGTAACTTTAAAGACATAAGTACTTATGTAACACAGTAATTAGTGTTAATGTATGAAATATAATACAGCAGCGATTTTCTTTAACGCAAAAGATGCAATCGATTCATCAGAATATTTAAAAAGGGGCCACGAAATAGTTCAAACTAATCATAGTTATTAAATTATACCAACATCTTAAAAATATGTCTATTTCTCACAAATTGAGTATAAAATGATACTCAACGCATAACAAAATCCCTAAAAAGAGATAAGTATGTTGTTATTTTAGGTAAGTTGATAGTTGAAGTTTCTGGTTTTGTTTTATTTATTATCGTGGGGCTAAAAATAAGTCAGTATGCCTCGGGATATGTCCCTAAACCCGCCAATGCAAAGAAGCCTGACTTGATCGCCTTTAGAGAATAATAATAATATATAGATATACATAAATCGAAGCGATTGAAAACTCCTGAGTCGCTGAATAATAATAAGGTCCAGCGAGCCTGATCGAGTGTTATTTTATTACAATGGCCGGCCGGGTGGCTAGATCAAAAAGTAAAACCTTGAAACAGCATGTTGTTACTGACTGTGACTGACTCAAAGTGGGGTTGAATTACTTTACGATTTGATATCCGGTTTTCAAACGTAAAGAAATACGAATATTCCAATTTTAAATAATATGACGTATATTATCTATGGTTCAATTTAATATTGTATTATTATCGACGGCTTTGAACTCCTATATTCAACTGCATTGTATAACCTATATGTTTGTTTTCTAATGCTTGATTGTGATTTTATATAGATTTTAGTAAAATAATATGTTGAATTTAATTTATAAAATTTAACTATTATCAAGTGCAAGTACGTTATAACAAAAATTTGGAGTGATCCTGATACCGGTTTGTAATTTTAAGGTAATTCAATACTTCGCTTTAAAATACAAATTTATAAAGCGCTTCAGAGATCATTGTAATATATTAGTTAACTTCGTCGCAATTAGATAGGACATGTATAGCATAGTGATCATCAGTGACGTCCCTAGACAAAATGCCGCCTTTAGGCACGGCCATAATGCCACCCCATTTTTTATACAGTATTTTTTATCATCCTTTCATGACTCCAATTTCTAAGAAATGTGTTGTTCGGATACATTACTAACAAAATATAATTACCACTAAATCTAATATTATTTAAATGATATATTATCTGCTTCAATAGACAATACTGCGAGTCCACGGTTTCAGATACATTAAAAAATATACCTGACAACTTCCAAAACTCGCGAGTGACAGGCAAAAACATTTTTGAATACATTTAAAATTATGTAAGTGTGTAGGTAGTACCTACCTATAATTAAAATATACCTACTTCGAAAATCTGCACGTGCCATTGCTGGTCATCAAGGACATAACGTCCAAGGACAACGGAAGTAAACTAGACATCGCGAACCTGACAACATAATTATAGTTCTGATAAATCTTTTATGTTAATTACATTTTATTTCCAACCAGTGAGGTGAAATTTTTAAAGGAAAGATATTTCCGTTATTACTAATTTTATATAGCTATTTATACATATATATCTAATGATTCTCATCGATTTGCCGCCCATCGAATAACTGCCGCCCCCAGGCGACGCTCAATCTGCCTACCCCCACGGGACGTCACTGGTGATCAGTGCACATGAGTGCGAATTTCGAGAAGTGCAGATTCGAATCATGCTGGGTATTTTTTTGAAAAAGATTTTTTTAGTCATTATAAATATTTCTCAGAAGTTTTTTAAAATTATTGATACATTCTCATCTTAGCATATCGGATTATAGTTCTATATGGAAACGACTCAAAATTTCAAAGTTAATGGTGCCATCCAATATAGAGAGATCTATTCTTTATAATCCAATAAAGAAACAAGTATTTTTTAAATATTACATATAACCCAATAACGAATAATTCAGTTAGGTACATATTATGGATATTTTGGGGTTGATTCCTTATCGGATCATTACAAGTTCATTGAGCATTGCTAAATAATTTATAATATTTTAGACTAAACCGAAAAAATTACATTTCCCTCGAAAATCAAGATTTTCAATAAATATCTTTTTATTCAACGAATAATTCACAAGACTTGAGAATATCACATTCTTTTGTGAAACTCGAACCCATATTCGCTTGGTTCTATCTGTCTCATAATATGCATCTTAAGTTTTTCAAGTAAACATAACGCGCATTCAATATTTGAGAACATTCAGTGCGCTTTGGTGTTCCTTGGTTTTATGGCCTAAAATAATAAAACAGATCATGCTTCAAAATTGCTAGCAAACCCGTTAGAATGAGCCAGTTTCCATTTATTTTGTGTTCCCTGGTTCTTACTTACTATCAGCTTTTCACCAAAATTATTGATTCTTTGCTTACAATCAAACACCCGTTCAAAAAAGAATGTCTAATTTTTCCAAACACAGGATTCAAACTTGCACCCAACAGTTTTTCTACAACGTTTATTTGCAACGGAAATAAATCCAACTTTTAGCGGACCACTGAATATACTGACCTTTCTTTACTTATAATTTTATGTCAGTAGGCAATTAAATAATAAATTGTAATATTATGCAAAATTAATAATAATTTAAATATTATTTGCCCTCGGAATTATTAAGACGTAGCTGAGTATTTAATTTTTGATTAACTTTTTTAAAATACGTTTATAATACTTAGGAGAAGGTATCAATGATTACACCTAATCATCACTAAATTGTATACATTATTAAGGGGGGACTGCTTAGCGTACGTCAAAATGAAGCTTTTATGCTATTTTCATAGCATAACCCTGGACGTTGTAGATAATCAATTTACATTATTTTGAAGGCTTATTATCCTTTATATTTATTTTAAACATTAAATTTGATGACTGCATAAAGTAATTTTGTTACATAAAATAGTATTCTTTTAAACCTCTCGCTCTAATGTTTTAGAATATAGTCATATTTCAGTACGTCCATGTTAAGTGGTGTTAAGATTTTTTATATTTATTAATTTTTAAAACCATTAGTAAAATTTATGTCGACATTATTATAGTGAAATATTTACGATAACAAATTATATTGATAAACTCTGTGATCCCAAATTTGACAAGAGTTAGGCATTTTATTATTCAAAAAATGGGAAAGATTTACACATTTGAAAATAATTCTAAAGATACTGATTATAAAGCTATGCCTTTGAATATTCAAATGTGATAAACATTCTACGAATAATATATGCTTTATAATAATTATTGACCTAAGAATAAGGTAGTATTTTTTTGAAATACGCCATTTCTATTCGCATTCCCCAGTGGTTAAGCTACAACATACGGCCGTAGCACATAGTCCAGGGTTATGCTCTCTTTTTCTTAAGGGGGGACATGCTCGTCGAAGGTCAAAATTGAGTTTTTATTGTATTTTCAAACCATGATCCTGGACACTCCTTAAACGTTGTAGATAATATATTTATATAATTTTGAAGCCTTATTATCCTTTATAGTTATTTTAAACATTTGATGACTGCATGAAGTATTTTTGTTACATAAAATAGTATTCTTTTAAACCTCTCGCTCTAATGTTTTAGAATATAGTCATATTTCGGTACAGAACTGTGCAGTGGTGTTAAAATTTTTTACATTTATTAATTTTTAAACGCATTTATAAAACCACTAGTATAATTTATTACGAGATAATTTTTGTAAAATATTCACGATAAAAAATTATTTTGATAATCTCTGTGATCCCAAATTTGACAAGAATTAGGCATTTTATTATTCAAAAAATCGGCAAGATTAACACATTTGAAGATGATTCTAAAGATACTTATTATAAGCTATGTCTTTGACCATTCAAGTGTGATAAAAATCTTATGAATAATGATTGCTTTATAATAATTATTGACCTAAGAATAAGGTAGTGTTTTTTTGAAATACGCCATTTCTTTTGTCATTCCCTAGTGGTTAAGCTACAACATACGGCCGTAGCCATAAATTGACAAACTATAATTAAAGTAGGGAGTAAAATTATGTTAACGCGCGTGTTTGAACATGTACCTAACCGTTTTTTTTTTATTTTTTTTTAAACGGTACATGTTCAAACACGCGCGTCAATATAATTTTACTTCCTACTTCAATTATAGTTTGTCAATTTATGGCTACGGCCGTATGTTGTAGCTTAACCACTGGGGAATGACAAAAGAAATGGCGTATTTCAAAAAAACACTACCTTATTCTTAGGTCAATAATTATTATAAAGCAATCATTATTCATAAGATGTTTATCACACTTGAATGGTCAAAGACATAGCTTATAATACATATCTTTAGAATCATCTTGAAATGTGTTAATCTTGCCGATTTTTTGAATAAAAAAATGCCTAATTCTTGTCAAATTTGGGATCACAGAGATTATCAATATAATTTTTTATCGTGAATATTTTACAAAAATTATCTCGTAATAAATTATGCCAATAGTTTTATAAATACGTTTAAAAATTAATACATGTAAAAAATCTTAACACCACTGCACAGTTATGTACCGAAATATGACTATATTCTAAAACATTAGAGCGAGAGGTTTAAAAGAATACTATTTTATGTAACAAAAATACTTCATGCAGTCATCAAATGTTTAAAATAAGTATAAAGGATAATAAGGCTTCAAAATTATATAAATAGATCATCTACAACGTTTAAGGAGTGTCCAGGATCATGGTTTGAATATACAATAAAAACTCAATTTTGACCTTCGACGAGCATGTCCCCCCTTAATCATTTTATTTTCATTTTATTAATCTTCATTTTGACGTACGCTGAGCATGTGGGCCGTTAAAGTATATATTTTTCTTAAAAAACTACAGTATTTATTATTTATTTTACGTCATAGTTTATAATAATCATCAAAACCAGTTGAAATATACCAAAAACGTATACATTAAAGGAATAAATAGATTTAAAATATTGTCTTTTATTTAAATTTAAATGAATACAATGTAGTAGATACATTAATTTGTAATAAACAACATCATATTAAAAATCTATAATATTGACAACACAGTAAATATGTTTTGACTTCAATAACGACAAGGTAGGTACTGTATTATTACTGGAAATTTGATTATTATTATTGTATTGTATTAAACCTAAAGATGTCAAGGTAGAGCTTATGTAATAATTGCACAATGCGTTCCTAATGTAGGCCCATCTGTCAATTTTGAATTCATATTTAATTTCTAATGACGCCTCATTATGTACTGACAATGTTATTGTACTATCTTAATTTTAGTTACAAATTTAAAAATCGAATAGGTAAATTGATACCATAAACAATATTAGTTTATTTTGACGTATTCATTTTTCATGTACCTAAACTTCATTTGAATTTATGTATTTTATTATTCTACAGAATTTAAATATAGTTTTTTTCTTAAAATATTTAATGATTTCTTTTAAATTTGATGCCAATAAACGTGTGCGTATTTCTAGATATACTTTCTATAAAGATACGTCAGATTAAAATATTTTGGAATCGATTAAAATTTCTGGTTTTATTCAATGACGTAACGAAATATCCGTTTTTAAAAATCACATGATTTTTCAGAATGTGTTCCCAGAATGGATGAATTTTAATTATGTGTAACACGTGATAGAAATCATAGAAATAATAAAGATGTTGTTTTGACCTAAAATACAGCCTAACAAGCTATTTTTTAATATTTTGAGAATTTCGTCATAGGTTTTTACAAACAATAATTTATTGTAATTCATCTCAGAACTAAACATCTTCATTATTATCAAAACAACTTTATACCAATTTGGTTTCTAAATAATCACAGATTCTATGACTCATGATTATTCGTTTTTCCATCTTTCTTTTTGTATTGCTCGCTGTTGAGGATCGTGATTCGTATCAAATGCCTTAGTTGTTTCTCAAGCGATCCCTGTATTCCGCCATCCGTATAAAACAAGGTATTGAGAGAGTATTTATGTAATAAACAATTCAATGTCCATTCTAGATGAAGCATAATATGTAGATGAAGATCTATTATGTCCAGGTGTCAAAATCAATAATTGAGGTGTCTAATTACAAAAAGCGACAAGCCCACAGATCAATATTTTCGGGAAACAACGTTTTTATGTTTCAAGCTTTAATTATTTGTTTTACCGTGAGATTATTTTTTCCGTTGTATTCTATGTCTATGTATAATTTGTTTCAGCCGATAAACTCTTAAATTTAATAAATATAGGCAAAATAAAATTGGACGTAGCGCTATTTGTACCTCACTTTTTAATTTACTCCACATAAGGCACATATTTCCATGGCACTTTCATGAGTTTACCAGATGCTACAGCATGGGAGACGCCCTTTTCAATATTGAACGTTCCCTTATTGGTTGACTTAAACACGCGTGAAATCAACCAAGCTTTAAATAATAATTTGAAACACGGACTTGGCGCTTTTTGTAATAAATCGAGACTTAACAATTTTTTTTTCGTAGGGTTATGCCGCGTTTTGGAATTTATAGATCAATACATATTGTGCAAAATTATACAAAGAATGTGTACGTATTTTTTCTCGATTTTGACCAAATATGGACTTATCGCTTTTTGGAATTAGACGCCTCAATTTATTTCCGATAATTGACCATAAAAAATAAAAAAAAAAACACTGAAATGAACAATCGAAAAAAAATGGTTCTAAGCCATGAAAAATCTTTGGTCATCAAATCGATATATACCTATATGATTAGTCTCGTGTAAAACAAATATATAAATTGAATGTATATAATACAATCACATCAGAAGAATGAATCTGTTCGTAAGAAAAAGGGAGATATACCAAATTTATAATATTGTGTGCACAAGTCAAAGGTAAATTTCACACAAACATTCACAAACAAAGTTGTCGAAAACTTAATCTACTTCTTCATTCTTATTTTACCTTTCTTTCACACACATAAATACGAGTAAGTAAAATAAGCTGCACTTTTTGAGGAGACCATCAAACTTGGCACAAGTCGTGTCCACACCGATATTGTCGATGTTTGAGAAATTCCAGCCATAACATTAAAATTATTTTATTAAATGCAAGTTTCGTGTCAAATTATATATTTTTGGGAGTGCTGAATTTAAAAATAAAACTGTAAAACATTATTGGAAGTTCATAAAATCAGATATTCTACATGGCAACGAAAATGACCGCAGTATAAAAATTATGAAGTGATTTTATGTTCTTTTTCGGCTGATTTATTGTACGAAATTCATGGGATCTTTTTTTTTTATATATAATTGTACATTTTTACATAAATAAAATTAATGTTTTTGCTTGTCGTATTTATCATTTTTGTTCATTAGTTCATTAGTATATTTACTAATGCGTCAATTACATTGAGCTTCTTTACGAGCTGTTTGTTGGCGAATTTATAATTTGCCTATAAAGTCGCCCAGTGTATCATCGAACAAGCTGACATTTCGATGATTACACTGGGCGACTTTACAGGCAGATTATAAATTCGCCAACAAACAGCTCGTAAAGAAGCTCAATGTAATTGACGCTTAAGTATATATAAGTTGCGAAGGTTGGTGGTAGGCTGTTACGATTCGACATAAATAGTGCACAGTAAACTTTGTCATTCATACTTATTTGTTTTCATTGAACTAAGAATAAAATTTTCAGATGTTGCTAGTTAGTTTTGAAAATTCAATTAAACACTGCCTAACCAAACCATAACAGCCATTTAGGTATAGGTAGATTAATTTATGGGCAATCCGAAAAAATGGTGCAGACTTTTTTAGTCATAATACAAATTGCTTAGTCAGTTTTAAAACTCACACCCACAGCAAACCATAATCGATAAAAAATATTCTTCTATCTATAAAATATTTAAAATTATGTATGGTTTAATTGCATCATTGTATATCAATATTCTTTTATCTATAAAATGTCTAAATGCATGTATGGTTTAATGGCATAATTTCATATATTGTATAGATAAACGAATATTTTTTTACTTTTATCTACTATGGCTTGGGTTAAGCAGGGTTTAATTAAATTTTAAAAAGTATCAAAATAATACTATCCACACATTCTTGTATTGGTTTAATTAAAACAAATACATTTGACTGGCAAGGTTTAGTATGCACTATTTATGTCAGATATTAACAGCCTGCCCCCACCCTTCACATACTTCTATGTATATTATCTGTGTTTACTTATAATAATAATAATAAATACAATTTATATCGTGTGATATCGAGATATGAATACAGTTTAATTTAAATTTATTTTCAGGAAATGAGGCGACATTATATTGTAGTTACGTTAATTCCATGATAAGAAATGCAGGAGACACGGAAAACCGCATGACATATATTTTTTTTAATATATATTATATGTAGGTACACTATTATGTCACACAGGTTTTATTGATTGTAGTATTATACTATAAAGTATTTATTATCATTTCTTATCTTATCACTCGAAATATTAAAATAATCAAGACAATGACTAATTATTAATTTACCAAATGACGAATAATTGGGGATATACAAGTATACGCAGGAATTGGCCTTTTTGTAATTATTATTAGGTATATACTTAGAGCGGAATGCAGAAACATTTGTCATAACTAAAATTTCCTTAGCAGAAAACACTATGCAGAAACACTGTCCTTAGTTAAGATCATTTTTATTGAAAATAATACCATATTTAAAAATTCTCGTTAGGTAAATTAGGTAAATTATTTTATAATTGTTAAACGATGACAAAAATATGACAACTGCATTTTATAAATGCAATAACTATAAATACATATTAATATTTAATTATAATACTCTTATGTTTCCGTTATAAGTCATTATACGTGATTCCACAGGCACCACAAGATTTTTTTTAACATGGTAACACTAGCATCAAGTGTCATTCTTCATCTGGTATTTTGTATTTCTGCGGGCTGGCGTATAAAAATAAAATAATATTCTGCAAGTACATGCCAAACGAATTAACACTATCAATATCCATATTGAGATACATTGTTAAATGAATTTGAGTGTATGGACTGTGTTATAGACATGCGAATTTATTTTGACAGCAGCTGTCAGTGGTAAATGGTAATACAGAAGGGGGGGTGTTCATAACAAAAGTAGTCTATGGTTAAGGATTCCTTAACTCTATACTCAGGATTGTCTATAGTTAAGTCATGCTTTTCGGCGACTTATCCTTAGGAACGAAATCTTAGATTGTGCATTCCGCTCTTAGTTATTATTTTGTACGGATTTTTTTAAATAAATTTTTGATATGATTTAAATCCGGTTTTATCGGAATTTCTGATTGCATTTAAAATTAATTGATCAAGAGACATTTAAAAAAAATGAGTTATGAAAGCCAGGGAAACGAACATTCAAGTTTAATGTTATGTCACATTGAAGAAGACGTACCTACATAATATAAAAACGAGAAAGAAAAATCTCTATTAGACACCATTTTATCAAACTTTAAATTATTGTATTTAGTATTTTCCTTTCTTTTAACCATGTTACCCCTAAGTAGAGAATATGAAAAGTGCTTCCTCATACATATTTAGAATGCAGCCCTCTTTCATTTTTAGTCTCAAATTGTCTACAAAATTGTGAGGGGTATCCATATTATCTACTGAAGCGCATTTCAAAAAAAAATCAAAGAGCAGCAGTTTTAGGTACACGGAAGTCAAAAGCGCTGACTATTTTGGAGGACCCCTTGTGATTTTGAAAAATTAAGATGTTAGTAGCAACGTTCCCTCTTTCTATTATGTGTGTGGGTCATCAACGCTTCTGAGCAGTGGCACAACTAGGGTTTGTGTCATCCGGTGCGGTACATTTACACCCCCCCCCCACAAACACACACATACAATTTTCATTTAAACGTATATTTTTAAGGTATTTATTAATTTCAGTGATAAACACTAAGATACGTGTGTGTATACTTTGGCACGCGATACAACGTGACGAATATAGTGATCACCCGCTCGACGTAAAAATTTACTTGCGTGCTCGCGTTAGTCGCACTTGACCTTCGCCTTCCGAGAAATGAGTCGAAGAATTGTGCATAATATTATGATGGTTTCGTGAATTCGAGCAAAACTAAAATCTGGCAAAGGAAACTTTCTTTTACAATATTTTTGTATGAGGACTGTGTGGGGATGAAAACATGTGTACGGACACATTTTGGTAGGTGTACACATGCCCACGCGCACACCTTACAGGGAGCATTGGTTAGTAGGTAGGTACTACTAACAAAGTGAGCGTATTTCCGCTTAATCGAAAACATCCACTACTTTCAAAAGTTGTAATGATCGTATTCATTTCTTCGTTTGCTAGCCTTTATAATTTGTCACCCCTAAGCAACACATGACCTACCTACCCACATACGAGTCTCCACAGAGTGGGGATTATAGTGTGAGACTTTTCACTACACACTTCTTAGAGCTCTATTATATTATTTATGTTACGTAAATATACATCTGAAATACTGCACACTATACTACTTTATTAGCCTCATACTCAAAATCCTAATAAGATAACATGCAGCAAATATTAGGCATGTGGATATGTAGTTTTTTATCAGCATCTCTATAAACAACAATCACCGCACGACTGCCTACTTATTTATATCCATGACTGGTTAAATATTGACATATTTTTGATTGTGTTTTATATGTACCTATCCGAAATAATAGATTACAGAATCCAGATATTTTTTTTAAAGACTATAACTACCATGAATTCTATTTTAAGATTTTATTAAAATTCCAGCAATGACCCACTAATTATTATGACATTTTTATATACTTATGTTTTAATACAATCAAAAAATGCTACATCTGCATAAGATTGCAATTTGACTTAAGTAGAGCTAGCCAAAAATTGAATATACGCACGAGACTGGATCTAAATAATTAGACACACGGGGATACCAAGTCGATTTTTAACATGTGTGATCAATGATAATTAATATTCAGTCATAATTATACGTAAAAAATGACAAGATGTAATATTTCAGACATCTATTTCGAAAAACCGATTCCTAAGTCTATATTATAAAGTTAGAATATTACAAAAAATACGTACATGGGTACATAATATTATATGTGAAAAACTTATAGCAGTACTCGATTAATTGAATTTTATAACGATATGTGCAATTTAATTTTGTATAATATGTTTATTGAAATAAAGGATTTATTAGCTAATTGAAACGGGCATATCAATAAGAGACTAACGTTATAATCAACCAATTACGTTTGAAACACAAAAACGTCATTTGCAACGAAGAATTTTATTTGTATTTGAACAAAATAGCCATACAATGCTTTCAATATGTTATTTCTTTTACTACATTTATAAATTTTTTCTAAACCAGTTTTAAAACCTAAATCGTAGGTATTTAAAAAAATGTAGAAAAGTACATAATTTAAATATATAAAAGAAATAATATAACAAGAAAAATAATAATAACTGTGTTATTATTTCAATTAAGTACAATGTCTTTCCTCCTAGAAATAGAATAATAATCAAAGAATAATAATATTAACTGTAGAATATAGAAGTGTACCTCGGTTACTGAGATTTACTTATGTAGCCTTAAACTTTGAATAAACGTCTATATTCTGACTATAATTATGTAGTATCTTGGTTACATTGTAAACAAATTACTTAATTTCGATATATATATATAACTTTTTTAATACTTATAGTATAGTATACGTAATTATGTTTAGTTGACAATCTATTACAAAATATGACATCGATTATCTGGATAGTCAGATTCATAGGTATACGTTATATTATAGAAAAGTCAATTCATAAATTTACTTGATATGATATTACACATCCCCATACTTAGAGAATATTTAAAATTATATAATTCCTGATCAAGTATACGATAACATGCGATAAATGAACTAAACGTTTTGTCACTAGTCCTTTATAATTATTAAAAATGCAATACGGAAGAATTTAATATTAATTACTAGCAAAAAACAATATTAAATATCAATTGAATTATTAACGACCTTCTCGAAAAAAATGCATACAAAAAAAAGACTCACCTTGTAAAATCCGACAGCAAAAAATGCAAGCTTTCTTCGGTATCAGGAAAAATAACAAAGCTCTACTAGGTATAGAACCTTATCAATATTAGTATTGAAAAAAAAGAACAAAGCACTGAAATTATTAAAGGTAATTTGAAAATGGAACACTTTAATTATTGGTGATGGAATAATAAATTAATTACATAGTCTTTGAATTTGGGACACAATTATTGATCGATTAATTTGAACTAAAGAGGTTTTATTAATTGTTTTTTTTTCTTTCACTTTTAGGCCATTGGATTAATATTCCGGTGGTGATTATTGGCCTGTGGAGATAGGTCCAAGCAGTCTTGGATCGCCCTATTGACTGGTGGTGTTCCAGCTCAAAGTTTAAAATGTCCAGAGCTTCGCGAAGTCGCCCTCCCTCTCTTTAGCGGTGGATTCGTTACAATGTAGCCCCCCTCTTCGCGAATCGTATCGTAACAATGAACAAGTTATAGGTTGCGATTCGTAACCCTGACATTAGGCGTTGTAGCCGGCCGGTGGCTACGTAAGAAAAGCTGCGCGGATTGTCAACATTTCTAGAATTGCGTGCGCTACGGGCTCATAAATTATATTAAAAGTGAATGACGTGCTACTGAGGATAATAAGTGAAGGGATAATTATTACTAAACATGCGATTAATTACTGACAATTTACTGAAAAATAACTTTATAAAAAATAATTAAGCGATACGTACCTTTATAAAAACAATATAAACTTACAGTATGACAGATTTACATACAAATATTACAGTTTTATTAAAAGGTACTTACTTTTACCATTGAAATATAATATAATATGATTTTTTTCGACCATGTCCGATCCTAATAGAATCATATGGGTCTCCACAGAGTAGAGGTTTGTATTAACAGATTTTGTTTTTACGAGAAATGGATGTCAGTCACTTGCTCAACCTATATGATTAAGCATCCAAAATTCTCATCTTATCGAGAGAACTTTTGTATATTTTCATAAACTATTCAAATGTATTTCAATTTAATTCATTATTTATATGTGAACGATGTTTTGTGGTACTTTTATCAAAGTACGTAATTCCAGTTAAACGATTACTCTTTCTGAAGACATGTTTACATCATGAAAACACTGCCAAAATTGCTTTTAATAAAACCTTTTTCCAAAATCAATATAATGGAAATACAGTGTCAACAACGTATAATAAAATGCTAAATAAATCACAAATTTTCTATTTTCTAAAATTCTAATATTCTAATATTTAATAATAGTCAAACGATTACTTTCCGACTGCCTTTCTACAAGGCAGCTCACTTTTCACTCTCTTGAATCTCGTAAGTCACCTATGCTCTTGAAACATTTTTGCCGCTATCACGAGAGATGGTTTCTAATCCTGGCATCCTAAAGAATTAAAATTGATATGCGCCTGTCAAATTACCTACCTACGTGGTCGCAGCCATGACTTATTCTGGGTCAGAACTGTTTCCTCAAGTCAAGCCTATCAGGCACCATTTATTAGCGAGGGTTGCAAGACTAGTAAATACGCTCCCTAAACATATAGACATTTTCAATATTGTACTTTGTGCATTTATTTTTGCACAAAGTTGCATTTATTATACATTATTTTATTGTAAAAAATTGTTATGTTTTTATTATTATTATCATTATTCTTCTCTCTTCTGAGAATAATATTTGTTATAATGTAAATTTCATGTTGTGAACGTCCTGATTTTAAATTTATTATGTCCACAATGTTTTGTTTTCTTAATTAAATAACTAAATATCAATAAAACTCCTCCTCCTCTATTAAAAAATCCTATCCATATTTATTATAATGCCGCTCTGATAGTTTTCATGACAACAATTTTATTTCAACATAATCGCTTCACACACTAATAATAATTAAAATGCGACTCGGTATACGTGTCACTGGTTTCGTATAACTGTTTTATCCGATCAAGTGTATATCATGATGCTAATATCATAATGATAATTGCTCATATTATTTACTGAATAATAAATTGACAGCCATCCAGGAAGGCGATTCAATTTAAATTATTTTACTGAAATTATTTCAGTTTAATCAATAATCGTAGTATTAAAACGTAAATAATATTTAAATATTTATTGAACATTGACAAAACCTATTTCAACAGCTTTAATTTGCAAAAAGCAAATTAATCTTTATATTAATTAATTACGTGTAGGTACATAGTCAAAACTCACTACCTAAGTTATACAACTTATTAAAAGTGTAGTGTATTGTCTGTTTGCGCCTTTGTAACCATAGACTAAATCTCATATTTATTGCTATTAAAAGGTAGCTACTACAATGAAGACGTCACCGCGATAGAGTGTCAGATGTGAAGCTGTGGATGACGGGTTCGATTCACGAGCCCTGACAAATTCAAATGTTTTTTTTTTAATTTAGAGAATAGGTATATGAAATACATAAATTGAACGTGTATTTAACAATCATTTATTGTAAAAAAAAATCCTATTCCTAAGTCCTATTCGGGAAGCGTCCAAGGTTCACATCAGATTCCCATCAAAACACTTACTAATTATAATATGTGGTGCAGTTTTGCCATAATATAATAAATAAATAAAATAAAAAGCCTTTTTATTTCTTACAAACAAAAGTAAATGCCAGTTAAATGACTATATCTAATGAATATACATATATATAATCTATGAATATATCTATTATGAATATATATCTGTCTATGGTTGTATTATTTACTTATTTTCTAGTTTATATAATATTAATTATTATTATTTTTTGTATTTTTGTATAATACATATTATATATATTAAGATTTTTATTTTTGTATATTATAATACTATTAGACAATGTTTATAAATTGAACAATGGTATGTAAGTAGTTTGTTTGGTTTGTAAGAACCCCTCTTCGGGTGAAGGCCTCCTCCAAAGTGTTAATCTCTGGCCTCTCTGGTTTCTTTCTCCATACCCGTTTGATTTCGTAGCTAAGTATTCGTCTTGTCTGGGTTGGCCTATTTTTGCATTTAGGTCGCCCATTATTATAAAAGTTTTATGTTATATAGTATTGCCATAATATATTTACAGAATAAATAAAATAAAATATATGATTGCTATTTCCAAAAACTGCATGCTGAGTAATAGGAATAAAAAAACGTACGCGGTACATTCCGGGAATTTCCCTTTATCTAGATTTGAATACGGAATTGGGAAAGTAACGATGAAACCGTAGGTAATAACATATCCATGCGAGTGAATGCCTACATAATTCTTCTGGAAAATCCAATTTCCATATGAATAAACGAGCGGAGAGAGCTTTTCTGAAAATCAAAATAAATTCAAAACATATTTTTCTTGAATAGCCTACTCGGTGTGAAATTCATTTGAATGGCAATGAAATATAAAGTCGCTACAGGTATAGAGTATATTCTACGAAGATGAAAGATATTATATTAATTAATTATTTTTTATTCATAACTAAATATATGTAACTACATAGCATACAAAATCGCAGACAATATTTTGAAACGACTGAGCTTGCCTGGGTTGCTTATTAGTAAATGACTATGCCCGGCAAGTAAAATACGTGTGTTATTTGAGCCTTTAATTCCATACGTAAACGTTGTCAGTTTCAACGAGTCCAACGAGTGACAGTTGGTTCTTTAAAAATAAAAACAATGAGAAAACATTATATAATTTAGTAATATAAGTTAAAGTGTATAGAAATAAACCAACGGCGTTCCAATAAGCGGTCCCTTTTCTTGATTGTGTAATTTAACAAGATAATTAAGAGCTAGTCAAAGAATCTAGTTTATCACAAGTTTTGTTTTTGTTTTGTTACGCCAAAGAAGTATAACTTCTAACGCGCGTACATAAGTACACACACCGATTTTTTCATAACACTACGCCACTTTACTTGAATACGTTGAATTGCAATGCTTAACTTTACACATAATTTACATCTGTGTTTGCAAGTGTTATTTTTCTTCATAATAAGTAGGTATATACTTTCAGAAGATTATTAATTTGAAATAAATCACCAAGAGTAATTCAGAAATGTTGAGAAATCGTCGACGAAATCTTGGACTGTTCGGGATTCGAGCATACTTTTTTCGTTGATTAGACTTGATTGATGGCTTAGCGGTAAATGCCCTCCCCTTGTAAGTGAAAGATATTATATGTTAGTTTAACTAACTATTAAAGTGTTTACAATAATTGCAAACGATGCTGATCAAAAAACAAATGGGAAACAAATTTCGATTGCGACAAAGAATCAAAAATAGTGTAATATTTAGTATTTATATAATATTTAATCGGGATCGATCCACTACTGGACGAATTTCTCCCTTAATTCTCATATGGGGGTGTATTTGAACATTTATTTTAATTTTCTTTTATTTTGTTAACAACTGTCAATTCATGGTGGAACTGCATTGTATTGTTGTCTAATTTAATAAAACGCATTTTCGTAGTACTTATTCCACTTTTAATCAATAAATTAGGACCGGTTTCGTCCGCCTCAGAGGGACATTTTCAACTCAAAGAGTTAAAAAATTCAGTTGAAAATGAAAAAGGTGGCCGAAACCGGTTCTAATTTATTAATTAAAAGTGGAATAAGTACTACAAAAAATTGCGTTTTATTAAATTAAACAACAATTTAATTTTATATCTAGTTAAAGTTATATTATGTATAATCATTTGGAGAAAGAAAATATTAAAAATTATTAAAAGAAAAAAATACGACATCCAATGGGACTTCGACCTGTATCTGCTGTTTAATTCTGCTGTTTTATTTGCTAGTTTAAATCGTCGTAATTTAGTAAGATGCCCGTAGTTTAATTGGAAAAGCATACTGGCGGGAATCCAGCAGATAGCAGTTCAAGTCCCGTCGGGTGTCGTATTTTTTTTCTTTCTACAAAATGATCTTTTTTAGTGTGTATATATTATATGAGATGTTTTCAAATTATGTACGTTGACCATGTCCAATCCTAAAGGATCATATAGGCCTCCATATAGCAGAGGGTTGTATTAACAGATTTTGTTTTTTACGAGAAATGGATGTCAGCCACTTGCTCAACCTATTAGGTCCATACCCTGACTCACACTTAGTATTACTGTCCAACAAGATCTTCTTGGCTACGTGTTAAAACTGTGAACTAACAACCTCCTCCCATTTTCGATTATTGCGTCTTCCGATTAGCGACGAGTTATCCACGTGTTAAAACTGTGAACTAAACAAGCTCCTATTATTTATGGACGACAGCGACTTCCGGCTTGTGCCTAAATCTTCTTGTTGGACAGTACATAAACACATTTTTTTAAAGATAATAAACACTTTTGGCATACTACGATAGATGATAAATTTTTATCATGATCAAAAATGTTCGTTCCCCCATAATATGGTCATATTATAATGAAATTTTTTCAGTTTGTATCCTTGTACGTTCAACGAAACTCCACTTCTGCCCGCTCGCACACCCGTTGTAACACCACTGCATCTGGCTTATAGTAAAATAAAAAAAAATCGGTGTGTGTACTTATGTACTTATGTACGCGCGTTAGGAGTTATACTTCTTTGGCGTAACGTCAAAATTCACATCAACCAAAAATTTTCAAACAGTTATAAAATAGTTTTTACATAAACTAAATGTAATACCAATCAAAAGTTACGTACCTATCACACTTAAAAATATTAAGCTTAGTTTTGACAGCTAATCACATATAAAAAGAGTAGGTACGAGTACAATTCACAACGCGAAATAATATTTTTCACCAAGCAAAATAATCCATACTCCTTATTCTATGGTCACTATGGTCGGCTGTGATCACATCATTGCGCGACACGTCATGTTTCAGATCTGTAAAATAATAAAGTATGATATAAGAATTGACGTTTTAATAGCCCCATATCAATAACAACTAGAATAGAGGGCCGCTTATTGGAGTGCCGCTGGTTTATTTCTAGACACTTTAACTTATATCACTAAATAAATTATGTAATTATTTCTCGTTGTTTTTATTTTATTTTGGCCAACAATAATAAATTCGTATCCTAGGCAACGGAAAAATTCTTTGTACATATAATAATAAATTCGCTGCCTAGTTAACGGAACAATTCTAAACTGTAATTTTATACTGTATAATCATCACGATTGCATTATCATACTGTGGCGTAAAGTCAGTGCGTTCGGCTGATAACCGAACAATCGTGATTCGAATCGAAAAAATACACTCTGATCTGATTTTCCAAACGTTTCCAAACCAAGAAGTATAGTTTCAAAAAGAAAAAAAATACATAAGAAACCAAAATCATAATAAAATTATAAAATAAGTCACAAAAAGTCATGGTGGAATCGAAAAAGCACTAACCAATCCACGCAAAAACCTCTTGTTCGGCATAGTATTTATGTAAGTAGGTATTTACGTAATGTGTTAATAAAATAATGCTACAAAACATCGCAAAAAACCTACTTTTAATGTGTGCTAATGAAAGTCGAACCCGACCGCGCTAGATGCAAAATTTAACGAGATTTTCTAGACCGCATTATATTACAGTTATCATCTCAATGAAAGTTATATTTATGTGTGTTAATATACTACGAGAAAGTGAAATATACCATGGTTATAGATAGACGATGAAGTGCTGTATTTAATTATAACAAAATTAATGTAGCCGGCGAACACACTCAACAGAAGTGAAGATTTTTTTACTTAGTGGCTTCTGTCAACTAAACTACTGATATAAATGTCATTGTGTTTCAAATCGTGTCTGGAAACTTGTACGTATACAGTTCTCTGTATCACACTTAACCGTTAAATGTTGTATCGGAAATATTTGGCCGCCAGTTAAAGACCGTCCAACCTCTTTGGGTCGTATATAATAGTACTGACATAAAATTCATGTCTAAATAAAACACCGTTCTTGTCAATTTACACTTTACAGGAAGCCAGCAGCAAGCAAATTTTGAGAATAGCCGATATTTCGATTAGGTATTTTTGTTAGGTTAGATTTTCATTCTCGAATTCATTAATGTTGCCAAACCAAAATCAGCTATGAAAATTGAATTAATGTTCATATTGAATCTAATAAAATTCGAGACCATAATATAGTATACGGCCATCTCTTTCCGATAAGAAAGCTCACGGTGAACTGTGCCACAGTGAAATGTTTTACGTACAATTTACATAGGTATAACCGTTTCAAAATGCTGCAGTTCTTCAGTGTAGGATTGGAATATAAGAGCACATCATCGACATGAGTCTTTTAAGGTACGAGTATCATAAATTATTTTAGGTAAATGTATAATATTTACCAAAAATGAAGCAGTGAGAAGTATGATTTACTATGAGGCAAATATGGATCTCCAAACCAACCCACGCCGCACCACACTCGGTCTTAACTGAACGTATCACAAAGCCCTACGCTTGGATGTGAAGCATTAGCAGTTTTTTACACCTGGGAATGTCTCAGGAGTAGATGCCACACTCTCAAGTTAGCTTTACCTGAGTTTAATGAAAGACGTAATTTAATAAAAAAAAAAGTGCCATTGGAGGCACATCAATGAATTTAATGATATAATAAGATACAAAAAACAAAGCTAAAACAATACGGATAAACAAAACTATACGAAGAGATCTTCACGTCCGTAATAAAACGCCGCAATTTTTTTTAATGTAATATAATAATTGGTCTTTGTGGCGACCAGGTTGGACGAACCGATGGGCCTAACAGCTGGTTGGACCGACTTGAGCATCTCTTCTCTCTCGGAGAACATTCTCGAACGTGGCTTGCATTATGTAGTTCTCCACCAAGAGGACGTGTTGGCTGGGTAACAAGTCCAAAGTCATAGAGCTTGGCAGTGAATCCACCATGGCATGTCTAAAACTAGCTGGTGTAGCGATCAGGAGTCAATTCGGTTATCTCCAATCGCCATTGTATATTCGGAAAGAACACATAATATGTGTACCTGCCCTAAGTAGAAGCATCCCACTTTCGCTGCCAGGTATTCGAACCCGCATCAAGCGTCATAAGACGCATTGTTCGCTTCCTCAAGGATACTTTTTCAGTATCAAGGTTTGAATGCGGGCCAGGTGAAAGTCACCAACAACGGCTTTCTCACCTTTGAGTCCGGCCAGGACAGGGATTTTGTGCGGTAGGCCTTTGTGATAGATAACAGCGCACGATATTCCTAATTTTGATACTTGGATACGCGTACACCAAACGCTAGCAGCGTTGGCAGCTATATCCATGCATATATGGCGTTGTAGGCAATTTTAAACGCCCTTAATCGTAGACCCAGTGAACTCAGAAATAATGGGAACTTAAATACACAACGGGTAAGGCGATAGCAGGTAACCGACTCGAGTAAGGAAGAATCCGGGTTAAACTTACACACGTGTTAAGAATACGTTTTACGTCAAATACTAAAAACTGCTCTCGGTTTATGCATTTACGCTCATTTAATGTTGGTGCATAATGCGTGCTTCATTTTCGTAGGACACTCACACATTCAAAAGCCTGCTTCACCATGCAGCGTATTGAATATTGCCTATCGGTATTCTATTTATTATCTGTTCTGTGCGTAGACCCCTTCAGTCACCAGCCATACGGCCGACTCTCTGGAAGATCGTCCCAGCTTTATGAACCTGGGTCCTGGCATAGTGATCGAAATCCAACATAGTTTTACTACAACTCATAATGCAAGAGAAAGTAGATTAATGTGTTTAGAATTTAAAGAAGGACAAGTCAAGCAAAATCATTGAAATTGAATAACATAGCCACTTAAATAATAGCAAAATTGTATACCAAAGAATCTATGAAATATTATCCAATATTTGGACTAAAGTATATTTTTTTATGTAAATCAATACGTGTTTGAATCTTATTTCACGTATAAATTAATAAATGTCTAAAATCATCTCTTAGATATTTAAAAAAAAAATGAAGCTCTTAAATCTTCAATAAAAACTTAAGTAAGTATACCTAATAGTGTTTAATAAATAATATAATTTTCATTTGATTTTGAAGTATATTAGCATTTAATAATAATGATTATTAAAAAAAATGATTATTAAAAAAATGATTTAATTCAATCAAAACTTACGTCAATTAGGATTAATATTAGTTTTTTTTTGTTTGATTCTACGATCAAACTATGAATGAATATTCACGTTATGAAATACGAGGGTGGGTCAATAATTCCTTAGAAAAAAGCATTAAAACAGTTTTTATTTTTGTATTTTTTTTTATTTCTCAACATAATCTCCTTGGAGCTCAATACACTTGGTTAGACGTTTCTCAATTTTTTTTAAACCGTCAGAAAAATAAGTTTTCGGAAGGTCCTCAAAATAAGCATTTGTCCGATCGATGACTTCTTCATTTGAAAAAAAACGTTGTCCACTTAGCCATTTTTTTAAGTTTGGGAAAAGGAAAAAGTCACTGGGGGCTAAATCTGGCGAATACGGTGGGTGGTCGACCAATTCGAACTTCAATTCTTCAATTTTAGCCATTGATCGTAAACATGTGTGAACACGGGCATTGTCCTGATGAAAGAGGATTTTTTTCCTGTTTAAATGAGGCCGTTTTTCTTCAATTTCGTTTTTTAGCTGGTCCAATAAAGATGCATAATAATCCCCTGTTATTGTTTTTCCTTTTTCCAAATAGTCAACGAAAATAATTTCACGTGCATCCCAAAATACAATAGCCATAACCTTACTAGCTGATTTTACGGTTTTCGCCTTCTTTGGACATGGTTTGTCTTCGCAATCCACTGCTTTGACTGTTCTTTCGTCTCGGGAGTATAGTGGTGTATCCATGTTTCATCTACAGTCACAAAGCGACGAAAAAATTCATCCGGATTGCGTTGCATGAGCGACAACAGGGCTTTAGAGGCCACCACCCTATTGCGTTTATTGTCGACTGTGAGCAAACGCGGCACCCATCTTGCAGAAATATTTTTCATGCCCAATTTGTCATGTAAAATAGAAATGACGCTACCTTTTGAGATCCCTGTAACCTCAATTATCTCACTCAACTTTAATCTTCGGTCACTTAACACCATATCGTGGATTTTATTGATCATTTCTGGTGTAGTCACCTCTACAGGACGTCTTGAGCGTGGTTCATCCTTTGTTGATGTACGACCACGTTTAAATTCATTTAACCAGTTATAAATAGTTGCAAGTGAAGGAGCAGATATGCCGTGAACTAAATCCAACTCATTTTTTATTTCCTTTGCTGTTAACCCTTTTATATTAAAATGTTTAATAACAGCTCTAAACTCAATTTTCTCCATTTTCCATTTTTCCATTTTCCACAAGCAATTTTTTTTTAAATGTACGAGAAACACACAACAACCCGACCAATCTGATTGAAACTTCGCAGCATACTGAATCGGTAGTGCCGCTGCATGAAAACAAACCGCTTACAGTACTAGTCGCGCCACCTGTCGGCTTTTCTAAGGACTTATTGACCCACCCTCGTATCATTGTCAGCTAAGTAGGTAGACATCACTATAGGAATCCGCGCATGATGAGTGTTATTGACCGCATTTTAATCAATTACTATGATCTAAAACGAAGACGGACAACGATGTTAAATGGATACCAACCACTTAAAAAAACAATACTGAGAATTTTTTATCATTTATAGGTTGGTACGAGGAGTGCTTACTGGCTAGATGTCTGACAAGAAGCGAAAACCTGTCAGCGGATATGTCTAGTTAAAATGTTTAGGAAGATAACAGAATAATAATATTGTAACACATACGTAATTAATAACACCACAGTTTTATTTTTAACTATTAATCCAATTTAAATACAATCATATACTTATTATATTATAACATAACATAGCATTATATTTGTAAGTTCTATCTTAGTTAATGTTAAAATGTTATCTCTTATTATTTTTTTTGGCTTATATACGTTTATCCTGGATACAGCAGCAAACACATTTTGAAAATAACCGATATACTGGATTAATTGTTAGTTTGGGTTAGTTTAGGTTAGGTTAAATTAGGTTAGGTTAGGTTATCCTAACAAATTATCTAGTATATCGGCTATTTTCAAAATTTGTCTATATCCAGGAAAAACTAACGAACACAATCTATTTTGAAATTACATAATTTGAAAACATCTAAGTACTAGAAAATATCACATTTAAAAAAATACGACACCCGACGGGATTTGAACTAGTATCGCGCCAATATGCTTTAACCAATTAAGCTACGGGCCTCATACTTAATAACGACAATTTGAACTAGTAGGTCCTATATGAAATGCTTATCAAATTGTGCTATTTTTGACTATCGGTTTTTGTGTTTTAAATCAAGGAATTATTAATTACCATAATTACTAACCGACGCCCGGCTCTCGATAAATATTTAGTTATAACGTCTACTTGAACTTGCTGACAATTATTAATTAACCATTTCTTTTATTTAACAAATAATTCACAAGATTTGAGAATGTAACATTGTAGGTATATATTCAACATACATACTTTGAAAACACCTCGGATATATACCTACTAGAAAAAGTCACATTTGAAAAAAATACGACGCCCGACGGGATTTGAACCCGTGTGAATTATTCGTTGAATAATCAAGATCTGTACGGTACATTTACCCTTATTTTATAATAAATAATTATGTAAAAGTGTATTTTTTTTACGTAAACAAAGCAACAGACTTCAATTCAGAACGCTAGCAGCCATTTTGTCTTTGAGGCTGCCAATAGAAGAATAAATTAATGAATTCGTTACCAATGCTACCACACGTACATTCGTTCGATTCGGAAATCGAACTGCCTTTAATTTTCTTAATACGAAATACATTTATAAGACTTACTAGGTAAGTATCTAGGGTCCATTGCATTACATTAGTTCAGTACATTAATTTGTATAAGCAATAACAATCTTAAAATCTGTAACTAATGCAAATGACGTATTAATTTTTCAAATTTAAATTATATAATATCGATTGTAGAAAGGTAAAGGAATAATAATTAGCTCTCGGTTTTTTCAAAATAAGTTTTATTGGAGAATAAGATTGAACATGCCTAATACACGCTGTATAAAAATTATATTAGCTGCAAATGCCGAATTATTATCTAAATTTAGCTTATATATATTTTTTTTAATAAGGAAGTAAAGTGGGAAAAAAGACTTAACCATCATTTTCATTGGTTTTATTATTTATTATCTCAATATTTAATATCACATTGGTGACATAAAATACTAAAATAATCATCTTCATGCAATTAAGGTTTGTGTTTATTATATATTTTAACTTTGACCTAAAACCATAATAATAATGTTTTTACGCCTCCTCTAAAATTTGATTTGTGTGGGTTAAGTCCTTTTTACAACGTTTTTCTTAGCTCGTATTCTTATTTGTCCGGTGGTTTTTTGTCCGGTACAAATCTTTCAATCGATTTTTAACTAACTTCCCGACTAGCTAGACATTTGAAACTTTTAGAATATATCAGAACACGATGCCAATGCATTTTTAAATACTTTTAGCCATCTTTAAGTAAAATTGAATTAATTTTCAGTTAATTCTGTTTTGTATGAAAAGTTATTTCGACACCATTATTGGTTGCTAGGGGTCCGGGGTCCTAGCAACAAATTAATAATATATACGTGCCTTACTATGGTAATCAATATGACATTTCAGTGTTCTATATTTGTTTGTTACAAAATAGCAAAAAAATGATTTGTTGATAATTGCCTCATTTGTCCTAAATTATTAATACATAGAATTGTCAAGTTTATATGATTAATCAGAAAATTTAAAAACGTGGTATATAAAAATTTCTTTGTAATTATTATTGTTTTTTTCTTTAATTACTTCAATATTTAATATCACATTGGTGAAATAAAATGCCAAAATAATTATCTTCATTCAATTAAGGTTTATGTTTATTAAATATTTTAACTTTGACCTAAAACCATAATAATAATGTTTTTATGGTTTCTGTAATATTTGATTTGTGTGGGTTAAGACCGTCTTCCTTTTAACATTCGAATTATGTAAGTTACCCTTTATAGATTCTCTGATAGCAATCGAAGATGTCGCAAAGCCATGTGATTATTTCGGCATTAAATACATTACGCCATAAATAATGACATGGTAACGGAGACTCTGTGACGACAACATATGCACGTGATCCATTGGCGAACATTGTTATTATTGCACTTTCGTTTTTTAAGCAAGTAACGTTCTTGGAAAATTAACACATATCAGGTTTTTCGAAAGGGGGAAGTGATCTCGGTCGCATATTTGGTCGATTACAATATACAGGTATTCGAAAATAGCAAAACAAAAAATACGTCAATTCAAAGAAACAGTATTTGTTACTGCAGAATCAAGTTTAGTTGTATTTGAAAACGTCATACATTAACCACAACAATGTTTCGTTTTATTGTTTAATATAACTACTGTTTAATACCATTTAAGGTAAAAAGTTAAGTACTATTTTCACACCAGGATGCAGCAAATTATGGGTATCTTATCAGGCTAAATTTCATGAGGAATTAGCACTTATCTCGTCGGTTAGGTTAGGTTAGGTTAATATAGCTAAAAGTGCAATATGACCAAGGTTTTTTACCGATAATTTTAGGTTCCCCGTCTCCACCCTTCATGTATGTCATGGCCCCCACATCTTGAAGCGGGCCCCCAGGACAGGATCTATGGCGGGCCCCCCTACCCATAGCTTATGTTAAGGGTAGTGTGATTTTCTGCAGTAGTGTTCCCCAAGTGGTTTCCACGGAACCCCAGGGTTAAGAGTATTCCATGTATTTTAACGATTTTTAAATAAATCCAGTTGATTTATTGAGTTTTTAGCATATTATGAAACACTGATCGTGACCTCCCTTTGTGGTAGCCAAGTAACATGCAACCCTTCGCCATGCTCGAAATGGAAAATTTTACGAACCGGAGCGCTTATAATTTTCCTAAAATATTAACATAGTTAACTATTTTTATATATATTTTATAAAATGAAGTATGTTATATTTTTGTCATTTATGTTATATTTAGCTCAGATGGTCAAATATTTTTTTTCCACGAGACGGAACGATAATTTTGGAGATTTAATGAACGGGAACGGCGCTCTGGTGCGCTCCGTTCCATTTCGAGCACTGCATATTGAATAAGTAAGTCAGTTATTAAATAAAATTTTACACGTGAATCATTATCATTTAATATACTATCAATCATAATATAATCAAATCAAATTATATCATACAACTATATATTTTTAAATATTAATAATCATTAAGGAAAATAGCGCTATTGGCACTTCTTTACCATTAGAGAAAATTTATGGTGTGGTTTTTTCACTTAACTGGTCGAGCCGCCACGCCGGGCCCCCTCTAACCTTGGGCCCCCAGGCTAGAGCCCTGTCAGCCCTCCCTTTGTGGGGGCCATGATGTATGTACAGTTATGGATATGCAGTGCCGCCTTCTACGACGCTTAAATCGTATCGGAAAGAAAAGATATATTATATCCATTTAATAATACATATAATACATTTAAA
This sequence comes from Rhyacophila brunnea, assembly GCF_057557595.1. NCBI lineage: Eukaryota > Metazoa > Arthropoda > Insecta > Trichoptera > Rhyacophilidae > Rhyacophila > Rhyacophila brunnea. The sequence continues at coordinate 18,659,305 of NW_028232893.1, read as the reverse complement.
CGCGCTATCTCCAACATATCGTACAATCGACCCATATCGAAATTCAAATGTATGTTGTTGGTTTTTCCTTATTATTCTCTTCTCCTTTCTGCTCTTTTTTACATTAATGTGTACAAAATTCAATAATATCTATCTAACATACCTACGTCATATTATTTATATTATATTCAATATTCTTTTTCTGTTTTTATTCTCTAATTTATTTCTATTTTATGTTATCGCTATCTTGATAAAATTTGCTATAGGTATTCTTATAAATATGGAAACTTTACCGATTCCCACATATGTTCTTCAATCTATTTTTATATAAGTATATTCAATTTATAATCTGATTACTTAACTATTTTTTATTCAACAAATAATTCACAAGATTTAAGAATGTAACATTCTTTTATTGAACATTCAACATTTGGAAACATTGGCACAAATCTCAGGGCGCGGGTTTGAATCCTGCTGGGTGTCGTTTTGTTATAAAAAGATTTTCTCCAGTGGTTATATATTTCTCTGAGATATTTTCAAATTATGTATTTATTTCTAATCAATGTAACTGTTTGTTTTCCTTAATAAAAAGAATATATTATATGTATTTCAAAAGATTCATATTATAACCTTTTATTCATTATGTGTACTTTTGCGATGCAAAAAGGTATCTCGAGACCCTGCGATATCTCGCATTTCACTGATGTTTCTATGAAATATTTCCGTTTCTTTTTCGTGAAATGAAATGAATAATGTACACAGTGATAATATTATGTAAGTATAGTCATTTCGGTTAACTGTGGCTCGTTGGACAAATTTTCGTACACCTTGTTATCCATTTATGCGGGAGAATTATCTAATAAAATACACCACTGTCTTAATGTGAATGACTCTAATATATAAAAGGACCATTAGGGAAAATAAGTTGGTAATCAATCACTGAAGTTCGCCAAGTAACAGTAACAGCCCTTATTTTTCTTCCGTTGTGTTTATATTGTCCATTTTCATATTATTTCAAGCTTCATCCAGTGGTTTGCAACCTTTTACCCACAATGGGTGAAATAAAATATTTGAATTTTAAAAATATGTTGTATCGCGCAAACATTTTTTTAAAATATCATATTAATAAAATATCAAAATTAAAAATATCATATTAATAATAATATAATGTTTTTTTAAACATTTTTTTTAATAACTACCAAATAAAATTGCGCCTAAACTCTACAGTGTACATGGAACAAATGTATCAGTATGTACATAGAAAAAAATCATCTGCTTGTCGCACGTAACAAATCTTACGCAGCATGGACCGCAGTTAGAATAGCAAATTATTGCAACGACTTAGGTGGAGATGCTGTTTTTCATTCGTTTCGGCTAGCCAGGTGACGTCATTATTCCGGCATGATCCCGCTTGCGTGCGCGGAAGACAGATGCAACATTGCTGGTGTGTTTGATTTATGACCATATTCCGTCGAGACGATTTTCTATGTTTTCCTATTGTATAAACTCATCAGGACACCATTATTGCTTAAGTTAAACCAGCTATTAGATCCATCAGACTGTCCGACCTGGTCGCCACAAAAGCCAATTTTGTTACATTAGATACAAAAAATGCAGCAAATGATTCTGTCAACGTTACAAAACGTTGTAATAACTTTTATATTGACCACTTTTTCTTCTTCCTATTTCCAGTGGGCACTTTTAACTTTTCTTGGGTAACTACTCCTGAGACATTAGAAGTCATAAAAAAATGACGCTTCACATTCAAACGTAGGGTCCCGCGATAATCCTGATTAAGACCGGGTGTGGTGCTGAGCTGTTGTGGTTTGGTGAGGCCATTAACTTCAATGTAGGTATTCAATCTTATATTGTATAATTACGTAAAAATATCATATTAATAATAATATAATGACTTTTTTTTTTCAACCATCGTATGGGCCTCCACAAAGTAGATGTGCATTAACAGATTTTGTTTTTACAAGAAATAGTTGCCAGCCACTTGCTCAACCTATTAGTTCCATACTTTGACGCATATATAAATTGAAAAACAATATGTGCCGGTACTTGCCAGACCCAGGATTCCAACTTGGAACCCACGACGCTATATGCCAACGCGGCCATCGCGGGTATTATATAAATACATATACCTAGATTAATAACTGATTTTTGGAATATTTGGGTCCAGGATGAGTAAAGGAAGACCAAAAATACTGGAACAATATATAACCTAACGATAATTTCTGTATTGATGTAATAAAAAGAATCAAAATAATAAATGGTGACATATTGTAATGATGATTCATGCCTTTCAGATCCAGTGACTGCAGTCATTTAAGATAGGATAAGTATATGGTCAGAATATCAGTCCTATGCGACATTTCTTTTACCACGGGAAAAACTCGGCTATAAATAATTGCAGTTCTCAGTTCCCAACGAATACGACAAAATATTCATCAGAATCACCACTGCCTTGGGGTACAAAGAATTTTTCAGGGTTTTTGCAAGGCGGTTTCATAGGCCCTGGCCGAATTCAAATTAGAAATACCCGATGCGGGTAGAAGAATAGTTTTCAATAAGGCATATTTCTCAGCCGGTACAATTTTCATTTAGAAACCTCGATAGTAAATGCGATGTACCTATCCATAAAAGCATCTAGAAAAAAAACCGTATTTTGTAAAGGGTCCCGTTTCCAAAATAATTAAACGGTTCTCAAGTTTGCAGGGTTTAGTTACGGTTCCATTTCCAAGACAGCTTGAAACTATAAGTGCCCGCAAAAGAGACAAATAATTCATAGAGGCAAACATTTAAAAAGGCTACAAACTGCCAAACAAAACGGCCATACACTAAAATATTCCATATTGGTCAACCAACTATTATCATCTGAAGGACGTTCAATGCGTATTTTCTTTATAGGATTTCCCTTTAATAATCCATTCAAGTGTCCACCGAGTTGACGCGGAAGCTGTTACTTTAATTATTGACTTTATACACTGAACAGGTAGCTTAATGGCAGATATATTTTTTTCTTCTGTTACACATACATCATAATATATAAAAAAAAAAACTACAAAATGATTAGTCAAAATTGTTATTTTATATTTTCGATCAAAGATAACTTGAATAATGAAAATACAGTACTGTAATTTTGTGATAAAATATAAACTTGTGTTTTTCTTTTTATAAAGTTAAACAAAGCGATTCGGCCATTGTTGTTGATGTAAAAATAAAATAAAAACGGTACCTATTGACTGCAGACAGCTCATGCTATTTTTATTTTTGTTGTAACGGAACTGCGTTTTTCTTTTCGGCCACTTGTTTGCTGAACGGGCAATGTCAGTTGGTATTTTCCACCCATTTTACGTAGTATTATAAATCGTAATAATATATTGGTAATACAAGGCCGACTATATTCAGGCAATTGCACTGAATTGAGAATTACAATGGTAGTGCTAGTCATGGCCCCTATATCATGAAGCGGGCCCTCAGGCCACGATGTTTGGTGGCCCCCCCAACATAATGTTCTACAGTCATTTAGAGTAGTGTTCCCCAAAACACCAAGGTTACATGTAAAAATTAAATGTATCCCGTGTATGTTTACAGATTTTTAAATAAATCCACTTAAATTGTCGGCACTCGGCACCATAATAATATTATCGTTACTGTTCTGGCAGAAGACACTAATTCGAAAAAATGACATATTATTGAGTTAGTTATACCAAAATGTTCCTTATTTCAAACTTTACCGTCTGGAAACCTTCTTAATAAATAAACTGTCTTTATTTTAAAGTCATCCTTTTTACGATTACTTAATAAACTCACATGATAGACCATTTCAAACATTTTAAAAGCTTCAAATTCAAATTACTCAAAACTAGTATTCTCCAGTTAGTGTGTTCTGCCAGAACAGAGACGTTATGAAGCACTGATCGCGACCCCCTTTGATAGCCAAGTAACATGCAAGCCTTCGCCATATTGTATAAATAATCATTTTTATTCGTCAGGAAACACATTAAGAGAAATTTAGTTTAATAAAGGCGACTTTTTTACTGTTGGAGAAACGTTTGGTGTGTGTTTATCTCACTTAAGCGCCACGCCGGGCCCCTAGGCTAGATACCTGTCATCCTACCCCTTGTGGGGGCGATGGTGCTAGTTATTGATTATCTTCGAATGTAAAGCAGTAGTATTTTTGCAATAAATCAAAATTTTCGTTTGTATATTTATTCAAATTATTTCCATTTATTTAAATATGCAACAATCATCCACATGGTGTATACGGCGGAGCTACGGAATGCTGGGATGGCCTAGAAAACCTAAAAAATACTGGCGAGCGACAGGGTTTCTTAGAAACGCCGTGTAGTGTTCATATGGTTAAAGAAGAAGGTACACATGAAAAGTTAAGATTTGGTTGGTGGTAAAGGGAAAATATTAAACGTATGTGCACGTGTACACGTTTTTTTCCCCGACCATGTCCGATCCTAATAGGATCATATGGCCTCCACAGAGTAGAGGTTTATATTAACAGATTTTGTTTTTTACGAGAAATGGATGTCAGCCACTTGCTCAACCTATTAGGTCCATACCCTGTCACACAAATTGAAAAACAATATGTGTACTTGCCAGACCCAGGATTCGATCCTGATATCCACGGCGTGATAGTCCAATGCTTAAGCCTCGCGGCCACCGTGGGTGGACTGGGGATAGGGATTACAGTACCGATTGAAAATATCAATACCGGTTTTTCAGTATTTCTTATTGAATACCGGTATTCGTTCAAATATAAGTACTTATCGGTAAATATAGCTTTTATAATCTCTTTAAAAATATAATTTTATAGAAAAAACCTACCTACCTACATTTATTATGATGACATTTAAAAAGATGTATTAGTCACAATATTGTACAATTATTTGTGATTTAATAATTTGAATATATTGATAATTTCAACTAAGGTCTTCAAAAAAGCTCGTTCATTAAGTGTAAACAAGCACAGCTGCAGGAAAAGCTTCTTCAATTCAACACTTACAATACAACGCTACGATAATCAATAATGTTATTATCGAATAATTGAACATTTTTTTTATTTCGAAATAATATCAGTATGAATGTTAATTATTTATTGAGACAATTTTATAAATAGGTATATTTAATGAATTGTCTTTTATTGTTATTTCGCCTATGTTGGATTTAGTCAATATTTTGCATTTTATCAGTACATAACTTATACACTCAATTGGATAGGAAATAGAGTACAAACTAATGAAGAAATAACATTAAATTCATCATCAAAAACGTAAACGAGTGTGGTTTCTTAATACCGAAAATTTCGGTATTCATAAATACTGGAATACCGGTTTTGGAATACCGGTATTTCAATCCCTACCTGGGAAGACTGGCGAGTGACAGGGACTTTTGGAGGCGTCGTGTGGTGTCCATAAATGTTCTAACTACGGGCGGACATGGTCAAAGAAGAATAAAAAGATCTTTTACAGTTACTTAATTACTTACATCTTTCCCTGTTATACAAGTTGCTGGGGCCATCGGGTCATCCAACTTGGTTGCCATAAAAGCAAATTTTGATGCATTTAGAAAATTTGAACTTAAAAAATGTAAGTATCGATTTCAGTTAATATGGTCTTGCTGCATAGCGATGGGAATTAGTCAAGGCCCACTATTTATAGCCAGGCCGTGTCACGAAACTGTAATCTTTGATGTTAGTGCTAATACTTTGCTCGTACTTCGAATGTAATATGTGATTTGTGGCGAATGATGATTGTTGCATATTGAAATAAATGGCAATAATTTGAACAAAATATGCAATCAAGAATATTATTTTTTTATTGCGAACTGGTTACCGTATTGCATTCGAAGACAATCAATAATCAGCACTAGAGTCTGTCTTATATAAACTAGCGTTCACGTCACGTCGTTTGTGGACGGAAAGCATTGTGCCATCGCGTTTGACTGTTGCAAGTTTTTAATGGGAGGGTACGAGAGGGAATGCAGTGTTATGGTGCTGAAGCTGGCGGAAACCGCACGCCAGCTTATAGAAGACAGACTATACAATCGTTATTTGCAATTCAGTGCCCCGGCCTGTCTATAGTCGGTCTTGACTTATTCGTTCAAGGTTTACTCATTTCTGGTTAAAAATAATTTTACTCAGACCTGCACTGTTCGCATTGTCGGCGACTATCGAAAACTCCGTGTTGCATTAAGTTTCCGATCAGGCATTCGGCACTTTTTTGCCGTCTGAGCGTGTAGTTTTTCGGTGTTTTCGAGCTGGCAGAAGGTCAAGGCGTTCGCGAGGCACCTCCGTAAACGCCGCCCGCCGAAGGACCGCGCGCCGAAGCGTGAAACAATAGTATCCCGTGATACAAATCGCCGTCCGAGTGTGAAATGCCTGATTCGCTAATCGACTATTATCATCGGATAGCACGCCTTAATTATAATTTGATTGCATTGCAATCTGCAGATAGACACGTCGAGATAAGGATGCAATTAGACAGTGAGAAAATATTTCAGATGGGTATTTAAGTAACATTCAGTGACGTCCCGTGGGGGTAGGCAGATTGAGCGTCGCTTGGGGGCGGCAGTTACCCGAAGGGTGGCAAATCGAGGAGAATCATTAGGTATATATAGAAATAGCTTTCCATTAAAAAAATCAGCTCACTGGTTGGAAACAAAATGTATTAATTAGTATAAAAGGTTTAACAGGACTGTATTTTTTTGTCGGGCTTGCGATGTCTAGTTTACTTCCGTTACCCTTTGACGTCCTTGGTGACCAGCAACGACATGAACACGGATGGTAAAAAATAAAAAATGGGGCTGCGTTATGGCGCTGCCCAGGAGCGGCATTCTGTCTAGGGACGTCACTGCCCGTGGGGGTAGGCAGATTGAGCGTCGCTTGGGGGCGGCAGTTACCCGAAGGGTGGCAAATCGAGGAGAATCATTAGGTATATAAATAAATAGCTTTCCATTAAAAAAATCAGCTCACTGGTTGGAAACAAAATGTATGAATTAGTATAAAAGGTTTAACGGGACTGTATTTTTTGTCGAGTTCGCGATGTCTAGTTTACTTCCGTTATCCTTGGACGTTGCGTCCTTGGTGATCAGCAATGACATGTGCAGATTTTCGAATTACATTTGAATTATAAGTAGGTACATACTTCACTCGCGAGTTTTGGGAAATTGTTAGGTATGTATCTGTAACCGTGGACTCGCAATATTGTCTATTGAAGCAAAGAATAAATTATATTTTTATTAAATTAATATAAATTATTAATTAAAAATATATTCGACCATGTCCGATCCTAACAAGATCATTATGGTCCTCGACAGAGTGGAGGTTTCTATTAACAGATTTTTATTTTAACGAGAAATGGATGTTAGACACTTGCTCAACATATTAGGACCATACTCTGACTCAAACACAAATTGATTCGAACCTAGGTCCCACGACGCTAATAACGTATAGTGTAATTCCAATTTCACACATCTCACATGTTGCCGTATCAAAGTAGACATTTTAATATAAAATTTAGCTCTAAATACACGTGGAAAGACACTATCTCGTTAATGTTATGTAGGCAGTCAATAAAAATACACTGATCATTATTTTAATGATAAATAATCACGTAAAATGGGTAGGCTATGTAAACGAAGTAGCAGACTTATGCGAGCTGCCATTCTATTTTTGTGGCTGCCAATAAAAGAAGAAAATAATAATCAATTCTAAAATCTAACTGCATTCGAAAATCGGCACTGGTACAACTGGACGCCAGGACAAGTGTGCGCCGCACTGTCGAATGAAATTACGTTAATTATTAATGAACTTTAATACGTTTCTATCTACTACTTAGTAGTTTTAATTGATTTTGCTCTCACTGCGGATTTTATTATACCTACATGTCGCTTCAAATAAAAATAACTTCTCGTTGGAACTTAAATATATGCACAATTAAATCGTTATTTAGTATTAAACAATATAAAATATAATAATATATAAGAATATATCGTCTCTGTTCTGGCACAACACACTAACTGGAGGATACTAGTTTTGAGTAATTTGACTTTGAAGTTGTTAAAATGTTTGAAATGGTCTATCATGTGAGTTTATTAAGTAATCGTAACAAGAATGACTTTAAAATAAAGACTGTTTATTTATTAAGGTTTCCAGACGGTAATGTTTGAAATAAGGAACATTTTGGTATAACTAACTCAATATGTCATTTTTTCGAATTAGTGTCTTCTGCCAGAACAGTGACGATATTTCATCATTCACGAACGTCCATTTATTTTCGAATTTCATTCGATTGTGTAGCGCCCAATTGTCCCCGCGCCGAATCATCCTATTATCCCATTACAATACCTCCCGTTAATTCTCCCAAATTTAGTTGAAATTATTTAGGTACAATATTGCGTTACTATCGACCGTTACTAAAATATGTATGAAAACCACCAGTGCAGTGAAAAATAAGACGATCGTCATATTATGTCTGTATTTATATTATTATTATTTATTATTAGTACCTATTGTAATATCTGATATTCTTTCAAAATAAAAGCATCAATTTTTATTGTATTTTCAACCGAATTTGTGTGTAAAATATGATCAATGAACGTTATTGATAAAACAGTTGCCTTCCTGGTTAAATGATTCTTGAGTAATTTATCACTGTTATAATTAATTTTTAAATTATATTTTCTATGATTTTTGTTAATAATACTTACCTATTACCTATTTGACATAATAATTATTCGATTAGATAAAACCCTGGCGGCGTAATTATGATTTAATCAACTGGAACACTTAAAAGGTTAACGGGATCAATACTTGTTTATGATCGCAGCATTGTTTTGAATAATATCGAACAAATTATTGAATAATGGATTAGTTTAATTGAATTAGCAGAGTACCATAACTAATGAGCGATTAATTGTCTTTTATACGGAACTATTGTTTTGTAAATTTATCACTTTTATCCGTAATAATTTAAATCAAAATTGTTTTAAATTTTGTGAACTGCTTAATTATTTCAATTAAAAATCAATATATCCATGGACAAAGTTCAGAGCTACTGAATTTGTCTCATAAAGTCGACCGATATAATAGTACCCATACCTACATAATATATATTTTGGTGGAGTTAGACGGTACCTATAGTAAATATCACAGAACAGATCAATAAATAAAATTCTGATTGGCTATAACCCAACACACTAAATTTTGACGCAGGGTTTTGAATGTGTGTGCCCTACGAAAATGAAACACACATTATATACTTGCAATTGTGTGTGTTGCAATTTCAAATTCCCCAATATTGAATGAGCGTCAGTTCATAAAACGAGAACAGTTGTCAGAAATATATACAAGCGTATTCTTAACACGTGTTTAAGTTTATTCCGTATTCTTCCACATTCGAGATCGGTTGCCTGTTTCTCCACACCCGTTAAATATTTCAGTTCCCATTATTTATGAGTTCCCTGGTAAATACAATATTATGTATTACCACCAATACTATAGCGCCTCGCTGAGACTTCAAAACGATGTATTATTATGTTTAGGATAATTGTTTGAGCTAAACATGCCGGGATTTTTTTATAAATTTCAAATGTCCCACCATTTGCACACAGTTTACAAAAATAGAGGGAGCTAGGTGTCCGGCGGGAGATCGAATATTTTCTCAGTTAATCGATGTTTACGATGTTCTGTAATACTCGATTATTAAAAATATAAAACTTGCCAGTATCTGTTAATCGGAGGAGATATTTAGTCATACTGCTGACTACCTACCTGACGTAAGAATGGAAAAACTGTGTATAGATTATAAAAAACGTTATAACCGTGTAGGAATTTCTATTTTCTTTGAAATACACCACATCCTTGAAATGCAATCACGATGAATAGTTTTCTATCTTCCATGAGAAAGTTAAGGTTTTAGCGGCGTCTTAATAGCGGAGCACACTGCAAGAAGGCGTGCGATGCGCACATGGCGCGGGAGGTATTAAACGGTACTTGCTTTGTGCACTAGGCTGTGCATCGCACGGCCACTAGCAGTGTGGTTTGGCCCTTAGGGTTACAATATATACCTACTAAGACTTCTATAGGTACACTTATGTTAGAAGCTAATGAGAATCATTATATGAGCTTTGTTGTTAACCCATAAGTTAACAAGTCGTGGTCATATTGAGGACAATGCCACACGATAATGAAACTCCTCATTATTGTAACGTTTTGTCTCAATAATTATACTCATGGCTTTGAAACCGGTTTCGCAAAGATAAATTGATGCAGATAGTTATAAGTTATAAGGTTTTCAGTCAAACATCATAAAGATTTTGGAATTCTGTAGGTGACCTCAGCCTATCAACGCCTTCCATATACCTAAAACTACGACCACAGATAAAACATTATTATTTACGATGATATTAACCCTGAAAATAATACTAATAATATGAATCATCATCAGCCAGGATTGACCCACAGGTGGATGAAGGTTTCACCTGATTGACAGATTGTGCACTCACCAAGCTATATACTCAGCCCATTACCATTTCATCTGCTTAGCGACCATCACATTGCATACTCGTGTCTGCTTACTTATTCACTAGTTTTTTGTGGTCTTTCCGCGTTATGCCTGACATGCACCTTCCATGCCACGCTACGCTACCCGTAATTTCTGCATTTATCTTATTAACCCTTAATCAGGTCATGGTAATGTCCTTCAACAATAACATACAATTTGGCTGTTTTTATCGGGCAATGGTTACATAGTCCCCATAATCAGGCCATGGGAAAATCGTTCACGCGTTATACCTACCTACTGAAACTACTATAATTACCATATAAATAAACGATATATTTCATTGAAATTAATTATAATTATTGCTGTAATAACTTCATGTCGCCTGGTTAAGGGTTGAATCCATATTATATATGCATACGGGAGTAGGGAATCCAATCCCGAGCCAAAATTCTGATCCCGGGATTTCGGGATTACAATTTGACAATCCCGGGATCCCGGGACTGGTCCCGGGATTGGCATTTTTTCAATTGTTAATATAATTTTTTTATATTTACAAATAACATTGATAAAATCGGTCCAAAATAAATCTAGTAAGTATAATTTATACTATTTAAGACATTTATTGTTTACGTTTAATCTTGGAAATACACAAGTTTAATGGAGTAAATAATATTGTAATATAAATAATAATGTAAATTTAATAGGAGATTGCTGTTTCTGATAGTAAAGACTTAATGAATGGATTAGCGAGATTTAAAATAGTAAAGCAAATAATCATGGCGTACTTATGGCCTTTCCGCTTCATAAATCTAATTAGTCAGCCAAATATGAAACTGCTGTAAAACGTATGATATCATGGTGGAATTACTTTGTTAAAAGTGCAAAGCTTTGTTTTTTTCCAATCTTTCCATTTTTAATAATTTATGTGAAAAAATATAATGAATCGGCAACCTACACGTGGGTATAAATCAAAATTCATTCAAACTCAGTTTATTTCTAATGTAGTTATTTTTTATCAAAAGTATTTTTTCTGTTATATTTCGCTTTTATTTTATTTTCCATAAAAATTGATCAATCAATCAATCAAGACAAAAATCAATCCTGAAATCCCAGGACTATGTTTACCAATCCCGGGATTCATAGGTATCGAAAATAGCTCGGGATCCCGGGATTGGAATCCCTATATGGGAGCAGTGGTAGTACACATTGGTTGAAAACTTTACACTTAAGACACAATGTGAGATCACTTTTCAAAATACTATTCTGGCACCCAAATGCACTCCATACCAGTTTGGTACTGCGAGCAATCTCATCATACATACCACTGTCAATTGACATATTATTATTTTGTCCAAGATAGACGTACTTGGTGACTCGCTCGATTTGGGGGATATTAATGAGGATCACTGTTGGTTCAGAAAAACAGTTTATCGTTAAATGTTCTCTTCAACACATTTATCTTTAAATATAGACTATACCTACCTATTTTGCGGCTTGCATTTGCAAGATACTTATGTAGAGGTTTTACCCAACTCTACAACTGCCACGCCATTGTCTATGCTCATGTTTGGGCCATACACAGCAGCGAAGCGGCAATAAGAAACTGGGAGTTGTCTAGAGACCTCGTTCCTGTGTAGAGGTTATAAGGACACTCCAGTCTGAATTATCAAGTTAAAAGATTCATGTCAAACCATAGCCATATAATATAATTTAACACCATGCTATTTGCCGTGAAATAACAAACAAGTTAATATGCGCCATAATATAAACGATATAAAACATCAGCTCGTGTATTATTCAACTCTGCCCGAACGCATTTCACTCACACAAGCAACTTTATCTGATGTCAAACGAATAATGGGTGTAGTTGGAACAAAGTAAGTAACGACTACATACCGTATAGGTATTTACTCTGGGTCGCTATTAAAGACAATAATATTGTCTGCAAAACACATTTACCGTTTATGGCGATCCTACTGTTTTTCCATTCAAGTTACCTGAATAAATCTTCCATAATAGCGGTGAATACTATGGGTGAGATCGTGTCGCCTTATCGGACACCATTGCTCCTATAAAACCTGCAATTTATGAAGCTTTTGAAGTTTTACTCTGGATATTGATTGCATAACTGTATTATATTACCTATTCATTATTGTTTATATAGTGCCAGAAGATTCCTTGGTTATACAAGGAGTCTATAATTGAGGATTTTTGATAGAATCAAATACCCTTTCCACAATCAATGGAACCCAGGTATGGTGGTAGAGTATAAATATTATTCTTTTTTTTTTTTTTTATTTATTTTGTTTATTAAGGAAACAAACAGTTACATTTTGATTACAAAAATTTAAAATATAATAATGAAAATTTATTACAACCAGCAAAGTTTCCATGTATACATTATAATATAGTTAAGCCTAACAAGATAGAGAGTAAGAATAACATAAATATAAAGAAATTACATAAGAAAATTACATGAGAAAAATGAGGAAGAATAATGAATAATTAAATTATATACAAAAAAAAGTAACATATATATCTATTTATACAACATTTTGGAGATAGCGCGTTTAAATGAAACAGGTGAGTTATTAAAAGGATCAACGGTGGAGAAATATATATTATAATTTAAACAAGAGCGCCGAATAAAAGAGTTTTGTGCATAATTAGAACCGCTACGACTGATATGGTACAAATTTTGGTTTCGCGTAAATCTTGATGGACAATGGTAACCCACCCTTTTGAGTAGGTTTGGCGAGTCAACAAAACCATTGATAACTCTAAAAAGAAAATATTGATCAGATATACGAGGGTGGGTCAATAAGTCCTTAGAAAAGCCAACAGGTGGCACGACTAGTACTGTAAGCGGTTTGTTTTCATGCAGCGGCACTACCGATTCAGTATGCTGCGAAGTTTCAATCAGATTGGTCGGGTTGTTGTGTGTTTCTCGTACATTTAAAAAAAATGGAGAAAATTGAGTTTAGAGCTGTTATTAAACATTTTAATATAAAAGGGTTAACAGCAAAGGAAATAAAAAATGAGTTGGATTTAGTTCACGGCATATCTGCTCCTTCACTTGCAACTATTTATAACTGCTTAAATGAATTTAAACGTGGTCGTACATCAACAAAGGATGAACCATGCTCAGGACGTCCTGTAGAGGTGACTACACCAGAAATGATCAATAAAATCCACGATATGGTGTTAAGTGACCGAAGATTAAAGTTAAGTGAGATAATTGAGGTTACAGGGATCTCAAAAGGTAGCGTCATTTCTATTTTACATGACAAATTGGGCATGAAAAAAATGTCTGCAAGATGGGTGCCGTGTTTGCTCACAGTCGACAATAAACGCAATAGGGTGGTGGCCTCTAAGGCCCTATTGTCGCTCATGCAACGCAATCCGGATGAATTTTTTCATCGCTTTGTGATTGTAGATGAAACATGGATACACCACTATACTCCCGAGACGAAAGAACAGTCAAAGCAGTGGATTGGGAAAGGCGAACCATGTCCAAATAAGGCGAAAACCGTAAAATCAGCTGGTAAGGTTATGGCTACTGTATTTTGGGATGCACGTGGAATTATTTTCGTTGACTATTTGGAAAAAGGAAAAACAATAACAGGGGATTATTATGCATCTTTATTGGACCAGCTAAAAAACAAAATTGAAGAAAAACGGCCTCATTTAAACACGAAAAAAATCCTCTTTCATCAGGACAATGCCCGTGTTCACACATGTTTACGATCAATGGCTAAAATTGAAGAATTGAAGTTCGAATTGGTCGACCACCCACCGTATTCGCCAGATTTAGCCCCCAGTGACTTTTTCCTTTTCCTAAACTTAAAAAAATGGCTAAGTGGACAACGTTTTTTTTTAAATGAAGAAGTCATCGATCGGACAAATGCTTATTTTGAGGACCTTCCGAAAACTTATTTTTCTGACGGTTTAAAAAAAATTGAGAAACGTCTAACCAAGTGTATTGAGCTCCAAGGAGATTATGTTGAGAAATAAAAAAAAAATACAAAAATAAAAACTGTTTTAATGCTTTTTTCTAAGGAATTATTGACCCACCCTCGTATAACGTCGACTTACCAAAGATGGTGCCATAAAAGTTGCAGCGGTCGAAATAGAATTAGATAAATTATAACAGTAAGCTTTAAAATTGACATGCTTACGAAATATATTACTATTAGCTTACATATTATTCTTGATAATAATATTATGTTGTATAACTTCCCTGATGGCCTGTATATTATTCACAAAAATATGAATAATAATATGCCAGTAATATTATCGTGTTAAAATATAAATCTTTAGTTCTGTAAATTATTATTTTTTACTGTGTGCATTGAATATAATATTTAATTTCCTAAGTGTTTACCATGTTGAAATCAATAATAGGTAATCTTTTATCGAGAATTCGATCAAGCATGAACGGATTTCCTTACATTTTTTTGACATTATTTCAAATAAAACCAAGTTCAAGTGCACGCTGTTGGTTTTAACGAAGTTTTTTTACTTACTAAACTAATCCTTGTTGTTTATTTTTTTGTTGTTTTGTGATGTATAAATAATATATCCGACATTGGTGACATCTGTCTCAAGGAAAAACGAGGAAATTGAGAGAATTTGTTACGGCTAGTCTCAGGTAACAGAATATTTACAAGAATTCTATGTATAAAAGTATCAGTCTATTATTTGTTAATATTACCAAATTTTCTTTTGGTCAGCATCTTACATATTCGCAAAGAATAATTGTTTATATAATATTTGAGGCTTTCACGGTTGTATTTTATCGTAGTAGATTTTTGGGTTTCCACCGTGTGTTCTTCTTTACTCGACGTTTCGGGCTCATTTCAGAGGCCATTATCAAGAGATGATATGTTTTATGATGAAAATGTAGTGTATGTATATGAATGTAAACGTTGCTCTAAGAATGTCAAAAGGAATCCGATTAGCT
Organism: Rhyacophila brunnea; assembly: GCF_057557595.1. NCBI lineage: Eukaryota > Metazoa > Arthropoda > Insecta > Trichoptera > Rhyacophilidae > Rhyacophila > Rhyacophila brunnea. The sequence goes on along the minus strand of NW_028232893.1, from coordinate 18,643,840 downwards.
AAGAGCATGCGTTGCTCAGAGTAATCTGTCAATCATTACGACCAGGGATACCGGTTCGAATATTGGATTTTGCTGATAGTGCCGGAAGCCATGATGTTTTTAACCGTAATCCATCATCCCTATTAATATTTTCAGGGTTTCTATGGATTTCAATGGCCTCATTTACCAATCGTGTGAAGTATCCTTTATTCCGACCCAATATCTTGGTTTCAAAGTCAAATTTGTGTCCTGTATCCTGTAGCCTGTGTTTGGAAATTGCTGATATCGTGTAATGTTTAAGTCGGTATGCCCTCTACTGTTCACTCACACGCTTCTTTGCTGTTCTAGAAGTTTGCCCTATATACTTTTTTGGGTATCCGCGACATCTTAACTGGTATACACCTGCCGAGTCCAAAGGTTGCGAGTCCTTTACTGGTCTTAACATATTTCGGACCTTTGTCGATGTTGAGAATATTGTTTCGAGTTCCGAAGTATCCTGGAAATGGTATCGGTGGTGTTTTTGATATAAGGTAGATAGGCCCGGCCTTTGAACTGTATCTCTTCCTGCTGACTAACCGGGCTAAGGTTGATTTTGCTTTTATAATAGTTGTCTGTCTGTCTACTTATTACATCATTATAACTCAAACAACGACTGTACAAGATGCACACATAAGGGAGGCGGAGGGGGAAGGGAGTGTCAGTTTCTCTAAAGGTTATCGTGTTACAATAAAAAAATATCGAAAACAACGCAATTGTAACAATTAATAAAGAGTGCGTAGCGATGGAGTGGCAAGGTGAAGTGCATTGAAGTTAAGCGCCCTCAACCGAAACCCGCCCCGCACCACACTCGGTCTTAATCGAGCGTATCACGGGACCCTACAATTGGTGATGTGAAGCATTTGAAACAATTAGACTGGGAGTATCCTGGGAGAAGATGCCCAAGACTTAGGTTGCTACGCTCAAAGTGAGCCCTGACTGAGTTTATTGAGTTTATTAAAATGCAAGGTGCCAGGAAGAGAAAACCACATGGAAATTACGAAAAGAAAATGAAGTTACGTTGTGTATACAGTAAAGTGCAGATAGAATGACGTGTATCTAGAGCCAATCGATGTTCATCTCATTAATTTAAAAATAATCATATTTGTGAGGGTCAACAACTTCAGGCCGTGTCGGAGTGATTACAACAACGCGATAATCAGCGAATCAACCAATATTCGCACATCACTCTTCATCTACTGTCAGTACATTCTGCAAGTGTGACATACGCCGGTGAGGGTCGACAAACTCAGGACTTGTCAGAAAAATGCTGCGACGTAGCAGCAATGTGATAGTGAGCTTTTTAACCAATTGTTACCCACACTAATAATAGCTTGCCGCAATTTATCTAATATTCATTTCAATAAATAGTGAGTCACAGTTGATGGGAGATGGCACTCTACCAACATGCCTCGGACTGAACAGAACTCACGGCGCGTTACTTTGCATGGTTAACTTCACACATGTCATTGTATTTATTTTTCTGTAAATAAACGCTCTCACATCTACTCAACAAACTTCAGTGTATTCATCTCTAACATATTATCACTACCAAAAACTGAATTAGTAGTTTATTCCTTCATTTTGTCTATTTGTCCATTTGTTATTTTTCTTATTTCAAGCGGATAAAGTCCGTAATCTAAAATCCTAAAATGCAGAATATGTTTACGTGATTAAAACTTCAATAATTTCATACTATCCCAGTATAGATTGCTAAAGAACGCGGGGAAATAGAGTATGCAGATAAGCTTTAGTGGTTTCAGAACTTTTTGGGACTGTAACTTTTGCAATTGTGAATACCGGATTATGAATCCATTAAAACTATTTATCAGAACAGCGTAAAATATGGTAAGCCGGTGATTACATTAGAATAATAAATAAGGGATTATTTTGGATATTCAATTACGCTGCAGAAAGTACCGCTTTCAACCCTCACAGATCTTTGTTGTGAATGGTGATTTTTTACGCATTGATATAAAATTGATCTCTGTTTCCTAGAGTCCTAGTAGCTAGCGCATTGTGTCATTTATCTGGATTAAACTCACATTTAAAAAAAAACCAGCAAGTGAATAATTGAGTCGTATAGTTCCTATATACGATAAGTCCACTTTGATGATATGTTGGCAAACTAAATATTTTCATTTAATACTATTTTTTATTATGAAAACATATGATTGAATTTATATTATGGTGGTGTGTTGTTTTTATACAAATATTCACTAATTAGCTGTCTACAAGGTCGCATGGACTTATCGGCCTTTGGAACAAACCGCACTGTGGATTTATCGCCAATAGGAATTCATCGTGATTTTGAAACTCTCTTTTCATATGAATTTATAGCCTTTAGGAACCGATCGACTGAACCAAATTGTGGAGCGCTGGCGGTAGAAAAAAATGTCATCATTTTCTCAATTTTGACCAAAAGTTGATTTATCGTATATAGGAACTATACGACTCAATTAATTTAATGCAGCATGCGCAGACGCTTGAAGATGCAGTTAGCAGGGGCGGACACAGAAAAGGTTACATGTAAATTGTACGTAAAACATTTTACCGTGAGCTTTCTTATCGGAAAGAGATGACCGTATGCTATAGATTAAATATGAACATTAATTAATTCAATTCTCATAGCTGATTTTGGCAAAATTCATGAATTCAAGAATGAAACCAAAACCTAACCTAACAAATAATCTAATATATCAACAACTTTGTAATTACCCCTCGTATAAACCAGATTGTAAAAGACGATCGACCTAAGTCAGGACAGACTTCAGTACTCTTCCCGTACATCCCATATATGCGGACAGTCTTAGATGTGATTGATCACATAATCATATTGTATGACTACATTAGGCTAAACTGACAAACTTTACGGGTGAGACCAGCGACAGAAATACGCCACCAAAAACGTTATGTTCAACGTCATAAATTGAAAAACTTAAGGGGGGACATGCTCGTCGAAGGTCAAAATTGAGTTTTTATTGTATTTTCAAACCATGATCCTGGACACTCCTTAAACGTTGTAGATAATCTATTTATATAATTTTGAAGCCTTATTATCCTTTATAGTTATTTTAAACATTTGATGACTGCATGAAGTATTTTTGTTACATAAAATAGTATTCTTTTAAACCTCTCGCTCTAATGTTTTAGAATATAGTCATATTTCGGTACAGAACTGTGCAGTGGTGTTAAGATTTTTTACATTTATTAATTTTTAAACGCATTTATAAAACCATTAGTATAATTTATTACGAGATAATTTTTGTAAAATATTCACGATAAAAAAAATTTTGATAATCTCTGTGATCCCAAATTTGACAAGAATTAGGCATTTTATTATTCAAAAAATCGGCAAGATTAACACATTTGAAGATGATTCTAAAGATATTTATTATAAGCTATGTCTTTGACCATTCAAGTGTGATAAAAATCTTATGAATAATGATTGCTTTATAATAATTATTGACCTAAGAATAAGGTAGTGTTTTTTTGAAATACGCCATTTCTTTTGTCATTCCCTAGTGGTTAAGCTACAACATACGGCCGTAGCCATAAAATGACAAACTATAATTAAAGTAGGGAGTAAAATTATGTTAACGCGCGTGTTTGAACATGTACCTAACCGAATTTTTTTTTATTTTTTTTTAAACGGTACATGTTCAAACACGCGCGTCAATATCATTTTACTCCCTACTTCAATTATAGTTTGTCAATTTATGGCTACGGCCGTATGTTGTAGCTTAACTACTGGGGAATGACAAAAGAAATGGCGTATTTCAAAAAAACACTACCTTATTCTTAGGTCAATAATTATTATAAAGCAATCATTATTCATAAGATGTTTATCACACTTGAATGGTCAAAAACATAGCTTATAATAAATATCTTTAGAATCATCTTGAAAAGTGTTAATCTTGCCGATTTTTTGAATAATAAAATGCCTAATTCTTGTCAAATTTGGGATCACAGAGATTATCAATATAATTTTTTATCGTGAATATTTTACAAAAATTATCTCGTAATAAATTATGCTAATGGTTTTATAAATGCGTTTAAAAATTAATAAATGTAAAAAATCTTAACACCACTGCACAGTTATGTACCGAAATATGACTATATTCTAAAACATTAGAGCGAGAGGTTTAAAAGAATACTATTTTATGTAACAAAAATACTTCATGCAGTCATCAAATGTTTAAATTAAATATAAAAGATAATAAGGCTTCAAAAGTATGTAAATAGATCATCTACAACGTTTAAGGAGTGTCCAGGATCATGGTTTGAATATACAATAAAAACTCAATTTTGACCTTCGACGAGCATGTCCCCCCTTAAGGGGGGACATGCTCAGCGTAGGTCAAAATGGAGCTTTTGTTCTATTTTCAAAGCATGATCCTGGACATACCTTAAACGATGTAGATAATATATTTATATAATTTTGAAGCCTTATTATCCTTTATATTTATTTTAAACATTTGATGACTGCATAAAGTATTTTTATTACATAAAATAGTATTCTTTTAAACCTCTCGCTCTAATGTTTTAGAATATAGTCATATTTCGGTACATAAATGTGCAGTGGTGTTAAGATTCTTTACATTTATTAATTTTTAAACGCATTTATAAAACCATCAGTATAATTTATATCGACACTATTATAGTAAAATATTTACGATAAAAAATTATATTGATATTCTCTGTGATCCCAAATTTGACAAGAATTGGGCATTTCATTATTCAAAACATAGGCAAGATTAACATATTTGAAGATAATTCTAAAGATACTCATTATAAGCTATGTTTTTGACCATTCAAGTGTGATAAACATCCTACGAATAATGATTGCTATATAATAATTATTGACCTAAGAATAAGGTACTGTTTTTTTGAAATACGCCATTTCTTTTGGCATTTTTGGGATCAAATGTCAAATTTGGGATCACAGAGATTATCAATATATTTTTTTATCGTATATATCTCTATATATATAAAAATCTCGTGTCACGATGTTTGTGGTCAAACTCCTCCGAAATGGCTCGACCGATTTTTATGATTTTTTTAATGTATATTTGTTAGATATGAGAATAGGTCAACAAGTATATTTCATACCGCTAGGTGATTAGGGTATCTCTATCCAGAAAATTTTTCTTTTATTTTTTTGACAATTTTTTTTTTGTATTTTTTTTTATTATTTGGCATAAAAAATACTTATAACCCCAAATTTTCACCTTCCTACTCCTACCCTCCCATTTTTTAATCGCGATTTTATTATTTTTGTATGAACAAATTTAACCGTCGTTCGTATTTCAAACAGAACGAAATTGTTTATGTTGTTGAATGACATATGGCGCTACGTCCGAGAAGAATTCAAGAAAAGCGTCGCGTCATTTTGACATTTCATTCGGCATATCACAACGCAGTGCGTGCAAAATTTTGTACGATTTATTTTAATTTATCTATTTTTATGTGCGTGTATTACAGTGCACAATGCTACCAAGACGCAAGGGGGGCCATTTGGGCCGTCGAACGAATAAAGCAACACACATGCAAAATAGTAGAGCAGAAAGAACAGACGAACAAATCCAACAAGATAACAAAAACATGCGTGTAAGCATGTCGCAATTGCGTGCATCCCAATCACAAGAGGCTCGAGCTGAACGAAATCAACAACGACAATTGGAACGGAGCCAAGCGCGCCGGTTCGTAGTTAACACACGCAGAGCAAATGACCGACAACGCCAACAAGTACATCGAACATTTACATCCGCTTCGTTCCTTCGTCTCGCATTCGAGAACGAGCCAGATATTGAATATACCGCTCATCCGAAAGTGCTGATTGGTGCTATGGATAAAGAATGGCCCCATTGTCATGCGCTCAAATTCAAACATGAGTCAGCCGGGATGTGTTGCGCATCAGGAAAAGTGCAACTATCAGAAATTGAGATACCACTAGAACCATTGAAAGGCTTGCTCATCGGCACGGTTCCAGATTCAAACCTGTTCCTGAAGTCCATTCTCACATTCAATTCATGCTTCCAAATGACTTCGTTCGGAGCAACAGAAATAGTTCACAATACTGCGGAAAATGGTCAACAATTCCATTCTACGTTCAAAATCAAGGCCAAGTATACCACAAAGTAGGCTCATTGCTGCCAATGCCAAACGAACCACATAAATTTTTACAAATCTACTTCATGGGCGGTGAGGACATCAATCATGTGGATGCACGTTGCGGCTACAATAACCTCAATTCGCCTAATGCCAGGCGCATCGTCGGCGAACTGGACGCCCTGTTGAATGAGCACAATGAATTATTGAAATTCTTCAAAGCACACATGCACGAATTGCAAAGTGACAATCACGCTATTGTCATCAATCCTGATAAAACACCAGCTGGAGAGCACGTGCGTCGATTCAATGCGCCTGTTGTTGACGACATTGCTGGAATCATGGTTGGCGACCGCACATCGACGCGAGAAATCGTGATTCGAAGAAGAAACAATAATCTGGAGTTCATCGCTGACACACACCGTTCATACGACGCTCTCCAATATCCGCTAATTTTCTGGAAGGGACAAGACGGATATCGCATAAACATTATACAACGAGATCCTGTCACAGGTAAGTCATTCATTATGAACATCATTACTCATTTTGAATTGAGAAAATGAATGGTTGATGTTTTTTTTGTTTTTATCGGCGGTCATCGTCTACAGCGCTCTATTCCTCTTTCTATCATAGATTCCATCCCCACACACTTACGATACATTCGTTATTTTTTTATTTAACAACCAAAATATTCACTAGAAATAATTTATATGGAAGAACAACGTTTGCCGGATCAGCTAGTTTCACTATAATATTGTCAATTTAAATTATACTGATGGTTTTATAAATGCGTTTAAAAATTAATAAATGTAAAAAATCTTAACACCACTGCACAGTTATGTACCGAAATATGACTATATTCTAAAACATTAGAGCGAGAGGTTTAAAACAATACTATTTTATGTAATAAAAATACTTTATGCAGTCATCAAATGTTTAAAATAAATATAACGGATAATAAGGCTTCATAATTATATAAATAGATTATCTACAACGTTTAAGGTATGTCCAGGATCATGCTTTGAAAATAGAAAAAAAGCTCCATTTTGACCCACGCTGAGCACGTCCGCCCTTAATTTTATACGTATATATTTGAATTTTATGCTTCCTCTTTAAAGTGTTGATGCTTTTTGATATAATATGTTAAATCACTGACACTGTGTCTAAAGACGGCAAACGTTTGCCATCCAACGCGTATGTCGCACTCTTCACCATGGTGAGCACTACGTGACAATTGACATTCACCTGACGGGCCATTATAAAGAGTCAGTAATAAACTGTTTTATCTACGTCATCTTCAGGGTCTATTATTATGCAACGGTTCATAATTCATACGAAAATAATTTACTATTTTAGTAAGCTAAAAAAACAATAAACATCTATTTAGTTTTACCTTCCTAATAATAGTTTTTTGTTTGTTTACTTACATAATAATAATGTACTTACTTACATAATGCTTTTAATAAGTTTTGACACATTCTTGAATCTTTTTAAAATAACGGCAAAAAACTATCAATGTTTTTGCTTTTTTTAAATTTGACGTCGTCGTACAGAAACTAGGCATACCACAAAGAGAAAATTTAATATTCTCCACATTTTTTAAAGTAAGTATTCGAAACGTATTAACGATGTTGACGTTGAGTGTTAATAATTATTACATTTGGCGTAAATTGCAATTTGATTAATTTTACTGACAATTTTCATTTAAAGTCGTTAATGCTTTTAGATATTTTAGATATCTACTCTTTAGATTTTAGATAAACTCAGGAAAATAATGTGCATTCGTTGAATTGCCTCGTTTAAATATTACATATTACTATATTATATCCCGATAGCCACGCAGATTAAGCGTTGACCTATTGCGTCGTGGGTCCCAGGTTCGAATCCTGGGTCTGACAAGTACACATATTGTTTTTCAATTTGTGTATGAGTCAGAGTATGGACCTAATAGGTTGAGCAAGTGGCTGACATCCATTTCTCGTAAAAACAAAATCTGTCAATACAAACCTCCACTCCTGTGGAGGCCCATATGATCCTAATAGGATCAGACATCGTCGAAAGAATATTATATGGTTGTTTTTGTCATAAAAATTTAGTTTAATAAGTTATTTCGTACGCTATTAAAGTTATTTTTTAATAATTCTTAGTTTTAAAGTAAGTATTACATTTTAATTAGTAAAAAAAAGCCGAAAAATGTTTCTCGAACAAGTTGTATCGAGTTGGATTTAAAATATTGGGCTACAAAAGCTGGATAGACGTAGTTTTGGACTGACATGGATAGAAGCATATGCTGTTATCAAACAGCTATTTCCGAAAAGTTGAAATTATTATTTTTGAAGTTATACTTCTTTTGGCACGTTTGGGAAATCAGATCAGAGTATATTTTTGGCGTGTGACATGTAACACCTAATTTATTTTTTCACACGAAAAAAAACGCACTCGATTGGATTCTAACCACCGATTGTTCGGTTATCAGCCGAACGCACTACCCTTACGCCACAGTATGATACTGCAATCGTGACGATTATACAGTATAAAATTATAGTTCAGAATTGTTCCGTTACCTAGGCAGCGAATTTATTATTGACGGCCATTTGCAATTCCTTAAGTAAAAAAACGATTAAACGTCAGAGTGACAGTTGGTACTTTAAAATAAAAAAAGCAACGAGAAACCATTATATAATTTAGTAACATAAGTTAAAATGTATAGAAATAAACCAACGGCTATCCAATAAGCGGTCCTTTTTCTTGAGTGTCTAATTTAACAAGATAATAGTCAAAGAATCTAGTTATCACAAGTTTTGTTTTTGTTTTGTTACACCAAAGAAGTATAACTTCTAACGCGTGTACACACATAAGTACACATACCGATTTTTTTAATATAATATCTTGATTTAATATACTTACTAAACATAAATTAATTTATTTTATAATTTCGTTGTGGATTGGTTCCTTCTCACACATCTCCGTATAATTAAATCACGCGAACGTTAACAATGGCAATCAAATTAAATTGTAATAATTTATGTAATTCTATTTTTTTTTAGAAAATTATAAAGTGCAATGTTTCGTCCGTTATGATTATAAATGATTATATGAGTTTTAATATAAAAAAAAAGAATTATCTCGACGTGATGGCTGGGTAATGGAATAATTATATCGCATTATATTGTTTGATCGTATCATAGACAACATATATCATTGGCGTCTTGTGATTTATGTTGAATTAATATTTATGTATTTATTTATTCTGAAAAAACACAGTATTATGAGATAACAGTAATAAAATTGGTCAACGCTCTCTTATGCAATAATTATAAATAGTAAAGGAAAAAATATAAGGTTAAAAGTTAACATTTTAGATTTGGTGTGTTATGCCATGAAGTAATCGGTCATGTCGATATGTAATAAGCACTGCACGGTAGGTATTTAATCTGTGGCCTTATATTTTAAGTAATGTACTGTATGGATCTAGAGATTGTATTAAAAAATGTTTAGGTACAACAAATTACAAAATCATTACATTTTTTATTTCAAGGAACATCACTAACCAAAAAAAATAGAGAATATGGGGTAAGAGCATCTGACGCTCTTACCCCATGATATATTTTTGGCGGGGTAAGTGCATCTAGTTCAATAAAACATAATCATTTGCATTAATCATAAATCTTACAGTCGGAACACAAATCACAATTTAAAAAAAAGGTACTCACCAAATATATCCTTCTTAGCACGAAAGATTGTTGAGATACAGATCGATTGAAAAAACATGTCCAACTTGATTTTTGACTTCAAACGAACGTCAAACTCTTAGTTGTCATACTGGACACATCAAACATTATTATGATGCCATCTTTGGGTGTTGGCATACATTTATGTATTTGTAATAGATTCCTATCGACGGCAGTAATTATATTCATTGCAGTAAAAAGTTATTTAACCTAGATGCTCTTCCCCCATAGACGCACTTACCCTAACTCACCTTAGATGAAAAAAATACATAATTTGATTCTAATTTTGCGAGGTCTTGTGGTTGGAGGAGGACGAGACCGCTGTATTAGGGGATGAGCAGGAGGTGTAGATGGAGAGTCGTCAGGAGAATATATGAGAAGTCGAGATTTGGTGGTGGTTGCTCCGATGGATGCAGGAGCGAGCTTTATTTGCAGCGTAAACAGTTGGTACAATAGTATGTTACAAGAGCGTTATGTTACAAAACGTAATGAAACGGCAAATAATTTTCAACTATAGATGCGACGAAATTTCGGACTGGCTGGCAATCGGAGAGCGAAAGTCGAGCTGTGAACACGTCAATTTGTTTTGTAATGGCGACGGGAGAATTAATTCTTAAATCGTGTAAAGATGATTAAAAAACGTTACCCATTTACTTGAAAAAGAAAACATGTCAATGAATATATATTATTATTATTAGTAATAAAACAATAAACATAACATTAAATGGACGCATGTTGACTTTTTATGACAAATTATGTTTTGTTCTGCACGCACCATTTGCACAATCTTCGCGTCGCGTAGTCACGATCGTTTTAGACCGTGTCCCAGCTGGAGTATAGCCTTAATGGTATTGTCCCAATGTCCGAACTCGTAGGACAGGAGCGACTTACACGAAGCTTACTGATCAGACGGAGATTATGATTGATACTAATAGACATTTAGACTGAGCCACTAATCAACTATGACATAATACGCATGAATATTCGGTAAATTGCGAGTCATTGCTAATGAAGTTTGCAATTGAGAACTCCGCTGGCCACATGCATTATTGCACTTCGATGTCACACGTGTAGACAGTGACGCCTTAGACAAAATACCGCCCCTAGGTAGCGCCAAAATGCCGCCACATTTTTTGTATTTTTATCATCCTTTCATGACTCCAATATCTATGAAATGTGTTGTATGGATACATTACTAACAAGATATATACCACTCAATTTAATTGAAATGAAATCTCTGCTTCAATAGACAATGTTGCGAGTAAACCGTTACAGATACATTTAAAAATACCCCTGACAACTTCCAAAACTCGCGAGTGGCTGGCAAACATTTTACACAAAATTAAGTAAGTATGTACTTACTACCTACCTACATATACCTAATTCAAATATAATTCGCAAACCTGCACATGTCATTTCTGTTCACTAAGGACGTGACGTCCAAGTACAACGTAAGTAAACTAGACATCGCGAACTCAACAAAAAGTATAGTCATATTAAAACTTTTATAGTAATTGTCTAACCAGCACCGCGATTTCCTAACTATCGACTCGTGTGGCACCAGACGACATGACGTAATTGTGACGTCAGCCAATACACGCTCGAGGCATGCCGCCCAGCGCACAGTGCTCACCGTAGATATTATTACGATGAAACACCTATATGTGTATGGTGACAATGAATAGCGCCGCTGTCTGAGTAGCGTTATTTTCTCGAATGCTATTATCACTCCGGTAGTACGTCACAATGATGTCATATGACGTCATATCGACCGAGCAGCTGGCACTCGCAAGTTCTAACATAGGGGGCCAGTGAGTTGAATTTTTTAATGGAAATTTTCCGTTATTACTAAGCTTAGGTACATTTGTTTCGATATATACCCAATGATTCTCCTCGATTTGCCGCCCTTCGTGTAGCTGCCGCCCCCAAGCGACGCTCAATCTGCCTACCCCTACGGGACGTCACTGCGTGTAGAATATGCTGACTGTGGATGTGACTATTGTGCGATAGTTTAAATGATTTGCTAATTCTTACACTGTCGAAATAATGCTGACAAGGCACGAAGTCATTGACCACTACACCAATAACAAGAAATGTGGAAGAGTGTAATGGAGCGCAGAGGTTCAAGAGCTTGCAAACGAAACCCACAGTGGGTTTAAAGGTAAATGTTTTGAAGACAAAGGTAACAATTAACTGCTCTGCTGAACCAAAACCAATCCTCATCAATGGCAATTATTAGTTCGAGCGGGTCAATAGGCTCAGTGGCGCACCCAGGATTTAATATTGGGGGGGGCCCAAGGAGGAGAATGTAAAACAGCCTAATTTCTCGTTGTCTATTGCACTCGGTGTACCTACACCATGGTCCCCACATCCTGAAACGGGCCCTCATGCTAGGCTTGGCGGGCCCCCTACCTACCGCTAAGAAGGCAGTGTGAAACACTACATTAACGTTTTTCAAATTGTGTTTTAGTTCAAATTAAGGGTACTTATACATAAGAATTATTGGCGATTTTCAATACATCCACTTTAATAATGGAGCTGTCGAGTATCGACACATAATAATCAAAAAATATATTGCACAATTATATAAGTAATTGAAAATGTTCATGGCCAAGAAGTATATTAGCGCCGCAGGCGACTTTTTTACTATTAAAGCTAATTTATTATGTGTGTTTATCTGGTCAACCCGACACGCCGGGCCCCCCACAGCCTGGGCCCCCAGGCTAGAGCCTTGTCAGCCCTCCTCAGCCATGACCTACACCACTCCGGAATTCGGGTGGACACCGAGAATTTTTTGACAGTTCCATTAGGGATTGGGTTTCTAAAAAAACCTGACATTAGTGTTTCGAAATTTTTGTGTTTTTTTTGCCAGTGTTTTTATTTATCTAAGCCCAAATGCTTATTGGCTTTCAATTTTAATGGTTAAAATCATTCTGATAATTTTCATGTTTGGGGGGTGTCAGGGCCCTTTGCCCCCCCCCCCCTGGGTGCGCCACTGTAACCACCTCACTTCAGTGTGAAAAAGCAAACAATCGTAATTAGCTTCCATAGAAATGCAAAGCTTTTTTTAAAATGCCTGTTTTTAAAGGTCTGGATTAGATGAAATATTGGTCTAGTACAGGTTTTAGCACTGCTGTAATGTTTTCGAAACTATAGATTCCCTGTGTAAATAAAACAGTGCGTAGATATAATGTTAGGATTTCTTGTCTTTGCGAGAGTAACAAATCCTTTAAATGAGCCTAACATTGACGGAGCACCATCCATACAAATTCCTCCATGATATTTTAGATTTTAGACGCGTGCGATCGATTCGGCAACATCGAAATCACATTAGATCTTTCATCGGCTATCATTATTTCACGAAGGACTTTTTCGGTTTTCGCTATTTCGCGGATTTTTCTGCTTTTATCATTATTTTCGCGGTGCACATGCAACAAGCCAGCGGTGCACCGGTTAAGAACCACTGGTCAAGAGCCACAATATTTATGCTGAATTCCACCGAAAAAATGTTTTTTTTTTTAATTTACACCACCACCGACTGTGGTGGGCATGGCCCCCACATCATGAATGTTTGGCGGGCCCCCTTATCTATCAACAGGGTTAAGGGGAATGTGATGTTCTACAGTAGTGTTCCCAAATGGTATTCCGTGGATTTATCTATATTGTTAAATAATTCCCTTGAATTCTTGATTTGTCGGACCTCATATCATATTATCGATCGTTATCATACTATAGACCACTGGTCACGACCCCCTCTTGTGGTAGCCAAGTTGCATTCGACCCATCGATATTGGTTAAATAAACATTTTTATTTTTCTAGAAACACTAAAAATAATTGTAATATAAAATGATACACGTGAATTATTATCATGTAGTTACGTATATCATATTATTTTCATCATACTTCATATTTTTTATGTTAATTTTGATGAAGTAGTATCTATAGCGCCACATGTGATTTTTTTTTATAATATAACAAATTTCTGGTGTGTGTTTATCTTAAGCCCGGGCCCCCAGGCTATAGCCATGTCAGCCCATGGTGGTGGGTGTAGTCGTACTTTTCGCCGAATTTTTATCGTCGATTTTGGGTTTTTTAATAGTGAAGTTCCAAAATATTAATTGAAAATGGAAAAAAAAGTATTATTGCATTTAACTTATAGGTGCAAAAACCTACCCAACAGAACACAGCCTAATTTCTCGTTTATCGGACTTTTGTCTATTGCACTCGGTGTACTCCACTCCGGAATTCGGATGGACACCGAGAATTTTTTGACATTTCCATTAGAGATTGAGTTTCTAAAACAACCGGACATTAGTGTTTCGAAATTTTTGTGTTAGAAATTAAAATCTAAGAAATTTTTCTAGAGGGTGCTGGAGAATTTCAAATATTTTTTTTGCCGTGTTTTTATTTGTCTAATCTATTGGCTTTCAATTTCAATGTTTTTGGGGGGGGGCAAGGCCCCTTGCCCCCCCCCCTGGGTGCGCTACTGAATAGGCTGATGTCAATTTTATTGAAAGTGGTATTTATAACGAAATTTATTGCATATTATAATCTTCTTAGGATTGGACATGGCTTAAAAAAAACTTGTAGACCAATATGTAAGGCATTAGCTATCATCCAGAAGCTCTGGTTTCGATGTCCGGTGAGGTTACAATATTTTTATGTGATTTTCTCAAAGCCTGGGTGTTTCTGTGAAGATTTCACTTCTACTAACACACTATTATCATTGGGCCTCATGGCCTAATGTAGTTTTAAAAAAGAACATTACTCAAATAGGATAAATATATGTGCCGGTAACCTGTGATTTGTAGACATTGATGAACATCATTATTTGCAGACGATATTGTTGTCTCTGCAAACAAACTAGAAGACATTTAGAACAGAATGCAGGAGCTTGCAAATGAAAGCCGTAAAACAGGTTGAAAGATAAATGTTTCAAAGACAATAATAATGATAAACTGTTTTGCTGAACCAAAAGCAATCCTAATTAATGGCATTCAAATCGAGCGGGTCAAAATGTACGTCTATCTTTGACAAAACATGCCAATTGACGGTGGTATGTATGATGAGCTTGCTTGCAGAAACAAACTGGCATGGACTTGTTTGGGAATCTGAGTATCTTCAAAAGTGACCTCCCATTGTATTTTAAGCATAAAGTATTCACTCAATGCATGCGAAACATATACTTTTGATGTGAGAAAAACTAAAAATATGGGAGTAGCGCGACGTGGCGTGAAAGGTGTATGTTGGGCACAACACGGAAATACAATAGATAAGGAGGCAGACAAAAGTACGCGATGTGATAGAGACAAGACAAGAGATGACAATTAGACAAGAACCGCTAAACGACCAGAGAAGCCCTAAGCGACCTCATAAAGTTTGGTGGATGTACGTAGCAACGAATCACTAGGGACCGAGAAGAGCAATATATGCCAAGGGACGCCTTAATCCAGCAGTCAAACAACCCAACAATTACATACACCTTTCCATAAGTATATTATATAAATTATATTGTAAGTACGTGTTAATTCTTTTTTCTGTCTTGGTACACAACCAAATAAGTTTGATGATCACAGTCATCGAGACATTTATTGAAAATTTGGAGTAATAGGAATGTGAATGTATTGACGACGAACATATTACTATATCTGACAAGTTGATGGAAAACTAAAACAGGCTGCTAGGTACAAGAGCAAAGAAGGGAGTAACAAGTGCGACCGTTGCGCGGCGCTCATGTCGATATGGTGTTGTTAGTAATTTTCGGGATGCCTGAGTATGATCAATATTGATTCCCCAAATTGCCACAGCCATAACGCAACGCGGCCCAGACGCATTCATCCAGCAGTGAATTTTTGGAGGTTTTGTATATAAACCTACAAACTGTCATGTTGCTGTCTATGGTCATTGATATACCATAGACAACTAGGCAACAACGGAAAAGGAAACGGTTGCATCTCGACCGTCCTAGAAAAATTGCATTTTAGCCTTTCAACAATGTAGTCGACGACGCGTCCTTGTTCCGCGTCGCACTTAATCTAAATTCCAAAGTATAGTGTAAATATTCCAACTCAAGCAATATAAATGTGACAGTCTTTCCAGAGTGCCGTGTATAAACAAACTTTATTACCACAATATAAAACCATGAAAATACCACATCTGTGTCATTCATCACGTCCCGGAACACTCCATGTTACGCACACATCCGCAACCTTCAGAACATATATTCATAACAGCGGGGAAAACCAAGCATCTTCCTATTACCTCCGATAAATTAATCCAATTGATAATGGCGAAGACATATTGTTATCATTATTGGAAAGGTTGTAAGGAAGCTAACATAAATCTACGAACATTTAATAAAATTCTTATGCAGTAGTATTATAATAATTCATGGACATAAGACAAAAAATATAATCACAGATTTTACACCTGTACTTTCACGAGCCACCATTGCCCGAAACCATAAAGATCTGGTCTCAATGCACTTCTAACACGGCATCGAACTTGAAGTAAGGTTTTACTAGAACACGCTCTAGTGATGATGACCTTCGAATCTTGACACGAAATACTATTACGATTGTTTTTATGTTGAATTCTTAGCGTGTTATGAATATTTTATTATTCTCGAATCATGATATATTTTAAGTGTTATCTAAGATGAGTAACTAATTAGACGTATAAATTAGCGGTATTCTTCTTCTTCCTCTCAGTCGTTGCATCATGGCTGAGAATCGCTTCCAAATTCATAGCACTCTACTTCTTTAGGACTGGCTAAGCTCACTTGGTCGCTCCAGCATTCTTCCGCAACATCACCTTCTATAAAAACAACTGGTGGCGCTTTTAGCAGTGGACTACGTTAAAGTGCCCACCACCAACCGTCATATATGCACAACCATGGATATGCACGGCAGCTTTCTATGACGCTTTAAACGTGTCTGAAAGAAGTGATTTTAAGTGCTCATTCCATCCCGAGACGGAGCCGCACGGGACTGATGCTGCAACCATGCACCGTAGTGCTTAAAGAAGAAAGTTAAGAAAGAAAATGTTTGTTTTTGGACTGGCTTTGCTATCCGCTGATGTTAAGCGCTTTGTGTACCCGCATACTGAGTGTCACGAATTGAAATGGATGAGTCTACAGAAGAGTCGGGACTATCCTGCTCCCCATACGACGCTGCAAATTTCTCAAATGCTGCAAAGTTGGCCTCGGTTGCTACCAGATCTCCATGACCAATTGGGCCCGTGTGAGGACGGACCCTGGCAAACAGTTCCGCTCGTTCGAATTCCATAAGCGGGCAATCCCAGAGGATGTGTTCAACATCTTGGTGGTCATGCCCGCAGGTACAACCCGGCCCATCTACTATCAAGCCAAACTCGTGGAGTCTGGCGGCGAAGTTGCCATGGCCGGTGAGGAACTGGCTAATCCAGTGCAAAGGTTGGAGTCTTCTAGTTTGGTGCCTGCAGAATACGTCTGGAAAAAAACGGTAAGTGTGCCGCCCCTTGGGGGAGGCGGTCCACCTCGCCCGCCATGCCGCAAATGCGGTCTTGTATACTCGTACCACACGTACACTTGTACACACGTACACTTGTACCTCGGATCTCTGCGGTGGTGTCAGATGGACACCGGCGAGTATTGTGCTGATCCCCCTCAAGAGGAGGGTGATCGATCCTCTGACTTGGACGTGCAGATCGAGGGGTAGCACCCCCGCGAGTACGGCAGGCGCGTCAGTAGAAGTTGTGCGGTAGGCTTTGGTAAGCGAGATCAGCGCAAGTCGCTGCCCGCTTAGTAGTGCGCGTCTCACGAGAGTTAAGGAGTTTACTCGGGAATGCCAAATGCTGGAGGCGTAACCGGCAATTCCCATGAAAATTGTTCCGTATGCAACCTTAAGGGCTCTAGGCTTAAGTCCCCAATTGTTGCCCGCCATTCGGGCCATTCTCTGATAGGCCGAATTGGCCTTAGAGACGGCCGTCTTGGCGTGGTGAACGAAAGACAGCTTGTCATCAATAATTACTCCCAGATACGTAACCCTTTCGGAGAAACGCACTGAGGTCTGGCCAAAACGAACCGTGGGCAGCCGTCGAGTTATGTTGACCCGAGAACTACCCCTGAAGAGGACAGCTTCCGTCTCGGGGCAAACATCCATTTCTCGTAAAAAACAAAATCTGTTAATACAAACCTCTACTCTGTGGAGGCCCATATTATGATCCTATTAGGATCAGACATGGTCGGAAAAAAATCAATGAAAACATATAAGTATGACTGACAAAGTTTAGTGTGCATTATTTATGTCGAATCTTAACAGCCTACCTCCACCCATCGCCAATGACTGGTACATAGTACATACAAGTGTACGTATTATACACAAGATAATATACGTCATATTGAAGGGCATTAAATGAAATGAAACACCTTTACTCACCATATTTTGTAACCTCTTGTTTAGACAAGCCAATGTAACGCAACAAAATTTGCTCCCTTTATAAAGATTTTCTTCACCATCAGGACCTCATGGCTAAAAACTCATCCCTCTTAACATTAACGTAGGGTCTTTGTCAGTGTGAAACATGTGTCACTCTTGAGGGACTTTTATTTTTTTTTCATTTTTTTCCAGATCCATTTTCATATAAGTACATAGTTAATTTCCGTCTGGTAGAGAAGGTTCGTTTCAACGTCCTCGCTCTATCGTTGCTGTAAAAATATGACGCAAATTCTACAATTTTTTATTTACTTACATACGTAATACTTCAGCATTACGCAACTGAAACCAGCTGATTATTATAATTATGAAATAAATCAATTCCGACATGACAACTAGACAGGTCTAGGCCTCCAAGGAAGTACGTTGATTTTAACGACCCGAGGTATTTATTCAACCTAAGGTCACTAAAATGTTACATAGCAATAAAAATAAACTTTGCAATCAGGAAACCCTACGATCGCGTTCACTGACTGCTTTCAAAATATTAACAATATCGATTATATCTCTAAATCCAATCATAAATAAATACTACCGTATTTAAAAAGCTAATGAATCATTATTTATATACCGGTCAGGTCTCTAAATATCATTTTTGTTATTGTTTATGGTTTTATTATATGTTCCGATGTAATGCTTCAAATACACTCTATGACGATCGGTCATATATATGTCGAAAAACCCGTTTCTTATGTTGGCGTCCTGTGTCACAGGGTGTCACAGAGTGTAAATACGATGTCATAGCTGTCATACAATATGTATGTATAAATGTCGGAATGGCATAGATTTGATCATAGACACTAAAACGCTCTTAGCATATATGTGCCCGATCGTCATACAGTCTATTTGAACCTTAAAACTATCAAAGATATTAATTGATGTAAGTATTTATTACTTTCTTTATGGATATCCAATTTAGTGAGTATTTATTTTGTCAAGGCTGTGATTAAATATATACATATTATTATTTATTGATTGAATTTAAACGTCTCTATTTGGCTATATATGTGATTAAGATGTATATATAAAACCTAGTTATACAATATATTGCATTTTTATTATGGTCAACCAACAGAACTAATCGCATTAATATATAATAATAATGATTAATAAAAATTAATGACCAAGGAAAATCAGGCAGATATTTATATCTACATATAAATCAGACAGGTAATACTTATTAAGAATTGCACACAGTTTAAGGGAGAAATTAAGCAGTTGGTATACGACACACGGCGCTGCAAGTTATCGTGTTTGATCAGAGTTGATGCGGATATTAGGTTAGTATTAGCATAGAAAATGCAAAACAAATTTGGCAAAACCAAACCGACCTAGTAGCCGTACCAAGTTGGTAACTAGAGAATGAAAAATAAGAAAAGGACAGGAAATATAAGATAAATTTGTTAGTAGCTTGTTTTGAAAGAGGCAAGAGAACAACAAAGTTTCACTCGATCACTATGATGATTTATAGTTTTTCAGAATCTATGCACCGAGCACCTTATTGGTTATTTATCTGTGAAGATACCATGTAGATACTAATTATTAAATACTCGAAATTAAGTATGGCGCCTCTGGCATACTGGTCTATGCGCATGGACGTGAAGCCTGACAGATGCAGGTTCCTTTTCCTGCGGGGTGTTTTACTTTTTTCAATAAAGATTTTTTCTATTAGTTATGTTATCACAATCACTGCTAACCTTTTAATTACCACATTTAAATAACACATTAATTATAATATCTAATGGTCAACGACTCCAAACGCGCCAGTCGCGGTTAGCACTAAATGAGTTATAATATATTTTCTCAGAAGTGTTTTCAAAATTATTTATGTTCAATAATTAAAATGTTACATTCTTAAATCTTGTGAATTATTCGTTGAATAAAAAAAATCGGTGTGTGTACTTATTTACGCGCGCTATAAGTTATAGGTACTTATCTGTCGTAACAAAACAAAAACAAAACTTGTAATAAACTAGACTCTTTGACTAGCTCTTAATTATCTTGTTAAATTACACACACAAGAAAAAGGACCGCTTATTGGAACGCCGTTGATTTATTTCTATACATTTTTACTTATATTACTAAAATATATAATGGTTTCTCGTTGTTTTTAAAGTACCAACTTTCACTCTGACGTTTAACTGTTTGTTTACGTAAGGAATTGCAAATGGCTATAATAAATTCGCTGCCTAGGCAACGGAACAATTCTAAACTATAATATTATGCTGTATAATCGTCACACTTGCAGTACCATACCATGGCGTAAGTGAAGGTAGTGCGCTTGGCTGATAACCGAACAATCGGTGGTTCGAATCCAATCGAGTGCGTTTTTTTTCGTGTGAAAAAATAAATTATGTGTTTCATGTCACACGCCGAAAATACACTCTGATCTGATTTCCCAAACGCGCCAAAAGAAGTATAATTTAAAATTAATTTATCTATTTTAGTGTCTGTTGTCTTTTTTCTATCTATTATAAAAATGTGAAATACTGAAGATGAACAAAGTAAAAATTCAAGTCCTGTAAATATGACGCCTTAACATCAACCCTTTGTCACTGCTATAATATGCACTCAATATAACAAATGATTTTAGATACCTATGTGGTGCGCATCAGATGCCAATCCAGGTTTGCTACTTTGGACTTTTCCCAATAACGATTGCATGATGTAGGTATACGCTAAGCCAGAACGCAAACCAGTCGACAATAGGTTTTCCCAATTTCCTGGAAATTCGAGAAAATTATCCTTTCCCGCAACCCTCCAGATGTCAGTGTCATTAATATTAAAAAGTGCGCATGCGCCGCGAATATTTACGTCAGATTGATTTGCATCGAATTTAGTCAGACGGCTCGCGTGTTTTGTTCAAACAATTGCATCAAATTTGGCCAATTTAATGGCTTAATTCAATGTTAACTTGTTAATTAATCCATTGCAAATGGGTGAAATTAAAAAGTGATTATTTTAAAGCGTTATATTTACGTTTTGAGGCGAATTTGTTTCGACCACGTTGTGAGCAGGTGAGTGTTTTTTTTTCGTTGTCTAGTGAAAACAACAAAAGTTCGACACAAACAATTTGAATTACGAACGCATCGAATAAACCATCAAATAAAATTACAATGACCTGTCAAATTATTTCATAGAGCATAATATTTCCATAGACAATAGTAATTAGTTTGTTTTTAATTCGTATTCGGCAATCGCGTTATTTTTTTTGTAGTCTACCACGCTGTATGCACGCAGGGGATGCGTTTGTCTGTCGATATACTTAGGTAGGTATATAATAATAGTAATATATTATTATACAAATTTAAATCATTAGATACATTAAATTATATTCTATATTTCATTCACTCTATATGCTACAAAATTCAATGATTTAATTATTGAAAATGGTGCTCCTTTGTTGTGAAATAAGTACCTAATCAACTTTATTGATAAAATTATCATAATAAATTATGATATTTTTTCGTATGTCTAAATATCATGCACCAGCATCAATCAGATCATAGGACGAGCACACGGTCGCTCCATCTTTCAAACGCAATCCCATATATTAAAACTAGATAATGGTTAATGTTATAAAAATATACTATTTACAATCAGACATAATATTTTAATTCTTATATTGAAAATGGAAAATAAAAAAAAAAAAACTTATTACGTGCTAGTTAGAATGGTTCAGACTATTACGTACCTGCGTATAATTTTCACAAAAATACTTTTTTTAAAACTGTATTCTTTTTTCAACCCTTTCATATAGTGAAATCGGGATATTTACGCATACAAACGATATGCAATAGATATTACGTATGATATGATATTATATATTATTATATTCAAAATGATTTTCAACTACAGCAAAAGAAGATTATCCATTGAGATGGTTCAATATTTTTTGAAGACATAGTTTCTAATGTGTATGTTTCTGGGGTGTTATAGAAATTTCTTGGTAAAATCCAATTTTACAGTTTTTGATAATATTATTAAATATTTATAGTCGATGTGTATTTCAGTTGTATCAAGATCATGGCCCCCACATCCTGAAGCGGGCCCCAAGGCTAGGATTTTTGTCGGGCCCCCCTACCTGTCGTAAATTTTAAAGGCAATGTGACGCCTCTATAGTACCGTTTTCCAAATGTCGTTCACGGTAAAAGTAAGGGTGTTTAGTGTATTTTTAATACTTACATCCACTTGAATTATGGAATTATCAAGTAATGAGACAATTAAAAATTACATCACACAAACACATATTCTAAAATAAAACCATTATGAAAGGAAAATAGCGCCGCAGGCGACTTTTTTACTGTTAGAGCAAATTTGTCGTGTGTGTGTGTTTACCTCACTTATTTGGTTGACTCGCCACGCCGGGCCCCCCATGAGCCCGGGCCCCCAGGCTAGAGCCCTGTCAGCCCCTCCCCCCTTGTGGGGGCCATGATCAAGACTATTCCATTTCAAAAGAAATATGTTAATATTTACGAATGAATAGATGATAGATATCATAGACAATTTTAAGTAAATTTTACACAATTAAAATATCTATATTATTAAGCATTGTTTTGAATGAAAATGAAAATAGAAGACGCCATAAAATAATACTACCATGGAAAATGCAGATGGTGAAATATTGCAATTTCGATTTATAACAAATCTTACAAAATATTGTGACTCATATAATGTGAAATTATATGAAAATTGAACCTATTATAATGCACGTGTTCAGAAAAAAGGAATTCTAAAAAGTGTTATATTATAATATCACCCCGAATATCTATGGATTTATAATGGATAATAATTTATAATAATACGCTTTAATTGTGTTATCATTATTTTTTATCTGGTTAGCTTAATATCTATGATGACGATGACAAACGACAATGTATTATAATGAGTAATGACATATAGGTGCGTCTGTCTTACATAGGGTACATATAATTTAGGTAAATGTGCCGCAGAGGTGGACATGAGATTTTACAACTTTCTTTTTTTTTAGACCTAACCTAATCTAACCTACCCCAACCTAATATTACCTCATATTATAAACTTAGTTTGTGATAATGGTGTATCAAAATTTATGAAAATTTCAAATTTTCAATTAACGATTATTGGATCGAAAAGCCGGTGCGCCGACAGAGAAAGGTATTTATTATAATTGTCTACATGGAATAAACTGATTTCGTAAAAAAAAACTTATAAATGCTCGTGTCCACCTCTGCGGCACAATTACCATAATTTATGCTAAACTCATAAATAAACCTAACCCCAAATTCTTCATTTTCGACCATCAAACAGCACCTTGCTCCCCAAAGATAGATTATTGAAATAAATTAACATCATCTCTGTGTATATGGTTTTATCACGGCTCGAAATAGACCGGAACGCACCGGAGTGCCGTTCCTGCTCGTGAAATTCTAAAAGATACCGTTCCTGCTCGTGGCTTCTTTGAAAATTGCGTTCCGTTTCATGTTATTGAGATAATATTGCATGTAGGTATGTAGTTTTTAAAGTTGTAAGAACTGATTCGTGGGAAAAAAGATTGTAAATGTAATAAAAAATGATAAGTCCTACAAGGTCTATAATATAATATAGGCTGTTCGGACTTCAGATGTGTTTACAAAAGGGGCTAAACGGGCTACAGGTCCAGGACCTTAAATTAGTAGGTCTCCGGAATCTGAAAAATAATTTGAAATCACAAAAGAACCTTGCAGCGAAGGAATACACAAATGTACGAGCTTCTAGAATTTTGAAGATAAGAGCCCAATTCTAAGAAAATCAATGACAAAATTAAATTTGATCAACAATTTGAAAGAACAATCTGTTAGTATTTAAATGAAAGCATTTAGATTCTAAAACATCAACGTACATTGTAGTCTTTCTTTCTAAAATGTTAAGATATTTTTTTTAATAAGTAACATTTGACTATACGTTATAACATTATTACGTTCAAATATATTCGAATTTTCGAACGATCCGAGTATTTCGGTTGATTTTTTTTTTCAAATATTGTTTATGGCTATATGATAGGTAATAATATAATAGTCATAATGAAGTAACTGTGTACCTAAATCACGTTTTACATTTTATTACCAATTCAAAATAAGGTCAAGTAAAATTTAAGGTAGATAAAAAATCATGTTTGTTTATGCGTGGAGAGATATCATCGTTATGGTTTATTACGCTCCAATTATCCACTTCTACATGTAGACCCCCTTGGTTCT
The DNA here is from genome assembly GCF_057557595.1 of Rhyacophila brunnea. Lineage (NCBI taxonomy): Eukaryota > Metazoa > Arthropoda > Insecta > Trichoptera > Rhyacophilidae > Rhyacophila > Rhyacophila brunnea. Next base: position 18,619,293 of record NW_028232893.1, on the reverse strand, counting down.
ATTTCTATACAATAAACTTAATATGTGCCAATTTAATAATACGTCTTATCAGTATTCTGATATTAAAATCTATACCTTATCAGTTAATGAATCACGGAAATTAAATTATTTTTATAAATTTAAATAATGATATTTGACGTCAGTAGTTTTTTATGACCTGTGTCTATATAATAAAAAAAACTCTACTGCCCGTATAAAATGAATAGCTTTACGTATTTTTAGGCAGTTTTTTTATTCTACGTATAGCTCCATGGCCGACTGTAAAACCGAAATCCAGGAAACTCTGTCTCGACCTATCTCTCTCCACTCAGTCTCTATCCGACCCCCTTGACGTTATCCACCCGTGTCATCTGGGGATGGTCCGGGGCCGTGTGCCTACATGGGTTCCTTCATAAACTTTATGAAGAGCTTTAGTTAATAACGTGACTGTTCCATCTGAGTCTTTGCGCCCTCAAGACATTGAGCTTAAATTTCAGCATTCGTACAGAAGCGCCACCTTTGTTTTCTTTGAATTTTGTCTTTTTAGACAACAGGTTGGACCTGAATATTCTCTTCAGTGTGAAGAACGCTGCATTTTCTCTCTTCAATCTGCTGGCGAGTACGAGGTTCATCTCGTTTTTAGGGAGATGTTAGTTTTGTTCCTGACAACAGCCGTGTTCTCGAATGTCGAGTTACCCAACAAAATGTTTTCTAAATGTCTATTCTTTCTCAATACTCTCCATTTAAAGGACTTAAAAGCAGAGCGTTGGATCGAAGCTCGGAGCAGAAGCACGGAGCAGAAGCACGGAGCAGTGGAGCAATGGGGTTTTACCCGGAGCACCGAAAATTTGTAGTGGTCCACTGCTCTGGATGTTTATTATTATTATTATTAAATTTTCGTCCTAAAATCCAATGAAAACATTATATTTATTTGACATTATAATACATATTATAACATTTATCCGGAGCCGATCAGACCCTGGACCGGAGCTGGAGCAAGTATTAGGTCCCTCAGCGGAGCTGGAACGGAGTAACTAAAAAAAGGGTCCGCTCCAACGCTCTGTTTAAAATAACAATTTATTACTTGTGAAAAACCACAGCATTTAGTTCTTTACTCATTCATAATGCGAATTTAGTACCTATGTAGCTCGCGACTATATTATTTTTATGTAAAAATTGATTATAACAACAAACCAGTTGTTCACTCTGCTATAAGTATATTATATTAATTATTGCCAGTGAAATGAGTGGGTACTAAAAAAAATAAGCACATACTAAATCCCTCATAAAACCCCTCATTCACAGATGTTTACATAAGGTCTGTAAACCCTTTAAATTCCTACACTATACAGTTAGGCCCTTTCAACCGCCCTTTCATTACGAATTACGTTGTACATTTTGCAATAATAATATTATTATGTCGTTGTCGCGCAAACATCGACGGCATTGAGCTAATATTATCGCAGATCACAAAGAGATTTGCAGCCGCTCGATGGATACTTTATAACAAACGCGCTCCACCCAAGGCCTTCTATTGTCCGGCCAGGGCACGAGGAAACTTCTTAGCGATTACGTCGACAAACGATTTGATATTTCTACTGCAAATCTTGTTGGTATTTTTCACACTTTTATTTTATCGTTACCTAATAAATCCATCACGGGAGATGGCACTTCGCAAACAGAACTCGATGTCAGAATAGCTATGTCAATATTTGTTCCGATCACTTCATCTTCCACTTCGCTTCAACTTTTTAATTCTGGTTTTATCAGCGAGTAGTGCGAATGCTTTATATTGCATGAGTGGACCGTACTGCGTTGACTGTCTACATTTGTACGTCAAATAGTTTTCACTTTTTCACGGGAAGCAGTGTTGTCATCTTTTTTATATGGTGATTTTAGTACCAAGATGTAAAAAAATACTTAGGCATAGTTTTTAAAAAAACTTAGTTAACAAAACATTATTCGCTTAAAATCCGTAAAAATTATAGTGTTGTTGGCTTATTCATTTTATTGGCGTGCATATTTACCATGCCATTGTCCCAAACTAAAAAAGAAGAGAAAAGTGGACTAAAAAAAGTAATATTATGCTTTTGCAACATATCATTAATTATTAGAATGATGTATTACTTGGTTAAGGGCTACAGAAATTATTATATAAAATGAAACTACCGGTAATTCGGTAAGTTGCTATCAAATTGCGTATAACGCCTTGTAGAACCTCAATTTTATTATTATATATTATAACTTAACTATGAAACTCTAAACCATCATGTTGCTTCTCAGTACGGCTACCAAATTTAAACAGAATTATTATGTAAAATCATCAGTAGCCTGATGATGACTACCTCCGCTCCATGGAAGTACATTGGAACATGTATATGTTTGAGAGCAATTGAAGACACATATCCACATTCCAATTGAAGCATGAAAATCCTGACAGCACAATCATTATTGTATTGCAATATCCATTGTAGTACACATTGTAATAGCGATTTATCACATAGGTAAATTTTTAACATGAATGCCTCCAAATTTACGTTACAGACCCCCACGTACCTAAAATAACCACTATTTGAGAGAATTTTTCATTTATTTTTCTGTAGATAGTATATGTCAATTTAAAGATTTTTTGTGTATTAGTCTGGATAGCCGAAAATAAATAATAAAATAGGTATAGAAATTTATAAATGAAAATGAAAGTGGACGGCATTCTAAGTTTGTTTAACGGCGGCATTTTGCCTAGGGACGTCACTGGTGCCGTGGCCTGGATATAATATGTTCTAACCTAAGCACATATTGAAATAGGTCCTTATTCCACAATCGCAGTACTATGGCCCATATTAAAGCTATGTTCAGTCCCTATGGATGCCTAAGGGCCATTACAAATAGAAATCAGTTCGCGAGTCGGTATGTGCCCTGAAATCTATAAATATTTTTTTCAAAAACTTTTCAAACACGTGTAAGAAAACACTATCTACATATTATATGGTATGTAAATATATGCAATTTAAACGGTGCTGGGTTTATGGACGTGAAGACTCGACACACTGACTGATTTTGGAGCTATTTACCATAAAAATAAGATAAAAACCATAAATTCTAACTATGCACTAACTCACGTTCAATAAAACAAAGAAACACTACATTAAATTTGCAGTCATACATATTATTATGATAATATATTCTTATTTTTTTGACATTGCAACATGCCGTGAGGTCCAATGACTGTAGTGTGGTAAAACAGTAGTGTATTTATTAATAGAAGAGAAGCAATCACAAACACCTAGGCTTTGAAAAAATCACATACTTAAATATATTGTAACCTTACAGAGAATCGAACTCGGGGCCCCCGGATGAAAGGCTAGTGTCTTATGCACTAGGCTACGTGTGCAAATTATGACGTGATAGATGAACAAAACAAATGAAAATAGCGTTTCCGTCATTCTCTTACACACCGAAAAAATAGTTAATGAAATTGTATGTGAATATTATATTTTATGTATGTTCCTTAAAATAATAGGTGAAATTTTAAAAACCTAGCATTAACAACATTTTTGGTAAATTTTATAAAATATTCTGGCCATTTGGATGTGTTCGAAATGTGTCATTCTCTAAGAATCAAATTCCATGGAACCCTAAAGAAGCCGGAATCATTATCGGGCAGTCTCAGTGAAATATGAGGAAAAAGAGACAAAAAATGTATTATTCAAAATTAATAATAATATTAAAATATGTTTCTGAACCGTAATATGTTAATGTCAGCGCGGGTCTTTAGCATGATCCAACTCGTTTTTGATCGTCTGGATGGACACGCGCTGTTCTCTTTTTAAATTAGTTACATTCAATCGGCGCGGTAGTACCTACTGTCACCTCCTCTTGTACCTTTTATACAATTTTATTCTAATGTAACAACTGCAATTATTCTCCAGTGATTAAATCTCACTGTTTGTTCATCATCCGAAATAGGTAACAAACAGCAAACGATGTTATCATATACCAACCTCAGTGAGAGGGAGTACGAAAAGCTTCTCTCCCTTACTTTTGGAAGTGATGGGATAATTGATAATATCGTTAAATAAATGTATATTAATTAGGTGTGTAGGTATTTCACGCAAGTTTATATTCAATAACTCGTCATGTGAAAATAATGTAATTAATAAGTTTCATAGTAGTCATTCATTACTATCATTTCACATTTAAATACAGTTAGACAGTTCTATAATACTGTTTGACCTTTTTGTAAAGTGTGTTACAATTTATTCATGTAATTAAGCAATCAGTGTATTGATATGAATCAATCGGAAGTAGGTATTTTGTCTTTGATGTGCGTTATCTACTTACAACTAGGCATGAAGCCGATTATATCGAGTAACCGGTTAATTGGCGTTTTGAGCTTATTTCGATTAATGGTCGTTACCACTTATTTTTTCAGTTCATTCGACTTTTTAAAATACAATTGAAATAGGGCAAGGAAAAGTTGTTTACATGTCGTTAATACTCAGGAACTATAGTAACATCTATCAACATACATTATAAAAAATGAGCTCAGACGATAATTAAGTACTCGTCACTCGAACTTATCATAATATAAGAATTTAATATTCAGTCGATATCAAACCTTTGAATCAAGCAGTTCACAATAAATAATTTCTTAATTAAATATTCGTTCCTCGCATATTGTGTTTGTCCTAATATGAAAAAAACTATTAACTTTCGAGCTGAAAGTCTGAAACTCACATATTCAATATTTTGCAGGAGAGCATTTTTAAAATAGTTAATCTAATGTAATTGGACTTCCGCACTTTTGCGATTAATCTTTTTGCTATATATTAAAGCAAAAATTACTTAAATTGGACATTCACTTTTTCAGCTCTAAAGTATAATAATTGGACTGCCATCGTTTTAGAAGTAAGTATTTTGATAACCATGTGACATTGGACTCCCAAATTTTCAGCATAAAGAGAATGTGAATACACATTTAAATCTGCATACTTAACTAATAAAAATATAAAAATGTGACTTCCGCACTTTCAGCTCTAAATTAATTAACCTTTTCACTGCCAGTCAATTTTTACTAGGTCAGCTATTTTTGGAATAAAATAAATCCCTTTAAAAATATGAAATAGGAACAGAATAATAAATATTTTGTGAAAACTGAAAACAGGTTGAATGTAAGCCCGATCGACAATCTGAGAATATAATAATATAGCTAATAATCGGTTTCACTTCTGTCGTATGAGCTCATCACACACAATCCAGCATTAGAATCTTATCAAATATGTGCTAATTAGTAAAGTTATTTAATACAAATTTAATCATTTCTATCGTTGAATTGCAATGACAATTAATTATCACCTCTGACGAGAACTTCGTTTTAAATGAAGTATGTTTTAATTAATGTGAAGTACATTACAAGTATTTCCGCCAAGCGAGCGCGCTGTTGTATTATTAAAACATTGCTTTGAGGATATTTTCAAAATCTTGGGTAAAACTAATATACACGTTATTCTGGCCCACCCTTGGGGACTAGGCTGCCCCTGTGCGAAATCAAAAAAGCCGCTCATTCTCCGTTAAAAAAAACGTTGAATCAATTGAAGATATTTCTGGATGACGTATTATAATTAAGTATGCACACACATCCGGGCTTAAAGTATTTTATGAAGTGTAGTTCCAAACTAAAATACAATATACACTATTTTTTTATTCAACGAATAATTCACAAGATTTGAGAATGTAACATTCCATATTATATTGAAAGCACCTCAGATATATACCCACTAGAAAAAATCGTATTTGATAAACATTTCATGTAGGACCTACTAGTTTAAATTATCGCAATTAGGTATGAGGCTCGTAGCTTAATTGGTTACAGTATATTGGCGCGATACCAGTGTTTATACGGATTTAAATCCCGTCGAGCATCTTTTTTTTTTCAAATATGATTTTTTTCTAGTGGGTACCTAAGTATATATCTGAAGTGTTTTAAAGTTATGTATGTTCGATAAAAATATTACTTGTGAATTATTCGTTAAAAAAAAGTTCATTATAAATAGTAGAGTGGACTATGGGAGTCCGAACATTAGACATTATGGTATGGTGAGTAGAGAAACTTCTTCTGGATCATTGAAGCACTCCTTGATCCCGGACCACTCACTTGCACACTTTTACTATTATATTATGATTGGGTTACTTATTAACACGTGCGCGCGGTCACCTTGTATTATTGCTGTTTATTGGTCTGTAATTATTGATGTTGATGTAAGTGGCGATCGATTTGGTATTAAATTAACTGTACATCAATTTGGAAGGATATGGGTGGAAATTTGAATTTAGAATTAAGAATTCAAAATTCACTTTTGCATAAAACACATTACTAAGTCTTGTAATACTTTACTATCCGGTTATGAAAAGAGTCGAGTATTTTGACATGCTTAATTGCAAGCATATTAAAATTAATTTGATATAATTTGTATTGACTGACAAGTTCAATACTTACTTATTACAGTAATTAGCCTCATATTGTGGTATCTAACATAATAATTATAACTGTTTTAACAGAGACTTCTAACAAATTGTATTAGTTAATAATTATTACAAGTATAGTTATGTTATTACGACAATATTCAATAATATTATGATTAATTTTAATGATATAAATAGGGCAGGCATGTCCAACTTCAAGTACCTAGGCTGTGAAGTAGGTACTATCCAGTAGCAGTGATTGTCATTCTTCGGCTTGAACATTTTTGACTAAGAACACAATTAAACAAAATGGTCTGTCTTTTACTGTCACAAATAAATACACAATTCGGCGTTATACTTGTATATATTATTATCAATATCATACATAATTTGAACATAATATATTAAAAATTGTAGAAAAAAATTGTACAGAATGCGACTCGAACCCACATCCCGGCCCTCTATTGTTATAGCCCCGCAGCTATGAGCCTATCTTTATATTCTTATCAAGTATTAATAATCATGCATAATGAATGGCTGACAGTGCATTTGATAAAGATTTGCTTTGTCGCACCATTTTTCTTATCAAACCAATCGTCTGAATGCAATACATCTTTATCGCTTATTGTTTCAAACTTCTTTCTAACGATATTGTTTTATAGGTTTTCACTTTCCTTATCAAACTAAATGTCTGAGAACCAGCGCTTGAAATGGAAAATTTTACGAACCGGAGCGCTCGAAAATTTTCTGAGGATATTAACATGGTTATCAAATTTTATGTGTATTTTATAAACATAAGTATGTTAGATTTTTTGTTACATGGCATATCTAGCTCAGACAGTAAAATTATTTTATCCACGAGACGGAGCGATAACTTTACAGATTTCACGAACCGGAACGGCGCTCCGAACGATTATATAATAATATATAATCAAAATAGCTTTTCAATTCAACCTTAAAGAAGGACGCATCAACTACATTCAATCACTGAATCAATTCACTAACAGACTGTTAACAAGTTATTGTCTAAAACAAAATCTATTATTATTTATATTGAAGTTAGTTTCAATATAAAAGGTGTTTATATGAAGTTGATCCCGCCGTTCCATAACACTATAGAAGTCTATTTTGACGTTTTATTACAAAGTACATATGCATGGCATACTTACATATTGTTGCTCTCGATGTTTTTGTAATAATTGTTTGCCTAAATATGTTATACAGGTATAACAATTTTATTATTTCCAAAGTTTCAATCTTGAGATGCGCATGGAAATTCTGCGCAGTTTCTTTATTAAAAACATTATTTAGAAGTCAATGACACTTGACCAAAATAGCATTGCTTTCATTCGCATTACGCATTGTAAAATACTTATGATTATGAATTAAATTATTACTTTTCTGCATGTCACCACAGGTATATTGTGGTGTTTTGTTAAATTAGTGGAGGACATTTTTGGGGACCATGAAAAAGATTTATTGGAAGATTTCAGAAAACATCCAAGCTATTTGGATGACTTCATTAGTTATTAATTTTGGAAATAATAGTTGTACATACGCAACACATCAGCAACATATCCTTGATAGTGGTAAAGTAAACAAATGCTAATGAGATTAGATAAAACCATTTTATTGGGACTTTAGACAATCATTTCTGTTCTTTTACGTGAGATACGTTCTCAAATTATAAATGTCAGCATAAAATTCGTAATAATTATAAATAATTTAAATTTTTTCGTACATCCCTGGATGGGCTTTGCACCTTGTTCTAAATAATGGTGGTTCGGTGTATTTGGTTACCTATCTACAAAAACCCGTCATTTCTCAAGCAAGCACTAGGTACATTAGTAGGTTTTATATTAAGTATAATGTTGTCGATATTTTAGTTTTGGTGCAAATCGAACATTTTCCGTGTTTGTGTGACCCACCAACCCTATTTTCACCCACGGAATATAAAAAAGAAAGATATTTAAATGTATTATAAAAATATTTTATTAAAATCAACTATAGTAATATTTGCACTTAACACAGAAAAATTTTACAATAACTAATTATTATTTAAATTACTTATTATTAATTTATTTGGAAAATACAGTATTTACTACGAATTTAACTGAAACACATGAAACGTGTACGAGCCGTTTTAAAAAAAAACTTCTGCTTTCTTTTTGCTTCCACCGTCCCATATTCAATGCCCCCCAATTGCGCGTCCGAGGCTACTACTTCCCTCCTGGTTCGCTCCAGAGTCCCCTAGGGAAAACGCCCACTTTGAAAAACACTGAGTACGTGGTTAATAAATCAATGCCCGATATATGAACCTTAAATAATTCACGGAATCGACTGACTTGCGTGAATCTAAAATTTTATTGAAATACCTACTCGTAGTTTTTGACAGATGCGTGTGAATGAGTCTTAGTAAACCCTTTTAACAGCTTTGCATTCACTTATTTAGACTGCGTATATTATATGGAGAGAAAAATCTATAACGTCGTAGTAGAAAAAATATTTTTAGTCATTATATGAATTTATTTATTTGCGTCAAAATATAGATAACTTACTATAAATGTATGCGAAGGTTCATGTTATTATCACAAAGGGAACGATTAGTTACATTATTATCGTGAGCTTATAGGTGTACTAATAATTACTAGTACCCGGCCTGTTTTATAAGAAAATACTCTTAAAGTGAACGATAAATTTTGTTTAGGTACTAGAACAGTGCACCTGCAGTGTTTCTGAACGTAAAACAAAATTACCCTTGGGTGATATTAAAGGAAAAGGTTTACAGGCGCTATTTTCCAGTGCAACCTTTAGTAACATTTACATAATAATAATATAGTTATTGAGATAATTCGACGGAGTTTTTCTAAAGAAACATAATATTTACTTACCAAAAATATTTTTAAAAAAAAAATAATCTTCTTTGGCGCATAAATATTTGATTTAGTTATAGTCTTACCATTATAATATCTTGGCTACGGGCGTCATAACGGTGATCTGGGGAACTACGAAACCCCGCACTTTCAGGTACTTATAAATCTACACCCTCGACCTTCGCTATAGTCCGTAACACTGCATATTACAGCGCTATACAGTCGTCGCCAAGATAAGGTGGTTTTAGTAATAGCTACAGGTATTTCTTGCGAAATAATTAGAAAAAGTGAATCACGAATCTCGAGAAATAAATTTCGAGAGTTCTTATTTCTCGAATCTCGAAAATTCGAGATATTGTCACTAGAAAAAAAAAGTAAAACATGAAAACAAAAGGGATTTGGAACAGAAAAAGAAAACCGCTGACTATGATCTGAAATGGAAACTCTTAAATTCCCCGAAGAGAACAAATGCTAATTTAATAAATAAAAAAGCATTTTATAATTTCGGTGATGATTTTTTTTTTGTAAGATAAGCTTTAAAAAAGGGTGTCAAATTTGATCTTCATCGGATTCAGCCGGCAGAAAATTTGGGCCGAATTAAAAAAAAGGATTAATACGAAAAGTGTTTAAGTAACAAAATGATTTGTTTTTGAAGCTTTTGGTGTACTCATTCCACTCATCGTCAAATTGTTTTGTGCAAACATTTTACTGTGCTCAAAGGAAAACCACGCCTTAGCGTAGAGTACGGAGATTCACACCATCTCTTTATATCACTTCTGCACCATGCTGGGAGTGATGCAATGTAGATCAAGTAGTACGACTAGGTTACACTGGGTTTCCTCATGGTTAATTTAAAATAAGCTACTTAAGGTATTCAAAATAGGTATGATTAATGCTTCGTCTTCAAAATCTCTATAAAATCATGTATCCACGACACAATTCCAATGGGCCTGACCAAATTCAATCCCGCAATCGACTGTTCAATAATTATAATAGTTCTAAATTATTACCTTACATAATTCGTGTGGTTGCTGCCAAAAGTTGGTAAATCGATAATTTAGGTATTTAGAGTTAACAACGGATTATGTGTATATATTATATAAATATGTACCTATGCTAGAAACAAAATTCCAGGTCATCCGATATATCATCATCGGCCTGAATCTATTCACTGCTGGATAAAGGCCTCTCCAAGCTGATTCCACTTATCTCGGGCATGTGCGTTGCATTGCCACGTAGGTACTTCCGCAGAACTTAACCATTTTATCGAACCACCGGCCTCTAGGTCTACCTTGCGGACGTTTTATAGTTCTTGGGTACCACTGGATGACTAGATTTGTCTAGAGATTGTCCATTCTTCGAGCTATGTGTCCAGCCCATTTCCATTTGAGCTTTTTAGCGATATCTATTACATCGCAAACACTTGTATGTTTTCTTATCCAATTGTTCCGCTTTTTGTCCTTTTGCGTCATGCCCAGCATGCACCTCTTCATACTACGCTGTGCTACTCTAAGTTTCTTGATCTCTCTTTTACTTAAGGTCCATGTTTCACACGCATATGTGATTATGGAAAGCACACACTGGTTGAACACTTTAGGCACAGTGGGAGGTCTTTTTATAAGACATTACTCAGGCGGCCAAAAGCACGACAGCCCAGCTTTACTTTGCGAACAATTTCATCAAATATACACACATACTTATATAGACACGTCTTGTTGTCCCAGAAATATGTAGTTTTTTACTTGTTCGAACTGAGTGCCATTGATGTGGATCTCTTTTTGGCCCGCAAAGCAGTTGAACATTACTTTTGTCTTTAGTACTTACATTTATTTTCAAGCCTACTTTGTCGCTTATCTTGCATCATTATCTATCTGCATCCCATATATTATAAAGCACATAAAGTACAAAAAATAGCAGTATGCCTGATTTTAGCATGACAAACTTTCAAATTGCAATATTTACTCCATAACATGATTACGAGACTTACCAAATTTTAGCAGTAATACCACGTTATACAATATTATGTGTTCTTGTCGTTTTTTCTTTTTTCTTTAAATAATAATATACGCCTCAATATTCTACAAAGTACCTGAACGTGCTATAAATACAACGCTGTCCATATAGTATTGTGTCGAATCTATCAAGAGTAGTTGTTAGGGAAAGTAAAATCGTCGTTGGAGGTAGAGAAAGGGAAACAGGACAGGAAGTGAATTGAATATTTTATTGGGTGAACTGGGAACGACCGGATACGCTGGTGCCATTGAGCTCTGTACCTAACTTCAGTGTAAACAAACTGTAAACAAAATCCTACAATACAACGCCTGATGGTACAAAAATAGATGGGTTGTAACAAGAAATGACATCACCGGGAAAAGTGTCACAAAGGAAAATCCAGGATTTTTTTCTCATTTTCAGAAATCAACCCCGTTCAATTCAATTACCTACTTAGTTAACTATTAAACGTATTTGTATATATTGTATAATAGACGTTTCCCAAATATTCTTGACTTACTCACCCCTTTTCAAAGATAGCTTCTCAGTGGCTCCCTTTCCCTGGAAAATTCTCACACAACTATAAATACCTACCATATTAACATTAACGTTATTCGAGAATTTTGCCACGCAACAATGCATATTCGGAATGGCTCCGAGCAGGAGAAATAAGTCCGACTATTATATACAGACTATTGCACTGAATTGCGCGTTACGATGGTAGTGTTAGTTATTGATTTTCGATTGTATTTTTGTATTATTATATTATGTAAGTATAATACTTATTATGTATGGTTTGATGGCATAACTTTAGATATTTTTTATAGATAAACGAATATTTATGACTATTATCTACTATGGCTTGGAATCTTTCTTCTCTTCGACCATGTCCGATCCGAATAAGATCTTATGGGCCTCCACAGAGTGGAAGTTTGTATTAACAGATTTATTTATACGAGAAATGGATGTCAGCCACTTGCTTAATCTATTAGGTCTCATACTCTGACTCAAACACAAATTAATAAACAACAATATTATGTGTATTTGTCAGATCCAGGATTCGAACCTGGGACCCACGTCACTATAGGCCGACGCTTAAGCCGTGCGGCCATCGTGGGTGTATCGATTGTATATTTCGTTTAAACCAATATAATTAACGTATTGCCATGTCGGTATTTCAATATGATATTATCATCATTTTCTACACAGTTTACCATATTGCACTCGAAGTATGAGCAATAACTAGCACTATGATCTAAATTTATAGTTTCATGTCACGGCCTGACTATAGTGGACATTAGAGAGAAAACAATTCAACGGATTTGATGTAACAATAGTCGAAAAAAGCAAATGTTACAAGATCATAATATTATTCTCCCTGACTAATTTCTGCGCATTGGAAGAAATCGCCAGTGGCGTACGGTCGCTACTATAGATGCGGAGCACCTCTAAATTTCGATGAAATAGTATGTGTATATTACGTAGTTTGTACAGTTGTGTGATATGGTAGTATAAATTATTATACTTCGTATCAAGATTCAGTTAATTACAAATCCTAGGTGGATAATAATATAGTGGCTACGCTTTTCAGTGAACTGTAGTAGTAAGGAGATGACTTGGATGCTGGGGGTTATAAATGGATTCCAGGCACTCACCTTTAATGTTGATAAAGTGGGCGCGCTGGACTGGTTCCATATTCCCACTAGTAGTGTCACTCTAGCGGTAATACTAATAATAATGAAAATGAGTTTGTAATAGACGATGGACGCGACCTTAGCGATATCGAAGTTCGCACGATAACTTCTTGTTGAGTTACCTTGTGTCGCGGCGATCGACGCTCACACTTATGCCAGCAATGACGTCTCGACGGGTGACATGTGAACATGTGTTTATGCCATAATAACTGAATTTTTAATAGTGTGTCTGGTGCACATGGATAATGATGGGGGTAGGTAAGAAAATTATATCAGATTAGGGCCGCCACAATTGACTCGAACCGAATTCCCACAATCAAAAGTCACCATACGCCACTAGAAATCATATATTCAAGATAAAATTATTCCCGAATCTAAAAAAAATATATGTAGGTAACTACATATTTTTGGTAAAAATTTCTCGAATTCTTGTGGTTTTCTTTTTGGTTGATTTCTCAAGAAATGAGAATCTCCAAATTTGTCAATAAATATTTCTCGACAAAAGAGAGTCAAATTATGTCGTTATTTCTCGAGAAACCTCCGTTGTCCTCGAGTCCGTTGGTCAGTAGCAGAACGTGGGCAAAACGGACCTCGGAATTTTGACTTGTCAATGGATCAGTCGCATTGACTGATCACTCTAATAATATAATTTACATAGAGGTTTTATGACGATGTTCTGTTTTCGAATATTGGTTAATTACAACTGAATGCTGTTTCAAGATCAATTATTAAAAATATGTCACTCGAATAAAAGTGAAAGGCATTTTGTAAGCTTATAGGTCCAAGCAGGTCAACAATGTTGTATTATTATGATTATCTTTTATAATAATACACATAGATACAGTGTCCGGCATGTCACAATATTTCCTTCCGCCATACTGCAAATGCAAGGACTTTAGGAAGGTAGTTGGGTTAACCTACCGCACCCACAAACGCGTTATACAAACAAATGGAATCACGAAAAAATAGTATATTATATTAAACCAGGGGTGGCGAACCCTTTATGCTTATGTGCCAAAAAAACAACAAAAATAATGTGATAATACGTGGTGTGCCAAGGTGTTTTTTTGTTTTAACTCTCTTACCCAGTAATTTTTAAAATTCAGTTCAGAATCATGAGTCAATCATCAGTCAGTCATGAGCTATTTTTTTACCTCTTCAGGCCAATTTTTTAACCGTGAATTTACCAAATTAAAGTTTGTTTCACCACGTTTTTATTAGCTCGTATTCTTGTTTGTCCGGTACAATTTTTTTCTTGTGTGTCCAGTATAATTTTTTTCTTGTTTATCCAAGATTTGGACGATTGAAGATTTTTAACTAACTTCGCGACTAGCTAGATATTTGAAACTTTTAGAATATATCAGAACACAACGACGATGCATTCGTTTAATGCTTTTAGCTATTTGTAAGCAGAATTGAATTTATTTTCAGTTAATTCTGTTTTGTATGGAAGGTTATTATTGTTGGTTGCTAAGGGGGTCCTAGCAACAAAATTATTAATATATACGTGCGTTACTATGGAAATCAATATGAAATGTCAAAATGCCCTTTCAGTATTCTTTATTTATTTAGTATTTCTATCAAGTACAATAAAAAGTTTTTATTAATACATAGAATTGTCAAGTTTATATGATTCAACAGAAAATTTAAAAACGTGGTAAGTATGTAAAAAGTTCTTTTTATCTTGTAATTATGTTAAACAAAATTCAGTCGAGGATCTAAATCATCGTGAGCTTCTTCTTTTGGCTCTCCTTGCCAAATATTTTTAGCCTGGAATTTGAGATATTTCATTTCCAATCAGCGGATGCGTTTTTACACCCTCATCAAAATATCTTGCATTTGTCATCATGGTGTTCTACGTGCCAATTATTTAGGTTTTACATGGTTTGGCAATTCATACGGATGTCAATAAAATTCTCCCCTGTGACAGATGTAGCAAAGATTTACCACTGCTGTGTAAATCCACTTTATTACTTACTGTAGCCTCGGCAGTGGCGCGTTCAGGGTGGTGGAGTCCCGACGCACTGACTGATTTTGAGGACCATACGGTAAAAAATAAGATAAAAACCATAAATTCCAAATAGTTATTTGTATAAAATTTAGTCTTGTCAAAAACCAGTATATTTTCAATCGATGCTGTGTTTTTGCTTATGAATATCTTCATTTATTCTGTATATTCTGTCTTCGTTATTCTGTCTTCTTGTTTAGATAAACTACCGTTTTCATGAAAAAAAAAACGAAAAACAATATGTCGATTTTTATACTGAAATAATTGTTATACTTACTGCTTTTTACTTTATTTCAAATGGTTCAGAATTTCACGTAGAGCATTATCTGTACACTAAGAGGCCATCCATGGACTGAAACCGTATGTGGTTTAGATCCGTGTGCCATACTAAACTTATGATTTTTGTTCATGAAAATATATTTTCACTAAATTTGTAAGTGTAGTGTATGGTATAAACGGATACGATCAGATGCTTATAATATATTTTGTGAACATATATTTCCATGAACAGAAAAGATAAGCTTAGTATGGCACACGGTTCGAAACGCCAATACGGTTTCAGTCCATAGATGGCCTATTACTCAAGTTGTGATTTTTGTCGAAAAGCTGCCTTTTTAATTATAGGGGCAGCATATTATGAAAACAATCGAGTGAATAATAATATTTTAACAAAAAGCATTTTTAATGGGATTACATATTTTTGATAAAATTGCACATTTTTACTATTGGCGCTTTACCCGTTGCATTTGGTAAATTCGTAGACTGTTATAGTGTTAAAAATTAGCTTGATATTAAAAATACATCAAAGAAGGGATGCTCTTAAGCCAGCCGGACGATAAACACCATTATGCACCACCTCCTTTCTTAAAGACAGCAGGATTACGAGTGACGTTGGTGGGAACACGAAAATCAATACTAATCTTAGTGGTGTAAAATAAATAAATCATCACGTGATTATCCAAATATTATATCCACTGAGGCAGCCATTGCTTGGATTAACTCTGTTATAATATTAATAATATAAACCTTGCATTAATGATTTTGAATTAATTAACATCCATTTGCAAAGCGAAATTCAATTTGCATAATTAAGTCCAATGCTTTTACACAATATTCCGTTCGCCAATATTATTTATTTATACTAATGCTATTAGAATAAATTATTACATTGTTTTTATAACGTGTTAAATAAATGAAGTGATTAATTAATATACCTACCACAAATGCTGGTAACATTCCTTGGAATATAGGTATAATTGATTTTCAGATAGATTATCATGCTTTTTAATGAAGGGGCTCGAATTATAGATTGTAATTCCGGTTTTCGGTTTTGCATATTGAATACCGGTATTTGTTAAAAACATATTCTTTCACGGTATCCCATTTTTTTCCGTGTCGTCAACTTTTCTGCACAAAATGAATTAGAATTCCACACAGAAACCAAAATTTACAGGACTTTTTTAGTTTCCAAATTCCGTCCAAAACGTTTTCTGCCAAAAATAAATATCTGGTAGATTTTTGTTATAATTTCACAATTATCTGGTGATTCAGTCATTTGAGATATTATAGTATTATTAATTTCGCTTATTTCTTATTACCGGTATTTTGGATTTAAAAAACCGGTATTTCGATATCGATGAATAGCGGGATCCCTATTTTCAGAATACCGGTATTGCAATCCTTAACTAGATTCTAGAACAAATAATATATAGGTACTCATCAGACTTTGCGATATCTACCGGGTTTTTGGGATTAGTTTTAAATTAAATAATAAATTTATATACATGAAAATAGCGTCTATTAACGGCCAAAATAATTATGTAATACATGAGAAATGGGATTTGTAAAAATATACATTATTTAAAATAAAACACAATATTTAGTAATTATTCCATACTATTTATTAATGCCCAGGACTGGTTTTCGTTCTCTTTACAGAACCTTGTCAACTGAAGATTGGTCGTTATTTTTTTCCAATAAGTATTATAATATTATTGCGTTTATTAAGGCCTACTAAATAAGGCCGTAACACGAAACTATAAACTTCTGTCGTAGTTATTGCTCATACTTTAACTGAAAAATGGTAAAATGTTAAAAATTGTAATACGTTCAATGATTTAAACGAAAAGCTTCATTTACTGCGAACACGTTACCGCATTGTATTAAAAATTAATCAATAACTAGCAGTAGCATTTTGACTCGCAATTCGGTGCCCCGGCCTGCCTATATAGTAGGCCATGGTTGTCACACGCAGATATCAGCATCTATTGGTTAGATACTTTATGCACAATGGGAAATCTATATTTGAATGCCATTAATAAGAATCACATTTGAGTCAGAAAAACAGTTTAATATTTTTTAATGATTTGGAGGGAGGAATTTTTGGCTTTCTCGCCGGGCGGTTGAATCCCTCAGGGTGGGCCCGGGTGTGCCACTACCAGTGGCGAAGACTCCATACTAGGCGATTATTTAAAGCCTACCTTCTTAAGAAAAATATTTTTTAATTGCATATTGACATATTTATATACTTAATCACTTCATTATTTTATGTTATATAACAATAATTTATTTTGCCAACGAGATCGCATATGTAGGAATGTATTACAGTATTACACAGTTTACAAAACAACTGCAAAGGTATTAAAAAAACCACAGCGCGCCGCGCCGTAAATTAAATAATAAACGCCGCGCCGCGACTTCTCGGTAAATAAATTTCCGATTATGTTTGGAATAATTCTGAGTTTTTTTCGTATGGACTTTACGTCTCGTAACCTCAGCAAGTCTGCTGATTTGTACGAAATGAGGCAAGCTCCTTTCGCAGAGCCTAAAACATTCGCGCATAATATTGTTGTCACGACTGCGCACTTTGTCCAAAATCATTAATAATTAGATAATTAAAATAATAATTTCAACGGCGTTTAATCGAATATTAATAAATAAGTAAGTATAGATTGTTTTTAAAAATAAAAATAAATTTTATCTAATGATTTTTGATGCGTATACATGTTTTGAAAAATACGTAATTTAAACACATCGCTCATTTTTATGTCGTCAATGAGTTTTTGAAGTTTCATTGAATTAGTGTGTCGTTATCATTTATTAGTGTGTGCCTATTCATTAGTAGTAAATATCGTACTATTCTCGTAAGTATACCTGACAAGTGTGCTCTTTTTATCATATCTCCACAGCCTACCTCTTTCCAAAAGTCACCCTTCGCCACTGGCCACTACCTTGTGTATACTCACACATAGATCACACACGGCAACATAGATGATTGCTTATTGAAACCATGTCGTACCTACAAACTGAATTCGGGTTCGAAATGTGCGAATTCGAGATGGCATGCAAATAATCCAATCTATAATCAAAGACATCGCCGTGACCTCATACAATATGGACGGGCTGAACACGAACTGTGCGCACGCTCAAGGCTTGGAACGTCTTCGCAATCGCAACCGTCATCATCAGTCTGGATCAATCCACCTTCATCAATCTTCCTTACTAACTGAATAATGTCGTTAATCCAGCGGATTGTAGGTCTATCTTTCGGATATTTTGAAACTTTGGGTACCACTGGATGAGTACATTTCTCATACAGGCAGTGTTGCCATCTTTTTCTGTGCTGATTATAGTACAAAGGCGTATAAATTATAGTATTTTTGAAAAAAATATAGTACAGGAACATTTTTCGTCTTGAATCCTTTAAAATTATAGTATTTTGGCATATTTGGCGTAAAATTATAGTATTTTACATTTTTCGCCGAATCAAAATTATAGTATTGTACTATAATTTTAGTACGGTTGGCAACACTGCATACACGTAAACACTGCACCCGCATTCGAACTGTACCGACAGAGCTTTCGCCTCTAATACCGTGTGTCTCATGGCCCCCGCAAGGGGGGGCTAACAGGGCTCTAAACCGGGAGCCATCGCTCAGGAGGGGCCCGGCGTGGCGAGTCGACCAGTTAAGTTAGATAAACACACATCACAAATTTGATTTAATAGCAAAAAAAGTCGGCCGCGGCGCTATTCTCATTTGATAATGTTATTATTTAAAATTATGTGGTTGTACGATACAATTTTAATTGTGTATCGATGATCAACAAATCCATAATTCAAATGGATGTATTAAAATATAAAAAAAACACTAAATATAGGTAATAATATAGGTAAAATGTATATAAACACATTAATTTTACCGCGTACACCATTTGGAAAACGTTACTGTAGAGCGTCGCACTGCCTTTATCCTTAGCGATAAGTAGGGGGGGCCGCAAAAGATCCTAGCCTGGGGGCCCGCTTCAAAATGGTGTTACTAGTCTAGTCGGCTTAATTATAGTGTAGTGGGTGCCAGGTACGAATCCTGGGTCTGGAAAATACCTCGCTTGTAGGTAGGTATATACACATTACATAAATTAGTTTTATAACACACATGGATGAGTCGCAAGTTATACATATTCAATTAGAAATAATTATTATTATGTTATTCATAGATTAATAATATCTAAATACTGTTACATTTTTAAATCTCGTGTATTATTCTGTTCTATTTATTAGTCAAATAATTTATGGCACATGCAGCGTTCGAAATGTAAAAGTTTACGAACGCTCGACAATTTTCTGAAGATATTTACATTGTAGTTATCAAATTTTATGTGTATTTATAAAAATAAGTGTGTTCGATTTTCTATTATTATAGGCTATTTAGTTCAGACGGTCAAAATATTGTTTTCCACGAGACAGCAACAATTTTATCGATTTCACGAACCGGAACGGCGCTCCGGTGCGCTTCGGTCCATCTCGAGCCCTGGGTACATAACAGTCTTCAATAAAATATGTTTATGTAAATGTTGTTATACCATTTGAGACACTTATTAGATACTATTTTTAAAATGTGCACTATTTTTAATTCATTTAGCCATCGTTTACCTCCCTCTGCAATCTTCGCTACTGATAGGTAGGTAGATGTAGGTACATTTTCATAAGATAAAATTGCTCGCAAGAGATTCTATTTTCATTAGGGAATGCAATATTATGCATATTGTGTTCCTGGAATCTCTGGAATTAAAACAAATAAATTCAAAGTCTTCTTTATAAATACAATTTTTCTACGCAGTTTCCCGTATGTATTTTATTACCATAGCTCGTATTCTTGTTTGTCCGGTAGTTGTTTGTCCAGTACAAATCTTGCATTCGATTTTTAACTAACTTCCCGACTAGCTAAACATTTGAAACTTTTAGAATATATCAGAACACGATGCCAATGCATTATTTTAATACTTTTAGCAATGACATTGACTTTTAGCCATCTTTAAGTAGAATTGAATTCATTTTCAGTTAATTCTGTTTTGTATGAAAAGTTATTTCGACACCTTTATTGCTTGCTAAGCGGGATGGTCCTAGCAACTAAATTATTAATATATACGTGCGTTACTATGGAAATCAATATTAATGTCAAAATGACATTTCAGTATTATTTCTATCAAGTACATTTTTTTTTGATCGTTTAAGCTAGTCAAGCCAAGTTTATATGATTAAACAGAAAATTTAAAAACGTTGTAAGTATATAAAAATTTCTTATTATTATGTAATTATTTCTGCTTACGTCAAAACGATTACATTCATTCTTGTATTAATGGGATGTTGGGTTAGCGCTGCGCAATAACGAATGTTATATTCTTTAATCTTGTGTATTATTCATCGAATAAAAAATATTATAATCTGCAAGTACGTTAAAACGAATGGTTTTGTATTATTTCTACAACATACTTTAATTTATTTTCGGACAGTCAACTATAACTGAAGTTGAAATTTCGGACAACCTGTTTCCAATCTCATACGGTTGTAATTGAAGAAAAGTCAATATTATATCAGTGGCGTAGTCCTCGTCTATTTTTATTTTGTTTTTATATGTATTTCTACAGATTTAACGCTTTCGCTGCTGAAGAGATAATGAGATTTTAATTGCCCCCTTTAAAATGCACGTTAATTACATCGATTGGCCGCCTGGCCATTACGCGCTGTGCGCGTCTTCCGCGTCCAAAGTATTAATGGGATGTTAACATCTACATTATTAAAGTGATCGCTGTACTTGTTTGTAATGTATTATAATATTAACATATACGTAGGTACCCTTTTACTCTATCACTACTGTCCGAAAATGGAAGAAAGTTGTCCGGATCTCCAAGTTTAGTTAAAGGCTTAATTACATTGGCAGACGCGCAGACCCAACCCGATCCAACAACCGTCGTGGCCAACGTTTCAACCAAGGCCTGAACAAAAACGATGCATGAGTGCAAGGGAGAAAGTATTCGGCACCCTTATAATCTCTGCGACACGCGCTAGAGTAAGATAAAAGGTCTATATGTGAGTTAGTTTCCAAAAGTATCTCCGGCAAATCGTGGTGAATCACTTCACGTAGCGTCGATAATTTGCAAGCTCGTGTTGCTAAAATTGCTATTTTTTGTGTTAAACATAAAGTCGGTGGTAAATATTTTTAGTTAATTAAGTAGGAAAGATGATTCTGTGTGTTGTATTAAAATATGGTAGCCGTACTGATAAGCAAGAAGATAGTATTACGTTTCATAGGTAAGTTGATACATGTCCGTGATAATTTATTTGTATATTATTATATATTTTAGTATCAGTGACCTAGTGTTTCTTTAAAATAACTTAAATTATGGATATCTTTACCTAATGGTTGCATTTTGACCGCTTAAAAATACTATATAACGTAAAAAAATAGATAATTATATTTTAATTCTGAGCGTCTAGTGCGAGCACTTTGGGCGAGCACTAGCAAAATGGTCTATCGTCTCGAACAGTTGTAGATGAATGCGTTCGCTCGCCCACAAACCAAACGCACGGCACGCAGCTTCATTTAGCAATGCAATGGGTGCGTCTAGATGCATCTATAGTCTATGGTTTCAACACTATTTGCAATTACACGCAACTATTCAATCGCGTTGGTCCTTGCTTTTGATTGGTTTAAAGTAAACATAGTGTTGCTATTATTAAAAATATAGGTTGACCGAAAACTAGATATTTCTTAGATTGGTGGCTACACTGAACGTATTCCGCGTTACGTCAAAAAAAAAACTAAGCTGTCAAACCTAGCGAGCATCTGTTGAAATTTGCGCGGCCGTTTGACATTTATAGAAAGTTTTGTATACTTATTGTTAATTTACATCATGAATAACATGGCGAGCTTCAATCTCCAAGCCAATCGATTAAGACAAATTGTAGCGAGTATGTCTATATTTCAACTGGCGTGTATTAATTCGAAGAGGACCGTGTCCTCAGCGCTAGTCCATACATTTTTTTTGATATTTCGCCATCTTGGTAGACGATCGAGCCAGACGCAATCTGCCAATGTAATTTGAGCTTTATGGTCGTTTCAAAGATGGGTCCATAGCCTGAAACAGCTGTCAACATGAATTACTCAAATATAGTAGACTTGACACGAAAATTTTGTTTTCAACGTTACGTTTACCACATAAATGCCAGTTCAATTATTATTATTATGATAAAACTAAATTTTGATTCCTAGATACCATCTAGGAATCAAGGTTGATCCAAAATTACAAAATACGATCGCCAATCAGGGAACACGAAAATAGTGCGGAATTGCGAAGGTGCTATTCTTAAGTGCGTAGAAATATAGAAAAACTCAAAGATGTATTAAACAATATGTTATTTTCAATATTTACGTTTGTATCGTAATTGTACAATAAAATTCGCCACTTACACGCAACGCGCATTCAATATTTGGAATTAAGTAATAAACAATAAAGTATATTCATAGATTAAGGATTTCTTTTGCGGATTTCATCGGTAAAAACTCAGCACAATAAATGGATGCGGTAACTGTATGATGCCAATTTCAAATTATATTAAAATATCCCGCGTAAAAATGCCCACCAATGTTTGTATTGTGTACTTATCATCATAAAATTATCATAAAAAATCAATAATATGTATTCCACATAATTTGTTAAGATCGGTATCGGTTTCGTACATTTCCCAGGACACTCTATCTGTATACAGCTGATAAGAATCAGAATCAGTGATACCAACTGTATGTAATTCGTAAAAATATGGCAGATAGGGTAAGAAAATAAGCTACCTAAATGACAGAAAAAACTCTAGAATTACTCAAAATGCAAGAAGTGTCAAGAAACCAGCATTTGAAAAAAATAAGTCATAATTATCACATTGTTTTTACACGAACAATGATCGAAGTGAAGTTTCATATTTCACAACTAATAAAATAAGACATGCAATTAAATATTAATGTATGTTAGCAATATAATAATCATTTTGTATTTAGGTAACATTGTTATATTTTTGACTCAGATCTTTCAGCTGGTATAATATTCTAGCTTTATTATGAAAAGTTTTAAGCTGTCCAAAAAATTATAGATTTAACGCCATACGCCAGATGCGAATTTTGCAAGCTAGATTCTTATTAAAAAATGCTTTATTTGCCAAAAAAAACGGTGATCAGAACTGTATTTTAGTATGTTTTATTTTAATTAAAATGTCTGGTACAATTCGGTTTACAAGAAGCCAGGCCACACTAATTTTCATAGCTGATTTTGGCAAAATTCGTGAATTCAACAATGAAAACTTAACCTAACCTAACAAATAATCCAGTATATCGGCTATTTTCAAAATCGTTTTCCGTTGGCTTCCTGTAAACCGCCAGAACCCAATGTCTTTCTACAAAGAAATATTGTGACATTTTACAATATTAAAGTTAATTTTCGTATCGTTTGTATTGTTAAGTATGCATTTTACAATGTGAAATAATTTGATAATTAGTCGGAGGGTACTAAATTCTCGTTTTCCACCTTTCTAGTAAACAACCCGATTTGTTTCAAGTACGTCCTTAAGTTATTACGCAAGTCAGCGGAGAGACAGTGAACTGGAAGATCGGGTAGGCAGTCTATTAAGTGGATGAGAGGTATGCGGACCTCATGAATTATGAATACAGACCCTTGTCCTTGCCCGAGTCAGCTGGGGAGACGATCCGTAACAGTTGATTGTCGATTGCATTATGTATCGGTTCCAATAAATCTAGTAATATTTATTTTCGTGCTGGGGTGAAATGTGTAATATGGTCATTGGACAAGTGGCTAAAATACACGAACAGTATCAATGATTCACAGTTCATACCGATTATCTTGTGTAATCGTCATTCATTAATAACTATCATATGCAAAGATTTAGATTCCCACAAATTAGATCTAAAATCATCACAAGTGATAATCTAAAACAGTGATGTGTATGTCTGCCTGTACGCACGCCCACGATATGTTAATGCATCGCGACAATTCTATAATTATTAGTATGTTTGACGGATTTTGTTTTAATATTATATTGATTAACCTTTGTTGGTTAACATATTTGCGTTTTGGCAGCATACATCTTATACACTAAATTTAATATACATTATAGTAGGAAGTAATGAAAAAATAACATTAAATTAATTTTCGAAAAACTTAAATGTGTACCTTTCTTAAAATACCGGCATTTTAGATTTTTGAAACCGGTATTTCGGTGTCGATAAATAATTGGATACCGGTTTTGCAATCCCCATCTGCTGAACGGATATGGCAAATTTTACGTTTTTGACATGAGAAACCCTGATTTTACGTTCTTTAAGAGGCTGACAAAATAATAAAAGTGAAAACGTAGAAATATTGTAAATTAAAAAAGAACAAATTATTTTTTAATTAAAATTTATAGAAATGAGGTGATGATGCATAATGCTTTGTAATTATTAGACATAGCACCGGATAAACTAGTAAAAAACGGTTCCTGTGAATATTTCTGGGACGCATTCTTCAGTTTTTTGAACATATTATTCGGTGCAGACCGGATAACCTGGAGAGACTGGTGGTTTTGGATAGCCTAGCCTCCAGAGAAGGCGAAGCAAAGAAAAAGCGTCAGCGTGAAGGAGCTTATTGGGAGCAGCCTTTACTCTACCCAGAAAAAAGCCGAGGACGGAGACCGGTGGAATGTTTTAGTAGCTTAGAAGATTACTGAATTTTAAGGTAATCACGATCTTTAACCACGAGGTAACGACCAAGATTATCCTTACTTTCTTGTTTGACACATTTGAAAATTTGACACACTTATTTTTATAAAATACACATACGATTTGATGACTATGTAAATATCTTCAGAAAAATTGTCGAACGCTCCGGTTCGTAAGCTTTTCCATTTCGAGCGCTGTTATTATATATATATATATATCATTAGAAAATAGAACGTTCTTATGAGTTTATAATCTGCACACGTAATAGAAATAATATAAAGAACGTTGCTATCAACGCAATGCAAGAGGGTTACAGGTAAATTGTACGTAAAATATTTCACTGTGGCACAGTTCGCCGAAAGAGATGACCGTATGCTATACGGTCACCAATTTTATTAGATTCAATAATAACAATTCAATTTTCATAGCTGAGTTTGGCAAAATTCATGAATTCAAGAATGAAAACCTAACCTAACCTAACAAATAATCCAGTAGTATATCGGCTATTTTTAAAATTTGCTTGATGCTGGCGTCCTGTAAAGTGTAAACCGACAAGAACCGTGTTTTATTTAGACACGAATTTTATGTCTGTACTATACGACCCAAAGAGGTTGGACGGTCTTTAATATACGGCCATATATTTCCGATATAACATTTCACGGTGAAGTGTGATACGGCGAACTGCATACGACCAAGCTTCCGGACATGATGCAAGAGAGGATTGGAATCAGCTTGAAGAGGTTATAATCCAGAAATTGATGGATACTGACACTGATTAATAAAATTCGGTAGGTATTCCATGACCAAAACAAAAATAAGACATCTTTTCCGAGAAAGAAAAACTTGGCGACAGATTGATAAAGTATTTTTTTTCTTTCATCGTTCAATTTTCTTTATTTCCGCCGCGCTTGTTTCTAAATTCGCACGCCGGGGGTGTGTCAGGCTTTGGGCTGCGGATTAAGATTTCATCACTTTTGAGATTTCAATCAAAACTTTGTTGACAGCCATCTCTCCCGTGCTCAAGGCGCCAACGCATGCTTTTCTTGGCATTTTCTCCCTTTTCTTCTCTCGCTTCGTTGTTTATTGTCGACATATTGTCATGCCTGCGAGCCCAAACGGCTTTTTATTAAGAGAGTCGTTTTTTGTTGCCCTATCGCGTCGCGTTAGTGAAAATATTATGTCGCCGTGTATATTTTTATTATTAATTTTATCATTATCACCGACCTCGACTTCCGGAAACTTTACGTGGGTAAAGTTTTGGTCTAGTAGTTTTTGAGTTACCTGTGAAATTTCTGCTTGAACATACGTAATTTTATAAGGCGGGACTCAAACCAGAATCCACTGGATATGCGCCAATGTGCTTTACCAATGTGTCCTACTTAATTATAACGATATTAACTATTAGTATTTAATATTGGAAATTGTAAAAAGTTTCTAACAATATGTACTTAAATGTTAGCTGACGTCAGGATCTCTCAAAATTTTTGTTTTAATGCACCTACTTGCTTTTTAAATTAATAAACATTTTTTTATTCAGTGAATAATTTAGTATTTTTCAAATATACTAATGCCACACGGCGTCTCCAAGAATCTCTTCGACAGTCTTCTTCCATCTTCATTATTTTGAGATATAACTGAACAAAAAACAGTGTTCAGCGTTTTGACTATTTTCATGATACCCAAGTAGGCACAACCTATTGTTTTTTTGTGTGTCTATTCCGTTATAATTTGAAAACTACTGCACCAATATTGAAGCAACGTGCATTATAAACTACATTGTTCATATCGTAGAATAGATTAATAATATAGAAATACGATTACTATAGTCACCATAGACCAAAAATTTGAAGGCAGTTTTGGTATGTGACTTAAGGACGTTAAACACAAAAAATACCACACCCCTTGTGATGTCTTCAAATATTGCCAATGTTGAGTGCGCCTCTCTTTTACGTGAAAAACAATTATGTATTCTTTATCATGTGTTTAAGTTTATCCCGTATTTCATCACACTCAAGACCTCAATACAGCCACACCCAGAAGAAAACTAGCTTATTTTATGTTTCGTTGAGGTGCGGTGAGGTGCGGGTGGAAGGGTGCGAGCTATCTCTAGTCTCAAAATACCTACAGGCACAAAGAAAGTTGCATGCGAACCCATGTTTGGAGCACCAACACACCGTATTACATTAATTGTACTATGTAACAATATTGTCTATAAGGTAAGTGAGTCTTATCAATATTGGTCCAGTGGATTTTGACTTTTAATATTGTTATATTTTTACATTACACAACTAAATCAGATTTACCCTCTATCGTCCCATAAACAATATTCACTTCGAAAGGTACCCGACTGCGGATATATTGTAACAGAGTAATTACAATGTACACTGTAGACGTAGATAATATTCAGTGTTGTGGATTTGAACAGTTTGTCATTTTAATGTGGGAATAAACTTTTAATTGCACGAATTAAATTGACGAATCGTTATTGCGTTGAATCTGGTGTGCGGGACCGCTTATGGATTCAGAGTGATTTCAGTCATTAATTATCATCGTTTTAGTCCAGAGGAAAGAAAATGAAACGATTACTCCATTGTTCAGGAAAATATATTTTTTCACCGTCATTCAAGCTCATCTTCCCCTTTCAATTAAATTAAATGACTAACCTTTCGCGCTATTCGCAAGTATAAAGGAAGCAGATACTACTTCGTATTTTCACGAAGATAATTGGATTAAGATTTCAGTCGAAAAACATGTTTACACGCCATAGCGAACTGGGATTATTTGAGTGTTGTTTCCTTATGCTTACACTGATCTATTTTTATTCGGTATGTATATTCCAGGACTTGAATTATTATTGAAGTGTCGCTACTTTGTATCTTTCCTTAAGTACCATACGTGATCATTCTTAAATCCATGTAATACAGGAGCTCTTAACATTTGTGTATGTGTAATGTCTTTAAGACATTACGAGGGCTGAGAAGTAGAAGGCAGTAAGTGGAAAAGTGAAATTGTTCACGGGAGCAGTTTTAAACATTTGAAAGGTAAAATATAACAAATGAGACAGACTTCTTCTTCTTCGATGGCGCTATAGCTCAAGTCGAGCCCTGGCCTCCTCCACCGCCGTCCTCCAGCCGGAACGGTCCTCCGCACGTCTTTTCCAGTTCATGATTTTTAGCAGCTGGTTGGCATCTTTTGTAATGTTGTCACCCCCTCGTGTGCGTGGATTTCCCACTGGCCTTTTCCCCCCTGGGTTTTCTTCGAGGATCTTCTTCGGTATCCGTGATCAGGCATGTACTGGACATGGTCTGCCGAGTTTAGCCTCTGGAGTTTTATTTATTATATATTTATTATAAATTAAGAGTTTTGAATCTTGGTATGAGAGAGACAGTGATGTTTTTTTATTTCACTATAAAAAAACATAATGTTCTTAATTTTTTTTAATGTTACATATCAAAATAATTACAAGATAAAAAGAACTTTTTATATACCACGGTTTTAAATTTTCTGTTGAATCATATAAACTTGACAATTCTATGTATTAATAATTTAGGACAAATAAGGCAATAATTGTCAACAAATCATTTTTCGCTATTTTGCAACAAACAAACAAATATATAATACTGAAATGTCATTTTGATTTCCATAGTAACGCACGTAATTTAATTGCTACGACCACCCCCTTAGCAACCAATAATAGTCTTTTACTTTTTACGGATTTTTCTAGAATAACTTTCCATACAAAACAGAATTAACTGAAAATGAATTCAATTCTACTTAAAGATGGCTAAAAGTATTAAAAGAATGCATTGGCATCGTGTTCTGACATATTCTAAAAGTTTCAAATGTCTAGCTAGTCGGGAAGTTAGTTAAAAATCGATTGCAAGATTTGTACTGGATAAACAACCACCAGACAAACAAGAATATGAGCTAAGAAAAACGTGGTAATAATTGTATCTTTCTATATGAAAAGCATTAAATGCGAAATAATAAGTGGACTTACTTCACCCAAATCCAAAATACGAGGGTCTTCTTGATTTATATTTTGTAACATAGAATCAGCTGTTGATTAATCGACAATATTTTGGGTTATTTACTACAATATTACCAGTTGACATACTATTAATTTCTTGATCTTGCAACATCCTTTGGGATTCATTACGTTTAGTATGAAAAATATCATAAATATCAATAATTACGCCAGGATGTTATTATTTATAATCCGCTAGGGTCTGTAGTTTTAAGCATTCAGTACGAAAATGTTGCCAACCAAATAAAAACTTTAGCACGATGAAGTAAGTCCAACATTTTCCATTACATTGTCACATTTTATAAGCATAATGCGATATGTCACTCTGCCGCATTCTGCTTGTATACGGTAATGGCTTATATTTAAGGCTATATACTTCAGTTGAGGCATGGTCTAAAAAGATCGTGACTAGGCGATGCGCGGATTGTGAAAATGACGCGTGCCGAACGATATATAATTTGTCAAAAAAATCAACATGCGTCCATTTAATGTTATGTGTATTGTTATATTACTAATAATAATAGTATATTCATTGACATGTTTTCTTTTTCAAGTACATATGTAAAGTTTTTTAGTCATCTTTACACGATTTAAGAATATATTCATCCAACGCCATGACAAAACAAAACTGTTGAAAACTATTTTCCGTTTCACTGAAGTACGCTCTTAAAGGTACATATAACATCTTTGGACTTTTTGAAATCTACTTTCCGTATATATTAGTCTCATTTAAAAATTGGCATCAAAAATCATTTTCGAAAAAGTGGACTTACCGCCATCTGCTTCTCAGCCCCTGAATAATTATAAAAATGTTTATATTTCGTTTTAGTCATTAGACGTTTGCTATGCAAAACAATGAGTCGAAAACCGACGATTTTTTTATGTTTCACTCAAACATATTTCCTCTTACAAGACAAAAACAATTCAAAATTTTAAACAAAATATTGAATACAAAGTTTTGTACCTACTTGACGTCTACCCATTATAAACAACATTAAAGAATTATAATATAATATTATTTTGTTTTCAACACTCCTGATAATATATTATTTGTGTTATATTGGGTAATTTTCAGACAGCTGTATGGTTCGCATTTTTCTTTTTTTCATAGTTGACAAATATTAAAAAGTCAGAAGCTGAATTTGACAGTACTACCCACAGAACAGATAATAAATAGAATACCTATAAGCTATATTCAACACGCCGCACGTTGAAGCAGGGTTTTTGAATGTGTGAGTGTCCTACGAAAATGAAGCACGCATTATGCACGTGCAATAGTGTGTGTAATACACCAACATTAAATGAGCGTAAATGCATAAACCGAGAGCAGTTTTCAGTATTAGACGTACAACGTATTCTTGACACGTGTGTAAGTTTAACCCGGATTCTTCCTTACTCGAGTCGGTTACCTGCTATCGCCTTACCCGTTAGGTATTTCAGTTCCCATTATTTCTGAGTTCCCTGGTGCTACCAGTAGATGATACATATTGAATACAGTATGTGGGGTGTTAGTAGCCTCAATAATCTCTCTCGAGAATTATGAAATCCACGAACTTCAAACTTTCGAATCTTTCGATGCCCAATAATGAGTTTTGTACATTTGCGACGTATCGTATGTTATTCTTTAAAATATTGTTATTATATATATAAAATATTACGCGACCCATAGATTAAGAACTCCTGATTTAATACATTTAACCTGAGTGCCTAAGCTTTTAAAAGCCATCGTTTGAAGCTCGGATAGGTACTGTATGTATAAGATTTTATTTTTTTATTTTGTACGGTTACAAATGTAAATTTATTGTACGTATCGCTTTTATAATAGGAAACCCATTAATAATAATATGTATAAAACTGTTTCTGAATATTTTTAGATATACAGTTGGCCGTATTACAGTTCACCGTTGGGTGTTGTATTGGATATAGATTATCGTGTAGTATTTATATCAAATTATGTATTAATAAAACACTTATACGTACATATAATGTAATAAAATCTATCAGAATACAAAGGAAATATGGAAGAAAATAGGTAAGTACCTAAGTAAATATAAAATACAATCATATCGTATAATTTATATACAATTTGCTTTAAAGTATCAAATGTTTGAAATATTTTATATCAATCAATATTAAATTAATATGCTTATTGAATCTAATAAAATTTGAACATTACTGTCCGCAATGCTCCACGAACAACGCGTATTTTTATCTCAATTCTATACGGTCATGTCTTTTGTGTAAAAGCTTTCACTGAACTGTGCTACGGCGAAATGTTATAATATGTACAATTTACATGTAACCGTATAAAACTGTTCTAAAATTGAACGAAAATTTCGCAACTATTATCATGTTATTTCGACAATAGTGAAATGAGCAAAGGCATCCCTAAACCATCGCGGTGATTTATTTTGAACAATTTATTTGACGATTTAATTAAAATATTTGGTCCACCTTGCAAAGGTGTTTCCTAACAGTTTTTACGAGAAATGGATGATAGCCGCTTGCTCAAACATTAGCTAAGTTTGCCAGACCCGGAATTTTAACCGGAGACCTACAAATTCATAAACGGACATGTTAGCATTCATTTATCGCAAATTTATTTTAACGTGAACGTAATTACATGTCTTTTTTTCTGATATCGTGCATAAGATTTCTCGTAGATTTTTGTTTTCCAATTTAGTTTTTTAACGAGATTTGCGGCCTTCGAGATTTAGCCCGTATACCTTTGCGTATTCTGAAAATCCGTTAGACTGACAGGGCAACTAAAGATCTTCTAATTGGATAAAAAAAATATAAAAAATCTGCGTAGTATTAAAACTAGAAAACTGCAGTACCTACGTAACGTTACAAAATAACAAAACTACAGAATTTCCCAGCTCATTGCAATGATAGATCAAGAATATCTGTGATTGGAACAAATGCTGATCCACGAAACTATTTCGTTCAGCAGTCAAAGTGTAGATAGTGGTTCGAACGTGAAATTTAACTGTGGCCGCACAATTATTGACATTGACAGTTCTATTGAAACGTCTGATGGCCGCACTAAATTACAATTTTGTTGTGAATGAAAAAAATAAAGTTAAATTTTATTTACTTACTAAAAAATGGATCAATTTATTAATAGACAAGTCCATTTAATAAAATATATTTGAACATTTTAATACTTACATATCTATTTATTTAAAAATTATGCAAATGGAAATTCCTCAATACTCCTTTTTTCCAATGCGAGCCGCATGGCTGCTTCTAAGTTTACATCATTCTGTCAACTGGTTTCGATATTTGTTTTTTACGAAGTGCATTACACTGAATGATCTTTCACAGTCTACAGTACTAGGAAAAATCGACAATATTAATAAAGTAATTGTTGCCAATTCTTTGAATTTACTTTATTCTCAGAAACGGACTACATATTTCACAAATGATCTCATCACAAAAGCACATTATGGATCATTTGAGCGTGGAAATACTCATTTTTTCCAATGCGAGCCGCATGCCTTCTTCTAAGTTGACATCTGTCGACTGGCTTCGATTTTATTTGTTTTTTTATGAAGTGTATTACACTGGATGATCTTTCACAGTATACAGTAGTAGGAAAAATCGACAATATTAATAAAGCAATTGTTGCCAATTCTTTGAATTGACTTGATTCTTGGTCAACGTATAACTTCGACCAAATTTTTTTATCCGTGGTATTATTAAAATGGTTATTAATTACCTACTTGGTCATAACTCATTTCCAATAACGCATATTATTTAACATTAGCTCAGTTAATTAAATTAAATATCTACTGAAATTATTTGATCGTGGAAATACATAATCTGAATATTTTTTACTTTAAACTAGTTTTGGACACCAATTATCATCAAATAATTTTTACGATTTTCTCATATTTTGTGCTTTTCCGTCTCTCGCATATTTTTATGAATGACAGTTGGCAACACTGTTTTTTTATATATAAAATCGGTCCACCGAGTTTTGGCGGTTAACTTTCCTCGGCATATATTATGCTCGAGAAGGGCGTGCGATGACATAAGAAGAATTACTTTGAAACTTAGTTTTTTTATTGTACCTAATACTCTCGATTAAGACCGAGGGTGGTACGGGGCGGGTTTTGGTGGAGGGAATTTAACTTCAATGTACCTATACAAGCCTTTATAGTGGGTAATATTTAATATTTTATTACCCTTTAACAAAGCGAAGGTTGGTCCGTCAACATAAAAGCCATTTAATTAATCGAAAGAATACGCTCATCAAAAGAATCATCAAAGTTACCAGTGAACAAAAAGTTTTCATTATAAAATAGGTGAGTAATACTAATAATCTTACTCTGACCGGACAAAGTTAGTCAGCTGAAAAATAATTTAAAAATCGAACACCCGTAGGTATATTTCGTACCTACCTATTGTCTATTATTTTTTTTTTGCGACGCTGTCATTATAGTTTCACGGTCGAATGAACAAAATTCACCTCAGCCATTTTCATAGGTACCGGCTGATACAGAATTTCCTAGAAATTCGGATCAAGTCCTTCGAATTATTATTAACTTATTTATTTAATAACTGTTGTTAATTTATAACAATGTTATTGATTGCGTCACTGGCTGTGCGTCAAGACCTTTTGTGATTGATTACTGCTGCATGAAGGCTTTTCCTAGTGCGCTTGATCTTAAAAAGAAAGAGCTTAGAAATAATTAAAAAAAAAAAACTAGTTTTCATGTTAATCACCTTGTATAATATTCTTTAGCCATATCCGCCACTTAGTTGGAGCATATGGACACCAAGAATACCTGTCACTAGCCAGTCTTCTTGCATCGTTCCAGGTCATACCAGCATCTCATAGCTCCGCCGTATACACTGGTGGCGAAGGGTAGAGGTAGACTGTTAAGATCCAGCATAAATAGTGCACATTAAACTTTATCAGTCATACTTATTTGATTTCATTGAACTAAGAAAACAATTTGCAGATAGTGTTGGTTAGTTTTTAAAAATCAATTAAACCCTGTTTAAACCAAACCATAATAGTTTAGGCATGCTATGGGCGATCTGATAAAAATAGTGCACACTTTGTCAGTCACACTTATTTGTTTTCATTGACTTAAAAATACACATTACGATGGTGACAGTTGAATTT
Source organism: Rhyacophila brunnea (assembly GCF_057557595.1). Classification (NCBI taxonomy): domain Eukaryota; kingdom Metazoa; phylum Arthropoda; class Insecta; order Trichoptera; family Rhyacophilidae; genus Rhyacophila; species Rhyacophila brunnea. The sequence continues at coordinate 18,585,078 of NW_028232893.1, read as the reverse complement.
TTAAAATTCACTAAGCCTTGCCAACCAAACCACAATAGATACAAAATATTCTTTTATCTGTAAAATATCTAAAACCATGTTTGATTTAAAGGCATAATTTTAAATATTTTATAGATATACAACTATTTCTTGACTATTATTTAACTATGGTTTGGTTACGAGGGGTTTAATTAATTTTAAAACTAACCAATAATATCTGCATATTGTAGTAATAGTTGAATGAAAACAAAATATATGCATGACTGACAAAGTTTAATGTGCACTATTTATGCAGGATCTTAACAGCGTACCTCCACCCTTCGCCAATAGTATACACTCTATAGATAGTATTTAGCTGCCTTACAGGACGCCGGAATCAAGTTGGCTTGAAGAGCAAGCAACTAAGTTGAAGTTCTCTTCTGGCATTCGCAGCACATAACCCAGCCAGATCCAACGTTGCCTCTTCACTCTCAGCGTGATGAGAGGCTGCTTGGTGCGTTCTCGTATCTCCTCGTTACTCCCAGTATCCATCGCAAACATCTGTCCTCGTAACTCAGTATACGGTTGTGGCTGTGCTATGATTCGCTACCGTAAAGCAGCACCATCATAATGCAAGCATCGAATAGAAATAGGTTTTGACCGAGTACAGTCGTGAGCCCCAGACACTCCGCATCAAGTTGAATGTTGTTCCAGCCATTTATATTCGGATAGCGAGCTTTCTCTGCAAAATAGTTTGTATAATATTACCCTAATTATATCCAGTGTTCTCAAAATGGTTGCTAACCACCTTGGCAATTAGGTACCACCACCCAGCCCTCTTTAGGACCTATACTGAGAGGTATCGCCATATGACATACTGAACAATCGCATATGGTTTGCGTCTACTGGCATGCCAGACACTGGCTACTGGAATGTTTTTTCGCTGGAACGTGTCTCATAAGATTCGGTATATAAATTTAAAAAAATATATATATATCTTCTTATAATATATAACCCAACCGAGGTGTCAAGCCGAAACCTTTCCGGCTACAGATATATTATAGATTGTGTAATATAATATACTTATGTATATATTTGTTTTAACATTAGACGGCATTTTCTTTTATTTATGAATGTGGTTTTTCCATAATAACAATAGAAATTCTCTCCCGTTTCAAATGACTGTTCTCTTGTATTTTTATTCTCGTGACACGGGTTAGAAACAGAGGCGGATTGAGTACATACCTCAGAGCAATAATACTAAAGATCAAGGGTATTGTCCGGTTATATGAAACCGTTTTCTTTGTGTACGACGCACAGTAGAATGAACCTCAGTTTTATTATTATTAACTTACCTATGAAACGTCATACAATCATCTCAGTACCTACATAATATTTAAATACAACACAGTTAATCATGTTCTCTAATAAATTTACTAAAATATATACCACTAACTGTATATTTCAGCAACACATACTCGCAGTGTACTTAATTGCATCGGTCAAACTAATATTTACCAGCTTCACGTCTTCAAACATAACTCATTTATTGATATGGCGTCTATCTTACTCTAACGCATATTGCGGAGACGCGTGTCGTATGTTTTCTCATTCGCATTTACGGTTAGTTTTTATTCATGATTTGGTACATATACACCAGTGGCGAAGAGTAAAGGAACGTATAGTGTTAAGAACCGACGCAGACTAAACCTTGTCTTTGTATCCCGTATTTGATTTCGTTAAAGTAAGACTACAAATTGTAGACAGTGTTCGTTAGTTTTTAAAATTCAATTAAAACAAGCCATAATAGACAATAGTGGAAAAATATTCATCTATCTACACAATGTCTAAAATTAGGCTATTTTGGATATTTTAGAGATAAAAGAATATTTATTTATCTATTATGGGCTTAACGGATTTAAAAAAACTAATCAACACCAATACCATCTTGTATTTTTACCATTATGTATTATTATTTCAACGGAAAAAAATATGACTAAAAAAGTGTGCACTATTTTTATCGGATTGCCCATAGCATATGTAAACTATTATGGTTTGGTTTAAGCAGGGTTTAATATTGATTTTAAAAAACTAACCAGCACCATCGACAGTTGTATTTATATTATTGTTCAATGAACATAAATAAGTATGAGTGACAAATTTTAGTGTGCACTATGTATTATGTCAGATCTTAACAGCATATCTTCACCATTCGCCACTGCTATAATATATAACTACTGATATATTATACCTATTAATTTCTTATTAAGTATTTACTTTTCCTTCGTTTGATATTCCTTTCGAAACCGTTACAGGTTAGATAATGTCACCCGGTAGAGGGCACTATATAAAATATATTTTCAATTATTCATAAAGTAGTTTAATATTATAAAAACACATTTTGGTACTAGCGGTATGAAATAATAATTCAAGAATAACGTGAGTTCAATAAATTTTATATAATAAACTGCTGCCTTACCGGTGGTTCTCGCTATAAGTAAAATGCCCACTTCGCCCCTGCCAAAAACGTAACAATACTCATGCTACGGGTGGCTGGATTCTGTCCTGTCTGGGTTGACCGTCGTTTTATCATTATTTTTTTTCCGACATCAGAAGCCTAATCAAGGATAATATAGACTAAAACATCTACTCATATATTTATAAGAACTTAAGTATATGTATCACGTATATTTTTATTATGTATTAGTAAGAAAATCTGAAAGGAAAACAGCCTTTGTTGTTTTAAGACAAACGATATTATTTGTAACGTGATCGCTCCAACATTATTACCGTAAAAGATTTTGACGAAAGAACGAATTTTACACGTAAACAGCACTTCAGTGCACGCCAATTTCATCTGCAAGAGCTTTTTTATAGATGTTTACATATTCAAAGATATCACCTGTTAAAATTTTATTTTTCTATGCAGCCTACGGCCCATTACTACAGTCAGGCCGTGACACGAAACCGTAAATTTCAATCGAAGTGCTAGTTATATTGCTATACAACGAGTAGAATATGGTAAACTGTTTTTAGAAAAAGATTATTGTTTCGTATTGAAATAAATGGTAATACGTTAATTACTTTGAACGAAATTTATACACCGATTACAGGTGCATGGATTTACTGTTGGCAGTATGTATTATCGTACCCATAATAATAAAATACACGTGTAAAACGTATTATCGTGCAAATTGCAAGACTGCATGCATCGATCAAAAAAGTTTAGAAGCTTGTGAATTTTCACGCAATACTTTGTACTTGCATGGTGAATGCGCGTGGGCAGCAGAACCTGCCGGAAGAAATACGAACTACACCGCACAGAAAATTTTGACATTTACCGATTATCTACGAATCTGTCAAATAGCCCCATACAATAACAATATCGCGTCCCGCTTGAAGAATGAGGTTGGAGAGACAGTCAGCACTTTTACGTGTAAACAGTTATTATTGCGATAGTTTGAAATACAAACTATTAGTGCAAGTAAATCCATGCACACGTGTACATGCGCTAATATAATCGTAAATTTTCATTTACTGCGAATAGTAAAGTCACATCATTGGATTCGAAAATAATCAATAAGTAGCACTAACATCATAACCAGTAATTCACTGTCCCAGCCTGTCTATAGTCAGCCTTGATGCAACCCCATGCGTTTTATGTAGCGTTGTATTGATCTGTAAAAAAACATTTCAATATTACTTTGCATTTAAACACTATTTTAACGAAATAATATTAAAATTCGTCAACCGTAAAACATACGACTTTCCACGCTAATTAATTATATTATGCGCACGTATTATTATTTTAAACTTTATTTTTTTTAATGAACGTTGTATGGGAACCCCGTGTTCGGACTACCTTTTAATATGGATAAAATGTATTGTTACCGCATTACCACTTGTGTACCGCATTATTCGGATATTCAGGTAACAGGCGAAAAGCCTAATAAATTATTGGCTTTAATGAAACATGATGGATTATGCCAATAAGAGCACTCATTTTCTGTATAACAATTCAATATATTATTAAATTCGTGTGCTGTATTTTCCGATATATGATTCTTTTTAATATGTATCCATTCCAAATCCCATAATATACAGGATTTAAAAAAAAACAAATGAACGCCTTATATAACCTCCTTAAAAACAAACGAATAGGTACCTATTCCATCTTCTGTTACTTGCATACATATGCTAATTTATTATCTAATTGAAGATACATAATTTTAAAACATCTCATGCATATAAAATAATATACCGACTAGAAAAAAATCTTTTTCAGAAAAAAGAAATTCTAATGGGTATTATGCATGAGATGTTTTCAAATTAGTATATTATGTTCAATATAATGTTTCATTCTCAAATCTTGTGTCTTATTCGTTGAATAAAAGAAATAGTTTATTAACTTATTCTTTAATCTCAGAACTTGTCATTTTTACCACGTTTTTCTTAGCTCGTATTCCAGTACAAATCTTGCAATCGATTTTTAACTAACTTCCCGACTAGCTAGACATTTGAAACTCTTAGAATATATCAGAACACGGTGCCAATGCATTCTTTTAATACATTTAGCCATCTTTAAGTAGAATTGAATTCATTTACAGTTAATTCTGTTTTGTATGAAAAGTTATTTCGGAAGAAATCCGTAATCCAATCCACTATTATTGGTTGCTAAGGGGGTGGTCCTAGAAACTAAATTAATAATATATACGTGCGTTACTATGTAAATCAAAATGACATTTCAGTATTCTATATTTGTTTGTTTGTTTGTTGCAAAATAGCAAAACAATGATTTGTTGACAATTGCTTTATTTGTCCTAAATTATCAATACATAGAATTGTCTAGTTTATATGATTCAACAGAACATTTTAAAACGTGGTAGGTAGGTATATAAAAAGATCTTGTAATTTATTATTGATTGCTACGAATTAATAAAAAACCTTTTGCAACAACTTTAAAGGTATTTTCTCTATTTATTTATGATACATTTTAATTGTGTGTTTTTTTTTGAATTTGATAAGATCACACAATTATTGCACAGATATCTAACAAAATTGCATGTGGAGTGGGCAAGGTAAACAAGCTGCTTCAAAAAAAATTCAAATGCAGTTTAATATGCAATTATATCTAAGTGATTCGACCTACCTGAAGGCATTTGTTAGATGTTGAGAGTTTATTGCTGCGTAAACAGTATTCAGGTGGTACAAGAATAAATAACGCAGGAGAGATGATAGCGGTCCGAGGCCCGGTGGAAGGGATACTTGAGTCGCAGGCACGTTGAGAGAATGGTCCACGGCGAGACGTGACGAGAGAGTGCGCTCGTCCGAGGCTCGGTGGAAGTGAGTTCTGTGCCGTGTGATACTGAGACTGAATCTGAACTGACTGAGAACCTGATGAAGATTGATTGATGATGTAAAATATGTTGATTGTAGATACGGCGATTGTGCGATAGCTACGTCTTGCTGATTCTTGCATTGTAATGACGCTGACAAGGCCCGAGGTTGTATTCAGCAGAATAACTTGGGTACACTCAGAAATTTTTAAATGTATTTTTTCTGTCGTCTTAAGATACATTTATGTTCAGTTTTTTTGGGCAGTACCCATCTAAGAATTACTATCTAACAAAAATGCTTGCTAAGTGTGCAAGCTAAACGTTATTAACTACTTATTTACGAACTATTTTTTAGAGGATACCTTTTGGATTATTTCACTTTTATGTGATATCAAAACCAAACTTGTAATTTCCACTATATCAATTTTATTTTTCGTTAGCAAATATCAAATCTCACACCGTATTTTCTACGGGCAGCTACTATTGTATTATTCATGATTACTATGGTGGTATTCACACTTTTTCGTTTCACGGGGGCCTAAATAATATTTCGGCATAAATTATGTATATTGCGTCGTCTGCATAGATATTATTACGATATTTCGTCCAATAAAGAATCCTTTTTTAGTTTTCTGAGCAACCGTATTATGAATCGGATTGCGATAGCAATTGCATGTGAGTTATTAAATTTAGTTCATGGAAAAAATCCTTAAAAATTAAATGTGTGGGACTTTTCAAGGTCTTCTGTCAAATCTGCCAATCAAATATTTTTCTTTCAATGTGAAATATTAGCAGTTATTACTTTCTCTAGTGGGCCAACCTATAATCAACTCAACACCAACTTTACGCCCCAGAATTATTAAAGCCTCAATTACATTGAGCTTCTTTACGAGCTGTTTACTGGCGAATTTAAAAGCGGGCGATTCAGCTACTGCGATTTGATGATTACACACAAAACTTTCCATTCGCTGAGAAGCCACAAGCCAGTGACTATTTTGACAGAACGTAGTTCGTTTTCTTACCGGGAGGTTGGTACTGCGCTCTACTGCGCAGACGCAGTAGGCCCACACGCCGGCGTGTAGCGTGTAAAGTTGGCCGGCTTTCAACTTTTCTCGGTAGAGTGTTTACAACCTGCTTATTAGCATATTCGATGATTACACTGGGCGACTTTACAGGCAGATTGTAAATTCGCCAATAAACAGCTCGTAAAGAAGCTCAATGTAATTGAGGCTTAAGACGATACATCAGTGAAACGGCAAATAGTTTTCAACTATAGGCGCGACGAAATTTTAGACTCGCTGGCATTCGGAGAGCGAACGTCGAGGTGTGAGTACGTCAATTTGTTTCGTGATGCTGACGGGGGTATTAATTCTTAAATCGTGTAAAGATGACTAAAAACCTTACCCATTTACTTGAAAAAGAAAACATGACAATGAATATATTATTATTGTTACTAATAGAACATGGTGTGTAAAACTCCCACCTCCGCACCCGTTATGTATATGCAGCCACGTCATACGCGGCCGGCTAACATAACCCTTACGTGTGCCAGGTCAAAGAATTTAAGCCCTCATTTTGTCCCGAGCAGAGCCGCACGGGACTGGTGATGCAACCTTGCACCGAAGTGCGAATGCATAATGTTAATTTATATGGCAACTATCAGAGTGACTTTAAATTGAAGAGTCGCAAGGGGAGTCGAGAGTGTCCCGCTCCCCGTACGCTCTGGTGAATTTAGTAAAGGCCGCAAAATTTAGTAATATAGAAGATACGTTAAAGTGCCCACCACCACCCGTCATATATGCACAACCGTGGATATGCACGGCAGCTTTCTATGACGCTTTAAACGTGTCTGAAAGAAGTGATTTTAAGTGCTCATTCCGTCCCGATACGGAGCCGCACGGGACTGATGCTGCAACCATGCACCGTAGTGCTTAAAGAAGAAAGTTAAGAAAGAAAATGTTTGTTTTTGTTTTTGGACTGGCTCTGCTGTCCGCTGACGTTAAGCGCTTTGTGTATCCGCATACTGAGTGTCACGAATTGAAATGGATGAGTCTACAGAAGAGTCGGGACTATCCCGCTCCCCATACGACGCTGCAAATTTCTCAAATGCCGCAAAGTTGGCCTCGGTTGCTACCAGATCTCCATGACCAATTGGGCCCGTGTGAGGACGGACCCTGGCAAACAGCTCCGCTCGTTCGAATTCCATAAGCGGGCAATCCCAGAGGATGTGTTCAACATCTTGGTGGTCATGCCCGCAGGTACAACCCGGCCCATCTACTATAAAGCCAAACTCGTGGAGTCTGGCGGCGAAGTTGCCATGGCCGGTGAGGAACTGGCTAATCCAGTGCGAAGGTTGGAGTCTTCTAGTTTGGTGCCTGCAGAATACGTCTGGAAAAAAACGGTAAGTGTGCCGCCCCTTGGGGGAGGCGGTCCACCTCGCCTGCCATGCCGCAAATGCGGTCTTGTACACAATGTCACTTACAGTCTTCCTGTAAGGAACAACCTCGGATCTCTGCGGTGGTGTCAGATGGACACCGGCGTTGTGCTGATCCCCCTCAAGAGTAGGGTGATCGATCCTCTGACTTGGACGTGCAGATCGAGGGGTAGCACCCCCGCGAGTACGGCAAGCGCGTCAGTAGAAGTTGTGCGGTAGGCTTTGGTAAGCGAGATCAGCGCGAGTCGCTGCCCGCTTAGTAGTGCGCGTCTCACGAGAGTTAAGGAGTTTACTCGGGAATGCCAATTGCTGGAGGCGTAACCGGCAATTCCCATGAAAATTGCGCCGTATGCAACCTTAAGGGCTCTAGGCTTAAGTCCCCAATTGCGAACATTAAATGGACGCATGTTGGATTTATACGACAAATTATATTTCGTTCGGCATGCGTCATTTGCATCCGCGACCCGCAATCCGCGCATCGCCTTGCAACGATCTTTTTAGACCATGCTTCAACTGAGGTATAGCCTTAATATACATTTATTGTAATATTGTAAAGAACACCTCACGTTTGAGTATTTGCAATTGACTCTACGGATATGCTCAGTAAGTTTCCTACTAAATTAAAACAAGGCGTACCTACTAGAAAACCAAGTAAGTTACACTCAATGACATTCATTGGTTATACTGGAACATTTACCTACATACATCTGGCCTCAAACAAAATAAAAATCATTTGTATAAAAACAATATAATATTTTTATAAAAATGGTACTCCAACGCGCATGGAAAGAACGTGCACTAACATATTTACAGTGGATACGTTTTAGTCTTTCATTGGAAGTAGCAACGAATAATCTCGTGTGATGTCAATTTGATATAATCACGGGTAGGTATTTACAGTAAAAACAAAACAATGATTCGGCTGGCCGATGCTGTGCATGAGGTTGGGGAGCCGTACTGAATACCTGACAGCCGATGAGCGCGTATTCGTAGGTATTCGTACGCATACAACTACGAACTGAATCATTGTTTTGTTTTTACTGTACACAGTGTGGACTATCTAAACAACATTTAATTTGATAGCAAGTTTTCAGATATTTTATTACACGTGCAAATGGAAGGCAGAATGTCGACCCATTAGATATTCAAATTTTTAAAAAAAAAATGTATTTTACATAGTATTGTAATGATCATGATAAATGATAAGTTACAAATCCAAGGGGTTCACCACATGATAATATGAAAACAAAATACAAAATAAGAGTTTGTAACAATATTTTTAAACATAAAGCCGGGTATTATGAATATTAAAGTTAAGCGCCCTCCACCGAAACCCGCCCCGCCCCACCATACTCGGTCTTAATCGAGCGTATCTCGAATGAATAATAACAACGTACCTACATGGACGTACACTGAGTGAGATAAGTCGTTCATATTTAAATACAGTGGCGAGGGGTACAGGTAAGCTGTTAAGATTCGACATAAATAGTTATTTGTTTTCATTGAACTATGAATACAATTATTTTCAGATGGTGTTATTAGAGTTTAGGCATCCTATGGGCGATCCGACAAAAATAGTGCACACCTTTTCAGTCATAATAATTTGTTTTCGTTGAATTAAGAATACAGAGTGTTAGTTTTTTTTTTAAATTCATTTAACCCTGCCCAACCAAACCATAATCGATAAAAAATATTCTTATATCTATAAAATATATAAAACTATATATGGTTTAGTGACATAACTTTAGATATTTTATAGATAAACGAATATTTTTTGACCACTTGACTATCTACTATGGCTTGGATAGGTAGGGTTTATTGAATTGACTATATATACTGGATATAATTGACTGACAAAGTTTAGTGTGCACTATTTATGTCGAATCTTAACAGCCTACCTCCACCCTTCGCCATTAATATATGCATAGGTACGACCACCTAACCTTGCCCTCACGCAAGTTTGATTAAAGACTGTTATCGTTTTCCCAATTGATATTACGTATTATCAATGGCAGGTTGGTTCTTCATATTGGGAGAATAAACAATGGATGTCGGTCTGTACTAGACCATCTACCGATATTATAATTAATCAAAATTTGTATAATGAACTATTTCTATATTCAATGAATAATTTACAAGATTCAGCAATGTAACATTCTTTTATTGAAGATACATCATTTGAAAACGCGTCTGAGAAATAAAGGTAGAGTCTGTATTCTATAAACTGGCGTACACGTCAAACGGAAAGCATTGTGCAATCGCGTTCAACTGCAAGCAAGTTTTCAATGGGAGGGAACGAGGTGGATGCTGTAGTGGTTGAGGAAACCGGCACGCCAGCTTATAGAAGACAAACACTACCTATAACCACTAGAAAACATATTAAAAAAAAAAAAAAAAAACGACACCCAGCAGGATTCGCGAACATGTGCCTGACCACACTAAGCTATACGTGTCTTATGTAATTGCCATTGTTATTGGCAATCGGTTTTTGTATTTTTAATCAAAATATTATAATTACTTAAATTACTAACCCGTGTCAGGATCATTTCAAATCCTGGGGAACGCAGGTTCGAACCTGCTGGGAGTTTTCAAATTATGTATGCAAAATAAATATTTGTTTGACTTAATTTCCTTAATAATTGGCACCAACTAACATCTATCTACATTATTATACAATAATACAAAGTTTGTTTGTTCAAATTACTTTCCTGTCATATTCCTAATTTGAATTTATGTGGCAGATACAATTTGCATTTTTATTTGAATACAATTTAAAATTGTTGGTGTTCATTTATTTTCTGTCAAAATATTTTTCATTCCGACTCATTTAATTATAATATGGCAGTGAAAATGCTGTGATTAAGTGGGAAATGGTGATTAGGTATTAACATGTAGGTAAAAATATGTAATAGTAGGTAAGTGTATTACAGGATTTGTTGTAAATTTTAACCATATTTTAACACACTTGGTACAATAATAATAATAATGACGGACAATAATAAAATTGTCAACCGAAAATTTCTCACGATTTAACTGATAAATGCATCACGAGATTATAATATGACAGTTTTTATTTTTCTATACTTGTTCTTTTGGTAAATGTGCCGCAGAGGTGGACATGAGATTTTACAACTTTCTTTTTAGACCAAACCAAACCTAACCTAACCTAATCTAACCTACCCCAACCTAATATTACCTCATATAATCTTAGTTTGTGATAATAGTGTATCAAAATGTATGAAAAATTCAAATTTTCAATTAACGATTATTGAATCGAAAAGCCGATGCGCCGACAGAAAAAGGTATTTATTATAATTGTCTACATGGAATAAACTGTTTTCGTAAAAAAAAAAAAAAGCTCGTGTCCACCTCTGCGGCACAATTATCGTTCTTTTAACTAGGTATTCATGTACATTCATTCTTTTTTTGTAAAATGAGGTTGATAGAGATACATTGACTTATTTGCATATTCTTTTTAAATTTGCAGTTTGTGTTATTTGGTTATTTGTTGGTCAATTTCGTGATTACGTTGTCTACACAGAACTTCGAGAACCCATAGCTCGTTTTTTATTATTGGACACTCGTTAATGACATGCCACACTGTTTGAGATGTGTAGCCGTCACATGAACAGCAGTCATCGTACCTGAATTAAAATCTTTTTAGATAGGCTGTAATCCATTCCCTGTTAGTAACTGTGTGAGTTCGTGTGAAGTTTTTATGTTCCTGGCAAGAATGATGGCTGAGATTATGTTTGGAATAAATTTATTCGTTATTGGTCATGGGGCGGATGTTGTGTAGGTATATATTGTAGCCCTATTGTTTCTTCGTTTAGTGGTTTTTGTTGTTGTGTAACTTAGGGGGAAGTGTGTGAAGGCACGCCTCTGTTGTGGCTTCTGGTGCAGAAGAATCTATGGTTTGTTCCTACTTAACGGCCCACATGCGCCACGTAGGTCAAAACGGAGATTTGTGGTATTTTCAGAGCATAAGCCTGGACATTCCTTAAACGTTGGAATAAAATGACAATAGAAATGGCGTATTTCAAAAAAAATACTACTTTATTCTTATGTCAATAATTATAAGAAAACAATCATTATTCGTAGGATGTTTTATCACATTTGAATGGTCAAAGACATAGCTTATAATCAGTATCTTTAGAATTATCTTCAAATGTGTTAATCGTGCCCATTTTTTTGAATAATAAAATGCCTAATTCTTGTCAAATTTGGGATCAGAGATTATAAATATAATTTTTTATCATAAATATTTCACTATATAATGTTAACAACAATTTTACTAATGGTTTTATAAAGGCGTTTAAAAATTAATAAATCTAAAAAATCTTAACACCATTGCACATGGTTGTACTGAAATATGACTATATTCTAAAACATTTTTTTTTTTTTAGAATTATCAATAACCATGTCCTTGCTTTTTCGTACAAGGTGGTTGTTAGTAATTTTGGACAATCACAAACACCCAGGCTTTGAGAAAAACACATACATACTGTGTTCTCACCGGGAATCGAACCCAGAACTCTTGGGTGGAAGGCCAGTGCCTTATACAGTGCACCACGAGAGCCGCCAATTGGAGCGAGAGGTTTAAAAGAATACTATTTTATGTAATAAAAATACTTTATGCAGTCATCAAATTTAATGTTGAAAATAAATATAAAGGATAATAAGGCTTCAAAATTATATAAATAGATTATCTACAACGTTTAAGGAACGTCCAGGCTTATACTCCGAAAATACCATAAAATATCCATTTTCACCTACGTGGCGCATGTGGGCCCTTAATATAATGGAGTAAAAATATTAAATTGTTTTACTGTACACAAATAAAAAAGAACAATGCTTATTCAGGTAATCAAAGGTAGATGTTATTACAATATATAATATGCGTATGTTCTTCATCTCTTTGAGAGAACTACCAAACAATACAATTCCTTCTCAAATTAATAGTAATTTGTAAACGGGAAAAGCAAACACAACCCCAAAACTAATAAGAAACTACCCTTCTTGACCCGGGGCTTATCTTGCCAAAAAATAAATTGAGCGAAGCCCTTTAATCGCAGGTACACTCTGCGACGTCGAAGTGTAGCACATGAGTATTGGGGATGATGGGGGTGATGGAATTTACCAACAAAAAATACCCTTTACAAAACATAAGCACGATGAAATAATATTAATATAAATTGTTAGATTTCTTTCAAGAGTCCCACGATGGCCTGGCGGTGACGTATCTGCTTATAAGGTCGTGGTTAGCGGGTCTGGCAAATTCACACATTGTTTTTCAATGTGTTTGAAATAAATTATTATCAGATCACTGGTTATTTAAAGTACTTATCACACATATTTACCTACCTTCTAATCCCAAAATAACATTTTTTAATTTTTCAATATATAGGTAAGTACCAAATACTTTGAATTTCACAGTTTTCAGTGAAAAAACTATTAAATTTTCAATGACTAATCGCTTCTATCGCATGTTTATCCTCAGTTTACTGTGTATGAATTAACCAATGTTAAAAATAACAATTTTATATGCCTATAATGGCTGAGCGCTTACGTGTAGGCTTACAATGCTGTGGGTTCCGGGTTTGAATCTCGGGTCTGATAATTTTACATACTGTTTTTCAATCTCAATTGATTTTTAATTCATCTTCAATTTTCAACTTCACTTTTATTATATATTAGTAGTGTTGGGTTTCGATTTGGTTACCACTGTGGGAGTCGTCGGGGTGTCGCAGGTCATGGTGTTGATCATGATGATGAAGAAGTCGAAGATGGATGCAGGAGCGAGTTTTATTTGCGGCGTAAACAGTCGGTACAATAGTATGTTACATTAGTTATGTTACAATACTCATGATAATGTTTCGAGGTCCGAATCTCGGTACAATGAGATGTTGTGCGAAGCGATATAGAGACTGTGATAGTAACGGACCGGAACCGTATATTCGAGTGACATGTCCGATGAATTATTATTCGCTATTTATACATCATAATAATATCTACCCATTATTATTTAGGACATAACTAGGTATATTAATCAAGTCAGCTACTTACTGTCATTTACTCATTTGCGTCAATGGACATGCGAGTAGCTGACTATTGTATAAAATATAGATATCGCGGAAATAACTATTGTACTATAATTTGACACTACGGAAATGCATATTAAAGAATTTGTAATTCCGGTAATATATTTAATATCGCCGATCAATATGCTAACACGAATGGTTTTCTTCAATATATTATTTTTTGGAAAATGCGTTAATCGCTATTTGCCATGCGATAATATCGTCGACTGTACCTAATCAAATACACAAAGGTGGGCGCGGAATTTTTATTTCGCTCAGCATACGTACCTTTTGCTTTGCCCTCTGCCTAAATTCCAAATTCCAATACATACTGATTGAATTTGTTTCCTGGCGAATTTCTATAATGAAACCGCTGATGGATAAAAGATCGCCGCACTTTTCCTACCGCGCCTACATTATCTATTATTATTCAGTTAATTTGAATAATATTACTTACGAACTCTCAATGTTGTAAAAGTATGGAGTATTTTAAAATTATCTTTTTCTCATTATAAACATATGCGTGTATTTTAGTGTGGCACAGCGGTTTTCAACTTCTTATATTTAAACTTTCGCGTTGTCTATCTACGTTACTTCACAGTGCTTTGCGCCTAACAGTAAACGACACATCGTTTGAAAGGTAAAGCATTCAAAAGTTGTGATTTCATAGAGCCATATTATATTATCCGAATTATCTCCTCGCGTAATATTAGAATCGATTCTAATCATAATCCAATATAAATTACCTTAGTGCATCTAAACTAGATGTCACTGTAATTATAATAATTACATATTAATAATAATTATTTTAAAAACTAATATTATTACAATAATTATTTAAACAATAGTAGATATATACATATTTTAAAACATATATTAATAACATTAAATCGATAATTTTGTTTCAAGAAATTACTTGGAACAATAAATGTATGTAATAGTAAAACCCTTATTTTTAGCCTTTTTTCTTATTTGTCGCTTTCTCTTTGAAATAAAAAAAAATATATTTATTTTTTCCATTGTATTTAGATAGGTATTGATCGATTAAAATATGTTTAAAGCATTAGTTTGATAATGAATTTCTATGCGTCTCCCCCTTAAAAAATCATAGAAACGCGGCAATGTTAAAATCATCTACGATTTTCACACTCTAAAACTCGTGAATAAGTCATACGCTAATAAACTAAATATACTCTTTAGGAATAACTAATAATTCCTAACAACATCATAATAAATTTAACCCGATATGGTGCCGAGACCAACTGCCACACGAAAGCAAGAGAGAAACCTACCCATACCGAAATTAGAAGAAAGAGGCAAAGGAGGGTTCACAAAGCTAAAAAAAATCAGATTCATTTCTTTCTAGACTAGTTTTAAAGTAGTTTTTTTATTATTTTTATTAGACTGTGGTATCTTTGTTATGATGACTGTGTTCAATCGAATCACTTCGGATATTGTTAGATTCCACTTGCGTGTGTTGAGTTTAGATGTACGTTTTTTTATTATATATATCGTCTCTGTTCTGGCAGAACACACTAACTGGAGAATACTAGTTTTGAGTAATTTGACTTTGAAGTTGTTAAAATATTTGAAATGGTCTATCATGTGAGTTTATTAAGTAATCGTAAAAATGATGACTTTAAAATAAAGACTGTTTATTTATTAAGAAGGTTTACAGACCTTAAAGTTTGAAATAAGGAACATTTTGGTATAACTAACTCAATATGTCATTTTTTAGAATTAGTGTCTTCTGCCAGAACAGTGACGAATATAGTAATATCATCATAATCAGCCGGGGTCGATTCAATACTGGATGAAGGCGTCCCCTAACTACCTCCACTTTTCTAGGTACCTAATTTTTTGCTGCCACGTACATCCACCGAACTTTGTGAGTTCATCTGTCCAGCGGGTATGGCGGTATATTTTGTCCAGCGGCCTATTGCCATTTCATCTGCTCAGTGACCTCTATCACATCGCGTAGTTACTCTTGTTTGCTTCCTTAGCCATTGGTTTCTTTTGTGATATTTACGCATTGTGCTCAACATGCACATTTCCATGCCACGTTGCGCTACTCGTTCCTACTATTATTATCATAGACTATAGATACATCTAGACGCCACCCGTTGCATTTTTAAATGAAGCCGCGTGCCGTGTTTCAAGACCATAGACCAATTCGCTAGTGCTCGCCCAAAGTGCTCGCACTAGACGTTCAGAGTTAAAATATAATTTTCTATTTATTTACGTTATATAGTATTTTTAAGCGGTCAAAATGCAACCATCAGGTAAAGATATCCATAATTTAAGTTATTTTAAAGAAACACTAGGTCACTGATATTAAAATATATAATAATATACAAATAAATTATCACGAAGAACAACTTTACTTACCTATGAAACGTAATACCATCTTCTTGCTTATCAGTACGGCTACCATATTTTAATAAAACACACAGAACCATCTTTTCTACTTAATTAACTAAAAATATTTACCACTGACTGTATGTTTAACACAAAAAATAGCAATTTTAGCAACACGGTTATCGACGCTTAGTTATGCAATAAGCTAAGATTTGAACTAGAAATAAATATTATAAAGAGCATTTCTTCTAGCAATACAAACTCCGCATAAATTATTGGGGTGGATCTGCGAGAGATATCAGTGCGCCAGTTGGTAACTATGTCTTTTTAACTTTCAAGAAGAAGAGCAAATTTACATCCGACAATAAAAGTAAATTGTTTCCAACAACGGTCGCTAGATGTCGATACACGCACATTTAGGTAAAAAGGGTCCCTTACTATTGGCCTTAATTAATTAATTATGCATTGTGTTTGCAGGATCGGCGGGTACTGGCGTCGTTAGATGCCCCCACGTGAGCGGGTGGATGCGGCGATGTCAGAGGCGGTCGTGACCGCGGCCGCAGGGCGTCGCGTCGGGAGGGCGCATGCCGCCCCTTAGGAGGGGGGCGCATGGGCAGCCTGCCCGAGCTGAGGAGGTTGGCGCCCTCCACGCCGACTCCGCCCCCCAAGCCCAGACACTCTTTTGGTAAGAATACTCAGCGACGACCCGTGGTAGTAGGCAGATCATGCGTTGCGTAGGGGCGCCACATTATAAAGACCGCGCATAATACAAGTTTTGAAAATCGAAGCATAAAAAATCCTGTCAACGTAATGCGCATTAATATAAAATGTAATGAGGAAAGAAAATATCTATATTTTAATCAAGGGATATTGTGGTGCCGCTCGGGGCCGCATATTCCCACGTCTGGTCCAGTCTCTAGACCAGTGGTTCTCACGTGAAATTTAACTGTGGCCATAGAATTGACATTGACAGTTCTATGGAAACGTCTGGTGGCCGCACCAAATTTCACTTTTGTTGTGATTGAATGAATTAAAGCTAAATTTTATTTACTAAAAAAATAGATCAATTTATTTATAGACAAGTCCATTTAATAAAAGACATTTGAACATTTTAGTAAGTACATATCTATTTATTTAAAAATAATGCAAATGGAAATTCCTCAATACTCCTTTTTTCCAATACAAGCCGCATGGCTGCTTCTAAGCTTACATCATTCTGTCAACTGGCTTCGATATTTGTTTTTTACGAAGTGCATTATACTGAATGATCTTTCACAGTCTACAGTACTAGGAAAAATCGACAATATTAATAAAGTAATTGTTGCCAATTCTTTGAATTTACTTTATTCTCAGAAACGGACTATTTCACAAATGATCTCATCACAAAAACACATTATGGATCATTTGAGCGTGGAAAGAAATTAAAGACAAGTCATGTGTATTTATTCAACCAATTTCATAATTTTATAAATACATTTTCGAAATATTATTCTGTAAAGCGCTGGTGGCCGCACATGAGAACCACTGTTCTAGACGGATCTCTCGCATGAACCAGAAAAATAAGGTGATGTTTCCAGAAATGTTTACATTTTTTTAAAGCTTCCATTGATTGTTTACATTCACATTGTAAAAAGATAATATGCATCTCTTTAAGATCTCGGTACTTCCTGACGAAACGATCGCCTCATCCGCACCATGTATAACTGCCATTGGGTTTGCTCAGTCGCCTCGCACCTTCTGCGTAAATATGATCAGTATTATCACCATAGGTATACTAAAAAGGCCAATTTAAATTTAAATTTTCAGCCGCCACTTTTCACACCATTAGCCACGGCCGCCGACTGAAATCCGATAACAGGGTTGAGCCATTGTTTTTTGCGGTGGCAACCCTAATTAGATAGAAGCCAAGCAAAATGCACGATACATTAACGAAGATTGTTTTTTTGCCTCCGCCTCCGCCATCGCCATCGCAAATAATAATTATATGATGTGTTTGTTTTTCGTCAGATCGCTTCCCGCTTTCACTTTGCTAGCTGCGCTCCGCAGGGAATAAAGAAAATTGTTTTTGTTTCTTGTTTTTTTTTGTTATGGCAACCACAATAAATTTCCTGATGCGTTGCGGTATTTTGAAAATAATAACAATATTCTGTATGTTTTGTATTTATTGTTACACTAGCCTGCCTACCTGGTATTATTATATTGTATTGTTGTAATTGTTACGTCATCTCAATGTGTGTACCTACGCACAGAGAAAAAAAAGGTTGACAACCTAATAAACATACATAATATGTACAGGTGTTAGTTTCAAAGTCGGTAACCTCCATATTCTGTCATTTTGAGATACCTAATGGCAAACAACCGTTAACTACATTGAGGACTGCAAATAGAATATTTTTCATTTTGCAAACATATAAGTAAAAAAAATGAAAAAAAGCGGATTGCGAAATAAATGTCTTTAACGTCATTTGAAGTAATCAAAAAACTTGGTCATAAACTATAAAATATGGCGGTTTATAAATATACTTAAACAACTTTGCAATAAACGTCCAGCTAATTTTTATTTAACTGATAAACAGAGCTGGATTTGATGTTTTATGAATATTATACATACATTGCAACAGAAAACTAGGTTCCTACTTAGAGAATCAGATTCAAGAAAAATATCAAATAAAGTCATAATGGAGGTTACCGACTTTAATACTAATAGCCTCACATTATCTTCCTACAGATATGCGCCACGTCGTACCTACATAATATATTAAATTCAGGAGGTAATTTTCAAATTTTGTCAAATTCACTTTTTAATAAAATGAGAAAATGCGATTCATTTTCATTCCTCTTTCCCAAAAAGTTTGTGTTTACTCGTCAAAGATGTGGTCTCTCTGATCACCTTCATAATGTATGGCATTCGGCAAGATAGTATCTGCCTTTGCAATGATGGGATTGGATTAAATGGATTTGACGCTGTTTGAAAATAGACCTGCTGGATTTGGCCACTATCAAAAAATTGTCCCATATTATTAATTAGTTAGGTGTTTGTTTTTTTTTTTAAATTAATTTGATGTTGAATTTGGCGAGTTCTGAAAATCGCATAATGTCAATAATTTGATTTCAATGTTATACGAACATCGGTTTCCGATAAAATATCTCTTAGTAGTAAATAACTAGCGGTAAACTGTGATACGTACACATTTTATCAGTAGTATCTCATAAATATGACTGACATATTGTACTTACCACTACACTATGATCGCCACAGCCTAACTAAAAGTTACTCTTCGCCACTGGTATATGACCTTGACCGCGTTTTGTGGCTCTTGTTCCTATTGTCAAATTTCTAATGCGAATATTCTCAGTAAATTTAATCATGTACCAAAGTATATAAGTAAATCAATTGTAATATTTTTTCAGGTGCAGCAACGGTATTGCAGGTGCGTCACGGCGGACAGACGTTAGTGCCGGCTTTATTAGAGGTAAGTTGCATACATTTTTGTGAGTGAGATCTTTATCTTACAGTATATTCACATATAGTACAATATACTGGCGATATCTCACTCTTGTGATTGTCCAGGCCCAAGGCTCCGTTGGAAACCGCCGTCGGGAATCATGCGCGTCGTCAGTGGGCGCCACATCGGTGCGACGCCTCGTCCGCGGGGGCACGTGCGCCACGCGGGGGAACGGCGCGAACGGCGAGGGCGGCGACGGGGAGGCCGGCGAGGCGGCGGAGAGGTGGCGCAGGCGAAGGAGCGCCCTCGCCGTCTGCGGGGCGAGAGCCGTCGCTGCAGCGGCTCTGTTGCCCCTGCAGGCGCTGCAAGGCACCGGAGAGATCAGTAAATATGCTTTTTTTCTTATTCCATGCCAGGTCTACTTGCCTTTGTTTGCTCTACAACCCTTGGCGTGTCTTAGTTTCCTCCAAAGACTTCTCCATGCCGGACAACACCGAACAGTCGCTTTCTAATTACTTTGGCGGAGCACCTTCTAATCTTCCGTGGTGTAGTTCAGCCAATTCAGTTTCGGCCTCTTGGTCTTGTATTACATTCAGGGGATGTTTACAAAATGTACCTACGCATCCTGAAAGGGAAAAAGATTCGACTTTATATTCATTATATTAATTAAAATAAAACAAACAGTAGGTACAATAGTAAGTACTTATTCTACCCAAGTGTTTAGTAGCAGTTTCGTCCGCTTAGAATGACTTAAAATTAGTCAATAATTATCATTTAGAAAAACAGGTGTTAACATTAAGATAATTATACCCCTTCGCTCTATAATACCAAAATTTAAACTACTCTTCCCTTATCATAGGTACGACTTGGATATGATTTCACTTCCGAGTGGCCAATCACCAATCGACACCTTTTAGAACAAAAAACTGTTATGTTGATTCTTCACAATGGACCCTTGAATGTGTCTTCCCGATGTCTTAACCCATAGCTTACGGGTCGCACAAAATTGTGTTTTTGCTAATTAGTTTTCAAATGCAAATTAACACGTTAATTACAAAATTAATTAAAAGGGCCCGTAAGCATTGTGTTAAGAGCGTACATAAGTGAAACGGCAAATAATTTTCCACAGTATGTGGAACGAAATTTCGCAGTCGTCGCCAATCGGAGACTGACAGTCGAGGTGTGAGTACGTCAATTTGTTTTGTGATGGCGTCGGAGGAATATATGTAAGGAATATAGGAAAGATGACTAAAAACGTTCCGCATGTACTTGAAAAAGAAAACATGTCGATGAATATACTATTATTATTACGAATATAATAATAAACATAACATTAAAAGTACGCATGTTGAATTTTTTTGACAAATTATATTTCGTTCGGCTCGCGTCATTTGCACAATCCGCGCATCGCCTAGTCACGATCTTTTTAGACCATGCCTCAGTTTTAACATAAAATACGTGAGTATTCTTCTTCCACGCGACGCTCCATAGTTCTCAGGGTCCCATAATCATCCTCCAGGCAGACGAACGAACATTCCTTTGATCTCTCACTGTGTGATTATGGTATTCATATATTTAATTTCTTTCAGGTGGTAACAGTTCCCTTGGTTTAGACCCTGGAGGGTCGGGCGGGGCGTCTCTCCTGGCGTCCCTTCACCTGTCGGCCAGCGTGGCGGCGTTGGTCGCGCCCGCCATCACCAAGCACGCGCGCGCCACCACGCTTCTGCCGGTTGGCTACTTGGTGCTGTCTGCTTTCTGTGCGGCGCATCTCTATCCGGAGGTAATATTATGTAGTCAATTATTGTCACTTTTTCCCCAAACGGAGCCTGTGGGTCTTCGTAGAATGGAAGTTAAACTGACAAGGCTTCTGTGATAAATGATTGTTTTGTTAGGAATTCGCCCAACCAATTCAGTCGTTTCTCCGGATGAAACACACATATTTATAAAAAGTTGAGATCACACCAAAG
The DNA here is from genome assembly GCF_057557595.1 of Rhyacophila brunnea. Taxonomy (NCBI): domain Eukaryota; kingdom Metazoa; phylum Arthropoda; class Insecta; order Trichoptera; family Rhyacophilidae; genus Rhyacophila; species Rhyacophila brunnea. Next base: position 18,563,499 of record NW_028232893.1, on the reverse strand, counting down.
CTAATGTGAGGTACCTACCCGACTGACGGCAGGTATGAAAAAATTGTCCGAGGACATAGAGCAGTATCTGCTTTTTTTAAGCTGACGGCACACTGGGAAAAGGGAATTCGTTTCGTGACTCACCAGATAAAACATAGGTTCTCGTGGTGCAGTGCGCAAAGCGCTGGCCTTCCATTACGGAGTTCTGGGTTCGATTCCCAGTGAGGTCAGAAATATATTTACATAATCTTATATGTAAATTCCTCAAACCTGGGAGTTTCACCACTATTATTGGGCTTCACGGCCTGTTGTGGTGTTTAATAAAGAAACAAATAATAAAAATAAAATAAAATATGTATAGATACCTCCCCAATAATTATATTAATGAGAAGGATTCAATTGATTTTGAGAAAGAATTATAATATTAAGAGGTTCTAAATTAGATAAACAAACACGATACGAACAGATTCACAGACATCTATCACGGTACACCTGGAACCTCCCAATGAACAATAATATGACTCAGCACAGAGTTTGGCAGACACTAAATAGAGGGATAAACTCAGGTCAGGTGCCAGGAGAGCGCATAGTTGTGAATTAAAATACAAATGCTGTATACCTTTATATCCTGAGGAACGCCAATTTTACGGACACCCCACTGTAGACTTCAGAGAGTACATTCTACTTCAATTTTCACGATGGCGCTCATTAGGCTTGGCGCCGTCCTGGGAACACAATTATTTATCTCCTTTTATATTGTTTGAGCTATATGTACATACATACAGCGGTTTTATTAAGTTGTACTAAAAATAAACAACAAAAAGAAACTAATGTAGATGTGTTTTCTTTTTGTTCACAGCTTTATATCTTGCTGCCAGCATACATAGCGGCCGGAGCTTGCTGGAATACATTATCTTTCGCCCGAGACTCACTCATCAGTGCCTTGGCATGCTCGGGAGCCTCTCAAAACCTCGCCCAGCAAGCCCCACAACGCAGAACACTTTTGAGAAGACTCTCAAGAGCATCTCGGGCAGCCAGAGACCTCGGCCTCCTGGTCGCTTCACTTTTAATACCACTTCTGACACCGATCGCCGTGAACAGTGTCAAGAGTTCGCTGCAACATAATAAAAACTGCGTAGTGATCGACGATAACTCGGGCGCTGTGATACCGTGCAGACACGACAAGAACGCAACGCTGAACGCAGACGATGTAGCGCTGTGGAAGAAGAAATCGGCTGAGATTAATTTAACGGTTTCCACCGAAGAACCGTGGCCTTCCAGTGCTGAGACCGAAGACGAAAATGAAGAATGGCGAGAGAAGGAATGCGGCTCTAACGGTTGTCCCAAAAAGACATCGTTCGGGATTAATTCTTCCATCGATGCAACTGTAGCGATCGCTCTTTGTATTTGCTGCTTGTTGGCGGCCTGCTGCTCTGCGCCAGTTGCCTTTTGTTCTGGTCGTAATGCAGATTGTTCTCTCGGTAAAGACGCTTCCGACATGATCGGTGACGGAGAAGCCTCGGGGAGGACGTGGAGTGCCGCCGTGAGGGCTTTCAGAGATGTCAGGATGAGGGCTGCGTCGCCGTTGGCTCTCTTCATTGGTCTGGAACAGGGGTTTCTGTATTCGCATTTTTTACAGGTTCGTAAAGATTATAGAATATTCATACAATCTCAATAGGTACATAGGTACACAGCGAACAGCTTGGTAACCAGTGACGTCCCGTGGGGGTAGGCAGATTGAGCGTCACTTGGGGGCGGCAATTACACGAAGAGCGGCAAGTCGAAGAGAATCATTGGGTATATATAGAAATAGCTAGGTAGGTGCCTAAGCTTAGTAATAACGGAAACTTTCCATTAAAAAATTCAACTCACTGGTTGGAAACAAAATGTATTAATTACATACTATAAAAGTTGTTATTACAACTTCCTATTCCTATAGGACTAATTTTTTTTTGTCGGGTTCGCGATGTCTAGTTAACTTCCGTTGTCATTGGACGTCACGTCCTTCGTGAACAACAATGAGACGTGGAGATTTGCGAATTATATTTAAAATATAGGTAGATACATACTTAATTTTGTGTAAAATGTTTGCCAGTCACTCGCGAGTTTTGGAAGTTGTCAGGTGTATTTTTAAATGTATGTGAAACCGTGGACTCGCTATATTGTCTAATGACTCTAATGTATCCATTCAACACATCTTAGATATTGGAGTCATGAAAGGATGATCAAAAGTTCTGTATAAAAAAATGTGGTGGCATTTTGACACTGCCTAGGGGCGGTATTTTGTCTAGGAACATCACTGTTGGTAACCTTTATATTTTATATTATGCTATCTTTACCATTATACATAATATTATGGATGTAACTACCATATTATTATGTAAGTCCAATCACCACAGGCTAAGTAGCCCAACCATGGCCCCCACAAGGGGGCGGCTAACAGGGCTCTAGCCTGGGGGCCCGGACTCAGAAGGGGCCCGGCGTGGTGACTCGACCAGATAAGTGAGATAAACACACATCACAAATTTGCTCTCATAGTAAAAAAAGTCGCTTTCGGCGCTATTTTCCTTCCATAACATTATTCTTTAAAATTATGGGCTTGTACGATACAATTTTTAATTGTGTATCGATACTCGATAACTCCACAATTCAAATGGATGTATTAAAAGATACAAAAAAACACTAAATATACACATTAATTTTACTGCGTACACCATTTGGAAAACGCTACTGTAGAGCATCACAGTGCCCTTAGCGATAGGTAGGGGGCCCCGCCAAAGATCCTAGCCTGAGGGCCCGCTTCAGGATGTGGGGCCATGAGCCCAACCCTCATTATCAGTCTATCGAAGAGAAACAGGTAACTATATTTTTATTTTAGTTTTCTTTGAGAAGGATAAGGAGAAGATCAAAAGTATCTCTGTAAACTGTGGTAGAATTTGTTTGCCAGGCTGATATTACAACATAACCTAATAAACTATTCCAGTGGTACGTGGTTTGCGTGTCAGGAGACAGCCAACTGTGGCGGGCACTGGCTGGTGCTGCCCTGCTACGGGCGTTGGTGGCAATTACTCTCAGTATGCTGTTGGCGCATGGAAGACGGAAGATCGTTGCATGTACGTTAATATTCAATTTATTTTTAGTCTTCAATCTTATGATAGTTTTACTGTACTCATGACATTAGCGAAGAGACACAATGTAGTACGGTGAAAAGTCTCTGCAATCAAGTTGAATTGGTCATAGTCTGCAGGTTTGTTTGGCAAAGCCACATGAAGCTGACACAGTGGCGCACCCAGGGGGGGGGGCAAGGGGCCCTGGCACCCCCCAAAATTATCAGAATGATTTTAAACATTGAAATTGAAAGCCGATAAACTATACTTTTGGGCTTAGACAAATAAAAACACGGCAAAAAAATGATTTGTAATTCTCCAGCACCCTTTTTAGAAAAATTTCTTAAATTTTAATTTCTAACACAAAAATTTCGAAACACTAATGTGAGTTTTTTTAGAAACCCGATCCCTAATGGAATTGTAAAAAAATTCTCGGTGTCCACCCGAATTCCGGAGTGGTGTAGGTAATGGCTGGGGAGGGCTGACAGGGCTCTAGTCTGGGGGCTCAGGCTGTGGGGGGCCCGGCGTGTCAGGTTGACCAGATAAGTGAGATAAACACACATCATACATTAGCTTTAATAGTAAAAAATGTCGCCTGCGGCGCTATTATTCTTCATGGCTATGAATATTTTTAATTATATAATTGTGCAATATATTTTAGATTATTATGTGTCGATACTCAACAGCTCCATTATTAAAGTAGATGTATTAATAATCGCCAATAATTCACTGTATGAGTACCCTTAATTTGAACTAAAACACTATTTGAAAAACGTTAATGTAATGTTTCACACTGCCTTTAATCTTCGCGGTAGGTAGGGGGCCCGCCAAATATTCTATCCTGAGAGCCCGTTTCAGGATGTGGGGACCATGGTGTAGGTACACCGAGTACAATAGACAAAAGGCCGAAAAACGAAAAATTAGGCTGTGAAGAAGAAAAAGATCATATGGGACTAATTTACATTATCCTCCTTGGGCCCCCCCCAATATTAAATCCTGGGTGCGCCACTGAGCTGACATGGACCTGGAAAAAAGTAGTAATTCTGACAAACGATTATTAGAGCCATCGTTTGGTGGACATAATTATGCTGCATCTTAATTATTTGATTATCAAACATGGTGGAAGAAGAAGAACTACTTAGATTTGATAGCTGTTAGATAAGGGAAAGTATAAAATGTGTTACAGAATTTATTGACTGAATTACAGTCTAATATAAATTTATGGATCAGTTTCATGGCCCCCACAAGGGGGGGCTGACAAGGGTCTAGCCTGGGGGCCCGGCGTGGCGAGTCAACCAGATAAGTGAGATAAACATATTTCATAAATTTGCTCTAATAGTAAAAAAGTCGCCTGCTGCGCTATTGTCCTTCGATAATATTTTTACACAGTTTTTGTGCAGTGTTTAATTGTGTATGGATACTCGACAACTCCATAATAATTAAAATGGATGTAAGTATTAAAATATACAAAAAAAACACTAAATATACTCATTCATTTTACTGCGTACACCATTTGGAAAACGCAAGGTACTGTAGAGCGTCACACTGTCTTTATCCTTAGAGATAGGTAGGGGGTCCCGCCAAAGATCCTAGGCTGGGGGCCCGCTTCAGGATGTGGGGGCCATGATCAGTTTTATTTTATCATTTTTCAAAGAATTATTTTTTATTCAATACTGAATAATAAAAACACAAGATTTAAGAATGAACCATTCTTAAATCGTAAATACATAACAAGAAATAATGTCTGAAATGTACATATTATTATTAGAAATCTTGGATCTAGTGAAATTCCAGGCCACATCTATTGATTGCCTTTACCAATTAAGCTGCCAACTCAAGTCCTATCCATGCCGATATTTCCTGAGCGAAATCAATATATAATTAAATTAATATAAAGATTCAGTGTTAAGGAATACCTTGATTTGATTTAGCGGTCGGTTTGACATGGCACGCATGCTTGTTGCTGGCGATGTCGACGTGGCGTGCGGCCCGAGCGGACAAACAACTTCCTCTGGTGATGGCAGCTGCATGGGCAGGGTGCGACGCCGTATGGGAATTGCTTTTACCAAGTGAGTATCACAATTCTCTTCATTAAAAATAATATATTATTTACTTCAGTTCAACGAACTTCGCCACCAATATATATCTACATACATGTATACATAAAAGACGTCCGGCAAGGTGATACATTCTCACCAAAATTATTTACAGCTACCCATGTACACTTATTCAGGCATGACATACGTTTTGGACAGGGTTGCGATAAGCAAAATTTCGCAATCAATGGGGGATTTGGAAAACAGGACAATAATTTAAACATGAAAACATTTTATTAAGGCTATACTTCAGCTGGGGCACGGTCTAAAACAATCGTGACTACGCGAAGCGAAGATTGAGCAAACGACGCATTCAGAACAAAACATAATTTGTCATAAAAATTCAACATGCGTCCATTTAATGTTATGTTTATTGTTCTATTAGTAATAATAATAATATATTCATTGACATGTTTTCTTTTTCAAGTAAATGGGTAACTTTTTTAGTCATCTTTACACGATTTAAGAATTAATTCCCCCAACGCCATCACAAAACAAATTGACGTCTTCACAGCTAGACTTTCGCTCTCCGATTGGCAGCCAGTCCGAAATTTCATCGCACCTATAGTTGAAAATTATTTGCCGTTTCACTGAAGTATTCTCTTAATAAACTAAACAAAATAAATGGCATACATTAAATAAAAGTAATATTAACTGCACTAAAATGAAAAAAATAATTAATCAATTAATAGTTTACCTTGCTTGGCATGTCTGCATTATGTAAAATTTTTCGATAATATCCCGTTTACACATGCATGGATTTACTGCTAACAATACGTATTATAGCAGCCATAACATGAAAAATGCACGTGTAAACACGTATTATCATGTAAGATGCAAGATTGCATGCAGGAATCAAAAAATGTCAGAAGTTAAGAATTTTTACGCGATAGTTGGAATTAGTGCGATATCTGTGCCTGCGCAGTAGAATGATAGTTGCAAACTTCTAGAAGAAAAGAGTCAGCACTTAACAGTTATTATCATGATTGTTGAATTTACACACTATTGGAGCCAGTAAATCCATGCACGTGTACAGGCGCTATTCCTGTCAAATAATCTAGACCTTACACGCGTGATTCTACTGATTATGATGATTCCTAGCACGTGACATGTCAAAATAACTGCAAGACAAAAAGTTAACCACGTAACAATTTCGCACTCACCGGAGTCGGTATAAATGAGGGTTACCTGTATATTAATATAATAGTCTGTGGAACTACGTAAATTGAATTTAATATTATTGAAAGAGAATTTTTAAAAAGTTCTGTTTTTTATTTTGTAATAAATTGATTGAAGCAAACAAAACTAGTCTTGATCGTTAATAAATTATGCGTTAATTAACTTAGATAGTAGTTATAAGGTTGGAAAAATACATAGCAGTGTGAAACAATTATTTACCTAATATATTCTTTTCAGCACTGATTGACGAACCAGTCCCCGGGGGTCGAACGGCTCTCTGCCTAAGTCTGCGTTCCCTCGGGCTGTCGCTGGCGTTCCTGTCGCGGGCCCACCTCTGCGTCAACTGGGCTATCAGGCCTTTGATCCTGGCGTTACCGGCCGCCGCCCTGCCTCTCATATTAACGCCCGATCCCTGATCAACGAACCGAGATGTCTTGAGATCGGACAGGCCCGTTTATAATGCCTCTAGCTCCTGTGGTGCATGTATCGCAATTAGCTGACCATAGCTGTCGAATAGTTGAAAGTGGAGCTTTAATAAACTCATATATTATGATGTTCGTCAATCCTTTCTGGAGAGATGTTAATAATAATTTATTATAGCCATTACAACTACTTATTTTGTTGAAGATAAAATTCGATTTATGAATTACAGACATCTACATTTTCTTTTCGGTTTTAAACCTCACTATTTCCAGTTTTTAATACACATATAATAATGTGTAAAAATTTCAACAGATGTCTCAATGTGATTTAAAAATAATTATTAAGTCATACCCGAACAATTTACATGGCAGATAGATTCATGAGCACATTTAAAAACTTTTACATATTTACTACAATATTGAAGTACATTAAAAATTACTCTGACATTACAAAATAATAATCATATAATATAATACCTAATACGATATGCAGTGACTCTTTTAGAATTTTCAATAAGTTGAGTTTATGGCCAGTCAAATGGGTGTATTATTTTATGTATTTCATATTCTTCAATAATGCAGCAACCAAAAAGTAAATAATGATTATTATTTTCAAAAGAAAAAACCTCTCATCTGCTGTGATTACTTATTTCTTCAAGATAATTCTAATTTCAAATACAGACAACTACTTTTTTTACTCGGTTTGAAACCTCACTATTTCCGTTTCGTTTTTTGAATAGATTAGCTAAAATATCAACAGATGTCACAATGCGATTTCACATTGATTGATAAATTATGTAGGTATTTATTTATTTTTTAATTCTGCAATTGCATCATTAATTTAGAGATTTAGCATTGTTTCCTATATTATTTTCGAAACTCAGATGGATAACATTTATTTTGATAAATAATAATAATTATATTCCACATTACCAGGGCTGCATTTACACTTAAAAGGGGCGTGGACTAATCATCAGTGTTCAAATTATTGTAAAAATGACATCTGAAATACAACACAAGTTATCCTCAATATTTCATCCAAAAATCGCATGTTTTAGCTTATTTTTCAGACTCCGAGGTCCCGGATAGGTAGGGGGCTATAGACTTATACATAGTAAATCCAGCCCTACCTATCACTGTATTATATTACCTGTATTTTATGTATGTCGTTTATTTTAATATTAGTTTTGTTTAGTTTATTAATAAAGTGGGTATCAAATCCCCCGTTGATCGCTGAATTTTGGTTATCCAAAACGTATCCTCTGCGAACAACGGGGGGTTACCTGTAAAGTCTTTTCAAGCACTGCAAGTTAATAATATAACTAGTTACCCGCTTCTATAGTATATAGAATTAAATACACAAACCCCTGCAAAATTCATATCACATAAATAAATTTAAAATGTATTTTTATTGTAGATCCAAACCCAAAAGTTAACTGTACACAATAAATATATTTTAATGTTTTTAATGTTGAATGTGTTATAGTGATAATTATATTGTTTATAGCTGAACAAAAACAACTATAAATTGTGATTTCTGTATTGTTTAAAATTATTTGATGTGACAGACATTTTTCATTGTTCACCTATATTATTATAAAAATATATTATACGGATAGAAATCGTTGTGCTATCGGTAAAGACACAGAATTTAATTATTAATTATATTAAAAAATAAATCCCCTCGTGCCATAATATACCTACAGTGTTGTAGAAATTGAAAAAAAATATTATTAAATGTGAAAATATTGTGATTAGAATATTAAAATGTCACCCCATACTAGGTATTTTATTTTTGTTAAAATATTATAATTGACAAATTAATTGGGGCTTGAGTGGTGTAAATAAAAAATGGTGTGAAACACTTTTTTTGTTAATTATTGAGGTGCTGGGGATTTAACATGTGATATACATTTTTTTTTCATGTAAATTCAGTCAGTTTTCATGAGAACATCGTTTGTAGAATACGTCTTTAGTAATAATGTCACAATAAAATGGGTAAACCTTTATCACAAACATTTTGGCTTGTGTCCCGGTTAGTATAATATTATAGTTATTTTGTCACACTACGCAGTATAGGAATTCACCATGGAAATTGTGATTTCTTCGAGCACAGTATGACAATCTAGTGACAGCACCAATAATATTTGTTTTAGTAAGGTAAATTAGATGTTGACAAAAAACGTGACACTTTTATGTGATATATTTGTGTGACACTCTGTGTTACGGTTTTCGAAGTCGGTCTTCTCAATAAACATATTCTATGTCAAAATGAGTTTGGTGCAGTTTTCATATCACCACAATATTCCTGCCTATTTATGTATGAAAATGTATTGAATCTTTTTCCTGATGGAGCCTTCTATGTTCTCCCTATAATAATCGCTGAAGCAACTACCAGCTTGACATAAGTGACTTTTGTCTGTAAAAAATGAATCTGGACCGTGTTTGGAGGTTATTAGAAAATTTTAAATGATCTTTTATGCATCAATTTCATACGTTTCGGCTCCATCTCTGTACAATAAGGTTATTTTCAGTTTCTTTGGGATTCACACAATATGTATCTCATTTGTATGAGATTTTATAAGCATTTTATTTCTAACATTAAACATGTCTTCGTTCAAACAACTGAAACAATAAAAATAATATTAGTAGGTATCTTTTTCATGAAAATGTGTCGCTAGATTTCAAAATCAGCCAAGTCCATAATAGATGAATAGGAGAAAAACAGCTTTTTGTTTTCTCAAATACACAGTCAAAAGGGTGAAAGTTTATATTATTTCGAGTATAGAATATTTAAAATTAATAAATTCCACATATTGATAATGCAGAAATGTTAGAAAGCAGTAGTTCTTCAGCAATTCACAAAAAAGTCAAAAATACCTAAAGGTGGACTTGGCTGATTTTGAAATGTAGCGACACAAATATTGAAGGACATTATTTGAGAACAAGACCTCATATTTTACAGAATTTACAATTGCATATTTATCTTTGAAGTCAATTTACTTGGTTACCATTGCACTTATATTCATTCAATCCTCAGCACCTTAGTTCTTCGTCTCCCCCGTTCTAACTTGTTATAAGTTCGATTTATTAATTTTGATTTAATCAAATTTTAATCAAAACTACATATAAATTTGTGATAATTGATTATGAAGTAATTAAAAAAAGTAATTTTTACCGAAAAATAAATTTGAAACGGGATGACGATTTCTACAGTTCCGAGTTGAGGATGTTTGCTACCTGGTAATTGGAGCTTACCATTCCGATGATGGATTTATAGCTCTAAAAAACACATATCAACATCCCAACCTGAAACTGTAGAGTTAAAAAAAATGTCAGTCAAAATAGATAACTTTAGTAAATCTTTTAGTAATCTTAATTATTCTAATAATTCCATATTCCAAGGTTTTGTTAATCTATTGATAAGTTATAAATCCTCTTTATTAGTTATTAAGTTGATATTTCTATTTACTAAAAACCTAAAATAAATAAATTTTATTAACTTTTGCAAAAAACAACATGATAATAAATTATAATATTGTTAAGAATGCTCAAAAAATTTGTTATTTTAGAAGTATGTTATATTATTTGAATTTAATTGTATGGAAATATCATAAAACAGTATTATTAATTACAGTTTGTCTTTAGTTTGAGTCGAGACAAAAAAATCTTAAGTCCCGGCGATAAGATGTATGAGTCATTTATTTTACACATACTATGAAATAAAAATGAATCTGTGACCACTCGACTATGTTGCGTTCTTATGTAACGATTTTAGTCACTCAATAAATCGAGAGGAATGTTCCCGCGTATCGATTTGAATTGAACTGATAGTCGTAATCAAGATGGCGTCAAGTGAAACAAACTCGAATGTTGAACGACTAAAAATAAAAAGGACCTCAACCTTGTTTAATTCAACTTGCAAGTTGATCAACTCTATTGAAATATGGTCCACACTTATCAATTATTATTAAATTTCATCTGACATTCAACATTCAATAACAGATGCCAGAATACCATTGAGACTGAATGACACATTCTTCTTCGAGCATTTCATTATTTCACAGTATCTGTTTACATACAGTTTACCAGACACGTAAAGTAAATAATGCTTCCTCAATTAATTTACATCATTTAGATTTAGAGAATGAAAGGACCTCAACTTTGTTCAATTCAACTTGCAAGTTGATTAACTCTATTGAAATATGGTCCATATTAATTTATCAATTATTATTGAATTTCATCTGTCATTTAACATTCAATAACAGATGCCAGAATAGCATTGAGACTGAATGACATATTCTTCGTCGAGCATTTCATTATTTCACAGTAACTGTACGTTTTACCAGACACATAAAGTAAATGCTTCCTCAATTAATTTACGTCATTTCTCTAACAAGAGAAAAAATATATCAATATAATATTATAAATTTTGTTATACCTATAGATTCCGTTGGGCTCTGTTAAATCGACTGCAAAATTCAATTTAAATTTGAACATTTTTAAAACAGTTTGTAATAATATAAATATTATAAATTAATTTCAATCTCACAGTTTACAATAATGATATTATAAGGACCCTATTAAGAAGAAAAAAAAAGCCTCATAATTTTAAGGTCGTAAATGTCACAATAGAAGTATAATAATATTTATTACTTATTAAAATGTTTCATATCACCACCATTATTGTGTGTACCTATTTACTTATTTAAATGATTAAGGTAAACGTGACGTAAAGGGGCGTACTCTCAATATTACGACATTAACTAATTTAAAACCATCTCTGCACATTTGCTGATGTGACATTATTTGGCTATTCTACTTGTGCCTCATGTCGAGTGAAATATGTTACACGCGACAAGTATAATATGTTTTTTTCTACCAAAAATGTAGTACCGAGGCTCTATGTAGCAGTATATTAAGTTACATATTGTGTTTAGTGAATAATAATATCGATCCATTCAACGTGTTACAGTTGAGACGAGTGTCTATGTGCCAAAAAGTAACAAATTACCAGCAGATCTATTCCAACAACGTCACAGCATAACACTGTTTTGTCATACTTCTGGATCTGAAATAACCCACGTGTACTTGAAAAAATGTTAATTTCCATTATGGCCCGCTTACGTTAACGTTAACTAAAATAACTTACTGTAAAAATTATGTCATCATACTTAATGCTATTTGAACAACAATAAAAGAACAATCCGGAGCAATCATATCGATTGGTGATTGTCTATTCAGCAGATGGAGAGGAAAATGAAGTCATACCCAATTTGTTTGTATACATGTTTTCAATAAGGGAAGAGCAGTATGCTCGGTTGAAATTTTCGAGTGAAGGTAATAAACTAGTATACAAATCTAGTAATGCACCTATGTATTAGTGCACTGAATTAAAATTACTTGGGTTTATTAAAATTTCTGGATGCCAAGACACACGCTTTAAAAAAAAATTTAAATACAGAGTAGATAATAAATCAAAAATGTTGAAGAAATCCGTTTTCTAATATGCAACATCTTTCATGTTAACTGATAATATTAAATTAGCATTCTATGACATTTCTAATTGGCATTATGATAAGGATATCTTGAGCTGATCACATTACCAATGATCTGATATGACTGGCCCAGGATACGGAGATATAATGCAATTTGATCGCCAACCAAAGAACTTGGACTCTAAATAGGAGTCTTACACGAATTTTGGTTTGTTGGCGGTGTTCTGGTTTGGAGTATATTGTTTTGTTAACATAACCTACGTATACATCAATTCTTGATGTTTAAAAAATAACGATCAATGTATTACTTTTGACTGACTACCTATATAAAATTGATAGTAACTTTCCAGTATGTATTTATGGATACAATCTATATATATATATATATAAAATAGCTGCTTTGATATGGGTAATATGTGAGAGATACATGAAATCTCAAATTGACATCGAATTGAAGTACACACTATCTAATCCTATGAATTTAAAATAATATTCAAGGCTTATTTTGCCAATATACATGCACCTCGAATCACCTATGTATGTAATTAACAAGTCATGAAGATCTGAAATGTTTCTATAATATCATAATGAACCTGAAATGCGAAAACACTTTTGTTGCTAACCAAAGCTAAGCAAGGCTATTCTAACTAGTTAACACGGTTAGTTGATCCAAAATAACACGGATAACACTTGGATCAATTCCGTATACCAGGCCGGTATCTACAATAATTATTCAATGAATAATTCATAAGATTTGAGAATGTAACACTCTATTATATTGAATATACATAATATGAAAACATCCCATACATATACTCATTAGAAAAAAAAACCATATCGTCGTTGAAACTAGAAAAATGTGTAAATCTGTTTTAATCGAAAATTGACTTTGAATGCCATCTAGTGGCCGTTGTTAAAATCTTCCCGTCTTGCAAATGATGTAATTCTAAAAAAATTATAACATTATTAAATCATGGATGTTTTAACTTCAAAACCATATGTTTGTATACGAAACCATACTGATATTTGTGTCTCCTGAAAGTAGCATTTTTTGGAGTTACACAATTTTCTAGTTTCAACGACGATATAATACCCGACGGGACTTGAACCTGTAACTGTTGGATTCGCGCCAGTGTGCTTTTCCAATTAAGCTATGGACATCCTACTTCATTATGACGATTTTAACCGGTGCAAATCCCGTCGGGTGTCATGTTTTCTTCTAAAATGCATTTTTTCTAGTTATATGCATGAGATGTTTTCAAACTATGTAGAATCAAGTATGACATATTTAAAAATATGTTGCCGTACTACTCAACGACATTTGACAGCTCACGGTAAATTCTTAAAATCACTGTATCTCACATTTGTAATTATTGTACGTTGTACGGTATCTCGCTCTAAAACAGTTAACACAGCCATAAGCGACTATGTTAAAAAACATCATGCCTGACAGTTTACATATCGAGATAATTAATTGTCTGAATACGATACGACAATATAGAGGTAATTTTTTTGCTTCAATTAAATACATTTAGGTTTCATCTCTATAGAAGAAAGTTTTTTTCAACATCTTTGTCACTAACCTTCGATAAAAGACAGCAATAAAACCGGAAGATCACCACTGTAATTTGCCACATGCTGTAACATTACTGTAGCATTGACATTGTCAAGAATAGAGTAATTATTATTGTTGTTCCGATAGTTTTACATATGGTATAATACTGTTTGTAATAATATTATTGACGTGTATAGCTCACCCCCGTAATAGCGTGTTAAAATTTTATATAATTAATAAAACGTTGATAAATATAAATGAATGACAATGTAAAAATGTTAAGACTGTTTTGTTTAAATTTTATGACAAAATCAGCTTTAATATTTCGCCATTTTGTTAACAATCAATAAAATACATTTCAATTGATATTTTGTGCTTTTATTTCACCTTCAAAATTAATTCATATTATTCACTTGGTGGTGTGGCTTTGTGTCATGCACACCAATGTAATTGCGGAAGATCTGATGAAACTTGATTTCTGTTCATGGAAATATATTTTCATCAATTATATAAGCGTCTGACCATATCCGTTTATACAGGTGGCTCTTGACTTTTGCACGTACTTGGTTCCTGAAAATGTGTCGTCGAACAAGAACTTCTTGTCCACGTGTGAAAACTGTGAACAAAAAATCCGCTCCAGTGCAGTCGTACTTCCTTTTTCAAATGAGGAATGCCCCCAAATTTATCATTTCATTTGACGCTCCCATGGTGTACGAATCTGTCAATTTACGTAATTTGACGCTTTATATAATAAAAAAGATGTCTAAAACGATCAGGAGTATTGTTAGAGTTATTATTAGTAGACTTTTGGCTTATTGTGAAGAAAAAAATGAGTCGCATCTAAAAGAAGAGCTGAGTCACAAGAAGTCTTCTACATGCGACTACAGCGACTTCCTATTATCGCCGATTTCTTGTTGTCAGACAATAGAGGGATGTAAAAAAACATCAAAAAATGTACTTTAAAATATTTATTTATCAATGGGTATAATAAAGTTTACAAGGTGTATTATAGCAAACAGGTGTTTTCTTTATAAACTTATCAAGAGATAGTTGAATATGTACCACCCTTTTACTTATTAGAGAAGATGATGGGGGGCGGAGGAGAGAGGAGCGACTGCATGGCTGCGCACAGTTTTTGCATTGTGAAAGGTAAAATACCACATTTCGGCTGTTTTTAAAATTTACTTATCTTTCTCTACACTACAGGAGCCCTAAACACAAATAAAATTACATTTCACTGATATTAACAAGAATATGTTATCAGGAGATATTATTGAACTAGGTATATTTTACCACCATACGTAACGCAAAATCGCTAAAAATTGAGATATATATGTTACTTTATGACCCTAAGGACCACGGCACACTGGAAGCAGTGTGCGTGGGTGGCGTGAGGGGCTTTTTTCAGAAGTTGTTCTGTGCTAAGAAGCCGATTTCAAGCAGGCTTAGCAGCATGGCCTCCACAAGGGTGTAAAAAAGTCACATGCAGCAGTTTCACTTAGAAATATTAACATTTTGAAATATGTGGCCGTGCGATGCAATTTGATAAGATACGATTGATATAATAGATATATGATAATTCACGTGTAGAATTTTATTTTATAATAATGTGTAATTTTATTCCTACTTACCTACTAATAAAAATGGTTGTTTATCCAATATGCAGCGAATGGTCGCATGTTACTTGGCTACCATAAAAAGGGGTTGCGATCTGTGCTTTATAATATGATGTCGAGTACGCACAACTCATTATATCAAGAAGATTTATTAAAAAATTGCTAAAAGTATACAGAACACCCTTAATTATATCTCGCAGAACAATGGAGTTCCGTGGAATACCATTTGAGGAACTCTACTGTAGAACATCAAACTGCCCTTAACCTTGGCGATAAGTATGGGGCCCAAAATGAAGTAATCGCCAGATTTATGGTTTTCAACCATGAGATCTTTCTTCTTCATTATTTTTATTGTAAACTATCAGATTTAATAACATATTTTTGGTTAGGTTTTTTTTTTAATATTTTAGTCTTAGGTACTTATATATTATTTATAACAGTTGAGCAAAATTTCTATTACGAGGCAATTTTTCTTAATTCAGACATATCCGATTTTATCTTAGTCAATAAACAAACTAGTAATTTGTAGTTATTGTTGTGAATGTGTTTACCCAACTAGGAATTCAGTATGCATTACGTCCACATGTCGATATTTTGACCTTTGGTTTTAAATATAATACAAAAAAATTAAATATGACATACTATTATTAATTATAAGCAGCCTTTCTATGGATGTTGAATTCGTGACAAAAACAACATGAATCAATATTTTTAGAGAGATATTATTATCAACATGAAATAGGACAAAATCATCTATGTGAGTACAATATTAATTTGATACAGATAAGAAAACTTTAGTCATGTAACAGATTAACATAAATTAATGTACTATACCGTGGTCTTACAGGCAGAAGTCACTAACTCCAAAAAGTTCTGAGATAATCAATGTTTTGTGTTTTTTTTCTTCTTAAAATGGTTGTACAATATTTACGTTCGTTTCTATTTTTTATATGTTCAATAATCTTAAATCGTGACTTATGCCAGTCAAGCAGCATTATTTTTTCTAAATAATGACATTAAAATCTCAATTTCGTCAAAACTGGAGTTAGTCACTTCTGCCTGTACGCCCACGATATTATATTACAGTCGAACTTGCTTATTACGAGGAAGATGGGACCGACTGAATTTGCACGTTATAAGCATTACTCGTTATATCGTTATGTAACATTTTTTGTGCCACATTCTATTTAAGCATACAACAAAAAAAATCTGAAAACCATCATAAAAATCCCCGAAACAAGCATGGCATTCATAAAGTACAAAAAAAGTTGTTTATTGTATGAGCCGCCGGCGCTGGTAGATACCTACTGAGTTCACAAAGCATGGATTTTTTACATGCAATTTCAACCAAATGCGTGGATACTTTTTCAATGTTGTCAGCGAAAACACCAATTAGGTACTTAGACACTTAACTAGTGTCATAAACGTAATCCGATCCCGGCGGCATCCTGCCCGTTCAGATTTTATTGCTTAGGGTCGAAAATGTTTTTAAACGATCGACACATTAACAGTTTAAAGAAAATTTTTGACGATATTTTTGCTCGGTATACCCGATAAGTAGCTCATTATAAAAGTGAATAAATTTATGGAGAAAATCATTAACTAAAATGTCAACGAATGTTTCATCATTACATCCGAGATCTCATTATTTCCGTGACTGTAATAACTGAGTTCGACTGTACATTGAAATAAAATATTAATTTCTAAATCTAATACATACATCCACGGAATATTTGTATGTACCTACTTAGTGAGGTTCATTATTTAGTCATTTTCGTTTGCCAGGTGGATCATTTGGACACCATGACGTGGTCCTTTGGCTTGAACTACAAGCAAGCTAGGTTAAAATTTATGTGTTCATCTCAGATGTCTTGAGGTCCTGATGGTTTCTTTTTTAACACTACAACATTCTATCAAGCCCACAGTGGCGAAGGGTGGAGGTAGGTTGTATAGATCTACCATAAATAGTGCACACTAAACTTTGTCAGTTATACTTATTTGTTTTCATTGAATAAAGAATACAAATTGCAGATGGAATTGGTAAGTTTTAAAAATTCAATTAAACCTTCCTAAACCAAACCATAATAACCAGGAGCTGCCCTTTGAGAAGCCAGTGCTTTACACCAATAATTGGACTACGAGAATCCTTCTCTTATCTCCCTTATTTCTGACAAACTTGTACTACAATAAAATTCTCTCAGCGATAAAATATAAATGGCATTTTCATATTCAACAGATAGGACTGCAGAGGTTTGTCGAATCTTAACACACTGATTTATGGATTTTGGTGTATGACATATTTACAACAAATGAAAAAAATTCATAGATATAATATGTGACATGCGATTACTGCATTGAAGGGTACAGAAGAAAAAAATAGATATTAATAAAATTAATCCCAATATTATGTAATATACATGGCATGTCGAACGCGTCAGTCGCAGGATGAATTTTGGTTGATCGCACTATTGGTCCATAGGAATTGAACCGTGAAAATGTGAAAAGCATAATATTCAGTTGTAATTTATGATTTCATTAAGATTTTGAAAGCAAAGCACTAACCGTTTCTATTTTAATATTATACTTAACGAATTTAGATGATTTCTTTTTCAAATTAACTATGAGGAAGCTCGCGTGACTAGGTTGGTTCATATTGCATCACTGTCATCTGTCATCAAAAGATGTGAATCCTCTAGGTAGGTGAATAGTTAAAGGTGATATCTGTGTAACGTTGACCAATTTGTTGAGAGAAATAATATCATTTTTTAATGAGGGGACTATGATATTCAGCTAGAAGAGAAAAATGGTTGTTTGATCTATCATTCCTCGCTGAATTGATTAGCAGTGAAAAATTTCTGTGGTGCTCCCTTTTTTTTGATACCCTAAGCACAATTAGAGTTGGGTTTCGGGAATTCGGGATTTTTTTATTATCAAATTAATATTAATTGAAAAAACGATTTTCTATAATATGATAAAAGTGTCATTTAACACAATTAAGCCAACGTCGACTCAAAATAGCGCAATTTTTGCAACATCAAGGAATTTTGTGTCTCAAAAGCGTTAGCGATTGACAGTCTGTGTTTTTTTAAATTCTATTTTAATAAGTAGATAATGTTTTGAATTATTTTTGTTTTCCTACTTATATTTTGTTTGTCTTCTTACATGAATAAAAAAAAATCGGTGTGTATACTTATGTACGCTCGTTAGAAGTTATACTTCTTTGGCGTAACAAAACAAAAACAAAACTTGTGATAACCTAGATTCTTCGACTAGCTCTTAATTATCTTGTTAAATTACACACTCAAGAAAAAGTACCGCTTATTGGAACGCCGTTGGTTTATTTCTGTACACTTTAACTTATGTTACTAAATTTTATAATTATTTATCATTGTTTTTATTCTTAAAGTAACAACTGCCACTATGACATTTATTAGTTTGTTTACGTAAGGAATTGCAAATGGACGACAATAATAAGTTCGCTGCCTAGGCAACGGAACAATTCTAAACTATAATATTATACTGTATAATCGTCACGATTGGAGTATCATACTGTGGCGTAATGGTAGTGCGTTTGGCTGATAACCGAACAATCGGTGGTTCGAATCCAATCGAGTGCGTTTATTTTTGTGTAAAAAATTAAATTATGCGTTAAATGTCACACGCCAAAAAAACGCGCCTAAAGTAATATAACTTTTTTACATATTTTTTTGGAATTTGTCTGATTTTAGGATTTTTACAGGTGTTTTTGAAATTTCCCGATATCTCGAGAATTCTCGAGAATTCTTTTCCGAAAATCTCGAGAGTTCAAAATTTCATCATTTCGGGAAATCCCGAATCTATTCTCGGGAAATACCCAACTCTAAGCACAATATGATTACTTTACATAATGGGTAATCCAGCCCTGCTGAGCATTCATACTATGTGTACAGTCTATTTGATTATAGAAATTTGTCCTGATTCCTACTTACATTATCAATAATACATAATTACTTCGTGCCAACTGTGTTTATAGGGTGAAGGTCGAATGTCTTATCAAGCAAGTAGTAATTAGTAGAAATATTATTTATCTATTGAATAAAGTTTCAACAATATTTGGTACTCTCTATATCAGTGGCGAAGGGTGGAGGTTGGTTGTTAAGATACGACATAAATAGTGCACACTAAACTTTGTCAGTCATACATATATGATTTCATTGAAGTAACACTACAAATTCCACATAGTGTTTGTTAATTGTAAATAGGTATTAAATTAAGCCCTGCTTAACCAAGCCATAATAATAGATAATAGTCAATAAATATTCATCTATCTATAAAATATTTTAAATTATGCCATTAAATCATACATAAATTTAGATTTTTAATAGATAGAAGAATATTTTTTAGCTATTATGGTATGGTTTAAGCAGAGCTTAGTGAATTTTAAAAAACTATCCATCACCATCTGTTATTTGTAATTCTTAATTCAACAAAAGCAAATAAATTTGACTGAAGAAGTGTACACTATTTTTGTCAGATCGTCTATAAAATACCTAAACTATTATGGTTTGGTTTAGGCAGTGTTTAATTTTATTTTAAAAAAATAACCAGCACCATATGAAAATTATTGTCTTATTTTTTAGTTCAATGAAAATAAATAAGTATGACTGACAAAGTTTAGTGCGCACTATTTATGTGAGATCTTAACAGCCTACCTCCACCCCTCGCCGTTGCTCTAGTCTATGTTATAATATTATGCATTAGATTCTTAATTGAATAATTATTCAATAATTTATCTAGGTCGTATTTCTCTGTGTCAATACAACCAAATTGAATCTTTTAATATACCTAGTTTATCTGTCACTAGCGCCGATTTTCTTTGACACAGATGATGCATTTGATACATCAGTTCAACACTTCAAACCAATCATACAATTATTAAATTATTATACCTACCAAAATATTAAAAATATGCACATTTCTCACAAATTGAGGAAGAAAATATTTCCCAAAACAAAATCCTTGCAACTAATATCCGATAAGGAATACACACTTGTTCATAAAAAAATATTTATATTGTTATGTGTTTCTTCTACAATAATAATTATTGGATTGGGAAAAGTTACATTGATATTTTTACTGGGTAAGTTGATCAGTCAAGGGTTGAAAATAGTCGGAGCCATGGATCTACAACAGGTCCCTAAACGCGCCACTGGCTGTCACTAATTGGTATTGACTATAAAAAATTTAAAAATATAATATTCTGTACATTAAAATGACACATTAAACATGGACATTAAAATAATTATAAAAACACAAACATGTTTTGCTCATATAATAGGTACATATACTTTATCAAGTTTATATAAGTATCACATAACCAACAAGCAGTGACGATTGGTGGAGGTAGGCTGTAAAGATCTGACATAAATAGTGCACACTAAACTTTGTCAGTCAAACGTATTTGTCTTCATTGAACCAAGACTACAATGTGTAGGTGAGTAGTGTTTGTTTGTTTTTAAAATTAAATTAAACCCTGCCAAACCTAAGGCCATAGTAGATAATAGTCAAAATATATTCGTTTATCTTTAATATATCTGAAAATATGCCATTAAACATAAAAAAGTAGATATTTTATAGATAGAAGAATATTTTTAATCGATTATGGTTTGGTTTAGGCAGGGCCTAATGAATTGAAAAAAACTAACCAACACCAGTCGTAATAATATGTATTCATAATTGAAAACAAATAAGTATGACTGAAAAGGTTTGCACCATTTTCGTTGGATCGTCCATTGCATACCAAAATTATTATGGTTTGGTGTAGGCAGGTTTTAATTGATTTTCTAAAACTAACCAACATCATCTGTAAATAATTGTAGCCTTAGCTCAATAAAAACAAATACGTATGACTAACAAAGTTTAATGTGCACTATTTATGGCGGATCTTAACAGTCTACCTCCACTCTTCGCTACTGCACATTTACGTACAGCTTATTACAGCATTTGAACGCATGAGTATTGGAGGTAAATATACAATGCAGTGTATCTACACGTAAATATATTACGACAGCTATTACACTATATTACGTATCGATGCCTCTCTTAGTGTGTTTCTGATAATATTATAATCTAATATAAATTTTATTTTTATTTAGGTAGGCGATGGGTAGGCGTCTTTGCCACCGTCTGCTGGTGGCACCTAATACTCATAGTGGGCTGTAGAAATATTTTCCTCTTCCAGCCCCAATGAATATTGAATGTGTAGGAGTCGTCAATGTGAGGGTCGATGGTGTTGTAGATGAAAGACTTGTTATTCTTCTATTCTTGATGATGGAGGAGTGAAAGTTTATTTATGGTTACATAAGTACAAGGGTACAATCGGTACAATAATATAAGTAAACTGACAGTACATAGACTGAGATAGTAACGGACCTGGTACCTACTTAGATTCGTGTGACATGTCGGATGAATTATTATTCGCTATTTATACAATCAAAATAATATCTACCCATTATAATTTAGGAAATAACTATATTAATCAATTCAGCTACTCCTCTGCAACATCTTCTTGGCTATACTTCTAGGCGCTGTTGTGTTCTAAATGGGAGGAACTTGTTAGTTTATAATGGAAGTGCGGTTAAAAATGGGCGGAGCATGTTGTATTGCATGAGGAAATAATCTTTGCCCTAAGCTATTTACTTATTGTAGTATAATTTGACACAACGGAAATGCATATTAAAGAATTTGTAATTGCGGTACAGTATTTAATATCGCAGATCAATCTGCTGACACAGGTAATGAGTTGTTTATCGCCATAAATGAATAGGGAACAACCAGTCCTAGTAGCATAAAACATGGCTACTTAGGCACATTATTTCATTCATGGTCTCTGCTTGGCGAAGAAGTGGTGGAAAAGAAAACGAATATGACAGCTCATTACTTTAAAATGAAATTTAATACAATATTATGTGATATTGTATGACACACAATAAGAAATACAGTCGAACTTGGTTATTACGAGGAAGATGGGACCGACCGAATTTGCTCGTTATATGTGTTACTCGTTATATCAGAGAATAGGTATTATTAAATGAGCGGTCACACAACACAAAAAGTCGCAATTCAAACAAAAATACACCAATTAGAATTTTTCCCAGAAACAAGCATGGCATTCATAAACTACAAAAGAAGTTGTTTATTGTAATGAACACTGGTAGGTACCTACCAACTTCACAAACCTTGGATATTTTACATGGAATTTCAACCATATGCGTGGATACTTTTTCGATATTGTTGGAGAAAACACCAATTAGGTAGGTACTTAGACACTTAACTAGTGTCATAAACGTAATCCGATCCCGGCGGCATCCTGTCCGGTCGGATTTTATTGCTTAGGGTCGAAATGTTTTTAAACGATCGACGCATTTAGTTTTAAGAAAGCATGTAGCTTGTTGTAAAAGTGAATAAATGTATGGAGAAAATCATAAACTAAAATGTCAACGAATGATTCCTCGTTACGTCTGAGATCTCGCTATATCCGTGATCGTAATAACCAAGTTCGACTGTATATGTCATTTGTATTTCTTTAACCTCAAGATCTACAGTACTTTATTATTGTTTTATATTATGTTCAGTTTTATAATGTAAATCCTGATTTTCTTATTTAACACAGATACAGAATTTCCATCTATATAAAGTCAAAATATATTTGTTTGATTTCATTTTCCTACTTGGCCTCAACTGACAGTACATAATATAAAAAATAATACAAAGTGTTTGTTCAAACTATCTTTCCTACCATTTCCAATTTTAAATTTCCATGACAGATCAAGATAATACCCCGTTCACACGTGCATGGATTTACTGCTGACATGTATTATCGCGGCCATAACAAAAAAAACCACATGTAAACACGTATTAGGTATCATGCAAATTGCAAGACTGCACACATGGCTCAAAAAAGTTCAGAAGTTGATAGTGATGAACCTGCCGGAATAAAAACAAACTACTCCGCGCAGATACTCATTTTGACGTTTATCGATTTTCACGACCTGTCAAATAGCAACGTACAATGACAACGTCAACAATGGCGTCTCGCTTCCGCTTGAAGAATGAGATTGGCGAGACAGTCAGCACTTTTACATGTAAACAGTTATTATCGCGATAGTTTAAAATACACACTATTGGTGCCAGTAAATCCATGCACGTGTACAGGCGCTATACAGTTTGCATATTTTGGATTTGATTTTAACTTGATGTTCTTGTGTTTGACTTAGCTGTTAAAATTATTTTTATTTTGACATGTTTTATGCAGTGGGGAAGGGTGGAGGGCGGCTGTTAAGATCCGACATAAATACTGCAAACTAAACTTTGTCAGTCAAACATATTTGTTTTCATTTACCTAACTGGCATATGCATATAACAGCAAACTGCATTCAAGCTATTTACTGCAAATTTGCATGCATAAACCTAATTTGAATCTGTCGAATAGTGACGTCACGTCGCTGACATAATACGCGTCATGCCGTGGCTAATGTTACCAACTTTTAGATTTAAATTTCCCGATAATTAATTTAAAATTTTGAAATTGTGAATAGGTGAAAAAATATGCAAACGGTACCATATAAATTTAATAATTATAAATGAATAATTATCATAAACTTTAAATAATCTATTTGTTATAAAATCATATTTATTTTATACTTCTTAATGCACAAAATGATAAAAGTATACCCAGTAAATATTTCCATAATATGGCAATACAGCTTCGCAGACTCATTGACAATATTACATACATCTCCATCGATCCACGATCTGTATACATTTTTACAATTTACATTTAGCATCATCATGAATCCGATTATAGCACAACGGGACGTTTCAAGTCTCCTACTATACGCTTGTTGTGATGAAGTCATTTTAGACGTATATTAAAGTGACACTGACAGCTCGCGCAGATCGCCGCCATTTTAAGTTTGGTGTGCATTCCTGTACGCATCTTCGTGACGTATGCATTTTTTATAGTTTTCTTATTTGGCCGGTAAACCACTTACTGCGTTGAATGCGGTTCAAAAGTGTATGAATACGGCAGTAAGACTACAATGGGTAGATAGTGTTTGTTAGTTTTTAAATAAAATAAAATAAACGAAAACAAATAAATATGTCTGAATAAGTGTGCATTTTTGCTATTTTTGTCGGATCGCCCATAGAATATCCAACTATTATGTCTTGGTTAGGCAGGATTTAATTGAATTTTAAAAACTAACCAGCACCATTTGAAAATTGTATTCTTAGTTCAGTGACAACAAATGAGTATGACTGACAAAGTTTAGTGTGCACTATTTATGTCGAACCGCCTACCACCACCCCTCGCCACTGGTTTTATGCCTAATATGTTGTTAATATTTTAATATTGAAGAATGTAACTTATTATTGTTTTGTTAAGTAAGATGTATAATTGATCAATGAAGCGACCTCGTGTGAAGCTAGGTACTTCACCTAGTACGTATGTTATAAATATAGCATACCTAGTATAAATGAGATTGAAAAATAATAAATCCTTATGTTTTAACACAGTTAACTAACAATAACAATTATTGGAGTTTCAATATTCATATTAATTTATTATTTAATTTTATACACAACAGTGATACTGAAACACAACAGTATACTGAAATTAAATTTATAAGTACAGTTCAGTCAATTAATTGTATAAAAAATTTATATAGTTTCACGTCTTGGGCTATTACTGCCAACTAGCGTAGTGTACGCTTCCCGTCGCTTCATATCTTTCTCCATAAGCCTCGAATACACCCTGTCATTACTCTGCCACACCCTGGAGAAGCAAATGACCACCAGAGCTCCGAGACTCGCCGCCCCGATGGCCGCAGCGGCCAGGATCAAACCGTCTCTCCTCGCGGCCGAGAACAGAGGCATTACATCCGCGTTATCGACCTCACATTCAGTCTTGATATTCTTCGGAATGATGGGCTCCAGCAACTTTTCAAACTTCACGACGTAACACGGATAGTCGCATCCCGGCACAAACAGTTCGATCGCCTCACTTGTAGAATTCTCGCGGAAGAATATTTTGAGAGTATTACCGAAAGGTGAATCACTGCTCCGTATTTCAAATATCAACGCTGCAGCAAATTGAACTGGTAATCCGTCAAAAATCTTCAGCGAATTTAGTAATCCAACTATAGTAAAATCATGTCCACTGTACAACATGAAAAGCCTATGTTTTTTATCACCGATATACGCCGTTTTTCCATGCTCGATGATTTCTTTAAGGAGTGGACCGTACCGCAAGCGTGACAAAAGCGGTGTCGCAGAACCTCTCGCTAAGAATTCTCCCGTCAACGCTCTCAATTTCTCCGGATATACTCCTTTAGTCCAACGTGGTAATGTTAAATTTCTTTGCTCTTCAATTACGAAGCACGTATATAATGATTCAGCGACTCCTAAGCCTTTGACGGTTCTACCAAGCTTACTCGTCAACCACGCGTACAGTTGCTTTCGATTCTGTTCCTTTTCTACTTCTTCCGGTGTATTTAAAAACCGTTTCAGTTCCTCGTCGTATGCCGGGCAAGATTTATAAGACGAGAATATCTTGTCACACCCTGAAGTAGCGGAGTGAATCGGTACGGCTTCGCCGGGATATAGTCCCGTCATCAACGAAAAAGCTGATGCCAATGTTCTATCAGTATCCGTGCTTCTTACAAGAACATTACCGGTGATGTATTCAGGCGGCAGAAAAGTTGAATATCGATCGTGAAGCCATTCTCCGAGCTCTTGCAGTTGACTCATACCGATCTGCGTCAGCTGCATCCATCCTTCAGGCCAGTATTTCGGAGATCTCCATGGATCGCTTGGAAACGGTTCCTTAGGAGTTCTTTGGCCGTGTCTCGTAATCACAGACACTTGTATTAAGTTATCATTATCTTGTAATTGATTCTCGTCACCGTAAGATATCGCTACCACCGTCAAAATACAACTCACAATTTTTAAAACATTCATTTTCACTTGCATTTAATGAAGTCCAACAAATTTTGTCAGAACGCTAGCTGTGATTCGGGTGCGGTGTTCATATTATGTTCCAATTGAAAGCAGTCATTGACACAGGAGAGAAGGAAATAAAATCAAACACAAGGTTCCTTCACAACCTCAATATTTACACTAATTAACTATATTATAAAGTCATCTTGATAATGTATATTTTGTAGTAAACAATAATATGAAATATCTATTGAATAATATGTCAGTATCTATAATTTAAACTAGACTGTCTAACTCAAAATAAATGACCCCACCAATAGACTGATTTGTCTGTATCAAATTTTATTATTCGTGATATTATCAAAGTTGTGGTTTACTCACAAATTATTAATCTTCTATTTGTGGGTAAACATTGCCTACGTAATCAATAATGTTATCTTACATCTTTAAATAATTAGAACTTACTAACTGCAGTGCTGCAACTGTGATAAAATTATTTTGATATAATAATAATATTGTAAAGTATCGTATCAGCCTCGATATAGTAGTTTCGGGTGTCAATAATTAGATATCCGTATATATGAGTAGAAGTTTAAGTTAATTGAGGGCCAATTGCAGACAGCTTTTAATAGCCAACTTTACTCGGTGGACACTTTGTAGGCCAGCTATTTTTGGAATACAATAAATCTCTTATAAAATATGAAATAGGAACAGAATGATAAATATTTGTGAAAACTTACCAAATCAACATGTTTCTCGAGTTTATCGTGAATATTTTTATACTAAAATCATGAATATTGTTTAGAAAATATACACAAACAGTTAATTCAGAAGTTACGACGTTTACAAGAACCCGCGAGTTAACTCGTCCGTGGCCTGACGCAACATACATGCTTTGGCGAGTTAACTCATCCGTGGCACTCAGTGGCGGCGCACCCAGGGGGGGGGGGGGGCAAGGGGCCTTGGCACCCACCAAACATGAAAATTATCAGAATGATTTTAAACATTGAAATTGAAAGCCGATAAACTATACCTTTGGGCTTAGACAAATAAAAACACGGCAAAAAAATAATTTGTAATTCTCCAGCACCCTTTTTAGAAAAATTTCTTAGATTTTAATTTCTAACACAAAAATTTCGAAACACCAATGTCTGGGTTTCTAAAAAAACCTAATCCCTAATGGAACTGTCAAAAAATTCTCGGTGTCCATTCGAATTCCGGAGTGGTGTAGGTCATGGCTGGGAAGGGCTAACAGGGCTCTAGCCTGGGGACCCGGGCTGTGGGTGGAAGTGAGATAAACACACATCATAAATTAGCGTTAATAGTAAAAAAAGTCGCCTGCGGCGCCATTATACTTCATGGCCATTTTCAATTATATAATTGTGCAATATATTTTTTGATTATTATGTGTCGATACTCGACAGCTCCTTAAAAATCGCCAATAATTCACTGTATGAGTACCCTTAATTTGAACTAAAACACAATTTGAAAAACATTAATGTAGTGTTTCACACTGCCTTTAATCTTAGCGGTAGGTAGGGGGGGCCGCCAAATATCCTAGCCTGAGGACCCGTTTCAGGATGTGGGGACCATGGTGTTGGTACACCGAGTGCAATAGACAAAAGGCCGATAAACTCTTTTATTGAATTCTCCTCCTTGGGCCGCCCCCAATATTAAATCCTGGGTGCGCCACTGGTGGCACTGATCAGGTTACAAATAAATTCTAATAAATATAACATTCTGAATTATAATGGCAAGTGACTTGGATTGAAGCATGGAAGCCCTTTATAAAGTAATCTTTAATGACATTGAAGATAATTGTGTCTTTTTTACTATCCGTGAAACGAGGTCATGAGACAAATTGTTTTTTTCTTAAATCTTTTAATGTATATTTACTCACCAAGATTGTAGTCCAAGTGATTTAGAAACTGGGATATTGGTAAGATACCTATATTTCAAGATGGCCGCTCAATGAGGTGGTTCCGATCGAAAATTGCTAATGAAAAGGGTACATATCGTTTGTGTTTTGTAAAAAGGGTGAATTAACCAAAATGCTATTTTACAGGTGGATTTTTAACTTATTTATTTGTTTATTACCTGTGGATGATTATAAAGATTCTAACAAGTTTTTAATAAAGCTTAGAAAGAATACTGTCATTATAATAGGTATCATTATATAATATTTTAAAAGGCCTAATATGTCACGTTCGCTTTTTTTTTCGTAATTTAAATTAATTTAATTTTAGTCGATTATCGTTTTTAAGTACTTTCCTGTGGAGATACAAATTCGCCGTTTTTACACAACAAAACTAGTGGGGTACATATTGTATTTTCATTAAAATCTTGATTTTGCCAAAATGGTTGATTCGCCCTTTTTACAAAACACCGACGATATGTAGCATGTAGTAAATAAAACAACCGTGTTTATTGTAATGTTACGCTAACATTTATTTTCAATTATAACACACAACTTCCTCATTAAGACCATAAAAGTATTATTGTCAGCACTTCACTTGACAATCATCAGTCGCCTCGTTCATTCGTCCAATCACAAAACAGCACAACAAAATAAATATAGTATTCAGATATTTTTCATTATAATATTATTAAAGAGACCATAAACGTGCGCCAGATTTTAATTCAATCGAAGCAATCAAACAAAGATGAGTTTGACGTGAGACATTCTCTTATGTTAATCGTAAAAGAAATCAACATTGACAATCCATAATCAAAATTCAACATATAAGATAATATCGCGGACATTCTGTCAATACAAATTATGTCTTATCTGACATTTCTGTCAAAATTAATATTTTACATGGAAACGTAACTAATTTTTGCCATACAAAAAATAGTAAATGATGCATATTGTTTTATTGTGGAAAACAAATTTGTCTATCAGAACACTTACAAATTGTAACACAAAATTTTTCCCATCATTTATTTGTATGTACTACCTATTTTAAATAGTTAAGATGAAGATTGATAGAAAAACAATTAAATCTTATCTTTTAATTAACTATTTAAAATACAGCAAATAGTGGTAAAAACAAATTTGCTTTCCGTAATAGGACATTCAACAGATTTTTTGAGCGCCTATGATCAATATTGCAATAGTTGTGTGACATCTATTGACTACACACATATCCACGGAAAACATCAATTTCAACAGAAATGTCAGATAGGATATGTTGATAGAATGGCCGTGTTATTATCTTATTTAATGAATTTTACAATACAGGGCTAGTGTGTACATGTAATTTTAACACTCTCGGCCATTGTGAAGCCAAGATAACATAGCTCCGATAGCTGATAGGTACACCACAGTTAAAATTCAATAAATAAGACATAACGATACATAGTATCTATATATTGAAGAATGACATCATACATGATTTATTAAAAATATAAGATACAATATAATATATGTCAATAAATAAGACAGTATGGTATACTATACCGTCTTATTTATTGAATTTTAATTAAGACGTACCCCTATGCTGTCAATAATGTTATTAAATTTTAATTTACATTACTTGCTGAGTAATAAATAATTAAAGAATGTACTGAAGACATATATTTTGTTTGTTGTAGGTATATAAGGGAATATCTCACTGTCAAATCGGGGCAAATAATTTTTGAATAGCTTTTATTGAGTTATGATCTACTGCACGTGTATGATCAAGTATACATTATGCGCTTACAAAAAAATGATCATCAGAATATACACAAAAAAAAAAACGCAGCCCTAAAATTAGCATAAGGGATCTCCGTTAAACAATACTTAACGGATTAATACTTTAAAAACAATAATTAACTTATGACAATCAAATAAAATTTCAAATAATTTATTCATTCATTATAATATCGTAACATTTGTATTTTTATACTTCATAATAATATTATGTTATAGTAACAATTGACCAGAAACATATTTTCAATTATATTTAATTATATTTCAAAATGTTATGATTTAAAACCCAGATAATATTTTTTTGACTTAGGTACCTACTAAAAATATTGAGACACTATTCAAAGTTAATTAAACAAAAAAAAATACTGAATTGCTAATTATTAATTATGTCATTGTGTTTTAGTAAAAACAAAATTGTACAATGTTGTGCAGAAATGAACCATCCCACGTTTTTTTGCAAAATTAGGTACTTACATTTACAGAAAAGACATATGTAACAACTTTTTGAACATTACAAAATTATAGTCCAATTATATTTGTTCGCCCACTATAGCCGAGCGGCTAATGCGTTGGCTCATAGTGTCGTGGGTACCAGGTTCGAATCCTGGGTCTGGCAAATACACATATTGTTTTTCAATGTGTCAACTCATTTCTCGTAAACACAAAAATTTGTTAGTACAAACCTTCACTCTTTGAAAGCCCATATTATGATCTTCTTAAGATCAGACATGGTCACAAAAAAAACATTTGTTCTCGTAAAATACTGACATTAAAAATTTGGAAAAATCGTGTGGGGTGGTGCCTTTCCGCATAATGTCGTTCAATAATTGGTATTAAAATTGAGTTCAAAATTTTAAATTATATTCAAAGTCAACAAACACATCCTCTGTCTTTGGATAGTAAATACTGTTTACAATAAAATTAATATTTGATAAGACCCGCAATAAACAATGTCATATTCTCATTATCTCATTACATGTTATTGAATAATATTGTAATGTAGCCATTATTCGATATATTGATAACTATTATTTATTTATGTTGTCTGTACTCAAAAATCACATTGGGCATTACGCATTGTGGATCAAGCAACGTATCTAGAAAAAAAAATCAAGGCGATTCCGTTGTTTTTTTGTTGTTTTAAACATGTATCTTAAACGCTTCCACGCTTATTTTTACAATTTCAAAAGTTTTTCACAAATACCTACCTACTTAAAAGTCAGGTCTTCAAAACATAAAGTTGATTAATAGAAATCGGTTTGCTTTAATGATGCTTAGAAGATACACGTTTTTGCCTACAAAGCGAACAATCCCCTTAACGATAACGTTAACAAAAAATGAACTGTCAAAAATATAGATTTATGTTCTTTGAGAGAGTTTTGGAATTACGCAGTTTAGTTTCCAAAAACATTGCTTGATATACAAAATAAGGGCTCTAGAAACAAAAACCGCAGTTTCTATTTTTGAAAATTGTCAGCAAGTCAATAAAAATGTATTTTTTCTCTTTTGTTTGTATAATACTTTTAAAAAAAAAATATTTTTAATGACTCACCAACATTTTATAAAAATGGAAACTGCCATTTTCGTATCTAATCCCCTGAAATACATAATGTGGTCAGTTTATTTATTATTTCAAAGGTTGATGAAGTAATCGAATAAATGCTATTTGCACAAGATATACTGCATTCATTTATAGAGAAACGGTTTAAACTATGCAATTTACATTCGGACATAGTCAATGCATTGTGACAATTTACTTATCTATATGACGTCCATAGAGTAAACAGACTTTCACAGCCAGCACACATGACAATAATTTAATTTAAATAAAAGAAAAAAATACTGCAGGGCAATTAGATATGTAATTATTGTTATGTATACGTTACATAATAATATGTACCTACTAGTAGTTTTTTAGCATAATTTTTATGTATGGGTTCAACTAAAATTCAATAAATAAGACAACAATAAATCAAAGTCCGATTTGTTACATGCACGATACAAGTCAATACTAAAAACCAATATGTCACAAAGAATTTGGACTGTAAATAGAATACGCTATTTCCGTTATGACATTTGAAATTATTTTGCAAGCATATTATGAAGCATGGTTAAGTTGGTCAACTCTACAAAAATTAAGATCGCTCAGTTTCTATTCTGATTTTTTTACATAAGCAATAGCGGCCATTTTTCATGTTCATTGTGATTACTTACTCGACTGCATTTATGTACGATACGGTTTTACACAAATTTTACAGGATTTTTTGACTAAATAATAATGGCATATTATAGTATTATTAGCTGCTTATCAACTCATCTTGACAGATTGCTTTTAACACACCCTGCAAATTGGCAAATAAAAATGTCAGCATTAGTGTGAAGTTCTCTAAAAATGTCACTCGTAGCAAATTTAATTAGTGGACCAGTGATCTTTTTTTTTTGCTTAAATTTTATATGTTTAGTATCTGTATAAAAGGATTTTTAACATCTTTCGTGTGTCTTATCTATTGAATTTTAAATACACCATAATTGTAAAGTCACGCCGGGAGAAATTTTGTAATAATTGTCACATATCTCCTGTTGCCTTAAAAACGCATTATGTGTGGAAATAAATGTTACAAATACACATTTAATGCGGGAGAAAATTGTCCTGGCATCCATTTTGTAATATCAAAAATGTAACCGACATAGAAACTACAAAATAATAATATTATTAATCTCACAAAATCTACTACATGATAAGGCCGTTAAATCTATAGTAATAATATGTAGCGTTCCATCTTACATCATTATATTTTAGTATATGAGCTTCGCCATCTTCATTGTGGCGTAGTAGCGTCTAACTATCGCATAATATAAATTATCTACACGAGGAAATTGATAAAAATAAGTCATCCATTTGAAACTAATCATTTATAATAATTATTATTAATTTGTAATAATATCATAATGAAATGACTACCAAAAAAGCGTAAAACGTTCATTCTCACTCTCACCCGAGTGGAGTAATGCCTAAGGAGATAATTGCATTTATAAACAGAATTAAGTATTTAGATGTGACATTTTTTAAACTGAAACGATAATAGGAAACTTTACCGCAGCAATCAATTCTTTAGTGTGGAGAAAAAAGGTTATAAAGTCATAAAAAACATGACATGCTAGAAACTTTTTAATAATTTAAAATAAATAATTAGTAATACAAAGACAGCCAAGAGAGTTGACAGTATTTGTGAAAATAATAGACAATAAAATAAACAAGTCATATAATTATTGGACATTAGGTTTGCGGTAACATTTAATGTATCCGTTAGAAGAAAAATCTTCTATATCCTAGATGACCACTGGGAACAGCAAAATTAATTATCTGTCTCCCTAAACATAACCCAACGAGGATTCATTCATAAAAATCGGCTCAAGGACTATTTCTCATTCAACATTATTACTTCTAATAATATATTCTGACTCTCATTCACACCGCACCTTTTCGACTAACTCTAAACTTACGCTGTCTTGAACAGTTTCAAAATTTTTTTTTTTTGTTTTTTGTTTCAACAATAATTATTTTAATAATAATATATTAAATGAAGTGGTTTTTTTTTTTTGTTACGATAGTAATTCATTTAACGTTACAATGTTACAATATAATCAACAACATGAGAAGCTAGCGTGTGCGCGGACATCTTCACATCTCGTAAGCACAGCTTTTTTAATTGATCGTGTGTTTTCTCTCCGCACCCGCTCCCCGACCCTCCCCGCCACTTAGCTATTATACATTACGCTCCCGGATTGATTCGATAAGACAGACATTAAATAAATATTAACATCGATAATAATAATTACTATTTTATAAAACAACTATGAAATACTGCATGCTTTTTGTTAATAATATAACAGATCGAATCATAGGTTTGTCACAATATTAGATTAAAAATTACATGTACCAACAAAAGTTAAAGGATACACTACGATTAAAATTTAAGAAATATGTAATCCATAATAGTATATTTTACAATTCTTTTCAATTAATATGAATCATTATTGAATATTACTTTTGAAGTATGTAGAACTTCTACCTCTGACACTACCATAATGAAATATTTTTTTACTATAATATACACAACGTTTCCTTTTATGTGTTTAAGTTTTGAGTAATT
The DNA here is from genome assembly GCF_057557595.1 of Rhyacophila brunnea. Lineage (NCBI taxonomy): Eukaryota > Metazoa > Arthropoda > Insecta > Trichoptera > Rhyacophilidae > Rhyacophila > Rhyacophila brunnea. The sequence continues at coordinate 18,529,222 of NW_028232893.1, read as the reverse complement.
TGACAATATTTTCCTTTCAATAAAATATTGTAACACCCTTATGATATTTAATCTATGGTAGACAACGGACAGATTTCGAATACAATATTGTTTATAGACGATTTACGTCTGTGAAATTATCATTCAACACTGAAAACCAGTTAATTTCAGAAAAATTACACATTGTATGATATATATATATAATTATAATACAATATAATGTTTACAAGAGATTTGGCCAAATTATTTCATTACATCAAAGAATCTTTTGTGTTTACATGCAAAATCTTAAGGTTACGCCGTAATTAAAACTCAATAAATAATAAAATTCTGATATACTGAATCGTTATTTGTCATATTATATGAAAAGAGAAGATAAAATACATCGGTGCCTTGTTAATTAAATTTTAATCGCGGCGTAACCATAATCTTTCGCCGTAACCGCAGAAATAATATTTGCACAATCCAATATGTAATGATAGATAGACGGACCGAACCGTTGTAGATTTAAAATAATTTGTTTTAATCCATCGTCGGGATAATTCCAACGTTTATTTCAAAAGAATCGCTTACCTAACACTATGTTCATAATAATACAATATTATAAAAGAAATCACAAAGGTATACGAGAACAAAATAACAGCCAGCCTTCACTCTCAAGTGTCTTTGAAGAGGGGGCGAGCCGTTCAAAACGGCCGACCCTCGATTCGACAGTCACGTGAACGTACATTTTTTTAAAAGATGGCACCGACCGGTCACCAGAAAAAATATATTTTTTTACACGACAAACTGGATAATGGAATATGAACGTTTTAACACACAATTCATTCGTGCGAATGCTGCATTATGCTGTCTCCTGTCTAAAAGAGGATCATATTCCAAGAATTGCATTCAAAGTATAGGCCGAATACAATTAATTTTGAGATGAACAGTTGCAAGTTATATATTCAAGAATATTTAAATCTTGTATTGAGGTAATTGTAAGAATGGAATTTGCAATAGTCCAGAGTCAAGATAAATCCAGTGATTTTAAAGAAGATAAAGTTGTAATAAAGTGGCCGCGATTGTTCGCGAGACTACGCCGGCGCCATCTATGTGCATACAACCGAACCGCTGAACATTTTAACACTACTAAAATTTAATCGTAAATAGCTTCAATGAATAATAGAATCGTGATGCCACAGTACACGGTAAGTTTATAACAAGCGTTAATAATTGTATATTCGAAAATATAATATTATTCATTATATGATTCTCCATTATAATATAATAGTACACAATAATTATAGTCACGGAATCGTAAGACTCCATTGTCCATTTTTTTTATTCTTCAGTTTGAAACTAAACCAAATTAATTAATTAATTATCAATATAATGCGCAAACATAACAACATTGAACGCAGTTGCGCAACAAAGAGAGTTACATCTTTTATGTTAATTCTATAGTCATCTTGAAATAACGATAATTACATAATCAGTTTTTACAAAAGACCAAGAAAATTTTATGGGGAGGGGGTTACACCGCAATTAAAATTCAACAAATAAGACATATGTATCAAGTATATTCTACTACCCTCAATGAATTGGTAATGTAATATAAATATTGTCAAGGGTGATGTCTTATTAATTGAATTTTAGCTACGACTCAACTTAATTAAAAATGTTGGTTGTGTTTTGAAAAAAATTTCATGACAATTATAGTAATACACAGAGTATGTGGCCACTGCAAGATGATTTAAATTAACATTTAGAAAAAGACCTCTTCTCTCTGCCGACGCGTGCGCTACAATCACATAAAGGAACATGACTTTCAATTATTATTATTTAATATTAAAATCCAAATAAAAACAAAGAAAATTGAACTAACGATTGCATTCAACGGATGAAGGACGTCACCGAAAACAAAACGATTGTTTATACCCTTCATCGATTACTTAGTAATCTATAAAAATGAAATATGTATACTTTTGACATCCTTCTCCTTGCAAACAAATTTAATATAAACTAAAAAATGGACCTGCCATATTGTATATTGTTTACGATCCAATTGTCCCAACTACTTCCCAGATGTCAAATGATAGTAAAAATACATAATTATAATCGAGAAGAAAATAAACTATTGTATCTTGTTGCTAAAATATGGTATCATTACAGGAAATGTAGGATAGTGGCACCCCGTACCGTAAAATATTAACAACGGTATCTATTCATTTTCAATTTTAGTTGCAAGTGTAAGGTACCACTTAAACCTCTCTGACACTATTTTTATATTGTAGACAATTATTATTAGTATAGATAGTATGTAAAATAATACTAGATAAAATTTTTCAAGTACAACAAGATATGTCTCGTCTTCAGCGAAATTGTTCAAAACTCCTTAAAAAATGTCTTAATACTGTCCGATTTCGGTAAATCAATTGTATTATTTTATAAAAACTGTACCGTTAAAAATTACGCACAAAAATTTATTTTTAAATAAAACATGATTACAGCTGTGTAAGATTTAAAATTGTATAGGTATATCTAAGACACAATTTAAAAAAAAAACTAACTTGTGAAATCATAATAAATTTACGGGAGAAATCAATTTTTTCTTTCTTACAAAATGACAACCATTTAATGAGAATATTTTAATTATTTTTATCCCCTTTAAAAATATTTCAATTCCAAAAATTGTAAATTTTTAACTGTATTAATTTACCGTGTATACATTTATAATAGTTTCAATACAATAATTGTTAAATATTATATTATTTCTAATATTCAATTTGTTACTCTAAAATAAATAATTTAACAGTTAACCGCGTATTTTCACGCAGACCTTAAGATGATATTCAATTCTAAAATCATTAAAACAATACAGTACTTATACAATATAATTTATTTTGACTTTAGTCGGCCGTGAATGTAAAAACTACCAGAAAATTACCGAATTTCAACTGCAAAAAAAAAATGTTAGTGAATGTCTTTTAAGTATATCACAATACGTATGTAAATGTATTTTGTGCAAGGGAATTTTAACATGCCACAGTTTTAAAACCAGTGATTCAACAATCCAAACATATATTAGACTATTAATATTGTATGTATGTAATTAATAAAACATAACAATATACAGTTGGTGTTGATAAAAATACAACAATTGACCAATACTGTTGATCAACTATGTATGTATTAAAAAATACAGTTTGTTTTATTAAACTCACAATATTAGTGGTCTGTAAAATATGACACGATTTCACAAGATGGCTTTCCCGCTTTAAATATAATTTGAATTCATTTGACATCCGAAAGATAAAGACGCAGAGAAAGAAACATTAGGTACCAGAGTGAAAACGGCGAGACTTCTCTGTTTGGCTAATACTATGTGACCCTTTACACACCACACAATTAATCTATACTTAGAATCCATCGGCCTAACTTTGACCCATAATGGTTTCTCTTTATTTATACGCATAGCATGTAATAATATACTAAAGTGATACGATAGAAATGTATAGTAGTTGTTTCACATTTTTCACTTAGCTATCTCTTTCCAGTCAATACAACAGCATAGTTCTTAAAGCACGTCACGTAACTTCATGAGATATTCAACGTATCATTAATTCAAATATATTATGTAAGATAAAATGCTTTGTCCTTAACTGTAGATAAAGAGAGAACCATGTTAGATAAAGACACCACCGAAGAAAGATAAACAGATTCACAGTAATGGAAGTACGGACGAGAGTATACGTCTGCAAGAGAAGCCTCGCCAGTTCGATTCTAATAGAACGGTGGCAACCCAAAACATTGAGGGGAACCCCACGGACAAATTAATAATGGATTTGAGAGTGTTTAGACGGGGACATAGTGTCCCTTGGGCTTGTAGAAGAGTTGGCCGGAGACGAGACGGCGGAACAACTCCCGCCTGAGCAGTCTCCTCTCCTTCTTCACCTTCTGGAGGACACCCTTGTTCTCCTGGGCGCGCCTTGACAGGTAGGGTAGGACCTCGTGCACCGGGCCGTAGGGGATGTATTTGTACGCGGAGTAACCGGCTTGGCCTGGAAACAAGAAAACATATGACTTGAAACAATAAAATTGCAAATTGATAATTATTCGAAAAATATAAATCTAGGTTGGGTCGGCTGTTTTAGTATGTAATATTATATTATTATAATAATATTGAAATGAAGCAAGGACTTACCTAGGGGGAAAGTGATGTAGTCACACATTCCCAGGAGTTGTCCGAAGCAGATGACCTTGTCCTCGGGTGAGATGCCGATCTCCTTCATCTTCTCAATAGCGAAACGGACTGTGTCTTCATTGTGGGATGCCACCATGATGCCAATGCGCTTCTCTTGGCCATGATCCTTGAATACCTGTCATTAAAAAACATATCAAATTAGTATTCTGTATTTTCCTTCACCACGTCTCTACACCCGTTTACCGTGGCGTATCAAACGTTAAACACCTTTCAAAGATGTGCAGAGTGTCCCAGGACCAACTTCCCAAGATCTTGGTTGATGTGCACAAGGGTGTGCATGATTCCTATTTTGGTAAGTATAATATATTATGGTCAATCGACAGGTTCACTTTAAAATATATTTAATTTAAATTTAGAATACATAGATAGAAATTGTAGATTTTTGAATATTAATACAAGTCTACGAGCTTAGAATGTGACCAGGAGAATCTCACTATTGGATAATCAATTTTTATCTAAAACTACACCTGGCCACAAAGGCAACAAAGGACATTAGTGAAATCATTGCTGACTCAAGAGAAAGCCGAAACATTCATGACTGGTCCTACCTTTTCCGCCCCTCCCATTGTTTATGGATGACCTGTCATTGACTGTCATTGTTCTATAGAGTGCTCATACTGACGCGTCTGTGGTGTTCATTTGTCAGAGTATTTCTTAGTTTTAGATTTTTTTCAGATTATTTTAACATATCTTAGAGACCTTGGAGTTCCTCTGACTTAGTGGTTATTACAAATCGATATTTCCAGCTATCTTGACACAGGGAATGGTTTGATTTGGATAGATGAGTTACATGATAAATAATACACTAGCATTAACACACCTTCCACAAATGTAATGCATAGATCAATTCTACATATTTTTTGGAAAGCGATATTACCACCGGTTTTTGTGTGAAGGACTAGTCTGACTTTGACAACTGATGAATAACAAGAATGTATACTATTTATAAATAACACTGATAGTTAATATATTTGCTTTGAGAATTTTTCATAATTCAATTTGAAACGAGAAAGGCAGAATCAATATGTCAAGCAATCTGGGATCTGATTTTGACAGCTGAACAGTGGACCACTCGTTGCTTGTGGAAAAAGATATGCTCAGGCTTTATTAATGGATGTCGCTGGTCAAATACATCACAAAAACACTCAGGCTTGAGAGATTCACATATGATGTGACCTCACTGAGAATCAAAGCCAGAACCCCTGGTGTCAGAAGACAGTGCCTTACGCATCGGACCACAAGGGCCGCCAAATAATAAAGAACAAAAGAGGCACATTTCAATATGACATAATAGGCACATGAAAGTTGTGTACATATTATGGTAGATGCACACTTACAAACGTTTCACATTTTAGAACTTCCGTTATTTAATATTAACAATTCATTCGCTCATTAGCGGCAGGGTATCGAGGATGGTCATAATTCTGTTCTTGTTCCTCTTCTTCAAGCTAAATTCAGCGTCATGTAAAGCCGCTGAATACTATCCAAAGAGTGTATACAGCGGAATGCTGGCATGACCCCCACGTCGCAAGAAGACTGGCGAGCGACAGGGATTCTTAGAGGCGCCATGTGGTGACTATATGCTCCAAATAAGAGGCGGACATGGTCAAAGAAGAAAAAGTACATATAAGAATTTGTCATGAGCAGGCATTGCTTTTTTTACCCATGATCAACATGCTACTGCTGTCTAAATTATGACTATGTTTTCATATTGTTTTTAGTTTATACAGACCTTAATGCGTCGCAGGCATTCTGTAAGACAGGTGTGGTAGGACTCGGTGGTTGCTTCGTAGTTTGGACAGATGGGATCTTCGTAGCCTAAAGCTGCGGCACGTGCCCTTTCCTGGAAGTAATACAAAACCATTACTTAGTAACAGGTGTTATCATGATACGAATGACAGTGTATTCGAGAAATAATTTAAACTCATAAGGTTATTTTTTAGATTTTTTTTTGTATTGAATGTATTTTCATTAAATTTGAATGGTTTCAAAGTTGATTATCTCTTTCAATTGCTTTTTCTAATTATGTACAGAAATAAAATATTCTATTTGTAATCCTAAATATAATGTTCTTAACGACTTTTGGGATTATGTATCTCAAAATGGTGGAATATGGAGGTAACTGACTTAATTATAATATTATGTATAGTAAATTTAATCAAATAGTAAAGTTGTACAATTATATTGATTTGATGGTAATTCATTAATTATACATAGTCTGATAGCTTTTTAAAGAATTTGATAACTTTCATAAGATCATAATCTCATCAGTGAGCAGTCTCAAGATAGAGATTGTTTTAAGGTTAACTAACCTTCATAGCGGAGACGGCATTTAAAGAAGAAGACTTAGCAATGTTGTTTTGGCGATATAGACTCTCCGCACATTACGACAGCTAGATGTTACCACGAATCGCAAGAAGTCAAAAGTTTGTAGTATCACACACTCATTGGTCTGACGGCGGAGGAATGCATGAGGTATTCAGGGTTTATCAAACCACACGTTGTTTCTATGTACAAGTACCATGATCTGTGGTCGGCTATACTTCGCAGGTCCAAAAGTCTTGCGTATCTGGGATGTTATCACACCTGATATATTCATATCCGAACCATCTTTGTATTGAACATCAAACATGTATGTTCCTGCGCTTTGTAGTCACCTAGCTGTTGTAATATGTGGAGTCATATATATCATGATTACCACAACGGAGTATATAAGTCCACAGTATGGAGTTACCTAAAAAGTCCTTTTCCACATATTGATTCAAACCCACAACTCACAAATCAGAATCTGAAAGCGCCATCTTCAAGTCCAGGGTTTCCCAAACTTTTTCTGCAATCGAACACTTCACAAACCCGGAAACTTTAACGGAACACTTAGTTTATTTTGTAGGTTATTTATTAGCGCAGCTAACCGTTCTGCCAATTTTGGTAACTGTCGTTAAACTGACAATACTTGTCAGCCGGTCAGTTAGAAACAATATACCCCCTCTTTCATCAAAAAATGGTCCTCCGCCTGTACATCCCGAAGCGGGCCCCCAGGCTAGGACCTTTGGCGGGCCCCCTACTTATCGCTAAGGTTAAAGGCAATGTGACGATCTACAATTGCATATTCCAAATGGTGTTCGAGGTAAAATTAAAGGTTTTTTTAATACACCCACTTTTATGTTGATATGCACAATTATGGACATGTCAAATATCGACAATAATCAAAAATTGTAAGCATGGCAAAATCACATATCATTAAATGTTAGTATGCTTGAAGTGAAACAGCGCCGTAGGCGACATTTTTTTACTATTAGTGCATGTTTGTGATGTGTGATCTCACTTGGCTGGTCGATCTCTCACGCCGGACCCCAGTAAGCCGAGGCCCCCAGTCTAGAGGACTGTCAGTCCCCCCCCCCATGTGGGAGCCATGACCTATCTAGATACTTGATGTCATAAACATCAGTGGAGATTGATCATCACTCGCCTTTCAATATGAAGTAGATGCTTTAATTATTTTAATTTTACTTCTACTTAGTAGAAGATCTTTAAATGTGTTGCAGTGTATAAAACCTTTCCAATAAGTCGCGGAACACTGGTTTGGGAAACCCTGTTCTAGTCTATGGTCAGTGGGTTAACATAGTAACATTTTAACAATGTCAGTCGTCTTATCAAAACAGGTTAAAATGTCAAATAGAACAGTGGTTACCAGTTCAATATAGGCCCCCCGCACCAGCTTGGCGCCGAAATAGAATCCCTGTCTGTCAGCCTGCTCCAAGTCGGTTGTGAGTTCCGTGAAGGACTCCTTCAGGTAGGTCTGGTACGTGTTGAATACCACCGCCTTCTCTTTGTTGTACTTGCGCATCATCTCAAGGGTGATACGAGAGATGGCAGGCTGGAAGTATGTGTGCTCCGCATCCACCATCACGCGCACGTCCATCTCATGGGCCGCCTGAAACCAACAATTGATTATAATAACTAAAACTATACAACGTAGTACATTATTCACAACTCTCGTTGACAAAAATATTCCGGATAGGTAAGCTAATATATTTGGCAGGAAAAGATGCTAGAGTTAAAAAAATACTACAGCTAATTACAGGAAAATGATAGATCTTTTTTTCAGGTCTTCTAGTGAAAAACAGAGTTATTTTATTTCGAATAAAAATACTGATTACATTAAACACATATCGTCGTTGAAACTAGAAAAATGTGTAACTCCGTTTTAATCGAAAATTGACTTTGAATGCCATCTAGTGGTCGTTGTTAATATCTACCCGTCTTGCAAATGACTACTTACAACATCAAGTGAGTGCCCTGAGTCACTAATTCCCGCCATCACAAATCTAATACAGTCCATTTATTTATCCATCAATATTATTTATATTTTATGTTTCTGTACATAAATTATTTAATTTTCTGTAGGGATTCAAAAACCTGCTGAAACAATGTGTTCTGCCAGTGAGCCATTCCTGAGAAAGACGCACAGCACCTCCACCCCAAGGCCTGTCTGTCATAGTTCACATTGGGACCGGTGAATAATCGTTAGTCGGAAGCGAGCCCCTCGCCGGGTTGCGGTCTATTTTAATTTTCGAATCATGATCACCAATGTGTGGTACGCGTACCCCCTGGGGTACGGCAAGAGTTTGGTGTGGGTACACGCTGCACCGGGCTTTGGCTGTGCCTGATGCAACAAGCATTGACACGACATCAATACAACATCCATGCTAGAAGGTTTATCGCATACGGAAGAAGAGCAATTATTGTTGGAATTAGCTTCAAACGGATTCTTGAAAAATAAATATAAGGAGTGTACTTTAACATTATTCTGGTTGCAAATGAAACACGTGTATGCAGTTTTAACAGAGAAAGTCCTGAAATACATCTTGCCTTTTCCAACTTCATATCTATGTGAAGTTGCTTTTTCAGCATTTGTAGACATTAAGTCAAAAAAAAGAACAGGCTTTTGGATGTGGAACCGCATCTCAGATTAAAATTAACAACCAAATTATGATCTGTCTCAACATAAACAATTTCATCCTTCTCATTGATTATAATGAATGTTATTTATAATATAACTTTAATTTATATTTTATTATGAATGATTTTTTTTCCGTTTATTATTAATATGTTTATGTACTTACTAAGAAAGGAAAAAATAAGTATATTTTGATTGTTATTAAAGTATATTACGCAATTTTTTTTTGTCACGAGGGTACTCAGTGTTAGGAAAATTGTAGAACGGGTACACAGGTAAATAAATAACAGTGGTTAGTTCACAAAATCTTCACCTGCACAACAGTGTTAAGCCTCCTGATCATGTTTCTGAACATCTCCTCCTCTTTGGGCGGGAGTCGGCTGATGAGCCTCCGCATCTGGCCTGTGCGGGGGTCGGGAACTCGGAACGTCTCCGACAGACCGAAGTTCTCATCCATGATGCCAGACCAAGGGAACAGATGGAGAATACTGCAATCAGAAACATTGCGATAGTGATATTAGTGAGGTTAGAATGAATATAGTTTACAAATCAATGGGTTAAGCCTAGTCCAAACGAATATACATCGGTTCGGTGAACATTGAACATTAAATTTTAGTACATTTGGAATTCCATACAGATGGAAAACATTGTTTAGACATTTTTGGTTTGGACTAGGTTTTAAGTGCACAGATTTGTATATTGTCCAGTTGTATATGTTTTGAGAAAATCGAATCTTTTCTAATAGGTATGTATGTCTCTGAGGTGTTTTCAAATTATCTAGATATGTTCAATAAAGAATGTAACATGAATCGATTGAAAATCTAAGGCAAAATAGACATAATATGAGGCGTCGATTTCCAAATGTTGTTAAGTTTACAATTCCAGATATGTGGTAAACAATATACTTTTGTGTTTCAAGCATAAATGGTTGGCTTAAATTCGACGTTAGTTTGTTTTAGCAATCATTTTGTATTTTAAAACCAGAACAAATGATTTTTGAATGTTCTTTCAGTAAATCCATAGTACCCCTCCTGCATGTACGGCATGTAGCGCTGTCTTGATGAAATCACATATTCGTCAGATCAATACCTTGCAATTGAGGCCAAAAGAAATTTCAGATCGGTCACCATTAATGGTTGGTGCAGCACTCATCGTCAAACTATTCTCCTACTGTGCAAAGAGCCTAGTGCGCGACGGTAAGGGGAAACTATGCCATAATTTGAAGTACGGGGATTCACAAGTTCTTTTCCTCTCACTTCTGCAACAGGCCATGAGTGATGCAGTAAAAATCGAACAATACGACAAGGGCTTTCACATAGTTAATTTGAAAACAACTTTCACATAATCTGGTTAAGGTAATAATAGAATAATGGTTAATACTTCCCCTTAAAAACCCCAATTAAATCATAAATTGTATTATAACTGAATGCCCACGGTTCGTACAACTTAATTCCTATATGCCTATGGTGCGATCCACCAAAATCCATCCCGCGATTAGCATGTTGGACATGCCTTATTTATATCATTTAAATTAATTGATTCTGCCTAACTATAGATCATAATATAGAATACATACATATTTTTTGTTAGATTTTGATGCGTTATTATGTATTTGAATGAGACAGTGTTTTCTAAAACACCCTATTTGGACGTACAATATTTTTACAGCGTAAAGTTATGAAGCAGACGGGCATTCTGTATTTAATATCTCAATTTCGGTAAAAACTGGACATACAATAATCGTGCACCAACCCAGTTATCTACTGGTGTTCGAGAGAAAATGTTTCATATGAGTGGGTTTGGTCAGTGTCGTTGTGCCGAATTTCTCAGAGTTTAATTTAACCGAGAACCCTGGATGTTAACGAATCAACAAAAGACTGGGATCATTCGAGATTTGACTGTATTGACATACGATTACGACTTCCTAGGCTAATAGAGGTTTTTAAATGAACGAATTACGGTAGTTAATCATCGAATGTAGGATAGCTGTATAGTTTTCGCAATGACTCATAATGCAGGGAAGGGGTGATTCTCCTGTGGCTCAATATCTAAGGTATTGGCGTTATGACTGCCCCAAGATAGAGAGAGGGATTGCAATTTGGTCACCAACCTTGATAGAAGATCTAAAAGAATAAGGTTTTAACCAAAATAGTAATTTCGGATGTCTATAAAACTTCTCATACATAATGACAAATATAATGATTTAGATTCATTTTCCTGGCTGCTTATACCGTGAAACCCTGATTTTACATTCTTGAAGAGACTGACAAAAAAGAACATAAAATAAAAAAAATCATACAAATTCGTTTGGAGCATAATAATATGTCAACGTGTGCTTTCGCATTTTCAAAAATCTTCTGTTTCTCTTGAACCGGCAACGTTTTTTATTGCCAAGATGTTAATTGAACGAAAGAAAACACAACAAAAACTTATGCAATCACATTGTGTAACCTTGGTATTGGGCACTGCAGACATCTCTATAAATAAAAATGCACACATATGCACCTGTAATTCATTCCAATGCATTAAATTAAATGTGTTCAGGTTAAATTAATTTTTAATTTTAATACATCGTTTCAACTAAATTTTGAATATTTCAAATGTAAATTGCGAGAAATAAAAACTTAAAACCGGTAAATGAATGTTTTAAAATGGATTGCAGATACTACACGCAAATAGCTTTAATTCCAAGCACGTAAGATCGAGGTTCCATTAAATATTGTATATCTCATTGTAACAATTTTTACAGTTGAGTACAGAAATTCGACCCTAACTATTGTGTGAATTTTTTTTCGGTCTCACGTTTTTTACTTTTTACTCTGTCTCAACTAATCATAAACAAGACAGGTAACATAAGTAAAGTTGATAGGATCAATGTGGCTATAAAAGAATACGTGGGTATAATATAATTATATTATATGCATGTGCTACTTAATTTCGATAAGGACAACCACAAAATTATCAAACAATGAATATGGTTTTAATGTGAGAATTAGTGGTTTAGGCAGAATTTCAAAAATCGTTACAAATATAAAAGATATGAGTTGAATTGAACATACTGTTGTAATATTTATATTTGTTTTAAATTTTGTGTGTTTTTGCTATTATACAGAATTTTTATTTTGTTGTGTTTCATCAATGATTTGACATTAATTATAATCACACATCAAAACTAAAGAAAATTGAGCCTACTTTTACAAAAATCTAATACAATTAATATCTATACTAAAACACTAAGTTTTAAGCAACGAGTATTCAAAAATACTAAGTGATTTTTACACAAAAGAAAGATGACATATTACATTAATGAGCACTTATAATTTGAAGTAGTACATATAATAATATGAATATTTCCTAACACTACACTGTTTCAATCTATGTACATAATAGTTATCCAAACTTTAAAGCAAGTTTTAAATGTATGTTATGCACTACACATTGGTATAGTTTATTTCTTTTAAAACGTATCGGATATACATTTATAGATCAAGCAAAATATAGTATAAAAATAGTTGTAAATTAGTAAAACCTTTCAGTTAACCGCAGGACTTCCGTTTGAAGGTCGTAAATAAAGAATTTCTACTGGGTTGGGGGTCTAAATCACCTGTAGGAAAGTTATATTGCGTCATCTTTCCTTGCCGAAATGTTAGCTTGATTCATAAATGCATTTTTGTATTGATACTATATAACGGAATGTGTATGAACAAATTTCTCCTAAATGATTTATCTTCTAAACTGCCAAAATGAAAATAAAATTATATTATCCATTGCAAAAATTAAAACTTGATGTAGGTATTATGAATTATTGCAATGTACAAAACTAAAAACAATGTTATGTATCTACGATGTAATTAAAATGACAAGCATCTTTATAATTAAAGAAAAGTAAATAGCCAATTATGTAATACATTAATTAATAGAAGTCAAGTATTATGGTATAATTGAGAGGCTATGAGATACATTTATGTATTATATTTAAGGCAAAATAAATTGATAATATACATTTTGCAGTCAGATTTAAAAGATACACTACAATTAAAATTCAATAAATAAGACGTCTAAGAACCTTATATTGTCTTATCGAAAAGACTGTACCAGATGGCGTTACGATGAGGCTTATCATATATAGTGAACGTCAAAAAGAATGATAGATTATACTAGCATGTATTATATTATATTGAATTTTAATTGCAATGTAATTTAAAAATTACACTGGACTACCTACCATAGAAAAATGATATTATTACGATAACAAAATACTTTCAATATATTGGAGATAATATACATAATAGATATATTGTTAAAGCCACCAAGCATAGATGGTCAGCCATTTTACTTTAAAAGGCATAAAAAATACATCGACAAGCGCCAATGTTCCCTCCATTTTAAAATTCTTCACAGGCTAATCATTAGCTAGCGGGCACAGTATACAGGCGGCCCTCGACTATCGAACGTTCTACTTTTAATCAAATTGCTATTTCGTATATATCTTGAAATTTAGATTTTTGTTGATAATGCAAAATCTGTGCGCTTCCATGCAGTTGCTCCTCTCTCCTCCGCTCTATTTCTTGACAAGTTTATAAAGAAAACACCTGATTGCTAATACGCCTTTATTATACCGATTGATAAATAAATATTTTGAAGTACACTTTGTGATGTTTTTTTTACATCCCTCTACTTTCGAACACATTTTCAGGAACCAATTACGTGTGAAAGTCGAGGGCCGCCTGTATTCTATATCACTCCTGGCATGCATACCTGTCTGCGGCCTTATTCCATGTACATACCAACTGCGAAAAAATACTGCGGGAAGATCAACCGAATGTGCAATACAGTGAATTGGTTGATATTTTTGGCAAATCGTATTGTGCATGCGCACTAGGGAATAAGAAATGTCATTGGCTAATCGCAGTATTGTAAAGTATGTAACTATTTACTTTGAGTTCCAACGGTTACTTCAACTGCGAAATCATTCATGAGAAACTTTCGCGATTCGAAGATGGATAGTTTAAAGACATCATTTATCTCAGATGCAATCATGATTTGAAACACTCGCGGCAGGGTGGAATAAAGCTACTGGTATATTATATCTTCCTATTTACACTTGACGTTATGACAAGGATTATAATATAAAAAAGAAGATACAAAGACGTCTTATTTAATAAATTTTAAATATGGCGTACCCCTGAACCATACAGTCAGAGGTTATTTGTGCATAATAGGTATATATTTTTGTGATCACATCGACTTCCAGATGAACCTTCATGACTTTTTACATGTATTGGTTACTGGCCATTTGTTCAACTTACATCAGGATACGGTAATAGGAAGGTGGCAGTAGTGAAGGGTGGAGGTAGACTGTGGAGATTCAGCATAAATATTGTATACTATTTATTATTGGTTTTTATTGAACAATAATACAAATCACAGGTGGTATTGGTTAATTTTAAAAATTCAATTAAACCCTGCCTAACCAAACGGTAGTAGATATTAGATAAAAAATATTCTTCTATATATAAAATATTTTAAAATTTGTCATTAAATCATAGATAATTTTAGATATATTATAGATAGAAGAATATTTTTTATCCATTATGGTTTGCTTAGGCAGGGTTTAATCGAATTTTAAAAACAATCTGCAATTTGAAAACAAATAAGTATGACTGATAAAGTATGCATTATTTTTGTCGAATCTCCACCGATACCATCTTCAATTTGTATTCTTAGTTTAATGAAAACAAATGACTTTAATCAACAGAGTGTACACTATTTATGTTGAATCTCCACAGCCTACCTCCACTTTTAGCTGCTGGAAAGTGGAGAGAAGACATCATGGACACCAACACCGTAATATATTGATTAGACGCGGTTTTTTTTCAACTCAGCTGGGAATTAAACTCAGTTTTTCTACACTGATTGCTTTCATACATATTTTTTTATTTGCATTTTCGAGGCGGGTGCAGTTCGACTGAAATGTCGGTGAGACTTTGTCCGGTCTTAGAGGGAACATTGACAAGCGCACATAAATGGTGGATATTCGTAAAAAAAAAATAAACAATAAAAAACCATGTACCGACCGACCACCTAAATATTTTTTATAATTATTATCAGACACAATGAATGATTCAGATATTCCAAGATATTGAATTTTATGAATCCTTACAATAATAGGTACAAACGACAATGGTTTGATAACTAATTAATACATTTTATGAATGAAAGAGTAAAGCAATCTAATTAAATATGAACATACGTGTGTTCAACTAACATTACTGTGTTGATAATTTGCAGATACCATATTTCATCGATTCTAACAAGTGATTCATATGATAGGAATGTTGTTTCCCAAACTTTTAACATGCAAGTAAGTATCCATTAAGAACCTTTTTTTTAGAACTTTTGACAATTCCAAAATTATTCATCTCGACACTGGCAAATTTATTATAACGCGATAAAATTTTAATAACAATGTTTTGTACTGCATTTAGAAATAATTGTGTGATTTCACTCATTATAACTTCTGGCATGTGGCACATGTCAAAACAAGTGCGGGACCAAAAATTATTTTTAATAATCAATTACGATATAATGAATTCGCACTCACCAGGGTCACGATGAACAAGGATTAACTGTATATGACGTTTAATTCGAATAGTTTATTAATAGAGCTTTTTCATTATTTAAAATTGTTTTGCTTGTCAAATCCACCGTTGATGGCAGAATTTAGCTTATCGTGACTGTGTCCAAACGTATCCCCTGCGATCAACAGAGGGGAGGGGGGTGGTAACTTGTATATTTGAGTTCAGAGAATTGACATACGACATTCTGTAAATGAGGTCACATTCTCAAATCACCTTTTAGGATAAAGCGTATTATAAAAAAAACGATATTTCTTTAACTTGACATTTTTTTTCTGTAATACACTACCACGGCTAAAGAAGTCATCCTTCAAAAACAGCCCCTTGAATCAATGAAATATGGTGACCACTTAAAAACACGAATGTAAGCTAAACACTTTGCTTTCATCTAATCAAAAAATCTCTGTAAGTTGAGCAGGCGAGTGAGTGGTAGGTACATGGGTTCTACTGGGGTGTAAAAGGGTGCATTGCATTGCGTAGGGTTGCGGGTTCAGTAAAGCCCACCATGGTTTTACTCTCTTACGGGTGGGAATCCACCTCGACGAGCCGCGACCACGGAAACAAATGCACCACACTGCAACACATACCCACAACCACTTAGCAACATTTCGTAACATCCGGTAGCCATTTTTTGGCGGAGACATCTCTTAGCCGACGACAGACACACAAGAACATTCCGTGAGACCGCCAAATCATTCGATGAAACGCACGAAATATGTAAAGCTACACGACCGTAATTGATAGACGTACAATTTTAAACGTTAGTTAGATTTAATCGGAATGCTCGTGTGTGTCGGTACCATAATACACACTTTCAATGGTTGTATTTAAATCATATTTTAAGACGCATACTGACTAAGTAACTTATCCAATCATGTAAACAAATTGTTTAACATTAAGAAACCTAAATACATACAGAACGTTAATATTTTCAGCCGTAAATGAGATTTAACTAAAAAACTAAAAATCGTCTGCCTTTTTCCAAGATGGTGGCTGTAGTATAGAATGTATGAGTGTTGATTTTTGTTACAGTTAAACCCCCATTTTACGTTTCTGACTATTCATAAGTATTCATAATTTAAATCAGAGGTTGATTGCTAAGTCAATTATATTCATCAGCTGCCATTTTTATATTCTATGACTAGCTTTAAACATAACTTTTTTATTAATTTTGATGACGTTACGAACATTTATTTAAATATTCGCTTTTTATGATTGTTTATAGATCACCAGTATAAGTTGTCCGCCGAGTAAGGGCTATACTGTAATGAACTCAGTTCTGAATTAGAACACCAGACGATTTATGATGGTAAATAGTAATATGTTTGCAAAAAGAAAATATTTCATTTTGCAGTCCTAAATGTGCTTGACGGTAAAAATATATTGCATTAAGAAGATCGTCATGTCACTCAAACTCAAAAATTCCCTGATATTGCCGAACTGTGTTTACATAGTGCGTACACGCCTTTAACAATACAACCAATGAAAATGCATCATTCTTTATTTAATTGCAATTAATCTTTTCTTTCACAGTGAATTGAGTAGGTACTAATTATTTCATTTATAAAGAAACCTTTAATTGGTAGATGATGTTTTGTATGAGAGTTTATTTTAGAGTTACAGCAATTATTATGAGAATATACATAGAGGTACGCTACTCCACTACGTATATTCTATAAATAAGCCATTTATAATACAAGACAATATAAGTAATTATCTCCCACGATGAATAGTTCGTAAAGCGCCCACATCTGAAGCCGTACGTCGTATCTAGCAAACATTGCATGTTGTTTTCTTAGATGTGTGTTATTAACCATGCTTTGTCGGTTAATATTATAGCTCAACTCTGGCGGCCCATATGCTCTGCTTATGGAAATGTTATTTTGATATAATATAAGCCAATAATAAGGGCTGCGTGCTATCACTAACCAATCACCCGTGGTTGCAACACACTTTGGACAGCATTTCTCAATACTGTCTGTATGAGACGTGCACACACAACGAACATATGCGACTCAAAGGCACTACTAGCTCACACACAGTGACATGTCTAACCGGTCATCGTTTGATGCTGAGTGATAAGCATGTGAGTTGTGAGTTAAGCACATATGCATCACCAGTAATAGCCTCAAATGTGTCCACATTCAATTCATTTCATACAATATATTATTATCTAATTAGTATGTATAGAATTTTTTTATAATTCCCAAAACACCATCAACAAACAAAGTTCGAAATTATTATAAAAGTTACTTATAAAATAAAGAATTTAAAAAAAATATAACAATATAAATAATGTACTATTCTACTTTTATGAAAACTATACCAAAAGTTAATAAATAAAGTCAAACTCTATAATAATATCTTATAATAATTTATTATAAACACTCATAGCTTTGGAAGACCTCTCAAGATGAACTATCTTTTCCATTCCTGACCAACCACAGGTAATGTTTCATTTGAGTAGACTCAACTAGACTCAATGTATGTATTATCAAATTTCGTTTTTAGTAGATTTAATAAATTTACGGAGAAAGATTGTTTATCAAATTTTTATCATAAACCCATTATTTTTGGGATGACACAACCCAATTTCTGACAAGCTATAATACTTAAATGTTAAAACTGAGCAGCAAAAAAAAAAATTACAATACCAATCAGTGGCGAAGGGTGGAGAAAGTCTGTTACGATCCAACATAAATAATGCACACTAAACTTTGTCAGTCAAATGTATTTGTTTTCATTGAACTAAGACTACAATGTGTAGATAGTGTTTGTTAGTTTTTAAAATTTCAATTAAACCCTGCCTAATCCAAACCATATTTTTTTTTGTTTTTAGAATTATTAATAACCATGTCCTTGCTTTTTCGTACAAGGTGGTTGTTAGTAATTTTGAAACATCACAAACACCCAGGCTTTGAGAAAAACACATAATTATTGTGTCCTCACCGGGAATCGAACCCAGAACTCTCAGGTGGAAGGCCAGCCATAAAAATTATGCCATTAAGTCATGCATAATTTTAGATATTTTATAAATAAAAGAATATTTTTATCGATTATGTTTTGATATAGGCAGGGCTTAATGAATTTTCAAAAACTAATTAGCACCAATTCAACGAAAATATATGACTACATTGCCAGATCGCCCATAGCATACCTAAACTATTATGGTTTGGTTTGATTGATTTTTAAAAATTAACCGGCACCATCTGCAAATTGTATTCTTTGTTCAATGAAAACAAATAATAAGTATGATTGAAAAAGTTTAGTGTGCATTATTTAAGTTGAATCTCAACAGCCATCTTCGACGCTTTGTCACTGATACCCGTTGATCTACTATGATATAGGATAGGCTTTAGCTGAATTCGCACAGATTTGACGCGTACACAATTTTAAAAACTCATAATGCATTCCGAGAGCCATTCACGGTCAACCTATTGGTATTAGGCAGTATGCGGCCAGAGAATTATCGGCAAATTAGTATGGTGAGACAAAATTGAAAATAAGCTCTGTACGATTTATGCGCAAAAGAGTGTTTCGAACAGAGTACTGAAAAAAATTCAAACCTTCTTCAATTCAAACTTTTTTTTTTAAAGAAGTATTTCATTATATTGAAAATATTATAATTCTATTTGGCAATGTTAATCATATATCTTTCGGTATTGTCCACCTGCTACTTCCTAATTTTTGTGGCTTGGATAAATACAATTTTCTTTTTCTTTAAGTTTATTAGAATTCAACAGCCGCAGCTTAGTGATAGCGTTGACATGCGTTGACTCCAGGTTTGAATCCTAGATCTACAAAAATCATGTTCATGATCTACTTCCTTTCTTGCGCTTTATTCTGACTTTTTCGCAGAATGAAAAATTAATAACCAATTCTTGTTAAAACCTGTTGGGTTACCTCCATACTGTAGTGTCCATAATATGTCTTTGTCTAGAAATGACATGGTGTATAAGTGGTACAAAATCACGACTGTTGGTTATATCTTGGATTCGGACCCAAGAGGTAAAGTGGGTTGAACGTAAAGCGTAATTTCTTCAGTCGAGGCATGAGATTAGATTCTGTTATATTCATTTATTTATCGAAGAATATTGTTTTGCAACTTCAATTAAAACCTGATAAGATCAGGCTCACCGAAGAGCAACACCACCAGATGCCATCCGTGCAGATGGATCCAAGGATCTTTTGCAAGATATCTGTAACTTCTAGGAATCACTCTGACAGTACTAACATATCCAATATTCTGATATTTCAACACACTCTGGTTATCTTAATAGATGTATATGTCGTTACATTGCAATAATTCATTTGTTACGTGAACGAATTAGAAATATGGTGATTAGAGGTTAGGAATAGAAGAGTTAGCTCAACATATATAGGCCAGGCCGCGTGCATGGATAACTGCGTGCTTATAAAGTATATCACGGTTAAAATATGACAATAACAAGATTATGTCGGGCGCTGTCTAACCCCTGCTTGTCACTGGTGATGTTCTTCAAGAAACTGAGCACCTCGGGGTTGTTGCCGTGGTCTCCGAAGTACTTTGTCAGATCCTCGATGGTCTTGTGGTGGGTGAGGACATTACCCTTGCCTCCAGCCAGGTCCTTCATGTAGTTACGGGCCTGCATGATTACCTCGGACAATTGGAGCTGAAAGAGATATAAGACAAAATTATAAAGCTATACAATTAACTCATAGCCTTAGTAAACATTCCTTCAGTGTCACTTTGATATATTTAGGCTTTATCTATATAAAAAGATGGCCTATTTGGTAGAGCGCCTGTTTCTGAAGCCACGAGTGACGGACTCAATCCTGCGGCTTGCAAAAAAATATACGTCGGTTTCTCAATGTGTGTTTGATCCGGTGCAAGTACCCAATGGGCTGAGTAAATTGCTAATAACAATTCTTCATAAAAAATCTGTCAATACAGTGAGGGTCGCGATGATGGTAATAGTTAACTTTTGCTACTATTATTGTCTGGTAAAGCTGCATTTAACTTACCAGGAGTTGCGGCCTGCCCAGAGCTGTGACTTTGATGGCCATAATTCCGGTTCCAAAGGTGGCTCCTGAAAATAAAATAAGACCATTTTATCAAAATGTTACATTGGAAGCCGGTACCATCCCACATAATATCTTTTGAAATCATTATTTGCAATAAAATAAACACTAAACTAGAACAAAACCACCAAATCATCAAAAATTACAACATTTATTTATTTCCTTATTGAGAACAACTGGAAAAATCAGGAAATAATCACAAAAATATTGCCTAGTCATTTTTGCATAATAATCCAAAAAATAAATAACTGAAAAAAAGTTACTTAAATGACAAAATAAATATTATCACTTAGGAAGTATTTATTAATATTATAACCTAATTTCATTTTTTTATTCGATAAATACTGAATATACATAACATTTGAGAATGTACGTATCTTTATATTTAAATACAAAATTTTATAAAACCTTAGAAATTACTGCCATTTTGAAAAAATCCTAGGAAGAAAGTTGGTTTAACTGGGATTTAAACTCCCATCTTTCACTGTCCTCGATGAGTCCTCAGAACCAATAAGCTTTCGATCAGTCAATGATTCATTCAAATGACTGTCAATAACATTACTACGCTAACTGAAGTGTTTCAAATACCTTCAAGGGAAGCTACCAACTTTGTAATTTAAATCAAGATAATGATATTATTACTAACACGGTTTATAGCTGGCGTCAGGAGTTATCCAAATTTGTCAAATGAGATCTTTGCATTTAATTATAAATGACACTTTCTTTATTCAACAAATAATTCATAAGATTTGAGAATATAACATTCTTTATATTGAACATACATAATTTGAAAACACCTCAGAAAATAATATATACTTACCTACATTTTTTCATCTTGAACTTGTCAACAAATTGTGTTAATTCTTGACTTAAATTAAGGTATCAATTACATTAATTACTAACACAGGTCAGGGGTTCTCCAAATTTTAGTTTACAACATACTTGCACTTGCTAATAATTTGATAAATTATTTTTTAATCCATCGAATAATTCACAAGGTTTGAGAATGTAACATTCTTTTAATGAACAGTTCAGATGTAGGTATACCTACTAGAAAAGATATGACATTCAGTGGGATTCGAACCTGCATCCACTGGATTCACGCCAATGTGCTTTTCCAATTATTGAACCATGTGCTATATCTGAGGTGTTTTCAAATTTAAAATATATCTTCTGTATTGAATTATCCGTAAACCATACTAGGTCAATTACTCGACTAATAGGGGAAAGATTGTCTTTATATTATAAAATATGATTTTAAATGACACAAAGTTTTCCATAGCAACACCATCCTTAAAGTTATAAATAATATTATAATATAAGTGGGTAAAATATTCGACAGTGGCACTACAACTGCAAATCGCTTTTGCCACTGTAGAATGGTTTACCTCTATCTACTGAAGATTTTAAAATAAATAATTCGACAATGATATCTAACCGGGATCTTCATCAGGTACATGATTGCTGTGTCTGTCCATTGCTTTTGTCAAAAAGTACACCATAGTGAAGAGACAGGACAGGATCAGAAGAGTGGAAGGGATACATTATATGGAAAGGAAGAAGAATGATTAATAGTAAGCGTTTTGTCAATCTGTCAATCGGTCATTTCCATAAATTATTAAATATACAGATATTGTAAAGAAAAATCATGAAACATGAATTTATTATGAATGGATGTATTATGTTTTTCAAATTTCGAATATGATTCATGTTCGTTTTGTATCGGAATCAATTTATTTAAATAATACAAAATAATGTATATAAGACTGTCGGTAAAATGACAGACCTCGTCAATTATTGTAAGTGGATAGGAAGCTAAATATACCGAATCATCATTAATTAGTCAATTGAAACAATCATAAAAAAATACGTAGGTACCTACTACGTACATAATAACGAAATGTGAAAACGGACTGCTGAAGAAATAACGTTATAATTTTATAACTGCCATTTTTGGTCTACCAAAAATCACATGTTTTTTCAGCAAATTTTATTTGATCCAGACCAAGAACCAGCACTCGAAATGGAAAATTTTACGAACCGGAGTGCTCGATATAACGTTTATAATTGTATGTATATTTTATAAAAAATAAGTGTGTTAGATTCTTTGTTATATGGCTCGTCTACCTCAGACGGTCAAATTAATTTTTCCACAAAACGGCGCGATAATCTTGGGAATTTTATGAACCCGAAGGGCGCTCCCGTCCATTTCGAACCCAGCCAAGGACCCATGTGTTGGGCCAATGCCATCTATAGTTAACAAGCCAAGCACAAAGTTTGATGCCGAAATTCTGTGGTCCTATTTCATAGCTACAATGAAAATAATAGGACCCCGAGTTTTCGTGAGAAAATTTGTGCTCGACTCGTATACACTAAAGATGACATTGGTTAGGTGAATGGCTTAAAACCCATTCCTAGTAAAAAAAAGTCTCCAGTTAAGAATGAATCAAAATTCAGTGACGTCAAGTAAAAATAAGAAAAAAACATGTTAAATGACAGTCTGACAATGATTCAAACTGACAAATATGGTTGTATAACTAAAAAAAACATTTGTATATAAAGTATGTTTTGCAATGAAATAACTTGACAAATTCTCCAGTCTACCTACCTCTTTTATCTAATTAATCAGTCACAACTTGACATGTCATATTGCAGACAAGCGGTTAGGCATAACAGTAGCATAATACAATTCGAGTGTTTAAGTTATTAGTGAAATAATTAGGAACTTTTCAAATTGGCATTGCTAATAGGTAAGATCGCAAAAGAATTAGCCGTGTACGCTAATTAGTTTTTAGCACCGTGTCGCTAGATGTGATCAAGGATGCCTAAACCGAGTAATATATTTAGGGTCAAGAATATAATATCCTGGACTGATCACATTGCCAATGAGGAGGTTTTAAGGCGAGCCAATAAGACAAGATAACTAATAGCTACTCTATCAAGCGCAGAAAAGCTGCATACTTTGGCCATATTTTCCACAATAAGAAATGCGATTTACTCCAACTCATAATGAAGAAAGAAAAAGAATTTGTACATTTAAGAATTTATGGTATTGATTGACTGATGTTAAAAATGTGTTGAAATCCTTACTTTTTACAGATGCGGGCGATAACTGTGTGAAGTTTGCTACATATAAATCTGCGATGTGAATGAGATACAGTTGTTCATTACAACATAAATAATAACATATATTAGTAAGTCTTTTTTCAGTGAAGCCCTGGCAAAAGTGTAATGTGTGCTTCAAATGAATATGCAATGCGAAATTACATGTAAACTAATTTAATCGTTTTTCAGCTTCACTTTCATGTATTTAATCTCCATCTATACAAAGAATAAATTACCGTGTTCGCTCTTAAGGAGGTTGTACAAATAGACCATTTTTTACGAGAAATAGTGGTTAGACTGGTTAGCCATTCGCTCAACTCATTTGGTTCTTGCACAGGATCAATTACATATTGATAAACATGCATTTTAAGAAACCATCAGTTAGAACCCGCTGCCCACAGCTTCGTATTTATACTTCGACATCTGCTCCACCGACTAGGCAGAACTGGGTGCATATTTTCTCATTATAAAGAAAACGTAAAAACACGTTGTATTTTACCAATTAAGGCATTGTAAAAGTTATATGATGAAATAAATGATGTATTTATTATTTACTGCCTCTCTCACACATTAAAATGTTAATGTCACGCAATAATCTGGAAATTTTACATGTCACCATCAATGTTCCATTAGATTAATTTACTGTTTTGTGCGCATCCTGAGTATTAAAATTTGTAAAAAAAGAATATTTGTACAATTATTCACCATTTTGTTGCATAGATAAATGAACTTGTCAAATTATCATGCTGCAAAAAAAAATACCTAACAAGGAAATGAGGCGTCTAATTACAAAAAGCGACAGGTCCACAATTCAATATTTTCAGGAAACAACGTTTTTATGTTTCAAGCTTCAATTATTTGTTTTAACGTGAGAATATTTTTTCCGTTGTATTCTATGTCGAAATTAGAACCAAATGGCAATTTGTTTCAGCCGATAAACTCTTAAATGTAATAAATATAGGCAAAATAAAATTGGACATAGCGCTATTTGTAGCTCACTTTTTAATTTACTCTGCATAAGGCACATATTTCCGTGGCATTGTCATGAGTTTACCAGATGCTACAGCATGGGAGACACCCTTTTCAATATTGAACGTTCCCTTATTGGTTAACTTAAACATGCGTGAAATCAACCAAGCTTTAAATAATATGAAACACGAACTTGGCGCTTTTTGTAATAAACCGGACGTAAATTTTTTTTTCATAGGGTAATGTCGCGTTTTGGAATTTATAGATCAATACATATTGTGTAAAATTATACAAAGAAAATGTGCGTATTTTTTTCTTGATTTTGACCAAATGTGCGCTTTTTGGAATTAGACGCCTCAAATAATTATTTTGAGTCTGAAGAATGCGGAAAATTTAATGAGTGAATAAAATATTATAATAAATTGTTTTGTCTATTTAAATTTCAAGGCATTTAGGTAAACCAAAAATTTGATATCGCATACTACTTTTTAAAAGTTTCTGTGTGCGTAGGTTGGAAACATTTGTGTGGACAAATTCTTGTGTGTGTCACTGCTTCAGGATAAGCAATATTATTGTGAGGATGAGGAGTATTCCACATCTGATTGGGTGCACAATTTTCTTTGCTTACCAGCAACGGACTCGAGGCAGCGAATGAAGATCTCGGTGTTCCTCTCGCAAGTGGCTTCGTTAAGGTAGAAGTAGGTCCTGGCCGACTGCACTTTGTACCGACGATCGGCGAAGGATTTGTTTACTTGGTACTGGGGCAAGGCGGCGCCTTCTGCTTTGTCGGCGGTCGACTCTGACACGGAGGAACTGAATAGAATGAAAAACATCATTTTATAAATCATATTACAATATTAATTATTATCATCTTAATTATTATTACCCTGCAGCATAAAGTGAAAAAATCTTTGGATGTTTATTAAGGGTGGTTCCATTGACCAGTGGTACAAAATTATTACTTTTGTGGAAGTTGTCAACAACATAAAAACAAAATGGGCTAACAAATAAACGAGACAAAAACAAAATATATGACCGCCTTTTCTACAAGAGAAACCTCACCGAAAGAGAACATTGGTTAGGTACATCACGGGCCTGACAATCCGTAGTGGCTACTGGTTACCACAAAAACTCTCAGCTTTGGCGCGTTTAGGGACATGGAGGCCTGAGGCACTGACTGATTTTAAGACCCCTCATGATGAAAAATAAATAAATTCCAGCTACGACCACCTAAATACTACCAATGTACCTCTTTTTCTATAATCACACCGTGTAACTAAAAATAATATATATTAAAGAAGACAGCAATTTTTTTTATGTACAAGCAAATATCTACTTATCCGTTTGAGTGGTTATTTGACAGCTTTTTTTGATGTTATGGATATACCATCATAAATCATCTGGTGTTCGAATTTAGAACTAAGATCATCATTGTATAAAAAGTAATGAATGGTATGTCGAATGGTAGCATGTGGCGCCCCTAATTATTGGACAACTTATACCGGTGGCTTTGTTATGCGTTGAGCTCCTCTTTTATACAAAATTTGTGAGAAATATCTACGCATATTTTTAATGTTCCGGTATAATTTAATTTTAATAATTGTGACTGTTTTGAACTGTTTCGAGGCCCCCTTTTAGCTATTCTGACGAATCGATTGCGTCATCTGCGTCAAAGAAAATCGCCGCCGTCCCTGAGGCGATGGATGGAGCTTGCCGGAGACGGAAAGGAGTGTAGACGTTCCCTGGATGAGGCCGGGACCCACAATGGGTTGATTGCTTACATTATAAGACGGGAATGTGCCTATCTACATTATAATAAGCAACCTGTTCATCGATGTATTTATTTGACAACAACTCTGTTTGCCAGCCGGTTAGCCGATCAAGGGCGTTTTAATAACAATAAAAAAATCAACAAGTGATGTAACTTGTAAATAATAATATAATAATGTCTAAAATGGACACACCTACGTCACTGCACTACTGACGATACAACAAATTTGAACAAGACATACTTATAAATTATAATGCAGTACAATCAAAACTCTTAATTTAAGCAACGACCCATGGAACAGTATGTAGACGTTCTAACATCTAATCCAGTGATTCCAAACATTATTTTATTTTGCGGAACCGTTGACACATTTTTTAAGCTGACGTATCGCACCTCCGATAAAATAGAGTCATAACTCAAAATATAGATTTTTCAGTAGAGCCAAAAAACTAATCTAATTTAGAGCAATGCCCATGTTACATATATATAATTGGATTCGTCGTGAAAAATTTTATGTAAAAAAAAAACAAAAGAAAATCGTGAAAAATTTGAGTTGTGACACTTTTTTATATAAGTTTTGGGAATATTTCACCAAAAAATCTTCAATTCAAATTATGACAATATAGTCACTTTCCACTTTATGACTACATTAAACAATATAGTATCTCAAATTTTGAGATACGAAATACAATACGTGCACACACCGACGCGTCGTAAAGTCAAAAATGACACTGTTCGAGAATGAACACGTTCAAATTAGTCTCAATGTACCTAATACCGTCACAATTCCATCTAGTGGTTTTAATATTAAAGCTAAAATTATGACTATTTTTTAGCAGATGGAGATTTTTTGTGAATATTTCTGTATACTTAACTCAAAATTGTGTGTTTGTGACTTACGACTCTATTTTATCGGATGTGCGATATAGTATTCCAGTTATTTCGAAATACAGTAAAGTATTGGTTAAACGAGAATAATGTTCACGCAGTGCCTTTTAAATACAACATCAGGAGAGTGATGAGTGGGATCCACGACCACTTTCGGGGCTGCTACAATGTGTATACTATCGTGTCGGGTAGACGAATCACAAAAGAAATTGCGTGTCTCACATTATCCATACGAAATCGAAACGTGCGCGCGGTACACTTGAAATGCTGAGTTACCGAGGTGAGGAGTGGGAGTCACGACCACATCCGGAGCTGACATCATGACTTTTCATAATAATACACTTTCGTCTCAGGTAGACAGACGTGTCACAAAAGAAACAGCATCCTCATATTATGTATATTCAAGTCTTCTACATGGCGCAATATCTAAAATATCAAAATATATTTTTTCTTTTACCAAACTCTCAAGTTGTAAGTACTTTTTCTAGCAAGCGAATTAACGCGGAACCGGTTGGGAATCACTGATCTGATACATGGTGGGACATTATTATAATATCTGTAGTCAAGACCCAGTGTATCATAATTCATAATATGTCCAAAAAGAACACTTTGGGAAAACGCAATTTAAAATGTTATAGCAACTTATCTAGTAACAATTACTCGAATTCTCGAGATTTTCGAAATTCAGAAAATTAATTTCTCCAAATTCGCCTTCACTGATTGTTTATAGAGAATGCTTGAGACGAGATTTCTCGGTCACAAACTAACTCACGTTTTCACACTTTCGTGTAGGTACGTCATAGCCCCCTACATCTTGAAGAGGGACCCCAGGCCACGATGTTTGGACCCCCCCCCCAACCTATCGCTAAGGTTAAGGCCAGTGTAATGTTCTACAATAGTTTTCCCCAAATGGTATTCTATTAGAGCAAATATATGGTATGTGTTTATCTCACTTAACTGGTCGACCTGCCACACCGAGCCCCCAGGCTAGAGCCCTGTCAGCCCCCCTTGTGGGAACCATGAGGTAGATATCTACATTTTTTTATATTTATATAATGGTACCTGTGTATTATCCAACTGTTTTCATTGTATTATCTATGGTGATATGCCTCATAGGTACCATGTTATGGACATGAATGTATTATATTATAATGTTCGCTTATGTAAACAGATAAATAAAAATTGAAAATAAATAAAGTTGAAGGCTAAACTAACTAATGATCATTGACGGAACGAACATTGCGGCAGACATGGCACCAAATAGTCTGGACTGGAATCCGTTTCTGATTTTATTTATATTGGCTTATTGGGAAAACTTAATTTTTTGAAGGGGGAAAAAAATCGCCAAATAGAAAGAATTTCGAAAAGTAAAAATCGGCGTCTGATATGATCACCTCGTTTTCTCCATATTATGGCCTTTACTTTACGTCGTGGTGGAAACGGCTGTACACTTTGGAGACGCAGTCCTGAAGAAAGGTGCTCACAACTCCATGGGCGGCCAAGCACAATTTACGATGGTAGTGCTAGTTATTAATATTTTTATTGCAATAGCGAAACCCGTTCGCGGTAAATAAAGTTTTACGATTTTATATTTCGTTCAAATATATTTCAACGTGAAACAATCGTCTACAAGTAATATTTTACGATATTGCACTCGGAAGTATGAGCAATAACTAGCACTACAGTTTACAGAAATTTACAATTTGGTGTCACGGCCTGAATATATAATTGAAGCTGATACGGCTTTCTACATAAGACGTATTATACATCTTATCATGTTTGGCAATGTTTCCCGTAGGAGCACCGTCAAATTGGATTTGTTATCAGCAAATTAAAAATACCAAAACGCCGTCTGATTTTTAAAATTCACAGTTCTGCGTGAGATGGAGAAATCCAATTAGCCTTTATTTAGATAAAAGTGTCTTTTTTAGTATACCTTCGTCCTAACAAAATGTGTTTAGGTGCAATATAATCTAATGTAAATTCATTCCGCCATATTTTTGGGGCAATCAAATTAATTCCGTAACCCCGCGATTTAAATGGTTCCAATTAAGTATAATAAAGTTATCATAAAATTCATAGTATTAATTGTCAAATTCTCGTATAAAAATATCTGCCAGGGCGGCCGACTTTTGTTATTAGATGCACCCAATCTCTAATTACTCCTAATGGTTCTCTCGCCGTTGCGGTGAAATTTTACCGGAGGTGCCCGGGGTTTAGAGGATATACTACATCTATATTTATATAATATAGTATAAAAAATAAAAAAAGAATAATCTATGAATGTCATATGTTTATACCTGACTTCTCGCTCTTCTGCTTCCTCTTGTGTGATGTCTTCTTCAGCGGAATAATCGAGGATCGGCTTGACTCCGAACGAACGCAATCTGAAAACAAACCAATATAAAATAAGTATACATTCAAAAAAAAATACATAATAATGCACCTACATCAAATAGGAAATTAGCCAAAGACATAATATTTCATAATATATGCAGATGGATAGGTATTTGAAAAGTGAAGTTGAAAAAAGATCACTAACGCCAATTATTGCTGTAAGTTATTTAGCATTGCAGGTTCATAGGAAACACAATTCACGCTTGTGTTCTAAGATTTATTTGTCAGGTCCGCATTGATATAAAAAAGCCTCACAGTAATTAATTAGTAAAAAAAATACGACACCGACGGGGCTTGAATCTAGAACCGCTGGATTCGTGAAAGTGTTTCGGTTTTAAAAATCAAATACCGATATGTTCTGGAATGTATTTTTTGTCGGGTTACGCGATGTCTGGTTTACCTCCGTGGCCCTTCATCGTCCTTGGTGACCTGACCACCAATTACTTACACATAAAATATTAATATTTTAAAGATTTATAATATATATTGATACCTACTTCTGTTTTCATTTTCAATTATTTTACAAATACCGGTAGATATACAATAGGAAATACCGAAATACCGGTATTGGTATTTTCACCCGGTATTGCAATACCTACATTTAATACGACGTTTACGAGTGGATAGATCGCAATTCGTCGTCGCAGTGGCGAAAGTGAGACTTTTACAAAAGATACTGTTAATTAAATTTAAATTAATTATTGCGCAAAATAACAAAACTTAATTGGAATTAATTACCCATTTGCGAAAACGTTTCACTGTTATTTATGCCCGTCATTCATTATTTTCGTGAATTATTTTACGTCAACTTTTTTGCCCAATTTGACATTATTTTCAAATAGTTTAATTACTAATGACGTTCTAATTAAAATATAAATTAATTTTTACCAGATGCTGTAAACTATCATGCGAATAATTAATCAATAAAGGGAAATTAACCATATTTATAACGTACCTATTAATAATAAATTGTATATCACATAATAATGGTAGTTAAATAATATAAAAAGAAATGTGATGACACTGATGACTGATGAAACAAACAAAAAGAAGGGTGAAGAATGAGGAATAAATTATATGATTTAAAGGTAATCTAATCTTCTGATCAATATGCATGATACGGATCAAATAATCAAATAAGGTAACAATAAGAAAAGAAAACAAAAAAAACAGATGGAGTATTTTTTGTCACTCTTGTGTCACCAATAGAGACAATGATAGGAATCAGCGGGGCGTTAACTCCTAAACCAATAAAAAAGTCATAACTATTAGTTCTATCATATTATAACAGTCTTATTATCATTTATTCCGTGAAGTTTCTTAACTGTCAGACGTAATATTATATAACACGGCTGCCCATGTTAACCTCGAGCTGTCAAATGTCGTTTATATAGACTCAACGTGTACTGTGCTAACGATTATTATTGTAGTTAACCGTCTTGTTTATGGAATTGCTCCAGGTGATATCCGTGTTATTTTGGAGCAATAAAATATGTTAAATATTTAGAATGACCCTGCAAGGCTGCGCGAACAGGTGCCAGCCTAAATCTGATTCATGAAAAAGTTTAAATATTTATTTTTTGAAAAAAATACCCCTTAAAATGTTATAACTTCTGTTTCCCGACACCCTTTGCAAGCAAAGGATTACACCTATGCAAAAACCTTTTGTGCCGATTACGTTACGATAGTAACCCATTCTATTGAGACTACGAGAAAATACTTTACGGTATTTTTGTATACATCGGAGATCATAAATCAATAATCCTGATGCTATATCAGGATTATGTATTTTAAAATATGTTTTGCGTTAATTCTTCGAATGTACTTCACATATTTATACGGGAGATTCTATTGGGTGTTTTCCACCCGGTAATACCTCCCAGGTGCTGTGTACCCTCAATATTGCCCTAAAATATATTTGTATTAACACGATAGTAAAGAGCAAGCAAAAACTACAAAAAATAACGGTAATTCGTTAAAGCGATTGGGAGATAACGAAAGAAACAAGAAGAGAGAATACAATGAAGGAAGAAAAAGAATAAGCATTGTGCGAATTGCATTGATAAAAGAAGAAATTAATGGATGGGTACGGAATGAAGCATTGCGAAGTATTACCAGGATGACAGGCGTGCAATAGGTGAGAGGTGAAGAAAAATGGGACGGTAACAGGTATTCACAAACGACCGGTCGATAAGTATGCCAAGGATTCAAATAATGCAATCGAGAGATAACAATAAATAATAAATATTAAAGCAGAAGACGGGACGAAATCAGGAAAACAGGATAGTCGTGCAAGGATGGAAGGATGGGTACGTAATATAAAGACGTTAGGAAGGGTGGGTGTTAATTGGTAGATAACGGCATAGTGATGATCTGTATCACCAAAAGAGAGGATTAGATTTTAGAGGAGAGATGGAGATATGCACGACTGGATACATGCAAGAATGTGAGGAGAATACCTCTCAAGACATGGCACGATGCGGTCCCGATCCTCGCCGGCGACGAAGTGTCCGTAGAACGTCTTCTTCATCATGAGCGTGAAGAGTTTCTCGCCCATCATCGCCTTGCACAGGTTCATTATCTGAAAGGACCAAAAATGTTCCTTGCTCCATCAATCTAGTTATGACAACGAAATTATCATGTATACCTACATCTCAATTATTACAGATTCGAAAAACAATAAGTGTGAGATACGCACGTTAAAACTGTTCACTAGTCGCGAACGGATTCGTAATTCACCGTCAAAAAGTGTACGATATCGCCTGAATCAATCGCTCTTAACTTTTCGTCTTATAAATCTAAACTAATCGCGGTTACCTACCTCTCATCATCGTCAGTGACTTAAAAAGTTGTCCCCTATAATTTTTGATGTGCTGCCCATATGCAACGCGTGGCCTGCCTACCACGACGGGACGTCACTGATTATCGTTATGTTGGGACACACATTCATTAAAACGTTCTTTTTTTAGTGTATTTCAGACATGTATTTGCAATTTTACTATTATAATTACAACCAAACGCACAAAGAAATGTTATACAACGTCTTGCCTCTGAGATAAGATTCCTTAACGAAAAAATAAACAAAAAGCTATGAGTAGTCCAACCAACGTGGTATAGCGAAATACATGTTGGACATAGCGCGGAAATGCCATAAAATAAACCAATAGGTAATAATGCCGACAAGTGTCCTGACAAAAGTCCCCAAGGCAATACGACTGACATATCGCTCCAGCACACACAAACAATGGAGAACCAAACGACCACACGAGCGCCCTAACACCCGCTGAATCGGTTAGCTCATCAAGTACGTGGCAGCGTAGAGCCAGAGACCGGGAAGAGTGGACGCAGCTAGGGAAAGTCTCCATCCAGCAATAAACGACCCCCGCGGATAAACTTTTATTACAACGTTTTTATTAGGTCGTACTCTTATTTGTCCGGTGGTTGTTTATCCGGTATTTGTTCGCTACAAATCTTGCAATCGATTTTTAACCAACTTACCGACTAGCTAGACATTTGAAACTTTTAGAATAAATATCAGAACACGATGCCAATGCATTTTTTAATAATTTTAGTCATCTTTAAGTAGAATTGAATTATTTTTCAGTTAATTCTGTTTTGTATGAAAAGTTATTTCGGAAGAAATCCGTAATCCAATCCACTATTATTGGTTGCTAGGGGTCCTAGCAACTAAATTATTTATATATACGTGCGTTAGGTACTATGGAAATCAATACGAATGTAAAAATGACATTTCAGTATTATTTCTGTCAAGTACAAATTTTTATGATCGTTTAAGCTAGTCAAGTCAAGTTTATATTATTCAACAGAAAATTTAAAAACGTTGTATATAAAAAGTTCTTTTTATCTTGTAATTACTTTTAATTAAAATCGTTTAACGATTGTTATTTTGACACATTAAAATTCATGGAAACGGTCCGATAACAATGTAATTTTCGAATGAACATTGTTAGGTTAGGTTACCTGTATTCTATAATACTTGTCGTGTATTTAAAATGTACCTAGTTTAAATACGGTATATTTATCACAATCACATTTCATTTTATTCAATGGAAAACCGCGAAAGAGAAATCTCGAAACTGCACGATTCTTTGCGTTTATGTAAAGCTTCCCTTAAGAAAGAAATAAAATAAAATATACAAGAAAATCGCCGGGAAATTTTATTCAAATTCAACGCGTATTAAATTGTGGACGATTAAGGGGAGGTTTACCATCTCGTCAGCGGCACTCGCGATGGAGAGACGACATGACAAAGTGACTGGTGCGTCAAATGAAATACAAACAACTCGCTAAAGAAGTCACACGCTACGCTCCGAAAGACATAACGAGAGAAAGAAAAGAAACATTGGATAATAATGATACGTTCTGCAAGACGCCACGGTTGAGTCTAAACTCTAAAGCTTGCAGTCCACAGTAATTTTGCTAGAGATGACTGATCTATCCACGGTAAAATCAATACGCTAAACTGCTGATCAGGGAACTCAAAAATAATGGGAACCGACATACCTAACGGGTAAGGAGTAGCAGGTAACCGATCTCGAAAAAGGAATAATCCGGGATAAACTTAACCACATGTCAAGAATACGTCATACATCGAATACTGACAACTGCTCTCGGTTTATGCATTGACGCTCATTTAATATTGGTGTATTACACACACTATTGCACGTGCATAATGGGTGTTTCATCGTAGGACACTTACACATTCAAAACTCTGCATCAAAATGTAGTGTATTGAATATTGCCTAATGGAATTCTATTTATTATCTGTTCTGTGCTGCTGATCTTTTGATTATGTTTAAAACTGTTAATTCAATCTTTGACTGCCTCAAAATTTGAGCTATTACCAAGTTTCGTCTCCCCACATAGTTCCGTCTAATGACATGTTCAATGCGTCCGATTAGGCACTCAAGCATTACACTAAATAAACTTCTATCGGCTGTATTTTGTTTATTTACCTGTGTTATCTATTCTAGCGCTGATGATTCGACCTACAACTGAAGATAGTAGCCAACCACATTGGGTATTAAAGATGTGAAAAATTCGCATTAAGATTTGTGTAAGTACTTTCTAAAAAAGCGACTGCCTCATTTGCCCTGTTACTGCCAACATAGATCTCTTTTTACCACGTTTTCATTAGCTCGTATTCTTGTTTGTCCGGTACAGATTTTTTCTTGTGTGTCCAGTATAATTTTTTTCTTGTTTGTCCAGGATTTGTATTGGACGATTGAAGATTTTTAACTAAGTTCCCGACTAGCTAGACATTTGAAACTTTTAGAATATATCAGAACACGACGACAATGCATTCTTTTAATACTTTTAGCCATTTTTAAGCAGAATTGAATTCATTTTCAGTTAATTCTGTTTTGCATGGAAATTTATTATTGTTGGATGCTAAGGGGGTCCTAGCAACAAAATTATTAATATATACGTGCGTTACTATGGAAATCAATATGAAATGTCAAAATGACATTTCTGTATTCTATATTTATTCAGTATTTCTATCAAGTACAAAAAAAGTATTTATTAATACATAGAATTGTCAAGTTTATTTTCATATAACAAGTTTTTTTTATCTTGTAATTATTATAGTTTCATTTTTATCCCTTTTATTACTTTTGTTTTTCTTTCTTCTTCATAATAATGTGTTATGTCATGTCGTGAACGTCTTGAACTTATAATTTGTAATGTCCACAATATGTAAAAATAAATTTATTTTATTTTATTCAATGATACATATTTGTGAAAATTTACCGAATCAACATGTTTCTCGAGTTTATCGTGAGTATTTTCACACTAAAATGATAAATATTGTTTGGAAAATATACACGGACAGTTTATTCAGAAGTTATGACGTTTACAAGAACGCACGAGTTAACTCGTCACGTATTTTAATTAAAACAATATTAAGATTTGACAATACTAAAATATTTGTGCGCGACTAATAATAGCTCTCCATTCGGAAGATTTCACCTCGCAACATTTCATTATAAACATTAATTATTTCATAAAACATTAGTAAAGTGTTTCCAGATCGTGGTACATACAATGTGAAATAAAGCAAAATAGTACAATTAGAATTACCAATAGCAGCTGAGTTCTACACTTTGGGACAACAAACAACTGATGCTACCGCTTTCTTAGATAATAATAATAATATATATATATTCAATACATGCTCCATAATGCCGTACTACTTCAAATAAAGGAAATAACTATTATCAGGTAATAGAAATCACGAGCCTGACAAGGACGCAAATAAGTCTGTTCAAAAACAAACATTTTTTTGTGTATTCATGTCAGCGAGATAAAATTTGAATACATAATGCCGTGGAAGTCGACATTAGGCGGAGAAAATCGTAAAGACGGATCGGCGAGGGATGGGGGCGGCAAAGGAAGGCGAGCACAGCGTCGACAATGAGACGCCGATCAACTGAGAGGCTTCCCTCTACTTTCAGCGACGGCGTCGTTTCTAAAGTAAGCACGACCACTCGGGTAGAGTGAATGGAAACTTTATTATTTTCACTGTTGCGATCCTTTACTTAACAAAGGTTTATCAATATATTCATTGACAACCCACCAGGTATTCAATGAGGTGATGGTTTTTAAAATTCAATTAAATCCTGCCTAATAAACCATAATCGATAAAAATATTCTTTTAACTACGACGTATCTAAAATTACGTATGATATCTACGAGTATTATGGTTTGGTCTAGGCATTGTTTTTCTTATTTCTTCTTTCAGAGAAAAGAAGAGAAAAGAAAGAAAGAAAAGAAGAAGAATTTTATTAGAATGCCGTTTTTTTCAGATTGTCTACAAATTCGCCAGGTACCTATGTACTTATTGTGATATTTATTCTTTAAACAGATGAATACACAAAAAATTAAATTGACAAACACGGCGTCTACTGAGAATTAGAACATTTCCACGAAATATACTGTCAAAAATCGGTGGTTTTAGGTAATATGTGGAGGTGACTGTGGCACTGATAGATGTGGAGGCACCCTCGTAAAAATTTTGCCTGTGTGATAAACTACCATTATAATCATGCCCCCCCACAAGGGAGGGACTGAAAGGGCTCTAGACTGGGCCCGGGCTCAGGGGGGCCCGCGTGGCGGATCGCCAGATAAATGAGATAAATACACATCAGAAATTTTAGTTGAACGATACAATTTTTGATTACTGTGTGTCGATACGCTGAACAGCCTTAATGTTACCTCGAACACCATATATACAGCGTCACACTGCCTTTAACCTTAGTGATAAGTAGGGGGGCTGCCAAAGATCCTGGCCTGGAGGCCCGCTTCAGGATGTGGGGGCCATGATTATAATACAACATCAGTTATGATGTCAAGATTTTTTATGATTCGATTATTGTTTATACTTAGATGTCGATACTTTATTTATATGGCGCGATCGCATCTTCTGCTAAATGGAAAACCACCACTCTACCTTCTCAAAATTGTAATATTCATATTATTCGTTCGTTCATTCGCCGCCCCTGAACGACATATGGCCTGCCTGCCCCCGCGGGACGTCACTGCCAATGGAAAACAGGTCGCAATAACCGATCGGTCCAAGTGAAGGTCGTGAAGACATAAGAAGGTAGTTCAATGCAATGGGAGTTTAAAACAATTGGATGCGTATATGGGCAATAAACAAACGATAGCCACGCGCTGAGGATTGCATTTTTAATAAGAACCAGAACAGATACTTGGTGAAAATTTCCATGAACAGAAATCATAAGTTTAGTAAAGCACACGATTTAAAGCCACAGGCGGTTTCAGTCAATGTATAGTGTCTAAAACTATCATTTCGAAGTCGGTTACTACAACATACCGCAATAACAGCGCGACACTTACGTTGTGATTATATTATACTGCATGTCGCGTACTATCAGGTGACGTCACAGTAAGCTGCCGCTACGGTAAAAAAGTATTTAATGTCGTTTGGTGTTTAAAATGTTATCAGACTGATACTCCCATCCCGTACGACATTTTGAACCTTTAAACGAACATTGTCAGCTAAATCTGCCGAATCACCAGAAGAACAATGAGGTCACCTCACGTTGTACCTCACTGCACCGATTACTCAATGAACGTTTTTTTATCATTTTCTACATGCCTACACATTTTCGACTCTTGTCAAAATCGCGTGTTTTTTGTTTTTAGCGGTTGGCACTATGTATTTTCTATAAGAATGTTGTCTATTATCTATGGTCTGCAGGTTGGGTTGAAAATATTATTGAATTTACACTAGATTACTCCATCATTGAATTTACAGAGATCGTGTTCGTTCAAAATATTCTGCAAAATGTTGAAACCATAGGCTAATTTTTTCGCCGTATCATCACGACTTTATGCGGTGTTGTATTTACTAGAATAATTCCGAAGGAATGAATCTGAATGAAGGTTACCTGAGCACGTTCTCCACACAGTCTTGCACGCTTTCTCCTCCGACAAAATGCCCGAAGACAGTTCTCTTCATGATGTAATTGAACAGTCTGTTGCCAAGGATCGCATTGCTTCTCTTCAAAATCTGACGGTGCAGTGATTTTTTCATAGGAGTTGGTTCAGGGTCGGGATAATTTTGAGGACATGGAAAGGAAATAAATATAAAAGGAGATTAGTATGGTTAACTGTTAAACGAGTAGATGTCGGTTACAATCAATACCCACATTCCGAAGTTTCTATTCAAATCTCAATATTATGAATCGGTCTGATGTTTTCGCAAAATTGGCAATCGAGCAAGTGCTTTCGTAAAAACTACCTGATACTTAATGGCTGCGTAGACACGATTTTGTTATATACAAACGGAGTCCAAAATATATGTAAGTGTAACGTGTAAAGTGAGAGGACATCACAGAAACACCGAAGTTTGAGATAATCACATGTACCCACTGTCGAACAAGAACTTTTTGTCCACGTGTTAAAACTGTGAACTAACAATCCCCTCCAGTGCAGCTAATCACAATTCCGTTTTCAAATGAGGA
The DNA here is from genome assembly GCF_057557595.1 of Rhyacophila brunnea. NCBI lineage: Eukaryota > Metazoa > Arthropoda > Insecta > Trichoptera > Rhyacophilidae > Rhyacophila > Rhyacophila brunnea. The sequence goes on along the minus strand of NW_028232893.1, from coordinate 18,490,197 downwards.
ACGCCTCCAAATTGTACGGTCTGTCAATTTACATTTTTTGAAGCTTTTTATAATAAAAATATGTCAAAATCGATCAGGAGTGATGTTAGAATTATTATTTGAAAACTTTTGTTAATTGCGAAGTAGAAAATGAGTAGCATCTAAAAGGAGGGCCGATACCTTGTTATTTGTTAAAGATAAATCTTGCAATCGATTTTTAACTAACTTCCCGACTAGCTAGACATTTGAAACTTTTAAAATATATCAGAACACGATGGGAATGCATTCTTTGAATACTTTTAGCCATCTTTAAGTAGAATTGAATTCATTTTCAGTCATTCTGTTTTGTATGAAGTTATTTCGGAAGAAATCCGAAATCCAATCCACTATTATTCTAAGGGGGTGGTCCTAGCAACAAAATTATTAATATTTATACGTGCGTTACTATGGAAATCAAAATGACATTTCAGTATTCTATATTTGTTTGTTTGTTGCAAAATAGCAAAAAATGATTTGTTGACAATTGCCTTATTTGTCCTAAATTATTAATAGGTACATAGAATTGTCAAGTTTATATTATGATTCAACAGAAAATTTAAAAACGTGGTATATAAAAAGTTCTTTTTATCTTGTATTTATTTCTCTCCAGACCAATATATTAATGTCATTGCTCCAGACTGATGGGATCTCTTCTTATTGGACAACGAGAATAGTGATAAATAATGCCAAAAAATCGCAGTCATACACACATTATAAACAATCGGCAAACTGGCCGGTAAAACATTTTGTGGTCAACATAAATGCTGTAATACAAACAACTCATATAAGACTAAAGAGCTACAGTCCTAACTCTTCGATACCTCTCCAAAGACGTGAAGCTGGCGAGGAAACAATGCCGAAATTCTAGCCCTTCAGCCAACCGAAACAATAGATAATCATAAGATATCGTGAATATTGGCACATGTCCCCTTAATGCTCACGGTCAATTGGCACCGCCTGTAGAGGGGTTATGCCAAACGTGAGTCATATATCTTCTTTCACACCGTCACAATAATATTAATATGTGCCAATTATTGTTTAAGTTCATTTTTTATTTGATAATCGTGCCTTACGTACGCTGACGTCGATTGGCACCCACCCGGGTGCGTCGCATGCATAGAATAGCGAGACTATAAGATGGCAATAAATTATATACTATATATTCTATATAATAAATAGAATTAGATATTGTGTGTAGTGTTCATGTGATATTTTGTTGTTTAGTATTTCGTGCCGCGTTGGGTCAATTTCATGATAATGTTGACTACACAGAACTCTGAGAGCCCATCGCTTCTTTCTAAATATTGGGGAGTCGCTGATGACAATATGTCACAATGTTAGAGATGTTTAGCCGTCATATGGACAGCAGTCATTTTTTTAGATAGGCTCTCGGTGATCTGTGGTCTGTTGGTATCTGTGTGATTTTGTGTGATGTTTTTAAGTTCCTGGCAATAAAAATGGCGTTATTGATCCTATGGCGAATGTTGCGTACCTATATGTTGTTCCATGGTTATATTGTGTTGTTTAGTTACATCTTCATTTACTGCGAACACTTCACCGCATTGCATTCTAAGTATAAACAATAACTAGTACTACGATCGGACCTCGTAATTTCCTGACTATAGATGGCCTTGCTACAAATACCTTGGACTGCCTAATAGAAACCAAGAGACGTAAATACGTGAAAGAAAAACCTAGTAGCCGCTAGCTATTTTTAAAGGAATTTTCTAAAAATATCACTTAACTTCCTAAAGATGCTACTTCTGTAATACGGTGATGCTATTCCGTCCACAGCTATTAGTGGATCTTCAGGAAGTATCACATCTTAATAAAAAATAGTCCAAGGAATGATTAGACAACCTTCAATACTTGTTGTCAATATCAATACCAACTTACGTATTGGCATTCGACACGTATCTCATTGGCATGACATCGTATTTATAGCAATTTGTAAAGAGGGGGGAAATGGTGCAGTCGATGATGTGTGAATTTCGCATGCGTTAAATAATACCTATGTTAAGGGCGGACATGCTCAGCGTAGGTCAAAATGGAGCTTTTATTGTATTTTCAAAGCATGATCCTGGGCAGTCCTTAAACGTTGTAGATAATCTATTTATATAATTTTGAAGCCTCATTATCCTTTATATTTATGTTAAACATTTGATGACTGCATAAAGTATTTTTATTACATAAAATAGTATTCTTTTAAACCTCTCGCTGTAATGTTTTAGAAAATAGTCATATTTCAGTACATGCATGTGCAGTGGTGTGAAGATTTTTTACATCTATTAATTTTTAAACGAATTTATAAAACAATTAGTATAATTTATGTCGACATTATTATAGTGAAATATTTACGATAAAAAATTATATTGATAATCTCTGTGATCCCAAATTTGACAAGAATTAGGCATTTTATTATTCAAAAAATGGGCAAGATTTACACATTTGAAGATAATTCTAAAGATACTAATTAAAAGCTATGTCTTTGACCATTCAAATGTGATAAACATCCTATGAATAATGATTGCTTTATAATAAATATTGACCTAAGAATAAGATAGTGTTTTTTTGAAATACGCCATTTCTTTTGGCATTCCCCAGTGGTTAAGCTACAACATACGGCCGTACCCATAAATTGACATACTAAAACTGAAGTAGGGAGTAAGATCATATTAATGCGCGTGTTTGAACATGTACCATTTAAAAAAAAGGATTTTTTTTTCGGTTAGGTCCCATGGGTGCAGGCAGACTATTCTCCAAGTACGCCACACCCGAGAAAGAGTGAAACGGTTTATAGAATTTACACGTCATATAACATTGTATATTATGGATTAAATAATAAATTCTGTTTACTGGTTGAGTACCTCTGGTTTTAAGTCTTTAATGGAAGCCAGGTGGGAACAGCGAAAACTTTTATATTTCTGATTTCGGCAAAATTCATGAATAATTCAAGAATGATAAACCTAACCTAACAAATAATCCAGTATATAGGCTATTTTCTAAATTTGTTTGCCGCTGGCTTCCATTAAACAGACAAGAACAAAATATTTTTATTTTTCCCATTGTATTTAGAGAGATTGATCGATTAATGGAAGTTATGGAAGTATGGACGCTAAACCAAGAGATGTCACGGAGACTTGAAGCTTTCGAGATGTGGCTGTAGAGACGCATCCTTAAAATTTCTTGGACTGACCGGGTGACAAATGTTGAAGTTCTCAATCGAATGTGGAAGGACCGAGAAGTTGTACGTAGTATCAAAACCAGGAAACTACAGTACCTAGGCCACATTATGAGAGGACAAAAGTACAGCGTTCCCCAACTTGTCATTCAAGGAAAGATCAACGGTAAGCGTAGCAGCCGCATTTCGTGGCTTAAGAACCTCCGTGATTGGTACGAGTACAGCTCCACTGAACTGTTCCGGGTAGCAGACGATAAAGATAAGATCGCCTTGATGGTGGCCGACCTCCGCTAGGGGATGGCACAATAAGAAGAAAAAGATCGATTAAAATATGTTTAAAGCTTCAATTTGACAATAATTTTGATACTAATTTAGAAACCAACTGGTGTGTTTTAGCTGCATTTATACATTCAAGTTTTCTGTTGCTCCGATTTGGTTGCGTTTGATACAATAGAAATAGTATTCCCCGACAAGAATTTATTACTCATTACATCAGAACCACCAATAAACAGGGGCCGAAGATGCTCGGAATCTCCTACCGATGCGGAAACGAAATAATGAACAGTACTCAAGATGGCACAGAACCAAGAAGAATGAAAAAAAAAACCAAATGTATGACGAATGTGTTATGCGGAATAATAGTCCTGTCGTACCTATGTTCAACACATTTTCTTCTGTTTTTTTTGTCTGTCTATAATTACATCGGCGATCTTGAACGCGTCGAGATATTTGGCAAGCGTCGATTTAGTGTCACTGCGCTGACGAGGGAGGTCAGTGGTACATAACATTCATAAAAAAAATCCTGACACCTATGAATAGAAATCTTACATTTGCGCGACCGAATATCGTATTATTATTTATTATTGATGACAATTAGTACGTTACAATCATATTAAGTAATAATTATAAATTAGCGAAGCAGTTAATCTTAAATAATCTATACGAGGGGTAACAAACACACTTGCTTGATGGTGTTATCGACTTTTTTCATACAAATATAGTAACCAAATTCACATAATAAATGAACATGGAACGCATCAGTTTTTCAACACTATACAGTACCTATTACATGTCTTTTAAAATCAACGAAATACAAGTTTTTAAATGAGCATACATCGCATTCATATCGTTTACAACTGTAGCATTATTAATTTCTCCATCAGCACAAACAGGACACGATTAACATCAACTTGCAAACATAATCTTCTACACACTGATCACTCGATTATGTCACACATAAATACTAGCACAATGCCACGATCCGATTATATTAAGTGTTACACTACGAGGGGGGTCCTGTAGCGTCACTGGTTCTACCGATCCATTGCAGGCCTCAGTAGAAAACACACGCATTACACAGACACGCACACAAGTACAAATTAACATTATATACAATCAAACTCTAATTTCAAAAGTGTTTTACTGATCAGTGATCACCTACCCAGCACCAAATCGTACATAACCAGTACGTTTAATTTAACCCGTTTTGAAATTCGATATGCGTGTGATGAATAAACATCGCATTTACACACAATACCTACTTATAGTTTTTCAGCAGTATGAGTCATTCAATGTTAAAAAAATGGTCAATTTCACTGAAAATGTTTCATATTTAAATCTAGTTTAGAGGGGGGATGTGTTTATAATGAATAATGAATTAGTTTTTCACGGTGTAGGTATGTATTTTTCCAATGTAGATTTGGAATATTTTTGTAAATGTAAATCTATATTTAATTGGAAAGTAATCAAGGTTGTTTTCTAGGAGGTCTTTGATCAATAATCGATAATTTTAACTTTGCTAATCTGCTAGAAACATACATGAATCTATGCTGGTCATACAAACTATCATTATTTCCTAACTAGATAACAATAAGAGCTATTATTGCATATCCGCATTCATGTCACCACAAAACTGTTATATTCTCTTAAAGTGGCTGCTGGTCGTAGAACATTGGGAAAAAAAACTGACTGGTACTGCTGTCAAATAATTGTTGGAAAAGTAAAACAAAGTTTCGGACAAAGCTAGATTTTATTAGTACCGATTATCTAAACAGACACCATCAATAGAGTAATGACTTGATCGATTAATCGATAAAAAAATGTCAATAATGTTAATGGACACACAGAGTATACTATTTCAATAACCAATAATAACAATTGGAAATGACGGTGCGTGTATTTAAGATTAAAACACAGATAAAAAAAGTCATTAAACTATTTTTAGTGTATATTTAATTTAACTACATATTCAATTTATATCATGCAGTTTTCATAATTTTACCACTGTACAATTAAAAATTATTTTAATAATTAGCGGTAGATTGTAATGCAAAAAAGGCAACACTTTGCCAACAAAAGCGACGTTGCCTTGTTATCGACTGTTTCGGTAAAATGTCATCCATGCTTATGGTTCTGTAATTAATTAGTTTTACATAAAATTGACATTCTATGGCAATATGGCGTGTTTAGAAATGTAAAGGCCAGACAAAAATTCGAGCTATTTTTTATTTGTATAAAGTCTTATTGCAATTCTTTTTCGTAAATATACAACTTTCTTTTACAGTTTAAAGATACGAAGATCGATCATCTTTGATGTTATATTACAATTATTTTATTGTGCTTTGAGTAAAATTACACATTTAACTTGTGATAGATTTTTTAAATTGTCGGTATAATTTAATAATGTTGTAAGTGGTTTTAACTGTTTTGAGGCACCTTTTGAAATTTTCTGACGAATCGATTGCGTCATTAGCTTCAAATAAAATCGCCGCAGCCCTTAAATCGCTTAAGATTTTCAAGGGGCTGAGAGATACAACCTCCACCGACTGTTTCAACACGTAAATAATTAAAAAATAAAAAATCATTTCGACATCAACCAAGGTTGGCGACCGCTGCAGCAGTCAATCAGAAATAGACGCGCATGATTTATTTTGAACTTGGACTTCGGACAATTCGCGAGCAATGCTTGTTATGGACATCCAATTATGTCAACTGACTAGGTACCATCTAGCATCGGACTCCCGAAAGCAATGCCCATTGATTATTCTGAACCTGTCTGCAACAAACAATAATTGACAGTAGTCGTCAAATATCTGGCTGTCGACTGAATAATAAACTAATACCTGATGGCCGAATATTTTTTACAAGAATTACAATATAGGGGTGCAAATGGACATGACCGTAAGTACCCTATTACCACATATACCATTGCCTTATTAATGGACACTGTTTTACATAAGTACACAATTTCAATATTGAAGTGGACAGAAAAATAATTAAGTGCCAAGTTAAATACCCAGTCCAGACTAAGATAAATCTATCAGTGAGCGAATTATAAAAATGTCAGAGCATAATCATTTTTGTTAGAAACTTACACGCCATGTTCACACATGCAAACATTACTATCAAATTAATTAATGTTGTATGGACAGTTAACAGCTCACAACTTTACATATTTTCATTACTGAAATATTGGTGAAATATTAAACATTTCCCCATTAAATGTTTGAGAGAAAACGTGGGCGGTATTAAAACATCTTAAGTATTCTTAAACATTTATAATAATAGCCAAACCTGCTATGACCCGACAGACAGATCGCATTATCTTAAGAAACAGAACATAATGGCTGGCGCAGTCATCGGTGTTTTTTTTATTTTCTTGTACGGGGTAGAATCCTGGACATTACAAACCAACTGGTGGTAGACAAGTGGTGCTGGCCACAATTGATTGCTAAAGGTATCATGGGCAGAATACAGCACCAACGCGTGGATCAGCGAAAGACTGTCCTCGATTTTGAGATTATTTGGCCATACTTACTGTAGTATGTAATACCCACGCCGTGGCCTAGAAATCCTCGAAAGATTACTTAATTATTCTGGACAACGTGTCTGGTAAAATAGGTGAAGAGCGAAACGGGATCAGGTGGAGTGATCAAGTGAAAAATTCGCTAAAAAACCAATAGCATCAGCTTCAGCCACAATTCTTGCAGAAGATATAAAAAACTGGAAGGGACAATGCCAATTCCGGAGTGGTCACAATCTTCAATCACGAGGGTTACGATGAGAAAAAAAACAGTTATTATATTATGTACAACTTTCAAACAGTCATGTTTTTTTTTTGTTCATCGACAGTGTTAGTAATTGTATTTTGGTCTGACTAGGCTAAAGATTTGAACATGCATTTCAATCAAGTATGCACCCTTATTCTAATGTAGGTAGAATTGATTTTTCATCTAGATAGGTACATACGACAAGTATGTATTATAATACGTGGTACTTTAAAGTTTAAGTTAGAACTGGTGTGACAATATTATATCGTTTGAAAGAGAAGATTTACTTATGTCAGTTTGAATTTCAGTTTGGACCGATCAGCAAGTGCGACCTGCTTTTTATTAGGTTTAGCATTTAGTAAATTTGCGGCATTATACGGAGAGAGATGTCTATTCTCGTCCAGAATTGACCAAAGTATGAATATTCAGTATTGAATTTTTTGAGACATATTATATTCCTACAAAGCCTGCAGTGTAGTAATTTTAATCAATGAAAAACAAAATAAATATATAAGACAAAGACATGCGCGCTGAGCATTCACAAACAGAGTGATAACACAAACCAATAATTTGCGGTTTCTTCAAGGAATAGACAAATAAAAATCTAAGACCAAAATAAAAAGAAACCACCTTCGCATCGATTGCCGGGAAGCCAGACAAATTCAACAAGAGATACGATATGTAACCATCGAAATAGAAACGTACTATAGCTAAATACATTATTTCATTACAACTGTGATTCACGAACATAAAAAAGATAATAACTTCATCTTATACATATACATACATACTTATTATAAATTTACGTTAAACTGTCAATAGAATTTCTTTACTTCTGACAATGCTACTTTACGGTAGCGTGTCATGTCAACTTATGTAAACTCACAACCATAGGCCAGCCGAACTTAAGAAAAAGGGGTTTAGGACAATTTGGAGGATCACAGGAGACTATCGGTTGGGCGACGCCGGACGAAGGGACAGCACCGTGCGACGGACATCGTCATACGGACAAACATAAATTTCGCTTTATACATAATTTGTATTACACTTGATTTTCTACATGCTGGTTGAAGTCGTAACGCATGTGTATTTTTTGGGCATTTTATTCTACTCTGCAGCACCCAAATGCTCGCCGTCCAGTTGTCTAGGTGTCAATCGGCGGCGCCGAATCTTCATATTTCCTCGAAAAAGATGGCCGCATGATACCGGCGCTGCTGTAGATACGGTAGAACGATATTATAAATTCTATAAATTCTGGCCACGCAGCCACTGATAGTTGAGGATACCCACCAGCATCGCAGCGAAAATTAAAATGCTGGGGGTGGTCAGCGGTCGAAACGTGATAAGGTAACGTGCGGACAAGTTACGTTGCAGTGTGTGGTTATCACCCATCGCAGCCGTGAGTGGTTGTGCAAGGCAAATACCATCTACACTCTATAGAGTATTGAAAGTTACGGGGTGCTTCCATGACCTTGAGATACTTGCGAGTCATGGATGTTTATGGGTGCACGATCGCTTCAAGGACAACTATAGCGACCAATAAACCTGCTCCAATAGCACGGAAATCCAATAGTAATGAATACATACGCCTATAGTCTACTACATAAATATTAATATTGTAAGATTAATGCAAAACAAAGTAAAATCATCATTCCATTCAAGCCCATTAAAGAGACGTCTAGTATTTTTACGACAGAAACCACAAACTAACCATCACGTTACGCGTTTTCCAATTTTCCAACATACTAAGAACAAACTAAGCACTTATGTATTGATTGATTCAGCATATAGATAACGGCGTGACGACAGGTGAATGGACAATAAGCACCTACTTAAAATGTCTACATTACAAGTTTCAATATCGACTAGGGTTGCCACGTTTAAAAAATGGAGTCCCGGATATCCTTTCAGTTATCAGTTTTCTTTCACTTCAAATCGAAAAGTTTATGATAATTTCAAAAGTAATAGCCGAAACTAAGAGTTTGAACTCTAGATAGAAGGAGTCTTAGACGCATTTGGTATTAATATTTTAAGGATAGTTCGAGCGGTTGTATTGGGGATAAGTTCATTACTTTCTTCTTCTAATGGTTGCTTCAAAAACTTCGATAGTTAGACTTCTGTCCGATAACAAAATAACATAGCCAATGCGCAATGGTGGCTAGGCATTCTCGTGCAAGCATTACCCGTTTCATATAATGACGAGACAGTATTCTCAGATTTCAAGGACAAACGCCATCAAACTTTGGATTAAACAAAGTTTTTGCTTGCATTGTTAGTAGGTATATCTATATTGTGTAGGTGGTACATATATGAATCCTAATCAGACGAATTTCTCTGTTGCTTAGAGAATAAAATTTATATATCTTTGAATTGTCTTAAGGTTATTGAAATCTACGTTTCTTAATAAGGTAGGGTTTAAATAATCGCCAAGTATGAAGTATTTACCACTGATATTAATTATGCCATGGCTCTTTGGCTATCGGTTAGCAATATTCTGTAAGTGGTAGAAGTATCCAAACATATACAGATTCCTGGTCGTTTCGAACTACTTGGTCAGCGTTAGAGCTTGCGGGAAAAGAATTCTAACCATATAGCTAATGTGTAGCACATCAGTAAAAAACTGTAATACAATATTTTTTTTAGTTGGATAAACAAAATATTTTTAAAAAATGTCACGGAGAAACCAGGACGTGTGGCAACTGGCAACCCTACAAATGTGTCATGTTACAATATGCATAAAATATAGACAACAAGTCAATTGCACGTGTAATATATCATATCGCTCTTCAAGATCATAAATATCAATATCGAGTGGTTTGACAGGGACGGAACCCTCAATGAAATCTACTGAATATTGTATACAAACTGTTCAAAAGTTATTTCAAAATATTGTTTTCGAACATATACCTACGCACATTTATAAAATTCAAGCATATTGGACATAATTGAATTATGTCCAATATGCTTGAACAAGCTAAAGTATGTCTGGAGAGAAAAGTAATATAACTAGTTTCTGTACCATGGATAACATAAAAATAATTAACAGTGGGTTGCCTTCTGGGCGAGGCTGTATCAAGGTTTAGTTTTCGAGTGTAGAGAAATATGGGAAAAACTTATACACGTGGAAAATATACCTACATTAAATTTAAGTTTGTCGAGTAAATGAAACGCGCATTTAATAATGTAATATTTGAGGACACTCCGCGCGCATTGTACTTTGAAGCGTTTTATTGTTAGACCGCCATAAAGTGATACACCAAACCTGGCTTCAAAGTCTTGATACATGGCGAATGGTTTTCTATTTCTATTTTATTAATCTGTTATGTGGTAAAATGTAAAAAATGTGAAATCGGGCATTCCGAAGCTGAAGACAGTGAATGTAAATCTGGGTTAATAATGGCAGACGTAGGTAGTTGAAAAAGCGCAGAGTCAAAATTCTATTAAAATATAGGTAATATAATTTTGTATATATAGGGAGGTGAGGTATATAATATACTAAAATAGTATATACCTGTAGGTGTTGCGATAAACAAACACCTGCATCCGTTGCTGCAGAAAATGTGTATAGCAGGTAAAGCCGATAAGAGATTTTCACAGGACGTTATGAAAAAACCGCGAAATAGAATCAACGATAGCTGAGCTACCACTCGACCGATAAAACAATGATAACTGATAACACTTACACTACTCTCTTTGGCGGGACATTTATTTATTTATAATTTATTCGTATATAATCTTTATGATTAAAATGTAATACAATGTTTGACAAGTGGCCGATATGGAAATAGGTAAGTATACAATGTATATATAGATATTGATATTGCCTCATTTTCACATATTAAGGAAATTGTTTCGACATATTGTGTTGTGTAATATACCTACAGTAAAATTCGCAGTGATTACTATATTTTCCAAATAGACATGGTCACAAATGTGACGCTAAAAAACAAACGTAGCCATCTCCATCACAAGTGAAACTGAGTAAATCAACTTTTTTGTTTTTGTGGTTAATTTGAACCCGTAAGTAAATAATTTCCTAATTTATGATTATATTTTATTTAAAAGATACGATTTAAACAATGCTCAATAATCGCGAATCTTTAACAAACAAGATATTTACGATTTTATGTTGGAGATGGCTATGTTTGTTTTGTATCATCTGGATTTGACCAGGTTTGAAATAAATACTATTGGAGATGGACAGTTTTGTTTTGTATTCGATTGGTTTGTTTTGTATTCTAACAAACAGGGTTGTGTTAAAATGGGTGCCGGACGAAATCCCGAATGCTGAAATCCCGAATGCCGACATCCCGAAAGCCGAAATCCCGAAAGCCAAAATCCCGAATGGCCGGAATCCCGAAGGCCGAAATCCCGAAAAATAAAATATAAACAGTATTAATTTTCAACCAGCGGTTCCCCAATAGGCGGCGCTTTTTCTTGGGTGTGTAATTTAACAAGATAATTAAAATAGTTATATAAAAACTGTTATTAATTATGGAATGAAGCAACAAAATAATTTTCAACCAGCGGCACCCCAAAAGGCTGCGCTTTTTCTCGATTGTATAATTTATCTAGATAATTAAAATAGTAGTATTAAAAACTATTATTAATTATGGAATGAAGCAAAAAAATAATTTTCAACCAGCGGTACCCCAATAGGCGGCGCTTTTTCTTAAATGTGTAATTTAACAAGATAATTAAAATAGTTATAATAAAAACTATTCATAATTATGGAATCAAGCAGCAAAATAATTTTCAACCAGCGGCACCCCAAAAGGCGGCGCTTTTTCTCGATTGTATAATTTATCTTGATAATTAAAATAGTGGTATTAAAAACTATTATTAATTATGGAATGAAGCAAAAAAATAATTTTCAACCAGCGGTACCCCAATAGGCGGCGCTTTTTCTCTAATGTGTAATTTAACAAGATAATTAAAATAATTATAAAAAAACTATTCATGATTATGGAATCAAGCAACAAAATAATTTTCAACCAGCGGCACCCCAAAAGGGGACGCTTTTTCTCGATTGTATAATTTAACAAGATAATCAAAATAGTTATATAAAAACTATTATTAATTATGAAATAATGCAAAAAAATAATTTTCAACCAGCGGTACCCCAATAGGCGGCTCTTTTTCTAGAGTGTGTAATTAAACAAGATAATTATTTTCTTACTTCATTCCATAATTAATAATTGTTCTTATATAACTATTTTAATTATCTTGTTTAATTATACAATCGAGGAAAAGCGCCGCCTATTGGGGTGCAGCTGGTTGAAAATTATTTTGTTGCTTCATTTCATAATTAATAACAGTTTTTATATAACTATTTTAATTATCTTGTTAAATTACTTACTCAAGAAAAAGCGCCGCCTATTGGGGTACCGCTGGTTGAAAATTATTTTCTTGCTTCATTTCATAATTAATAATAGTTTTAAATACTACTATTTTAATTATCTAGTTAAAATATACAATCGAGAAAAAGCGCCGCCTTTTGGGGTGCCGCTGGTTGAAAATTATTTTGTTGCTTTATTCCATAATTAATAATAGTTTTAAATACTACTATTTTAATTATCTAGTTAAAATATAGAATCGAGAAAAAGCGCCGCCATTTGGGGTGCCGCTGGTTGAAAATTATTTTGTTGCATCGTTCCATAATTAATAATAGTTTTTATATAACTATTCTAATTATCTTGTTAAATTACACACTCTAGAAAACGCGCCGCCTATTGGGGTGCCGCTGGTTGAAAATTATTTTCTTGCTTCATTTTATAATTAATAATAGTTTTTATATAACTATTTTAATTATCTTGTTAAATTATACAATCGAGGAAAAGCGCCGCCTATTGGGGTGTCGCTGGTTGAAAATTATTACTGTTTATATTTTTTTATTTTTCGGGATTTCGTCCGGCACCCGAAAAAAACAACAATATAAATGTATAACTTATTTCATATTTACAACTAACACTTAATAATTTGAAAATTATAATTGGGTTTATGAATTTATTTTGAGTTTTATGATATTAGAATTAAATAGGTAACTAAGAAAACATAACAATATTTTTGAATAAAAATATATATAAAAATATAGATGACTGAACCAGTTTACACGATATTATGCAGCTTTAAAACTGAACTTAAAATATGAACAGCCAAGGCACAGCCCTGAGGTTCTAAGATGCTAACTGTCGTAAAACGTTTGAAAATCAAAATTTACTTACCGTTTTTCAGTCTTCTTTGAACGTTTAATGGTATAATTTGATCTGGTAAACTTTCGTGCATTCTCTGGAGACACTATTTCAAACTTTATTTGGATTATTTTCCATTCTTAGACAATTATTTCGCTTAAAAACTTGAAGAGCACATCTTATATACAGAGAAAACTTTTTGCTGATGGGAGCCATATTGATAAAATGCCACGACATGATTGGCCATTCTGAAAAGTGCTACGTCGTGATTGGCTAAGACGAATGTGACCACGTTTGATATAAAAAGTCAATGGAGATGACTAAGTTTGAAAAAAATCACAACTTTTATTTTGATTTTTTAAGCAGAAAATAAGGAGATAGACATGTCTGAAGTGAATATTATTATATAAAACAACACAAGCAGTCATACCAACCAAAAATCTCAAAAAAGTCAGTGACTGGAGATGGCCACGTTTGTTTTTTAACGTCACAAATAATATGTTTACTAAAAAAAAGAAACTAACTGAAGGAAACTAATCGTAGTGATTTAAGAATGCCGCTGACAAAAATAGAGCCGAACATTAACAACCAGCAACCAGGTTTACTCTCTCATTAGGATTATGTTTATTCATAGTAGGTATATATTATAATTATTATGTTTCGTTACCTTAACTATATATGTTTAATGTTAAGGAAACTATGGTTGATTTTAACAAATAATTTTATAATAAAACATTACAATTACATTTCTTCATTATGTTCTGTAGGTAGAAAATGAAAGATCGTTAGAGCATCTATTTTTGTTGGCTTAAAGAAGGTAGATTTCCAGGGCGTTAAGTATTTTGTCCTCAGGAACTTTGGCCAAATAAATCTGATCTATAATTATAGAAGAAAGTTCTTCAATATCTTTGATTGTATTGATTTTTATATTAAATATGTACTGATATTCCTCGCCAGAGCTCGGCTAGAGCAACATTAAACTCGTTGCAGAATGTCTAAGAGCGCGTACCCACTAAAACGTCTGACCGTGGAGACTTGTCCCGCCATACCCCGTACAAAACTCACCCCTGACATGTTGGCACGACTATCAAGACACTGACACGTCCTCAGGGACTACTCCCCGCATTCGACCGAGCGGAGCTGTTTGCCAGGGTCCGTTCTCTAAGGTGCATGGTTGCTACATCAATCATGTGCAGCTTCTTTTCGAGACAAGAAAGTGTGGCACTAATATCTTTTCATTCTGAGACGTTTATAGCGATATGGAAGGCGGCCTTGCACAAACTGCGGCTGCATATACATGACGGATGGAGATGGGGTAACGTATATAATTGTATCCCTAACATCCTGTTGGTGGGGGTCTGTACGGGGTATAGCGGGTAGTCTCGTGGGAGAGACGTTGTAGCGGGCGCGCGTTGTATGACTCACGGCCGTACTCGGTTAAAACAAAACCAACATGTCGCCTGATTGACACTAATTGTATTCTGACTGTAGATATTGTATCTTAACGAAGGCTCAAATCAACTCTATACTGAGATTCGATAACATAAGCATGGGATGGAGAAATATGTACTGCGCGTATCGAAGGAATGACTTTAAGAACAAGCGTAGTTGAACCTGGCTTGGCCACGTGTTATCCGTAGCCGTGAGAGTCCGAACTACATTTTCATCGACCCATCCTGACTCCAGCGTCCGCTAAATACTATTCAAAAAAATGCAAGAAGATAGGCGTGCGACATGGATGTTTGTAGACGCAGTTTGGTAACCATTTGCTCTAACTTGAACCAAAGGCATTTTTTTTTTAAATCGCTCTTGTCCCGAACAATGGAATTGAGAATTCTGTACGTAATTGTGATTAAAGTCCCTAAATATTACTTACAACTAAATAAGTCATAAGACATAAGAAAATACATTAAATTTTACAGTGCCATCAATGTCTACATATCTATATGCAATTAAGCATAATAATATATCGATCGTAATAGAAAATTTCAGGAAATTTCATAAAATGACGGGGAATTTTTGTTTCGTCACAAGAAAGTATCTATACGTCACAGTAATACCTAATGATTATTGCTTTGTCACGCGGCCCATTCAAGAGCCATGGTGACGAATGGAAATGAATATTGACCTCAAAATTAGTCCAAAATTTTACAATAACTAACCCGTTTGAACAATTGCATGATATCGCATAGAAGTGCATACGATGACAGGCGCCACATAGCGGTATTGTGGAAAACGCGCCGTGAGCATAATTTTTATTAAAATTAATTGCAATTATTTCACAAATAAACAACACAATCGATATAATATTTAAACACATTTGACACCGTACAAGCGCCAGTGTCTTGGGCAAGAATTATAAAATTACTAAACCCATCGAAGAGGAATCATTGTAATTTGAATAGACAGGTGCTACAATAACGGATCACATGTAAATTTTACCTACGTATAATATTTCACAGTGAGCTATCATACTGGAAAATGACGGCCGTATAGCATTGAGTACAAAAAATAACGCGTTGTTCGTGGAGTATGACAGACGGTAATGTTCCAATTTTATTAGATTCAATAAGCACGTTAATTTTACATGTGGGTATGACTTTATACTTACGAACACCTACTTGCAAATCTACTTTTAAATGATTCAGAATTTTATATAAATATAGGTACACGATACGTATGATTGTATTTCTAATTTACTCACCTGCCTATTTTCTTCTGTCTTTCTCTTGTATTCCTATGCGTATTTTATGTGTTTTATTTAGACAAGAATCTCAATACTATACTTTCATCTATTTCCGATACAATAGCTCATGCTGAACTGAAATACGTACAAATTTACGGATACGACCATAACAATCTAAATATTAGGTATATTACTTTAAGACTTGATAACTTGGTGTTTTTCGGACATTTTGTTCCGGGTAATCTGAAGAGACAGTTGGTTTTGAGTAGCCTGCAAGGAAAACGAAGCAGAGAAAGGGCTTCGCCATGCAATGAAGGAGCTTACGTCAGCCTTCATTCTACGCTGAAATAGCAGAGGACCGTAAGGGGTGTAGAGCTTTAGTCTAACAAAAGATAGCAGCATTTCAGGGTTATTAGATCCTCAGCCATTAGGGAACCGTATGTTGCAAAGTTGGGTAAGAACACTCATAGATGACGTCTTGAATAATAAACAAAACTGAAAAATTTGCGAAGTTGATGATGTGAAGACAAAAAGGAAGATTCTGTAACGGAGACGTGGAAAGGATGATTGATACTAGGGTCCACCGGCCATCGTCCTCTCGATAGACGTCCCAAAAGATGGAAAGATAGCTAGCAGTCAATTTAAAAATTTTCACAAAATAATAAGTAGAATGAAGAAGACATTACGTAAGTGCAAGAGTTTGTCACATAACTATTAATCGCCCCTCTAATTCACCTCCTTCTTTTAAACGCGCTATCTCCAAAATTTAGTACAATATTGACACCAATCGAATTTTAAATGTAGGTAGGTACGTTTTTTCCCTTTATTTATTGTTATCTCTTACATTAGTAATATTATGTATAGATTTCAACAATACTTTACCCACATAATATGGAAGCAGGTAGGTACATATTATAATTCATTCAATATTCTTTTTCCATTTTTCTTCTCTAATTTCTTTCTATTATTTTTGTTACCACTATCTTTGTTAAGCTTTACCGTTAAAGTACTATATTATAATTTATACATATAAAATATGGAAACTATGCTGATTGCAATATCTTCTCTCTAATCTATTTGTATGTATATTTCTAATCAATTTAAATGTTTATTTTCCTTAATAAAATGAAACTAACTAAAAGCCAGACATTTTTTTGTTAATATTCCTCTTGATGTACAAAAAATGGATACTGGCATGATTTGATTTGCCAACAATGACACTGACTACTCTCACGAATTTCTTCGCAGTGTTTCAAATGCACCACCCGTTCCGTAGTGACCAGAATGCACGAAAACTCATTCATCAGGGATCTAAAAATATACAGCAATTTTATTGTCGCCACACGTTATGTACACAATAGCGTAATGTTAGATTACACTCCGCGATTAACTGGAACCATAGTTCAGTGAAATGCGAAAAGTCGCAAGGTTTCGACACTTTTTCGCATATGTAATATATTAACTAAAACTTTAACAAATTAAGAAAACTTTGAAATATTATGTGTTTCCGTGAATATAAACAAAATATTTATTCGAATTTTCGTTTAGGTAATTCTCACAGAATAATTAAAAGCCATGACAAATGAAATATCAAAATACATAACTTGACAAAAACCTCAGATATTCCTACCTATACCCACTAGAAAAAAACATATTTGAAAAAAAAACAATACGATGCCCGACGGGATTTGAACCCGTATAACCACTGGTATCGCGCCACTGTGCATTAACTAATTATGTTACGAGCCTCCTATCTAATCGCGACAATACTAGTTGGTCCTACATGAAATGCTTATCAAATTGCGTTATTATTGACAATCGGTCTCCGTGTATTAAATTAAGGTGATTCATCAGTGAAACGCCAAATAATTTTCTACCATAGGCGCGACGAAATTTTGCACTCGCTCCCATTCTGAGAGAGCATGTAGAGCTGGAAGGACGTCATTTTGCTTCGTGATGGCGACGGCCGTAATAATTCCTAAATCGTGTAAAGATGACTTAAAACGTTACCCATTTACTTTAAAAAGAAAACATGTCAATGAATATATTATTATTGTCACTGATAAAACAATAAACAGAACATTAAATGGACACATGTTGGATTTATAAGACAAATAATATTTGGTTTGACATGCCTCATTTGCACCCGCGACCCGCAAACCGCGCATCGCCTAGCGACGATCTTTTTAGACCGTGTCTCAACTAATGCATGGCCTTAAGGAATATTGACTTGAACTTTGTGAATACCCTGATTACCGGGCAAATATCGTTTTTAATCCGGTAACTTTTACCATGTACCTAATTGGCATGGTTTATCTTTTGAAAAGAAATAAAGTAATGGGTAATTCTTGGAATTGTTTTAAATTCTCTAGCAAACTATTTATAGTATTCTGCAACACAACACCATATCTGTATATTTAACTTAATCTGATGCCGATCTATTCTACAATTGCAATCGAACGGTGCTGATGTACGGTAGCGAACTATTACACCGCACAACGGCGCAGAGCAACCGTATGGGTGTACGGAATAACGAGGAGATAAGAGAGCGGCCCAAGGAGATTCTCATCACGCTGAGAGTAAGAGGCGACGCTGGACCTGGCTCGGCCACGTGGTGTGAATGCCTGAAGAGAAGTACAACCTGGCTTGCCTGTTCTTCACGCCAGCCGGATTCCGGCGTCCTGGAAGGCCGCTAAATACCATGATTCTTGCAACAGGCGATAATGATTCTTGGAGGCGCCGTGTGGTTTCCATATACTCCAGATAACGAGCGGACATGGGCAAAGAAGAAGATGACAAAGATTTCCGCCGCCTGGGCGTGCCGGATTTTTCACTACTATTAGACAGCCATACCAATATGACTATATATATTGTAGAATGCCCACGTAATAATTATTCGCAGGAAAATATTAACGTAGACACCGAGCTACTGTATTTAAACAAAGATAATTTTACATCGCGTACAGCTATGTAAGCAAAGATCCTTAACCAAACAATTGGTTGCAAGTGGTTTCATATCTCAAAGGCCTAGAAAAGTGAGATATTTCGAGATATCAAGGTGAATTCAAATTGTAATAATTTCGTATAAATAGCAAATGTTAACGGACTACGCCCAGAGTGGAGCAAAACTGTAGGGCCGTCATTCGAAAGAAAATATATCGCTACTGAAATATCGACAATTTTCAAATATTTTATAAAATTTGAGACTTAAAACATTAATTAGGTACAAAAAGTATTGATAAGATTGGGGCCCCAAATACGTATTGACCGAAGGCCCCCTTCAAGTGTAAATCCGACAGTGCGCATGAATACACTGTTGAGTCACCATCTCCACTCAAAGACGGATCACGACTAGAGTTGGGTTTCGGGAATTTCCCGACGGGAATTCTCGAGAAATTTTCGAGATTTTCAATCCCGAATCTCGAGAATTGAATTTTTTAACATTTCGGGAAATCCCGGATCTCCAGAATCTTTTCTCGGGAATCGGGATTTCTTTATCATCAAATATTAATTGAAAAACGATTCTACATGAAAAAAGTAGACAGAAAACATAAATTAAGCCAAATTCGACTCAAAATGAGTGCAATTTTTCAACGTAAGGGAATTTTGTGTCTCAAAAACGTACGCGATTGTCAGACGCATCGATTGACAGTCTGTGTTTTTTGAAATTCTATTTTAATAAGTAATGTTTTGAATTATTTTTGTTTTCCTACTTCTATTTTGTTTGTCTTCTTACATAAATAAGAAAATCATATTTTTTTCGAATTTGTCTGTTTTTACGACTTTTTACAGGTTTTTTTTTTTAATTTTCCCGATATCTCGAAAATTCTTTTCTGGAAATCCCAAATCTCGAGATTGAGATTTTCTCGGGAAATACCCAACTCTAATCGCGACTGCATCTCACTTAGACTTTGAAAATTGCAACATGAACGTTCCTGACCACGCGATCGACAAAAACCATTGTACCCGTGTTCATAAATTTCTTTCACTCTTCATGTTTACCCAAACGCATCTTTATCACTATTCGCGTAGGTTGGAAAATGGTAAAATAACTGTGGAAATTTTGTATTCATGGGTGCGTTCGTACACTAGACAGGTTATAATATACACAAACTTGATGTAGATTCCGGCTAATAATAACAATGCATCCGAATAAAATAGCTTCGCATTTTTCATGGAATTCCCCAACTCTAAAAGAGCAATATGTTTACATACAGAGACGATCTTTGGTTACCATTCTGCACTAGGATAATAAACGTATGTAGTATTTGACAGGATATCTATGGTTGGTTATTATAGCCTCAGTATAACCTCCACGTGATATCCCCAGGCAATGCAGATGATATGTCTTAAGGCGGTACAGCTCACTTATGGTTACTAATAGAGAAGAAAGACAAGTAAAACTCTAGCGTTGTAAAGACAGGCATTTTGGCTCCGTGAAAGAAAACCACACACCAATCCACGATAATACCATGATGTGCAGAGTCCAGACACCTTCTATTAAAAGAATGCAAGGAGCCATTGAGAGTAGTGGATCGACCGTAATAGTGGAACGAGACACCAACGTAGGGCCACGCTCATACGATGACCATTTGTAGATCAATACCCCAAGGACGGTTACAGCTGGACGCCAGGTGGTGGAGTCAAAACGGCCATAATTTATTTAGAGTACTAAGATTTCAGATAGCCCCCGCGTGCAATGTCTGTGTGCGCACAATGAATCCTACGTAAACGAAAGTTCAGAGCAATAAGAATAGTATATTATTCACTTCCTCCACGGCTAATATCCAATATGTCAGCGAGCCACTTATTTCGGGACGAAGTTATTTTGTTTGTCAAGACATCGTAAGATGGAGGGGCTCGCCACGCTCTCCTCCGCCAGTTGGATGTAGTCTTGGCACCACAACTGGTGCGTCCACCCACTTTGGATCCCTGCGAGAGTCCTACGCGCGGACTACGTAATGAGGGGTTCCCCAAACAGTACGGAGGGGTTCCCACTCGTGTAGGAGTGCGGTTTTTTACATTCTCTTCCCTAAAGTCTAAACCATCTTCCACATTACTTTATAAACTATGATTGCGATCACTAAACCTATTATATAGGCCATAGGGAGTACGTATTCGTGTGAAACATTGACTCTTAATATAATGTGGCAACGTGGCATGAAAAGGTGCATGTTTGGCATAACTCGGAAAGACCACAAAAGAAATCAATGGATAAAGAAGCAGACAAGAGTACGCTATGCGTTAAAGGTAGCAAAGCAGATGAAAAGAGAATGAGGTGGACGAATGCCGTTATACCGTGGTACACAAGGGGCACTAAACGACGAATAGACAAACTAATGAAGTTCAATGGATGCACGTGGCAGCGAAGAACAAAGAACCGAGAAGAGTGGCGGGAGGATATGAATATGAGTGAAAAATAACTCTAACTGCATTGTAATTGAGCAACATAGCAGTGATATGAAGAGGTCCATGATGGTCATAACGTGTAAGGACCGGAATAATTTATATAAGGGAGCAAGTAAGAAAGACAGAAATAATGAGAAAATTGATTCCTAGTTTCTAAAGTAATCATCAATGAGAATATTGAGAAATTGTCACCAGAAATAGTTAAAAAAAAAAAAAAAGAGTGAGTTTGAACAAGTGATGATGGTGATGATGATAAACAGGGGTGTGTCGTTCCATAGTTTGGGAAACGCTGAGTTGGTGTTCGAGTCTCGTGATCTTGAGCTTCCGGATACTTGTTTTTTTTTTACTTAGTCGTTTGACGTTTGCGATTTTCTAACCTTGCCAAGATTTCACGTTGCCTATATAATTTGTCCTGCACTATTATTATGAAATATTATTGTTTCTGGGCTGCCAGTTTTTTCTAAGTATTTTATTTTTGTGACATCTTTTGAAGTGACCTTTTTAAAATGCTACTTGCTTGGAAACCATCTGTCTGATCTTGAATTTTATTTACGATGGACTACTTACATAAAAAGAATCTATATTTATCCAAACGATATAAAGTCATATAATTACTGTGACCATCTGTTCTTTCACTCGGGGCATACATAATGTTTATTCCCGAATAACCCAAAACACTACGCAATGACTAGGCGATTGGCGAACCCTCGATGGACACAGGCCACAAATTTTACTTTGGAGACCAAGTATGGAATAATGGATATTAATATATAATATATAATGGACAAAACCGCCCGGACATTGCCGCCAAACCAAATCCGCCCGTACCAGTGCTCGTCAATAACGCCTAGACAAAACCGCCAGCAAAATATACAAAAATTTATAAAACAAATGATTTCTTGTTTTTTCGAATTTCATATCGATAGAAATTTACATACTTACGATAATCAGTGTAATTTTAGATTTAATAGGAAGCAGCTGTTAGTATAGTAATAACTTGAAACCATGAGCTTTTAACACTTAATAAGTACTAAAACAAAAAAAATGCCAATAATACGTGTTTAATCCGATGCTGCTGCATAGCTTATGATATACTTGGAATATCTACTCATTTTTTAATATCTTCATTCGTAAGTATGATTTTTTTTGTATTTGTGTTATAATATACATATTTTTTGGCGGCAATATCTGGGCAGCAATGTCCGGGCGGTTTTGTCGGGACCCCGGTAAAAGGATACCACGCCTCAGTTTAAAACGCGGGGATTCACATACTCTCTTTCCCTCACACCTGCGGCAGGACGTCAGTGATATAATTCGAAATAAGTGATATACTACAAGGTCACACTGGCTTCCGTACTTTCCGTAATTTGGAACGTAAGCTGGCCAAGGAAATAAAAATAAAAACGGTTAATGATTCTCCTCCAAAATCTTTGTTAAATCACACCACACCATAGTGAACCGATCTTAGCTGATTTTAATGATTTATTTTAGTTACTCAGCAGGTATTATAATTTATTTGCCAAACACTACTTAATATTATGTCAACGCATGTTACACTTAAATTAGTTGTGATCTTTATGTAGCTCTAGCTTCCTCTCTTATTTACATGTCGCATAATAAATTCGGGTCAAAAAAACACACAATGCGTGGACCCTCGCGGACCCGACCGTAAACTGGTTCAAGGCTGATGGATGCTGACACAATAACAATGTGACGTCATCTTTGATAAATAGGAGTATGTGACCCTTCATTTGATCAATAATAATATTTACGAATTTCCAAACACTTGAACCTTTTTGTTAAATCTCAGAAAAGCCTTACTTGCAAGCAATTACCTTATACCTAATATATGTACCCGAGAAGCATACGGATGCAAGTCCAAAACATGAAATGTTCAGGAGAGCCAAAAAACTATTTTATTTTATGTTAAGCTCTTATAACTTTTAGAAATATTTATACAGATTGATAAAAAAAATAAGTTATAAATATCAATTAATTTTGAATAAGAATTGTGTTTTTTTTTGATTTTTTATATGTAGAAGACATAGAAAAAAAATATTTAAAAATATAGGTATTTACTTCAGTGGACTTGAGTCCTTATGCTTGAAAATGAAATTGAAAATTTGACTGAATTGACTGGCAGTACATGACTGTTAGTAGCAGTTGTTTAACCATTTTACGATTATTTGGTGCGAAGAATTCTTGGGTGCCGATCCAGATACCAAAAAGATGAATACATTTAGAGGTAGAAAATAAAGGTGCTTAAAAATAAATATTTTTTTCGATTACATATTCTACAAAAAAAAAATATTTCTGCTTATCTGCGTCTGCGTTTGCACAAAGTATTTTATATTATAGACAACATTTGATTTTTTCTTCTACCGGAAAAATGTGCCGGGGCACAGCCAGCAACGTCTCGCGGCACACTAGTGTGCCGCGTTACAACGGTTGCGGAGCACTGATCTACAGGATCCATGTGTGTATAATACTGTTATGTTAATGAAAAGTTAGAAAGCTTTCATTATAGGTTATTAAGAACTCCGATGCAATTATAAAGTTTTTTTATTAACATTAAGAAATCAAAAAAATCATAAACAAATATTTGACTTTCAATGTCTTCATCACCCGATTGAGGATATACTCCGGCATATTATTTTTGTGAGCTAAGTTTTTGTAAAAAAAAAAGTGCAGTGGTTCTGGGATCCACTGCAACATTTTTTGCAGATCTGCAAACTAAGCGGTGTTATTCACTTCACATATTACACTTGGAGTAGTCAAAACACCTCTCTTTTTTCTTCTTACGGCAAGTTGTTTGAATTTTGCTGAAAAGTGTTTTTGTATAATAATACTCCCGGCATATTAGCGTCAGCTCGCAGCTACACCACTGTGTATAATAGGAAATCCTCAGATTCTTTTTTCGTACGACAAAATGTGATTGGGAACCAGTATAAAGTGATGCCATATTCAGTTATCAGACCAGATAATTATTTCTTCCACATCATCTCCCATGGCATCATATATCCATTTAAGGATACAAGACGCCACTTAATTTGCCTCCCTGGCACCAACTGTCTCATTCCACATACAGCAATATGCCTTTTCATTTGTGCTGTCAAGAATAGTTTTGTTCAAAACCCACAATTTTGGGCATTTGTAAAAAACGGACAGGGAAGACATTTCTGCATATCAACCATTAATATGACTTCAGAAGATATAGTCTTTGCTCGAAACTTTTTCAAATCGTATCGTAATTTTGCTTCGTTGATATGTTATTTTTTTTCTTCCTCGAGCTTTGTTTTGTCCGTCTCGTTTGCATTTTTTAATTTATGACAAATTGGTCACAGACATCACAGGTATCGTTACTTGGTGGATTAAAACTCAAGCTGAATTTTTCATTAAATTTTTTGCAGTAGAGCCATTCTTTTGCATGATTTTCAAGATGCATTTCTGTGTACAGTTGGTTAAATTCAAATCACGCTTACATTCAAATGAGTGCCCAGATATTTTTGGGAAATGATATGATATGACTGACTAAAGATTTGATAATATTATCATCCAGCTTATTTGCTGGGGGATGCCGACCCCTACCATCTGGAGGCAGAACCGAGCCCGTGCACTGAAGCTTTTTATTTATTGCGAGGGTGACTAATTTGTCACTGAGGTTAAAAGTGTTAAGAAACATTGTCTTGCATACTCTTATCTTATTTTCATTCATCCTTACAACCAAAAAATAACATCTTGTGTATTTTCTGATAATCGGCTTTAAATTATTCATTGGCCGTAATCGTTCAATGATTTCAATATCTATCAATGACACAATAAGTTGACGACGTAAATCCCAACTTTCCGTTTTCCAAAACCTCTCGTGTACATTAATTCTTTATTGGTTTGTTATCAAATTACAGTCTCTCTGACAACGCTGATTGCATCTACTTTTCAATGCTTTGGCCGGTATCCACTTACTGCTAACAGCAGACTTGTATTGAACTCCTGTAAGGTGTTTGGTTTTTGCCCGCTGTCTTTTCTATTTAGCCTGATTAATCACACGTTTTCTCCCAACTGATTTCTTTTGAGCTGATGATTCTTCCAAAATTAGATTGTCAGTCTCTTCTAAACGAATGGGGGTGGGGATTTCTTCTAAATGAACCGGGGGAATAATAAAGTGTTTATTGTCCGACTTGGTAGAGCTATTGATGGTCTATTCAGGATCTTTGTCAGAGTCAGAGTCGTATATTGGATCAACTAATGTAAGCCTTGCTGAATTTTGATCCGGGGATTTCTTCGACGTTGAAGGCAATTCAATTTCAGTCAGAATATTCTGTTCATAAATAAGAATATTTTGAGTATTGTATGGATTGAAAATTGTACGTGCTACGGATAAAACAGTATAAAGATCTAAGTACATATGGCAACATCGTTTTTTTTCCAAAATTTATAAATGAAAAATGTACTCACCCTGGTACATCATTGAAAATCCTTTATTCTTTAAGATAGGACTTGCATCTCTTTGCCACTGATAAACATGGTCATTAACTATAAGTTGTCATCATTAACTCATTTCTCCAAATTTTGGACTTGCATCCGTATGCTTCTCGGGTACAGATATAATATGTAACATATGGAAACGTGTAAAAGAGAGCGGAACAGGGAGAAGACGTACTACAAACACAAATTTAAAAAAATAAGGAATCGTTTATTTTAATCGGTTCGTGAAAAATAAACAAACAATACTCTCACAATAATTTAAAAATGGTTACAGTGGGGTGGGGTTATTGAATATCGATAGATAGGATAATCAAGGAATTAGTATGTTATCCAAGGGATTTAAGGATAGGGATATGGTGCTGTAACCTACTGTAACCTTAGGCGACATAGACAATTAATCAAGAAATTGAAATATCATGGATGAGGAATAACCATCAGCGAAACGTCGCCGCTCGGCAAAGTCAGGAGACTCGACAAAGACTCCACCAAGCTGATGCAGCAAGCTCAAAGACAAATAATTGAGTCTGAATCGACAGAACAAAATAAATAGTATGATTGGACATACACGTAAACGTACAAGAGAGAGACTGGGAGAAGTCGTATGAGAATGTTGAAAGGTGGTACTGCCACCTGGTAATATTACTTCCTAGCTATTAAAATAATAAACATGCAAATCAATAAATATACAGTGGCATACCTAGGTAAAGTGTTTCACTATACAGCCCCAAAAAGTCACCTCTTACCATATTATTTAGACTCAAATTTTAACTATCACAGAGCAGTTTACATAAATAATATTATTCATTATGTACTGACTCGTGTCTCACTAATTACAACAGCTTCCATTACCACACATTACAAACTACACATAATTAAATAATCTACTCTACATAATAATGTACAATGCAATTAAGTTAATTAAGTTAGAAGTGATGTACAAAAACAGAGCGATTGTTGCCAGTGCATAAATCATTTTTTCTTAATTAACTAAAGTGTTAGTTAATAGGCGCGTTCGCAGTGGAGCGATGCGGCGGAGAAAAGCGACGGTCGCACGCGAATCCAATCGTGCAGATTTCGTTAAGAGTGGGTATAACAGGACCCAGTGTGATTCATATTTCATTCGAAGAGAGTCCACAGAGCGAGTAGCACGTCATTTTAAATCAAATTTACAACAAAATCCCTGGTCATCGAAGATTTTATTTTAAAAACTTAATAATAATTATTGTCGCTAGAGCAATTCTTTGCAATGATTTATTAGGTGCCGTGAACGCTCTCGCCAGCCGGCGAAATGAAAACAATGTGAAAAATAATAACAGTATATGGGGTGCCTATACGATAATATTTATTTTTAGGCGTTATAAATTATTTTGTGCATTGGCTTTACTCAACCAACAAAATACAATAATGGTACCTACCTATTGTTTCACTAGTACATATTATATTATAAAAGTAATTGCGTTACTAGTTTGTAAAAGTGTCTCTAAACTCGGGTACATCACTAGATATATTGTACGTTTTTTTAAATATGCATTAGAATTAAACAATACTTACCTATTTTTTTTTAAATAATTATGTAGGTCTTACACATTAAAAATAAAAACTATTCATTAATTATGTTTTTTGGATAGCACATGAAATAAAATAATGTAGGTAGATAATGTGTTTCAAAATCCTTCGTATGTTTAGTTCTCGTACAATTTCAGGTTAAAAAGTTATTAATCTATTTCTAAGTTTCTAAACTACTAAACTAAGCTCTAAGTTTAAAAACGTCACAATATCCACCATATTGGTTGTAATACTTCCCACCAAAAAGCTGATTAACATATTGAATTTAGTAACATTTAAGTATATTAAAAGATATTATTTTTTGGTCACCCCATACTCACTAAGCTGAAGCGAGTTTGTTTGTTTTAAATTTAATTTATTGACAATTACTTTTGACCCACGTATCGGCGGCGACTTTTTAATATTACTAGTAGACCAGCTATTTCGGACCACATATAAAAATATCATATTTTCAATTCTCAAGGGCATTTCTGTAGAGCGTCCCCTTAAGGCTGGGGCACGGTCTAAAACGATCGTGACTACGCGACGCGAATATCGTGCAAACGATGCGTGCAGAACAAAACATAATTTGTCATAAAAATTCAACATACGTCCATGTAATGTTATTTTTATTTTCTATTAGTAATACTAATAATATATTCATTGACATGTTTTCTTTTTCAAGAAAATGGATAACGTTTTTTAGTCATCTTAACACGATTTAAGAATTAATTCCCCCGTCGCCATCACAAAACAAATTGACGTGTTCACAGCTCGATCTTCGCTCTCCGATTGCCAGCGAGTCCGAAATTTCATCGCACCTATAGTTGAAAATTATTTGCCGTTTCACTGAAGTATGCTCTTAAGGCCATTGGACCCGTTTTTTCCTGTCTTCTCGGAAACATGTATATTCCATGCACGATTAAAATGAATTGATAGACAATAAACTCGTTATTTATTTAAAATCTGATAAATAGTATACCAATGCAATTATTTGTTTCATTAAAATTTTACGAATCGCGTTACTTTTAATTAATTTGACGCATCGTTTCTGATACCGCAAAGAAAATATTAATAATTTTAATATCGATACGTTGGCAAACGCCACAATTGCTATGTAGGTAGAGTAAATCAGCTAACACATTATAATGTGCAGGCACATTAGCAGATTGTGATAAAAAAATCTATAAAGACGTGATCGTGGACATGCAATAATCCCCGCAATTATTATGCTAGAAACACATTACCATCACGTCACGTGAGCTCGTGTGCTATAATAATCTGAACATTCAATAATACAAACTTACGACCAACAAAAACATTCTGGCAATTGCCCGTCACGTGTAGGTAGCTCCCTTCAAAACCACTAAATAAAAAAAGTTCTAGCATGTATCATGCTGATGGTGTGGCGTGGTAGGCGTGAGGTGACATCAGTGTGGTTCTGATACATTTAGGATAATTTTCCTAATTTACACTATTCGTTATCGGTTCAAAATATGTGTACTACGGGATTGGAGCATCTGTCTGCATTTCAAATACCAAGTAAGAATAAATGACACTGCACAAATTTTTCCCATACTGCGACATTACCGTGAGTTTACGTGACTTGATGGTAATGTGTTTCTAGCATTGTAGTCTGCCGAGCATTGCCAAATTATACCATTTAGCCTCTTTATGCATAGACCAGATTATGAAACATCGGTTCGGTGATGAAACGAACATTATATACAAACTATTCGAAAGTTGTACATATGAAAAGGATTACATATATTACGAATATTTAATGTAATTTTATGTACTTAGATGTATTATTGTTTTGCCATGCGGATGGAAAACACTGTACATATACAGATGTTCTTGGTCTGGACTAGGATGGGCGCACTGACACTATCGACCAGACGCCAGGTTGTCAGCAACCAGGATGAGAAAAGAAGTCAGCATTTATGCAAGTATTTGCAGCAACCAGCAACAATTTTTGATTGCTGGCAACTATGCGTCATATTATATTATATCGACTGTCTGTTAGATAAGAATTTCTTCGACGTCTTCGCGCACGTCGCTTTCATCCGCCGCTTCGCTGCAGTGCGGCCGCGATGGCGTGGACTGACTTTCAGAAAACGGAAATCGGCCAGATACCTACCTGCTACGATGAAATCGGTGCTTAATGATCCGTTTTAAAATGTGCTTGCTTGCATCAAATTTGTCGCTGGTCGACGCTTGCTGGTCATAAAATTCAATGTAGAAATTAATAGTATTAAATTTAAACCGCAAAATAGTCGACACCGACTAGAAAAATACCTAAGCCGAGTACAGACTAATGAATGAATGAATAACTACAGAGAATGAAAAAACATATGCAAATGCACTGATAGCAGAGCAATTAATGTGGATGCGTTTGCGGAAAAATGTTTACTCTTTCACCGGAAATAATGATACGTTGTGTTCTCTTGGTTAAAGCGCCGAAAAGTTGAAGTTATAAATAAACCATCCATTTTAAAGTAACATTTTCAGGTAGGTATGGTTATTAGTTGAGTTTAAAACAACTGGTTGTGTACGGGCAAATGTTAAGTTAAATTGTTTGCGAGCAGTTATATTAAGATCTTTACTAGACGTGACGTAGTGTCACCATCGTGAATGATAATATTATAATACGTCGGTGGGACAAGTAAACAGGTGCATTGTGAATCATGATACATGCCGGGTTAAATTTTATAAAATTTAAATGTCCCGCCATTTTCGTATCGTACGCAAGGATCGAGGACCGCTCGTCCAGAGTCACGTGCCCTATCAAACGTTTGACTCGCTCTGAAAATACTCGCTGGCCTCCGCCTTCACAGTATAAGTGTAAAACCATAAGTATATATTGTTTCTTTTAATAATGTATAAGTTGTGCATAAACAATAAAAAAAACTTGAAAATCGTTCGAGAATTTCGGTTTAAAAAAAACACCACTCGCTCGAAATGAAATCACGACTAATATTTTTCTCCCATAGGTACCTATACCTATTAGAAAGAAACGCAATACACTAGGGTTACATTCAATAATATTATTATTCATGGATGCTTTGTGTAAGAACTTGTTAAAACCGATTACAAAGCTACAATACAGGAATTCCGAATCCTGGTATAATGTTATAATATCCTACACGTTTTGCCAAGTCAGACATCCCCGGATTCAAAATGCTGGAATCTAAGTTTTTATGAGTAAGTAGGTAGCTTTCATCTAAAATTATACGCACTTTCGTGTAGTCTAATATCATCCCGCCTCCAGTAAATGTCTCCACTTCCCTCTGTCTGCCGCAAGCTCCCACCACCGCCTTAGTCACAGGGATACTGTGTCTCTTTATATACAGTCCAGCCACCGCAGTCTAGGACTACCGACCCTCCTTTCCCTTCTGGTCTGTTGAAGAGAAGCCTCTTCTGTGGTTGGGTGTCTTCCATCCTTGAGACATGGCCTGCCTAACGAAGTCGCCCTACTTTCACGTGAGACTACAGGGGGATCTTCATACAACGCATATAGTTCAAGTCTAATATAACAAAGCGATTACATAGTTTCTCAATTAGATAGGTAATCCATAATGTTTAAAAGTTTCGCAAACTTTCGAACTGTATTTGACTAACCATGCTTTTATGCTTTCAGTCCATGATTTAATACGTCTTATTTGTTGAATTGTAATCACAGTGTACCTCCGAAGCTGAGTGTAAATAAACTGGCATATGACAGAGGTGCCATAAACAAATCGGAGATAGGTATCTTCTCCGGTGCAGTAACCTGTTGCATCAGCGCGCAGCAAATGCCTGATGAATCAACAATATCGCGACAGTGCGATCCAAATCTAAGGCATACCGCATACTTTAGAAGACGCCAGACACTGCAGCTGGCGATAGAAATCAGCGCAGCATTGCCAATTTAGCGTTTTTCTTACCAGCTCTAGCATTTTTGAACTTTACTGATCTAACATTGACACCTCGTATCCGACATTCAATATTTTCGATAGAGGGAATTAAAATGTTAATAAAAATCAGGTAATGAAATTAAATAAAAACACGCTTAGTGTAAAAATAATTTACTTATTATATTTTTTATAACATTTTAATTCTTTCTATCTAAAATATTAAATGTCAGATACGAGGTGTCAATGTTATAAAATTGCTTGAAAAAATAGCGTGTCTGGCGTATGGCGTTAATTTTAGTGTTTTTCGCCATCGCAAACAGCATAAGCATAGGTATCTAGGTACTTATAACTTTTCATAACAAAGCGAAATATAGTAACAGATTAGTGCAACAATATGTTAATCTTTTGTATGTACCTTATAATATCTTA
This sequence comes from Rhyacophila brunnea, assembly GCF_057557595.1. Lineage (NCBI taxonomy): Eukaryota > Metazoa > Arthropoda > Insecta > Trichoptera > Rhyacophilidae > Rhyacophila > Rhyacophila brunnea. The sequence goes on along the minus strand of NW_028232893.1, from coordinate 18,458,308 downwards.
CTGGGAATACCTGTCATCATTCTTCGCGATACGTTCAATGTGTTCAGTGCGTAGACATAATAATATGGAGAGTGTACGTGTACCTTTGTGCTGTGTTAAATTGCGCTGCGTTACAGACAGGTAAATTTAGACATATGGGTGGTTCACAATAATTATAGATCAAGTCCATCAAAGTGGATCCTGAAGTTTAGTTAAGACTCCTTTTGTATTCAGGAATGTTTTCACTGTATATTATACTTACCATATTTTGATAGTACCTACATGGATCAATTTAAAATTTAAATAAATAGTCGGAACACAAAGTAGGTATTTATTAATATTAGCAAATTAATGTTAGCAAATACCTCTTTATACTGCTGAAGGAAGTGTCAAAATGGACATGATTCACATTCAATTTGATGTCTTATCAATACTAGTATTGTCATTTATGCGGAAAATTGTAGAGCTACGAAACAATATAGAAATCTGTTCTATCTAGCCACTGACACAGAATAAAATCGAATTTTATGAAAATTGGACTTGATCCATAATTATTATTATGGGTTAAGTAATATAGGTATTATCTTATAATTTTATTAATAAGCTAATACTTAATGTTACCTACATACAAAATGACGACTAAATTTATTACACGGTAAAAAAACTAAATTATTTTCGATGTTTATAATATTATCACACATTTTTTTGAAATGCTAGTTTTTAGACACTTTTTCATTTTTTTTAAATCTAGCATTATTTCCTGTCATCCAGCTTGTTTTCCATTTTTTTGAATGACAGTTGGCAACACTGAATCAGCGACAAGGTAATCGACTCGGAATACCACGTGCGTCGCTCGGCCACAAGATCGAAAACGGCGGCGGCGGTTTCTGAGAAAAATTTGCAACGCGATGATTTTCAATCGAAGATCGACGGCAATTCAATAAAGACCTATTCGAAGCAAGAATTACGCGGTGTACCTAGTGGCAAAGACTGAGGCATCATTAATCAAAATATTTAGATAACAATCAAAATATGTACGTAAGTGCACTATAATAAAAAAAACGAAAAGACCGCAATCTTTAAATGCGCTCATGTACAGAATATTATGTTTCCTATGGCAACTAGAGTCAACTGCACTTAAACGTTGTGGAGCCAAAAAGTACAGTATGAATTATTACTCTCACACCTTTAGATGACGGATGACGGTGGCCAACCGTCTCGACTTGGCCGGGACTGTTCAACGTCTGTGCCCCAATGTACTCAAGATAATCGTATTGTTATTACCAATTAATTGCGTATTGTGGTCAAGGTAATAAAAATTCGATAATCTCAACGCAATACATTCCACTCCGCGGCGGGTGCATTGCAATAAAAGCGGTGTATGTAAGTAATACACATACATGTCGAAGATCCCAAAAGCTTTTATCATGCATTTGTGGAAATAAAATTTTCAGTAAGTTGCCATGAAAAACTTCAAAAAAGATCGCATATCTGATTCCACAGTAAAAAGTTTCGTTTGATTGCTCAAAAGATACAAATATGGTCTTCTTTATTTGCAAGTTATTACCGAGAAGTTTGCAGTTTGGTAAAGGAACGTGAATTTTATTATAGCACAAGCAGTCAACATTGGTTTTAAGACACTTTAAACTAGTGAATTGTATTACAATCGAAATAATCATAAATTCCATAGAAATTACGTAAATGACACGGTATTTTTCGTGGCAGAATAGAATCAACTAGAAGACGTTCGACGTTCTTTTTGTCAGTTCACCGTACTTCTCTCTCCCACGGATACTTTTTCATTAGAAAGTCTCTGTAAAATTAGTCAAACCACACTTGAGTGCGTGGCGATTTCAGCCATATGTATCTGCTCCTGAGACGTTCCCAGGCGTAAAAACTGCCGATGCCTCACATCCATACATAGGGTCTCGTGATACGCACGATTAAGAACGTGTGTGGTGCAGTGCGGTTGGTTTGGAGGGGTCTATTCATATTGTATTATTTTCTCGTGCTGTGCCTAATTTAAATACGCACAAATAAATAGATTTCCATATAATTGTCGTTAATAATATTTCCTTGCATTAATCAAGGCGTCAAAACTCTAATATTCTAAATTATAGTATATTGTATTAAACTCGAAATTGTAGTAGTAGTAGTAATACTATACCGTACATAGTACGATGAACAACATTATAGTGGGTACAAATACTATAATTTTATTATAGTACGATTGGCATCTCTAAATTTACGTGTTAATGTTGTCGACAATACATTAGTTAGATTGTGAGATTAATGAATACAGAAGCGTACGTAGCCAACATATTTATTCTTTGGATTCGACGAATAAATTTATAAATACCTATGACTAGACAATTAGAATCGTTGGGTAAACCTGTTAATTTCACTTTCAATGCTCTGAAATAAATGCAATTAATAATAATAATTTTGTAGAGCACTGTTATTTTACACTTTTCAACAAGGCAGTCTACGAGAGAATGCTAAGTAAACGGAAATGAGAACGACCACGTGGTTTCCAAACATACATCGGCACATTTTTAGCGCGAACGTAAGAAACCCAGGGATTTTCAAACTTTTATTTGGGCGGAAACCTTGAAATATTTTGGGAAACGCCTTACTTGACACAATATGTCAGATTCGACAATAATTAAAATATTCTCACGGTTTGGTACGCGTAAATATGTGGAATAACATGTCGAGGTATTTAACGGGCTATGTTAAATATTTTTTTTTATCAATAATGAAGAATGAATTATCACTTAGGATAACTCGTAAATTCGTGTGCAGGAAAGACGCCGTCTGAACAAATGAATTAACAAGCGACAGCGTCAAATGACGCCTTCACTCGAGCATAATATTATGTTATCACTGTTTCAATTTCATTTCAATTTCAATTTATTTATTTTTAACATATTGTGGACATTACAAATTATAAGTTTAAGACGTTCAGAACATGACATTTAGAAACAAAGAAATATAAAACAGTGAGTATTACATAAAAAAGAGATAGATCAGTATTATAGAGATAGATAGGTACCCCGACCAATGGCGGTGTTAGGTATGTACTAGTTTTACGAGCTGACAAGTTTGGAGGCACCATTGCGAAAATACATAGTCTATTCGATAAACTTCAATTGAATGTTAAAATATTCCAGCAATGTGGACAGGATGATTTTATGATTTGATTCATTGGTATTGTGATACTCTCTGAGGAAGTGACTAACTAACACATCACTGCTTCATGAAAAACCGCCACTGTTCCCCGCTACGATCTAGCTGACGCGCCCGTTGTACGTACAAAACAATCACTTGCCAGCTGGCTTAGGCATAAAGCCCACCAAAAAAGCGCTTGATACGCTCACTACTGAGTAGGCCCCCTCCCACCCGCGCATTACCCTTCACCTATGTAATAAAGGGCCCAAGAAGCACAAAATAATTATTATTATCAGCGTCTCTCATAACAAAGCAATAAAAATATTACATTATTTCGGGGCTTGTAATTAATATTCACGATGACATTATTCTACCAGCGAAATATCGGACACGCAATAAAATTAAACAATGAGTTCTCTGTTATTAAATAATGGCTTCTCGCCCGTCGATCGACGACGCTTCCAGAGCGTCATTTTGCTCGCCGTGTTCAATGAATGGACTACGTTGTATTTTCGTTCATTCGTATCGCCGAGAAGCCAAAAAACGATGACGCATGGGGCAGGCGGGCATAATGTGTCGTCAAATCTAGTTTGCGTATTTGATTACGTTGTATTTTCGATGATTTACGCGCCACTTGTGAAATTTTGCGCGAGAGCCCCAATTGCTGCGTTAAGTGGGTTTTACGCCTTACTGGTAAAAAAACTAACATTGTGCAAGCACCAACATAAAACAGAATTGCGAATCGTATACCTATAACAATATAATTAATATATTGATGTTTTTCATTCAATTACAACCATTTGTACTTTTCTTTGAAAGCCTCGCGGAACCTCGTTGGGAATCACTGACGCAGACGATAATAATAAAAAAATGCAATCGGGGTCACGATATAAAACACCGCTGGTTTAAAACGCAATAAAAAAGCGAATTTGAAACTACATATTATTATGTACCTACTTACAATGCTATAAAGGAATCTAAGAATAATAATATTAAGTATGCCTTTTTTACAATGAAATCGGCGATCCTACAGTTGTTAAAATCACATCATAATCATTATTAACCAAAAAAATTAAATTATATAAGTAGGACGTACATTTCAGTTTAAATTAATCAGAGCGTTAGAGCGGATCACGGAGCAGTGGAGCAATGGGGTTTTACCCAGAACAGGAGCGGAGCTGGAGCACCGAAAATTTGTAGTGCTCCACTGCTCCGGATGTTTTTATTATTAAAGTTTCGTCCTAAAATGCAATGAAAATATTATATTTGACACTTTGCAACACTGGAATTATTTGAAATATGTACGGCAACACAGCCGAGTGATAAATAACTTCACGCATATAATGAATGACGATTTGCTGTCGTTTGTTTAATATAATTAATAATGAAAAGGACGAATAATAAACCTTATTTCAAAACTACTTATTTTTTTTAAATTTTAATATGTATCTATGTATCTATTATCTGTCTTACATATAATACCTACTTAAAAAATTACCCGGAGCGAAGCAGACCCTGGAGAGGAGATAGTATTAGGTCCCGGAGCGGAGCAACAGCAAAGAAGGCTCCGCTCCAACCCTCTGGTTTAAATAATTATAGATTCTATCTTTTCTTTTTACAGACAATGCCTAAGTACCATTCCATCCCAGACATATTGCAGACGCTTCTGCAGCTTTTTGACTTTTATTCGTCGCGGACCAGATAACCTGGAAAGACCAGTGATTTTGGGTAGCATTCAGGAAAGGCGAAGCAGAGGAAGAATGTCAGCGCGCTGGAGTGTAAGAGGTCTTCACTCTGCCATAATAGATGCACAGGACAGTGAGGAGTGGAAAGTCTTGGTCGCTGAGAAGATGACTACATTTTAAGGTGGTCACCACGATCCTCAGACATGGTAAAATGACCGAAAATAAATATTACATCATAATCAAGGGGGCAACACTCCGGACCCATAGACTCTGTTTGGGACAGATATAGGATTTTTTTTTTTTAGTGAGGTGCAGTCTTCGTAGTTTATACACACCTCAAGAGAACCTTGCAATTAATTTAGAACACAATATATACATATAGGAAGAAATAACTAAATCTCGCTATTAAGCCACGTGCTTACGGTGAATACAACATAGGATATTTAATTACATTACAAGATAGAGATATTGTACACATAGAGGTATCATGCCCCAAATTTGAGCGGCACGGCGTAGACGTCAGTTAGTCAACCCTCTGCGATGTTTAAATCTCTGACTCGGCCGATGACTATCCGTCAGTAAGTACTCTTTTGAACTATTTGTTCAAGCGATGCAAATTAGCGCGAAATATGAATTTAAAAAAAAGAACAAATTAATCCCAAACACAATATTATCGAATTATATGCCTTGATAATGCAGTATTGTGATGGTTACGATAGTGACCCACCTACGTAAATGTATCAAATTAATATACTACATACAATAGAATTAGAAACAAAAGAAGACATTAATAACTAAATACATAATTATAAGTAACTTCGGTTAAAAGATCGGTTTAAGTATTAAAAATGTATGGCATTAAAAATGCACCACCAATTAGTTTCCAGAAATAGACATTCCCGATACTCAATAAAACTGTCAGTATTAAGGGCCCGTGTGCCGTGTGAAGGTAGAGAATGAAGAATTTTGACCATATTTGCGAGCTAAGTCTGAATAATTTATGAATCGTACCGATTTCATTGTAGCCTCTAAACATGCTAAAATATAATTTAACGTAGATCAACTTACTTTCAAATTTAAATTTATTCATTTACATATAGTGCATAACATTACAAATTACACATTCAAGACGTTCACAGCATGAAAAACCAAAGAAATAGTGTTAAATTAGTATTAATAAAGAATTAGAAGCAGTATTATTACTCTATTTCATAGAGAATATGTATAAGGAATAAATACATAAATTATTAAGTAGGTGCGACGAATGGGTTAAGATTTAAGAAGATGCACTTTTAGGAATTTATAAAACAACGTTCACCTGAACTCATCTCACTTAAGTGGAATATATCGATATCCGAAGAGATTTGGTTTGATAAGAGTTATTGTTTTTTAAATATCATGGGAATATTCATACGTCTCATAACATTATGCACTCAAACCTTTTATTTAAAATTTCAGTTCGGCTGTCTGATCTAATGTATGTAGTGAATTGCAGATGGTGGACGTTGCCGATTTTGTTTATACATTAGGTACTCAAATCAACCAACAAATTATTTTACGATCTGTCCATAAATCACGAGATTTTTTGCATCCATATTTGTTTTTCATTGGCACAATACGATAATTACCAATAGCAAGCTTATGAAAATTGGTGTTTTAATTTCTGTATTTTATAGAGATAAAAAATAACATCGCGGGTTATTGCAATAGAATCAACAATTATAGGTAACTAAATATGGTGTTATCACTCTAAAATGAATAAAGAAGTTAGACCTCCAATAGAAAAAATAAATAAAAAATGGTCGTCTCATACTTTTGTGTGGTCACCCGAGTCATCCTTTTTTTTCATGTTGATGAAGAAAGACATCATGTTGGAAAATTCTCTTTATTTATACTCATGTCTATGAAACATGTCTATATGCCCCCGTGGCGAAGGGTGGAAGTAGGCTGTTAAGATACGCCATAAACAGTGCACGTTAAACTTTATTAACCAGACGTATTTGTTTATATTGAACTAAGACTGCAATTTACAGATAGTGCTTTAAAATCAATTAAACCCTGCCTAAACCAAATCATAATATTTTTGGTATATTTTAGGCGATACAACAAAAATGTGCATTTATTTTGTTTTCGTTGGATTAAGAATACATATTACACGTCATATTATTGGTTCATTTTTTGTAATTCATTAAGCCCTATCTAAACCAAACTATAATAGATAAAAAATATTAATCTATCTATAAAATATCCAAAGTTATGTATGATTAATTGCATTATTTTAGATATTTTATAGATGGACGATTATTTTTTGACTATTATCTATTATGGCTTGGTTTTCGTAGGGTTTAATTGAATTTTAAAAACTAACCAACACCATGTGTAAATAAATTGTAGTCTCATTTCAATGAAAACAAATACGTATGACTGACAAAGTTTAGTATGCAATATTTATGCGCGGATTTTAACAGGCTACCTCCACCCCTCGCCACTGATGTGCCCATCCCTAAGTAAAGCTTGGCCGCCATTCAGAAAGGTTTCTTACCAGATTTGATATTATTGTTTTTACAATATTTTACATAAGTAAGTACCTATTTAAAATATTTCTTACGCTAGGTAATTTTGTATCGAATTTGAGTTGGTGTAGGTATACCACCGATTTTGCTTCTTCATGACTCATACAGAATCTCCTAATTAAAATAAAATACTTACGATAAAATTTTCAATTAAAACGGTAGAAAAAGACAAAATTCAGCTGTCTACGATACAAAAGTGCCATTTTATTCAACAGCTGTTAATATTATATTTGCTAGATAAGTATGCTAATTTGCATTAATTTTTATGACGTGATTCGATGGTACGTAATAATAATTTTAAAATGCAGTAAAAATTTACATACTAGACCGAAATACCAGCACACGTCACTATCGTAATTATAAATAAATTAGAATTTACATTATGCAGATTGCACATGTGCAAAAAAATATAAAATTATATATTGGCAGACATTAAATTTGGCATACCATATTATAGAAGTATAAAATTATAGCTTAGAATAGATACTGACTGATAGGTACCTACTGATTATTAATTGTGACGAAACTGTGTCCAGTTCTTTGAGCTGTATTTTTTTAGCAATATGAAAATGATTAAGTGTTGTGGGTTGTAGGCGGTGTTTAAAATGTGGCCCGTGCTCTTTATGAGCAGGCTTAATTTATTTAATTCATAATTTCATAATCATATATTTAGTCATAAACAATTAATAGCAAGAAACACAAAGGGGGCCGAGTGCCCTACAATTTTACAAATATTGAATGCATCTTTTGTTTACGTAAGGCGATACTTCAGTGAAACGGCAAATAATTTTCAACTATAGGCGCGACGAAATTTTGGACTTGCTGGCAATCGGAGAGCGAACGTCGAGCTGGGAACACGTCAATTTGTTTCGTGATGGCGACGGGGGTATTAATTCTTAAATCGTGTAAAGATGACTAAAAACGTTACCCATTTACTTGAAAAAGAAAACATGTCAATGAATATATTACTATTGTTACTAATAGAACAATAAACAGAACACTAAATGGACGCATGTTGGATTTATATGACAAATTATATTTCGTTCGGCATGTGTCATTTGCACCCGCGACCCGCAATCCGCGCATCGCCTAGCCACGATCTTTTTAGAGTTTTAAACCATGCCTCAACTGAGGTATAGCCTTAATGTATATTGTATTGTTATGACTCAAACCTTGTTACTACCACACCCAGAAGGTAACACACTTCCCATTATTTTCGTGTTCTCTGTTTACACTACTACGTGACTGATTTTTGTTATCAAGTTCCTTTCCTACATAAGATTTTACTCAAATAAAGATGTTTAAAAATAACATTGAAAAAATAATCACCGGGCAAAGAATCAAAATATTTGACAAGTGCCGGCTCGGTGTCACGCTGGTTTGGTACAACCGTTTGGTACAGGCAAATATTATTATTATTTTTTAGCCTAGATTAAATACACCTACTCTCGCAAGTGCGCCTAAATGCGAATGTCAGAAAAAAGTTGTATAAAAATGTTATTTGTCACGCTATAAAAAAAATCAATACACATGCCCACACTAATTTTTATACAGAAATAATAAATGTTATCTGCCGGTGGTGCATGCACATTGAACGTCATATTATTATCGTCGTGATGTAAGAAGCGTCATAACAGGGTGTGTAAACTGAGTTTTAAATTAATTTCCATCATATTTTAACCCATCGGCATTATAGGATTATGCAACGTTATACTATGCAAGCCTTTCACCTACAAAACACCCAATTTGGCTGCGATTACAGAACATAATATTAATAAGATAGATATGCGAAAGCCAGTCGTCATAATATACAAAGAATTTAAATGCCATTTCGGTCACTTAATGCTGGAAAAATTCCGATATACTGTAAAGTTGAAACGAAAACTGGACATAGTTATGCAGAAATTAGCCAGTCCACAAAAAATAAAAAAATGAGATATTATATAGATCAGATGAGAGAAAGTTTCTCTACGTTCTGCTGAAAATAGCCAAGCCGCAAACAAATTATTCTTGAAATAAAATACTTACTATTTAAAATTATACATACATTTTTACTATCATGTTGTTGTTAAAGTGCCATTATCTCAGCTTGACATTATTGTGGACTGGCTACATTCTGCATTACTACGTTCAACTTCAAGTTGGACATGAAGACATGAGTCACTGCGAGGCAGTAACGTCCCGTGAGGGTAGGCAAGTCATGCGTTGCTTAGAGGCGGCAAATGAAGGAACCGTCAAGATCATTACAACTTTTGGAAGCAGTGGCGGTTTCCCACGAAGCGAACGATGCGAAGTACCGACGTCCTAGTTTAAAAACACCATAAGGGTGCCTCATACCTCCACGCACCACTGTTTGCGAGTAGGTTTCGTGGAAATTCTCCAATCCTCAGTATACTGTGTGTGCACGTATTTTTTTTTTAAAGAGTTTTGTTGAATTATTGCTTATTTAGTTTAAGATGATAACATAACATAGGTAGGCATGCATCCAACAATGTTATGCAATATAATATAGCAATATAAAATTTGAGGCTAAAAATGAAAGTCTGTCTAAGGGCGGCACTCTGCCTAGGGACGTCGCTGGTGAGGGGAAGATTGCCAAATGCAGCCCTGGGATGTAGCGCCGAGAAAAATAAGAGAGATTGATTTAATGCTTTTTTATAAACGGATATTATAATTAAAAATAAAGTCTGGACGAAATACACCGCACCCTGTGATTACCGTCGCAATAATATATTGCCGCTCGCAAACAAGTTGGCATCGATCGAGACTCGTCTTCCTAATGGAAAAGATCGGGTTAAAAAAAAATCAACGAAAATCTCGCTTCATACAGTCGGAATTTTTTCTTTGTTTTTTTTTTCGTTTAGCGAACTGTAGAGCGAGCAGCCGTCCCGAGCATTGTTACGAGCTAGACGTGGCATTAGGCCAAAAATAGTGGTGGTACAGTGTAATAATAAAATGTATATAGGTATTCTACATTGGTTGCCAACGCGTCCAATGGACCAATGAAATATTATGTAGGAAGTTCTGAATTGTCACCCATTAACATAGCAATAAAAAAACATTGTTTCAATCAGTGTTTCCCAAAGTGAAGGGCACTGGAGCAATCCAGGGGGTGGTAGTAGCATCGGAGGCGATATGGGGGCGTTGAATATAAATAAGATTGCGGTGAAAGTGAAGAAAAATTTGAATTTTGTTCTCTGGTTTTCTGGACTGGTGTCATACTGCAATTTGGTCAGCATCCTTAGATATAAGACTGCACCAAAATATGAGTGTATTTACCAGTTTACCACAGCCAGTGAAATCCGTGGGGGTGGGCAGGTCATTCGTTGGATAGGGTCGGCACATTATAAAGGGAGGCGAACGACTACGAATATTACAACTTTTGAAAGCAGTGGCGGTTTTCTATAAAGCAGACGATGAGGTAGCTTCAATAGAAGTATCGACAGATTAGTATAAAAAAATAGTCGAAACATAACAAAATAGTTATGTTGTACTGTTTTACCCACTGTAATATAGTGTAATAGCGGTTTATCACACATGATTTTTTAACAAGGGTGCCTCCAAACCTGTCAGCGCTACAGACCTCAACGTACTTAAAAACCACCACTGTTTGAGAGTTGGTTTCGTAGAAATGCTTTAATTCTCAGTAGGTAGATTGTGTGTATGTCATTAAAATATATTTTGAGTATTTGTCTGCTTAAGATAACATAAACTAAATAATAAAATAAGTAAGATGTACACATACTTAGCTACCGAACGAATTTTTAAATAAATAGAAACTAAAAATGAAAGGAGGCGGCATTGTAAGTCTGCTTGAGAGCGGCGCTTTGCCTGGGGACGTCCCTGGCAACGATGCGATTCACAATTTAAAAAAATAGATAATATTAATCTAATTTAATTGAGTATCAGATCAACAAAGAGAAAGCATGGCTGTGTTGTCAGGCGCCTTGCTGCAACGCTACTGATCCAAGTCAATACGTTAGCAAATTTTCGGCTGCGTTTACGATGTCGACTTATTAGCCATTTCTAACATCGGACCACGGATCTGGACCTCATAATATTGTTTTAAACCGCCACTGCTTACAATGGAAACCAATATTAAAATTCGAAAGAATTTAATAATCACAACTGTGGAAAATCACAGTTTTGCCAATAATTGACACCCCACTAAGATATTTTAGCACGCAAAGACATTGACATTGCGTATATATTATAATAATTAGCAACAGCTGTTGAAATGTGGGAAGTTGGACATAATACAAGATTTTTATTAAGAGGCGAGATTTCGCAATTTTTTACAACGTTTTTCTTAGCTCGTATTCTTATTTGTCCGGTACAAATCTTGCAATCGATTTTTAACTAACTTCCCGACTAGCTAGACATTTGAAACTTTTAGAATACATCAGAACACAATGCCAATGCATTTTTTAAATACTTTTAGCCATCTTTAAGTAGAATTGAATTCATTTTCAGTTATTTCTGTTTTGTATGAAAAGTTATTCCGACACCATTATTGGTTGATAGCAACTAGCAAAAGCAAGGGGTCCTAGCAACTAAATTATTAATATATACTTGCGTTACTATGGAAATCAATATGACATGTCAAAATGACATTTACGTATTATTTCTATCAAATACAATTTTTTTTGATCGTTTAAGCTATTCAAGTCAAGTTTATATGATTCAACAGAAAATTTTAAAAAGTTGTATTTAAAAAGTTCTTTTTATCTTGTAATTATATTCCATAATCTTCAAAAAATATTCTAATAAATTGAGGATCTCAATAGAGTAAATTTAATCGTCTTCAAAGACTAAATAAATGTGTTTATAAATTACTCTATGCAACAATAACTGTTTGAAATATTCAATATCAATGGCCCCACTAAATTACAGCCGGTCTTAATCGTGCATATAGAACCATACGTTTGGAGTAAGTAAAGCATACTTTTTTTATGACTGGAAATGTTTAAGGAGCAGTTACCCAAGATTAATGTCATGCCATGCAGTAAAATGTGCTTTGACTGAATTTACATGACTAAGTTAAGGTACACATGAGAGAGATGAGAACGTAATGGCAATATTAAAAATTCCTAGTAAGTAACAAATTAAATTAATTACAGTGTTAATGGTCTGATTTTGTGCAATAATCTCACACATAGTGTTTTCGCTACAGTGTATAATATACATAGTATGTCTCTTTTGTCTTTGACAAACCGCCTCCATATGATTTACATTTTACTGTGTACATAATGATGTGCGACAGCGATTCATATTGAATATCGGTAGTCAACCACGTGAGTTTTATAATAATGTATTCCATCCACACTTGTCTTGAATAGGTGCTCAGTTAATCAACTCCAGAATTGAGGACTTCCAGTGTTGCAGGCCTAGTAAAAAGTTTTCATTTTTTTTTTCAATCAAAACCAAAATGATTCTATCGTATCTTTGATCACTGAGTATCGTATCTGGTTAGACGTCTAACACATACTTAGAAAAATAATATGATATTAGAATATCTAATAACAACGACAAACACATCGTAATAGATGAGGTCTTTTCTTTACTCTTTGCATCAGTATCGTCTTAATGTGATTAAAAGTATTGTATATTTTTAATTTTGAATTTATTGCATCTAATATCACGATAGACAAGCAATTACCGCGTTGGCTTATAATGTCGAGTAGGTAAATGTAGGCATCTCGGGGAAAACCCTGACACACCTCACGGTTCCGTGGAACCCTGCTAGGAATCATTGAACTAAGCATCTGGACCGAAGTAAATCGTGGGATTACTGCCAAAAGTTGGTAAGTCGATGTATTTTGAGTTTATGATCAATTATGTGCATTCTGCATCTGATTCGACCACGTGAAGGTACTTTTTCAGATACCTAGTCAAGATTGTTAACGAAAGCTTGGAACTGCTGATTTTCGAATATATGGTCAGGGAAAAGTTTGTAAGTCGACATAATTACCAATATCTTTAGATACAGCAAAGGGTTTGTAAAACAAATAAAGTGTATGAAACTTGGTGTCAAAATATTACAGCATTCTTATTCAAAAATCATTATGCCAAAAGTTTGTAAATATACTTACAAGTGTTTTAATGTAATACATGATACTTTTCAATGTTTCAATTTTGTAAAAGTTGAATTTATTCATAATGGAAAATATGTTTTTGAGACTTACAAACTTTTGGCAGTAATGCCAAGATATAAATAATAATGTAACAGAGAGACTTTTTAAGAGCCATAACTGTAAGATGCCCTAAAATAGTAAAATAATAATCTGGCAACATCTTCTCCAAAGTTATGCAACTTTGGCGAAGATAAATCATATTATTATCATTACGAAGAGGAACAGCTGTCACTCAGAACGAGATTCCACTCGCCATTGGAGATCCGTTAACACGGCAAAAATAAAAAAATAAAAAAAGTACTAAAAATAATTTGACATTCATTGCGGCGACCAATTAATATTAACGTATGCAAACACGTTGTGCAGGGGGATCACAACGTGTTACCAGGGAAACTGAATTAAATTAATATCTACAATCCTAATCAAGTTTGTCTACCGTCGATCGCAGGTTGATTAATACCAATACAACGAGAATAAAAAATCAAGTAGGTATTGTAAGCGCAAAACGGTGTTTTAGTGGTCGATATGGGCAACCCAAATTCCGTATAATTAATCATTGTTAGAACCAGTATTATACCACGGTTGGATACCACAGTTAGCACGCTGCAGCCCGATTTCCTAACTATCGTCTCGTGTAGCACCAGACGACATGACGTAATTGTGACGTCAGCCAATACACGCTCGAGCGGGCGGCATGTATTGGCAGAAGTCACAATTACGTCATGTCGTCTGGTGTCACACGAGACGATAGTTAGGAAATCGGGCCCCTGGACGTCTACGTCATTAAACGCGCCACTGGCTGTGATTCACCTTTCTCGGGATTTTTAATCGATAAAATTTCGAGACGCTCACATCTCAATAAATTGTAAAGGAGATCCTAGAAAATATGACAATATTACCACCATATACCTACTTACGTTCATTCAAAATAGAAATACCAAATATTTTAATCAATTTTGGAAACACATTTTGCACATTATTTTCAGAAAAAAACGAGACAATTTAGGCTCATATCTCGTCTGTCACATAGTTTATCCGAGGGTTTAATGCAAATAAACCCTATGTTGATATACAATCATCAATTTCATGTAAATTCAATTAAAGTGTGTTACTACATGAATTTATTAGAATTGAATAAGTACAGTAACCAAGTGTTGCAACTTTTGGGTAAGTACGTGGGCGTAGCCGGATAATACATAACAATTTCTCTTGGACAGTTTATATTATTTTGTTGGTTTTGTGACGTCACAGTTTCTACAACCCCCACCCCCCGCGCATCATCACTGACGTAACACATTCTATCGGATGCCATTCCCCCTAGGACGTGACGTCAAGTATGGACGACCCTCCTACTCACTTGTACATTGAATGAAATAATTAACAATCGCTGTGTGGCATTCATTATAAATCCATAACATTTAATTATGTAGACACCGCTTTGTTTCACCACAAATGAGGCTATTGGAAGCAAATGTTTGATAATAACAGAGACGTTAAATACATTATAAGGAAAAGTTTGGTGAGAAGGTAGGTACATTGCAATGATGGACTGCATAATAGGTAGGAGGTAGCAAGGATCCACGACTCCGTGTACCTAAAAATGCTCCGACTGAGAACAGTGGATCACCTGTGTAAAGCGTCAATTACATTGAGCTTTTTTATGAGCTGATTATTGGCAAATTTAAAAGCGGGCGGTTCAGCTACTGCGATTTCATGATTACACACAAAATTTTCCATTCGCTGATAAGCCACAAGCCAGCGAGCGATTTTGACGGAACGTAGTTCGTTTTTTTGCCGGGAGGTCGCTACGCTCCATAATAATGTTTCCATTAAACGTCAAAAAGGTAAATTTCAAAATGAGTAGTTCGTTTTTCCACCACCACGCTCTACTGCGCAGACGCGATACGCCCACAAGCCGGCGTGTAGCTTATAAAGTTGACCGGCTTTCAACTTTTCTCGGTGGAGTGTTTACAACCTGCTTATTAGCTTGTTCGATGATTACACTGGGCGAATTTACAGGCAGATTATAAATTTGCCAATAATCAGCTCGTAAAAAAGCTCAATGTAATTGACGCTTTAGACGAATGTCTCTCGAATCTAAAAGAAAATGCTTAATGGATGCCCAGGGTGGCATACACCCGTTGGAATGTGAGGGTAGATACCAAAAAGCTGCTGGCAAACTATTGGAGTTGGAGATACGATAGGATCAATTATTATGAATACAGTAGACAGAAAATTGAGAAGTGGCTTCCACGATTTTTACGCTATCCTAGAAGAATACGTAATACATTTTTCGAGAGATTCAACGGATTCATCACTATATTATTATAAGACCAATTTGAGCACTTTATGTGGTGTGGTGTGGTGGGGATGGAGCGACCCAGGACGTTTTTCCAGACCGGAGCTCGTTCCGGCACTTCTTCAAAGAGTTCTCATCAATTTCATGTCAAATACATACGATAATTTTGAATGACACGAATATAGAATCTACTTATTGTGATGTTTTTTTTAGGTTAGGAAGAAAATCGAATTTATTCATTTATAAAGAAAACTGTGAGTAAAAATGCGAAAGAAGCGATTAGTCAGTCTAATTCCGACAAATAGTGCAAATTTGATCCGTTGCATCCCATAACTCCGATTCATTAGCCATAACTTACTTAAATATGGATTGTTGGATAAAAATATATCATGAGGGATGGGTTATTATGATTTAAAAAAACAGCGAACCGGTATTAACTTTATTTAGAACTATACCACTGTTTACATCATATTAAATGAGTTACTTACTTATATTAATAATATGTTTCCTCTTTTTATCCACCCTGAATAAAATAATCACGGAAATGGGAAGTAAATCAAAATATAATGAATGTATACTAATATCGTACCTACAAAGACAATTTTCTTTTAACGACCGATGCCTTGTTGGAATGATAATAATATGAAATGCGTTAAATTAGCTATGTAGCTGGTAGGTATAGGTACACACAATGTTTGACACGCCAGTCACGTAATTTGGGTTCGTCCTTCGTCCCTCCAGACATTTCCCAGACGGAAATCACGCTCGGCTGTATTTTATCCAAGCTTTAACAAAACCGTGAGAAAAACAGATTTTTACGACATTATAACCATTGTGCTATTTCTACATTAACTAAGTAATTTTAAATTATTGCATCAATATGCTGTAGCTGTTTTTTTTCCATTTATAATAAATATTTTATAATAATATATTTTCCTTAGTCATTTAATCAAGGGATCTGAAGAAGCGCGTTCTACCAAGGAATACCCAATAAATCGGAATTTTCCTCCTTTTTTTTTCTGAATTTTCCTGAAGTACCTACTTGAAGCGTGTTTGTTTATCTTCAACAAGAAAAAATAGTACGCATTACGAGTGTGTACATACACAAGTAAACGTAGTTCGGGTACATATCAAGTTTAATAATAAAAATAACTATTGTATGACTCGAAATAACATTTTTATATACCTACCTAGTAATTGAATTATCTATGAACCGTTTCGTTTCATTTATTCACCTAGAAATTATTAAGTAATGAACGACATACCTACATTATTACGATTTGCCGGGACTAGAGTTGGGTTTCGGGAATTTCCCGAAGGGGATTCTCGAGAAATTTTCGAGATTTTCCATCCCGAATCTGGAGAATTGAAATTTTTAACATTTCGGGAAATCCCGGATTTCGAGAATCTTTTCTCGGGATTCGGGATTTCTTTATTATCAAATTAACAACGATTTTCCATATGAAAAAAAGTGGATACAAAACACAAAACGTTCAGAGACTGATTGGGGCATTAAAACACAATTAAGCCAACGTCGACTCAAAATGACCGCAATTTTTGCAACATCAGGGAATTTTGTGTTTCAAAATCATATAGGTACGGGATTGTCAGACGCAGCGATTGACAGTCTGTGTTTTTTTTTAATTCTATTTTAATAAGTAATGTTTTGAGTTATTTTTGTTTTCCTATATCTATTTTGTTTGTCTTCTTCCTATATAAATAATATTTTTTTGGAATTTATCTGTTTTTACACTTTTTTTAGGATTTTTACAGGTTTTTTTTTAAATTTCCCGATATCTCAAGAAATATTTTCTGGAAATCCCGAATCTCGAGAATTCAAAATTTTATCATTTCGGGAAATCCCGAATCTCGAGATTGAGATTTTCTCGGGAAATACCCAACTCTAGCCGGGACTATTTTCATGATGTCAGACCAAAGGTTATTGCTCCGCAAAGTCGGGGTGTTTCCACATCCGTCTCACAAAACTGCGAAAACGTGCGTGAAACCATTCCAGTTAATTCTTGTCCCAATACAACGATAAGAAACCGCGATTAGTTTGATTTAGTAGACGAAAAATCGTCGATGTAATTAAATATTGCGCATTCTTACATTCCAGTCGGCAGCTGATGTTGGCAACGATTGGATACATCTTTCATTACATTATTATTTGCCTTGAATTTATCGCTGCGCCTGTCTATAACGCATAAGCTCTCTCTCTCTCTCTGACGCACGTAAATCTACATGCGAAAGAGTCTGCGTCTTTGTTGCGCGATCGCATAAATAGAACACCCACGTACACCCCTTAGTTACGTATATGCATTTCACACGCATTGGTATTCCAATCGACGCGTTATTAGCTATGAATATCGTTACCCCATATTGCTTTGCTTGTGATACATATAAAAAATATAATTAAGTAGTTAGCTAAATAGCGCATCTAGAACGACAGTGTCACTCCCACCTCGTATTTTTTTCTAGTTATCTAAGAAAAGACCACACGTTTAATGATACTGTACCACCGGCACATAATGATGTACAATAAATAAGTACCTACCTAATAATTGGACCGCATTATGCATCTGCAGAAAACGATGATTTTGTATAGATACCTAACTGAGAAAATAATCTTATTTTTTGTCTTGACTTATGTTATGGTAATTTTCAATATTTGATAAATTATTATGATTTTACTTACACATAGGGCATTCTTTAATAATTGTGTGTACCCATTTAGGATCACTAAATTTATATGAAAATAATGTAGGTAGGTACCTAACTCCAATAAGATTATACTCAGAAACCAATAAGAATTATTATATCTCAAGATTGCAGAGTGTTCACTTAGTAAAAGTACGTAATTATTAACAAAAAATGTTATGTTGCATTAAATATTCTAGGATAGTAAGACGTGTCTACTAACAGTTTTGACTGTGTTTATTTATAATTTATTTGTAATTAGTATTAGTTAGTTCATGTAAACTTTTAATTGATAATTTAATGAATATAATATTCATAAAATTTGTGTATTATGCAATGTTAAATGGTCGAGTAAATAATTCAAATTGCTTTGTAGTGGAATTCTGTGAAGATTTTCCTGCTTATTACATAACTGTAATGGTACAGAGGTAGAATCAATGTACATTTTTGTCATAATAGGCATGTAGACTGTCCTGTTATAATATTATTTGGTTAGATAATATGACATAACCTAAAAGCAGACGAATATGAGGGTAACTTTGTTAGGGTTTCTTTCTTCAGATAATGAATTGAATTGTGTAGAGATATCTCCGGTTGCACGGCCGGCTTGAAAGTTACCATCTTCAGCGTGACATTTTACAAATTTTGTTTGAGGCCGGAGCCAGATCGATGGTTGAGACTTGGCTGCGCGCGCACCGGCCCATCATGGCCGACCCAATTATACACAATTCGCGGACACGGTCATGCTACACCACCGCTTTTCTGTGATATAATGACTGACGGGCCACGATTTAGCGGCCGCTGCAAGTCCCTATAGCATCCCGAAACGTCCGTCAATCACGCTGCCGACTCGTAAATTCAATTAAAAATAACAGAGGCGTCCGCGAGCGAGCGGCGTTTCGCCTCTGGACAATTCATTTATTTTGCAATCCTGCTAGTTCAATTGCCTGACAGGATCGCTGGCTATTCGTTACAAAATGATCGATTGGTTATGTGACGTAACTATAACCGGCCTCGTTATGCAACTAATTTCTCTTACCTTCATGTTATTTTCTACGAGATACTCGATCGAGCACATCTGATAGACGAAATAGGCGCGGATCAGCTCGGAGGTGGTCTTGCTCTTGAAGGCGGCTACGTGGTTGTCAAAGCTGAGATCCAAGGGATCCTTGGGGGGAACCGCCGACGTAGAGCTGGCTCTGGCATTTTTCTCCGACGAAGAAGTCGATTTAAAGGAACACTGATCGGCGCGGGCCAGGATAGCACTGCACAATCTGGCATCGTTGAGCACACGATTGTATCTAGCCGGCGATTGCTTCGAGAGGCCGAGGCGGATCAGCGACTGCAGGATCGCCATGTTTGATTGCGATAAAACGGGGGGTAATTATTATCGAGGTTTCAAATTCCCTGCTTGACGGGCAGGGTGCGAGTTGCGGCTCGCGAAACTCGGACGCGGACCGGTGCGAGCTGTCGCGACACAAACGAACCACGAGACCGACGAAGCGCGACTGCCGGAAATTCACGAAAATATTCACGAATCCGACGGCGCAGCCAGCGCCGCAAAATCGAACTACTTCTCCTAAAATAATAAATTAAAGATAGGTATGTAACTACAATAATATATCCCATATAAGTATCAATTTCAGCAAAAATATATATGTTATGTATTATTATCTCGTCCGTTTAATTTGTAACGATTTTCCGGTCGATAGTAGTATTCCAATTATCGGCGTTCGTTTATAGATAAGGCGCCCTCGGAAAAGTCGATGACAGCTGTGACGTTTTATCGGGAAACAAATCTGGAAAATTTTAAATCGGAAATCAAAATTTTGGAACATTACTTTGATTGGTCGATTCAAAGGTGTGTCCATTAGAGCAGTTTTGATTGGGTGAATCGTTTAAATGTCAGAAGTAAACTTTTATAGGGAATGTAATTTTGTTATGTAAGGTACAAAGGATCAGTCATACATAATTTTTCTATTGTGAAGTAATAGGAAATATTTAATAGATAGAAATAATATAAATAACTCAATAGGTATGTAGATGTTATATTGAAGAAAATCAGCAAGGATATAGTGATTCCTGTTGATTCCTTTTATTATTAATTTTATAATATTACTGAATAATTATTGGTCACAGGAATTTTATCTACCTTATACTCGCAAAACGTACAATATAATAAAAATAGATTAGTGACATAATGGTTTGATTTAGGAGCGGGATATCCAGTAAAACCTAATATGACATTAAGTTTTCTTTGTGAAATTTTCACATGGAATTTATAGGTACATGCATAATAATATGTTTTCTATTGATAATAATACCTACAATAAAATACACACTTATAGCGCCTGTAAACGTGCATCGATTTACTGGCAGCAATCGTGAGTATTTTAAACTATCTTGACAATAACTGTTAACACGTAAAAGTGCTGACTGTCTCTCCAATTTATTCTTTAAGAGAGCGAGACGCGATGCTGTCATTTTATGGTACTATTTCAGAGGTAGTGTAAATCGGTCAACCACAAAATAAGTATAGTTCGTTTTTTTGCCGGCAGGTTCGCCACTAGCGTTCTACTGCGCAGGCGCAGATCGAAACACCCACGGTGGCCGCGCGGCTTAAGCGTTGGACTATAACGCCGTGGGTCCCAGGTTCGAATCCTGGGTCTGGCAAGTACACAAATATTGTTTTTCAATTTGTGTCTGTCAGGGTATGGACCTAATAGGTTGAGCAAGACGTGGCTGACATCCATTTCTCGTAAAAAACAAAATCTGTTAATACAAACCTCTACTCTGTGGAGGCCCATATGATCCTATTAGGATCGGACATGGTCGAAAGAAAAATAAAGAAGAATACAATGTATTGTGTAAATGTTAGTGTTGTCAACTGACTCGGTCGGCCCCGTGTGAAACGTAGATATAAATTTTAATCCACATTCATTAAAAATCCAAATGGAGATTTTCAAAAACAAAAAATCGATTTTAAAAAATGAAAAATTATTTTCCCAGAAAAGTACCTATTATAATAAAATATGTCTACATGTCCATGCATTTGGGGTATCGCGGTACTTTTGAAATGTATTTGCAAACTAAAATTATTAACATAATAATAATATTATGTATGGGTTGGTACAGGAAATTAGCTCAATCGATATAGGTACCTACCTAACATATATTATTTTAAACGTGCAAGGGTGTATGAAACAATTTCACCAAAACAGGTGTTAAAAGTTTGGTGCATTCTTTTCTATAATAATGTTAGTTATGTTGATTTTAATATTTTTAGATTTTAATAGGCTAAACTCGGTGGACATTTTTGTGAAGCTCGATGTTTACTAACTTTATACGTTTAATATGTATCTACTAACGTATTTGACATATTAAAATGAAAAGATGAATGAAATCATTTTTGGCCGCCCTCTTTGTGCAATGCATATTTCGCACATATGAACCGGGTGGTTCTGGTAGAATAAGTAGGTAGATTTTTTTGGTATTTTCCTTAAGTTATTAACAATAATAATTTGTAAGTGATAAACGATAATCATTCCGCTGGTGATTTCATTCAATATTTTACAATTTTATTATTAGTCACTTTTTTGATAACATGAAAATTCTACCTACCCGGTATTCAAAACCCCTCCCAGTGCTACCAACTTTACTGTTGAGTCTGACAAGGTAGCATAATAAACGATTTGGAAAAAAATGCTAGATTGTCACTAAATTTCAATAAAAACTAGAATTTGTCATAATCAATGAATACGTATTGTTATCATGAGATCAACGAGAACATATTAAATTCCAAACAAATCCAGTGCTTCTAGCTTTTCATCAGAGATTTTAAACTGTATCGTTTACATAATAATATGTTTGTCGCTGGTAGGTGGGTATACGTATTTGCGAATTTTGTATGCAAAAATTATAGTTCTAGCGATAACGTTAATACAATATGGCGAATCTTGTGAGATTCCAATTGGAATCGGTTAGAATTAGGTAAAATCTTTTTCAACAATGCGTTAGTAACTAAATTGATATTATTATACCTGCTTGGTTGAAACAAATTTTGGTGTTTTTATAATAATACTAGCTGACCCGGCAAACGTTGTTCTGCCATATAAATTATTTCTAGTGGATATTTTGGTTGTTAAATAAAAAATAACGAATGTATCGTAAGTGTGTGGGGATGGGATCTATGATAGAAAGAGGAATGGAGCGCTGTAGACTATGACCGCCGATAAAAACAAAAAAACACCAACCATTCATTTTCTCAATTCAAAATGAATAATGATGTTCATAATGAATGAATTACCTGTGACAGGATCTCGTTGTTTAATGTTTATGCAATATCCGTCTTGTCCCTACCAGAAAATTAGCGGATATTGGAGAGCGTCGTATGAACGGTGTGTGTCAAGGATGAACTCCAGATTATTGTTTCTTCTTAGAATCACGAATTCTCGCGTCGATGTGCGGTCGCCAACCACGATTCCAGCAATGTCGTAAAAAAACAGGTGCATTGAATCGACGCACGTGCTCTCCAGCTGATGTTTTATCAGGATTGATGACAATAGCGTGATTGTCACTTTGCAATTCGTGCATGTGTGCTTTGAAGAATGTCAATAATTCATTGTGCTCATTCAATAGGGCGTCCAGTTCGCCGACGATACGCCTGGCATTAGGCGAATTGAGGTTATTGTAGCCGCAACGTGCATCCACACGATTAATGTCCTCACCGACCATGAAGTAGATTTGTAAAAAAATATGTGGTTCGTTTGGCATTGGCAGCAATGAGCCTACTTTGTGGTATACCTGGCCTTTGATTTTGAACGTAGAATGGAATTGTTGACCATTTGCCGGAGTATTATGAACTATTTCTGTTGCTCCGAACGAAGTCATTTGGAAACATGAATTGAAAGTGCGAATGGACTTCAGGAACAGGTTTAAATCTGGAACCGTGCCGATGAGCAAACCGTTCAATGGCTCTGGTGGTATCTCAATTTCTGGTAGTTGCACTTTTCCTGATGTGCAGCACATCCCGGCTGACTCATGTTTGAATTTGAGCGCATGACAATGGAGACATTCTTTGTCCATATCACCAATCAGCACTTTCGGATGAGCGGAATATTCAATATCTGGCTCTTACTCGAATGCGAGACGAAGAAGTGAAGCGGATGTAAATGCTCGATGTACTTGTTGGCGTTGTCAATCATTTGCTCTGCGTGTGTTGACTACGAACCGGCGCGCTTGGCTCTGTTCCAATTGTCGTTGTTGATTTCGTTCAGCTCGTGCCTCTTGTGATTGAGATGTACGCAATTGCGACATGCTCACACGCGCGTTTTTTGTTATCTTGTTGGATTTGTTCGTCTGTTTTTTCTGCTCTACTATTTTGCATGTTTGTGGCTTTATTCGTTCGACGGCCCAAATGGCCCCCATGCATCTTGCTGGCATTGTGCACTGTAATACACGCACACAAAAATAGATAAATTAAAATAAATCGTACAAAATTTTGCACGCACTGCGTTGTGATTTGCCGAATGAAATGTCAAAATGACGCGACGCTTCTCTTGAATTCTTCTCGGACGTAGTGCCATCTGTCATTCAACAACATAAATAATTTCGTTCTGTTTGAAATACGAACGACGGTTAAATTTGTTCATACAAAAATAATAAAATCGCGATTAAAAAATGGGAGGATGGGGGTAGGAAAGTGAAAATTTGAGGTTATAGGTATTTTTTGATTTCAAATAATAAAAAAAATACAAAAAAAAATGTCAAAAAAATAAAAGAATTTTTTTTCTGGATAGAGATACCCTAATCACCTAGCGGTATGAAATATACTTGTTGACCTATTCTCATACCTAACAAATATACATAGAAAAAATCATAAAAATCGGTCGAGCCATTTCGGAGGAGTGCGACCACAAACATCGTGACACGAGATTTTTATATATATACTAGCTGACCCAGCAAACGTTGTTCTGCCATATAAATTATTTCTAGTGAATATTTTGGTTGTTAAATAAAAAATAACGAATGTATCGTAAGTGTGTGGGGATGGGATCTATGACAGAAAGAGAAATAGAGCGCTGTAGACGATGACCGCCGATAAAAACAAAAAAACATCAACCATTCATTTTCTCAATTCAAAATGAGTAATGATGTTCATAATGAATGAATTACCTGTGGCAGGATCTCGTTCTTTACTATTTATGCAATATCCGTTTTGTCCCTTCCAGAAAATTAGCGGATATTGGAGAGCGTTGTATGAACGGTGTGTGTCAGCGATGAACTCCAGATTATTGTTTCTTCTTCGAATCACGATTTCTCGCGTCGATGTGCGGTCGCCAACCATGATTCCAGCAATGTCGTCAACAACAGTCGCATTGAATCAACGTACGTGCTCTCCAGCTGGTGTTTTATCAGGATTGATGACAATAGCGTGATTGTCACTTTGCAATTCGTGCATGTGTGCTTTGAAGAATTTCAATAATTCATTGTGCTCATTCAACAGGGCGTCCAGTTCGCCGACGATGCGCCTGGCATTAGGCGAATTGAGGCTATTGTAGCCGCAACGTGCATCCACATGATTGATGTCCTCACCGCCGCGCCCATGAAGTAGATTTGTAAAAATGTATGTGGTTCGTTTGGCATTGGCAGCAATGAGCCTACTTTGTGGTATACTTGACCTTTGATTTTGAACGTAGAATGGAATTGTTGACCATTTGCCGCAGTATTGTGAACTATTTCTGTTGCTCCGGACGAAGTCATTTGGAAGCATGAATTGAATGTGTGAATGGACTTCAGGAACAGGTTTGAATCTGGAACCGTGCCGATGAGCAAGCCGTTCAATGGTTCTGGTGGTATCTCAATTTCTGGTAGTTGCACTTTTACTGATGCGCAACACATCCCGGCTGACTCATGTTTAAATTTGAGCGCATGACAATGGCGACATTCTTTGTCCATAGCACCAATCAGCACTTTCGGATGAGCGGAATATTCAATATCTGGCTCGTACTCGAATGCGAGACGAAGGAACGAAGCGAATGTAAATGTTCGATGTACTTGTTGGCGTTGTCGGTCATTTGCTCTGCGTGTGTTAACTACGAACCGGCGCGCTTGGCTCCGTTCCAATTGTCGTTGTTGATTTTGTTCAGCTCGTGCCTCTTGTGATTGAGATGTACGCAATTGCGACATGCTCACACGCACGTTTTTGTTATTTTGTTGGATTTGTTCGTCTGTTCTTTCTGCTCTACTATTTCACATGTTTGTTGCTTTATTCGTTCGACGGCCCAAATGGCCCCCCTTGCGTCTTGCTAGCATTGTGCACTGTAATACACGCACATAAAAATAGATAAATTAAAATAAATCGTACAAAATTTTGCACGCACTGCGTTGTGATATGCCGAATGAAATGTCAAAATGACGCGACGCTTCTCTTGAATTCTTCTCGGATGTAGCGCCATCTGTCATTCAACAACATAAATAATTTCGTTCTGTTTGAAATACGAACGACGGTTAAATTGAAAATTAAAATTTGTTCATACAAAAATAATAAAATCGCGATTAAAAAATGGGAGGGTGGGGGTAGGAGGGTGAAAATTTGGGGTTATAGGTATATTTTTATGCCAAATAATAAAAAAAATACAAAAAAAAAATTGTCAAAAAAATAAAAGAAAAATTTTCTGGATAGAGATACCCTAATCACATAGCGGTATGAAATATACTTGTTGATCTATTCTCATACCTAACAAATATACATAAAAAAATTCATAAAAATCGGTCTAGCCATTTCGGAGGAGTTCGACCACAAACATCGTGACACGAGATTTTTATATATATAGAGATAGAGATTGAGTCTTGGTATATTTAAGGCCCATTCCTAAACTATTTCCACAACCTCTCAATCCCGTATTAAATTAAATTTATGGCATAGTCTACATTAATAAAGCAACATGACGTATTCCAACATTTAAAATTAGCGGCGGTTGTATAGTATTGCCATCCTATAATAACAGTTTAATAAAAAAACTTGAAACTTAAACATGTTTCAGCAACTTGATTCTGATAATTAGACATTTTTTTACATAATTGTTATACTTTAAAGTCTAAATAATTATACCCTACCACTTAAATTTGTTTACACGTCAAGACGTAAAAACTGACGGAAATAACATAATATCATGTGATATTTGAGCATTCATTAAAATCAATTATTTATTGTCAAAACCTGACTTGTTATGTTTTTTATTAATCGGTAGTTAAAGTGACATTTTCTAAAATTACGTTTTTTTTGTATTCTACATGTTTAAGTAACCATTCCTGAAATACTTCAAACATAGACGCCAGTTTATGATACGACTCCATAGCCACAAACGTAAACAGAAAAAGTGGTATCGACGGTCGTATGACAGTTAATTGTTGTGGAATAGAAAACTATTATTTATTTTATTATGTACCTGGATTATTGATAAAACATTCTTTTATAATAATTATATATTTCTAATTTCATTTAATATATCTGCTGTGAATAATAAATAAGCGGTGTTGAAGGTTTTATGACACATAACCTCAATAAATTTGCATAATGGAATTATTCCCAAAGTTGTCAATTGTTGTGTCAGTTGACAATGAAATCAGATGCAAATGTGTTTTAAGGGTTGAAGAAGTAATTAGCAATCATACATTTGAAGTTTCAAATGCAATTAAAGATTATACTAATCCAAAAATAGAGGCCAGTGAATCTCTAAAACCTAAACAGTCCCCAGAATTGCTTTCGAAATGTCCGTTGATTCCCACGAACGTCTTATTAATTAAACCCTTCATCAACGAATTAAATAAATCGCACGAGTATAGGTTATTTATTTATAAATATTTTAATGAGAAACTGAAAAAGTATGCGAAAAATAATCCTACCAAGAAATTTGGACTGAGAATTATCATGAAGGCCTCATCGGCGGATTCCTACATTATCGACTATGCTTGGTAAGTGATTCATATCGTATGTAAAAAGATGAAAGTCATGTTTAACTGATTTGTTAACTGGCAAGACATTCTCATCAATGATATTCAGGTTGAACTAAACAATTTGGACTATAAATAATAGAAGAAGCCATATACCTTATTTCTGTTATAATTGCACCCGTACACGTCATGGATTTACTGGCAACAGTGTATAAATTAAATTATCATGATAATAACTGTAGACACGCAAAAGTACTAACTGTAGACACGCAAAAGTACTAACTGTCCTGCCTATCTAATTCTTCAAGCATAAGCTAGATTGTATGCTGCTATTTAACAGATTGTGAACATTGGTAAATGTCAAAATGCTCTGCGTGGTGTAGGTTGTATTTTTTCCGAAAGGTTCACCACTTACCTTCTACTGCGCATGTGAATACGTCATGCACGTTGCAACTATCGCGTGAAATTTTAGAAGCCGCTAAACTTTTTTGATCCGTGCATGCAGTTTTGCAATATGTACGATAATATGTATTTACATTTGCATTTTATTGTTATGGTCACGACAATACGTATTGCCACCAGTAAATCCATGCACGTGTAAACGGGCTAAAATACCTAACTGTAGTATTATTAGCTGCTTATATACTAATAGTGATGGATTGTCTTTTATATGTCCTGCACAATTTGGCAACTAAATATCATAGCAGTAGTGTGAAGTTCTCTGCAAATTAATCTGCAATCCAAAGTCATTTGAAGCTAACTTAATCAGTGAACCAAATGTTGTTTTTTGCTTCAATTTCATACATTTAGACTCCATATCTATAGAAGAACATTTTTTCAACATCTTTGGGTTGAACAGTTTAAAAACGAAATCTTTACAGGATAACAAGTGCCTGTAGATAGTTATATGTTTGATGAGATTGTTCACACAGAATAAAGCTCTGCTGGAGCGCTTTTGGCCATCTGAATAATGTCTTCAAAAGTGATCTCCCTTTGTGCCAAACTGTTCAACCAGTATATACTCTCTGTAATCATGTATATGTGTGTAAATCTAAATATGGAACCTTTGTAAAAGAGAGATCCAGAAACTCATAGTGGCAGAGTGTGGTATGTAAAAGTGCATGTTGAACATAACGCGTAAACACTAAAAAATAAATGATCGGATAATGGAATAAACAAAGGTAGATATGCGATGTAATCGAGTTTGATAAAAATCTTAAATGGATGGCATCACTAATGGTAGATTTGTTCTACACTTTAGGAGAAGAAACAACTGATACGCTCGATTTCTCAAGAAGTTATCACGAATGCACGGATTCATATTAGCCAGTTAGGAAGAGTTGATAATATATACAGATTGTCACGTAGTTACAAGTGGTTCTCAATTTCTTTTCAGGGGCTGGAGGCTATGGAGGGAGTGCCATTTAGGGCTGGAGCGTGATCTGGCTTCGGCTTGGCTGTCCACATTGGGCGGTGCATTTTCAGCCCTTGGAGATAATTCAACGAAATGCGTAAATATTTGTTATTTGTTTGTTATCTTAAAATACAAATTATATAGGTAGTTTTACATATAAGAGGCGGAGAAGCGTATGACTGCACACAAGAAGTAATTTATATAAATCAAACTAGTACATATCATTTATTTGGAGTCACACACATCGGAGTAATCATTTGTTGATTTCTACAGGGCTATTCCAACATATGACTCCATAATCAATAACAAAACTGAATATGCTATGCCGTATTCTGAGAGTTAATTATCCCGGGATATGAACTGTTGGGCGTAATAGTTTTTAATGCTGGTCTGGGCAGCCACACTATCTGCTAAACAGTGAGATAGAGGACGACAATTACATATTGAGATGCGGCGATTTGGAAAATAATTACTAACATTGCGATACTAGAGTTATTATGTTACACGCCCACTACCTGTAAAATGTCATTGAGTACGAAAAATTTTTCACGGCAATTTACTTTTGTACAGTATAGAATATATAATATTATAAATGGCATATTATATAATACAAAAATAAAACTCACCGAGAAATAGTGCGTATATGATTCTAGTTTTTTTTTAGGTACATAAACTTGTAAAATAATAATATGATTTCAATGGGATTTTAAATTTTTATTTGCGTATGTATCTTACGTGAAAATAGTTTTCAAATTTCCCGTGATGCCCACGTGACCTTGTCGTATTTTTTGATTTGTATTGCATCACTCACGGCCTGCCAGGGGTGAGAGAAAAAGAAGATGTGAATCTCAGCTATATAAACTGAGCCATAGTTTCCTTTACCGTCTTCATTTTTATGATGAATGGAAAATTGATTTGTTTTTTGCTTAATTTGTATTGGCTCGGTGTCCTCAATCAAATATAATATGTTTTTTTAATGACAATTATATCACAGTCTATTTGTAATTGGACATGCCTGCTATAGGTTAACATCGAAGTAATTTTTGCCTTCATTACATGAACGTCAAAACATAATTTATATATAAATGATGCGGTTCTGTTATATTTGATATTTTCATTTTTTTACAGGCCGAGATGGCTTTGAGGATATCACTCCAGCAGGTTCGACTGTCGGCCACCGGAGGAGACGAAGACGGAGTGGCGAGAGGCTGTCTATTCTTGGCGTTAGCGCTGTCGCAACTCAATCACGGTCGTTCGTCTCGAGTGCTTCTCCGCAACGCCTTCAATCGGCCTTCCTCCGATCCGAGACACCGCGCCATGTGCCTCGGAGTACAGGCCAAGCTTAAATATGACAGCAAACTGAGAAGGCTAGCGAGGAAGAAGAGGCGGGAGGAAAGACTGGCTCTCAAAGCTAAAATGTCCGCCAACAATCAAATAGTACATAGTACAGAAGAGATTGCAAATATAAAGGAAAACGATAATGGTCATATGATTACGGAGAAAAATGATGAAAATCTAACAGAACGAAATGAAAAAAAAAATTTAATCAATGAAAATAAAAATGCCTTATGGGATTTGTTAATGTCGCTTAAGTTATAACTACATTATATTACTAATGAATGAATCTTAAACTGTCTTAAGCATTTCTAGAGCAAGTGAATTTTTTGGAAAATTGAGATACCATATCGATATCCTACTTAGTTCTATAGAGAAACAACTCAAAATTTCAAGGTTTTGAGTTAACCTTTTCTATGCCTCACAATATTACTATGGCAGTATCCGAAGGCCGCAGATTTTTAACGACATACGTTGAATGTAGAGCGAAGAGTTCTTACTACAATTGCTATAATACCGATAGTTTGTAGCTAAGTATTTCTTAATTATTGAAACAGATGTCACTGTGTGTTTAATTTTTTAGATTATGCAAATCAATCGACAGTGGCTAGTGATTTGAGTTTAAAGTCGGGTGAGATAACTCGCAAAATTTGTATGTGCGACCAGTCGATCACGACCTCATAGAGAAGGCATAGAACTGGTTAGTAATCCCATTCGATGTAGAAAGGTCTTATAATTCAATAAAAAAATAATCAAAAATATCTTCAAGGAGTCATAAAATCGAATAACCCTTTTTGGGATTAATCAATAATTATAAACGGGAATATCTGGGTTGATTATTTGTTAAATTGTAAAATTTCATTGTGTATTGATAAGTTCATTTGAATTAAATAAATAATACACACATTTACTTAAAATTTTCAAACGCCATTACATATGTTAGAACAAGATATTTTGACTTGTTTCCCTATAGAACTAAGGTATCGATATTACATTGATTATAAGACATATTATCCTTTTTTAACCCATTGAAGATAATCAGTGCCAATTTGGCTATTCCGCTGTTAAATAAGTGATTCTGTATAATTTGCTTTAATTTAGTATATTAATTATTATCCTTGGCTAATTTATTTTAAATGTATTTCCTAAAACCGTACAAATTTATCTACATTAACCTTTTTACTGCCGGTAGGTATATGTATGGCGGTATCTTGCACGCCCCGAATTTTATTGCAAAAATATAAAAATAAAATCAATTTACGTTTCAAGTGGTAAAAACGAATTCTGTTTCAATTCTGAGTATGTGACGACATTCCCAATATGTGTCGTTGTGTGTTCAACATATTTGTATGTTTAAAATAATTTCACGTTTAAAGCGAGACGTCCAAAGTCGTAATTTTTGTACGAGCGCCATTCCGTTCATGGAAAAGTTCGCGTCTTAAGACGTCATTGGCAGCCATCCGGTTAAGTAAACTCAAATAAGATTTTTTTTTAAAAAATAGTGTAATTAAACAGGTGGTAAAGAAAAAAGTTTTACGTACAAAGCAATTCTATCACAAGATTACATCTGGCTCTTGGTTCATTTCTTTTATATTTAAATCTGTCTCAATGGGTTAAATGAAATTTTAAAAAAAAATCAATTTTTGTGTTATTGCATCACACAAGTAAAATGACTGCCATATGAACATACACATTCAATTCGGTTGCGTTGAACTGCGTTGCGATGCAATTTGCACCTCTTCAAATACTAATAATATGTAAACATAAAGAAATATTTTTATTTTTGTAACCTCGTTTACAGAATGTTTAGGAGATTAATATAGAATTGACTATGAAATCGATTGACTCGATTTGGTTACCAATGCTCACATATCGCACCCTCGCAACTAAACTGTCACAATCCAAAAAACGTCAAACAGAAAAAATCAGCTTTGAAGTTTTTACCTTTTGCATTTTTGTACTGTGTTTTGGAAATATGTTTAGATATTGAAT
Source organism: Rhyacophila brunnea (assembly GCF_057557595.1). Classification (NCBI taxonomy): domain Eukaryota; kingdom Metazoa; phylum Arthropoda; class Insecta; order Trichoptera; family Rhyacophilidae; genus Rhyacophila; species Rhyacophila brunnea. The sequence continues at coordinate 18,426,074 of NW_028232893.1, read as the reverse complement.
GAAGTTTTGACTTGAATTTGATGACTTAAAGATATGAAATTTTCGGTACATATACTATGAATAATAGACAATGAAACATAGTAATTAACTCAAAACACGTAAATTTGGACTTGTGGCGGTTTAGTTGCGAGGGTGCAATATATCCCTTTAATTCTCACCTCCTTACACGTTTACAATAGAAAAATTGTAAAAAAGCGTGACAACTGTGGATATCTTTTGTAAAAGTTTTGTATTTACACATCACACATTATAAATAATTTTTTACGTCATAGAAGTATCTAATTATGATCATTATATTGTGTACGAGGTCTGTTCAAAAATTGTCCGACCTTTGGCCGGGATAAATACAATTATTCACTCGGAGGTCTTAATCACTTTCAAAATAAACCAACTCTCAAACAGCGGTAGTTTTAGGTATGTGGTGGTCTGACAAACTTGGAGGCCCCTAGTGAAATTTTAAAACAATATCTGTACTTTTTAACGAAGTGACTGCATAGTTTGCTTCTTGAAAAACCGCCACTGCTTCCAAAAGTTATAATGATCATATTCGTTTGTTCATTTGCTGGCCTTTCTAATTTTCCGTCCCTAAGCAACACATTAACTACTTACCCCGACAGGACGTCACTGTTCACACCAGTGGCAAAGTGTGGAGGTAGGCTGTTAAGATCTGACATAAATAGTGCACACTAAACTTTGTCAGTTAAACGTATTTGTTTCCATTGTACTAAGACCACAATGTGTAGATAGTGTTTATTAGTTTTTTAAATTCAATTAAGCCCTGCCTTACCCTAGCCATAGTAGATAATAGTCAAAAAATATTTATCTATGTAGGTATCTATATTAGAAATTTTATAGACAGAAGAATATTTTTTCTTTATTATGGTTTAGTGGACAGGGCTTTTTTGAATTTAAAAAAACTACCCAATACCATCTGTAATATTATGTATTTTTAAATCAACGAAAACAAACAAGTATGACTGAAAAGTTTGCACTATTTTTGTCAGATAGCATACCTAAATTATAATTGTTTAGTTTGACAGGGTTTAACTGAATTTTAGAAACTAACCAGCGCAGCCAACAAATAAGTAGATGACTGACAAAGTTTAGTGCGCACTATTTATGTTGAATCTAACAGCCTTCCTTCCTTCCCTCGCCACTGGTTCACACAATTGATCCGTAATGTAGTCTCCTCTGAGTTAATATTATCGTAGGTTATGTGTATTTAACCAATATTTGATTCTGAACTGTCAAGCCATAAATACTATCTTTTAATCTTTGTTTTTATTTTGTTTGTGTAACCAATTATGTATCTAGTTGACTTTGTCCTGCATAATAAAAGACACATCTTTATAATAACTACTGTACCATAATACTGTTATATTTTTTTCTTATTTTGTTAAATTATATTTTTAGAAAATTCAATGAAAATGTTAACTTTCTATTTACAATTTACTGATATTGTGGAATAAAATGTTTTATATTATCATTCCAAATTTTTTTTTATTTTTAAATACATCTGTCAACCTGTGGAAATGTGTTATATATATCGTGAGGCATGGCCCCCACAAGAGGGGGGCTGACAGGGCTGTAGCCTGGGGGCCCGGGTTCTGGGGGAGGGCGTGTGGCGTGTCTACATTATAAGTGAGATAAACACACATCACAAATTTGCTCTAATGGTAAAAAAGTCTCTATTTTACTTTGAGAATATTATCATTTTAATATATGAGATTGTGTGATGCAGATTTTGAATACTGTGTGTCGATATTCAGAAACTTCGTAACACAAATGAATTTATTGAAAACTACAAAAAATTGTTAAAGATACACTGAATACCCGTAATTTTACCTTGAATACCGTTTGGAAAACGTTTCTGTAGAGCCTAGAGATAGGTAGGGGGGCCCGACAATGATCCTGGCCTAGGGGCCCGCTTCAGGATGTGGGGGCCATGTTGTGAGGTTACTGCCAAATGTTGGTAAGTCCTAAGGTCTGAACAAAAAACGAACCATAAGCGCGAGTGAGAAAGCATTCGGCACGCTTATATATGCGCAATATGTGTTAGAGCAGCGATTTCCAAACTGGGAGGTGCGTTTAACACAATTCACTTAAAACCAGAATCCATATTTTCATACAGTGAAAGTGACGTGACAAATATTTATTTGAATATGTAGATGTTGAATTTATTTAAAATTGAAGAAAAAATTAATGTTGCCACAGGTTTGCAGTTTGCAAATGCACAGTTTATAAAATGGTCACTAGTTATAAACTACACAAAAAAACAGTCCTATAAAAGGTTGTTTGCAAATCTGTCTGAAAATATGGAGACAAATCTTATAATACCTCACTTCTACACTATTGTGTAGCGCGCTGGCTATCTCGTGAAAAATGAATTCTAAATAAAAGGGTCAAATCATAATGACGAAATTTGACACAAGTTTGTTTAGGAACGATAATTTTGTTGTATTTGGTAGAAATTAAAAAAAAAACTGAGTGAATAAATCAATGAAAGGACCACTTATGCATTCACTGATTTAAAAAGACAAAGTTAAGGCATTCATAAAAATTTGGAGCTTTGTATAAGTTCGCTATGTATCCACATTTAAATTATTTCTACGCCAGATATATATTGAAGCAAACAAAAGTCTATTTACTGAATTCTTGGTTAGTTTGATAATGCACTTTTGACATTATTTTATTAATAGTAAAAAAGTTGCCTGCGGCGCTGTTCTGTTTCAGAACTATTAAATATTTTAAATATGTGGTTGAAAGATCCTGATCTCGGGGCCCGCTTCAGGATGTGGGGCCCATGATAGAATCCATTTGTCAATGAACGATGATAAATTTGGATTGACTACTATTGAAATTGATTGTGCTAATAAACAAGTACATTCATCACATGAAAAACAAATTAATTTAAAAATGAATATATTTTTGTATTAGTACATTGTTGACTATTTAAAAAGGTGTCTGTATTATTTAATGAAATAAAGGGGGGGGGTAGTTTTTTTTAAAGGGAGGCGTAGTAACAAAGTTTGGAAACCACTGTGTTAGAGTAAGATAAAATTTCTACGACTGAATTAAATATTTTTTATAAACATCGCCAGTAAATAGATTTGAATGGATTCATTTAAAAGCTGTGAGCATGTGTTGCTGAAATTTATCGTTTTTGTGTTAAATAAAAGTTGGATATTTATTATTATTTTTAGTTACTTATGTAGAAAATATTTTTAACTATGTTGTGTTTAAATTTGTTAGCCGTACTGAGAAGCCACATGATGGTATAATATTTCATAGTTAAGTTAATAATAATAAAATTGAGGTTCTACTGTGGGCTTTGCACAAGAAACACGGCTTCATTTTGCCGAATAATAGCCACTCTCTTTATGTTATTACTCTGAGGTAAGTCCACATTTTTCGTATTTTGAGTAAATAATCAATTATCCGTATTCAGGTAAATATCTATGTCTAAAAAAAATTTGAGTCAGATCCAATCACGAGAAGGTACTTTCAGGGGGGTCCTCGTTTTAATTATTGGGACCAAAGAAATACCCAGTAAAGGGAATCCGCTTAAAACAGGGACCAAATTACTTAGTAATGGGTTTAATTGGGATGTGTTTAGAAGACAATATGTGAGTAAGACAGAAATAGCGTAGGAGTTTTGGATTGAAAGATTGATAGTGACAGTTGACGACTGTGAGCTATTGCGCTTGTGTTTTTATAGTTTTTTTGCATTATCCTGCAAATTCGTAACTGCGGGGACAGTCAACATATATCTGACCGGGTGACAAATGTTGAAGTTCTTAATCGAACGGGAAAAAACTGAGAAATTCTGCGTAGCATCAAAACCAGGAAACTACAGTACCTCGGACACGTTATGAGAGGACAAAAGTGCAGCATTCCCCAACTTGTCACTCAAGGAAAAATCAATGGTAAGCGTAGCAGAAGACGACGTCACATCTCATGGCTTAAGAACCTCCGTGATTGGTATGAGTGCAGCTCCACTGAACTGTTCCAGATGTAGCAGATGACAAAGCTAACATCGTCTTGATGGTGGCCGACCTCCGCTAGGGGATGGCACAATAAGAATAATAAACGTATATTTGTAAAGCAAGAAGTTTGTATGGCCACTTACGATATTTATAGCTTTCTGATCCAAAAAGTGTTATGCCAAAAGTTGGTAACTACACTTAAAAAATGTTCTTTATGAAATAAATGTCATTTTTCAATGTATTTTGCCATCTTTGGGAGATATAAACTATAGATTTTAGAAATTTAAGCATTATGACGTGATTGGTTTAACTTTTCTGAAATAACTACACTGACAACCGAACCACAGTAATAAGAGTTTCGATGAGTTTCTTTCTTGATTCCAATAGGAATGCACAGTAAACTATATTATAAATGTGTAAATGTTTGTCTGCGAAAAGTTGCTAGGTAAAACCTTTTGTGTATAATTGGTAGATTCATATTACTGAGATAATAGAGTATACTCCAATCTATTAAAAAAAACCTAAATTCAATCAGGTTATAATAATTATAATAGACTATAATAATTATGATAGTAGTAAGTATTGTCATCGTATTATTAAATTTAATAGTCAAAAAGATTTTTTACAGTAGAATAATATTATTCGTTGAAATAATTTTTTTTTTTCGACATATACTGCCATCTCATTTTCAGTAGATAAGCACTATGCGTGAAATATAAAGTTTTGACAATAGATGTCAGAGTAGAACAAGTTTAGAATAAAATTGGTAATTTTAAATAAATCGTAATAGGTACATAATACTTTGACATATTAATATTTATTTTATTTCTATATAATAATGATGAGTAATTATTTAGTTATCATTGTTATCAATTTCAAACCACTCTAACCTAAGAATATAATATAATGTACTTATATTATACGTTGCATGATTTTTACAAATACCCGTAACAAGGTGACAAATAATTAGGTTTATCATTTTTCATGCATTAGGGTGAATGTTCCGCCCACCGAGCACCTAACGGAAAAATACGAAGCTTGCAATTTCAGATAATTTATATTTTCAAGTGATTAAATAATTACAGCAAGGGTTTTAATTTAAAATGACGATTTTTTAAAATCCTTTCCATGCGGACGGTACACCAGTTGTACATTAATTAATTGGCCATTCGATATAATTAGCATGTTATTTAAATGCGGTAATTAAATATTAATTAAATGCTCTACGTCCAACAAGTCACTTCCAATTAAATCTATATAAAATGTGAATTCATTAAAAGGATCCAATCTTATTATAACGTAATATTATTTTGTGGTCATGTTTATTATTAAAATTGACTTTATTAAGTTTTCTTTAACTTAGCAAGTTTTTTTATTTTAATTTTAAAAAACATGGAAACATGAAATCCTCGAGACTACCGCTCCGTCTCAAGGAAAAATGGCGCTCCGGTTCGGGAAATATTACTGGTAATAATAAAAAATAATGTATGGTATATATAATTATTATATCAGTGGCGAGGGGTGGAGGTGAGCTGTTAAGATTCGATATAAATAGTATACACTAAACTTTGTCAGTCATACTTATTTGTTTTCATTGACTAAGAATTCAATTTGCATATGGTGCTGGTTAGTTTTTAAAATTCATTTAAACCCTGCCTAAACCAAACCATAATAGTTTAGGTATGATATGGGGGATCCAACAAAATAGTGCAACTTTTTCTTTCATAATTATTTGTTTTCGCTGAATTAAGCATAGGTACATAATATTACAGATGATTTTTTAAAATTCATTAAGCCCTATCTAACCAAACCATAATCGATAAAAAATATTCTATCTATAAAAAATTAAAAATTATGCATGGTTTAATGGCATAATTTAAGATATTTTATAAATATTTTTTGACTAGTATCTACTATGGCTTTGATTAAGCAAGGCTTAATTATCGAATTTTCAAAACTAATAAACACTCTACACATTGTGATCTTAGTTTAATGGAAAAAAAGTTTAGGGTGCACTATTTAAGTTTGATTTTAACAGCCTGCCTTCACCCTTTGCCACTGATATATATATATATATATATATATATATATAGGTATATATAATATATAAACGCATGTTTAGTTGCTATACATACTTAACTAATGAATATTATAAATTCAGATTACTGACAGTTTTGTACCATTTCCATATATTTGGATTTAGTATTCCACGATTCGCTCTTCCGGCATCTTCAATAACTTCATTGTGGATAATAAAACATTCGAAAATAGTACATAATTTATCAGTATAAAGCAGTGACGTGCTGTCGGGGGGGGGGTAAATAAACAAGCTTATATGAGGCAGATAACGAAAGGAAAAATAATATTACTTTTTGTCATTTTTGACTGCATATTTCGTAAAAATATTTTTTTCGCCTGTGGCGCTAAAAACGTTGTTTGCCGTAATCTTTGGTAGTAGTGCGTATCACCGTTTCAGATATCCAAAGACAATTTGTTCGTCTAAGGTAGGTTGGTAGATATGTATGGTATATGACAAAAAAATATTTTAATACGAGGGTGGGTCAATAAGTCCTTAGAAAAGCCGACAAGTGGCGCGACTAGTACTGTAAGCGGTTTGTTTTCATGCAGCGGCACTACCGATTCAGTATGCTGCGAAGTTTCAATCAGATTGTTCGGGTCGTTGTGTGTTTTTCGTACATTTAAAAAAAAAATTTGCTTGTGGAAAATGGAAAAATGGAAAATGGAGAAAATTGAGTTTAGAGCTGTTATTAAACATTTTAATATAAAAGGGTTAACAGCAAAGGAAATAAAAAATGAGTTGGATTTAGTTCACGGCATATCTGCTCCTTCACTTGCAACTATTTATAACTGGTTAAATGAATTTATACGTGGTCGTACATCAACAAAGGATGAACCACGCTCAGGACGTCCTGTAGAGGTGACTACACCAGAAATGATCAATAAAATCCACGATATGGTGTTAAGTGACCGAAGATTAAAGTTGAGTGAGATAATTGAGGTTACAGGGATCTCAAAAGGTAGCGTAATTTCTATTTTACATGACAAATTGGGCATGAAAAATATTTCTGCAAGATGGGTGCCGCGTTTGCTCACAGTCGACATAGGGTGGTGGCCTCTAAAGCCCTGTTGTCGCTCATGCAACGCAATCCGGATGAATTTTTTCGTCGCTTTGTGACTGTAGATGAAACATGGATACACCACTATACTCCCGAGACGAAAGAACAGTCAAAGCAGTGGATTGCGAAGACAAACCATGTCCAAAGAAGGCGAAAACCGTAAAATCAGCTGGTAAGGTTATGGCTACTGTATTTTGGGATGCACGTGAAATTATTTTCGTTGACTATTTGGAAAAAGGAAAAACAATAACACGGGATTATTATGCATCTTTATTGGACCAGCTAAAAAACGAAATTGAAGAAAAATGGCCTCATTTTAAAAGGAAAAAAATCCTCTTTCATCAGGACAATGCCCGTGTTCACACATGTTTACGATCAATGGCTAAAATTGAAGAATTGAAGTTCGAATTGGTCGACCACCCACCGTATTCGCCAGATTTAGCCCCCAGTGACTTTTTCCTTTTCCCAAACTTAAAAAAATGGCTAAGTGGACAACGTTTTTTTTCAAATGAAGAAGTCGTCGATCGGACAAATGCTTATTTTGAGGACCTTCCGAAAACTTATTTTTCTGACGGCTTAAAAAAAATTGAGAAACGTCTAACCAAGTGTATTGAGCTCCAAGGAGATTATGTTGAGAAATAAAAAAAAAATACAAAAATAAAAACTGTTTTAATGCTTTTTTCTAAGGAATTATTGACCCACCCTCGTATTTTCGGAAAATTAACAATCATTCCGGTTTATATATTTTTATATTTCGAGCGCTGCTCAAAATCAGGCAGTGTTTTTGATCTCTACGTCAGTGAACGCTTCACTTGTGACTACCCAAAAATATATTTCGATAAAAAAACAACCGTGAAAGCCTCAAACACAGAATAGATAATAAATAGAATTCCTATAGGCTATATATTCAATGCTATAAATATTAAACACGCATTATGTGCGTGCAATAGTGTGTGTAATATACCAATATTAAATAAGCGTCAATGCATGAACCAAGAGCAGTTGTCAGTATTCGACGTATGAAGTATTCTTGACACCTGTTTAAGTTTATCACGGATTCTTCCTCACTCGAGATCGGTTACCTGCTACTCCTTTCCCGTTAGGTATTTCAGTTACCATTATTTCTGATTGATTTATGAATTTAGTTATGAATGATTTTATTGATTTTTTTAAAACTTAACCAGAATGGCATAATTATTGTCATTAACGTTATTATAATTGGGAAAAGGCATAAACAAATAAACTCTATTGACAGGTTAGTTAATAGAAGAGAGGAATCAATAATAATTATTATTAATAGTATCAACAATGCGTGAGTATTGGAGCACTCTCCTCATAAACACCACTACATACATAGTTACAGTAGGTACCGACTATATCACATTCATTTCTTTAATATTCACATTCACTCAATTACGTTCACCAACATTAGTTCAGCTAACTACCACACGCACGCACGAGATGGTGCCCAGCGAGAGAGAGTCATTTTGGACAGGTGTTTTGGTTGTCGGGATAGCGGACAAGAAATATTTATATTTGAACACCCCAGACAATAATTACTTCATAGAGATACACTATACAGTAGAAACATCAAGTCTCAAGTTCAGGAAGATGAAGATTTCCTTGAGATGACGACAAAGGTGGAAAGTGATAAGAAAGACTCAGCAATGTCTATATGAAGCCAAAAAAGACACTTTCACACCGTGATTTAAGCTGCCTTTCTATATTTTGGAAAGCATGGAATAGGCTAAGAATTGTTATCACATGATACAAGACAATCATGAAATCTTCCAGACTGTCACTCCGTCTCGTGAAACAACATGAGATTGAAAAATATGGGCGCTAATTTATACCAGTACGTTTCGACGAAAATTTATCAAATTCAGTAAATATTCATGTCAGAAGTTTTATAATAATTGTATAATTGTAATTAACAGTCCAATGTAATGTCAGTATGTATAACAAAAACATCGAACACATTTGAATATTTTCAGAAACTTATCGAGCGCTCCGGTTTGTAAAATTTTCTATTTCGAGCGCTTAAACAATCCTGAAGAATGGGAGATCTTAATTTATTATTGGTGACGACAAGGTATCACACGAGGGTGGTATCCCATCATCTCAGGCTTAATGCGATGAGGAGGAATATTTGAAGGCGAATGATCAATAATGAGGAGGAACATCTGAAGGCAATGATCAATGAACAAGGTGATCTCCATCACAATGTTCTGGAGAGAAGTGGCTTGATTACGGATACATTAAGTATGTGATGACCTAATTGACGAACCATTTACTTGGTAAAAGAACGGCAACCAATGAATTTAAACTTATTTATTTAAACTAGCACTATAGTCTATTCAGATCCATGACTAACTTTATAATTTTTCAGGATTTCTATCTCAAGCTCTTTATCTTCAGCTGGTCACATTCAGGTTATCTGTTTCTCATTGAAACTTTAATCTATCCATTCATCTCTCCCAGGGGCGTTGTATTTTTTTTTTCAAATTAATTATATTTATTAACTTAGTATGTTAGTTGTTCTCGTAGCCGTTGCGATTCTGCCATTTACTCCACCTGCAAAACACTGCATCCGATCCAGCAGAACTCTGTACCTATCTCTCCACTGTTTACAATCAAGCACCTTACATTTTCAACGAATGAAAATCAGTACTACCTGTGCATCCACAGGTGAAAGACGCGTTCACGGTTATACCATGGCCGTTTTCGATTTCGATTTTGACGTATGAGATAAAACCACAACATTAAAGAATATCTGGCACAAGACAATAATAATTAACCAATATAATAATCGACCAACCGGCGCGCGGCGTTTTTTCTTAAATAGTACATCAGTTTTTTCCCTATCGAATATACATAGAATTGGTACAAAAATATTATAAGTGTTTTTTTTGTATATATTTGAAGTGTTTACCGGCATATATTTGGTGAAAATAATATATTATTAACTTTTAATAATATTGCATTATTTTATTCTGTGTGTGTTTTTAGTGAGGATTATTATTCTGTTGTTTATTTTTTGTGCCGAGAGGACTTAAAAAGGAGATAAATTTGTGCAGATTAATGTAAGTATTTTATTATTTTGGTTCATAATTTATTTTGTTTTTGCGACGACTTCAAATGTTAACGTATCGTATTATTTTGATTTTATAGATATAGATGTACCTAATCTGGCATGTTATTTTATTTAATGTTATATTTCTGCGATGTCAAAATAATAGTAAATTGTGATATTAACAAAGTATTATATAAAATTGTGTCTTTTCTTAATATAATATTATATTATTATGTAATGGAAAATAATAAGTAATACATACTGTACTGATTTATATAAGTAATTATTATTGTTTTTTTTATGTCTAGATGGGACTTATTTCCTTTTCGTTTAAAACCATAAATTTAATTTTGAACAATACAAAATAAATTTAAAAAAAAGGCCAAAAATTTGTAGATAGTAATTATTCCATTATTTAGTTTAATTATTATCAGGAACGTTCAAGGGTACCCTACTATTGCTATAAAATATAAAATTTCCAGGTAATTACACCAACCAATTTTATAAAAGATGTGTTCAATTACAAAATTCAATATTGTAGTAAAGATTCAAAAATAAATATATTAAACTATGTGGAATGTATTAATGAACACGAATGAATGACATGGACCATGGCATAGATTAGGCAGGGTTTAATTCAATTTTAAAAACTGACAAAAGCTTAGTGTGAACTCTTTATGCCGGATCTTAACAGCCTACCTCCACCCTTCGCCAATGTTATGAATAGTATGTTTATCAAAACTGGTCCTGATTATGTGTATCAAGTACCAACTTACTAAATATTTTGTCACAAGTATATTAATTAACATCATAATGTTTTTTTTTTAAAATTTAGAATTGATAGTTATAAACATTATCATGATAATTAAGTAGCCACCCTTACTGCACACAGGGAATGGGTAACGGCCTAACTACATAAACAGTTAGTAGTTGATTAAATGTAATTAAAGTGAAATTAAAATAGTATATTCTATATCTCTGTGGATGTATTAAATTGTTATATTTATATGAAAATAATATTTCAGTGATATACTCGTACCTAAACTGTTCTACATGTTTATCTGGTGTAGATATTGACTGCCTTCTAAAGAGGTAACAGTTTTTTTACGAGAGACAATTAATATTGTTGCTCATTTTCTCGAGATTTTAGGTCGCATTCGATCAAAACACAACGCTGACTTGTCATTTTTTTATACGGTTTTAAATGAGAATGATCTGCAAAGAGAACATAACACACGGGAAGTACCTTCTGGGTGAGGCTATAATAAGGTTTAATCCTCGAGTGTGGAGAAATATGGGATAACTATAAACGGAACGCGCATTGGTATCTATCTAATAATACTAATAATATTTGAGGATACTTGTTGATTGCGTTTTATAGCCTGACAATAGTAATACACCAAATCTGGCTTCAAAACTTTGGTCCATGGCTACTGGCTTTCGAATTTACACTTAATATATCATCGGTGTTTTGTAAAAAGGGCGAATTAACCAAAATGCTATTTTACAGGAGGAGGATTCTTAACTATTGACATTTATTTGTTTATGACCTATAAATAACTAACAAGTTTATAATATAGCTTAGAAAGAATACTGACATTATAATAGGCGTTATTATATAATATTTCAAAAGGCCTAATATGTCACATTCGCTTTTTATTCGTAATTTTAATTAATTTAATTTTAGTCGATTATCGTTTTTAAATACTTTGCTGTGGAGATACAAATTCGCCGTTTTTACACAACAAAGCTAGTGGGGTACATATTGTATTTTCATTAAAATCTCGATTTCGCCAAAATGGTTGATTCGCCCTTTTTACAAAACAACGACGATATATTCTGTAGTTCTGCCACTACTCTACACGAGTTATTTATGATAATTCATAGACTATCCATAGACGACGCAAAAATAGTCTCCTTATCAAAAAATCATTGAATAAATAATATTATATTGAGGTATTTCCAATTTAAAATGAAAGATTTTGATAATCGAGTCACGTGGAATGTTGTTTTTTTGTAATTTATAATATATATATATTTAAATATAAACATTGCTTAAGATTTTTTTAATCATAAGTAACTGAAACCTTATATATTAAATTAGGACTTTTCTAGGAAAGCAAATAATATATAACAAGAATATTAATTCTTGAAAACTAGTCATTAACCTAGTGGAGGATTAAGCTAGGTTCTTGGATGCATTCTACGCAACATAACTTTATTGGCGACCTATAGAAAAAAATATTTATTGAATTAGTAGTGTCTTAATAAGGAAGGGATGCAGAGTAAATTTTTATATGCTGCGTCTGATCCATACGTTAATCAGGAGAGTTTTCAATGGGGTTGCTTTGGTTTTCCTTGAGAAATATTGTCTATCGTATTCATATCGACGTGGGTAAACTACCTTGAGACTTCAAAATGAAACACTCAGGTTGAATTAAAATCAATAACATTTCGATAACGAGAGGTAAATAACTACATAGGTATTCAAATACTGCTGGTTTTTTTGATACCTGAAACCGGATTTTGCAATAATATATTCTTGTAAATACTAAATTCTTGAGTGACATATTATTGACAACCTGTCCTCGCACTTTTTGCCGCCATTTTTGTGTCAATTGCAGACGCCAACTGAAATATGGATCAGCTGATCGATATACACAATATCACTCACTAACTTTTGTTTAATTCTGTAGTTCGAAGCAGGCTTGATAGTGGGTCTATTATTTGAGCACGGCATCAGTTGAAGTACGCCTTATGGTCGAGAGGGTTCAGAAGAAATTCTTGAGACTCCTTTACTTGAGGTTGTATGGATACTGTCCGTGGCTTTATCCAACTGATTTTTTCTTAGGTATGCTTACATACTGCAGTCTGCAATTTAGAAGAGATTTTTATTTAGCTACGTATTTTTTTCGACTCATACGAGGTATAAATGAGAACTCTGCCATTCTGGGCAGTGTTGACCTCTGTGTCACTGATAACTATCTTCGAAATAGAGAGCATTACTTGGTAATTCTCCCAAGGTGCAGAACCAACGTGCCACTGGTAATGCCAATTGGGAGGGTGATAACTATGTCCAATCAAATTTCTTCGGGTGTTGATATATTCCACTTGCGTGAGGTGAGTTTAGATGTACGATATTTTATAAATTCTTAAAATAAGATTTACTTAGCAAACTCGGTGTACTTCTTTGAACTTCTATGGGTGTATAATTGTATTTTCACTGCTTTTGTTTGTTTATATTATGTTCTCTTTTTATATTTTCATTTTTATCGCTTTTATTACTTTTTCCCTTTTTTATAATAATGTTTCATGTCATGTTGTGAACGTCTTAAACTTATAATTTGTAATGTCCACAATATGTTAAAAAATAAATTGAATTGAATTGATTTGAAACATTTGGATTGCTGTTATAAGACGTGAGATCGTTTCTCCTCCAAGCTCATCCACTCAAGATGAATGCGCACATTTTGAAAAGGTTGACGAGTTTATGATAATTACATCTAGTAACACGCCACCAGAATACGACATCATTCAACACCTATCCGGAAATTTGTACGTAAACAGTTCACCGCAGGACACTTATTCGTGCGCCGCAGTACGTGAAACATGAGTTCGTGTAACATTTAATCAAACGACGAGTTCTTCGTTGAACATTTCACCGTGGAGTATATTTGTACGTATGCTACAACATGTGGCAAATTTTATGAGATGTCTTTACTAGGTTAGGTTAGGTTAGGGTTAATCTAATTGGAACATTACTATTTGCAAACTATCGCCGTATTTTGTAAGATATGTACAAATGTATTCCACGCTGAAATGTTCAACGAAGAACTCGTCATTTGATAACATGTTATACGAACTCGTGTTTCACGTACTGCGGCGCACGAATAAGTGTCCTACGATGAACTGCATACGTACAACTTACATGTAACCCATTCATCACCAAGTTAGTATTTAATAGTCACACTGTCAAAGAATTACAACTACAGTTCGCAGAGACTATATAAATGACTGTTATTTTATAATCCGAGTGTAAAAATCAATAAAAAAATAAAGCGAAATGGTTGCCGTAAAACTATTAATTATTGCTGTATTTTTAACACCAAAACACCGACACTGGTCTAGGACCTAAGTCATGTTAACCATAAACACGATACTGAACCAGCACAGTAATACCGAGCAATAACATAGGGCGCAGAATTGGATAAAAAATCGCTGGTTATAAATAAGTTACCAATGGCTGCCGTGGTTACATGTAAATTGTACGCAAAACATTTCACTGTATCACAGTTCGACGTGAGCTTTCTATCGGAAAGAGATGACCGTCTACTATACGGACTCCAATTTTATTAGATTCAATATGAACATTAATTCAATTTTCATGGACGATTTTGGCAAAAATCACGAATTCAATAATGAAAACCTAACCTAACCTAACAAATAATCCAGTATATCGGCGATTTTCCAAATTCCGCTGGCTTCCTGTAAACCGACATGAACCGTGTTTTAATAAGACATTGAATTGTTTCACAGTAGGTACTATACGACCCAAAGAGGTTGGATGGTCTTTAATGTACGACCATATATTTCTAATATAACATTTCACGGTGAAGTCTGGTACGGCGAACTGCATACGTGCAAATCTCCGAACACTGGCTGCCATATACCTCATTTAGTGCTAACACCGCGACTGGCGCGTTTGGAGTCGTTGGCCATTATATATAATTAACGTGTTATTTAAATGTGGTAATTAAAAAGTTAGCAGTGATTGTGAAGGTACCGAGGAAAGGTAGAGAGACTTCAAGGCGTCGCGTTTCTGACGATGATGACTTCTTTGCTATAAATAAATAAAAATAAAACAGGGTAAGGCATCGATAGATGAATGTGAGTCAAAGTTACCCGTCATGCCAATAAGCTATTTTTAAATTATAAAAGCTGCTGTGTAATAAATAATAGTAAAAAAAAACAAGTCTAAAAGATAGTCTACCTTGACTCACGCGTCTTCTTTGGTGCGAGGTTTTTATATCAATTATTATGTTGTCTCTTTATTGCAACAAATATAATATTTGTTGCACCAGCGTTTTCCAACTATAATTGACACATGCCCCACATTTAAAAAAAATTAAATGATTAGTTAATGGTATATTCAGATGGCTTTTGTATTAATATGTGATATTGAAATAAAATACTGATAAATTACAATATCATAATCATTTTTCTCTTGGCGCACCAGCCTGGGGTGAGATGATTCGTGTCTGGAAACTTGTACGTATGCAGTTTGCCGTATTACACTTGAAATGTTGTATCGGAAATATATGGCTGTATATTAAAGACAATCCAACCTCTTTGGGTCGTATAGTACTGACATACAATTCATGTCTAAATAAAACACGGTTATTGTCGGTTTATACTTTACAGGAAGCCAGCAGCAAACAAATTTTGAAAATAGAGATTATTTGTTAGGTTAGGTTTTCATTCTTGAATTCACGAATTTTGCCAAAATCAGCTATGAAAATTGAATTAATGTTCATATTATTGAATCAAATAAAATTGAAGACCGTATAGTAGACAGTCATCTCTTTCCGATAAGAAAGCTCATGGCAAACTGTGCCACGGTGAAATGTTTTGCATAAAATTTACATGTAACCACGGCAGGCATTGGTAACTTATTCTAACCAGCGATTTTTTATCCAATTCTGCGCCCTATGTTATTTATTACTCGGCATTACTCTGGTGGTTCAGTATCGTGTATATTATTAATAACTATTTTTAGTAACAAAGTGTGATTCTAGGAAAGAGATACATTTATATTTTCACTAGGTGCGTTGGTAGTTAGAATTTATGGTTTTTATTTTATTTTGTATCTTCAGAGTCAGTCCCTCAGATCAACCAAGTCCCTAAACCCGACACTGGGAACCGAATATGATACGCAATGTCAGTAAATATAAATGACGATAGAGCAAGTTCATTTTCCAGTATGCATGGTTGTTATTTCAATCTCTTGCGGCTTCGTCTCGAAAAAAAGAAGTGTGACACTAAAATCTTTTAATTCAGACACGTTTATAATGTCATGGAAGGCGGCCGTATACAAATATTCATTATTTTCTGTTGTGTCCGCGCGAGAGATGCTGTTAGACTTTTCCCAACTATGTCTTGGCCTTCCAACTTATCATCGATGCATTATCACCCAAATTATTGATGGAATCAAATATGTATTATAAAAATGTGGGAGCTTCACAGTAGTCGCGACCCGCAGTTTGTAAAGCGCTACCTTACACTTTATCTTGATTGCTTATTTTCAAATTACTGTGTTGTATTACAATATAGATAAACGATTCTGGAAAAGCAAATAAATCTTTAGTACCTAGTATTATCAATAACATAATGCATATATTATTGCGTGGTCACCTTGTGGGTTAAAAAAAAAACAAGGTTATATTAGTAATTTCTATTGCAGTTTGAGGGTTAGGTAAGGTGACACAGTTGTGGTACATATTGATTGTTTCAGATAAAAAATATTTTATTTTATTTCCTGTTTGTTTAAAAAATTAAACGATTAGTCTGATTTACTTTTATGGGAATTTTAGAAGCAACTACAAATGCAATTGATTATCTAACTAAATTAAGGAGAACGAGGCCATTAACTCATATCCAGTGGTGTAGTGCTAACAAAATCATATTTAATCACATATTATTTTTTCAATATTTTGATGAATATGCACCGAAAAAATTGTAATATAAATAGACGAAAACATCGAAGTGACGAGATGCTAGTGATCGGATTTTACTACGCTTATAAAATAACTTTGGAATTGGACTGACTAATCACTTATTTTACATTTTTACGTCCTGTTTACTGAGATGAATATACATATTTAATCTAACGTTTCTTATAAGTTACAAATAAAAACATCATTTTTTTTGTATACACGGGAATCGAAATTATTATTATATAATATTCATGAGAAAATAAGATGAGTCTTGGAAAAAAAGTTCCGGGTTACCAACCTGGCGCACCCCGGCTCCACTACTCTACTGTTTATATTATCAACACATGCTCAGATTAAAAATAAATATTGAAGTGGACTCCAAATGACATGAACGCAAATGTTTGCAATAATCATCTAAGCTATTTTTCAACTACATGATAATGTAGGTACTGTCACCATCAAAATTATGCATCGCTAAAGTTTGCACCCACGGTGGCCGCGCGGCTTAAGCGTTGGACTATAACGCCGTGGGTCCCAGGTTCGAATCCTGGGTCTGGCAAGTACACATATTGTTTTTCAATTTGTGTCTGTCAGGATATGGACCCAATAGGTTGAGCAAGTGGCTGCCATCCATTTCTCGTAAAAAAACAAAACCTGTTAATACAAACCTCTACTCTGTGGAGGCCCATATGATCCTATTAGGATCGGACATGGTCGAAAGAAAGTTTGCATACATATGTATTACTTATTATGATTGGGAAAACTTGACCAAAACGCGTCAAATTTCAAAATTTTTCGCGGAATATTGACAGGAGAAAAGTTTCTCTTGAAATCAACAGATATGACAATATTAATTTTTTGTTTGAACAACCAAGATGGCGGGATTCATCACCGCATAGCCTAACCTAACCTAACTAGGCAGGGAATATTTTAATCTTTACAGGCAGTAGTAACAACAACGTAATCGTGATAAAACGGCGCCATGTTTTTTCTTAGAGGGTTTTAGAATTGTGTCTCAAGCCCTTCGTCCTGTATAATAAATCGTGAATAACTGTGTAAAAACCGTTACTAGGTGTAAGGTGAATTATTTTCTAAATTAGATACTAAAATGGTAATTTCTGCTATTGTTTTAAATACATTTGCCCCTTTGCATTGATTGACATTGGCTCGCTGTCTAACTAAAGGAAAGTATAATAACTCTGTCCCTTTCAATGATGTGTACGTGATAATATTTCGGCCTATTATTGAACATTAAAATATTAAAAGCATAAAATATGGACGTGCTAATATATTATTGTGCTAGTTTTAATTTAAAACATTCTTTGTTCTTTGAGCAAGTGTCTACGGATATCCTTTGCATTTACATATTATTTAAACAACTGATTAACATCTTCGCAAACTTGAAATAATTATTCTAACAATATGAAAATAATTTTAATTATTACTGACATCCTTTGTAAGTATCCAAGCTTGCTCATGTTATAATAGCTGATGTAAAAACATATGTTGAATATACCGGAAGATCATTACCATCTATTTAAAAAAAAATAATATTTATTATTCTGAAAATGAGTAATCTCACAATTATTATTATGGATCATAAAAAAATCTTCGTCCTGATATTATAATTGGTTCCAACTTCCAATCATCGACTTTTTTCATCCGATCTTTCTCTAAAGTATAAAGTTGTAATAGTCAGTGGTGTAGATACCCATTACAAGAATATACAAAGCATTGGTGCTCAAACGGACAATGGGTCCAAAATCTCATTCCAATAATAATGAATCATTGTAACCTAACCGAAAAAACATATTTTTTTTAACGGTAGATACATGTTCATACACGCTCGTTAACATGATCTTACTCCCTACTTCAGCTATATTTTGTCAATTTATGGCTATGGCCGTATATTGTAGCTTAACCACTGGGAGATGCCAATAGAAATGGCGTATTTCAAAAATATACTACCTTATTCTTAGTTTAATAATTATTATAAAACAATCATTATTCGTAGGATGTTTATCACACTTGAATGGTCGAAGACATAGCTTATAATCAGTATCTTTAGAATTATCTTCAAATGTGTTAATCTTGCCCATTTCTTGAATAATAAAATGCCTAATTCTTGTCAAATTTGGATTGCACAGAGATTATCAATATAATTTTTATCGTAAATATTTCACTATAATAATGTCAACATAAATTTTACTAATGGTTTTATAAAGGCGTATAAAGATTAATAAATGTAAAAAGTCTTAACACCGCTGCACATGGATGTACTGAAATATGACTATTTTCTAAAACATTACAGCGATAGGTTTAAAAGAATACTATTTGATGTAATAAAAATACATTATGCAGTCATCAAATGTTTAACATAAATATAAAGGATAATAAGGCTTCAAAATTATATAAATAGATTATCTGCAACGTTTAAGGAATGTCCAGTATCATGCTTTGAAAACACCATAAAAGCTCCATTTTGACCTACTCGGCGCACGACCACCTTTAATGATAATAGCCTATTGTCTACCTCCGTTGAAAATGCTAACTGTGTATTCACATATCTCGTGCAATCTCATAAATATTTTCATATAGTTAGGTACTACATAATATATGAAAACTTTACAAATAGGATTTTATACTAAAAAAATCTAGCAATTTAGTTTTAAAATATAATTTAATTTTTAATTCTGAACTTTAAGTGCGCTGATCAATTTTACATGTACGCACCCCTGAAAGTTTGTGTGCGCACGCACACGTATACATCGAGGAGAAACTGTTTCGAATGATCATCCACATGTTTGGTCACTCTCTTTGAATACTCTACAAACATAGGTAAGGTGGTCGATAGCTCTTGACTACTCTGGATTAAGACATGATTTGAATTCGCATAATATGTAATTAAATTATCATACAAATATGCAGAGCATCCGTGTTTTTAGTGCGAATAAGATAAATAATAGTGATTTATTATTAATTTAAATAAAAATATATGTTAGTGCGTCAACTTTAAAATGAGGCCATCTGTTGGGAGCGTATTTTATTATAATAATATTATTTAAATAATGATTCTCAAAGTTTGTAGATTATTTAGGACATTAAAGATTTTTTTTTGACCATGTCCGATCCTGATAAGATCATAATTATGGGCATCCACATAGTAGAGGATTTGTATTAACAGGTTTTGTATAATTGATGTTGCCACTTGCTCTACCCATTAGGCCCAAACTTGGACCCAGGATTACCCAGGATTCCAACCCCAGGATTCGAACCTGGGACCCACTACGTTATAGATTAATATAAAAAGATATATAATAGCATCATCATCACCATGGTGATATTATAATCATTAATCTAATTATAATATCATCATGATGATGAATCATATATTTCTTAATATTAATATTTCAAATTAAATCAATGAATTTAAGGATACGATTATTACAGCTGCTTACTGTATTTACGGAGTAAACGCTACCAGAAATGGCTCACTGGTAGAACATTTTATCTCGGTAGGTAGTCTGTTACATTTTACAGATAACTTAAATACTACAAAATTTTTATATTATTACACAAATGACATTTATGCGAACCCGTTATAAGACTGCTAGAAGTTGGCTGCGGCCTAATTCGCTTCGAAGGGGAGTCATTCTAGTGGATGTTACTAGATAACAATTTTTGAAGTTTTCTTTTTAATTTGAGTTTATGGTTTGATGCCTTTTTCCTATTTACAGATAATATAATGGCTATTGGTTTCAAAGTCAGTTACCTCCATTCATTTAAAAAAATATATATTCTTTTTCTTTAACTCTATCAAATCCAGCTCAGTTTTTAAATTGAAGAGTATTAACTAAGCCATAGGTTGATTGAAATTTCAATGTCGGTTATATCCATCAGCCGCCATTTTATATATTTTTGACTAATTCCCAAAGTGTTTTTTTTGGCTAATTTTATTAACTTGGTCATTTTCAATTTTCATTTCAATTTCTCAAATCATTTTTTATCTACTAATTAATAATATATTTGAAAGAGAACATTATTTTATTTTCAGTCTTAATAAAACTTGACTGTTTTTAGCAATATCTATTTAAAAAAAATGTAGGAAACTCACATTGAAACCAACTCCAGCTTCAATTAATAAATTTATTGTTTCCTGATTAGCCTTTTTGATAATCATTCTACATGAAAACGTTTTTTGAGAAAGCAGTTTATATAACTATCCTAACAGTTTGAGAGGCGTTCTTAATTTAAAAAAAACAGAGCGAAAAATATTATCATATTATGGTATTGTTAAATAATATATGTATGGCTAATTTTTTTAAAAGCAAACATTGTGTCCGTATTTAAGTTTTAAATATATTATTAACATATATGATAATGAAATGAAAATACCGTTCATAAATATGTCTGATCGAATTACCGGATTTTATTTGTATAATTATATCATAGTAGGTATCTGATGGTGGTGAAGGGTACCTGTTGAAGAATGGTAGGCAATGGTAGATAACTGAAAGAAGTCATATTTACGGGACTTGTCTCATCTGCAATATTTTACTGTTACAATTTCTTCTTCTTTTTTTCTTTTGACCATGCCAGATCCCACTAGGATCATATGGGTGTTCATAGTGTGGAGATTTGTAGTGACATGTTTTTTTTAATGAAAAATTGATGTTAGCTACTTGCTCAACTTATTAGGTCCATATTCTGACTCCAAACGCACGTTGAGAAACAATATGTGTATTTGCCAGACCCATGATTCGAACCTGCTACCCACGGCATTATAAATCGATGCGTTAGCTGCTCGGACACTGGGAATTTTACTTTTTTTTAAAAAAGATATTTCAATAAAAAAAGTGATTCCGAACCGAGAATCGAACTTGTGCTAAAAATCTACGACAACGTTAGTTGAACTTATTGTCTGGTACGCTATCCGAAGAATGTACCTATACAAAATAACAACCAATGCGAAAATGTATGTAAACGTTGTCGTGAAAGCATTGCCCGTTTTATATAATGAAGCACACAGATTTTTCAGATTTCAAGGACAAACGTCATCAAACTTAAAACGTAGGTTTAAAAAAAATAAAACCAAGTCTCTGCTTGCATTGTTAGTAGAAGATTCAATATACTTAAATACGGTATATATGTAGGTATGTATTTGAATCCTAAATTCAATAGTAAGAGATAGATGGCTCCGATGCTTAGAAAATAATCACTGTTAAATCTTTGAAATGTGTTGATGTTATTTAAATTAAGATGTATATAGGCCGTATATTAAAGACCGTCCAACCTCTTTGGATCGTATAGTACTGACATAAAATTAATATCTAAATATAATACGGTTCTTGTCGGTTTACACTTTACAGAAAGCCAGCAGCAAACAAATTTTGAAAATAGCCGATATACTAGATTATTTGTTAGGTTAGGTTAGGTTTTCATTCTTGAATTCATGAATACAGCCAAAATCAGATAAGAATATTGAATTAATGTTCATATTCAATCTAATAAAGTTGGAGACCGTATAGTATACGGTTATCTCTTTCCGATAAGAAAGCTCACGGTGTACTGTGCCACGGTGAAATGTTTTACGTAAAACTTACATGTGTAAGTATATGTAAAATATTTAAGTAGTGTTTTCTCCGTCAAGTTTTTTTATTTACTGTACTCGCCACCCCGTCTTAATTTATTGTTCGGTGTTCCCCTAAGATATGTGAAATTAAGAAAAAAATAATAATTATTATGCATTCGTTTCAAGGGTATCAATAATATAATGTCAAAAGATAATGAAAAATATTAAATTCTGATGTCATAAATAAATAAATAATAAAATGTTTATTGGGATGCAGCTAGGCATTCATTACAACGTTAACAGGCCGTCAATTAAAAAAATCGGCAGCAAAAAATCGCCTCAATGAAAAGAGAAATATTTTTTTAATCTCTAACATACATAGTAATAGTTTTTTGCTTCTCTATGGCCTATTAATAGCGGATCGAGTATACAGTATAGGTACGTAATTTCGCCTGTAGCAATATTGACGTTTTAAATAGTTTATTATGTTACTAGCAA
This sequence comes from Rhyacophila brunnea, assembly GCF_057557595.1. Taxonomy (NCBI): domain Eukaryota; kingdom Metazoa; phylum Arthropoda; class Insecta; order Trichoptera; family Rhyacophilidae; genus Rhyacophila; species Rhyacophila brunnea. The sequence continues at coordinate 18,403,095 of NW_028232893.1, read as the reverse complement.
CATTTAATATAATTTAGAACAACATCAGAAACATAATATATATTTGGGTTACCTACCAACTGTTTATACTTAATTTGATGGCGTTTTTGGATTTGGATTTACTGGCGCGAATCCAGCAGATAAAGGTTCAAGTCCCGTCGGGTGTCGTATTTTTTTCTACAAATGATTTTTTTCTAGTGTGTATATATGCATGAGATGTTTTCAAATTATGTATTTTCAGTATATGGAATATAAAAGAAATATTTTATTAAAAATAATACCAACTGTTTGTTGAAACAATTATGGTGCCTACCTAAAAGATGCTGAAAAAAACTTCTTCTATTTATAGAGATAGAGCCTAATTGTATGAAATTGAAGCAAAAAGAGACATTTAGTCTACGTATTAAGTTAGCCACAAGTTACTTCGCATTTCAGTGTTATTTGAAGAGAATTTCACACTTACAATAATATGACATTTGTTTGATTATTTGTAAAGCCGCCCTCACGAATTTTTTTTTGACGCAGATAACGCAATCGATTTTTCAAAAGATCAAAAAGTGAGCCTCGAAACAGTTCAAATCTGTCATACAATTATTAAATTATACCAAAATCTTAAAATATACGTTCTCACAAATTTTGTATAAAACATAGCCAATAAGATAACCACGAAGTAATATTATTATGTGGCATTACTGTTATTATCAATAATAATTAGTTGATTGACGGCGTTTATTTTAGTTTTATCGTAAGGGCCTCAAAATTAGTCAGTCTCCCGGGCATCCACGCCCCCAAACAACCCACCACTGCATAAGATGCCTCGTGTAAAGATACTTCCTCGTCAATTTTGTATAGGCAGCCAAAACCAATACATTGACCATTATTTTTAATGTAAATTATGATATAAAACACATAACAATATAAACAAAGCAATCATACACCAAACCACGAGAATGCGAGCCGCCATTTTATTTTCGAGACTGCCAGTAGAATGAGAAAATAATATACTTGTTACCAATACAACAACACATAGAAATTACAATAGTTCGATTTGAAAACCGAACGGAATTCAAAATTCCTAATTCGGAATATGTGCAAGAGACATTCTATATAGAGTCGAAATTCGTTGTGGTACCTACCTAGTTTTTTTAAAATATTATAATCGAAAGGTACTACTTACCTTTTTTGACATGTGTATTTCGGTGATAGTAAGAAACGTATGTGGACCAATATTGGTTGTGAAAACAACAGATTATTCAATTTGACAGATTTGGAATAACGTTTATTTATTTTAAATATGACGCATTTTTTATCAATTAAAATCGAATAAATTCAACAATAAAACATGTGTTTCTCCAATTAGCCGATAGCAATCTCAGAGTAGCATTGCTTCTTAATCGGTTATGTGTTTTTAATAAGTATAATCACAAACCTGTCGCGTTTCTCATATTCAAGTTGATAATAATTATTATTTGGCAAGATCGAAAATGTCAAGGCAGACGTGCCGGGTACTTTTAAGGCTCCTGTCACTGGAAAAAACTCGCTGTATTTTGTGACTTTGACAGCAAATTACTATTGATTTAATTAATGCACTCCAGCGGCGGTGTTATTGAATAAGATTGGTAGATTAAGAAGGGGCACTGAATTACGTGGCCCCCTAACTAGATATCATTTTGAATGATGAAAAGTAAATCACAAACATTCGACATATTTATGTACACAACCATGTAGGATAGATTGAAATAAACTTACAAAATATGGTAGCCAATAGTATATCAGGAATTTGGAATAACACCTGAAATGCATACTTATATCAATTTCACCGCTTGGTTCATAATGGATGTGAGTTCAAGTGTGTAATGGTTTTTTTTTTACCATATCCGATCATAAGAAGATTGTATTATGGGCTTCCAAAGAGTGGAGGTTTGTATTTAACAGATTAAAATGAATGTTAGCCACTTGCTCAACCTATTAGGTCCATACTCTGGTGCAATTGGCAGACCCAGGATTCAAACCTGGGATCTACACTGTAAGCTGACGCTTAAGTTGCTCAGCCTTTGTGAGCATCTTTCTGTATAATTCCGTGGGCCTCGGATATGTTGAATTTAGTTATTGTTTCAATGTGTGTTTGGACCCTGAGTGTGGACCGAATAGGTTGAGCAAGTGGCTAACATACATTTCTAATGAAAATAAAAATCTGTTAATGCAACCTCCAATCTGTGAAGGCCCATATGATCTTCTTAGGATTGGACATAGTAAAAAAAATCTGAGATTGAACTACTAGGAATCTTTTTACTCGATTGCAGAGGTTTTCAAACTTGTTTGTTTCACCGTGCCTTTCAAAAATTATGTTTTTAGGTAATTTGTTAAAATAATCCTCCAAAATCAGATTGGAAACTTTTTATACACTTTTCGAGCTTTGGATTGAAAACGTCTCCATCCGAATCACTGATTTTTTTTCGTGTTTTCTGTTTTTCAAAATTTCAATGAAAATCGATTTGGATTTTTTTAAAGAAAAATAAATCTAGGACACAGTGATAAAACAAAGGACTCTTTCTTCTATGTGATAAAGGACAAACCGGAACACTAACGATAAAGGAAGAATCTATATCTACAAATATATCATTGTATGCATTCGCGCCTTGTTTTAAGTCTGGAATTATCAATTCTTTCAAACAGCCTGCAAAGTTCCTGGGATTGATTTAGGCACATAGTTTGATTTGGTTAATCTAGTGGGCACCATTCACAATCGTGGTATTGGGACATCAGAAGAAGCTGCGAGATGCTGCCATGCCAGGAGTACTGCAAGCGATACAGTGCATTCTTGTTAGCTCCAAGTTGTGGCCACTCGTTCCAGTTAAGCAGCGGTCTGTTCTACATTTTATATTACCCACTATCTTAGTGATTGTCAGTGTAATAACTCCATCGACCTCGGCCCTTGTTATTGAATAAATACTGGTTAATCTCTGTCCAACTTGCGCTAAAGCAAAAAAGATTTAAAAATAATATTATCAATCCTAGTTTGGGTGGCACTTAAGAGTTGAAACTGCTTTTTAAGCGGTGATTCTAAGCCGATCGGTATTGATAATTGTTTAATGTGTGGTCGGTAAAAACGGCTTATGAATGAATTCGTGTTTTCATGTTTGGAATGTTAGTATCAGCGTTGCCAGGTAATTGTTTTTCCAAATCGGGATTCTTATCATGTGAAATAAAAAAATGGGATTTAGGAGAAAAACGTGGGACAACCTAAATAACGCATGAATATTTATTATGTTTTTTTTTTGGTACAAGTCGGTTTAGGGTAAGCCAGGCAGGAACTGCGCACATTTTCATAGCCAATTTTGGTAAAACTCAAGAATGAAAACCTAACCTAACCCAACCTAACCAGACTTTACCGAACTCAACAAATAATCCACTATATCGGCTTTTTTCATTTTTTTCCCTCTGACTTCCCTTGAACCGACAAGAACCGTTTTTTTTATATAATATCAATCATAAATGATACAACTCAAACTACAAAACCCTTTAACTATCAAAATTATGATATTAAACAATATTTCTTCCTGACACTCGTCTATTTGTACTTTGATGAAGTTTTCCTTCCTGAAGAGTTTCTTTCTGTTGCGTATTGGTAAAATTCACCATATCAACTCAATAGAAAATCTGTTTCTTGCATCTGACCATTTTAAATTCATCTGCGAAAATATCCGTTCGGTAGGTGTACAGCAATTAGATGTTAGTATGTTTAAAATAAATGAAAATAGTGTGTAAACACGTGCGCATGCATCCATCGAATTCTTTCATCTTAACCTAAACATCTTATTTGTATTATTGTTGAATAATCGTGAATCATTTAGCTGTCCCGCGCGAGACAATCTATCTTTGCTTAAAAAGCGGGATGTCTCGAGAAAATTGGGACTTCTGGCAACGCTGGTTAGTATAGGCATATCACATGCATGTTATTCTATGCATGGCTTGGATGGGAATAAGCAGGGCCAATCTCATGTATGGTTTACGAAAGTAGGTACCTGTTTACTAGGGTTCTTTTATTTTTCACATGCTTCAACCATTATCATGTTAACTTATTTACCGTTCCTTTCTAATGCGATGATTACAATCAACTGCATAGAGAAAAAAAATGTAGAAAATATATCCACAGTAAATTAATTACATTATTAAAAAACCGGCTTTAGTCAGTTTTGCGTTCATATATTAAATCAATTATCACGTACCCGCGTACTTGTATCTGTCTATATATTATATTTTAATATTAAATAAAAAAACAGTTTTTTTTGTAAGCAAGTTATGTTTTTATTTGGGACACTATGGCTTTTGAAATGCTAGCGTTCTTTTTTTTTAAATATTTAAAATGGCGACTAATTTTGTGACTGCTTCATGAATATTAAAATTTCAAAATTATCTTCGTATGCGAATGCGACGTCAAAAGGTGTTTTTGACAATGTTATTTTTAAAACTAACATATTTATAATAATTATTATGTAAATTGCTGCGTTAAGTATACTTGCTTTCGAGGGAAAATTGCATGGAAAAATACTGAATACTACTACATAGTAATTACTGCATTTATTCTTTGTACAAAATTGTATAGTAAAACTTATAAGTATTTCACATGAGTTACAAAGCCTCATAAGTCTGCACTAGCCGCATATTTGACAGGAGGAAACATGTTTAAAAAATACGAGACCTTAATTCCCGATTATGTTTTCTGGACCACGTGGATCATGTGCACCGAAAACTGTGGCCAAAATTCTGGCATCGTTTAGCGGTTAAAAAAACTGGTGAGTGTCATTTGGGTGAGTATCTGAGGTGGCAAATTAGTAGTGAAATTCAAAGAGGTAATACAGCCACTGTCTAGGGTAACCTTGATGCCCCAAGGGAATTTCGGAAGTTTTTATACATATAAGTACCCCATATACCTACGGGGTAAAATAGTCGTCATCACCCTGGATCGATTCACTGTTGTTGAATGAAAAGTTTTAAAAGCTAAATCCATTCCTTGCACGTGCGTTTCGTTTTTACATATCGCAGAACTTAACTATTTCATCGATCCAACGATCTGTGGGGGTTTGCTAATCAGACTCCGTCTATCTTTTTCTCCCTTAGTGTTGTAACCACATCAAATTTCAATTTCACATAAATAAAAAAATATTTTTTTAAATAATGTTGCAACTATTAATTATTCAACAATCTTTATGGTATTTTCAAAATAACATCAAACTACATTTAAACTATAAAAATATCCATAAAATACGATATAAGTACCTAGTAATAAAAATCGAATTTTAAATTTGGTTAATTTTTTAATTAAAAAAATCTCTTAATTATTTTTAGTTACGAAATGATTCTTAAATGTGTTTATTAACACCATTTGCTAAAGACGTTACTTTCACCCTTAATGATCATACACGGTGAAAATTACCTAACAATATTTTAGTAATAACACTAAATCTTGTATGCCTCGACTAGGGAATCCAATATCGAGAACCCCGGGATTCAGGACAATAATTTTCAATATTTACCTGTAGATTCTGGGACTAGTAAACATAATCCCAAAACCTTCGGGATTGATTTTTTAATCAATCACAATTAATTGGCATGTGGATTTGCTCATGTCACAGGGGGGGGGGGGGAATCACCGGATTCTAACGGATAATAAATAAGCATGTTTGGCTGCCATCAGAAAAAATAACAAATCCGTTTATTTAAAACCAGTCAGACGCCACTGACGTGCTGGCACGCGAACGGCTTCTAATCGCCAATGCCACAGACGTGCAAGCACGCACTTGTTTCTACGCCGAATTTTTGCATTGAATTTAGTACGAAAACATCCACGAATGAATAACAATATTGTTATAATCTTGGAATGTTTGTGAATTTTATTATAGGTATGTATCGTATTTATTGTCATGTTTTATTTTATTTTAATTGAACTTGTATTTGTATTTGTTACCTTATCTTGAATTAATACAAAAATCTGTTTTACTTTCACATTATTATTTATATTACATTATTATTTATATTACAATATTATTTACTCCATTAATCATGTATTTCCAAGATTGAACGTATACAATATTAACAATAAATGAAGGGTGGATTACAAAAACAACATTATTATGTCAGTGTTTTCATATTTGAGATTTATGTCATTTTATTGTTTACAATGTCTATATGCTCTCATTTGGCGTTCTTTCAAAAACAGCACATTCAGGAGTTAAAAGGTGTTAAATTTTTTTTAATTCCGCAAAACAAAACATTTGACAAAGGAGTCTCTACAAATACATCATAATAATTAAGTCAAATGACATCTGTCAATTACATATTTTTCTGATAGGTACTATAAAAGTTCTAATGATTATTATTTCTCATTGAAAAATAAGCATATATTGTGTAGTATCACATCAAAAGAAAAAATCGGTGTGTGTACTTACGTACGCACGTTAGAAGTTGTACTTCTTTGGCGTAACAAAACAAAAACAAAACTTGTGATAAACTAGATTCTTTGACTAGCTCTTAATTATCTTGTTAAATTACACACTCAAGAAAAAGGACCGCTTATTGGAACGCCGTTGGTTTATTTCTATACAATTTAACTTATATTACTAAATTATATAATAGTTTCTCGTTGTTTTTATTTTTAAAGTACTAACTGTCACTCTGACGTTTAATCATTTGTTTACGTAAGGAATTGCAAATGGCCGATAATAATAAATTCGCTGCCGAGGCAACGGAACGATTCTAAACTATAATATTATACTGTATAATCGTCACGATTGCAGTATCATACTGTGGCGTAAAGGTAGTGTTGGCTAAAGTTGGCTGATAACCGAACAATCGGTGGTTCGAATCCAATCGAGTGCGTTTTTTTTTCTTGTCAAAAAATAAATTATGTGTTATATGTCACACGCAAAAAATACACTCTGATCTGATTTCCCAAACGCGCCAAAAGAAGTATAACTACAAAAAAATCATAACACAAGGAAGAGATTTTATTAAGTTTTTTTGCTGTCCTGTAAAATTGTTCAGTTCTGACATATATTATGACGTTGTTTTTGTAATCCACCCTTCAAATGTCTTAAATAGTATAAACGTTGACCAATTTTAGTATTGCCATTTGTATATATTTATAAATAATTACAAGATAAAAAGAACTTTTTATATACAACGTTTTTAAATTTTCTGTTGAATCATATAAACTAGACTTGACTAGCTTAAACGATCAAAAAACCTTGTACTTGATAGAAATAATACCGAAATGTCATATTGATTTCCATAGTAACGCACGTATATATTAATAATTTAGTTGCTAGGACCCACTTAGCAACCAATAATAGTTTTACTTTTTACGGATTTCTTCCGAAAAAACTTTTCATACAAAACAGAATTAACTGAAAATGAAATCAATTCTACTTAGAGATGGCTAAAGGTATTAAAAAATGCATTGGCATTGTGTTCTAATATATTCTAAAAGTTTCGAATGTCTAGCTAGTCGGGAAGTTAGTTAAAAATCGATTGCAAGATTTGTACCGGACAAACAATCACCGGACAAATAAGAATACGAGCTGAGAAAAACGTTGTAAAAATACTGTAAACTATCGAAAAAATAACAATCCCGGGATCAAAATTTTTTGCTCGGGATTCGATTCCCTAGCCGCGACCATATTATTATGTTTATTTTCTTCCAATTAATGCAATGGCTATTTTGGCAATAGTTTCCGATGCCAAATTATAATTTAATGAATTACGTAAAAGCCTTACATAATTGCATAGTATTATCTAATTATCTGAAACATCTTTAAGGTTAAAACAAAAAAATGCAACACCTTCTATAGGATGACTTGCGATAAGAATCAATCGTAATATTTATCGGAAATCCTCAATTTATTATTGTCGGATTCCCTTGAAAATTAATAAATAATTATTTTGCTGTTTAAAACTGCAATAACTTCCGATTTTGCAACTTCACTATTTTATAATAATAATTAGCATTAACAACCTCATCTGGATAACCTCATTATCATTATACTTAGTTCTGTTTGGTTTATTAGTAACTAACATTAAAATATTTATCACTCATTGGTTGTAGATAATTTTTGAAGAAGACACTTAGGTACTAGGTGAAATCGTGTTGTTTGTTTTTTACTTTATCGAAACATTTGAGATGGGTACCTTGAAAAGATTTACTTACGTAAAAAACCGCACATATAATTTATCGAAGAAAAAATTTGAGGGTTCGCAGAGGGTTCTTAAATATGAAATAATGTGTCTCTGAAAATGTCGATTCCTAAAAGAATTTAAAAAGATTTCGCCAATGGATAAATCGAAGGGAACGTGTAGAAAATCAACAAAATGGCGTTTAGATAAGAAATTAGTGTGTTATCCAAGAAAGAGAAAAAAATAAACATAAAAATAATTGAGGAAGAATCATCAGCTATGCGTCGCCGCTTGATAAGTGAATAATTTCAACGATGGAAAGACTACAAAACTTTTCCAGGATGAAGCAGCCGCTTACAGTCAAATAATTTAGTTTTAAACACCAGAATTAAAGCCACAAGACACAACATACAAGTCAACGTATGAGAGAGATGAAGACAGGGAAAAGACCAGGGAACTTAGAAATAATGGGAACTGAATAACCTAACGGATGTGGAGATACAGGCAACCGATCTCGAGTGTGGAAGAATATGGGATAAACTTAAACACGTGTCAAGAATACGTGTTCGCATTCGTTTTGACAACTGCTCTCGTTTCATGCACTGATAATATTTGTGTGTTGCACGTCTATAATGAGTGGTTCATTTTCGTATGACACTCACACATTCAAAACCCTGCATCAAAATATAGTGTATTGGGATATAGACTATCGGAATAATATTTAATTAATCTGATCTGTGGTTACCGTGTACAATTGCCCGCATGGTTAATAATTGATCTAGGGAATAATGTACTCTCGCGTGATATATCGTCGCTGTTCTGGCAGAAGACACTAATTCGAAAAAATGACAATATATTGAGTTAGTTATACCAAAATGTTCCTTATTTCAAACTTTACCGTCTGGAAACCTTCTTAATAAATAAACAGTCTTTATTTTAAAGTCATCTTTTTTACGATTACTTAATAAACTCACATGTTAGACCATTTCTAACATTTTAACAACTTCAAAGTCATATTACTCAAAACTAGCATTTTCCAGTTAGTGTGTTCTGCCAGAACAGAGACGATATTTTCTGCGCGCGCGAAGTTATACGAAGAAATACAAAATACTTGAACGTATATTTACAATAATAATCCCTACTCCTGGTTGCAGGCTTCCACGCAAATACAGCATATGTCTGAACCAAATTTATTTGATGCTTAAGTGGGGCTTGAGAGTGTCCTCACTTTGTGAATGTGGAGAGATTCAGACAACGGGACACATCATGTAGTCATTTTGTTGTATGCCTTCCCCGGAGGAGTTTCAGCCATACACCAAGCCAAGCCGTAAGCTAATTTGCTAATTTAAATATTGCCTGGATTGATGCCATGACTAGTTCTGTGATTTGATTTCGAATGATTTTTTTTTGTACAAAGTGTTTTGTAGTTTTTTTCCTATATCTATAATATGATGATATATATTATATAACAATAAATGTATGGGTATTTTTAAGCTACATACCATATGTTATGTTAAACGATACAATATGTGAACATTTGCAGATGCGTTAGCAGAATAGTCCAACAATGTTGTAAAGACATGGATCCTTGTTGTAATATAAAGTTTTGAAGAAAATATTATTTACAAGGTTTTTTTAAACTTATTTTTTGTCTCGTGATGAACCTTGAAAAGATTTACAAAAAATTGGTGACTGTGGTCAATAATTGATCGAAAGAATAATTTCATTTCGCATAAATAATTATTTCGCTCGTAATTTTACGGACACTGGACGCTAAAGACGCGCCCAGCGCGTAACGATTAGGTGACCATTCGATATAATTAGCATGCTATTGAAATGTGGTAATTAAAAAGTAATTATCGAGTCAGCAGTCAATTTAATTTAAAGTTTTTAACGATGTTTCTTAGTGAAATTTAAATTTTGTGGCATTGTTTCGCATTGTCTCTTTTCTCTATCACAACATTCTACATTTTTTTTCAATTTTAAGTCTTATGTCTCTTTTCCTTTCTTACAGAAGTTGATTTTTCTGTTTACAAAAAAATAAACGTGTTGACCCTAGTCTATGAGCAGGGTCGTTTACTGGGGTCTTTTTATTTTTCACACGCGTTGTCCATTAGCAAGTCAATGACAAAGAGTCACTAACTAGGTGTAGGTATTTGTGTATTTTTAAAAAAACCGTCGGAATCACAGGTAATTAACGACCTTTTTAAAGAAACGTCATATTTTTTTTTGTTAATTTGGCAATGCACAAGCAAGGTTGCCACATAAATACTCGCGTCTCTAAAAACTACGCTAATTAATCTCAATTTTGTTATTTCATGCATATTCATTTTGGATATATCACTCATAAACATTTCCGAAAGACATCACCGATGCACGAAATGTGTTTTGACAACCTTGTACTAGTAAATAAAATGTATTTAAAATAACCATCTCACTAATTAATAATTGATTTGAAATGATAGAAGTATGAAGTATGCATATTTTATAAAATTGTTACAATATATAAATATTATAAACTACGCGTTTTCAACCTTTTTAGAGACGTGGCAATCTTTTATACTATCCAAGAAATCTGAAACTCACGATACATTTAAATAAAAAAATATTTTTAAGGCCGGGGTGCTGTGTGAGGGTAAAGAATTTAGAATTTGGGTTATATAGATACCCCTACGGATGGTTAGATACATGTTAATTGTACTTATTACATTTCACCGTTGCCCAGTTTGCCGTGAGCTTTCTTATCGGAAACAGATGATGCCCATTTTTTGAATAATAAAATGCCTAATTCTTGTCAAATTTGGGATCACAGAGATTATCAATATAATTTTTTATCGTAAATATTTCACTATAATAATGTCGATATAAATTATACTGATAGTTTTATAAATGCATTCAAAAATTAATAAATGTAAAAAATCTTAATACCACTGCACATTTATGTACTGAAATATGACTATATTCTAAAACATTAGAGCGAGAGGTTTAACAGAATACTATTTTATGTAATAAAAATACTTTATGCAGTCATCAAATGTTTAAAATAAATATAAAAGATAATAAGGCTTCAAAATTATATAATAAGATTATCTACAACGTTTAAGGTATGACCAGGATCAAGCTTTGAAAATAGAAAAAAAGTTCCATTTTGACCCACGCTGAGCACGTCCGCCCTTAAGGATGCCATCATCTAGCAGTGTTTTGAAGTAAACCGATGATGAGATAAATAACCAAGCACGATTGTTTGCTATAGTTTAGTAAAACAAAAAAACAAGAAGTTAAATGCTAATATTAATTTCTCAAATTGTCGTAAAACCCAAAATGCTAACCGCGCGTGACTACCACTACTTGTACTACTAGTACTTTCAAAAATCCTTCTACTAAGGCTCATGCGGGATACAGCAACTCAGAGTAAAATTTTTTTTACAAAAATTTAAACTTTTAGTTTGATTATTGATATAATCTGCTCATTTGTCGTCTAAAATTTAGTAAGACTTTCTTGATGCAGGAGAGAAGATGTTTAAAAAGAACGAAAGGCCTGTGGAAGACTGACGCCGTGAGTAGTAGGAATCTAGGGTAAGGAACTCCCGTATACAAACGGCGCAACCAATTCGCTAGAAAATTTAAAAGAGGGCATTCGAAAGTCCGGAAAATTACAACCAGTCTCAAAGTTATTAAATTATAATGAAATTAAAAAAAATATATGCGTATTTCACACAAGATAATTATATATTTAGATAAATTTTATTACTACTATGTAACTAAACGCGTCACTGGTAACTAAAATATTCTATCGATTTTTACATGCATTGCAAATATTAAAATATGCAAATGTAATAACTGGCGAAGATGCACGATGACTGCCGAGTGACATAGATTCTCGGAGTCACCGCGTGGAGTCCATCGTGTCGGAAAACTTCTACGTGTGCAGTTCGCCGTATCACACTTCACCGTGAAATGTTGTATCGGAAATATTTTAAAGACCGTCCAACCTATTTGGATCGTATAGTACTGACATAAAATTCATGTCTAAATTCTTCTTCTTGTCGGTTTACAGGAAGCCAGCAGCAATCAAATTTAGAAAATTGCCGATATACTGGATTATTTGTTAGGTTAGGTTAGGTTTTATTTCTTGAATTCATGAATTTTGCCAAAATCAGCTATTAAAATTGAATTATTGTTCATATTGAATCTAATATAGTTGGAGTCATTTCTTTCCGATAGAAAGCTCACGGCGAACTGTGCCACGGTGAAATGTTTTACGTACAATTTACACGTAACCGGAGACCATGTCCTCCACTTAAGGATCTGACATGAACCAAATGATGAATACTGTAGAAACCGTGTCACAATATTGTACTATGTAAGAAAACGGAGATGAATTACCTTATTTTATTGACTTTTAGATATGGTATACTTAAAATGAATTTAATGGCTGTGTGTTTGTTTCTTAAATGTTATTACCACATACATCAGTGCGTCTCTAATGTTAAATTAGCTACGTATTTAAAATTTTCATTCAGAAAAGGCGTCATTCCTTAATACTGCTTTGACAGACAGGTAAGTTACTTTTTTGGTATAATAGTAATTTATCTATTACAACACATCTGATTCCATGAATTGTATAAAGTAGTTTTAGCGCAAATTTAACATAGTTTGTTTGGCTTACTTCTACCAACTCTACCAACTGTATGTCGATAAATAATTACGATGTTCTAAACTGGAAAAAATAGCATTGATTTACCATATTATGGGATAGGCGATTTGAATAGGATTGGTGTAGGTGTACCTACATAGTTTTTGATATTTCGTAAGGTAATGGAACCAATCGGCGTACTGGTATTAGACAGTTTGCAGCAAAAGAGGTTTAGAGCCTTCGCTCATTATAACAGACAGCGCTGCAACCCGACGCAATGACTGGTGGCTGGGCTAACCACTAGACGTTTTCGACACACAGTGATCCTCTGTTACTCCAGTACGATATCACGCATTCCTTACCTCATCTCACTTCCGTTTCTTCTTCATACCCGGACAGTACATAATCTACGCGGACTGCGTGTAGTTAAACTTACCCATCAGCTATCGTGTTGCAGCGGCTAACCGTCGTAATGGGCATACGCTATTAATAAGTATATTATCGTTAAAGTGGGCTTTCTACGATTTTTGCGCGTGATGTCGTCTTCACCAGCGTTGTGGAAGAATAGATCATACCTCTTTGGCAAAATTATTTTTTTTGACCATGTCCCATCCTAATAATATCATATGGGCCTCCATAGAGTGGAGGTTTATATTAACTCATTACGTGCGTCTAACGCAACTATTGCGTTGCCAATTAGATGGCCATTATATATAATTAGCATGTTATTTAAATGTTGTAATTAATTAGTAATTAACAGGTCCGCAGTGATTGAGTTAACTCATTCATTGCAGATTTTTATTTTATGAGAAATTAATGTTAGCCATTTGATCAACCTCTTAGGTCCATACTCTGACTCCAAACACAAATTGAAAAACAATATGTGTATTTGCCAGACTCAGGATTCGAACCTGGGACTCACGACATAATAAACCCTGACGTGCAAGCCGCTTGGATATCATGGGCGTAAATACATTAGGTGTGTATTAAAACAGATTCTTAGTGTTTTATCGTAATTGTAGTTTTTTATAAATTATTTTATGCATTGATTTATTTTGTAAAATACCACAGTGTTTGGCTAATGCGCCAAAAGATACACAATCTAAAAAGAAGGAAAGATTAATAAGTTTTGTAAGTACCCATTTCAATGCTCGATTGTATTCTGATGACATATTTAGTAGATCTCTCATAGACAAAATGAGGTTAACAATCGTTTTAGAAACAATATTTACCTATCCTACACAATACAACGAGGAATGCGGGCCATTAATAAGATTTCATAATAATATAAAGACAAACACGCAAAATTTACTTCAATCATACGAAACCCGTATCAAGTGAAACGATGTACACTTTCTAAGTCATTCGTTTTGATATAACTTTACTATACAATATAATATAAACTATTTAAAACAGTTATTTATATTATTTGAAGTAAAATGATACTTTTAATATATAATGCGGGCTCTTAGATCAGACTATCCTAAACTTTATTTTTCTGAATACTGCCCCTATATAGAGCATAATTAATATTATATTTCATTGGTTCTGGAAAGTCAGTTAAAATACTGAAAATGAATTTTGAATAAAGAACCATTTAAAACGCAGATATACAAGCAAAATGTAACACCACTGACAATTAATACATAGAAAGACCATTTTATCTAATAAAAATACCTACTAATTTATATGGCATGTGTTGAAAAAGAAATAGAAATGACATTATAATATATATTTAGTTTGAATTATATGTATTGTGTATATAGCGAGACAGAGAGAAGATGTATTCAATATTCATGTATAAACGCAAATTCTAATTTTGAAAAATCGGAAGAATAATTTATTTTAATAATCGGATCGTAAAAGAAAACAAATGATGCTCTCATAATAGTTTGACAGATGCTTACAGTGTGTTTATAACATATCGAGTATTTCGAGTATAGAGAAATTAGTGTGTTATTTAAGAAATTTGAGGGTAATTATAATAGGGATAGGGTGCTGTAACTTACTGTAACCTTAGGCAACATACACAATTAATCAAAAAAAAAAAGCATTATGGATGAGAAAGAACTATCAGCTAAGCGACGTTGTTTAACAAATGACCGAGTTCAGCGATGGAGTGCTTGGCAAAGTTAGGAGACTCTACCAAGTTCATGCAGCAGTTCACAGACAAATAATTGAGTCTGAAATACCAGAATAAATACAGTAAGATATAACGAGAGAAAGAGCGAGACAGAGAAAAGTCGTATGAGAATGTTGACAGGTGGTACTGCCACCCGGTAATATTTGGTAGTAAATATATAAATAAAATTTATGGAAGCAACCACATGACATTCAATAACGATCAGAACTGGTTAAGTCTGGCTAATAGGATATTCTTGTGCAATTTCACAGACATTCAGGGAAAATGCTGTTGCCTTTGTTAACTTTTGGAGTGATATTTTGTAGACATTGGACATCCCAGCGTTTTCCAAACATTATCCCTGTGGTCCGGTTATTTTTATACTTCTCCTTCGCGACCTAATTTTTTATTATATTGTCTATACTGTCCAATATGTAAAATAAACCAGCTATGAATATTATAATAGAGAAAAGGCATTGATTATTACAAAAATGTAAGAAAAACAACTATAAATTAGTAGTAAACCCAATAAATTATTAATGAGAAGTGTGATGTTGTTTCTTGTTAACTAGAAACTTCATGTTTGGAAAAAAAGATGATAACGTCTTTATCTTTAGATCCGGTTTGACAGTCTGTTTGTAAAATTATTTTTTAAGAAAATCAATGTTGATAAGCCTGTTTCACACTTGACAGAAAGTATTAGAAATTTTATTGCACTTTCTGATAAAAATGGGGTAAAAATGGGACTACAAGACAGCCAACAATAAAATTTATCAGTGACAGTTCAATATTGTAAAATCAATATTTTTTAAATGCTGCAATTTTGTCACGGATTCTGATTTTACTGTAAAAGAGTTAGTTATCCATTATATATTGCTGTTGATTGGTGGGAAATATTTTTTAAGACGTGTCTCCCGCACTACCAGATGTTTCTTGATAGCATCTGAAATTTTATACGGCATGGAGTTCATATCATACTTTTTAATCCTGTAATCTTTGTAACATTTATTCTAGAGTTTCGTGATAAAACGAAAACACCTAATATTTGAAAAGTTTTTAAAGCGACCAGGCTTTCGTGGTCGCAACGGATATACTATCTGGAAAAAGCTGGTATTCCCGACACGATGAAGAAGAAAATCAAGGGCCTATTATTGCACATTTATTTAAATGTCTTGGAATATTATGCTAACATGTCCACTTTAGTAATTTCGGATTTTTCTATATTATAATCTATACTCAGCACACCTTGCCTGTATCATCATAAATCTATACAACAATATCCACACAAAGGTTAGAGCAAATGGCACAGTTTCAGAGAGTTTACAAACCGAGAAGGGAGTCTGTCAGGGATGTGTTATATCCCCCCAGTTTTTCAATAATGGAGAGCATATACTGCAGAGAGCCCTAGACTATTGGCAAGGCGGAAAACATTTGGTGACAAGAAAATAAATAACTTACGATTTGCAGATAATACCACGATAATCGCTGCTGATGAAAGAAAACTCAAAGCTGTTACACCAGGTAGAGGAAGAGAGTCGCAAATACGGCCACCTTAATAATATGAATAAGATCTTGTTATTGGTTATTGAGCAGATTAAAATTCTACCAGCAGTAAGTATATTCCAACACCTAGAAACAGTGGACGACTTTGTATATTATCTAGGATCAACTATTAATGAAAAAGATGGATGTGAAGCAGAAGTAATAAGAAGTTGTACACAGATTGAGAAAAATGCGATGACACGTCTCAGTCTTAACATTATATGGAAGGATCGGGGAATTTCAATTGTCATGAAAATGGTGCATGAGCAAACATTAGTGTTCTTGGAAATTATTGATGCCTTCGAAATGTGGTGTTGGCGCTGAATGCTTCGTATTTCTTGAACAGGGTACATGACGAACCAGTCAATCATCCAGAGACTACAGATAAAGGAACGGTTCTCAACAATATATGTCCGAGTTACATTCTGCTGTTCAGTGCGGATCGGATAACCTGGAGATAATTTTTGTTTTGGTAATCTTGGAGCGACTAAGCAAATGAGCTTTACTCTGCCCCGAGAGAAGCAGAGGACCGCGAGGGGTTGAAACTCTTAGTAGTTCAAAATATGATGGAATTTCGTGGTGGTCATGATCCTTCTCCTCGAGGAAACGACAAAGAAGAGAATCTATAATGAATTTATATAGTGCTCTGTCAGCTAAGTCAGTGGTTTGGTTTATCTTTATACAAATGCCTGTGATTATTTTTCGTTTAGCTGGCCTCAGCCTGCTTTTCACAAGCCAATGCAGAACTGGCGCAGATTAATAAGCGCGTGAATATCATTATTTTATTTTACAATTATTATGTTATTTTATTACCTACTAACCGACGATCATGCAGATTTTTACCGGCCGCCTCTGAACGGTTTTTCGACGGTTTTGTTTATTACACACTGTGTCTGGTTTTATTAAGATTATTTTGTTGGCAGTGGCGTAGTCAGTACATAATTGATATAAATTTAATATATATACGGGGGTAAGAACATTTACTTTATTCGTCCTTCCGAATTGTGGTGTTTTATTAGAATTAGAAAACCTTCCCGCTACTTTTTCAGTGAGTGGATGGAGAGCGTTTTTATGTTTTATTGAAGTGTGATTTTTCTTCAAAAAATCATTAAATTTTATCATCAATATTTATTACGATGAATTATAAAATCAGGGAAACAATTAATTTGATTTTGACAATCTGCTATTATTAACTACTTACTATTTCATCCTGAAACGCCTCAGCGTTGGAAAACAGGGCAAGCACAAGATCGCACCACTTATCTCGGTCCATCTCTATGTCTCGTGCCTTCCGCCATGTGACACCTGCAGCGCGTCAATTTTTTTTGCAGCTCCGTTGCTAGGTGAGGTAACGTCGACCACGGCAACGGAACCCCTGAGGTTTTTACACAAGTGTACATTTAACATTTGATATTATATTCTAATTACGCGATGCCGCATTAAGATGGATGTTTCTTTATAATTTCATAACAAATGGCTAGTTTAATTCTCTTGGTGGCCTCTTCACTGTATTGTAACTATTTTTACTTTATAATTTGTTATTTTCTAGCCTCGGAGCATCATATAAGCACAAACTTGCAATAGTTCTCTCAAACCAATGCCTACACCTCTTCATATGCCAACACTCCAGCATAACCAAAAAAATAGAATCCACTGAGTATTGCGATCTAGTAGGCATCCTGTAAACTTAGTATTGGACGCTACACAAATGAAGAAAAAAGTACTTCGAAATGAGCCTTCATATACCTACAGATTTTATTCTTTCTTAAACATATTATTTGTATTGCAATAAGAGCCATTATTTAAAATTCGTGTGTCTTCTTCACAGTTTGTTGTCCTATTATGCTGACGCGACTGAAAGATTACAATTATTAATTATTTTTACTATTAATTTTGATAGATCTAGTAATTTTGAATAGTAATCTAGATTGCAAAAATTTCATCTTGCGTAATATGGCGTTAAATCTAGCATTTTTCGACACCGTAAACAGGTTAAAACTCAAAATAAAACTAGAGTATTACACCAAATCGAAAATCAACACGCAGATCATACGTACTTTATATTTTACTAGAAATAAGTGGCAGCGTCACCTGTCAACATTATTTTCGATTCGCTCAACGTATGTAGCTGAATAAATACTCATAATGTATTAATTAGTTATTGACTTATTATTTTAATGCTCTCATTGAGATTTTGTATGGGAGTTTACACCCTGATAAAATAAAATGTTGGAAGATATACCCATGCCATGTGGCATTGTGGCATTCAAAGTAAAAGTCAAGAATTAAAATAAGTAATTATTTTTTCATATTTCTAACTGCGCACACCACTGCCAGTTACCGCATCAGTTAGTTTGTAATGAAAATGATTATGTTTTGATTTATTCCGCTTATGCGGAAGGTGTAGCCGGCAATTTTGTTCCATAAAATTACTATTGTTTGCCTACTAATTCACAATGTTAATTATTTAAGCCACTGACCGATATGCAACCACGGCACTGGGTCAGCCGTTTCATTTAGATAATATTTGAAAATAGAATTACGTATAATAATTTTAGTTAGGTTTTCGAAATTTGAATTATTAATACAATTATTTCGACATCTTATATTATTATAATATGATTTTACATCGTATATATAACGAAAGCGTAAATTATCTATTCTTCCAAGGTGCATAGAATGTATATATATATATCAGTGGCGAAGGGTGGATGTAGGCTAATAAGATCCACCATAAATAGTGCACACCAAACTTTGTTAGTTATACGTATTTGTTTTCATTGAAATAAGACTACAATTTATTTATAGATGGTGTTGGTAAGTTTTTAAAATTCAATTAAACCCTGTGAAAACCAAGCCATAATAGATAATAGTAAAAAAATAGTCGCCTATCTATAAAATATCTAAAATTGTGCAATTTAATCATACATAACTTTGGATATTTTATAGATAGAATAATATTTTTATCTATTATACTTTGGTTAAGGCAGGGCTTAATGAATTTATGCACAATTTTGTCATATCGCCTAAAATATACAAAAATTATTATGGTTTTGGTTAGGCAGGGTTTAATTTATTGATTTTTAAAAACTAACTCACACCATCTGTAAATTGTAGTTTTAGTTCGATAAAAACAAATACGTATGACTAAAAAAGTTCAATGTGCACTATTTATGGCGATATTAACATCCTACCTCCACCCTTCGCTACTGATATATATATATATATATATGTAATTTTATAAATTTACTATTGAATATTTTCAGTGTCCCAGAAACATACTTTAGTCGCAACTATAAAAGGGCTCACGCGGATTGCGATGAATGTTGGTTCAAGTAACATTCTGTCAATTTTTAAAGGATTTTTTTTAAATATGTGTAACAGCACTAAATGAGTGACACACTTTAATATGTATGTTTTGTTGTCAAAACAAAACAAAAGAGCGATAATGGTCGTCAGCATTTCCTCAATCATAACTAGATCAGTGTCTATTTTGATTTGTTAATTGCGACAATATCTCTTGTAATATATGTACTGCATACTTTGTATACATTGGAAGAACAATTCACGAATCCTCACTTACTCGTCGAGTCCGTCACGCGACGTACTACTATTCTAACGAGTTCTTTGCTCGACATATCCAATCGTTATTCCACTCGAATCAAGTCTCTCAGTTCATTAATATATTCAATCTCTCCTCCCCTCTCTCCCTCTCTCTCCTCTCATAAAATCCATACTCCAACGACTATTAATTATCTCCTTCACCCTCATATACAGCCAAATATGAATGTTACTGAGGCTGTTTCAAATGACGTATATAGTAATATTCACTCATATGAATAAATTAGTGAATCTTAATTTTAAATATCCAATGAGAAAGAAGTGGCCATGTTCAACCAATTTTCTTCGGATATGGAAATCTTCCACTTGCGTGTGAGAGTGAGTTTAGATGGACGTCATTTTATAAATTCTTCGAGTGGAGCATCACCAGATTATACTGTTCAAAGTTATCACCACTCATTGTAGGAATATTAATTTAAAGTGTATACGTTATAAAAATGTTTTCTTAAATGACACATTGTGAACGTCTTAAATTAATAAGTTGTAATATACCTACATGCATATTTTTTATTTATTACATGGAATAAAATTACAAGTAGGTGGGTACATTATTTCATTCAATTAACAGGAATGATCCCTTAAACCTTTAGACAAGCTAGCCACGGCTGTTGTAGATCATAATATTATTTCGAATCGACGAAGAAAGAACAACATGACCCTGAATCACTATGACGTCACTAAGTCAACATTGTCCCAGTTAACTAAATCTGGGTATTCAATTATTATTTTATTAGTATACCAGTTTGCGTCCGGCCTTATAATTAACAAGTTTCATTTGGCATACAGTCGCAATCTTAGTATTGTCTTCATACGTCTTTTCCTGTTTTTGATTATGACGATAGTAATAATTTTATCGACTTTTATTTGTATATTAGTCACAATGTTGCTATAAGTTACATGCATTATTGCTGGTTTTGATTTTATTTATTACACGTGTTTGTTTATGTTTTTAATATTATATGGTGTAAAATTTGCATGAGTCATGTGCCGTTCGGGTATTGAAAAGCAGTGATAAATATTATATATTATTTATTTAGTGAGAAATAACAATATGAAGGGAAGGAGTAGGTATCAGACAAAAATTCATTTTGGAATATCATAGGGCAACATTATGTTAGTTTTTGAAGTAAACAAACTTGAAAAAATAGAAACAAATTTAAAAAATAGAACATTAATATTTAGAAACAAGTGAAATAAATTTTCCTGTCAGATTCGTATAAATCGATATGGATAAAATTTGAAATAATATCAGGGGTGGATTTATCAATTTGAGTGCGCGCAATGAGTAGGGCCACGCACTGAAAAGGGGTATTCATTTTTTGTAATATATCTAAGCAAAAATAGCCAAAAAAATGAAAATGATGTTCTTTCTTATAAGAGTTTAGACAATTGTTGTAATTAAGAAATTTTCAATTAGGTAATGGTTGTAGAAATATTGTCATCTCTCAAAATGTTTTGTTGCCAAAGTTGTACTATTTTACAACGTTTATCTTAGCTCGTATTGTCCGGTGGTTGTTTATCCGGTACAAATATTGCAATCGATTTTTAACTAACTTCCTGACTAGCTAGACATTTGAAACTTTTACAATATGTCAGAACACGATGCCAATGCATTTTTTTGATACTTTTAGCCATCTTTAAGTAGAACTGATTTCATTTTCAGTTCATTCTGTTTTGTATGAAAAGTTATTTCGGAAGAAATCCGTAAAACTATTATTGGTTGCTAAGTGGGTCCTAGCAACTAAATTATTAATATTAATATATACGTGCGTTACTATGGAAATCAATATGACATTTCAGTATTATTCAAGTACAAATTTTTTTGATGGTTTAAGCTAGTCAAGTCAAGTTTATATGATTCAACGGAAAATTTAAAAACGTTGTATATACAAAGTTCTTTTTATATTGTAATTATTAAACATAATTTTTAGATAATCTCAAAGTTCGAAATACAAAGGTCAACAAATACTCAGTGATACACAATTACTTCGAAACCTTTTGAAAAGGGGAACAAAAATATATTATGGAAAAAATTGACACATCAAAACTTTCATCAGTGACAATGAGTTGTAGAATTGGAGAAGTGATAATATATTTCATGTCATATTATGTGTAACGGTGAGGTAAAAGAGCATTGAGGGTTAATGAGAGATTAGAAAATAGCGAATCCGTCAATTTAAGAAATAAACGCAATTTTAAAGAACTTAAATTTTGTTAAAAGTCATCATAATCAATCGGGGTAAATCCACTGCTGGACGAAGGCCTTCTTCAACTTTACCGTACTTTATGAGTTCGTTGATTTGGCGGGCTTTAGGGCGTCACTGTGGTCGTTCAGTGCCCCTTGCATACCAAGCGTGAATTTGTTAGTTGATACAGCATATTACCATTTCATCTACTTAGTGACCTCTATCATATCTTTTGTCGAATCCCTTAACCATTTGTGTCTTTTGTGGCCTTTCTGCGTTATGCCCAATATGCCACGTTGCGTTACTCGCAATTTGTGGATTTCTATTCAATTAAAAAGCCCATATTTTCAACGTATACGCGAGTACTAGTAGCATACATTGGTTGAACATTTTACGATTAAGACACATTGAGAAGTTACTTTTGTAGAATATATTCAAGCAGACAAATGCACGTTATGCTAGTTTAGTTATCCGATCAATCTAGTTACACACAAATACTGTCAAAAAATTGATTGTTATTTAGCAGTCTTGAATTTATTAATATCAATATTATAAGACGGTCATCTATCAGGGTGGTGTTAATCTCATTATCTGCTACTGGAAACACTTCTGTAGAATTCCACTAGAGAACTCAGAAATAATGGGATCTTAAATACATAACGGGTAAGGAGAAGCAGGCAACCGATCTCGAGTAAGGAAGAATGCGGGTTAAATGTAAACACGTGTCAAGAACACGTCATACGTCGAATACTGTCAACTGCTCTTGGTTTATGCATTGGCACTCATTTAATATTGGTGTATTACACACACTATTGCACGTCTATAATGCGTGGTTCATTTTCGTAGGACACTCCCACATTCAATACCCTGCGTCAAAATTTACTTTATTGGTATATATTTATATTTATAGCCTATCGGAATTCTATTTATTATCTGTTCTGTGAATTATTTCACTAATGCCAATCGTGGAGGTTGAAACTAGAGTCAATGCGGCGTCGTACTCTGGTAATTAAGTTAATAAGAATACGTTTCAAATAATATGCAACTTTCTGGACGCCGTGTAAGAAGACTACGCGAAACAGTCGTTATTCAGTCTCCGTGGGAACCTGGCGCAGAGGTTCTCGTCGCTCCGCGGGTTCCAGGTTCGGTTCCCAAGACATTCGACACCGATGCAACTTTCTGATCCACGATAACAAACGTCGCAGTCTGTTCGCCATCGACATTGTTATGTTTCCGCAGCTAACGATGTTAACCTTCCGCTGATGACACGATTATCTTAACCTGTGAAGAGATTTCAAATATTGATTATTAGGTAGCTCATTAAATAAAATGCACCGACAAAAGTGTTTGATTTATATCTAGACCAGCGGGCGGGAAAAACGGGGAGTTTAACTCTAACTAGAAATTGTACGTATTACATTTCACCGTAGTTCACAGTGAGCTGTCATACCAGAACCAGACAGAGATGGGCGTATAGCATTGAGATCGACATACATAGATAGATAGACAGTAATGTTCAAATTTTATATGAGTCAATAAGAATCTTAATTTGATATTGATTGATAAAAGTAAGGTTACTTTGAAATATAATTCTACGAATTGACTCTTTATTTATTTATCGCAAGATTCACTAAAAGTAAATATTGTCAAGCTAATGCTTGTATGTCTCGATTCGATAAACCTATATATCGTAACTTCCAAAACTACCAAGACCGCGTAGTCGTAATATGTAAATTGTACATAACACATTTTACCGTGGCACAGTTCGCCGTACGCTTTCTTATCGGAAAGAGATGACCGTATACTATACGGTCTCCAGTTTTATTAGATTCAATATGAATATTAATTCAATTTTCATAGCTGATTTTGTCAAAATTCATGAATTCAAGAATGAAAACCACACCTAACCTAACCTAACAAATAATCCAGTATATCGGCTATTTTCAAAATTTGTTTGCTGCTGGCTTCTTGTAAAGTGTAAACCGACAAGAACCGTCTTTTATTTAGACATGAATTTAGAGGCCATCCATGGACTGAAACCGTATGCGGTTTAGATCTGTGTTTCATACTAAGCTTATGATTTTTGTTCATGAAAATATATTTTCACTAATTTTGTAAGTGTAAGTGTATGGTATAAACGGATACGATCAGATGCTTATAATAAATACTATGTGAAAATATATCTTCGTGAACAGAAAAGATAAGCTTAGGATGGCACACGGTTCGAAACCTCATACGGTTTCAGTCCATGGATGGCCTATTAGAATAGAAAACGAGGTTGGACTGTCTTTGATATACGGCCATATATTTCCGATACAAAATTTCACGGTGAAGTGTGATACGGCGAACCGCATACGTACAAGTTTCCGGACACGGTAGTCAAGACCCTTTACAGATGTTATCTGCGATAAAATTCTGACATTCATTGAATATTGAAATAAACAACACTCTCGCCGGTCTAGAGCTTTTATTCAAACATATTTTGCTTTCGCCACTTAAAAAAAATATTACTACAATTATAACAGTGTAATGATTTAATTAAAAATTGATTGTAACAATTAAAGTGAAGATAAACTAAAAATAATAATGTAATGGTATAATTTAAACTAAGATTCGAATCGATAATATCGGCATGGAACAGTATTATCTGTGCGAATTCAATCGGCAGTGCAGATATCTGCTTTATCGATCTAGTCCGAAAATTATTAACCCAGATTGTGTCGCGGTTTTAATTTTTTTTGATACACGCCGCTCAGCTTGCGGCTTCGTTACATTATTGCCATCAGGTGGGTATGACCCTCTAAACGTCCATGTTTTATAAAAGATGTCTCACTAATGGTTACAGAATATTACTGTCAAGGAGATGACCAGTCAATTAGAAACATATTCATAATAAATCTTTCACAAATCGCATCCAGCATCACACTTCAAACACATTTTCTCTGCAGTTCGTTTCTCTTTATCGGCTAATTTTAGGATTATGACATTATAATATACAAATGCAAATAACACAGAACTGTATTAGTCGCTTTAGTTTTGTTTAAACACAAAATATCTAATATGTACTGGCCATTAAAAAAAAATGGAGGAACATAACAAAAAACGCAACTCTCTACTAACTCCATCTCAAACGTCTAATGAAAATATACCTCTTTTATAATAGGCACCTAACGGAAAAATATGAAGCTTGCAATTTGAGACATTTTTTGATAATTTACAATTTAAACTATATTAATTAATAAATATGTATCTGAAAACATTAAAAGAAAAATATTTTTATATTTTAAGTCACAGATAAACTTATGATTTTGTAGTTGTCAGTATATTATTGATCATTATATCTATTTTTAATGTATCAAATTATTCGACCGCAATAATAAATTCCCAGGGTCTCATATACCGGTAAACAACTGTTTACCTGTATCAGCAGATTGATTGGCGATATTAAATACGGTATCGCAATGGAAAAGTAGTCTAATATCCATTCCCATAGTATCATATTATATTATGACTGTAATAATAAATAAAATTCACAGCTAGTCGTATTTAAACCGCTGACTCGTTCAATATAATTATGTACTGGAATATAATGTTTAGGTATTACTTTCGACTCTATAAATTACGAATAATGATTTATCAAAATATCACTCGAATATATATTTCCAGTCTGTTACTATCGCAGTCTCTATATCGCATCGCCCAACATCTGGTTGTACCTAGATGCGGACCTCGGATCCGTACCTATCATAAGTTTAGTATTGTAACATAACTGCTGTAACATACTATTCTACCAACCGTTATGCCTAATAAAATTCGCTCCTGCATACATCTTCGACTTCTTCGTCATCATCCTCAACACCATAACCTACGGCACATCGACGACTCCCAAAGTGATAACCCACACATATCGAACACCACAATGGTGACCCCGAGTGGGACATCCAACACCAACAATTTAAAAAAGAAATGTTATAAAATGTGAATTTTTTTAATGGATCCCATCTTATTATTACATATTATTTTTAAGGTCATATTCATTATTATAATTTAGTTTATTAAGTTTTCTATATTGCTTCAAAGAGTTTTTTGACAAATTCGTAGTGTGATTGCATTTGTGGTTTTTCTGTTACTGATCCATCAGAACACAATAAAGTTATCCTTAATAAACTCATTCTACTGAAATGGTAAAAAAATAAAACATCTTTGATAAGTATTTAACCACTGAAATTCGCGCCCATGTGCTATGACTGCTGGGCTATGTGTGTCTTATTTAATTGTAACGAAATTAACATGCAGTTCTTACAATCAATTTCTAAATTGCATTAAATACCTAAGTATTTTTTTTTTCGACCATGTCCGATCCTAATAGGATCATATGGGCCTCCACAGAGTAGAGGTTTTGTATTAACAGATTTTTTTTACGAGAAATGGATGTCAGCCACTTGCTCAACCTATTAGGTCCATACCCTGACTCACACACATATTGAAAAACAATATGTGTACTTGCCAGACCCAGGATTCGAACCTGGGACCCACGGCATGATAGTCCAACGCTTATGCCGCGCGGCCACCGTGGGTGTATTAAGTTATATTTCTCAAAAATGTTTTAAAGTTATGTATCTTCAATAAAAAAATACTACATTCTTAAATTGTGTGAATTATTCGTTGAATAAAAATAATAGTTAATTAAATAGTAGATTATTTAATAATATTTCTGACATTAATATTCTTGAATAAGTCGACAGTGATTTGACGGGTTAGGAGCGAGCTATCACGAAAAACGCCCTGGGCGCTGTTCGGAGAAAGCGAGACCCATCCATCTCTATTTTTTACTTCCCATCACAACTCTTTAATACATATACGATGCTGAGTTACTTATACCAACATATGAAGAAGAAAGAGTATACATAAATAAATGCTAAATTAACTGAGATTTGAAACTATGCAAGGACATAGAAAAGTTAAAAGAAAACTGTGATATTGTTTCGAAAGTAGGTATATTTGTTTCAATCAATAGTCTTAGAGCCGCATGTAGAATCTAAGAAATCGTTCCTAAAGATAAGTCGCCGAAAAGGATGACTTAACTATAGACAATCCTGAGTATAGAGTTAAGGAATCCTTAACCATAGACTACTTTTGTTATGAACACGCACCCTTCCGTATTACGCATGAGTGCAGGACCATAAGAAAAATATCGATATTTTGAAGTACCAATACTTTATGAAAGATACATCTATATTTTGCTATTGATAATTTCTTTCGATAACGATGGATATATAATAAAATTATAAATAATCCTTCGCAAACAACCATAATTTGACAAAAATATTTACAAACATGTCCCCCGCAAGGCGGAGGGCTAACAGGGCTCTAGCCTGGGGGTCAATCAGATAAGTGAGATAAACACACATCACAAATTTGCTCTAATACTAAAAAAGTCGCCTGCGCACTATTTATTTCAACGATTTTAAAATTTACCAATAGTAATACGATGCATTCTCTTATTATCGTATGTCGCGATACTTGACAACTCCGTAATTCAAATAGATATAAATTATAATGGTTTTAAGTTTTGTACTATTCCATTTGAATCTTATTTTGCGACACTATGCACACTCACCAATGGCATCGACCCGGGTCCTATAAAAATGACCCATTCACTGCGTTGCCCATCAGGTGGACATTAGATATAATTAGCATGTTATTTAAATGTGATAATTAAATATTAATTAAATGGCCCGCAGTGAATGGGGACTGCGGACCTTTTAATATAGAGATACATTAAAAAATACACAAAATCACTAAAAATACAGTGAATATCCTTAATTTTACCTCGAACACCATTTGAATGCTGTATTTCGAAAACGTTGCTTGACACATTTTAAAAAAACAGTGACATAAGTTGCAAAAATCTTCATATTACCTAAATACACAAATGTTAGTAGTTTTTTTTTAAAGACAACGGTTAGCATTTGCTATAAAATAATATATTTTACGTCTACCTACCTGTTTATTTTTATACCTATAGGATTGTTTTCACTATTTTGACTATAACACAATAGTGACTTGTAACGTTTTCAAAATACAGCATTCATTTTGAAAACGCTAATATTGAGCGCCACATTGCTTTTAACTCTAAGTTAACTTAAAAATCCTGGCCTGGGGAGTGGGGGCCCGCTTCAGGTTGAGTGGGCCATCTTTTCCTTAAAGGAAGATACTTTCTTTCGGTACGATACCCATTCCATGTATCGATACTTTTTCAATGGATAGACAGGCCTATTCTTTTCTCCCCCTCCCCCTCTCAACTTATGTTCGCCTGATACCGCGCAAGAAACAAGAGTGTTACCATGTTAAAAAAATATCTTGCGGTGCCTGTAGAATCACGTATAATGATTTACAATGGAAACATAAGAGTATTATAATTAAATAGTAATATGTATTTATAGTTATTGCATTTATAAAGTGCAGTTGTCATATTTTTGTCATCGTTTAACAATTATAAAATAATTTACCTAAACTATAGGAAAGAGAATTTTTCAATATGGTATTATTTTCAATAGAAAAAACGACCGAAGATTTTAGACGAGGTGAACCATAGACAACATGATCTTAGCTAAGGACGATGTTTGTGCATAGTGTTTTGTCCTGAGGAAATCTTAGTTAAGACAAATGTTTCTGCATCAGGCAGTTAAGTCACAGAGCGCGATGCAGAACTATACTTAGGCGCGTAAGTTCCTAAGATATGCACCTAACTTTAAGAAGTCAGCTTCGACGAACTAATTCCGTGAGAAAAAAATATAATATTATTTTTAGAACCCTTAAGTGGAAGAGAGAGAGAACACGTGACACATTCGTGTTAGAATGGCTGCTTAACATCGACAACTCTGCATAACGCTCATAGCCAATAAAAATGTACTCTTTCACGTAAATATTATGCATATTAAAGAAAGATATCTACAAAAAAAGATAGTGACATTCCGTGAGGTCAGGCAGGTCATGCGTTGCATAGAAGCAGAACACTATAATGTAGGAGCGAATACAAATATTACAACTTTTTAAAGCAGTGGTGGTTTCCCACGAAGCAGACGACGCTTAGTTTAAAAATAAACAAATCATTAAAGATTCTGACACCAGGACACAACTATTATTATATTGTAATATCCATCAATTTTATCGTATAATGCAATGGCGAGGGGTGAAAGTAGACTGTCAAGATTCGAAATAAATAGTGTATACTAAACTCTGTCGGTCATAATTATTTGTTTTCATTGAAGTAAGAATA
Organism: Rhyacophila brunnea; assembly: GCF_057557595.1. Lineage (NCBI taxonomy): Eukaryota > Metazoa > Arthropoda > Insecta > Trichoptera > Rhyacophilidae > Rhyacophila > Rhyacophila brunnea. The sequence continues at coordinate 18,373,555 of NW_028232893.1, read as the reverse complement.
CAATTATTTGTTGATGGTGCTGGCTATTTTTTTTTAAATTCAATTAGACCCTTCTTAAACCAAAACACAATAGTTTAGGTATGCTATGGGTGATCCGACAAAAATAGTATACTTTTTCAGTCATACTTATTTGTTTTCGTTAAATTAAGAATACATATTATTACAGATGGTGCTATTTTTTTAAAATCCATTAAGGTCTGCCTACACCGGTTCTGTTGCAGTTGGCAAATAGCTACTTATTTTTAATTGAATACATAGGCCCTACACCATCTATCTATCAATAAAATAACTAAAATTATGCACTTATGGCTTAATGATATAGATTTATGTAATATTTTATTGATAAATAAATATTTTTTTACTATTATCTACTATGGCTTGGATTAAGCGGGTCTTAATTGAATTTTAAAAACTAACAAACACTATTTATACATTGTATTCTTAGTTCAATGAAAACAAATATGTACTCAAAGGGGCTGACAAAGCTTAGTGTGCACTATTTATGTCGTATCTTAACAGCTTACTTCCACCCTTCATTACTACATTTTTTTTTTTATATAAATTGCCTGATGTTTAGAATTTTCTCGCGAGTTCCCTTATCTATAACAAACTTGCTTATTCCCTAAATATGTATTGGTCGATGAAATGATTCAGATGTCTGCTGATTATCTATATTATGTAATATTAATTACTATGGATTGCTGGAAACTCAGAAAATGCGTGTTTTATAATATTAAAGGGAATAAATTGTATAAGTGTATTCCAGCGAATTATGGCGCAAAGAAATATATAATGTCAAACAGTAGCGCGCACCAATAATTTGATAAATTGTATTTTGTTTGATTAGAAAGTAAGAGAATCTAACAATGTGTATACAATAGTGGTGTTGCAACTTTAAAAGTGGAGAAAGAACGCGGCAGTTGTAAATAAGCCGTGAAGTAAGAAGAAATAGTATAAAGCCGGCATAAAGTTATAAGTGCATCGAAGAATGCAACCATTTCCTGTGTTTTCTTGGATGCGCCGGCTGTCGGCTTCTATGCAAGTACATCAATTGCAATTATAAAGCTAAGCGCACATCGGTAAGTAAAGGTAAATAATTACCGTTCGCAGTAAAAAATAGAAACAAATGTGTAAACCTTCATAGTTAATTATTTATATGTTTGCTTAATAAGGTATTTTAAAATGTTTAGTTTGTTAGACAGCCCGTTTCTCAATCAATATCCCGAGTACTCTCTCTCTCTCTCTCTTTCTCTCTCCAGTTGGTTATACTCAGCCTTTCCTTTATAAACTTTGTAAGAGAGTTCTATATCATTCGCATCTAACAATGTGACCGGCCTATCTAAGTATTCGCGTCCTCAAGTATGGCTATGTGGCGATGAACGAGTCATGTCAGAGTGAGAACCAAGTATTGTTACCAAAATCCATCGAATCGATCGCGAAAATATTATTTAATTATACTAATATTCATTTTTCAGAGGCCGTCAGCGGTATCCGTTAGTACTTACTCAGTGAGAAACGCTGACGGCGAAAATAATATTGTTCATTACATATATACAAATTACACTTACTACGTGCAAATAAGAACTTTTACCTCAGTAATATTTGTTATGTTAAAATGCATTTCTCACCTATAGGCATGGGATACTCAGTGTCAGAATTTTTTCAATCATGAGGAGTTCAATAAATAGCCTATCACGATCGAATGAATGTTTCACCATAACTTTACTGTCACTCCTTATCGCCGAGCCTCGGGCTAAATATCCCACTCGTTTTAATATATTACATTATTTATCTTACTAGTAATTTTTCAGAAGTCTTTCGAGACCAAAATAGCACATGTTAAGGCTTAATTACATTGGCAAACGGACAGACCCAACCCGATCCAACGATCCACGCCGACCGTCGTGGTCAACGTTTTTACACTATTTGCAATAACACACAACGATTCAATCTCGTTGGTCCTTGTTTTTGATTGTTTTAAAATAAACATAGCGATGACATTATTAAAAATATAGGTTGGCCGAAAACTATTTCTTCGTTGGATTGGTGGCAACACTGAACAGTATTCCCGCGCAAATTTACGTCAAAACTGAGCTATCAAACCTAGTGGCCGGTGTTTGGATATCTTCGTACGTTCTAGGCAATCTTCGCTTGGATCAGGACGTCGGAAAATAGAAATTATCCCATTTTACTCACGATCGCTCCCGATCCTTGAAAACCATAGAGAATAGATTTTGACAGTCGTGGCAGACTATCGGGCCAGACGCAATCTGCCAGTAATTTGAGCTTTAGTGAGTTTAGAAAATGAATATTGTTTTTTTCAATGTGTGTTTGAGCCAGTGTAAGGACATATGTTAATATTATAACTTCCATGCTGTGGACACCCATATCCTCGTGTAGTAGCTAAAATGGTAATTTAATCGGGAAACTGTTATTTAAAAAACAAAAATTATTATCTGAGAGATGGAATTAGTAATTGTTTTTTTCATTGCAATCACTTTTCTATATAGGTTTCAATTATTGAATATACAATGTTTATTATACGGTGTGCGCCTAACCTTACAATTGCATCTCGCAGGTGGCATCCAATGGTACTTGAACGTCATGATGGCCTAAGGCTCGAGAAAGGGGAAAGTGGGGTTGTGCAACTTTACTTCAGGCTTAATTTTACGACAGGGTTACCACCGAAATAATGGACTAACATAATCAATTATTTTTATTATTTAAGTAATAAATAAGAAACCAGTCATATTATAATAATATATATACATTTTTTGATATATTCATGAAATGACTGCCAAATGACTAAAATGGCATGCCAAATAAAATAGTGTAAATGTTTTTTTTTCAATGAATAATTCACAATATCGGAGAATGTAACATTTTTTATTAAAGTAGGTTCAAGTCGTGTCTAGTGCCATAATTTTTATTTTTTTCCCCAATAGGTTATGCCACATAAGTATTTTCAAATTCTCTGTTTAAAAAAGGGTGTTTTTGAAAAACCGTTCTATTTGGATGCTTAGAGCGGAGCTTCTCAACTAATATGTAACAAGCGATTGACTATTAATTGATATTATATATTTGAAGAATGCCCTCGAAATTTAGTTCAGAAATATTATCTTGTCTGTATTTTGGTTAACTATGGAAGGGGTTTCGTTCGGAGGAAATGCGATATACCTTTGTATCATTTGACAGTACATATTATATCTGGGGGCAATTTTAGTTATCGATGGTCACGATCAAGAATTCAAAATTCAAAATTTAGATAATCAATTACGAGTAGCTCATTCAAGCATCAACCCAAAAACAATAAATTGTGTTCTTTTAAACAAGCGTAAATATATTAATAACTGTTATTTTTATCTTCGTAATTATTTTTAATGAATATCGACATTCAATTTCTTAACATTCTATGTTTTAAGTAAGATAAAAATAATAAAATTTTTCGATTATTACTTCAAATAAAATAAGAAAAATATGTCAATTTAACTGTTTAAGAAAAGCGATAGATATGTGCGCAGGTAACATTCCTATTTCATGAAGCAGGAAAGTTAGGAAGAACTGGTTGTGAGCTCCAAATCACCCTATAAATTTGATAAAATCATTATTTCGGAACTCTTGTACGCAGTCAATTTAAATTCCCATTTTCGGAAAAGTAAATATAACTAATAGTTAATGATAATTTGTACCTATAATATATTTAACAGTTATAATGTCGAATAACAGTGTATAAATTAAAGTTTCTACTTGCACAAAGAATGATATGTGAAGAAGCCGTTGGCATTTTAGAACACTTGAATGTCGCATATCGTAATTCCGTTTCTAATTTGCTGTAAGGAAAAATTACTATTTTGAATTTCACGGGGGTTGCTTTCGTTTGTTCACTGTAGAGTTGATTACGTATAGGGATAAAACAGCTCAAAAAATATAAGAGAATCGGGTATTATACTGTGGGGTGAAAGCCTTTTTAAATACATAGCATTTTTACTATATGTAGTGAGTTGTGTTACATAATATACCCTATAGTCTTAATCAATAATTCACAGGGAAATGACGAACACAGAAAAATTGTATATGTCAATTAAAAAAAATATTCACAATAATTTATTTATGATTTGTAAGACAGCGGGAGGGACGGGGTTAAAATTAACGAAGATGTCACGCCTGCTTAGCACTTCCATGCCCAGACACTCCGAGTGATGAATACCTGACCTGCAGCTATAACTACCGATGCTCGTGTAAGATTTATTACGACCTGTCACATCCACGAGTGATTATCAAATGCACGTGGCTTAACAGTCATAATTATTAGGATGGTTGGTGTCCGTCTGTGTTGTCCGTTCTGTTTTGTCTTTTAGACATAGTTCATCAGAATGTTATTCAAGCAAACATTGGATGTCTGAAATGGTTGCTCCGATTCATGAGTTCCGTTGATAAATAATCCGGGTCATTATATTCAAGAAGAGGTCATGGCGAAGAAGAAGTAATATTCGATCAAATATACATAAATTTAAAACTCCTCAGATATTTACGAATTTAACTAGTAGTTCGTACATGATATTTCGTTTACGTTGGGTACTTATCGTTTTTTGTGTTTTAAATAAATGTATCAATAAAGTGTCCCAATTATTAACCGACGCCCGGATCACTCCAAATTTTAGTTATAACGTACTTGCACTTGCTAATAATTTAATAAACCATTTTTTTTATTCAACGAAAAATTCACAAGATTTGATAATGTAACATTCTATAAATATTGAATATACATAATTTGAAAACGCCTTAGATATTTTCAATTATGTATATTCTGTACCATTCTCAAATTTTAAATTCGAATTATTCGTTGAATACAAGAAAAGGTTTATGATTTTATCACGTTTTTATTAGCTCGTATTCTTGTTTGTCCGGCACACATTTTTGCTTGTGTGTCCAGCATAAATTTTTTCTTGTTTGTCCAAGATTTGTATTGGACGATTAAAGATTTTTAACTAACTTCCCGACTATCTAGACATTTGAAACTTTTAGAATATATCAAAACGACGACAATGCATTCTTTTAATACTTTTAGCCATTTTTAAGCAGAATTGAATTCATTTTCAGTTAATTCTTTTTTATATGGAAAGTTATTATTGTTGGTTACTAAGGGGGTCCTAGCAACTCAATTATTAATATATACGTGCGTTACTATGGAAATCAATATAAAATGTCAACATGACATTTCAGTATTCTATATTTTATTCAGTATTTCTATCAAGTACAATAAAAAGTTTTTATTAATATATAGAATTGTCAAGTTTATATTATATAACAGAAAATTTAAAAAACATGGTATATAAAAAGTTCTTTTTATCTTGTAATTATTTATTCACTTAAATTAATCATATGAGTCGAAGGTCGAAGTAAGTAATGATATTGAATTTAGGAAATATTAAATTTTTTGCATTGTTTCAATATATAGGTATATACTTACTTAAGTACATCATTTTAATTGTTCTTTTTACTTGCAGATTCCAAATGATGCCGAAAATCTGATGATATTCCATTAGCAGTAACACCAAGGTAAAAAAAAACACTGTCATTCATTTCTATCGTTCATTCATGGTCCTTATGTGTCAGGATTTGGTTCATCTTTCTGGAGGAAGCTCATCGTCGTGCTCTCCTATCTTCAACATTAATGGACACAATTGATCATCCTTATTACGTGTACAGTGGCAGGCGTATCAGTTAATATTATAAACACAGTAAAAGTAAATCGACTTATATTTATGGTAGAATGACTTAATGTCTGTCCCTAATGAAATTAAAAGTCGCCCTGCAATCTGCACCACAAATCGTTATTTTCGGTAGAGAGTTGAAATCGAGCGAGTTAAAAAGTTAAGCGGAGAAAGTAAAAAATGATAGGTGCCTCGTCAAAACGGCTCCGGTTAAGTGTAACAAAATGATAACATGTTTAATGATAAGGAGAGGACTTGGGGCAATTAGAAAATTATTTTTATATTATTTTATGATTTGTGTTTTTATATTTGAGTTGCCTAGAGTCATAACTCACATAATATTAAAAAAATAGAGTTTTGAGATAATCGCAAAAAACCACCAGAGCATTGTTTTTTGTAATTAGAAGAAAAGTATTGAACTGCCTTGAATAAGTGAGTCGATTTTCATAATTTTTAAAAAATATATATTATATAATACTCCTATGGCTGCAGAGAGACATCACACTATGCGAAATATGGCTCCCAGATTGGTTAGAAAGGCCTTGATAACAGAACTCATATTATTCATTGAAGAATGTGAGTTATGACACCAACAGTTTTCAGATGATTTAAAGTGGCTTTTGATAGCTTACTATTTTTATTTACAACGTTTTTCTTAGGTCGTATTCTTATTTTTCCGGTAGTTGTTTGTCCGGTATAAATATTGAAATCGATTTTTAACTAACTTACCGACTAGCTAGACATTTGAAACTTTTAGAATACATCAGAACACGGTGCCAATGCAATTTTTTAATACTTTTAGCCATCTTTAAGTAGAATTGAATTAATTTTCAGTTAATTCTGTTTTGTATGAAAAGTTATTTTGATACCATTATTGGTTGCTAGGGGTCTAAGGTCCTAGCAACTAAATTATTAATATATAACGTGCGTTACTATGGAAATCAATGTGAAATGACATTTCATTATTCAGTATTTCTATCAAGTACAAATTTTTTTGATCGTTTAAGCTAGTCAAGTCAAATTTATATGATTCTATGATTCAACAGAAAATTTAAAAACGTTGTTAATAAAAAGTTCTTTTCATCTTGTAATTATTCTTTGTATAGATTAATGCCTTTAAAATCACTTGGTATATTTAACTCAAAACTGATAAAATTACTATGGCGACTCATTCATTCATAAAGTCGGTATGCATGCGACTTGTGAGTTACTTCTCTTGTAAGTAATATTTTATTAGGTATTATGGACTTTTTCCTTGTCTAAGGATGTCATGTAGTCGAAATTTATACTGGCCTTCAAAATGGCCCAAGTCATGCAAATGTTAGTGGTAATATGGTGTTCACCATTGTGAATAGGGCGACATCTGCGTTGACCAGAAAATATTTGCCGTCTGTCGACATAGTGTCGGTTTTCAACGCACATTAAAGGTTCCAACACTAAAGCCTTCTTTTGGGTCTATTCTATACTTATCGAACACTAAAGTGATAAATAGTATGAAACTTAGGGTAGGTTTGTATCAAAATATTAGCACTTATTGTAACAATTACACGAAGTTGGTTTTTATTGTTGCAATAAGTGCGATATTTTAACAGCAGCAACATAGGTGCTGTTAAAATATAGCACTTATTGCAACAATAAAAACCAACTTCGTGTAATTGTTACAATAAGTGCTAATATTTTGATACAAACCTACCCCAAGTTTGATAATAGTTATCACTTTATCACTTTAGCGGTCGATAAGTATAGAATAGACCCATTTGAGCCATTGTGAAGAGCGGTATATCTATCGGTATATTTTTGAATCTTGTCCAGAAAACGCAGAATTTTTTAAATAAATAAAATTAAACTTTGAATGTTTAGGTCAAACAATAATTATTTGGTTTGCCGTAATAATGCATCATAATTTCACTATGGTAACACTGCCTAGGCGTATTTTTGCAAGACGGTTGCCCAAATATATATATATAGTAAGTAAAGTACTTAGTAAGTAAAATTAATACTTTTCACCACATTGATAGAGATTGTAGTAGGTATACAAATAATCATAAAAAATTAAGTATTATAGCCTAGTACATTTTTCTGATACTAATATAATAATTATTCATCATCACCATCATAAGTGTCTCAACAAACCAGTGTGGGTCCTAGCTTCCTCCAAGAACTTCTTCCACCTCCCCCTATCCTGGCGTGGTAATCTCCTGTGTCCTAATAATTCTTTCCATATTGCTCTGAAAAAAAATAGTAAGAGACGTTAAATTTTGGTTGCGCTTTTCGCAATGGATTGTAATTTGAAGATGCTTGCGGAATACGGATCTAGGGGGGGGGTTTAAACAGGATGTCAAACACTGACCTTTTATGTTGAGAGGGCTGGCACGTGCTGGTAAACGGACGATTATGATGTTGACAAGTTTAGGATGGATGATAGATTTGGCGCAACGAAGGTGGAACAGATACTTTTTGGATGAGTCAACCTGTGGTTAAAGCGGCTTCGGTCGTATTATATCAGATAGAGCGAGATAGAGCAAGATAGAGTCTTAAATTTAATAAGCCTAAGCTCTTCGGTTGTTTTGAAGTAACTGAATGTAACGTAATCACGGTCAACTCATGACCCGTGACTGCTGATCGCATGGTCTTGTGAAAATATCTGGGGATTTGGGGTAGGTGGGAAAAGCAACCATAATTGGCCTAACCATATTTTGTTTTTAAGACATTCCAGGATCCCGGGACTGAAAGCAACCATAATTGGCCCAACCACATTTTGTTCTTAAGACATTTCAGGATCCCGGGATTAAGAATATGAATCCTAAGACCGCGGGATTGAAATCTAGTGCCAACATTCATTAATTTTATTCTAATCAGACTCGAAAATTACGAAATATTGACAATTTTTTTTTAAGTACGGCCCTGTCAGAAAGCATTTTTAAAAGATGGCGACTGTTCCTATTATTGTTAGTAATGCTTTTTTGTTTTACGTATTCTATGTAGTTACTAACTAGCTATTGTATTCGAAAATTAACAACGCAGCAAACCGATCGCATTTAACACTCCATTCATTATAACTAGCTCATAATATCATACATTTAAAATGATTGATTATAAATACGAAATCTCTTTAGCAGTGCATAACTTAGATATGCCTAAAAAGTCTTGCAAAATAATTAATGAATTTTATTACATTATTTTGTTACGTCACACTAAACAACCTGATTTATTTTCATCAGTTTATCCTTTATCGGGACTTCACTGATAAATAAAAATACAAAACAATGACGATAAAATTTTAATTGAATAATGTTTTATACTTTTCCATTTGAATTTTTTTTTGTCATCCCGGTTTCGACTGCCATCATCTTCAATACACCAGTACGCAGACTGCTTACTAGACTACCAAGTTCTTAACTGGCCAGATGATTTTGGTGATCAAGCTTTTTTAACATGGCGTAAACACACTCTATGCATGCTTATTTAGCGAAGAAATGTATGATTGAAAAATCAAATTCACGTCTTCTGGAAGTATCGCCATGGTAATATGTTAATTGTAAGGGAAGAGCTACCTATGTTTGTCCAGCTTTCAGTTGGGCTAAATCGACTATTTTACCTGGTCTCAACTTGAGCTTCTGATTTCCCAACTTTATCTGAGATTCGAGAATTCTAGAAAAACGGAATTATTATGAAATGAGTTCTTGTTAATTTTTTGGTGTTTTGGAATTCCTTAGAAAAATTCCTTTCAGGATCAAAGTCGAAAGTTCTCATACTTATTTAATAAACTCTTTCTGTTAAAAAAGTTATTTAACCCAGGAATTAAAAAAATAATAAATAATGCTCTAATAATTGAGAGTCAAAAGTATATTTTAAACCTTAATTGAAAAAAATACCGTGAAAAATCAATGGCGTTTTTAGCGACAATTTTTTAAGGCAGCTTTCTTACTGATGATTTCACGATTTTTCGAGAATTTCATTGATTATTTTTCGAGAAATACATAATTTCTCCAAATTCGAGATTCACCTTTCCGTTTATTTCTCGAGAATTCTCTTGATGAGATTCTCGATGACAACCTCTAGTTGCTACGAGGGTAACAACGGAGATAGATACAGATTAGAAGGTCTCTTCTCATTTAGGGTCGACATAAGTGATAATATTGTAAAACCTTTTTATACGTCATTTAATATAGGTATCTAATTGTATAACGTAGACTCAGTACAAAATTTTATAAGACGGTTTTGTGTAGCTTTTTGTGCTCAAAAATAATAGTTTAAACTGAAAGATTATATACAATAAAATTTATTTAAAATAATTAATAATACTGACTATTTATATCGGCCAATGGGTAGTCATATAAAGCAAATTCTATCGGATAACAAATATTATGTTGGTGTTATTGACCGTCTTAAATATTAAATTCACCTCTACCTTCCAATTTCAAAATACCAAATTTAACTAGGAATTAGTACCTATTCAAGATTACATACATACGTGACCAAACTGAAAGTTTCAAGTTCAAAGTTTCAACTGAAGTTAAATTATACGGTAATTATAGAAAACTATTTTTTTCAACGCCATTTTGGAATTTAGGGGTTTATAGGTAAATTTTGAATGAGTTCAATATTTATAAAATGACTATTAGAATATTTTTATTCGTCATGGTTATAAAATGAAAATGGAAAATATTATTTAGCCGTAATGCCGGACCAAGAATTTAATTCTCGATTTTTATAAACAGTACTTAACTGTTAAGCTAACTTTCCGTGTTGAAGTATTTATTGTAAACTGTACATACCCATTGTCCGCGTTATATTTCTTCATTCTTGATTAATTGTTGCGGTTTTAAAATGTCATTACATATATTATTATTATCAACATATGTTATAAGTGAAAGCTTGCAATAATGATTGATGAAAGTTTCACTAACTTGCACATGTGAAATCGATAGATATGTATATTATACCTACTACATACTTTATTTAATACCTAAATGTCGATTTTTTATTCTTTCGACCATGTCCGATCCTAATAGCATCACATGGGCCTCCATAGGGTAGAGATTTGTATTAACAGATTTTGTTTTTTACGAGAAATGGATGTCAGCCAATTGCTCAAGCTATTAGGTCCATACCCTGACTCACACACAAATTGAAAAACAATATGTGTTCTTGTTAGACCCAGGATTCGAATCTGAGACCCACGGCGTGATAGTCCAACGCTTAAGCCGCGCGGCCACTGTGGGTGTTCGATTTTTTATACCGATACTATATTCAAAAAGTAAATTTAAATTTATTTAGTTAACAATTACTGTGTGCTCTTTGTGTTTGTGGTTGTTTAGTAATATAGAGGCACAACCAGGGAACTGGTAATCATGGAAACTGAAATACCTAACGGGTGTGGAGTAACAGGCAACCGATCTCGAGTGTGGAAGAATATGGGATAAACTTAAACACGTGTCAAGAATACGTTATACGTCGACTACTAACAACTGATTTCGCTTTATTTTATGCATTGACGCGCATTCAATATTGGCGTATTTGAAGGTAAATACACGCTATTACACGTCTATAATGTGTGGTTCATTTTTGTTGGACACTCACAGATTCAAAACGCTGCGTCAAATGTAGTGTATTTGGGTATAGTCTATCAGAATTCTATTTATTATTCGGTTCTGTGGGCACGACGCACCAAATTTACTATAAAAGATGTAGTTTTATAATATTTTTAATTACTGCATTAATTTCATGTCTTTTAGCAACGCATGATTTGCCTAATTTCACTTGACGTTACTGATTTTAATATTGTTGAATGATAGTTCAGCATTTGTTCTGCGACATCTGAAACGATGTGTCCTTATGAGGTTTCCTATAAGGTTATTTTAGAACGCGTCCAGAAATTTCATCGATATATTTATTTTAAGACAAATAACTGTTTTCCTTTCGATAATTCGTCAAATAATTATTTTTTGACTGCCTTTCTACAAGGCATGCTTACTTTTTACTCTCTTGAATTTCGTAGATCTCTTCTGCTCTTGAAACATTTTTGCCTGTTATCGCGTTATGGTTTCCAATCCTGGTGTCCTAAAGAATATGAATTTGCCTGTCAATTACCAACGTGGTCACAGCCATGATTTATTCTGGATTGGAACCGTTTCTTCGTGTCAAGCTTATCAGGCACCATTAGCGAGGGGTGCATGACTAGTCAATGCACTCCTCAAAGACGTAGACATTTTCGGTGATGTCCTATGTATTCTGTATTCGAATTTTTATTTTTCTGTATAAAATTGTACCTACTTACGTATGTTTTTTATTATTATTGTTATAATTAATATTCTCTTCTTCTCTCTAGTGAGGGTAATATTTGTTATAATGTACATCTCTGTTGTCAATGGATTGAATTTAGATTTTGTATGTCCACAATGTTTTGTTTTCTTAAATAAATAAATAAAATTATTAAAAAATAAAACATTCAATTGTGAGAAATGCAAAAATTTACATAGATTTTTGTTTAATTTAATAACTATTTGGAGGCTTTAAATTTTCAAACTAATCGGTTGCGTCATTTGCGTCAAAAAAATTGAAGCTTTTTATAAACATGACAAAAATTTATTTTATGTGTCCTAAAATAAATAACGCTTTCTGGGATTTGGAATCTCGATTAAATCAATTCGAAGAATCTTTGAACATTTGATACGACCATTTTACGGTACATCTTATCTTGAGCTAGTTGTGTCAGATTACCAACGTCTTGGTGATTATGCCACTTATGGAGGTTGTGTAGCCAAAAGAATCTTCTCCTACCTACGCTTCTGCTAGCTTCTTTCGACTTCTGCTACCCTACCTCGTATTATAAACTGGAGTGTATTTATTCAAATAAACATAATACAGCAGCCACGGAACAATTAATTTAAAAAATTAATATTGTAGAGTTTTATACTTTTATCATTGTAACCATTAAAAATATTAGCATTTATTTGAGGTTATATGGATACAATCTGTGGCTTTATCTAACCGGTTTTCTCTTAGGTATGCTTACATACTGTAGTTTCAATGATAGAAGATATCAATATTTGGTCACGTAATTTTTTCGACTTGGTGTAAATGAGAAATTTGCCATTCTTGGTAGAATTGAATCGCGGGTCCTTAATAACTATTTTAGAAATCGGGAGCATCAGTTGTTTGTTCCTCCAAGGAGCAGAAATAACCTGCCATTGGTGATGCCAATTGGGAAGGCAATAACTGTGCTCAACCAAATCGTTTCAGATGTTGATATATTCCACTTACGTGAGAATGTGTGTAGTTGGTTTTATAAATTCTTAAAATAGGTTCTACGTAGTCTATTCGGTGTACGTCCATGTTTTATATTTTTATATTTCTTTTTTTATAATTTTTGTACCCTTTAATTTACTTTTCATACTATTTTTATGATACTGCTTGTTTTTTAAATGTCATATTGTGAACGTCTTAAATTTATGATCTGTAATGTTCACGATATGTAAAAATAAATAATTTTTAATTTGAAATCATTAAAAGCGACTTTGTTATGTTATTAATTATTTTGATAAACTGTGAACCATGCATTGAGTAATGTTGACATCTTTGAATTTCGGTTTAATTATTTAGTTACAACCATAAATATAGATAATTAGAAAGTCTTTAATAAATCTACTACAAATATTTTCTTTTAATATACCTATATCGAATGTATTATAAATGAAATACGTTATTTGTTAGCAAATGAATATACATATTCATACAACGTAATAATATTATCTAAATCATTATTTATAATATGTATTATGAAATAATCTCAAATACTTATGAAGAAAATGTGTTATTTTACTATAAGGAGACGGCCAAGATCACTTTCATTGCTCTTTACAAGTACATGTGTTTGTAGCGCCATTTAATAAAGATGAGCTTTGGCTTAACATAACGATATTCTTATACATCTTATAAAATGTATTAATACTAGAGATATCCATAGTTAATACTATGTCAAACTGGAACTTGTTTCAGCGGAAATAACAGAAGGCTCCATCTGGAATAAAAATCATCGTCGTTGATTTATTTATACTTTTAGCCGAAGTGGCCATATTCATCATCATCAGGGGCGCGACAACCCGGTGTGGGTCCTGGCCTCCTCCAACAGCTCTCTCCACCTGTCCCTATCCAGTGTGGCCGCTTTCCAATTCGGTACCCCCAGAATACGGCAGTCACTGGCAGCTCCATCCAACCAACGAATCTTTGGCCTGCCTCTTCTTCTACGCCCTATTGGATTGCTGGACATCACTCTATTTGCCGGTTCATAGTCATTCATACGCTGCACATGATCTAGCCATCGCAGTCTCCCAATCTTAATTGATTGAACTGCGCTGCAATCTTCGTACAGCCCGTAGAGATCAGTATTATATCTTCTCCTCCAATTGGTGCCATCCCTGATCGGTCCATATAAACGGCGGAAAATTTCTCTTTCAAAGATGTTCAGGGCTCGTTCATTTTGCAGAGTCTTTGTCCAGGTTTCCGATGCGTAGGTGAGCACTGGCTTTATAAGTGAAGTGGCCACATTACTTAATATTAAATTTTGTTTGAAAAGGCCTTTATTAGACGATGAAATCAAAATGCACCACAGTAAATACTATGTTATTTTTAGTATCATTTAGTAGATGGTGAACCCTAGAAAATATCATGGTACCCCCCCCCCTGTGGAGTGTTGTAACCACCTCATCTCCATTGACGTCCATATGCAAAGTACCACCCTTAAGCAGATTTTCACCTCTTTCACCTCTTCATTTTCACTTACTGTCTCCAAATTTGTTATGTATCTACAAACCTATTGTAATATTTATTTTAGGGTATCTTGCACAGAGAAGTACATCACAAATCTTTAAATTGACATACACACATATTGAAAATTACGAGCATTTACACGAAACTTTCTCTCAAACTGTGGTAGTTGCCAAGTTGAGAAACCGACAAGTTGAGATGCACGCTTGTGAAAATGTGTGATAAACCGCCATTACAATATAATATAATGCAAAGTGGGTAGATAATACAATAACAAAAAATAACTATTCTGACGTGATTTTTATGTTTGGATTATTTTTTAATCTGCTTCATGGAAAACCGCTACTCTACTCTCAAAAGTTGTAATATTTGTAATTGTACCCTCATTCGCCACCTTTTATAATGTGGCGCCTCTATGCAACGCTTGACCTATCTCCACGGGACGTTACTGCACATCAAAAAGCATTGGGGCTCAACTAGACAATGGGCTCTAAATATCAGTCCGACAGTTAATGAGTATTGGAAATTTAAAAAGAGTCCTTCGGCTTTGGTCGCATTTAAAAAAAAACACCTAGGGGTGTCTGGAATGATGTTTGCATTAATTCCAATAGTTATAGATACGCTACTGTCACCTGGGTTTGTAATTATAAATTGAAAATTCATGCGATAACTGCCAATAAGTGTAATTTAATTTTTACCCAAAGGTCCAAAAACGATTCCATGTAGTTTAGTGATATAACTATGTTAAGAAAAGTATAAGTTTGTTGTTTTATATATTTTTCTGTACTCATTCACCAAAACGTATTACAGTTAAATTATTGTAAATATGTAATTATAACCAATGTAGCAATCATACCACTCAGCATAGCATGGGTGACACACGTTAATATGTATATTTTGTTGTCAAAACAAAACAATGGAGCAAAAATAAATGTCAGCATGTCCTCAATCATTACTAGATCAGTAGAGTCTGTTATGATTTGTTAATTGCAGTAATGTCTCTTGTAATAAATGGATTGCATTTGTATAAATAAGAAGGTCGATCCATAAATCCTCACTCACTCATCGAGTCCGTCACGCGACATACTACTGTCGTCAAGAGTCCGTCACTCGACGTAGTCTCTCAGTTCATTAATATAATCAATCTCTTGATCACATCGATCTCATCCGTATCCACGATTATAACCTCACGCTGTCATCGTTATTATTGTATTTATTTATTTTCGTATCAATAAATAAGCTCTCCTTTAGAACATCCAAGTATCAACGACTTTATCTTCACACACTTGATAATATCAATGGACAAATAATGCGCAATCGCTCATCTTTCAGAAAAAATCTAATGGTATTAGAATAACTTACTTCAGATCGTATCTGTCGGGGCTAGGGTTCGATGCCTTTGCGCTACGGAATTTATAATGCATGCGTTTTGTCATAGGTACTCTATTTAATACGTTATTGTCCACGTTACTTTTAATATAAATAATGGAACATAAATTATAGAATTGTCAGAATGCATGTCAGAATGCATGTCAGAATATATAATTGTCAGAATGCGTTCCGCATATTATGTATACGAAAAGTCTATGGGATCCTGCACTATATGGATTTTTCGGATAACATGACAATGAGACACATTAGTCAGATTGTTATAAGCTATAATATATAAGTATTATTAGCTCATTACTTTCAGTGATTATATTATCTGGAACCGTGAATCGCGGGATCAATCCTGTGGCTGAACACAAAATATTTACAAGATAAAAAGAACTTTTTATATACAACGTTTTTATCAAATTCATCAAAAAAAAATTGTAGGTACTTGATAGAAATAATACTGAAATGTCATTTTGACATTCATATTGATTTCCATAGTAACGCACGTATATATTAATTATTTAGTTGCTAGGACCCCAGACCCCTAGCAACCAATAATAGTGGATTGGATTACGGATTTCTTCCGAAATAACTTTTCATACAAAACAGAATTAACTGAAAATGAATTTAATTCTACTTAAAGACGGCTAAAAGTATTAAAAAATGCATAGGCATCGTGTTCTGATGTATTCTAAAAGTTTCAAATGTCTAGCTAGTCGGAAAGTTAGTTAAAATTCGATTGCAAGATTTGTACTGGATAAATAACCACCGGACAAATAAGAATACGACCTAATAAAAACGTTGTAAAAATGCACGTTGTCAGGAGAAAAAAATATTATAAAAATTATTTTGTAGTTGTTCATTTTCCGTCACGATTACCATTTGTAGTTGTTTGGTATTTTAATTTGGTATGATGTCCAACTACTAAGTTTAATCTTATATGTTCTACAGTTGTACATATGTTTGTATGGTTGTTTATTGTATGCAGTATGTACACTGTATTACATTTTGAGGATGTATATATTATTATTTAGATAATATGAATTTAGTTTTATATGTTAATTTAGTTTTTAATAGTTTTACGTCATTCTCGGACAAACACAGTATGCGTGGAACAACTACTATTCTGCCCTCCTAAGTTAAAAGACAGTTTTTGGTTTTAGCGAAATTAGAAAACAAGTTTTATACTACCTTTTCTCTTATATATCGTAAAATTATTGGATTGTTTTCACATAATCTCTAAATATACCTTCAGTGTGTATATATTTACATAATATTAATTTAGTTATAGATGTTCATTTAGAATTTAATTGTTTTATGTTTCTCAAACAAACACAATATGCGTGGAATGACTCTAAATACTGCCCTGCTAACTAAAAATACTGTCTTTCTACTTATCAAGGTAGTATTTAATTGAAAGATTAATTTGGAACTACTTGATTGAAAGGTTTGATATCGACTAATAATTATATCTAATACAATGTAATATGATAAGTTCAAGTGACGAGTACTTAATTATCGCCTGAGATCGTTAGTTCTATTTAATGTTGATAAATGTTACTATACTTTAGGTTGAATAGAATATTACATCTTCTTTTCTGTCAAGGGTTACAGGCAGCATGGACGACATAAAAGGACACTAACGATCCTGATAATTATGACCATGGCCCCACATTCTGAAGCGGCCCCCCAGGCCAGGATCTTTGGCAGGCCCCCTACCTATCTCTAAGGTTAAAGGCAGTCTCTCGCTCTAGAGTGGCATTTTTCAAATGGTGTTCGAGGTCAAATAAAATTCATTGTATTTTTAGCGATATTTTGTAGAACATCGAATAATTATGGAGTTGTCAAGTATCAACACACAACAACCAGAAATTGCATTGCACAACCATAATTTTTTAAATGGTAATAACCTTTAGGGAAGTAAAATAGTAAGTATAATATTTTTACTACCAGAGCAAATTAATTTATCTGGTCGACTCGCCAACGACGCCGGGCCCCTTCTAAGCCCGGGCCCTTAGGCTAGAGCCCTGGCAGCCCCCTCCTTTGTGGGGGCCATGATTATGACCGTTAGGCCATGCGCATTCGATAATGCGAATAGGTCGGAGCTGAAGTTATAGGTGCATGCCAGGTATTCATTATTATAATCAAAATATGGAGTGTCTGGGTATAATGAATGTACTCGGAAAAGTGCAGGGTCAGCGACGAGAAGTTATAAGTAGTGGGGTGGGTAATTGAGGGAGTCAGTGACAACTGCTACATTTTATTAACTCTGCCCCCTCCCGCCGCCTTCAAAGATCAATAATCAACTATTATGAATATTTTTTTGGAAGGAACCCCCCTCCATACAATTTTATGTATCCCATAATTTTCCGAATGTAAATTATTTCCGCGGGTAATTAATCGTACGTGCAATTATCTGCCGCGGTGAATTTCCCGTGAACGGGAAGGACGTCTTGTTAGTGGCCTATTATTCTGTGATAACGATTAACTCTCACTTGCGTCCACTTACTCGTTCCAGTAAGTGGCAGGCTGGCGAGACGGTCTCTGGCCGAATAGCTCACTGACTCGTTTACCCGTCTTGCAGCTATCCAATACCTTGATGATCGTTATTAGCATACGCCAGCGGTTAACAACCATCGATTCACTTTTCAAATGGCTACCGATTTTAGATAGATATCGAAAAGGTTTGTTTAAGAAATGATAATTTAACGGTTGCTTATTTATTTATTTATTTATTTAGAAAAAGAGTTTCATTGCATTACAGCAATTGGCCAATGCGCCACAATATATAATAAATATAAATTATAAAAATGACTTTATTACAAGTAACAACCAATATAACAAGAAAGTAGAAAAGAAAGTATGTGTTTATGTAGATATTAAAGTACAATGATAAATACAATTATAATTTTAACTAATTTATCACGTCCACAAACGATATAGTTAATAAAATAATTACAAGATAAAAATAACTTTTTATATAAGTTTTTAAATTTTCTGTTGAATTATTATGTTCAATATGCTCAAACTTGTACTTGATATGAAGTAAATAAAAAACAAACAAATATAGAACACTGAAATGTCATTTTGACATGCAATTTTGATTTCCATAGTAACGTAGATTAATAATTTAGTTACTAGGACCACCCCCTTAGAAACCAATAATAGTCTTTTACTTTTTACGGATTTTTCTGAAATAAATTTCCACACAAAACAGAATAAACTGAAAATGAATTCAATTCTGCTTAAAGATGGCTAAAAAAGTATTAAAAGAATGCATTGGCAACGTGTTCTGGTATATTCTAAAAGTTTCAAATGTCTAGCTAGTCGGGAAGTTAGTTAAAAATCGATTGCAAGATTTGTACTGGACAAACAACCACCGGGAAAACAAGAATACGAGCTAATAAAAACGTTGTAAAAAATAAATCAACCTTTATGGTGACACAGCATTATGAAACTTATCGCATACGAGACATCTTGTGAAGACATAATAGTCTTCCTGAAAGTAACTATTGGATATAGGTAACAAATATCTTTTTAAAATCTTTATTTCGTGATTTCTGCCGAAAATTGGTAAGTAGTTAATTTAGGTATTTAGAGTTAACAGCGGATTATGTGTCTATGTTATATAAATATTTATGCTAGAAAAAAAAACCAAAGCCATTCGATATATAGAATATGCACATATAGCACAAAGAAATTAACATTGTGCCTGATTTTAGAGGGTATGTCAAACTTTCAAATTACAATCCATAACATGATTTCAAGACTTACCAACTTTTGGCAGGAAACCCACGACTGTATTTATTTCACAAAATATTACTACATACCCAATACCAGTTTCGTTCGGACAGATATTATTCAATTGATGTCAGAAAATTTTTAATCCCTCTGTTTAAATTACGTCACTTTTTAAACCCATACGTAAAAATAAATTTGTCGAAAATTACCGATTTTTACAACGTTTTTCTTAGCTCGTATTCTTATTTGTCCGGTGGTTCGTTGTTCAGTACAAATCTTGCAATCGATTTTAGCTAACTTCCCGACTAGCTAGACATTTGAAACTTTTAGAATATACCAGAACATGATGACAATGCATTTTTTTAATACTTTTAGCCATCTTTCAGTAGAATTGAATTAATTTTCAGTTAATTCTATTTTGTATGAAAAATTATTTCGGAAGAAATCCGTAATGCAATCCACTATTATTGGTTGCTAGGGGTCTGGGGTCCTAGCAACTAAATTATGAATATATACGTGCGTTACAATGGAAATCAATATGAATGTCAAAATGACATTTCAGTATTATTTTTATCAAGTACAAATTTTTTTGATAGTTTAAGCTAGTCAAGTCAAGTTTATATGATTCAACAGAAAATTTAAAAACGTTGTAAATAAAAAGTTTTTTTAATCTTGTAATTATTGTATAATGTTTTTACAGAGAATATATTTTTATTCTCAAAACAAAATAGTTCACATTCTATTAGAAATAACACATAACTTTTTAAATTGTTTTTTTTTTTTGTATTATGCCACAAAAATATTATTATATAAAATATTATAGCTTTTAGCTCACATTCCTACATAATGTAGTTTATAAGATAAAATACATATTTATTTGACCACGTGTTTTTCGCGACACATGTGGGATCATCAGTTGATTATTCTCTTAAGGTGCAGGAAGCAGGACTAACCTGTTGCTTGTCATCTTAATATTGTAAAGGAATAAATGTGTTTAAGGAAATTGTATTGGAAATCGATATATTATATCTATTTGGGTAAGGTGAGTTTAGCTTTAGTAGTTAGTAGTTTATTCCTAAAATAGGTTACGTTATCATCTCATTCTGTAAACTTCCTGATATTCTATTCATTCATTTTGATTTTTTCCAACGTTATTATTAGCTCGTAATCTTGTTTGTCCGGTGGTTGTTTGTCCAGTAAAAATCTTGAAATCGATTTTTAACTAACTTTCCGACTAGCTATACATTTGAAACTTTTAGAATATATCAGAACATGATGCCAATTCATTCTTTTAATACTTTTAGCCATCTTTAAGCAGAATTGAATTCATTTTCAGTTAATTCTGTTTTGTATGAAAAGTTATTTCAGAAAAATCCGTAAAAAGTAAAAGACTATTATTGGTTGCTAAGGGGGTAGTCCTAGCAACTAAATTATTAATATTAATATATACGTGCGTTACTATGGAAATCAAAATAAAATATCAAAATGACATTTCAGTATTCTATATTTTGTTTGTTTGTTTTTTTATCACCAATATATTGTACCAATCAAGTACAAGTTTGAGCATGTTGAGCATAATATTCAACAGAAAATTAAAAAACGTTGTACATAAAAAGTTCTTTTTATCTTGTAATTATTTAAATATTCATTTATAAATTCACTGTTTTAATCGTTTTATTTATTTTTCTTTATGCGTTCTTGTCATATTGTGAACATCACCAACAATCTTCATAGTATAAAAATGTAAGTATAATAATTAAGAATAAAGTTATACGTATAAGCAAATAAGAGAATTAACATATTATCCACTTAATAACAATGAAAATAAATAATATTGTTTTATAATTTATTATGTGTAAGTATGTATATATTATTATGGTGGTTTTAGATATTTTTGATTGTTGTCATCCACTGCATTGAAGCGGACGCAATCTGGTGGCCGCGGGTCCCGAAACGTCAAATCGAGGTCAGAATAACCTCACTAAAAATATATGGACTCATTTTTTATAGACATAATAATTTTACGTTCAAGTACCTCACTCGATCAAAGTTTATTCAGAGTATCGAATATAATTCTAAAATCGATATCCAAATATGAATGAATAAATATACTAACCTCTTTAGTATGTGATGAGTAAATCACAGTTACCGTGTCACGTGGGATAAATTCTTCTTTTTTGTTCATGTCACGTTACTTTCCAGGTTATCCAAGAATCAAGTAGCTGGAATTTAGAGGTCTAACAGGATATCAAAATAATCAATCCAGGGCGAGACACCTTATCCTAATATTGTAGCACACGGTCGAGCCAGATTCAAGGCCACATTTTTACCTACTATCAGATCCAGAAAATGGTCAAATGGGAGACAATTCAATTTCACAAAATGTATCCACAAAACATATCTTTTTAAATGAAATATAGATTACTTTATATAACGGTGGTGTCTAGCGTATTTAATAATATAAAACCCCATTTAATTTTCCAAACAATTCAGTAAATGACAAAAATATATTAAGTAAGCATATTAATAATTATTAAAACTGAAGAATTTCTTTATTTAGAAAGTAAAGTTTATGAGTAATGTGACTGATAACATTACTTTTTACTAAATTTAAGATATAGCCTTCATCCTTATAAATACTTTGAGGAAATGTTGACTAAATCATTGCTTCATAATATTTACTAAGTTAAAAAATATTTATGTAAAAGCCAAGTCGATTTTCCAGAACCAATAAATCGTTTTATTAAAAATTTTGGTGTCGAATTATGTGGCATATAGTTATTTTCTCTTCAACAATCTCAAATGTGAAATATTATAGGTAAGTAGATCAATTTATATTAATTGTAAATACATTACAGGAAATGATTGGCCATGGCGCCCATATACTTCTCTAAAATGTTTTTAGACGTTACAAAAGACTGCTTGTTGCGTTTCCTTACTAACATATATCTTCGTTTTTGATAAAGTTCCTATCTGGTATCAGTCCACACTATGTTCTTTCGGATAC
This sequence comes from Rhyacophila brunnea, assembly GCF_057557595.1. Lineage (NCBI taxonomy): Eukaryota > Metazoa > Arthropoda > Insecta > Trichoptera > Rhyacophilidae > Rhyacophila > Rhyacophila brunnea. The sequence goes on along the minus strand of NW_028232893.1, from coordinate 18,350,947 downwards.
ATACTATTATAAATGTTGACGTTGGTAACGGTGGAGAAGCGCCCTGCAGCGTTGTATTGGGGATGTTCTAAAAAGTACTTCACAAATTTGTGGTCGTGAATGATTTCCACTGGATATCGAATTACTATTTGTTAACATCCTCTGAGGGTATCCAAATATGTAAATTCAGAAGGAAGGTTCTTGCAACTTGCGTGCAACAAGGGATAATATTTTGTAAGCTTTAAAAAGTTTACGGCGTCTAATGGAAAATTTAGATAACTACCAATAATAAAAAAACATAATTAGGTATGTTTTTTTCTATAACAATGAATCTAATATTATTAAAATTTATACATATTCAGTATTTATTATAACAAATATTACTGTTATATTCAAGGCTTTATTGTAAAAGATTAAATCACTTTGAACTCCACTGTTTCGGCAGAGTTTCAGTACACTGGTATAGATGACCGTATCCGGAAATTTGTCCGTATGTAGTTGGCCGTAATACAGTTCATCGTGAGGTGTTGTATCGGAAACAGATGACCGTATAGTATTGAAATCAATTCTTTACCTAAATAAACCGGTTAAAAATAAGTAATAAAAACTACCGGAATACAAGGGCTTTCCTTTGTACATAAGAGAATAGGTAGGTACGTTAATAAGAAATACAACCATATCATATATACTTATATAAAATTCTGATAGGTTTTCGAATCCAGTCATACCTATCAAATATCACATCATAATAACAGCGTTTATATCAAACATTTGATTAATCAATATAAAATTATTAAGGGGGGACATGCTCAGCGTAGGTCAAAATGGAGCTTTTGTTCTATTTTCAAAGCATGATCCTGGACATACCTTAAACGTTGTAGATAATCTATTTATATAATTTTTTTTAAAGCCTTATTATCTTTTATATTTATTTTAAACATTTGATGACTGCATAAAGTATTTTTATTGCATAAAATAGTATTCTTTTAAACCTCTCGCTCTAATGTTTTAGAATATAGTCATATTTACGCATTTATAAAACAATTAGTATAATTTATGACGAGATAATTTTAGTAAAATATTTACGATAAAAAATTATATTGATAATCTCTGTGATCCCAAATTTGACAAGAATTAGGCATTTAATTATTCAAAAAATCGGCAAGATTAACACATTTGAAGATAATTCTAAAGATACTAATTATAAGCTATGTCTTTGACCACTCAAGTGTGATAAAAATTCTACGAATAATGATTGTTTTATAATAATTATTGACCTAAGAATAAGGTAGTGATTTTTTGAAATACGCCATTTCTTTGGGCATTCCCCAGTAGTTAAAATACAACATACGGCCGTAGCCATAAATTCTCAAACTATAATTGAAGTAGGGAGTAAAATGGTGTTAAAGCGCGTGTTTGAACATGCACCGTTTAAAAAAAAAGATTTTTTTTTCAGTTAGGTACATGTTCAAAACATGCTTTGAAAATAGAAAAATTGCTCCATTTTAACCCACGCTGAGCACGTCCGCCCTTAATATTCTTATTGAATTTAATAAAATTGGAACAGTACAGTCTGCAATGCTCCACGAACACGTATTTGAAAAAAATCTCAATGCTATACGGGAATCTCTTTCTGGTAAGAAAGCTCACGAAAAACTTTACTACTGCGTACAATTTACATGTAACCACGGAGGATACTAAAATTAATGTCATTTAAGATAAATAACGGCAGAGCATAATATCAAAATTCCATTTTTTTTTTGTCTAAGCTCTTTTTTTAAGCACCAAGGTGCATGGTTGCTACATCAGTCCCGTGCAGCTTTGTTTCAGGACGAGGAAGTGTGGCACTAAAATCTTTTCATTCCGACACGTTTATAGTCATGGAAGGTGGCCGTGCACAAATAGCCGCTGCATGAACCAATGATTTCATTAAATTCAGATAATATTTAGGGACCAAGAAAAATGGAGAGAGCTAGAAGAGGCCTTTGTCCAGAGCAGATCGACCCCGACTGACAATGATGTCAATTTTTAAATTATTATTCAAATATAACACCGTGGACTTGAAATATATAATATTAATTTTCATATATTTACATATATATTACGGTCATCATAGTACACCCACTGTGCCAAAATGTCTACTGCTCAAAGTTATAGTTCGAATCGGACGCAAAAACCGGTTTTTTCGTTTAAAAATCTCAAAATTATTTTTGTAGAAAATATATTTTTACGATCGAATTATTATCGGTGTTTGGTTTCGACAGTACGATAATCGTAACTAGTTTGACATTTTAAAAACGACAGTGTATGCGGTACCTAACACAGCCAAGGTGTCTTTATCTCGTTAAAGAGTGGATTTGTATTTTCAAATATCTTAATTATTTAATTTTTTTCCTTCATAAAGATAACTTTTTTATTATTAAAACAACATTCTCTTTCTTCAATAAAAACTTGGTGAATCTTAAAAAAAAAATTTTTTGTTCTTCTTTTAAGAAAGGTGGGACATTTCGAAGTCGAAATAACCATTTACGTTTCAATACTAAGCGTTTCCTTCTTCTACATTAGGTGATTTGTAAAAATAGAAATAGTGTACTGTTAAAAAACATGTCGGCATACTAGTTTCTAAGGTTTCCCAAACTTTTTCTGCTATGGAACATTTTGCAAATCATGACATTTCAACGGATTTATTTTAATACCTTATTTATTTTACAGGGTATGTAATAAATACATAATTATAAATTTAAATAAAAAAATGAGAAAAAAAATATTTATTTAAAAAATATAATTGAATGAAGGCTTTAATCACAGAACAGATAATTAATAGAATACCGATAGGCTATATTCAATACGCCGCACGTTGAGGCAGGGTTTTTGAATGTGTGAGTGTCCTACGAAAATGAAGCACGCATTATGCACGTGCAATAGTGTGTGTAATACACCAACATTAAATGAGCGTAAATGCATAAATCGAGAGCAGTTTTCAGTATTATACGTACAGCCCGGATTCTTCCTTACTCGAGACGGTTACCTGCTATCGCCTTACCCGTTGGGTATTTCAGTTTCCATTATTTCTGAGTTCCCTGGCTTTAATGTTTTCAATGATTTGCTGTATACATGCTATATGATGATGCATAATATAATATTAAAAAATAGAATTCTTATAATATCTGGTGTGGCGTCGAGCGTATTCGTAGATTTTGACTTCGTTGCAGCATAATAAGAAAATCCTGCTTCACATAAATATGTCGTAGTAAACAAAAGTAAAACAATATTAGCTTGCTTAGATACACTGGGGTATTCTTCTGATAAATTCTTGGAACATCAAGTCAACACCAGTGTTCTACAGAACATAGTTTGGGTTTATATTATACAGTTATGTGTCCGGAAAATTGTATGTATGCAGTTGAGAGGAAAACAGATGTCCATATAGCATTAAATTCACGACTAAATAAAATTCGTAATAAAAACCGAAATGAAATACAAGGGAAATACGGAAGAAAATCAATAGATCCACCGAAATTATATAATATAATACAGTTCGTGAAAAATGTTTACTTGTAGTTTGATTGTTAAATAGCATTACATACTAAAAATATATTAGTTTGTAAACTACACGACTTACATTATTTAACTTTGCAATTGATACATAAAGAGAGCGCATTCGCCTAACATAAACACCTTTCATACAAAGTCTACCTATTGTTCAGACTTAGCTCGCAGACATACAACAAAATTTTTCATTTTCGGATGATATACGGTATCTGGACACCAAATCCGAATAACTGATTTTCCCGAGGAACCAGTGTTCAGTAGTGTAATATTATAGAATTTATTAAGTATTCATAATAAAATATACGTCCAATACTTAAAAAAACACTCATTAAATATTGAAATGACATTGTATATAAGAATATTTTGCTATGACAAGTTCATGCTAATTAATCTGCCATTCCGTACTTGATGGATTTCTTATTAAGGTTTTTTCGAAGGCGAGCACGAGCAGAGTGCCTCGAGAAGTAGGTTCGACTACTTCACCGACTGGTAGAGAAATACTATGTAAGGACGGAATAATTTACTTAAAAAAAAACGAGGAGTCGAACAGAGACCTTGTGGATAACGCCACAAGAGTTTTCTTTTGCGCAGAGTTGAACTTAGGAATTTTATACAACACGAGATTTATTTAATATCAAATAGTTGATTTTTAAGTGACACTTTATTACTCGCAAACATAAATTTTGCCATACCCAGTGCACCAGTGCACCATTCATCAACGAATCATCAAAAGTGACCAACCGGAATTAAAAGTGAATGAAGTTCAACTACGGGTTTCACTACGGATGATTACAAAAATGCTGAGAATGCGCACCCACGCCACTCATGCGCACTGCGTCTCTGAATACTGTCATCATATTCCTCATGATAATACGTCTCATTACTCATGGTTTTATCCACCAAAGACTCTTTACCTATTCCTCTTTGTCTCGATGAAATTTCTGCATTCATATAGCAAATAATCATAAATTGTTTGAATTCTAACCTGAACTGGAATTTTACTTGACGCCATTTTGGAATGCATTGAGTATTTAACTTTTGGTGATACGTGTAAATAAAAAATGAATTATTGCATTCAATTAACTGCGGATGATCATCCGCAGTGACACGTCTAAATGAGCATTTATTCTCTGTTGTAAACTCGCTTCTTCGAATACGTATATAATAAACAGTATGTATTTAAACTTTGCAAGAGTATTGCTTCATATGTGATGGCGTGTTTGTCGGATTTCATCTTCTTCTTTTCGTGCTGTCTTCAGCGAGGGTTAGTGATCAACTCTCAATACATCTTCTTATACTGATCTCCTATCAGAAAAGATATATCTCAGATTTCCTATCAGTAAAGGAGTCCGACAAGGTGATACAATCACACCTAAACTATTTACAGCTACCCTTGAAGACTTATTTAGGCAACTTGAGTGGAATGACAAAGGGATCCCCATAAATGGAGAATACTTTAGTCATCTATGCTTTGCCGATGACATAGTAATTTTCTCGCAAGACTCAGAAGACCTCCAAAGCATAATGCAGGAACTCGCTGAAGTTAGCAACAAAGTAGGTTTGAAAATAAATGTAACAGAGGTGAAAGTCATGTTCAACTGCTTTGCGGGCCAAAAAGAGGTCCTCATCAATGGCACTCAGCTCGAACAGGTGAAAAGCTACATCTATCTGGGAAGAAGAGACAATTGTGGGACAAATCTATTCATCCAGTGGTATCCAAGAAGTACAAAACGTCCACAAGGTAGACCTAGAGGCCGCTGGATCGATGAAATGATAAAGTTTTGCGGAAGTACGTGGCAACGCAATGCACAGGACCAAGAGAAGTGGAAGCAGCTTGAAGAGGCCTTCATCCAGCAGTGGATAGATTCAGGCTGATGATGATGATACTGATCTAGTCGTATCAGATCATCAATTCCTTGAATATTAAGCCACTTACAATCAAGATAAACTCCTTTTAATTAACTATTATCAGTTGGATTTTTTATCAGTTTTTATCAGTTTTTCAATAGTGCTATCCATCAAATAGCCTGGGCTCCAGTATTCGTGGGTATTATAGTGAATTATAAAATGTTCGAATCGTTATTAAACATCGAAATCTAAACCAAGTTTTGATTGCGTAAATAAGAATGTGGTATTCATAATACTACAAATTGATAGTCTGTACGAAAATATTCTAATGGAACGCATACATTTTTCACAAATTTAATAAACATGTATTTTTTCGACGAATAATTGTGTTCGAAGAATGTTGGGCATAAATGTTCCTAGACCCGCTAAATACAGCTCTGGTTCCCAGCTACCACAATTGAGAAAAAGTTGTTTCGTTTTTTTTTATCAAATTGAAGATTTATCTTTGTCCCGGCATACAATCTTGCAAGCATGGTCATCAACTATTTTGTTGAAAACTGGAAACCGGCAAGTCAGAACAGAGACATAATTATTTATAGCTGCAAACAGATAACCAGTGTAAAAGCTTTTGATTCTACCAGTTAAATACAGAAATGATTTAATTATTGATACATGTAGTAATATATTAATAATATGCTGGTTTCTTGACACTTTCATTTTTTTATATTGGGTCAAGTAATGAAGCTTCTTTGTATATATTTATTTATTTATTTAAAAAAAGACACATTGAGCACATAATAAGTTATTAATTCAAGACGTTCACAACATGACATTTAGAATAAAAAGTACAGGTAAATCAACTTAGTAGAGAAAAAAAACAAAGCAAAAAATAATTTTATAGAAAAGAAATAACTAAAAAAAACAATAATAATTCAAAAAAATACAATTTAAACAATAAAATAGAATTTTAAAAACAAAATACAGAACGCATCGCTAAAAATGTATACATCTTTTTTCGGTTCGGTTTCTAACACATGGATGTACTGAAATATGACTATAATTATTCTGAAAGATCGAGAGGCTTAAAAGAATACTATTTTATGTAATAAAAATACTTTATGCAGTCATCAAATGTTTAAAATAAATATAAAGGATGATAAGGCTTCAAAATTATATAAATACATTATCTTCAACGTTTAAGTAATGTCCAGGCTAATGCTTTGAAAATACCATAAAATCTCCATTTTGACCTACGTTGGGCATGTGGGCCGTTAAGTAAAGTGCTGCCTTGTCGTTTTATTCATCGGAGTTGGTTTGTTAGCTTCCAGGTATCCAAGTCCTCCGTAAATGTATAAACTTTATTGTTTTCCATTAAAAAGATCTTGTAATAGATTTTGTAATAGAAGTGGGTAATGGTCACATACTAAAAATAGTTAGGGAAAGCATGTTGAGCTTCTTTAAGGGTGACACTTTTCTGCGTATGTCACAGGGTAGTTGTTATAGTATAGTAAATATGAGTTGATAAAGTATCCTAGTATTTATGGATACACGTAAGTTGTACGTATACAGTTCATCGTGGGACACTTATTCGTGCGCCGCAGTACCTGAAACATGAGTTCGTATAACATTTTATCAAATAACGAGTTCTTCGTTTAACATTTCACCGTGGAATAAATTTGTACGTATCTTACAAAACGCGGCGATAGTTTGCAAATAGTCCTGTTCCAATTAGATTAACCCTAACCTAACCTAACCTAACCTAGTAAAGACATCTCCACATGTTGTAGCATACGTACAAATGTATTTCACGGTGAAATGTTCAACGAAGAACTTGTTATTTGATTAATTTTTACATGAACTCATGTTTCACGTACTGCGGCGCGCGAATAAGTGTCCTGCGGTGAACTGTTTACGTACAAATATCCGGATACGAGTAATTATTGATATTTTTAGGACGCAGTGAAAAAGGCTATGTCGAACAGCGCTTCGAAACTTTGAAAACCACTGTGTAGGTACCTACCCAATCTTCTGTCAAGTTATATTATATGTTGTAATAAATGACGATTTTTAAAGAACACTGTCTTTTCAGCATTACAAAGATTATTGAAAAAAATATAATATAAGCTAGATGTCAGGTCATAAAACAAAATTGAAAATAAATCATTCATAGCCTTGATTTTTGATTTCTTAAAATAATTTTGCGTTGGATTAAGTTAAACAATGAAAAATTCGTGCATAGATATAGTTTATGACTTAACTTCCTTTCATGTGAGATGTCATACCGATAAAAGGCGGATTATTATTGAAAAGAGGATGGGTGGAATAATATTTGGATATCTTCATCATCAATCTTTGAGAGACCGGTGATGAGTGAAGGTCTTCTCAGCCATCTTTTGTTTCCCGTGCCCTTCGTCTAATGACGGATTATACATTTTATGAAATGATATTAACACATCATGATGTAATATTGCACTGTCATTATTTGACGTTTCCAATGCTACATGTAAAATAAGACAATTTCATAATTGGTAAATATCAGCCCACGATGGCCGCGCGGCTTAAGCGTTGGCATAATTATCGCGTCGTGGGTCCCAGGTTCGAATCCTAGGTCTGGCGAATACACATATTGTCTTTCAATTTGTGTTTTAGTCAGGGTAAGGACCTAATAGGTTGAACAAGTGGCTGACAGTCATTTTTCGTAAAAACAAAATCTGTTAATACAAACCTCCACACTGTTGAGGCCCATATTATCTTATTAGGATAGGACATGATTGAAAAAAGTATATAAACAGTGCATAGATATTATAATATATATTCTTTATAACACTACAACAGGACATCAGGCATAATGACAGTGGTGTAGTTAGTATTATAAGTGAAACAATCGCAAACACCAAGCCTTTGAGAAAATCACATCGGAAATTAAACTTGGAACCCCCGAGTGAGAGGCCAGCGGCTTACGCACTAGCTTACGAGGACCATTTTTGAAGTACTACAAAATAGATGCCGAATCTGAAGAAAATATTAATGATGTATTTATTAAAATAATATGTACATTATAATATTATTCAACTTCGTAGATGTATTAAATGTGCACATACACAGTTTTTGTATGGAATACAAGGTGACGTCTACTGGAAAATTATTAAAGCAGATCGTCAAATTCTACTACAGTTAAAAACTTTTTATTAGCAGCATTTAAGCAAAAAAATAACTAACTTAATATTTAATATGTTATTTACTATACGCTGTCATTAGTGTGAAACTGTTTATAAAATATATCAAATAATTATTATCTTTTTCTTATATTGGCTCTACAATCCTCTGTGGATCTGGCCCACCTCATGAAGAGGTTTCTTAACAGTTTTTTTTTGTTCTTATGAGAAATTTATGTTACCTATTAGGTCCATCCTCACACATTGTCATTTTTCCTAGACTCAGGATTCGAACCCAGGACCCACGGCATTATTAGCCTGACGTGTAATATCATATTATCACCTCAAGCCTCGTAAATATGTCTGACAAGTGTACAGCACTATTTTTATGGTGTCCATCGCGTGTCTCATTCCAAAAGTCACACTCCTCCACTATATTTATTAAAATGTTATGTTATATTTCAAATGATTATTATTTATATATTGTATAAAACAGGATTCATTCAAAAGAAAGAAATATTGTCTTAATAATAAACGTATGATGTAATGCTATCCAACCTGTTTTCCATATTTAAATATTTTTTTCATGTAGAGAAGATGATATCACATATTTCTCTTGTCTTTACATATTTTTGACCTTGTACTAAAATTCTGATACGCATTAAAACTTAAAATATTTGTTAATTTCGGGTGTAATTATTGAGATTATTTTAGAGTGATAACTGTACCATCCGCGGTAATAGAGGAAGTCACAAGTAATTATAAATGTTAAAAGACAATAAGATTTTGAATTAAGAATTTGGGACATTTTTTTTTGGAGGTAGAATCATACTTATGTAATGTTATTGTTACAAAGACATCAAAAGTAAATTTTAATATTCTTACATAAATATGCAGGCGTAAAAATATATATAAGAAAGTGAAAGAGATTAATATAAGTAATGAATAAATTAGCTGTAAGTAAATATTTGGCTTTACAGATTTAATTGCAGTAAATTTTAATTTATTGTGCTCTGTACGCACGTTTGCGTCTTTGTTGCTCTATACCTACCATTCAATATTAATTGGTATTCAAATCGGCGTGTTCTTTAGTACCAATGAACATCGTTGCATTATACTGCTTTTAAAAATACTATTATTATTAGCTAAATAATATTATTGAGTCACAACTTGGAGTCGCATGGAGGTCAAGGCTGTATTCTGTGAGGACCAAATGTCGTTTGTTTAACGTTTAACGCGTACGTGCTACATGTGCTCCTGTATGGCTGTGAGACATGGCATCTTACTAAGCTTCAAGAGTCTCGACTTTTGAGCTATGAGAATCGATGTCTCCGCCGAATCTTAGGGGTACATTGGTACGACCGCGTTACAAACACCCGAGTTTGCGAGCAGACACAGCAGCCTTCGGTGACTGAAGTTATCACGAAGAGACGATTCACGTGGCTGGGACACGTATTCCGGATGTCGCCAAAGAGTGCGGTACTTCGTACCCTTGTGGCACAGCCTCAGGGGTTCCGTCGCCGTGGCCGGCCCTCCCGCACCCTGTAGTGGTGCTACAAAAGCGACCTACGTGCTGCAAGTCTGACATGGTGGGAGGCGCAGGAGTTAGCGATGGACCGAGGGAAGTGGCACCAACTTGTGCTTGCCCTATGCTCCAATGTTGGGACGTGATAGGGTGTAAGAAGAAGAAGAATATTATTGAGAGCAGCGACGAGAATGTTGACAGGTGACACTGCCACCTGGTAATTTTTTCTAGTTACATAATTAATATGCGTCCAGTTCTTGATTTTTTTCTTTGTCACTTTTTATCAATAATTGACTCTGCCAGTTTTACAATCGCATGTATTTTAATTAAATCCTAATTCTTAATTAAATGGATACAATAAATTATACTTACTTGCACCTAAATACCATATTGTGGGATACATGTTTTTGAAATATGTATTATTTTTAATGTAAATGGGATTTTATTTTGCACCTGTGTTTCTTAGATATGAGCTGATTAAGTACCTTTACTATTTTTCTATTAATAATATTAAATTAAGGAAAAGGAAATATGTTTAAGTACTTACATAATTTAATCTATTTTTTTCTTATTTACAGATTTCAAATGATGCGAAAGATTTGTTGATATACATACCATTTGCGGTAACATCAAGCAAGGTAAATATATTAATTCGATTTTACTTGATTAATAATTCATGTGATGGCAGAGTGTAAACTAAAAAAGGGTGTGGCAATACCTACATCAAAACGTAAAACATATTATTTTAGTAGCAACGGTAGTGTTTTTACTCTTCCAAATTGGTTGAAGTTTTGACATAATACTTTCCCTTAGTTACAATAATTTTTCTTTTGATATGAGAAACCAGTGGCGAGAGATGGGGAGGTAAGCTGTTGAGATTTCACACTTAGGTATGGTGCCTTAGATTATAGAAAAATGGTGCATAATAAACTTTGTTAGTCATACTTATTTTTTTCAATTAAACCCTGCCTAAGCCACAACGGCCGCGCGGCTTAAGAGTCGGCCTATAGTGGCGTGGGTCCCAGGCTCAAATCCTGGGTCTGACAAGTACACATATTGTTTTTCAATTTGTGGATGAGTCAGATTATGGGCCTAATAGGTTGAGCGAGTGGCTGCCATCCACTTCCCGTAAAAACAAAATCTAATAATACACCCTGTGGAGGACCATATGATCTTATTAGGATCGGACATGGTCGAAGAAAAAGAAGAAACCAAACCATACTAGTTTAGGTAGGTATGCTATGGGTAATCCAAAAAAAATGGTGCACACTTTTTCAGTTATACTTATTTGTTTTCATTGAATTTAGAATTAGTCAGTTTTTTTAAATTCATTGAGCCCTGCTTAACAAAATCGTAATATCTATGAAATATCTAAAGTTATGTGTGGTTTAATGGCATCATTTTAGATATTTTAATTAGATAAACGAATATTTTTTTATTATTATCTATCTACTATGGTTTCGATTAGGCAGGGTTTAATTGAATTTAAAAAAACTAACAAACACTATAGACACATTGTAGTCTTTGTTTAATGAAAACAAATACGTTTGACTGTAAAAGTTTAGTGTGCACTATTTTTGTCGAATCTTAAAAACCTACCTCCATAATTCGTGAGAAACTATCTGTGTTTTACTCCTTGTCAGGATCCCTTGACATAGAATCGTTATTTTTTTTGATTTGACAGTTGACCAGCATTCTCAGCGGTTTGACTCCACCGTTTACTCATTATCCATAATACTAATGTTTAAAAAAAATGAAGTAGGTTATTTGCTATTACTTTAAACACGAAATGTTTACCAGGTTTAGCATTTAGAGATGAGTTTGTGTACATTGTGTAGTAACCGAAATTAGTTATCCGAATAAATATTAAAAAATCCTTGCGGTAACGAGTATTTCGAAATAATTCATGTGAAAATGTATGCAGAGCGACGCTATTTCAAACATTAAAAAGTTAAAACACTGTCAAAAAATAAACAAATAGATACCATCAATATTACGCAATACGATGTGTAAAATTGTCACGCCATATCAAAATTGAAATATGCATATTATTATTGTATGAAAAGGAATGTTTATTTAGCCTTGTAAGAGCAAAAAAAAATGAAGAGTATTTACTGTTTAATGTCTATAAAAAAGGAGCCATGGAATACATGAAATTTTGCATAATAATTTTACTATTATGATTATTTAGACACCGGGTTGCCAACCTTTTTTGAATCGCTATGCAATTTTATATTTTAGTCAAATTTGCTTTAAATAAAGGTATTTAATACTTCTTGGTGTCGTTTTCTATCGAAGGTTGGCGACCGACTTTCAGTATACCTCCCTATTTTGAGTCATTGAAATTAAAGGCCCCACTTAACCACAACTGTCCCTTACCGTACCTGGTCTTAATAGGGTTGTCATGGAACCCTACGTTTCGATATAAATGTTTGTTTTATGACTGGGAATGTCTCAGGAGAAGTTATCCAAATCTTAGGTCGACATGCACTCGAATGTGCTTTGACAGAATTTACATGATTCTAAGTAAAGTTAAAAGTTCCCATGGGAGAGGAGCACATAAGCAAAAAAAAATGTTAAATAACAAAAACAATTACAATACGGTCGAACAAACTAAGTAAATAAATTTTTAAGTCGACATTATGGTGCCGAAAATTTTCAGAATTGGCTTTTGTGGCGTCTAACTGCTGGTTAGACTGACTTGAGCATCTCATCCCTTTCGGAAATTCCCAAAGAATGTGGTTGGCATCCTATAGTTTTACGCCACATGGAAATATTGATCAGGTGACAAGTCTAACATCAAAGAGCTTGGCAGCAAATCCACCATAACCTGTCAAAAATTGACTGGTGTTGTGGTCAGGAGTAAGTTTGGTTATCTTCAATCGCTATTAGATATTATGAAAGATAAAATATGTATGCCTACCCTCGGTGGAGGCACCATACTTTCACTGCCAGTTCTTCAACGCTACATCCAGCATCATTTGACAAATTGTCCGCTTCCTCAGTGATACTTTTTCAGCATCAAGGTTTAGAGACCGGGCAAAGTGAAAGTCATCAACAATGGCACTCTCTCTTGCGAGGATCACAAATTAACAGTGAAAATAATTAATAATAACCGTTTTTTCATTTAATATATATTGTCATTTTTAAATTAAAAGAAAACTCAATATTTGCTCGTATTCCATATCAGACATTGCGGGGCAGCAGCAGGAGTTTTCTCTTAAAAGCTCTGTTTATTCGTGTGCAGTGGCTTTCTATGTGGTGGGATTAAACACATCTAAAAACCCTGCTTAAAAATATTAACTTAATTAATATTAATAATTATTATAGACTTACATTATCGGTTTTGAACAACGACATACAGCGAGCTTTTATTACTCACCACGGAGTTATTTGAATCGCTCCCCGGTATACGTGAACTAACGCTAATGCATTCGCATCCTTTGTAGAACGAGATTTGTGCCGCGACAACGGGATGGAACCGATTCATCCCGGTCAGCGAAAAATAGACCCCATAGCTTTATTAATTTGTACATAGGCGCCACCGCGGAATGGTGGGTATTTAATTAAATTAATTATAATATTACCTCTTAATCATTGTGTTATTACATAATTTACAATCTCTGCTTTATTTATTTGTATAATCTTCTTCTTTGTGTGCTATATCCGTTATCAGACGTCGGCGATGAATTTGGCCATTTGACCCCTGTCCGTCGCTGCTCTGAATAGGGATGGAGTGCTGAGCTCAAACCAGTCCCTGAGGTTTTTGAGCCAGGACGTTCTTCTTATACCAGGGCCTTGCTTACTGGAGATCTTCCCTTGAATGATGAGATGTAGAAGGCGATACTTCTCGGGATGCCGCATGATGTGGCCAAAGTTGTATAATAATAATAAATATCTACATAAAATAGCAACAGGTTTATATGGATAAAATAAATGAAATGTTTAATTAATTTTAATCATATAATAAAGTAGGTATGTCTATTATGTCTAATAATAAAAATATCGGCCCTGTATTTTTGACATGATAAGTATGTGGGGATGGTCCCTATGAACACTTAACTTAAAATAAACTCGCCCCTGCTCGTGTGTCATGGTGTATCAATATGATGTTCTGTAAGCGAGCTGGAAATCGAAGCCACTACCTTCATCAACACCTAGTCCAATAACTAACAAGCCATAATATTAGAACAATACAATGAAGTCATCATTAAAACAAAAAGTGTTGCCGATTTTTAAAAAGCACTTGGGACAGAATGAATATTCATGGTCTATTGAATTATTAGAATATTTTTGGTTTAATTATCTCACAAGGTCTAATAATTTGTTTTTTGTTATTTCAAATTTAAGTGTCTATTTATTATGATTCAGTGATGTCTCTTATTGTCTTTTCAAAATGTCATATTAATGGCCCCGATGGTTAGCGATGCGATAAATATAAATTCATTCGGGTGATTCCCACCCATCGTAGCATAGATTTAGAGCTGTAGTCTTGCTGGAAAGGAAAAATTTACATTATATTATATTAAACATACATAATTTGAAAACATTTCATGCATATACACACTACAAAAAATAATCGTGTAGAAAAAAATTCGACATCCGATGGGACTTGAAGCTGTAGCTGCTGGATTCGCGCTAGTATGCATTTTCAATTAAACTACGGGCATCTTACTAAATTACGACAATTTAAACTAGTAGTTATTGCGTGAAATGCTTATCAAATTGCATTACAATGTCGGTTTTAGTATATTACATTAAGGAAGGTATCAATTAATTCCTTAATTACTAACCGACGTCGCGGGTCACTCCATTATTTAGTTTTTATAACGTACTTAGACTTGCACAAGATTTGAGAATGTAACGTTCTTAAATCTTGTGTCTTATTCGTTAAATAAAAGATTTTTTTTTACTAATATGTGTATTTGGGAAATGACCAGGGAACTCAGATATAATGGGAACTGTAATACCAAACGGGTGTGGAGTAACAGGCAACAGATTTCAAGTGTGGAAGAATACGAGATAAACTTAAACACGTGTCAAGAATACGCTTGTACTTCGTTCTGACGACCTGTTCCCGATTTATGCACTGACGTTCATTCAATATTAGTGTATTTGAAGGTTGCAACACACATTATTTCATGTATATAATGTGTGGTTCATTTTCGTAGGACACTCACACATTCAAAACCCTTGCGTTAAAATGTAGTGTATTGGGGTATAGCCTATCGGAATTCTATACTATATTAATCTGTTTGTGGAAAGGACCAAGAAGTTCTACGTAATATCAAAACAAGAAAGCAACAGTACCTCGGACACAATATGAGACAATATACCCAACGAAAGATCAATAGTAGAAGCAGGTAACCGAGGATGACGTGGACTTCGTGTTTCTTCGGATTTCGTGGACTGCAAACAGTCCCGGGTAGCTGATGAAGATCGTCCTATTATTAGCGGACCTCTGCTAGGGTATAGCACGATTAGTAAAAGAAGAATTATGTTTTTCAATTTATGTATTTTTAATTTATAATACATACAAATAAATCAGAAAACGAATTTACTATACATACCTCGTACCAGTATTTATCGGTATGCATTCACCTTAATGTTGAGTTTGTATGCAACTAAGGGTTAACGTACACAATACTCCAGTGTCCCTGAAAAGATGACCAGTTAACCTCGCTGGACCGACTACGATACAAGAAATTTCCATTTGATTCTTTTATCTTCTTCCATCGGTCTTAGTTTCCCAGCGGACCTTGTTTTCGACTCACTAATGACTGGTTTTTATCTTACGCATGCCCCATGGCATAAGTATACTTGCATTGATGCATCCAGGCCTTGCCTTAAAAGGTAAAGCTTTTAAACATTATATTATATACCTACTTTAGAGTAAAAGCTTGTAGATGATTATTAGTCCCAAGTACTAGTTGAATTTGATAAAAGCTTTATTACCAGTGGTGTAGATTCAACTAAAATAGTATTCTTCTTTACCATGTCTGATCCTAATAAGATCATATTATGGGCCTCCAACGAGTGGAACAAAATTAAGGATTGGTAGACATATTATATTCCTTGCAGATGCATGATCCTACTCCATGAATATAAAGCGGAAACTTCAAGATTCTTTTTCTTTTGGCCATGTCCGATCCTAATATAGTCATATGGGCCTTCCACAGAGTGGAGGTTTGTATTAACAGATTTTTGTTTTTACGAGAAATGGATGTTAGCCACATTCTTAACCTATTAGGTCCATACTCTGACTGAAACACAAATTGAAAAACACATGTGTACATGCTAGACCCAGGATTCGAACCTGGGACCCACGATGTTATAGGCCGATGCTTAAATCGCTCGGCCATCGTAGGAATTAAATATTGATGTTGAATTTTCTTCCAAATGGAGCATTCAGTGATCACTGAAGTAATTTTAAGTTTGATGTGAGTGCCATTTGTTTATGGAACAATAAATAATAATATAGTAGATAATATGTATGGTTTATGCGAAAATTTGAGGTTTTTAAAAATGCCTTTTCCCCCTCTATCTCTTATACAAGAAGATTCTGCATCTTTTTTTAATTTTAATCCCCTCCCATAATTTAATTAAAGTGATTTTTTCAATACTTTCCATGGTTAGATTAGGTTAGGTTAATAACAGAAATCTAACGATCATAATACATGTTGTTTATCTCTATTAGAGAGACGTTATAACCATGAGTATAGGTGGACGTTATTTTATAAATTCTTAAAATACGGTCTGTTTAACTCATCCGGTGTACTTCCTTGTACCTATATAATTTTTTTTATTTACACATTTATACTGTAGAATAACATAATACTGATCTATCTCTTTTGTTATGTACCTAATATTGTTTTAATAATATTTCGTTGTTTCTAAATGTCATGTTGTGAACGTATTAAACTTATAATTTGTAATGTCCACAATATGTAAAATAAATGAATTGAATTGAATTGAAATCCCAGCACCGGACACCTGATTCTAAATGTATTGTAGTGTCATGTGCACATGATCAAAATAAAAAAGCAATAAGGTTATTCATAAATTCTTCAAAATTGGGCTGACTTATTGTCTAAGTATCGCATATTTTTACGCCCAGATTAAACTGGGTATGAGTAAGTATTTAAGTTTCCAAATTTAAAAAAAAAAACGACATATTTAACTAAATTCACGTGTTTCAAAATTACTGTGGGTAACAATATTTATTTAACATTGATGAGTTTATCTGGGATGGTAAAAAGTTCCGTATCTGCTTCCATTCCACTACACCACTGTTTATTAACCAGTATTACGATTATATGTTAAACTATCCATATCACATTGACACTTTGAAAAGATAATACAATAAATTAAAAACAACCCAAAATGAAAATTAAGGACCGGAGTGCTGTGTGAAGGTCGAAAATTTGGGGTATCTTTGCGAGCTGAGCCTATATAATCTGTAAACTTTGTAGGAAATACGTATATATATCATTGTGATACCTTGCCTTTTTTCGTCTTAGAAATTGACATTTAATGACCAAATACAATATAATATTAATACCATAATAATTACAAGATTATAATAACTTTTTATTTACCACATTTTTAAATTTTCTGTTGAATCATATAAACTTGACAATTCTATGTACCTATTAATAATTTAGGACAAATAAGGCAATTGTCAACAAATCATTTTTTTGCTCTTTTGCAACAAACAAACAAATATAGAATACTGAAATGTCGTTTTGATTTCCATAGTATCGCACGTATATATTAATAATTTAGTTGCTAGGACCACCCCCTTAGTAACCAATAATAGTGGATTGGATTACGGATTTCTTCCGAAAATTTTTCATACAAAACAGAATTAACTGAAAATTAATTCAATTCTACTTAAAGATGGCTAAAAGTGTTAAAAGAATGCATTGGCATCGTGTTCTGATATATTCTAAAAGTTTCAAATTTCTAGATAGTCGGGAAGTTAGTTAAAAATCGATTGCAAGATTTGTACTGGATAAACAACCACCGGACAAACAAGAATATGAGCTAAGAAAAACGTAGTAAAATAGATTTGTTGTAGACGTCATCGTGTTAAAATTGAGAATAAAATCATATTAATAAACCATTTCTTTTTTTGATAGAAAAATATTTTTTATCAATTATTGTTTCGTGTAGGTAGGGTTTTAAATAAAAACAACTAACCAACACAATCTTTAATATTATGTATTAATTATTAATTTTATTCAACAAAAACGAATAAGTATGACTGAGAAGTGAGCACTAATTTTGTCGGATCGTTCATATCATACCTGAACTATATTGGTTTGGTTTGGGCAGGGTGTAATTAAATTTTAAAAATTCTCCAGCACCATCTGCAAAAAGTATTCCTAATTCAATAAACATAAATAAGTAAAACTGACAAAGTTTAGTGTGCACTATTTATGTAGAATCTTAACAGCCTACCTCCACCCTTCGCCACTGTTGGAAGCCACTACCACTTCCCGGCGTGACACTGTGAGTTTTCGTGTATACGTCTTACGTAGGCGAGTCAGAAAAGAAAGTGCATCTCTCTAATTATGTATACGGATTCGATCAGAGCACCTGGACTATTATTTACAATCGCGTAATTAATTTTGAAATCGATTCAATTAAATTTTATTAGTAAATCCTTACGTTATTAAATTAAAATCGTTGACTTTCTTAATACAGAGCCATGAGTCAGATTGTCAGATATCAAAAATTTCCACTGCGTAAATGCCAAATCAATTATATTATGAGAAGTGAAAATAACGCGATAAGTAAACGCCTATCGCATACGTGCATTCGAAAAAAATAATGGCTAAAACGCTGCATCTACATTTTTATATTTGAATAATGACCTGTGAAAGTCGGATTCATTTCCCACGCCTCAAGAGAAAGATTTCATATTATTAATAGGTGAGTGTAATACACCTACATATTGCTGTCTGGAGTTTTTAGTCTTTAACAACAGTGAGAAGCAACAATAAAACATATATATATATATACATATATATTCAAATGATATTATATTATATTATATTATTTAAATGTCAAATAAAGTTGTTGGTTTATTCTGTAAACTATCATGATATCCAAATTCATATATTCGCTAATTGGTGATTAATTTTTTTCATTAGTATTTTTTTTTAATAAGGCATGGGTATATAAATATATATGATTTCATTTGAGTCGTTAAATTCAAGTTCAAGTTATTGTTTTGGTGTTTCCATTGGCTATAGGTATATCAAACTGTAACACTTTTACAATATGTTAAATTTAAAATGTAAATCCTCCGTGTTCTGATTATTTTATCTTAATTTCCGATTTTCTTATAATTGTTATGTATTGACACCAGTGACAATTTATCAATATCAGTGGCGAAGGGTGGCGGTAAGCTGTTAAGATTCGTAAATAGTGCACACTAAGCTTTGACCGTTATACTTACATATTTGTTTTTATTGAAATAAGAATACACTTTGCCGATGGTGGTGGTTTGTTTTTAAAATTTAATTAAACCCTACCTAACCAAACCATAATAGTTTATGTATGCTATGGGTCATGGGCCCCACATCGTGAAGCGGGCCCCCAGGCTAGGATCTTTGGCGGTCCCCCCTACCTATCGCTAAGGATAAAGGCTGTGTGACGCTCTACAGTAGCGTTTTCCAAATGGTGTACGCGGTAAAATTAACGTGTATGTTTAGTGTTTTATTGTATAATTTAATACATCCATTTGAATTATGGAGATGTCGAGTATTGATACACAATTATAAATTGTATCGTACAATCACATAACTTAAAATAATAATATTATTGAAAGAAAAAAGCAAATTTTTGATGTGTGTTTATCTCACTTATCTGGTCGTCTCGCCTCGCCGAGCTCCTCCTGAGCCCGGGCCCTCAGGCTAGAGCCCTTGTGGGGGCCATGGTATGGGTAATCCGACAAAAATGATGCACTCTTTTTCAGTCATACTTAATTGTTTTCGTTTAATTAAGCATACAACATATTGCAGATTTTGTTGGTTTGTTTTTTTTAATTCATTAATCCCTGCATAGACCAAACCATAATCGATAAAAATTATTTTTCTATCTATAAAATATCTAAACTTATGTATAGTTTAATCAATATCATGATTTTAGATATTTTACAAATAAACGAATATTCTTTTATCTAGTATGACTTGGATTAAGCCCGGGCTTAATTGAATTTTAAAAACTAGCAAACTCTATCTACATTAGTTGAACGAAAACAAATAATACAATTAACTAACTAAGTTTAGTATGCTCTAGTTATGCCTGATCTTAACATCCTACCTCCACAATTTGCCACTGATTGGCACCGCTTCTGGTTGGATCTTGTAACTTGTCTGGGAATTAGATTGTACTGAGGATTTTGTAGGGACTTGGACCACATCATTATTTTTCTGTTAAACTGAAGGATACATGGGTTGATAATTTCACATATCCACGAGGAGTTCTTGATGTATTATTTGGTATTTTAACACAAACCATTGGGTATATATGTATAAAGATGGGATGATTAATTATACTACATGCGTGATGTATGACATAAGGGGTTGTAACTAGGTATTCTGATTTTGGGTTGTTTACAATAATAATATATTAATTATTTTTCACTCACTGTAATAGTCAGTTCACTGTATTACACTTGAATATTTTACTTTATTTATTTGCCATTATTAACTATACGTTATGCAGCCTCCCGGCCCAAATGAGGTGGCAGGCTTTGGTACTGTTAACATCACATTCATAAGGTGTCAATTAATAACATATTAAATATTTATAAATAATCAACTCCAATAAACGGATATGTATCAAAAGTGTGTTGTAATGTCCGATGAAGGATATTGTAGAGAAATTAGAATTTATTGAAATTAGATTGTTGTGATCAACAACACACATCGGTTCACTCATGAGCTCATGACTATATCCTGATTTACGTCGGCAAAGAATGCAGATCAATAATAATTAATTAAACGCATAAATTTGTAGATCATAATGGGTGATTTTACAATGGGGCCATTCGAAGTTAAAATATTTTCCATTTTTCTGATGAATGAATTCTATTAACCTTTTTACATAAACGGTTGAATCTATACAAGAATCTGTGTATCGAAAAACGCTATATATTATGTCAGATACTTTTTAGTATATAGTATATTTTTACCGATTTTTAAGCCGACAGGAGAGGGCGGGGTTTACAAAATCTAGCAAATGTCACTGATTTCCACAATTTATTTTGCCTTCTCGTCGCTGCAACTGCGAAATCCCGGACTTTTCCAGATACGTTCCCCATATGCAGACAATCCGCACGTTGAGTCTAGCTATAAATACCTAAGAGTTATTGCGAGCTGTCGCATCCACAAGTGGTTATCGCACGCTCGTGGCTTAACAGTCATAATTGTTCGTACTGTCTTGTCTTTAAAGATATGATGCCTCAGATAATTGCAACAGTTTATGAGTGCACCGATCTTTCATATCGTAGAATGCTGAAAAGAGTAGGGCCAACCCATTCATTCCCTCTTGTGTGCGCAACAGTATGCATCTGTGGCTGTCATCGGATTCCCAGATCTCGATAATTATAATATTATTTAATGCATTTTATTAAATATTCATTTTTTACGTACAATCAGTACAATGTTACTTATTTCATCATAATTTCAAAATATTATTTCATAGTGTAAATATGTATAAATACCAAGCCAGAATCGAATGGACATCTTACTCTATTATAAGTTTCAGTGAAAGACACATCGCACCAAAATGCAGTTAAACCTATTTATTATATCATTGCATCGATTGTACCCTTGTAGTTATTTGAATCAGTAAATAAATTCTCACCTCCTCCATCATCACGAACTAGTACTACCGTATCTCATCTGCAAATCCTATCCTCTATTGCATGGCCCCCACAAATGGGGGGCTGACAGGGCTCTAGCCTGGGGGCCCGGCGTAGCGGGTCGACCAAATAAGTGAGATAAAAACAGATCACAAATTTTCTCTAATAGCAAAAAAAAATCTAAGGCGCTATTTCCTTTTAGTAAGGGTTATATTTTAAAGTATGTTGTTGTGCGATGTAATTTTTAATTACGTCATTACTTGATAACTCCATAATTCAAGTGGATGTAAGTTTTAAAAATACATCAAATACCTATCTTAATACCATGAACGCCATTTGGGAAACGCTAATGCAGAGCGTCACACTGCCTTTAACCTTAGGGATAGGTAGGGGAGCCCGACAAAGATCCTAGCCTTGGGGCCCGCTTCAGGATGTGGGGGCCATGCAGTCTATTGAACTAAAGAATACCACATGACGTACAACAGAATAATACACATCTATTGACAAAATGCTAGATCTGGCAAGAAAAGCGCTAATTTGATAATGCTGCTTACAAGCTTACTTTCTTAGGCGCTTCCTTATTGCATTAAGACATTGCGTAGAAATAATTATCGGAGCATGATAGTATTCATTTATATTATAGTAAATGCTTAGTGCTCAGCGGAGTGGGTCAATGAACGACCTTCCACCTCGAGTAGTCTCTCCGAAGACTTTCCACTGTTTTATGGTCAACTTCCTTGTCGCTGTCACCTTTGCAAATCGTGTGGTGCATCTTCCAGCACGCAAAAATATACGACGGTACCTATTGTTATCGTTAACTAAACGAGCTTCTGGTATTATCAGTTAGAAAAAACTTATTCTGTTATTTTAAATTAATTTTATGATCATGATCATAGCTGTATTTTAAATGATTAATCTTTATTTGTACGTTAGAAACTCTTTAGAATTTATTAACTATTCACATTTTAGCTGCAGTATTATAAGTTGTTGACGTATACCAGTGATCTCCAAACTTTATGTTACTACGCCTGTCTTTAAAAAAATCTAATTTTGGCGCCTTCCTTTATTAAAAAAAATAATACAGACCCATTTTAAATGGTAAAAAATGTACCAATACAAAAAATAAATACCAACGTTTTATTATATTTATATTCGTATTTCAATCAATTGGTTTTTAATATGATGGATGTGTTTGTTTATTAGCACAACTTTTATCACATTTAGGTCATTGAGGAGAGTACTAGTAGAGTAACTCTTTATCTTCTACTAAACGGGCTCGATATTTGGATTTCATTCCAGCTAATGCAGAAAACCCCGTTTCGCATAATTAATATGATGTTATAAATGGGAGCAGTACTTACGTGCATTGCTTTTTTTGACAAAATATTACATTTTTCACTTCGATTCAACCAAAATTGACCTAGTGCAGCGCTCGAAATGGACCGGAACGCATCGGAGCGCAGCTCCTGTTCGTGAATTCCTCGAGATTATTGCTCCGTCTCTTGGAAAAATGAAAAATTGCATTAGGAGTCGTGAATTATTCATTTACATATTTAAATATAATTTTTAAAGTTTATACGAAACTGAAAACATAACTCAATTTTATATACCTTGCCGACAACATTATGCCCAAATCTTGCATGCCACAAAACTGTTCCAGCAAACCGTTTAATCTTGGCAGGTATATAACAAAAAATCTACTAACTACATACGCTCTTTTTATATAAGTAATATTACATAAATATTTTAATATTTAATATTTTCGGAAAATTATCGAGCGCTCCGGTTCGTAAAATTGCTTATTTCGAACGCTGACCTAGTGATAAGAATGAAATTTTTGTTTCAACGAAGTATCGCTTGATAATTCAATCAATTTATACTTTTCAACAGTAGTCAATCCAAATTCATCATCCTGCTTGCGCCTCCCTTTGTAATAGTCTGCGGCTCCCCAGGGAGGCGCGCCTCCCAGTTTGGTAATCAATGACATACACAGTTTAGCTTACTGGAGGCAACTACCAGAAAAATACTGATAAAAAAGTTATAAAATGTGAAATGCGATAAAGGATCGACTATTAATATTACTTTATTTTATGGTTATGTGAGTTAGAATAGTTCTGCATTCAGCTGATGATCTGTTCGTAGTAAATAAAGATTTTCGATAGCGTATATTGTTCATGTAAATAATTAAAGTATTGCCATCGTTTTCAATATGCAACAATTATCATGAAATTATTATTCTACAAACAGTTTATCACATATTGCATTCAAAATATAAGCAATAACTAGCATTAGAATCAAAATTCCCGGTTTTAAGGCTTGAATATAGTGTACCTTGTGGGTACCTCACTTACCTGACGTAGTCCACTGTAGGTATCCAATACACCATGGTTGCCAATATTGATTAAAGAATATTATCTTGGTTTTTATTACCAGCCGCTGGCGTTATAGTCAAGGTATCTGGCACACATTTTAGTCCAGAGTTCATAAGGTCCCGGGATCGAGACCTGGTCAGGGATATTAACAACAGTGACATTTTCAATAGGGCAGAGGTACAAATAAAATTTAATATTGACGTTTTAATATTTTAGAAATAGGAAAAAGCTTCGATTGCTCTTTTTGCATCTAACTGGGAATTGATCCTAGAATCTTTGACACAAAAGTTAACGGCTGTACCAAATAATCACTGCTAAGTGTTAGGTTACAGGTTGCATGCATGTAAAATGTTCATATTATTAACACATTTTTAAATATAGCTTTATGAACCAAAGTTTATATGAGAGCGTTGGAGTGGTGCTCGGAGCAGGAGCGGAGCCGGAACACCGAAAATTTGTAGTGCTCCACTGCTCCTGATATTTTGTTATAATTAAAATTTCCTAAAATCCAATGAAAATATTATATTTGACACTTTGTAGCACTGTAATTATTTGAAATACGGCAACACTG
Source organism: Rhyacophila brunnea (assembly GCF_057557595.1). Classification (NCBI taxonomy): domain Eukaryota; kingdom Metazoa; phylum Arthropoda; class Insecta; order Trichoptera; family Rhyacophilidae; genus Rhyacophila; species Rhyacophila brunnea. Next base: position 18,326,067 of record NW_028232893.1, on the reverse strand, counting down.
CCGAGTGATAAATAACCTCACTTTTTTGACAGAAAAGGCAGGTAATGAAAGACGATTAATAATGAAAAGAACGAATAATAAACCTTATTTAAAAACTACTTATTTTTTTAAATTTGTATATCATATAATGCATATTAAAACGTTTTACCCGGAACGGAGCCGACCCTGGAGCGGAGCTGGAGTGGAGCAACCCAAAAAAAGGTTCGCTTCAACCCTCTGGTTTATATACTTACCTTTCTTTCGCTACACGCAAAACAACGACAGGCATTGATGCAATGTGTAAGCTCCATTATCCTGAAAATAAAATCGACAACGACCACATTATATATTTTATTATAATATATTCTATTAAGTATATATTATTATATTCCAGATTGATAACGTCATTTTCTAAAAAACATTTTGTAAAAAAATATTGTGCGGAGACCTATGTTTGAATTAGTATCGAACAGCCTGCAAATTGTGAGAGAATGTATTGTCATCGCACTAGCAACTATGTACCAAGTTTCAAGTATCTGGGTAGATGAAAAGTGGGCAACAATAATTATTAAGAGTAAGATAACAACTTAACAAATAGAAAAAAACTCTCTAGATTTACAGAATACTCTAGTATAACATAAATGTAACTAGAATAATAATTATTGATTGTAATAACACATTTATCGGCTGTCATTGATATATCTATAGGGTATGCCATTCCATACAATATCAGAACAACAAAATTGGTAGGTACCGATTTAGAAAAGGTTGTGGAAATCACTGGTATAAATCTGTAATAATCACTCTTATTGCAATATAGGTAGGTCTCAGTATTAATTGCAGATAAAGTTTATTTTCGGTCACTTTCGAGATAATTTTGTAGACTAAAATTATTGTGTTGGGAGCGTTTTATTTTTCACACACTTCATCCATTTACGACAATGTCTGCTGTTGACAGAAAAAAAAAATGAATGCAGATGTTTATGAGCAGAGACATTTACAAGGGCACTTTATGGGCTTCTTAATATTATACTGTTTACACCAGTAAGTCAATGCTTAATATAATATTATAAGTATTAGTAAGTGCACGTCAAATTAATGTCATGTGTATGACAATTTCTCATACGTTATGAAGGAAAACAAACAAGTGAAATTTGAAATCTGAATTACGTGCATCACTTGTTTTGTTATTGTTTTGTTTTGAATAAGATGTCAGACTGTCTTAAATGGCTGCCACAAAACACAAGACGGCAACACAAAGAGACGAGAGATTTTGTATGGCTCTCACAGTTTCGCATTGCGCGGGGAACGTTGGCTACATTGAGCCATTAAATTTAAATTAAGTAAATTAAAAAAAATATATGTTATTAGTTTTAACATCATAATATAATATATTGAGTATGAAACAAGATTCAAGCACTATTCACTGCTTTGTATGAAAAAAATACTACCATTTTATTTTCAACATTGGAGTTTGTTTCTACGACATGGTATACAACATCAATCAACTATTATTTTTATTCTAACGAATAATTCACAAGATTTAAAAATGTAACATTCTTTTTATTTAACATACATAATTTGAAAACACTTCTGAAAAATATATAACCAATAGATGGTTATAATATATTTCTCAGAAGTGTTTTCAAGTTATGTATGTTCAATATAACATCAACATGTCATTATTTTTATAGCGATAGTAGGTATATGATTTAGTCCATCTCTGCGAACCCTGAATGCCGAAATTACGAAAAATATTTTTTTCGTATACTCTTTAAATACTCTTTTAATTTAATAACTCTTTATAAAATTCATGCATGGTCATTACTGAGGATGGTGATCACTGAGTAAAATAACATCAGCCAGTGAGATTTATATATAATATGAAACATATCATATAGGTCAGAAACAATATTTTAGTTAGGTATATGTAAGTAATTGTTAGGTACATACACGGATTTAAAACAATATAAAGGAATTGACAATAAATAATTAATATTTCGTTGAGTTCTAGTATTTATTTTTATTTACAGCGAGTACCTACATAATTTTTATTGAAGAAGTATTTGAATGTAAATATTTAACGTTTACTTTTAATAGTAACTATTATAAAATTATTGTCTACTTACCTAATTTGAATACAGGGATTTCAGGATTAGACCCAAACCTAAAGAAAATGTGTTTTAGGTAATAATACTAAATAACGTTATAAATGCCTAAATTTTTCAGCAAAAATCTTGTAATCGATATAATTAGGAAGAAAAATATCATATGTAACTCATACGTAATAAATAATATTTGTAAATTTTATATTAAACAACTGAGGAATGCTAGACCAGAATGCTGAAAACAAATCAATGAATTCCACATTTTTTTAAATTTCGAGAAAAATGCAGTTTCTTCTACTCTTACGAGGATTAGAGACAATACTATAACGTTAGTCGGAAGTAGACCTGAAACCGTCGTGTCCGAATCTAATTCGCTACCTTTTTTCGCACCAAAGTGTGTGAACCAACCAGCCGTAATCTGTAAAGCTCTGTAATCCAAACGTAAATTCTTAAGTTAGTTTACGTAAACTTTTACCTATGTTTTTGTTATTTCCATCAACATATTATCTTGTGTAAAAAGGAAAATATACTTATATTCAATTGCCCCGTTTCCATGGTTTTGTTTTATAACGTTTTTATTAGCTCATATTCTTGTTTGTCCGTTCGTTATTCCTCCAGTACAAATCTTGCAATCGATTTTTAACTAACTTCCCGACTAGCTAGACATTTGAAACTTTTATAATACAATATCAGAACACGATGCCAATGCACTCTTTTGATACTTTTAGCCATCTTTAAGCAGAATTGAATTAATTTTCAGTTAATTCTGTTTTGTATGGAAATTTATTTGAAAAAAATCCGTAAAAAGTAAAAGACTATTATTGGTTGCTAAGGGGGTAGTCCTAGCAACTAAATTATGAATATATACGTGCGTTAATATGGAAATCAAAAAGGAAATTTCAGTATTCTGTATTAATTGTTTGTTTGTTTGTTTATTATTTACTTCATATCAAGTACACGTTTGAGCATATTGAGTATAATAATTCAACAGAAAATTTAAAAACGTTGTAGATAAAAAAATTCTTTTTGTCTTGTAATTATTATAATTAAAGGTAAAACAAACATTCTAACATAAACCGTCTTCTATCTCAATACTGTACGTATAGCATGCAATCTGTCGTATTGCTTTCTTATCAAAATTGTTGTTAATAATGTCTGGTTTGCCCGCTGTGCTCTCTTATCGTAAAACGTTTTAAAGTATTGTAAAGCTCCCACATCGTCAGTCAGTAGCTCTTCGAAAGTTATTGTTCTGCATTATTGTTTTATTAATTTTTATTTTTAATAGTAGCAAAAATAATTTAATTAATAATCGTGCCTTGAAACAATTATTCTTCACGTGTGACTCAATATCATCACTATAATCATTTCTTTCACTGAAACTCTTGGAAGGTATTCGCCTCCTTCAAATCCTCCTGTATCATAGATAATTCAGCGCCAACGTTTTCCAATTGCTTTGGCTGAGTGTCCTTAAATCTTTCGTGGCGTAGTTCAACATCAATATAACTCAATAATAATTACAAGATAAAAAGAACTTTTTATATACAACGTTTTTCAATTTTATGTTGAATTATTATGCTCAAACTTGTACTTGATATGAAGTAAATAAAAAAACAAACAAATATAGAATACTGAAATTTCAGTTTGATTTCCATAGTAACGCACGTATATATTAATAATTTAGTTGATAGGACCACCCCCTTAGCAACCAATAATAGTCTTTTACTTTTAACGGATTTTTCTGAAATAACTTTCTATATATAACAGAATTAACTGAAAATTAATTCAATTCTGATTAAAGATGGCTAAAAGTATAAAAATAATGCACTGGCATCGTGTTCTGACATATTCTAAAAGTGTTAAATATCTAGTTAGTCGGAAAGTTAGTTAAAAATCGATTGCAAGATTTGTACTGGACAAACAACCACCGGAAAAACAAGAATACGAGCTAATAAAAATGTTGTAAAATATATCCGATGTTACCGAAGACATTGAAAAAATATATACCTTTATTGTAACCAGATATAACCTAAATTGATATAATGTGACAATATAGCTGAACACAATAATACATGGACTAACATTTAAAATAAATGTGAGACATTTCGTGTACAAATAATAAATAACTTAATTAATAGGATGTTTCAAAGAACACTTCTGTAAAATATTTCAAATGTGAGTTAGAATAGTTCTGCATTCAGCTGACTGATGTTTGCGACGGATATATGACTTCAGGAGTAACGAGGAGATTAAAGAGCGAACAAAGCAGCAGCTTCTCATCATGCTAAGAGTGAAGAGGCGACGTTGGTCCTTGGTCGGCCACGTGCTGCAGACTCTTGAAGAAAACTTCAACCTGACTTGCATGTTCTTCAATTTGTACTAGAAGGCCGCTAAATACTATCCATAGAGTGTATACGGTGGAGCTACGTTATAATGGCATGACCTGGAATGACGCAACAAGTCATGGATTTTTGGAGGAGCCGTGCGGTGTCCATATGCTATAGCTAAGGGGCAGATATTCAACATGTATCAGAACAAAAATATTCACGTACATAATTTGAAAACATCTCAGAAAAAATCTTGTAAAAACAGCGTACTGAAGAGATAGAACCGAGGATTTTTTTAATTGAACAAATAGTTCACAATATTTTAGAATATAGTATTGAACTACCTATTTAATTTTTATCTCGACATCTGAAAATGACACACTTGCAACAATTCATTACGAATGGGTTAAGTTATCAAATAATAGAATTGAAATAGTGAGGTGAGGTGTGGATACATAATTGCGTGCCTGGATTTAACCGGTGTCCATCTCATTTATTTGGAAAAAAAACAAATCGAAGCTTCATTCTTCATTCTGTAAAATATCTGTCTAATTTTATTTCCGTAATTCACACGGACAAAGTTGCGAGCAATTTTGCCAGTCATTAACATAAGAAGAACGGAAGATCAAACATAATAGAGGAATCCGTTTGACTCGGTCAAGGTCCACCCCAGTTTGCAGCGCCAAAAAAGAACATTAAATAATTAATTCAAAATCATTTATTCGAAGCCATATTATTCAGCGGAAACGTTTTTCTTTTTTTATATATGGCTATTAAGAATAACGAATTACGTCTCTATTTTATTTTTTAATGTGCATTCAAATTATACCAGACTAGACATTTTATTAGCCAAATAAATAAAACAATGATTTAAAAATCTCCACTCTATTACGAACAATCGATTCAAAAACAGCCCATTACGTCTCTCTGCACAGCTTTCTATTTGAAATTGCCTCGGTATACACTGATTACAGATCTATTATCTATGGTAATGATAGTCTATTGATTTTATTGCCGTGTGGCATTAAAATAACTAAATCATTTTATTATTAATATTTATAAACAATAATTTATTCTGAACGCATGGCCGAAATTAATGCACGAAATTGTTAATCTTTTTTACGTGGAACCCGTTTTTATGAGAATATTTTATCTACTAATTCACAAATTAATCGTTGGCAGATATATACCTACCAGTCTGTATGTTGTTTGCCTTTGCTCACTATAGTACCGACCAGAGGCTAAGGGTGGAAGTAGGCAGTGAAGATCCGACATAAATAGTGCACACTAAACTTTGTCAGGGATGCTTATTTGATTTCATCCCTCCCACGTTGGCCGCGCGGCTTATGATATCGTGGGTGCCAGGTTCGAATCCTGGGTCTGGCAAGTACACATATTGTTTTTAAATTTGTGTACGAGTTAGAGTATGAACTTAGTAGGTTGGGCAAGTGGCTGACATCCATTTATCGTAAAAACAAAATCTGTTAATACAAATCTCCACTCTGTGGAGTTGTAAACCCATATGATCCTATTAGGATCGGACATGGTCGAAAGAAAGGGAAAAAAAGAATACAAATCGCAGATGGTGCTGATCAGTTTTTAAAATTCAATTAAACCCCACGTAAACCAAATAGAGAGACCGGCGAGAGATCGGAGTGAGTGGAGAGCGGTTGTGGAGGAAGTCAAATCCCACCCCGGGATGTAGCGCCGTGGAAAAAGAAGTAAACCAAATAGGTACTTATGACTGACAGAGGTTAGTGTGCACTATTTGTGTCGGACCTAAACATCCTACCTCTATCCTTCGCCACTGATATTGATAAATGGAATCCAGGATTTTCTATTTTAATCAGGAAGCAAAAATCAGACTCTAAGTCAGGTTTTTTATTGAAAACACATAAATTTGACAAACTGACCATAGATTATCTTGGACCAACCAAATCAAAGCATCAGTAGGTTCTTTTAGCTATCACACAGTCTTTAAATACTTATTTACTTAAGCTGGCGCTATAAATAATTCTAGCCTACGGCTGATTGCACAACCATCCTCCAGGAATCTCTCAGGAGCTCTCTCTCTCCAGTCGGTCACTTAGCCTCTGCGTCCCCCTTGATATTATCTCTTCCTGGGGTGGCCCAGGGGTTCCTTCATAAACTTAGAGAGCTCTAGGTATATCACATTTCACAATGTGACCAAACCATCTGAAATATATGTTGACTTAATAATTAATAATTGCACTTTTTAAAACTTTGATTGTAGCGTTCGCGAGCCACAGACTGAGAGTCGCCGAAATAAATGATAGTAATTATAGTTAATAGTTTGGTGTGGTTAAAAAGAAAGTGTATCGATGCATTCACATCGCATTGTTTTACGTAATGCGGAGCTTATTTTGGAAGTTCACTAACCTACCATTATTGAGAAAAAAACAATTGTGTAGAGTGTAGACTGTAGATACCAACCAAAGGCATTATAGAAAGCTTTGTACTATAGAGCCGAAGCATAAATTCATGAAGGTGAAGCTGATATTTCAAGATAAAACTAAACAGAAAATTTTACATAAAACAACTCATTGAAATGTCAAATAATTGGCGCCATTTTCGCGTAAAATGGAAAGAAAGAAATTGGCTATATTAGTGATTTTATTTTTTCAGTTTCTGTGTAAGTACCTACCCTTTTTATCATTCCCTTTCTATTTTCGGTAGTTTTCTTGATTTTGTGCAATAGTTAGTCTCGACATCGTAAACTTGTAAGCTGCAATTTGTAACGATGTTGTTTTGTATCATTAGTATTTGTTCGGGGTCTAGGACGATTCGGCGCCCGGACAACTGGGCGTCACGCAATCTAATGAAATTCAAAAATTAATAGACGTTCGTGTATTATAGGTACTATTAAAATATATATCTAAATTATTATATTACTATTTGTACTTGGTGAGAATTTAAATATGCACACGTAAATAATGATTTCTCTCTCCTCTTGGTCGTGCACTCATGGCTGAGGATCGTGACCACATTTAAATTTCGCCATCCTTTGAGCGACCAAGAATTTCCATCCTTCTCGATCTTCCGCTTCTCTCAGGGCAGAATGGATGGTGCCCCCAGTCAGCTCTTTCACTTGGTCGCTCCATCGCGCAGACGCTCTTCCTCTGCTTCGCCTTCCCTGGACCCTACCAGTCTTTCCAGGTTGTCCGGTCCGCGCCTGACAATATGTCCAAAAAACTGCAGAATTCTTCTCAGACATATCGTCGAGAGCCGTTCCTGTAGTCTCTGGATGATTGACTGGTTCGTCCTGTGCTCCGTCTAAGAAATGCAAAGCATTCGGCGCTAACACCACATCTCAAAGGCATCGATTGCCTTCCGTTCTCTTGCCTTCAGGGTCCACGACTCGACTCCGTATAGAAATATCGAGAAGACTAATGATTTAATTGTGTAAATAATGATTTAATTGTGCATATATTTAAGTTCTAATGATAAGAGAGTTATTTTATTTATATGTAAAGCCTCGGCATAATAATTCTCAATCCGCAATAAAAAACATTTTTAAACATAAGTACATAATGTTGAAAACAAATATATTATAACCAATAGTCAACAGTAACTCAATTTGGAAAGCGTTGAAGAGAGTATTAAGAGCCATTAGTTAAAATTTGTAGCAATTAAGTATGGGGTCTTTAGCAAAGTGGTCTATATGCATGGGCGCGAAACCCGAGAGATGCAGGTTCGATTTCTGCAGGGTGTCTTACTTTTTTCAAAAAAAGATTTTTTCTATTGGTTATAATATATTTTCTCAGAAGTGTTTTCAAAATTATGAGTCATTCATTGAATAAAAAATAAGTAGTTAATTAAAAAATATTATGCTAAGATCAAAATGAAGTAAAAATACTAGGTAGTAGATAAATTCCTCGTATACTTTCTATATAAAATCGTAGCGAACGTCTATTTATTTCATTCGACATTCCGGCGCCCAATTGTCCTGGTGTCTAGTTGTCTACAAGCGGTTCACAAGATATTACATTGTTTATATAGTGAGAGTTTGAAAATATGTTTTTTTTTCTTCTCGTTTAAAGTTATAAAATTTTGACTAGTGTCAGTTTTATTTCAAATGTGAGCTGTATTTAAACCCAATAAATTATCCTCAAGGTAGCATTGACTCCCATGAAGAGATATAGATAATTTAACAAGATATTAAAACTAAATATTATACTTACAAGAATCCACGTTGAATATTGACGGTCTCCCAGAATGTAAAAAGTGAAATTCTCGATGTCTTTCGTTTCTACATTCCTCGCGGTTGAGAATCATGATTCTTTTCAAATGTCCTAGTTACTTTTATCTCTTCAGCGATCCCTGCATTTTCCGCCTCCATATCTGATGGTATTGAGTGTGCCGTAGAGTTCTTCATTTGGTTGATCTATCGAGTAAGGAAACGTCATCTTAATCGTCGGCCAAGGATATGCCCACTGACGATAAGCTCTTTTTTTAATTTGATGACCAAACGATGGTAGTAATACTCTCTGAAACATATTTTAGAGAGCCGGTCCTTTGCTTTTATTTATTAATACAGTAACAATAACGGTTTTGTTTATTTTGTGGTATACCAGGACCCTGTATAAACTGTAATTTTCTAACGTAGTGCTAATTATTGCTTAAGAGCATACATAAGTGAAACGGCAAATAATTTTCAACAGTAGGTGGAACGAAATTTCGCAGTCGTCGCCAATCACAGACTGATAGTCGAGGTGAGAGCACGTCAATTTGTTTTGTGATGGCGTCGGAGGAATATATTCTTAAATCGTGTAAAGATGACTAAAAAACGTTCCGCATGTACTTGAAAAAAAAAACAAATAATGAATATACTATTATTATTACGAATATAGTAATAAACATAACATTAAAAGGACGCATATTGAATTTTTATGACACATTATATTTCGTTCGGCTCGCGACATTTGCACAATCCGCTCATCGCCTAGTCACGATCTTTTTAGACCATGCCTCAGCTGAACACTAAAATTGGAATACGTATATTAATACGAACGAAATATGCAATTGAAAATCTTCATTTACTGCGAACAAGTTACTATCCGACAATAAGAAATCGGCGATAACAGGTCGCTGTAGTCGCATATAGGAGACTTCTCAGTGACGTACATGTCATAGCGGCAATGCGTTCTATAGGCGTGTTTAAATAATGTATTGGCTCTCATTTTAGATGCGACTCTTTTTCTAACATCAACACAATTCTAAAATCACTCCTGATCGTTTTAGACATATTTTTTATTATAAAAATCTTCACATTACGTCCATTGATAGATCCGTACACCACGGGAGCGTAAAATTAAATGATACATGTCGGGGCGTTGGAGGGGATTGTTAGTTTACAGTTTTAACACGTGGACAAGAAGTTCTTATTCGACAATACCACATTGCTTACGCAATAACTAGCACTACCATCGTAGCTCGCAATTTATTATTTTACTATAGATGGATGGTAACCAAAAACATGCGACCCTGGCACCGTACCTCAAAGGAGGCAACCATAAATTATATAATATAATAGGTAGCACGTCACGGTTTTTGCAATCACTTTATTGAGTAAGTATGTATTTTTTACTGTGTTTCTAATAAGATAGTTATTATTTGTCTACGTACGTGAGTATCAAAATACGTATTTTAATAATTATTCCGGAACGTAAATTATTATAATTTATCGAGAGGATAATTTAATAAGTTTTTCGTTTATATTGGTACTAAATAATGAAATTATATTGAGTTTTACGCATCATCTTATTTACAAAGTTCATTAGCCGACCTTCAAAACTTATTGTTGTTTTTGACAAACAAAATGTTTAATTTACTTAGTATGTTTGCCTGCGGTCTACGGTCAAGGTTTGCGAACGTTTATTAACCTACGGTGTTTTGTAGTGGATCTTATTATAAATTTACGGGATTTTTGTTGATTGAACATTATTGTAAAAAAAATATTAAAATACTCAATCACCATCGGTCTGAGAATAGTAATCACGGAAAATAGAGGTGTTGCAAACAATCTCCTTCCACCAGTAGGGCAGGGCTATTTTCACTTAACACAAAAATCAATAAAAAAAATCATATTTAACCCGATTGTCCATGTTTGCATCAACCGCGAGCTATCAAATGTCGTTGAGTAACACAGTTAACATGTTTTACTTGATTCCAAATGTGTCGAGAAGTAATACGTGTTAGCTGTACTAACAAATATCTTAGATAATCGCCTTGTTTATGAAATTGCTCCGAGTGATATCCATGTTATCTTGAACCAATAAAAATAAGGGAAATGCGTTACCGTGTTAACTTTTATAGAATAGCTCTGCTGGAGTGATTATGCGGTGATTTTGTTACTTCAGTCATTGTTAATTCAAACACACATGTACGTTTATGGGTCGACGATGCAGGTCTTAATTGATTCCAAATGCATCCAATTGGAGTGTGTTACCAATTATTGTAGATAACCGCCATAACAGAATTACCCCGAATGACATCAGTGTTATTTTGGTTGAAGAAAAACCGTGTTAACCAGTTAGAATAGCCCTGGTGGTATATAACGCAGAAAAAAGTCACTAAAAACGAACAACTGTCGAACGTTAACTAACCTGTCATTTGTGACAGTTAGAAGATGCACATCTTTGTTTATACAAATTGTTTTAGATATTTTATTAAACCTTTTTTATTCAAAATAATATGCTAAATTTATGATATTCGTTATTTAAAAATATTCTTCAAAAATGGTATGTTCATAATTAGAAAAAATATTTGTACTAAATGTGACTTAAACTTGCATTCATCAGATGGCCAATGTGCTTTTCCAATTAAGTGTTTATATTGTATTCGCCAACAGAAATCTCTACCAACGCATTCCGATCCATCCCATAGTCCAATGGAAGGTGTTTATAAGTAATAAGACTCGATGGATGTAACTTCTGTCGATTCATAGCCAAATTTTCTGAAAACTATGCATCTAAATTTTTTATTGAATAACTAGCCAATATTACCATACGTGTGGTTCTTGTCTTCCTCTCTTTTAGACGTTTACGTATATCTTCTATCGTATCGTTTTTGTGCTGGTGTTTCAGAATCAATTATTTATTTTTCTTCTGTCAGTTGCTGCATCATGTCTCTTGACATTGCTGAGTACGACATCGTTCATTTGTCAAGCGGCGACTCTTACCCGATGTTTCTTCTTCATCCATAGCATTTCTATTATTTTTATTAATTGTGTATGTTTCCTAAGGTTACAGTATGTTACAGCACCCTATCCCAATTATAATCACCATTAAATCTCTTGCATAACACACTAATTTCTCGATCACTTGATATGATATTACCGCACTGTATGTATCTGTCAAAATTATTATGAGAGTATCATTTGTTTTCTTTCATGACTATTAAAATAAACGATTATTCAAATTTAGAATTAGTATTTATACTTGTATATTTAAATACGTTTCCTCACTGACTCGCTCTCTGCTACACATGTCTACATGTTTTCTCTCATGTATTACACATAATTCAAGAAAAATAATATGATATAAGCAAGGTAACAAATAGTTTAATTTGAAATTATTAGCAAGTCTCGAAGGTATTTTTCAAGGTAAAAGTTAAATAATCTCGTAGCATCGATCCTCTTCGACACTGGGCTTGTGTCCAACTGTTACGTCTGCCAAATGAATTCAAATTGATGTAAAAAGTGTTATATGTCACACGTTTGTTTGTTTCAAGACGCAAGAGAGCATCTTGTTCCGTTATCGGCCTGATATTGTGTACAAAATCTGTTGAAAGTCAATGCGTACGTTTGTGGAATAAGATATTGAATCGATCGACACACTTTTTGGGAGTATCTTAACATTCATTATCATCAACAAAGGTCAATCCACTGCTAGATATAGACCTTTATAGCTACCTCCCGGTCTCTGTTTCAATCTCTAATATTTATAAAGGAATAAATTTTCCTTTTTCACGTCATCTATGGTAAAAAAATGCCGCAATAATGTCCTCCATTCCTTATTATTTTATTCTAATCGGCGTGTGAAAAATAACATTGATACTCTCATAAGATTAGATGCTTACAACGCGGTAATATCATGTTAAGTGACCAGTGGCGAAGGGATGAGGTAGACTGTTAAGGTCCGACATAAATAGTACACACTAAACTTTTTCAGTCAAAGTATTTGTTTTCATTGAAATAAGACTATAATATTATGTAGGTAGAATCTATTAGTTTTTAAAATTCAATTAAACCCTGCCTAGTCCAAGCCATAGTAGATAATAGTAAACAATTATTCTTTTATCTGATTTTTTTAAATTATGCCATTAAACCGTACATAATGTTAGATATTTTATAGATAGAAGAATATTTTTTTATCGATTGTGGTTTGGTTAAGGCAGGGCTTAATGATTTAAAAAAAATAGCCAACACCATCTGTAATATGTATTCTTAATTCAACGAAAATAAATAAGTATACCTGAAGAAGTGTGCACTATTTTTGTCGGATCGCCCATTGTATACCTAAACTATTATGGTTTCGTTCAGGCAGGGTTTAATTCAATTTTAAAAACTCACCAGCACCACCTGCAAATTGTATTCTTATTTCAATGAAAACACATACGTTTGAATAACAAAGTTTAGTGTGAACTATTTATGTCGAATCTTAACAGCCTACCTCTACCCCTTTCCACTGTCGTTTGGTGATAATCGGAAAGTAAGTGGCATCAGGATCACTTGCTAATAATTTAATAAACTATTATTTTTATTAAATTTATTAATAATTATTAACTACGTACCATTGGTTCAATGGACGATAGATATATTATTAAGTATGTATATTTTATTTTATGTTCATATTAAGTCGTAAGGAAGTCACTACTTTGTTCCGTTATTTCCGCACATCGACAGGCCGTGACATTTTCATTTCAGCGCAATGCCAGAATTATTATCTCCCACAATAACATAATAATATGATCTCTATAATTCCAAGTTATGCATCCATTGTATGAATGTTAGACTTATAGAAAGCGAATCCCTCGTCTCAATTGCAAATCGTGTACCACCATAGCTATCTGGACGTTGAATACTACCGTTTCGGACAATGATATCGTACTTACACTTTTGAAAGTGTGATTTTCTATATAAGTATAAATTTACTTATTCTATTTTCCCCATTAAAATATACTAAATTATAAATAAAGTTGGTAATAAAGTATAGTAAGGATGTACTTTAAGGTGAAGTCTTGACTGAGCCTTTTTTATAGAGGCACCTAGCGGAAATATACGAAGCTTGCAATTTGAGACGTTTTTTTGATAATTTACAATTTCAACTGTATTAATGAATAAATATTATGTATCTGAAATTTTATTTATGTATGGTCCCAATATTGAAGCTTGATTTGATATAAATAAAAAGGATTTCAAGTTATACACATTTATATTTTTTATAAAAATCGATGTTTTTTAAAATAGATATAAAAAATATTAAAACTATGAATTAGTCGAAAATCGCTTAGGTGATGCTTAGAATAAACTAAGTTTTAATAATAAATATGGCCATAAAATATATGTAACAATATGGTGCGGTCCGATTCAACAAATTCACATTTTATTACATTTTTTACAATTGTAAGTTTATCTTTGACTTAAAATAAAAAATATTTTTCTTTTTAATGTTTTCATATACATATTTATTCATTAATACAGTTGAAATTGTAAATTACCAAAAAAAAATCTCAAATTGCAAGCTTCGTATCTTTCCGCTAGGTGTCTTTTTATAAACGGCTCAGTAAAGATTTCACCTTAAGGGCTCGAAGGGATGATACCCGCCACCCGGTAATACTTAAATGAAAATCACGAATGAAAATAAACATTCGTTTAATTAAAATCAGCAGTTTCTTCTAACTAGACATATTTATTATATTACAAACAATATCAATTTACTTACCGTAGTAATCAGCCATTCAAAAGTATTAGTTTTAATTGAACTAAGCTGCAATGTGTAGATGGTGGCTCTATCCGACTGATTTTCTCTTAGGGATGCTCACATACTATAGCTTAAAATTTAGAAGGGATCTTTATTTAGCTACATATTTTTTCAGACTTATACGCGTCGTAAATGTGAACTCTGCCATTCTTGGTGGTGTTGGCTTGTGTGTCTCTGATAATTACCTTAGGAATCGAGGGCATCCGTTGTTTGTTCTCCCACGGTGCAGAACTAACCTGCCATTAGTAATGCCAATTGGGAGGGCAATAACCATGTTTAATGAAATCGCTTCGGATATTGATATATTCTACTTACGTGAGGGTGAATTTAGGTGGACGTTGTTTTTTAAATTCTTAAAATAGGGTCTGCTTAACTCATCCGGTGTATTTCCTTGTACCTATATACTTAATATCTTTTGTATTTACACATTTATACTGTACATAAAACTGTTTTAATAATATTTCTTTGTTCCTAAATGTCATGTTGTGAACGTCTTAAACTTATAATTTGTAATGTTCACAATATGTAAAATAAATAAATAAATTGAAAAATTAAATAAATTGAAAATTTATTAGTTTTTTAAATTCAACCAAATCCTCCATAATCCAAGCCATATAGATAATAGTCAAAGATATTCGTTTATGTATAAACTATTTAAATTTATGCCATTAAACCATACTTTAGATTTTTTTATCGATTATGGTTTGATTAGATGGATTAGGCAGAGCTAAATGAATTTTAAAAAACTAACCAACACCACTTTATGTAGTCTTAATTCAACGAAAACAAATAAGTGTGACTTATAAAATGTGCACTATTTTTGCCGGATCGGCCATAGCATACGTAAACTATTATGGTTCGGTTTAGGCAGGGTTTTTATATATTCATTATATCTATTTATAATAAGGGATTTATTGGTGGTATGGAATACTGGTTCGTAATATGGGACCCTACCACCTTAAAAGTACTAGAGCTGCTACATACTCGTACTATAATTGTGTTTACTTTATTTTAGATTGCATCTAACTAAAACATTTCAAAGTAACTTATTATTTAAAAAAATGGACCTCAGTGAAGTTAATAGCTTAGACGTACATAGCTTTTTCCGAGCATCGTAGATATTATTTGGTTATGTAAATAATGCCAATTATCATTCAGTTGGCATCCTTGTTATGTATGTACGGTAAGTATTTGTCTACCTGTACAGTAATCGTGGATTACCTTGATCTTTGCAATGCAAAGCCGAAGCGTTTGGTTATGTGATCTGATTTAATCGATTGTAGGAATCAACACCGACAGGTAAAAAACGTGAGGTGATTTTTAAACTTAATTTAACTAGGTAAGTAAGTGAGATGATAACAGGAAATAAATAAAATAAACTAAATTATACTATTTTAATTTAAGAATATTCTTCCGTATTACGTCGCATTTACTCGTTAGGTGAATCTATGCAAGTATGTCCAACGCGTCTATCGTGGGATGAATTTTGGTCAGTCGTACCACAGGTTGTAATATAATATAAATCCATTGAGATTTCAAAGGGTGATCAGTAACCATTCTTATTTTACAACGTTTTTATTAGCTCGTATTCTTGTTTATCCGGTGGCTGTTTGTCCAGTACAAATCTTGCAATCGATTTTTCACTAACTTCCCGACTAGCCAGTCATTTGAAATATTTAGACTATATCAGAACACGATGCCAATGCATTCTTTTAATACTTTTAGCCGTAGAATTGAATTCATTTTCAGTTAATTGTGTTTTGTATGAAAAGTTATTTCGGAAGAAATCCGTAATCCAATCCACTATTATCGGTTGCTAAGGGGGTGGTCCTAGCAACTAAATTATTAATATATACGTGCGTTACTATGAAAATCAAAATGTCATTTCAGTATTCTATATTTGTTTATTTGTTGCAAAATAGCAAAAAAAATGATTTGTTGACAATTGCCTTATTTGTCCTAAATTATTAATACATAGAAATGTCAAGTTTATATGATTCAACAGAAAATTTAAAAACGTGGTATATAAAAGTTTTTTTTATCTTGTAATTATTTTTATCTATTTCATAATTTTACATTATGTGCAAGTCATTTTTAAATTAACCACAAGGAAGCTCGCAATGACTGAATCGGATGGCATTATTCACGGCATGTCACAGGAGTGAAGGACCCCATGACTACCCAGATGATTTGACAGTCGAACAGTTTTCTAAACGGGTTGCCCCGATAATCTCGGCATTCTACGACATGCAAGAAAACTCGTGGCTCTTCTGGATTTGTGCAATAAGCTGAGGCATCCAAAGTTTGCTTTAATATTCTGACGTGACATGTCTAAATGAAAAGACAGCGTGGACGACACAAATAGACACTAACGATCCTAAAAATCATGATCATCATTATGCCTTGCCACACTTGCGGATGCGACGGGTCACAATTAGTCGTAGGTGAGCACCCGTATTTATATATGAAGGTCAGATCTTCATCGCTATACTCAAAGTGCTGAGTGTCTAGATATGAAGAATGTAGCCTGAAAATTGCGAGCGCCCGCGATTGAAGTGACGAGAAGCTACAAGTAGGCGTAGGGTAGTAGCAGTAGGCGAGGTAAATGCGGAAGTTAGTGGCACTTGTTAGATTTTTTGACCCCCCCCCCCCTTCCACTGCCTTAAGAAAATTAATTACAAATCATTATCAATATTTATTTCGAAATAGACCCCCCCACCTTATACACATGTTTCTTTGTGCCTTCCTGTCGTTTTTTACGTATTGTCTTATCTTATATATAAATCATTAAATGCATTTATTTCTGTAGTCTCCGTGTCTTTCTCTCCCATAGCACTTTTTATTAAATTACGTCTTTTGGTAAACTCAGTCAAAGTTCACTCGAGAGCCTGGCGATCTCAGTCTTTGGCATCTGCTTTTGAGACATTCCCAGGCGTAAAAAACTACTGATGCTTCACACCAAGCATAGGGCCTTTTGATACACTGGATTAAGACTGAGTTTGGTGCGGGGCGGGTTGGTTTGGAGGGGTCTATGCTTGTGCTGTGCGTTCCTGTTGTAAGCTATTTAGAGTAAGTACATTCAGAGGTAAAAAAGGAATAAGATAAATACGTAATTATCGAACTGAATTAAACATGTTTGATAATAATTATTAAATAAATTATCGAAAGGAGAAATTTCTCGAACTGTGACTCGAATCCTTAACTATCTTATACTAAACCATTTCTTTTGTTCAACGAATAATTCACAAGATATCGAGAAGGTAACATTCCATATTTTGAACATACATAAATTTAAAACACCTCAGATATAAATATCCACCAGAAAAAATCATATTTGAAAAGAAGTACGATGCTCAGTGACATCCCGTGGGGGTAGGCAGATTGAGCATCACTTGGGGGCGGCAGTTACTTGAAGGGCGGCAAATCAACGAGTATCATTTGAAATATATAAAAATAGCTACCTAAATTTAGTAATAGCGAAAATATCTTTCCATTAAAAAAATCAGCTCACTGGTTTTGTCGGGTTCGCAATATCTAGCTTACTTCCGTTGTCCATCGACGTCCTTGGTGACCAAAAACGACACGTGCAGATTTGCGAATAATTAAAGTCTGATATTTTGTTTCATGTAATGTCTCCATACAACTCATTTCTTAGATATTGGAAAGGATGATAAAAATACTCTATAAAAAAATGGAGCGGCATTTTGGCGCTGCCTGGGGGCAGCATTTTATCTAGGGACGTCACTGACGATGCTCGACGGGATTTGAACCCGTATAACCAATGGTATCGCGACAACTTTTCATTAACCAATTATGCTACAAGCCTCCTATCTCATTACAACAATTTAAGCTAGTAGGTCATACACGAAAATATCAAATCAGATGGTTAATGCACTGTTGGCGCGACACATCTGAGGTGTTTTCAAGTTATGTAGGTATGTCTTTTACTAATTTAACATTTTGCCAAATAGCTTTGGTCTTCGGTAATAAATCTCGAAATACTTAAATGATAAAGTATATCCAGTCTGAGTCGTTCATTACCATATGTCATGGGAAATATTATTAGTAAAAGATTGATTCAAAGGTCAAACTAACGAGTTGCCAATTTAGGCATGTGAATGTGTTATCAAAGATTATGAAACATCTCTATTATTCCCATTGATCATTTTTTATTCGCGTTACGTTTAATATGGCTACGCGTGAGGTCGCTATTTATGTGTCCATATTGTCTAAATAATGATTAATTTGGATCCAGCTAATATGCAACGCAGTGACCTCTTAGGAAAGTTATTGGATTCAAATGAGTTCAATATGTGGGAGAGATGACTACTAAAATGCAATTAAAATAATTGAGAGGTCAAGATTACATTTATGCAATTGGGTGTTTTATCAATATGTTGATATGCAATTATGATAGACTCCTTATATATCCATATATCAATAAAGATTACTATGCATTTAAATAACTGAAGGTGTGAATATAACATGTTTTATTGAATATACATAATTTGAGAACACTTCTTGAACGGATTCTTTCCTTATGAAAATGATAATAGAATGAATTTTCCGACGACTTCTTCTGGGTATGCTATCAATGCAATCCCTGTCCACCCGAAGAGTGATTGCTCTTTTAAAGCATTTCTTTTTACTTCTTAGTGGGTTCATTTACAATCCCTATATACTGGCAAATATTAATTTACACGTTCCCACCAATATCACACGTAACTCTATCTATGGTCTTCATGATACCCCTTCGTAGGACGGATGTGATGTTTCATGATGCTGTGTATCGTGCGATTAACTTATTTGATGGCACCATAAAGGTTGGATTATTTTCTATTAACTTTAATATATTATATCATGTCTGTAGACGTGTTGAATATGTTAAATTTATAATTGTATTTATCATTTTACTTTAATATCTATATAGGCACATACGTTCTTTTCTACTTTCTTGTTATATTGGCAGTTATTTGTAGACAAGTCATTTTTATAATACGTATTTATTATGTATTGTGGCGCATTGGCCAATCGCTGCAATGCCATAACACTGTTTTTCTAAATAAATAAATATTATTCCATATTAAACAAAAATCTTTTTGAAAAAAATTACAAAATATAAAAAAATTAAAATATTCATACATCTGAATGATTTAAAAATTGCATTAATTTCGGAAATAGGCTTTTGTAAGTACAGTAGTTACTTACTTACTTATTCATATGTGATATTAGGATCACTCCAAATTTTACATGTACTTGCTAATAATTTAATAAACTTTTTTTATTCAACGAATAATTCACAAAATTTGAGAATGAACATAATATATAATTTGAAAACACTTCAACTCATTTTTTAAAATGGTGTATAACATTGATATATTATTTTATTATATGGAAGAGAGCTACTCAAAATAATACACTAGAGGTCGAGTGTACACTAGATTTAAATCAGTAATTAGGTATTCTTACATCGGTTTCTTAGGTTGAGGATATTGGTTTCGTTTACATTCTGTTCGAGGTTGTGGAGTATCAATAAAGACGTGGTATTTAAACTGTTAAGTCTGATCTTACAAAAATATAAATAATTGAAGAATGAAAAATTAACTTGTCAAAATGAAAATCTAAAATGTATTATTTTTATCAATAAAATCCAATGCAGACGAAAACTAAGAAATATCAAAAGATATTGTAATAGCAAATTTGAAAATATATAAATTTAACTGGTGTTTATGTAGAAGAACTCCATTTTGATGGTTTTGAAATAGTGTTTTTTTTTTTGTTTTTAATAATTATTGATATTTTAGTTAAATACAGCTTTTGGGGTATAAACCCATCATCAGAAGAGTATACGGTGACTAAATATGAACATTCAAACAAGGAGCGAGGGGTATAGTGTTAATTTTTGCTTTCATTTTCATTAACAAAAATGGCGTAGTTTTTATCTTTATTTTTTTACTACTATTTATGTATAAGGATTTAAATATCTTCGAGTATTTTCAGTTTAAAGAGAGGACACGTAAACTACTTTAATAAGGTCACTTCTGCGAGGCTATTCTAACATGTCACTTAATTTATTTTTGAAAAGAGATGCATCGTGCATCTCTATTATCAATATGTAATTGACGTACCTACTCTATCTCGCTCTAAAAGTTAACACAGCCAAGACAGGGGCTGTTAAAAGATAGCACTTTTTGACAGTTCAGGCGGTTAACTTACTGTAATAATTAACTGCATGAAAACGTAAAGTGATAAATGTGATATATTTATCACGTTTCGCTTTTTTGGATGTTAAGTGATATGTTAGAACAGCCTCGCAGATACATGTGTTAGAAAAATCTTTTTGAAAAAGTAGGTTCAATAAAAATAATGTTATATTCCTAAATCTTGCCTCTTATTCGTTAAATAAAATAAATAGTTAATTATATTAATTATGGCTTTAAAAATAATGTGTTAGCACCATGCGGGAAAGATGGCTATTCACAATATTATGTTTGAGAGGTCAAGAATAGACTCTTCATTTAAAAAAATCATTAAATTGCACCTAAAACATATTCAATTAATTTTACAAATAAGGAAATTTATTTAAAACATTAACCTTGATAGGTTTCTTAGAAATTCAATACCTAGTTATTATTACAAAAATAAATAGTCTTATAAGTGGGTATTGTAAGATTTGGAGGTTAAAATCCTCTTTATAAATTATTGTTTATGTAAAACACGAGAGCCTCTTGCGATCCTATTTTGGCTTGGCATCGATTGAGTAATGTGTCCTGCCCACTTCCATCTCTGATCGCTCGGACACTCGAATAAATCATTGATTTTCTATGAATCCAACTATCAACAGACGCCTACGAAGTATCAAAAAAATAATATAATGTTTAACGTTCATCAGTGTTTTTCTCTCTTCTGTTCGTTAATTGAAAAAAAAATAATCCGTGTCCAATAAATTATTATAACATTTCGACAACGTGTTAGATGTTCTGATCAAGTTCATTCATTTCGTGTGTTTGATGATAAATTTCTAATTTAATCGTTTGGCAGCAATCGAATGCAGAACTAATTTAACTCACAATTAAAATATTTTAGAAGGGAGTTTTTTGAAACAACATATTTAAATTGTATCATATTTTAGAAGGACTATTGATGAAAATAATGGCATGCATAAATGTGTCTATATACATATAAAAATACATAACTAAAATAGGATGTTTTAAAGAACACTTATGTAACATATTTCATATGTTAGTTTTGAGTTTTAGAAATGTTTTGTTATTTAATTATAGTTTAATAATTATATTTATTTTTCAGTAACAAGATTTTAGGAATAACACTCACGGTCCTGGAGCCTTGGATCAATCCCAGAGTGGGTTAGGAAGCATGTGTGAGACAGTGTGTGTGACAAAGCGATTGACTTCTGCGCGTATGCGAGGGATGCAACGTGGGTGTTATATTTATGCGGTCGCGCAACAAAGATGCAAACTCTTTTGTATTAAAATCTACATGCGTCAGAGAGAGAAAGTGTGTGTGTCGGTGTTTGTGCTATACTGCGTTATGAGCTCTGCGTTACAGACAGATAAATTAAGACAAATATGTAATGTTACATTATGATATCACGTGCCATCTACTGGAAACTATGAAAGTAGATACATTTTTTTACTCAATTAAATCATATAATATAAATTTTAAACAAAGTACCTACATATTTTCTTCTTTATAACATAACCCTAAATATGCAAATTTAAATGTCAAGGTTTTAACGGTTGACGTACACAAAATAAATAAAAACAGATGTTTCGTAAAATAAACAATTTATCGAACAGTTCAATCAATGCCTAAAAACTAGAATATACTCACATTTCATTATATCTTTTAAATTCTGACTGATCGAAATTTAACAAATCGATCCGTTCGCATTATTTACATTGTCTCGACGCGCCCTGTATTGTCCGGTATTCAAAACATGCGCCTATAGATTGAAATCCTAAAATGTTACCGCTAGGCCGATGCATGTGATTGACGATTGTTATGCGAATAATATAATCCTATTTACACATCTCAGTACCGTATCCGTTCCGTTTAATACTAAGTGTGGAGAAACAGGCAACCGATCTCAAGTGTGAAAGAATATGGGATAAACTTAAACGCCTGCCAAGAAAACGCTTGTCCTTCATTCTGAGAACTGCTTTCGGTTTATGCACTGACGCTCATCCAATATTGAAGGTTGCAACACATACTATTGTACGTCTCTATAACGTGTGGTTAATTTTTGTAGGACACTCAAACATTCAAAACCCTATGTTAAAATATAGTATATTGGGTATTAGTGTATAGTCTATTTGAATTATTTTGATGAATCTGTTCTGTAATCTGGAGCCTCTAGATTCGTTCTAGGTTCATTTTGTGTTCTATTCTATAAATACGAAGCATTCGCCGCGAATACAAAATTTTGAAGGCATCAATTTTGCGATCCCTTGATCCCCAGAGTCTATGACTCGATACAAACATAATATTATGGAGAACACGAGTGAACACTAATGTTTGTACAAGCATCATTTTTGCATAATATATGTAATTTATATCATCATTAACCAGGATCAGTTGAATGCTTCTATCTAAGCTGACTCCATTTACATTGGTTCTCTCCACAAAAGTTAACTATCTCGTAGATCCAGTGGCCCGGCCCCTAGGTCTACTTTCCGAATGTTTTATACTATTTCTTTATTAATACTGGATGTCAAGATTTTTCCAGCGATTAAAGCATATTGGACATAATGCGGAAAGATCACAAAACAACCAATATATAAGAAAGTAGACAAGACTACGCGATGTGATAGAGGTCGCTAGTAGATGAAATGTCATTGGGCTGGACATATTATTATCAATCGACGAGTGGACTACCGCTGGGAAAATGCCGTCATACAGTGATATCCAAGGGGCATTAAACAACCACAGTGACACACTAAAACCCGCTTAATAGACGAACTCATAAAGTTCTGGAGTAGGCTTTGATATTCAATCAATCTTATATGTTGTACTACATCACAGGACGGTGATGTGTAGAAATTATCTAAAATATAAATTAAATCAGATCAAGCCCTGATACTGAAATCGTACTGAGTTGTGTTAATATGCTTAAAGTTGTACACGTATATACATTATTATGGTACAATACATGGGAGAGGTCAAATCAAAAAGTAATTAGTACTTAAATAGTATGTAGGTATTTACTTTTTTACTAATTTATTATTTAGTTAGGTATTTTTTCAACATATTATTATTTACTTATAATTAATTCTAATAAATGCTGGTCGGACCAGCCTGGTCCTCTTCTTCTTTTGGTGCCGTCTTCCATAGAAGGTTGGTGAAAACATATAACTCATCTCCCTACACTGGGTCAGTTCATGCTTCGACATTGTAGTCTAGTATAGATACGATGTATTATCTGATCGACTCAATCAAGTGTACATAGCCATGGTTCTTACTATTTCTAATAATTCTGATTTTAACATAGTCTGAACATATTAAACTTGTGACGAAAAGTCCATATATTTTCGTGTATCAGCAGATTATTGGAACAAATTTTAATATATAAATATTATGTTGAAAATTATTAGGTACTTATCTATCTATTGTTTTTACGTTGTTACGTATGTATGTACTATGTAGTAATAGCATTATGCCCTATGGCTTATCTTATGTCGATGGATCAATTAGACACTAAATTTTATGCTAATTTTGCTTATGGCCAAATAATTTTCAAGATAAATATCTGACTTTATTTGACAATGAATAATTAGGCATACGATAATTAGGTACTATAGAAGAACATTTCCATTTTCCTATCGCCAATTTAACGATCTTGTCCCGGAGTTGTTTGTCTTATACTATCTGTAAATTAATCAAGTCACGTGACGTCAAATTCAAATGAAATTAAAATATTCCATTCTTGATCATTGTGAAATATTTAATTTATTGGCGATTTTCAGATATTTTGCGTTGTTGACGAATTTATGCGTAAGTATTTTTAAATCTGAATGAAATATCTTCGTAAACAATATTTTAAATAACTTATTGTGTGAAAAAATACTATGAAAAAGAAGATAAATATGCCACTTTGCGCTACTTAAATTTTTTTGATTTATGATACATTACAAGTCCGTGGGTGTTGGTAGTATAGATTGGTCGATATGCTATATGCGAAAGCAGATTTTTTAAAACCAAAAATGTTGCATTCACGCTGAATGTATTTCGTGAATACCAACAAAATCACATCGACAAATTCGACACATTGCAGTCGAGACGAGTCTGTATGTGCGACCCGGCTAAGGTCGTGTTAGTGACAAGTTGATGCTAATTTATTTGCATTTTGAGTTAGCACTGTTTAGTAAACAGGCGCTAGAAGACAATGCTTGATCTAGATTATCATTTGGTTCAGCACAAATTCAAATCATATTATTCACGCCAACTCAAAAAAACATGTTGCGACTAAGTAATATAATGCATGTGTCACTCAAAATCAATATTGCGCTCTAGAAATTAATACGAATCTAGGCCGAATGAGTCAAATGCATTACAGGTATCAATCATCTCATCTCAGCCTCTAGTCTATCAAACTACTGCTGGATGGTGGCTTCTTCTTTCTGTCTCTACACTTATCGGTTATAATTTTCATTTTCAATGTAAATCTGTCAAGCTTGACTATCTCATCGATTCAGGGGTCGTCTTCAAGGCATTTTAGTACATCTTTAACTGATGTGGCTTGTCCAACTCTACTTTGAGGGCTTGACGCATTGTTGATTCTGAAACTTGGAAAGTCTGAATCGGAACCCCTAAATTAGAGTCTGGGACATCTAATTGTTTTTAGTTATCAATCATTCATTCAGCATGGCCCCCACATCCTGATGCGGGCCTCCAGACTAGGATCTTTGGCCGGCCTCCCTACTTATCGCTAACGGTAAAGGCAGTGTGACGCTCTACAGTAGGTGTACCAAATGGTGTACGCGATAAAATTAATGTGTATATTTAGTGTTTTTTTGTATATTTTAATACATCCGTTTGAATTATGGAGTTGTCGAGAACATACACAACTAAAAATTAAATCGTACAACCACGTAATTTTAAATAATAATAATATTGAAAAACAATAGCGCCGCAGATGACTTTATTTGTACTATTCGAGAGAATTTGTGATGTGTGTTTATATCATTTATTTGGTCGACTCGCCACGCCGGGCCCTTCCTGAGCCCGAGCCCCCAGACTAGAGCCCTGCCAGCCCCTCCTTTGTGGGGGCCATGATTCACAGTGTCTAATTAAAATATAAGAAGAGTTTAGAAATTCGGTTTAAAAAATGGTTAGTTACCGAAATTTACATTTGAGTTTATGTAAGTTAAGGCACCCAAACTGGTTTAAACGGAAACCGTTTAAAAGGTTAACCGTGTGTTTAATAACTAAAACTAACTAAAAACCGGATAAATTTATATGGTTAACTGACCGAATTATTAGTGGGTATTTGTGCGAAAAAAACAATAAAATTACGTGAAAGGAAACATCAACAACTGCTCAGTTTGACACAACCCAAAATAAAATATTACATACCTACTTACTAAATTTGATTACTACCCTATAATTGACTGCCAAGCTGTCTAGCTGAGAGCCAGTCTAGTGCAGTAGCCACTAATAAATTTTTTTTTGGAATACAAATGGAATTTCCCAAAAATACATCCAAAATGTTTATTAAATTTTTTTCAGTTTCAGCCAAACAGTTCAAATTGGTTAACTGGTTAGTTATTCGTTAAAAACCGCTAATCGGGAAGCATTTTTTCCTAGTGGCATTATAATAATCAATTATAGCACTACAACCCTTGGCGTATCTTGGCCTTCTTCAAAAACTTCCTCCATCCTGGACGATCCAGCGCCGACACTATCCAATTGTTTTGACTGACCATTTTTAAATCTCCCGTGGCACAGTCCAACCATCTCAATTTCGGCTGTCCAGGTCTTTTCTTACCTTTGGGGGTTGCGTACATAGCCCGCCTCGTCGGTATATCCTCCGGCATTCTCGACAGTCTCTGCATTTTCATATGCCACGTGATCTTTTCGCCCCCATAAAGTGTGTGTAGCACCTCATTATACCTTGACCTTCAAAGTTGTAAGTTTAGGTGATGATAATGTATTTTGGACCCGCACACTTGATTCAACCCTTGATATGCTTAATTTGACCATATTCACAAGTTTGTGTGGTATGTTTAGTACCCTCGTGGGGCCATATAATTTGTTTCTATTTATGATGTCATAATATGCAGCCTTAAAATCTGCAAACAGATGATCGGTTGGGATACTTAACTCTATGGTTTTTCATAAAATGTGTCCTAAGGTAAAATTTTGGTCTGTTGTTGATCTGTTTTTGCGAAATCGATATTGGTAATGTCCGGTTATACTCTCAGTACTGGGTAAGGCGTTCATATATCACGTTTGAGAGGATTTTGAAGGCAGTATTCAGCACACCCACGGTGGCCGCGCGGCTTAAGCATTGTAATATCACGCCGTGGGTCTCAGATTCAAATCCTGGGTCTGGCAAGTACACATATTGTTTTTCAATTTGTGTATGAGTCAGGTTATGGACCTAATAGGTTGAGCAAGTGGCTGACATCCATTTCTCGTAAAAAAACAAAATCTGTGAATACAAACCTCTACTCTGTGGAGGCCCATATGATCCTATTAGGATCGGACATGGTCGGAAAAAAAATAATTCAGAAGAGTTATTTCCCTATAATAATTTGTACAGGCCATCGAGTCTCCATTTTTATGGAGTGGACATATTATAATTCCGAGGTTCCATGCATTTGGCATATTTTCTTCTGTCCTTATTTTGTGCATGCAGTCTAAGAGCTCCTCTCCTCCATACTTGAACAGTTCCGCCTGTGGTCTACCAGTTAACAGTCAGTGTAACAGTTTTGGTGAAAAGTATAAATTGCAATGTTGAGCGTACTAATTATTATATGTTAAGAAATCTATTTCAAATTTGCAAACATAATAAATGTACATTAAAAATACAGGAAGGTAAATATGCATCAGCTTATGACAATATGACAATTATTTACTAATAATGATATCAATCAAATACAATACTTAATAATAATATGATCGCTATGGTTCAGAGCATTCACGGTCATATATTAATATATGATAACTAGACTACTGAATCACAAGAAAAGGTATGATATGAAATTTCATACTGGTAAGAAACATGAGCTTATGCAACATGTTATTTGATTCCTCCTACAGATGAACATTTTGTACGTTGTGTCATACATTAACAAGAACGTGACAGAATATTGTTAGCATCAATGTCTTAATTACTTAATTATTTTATGTCACATTATATGTCTTATTCAGAGAAAAATTTACACGTGATAGAGAAAAAACTCAAAACGAACATCGATGGAAAGGATAATAATTATGATTATTTCTTAGAGCGGTTTCACATCGAGGATTCATGTATCCAATACAGGTATGACAAACACATAGTTTAAACTATTTTCTTAAACACTAAGCTGCAAGCTTATTACAGCTTCGTCTAGGACAGTGAAGCACAAAACGTGGCCCAAAATGGTATTTATTGCGGCCCAAAATAACAAGTACTTCATCATCAAATTGTTCATATAATACGACAAACTCCTAATTTCCTGTACACTAAATTCTATTGTGGAAATATATATATGTAATGCAGAGTGCAGAGTGATTAGAGTAGCTGATATATAACTATTAAATTTAAAACAATAAAAATTGGTGTGTGTACTTATGTACGCGCGTTAGAAGTTATACTTCGTTGGTGTAACAAAACAAAACTTGTGATAAACTCGATTCTTTGACTAACTCTTAATTATCTTGTTAAATTACACAATCAAGAAAAAGGACCGCTTATTGGAGTGCCGCTGGTTTATTTTTAGACACCAACTTATATCACTAAATAAATTATTTAATTATTTCTCGTTGTTTTTATTTTATTTTGATTAACAATAATAAATTCGTTTCCTAGGCCACGGAACAATTCTTCGTACGTATAATAATAAATTCGCTGCTTAGGTAACGGAAAAATTCTAAACTATAATATTATACTGTATAATCGTCATGATTGCATTATCATAATGTGGCGTAAAGGTAGTGCGTTCGGCTGATAACCGGACAATCGTTGTTCGAATCCAATCGAGTGCAATTTTTTTCGTGTGAAAAAATAAATTATGTGTTCACACCCCAAAAATACACTCTGATCTGATTTTCCAAACGCGCCTAAAGAAGTATAACTTCAATAAAATGTATGTCTCTCTAAGAGTGAGTATATTAATATATCATTATTTTTCAACACTTCTTTTATCCACTGCGGCCCGTGAAAAAATAGAAAATGGATAAATTGAGTCGTATAGTATCAAAAGTAGATCTGTGCATTATTCATCATTTCGAGAAAATGACGAAAAACGTTTTATTGGGTTTTTTAGTGTTATAATAGCATGAAATATGTTTCTACATTTAGAAATTAGAAATTCAATTCAAATTCAACAGTTCTACTTTTGTTTCCAAAGTATTGAACAGTTCTAATTTTGATACCAAGCCCTATTTTCCATCACAATTTTATACCACACAGATATGATTTTGATTCAAATATTATATTGCTAGTCGTACATTATGGTCAGAAGAATAATTTGGCATACTTGGTTAAATTTCGATATATTTGCGACAGTTCTACTTTTGATACTATACGACTCAATTGACCCTTATTTCAAATATATTATGTATCACTGGTCTAGGACAAGGAGGTGAGTACTATAATATTTTCATTCACATACGTTTATAGCGCCGTTGAATACGTGCATAACTCACGGCTCCATAATGCACGAACGGCGAAGATGGGCTAACTTAAATCAGCTCACTATTCTGTAAGAAGTTCACATTACTGCCCAATAGACACGCGTCCATACGCCAGTAAAACTACACTTTGTCATGCGAAATATATATTTCAATTGACCACATAATGAACACGACAAATTATAAATTTAAAGCGTTTATAGGATGAGAAAACTTACAAAACAACGTCCATCTAAACTCACTTTCACTTAAGTAGACTATATTAATATCCGAAGCGATTTGACTGAACACAGCTATTGCCCTCCCAATTACCATGACCATAATTAGGTTCCAGCCTCTTCCAGAAAGTATATTCTTAACGGTGATCACTTTACCACGTTTCCGTTATTTTC
This sequence comes from Rhyacophila brunnea, assembly GCF_057557595.1. NCBI lineage: Eukaryota > Metazoa > Arthropoda > Insecta > Trichoptera > Rhyacophilidae > Rhyacophila > Rhyacophila brunnea. The sequence goes on along the minus strand of NW_028232893.1, from coordinate 18,296,398 downwards.
ATTCTTCCTAATTAGCACGGAAGGTATTCTTTGCTATTGCTATTGCAGCAAAACAGTCAGATCTTGTGTCTCAATTTTTTATATGGAAAATTGACATACTCTGTCTTGTTCTCAAAGTTAGCACGGCCAAGCGAGGGGCTGTTAAAAGATATCACCTTTTGACAGTTCAGACGGCTAACTTTTTCACATAATTAACCGCCAGAAACGTAAATATTTATCACAATTAGCTCTTTTTTATAGTGATATGTTAGAATAGGCATGCAGGGGTACCTTTGTGAGAGGGTATATCAATGCATACATATTATGTAAGTAGTTCAAATAGTAAAACAATCAAATGTATAATATATATATATAAAAGATTTACCTCTCTATATTATACTAGATAACCCTCTGGTAATAATGTATCTTAAAAAAACGTGTGAAAGTTTTCAATTGACGATAATGACTGACACTGTGATCGGAGATTTTATCATGATCATCATCATTTATATAAGTTGTGAACAACCTTTTATATTCAGCATCACTTATATTATTATTATTACTAAAAAATTAGGAATAATTATTAATACTATCTACAGAGGGTACTGGTAAATTTGAATTTAAATTCTGAGAATTTTATTGTATAATTCCATTTATCTCGTTTTTGTACATAGTGCCTGAAGATGCCTAAAGGAATAGTACTTTACTACATTAAAACTCTAAATGAAAATCAGCAGCAAATACATAGAGCTCGAAAAAATACAATCGCTGACAAATTTTATTATCTAGACTCTAGAGTCTAGAACTCTAGACCCACAGATATTTCGAAAATTATTTGGCCTACAGACCCAATATCAAAAAAAGAATATTCAACGCTCCTCCGAAAATCTACATTCAAAGCGAATAAAAAGAACTTGCACTATTGTTAACTGCTTGTCAAAAATTCAGAAACAATCTGAACAGGTTTTAAGAATTTCGATACAAGGGCCACGTACTTGATAATAGGAACATCATTATTTACGGTCGGGTCTGATCAAACACATTTATTTTGATAGTAATTTACACCAGACCACATATTATTATGGTAATTAAACTTTACAATAATTGGTAAGGCTCGAGATTATGAAATGCTCTCTCGGCCCTGTAAAGTTATATTTTAAATAGAATCATGTTCGTGTTAGCAATAGCGACAGAAAACTTAACTCTCATCCCTTCTCAGGTAGGTATACGGATTCAAAAAACCTATGTTATTTACTTTCGCCGTGATGGTGCGTACCTATTGTTAAAACGGTGCGATTTTCAAACAAAAATCAAACTGGCTCTGCTTTAGTCATTAATTAATCATGATTACAATAATATATCGGTTCACATATCTTACTGGTGTATTATTACGCTGGTAACAGTAAGTATGTAAAATAATAAAATAAGAAACTATGTATTCCTGTATTTTTTGTAAATACATCTTTTGCAGTCTGTTTATATTACTCGACTTCACATTCCTGGCTTTGGCCTACTTTAAGAATGTCCTCCATTGGCTCACACCTCTCGTCAATTTTCAAATATTAAGTGCTTTCTATTTTCTCTTCCTCCATCCCTTTAGGAACTTGCATCAAGGTTGCTTTTGCTAGGGTACATGTCTGATTAAGGTCTTTAGTATTTTGTCAGCTGGCATCTTTGCGGTCACGGCGCAGACATTGCAGTCTGAAATATTTTTCTTTAAAATACGGCTAATTTTATTTTTATTATTATGTGCCTGGTACGCGGTTACCACAATTTGTTAATAGCGTTGTCAAACAGTGCTTGTGCCACGGGTTGGTCGTTACTGAATCAGATAACTATAAAGTTTAGCGGTTCAGCCATTATTGTTATTGTTTGTTCTGCGATTGGAGCATCATACACCTTTGATTGACCTACAGTGACGAATCGGAAAAAAAATGAAATTTTATTTCATATATTACACAAAATGTCACGTCACAAAATATAAACTCATTTATTTCTAAGAATAAGAGACCTGTACTGAAATCATTTTCAAAGTATTTGTTTTTACCTAATAGGAGAAGATAATAATACATATTGGTTCCACCATACAAGTGTTCTTCTCGCAAATAATATCTAGTAGCATATAAAATTTAGTCGACAAGATGACTACCAACTATCTCCAATCAAAATTTTTAATAATTTTTAATTATAATTTTTACTGAGATGGAACGTACTTAAACAATAATTATTTTTATGAAGTATTCTTCATTTTTAAGAATTATTAAACAAACTTCATCCTTATTTTTTTTCACTATATTTTTTTAAAATATGTATTTTGCCTGTGTGAATAAAAAAAATATTGTCGTAGTGGAAGAAAAACCATTACTTAATTCCTTACTTATTTATCTGTTTTTACTCTTATCATTGAACCATGCGAATTTATTAGCCACTAAAATGTAATAAGTGGTAGAAAAAACACTATATTCACGTATGTGTTAATTTAAAATAGACTAAAAATAGCTTTTCAGCGCATTTAACATGGAAGATAAACACCGCTTTGTGCCTGAAGCAAATACCTACGCCGATGATGTCATAAATAATATTCCAGATTGTATGGGAGAGCGGAAAGTGTTTATCGACAAGCCTTTTGTCCAGGTTAGACCCCTTGACTGGTATTTATTTTAAAATAAGTAATAAAATATAATATATATTTTTTTAGCCATATCCGATCCTAAAACAATCATATATATGGGTCTGCACACAGTGGAGGTTTGTATTAACATTTATTTTTGTTTTTACGATAAATGGATGTTAGTCACTTTCTCAATACAATATTAGGTCCATATTTCGACTCCAAATATACGTTGGAAAACAATATTTGTATTTATTTGCCAGACCCAGTGTTCAAACCGAGGATCCGCGACATCATATACCGCCGTTTTAGCCGCTCGGCCATCGTGGGTAGTTAATAATATTTGTAAGTAAACTACTGATGTTACAAAAAATCAACTTCAAGTTCCTTAAGTATGACTGTCGTAGCAGTTTTCTATATTTGCCAACATGCCATTGCCATATCCAACAGGTACTCGTCTCAACTGTCATCCAGAGTAATACTTCTGCAAGAGAATAATATTCTCTCTCAAATGGCACGTTCTGTCATATCTATTTTATGTGGACTTTTCGTTAGTCTCGTTACTGACAGCAATAACAGTTGAAACATACGTAGAGCGTCGATTGACGTAATAATTCCCAGTTCGGTTCTGGAAAAGGAGCAGTGATTGCACATTGAGTGAACAGTGAGCAAAGCGGGTACTGACAACAATAGTAAAGTGAGTTATTAACCTATTTCGCAGAGGGCGATTTTGTAGGTCGCTTTGTGATCATTGATAACTCTGGGCTAAAATGACATTACGTACCATAACTGTCATTGCAAATTATAAATATTATATTCAATTGCGTGAAACGAGATTAAAAATATGACAACATGCTATAAAAAGATATTAAGAAAAATAAGTATTATTATATAAAAAAAGATTTTGACTCTACAATCCGATATAGTTATTGATTCTTCTCAGATATATTTAACGAGAAATAGATCTTAGATACTTACTCAAGCTATGGGGTCTATACACAGAACAGATTAATAAATATAATTCCAATAGGCTATACCCCGATACACTACATTTTGACGTAGGGTTTTGAATGTTTGAGTGTATTACAAAAATGAACATTATAGACGTTCAATAGTGTGTGTAGCAACCTTCAAATACATCAATATTGAATAAGCATCAGCGCATAAACCGAGAGCAGTTGTCAGTACGAAGGAGAATCGTATTATTGATACGTGTTTAAGTTCATATTATATTCTTCTACACTCGAGATCGGTTGCCTGTTACTTCACACCCGTTATGTATTTCAGTTCCCATTATTTCTGAGTTCCCTGGGTCTATACGATATGTCCAAAAAAATATTTAAAAATAACATGTTAGAAAAAATACTGTTATATATTATTATACATGAATACAAGGGTTGGAAACCTTTGGAATTACTTGGTGGATGTCTATCCTTTATCTGATCTAACACATAAATCTATCATATTCTTTTAGGGACAAGAAAGTGCCTACAGTTTTTATTAATTCATCCCCCCCCCCTATTTGTTTTGAACCGCCACTTCCATTATAACCATATAAGTAAAAAAAAAGTTTGAGTCGCACTACGTACTATGAAGAGATGCATGGTGGGAATAACACGTATGTAAAAATGTGCTAAAGAAATGGTCACATGGTAACCAAATGCAAAGGTCTAAAAAAATAATTAACTTTATTGTTTTTTTTTCTTTACAGGTCACGAATGATGCAGATGAATTGGTGATACGAGTGGCACCTGCAGTAACACAAGGTAAACATAAATTTTTACATTTTCTTTTTATTTAACATTGGTTGAGCCAATTATGGTCACCTTCTTCCCAATATTTCCCAATAATCCAAAATATTGTCGCAAGTCCAGGCGCAACTCAGTTACGAGACATCATTCGACCGTTATAACAAATAACCTTCAGTTACATCAAGACAAATAGCGCATCTAGGCTTGTTACAGATTGACCGTCGTTAACTAGTACCTAATTCAAAGCGCATACAGAGTGACTAAGAAAGTTAAGTGCAGACCACGAGCGTGTGCAGTGTAACTGTCGTAGAAGCAATAATTTTATTCCAGTCTCCGTGCAAACTCAGTAAATCAAATTCCGGCATCCTGGAAGGCCTCTAAATACTATCTATTGAGTGTATACGGCGGAGCTACGAGATGGTGGTATGCCCTGGAAAGAAGTAAGAAGACTGGCTAGCAACAGTGATTCTTGGAGGCGCCGCGTGGTGTCCATATGCACCAACTAAGGAGCGGATATGGCCGAAGAAGAAGAATAAGTAGACATAGCTTGAATAAGAAGCAATCTGGCCATTCAACCGGTACAAAACGTTCAAACAGTAGAAGCAGAGATCACTGGAATGGTGATATGGTTAAGGCGATATGGTTAAGCTGGGGCACGGTATAAAACGATCGTGACTGCGCGACGCGAAGATTGTGCAAACGACGCGTGCAGAACAAAACATAATTTGTCATAAAAATTCAACATGCGTCCATTTAGTATTATGTTTATTGTTCTATTTATAATAATAATAATATATTCATTGACGTGTTTTCTTTTTCAAGTAAATGGGTAACGCTTTTTAGTCATCTTTACAGGATTTCAGAATTAATTCCCCCGACGCCATCACAAAACAAATTGACGTGTTTACAGCTCGACTTTCGCTCTCCGATTGGCAGCCAGTCCGAAATTTCGTCGTACCTATGTTTGAAAATTATTTGCCGTTTCATTGAAGTATGCTCTTAACTCATTCACTGTTGACTAGATAATGACTTTTTAATTACCACCTTTAAAATGCACGTTATTTACATCGATCGGCCGCCTGGTCATTACGCGCCAGGTGCGTCTTCAGCGTCCAAAGTATTAAGTTCTGTGGCGCGACAATGCAATCCACAAGATTGAAAAAAAAATCAAATTGGAGAGGTTTTTATCCAGTAGTGGATCGATTCAAATTAATCTTCTTGTTTGTCATGTCGCGCCTTCAATGGTTACAGAGGTAATATTCCTAAGCTTGTAGGATCTTGTTAATATGGCATTTTGGTGGACATGCCTTATAATCGTATGGTGGTGATTTTGATCTATTTGATAGTGTGTGAATGTATTGTTCGTAGGATTACTCTACTGGAAAACTCTGTCATAATGAATTGGTTGTATCTACGTTGCAACTTTGTAAGTAGGAAATTGTGTGTATAAAGAGAAACAAGGATCCGTCACGTCTCGTTTGACAAAATTTGTCACAGTACCCGACTTGTAACAATACAAAAATCGTGGTAAGTGACTATGTAATCAAAAATTAAGAGCGATTTCATAGTGCTGTGATTTTATTGTATCGTTATATATAACACGGTGTTAAGTAAAATGGGCTAGGAAGTTACATATTATTGGTATCTATAAATGACGGTTACAAACGTAACTATTTACTTGAGTGCAAAATAGAGTTTTATCTAGTAACAAGTACACTCTAATCAAGGAATATATTATTTAATTATGTTTATAATCTTTAATGTTACCAAAAAAACGTTGGTCGCGTTGCAACCAAAATCAAGTAAGTTATAAAAATTACTAAAAAACCTCCAGTGCTAGCAGAAGATGAAAAGGGAACAACTAATTCAGAATTATGTAGTGTATAGTGAATGAGCAATTCTTGGCCATGGGGAAAGGAATGAAAAGAAACAGATTAAAACTATTGATAAAATATACCACCGCGTCTTATTTTACCACGTTTTTCTTAGCTCGTATTCGTATTCCGGTGGTTCTTTGTCCGGTACAAATCTTGCAATCAATTTTTAACTAACTCCCCGACTAGTTAGACATTTTAAACTTTTAAAATATATCTGAACACGATGCCAATGCATTTTTTTAATACTTTTAGCCATCTTTAAGTAGAATTAAATTCATTTTCAGTTAATTCTGTTTTGTATGAAAAGTTATTTCGACACCATTATTGGTTGCTAGGGGTCTGCGGTCCTAGCAACTAAATTATTAATATATACGTGCGTTACTATGGAAATCAATATGACATGTCAAGTACAATTTTTTTTTGATCGTTTAAGCTAGTCAAGTCAAGTTTATATGGTTCAACAGAAAATTTAAAAACGTTGTATATAAACAGTTCTTTTTATCTTGTAATTATTATTATATTGTTATCATGGCGTGATTGTGTAATCAACTGTCAGGACACCACCCCACCTTTCATATGCATATAATATACGTACATTCACCATTTTGAAACTGTATTAATTATTGGGGTTTCGGGTTAAAAACTACACCTATCTCAGATAGGACATAAACGGAGATAATATGAATGGCGAGATTTGTATCAAAACCAAAATGACAAGGAGTGCATTTGTGTGTATAATATGTAATTTTTGAAATTTGATTCATCTTCAGCATTTTATTGAGACATTTGACTGAACATAGAATAATATTTTTGGTTTTTATATAGTCGGCTTTGGTGCTAGTACAAGATTCAAAAGACATAGCTACAGACCTTCTAAGTGTAAGTGAATCCTAAATTCAATTTTTCAAAAAGTTAAAAGTATAAGATAAAATATATTTATCTTAAGAAAGTAAGCATTATAAAGAAAGTAAGCAAATCGCATAGTATGAAGTCTTCGCCACTGAATTGTAGTAAATACATATTTAATTGTTTTGATAGCATTTAAGTACTTACCACTCAACTTCAAAAGGTCATTCAAGCATTAATTACCATTAGATGCAAATTTTATTATTGACACTTTAAACAATGGTACACTAACCAACCACCTCTTTTGCATATTGTATAACCAGCTGGTAAATTGTGCGCTTAGGTGTTTATCTTTGTTAGCAATAATCATTCAGCCAACATGTACTAAAATATGCCTCCTTTTGTCATTATTAATTAGGTAAAATACATAAAACTTTCTCTTTGGCTCAACGTTTTATGTAGACAAACTCGTAAATATGCATTTAAAATAAACAATAATTATTTATTAACTTAACAAAACCACTCGTGAAATCATTAACACGACACATTTTCAATGTATTTGTATAATGAAAGGTTTGAATAAATAATTTTGAAATCTATTATTTAAAAAACGTGACACCTTTCCCTAAGCCTAAGCCAACCTAATCTAAATCCCCTATTCCCTTCGTTACAAACAACACAATATGAAAACAAATTTGGTCGATGGAATATATTGATATATAGTATCATTGTCGAAAACATTTTTACAACGTTTTTATTAGGTCGTATTCTTGTTTGTCCGGTGGTTGTTTATCCAGTACAAATCTTGCAATCGATTTTTAACTAACTTTCCGACTAGCTAGACATTTCAAACTTTTAGAATATATCAGCACACGATGACAATGCATTCTTTTAATTGTTTTAGCCATCTTTAAGCAGAATTGAATTCATTTTCAGTTAATTCTGTTTTGTATGAAAAGTTATTTCGGAAGAAATCCGTAAAAAGTAAAACACTATTATTGGTTGCTAGGGGTCTGGGGTTGGGGTATTATTAATATATACGTGCGTTACAATGGAAATCAAAATGACATTTCAGTATTCTATATTTGTTTGTTTGTTTTTTATTTACTTCATATCAAGTACAAGTTTGAGCATATTGAGCTTAATAATTCAACAGAAAATTTAAAAACGTTTTATATAAAAAGTTATTTTTATCTTGTAGTTATTCAGACTTATAATGGTTTTTCTGGGGCCCGATGATATTATAATTTGTCTTGAGACATGAGGCATGAGAGAAAATATATTATGTAAATGTGTAGGATACAGCAAGACAGGGAGAATATGTGTTAAAATGGGTAAGAACAGAGAAAATATACACGTTAACGCAAATTTTAAACTTGAAAGATAAACTGGCACGCAAATAAAGGAATTGGTTCGTGAGAATAGTTTGACATATGTTTACAGTGCAGTACTAGCTTATCGAGTATAAAAAAGTAGTACCTAAACGACATTGTAATTGATAATTATTTATGGCATATTGACAGAAAGGTATAAAGAAGTAATAGTATCATGATAGGAAAAACGATTTTGAATATTATATAGATATATGAGAAAATATCAATTTGTAAAAGAATAAGCTCGATTCAAAATGAGGAGATTTCGGGAGTGGAGAAATCAAATTTCTCAGTAATCATTTATATTGCAGAATAAAGCTACAGGTATCCAATGATGTTGACAAGTGGCACTGACACCTGGTAATTTTTTCTAGCCACAATATATCAGACCACTACCTATTAGCGCGTAATGCCCAGTAAAAACACATTTGAATCAATGAAACATCAGCTCTCTTTGGTTTAGGTTTAGGACATTAGTTTGGGCTTGGAGCAATGACGTTCCTAGGTAAAGTGCTGCTCTTAGGCATACACTTAAAATGACGCCCACTTTCATTTTAGTCTCAAAGTGTAAGAACATTATTTGTTATGTTACGTATCTGCTTATTTTCTTTCCTATATATTTTCTGCAACAAAAAAATTGCATACATGTCCATGAAACCTACACTCAAATATCGTAATCTTTAGGTACATGGAAGTCTGAAGAGCTGACAGTTTTGGAGGCCCCCTTGTAAAAATATTCTGTGCGATAAACTACCATTAGGTTTTACAAAACAAAAATAGATTAGGTTGCAACGATTTTTTATGCTTCTTGGAAAACCCGCCACACTAGAGGTTGTAATATTCGTATTTGTTTCTACAATTGCTGCCCTTTATAATGTGCCACTCATAAGCATCGCATGGCCTACCTACCTCTACGAAACATTATTGGTTTGGACATACATTGGCAAGCGTTTAATTGCTACGTGATATCATATTATAATATTGAGCTGGGCCCTGGAAGGTAGGATGATTAAAGGCTTTCAGAATGTGGATTTATTCAAAGGAATCCTGTACCTACTGGTCATCGCACTATTGAAAATTGTCAAGAGGTACGAGAAACTTATATTAAAAATATTCTTTGTATATTATGAATAATATTGCAGTCTCAATATAATAATATGTATAATATACGACTGTCAAGTAATTGTTACAACTTTCATCTTTTATGGAGGAATAATAATGAAAAAATTATATTCTCAATGGCACACATAGCGTGAGACCAAAGATAAAACAAACAAACGGACTATAGACAAACGGCTGAGAGACTGTCATAGATAATATTATAATTTAAATAATTTCCAATAATAATGCATATTCATAGATAATAAATGTGAATCAATGGGTGTGTGTAAATTCAAAGCATCAAATTGGAAACAGCAATGAAGTTGTAAATTTTATGGGTTGTCTATATTATTCTTGTTTATAGGTATTTTTACAAGACATGCTTTATAGTTTTCACCCTCTTAAATCTCATAAGTCACTAATGCTGTTGAGAGATTTTTGCCTATTATCGCAAAGGATGATTTCCAATCCTGGTGTTCTAAATAATTTGAATTTCCATGCGCCTATCAATTACCTACGTGGTCGCAGCCATGATCTATTCTGGGTTGGAACCGTTTCCTCGTGGCAAGCCTATCAGGCACAATTAGCGAGAGGTGCAAAACTAGTCAATACACTCCCCAAACACAGACATTTTCAGTGACGTGCTGTGTATTTTATTTTTATTATTTCTTGAGTTCTCTCTTGTGAAGGTAATATTTTTTATAATATAAATTTCATGTAGTCAACGTCTTCAATTTAGATTTGTTATGTCCACAATGTTAATAAATAAATAAATGAAAATAAAATATGCCATTTAGATGATTACAAACAGGGCCGAATTCATCATAACTATACTTATCCCTTTCGGGGTTCCCAAATTGGTAAGAGCCCCGAGGCATAAAAAATAAATTAAGAAAAAAAATTGATACAGACCAAACAGTTGCCGTGTAAGAATAAATTATTATTTACCAGGTTCAAAGTGGGTTTTAACGTAAGTAAGTAGTAATTACAAGATAAAAAGAACTTTTTATATTTAACGTTTTTAAATTCTGTTGAACCATGTAAACTTGACTTGACTAGCTTAAACGATCAAAAAAATATTTGTACTTGACATGTAATATTGATTTCTATAGTAACGCACGTATATATTAATAATTTAGTTGCTAGGACCCCAGACCCCAGCAACCAATAATGGTGTCGAAATAACTTTTCATACAAAACAGACTTAACTGAAAATGAATTCAATTCTACTTAAAGATGGCTAAAAGTATTTAAAAAAATGAATTGGCACCGTATTCTGATATATTCTAAAAGTTTCAAATGTCTAGCTAATCGGGGAGTTAGTTAAAAATTGATTGCAAGATTTGTATTGGACAAAGAACCACCGGAATACAAATACTAGCTAAGAAAAACGTTGTAAAATAAGACGCGGTGGTATATTTTATCAATAGTTTTAATCTGTTTCTTTTCATTCCTTTCCCCATGACCAAGAATTGCTCATTCACTATACACTAGGTACATAATTCTGAATTAGTTGTTTCCTTTTCATCTTCTGCTAGCACTGGAGGTTTTTTAGTAATTTTTATAACTTACCTACTTGATTTTGGTTGCAACGCGACCAACGTTTTTTTGGTAACAATAAAGATTAAAGTTAGTTAAAAATCGATTGAAAGATTTGTACCGGACAAAGAACCACCGGACAAATAAGAATACGAGCTAAGAAAAACGTTGTAAAAATAGCATGTACCTAGTTAGTTTTAATAAAATTTAAGCACAATAATTGAAATCAATGGCAAAAAACATGCTACCGAAAGAAATATATATAGCCCAGGGCTCCTTCTTCATGCGTAAATCCTACCCTGATTACAAATGACTATGTGATTGAGTCCAACATAATTATTATAAATTTAGTTTAACCATTTAAGCGAAATTTGAATCGTATAAAAACAGAGGGTTTAATTGGTTGAATTAATAACAGTAACTTTATTGCCAATGCGCCAATATTAACAGTCAGTAATCGTTAAAAACTTTCACAGGTAAAAGTCATTAAGTTCCCAACAATTAAAAACAATTACGAGCCAATCTATTAAAGTAAGTTAGTAGTCAAGTGTTAAAAAAAAACGTTGTTCAATTATTTATTTAAAAATTATAATATGTAACAATGTAACACTTCGAGCATTTATGTAATTTCAATCTAATTGCTTTATGTAATTTTAGGAAATCGGTATACGCAGTAATCTCTTAAATATATTTAGAAAGTAATTACTGTATGTTTTTAAGAACTTTAAATGTTATTGCGGCTGTAAACTGATTAAATGAAGTGTTATACCATCACGCAAAATACATAAGAATAACAATAACCTATATTTGTACCAGTGTCACCAGCGGGGGTCGATCCACTGCTTCTACTTCAACTCTTCAATCCCTAGTGCTTTGCTGCCATGAACATTTACCGAGCTCGTCGGTGCAACGGATTTTAGGGCGCCCCTGTGGTCGTATTTGTATTATAGTGCTCCTTGGCATCCCACTATATGATGGTATTTATCCAGAGGTTGTCCACCCATATAAATATTGAATTCCATAAAAAGAAAAATTATTTTATTGCTTTAATATATAAATACGATGGTTCATCGCAGCGGTGATTTTCTTTGACGCAATAAACTCGTAAGAAGATTTGAAATGGGCCTCGAAACAATTTAAACTAATCATACAAATATTAAATTATACCGAAATATTAAAAAATATGTAATATTACCTAAAGCATAAGAAATCCTCGCAACTAACATCAAATCAAATAATAGATACGTAGTCATACAAAAAATAAATAAACCACTTATATTGTTGTGTGTAATCATTCACATCTTTTTTATATCATGTCCGATGCTAGGAAGAATAACTAGAAATAAATGCTAGCCACTAGCTAAGACTATTTGTTCCATACTCAAGGTCCAAACACACATTTAAAAACAACGTATGAATTTTGTCAGATCCGGAATTTGAACCCAAGACCCTCGGCATTATAAGCCAACGCGGTAATCACTTGGCCATCACGGGCGATTCGCATCTTTAATAATTATTAGCATTAGTTACAGGATGTGCTTACAGGAAATATGTACATTGATATTTTTACCAGATACGTTCGCATCAGTCAATGCGTCGGGCCTGTAATGTCTCCAAGCCCAATACCACCCTTTCGCAAAGAACACAGCAAATAATGTTGATTCAAATTGAATGGATTCTTTATATTTTTACAGATGAACAAACATTTTTCATCAAAATAATGAATGTAACATCACCCCCTCTAATCATTAAATAAATGCATTGGCCATTCAATATTCTGAGAATCCACGTGCATCATAGTAAGTATAGCATCCGGCTTCACCATTTAGATACCTCCAGCGTTCCACCAGCCTGTGACAAGATGTCCCATTTCCCATGGTGAGTAGGTGATGGAAGGTATGTGGGTACACCATTTCAATGACACGCCACGGCACTTGGTTTTCTACTGGCATGTCCCTCGACTTCTTTCATTGCATTGTCTTACAAGAGGTGCATCTCAGATTGCATCTGCGACCAGAGCCGGACCAAAGAAATATTAATTATTAAAAACAATTATTGCTTAATTACTTACTTACTTGAAAGTTGGGACTAGTGAAAAATAATATATAAATTTAGTACCTACCTAATATAGACAATAGATAAATAGTCTATAGAGGTAAGTAATTTGAATTAACCTGTATCCCTAATATTTTTAACAATAACAAACATCAAAGCAACGATAAACAACCCTCGGGTCAATTGGGCCCAGAAAAGTGTTGTTAATTGATATCAATTTTAAAATAATCTGTTTGGATACTTTGTCGAAAAATATATATCAGAATGTTTTTGGTAAGTATTTATTTTTCCCCTGCCTTCGCATTTCAGTCAATAGTTATATAAATCATCAAATTTATATAAGTATATTTATAATGCCAAGATAAAATTTATTTTTTATGAATAAAAAGTATAGTTGTATTAGTTACTATGTCATATTACATTGGCTATTTAAAACCGAAGACATGTTTGACTTGAACTAGAATGAAAACATGCACACCAGGATACAAAATATGTTATAGCACGTGAAAGGACACTGCGAAAAATATTGTATATACCTACATAGAAATACATCCAATAATACCGAATCAACATTATTTAGAATATTTAAATGTACAATCACAAAAATGTGTATGTCATATGGAAATAACAGCGAAACATCAAAAAAGACCAGAGATTGTAGCCATACATAAAAAATATATTATTATAATATTATAGCCAATTAAACCAAATTAAAAATGGTGTTTGAGTAATCATCACTTACCAATTGTACGTAATAATTATTGTACCTCTTTATTGGTAGGTATTATTAATTTATCTGATATAATGGAAGGCATTTTTTATTCCTCAGTGCAGCCTTGTCGTATTATGTCTACTTGCATATCGCTGCAGTTTCGCTTGAGATGAGTCGCATTCAATTGGATTTAGTTACGGTGCACCCTGACCTACACTCCCATGTCTTTTAATCAACGCTGTTGTTTTACTTTAACGACAATTATCCATGTACTCACCTGTTGATAATCCACTTATTACCTGTTAAGATGTAAAAAATGTGCGGTCATAAAAAAATACACATGAACTGCCTATATCAGCGTATCTCATTTCGAGTGTCGCAGAAATGTGCGTTGGTTTATAAATGTTTAAGATTGGTTCTACTTGTCTCACTGTGTTTTATATATTTATTATTATAAAGCAAACATTACTCGTAGAATGTTTATCACATTTGAATGGTCAAAGATATAGATTATAATCAATATCTTTAAAATTATCTTTAAATGTGTAAATCTTGCCCATTTTTTTAATAATAAAATGTCTAATTCTTGTCAAATTTGGGATCACAGAGATTATCAATATATTTTTTTATTGTAAATATTTCACTATAATAATGTCGATATAAATTATACCAATGGGTTTATAAATGCTTTTACAAATAATAAATATAAAAAATCTTAACACCATTTCACATGGACGTACTGAAATATGACTTTATTCTAAAACATTAAAGCGAGAGGTTTAAAAGAAAACTATTTTATGTTATAAAAATACATTATGCAGTCATCAAATGTTTAAAATAAATATAACGGATAATAAGGCTTCAAAATTATGTAAATAGATTATCTACAACGTTTAAGGAATGTCCAGTATCATGCTTTGAAAATAGCATACAAGCTCCATTTTGACGTACGCTGAGCATGTCCCCCCTTGTGTGTAAACATCTTATATTGCATGAATTTAGAATTTCAAACTTCGAATTTCGAATTTTGAATACTTTATACTTTGGGCTTTGAAGACACTATTCAGATAGCTACTCAGTTTCGGGTATCGGGCAGAGGTTATTGTTGGACATAGCCTTCCCCTACGCCTTTCCATCTATCGTGCAGTGGCGAAGGGTGACTTTTGGAAAGAGGTAGGCTGTGGAGATCTGATAAAAAGAACACACTTGTCAGGTATACTTACGAGAAATAAGAAGATAATACGATATTACTACTAATTAATAGGTACTGATAGGTATGGGTTTACGTAGGGTGTTGATTTATGATTTTCACTTATTAAAAACACTGATTCAGGGACATTAAGTATATTTCGCTTGATAAGTAACAATTAATTACTAACAACATTTGTAAACGCACGCTTTCGCGCAAAAAAGGTAACAAATCGTATTTAGAGGCGACGTTCAAGGCTCAAGGGTAGGTTACCGACTGACCGTACTACCTACTCTCGATCCTTCGTCCGCCCAGAAACAGATAACGGTAACTTTCTTTTTGTTTGTTTCGCTGTGCATCCTGGACTAGCCTTGACTCATTTACAGTTACAACAATATTACCATTATATTCCCAACCTCTGTCGATTGGAGGATTTTTGATGGGCATTATGATATTTAATATCAGTACACACTAATTTAATGAAAATTCAAAAACTCACTGACGACACACAATAATTAAGCGATCAGTTTAAATTAAGTACGTATTATTTCAAAACAGTTATACACATCAACAATCATTAGATAAAAGTTCTTTTTGTTTTAAAAAATAGTCTATATTTATTAATGTTCGATTAACCATCAATTTTTTTTTTAAATATCTTATTATTAATTATTTAGTTTTAGGCTCTGCAATCGCAGCTTACCTTAGTTCATACAATTCGATAAACTGGGCGGGGCTACGTGACGTAAAGTCCATATGAAAAAAATTAGAATTATTTGAAACATAATCCGAGCTTTATTTACGTCAAGACAAATGGCGCGCTGTGGTGTATTTTTAAAACCTTTTAAGTATGTGTTGTAATTATCTATACACATATTACGGCATCTCTCGTTGGCAAAATAAATTATTTTATAGAATATATAATCAAGTGATTATATAAATAAGTCAATATGCAATTAAACAAAATTTTTCTTAAGAAGGTAGACTTCAGATAATCGCCTAGTATGGAGTCTTCGCCACTGCCAACTTGTCCTCAGCTCAAGAGTGACCTTAGGGACGGTCTCTTTCTGTGGTAGTGTTACTTAGTAGTGAGTCCACCTTTTATCTCGTTGATTGAATCTTTTAAATGTATTTTTCATTATGAGTTAAATTTATATTAACGGATCGATGTGTTATGCAAATGGTTAACATCTACTCTTCGTTAAAATGTTAAGATTACCGATTACCTTTATTCTGTGGACGGTTATACCCAGTGACGTCCCGTGGGGGTAGGCAGATTGAGCGTCGCTCGACGTACTTGGTGACCAAAAACGACACGTGCAGATTTGCGAATAATTCGTCTGATATTTTATTAGTAATGTATCCATATAACACATTTCTTAGATATTGGACTCATGAAAGGATGATAAAAATGAGGCCGCATTTTATCTAGGGACGTCACTGGTTATACCTAATATAAATCCCACCAGATTCTTGATACCTAGTTATAAATGAATCTTAATTTCACAACATCAACCTGCGCTCTAAGCTTTTGAATTATGTTTAATTATTGTTCTTATGTTGGTCACTGTCCTTACGAAATAAAAAAATCTCTGCCTATCATCAATCAATCTTTTATATTTCAAAAAAATGCTTTCAATACTGACAAATTTAATTAGACCTGCCACAAATTCAAAAATACAAACCTCCAGATGAGATTAAAAACTCAATTATCGTCGTTATATTGCCATATTGAGAAATCGCGAAAGCAATAATTAGCACCATACGTTTTAAAGAGGTTTATTTCCGCCAAAAAAAAATTACTCCAGTTCGTATTTCGAACATTAGTCTTCGGTGTTGCAAGACGACTCAAAAGTTATAAAGTAAAAGCGATATATATTATAATTTATTGTGTTCATTGATCGCTTTTTAATTAACGTCTGGGTTCATTTACCTAAGATTACTTATCTAACGCCATAAATTAGAATGGATTAGCCACTAGCCATGTCTGCAGAAAATTTAGATGAACGTAATGCTTAAACTAATTATGTAAGTAGACTAAACAAGCAATTTATTTTAATTTGATGATAATAGACCATTATCTAAATGAAGATTTTAGTTTTTTTTTGTAATTTTGTAACCGAAAAGAATATTTTGATCATTGCACGTGTTCTGACAGGAAATCAACCGGAATAAAAACCTAGAGCTGATTCTTCTTTGACAATGTCAACCTTTTAATTGGAGAAGATTGACAGCAAACGACGCGTCTAAGAATCCCCTGTCGTTCGTCAGTTTTCTTGCATATTTCCAGATACTGCCAGCATCTCGTAGCTCTACCGTATCTGTAGATGGTATTTAACAGATATATAGGATGCTGGAATCAAGTTGGCTCGAAGAATAAGCAAGTCAGAAAGAAATTTTCTTGAGGTATCCATTGCATGAGGCCGAGCCAGGTCCAACGTCGCTTTGCCACATATCTTCGTGTAATTTAATAATTGTATGAATAATATTGGTACTGTTTGGAAGCACTCTTTTATTTTTTAACGAATCGATTGCGTCATATGTGTCAAATAAAATCACCGCTGAATGGGTCTCGCTTTCCACTTTTGGACGTGGCTATCTTCTACGCCCGGGATGGCCGAGTAGCTTACGCGTCAACTAATAATGTCGTAGGTCCCAGGTTCGAATCCTGGCTCTGGCAAATACACATAATATTATTCAATTTGTGTTTGATCTAATAGGTTGAGCAAGTGGCTAATATCCATTTCTCGTAAAAACAAATCGGTTATGGGGAAGCCAGGCGGGACCCGCGCTGTTTGTCATAGCCGATATTGGCAAAATTCGTGAATTCAAGAATGAGAACCTAACCTAACTTAACCTAACCTAAACTAATCCAACCTAACAAATAATCCAGTATATCAGCTATAATGTGTTTGCCGCTGGCTTCTCCATAACCGACTAATACTCGAGTGGACACTGAAAAGATTAAAGTTCCACAGATACAACTATGTTAACATATTCTCAGATAGCCAATCCAGTCTGGTAGCTCTCCAAAACCCATCATCCACACACCCACTAGTAAGGGACATTTGAACACTATCAACACAGCTTCGAATAATGGGAACAAACCCTAGATTCTTCTGGATAAGAAGTCACACATGGATAGCCGGAAACGAGGAAGCTGATAAAATACGCTAAACAAGCCACAACAGATAAAACACACACTTCCCTCTAAGTTACGCAAAACAAAAACTAAACGAAGACACAATAAAGCTATGGAACCACAGATACACAACATCCGCGACAGGATCTTAACACAGAAATTTATTCCAAACATAAACTCTGCCATCACTCTTGCCAGGAACTTAAAAATATCACACGAACTCACACATATACTAACAGGCCACGGAGCGATGCGCGCTTATCTAAAAAGATTTAAATTGAGAGATGATGACTGTTGTCCATGTGACGGCAACACATCTCAAACTGTGTGGCATGTCATCAACGACTGCCCTATACTAGAAAGGGAGCGATGGACTCTCAAGACTCGGTTTAAACAGCATAATCATGAAATTGACCTCCAAAAGCCTCACGAAGTACTTAGCAATAGAACTACACAAAATATTTAATCCTGGCCATAATGAAAATTAAAGATATAAATGGAGGAACCTAATTAGCTCCACATCAATGCAACTAACCCACCCAACCACCTTGTACGAAAAAGCAAGGGCATGGTTATTAATAATAAAAAATAAAAAATAAACCGACTAAAACACACTTCTATTCTGTGAAGGCTCATAATATGATCCTTTTAGGATCAGACTTGGCCAAAAGAAAAAGAATTTTCTAAGAGACAATCTTGAAGTTTCCGCTTTATATGCATGAAGTGGGATCATATATATGTCTCCCAACCCTCAATTTTCTTCCTGTCTAATACATTTTTATAATGCAGAAATATTTTCTGAAATATTTTAAGTTATTTCATAATGAAATTATAACATGATTGCTAACGCGGTATGTAAATTAAACATTAAATAGGTATTATTATTGAACGAAAGTATTGCATGAACCTTTCTAAACCACAGTAAAGTTGTAGGTAGGTATGGTTATGAAATAATAAATAACACTCATCGCCATCTTTCCACTTGATTTGGAAATTTGTTTCATAACTACTTTCTTTCTTGTCTATGGTAGACATGCCTTTATAAATAAGTGTATGCCCACTATTTTTTATACAACTTTTTGTAGGTAAAATTTATGCATTTTTTGTGATCAATATATTATTACAAATTTGTATGTATGAATGTATTTAACATGAATACAACAATGCATAGTAAAAGATTTATATGACAATCCGAGAACTTATATTATATTATGCAATAATATATCAGTTACAGACAAAACAGATATGAACCCCTCCAAACTAATCGGCCTGCACCACACACGTTCATAATCGAGCGGAACGCGACCCCCTATGTTTGAATGTGAAGTTGTTTAGTCCTGGGAATAGCAGATAAAGCAGATACCTATAAATGAGGTCGCCACGCACTCAAGTATGCTTTGATTGAGTTTACAAATACTTAATTTAATAAAAGTGCCCATGGGAGAGAGGAGCACGGAGAACTAACAAGAAACAAATGATCACAATTAATTAACATATAATATAAAGAACAAAGCTAAAACAAGATCTATACGTCAGGATTTTTTTAAAGCTACAATGTTGGAGTTTGTGGCGACCAGGTCGGATGGCCCGATGGTATTTCTTCACTTTCAGATCACATTCTCGGATATTCCCTGAGGGTGTGGTTTACATCCTGGAATTCACCGCCACATGGACATACTGGCCGGCTATATATTTCAATCTCGTAGAGCTTGGCAGCGAATCCGCCATGGCCAGTCGGAAATTGACTGGTATAATGGAGATATTAGAAAAGACAAATGTGTGTGCCTTCTCTTAGTGGAGGCATCTCATTTTTACGGCCAGTTCTTCAACGCCGTTATCTAGCGTCATTTAACCAACTGTCCTCAGATACTTTGTCAGTATCAAGGTTTGGAGGCAGAGCAAGGCGAAAGTCACCAACAACGGCCTTTTTATCTTTGAGGAGCATCGTGGAGGAGTATCCCGAACAGGTCAGGTAGCTCGTCCGTAGTAGTTGGACGGTAGGCATCAGTGAATGACAACAGCGCACTGTGCTGCCCAATTAAGAGAAAATATCTAGTCTTAACATTTTGGTGGATACGCATATATCATACAATGGCGTCGAAGGCCTGGGGAGTGCTCTTCCGACAATCTGAAAGTCAGTTACAGACAGTTGTGTATTGGGCCTTATGCAAAATACATGCGAGGGATGGGGCAGAGAGTCATAGGCTATCAATCACTGTGTTCGACAAAAATGCACACCTGTACTATGACGTACCTATATAAACGTAATAATGGATCTTCGAAGATTGGCAATATGAATAAACAATGCGGAAAGTTTTGTCATAATTAGGTTTATTTTAATTTAAGTACCTCTAATAATGTTGATTAATTTCAATGTAATTATAATTTTATATTTTTATTTAATGATCTTATTTAACATCACCAATCATGTAGTAGGTACCCACTTCAGTAATATTAATGCATTTTGTCAGCTGGGAGGCTAATTACATTGATTTTGAATATTATTCTTAGAATATGTATAATTAATATATAATATTTGATAGATATACAATTATTAGTATTTATATTAGTTATTAAAGGTGAACAAATTTGTTTATATTATTTATGATTATCCATGTTTTTATTATCAATATATTTTTGTGTATAAATCAGAGCGTTGGAGCGGACCATTTTTTGAGTTGCTCCGCTCCGGGACCTAATACTTCCTCCAGCTCCGCTCCAGGGTCTGCTCCGATCCGGGTAAAAAGTTTAAAAGTAATATATGTATACAAATGTTAAAAAAATTAAATGTAGTTTTAGAATAATCGTCATTTTCATTAATAATTCTATTAAACAAAATTGCTGACAGCAAATCATCTTTCATTATTTGCCTCTTCTTTCAAAAAAGTGAGGTTATTTATCACTTGGCAGTGTTGCCATATTTCAAATAATTCCAGAGTTGCAAAGTGTCAAAATATACTCTTTTCATTAGACTTTATGACGAAAATTTAATAATAAAAAAAGCATCCGGAGCAGTGGAGCACTACAAGTTTTCGGTGCTTCGGCTCCGCTCCTATTCCGGGTAAAATCCCATTGCTCCAGTGCTCCGAGCTCCGCTCCAACGCTCTGGTATAAATATTCACTTCACCCGCCAATGCCAAAGCTTGTTTGCCGATGTTAAGTGACTATTCAATTCGTATGGTATCTACCTACTTACTACCGTTTTATTATTCTGTTATTAAAATCATAAACTACTTAGGGACATACTGGCTCATCAGCAAACTGGCAAAAATTCCACTAGGCCGACAAGGAAATTTACACGTTTGTGCTAAACTTTTTTATTGCTAATCATGAATACGATTTTTTTAAATTATATAACAGAAATTTAAAACATTTATATGACATCATACGCAATAGCACCTGGCGACTTGTTGTGTTGTGTTTATTACATTTTATTGCCTTCCGAGTTATTCAATATTTCACAATAGGATCCATTCATATTCATGTCATCGATATGTCTAAAAATACATATCGTCAGACAGGATCGCTTAACAGTTGGATGTAAGCCTTCTATAGTTCTTTCCACTTTTCTCGGTCCCGATTTCTTCACCGCCGCCTATATCAACCGAACTTTGCGAGTTTCTCAATCTAGCAGGTTTTGTACTCCTTGTAGGTACATGTATAAGTATGTAATATGGAACCGCCTTAGAAATACTAATATTTTGAAAACAAAAATCTTGGACTGAATTGGGTAGGTACCTTTTATTTTAATATATATGATGTGAAAATTGTTCCAAATTGCATTATTAAATCTTAATAGTAATCAAATCTACTAAATTCTAACCATTCCTCAGTATAAGTTCATTGTGATTTATTAGGTGAAATTGGGTAACATGAAAGTAGACGCTGATAAAAGTAAACCCATTAAAAATTGTTAATAAACAAGAGGGTGGCTAGAAAAATTATTGTGAAAAAAATAAGGGTATGGGTTGATCTAGCGGTGAATCAAGCCCTGATGATGATGATTATAATAAACCTCCAAGAATCCCATCAAACCAGTCTTACTTTCTAAACTATCGACACATGAAAAATAACGAATAAAAAAAACACAACAACAATGAAATATGCAAAGTAGATAGATCGTCGCTCGCACGCGCGAAGACATCTCGCGGAAGTCTCCGCCACACTTCCTGTTCGCGAAAGCAAGTTTTTTTTACAAGCGAAGTGTGTTCGTTTATGCTCCCCTAACCCGCCTGTCAGAGGTTTTAATATCCCACGACATGTGGCTGCGTTCACTTCGGTCGGCGGCGTTTCATATATCCGGTTCCCTGAGACGCTCGGATCTTCTCCGTTTCCTATTGCGCAATAAAAAAATGTGTAGGTTGGTGTTATGTAACGAAACTGCCATTTTTAATGAGATTTTTATTGTATTATAATAATGCAATTACAATATAATAACTTGTTGATTTGACAATGTAGATAAGATCATTCTGAAAATTCATTCATTAAAGAATGCTGCGTTATTAAATCTGGCGTATTTATTCATTAATCAAAAAAGTGAAATAAATATTAAATCCGTTAGAACATCAAGCACCTTCGGTCGATAGTTGGTGTTATTTGCAGAAGATATTATTATCCTAGCGAGAGACTCAGAAGACCTTCGGAACAGTATGCAGGAGCTTGCAGAATGAAAGCCGTAAAATAGGTTTAAAGATTAACGTCTAGAAGAAAAAAGTAATGATTGCTTTGCTGAACAAAAAGCGACCATCGTCAATGGCGCACAAATCGAAGGGGTCGACAACTACTTTTATCTCAGACGACAAAATAATGTTAATCGATGATAGTATGATGCATTTGGTGCCTGACTAATATCTTCAAAAGTGTAGTCTCATTGTGTCTTAAACGTAGGTAATATACTCAACCAATTTGCGTAACTAGTGCTCACGTATGAATATGAAATTCAAAAATTATGAGTAGCCTAACGAAGTATGGAAAGGTGGATGTTGGGCATAGCGCGGAAAGAATAAACCAATGGATAATGAGGCAGACAAGAGTACGCGGTCTGATAGATGTTGCCAAGCAGATGAAATTGCAATGGGCTGGACACGTCGCTCGTCGAGACAAGCATCGTCATACGTACCCATAAGTCATACGTAATCATAAGGGGTGCAAAACTATCGTAGGGATGTCCTAAAACAAAACCTGCTAGATCGATAAACTCATAAATTTCAGTAGATGAGACAATGGGAAGGACCTAGGGAAGGTATTCATGCAGCAATGGATCGACCCTGCTGATAATAGTAATGATGATATTATTACGTACATATATGAAATAATTACAAGATAAAAAGAACTTTTTATATACAACGTTTTTAAATTCTGTTGAATCATATAAACTTGACTTGACTAGCTTAAACGATCAAAAAAATTGTACTTGATAGAAATACTAAATAAATATAAAATACTGAAATGTCATTTTGACATTTCATATTGATTTCCATAGTAACGCACGTATATATTATTAATTTAGTTGCTAGGACCCCAGACCCCTGGAAACCAACAATAGGGTTTTACTTTTTACGGATTTCTTCCGAAATAACTTTTCATACAAAACAGAATTAACTGAAAATTAATTCAATTCTATTTAAAGATTTTATTATTTAAAGAAAGTATTAAAATAATGCATTGGCATCTTGTTCTGATATATAGTTTCAAATGTCTAGCTAGTCGGGAAGTTAGTTAAAAATCGATTGCAAGATTTGTACTGGATAAACAACCACCGGACAAACAAGAATACGAGCTAATAAAAACGTTGTTAAATAGGTAATTTGAAGAATATCCTATGGAGAGAATAAAAATGTAACTTTGACTACAAAATAAATCTGCAATGGAAAACCACTTCCATCTAATTTAATCGTTAGCTTTAGTTACCGTTTTTCAGCTTCACTTTCATATATTTAAGTTCCAGCTAAAACGGACTCAACTAACAGACCACCAAAAGACCAGAGACACTGTTGGCGATGAGAAGATCACGTTAATAGGAGTAGGAGTAGATATTAAAGTCAATCCAACAAGCCAAAACAACTTTTATAGCTACAATCGAACACAGGAAAGCTGCACTTATTTTTTACGATAAGAAATAGGATATGCTCAAACTTATATCGTAGGGAAAGGTAGAAGTCAGCGGATGCGTGTGCGGAAGGAGATTCTCTCATCTACACAACATTCGTAAGGACTCTATGTGCAAGGTGTTGGTAATCTGAAAGGCCCAAAACGGAAGATGTACCGCACCTATTGCGTTTCGATAGCCAACCTTCTATAGAATATGATACCGAGTGAAGAAAAGGTAATCACTTTTAGCTGCTGACGGATGCTAAGATAAAAAAAATAATATAGCAACCGGCGATGATTATTCAAATTTGTAAAAGAGCCGATTTTATTGATGTTACACTTCCTGTTTCTGATACGTAAATCTTTTTGCCATAATTAAACCGATCGCCGGTTTTAATACACTATAAAACGAAATGAAGAGAGAAGTTTCAACAAAAAACGTGTGCATGTGATGAATAGCTGGACCGGCCGGGTATGATAATTTCATGGAGTCGACTCATTACTTTCTATTTCTGGTTTTTTTCATGCGAGCGAAAGAAAAGGTCCGGTAAGAGATAAGCTCGGATGAAAACAACGTAGTTCTGCACGCGTCTGGTAACGAGTAGGTTCGCCCGCTCTGCGATCGCCATTTTCATTATTTCAATCAAAACAGTGCGTGTGTGTTTACCTAATCAGTCTATAATTTGTAAAAAGCGCGGAAAAGTTTGACGTTTAATAATCCACAGACAAAAATGTCTATTTTATTTTTCGCACTGGCATCCCAATATTCTACGAAATTAATTTGTTTATATTATTCATAAAACAATTTTAAACTTCGAAAATAGAGCTATTTTTAATATCGAAGTCGTGTAATAAAAACAAAACAACAATGACAGATCGTTTATTATGTGTGATTCAAAATGTCTACTGTTTTTTTATTATTTTTGCTCACAAATAAATAATAACATTAATGATGCTTTAAAAATAAACGTGTTACGTTAAATAGTATTTTGTTTATAATAATATAATATGTAAAGTGAACTATCTATTATCAGATAATGTAAACTATTGTTGTGTAGATGTGAGCATTGTTGAAGGTGGATTCTTCCGTGCAATAAACAATAGTTATTAGTTAGGTACCCTTTTTACACATATTGGACTAACTGAAGTAATGATGAGTTTAGGTAAGCCCTATTTTGAAACTGTGTATTATATTTGATACATTAATTAAATATGTACTTATACATTTTACGATGTATGTCCGTCCATGAGACTCCTTATATTTTTCCAAATCATAATGAATTTCATGTAAACGCAAAAGACTTCATTTTATTTTTAATTAACTACTTTTATTCAACGAATAATTCACTTTAAGAATGTAACATTCTAATTATTGAGCATACATAATTTTGAAAAACACTTCTGAGAAAATATATTATAACCAATAGAAAAATCTTATTTTTTTTAAGTAAGCCACCCGGCTGTAATCGAACCAGCATCTCTCGGGTTACCCAAGAACCTAAAAATTTCAAAATTGTTGTTTCAAAGTTGTTTTTCAAAATTATGGCTTCATATTACGTTAAGGTTATAAAGTTCTATGTAACATGGTAATTTGGAGTCACGTAGGCACACGCCTGGAGATGCTGACAGGCGAAACTAACATTTTAAAACTATTATTTGGTAGTTAGGTATAATATTGTTGACGTAATTACGACTGATTTATTGAAATATTATCATCATCAGGACATGAGCCACTGTTGGGTGAAGGCTTTTAAATCACCATTTATGTGTTATCGTTGAAATCAATATTATTATGACATGCAAGTTTCAATAAACAATATTATTCTCACTTGCAAAAATATGGTTTTTCCGATACATCAGATAACCATATATTCCGTCTGCGTGAGAGTGAGTTTGGTGTAGAATATCTATGTATTTAGCTTGCACGTTATACTTCCTTGTGTATCTATTACATTATATTATAAGATTGTATCACACCGCATTTTTATTACTAGCGATATTTGTAATTCACGTGAAACATGGATACACAGAAGGGAGAAGTATCGATTTGATTTTTTTTTCAAATCATTGTGATTGACAACTGACAGTTGTAATAATAACACACGCACTTCTACTTTCACCTCACCCATCCTTCTACTACTGCTACATAATCACGGTACCTACTATTGATAAATTATTGCAAGTGCGTTATTTTTAAATGTCTTATCTTGTAACTTCGGAACTTTTCGAGATTTCCAGATGAAATTTTACTAAATTGCTAGCAATAATGTAGTATAAGTCAGTAGTTACGAACATGTAAAGAAGTTCAAAAAACCATGTTTTTTGCGTAGTTATGTCAATAATCAAAACCTTATAATAATATGTTCCCCTCTAAAGATCGCTGAAGCAAATTCTAATTTTGCATAAAAGCAATCCTCAGAGTTTGTATGAAACTAATTACAACATAAAAAGAACTTTTTACATACAACATTTTTAAAATTTTCTGTTGAATCATATAAACTTGACTTGACTAGCTTAAACGATCAAAAAAAATCTACTTGATAGAAATAATACTGACATGTCACTGAAATGTGACTGTCATTTTGACATGTCATATTGATTTCCATAGAAACGCACGTTTATATTAATAATTTAATTGCTAGGACCCCAGACCCCTAGCAAACAATAATGGTGTCGAAATAACTTTTCATACAAAACAGAATTGACTGAAAATGAATTCAATTCTACTTAAAGATGGCTAAAAGTATTAAAAAATGCATTGGCATCGTGTTCTGATATATTCTAAACGTTTTAAATGTCTAGCAAGTCGGGAAGTTAGTTAAAAATTGATTGCGAGATTTGTACCGGACAAAGAACCACCGGGCAAATAAGAATACGAGCTAAGAAAAACGTTGTAATTAGTAGCCCTAGTGGTTCATTTATGTAGCAATCTAACAGTTTTCCATACCGACTGCTTAATCTGCAAACCAGCCAACTGCACTTTTAACCAAAAATTAGATTTTGATGGCATTTTGTTATAAAGCATGTTTTCTATGCTCATACAAAATTTCAAACTTCTAAACTTATAAATAAATGCGTTATCGTTCTTCAAACAAAACACCCAACTGCAGGTGCCAAATTTCCAATATCGTAAATGAGACAACTCCGCTCTTTATTTTCTTTATTCATATAGAAGGGAAGCTAAAATAGTGTAATAATAATTAATAGTGCAGCTTATTTAAAAAAGAAATCCAAAAAGTTTTAAATTCGGCTGGATAGTTAAATTATTATGTTTTTCTCCTTCCTGAACAATTTTCCCAAATGGAGTTAGCCGGTTTACAGTTAAGCGGTCGATACGCGTAGCTCCCATTTTTACGGGAGAAAATTTTCTTAAACATCTTCGGTATGTACCAAAAACACTGACCAAAAGGCAAATATTTCGAAATCACATAAAAGATTATAATATATTATTATGTTTAGATAATTGCAATCTAATAAAGTAATAACAACGCTAATAATATGTTGCGGTTTATGACATGCAATTAGATGTTTGCTTTATGAATGGGTGTCTGGCATCTAGTAATAAAATTTCCGACTTGTGACACTGTTGCTTTGATTCATTTCGTTTTGTTTTCATACTGTCGACAGCACGTTCGACATGACGTGCTGTGGAACGTTTGCACAAAGAAATTTAGTGGATAGGCAAATCAATAAATCATTTTTTTTTATTTCGATATGTAGACAGGCCGACAATATTGTTATATACGCCAGGAAATGCGTATGTATGTATGTATATTTTTAAAAACCGATATGTCCACAAACTACGTTTTTGTGTATCAAGCGTCATTGAATGTTTTTGTTACGTTAGCTTCATTTTTTCCATATGCTTTTCACTGTAAGTAATAGATCATGTCTGAACTTATACAACATGGAATATTATGTAAGTAGGTACCAGAGGCAAAGGGTGGAGGTAACTTGTTATGACAAAAAGAGTGCACACTAAACTTTGTCAACCAAATGTATTTGTTTTCATTGAACTAAGATTACAATGTGTAGAATGTAGATAGGGTTTGCTAGTTTTTAAAGTTCAATTAAACCCTGCCTAATCCAATACAACATAGTATATACTAGTCAAAAAATATTTGTTTATCTATAAAATAAAATGATGCATGGTTTAATGGTATAATTAGATAGAATAATATTTTGTATCATTTATGGTTTGGCTAGGCAGGGAGTAATGAATTTAAAACAACTAACCAACAAAATCTGTAATATGACTATTCTTAATTCATCGAAAACAAGTAAGTATGACTGAAAAAAGTGTACACTATTTTTGTCGGATTGCCTTTAGCATACTTAAACACTAGTATGGTTTGATTTATGAAGAGTTTATTTGATTTTTTAAAACTAACAAACACTATTAACATTTTGTAGCATTAGTTCAATGAAAACAAATACGCTTGACTGACAAAGTTTAGTGTGCACTATTTATGTCGAATCTTAACAGCCTACCTCCACCCATCGCCACTAGAAGGTACGTATTTTGTTTGATTTTGATGATAATATTATGTGAACATATCGGTTTTGGAAAATAGATGCCTCACTATAAAAATAATGGCATTTGCTTTAAATTTACATAAATTGTATTTTAATTGACATTTATACCAAAATATCATTAAATCAAATAAAACAAAATACGCAGAAGTAAATAAATACACATAATTTAATAATGATTAGTTTATTATACCGGTTTTGTTGGCGTATATTACACTATTTTCACATTGAAATGCGCATGAAAATAATAAATAAACAAGCCTGTACCCTGTGGCTTATTATATGTAGCAATTTATTTCGTTTAATCGCAATATTGTCACGCTAATTCACTTTTCTCTTAGTTTTTATGAAATTATTCAATGTGTGATTTATGTAATTACTAAGTACATAGTATTTAATAAACAATGCACATTTTGATCTAACTACCATCACAAGATACCATACGTAGGTACGTGCCGATTAAAGTAATAAATGTCTAAATTTCTTATCAAAAAGCCTAAACATATTATTAATAAACACAATAGCATTCATACAATATTTTTTACAAAATTCCAACGAAACGTCCATACAAACATCAGCTCAATAGTTAACTACATTATTGTCATTCCATCGACTTGACTCAGGTAACTTTAACCATTCGACTCAGCTCTCTCTCTCGTAACATCAGGTTCTCGTCTGCGCCGCGGCATTCCCAGACGCTTCTTCTTTCTCCGCCTTCTTCGTCGTCCTCCAGCGACTTGTTCTCACAACAATCTCCACTCAAAACACGGCTCATCATCGTCATATGGTGGATCGAAACCTGTTGCCGCAACGCCTGACTCTCAAACGTTTGCGATGTATATTGATTGCCAATTATTGTTTTGTTGTATTCGGTAAAGATACGATAACTTGTGATTTTAACGGGTTAAATAATTTCTATTGGTATAATATTAATTTTTTCAACAAGGAAATAATTAAAAAAGAAACATGTTGATATAAATGATCGTCCACGGTGGCCGCGCGGCTTAAGCGTTGGACTATCACGCCGTGGATCCCAGGTTCGAATCCTGGGTCTGGCAAATACACATATTGTTTTTCAATTCGTGTGTGAGTCAGGGTATGGACCTAATAGGTTGAGCAAGTGGCTGACATCCATTTCTCGTAAAAAAACAAATCTGTTAATACAAACCTCTACTCTGTGGAGGCCCATATGATCCTACCAGGATCGGACATGGTCGAGAGAGATAAATTATATACTTTTGTAAAATCCAGGGAACACACAATTAATGGGAACTGACTTGTGGTATAACGTATGTGGAAAAATATGGGATAAACTTAAACACTTGTTAAAGAATATGTTATATTCAATAGTTATGTTTGTTTGATAAATTGTATGTACTGCAAAGTTTATCACGGAAATGTAAGGAGCATTCAATATTGAGGGCAATCGGCTCGGTTTGTTATACAATGGGTTTTATGGCCCAACCGTCATAAAGTACCCTGCTACAAAACCTTAGTTCATGGCGATGGCTTTTACATTTCTATTTATTAATCTGTTCTGTGATAAAATCATAGAAATTTCAAATCTAAGAGATCGCCGATCGATATTATTGATATTGTAAATTAATAATAAGGAAATTTGTATTTTAATGTGGATAAAAATTAAGAAAAAAACACGTATGATTCTAAATGCATGGACAATTGTATTACGAATACTGTTGAAATATGCTCAAAATCCCACTACCGCCACCTATTATGTAAAGGTGTAAGCTTATTGACACTATTGTCTATGATCGGAAATAAATTACTTCAATCTATTCTGTCTTCAGAGTCGGCACGAACACGTTGTTTCATTTCAATCCATCATAAATTTACAATTACGAACGTCTTTTCACTATAATATATTTCATTAAAATATTATTATATAGGCACTTTTTAATATGTTTTTATGTTTGTCTATGATTTGGAAATATTTCGCCTTTGATCAGAATTTTGTATATTTTTATGATACGTAACCATATTAAAAAAATATGTTTATTTCGTGACGTGACAATGACAATCATTATCTATATACTTTCCCAAAATCACTTCGGAATTGAACTGACTAAAATCGCTTGTCTCCCATTTTTTACAACCAGTTTACAGGATATGAATATACATATTTTTTTAAATTATTGATTTTTTCCATGTCAAAAATAACAAAGACATATTTTTTTTCTATATTCACACCGGTCAAAATTATTTGTGAGAACACATTAACATGGATGAGAACTGTCAGAAGAAGTGTCAGAGTGGCACCACTGGCACTGGCCCATCGATATATAATATAAAAGCATCCCAAATTTTAATTTTATCACAATTGCAAAGTTTGAGAACGTATTTCATTCATTACCCAGCGGCATATCGCATATCTCATATAAGGAAGTGAATCTGTTCCAAAGGCCTACATTTTTTTTGCATACAAACGCTTCTTACGACGAACAGTTTCATTTTGTTTCTCTTCTGTTGCCGTCGGTAAAGCCTTTATAAGGCAACTGGCTTCCGCAGCACGGGTGCAGTACTGCCGTATCACTTCTAAGTGGATCTAGGATAGGAGAGAAAAAATGTAGTTTTCGAATTGGGTCACACTACTTATCTAGAGTCAAAGCAGATTGATTGCGTACCTACTTGATAAATTGTACCAAAGTACAACACAAATAATTGCAATGTAACTAACTGCCACTTTTTAAATGTACAACATTGGCGTGTGGTGACTTTCATACGAAGGGATTCTGTTGAAAAAAGACATGTATACTTATTTAACTGTTTGCTACATAATATTATCTACTTAAGGTTTGTGACTAATTAAATCTTGGTGGGTAGTCATTGAAGACAAGTAGTGTAGATTGTGCTGTCGTGATAGTTCTGATATTATATTCTATACATATTTATGAAATATTGATAGTAAGTACAATATAATCTTGTAGAATATTGCACAATCAGTAAATATTTAAGTACATAATATTATTACATAATACTTTATCGATTATCCTTGGGTATGCTCCGTATCTACAGCATTTGTAGACCGCACGTCACTGTTACATAACATAGTTAATTATGTGGTGGAATGGTAATGGAATGTATGACTAAATAAATTGTTCGCAGAACCAAACAGGGAACGCTCTTGTGTACCATCTTCAAAAGTAACCTCCTAATGTGTCATTAGCGTAGTGTTCAAGTTCAACCAATCTGAGATACCAATGCATGAGCATGCATATCATATGCATATGAATATAAAAGAAATTTTAAAAAAAATTGGCGAAACGTGGTATGGAAAGGTACATGTTGATCATAACGCGGTAAGCCCGAAAATGAAACCAATTAATAAGGAGAGAATATGCGACGTGATAAATAATGCTTATCAGATGAAAGGTTATGGACTGGGCATGTTGCTTGGCTAGTAGACAGCCACTGGATAAATGACGCGATACAGTGATATCCAAGGGGCAGTAACATCCCTAGACAAAATGCCGCCCCTAGGCAGCGCCAAAACGCCGCCCCATTTTTCATACAGTATTTTTTATCATCCTTTCATGACTCGACAGATATGTTCTAATATCTGTAGTGATATGTTTACTTTGTGATCGCAAAAGTTTAGGCATTATTAAATCGATAATCTATGACGGCGTGACGCTTTGATACAGACTAAAATCGTGGACCCGGGAGTGGTAGGTGGGACGCTGTGTAAGAGGAGGGTGCATTTTTAATTTCGACGACCAACGCAACTTCCGTGCGTACTGGTTAATAACTCAGACTGTAATTATTTGCAAATTTGCACGTGTCGTGTGATCGTGTCTGGTCACCAAGGACGTCGTAGGGCAACAGAAGTAAACTAGACATCGCGAACCCGACAAAACAAGGGAGCTGATTTTTTAAAAATAATAATAGCTATTTATATATCAATACACCCACGATGGCCGCGCGGCTTAAGCGTTGGCCTATTGCGTCGTGGGTCTCAGGTTCAAATCCTGGGTCTGAAAAATACACATATTGTTTTTCAATTTGTGTATGAGTCAGAGGATGGACCTAATAGGTTGAGCAAGTGGCTGACATCCATTTCTCGTAAAAATAAAATCTGTCAATACAAACCTTCACTCTGTGGAGGCCCATATGATCTTAATATGATCGGACATGGTCGAAAGAAAGAAAAATAATTTATATATATTCCAAATGATTCTTCTCGATTTGCCGCCTTTCAAGTAACTGCCACCCCCAAGCGACGCTCAATCTGCCTACACTCACGGGACGTCACTGCCAAGGGGCACCTAACGACCTCAACGACACCCTAATATTTATTGGATAGATGAACTCATAAAGTTCGGTTGGTGTACGTGTTAACGAAGAACTAGGGACCGAAATAGTGAAGGGATGTAGGGGATGACTTCATCCAAGACACGCCAGGTGATAATGATGATGAAGATTCAGACGCAGCATAGCATGATGCCATTAATTGTGCATTTTTGGCGTATTTTATACAACAATTAGTGTTGATGTTTTGTTAACACACTATTTTGATGTTTGCGGCAGTATCAAATATGGTCTCTAATATTGTAGATTTTTTTTTTCATTTCTGTTTCTATATCCACTATCGCCCACCGATATTTTCCTTATTCCGCTAAACTTGATTATGAAATCTATCCAGCGGACCTCGATTTCCCCATTAGGTATTTTAATGCCTCTTAGGTACTATTGAGATTGGTCCTGCGATGTGACTCTCCAATTCAATATCATATTTTTTTTATTCTAGTCTTACTATTTTATATCTACATTGTATTTATTGTACGATCCTTGCGTGTTATGGCCGACAAGCATCTCTCTACACTGTATTGCGTCACTCTTTGCTGTTGTTGAACCGCTTTTAAATTTGATGTTCATGTTTCGCACGTCGTATGCGTTTGTAGTAGGATAACACATTGATTATATTCCTACTTATTAGCCTATTACTCTACTCATTTTCATAAACATATTATTAATCTATTATGTAGAGGAAACATATTTTGTAAACGGTAAAATTTGTGTTAAGTATCATTTTTGAAAACAAGTACCTATAAACTTTCTCTCTACTTACCAATAAACGTGTACATACACACATGACTGATTTCGATAAGGAAACTATGTGTCAGTTCAAATTGTTGATAATAATTAATAATACAGATATCAACAAGTAAACATTGTCATAACTCATAATAATAATATGTAACGTAGATTTCTATAATGTCCGTCATAAACGCAGACTGATAATAATTATAAACTCATTTAAAATACGTAAAGTCTAGTAAAAAGCATTTCCTATAAAATGTGGCTGAAATTTCTCCCAGCTGATTGATAGCCGCCATTTTAAGTGCGTCATCGATATTTCATGTCTCTGGTTATTGGTGTGTGCGAGTGTTTTGCAGATGAGGTCAATGACTGTGGTGTGCAAATCCGATAAAAAAAAACTTCACCATTAAAAATGCATAAAATTAACCGCTGAGCAGATTTTGGTATCCTTAAAATGAGAAAAGGCCCACGCAAACTAGTGATGTATTATATACCTACACATCATCGACATCAGATTATTTTAATTGTTTATGATATAAGTGTTTATTAATTCACCTATGAATAAATAATTATTCAAACATCTAAGTATAACTATTTATAATTATTAGACCTGTTCGCTAAAATATGCATTAATACTAGTTTTTAATGAATGTGCATCCGTATTTCTTTTTATCTGTGTTATTGATTTTTAGCCATTCAAAAAATGTCACCAGGTTATAGATAGCTGCAGATTTTTGTCTGGTTTGTTGATATCGTTTCGTTTTTACGATAGCAAACGAAACGGTGATTCTAAATTATTTAAAAAAAATCAAAAATAACGGAAATGGAAGTCATAATTATTGATCTAACAGTGATGATAGAATATTGATATAACGGATTTTTCATTTCTATTTTTTTTGACCGGAGGTTTGTATTAAAAGTTTTTTGTTTTTTTATGAGAAATGTATGTTAGCCACTTGCTCAACGTATTAGGTTCATACTCTGACTCCAAACACACATTGAAAAATAATATATTCTGTATTTTCCAGACTCGAACCTGTATGTTTAAAGTAGTTGGGAATTAAGTAGGATATTTTAAGGGTGATATTAAAGTTTTTATAAAAACTGTAATTTAATACATTTTACTGATAATTTTAATTTTAAATAGTCAATAGGTTAGCATCTAAATATTTATTTTTATTTTTAGTGTAAAAAACGGACAGTTTAAAAAACCAACTATATAATTGAGGGTTTTTTGGATGTCCGATTTTTATTAGTAGGTACCTACATCGTATCTTATAAATCCTTTAGAAGGTGACTGAACGTTTTTTGAAATTTATAGTTTTATTATATTTTTTTTATTTAAAAAAATATCGATTTTAATCAAATATAGTAACTTGATTTTTTATTTATTGATATCGAATTGAGTTTAGATGCAGTTACATTGCGTAATTTTGTGGTCATGTTCCTGTCTTTCTGTAGACGACAATCGAAGTAGTTTACGTGTACTACCCCTTTGCCGGCTTGGCTTCAATACACAGATCGACAGCTTTAATCCCAATTTAAACCAATATCGATAAGACTATTAGCGTCTTTCAAAGTACGTTCTGGGGGTGTAACCAGAACCTTGTGTCCAAGAGTCCATGTGTGTATATGTGTTTCTGTGTGTATGATTCTTATAATTTTAGCCTACTCTTGTCAAAAATACACCATGTCAATAATATACATTTAGCTAATAATTGTAGAGGTAAATCAGTGTACAGTGATTCGCAGGTGAATTAGAATTGTTTCCTGCGATGACTGTTTCATTACTAGCAAACAATGCTACTGCCACTTTACTCTAAGCCGCATTTACCGTACCCACAGTGTTTAGAGATATTGTGGTGTTGGCGCCAAACGCTTCGTATTTCTTGGACGGAATACAGGACGAACCAGTCGATCATCCAGAGACTGCAGATAAAGGAACGGCTCTCGACAATATGTTGGACACGAATTTTGCAGTTTTTTGGACACATTGACAACCTGGAGAGACTGGTGGTTTTAAGTGGCCTTCAGAGAAGGAGAAGCAGATGAAGAGCGTCTACACGCTGGATCGACCAAGTGAAAAAGCTGATTGGGGGCTCCATTCATTCTGACCTGAGAGAAGTTATGAAAGGCAAAGGCAACTGAGTCTAGCTTTACGGCATTTCGAAAAACGCGTCACATTTTCACTAACTACTATAAAATATTATTTTTATTGAGTACAGTAAAGTAATTCGTGAAATTATAAAAATGACAATATTAGGGGCCTATGTTTTAATTCGGGCCCCAGTTTAAGCGCATGCGCCATTATAGATAGTAGTTTGCAATAAATCCGACAGGTCGCTCCCGAGGCGAGCTTTCTACTCGATTATCGTAAGGCAGTGACCGGCAGACAAGTTGGTGATGGACGGCCTTAAGCGTCATAATTTACACGTTTTACGTCAAGCGTTATTCTTTCTCTTCGCTTATCTACTTCTCTGTACCATCCTTGATCGTCTCCGACGTCTATTTCCAAACGTACAAGAAGACAGGTATATACAGATATTTTTTTGTTTCATTATGTAGGTATCAGTGGCGAAGGGTCGAGGTAGACTATTAAGATCCGTGATGAATAGTGCATTAAAATAAGACTACAATTTACAAATGGTGTCGGTTAGGTTTTACAATTCAATTGAATCCTGCGAAAACCCAAGCCATGATGATGATAATAGTCAAAAAATACTCATCTATCTATAAAATATCTAAAATTATGCAATGCAATTTATGGATAAAATCATATTTTGTGTCTATTATAATTTGGTAGAAGCAGGGATCAATTCCTAATTTAAAAAAATGAACCAACAATATGTTTAAAATGTATTCTCAATCCAACGAAAACAAATAAGTATGAATGAAAAAGTGTTGTAACAATTTTGTTGTATCGCCCAAAGTCTACTAAAACTATTATGGTTTGGTTTAGGCAGGGTTTAATTGATTTTTAAAAAAACTAACCAACGCCATCTGTAAATTGTAGTCTTAGTTAAATAAAAACAAATACGTATGACTAACAAAGTTTAATGTGCACTATTAATGGCGGATATTAACAGCCTACCTCCACCTTTCGATACTGGTAGGTGTGTCAGTCATTAACTACATTATAATGACAGGTATACGATCATCATCATTATTTCATTGACTCTCGATCCACTACTGGATGAATCCTCGCTGTCTACGCTCTTCTTGGTTCTTAGTCTTTCGTTGACACGTACTTCTGCTAAACATGATTATCTCGACGATTGAATATTGTTGTATCTCTTGGTACCGCCAGATTGAAATTCAAATTTATTTTGCATATGGTGAACATGACAAATTACAAATTTGATTATTTATTCACAACATGACATAAAAACGATGAAAATAAGTGTTAATAACAAAAGACATGGGAAAGCAAAAGTAGAATACTCTCACGCAAGTGGAATATATCAATATTCGAAATGATTTAATTAAACACCTCAGAGTAATAATACTAAAGACATAGAGTATTGTCCGGCTACACGAAGCCGTTTTCTTTGCGTATGTCGCACAGTAGAAGCCCAATTTAAGTATTATAAACTTAAGTGGAGGAAGGACAGATTCTTCTGGCTTTGCGGCCACGACGAAATCGTTGTTAGTGTCATTTGAAAGTAACGATGCCAACACTTAAATGAGTCGCCTGCACTCCCACAATAATCGGACACCATTCTACATATGAAGTGTTAAACTATCATCTTGCTTTTCAGTATGACTATCACATATAAACACAACACACTTAACCTCTACTTAATTGATTAAAAATATTGACCACTAACTTAATGTTTCGCAACAAAAAAGCCTAAGCATATCAGGGAAACCAATATTCACCGGCTTCATTTAGCTTCACAAAATCATTAATTCACAAATCTTCTATCTTACTCTAATGCATATTACGGAGAGTATACGCATGCCGAATGCTTTCTCACTCGTATTTATGGTGAGTTTTGTTCAGTCTTGATGGACACAGTTATTGCTCTCCCAATTGGCATCACCAACGGCAGATTAGTTCTGCATATTGGGAGAACAAACAACTGATGTTCCCAATTTATATGATAGTTATCAGAGACACGCATGTCAGTACTACGAAAAAATGGCAGAGTTTTCATTTACACCCCATATAAATTTTTAAAAAATACGTGAGAAAAAATATAGTTTCTAGCGCTTAGATTACAGTATGTAAGATGAACTGTGTCCAGCGATGACCTCTTGTTTGAGCGATCAGCGCCTGGTGCACCGGGTCCTCACACAACCTTCACGTTTGTTTAGTTGTAACTCAAAAACTTTTGAACCAATATTAATGAAACTTGCACAGCTGAAAGCTCGATATTTCAAAAAATTCCGCAGTAAATATATAACTTTAAAAAAATAACGCACTTGTAAAAATTCATCACGAGTGGATAAAATGGTCAGATAGTAGCGATGGAGTGGTGAGGTGAGGTGCGAGTGCAGGCACACTATCCTATATCCAACCGTTGTCCGTCAGAAAAATTCAAATTGTGAATCAGTCTATTCATTCATTCAGTGTATCAGTAATTTGCTTTTATTACAGTATTTCGATTCGCGAAATCAATATCCTAGTTCTATAAACAATTAAAAAATTTCGAGGTTACGTGTTAATAATGCCATTCGATGTAGATAGGTGTTTTCTTTATAATTCAACAAAAAATATAATGAAAAATTTCTTCAACGGGTCATAAAATCGAATAACCTTTTCTGGGGTTAATCATTATTTCAATTATAAACGGGGAATATTTGGATTGGTTATTTTTGTTAAACTGTAAAATTTCACTGTGCATTGCTAATTTCATTTTAACTAAATACAAAATAAACACATTTACTTAGAGAATGCGTGCAAATTTTTTAAACGCTATTACCTTATAACAAGGTATTTTGAGTTGTTTCTCTATAGAACTGAGATATCGAAATGAATATTTTTTTCGAATTTAATAAATGCTTGTGACTCAATCGACAATGCAAACGTTTGATAATGTTTAGTGAGTGTCGGGATTTTGTTATTGATATATTCTGGTAGATAATAATAGTGAACTATCTTATACACAATATTGTCGTATCGAAAGTTGACATGCACACTATTCGCTTTTTTCTGACACATTGTTTGATACACAGCCGAGTACAAGAATGACTCGCCGGCCGTGTCCAATAAAAAGTGATAGTCCTTACAGACTCAAAATAGCTCTGTCCAAAACATCAGCCTCACAAAAGAGTCCGGAGCGAAAGTACTACAGAATGATAATGGCCTAACTAGATACTTACTAAGTACCTACCTTCTGGTGAT
The DNA here is from genome assembly GCF_057557595.1 of Rhyacophila brunnea. NCBI lineage: Eukaryota > Metazoa > Arthropoda > Insecta > Trichoptera > Rhyacophilidae > Rhyacophila > Rhyacophila brunnea. The sequence continues at coordinate 18,257,195 of NW_028232893.1, read as the reverse complement.
CGATTTTTTTTACTGTCGTTTTGGCTTGTACTCGAACCAGTGGCGTTGCCCAACGATTATGAAGAAAACTAAATTCATACAAACTGAATAAAAATATTTGAAAATTAAGGTTTGGTAAGGTGTGAGATGACAAAGTACGTTTATCAGCGGGGGCGGTTCTGGTCAAAATCAGCGAAATATATATATATTTTAAATGTGTTCTGTTTATTGAATGAATGGATAGTTTACAAAGTACAATGTAAATGCCTGGATCGATTGAGGTCTCATAGAATTATTCGCATAATATGGCCGACAGAATGCATTTATTGAGGCTTTTCCCCACCTATCTTGTCAACCTTGCATATTCGATGGGTTTAAATCAGATATTTACCGTCAAGAGATTCTTTCGTTTAAGTCAAACAAATCCAACTTCGAGTAGGCTGTGATAATAGTAATGAAATATATATTATTATTTATAACACTACAAAAGGCTAAAAGGCCCAATGACAGTAGTGTAGTGAAACAGTAGTGTATTTAGTAATATAAGTGAAACAATCAAGCTTTGAGAAAAATCACATAATTATATTGTGACCTCACCGAGAATCAAACCCGGAGAGTCCGAATGAAAGGCCAGCGCCTTGCGCAATGCACCACGAGAGCCGACATCTAGATACTATGCTGTATCAAAAATAGCAGTGATCTCCCATACTGCCCCATTGTCATTAATCAACTTGAAGACACGTATTTACCTGAGGACACTAGTTTTTGTCTTCTTTTGGGCACTCATGACTCATTGTACTCAGCGTCAACCTATGCTCATGCTGGTCAAAAAGCTAATGCTTATTGCGTGACAGAACGGAGAACTACACCTCATTTGAAAGCGCAGGGATTCACACTTACCTTACGACTATTATGAAGTGTATGCTTATGAATCAAGTTAGTCACACGGACTTCCCAATATTTAATTTGTAAACGGCTTTCGCATAAGCTGGTAAAGGAAATAAATTGAATGCAATTCCTACGGGACATGGTACGATTGACCAACATCCTTCACACTATCGACACGTTGGACATGCCTGGTCTACACAGTATTTCTTCAAAATAATAGCAGGAGCTAGAGGAAGCATAAGCAGCTGAAATCGAATAAAATAAGAAGAATAGTCAAAACCGCACACTTCGCTTTAGAAATACGACCGGTCGACGTTGGATGTACGCCACTGGCCAAGGCGATCTTTTCATTCCGTGCAATTTCACACCAAGTGTCGACCGTCTGATGATTAGATGACTTTCTTTCGTCTCTTTTAGTCTATTTCTTGCGCCGTTGGCAATGACCTACGAGCGATTGTGTCAAGTCGTGCCAATGGAGCACGAAACGCGACGACAAAAAATGCACGAAAAAAATGTAATAGTCCATCCACGGAAGTGATGTATTATCTCAGGCAATGTTGACGCTTTGAAAATGAGACGTTTTTTTAGTGTCGGGCAGTTTTACTTAGATACCTTTTCACAATTCACGTATGCTAGAACGAAATGCAGATTTGAATTGTTTATTTTCAGTGTACGCGATTGAGTAAAAGTTCACATCTATACACTATAAGGCAGGCAGAGGGTACGACTCCCATAGATAGCTGATATTATGTTGTTATTTCAGTATACTACTATGCTTGAATTCTTGCCAAAATTGGGTTTAGGTTGTGAAGTTATTTGATTTTTATAGTTATAAAATACTGCTTCATGAAATTACCAAACATATTAGCACGTTTTCATTGCTTAATAAAAAAACCCATTTGTTTAAATAGCTGAATGCAAAGTGGTCGACATTGATCATGATCATTACACATAATAATATTGTTTGTGAATGAAGATCTGTATATTATATTGTTTTATTTTAAATGGTATTTAATTATATCCTATTTCATTACTATCTTCTGTTTTTGTCACGTATCTAATGGTGGTTACCTACAACAAATTATGGACACATTTATCCCATTGCGTCTTTACAACTATCAGGGTAGTGGTGACAAGTATCTCAAGTAGAACCTTCGAAGACCCTAGTGTCCCTAGTATTGAATTGAGTGCACAAATGCGTGCAGGATTTTTAGTTTAACTCGATAAAAAGAATGTTTTTATTTCACCATTTATGATGCTGTAAAATTACTAAAAATCAAAATACTTTTGTCCCTCACAAAAACCACGTTAAAAATGCTTCAATCCAACTAGAGGTTGAATAAACTTGAGTAGGTAACTCTACCATTTCTTGATATAGAAGGACACTTGTACTTTTAGATAGTAATAAATTTATTTATTTTTGTATTGAATGCTTTCATAATGTTTATTTTATAATACATAGTATTATTTTTTGTTTCAGATGACTATCGCTGGCAAGAAAAATGTCCTCTGCAAAGGAGCAGCCAGGATACTCGCAAGATCCATCAGAACGCAAGGTGGCGGAAGACCAGACTGGAAGTCGTCATTCAGATCTGACCCAATCAAGCAGTATCAGGTCCTCGTTGCTTTCAATGCCAAAGACGAACTCGAACTAAAATACAATCCGAACGATATCATAAACAACATCGACAAAGAAAATATTGACGTGTCGAACAAAAAAGACTCGAACAAAAAGGAGTCGAACAAAGTTGAATTCTTTAAAATCGATGAAATCATCGATTGTATCGCTGAAGAAGCAATAGAATTCGACAACACTCTTATAGTAGAAGTACTGAAAAATCATTTGAGGGAAGAGATCGTCTTGCAGTTTCACAGTGAACAGGAATTCAGAAGGACGCTGTTCACTTATAAATATTTCAAAATGAGAAATAGATTGACATCTTCGTCTTCTTCGTCGGAGATGAGTGACGGAAGCTCGAGTCCTAGTCCTTCAACCAAGAGCAAGTCGAGTGTTGATTACAGCTCCAGCGAAGCCAGTTCGACGCCTGGTCATTACACGAAAGTCTTCGAATACAACGTCAACAATGTTGGAATAAACAATCAGTATTACAATAACAACTTTGATTATTCGAAAAACAACAACTATTCGATCAAAAGTCTTGATTATATCCCCGGAAATGGCGTGAAAAGTGTACAGCAGATTCGTAATAAATTAGAAAAGGAATCAAAAGAAACGAAAGAACATAGGAAAGTTAATAATGAAAAAGTTAAAAGTGTAAAACCAGAATATGATCTGATGCAAGTAACTGATAATAATGGAGTCACTCATATGTCAGTGGAAAGTAAATCAGATCTTGGAGAAATAGACGGACTAATATACGCAGACGTCGAATATGACAGTGTCGATTATGCTAGTGTCGAATATGGCAGTGGGCACGCTTCCAGCTCTGAGATTCTCGATGCTCCGTTGAAGCCTCAGAGACGTAAGCATCTGCTTAAGAGAATTAAGGGAAAAGCTCCACCTCCGCCTGGTGGGCACGAAACGGAGGTTGTCAGGGGGCAGATCGTGAAGGTCAGCATGGAGAGGACGGCGCCGAAGGACGTTCAGCTATTTGCGACGAGGAATTTGCCGCCAGTGACCAGGCCTATTATAGGTGAGATTCTATTACCATTATTAATAATTACTATTATCTTATTATTCTCTTTATTGTGACCCGGAAATATCTGTAAAGGTACAATGCGTACGATGGCGTTTAATCAGCGTCTTTCTCGCGATGTATACCATTGATCTTGTACTTTTGTCCTTTCATAATGTGGCCGATATACTGTAGTTTTATGGTATTAATGATATGCAGATCTCCTCAGTATTCCGATTCGTCTGAGGACATCGAACAGTTGTCATTCTGTCAATTTCAAAGAATTTTGAGAATATGTGTATTTAAATCATATCCAGAAGGCTTCAATCCGTGATATTTATCATGAAACTTAACTAATTTGTATGATGCTTCTTTATATTCTAATCAGTTTATCACTTTATAAACCGCATGGTCTTGTGAACACATAATATAAGTATGTGATAGTTTTTCGTGTGACATTAAAAAGACTGAACTATCTCGCAATCTAGAATGGTACACAGGGGCGGATTTATCAATACTTCTAGTGTGCGCAAAAGTAGGGCCCCGCGGTTAAAAAAAATCTTAAGCAAACATAGATAAATCATTGACAACAATGTTTAGAAAGTATGAAATTCCCGTTGATACAGTATTTTAATTAATTGAGTTAGATCCCCGCCCTAGATGATATACTAGGTATATGCAGATACTACAAAACATGATATTTGAGAGTCGAGGTAGAGGAAATGGAAATGTGATGTTAGTAGTACCTACTATTAATTCTAGTAGTACTTTAGCTACTGCATAGCATTTTTGACTCATTGTTTTTCGTATCGCGTTATAGTTATTACTTATTACTGAAATAACGAAAGATTTATACGGGATTTTTATATAAGGATTAAATGGAGGAATTCAGTTATTAGTAATTAACTCCACCATCTATTACGCACTATTATGCAGTACTACACACGTCTATTTTGTAATTTACCCCACCGGATAGTAACATGTGTCAGTCAGGTAAGGGTTCCTTGTGATTTGACAAACTATTTTATTCAATTTTCTACTAAAAAAACAAGGTTAAAAACATTATTCTATAGAATAAATTTTAAAGCGAGTCATAAATACCGAGGATTGAAGAACACACCAAGTACCAAAAAATAATAACTTGTTTTGGTAGGTAACACTAAAAAGAAATCAATGAAATATACTAAAAATCTAAATACTAATATCAATATTCAATGTCATTTACTCCCACGACGTTGCCTGATGATTATATGTATGTAAATATATTATCTAATGATTCTACAATCTTGATGGGGCCCTATTCAATCACCTACCTATTTGATCACACCACCTGATGAATAGAAACACGTTTTGTTTCGAATAACAAAGTATTTTAAATTGGTAGTTTTTGTGTGACTTAGGTACAATGTGACATTGCCATATTAAAAAGATGTTTCAATATCGTATTACCAATGACAGCTTAGGTATGCGCTGAAAATAAAGTGTATTACTATAAAAGACAATGTAATCAGCTAAAAAACAGTGTTGGTAGGTACTAAACGAATGCAAAATCGGTCATAAAAGAGCGTCTAACATGATACACAATAATATTATAATTTTTGTTTTATTAATTTTGTTGCCCGATAATCTTATAAACGACTTGTAAGTGTTGAATTATCGTAAGTCAAACATGGACGAATATATTAAATTATCACTAACTATTTGTGTGATAAATCCACACAATTTTTTTTTACATAACAAGCATACACGCCCAATAAACTTTCAGTTGTGAATCTTGAAACTGGTGGCTACCATTTGTCATATTCTAATAGTAGTTCATAACCTTTGCACTGTCGTCCTATTTAAAACTATCCGACATAATTCAATTTGTCTGATGTATTTGTCACTCGGGTTGGTTGCTTTTTGGATTATTGGAGACTATTATTATAACATAAAAACTGCAACTTGGCTCAAAATATCACAGCATACATAAAGCTGTTGGAATAACAACCCATTGAAACAATAATTTATGGTATATTAAATTAGGTACTCGTATGATATTTTTTTGTATGGTGCTCTCAAATATTTCTATGTGCACACAGCTTCAGGTCATTCGACTGCCGTTGGTATTACTTTGATTATGCTGTTTACAAATTCATTTGTTAAATGACGTCATCGTGGTACTTTATTGGTCATGCTTGGACGCTAAATGAGTATGTCATCGATTAATTCGGTTGTTTTTTCCTTGTTTACATTTTCAAGTGTCTTAAATAATTAATTCTCATCATTTTATTTTTGTTTAAATATATCAAATTTTAAATCAAAAATAAAGCACTTCTTTAGGTATCTGCGCATATTCTTTATTTTAAAATCAAGCCCACCACCATAAATCCCTACTATTTATTTCTCCAGCTGAGAGGCGGTTTATCGTATGTAAAGGTAAATAAAATAATTTTAGGCTTTCCAACCACTTGTCAACGGATCTTCAGTTATTTGATTTTAGGAATTTATGATTTAACTCAAAAGGTGAATTGACTCTACTTTTAGGACACAATCTATACTTTTCTGCAAAGTCGTACAAATGGCACGCTGGCTTTGAGGTTATTAGGGCTGCCAATTTTTTTCAGAAAATTGCTAGGGGGGACATGCTCAGCGTAGGTCAAAATGGAGCTTTTGTTCTATTTTCAAAGCATGATCCTGGACATACCTTAAACGTTGTAGATAATCTATTTATATAATTTTGAAGCTTTATTATCCTTTATATTTATTTTTAACATTTGATTACTGCATAAAGTATTTTTATTACATAAAATAGAATTCTTTTAAACCTCTCGCTCTAATGTTTGAGAATATAGTCATATTTCAGTACATAAATGTGCAGTGGTGTTAAGATTTTTTACATTTATTAATTTTTAAACGCATTTATAAAACCATCAGTATAATTCATATCGACATTATTATAGTGAAATATTTATGATAAAAAATTATATTGATAATCTCTGTGATCCCAAATTTGACAATAATTGGGCATTTTATTATTCAAAAAGTGGGCAAGATTAACACATTTGAAGATAATTCTAAAGATACTCATTATAAGCTATGTCTTTGACCATTCGAGTGTGATAAACATACTACGAATAATGATTGCTTTATAATAATTATTGACCTAAGAATAAGGTAGTGTTTTTTTCAAATACGCCATTACGTTTTAAAAATAACATCAGGGAATAAAGAATATTGTCAAATAAACATAGTTTGTATACAAGTGACATTAGATGGGACGTTCGTCTTTTGATCTTGTTTAAAATCAGTGGATAATATGCAGGTGACACTAGAAGTGTCATTCATTTGTTTCTTTTTTTTAAATCTTGTATACAGTAAGTGGACATAAAAATAATAAGTTTTGAATTCGGAATGAATATAATATGTACATAATATAATATCGACAAATATTCATTATTATGTATGATGCTGAGAACAGTAGGTTAAAAAACTTCGAATGTAAAGAAGTTTCAAAAGTGAATCTTTGTTAACGCATAAATAGGTTTATGGTGATGTGAAATTATTGATTATTAACTTGTTAGGTACCCACTTATTTTCTCTAAGTACTCAGCCTATCAAGACGTATTGTCTTGTCTTAGTATGACATTTTATTGTCATACTCCGCCGAGTTTTCCTCGTAATTTTATTTATTTCCATTTAACAAGTAACCATCAAAATTGGGGACAGGTCTTTTATTATGAGCACATCACACACTGACTGGCTCGTATCTCATCTCATCATCACGGCACCACCGCATATCGTCATGCATATATTTTATTACTTGATTGTTTGTAGCATTGGTGATGAACCATTTAAAACAACAACATCCTAGAACTTTTACTTTGATGGTGATAAAAAATCTAATCGATATTAATAAAAAAAAACTAGTAGGTACATACTGTAATATTGAAGAGAATTGATAATAATTTAGGTTCTGTAGATTGAACGAATACATAAATGTGCACCGGTGAGTAAATTTGTGCCCGAAAAAATATATGTAATTCGCCGTATCAAAGTTAACCGCGGGCTATATTTTATCGGAAACAAAAATTAAGGGGTAAATAAATTTAAGTGTTCCTTACAAGTTTCTTATTTACTTAATTTGGCGCTACAAACAAAATCAGGTCCATGACTGACTACGAAACCTTAATCTTGGAATCTTTATCCTAAAATTTCTTTTGTCAGTCTATCACTCTTAGGCTTTCTGCATCCCTCTTGACGTTAGCCATCCATCTCTTCCGGGGGGAACATACAGCGATGTTTTCATAAACCTTATGTAGGCATCCATTGTATCTAACGACGTTGCTGGACCTCAAGATATTAATATGTTGGTCTATAGGTATAATATGTCTTCGGTTTTCCTATTTATTTTTTTTGTAGCGGATTGTCTAGCAAATAAATATTAGTGAAAACGGCGTATTGCAATATTGACGTGGGTGGAGTTTTCTGGTCGGTATTAATCTCATCTTGTGGATATATATTATAGGTATATATCTCAATCGTAAGCCGTGTCGCACATCTAAACTAGTTTCGACTGCAACACGTTGAATATTATATCGATGTGATTTTGTTGGTATTTACAAAACTCGCGTAAATTAATGTACCTCTGCTCACAGTTTGAATGCAATATTTTTGTTGAAAAAAATTGTGTCATGAGCAACAAATTTCATCCAACTTGAAGTGAGATGGTTTTTCATCAATTTTGGCTATCAAGTCCTGCGTGACCTCGCCTATGCGCACGGAAGAAAGTTGCGATATTGCGCCCGATTTGATTTATGACTATATCCCAGTCTAGACGATTTTCAATATGCGACTGGGTTAAGATGGCTGGTGGCTATATATTTCCTTCGGGGAACAGAGTTGGAGATAAAAACTAACTCAATTTTAATGTACGGTACAATTTACTAAACAAATAATAATTATTCACGTTAATATTGTGTACTTATAAAAAAAACGTTGTCAAGATCTGATGTACCTGCATGTTTAACATTTTCGTAACACATTTCTCAAGAGGCACGCATTGCGGTGTGGCCGAGCAGAGCGACGGCGGTCAGCGAGACCTCTCCAACACCGATTTCGCTACGCCAAAGGTTGCGGGTTCATCGACGTTTATTAATTTGTAATTTATTTTGTTTGATCACGCGAAACAAAACACGCATTCAAAAACATACTATTGCATATTATGGTCTGCATATTGTGTGCGTATTTTTTATTCTTTCGCCTATTGCTGGGTAACCTTACCGAAGACCGCGGAATGTAACACAATATTAATTTTAAGAATGTTAATGTCTATTAATTGAAAATACAGATTCTCACATTCTTAAATTTTACACAATAAATTTATAATTATTTGCAAGTACAAGGACTTCGTTAATAAATTTGTTTAACACCGGACGTCATCTATAATCATGTTAGTATTACCGTTATCTTGATTTATTTACAATGCTGGTTGTTTTTTATTGTTGAATTTTGTGATACCTAGTAAAATGTAATTATAAGAATTAATTTGCACGAAGCATAGACTGATTGATAGTTTAACGGTTAATAGGACTGCAAAATATGTGGGTTTGAGTCACACACACTTCGTAAATTATTTTCTAGGACTATTTTTAATGACATAAAAAGTGCTATATCCACGGATATATGATTTAATAAAAAGGCTTTATTCTCAATTATTATAAAACAACGACGTTTATATTAATACTCATATACATATTATACTATTGAAATATTTTATGAGTATTCAATGTTAATTTATAACTTTAAAAACATAGAGCATCATAATAGCATAGATTTAGTCTACAAAGTATAGGTACATATTATTTATGATTAGTTCCCAAGTTCTTCATTACGACCACGAGCGTAAGCAACATTTAAAAATCTGTCATACGTATTCTACAAAAGTTTGGCTTGCTATAACTCCTTAACGATAAAAGATAGCCAGAAATATATTGTAATATTTTACGTTTATTTTTTTATTCTAAACAAAAAAGGTTCAGTAAAAATTATCAATGTTATTAATTTAATGTTGTAATTGTCATAAAATAGTCTCTAAAGAAGTTATGATTGATTTTTCTTTTCAATGTCTGGAGCGGCCACCATCTTGGATTCAAAACGTCACACAGTCCACCTGCCACGATTTCAACCACCCATTAACATTAAGCTATGATTGTAGATATTATAAGAAATATATATCAGAGAGCCATAAAATTTATTCATTCAAAATCTCGCGGACAATTTAACTACATTAATTTGCCCTAGGATATATTTAAAATTTTACCCGCCATGTTCAGGTCAAGCAATGAATTATCTCGACCATAATAACGTATAGGTTTATAAGTTTATTTGACGTATTACCATGTTGGTGACAGTATATAATATGCAATTAGAGTCGAAGTGAAGTTAATATGAGGTTTAATATAATATTATGTATATGCATGCGGTCAGCTTATTTGTTCACCTGTACCTCCCAATAATTACAGAAAATTGAGAACGAAATATTAGAAAGTTCTGCATATGATAATAATATGCAGCAAACAGCGTCTCTGCCTGACGTATGATATGCGTATAATATTATAATGTTAGCATTTTCTACAGTTTATTGATATTTGATTTTAGATGCGTGCATTTTTTATTTATATAATGACATCGATTCGAATGCATTACACACTTTCCACAGTAAAAACTAAAATAAAAATCAACATGAATGTACCAAAAGCACTTAAATATAATGTATGTATATGTTACCCAAATATTATTTATGTACGACCTTTCGCCTCTTTAACACACGCATTGTTACTTTTACGCAAAGTCCCTTTCAGGGGCGGATTAAGGCTTTGGGTTTATAGGCGCAGTTCCATTTGCCACTTGGGTGTATTATTTTCGCGTTATTTATTTTACAGCGTAGACTCATAATGTGCAATCCAGTCGCAATGCATCACGTGTTAGAAGCCGGGTTCGTTTATTACTTTATAACCATACAACGCGAGAAACACGATCAGATTTCATTCGCCGTATATAGTTGTCATAGGGGGTGAGGTTAATATAATTAATTTATAACTATTTTATTCCACATTAGGTATGGTTATAAAAAATAATTCTCCAAGAAAAATACACCTGGTAAAAGTGGGTCTTATGGTACCGGTGGTCTGGGCTCTAAAAAGTCTTAATCCAGCCGTGATCCTTTTATCGAATTTATCATAATGGCTGAATTAAAAAAAAATCATATAACCTCTCACTTTTCATTTAACAACCAAAAGGTTAAAGATACTTTCACAAAAAAAAATATGATAGATGATAGATGATAGATAAGACAAGAATATGATAGATACGATGGAGCTTAAATAAATGAAAGTGAAACTGAAAAAATGGTTAGATACTAAAGGTAATGAGTAGATTAGGAGCTTAAGAATAGTTACACATTCGCGCTATGACCTTTTTGCCAGACTGGGGGGTAACAATTCCTTGCAATGATTCTATCTACATATTATATGCCTGGAAAAAAATTGTTTGTAGGTATAATCATTAATATTAAATTTAGGTAAACACACGAAGACAGTCTCTGTCTAATCCTCCACACCAGGCGGGGCTCCAACAGGCTTCCATCACTCCAGATCTAGTGGAGCCATAGCCTTCCCACCTTTCGATCAACCGAATACGTCCATTAACAGCATGTGAATTTGCCAGATGCGAGATTTGAATCCGCGATCCACGACCTTTTTAGCAATCATTAATTTGCGATTAATCTTAATTAATATGTACGTCATATTAACAATCAAAAGTTGTTACAAACACTTGATTGCAATAATGCTCAATTAATGTCATAACTCATTACCGTGCGTCATAAAACAATATTGTTATTGTTGTGTCTTGTTTCCCTCTGGATTCACCGATGAGATCATGCACGGTCATCTTTAGTAGACAGACCAAGTACAAAGTTGTGCCTTATGCCAAATGATTCAATAAAATCAAAGTTAGGTATATTTTGATTTTGAAAGCTACGAAATAAGACCACTGTATTTTGGCGCGGAACTTTGAGCTTGACCTATATATTATTAGAGTCGGAATTGGATCTTGACGTACTGTACACATTCGGTGGATGAACAGCTGTAACGTTTTCATTGATTTCGAAAACGAATATGTGTAAAAAATAATGCATGGTCGTGAATATGATCTTCTTCAACTCGTTGCGAAATTATTTTATTTGAACATGTTTCTTTCACTCGCCGGGTGATTGATTATCGTCTGTTAATGAACGTAAAAGGATTCTCTAGTATTTACACGCTTTAGAATACATAATAATTACAAATGTGTAGGTTTCGTCTTGATAAATGATACATGATAGGTCAGTGGGTCGTACCTACTATGTGGCTTGTGAAAATATTTGATGCTCCATTATGTTTAAAAATATTTATTTTTAACATTTTACGGAAGTAACACATTATCAATTTAACATGGCACGTCATGAAATTCCAGAGAATAAAATGATTGTAAAACCTATATTCTATATGATACAGAGATCACTCAGATTAGGTACTAAGTAACAAGCAAAGATTTTTTTTTTAAATTCAACAGACGCCTCGCTGATCGCAAACGGTGAACTCTGTTCTACCCGGCCCCATTTTTGCAGACGACAGTGGACACCTGTAATATCTGTCCATAACTTTTACTAAATTAGACTACAATAATTTAACCACGTCATAATATATTCATTAGAGACTCAAATATCTATCCCGTGCCTGTTATATACGAATGTATAACTGTGAAAAATCTTATTTGTAATGTTTCAGTTTTAATCTTTGCATAAATAAAAATATTGTGACCACATGTTGTTTTTTAAATGCACGAAACTCCCATTGAAAAGAAATCACAACTCAATGAATGCTCCATGTTACCTATTAGAAAGTAATCTGAAGTCCAAATATTACAATTACAAGGCTTAGGAAATTATACACTCGACGCGCTCGGAATCATATGACTTTTTTCCGAGACATCGCAGTGGAGAACGTCTTGTCATTCGCCATCAGCAGGTCTTCACACGAGATATCCTCGCCGATTAAAATGCCCAATATTTTCAAATTTGCGTTTGATCTTCGGACACCGATTCTGAGCCTATTAACCACCTTCATGAAGCAGCTTGTGTCTCGACCAACGTGTTTCTGTTAGGGACACGGAATAAGTATCCTGACAAAGATTGCCACAGTATATACGAAACGCGTTTCATTGCAATTAGGTGTGGGAAATCGTTGAAAGATAATGTTCACATCCTCAATATTGGTTAGAAAAATATTTCTTTTCTGTTGATGGACTTTCGTCTTCTTTTTACATAGAAATATGTTCATGTGTGCCACATTTGAACATGATAATATATTATTAACTAGGTATAATATAGGTTCTCTCATTATTATTTACCCGTTTATGATCAAATTATAATAATATCTATATTTTTTCTATTGCAGGAAGCAACGGTTACGAATCCGACCGCGAAGAATGGCGCAGCAGGTCCACCTTCTCCAGCAGCGCATTCCACAGTCTGGCGAGACCAGCCCGCCGTGCCCTGGCCGCCTACTATCGCCTCTCATCCTCACCAGCTTCCGCTCAACCCATTCAACCTCCTCCGCCTCTACAACTACCCCGAAAGCAGAGCCCAAGAAACCCGAGAAACCTCCAGATGCAAGAGTACCAGCAGATATACTCAACGCCTAGTCCTGACTACATCGTCGTAGCGCCGATACAAGACAACAAAAGAAATTCTCTACCCCCCCATAATTATCCACAACAAGACTCGAAGAAGAATTCCTTTCAAAAACAGCAAGACTATAAGTACGGAAAGATGATGTTTAACCCTGAATACAAACGAAACACTTTAGGAGGCTCTATGAATTATTTAAATATATCTAATAGACTTTATGGTTTGACTGATAAGTTAAAAGAACTCGGTACTGTTACTGGACCGGTGAATGGTAATAGACAGAGTTGGTCCGGTAAACTTGAAGGTAAGGAAGGTAAGAAGGAGAAGGGACTGCTGAAGCCTGTGATAAAGAAAAGTTTGATGGTTGAGGGGTCCAAGAGGCCGGTGGTAAGGACGTGCAGTGCGGAACCGCCTAAGAAGGTCACCTTCAGCGCTTTCGCCACGGTCCAAGTTGTTTAAATTTATTCGATATTATTTTTGATTTAATTCTATTATTATCATTTCATTTTTTATCTGCGTTGTGCTCGTTTTCGATAGGAATGTGTTTTTTTTCGGTTATTAAATTTAAAGAAATACTCATACAATTTAATAATATCATTCCGAAATCCATTATTGATAATGTCACAACTTCAAAAATATTAACGTGAGCAACAGGTATCTAAATTATTAAACCACACTTTTTAGTATAAATGTAATGTCATGATTCATTGCGATTGATTCACATACACATATAGCACACAGCATGTGCATCTGAGCCAGCCGTGAGACAGAATTAAATATACAAAAAAACATTAAGTTAGAAGTAAGCGTTCAGCCCAATATATTCGTGGTGTTTTTTGTAAATATCGTAGACTTTTCTCGATTAAATATTCTCATTTTTTGGTGCTGTCTTCCATCAAAGGTTACCACCCAAGACGTATCCCCTAGCCAAACATATCATTTATTATCACCAATGCTTTAGATGGAGTCACTCATGAAGGTGAATCTCTTTCCGCTTGCTATTTTTATATCTGTTTTGAGTTGGGTAAATTATATGTCTTACTGCGCACAATGGAAGTATGCAGATTTTATTGGTTCGATGGTACCCATTCGTTCTCTTGGCTTATCGGTTTGTCTGAAAACTTTCCAATTGATTACCTGATCATCTCATAAAACCTTCGTCCATTCTTAGACTTCATAAAGCAGTACGAATAATATGCAGCATCTGATCGCGTGATGTATTATTTGTATGGAAGACGGAATCTGTCCTAACTGATTGGGAATTGTGAGTCATTTAGTGACTTCAAAAGGAAAGAAATATCTATCTTTGAATGCTTTGACTATTGAGAAATACCTATATGAGCAATTACATTTGAACTTGAAAACTTAAATCCATTTGAATTTAAATTCAAATTCCATCAAGTACCTTCGGTCGATAGTATTAATATGATAATATGACTACATTAAAGAGGAAGCATGAACTATTCTTATTTTTAATTTCTTAACCAGCTTATGTGAATGACGTCTTCAAATTAACCATGTGGAAGTCCGGATGGTCTCGTCGTATTATTTGATTCGTATTGTGTCATTCATGACCTGCTTCATGAGTGAGAAAAAAGGAAAATGTAAATCCTCTTTCTTTAAACCGAGGCGTAGTTAATTTACAATCGCACAGTAGGCTCTTTACATTATATAAAATAGTTTCACGATGAGTGCAATGAGTGTCCAAAAGAAGACCAAAACTTATCATGTTCACGACGAATGGTAAGTTATTTATTCGTGATGGTGGATGACTAGTGTTGTTTAATTTGTAATGTCTCTTAAAAATAAAAATAAATTGGTGTGTGTACTTATGTACGCGTGTTAGAAGTTATACTTCTTTGGCGTAACAAAACAAAAACAAAACTTGTGATAAACTAGATTCTTTGACTATCTCTTAATTATCTTGTTAAATTACACACTCAAGAAAAAGGACCGCTTATTGGAACACCGTTGGTTTATTTTTATACACTTTAACTTATATTAATACTAAATTATATAATGGTTTCACGTAGTTTTTATTTTTAAAGTACCAACTGTCACTCTGACGTTCAATGGTTTGTTTACGTAAGGAATTGTAAATGGCCGACAATAATAAAGTCGCTGCCTAGGCAACGGAACAATTCCAAACTATAATATTATACTGTATAATCGTCACGATTGCATTAGCATACTGTGGCGTAAAGGTATTGCGTTCGGCTGATAACCGAACAATCGGTGGTTCGAATCCAATGAAGTGCGTTTTTTTTCGTATGAAAAAATAAATTATGTATTACATGTCACACGCCAAAAATACACTCTGATCTGATCTCCCAAACGCGCCAAAAGAAGTATAACTTCAATAATAGGGGAGTGTGTTTGATCACTCCCAGTTATGACGCTGGATAGAACCTACTTAAAGTAGGACATGTCTGTCATATAATTTACTTTTCATTGTCACTTGTTATGTTGTAAGGAAGTCATCAGTCGGTTTCGCCAGGTACTAGGTACGACGCTAGAATATAATATTGAAACGCATTATCTATACATAGATAATTCTTGCCATCTTATTTAATCCCTTGCATAAAAAAACATGAATTGTGCTAGTATTGAACTGGGGCATTCATAAAAATATAGTACAGCGGTTTTTATTATTAAATAATAAAGTTATTCAATTAATTTATTTTGCGCGAAATCAACCGCATTGTTCAAAGCAAACATTGCACAGCGATCGAAATCGAAATTAAAAGTGAGACATATCCATCAAAGCGAATAGGATCCGTCACGGCTAGATCTGGGCCACGGTGTGCCCAATTGTCCGTCAAAGCCTTCCCAAATTGATTTATCAATTTGAATAAAGGCACTTAATGATTTTTGATGCTCCGTTTGGCCTAACGTCATAATGGCGGGTATAATGGAATTAATGATACAACTCGATTGCGTCATGCGGTTTGATTTTTAAATTATTTTCTCGCGTTGCGGGCCTTTTTTGTGTGCAGTATCCGCTCTGGATGGAGCATAATAATATGATGATATGACACACAATTTCGAAGTAAGTCATTCGTCAGTCTGTGACGTTTGTGACTGTCAGCTATGGTGGCTAATATAAAAAATGGTACTTAATGCAGTTGGGTAAATCTAATACAGGCATTTGGGTATTTTCAATGTATAGAACACCCGCACTATAATGTATCTTATTGCCTGCATACGAAAATATAGTCTTCCTAAGATTAAATATAGCTTCTTTAGTTAATGTCTACGGTCTCAGCGTTTATCTGTTCACTTCAAATCGGTTTTTAACAATCTGATGCATTTTTACACTACACCCGTACTATCTAATCTGACGGATTTGATGGTTTAAGTAAACAACTCATCATGTAGTGAATCTGTGACAGTTAATGCGTGGTTGACGGAATGGTAAATATACTCGAAAGTCTATTTACAGTTTGGTAAATGGTAAAAATAGTGACGTAAAGAATGAAACCATGTGTACCTATAGATTTAAAAAAAATAATGTTATTATCGAGAAATTCAGATTATGTATGTATACTTACTCAATAATCAAAACCAGGTCTTAGTATTATATACCTACATAATTATTGTGTACAGCTTTCTTCATTGTCGTAAAAAGTTTTTCTTTCTTTAAATTTTCTCTTATTACAAAACGGCTGTACTCGATTTGTCAAAATGTTCCCAGTATCCTTGGCTAAAAGGCCGCCAACTAAACTATACATTGGTTTTAAAATAACTTTCCATATGTAATACTATATATTATTTTGTGTAGCTGAAATTCAATAAATATACAAGAATCCGGACTGCATATTATTATAATAATATTATATAGACAAAACTGAAATTTAAATCGAGGCTTGTGACAAATTTTTAAAAGCTATGAAACACCCGTTTTCTTTATTTAGAAAATGTGACAAAGTTTTGTGGTTTTTAACGAATATTATAATAATAGAATAGAACGGACGCAAGTATTAAATGAATTTATCTATTAACTTCCGTACAAATCGTTTCTGCTCCCACGTCTTTCAGCTTTTTCAGTTCTTCAGTTTCTTAAAGCACCTTTCCTCAGTCGATACGACCAATTCACCTTCTTTATAATTCAACTGTAACCACTACTTAGGAGAACCAATTGAACCGATTTGAAAATGTTGTTTTATCATCATCATAGGTTTTATCACTCCTCTTATTCCTCATTTCTTCGTTATAACGTATGTACACTAAATTTCATGCGTTCGTCGACCTAGCGGGTTTTAAGGCATCAATTCCTCTTAGGTATCATCGGATAGCATCATTTTCACCACAGTTATTCACTCTCTGACCAAGGTATCCGGCCTACACTTCCTCACCTTGGCACCCGTTTTCACAACGCGTGCATTTTGCCTAAAAAAAACGTTTCCACTTTCCTTATGCTGTGTGTCTTATTACATAGTCCAATCACTAAGTCTCCCGAACCTCCTATTCCCTTCTAGTCCGTTGAAGAGGAATCTTTTTGGTTTTTCTCTGTCTTCAATCCTCAATGCATGGTATGTCCATATAATCCACACTATCATATGTGGGATGGCAGGAGAATCATCATACAAATACGTACGGTATAGTCCTGCTTGTCACATAATTAATTTTTTTCGCAATATTTTGCTATCACACATTTTAAACGACTCTCTAAAAGAGTAGTGTATTTTGGTTTAATTTAACATACGAATCCCTACGTCAAACGGATGCTGTCGAAAATATATTATCTTATGAGTAAATAAGCATCAAAATAAGGCCATTGTACCGGTGCATATAATATCTCCCATCCTCATGGTTGATAATTAAATTAACAAGTCTTCAGAAAACATTGCTACTGAAATATAATTATTGTGAGCTCTTAGTACGTTGTAATTTTTATATTTTCAAGATGGTTATTTGAATGCGTTTATATTCATAAATAAATAACTGAAAATAATATCTAAAATATATATTTTGTGCCCTATGGTTTTAAAAGATGTTCACTCACATTTTCATAGTAAAAAAAGCGAAAAAACTGATGTTAGGTACTATGTATTCTAATAATTATAATTGACATACAAAATGCATGTCGCAACTTTTTTTTTTAAATAAATATGTGATCTAAATTTGATGGGAAACCTCCAATTTGGGTGTTTGAAACCTAATTACGAATTTATCTAATTTATTTGAAACTGTCAGAATATCACACGCGTACTGGCAAAACTTAGGTCACGTGAAAAATTACATAATTTCTCATCATCGTAGATGGTTAGAGTGGGCTTAACACCTTTTGTTTTTAACTAGGACATGTGGGTTACAATGTTTGAAAATATCTGAAATATATTGTTTCATTTCGTAGAACTTTTTAAATTTATGCGAAAAATGGAGTTTACAACATTTGAAACTGTGCGCTTATTCATTGATGAAGATGGTTTTGATCGAGTATGGTAAACGATAGATAATATAAAATCATATTGAACACTTGGACAGTCATCTTTCGACGATTTTTACATTTTACATGATAAAAAATAATGACATGATGTCGCTATTGAATATGAATACGACAAACGATATACGATTTCGCTAAAATTTTAAAAGATTGACGACATTTTCGTTACTAAACTTTCACGTCAATATCACTCCGAAATATTTGGATAAAAACCGAATATAAACGGAAGGATTACTATTTTCAAATTCCTATAAGTACGCAAATTATAATATTATAGTAGGTACTGAATATTATTTTCCCGCAGCATGGCGCAAGTGGTAATCGTAAGCATTATTGTAGGGATGTAAGTTATTTTCTAAGAGTCATAATCATAGCTTTTAGTTTATATATTATTATGTACCTACATAATACGTATTGTTTATTATTAATAATTGATAAATACTGTATTTACAACAATTGTCAATAAAATGATTTGAAAAAATGGTACAATAATTATTATTGTATTTGTAGATTATATTTTTAATGTTGATAAGTCCACTGTGAATAATTATTATTGTATAATCTATATACAGACTGTTTCTATAGGTATTATTAAAGAAATAAAAGTATTTATTCTTTCGATTTCTTTATTGCATATTATAAGTGTTTTAATCTAAATTGAAATACTAGTATAACATTGATTTAATATTTATCTGTCCGTTTAGTGTTTTAATCTAAATTGAAATACTAGTATAACATTGATTTAATATTTATCTGTCCGTTTGCTAGGTTAAAACTGAAAAACTACTGGACCAATATTGACGAAACTTACATAGATTATAAATAAACAACATTTTTCATAGTAAATTAAGTTTTTGGTTGAAAAGATTCTCGAAAATAAAGCACTTGCAACGATGTGTCAGTCTATTTATTCATTGTGTAACCATCTACTTTGAATGCTGTATTTAACGCGAATCAAGTCGTGGTTGACCGCTAGTAGGTACTTGATAAAGTAAACTCAGTTATTTAATAATAAAGTAGTCGATATTATTGGTTATTAGCCATTTCATTAACATATTAGACTCATGCTGTGGATCTAAATAGACATTGGAAAATAACATATGAATTTGCCAGACGCCGGTCTTGAAACTGAGTCCTTCAACATCATCAGCGGGCATGTCACCACCTGTCCATCGCGGCTGAAAGGAACATACAGCTGACCATGGTTGTTAAATGGGATAAATCAAATGAAAAACATGGTCAATCGGAGAGGAAACATGATAAAGACAAGTACATATTGATTTTTCATACACCTTTAAACATTGAAAGAGTTAGAAATTTGCTAGAAACAGTGTTGCCAACGTTAATTACGTAAATATTGTAGAATTAGCAAAATTATTGGTTAAAAACACCACCCTACTATGTAAATGCTAATTTAAATTCTTCATGTATTTCAAATGGCTTTGATTATTTGGCTTATCATTAGTTCATGTTGTTAACTAATATTGCATATAAATTATGCCAGATATTATTTAAACATTTCCTGTTTTCTAAAAACAACATGAAAAAAATAGTTACATGGTAAAAAACATATCTCCATTTTCCTTCTTTATATCATTGGAATACATCTTAATTTCATGTTTGATTTATCTCGCATTTCCATGGGATTACATACTATAATTATTTTGAACATAATATAGTAAGATCTATTGTCCCGCGTTATGCATTTATATATCAACGACATATCCAAACAATAAATAATAGATGAATGAGAACTTTTTACATGTTGTAACTTAATAATAAATCAGTTAAAGAAACAGATAGATCCATGTATCGTCGGTGTTTTGTAAAAAGGGCGAATTAACCAAAATGCTACTTTACAGGAGGAGGATTTTTAACTTTTAACATTTATTTGTTTTTTACCTGTAGATGATTATAAACATCTAACAAGTTTATAATAAAGCTTAGAAGGAATATTGTCATTATAATAGGTATTATTATATAATATTTTAAAAGGCCTAATATGTCACATTTGGTTTTTATTTCGTAATTTTAATTAATTTAATTGTGGTCGATTATCGTTTTTAAGTACTTTCCCATGGAGATAAAAATTCGCCGTTTTTAAAAAACAAAGCTAGTGGGGTATTACATATTGTATTTTCATTAAAATCTCGATTTCGCCAAAATGGTTCATTCGCCCTTTTTTACAAAACACCGACGGTATGTAAATTAAAAAGAGTTTTATATACTATGCAGGTAACATACGTAATATTTATAAAGAATATAATTAACTGTCTAAGATTTATAAAAACAAACTAATATCGCATATATAAATGCATAATGCTGTTAAATTTATTGTTATGCTTTATGTGTAAGTAAATGGATTCAATATTGGATAGATGGGTCAAAGTAACTCGACCACTATTCATAAAAAACTAATGCATAAGAACGATACATCTTTCAAATATATGTCATTGAAGATAAATGTTATAATTATTTACTTCTATTGTATAAACATTATACCTAGTATTGCATAGTAAGATAGAACCGTGTAGTTATATGTAAAATTATGTATGTTTATGTATGTAACCATTTATTGTAAATGTAATTGTTGATTATTTGTTTGGAAATAAAGTTACGATTGTTTTATAATCACTCTGTCTTTTATTGTTATTTACCGAATTTATGAAACCCATTTTAATATTTAGATAACTAAAATATAATATACATTTTCTTCTTCCTGATACAGAGCTACGAGAGATGATTAATATCTGAGATCATTTGAAAGAATTGAAAAATAATTACAAATAAAACACAATATAATTATTAATAGTTTCATTATTAGAAAACAACGTAGCTAATATGGAAAGAATATACTTCCTAACCCTCAAAATAATGGAGGGGCAATAATTACATGACGTGTAATTAATTAATTATGTTACATAAAAAATAAACAGTTAACATCACACTGACGGATACATTATAATTTATATGTGAAATCAACGCAAATAAATGGCCATATTTGATATCCATTATGAAATTTATACTATGATAATATGGCGATTCAGACGGAAAAAAACGATGATCATTATGAAATTATATGAAATATAAATGACAGTAATATGGTAGAAGTGAAATAGCAATAGTAGCAGTGAAACAATCACAGAAATAAGCATCCTTTGAGAAAATCACAAAACTAGATGTAGCGCCGATTTTCTTTAACACAGATGACGCAATCGATTCGTCAGAAAATTTAAAAGGGGGCCGTCGAAACAGATACTGATTATGTGTCTATAATAAATATGCATGCTAAAAAAATCAAGGTTATCCGATATAATATAGAACATGCAAATAAAACAAAAATATATTAGCATAATGCCTGATTTTAGAAGGGATGTCAAACTTCAAATTGAAACTATTCCATAACATGATTTCGAGACTTTTGGCAGTAATCCCACAGTATATTTTTCATAACTTTGCACTCCGGATCTAGGGTGACAATGATGTAATTTATGTTTTTTTACATATAGCATCTATGTATTTATTTATTATTACACATATTATTACAAGTGAATATCATTTGATCTAATTTTATACGAGGTAATCAGGCAAAAACAGTGACATCTCTAGACAAAATGCCACCCCTAGGCACGGCCAAAATGCCGTCACATTTTTTTATACAGTACTTTATATCATCCTTTCGTGACTCCAATACCTAATAAATGCGTTGTATGTATACATTACTAACAATATTTATATACCTATTATACTTACCACTAAATCTAATTTAAATGCCATCTCTGGATTAATAGACAATATTGCAAGTCTACCGTTTCAGATAGGTATATTTAAAAATACACTTGACAACTTCCAAAACTCGCGAGTGACAAGCAAATATATTTGGATAAATTTTAAATTAGCTATGCACGTGTCATTGCTGTTCACCAAGAACGTGACATCCAAGTAAAATAAAAGTAAACTAGACATCGCGAAACCGATAAAAAAAAACCTGTTAGCGCCAAATTAATACATTTTGTTTCCAACCAGTGAGCTGATTTATTGGAATTTTATTGGAAAGATATTTCCGTTATTACTAAGTTTAGGTAGCTATTTCTATATATACCTAGCGATTCTCGTCGATTTGCCGCCCTTTGGGTATCCGCCGCACCCAAGCGACGCTCAATCTGCCTACCCCCATAGGACGTCCCTGGGAAAAAAGGCGTATCAGTGTCGTAAACGATGCAAAGTTATGAAGCGTACCTGTACTAGGTATTATATTATACCAGAATCTTAAAAAGATGTGTATTGCTCACAAATTCAGTACACAATATAGGATACCCAAAGCATAACAAAATCCGTGAAAATACCATCAATGCCTGTAACATACCCATTTAAATATATTATGCCTACGTACTTTTACATAAAAATATAAGCCACTAATTTTATTATGTATATAATTACTTTTAGTAAAGGGATGTGATTTGTGGATTTCATTAATTGTTTATTGCGGAGGGGGGGGGGGTGCAAAATTAGTTGACGTGTCGGGCCTTCACTTCACCTCCATAGAACCGCAACTTGACTGCCTATTTGTATTGTGATTTCACCGGGAATTGCACGCAAAGCCTCCGGATATTGTTGTATATAAATATATTTATGTAAATGTAAATATATGTAAATATATTTATTGAATTATTGATAGTTAACACCAATAATTTATTATTATTATGATAAAAATAAACCACTGTAAAAGAGAGAGGACATTTTTATTGGTTTTTCATCCAAAAATAGGACTTATGTCAAACCAAAATTGCCTTCAGAGATTTTTATAGGGAAATCACGGAAGGCTCTGTGCCTGTGTGTAAAATAAAATATAAATAGATAGGTATATAAGTGAGTATCACTCCACCCTGGGAGAAGCAGGTGATCGAGAGGGGTGAAGAGATTTGGTCGCTCAACATATGAGGGTGGTCACGATTCTCAGCCGTGGGGTAACGACTTAGGCTCACACAACAATCACAGAACAGATTAATAAATAGAATTCCGATAGGTTATTCCTTAATACACTACATTTTGATACAGGTTTTTGAATGTGTGAGTGTCCTACGAAAATGAATCACACATTATTATATTACGTGCAAAAGTGTGTGTTGAAACTTTCAAAATACACCACCAATATTGAATGAGCATCAATGCCTAAACCGAGAGCAGTTGTCGGAACGCGTATTCTTTACACGTGTTTAAGTTTATCTCTCTCATTATCACACTCGAGATCGGTTGCCTGTTACTCCACACCCGTTAAGTATTTCAGTTCCCATTATTTCTGAGCTCCCTGCTTTTAATGTTTGTAGATAACTGGATTGAAACCCACGAAACAGGGTTCCGATTTTTGATTTGATGGAACCGGAGCTGAACTCCATTCAATTTTTCCACTAAATCAGGAACTTTTAAAACAATTAGGTTATAACTAACAGCTGTGGTGAATCCAGTCCCCCGCATCGTAATTGTACCAAGCTGACTGTGCCCCACAGTAGGCGGTCTACTCAATGGGAACTAGGTAGGCGTTTCGATTTATTAAATAGGTAATATGCATGATTGTAAACAATTTTCTTGTGTATTCATTCGAATTACGGCGCGAAACTTAGCAAAATTAACAAACGTTGAAAAAATGAAACTTGCTTTGATTTATTTGGTATTTGTTGGGAATTTTGATTTATTAAAGAAATAAAAATACTTGGCACGGAATAATGAAAAAAAGCGTTCAAATTAAATTTGAAATATTGCTAAGGTTAGAAGATGGTGAGATTTAACAATTAATCAATATAATTAACTAGATAGTGGGAATGTTACATTTTATTTCACAACAGTATAAAATGGTAACATAGATTAAGTAAGGTGAAAGGAATTAGTACTAATTATACCAAAAAATAAAGTGTAATAGGTACTATACTTGCGATAAACCGCGAATTCATCCACGTGAAATACGGAAAAATAGATAGGTATATAGAATGAAAAAAATACTTTATTGAATTTCATTTTTTTTCAAATCTGTGTCATAGATAACGGGTGGTTCTGAGAGCACGATTCTCACCTCACTAATCCACCACTACAATTTCACCACTTAAGTCACTCATGATGAATTATTGCAAGTGAATTATTTTAGAGGTTGTATGTTAAAAGTGATAAGCTTTCCGGAAAGATATCAAAATGGAACTCTATTAAATTGCTAATAATACTATTGTCTAGAAGCTGTTTCATCATTATTGGTCTAGTAGTAACCATAGAAAATATTATGAAGATAGAAATGTAAAAGCCAGTCACCATGGACCAATATTTTTATACAAGTAGGCGAGGCCTCCTAAGATAAAAAATACAAGTAATGACACATAATTATAATATTAGTAGTTTTTTCTTCTTCTTTGGCCATATCCGCCCCTTAATTGGAGAATATGGACACCACGCAGCGCCTCTAAGAATCCCTGTCGCTCGCCAGTCTTCTTGCTTCGTTCCAGATCAAACCAGCATCCCGTAGCTCCGCCGTATATACTCTGTAGATTGTATTTAGTGGCCTTCCAGGACGCCGGAATCCGGTCGGCATGAAGAACGGGCAAGCCAGGTTGAAGTTCTCTTCTGGCATCCGCAGCACGTGGCCGAGCCCAGGTACAACGTCCTCTCTTCACTTTCAGCGTGATGAGAGGCTGCTTGGTGTGTTCTCTTATCTCCTCGTTGCTCCTAAAGTCATAAACATCTGTTTTCGAAGCTCAGTATACGGTTGCTCTGAGCCTTTGTAAGGTGCTATGATTCTCTACTGTAAAGCAGCACCGTCAGAATGCAAGCGTCAAATAGGCGGCATTTGGTTTTGACCGAATACAATCGTGAGTCCCAGAGATTACGCATCGAGTTGAATGTTGCTCCAGCCATTCCCATTCGGATAGCGAGCTCTTTCTGCAAATGCCATCTTCCGTGATGTGTACCTCCAGGTACCTACTTGAAACTGTCGTTAGCTGTAGTTTTTTGGTATGCATTAATTGTAATCGTAATAACTGTTCCGGGACCCAATTTTACATATTCTGATGATGAATCGATTGCGTTATGTGCGTCAAAAAAATCGCCCCTGTGTTTATATTCCAATATTAATTACTTAAATAATATTGTTTTTAAAAATCCACTATGATGCAATAGTGTCTAAATAAGATAAAATGTCATCCGAAAAATCAATACAGGTTTTATGCATTTTTACTTTGAAGATTATTTAACTAGAAAAAATAATGAAAAAAAAATGTTTTCACATTACCTATACTATGTACCTACATTATAGATGGAAGAATAATTATTTTGAATTTCAAGTAGTAGGTATATAATATACTTGTTTGTTTTTGAAGCATGACTTAAGCATTATATTTGTTAAGTGCATAAGACAACATGATATTTTTAAGTGAATTCTGAATTCTTTTGTACACTTTGGTATAATGATGTTAAAAATGAAAACATGGACATAGTCAAATATTGTTAATGTTTGAACAAGTTGCTATGGTAACTTTAAATTTAGTGTATCTGTGTACCTAGGTAATAACTAACTAAGAATAAATTCAATGCTTACTCGCAAGGGATTGATAGAATCAAATTTTAAAATAAATGATAAGTAGGTAGGTATAGAAACTGTCTACTCTATTTATTTATAATCGGGGCCGCGCCCTGTATGGGTGGTGCATCCAGATGGCGCAGAATAAATGGGGTGGCAAAATACCCGGAAAAAACCAGTTTTAGTAATATTATATTGAATTTTACGTCCGATCGTAATAAGATCACAATATGACCTCCACAGAGTTTTTGTTTTTATGAAAAATGGGTGTAAATCACTTGCTCAACCTATCAGGTCCATTCTCTGACTCATACACAAATTGAAAAACAATATGTGTAATTGCCAGACCCAGGATTTGAACTTGGGACTCATGACGTCATAAGCCGACGCTTAAGCAGCGCGGCCATCGTGGACGTAAAAATTTAATTCCGTAAACTAAATTTTATGTTTATCTGAAGTATCTGCCTGTAGGTATATTATGGACTGTAGCATTCCTACGAAGGGCGGAATCCTATGGGAGTCTCACAGAAAGGCCAGTAGATCGTCTCCTGGAAATTGTGAAATGTTGATTCTCTTATAACCAAGCCTGCAAGTTTAGTGAAATGCAAAAACATGGTATCTACACATAATAATATGTTCATACAATGCATGCCCACGCCCAATTTGCAGAAAGCGGTGTTTTCCATCTTATCTTCTGGAGTGATATCCTGTAGTTAGAGGTTGTGGTCGAGAAATCTCGAGAATTAATCGGAAAAGATCATCTAGAATCTTAAGAAATGAATTTTCCGAAATTTCTCATTTGTCGTGAAAAAGTTAGAGAAATTGTTACAAGGCAAAAATAACAAAGTATACATGTTGATCCGGAAAAGGAAAGCTGTCGACCGCAATCGGAGTATTGAGAATGAGGCATAAAAGCTTTAATAAAGCTCGACTTTCATTCTCAAAGCAATTTTAAAAAATCCGGTGACATTTTTTTGTACCAGAAAACCCAGAAAAAATAAGTTTTTTGGTAAGAAAAGGTAATTTGGTTATAATGTCGAATTCTCAAGAAAAAAAATATTCTTGAATCCGTAATTTCTCGAATCAAAAAGTCGAGAAAACACAGGCTCTACCTGTAGCCATTCAAGACACGATGCCACGACGATGAGTTCTTCCGAAATACTTTAAGAATACTTTCTATTCAATAGGTACTTATTTATAAATTACTATTTAATCTTACAAAATTCTTAAATATTGGTAAATTGCTAGGATATCAGCAATTATGATTCATAGGTAGGTGTGTACCAACACATTGTGAAATTTTCGCATTGATTCTCAGTGATTATTCAATATTTAGAGTTATTTTTTAGAAAGTATTTGACAAAGCACTCGACAATTTCACGTAATATTCACACTTACCTGCTCTCTTTTTTAATATTATTTTGCAATGCTCAATAATATGATAAAACATTACATACAATTTTACAACATATTTACATAGAAACTACATCTATTGACTCCGACTTTTTTGGGTAAATATCAATAATAAAAAAAACCATGAGACGAAAACGGTCGAAGACTTTGGACATCTATTATAAACCTACTGGAAATATTTTTTTCAATTATTACATAACATTTTTAATTTTCATGTTAAACAATAATTACTTACGGGTTAAGAAACATCAATAGAATTAGCTGCAATAACATGACTTTAAGGTGGATCCTTATACCAACAGAGGCACCTAGCGGAAAAATACAAAGCTTGCAATTTGAGACATTTTTTTGATAATTTACAACTGTAACTGTATTAATTAATATATATGTATATGAAAACATTAAAAAGATCGTTTTTTAAAGTCAAAGATAAACTTACAATAATTGTAGAAAAATGTAATAAAATGTGAATTTCTTATAAAATTTTGTTTATTCAGTTTTCAATTTTTTAACGTTTAGATTTTTGACTAATTCATCGTTTTAACACGTTTTATATTTATTTTAAAAACATCGATTTTTATAAAAATATAAATGTGTATAACTTGAAATCCTTTTTATTTATATCAAATCAAGCTTCAATATTGGGACCATACCTAAAATAAAATTAGAATTTATAATTAATGTTTTCAGATAAGTACATGTTTATTAATTAATACAGTTGAAATTGTAAATTATCAAAAAAATGTCTCAAATTGCAAGCTTCGTATTTTTCCGCTAGGTGCCTCTGCTGGCATGCCTCTTTTATTATTTTTGGACACTAACTTATCGATCTAGTTAGACTAAGTCTTACTAAATTCTTATAGGTTCTATTATAATCTATTTAGTCAGGCGGTAATAGTAAAACATTCAATATGCGATGGAGTGAAAGATACAACGGAATACAGATGGGGTTAAACCACGACTTCGGTGACTTGAAGAAATCGAAAAGGTCTGTAATTTGGAGATTAATAACTGGATAAGCAGAGTTGATGACCGATCAGAACGGAGCAGGTTGCTTGATGCAGTGACATCCCGTGGGGGTAGGTATGTCATGCGTTGCATAGGGGTGACACAATATAAAGGGCGGCGAATTATGGAATATGCACATATATTACAACTTTTGAGAGGAGGTGACGGTTTTCAATGAAACAGGTGATGCAGTCGCTTTATTAAAAAACAGAGCGTTGGAGCAGACCCTTTTTTGAGTTGCTCCGCTCCAGTTCCGCTCTGAGACCTAATACTTGCTCCTGCTCCGTTCCGGGTAAAAGTTTTAATATGTATACAATGTTAAAAAAATATGTAGGTAAGTAAGAACTTTAAAAATTTTCATTTTCATGTCATTTTCATTATTAATTTTATTAAACAAAATTTAACACACAGTAAATCGTCTCTCATTATTTGCCTCTTCAGTCAAAAAAGTGAGGTTATTGATCACTCGGTAGTGTTGCCATATTTCAAGTAATTCCACTGTTGAAAAGTGTCAAAAGATATCTACTATTTTCATTAGATGTTAGGATGAAAATTTCATAATAAAAAAAAAAACAACCGGAGCAGTAGAGCACTACAAATTTTTGATGCTCCGGGTAAAATCTCATTGCTCCAGAGCTCCGCTCCAATGCTCTGTTAAAAAGTGTATCTATCTTAGTTAAAAAATAGTCGTAACAATAAATATTGTAATGGCGGTTTATCGTTAGGAACTTTTTTCAGAAAGGTGCCTTTAAATCTGTCAACACCACAGACCATCAAAAATCTAAAACCACCACTGTTTTAGAGTGGGTTTTGTGGAAATTAATGCTCTAATTATCAGTAGATCATTTAAAAAAATGTATTTGTCTGTTTAAAATAAACCAAAATTAATAATAAAGTCGATAAGTAGCTACCTAACGAATTGGCAGAGAAGTTGTAACTAAAATGAAAAGGTATGAATGGCATGCTAAATATTGAAAAAATAATAATATGTGAATTTTTTAGACACGGGATTCGAACCCGAAACCCATCTACGATTTCATAAGTTTACACGTTAATACTCATACATTGCGTTCATAATAATAATTATTATCAAGACACAAATTTAATCATACATCAATAGGTATTGTTTTTTGCAACATACTTACTGCCATCTTTTGACAATACTTACAACTTTACTAGTGGAAATACGTGTAAGTTCTACTTAGGTAGTTTACTGAGATTTCATAGCAAAGATTTATACCGTATATTTAATTATACAATCTATTCTATCATAGATGGCAGTGTATACTCGTTCATATTTTGATTGTATTTTATATGTGTTATAAATAAATTATGTAATGTACTTACCATAACATAATTATGATAGAAGATTTTGATTACAAATAATTATATTATTATGTGTCACAGACATGACAATATATTACAAAAAAGTCTATAAATAAATAAGAGATACGAATCGATAGTAATTTTGTGTGTAGGCATGTCAAATTAGGGGCCCAAAAGTCGTGTTAATATTAAAAAACATTAATTAATAAATCAATGTATTTTGTTCATAATACTCTTTCAAAGAAACAGTTTGAGTAATTTTAAAAGAATGAACCAACGTTACCTGTATATACAAAATTCGTAAAATATAGGTCAAGAATTTCAATAATATTGTTTTTGTTTATATCGGTTGCCGGCGTTGCCGCTATAGACAAATCCATAAGAGGTGATCAAGTTATAGACAATAAAGATTAAACACAGTGTTCAATACTGTTGAATAAGTATCCACAGTGACGTATTAGTCACGTGGGCACTTACCTATTTTAAGGGCCCCAAGATTTAAAAAATAAAAACCATAAATTCCAACCCCCGACGTAGTACCTACTGAAAATAAAATGTATGTATCTTTTTCTTAGAATCACAAATTGTAAATAAAAAAATATTATTATTTAAGATGGCAAAGTTTAATTATTATTCTTAACGGCCCACATGCTCAGCGTAGGTCAAAATGGAGCTTTTATGTTATTTTCAGAGCATAATCCTGGACATTCCTTATGGGCCCACATGCTCAGCGTAGGTCAAAATGGAGCTTTTATGGTATTTTCAGAGCATAACCCTCGACATTCTTTAAGGGCCCACATGCTCAGCATAGGTCAAAATGGAGCTTTTATGTTATTTTCAGAGCATAATCCTCAATATTCCTTAAGGGCCCACATGCTCAGCGTTGGGTCAAAATGGATCTTTTATGTTATTTTCAGAGCATAACCCTCGACATTCCTTAAGGGCTCACATGCTCAGCGTTGGTCAAAATGGAGCTTTTATGTTATTTTCAGAGCATAACCCTCGACATTCCTTAAGGGCCCACATGCACAGCGTTGGTCAAAATGGAGCTTTTATGTTATTTTCAGAGCATAACCCTGGACATTCCTTAAACGTTGTAGATAATCTATTTATATAATTTTGAAGCCTTATTATCCTTTATATTTATTTTAAACATTTGATGACTGCATAAAGTATTTTTATTACATAAAATAGTATTCTTTTAAACCTCTCGCACTAATTTCTTAGAATATAGTCATATTTCAGTACGTCCATATCCAAGATTTTTAAGGCTTATTAATTTTTGAACGCATTTACAAAACCATTAGTAAAATTAATATTAACATTATATAGTGACATATTTACGATAAAAAAATATATTTTATAATCTTTGTGATCCCAAATTTGACAAGAATTAGGCATTTTATTGTTCAAAAAATGGGCACGATTAACACATTTGAAGATAATTCTAACGATATTGATTATAAGCTATGTCTTTGACCATTCAAATGTGATAAACATCCTCGTAACAACGATTGCGTCATTTGCGAGAAAATCATCACTGAGTAGGCAGTTAATTTTTTTAAAATTTAAATTACTTAATAGAACTCAATTCATATAGTTTTTCAGATTTCACTAATAAAACACCATAATGTGTTTATGAAACAGGTGCCTACCTACTACTACACTTTAATATTTCTGCTTTGAACATGCCCGCTCCGCTCCTTAGATAAAACATGCGAAAATTGAAACTCCTAGATTTATTAGTAGATACCTAAGAGAAAATCATTTGAAGCTTTTTTCAATTATAATTTAATTACTAAATATCTATAAGTATTAGAAAACTCTCTGAATCTACTGCCTAAGGGCTTCGCGTTTTAAAAGTTTGTTACAATATTTGTATTGGATGAGTATTAAAAATAGATTTTAATGTGTCGTTTTACATTATTTTCGTTTGTTTTCTTGCGACGCCGGAAGTGACTTAAAGCGCCAGCCCCCCCAAAATGCAAGGACAAATTGGGCCCAATCATTGCCGACTAAAGTCTAAAGTAGAAAGCCGATACATTCACAACGACTGGTCCTACTTTTTCCGCCCCTCCCGTTGTTGTATATGTATGAACTGCCATTGTTTTATAGAGTGCTCATTCTGATATGTCCGTCGCGTTCACACAGGGAATGGTTTGATTTGAATAGATAAGTTACAAAGTTACATGATAAATAATACACTAGCATTGACACACCTTCTACAAAATATGTAATGCATAGATGAATGTTACATATTTTTTGGAAATCGATATTACCACCGGTTTTTGTGTAAAGGACTAGTCTATTTTTGATAGCTGATGAATAACTGGAATGTATATTATTTATAAATAACACTGATAGTTAATATATTTAATTTGAGATTTTTTTATAATTCAATTTGAAACATTGATATACTACTAGATGAGCAGTTCCCATACAAGTGTCATTTTAAAAATGTACCACAAAAGATATTACAAATATCGTCTTATAATATTTCCTTGTAGGTATAATGCGTTAAGACCGTTAACATGGATTCCCGAATTTCACCCGTATTGCCCTGGCTGTAAAACTAAATTTGCGTTCTTGGAATAGTGAACCTAAGGGTGGCTGCAACGCAAAACAGACAGAGCAAGTCGTCATGCGCTGACTATTAGTTAAAGTAAGATGCAAGCTAGATCCGGCTTACTCAGTAAGTTTTAACAAAGGTCGCTGTCGAGTCGCTGAAAATCGGGCGTCATTTTAAGAAGCATATGATTCATCCAGTAGTATACCAATGATTTGAAACGAGAAAGGGCGAATCAATATGTCAAGTAATCAGGGATCTGATTTTGACAGCTGAAAAGTGGACCACTCGTTGCTTGTGGAAAAAGTTATGCTCAGGCTTTATTAATCTAAAAATGGCGGTGACCCAATCGATCAAATCGCCCTAAAACTAAACATGTGAGTATTATCGTTACAGTAAAAGTTACGTTGCCTGATTTTTTCAATTTGAAATGAAATTATACATACAAAATAAATGCTAAGTAATTTCATATAATAATAAATAAATTGTTCGATTCAAATAGGAAACCGTCACTCATACGAGCTACATAAGTAGGTTGCCTGTGAATTTCGCATCGCGAATAGACAAGAATACTTGTCCGTTTTAGTATATGATTAAAAATAAACATTGCTAAGCGTATAATGGCTGCCCATTTTAAGCAACACCTATTTAAAATATTTCAGAATGCATTTCCTGTTATATTTAATAATATAGTTGTCATTAATAATAATTTCTTTCATTCACCGTTAGAAAAGTAATCGAGGTAGGTAACTATCAAATTTTAAGATAGCTAGTCCAGCGTTTTCCAAATGGGGATCCCCCAATACTAAATCGAAGCAGTTAGTTATAAAAGGTTCCATGACAAAACAGAACAACGATAAATATAACTATGACCTTTCAGGAAAAATATAAATTTAATATTGAAATTGTCCTATCTCTATTATGTTAGATTTTTAATAGCACAGATTTTCAATACGCCATAATAAATCAAATTATATCATTATCTGATTTCTGCATTCCTAATCGCTAGAAAGCCTCAAATAAACGGGACTTTGCCGGCAAGCTTATGATATCTCATCTTAATCAATATAAATGTTCAAAATGATTGGGTGACTAGGTACAACGAAATAATGACCTAACCTAATGTGACACCCCCGTATGGTCCCCATTTGGGGATGTCTTTGTGTATCTGAAGAGGCCCGAATCGGTATCGAAGTCAGCAAATAATAAAGCGCTGATTACGAAAATAAATAATGTTGAATATCTGCTGGCAACAATGCCATAATTTTAACCGTTGACGATTTGCAACGTCGCCTTCTTTCGCCAACGGCTCTCGTTGGAAAAAATCACAAGATGGCGCGGAGATCGCGACAAGCAGCAAAATCGCGAACGCGTACATTTCGCCCTCTGTAGAATTAAATTATTAAAAAATGTAACCATATACCTAGTATAATAAACGTAAATAAACTCGCCGCTTCCATCACAATTCCGGTGCCTTAATTATCCACCTTCATCCCAAATACAGACGATAAAAAAGAAAACAAAACACAAAGTGACAGTTGAGAGAAATTCTCTTACCAAAATGGAGGGGAGTGATACTAACCTAACCTAAATAGATTCCACAAAAATTAATGTTTCATATTTCCCCTGGCTGTTCTGTTTTGTCATTTTCTGTTTGTCATGTTCTATTTTGTCATGTTCTGTTTTGTCCGGTTACCGTTATAAACATATTCCGCCATTTCATAATCCCAAGCACATTAAAATTTAGGATTGCAAATATTATAATAAATTTTCTTTTTGTGATCATATTAGTAAAGATTTAGACAAACCGAATAGGTAAACAAAATGTCCTTAACGTTATTACAATTATTAATAGAGTAATATTATCTAATATCATGTTTAAAATGGCTGCTAATGATTAAAAACGACTTTGCAATGACCTCCTGTTTAATTACGAGTATATTAAGTTTAATTTAATTAAGTTAAATTTGATGTTTTATGAATAAACTAATATAGACACGATGGAAAAATACTTGAAAAATTATGATTCTGCAGATTCTGGTGAAGAAAAATATAAAAAAGGGTACTGTTCTGTTATCAGGAATAAGTGGAAAACACATTTTGAAAATACCCGATATACTGGATTATTTGTTAGTTTGGGTTAGGTTAGGTTGGGTCAGGTTAGGTTAGGTTAGGTTAGGTTAGGTTAGGTTAGGTTAGGTTAGGTTAGGTTAGGTTTGGTTTGGTTAGGTTAGGTTAACCTAACAAATAATCCAGTTTATCGGCTATTTTCAAAATGTGTTTTTCGCTGTATTCCTGATAACCGAACAGTACCAAAAAAAGTTTAAATGAAGGTTACCGACATTGACACTAATAACCTCGAAATTAAGTGTTTTGTAACTAGTGTTTTGTAACATAATATGAATTAAATAATGGGATCAAAGATGATTAGCTAATGATTAATAAATATTAAGTTTTTTTATGGAGTATAAATATACAAAAAATACACATGTTTGGGTCTGGACGAATACGGGGAGGATTCGCAGGAGAGAAGGGTGGAATGTTTTTGTTGGGGGGAGTTACTTCAGGAGTAGCACTGTTGAAGGTGAATTGGTTTATTGATCCACAATATAAATTAAAGAGATGAGTAGGTAAAATATTGTGTGCTATTTAACACAGCGCATGTGCGGGAAAAAGCATTTTGCGAAATAACGCGTACAGGGATGCCGGAACTGAAAAATAAGCACTTTTAAGTTCCAATGAAGGTGAATGGAATCTGGGAATCGTTAACCAAAATCTGTGACGAATTGGTGAGTACGAGCTAGCGCAGACGAGAAACAAATCCAGAGGGAACCGTCATAAAAAGAGGGAGACCTATTTAACTATTTGAGAACCAAGATCTCCAAAAATAACGAGAGTAACCTCAGACTGAAGAATGTAAATACAGCGTTATTTACATTGAATTGTCTATTCACGTTCAAGCGAATGTGCAATAATACGAAATTTCGAATATCTATGGTGACTGCAAAACCAGTGATTTTAACGGGTTACATGTAAGTTGTACGTATGCAGTTCATCGTGAGACACTTATTCGTGTGCCGCAGTACGTGAAACATGAGTTCGTATAACATTTTATCAAATAACGCGTTCTTCGTTGAACATTTCACCATGGAATACATTTGTACGTATCTCATAAAATGCGGCGATAGTTTGCAAATAGTACTGTTCCAATTAGATTAACCCTAACCTAACTTAACCTAGTAAAGACATCTCATAAAATTCGCCACATGTTGTAGCATACGTATAAATATACTCCACTGTGAAATGTTCAACGAAGAACTCGTCGTTTGATTAAATGTTACACGAACTCATGTTTCACGTACTGCGGCGCACGAATAAGTGTCCTGCGGTGAACTGTTTACGTACAAATTTCCGTATACGGTTTTAACGAGTCTTGAATCTGGTGTCTCAAGAGAAAACTATCAAAATTCTCCGAAAAATACTTCGACCGGTAAAAGAAAACCTAGAGAAATTATAGCCCAATTTAGTTAATATCTTGAGAGCGTGATAACTATACATAGTTGCGGTGGATCTAGATCTCTCTATAAGGTTTATAAAGAAGCTCCAATAGGCACTCGGGCGAAGAATATGCGCGGATAACGTCAAGAGAGACGCAGAAAAACTGAGTGTGATTGACTGGAGAGAAACAGCGTTTGAGATAAAGATTCCTGAAGGATGATGATGAAACTAGACGTGGACCTGAATTTTCTGTTCCGCTAAATTAAAAAAATAAAAATATAATGTTTGCGACTTCCTCGATTGTTTTCGATATATTTGATCCACTTCGATTAGCTTAGAAGTCTCTGGTCGTAACGATTGACACATTACTCTGAGCAACGTTTGGTCTTAGCTAATCGGATTTATTTTGGCATTCTTAGAGCAACATTTGCATTCATACACCTACACTATACGTCATCATAACACACATCTCGTGCTAATTGTCTTTGTAACGAGCCTGAAACGTCGAAAAAAGAAGGTAGAAATACACGTGGTGGAAGCCCACGAACCTTTGTCATTCGGCGGATGTTTTTGAAACTTCGTTTTGCCGTCTGTTTGCAGCCTTACGTTAAAATGAAAAATCTCCACTGTAAGTACTAATTTTATTTTTAACTACATAGGTACCAAAGTCAACAACACATTTGGATCCCACAGGAAGTAGTATACTTGACAGCTAGTTTTCTATTAATTATATTAGGTAAATTTCACAAATTAGTATTCTAGTTGATAGCTATTTCGTTTATAACATAGTTTGACTACAATTTCATTTTTGGTAACTGTACCATTTCGTATGCGAGTGTTACGAAAACCTCATAAGGTAAAAATTCCTTTACCTGCGAATACACTCCACAGGTGGCCCAAAATAGTCTTCTTAAATATGTATTATATTATTAATTGCAACAACATAATGAAAACAATAAATATCGACATGCCACAGTCAAATCGTGAATCCGCCGGATCTGAAACTCCAGTATCTAGCTAATGTATTTCAATGGCGGGTCGCTGACGGTAAGACTGAAGTCTCTCAGTTTCAAAGTACCCGCAACTGAAATTGAGGAAACGCGACATGCTAGGCTCCCAGTCTTCAGTTGCCAGTCATCCATTAAACAGTGGTACCAATATCAGTAGATTCGATAAAAAAATCATATTTTCTTACCAAAATAATTGGTAGCAATTCTAATAACGTCATGCCATAAACCATAACAAAATTACAAACCAAGACGTCAAACGCGAGCAAAGATGGAACACATTTAAAATTTAAATTTTGTGGCAGAAGTCGAAAAACATCCCTGCCTGTATAATTACAGAGTACCAGATTATTCCCGTAGATATATTACGAAAAGGCTTGGAATGAGGTAGGAATTTTGAAATCCGTTTCTCGTAGTTCATGTGCAGCAACGAATAGTCTGCAGTTTATATTTTTGTTTATATAAGGATGTATCCAAAATCTTCTTTTATTTTATCTCCTGTATCTGTAATATTGGTATAGAACCAAAGCCTCGTCATCACTTGATCCGCTCGAAGACATTATTTATTAAATATTCGATGGACAGGATAATAAACTAAAGAGAGTGATGTATTCTAGTAATTGCGTCAGCGTGCATGTTGTCATATTTTTGGTACGATTTGCAACACCGGCATCGTGTACAAACAGCTGATGGCCCAGTTTGATAGTTTGAGGTTATGAGATTAGAGTTCCAGCAGCGCTGTGTGCGAAGCACCAGTCACAGGCCAGTTTATGAGTTCCATCACCAGCTAGTTTGCGGGATTTCAGTTGCTGCGTCGGCGAAGGGCCTTAAGGGGGGACATTTTCTGACATGTTCAAACACGCGCGTTAACATGATCTGAACCCCTACTTAATTTATCGTTTGTCAATTTATGGCTACGGCCGTATGTTGTAGCTGTAACTGGGAAATGCCAATAGAAATGGCGTATTTCAAAAAAATACTACCTTATTCTTAGGTCAATAATTATTATAAAGCAAACATTATTCTTAGATTTTTTATCACATTTGAATGGTAAAAGACATAGCTTATAATCAATATCTTTAAATGTGTAAATCTTGCCCATTTTTTGAATAATAAAATGCCTAATTCTTGTCAAATTTGGGAGAGATTATCAATATAATTTTTATCGTAAATATTTCACTATAATAATGTCAAGATAAATTTTTCTAATGATTTTATAAATGCTTTTAAAAATTAATAAATATAAAAAATCTTAACACCTCTTCACATGGACGTACTGAAATATGACTATATTCTAAAACATTAGAGCGAGAGGTTTAAAGGAATACTATTTTATGTAATAAAAATACTTTATGCAGTCATCAAATGTTTAAAATAAATATAAAGGATAATAAGGCTTCAAAATTATGTAAATAGATTATTTACAACGCTTAAGGAATGTCCAGGGTTATGCTCTGAAAATAGCATAAAACATCAGTTTGTCGTACGCTGATCATGTGGGCCGTTAAAGTAAATATTATGATGCATTTAAAATGCGGGGGCTTTCCTTGTGCAGTAGAATCATAGAACTCTCTAATAAATGTATCCATGGCATATACCAAATAACAGTAGCGAAGGGTGGAGGTAGGGTGTTAAGATCCGCAATTCATCATAAATGCAGTGTCCGTTTGTAGATAAAGTAAATGACCGCCAGGTATTTCATAAAACAACGCGTTACGCACATCGACCACGGCTGATCAATACATGGCGTAGGGAAAGTTTTTGGAAGTAGTCAGGTACTTGGAAGCATCGCTTTTTCTGACCAGAGCCGCCTCGAGCGGTGGGCCGGCATTTCTGACCTATTGCCCTACACACACCTGACGTTTCGGCACTGCAATACTATAATACAGCGCACAGGTGTACAGGTGTGTTTAATCCGAAACATCTCTGCTATTTTAAAACATAGAGGCGTGGCAATTCTTTGTGTTCTATTGAAATTTGATTTGTCATTGGTTTTGATCGTTAATAATATTGTATTGTTTTATGTTATATATTATTTTTACGTAATATTTTAATATTTCATCCATTCACATAATATATGACACGGAGAGTCGGCGAACAGTAAGTATTTAAGTAAATTTGATTTTATTTGGGTATATTATTAATATCGGTTTGCTTTTATTAGGGTTTAGAGATTGGAAGAATTATAAACATTATTTATATTATATTCGTCATGAGTTATATGTAACGCATGAGAGAATACATACAAAAACGTGTAAAAGAGAGCAATACAAGAAAAATGCGTATTAAATATTTAAAAAAAAATTTAAATTTAAAAAAATCGGAGAAATCGTTTATTTTAATCGGGTCGTGAAAGAATATCTCATAATAGTTTAACATATTATTGAACATAACATAAATATTTCTGAGAAAATAATAATAAATAACCATAGAAAAGATCTTCACCCAGCAGGATTCGAACCTGCGTCTCTCGGAATTCGCGGCCACGTGTATTGACCACTATGTATGAGCGCTTTCTAGATTGCATTACTATTGACAATCGGCTTTTGCAATTAAATTACCATAATTACTAACCGACGTCACGGATCACTCCAAGATTTTTCGTTATAACTTACTTGATTTCTTAACTTATTTGCTTGAATAAAAAAAATATTTAATTAAAATAATATGTTTAATAGCTTATCGAGAAATTAGTGTGTTATCCAAGTGTTTTTCAAAAATATTTTTTGTTGGTTATATTGACGTGTTTTATATTTAATAAGGCAGATAAGGCAAGAATTTTGATTTTAAAGAAAATTTCGTGAAATATTTCAGCTTTTTATGAAAAGTTTCAAGCTTTTTGCGTTTGTCAAAAAACGCTAAATTTAACGTTATATGCCAGATGAAAATTTTGAAAGCGAGATATTTACTCAACAATGCTTGATCTAATAATAAAAACGCTAAGTTAGCAACGCGTCTTGCAGCCACGAATTTTTGGCCATCAGTTCTGATACTGTGGAAAAATAGAGACAATGAAAAACCATACCACATGTAGGTAAAATGCATTGATGCTCTACATAAGTATTATACCATTTTTGGTCAGCGAAGATATTTTATACACAAGGCGGATATCGACGGTAGTTTATCATGTCTATGTATTGAGGTGGTTAATTGTTACAATAAGTAAACCGTCTAACTAAACTGTCAAAAGTGATATGTTTTAACAGCCCCTATCTTGGCTGTGTTAACTTTTAGAGCGATATAGACAGTTTTGAAAGTTTTGACAGTTCAGATGGCTAACTTGTTGTAATAATTATAATACCTATATGATAATTACTTTAGCCGTCGATAGCCGCTTTTTGTATAGAATAGACCCACAGGTGTGCAGAATACTTTTGCGTCTTAAGTGAATCCACCACGAAATTCAATTCAATACAGTAATTCAAATAGTTGAGAGAGAAAAGCTCTTGGGTCACTTTTAGATAGAGTGTTTTAGAACGGGAAACACGAGTTGATAGCACATGCCAAAGATATTGCGTCCAGTTGAATTGGCACTACGCTGTGAATGAACGACTGAGAAATTACGCGGGAATTCTGTGCCAACGCCAAAAAAAGTTTCTAAAGAATACTCATACAATATTACAGACAGATAGGTGCCTGGCAAGTACGCAACGCAGGAACACCTGACTTTACGGATTGGACACCAAAGTGTTTAACCTTTCAACGTATGTGATATTTGGCTATTCTCCAAGTTGAAAATGCTGATGAATGAGACCCGATTTGGGTTCGTGTCCGGAAAGTTTTACGTATACAGTTCGTCGTATCACACTTCATCGTGAAATGTTATATCGGAAATATAATATGGTCATATTATATTAAAGTATTAAAGACCGTCCAACGTCTTTTGGTCGTATTATACGACTATAATAGTCTTCTTCTCCCTAGCGGAGGTCGTCCACTATCAAGGAGATCTTAGATTTATCGTCTGCTACCCGGAACAGTTCAGTGGAGCTGCACTCGTACCAATCACGAAGGTTCTTAAGCCACAAAATGCGGCGCCGTCCTCTGCTTCGCTTACCATTGATCTTTCCTTAAATGACAAATAGGGGAATGCTGTATT
The DNA here is from genome assembly GCF_057557595.1 of Rhyacophila brunnea. Lineage (NCBI taxonomy): Eukaryota > Metazoa > Arthropoda > Insecta > Trichoptera > Rhyacophilidae > Rhyacophila > Rhyacophila brunnea. The sequence goes on along the minus strand of NW_028232893.1, from coordinate 18,216,059 downwards.
TTTGTTCTCTCATAATGTGGTCTAGGTACTGTTGTTTCCTGGTTTTGATACTACGCTGAACTTCTCGGTCCTTCCCCATTCGATTGAGAACTTCGTCATTTGTCACCCGGTCAGTTCAAGAAAATTTGAAGATGCGTCTATAGAGCCACATCTCGAAAGCTTTAAGTCTCCGTGACATCTCTTTGTTTAGTGTCCAATATAATAGTAGTACTAACATAAAATTCATGTCTAAATAAAACACGGTTCTTGTCGGTTTACAATTTACAGGAAGCCAGCAGCAAACAAATTTTGAAAATACCCGATATACTGGATTATTAAATTTGATAGGTTAAGTTTTCATCCTTGAATTAATGAATTTTGCCAAAATCAGGTATGAAATTTAATTGAATTAATGTTCATATTGAATCTAATGAAATTGACGAATCCGACAAGAAAGCTCACGGCGAACTGTGCTACGGTGAATTGATTTATGTACAATTTACATATAACCATTTGAGTTACGAGAGGACAAGAAATATTAATCCATTTCCAATGAAACGTTCCACAAATGCTTCCAACAATGGATACTGAGAGAAGTACCAATGCGCAACCCCAACGAGATTATTTTACGTTTTCAGTTCTTCAGAACTTAATTTTTTAGAATACCAGACCACCTCAAAATTTGAATAGAATAATAATCGTCATCGCGTTAGCACCTGTGTGTTGAATTCTAAGTCTATGGGAAATGGATGAAAATTGAACGTGGCAAAAAAACTGCAGATGCTTACATATTTTTATTATTATTGAGCCGATTAAAATAAAATTGTAGGCGGACATGAAAAAAATGATGCCAAGTGTAATAAATTTATTTCCAATTATCTGGTATAGGTATAAATACAGCTTACATTATTAGCAGGAAGACAATATTAATTAATATTTTAATTGTTCCTGGATTTTTTCTCTCTTCCTTCTTTGCAAAAATATTATTAAATTTGTATATAGTGCTGTGATCTTTATTAGTTAACAACCGGTTCGATAATTATTAATTTCACTCAAGTGGTACTAAATGATATTACATGTGATGACACTAATGACTGTGATACCTACATGGCATCTGCATAGAACCAAGGTTCAAGGGTCTCAGTTTTTGAGTTTTGATAATCGATGTCATCGTCAAATCTTAACAAACACTCACGGATGTGACCACTGAGAGATGCTTCACGTGGCAACGATATGTATGTAGATCGGATGCTACCCGAAAGTGCGATATTCATGGCTCATAGTCTGGGGCCCAGCGTGACGGGTCAATCAGATAAGTGAGATAAACACACATCACAAATTTTCTGTGATAGTAAAAAAATCGGTGTGTATACTTATGTACGCGCGTTAGAAGTTATACTTCTTTGGCGTAACAAAACAAAAACAAAACTTGTGATAACCTAGATTCTTCGACTAGCACTTAATTATCTTGTTAAATTACAAACTCAAGAAAAAGGACCGCTTATTGGAACGCCGTTGGTTTATTTCTATACACTTTAACCTATATTACTAAATTATATAATCGTTTCTCGTTGTTTTTATTTTTAAAGTACCAAATGTCACTCTGAAGTTTAATCGTTTGTTAACGTAAGGAATTGCAAATGGCCGACAATAATAAATTCGCTGCCTAGGCAACGGAACAATTATAAACTATAATATTATACTGTATAATCGTCACGATTGGATTATCATACTGTGGCGTAAAGGTAGTGCGTTCGGCTGATAACCGAACAATCGGTGGTTCGAATCCAATCGAGTGCGTTTATTTTTGTGTGAAAAAATAAATTATGTGTTACATGTCACACGCCGAAAATACACTCTGATTTGATTTTCCAAACGCGCCTAAAGAAGTATAACTTCAAAAAAGTCGCTATTTTACTTCATGTTAAGATTTTAAAATTTGCATACCATTTAGGAAACGCTATTATAGAAGGTCACAGTGCCATCTTAGCGATATGTAGGGAGACTTGCCAAAGATCCTAGCCTGGGGGCTTGCTTCAGGATGTGGGGGCCATGATATACGCGCTGCATATCCGACGTGGCAAGAGGTGTAAGTAGTACATGTGACTGGTTTGCGGTAAATGGCGAGTTGTTGTACTATACTCTTAAGGCTCGATGTAATTGTTACCTATGCAGCGGAGCCTCACGTTAAACTTTTCTGTCTCTAGTATAGACTCTTCGGCACTCATGGTATGCACGCATCAGTTTTGATGATAAACATTATTAGTTTTTGAACTATATCGTGGGTAACAAGTAACAACCGGTTCGCAAAATTACAATAGGTATCTTAAAGGTAAGTTTATGCGAACCGGATGATTGGACAACTAAGTGCACATTTTATGAGGAAACATATTAAATTAGTAATGATTAAAGTGTACCCATCATGACGATACATATGTGTATACTGTTATATTCTATAAAGTAGTGCATGTTACACTATATGTCCATTGTGAATACATTCATTTATATTATTATTTATTTAAGTACATACTAGCTACCTTACAACGAGTATATACCCGTCCCAGGCAGTTGATTTTTTACGCTAAAATGCATATTTTTACCCGCATTTGCGATCAAACAAAACATTGTATCATTTATTACTTCTAGTTCTATATTTAGTGTCCATGGATGTTCTACAAGGGTGACCATGCTATTATACGTAAAATAAGTAAGTTATGTACAAAGGTGTTGAAAAGAACCTTCTTCTATAGAATTCATCATACATAATTTGAAAACATCTCATGCATATTATACAGACTAGAAAAAATCATTTTGTAGAAAAATCATTAAAGAACTTTTTATATACAACATTTTTAAATTTTCTGTTGAATTGAACACAAGTATATATTAATAAGTATATATAAATTGAACACAAGTATATATTAATAATTTAGTTGCTAGGACGACCCAGTTAGCAACCAATAATAGTGGATTGGATTACGGATTTCTTCCGAAATAACTTTTCATACAAAACAGAATTAATTGAAAATGAATTCAATTCTAGTTAAAGATGGCTAAAAGTATTACAAGAATGCATTGGCATCGTGTTCTTATATATATATAAAAGTTTCAAATGTCTAGCTAGTCGAGAACTTAGTTAAAAATCGATTGCAAGATTTGTACTGGACAAACAACCACCGGACAAACAAGAATACGAGCTAATAAAAACTTTGTAAAATAAAAAATACGACACCCGAGTTGAACCTGTATCTGCTGAATTCGCGCCTGTATGCTTTTCCAATTGAGCTACGAGCATCTTACTAAATTACGACGATTTAAACTAGTATTTGTTACATGTAATGCTTTAAGCCCTGCCTAAACCAAGCTATAATAGATAACAAATATTATTCTATCTATAAAATATTCAAAGTAATGTACATAATTTAATTGCATAATTTTAAATTTATTTTGTAGATACAATAGTATTTTTTTAATGTTATCTATCATGGCATGGTTTTCGCAGGGTTTAATTGAATTTTAAAAACTAACCAACACCATCTATAAAATGTAGTCTCATTTCAATGAAAAAAAACGTATGACTGACACAGTTTAGCATGCACTATTTTTATGGCGGATCATAACAGCCTACCCCCACCCTTCGCCACTGGTATACGCATTATTATTATACTTAATTTAGTATTGTCTAGAATAGTCTAGACTAGTCTATTATTGCCATATCGATGATGCCAAGCTGATAAAAATTGTCTCAATAACCATTAAATTAAAGTGTGACAATGTGTATTAAAATAATGATAAAATAATTACAAGATAAAAAGAACTTTTTATATACAATGTTTTAAAATTTTCTGTTGAATCATATAAACTTGACTTGACTAGCTTAAACGATCAAAAAATTTTGTACTGAATACAGAAATATAGAACACTGAAATGTCATTTTTACATTTTATATTGATTTCCATAGGAACACACGTATATGTTAATAATTTAGTTGTTAGGACCCCAGACCCCTAGCAACCAATAATAGCGTTTTACTTTTTACGGATTTCTTCCGAAATAACTTTTCATACAAAACAGAATTAACTGAAAATGAATTCAATTCTACTTAAAGATGGCTAAAAGCAGCGCTCAAAATGGAAAATTTTACGACCCGGCGGGCTTGATGATTTTACGAAAATATCAACATAGTTTTCTAATTTTATGTATATTTTATAAAAAACGTGTGTTAGATTTTTCGTTATACTTATGGTCTATCCAGCTCCGACGGTCAATTTATTTTTCGCACGACACTGAGGGATAATTTTGACGATTTATGAACCGGAACGGCGTTCCGGTGGGCTCCGGTCCATTTCGAGCCCTGGCTAAAAGTATTAAAAGAATGCATTGGCATCGTGTTCTGATATATTCTAAAAGTTTCAAATGTCTAGACAGTCGGGAAGTTAGTTAGAAATCGATTGGAAGATTTGTACTGGATAAACAACGACCGGACAAACAAGAATACGAGCTAATAAAAACGTTGTATTATCCCTGTAATATAAGAAAAGTGTATGGTTATAATATGAATCTACAGTAACGTTCCAAGTAACTAAGCAACAACTTTCAAATATTTACGTTTTGCGATAGTAACAAAGTACAGTTACAAATAAGTGGTGAGTATAGCTCTACGTCACTCTTGGTTTCCTCCCCAGAATGCGAGCGACAACGAATGTTATGTTATGAAGAATTATATCGGTAGTAAAAATAATGACCATTGACGTACAAACCCATAGACTATAGAGCAATTAATTTCTTACATAATATTATAATGTATGACGTACGTTAATGAATATTTTAATATGTTAGGCATTATCCAATTAAAATTGATAGAGTTTAAATTAACAACAACCAAATGAAGTTTTTATAAAACAAAATTAATAGTAAATTTTCTCAAGGCTTCATATAGATCCGTTTACTCTTTGCGGTATCATTTTTTTACTTAATCAGTTAGAATGCACTATGTACGTTGTTCGTCGCGGACCAGATAACCTGGATAGACTGGTGGTATTGGGTAACCACCAAGGAAGGCGAAGCAGAAGAATAACGTCGGCGCGCTGGAACGACCAAGTTATTGAGGTGAATGGGAGCAGTCTTCACTCTGCTTGAGATAAACGTCCAGTACTGTATAAAGGCCTCATATAGATCCATTTACTCTTTGCGGTATCATTTTTTTACTTAGTCAGTTAGGGTGCACTATGTCCGTTGTTCGTCGCGGACCAGATAACCTGGATAGACCGGTGGTATTGGGTAACATTCAAGGAAGGCGAAGCAGAAGAAGAGAATCGACACACTGGAGTGACCAAGTGAAGGAGCTGAACGGGGACAGTCATCACTCTGCTTTGAGAAAAGCCGAAGATCGAGATTGGTGAAAATTCTTGTCATTTAAAAGATGACAGCATTTAAAGGTGGTCACGATCCTCAGCCATGAGGGAACAACTAAGAAGAGATGAACGTTTGTCACCAAACAGTTTATCCAGATAAATTTGTTGATATTTTAAATATCCGGAACCTGGAAAACCGGAACGGAACCCATTTAATTTTTCCATTTGACGCTAGCTCGACGCCGAATTTTTAAAAATATAAGGGTTCAAATAGCTCTAGTAGAAATCTAGTGACATTCTTGAGTTGCTTTCGTCAACTCGAGAAGTACTTCCCGACCTTTAAACTAATCATATAGGTACCACAAATTTCAAATACGATTTAACCGTGGCTTTACAGTCAATTTAATATAATCCTTCTAAAAAGACCTTCTCGCTCGCCGTATAAAGTCGCAATGGCCGACCGGTCCAACTGAGGGTCGGACCGACCGAGAAGCTCTTCCCTTTCAACCGAGATATGGTGACACCTCCAGAGGATGTGATCGGCATCCTGCGATACCACTGTATTACGCCATTTGTCCAGCAATTGTCGGTTGTTATCTATTTAGCGATCTCTATCACATCGCGTAGTCTTTCAGCGTTATGCCCGACATGTAAATTTGCATGCCAAAATTTCACAATTTTCATTTACATATAGTAAAATCAGTATTGTAGGTTTTTCTTCAACACATTTGGGGATTAGCTTTATTTGCATTAGTCCGATTAAGGAAAATAATAGCGTACATCGGTAATAATTGATTATTTTGGTATTAGTATGTACTGCACAATATACGGAAGCTGTCAAAGACATAAAAATATATTTTATTGTCTTGACATTTTGTTTGTCAAGGCAAGCGAGTATTTAAAATTAGAATATAAATCGATTAGAGTAATAATAATTTTTCAATTGTTTGGAATTCTTTTGTTGCCTTGTCGACGTTAAATTTAACTAAACTGAAGAGCGGTTAGTGGCCACCTAGATGGCCTTCGTTGATACCTCGTCATTAAATAGTAATGAAGTCAAATACTTAACTGTCTTCTTATCTGACAAGATCTTGTCTTTGTCTAATGAACAACCATTATAAATTTATTTAATCTTATTGCTAATTTATTATTATTTCGCAATTAATCATTTATATTATATTAGATGGAAAATCCAAACAATGATGTCCGACAACAGGTTCCCGATGTAATAGCTTAATAAATCCTATTTATTCTTTATTTCGACCATGTCCGATCCTAATAGGATCATATGGGCCTCTACAGGGTGGAGGTTTGTATTAACAGATTTTGTTTTTACGAGAAATGGATGTCAACCATTTGTTCAACCTATTAAGTCCATACTCTGACTCATACACAAATTTCTTTTATTTTGTTAACTGTCAATTATTCATGGTGGAGCTGCATTGTATTGTTGTTTTTATTTAATAAAACGCAATTTTTATGTAGTACTTATTCCACTTTTAATCAAGAGATTAGGACCGGTTTCGTCCGCCTCAGAGAGACATTTTCAACTCTGTTGAAAATGTTGAAAATGTCCCTCTGAGGCGGACGAAACCGGTCCTAATCTCTTGATTAAAAGTGGAATAAGTACTACATAAAAATTGCGTTTTATTAAATAAAAACAACATACACAAATTGACAAACAATATGACGTGTACTTGCTTCTGATAGGCATCGTTTTGACGTAGGGTTTTGAATCTGTAAGTATCCTACAAAATTGAACCACGCTTTATAGACGTACAATAGTGTGTGTTGCGACCTTCAATACACAAATATTGCGACTCACGTGGTGCAGTGCGTAAGGCGCTGGCCTTCCACCCGAGACTTCTGGGTTCGATTCTCGGTGAGGATACAATATTTATGTGATTTTCTCAAAGCCTGGGTGTTTGTGATTGTTCAAAATCACTAACAACCACCTTGTATGAAAAACCAAGGACGTGGTTATTAACAATTCTAAAAAAAAATACACCAATATTAAATGAAGGTCTTGGCAGAAACCGAGAGCAGTTGTCAGTATTCGACGTGTGACGTATTCTTGACACGTGTTTGAGTTTATCCCGTATTCTTCCGCACTCGAGATCGGTTGCCTGCTTCTCCTTATCCGTTAGTTAGGTATTTCAGTTCCCATTATTTCTGATTTCCCTGTAGACATAATTAAGTTCTGAAGTACGTAGCAATATTACGCCCACAGAACAAATTAATAATTAAAAATATAAAAGCCATCTTCATGGCCAAAGCTCTGAAGCAGGGTAGTTTATGGCCTGACCGCCATGAAACCCAGTAAAAAATCCGCGTCGACTGTTCGCAAAGATTGAAAGCACATTACATTAACGTGACAAACTAAAATGCATATTATGATACAGACGTGACTATTGCAAATAGCATATTCTTTAACACGTGTTAAAGTTTATCCCATATTTTTCCATACTCGAGATCTCCAGCCTGTTATACCACAACCAGTAGGGTAAGCCAGTTCCCATTAATGTTGTGTTCCCAGGTTACGTCTATGACAGTGGCACTAAATGGCCACTATGAAATCCGCCGGATTGATAATCTCATTAGATTCGGTGGATATACCTACATGACAGTAAAGAATTATTTTAAAGGACCTAGGTCTACCTTCAAAAACCAGATATTCAATTGCGACTAGTGATATGATTGGGACTGAGAAGACTGGAAGGAACTATAGGAGGTCTTCGTCCAGCAATGAATCGACTGGTGATAATGATGACGGGTTTGGGTCGAAATCCCGAAGGCCGAAATCCCGAATGCTGAAATCCCGAATGGCCGAAATCCCGAATGACCGAAATCCCGAAAGCCGAAATCCCGAAAACCTAAATCCCGAATACTGAAAACCCGAACGCTGAAATCCCGAATGGCCTAAATCTCGAATGGCCGGAATCCAGAAGGCCGAAATCCCGAAAAATAAAAAATACAAACATCAATAATTGCGCAATCTCGAATTGCGTAATTTTTACAAGAGAGACAAAAGCCCATTTTTTCTGGAAATATAAAAAAAAACGAAAAATAAAAAATATAAACATCAATAATTGGAAAATGGGTTTTGCAGATTGCGCAATTTTTTGCAGGAGAGACAATTTTATAGAACAATATTGGTGTTTGTATTTTTTTATTTTTCGGGATTTCGGCCTTCGGGATTCTGGCCATTCGGGATTTTGGCAATTCGGGATTTCAGCGTTCGGGATTTCGGCTTTCGGGATTTCGGCTTTCGGGATTTAGGCTTTCGGGATTTCGGCCATTCGGGATTTCAGCATTCGGGATTTCGGCCTTCGGGATTCCGGCCTTCGGGATTTCGTCCGGCACCCAATGATGACATAACAGAACAGATTAATTTAATATTTTTTGTATCTTTTACTTTACTTTTCATACTGTTTTTGTGATACTGCATATTTATTTTTTCTTTACACTGTTTCTTTGTTTTTAAATGTAATGTTGTGAAAGTCTTAAATTTATAATTTGTATTGTTCACGGTATGTAAAAATAAATACATTTGAAATAATAAATATAATTCCGATAGGCTATACCCCAATACACTACTTTTGACGTGGGGCTTTGAATGTGCGAGTGTCCTACGAAAATGAACTACACATTATAGACGTGCAATAATAGTGTGTGTTGCAATATTTAAATAAACCAACATTGAGTGAGCATCAGTGCATTAACTGTGAGCATATTGTGTTTAAATTTATCCCATAATCTTCCACACTCGAGATCGGTTGTCTGTTACTCCAGACCCGTTAAGTATTTCAGTTCCCATTATTTCTAAGTTCCCTGGATGACGGCAATGTTTAATTCAATTTTCTGCCATTTAATTATAAAAATTAACGGGGTGATCTCAGGTCACCAATACGCCTCTGTATCTATATACTTTACATAATGAGAATATGTGTTTGCGTACCTGCTAAGATTTTGACGATTTTTTTTTATTAACGACAATAATGATACCGTTAAGTGATTTCACTTGAAACTGTAATCCGATTTGGTTCATGTTTACATTTATTATTATAGATTGAAACTTTGATCGTTGAGCCTCGTTGGTAAATCCAACATGTCTTCGGACACGCGACCACGTGCCATAATAACTGATGGATGATTATATCTCGGCCTGTAATGACAGTGGGCGTTTGACAGTTATGTTGTGATGATGACAGTAAGCGAAGCCGTGACGCTGGCCTGGAGAGGCGGCCTCCGTTATCGCGAGTCGGAGCGAAACCTTGGGCAGGGTCAGCGTTTGCCATTTCTCCGATGACTCAGCAATTGATAGATAACAAATAATGGTAATCATCAGCAGTGACGTCCCTAGTCGAATGTCGTCCCCAAAAATTCAAATTGTCAGTAAAATCGTTAGATAATGATACCAATCAATGTTTTAAATATCTAAATCCATGGGCCCTACGTCGTGAAGCGGGCCCCCAGGCTAGGAGCTTTGGCGGCCCCCCTACCGATCGCTAAGAATAAAGGCAATGTGACGCTCTACAGTAGCGTTTTCCAAATGGTGTACGCGGAAAAAATAATGTGTATATTTAGTGTTTTATTGTATATTTTAATACATCCATTTGAATTATGGAGATGTCGAGTATTGATACACAATTGAAAATTGTATCGTACAACCACATAATTTTAAATAGTAACATTGTTGAAGGAGGTTGTCACCTCGCCTCCTCAGCCAGGGCCCCCAGTCTAGAGCCCTGTCAGCCCTCTCCTCGTGGGGACCATGCCTAAATCCCTCATTAATAACCTTGTAATCGACAGAATTAGGAAAAAAATATTACATCTAACTCATATGTTGTTGTAATGGTTTTAAGTTTTGTACTATTCCATTTGAGTCGTTTTTCGCGGCCCGGGTTTTACCTTTCGGCAACTGCAGGCACTATGTGTACCTACTCAGCAAAAGGTAAATACATACTATTATTGATTAATTCAATAAAGCGCAAATTTTTTTAGTACTTATTCCACTTTTATTATTTAATAAATCTGGGTCAGTTTCGTAATATACGAGAAACAGGTATTTACCAAAATCAATTCAATCAATACCTACATATTATTCAGTTGAAAATGTCCCTCTGAAGCGGACGAAACCGGTCCAGATTTATTAAATAATAAAAAGTGGAATAAGTACCAAAAAAATTGCGATTTTTTAAATTAATTAAGCCCTGTCTAATCGATGCCATAGTTGGTAGATAATAGAAAAAAATATTCGTTTATCTATATAATATCTAAAATTATGTCTTTGATTAAACCATACATAATTTTAGATATTTTATAGATAGAAGAATAATTTTTGTCGATTATGGTTTCGCTTAGGCAGGGCTCAATGAATTTTATAAAACTAACCAACACCATTTGAAATATGTATTTTTAATTCAACGAAAACAAATATCTAAGTACCTATGACTGAAAAAGTGTCCACTATTTTTGTTGGATCGCCCGTAACATACCCTGACGAAGGCTTGGCTATTATAGTTTGGTAAGGCAAGGTTTAATGAATTTAAAAAAAAGTACCAGCACCATCTGAAAATTGTATTCTTAGTAATACAATGAAAACAAATAAGTATGACAGACGTTTAGAGGCCATCCATGGACTGAAACCGTATGCGGTTTAGATCCGTGTGCCATACTAAACTTATGATTGTTGTTCATGAAAATATATTTTCACTAAATTTGTAAGTGTAAGTGTATGGTATAAACGGATACGATCAGATGCTTATAATATACTTTGTGGAAATATATTTCCATGACCAGAAAAGATAAGCTTAGTATTATAGCACACGGTTCTAAACCGCATACGATTTCAGTCCATGGATGGCCTATTAGTGTGCACTATTTATGTCGAATCTTAACGTATACTGTTAAGATTCGACATACTTAGTGCACACTAAACGTCAGTCATACTTATTTGTGTGCATTGTACTATTAAGAATACAATTTTCAGATGGTGCTGGTAAGTTTTTTAAAATTCATTAAACCCTGCCTTACCAAACTATAATCGATAAAAAATATTCTTCTCTCCATAAAATATCTAAAATTACGTATGGTTTAATAGCATAATTTTAGATATTTTATAGATAAACGAATGTTGTTTTACTATCTACCGTATCTTGGATTGGGTAGGGCTTAAATTTTAAAAACTAACAAACACTCTCTACACACTAGTAGTCTTAGGCCCGTTTTAGACGGGACACCGGTGTCGCGCTCGTATTATTAAAGGAGGCCTTTGTATTAGAATAAAGGTGACTTTAATTATATTTATTAACGCCCAGAGCTAATGAGTCAACGCGTGTCCGGTACACTTTTCTGTCAGCCGCTACATTCTCAAGCCGCCGGTACACTTGTTTTTATTACCGCAGCCAGTTTTATGTTCTAATTTATAACGCGAAATTATGCGTTCACTCATTAGCCCGAGAGCATTCATAAACATAATACAAAGACCTCCTTATTATATACGAGCGCGACACCGGTGTCCCGTCTGAAACGGGCCTTAGTTCAATGAAAACAATTACGTTTGACTGACAAAGTTTAGTCTGCACTATTTATGTTGGATCTTAATAGCCTACTCCCACCCCTCGCCACTGGTGCTCACCATCTTCACTAATCAGGCAAATGAATAAGGATATGACGATATGAGACATTTACTATAAAGCATTATTAAAATGCATCCAGCCCTTGAGCATATATGTTATTACCGTAAGTCCGATTTTCTTTTTACCTGTGTTAGAAGAGTTGCAGTGAAATTTTCTTTTTATATGGTCTGTAGTACGTATTGAAAACTTTCATTCTACTGCCGTTTTCCGTTAGGTTCGTACTGAATGAATTTATATTATTATTACTGTGTACCTACGCACAGGTTTGTACAGAGAGGGATTGGAATTAAAATGTTACGAAATAAGGAAACCAATAATTTTATTATTAGGTATCGTAATAATTATCCTCACATTTTAACTGCTGACAGCTTACAACATTTTTCGTACAAAATCATTACAATATATTCCCCGTTACGTATACTATAATATTAATTGGGTCGTATGGTATCAAAAGTAGATCTGTGCGTTATTCATCATTTCGAAAAAATGACGAAAAACGTTTTGTTGTGTTTTTAGTGTTATAATAGCATGAAATATGTTTCTACATTTAGAAATTAGAAATTCAATTCAAATTCAACAGTTCTACTTTTGTTTCCAAAGTATTGAAAAGTTCTAATTCTGATACCAAGCCCTATTTTCCATCACAATTTTTTACCACAAATATATGATTTTGATTCGAATATTATATTGCTAGTCGTACATTATGGTCAGAAGAATAATTTGGCATACTTAGTTAAATTTCGATATATTTTTATCATCTCTCTCTCTTATGGTCATTTGTAAATGCCAACAGTAGTGTTAGTAGTGGTTAACATTTTACTGTTAAAATATTTGTGAAGTTTGGTACAATCATAGAGGTATTAAATAAAAAGAGGGGCAAGGAATCGCCTTTCTTATACAACTGAATGAAGCAGGTCAACAATATCCGACAACTTACGAGAAATAGCGACGCGATAAAAAAAATTCAGGGCATCACGGAGGAATTACTTTAGTCATTATAACGTACCCATATAATATAATGTTAACGTGGAAATTTTGCCGCAAATTGATTACTAGCCTACCTCACCATACTTTTTCACCATACTTTCATATAACCTGCCGCCCCTAGGGTAATCCATTATGGTAATGTAGGTTTAACTGATCCACGATGGCCGCGCAGGGTAAGCGTCGGCCTAGAGCGTTGGGGGTCCCAGGTTTGAATCCTGGGTCTGACAAGTACACATATTGTTTTTCAATTTGTGTATGAGTCAGAGTATGAACCTAATAGGTTGAGCAAGTGGCTGACATCCATTTCTCGTAAAAACAAAATCTGTTATTGCTTTTCTTTTTTAAACGATTCAGTATAGGTATTTCAACTTATTTGAATTTTATTGCATCGTATGACGTGTCTCATTACAGAGTATTCTAATAAAATTTAACACATACATACTATTAAAATACAAGACCTGTTTTCGTACCGAAGAATGATGTTATTTTTACGACATTTTAATATATATTTTTAGTAGGTATATAAAAGTACTTATTTAAATGTAAAACCCAACACTTATTTAATTAAAACATATTTTTTAATACGCTGGCTATTTAATAATGTCTTTTCAAAATATTTTCATATGTTAATTAATTAAATAGCCACCAAGCAGCCTCTCATCACGATGATATAAGAGGTGACGTTGAACCTGGCTCAGCCACGTGCTGCGGATGCCAGAAGAGAATCTCAACCTAGCTTGCCCGTTCTTCAAGCCAACCGGATTCCGGCGTCCCGGAAGGCCACTAAATATTATCTATAGAGTGTATACGGTGGAGCTACTGGATGCAGGTATGACCAGGAATAATGCAAGAAGACTGGCTAGCAACAAGGATTCTTGGAAGCGCCGCGTGCTGTCCGTATGCTCCAACTAAGGGGAAGATATAGTCGAAGAAGAAGAAAAAGATTATTTAAGTAAACCTTATAAATTATAGCAATTAATAAGTAACTATATTCTGCCATTACCATAGGTGTATTTGGATAGTGCCCGAAGATGCTGTTAGGCGAAACACAATCGTTAAAATCATTTACGACTTTCGGCGTTAACTAAATTTTATTATTAAGATTTTTACTATAATAATATTATATTTACTGTTTGTCTGTATCATTTTTACAATGATTAAAAGTTAACATTCGACTGTAGAAAGGAAAAGGGGCGTATTCCACAAAAATCAAATTTTACAGGAGGCATAACAACGTTTTTGTTGTGGTTTTCGGTCAAATTTAAAATAACAAATAGACATAACCTTGAAGTGCACGTTAATAATTATTAATAATTTGGTAAAATTGAGTCGTATAGGATCAAAAGTAGATCTGTGCGTTATTCATAATTTCGAGAAAATGACGAAAAACGTTTTGTTGGGTTTGTAGTGTTATAATAGCATGAAATATGTTTCTACATTTAGAAACTAAAAATTCAATTCAAATTCAACAGTTATACTTTTGTTTCCAAAATATTGAACAGTTATAATTCTGATAGCAAGCCCTTTTTTCCATCACTATGTTATATACCACACAGATATGATTTTGATTCGAATATTATATTGCTAGTCGTACATTATGGTCAAAAGAATAATTTGGCATACTTGGTTAAATTTCGATATATTTGCGACAGTTCTACTTTTGATACTATACGACTCAATTATTCTTAATCTGATATTAATTATTAAGTAAATTAATTAAAAAAAAAAAACAACAAAAATGATAGTTAAGTCGTTTTTCCCACGTGACTTCCTTTTTTTAATTGATAGCTAAACTTAGATTGATATTTTGTAGCTTATATCTTTAGACAGTGTGTGTTTAGTTTGATACAACGTTATTATGCAATAAAGCATATTTTGAAAAAACTGAGGGTTACACCCGTTTTCCTCTCTACAGTCAAATATATGATGATGACGACATCCAGTTCAGGTAATTTCGAGTTCGGTACTGCATCCTATCGATAGCCACAGCCGCAGCAAAATTGGGTGCGACAGGGAGGCAGTAGAAGGGGCCAGGCTGCATGCGGAACAGTTGTATAGTTCACTTCAGCCGAGTGGAGTTAGCTGACTGACTCGACAATGAAAGCGCATTCCTGAGAGAATGCTATGCAGCACCATTGGTGATCAATCGATAACCAATACGTTGTTTGAATTATTAACTCCATCTACTGTGTTAATCGGACTGTGTTATGTAGTAGCAAATCAGGCGATATTTAAATTAAAGTAAATCGTCGGGACAATACCACTTAGAATGGAATGCTTAAGGGTTTTTTAGCGGGTGCGTGATAAACTTAATTTACTTTTGTCTATGTGCAAAAGCACACAGCGCTGCAAATCAACAGAGACTGTGGTGCCCAGTGATTTCCTTAGGCAAAGTATCGCCCTTATACAAACTTAGAATTCCGTCGTCTTTAATTTTTGTCTCAAATTTAATGCAAAGTTATGTACATACGAGTATCATTTACCGAGCACTTACTGAAACTGAACTGACTCAGTAGTTTTAGGTATAAGGTGGTCTGAAGCATTGACTAATATGGAAACCTTCTTATGATTTTTTTTAAGCTAAGGTGTCTTAACTTTCTAATAAAGTAACCTCATCTCAGCTTCATGGAAAAAAGAGACTGCTTTCAAATGTTGTAATGATTGCGTCGTTCCTTCGTTTGCCGCCCCTTATCAACGCATGACCTGCCTACCATCACGGGACATCATGGGTAGTGCCACAACGCCGGTTGTACTTAATTTAAAATGTATTCAATTATTCCAATTGGATTCAAGTAAGAGTCACGCAGTTTGTGTCAATTTACTTCAAATTTTAGCGCAGTGTAACTTAGCCCTTAGTCCATACCCGTTCTTTAGATGAAGCATAATATGGACACGATACGGCGCCTCCAAGAATCCATGTCACTCACCAGTCGACTTACATCTTCTCAGGTGATGCCAATATCCTGTAACTCCGCCGTATATATAATATAGATCATGGCCCCCACATCCTGAAGCGGGCCCCTAGGCTATGATGTTTGGCGGGCCCCCTACCTATCGCTAAGGGTAAGGGACGCGCTGCAGTTTCGTTTCCCAAATGGTGTACGCGGTAAAATTAAGGTGTATTTGTATCTTTTTTGCATTTTTAATATGTAGGTACATCCAGTTGAATTACCTATGGAGTTGTCGAATATCGGCGCACAGTTAAAAATGGTATTGTGCCTAGAACTAAATATGTTTAATTATTGATATCATTGAAGTAAAATAGCGCCTAAAATAGACTCTTTTTTTACCATTTGAGAAAATTTGTGATCTGTGTTTATCTCACTTATCTGGTCGACAAACCACGCCAGGCCTTTCTGAGCCCGGGACCCCAGGCTAGAGCCCTGTCAGCCCCCCCCCCCTCTTGTGGGGGCCATGATATAGATAATAACATAGCATCTTTAGGAAAGATGATGCAGATTGAACGCATTGGTATGTCGGATGAACCAAGTAAAGGAGCATGTTGGGAGCAGTCTTCACTTCCGTTAAGTTAAGAGAACGATAGGATTATAAGGCGTTAAGGTCTTGGTCGCGCAGAAGATATATGCATTTCGAAGTAGTCACGAACGTCAGCTATTCGTGACTACATTTGATTGCTTTAAAATAGAGAAAACAATGTTTATCAAAGTTATCTGTAACGCAATGGTCAAAGTTTCCCGCATTAAATTATGTATACCGTGCTTAAGTATTAATTTAGTATCAGATGAAAAGTTTTATAATATTCGTATATTTATAAACACAATAATTAATAAGTGAATTTTGATTTTGGAACTGTGTACATAATAATATGTACGCGGACCGCTAATACTAAATCGCTTTTAAGAACAACAAAATATGAAAATCAAACGAAAAAACACTCTAATTATGACGGTAACACAGGTCAAAATGGCGTGAAAGGTGCGACGTTATAAGAATTCCAGACCTGCCGGAGTAGTATGCGGGGTAAACTCTCCATCACTTAGCCATTTGAATTGTTTACTTTTAAATGAAAAGTCATATGTATGTATCTATGTACTTATTGTTATTTGATTAATGAGATTTTTTAAACAGACAATGATACAATAAAATTGTTGGGAAAAAATCAGTGAGCAATAATATTATAAAATCATGGATTCAACCGCACAACAGATTATTTATTAATAAAATAAAAACGCGAATGCCAGTCATCATATACCTACCTTAACTACCATGCAGTTTTGGGTGGCGACTTAATAATGGTAAGGCCAAATCCGTGTATGGCGTGATTATGTTGAGAAGTCTTAAAACGTCGATTTTCAGGGCTGCTCTTTGTATGTTTAGTATTCTGTAATAAAACAGATTATAAATAATTTTAGTAAAATGTTTGTAAATCCTCAATAACATAAAATTTTAAAACATTTCTGAATTAACACAGAAAATCAACCTTACAAATAGCTGCCCTGAGAATTGATTTTTTAGACTTATCAAGATATTATACGGAAATAATACAAGAATTACAAATCCTCTGGAATTTCCTTAAATAATATTACTAATATCTAATGTGCAATTAGATACGTATTATGCTTTGATAAAGTTTAATGCATACAGGCGAAACTGTTGAAAACAACATGTTCTTTCATACGTATTTAAGTGTATCCCACAATTCTCCACACCTGATAATTATACCTACTTACGGGTACACCCAGAAGGTAACTTTTTATATTTGTGTTACCTGGATTCAATATTAAATCCAAATTGCCAGAACACACTTTCAGAAAAAGAAACAATATATTACTGTACAAATCCAAAATGTTCAGCTCTGTGGAAGTACTTGACGATATACGCCCGTTTCCTTCAGATAACGCCATGGGGTTGAATGCCTATTTGAGACCCTCCAGTATTATAGAAAATTTAAGAACGTGACATCCGAATCTTCGAGCCACCAAGAGGGTATATCTGGATTTAATAATATTTCCAACCAAAATAGCTAAAATTGTAATATGTAATAATGTTATGCCTTTATATAATATATTTTATAGCGGATTCAATGATAGAATACAAATGGTTCATAACTGAATAGCTTACCCTACGATCATACTGTCGAGCAGTTTTGGTATTTGTAACCATGTAATTAAGAGCTAAATTCGTATGAAATGCGAGGCGTGGAATGTTAAACTCGCGCCGCTCTCAGAGACCCGCTGGTCAAAGGCCTCCGGAAACCTGTTTTACCGACGCGATTTGAGGCTTCCAAGCAATTACCGTCTTTATTGCGGTGTACTGACTGGTTAATTTCGTTAGGCGTTTTATTGTATCGTGTACCTGTTGATGTGTGTGTAGACGTACCGTAATTTTAGTGTATTTTTCTGGAACGTTTTTCAAACCAGGAAGTATTTATTGCACATTGTGAAAATATATCACAGTAATTTTAATTGAGATATAAGTTAAAAGGTTTATTTCCTTCATACACGCACTCAGAGATAACATATATGGGGTTGCCGCTCTGAAAGTACTTAAAGAATGTACTTAGTTATACATCATCATCATCATTAGCCGGAGTCGATCCACTGCTGGATGAAGTCCTCCTTTAGCTATATCCACTCTTCTCGCTTCCTAGTACTTTGGTACTACGTACATCCACCGAACTTTATAAGCTCATCTATCCAGCGGGTTTTAGGGCATTCCTGTGGGCGTTTTGTGCTCATTGGGTACTACAGTATGCTGTATGACGGCTTTTGTCCAGCGGTTGACCACTCACCGAGCGACATGTCCAGCCCATTGCTATTTTATTTGCTTAGCGACCTCTATCACATCGCGTACTCCTATGTTGTACATACTATTATGGCGATACAATTAATTATTTATTTCAGATTGTATTCAATCCATTTAGGAGATCTATAGATAGGGCATACCTACACCAAAGAGGTTTGACTTTTTTCCATACAGAGCTCACTTTCAGTTTAGAGTTACCTGCGCTTTATACCACAATGCTGACATATCATGGGATATAACATACTAATTAGCCGACCAATGAACACCGCCGATTGCCTTACAAAAAATTAAAAACGCGTCAAACCTATGCAAATTTAACTAAAAGGTTATCAAGCCTATAAAATTGAAGTGATTAAAAATTAGCAAAACCTAGGTATATATATATATATATATATATAATATATCTGTGGTATTTGGTCAATTTATGATAGGTACGTGGAACACTAGTATTTTTCATTAAAAGGGAAAATAAACTATCATTGTAAATTATAATATAATACTACATAATAAGTGAATAGTAATTTATTTCGTTCGAACAAATTGAAGGTTCAGATAACTTAGGAAAACTGTATACCTACATAATTATTATGTCGAAATAAACTATTTTGCAATTATATTAATTTTTACCAAATAATACCAATAAAAATAGTTGATGCTCCTGCAGACGTTAGTTGTTTCATCATAATGTGTTAAAATATTAGTATGTATAAATGAAGTACTTTGGCACTTTCGCTTATAAGCTAAAAAAAGTGAAATCGAAAGAAAATTGTTCCAGGAAAAACTTTCACCGGGACGGTCACCCTACGATCAGGTGTGCCGCGGTCTGTTTTACCGACGTCGCCGATCAGCGGGTGGCGGGAGGGGGCACGTCCGCCATCTTGGTTAATCTGTTACACGACACACATAAGTGAGTCGCACGGTACGTCGGTAGTGGAGCGCGCGATCTGCGCCGTCTGTGTCTTTCGGGTTTAATTATTGTCATATTATCAATTAACCCGGTTTAAAAGTGTTTGTTAGTTTTCAGTTTTGTGTAAGGGTTTTAATTACCCTGGTGCGTGATTAGTTTTATTACAATGGAAGCGACGCCGATCTGCCGATGTCGAGTGCTATGGTTAGGCAGCGCTGTCCCACAGCAAACCAAAGACGGACTGCAAGGAATACAAGAGCCTCTGAGAGAATTATATCCATCGAAGGCTCCCAGAGGAGCGTGCCACGCTAGAGGAATCGACTCCTGGCTATCCGTTTGGTCGAATGGAATCTTATTGGAAAACGTTGACGAGAATCATAAAAAAGTGACGAGGTTTTTCCCGATCGAGTCGCTGCATTACTGCGCGGCCGTGAGACACGTCGGAGGGGGCGGAGGCGCCGGGGGCACACCCAGATTCCTGCCTCTGGATTCACCGTTCGCCAGGGCCCCCTCGCCTGCCCATCCGCCATTATTCGCAGCGATACTACGGCGTACGACCGGTATCAAGGTGCTGGAATGTCACGCGTTCATTTGCAAAAAAGAAATGGCAGCGAACGCCCTAGTGAGATGTTGTTTTCATGCTTACGCTGATAGCTCATACGCCAGAGCCGCTGGAGGCACAGAAGGTAGCGTAAGAGACTCCACAAGAGCTACCGTTGAAGACGAGCAAGAGGAAGACGTATATGATGGCGATGAAAATCACAAAGTCTGGGCGGGGTCACAGGAACAATTAGACGAAGGCCCTTACGATTTATATGGCACTGGTAGCAGAGTAAAAACTCCACGTCCTAGACAAGTATCAAGACCAGCACCTGTCCCGCCACCACCACCCCCTCCAGCAGTAATAACGTCAACAATTACCAACGGAAATACAAACACGAGCAAAAAACAGGCGAAAAATAAACAACAACAACAGCAGCAAATGATGCAGCAACAAGCCAACAATCATCATCAGAACCATCACAGAAGAAGCAACGGCAACGGACACCACATGATGATAATGAGAGAAGACGGAGCCAGGACGTTAGGTCCGCCTCCGAACAGACCGTGGATTGTGAATCCGGGATTGGCATACGCTGCCACTCTGCCGCCCCCGAGAATGAGGCCACAGTACGCTACAGTTGAGCCGAGACCCTTAAGAGCGGCAAGGTCCTTGGCCGCGTTAGATGGCCCCCATCTCTTGGGCGGGTCTTCGGGAAGACGGGGGCACCTGAACGAAAGGGCCTTCAGTTATAGCATAAGGCAGGAGCACCGAGCCAGATCGCACGCTAGTTTAGCGAGTCTCAAATTTGCGGCGCCTCCCGATGTAAGTATAAAACTTTTCTGTTATGGATTATTATTTTTTTAATTTACGCTTTCCACATATTTATATCCTAGAATATATTCCATATTATAATATATACTTATAGGTGTACAGGTAATGGGTGTTTTAAAACGACACATAATAACTAATGAGTTCCTAGCGTAAATTCACAGAAAATAATAAAATTAATCATGAGTGTTCGGATGTTCGACTGAAAAATCGATCCAAAAACAAAATAGGATCGATTATTTAATTTAAAAAAAGTATTTTTAAAATGAGAATAGCCATGTAAAGAATTTTCATAAAATTTTAGTACTTCCAATATTTTCTGCAATTGCAATGTGCACCTACCAGTGGCGAAGGGTGGACGCAGGCTGTTAAAATCCGACATAAATAGTTCACACTCAAGTCAGTCAAACGTATTTATTTTCATTGAACTAAGACTACAATTTGTGTAGATGGTGTTGGTTAGTTTTTAAATTCAATTAACCCTTGCCTATTCCAAGCCATAGTAGATAATAGTCATTCGTTTATCTATAAAATAATATCTAAAATTATGTATAGTATATTTTTCAAGGACTGATATTTATAATCGATTATGGTTTGGTTTAGGCAGGGCTCAATGAATCGTAAAAAACTAACCATCACACAGAACAGATTAAAAATATAATTACGATAGGTTATATCTCAATACAGTATATTTTGACGCAGGGTTTTGAATGTGTGAGTGTCCTACAAAAATGAACCACGCATTATATACGTGCAATAGTGTGAGTTGCAACTTTCAATACACCAATATTAAATGAGCGTCATTGCATAAACCGAGAGCAGTTATCAGTATTCTACATATTTTGACGTATTCTTGACACGTGTTTAAGCTTATCCCATATTCTTCCGCACTCGAGATCGGTTGCCTGTTTCTCCACACCCGTTAGTTATTTCAGTTCCCATTATTTCTGAGTTTCCTGAACCAATACTAAATATCTGCAATATTATCTATTCTTAATTCAACGAAAACAAATAAGTATGACTAAAAAAGTTAAGTCTGTACTCCACCCCTTGCCGCACTATGTATATATTCGTTCAAAGAACATTAAGCATAATATTATGAATAAATCTTTTACAAATTGACAATAATATTTCTTAACCTAAAAAGGATCATAGGTAAACTTTCATATTATCTTTTTAAGGAAAATTGAAACACAATTTTAATCTACCCAATATTGATTAAACCGAATGCAAGTTGTAAAGAATTCGATTAAACAACATTAATGTCAATATCAATTTATTGTTAATAAAGGCAATATCAATTTATACTTGCCATACTAAAAAAGCCCCTGATAATAATAAAATAAAAATCACCTTTATGAGAATCTACTTATAAAACTCTACCAAAAATTGACAATTGACTCTATTAAAGTATTTATTTCGAGCTTATAGTAGTCAAATAAATGAGTCACACTGTTGCAAACATAAAGTAAATAAAGAATTTGAATTAAAATGTAATATGCGTCCGCGGCGGTCAATATTCCACGAGCCAAGATTTCTGGTGCCCAACACCACCAATTATGCATGGTGGCCATTGAGATGATGCTGTTATGAATGGTTTCCACCGTGGAGCGTTGCCTAGTTATCGAAATGTTTTTGTGATGCGTTTTCGTACCTAACCAAATCTCACACCTACGAGATGGTCGCGACTACCGTTATGCTATGTACAAACTGAGAGCACTTGTGTAAACTTTGAGTGTTATTAATTCAGAATTGCTGTAAATATTCTCGAGCACTTGACTGCCGACCTACAACTTAAAGAAACCACGTATTTGAAAACACTTGCTAATCACTCATATTGAAAATAAAATTAACTGCTCTTATTTCCTTCGTATTCAAATTTATGTGAATACGGATTCATTCATTAAACAAACCACTAACAGTCGGTTGATAATTTTATATAATACTGTGATCAAACCACATTTAAATGAAGACTTTGCGAAGAAAATTACTCTATTCTCGTTTCACAGTTTTTCACCGCCACGTTCTTCCGTTCAACTTGATGAGTTCTTCGATCAAGCAGGATTTTTTCCGCTTAGTAGGTATACCTAAAATAAATTAAATATGAGTTGCTCAACGTAGTGTGTAAAGGTTCATGCTAGGAACTTGGAAATATTACAAAATTAATCGATTAATAAGGGGTAGTTAAAAGTACGTGTTATGATATAAATAAGTCGACAAGATGATGAAATCTCAATGGGCCATAGGTTTGGTGGTAGTAGGAGTTTGGCTGGTGTACGTGACAGCCAGGGAACTTAGAAATAATGGGAACTGAAATACCTAACGGGTAAGGAGTAGCAGGCAACCGATCTCGAGTGCGGAAGAAACGGGATAAACTTAAACATGTAACAAGAATACGTCATACGTCGAATACTGACAACTGCTCTAGGTTTATGTATTGACGCTCATTTAATATTGGCGAATTACACACACTATTGCACGTCCATAATGCGTGGTTCATTTTCGTAGGACACTCACACATTCAAAATGTAGTGTTTTGAATATAGCCTATCAGAATTATATGTATTAATCTGTTATATAGTGACAGCAAAGAACTAGAGAGTAGAGACCGGAAATGTTAGAAGCAGCTACCGGAGTCCTTCATTCAGCAGTGAATTGACCACATCTGACAGTAATGATGATTAGATATACTGTATAGTAATTTTGGCGGGAAACGCACTACCCATTTTTGTTAAATAATAAAATGCAGTAGGCACCCAGTATCCAAAACATTTGTCTATGAATAATCAGCTATGAAATTCAATGTATTGTTTTGTTCACTTGTTATTCACTTAATCGCGAATATATTGAATTCGTGCAGGCTTCCTACCACACTATTTTTTTAAGCAAATACATTTGTCACAGTTGGTGGATCTGATACTCCAAATCTTCGCATGCATGCCGTACATATCTGACGTAATAGAACGTTAAATATTGTGTTATGTTATGAAGACGTAATCTATGCAAGCATGGAATTAATCAAATCGTGATGAGGAGGAGCATTGCGCAAGAAGTGGGCTATCGTGTAATGTAATCGTAGCCGGCTGACATAACTAAACTGTTGTACATCCACACAGTAAGTAGAAACTGTGTAGGGTTTTAATAATTATTGAACTTCTGTAGACTTGGGTGGCACACGATCTTCTTTATAATACACACACTCCCGTTTTTGGCTGGATAATATTATTTACTATAATAATACAATTAGTGTTTAAAATTAACCGTGTCCGGAAACTTGTACGTATGGAGTTCGTCGTATCATATTTTACCGTGAAATTTTGTATCGGAAATATATGGCCGTATATTAAAGATCATCCAACCTCTTTGGATCGTATAGTACTGACATAAAATCCATGTCTAAATAAAACACCGTTTTTGTCGGTTTACACTTTACAGGAAGCCAGCAGAAAATATATTTTGAAAATACCCGATATACTTACTGGATTATAGGTTAGGTAAGGTTTTTATTCTTGAATTCATGAATTTTGCCAAAATCAGGTATGAAAATTGAATTAGTGTTCGTATTGAATCGAATAAAATTTGAGACCGTAGGTATAGTTTATGGTCATCTCTCTCCGATAAGAAAGCTCACGGCAAACTGTCCCACGGTGAAATGTTTTACGTACAATTTACATGTAAACAAAATTAACTGGTAACTATAAACGTTCCGCATTAAGGTTTGATAGTTTTGAAAGGAAACATGAAATAATTGGAGGGAAATACAAAACTATACAATAAGCGTGATTTAGGCACAGTCAATAATATAATAATCACAAAATTAGCTCTGTCAACTTTCATATTGTTAGTCGATTTAATTATAACGCCATTTGAATCTACCCTCGAATCATCACTATAAAGTACACACTCTTTTGATTAAATTTGCTTTCGATACGACTGTTGTCGGTAGGAAAAATTCTAAGGTAAAACACTGGCCTCAGGAGGTAAATGCACCGAAGATGCAAATTTGTCTTGACCCAATATAAATTTAACGGTTTAAACTTAAACGATTCCCTGGTGAGTGGGATAAACGTCAATATAAATACATTGACAGTGATCATATAAGTACCTACCTCATATAAGTCAATTATCCGCCCATAGAAGTGTGGTAAGTATATCTAGGTAGCAATAGACGGAGGTACTAGCTGAAGTACCCGGCTTCGCATGAGATCAGTTCGTTAATCGATATACATTTATCTCACTTAACGAAACAATAACAATCCATTTCCCCATATCAAAATAATACTGTATCTAGGCATTCAATATGTCAAAGTGAAAAAAATTCTGACAGCAGAATTAGTCGAACAAAGGAACACTACATCAAAATGGAATTCAAAATATGCAAAACAAAACAAAAAAAAATCGTAGGAACAAACATAGGTAGATTAAATTTGTATTTTATATTATATAAGTAAAGATAATTTAATTTTTATCGTTATTATCGTAAATATAGATTCTGCTGTTGCAGTCATGTTATCATGTGAACGTCTTCAACTTAAATTTCATTATGTATTCAATCTAGATAATATTCACGTGAATGAAATACATAAATGAAAATGTGGGTATGATTGTCTTGTAAATTTTTGGGGACTTGGAGACCCAAACGGTCGGACAGAAAGGAAACCCCGAATCATTTGATTGAACCAGCGACTCCTTTTTTACTTCAACGTGTATCCACAGTATTTTTTCGCTCCCATCCATGGTAATTACTTCTCATAACATTGTCTAATATTGTGGCATATTTTCAGACATTCGTGTGGTTGTATAATGATTTGTTTTGTTAAATCCAAAGTACTTAATACCTGTTTGCTCTTAACTGGCAACTTTTTAATGTACCTACATAGTTAGACAATATAGGATTTTTCATATTGCAAAATATGTGACAAGCCTCGGTATTTTTACCACGATAGTTATTTAGTCTAAACAAACATCAAATTTAATAAATAGTTATTATAGGTACCTATAATAGCTGCATTATACTTATACGTCCTACATATTTCTCAAATAATATGCGATGTCGTCTAGTCATTATTGCTAATCCGAATATATTATGGTTACTAAAAAAAAATCATAATTTGATGATAAGTATGTACTTACCTACCTATTTACCTATTCACTTTTCAATTATTAAAAATAACAGCCACTTAAATGATCAGTACCTACCTACATTTTTATTTTTACGAGCGTAGATCTAGATTCGCGGTTTCAATGTAGGGATTATGTTTTTTTTAAACGTCATTGTATTTATAATGATTAGGTTGACCAATTGGCTAACATTTAGTAAACAATAATTGTGGAATTCAATAATATTATGTTCGGAGATGAAAAAGCTGATTCAATGATGAAAATTCTGAAGAAATGAAACAAACACTATAAATAAATTCTGTCAAACCTACCATTAGCGAAGGTAGGAGGCACGCTGTTATGATCCGCTATAAATAGTGCACATTAAACTTTGTTAGTAATACGTATTTGTTTTTATTGAACTAAGACTACAATTTAGAGATAGTGTGGGTTAGTTTTTTAAAAATCAATTTAGCCCTGCCAAAAAAAACTGTAATAGTTTTTGTATATTTTGGGCGATACGACAAAACTGTGCACAGTTTTTCATTCATACTTATTTGTTTTCGTAAGATTAAGAATACGTACATAATATTACACATAATGTTGGTTCATTTTTAAATTCATTAAACCCTTCATAAACCAAACTATAGTGTTTAGATACAAAATATTATTCTATCTATAAAATATCCAAAGTAATGTATGATTTAATTGCATAATTTTGGATATTTTATAGATATGCGAGTATTTTTTGACTATTATCTATTATGGATTGGTTTCGCAGGGCGTAATTGAATTTCAATTGTAGTCTTATTTCAATGAAAACGAGTAAGTACGTATGACTGATAAAGTTTAGTGTGCACTATTTATGGCGGATCTTAACAGCCTACCTCCACCCACCGCCGCTGAATTACCTATCACTGGTAATACAAAAAACTTACCTTATTGCAAAATGTGAACAGGATAATAAATACGTATTGCGATAAATATTTAAAAAAAAATGTCTGACAACTAGCCCTGTAAGAACTGAGAAATGAACATGCCACAACAGGTTTTAAAATATTAAGAAAACTTTGTAGGTTACTTCAAAGTTAATTTCAACACGTCAATACGGTGATTCCGCGCGAATGATCGATGAATAAACATTGACAATAATTATGATAAATCAATAAATAATTATAATATAGCGTGTTTTAAGTCTATATGGCGCCATGAAAGGTACATATCGATGGTGGGTAGAGGTGAGGTAACCGACGTAATAAATAAATAATGGGAAGTGCGTAACCTTCTGTGTATCGTATTGCAATATAACAAGAAGTTTTTGTCCACGTGTTAAAGATGTAAACTAACAATTCCTTCCTGTGCAACTAATCGCACTTCCGGTTTCAAATGAGGAACGCCCCCAAATTTATCATTTAATTTTACGCTCCCGTGGTGTACGAATCTATCAATTTACGTAATTTTAATGTGCTTTTCATAATAAAAAAATATGTCTAAAACGATCAGGAGTTATGTTAGAATTATTATTAGTAAACTTTTGGTTTATTGCGAAGAAGAAAAAGTGTCGCATCTAAAAGGAGAGCCAATATAATATTTCAACACGCCTCTAGCACGCGTTGCCGCCATGACAGGTACGTCACTGAGAAGTATTCTACATGCGACTACAGTGACATTTATTGCTGTTGAAGAATAGTGCCATATTTAACTATTGTTCCCGATTGTGGAGAAATATTGGATAAATCTACAATAGTTAGTTTTCACCTATGCATTACATTTAAAAAATATATCCTGATTGTTATTAAGTGATAAATAAAATCTGGATTCTATTTACCGTGGTTTATTGTGGCCGGATTTGTATTTTTATATTACTGATCAATTATGTGAGGTAACCTTACAGTGTGCTATCGCCAAACGTCGACCATTAAAGAGGGCTGATTATAATAACATCCATTAAAACCGTCTGACCAGGTCAATTTTATTGTATTTAAAAAAATTGCGGCGTCTTACTACGGACTTATCTTACGGAAGATTTATCAGTTTCTAATTATCTTTGTTTTGTATTATTTGTTATTTTAGTTATCCGTGATTCTTTCACTCGTGGGTACATTTTACTAAAGGTGTCAATTTAAATTAAATCAAAACCCATGTGAGTGTGTGCCGACCTCAGTATTGGGTAACTGGTCCTGAAATATATGCAGGTGTAAAAAAACTGGTGATGACGTCAAACGTAGGGCCTGATGATACACTTGATTAAGACAGTGTTGAGTGTCGGGTTGGTTTTGGTGGGTCCATGTTTGTGTTGATAAGATCGCACGTTTCTCGGATCTGGCTGTAATCTCTCGCCGAACGAAATTCCTTCGTGTTCAATCGACATTATTACGGTGGACGCCAGTGTTGCCACTTGCTATCGAAACGCTTCCATTTCAAAACTGGTTACTTAATATGCAATAATAATCGCAAATTGTTATTAAATGCACAGTTACTTGCTTCGCTGGAATTTACGCTTTATCCATAATTTACATGAAAACTAAATTGATGTTTATGTAAATTTGACAGTGTTTATTTTTAAAGATGTACGACTTCCATACTAATTTAAATAGGTATAGCTTATAACATTTTGCTCATACGTGGAGCATACGACTATGGACAGTATGGATGTTATACAGTGGCGAAGGGTGGATGTAGGCTATTAAGATACGACATGAATAGTGCACATAAAACGTTGTTGGTCATTCGTATTTGTTTTTATTGAATTAAGACTACAATTTTCAGATGGTGTTGGTTAGTTTTTAAAAATCAATTAAACCTTGTCTAAATAAAACCATAATAGTTTTGGTATGTTATGACGATTCGTCAAAATAGAGCACACTTTTTCATTCATACTTATTTGTTTTCGTTGGTTTAAGAATACATATAACTGATATTTGTGATTCATTTTTTTAATTCATTAAGCCCTGCATAAACCCAAATAAAATAGATAAAAAATATTATTCTTTCTATAAAATATCCAAAAATATGTATCAATCTTACTTCAATGGAAACAAATTCGTATGACGGACTGAATTTAATTTGCATTATTTATGGCGGATCTAAACAGCCTACCTCCACCCTTTGCCACTGATGTTATATTATTATAGTGAATTGTAATTCGCTCACCTCTATAGGTCCTTACTCTGGATCTAACAAACACTGCACACGCTAATTCATGAAATAAGAAATTTGTATTTAATGGTCCTCTCCTTATCTGGCTGGTAATTAAATTCTACACCAATTTACCAACATCAAAGCAAGATTTAGATGTTATTTGTCGTATTAGTCGCTCAAAAGATGACAAAATTAAAAAGTAGTTACGATCCTCAGTTAAGTATATATTATTGAAACCTCACATTTTTTTTAGTATTCAGGTAACGGCTCATTCAATTAATTAGCTTTACCTCGATTCAATTGTAGAGCTGAGGGGCGAATGTGGTTCACTGTGGCGAATTTTTAAAAAGCCTCAGATGCCGCTGAGTCATAGGTAGGCCGATGGCGCAACCGGGAGAACTGTGACCCCGGACATGTGACCACGGAAATGATGTTCGAGTCCCATATATTTTCACCAGTATGCGTGTTTCTGACGTTTTTCAAAAACTGTATTTCCAAAAGAAAATGCTTTAATTTTAATCTTACACGTATTTTTTTCTAGCTATAGATTTTGAATTTCTTGGTTGGTTAGGTTTATAGTGTATTGGAATTATAAAACATTGTTTACGGAAAATTTATTGTCTTCTGTAACTGTAAGCTCAAGAAAACCTTCTATAGAAATCCTAAAAATATGAAACTGATGGTAAAAAATGAAAACGAATGAGATCATTACCTACTTACTTAGTTATTTTTTACATATAACAATCAATGGCACTTATGTACCTACGTTGAATTGGAATTTATTTTATTGGAAACCACAAACGGTTTCATCTGGAAGAAGTTTTAACAACTTGGTGTGAACCATACTTTTTGCTTACATACGAGGCATGATAATTAAAGCCAAGAATGGTATAGGTATACTTAATTAGGTTACTTATATGTTTTCAGAATATCACTGAGTTTCAAACATCCTTAAAAATCTCTCACAAACCATACGTACGTTAAAAAAGCCAACACTTATTTGTATTATGTCGGCGTAATAGTCTTTGGTAGGTATAGATGGATTATCGGCATTTCTTGAATCAATCATATATTTTGGACACGATTTATTTATGCGGAAATGCTCGTAAATATGCAAGATATGCGGAAATACACTTAGCCAAAATTCATTGTTTACACGTAAGCAGGTATCGACTGAATGAATTTTAATATAAAAAAATTGCTTACAAACATTTTTAATATTAGAGACTACGTAAGTACTCGTGTAGGTAGTTTCACTAGAACTCAAAGCAATAATAAAGATGACGAATTGCACGACGCATATCACATCATATTATAATATGTACAGGTGAGAACTTTGTAATAAAATTATTATTTTTTAGTCAATACTTAATATACACAAAGTTAAGGATGTTAAATTATAAAAAAAAACAATTAAAAAAAACCTCAGAAATATAAGTCTATGAGTTCCACTCGGTCTAACCTTTTTTCAAGTTTTTTTTCTAATACTTATGTACATAATATATTTCTGAAATTTTTCAAAATTGTGTTATTTCTATAAATAAAGAATCTAACATCAAAACTTATGTAGGTATATTCAGTATTAAATCTGTTGAAAAAATATAACGCCGATAATCAAATTTCACCAGCGTAAGACGTCTGTTTAGATTTGTTAACATATTGTTTGCTTTAATTAATCATAAAGCAGATTGCATCCTGAATTTAAAATACTATCTCTGGTGTAGAAATATCTTGCATGAATCATAAACTGACCAATAGCTTAGATACGAAAGCACTCACCCGGAAAAGGAAAGACGTGAGTTCGATAGGATAGATTACCACCTGGCATCATCTCTGTGTCTCAAAATTGTGTTTTAACTTAATAATGGGCTTAAAAAAAGTTAGTTAATTGAGTCATTTACGATAATAATTGTTTCCAAACAGTCCAAAAAATAGCTTAGTAGTTAGGTATCTAAATTGTTGTTATAAAAACAGATTTATAGCCCGAAACAGCTGTCAATAAGAATAACTCAAATATTGAAGAATTGATAAAATACTTATTTTTTAAAACTATTGTAATAGATTTATATCATGTAAATGACAATTACATTAGTAATATGTATATACGTAACTACCTATATCAGTATTGCTAGTATAAATCTCTGAATTAATATAATACGAGAAAATTGCAAAACTAATATTCCATTGGTACCTAATGCCAATTGAAAGGGCAATAACATTGATCAATCAAATCGCTTTAAATATTGATACGTAAGATCATACAGACTTTTATATACTTAGGTATTATTCTACTTATATTTTTTTACATAAAACATTGATAAAAGATTTAAAAAAATGTAATGGCCTAAAATTTATGCTAAATTAGCCAATGTCGGCTTCTATACAATCGTATTTTAGTAGTGACAATGCTTATACAATATCACCTCCAGCATTCATGACTTTTTCTGTTATCCTTTTGTAATGTTATATATTTTTTTATAAAGACCGATCGAAAATCACGCGCGTTATAAATAATGTGTATTGTTACCGTTCCTCTTTTATAAGCCGTCTTTGGGTTGCGGGATTCCGAAAGGTACGTTTCTTTTTTGTTCCCACGTAACACCAAAGAAAAGCTTACGTTCTTCTAAACCGTATTGTACGAGATATCTAAGTATATATTGTTGGTAATATATTGCAACGGTTCTCAAATGTAACTTAATATCTCACGGTGTCGTATATTATACTTATCGTATATAAAAAAATATTGGTCAATTATTGTGAAAAATGTCATAAGTGAATACTGTTATAGTCAGCAAATTTTAAAATTGTCTGTTGTAAAAATTAACGACAGGTAATATTTGGCAAGTATTATTGAATACATATATATTATTTTTTTAGCATGGGCTTAGGTTTTACGGTGGAATAGTGGCAGATATCCTGTACGTGCTCGTATCACAGGTTGTTTTTTTCACGGAACAGTTAACAACCTGTTCTTGTAAAAAGTATGTTAATATAACGTCCAATCAGTGGAGGCTTATATCACCCACCAATGGAGAAGGGTGAATTTTGGATACACGTAAGCTGTGGAGATCAGAGAAAAAGAGCACACTAAGTCAAATATACTTACGGGAAAAAACACGATAATACCCACTACTGATGAATAGGTACACACTAATGACAACAACAGACTAAATCAATGAAATTTCAATACCTCACTGACGATATAAAATTGAGCGATGAGTTTAAATTAATATTATTTGCTTATTATACGCAATATACGACCAACATAATATGTCATCGGCTGTGTATCTGTTCCACAACAATTTACATTTTCAACCTTAAAACTACACGTTTTAAAATACTTATATTTTAAAACACTGACGAATGACTTAGGTACAATATCAGATGATTTATTTAGATCACAAATCTTACAAGCCAAAGTAGTGTTTATCAATATCTTGACCTGACGAATGACTGAATAAAATAATATAATGATTTAGTAATTTACTTAATATGTACTGTCATTATTATGACAACATGATATTATAATAATATTGGTACGTTATCTGCAGGGCTCGAAATGGAACGGAACGCACCGGAGCGCCGTTCCGGCTCGTGAAATTTGTAAAATTATTATTAAATTATTAAAATTATTATTATTAAAATAGGCCATAGAATAGAAAATCTGACACATTTATTTTTATAAAATACACATACGATTTGATGACTATGTAAATATCTTCAGAAAATTTGTAGAGCGCTCCGGTTCGTAAACTTTTCTATTTCGAGCGCTGGTTATCTGTACAATGATGTGACATACAATAAAATATTAAATGAAGTGAAGCATTCCATAATTAAAAAATTGGAACACTTAACATTTTATTAAACGGAACGGTAGGTGCACACAAATTTGTCAATATTAAAAGATTATTTTATTGAACGTTGACTGATCCATTTTATAAATTGTCAGATGTTTTATTTTACAGAATTTGGAATAGGTACTCTCTTTTATTGATTGACGAATGTTCCATTTAAAAAAAAATTAAATGTAGTATGTATATAAAAATAATTATTTTGACTAGTATAAGTATATAATAATATTGAATATCGATGAAAATATTTTAATGTGAACCTTAGTCGCTATAAAGTGTTTTTTTATTTATTCCTTTTATACAAAACTACGTGTTGAATATTGTTGAATTCTACAATGGCATTGTTAAAAATCTTCCAAGAAGACATGGTTGACGGTATATTGGTACGCTTAAAGTTAACGTCTGAGAATGTAAGAAAAGCTTTTATTGTCAAACATACAATCAATTGAATTTTTTGTCAGTATATAAATTATTATGTATCTCATGTACGAAGCTAAGGTTTATAATAATATAACGTAATAGTATGTACTTAATAGCAGGTAAATAAATTTCAAGAACATAAATACAGATTTATATCAGAGTTAGTTAGTTTAAATAAAACTATGTAGGTAGAGTTCTACCTCAGTGGCGAAGGGTGAGATGTAGGCCGTTAAGATCCAACATAAATAGTGCACACTAAACTTCAGCATCAGGCTACTGATGCATTTTCTATCGGTGTTTGGCAACCAGAATGCAGTACCTACATCTCTGATGGTAGGTTAGTGTTACCAGATCAACAACGCCTTGGACATATAGATAGTCATGATGGTTGTGTAGCTGATAGAATCTCTTTATTCGTACACTTTTGCTGCCCTCTATCTTTCCCTACATTATAAGCAGGGGTAAAACATGCCTTATTGTGGAATATGCAGCTTTTAATATTTGTCTGTAGGTAGTCGAAAATAAATAAGTAAGTGAGCACCAGTGGCGAAGGGTGGAGGTAGGCTGGTAAGATCCGACATAAATAAGGGACACTCAACTTTGTCACTCAAACTTATTTGTTTTCATTGAACTAAGACTACAAATTATTGCAAATAGTGATGTATATATTTTTAAATTCATTAAGCCACGCCTATACCAAACCGTTCATTCATCATTTTAGATAATTAATAGATAGACGAATATTTTTATCTATTATGGTTAAGTGGTAGGGCTTAATGAATTTAAAAAAAACTAACCAACACCATCTGTAATATGTATTTTTAATTCAACAAAAACAAATATGTATGACTGAAAAAGTGTGCACCGTTTTTTATCGGATCGCCCATAGCATACATTGGTTTAGGCAAGGTTTAATTAAATTTTAAAAACTAACCATCTGTAAATTGTATTATCAGTTCAATGAAACTAAATAAGTATGACTGACAAAATTTAGTGTGCACTATTTCTGTCGAGTCTTAACAGTCTACCTCCACCCCTCGCCATTGAGGTACCTACCTGATGCATAATATTATAACATTATTCCTGATACTCATAATGACCTAATATAATGATTAGAAATAAAGAAATCAATATAAAACAGGATTGACTTTGTACATATTTTAATAGTTTACCAATAACCATTGCCGAATAAATTAAGCCGAGTTTCCTGCGCTCATAAATAGAATCGTATGAACAGATGTTCATCAAAAGGTGTTAATTTAATATATTCATTGAAATGGCATTAGTTATAAAAGCTATAATATTTAGATGAACAGTCATAAAAATTCTGATACTCATAGGACTCGTCGGAAAATATAGACTCATACTACTTATACATTTCGAAATGTTAAAAAAAGCTGTCAAGAATAAATTAGTTAATAGCTGCCAACTGCCAACACAGAATATTGATTTGTTCGTATTAACCCTGTATAAATCCTGATCTTCTCTTGTATCTGACTCCGTCGTGGTCTGTCCATAGCCGCTTACTTCCCATTTAGGACGTCCAACGTCTTCGACTCCAACTCGACACTACTCCTTCATCTTATATGTGGTCGTTTTGTCTTCCGGCTTCCCGAATTTCAGTTTATTGTTATCATGCATAACTCATCCATCCCCTGTACATAGCCCAGCCATATAAGGCAACCCAAATTGATGGGCTGTAGAAAGCGTGCGGATATTAATTATTGTATCTCGTCTCCACCCCAATTGTGCGTCGTTGATGTGTCCGAAGATACCACCCAAAACGCTCCGCTCCGCTCAAATGACTCCGACATTCTTTCCGTGTTTTGTATATGTACTTATACAAATCATAAATTCAACTACAGTTTAGGCAGAGTTTGTTTGTTAATAATTAGATTTCGATACTTTGAGAAACATTTTTTTAATAATATTGACCGTATTGGAAACCGTTTTTCAAAAAGATTCCAAAAAAAATAATCATTAATATTAAATTAAATCAATAGCTTGCTTCAAAAACTGTTCAATTTTATTCCATTCTTCTCTATACTGTGCCTTTTGTTTCTTTCGAACGTTTTGCCTTGAGTATCTGCCACTGGGTAACTAGATTTGTCCAGCGATTGTGTCTTTTTCGACCTATCTACTGTTTTTTGCTGGATTTTTTAAAACTAATTGACACATTAAGTGTGAACCTATGTGCATGCTAAATAAGTAAAATATTTTGTCAGAATCAAAATTATATAAGGTGGACTAATGCCGGATGATTTTACTTTTTACTTTTTGTTTTTTATTATTTTATTAATTGTATTAATTATACTAGATAAACAAAGTAAAGTCTCAGATACAATATCGTCTAACCCATACGTTGTTGTCTACTAAGCTGTCTCCAAATATATACAAAGAATAAAATTATCAATATTACGTTCACATATTTTACTTACCTGTTACGATACCTGTCTACTTGCGAGATACAAGTAGAGGAAGGTATTTACCTGAGTATTACCGCTCGAACGGTTTTGTTGTGGCCTCAGGCTATGAAGAGAGCCGAGAGGAGGGGTAGACGGTCTGGACTGGACAGGTAGAAATCTATCTGTCTGCCAGGCGACACGTGGAATTTTTATATTACGTAATAAGGTGTTTCTGTTTTTGTATTACATTCATAAAGGATGACTCCTACGTTTCGTTTATTATATTATTATGCATTACGATTACGCGTAGCTGCAAATTAATAAAAAAAAATAACCGGTGAGGGATTTAAGATCTTGGGAGCCCGAGGCACTGGCTGATTTTGAGGCCCCATGCGATAAATAATAAAATAAAAACCAAAAATTTCAGCTATCGATGTAGGTACCTAGTAAAATTAACAATGCATCTCTGCCCTGTCCAATTATTATTGAAGACGACAGTGATAACAAATAATTGCGTAGTGCAGTGCGTAAGGCGCTGGCCTTCCATCGAGGAGCTCTGTGTTCGAGTCCGGTGAGGACACAATAATATATTTATGTGATTTTCTCAAAGCCTGGGTATTTGTGATTAATCAAAATTACTAACAATCACCTTGAACGAAAAAGCAAGGATATGGTTGTTAATAATTTAAAATATATAATATATTAGTGGTTATTTTTTTTTGCCTTAAAGTACTTACCTTGCTTACCTTGGCCCTTTCGATGTTAGTTGCATGGCTTGTGTTATGCTTTTAGTAATATTTTATATTCACTTTGTGAGAAATACGCATCGTTCTAGGATAACCATTTAGCAATTGTATGACTTGTTTGAACTGTTTCAATGCCCCGCTTTAAATATTTTGACGAATCGGTTGTGTCGTGTCACCTACGTCAGAGAAAATTACAGCTGGAAATATATAATAATTATATAGGTCCTAAATAATAATTGTTATCGTCATCACAATCGACAAAATGGGGTTGGCCCTGGATTTTTCTATAAAACTTTCGTCATAAAACGCCTGTTCTTCTGTTCATACTCAATATTGTCGCTTTCCAAGTTATTGGTAGCTTCATATAGCCAGAAAAAAAATAGTCTAGCTTTGCGACTTTTGGATTGCACTAAATTTATATTCTACTTGACGCTGTAGGTGTAGTCACATGACCTAAGTAGCGCTGTCTCCTAAAGTAAATAAATTAAATTGCCCTGCAATCTTTGCAAAATCATAGAATTCAGCATTGTATCTTCTTCAAAAATAATTCAAATGTATCTCCTATATTTTCGATACGACTTATCAAAGAATATGTATATGATAATAATACGTGAATAATATTCTGAAACCATACACAATTCATACGTATTGGATAATCAAAAAAAGAATCAACAAAGCTAATGGGAAGTGGGTTGCTTTCTGGATGAGGCTGTAAGGACGTTTTAATCCTCGAGTTTAGAGAAATATAGGATAATACGTCTTAAGTTTGTCACGTAAACAAAATGCGCATTGGTAAAATATTTGAGGGCATTCATGCGAGTTGGTACATGGCGATTGCCTTTTGCATTTATATTTGTGATCAAAATACTTAAAAAAAATAATGACTTGTATCTTATTTAATTATCCCACTAAATTTCTCTAGTAGCATTATATGAATAGTAGGAGTACACTGTCTTTGCCTTCATCAAAAATGATTGGCTCTCGACTATTAAAAACACTGACTTGTTAATATATATTTTTTTTAAACAATTTGAATAATCCTAAGTTAATTAGACTTTAACCTTAACGCCATAGAATAAGTAAATATAATATTTTTACGAGGCACTATGGGTAAGGCAACATTATTGGGTGTGTAGTCTAAAATATTATTATTATTATCAACTTACACATCATTGAATTTATACCATCGTCACCATTATAGAATTCCTTAAGAATTTGTGGTCTTTTCCCATTTAAAACATTCCATTAAACTATTTACTGAGATTAAAAGTTACTCTTAGTCATGACGTCACTGGTTTAAAAGGTTTTTTCTCTGCCCATTCGTTCAGGTTCATTATCAGGCTACCCCAGAATCCCTTTGTGACGTTGGTATTTTTATGTCATTTCGGGAACTTTTAACATTATCATTGTTACCTATTTATTTACGTACCTGTGTAATCATATTTTTGTTATGTTTTTATTAAAAAGTCTTACTTAGTTTAATAGTGATCAATATTTATTATAACTCTGTATTCGTCACATGTTTAAATAATTATTTACTATGACGCATAACTTGTACGACGTATTTTTATAAATAGCCGTTCAATATGTCCTTTTTAGCTGACAAAACCGAATCTGAACGATTCTCTCTTCTCTATCGGAACTAACGTCAAAAGGGGATTAGCAATGGAGGAAAAATGTCACTTTGAAGAGTTAAAATATTATAAAACAACTAAAATGGGTTTAGTAAGATCATTTATCTTTCCAATGTGTATTTATATGCTCTGCTACTTGGACGGTAAAATCAAGGTAAAGCAGAGGCTAGACGCTGTTTTAATGTGATGCTGGAGATAAATGATGAGAATCTCGTAGATGATCAAACGTGTTAACGACTCCATAGTCCGTAAACTCTAGATTAGAGACAGACTCTCATTAAATTGAATTGGATTAAATTAAACCAGCAGAGAAGATATCAGGTCGAAGGTAGGAGAGGGCGAGGGAGGGTTTCCCCCAGATGGGCTGACCAAATCTACTATTCCACAAGTTTCACATTGAAAACAGTTATGTGTACAGCTGAATTCAATGTCGAGAGGGATGCATTAAAAATGTATAAAAGGCTGCTAGATAGAGAAATAGAGAAGAAAGGAGAGCATGTTTAGACTACAACTGTTAAAACACATTCATTACTAATTAATGACCACATTTAAATATCATGCTAATTATATTGAATGGCCAACTAATGCAACGCGCCAGTCGCGTTGTCAGCACTAAATGAGTTAAGTTAATTATTTTTTAATCAGTATGCAGTGAGGGTTATTTGTTTTAAGAGTGTAGTATTGGAAACATACTGATACGCCTTATAAAAAAATAGGTTCGAAACGTTTGAACGTATTTTTATTAAAACAATTGTTTAACAATTATGTTTATCTTCTACTAAAATTTTCAATTACTGAACGTTATCAGGTGATACGCGAGCAAACAATAATTAACCAACCGTTACGCCGTTGAAGCCGTAGGAAGCTAAACATTGATAAGGGAAATGACTCATTGTGTTTTACTTTACCTGTACAAAACGCTTTGTAAATGCATGATAATTTTATTAACGGACCTCTAAATGAACTTGACATTGGAATGAATCTAACATTCTTTTAAGGAGTGACGTAGCAGTTTTCAGCTGTATGAATGAGATAGTGTCTAAATTGATTTTTTTGTTTAAATTATTTGACGTTTAACAATATATCATGTGATATTATGGAAATGATGGTCAGACACATCTGCACCAGATACTTACTGCATGGGCCTCACATCCTGAAGCGGGCCCCCAAGCTAGAATTTTTGGCGGCCCCCTTACCTATAGCTAAAGATAAAGGCAGTGTGATGCTCTACAGTAGCGTTTTCCAAATAGTGTACGCGGTAAAATTAATGTGTATATTTAGTATTTTTTGTATATAGTTTAATACTTCCATTTGAATAATTATGAAGCTGTCGAGTATCGATACACAATTAAAAATTGTATCGTACAACCACATAATTTTAAATAATAACATTAACGAAAACTTTTTTTTCCTATTAGAGAGAATTTTTGATGTGTGTTTATATCAATTATCTGGTCGAATCGCCATGCCGGGCCCTTCCTGAATCCGGGCCCCCAGGCTAGAGCCTTGTCAGCCCTCCCTTTGTGGGGGCCATGACTTACTGACAGGGAGAGGCTCGGGTGTAATATTTAAAACCAAATAATTTCGATTTTAAATATAAGAGGTCTTATAGGTACGTAATTTCTGTTATGCATTTTAAATTATTAAGCAAATGCATGAAGTATGGCTACGTTGGTAAACTACGTAAATATTAACATTGCTCTGTTGGAATTCCGATTATTTGACACACACAATGGCTCCCCTTTTTTCTATCCATTGTGATTATGTCTTACTCGACTGCAATTATAAACGATTTTACACAAATTTCCTAGAATTTTTCAACTAAATATTGATCTGAGGAGGCCCATATGACCCTATTAGGATCGGACATGGTTGAAAGAATGTAAAGTTCTCTGCAAATGAACTTTTAATGCAAAATCGCTTTTAACTAACTTAATCGGTTGACCAGTTATCCGTTTTTTGCTTCAATTTCATATATTTAGGCTCCATCTCTATAGCAGAAGATTTATTTCAACATCTTTGTTTAAAATAGATTAATTTATTTTATTCCAGTTTATCGAATCAAAATTCCCAGTTTCTTTGTAGGTAGTTAATGGAATTTAATTTATTTTAACAATAATCTTCTAAAATTTCTAAAAGATATGTTTGACAAAGTAAACACTTCGGCTGACAAAATTTATAACTTACTACTCACCTAAGGGAGGTTTTTAAAAAAATGTGTTTAATTGTATTTTTAAATTTATGAGTGTACTGAAAAAAATAGCTGAGATATTCAACATTATAAAACCTAGTAACTACGCCTTGCCGCTGATTTACAAATTCATTATACAGAAGGTATCCAACAAAAACAATAATACTTTGCAGGGTTATAATTTAAATTCAACATTCTTGTGGGATTATGCCACATTTCTTCCGATTTGACCGCCTGTTATTGTGAATATTTCGGAATATTAACCGAAAAATAACCTCGGTACCATATATGGGGAAATAGACCTCTCCTAGACTTCGTGACTCCAAAAGTGTCGCATATTAAGTTTTATTGTTTTTTTTATTCGTTCAAAAATATTTTGCCTACATATAAGTAATATTTTACTGCCTTTGTGACAGGTATACAACTTAGACACTGTGACTGAACGGTAATTTATATGAATACATTACTAAACCATTCTATGTGGGCGTTTGTAACGTTATTAAATTATAAAAAAAAGAATTGACAGATTCGCAAGGTATTGGCATTAAACTGATTTATCTTTTAATTTAAATAATACTTTCGAGATGTAAACAACCTCAGGTAAACTTAACGAAAAGAAATATAAAAACGGTGATGTTATCGAAGTCGATACAATACTCAGGTAAATGAAGAAAATTAAAAAAATATTGGAGACGTTTTTATAATAAGCAATGTCTACATTTTTTGATGACTTCATTTTCAATTTCACTTCAAGTTTTTAATTCTGGTTTTAACAGCGAGTAGTTTTACGCATGCTTATAGGTGGAAAGCGTGATACGCACCGCGTCAATTGTCTACACGTCTTGTAGATAGTCAAATAGTTATCAATTTTCACGGGTTTTTATAAT
This sequence comes from Rhyacophila brunnea, assembly GCF_057557595.1. Lineage (NCBI taxonomy): Eukaryota > Metazoa > Arthropoda > Insecta > Trichoptera > Rhyacophilidae > Rhyacophila > Rhyacophila brunnea. The sequence continues at coordinate 18,174,678 of NW_028232893.1, read as the reverse complement.
GCTGCTTTTAATACAAAGATATAAAAAAATATATTATTTTGAAAACACTATAGTAGGCAGAATATTTTTCGTATAGAATCCTTCAAAATTATAGTATTTTTATCTTGTTTGGGGTAAAATTGTAGTATAATATACCTACTATTATAGATTTGTCTCAGAATTATTCGATTGACAACACTGGCATGATGTTGAAAAGAAGTCCATCCGTGATGGAGTTACGTGTGCTAGCACTTTCGTCACGAAAAACGGCCATTTTGAAACTGACTTGAGGCAGGAAATGCGCAGGTTACGCGTGCACTGCGATACGTTCATCCGCCGAATGAAAAAATGCCCGAATGTGGACAGGGCTAATGAGATCACAGAATTACTTAATGGGAACTGAAAATAATACGTAACGGGTGTGGGTGACGGGACATTAAGTATCTGTAATATGTATTATTAATTCAACGAAAACAAATAATTATGACTGCAAAAATGTGCATTATTATTATCGTATCGCTTATACCAAATCTAAACTATTATAGTTTGGTGGGCAGGGTATATTAAATTTTAAAAACTAAACCACGATTTGCAAATTGTGCTCTTAGTTCAATGAAAACAGTTAAGTATGACTCAAAAAGTTTAGTGTGCACTATTTATTTCGAATCTTAACAGTCTACCTCCACCTCTTGCCACTGGATTGTACTCTGCGGATGGTATTTAGTGACCTTCCAGAGCGATTGAATCCTGTTAGCTTGAAGAACAGGCAAGCCATGTAAAGTTGTCTTGATACATCCGTAGTACGTAGTAGGCCCAACGTAACTTTTTAACTCTTGATGTTATGAAAGGCTGCTTTGACCGCTCTCTCCTTGTTTATCCTAAAGTTAGCATGCCCAGTATCAACCGCAAACTCACCTGTTCTTGAAGCTCAGTAGGTATACTTACGGTTACAGCCGTTTAAAATGAATATGTGATAGTTGTATAATGTGTAAGACCGTTTTTATTCACTATATTACATGCTTTATGAATGTTAGCCACTTGCTCAACCTATTAGATCAAAAAAATCTGTTAAACCCTTGGGGTAATGATATATAGAGAGCACATATGTTTCAGCAAAATGAAGCCGTGTTTCTTACGTATAACGCACAGTAGAACTTCGATTTTATTATTATCAACTTAACTAGGAAATATTATACCATAGCAATGCTTCTAAGTACGACTACAAAATTTAAGCACAACATAGTTAACCATATGCTCTATTAAAATAACTAAACATAATTAAGTACCACTAACTTTATATTTAACAATAAATTTCAGCAACAAGTGCTCGCAGTTTTTAAATGAATGTAATCAGTCAAATCCAAATTTACCGGCTACGTTTTCAAAAAATATTTAATCCAGCCGTCGAAATTCTATCTTACTCTAACGCATAGTGCGGTGATATGAGTGTGCCGAATGCTTACTCACTTGCACTTGTGGTTCGTTTTTGTTCAAGTCTTGGTTAAACCCATATGATCTTCTAAGGATCGGACATGGTAAAAAAATGCTTTAATTATATGGCCAAAGTGCTGTAATTTTTATTTGTTTCAAGCAATTCACCGAAACGTAATCTTCTGAGTAGGTACGTACGATTTGTATATTTTTTGCCTTAAAATTTAACTACTTTTAAATGAGTATAGGTACCTACATAATTGACTATACCTAGGTACTTAAATATTATTACATTTCAAAGTCTAAAGTACACAGCGATACGTTGATAACTCTAAATATAATTATGTAAGTTGAATTTGACGTATTAAAAAAGAAATCGAAATATTCTGAGAAAAATTTAACTGGTCATTTTCAGCAAATTCGTTTTTTGAAAATGTTGCAAATTGGAAAATTATTTTGTATCAAAATGTGTCAGTAAGGATAGAGGCAGTCAAAATACCAAAAAAACGTCATATCGTGTCCGAAAAAGTATCGGGGGTGTTCGAAGTTGAGAATCTTAATATACTATTGTTCAGACGGTTGCGATTGTGTGTGAGATGTGATATAGTACGGGTCTCATTTACGGAAACATATGTGGGCGTTTCTATTTTTTATATTTAGTATGAAGAACAATTACGCGTATTCCACGGTAGGATAAAATGACAGTATATTAATTTATGAATTGACAAGTGCAGGTTTATAATAATACTTTTAAATTTAGATAATTTAAGGAAAGGACGAGCGTATCGTAACGACTGCATTTTGGAAGCTCTGTTTGACAACTTTGTACGTTTTCGTTGCGGTGTTGTCTATGCTCATTTCTAGCATGTCAGTTGTAGGGCTGTGTAGAACCTCTACAGAAGATTATAGTAATATGGGCCTCTACAGATTAGAGGTTTTTATTTTTCCGAGAAGTGAATATTAGCACTTGCCACCGCCATATTTAGATTATAAAGTCTGAGCATAACTTTTTGCACAAGTAATGAGTGGTCCACTTTTCAGCTGTCAAAATCAGATCCCAGATTGCTTGACATATCGATTCGCCCTTTCTCGTTTCAAATTGAATTATAAAAAATTCTCAAATCAAGTATATTAACTATCAGTGTTATTAATAAATAATATACATTCCTGTTATTCATCAGCTGTCAAAGTCAGACTAGTCCTTCACACAAAAACCGGTGGTAATATCGATTTCCAAAAAATATGTAGCATTGATTTCAATTCAATTCATTAATTTTTTTAACATATTGTGGACATTACAAATTATAAGTTTCTATGCATTACATTAGTAGAAGATGTGCTAATGCTAGTGTATTATTTATCATGTAACTTATCTATTCAAATCAAACCATTCCCTGTGTAAACACGACAAACGCGTCCGTATGAGCACTATATAGAACAATGACAGGCAAAGACAGTTCATACATAGACAACAACGGGAGGGGCGGAAAAAGTAGGACCAGTCGTTTTGAATGTATCGGCTTTCTACTTGAGTCGGCAATGCACTTGCTCAACTTATTTGATACTCTGGTTCAAACACACATTTATAAAAAACAACATGCAAATTTGCTACATCTGGGATTCAAATCTGGGACACACGGCATGAGCCTCAACAACAGTAGTGTGGTGAAACGATCATATAACTACTATTGTAAATATATTAGTAATTGTACCCGGATCACCCCCATTAGAGGAAGCTAATGCTTTCCATTCTGGACTACGAGGGCTGTCTCGACTGGAAATAACTCTCTGGACAAAAATTCCTAGGATAATAACGCCCAATGTAAATATCCTTCCGTATATAAAAAAAATCCCTGGTTAAATGTCACTCAACCCATTTTAAATTTTGGTGGATTAAAATATGATACAAAAGAATTAATAAGTGGATATCTAAATAAAATGAAAAAAGAAGTTTATCAAATTATGTCAGATTCATAATATTTCTGTAATACTGATGAACTTTTGTATTCCGATTTATAAATATTTCTTAATTACTAATTTCAAATAATTAAAATCATACTAAGTACTTCAGTAGGTACATTTTCTATTAAAGATTTCAATAATCTCACTCTATCTCTAAAATATGCATTTTATAGTGGTTAGTATAATAATTACAAATGTATTTACAAAATGTATTTATTTTTCGCCAAATAAACTTTTCTATTCACTGTTTCATTGTAGGAATGAAATTTTATTTAAAGAATTTTTAATTTATACCTGGGGTATCGTCGGGGAGGTTCATTTCCGAGGGTATTTTTCTCGTGTCTGGATATTTGTACGTATGCAGTTCACCGTAGCACACTTCACCGTAAAATGTTGTATCGGAAATATTATGGTCGTATATTAAAAACTGTCCAACCTCTTTGAGTCGTATAATACTGAGATAAAATTCATGTCTAAATAAAACACGCTTCTTCTCAGTTTACAGAAAGCCAGCGACAAACAAATTTTGAAAATAGCAGATATACTGGATTATTTGTTAAGTTAGGTTAGGTTTTCATTCGTGAATTCATGAATTTTACTAAAATCGGCTATTGAAATTGGCCCGGTTCCCGCCTGGCTTCATGTAAACTGACTTTTACTTAAAACACTTACAAAATACGCAATAAAAACTACCGAAATACAAAGGAAAGATAGTAGAAAATAGACATGTTATTAAATTAATTAGAAATACAGAACAACGCGTAATTTTTTCATCTCTATCCGATAAGAAAGCTCACGGCGAAATGTAATACGTACAATTTACATGTAACCAATTCTTCTAATACTGTAAAAAAACATATATTCAGCGTTATCATTTTGGACACTTTATACTTTTGTTGAATTCAGGTTCATTTTTAAACCATATCAGTTGCTGACTTGTATAACTATAATCACAACATAAATATAAGGTAATTGTCGTTACCAAAAGGTAATAATAACTCAGTTATGACTTCCCAGTATTAAGTACGGTACAAAATGCAAAGTGAAAATTGCCTTGAAGCCATAATATTATTATAATATCCCCGATGCTGTAATAAGTAACTGCAGGTATACGATAATCATCTGTGATAAAGAAACCAGTTTTAGAAAATGCGATTTTCTTTTATCAGCAAGCATGGTATAAAACAGGTAGGCATAGGGAAATAACCACGTCACAAACAATAAATATTATGATATGCGCTGAACTGGTGTCATCATCATTGGATCGGACCGCTCCATAAACAAAAAAAAATATTTATATGAATGAAACAATACTTAGGACTCCTACTATTAGGACCTCGTGACTGAGTATGGTCATCTGGATGATGATCCACCACGATTCTGTGTTTAATTATGTATCTAATTACTGTATCAGTGATTGATGATTGATGATAGTGAATTAATGACCACTTGTAGACGCGACACGTCGCAATAATTCGTAGATGAGCACCCATAGTTATAGCTTTAGGCCAGGTGTTCATCATTAAATTCAAAGTGTGGAGTATATGGGTATTGGGTATGTACCCGGAAAAAAGTGCGAAGGGCCGTGGGCAAATTAATGTCTGTAATAACATGATTTAGAAATTAATAAACAAAATATTATCTTAATAATTGTTTTTAATTTCCGTATTAATATATCCGTCTTATATCATCACCGGTCCCGCAGGTATTAAAAGCTTGAGGAACACTGGTATAGAATAGATGTTATGTAACCTTGGCATCATGTGTAACATTCTGTTGTTAATAGTCATTTATTGTTGATACCGAAACGATAAATGCTTATATTATTTACATAAATTCTTTAATTCGTCGCTCTGTAAGATTGTCCGACCATAGGCAACGCATGACCTGTTTGCCCCATTATTACTTAGTTGAAAGAATAATCTAAAAAGAATTTCCAGTTAAATTATGTAATGCCTATAATATTTAACTGTCCAGTGTATTTTGAAGGCAAATACCTACTCTCTACTTGAAAGAAGTAATAACTTACGAGGTCAGGTATTGAGCAGTGTCGGGAGATATCAACGCGTGACTGACGCAACCTCGGCGCGGCTCCGGGCCCTGAACAGTCGTTTCACTGGTAAAAACTGTTAAGTGTAATAAATTATCGACTTTATCTTAAGAGCGTGCATGGCCCATTGGTTTTGTGGTATTTTATCTCATGTTTATTCACGAAAAATAATGATACAGTCTAGTATATTCCTAGATAAACCATGTGTCGGTTAAGTACAGTGATTATTTAGGTAATATTTATACTTACTTTGTTGTTTTTTTCATAGGTTCGTTATCATTTTCCTCTACTCTCAGCCGGGTTACATATAGAAACCCGTCTAGACTGCAATCCTTCGAATATGTTGATGCGATTTTGTTGACATTCACAAAACACACGTGACTTAATGAACCATCGCATTTTTGGTAGAAGAAAAAATATCTGCTTGTTGCATGTAAGGGTTCAGACACACGGCACTGCAGTTAGAGTGCGTCGACTTACTTGTTTCCAATTCTTTTTACTTACTTAGGGTAATGTGCTTTTATATTTGGGCCACATAGACGATTTTATAGTCTATCCCCTTTATATGTGGTGCCTATCGGGAGTGAAGCATGATTTGTGGTTGAAAGGACCCGGCCTCGGTGGCTTCGCGACCAACCGAGACCAGGTTTGGGATCTGGGTGAAGGAATCTCTAGTAAGTTGTTTCCAATTGCACCCCCTTAAAGTTTAAGTAAGACTTACGCGCCTAAGTATGGTTCCGCATAGCACTCTTAGAGTGTGTAGATAATCCAGGTGACATAACCGATACTTTATTTTAAACTCTAGATAGCTGTTAATCTGAAAGCTACAATTTTCTCAAGGTGACCTCCAAACCTCTCACCACCTCAAACCTGTACTAATTCGCCTATAATCTATAATGTAGTGCATATTGGTTTAATATATAAGTTTTTGACGTAGAGGAAGAGATAAACAATTGAATACAACTAAGATTCACGCACAGAACCACAGTTTGCTAGTACATAACACTGCCAATCTGCCAAGGCAGCAAATACACATACGTATACAACGGTTAAAATGCAATCTATTCCCTGACCTGCGCGATGTGTCACCTCACCGCAAACTTGCGTGTTAGTCACTCTTGCCTTTTCTATGTTTAAAATGCAATAACCTTACTTGGAGTTATTTAAGATAATTGCTATGGTTATCAGTTACCTCCATGAAAATTGAACAATTCCACGTAGTAAATTGTACATAAAACATGCTAGTAATTGAGACAGTTATCTTATATTGTATTTGTGTGAGTATATTCTTGTACGCCAACATTGTAATGCGCCTTATTAGCTCCGTATTGGGATGACAATTATTATTGAGTTATTATGTAGATAAATAAGTATTATGCTATCAATGCCAAATGAATCAAAATTCTTTCGTAATCATCTTCAGTCGTTTTCAATTTGCTTAATGAATGCATTCCCTAAATTATTCATCCACTGTCTTCGGTCACTAGTTTTTGGCTGCCATGTAGAGCTCGTATAAAGCATTAGCTATGTTTGGTAATCATCGGCCATTGTTGGGCAAACCAGGGGGTTAGTGGGGTGAAAATAAATAACACTGTTAGCTGTGTATACACCCTTACTATACAGTATTATATTGAGTATATTAACGTAATGAATCGGATAAAATCAACGGATGGTACTATGAATTAATGGACTATGGAGGAAGCGTTGTTGTTATCCCCCTTCATGGGCCCCACATCCTGAAGCGGACCCCCATGCTACAATCTTTGGCGGCCCCCTACCTATCACTAAGTTTAAAGGTTATAGTAGCGTTTTCCATATAATGTGTTCGATGTAATAATAAGGGTAGGTGTTCAGTGTATTTTAGCGAATTTATTATAAGTATTTTTTAATACAGACGCATTAAAAAATAGATAGGTATGTGCTTGAATTATGGAATTGTTGAGTATCGACACACAATAATAAAAAGTTGCATCGTACAATCACGTATTTTTAAATGTTAATATCCATGCCAACTTTTCCTTTCCAATTGGAGCAAATTTGTGGTGTGTGTTTCTCTAAGTTATCTAATCAACCTGTCACGCCGGGCCCCCGTTGAGCCCTGTCACCTCGCCCCTTGTGGGAGCCATGCCATCCTTACATGGATTTAATGTAATTAGATATTAGTGGTTATTGATTTCATTGCAAACATTCTAAGTTCTCAGTGGCGGCTCGATGATTTTCTAGATTGTGGGGTTTATTTAGCCATTCATTATTAAATATTGATACCTACCTACTTTCTTGTGTTATACATTATGTACCAAGCAATTTATAATAATATAAGTTTATTAAGGAGGGAATTAGTAATTTTTCAGAATAAATAATAGTATTATCTGAGTCGTTACCTACTCAATCACATCTTAAAAGCGTACCTACTTAAAAATAATAACTTAATTAATAATAATTATTATTATTGACTTAGATACCATTACCAGTTTTGAACAACGGCATACAGCGAGCGTTTTTATTCACCTAGGGGTTATTTGATTCGCTCCCCAGTTTGAGTATACTAACGCTAATGCATTAACACTCTTTGTAGAATGAGATTTATACCGCGGCGATGGGTTGGGACTGAGTGTCCCCTGTCAACAAAAATAAATGCCATAGCTTTCATAATTTATACATAAGTTTCACCGTGAAATAGGGCGTATTTAACTAAATTGTATATTTTAATACCGCGTAATTATCATTATGTTATTACATAATTTACAATCATTACAAAATTTATTTTTATAATAATAATAAATATCTCTATAAAATTGCGACGGGTTTAGATTGATAAAATAAATTAAATAGTTCATTTAATCATGTAATTAAGTAGGTATATTATAACAATAATAACAATATCAACGTGTATTTGTGACATTGATAACGATGTGGGGATGGTCCCTATGAACCCTTAAGGTAGAGCCGCCCCTGTAAGTTCTAACAATAGCTAAAATATGAAGATGACTAAATGAAACTTAAGGTGACATTGCAGTAACGAAAGTATTAAGGAAGCTTGAATACCACTACTTAACTTTTACCCAGTGGCATTGCTATTCTACCTATTCTACATTGCGATATCTATTATAATCCCGTCAATTTCTTTATCAGTATCATTAGTTACGTTTGTAGTTCTTCCGGGTTATGTCCAACATGTAGGTACCCTTTTATGACACATTGCGCCACTCTTAACAATAGACAAAAAGTACCCAGTAATATTTTTAAACATGATTTATAAGCATGGCAGATCAAATTTGTCAGTATTCAATACATACTGCCGTCCACTTTCTATCAACCGTATTGAAACATGGTTGTTTTGTTCATATTTTTAGATAAGTGCTAGTAATCGTCAAACCCGGCTATTGTAATATTAGATACGAAATAGAAATATTTAAAAATATTGAAATCAATATTATTGTTCTACACGAGTTAACATTCATTAGGCTAGAGTTGAGAAATATTGAGAAGTTACTTAAACTCTTTGGCTGCTATGATATTTGTCATAATCCGAGCGATAAATGGTAGGTATATAAAAGGTTTATATTTATATATAAAGAATATTGTATTATTTTTAAACACTGTACCCTTTTTATTGATTGTGCGAGAACGGGTTTATTTTAAAATACCGACCGTGCGGGAGACTAATAACAACTCGTAGTAGGTTGAATTGAATACAGGTTAAATTAAATAGTGGATTGCATGATTGCCTGAAAACTTGCCAATTGAGGGTAGATTAATCTATTCAAATGCTGTTTATCAGGGCTCAAAATGGACCAGAGCGCACCGGAACACCCTTCCGGTTCATGAAATCGGTAAAATTATCGCTCCGTCTCGTGGAAAAATAATTTGACTGTCTGAGCTAGATAGGTCATATAACAAAAAATCTTACACTTTTATATTTTTATATAATAACACATAACACATTTTTATATAATACTAGCTGACCCGGCAAACGTTGTTCTGCCATATAAATTATTTCTAGTGAATATTTTGGTTGTTAAATAAAAAATAACGAATGTATCTTAAGTGTGTGGGGATGGGATCTATGACAGAAAGAGGAATGGAGCGCTGTAGACGATGACCGCCGATAAAAACAAAAAAATACCAACCATTCATTTTCTCAATTCAAAATGAGTAATGATGTTCATAATGAATGAATTACCTGTGACAGGATCTCGTTGTTTAATGTTTATGCAATATCCGTCTTGTCCCTTCCAGAAAATTAGCGGATATTGGAGAGCGTCGTATGAACAGTGTGTATCAGCGATGAACTCTAGATTATTGTTTCTTCTTCGAATCACGATTTCTCGCGTCGATGTGCGGTCGCCAACCATGATTCCAGCAATGTCGTCAACAACAGGCGCATTGAATCAACGCACGTGCTCTCCAGCTGGTGTTTTATCAGGATTTATGACACTAGCGTGATTGTTACTTTGCAATTCGTGCATGTGTGCTTTGAAGAATTTCAATAATTCATTGTGCTCATTCAATAGGGCGTCCAGTTCGCCGACGATGCGCCTGGCATTAGGCGAATTGAGGTTATTGTAGCCGCAACATGCATCCACACGATTGATGTCTTACCGCCCATGAAGTAGATTTGTAAAAATTTATGTGGTTCGTTTGGCATTGGCAGCAATGAGCCTACTTTGTGGTATACTTGGCCTTTGATTTTGAACGTAGAATGGAATTGTTGACCGTTTGCCGCAGTATTGTGAACTATTTCTGTTGCTCCGAATGAAGTCATTTGGAAGCATGAATTGAATGTGCGAATGGACTTCAGGAACAGGTTTGAATCTGGAACCATGCCGATGAGCAAGCCGTTCAATGGTTCTGGTGGTATCCCAATTTCTGGTAGTTGCACTCTTCCTGATGCGCAACACATCCCGGCTGACTCATGTTTGAATTTGAGCGCATGACAATGGGGACATTCTTTGTCCATAGCACCAATCAGCACTTTCGGATGAGCGGAATATTCAATATCTGGCTCGTACTCGAATGCCAGACGAAGGAACGAAGCGGATGTAAATGCTCGATGTACTTGTTGGCGTTGTCAGTCATTTGCTCTGCGTGTGTTAACTACGAACCGGCGCGCTTGGCTCCGTTCCAATTGTCGTCGTTTATTTCGTTCAGCTCGTGCCTCTTGTGATTGAGATGCACGGAATTGCGACATGCTCACACGCACGTTTTTGTTATCTTCTTGGATTTGTTCGTCTGTTCTTTCTGCTCTACTATTTCCCATGTTTGTTGCTTTATTCGTTTGACGGCCCAAATGCCCCCCCTTGCGTCTTGCTGGCATTGTGCAATGTAATACACGCACACAAAAATAGATAAATTAAAATAAATCGTACAAAATTTTGCACGCACTGCGTTGTGATATGCCGAATGAAATGTCAAAATGACGTGACGCTTCTCTTGAATTCTTCTCGGACGTAGCGCCATCTGTCATTCAACAACATAAATAATTTCGTTCTGTTTGAAATACGAACGACGGTTAAATTTGTTCATACAAAAATAATAAAATCGCGTATAAAAAATGGGAGGGTAAGGGTAAGAGGGTGAAAATTTGGGATTATATGTATTTTTTTATGCCAAATAATAAAAAAAATACAAAAAAAAATTCTCAAAGAAATAAAAGAAAAAATTTTCTGGATAGAAATACCCTAATCACCTAGCTGTATGAAATATACTTGTTGATCTATTTTCATACCTAAAAAATATACATAAAAAAATCATAAAAATCGGTCGAGCCATTTCGGAGGAGTGCGACCACAAACACCGTGACACGAGATTTTTATATATATAGAGATTAATAAAATTTGATAAGTACGAGTTGTAAATAAAAATTTGATAACTACGAAACTAACTTAGAAAACTAACTAAGTTAGAAAATTGTCGAGCGCCCCAGGTCGTTAACTTTTCCATTTCGAGCGCTGGTTTTTTTAAAATCTGTCATACATGCACTTTTTCTTTGCTTGATTTTGAATGTTTCTTCGAACGTCATTCTAATACTTTTGTCAGAATAACCAAAGTAGGTTGAAAGTAAATTCCCGGCTATTTGATTAGATAATTACCAGTAAGCTCAGATTATTTACAATTGATTACAAATTTCGGTTATCAGGAATACAGCGGAAAACACATTTTGAAAATAGCCGATAAACTGGATTATTTGTTAGGTTAACCTAACCAAACCTAACCTTACATAACCTAACCTAACATGACCTAACCTAACCCAAACTAACAAATAATCCAGAATATCGGGTATTTTCAAAATGCGTTTTTTCGCTGTATTCCTCATAACCGAACTGTACCAAAATTTGTTTATATTTTATTATCTAGAATATGACAGAATAATAATGATAGGTATGTCGTAAATTGACAATACTAATAACCCATTAAGAGCACGTAATTAATTGTATTGTTTTAAATTCAATTAAGTACAAGTTTTAACAAGTGGATTTCTTCATTTATAAATAACTTTCATATTATAAGCCTCAAATGAAATAGTACAGTACAAAGTTCTCAAAATAATTTACCATTCGAAGCATTGTGGCATCAAATACGATCGTTGTTAACATTTCTGACTGGTATTATCATTATTCAGCATTCAAACGGTAAAAATGTTTTTTTCTATATTCTACCTTTAACCGTGGTTTAATAGTCTACTGGTATTTTTTTATATATATTTATAGATACTGTGGACTTTCTAGGAGAGTAGGCAGATTATTAGTAAAACACAATATATGCGAATAAAATTGCGATATAAGTAGGAATCTAAAATAAACTCGAACGTATTTAGCACCCATGCTATCGCGTATACTTTCATTACACAACGCATTATGAGGCTCGAAATAAACTGTGTGGTTTATTTTTTTCTGTCTAGTTTGCATTTCAATGAAGAGTGATTGCGATGCAATTTAGTATGACACTGGCGTCACGCAAATGGAGCATCAGAATTATATTATGATGCAATGCATCTGTGTCGATTTAAACGATTGGATTTAACGTAGGGCCTCGTCTGATAGTATAAATTAAAAATAATTCGCGTAGAATATGGCAATTGTTATTTTTTGCCCAAAATGATTTTGCAACCTATTGTAAATACATATTGGCTATACTTTAAGGCCATTCTGATTGCATATTACGTCTGTATATAAATGAATATCTCTTCATATTCCATATCTCATTACTGAGTTGATGTTGTTGTTGCTTCATTCATTGTTAAATCGGTCCCTTTCTTGATGATGTAGCTTCACCAGAAAGGTACACGCCCTTGCAACTTGCAACCACCTCTTTTTGACGCCTCCAGGAATCAAATTTATTTACAGGCTGCATGGATCTCTTCTTACTATGTAACCAAAGGATTGGAAAACGCGTTTATTGCAGTTCATCGAGAGACGCTCTTTCACTCTTTCAATATACTTGTATTATACCTACATTATGTACGCCTGATCGTCCATAGAATCATTTTCCGATAGTACCACATCTTGAACGTATCAATTTTCATTCTGTCAAGTTCTATGAATGTCCAGATTTCAACACCGTATGACTTATAGAACTATAATATATTATATGCGTTTAATGACTTAAATATAATCACAGTTTCTATTAAAAAATACTTAATTCTGAAAAACCTCAGAAACCAATTACATTATTAATAGACGACGCACGCACAGTAGCTAGCAAGTAAATTCGGCCATAGCGACATTCGCACGTGCATAGGTAGACGTCACGCAATATCCATTATGCGATATCACGCATCGGGAATTTATAGCAATATCACCTTTATTGTAATGGCGTTAGAACAGTGTTTCTAGTATCGTTCGAGCCGAACCATGCGGCAGACCCGACAACAAGCATTGGGAATTTATAGCAATATCACCTTTATTGTAATGGCGTTAGAACAGATTATGCCATTCGGCAGACCCGACAAAAAAGTGAGTGTCATTTTTTTTCCAGATGCTTCGTCCATATTAATGTCATTGTCAGAAACAGATCTATTAGAAAGAATCACAGAAGAAATAAAATACTGAGTGATATTAGAACTGTCTTTCACTGTGCGGGTGAGTTCTTTTGTCTTTTAAGTTATATAACAATCAGCATGTATTTATAACTCATCCAAACTGTTTCTAATAACCACGCTATCCGATGTGTTTTCAGTTCTTCAAAGCAAAGGTAACTATCTTTTATATGGCAAGTAACATGATTTAATGGCGTCATGAGTTATCTAAAATTACTAATGACAAAACTATCGTGAGTGGTTAATAACTTAGTAATATTACAATGTTTTGGAGTCGATTTCGTTTCCATCCGTCTCTTAATGTTATCTGAAAAAAACTGCTATCTTAGGTGACTGTAACTACTAGCTTATTTTTGTACACACATCGCATTTCAATTGTTTTAAATCAGTATGTCACATCTATGTATTCTTCATTGCTCATTTTTGTATGTAAAAACATCGCGTTTTAATTGATTTTCAACAGTAAGTGTCATTTTATGTATTGTTAATTTAAATTTTATTTATTTTACATATTGTGGACATTACAAATTATAAGTTTAAGACGTTCACAACATGACACTTAGAAACAAAGAAATATTATTGAAACAGTATTAGGTACATAAAAAACGAGATAGATCAGTAATAAGTTATTCTACAGTATAAATGTGTAAATACAAAAAATATAAAGTATACAGGTACAAGGAAGTACTCCGGATAAGTTAAGCAGACCCTATTTTAAGAATTTATAAAACAACGTCCGCCTATACTCTTCCTCACGTAGATAGAATATATCAACATCCGAAGCGATTTGGTTGAACAGACTTATTGCCCTCCTTATGGTAGTATGCTCTACTTGTATAATAACAGAGATCGAATTTTAATAAATAAAATAAAATTGTTTTATTTTAATCTGCTAGGATTAAGCCTCGCAAAAAGTCTATGGTGTAACCGATATTTTCAGTTGACATGGTTTTGTTTTTGAAAGGACATTTACGAATCATCGCGCGTATTAAACAAAACAAAAGAGTGCGATTTGGATCACGTTTTTGTATTACGGAATAATTTACATAATATCATACTTACATCGCAAGGCACTTCTATAGAATTCATGAAATTTAATGTTAATTAGCAACCAATGCATTTTTTCGTTAAAATAACAGTCACATATTGCCCTAGATGGCCTAGAATCTAGATCAATTACGTTATAAATAATGAAGTCACATTGTAATTTAATTGAATCTGTTTTACATATTGTTAACATGACAAATTACGTTTTCAAGGCGTTCACAACATGAGGTAAAAATAAATAAAATACGAGTCTTAAATAAAAATGTGTAAAAAAAGTATTTTAATAGTAGAATATATCAATATTTCCGGAACGATTTTATGTGGGACATATTATGTAATATCTTTTATAAAGCTAGCTAAAATCTTTTACTGTTTAACTTGGAACCATACGCACTGTTAACTAAACTATTATTATATGTCTTTTGGTATAATTGTGAACTCTTAGTTACGCGATTTGCAATACAGTTCAGGCTTTCAAGGTGTTAGTTTACCAGAAATCTTTAGGATATCGCAGTACTTCAAATAGTGGGTTTAAAAATCCAGAAATCTTATTCCCTGAGGAAACTGCGGCGGTTATTTGACCAAAGTACAGAATCTATTATCTTCAGAGCCGCAATGAATATGAAGAACATTATCAAAATACGGCACATAAAGAAGAAAACTATTTATTTAATTACTTAAAATGATGATCGCTAAAATTACAGGTTTTTTTAATAACCTTCATCCACCTGAAGCGATTCTGAAGGTCTCTAGCGCCGATTTTACTAAATAACACAATGTTAACTTACTACTTATAGAATATTGGTGTTGATATATTAGGAAACACTCTTGTAAAAAAAGCGATGTGCGGCATTCATAGTGGACTATTTTAATTGAAGTGCATAAATTCGTACGATGTAGATTTTCCAAACTACATTTAATTTGATAGCAATATCATTGCAGGTGTGAACGTGAGTGAGTTTCAAACAAATGATTGTACGTGGATATTTGTGATGCGATAATAATTAATGTTTACAGACATTCGTTTCAATGGCTAATTGACAGAAGTATGTTGGTCTGGACTAGTTAGACACAGAGTAATGATTAATCCTAATAGGCTCTAAGTGATTTAAACCAGTAATTTTGTAAAATTAATACTATCGACTAGGGAAATTTGAATTTAAATTCTAATTAATTCAAGTTTTGTACTATTCTATTTGAGTATTTTTTTGTGTTCTCGGATTTTGCCTTTTTCAAGCACTATGCGCACTCACCAATGGCAAATACACTCTGACAATGAATACAGTTACTTCTTGTTTTATAATATGTAGTAATTTAATATAATAAGAGAAGGTAAAAACCTTATTACCTACATGATTACGTATAAAAACATATTTTTTTAAAAAATATTTAAAGTATTTATAAAAACCCGTAGTAAATACCTTTGGTAGTTAATATCAATTTAATACACTCAGTAGATAAGCGCATTAAAATGTTATTACTCGTAAATATTGGAACTATATGATGTATTGAGACTAAAATTAGCTAATGGGAAATTTCACCAAATATATTTACCAAGTTTTGTTTTTAATTTATCATATTATATGAATGTGCTATTTCAGTTTATTTTACAGTTGTAAACTCCTAAATAAAAATAACTCTTATAAGCTTATTAAATGAGGTTATTTATCGAAAAATATGTTTACTACTATGACGCAACTGTTAAATGTATATTTTCTTTGATCTCTTTATAAATATTAAGCCAATAGACCCTATAAAATATTAATATACTATATATAGGTATTGTTATAATCAAAATATTGATAAAAAATTATCCGTTTTGATATTTCAAATCACCTGTCCTCACTATGTGAAAGATTCTAGAGCCACAAACTACTCTTATATCTCTGTTTTCTTTTTTTTTAAATTTAATATGACAGTGAAAAAATAAATATTTTTTTTCACTTAGCAGTATTACACCAAATAACCTATCACGTATTTTTTTTAAAAATTGAATGCATATTTGCTTAACTTTCAAAAGTGGTGTGCATCGAATATTTATTCAGTACTTTGCGGCCGTAATTTCTTATTCGTGCCAAAACTAATAGATCTTCTCTTACACAAACAGTATTATGTAAACCAATGATATCTGGAATTTTAAGTCGTGACACACATCACCTTAATCGTCGGGCGAGTAATAAATGCAAAAACGTCTTTCATATTATTGTCCATATCGTTGAGTGAAAATACAGCAATATTGCCAATGTTTTTTTTAATATTGTAAGATTTTCATACTTTCCCACGTATTGACTAATTCAGGCCCGGTCTTTGAGCGATTGAACCGATTGAGTCCGATCGATCCAATTTTCAGACTAAAAATGAAAGAGAACGGTACTGTTAAGTCTGTTTAAGGGCGGCCTTTGCTTACGGACATCGCTGCATTCAATGGTTCTGAAAGATAAACTCATGGCGTCCTTTATTTTGTGGCTCATCGTCCTTCCACGTTCTTTTAACTCACGTCCTGTGGGACTGTCCACTTATGGGCCCCGAACGAGCGGAGTTTTTTGCCCGGGTCCGACCCCATTCGGGCCCAATAGGACACGCGGACATGGTGGCAACCGAGGCCAATTTGCGGCCTTTACTAAATTCGCCAGAGCGTACAGGGAGCGGAACACTCTCGACTACCCTTGCGACTCTTCAAATTAAAGTCACTCTGATAGTTGCCTTATAAATTAACATCATGCATTCGCACTTCGGTGCAAGGTTGCATCACCAGTCCCGTGCGGCTCTGCTCGGGACAAAATAAGGGCTTAAATTCTTTGATCTGGCACACGTAAGGGTTATGTTAGCCGGCCGCGTATGACGTGGCTGCATATACATAACGGGTGCGGAGGTCGGAGTTTTACACACCATGTTCCTTTAACTTTTCTGATTACCATTGGCCAGCGGCAAAGATCCCATACTAGGCGACTATTTAAATTCTACCTTCTTAAGAAAAATAATTTTTAATTGGCTATTAAGATATATAAATAATAACTTGATTATTTTCTATTCTACAATAATAATATAATTTATCAACGACATCTGTCGTATATGTAAAAATGTATTATAGTATTTACTGACTACTGGGTCAATAATATTGGTAGGTATTAATAGTTAGCAGAAACCAACACACTCATACAAAGGCTTCAAGTAATTTGGTACATTTCACGTATTGTAAAAAACACATACACACATACCACGATGTCAAAACGAGTGTCATACTTACGAGGGTGGGTCAATAATTCCTTAGAAAAAAGCATTAAAACAGTTTTTATTTTTGTATTTTTTTTTATTTCTCAACATAATCTCCTTGGAGCTCAATACACTTGGTTAGACGTTTCTCAATTTTTTTTAAACCGTCAGAAAAATAAGTTTTCGGAAGGTCCTCAAAATAAGCATTTGTCCGATCGATGACTTCTTCATTTGAAAAAAAACGTTGTCCACTTAGCCATTTTTTTAAGTTTGGGAAAAGGAAAAAGTCACTGGGGGCTAAATCTGGCGAATACGGTGGGTGGTCGACCAATTCGAACTTCAATTCTTCAATTTTAGCCATTGATCGTAAACATGTGTGAGCACGGGCATTGTCCTGATGAAAGAGGATTTTTTCCCTGTTTAAATGAGGCCGTTTTTCTTCAATTTCGTTTTTTAGCTGGTCCAATAAAGATGCATAATAATCCCCTGTTATTGTTTTTCCTTTTTCCAAATAGTCAACGAAAATAATTCCACGTGCATCCCAAAATACAGTAGCCATAACCTTACCAGCTGATTTTACGGTTTTCGCCTTCTTTGGACATGGTTCGCCTTTCGCAATCCACTGCTTTGACTGTTCTTTCGTCTCGGGAGTATAGTGGTGTATCCATCTTTCATCTACAGTCACAAACCGACGAAAAAATTCATCCGGATTGCGTTGCATGAGCGACAACAGGGCTTTAGAGGCCACCACCCTATTGCGTTTATTGTCGACTGTGAGCAAACGCGGCACCCATCTTGCAGAAATATTTTTCATGCCAAATTTGTCATGTAAAATAGAAATGACGCTACCTTTTGAGATCCCTGTAACCTCAATTATCTCACTCAACTTTAATCTTCGGTCACTTAACACCATATCGTGGATTTTATTGATCATTTCTGGTGTAGTCACCTCTACAGGACGTCCTGAGCGTGGTTCATCCTTTGTTGATGTACGACCACGTTTAAATTCATTTAACCAGTTATAAATAGTTGCAAGTGAAGGAGCAGATATGCCGTGAACTAAATCCAACTCATTTTTTATTTCCTTTGCTGTTAACCCTTTTATATTAAAATGTTTAATAACAGCTCTAAACTCAATTTTCTCCATTTTTGTAAACAAGCTAATTTTTTTTTTAAATGTACGAAAATAAAAAACAACAACCCGACCAATCTGATTGAAACTTCGCAGCATACTGAATCGGTAGTGCCGCTGCATGAAAACAAACCGCTTACAGTACTAGTCGCGCCACCTGTCGGCTTTTCTAAGGACTTATTGACCCACCCTCGTATCATCTGACCTGAGGCTTTTTGTATAAATCTTAACCCATAGCTTACGGGCCGCACAAAATTGTGTTTTTGCTAATTACTTTTCAAATGCAAATTAACACGTTAATTACAAAATTAATTAAAAGGGCCCGTAAGCATTGTGCAGACCTTTTTGTATATGTATACATTCATTTCGACGCACTGGGTTTGTCTCGTGGTCTCGTGGTCTGAGCCTCCGACTCTCGTGGTAGCATATTTTTTTAGCTAGAGTTCGAATTATAGTTGAGGCGTTGGGCATTACTTTTTTTTTAAATATTTATTTTATTGCTTGTTGTGGTTGTTTCGTGTAATATCTATTATAAAAATTAAAATTGGATAGAGGATGAACAAAATTCAAATTCAAGTACCTATTGTAAATATGGCTACTTATCTTAAAACTTGTTTTCAGTTATCCACCACAGCCTACACACCTTCAACAGACACCCTTCACCACTGCTACTAGCATATCCGAACCTGGATGCCATGATTAATCGTACGAACTCTCTGACTAAATATGTGATCTTTACTCTAATGACACTGTTTATTATGTACAATAGTTACATTGTTTCCATTTTAATACCACCTTTCCGTGTAAACGATAAGTCGATAGTAATGATAAATTTACATTTTATTTTCATTCGTAGTAATGCGATTTTAATGCCTGCTATTTTTTTACGTTTGTGTATATATTGACATTTAGAGATAGTATTTTTTCTAACTAGGAACTTAGACTTTTATGCAATTCATTGCGTTAATGTACTATTTTGTAATATATCAATATTTTAGAAAGTATGAAACCCTCCTAGTCCAATGCGTAAAGTAAATACAATATAGGTACCGGCTTGTCGTAAGGTCAATTTTGGGTTGCTTTGTTTTCATCGTTTTTCACTTACAAATCTTTGGTTTTTCTTTATTTACTTATTGTGGACATTTACGTATATGGAATATATATTCACCAATAGTTAGTTGATGGAACGGCCATCTTTAAAACTGTGGATTGTGGGTTCGATCCCGCGGCCAGTAAAATACAAGGGTGTTTAATTCAGTACATGGAGTCGATTTCTCTTTAAAAATGTTAATATTATTCTTATCTATTTGGATTTATACTTAAGTACATTTTTAACTAAATTGGCCTGGTTGGTAGAACCATCGTCTTTGTATAAATACAAAACTGAGGTTCACGAGGTTGAACCAGTGACTAGTCAAAAGTTATCTTGTTTTGTATGTTTATTTGATTCAATGTAACGACCTTATGGCTAACAACTTTTCTCGTAAAAAGTCTACTAATGCCAATTCCACCCATATGCTCCGTTTAGGAACGAGTATATAATAATATATCATGCTCAATTATTACGAATGAATATAGTCGGCCTTGGCGTAATCCTTCGGGACATCACTGATTTTAAAATTGTTGAGCGTTTGTTTTGTAAGATATACATCGATATTATTAAAAACAATTTATCAATTAATGACAAATACGCATCTTTTTTGCATATTGATATGGCTGGTTTCAACTGTTTGAATTTTCTTACGAATCGATTGCGCAAAGAAAATCACCTCTTTACGTGACAGCAAAAAACTAGAGATGAAGAAAATGGGGAGGCAGTGAATAAATCCAAGTCTAAGATGATTATGTGTTTCTTTTTATGTAAGAAATAATACAAAAAGAATTACGTTTATTTAATATTTTGCCCAAATTCTGAACGATTACCGGATTTAATGAATAAGAAGAATGAGTAATTGAAGCGAAGAAAAAAACAGAACTCGTGCACGGTAAATTTTTAACATTTTCACATAAAAAAGTTTAACTGGCCTTTTGAAATAATTGCCTGAACTCTTTTTTACCTCAATATACAGATGGAACGAAAGTTTTTTTTGTGACGTCTTTTAAAAATAATGTCTCATTTTTGACAATTTGTAACTGTTTTTTTGTGTCATTATCTCGTGTATATTATAAGAAAAGCAATGTCACTTCATTCAACATGTATCCTTAGTCTGTTTCAATCCACTGCTGAATGAAGGCCTATTTAAACTCCCTCCACTCTTCTAAATACATCTTCGCTGAAACATAATTCTGATGAACTCCAATGTAGCGAGGATTTCGGCAGTCTAATGCTCAAATTACATTGGCAGATTGCGTTTGGCTCGATCGTCTGCCACGATTGCCAAAATCTATTATCTATGGTTTTTCGGGATCGCGAACGATCGTGAGAAAATTGGAACCAATCCTATTTCCGTCTGCCACGATTCATGAACGTACGAGAACGTACGAAAATATCCGAAACTACCGCCTACTTGACATGTTAGGTTTGACAGCTGAATTTTGACGTAAAATTGCGAGGGAAAACTGTTCAGTGTAGCCACCTATCTAACGAAGAAATAGTTATCGGTTATCTTTATTTTAAGCCAATCAAAAGCAAGGACCAACGCGATCGAATCATTGCGTGTAATTGCTTATAGTTTAAAGACGTTGGTCACGACGGTCGGCGTGGATCGTTGGATCTGGTTGGATCTGCGCGTCTGCCAATGTACCTAATTAAGCCTTTATAATATCCCTCCAGTGGCCATCCCGACTACGAGCTATGTATCCATCTTGTTGGTATTTCTCGCTCTGATATACATTCAATCCCTTTTCTGTCTACACGTGATGCCTAAACACGCACATTTCCGTATCATGTAAATAATATACAAATATAATTTGTGGATTTTTCTATTACTAGACTCTCTATTAAGAGGCCATGCTTTGTGTACATACGTAAGCACCGGAGGCGTACATTATACATTATTAGTAACGAATGTATGTTAAGATTTTATAGCTATGCATAGCCCTTGAAAACCAGAAGCTATCATATGGCACTAAAACATGGGTAGGTACTGTGTTAGTCGTTTGTTTGGGCGAAAGATATTCAGAATTATTGGAAGGCAGAAATGTGTGAAAATGGAGTATGATGGGTCGGCTTAATCACGAATGTCTGTGATGAGTGGAATATCGTGGAGTTTATAAAGCTGCAAGGATTTTCATGGGCAGGATACGTAGAAATATTGAACGATGCATTACCTTTGTGGAAGGGCATAACGTCCACGAATTCTCAGAGACGATGGAACGCTGGAAGATTACAACTGAGTAGTTGAACGGTATCAGAAAATACCAAGAAACTCTCAACAGCAGGTGGACAACGATGACAATGTAATGTATAATACATATTACTATTGTATTATTGGAGAAATAAATAGAGCCAAGTTAACTACATCAACTTTAATATCGTTAAACTAGATAGTTATAAAGTTCTATTTACTAACGATTCCGAAGAAAAATAGTGTAATTTATTTATGTTTTTTTAGTGTTTGAAAAGGTATATATTTTTTTAAACAATTCAACATGCCATGAAGCCTAATAACAGTAGTGGAGTAGTACAACTGAAATAGAGAAACACCCAAGCTTTGAGGAAATCTAATAGATGACGTATAGTATCCTAGCCGGAATCCACCCGTGAGCCCGTGGACGAAAAGTCACTGCCTTACATATTAGACTATGAGGGCTGAATTTATCAAGTACATTCCAATATAATAATAAAAATCATATACATTTTCATACAAAGTAGTTAGAATATGTTTGAATATTTTTCTACGTAAACATATCTGATATTATGAAAACTGTTCCTAAGTCATTTTTTTACCTAATATTTCACGTGACCTTTTTAATTAACACCATTTCATCTTTTTATTTTAATATAAAACCCATAAACTTTCTTTTCATACTGTGTCTTAAAATGTTGCACCTTTATGACTCCTCATGGCAATTAATATAGAAATGGGTGGTTCAATATCTTACAATACAATAATTAAATTGTAAATAACCATTGCGCATCTACTTTTCTTCACAATAATGGCAAACGTTTATATATTCTAGGAGAACAAAAAAACTCCCAATTGGCTACTCACGTAAATAATCAGGCTAGATATAAAACCAGGCAAATAAGGGGGGGACATGCTCAGCGTACGTCAAAATGGAGCTTTTATGCTATTTTCAAAGCATGATCCTGGACATACCTTAAACGTTGTAGATAATCTATTTACATAATTTTGAAGCCTTATTATCCTTTATATTTATTTTAAAC
This sequence comes from Rhyacophila brunnea, assembly GCF_057557595.1. Classification (NCBI taxonomy): domain Eukaryota; kingdom Metazoa; phylum Arthropoda; class Insecta; order Trichoptera; family Rhyacophilidae; genus Rhyacophila; species Rhyacophila brunnea. The sequence goes on along the minus strand of NW_028232893.1, from coordinate 18,151,496 downwards.
ATTTGATGACTGCATAAAGTATTTTTATTACATAAAATAGTATTCTTTTAAACCTCTCGATCTAATGTTTTAGAATATAGTCATATTTCAGTACGTCCATGTGAAGTGCTGTTAAGATTTTGTATATTTATTAATTTTTAAATGAATTTATAAAACCATTAGTAAAATTTATGTCGACATTATTATAGTGAAATATTTACAATAAAAAAATATATTGATAATCTCTGTGATCCCAAATTTGACAAGAATTAGGCATTTTATTATTCAAAAAATGGGCAAGATTTACACATTTAAAGATACTTTTAAAGATACTGATTATAAGCTACGTTTTTGACCATTTAAATGTGATAAACATTCTACGAATAATGTTTGATTTATAATAATTATTGATCTAAGAATAAGGTAGTATTTTTTTGAAATACACCATTTCCATTGGCATTTCCCAATGGTTAAGCTACAATATACGGCCGTAGCCATAAATTGACAAACGATAAATTAAGTAGGGAATAAGATCATGGTAACGTGCGTGTTTGAAAGAATACTATTTTATGTAATAAAAATACTTTCTGCAGTCATCAAATGTTTAAAATAAATATAAAGGATAATAAGGCTTCAAAATTATGTAAATAGATTATCTACAACGTTTAAGGAATGTCCAGGATCATGCTTTGAAAATAGCATAAAAGCTCTATTTTGACGTACGCTGAGCATGTGGGCCGTTAAATGACGTATAGAGAAAACTAAGTCATCTAAGAAAAAGCATTTAACATCACAGTTTTTAAACAGGCACGGTGGATTATTGTTAAGCTTGCTTGTTTACGTGACCAATCTTAAGACGCTGATCACATCCTCTGGGCGTCTCCCAATATACCCCATGTACCGACGTTTTAAGTCGAATGGGAAAATACCGATAATTTCTGCGTAGTAAATTGGTATACGTGTATTTTCACAAACTGTTCCGGGTAGATGATGATAAAGTACAGATCGCCCCAATGGTGACAAGAATAATATTCCATTTTAGTACCATTTTCACAGAACAGATTAAGAGCGTACTTCAGTGAAACGGCAAATAATTTTCAACAGCAGGTGCGACGAAATTTCTCATTCGTCACCTGGACTCGCCAATCGGAGATCGACAGTCGAAGTGTGCGCACGTCGGATTTGTTTTGTCATGGCGTCGGATGAAAATATTCTTAAATCGTGTAAAGATGACTAAAAAACTATGAACGTAAAAAAGAAAACATGTCAATGAATATACTATTATTATTAGTAATAAAACAATAAACATAACATTAAATGGACGCATGTTGGATTTTTATGACAAATTATATTTCGTTCGGCACGCGTCATTTGCACAATCCGCGCATCGCTTAGCCACGATATTTTTAGACCATGAATCAACTGAAGTAGAGCCTTAATAAATATAATTCTGATAGGCTATATACCAATACAGTAAATTTTGACGCAGGGTTTTGATGATGTGTGTGTCCTACGAAAATGAGTTACGCATTATAGACGTGCAATAGTGTGTGTAATACACCAATGTTGAATGAGCGTCAATGCATAAACCGAGAGCAGTTGTCAGTATTCGACGTATGACGTATTCTTGACACATGTTTAAATTTATCCCGTATTCTTCCTTACTCGAGATTGGTTGCCTGCTTCTCCTTACCCGTTAGGTATTTCAGTTACCATTATTTCTGAGTTCCATGACCGTATCTCTTTGGATGTAATCTGATGCCTTTCTTTTGTTTTATTGTCCATGTTTCAATAAAAAAATGACCAAACAAATAAAATTAATGTGAATATTGTGTCGTACAATCTGATCCGCCCTCGCACCACGGTACCTGAGCACACTGTAACACAGCTGTGTGTGATTTTTAATCGTGGGAACGACACACCGCGCTCAAGTTGGTCGCGGCCGGTTCACTTTTGGTCGCGGGAGGTTCACCGCTCGTTTCTTGCCGCTGATACCGGCTGCAGATCCAACGCGAGTCAAGAACCTCTCGCCTGTTGACTCTACGAGACAATTAACGGCAATTATCAGATCTAGATTAAGTGGAAAGATATATCTCTTTCTTATAATAATTGGACGATTGTTTTATTAATAAATATGATACTACGTAATAGCGATTGCGAACGTTTTTTACTGCAGGAGGGTCAAAGTTGAATTCGAAATTTATTATCTCAAATATTTATTTCCAGTATGCAGGTAAATTTAAAATGGTAAAGTCGTAATACGGCAAAAATTTCAGTTTTCGTTTAAAATATGTCTCGTATTTGCTGATCTCGGTCAAATTCGGGTATGTTCGTGCTGGTGTATCTATGGTTTTTCCATCTGGACCTAGAAATGTGTATTGAAACGTCAAACAAGAATTGAACATACGAGGCGTCTAATTACAAAAAGCGACAAGTCCACAATTCAATATTTTTTGGAAACAACGTTTTTATGTTTCAAGCTTCAATAATTTGTTTTAACGTGAGAAAATTTTTTTCCGTTGTATTCTATGTCGAAATTAGAACCAAATGGCAATTTGTTTCAGCCGATAAACTCTTAAATGCAATAAATATAGGCAAAATAAAAATGGACGTAGCGCTATTTGTACTTCACTTTTTAATTTACTCCGCATAAGGCACATATTTCCGTGGCACTGTCATGAGTTTACCAGATGCTACAGCATGGGAGACGCCCTTTTCAATATACAACGTTCCCTTATTGGTTGACTTAAACACTCGCGAAATCAACCAAGCTTTAAATAATATGAAACACGGACTTGGCGCTTTTTGTAATAAATCGAGACTTAAAATATTCTTTTTCGTAGGGTTATTTCGCGTTTTGGAATTTATAGATCAATACATATTGTGTAAAATTATACAAAGAATACGTGCATATTTTTTTCTCGATTTTGACCAAATGTGGACTTATCGCTTTTTGGAATTAGACGCCTCATATCATCAGTATAACCTACAATTTTATCGGCCATGTCATTGCAGTATGCATTTAAAAAAATATGGTACTACTCATCACTCGATATTAGACAGCTCGCGCGGGGAATTATAAATTGAGGCGGCGGCCGTGACCCGTGACGTAGATTATTTTTCAAAATAGTCACATCTCAATTTTCAATATGCAATTGGCGTACTCTATCTCGTTCTAAAAGTTAACACAGCCAAGAGAGGGGGTGTTAAAAGATAGCACTTTTGACATTTAACTTATTGTTATAATTAACTGCCTGAATACATAAAGTGATATGTTAGAATAGCCTATTAGAAAACTGAATACTTAATTACGTGCTAACAAGGAATTCCTTGGCCGATTACACTACTTATGAGAACCTTTTAAAATGAACCGATAAGTCGATATAACTAAAATTAATTACTATCAAACACAGAAAGACTACTTTACTTTACTCCACTTCCTGTGCAGAAAAATCTAGCAGGAGAAGATTTGTATTGCTGCGTAATCTATGTACCTACATGTCCAAGGCATTGGTACTCTGATAGACTGACGGTCGCGATAGAAGAATAAAAAATCTCTGTATTTGTCCAGGCCACTTTTTAATGTGCAGTGAACTTCGTTTAAACATTATTAATTCATTTGTTATTTTCATACGAAGCAACCGTATACTTTGCTTCGAGAACATGATGTTTATGGCGGACACTGGGCGTACGGGCGTACGGTGGAATGACTTTATGAATAACAAGGAGTTAAGAGAGCTGCCTAAGCAGCCTCTCATCACACAGAGAGTGAAGAGGTGATATTGGGCCTGGCTCGGCTGCGGATACCTTAAGAAAATTTATCGAGAAAGCCCGTAAATTGTATCCACAAAGTATATACGGTAAAGCTACGGAATGCTGACATGACCTGGGAAGTCATCAGAAGACTGGCGGGCGACAGGGATTCTAATAGGTTCCGTGTGGGGTCCATAGAAGAAAAAGAATTCATTTATTCCAATGCTAGTTGACAGTATATCTCGAAAACCATTCTTTAACTTAAAGTATCATGATACTCGTAATATAAAAAATATGAGAGTGTAACAATCATTTAATAGTAGTTAATGTCGTAAATAATATAATTAAACGCTGAGAAACAATGACATTTATTATTGTTCTATGGTAACTAAAATAAGACACATTAATTGAAGCCATTGACAACCCATTGTCTCTTAATATTATGAAATACAAAAAAAAATCAATCTATGTGGGCTACTTCCACGATATTGTATGGGTATCCTCCGGCAGTAATTATATTTATATTTTGCAGTAAACAATACGTTGTAAATATCTCTTCTTGTTATTTTATTAGTTTTCAGAACTCAAAACTGAATAGGTACCTATAACATACGACCAACTCGATGTATCTGCACACATTTAATAATAACGTATGCTGCGGGCGTAGTGTGATGTGTCGAAACATATCGCAGGTGACCAATAACTCCACCTGACCCGCATTCTTTACATTCCGGGCTGTACGAGTGCGTATTCTGACATACTCTGCGTATTGGAAGTCCCCATTAAATTAATATTTTTGGACCCATTCGAGAAAATGAATATTTATCAACTTCCGTTAAATGACAGCGGTATGCATGACGAGATTGCTCGCAGAACCAAACTGACATGGAGTGCATTTGGGCGCCTGAATAGTATCTTTAAAATTGATTTTCCATTGTGTCTTACGCGTAAAGTATTCAACCAATGTGTATCTACGACCTACGTTCACGTATGCGTGTGAAACATGGACGGCTTAAGCGTCGGTTTATAATGTGGTGGTTCCCAGGTCCAAATCCTGGGTTTGGCAAATACACATCTTACTGTTTTTTTTTTAATTTGAGTTTAGTTGGAGTCAAAATATATACGTAAGTCGTTGAGCAAGTGGCATCCATTTCTCGTAAAAACAAAATCTGCCGATTCACTGCGGAGCATTTAATTACTTTTTAATTATCACATTGAAATAACATGCTAATTATAACTAATGGCCCCCTAATCAGGACACAACAGCTGTGGCGTTCGCGCTGTAAGGATTAATACCGTGTCCGGAAATTTGTACGTATGCAGTTCGCCGTATCACATTTCACCGTGGAATGTTCTATCAGAAATATATGGGCGTATATTAAGGACCGTCTAACTTTTTTGAGTCGTATAGTACCTACAGAGATAAAATTCATGTCTAAATAAAACACGGTTCTTGTCGGTTTACAGGAAGCCAGCGGCAAACAAATTTTGACAATAGCCGATTACTGGATTTTAGGTTAGGATCTAATAAAATTGGAATATTATTGTCTGCAATGCTCCACGAACAACGCGTAATTTTGTCATCTCGGTGCTATAGAGATGACTGTATACTATACGGACATCTTTTTCCGATAAGAAAGCTTACGGCGAACTGTGCTACGGCGGAATTTAATACATACAATTTACATGAGGCCCATATTATGTTCCTCTAATGATCGAACATGGTGAAGTAGTAGTAATTGAGATGTCCAAAAAATGCGAGTAGCGTACCATGGCATGGAAGGGTGCATGTTGGGACATGAACATACACGTTTTTAAGTGTTTATTTTTACAATGCTCTGTCACAATTTTGTTAATTCATTAAGTAACCATTTTTATATGTCGATTGATTTGTTTATGCATAACGTGAACCAATTCTCACTCTCCCAAAACACAGTTACGTGATAGATCATAGTATGCACTCAATGTACAGACATGCTTACTCAATAATTGCCGGAAGATCGACTACTTAGGAATCGTCGACTTTCGCTAATAAAAGAGAAAATACTTTACTAAGTGACAATATATTGTGACATAAGTATGGTAGGAATTAGGAAAGTATTTTGCCGCCATGTAATCATTATTGGCAACATTTCGACATCCTACGGACGAGGAATTTCTATGAAGTACAAGCATGTGCCCATAGACTCTTCAAATTCTTTCGCGTTGATTCGGTAAATATTTTATAAGAAGGATTATGACATAAAAACAATAAAGGTACTTATTAAAATGTTGTTGCAGCTTCGGGTTTGCTACATGCCAACTGTTTCAGTGACAACACACACGATAACTATTAGGACCAACTTCATTTTACACGAGTAGGTAAAACGCTGCGAATTAGAGTTGCCACTTCATAACTTTGCGTTTAGGCTCTAGGATGACAATGATGTAATATATTCTAAAAATATGTTTTTTACATATATTATCTATTTATTTATGTATTACTTTATTAGTTTATTAGTTTTATAAATGCGTTTAAAAATTAATAAATGTAAAAAATCGTAACACTACTGCACATTTATGTACTGAAATATGACTATATTCTAAAACATTACAGCGAGAGGTTTAAAAGAATAGTATGTTATGTAATAAAAATACTTTATGCAGTCATCAAATGTATAAAATAAATATAAAGGATAATAAGGCTTCAAAATTATATAAATAGATTATCTACAACGTTTAAGGTATGTCCAGGATCATGCTTTGAAAATAGAACAAAAGCTCCATTTTGACCTACGCTGAGCATGTCCCCCCTTAATACAAGTGAATATCATTTTGATCTAATTGTATGCAAGGTAATCAGGCAAAGGTAAAAAGTACAAAAAAGTCCAGTTATAAAGCGTATACTCTACCGGCTATCGACCACCTATAAATTTTGCAATGCCACGTGCCTAGAAGAACGACTTAATTGCATTCACTAGTAGAGGATAAGACGAATCAATCGTTATAGAAAAACTATTTCGTAGCATTTTGTATGAAATCGCCTCTCGAGGCGTTCTTACCGCCGGCCGCTTTCCAAACGCCTCCTTCCGCTAATTATAAAATATAAACCAATTCAATTTGATACTACGATCAGTAGAAGGTAAACCGTAGCGTTTTCCCTGTTCGTGTAGAATTACTCTTAGATGTTACCACATGTTGACATGTTTTCATTGCAGAGACGGTTTGGACATGTTGATTGCATCCGGAGGTGCTGTACTCCAGCAGGAAAAGTTGTATGAGAGGAATGGGCGGTGGATCTACGGGGAATGTGAAATAGGAAGCTTACTGCTATTCAACATAATATGTATAACTTTCCCTACCGGAGTGACGCCCATGCGGGACGGAACTACCGTATGTCTCCGCTTGAAATCCCTGCGCCCAAACCGTCTGATACGCGACTTTGTTAACTTTTTTAGGCAATGCTATTTAACAATGCTTATTTGCACTCATAATATAATCCAAATTCATTTTAGATTCATAATGAACTTAGCGTAGGAAATACAACTAAAGATGCAACCATTGTAGAGGGCATTTTGTTTACTTACTTTACTAGGTAAAGTCAATCGAGAAAAGATTTCAATAAAACACAATTAACAAAAACAATAGCAATTGATTAAATTAAGACTCGCCATTCTATTGCAGGTGGAGAGTGGTCGCGAGGAGTTGAAGAAAGAGAGGGAGATTCTGCAGCTGGTAGCAGGTCTTGGCCTCGGAGGCGACGACCTTGAGAGGAGGGAAGTCCCTCCAGGACTTTATCGACTTCCAAGGTAATCGATTGAAGTTATAATATAACCAAACAAACTCATTACGTACCTAGCTAATTGTATTATTACTATTAGATACAGTGTATTAAATATATAGAAGTTCTGAAAGTTTTTGCCGCGATTAACGCCCGGGGCGCCCCAGGATACTCGAAAATGTTATTGATTAAATGCAATTTTAATTCAATGCATTGATGCACGGTCACAGTGATAGATTCGTATGCTTTGTGGCTGTCTTTTTCGGCTGATTATATTATTGCAACGTTGCGTACTGCTCTTACCTTATCGTGGAAATTACGCATGGAATCATATTCAACCTGGATCTTAGAATACGGGGTAGTCTGTTTAGTAAGGACGTCGTGAAATGAAATAACTTTTCGCTAAGTTACGAAAGTATCATGTTAACCATGAGTAGTGAAGATTGCTTGTTAGTGGGAGGTAGAAACAATTAAAGGGAAGGGTGCATGGAATACACAGTGAATTAAAAAAGTATTTTGATACAATAATTATCACTTCAATAAATTCAAAATCTTTTTTTACATTTATACGGTTACATGTAAATTGTACGTACAAAATTTCACCATGACACAGTTCGCTGTGAGCTTTCTTATCGTAAAGAGATGACTGTATACTATACGGTCTTCAATTTTATTAGATTCAATATGAAAGTTAATTTAATTTTCATAGATGATTTTGACAAAATTCATGAATTCAAGAATGAAAACCTAACCTAAATTAATCTAACCTAACAAATAATCCAATATATCGACGGTGTTCAAATTTTTTTTGCAGCTGGCTTCCTGTAAAATGTAAACCGACAAGAACCGTATTTTATCTAGACATGAATTTTATGTCAGTACTGTACGACCCAAAGAGGTTGGACGGTCTTTAATATTATACGGCACGGTGAAGTGTGATACGGCGAACTGCATGCGTACAAGTTTCTGGACACGCGTGCGGAGACGTGACGGGTAGTGGAGTAAAAAGCAAGTCGAGTAATTTTTTGAACTTGATTTTACTCATTTCTAGGCATTCATAAAAACGTGATGATTTTTTCAAGGAAATTCTCATGGCACTCGCATAATGGAGATACTAAACAGACTTATATTTGTAAAGAGTATACTATACTACATTTTCATGATACATGTCTGTCTAACTAAAACATTTTATAAGACAGGAAATAGCTAAAATAAACTCAAGTAGAATGTAGCCTTGCAATCGACACGTATAATATTTAAAACAATAGATACCAACAAGTAGGCACAATATCACAAATCAGTCTACACATTTCTCTCCGTGTCAGATAAAAACGAGCAGTATTTTTTATTTCTCTTTGTATTGTTATTCGTATTATAGAAGTTATTTTGTATCGGCTCCACCTTTTAGTCATCAGCTGTTGAATTCTTCGTGAGCCACGTCATGCGGTGGGCTGGGGTATTTTTTACTCACGATTTTCGTGCAAAGCCTAAGTGAGTTTTACTGATTGTAACGTATTGATCAATGTAGTGTTTTGTACATCAAATCTCCGCGTTGACCAAGAGAATGAATGCATTGAATTTTTTGCCACCGTATCATTCTCCACGTAAATGAGTAACGCCAGCTGGTAGAAGTAGAACTAAGACGTGTTTTAGCACTAAAGGCATTAAAAAAGAATGCGCCCCTTGTGCAATATAAAACTTGTAAGTAGTTGTCTTTCGTACAAATATAATAACATCACTGTAGGTACTTTAGTATATATTATAACAGATTATACAAATCAAAGATTCAAGAGCACACTTTAGTTAGTTCCCCTAACTTCCTAACAAGATAGCTAGAGCAATAATGCCAGTTTCAAGTATCTTTTAGAATATTACAGTATTATAATTTATTAGTACAAAGTGGATTTGAGAGTGGGTCGATTATTTTGGGCTTCTTGACACTGTTGAAGTACAACCATAGGGTGGAGATGGTTCTAAAATTGAGAATTCACTACGTTAGGTGTGCGGATATATACGTCCTTGCACGAATGTATATTATATTAGCTTTATTGTAAAATATATGTCGTCTTGACATAAGCTGTGATGTTGTTTATTTTTTGGTTTATAAATAAATAACATATTAAAATTAACATTGCCATGAACATGACACATGGATATTAATAGAGAAGACACGGAGTAAACAATTATATAGAACCTTCATACATACGTAATCTCACAACAAACAATGCCGGATAGATATTTTTTCTCTTGCTTGATTCTCTCATAAATTGACGGTCCAATGATTACGTCATGATCCGTTTCAGTATAAAGGAAGGGTGGTCTGATAGTTTTTGCATGTGCAAATATTTTATTAAAAAAATGTATTGAAGTGAATTGATTGATATATATTGAAAAATGTATATAAAGACTACATAATATCCGAAAGAATCAAATGTAAGATCTAAATTTATCCTAAAGTATCGTAAAGTAGTAGCATGGCAAGCAAAGAAGTTTTAAACTATTTTTTGTATTCAACGATTAGAAGCTTTGAAATACGATATTCTTTAGTGAACATACATAATTTTAAACATGCTTCAGTTGCATGACCACCATTAATTAATTTCTTCGTAATTATGTACGGCGCAGGTGGTTAAATTGGTTGAAGCACATTTGCCGTAACCTGATGGAGTTCTGTCAGACACCATGTTTTTTTTTATTCTGAGGTGTTTTCAAATTATGTATGGTCAATGAAGAAGATTTTGAATTTTAAATATAGAACTTTCAAAACAAATGAAATGACCTTTTCAAGAGAATCAACATTTTATTGATGGTAACTCATGATAGTTTATAAAATGGATTATCAGTTGATATGCACTGTATATAATTAATTCGCGTTTCGCTTACATTCGATCTTTCCACTCCCTCTACTCAATTATAACATGGATGTTTAACTACTACCCCTTTTTACATCAAAAATTTCCCTTTCTATCCCGGCCAAACAGTATTGACAATAATTTGAAAAAAATACTAGTCCATAATTTTTAAAACGTAAATATCTGTAGACATGCTTGTGCCCATAATAGATAATAATATTAGTACTCTAACTATTTTATTATTTATTGCTGCTACTCATTGCATTATTCCATACATAAAAAATCGTTGTATTTTCTGAATGACCCCCGTGTTATAATTCCGCGCGCGTAATTTGCGGATTTAAATTTCGAACAATTATTATATTATTCTCCCAAACTTTCGCGCCAAATACACAAAAGACATTATGCTCAGTGACTCAATTAATAATAATTAACAAATCATTAATAAGATAAGAAATATAACAGATATGATTTTCTAAATAATAATAACATAATGAAACAAGATTAATGAAACAATCGAAAGTTCTTAAAAAACCATGAGAAATGAAATAATTTATATATAACAGCGACACCTTGTGACGGAATTAAGAAAAAAGTATTTATATGAATACATATACTTGGGTCCACAATATTAGTATATAGTATGTATTAGTAATGTATTTTCTCATGATAATTTTTATCAATGAAATTTAATGTAGTTTATTTTACAAAATTTGTAATTTTATTTCATTCAAAACTATTTGTGTTAATGTATTTTTTATTCAAATTTATAAACACCGAATTTATTAGAAAATGTGTGTTTTACTTTATATTGTTTATTAGTTTTTGATGAATTTACGCTAGGCCCACTACAGTCAAGCCGTGACACTAAACTGTAGGTAAATTTCGACTGCAGAGCTAATTATTGCGCATAATTCGAGTGAAATATGGTAAACTGTTTGTAGAATATGATGAATTTAGTATTGAAATAAATGGTTATAGGTTCTTGATTTGAACGAAATAATATTCAATCGAGAATCTTCATTTTCTGCGAGCAAGTCACCGCACTGTAATATAAAATAATCATTAACTAGCACTACTACCATAACTCGCAATTTGGTGCCCCGGCCTAGTACACACATCTCTGCTACTAGGTCAGAGGTTCGTATCATTCAACCTGAATTAAACAAATCAAATCGCACCGTCGGGTTTGGGACCGTTTGGTGGAATGACCACGGAAATGCTTTTCTGACGTTTGACAGATCGCCATTAGTCTATGAACCGTCCGAATCGGTTTGACGTTCCATGTCAAACCATTTCTGATGGTCCGAGAACGGTTTTATTTTCAATGATACACTGAACCAAACGTCAAATCTCAAACCATTTCCGGTGTATTTTCTACTCATACAATTTGTACGTATATTGTTTATGGTTTAGTTTGATTTGCTTGATTCAGGTTGAATGATACGAACCTCAAATCAACAACGCTTTGGACAATGAGATAGTCATGAAGGTTGAGTAGCTGACATAATCTCTTTATACCTACGCTTTTGCTGCCCTTTATCTTTCCTTACATTATGAGCAAGAGTGAAACATGTTTTATTGCGTAGTATGCAGCTTTTAGTATTTGTCTGTGGGTAGTCGAAAATAAATAGTCATAAAATATGTAAGTAGGTGGGTATCTATCTAATAAATTTAAAGACAATTTAAAATGAAAATAATTACAAGATGAAAAGAACTTTTTGTATATCACGTTTTAAAATTTTCCGTTGAATCATATAAACTTGACTAGCTTAAACGATCAAAAAAATTTGTACTTGATAGAAATAATACTGAAATGTCATTTTGACATGTCATATTGATTTCCATAGTAACGCACGTGTACATTAATAATTTAGTTGCTAGGACCCCAGACCCCTAGCAACCAATAATGGTGTCGAAATAACTTTTCATACAAAACAGAATTAACTGAAAATGAATTCAATTCTACTTAAAGATGGCTAAAAGTATTTAAAAAAAAATGCATTGGCATCGTGTTCTGATATATTCTAAAAGTTTCAAATATCTAGCTAGTCGGAAAGTTAGTTAAAAATCGATTACAAGATTTGTACCGGACAAAGAACCACCGGACAAATAAGAATACGAGCTAAGAAAAACGTTGTAAAAATGAAAAGGGAGGCATTCTTATTATGCTTAAGGGTAGCATTTTGCTTAGAGGCTATCCATAAACTGAAACCGTATGCGGTTTGGAACCATGTACCAAACTAACAAAACTAAAACTACGTATTTATTCTATACACGAAACATCTATTCTATACGCATCTATTCTATAATTCCAAACAGTCAAAACTGTCTATCTCGCTCTAAAATCTGGCATAGCCAAGAGAGGTGCTGTTAAAACATAGCATTTATTGTAACAATTACATCTAACTTATTGTAATTGTTACAATAAGTGCTAATAATTCGATAAAAAACTACCCTAGATAGCTTCAGTAGCGGCCGATAGCAGTCTTGGATACTCATGGAAGTATATATCCACAAAGTATAATATTGTAAGTATCTGATCGAATCCGTTTATGCCACACACTTGCAAACTTAAGTTAAATACATTAAGTTTGGCATACGGTTCGAAACCGCATACGGTTTCAGTGTATGGTTGGCCTCTATGGGGCGTTTCTGATAATATTATAATCGAGTGATATTAAAATTAGTAATATTTCCCGATTTCGGCAGGTCGTCTATTTTATTCTAACAGCATTTTTCCATACCTGATTCGCTCATGCATTTTACTTAGGAATCTACGTGATCTTATTTACATTTTGTCATATGCCACAAATTTTTATATCAATCATTAGATATTATTTACATGACATCATCTTAAGTATAAACTATTCTTAATGATGTAATAATGATATAAACATTACTTAGTTAGCATCATCTGATGACGCTATCCGTAGGTAACCATTAAATAAAAATGATTGCCTCAAACAGACAATACAATAATAATTGACTGCTCATCGTCTTTTTTCCCTTGATTGTTTATAGAAGTATCTCACACTAATGATATTTAATTTTTCATTCGGTGTTGTTATAACGTAATATAAATGTCATAATTTCGTTTTTGCTTTATTGGATATCATAGTTGGATATCTCCCAATTCCTATTTGAGTGTTACCATAGACAAAAATATACCAGATAGGGATTACCAGATAGTTAAGTATTCAAAAATATATGTTCTAATCTAACCAAACCAAACTTTGTACCATATCAGTCGTAGCGGTTCTAATTATGCACAAAACTCTTTTATTCGGTGCTCTTGTTTAAATTATAATATGTATTACTCCACCGTAGATCCTTATTCACCTGTTTCATTTAAACGCGCTATCTCCAATATTTTGTATAAATATATATATTTTTTTATGCTATTTTTTTGTATATAATTTAATTATTCATTATTCTTCCTCAATTTTCTCATGTAATTTTCTTATGTAATTTCTTTATATTTATGTTATTCTTAATCTATATCTTGCTAGGCTTAACTATATTATAATGTATATATGGAAACTTTGCTGGTTGCAATAACTTTTCATTATTATATTTAAAATTTTTGTAATCAATATGTAACGGTTTGTTTCCTTAATAAAAAAAAAAAACTATAAATAGTACCTACTGTTAGGTGTAGTTTATACACTGACGCAATTCAGTCTTGGATTTCCCCTCCACCCCCCATTATGCGCAAAAGTACGTTATATCTTTTTGGTAACCTTTGACTGTGCATCGGGCCAATTGGGCGGGGAATGCCTAACTGTGTCCGTCTAAATCCCTTCGAACATTTATATATTCCGCTTACGTGAGTGAGAATGAGTTTAGATGGACGTTGTTTTATAAATTATTAAAGTATGGTCTACTTAGCTCGTTCGGAGTACTTGCACGTACTTACCTATTTACAAGTTATATTTATGGCGCTTGTACACGTGCATGGATTTACTTGCACCAATAGTGTGTATTTTAAACTATCGCGATATCAACTGTTTACACGTAAAAGTGATGACTGTCTCTCCAATCTCATTCTTCAAGCGTAAGCGAGTCGTTATGTTGTCATCGTACTGGTGCTATTTGACAGATTCACACTGGTACGGACAGGTTCGGAGAAGTTCGTAGACAGTCGGTAGACGTCAAAATATTCTATGCGATGTAGTTAGTATTTCTTCTGGCAGGTTCGCCACTATCGTTCTACTGCGCATGCGCACCGCCATGCAAGCAGGTACCAATTATTGTGTAAAACGTTATTATTACAAGCATGCAATCTTGCAACTTGCAAGATAATACGTGTTTACACGTGCATTTTCTTGTTATGGCCGCGATAATACGTACTGTCAGCAGTAAATCCAAGCACGTGTAAACGGGGTATTACTCTATATTACTCTTTTTATATTAATATGTACGTTGTTGTTATTTTCTCCCCCATATACTGTTGTGAACGTCTTGAATTTGTAATTTGTAAAATTCACTATTCACAATTCAGTATAAATATGTAAATAAATAAATAAATTTAATTTGAATCTTTTTCCATTATTTTACATAAGACACATTCGTAAATTATAAATATCACCATGAAATGAAGTCCCTAATAATAATTAAGAGCGTACATAAGTGAAACGGCAAATAATTTTCAACGGTGTGTGGGACGTAATTTCGGCCGCGTTACCAGTCGGAGAGCGATAGTCAACCTGTCAGCACGTCAATTTGTTTTGTGATGGCGTCGGAGGAATATATTCTTAAATCGTGTAAAGATGAATAAAAAACGTTCCGCATGTACTTGAAAAAGAAAACATGTCAATGAATATACTATTATTATTACGAATATAATAATAAACATAACATTAAAAGGACGCCTGTTGAATTTTTATGACAAATTATATTTCGTTCGGCTCGCGTCATTTGCACAATCCGCGCATCGCCTAGTCACGATATTTTTAGACCATGCCTCAGCTGAGGTATAGCCTTAACAAGAATTTAGATACTTTTGGACATCCTTGGATGGGCTTTTTAACAAGTAGTTATTTCTAAATACACTCTAATTTCTTCGGTTTTATACTTTCGACTTTAAAATACTCACGAATCACGACTGTATGTAGTTCAGCGTTTAACTTAATAATATCCAGTCGCCTATTGCACGCAATTGAAAATACCTACGTATTTTTTTAATTTTTATTTATTTTTACGCGTCAGTGGTCTCACGTTTTAAGCCTATATAACCGTTTCTACTAACCAACAATAAAATAAACTCTATGAATGAAAATACTATCAAAGATAGCGTTTCCGTATATATCCGTGGCACAGCGTTTTAACCTCAGCGAAACCATGGCAAATACATTTTGGACCACAGCATAATATAGGACATATAAATATTATGTCTTATTAACCCTTTCTATAGTTGAGATTTTTTCTAATACATCACAATCAAAGATTTTGCAATGGAGCCTATTGAAGTTTCAATTCTTCCAAAACATTCTTTGTAAATAAATACTTACTCAATACTGTAATACTAAAGTCTATACGTATGTCTAGATTTTGTACCTAATTTTTTGGAAAAACTTAATTTTTATCATCTGAGCTAGACCTACTTATAGCCAGGCCGTGACTGGCGCCGTCATATAGAAAGAAAAACTATCGATATCTGTGGGTCTGTTCTATACACAAGGCGGTTATCGGTGGCTCTCGAGGGTAGTTTATCATATGTATGTATCCATTGAAGCAAAAAAACAAAATTATGTGAAAAAAGTTTTGAAAAAAGCATAATATTTACTTCGTTATCCATTAAACATAGTTTGTGTTACTGATCACATGGCGGGGATTGAATGTTTTTAACACATCAAATCAAATATGATG
The DNA here is from genome assembly GCF_057557595.1 of Rhyacophila brunnea. NCBI lineage: Eukaryota > Metazoa > Arthropoda > Insecta > Trichoptera > Rhyacophilidae > Rhyacophila > Rhyacophila brunnea. The sequence continues at coordinate 18,135,281 of NW_028232893.1, read as the reverse complement.
CGTGCTTTGCATCGTTTTCTCTCGCTCGGCATCACTTTAACTATCTACGTTATATTTTCTGTCAATACTATCAAACTTCAATCTTATGTGATATTTTTATAATACCTACGTTAAGAGCATACTTCAGTGAAACGGCAAATAATTTTCAACAGTGGGTGCGACGAAATTTCTCACTCGTCGCCAATCGGAGACCGACAGTCGAGGTGTACGCACGTCGATTTGTTTTGTGATGGCGTCGGTTGAAAATATTCTTAAATCATGTAAAGATGACTAAAAAACTTTACGTATGCATTTAAAAAAGAAAACATGTCAATGAATATACTATTATTATTAGTAATATAACAATAAACATAACATTAAATGGACGCATGTTGGATTTTTATGACAAATTATATTTCGTTCGGCACGCGTCATTTGCACAATCCGCGCATCGCCTAGCCACGATGTTTTTAGACCATGCCTCAACTGGTACTCAAAGTATAGCCTTAATTGATTTGAACGAAATATGCAATCAAACATCTTCATTTCCTGCAAACAAGTTACTTCATTGCATTCGAAAATAATTAATAACTGCCACTACATCGTAACTCGTAAATTCAATGTCCCTGCCTGTCTGTAGTCGGAGTTTTCATCCAAATAATGAATCTGCAAAACGAAATGAAACTAATTATAAATTATTTAAACTTTTTTTACAGTTTTTAAAATATCCTGTCTGAACATGAAAATATAGCATCAGATGTGTGTTGATTCTGATATTGGTCCAACTATTTTTTTATATATTGTTTCTAATTAATGTACATACTACGATTTTAAAAATTATGGCTGTTTTAGTAGCTCATCATCTCAGTAATTAATTTCATATCCAGTCACATTCCTTTGTCCGGAGTTTAAAACATCTCGCATAACTTAGTTGTATCTTATAATAATTGTTTATTTTTTTTATTCCAGATGATGTCTCCCAACTTCAGCAGTCATGTAAATGGACACAGGGATTATTAAAATGCATCATCATCGTCGCCATACGATTTTATGCACAGGACTTCGAAGAACCGCACATCAACCTTTCTGCAATTAAAAAATAATAATAGGAAAACCGTATTGATCATTGTTAAATTATTAAACAATCTGATTTATTAGACGATAGCTATTTCGGTTGTCAAAACCATTATAAAGACTGCTAAGATACACAATAATAAAATTTGTCTCGGCTTAAGTATTCAACTCACAGAAATAGACTATATCCGGTACACCCCATCACGAATAAATGAACTTCCGAGCCCTACTAACTCGAGTATTAATAAATACAATATATTTTACTGAACGTGTACACAATATTAATTAAGTACAATACATTACTTGAGATGACATCAGCTAGATAGAATTCGATTTTTAATACTTACCACGAGTAGATTAAAAATCAAAATGGATTCTACAAAATTGTTTTTTTGTCGAAAGCTTTTTAAAAAAATGTATTTATCAGTTGGTATTCATCACAATATATAAACATTATTTTACGACACGTATTTCATACACGCGATGAACATTGTCAAGCATGAATACAATAATTTACATTTACACAATGTATTATTTACTCTCAGAGTAATAAAGGATAGGGATTTTCCAGTTATAATATGCAGCCGTTTTATTTGCATATGGGGCACAGTAAAACCTCAATTTTAATATTAATATCTTATCTTTGAAACGTTATACGACCATCTTGTTTTCTGGTACAGCTACAACATTTCCAAGCAGCACAATTAACCATATTTTCTAAAAGATTAACTAAATATATTATATATTTTTTTAAAATATTTTCTACAAAAAACAACATATTTCAGCAATATGTACTCGCAGTGTTTGACATAGTGCACAATATGTCAAACTCGTATTTACCGGCTTCACGTCTTAAGATATAACTCAATAATGCATAGTATGTCTTATATTTTACTCCAACGCATATTGCGAAGATAATACGCGTGTTGAATCCTTTCTCACTCGCACGTATGGTTATTTTTTGTTCAGGTGGTGTGAGTTGAAGAAGAGCTACCATATTATAATGTGAGAGAGCTGATAAAATTTCCTAGTTAGATTCACTTCATAAAGCTGAGATCATATGAGCGAAACACGTGTCGTAAAATAATTGTATTTTGTTTGTGATAAATATTCGTATGTTGGTACATTTAATAATTTGACATGAATTACTATGAAGTAAATCCTGAATCTTTTGAAAAGATGAAAGCTACTTAGGTTGCAGGCACGCCATTATCTATTATTATCTACTGTCGGTTGTCACTATTAATTGTCAGAACGGTATAATGAAATTATTGACATATTGCCTACGCTCCGAACACAATAACACGGTACTTGTGGCATTTTAATGAATTTCGAATAATTAGTCGTTTATTGTTTACAATGATGTTTGTATTACAAAATGGCATTTAGTATTAAAATATTCATAAATTTCTATTGTCAGGTTATTCCATTGTGGCAAGGTAGGGCAACATATTTTATACTAAGCATGACAGAATAGAGCTGGTGAAATCAGTTGTGTGCACATCTCGTGTAAGTGGATATTGCAATATGTCAATTGAATCTATTAGAAATTTGTCCGTTTTGTGTAGGTAGGTATCTAACTACTAGTTAAAATCTAAATAACATGGGGCCATATTCAATGAAGCTCTGAGACTTTTCGGATATATTGATGATAATATTATAATAATATGTAGATACAATCGCAAGATAAGAATCAGTGCTGGTAAGGAACCTACACTCCTGGTAAATTTAGCCAAGACAAAATGCATGCCTACGAGTGCAGCTACAAATTCTCGAATGTTGATTTATTTATATATTAGATATATTAGGCATAACTTGTTACTCTTCAAAATTACATCACCAAATAAATTAGTAAACAGTTATTTCTTCCTCCTTGTTCATGTTCAATCCTCAGTTGGAGCATATTATGGACATCACGCCAAACTCGCTAGCCTTCTTCAGTCTACCCAGGTCAGGTCAGGTTTATAGTGAAACTTCGCATCAAGGCTCATATTTAAAATAAAAACGAAATTAAACTGTTATCAGGCCCTCATTGTACTATAGATCTGAATGTTGGTCCTTGAAAAGGATGAGAGATGGGATTTTAGATCTTTGTACTTTGCAAAGAATGTTCGACCAAGGTCGACTACAATCAGGTCGGGACACTTCATTGCGAATTACGATGGTAGTGTTAGTGATTGATAATCTTCGAATGCAATGCGATAATCTGTTTGCATAAATGAAGATTTTTAATATAAAATTACTTTGAAATTAATTAATGTATTACCATTTTAAAACAATCATTTTCTACAAACAGTTTACTATACATATTGCGTTCGAAGAATAAACAACAACTAGCACTACGACTGTAATTGATAGCTTCGTGCCCCGGCCTGAATGTAGTCTGAATTGTGATTCCCTTATTGTCGGACACGTGAAAATGGGCAGACTGCGTTGAGCAGGCCTTCTCAAGAATGAAAAATACTTAAGGTATATATAAATAAAGTAACTAAATAAGTATATAAAGTAACTTTTTACCAGCCAAAACGCTTAATAGACTAGAAAGGAAATTGAAGGAATTGTGGCTTAAACTGTAATAGCTGTATTGACAATATCACTGATTCCAAGGCAATGGAAGAAACTTGCAGTAGACAAAACGGAGTGAAGAAGTTTCCTAGACGATTTATTATCATCCTGAATCATGCACCAATCGTCAAGTCTGACTATACAAATAATTGGTAAATAAAAGAAGATCTATCTACAACATTCTTCAATTCATTATTCAAGGAAAGATTAACGGTAAACCAAGCAAATGACGATGTCAAATTTTGTCGCTTAAGAAACTTTGTGATTGGTACAAGTGCAGCTAGCAGATGATAAAGGAAAGATCCCCTAATGGTGGTTGATCTCCGATTGGACATGGCAATAGAAAAGAATTCTGATATCAATAATAAAACTTTATTTTTCGGCTGCGGTCAATCAGTGCGGTGGTTAATAGACGGGTAAAACAGTTTTCTATGTTTGATGAAAACTAACTTTGACATTAGGTACCTACATAGACATACGCGTTGCTGCATTACGCTATTCTAAAGTAAAAATGATAATGGCATTATAATTTATTCGGAAAGTCATAAATATTCATACAGTACTCGGTCACACTCTAGTAGAATTTTGTATGTAATTTGTACCTACTACAATTATTACAGAAACTGAAATGATAACATTGTTTTGTTTGGCGCACTCTGTATAAGCATGTTCTGAGACTACAGGGTAACTGTGGACAGACTGATAAAATGCGATGAGAAATATTAATGCTAACGTATCCAAAACTTAAAAGAAAAAATAATACATTCTAAACATAAAATAATGGATGAGAAGTACGTCGTCTCGCTCTCTCAAAAGTTAGATCATTTTTTGACGTCACAGCTATGAACTGTTAAATAGTTAAATAAATAGTAATGTGTTATTTTGCTTTAAACCAATCCAAATTGACCATAACTATTACCCTTAGAATATTTTCATGTAAATAGCTGCCTGAACAGACTAATTAATTGTCAATACATTTTTCAATAATAATGGAGTTCTACCTCGTAAACGGCAGTTTAATTAATTAATATCTATATTAATAATTAAAAGCAAAGTGACTGCAATTTTGAAATATTTTCATGTTATTCAGCGTTCTGGCTATTTCTGTGATACAAAATACACGTTTTTTTTGTATCACAGAAATAGTCAACACAATTATTGTCTGTCCGTTTAGTTATAACTCAAAAACTACTTGACCAATATTGATGAAACTTACGTATAGGCTACATTGTGGTACCAGTTTTGTCATTTTTATCTTGATATTTAAATAACGCACGTGTATCAATTTATAATGGACATGTAAAGCGGTGAGGTGCGGTTATATAGAAAATATTGAAATCACAAAATACAATTCTGTAGCTTAGAGCTAAAAGTACGGAAGTCACATTTTTATCATTTTTTAGTTAAGTATACAGATTTAAATGTACATTCACGTTCTATTAATGCTGAAAATTTGGGAGTCCAATGTCACATGGTTTTCAAAATAATTAATTCTAAAACGACCGTAGTCCAATTTTTAAACTATAGATCTGAAAGAGCGGATGTCCAATTTCAGTCATTTTTGCTTTAAGCTATAGCAAAAAGATTAATTGCAAAAGTGATGAAGTCCAACATACGGAGATTTAGTCTGAACGCGAGTGAGTATTTTAACTAGATTGGATTAACTTCATACTTTATGTTAAAACTGGTTTCCTGCATAATATTGAAGAATATGTGACTTCCAGACTTTCAGCTCTAAGATACAGAATTGTTTTCCATTAGTGCTTTTTTCTCCGCGTGCGATTATGTCCACCTTAGCTAATGACAATGCGCTGATGATTGATGCGCGTTTGACAAACATCTATTTTTTTTAGTTCAATATTCATAATATTACAAACACCCTGCAATCTCTCTTATACAAACAGTGTGTTCGTATTTACTTAAGAATGAAAACAATTGCCGCCATTAATTACAATATGTAACGCAGAGCCACCATTTACAAAGGCAGCACCTGCCATATGTAGGCCATTTATTAAGGCTTCACTGGTCAAAAAGAAACGGAAAATTTTGCATCATAACTCAGCTATGTTTGATTTGCAATATGATTAAATTGTTAGCGCTAATCTACATACGTTCGCATAGAAATCATCGGGCGAATCTAAATATAGGTAAGTCTAAGTATAGCAGGATTGTTTCAAGCGTATTTTTTAGCCAGAAGGAAAGCAATACGAGATCAAAATACGTCACGAAAAATCATAAAATATCAGGCAGCCATAATAAGCGAAGAGGTATTCGATTCTAAAGTAAACGAAAAATATAAAAATAAAAGCAAATTTTTAAATATGGAACACTCGAAACAAATGAAATGCATTTTATTGTCAAACTATTGAATACAATATTATAATTTGAAATCTTGAAGAGATCCTGCTTCTGTCAGATTATAACTTTCTGTGGTTTCCCTGTCAAAATTCATGAAGGATATACCAGTTTGTCATGAAGCATGAGTATCTCAGTCAATAATTTTCTTTTTTGCTTCATTTTCGTATTTTTAGGGACTACCTCTTAAGAACAAAATTTTCTCCAACATGTATTGTTCTATCGTAAAAATTCATAATTATTATGTAAATCTATATTCAGTTTGTGAAGAAAATGATTTTTTTAGTCTGAAATAAAAACAAAAAACTACAATTTCCTTTTAGTAGGCTTTGTTGGTAGGTATATTGAATGATATTCTGCGTATTTTTTAAACACGTTTCAAGCAATGACATTATTAATAGACAACGCACTCAGTACAGTAGCTGGCAAGTAAATTCGCGCATAGTGACATTCGCACATGTATAGGTTGACGTCACGCAATTTCCATTATGTGATATCACGAATCGGGAATTTATAGCAATATCACCTTTATTGTAATGGCATTAAAACAGTGTTTCTAGTGTCAATGCTAATTTGAGCGAACCCGTTCGAAGCGAACCATTCGGCAGACCGAAAAAAGCATCGGGAATTTATAGCAATATCACATTTATTGTAATGGAGTTAGAACAGATTATGCCATTCGGCAGACCCGACAAAAAAGTGAGTGTCATTTGTATTTCCAGATACTTCGTCCATATTAATGTCATTGGTTTCAAGTAATTAATTTGCATTTTACATTATATATTTTTTAAGCTTAGAGAATCAACAGAATATCATCTTAATACTTAATAAAATATGATACAATATATTGTGTTATGAATCAGTATTAGTCTTTGCTACCCACATTGGATTTAATCTTCAGTTAAAATTAACTTTAAAAAAATTTACTGCACTTAAAAACTGAAAGTTAAAATTACTGAAATGGCGATACGTTCACCGCATTAAAGAGTTTTGAAAAATAACGTACCTATTATTTTATTTGAATTAAAATTGATTTGGGTATGATTAATGACCCGTACTTACATTTTCACTTGACTGCTTTTTAGGTCACACCGTTATTTAAATATTCAGTTTATAATTACTTCACAATACATTCAAGGACTTTTGAACCATTTCAATTAATAAAACTACACAATAGTTTATGGTACACAGGTACTGAATTATTTTACTGTCTGTTGAAATTTTTCAATAATAATATTATATTGCCCACTTCTCTTACACTGAAACAATAACATAGTTCATTTCAGTAGAGTTTTTAAATTCCCCTATTTTTAATAACAATGATATCGTAAAACAGTGTGCTGTCATAATAAATTAATCATATTTTAAAATATTTCAGTTTTAATAACATGATTAAATAAAACAATAGAGATGTACCTAAGTCAGAAGTCGGCAACCTCCTTCCCATGTACGAAGTACCTAATAAATGCAATATTTGAAAGTTGTACTTAGATTTATTTTTTGACCGAATACAAGCTAAGAATTTGAAAATATTCAGGTATCCTGTAAGAAAGATTGTTAAATGTATAATACTAAAAACCAATGCCCCGCAGGCGACTTTTTTACAAATCAGAATTTATAAGATTTAAATCAAATAACTGACATTCTTTTTTTACCACGACTGGAATATTTTTGTCTACATCAACACTGGTGTTGGTAGATCAAATTTAATATCTTCCGAGGGTGCATTGAGTCACTGATATAGGTGTATTATTTTTTGATGTGTGAAGAGGAGTTTACTCAAAAGAATGGGTTTAAAATACCAATAATCTTAAGGAAACGAAAGCTCTAATGATTTTGCCACATTATGCGAAATGACAATATGCCCTGCATTTGATATCGACATGTATTTATTACCTTGGGTTCTTCCAGGCGTAGATCTGAACCAGAAGACGACACACAAAGAAGTACTATTAGATCAGTCGCAAACTCTTCAATTTCAATACCCAGTTGAATTAATTAGTAAAACGAGTGAGATGCAAGATTTCATGACACAAGCAACGAATCTTATTATTGTCTCGATAATGTTGGAAATGCCGAAATAGCTATCGACTAGAAAATTCATTACAGTATTATTCCGATTAAATTTTAACGTAATTATTATTAACAGATTGCTTGTCGATTTCAGTATTTTGTTAAATTACTCGAAAGATATTGTTATACTATGTGATTATTTTAACAGAATAATTATGTGTCCCTTTGGCAAAAGCCGGCATGTCACTTTTTTGGAAATAATAATATTATATTAGTATCAAGCTCAAAATATAACATTAAATGTATTCAGAACAATAATTAATACATAGTAAAAATATAATGAAAACTGATAGTCCTACAAAAATAATAAAAGTGACATCAGCTTTTTACCAAAGAGCCAAATAATTATTTAAATTTGATAAAGACAATACTAATATATTATTATTATTACTACCAACTTATGTAAATTTATTACGTTTTTGAATTATTTATTTTTCATTCAAAGTTAGATGTATAAAATGTTATCAATTAGCATTCCATACCTAATTAATAAACATTGTTTTTTAATACTCAGAATAATGGACGTTTTTACAAAGAATTTATAATGTTTTAAATAAATTTAAAATATCGACGAAATAAAATTATAAATTGATCGATTGAGTTTTTAATTCCTGTGTTTCGTTGAAAAAAATGTAAATAGTTCTAGATAGTATTCAAATAAATTGCTGTAAAGAGCTTTTATTTAATTATTAAGTTGTTTAGGAAATATAAATATATTTAAATTAGAATAAAATGCATAATGTTTCATTAAATACATCACTTTTTGTGGCCATAGAATTAATAATGTTAGAATTCATTGTGTACATTTAAAATAATATAAAACATCATGTATTATTGGTATTTTAGTTAAATAGTGTTGTATTAATTTTGTAATAGGTACTAATTGTATTTATTTCTTTATTTTTGTATAGGTATTCATTTAAATAATATTTTAAAATATAATATAATATATAGTTGCTTCAATGTTACAATGTTTCATGTAACTATTTTGCATTGATATTTTTTTCATCTAAAGGCATTTAATGATTTTTAGCGCATCCAAGAATCCCTGTCTTCTTACATCGTTCCAGGTCAATCCAGTATCCCATAGCATTGTCATATACACTCTATAGATAGTGTTTAGCGGCCTTCTAGGACGCCGGAATCTGGTTAACTTGAAGAACAGGTAAGCCAGGTTTAAGTTCTCTTCTGGCATCATAATAGCATATTATAATTATTAATTATGTTGGTTTATTGCTGACAACAATTTATTACATACTACTTTGTAGCATTGAAGCCTCAATATAAGAAAATTGAGTGTAGTTATACAGAAAGCAGCCAGTCCACAATTTGAAAAAAAAAGTTATCGGCCTAAATCACAAAAAAAATTTCACCGATGGCACAATATGTCACTTTTGATTTGCAGAAAACGGTCACCCTACACTAAAATAGCACAGAAATGGTCCATTTATTTCCTAGACGGGTTCTATGCTTTCAGCAATCTGTGAGGCTGTGATCGACAGGCCGCACATACAAATTTCTCGAGTTATCTCCTCCGACATTAAACTCAAATTACTAGCCACTGTTGATTGATTTGCAATCTAAAAAATGAAACACACAATGACATCGGTTTGGAAATACTAAGCCACAAATTATCGGTATTACGGCGATTGTAGTTAGAGCTTTGCTCTACATTAAACGTCTGTCGTAAAAATTAGCGGCCTGTCAGATACCGCCATAGTAATATTGTGAGGCATAGAAAAGGTTTAAGTTATATACATTGGTAGATATCATATATGATATTCATCATTAAAAAAACCTAATACACTGTATATATATTATTATAGATGTAGTTTTTAATAACCACACGTAACGTAGAATGCCTATTTCTATGTTTGTCTTAGATATGGACTGCATGCTTTCTGCATAATTAAGCTAGATTGTAACAATGTTTTATAACAGTAAAACAAAATGAACTGCTAATACCATATTACTGAAAATAATGCGTTGTTTTTAATGAATTAAATTTTGTTAAATGAAGGCTGTAGGTGCCATTGTAATGTTAATACAAATGTATTAGAAAATATTCAACTGTTTTCACTGTAACATAAAATTATCGCAATAAGTAATTATTCTACTTGATCTAAAAAATGTAGATTTTAATATGAAAATAATAATGAATTAATTCTTTAGTTTATTATTTTAAACACAGATGTCTCTGGTGGCCATGGAATTAAATAATTATATTATGCAAAAATTAATTATTTTGGAATATAAAAATATATATTTTTGATAATACCTACTAGGTAATAGTGTTATTCAGGCAATGATAAACATAGATGCTGTTGTATAAAAATTCTTATATAACATTACTTGAATTAAAAATATCGATGGCTTGTTATTTCTCTATGGTATTTTTTAAAAATTCGTTGTATAAAGGTATACAATATTATCTAAATTAATAAACATTGCTTTCATATTATGATTTAGAATGGTATTGATATAATAGGAAAAATTTAACGAATTTCGATGTGTCAAATATTTTAATAATCTTTTGATAGAATATTTTTTATTAGAATAATCTCAAAATGTAATGCTTAGCAATCTTACTCGATTACTGGCTGTTATAAATTTATTAACAAAAGTACATTTTTTTATTGCAGTGATATTAGTACCTAATGAATGTGTCGTGGATCTTTTCTAGTAATGTCATTCCTGGAATTTGTTGGTTGACGCATGTGATTATTTTATGAAAGACAATGATCAATACATGTGTATTGTGCAATGATCGTAATGTAGTGAAACAGTAGTGTAATAGTCGAAATAAAATAATCAGATAAATACCCAGATTTTAAGAAAATTACTTAAATTAATGTAAGTATTGTGACTTCATTGCCAATTGAGCCTGGAGCCTCCAGATGTGAATCCAGTGTCATGCACATTGGAGTAAGTGGGTTACCACGCATCACTACGTGTCTATAAATGTATGATAAAACATTCACACGTTGTATGAAAAGTTATAAGCATTTATAAAAATGGCTCTAAAGAAAGGTGCTTGTCAATAATAATTTTGAAGCCATTTTACTGAACTTGTTACTGAACGTTGGATCACATTAATTTTCATCTCCTCTATTATTGCACTTAGAAATCCCAATTTATTTCAATCTCCAGCACCAAAATTATGTGAATACTAAATTAATGGAAACTAAATTAGTTTCTTGTTTTTGCATTCATTGAGTCACAAAAATTACAGGAAGTGTGTTCCCTTCTGAGTGTGGTTATAAGAAGGTTACGATTCTCAAAGTGTATAAGAAATATTATATTATTTTAATATTTACATCTGTATCATGATGTGCATTAAAATTTTCTGGTAATCACAACGGGCATTCAAATGACTTTTCCGCTACTATCCTTTACTCTATGGCAACTGGGTTTTACATTTATAGGTATCTTATTAATCTGTTCTATGGACATGCTAATAAAATCAATGTACTCTTGTCAATAAATTTGGCAAGACAATAATAACATGTATTAAAATATACATACTGATTAGTGTAAATATTTGTAACAGAAACCATGTATATAAAATATAGTATTATAGTATATATATTTAGATGTTTATATAATTTTGTCGATGTCAACATAAATGTTTTGTTGGCTCGAATGTTATCCATATTAGCTAGCATTTTAAAGTATGATTAAACCATTTTAAAATTTTACAATAATTATGTCTAATTCTTTTAACGTTTACACTTATTAAAGCAATAAGCCCACAATAATATTTGTAAATATAAAATAATTAAAATTAAAGATTTATTAAATATTTAATAATAATTATTATTGCATAGAAATTATTGTTTTGAGCGTAAATAACATTGTTTATTATTTTTTGAATGGTGGTTTTATTATTTTGTGTATTGTGTTTTAAATATTTATTCTTTTTTTTTTGTTTTGAGGTTTGACTGTATTTTGTAAAATATTAAAACAAATCCAATAATGCTCTTTTGATTCCATCCATTATTTTGTAAACATTAAAATAATATTAACAATAAAATATCATTCATCGAACATGGCTTTTTATTTTTACAAAATTATTTAGATATTACTCACCTCATAAATCAGAAATTTATTATGTTAGATCATAATATTGAATCTAGTTAGCAAAACATCATTCCCATAACTACTAAGCTATTATCATAATTATTATGATATATTCACAATTATTGCCAGCACATCTATTCTATATATGCAGGTCTCACATGGTGGGAGGCGTGTGACGTGGCGATGAACCGAGGAAAGTGGCACAACCTCGTGCTTGCCCTATGCCTCAACACTGGGCGTGACAGGGTGAAGTAAGTAAGTATGTATGTTGTCTTAGATTACAGTAGGCTACAGTACCCTATCCCTATTAAAATTACTCTTAAATCTCTTGGATGATACACTAATTTCTCGATAAGCTATTTATTACCACACTGTAAGCATCTATCAAACTACTATGAGAGTATCATTTTTTTCTTTCACTACCCGATTAAAATAAACAATTCATATGGTTTATCAAATTTAGAATTTGCGTTTTTGTGTATGTTTAATATGTCTTCTCCCTACCTCTCATACACATTTTCATATTATGTTTTCTAGCATTTGTTTCATGACAAATATAATATAGGTATACGATAATTCAAACAAGTGTCTCATGACCATTCAACAATGAAGATGAATTCTAAAAGAAATAAGATATTAATATAAAACAGGTACAAAACCTGGAGAAAATAGAATTATTATTATTTTTTAGATGTTTGATATCCATAGAGTTTTAGTGCTTTGGTTTTGGGAATTTCAGGATTCTGTTATGAATAGATTTTTTATAGGTCAATAGGACCTGAATGAATAAATGCTACTTTATGACACAGTGGTTCTGAGGTACAATGGCATATTAATTTTTGTGTGATAATACGAGGGTGGGTCAATAATTCCTTAGAAAAAAGCATTAAAACAGTTTTGATTTTTGTATTTTTTTTTTATTTCTCAACATAATCTCCTTGGAGCTCAATACACTTGGTTAGACGTTTCTCAATTTTTTTTAAACCGTCAGAAAAATAAGTTTTCGGAAGGTCCTCAAAATAAGCATTTGTCCGATCGATGACTTCTTCATTTGAAAAAAAACGTTGTCCACTTAGCCATTTTTTTAAGTTTGGGAAAAGGAAAAAGTCACTGGGGGCTAAATCTGGCGAATACGGTGGGTGGTCGACCAATTCGAACTTCAATTCTTCAATTTTAGCCATTGATCGTAAACATGTGTGAACACGGGCATTGTCCTGATGAAAGAGGATTTTTTCCTGTTTAAATGAGGCCGTTTTTTTTCAATTTTGTTTTTTAGCTGGTCCAATAAAGATGCATAATAATCCCCTGTTATTGTTTTTCCTTTTTCCAAATAGTCAACGAAAACAATTTCACGTGCATCCCAAAATACAGTAGCCATAACCTTACCAGCTGATTTTACGATTTTCGCCTTCTTTGGACATGGTTTGCCTTCGCAATCCACTGCTTTGACTGTTCTTTCGTCTCGGGAGTATAGTGGTGTATCCATGTTTCATCTACAGTCACAAAGCGACGAAAAAATTTATCCGGATTGCGTTGCATGAGCGACAACAGGGCTTTAGAGGCCACCACCCTATTGCGTTTATTGTCGACTGTGAGCAAACGCGGCACCCATCTTGCAGAAATATTTTTCATGCCCAATTTGTCATGTAAAATAGAAATGACGCTACCTTTTGAGATCCCTGTAACCTCAATTATCTCACTCAACTTTAATCTTCGGTCACTTAACACCATATCGTGGATTTTATTGATCATTTCTGGTGTAGTCACCTCTACAGGATGTCCTGAGCGTGGTTCATCCTTTGTTGATGTACGACCACGTTTAAATTCATTTAACCAGTTATAAATAGTTGCAAGTGAAGGAGCAGATATGCCGTGAACTAAATCCAACTCATTTTTTATTTCCTTTGCTGTTAACCCTTTTATATTAAAATGTTTAATAACAGCTCTAAACTCAATTTTCTCCATTTTCCATTTTTCCATTTTCCACAAGCAAATTTTTTTTTTAAATGTACGAGAAACACACAACAACCCGACCAATCTGATTGAAACTTCGCAGCATACTGAATCGGTAGTGCCGCTGCATGAAAACAAACCGCTTACAGTACTAGTCGCGCCACCTGTCGGCTTTTCTAATGACTTATTGACCCACCCTCGTAATAATCACGTAATTAAAAATGAACTAAAATAAAATTACGTAACATCAATTTACTTTAAATAATATTTTTTATAAAATACACTGCCATCTATTAAAAAAAGTTTTAATTTATACATGTAATATGCTTTTTACTCTTCCCGGTAGAGGTCAATAACGTTTAAATGTCTATCTGTTGGTAGGTAGGGAAAATATTTTTAAGCTTTCGATTATTTCAAAGAGATGTCAGTAAAAAACACAAAATAAATTTAATGTATTATAATATTTTTAAGTTTTCGCAAGTTTTACTACAACCAAAAACTGTTTAACGTTACAGGTAGCTTTATACGCCCGATATATTCACTAAAAATAGCAGTGATGTAGTTACTTACCTATTAAAAACAATATAATAATGAGGAAAATTCTAGTACCTCTCATGCACTGGTCCTTGGAAACCACGGAAGCCAGCAACAAAATTATCACTGGCTTAGAGCCTTAGTCCAATGTTTCCCAAAATAGCCAATAAAGCGGGGGCGATTCTCGGTAGCCTCGGAAGCAATATAGGAGCGTTGAATATAAGTAAAGGAGCGGTGGAAGCAAAATAGAGCAGAATTAAATTTTGGAAAACTTTTCGTACATGTTTCACATGTTATGTTCGAATACATACTGTTGAATACGTAGTGATTACTATATTCTGCAAATAAACATAAAATGCAAGTTATACCAATTTGCGCTCTTATCAGAATATGTTCGAGACAAGCGTGTCAGCGGGAATATGTGATGCTCACAAACATAGAGCCTGCTAAGCGCTGTTCATAATTTGGTCCCAGAGCATCAGGTTCATGTTCCTCATTAGGATTATGATGAAAGTTATTCGTAATTATTTATATTCTAATTATATTTCGATATCTTAATTTTCACCTACCAGAGGCTCCTAGCGAAAAAATACGAAGCTTGCAATTTGAGACATTTTTTTGATACTTATAATTAATAAATAATAATATGTATCTGAAAACATTAAAAAGAAAAAAAATATATTTTATGTCAAAGATAAACTTACAATTGTAAAAAATGTTATAAAATGTGAATTTGCCAAAGGACTTATTATTACATGAATATTTTATGGTCATATTTATTATTCAAATTTAGTTTATTAAGTTTTCTATGTTGTAGGTTACCTAAGAGATTTTTAATTAATTCACCGTTTTAATATTATTAAATTTATTTTAAAAAACATAGATTTTTATAAAAATTTAAATGTGTATAACTTGAAATGGATCAGTAAACACTTTACCAAAACGGCTGAAATACGTAAATTTATTGTTTTTCCAATTATTAATAAATTATTGGTGAAAATACATTGATATTCTGTTTATGGCAGTTTTAAAATTGGCAATACTGAGCATAGGATAGTTTCTTTTTTCAAATCTTATTTTCTTTTGTTTTTTTACGACGATTTTTCTTCCTTTGTCACGGTCTGACTGTCACACTTAATAAATAACAATGTTTAATATCTTGTAATATTTAAAACATAATAAAAGCTTATTGGTCAGTAATAAACATCAATATCATCTGTTTTTCAAACAGCATCTTTTAAGCCTAGGACTGTAACGTAAAGGGAAAGGAAGATGCTAGACGTATATTTGTCAAATAATACTATTTGAAGTATGGTGCTTGGAGGTGGAAAGGATGTTGAAAATCTACGAGTTGAACAAAATTCTGAGACCACTGTGACTATGCCGATCACTCTAATTTTTAACTTCACACTTGAGGAAGATGCCATGGGAAAATTCGTGGTATTTGGACAAGTTGATGAGTGTTAGAAAGAAATTCCTTCAGATGTATGGCGTTAATCATCAGTGCCGAATGATTTTCCACCAATTTTACGTAGCACCGAATGCCAAGCCACAGAGAAAGCTACGGTCGCTACTAACTGTCCTGGGTTCTTTTTTTTTGTGGACGTTCTTCACCCCTGATAAAAAATATTTCACATAAAATAATATCAAAGGTGTTTCTTTAAAATTGTGTGTCCTATTCGCTATTAATACGCTTTTTCTGTATTCAAAAAATAAAAATATTAGCTAGTATAGTGCCAACCAATGACATATTAAATGGACGACTCACTTCATACCCGGCGCGCACGAGAAATTGTGCATGAAAGTCATTCACAGATGTATAGGTAGATGTCACGTGACCATTGACGTATCCGTTTCCATTATGCGATACAAGCTTCGAGAATTTATAGTAATATAACCTTTATTGTAATGGCGTATTAGTGTCATGACTCATTGCGTTAGAAACAGATTCTTGGTTACTGACAACTTCTAGGAGATTAGACGCAAGTGAGCCCAGCGAATCACAGGCGACTGACTGTCCAATGGTTCCTGTCATTCAATTGCATTGCATAAACATTCATCAATATCTTAAAATGTCATTTTATAAATAATAAATAATACTAACACATGCAAAGTGATATCCCAACTTTCTTAGAGTGTTTAGTAGATTTTTTTACAATTTTTAACTAGGCACATTGGCATTTTGTAACACAATAATAACGGTGGAGTCGAAACCTGACAGTCAGAAATTTTGTATGGGCAGACCCAGCGGTGTCGCCAGACCGCTTGCAAGCAGAATGTTCATTTGAGCGTAGGATACCGATATTAAAATATGAATTTCGCCATCCGGCAGACCCGACACGAAGTGAGTGTCATTTTATTTTCTAGATGCTTCGTCCATATTAATGTCATTGGTGCCAACCCAAGAACTATGTGAATATAAGAATTACTACTCGTGAGATAATTAGGTCCGTAAGTACCGGCGTCTTCATTTAACGTTTGTTCCTGTTGCGAATCAAAAGCAAGTTTGACACAGATTGACATGATTTTGTCATCTGATGTAGGTAAGTAACTTAAGTGATTAAACATGACACAGGAAGGTCCTGAAATATGCAGTACAAAATATACGTGTAAGTTAAAATATGCCTAAGCAAAGAACCGCCAACATGAAAACTCAAAATATGGCCACCCTTTACTATTTGTAGGTAGTGTCAAATTTTATGTAGGTAAGTACTATTTATTATTAAGTAATTTTCATAATTTCCTTCATTTTATTATTTCTGCAAGGCTATCTTAAATCCTTTAATAAATTATGATGTAAATACATTAGATTATCAAGATGGCCGCGCGACTTTAGCGTTGGCCTATGGCGTCGTGGCGCCTAGGTTCAAATCCTGGGTCTGGCAAGTACACAAATTGTTTTTTTAATTTATGTATGAGTCAGAGTATGTACCTAATATGTTGAGCAAGTGGCTGACATCCATTTCTCGTACAAAACCAAATCTGTTAATACATACCTCCACTCTATGGAGGCCCATATGATCCTATTAGGATCGAACATGGTCAAAAGAAGAAGATATAGATTTGATGGCGAAATGTAGAGGTATTCTGTGGAGTTTGTATTCTTAGTCCAATGAAGATAAATAAGTATGACTGACAAAGTGTGTATTATTTTAGTCGGATCTCCACAGTCTACCTCTAATATTATGGTGTATTCTAGGCAGCATTTAATTCAATTAAAAAAAAACTAACCAATGTCACCCACGATGGCCTAGTGACTTAAGTGTCGTCCTAGTATATCGTCATGAGTTCCAGGTTCGACTAATGTTAATACCTTTTCCGCAGAATACCCATGATATATAGGTACATAAAGTAACTCAAATTTGACACTGGTTCTTTTTGTTTGTTTGATTACATAAGGTAGATTTCCATCAGACTGTGGGCCAAATAAGTGAGTTTTTATTTTCAATTCTAGACTTTACTGCAACATTATGACAATCTTATTGATTACAAACGGAACTACGAAATTAAAAAAGAATTTTAATTTATCATATTAAATAAGTATTTAAAAATGTGTATGGTATGTTTTCATCTTGTAAGCACTAGATGTCTCTGGTGGCCATGGAATTAAATATATCATGCAAAAAATAATTATTTTGGAATATAAAAATATATATTTTTGATAACACTAGGTAATTTATGTATTCGGCAATAATAAACATAGATACTGTTGTACAATAAATTTTATATATCATTACTTGAACTAAAAATATCGATGGCTTATTATTTCTCTATGGTATTTTTTAAAAATTCGTTGTATAAAGGTATACCATATTATCTAAATTAATAAACATTACGTTCAAATTATGATTTAAAATGAAAAGTATTGATATAATAGGAACAATTTAACGAATTTCGATGTGTCAAATATTTTAATAATCTTTTGATTTTGAATTTGAATTAAAACACAATTTGAAAAACGTTAATGTAGTATTTCACACTGCCTTTAATCTTAGTGGTAGGTAAGGGGCCCACCAAATATCCTAGCCTGAGGGCCCGTTTCAGGATGTGGGAGCCATGGTGTAGTTACACCGAGTGCAATAGACAAAAGACCGATAAACGAGAAATTAGGCTGTGTTGTGTTGAGTAGGTTTGTGTATAAGTTAAATGAACTAATACTTTTTTTGTCCATTTTCAATTAATATTTTGGAACCTCTATATTAAAAAACCAAAAATCGACGATAAACATTCGGCGAAAAGAACGAATACACCCACTAGTCGGTGGTAGTGTTAGTCAAAAGAGCATTTTTTCAGTGGAATTCGGCATAAATATTGTAGCTCTCTAGACCAAGCGGGTAGCACAGCCGATAATAATTGAGTAATGTTTTAGCATACTAGGCGCACATGTCCAGCATGGTCGCTGTTAGTCACTTCCAATCCGCACAGTCGCTGATGACACGCTCAACGGTTACCGCCGTTATGCCTCCAATTTAATAAAAATTAGGAGAAACTGTACAAATATACCACCGTGTATTGTGAAAATATGTAAAATAATTATATGATGAAGAAAAAGAGCCTATGGGACTAATTTACATTCTCCTCCTTGGCCCCCCCCCCACCAATATTAAATCCTGGGTGCATCACTGGCGCTCTTATCAGAATACATGTTTTAAAAAGCAAGTTTTGGAGTACTCATATTATTTTCAATTTGTGTGTGAGTCAGGGTATGGACCTAATAGGTTGAGCAAGTGGCTGACATCCATTTCTCGTAAAAAACAAAATCTGTCAATACAAACCTCCACTCTGTGGAGGCCCATATGATCCTATCAGGATCGGACATGGTCGAAAAAAAAAAACGCTGTTCATAATTTGGTCCCAGAGCATCAGGTTCATGTTCCTCATTAGGATTATTTTGAAAGTTATTCGTAATTTACATTCTAATTATATTTCGTTATCTTAATTTTCACCTACCAGAGGCTCCTAGCGAAAAAATACGAAGCTTGCAATTTGAGACATTTTGATACTTTACAATTTCAACTGTATAATAATATGTATCTGAAAACATTAAAAAGAAAAATATTTTTATTTTATGTCAAAGATAAACTTACAATTGTAAAAAATGTTATAAAATGTGAATTTGCCAAAGGACCCCTTCTTATTATTACATTAATATTTTATGGTCATATTTCTTATTCAAATTTAGTTTATTAAGTTTTATATGTTGTACCTAAGAGATTTTTCACCAATTCATAGTTAATTTTTATATTTATTTAAAAAAACATTGATTTAAAAAAAAAATTATATGTGTATAATTTGAAATGTATCAGGCAAAACGGCTGAAATACGTAAATTTATTGTTTTTCTAATTATTAATAAATTATTGGTGAAAATACATTGATATTTTGTTTATGGCAGTTTTAAAAATGGCAATACTGAGCAAAGGATAGTTTCTTTTTTCAAATCTTATTTTCTTTTGTTTTTTACGACGATTTTTCTTCCCTTGTCACGTTTTGATTGTCACACCATGGTCACACCTAATAAATATTAATGTTAATATTTTGTAATATTTAAAACATAATAAAAGTTTATTGGTCAGTAATAAACATCAATATCATCTTCTTTTCAAACAGCATCTTTTGAGCCTAGGACTGTAATGTAAAGGGAAATGCAGATGCTAGACGTACCTATATTTGTCAAATAATACTATTTGAAGTATGGTGCTGGAGGTGGAAAGGATGTTGAAAGTCTACGAGTTGAACGAAATTATGAGACCACTGTGACTATGCCGATCACTCTTATGGCTTCACACTTGAGGAAGATGCCATGGGAAAATTCGTGCTATTTGGACAAGAGTTGATGAGTGTTAAAAAGAAATTCCTTCAGATGTATGGCGTAAATCATGGGCGCCGAATGATTTTTCCACCGATTGTACGTAGCACCGAATGCCAAGCCACAGAGAAAGCTACGGTCGCTACTGTCCTGGGTTCTTTTTTCTGTAAACGTTCTTCACCCCTGATAAAAAATATTTTACATTAATTAATATCAAAGGTGTTTCTTTATAATTGTGTGTCCTGTTCGCTATGTAAATACGCTTTTTCTGTATTCAAAAAATAAAAATATTAGCTAGTATAGTGCCAACCCAAGAATTATGTGAATATAAGAATTACTACTCGTGAGATAATTAGATATGTACCGGCGTCTTTATTTAACGTTTTTTCCTGTTGCGAATCAAAAGCAAGTTTGAGACAGATTGACATGATTTTGTCATCTGATGCAGGTAAATTATTTGAGGGATTGAATATATTCTATACTTTCAGAGAACCCTACCTTGATGACACAAAAAAGTTCTGAAAGATATAATACAAAATATACGTGTACGTTATAATAGTGCCTAAGCAAAGAACCGCCAACATGAAAAGAAGAAGAAATACATTCGATGGCGAAATGTGGAGGTATTCTGTGGAGTTTGTATTCTTAGTCCAATGAAAACAAATAAGTATGTCTGACAAATTATTTTAGTCGGATCTCCACAGTTAACCTCTGTTATTATGTTGTATTCTAGGCAGCATTTAATCCAATAAAAAAAAAACTAACTAATGTCACCCACGATGGCCGAGTGGCTTAAGTGTCGTCCTATATCGTCATGAGTTCCAGGTTCGACTAACGTTAATGCTTTTCCGCAGTATACCCACGATATATACATGTACATAAAGTAACTCAAATTTGACATTGGTTCTTTTTGTTTGTTCAATTACATAAGGTAGATTTCCATCAGACTGTGGGCCAAATAAGTGAGTTTTTATTTTCAATTCTAGACTTTACTGAAACATTATGACAATCTTATTGATAAAAAACGGAACTACGAAATTAAAAAATAATTTTAATTTATCATATTAAATAGGTATTTAAAAATACGTATGGTTTGTTTTCTTTGTTGTTTACAAGACAATCTGCTGCGAGTGGAATATAATAACGTCGAAACTGTAAATGCTTTGCTGCGTGCATGTAAAATTGAGATATATGTGGTGCTTCAAAATATGCAAAGCTAATTTGTAAATGGTGTTTAATAATATGAATACGTATATTCATTCTCTTTTTTTCAGAAGAAGAGTAATTTAAAAACAAATAAGTCGTACAAAGAACTGGACCCGTCAATCATTTTGACCCGAAAACATAAAATGGCTATAATATACCAAGAAAATATGCTTGGTTAATGGTGTTTTAAGACTTGTTTTCTATCGTTTTTTTTTGTATGAAGTTCAAGACGATACGCTATGTTATGACCTAAAGAACGAAATAATAATGTTATCATTTATGCACCGAAGTTTGATTCGATATACTTATACGAAAAAGATAAATTAAATACATTTTATTAATTGAACTGATGTTTACCGTGTCCGGAATATTGATAAATGTAATCTATTGTCGCTTACTAGCCTCACGGATATATATTTTTTTTCAATATTAGATGCATGGCAGAGTTTTCTCGCGAATATCATCTGTAAGGTAAAGGGATCTTGGCATTATGTTTGACAGCTGACTAACATTTATTCGTGCTCGGAAACTTGTGCGTATGCAGTTCGCCGTATCATATTACTTCACCGTGAAATATTCATGGTATGGAAAAATTACAAGGTTCTTGTCGGTTTACACTTTACAGGAAGGCAGCAGCAAACAAATTTTGATAATAGCCGAAATACTAGATTATTTGTTAGCGTCCCGTTCACACGGTGACGTATCGTCTTTTTTTCAGGATCGTGATTTATAACGAATCGTTATTTTTTTAGTGGCTTAACCGGTTAAGTGCCCAGAGCGTCTTTGGACGCCTTAATTACACCAATTCTTATGTTAATTACTATCAATTAACTAATTGCGGCATAGAAAGGAATAATCTCAACATAAGTTTTACTAATGGTTTTATAAATGCATTTAAAAATTAATAAATGTAAAAAATCTTAACACCACTGCATATGGATGTACTGAAATATGACTATATTCTGAAACAATTAGATCGAGAGATTTAAAAGAATACTATTTTATGTAATAAAAATACTTTATGCAGTCATCAAATGTTTAAAATAAATATAAAGGATAATAAGGCTTCAAAATTATATAAATAGATTATCTACAAAGTTTAAGGAATGTCCAGGATCATGCTTTGAAAATATCATAAAAGCTCCATTTGGACCTACGCGGAGCACGTGGGCCGTTTATTACTCCTATGAGCGAGTTCACATGCGCCTACGGCTTTACGAATCATGAAAAATGACGTATCCGTCTGAACGCGACATACGGTTTTGTCAATACATCACGAATGCGAAACGCAAAAAGACGGATCCGTCGTTGAAAACATATAGAGATATATGAAAGAGTTCACACTATATTCGTTCTTTTTGACGGATCGTTTTTTTGCGATTCGCCTTTCGACGTGTGTGGGGTGGGGTGGAGGCGGAATGCAGGACGATGTTCGCATGAAATCACTGACATTCTGTAGTATTTTAATCGATATACACACGTGAATTCTTGCGCTTTTTAATCGTTCGTGAGGTTTGGCCAATGTAATTCTTCGAACATCCGCGGCAGCTTATAAGAGTCAATATAACGAGGAGGAAGAACACGCTGTGATAATTCAATAATCTATTGCGATAACAAACAACCGTAGAACTCTCAAACATTATAATGTAATCTGATTCTTGCATAGTATTAAATAAATAGTTAAAAAATAAGTAGTCTCACTCCATTATTTTAATCAGTATGACAGTATTGTAACTATTTAATGTATTGTAAAATAAACATAAATTTGACACTGACAAGATAACAAAATATTTTCTTTGACAGGTCCTAACTATTATAATTGGATTCATAGTAGGTATACTAAGCGTACCCATAAAGTGGTCAGAGTCACTAATGGAAGATTAACTACTAATTAAATACCTAATATGAACGTATGCACAGTTATCCGGGTCAAAGTATTCAGTTGGATAGGAAGTAATTAATATTTATGTATTATTATTATATAAAACTATCCATAAACCCATATCCATATCCAAAAACCGTCCGTACATTATTATAATATGTGAGAATACAGTACAAACGTAGACCCCTTCAAACGAACTGCTCTGCACCACACCCGATGGGAATGGGATGATTTGGCACCGCGTACTGGCCTCGGGCGATTGGCCTCCGGTAATTGGACGCCGACCCAATTGGACGCCGGGAGGATTGGACGCCGCACAGTTGAATTAAATGCGCAAAGGAATAGACGTACATTACGATTTGTTGGAGTAAGTAAGCAAGTCAGTTTAATATGCTTCTATCTTCTCAGTAGTTGTACCTTATACATTTCGCGCTTGACACATTTTTAATATGGATTGAGAATAATTATTATGCCTTATGATGTTTGTTAAAATAAAATAATTCTTCCCTCGTTAGAACTTAAAGATGTGCGTAATCAATTAATTTATTGTGTATACATGGGTACTTATTTATATTTACAATAAATATTTAGAATAATGTTAGATGTTAGAATGAAAATGATATTATATTTCAGCGTTTTATCGACTTAATATTATAATAAAGCTTAAACGTGTATATTATTATGCATACATACGTATTTTAAGATATTATGAAATTACAAACAAAATATAAAGTAAGTTATCTGCTAAGTATAAATGTTTCAGTAGTTTGATTGATAAACTACTAAGGTACTTACTTGACAGGTACCTATCTACCCAATTTTTATAATATTGATTTAGATTGAGAATTATTATGTCTTACGATGTATATTAAAATAAAGGAAGTTTTTCGTTGTTAGAATTAAATATATTTTACAAATCAATCAATATTTGCGTGATTTTATATTGAATTTATAACAATTGTTTGATTCTTTCAGTGTCTTCTTGGCTTAAAACAGTACAATTTAAGCGTATGTATTAACATAAATAAAAAAGTATATTTAATATAATATTTATTCATTTAAGAAAACAGAACATTGTTGACATAAAAAAAAATTCAAGACGTTCACAACATGAGATTCACATTATACAAATATTACCCTCACAAGAGAGAAGAAAAGAATATAATATATAATAATAATAGACATAAGTATAGTTTTATACAGAAAAATAAAACCGAACATTATTAAATTACGAATAATAAGTAATATATTGTACCCATTTTCAATGCCACTGATGGCTTGATTAATTATTAACATGTAAATATAATTCGTTTAATATGTAAGGTAAGGTATCTAGGTATAATTTTACAATAATATCGGCATATTAATTTTTTTATTGGTGATAAAAATGTTAAATATCAATTTATGGTGAAAAAACATTGTTTTAAATTCAATAAAACTCAATAGTTATTTGGTACTTACGTCAAAATATTGAATAATTTTTATGTTTTTTATGTTTTCTGCTGAAGTGAAGACAATATTCTTTTTCTTCGTTAGGACTTCATGACTGAGGATCGTGACCCGAACGATTTAACCGTTTATTGTACCTATACTTATTAAAGAATAGATGATGTTTTGTATACTTAATATTATTTTATACATGTGAATAGGTAGATACTATGAAGTTCGTTTCATATTTTTATTCTAATGGGTATGTATTCATGAGCCCTCGTATGATACAATTTCGTTCAGCAATTAGACAATAAAATTTAATAAGTTTATATTTACTTAGTAGTTGTAATACATTATGTGATTCTGGCTGAGCGAATAACGCGTCGGTTTATGATGTCGTGGATCCCGGGTTCGAATCTTGGGTCCGGTAAAATATACATGTTATTATTCAACTTGTGTTTAGAGTATAGTTCTAATATGTTGAGCAATACTTGAACTTAACTATGACTAGTTATTAGGCCTGATACTGTTTATAGAAATAAAAGTACTCTTTTTTAATATAATATTATTAATATTAATAAGTATATTGTACTTTGCATCAGTAACGCAAACATAAATAAGCATCCCGATCTTGATATCCTAAGGTTAAGGCCGAATAGGCAGGTGCTTCGCTAGTCTTGAGCTAGATGCTATGCTTGTCTACTAACACTACTGCCACATTGCAGGCTACTTGCTTAGATACAAATTCATTTGACATTTGGTAGCGCTCAAGTCAACAACGATATGACACTCTCAAAACTAACCAGAAAGCTACTTCTCACAGAGAATTTAAGTTTAAAATTTCGAAATTCGAAATTGTTGGGTGCATAATGTCAATGCATCTCGAAGTATTCTTGGAGAGTTTCAACTGCTATATACAGAACTACGGCAGTACGATGAAATGTTTCTTGGTTATTTGAGGATGAAACAAGAAACATTTGACCTATTGTCGAACAAATTAAAAGAGACATTAAGAAAGGTAGATACGCATTTTTCAGATGCTCAATAACACCTGAGGAACAACTGGTTGTAACATTAAGGTGGGTAAATCCTTTTGCACCTCTTTGCTTTGCAATATTTTGTCATATATGGGCATACTACGGCCCATTCATAACCTCAAAATATACGTTGTTTGACGTTTGTCATACTGATTACTGAAGAAACATCCGCCATCTTGAAAAATCCATAGACATTGGCAAAATCACCGGGTAAAATAAAACCGGTGAATAAAAAAACATAAAATAAACACGTTGGTTCGCCGGGAGTCTCACGAGGTGACTCATAATCACGTAGCGAGGCGCGAAGTGTGCAGTGTGGCCATTGCGATATAATAGTGTGCGTTCGTTCGCTAGGATACGCCACTTAGCACGTAGCGACCAAGCAAGGCACCTGCCTATTTGGCCTTAGCCTAATCGTTTGTATCGAATTCCTAAGTTTTATGTGAAGCATTATCAGTTGTTTAAGCCTGGAGTAGTTACCCAAAACTGATGTCACCACGCACCCAATTGTGGTTTGACAGCGGCTGCATATACATGATGGATAGAGATCGGGCAGCTCAAATTATGTCATCCAGTATTGTCAGTGTGCTATCAATATAAAACTCCAAGAAAATACCGTCGTGGGTTGTGAAACTATGTAAAAACGTAATCAAAAGACATAAACAATATATTTTATTTTGTATTTCAACTAATGAATATTTTTCCTGGAGATTGTAGCAAAAGAGGATTCCTTGTCTATTAATTTTCATGCAAATTATGAAGATTTAGAAGGTTTTGGGGTAAAAAAAGTGTACTTATGTCAAATTAAAACTTGCTTCAGCATTTTCGATATGAAAAGCATACAATTCTTTATCCACCAGGCAGAAGATGGGTTTCTTCAATACCTTTGGATACATTATTTAATGGTTTTTAAAACATGTTTTTTGGTTAATTGTACGATATTTAGTTTATTTATATTGACTGCTATTTTAGATTATAAACCCATCATCAGGATGATTCAAAAATAACTAAAGTTAAAATTGAAACAGCGAATATTTTTTGTTCACAGCATACATAATGATATTATCATCCTATAAAGTAGTATCATATTATATTTTATTTTATCATATTTTAATTTATTATATTTTTTTTTATTATTTAATATTTTATTTTATCATAGCTAAAAAAACAAACAAAATTCTATTGAGGTTTCCTCGCTTTACCATTCGTTGAAGTTTCCATACAAAAGTCGTCGTTTAGACGTCTAGTAAATTCAAGATTTTTTTTAAATATTAATTTCGTGTTATATTCTTTTGTCGTTGATTCCAAAACGTACGTATCCCCTTTACTTAGCTACTTAAATTATGTCGTAATGTATAGTTTTCAATCACACAGAGGTCTTCAGGTCGGAACCCCCCGAAAAACGAAATAATGCATTATATTAAAATAAATATTTGCTTTGAATAATGTCATGCATTATCTTTAGTAGACAAGACAGCGCGACACGTATGATACAAACGGACAATATTAGTCTTGATAATTACACACACGTGCTAACTATTTGTGGATGTAACATGTGGCAGCGACTTGTAAGTATGTAGAAGTCCATTAGTAGTTTTATCTACATGTCAGGTGTTCATCGCTAGAGTCAAATCGAGGAGTGTCTGGACATAAAAAATATAGGTACCCAAAAATGTACAGTAGGATAACGACTTGGAGAAAATAGATCGTGGCTGTGGACTTTCCAAACCTCACTGCGAGTCCAATTCAGAAGACATATTCTGTAGTTTTTACTATTCGTATGAAGGTTAATACCCAACGTTATACCAACTTAGCATTTTTCTTGCCAGATCTACCATTTTTTAAAACAATCTGGTTTGAAAAATTCTCACCTGTCGTATGGTGTTAAAACTGAAGTGTTTTGGCACCGCAATTCGCTTATTTGTACCATATAGGTATCGGATAAATAAAATAAATACTACTTATAAAATGATTACTAAACTTCTTACCTGGATTAATTTTATGACTTATTTTCTTACGCCTTGTAAAACATGATATTTTTTCTTGTAAAAACAATGTTAATAATAATGAAATATTATTTTAAAATGTTAGTTTCTAAACACTTTTAAGATTCTGCCATGTAGAGCATATTTTTGTGAATAACAGTTGCCAACACTGTAGGTACTATAAGTCAATTTTGTTACATTTGAAAAATATTTCTAGTCAATTATTTGGTGATATTAAAAGTCGTAAAAACTAGCACCAAGGACACATAGGTAACGGTTCTATAATGATAAACACTCGAATATTATTGAACACACGCGTCAAAATTAATATCATTTGGGCATCGTTAACGTCTTCACTCGCTTAGATTTGTAGTATTTGGTATGTTATAAAAAAAAAACAACAGTCTGACCTCTCAGAGACATGTGAAAAGATAAATTTAATTTCCGTTAGTCAGAAATCATGCTATGAATATGTTTTTGATTAATGCAGTATGACTTTGTCGAGTTTTTCACCGGATATCATGATTTGATCTCAAGTGTTCAAGGTGCAACAATATGTCATCCAAAGTTCATCAGTCATCTCTGGCCAGTGATAGTTAGTCTTGCTTTAATATAAATAAATTTATTTCTTTAATTGTATTTCTTAAAAATATACACAAACTTAACAAGCCACATCTTAATGATAATACTAATCACAAACAGTATTGATTGTAATATTATAATAAACTATTGACAGGTAGAAGGTATGAAATTTTGAGAAAAATTACGAGGTGCAATTATGCATAGAGACGGCAAAACCAAAATAATTCTTAAATATTTCTCTTTACACTGACCGCTTTTTATTTTTCGTCGGTGTTTTGTAAAAAGGGCGAATTAACCAAAATGCTGTTTTACAGGAGGAGGATTTTTAACTTTTGATATTTATTTGTTTTTTACCTGTAGATGATTATAAATATCTAACAAGTTTATAATAAAGCTAAGAAAGAATACTGTCATTTACATAGGTTATATAATATTTTAAAAGGCCTAATATGTCACATTCGCTTTTTATTTTGAAATTTTAATTAATTTAATTTTAGTCGATTATCGTTTTTAAGTACTTTTCTGTGGAGATACAAATTCGCCGTTTTTACACAACAAAGCTAGTGGGGTACATATTGTATATTCATTAAAATCTCGATTTCGCCAAAATGGTTTATTCGCCCTTTTTACAAAACACCAACGTATGATCCGCCTCGGTCTTAGTGTGAAAAAAATAATTCTAAGTCTTAAAATATTGGCCTACTTTGTATTAATACCACCATTCTATGTATTCAAAATATATATTATTTTACTTTGATACTATAGGCCCGAGGTTGTTATTGGCCACTTAAAGAAGATTCCTACACTCTGCCAAATTTTTCTCCTCCCCTTCACTAATCTTTGATTCCTAGCTCTTCAATAATTAATGCAGCTTTCTAAAATCTATATTATTATACAAAGGTGTTGATTTTAGATTCCCCATCTCAACCCGTTTTGTGTGTATGTACATTGTGGACATGCAGGTCTGTCTTCCATTACGCTTAAAACGTGTCTGAAAGAAAAGATGTTATGTGCTCACTGTCCGATTCTGATACGGAGCCGCACGGAACCGATGTAACAACCATGCACTATGGTACTTAATGAAATAATTTAGATGTTATTGTTATTTTGGCGTATTAACTGGACAAATACAATTATACAGTGATACCAAATGAGTATTAAACGTCCACATGGAAGCCCTAAAATCCGCTGAATAGACGAACTCATAAAGTTCGGTAGATGTACATGGCAGCGAAGAACTTATGACCAGAATAATGGACAGAGCTAGAAGAGGCCTTCATCCAGCAGTGGATCAACCTCGGCTGATGATAACGATATAACACCAGTCTTAATATAAACAAAATCGCAAATATTAAAGGTGCGAAGTTAATGATTGGTAATTAACGATTATCACTAATTTTATAAAATAGCGCGGTAGTACATTTGCACGTAGGCGATTGTACCCCTCGAAACGGCTCTGGATGGGTAGGTCATATTAAAAGATTGCGTAATAATAGGTCACGCAAAATATTATGTAGCCGGAAAATTTCACGGACGGAAACATTTAAAAGCTTATTTAAAAAAGATCCTACTTACTATGATATTGAAGAACGTAAAAAATTAGTTTTTTAAAAACAATTCACTGTTTTAATACAAAAATAAAATATTAATCGATCTAATTATAGTCAAAGCCTTTGTTACAGGTATTTTGTGTTTGGCTCGGATTTAATGTATATTTCAATAGTTTTCCATCACATATATAAGTACATATGAACATCGATTATCTTTTGACAGCTGGCGTAATGACTTTTGTACGTCTTTCTTCTAACGGATATGTTACAACAAAAACTATGAAGATTGTTAATGCATTCTAGACACATGCCACAGCGTATAAAATAATGCAACATAGTATGTCAATCTATTTATTTGAAAATATTCACTGACAATATTGTATTTAGATAAACTATGTACGTATATTTTATCATTTCTTTGTATATTTTATGGTTTTGGATGCATTTATGCACATATATGGAAAACCATAATTTTGTTTAGAACCATCTTGTCTCGAAAATTCTCGAAAAAAAATAATAAAACTCGATTATCGTGTTAATCCCTGAAATTTTAAAGAAACAAAAGATTTCGGTTTTTTGACAGAAAATAAAACTATAATAAATATTGCTCATTGTAATCCAATGAATGTGGAAGGAATGAGAAGTTAGAACGTAGTATTGATAACAGAAATCTACTATACCTTTGCTACATATGATTTAGATATGTGTGATAACACTGCAGCATTCCCAACCTGGTATCCAAGAAAGGATCTACGGTAAACGTAGCAGAGGACGACGCCACATTTCATAGCTTAAAAACCTCCGTAATTGGTACGAGTGCAGTATCACCGAACTGTTCCAGAAAGCAGATTATATAGAAAATATCGCTCTGATGGTGGCCGACCTACGCTATGATTGGCAGAATAAAAAAGAGAAGATTGCTCTCTGCTAGCTATAAAAAAATATTGAGAAATCTCAAATTGAGAATCAAATAATTTTCTTTAATTCTCGAATCTTGGGAATCGATTTATATTGAAAAACTAGGCATTTTGTCTTATCGTTCTCACACGGTAACCCAAGGTGACATCACCGGAACGGACGAAATTTATTAGCATCGTAAAGGGAATGTTAAAAAGCTTTTACCCTAGGGCACCGTGATATCTGTCAGGAGCACTGCGAAATTTAAAAAAAAGCTGACCCAAAAGGTAGGTACATCTTGAAACATTTTTGCTAATAGACTAAACGTAACCAAGTGACCTTCATTTAATCAACGGGGTATTTCCATTGGAAAGTTGAGCTTGTTTATATTTGGATATCACATCATAATTATTATTAGGTAGTGAAAAAAATTCTAACATCCAGTGACGTTATATGGGAGTAGGCAGGTCATGCCTTGGTTAGAAGCGATACTCAATAAAGGGCTGCACATGAAGAAACTAATACAAACAAATAACAATATTAAAACTTTTGAAAGCAGTAACCGATCGATATTGTAGTTTAATTTTGTTTCCGACCATGTCCGATCCTAATAGGATCATATGGGCCTCCACAAAGTAGAGGTTTGTATTCCCAGGTTTTTGTTTTTTACGAGAAATGGATGTCAGCCACTTGCTCAACCTATTAGGTCCATACCCTGACTCACACACAAATTGAAAAACAATATGAGCACTTGCCAGACCCAGGATTCGAACCTGGGACCCACGGCGTGATAGTCCAACGCTTAAGCCGCGCGGCCACCGTGGGCGTAGTTTAAAATTGGCAACATAAATTTATTATTGTTGTATAGTATAGTTATGGGAATTACTACTATAGTAGAAGAGTTTTTTCACAGAATAGATAATAAATAGAGTTCTAATAGGCAATATTCAATACACTTAATTTTGATGCAAGGTTTTGAATGAGTGTCATACGAAAATGAAACATGCACGTGCAGTGGTGTATGTAATATAGCAATATTAAATGACCGTCAACGCATAAAACGAGAGCAGTTGTCAGTATTCAACGTATGACGTATTCTTGACACGTTTAAATTTATCCCGGATTATTTTTTACTCGAGATCGGTTACTTGTAGAGGTTTCGTATAACTCTACAAACTGTCATATATAAATATAAATGTAACAGTCTTTTACTCTGTGCCGTGTTTATACGAAATTTATTCTACAATATAAAACCATGAAAATACCATATCTGTGTGTTATTCATCACGTCTGGAAAGACTCCATGTCACGCACACATCCGCAACCTTCAGAAGAGATATTCATAACATCGGGGACTACCAAAGCATCTTCCTATTACCCACGATAAATTGCTACTCCTTAGCTATCCTTTGATAGGTATTTCAGTTCCCATTATTTCTAAGTTCCTTGGGTTTCTTCAACGCTTTTGATTATAAAACATTTTTTAATATTAAAATAAATATTTCTTTTCTCATAAATATGCAGGGCTTACACTCAGCTACTGTTATGTTATGACGCTATTGACTGATCTACTAACAGGCCATTACAGAAATGCGAGTGTATTTTCCATACTATTAAAGCATAATTTATCACGCTGTCTCATCGTTTTTTAGTGTGAAACGTAGTATACGTCAGTCGATATGCGATGAGATGCCATCTCTTTTAACCCTTTATATGCATCCGTTATTTATACGTTTTCATTACTCAAAATTAACCGAAGTGCACCATCTTGTGGAAAAATTACATATTGCGTTCCTCTTCGTGAATTATTTAATAATATATATTATTCTAAAAGGAGATCCGCCGATCAGGTCCTCATTGCATTTCCATCTCTTAGTCTGCAAATTGCAAATGCATTTCCATCTCTCAGTCAGGGTACCCTTCTGAATGATGATGCTTTAAGTTGCAGCAAATTGATGATATACGGCGGTGAAAATTGCTGCATTCGCGCCGCATTGACGCGGATACTAGTTTGGTTTGGTTTGCCAGATGTGCATTGCATTGTCTGTGCGAATACCAATCGACTTGCAACATATTATACCTTCAATTTACTGCAATTTGCAGTGCCGTATGCCTTAGTCTCTATGCTGTCAGACTAGATTAACCTTTGAGTCATACAGCAATGAAATTGTCGGTTGAAAAAGACCGGTTATATGGATTGACATGGATTGAGCTGCCAGAAGAGAGCTTGAATTCTGTTGAGTGAGTTTCATCAAGGCAGGAGTATCTTGGCGTCCGTCGATAGAATGGCAAAGGCCTGATGGTATCACGATGATTCCTTGGAAGGAAGGGAAATGTATGGTTTGGGATGCCAGATGCCACTGTGGTGGATACACTCGCGGCACCGTATTTTCAAATATGTAAAAGCTCAATTTTTATAGTAGAATATTTTTAATAATATTAGTACTTATACTTTCCGGTTTGCTTTGATAGTTAACTATTCACAAACTAAATTCGGTGTATTGAAAGGGTTAACGCTCATGCGCTAGTAATGTCCATCGCAGAAGAGAGATGCACACATGTGATTTACTTATACGAGTGAACGCGACAGCAGCTATATTTGCAGGCGTATTGCGGTTAACAGTTAAATGAGAAATTGCGATGGCCGTTAGTTAGTTTTGTTGACCAGTAAGAAGTGATCTCTTGACTAAGAGCGTTGTTCCATATTCGAATTTTATCAAATGGATGCGTTCAGCATATCTCATTTCGCGCGCGTGCAGTTATACACAAACTCTATGGAAAATGGACCGTTCAAAATTTGAAAATGTGTAAACGTCAAATGTAAATATTGTGCTACGATAAAAATGACCAAATTATTGATAAAAATGCAATATTCAAACGGAAAATAGTCAACTAAATTTCATTAATAAATATAATATAAATGATGAATATTATTATTTAGACTTTTCTGTAAATACTGAATGTAAAAATTATATATTATTTGAAAAATTATCCGTAAAAAAGACGTTTAAAAATACTCAATAATATAATATTTTCTATTGAATTTTATTAATGGTTTAATTCGTGATATAACTACTATTAACGAAAACAATAAATATATTTCTTAGTTTTGTGTAATAATGCATTGGTTATAG
This sequence comes from Rhyacophila brunnea, assembly GCF_057557595.1. Taxonomy (NCBI): domain Eukaryota; kingdom Metazoa; phylum Arthropoda; class Insecta; order Trichoptera; family Rhyacophilidae; genus Rhyacophila; species Rhyacophila brunnea. The sequence goes on along the minus strand of NW_028232893.1, from coordinate 18,101,156 downwards.
CATATATTTGAAATAATACATTAGTTTAGTAAACCGCCGTTCTAAAATGAATGATGTTTCAATTATTTTTTGACTTTTTCTTGCTTTACATAATAAATTTCAAATAATGGAATAAATTAGTGTCTCATATTGTGAATGTGAAATATTTTTTTATGTGACGTAAAGAGAATTACAATTACCAAAAGTGTGTAAAGAATAATTGTTAATTCGACTTTGGATTATATAGGGTGAGTGCCTTTTGCTTCTTTCTAAATTATTATTATAATCGCTAATAAAGTCTAATTAAAAGAGGTGAGCACTAATTTTAATAATTAATGCTTGAGTTATGTAAGCAAATTTGCTATTATTATTTATATCAACATGATTATGTAGAATTACTTACACCAATATTTTGACAAGTATATTATTATTATTTAGATTAATTTTACATGAAAGAATGTGTGATGTAAAAGCAGATTTCAATGTTTTATACGAGATACAGTAATTACTGAAATTGGTTTTATATCACCACAAACTGCTTAGCTGAACCAAAAATCAATCCTCATCAAGGATCAACTCAAATCGACCGGGTCAACAACTACGTCTATCTTAGACAACAAATGTCAATTGACGATGGATGTGCAACGAGATTGCTCACAGAATCAAACTGTCATGGAGTGCATTTGGGCGCCTGAAAAGTATCTTCACAGATGACCTCACATTTTGTCTTAAGCGTAAAGTGTTCAACCAATGTGTGCTATCAATGCCACGTACGCATGTGAAACATATACTTTTAATGTAGGAGATATCCAAAAATTACGAATAACGCAACGTGGCATGGAAAGGTGCATGTTGGGCATAACGCGTAAATATCATAAAATAAACCGATGGACAATGAAGCAGACAAGAGTACGTAATGTGATCGAGGTCGTTAAACAAATGAAATGGCAATGGACTGGATATTATTTCGCTCGTCGAGTGTACAGCCGCTCGACAAATACTATCATACAGTGGTACCCAAGGGACACTAAACACTCTCAGAAGCGCCATAAGACCCGCTGGATAGACGAACTCATAAAGTTCGGTGGATGTACGTGGCAGTAAAGAACTAGAGACCGGGGAGAGTGAAGGGAGCTAGGGGAGGTCTTCATCCAGCAGTGGGTCAACAACGTCTGATGATATCGTTATCATTGTAAAAAGTCTATATCGAAGGTGACGGTTTTAGGTACGCAAAAATGCGAGAAATTGACAGTTTCGGATGCCCTCTTGCAAAAATTTTGTCTGTTTGATCAACCACAATTAAGTGTTACAGACTATAATATCTTATATCGAATAGTTATACTTTCAGGATATTTCTACACTTTGGTTGATTTATTTTTAGATTCAGATTATAAAAAATATGCATTATTTTTTTAATAAAATTTTTACAATTTCGGATCAAGAGACTGCCTCATCTGCGTTATGGAAAATTGACAGGGACTAAACGAAATTAAATTATGTAATATGATCTGAATTATGTAATATGAAATTAAGAGTAAAAATTGGGTCCCTATAATCTATTATTTTACTTGAAATGCTCAAAACGCTATGGTAAAAATATGATGATATGTGAACAAACACAGCGGTTAGTTTTGTCAAAACATGACCAAAGACCTTACCATAGTTTGATCACTGATAAGTGACATTATTTTCCTAATTAGTGGAATAATTGACAATCTAATTATCGTAATATTCTTCCTCGGTTATTTATTTTAAGGTATTTTCGTCAATGTTAAACAAAAAAATGAACCGAAATTTATGTGGGAAATTCAAAGGTTAAAATTGCTCTTGCTCATCTATAAATTCAACATAAATATTAAAATTATTAGTATATATTATATATATATATATATATATATATATATTGCCCATCTGTATCTGCTTTATACAGGTATGGAGTGATGAGCTTAACCCAGTGACGTCCCGTGGGGGTAGGCAGATTGACCGTCGCTTGGAGGCGGCAGTTACTCGAAGGACGGCAAATCGAGGAGAATCATTAGGTGTATATAAAAATAGGTACTTATCTAAACTTAGTAATAACGGAAATATCTTTCCATTAAAAATTGAGTCACTGGTTGGAAAGAAAATGTATTGATTAATATAATAGGTTGAACAGACCTGATTTTTTTTGTCGGATTCGCGGTGTCTAGTTTACTTCCGTTGTCCTTGGATGTCACATCTTTGATGATTTTGCCAGTCATTCGCGAGTTTTGAAAGTTGTCAGGTGTATATTTAAATGTATCTAAAACCGTGGACATGCAATATTGTCTATTGAAGCATGGCATTTAAATTATATTTAGTGGTACCTACATATTTTGTTAGCAATGTATCCTTACAACACATTTCTTAGATATTGCAGTCACGAAAGGATGATAAAAAATACTGTATAAAAAATGGGGCGGCATTTTGGCGCTGCTTAGGGGCGGTATTTTGCCTAGGGACGTCACTGGCTTAACCCTTAAATGCATGATGGCAACACTTTAACGTAAGAGTACGGTCTTATTACATTGCTAATCGATAATGTTTAGTGTTTAATAATATTATAAATTATCAATGGTAGGTACATGTGAATAAAAACTATAACTATTTTGTCAACGCACACTGTCCACTGCAGAGAATTACACGTTTTCAAAAAAATTCACTCACACAAAAAATATAAGGAATAATAATGTAGTTTGTTGCTGAAAGGCAACACCATGCAATTAAGGATTAAACTAGTCTTGTAAGGACGTTCTTTTTCTTCCACGACATCGCTTACTGGAAATCTTCTTTAGAATAATAAATTAATTTACTTTAATACTGACATTTGAAAAATGCTGTATCTCAGAATTGTAGCCTCTTGCGCTTCAGCAAAAAATGTCATAATACATTGGTTATTTTACAGTACCTATACTGTATGCCCTGAGTTATCCATATGCCCCCTCTAGAGTGGATATAGTGAATAAAATAGTATGTTATAAATGCAAATAGCCAGGCAGGACAAGGAAATTAAACGTTAAAGCGAAAACTGTACCTCATCGACCTACTTTTGCAAGTTAAAGATACGCTTATAAACTTCCGTTCCAAACAACTTCTAGCTTGTTCTATACTCTATACTATTTAAAATAATAGGTATAATGAATTCTATTTCCTTAATTTCATGTAATATAATATAAAAAAAATATATTGTACAAAGGAAATAGAACACCTTATTAACAAAGAAGAACAAAAGAATTCGTAATGTAGATATTATACTCGTACAACATAATAGAAGGTTCTAAATTCAAATACCTATTTTGTATTGGGTATATAGAAATTGTTTAAAATAAGCGAATGAGAATATCAGGATGAAATCAGTCTTGAATGTATATCAGTATATTGTAAAATGCACAAATTCAAACGAACACAACAAATTATAAATTTAAGGGGTTCACAGCATGACATAAAAGTATGTGTAAACATGGTTATAAAATGAGTAAAACGTACAATATGGAAGTACACGGAATGCGTTAAGTAGACTCTATTTAAAAAATATATATCATTTTCACGTAGATCTAGTGATTACTTGACGTTTTCATTTCTAGAGATTCGAGAATTCTCGAAATCAATAAAATTTGTTTTCTAGAGAAATCGAGATTGTTTTTTTTTATTTCTCGATTCTCTAGAAATGGAAATTATTATGAAATTCGACAGCTTTTTTCTTAGCTCTTATAGCCATTTTTTTCACCGAGAAATTAAAGATATTCCATTCCAAAACTCTTGAATCGATTGGTAGCTCAGCCTAATAACAATTTCTCGATTTACCAAAAATCCCATTGATGATTTATCTAGAAATAATAATTTTTGCAATTCGAGATTGGTATTTTTTGATTATGTATCAAAAATTTTCTAGAAGAGATTTCTTGATCACAATCTCTATGCTCTCTACCTTACGCAAGTGGAATATATCAAATATAAAAAGCAATTTGATTTATCACAGTTATTACGCTCCCAATCGGCATTAAGAAGAGAGAGTTTTTGAGAGAACGAACGTTACTCCCGAATTTTAATATAGTTATCAGGGATACATAGGGTAACGCTACCAATATTGGTAGATTTCTTATTTACACCACGTCGTAGAAGCCGGAACAAATTGTGGCCAAATATAATATACATCCTCACAGTATGAGGGATTAGATAAAGCCACGGATGGTATCCATATAGCCTAAAGTAAAGAATCTCCAATTTTTTTTAACCTTTTCATCATAATATCATACTTCAACTGATGTGGGACCCATGCAATAGACCCATTTTAAGGAATTTATGACATAAATAGGTATAAGTAGATATATTTTTTAATAATCTTTAATTGAGATTTTTATGTATAGGAGTGTGTTGATACACGTCAATTCAATAACTACATGGATATCTTTTATTATTATATTGTGAATTGCAATTATTATTATTAAACTAAATAAAAATACACACGCCTGTCTTTACAATAAACCTACCTACTTATAATTTTAAATGAATTTTAAAGAATATATAACCGTTTTTTGAAATCAAGATGTCTTAAAGTGAAGTATGTAACCATTATATACTAAGTTAATTCATTTTGTAATTAATATTACCATCACGATTTCTTTAAACAAAAACGATCTGGTCACGTTTTCCATATTAATGTATTATATTAACTTATATTATAGTGCATAATATATAATATTAAGGTAACTATGCACCTGTTCTATTTAAAACACATCTCATTATGGTATACAGATATAATATATCGCATATTACTATTCTACATATAACTAAAATAATAAAACCGGACCTACCAAAATGAGTATTATCAGTTTCATATTAAAGCTACGGAGATTATTTCATACGTTTTACTTCGGAAGGTTTTACAAAGAAGTGTTTAGAAACATTAGAAATTTGAATGCGACTCTTTGTTCTCCTTTGCAGCTTCACTGGATGTAATGTCTATGTTAAAGGTTTTTTTTTGGTATGCTGTATCTTACATAATAACCTTTGCGGGCTCTATTATAAGGCTGGTGATAATCCCTGCATTCAGAGATAAAACAATTGTCAGGAAATCTGCAAGTGTGTCTTTCAGCACACTATAAAATTCAACCTTGTCTTTTAAGTGGGCTTTTTTAATAGCTTGGATCTTTTGAGAGAATTAAGGCCTTTTATGAAGGTCCTTATCACAGGTCGTGTTAATTATTTGTTTCCACAATATATTTAAACTTCTCTTTATTAAAAATGAGTTTAAAGTCTTTTGTATCATTGTTGCACTTTTTTGTTTCAATTGTAATCGTGATTACCAATAAACAATACAATATGCAATACAAAATAAGACAAAATAGTCACTTTATAATACATTTTTGATGTAGTTTTAATCTTCATTATAAAAAAATTCTACTGCAGCTGGTTATACATTTAATGATATAATGAGCAGTTTCATTTATTGTTATTTTTGTTTAATATTCTATTAATTTGGATGGTCCTTATCGGCGCCTTGTGGATGTCGTATGTCCTTCAATCCTCAATCATTAAGAAAACGTTTTGTGCCATTTTCTCTTGATAACTTCCTTCCGTTTCTTATATTAATGACAGCTTATAAACAGGATGTAAAAACAAATGAAAAATCATGATAATTACCGGTCACTATAATAATTATTACCTTACCTATTACCTATTATTATACCTTCAAAAAAATACAAATTACTAAGTACACAATTTATGTACCATTTTGAATGACCTTAAAATTATGTCAATTTCAATGGGATCTTTATTAATATGAATTTTGAACGCGTCATTTATATATAAATTATAACGAGGATTTTTTTCAAATCGTTGCTATAGACTCTATAGAGCATTTTCAAAAATACACCTAAATTATAATATGTTCTAAATTTAAAATCTGTTACGTTTCTATATACCTCATGTTGACATTATATAATATTATACCTATTAAAGAAGCGCGTTATATTCAAGTAGCAGAATATCCGCTTTTGAAGCCGTGGGTCGGGGATCAAATTCTGCGTCTGGTAAATTTAAAAATGTTTTTATGTTTCTAAATAGAGCAAAATCCGATTTATTTAAGTTAATGACTGCCAAATATTGATAAAAAAAAACCTTCTTTTGAACAGATCCAACTTTTATACCATATAATGGCTGATTTTTTTTATTACTAAGTATAATAATTAAATTAACTGCAAGTCATTTCGCGTTGCAGATTTAGTTGTAGTAAACTCACATTATTATTGCCGACATCTGTCAAAACCGCAATTATTTCAACATAATTTTAGTTTCACTTTATCAGTCAATTCACATAAATTATAAATAAGTGCAAATACCGCCTATATAAAACTTGAATTTTGAATTCGTGAATAATCATAATTATTTTGAATATTTAAAATACACAAACCATAATGTTAAATTTATTTAACCGTTCAACTAATTAAATGTGCCCATGTCGCCCTGAGATAAACCCTGTAACTTTCATCCAGCCATTATTAATTTGAATTATGCTACAGTACCATTATAAAAAAATACTTCAAAATAGGTCACCATATCCCTTTACTGCATAGTGTCGCAAATTTGCGACATTTCAAACTATTTCGATATAGCCAATGCCATCTGTGTAAATTATCAAATAATATCCTTTTTCGATGCCTAGAAAACTGTTTTACCATAAACATCCTACTTTACCGATTTTGTTTGGACATTTCAAGAAATAAAGCATTTCTGCATTATAGTCTCTGCATTTCTGCTTTGACAGTTGACGAATTCGTATGTACGCGAAAATCCGCATTTGTAAATAAATAAAAAAAAATATACAGAAGATTGAAATTGGTTGAACAAAAATATCTACACATCAAATAAGGTGTGTACATTAGTTTTTTATAATTGTTTTCATTTGGTTTTGTATTTTGTCATACTAAAATGTAAGATTTCCAAAAGTCGTAAATCTGCGACACCACGCAGTAACATACAAAATTTAATGAAATTTTCGAAAAATATTTTTTTCATTATTTTTTCTTCATTCACAAGGCATTTTGACACCAAGAAAAAATAAAAATTTTCAAAAAAAAAAAATCATGCAGTAAAGGGATATTTTAATGCACCAACATCAAAAATATTTCTTTTTCTTGAGCATAAACAAACATACTAGAAAAAAATCTTGAAAAACATAATTATGACGCCGAACAGTTCTCGAATCTGTATCCATTGGAGTCCGATCCAACCAACATACTTTACTAATGTAGTGTCCTGCGTCCTGCATAATTACTATGAAAATAACTAGTAGTCGTGCAACTGAAGTACTTTTTCGTAAATTTCGCTAATATATGCGACTGGATTTTGTGGTTTGAATGAAGATACCAATACTATGTACTAACCTTGATTATAAGATAGCGTTAGGAATATTTCCAAATTTTAGTATTAACGTAGTGCAATTGCTAATAATTTAATAAACAATTTATTTTATTCAACAAATATTTCATAAAATTTGAGAAAATACAATGATTTAAAGAGCGTACATAATTTTATAATTCCGATAAGAAAAAATTGATTCTGGCATTCTTAAAATAAATAATTCCAAGATAAAAAGAACTTTTTACATACAACGTTTTTAAATTTTCTGTTGAATCATATAAACTTGACTTGACTAGCTTAGACTTAAACGATCAAAAAAATTTGTGCTTGTTAGAAATACTGAATAATGAAATGTCATTTCATATTGATTTCCATAGTAACGCACGTATATATATTATTTAATAATTTAGTTTCTAGGAACCCCTAGCAACCAATAATGGTATCGAAATAACTTTTCATACAAAACATAATTAACTAAAAATAAATTCAATTCCACTTAAAGATGGCTAAAAGTATTAAAAAAATGCGTTGGCATCGTGTTCTGATATTTTCTAAAAGTTTCAAATGTCTAGCTAGTCGGGAAGTTAGTTAAAAATCGATTGCAAGATTTGTACCGGACAAACAACCACCGGACAAATAAGAATACGACCTAAGAAAAACGTTGTAAAAAACGTCGTAAAATAAAGTTTATTTCATATTTACACCAGTTCAACTGATATAATATAATATAAATGTCGGGGATTGACCGTCAAGTGTTGTTATAGTACAAACCATTCATATTATGGTTCCTTCTAGTTATACTCTTAAGCTTTTTCATTATGTTGATTCGCATAAGTAATATTAAATATATAGTTCTATCACGTAAACGGCAGTTGAATCAGGAGGCAAATATGATAAATATTATAAATCAATCTCAAAGCACTGTTAGGAATGCTAAACGGTTATGAGATCGCAAATTCAAACTAAGCGCGCCTACCGTATGTTATATTTTTCGATTAAAGAACAAAAATAAAAAAACGTAAATTAAAATGAGTACGTATGTAAAATAACTGTGTATAAATTGAATGGTGTTGCACCTAAAGGAAACAATCACAAAAGCATAGTAGCTCAAAAAACGTAGGTACTAGAATTTGTACCATATTTTGATAGATACTTACCATACAATTTATCCTTACCTACTTTAAAATAATGTGATAGGTTTATTATGTCAATGTTAAATTCCTCAGTGGTGTAAAAATTTCCACAAAACCAACAGAAGATTATTGGGTTTTTGTCAATGTGCCACAATGCACCTTAATTATAGCAAAGTATAGAAATTCAATCGACAAAAAATACATACTACTAGAAAATATCTTTTTAAAAACAGTTCGACAGAACTTGAACCTGTAACCATTACATACACGCCAATGTGCTTGAAGTGATATGGAGTGATCTGAGCATCGGTTAGTAATCCGACCAATTATATCTCATTTTAATACTTTGGACGCGGAAGACGCACACGGTGCGTAATGACCAGGCGGCCGATCGATGTAATTAACGTGCATTTTAAAGGGGGCAATTGAAATCTCATTATCTATTCAGCAGCGAAAGCGTTAAAACACAAAAATCTATAGCCAACATTAACGCAATTTGATAAGTATTTTATGTAAAAACTAATAGTTAAATTTGTCGTATTTAAGTAGGAAGCTCGTGGCTCAATTGGTAGTTGACGAAAATTATAATATCTGATACCATTATATCACTATAACGTCAAGAATTCTCCTATTGTTTCATTGTGTTGTTCTATTACTTATTATTATATTATATATATATATATTATTACCGAGTACCGACCTGCCTTCATTAAATATCTGAATAAATTAATAAACTAAATACATATCAAGCTTATTTTCAGCACGTTTAAAGCTGTTTATTACGGTATCAAAAAAAGCTAATAAAAACGCCATAAGCTAGATGTATTTTTGCAAGCTAGATACCTATCGAAAAATGTAAGATCTGGCAAGAAAAACGCTAAGTTGGTAACGATGATCCGGATTATCAAAAATCCGGATAATCAAATTTCTACTGTATTTTATTGGACCCGTGAAGATGTAGAAGGAAACGTTTTAAAAGAAAAAAATTACTCGGCGACTGGAAAAATAGAATTTTGACTGTCTCTCTGTAAGCCGTATATGTATTCAACTTTCGATCGATTGTGGGATGATTGCTTTTTGCATGACGCCATCTAATTTATGAATGTATGGTTATTTTAATTAATGGTTCGTTCTTTCATTTTAATTTTTATACATATTAATCAATAATATTTAGAAAAATTGTAAGTAATTAATAATTATGCAGTATCATCATTTAGTTATAATTATCAATTCATTGAATGGACAATAGATATTTTCACAAGCACCAGTTGTTTAAGATAAAAACATTTAATTAAGAAATAATTTTTCAGAATATAATGTATAATATAATCAACAATCATTGGAGAAGACTGGATTTTTGATGGAGGTAAACGATTTATGCTTAACCGAAAATAGTAGTAGTTATTTATGTATAATTTAGTTTCAGGATGGTTATAATATTGAAGCTTGATTGAATATAAAACATAAAAAAGTTCAAAGAAACAAAATCGATATTTTTTAAATCCCTTGTCCCTACATAATATTAATTTTCCAATCGACCACATTAAATTCAATGTTTTATATTGTTATAAATCAACACCGGAACCTGTGAATAAATACTATAACGATTTTGTCAGCACACGTCAATTGCAGAGAACAGAAAATTTTTAAATAAAATTTATTGGCACAGAAATACAAAAAAAAACAAAAGTCACAAAAAGATGGGGCATGTGTTCCGGATGCCGCCAAAGATTGCGACACTTCGTACCCTTGTGGTACAGCCTCAAGAGTTCCGTCGTCGTGGCCGGCGCTCCCTCACCCTGCAGTTGTGCTACAAAAGCGATCTACGTGCTGCAGGTCTAGCGTGGGGGGAGGTGCAAGAGTTGGCAATGGATCGAGGGAAGTGGCGCGAACTTGCGCTTGCCGTATTCCCCAATGCTGGGTCGTGACATGGTGAAAGAAAAAGAAGACCTTACAATCTTAGTACACCATACCATTTTATCATTAAACCATATCCCATCTTAATAAGATCATATGGGACTCCACAGAGTGAAGATTTGTATATAAAAAAAATGTTTTTAATTAACATATAGGCGGCTCTCGTGGTGCAGTGGGTAAGGCGCTCGCCTTCCACCCGAGAGTTCCTGGGTTCGATTCCCGGTCATGACAAAAACATTTATGTGTTTTTCTCAAAGCCTGGGTGTTTGTGATTGTTCAAAATTACTAACAACCACCTTGTACGAAAAAGCAAGGATATAGTTATTAATAATTCTAAAAAAAAAAAAAAAAGTGCAAGCTTCCTTATTCTGCTACTCACTGCCAGATCATTCTCCTTAACACAATATATATATAATACCTTAATACAAGTCTTTAAACCTTACCGCTACATGAAAGTTATAATATAATAGTAAAATGTAACTAACATCTGTTAAGTTTTAATAGGTAATTTTTGGTATCGGCTATTACTCATTAATAAGGTATCTGCCAAAGTTAAATCAAAAATAATAATATGTAGACGTTAGGTTTCCAATTTAGAAAACTGGGTCTGTAGATATATATATGCGATCACGAAATGGGCATTAATTTAATATTAACAGTACAGTAACTCGATATATCATATTACTATACTATATATATTATATATATGCTACAGTATGTTATAATCTTTTATACTAATTAGTAATATTCAAAGAATTTGAACTAATACCGTCGAAGGATTAATGCAGTTATTGTATTATGAGTTTTCACAGTTATTATCGCAGAGCCATTTTCTTCTTTTTCTTTCGACCATGTCCGATCCTAATAGGATCATATTATGGGCCTCCACATAGTAGAGGTTTGTATTAACAGATTTTGTTTTTTACGAGAAATAGATATCAGCAACTTGTTCAACCTATTAGGTTCATACCTTGACAGACACAAATTGAACCATTTGAACCATTTTAGTGTCGTTAAATTGGTAACCGTAGAAAAGTTATTATTTTCAATGTTGGTAGTTCTGAAAAATATTGGCCGTATTCTGTTGATGCTTCTAATATATCTATGTATTAATGAATTTGCAGTATTTACTTGGCCACGTACCTACCAATAATTATTTACATACTCTTATGGGTAATTCAAAATAATAGTTTAATGTTTTATTTATCGATCATATATATATATAAGTAATAACAGTTATAATGGGTAAAATATCTGGCGAACAATGCCGGTGTTTTTCATTCCTGTTACGTTCTATTGTTTTTGGTTGCTATGGTTTCCTGCTCTCCTATTTTCCGTCTGTCATCGGTGTTGCCATTTCTTCTGCCACACTAATAATAATTATTTCATGTTTTCCAAAAATTAAACCTGAAATATGCACGGGTCTTATGCGCAGTTACAACGTTGAAGACATTAATTTGATGTTTTTGAAAAACTAACAAAACAAACGTCGTTATCATTCGCATTACGCACTGAATAGTAATAATAAAAGCATATTGTAATATTGCAGTGGTTCCTTAGGTTTATTGGATGGTATTAGAAGACTGGAAATTTGGATGACTTCATTAATAATTAATTATGGAAATAATATTTATACTTCCAAGTATTCTCCTTGATTGTTCTATTTACTTTTTTGATCAGGTACCTAAAATGAATTTTAAAGTAGCTATATGAAAGAACGTCGAGTAATGAGTCAAGAGTAACGAATGTCATAAGTAGACCTTATTTTAATAATTTATAAAACAACATCCACCTATTTACTCATCCTCATATAGGTGGAATATAATTATCAATACCCGAAGCGTTTCGTTGATCATAATTATAGCCCTTCCAATTGGCATCACCAGTGGTATGTTACTTCTGCACCTTGGTGAGGACAAACAATAAAATTAGCGATATTCCCGATTTTTTAATAAATTTATACCTAAGGGACACACAGGTCAATACTACCAAAGAATCAGAGTAGGTACCAGAAGAGTGGAGGGAGCTAAGGAAGACCCCGGCTAATAATGATTGATATTTTTAAATGCAACTTCTAATACACTCCCCCTTAATCATTAAGGCTTAATGTATCTTACTTAAATAAAATACTGTAATACCGTATGATTGAAGGTAATTTATCATTGATCGTAGATAAATTTATTTCACGATTTCATTAAACGTGTATCATTTATTATCAAATTTAATTTGTTCAATTTACAAGACTAAAATGCGAAGTAAAAATGATTATTTTCTGAAGATATAAATGCTTCGGCAAATTGACGAATGTATGTGGCGCTGTCAAAATAATAGCCGTGCCTGCAATTTAAAAGTCACTCTGACAGCTCGCCGTGTCGACGCTTCGGGAGATTTATACAGTGTCGGATTTAGGTAATTATAAATCATTGATGCAAATAATGCGAACAAACTGTTGCTAATATTTTTTTTCGAACTGTTCTTCTTTTTCGACCATGTCCGCCCCGTAGTTGCCTCCTGAGGCATCCACAGCACGTGGATGAGTCGGCTTCAACGTCGCCTCTTTACTCCCATTATGATGATAAGCTGATTGGTCCAGTCTCTGAATGAAACTCTCGAATAGACGAAATATTGTTTGTCATTGTTTTGGCAATCGAGTCGATTATATTATACATGATTTATTGTAAAATTATCTATTCTATAACAATGAAAAATAATCATGTTTACTTATTTTTTAAAAAATCACAGTATTTAGATTTATTTTTTTATACCCATATATTTTTATTGTATTCTAGGTATTAACAAAATGTACAATCGGTACAAAATATATTTTCTCTTATTAGACATACCTAGTACCTAGTATAAATTTATATAAGTGATAGCTTGCAACGTCGTTGGCGTGAAATACGGAATAATATAAATAATGAAGAAATTAACTGATTCGTTTTGATTTTTAAAATAAATGAGATATACAAAAATTGTTGTCTACCTTCACCTCACCAATATATTGCTGCTATCTGAACTCTTTGCTTACTCTTGATATAACTAATACGGTTTATATTTATCTTCGAAGTTTTTTAATTATCGCGATAAAACTGTAGGTAGGTACTATATTTTGTACAAACAATGTACCTAGTGTATAAACTATAAACTGCGTGAGGGACATCAATATTGCTCTAGTATTTTTTGAGTTATAATTAAATAAACAGACAAACAAACGTTCATTTAAAAAAGCTACCTATATGTTTGCTTAGGTATCATGTCAATAAATAGTCATTTTCAAAACACTGAAAAGCAAAAAAATAATACTGGCAGACAATTTTTTATAGATTGTTGAATAGTTGAATGAAGAAGAAGAATTTAAAATGAAGTGAAATATAAAAAATGGTTATTTGTAGTAAAATAATATTGATTACAGAATCTTGTAGCTTTATTAAAAAAGGGAAATTAAAAAAAACATATTTTACTATCTAAAATAATACAATGACTTCACATAAAATACCTCGATTTGGTACTGTAACAATCCGCGATATAAGTGCTTGTATGAAATACATAATATTGGAAAAATTTACGTGAAGAAAGTGTCTCTCGGCTGGGTTTGGTATTGCCATAATTTTAAAACAATTTTCGCTTAAACTTTTACCTGGTGTTGCGCGTAATAATATTTAATTGTTTCAGAAGCCATGCTATAATATTTTTCGAAATTGGAACTTGTCAATAAAGATTACTTGGATATAGGTTATGGAATGTTGCGTAAAAATTGTCTTTGACAAAATTCGTTGTTATATTATTATGTACATCAGTTTTTTTAATATTTTTTTAATGAACCGTATAAAGGGATTAAAAGATTAATATACAGGTAAAAGAAATAAATTATTGAATCATGAAGGAAAGGAACGATAATAATTACATAATAGGAATTTTAATAATGAGTGATATACATGTATAATATAAACCATTGTAAATACGTCATCGTCATAGGTGTGGAGTTTTATTTCAATGAAAAAAAATAATGCTTTAAATATATTTATTTTTCAACGATGATTTAAGTATTTCAAATTTCTTTTAAAAATAAATTTTATAATATAAAATATTTTTAAGGTTATTGGATTGCATTTATTGGTTGGTAAAAACAGATACTGAGACCGAAATAACCACTCAATCATAAACTCCAATATACGGTTTTACCGAATCTATTTTTACAAATTAAAGTTTATTGGAAATTGAATTAAATTTTTAAAGCATGTCAAATGAACCACGGATAATTAATATGGCCCTATTTGAATTTTGAAAATACAGTTTTAATTGATTGTTGTATAATGAATATATCGTACTATGAACAAAAAAGGCATCATAATTATTATACCAATATATTTAATACGAGTACCATTGGAGCATAGAGAAAGTACAAGGTCGCGCCACTTCCCTCGATCCACCGCCACGTCTCATGCCTACCGCCATGTGAGACCTGCAGTGTGTAGATCGTTTTTGTAATACCACTGTAAAATGACGGAGGGTTGGCTACAAGGACGGAATCTTTGCGCCTGTGCCACAAGGGTACAGAGTATCATACTCTCTGGTGATGCCCAGAATACATGTACAAGCCACGAGACTACTTTGATCAGTGAGGGCTGACGTGTCTGCTCACAAACTCGAATGAATGTATTGCGGTCGTGCCAATGTACCTCTAAGATTCGGCGGAGAATATAATACTGCATACTTATTTAATTATTATTTATTGGCAACATTTAATCGATTAAAATGTTTGTTACAATCTAATATTACCCATGTTTCTTTCTTTAACCCAAGAGAGACACTTTCTAGGACCTAATAAAAGAGTAAGCAATACATGAAAATGGAATAAAACATCTCGCAAATGTACAAGTATTCACGCACATGTAAAAACGTATTCTACACAATTTTATCAATGTGTTAAATTCCATATTTGAATTTCGCATGTCATCCATTAGTTATTAAAAAGTTCTATACTTTTTAATTCTATTGTCAATGATGGCTGTCGAATTCAGCGCGGGAAAAATGGCTAATTAAAGTCTCGTATCAATGGATAGTTACCTCTATTATACGAAATAATATTCAGAAAATGTAGTTAATCAAAGAATATTAGTTAGAATTTATTATTCAAACACATTGAAATAACTATTATAGAATTAAGATTTAGAGTTATTATAGAGTTAAGAATATTCTTTCTAATTTTTTGAATGATTGTTTTTTTCTTCACACAAATAATGAAAATCCGTAGGTATTTTTTTTATTGCTGTATTGCTACCAATATGATATTATGAACGCTTATGAGGAGAAGAGGACCATTGCAAATTAAACAAATATATTATCTTATTTATCACTAAACGTATATTATTCTAGTTTATGGAATATCGTTATTTATTATAATTTTATATTGATTACCTATTTAAAGAATTATATATTTAAGTAAATTCGTGTTTCTAAATTGTACCGACTATAATTTACAATATATACCTACATTAAAGAGTATCATCATCTTTAATTGAGTTATTATCAGGACTCAAAATGGTCAGGAACAGACCGGAGCACGGTTGTGGTTCCTGAAATACTCGAGACTAGCGCTCCGTCTCGTGGAAAAAATAAAAATTGCATTCTAGTTTATGAATTAGTAAGCAAAAAATTAAATTCATTTACCCAATATATTGTTTCTTAGGGTATAATACGGAATTGGTCAGATGCATAGTAAAAAGTTAATATATGTCGTAAACTTAAATTTAAATAAGCAATATTATTTATGTTATATTCTTACAATAATTTTAATTGTATTCGGGCCTGGCATCTTCGGTTGCATTCTTCAACACCTTCAGGGTACCTATATCGATTTATTGAATGTCATTTCTAAATTAACTAATCAAATTGTCTTAAATAATAGATTATTCATTAGTATAAGTAAAAGGGTGCTTTCTCGCAAGAGTATGCAAGCCATGCATTACTTATGGGCGGCAGGTAAAGGAAGAAATAATAATAATACAATTTTGATTGATTGAGACATATTTTTTCGCCTGTCAAATTTTCAATATAAATGTATCTAAAAAGTTTAAATATTATTATTGCATTTTTCCACATTTTCGGTAAATTACTGAGTGTTCCGGTTCGTAAAATTAACTATATTATTATCAACCGTTGCACATTATGTCATGAAAATTGTATTTCTCTTCGTTCAAAATAGATGTCAATTTTGAAAGAGTAATTGAATTAAGTACTATTTATCAGAATTAATTCAATTCATTAGGTTTTGGTTCTTTTATTGCAGTGTCCATCAACCTTTTTATTTGAGATACTTTTTTTAAAGACCAAGATCGATTAGCTTACTATTAAATTATTGTAAAGCATCGAATTTCATGTTAAAACTTAATAACCATCGCATCCATAAACAGTTGAATACGTGTATTAATTAAGGCGCTAAGTACCAAAATAATAAAAACTGACATTTTTATAGAAAAATGTTCTACATACCAACGCCAATAACTTCAACTATAGTCTAAGAGCCTCAAGCAAGTCAAAAAAATACAGCAAAATAATTAAACCTGTCGACGTTGTAAGACCGTTGGCGTGTTTTATTTATAATGGTGTAAGTAGCACTGCAGTGGTCAACGGCATTCAATATAAAATAGCTGACGATGGTGTGTTGACACTTGCGAGTTCTTAATACCTAAAATTATAGAAGCTGCCGTGATTGCTTCATACTGTAAAACTACATTTTTCAAAAGGTCTGCTTCATGAAATTTTACTGCAATGACTCGGTATTTTGTAATTACAGGAAATACTACTTTTTGGTACTTAGAGCCTTATTTAATACACGTATTCAGTTGATCAACGGGTGTTATATCCATATATGTTTGAGTATGTCAACATTTTAGTTACCCTGTCAGGATTTTAAAGACACATACAGTGACATCTCGAATGTCTCAACTCTTTGTGATAATAATAACCAATTCAATTTAATTGCAAATTCAAATATCAATTCAATTCGATTGCAAATTCAATTATCAATAAATTCAAGTTCTCTTTGATGAACACACTTCTAAAGAAGGTTACTTATTATGGCTCATCATCACAGCATGGTGAACTAAAACTGGTATGCCAAATCCATCCAGTGCGGCGGGTATCCTAGACATACTTTTGTTATTAATGAATATGCTTCGAAGATTTGCCAGTTTTTTTCACATGGTTAAGTTTCGTATAACAATAAAAAAAACCTGTATTTCCATCTTTATTGTTTAGCACGTATGAAAAATGAAACTGAATCAATCTATTGTTATTTTTTTCATTGACTGACACCATTTTTAAATGACAATAATGCTACTTATATTGAACACTGGCGATAGCCTACGACATCGTCCACGTTAAAGTATGGAAATAGATGTACAGAATGAATAAATTCAACCTATTCTATTTGTTGTTTTTTTTATTCAAACCAATGAGATAGACAGCATTTAGATTTTGGCGCGAGTTTATCTGCTTAAACACAACAGCAAGCTATGCGGCCATATGACTGTAGTGTATTAAAACAATCACGAACTCCCAGGCTATGAGAAAGTCACATACCTAAATATATTGTGAACTCACCGGGAATCAAACGCGAAGCCCACGAATGAAAGGCCAGTACCTGACGCATTAGACTATGAGGGTTGACTATTTTACATAACCGTGATAAATTGTTGCCTGCATCTAGTTTTTATCTTTGGAACTTTTTGAAATATCAAACTCTACTAATTTCTTGAACAGATCAGTATGTAGTAGTATTTTTTTTGAAGTTATAATAGAACAAAAAATAATATATCTATTTTATATAGCTTGTGATTTTATGCTGAGGTACCATGGAAATAGTCAAAGCGATGATCAATAGCCAAATATTATACTTTTATAGTAACATCTATCGGCATAAAATAGAACTAACGTTCTCCTTCGATAATGATATAATATCTAATCGTCACTCGAACCTATCATATTATATTATATTAGATATAAGGAGCAGGTAGTCGATATCAAACCTTTCAATCAAGCAGTTCACAAGTAATCACTCAATTGAATAATCGTTTCTTGTATACTGTGTTTGTCCGCAATATGTATAAAACTATCAAAATAATAAAACTTTACTATCGTATAAAATTAAAATAGATGTGAAAACTCTATAAACAGTTCTGTGTTTATTAATCAAATGTGTATCCATATAAAAAAAAACTAAACCTAGTAGTTGGACGTAATACCAAATTTAAATATATAATTCAGCTAAATGACTATATCGAATGAATATATTATCTATTATGTATATATATATCTATATATGGTTGTATTATCTACTTATTTTCTAGTTTATATAATATTAATTATTATTATTTTTTATATTTTTGTATAATACAAAGATTTTTTTTATTTTTGTATATAATACTGATAGATAATGTTTATAGATTAAACAATGATATGTAATTAGTTTGTTTGGTTTGTAAGAACCCCTCTTCGGGTGAAAGCCTCCTCCAAAGTGTTAATCTCTGGCCTCTCTGGTTTCTTTCTCCATACCCGCTTGATTTCGTAGCTAAGTATTTGTCTTGTCTGGTATGGCCTATTGTTGCATTTCGGTCGCCCATTATTATAAAAGTTTTATGTGCTTGGTTAATAGCTTTGTTTACATTTGTATATAAAGTATCAATTTCTTTTTCTGTCGCTATTTCTGTAGGTGCGTTACTTGTGTGAGAGAAAATTCTTTTCCTTGTATTTTTAAATTTATTAGTGCTACTCTATCTGTTATACCTATGAAGTTTTCTATGTTGTTCTTGTTTTTTTATGTATTAAGAATCCGACGCCTATTATATAAATTTAATATATTAAAATAAAAAAATAGGTGATCGAATCTAATACATAAATATATAGATATTATTATATGTAGGTATTTATTATAATATGTTCAATTAATCGTATCACTATTTTAAAATTAAAAACAAATTTCTTTTATTAAAAAAACTATCGCATGTTCTCTGACGAATGCTGTTATAAAAAATCGCCTTAATCTTCATAGGCATTTTTCTTAAACGCAATGACGTGACATAAAAAAAACATATTGTACGAAATTTAATAGTCTACCTATTTATATTATCACGTCAACTGAGACAGTGTTAATTTGATAATAAATACCTAATTATTGCTACATAGAATTATTATCAAATCGAGCGTACTGTCCAGTAGCTCCACCGTACCGGTTGAAGTACAAAGTTGTGGTGGAGAGCATTTGGAATAATTATTATTATCGGAATTCGTCTGCGGCGACTAAATTGACTTTAGTCAAATGCTATAATAATAAGTATATTCTTTAGAATAGTTTTAAACGTCAGCATCAACTTTTTCAGGCATGTTTTTTTGATTAGGTATATTATTACGATTGCAATTAAGGGGGGGGCTGAAGAGCTCGACATTCAATTATAATTTAGTATAAAAAGGACCTCGGCGTCGTAAGTACGTTAATTTAAATCGATCTTTTCGCAAAAATCACTAATCATTGGATTTTATTTCAAGAAACATTATTTTTATTATTGATATTGTCGGCCGGTGAACATTATTATTATTTTATAAACACCTGCAAGATGTACGCCGATCAGAAAACAGGGCTGTCAAAATAATATTATGAATTAATATTTTTAAAATGTTAATTTCATCATAGTTTTTAATCAAACCTGTGCAAGTACGTACTGACTAGTGTTTGGATAAACCCATAGTAGGTAGTAAGTTTCCAAACACTACTACTTTTCAACACAAGTTTATATTTGTTTATATTACCTATTTGTTAAAGTACCCTCGGTCGATATTACTGATTTTATAAAATATTACCTGCAATTAACATTACAGGGGAGACAATTCACAAACAGATACGTACTTGTATAAAATTAATATTTTTAGTTCATATAGTATCATATGTAACAAAGACGAAAGTCATGTTCAACTGCTTTGCGGACCAAAAAAAGATCCTCATCAATGGCACTCAGCTCGAACAGGTGAAAAGCTACATCTATCTGGGACAACAAGTGTTTATAGATGGATGTATACTTAATGAAATTGTTCGCAGAGTAAAGCTAGGCTGGAGTGCTTTTGGCCGCCTGAATAATGTCTTAAAAAGTGACCTTACACTGTGCCTAAAGCGCAAAATGTTCAACCAGTGTGTGCTTCCGTGATCACATATGCGTGTGAAACATGGACTCTAAGTAAAAGAGAGATACAGAAACTTAGAGTAGCACAACGTGGTATGGAGAGGTGCATGCTGGGCATAACGATAAAGGACAAAAAGAGGAATGAGTGGATAAGGAAACAGACAAGGGTATGCGATGTAATAGAGTTTATTAAAATCCTTAAATGGAGATGGGCTGGACACATTGCTCGAAGAAAAGACAATCGTTGGACAAATCTAGTCATCCAGTGGTATCCAAGAAGTACAAAATGTCCACAAGGTAGACCTAGAGGCCGCTGGATTGATGAAATGATAAAGTTCTGCGGAAGAACGTGGCAATGCAATGCACAGAACCGAGAGAAGTGGAAGCAGCTTGAAGAGGCATTCATCCAGCAGTGGATAGATTCAGGCTGATGATGATAGTAGCATAATTAGTATGGTTACTACATCTAGTACAATCTCTTCTTATTTTATTCGTATCATCCCCTAGCAGAGGTTGGCCACCATCAAGGAGACCTTTGCCTTATCATCTGCTAACCAGAACAGTACTACAGAGGCTCTTAGGCCACGAAATGCAGCGTCGTCCTCTGCTACATTTCCCGTTGATCTTTCCTTGGTGACAAGTTGGGAAACGCTGTACTTTCGTCCTCTCATAATGTGGTTGAAGTACTGTAGTTTTCTGATTTTGATACTAAGTATGTAAAACTTCTCGGCCTTTACCCATTCGATTAAACACGTCAACATTAAGTATTGTCATCCGGTCAGTTCAAGGAATTTTGATGATGCATTTATACAATCAAAAACCTCAACTCTCCATGACATCTCATGGTTTAGTAGTGGCGAAGACTACATACTACCTAATCGATTATTAAAAGACTTCCTTCTAAAGAAAAATGATCTTTAATTACTTATTAACGTATTTAAATAATAACTTGATTATTTTATATTCTACAAAAAAAATATAATTAGCCAACGATTCTGTCGTACCTATATGTTGGAATATATTATAAATCGACTGCCGAATAGACGGACTTGTATCTACTACTACTGGACCAAGAGTATTGGTACAAATACGTAAGAGAAACTAACCCAATCGTACAAAAGCTTCAAGTAATTCGGTACATTTCACGCACATAACACATGCAAACAATTACACATAATAATAATTATAATGTAAAACACATACACAAAATGTCAAAACCAGTGTCAATCTATCACGTGATCTGAGACTTTTTGTATAAAGTCTAACAGGTCCTTAGTATTGTATATGTATATATTTATTTCGGCACGCTGGAATTAGAATTGCAGTTTTAAATATATTATAATATATTAGTGCCTGCCGTTTTTTTTGTTTCAATATCTATTATGGAAAGGTTAAATATAATATTTTTTGTTCAATAAAATAACCATAAATAGATTAACAAAATTTAAATTGTAGTATCTACTGTAAATGTGTCGCTAGATTTCAAAATCAGCCAAGTCCATAATAAGTAAATAGGCGAAAAACAGCTTTTCGTTTTAAGGGGGGACATGCTCGTCGAAGGTCAAAATTGAGTTTTTATTGTATATTCAAACCATGATCCTGGACAATCCCTAAACGTTGTAGATGACCTATTTATATAATTTTGAAGCCTTATTATCCTTTATAGTTATTTTAAACATTTGATGACTGCATGAAGTATTTTTGTTACATAAAATAGTATTCTTTTAAACCTCTCGCTCTAATGTTTTAGAATATAGTCATATTTCGGTACATAACTGTGCAGTGGTGTTAAGATTTTTTACATTTATTAATTTTTAAACGCATTTATAAAACCATTAGCATAATTTATTACGAGATAATTTTTGTAAAATATTCACGATAAAAAATTATATTGATAATCTCTGTGATCCCAAATTTGACAAGAATTAGGCATTTTATTATTCAAAAAATCGGCAAGATTAACACATTTCAAGACAATTCTAAAGATATTTATTATAAGCTATGTCTTTGACCATTCAAGTGTGATAAACATCTTATGAATAATGATTGCTTTATAATAATTATTGACCTAAGAATAAGGTAGTGTTTTTTTGAAATACGCCATTTCTTTTGTCATTCCCCAGTGGTTAAGCTACAACATACGGCCGTAGCCATAAATTGACAAACTATAATAGAAGTAGGGAGTAAAATGATATTGACGCGCGTGTTTGAACATGTACCGTTTAAAAAAAAATAAAAAAAAATTCGGTTAGGTACATGTTCAAATACGCGCGTTAACATAATTTTACTTCCTACTTTAATTATAGTTTGTCATTTTATGGCTACGGCCGTATGTTGTAGCTTAACTACTAGGGAATGACAAAAGAAATGGCGTATTTCAAAAAAACACTACCTTATTCTTAGGTCAATAATTATTATAAAGCAATCATTATTCATAAGATTTTTATCACACTTGAATGGTCAAAGACATAGCTTATAATAAGTATCTTTAGATTCATCTTCAAATGTGTTAATCTTGCCGATTTTTTGAATAATAAAATGCCTAATTCTTATCAAATTTGGGATCACAGAGATTATCAAAATAATTTTTTATCGTGAATAATTTACAAAAATTATCTCGTAATAAATTATACTAATGGTTTTGTAAATGCGTTTAAAAATTAATAAATGTAAAAAATCTTAACACCACTGCACAGTTCTGTACCGAAATATGACTATATTCTAAAACATTAGAGCGAGAGGTTTAAAAGAATACTATTTTATGTAACAAAAATACTTCATGCAGTCATCAAATGTTTAAAATAACTATAAAGGATAATAAGGCTTCAAAATTATATAAATAGATCATCTACAACGTTTAAGGAGTGTCCAGGATCATGGTTTGAAAATACAATAAAAACTCAATTTTGACCTTCGACGAGCATGTCCCCCCTTAACAAGGGTGAAAATTTATATTATTTCGAGTATAGAATATTTAAAATTAATAAATTACACATTTTGATAATGCAGAAATGTTAGAAAGCAGTAGTTCTTCAGCAATTCACAAAAAAGTCAAAAATACCTAAAGGTGGACTTGACTGATTTTGAAATGTAGCGACACAAATATGGCTATTTTGGGACGTATTTTTAGTTATTTACTACAGCCTACTTACCTTCAACAGGCACCCTTCGCGACTCTTGT
This sequence comes from Rhyacophila brunnea, assembly GCF_057557595.1. Taxonomy (NCBI): domain Eukaryota; kingdom Metazoa; phylum Arthropoda; class Insecta; order Trichoptera; family Rhyacophilidae; genus Rhyacophila; species Rhyacophila brunnea. The sequence goes on along the minus strand of NW_028232893.1, from coordinate 18,077,391 downwards.
TTAGCGTCCATACCTTCATACCATATACATAGTTATTGAAGTGATAGTAAGTGAAGAGCGATTGCTTTTTTAAAGCATTTCTTTTGTGGGTTCATTAAGGCGAAGTCTTCACTGAGCCTTTTTTAAAGAGGCACCTAGCGGAAATATACGAAGCTTGCAATTTGAGACATTTTTTTGATAATTTACAATTTCAACTGTATTAATGAATACATATGTATCTGAAAACATTAAAAATAAAAATATTTTTTATTTTAAGTCAAAGACAAACTTACAATTGTAAAAAATGTAATAAAATGTGAATTTGTTCTATCGGTCCGCACCCTATTATTAGATATATTTTATGGTCATATTTATTATTAAAATTTAGTTTATTAAGTTTTCTAAGCATCACCTAAGCGATTTTTGACAAATTCATAGTTTTAATATTTTTTATATCTATTTTAAAAAACATCGATTTTTATAAAAAATATAAATGTGTATAACTTGAAATTCTTATTATTTATATCAAATCAATTATTTTTTAAATATAAATAAAATATTTATATTAATATAAATAAAAAGGATTTCAAGTTATATGACCATAAAATATATGTAATAATAGGGTGCGGACCGATAGAACAAATTCACATTTTATTACATTTTTTACAATTGTAAGTTTGTCTTTGACTTAAAATAAAAAATATTTTTATTTTTAATGTTTTCAGATACATATTTACTCATTAATACAGTTGAAATTGTAAATTATCAAAAAAATGTCTCAAATTGCAAGCTTCGTATTTTTCCGCTAGGTGCCTCTTTAAAAAAGGCTCAGTGAAGACTTCGCCTTAATTACAATCCGTATATACTGGAAAATATTAATTCTCATGTTCCCACCAATGCCACTCGTAACTCTACGGTCTTCATGATACTCCGTCGCAGGATGGATGTGATGTTTCATGATGCTGTGTATCGTGCGATTTACTTACTTGATGGCACCATAAATGTTGATTTATTTTGTATTTATTGTGGACGTGTTAAATAGGTTAAATTTATAATTATTGTATTCTTCATTTTACTTTAATATCTACATACACACATACTTTATTATCTATTTCTTGTTATATTCTTTGTTATTTATAATTTGTATTTATTATGTATTATGGCGCATTGGCCAATCGCTGTAATGCCATAATACTCTTTTTTAAATAAAAATAAAAAAATAGAAAAAAAATAACAACGAACCATACGCAGAACCATTACAATCTCTTAGATATACATTTTAACTGATAATAAATACTATAGCGTCTTAGTTAAATATGTGAGTTAAATCATAATAAAGATATTATGGTAATACGAGCGTCCATTAATTGCATTTTTGCGGTGCTCGCTGGACCATGCCGAATAATGAAATCGTCGACTCAATCGATCGCATTTTCCAGGTAGAATGTGCATTTTCTCATTCACTCGTTGCATTTTTTACACATCAAATTGCCTTATATGGCCAGATCTATACACCTTTACAATATATGTGGTATTTAGTTAAATAACTTCAAGGTGCAAAGATGGTAATTTAGAGATAGGTAAACAGTTTTATTTGCTCTTCCATTTGGTTAATAAACTAATCAGCGGCTATTTCAGTTGACTGGATTTATCGATAAATTTGAAAGGGAGCCTCCAAACTAGTCATAATATTTTTACCAAAGTCTATAAAAAGATGTACTTAGATATATTTCTTTAATAATATTGATTTAGATGCCACAGAAAAAAACGGTTGATTATCAATCAACAAAGTTAAAATCAGTCCAAATGGTGTTCGAGGTAAACCCGCTGGATAGACGAATTCATAAAGTTTGGTGGATGCACCTACACGGCAACGAAGAACTAGGGACCGAGAAAAGAGGATAGAGCTAAGGGACTTTTTTATCCAGCAGTGGATCGATCTCGACTGATTATGATCTTTTGTCCATTTTTTTGATGTCGTTACAACTATATGTAGGACTTGGCCTTCTCCTACACCTACCTCTACCTAGGTCTGTCTAAAGATGATACCCTTCCGTTTAGGATGTCTAAGGTTTCTGAACTCAACTTGACACTATTCCTACGTTTTATACGAGGTCTAATAGGTCTTTGTTTACTTCCCGGGTTCCCAAATGTTAGTTTATTTATCATATATAACTTGAGATGACCCTGCCATCTAAGATGGCGCAATTTGGTAGACTTAGCTCGTACCTAATTGTATTTTTGTCTCCATGCCAATCGTGTGTCATTGATGGGTTTATTTCTACGCTTTTGTCATGCGCCAGGTCTTCGAACCATGTAATAATAAGATCAGCCATGAGCCTGATCTTATTAGTGTTTTGTACAAGATGCATTTCCAGTGTCGGTTTTTTAAACGTGGCGCCTTTATCAGACCGAAGCAACACTTGTTGCCCAGCACGATTCTTCTATTAATTTCAATTTCTAGCTTAGTATGAAAATGTTGATGTTGTTAAGTTATATTGGATTTCAAAAATCCTCATAGACTCTTTAGTTAGTAATACAATATTCGCTTTAGCTCAAAATATTGCGTAAAACATATTTATATTTGCAGGTCTCGGTGTCTGCTAAAAACGTTGTCGATTCTGGACAACTTAGCATTATATATTTAATTAAGTGCCTATACTCCAGAATTCATTACACAGTAATAATTATTGTTAATTAATACTATCGACTGAACTGGACTGTACTTGATGGAATTTGAATTTAAATTGTAATGGATTCAAGCTCTGTACTATTCCATTTAAGTCGTTTTTTGCGACCCGGGTTTCGCCTTTCGGCATCTTCGGGCGTCGTGTACACTCACCAAAGGTAAACACACTGTCAATGAACACTCTTAACTATGACTTAAAATACAATAAACAAATTATGAATAGTTGAAGTGTCAGTAAAAAACCTAATTCGTAAAAACCCTATATTATTAATAACAATACGCTCGATAGCATATTATAATAAATCGTCAAAACCTAATAATAGATCATTATTCTTCATAAACAATAAAATTACTACACTCAAGAGGTGTAAATCGTCAATTCTAAGAAAAATAATTAATGGAGTTAACTTATGAGATATTAGTCTTTAATAATACTTTTACATGGTACCTACTTTTATAACATTATTTAAAATAAAAACTCTACATATAAACTCGCCTAATATAATATAATTATATAAACTCACCTAATATATAATATAGTTTTTATCTACTTTATTGTATTGATTTATTATATAAGCTAGAGTAAAGAGTGTTCGTTGTCAGTGTGTGTTTACCTTTGGTGAGTGTACACGACGCCTGAAGATGCCGAAAGGCGAAAGCCGAGTCGCAAAAAACGACTTAAATGGAATAGTACAGAGCTTGAATCCATTAGAATTTAATAATTATTGTTTTATATATGGTGCGCCGTGCACCAATTTTATTGCTATTGAAAGTCCGCAAATCACTATGGATGTCAGCTGCATCTTTCAGGGTCAACGAATTCATCATCTTGATGCAATCTTCAAAACCACAGCTTTATGGTTTCACCACAAAGAGATGGTAACAATGCTGCATGAATGCGGTATGGTTATTGTTATGACAGTGCTGCGTCGTGTCTAATATTCTTAATACGACTATTGTCTAACTATAATATAACCCAGTGGTTTCCAAACTTTATGTTACTACGCCACCCTTATAAAAAAATCTAATCTTGGCGCCTCCCACCCTTTAATTCATTAAATAATACAGACACCTTTTTAAGTAGCCAAAAATATACTACTTAATACAACAAAGAAAAAAACTTAATTAAGTATAAAAATAAACAAGATTTTACTAAGTAAGTACTTTTATTGTATTAATTTTTAAATTAATTTGTTTTTTATGCGATGGATGTGCTTGTTTCTTAGCATAAAGTGCTCTTTTCCTACTAAACGGGGTTGATATTCGGATTTCATTGCAGCTAATGCAGAAAATCCCGTTTCGTATATAAATATGATGTTACGAATGGTATAGCAGTACCTACTTTACTTACAACTTGCATTGCTTTTCATGACAAAGTATTATATTATTTCTTCACTTCGATTCAATCAAAATTGAACTAAGGTTTTAGTTTCAATGAATTATCGCATGGTAATTCTATCATTTTTTTTCCCTTTTCAATAGTAGTCAATCCAAATTTATTATCGTTCATTGACAAATGGATCCTATCATGGGCCCCACATCCTGAAGCGGGCCCACCTACCTGTCGCTGAGGTTAAGGGCAGTGTGGTGCTTTAAAGTAGTGTTTCCTAAATTATACACGGGGGTTATCATTTAAGCACCAATAGCAATCATATAGGAATCACATCAAATTACAATTCACAACTACATATTTAAAATATTTAATAGTCTTGAAACAAAGTAGCCCCGCAGGCCACTTTTTTTTTTAATCTATTAGAGTAAATTTGTGATGTCTGTTATGCCTGGGCCCCAGGCTCTTTATAAACTATGCATTTGCAAACTGCAAACCTGTGGCTACATTTGTGTTTATCGCGCCTCCCTTTGCAACACTCCGCGTCTCCCAGTTTGGAAATTGCTGATATAGATAGTTATGGACATTGCGATACAGATAAAAGGTAAAAGATTAAACTGTATAGAGATTTCACTATAGCTATAATTATAATCTTAATATAATCTTTATGTATAGCTAATAAGATTTTAACAATATAATACAATGATTACTTCTGACGAGAGTAAACTCACAGAGTTAGTACACATGGCAAACTTTACCCCACCCTTATAAAAAAACTATACCCACCAAAAATGTTGACAAAAACCTTATATAATATAGACGGAGCCTAAACAGTTACATGTTAATTGTATGTAAGTATTACATTTCTCCGTAGCATAGTTCATCGTGCACTAGAGATGGCCGTATATAATTGAGTACAACAAAATAGCGCGTTATTCGTCGAGCATTGCAGACAGTAATGTTAAAATTAAATTGTATTTGATTAAAATATACAATCATTAATTTAATATTGATTGGTATTACATATTTTGATAGATACGAGTATCTACCAGAAAAATATATAAGTATATACGATATTTTCTTCTGGCTTTCCCTTGTACCTATCCCGGTGGGTTTCATTTCGTACGTAATTTTAAGTGTTTTATTTAGACAGGAATTTGATTTCATTATTACATTGCACACAACTCACGGTGAACTGTGATATGGCCAACTGCACACGTACAAATTTCCGGACACGAGGCTAAAAAATAAATATGAAACTGATGCATAAAAAGGACCCCTAATCAGGTACCTAAGCTAAAAGTGATTTCTTATTGAACGTCCATTCGAAGGAAACAATTAATTTTCTTACATGGTTATGTCACATATTGCCTAAATAAACCATAGGAAAGGATAATGTATAATTTAATTCTATTTTATTCAGCCAAAAGCAATACATTAACCATTATTATTTTTAAAATAAATAATCAAGTATGGTAATGTATGGTAACAGAGTAACAGACTTGAACTTGACCAGAATGCGAGCCGCCATTTTGTTTTTGGGGTTACCAATAGAAGGGAAAAAAGGTTCCATGACAAAACAGAACAGTGACAAAACAGAACATGACAAAACAGAACATGACAAAACAGAACATTATAAAACAGAACATGACAAAACAGAACAACGATAAATAAAACTATAATCTTTCATGAAAAATATAAATTTAATATTGAAATCGTCCTATCTCTATTATGTTGATAGATTTTTAATAGCACAGATTTTCAATATGCCATAATAAATCAAATTATATACCTAATTTCTGTATTCCTAATCGCTAGAAAGCCTCAAATAAACGGGACTTTGCTTGAAAGCTTTTGATATCTCATCTGGATCAATATAATATGTTCAAAATGATTGGCTGACTAGGTACAACGAAATAATGACCTAGCCTAACCTAACCTAACCTAAATAGATTCCACAAAAATTAATGTTTCATTTTTCCCCTGGCTGTTCTGTTTTGTCATGTTCTGTTTTGTCATTTTCTTTTTTGTCATGTTCTGTTTTGTCACTGTTCTGTTTTCTCCGGTTACTAATAATTTCATCTCACCCTAAGCCCGATATCAAAGGCGCATTCTACACCAAAATAATATATATTCTTATTGCACAGGTAAAACAACATTAATATAGTTTATTTTTCATTTATTTTAAGCAAGATAGGTAATATTTTAGATAGTAACGAAGCTGATTTCCATCGCTTGTAAATGCTTCTAGCTCGTAATTCCTCATTTTACCACAAGACTATAAAAAAATACTCATTTCTCGAGTAAACTGAATAATTTACAACAATTTCCGGTATAAGAATTATGCATATATTTATATCTTTTCACCTATTATATATTAAAAGATACTCTGATATTGTGGCGAGAAGCGTGGAGGATTCATTGGTTATCCTCATAACTAAAAAAATAGACAATTTATATTAGATTAGAGAAAACGTAATAAACTTGACTTCAATATTGATAAATGTAATCTATTTTCGTTTACTAAGCCTCACGCATATTGTTTTTTTTTTCAATATTAGTTGCATGGCAGAGTTTTCTTTGCCAGCTACAGGATTCGAGCCTGGGAATCACGATGATATAGGCCGATAATTAAGCAGCGCGGCCATCGTGGGTGTTATCTGTTTAGGTCTGTTAATACAAACCTTCACTCCATGGAGGCGCATATGATCTTATTAGGATCGGACATGGTCAAAAAAAATATATATAAATAAATACGTTTGAATTAAAACTTATGTATGTATTATTTATTTGTTTCAAATAGGTTTAAACAGCAATTTTATTAAATTCACTTTAAATATATTTTATACCCAGATTGTTGGATTCATGGTAAAATAATAACAAGATAAAAATAACTTTTTATATACAACGTTTTTAAATTCTGTTGAACCATATAAACTTGACTTGACTAGCTTAAACGATCAAAAAAAATTGTACTTGACATGTCATATTGATTTCCATAGTAAAGCACGTATATATTAATAATTTAGTTCCTAGGACCCCTGACCCCTAGTAACCAATAATGGTGTCGAAATAACTTTTCATACAAAACAGAATTAACTGAAGATGAATTCAATTCTACTTAAAGTTTGCTAAAAGTATTAAAAAAATGCATTAGCATCGTGTTCTGATATATTCTAAAAGTTTCAAATGTCTACCTAGTCGGGAAGTTAGTTAAAAATCGATTGCAAGATTTGTACCGGACAAATAAGAATACGAGCTAAGAAAAACGATGTAAAATATGATTTTGATGTGCCGTAGTTGCAAGGCCTGCAACCTTGACATCAATAATTGTATGTTAAAAGTTTAAAGATTATTATTCTATTTGATCATTTGAGCTTGGCGGGTACGTATATACAAAAATATGTCAATATTTTAAGAAAATTATCAAGCGCTCCGGTTCGTAAAAAATCCATTTCTAGCGCTGGCTTAATGACAGATCGATGATATTGTATGAGTCGAAACACATCCTCTATAATATTATGGTGAAGAGAGTGAAGAGTGGTCAAAAGATTCTATGAAAGTTCGTTACTTAGGGGTGTATGAATATTTTCCGTAGCTTTGCCCAAATTAATTAGTATTACGTATTGGAAAATATGTTTATTAGGCATATTCTTTCGACTTATGTGTATGTAGTGTAAATGAGAGAAGATTACTAAATAAATAATCATATAAATAAAAACAAGAAGATGTCATACATTGGCCATATCAACTTCTGCATTGTAGCTAGGGATTCCAATCCCGGGATCCCGATCTATTTTCAATACCTATGAATCCCAGGATTGGTAAACATAATCCAGAAACTTTTGGGATTGATTTTTTTTATCAATTTTTATGGAAAATAAAATAAAAACGAAAATATAACAAAAAAAATACTTTTAATAACATATAACTACATTATAAATAAACTGAGTTTGAATGAAGTTTGGTTTATTACCTATGTGCTGCCAATTAATTTTATTTTTTGACATAAATTAATAAAAATGGGAAAGATTGAAAAAAAACAATGATTCGCATTTTTAACAAAGTGATTCCACAATGATCTAACGTTTTACTACAGTTTCGTATTTGGCTGACTAATTAGATTTATGAAGCGGAAAGGCCATACACTATGATTTACTTTACTATTTTTAATCTCGCTAACCCATTTATTAAGTCTTTACTATCAGAAACAGCAATCTCATACTAAACACAATATTGATTCTACGAAATTTTATTAATGCAAATCGTTTAGATTTGTAGTTTTACATAAATTAAAAATTCTACATAATATGTACGATTCTGGTAACATCCGTGATATGAATTTGAGAAATAGAATAATTAAATCAAGAAACATTTAGTTAGACGTTTATACCTGAAAATGCTATTCTGGAGACCCACTGGTCACAGGGGGAATCACCGGATAATAAATAACCATTTTTTGAATAACAGAAAAAACCATAAAAAACTAACACTTATTGCTTTGGTATTGGGCTAGATTAAGTTTTACCAATTTTATTAATGTTTTTTTGTATATTATATAAAAATTTAATATTAACTGTCAAAAAAATGCCAAACCGTCGGGATCGTCAAATTGTAATCCCGAAATCCCGGGATTTAAAATTTGACTCGATATTGGATTCCCTAATTGTAGCATTCAAGAGAATATTTCCGGTAAGCGAAGCTCTGGAAGAGGAATAACATCCTGTCTCAAGAATCTTTCAGACTGGTTTGAGTTCAGCACTCCATCCATATTGACCGCAGAACAGAGTATTTATTCCCTGGCAGGCAGACAGATAGGGAAAAGATAGCCAAACTTATTAACGGCATCCGATAACGGAATATGGAAACTCTGCCTTTTTTACTAGATGTGATCTGTGTCCCTGATAACTGTCTGAGAAATCGCGAGCATCGACTCTTTGTTGTTTATTTGAAGAATTTACTTGCCATGGTTAATTTTGACAACTGGGAGGGCAATAGTTATGTTCAAATAATTTACTTCGAATATGGATTGTGAACTTCATATTCTTCGATTACGTTCCACAACGTTGATTGAAAATAATTAGCCATGGAAGAATTATAATTTAGAGTAGGGGGAAAAATATTTAATAAAAACAAAAACTTCCACGTGGACGATTTATTGTGTTAAAAATCTTCTAATCTTTTACTCACTGGATTAAGGTCTCCCCTAGCTACCTCCACTACTCTTGGTCCTTAGTAGTTCACTACCACGTACATTCATCGAACTTTATGAGTTAGTCTATCCAGCGTGTTTTATAGCGTCCCTGTAGGCGTTTAGTGTGCCCCTTGGTTTACTAGTGTATAACAGCTCTTGTTCAATATTTTCAACTCACCGAGAGACATGTCCAGCCTGTTGCCATTTCATCTACTTAGCTACCACAATGCGTACTTTTGTCTGCTTCCTTGTACATTGATTTATTTTGTCATCCATTCCGCGTTATGCCCAATATGCATTCGTAATTTTTGGATTTATGTTACATTAAGAGTTCATGTTTAACACACATACGTGAACGTTGGTAGCACACATTGGAACATTTTACACACTGAGAGGTCACTTTTAAAGATATTATTCAGGCGCCAAAATGCACTCCATTCCAGTTTGGTTCTGCGAGCAATCTCAATATATATGTAGGTATATATTATTTTTAACACTACAACAGGCCATGACGTCTAATGCCAGTGTAGTGTAGTGAAACAGTAGTGTGGTTATTAATGGAAGGGAAACAAATAATCAAGTCACCTAAATCACATAAAAATATTGTGACCTCACCAAGATCGAACTCGGAACCCCTGAATGAAAGACTATCTCAATACCGCACTGGACTACGAGATTCTACTTATAGTAATTAGTCAGCCCCAACGAAATCATTATTGATTTACTTTTTTTGCAAACCATCTTCCTGTCTGTAAATTAATATGGCTAAAAAACAAGTAGTTTTGAAATATTTATATTATTAAGATTAAAGGAAGATATATTGCAATTTGTTCAATAACTTTCGACAGAAGAAGGCACTGAAAGAAGAAGAAGGAAATGTGTAATAAGCTTAGCCTTATTATGCTTAAATTAATTATAAATATATTTATTTTTGCCTAGGTAAGTAGATCTAATTAAATTTCATAACATGACAAAACAATTTGAAATTGATTTCTGAAATATTTATTATTTCACAGAGGTTTGCTTCATCATACGTATCAGTCAAAATATATCGTAAATTTTAATTTAATATCATGCAGAAATTCACTTTAATCGTTTGAAAAATCCGGTCAGTTACACTTTGGAGAGCTTTGTATTATTTGAAGCATAATAACCGCTTCGGTTATTTGTTTAAAATAACGATATTTCCAGCGATTTTCAATCTTTTCAGATATTTTTTGAGCTTGATATCTGGAACACTGGACTATTTTTTTTTAGTTTTCGTGGATGTGACAAGTAAAGTTTTTAGATACGTTTTGATCGTGCTTAGTGGCGAGTTTGTGGATGTACAGGCCTGATTTTGATCCTAACAAAATAAAGAAGTGTGATATAATATTACGAACACGTATCTGTTTGAGTGGTATGTAAGAAGACCCTTTGACCTTTAATGATAACTTAACGATTGTATGATTGGGTGATAATCGGAGGACAAATCTTACCATCTTTTATTCTAGACTTGAGAATCTTGATACACCCAAGATGTAAAATCGTTCAAAAGATAAACCTACAGGCTGCTGGATCGAAGAAAAGTAGATACTTACGGAGAAATGCAACGCACAAAACTGAGACAAATAGAATCACTTTGAAAAATGTTTCATCCAGCAGTGGATTGATCCAGGCTGTTGATTATATTATATAATTTTAACCCCCACCTACAATAAAAAAAAAACCATAAATCCAATTATAAGTTTAAATAATTACAAGATAAAAAGAACTTTTTATATACAGCGTTTTTAAATTTTCTGTTCAATTATTATGCTCAATATGCTCAAACTTGTACTTGATATTATGAAGTAAATAAAAAACAAACAAACAAATATGGAATACTGAAATATCATTTTGATTTCCATAGTAACGCACGTATATATTAATAATTTAGTTGCTAGGACCATCCACTTAGCAACCAATAATAGTGGATTGGATTACGGATTTCTTCAGAAATAACTTTTCATACAAAACAGAATTAACTGAAAATGAATTCAATTCTACTTAACGATGGCTAAAAGTATTAAAAGAATGCATTATCATGTTGTTTTCTGATATATTCTAAAAGTTTCAAATGTCTAGCTAGGCGGGAAGTTAGTTAAAAAACGATTGCAAGATTTGTACTGGCTAAACAACCACCGGACGAATAAGAATACGAGCTAATAAAAATGTTGTAAAATAATCGACATATTGTATACATGTTGAGCAAGTAGTAAACATCCATTTCTCGTAAAAACAGACATCTGTTAATACAACCTCCACCCATAATATGATCTTCTTAGGATCGGACATAGTAAATAATATGTTATGCGTTGGGATTATATTATTTACTAAATAAGTGAGAAATACGCAGATCAGATTTTGCCATACTTTTTTTATTTATATGACGATTTGAACTGTTTTGACGTCTCTTTTTAAATCTTCTAACGGGTCAATTGCGTTATCTGTATCAAAGAAACTCGCATACCCAAATTATATCAATATATACCACTGTTAAAACTACCTTAGCTCTGGATTTCTCCTTAAACACCAAATTCTGTATTTGTATGTTGTGTAAAATTTACGGATCTCTGATTGAGAACCAAATCCTATTTTGATAAGCAGAATCAAATTTCGCGAAACGCGTTTAAATTTTGACGTTGTGAAAACGGATACAGTCCCGGCTGTAAAAAAAATGAAAGGTAATATGGTACATTTTGACAGTTACTCTACGTGATTTATTGAAATCTAATACAATAAGCAAGTCTAGTGTAATATAATATTATAATGCTTCCGAAATAGTGTGATAAATACATACAATTATTTAATTTAAATTAGGACAATAAACTACACATGAGAATTAAAATGAAGCCTAAAATGCATCATTAATGATGAATAGCTTAGAAAGTTGTATTTGGGCATTTTCGCCAAAGTTTGTACATTGCGTTTTTGGCATGTCCCATGACTTTGATTGATTTTTTCATAGTTATTATATTATAAAATGTTGGAAAGTTATGTACTTTTAACATGCAAATTTATTAATTTACTCTATTCAATCAGTTAAATACAACTATCTGACCTGTATATATTTTTAATTGATTATTTAGATCGAAAGGTAGTGCGTTTTTACCATGTCCCACCCATAAATTCAAATAAACAAAGTCTGATTTCGTCATTAATTTTGAGTGTGTAAAATTAAATTCGTAGTGTTTTCAACAGCTTACATTATATATTTTTGGAAAATATATAGTTTTTTCGTAAATTTGTACCAATATTGAAAAAAAATCACGTTTAAAGTGTGTCCCAGGATATTTGAAAAAGTGGAACTCCACATTCCGTTACCACGATTTTAGCATGAAGGCGAAAAATTTTCACTATAAATATGTTTTTTTTAATGTAGCAACATTTTTGTATAACACTGATCGCCATGTACACTTTAAATTGTTGGTGTGTGTCGGTATCGCTATCGGAACAGGTTGCTTTCTGGGTTGGTCATTTAAGAAGTTCCACTACTGTTACCACGATTTATAAGGTAAGAAAACACATATTTCTATTTCACATACTACACATATGGAGCTTATCTTTCATACTACAGATATAATAAAACATATCGCAGGTTTAACAATAAAACTAAGCTAAATTTTGGCTTCAAACACTTCTGAAACAGAATCCGTTACTTCCATTCCGAAACTATATTGGTGGTAACGTATATGTGGAATGTAAAAGTAACGAAATGGCATGCATAAAGTTGGGTTTACAGTGTGTGTTTAGTTCTTCATAGATTATAAAAAAATTTATTTTGTCTGTTCGTATGAAAAACAAAAATATTTTCATTAAAAAATATAGAAAATAACCTGACTATAATATAATAATATAATAAAGATTAAAAAAGTATGTGATATGTCTGAATACGCAAAAATAGCGCACATAAAAGTATGGAGATAAAAAAAAACAACAGAAGGAAAAGAAAAAACACCAGACTGAAATAATTGCGAGACAGGCACTGGCTCTGTCATACTCTTTCTGTTATACGCCACCAAAATTTTAAAACTTCTCCATACATTTTAGGCATAGAAATTTATAAAAATGTATGAAAAAGTATTTTTTTGTCACGTTTAACAGAAATGTGTACTCGATTAGATTTAATACCTAGAACTGTAGGTATTCACGAAATGTCAGAAAAGTACGTCTTGATTACAATCAACCTGTATAGCTACATTTTATGTTGATGAATACAATTAAATTTCAAGACAACATAAAGTCGAACTTGGTTATTACGAGGAAGATGGGACCGACTGAATTTGCTTGTTATAAGCGTTACTCGTTATATCAGAGAATAGGTATTTTTAAATGAGCATGTCACATTACACAAAAAGTCGAAAATAAAAAATTTGGAAACCATCGTAAAAATCCCCGAAACGAGCATGGCATTCATAAACTACAAAAGAAGTTGTTTATTGTAATTAACGCTGGTAGGTACCTACGGACTTCACAAACCTTGGATTTTTCAACCATATGCGTGGATACTTTTTTATTATTGTCGGTGAAACACCAATAAGGTAGGTACTTAGACACTTTACTAGTGTCATAAACGTAATCCGACCCCGGCGGCATCCTGTCCAATCGGATTTTATTGCTTAGGGTCGAAATGTTTTAAAACGGTCGACACATTAACAGTATTTTAGCTCGGTATATCCGATAAGTTGCTCGTTATAACAGTGAAAAAATTAAATGTATGGCGAAAATCATAAACCAATTGTCAACAAATGTTTCGTTATTACATCCGAGATCTCGCTATGTCCGAGATCGTAATAACCGAGTTTGACTATAATTATTTTCGTAAAAGTTATATACTCCGTGCCGCGCTAGGAACTCGCGTCTGAATCCCTTGCTGATTTTTTTTTTCATATATTGTTAATTTGCTTAAAAATATTTTTTATCTGAGTTACAAATAATATAAATGCCAAATAAAGTTATGGTAATGTATAGTGTGTCAAAATTATTACCTACCTTATTTTACAAGTATTGTGAAATTTATTATAAAATATGTCTATTTTAGTGATTAAGTTTGATTTGTTTTGTTATTTTGACGCACGTTGAATATTTATCTGTCTATCAAAAAATTCAAATAAATTTCATAAAACAAAAATTTGTTTTTATGGTAACATGTAACTTAAGCTTTACAAATTACACTCCGTTACCATTTCGTTCCATTCCGAAAATGTCCCCAAAAAAGTTGAACGTTAACTATTTTTCATTTGATTATTAAATAACGAAACTTATTTATTTTTCCAATAAAATTTAGTAAAAGTGATTATTGTCTTTAAAAAAATAGCAGAACGAACATTGATTGGTTTTTTCAAATACTAAAGGAAAAATGCTCTGCCATTATAGACATAGGGTAACGGAGGGGAACGAAATGTGCCCAAGAATTAAAATTCAATAATATTTTTTGACTATTTGTAGTTTTATTTTGAAGTGTATGGTTTTTTTAATCTAATAGAGCTCTTTTAAGTGATAAAAAGTGTTTCATTCATGTTTTAAAAGCTAAGTTTCGTAGTCACGGAACGGAAACTTATTATGCCCAATTTCATAATAAAAATGATATAAATATTGTATTAATCAATATTTTGCTGAAAAATTGCTATCACCAATTCAGCAATAGAACAAGGAATCTGCTAGCTATATAAAAATGGTTAATTTGAGTGAAAAAATAATATTACCCAAATTTCAAACATGTACAAACTTTGGCGAAAATGCCCATTTATGACATGTTATCATTTTTATTAGTATTTTTTTTTTTCAAGACAATAATATATCCTGCAGATTGACTCACTAATAGAAGCAGTATTGGATAACTGAGAAGCTCCTCCCAAATGATAATGCTCACGTAAATTTCATTATTTTGAAAACAGATAATAATTAATACAGATGAGTTTGGTCTAAATTACCTACATTCACAATTAGGAACCACCTCAGAACAAATCTTTAAAAAAATGAATCATAGACAGGACTCAAACCTGTTTCCATCAAATTTTGGCCAATATACTTTACTTAGATAGGTATTTACCCACCTGTGTCTTGCAACTGAAATGCATTATAATGTCACTAATATTGGTGACTGACGTTTGTGGTTTAAATCAAGGTATGAATAATACGTCAGGATCTCTCCACATTTTAATATTGACGTACTTGCACTTGCCAATAATTTAATAAACTGTATGTTTTCTTTAGTGAATAATTCTCAAATTTTGAGAATATAACACAATATTAATACATAAGTACCTAAAAACCACAAAAAATATGATGTCGAACAGGACTTGCATCTATCAGATTAATGTACCTACTTTAGCAATTTAACCACGTATGTTCTACCTAATTACGACGAAATTAACCAATGTAACTGAAGCGCTTTACTTACCTTTATGTACCTACCATCTTTATGTTGTAGTTGCAACTTGATAACTCTGCACTTTTTTTTTGCATATAATATTATCGATTTATTTATTACTACATAAGTATATTCATCATAATCAGGGGCGCGACAACCCGGTGTGGGTCGTGGCCTCCTCCAACAGCTCCCTCCACCTGTCCCTATCCAGTGTGGACGCTTTCCAATTTGGTACCCCCAGAATACGGCAGTCACTGGCAGCTCCATCCAACCAGCGAATCTTTGGCCTCCCTCTTCTTCTACGTCCTATTGGATTGCTGGACATCACTCTCTTTGCCGGTTCATTGCCATTCATACGGTGCACATGACCTAGCCATCGCAGTCTCCCAATCTTAATTGATTGAACTGCGCTGCAATCTTCGTACAGCCCGTAGATCTCAGCATTATATCTTTTACATAGGTATATTAATACAACTAAATTTCATTTCATCTAATTTTATACGAGATAGTCAGGGAAAGAGGCGTATCAGTGTAGTAAAAAGTGCAAAATAGTGCAAAGTTATAAAAAGTATACTCTATCTATGTAAACTGCACTTGTCTATCCGTAAATGAGCTCACCATCTCCACCACCAACTTCAAGTCTTCATACTCCGCTCCTACATCATCAACATCAACAACAACACTCACCTTCACCCCAAAACTGTATCGCTTATTACTAGGGCCCGGATTTATATGCTAGTGCATGTTTCGTTAGGGTTATGCACAGCTATGAGAGTTGCACAAAAATCTGTTTTGAAAGACACATAATCGAAAAATAAAATTTTATTGTACATATAAATGCATATTTGAGACGTTAGAGCATATTTGAGACATTAGTGCATATTTCATAAATAAATGCATATTTTAGAGCTTTTGAATTTATAATTTTAGTTTTTTTTTTTTAATTATTTTATCGAAATATATCTAAGTTAGGAAGGTAGATAGTTTAGATGCACTTGAATTTTTAATGCCATCTCCGAGCTGTGGATTTATCAGAAAAAGTGAAGTCAACTCGGGCACTTTTATTTAAAGTTTGCCCAATCACCTCTGTGGACGTTGAGAGGTCGTTTTCCGCATATAAACAAAATACCGACAGATACCTATGCGGAAAATTTTACGCCAGAGCATATTGAAAAAAATATTAGTAATTTTTTTCGGGCAAAAAACAGAAAATAGTATTTAGAAATAGTGAAGTGTGTCGTTTTTGTTTTTTAAGTTATTTGCATTTATTATTCAATCATTTGTATTTGTGAAAAAATTATTTTGAACATTGTAATTGATTAACTTTATATTCATTGTTTGTGTTTTTTTCTTCTGCTATCGTATTACGTTGAAAAATTATTTACTAGTTATTCGATTTTTTGTCAGAAATATTGGGTAAAGTGAGTATGTACAATTTTTTCCCACAAAAAATGTCAATTTTTAACTGCATCTTTCTTCGGTTTTAGTGCACATTTTATTGTTTTTAAGTGCATACGTGCATGCATATAATCATGTTTTTTGTTGCTTATAAATCCGCTTCCTACTTATTACAATACCTATTTCAATGCTAGTACATCTTCTTCTTCTAATATATAAAAAATAATATTTGTTTGTGGGTTTGTTTGTTTGTTCGTTTTGAATGCACTGCCATACCGTTCATCCGATTGCGATAAAACTTTGTCAACTTATTGCTTGCACTTTCGCGAAGAGTATAGGCTATACTAATATATAAAAATGAATGTCTGTCCCGTATGCGTTCCTATACCATTCATCCGATTGCGATGAAATTTTGGTAAGTGGTTGTATGAATACCCATGAAGGTTTCTGAATTAGAAAAATCATCATCTTCTTCTTCTTCTTCATTCTATTTTCTTTTATTCGTATGGTTCCTATACCATTCATCCGATTGCGATGAAATTTTGGTAAGTGGTTGTATGCACACCCATGAAGGTTTCTAAATTAGAAAAATCATTATTTTCTTCTTCTTCTTCATTCTATCTTCTTTTATTCGTATTGTTCCTATACCATTCATTCGATTGCGATGAAACTTTCATCGGTTGTTGTGGTAACACCCGTAAAGGTTTCTGAATTAGTACAACCATCTTCTTCTTTTTCTTCATTCTATCTTCTTTTATTCGTATGGTTCCTATATCATTCATCCGATTGCTATGAAACCTTCATAAGTTGTTGTGGTAACACCCGTAAAGGTTTCTGAATTAGTACAACCATCTTCTTCTTCTTCTTCTTCTTCATTATATCTTCTTTTATTCGTATGGTCCCTATATCATTCATCCGATTCCGATCGTCAGTGGTTGTGCCAACACCCGCAAAGGTTTCTGAATTTGTACAACCATCTTCTTCTTCTTCTTTATTATATATGTATTCTTTTATTCGTATGGTTCCTATATCATTCATCCGATTGCGATGAAACCTTCATCAGTTTTTGTGGTAACACCCGTAAAGGTTTCTGAATTAGTACAACCATCTTCTTCTTCTTCTTCTTCATTATTTCTTCTTTTATTCGTATGGTCCCTATATCATTCATCCGATTGCGATGAAACTTTCGTCAGTGGTTGTGCCAACACCCGCAAAGGTTTATGAATTTGTACAAACATTTTCTTCGTCTTCTTCATTATATCTTCTTTTATTCGTATGGTACCTATACCATTCATCCGATTGCGATGAAACCTTCGTCAGTTGTGATAACACCCGCAAAGGTTTCTGAATTAGTACGACCATCTTCTTCTTCTATTCTATATTCTTCTATTTGTATGAGTTCCTATTCCATTCATCCGATTGCAATGAAACCTTTATCAGTTTTTGTGGTAACACCCGTAAAGGTTTCTGAATTAGTACAACCATCTTCTTCTTCTTCATTATTTCTTCTTTTATTCGTATGGTCCCTATATCATTCATCCGATTGCGATGAAACTTTTGTCAGTAATTGTGCCAACACCCGCGAAAGTTTCTAAATTAGTACAACCATCTTCTTCTTATATTCTATCTTCTTCTATTCGTATGCGTTCCTATACCATTCATCTGATTGCAATGAAATTTTGATCAAGTGTTGTGCTCACGCCCGCAAAGGTTAATGAATTGATAAAACTATTTTCTTCATCTTTTTCTTCAATTCTATCTTCTTCTATTCGTGTGCGTTCTTATACTATTCATCCGATTGCGATAACATTTTGACCAGTTGTTGTGCGCACGCCCGCAAAGGTTTTTGAATTAGTACAACCATCTTCTTCTTCTTCTATTCGTATGCGTTCCTATACCATTCATCCGATTGCAATGAAATTTTGATCAAGTATTGTGCTCACGCCCGCCAAGGTTTCTGAATTGAGGCAACCATTTCTTCTTCTTTTTCATCTATTCTATCTTCTTCTATTCGTATGCGTTCTTATACCATTCATCTGATTGCGATGAAATTTTTGTAAGTTGTTGTGCGCACACCTGCAAAGGTTTCTAAATTAGTAATATATAAAATACAAAGTTCGTTTAATCCAATTTTGGTTTGTTAGTGCATATTAATAACATTAATAACGTTTGCGTATTTTGGATTCGATTTTAATTTAGTGTTCTTTTGTTTGACCTTTACTCCTATTAGAATTATTTTCATATTGATATATTGTATTACACAGATATTTTAATATTAATATTTTAATATAAATTAACTTATTGTAACAATTATAATACTTCAATACATATATATGATAAACCACCCTCAATAGCCTCCCATAGCAGACTTGTGTATAGAATAGATGCGCAGTATAATACCCATAAAAGTCAATGAAAAATGGTAAAGCATATTTTTCCATATAAATTAACGTAGGTAGGTAATTTACTCAGGTAAGAAAAATAATATGTAAATTATCATTACGCCATTTATTTTAGGCGATGAATCAATGTCCGTTTAGGAAAAAACTTATTGCTTAAATTATTAGGAAAACATTCACTTTTTTACGAGCTTACTTATTATTAACCATTTATTCTTTTATTATTTCAAAATCGATTAGCTAAAATACAAAATATTTACATTTAACTATATATTATTATAACAAATAAAAGTGTTAATTCAATTATAATTATTGTGAGATTTTATTAGGTGAAGATTAATTTAAATATAATCACTAATCTCCGATGATTAATGTCAAGGTATTGCAATCATTATCAGTGATTTCAATTTTGTAAAAAGGTTGTAAACAACAAATGCCAATTATTATTATTGACGGTGGGGTATGTTGACGAGATTACTTGCAGAAACAAAGTGCCATCGAACGCATTTGGGTGCCTGAATAGTATCTTAAAACATGACCTCTTATTGTGTCTTAAGCGTAAAATGTTCAAACGATGTGTGCTACCAGTGTTTGTAAAATATAGGATTGTGTTGAGGAATGAAGAGATTCTCTTATACTATCACCATCCCTTAGTGACTTCTCGGGTCGACTCGACTGAGTGATATGGACACCACGCGGTGCCTACAAGAATCCCTGTCACTAGCCAGTCTTCTTACATCGTTCCAGGTCATATTTTAATCCCGTAACTCCGCCGTATACACTCTATAGATAGTATTTAGTGGCCTTCCAAGACGCCGGAATCCGGTTAGCTTTCAGAACAGGCAAGCCAGATTGAGGTTCTCTTCTGACATCCGCACCAGGTGGCCGAGCCAGTTCCAACGTTGCCACTTCACTATCTGCGTGATGAAAGACTGCTTGGTACGTTCTCTTATTTTCTTGTTACTCCTCCGCACACCCAGTATCCCTCGCAAGCATCTGTTCTCGAAGAATGCACTGCAATTTGATTGATTTAAAATAGGTATATAGGCTCGAATCAAAACGATATTTGACGATTCAACAATCAACATTATATTTCTCAACCGTTATTTAGTATGTAGGTATCCTCTTTCTGATTTTTTTCATAATTTCGTTACACAAACAAAAATTATTATAATTAGCGTGAAATTTCGGCAATACGTGAATTAATACAATGATTACTTACTTAATTTGATATTATACCTCCGCACACATTATATTTTATTAAACCAGGAAATATGCGTGTCAAAATATAATTGGGCATTTTTTTCGAAATAATATGTTGGTTATATTAAATTAAACCATCGCATTATCAGATCAACTTTGTAATAATTTACAAAAAAACAAATAATACGTTTTAGACTGATTTCAAAACACATGCATTTCATATTATTATTTATAATTGTTTAAAAAAATATTTGAATTTATGATTAACTAACATTTTAATTTTTTTAACACTTCAACATGCCAAGAGGCTCAATTACATTAGTGCATTGCTGAAACAGTATTATAGAATAAGCAATAAAAAAATAACAGAAAGATAATAATGTATTATGGCTTCATGGGGATGCGATAAACCCTTGGATGAGCAACCAGTGCCTTACGCATTATACTACGAAGGCTGCCGATGACATATTATTATAATATACAACACTTGGGAATTTCATTTTGGATTTCTTGGTGAAATAATAGTGAAAACTGGCTCTCTAAACTGTGTAGTCAGAAAGTTCGATAACGCATTAACAAAAGAGACAAAGATAATTTGAAAAGTTTTGACACTGAGGGTGTAGGATCCTCGTATTACCAAAAATATTTGACTTTAAAAACAAAATTATTATCAATAATCAGCGTAATGCTGCCCATTATGATTATTTTACTAAATACTGATAGATTTTACCTAATGATTTTCCCTTTATGCTAGTGGGAGTAGTTACATCGCCATTTTCGTGAGATGATGATGTCACATTCTCTTTGACTTCATCACTTTTAGAATTGGTGACGTCTCCGTTAAATTGATCCTGTTTCACAGGTGATGACTTTTTCTTTGCTGGCTCTGTCTGCTTTTTACTGGGCGAAAGTAAGTCGCACATGTCAGAGCTATCTGGTATTGACTTATCCTGACTCTTTTTGGGTGTCTCAGCATTTGAGCTTACTGCGGGTGTTTCGGAATCAGCCTTTACTTCTCCGTTGCTAGTTGATACCTGGGAGCAATAAACAAAAATAATGTATTATATCACCAAATAAATGTCAAATCTTCAGCTCACATAGGGTTTTGCCTATTCACAACAATTATATATTGAAATATAATGACAAAAGTGCCAAGCCAACGAGTGCTTATGAGTGACAATTTGCAACATTACAAGAGAACAATTATTAGAAAATAGAATATTGTAAGTAATACATAGGATGTAGCGGAAGAGGGAGGTTTAGTCACTCGGTGTTCCGACCAAATGAAGGACACTACGGGTCTTTCAGACGGTAAAATGCAAGGATTTCTGAAGAGATATAACTAGGATATTTAAACGAAGTCGTGATCATTAATAGTGAGGAACACGTAAACGAAGAATCGTAATCGCATAGTTAGTCAAAACCGCGAAATAAAATCTACTCTATTCCTGTAAATTTTATTATTTCGTAAAAGGCCGTGTGGACTAAACCAAACCTGTTCAATATTAAAGCCAGTAGATTAGGTTCTGACTCAATAATTTCGGACACTAGTTTAATATTAGCTCTCCATCCTTGTTTAGATTAGCAAAAAAAGACGAGGGAAAGATAGCCAAAATCATCGACGACGTCTGACAATGGATATGGTCCAGATAGAAGAATGACTATTTTTAATAGCTTTCCATCCATAACTGGCAACTCTGCTCCGACCATACACTCGAAATATCCCCATAGTATAAACCCATAGAAACAGAAGCGAAATTAAAATCGGCCCAACCTTCAGTTAAATCGATTTCTCAGCATTCACAAGATATGTAGCGGATTACCAAATGAGCGATAATGACACGTATCATCAAGAAGTCATCATAATGAATTAAATCAGAATATTAATCAACTCCTGACATTCAAAATACACATATTCCTAAAACTGAACTATACCTGAGTTGTAATTAAAGCGACTCTTATAAATTTAACCTTTTATGGATACAGCACCAATTTTTGTTTTCATATTATTTTGTATGGAATGGTGTATCGTGTATATGTGTGAATTCTTCTGAAGTATGTGTAGCATTCGTTCAGCTACGGTATATGATTGAAATAGTGTAGAATAAAGTTACTAGATTGCGAAAAGTTTAACTTGATGTGTAGCCGGTTGGTTTACTAAAATCCTGTTAACCAAAGAATTATTTTGCCATTTTAATGTTGCCATGTAAAACTAAACTAAAAATACCCCGAGTCATTAGGGAAAAATATCCGTACGTAATTGTATTTTATGTCTATTTTTATGAAGGAAGTAGGGAAATAATTTCTTCCAAAGTTAGCAATACTCTGACAATTAATAGTTCAATATGAACATCAGCGCCGCCGCCAAGCATTAAGTTAATATTGCCGTATTCTAGTGTATACAATATCAATATTGCGAATCAATCCGCATTAAAAAAATCCATTCTACGCAATATTGAAGAGATTTCAATTCCTGAAATCCGCAATATGTTAAATGACTAGTCTATTTTCATGGTAGAGCGGCACTGGAGCAATAAACTCAGCGCGCATTAGCGCTAACCACGGCAGCGTAAACGAAAAAATAGAAAGTTATTTATTATAATATTGTATGCATTAAATTAAGTTCTACGGCACTGGTCATTATTTACTGCGAGATGTCTACACCCAGATAGGTGTGGCTCCGTGGCCTAAGAGGCATGTTTACATTTTGCTTCTGTTCCTACCACTGATGTGTTAATGGACGCAGCACGCGTGTATAATATTAAAGTGTACTCGTAAACAGGGCCGCGGTAAGGGTAGTCCCCGCCCGGATGCAAACACAAAGTTGCCGTTCCCTACATTTGAAATATTCGATGGAGTCGTAAATATAAATTCTATTGACTCGTTTTCGATCAATTCTCTTGATATCCTTTTAAAAATCGCATACTTATTAATAATGTGTACTTACCTAGTTTTTGTCTTTTAATCTTTTATACTTGGCTATATATTATATGTATAAGATATTATATAGGTACCTACGTAAAAATTCTTCCCGAATTTATGTCAGACATATCATGTTAGAATAACACATCCTGACGGTGGCACCAAATAGGGAGCCACCGAAATATTGATAAATACAATGCAGCAAACATGTAAGAAACATAAATAAAAGAAATATCAAAACGGATTTCTATAAATTTATTCATAATTATTTAGGTAAAGAATGGTATTATTTGATAAATGATTGTCAACAATTTTAAAACATGTAGTACCTATCACATAAATATATTTTTTAATTTTATTAATAAGAAAGGTAATTGCGCCGCAGGTAATTTTTTATTAAACATGAAAAAATATGATTAATATGGACCTGTCAATGAATGCCTCTATTTTGCTATTCATTGAAACTTTGAGAGAATACTTTTCGGCATTTTTTTATACAATTGTACGAAATTGCGTCGAAAAAGTTTTCGTTTTCATTTTCATTTTATGTCAAGTAGGTACGTGATTAAATGTTTAAAATTAGTGATCGTTGTGGTTCACCCAGTTAGAACTTGTGATTTTTTGATTTTATTAATTTCTCAAAAATCAAGAATTCTCCACATCGAGAATATTAATTTGTTTTTTCGAGAATTTTCAAATTTCGTTCACAGTGAAAGTCGAAACTTTTTTCAGCTATTCCGTAAAATTAATTTTCTTTTCGAGATTCGAGATCGGTCTTTTCTGAATATTTCTCGAGAATTCTGAAGACGAGATTTCTTGGTCACAACTTTTACAGCCAGTCGAACAAATATTAACAAAGACAACCATAAAACTATTATATCGACTTATTTATTTAGCATGACAAGTGTTTCTTCAGCGTCTTTGACCATAGATCATCAACCTTTTCACGTTAATTCTGTTTACTATTAAATATCCTACAAACAGTGGAAAGTATTTATACGAGACAATGTTGTGTGATTGATTCACATTAATCAGAAGCGTAACTAATATCAATTTGTTTTTGCCGCGATGCAACAAAACAAAACAAATAATAATTCGCACTGGAAAGAAAATTCATTTTATCAAGTCCGTTTACACATCTTGGCGTGCGAGAGATTTACTGGCACATATAATCCGCGCTGCGAGACGGCACGGCGATACCTCCTAAGTGCGTACAACATACGGGCGCACATACGAGGCTTCACATTGCAAAATTGCACACTAGAGAGGTAGACGATAATATTATTATGGTGACTGGAACGACCTCATTATTTTGTTGATTGTAAGTAACATATTTTAATCATTTACTTGAGTCACTATTTACTTGGTAAAATTGCAGTTCGTCAAGTCAGTTAATTACTTTATTAAAAATCTAAATTCTATTACAGTGCCTATTTTTCTTCTTATGCTATCTTCTATCATAATTTATCGACTGCTATCCGGAACATTTTGGTGGTGCTGCACTCATACTAATCACTGAGATTGTTAAACCATGAAATGCGGCTTCTTCCTCTGTTGCCTATATCGTCGGTGAAGGACCTTGGATAATGAGCAAACCAAACCTCTGATCTCACCCAAAAAGGAATAACCATCGGCACACGAAGCAAATTTGGTATCTAAGGATGCAAACACACAGCACTGAAGTCGCAATGCGTTGACGCAGGTCTTACTTGATTCTAAATGCATCCAATTAGAATCTCC
The DNA here is from genome assembly GCF_057557595.1 of Rhyacophila brunnea. Taxonomy (NCBI): domain Eukaryota; kingdom Metazoa; phylum Arthropoda; class Insecta; order Trichoptera; family Rhyacophilidae; genus Rhyacophila; species Rhyacophila brunnea. The sequence goes on along the minus strand of NW_028232893.1, from coordinate 18,052,143 downwards.
AGTTGGGTTTTAAAAATCCGTATGTCGTATGTCTGCCCCTAAGAATGGAGTAAGACCAGCAGGGCGTCACCTCCTGATGACAGTCTCGAGTACCAAAGATGGAAAACTTTTAATAGACTGCGAATCGTAGTAAGGCGTACAGTATTCTCGAAATGACATGGTGAAATGGCTGATCACTGATGACTAAGTCCATAAGAGTAAGGGCGAAAAGTATGTATATTTAAATATATTTATTTTGTACCTAGTTAAAATGATAAATTACAAATTTAAAGCTTTCACAACATGACATATGTAACAAATAATTAGTGTTAACAATATTTAAATAATGAAACTGGGAAATATGACTAATATTGGACGTAACACACCAGCGAGCTGGTGTGTTTTTTTTTAGGTTTTCCTTCCCGTAGCCAAAATATGTCTCTCATTTTGAGGTGCCAGTTTTGCCATTTTCTATTAGCTACAAGTGGGCTATAATACTGTCCTAAGACATACACCATCTTCATTTCATGGGGATGCCGCGTGGAGGCTAGATAGGATTTATTGGTGTCCATTATATGGCGTCTCAATATTTTATAGAAGTATACATATTGACAAAAGTATATTTCTTCGTTGTGTTATGTTTTCGGTAACGGAAATCCTTACCAACGGGCCCCGATCCTTCACGTGGTCCAGTGGAAGGTGTATGTCAGTTGTAAGACTCAGTGGATGTTAATCTTCGGTGATGTTTATTCGTCATGGTCTCAAAGAACAGTTACATGTTGTAAAATAAAAGGGAAGGAACTCAGGAGAGTTCGATCCGCGGTGAAACAAATCGGAGAATAGAGCTGAGTTAAGTTTGGAGAATTTGATTGATATTAGAATCATTTACAATGGTATACATATGAAATAGTACGTAAGTAATATTAGTAACGCTTAGTTCATATACAAGGGTTTATATATGGGTAGTAATACAGCTAGATAGGGTGGATAAATTGGGGTCGATCAATAATATAATATTGAGTAGATACATGGTCGAATTAGTCGAAATCATACGAATCGAATATTCTTAATAATATATACATAATTACAATTTATGTTATTTAAGGTGTTTATGAATTAAACAAAAGACAATCTATTGTCATTGTGAAGATATCATAGAGAGGGGAGTTATAGTTACATAGCAATTGCCACCCGTAGCCACCCTTTTGGTAACAGTGAAAAACTGAAGACCGAGAAGCGTGTAGGAAGCTAGGGGAGGTCTTCATCCAGCGGTGGATCGACACCGACTGATGATGATATGAAATATAAGCCGGATTACGTACATCAATAAAATTCCATGTAAATGAAAATTTATCGTCTGTTTAGAGTAATTAATTAAATTTTTATGTTGATTTCTGTTTAACTAAATCCGTCTTAGAGATTTCGTTAAAGAATTAATCATTTACGAATTAATTTCTCGCTGTTATGGCCAATTGATTTTATGAATAAGCGAGGGCGTATTATAAAATGTTTTATTATTATAAGTATTGTATAATACTTTTTGGTTTAGTAAGGAATATCGAAAGTGCTTCAATTAAAAATAAACGCGTTGCTAAATAAATAATCTTATTAGAAATGTGGAAACAGTTACCATGGTTATTTTAAGTAGATTATTTTATTTACTATTTATTTAAAAACAAAACGTTTTATACATAACAAATACAAATTCAGGACGTTTACATTATATGCTGTTTAAATTTATAAATAACTAATCAAACAAGTTAAATATAAATTATAAAACAAAAGTTATCCTCAGAACAGAGAGAGAGAAAAACATTAATAATATTATGAAGGCAAAATACACAGCTTATTACTAAAAATGTTTATATATCTAGGACGTGCATTGATTAATCTCGCAGCCCTCGCTAATGGTACTTGATACGTAGGTAATTGAATGCTACATATTATAAATTTTAAAATTTCAGAATGTCAGGTTTGGAAACCATCACTCAAGCCGCCTTGCGCAACAAAAAAAATTCCAAGATTTTTGCAAGGCGGTTTCATAGGCCCTGGCCGAATTTAAATTAGCGATATCCAATGCGGTTAGACTAATAGTATTCAATAAGGCTTATTACTCAACCGGTACAATTTTCATTTGACTAGCATCAAGTAGAGTAGTTTTCGTGCCAAAGTCCTTCAAGAAACCTCGATAGTAAATGCGAGGTATCCATAAAGGCATCTAGAAAAAAAATATCTCTTAAGAGAGTAAACAAAATGTCTTAAGAGTAGAAGAGAGTGAAAATCTAGTATGCCTTGAATAAAGACAGTCGGAAAATAATTTTTTTGAAGAATTATTATCAAAAGAAAATTAATATTATGTATTGAAATAAATATTTCGAAGATTTTTTTTCTAGACGAGCTCTAAAATAAGCTTGTATGAAACTTCTTAAGAGCTCCAGATAATAATACGTGTGTTTTCTTTATGAGTTTGTAAAGCCAGCTAAGACTCGACAATGAATGAATATTTTTAATCTGTATATTAATTTGCCAAACACTTTGATTCATTGATTATCCTATCAGAACGAAATTTAATTAAACATTATACACCATATATTTATTATAAATAATATGATTCAAAATAACTGTATCTGGAATAAATAAAAAATCATCGGAAAACAACTGGGCTATGCTGCAGCTCTTAAACATAGAACCATGTCTGGGGCTGCATATTAAATGAAAGCCAGACATGTCCAACTTCAAGTAGGGTGTATTATTATTTCATCCATAATCGAAATAGGCAGTGATTCAACAGATTCAACTCACATTGTAATTCTTTAACTTAAACAAACATATTATATTTGGCTGAGGACACGATCATACCTAAATAAATATTCATTTTTTTATTCATTATAAGTTTTGGTCTTCGTGAAACTATTCTTCTACGATGCAAGGGTAAGTGTAAACTATGCGGTTTATTTAAGGCGTGGGGATTTACTCACTTTCTTTCTTTCACTCCTGTAGCAAGGCGTTAGTTATTGTTAATTTATTTTGCCATAACTACAAATTCAACCATAATACAGTGAAAAAACTTAAGGCCATACTTTAGTTGAGACACTGTCTAAAAAGATCGTCGCTAGGCGATGCGCGGATTGCGGGTCGCGGGTGCAAATGAGGCATGTCAAACTAAATATAATTTGTCTTATAAATCCAACATGTGTCCATCTAATGTTCTGTTTATTGTTTTATCAGTAACAATAATAATATATTCATTGACATGTTTTCTTTTTAAAGTAAATGGGTAACGTTTTAAGTCATCTTTACACGATTTAAGAATTATTACGGCCGTCGCCATCACGAAGCAAAATGACGTGTTTCCAGCTCTACATTCTCTCTCCGAATGGGAGCGAGTGCAAAATTTAGTCGCGCCTATGGTTGAAAATTATTTGCCGTTTCACTGATGAATCACCTTAACTGCGAATTCAATTATTTTCACAATTTCCGACTGCTCTTACATTGTTATGTGTAAGGCAACGAAAGTTCTTACCAACGGGCCCCGATCCTTCACGTGGTCCAGTGGAAGGTATCTGTCGGTAATAAGACTCTGTGGATGTTAATCTTCAGTGTTGTTTATTCGTCAATTAATCTCAAAGCATAGTTACACGGTGAAAATTGTAAATAAATGCGAAAGAACTCAGGAGAGTTCGATCCGCGGTAAAATAACTCTAATAGTTGAGCTGAGTTGTTTGAACAAGTTGAATGGTATCACGGCTCGTCTTAGGTAAGCGCGTTGAGCGGCGCGCGCAACTCAAACGTATAACCGTGTGTGAAAATGTTCGTAGACAACACGCCCAACGCCCAGTTATAATCATTTACAATATGAAAAAGTAAGTAAGTAATATTGAGACGTTCAGTTCATGTACAAGGATTTATATATTATGTGTAACAGAGAATTCAGAAATAATGGGAACTGAAATACTTAACGGGTAAGGAGAAGCAGGCAACCAATCTCGAGTAAAGAAGAATACGGGATAAATCTAAGCACGTGTCGAATACTGACAACTGCTTTATGTTTATGCATTGACGCTCATTTAATATTGGTGTATTACAAACACTATTGCACGTATATTTATAATGCTTGGTTCATTTTCGTAGGTCACTCACACATTCAAAACCCTGCGTCAAAATTTACTGTATTTGTATATAGCCTATCAGAATTATATTTATTATCTGTTATGTGGTGGGTAGTAACACAGCTAGATAGGGTGGATAAGTTGGGGTTGAATGATAATATAATATTGAGTCGGTACATCAAATTAACAGTAAATTACACCAATCGAATATTCTTATCAATGGGTACATAATTAGTTGTTACTTAGGGTGTCGATGAATCAAACAAAAGACAATTATTATGTATTGTCATTAGGGTGATATCATAGTGCGGAGAGTTATGGATACACAACAACATGAAGCCTATTGCATCGTTTTTTCTTGCTCGGTATCGCTCTAACTATGTCATTTTTTTTTATCAAAACTATCAAAATTAACGCGTGTGTGGTATGTTTACAAAATGTAATGGAAACTGTAGCAAATACTGTACAATGCAAATGTCATAAGACCTTTTCTAGGTTGATAGACTGAGAATCTCACAAAGAGGCAAGAAGAGAAAGGATAATAATATTAGCATATAACTATTTTTTGGAAAAAGCTTCGGTATTTTTAGCATAAACCGTTCTATTCAAAATAACAGTGTGCTCCAATTCTAACTGGCCAGTTCCTGTTTTGTATGTTATAACGGACATTGCGATTTAAATAAGTACACTGCGACCATAAAGGTTCAGCGTCCACCTTGAATAACGTCACATACAGCCAATTAAACTTATACTACTCTGCAAAATATTCACCGTCTCATCTTTAGCGTCATTCAAAACAACTCTCCTCCCACTTCTGTCCCAAGCCAATCTTCGATAATTCCAAAGCCTCCTCATTATTATTTTTATTCTTTCACAATAAATCTGTTAAAATTCAGTGATTCCTAAACTTCTTACGGGAAAAAAAAACTATCTACCAAGCAATTACAAATATTTTTATATTAGTTATTTAAAAAATCCGTCCAATTAAATAACACAACATAATTAAATACAACGAATAGTTCACAATATTTTAGAATGTAACATTCTTTTATTGATCAATGATAATTTTTTAAATACCTCAGATTATATTTTTACTAGATTTTTTTAAAAGTACGATAATCAGCTAGACTACTGTACTTGGCTCAATTGGTAAATCACATTGACGCATTGGCAGGTTTTTCAAATTATTTATAAATAATCTTAAGATTTCATATTTTTTTCGCAGGCGGCTTTGGTCCACATCACTCCACATCGGATTATACAGACATTGAAAAAAAAGTAAGCTTATATTAATTTATACCTACAATATTTAATAATATAATGACCCCACAGATGGCTTAGCGGTAACATGTCGCCTTACAATGTCGTGGATCTCGGGTTCGAATCCCATGTTTGGCAAATTTACATAGTTTTGTTTCAATGCGTGTTGAACTCAACGTATGGATTTAATAAGTTGAGCAAGTGACTGGCATCCATTTTTCACAAAAAAAACCTGTTAAAATATGCCTATATGATCCTCTTAGGCATAAAGCCCACCAAAAAAGCGTTCGGTGCGCTCACTACTGAGTAGGCCCCCTCCCACCCGCGCATTACCCTTCACCTATGTAATAAGGGGCTCAAGGAGCACAACATAATTATTATTATCAGCGTCTCTCATAACAAAGCAATAAAAATATTATTAAATTTCTCGGGGCATGTAATTAATATCGGACACGCAATAACTAAACAAAGAGTTCTCTGTTCTTAAATAATGGCTTCTCGCCCCTCTTATCGACGACGCTTCGAGGAGCGTGATTTTGCTTGCCGTGTTCAATGAATGGACTACGTTGTATTTTCGTTAATTCGTATCGCTGAGAAGCGAAAAACGGTGACTCATAGGGCAGGCGGGCACAAGGCGTCGTCAAATCCAGTGTGCGCTGGCGTATTTGATTACGTTGTATTTTCGATGATTCACATAGAAAATGCGCGAGCGCCCCGAAGGCCTGCTTTAGTGGACTTTATGCCTTAGCGTATGTCCAGCGTAGGCGCGTTCGGCGGAGCATTGAGCGGCGCGCGCAACTCAAATGTATAACCAAAAAAAGACATTGTCTACGAACATTTTCACACACGGTTATACATTTGAGTTGCGCGCGCCGTTCAACGCTCCACCGAACGCGCCTACGCTGGACGAGGCAGGATCAAACATGGTGTAATTAATTAACAATTTAAGAATACAGCATTCGTTTTTAAACATACATAATTATTTAGAACACCTCATGTGATCCTAGTGCTTCTGCGCATCTATTCTATACACAAGGCTGCTATCGGCCGCTATCGGCAGCTATCGAGGTTAGTTTATCATATTTATGTATTGAAGTATTATAATTGTTACAATAAGTTAGTTGTAATTGTTGCAATACGTGTTACGTTTCAACAGCACCTCTCTTGACTTGTTAACTTTTAGAGCGAGATAGACAGTTTTGACGAATAACTTATTGTAACAACTATAATACATCAATACATAAATATGATAAACTACCCTCTATAAATAGCCGCCAATAGCAGCCTTATGTATAGAATAGATGTGCTGATGTATTTATGTTCAATAACGAATGCTACACTCTATTATCCATTATACAGTTCACAAAATCACAAATAATGGTCAGCAATTGTATCGAAATTTTAGATAGTGGATTACCACGTACTTAATTGGTATTGCACAAATTTCTTAATTGATAAAACACATTGGTCGAAATCCGATGGATGCAGGTTCGTATCCCACTCATTAAGTACTTACACAATATATTAAAAAAAAGAATCCTATTGGGATTTACCTCTATTCCAAATTCTGTAAGTATATTAATTAATTTGATTTTTGTCGTGATGAATATAACTCCCGACGCTTTGTCAGAATTGGAAATTTGATTATAATTCCGATAGATTAGTTCTTGGACATACTATACATCTATGCACTTTCCCGCGTGGTATAACCGATAGTCTGCATGCATTAAGAATCTAAAAATGCATTCTGGTTTGAACCTGGCCCACTTAGAAGGGAAGCCAATACCTGAACCGCTAGTCTAACGTTAACATGAGAATTCTTACCTACATACTATAAAATATACCATATCTAGTTATATTATTTTATACCAATGCTTTGTTTTCTTGTCATGGTATATAACTAAAGATTTAATGCGGACTTACATATTTATATATAATATATCATCATCAGTCTAAATCTATCCACTACTGGATGAAGGCCTCTCCAAGCTGATTCCACTTCTCTCGGTCCTGTGTGTTGCATTGCCAAGTACTTCCGTACTTCCACAGAACTTTCATCAATCCAACGGCCTCTAGGTTTATCTTGCGGATGTTTTATACCTCTTGGATACCACTGAATGACTAGATTTGTTCATCGATTGTCCCTTTTTCGAGCTACGTGTCCATTTGAGGTTTTTAGCAAACTCTATTACATCGAAAACCCTTGTCAGTTTTCTTATCCAATCTACACTATAAATACATACAACTACACTATAATATTTTTGAATATTAAAGATATTATGTGAATATTTTCTGCAACGATTTTCTGACTAGAAATTATATGAAAATACAGTGACAATATATTCTATTAAAATTGATCCTGTACTCCAAACTTTGCGTGTATATGCATTGTACTCAAATACAATTAACTTATTTGTTAATGATCTATCAACCTGAAACCTTATATGCAAATATTTATATTTTATGTTATATATACACTATGTTAACTTAAGTAAAATAAAATATATTGTAATACTAATTTAACTTTGTTTAAAATTAATCAGGACCGCTTTCATCCACTTCTAAAGTAAATTATCAACTTGTACCTATATTCTTTGTCGGTTGACAATGTCCCTTTGAAGTGGATAAAATGCGTTCTAATCAATATTAAACTAAGTAAAGTTTCTCATAAAATGTAAAAAAAAAACTATAAGTGTCATTGATATAATTTTTGAGATAATAGAACTTTAAGATTGCATTAGAGCGCGTTGTTGTTTTGGACGTATAGTGAAGAAGATGCCTTGGGGCGAATACAAAAATATTATGATAATTAAGATGTGTTGAAGTGTTTACTTTATATTTTTTAGTAATTAGATAGGGCACACATGGCTCAATTGGTAAAGCACATTGCCACGAATCCAGTGGATGCGGTATATATCTGACACATTGTTTTAATTTATGTATGGGTTGGTTGGTTTATTATTTTACTTTATCATGAAAATTTCATAGCCTCTCATCTCATACGATGAGGAATTTGGCCTCTAAGAATGGCGTAAGGTTCACAGAGCGTCACAACCTGAATACAGTCTCGAGTACCAAAAATGGAAAGCCGTTCTTCTTCTTTTTTGTCGTTCCCTTGTGGCTGAGGATCATGACAATCTTGAAATTCTATCATCATTTGAGCAACCAACACTTTCTACCCCTCTCGATATTCTGCTTCTCTCAAGGCAGAATGAAGGCTGCTCCCAGTCAGGTCCTCCACTCGGTCGCTCCAGCACGCCGACGCTCTTCGTTTGCTTTGCCTTTCCTGGAGGCTACCCAAAACCATAATATGTCCAAATATATTCAAAAAACTGCAGAATCTTAAACATATTATCTAAAACAGTTCCTTTATCTGCAGTCTTCAGATGATTGACTGATTCGTCATGTGATCTGTCCAAGAAATACAAACACAAACCATTCGGCGTCAATACCACATTTCGATGGCATCAATCGCCTTCCATTCCCTTGCAATCAGGGTCCATGACTCGATACCGTACAAAAATAAGGGCAACACTAATGTTTGCACAAAATTATTAACCAACTGCGAATCACGGTAAGCACATTCAGTGGATCCGTGTTATCACGTGAGTCGTATTTTTCCAAATCTTTTTTCTAATACCTATGTGTAGGTTATCAAACTATTTAAATAATTGTTTATTAAGAAGTTTTTGCAACTGCAACACGCGTTGCTTGTAAAGTCCATTCAGGTATTGTTAATAAGGTCACTGTCACTGGTGATCCTAAGTACAAATACCGGCTTCTAACAGTGTTCAATTATGTACTTCCCATAGTTGGTTGCATGTTGCATGCCTCAAGTTAGTTTTAGCTTAGAAATAAACGACTCCTATTAATTATTGGTATACTTATTGCCTTTGTATGTACATACAATCATTTTTGATTGTCTGTCTTTAACACGTTATGTTAAAACTACAACCAATTTATAAGAGCAAAAAACATACATCTTGAAAAAAACCTTCTTCTACAGAGATGGAGCCTAAATGTATAAAATTGAAGCAAAAAGGATCACTGGACTACTGATTAAGTTAGCTATATGTGACTTCGCATTGCAAGTTTATTTGCAGAGCACTTCACACTGTTGCTATGGCATTTTATTTGACAATTTGCAGGACGCATAAAAAGACAATTTGTGACGATGAGTAAGCAGCCAATATTACTACATTTATTATTTAGTTGACAAATCATGTACAATTTGTTTATGTACTATTTATTATTTATTATTACTTAGTTTTTGTGAACAAATACGTAGGTGTTTGAGAGGTTATGTCATAAGCCCTTTGATTTTAGTTGCAGGGATTTTATTATGCTTTGTGTAATTAATATATACTCAATTTGTGAGATATACAAATCATTTTTTTTTAAATTTTGGTTTAATTGTATGACTGTTAGGCCCCATTTTAAATCTTCCGACGAATCGATCTTCTTAACGATACGCGGTTATTTTTATCAATGGGTGAGTGATAACGTATTCGATTATGAAGTCGTGGGTTTATGGTTCGAGTCTGGGATCTGACAAATTTACACGTTGTTCGTCAATGTGCATTTTGATCCATAGCATTGACCTAATAGGTTATGTTAGTGGCTACTTGCATCTCTCGTAAAAAAAAACTTTTTGGAAGCCTGTTTATTTGACGGTCAAGATCCATCCACATCGGATTGTAGAACTGGCACTAGAACTTCAAATCATACATTAACTTGATCAGGAGGCAAGGCCGTCTATAGTCAGGTCGTAGCAATAAATTGCGATCTCCGATGGTAGTGCTAATTTTGCTAAACTTTGAATGCAATGCGATAATATATTGCATTTGATGTAATTAGTATTATAATCGAGATTCATATTTTCATGCCGCGGCCGAAATGCAGTGGGTACTATCAGAATAGCTTGGCATGGATCCCAACTCTATCGATGAGTACCACTAGTGACGTCCCATAAGGGTATGCAGATCATGCGTTGCATAGTGGCGGCACACATTGTAAAGGGTGGCAAATGAAAGAACGGATACAATTATTACAACTTTTAAAAGCAGTGACGGTTTTAGTATTAACATATTAATTTTAAAAAAGTCTTCACAACATATCTATTAATGTATTGTAATATCAATTATAATGACGCTTTATCGCTCAGCCAATTTTTTTACAAGGGTGCCTCAGTTTGAGAGTAGGTTTCATGGAAATGCTCTAATTATCAGGTGTGTATGTAAATTTGAGGGTATTTGGCATATTATTATGTACATAATAAAATAGATAAGTAGGTGCCTAATGACTTTGCAGACAATTTAAAACTGAAAATGAAAGGGATGCCATTTTAAATTTACTTAAGAGCGTACTTCAGTGAAACGGCAAATAATTTTCAACAGTAGGTGCGACGAAATTTCTCACTCGTCGCCAATCGGAGACCGACAGTCGAGGTGTGCGCATGTCGATTTGTTTTGTCATGGCGTCGGATGAAAATATTTTTAAATCGTGTAAAGATGACTAAAAAACTTGTACTGTAATTTAAAAAGAAAACACGTGAATGAATTTACTATTATTATTAGTAATATAACAGTAAACATAACATTAAATGGGCGCATATTGGATTTTTATGACAAATCATATTTCGTTCGGCACGCGTCATTTGCACAATCCGCGCATCGCCTAGCCACGATTTTTTTAGACCATGCCTCAACTGAAGTATAGTCTTAAGGGGGGGGGGGGGCACTTTGCCTAGGGACGTCACTGAGCGCCATTTATTAAATGTAACTATGGACGTGAAAAGGTGTGCAATTTAAAGAAAAAAATGCAGATTATTAAGAAGACGATCAAAGACAAAATACTTTCCACATTGAATAATCCATAAATAATCAAATGATATTCTCCTTCTTCCGGTTTTCTTTGAAATTTCCATTAGAAATCAATGAAAACTGTCATTAGCATAGTATCACTGAATTAATTGTCATAAACAAATTGATTCAAGTTTACATGTAAATCTAGTGATCTTCCAACACTAACCGTGCGTCAGTTTGTTGCGTGTTGTATCTTGCGTCACGTCACGTTATTTTTTACATCAAATAAGTGATGGTCAACATTGGCGTAAACTACATACCTAATAATATTATAATATGTTAACTGTACGCATCTATCGTTCGTGTGTGTACATTTTAATTGAATACACATTCCATTTTTTTGTATAACAAAAAAAAACTCTTTTCAATGTATTACAATATTTTATGGCAATTCAAAAACTATAGAAATAATAATATTTTGTAGTGGCTATAAATTAATATTTAATGACATTTCTTTATTCAACTTCCCAGAACATATTAAAATGAATGACCCCATCAAACCAAATTCGTGTCACACCACACCTGATTAAGATCGAGATACATAATACTATACCATAAGTTTGGATATGAAGCATATTTTTTGTCACTGGGAATGTCTCAGGAGCAGCTGATTTGACTGAATTCACATGACTAGGTTAAGAGTACCCATAGGAGAGAGAACCACGTAGAGGAAAAATAAAAAAACCATCGCAGAACATACTACTAAGATAGAAATTCGAAAACCAGTCGCCATTGACCATAGAATTTGAATACAGTTTTGGTTTATGACTTAATGACGGTAAAATATCCTTAAATATTGCTAATATTGAATGTGTGTTTCGTTTCGTTTACGCGACATCCTTTGATGATCAATGCATACTACAGTCATAACCATTGAAAATAAGATAAGATACCTACATAATTATAATTATATTTAACAAAATTTTATACCCCCACGATGGCCGCCTGGTTTAAGCGTCAGCTTATAGCGTCGTGGGTTCCAGGTTCGAATCCTGGGGCTGGCAAGTGCACATATTGTTTTTCAATTTGTGTATGAGTCAGAGTATGGACCTAATAGGTTGAGCAAGTGGCAAGTTTCTCGTAAAAACAAAAATCTGTTAATACTAACCTCCACTCTGTGGAGGCTCATATCATGATCGCATTAGAATCGGACATGGTCGAAAAAAATAACGGTACTGTTCGGTTATCAGGAATACAGCGGAAAACACATTTTGAAAATACCCGATATACTGGATTATTTGTTAGTTTGGGTTAGTTTAGGTTAGGTTAGGTTGGGTTAGGTTAGGTTAGGTTAGGTTGGGTTAGGTTAGGTTGGGTTAGGTTAGGTTTGGTTAGGTTAACCTAACAAATAATCCAGTTTATCGGCTATTTTCAAAATGTGTTTTCCGCTATATTCCTGATAACCGAACAGTACCAAAATAACATAATCTTTTTAACACTACAACACGCTGTAGATGATATGACAGTAGTGTAATTATTAATAGAATTCCCAAACTTTGAGAAAATCACAAAATACATTGTGATCTCACACGGATGAAAAGCCAGCGCACTACGCACTAAACTACGAAATCCAACAACAAATTATTTAACCTGTGTTTAAGTTTATCCCATATTTACCCGCATTTGAGAATCGTACCTTCTTACAGCCACATAAATAAGGTAAACCACTTCTCTTATTTTTGTATTTCCTAGTGGTAATTAAAAAGTATTTATCTAGCCAGCAGTCAATGTGTTAAATTGCATAATGGTTCTGTACCACTGAATCTAATTCTCTCAGAACTCCTATAATTGTCGCGAGAATGCAGGTGGACTTTCTTAGTGTGTCAAATGGAAATTGAACCACCTCTGAGTCCACCAGACCACCTCTATATGTGTCTGGCATGTACTCCACTGACCACTTTTGTATTGATAACTAGCTTCTTCATCTGCATATCGTATGCATAATAATATTATTGCTGGGAAGTAGGTATTGAATGGACAGTGGGAAACAACTATTTGTTATTCCATGAAAGGGAAATAACGGGTGTTTTTTGCGTAGGTAGAATCTACGAAAGGGCTAACTTTACTGTCAAACCGAGTTGTGATACTGAGCTTACTTTTTGACATTTATTATAAGTATAGTCTGGAAAATCATCATATTATTATATATTAAAATCATATATTATATTAAAATCCGCTACATTCGATTTTGATCAATCTTTTTAAAAACACGCGCCTTTTTATTACAACGTTTTTCTTAGCTCGTATTCTTATTTGTCCGGTGGTTCTTTGTCCGGTACAAATCTTGCAATCGATTTTTAACTAACTTCCCGATTAGCTAGACATTTGAAACTTTTAGAATATATCAGAACACGATGCCAATGTATTCTTTTAATACTTTTAGCCATCTTAAAGTAGAATTGAATTCATTTTCAGTTAATTCTGTTTTGCATGAAAAGTTATTTCGGAAGAAATCCGTAATCCAATCCACTATTTTTGGTAGCTAGGGGTCTGGGGTCCTAGCAACTAAATTATTAATATATACGTGCGTTACTATGGAAATTAAAATGACATTTCAGTATTATTTCTATTAAGTACAAATTTTTTTGATCGTTTAAGCTAGCAAGTTTATATGATTCAACAGAAAATTTAAAAACGTTGTATATAAAAAGTTATTTTTATCTTGTAATTATTTAATAATTCACTTCAGTGTCAGATGTCAATAGTTGCATAAAGTCACAAAGATGTCTGCAAACCCATTCAAATAACAGTACTGTCATGTTCCATGTGCATTATCCTCAGCATTGAAGGTCATGACTCAGTCATGACCTCCAATTATTAAAGCGGTCTGGCGATCTTTTGCCATTTATTAATTCACATCATATTATATGCAGAGAATTATCCAGATAATGTAGGCATCTACTTTACAAATTTGAAACAGGTATTTTTTTGTTGATCAAACATATCTATATATAATTTACGTATTTACAAATTAATACCATTGGGAATAGACCTTCCGAGGACCATGGCAAACGAGGCCGGAAGAGATGCACTTTTTAATTTCTGTATTGATGTAATAAAAAGAATACAAATAATAAATGGTGACATGCAATGATGATTCATGCTTTTCAGATCCAGTGACTACAGTCATATAAGATAGGATAAGTAGGTATATGCCCAGAATATCAGTCCTATGCGACATTTCTTTTACCACGGGAAAAACTCGGCTACAAATCGCAGTCCTCAGTTCCCAATGAATACGACAAAATATTCATCAGAATCACCACCGCCTTGCGCGAAAAGAGTTTTCCAGGATTTTTGCAAGGCGGTTTCATAGGCCTTGGCCGAATTCAAATTAGCAATACCCGATGCGGGCAGAAGAATAGTTTTCAATAAGGCATATTCTCTCAGCCGGTACAATTTTTATTTGACTAGCATCAAGTAGAGTAGTTTGCGTGCCAAAGTCCTTTAAAAACCTTGATAGTAAATGCGAGGTATCCATAAAGGCATCTAGAAAAAAAAACTCCTTTGGAAAAACAACCCCGTCCAAACACCTAGTCCAACGTTAATAGTGTTTACATTGAAAATTCTTATGGAAATACAACGCAAGGTTGCCAATATTATTACGTTTTCGGCAGGGCTCAAAAGAGACCGAAGCGCACCGGAGCGCAGTTCCGGTTCATAAAATCTCCAAAAATATCACTCCGTCTCGTGAACATATTAATTTAACCGTCTAAGCTAGATAATATGCCAAATAATAAAAAAAAAATCGAGCACACTTATTTTTATAAAATACACATATTATTAGATAACTATGTTAACATTTTCGTAAAATTATCGAGCGCTCCGGTTCGTGAAATATTCCATTTAGAGCGCTGGTTTTTGGCTTCTGGACCTCTCGTTTACTGAAGGTACCTACATATTATTCGGGAGGTACATATTGCAACAATTGACTTTTTTAAATCAACACTTTTTAGAACCTCCCTTAATAAAAATAAAGGTAATATTATATTATAACCAGGGCTCGAAATGGACCGGAGCGCACTGGAGCACCGTTTCGGATCACAAAATCCCCAAAATTATCCTACCGTTTCGGGAAAAAATTATTTTACTCTCTGAGCTAGATTATTTCTATAAAATACATATAAAATTAGATAACTATGTTGATATTTTCGTAAAATTATCAAGCGCTCCGGTTCGTAAAATTTTCCATTATAACAGTGACTAAAGGGCATCGATACGTATTCATAACTTTGCAATCCGGCTCTAGGATGAAAACGATGTAATATATTCTAAAAATATATTTTTTACATGTAGGTATTATCTATTTATTATAACGTTTTTATTAGCTTGGTGGTTCTTATTTGTCCGGTGGTTGTTTATCGAGTACAAATCTTGCAATCGATTTTTAACTTACTTGCCGACTAGCTAAACATTTTAAACTCTTAGAATATATCAGAACACGATGCCAATGCATTCATTTAATACTTTTAGCCATCTTTAAGTATACTTGAATTCATTTTCAGTTAATTCTGTTTTTTATGAAAAGTTATTTCGGAAGAAATCCGTAATCCAATCCACTATTATTGGTTGCTAAGTGGGTGGTCCTAGCAACTAAATTATTAATATATATGAGGCGCCGAGCGCCAAAGGAGCTCAAGCACCATTTAACAAAAGTGCTACAAAATGGCCGACAAGTTTTCAGTGAATTTATTTTTTTAATTTTAAACTTGAATGTTGAAATGGACAATTATTTTCTAAGCAAAGCAAATTTAAAAAAATCAAAGTATTATTTGCAATAACATTTAATGAAAAATATCTATTGGATTCCAAAAAAAATGGTGTTTGAGCCCCTTTGGCATATAGAAAAATGAAAAAAGGTGGCACTTGATACTTTTTTTTGTTGCATAAGCTTCTGTGGCATTAACATTTTCAAACTCAAATAATGGCATTAATTTAAAAAAATAAATCATTTAAAAAAAATGTTTCAATGTAAGGGTTTGGATAGCAATAAAAAAACATTTTGATGTAAACAAATTTTATTATGCCAAATAAACACTGAAAAAATGGTCAAATTTGTTATGATTGTTACATGAGTTTGTTTGGCATAAAATTTGCCTTATAATATTAAATACATTTTTGCCATTACAGCAATGATTTCAAAGCTTTTGGATGGTTTTTTTTGTAATAACCGTCTATATACCCAATATTATTAATAATACTAAATCAAATCGTTACTCCAAACTGGCCAAAATAACAAAATCATTATTCAAATTTAACACCATCATTTTTTCTCAAGGATTCGGGTGATTTTTTAAATACTTTTTTTAGTGTATATCTTTCGTAATTAGATATAAAATAAGATGAAACTAGAAATAAGAGTTATTTTCCTTTATGGAAGTAAAAGTTTAGTGGACATAATTACTAAAATGAAGTTAACAACCATATTTCAAAAGTAATCTAAAATATTTTAAACAACAGCGTATGTGAAAGAAAAACGGATAAAACATGTTAAACTTACCATGATTTTCATCGTTTACAGGTTTAACACACATCGAAACTATTTTTCTAATCCTTCTTGAGCTCATTTTTAGTTTTTTTCACTGTTGAGAACTATATTCAATAAAACAAATCTTTCAGCTGTTTTGGTCTCGCGCTCTCCATAGAATATTGGCGGATAAGCTTCTGTGGCATGTCGACATAACGACCAAAACAATTATGCCACAGAAAATAAATCTCTATTGTAAAATATCTATAATTATTTGAGCGATAAGACTTTGTGGCATGATACATATCGATTTATAGAAAAAACCTACATTCAAATGTCAAAAATCGTAAAGTTGGCGCTTAAGCTCCTTTGGCACTCGGCGCCTCATATGTGCGTTACTATGGAAATCAAAATGACATTTTAGTATTCTATATTTGTTTGTTTGTTTTTTATTTACTTCATATCAAGTACAAGTTTGAGCATATTGAGCATAATAATTAAATAGAAAATTTAAAAATGTTGTATATAAAAAGTTCTTTTATCTTGTAATTATTTAGTTGTTTATTATTACATAAGTAATATTATATTAATATAAGTTAATATCATTTGATCTAATTTTATGCGAGGTTATCGGGCAAATAGGCGTATTAGTATAGTAAAAAGTGCAAAACGTATACTATAACATAATGTAATAGTCGTCGCATAAGTATATATATTTATCACCAATACTCGTGCAGTCAAAAGCTGTTCGTAAATGTATCACATTTTTGTAAAGAGTATCGTGGCATCTACCGACAACTTATCATAATACCTCATAAGCATACCTGTCAACCTTTAATGTTTCCGTTGATCTTCTTCTTATTGTGACCCTAGCCCCTAGCGGAGGTTGGCTACCATCAAGGCGATCTTAGTTTTGTCATCTGCTACCCGGAACAGTTCAGTGAAACTGCACTTGTACCAATCACGGAGGTTCTTAAGCCACGGAATGCAGCGTCGTCCTCTGCTATGCTTACCATTGATCTTTCCTTGAACGACAAGTAGTTGGGGAATGCTGTACTTTTTTCAACTCAAAATGTGGCCGTGGTACTGTAGTTTCTTGGTTTTGATACTACGCAGAACTTCTCGGTTCTTTCTCATTCGATTGAGAACTTCAACATTTTTGTCTCCCGGTCAGTCTACAGAATTTTGAGGATGCTTATATACAGCCACATCACGAAAGCTTCAACTCTACGTGGCATCTCTTAGTTTAGCGTTCATATTTCCATACCACAGAAAAGAATTATTGAGAGAACATAACAACGTACTCGTACCATACGCAGTCTCAGACCTAGGTTAAGGTCTCGACTGCAAGGAGGCATCTCATTTCGAAAAAGGCACTCTTTGCAATCTCAATTCTAGTTTTTATTTCCTGAGACTGATCCCATTTCTCATTGACCCATGTACCTAAATATTTTTAATGGGTCACACGTTCAATTGGTTTGCTGTTAATGATAAAACTTGTGTTGGTGATTGATGTCGCTATTTTTGATATTAGTAATAGTTTTGTTTTCTTGAGGTTCATTTTTAAACCATAATAATTACTGACCTCGTTAAAACCCTTTCTACCAGTTGATGCAAACTCTTTATGCTATCAGCAATCAGCACAGTGTCATCGGCATATCGAATATTGTAAATATGTTTCCCATTAACCAAAATACCCACTGATTTACCTTGTAAGGCTTCCTTGAAAATAGCTTCTGAGTACAGGTTAAATAGCAGAGGTGACAATGTATCTATAGTCTAAGGTGACAATATATTATACCCCTGACGTACACCGCGACGAACTTTTATTGAACGTAACGAAATCATTGTTTTCTTATTGGATAATGAACTACACAACTCTCTGGAAATAGTAATTGTAAAAAAACTGGTCATTCATCTTATTTCATTCAAAACGGATTCTCTCTCTAACGTCCATAGAATTAATCTTAGCTTACTATTAGTAATTTGTATTTCTGGAATCTTACTTACTCTCAGATTGCTTTGAAATAACACGTTTATGAATAAATTAACGTATGTATTAAGAAATTAATAAAATAATTAACAACCATAGACATCTTGATAAGAAAGTGATTCCTATATTCAATGTGTAGAGTGTAATGCTCAATATTTCAAATAACCAATATTATAATTTCGAAAACTTGATGTGAGTGAAAAGCTACATGCCTTAAATTTAAACATTATAACGATTTAGTAAAACTGTGATATGTTTTCACACTGGCATGTTAGGTTGGTTAGTAACTATTGAATATTATAGTAATATTACGCTACATTGAAGTACATAAAAATAACACAAAGTTAATTTATCGTCATAAATAGATTTGAACTATTGAGGTCAAAAACAAATCATTTATTTAAATTATAAGATATGTGTCCTCTCCTTGGAAAAATTTGATTTACTCTATGCCGGCTCGTACATCAAAACTCGTGTCGAATACGTCGATGTGACGTCACCGTTATTCACAAAACACGCATTGCCAAATGGAGCTCCGCAGAGTGGTAGAATGCAACCTTTTAGTTTGAAAAAAACATCTAGTGTCAACAAATCGCTTCCGTTTCGGGCTGGGAGTAAAAGACGTCAGAACGCATACACACACCTATGAATTGGTCATTCTCAGGGAACTCAGAAATAATGGGAACTGAAATACATAACAGATAAGGCGATAGCAGGTAACCGACTCGAGTAAGGAAGAATCCGGGTTAAACTTACACACGTGTTAAGAATACGTTTTACGTCGAATACTGAAAACTGCTCTCGGTTTATGCATTTACGCTCATTTAATGTTGGTATATTACACACACTACTGCACGTGCATAATGCGTGCTTCATTTTCGTAGGACACTCACACATTCAAAACCCTGCATCAAGGTGCGGCGTATTGAATATAGCCCATCGGTATTCTATTTATTATCTGTTCTGTGGTCATTCTTATACCGGCTCGCCGGTCGCCGCATCCAAATGTACATACATTTCGAGAGGTTACGCGCGACTGTCGCTAGGTAGATGTGCGCATTCTTCAGATGCAACACAGGAGCGACGTTCCTAGATGGTTTGATTTATGGCTGTGCAAAGTGCTGCGTAAGCGGTGCGTCAAACTCAAATGTATAACCGTGTGTAATATGCCCAAAAAAAAGACATTGTCTACGAAAATTTCACACACGGTTAAACATTTGAGTTACGCACACCGTTGCCGCCCCGCCGCATGCTCTTCCACTCTGGCCGAGTAGTTTATAAAAGTAATTCGCATGAGTCAGAGATATATCGAAAGCTTAAAGGATAAGAACACAGTTAAAGACGTGAGTCAGTCCAATTTATCCAGGATTTTTTTCTAGTAAGCATGTTTCATTACAATACAAATCTATTATTCTTAAATCGTGTGTATATTCGGAATTGAGTAAAATAATTACAAGATAAAAGAAACTTTTTATTTACAATGTTTTTAAATTTTCTGTTGAATCATATAAACTTGACTTGCCTAGCTTAAACGATCAAAAAATTTGTACTTAATAGAAATAATACTGAAATGTCATTTTAATTTCCATAGTAACGCACGTATATATTAATAATTTAGTTGTTAGGACCCCAGACCCCTAGCAGCCAATAATAGTGGATTGGATTACGGATTTCTTCCGAAATAACTTTTCATACAAAACAGAATTAACTGAAAATGAATTCAACTCTACTTAAAGATAGCTAAAAGTATTAAAAAATGCATTGGCATTGTGTTCTGATATATTCTAAAAGTTTCAAATGTCTAGCTAGCCGGGAAGTTAGTTAAAAATCGATTGCAAGATTTGTACCGGACAAACAATAATACGAGCTAATAAAAACGTTAAAAAAGGTTGTAATAAAAATGGTAATATTCATACAAGAAAATAATATAAAAAAAATACTTTTATTTGAATATATCAAAGAACCCTCCGATAAAATATAATTTTAAATATAGCTGAGAATAGTCAAACGACAGCTATTAATTGTAGACATATATGATGGTATTTTATTGTTTATTTACTAGCCATTTTATTATTTAGTTTAATAATTATTTAGCCTCAATTGGCATAATTTTCGTTATATATCTATCTATGAGTTCAAAAAGAACTGTTAGTTTTAGGAAAACGCAATTTAATAATATGTTCCATGCCTTTAATGGTAGTAATGTACTTTTGGAATTATGGTTTAAATAAACGTTTAAAGCAAGGTTCACTATATATAGTAAGGCCGTGACACAAAACTGTAAACTTCGAATACAAGATTACGTGTAAATTATTTGTAGAAAAATATTAATGTTGCATATTAAAATAAATGGTAATATGCAATATAAAATTATCATTTATTACGGACAGATTACCGCGTGAAATTCAAAGATAATCAATAACTAATACTACCATCGTAATTCACAATTCGTGAATAATAGTCGTATTATTTGCGTATTAAAAATGTGTGGTTTCTATTGAAAATATACTCAAAAAGTATCCTGCGCATCTAATACACAAGACTGCTATCGGCCGCAATTGAGGGTAGTTTTTCATTGCACTTATTGTAACAATTACAATATAAATAATGATAATTATTCCGTAAAATCGGACTTGAGACACGCTGGCTCTGTGCTAACTAAAGATAGTTAAAAGCTTCACGTGAATAACAATATACACATTAAAATTTAACTATTCTGTCATGATTTAACTATTTTCAAGGAAAGTTATTTTATACCACAAATTTTAATTACTCATTATGTGTATAATAATATATAAGTAAATGTACCTACATACTCATCGATTTTTGTAATATTGTTGGAAAAAACTATGCTTTTGTCTATAGAAAAATAAATCTGTACCTGCGAATCTATTCTATACACAAGGCTGCTATCGGCGGCTATCGAGGGTAGTTTATCATATTTATGTATTGAGGAATTATAATTGTTACAATTTGTTAGCCGTCTAAACTGTATATCTCGCCCTAAGTGTACGGCAGCGTTCGGCGCAGCGTTTAGCGTTTTGCGCAACTCAAACGTATAACCGTGTGTGAAAATGTTCGTAGACAATGTCTTTTTTTGGTTATACATTTATACGGTTATACGTTTGAGTTGCGCAAAACGCTCAACGCAGCGCCGAACGCTGGCACTGAGGCTAAAAGTTAACACAGCCAAAAGAGGTAGGTACTGTTAAAACGTAGTAAAATTATAATACCTACCTCAATAGATAAATATGATAAACTACCCTTGATAGCCGTCGATAGCGGCCAATAGCAGTCTTGTGTATAAAATAGCTAAATAATTTTAAACGAAGTAAATTTAGTATAACAATTTGTATTTTATTTAAGTTAAATAACACAGTGTAGGTATAACACAAAATAAAATATTCGTGAAGGTTGCAGGTCGATAGGATCATTATCAAGAAGATAATTTTATTTCAGTACATTACCTTATACGCGCCACGTTTGGAGTACAGAATCGCCACCAAATTTTAATAGAATGTATTGTCATCGCATTCGCATATAATTTCTAGTCTTTGGGTACACGGAAAATACTTGAAAAGATTTATTGTGCTGTTAAAACATAGCACTTTTTGACAGTTCAGACGGTTAATTGATTGTAACAATTAACCTACTGAATACATAAATATGATAAACTACCCTCGATAGCCGCCGATAACCGCCGATAGAGGCCTTGTGTATAGAATAGACACACTGAGTCAGTAAAGAAGAACATACTCTTGAATTAGTTTAGGAATTTTGGGTACCTATCGATTATGAATATTCTCAAAAAGTCAATTGGGTCTGAAAATCATTTTCGCAAAATCAGACATGAGATAGACTGATTTTCAAATACAAAATAATAATCATTATCGTTGAGTATGTATATAATTAACAGTACATAGTTTCAATGTTAGATTTTATTGCGTTACTTATTCGGGTGGAGGGATTTGATATAACATTATATCTTTGATTTTATTGTATTGATTATAATACTCATCGATCAATACTGGCAATAGACTGGTGTATCTAACACAGATATATCTCAAAGTTAGAGTTGAATACTGAATAACATACATATTATATATACCTACGTGCAGAGATGGCATAGTAGTAATCGCAGACTGCCCCACTTATGGGGAAAAGCTGTTTACTCGGAAGTGACGCTGCCTGCCTACTGCCACTTTGAAGCGAGCGTAAACAAAGGATTTAACTTACGTGAGGCGATCTATGATCAAATCTACTTCTTAACACCTTAAAAATATAAAAATTTATAAAAAAAACTAGAAAAAAAATATGACGCTGGACACGACTCAAATCTGCATCGATCGGATTCCGCCCAATGTGCTTTATAACCTTTACCAGCGCAGCTATTCTATACACAAGACTGCTATAGGGAGCTATCTAGGGTAGATTTTCATATTTTTGTATCGAAGTATTAGCACTTATTGTTACAATTACAATATGGTAGTTGTAATTGTTACAATAAGTGCTATGTTTTAATAGCACATCTCTTGGCTGTGCTAAATTTTAGAGCGAGCGAGCAGTTTTGAGTGTTTAGACGGCTAGGTTATTGTAACAATTATAATACTTCAATAAAACATAATATGATAAACTACCCTCGTTAACCGCCGATAGTAGTATTTTGTATAGAATAGACAGGAGTGATTCTGACGCTGGCTAATAATCAAGGTACCTACTTATTATTGATACATTGATTCAAACCACAAAATCTAGTCACGAATATTAGTGAAATTCGATTAAAATAATATAATAGTTTCTAAAAAGTCCTTAATTATAGAGCTCTGCTAGTAAAGGTGAAAGACAGTTTCCCATTGCTATGCCTATATTTTGTTTATAACATTTCATTAAATTGGATATAATTCTGCTCTATAATATATACGTCTAAAACTCTAAAATATTCACCAATTTAGAGATAATCACTGGATTCACAATATGGCGTTTGCTTAATATTTCATGAACAATGTTTTTACTTTTTCGTATGGCTACATTTGTAAATAAAGTGACTACGTCAAAAGAAATTAATTTTATAGAGCATTGCTAGGAATACTACAATTAAGGTTATTAATTAATTATATCGAATTTTTGACGCAATCGTTAGGTTTAAATTTAGTGTGACAACGATTATAAATAAACACTTCAACTATTCATTATTCATTTGCCGTATTTTTGATGTGATCCTTGACTTAATGGGTAGGTGATAAAGTATTTAACTATATTATTGTATTAATTTATTATATAAGTATAGATGAACTGTATTCGTTGTCAGGGTACATTAATGAGAACTGAAATACCTAACGGGTATGGAGAAACAGCCAAACGATTTCGAGTGTAGAATAATATGGGAAAAACTTAAACACGTGTCAAGAATACGCCATTCTAAGCTTGTCATACGTTCTGACAACTGCGCTCGGTTCAGACACTCGTTTAATATTGGTGTATTTGAAAGTTGCAACACACACTATTGCACCTAGGTATATAATGTGTGGTTTATTTTTGTATGACACACATTCAAAACCCTGCTTCAAAATTTAATGTATTGGGGTATAGCCTATCTGAATAATTCTATTTATTAATGTGTTCCTTGGTATTTACCATTGGTGGGTGCGCATAGTGCCTGAAGATGCCGAATGGCGAAACCCGGGTCGAAAAAAGATATTAAAATGGATATAGTGGATGGATATAATAGTACAAAACTTAAATTCATTACAATTTAAATTCAAATTCCATCAAGTATAGTATACGTTTTATAACTATGCACTTTTTTTGCACTTGACTACACTGATACGCCTCTTTGATTACCACGCAGAAAATTAGATCAAAATGGTATTCACTTGTAATAATAATAATATATGTAGTAATAAATAAATAGATAATATTTGTAAAAAAATATTTTTAGAATATATTACATCATTTTCATCCTAGAATGAAAAGTTATGAAGCATATACGAGTATCATACTCTACCCTCGGTCGATAGTACCTACCAATAAATATGTTTAGTCATCATTCACAACTCGTGATGTAAACTACATATTATTGTTGCATTCAAGTTGCAATTAAATTTATTACGGGGCATAAAGAAGATTCCTGATCTACCTCATTATCGCATTTGCTTTTTTTATACTGTGGACCACCCAATATAAAAACAAGTAAATAACTCATAGTGTATTGTTACAATTTCCATTGTCCTCGATGATATTGATTGGGATGGAATTTATTTTAACTGACCAATATTATAATTACTGTATGTAACACACGATATATTTAATATATTATTATGTTTACTATAGTTACAGAGAAAAAGGTTTTATTAAAGTAGCAAAAAATTGATTTCACACTAGGTAGCGATGGCACGCGATTTCATCTACGTAAAATACAGACATTATACAGAAACAAGAAATAGATTTTTTAAAAACTGATTTGATAGACAACGGTTGGACTCTGCTTTCACCTCACTTCACCACTCCACCACTTATATATGACCACATAACCTACTCGTGATTAGAGTTGGGTATTTCCCGAGAAAATCTCGAGATTCGGGATTTCCCGAAATGATGAAATTTTGAATTCTCGAGATTTGGGATTCCCAGAAAAGAATACACGAGAATTCTCGAGATATCGGGAAAATTTAAAAAACCTGTAAAAATCCTAAAATCAGTGTAAAAACAGACAAATTCCAAACAAGACAAACAAAATAGAAGTAGGAAAACATAAATGTTTCAAAACATTACTTATTAAAACGGAATTTCAAAAAACACAGACTCTCAATCGCTGCGTCTGACAATCGTGTAAGTACGCTTTTGATACATAAAACTCCCTGATGTTGCAAAAATTGCGCTCATTTTGAGTTTGAACGTTTTGTGTCCACTTTTTTCATATAGAAAATCGTTTTTTCAATTAATATTAAATTTGATAATAAAGAAATCCCGAATCCCGAGAAAAGATTCTCGAGATCCGGGATTTCCCAAAATGTTAAAAATTTCAATGCTCGAGATTCGGGATTAAAAATCTCGAAAATTTCTCGAGAATTCCCGTTGGGAAATTCCCGAAACCCAACTCTACTCGTGATATTGGAAGTGCGTTATTCGACAACTGCAAGTGCGTGCACTTCTATCAGTACGTCAGCTCATAACACTGCTACAATTTGACGATTTTACCTCATTTGCTATTTTTGAGAAATTTTATTGAGATACCTTTTAGGATAAAACTTTACTAAATTGGCACCGGTTTCAGATACATTATAATAATTGCTGGTTCAAACAGTTTGTTTCAGGGAACTAATCTATTATGTGGTTTGTTTGTAGGTATTTGTATTTCTTAGCATATTTCATTTATATATCTGGCACCCTTATGACTGTCGTCCACTTGACTGTCAGCAACAGCTTGTCGGTAGCGTTGGCGATTAGATGCAAAAAAGACTCACTTATTCGTTGATAAAATCTATATCTCTTAAAGGGGTAAGAGATGTTGTTAGTTTGGGAAACACTGCGGTAAAATGTACATTTTCTAAAGTAAAAAAATGTCGCAACAATCTTATTTTCATTGACCATGTCCGCCTCCATATGGACACCGCACGGCGGCTCCAAGAATCCTTGTTACTCACCAGCCTTCTCGCGTCTTCCCAGTATCCCGTAGATCTGCCGTATATACACCGTGGGTAGTATTAAATGACCTTCCAGAACGCCGGAATCCGATCGGTTTGAAGAACAGGCAAGCGAGGTTGAATTTTTTTTGATGCGTCCGCAGCACGTGGCCGAGCGTGATGAGAGGCTGCTTGGTTAGTTTTCCTATTTACTTGTTACTCCTAACCACCACACCCAGGGTCACATGTAAGTTGTACGTATGCAGTTCATCGTGGGATACTTATTCGTATGCCGCAGTATGTGAAACATGAGTTCGTATAACATGTTATCAAATGACGAGTTCTTCATTGAATATTTCATCGTGGAATAAATTTGTACGTATCTTACAAAATGCAGCAATAGTTTGCAAATAGTACCTACTGTTCCAATTAGATTAACCCTAACCTAACATAGTAAAGACATCTTCACATGTGGTAGCATACGTACAAATATACTCCACGGTGAAATGTTCAACGAAGAACTCGTCATTTGATTAAATGTTACACGAACTCATGTTTCATGTACTGCGGCGCACGAATAAGTGTCCTGTGGTGAACTGTTTACGTACAAATTTCCGGATACGCACACCCAGTATCCATCGCAAACATCTGTTCAGGAAGCTCAGTATATGGTAGCCATCTACATCAGAGAATTTAAATACAAAATAACACTTCTAACGATAATATTTAAAAGACAAAAAAACAATAAATAACAGAACCTCTCGACGTTACGTTTATTGTTGACTGTTTTATATCTGTCAAAATTAAAAAAGGATGACCGCCAGCACAAACTAGCGCCTCTAGCGCCGAAGCATGTGAAACTCAAAAGCGTCTGCCATTTTTAAATGCGGTTGTAAAAATCGAAACACAAATAAAATTTCTTATACAAAATTGAAGCAGGCTGCTTTAATAGCTTAGAATGCTTAGATTCTGCTTCGTTCATAAATAACCCTTGTATAACTTCACCGTCGGGGAGACAGCTATGCCTCGGCCAAATGGTATTGACTTACGTTGTATGAAGTCAAAGAAGATTACGAATTTACTACCAGTGTTTCGAATTTCTATTTCTCCATAAATAAATATTCATAATATTATAATATTGTCTGCGTGTCAACATTCGTAGAAGCTTAATACTAAAACAAAATTTACGACGTAGTTAAACTTACTAAGTGTACATAATATTATAATAATGTTATAAAATATACTATACTTGCTAAGCCTAACAGAAAGTGTGACACGATTCACAAATAGTAACTATATTAATTATTACATTGTACAAAATGCAGGTGTTTTAACGATTGTCCATCAAACTTGTTCTCAACCTTCTTCGTGTTATGACACTCTTTTATGGCCGCCAAGTAGCCTGCGATCCGCCATCAATTTAACATAAAAAATGCATTTTTAATGGAATAAGAAAACACATAAAATAGTCATCGTCATAAAAAAATAAAACTTCACATTTGGATTATTGTTTAATTAATAATTATTATCATAAAGCTTATCTCACTTTGTGTATGTTTACGTGTGAATTAACAATCATTACGTCTACTTTATTGACAGCTATTTCGGGCTATGAAGCCATTCTCGGAATATAACATTGTCGAAAATTATCTATCGACGGTAAAACGGTAAAATTCCGGTCTATAGTAAAATCATCATCGTCGTCATCAGACGTGGTCGATCTACGGTTCAATGGAGACCCACACTAGCTCTTTCCACTCTTATGGGTTCATTTGTCTGCCAAAACGCTTTGAAACGTAAATTATCAATAAATCGTTTCAAATTTCAAGCTTCGTATTTTTTGCTAGTTATCACTATAACACGTTTCCGTTATTTTTATTCCAAATTAAAATATTCAAAATTATTGTTCCAAAATAACACGGATATCACTCTTAGCAATTCTATAAACAGGGCGGTTATCTACAATAATAATTGTTAGCACAGTTAACACGTCTTACCCAACGACATTTGACAGATGGGCGACCGTGTTACAAAATATCAGGATAAATATTAACTGTCTGAATACGATATAATATCATATTTTTCCGTCGAGCACAGTGACATCCCTAGATAAAATGCCGCCCCTAGGCAGCGCCAGAATGCTACCTCATTTTTTTATACAGTATTTTTATCATTCTTTCTTGAGTCCAATATCTAAGAAGCGTGTTGAATGGATACATTACTAACAAAATATCAGACTAATTATTCGCAAATCTGCGTGTGTCGTTTCTGATTACCAAGGACGTCGAAGGGCAACGGAAGTAAACTAGATATCACGAACCCAACAAAACCAGTGAGCTTAATTTTTTAATGGAAAGATATTTTCGTTATAACTAAGTTTAAGTAGCTATTTCTATATATTCCAAATGATTCTCCTAGATCTGCCGCCCTTCGAGTAGCTGCCGCCCCCAAGCGACGCTCAATCTGCCTACCCCCACGGGACGTCACTGGTAGAGCATTTAACATAAAGGCACTTTGTGGTGTCCATATTATGCTCTACGAATGAAACAGACATGGATGAATACATTTACCGAACATAATATTATGTGATGTTAAATCCAAATCTTTTCATACAGTAAAATATTTAATTTATTCATATAACAGTTTTTTAAAAAAACACATTTTCAGTACTGTTCGGTTATCAGGAATACAGTGGAAACACATTTTAAAAATACCTGATATACTGGATTTTGTGTTAGTTTAGGTTAGGTTGGGTTAGGTTAGGTTAGGTTAGGTTTGGTTAGGTTAACCTAACAAATAATCCAGTTTATCGGCTATTTTCAAAATGTTTTTTCCGCTGTATTCCTGATAACCGAACAGTACCCAGTTTTCTTATGAAAATGAACCTTCTATCAAGATTAGGGAATCCAATCCCGAGCCAAAATTCTGATCCCGGGATTTCGGGATTACAATTTGACAATCCCGGGATCCCGGGACTGGTCCCGGGATTGGGATTTCTTTCCATTGTTAATATAAAATTTTTATATTTACAAATAACATTGATAAAATCGGTCAAAAATAAATCTAGTATAATTTATACTATTTAAGACATTTATTGTTAATATTGTATACGTTAAATCTTGGAAATACACAAGTTTAATGGAGTAAATAATATTGTAATATAAATAATAATGTGAATTTAATATGAGATTGCTATTTTTGATAGTAAAGACATAATGAATAGATCAGC
Organism: Rhyacophila brunnea; assembly: GCF_057557595.1. NCBI lineage: Eukaryota > Metazoa > Arthropoda > Insecta > Trichoptera > Rhyacophilidae > Rhyacophila > Rhyacophila brunnea. Next base: position 18,022,620 of record NW_028232893.1, on the reverse strand, counting down.
GAGATTTAAAATAGTAAAGAAAATAATCATGGCGTACTTATGGCCTTTCCGCTTCATAAATCTAATTAGTCAGCCAAATATGAAACAGCCGTAAAACGTATGATATCATGGTGGAATTACTTTGTTAAAAGTGCGAAGCATTGTTTTTTTACCAATCTTTCTCATTTTTAATAATCTATGTGAAAAAATAAAATGAATCGGCAACCTACATATCAAACTTCATTCAAACTTAGTTTATTTCTAATGTAGTTATTTTGTATTAAAAGTATTTTTTCTGTTATATTTTCCATAAAAATTGATAAAAAAATCAATCCCGAAATCCCGGAATTATGTTTATCAATCCCGGGATTCATAGGTATCGAAAATATCCCGGGATTGGATTCCCTAATCAAGATCATATTCTAGTACAATATTACGAAGCAACCAATATTAAAACTACATTGGCCAGTAGTTTTGCAATTGACTGCTGGACTATAATTATGGGTAACAGTATCCGCGAAGAGTGTAATAACTTCACGTTTATTAAAACTTTTGCAGAATCTGGCTTTGCAATAGAAATTAAAACAGCTATCAAGATTAGTTTCAAATAATATAATCCGGAAATCATATGTCATATTTATAATATGCAATGATGCTGGAAATGTGAAATGTTATCAGATAGATTGGTAATACGTGATAATCTTCATAAAGGTACAAAACTAGAAACTTTCAAGTATTTTAAAGCTGTGCTAGTAGTTAATACCGATCAATATTTTTCTGAGCTTAAAACTCATTTAGTGCTGACAATGCGACTGGCACGTTTCCATTATCTGACCATTAGATATAATTAACATGGTATTTAAATGTGGCAACTAAATATTAATTAACAGGTCAGCAGTGATTGTGCAGAGTAAATTTATTAAGTATTTGTCTCTTTCTTCTCGGCCGTTCCCTCAGGGCTGAAGATCATAACCACCCTAAAATTAAGTCTAACTAACTAAGGCCTACCGCGCATGGACGATTACATAACCGGCCGGTAGCATTCGGACAATCGTTGGTTTGCTCGCGCATGATCCAAATTATTACCTGCCAGTATGTATGAGCGCGCATGGCGTGATATAGATCGGAGGCAATGCGCGCGCACTGAAGATATGCGGCCGCACCGAAAAATGGCGGACGCAATATAAGAAACGTCAAAATGGATTTTGTAGAGCTTATCTTATATAATATATAGAGGTTTTGTATAGATTATCAAACTGTTTTAGAATGTAGGTGTATATATTATTAATTTATGAAGAAAGAAACTGAAAAAATGGGACTGGTACGAGCATGCAAAGCCAATAGGTACGCATCGATGAACTGTCAAGTCAAATGTGGATCTCATAACGGTTCGATGTATGCGTGCGCTCTATACGACCGCGTCACTTGTGCGTGCATGTATGAGTGCACTCTCGGCCGGCCATGACTGGTCATGCGCGGGCTCTCATTTAAAAGCATTGCCAATGGGACCCCGGCCGGTTCGAATCGGTGTAAAATTTTGTGTCTGAACACAGATTTTCAATTCGGCCGTTCGCTCGATCGTCCATGCGCGGGGTTGCATTGCAATACGGTGGTTACAACTCCTCGATTGTTGACCGTACGATAGTAAATCGTTCATGCGCGGTAGGCCTAAGACTCTCTACACTACGTCGCAACAAGGGTGGCTGCCATAACGGCGCCAATCGAAAATGCCACCCTCCCAAATATAAAAATAATTAAAATATGGCAACATATAAGAAATGTAAAAAAAAAATCAAGATTAGGTTCTTGTCGGTTTATAGGAAGCCAGCGTCAAATAAACTTTGAAAATAGCCGATATACTGGATTATTTGTTTGGTTAGGTTAGGTTTTCATTCTTGAATTCATGAATTTTGCCAAAATCGACCATGAAAATTGGCGCAGTTCCAGCCTGGCTTCCTGTAAGCCGACTCCATAATATAAATGTATGATTATCTAAAGCCGTGGAAATTAAAAATTTGGTTCACCGCACGTGTGTTTGATCCATAGCAAGGACACACGGGCTAAGGGAATGGCTATTCTCCGTGGAGATCCCAGACTCAGCAAAATGGTGAGAGTGGTTATTTTTTACAATATTTCCGATGCATGGTCTGTAGGCATCTAAACATTAAAAAAACACATGGTATTATTATGAATTTGGCAAATGCGGGATTCGATTCCGCAAAAAACGACTTTGCAAGCAAACGTTCTGCTACTTACCTATATTTATATTAAATAATAAGAATAAAAAACTTAATACTAATAATTATTAACCTACATTATGCAATTCCAAACTTGTTATACTGTTTATTTAAAATCAATTCGGTCACATACGCAATTACTATCTTAAGTTATTGGGTCATTATTTTAAAGTTTACCAAGTATCATCTATAAGGTGTAAGTGACCGAATTTTTCAATTAAATTTAAAATAAAAAAACGTTATAATATGTAACTGTCATAATATTTGGGTTTTACAAATATTATCGTTAAATATTATTTTCTTGTTTGGCCAGTTCAAAAATTCTTTATAGTCGAATAACCTCAATAATATCAAGGAGGAGAGGATGACATCGAAGCAAAAATAAAACTTGTAGTTAATAACAAAAAGTAATACAAAAATTCCAAACAATCTATGTAAACATAATATATTCGTGACACCGCAGATTTTCCAAATGTAACAAAATTAGCCCTTGTAGCCACTAAGTCGGACGGTCCGATGAACTCGAACAGTTGGTTGAACCGAATTAAATAGCTCTTCCCAGGGAATTCAGAAATAATGGGAACTTAAATACCTACTCAACGGGTAAGGAAAAGCAGGCAGCCAATCTCGAGTAAGGAATAATACGATACACATGTCAAGAATACGTCATACGTCGAATACTGACAACTGCTCTCGTTTTATGCATTGACGCTCGTTTAATATTGGTATATTACACATACTATTAGACGTCAAGAATGCGTGGCTCATTTTGGTAGGACACTCACACATTCAAAACCCTGCATCAAAATTTACTGTATTGGTATAGGTATAGCCTATCGGAATTCTATTTATTAATCTGTTCTGTGGCTTTTACCTTTCCGTACACATTTTAGGATATTCTCAGAGGATGTGGTTTGCATTCTGTATTTCCCCACCACATGGACATGTTGAACGGGTAACAAGACCATTCTCATAGAGCCTGCCAGCAAAACAACCATGTCTAGTCAAAATTTTTCTAGAGTAATGGTCCTTTAGTCAAAGCGCTCTCCATTCGCCATTTGAAATTATTTTCGTATGCAGCGTCATTCGACGAATAATCCGCTTCCTCGCATATAGTTTACCATTGGCGATTCGCGGATGTATTGGTTTCATTTGCTGCGAATTGTTTTTTTCCGTACGCATAATGCCACTGTAGAATGATTTATCTATGTCATCAAGAAGGTTTTAAAATTTTCACTGTCGCATACAATGGTAAGCATAAATTATTTATTATATTATCTAACTTTTAATCGGTTTATACGTAGTTAGTCTGGTTATGTATATCTTAAAATATTGTAGATATGTATCTAGCCAATGAATGAAAAACTATAAATTTCTTTAGTTTTATTATGGTTTATGTCGAATTTTTAAATAAACCAGTGCAAACCAGTACAATCAATCTTTATCGAAAAAGTAAAACGTATTTATTCGTAAACTTTCTTATTTTAAATAAAAAAATATTCATTCAACAATGAGGTAATTACTATAATATCGGATTTACCACCTTGTTGCACTGAACATTTACCTTAAATATTAAAAGGTTTTATTAATGAAGTTGAAATATATTTAATATCCTATCCATACTAATTTTCCAACTGAAGTGTTTGTTTGTCTGTCCGTTTATTCGGTTATATCTCAAAAACTACTAAATATACAAAATAGCCTACATTATTGGTACCAAATTAATATAGTTTTGTTACACTTTCAAATCAATGTAGAAAAATAAACCATTGTATAGGTAAATCATTCTACAGTGGCACCATAAGCGATTCGCGCGTGTATTGAATTGCTTGCGACAATACCTTTTTCAATGCTAGCAAACAATACCACTACAACTGCAAGCCGCATTTGCCGTACCCATGGTGCCACTGTAAAACGTTTTACCTATAACTGTAATTAAACTAATACTCGTATGAACCAGCGCTCGAATTGGAAAATTTTACGAACAAGAGTGCTCGTTATTTTTGTGTTATGACGTGTTAGATTTTTGTTATATGGCCATTCTAGCTCAAACGGTAAAATATTTTTTTCCACGAGACGGAGCGACAATGTTATCGATTTTACGACCCGGAAAGCCGCTCCGGTTCATTTCGAGCCTTGGTATGAACGAAACTTGATTTAGTTAGTTAATTTCATCGTAATTAGGTATGGTGCAGTTAGTTAAATTGGTAAAGCACATTACCCTAACTCGAACGGATGCGTATTTTTCTATATTTTTCAAGATTTTTTTCTGATGGGTGTGTTACCGAATTATGACCAATCTCAACGGAATTATGTACAAAAAATTTGAGGTAAGGCGCGGGTCGAGAAGTGCGTGCCTTGAAAACGAAAATTAATTATACGAATTAGTTTATTCTGTTATTGTGTAGATTTGCCTGATTTTCTTCGCATTCCTGTTCCAATGGGTCTATTCTATGCTTATCGACCGCTAAAGTGATAAAGTGAAAAATATTATCAAACTTAGGGTAGGTTTGTATCAAAATATTAGCACTTATTGTAACAATTACACGAAGCCGGTTTTTATTGTTGCAATAAGTGCTATATTTTAACAGCACCTATCTTGCTGCTGTTAAAATATCGCACTTATTGCAACAATAAAAACCGGCTTCGTGTAATTGTTACAATAAGTGCTAATATTTTGATACAAACCTACCCTAAGTTTGATACTATTTATCAATTTAGTGTTCGATAAGTATAGAATAGACCCACAAGAATACAAAGTCGTGAGTGATCGCTAGTTTAAAGATATAATATTGCAAACCGATAAAGACAGTCTTCAATATATCGCTATAAGTTATAATAACAGTTATTGGTACAACTATTTCTTGAAACATCGAATTTATCACCATATAAAGCTGAATGATAATATAGTATTTAGGTGTCTTCAAAGTTAAAAGGGTTTATTTACGCGGTTACAATACATTAAGGACATAAACTGTATACAAAAATGATTATAACAACATTTCATACGTTGTCACAATATTAGATCGTTATAACTGTGTAATAAACATCACTTTTAATGATACCATTGTTTCGAAGGTTGAACTGGACCAAAGGAAGATCAGTATCAGGCTGGAAGAGTAAATACTACATGGGCCACCAGAGAGTAGACGTCGTGAGAGCAGGTCCACCCAGTTCTCAAAGGAAGTCCCAGAGGGAGTCCGATTTTAGAAAGCGGCCAATAATCCGTTTTTACTTTTATTTTATGTTAATTACTTACTAAATATATAGTATAGTGAACGCCGCCCTTCACATAAACATCAACCCAAAGAATAACTGTCATAAACTATTAACATTCCGACGACATAGCTACGAAAATCCAACGGTTTATATATTTTTATTATAAAAGCTTGAACTTCGTCATGATGAATTGGTATTTTTTAAGATAGAAGTCAAAAGACCCTAAATTGCAATATGACAGAGAAAATTACTCTACACCAGGGGTAGTTAACCTTTTTATACCTACCGCCCACTTTTGTATCCCTGTTAGTAGTAAAATTTTCTAACCGCCCACCGGTTCCACAGTAATGGTGATTTATAAAATAGGGAAGTAACTTTACTTTATAAAATTTATAAAGCAGAGTAACAGCAAGTTAAAGCATATAATAATAATTGACTTACCAAATACTTTATGTCAGACTTTCGTTAAGTTTGGCAGAATAAATCTTTATAAAAGAACTTACTTATGAGAGGGCGATACAAAATAGTATATTTTCTGAAATTTGAATTGTCACGGGGAATTTTATGGGATCATAATGAAAATGTTTTTAAGCCCCCTACCGCCCACCATGACAGCTGGAACGCCCACTAGTGGGCGGTAGGGACCAGGTTGACTACCCCTGCACACTATAATTGATATATTAAATTATAATTAAAAAAAATATGAACCCAAGGTCATGCAGAAAAATTTTATGTAAGTAAATAAATAATAATTATCTACCTACTTAATTTAAAAAATAATAATTATATAATCTAACCAATCAAGTAAGTATAATAATCAAGTTCGTACGTACAAGGAAGGGGAGGGGGGAAGGTTTTGGGTAAAATGTTTACCCGATTTGTTTGATATACGCATATTTTTAAGATGTTGGTATAATTTAATAATTGTGGGTAAGACTTAACTGTTACATTTAACTGTTTCAATCATAGACTATAGATACATCTAGACACCACCCGTTGCATTGCTAAATGAAGCTGCGTGCCATGCGTTTGGTTTGTGAGCGAGCGAACGCATTTGTCTACAAATGTTCGAGACCATAGACCATTTCGGTAGTGCTCGCCCAAAGTGCTCGCACTAGACGCTCAGAATTAAAATATAATTTTCTATTTTTTTACGTTATATAGTATTTTTAAGCGGTCAAAATGCAACCATTAGGTAAAGATATCCATAATTTAAGTTATTTTAAAGAAACACTAGGTCACTGATAATATATATAATAATATACAAATAAATTATTATGAACATGTATCAACTTACCTATGAAACGTAATACCATATGCTTGCTTATCAGTATGGTTACCATATTTTAATACAACACACAGAACCATCTTTCCTACTTAATTAACAAAAAATATTTACCATTGACTTTATGTCTAACACAAAAAATAGCAATTTAGCAACACGAGCTACGATGCTACGTGAAGCGATTCTCCACGATTTGTTGGCGATACTTTTATAAACTAACGAAAACATATGTAGACCTTTTATCTTACTCTAGCGCGTGTCGCAGAGATTATAAGGGTGCCGAATACTTTCTCACTCGCACTCATGCATCGTTTTTGTTCAGGCCTTGGTTTCAATACACTCTTTTAAATCATCCGATGAATCGATTGCGTCATAGAAAATTGCCGCTGATGGAAGTCAGTGCCACGTGCTAGATTTTCTTAACCTTATCCCTTTTCGCCGCTTTATAACCTCTTTTTGAATTTTATTTGTTTTGATAAATTCCTGTTTTATAAAGATTATTCAGTTGAAAGTATCCATCTGAGGCGGACGAAACCGGTCCAGATTTTTTTTATTAAAAGTGGAATAATTACTAAAATGCGTTTTATTAAATTAAATTAATAATACAATGCATTTCCACCATGAATTGACAAAAAGAACTTAATCTGTAATGAATTATTACTGTAAAATGCTTAAAGTACCTGTATAAAAAAACTAATGTGCACAAACTTGACTGGACTATAAATGTTATTATTTAATGTATAGTTACTTTGTAATCTCTCGGTAGCCCCGTGCACCTCTCAATCAGTGTAATATCCATTGCTCCGACCAAGTCAACAAGTCAGTCGGTCACGGAGTTCACCGTTACCAGAGTGGGTATTCCGATAATCGAACCCGCGCACCAGCTGGCGACAGTCATATACTCACTACGAATCCCAACTGGTCTACACTAAACAGTAATTCGCTATATAGCGGGATAGGAGCATTCATTTAATTCTGATTCTAAGCGATCGCTTTGGACAGAGACGTACGAGTGGAGATTCGGGAGGGTCATTTTAAATGCGAGGGATTCAAAAGCAAAACCTCCAGTAGAATTATTGTTTCGATGTCATGTGGCACTTTTCATTTTATAATATTAAAAAAAAATGATACTTCAATTACTTACACTTGTTACCCGTTCAACATGTCCATACAGAATGCAGACCACATCCTCTGGGAATGTGTATGGAAAGGGAAAAGCTACTCAAGTCGGTTCAACCAGCTGTTGGGCCCATCGGACCATCCAACCTGGTCGGCACAAAGACCAATTTTATTTAATTTAGAAAATTTGCGGCGTCATACTGCCAACGTGAAGATCTCTTCACTTAGAATGTTCGGTAGTTTTGTATTAGCTTTAATTTGTTACTCACTACAATTTTTAATATTGCCTCTACGTGCTCATCTCTCGTTAACTTAAAGTCATTTGAATTCAGTCAAAGCACATTTTTAGTACATGGCGACCCTAGTCTTGGGTAACTGTTCCTGAAACATTCCTAGTCATAAAAAAGATGCTTCACAGCCAGACGTAGGGTCCCGTGATATGCCCGACTAAGACCGGGTGTGGTGCGGGGCAAATGTGGTTTGGTGGGGTCATTAACTTCAATATCCAATCCTAATAAGATCATATTTTGGGCCTCCACACTGTAGGGGGTTGTTTTAACAGGTTTTTGTTATTACATGATATGGATGTTAGGCATTTACTCAACATGGTTGAAACATGACATAAATTGGAAAACAATATGTGATTATTTTCTAGACCCACCTGGGACCCATGACATTATAAGCCGGCGCGTAAGCCGGTCGGCCATCGTGGGGCCTTACTTTACAATATTAACTTAACCTTATCACAATATGATAGATATTATCTACATAGAAAGTATGGTAGGTAATCAATGTTTTTTTTTTTTTTTTTTTTTTTTGATTTTACCGAGGCTTTGACTGCGACTCGCTGTCATATCGCCTCTTCTCTTCTAGAAGGGGATCCTTCGATCAGGTCCTCACTCCTATTCTGTTAAATGGCTTTATAATTATTTTGTCTAGCTCTTCCATCTTTCTTTCTTTCTTCTTTAGACGCCAGTGTTTTATGCACCAGAATCGCTCTCCTCCGTATCCATCCCTTCTGTATTTTCGATACATCGTGTAATCATTGAATTTCAGATAGTCTAATTCAGACCTCAGCCAAGTCTCTGAGATTAATGCTATTGAAATTTTTTGTCTTATTAAGTAGAGTTCTATATCATCCTTTTTTTGCTTCATACTTCTGGCATTCCATTGTAAAATCCTAATTTGTTTTTTACTATCCATTTTGCTCCAGAACCTCCCCTAGAATTTCCTTTAAGTGTCCTTCTTTGAATTGTTTGCATACCCAGTCCACTGCTTTAATTATTAGTTGTTTAATGATCTGCTGCCAGTCTCCCCCTTTCAGCAAGACTTTCATAATTTCTCCCATCGCGTTAACCTCTGTCTTCCCCTTTGAATTTTTCTTATTTTTTGTAGGCTTTACGCTACTACCTGTAGATATTATTGTTGAGCCTGAAGCTTCTACCACCGCTTCTTCTTTCTTTTTGTTTTCCTTAGTTTTTTGAATTGTTTCGCTTTCATCTCTTTCTACGATTTTTTTTTGTTTTAATATGTCAGCATAGCTATTATTTAACATATTTTTTTTTGCTTCCTTGAAAGGTATGTTCATTTTTTTCATTGCTTCTTTGCAATTCTTTTCCTCTTGCCACTTTGGGCATTTTTGGCTGTTTGCCGCGTGGTTACCTTTGCAATTGATGCACGTAATTTCCTCATTTTTTTCGCAGGTTTTGTGGTTTTCACCACACTTAGGGCACGTTTCTACTGTACGTCCGCAATTGTTCGCGATATGCCCATATCGCCAGCATTTGTAGCATTGCATAACCCTGAATACATACGGTTCTACAGCAAAAGAGACTCCATATATGTAAATTGTTCTCGGCAATATTTTCTCCCCAAATTTAATACTGACTGACGAGGTCTTTGTCAGCTCTCCTGTATCACCTTTTCTTGTCAACCTCTTAAGGTTGATTACTTTTGCATCACTTTTGATTTCCATTTGCAGTTCTTGGAGGTCCATATCAATATCGACTTTTCTTATTACTCCATAAGAGCAGGAGTCATTCTCTTTGGTCACAAAACCGAGATCTTTGAGTTCTCCAGCTTGTTTCACTTTATCTGCTTCTTTTTCGTCTTCTACTTGGATGTACGTCTTTAAATTTTTATTGTAAATTTTCTGTACTTTTACTCCTGCCTTATGCAGCATCTGCGCTATTTTCAATTTTAATGGAATTTTACTTCCCGTCGCTATCATGACGATGTTTTGGTTTCCCTTTGGAGTGACCCCAGAGTCTCTTCTGGGTTTTTTTCCAGAGGTCACCGTCTGCCATTCTTCTTCTTTTTCTCCAACCACTTCCTCTTCATCATCGTTTCTTTTCTTCTTCGTTTTTTTGGTTTCGTTCACTTCCATCGTGGTGTTTTCCATTTTATTGCTTTTGCCGTTCACGCGGTCTTGGAATTCGCGCAACAGTGTGAACAAAAAACAGTGTGGACAACCCCTCGCTTCACAGCGTTTGACGCACTCCCCGCACAAAGTGCACTATCCGTGCAACAATAAATATTTTTCACTTTTTCTCAAGCACTGGCACTGATTGTCAAAATCACATGGGACCACACATGTTGAGTTTATTGTCAAATTCATTTACAAACAATATTATTTTTGTTGTATCCCGTATTTATAACCGTTCGCGAGTAACCATGCGAATAGCGTCCCGAATACGCAAGCAAAGTTGTACAACCTCACTCCACCGCTGTTGGCTTCCGACTGGTAATCAATGTTAAAATTATAATATTATATCTACCTATAATTATTATTAGGCAATTAATAAAAATATAGAAATATCTTTTAAAATATAATACCTACCGTCGAAGGAATCTCGCACGCCTCTGCTCGCATCATCATCAAAACTGGAATGACGTCCAGACAGACTTGCTCACGCATTTCTTGGCTTCTTGCAGCAGTAGAGTTAGAGGTAATTAATATGATCCATGTATGGGAGGACTAAGAATGCAACGGGAGTATAAAACGTGGATGCTGGACGGATAAAAATCCCGTAATAAGTGTCAAACAGCACTAACTGGCTTTCCCCGATAATCATTTTTTAGTTGTCTATTATTTACAATGGATTATTATTATTATGATGTTATGCCGAATCTACATTTTAATTGGTTTATGAAACGCCCTAATCCATTAATCAATTTTGAATAGCAGAATAATACAAGCTATTAGGATGAAAATATAATAATATGTCTGGTTAATAATTGGCATTTTTTTCCGACCATGTCCAATCCTAATAGGATCATATGGGCCTCCACATAGTAGAGCAGAGGGGGACAAACTGCGGCCCGCCGGGTATTTTTTTGCGGCCCGATATCATTAATTGTACTTCTGTTAACGAATAACTTTTTTATATATTTTTTTAAAAAATATTGACAATAGATTAAAATTTGTTTAGCAATAGTACGCGATCCATTTTCAATAGATATTGATAGTGTACCGACAGAGATACAACTTGAGATTATTGATCTGCAGTGTGACACTGATTTAAGAGAATTGCATCGTCGTGAAGAAATCTCCAAATTTTACAATGCCCTCAATTCAGACAAATTCGACCAACTTAAAGATTATGCAAGAAAAATGTTCGTTATTTTTGGATTAATCTATATATGTGAACAAACATTTTCGAACATGAACCTCAATAAAAAATCTTTACGATCAAGTATCTCCGATGCCCATTTACAAGCAGATTTGAGAATTTCAACTACAAAATTAACACCTGCATTTGAAAAAAATGTTCAAAAATGTACAACAGTTTCATTCTTCTCATTATTTTTTTTATAATGTTTATTTTTCGTGACATTAAATAGTGTATATCTAAAAATGGTATTTTACTTGCGGCCCGCCACTCATTTTGAATTCTTGAATTTGGCCATCCAGCCAAAAAGTTTGCCCTCCCCTGTAGTAGAGGTTTGTATTAACAGATTTTGTTTTTTCGAGAAATGGATGTCAGCCACTTGCTCAACCTATTAGGTCCATACCCTGACTCACACAATAGAACATAATTGGCATAAACAAATCAAATGTCCACTTTTTTCATTTTCATTTATTGCATTTCTGTATTCCCTGTGTATAATTACATACAACTGTGCAAAAATATATAGGTATATTTTTTAAATCATAAGTCCCTCAAATCATGAAATCAGCTCTTAGAAATATGCCACTTTTTTGCATATTTTTTACAATCAATATATTATTATGTTTTTACCCTCTAAAAACCTCAAAAAAATACTATGTGACATTTGTTGTTTTTATGCCACGGTCTTCAATTAAGAGTAAAGTTGAGAGGGGGTGCGCCTACATCCAATCGTTGTCGATCTTACGGGCTCAGTCGGATGTGACACCGACCTAATAATTGTCTAAAGACACTGGCTGAAATGGAATGGCTGGATAGACGGTGCGGACTTGTATATTTTAATGTCCGTATTTCGGTAACAATATGTTAATTATTGTCCGTATCATAGTTCACCGTGAGTTGTTTTACTGGAAAGAGGTGGATTTTTTTTTTTTAAATTACGCGTTGCTCATAGAGCATTTGTAAATGGTAATGTTTCTTTCAATTTTATTAAATTCAATTAGAACATTAATTTGATATTGATTGGTGATCATTATTATCAGATATTCGATACGTCTTGATTCTTACGAGAACCTACCAGAATTTTATATAAATTATACGAAATGATCAGCGCTTGAAATGGAATACAGTATAACCCCTATTTTACGTTTTTTAAGGGACTGAAGAAGAAAAACCTAATTGGAGGGAAAATGTAAAAGGGGGGTATTGAAAAAAAGAACATTTAAATTGTATGTTTCTAAAAAAATAACGTTTTATTAAAAAACAACATTCAATTAAAATTTTTATTGAAAAATCGTTCGAATGTCACGACCCAATCATTGTCAAGTGCGCGTAAAAGTAAATCGCGGGAAAGAAAAACGTAAATGCGGGTATTAAATGTACTGAAATACATCGGGACTGAAAAAAATACACGCAATTGCCGGGAAAACGTGAATTCCGGGCACGTAAAAACGAGGTTATACTGTATTTTACAAACCGGAGCGCAAGATAATTTTCCGAAACATATTTTTTGTAATTTTGTGAATATTATTTAAAAAAAAAAATAACTGCGTTCGATTTTGGTTATACCTACGATCAACCTAGCTCAGCGCATCTATTCTATATACAAGACTGCAATCGGACTTTACGGCAGCTAACTAGGGTAGGGAAATATCGAAATATTAACACTTATTGTAACAATTACAATAAGTTAGCCGTCTGAACTGTCAAAACTATCTATATCACTCTAAAATTTATCACAGCCAAGAAAGGTGCTGTTAAAACATAGCACGTATTGTAACAATTACAACTAACTCATTGTAATTGTAACAATACATGCTAATACTAGGATACTTTCCTACCCTAGATAGCGCCCGAAAGCAGTCTTGTGTATAGAATAGTTGCGCAGATGGTTAACTTAATTCTGCGTCCATTTCGAGGGCTGGATAAGATGATATTTCTAATTTGCTTGCCCATCTATTTTATTGTCTTTCCAATGTATTCCAATGGTTTTTATTAGGTACTACGTATTTTTAAGTGTTCAAATTTTCAGCAGATTATTGCTAGTCTCTGGTAGGTAATAAATAATATTAAATGTAGAAATTTCCACGTTGTTCGGTATACGCACGGTTTGATGTACGACTCATGTGTCAAAATGGTCTTAATATTATTCACTATTTCTAATATTATGTGAACTGGCAATTCTAATTAAACAGCCGGATCTTAATAAATATCCGCTTACCCATCCACGTAACCAACTATCTTAATTACCTACCTACCCAAATCAATCTGCCGTTATTTACCGATGTTATATTGAAAAGAATAAAATTTTCGCCAATCAGCTGATTACGTCGGCCATCTTTAAATTATGCATACGCCTGCCATCTGTTGAAAAACATGTAAAGCACCGTATCAAATTAGTTAGGTACCTACATTAATTCGAACAGTGGTGTCTCCTAACAAACTAATTATAAATTTATACATATTAGTCTTTATAAAACATTTTTAAATGACGATTTCTATTACCAACAGAGAATAAGCCCCCCACAATTAATATCGTAAGGGTATATTTTTTATTGTGGGGATTGGTCTTTAGCTATACGTTCGTAATGGTTAGTGAATCTTTTTAATGCTTATAATTATTTTATAATATAGGTATTGGGTGGTTTTTACTGTTACATCACGTGATTTTTTCATGCTGATACTATTACATCACAATATACTCTTTGCGTGTTGACTTCTATTAGTGACTTCCCGTGGGGGTAGGCAGATTGAGCGCAGTTACTTGAAGGGCGGCAAACTGTGGAAAATCATTTGGTATATATAGAAATAACTACCTAAACTGAGTACTTAATAACGAAAATATTGTTCATTTCAAAAATTCAGCTCACAGGTTTAAGAGGACTTTAATTTTTGTCAGTTTCACAATGTCTAGTTTATTTCCGTTGTTCTTCGACGTCCTTGGTGACCAGAAACGACACGAGCACGGATATTAAAAAATATTGTATAAAAAAATGGGGCGGCATTTTGTGTAGGGACGTCACTGACTTCCATCTCTGGCACTATCGACAGGAATTAAAAACTCACTTTTCTGTTTCTCCTCCTCACAATACGTCTTATACATTCGAAATAATGTCCAATCGTCTGCTTCGGCAAATGTTTAGGCATTTTAATGTTAAAAAAAACTCCATGCGATATCATAACTAAGTGTCTAGTTGCACACTCATATGTGATGAAGTCAAGGTTGAAATCGGGTTGCGTCTACAGAAAAAAAATATATAGGTACCTACCCACCTACTACGATTCAGGCCATGAACGTATATAAAATTCTCCCTATATTCATTCTAACCGGCCCGTAAATGAGGATTCAACTAATCAGTCACATAGATAGGGACAGAGGGAAAGGATGATAGCAAAAAAGAACAACCTTAATGTTTCATAATAAAGTATTTGTATTTTAAAATATAAAATAATAATAATTTGATTTAAGTAAATACATATTTCAAAATTATATATTTACAATATATTACATAATCAATTAGATTACATGACAGATCTTTAATACTGTTTAATTAAAGTAATGTTTACAGTCAGTGGTGTAAGTGGGGAGCGGTCCATATATACTGTAACTGCACAGCACGTAAAGGAATATGCGATAAAATACTATAAATCATTTTATTATAGTCCTAATGGGGGTCTGCGATCGGCCCCTTACAGAGCCCTTACCCTCCCTTCGCTATGTGCACAAAATGGCGAAGTACACTAATGCAATGTTTAAGTTTCATTATCTCACAAAGTAGATTGACAACACTAATCATTAAAATATATGTGTTTGAAATACCGGACCATCCTCAAATTTTTATAGAATATATGTGTCGCTGAGTTTCAAAACCCGCTATAACACTTTTTTGAAATAATTAAGATATATATATCGATGGATTCGTTATTAAAATCTCTACATGAAAATTTTATCGCCTCGTTCAAAATCCGCTACGATTAACTGTCATTTATGAAACAAAATCAATGCATCTATCAATACCTGCTGTAACACTACTGAAACATTCAAAAACCTTTTTAGTTCAAAAAGTTTTTATTGATTTTCTCAACATAATGAAAAAGTGTTATAGCGGGTTTTGAAACTGAGCGACACATATCACAAGCATTTCAAGTCGGTGGGTATACGGCAAGCGGGTGATAAGGGTTTTAGAACTGGATAGAAAAACATTGCAGATTTCAGCTTATGTTTTTATTTTATAGAGTAGATTTTATTGTGATTGATTGATTTAAAATATTTTTTTTTTCTTCTTAATTGAAAGATCAAATATTACATATCAACACATCCTCCCTCGTTAATTTGGTAGCGTATGCTGAATGTACCTACTGAATATAATTCTTTTTTCAAAATAAAGTTTATAAGGTAGCATGTGGGTATTCAAATACCTTCTTACTCACTTGTTCGAATATCGCACACAGCACCGCCCAGGCGCCCCTATAGAATGTAGCAACTTTATCGCACAGGAGGCAGAGAATGGATCCCACCTGTTCAGTTATATAAAGCATTGTTTGACCTTTAGCTATCATTGAATTCGGCTCAGTCTAGTATCTAGCTCACCTAGTTCAGTACCTACAATAGCCTTGCTTGACTTCTGAAAACGCATTCAGTGAGCCTTATCAGTCAATTCAGCTATTCGATTGAACTAGGTACATGATCAGACACGCTGTATGAATTATATAATTATTATACCCCGCATTGTATTAATTGCCGTTGTAAATTTTAATAAGCCATAATATACACTTCGATCACGACCTATGACTTCTCAATATTAGTAATGGACAAACGATTAGAACATACAACAGTACCCAATATAAACTTTAGTTTTTTTCAGAGAATAAAATACTCCGGAATGACATACCAAAATTGATCATTTTCAAAGAAATTTATTGTCATCCTGCAAAAAGCATGTTACCTTCTAGGTGTGCTTGTAGGAAGGTATGATTCTTGAGTGCAGAGAATTATGGAAATATGTGTTAAAGAATATGTTATTTTCAATACACTTTAATATGTAAGCATTTATGGCGGCTTTTTTTCTTATTTCTATCTCATTAATCCTTTCTATGGTCACCATCATGAGCGCTGCCCCACTACACTACTGATCATAGCCATAATAATACATTGATATATTGTTACAAATAAAATATTAACATTTTGATAATTAATTAAGGAGCTCAGGAGGAAATAATGTTTAGCGACAACAATTAATTATTTTGTGCCTTCATATTATTTATTCTTGTGGCCTCATTCCAACATACCATGACACAAAATATTTTTTTTAGGGAGTCAAGATCACAACTTTATGGTGCCTACTTAGAAATCAATCAATCAATCATATAAAATATTCAGTTAATACAATACGACATGTCCTGCCAGCAATGCCACTGACATCTGACTAACCTATAAAGTGATGGCACATTGCACACATGTGTAATGCATTATAATTTGATGTAACGTTTTCTCATTGTTTTCTTAATACATCCTAACCTAGAAAGTAGAAGGAAACCTAGTTTAGTGAACAAATTCCAGCAATGTCACGGTATAAAATCGACAATCACTATATCAATATACAATGATCTGAATGATGATGCCCAGAACTCATGTTTTCCTCGCTATTTCCGTCTAGTTTATGCAATCCCGTTTCACTTCAGTACATTTTAGTAAATTTAATCGGAAATATTCAAAATCCAATTAACATTACTATGTACTGCAATGCATGCACGTACATGTCTGCAGTGTCCACGCTCAAGATTACACAACACAATTGGTAGACGATCTTTTATTTTAGCCTATTAGGGACAGGTACACGGTATTGTTTGTCATCCTGTGTTTCGGCTTGAATGTTACGGTCGCTTGTTGGAATAAAGCCAATGAGCCCTCAATTTTGATATATGAATATCTGTACAGGTAACCATCGTTCATTACAACCCCGGCGAGTGTGAATTTGTTATAACGTGATCGATTTATAATAACAATATTTTTTATTACGCATTCATTTTGGACATATTGTCAGAAATTGTCATAATTAGTGGAACCACGCACGTACGATTTTTCTCGCTCGATAACATATAATACAATTACAAGCACGAGTGAAACAAAAGTAAGCCGATACGAACAAATTAAACTAGTCTTTTTTGCAACGCAGAAAAAAATGGATGTTGTTTTCTTCATTTTAATGCATAGTAAGTTATATTATATTTGAAATATGTTTATTCAATTTATTAATAAAATGTTTTCATATTTTAAATTATATTGTTTTTCTTATCTCCCATCTACATATTGTGAAATTTTGCTTATCCTGAAATATGTCCAAAGCGTATCTCCCGTGATCAACTCGATCAACAGTTACCTGTACACAGACTCATGCTGCTTAGTTTAAAAAAAATATTATGTTTACAAATTTAAAGCGTAATAAATCTTTGTTAGTTCAAACAATACATTGTTATTAAGATTCATTATAGTGTTTATTAATAAACACAACCAATAAAAAAAAACTTAAAATAAGGTGTTACCTGGCGATGTGTATGGACATCAGCGGCGAAACGTGGATGTAGGCTGTGAATATCCGACATAAATAATGCACACAAATTATTTTCAGTCATAGTTGTTAAACTAAGAAAGCTAAGAAGTTACAGATGGTATTGATTAGTTTTTAAAATCAAATTAAACCCTGCCTCAAGCAAACCATATTAGGATACTAGATAAATAGATACTCAGTATCCAAATGTTTCCCAACCTTATTTCTGCCAAGTCCCACTTCAACGCTTCAAAAATCTCCATGCCTATCAAAATTTTATGTTTACCTACCTAATTCTGAAAAAAAATGAATTGCTTCAAATAAAAAATGCACATAGGCAATACTATTTTTTACAACGTTTTTCTTAGCTCGTATTCTTATTTGTCCGGTACAAACCTTGCAATCGATTTTTAACTATCTTCCCGACTAGCTAGACATTTGAAACTTTTAGAATATATCAGAACACGATAGCCAATGCATTTTTTTAATACTTTTAGCCATCTTTAAGTAGAATTGATTTCATTCTCAGTTAATTCTGTTTTGTATGAAAAGTTGTTTCGGAAGAAATCCGTAAAAAGTAAAACTATTATTGGTTGCTAAGTGGGTCCTAGCAACTAAATGTGCGTTAATATGGAAATCAATATGACATTTCAGTATTATTTCTATCAAGTACAAATTTTTTTGATCGTTTAAGCTAGTCAAGTCAAGTTTATATGATTCAACAGAAAATTTAAAAACATTGTATATAAAAAGTTCTTTTTATCTTGTAATTATTTAATTTAACTTTCGTAAGTAAATATGCATATTACGTTGTACATGTACAACTCGGAAGAAAATTAGTGCGATCCTTGTGCTATGCTTCGTCTTCATTTTTTTTGATTTTCGATTTTCAAGATGACCTTTTTGCCGCCCTAAACATTCAAATCGCCCCCCAGTGAGGGATTCCCAATTATCTAATATGGTTTGGCAAAAGCAGGGTTTATTCAATTTTTAAAAACTAACCAACACCATCTGCAAACTATATTCTTAGTTCATAAAAACAAAAAAGTATGATTGAAACAGTTTGGTGTCCACAATTTATGTCGAATTTCCACAGTCTACCTCCGTCCTCCGCCGCTGATGGACATGAGTCAAACATCAAACATAACACCGGTCAAAATCATCGATCTACCAATGTAGATGAGTTTTTAGATTATACCACGCTGTCTTGTTCACGCAATAGTCAAAGAGACAAAATAGTGGCTAACAAGGCCATCATTATCGACGCCATCTACGGCTTAATAAATCAATGATTCAAATGTACTTTATTAAATAATACTTGTTCTATTTTCATTATTTTTCAGTTATGGTTACATGTAAATTATACGCATAACATTTTACCGTATCACAGTTTACCATGGGCTTTCATTGAAAGAGATGTCCGTATAGCATTGAGATAAAAAAAATACGCGTTGTTCGAGGTGCATTGCAGACAGTAATGTTCCAATTTTATTAGATTAGAACATTTATTTGTTATAGATTAGTATCAAATATCTGATAATAACGCCGTCATTATAATTATTAGGTGCACCTATTTTCTTCTGTCATTCTTTTGTGTTTCATTATGTATTTGTTACTTAAGTGTTTTATTTAGACATGAATTTGATCTCAATGCTATACGACCAACGGTTTCTTATACAACAGCTCACGGTGAACTGTGATACGGCTGACTGTGTGCATACAACGTTCCGGACACGTTCAGTTACGGTGTTTGGATCGTGTTTACGTATAATTTGATATTAGGGGTCTTCTTCAACATCGTTTGGGTTCGATATAATATTTGGTTGCGTCATGTTGTGGATGTCATATCTGGAAAAAAAATGCCATGATTAGTGATGGTTTTTTCAAATAATGATACAAAATATTACGTACATTACGTACGATACGTATATTCACAAAGTAAAACAGATTTGTTTTATTTTTTTCAATTATCTAAACCAGTGTTTCCCAACCGCCGTGCTGCAGATATTCTCTGCCGGTCCAAAAAGTAGTTGTCACCCATTTGAAAAATAAGAATAACCATCACTAAGAGGCCATCCATAGACGGAAACCGTATGCGGTTTAGAAGCGTGTGCCATACTAAACTTATGATTTCTGTTCATGGAAATATATTTTCACAGCTTGCGACCCGACCCCTCTGGGTATTGTTAGCGGTGCACAGTTTGAATATCACTGGTGTAACTGATAGTTCACTCACATTAGGCTATGAGGTAACCATTCCGGATTGAGATCATGTTTTATAACAGTTAAAATACAGAGAGTCATCAGTGATGGTTCATAATCCAACACGTGCAGGTCGTCAAGGTCCTTTAAGCTTTCGGGGCCGTCCTTTGGGGATGGCCTGCGGAAGTAAAAATAATATTACATGCAACATAATATATAGTATTTAACTTGAACGTGATACTAGGCTTAACTATGTTCAAGGTGGTGGAGCTGCTCATTGCTCGATAATATTGATATTAAGGTAAATTAAAAAGGGATATTTGTATCGTTATGAAGTCCAATTATGTATTTATTATCAACTATACATAATCCCCTTAATGAAATATAGATCAGAGATATAGGTATAGAATATCTAAAACTATGTATGGTTTAATTGCATAATTTTAGATATTTTATAGATAAATGAATATTTTTTGACTATTATCTACTATGGCTTGGATTAGGCAGGGTTAAATTAAATTTAAAAAACTAACAAACACTGTCTACCTACACATTGTAGTCTTACTACAACAAAAAGAAATATGTTTCACTGACAAAGTTTAGTATGCACTATTTATGTATGATCTTAACAGCCTACCTCCACCATTCGCGACAGTATACATAATATATGTACATATTTTTTTTGACCATATCTGATTCTAATAAGATCACATCGGCCTCCACAGAGTGGAGGTTTGTATTTCTTCCTTCCTTACTTCATCCTGTCGCCCCAGCGTTTGCGCATAGGGCAAGCACAAGTTCGCACCACTTGCCTCGGTTTGATTTATTTGTTTTTATGAGAAATGGATGTTAGCCACTTGCTCAACCTATTAGGTCCATACCAAACACAAATTGAAAAACAATAATGTGTGTTTTTTCCAGACCCAAGACTCGAACGTGGGACCCACGACATTATAAGCCGAGGATAAGCCGCTCGGCCATCGTGAGATAGTCATAATAGTCAAGATTATTACCTTTTCTAAATGGCGTCACATCATATCACATGTATTGAATATATCTTTGTTATTTTTATGTCAGTCATCGTCCGACAGTGCAAAAACGAGATTGTCAAAAAATTTTGTTTTGTCTTTGACATATTGAAAATGAAATAATTAACGTTTGATTTAGTTGGACCATTCATAATTTAATAAACGTTTTAGTTTTTTATCTTATTTTCTGCTCTTATACTCTTTGCAACTCTTATACAATTTGGATGAATACAGCTCTCCCTTACTGTACTGGGTAAACAAACAATAAAGCAAAGATCACCCTGATGATAACTGATTTCCAATTCAAAGACCTACCTAGTACCACCAAATAAGTACACTTTTTTTCCGATGAGGATGCAGCATTGCCGTCTTCTTTTAAACGGGAAGGAGCCAGGAAATTTCAATAGAGTCCATTTTCCTGTTGATACCGAGAACCGATACACATCGTTGAAGTGCGCTTCCAGATTTCTATTATATCCTCCGAAGAAGTTTAATTCTCCATTGTATAACCCTGCGAATAATAAAAATAAATAACAATGTAAAATTATTAGAATACATACCAGTGGCAAATACAGGCGATTCTTTAAAGCATACCTATCTTCTTAACCTTCCCTTTACAATGCTTATAAATTCCGTTCGTTCCGGTAATGTCACCTTGGGTTACCGGACGAGATTAACAATATTACAGTAGGTAAGAGGAAAATGTATATTTTACAAACATAATATACAAGTCTAATCACATATTTCATCTACTTATAAATGGCATCAAAGCTTAATTATTATAATCATACAAATATTTCTATACATTCTTACAACTTTCAAGAAGGAAGGTCATAGTACTATCTTGATCACACCACTTACTTTCATATCTCTTTCTCACAATTGAGTATGTCTATCTTTGTCGCACATACTTTTAGATCTAGGTATCTCTTATGTTCGCAATAGAATTCGATGCTCTGTTTGCAATGTGCATTTGACAGGTAAATGAAATCTGATGGATATCTATCTATTATATGTATTTACTAGATAATACTATCGATTTTGAATATAATAAATTTTAATATTAATTTGGCGAAATGAATATTTACTGAAATATTTGCAGTTTCATGGGCTAGGCAACCTAAGGTGACTTTACAGTAACAGGAGTGTTAATACAAACAAATTTAAACAAACTCTAGAGTCTAAACATTGAAAGGTTAAAAAATACCAACAGAGCCATTTGTTTCTAAGTATTGCATTTAGGATTTATAAACATGCAGGCCTATTCTAACATATCAGTAAACTTAACATCAAAAAAGAGCTAATTGTGATAAATATATCACATTTATCACTTTACGTATTCTGGCAGTTAATTATGTAAAAAGTTAACCGTCTGAAAAGTCAAAAGGTGATAACTTTTAACAGCCCCTTGCTTGACCGTGCTAACTTTGAGAACGGGGCAGAGTATGTCAATTTTACATATTAACAATTGAGACGCAAGATCCGACTGTTTTGCAGCAATCGAAATGATAAAATTTATTGACTAATACAATTGTAGGTTATGTTGATATGTCTGACGTGTCAATGAACAATTCTTGTAACCGCTTGGGTTCGGCAGAACGAACATATCCGAATTTGACTGACATGTATACAAACTTAAATTTTCGACGTATTATGAATTAGAGATAGCCGCCGCTAATTGTTTAGTGTAAAGAATACCTTCCATGCTAACATGGAAGAATGAAAATAACAAAAACGTGCTAAAGTGATAACCGTTAAGTCTATCAAATCTTCTAGTAACGTAAACAAAGGCTTGGGATAATCCATTCTTTTTATATGGATTTTAAACTGATGTGTCTTTGAGTTCTCAGAACTGTCTCATTGTATGAAACGACCCATGCTTCTAATGACAAAACCTACCTACCTTCGCGCATATTGTGTAAAGGCTGTTGGTTTACGCACTTAGTTCCCAGCAGGGTACTGAATAAGAGGGCCGACCAATAAAATCTGATTCCCGGCTTGACATTGTGATTGCCACTGGTAAACAATACGCAATAAAATATAGAATTACTCACACGCTGAATGACTGCGCCGCCCCGATGGAATATCCCCCGTGGTTTCCGGAGTCACCCATTCTCGCTTAACAGTATCCAAGTATCGGATCACCGGACAGTAGGTCTCGTCTTCCGACGACACTTCTGCGCTTCGACCACCGAATATGTACATCCGATCGCCAACTGCAGTGGCTGAATGGAAGTCGCGGGACGATGGCGGTGTACCTATCAAAGATTTTAAAAAGATATTTAGCTAATTCCGGAATCTATTTAGCATTTCTTTCTTTACTTTATGGTTGCTACATTATTCAGGAATCGTTTATGGAAAATTTATCACTGAAAGTGCAGATTTTTAAAACTTTATAGTTCTAGTGTAAGTAATTTAATCGGATGTAGGCTTGGATCATTGAAAATTATAAATGACACTTTAACCCGTCATCAGGCGGGGTCGATCCTCCGCTGGATGAAAGTCTCCTCTATATCCCTTGGCTTCTCGGTTCTTAGTTCTTCGCTGCCATGTACATTCGCTAAACCTTATGAGTTCGTCTATCCAATGAGTTTTAGGGCGTCGATGTTGACATTGCTGGTCCTAACTTTATATTGAAAATTCATCTCTATGACCATAAATTACTGTATACTTATGTAACCATTTTGGTTCACCATAATTAACAGTTAATAATACGGGTTTTAACGCGTTAACACAATGTAGCATGGAAAGGTGCATGTTGGGCATAATGCGGAAAGATTATAAAAGCAACCAATGGTTAAGGAAGCCGACAAGAGTACGCTACGTGTTAGAGGTAGCTAAGCAGATGAAATGGCAATGGGCTGGACATGTTACTCAGCGAGTGGACATCTGCTGTACAAATACCATCATCCAGTGGTACCTAAGAAGCACAAAACGTCCGCAAGGTAGACCTAGAGGCCGCTAGATAGTAAATACCTCTAGTTGTAAGCATTATCCAATTCCGTGTGAGGAAATCAAAGACGTGGACATCATTGGTGTAATCATTGTAATAAGTCTCATAGCCTCCAAAGATATACATCTTGTGACCAACAACACACGCGGAGTGGCCATCTTTGCCATTGGGGGCGTCACCCGTGGATTGAACTATGTGGAATCGCGATACTTCAGGGTCATAACATATCAGCTTATCGAATGCGGTAAAATCGTCTCGGCCGCCCCATAGGTATAGCTAGAACAGAGGCATCTTAGCAATATTATCATGGAAAAGTAAACCAAAAGATAGAGGTCTAAGTTACAATAAATCAGTAAATTGCGAGTTCATAATTATTACCATAATGTGGTTATACTTTCCACAAAACTTTTGACAGCTTATTAAAAAGAAAACAATAAATAAACAATGTTCTAGTAGGGAACATAACTTTTAATGCTACACTATAAATGAATATTCGAGATGAGTTCCTATTGAAGTGTATGCATCATGGTGCAACTCTCAAACCCCACTTTGTCAATCAGTGGCAAGGGGGGAGGTAGGCTGTTAAGATTCGATATAAATAGTGCACACTAATCTTTGTCAGTCATACTTATTTGTTCTCATTGAACTAAGAATACAATTTGCAGACGGTTCTGATTAGTTTTTAAAATTCAATTAAACCCTACCTAACCAAACCATAATAGTTTAGGTATGCTATGGGAAATTCGACAAAAATAGTAGCACACTTTTTCAGTTAATAATTTAATTGTTTTCATTGAATTAAGAATACATATTACAGATGGCGTAAAATCCATTAAGCCCTGCCCAACCAAACCATAATCAATAAAAAATATTCTAAAATTATTTTAGATATTTTTGTCTACTATGGCAACTATTGGATTAGGCAGGGTTTAATTGAATTTAAAAAAACAACAAACACTATCTGCACATTGTAGTTTTAGTTCAATGACAACAAATACGTTTGACTGACAAAGTTTATATCTTAACAGCTTATCTCCACCCTTCGTCACTGTTGTCAATAGACCCAGAATTTCTATAATGTAGTTGAAAAACTATTATTATGGTACGTTTACATCTGACACTTATACCGTTATACTTATTTTATGTGTCGGACATAAAATTTCATTTACTGTTTACACCTGCATGGATCTGACATAAAATTCTGGTATACTTCTCGTTGAAATAAAGTCTCGACACTTTATTCAATGGCAACATTGGAATAAATATATGCGGTGTTTACATATGATATTGTAATTTATTCGGACACTTATTTTGTATACTTCTCAAAAACGTTATGTCAGTTGTCAATATGGGAATGTTAAAAAAGAAAGCAGCGAGTGTTATTATTTTAAGTCTTTTGGCAACAAAAAGGAGGAAAAAATGGTCTAGATGGGTGCGGGAATGGATTCAGCGACGAAAAGAACTAGGTGCCTTCCGTTTAATGTCAGAGTTTAAAATCGAAGATCCAACTCAATTTGTGAACTTTAGTTTGCAAGATTGGACCTTTTGCCAAAAAACAAGACACACAATTCAGAAATGCGTAGAAGAACGATTAACAGTAACATTGCGATATCTAGCACTTGATCGTCATTGCATATTCAATATAATATTATCGTACCTAATACGAGTAGAGGTGTGGGCCAAAATGAATTAGGTAATACCATTTGAAGCGCATTTTTTCTTCACAGAGTGCATCAGAATTAATCGTATGTGCCGAGAACAAGCGATATTTTATTTTCGAACAAAATCCATAGAACAGGCACATCCGATTTATTTCTCATTGTCTATGATTTTTGACAGATCGCTACAGTACATTTATTAACGTAAACGTTGGGCATACATTCATGGTGTACCTATGATTATTGATTGTCCGTTGTTTTAGAAATATACATATGCAATTCACTAGGTACCTGTCAAACTACGAATATTGTGTCAGGTACTTGACATAAAAGTAGACGGTGGTCCAACTTCGGTGATATATCGCTCCAAGTTCGAACTTGTCGAAAACGCGGTGTTTACATTTGCGTATATAAGTAGATTGAATAAGTGGTAGGTGAGAGTCGACACACGCAAAATAAGTGGCAGATACAAATATACTTACTGTTTACACTTAAGTGAATATGGTGTCATACATAAATATGACGATATTAGTGTCAAATGTAAACGTACCATTAGGAAATGTTGATAGGTATAAATAAAAAAAACCTTATTGTCGTAAGCAACAACAGAATGTCCATATCGCTGTGTTGGTAAATGAGGAGTCTCATTCACCACTGGTATAGTCCATCTATTGTCTCTAGTGTCGAGGGCATATACCCAAATAGGGACAGGTTCCACCGATTCTTCCACATCAGAGCAATAACCTCCAAAGGAGTAGATTATGTCGCCGATGGCTGCCGAGGCGTGATTCACTATACGTGGACCACCGCGCAAATGCAGAGTCCAATTCATTATTCGATAATTTTACTAAAATTTTGTTTCTAACTAATCCTACTATTGTTTATTATTATTTATAATCACATATTTTGCAATCGTTATGACTTTGACGTTTGTCTATGTTACGTCGTGTGGTGTTGCCTACTTGAATTTTCTTAAATTATTGTTTTTGGTATATTTATTTACGTTCGTCTTTATTGGGTATACATAATATTATTATTTCCAACATTATAATATGGAAAATAATATTATGTTACAAGGCTACATAGCTAATTTTATATATAATTTTATTTTATTTTTAACTTTATTTAGTGCGCAGCAATAATATGTTTCGTCAAAATTACATTTAGTAGTAATTTTAAAAAACATTTCCACAACAGGTGCACACACAGAAAAATGATTTGGTGAGAGGGGGTTTAATTTTAAAATCCGTATGTACCTAATATCTTAATAATTGATTTTTAAGGCGCCGGGGGAAATCCAGCAGTTGCCACTGACCTCCACGTTTACTCCGTCTACTTCTTGCGTCACGTCGCTTCAACCGTGAACTACCACACTTTTTCAGGTCTGGTACATTCCCCATACCCAGATATTTAATATTATTCATTTACGAGTTATTGTGAGTTATTGAATGCGTGTGCCAAAATTATTAATATCGGTAGTGTCCGTTTGTGTTGTCCGAGCTGTCTTTAGTTTTTTTAGACACGCCGTAGTGGAATATTGAAGCAAACAATAGTAAATTGATGCCCTGGATAATTGCACTGAGGTACGAGCACCTCGGATCTTCCATTGGCCTCAAGCCCTGCGTGTCTTAGAAAGCTAAGACTCGTTCAGACGGTTTTCGACAGCCAATTTATACGGATCACGATCCTTAGTCGTGAGGCCCTGACTTAAAATAACAAGAAGTAATATTCTATTTACTCAAATAAACCTAAAAAAACCCCATGTGTGCGCGCCTGAAAACAATCTAACCAATATCGATTTTACAATATATTTTTTGTATATTGGTAACTAATAACTAATTATTGTACTATTTTTAGAACATTTGGCTTACCAATTAAACACGGAAATTTCCTTTAAATTCATTTTATAATGTTGCTATTAATTACGCCCTGCAACGTTATAGCGTCTAGCTAGGTCCTTACAAATTACGACGAAAATAACTCGTAGGCATGCAACTGAAGCTATTTTTTACAAATTTAATTTCACTTATATTAGCGACCGACTTTTGTGGTTTGAATTAAGGTAGGTACCAATAACAAATAGCTGGTGCTAGACAGCATCAGTAATCTCTCCGTATTTTAGTGTTAACATAGTCTTGCATAATATTATGCTAATAATTTAATAAGTAAACTATTTTTTTTATTCAAAGACTACTTAGGTAAAGAATGTAACTTTATATCAAGATTTTTTCTAATAGTTGTGTATAATGACTATAATCACCGCCATCTTTAGATTAATAAAGCCTGAGTATAACTTTTTGCACAAGCAACGAGTGGTCCACTACCATACTATTTATTGATAACGTACTTGCAAGCAGAGTTTGGTATTCTGTAATGACTGAAGACTGAAGAGCATAAATAAGTTATTAGTTATTGTCGTTTAGAATCGACTATCACATTGACAAACGTCCAAGTGTATTATGATATTATTATATACAGAAGAATTTTACTTACTTTGATCGTCACTTCCAATTATTAATAACACATAACCACTAAATCAGATGAACTCCAAGGTCTCCAAGATACGTTAAAATAATCTGAAAGAAATTTGAAACTGAGAATACTCCGACAAGTGAACACGACAGACGCGTCAATACGAGCACTCTATAGACAATGACAGGTCATCCATAGACGGGAGGGGCGAAAAGTAGGACCAGTCGTGTAATGTATCGGCTTCCTTCTTCAGTGAGCAATGCTATAATCCAATAAAAAATGTTAATTCTCAAATCTTTTGAATTATTTGTTGAAAATAGTTTATCTGAAATTATTATTAACAATTAATTAATTAATCAATGAATACCGCCGATTTTCGCCCATTATTTCACTTATAGATGCGGCGCCCCTGCTTATTAGCCTAAGTAGGTAACTACTTATTGTATTTGAATTCAAACTTAAACAAAGTATAAATTCACGAGCATGAACTGGGTTGACGAGTTCATAGATATCTACTAATAACTAAGGGTTAATATAGGTAGGTAGGTACCTAATAATTACCTATCGCGATAAAAAAATCCTCTGCACGATTCTAGATGTTGGTGTGTAGGTAAAATTACCGCCAGTAAACCAGATTTCACAAAGATTGCACCTTGATTGATTCGCAGGTAATACGCTGCAATACAGAATGAATACTGTACTAGATATTGAGTAGGTAGCTATGTACAATTAATATCAACTTGTTTGTACTTACACCCGGCAAACATCTACTTCACCACTTGAGACTCTTGAGAGTCGGCTATCGTGGTAGAAAATAGTAAGGTAGGTAGGTACCCACTGATTAAATACAGACATAAAATATATGTTATCTTTAAATAATGTTTGTATTGTAAAACTATGAGCAAAAAAGTACTTAATTAATAATTTAGCACTGTGTTTAAAATCCATCTAATGATTTATTACACACTGGCGACCATGTCCGATCCTAATAAGATCATAATAATTATGGGCCTCCACAGAGTGGAAGTTTTTGTATTAACGGATTTGTTTTTACGAGAAATGAATGTCAGCCACTCACAGAAAAATGGTTTGGGGTGTCTATTTCGAATAATATTCATTATTGATTTTTAAGACGGCTGAAGTTAACGAAAAGCTTATCGTCACTTTTCTGGGTACATTTCTCATACTGAGATACTCCGCATTTTTAGTCTGGCGATTAATACCGGGCCTGCATAACTCAGAGTGCTCACCTATGACTATATGAGTTATTGTAACCTGTCGCATCCACGAGTCTAACGGTCATAATTATTCGGATCATTACTGCCCGTTTGTGTCGTCCACACAGTCTTGAATATTAAAAAAAAACATCGGATACCTACCGCAGATGATTTCATCAATTTATTCATGAGTTCCACTAATACAAACAGGCCTTGCATGTCGTTGAATGGATAGGGTTCAACCATTTGAGAAGGTTATACGACTGCTAAATCATCCAGATCACAATCCTCAGTCATGATGTCCTGGCGAAGAATAAGTAATATTCCATTCACATAAATAGTTCGTGTTCCTGAAGGGGGTCCGGATCTGAAACTCCCCGCACTGTGTGCGCGCCTGCAGATACCGCAATCGATTCGTCAAAAGATTTAAAAGAGGACCTCGAAACCGTTCACAGGAAAGAGAAATAATGATACTTTTATATTTTTACTAGGTACCTACGTTAGTAGTTGGAATTGATTTAGAATTTTATTTATTTTTATCGTAGGGAGGCTGAAAATCAGTAGGTAAGTGCGTCTGGCCTAAACACCCTTAAAACCTGCCACTGTAGGTAATCAAGCTATTAGATATTAGGTAGATTCGCTAATAAATTATTGTCTATGCATAAGCAATTGATAATAAATTACTCTCGGATTAATAAAACAAAGCAAAACCTCTGCAGACTCTCTCGTTACGAAACAATGATCTTCGGATATTTACGTAAGTAATTTATTTACTTATTAAAATGTTAGCGAAGTATTGTAAATTTTTGCATATAATTAGTAATAGAAATTACGTTTTAAGATCTCTTCTTGATAACGAATAATATTAATTTAGTAGGTGCTTATATAAATTATTTATTAACTTCATAATTTTATAATTTACCAGTTAGGTATTGTACGAAACAAAATTAGCCGAAACCATTTGGAAGATTCACAAATGACAGAAAAGCATTCAAGCCGAATGGAATGTTCATCGATCAATCATTTATCAAGGCGGTTACGTCTTGTACGATGTTTTTCAAAATAATTAGCGTTCATTTGAAATTGGTAGATACGATCATGGCCTCTACAAGAGGGTTGACAGGGCTCTAGCCTGGGTGCCCGGCGTGGCGGGTCGACCAGTAAAGTGAGATAAACACACCACAAACTTGCTCTAATAGTAAAAAGATGCGCTATTTCACGGTTGATTCTAATTTTATAATTAGTTTTAGTGTGTTTCCTGATTAATAAAAATGACTATTTATCCAATATGGCGAAAAAGCGCATGTTACTTGGCTATCACAAAAGGGGGTTGTGATCAGTGCTTCATTATATAATTCCGAGTTCCGAAAATTCAAGCGGATTTAATTTAAAATACCAAAAATTTATGAAAACACGGAATAGGTACCCTTTATTTTACAAGGAACCCTGGAGTTTCACGGAATAACATTTTGGGAACACTAATGTAAAACATTACACTGTCCTGAAATTTAGCGATGGGTTGTGGTGCCCATGGGTACGATATATTTTATTCAACCATAATAATTAATATATTCCATTTGGATTAAGTAAATTTTAAAGCTGAACATTAATTCGAAATATACATATTATATTTAATATTAACTACGGTTACTGACGTAGGTACCCTATAATAGTCAGTCTAATAGAATATTAGTAGGAACATACCCACTAAAAGCATTCATAAAGTAATAATACTAATAATCATATAGTTTAATCTCCTTCAAATTGCTTCCTTAAAACCCGATGGATAGACAAACTCATAAAGTTCGATGGATGTACGTGGCGGCGAAGAACTAGGACCGAGAAGAGTAGAAGGAGTTAAGGGAGGCCTTCACTCATCGGTCACCTTTCATCACCATCATTGCATTGACCCCAGCTGATGGTGATGAAGTACCTATCTTATATTATAGTTCTATACAATTCTTTACAACACAACTTTAGCGCATTCCTGTATGAACTACAATAATTATTATTAATAACTTCGGATCTTATAACTGGTAGGTACTACAAAGCTGAGAGGATAAAAAAAAAACAATAACGTTAACCGCAGTTTGCCCAGGAGTAACTTTTTTTGCGGCCCGGATTGTGGTTCGTGTGGGATATACCTTTAAATATAAGTAGGGCTAATTAAATTACATCATACTGTTATGTTTTATTCATGATTGTTTTTTCTCTTTGTTACAGGAATTGAGGAGTCTCTACTTCTTCAAATCCTCCACTGAACAATGCTGTGAACATCCGTAGAAAAACAGGCACAAAGTAAGGAAATAATATTACAAAATTACCTATCGCCCATTGTTACAGTGAGTAGAATATTTAGATTTAATATTATTAATACATAATATATCGATACAATGTGTTAGGCTGCGCGCAGACGGCAAAGCGAAGTTTCGGATTCATCCGCCAAACGTCGTTTACGGGTCGA
This sequence comes from Rhyacophila brunnea, assembly GCF_057557595.1. Taxonomy (NCBI): domain Eukaryota; kingdom Metazoa; phylum Arthropoda; class Insecta; order Trichoptera; family Rhyacophilidae; genus Rhyacophila; species Rhyacophila brunnea. Next base: position 17,990,631 of record NW_028232893.1, on the reverse strand, counting down.
ATGCGTTTTGTTTGCGTTTCGTTTACGGCGATATATCGACGATGCTGTCCAAACATCTGGACAGAGAAAACACAGTTTTCAAGGAGATTCATAAACGCCTTTTTTTGAAACTGCACCCTGCTGCGAGAGTATTTATCTCTCATTACAGTGGTGTACAAGGGTAAATAAATCAATATAAAATCAGTACATAATATTGCATTATACCTACATTTATTTTCCCACTATTGCTTCTTTTGGAGCTGGACTGTTTTATATCGATAGCGTTTTGAAAATTACCTATTATTGTGCCTATTATGTATCATCATAAACTTTGTCTGATCAATACTATCGACCGAGGGTACTTGATGGAGTTTGAATTTAAATTCTAATTGATTTAAGTTTTGTACTATTATTATTTATTAATACAATAAAAAAAAAGATTATAAGTTAATACACGAAGAAAGGGTAAAAACCTTATTACCTAGATACCCACTAAGTAAAGGATGAAGTATAAAAACATAATATTGTGAATAATTTGAATACTTGCATTGTTTCTAAAAACTTGTTGTAAATACTATTAATACATTCGGTAGGTAAGCAGTTTTACAAAATAAAATAAAAAATTTTGACACAGCACAGCTATGAGAAGAAGTATTTCATCAGAAGAAAGGCTCGCCATAACTAGAAGGTAAACTAAACTAAACTAAAAAATATACATATACCTATACAAGTACATAGGCACATACCTATCAATAGTAGTAGGTAGGTATTCATTATTCTCACTACAATATATTATTATTGGTACCCGTTTACATTTTAGTGTATATATATAGATCATCTAGATGAACAGATTTTAAGGGGGATATTTCAAATGTTTATTTATAATATGTGACAAAACAGAACACCCGGAAAAAACCTGGTTGTTCTGTTTTATCATGTTCTGTATTGTTATTGCTTTGTTTTGTCATGTTCTGTTTTGTCATGTCCTGTTTTGCCCGGTTACCATCTAAGTCATACCACGTGTCTGGGCAGTGTAAAAATAAAACCCAATCATGATGAATTGTTTGCAACCAGAAAGATTCACTTGAATGCTTAATGCTTATTTGGACTATGTCTGCATTTGCATATAGCTAACAAAAATCCGCATGAAAGTCATTTGAAATAATTTCTACATTATGAAAATATCTAGGTAAAACGGTAAAAAAGAAATACTTAATAATATGTAGGTAATGTTTACATCTTAGTTCGCCACTGGCCTCTGAGACAAAAAAAGGTTTTTTTTAAATTCTTCGGATAGTGCAATAAATAAATTCTTCCATAATAACACTAGGGGTGAAAACAAAGACTACTACTATCAGTTTGCAGAACACAATAAGGCACATACTATTGTATGACATAATTTATTACTTTAGTCCGAAAAATTTGAAAAAATCCTTCTTTCTTAATAATTAGTGTCATCAAGAATTTCACAGTGGCGTTTATGCAATGGGGAAAAAACAGATATAATTTAATTAAAATATTTTATAGATGTTTTGTATATAATTTGTCAGAACAATGTATTATATTATTATACCTATTGTATCTTTTATCAAATAAATATTTAAAAAATAAATTATAAATAAACATTTGAAATATCTCCCTTAAAATCTGTTCATCTAGATGATCTATATATATATACACTAAAATGTAAACGGGTACCAATAATAATATATTGTAGTGAGAATAATGAATACCTACCTACTACTATTGATAGGTATGTGCCTATGTACTTGTATAGGTATATGTATATTTTTTAGTTTAGTTTAGTTTACCTTCTAGTTATGGCGAGCCTTTCTTCTGATGAAATACTTCTTCTCATAGCTGTGCTGTGTCAAAACTTTTTATTTTATTTTGTAAAACTGCTTACCTACCGAATGTATTAATAGTATTTACAACAAGTTTTTAGAAACAATGCAAGTATTCAAATTATTCACAATATTATGTTTTTATACTTCATCCTTTACTTAGTGGGTATCTAGGTAATAAGGTTTTTACCCTTTCTTCGTGTATTAACTTATAATCTTTTTTTTTATTGTATTAATAAATAATAATAGTACAAAACTTAAATCAATTAGAATTTAAATTCAAACTCCATCAAGTACCCTCGGTCGATAGTATTGATCAGACAAAGTTTATGATGATACATAATAGGCACAATAATAGGTAATTTTCAAAACGCTATCGATATAAAACAGTCCAGCTCCAAAAGAAGCAATAGTGGGAAAATAAATGTAGGTATAATGCAATATTATGTACTGATTTTATATTGATTTATTTACCCTTGTACACCACTGTAATGAGAGATAAATACTCTCGCAGCAAGGTACAGTTTCAAAAAAAGGCGTTTATGAATCTCCTTGAAAACTGTGTTTTCTCTGTCCAGATGTTTGGACAGCATCGTCGATATATCGCCGTAAACGAAACGCAAACAAAACGCATTCCACCCCTTAAACGACGTTTGGCGGATGAATCCGAAACTTCGCTTTGCCGTGTGCGCGCAGCCTTATACCAGTGACTTTAAACCTTTTTAAACTGACGGTCCACTGGAAAAAAACCCAGGCTAGAGCCCTATCAGCCTCTTCTCTTGTGGGGCCATTGCTTGAGGGGTACTACTGGATGCAATGACGAAGCATCTGGAAAAAAAATGACACTCACTTTTTTGTTGGGTCTGCCGAGTGGCATAATCTATTCCAACGCCATTTACAATAAAGGTGATATTGCCATAAATTTCCGATGCGTGATATCGCATAATGGAAATTGCGTGACGTCTACCTATACATGTGCGATTGTCGCTATGCGCGAATTTACTTGCTAGCTACTGTACTGAGTGCGTTGTCCATTAATAATGTCATTGACTGGATGACTAAATTTTTCCAGAGATCGTTTCTTCTTGTATGCCCATTTCCATTTAAGTATTTTATGCAAACTAAATTACATTGCATAGGTACCCTTGTTTTTCAAATATCCAGTTATTTCCCTTACTCGTTATGCCTAACATGTGTAACATGCATCTCTACACGCTTCGCAGGGCTACCTACTCTAAATTTTTCGAACGCTCTCTTTGGTATTAGGTACTTACAACATATTATTCATATTTTATGGTTGAGCTTTTTAAGTGGACTGTAATTATTTTGTGGAAGATGAGGAGGTCGGATCAAGTGGTGGGGGTGATGGTACAGAGTGGCAGACACTGACCTTTGTGATGATGTATGATGGCTCCGTGGTCTGGTTTCAACTTTCGCTCACGCGGTATTGTTGTTTTGGGTCACCCGGTTCGTACACTCACGCACTTTGTGACACAGTTTTATGGATTATATGTGAGGGTGTATGAATGATGATGATAGATTATGAATAAGTCTGTACTATTGAGTCAATCACTTAAGCGACGGAAAGCTATTACAAGCCCGCACGCGTCCGCTGTCGAGATGCAACTGAATGTTCTTTGTAACACCGTCTCTCATGACCCCTAATTGCTTATTGAATGTCTTGTAACAATAACACTGGGGATTAGGATGTGGGTGAAGAGATAAGGAGTGGAATGGGACTATAAATGGCCTAACCATTTCGTATGCATAATTGGGTAACATAATTAATTATAGTAAAATAATTCAAAAGCTATTCCACGTATAAATGTATTTTATTTAGAATTCATAAAAAAAATAAGTCAAAATAACTTCAATGGATAATTAAATTTCTGGGATTAATCATTAATTCAATTATATACCTGGGTTAATTATTTATTAAATTGTACAATTTCATTGTTTTTTGCTGAATTCCTTTAGACTAAAATAATATAAAAACATATTTCCCTAAAATTAAAATCCCCAATTTAAAATTAAAATGAGAATTTCCGCAAAAGTGTCAAACGACATTATCCTAGAACGGGGTTTTTATTAGTTGTTTCTATATTTAACTATATTGTAGGTAGAGTGTAGACTTGTAGAATATAGATTGTGATCGCCATAATATGACATTTTGGACGTCATATTTGCGGTGTGTCGCTATCACAAAAAGGTTGCAAATTCCTGACATAAATACATCAAGAGAGTTATGTCATATTACGATCGTTCTAGTTTTCCAAAGACTTTTGATTGATTTTTGATCAGTTTCAAGATAATCACCGATAAAGACTATCGTCGTGTGAAGTGATTGTTTTGTAATCAACAATAAATCAACGAACTCAGTTTTGTGACCATTATTGGGTAGGTATATATTTTCTAACATTATGTTTTCCCATCAATACACTAGGGGTCGTCCATATATAACGTCACGCCCTAAGACGGGTGAGAGTCTGATACCAATGTGGTGATTTGCGGCGAAGGAAAAAATTATAGAATTTATTATATTTTATAGAAAATGTAGCATCACAAAACCAACAAAATATAATTTCGGAGAATAAAATATTCCATGATACCCACTAGTCGATTGTATTCTTTCTATTAAGTACTTAGGTAGTTATGTATAATATTTTCGCTGACGTGTTTTCAAATTATATATAGGTATTAAAATATATATGTAATATGATTCTGAAGTTTCTCAAAATTATGTAGGTATAACATTATCATTATCATCACGTCGCTATAGTACTTGTTTTCCGAATAGACCAAATGTCGAATGTTCAGGAAACGAAAAACAAAGTTCCCTGTCTTATATTTAAATATCAGTTTATATATCAAGCACTCTGTCTCCTTTTTATGATTGCCACATTATCCAAGAAGAGATTTGATGAATAATATATTAGTATAATTCATTAAACTAAGAGAAAATACGTTTTATTTACAAGTAAGCAATGTGGATATACGGATCATTCTCAGCGCTGGCTCCGAAAAGTGGATATTCGGAACAAAACAAGGACATTCGGAATGTAAGACCGTAGCGTATCGTTGCATGGACCACGGTATACCGTGTGGTCAAAAAGTACAAACTTAAAAACTTAATATTTATTTACGTAATTTTTAATAAATTTACTGATAGGTACCTACATGATTTTTTGTAAATAGGTGATCAAGTTATATCAATGATCGTTTTTACCTAATTTCATAGGTAATTATAAAATATGCCATTCACCATTTTCTGTTTACAAAATTGGGAATCAACATAAAATTATATACCTAATTATAGTTATAAAAAATCTGTATCCATAGATTTACGTAATAATAATGTAGGTAGAAAAATTTTCCTAATTTATATATTAAAACGGTGGCAATGATATTTTTATTGGTCACAAATAATGCTTCATTATGGATTTTAATCGAACTTGATACAATTAAACTTATTACAAACCATATATTGCATATTAGGTATTATGTTTTATTGGCATGGAACAAAAAATAGGGGCATGTGTTATTTAATAACCATTGATTGCGAATATTCTATCCTGAGTATAATATTATAATATAAAATATTCACTCACGAAACCAGAATTAATCATAATAGATCGTACATTTACTAAAATATCTATTGGATAGCCAATAGTATTATAATTATACTTAATGAAAATACAATCAAATGTACTATTCAATGGAAATCCACAAAAAAAATAGGTATAAACATACATCTTATTAATAAATGAGATTAAATATTCGCGTACATTTTAGCATGAATAGATAAAAAGTAAATTAAAAACAGAAAAAGTTTTGATTATAGACATTAATAATAATTATTTTTTAAGACAGTAGTTACCGAGTCACACTGTACAATTCGTATGACCGTTGGGATATTATGTCTGTTTCTCAGTACAAAATACAGTAATTTAGGTTAAAATACTTACTTCCATAACTCTGCTGTAAGTTCAGAGCGAACTGGTGATGTACCAGACAAGATTGATAACTTTAAATTTGATAAATTCACTATTTAAACGATAGAAACTTAAAATAACACAATAGTAGTCAAAATCGCGCGCTTTGAAAGACGAAAAACAGACATCAGTCACATATGAAGTGAGCGACATTAGAAGTAGACAGCGCTATATGAAAGCGATATGCGAGAGTGAGACCGAGCTATTCTATTTGACATTCGGAAAATAAGCACAAAGCAATCGATGCGAAACATGGCGTATTCGGAGTTTTTAAAAAAATATCTCTGTTTCTACATGAAAATATACAATTTTTATAAATGATTTCGGTGTAGTTAGACAAAAGAAATATAACTGCATTAAAATGTCGATTTTGACAAAAATGGATATTCGGAAAACAAGTACTATAGCGACGATCAGTCAGCGTGTATCCACTGCTGAGTGAAGGTATCTCCAAGCTCCTTCCACTCTTCTCGGTCAGCTGGTTTTAGGGCGTCCCTGTGATCAGTTAATGAATCTTAGTCCTGAGCGCCGAGGTGCATTCTCATTTCATTGTGTTCATATACCTAATAAAAGTTTATGTATTTCAAGACGCGTAGGATAAATGATACTGAAGGGCCGAACTGATGCAACTAGTTTATGAATTTTTGAGAAACTCTTGGTTACCATACTTGCCAATACTTATCTAGATAGGTTTTTAAGATAGATATTAATCTTTCTATTATATTATGTAGATGTGCTCTATTTGGCTAGTTCTGCACAAATGTCTTCTTCTTAGTATGCCGTCCGTGGAAATCGGCCGCCATCAGAGCTTTCTTCTCCACAGTTCAGCAGTCTGCACTCGTAACCAGCGCTCGAAATGGAAAAGTTTACGAACCGGAGCGCTCGAAAATTTTCTGAGGATATTAACATAGTTATCAAATTTTATGGGTATTTTATAAACATAAATGTGCTAAATTTTTTTTTATATGGCATATCTAGCTCAGACAGTCAAAATATTTTAACCACGAGACGGAGCGATAACTTTACAGATTCCGCGAACCGGAACGGCGCTCCAGTGCGCTCCGGTCCATTTCGAGCCCTGCTCGTAACAATCAGGGAGGTTTTTAAGGAACGAAATGTGGAGCTTTTTACTAATATCTACGCATTGGTCTGGTCATTAGTTGGTAACTTTTCTAGTTTGGATGCTATGCAGACTTTTAGGTATTTTCCTATTTGTTTGAGGACTTTAATCTGTCAGTCTAAGAATTTTGACGACACACCTATACTACATCTCGAAGTCATTAGTTTTGTCAGGTAGGTATATTAGAAAATTCTTGAAAATGCAGAGGGTTGGAGCGGACCCTTTTTTCCGCTCCAGGATCTGCTCCACTCCGGGTAAAAAGTTATAATATGTAATTACCCATACAAATCTTTAAAAAAAAAAAAATTAAGTAAGGTTGATTATTCGTTATTTTCATTCGTTGTTAGTTTCTATTGATCAAATCGACAGCAAATCGTCTTCATTATCTGCCACTTCTGTCAAAAAAAGTAAGGTTATTTATCATTCGGTTGTGTTGCCATATTTGAAATAATTCAAGTGTTACAAAATGTTAAATATAATATTATTTTCATTGGATTTCAGAATGAAAATTTGATAATAAAAAAAAACATCCGGAGCAGTGGAGCAAAAGTAAAACCCCATTGCTCCACCGCTCCAACGCTCTGCTTGAGAGGATATAGAATCAATGCCAAGCAGGGGTGTTGGGGGTGCACAGCACCCGGGCTATATGATTTAGAGGGCGATAAAATACACAGAAAATACATTTTATAAAACATATCTACCTATTATTATATTCAATTAAATTATGTTAACCAAATCTAATATTGTAATGCATGAAGTACCTACCTATAATAATATGTGTGGTGGCAAATCGAAGAATTAACGCAAAATATATTTAAACATTGGTACAGAATAATAATCTGGATTATGCGTAATAACTAATGACATGCATCACAGTTGTATAAAAATATACAGAAAAGCATTCTCTCAAAGTTTCAATAGAACGGTTCAGTGTCCTATGATAATAATATATATTTCTTCAAAATGTATTTTTATAAATCCAAGAAATTAACCGAATCATTAACAGCCATTGATATACTACTGGATGAATCATATGCTTCTTAAAATGACGCCCGATTTTCAGCGACTCGGCCTTTGTTAAAACTTACTGAGTAAGCCCGATCTAGCTTGTATCTTACTCTAACTAATAGTCAGCGCATGACGACTTGCTCTGTCTGTTTTGCGTTGCAGCCACCCTTAGGTTCACTATTCTAAGAACGCAAATTTAGTTTTACAGCCAGGGCAATACGGGTGAAATTCGGGAATCCATGTTAACGGTCTTAACGCATTATACCTACAAGGAAATATTATAAGACCATATTCGTAATATCTTTTGTGGTACATTTTTAAAATGACACTTGTATGGGAACTGCTCATCTAGTAGTATATCAATGTTAACAGCCCACATGCTCAGCATAGGTCAAAATGGAGATTTTATGGTATTTTCAGAGCATAACCCTGGACATTTTTAGGTCAATAATAATTATTATAAAGCAATCATTATTCGTAGGATGTTTATCACATTTGAATGGTCAAAGACATAGCTTATAATTAGTATCTTTAGAATTATCTTCAAATGTGATAATGATGCCCATTTTTTGAGTAATAAAATGCCTAATTCTGGGATTACTCTAAATTTGGGATCACAAAGATTATAAAATATAATTTTTTATCGTAAATATAATGTTAACATTAATTTTACTAATGGTTTTGTAAATGCGTTTAAAAATTAATAAATCTAAAAAATCTTAACACCACTGCACATGGATGTACTGAACTATGACTATATTCTAAAACATTAGAGCGAGAGGTTTAAAAGAATACTATTTTATGTAATAAAAATACTTTATGCAGTCATCAAATGTTTAAAATAAATATAAAGGATAATAAGGCTTCAAAATTATATTAATAGATTATCTACAACATTTAAGGAATGCCCAGGGTTATGCTCTGAAAATACCATAAAAGCTCCATTTTGACCTACGCTGAGCATGTGGGCCCTTAAGCTATACTATATGAAAGGGCATTACCATAATAAATTGATTGAATGGTTAGTAAAATAAATCGCCTGACGTGCAATTTACGTTGATATTATTAATTATTGGGTCTTATAATGTAAAAGAAAAATAATTTCGACTAGGTATCAATTTTCATTTCTTGTAGGCAATTGAAAAATATTTATATATCTGGCGTGGGGCAATCACCCTTAGCGCGGTTCTGTATAGAATTACTAGCGAGCCATAAGCCGTCCAGGTTGAGATCCAGCTAAAATAGCGTCTCATTTTGAAAACGACACCCTTGCTATCTCAATTTATTATTAGTAGTATTAATAGTAAATATGTTGTCAACAGATGGTGCTGTGCGACCGTGGGGGCAGCGCTGTGGGACTGGGTGCCTCTGGCAGTGGCTTTCGCCTCTCTGGCCGGGAGAGTGTCTCATCGGCTTCCCTTTACAAGCAACGCATAGACAGCATGTTCGACGAGGAGCGTAGTGTCATCAGCCAGACTTATGGAACGGCTCCTGCGCCTAGCGTCGGATCCCGGAGTGCCAGGCCAAAGGTAGGTATCTTCAACTATACTGTGTTAAAATTTGCAAATCATTTCTATATAATTTGAAGGTTTTGTAGAAATCATGTATATGTCATTATGATACTCTTTCTTTTCTTAGAAATGGATATTGAATAACCACATAATATATTACCATCATCATTAGCGGCTTAACAACCCAGGGTGGGTTGCAACCTCCTCCAAGAACTTCTTTCATCTTCCCCTATTCTGGTACAGTGCCCTCCAGGTGCCTGCAACGTCCGCTCTATCATCTTTGTTGACACCGTTCAACTACCGGAGTCTGGGCCTCCCCTTTATACATTTTGTTTCCTCATTCAATACCGAATACATCAGTATTGTCCGGTATTTCGGTAAAAATACTGAGATACCGGTTTTCGAATACCGAAATTTTTGTATTTATATTATTAAATATTTGAAATTCCAGGCTCCGTCAATACCAGGAAGGCTCGATGGTCCCGGTGGTCTCGTCCAAGCCTTGGAATCTTCCCGCCCGCGGTCTACTAGCGTTGGTCAGGCTTCCGGCAACTCCGTCCAGGCAAGTATCGAGCGAATGTTCAGCGAACTGGCGCTGGAAACCGACAGCAACACACCGGGAGCTCATTCATTCAGTGTGGACTACCTTGGATCCACTCCATTACCTCGCAGAGTGACAAGCCTGGCTGGTCTCCAAGCTCCACTGGCCAGGTTATACCTGGCGTATAGGAAGACTAAACCGGTTGTTAGCTTACCGCATACACCAGAATTAGCAGCAAGGTTGGATATATCGAGAGCTGGATTGCATGTACGGCATTGTAGTGCAAAGGGAGATTTGGAACAGCTTAATCCATTTCCAACGATTGCTGTTTGGTCAGCTGTTAAGTTTGTGGTCCAACCATCAGAAGAAGACAAGAATGTTATACAATATGCGTTCTTGCCATTGATTACCGATCCAGATAACATTGACAAACAAGCATTGTTTAAGAGTCTTGAGCCGACAGAGAAGAAATATATTTTAGGACGTGATATTAATACCCATTCACCACTGTTTACGGTTGTTATGAGAAAAATTGGCGTTGCTAAGCAGCTGGAATGTCACGGGTTTGTTTGCCAGACTTCTGAAGACGCCATTGTAATCGCTGCGACACTATACAAATCATTAATGGCTCACATGAGTAGAGTTCCAAGAGCTAGGAATGGTATTGCTGGACCAAGTGTTGCAAGTAGCAGTGCACCAATAAGACCACCGCGTCGTAAGAGAGCTCCATCTTCCTTGAGCGGTGAAAGTGACACGAGACATTCTGTACGGCAGGACACTTTGAATAATAAAGTTAATAAGTCTTTGAAAAATAGAAGACCTGAAGCCCCTGAACCACCACCTCCTCCACCACCACCACCAAATAAACTATCAGGAATCGATCAAGTAAAAGCTAAACTTGCCAGCATAAAAAATACAAATGAAAAATCAGGAAGCAGTAAAGACAATGGGGGTAATTCAATCTATAATGAATCTATGGAGTTTCTGAGTAACCAGCATAATAAACAGCCCAACAGCAGTAAAGATTCATCCGTTAGAAGTAAAGTATCTGAGAAAATTGAACTGTTTTCTGGTATGGAGAAGAATAAAGATATTCCAAGACCGTCCACGCTTCCACCTCCGGTTCCTGTGAAGCCTAAACGTGATGAGACTATCGTACCGGCTGAGGTCACTGCCAAGACTACGGTTGAGCCACTAAGGAGGAGTCACAGTCTCAGAAATTCTTGCGAGCCTGGGGATATTCTGACAAAAGTGGCCATTCCAAGGTCTGGAAGTTTTCTCAACGCCAGCGGGCTGAGTAGATACAAGTCAACGGGGCAAAGGTAAACGAACTATTTAAATAATTTGTTCCTAACTATAAGATGAATAGATTTTGTGAGGTAGGTACTTAATAAATTTGGAGGGTGCTGACCATAGACAATATACGTGTGCTGACTAAGCTCAGAATGGATTATATGACATAAAACTAAAACTCTCTGTTCTTACGGTACATATAGTAAACCAAAAATATAGTAAATCGATTTTATGATAGAAAGCGGGGTTTGAAATGCTTAAATTTGGGTGCCGTTATAAAAAAGAGATGTCAATACCTCTTCACTTTGATTTTGCAGCTGGGCACCATTCGAAGTAAGGGGATCCAGACGCTTTCCGCTCCTGGTCGGCGTAAACTCTCAAGTTACAGTTATTTTAACTCAAATATTAGTGCTGCATTAATTTTTTTTAAATTATTTTATTTATTATTTTTCAGAAATAATGGCAAGAAAGGTGGTGGATCTCCTCTGGGTTTTAACGAACTATTTAACGAATTCCGGGTTCAAGAAGATCTCCACAGTATGGACGATATCCTGGGAGCCATTATCGACGCAGAAGGCATGTCTTTCAATGACCTCAAACCGATCTACAAAGAATTCCTGCTAAAATTAGCGGTAACCTTGACAAAAGACGAACTGTTCCAGCACAGCAAAGCAATCATGAGAAGACAGAAAAAGAAATTATTAAGAAGAAACAGCACTGTACAGAACAAACGGAAGAAAATGTTGATTGGGGCACGAGGCTTAAAAATGGTGTTCAGAAAACCGTTTGGGAAAGATATACTTAAGAGCAAATTATTAAATATTGGGGATAAGAAACCGGCCAACCCGTTTGATATATCCAAGATCTCAACTAATAAAAAGAAGCTTATTGTCACATCAGAAAGTTCTGTGTCTACTTCTAGTTACGATTTAAGGCAGTTCCACCCTAAAGAGACATCAGCACCAACACCCAAAAGACAAAGCGTCAGAAGAAGGAATTCTAAGAGATCAGAAAAAGCTATTGGTCAGGGCGTCAAGAGTTCGAACCGTCATGGTAAAGGGAGGGCCGTGGAAAGAGTGAGTACTTCAGAAGACTCTGATTTTCTGACACTAAGTAGACGCATGGGGTGCCAGAATAGAAATAGCTCCAGTGGATATGTTTCGTGCTCGGAGTGTGAGTCGGAGAGTTGTGCAGATAGATGCTATTGCGCTGCACGGGCGAGACCAAGGCAGATTCCGTCACCACCAGTGGCATTGGACGCATGCTGCGATAGGTGAGTTTGTAACAATACTAATTACTTATTTGAGTTAGTATTTACTTACTATTTATAGAAGAGGTAAGTGGGGCACATTGGCTTAGAATTCGATGCTTGCTGGTTCGAGTCCCGTCCAGTGTCGTATTTTTTTCAAAGATTTTTTCTAGGAGGTGTTTTCAAATTATGTAATAATAAATTTTTCTATTCAGTAGATAATAAAAAACAATTAAAAACAGCATCTGTTTCATATATATTGCCCTGTTCACACCTGCAAATATGCCGTGAATTCTGTTACGTTCCTTACTCGACTCGGCTAATGCTGATGCAACCACCGATTGTTCGGTTATCAGACGAATGCACTACCTTCACGCCACAGTATGATACTGCAATCGTGACGATTATACAGTAAAATATTATAGTTTAGAATTGTTCCGTTGCCTATGCAGCGAATTTATTATTTTCGGCCATTTGCAATTCCTTACGTAAAGAAACGAGTAAACGTCAGTTGGTACTTTAAAAATATAAACAAGGAGAAACCATTATATAATTTAGTAATATAAGTTAAAGTGTATAGAAATAAATCAACGGCGCTCCAATAAGCAGTCCTTTTTCTTGAGTGTGTAATTTAACAAGATAATTAAGAGCTAGTCAAAGAATCTAGTTTATCACAAGTTTTGTTTTTGTTTTGTTACGCCAAAGAAGTATAACTTCCAACGCGCGTACATAAGTACACACACCGATTTTTGTTTTTATTGAACTAAGAATACAAATTACAGATAGTGATAGTTATTTCTTAAAAATCAATTAAACCATGCCTAAACCAAACCTTAATAGTTTTGGTATGCTATGGGTGATTCGACAAAATCGTGCACACTTTTTCATTCATACTTATTTCTTTTCGTTGAATTAAGAATACCTATTACACCTGACGTTGGTTGGTTTGTTTAAAATTAATTAAGCGCTGCCCAAACCAAACCATAATAGATAAAATATATGAATACGCGTATTAATTAAGTCTCCAAAAAGTAGTATTGCCTGTGGTTACAAAATACTGAGTCATTGCAGTAAAATTGCATGAAGCAGACTTTTAGAAAAAATTTCACAGTGTGAAGCAATCTCGGCAGCTTCCATAATTTTAGGAATTAAGAACTCGCAAGTATCAACACACCGTCGTCAGCTATTTTATATTGAATGCCGTTGACCACTGCAGTGGTGCTTACACCATTATAAATAAAACACGCCAACGGACTTACAACATCGCCAGATTTAAATATTTTGCTGTATTTTTTTGACTTGCTTGAGGCACTTAGACCGTAGTTGACGTTATTGGCGTTGGTATGTAGAACATTTTTCTATAAAAATGTCAGTTTTTATTTTTTTGGTACATAGCGCTTTAATTATACATGTATTCATATTATTCTACCTATAAAATATCCAAAATAGTGTATGATTTAATGGCATAATTTTGGATATTTTATAGATAGACGAGTATTTTTTGACTATTATCTAATATGGCTTGGTTTTCGCCAAGTTTTGATTGAATTTTAAATAGGTACTAACCAACACCATCTGTAAATTATTATAGTCTTAGTTCAATGAAAACAAATACGTATGACTGACAAAGTTTAGTGTGCACTATTTATGTGGGATTTTAACAGTCTACCTCCACTCTTTGCCACTGGTACGAATTTTTGTGACCACAAATCCGAAATACACTCCGCAGTTTTTCTATGCTGTTCACCACCATAGCAATAAATATTTTGTTCTTTACAGAGATGAAAAATGCTGCGAGTGCACCGAAGGAGAGTCGAGCCGTTGTTACAGCTGCTGCGGTTGTGACACTGAGAGCTGTGCAGACAGCGACAAATGCTACTGCCACGCTGAAGAGTTGCGCCACACCAGCGCAGCTGATCTCCACAATACGACAAACATGATAAATCACCACAACCACCAAACCACAAAAAATCGACACCACGCAAACAATAACAACAGACACCTCACAAAACACAGACACAACAAAAGCGACCGACACATAATTCAAAATAAGAACGACCGAAACTTAATAATTAAAAATGATAGAAATGATTCTTTCAGTCTACGACACGATACTACAGATCATATTATCCGGTCACGTCATGAATCGCTAAGAGATCGTCACAAGAATCATGTCATGAACGATCACAGAGGGTCTATGATCAGCGTCCAACATGATGCAATAGGAGACAGGCACTCGGGAGTGGTTAAATGTGCGCCGCGGAGGTCTCCCAGACGAAGGTCGGCGCCCGGTCCAGGTCCAGGGCCTGCAACGCTTGATTCACTGTATTATGAGCCGCTAAGGCCGAAGGCTCGGTCTGTCATCGATAATACTGCCAATGGACTTGATTTTCTCACTCGAAGGAGTTCAAGGTAATATTGTTATAACATAAAGAATACATTTTGCAGACTCTTTATTTGACTGCGAAATTCCCACATCTGTAGTTATTTTAACAAAAATGATACAGCATTTTAGTAATTTCCCGTATCTGAACATTGGAGAAATAAACCTGTAATAGCCCGTATCTTACCTCTAACCTGTCAAGCGTGTTGACGTGTGTTAAATTCAGCTTCAAAATGTCACTTTCGAATTATTTAAAAGGTAAAACATTAAGTAATATAACAAATTCGGATGTTTATCTTTCTATTAGTCTTAGAGTAATAATATAAAGAGAGTGGGTATTGTTCGCCAAAATGAAGCCGTGTTTCTTGCGTATAGCGCACAGTTGAACCTCAATTTTTTTATTATTAACATTATACCATCATATTGATTCTCAGTATGATTACCAAACACAAAAACAACTAATTTCAGCAACACATGCTCACAGTTTTAATTCTGCCGTAGAAATTCTATCTTACTATAACACATATTGCGGAGATATAAGCGTGCTGAATGCTTTCTCACTCGCACTTATGGTTCGTTTTTGTTCAGGCTAGCTCTCCTTGGATTAATATTTTTTGTTCAATTACAATTTCCTAATGAAGAATTAATTGAAATTGAAGTAAATTTATCTTTTATTTAGGTTTGATACCTTCGAAAGGATGAGCTGCTCAACGGAAATTGGCAGAACTGGATCAGCGATGAGTCTCAGCCGTGGTGGACGGAAGAGTTACAGCTCCGACAATCTCGCCCTCGACTACGATCTATTCATGTCCAACCATGGACTCGCTGGACACTTTGTCAGCAGGAAGGGTTCTTCTAGAATACCAGGTAGTGTTAAAAAGTTGTTTTCCTTATTCTCTGGTGGTTATAATAATAATCATTATAATTCTGAAGATTTTACTCTAACTGTGACTGCATTCTGGATTGGTACAGGCCATCGTATTGTAGTTTAATAAAGCCCTCTTAAAATGAATAGCGTAAACTCACATAAAGGTGAATGTTCTGTCAACTATGGGTATGTAGCGGAGAAATATGAAGCTTGCAATTAATGCAACAACACATCTGTGCATGCAAAGCCAGCCATAGAAAATGAGCACGTATACACGCTGTACCTTACACTCACTACACTAGCCCCGGTCGGTTGTTATAAATTAATATATTTCATATTTAATTTAGAAAAATCAACGTAATCTTTTTTATCTAATACTATTTTTTTAATATTCCAGCATTCAACTACAGCTCCAAAGAGGCACTCCTATCCCACAAGAATGCGGAGGTGGCCAATCTGTTCTCTGACGGAAGGCTGCTGAGCGCCCACCGAGGACTCTACCGCGGTCCGTCGGCTGCCCTTGCCGATTCGCTGGGATACCTTCCATAACATTAAAAAATTACATATTATCATATAATTTTATTTTCAAAGGATTTGATTATATATTCCACTTAAGTGGTTGAGTTCAGGAATGTATTGTTTTATAAAATCTTTCAGTGGTGTATGTTGAAGTTGTTCAGGGCGCTAAATTCTATCCTGTTTCTTTGATACTTCATATTTACATTGCGCCGAAAACCTCTGAATAAAACTACACGACTAATCAAAATAAGAGGATGGTAATCAATAATATTAGTTACTTTGGTTACACAATTACAAGATTACATGTTTAGGAACAATTGTTATGTGAGTCCAGTAGGAATATTGCAAGCATTTTGGTTCTCTGTATCACCACACATGTTCCTAAAAGTGTCACTCTGGTTAGCTTAGTATGATTTTGTGTTCTCAAACTTTGTAGACCAAAAATGGCATTGTATTTATCAAAAAGCGAGCTATAATTTATATATTGCATGAGACTTTCACGGTAAAATGTTGTCATCAGTGGCGGCTGGCCTTAGAGGTCAAATAGTCAATGACCTCCCAAAAATAAATATCTTACAATCTATATACATTATACAATGTCAATTATCTCCTATATATTATTATCTTACGCCTTTTCCCGTTTTGGCGAGCGATTGTAACGTGACGCACACTAATGTATATGCACATGTATCTAACCACCATAAACACACACGTATCTCAACTCTCGCAGTCATTCGCTGCTCGGTCAGTTTCATGAATGCCGAGATTCATATTTTTTAATAATATTTCTTTCTCTCTCATTTGTCATATGTGAGACAGAAAGAAAGCACAAAACACGCCTTTTTTGTCATATTGTTTTATCGCTTGCATACACTAAATTTTGGTCATTGCTGAAAACGAGATGGCTATACTATTTTCAATATGTAAAATGAAACAGAATGATATAAAACATCTAAACAAATATTTCAAGAGTTTTGTTCTGTGGTACAAGGTCTCATTTAAGCGGTAAACCTTTTTATTCTTATTTGTTATCGCTTATTATTTCAAACTGACCATTGTTGTCTCAGTTGTCTGAAAGTTTCATATGTTATTAATTGTAGTTCAGTTTAAATCCAACCTTTGAGTAAAACCAATCGACTGCATTTTCTGTATTTAAACCATTGTATACAAGCTACCGATTAAAATGTAATCTGCTACCTATATTAATCATAAAGTTACCTTCTAATAAGATCAGTGGAAATATAAAAAGTGTTTATATATAAATTATCCCGCCATTCCATAACACTAGGTATTATAATGGAGTTTTTATTAAATATGTTTGATTGTTTTAATCGTATGTACTTAAATAGTATTAAGTACAACAGTTATTAGGTGTATAAATGTACACACAACGTTTGGTTTTTGACCTAATTTACAAAAAATTATAACGTGTTGGGTGCAATTTCGGTTAACGATGAGTTGACAACGTGAAAAATGGAAACTTTTTTAAGGGTAAGTAACCTACCTATAACAATTTCTAGCACTTCTTCTATAATGTATAAAAAGCTAATTTGCAATACGTCTTTTAAGTATACAACGAAAGGCAAATTAAAATAATATATTCAAAATTGACCTACTCCGTTTTCAGGCTTAAAGCCGCCAATGGTTGTCATATTAGATTTTTTGGTTGTTACGGTGTGTTTGTTCTCGTTCTTTCCTCGATGTTTTGAACTTGTTACACAGGCCACTCTCAAAAGATGTGAGAAAATTATTTCTAGAACGGCGTATACAACGATTCCAATAATGCTGAAAAAAAAAGAAAAGAAACACATGGTGACGATCCAAAAATCTGATAAGATAACAGTTTTTTATTGTTTAAAGCTGCTTATTTTAAAATCAGATAACCTTCATAACCAGAGTCAACTGTCATAAACAAGTTAAACATAACTATGTCTATCTTAACTGTCATAAAATAACAATTTTTGAAATAGAGATTGACACTATTAAACTAACCATTTGACACTACTCGACCCCTTAATCTGCAAACTAGCCAACTGCACTTTTGACCAAAAATGAGATTTTAATGGCATTTTGTTATAAAGTATGTTTTCTGTGCTCACACAAATTTTAAACTACTACAACTATAAATAAATGCGTTATCATTCTTCACACAAAACACCCAACTGCAGGTGCCAATTTTCTAATATCATAAATGGAACAATTCCGCTCTTTATATATAAAAAGGAAGCTTGAATAATAGTGTATTAATCCATAGTGCAGTTTATTTGTAAAAAAAATAATTTCCAAGCTTAGACTAAAGATACATCTAGACGCCACCCATTGCATTGCTAAATGAAGCTGCGTGCCGTGCGTTTGGTTTGTGGGCGAGTGAACGCATTCGTATTCAAATGTTCGAGACCATAGACCATTTCGCTAGTGCTCGCACTAGACGCTCAGAATTAAAATATATTTTTCTATTTTTTTACGTTATATAGTATTTTTAAGCGGTCAAAATGCAACCATTAGGTAAAAATATCCATAATTTAAGTTATTTTAAAGAAACACGGTCACTTGATATTAAAATATATAATAATATACAAATAAATTATCACGAACATGTATCAACTTACCTATGAAACGTAATACCATCTTCTTGCTTATCAGTATGGCTACCACACAGTACCATCTTTTCTACTTAATTAACTAAAATAATTTACCACTGACTTTATGTTTAACACAAAAAATAGCAATTTTAGCAACACAGTTATCGACGCTTAGTTAAGCAATAAGGTAAGATTTGGCGGCTACACCATAGCAAACCATCTCCCACATCTGTAAACCTTTTATCTTACTCTAGCGCGTGTTGCAAAGATTATAAGGGTGCCGAATACTTTCTCACTCGCAATTATGCATCGTTTTTGTTCAGGCCTTGTTTCCAAGTGTATTTTTGGAATTGTTACATTCCGCTCGATAGTTAAATTATTATGTTTTTTCTCCTACCTGAACAATTTTCCCAAATGGAGTTAGCCCGTCTGCAGATTAATCAGTCGTAACTGCTCTCAGACCGGTCGAGTGTGACATTACATCTCTTTGCAATACTTAATTTATTATTCTCTTATTTTATTTGGTCGTTGGTTTAAAACTTTACAATAATATGTAACAACATTGTGTGAAATTAGTGTACACTATGTACATTAAATTTCAGTGAAAGTAGAATTTCATCGTACCTATTATAAATTATTGAGTGGAGTTATTCAGAAACGTACCATCCCACAGATCTAAAGATGAGCAGGTGAATGCTTGTTTTTTGAGAAATAAACAAGGACCTTACAATCATTGTAAAACCAGTTTGAAACTGATAATTGAAGCTGACCAGTAAGACAGGACAATAGAGCCATATCTTCGCTATAGGATTGGTTTCCCGAATAGACCAAATGTTCAGGAGACGAAAAACAAATTTCATAATCCAATATTTAAATACATGGAGATATTTAAATTGTTATTTTTACAGCATATGAATGATGTATTCATTACCATTACAAAGTAATTTAAAGAAAGGGATGTTTCTCGTCCAATTAGATACAAAAAAACATTCTGCATTAAGAGGTCGATTTCGACAAAAACGGATATTCGGGAAACCAATCCTATAGCGACGATATAGTACTACAATTTCCTACCTATATTAAAATGTATAATGAATCCTTTATATGAAACACAGAATAATAGATAAAATACTGGAATTTTTAATGACCTGTCTAAACCATCTGCGTCTGAGAAAAAGCTGTCACAAAGCGATTACACATAATATAATATATTTTATTGTAATACAATAATGGCATAAATTAATATGTCACATATTCTAATGAAACCGTCTACAATAATGCTAATTTTGTGTGGAATACTGGCTGATTGTCCCAGAGTCCGAGATTTTATGGGTTGGTACCTTTCTATAGAACTCCATCACGAATATTATCGACAAATTATAACATCATGTGATATAATATACACACCCTTACTACAGCGTTTTCCAAACTTATTGAACTCCCATGTTAATTTAACAATTATTGTCAGAGTATTTTTATGTTTATATTTACATCACATTCTATTCAATATGTCTTTCCACCAGGTTTTGACGGACATCATTTATTGACCTAGTGGTCAATCTATATTTTCTAGTTTTTATACAAGTCACCAATTTTATTTATTCAAAATCTTCGGCAGCTCTTGGCTTCCATCAGAGTCTTTCTACATTAGTAATGATCAGAGTGCCGCCAAATCCAATTACTTCCAATTAATTCTTAAATTCCTTGTGGTGCAGATTATTTGTGCAAATAGTATCATTTTATTTTTAACATTTTTCTCGTTTTCTTTTCAGAAATTCTTTATTGTCAAAAATAAAGAAATTATTAATAATTAATAATGTTATTGTTTAACAACTTTCTGTTGAAGCCCCACAGTTTGGAAAACGTTGTAATTTACTTAACCAGATACCATGTTTAATTATTATTAAATTTCAAAACTTTAATACCATGTATATATTTTTTAACAAAAATATCTCTAAAGGTCGACACACACTAGCCACGGATTAAAATCGTTATTGACGACTGCTGTCGATATATTATTTTATAAAATTCTCTATTTTTCTGGTCGATATCGATCGCGTTTTGCGGCCAGTGTGTCACAGCCTTAACACGTAATGTGAAGTATTATATATTGAAAGGATAGAATCTTCTTATAATACAGCCATTTTGTATTATTTGTAAGTTTGTCAAAAAGCTGCGCTTTTGTCTCATCAACAATCATTTACAGGTAAAATGTGTAACAAGATATCATGAGAAGAGCAAAACACTATTTATACCTCTACAACTATAATTTTGTTAATATGTATTAATTTAGTAATTGGCCTGAATTTAACACGTAATCTTTGAATGCGTATCAAACCATCTCAATATCAAAACAGTATCCGTTCAGTGATGAGATTCACCCGCTGTTTCCGCAGTACTGTCAAACGGACATTAACCTTTTCTATACCTCACGATATTACCATGGCAGTATCTGACAGGCCGCAGATTATTAACGACACACATTAAATGTAGAGCAAAGGTCTTATTAAAATCGCTGTACTATCGATAATTTGTGGCTTAGTATTTCATAATTATTCAAACAGATGTCACAGTGTGTTTAATTTTTTAGATAATGCAAATAAATCAACAGTGGCTAGTAATTTGGGCTAGTAATTTGAGTTTTAAGTCGAATGAGGTAACTCGTGAAATTTGTATGTGCGGTCTGTCGATCATGGCCTCATGCAAGGCATAGAACTGGTTAAGGACAGTAGTTATAAAGGTCAGAGATGAAGAATTTGGGGTGACAGGAGTCTGAAAAATCAACATTTTTAATGAGCAGATAAAATATTTTTATGTCATAATATTATCACAATATAGATAGAGGTATTTTATTTTCAAATATTTTAAGTTAATATGTTAGTAAGTAACATTTATCTCCTGTTTCTCTTTATATTAAGTACATACTTTTTTTATGTTTTTCAGTATTTTTCTATTTTTCATTCTCTCAGGATTACTACTTGTGTGTTTTACTCTTTTAATCATATTTTAATAGCTCTCTCCAATATATTATTTATAACTGTATTTAATGTGTTCATTTGTTATTGGGACCATCACAATATATTCTTATTGTAATTATTTTTCTGTGATGTTGGTTGACATAAAAAAAGATGCCAAATTCTAACGGATTTAAAAAACAAATGAACGAATGAAAGAAATAGCAAGTCTCATACCACACCAAATTTGTTTCTATAAGGAGCAGTACTGGACAGCTAGTATTATTATAAACATTTTTGTTAAAAAATTGAGAATATAGCCGTATTTTATGTCATCAGATATCATTCTGTCATTAATCAAATTTTAAAATTATTGAAAGTAGTTTTAAAATAATACTATTTTACGATTGATAGGTATGAATTAAAATATTTTATTTGATCTAATGTTGATTTGCAAAATGAGAAATGATTTGGTATCATAATGATGCAATTATATTTTTAGAAAATTTACTGATAGTCTAGACCTGTTAGTAACGTACCTAGAATTCTTCATTTTCAACCTTATAGTTAACAGCAAACCTAAGATAATTTTTCTGTTGTAGTCTAGATATCTAACAATCTTATGGCCCTACTCAGTTGTGTATGATTATTTTCAATAGGTATCGATAAAATACAATGGTCTTTACATTTTATTATAAAGCTACTCACGTAAGATATAATATAACTACCTATTTATACATTAATATTTTTGTAAAATAATATGATAATACGGCAAAGGTATGCATTTATGCCAACGGGAAAAGGTTGTGGGTAACTGTTTTGTAAATTATGTCATTTATTCTTTAGGAAAGTTTTACTTTTGTGATATTTTACTTAATTAAATAAAAAGTAAAATACCTATCTCTATATTATTATGTTTAATGCTTAATTAAATTTAACTATTTTTTTGTATTCGATTCCTTTTCAGTGCAATATTTTAGCCAATTTTATATTATTGAATGTGTGAATGTTATAATATTATTATTTACCTACCTACCTATTTTCACTGGTAATACTGAATTATATAAAAATAACAAGTTGTCTATCTACATTATTTTTTAAATCTATGCAATTTATATTTAAAAAATGGAATAATTAGTAGTTTCATTAATAATTCACCTTAGTTACTAAGCATAGAAATACCAACATAAATCATCCAATAGCCAAATTTTAAACAAATCTTATCACAGTATAAAAAAAAAACTGATTGTTATTCCTAATCATATCATGATAGTAGCGCCCTCACTCAGGGGACAACTTATATACCGGTAGATCTATACAATGAATTAGGTAACAGTTTATTTTTTAATAAAATAATGGTCGTAACGTGTATTTACTATTTTGAAATAATGTATGGATTTTGTATGTATTATTTACTCTTATAACATAATACCCCGTTTACACGTGCATA
This sequence comes from Rhyacophila brunnea, assembly GCF_057557595.1. Classification (NCBI taxonomy): domain Eukaryota; kingdom Metazoa; phylum Arthropoda; class Insecta; order Trichoptera; family Rhyacophilidae; genus Rhyacophila; species Rhyacophila brunnea. The sequence continues at coordinate 17,967,338 of NW_028232893.1, read as the reverse complement.
GTTTTACTGGTGACAGTACGTAGTATCACAGCCATAACAAGAATATGCACGTGTAAACGTGTATTGTCCTGCAAGTTGCTAGATTGCATGCATGGATTACAGTTGGGGCTGATCGATATCTGCGCTTGCGCAGTAGAACGATAGTGGCGAACCTGCCGGAAAAAACAACGAACTACACCATGCAGAGACTCATTTTGAGGTTAACCGATTTGACAACATCGCGCCTCGCTTAGTCTTGAAGAATGAGATTGTCGAGACAGTCAGCACTTTTACATTTAAACAGTTATTATCGCGATAGTTCAAAATACACACTATTGGTGCAAGTAAATCCATGCATGTGTACAGATGCTATAACTCTACAATGATAATAAATGTGCATCACAAAAAATTGTGCAATAATAACAATTCTTATACTACAAAGGTATCATTGGGAATGTTTGTATTTTTATAAAATAATAATTATGAATGCCATTACAATATTATTCTATGTATTGTAAATAATAAGCTCTAAATTAATTTATTGAGCAAAGAATTGAATAATCATTGATATGTTCTAATATTAGAAGCTATATAGCTAAAGGAGTAAACATAACTCAAGTGGAATTTAAATTTCTTGCGTGGATTGTAGGGGATCCGTTTTGACCATATTATGGTAACATTTTACCAGTGGCGAAGACTCGATATTAAGCGATCTATAAAAATATTTTACAGATCAACGTACAATTAATGTCAATTTGATGCCGCTGTTGACCAAGTGATTCGGGACAATCGCTGGATATTTGGCACCACTTGTCAATTTTAGATATTTCTTAAAATCCTACAATAAACTTATCCACATATTTTGAAATATTTCAATGACTACACAATTTTATTTTAAAAGAAAAACTGAAATTTAACATTTGACGTTTTAAAAAAGTTGTAACAATTTTAGTAAACTCACGTAAACTACAAAATTAAATCTGGATTTTGGTGAAGATTTTTTCCCTTTTAAATCTGTCTTTGATGGGTTGAATATGAAATAAATTATCTAAACATAATATATATATATTATTTTATTATTCCATCCAAATCCATTTTCGAGTTGTTGCAAATGTAACCTCTATATGCTGCGGGTATATTATTAGACATCGGTCACATCTAAGTGTGTAGGTATTCTTATTCTTTTCATTTGCTTTTTACCAAAATTTATCCCAGAGCCATCAGAATATCTGGTGTCGATGACAGATATAGTTTGTGACCTGACATAACTGCTTTTATAATAAGTTTTTGCTTTTTATGTATACCTAACTGTCTTAAAAGTTTATTAGTAAGGTATTTTAAATATAATATAATTCAATGGACTTAAGATTAAGTTTTTACTATTTCTGGTGCAATAAGACTTCACTAATAATTATATTTTTATCCATTCGATAGAACACAATTATGTTGTTAATTTAACAAAATGTGCAATTTAACGAAATGGGCAATGTGTAACAGAATGTGCAATTTACTAAACGAATGTGCAATAATAAAAACGCAATATATTATTTGTAATGAAATAAAACTATGTAAACATGTAAACAAGATTGTTTTCCTTCGTCTATGATACATCTGAAGAAATCCTCCAAATCCCGTTTCTTTTTATAATCCTCTGAATCCGGAGTCATCATTTCACTGGTGAAAGATTTTTTCACTGCATTCAAAAACATTCTATGCGCTAGATTTAGAGCATTTTTTTGTATTTGTTGATTAGAAAATACGTATGGTACGTTGTTATGTTCTCTCAATTCTTTTCTATGGTATGGAAGTATGAACGCTAAACCGAGAGATATCATGGAGAGTTGAAGCTTTCGAGATGTGGCTGTATAGATGCATCCTCAAAATTCCTTGGACCGAGAAGTTCTGCATAGTATCAAGACCAGGAAACTACAGTATCTCGGCCACATTATAAGAGGACAAAAGTACAGCATTCCCCAACTTGTCATACAAAGAAAGATCGTAGCAGAGGATGCCGCCGCATTCGTGGCTTAAGAACCTCCGTGATTGATACGAGTGCAGCTCCACTGAACTGTTCCGGGTAGCAGATGACAAAGCTAAGATAGCCTTGATGGTGACCGACCTCCGCTAGGAGATGGCACAATAAGAAGAAGATTAGAAAATATATGTTAAATTTGAAATATTAAATAGTGTATGGAAATTAATTGAGTTTTAGCACTGAATAAATAGTGCTGGTATTATTTACCATAATTTTATGTACATAGTGAATCGTACTAAGTTTCGAGTGTTCGTAACGTCAAAGAAAATAGTACGTGTTCATAAGGAATTTAAATAATAAATCGTGGTTCAGAGATTCACTAATCAAAAGAAACGCAGTCTGTAACAAAATGCAGAAATTATTAAATAGTTTTCAAATGTGTCCAATTCAAACAGAAAACATTTTGAGAGTGCATAAAGTGCTAAAAAATCAACATACCAGTTTTTAGATAAGAAGTTACATAGTAGGTTCTATTATTCAAGAGATTTTAGGATGCTTATAATGATGATGACAACACTACAACGATAACTTAAAATCCTTTTAATTTATATCTTCGGCATCGGTATGGTCACAATTAGGGATTCCAATCCCGGGATCCCGAGCTATTTTCGATACCTATGAATCCCGGGATTGATAAACATAATCCCGGGATTTCGGGATTGATTTTTTTATCAATTTTTATGGAACATAAAATAAAAACAAAAATATAACAGAAAAAACACTTATAACAAAAAAATAAGTACATTAAAAATAAACTGAGTTTGAATGAAGTTTGATTTATACCCATGTGTAAATTGCCGATTTATTTTATTTTTTCACATGAATTATTAAAAATGAGAAAGATTGGAAAAAAACAACGCTTCGCACTTTTAACAAAGTAATTCCACCATGATCTCATACGTTTTACGGCAGTTTCATATTTGGCTGACTAATTAGATTTATGAAGCGGAAGGGCCATAAGTACGCCATGATTATTTGCTTTACTATTTTAAATCTCGCTAATCCATTTATTAAGTCTCTACTATCAGAAACAGCAATCTCATATTAAATCCACATTATTATATATTACAATATTATTTACTCCATTAAACTTATGTATTTCCAAGATTGAACAATATTAACAATAAATGTCTTAAATAGTATAAATTATACTAGATTTATTTTTGACCGATTTTATCAATGTTGTGAATCAAAATTGTGAATATAAAAATTTAATGTTAACAATGGAAAAAAATGCCAATCCCGGGATTATCTAATTGTAATCCCGAAATCCCGGGATCAGAATTTTGGCTTGGGATTGGATTCCCTAGTCACAATAGAAATGTATGAATCATAATAAAACTACAATTAATATTTTCATTTAACTTTAATCAAAGGAATATTTTACAAATTTATAACGGTAACAATAATATTATAATCTACTTACCTATAACCAAAATGCATACTTTTAATTAAATCCACAAAACTACGGATAGGCATGAGCTGAACAGCACAACAGGTCATTCAATCTCATTCGAAATGTTCAAAAGTAAACCGATGTCGTGATCAGTGTGACCCATGAATGAAATAGAATTAAATGCTTATTATATTGACGCACACATTACGTTAGGTCACCCTGTTCAGCTCATATCGGCAATAGCTTCATTCATAAGGACAACTTTAGACATACACAAATGTACACTTATACACAACATAAATATAATATTAACGGCTGTGCATGTAATAGTCGATAACTGTTGAGAAAGCTGCAAATCCTGCAGCTCCAACTATTCCAGCTCTGACACCAGCTGAAAAAAAAAAGAACTATGTCACGGAGGGGCATATAAGATATTTATTTTCAAAAACTGATATGTCCATAATTATAGGACGGCACGGACAAATGCGAATTATTCACACCACCTGCAAATATTTCGCATCACCCCTGTGATGTTTGTATTGGCTTACGGAGAGGATCGGACTTGCATTGAGCATGTGAATTTGCAACTAAAAAACAATGAAAAACTTCAACGCAGTCGTTGTTTTTTTCTGTTTGTTGCTAATTTCGCAAGTTGTAAATGCTGGTAAAAGTGGAAAAATTAATAGAAATACGTATTCGTACGCATACAATCCACGAACCGAAACAATCTTTTGCTTTTATTGTACATATTATATGTATCTGAATAAACAATAATTTCTATAAATATTAATGTTTCATTAAATGTATGTATATAGGTTCGTTTTATTTTTACCTATCCTTTGAAACTAACTCATATTATAATAAAAATTGCATGCTTTTAAGTTTCATTCGACTTACCCGATTTTTAAACTTACATGAACATCTTCGGAACGAATTAATAACGTTTACTGTCATGCAAAGCTCATGTTATGAACGTCGTGAATTTTGATTTGTTTTTCGAGCTCTGGTCTTACCACGACATGAAGTGATCCAGGAATCTCAATTACCACAAAAATCAAGCCCACAATATTTTGTTTTCTTAAATAAATAAAAACTCTTACCTATCGATAAATTACTTGGTAGGTACTATGGACTACTGCATTGATGAATATTGTAGACAATTTTTTTGGCATAAGTGTTTTTATTATAAAAAATAACTGAGTAATTCAACCCAGTAAATTAGAAGACAAACCTCTCAATCCTATTAGCCCTCCTGTGACCCCTCCTGCATATGTGCCATTCTTCCAATCGGACTTTCCCCGAGCGCTCTCAATTGCGCATTCAACGCCTGCAAACACGGCACCGATCATCGCAAAGTTTTTTGCGTAGCCCAACATCGAACCCTTCATCTCCCGGAATACTTCTTTCGCTGTTTGCTGTTTCTCCGCTCCTGGAAGGGATATATTTGGATTCACTGATGATGTGAAGAGACCTAAGGCGGCTCCGAGGCCATATCCTGAAAGAGATAAGAAGTATTATGGTAAGTGTGACATTGAGTCCATATTATAGTGAAGCGGCGAAGAGTGGAGGTAGGCTGTGGAGATCCGACATAAATAGTGCACACTAAACTTTGTCAGTCATACTTATTTGTTTTCATTGAACTAGGAATACAAATTGCAGACGGTATTAGTTAGTTTTTTAAAATTCAACTAAACGCTGTCTAATGTAAACCATATTAGATAAAAAATAATATTCTATAGCTCTATTATGGTTTGGTTTAATGAGGATTTAATAGGAATTAATAAATTTTGATGATTTTGCAAACAAAAAAGTTTTATTTAAGAACTACATTTTAATAAGCAAATCCAGTATAACGTACTTGCTTGGTTATTTGCGTTATATGTGATTGCGCATCAATGGTCCATTACTTATCTGAATTAATATATCTCCGAGATTATGTTTGAAGTTACAAATGAATCTGTTATACGAAATCATTGCCAACTAATTTAATCGGTAATGATGCGGAAGATGACCGCATGACCTTTTATAATCATACTTTTTATACCAAACCCAACCTAACCTAACCTAATCTACCCAACCTAATCTAACTTAACCTTAGTGTGTGATAATTATACATTGAAATGGATGAAAATATCAAACTTTAAATTAACAATTATCGGATCGAAAAGCATCTGTGCCAACAGAAAAGGGTATTTAATATAATTGTCTACATGGGATAAACTGTTCCCACTAAAAAAATGATGGTAATTATGCCGCAGATGCCTGCATGAGCATTTCTAATATTTTTTTTTACGGAAACAGTTTATTCTATGTAGACAATTATATTAAATACCTTTTACTGTCGGCGCAAATGCTTTTTGATCCAATAATAATTGTTAATTTAAAATTTGAAATTTTCATACATTTCGATGCATGATTATCACACACTATGATTATATTAGGTTGGTTAGGTTAGGTTAGGTTAGGTTATGTTAGGTTAGGTTGGGTGTGTTGGTTATAAACACTCATGCGGGAATCTGCGGCACATTTACTAAAATGATAAATGGTCATGCGGTCATATGCTATATCACTATGACCATTTAATCACTACACTCATTAAACATTATCCAGCTTTAATTTCATATATTTAGGGTCCACCGGCACAGAGGATTTGGTATATATGCCGCAGATAGGCATGAGATTTTATAATTCTCTTTCTAGACCAAACCAAATCTAGCCTTACCAAACCTAACCTACCTCAACTTAATGTAATCTAAGTTTGTGATAATGATGCAACAATATGTATGAAAATTTTAAATTAATAATTATCGGATCGAAAAGCTTCTGTGCCTACAGAAAAAGATATTTAATATAATTGTCTACATGGAATAAACTGTTTCCGTTAAAAAAAAATGATAAATGGTCATGCGGTCATCTGGAGCACTATAACCATTTAATCGTTAAACTCATTAAACATTACCCAGTTTATATTTCAATATTTAGGGTCCACCAGCATGGAGGATTTTTTTCCCAAACTATCTTCGCATTCATATTTAATTAAAGTATTATCTATGATTAAAGTCAACTTGAACCTAGTGGATTAGTCTATGCCTAGTGGGTATGAATCGCTGGTTCTTTCCGGGTGACTCAAACTTACTAACAATATTAAGATAATCGAATGTTTCGTTTTCTAAGTGAAATATGTATAAATAGTTGTTCATTTAAATTACTTACCTATAACACAGCTCATTAGTGACTTAAAAGCACAACTTTCCACTGCGGATTCGATCATTTTCTCTTCATTTGATTTTATAGTAACTGGTCCAAACAATCGGGGTATGATGATATTTTCGCGATATCTATCATTATTTCCAACCAAGTGCTTCCCGAGAGCGTCCCAGTCATTATTCTCGACGAAGGCTCTCACTTCTTTAGAAACTACTTGAACTTCTGATTTTTCCTCCATAGCTGATTATTTGACAGAATTCGCGTAACATAACCTAAAATATTTGACAGCTCGCCAGTATGCTTTTTAAAAATATTTATGGTGGATAGCCATCATGATCATAGCGACGGTGCATTGCACTAATATTTTTTTAATGATTATTGTATTGAACGGATTTAATAGATGGCGCATTTTTTTCACCTTTTCGCTGAAATTTATAATTAATTGAACTTAAAAAAGATTATGATTATTATTATTATCAACAGTAAACAAAATTTGAATTTGTTCATATTAATTATTAACTATTAACATAATCAATAGCAATACATAAGTAGATACAATCAAGGGTTACTATTTTATTTGAATATTTTAAGTGTTTTTTTACAAAATTGATTAAGGTAGTTCATGAAATAAGTGACCTGAGAAAATCTACACAGATAGAATATGAAACTAATTTTATTTATAAAAATAAAGAGTGTGATTTCCTTCCAGCTAGGTATATAGTATAGGTATTTTATTTATAAAAAATTATCTTACCTAAATATCCTCTAGAATCTAGATAGGTAGGTACACCAACATACTTATTAATTTATCGCCCTTATTCAGCATTTTCACTCCACTATCATGGGTTATTATTTTACCTTGAATTTAAAAATGCTATCACGTCGGGTAAAAAGGATGTTATCAAATTGATTAAGATCATAAAAGATCGCAGATCCACTGGCAGACACAAACTTCGATGGTTGGCGGTTTCGACAAGGATGCTATGAGCTGTACACCTGGATGACGCTGCTCGCTGACCAAAGGTATGGGGAGATGGTTGAAGTTCATATAGGAGAACAAAACTGAGTTGTAAAGACGTCGATAGTCAGGGTCAGTAGTTTATAGTAATGATAATTGATGCGTAATAATAAAATGGTTGAATTATAATTCTGAAAGTATGAGAACCAAACTTTACTATAAAATAGAAATAGAAAATAAATCCTCTATTACTATTTAATAGGCATGAATTATTGGGAAATGAAAAAATAAGACAACTTAATATTTTTATTATTTACACATTTTATTTCAGTAAATTGTATAAAAATAGTTTTTTTCTTACATTCATATTTTTAATAAATATAATTCATATTGGCAGTATAATTATTATTATTGTATTTTTAATGAGTAAAAACCTCTGCAAACAAAAATAAATTTGTTGAATTATTTCAGGGGCACATAAAATATTCTTTATTATTATTTTAGCACACAATATAATTCACAGTAAATAATATTGTAATTATGCCTTTATACATTCAACCCCTTTGAATTTATTAATTTATAAGGCATAGTACCTATGCTATTATTTTGATATACCTACTTACTAACATAATTATTTTATGATGTTTCCTAATACTAAATTTATCATTATTCTACATTATTTAGAAATGAATATGATAATATATTATTTTAATAATTACATATTTTATTGTGAACGACAATTTGACACAATTTAGTGAACAATGTAGTGCTTCTAGCGATATCCAACGACGGAATCACAAGACATTAAAACATTAAAAATTCTTGATAAAATGAGCATTCGTATTTCTATTAGGTATTGAAACATAGTTTAAGATTTTTATCAGAATACATTAAGTATATAACATTTAAGTACATAGGTATGGGAAGATTTTGATTAATTATTCATGGTTTTAATCTATTTTTAATTTATTTAGAAAACATCGATTTTTTATAAAATAAAAATGTGTCTAACGTGATTTTATTAAAATTTATATCTGCTCGAGGTATTGTGACAATTCCGTCAATAAATTTAATATTGGTAGAAGCACTAAACTCTGCTTCAAAAGAAGTTTAGTGGGCCTGTTTTCATTGTAAATTGAAAATATTTTACAATAGATCGGTATGCTGAACAATAAATAACTAATTAACATATATTATAAAATATACTATTATTGAATATACATATTTAATAATAATTAATAACATGACATAATATGTACTTATTATAAATGAATATAATTATTATTTTTAAATACAAATGAAGAGAATAGACCAACTGCTGATAAAATAGCATCAAAACACAATGTAGTCATATTATTATTGTTTATTAAAATATATCAACTTAAAGACAATAATATTATAATAATCATAGATAATAGATAAATGAAATAAATTCATACTGTAGGTATAATTTAATATTACCTACATTGTCTATTTGACGTCATAATCTGTTGATAAGTAATTAACACGAACATAGGTAGAATCTATACCTACATTTTAGTCGATGATTCCATCAAATTAATAGTAGGCTATGATGCAATTATTTTGTTCTTGACATTTTGAAAAGAATGTATTTATCCTTTTATTTGTCTATAACCGACATACAGACAAAGATGTTAATTTTTAAAGTAGATATTGAATTTCTTTCAAAAATTTTAATGTAACAGTAAATAAATTGAAGGAAACAAATAATACAATCAATGTTAGTTACCTAGGACATAGGTAAGTAATATTTTTTTATTATAATAATATAAAAAGTTGGCAACTGATAACTTATTTAAAAAAAATATATATATATATATATGTTTAAGTTCACTGGGTCAAATGAATATACCTACTACATTAATTTGCATTGGTACTTGTTGAAAAATATACAAATTAACTGATTGATTGGATCCCAATATATAACAATTATGTATTTTTACTATGTTCGATCATAATATGGACCTACACAGAGTGGAGGTTGTATTAACAGATTTCTTTAATGAGCAAATACTTATTGGAACAACAACATATTGTCAGACATTTTGCCAGACGCAGTATTCGAGCCAGAAACCATCGACATTATAAGCCAAAGCGGTACCGACTCTGGTACATACTATTGATTAATATCTACCAGCGCATCTATTCTCAATTCTATACACAAGGCGCTATCGAGGATAGTTTATCATATTTATGTATTGAGGGGTTAATTGTAATAATAAGGCCTTGTCCAGATGGCGCGATTTGACTCGCGCGTAAAAACTCGTGCACGTTCCAGGTACATGTGACTCATTGAGCCGTCCACATGTAATCGCCGCGAGTCACTTCTCGCGCGCGGTCAAGGTACAGGTGACCTCATTAAGCTGTCCATATGCACTTGCGGCGAATCACGGCGAGGCACTGTCAAACTGTCAAAAAGTGCTATGTTTTAACCGCACCTCTCTTGGCTGTGTTAAATTTTAGAGCGAGATATAGTTTTGACAGCTTAGACGGCAAACTTATTGTAACAATTATAGCACCTCAATACATACATATGATAAACTATCCTCGACGGCCGTCTATAGCCGCCTCACATGCATAGAATAGATGCGCAGTTCAGGCAGTAACGTCCCGTGGGGGTAGGCAGATTGAGCGTCGCTTGGGGGCGGCAGTTACTCGAAGGGCGGAATCGAGGAAAATTATTTGGAATATATAGAAATACCTTCCTTAATTTATTATGTAATAACGAAAATATCTTTACATTAAAAAATTGAACTCATTAGATTAGTTGGGTTTGCAATATCTAGTTTACTTCCGTTGCCCTTCGACGTCCTTGGTGACCAGAAACGTCACGTGCAAATTTGTGAATAATTAGTCTGATATTTTGTTGGTAATGTAACCATACAACACATTTCTTAGATATTGGACTCATGAAAGGATAATAAAAATAATGTATAAAAAAATGAAGAGGCATTTTGGCGCTGCCTAGGGGCGGGATTTTATCTAGGGACGTCATTGAGTTCAGGATATTATGACTGGACTCTGGGGTATTTGGGAATGCTTTATAAAAATAATTTTATACTGTTGCAGATCGTTTACAAATTAATAACAAAAGTTCAGTAATTTGAAATGTAAAACAGCGAGGTGATTGCTACGACCATATATTTATGAAAGATACTTTGACGTTTGTAATTAATTGTTGTAAGTGAAAATTGTTCGTTTTGAATTGAAGATTAATCAGAGTAATAAAGACGGTAACGCCTACCGAAGAGAAGCCAAAACTACACATTCTTAATAACTCAATTAAAAATAATTACAAGATAAAAATACCTTTTTATATAGTTACCACGTTTTTAAATTTTCTGTTAAATCATATAAACTTGACAACTAATAATTTAGGACAAATAAGGCAATTGTCAACAAATCATTTTTTTAATATTTTGCAACAAACAAACAAATATATAATGTCATTTTGATTTCCATAGTAACGCACGTATATATTAATAATTTAGTTGCTAGGATCACCCCCTTAGCAACCAATAATAGTGGATTGGATTACGGATTTCTTCCGAAATAACTTTTCATACAAAACAGAATTAACTGAAAATGAATTCAATTCTGCTTGAAGATGGCTAAAAGTATTAAAATAATGCATTGGCATCGTGTTCTGATATATTTTAAAAGTTTCAAATGTCTAGCTAGTCGGCAACTTAGTTAAAATCGATTGCAAGATTTGTACTGGACAAACAACCACCGGACAAACAAGAATACGAGCTAATAAAAACGTTGAAAAAATCATTTCCCCTTACAACTAGTTAGAAACGGAGTGACGAAATGTTAAAAACGTGTCGATATTTTATTCCGTGTAATAAATTTCAAGTACAGCGTGGTCAAAAATCAATAGGTCATAAATTGTAAATGACTATTTTCCATACAGAGTCGCTGAAAACAACACTTGTATAGTAAACGATACTTGAGTGTTTAATGTTTTTCAAATTAACAAAACTTGCAAGCTCGATAGTATGCAAGTCACCTAACACCTACTCTGTATTTATTAATATTGAGGCCAATTCTTATACAAATGATAACTATTGATATAAGAGAGAAGATTGTTTATAAACATCGTGTGTTTAAAGCAAAATGTCATGTAGGTTTACAAAATGGCACAAGAAACTTTTTATCAGTAAACATTTTTTTCTTTGTTTTATTTAACAGCCAACGCAGAATAAGACGTGTTTGAAATTCACTTTGTTTTTTGTTCATAAAAATTCAATAATCCAGGCCTAAAATCATTTTGTAAGTATTATTCATCAAATACATACATACATGCTTCCCTTCCAGTATGCATGAAAATCTTTTCTAGTGGGATATTGTCATAAATCAAAACCGGACACAATGTTGCAACACCACAGAACAGATAATAAATATAATTCCGATAAGCAATATTCATTGCACTACATTTTGATGCAGGGTTTTAAATGTGTGAGTGTCCTACGAAAATCAAACACGCATTAAGCACGTGCAATAGTGTGTTTAATACATCGATATTAAATGAGCGTCAATGCATAAACCGAGAGCAGTTGTGAGTATTCGAAGTATGACGTATTCTTGAGATGTGTTTAAGTTTATCCCGGATTCTTCCTTACTCGAGATTGGTTACCTGCTACTCCTAACCCGTTAGGTATTTCAGTTCCCATTATTTCTGAGTTCCCTGTGCATACAGGCGAGGCCATGCCGGGATAAACGAAAAAGCAGATTCTGCACATACGCCGAAGTGACAATTTTCTTGTATACTTGTGCCCCATGTCGAGTTACAGTGTTAGTGCAATTTTTTTACAGGCGACAAGTAGATGTCTTTTTCTACTAAAAATGTCAAAATTTATACAGATGCGAGTAATAATAGTGTTGAGTTTGCCACAGATAAATCTCCGATCCGAAATAACTTCCTGCTAATACAATCATTATTATTACAATGTTTTTTTGGCTCATATTCTTATTTGTCCGGTCGATTTTTAACCGATTAATTAATCGATTTTTAACTAACTTCCCGACTAGTTAGACATTTGAAACTTTTAGAATATATCAGAACACGATGCCAATGCATTTTTTAAATACCCAACACATAATAGCCATTTTTCAGTAGAATTGAATTCATTTTCAGTTAATTCTGTTTTGTATGAAAAGTTATTTCGACACCATTATTGGTTGCTAGGGGTCTGGGGCCCTAGCAACTAAATTACTCATATATACGTGCGTTACTATGGAAATCAATATGACTTGTCAAGATGATATTTCAGTATTATTTCTATCAAGTACAATTTTTTTTTGATCGTTTAAGCTAATCAAGTCAAGTTTATATGATTCAACAGAAAATTTAAAAACGTTGTATATAAAAAGTTCTTTTTATCTTGTAATTATTCTTAGTTAAATATAAAAAAACTAATTTGGGTGAAAATTTTATAAGTATTAGGTACAGTTACCTGTCTAGTGTTTTGGATTCGCGCATGCGCACAAAGAAAGTGTTAATTCGGTTTATGATTCACACGCGGGAACAAATAGAAAGAAACGCACTATGAGGAAAACAGCGAAGTATGCCGCCATGAAGAATTCGAAGGTAGATTGAGGGTAACCTGTCATAGATTAGGTCACGGTGATACGTTATCGAACGGCGAAAATATGCTGCTTAAAAAAAACACGGCGTCGTTTTCTAATATCAGAAGCAGGTGTCAATTATGTGATTTTGTCAACAGTCCGGCGTGGTGCGGCATGACCGAGATGACAACAGGTTGGCTCACTCTTCGCATACCTTCCGTTTAGAACCGGTTGTTAAAATTCGCGCTGGCTCGTAATGAATATTTTTGATGTAACCCAGTTCTCTACGCAGGTTTCCTTTTGGTTCTCGGCCTAAGAAAGTTTAAAGCAGTGGATGCGAACCATGATTTGCGTGAGAGAAACAAAACGCTGCTGTAAAAATGGTGCACATTTTATTAAATTTGCTCTACAATCCGGTGTGGCCAACACCTCACGAAGATGCTTCGTATTTTATTTTTTTTGCGAAAAATGGATCTTAGCCACTTGCTCAACCTATTAGGTGCACGCTCTGGATTCAACACACATTGACAACAACACAAAAAACAACATTTAAGAATTTCCAGACTCGGGATTCAGACCGGGACCCTCAAGATTATAACAACATTAGATTTAAGAGTCTAATTCTTCATTATAAAAAACATGATTTTGAAAACCATAGGTTGTACCTAAAATCTTAGAAAAAAATGGGCTGAGGAGGGCTCAATCAAACATCTTTTATTTTCCGGATGAGTATTCTATGCTTTAAGTAGGCTCTCGTAGTAAAGTGTATAAGGCATTAGCTTTTCATTCAGGGGCTCCGGGTTCAATTCTCAGTGAGGCCACAATACACATATATAATATACATATATGATTTTCTGCAAAGTTTCCACTAGAACACTATTATTGGGCCTCGCAGCCTGTTGTTGGGTAAAAGTGTTTTCTTATTATATCCTCACACTGCGGTCTTTCCCGATGGATGTGTGTTAAAGTACCTCGGGTTTTAATAATATTACGTGTTTACAGTAAGAACTTAATAGGTTGAGCAAATGGCTAATATCAATTTCCCGTAAAAAAAACTAATAAGAAACGTCTCCATGAGGCGACCTAAATCCACAACGAATTATAGAGCCAATAAAAAAATGTTTTGCAGGACTGGCTTGAATACCAAAACGACATATTACTTATCTTCACTACAACTGGCACCGATATGTAATTTTTTCACCTGAATTTTGATCATGTGTACCAACACTGCCAACCAGTAAGTCATCGCATTGATTATCAATTTGTTATCATTAATCCACTACTATTGGATGTAGACTATTTTACTTAGATCCTTCAAGAGATGTCAATTACCTACACAACAGTCATTTACGTTACCATTTTCGTTAGTTATAAATCCTCGAATAGCGAGGCTAGGGGTGTAACAATGTAGCTTAGCACCCGGGGTAGTAACAAAAAAATGCGCCCTTTACGCAATACAAAATTTGTAGGTAACAACCTGTGAAAACTTACTACAAATACATAAATACCATTTACCGTTATACAGTTACAATTAAAAGATTTAGACAATACAATTTTAATAACATTAATGAACGTATTTTTAAAAATATACGACTGACTATAGAGGATCTTAGTAGAATTGGTACTATTAATGAACGTAGTATGTGAAAAAAGAGCCTTTGTAAACAACCCTGTCCATAAACATCTGGAACTGCTACCTAAATAAATACGGAATATAAATTTGGTTAAAAATTAAATGATAGTATTCGTAAATTTATACAACCCACGTTGGTCGAATTGGTAAAGCGGTCGTTTCTGAAACGCAGGTTCATCAGCGAATGATGAAATAAGCATGTTATTGTTTCAATATGTATCAGTAGAGTACAGGGACCCCATAGATTAGGAGAATGGATAATAATCATTTTTCGTAAACTCAACAAACATTTTACGACAGCAATTTACTTTTGTAAGTACTGGTAAACTGGTGAAAGGAATTTCTTGAAGGAGTTGTCTGGTGTCCATATGCTTCGACGAAGGAGTGGCCAAGTAAATAATTAAATGTCAATAGAGTTGGCAAAGATATTATAATTATTAATAATGTTTCAATTGGTCAATATTATTATTTTGTCGTACCCACATAAATGTATTTCAAATTGACCCGCCGTTTACCGCTTCCGTTTCCATAGACCATAGACAATAAGTCTACCGGATGTGTTCGATTTTTCGACGTTTGCGCGCGCAAATACCGTAACGAACGCAATTAAAATTTGATAAACAAATCGGGAAGTAGGCGATTTGATAATTTACTCATTAATATGGGCATCACTCAACAGTTCAGTATTAATTGTCGATGCTATCCAGCGCCTTAAAATATTAATCACCAGCTATTTTCACACCTTTCTGATTACCGTTATTTTTTTGTAAAATAAATTAATGTGTGTTTAATAACAACGTGTCGTAAATGACTCAGGTGTGTTCATTAAATTTGCTCGAGAGAAAGTTCTGAATTCTTTTACCAATGAAGCCCATTTTTTTTATTTACTAAATGTATTACCAGCTTACATATTTTCGTACGTCATCGGCTGATGGATGCAAACATTTACCAGAGAGATTAATTGTCTATAAATATAAATGCGTCATCGACAATTTAATTTATTACGTTCTTTGTCTACGGTATTTTAACTACAAGTTTGTTGCTATTGAATTTTGCGAGAGTGGTTTCCTTTATAAAAGTAATCACCATTGTAGCTCGGTTTTCGTTCACCGCAAAACAAACCTCGTTCCTGATAATACAGTAAATAATACAGTGCCTACCGCATTATATCTGTTTTATATATTATCGACAATGTCCCGGAAAATCACCATATATATCCACCCATTTTGTTGACAGATATTCTCCACAGCACTCGATATAGAAAATTTTACAAAAAAACTACTTCACTCGCGCTTCACACTTCACGCTTCGCGCTACTTCACAGCGCTCGATAATTTTCCAAAATTATTGAAGTTCGCTTCTATGTTTTCGTTAGATACCTACATTTGACGTACAAATACAATAACATGCTTTAAACTCTTGACACAAAAATCTACTGAAGATTTGAAAAGGCATTAACTTTCAGCATCATAGGTAAAAATTATCTGCTGCATAAATAATTGTCAAATTGTCTTTGGTTAACACGCATTTTTTTACGAGAAAAACCTCATAATACACAAAATATGTTCACTGAAGACCAAAATTTAATTAAAACTGAAATCGTCTGATAAAATCTATGTAGTAAAATAACACAAAAACTTATTATTGCATGTAGTTTACTACATTTGTCAAAAAAATATATTTTTACCATGTGCTCGACAAATTTCGTACCTATTTAAATTCCAGAAAATCTATGTAAATTAAATGAGTGAAGTAGTTTTTCTAATAATAATTCACGAACCGAATCGCTGTTTTTATTCTTTTCCACGAGACGGAGCGGTAGTGTAGTTCCATTTCGAGCACTGATACTCAATGATTTTTGTTAACTGAACTATTATGACATGGCTAGATTCTAATTGATCTAATTATTGTAATATTCCATTTAATACTTACTTTACAGAGTCAAAGCTTGGGTGTTAAAACCACCAAAACATTGAAAAACTGGATACTTTTGAGATACGAATGTATCAGCACACTATGTGTTCCTAGGTTGAACGTGATCACATTTAATATGAAAAAAATGCACAGGTACTAGCTGATAAGCCAAACTAACTTATAGCTACTGTCAAGCACAGAAAGCTGCATACTTCAGATATATCTTCCGTAATAAAAAATATAATATACTCCAGCTCATAGTGCAGGGAATGGCAGATTGCAACATATGCATATAGCTTATCTCTGAAAGTGTTTCAATGTTCAATGCATTGGTTATCTTTTACGACTGGTCTGGGATAAGAAAATGTACAAACTAAAATTTTGTCGCAAAATTTTGATAAAATACGACAAGAATAAACTGATACCAGTAATTGGATAGTTATCATTACACAGTATGTAGATACAACTATATAAAAAAAATTCAACACTTCAGATCGTCAAATACTTGGTCAATTCTTTACTTACAAAATAATGTATTTGTACTATCATTTAATATGTTAATTTAGTATAATAAACAGTAAATGACTAACAATAAATATTGTCTCAGTAACTGAAGATACCATTAGAAACGATTTAAATGGAATAGCAAAAAACATAGATAAATTAAATAATAATTTCAAATCCCATCATGTCAATAGTATTCATTTTCTAAATACCTAGTTTTATATATTTAAAAATGCAGTTAACAACACTCAAAATTATGGGCATACAACCATCGTATTCATATTCATATATGACCCAGCAAACTTGAAAATATATGCCTAATGTATTATTTCAAGTATAATATAATATGTTTTCTCTAACTACGTTTATATATCTAAATTCCTAATGAATTGCTTAATAAATAATTCGTTTTGACCTCTAACTATTTGAGCTCAATTAAAAATATACACTCTTAGCCATGTATATACAGATATGACACTATAAGACACTTAAAAATACGATATAATCGGGTATTTATATGACAATTAATTGTTAAAACTTCGTTGATTTATTACAATGAAATCCACAACCAAGTCAATTGACAGATTACTCTGAACAAATCATATATTTTTTTCTCCATATTATTACTGTAGGTATCCAGTGATTCTAACTGAATACTATATCTTCTTCTTATTTTCTGTGCAGTCACCCTTATGTTCACAAATACTTTGGCGAAGGCCTGATATCAGAAGCACAACATATTCGTCATTCGTTTGATAATATGCAAACCCTCATCCCAAATTTTACAATCTAACTCGATTAAAGTAAAATTTGTTGAAGACATTTGCTTATCTAATTATTGTTCTCGATTTAAAAATCAGGTTTAAAATGGCGTCAAAAATAAAATCAAAATGGCGCTACGGTTGCCATGCCGACGCGAGTTCGCGCCACTGGTTCCGCGTAGCTATGCCTGGCACGCGCGTCTCTCCTGGGCCTCTCCGCTTCCGCGTAAGACCTCCTGAGTACTTCCCAGTCTCTGCTCTCTGCCTGAGGCCTCCTTTGCATCTCTAGACTTCTGTCGTATCTTTCATCAACCACGGCTGGCCTTCCAACTCGTTTAGACTCCATCTGTCTTTGCCTTTCTTCGAGAAGTTCAATCCTTCCGTCTCTTGCTGGTTCTTTTCTTGGAACTGGTTCTACTTTACCGACTCTTGGCTCCTGTTCACGCCTTTTTGGTGCCTCTACGTGTGGGACATAACGAATTTCTTCAAACTGCTTTTCGCTTTCAACTCCTTCGTCATCACTTCTTGGATCGTGTTTATTATAGCGGTTATCAAAATACTTGTCATTTCTTTCTCCTCTGTATTCAAAATATCGTTGCTCAAAATGAGGAGTTCTCTCTCTTGAATCACGTGGATCTTCAGGAGTTCTCGGATCTCTTGTTTCTGATACATCCCTATACTCTCTTAAATATTTAACATCTCTTGGTTCCTTATATTCTCTTATTTCTCGATTATCTTTTATTTTTTTCTGATCCCTAGAATATCTAGGATCCCTCTTTCCATCTTTTATTTCCTTTGAATCTTTATAATCTCTAGACTCTCTGTATTCTCTATAGTCCCTTGCATCTCGCAATGGTTTTACATCTCTAAATTCTCTCATGTCCATTGGATCTCTTGATTCTTTATATTCTCTCGAATCTCTAACATTTCTACTTTCCCTATGCTCTCTTGTTATTCTTGGATCTCTTTCATCTCTTACAGCTTCTCTTGAGTTTCTTGGAACATCTCTCGGGTCATTTCTTATAACTGCACGGGGCATTTCGGGTCTTCTTTCGACAATTATATCTTCATCATCATCCCATTTCGATCTGTGGTTTGATTTCAGTTCTGTGGGAGAAATGGGTCCTCTTGTTAATGCAGCATTAAGATTTCTTCTTATCTGCGCCCTTTGTTCAATTTCTTCGTTTAGTTTTTCTCTTTCGAGGTTCATAAACTTCTCCTTGGCGACGTTGAATCGATCTTTCGGTGATACGGAGCCAGCTGAATGGCGGTTCTTTCCTCTTGCGGGGATTTTACCTGATGGCGGAGAGTGAGCGCGTCGAGTTGGAGAAACAGAAACGTCGAAGCCTTCGTGAAGCATGTACGCGGTGCTATCTCCCCAGTCTTCTTCTGTAACAAGAGAGAAATAAAAATTAAATTAGCATATTACTTTTACATAAAAACACAATATTGGAAAGATACGTAAGTACTTATTTTATTCCTATAAAAATCTACATAATCCAGTAAATCTAAATAGAGAGGCGATATGACAGCGAGTCGCAGTCAAAGCCTCGGAAAGATCACAAAAAAAATGTATTTTTGTCTTCGAATCACGAGATATACTAATCTAAAATTTTCGCTCTGACATTAGTAAAAGAAGATTATTATGTCTCCAATGTTATAATTATTAATATTAAATCTTTTCTTAATTTGAAGATCTTTTACCGTCAATCACATAGTGAGGAACCATAGCATAAACCTCCTCTTATAAATACCTACATCTCATATCATACAATGCACTCGTACACTGGATACCTAACAACATTGCGATTATATTAAATTTATGACCATGAAGTCTTGGTCAATAATTAATAAACAACTCAGCTCATGAAAAAAACTTATAAATTTAACCTATGTGCCTATAAATTTGAATACTTAATAATGTTTATAACCTAAAAATTAACGAATAACTTCTACCGGTAGATTTCGCAACTACGAAACGTCAAACGTTGTTTAAAATGACATTAAATTTATAGAATAAAGCATGGCTATAGAATATAAACTATTTTAATCTGTAATATATACATTAGCTACCCATATTATTATAATTAAAATAAAATAAACACCAACATTTTTTTTTAATTAATTTTATTTTATTTTACCCTTTATTAAAAACGTGTTTAAAGGTAAATCATGCTGATTGTGTGCAAATAAAGTATTATATTATAAGCCACTTTAGCTGCCATTCTGGCCAAATCAATTGACTTGTTTACAAAAACAAACAATCGAATTTAAAAAATTCAACAAATATATAAAAATGTTGTCATACCTAAAACAGGTTTTTGTTTTCATTAGTTTTAAAAATGGAAAAATTATACACATATTTATCGTGAACAAAATGAATATTAAATGATTCTCTTCATAATAAATAAATAATATATCTGTTATTATGAAAAACATATTCTTGGACGTCCGAAAGATACCGATGTCATGATTAAATAAAGTTGCTAATGAGATTTATAAATTCGTCAATAAATAATAGACAAAATCTTCAAACGCGTTGTTTATTTTTTGTTTTTGATTCATTCTTATTTTGAAAAAGAAACAATTCAAAGTCATGGGTGAAATAAATTGTAGCTAATAATACTGTGTTTTATTCAATAAATAAACACAGAATTTTTTATTGAACCTACATAACTTTCACACACGCGTTTAAGTCTATCTGTAAGCCAGTTCCCATTAATTTCGTTCCCTGTCCAAACTCTATCATAATAAATATACTAAGTACATACATTATGACGTGATATTATCAATGTTCACATTTTTTACAACAAAGGTACCTCCGTTCATCTTCATTTTTTGTCCCGGTAAATAGTGTAATAACTCCGAGACGAGGTCTACGCGAAAAAAAAACGAGAATGTCAAGGATTTCTGCTGATTATCGATTCATGAGAGGCCAAAGTGGCTTGTGAAAAATGCATGCGCTTTGTTTTATTTTCGTACGTGCGAAAAGGCATAATTTTGTTTATGACGGAATATATCTTATAGTAGATAAATAATATAAAATATGACCTTAATAGAAAAACGAATTAAATGCAGCTTTGTACCATCAGGTCATATAATATTTAAGTACTGTATTTCTTTTGTTATTGCTTCAATTAGACAATGTAGTATATAAATAAACACAATTGACATATAATTATACGTGTAATGTACATATAATATGAAGTGTGTGCAAAATAAATGACAAGATTTCCTTCTCACCCATGTCTTCTCATTTTTAGTTGGAGCTGACACGGGAGATGACAATTTGAAAAGATAGCTCGCTGCCCTAATGGGAATGGCTGAAATGCGTTCACGTCATAGACTATAGATACATCTAGACGCCACCCGTTGCATTGCTAAATGAAGCTGCGTGCCGTGCGTTTGGTTTGTGGGCGAGCGAACGCATTCATCTACGAATGTTTGAGACCATAGACCATTTCGCTAGTGCTCGCCCAAAGTGCTCGCACTAGACGCTCAGAATTAAAATATAATTTTCTATTTTTTTACGTTATATAGTATTTTTAAGCGGTCAAAATGCAACCATTAGGTAAAGATATCCATAATTTAAGTTATTTTAAAGAAACACTAGGTCACTGATATATAATAATATAGAAATAAATTATCACGAACATGTATCAACTTACCTATGAAACGTAATACCACCTTCTTGCTTATCAGTACGGCTACCATATTTTAATACAACACACAGAACCATCTTTCCTACTTAATTAACTAAAAATATTTACCTCTGACTTTATGTTCAACACAAAAAATAGCAATTTTAGCAACACGAGCTCGCAGGTTATCGAGCTACGTGAAGCGATTCACCATGATTTGCCGGCGATACTTTTGGAAACTAACTCACACATATGTAGACCTTTTATCTTACTCTAGCGCGTGTCGCAGATATTATAAGGGTGCCGAATACTTTCTCACTCGCACTCATGCATCGTTTTTATTCAGGCCTTGGTCCACGTCCTGAGAATGTCTCATGAGAAATTTAATCTTGATGCCTGTTCTTCAAGCCAACTGGATTCCGGTGTCTTGGAAGGTCGCTAAATAACATCCGACATTTTAGTCTGCCAGGATCATTATATATATATTTATTAAAAAAAACCTTTGTGAAGTGTGACAGAATTCAAGAAGTTCACAACATGCGGTTTAAATTGAAAAAAGTTAACGGTAAATGTGCCGCAGAGGTGGACATGAGATTGTACAACTATCTTTTTAGACCAAACCAAACCTTATCTAACCTAACCTAACATAACCCAACTTAATCTAACCTACACAACCTAATATTACCTCATATAATCTTAGTTTGTGATAATGGTGTATCAAAATGTATGAAAATTTCAAATTTTCAATTAACGTTTATTGGATCGAAAAGCTGATGCGCCAACAGAAAAAGGTATTTATTATAATTGTCTACACAGAATAAACTGTTTTCGTAAAAAAAAAATATAAAAGCTCGTGTCCACCTCGGCGGCACAATTACCAAAATGGTTCTTGTCGGTTTATAGGAAGCCAGCGGTAAACAAATTTTGAAGATTGTCAATATACTGGATTATTTGTTATATTCGGTTAGGTTAAGTTATGTTAGATTAGGTTAAGTAGGTTAGGTTAGGTTTTCATTCTTGAATTTTGCCATAATCGGCTATGAATATTAGCGCTGTTACCGCCTGGTTTCCTGTAAATCGACTTGTACCTAAAAAATATATAAATAATTCAATTTTAAAAACAAAATACACGATGAGTACATCACCGAAAAAGTATATTATGTCTTTAGGGAGCGTAATTACTAGTTTTTGCACCCTTCGATGATGGTTCCTGGTAAGCTTGACACGGGGAAAGGCGTTTGTCCCGCCACCACGTAGGCTAATTTTAGTATTGATGGGTGCATATATATTTATTTTTTGGGACGTCAGGATTGGAAACCATCCCTCGCGAGAACAAGCAAAAATGTTCCAAGAGAGTGCAACGTGAGAATGTCTTGAAGATAATATTTTTTTGCCGAATTATCGAAAGAAAAATAGTTATATATCTTAAAATAAAGACAGAGAAGAAAATTCATTTGAACGCGCTCTAAAATAAACTTGTACGGAAAAATTAACTTTCGTAGGTCATTACGATTTTTTAAATCACTTATTCGTCTATATCCTGACGCCAGATGTTCATATTTAAATACATACAAATATGTACATGCCAAAAACTGAACTGATCATAATATTGCAATAACGATTAACCTTGCATAGTTTTGTCAGATGTCTCTGACCTTTAAGATAGGTATATCGACTGCTTTATCTGCAAACCAGCCAACTGCACTGTTGACCAATAATGAGATATTGATATCATTTTGTTATAAAGCATGTTATCTATACTCACAAAAAATTTCAAACTCCTAAACCTATAAATAAATGCGTTATGGAACGCTCTTTATATAAATTTTCTTTATATTATATAAAAGGGAAGTTAAATTGTGTATTAATTCATAGTGCAGCTTATTTGTAAAAAAATCCCAGTGTATTTATTATTTATGGAATTGTTAAATTTCGCTCGATAGATAAATCATTATGTTTTTTCTCCTTCCTGACAAATTTGCCCAAATGGAGTTAGCCGGTTTGTAGATAAAGCAGTCGATATGTACTTAATTATGGCTCACTCTGGTATGCCTAAGTAATGCTCAACATACACTTTCCATGCCATACTGTAGAGAGACTATACTTAATATAACTACGAGACCAAGTATCACATGAATACGTGTTTAAACACCCTGTACTTTAAGTACAATCGAAGGTATCTCTTGGAAATGATGCTCAAACGTCTGAGATATGATACACTCTACGTCAAATTTGGTTAGGTCAGGTCATGGTCAATGGAAACCCCATCGAGAGTCAACGCGGAAGAGGAAGGTCACAGTATATTAAATTATCCAATAAAACGAAGGACACTACAGGTTTTGCATACTTTAGTTGTGCGGAATGCAGGAATCATTGGAGAGATATTATAACGAATACAATAAATTAATTATTGAAACACAAGTTTAAAAAAACTGACATATTATCTATCTGCTTGAATAATAAACTTTACGAATATGTAGAATAGTATAATAATGTATGCCTAGTTATATTATATTTAAACAAATTTCGCATGTTTTCTATTTTGCAGTGGCGTAGTAACCCACTTTCTTTCGACTTTCGCCCCTTGAAAACCGCACCCATTCTGTTCCAAGAAAACATTCTGATGTTATTGCACAACTATGCTACTTGTGTAGGTATATTTCTCCTTTGCGATTCTCGAGAGATGCTTCAACCTTTCAAAAACGTTTCGTCACGTCAGAGATACACTATTATGATTTGGCAGGGCTGCCAATAATACTACAGTGACAAAAACTTCATACTAGGATATTATTTTTAAAGCCTACATTATCAATTACCTTATTATTTTCCTATTAACATATTTAAATATTAACTTTATAATTATACTCTACATACCTATATAATATAATTTGCCAACGATATATAGGTGGTTCACAATAATTATAGGTTAAGTCCATCGAAATGGAACCTGAGATATTTGGACCTAAAGTTAAAACTACTTTTGTAAAATTCAGGAATGTTTTCAATGTATATACCTACTTACCACATTTTGATAGTACATGTATCAATTTAAATAAATAGTCGAAACATAAAGTATATTCAGGCTTTATTAATATTAGCAAATACCTCTTTATACTAGGAACTGTCAAAATGGAGATGATTCACATTCAATTTGATGTCTTATCAATTAATACTAGTATTGTCATTTATGGGGAAAATTGTAGAGCTACGATTTTGATATTAACACACAATATAGAAATCTGTTTTATCTAGCCACTGAAATAAAAAAATCGAATTTTATGAAAATTGGACTTGATCCATAATTATTGTGAACCACCCATATTTTATTCTGTCTGTTAATATGTGTTATAAATTGATTATCGGCTTGATTAATCAGAAGGACATGTATTTATAGCTAATGCATTAATACATTACCAGCTATAACACTGATCAATAAAACAGATGCTGCAACTAATTGTATACATTTCACGCATACAACACATACAAACAATTACACAAGTATTGTAAAAAATATAAATACAATATCAAAACTAGTGTCTTACTATCGTGTGCACTGATGCTGTAGGTATAATGGCCTAATATGTTTACTGCGATTTGTACCATATAATATCTAATAATTTACGTCCGTTGGATTCAATGCCAAATGGTTTCATGGTGTACACGCTGAACTATCACACTCCTTCTATCAACAGTTCAAATTCTTTGGATGATTGAAATTGTGATCTGAAATGTATCTGTAAACTGTAATAATAATTGTTTTCCAGGATAATTATGTTACCAACTTCATGGCTGATCTCGTTGTGAGGAGTGATTCGTGATTTCGGATATATGATATTGTCGGGAGGCTAATACCGTTTTTTTGTGGCAACCCTGCGCTATGATATCATTGCACGAATATCATTCGTGCACACGAGAATGTTGGATGATAAAAAAAACATTGGATGATTAAAGAAAAAATGATACAAAACGAAATGTTATTATCGCTCTGATGTTAATTATAGCAAAAAATCGAGTTACGAACACGTTCCGTCTTATAACAAACAATAATGGTAGCCTCCGTCTATATTTAAAGTGATGATGTCTTAATGAAAACCACTTCATGAAGTAAACAGCGTTGTGTAAGATGAAAATTAATAAAAAATATAAAAATCACATTCATTCAAAGACTTTCCCGGAAGAATTCATAAATTATGGACGTTGAGCAAACTATTATTTTTTTTATTCAACGAATAATTCACAAGATTTGAGAATATAACATTCTTTATTGAACATACACAATTTGCGAAAACTCAGAAATACATCTTTAAAAAAATACGGCACCAGACAAGACTACTCAAACTTGCATCCATCGGATTCTGGACACTGTGCTTTACCATTATTATTCAAGACTTTTTCTCATACTGTTTTTATAGTGTGTTTCCATTAATAATGTATGTTCAGTAAAGAATGTTACATTCTGAAATCTTGTGATTTATTCGATTATTCATTGGAAATTATTCGCAGGTGCAAGTACGATAAGACTAATATTTTGAGAGATCCTGACACTGACTAGCGGTTTTATCCCGTTGGGGGAGGCAGGTCATACGTTGCATAGGGAAGTCACATAATAATGGGCGGCAAATGAAGGAACGAATACAAATATTACAACTTTTGAGAGCTGTGACAATTTCCATAAGGCCAACGATGCTGTCACTTCATTATAAAGTACCTTTTGACATCTTAGTTTAAAAAAATAATCGAAGCATAACTATTATTGTATTTAATACCCATTGTAATATATTGCAACGGCGGTTGATCACAAAAACAATGTTTTCACAGGGGTGCCTCCAAACCCATCAGCACCACAGACATCCACATACCTAAAACTACTATTGTTTAAGAGTAGGTTTCATTTAAATGCTCTATTTCTTAGTATATGGTGACAGATTTTTTGCCCGAAAATAAATAATAAAATAGTATGTATGTAGGTAGGTACTTAACGAATTTAGAGTCAATTTCAAACTAAAAATAAAAGGGGAAAGCATTATAATTCTGCTTATGGGCGGCACTTTTCCTAGAGATGTCACTGCTGGCTAGTAATCAAAATAAGTACCTACCTATTATGTAGACGAAAATGTAATAATTAGGTGAGACGCAGATGGTTTAACTGGTAAAGCATATTGGCAGAAATTAAAATACACTGTGAGTTGGTTGGTAAACCAATCACGGATCGCGGGTTTCATCGCATGGCTGACAAAAATTCATATAAGTAGTTAGTTTATCTTAATGTGTTGGGCAAACAACTGATAACCATTCACCGTAAAAGCGATATATATATATATCATTTTTCTATATAGATACGAATATTATTTTATATTTTGAAAGGAGAATTGTAATTTCCCTTCTAGTTCCAATGATGCATTAGTCAAAAGCGAGTCTTGACTTCTTCACAATTCTTCGGTAGTCTCCAATCATTGCTGCATACCAAGAAACTGTATTAACTTTTAACAATAAACTTTTTTTTTAATAACATGTTACTTACATACTTAGGTCAATAGCCCGTTAATATTATTAAAATGTTTTTTATACAAAGTATTCGAAAGTGGTTTTATTGTTTGGTCTTTTTTCCACCACAAATACATGCGGGAAGAAATGGTTAAGTGATAAATATTAAAAAAAAATATAATGTATCGAATGACACTTCGTGAAAGTCAAGCGATTATCTACGAACGCCATAATGTTAAACTGAGTAACTTGATTCAAATTATATTCCAATACATATTCTGTCTATCTTACAACATTCAATTCAGTTTATTTTATAAGATGTCATCGTCATTACACATTAACATTTTAAGACGTTCGATACAGGGGTGAGCCAAGGATGTCTGCCGCCCGGATGCCAACCCGAAATTTCCGCCCCCTTTTAGTGGAAACAAATGGTAAAAGTCAAAGATAATTGATAAAAATATGTCATGTTTTACAAAATAAATTTAATAACACAACATTCTGAATTATACTGAAAAACGACTGGAAAGTACTGAGAAAAATGCTGATAGACTTTCTACTGTCTTTTAAACTTCCAACATTTTTTTAAATTCATTTGAAACAGTATCTACATTTGAGAAGCTGGGTGATTTTTTTATAGAATGTGACTTTTATTATCATCTGGTTTTTGTTTAGTAAATAAATGAATTTTTATTTTCTCTTGACCAGTACAACATCTGACTGACACAATATTTTGGAATCCAAACTAAAATGGGTTTATACTAACATTATTTGACCATATCCGATCCTATTAAGATCATATGGGCCTCTGAAGAGTGGAGGTTTGTATTGACAGATTTTGTTTTTACGAGAAATGAATGTCAGCCACTTGTTCAACCTATTAGGTACATACTCTGACATACACAAATTGAAAAACAATATTATGTGTATTTGCCAGACCCAGGATTCGAACCTGGTACCCACGACTCCTAAGCCGCGCGGCCATCGTGGGTGTAAACTGATATTACAAGAGTATATTTTGTAATAAGTAATATGATATATTTAATAATATGGTGTATGCTTTAAGACAATTAGATTTTTTCATACTGGTAATATATTATCAAAAATTTTCTGTCAGTAAAGTCACTTTGCCTAATTATTAAAACTATCAACATACACTTGAAGCTCCTAGTTTCAAAAGCCCCTAAAACGGTGTTTGAGTTAGATATGTATTTAGATGGATATTTTTGTTACCTATATTGTGTGTAAAAACCGTCAATACGTATGATCAAAAATTAGGGTAAATTTCAAAATCCGCTAAAATGGTTGGGTGTCCTTTTCAAATACATCTAAAATGGAAAGCCAAAATAGAATGTAACGAATTAAAAAATAAATACATAAAGTTTACAGATTTAATAGATATGATTTTTTCTCGTTTTTCTCAAAACCACCTTAAGTAGTTTTTATTATGTTTCTCAGAACTACCTAAAATCGTTTTAGGGGCTTTTGAAACTAGGCGCTTCAATTTCCCCCCCCTGCAGTTTAAACATTTCTGGTCCATTGTTCTAACTTTTTATACACAATACAGACATATTCACAGACGCTTCTTCTTTCGCGGCACACAGTTTCGAAGACACTGCCTTAGAACCTTATCGATAACATCGTAGGTAATGGAATTTACAAGCAAATGCCACTTCAATTCCAAACCCGATCAGTATTCATGAAACTTCCGCGTACGAAGTTAGCAATAATAAATAATCTTCCACGTGATACTTTGATAGACTCAGGAATGCTATTAATATGCAAGGCATTTATAACAACGCCCTGGCGCGTATCTCGAACAAGTCAAATCACGCAATGCATAATATTATATCGACATTCATACACTCGCATGACAAGGGGTTGTCGGAGACAGCATAAACTAAAACACTGCAAAGAAAACGTTTGTTCAAATGCTTGCCATTATCAGATCATTTACCTAATTGGTGTACAAGCAAAGCGATATTTCGTTTTTTGAAGTTATACTTCTTTAGGCGCGTTTGAGAAATCAGATCTGGGTGTATTTTTGGCGTGTGACATGTAACACATAATTTATTTTTTCACACAAAAATAAACGCTCTCGCTTGGAATCGAACCACTGATTGTTCGGTTATCAGCCGAACGCACTACCATTACGCCACAGTATGATACTCCATTCGTGACGATTATATACTATAGTATAATATTATAGTTTAGAATTGTTCCGTTGTCTAGGCAGCGAATTTATTATTGTCGGTCATTTGCAATTCCTTACGTAAACAAACTATTAAACGTCATAGTGGCAGCTGTTACTTTAAAAATAAAAACAACGATAAATAATTATATAATTTAGTAATATAAGCTAAAGTGTATAGAAATAAACCAACGGCGTTCCAATAAGCGGTCCTTTTTCTTGGTAGTGTAATATAACAAGATAATTAAGAGCTAGTCGAAGAATCTAGGTTATCACAACTTTTGTTTTTTTTGTTACGACAAAGAAGTATAATTTCTAACGCACGTACATAAATACACACAACGATTTTTTCAAATCATTTATGTTATTATTATTATGGATAAACAAGCTGGACGCCATTTCATTTTTTTTTTGTTTAGGTACAACCCATGCTGAGAAAGCAGAACATATTATTTTGTCTATAGTTATCAATTCAAGCATATAAAAATTGTTTTTGAATCCAAACTCTTTGACTGATGCGTTTATTATTTGGCTAATACTACGACATATGAAATAAAATCTCAACATTAAAGTGGCGGATTATGTTAATAATGTAAAGAAACGAACGCAAAATTATTTGTTTACCATGTCCGACCTTAAGATGACCATATCGACTACTTAATCTGCTAACCAACCAACTGCACTTTTGACCAAAAATGAGATTTTGATGGCATTTTGTTATCAAGCATGTTTTCTATAATCACACTAAATTTCAAAATCCTAAACCTATAAATAAATGCGTTATCGTTCTTCAAACAAAACAGCCAACTGCAGGTGCCAAATTTTCAATATCGTAAATGAAACAACCCCGCTCTTTATATAAATTTTGTTCATATATAAAAGCAAAGCTAAAATAGTTTATTAATTATTCATAATGCAGCTATTTATAAAATTGGTCGATAGTTAAATTATTAAGTTTTTTCTCCTTCCTGAAAAATTTGCCCAAATGGAGTTAACCGGTTTGCAGATTAAACAGTCGATTTGTAGTTTATTTTGTTGTGTGTATATACGTATTTATTTGAAGGCTTATACGTTATAGATTCCTTTGACGTGAGTTACAGAGATTTTGCTACGCTTTGGGTAAGATTATTTTATACTAAAATATACGCAGGTATATTTTAAAGATTTTAGTACTAGTTTTAACAGTTTCGAGGCTTCCTTTAAAGTCTCCTGACGAATTGATCGCTTCATCTGTGTTAAAAAAACACATGCAGGCAATACTGGAATATTACGAATCCACACGTACCTAGCCTCTGGATTATTGATAGAATTTGAATGCCTCCAGTTAATAATAGACAATTTGCGCGCCAACCCGCCGGACAGGTTGGCCTGCCGCGGAGAGTGTAAGCTATTTTGATTATCATTACGCGAAGAAATATTTTAGATTTTATTATCTATGCAACCGGTTTGCGGCCAGGCAATCAACAGAGGTGATATCATCAAAATGTATACCGTGATCAAAAACAAATAGTGGCGAATACTGCCTGCTGGACGGAGGTAAACGATTCGATCAGAGTAACAATATACACATTGACAATAACAATTATATTACGTACTTTAGTGGAGGCATGTCCTACTTAACGTGGTTACATGTAAGTTGTACGTATGCAGTTCATCGTGGGACACTTATTCATGCGCCGCAGTACGTAAAACATGGGTTCGTATAACATTTTATCAAATGACGAGTTATTCGTTGAACATTTCACTGTGGAATACATGTGTACGTATCTTACAAAATTCGGCGATAGTTTGCAAATAGTACTGTTCCAATTAGATTAACCCTAACCTAACCTAACCAAACCCAATCTAGTAAAGACATCTCCACATGTTGTAGCATACGTACAGATATACTCTACGGTGAAAAGTTCAACGAAGAACTCGTCATTTGATTAAATGTTACACGAACTCATGTTTCACGTACTGCGGCGCACGAATAAGTGTCCTACGGTGAACTGTTTACGTACAAATATCCGAATACTACTTCACGTAGGCTGTTATCTATTATATAATATTTGATCATTATTCTACGGCAATCTCCGATTGTCATTGTTCGGCCTGAATAAACGTATTATAGTTAACTGAAGACACTGAGACCCCTTAGGACCAAAAAATTTTTTCTCAATGCTAAGCGATTTTAAGACACTATTAAATTATTCTCCTGCCGTGCAAAGAGCCTACTGCATGACGGTGACCAAGATCCTTCTGTAATTTATAATAATAAATATAAAGGTTATTTTATTGTGACGTTAGTGCCATTTTTATATGCAAACAGTAGGTAGTATTTTATCAGGGTTTGTATGACAACAACCCCCCCAAACAAACCCGTCCCGCACTGCACTCGGTCTTAATCGAGCGTATCATTATGTCCTACGTTTATATAAAGCACCAGCAGTGGTTTCAAGAGTAGATACCCAAGACTGAGGTTACCACGTATTCAAGTGTGCTTTGACTGAGTTTACAGAGACTTTCTAATGAAAAGTGCTCATGGTAGAGAGGAGCATGTGGGCTAACAAAAGTATTTGATACCAATTAAATTATTTGTATGACAATTTGTGGTTTTGTTTGCCTTTCATACGTTTAAGGCTAAACTTCAGCTGATACATGGTCTAAAAGATCGTGACTAGGCGATGCGGGGATTGTGCAAATGACGCGAGCCGACCGAAATATAATTTGTCATAAAAATTCAACATGCGTCCTTTGAATGTTGTGTTTATTATTATATTCGAAATAATAATAGTATATTCATTGACATGTTTTCTTTTTCAAGTACATGCGGAACGTTTTTAGTCATCTTTACACGATTTAAGAATATATTCCTCCGACGCCATCACAAAACTAATTGACGTGCTCACACCTCGACTATCAGTCTCCTATTGGCCACGACTGCGAAATTTCGTTCCACATACTGTTGAAAATTATTTGCCGCTTCACTTATGTACGCTCTTAAACTTTATCTCTATTGATTATTTGATCTAATCATATTTTTCTTGGCCACAGTGTACAGTTAGTGATAGGAATGAACTAAAAAAACAAATGCGTGATGCTACGCCAAGTGGATATTATTTAGCAGAGGTTACGGCGCGGAATGCGACATCCTGAATGAATTATTGACGAAATAAATAAGTACATAAAACCGATTATGCTAATTGTTAAGTAGTTTGAAGGTCAACAATGTTTTTATTTTTGCCGATTGCTGAAACCTTTGTCATTGTTATATTTGGGCCGAGATGTAATATTGAGTATCGAAGAAGAACCTCGAAGGAAACCCAGGGGTGAAAGGGCCAGTGGGAAAGCCACGCACACGATGGGGTGATAACATTACAAAAGATGCCAACCAGCAGCTAAAAATCAGGAACTGGAAAAGACGTGCGAAGGACCGTTCCGGCTGGAGAACGGCGGTAGAGGAGGCCAGGGCTCGACTTGAGCTGTAGCGCCATCGAAGAAGAAGAATAAGTAATTTTGAGTTACATTAAACCAAACTAAAGTCAAAATTTTATGTACCTATATTATATCAAAATTAACTGACTAAAACACACATGACATTGACACATTGACACAAATAAGACGCAAAATTTCAAAATGTAACATTCTGTAATACTGAACGGTAACCGGACAAACAGAACATGACAAAACAAAACAGAACAGTGACAAAACAGAACAACCAGGGGAAAAATGAAACATTAATTTTTGTGGAATCTATTTAGGTTAGGTAAAGTTAGGTTAGGTTAGGTCATTATTTCGTTGTGCCTAGTCACCCAATCATTTTGAACATATTGTATTGAGTAAGATGAGATATCCTAAGCTTGCCGGCAACACCGAGTTAAGTCCCATTTATTTGAGGCTTTCTAGCGATTAGGAATGCAAAAATTAGGTATATAATTTGATTTATTATGGCGTATTGAAAATCTATGCTATTAAAAATCTATCAATATAATAAAGATAGGACAATTTCATTATTAAATTTATATATTTCCTGAAAGGTCATAGTTATATGAATCGTTGTTCTGTTTTGTCACTGTTCTGTTTTGTCATGGAACCCAAAACCGGTAGCCAACATTGTAACGAAATTTTATAAGCATTTTACAAGCAAGTAATCAAGTAGGATGCCCGTAGCTTAATAGGAAAGCACACTGGCGCAAATCCAGTGGTTACAGGTTAAAGCGCCCCGTCAAGTAACGTATTTTTTTCTTTTAGTAGTTTTATGCATGAGATATTTTCCAATGATGTATGTTCAATTAAAAAAACATTATTTATTACAGATTTTTGATTGATTGAACGTCATTATCGCGAGCGCAAACGGCTAAAATGAACGCATTGTGCTGACGATCCGTGGGTCAGAGACGAGTTTAATGATTGGGTATATTTTAAATAATATTAATCTTAACTAAATTACGTCCATCTCCTGATTATAATATAATACCATCAGAAGCAAATTATATTCGAAGAAAATTGGTCAATTTAGTGGATGAAAGCAGATAAGCGTACGCGATGTGGTAGAGATCAAAAATCAGATGAAGTGGCATTAGGCTGGATGAAATGACGGTCGGCGAATGGACGACTTCTGGACATTTATGCCGTCAAACAATGATACCCGAGGGACACTAAAACCAGTTGGATGGATTAACTCATAAAGTTTGGTGGATCTACGTGGCAGCGAAGAAATAAGGACCGAGAAGAGTGGAGGTAGCTAGGGAAGGCCTTCATCCAGAAGTGGATTGATGCGACTGATATATACATGATTGAGTATTATTAATTATCACTTTCAACTCTTGACTACTTTGTTTCGAAGAGTTTCAGTACACGGGTACAGAGGACACTTCATGTCACTAAAGACAAATATGGCAGAGAAAGTCGATTCTCTGCTTTTATTGTTTAAACTCTTTTTGTAAGTACCAAGGTGCATGTTTACTACATCAGTTTTGTGCAGCTTCGTTTCGGGACAAGAAAGTGGGGCACTAAAATATTTTCATTCTGACACGTTTATAACATCACGGAAGGTGGCCGTGCACAAATCGCAGCTGCATACATGGCCGGTGGAGATGAGGTAACTCAAATCATTGGTTATAACAGAAAAAAAAAGAAAACACTAAAAGAGTGCAGTCATATAACAATGTTTTATATAGACAGACAGTTGTGTAACAATTTTAATGCATCAAATTTCACGCATTCAAGTATTTCTGATTAAATTAAATGACCACTTTGTATCAAAGCTCAGACAACCAAAACCATTACAGCCCACGCAAATCCCCAATATTTATAAGTAACTATAATTAATTTACCAGAAAATGCCAGTGAGTAAGTGAGTACTATCGGGACCTTACTTAAGCGGGCATATTAACTGAGTGATTCCCACACAAGTTAACACCAGCTGCTGCTCGAAACAGAAGTGATTACCTGAGCTATTGTTCCTACTCGGCCCACGCACGCTGGGCATAACACGCACAGAAATTCTTCAACGGTCTAAAAAATACTTCAGTACGCCTCCGTTCCGCGGGTTGGCAAAGTATTACGCTTGCAGTGATG
Organism: Rhyacophila brunnea; assembly: GCF_057557595.1. Classification (NCBI taxonomy): domain Eukaryota; kingdom Metazoa; phylum Arthropoda; class Insecta; order Trichoptera; family Rhyacophilidae; genus Rhyacophila; species Rhyacophila brunnea. The sequence goes on along the minus strand of NW_028232893.1, from coordinate 17,932,481 downwards.
GAAAATCGAGCTTTCATTAGAGTATAAGTATTCGTCATACGTTGGTCCGAAGATCAACACAAAGAAAAATAACTGAGGGCATCTAATCCAATCCCGGTTACCCTTTTATCAGCAGTGGACAAAACATCGAGAAAATCAACAAGACACCTTGATTTCTATAGGATTCAATTGAAATCAGATTGCAATAAATTTGTAAGGGCGGCTCTCGTGGTGCAGTGCATAAGGCGCTTGTCTTCCACCCGAGAGTTCCTGGGTTCGATTCCCGGTCAGGACACACAATATTTATGTGGTTTTATCAAAGCCTGGGTATTTGTGATTGTTCAAATTTACTAACAACCACCTTGTACGAAAAAGCAAGGACATGGTTATTAATAATTCTAAAAAAAAAAATTGTAGCGTCGTGTGTTTCGGGTCTTCAATACACGGGAAACCGTATCTTCGATAATATATTATGTTTGCAGCAAATACTGGGTTTAGTAGCGGACCTTACAAGCTCCTGTCACGTGTAAAAAGGTTTTATTATGGTTGAAAAATATTGTTTTTTTAGGTATATTTATTATATTGAAAGTATTACGTAAGTATTAACATCCACTAAATTAAAACCACCTTTCAGGATTACGATAGAACCAACTTTTGACAGTCTTATAACAAGGATTGGGTGCAACTTATTAATATTATGTTTTATTTAGGTACCTACTTAGTATTGCAAGTGTCAAAAACTAAGCATAAATAGTAACTAACATTGTACCTACTTAAATTTTCTGCCAGTGAGCCATTTCCGAAAAGTTCACACCGGCGCTCGACACCAAAATTGGATATTGTAGTTACTTGCTGTCGGCAGGTCTCCATCGCCGGGTCGACCGCTTCATATTTTTAATTCTCTAATGTATACAATCATTAATGTAAATTGTGCCCTGTTTGTCTTTATATTTCCATATTTAAAATATAAATCGTTGTCCATCAAAGTTATTGTTTATTGGATTCAATACTTATCAGCCATTATTTTATAAATAAGTTTATTTGTAATATAGTTTCATCTAAAAATAATGATTTTTCATAATATACCTTGACTAGTCTTCGCTATAGGATTGGTTTGTCGAATATCCGTTTTTTTCGAAATTGACCTTTTAATGCAGATTGATTTTTTGTATCTAAATGGACCAGAACCATCCATTTCTTTAAACCACATTGTAACGAATATAGCATTCATATGTTCTAAAAACAACAATTTAAATACCTCCATGTATTTAAATACAGGATAACGATATTTGTTTTTTGTCTCCTAAACATTTGACATTTGGTCTATTCGACAAACCAATCCTACAGCGACGTAGTATTAAATTTTATAGAGATCTTCTTTTAGGTTTGTCAGATTAATACAAGGTATTTTTATGTTAGTACGGCCCTGATAACTTTATCATATATAATTATTATATAAAAGTTCCATTTTCATACAAGAGAGTTTTTTGTTATCTTTTGGTTAATTTTATATTTACAATACGACAATTAAGGAAAATAATTTATTTTACATATTTTATTCCACAGATTTTGCGTAACATGGCAATAATTCACTGAACATGTGTGACTAAATAACGTTCTGCTATTGTAACAAGCGACTTTCTTGAAGGAGAGACAATGTTTATGATAATTTTCGACCGTGCAACATTTGCCTAATAATATATTATCACTCTGGTAAACCAAGGTCCCACGCACACCAAAAGTTGCAACGTTATAATAATTATTATTGTCATACCCAAAAAAGATAAAACAACGTCTAATACATTGTCCATATGAATCCTAATTATTGTCGTAGGTGACAGTATCAGCTAATTTCATTATATATCTACAGTTATTATATTTAAAAAAAAAACAAGCAAATTTTACAGCAAGACCTCACTCTCCCTCACATATGATCACGTGTGTGTTGTCTTATTGTATCATTTTGTTCTGGTGTTTCAGACTGAATTAATTATCGTAAACGGCTGAATAACCCTGATGCAGTCTTTATAAAGTCATTAATTTATCAAACTACGACGCTTAGCTGACGTTTCTTCCTCGTGCATAATGTTTCTAGTTTTTGATTGATTGTGTATATTTCCTAATATTGTAGGTTATATTGCGATAACCATATTATAAGCACTCTTAAATCTTCTGGATGACGTACAAATTCCTGGATATGCTATTACCGCAGTGTAAACAACTGTTACAATATTGTTTGTTTTCTAAAAGTACTCTTTACAAAACACTTGTAAAGCCAGTGCTCACATACGCATTGGAAACCTGGACATTAACTCTGCGAAATGAACGAGCCCTGAACATCTTTGAAAGAAAAATTCTCCGCCGTATATATGGACCGATCAGGAATGGCACCAATTGGAGGAGAAGATATAATGCTGAGCTCTACGGGCTGTACGAAGATTGCAGCGCAGTTCAATCAATTAAGATTGTGAGACTGCGACGGCTAGGTCATGTGCACCGTATGACTGACAATGAACCGGCAAAGAAAGTGATGTCCAGCAATCCAATAGTACTTAGAAGAAGAGGGAGGCCAAAGATTCGCTGGTTGGATGGAGCTGCCTGTGACTGCCATATTCTGGGGGTTCCAAATTGGAAAGCGGCCACACTGGATTGGGACAGGTGGAGGGAGCTGTTGGAAGAGGCCAGGACCCACACCGGGTTATCGCGCCCCTGATGATGATGATAACTTGTTTTCTTTCATGATCCGATTAAAATAAACGATTCCTCCACTTTTTAAAATTTGCATTTATACGTGTATCTATATGAATTTTCCCATCTCGCTCTTTCTTACACATTTTCGAATGTTTTTGCGTTACAGATAATTCAAGACAAATTACTATATAATATATATAGTAGTTTGTTTTGACTTAACCAATTTGCTTTCTTAGTATTTGGTTTTTTGTAGTTCTAATAAAAAATTTTTACACTCATCTTGGAACCCAGGTCTATTATTCGGGACCTCAAATACCGAAATATTATATTTATAATTTCAAGTACAATATAGGATTATATTACACATATTACATTGAATTTAAAAATTCAAGTGAAATTATTAAAACCACGCTTTTTTGACATTCTCTTATCTGTTTTTGGCGTAGAAGTGCACATCACTCGAGCAGCATAATTCAGTGGGTGGTAAAATAACTGAATATTAAAAAAATCTGTAAAATATATTTAATTCAATTGCATAAACTAATTGCTCTGTTGAAATATGGCAAGATCTATGTCTATCTTCAACAATAAATGTCAATCCACGAAGGTTGTTTGCAGAGCCAAACTGGCATGGTGTGCATTTGTGCGGGTGAATATTATCTTAAAAAGTAACCTCCTATTGTGCCTAAAGCATAACATGCTACCAATGATCACATAGAACTACGAGTGGCACAACGTAACATGGAAAGGTGTAACGCAAAAAAACCACAGAACATACAATGAACAAGGAGAAAGATAAAAGAGTATGCGATGTTATAGAGGTCACTAACTTGATAAAATTGCTATACATAGGGAGGGGACAACTGATTGTCAAAAGTAGTTATATGATAAGTACCCAATGGAAATTTTCTGACGACAAAGCCTCCCTAAAACATGTTGGACCGACAAACTCACCATAAACATAGCACTTTATTGTAGAGTTCGATAGTTTTGACAGAAACAAGACATATTGTGGCGAATAGCTTTACAATAGGCTTGGTGTAAGTACAATCGAGAAATAGCAACCTTAAAATAATCAATTTCGTCCTGCCAAATTGCTGTGCACTAGAAGAAATGGAATCTGTGCAGGCTTCATGTTAAATTGTTTCACGGAGTGCAACAATTAAAGATGTGTATTATGTTTCCAATTTTGGCTTAATCTTAATGAATAATTTTGTATTAAACACAATATAAAGAAAATACTGGGTAAAGGATTCAAACCTGGGACCCACGATGCTATAGGCCAGGGATGACGAACGTATGGCACGCGAGATGATTTTTCATGTTACGCGAATGTTTTATTTTGAAGAGAAAACACATATTACTATTGTATATATATTTAAAAAATGTTTTATTTTATAAAAAAGTTTTACAAATAAATACTTATATACTTAAGTAAGTACTTACTTAAGTATATATATATAATATTACAAAATAATGAAGACATAGCCATGCGTATTTTCTTCGGTTTTTCATATCATGTTTAAGTACCTATCGATGCGGAAATGGAAACGACGAAACACATCCATAAATAATGACAAATCGCATTGTATAAAAAATTGCAGGCAAATCATTTTAAAGAATAATCATTACGTTTAATGTAAATATACGATTGCATAGATTGGTACTTAGGATCGGGGAATTAAAAATAAAAATATGCAATCAACAAACATTATGAAATTAATTATCGGCAGTCACTCAAATATAACAACTGCACGTTATTTTACCTCAAACATAATCTCTAAAAATGGAAAACCGCTCAGTGATGGAGAATATAATATAAAAGATGAGTGGTTTAAATGCTTCCACGATCTCGTTGAGTGATTTGAAAACAAGAAAAAAAATATTCAAAGAATAAAAGATATGCATTCGGCTAGAAATACGGTGAAAGATAGAATATCAATAAGTCAATTGTGATTTTCAAACCTTTTTAATAGAACTCCTAAAAACTAATTTTTAGAAACCTAAAAAAAATTCGCCATATAAAAAACTGCGTGGCACGTCAGACAGTCGAAAAATATTATTTGGGAAATTTTGGCCCGCATACGTAAAAAGGTTCGCCATCCCTGCTATAGGCTGACGCTTAAGCCGCGCGGCCATCGTGGTTGAAAATTTATGGCTTAGTATTTCATTATTATTCAAACAGTGATGTTATTATGTTTTTCATTTTTTAGATTATGCAAATCAATCGACAGTGGCTAGTAATTTGAGTTTAAAGTCGAACGAGATAACTCGCAAAATTTGTATGTGCGGCCCGTCAATCATGGCTTCATAGAGCGAGATAACTCGCTGAAGGCAAAGGACCGGTTAAGAATTTTCATACGAAAGGTAAATGAAATGTATGCGTTTACATGTATACCTCTATACGATATATCGAAACGTAAAACTTGTTTTGTTTTCACAGGAATTAATAAAATCTTAAGAATAAGTAAGTCCAATTATTTTTACTGGGAACGGGGTTAGCCAAGTTGATTTCACGACTACGAGAAACATACGCATTGTTGTCGTATTCACTTCGCATTGTACGGGCTAACCGGCGATTCTAAATACGAGCCGCGCGATAACAAAGCACATATTATAGGTGAATCATTCTACAGTGGCACCATAGGCGATTTGTGGATGTATTGACATTTTTTGCTGCAATAATTGTATTAATGTTAGAAAACAATACCACTGCAACTGCAAGCCGCTGTAGAACGTTTTACCTAAATTAACATCATACACGTATTCACAGTGTTTCAAAAATAAATTTGTAACCAGGAAACTCGGAAATAATGGGAACTGAAATACTTCTAATCGTTAAGGACGAATACAGGATAAATTTAAACAAGTGTCAAGAATACATCATACGTCGAATACTGACAACTGCTCTCGGTTTATGCATTGACGCTCATTTAATAATGGTGTATTACACACACTATTGCACGTCTATAATGCGTGGTTTATTTTCGTAGGACACTCACACATTCAAAACTCTGCGTCAAAATTTACTGTATTGGTATATAGCCTATCTCAATTCTATTTATCTGTTCTGTGTTTGTAACAATGCAGACGGTTTTAGGTAAATAGAATACTACTTCTTCTTTTTGTATTTTATATTATATTGTTATTGTAAACCAGAGAACTTAAAAATAATGGGAACTGAAATACCTAACGGGTGTGGAGAAACAGGCAACCGATCTTGAGTGTGGAAGAATATAGGATAAACTTAAACACGTGTTGTATTTCGTTCTGATACTGCTCTCGGTTTATTCACTGACGCTCTTCCAATATTGGCGTATTTGAACGTTGCAACACACACTATTGCACGTCTACAATGTGAGGTTTATTTTTGTAGGACACTCACACATTCAAAACCCTGCGTCAAAACGTAGTCCATTGGGTTATAGCCTATCGTAATTATATTTACTAATCTATTGTAAACGATTCACCTAAGCGGGTCCAGTTTTATTTTATTATAAATTTGCACTTTTATTTAACAAGATGCGCCTTGTCCCTGCAAAAACGTTTCAATTTCAGGCAGGTAAAGGAAGAAAGTGAATTCTCAAAACTTGTTTTTTCAGGACGAGAGAGCATGTTGTGATCTTGGCCAATAAGTTAAAAAAAAAAAAAAAACAATTCCATGACGTTTATAATTCCCATATAAACGTGCTTTTATGTAAATTATGTAATCAAACCCGACCCCAGGAAGTACCCATTGTCAATAATTGGCTAACCCTCAACTTGTAATTACTTCCAGTTTCCTGCACATTAATCGTAAAGTACCATTAGCCAAAATATCACAGTACTTACGTGAATAATCAATGATGCACATGATTAAGTGGAATAGAATCGGATAGGAGACGATTCCATCTAGTATGGTAGAGGGGTATGATCCAGGCTATTGGCGATGATAAAGATTAAGGAAATGGCTATACGTTTCGTTAATGTTTGAGGATAACTGAAACAACTGACTGATTCAACTACCAGAGTTGACGGTACATCGTGAGAATAGAACTAACTGTCAAGTCAAATTCTCCAATTTGTATGGAGAACTATACAGAAATAAAATAAATAATGGAATTAAGCCTACAGATTTTCTCAAACACAATATTATAATTGGTACAAATAGAATAATTAAGCAATTAGCAGTATCTGGATTAGAGATAAGCTGATGTAAAAGATAATCGGATTAATGAAGCGGGTTTTTTAACTTAAATTAAACAAAAATGTTAATTTTAGGTTGACTGAAAATATTTCATTACGGTTAATGATCAAAATCGAATTGACTCCGTTATATCTGTATTTGAGAGCTGCTATATTTTATGCCAAAAAAGAAGACTTTCGAAAAAACAGAATTAATGATTTCTCACCAGTTTGGTGTAGGTACCTATGTATAGTTTGTGTATGGACTTTTGGCTTTTTAGTTTTATAAATATAATTATGAATTTGTCTTGAAAGATATGATATTTAGGTACAAAATCTTACATACTAAACACTAGTTCTAAAAAACTATTGTGGACTGTGCCCGATAATTTTATTACTAATAATGAACCTTGCAAAGTGAGCAACCGTATACTGAGCTTTAAGGACAGATGTTTGCGACGGATACTGGGTCTGCGGGTGGTATGACTTTAGGAGTAACTAGCAGATAAGCGAGCAAACCAAACTGCCTTTTATCACATTGAGAATGAAGAGATGATGTTGGATCTGGTTCAGTTACGTGTTGCAGAAACCTGAAGAGAACTTCAACCTGATTTGCTTGTTCTTCAAGCCAACCGGATTCCGGCACCCCACTAAATACTGAGTGTATCTGGCTGAGCTACAGGATGCTGTCATGGCCTGAAATAACGCAAGAAGACTGGCGAGTGACAGGGATTATTGGAAGCGCCGTGTGATGTCCATATGCTCCAGCTAAGGGGCGGACATGCCTAATGAATATATTAATATTTAAGTCCACTACCTAACAGATATAAAAATTTTCTAATAAAAGGTAAACTACCTGGGCATCTATTTTATACGCAAGACCGCTATCAGCAGCTATCGAGGATAGTTTATCATATTTTTGCATTGAGTTTTATAATTGTTACAATAAGTTATCTCATATACACAGTAAAAACTGTCTATCCCGCTCTAAAAGTTAGCACAGCCAAGAAAGGTTCTTTTAAATGTAACAATTACAACTAACTTAATGTAAAAATTATAATACTTCAATACAAAGATATGATAAAGTACCCTCGATAGCCGCCGATAGTAGCCTTATGTATAGAATAGATACACTGGGGGCACTGTCAGTTTGTAAGCTTTTCAATGAAGGTTAGGTACATGTGCAAAATTGTTTTAGAAGTGTTTTTAAAAGACCTTTTTAGTGACGAAATTTAATTAGTGTGTCAATAATATTTTTTTTACTTTGATATGATAATGTTAATAATGTTTTTTGACTGTCCTAAGCAAGGGTTGATAGTAATCAAAGTATGAAAAATTCTGGTCTGCATCCCTTTAACGCTGTTAAAATCTGGGAGTTAAAATAACGAATAAATCAAATGATTTGATACTCGTACTTTCGAGATATGGCTGTATTTGCGTACGATAAAGATTTCTTGAGCTGATCACATTACCATTGAAAAGGTTTTAAGAGTAATTGATAACTCAAAAAAACTTGTAGCTAATATTAGGTGTATCAAGTGCAAGCACCCGAAGCGCAATATTTCTCACCCACGTGGATCATCTCTTCACAATCACATCCATCACTAAAAACTGATACGTATGCTAGTAAACTTAAAAATGTGTAACGTGGTCGTACCAATGTATTCGGCAGAGATGCGTATTCTCAAAAAAAAATCACAACCATAATAATAATTAAGTTTCTATAGTACAGTGGTCGGCAACCTACTACCCGCAGGTAATTGAATTACCCACTAAAACATTTTGAGTTACCCACCAAGAAAATATGAAAATATGTTGGAAAGGTTTTTGTTTGAAATTATCTGTATTCGAAAAACACACGAAGGCATTGAAGATGTAGATTTGAATATAATTGTAAAATATATCAGCGCTATAAAAACGGAATTTGACGCGAGATTTGATGATTTAAAGACGTATGTTCCAATGTTTAGCTTTATTATAAAACCGGATGAGATAGATTTAAAGGAGAGATTGAGGTTAAATATTTTGAATATCTTGGAATAAATAATCTGGAATTAGAATACATTGAATTCAAAAGTTCAGTTCAAATGGACAGATAAATTTAAATATCTTCGCCAGCATCTTGAAAACACAGAATACGATCACATGACTGTAATACCACTATGTTGGGCGTCATTACCACAAAAATTTTCATGCTTAAAAAATTGCATTTGCTCTGTTACCAACATTTGGTTCAACATATTCTTGTGAACAAACATTTTCTCAAATAAAATATGTCCAGAATACTCTGCGAAATGTATGCATATGTATCTATATATTTTTATTTTATAAAAATTAAATGTTTTTTTAATATTAAAAATTGTTTCGAACTTTTACACACTAACCAAATAATTTTTTCAAAATTGATTTTTTAACCCAGTCTCTCAAAAGGTTGCCGACCACTGCATTTAGTACCACATTAACTAGGTAATATTTTATTTAAAAATTGTTTCAATGTTATTTATTATACGTGGCGATTAATTATTACAGTAGAATTGAACCGGGTTTTTTTTCTCACTTTAGGTAGAGTTACGTACTATCTTCTATAAAAACGAAGATGCCATATAAAAAAAACTAACTTGTTACTGCGTGATTATCGCAAAAAAATATACGTATTTTGTTTATGATTCAGATTCATTGATTAATGAATGATGTATCATAATTTTCAAGGTAATCACCGCTCAATAAACAACATTGATTTCAAAACATCAACAACCCACAAAGTTTACTCACTTGTCAAATATTTTGTTTCGAAACTTATAAAACAAAATTATAATATCATCAATCACTATTAGCCCATCATGTTAGCAATGTAATACATTCTAGGAGGCCAAGCAAATTGAATTATGTTTAAGTAATACGGCAGTTTTTTTTACAATATTATTATTTTAATTAATTTACATGTCTACTTATTCTCCTTCTCTGGTACCACAGTCTCATGCAAACGCCTCCACACTTCTTTGTAAGCCATCTAAATTGTTGTCGTCTTTCACTCCGTTTTTATCAAAGAATTTTGACGCTTCTTCTGCGCATTTTGAATTAGGAATTTTGAAGACGGTTCGATTTTTGAATCGAACGATTCTATGTGTACTTGTATTGATAAAAATGCAGTGACATCCCTAGATAAAATTCCGCCCCTAAGGGGGGACATGCGCAGCGTAGGTTAAAATGGAGCTTTTGTTCTATTTTCAAAGCATGATCCTGGACATTCCTTAAACGTTGTAGATAATCTATTTATGTAATTTTGAAGCCTTATAATCCTTTATATTTATTTTAAACATTTGATGACTGCACAAAGTATTTTTATTATATACAATAGTATTCTTTTAAACCTCTCGCTCTAATGTTTTAGAATATAGTTATATTTCAGTACATAAATGTGCAGTGATGTTAAGATTTTTTACATTTATTAATTTTTAAACGCATTTATAAAACCATCAGTATAATTTATATTGACATTATTATACTTAGTGAAATTTTTAAGATAAAAAAATATATTGATAATCTCTGTGATCCCAAATTTGACGAGAATTAGGCATTTTATTATTCAAAAAATGGCCAAGATTAACACATTTGAAGATAATTCTAAATATACTAATTATAAGCTATGTCTTTGTCCATTTAAGTCTGATAAACATCCTGTGAACAATGATTGCTTTATAATAATTATTGACCTAAGAATAAGGTAGTGTTTTTTTGAAATACGCCATTTCTTTTGGCATTCCCCAGTAGTTAAGCTACAACATACGGCCGTAGCCATAAATTGACAAACTATAATTGAAGTAGGGAGTAAAATGGTGTTAGATTATCTACAACGTTTATGGTATGTCCAGGATCATGCTTTGAAAATAGAAAAAAGCTCCATTTTGACCCACACTGAGCACGTCCGCCCCTAAGCAGCGCCAAAATGCCGCCCCATTTTTATACAGTATTTTTTATCATCCTTTCATGATTCCAATATCTAATAAATGTGTTGTATGGATACATTACTAACAAAATACTCGTATATACTTACCACTAAATCTAATTTAAATGCCATACCTACTTGAATAGACAATATTGCGTGTCCACGGTTTCACATACATTTAAATATACACCTGACAACTTTCAAAACTCGCGAATGACTGGCAAAAATATTTGGATAAATTAATTAGGTAGGTCAGAATGTACCTACCTATAATTCAAATATAATTCGCAAATATGCACGTGTCGTTGCTAGTCGTCAAGGATGTGACGTCCAAGGACAACGGTAGTAAACTAGACATCGCGAACCGGAAAAAAAAGTAAACCTTTGATGTTAATAATTATTAATACATTTTTTTCCAACCAGTGAGATCAATCTTTTAATGGAAATATATGTTCGTTATTAGTAAGTTTATATACGTATTTCTATTACCTACTGATTCTCCTCGATTTGCCGCCCTTCGAGCAACTACCGCCCCCAAGCGACGCTCAATCTGCCTACCCATATGGGACGTCACTCTAAAAATGTCATAGTTTTGATTTTATATTGGTAGCCTCAAAAACAAAATTGCGACTCGCGTTCGATTTGGAATTTTTTTGCTTTGTTTGCATAAATTTAAGTACGTATTTATTAACACCATTAGTTTTTGCTGCCTAGGTACATGACATTGACCACGGTGTATCTTTCAAAAAATATTTTTAGCTGAATTTATATTCAAATATCTGCATTAATACGACAATATAATATATGAGATGTATAAAAAATTTAAATTGATATTTAATTTAATTATATACCATTAAATTTAATCCTTCGAATTTTAAGTATGCAAGGCTTATTTTACCAATATCTACACACAGATTCATATATTTATGCAATTAACTATGTTATTAAGTGAATTTCAAATTAGTAATAATATCATAGTATAAGTGTGAATTTGTCTTTAAATAAACCTGCAAAGCAAAAATACGTATATAGCTAATTTAATCAGTGGACTAGAGATAGGTACATACTCTTGTAGCTTCAATTTCTTTGGTTTTTCTCTTTTACAATTTTAATGTCTTAATAAATCGAAATAACTTTTAAATGTTTTCCTTGTTGATTTTCACGGGGTCAAATATGAAAAATCAATTTTCGTAATCCCTTTTTTGCTATATAATATAGTTAATATTATTTGTTTATGGTTTTCATATTGTTAATTGTATCAATGAATATGTAGCGATCTTGCTAATCGGCATTAAATTAGTGACACACTTTAATATGTAGGTATTGTTATTAAAACAAAACATTAACAATAATAATTGTCAGCGTGTCCTCAATCATAACTAGACCAGCAGTGTTTTTTTTTATTGAGAATTACGACAATATCTATAGTAATATAATATGTACCTACTGCATTTAATATATTATTATAAATAAGAAGAACAATCTATACTCAGCTCATCGAGTCCAAGTACTGCTATTATCATGAGTTCTTCACTCGCATAGTACATCCGTTATTCCACTCGAATTAAGTCTCTCAGTGCATTCTTATAATTAATCTCTTGATCATATCGATATAACCAGTACATCATTACCTCGCGATTATAATCTCACGCCATCATCTTTATTATTGTATTCAGTGTATTCATGTATCAACCAATAAACTCATATCTCAACAACCAAGCAACAACGACTCCTTCATCTACCTCCAACATCATCATACTTCTAAAAATACATCGGTAATTATTTGCAATTTCAGCATAAGCCGATAACTAAAGAAGATTACTATAATTTATAATACTGCAATTTTATCTACCTACTTACTAAAAATAAAGAAATAAATACTTATATTTTTTGTGTAGGTATAAACTTGTATACATTTGCATAAAGCAGTACCTACTATAGTTTTATTTCTCAAATATGGATATAACATCATGACAAAACTAAACGTCCATTCATTTCCATTATTTAAAATGTAACATGCAGCTCTATGACATTTCGCTCATAATATAGAAATCGTATAAGACGATCAGAATAATTAATTCTTATTCATATTATGATGTTTGACTGTTAATTCGATGTATAAAGAAAGTTTGTTAATTATATTATCAAAATACAATAAATCACGTATTCTACATAATGTAATTAAAATTACAAGTAATGATTTTGTATGCTTATTAGAATATCAATCAAAAAAAAAGTTAAGAAAATTTTTTTATTAAAATACGAGGGTGGGTCAATAATTCCTTAGAAAAAAGCATTAAAACAGTTTTTATTTTTGTATTTTATTTTATTTCTCAACATAATCTCATTGGAGCTCAATACACTTGGTTAGACGTTTCTAAATTTTTTTTAAACCGTCAGAAAAATAAGTTTTCGGAAGGTCCTCAAAATAAGCATTTGTCCGATCGATGACTTCTTCATTTGAAAAAAAACGTTGTCCACTTAGCCATTTTTTTAAGTTTGGGAAAAGGAAAAAGTCACTGGGGGCTAAATCTGGCGAATACGGTGGGTGGTCGACCAATTCGAACTTCAATTCTTCAATTTTAGCCATTGATCGTAAACATGTGTGAACACGGGCATTGTCCTGATGAAAGAGGATTTTTTTCCTGTTTAAATGAGGCCGTTTTTCTTCAATTTCGTTTTTAGCTGGTCCAATAAAGATGCATAATAATTCCCTGTTATTGTTTTTCCTTTTTCCAAATAGTCAACGAAAATAATTTCACGTGCATCCCAAAATACAGTAGCCATAACCTTACCAGCTGATTTTACGGTTTTCGCCTTCTTTGGACATGGTTTGTCTTCGCAATCCACTGCTTTGACTGTTCTTTCGTCTCGGGAGTATAGTGGTGTATCCATGTTTCATCTACAATCACAAAGCGACGAAAAAATTCATCCGGATTGCGTTGCATGAGCGACAACAGGGCTTTAGAGGCCACCACCCTATTGCGTTTATTGTCGACTGTGAGCAAACGCGGCACCCATCTTGCAGAAATATTTTTCATGCCCAATTTGTCATGTAAAATAGAAATGACGCTACCTTTTGAGATCCCTGTAACCTCAATTATCTCACTCAACTTTAATCTTCGGTCACTTAATACCATATCGTGGATTTTATTGATCATTTCTGGTGTAGTCACCTCTACAGGACGTCCTGAGCGTGGTTCATCCTTTGTTGATGTACGACCACGTTTAAATTCATTTAACCAGTTATAAATAGTTGCAAGTGAAGGAGCAGATATGCCGTGAACTAAATCCAACTCATTTTTTATTTCATTTGCTGTTAACCCTTTTATATTAAAATGTTTAATAACAGCTCTAAACTCAATTTTCTCCATTTTTCCATTTTCCTCAAGCAAATTTTTTTTAAAATGTACGAGAAACACACAACAACCCGACCAATCTGATTGAAACTTCGCAGCATACTGAATCGGTAGTGCCGCTGCATGAAAACAAACCGCTTATAGTACTAGTCGCGCCACCTGTCGGCTTTTCTAAGGACTTATTGACCCACCCTCGTATATCGAATAAGTATTTTTCATTCTTTTCCAAATGGTAAAGATTATTAAATTCATAAACTGTGTAGAGAAGTCAATTGGTAATTAATATTATAGATAAATTCACAATAATAACAATAAAAGACTAAAACAAATTGACAGTGAGAAAAGGTGTAAAATTGTGTATGATACTAATTAATGTACTTAAACAAATATTAATTATAAAGCTTTTGATATCCTAAGTTTCCCCTAGTATATATAAAATACCTCCAGTTTCATGAATATCTCAAGAGTATACAAAAGCAGCGACTGCATTACCTCTTTGTATTGTTCATTGAACATAATATTTCAATTAATGTTATTTAGGGTTTCACGCTTGACTGCGCGTTCAATTCAATTTTCCGTAAAAGCTTAAATGTCATTTTGCAATCTCGCAAATTGAATCTTCTGTCGAATTGGCATTATTATCCATGCTTATTAAAATTTGAATTTAGAACAACATCCGTATTCAAATCAGTCAATGTCAAGCTCACTCTAAATTAATACAGATCGATTCAGTACATTAATTTCAGTAATATATTTTAGTTTATTCACTATTTAAATATTTAAAACATCCGGTGACCTTTTTTATTATTTACAATGGATTACGTTGGTATAATTGTTAAAGAAAAACTAAATAAAAATGTCATCGTGAGAGCGATACTCGGATACGCCATCTCTTATGAATGGCGTCTGCAATGAGCCCGAAACGTCGAGGGAAAAAGGAGGGAGAACACGCGGTGAAAACCCAAAAAAATATTTTGATAGTTTTGGATTCATTATTGCTAAAATTTCGGAAGAAAGTATTTATAGATAATTTATTATTTAATTTATCAATTACACAATACAATTAAAAGTTCGATTGCATTTATATAATATATTATATACCTGGGGTTGCACATAACGGCATGTACCTACCTACTTTTGATGTGGCATGATCTAAGAACATTCAAGAAGATTAGCGAGTGATCTTATAGGTATCTCGAAGGCACTGTGAGTCCATATGCTCAAATTGAGTAGCGAAAACCGCCAGAAAATAAAATATCGATTATTTGTAGGCATTACATAATTATGAGCGTGTCCGGAAATTTGTACGTATGCAGTTTGCCGTATCACATTTCACCGTGAAATGTCATATCGGAAATATATTATGGTCGTATATTAAAGACCGTCCAACCTCTCTGGGTCGTATAACACTGAGATACAATTCATGACTAAATAAAACACGGTTCTTGTCGGTTTACAGTGCTCCAGCGGCAAACAAATTTTATAAATATACGATATACTGGATTATTTGTTAGGTTAGGTTGGGTTAGGTTAGATAAAATTGGTATATTATTATTGTCTGCAATGCTCCACGGACAACGCGTATTTTTTTTTCTTCTCTGTGACTCTATAGTATACGGTCATCTTTTTCCGATAAGAAAACTCACGGCAAACTGTGCTACGGTGAAATGTAATACGTACAATTGAGATGTAACCAATTACAAGCCGAACCGTGTAATATTGTATAAACATCTAATTTTAAAAATGAACCACACCATAAAATTCACCACGCCGCTAAGATCGATGGGGACTTTTCTTTTTCTTATTAAATAAGGAGGTTAGGGATTACGTTACTGTACAATTTTAGCTTCCTACCCCGGGCGACGAATGTGCCCATACATTTATGTCAACCTCGAATAGTCAGTTATACATAAATAAAATGACATAGTCATTGATAGACTACACTCTACAGCTACTATTTCAACACGTCGTGATTGTTCATTCTTCCGTGGGACATTGGATATACCATTCTAAAAACATGCATGACTGTTGCATTAGCAGAGAATTGTGGCAAACAGTAACGTATTGGTGAATCAAACAACAAAAAGATTTTTTTTTAGTTAAAATGAAAGAATTTAAGCTATAAATAGAAGGAGGATTTTGCAGTTATTTGGAAAGCGAATGAAGTTAAGCAATGTTACACATATTTTACTGGATATTTCAACAAAATAATAATGTCAAAGTGGTTATAAACGGTTACATACAAATTAAGTGTATTATTTGGGCACCGTATCGGTTGAAGTACAGGCTTATGGTGGAGATGGTTTATAAGAATTTTTTGAGACTATGCCATCAATAGCTTTATTTGACTTACTTTCTCTTAGATATACTTACGTACTGTTGCCTAAAAATGATAAATGTTCTATATTTTGTTACGTACTTCCTCCGATTTATACGATGTGTAGATGTGAACGCTGCCATTCTTAATGGTGTTGACCTCTGTTAACCTGATAACTATCGTAGAAATAGGGGACGTCGGTTGTTTGTTCATCCAAGGTGCAGAACTAACCTCTCATTGGTAACGTCAATTGGGCGAGCAATATTTTTGATCAACCAAATCACTTCGAATGTTGATATATTCCACCTACGTTTACACTGAGTTTAGGTGGACATTTTATAAATTCATAAAATATTGTCTCAATCTAACTAACAGCAACTAATAATGCTTGTGTTGTTTTATACTGTTCAATACTATTTTCCCCCCCATATCATGTAGTGAACGTCTTGAGTTTGTAATTGGTAAAGTTTACTATAATATAATAAATAAATTTGAATTTGAACAGTATTTTATTACTATATCTCTTGAGAATGATCTCTGCAACTATCGCGGTAAATTTGAGAAGAAAGAAGACTACGTGGTGGCAGCCCAATTGTGAATATAAATAAGTAATTGAATCTGTAATTCAAAATGACTTTTAGTAAAGTTATTGCGATTGCAATGCAAGTTAATGTAAAGCTTTTTTTCAGCTTTATTTTCAAGCTAATTTTTCAATATACCTACATTTATCTTAGTTAACAAAACAATCGTAAATAAGTAAATTCTTCAATATTAAAATATCTGTCTAGGTATACAATATGTCAAAATAAAACTAATTCTGACAGCCAAGTCAAACAAAAGAACATCAAATTTTAATCGAATCCAAAATATGCAAACTTTCGATTGGAATTGGCAGGAAAAGTAATTTGAACAAAAACTTGTTTTGACTTATATATACTATTATGTATTATCTTAAGAGAATAAGATTTTTTTCAATATGTATTTATTTTTATATCGTATTGTTATGTTATCTCTTGGATTATCGTGTTATCATTAAATGTTATGCAAACACTTCCATTTGAATAGACTTAATATCTAAATAAATACGTAGTTCACTTAATACGTCCCTGATAACAAGCCCATAATAATATTTTCCAGAATGCCACCCATATGACAGTAGAAAAATATCAATGCAACTTGAATAAAAAAATACGATAATTACCTACCTACGGCTGAAATGTCACTTCATACAATGCAAATTAGTAAAGGTAGGTAGGTATTTCGAAACGAAACGAATGCCTGGGCTTGTGTATTATTATGGAATCTCGTTGTGTAACTTTGGTAATAATTCATATGCCATAATAATCATAAATGGTTGATTTGTTATTATTGAACAGGGTTGTCAAAAGAGTTTATTAATACTATGATGACAAGTATTGAAAAATATGTAAGTAATATATGTAAAAAAACGTTTTTTTGGTTGTCAGTAAACAAAATGTCGGAGATGTCCTCCTGCATATATATTAATAATTAAGGACAGACCTGTAAAGCCAGTGACGTCCCGTGGGGATAGGCAGATTGAGAGTCGCTTGGGGGCGGCATTTACTCGAAAGGCGGCAAATCGAGGAGAATCATTTCGTATACAGAAATAGCTACCTAAACTTAGTAATAACGAAAAAAATCTTTCCGTTAAAAAATCAGCTCACTGTGTATGAAGTAACATAAAAGGTTTAACAGGACTGTAATTTTTTTGTCGAGTTTGGGAAGTCTAATTTACTTCCGTTGCCCTTCGACTTCCATAGTGACCAGTAACGACACGTGCACAGATGATAAAAAATACTGAATACACACATGAGGATATCTTGGGCTGGTCAAATTACCAGTGAGGAGGTTTTAAGACGAGCGAATAAGACAATAAGACTTCGATTATATTATGTTCTGCAATGAAAAGTATGATGTATTCCAACTCGAAATGCAGAAGAAGATAGAAGGCAGGATAAGCGTAGGTAGAAAGAGATTTTTTTTGGCTACAGAACCTCCTTAAGTGGTATTTAACGTTCAAGGCGTTGTGAATCTGATTATATTGGTCATACTGTAAGTTGTATGCCAATCTTGATAGAAGATGACCCAAAAAATTGACATAAAATCTATTACCGCAAAGAAATATATACTTATTTCATGTTCAGTATTTGAATTGACTTTTTGCCTAGGATTTTGACTGTGTGTGATGGCAGATGTATGAAGAAGTCCTTCTAGAAATAGGAGTTCCAGCACACTTTGTATCTTTCATAACAGACCTTTATATCCATAGTATTAAAAGGAGTTTGGCAAGGCTGTATCCTATCCCTTGTATATGGCAAATTATAAGAACAACACTTGAAAATTATGGAGATAGATTCACTTTTGGAAGTAAAAAGCACTCAAATGTCTCATTGAAAAGTTACATCGAGTTATGGTTTTTGCTACACGTTGAAAAAGAAATTTAATCGATTAGCGGAAAGATAAGGTTATCCAAGGCAAAACTAATGACCATACGTTATAATAATACTATATTGCAACCCGGTCTGCTACTGAAAGATGTAGAGATGATCAGCAAATGTATTTATCTTGGGTCGGGCATATCTAAAAACGATGGATGAAAATGGTCTGACTAAATCAAGAATACCACGTATTTTATCCTACTCCTACCTGCCTATAAATTCCGAGAAGGGTAAATCTTCGCGGTAAAGCCACGGAGAAGATCGTCAGATAGCCAAATCATCTGAATTCTCAAAAAATATTAACACATGTTACTGTTATTTTAAATAGATTTTCAATTGGCCAATGACGATTGTAAATAGAATTGGAAACAAATGCGTTGCTATTTTTAAACTTTATTAACTCATTGAAGACAGATTTAAAAGGAGAAATAAGTGGACCAACAGTCAAATTAAATTTTATAGTAAATTTGACAAAGGTTTACTAAAACTGTTATATTTTTTATTAAAATATTATGTTTAATTTCATTATTGTCTTTAAAATTTTGTAGGTGTTGAAATATTTCAATTGAATTACGTTTAAAATTTACCAAGAACAAGAGGCGTCAGGCGCCAATAATTGTCTCCAATGGATTTTAAATAAATTATTAAAAAATGATAAAACTAATACTTACATTTATTATTTGGCAACCCTGTTATTCATCTCAGGTATTTTAATGCTTCACTTTTTATAGTGCGCGTGTCGAAATTCGTCATTGAAAATTGAAATTGTGCAAATTATTATAAATTTGTGCGTGCTTCAAGAGACAAAAGGGAATGGTGTATTGGCACACAAATAATTCATTTAAAAATATATATAAGCCTACGTACATATATTTTTGTTTTGAAATCTTTATTTAATGTCAATATATTACATTATATATAATAACTGCAAGTTTTATAAATAAGTCATTTATTACATTGTCATAAAGACGTTACGACTAATTTTAAGATAAGCCAATGTGCCAAAATAACTTATTGCTAATATAAAGCGCAAAAAGACTGCATGTATTGACCATATTTCTATCATGATTTGCTCTTGGTAATAATGCCGTTATTGTTTGCAGTATAAATGTAGGCAGGAGATTTTCTTGTCAAGTAACCTGCGAAAGTGCCTTAATATTCAAGACGTTGCTGATTTGATATAGTAACGTCCCGTGGGGATAGGTAAGTCATGAGTTTCTCAGGTGCGGCAAAAGAAGTAGATAACAATATATATTATCATTATAACTTTTAAAAGCAACGGCGAAGCTAAGCGATCCCTTTATTAGAAAGTACCGACTTCCTAGTATTCACAAAATCATAAAAAAGCCTACAATTACAATAAAATGACTATAGATAGGTATTCGAAAGAAAACGAATCCTTTGTAATGAAAAATGAATAGTTAACGTTAAAAAAATCAACATAAGGAGGGTCAAATTTATTATTTCACGCAACTGAATCCGTATCCGGAAATTTGTACGTAAATAGTTTACCACAGGACACTTATTCGTGCGCTGCAGTACGTGAAACATGAGTTCGTGTAACATTTAACCAAATGACGAGTTCTTCGTTGAACATTTCACCGTGGAGTATATTTGTACGTATGCTACAACTTGTGGCGAATTTTATGAGATGTCTTTACTAGGTTATGTTGTGTTAGGGTTTATCTAATTGGCACAGTACTATTTGCAAACTATCGCCGTATTTTGTAAGATACGTATAAATGTAACTATTCCACGGTGAAATGTTAAACGAAGAACTCGTCATTTGATAAAATATTATACGAACTCATGTTTCAGGTACTGCGACGCACGAATAAGTGTCCCACGACGAACTGCATACGTACAACTTACATTTAACCTAACTTAATCACGCTCAATAGTTTAGGACAGTCGCAGATTGAATTAACAGTTTTAAAAATAACCAAAATATCAGCTGTAATAAAACGTACAAATTTATTTTGATATCAGCTTTCAATGGCTTGGATGAGAACTTTATAATAGGGGGGGGTACCATAATAATATTGTGAAAGTGGGTAAATGAGAGAAGTAAATGCATAAAGTTGTGATTATATTGAGATGCACGTCGCTTACTGTCATGCTGTCACGGCGACAAATTTTGTCTATGGTTTCGTCATTTCGCAGAATATTTTAAATGATCACCATTCTTTGCCATGGAGAGTGCCAACTCTAATGTATTAGTATTTTAAATTATTATTCATTATTCATGATAATTTCAATTAATTTTAACAGTTTATACGTGTGCGTACGTTAAAATTACTTGCGATATTGCATCCATAGATAATATTTTGGACATAACCCAACCTGCAGACCATAGATAATACACAACATTCTTATAGAAAATATATAGTGCCAACTGGTAAAGCCAAAAAAGAAAATGATAAAAAAAGTTTATTGAGTTATGTGGGTGTCGATGTAGTGCGGTACAACGTGAGGTGACCTCATTGTTGTTCTGGTGATTTCGGCAGATTTTGCTAACTGACAATGTTCGTTTAAAGGTTCAAAATGTGCTGCAGGATGGGAGCATCAGTCTGATAACATTTTAAACACCAATAAAAACGACATTATATACTTTCTTCTCGTAGCGGCAGCTTACTGTGATGTCACGTGATAGTACACGACATGCAGCATAATATAATCACAACTTAAGAGTATTTACAATTTTTTTTTTAATTCACTAGAGCACCGCATGATGCAAAAATAAACATTTAATAAAACGCATTGTAGGAAGTAAGATTAATTATATCGATTCCAAGTGAATTAAATGGTAGTGGCCGGTATAGGGTCTCTAAAACAGCAAAAACTGTGTAAAATTTAAATTAAAAACAATAAAATATTGTAATTGCAGGGAAAGGCATTTTATATTATGAGTAGGTTAGTAAACAGTCGACCCACCTCTCTTGCGGCACCGATCGCTGTGCTGGTGTGACTTCAAGGAGTTTTAGTTTTTTATTAGTATTAAAATATAGCAGTTCTACTACATCGGAATGTAATTTTCAAGGTTCCATAATCTAAAATAATGTAGGCGTCCTCTAAACGGCGCGTTCTACTTTTCGTCTAGTTCAGATATTTATATTTTTTTTATAAGAGAGATTTATGGATTCGAGAAGATATCTCGACGGATTATTTTGGGGCGGTTCCATTAATAAAAAATACACGATTTTGCCTCCTTCTCTAAATGCAGTTTATGTTACAGTTACGTTATTAATATAACAATATATATATATACCTACATAATGTAATAATATTTTTTTTAACACTACAACAGGCCATGGCGTTCAATGATAAAATGATAATAATGTAGTGAAGCAGTAGTTTAATTGTAATAGAAGAGAAGCAATCACAAACTTTTCTCAAAGCCTAGGTGTTTGTGATTGTTTCACATCTATTAAAACACATTGACTGCTGACTAGATAATTACTTTTTAATTACCATATTTAAATAGCATGATACTTATATCGAATGTCCACCTTAATAGTTACGCACTGGGTGCGTCTTTAGCGTCCAATGTATTAATACATTACTATCAACACCATTGGCGGCTTAATCCGGAAAAAACTAGCAGGTCAATTTTGAATATATTATTTTAATTTGCCTTTTCGTTGTATACTGAAAAGACGTATTGCAAATTGACTTTTTATACATTATAGAATAAGTGTTAGAAATTGTTATAGGTAGGTACCTACTTACCCTTCAAAAAATGTCCGTTTTTCATAACGCCAACCCATCGTTAACCGAAATTGCACACAACGCGTTATAATTTTTTGTAAATTAGGTCCACTTTTCTTTCTTTGCTTTTTGAAAAATCATCAATCACACGATTATAAAAATTGTCTATTTATCCCACATATTTTTTTTCAATACTGAGCATTGCAAGAGCGGTCAGTCTATCTTGGCCCATCGTATTGCGTAGAAAGGTTTTTATTCTTTTGAGAGTGGAAAAACATCTTTCACTTTCAACTGTTGTCATTGGTATGACGCAAATAAATTGGAGAACTTTGATCGACTCGGAAAATGTTTCGTTGAAATTATTGCTGAGTAAAAAATGTAGAAGAGAAACTGCACTATTAGCGCCATGCAAATCATCTCGTTGATAAAACACCAATAATTCATTTTTTAACTTGATTATGTTTATTTCTTCTAACAGTTTTACCAAATTTACTTGACGTGTGGGAAAATTATTTTTAAAATCAGTGTAATTTTCTTTATTGAACAAATCGGATATAATGAGATGATCGTTGGATGCGAATAGTGCTTCCATTTCCATTATAATTGTATCACAGACTTCAATTGCTACTGCGTGCGTACTAGCTGCTTCACAAAAATGTTATAAATCACTAAAAACCAAACGTTGTGTTTATATGCAATAACTGCACCAAAAACTCCTTACATATGATTAAAATAACCAAAGGCATTCGTCAAAACCTGTCAACGAATCCGAACCGCATACACAGTTGCGTCTTGAGACCAATTATCTAGTCAGTGTTATCATTCTGTTTCATTTAATTAGGTGAAAAAATCTTTTGTCTCACACTCGGGCATTGCCGATATTACAGTAATTCACGCACCGTTACAAGCTTCGATCTCGTATTTTGTGTTATATCGATCTCTGTCTTATGTATGAGAAACGAGAGAGAAAATTTTATAAAAATATTCAATTTGGGTCAATTTTCAGACTGCCGGCGAACACAATATTTTTGTTCGGGGAATTATCGCCCAAACAAAAAAAAGCCCAATAGACTGGGTCGACACAATATCGCGCGCCCTATAATTTCAAATCCACCGATTATTATTAATATTATTATATATGACATTGCACATATTATTAATATTATTATGTCGATTGTAAGGTATTTATTTTGGCAGGTCAATGACCGAATGACCTAAGCAGGGAGCCGCCAGTGATCAACACCCACGATGGCCGCGTGGCTTAAACGCCGGCCTATTGAGTCGACGGTCCCAGGTTCAAATCCTGGGTTTGAAAAGTACACATATTGTTATTTTAATTTTTGTATGAGTCAGAGTATGGACCTAATAGGTGGAGCAAGTGGCTGACATCCATTTATCGTAAAAATAAAAAAAAATCTGTTAATACAAACCTCCACCCTGTGGAGGCCCTTATGTACCTATTAGGATCGGACATGGTCGAAAGAAGAAAAGAAAAGAATCATTAGGCCACACGGCCTGTTGTAGTGCCAAAGAGAATATATAAATATATAAAAGGGGAATGGTGGACACCCGGGTCGCAAAAAACGGCTCAAATGGAATAGTATAAAACTTATATCAATTAACATTAAAATTTAATTTCGATCAAGTACCCTCAGTCGATAGTATTAATATTATAATGTTACATTCGCAAATCTCGTGAATTATTCATTGAATAAAACAAAGTTTAATAAACATTACTCTTTAAAAATAAAATTACGTGGTACCTATGCTTTTTTAAATATCAAATATCTTTCCGGATAACGTGATGCGATCGTATAAAATATTATAAATAAATTATAACAATCACTTGTCAAACAATAATAAAAAAAAACAAGGACATTTTCAATACATACATAAATAGGCACTAAAATTTAACAGTCTGGTACTAACAATAGGGAAATAATTTCGCTGCAGAGACTAAAATTATTACATAGTTTTAACCAGACGTGTCCAAACCGTGACTCGCGAACCGCATGTGGTCCAGGATTGCGGGTAATACAGCACAAGTAAGTGAATTGCGTTTAAACACAAAAATTATAATACAGGTTTTATGATTTCAAAATCAATCTTCTTCTTCAACTCGTCAAGCTCATCCCATTAGTTGGAACATATGGACACCAACACGGCGCATCTTCTCAGATTATCATCAGATATATACTCTGTCAGTGACCTCCCGTGGGTGTAGGCAGGTCGTGCGTTGCTTAGGGTCGCCAAATGAAGAAACGGCAACGATTATTATAACTTTTGGAAGCAATGGCGGGTTTCCATTCATGGAAAGAGGACGATTCGGTCGATTACCGACATTTTAGTTTTAAAACATCACAAGGGGATATGCATGCTTATCAGTGCCTCAGACCTCCACGTACGTAAAATCCCCGCTGTTTGGAAGCAAGTTTCATGGAAATGCTCTAATCCTCAGTAGATTATGTGTACGTCACTTCTTCAAGATTTCTGTTTCATTTGTTATTTAGTAATAATTTAAGACGATAACTTATCAATTTTTGGTATTTTGCCTATGGACGTCACTGTACTCTGTGGATGGTATTTAACGGCTTTCTGGGAAGTCTGTATCCGGTTTGTTTGAAGAACAGACAAGTCAGGTTGATATTATTTTGATGCATCCGTAGCACGTGACCGGGCCAGATTCAACGTCGCATCTTCACTCTCAGCGTGATGAGAAACTGCTTAGTCCCTCTTTTATATTCTGGTTACTCCAAAAATTATACCCACCACACACCCAGAGTTCGCCGTAAATATATGCTGTTTTTCATCAACACTCAAAGTCAAATATCATACTAGTTTCATGTTTCTGTCTTTTGTTTTAATTTAATAAAAATAAAATAGTAAATTACCACATGAACCTCTACAGATTCACGAAGAATTTCTCTCGATATTTGCTCACTTAATTGATTTATTGAATTAAAGCAAACACCTATTGAAAAACAATGTGCATTTCTTGACTAGCTGATGTATTATAATCCGCTATGGCTTAAACGATGACATATCTATCATCGAGCTCACTATGAATTCAATTTCGTATAAAAAAATTGTTTATATTATATTTTTGTACCGAGAAGTGAGGCCCAGCAAAGAGAAAAGGTTGAACACATATGTATACTTTAAACGTTCTAATTATCAAAACTTGTTTTTATAGTACCTAGATGTCTACCTGAACTAACGTATTCATAAAATGATGTAATGTTTATGATATAATCTATTATTTATTTTATTATATCATTACTAAGTATTATGTAATCATCAATCAATATAGTTAACTAATTATTCACACTGTATTAAAAAAATTAAAAACTGGTTTTCAAGAAACATACCTTGAATATTATATTATATAAAAACATGTGCTACATTTATCGTATTATAAATAACTAAATGTGAAAGCCTATCAAAGGATGTACGATTAAATTTCTAAATTCTTTAAGATTTCTTTAAATTAAGAACTTTATGCTGGCATTTAAAATTTTAGGAAAGTACAACTTAAAAAAACAACAAGAAAAGATTTTCTAAAGCCTCCCTGTAAAATTAGTACCTAATCCCAACGTCTTTTTTCCGTGTCCGGAAATTTGTACGTATGCAGTTCGCCGTATCACACTTCACCGTAGAATATTTTATCGGAAATATATGTTCGTATATTAAAGACCGTCCAACCTCTTTGGGTCGTATAGTAACTGCGGTAAAATGCATGTCTAAACAAAACACGGTTCTTGTCGGTTTACAGGAAGCCAGCGGCAAACAAATTTTGAAAATAACCGATATACTGGATTATTTGTTAGGTTAGTGTCATATTCATGATCATTGGGCTTCTCCCGATAGATAAAATTAATTATTAGGTATAACCATGTCTCCTGACCTCCTAGTCAACAATGGGCGGACGTACGTCCATTATTTCTTGATTAGCTGTCAATAATATTCAACTTGTACTTAGCACGTAAGAAGTATTTTAATTAATTAATAATAAGGAGTATGTGAGGGAAGGGTGGCAACACTGCTAGTGAATTTATGGTTGCGAAAAAAAACAGTTGACATCCGGCCTCCTCAATTCAGAGCGACGCGGAGAATTTGAGAAAAGAAATACCCGTTTAGTCATTAATTTTTTGTGAATCCCGAGTCCCCCAACATCCCGAGCTAGCCACCAGGTCCCGGGGTGTAACTATTAGTTATAAATTTCCAATTCGAAGGGACACCGCGTCCGTATGTTGTCTCCGCCAAAAATAAGATAAATATATCGTGGCCATCTTGTCTTGTATACGTGCCGTGAGATAATTTATAGTATCGTTAGCTGTGTGTTGTCTCCCCGTCCAAATTACAAAATTATGTAGGAGTTAATTGTGCCCTGAATAAACAATAATACGAAAGGTTCCGAGTGTTTCATTACTAAATATATTTTCTTTAACCTTCTCCATACTGTGAAAAAAAAATTACGCGGGTTTAGCTGTGTGTCGACTCAGTCGACTGATAAAGATTTGGCATTGAAAGACAAATAAAAAATAAATCTAGCTTACAAAAAACATAAAGTGACAGTTAACAAGTTACTAAAGAATAATAATTTTAATTTTGTACTATCGAGGGGTGATAAACACTACCACCTGAGCTATCCGACTCCCCCGAGATATGTCATTAGGTTAGGTTAAGTTAGGTTAGGTTTTCATTGTTGAATTAATGAATTTTGCCAAAATCGGCTTTGAAAATTGAATTAATGTTCATAATGATTATAATAAAATTGGAGACCGTATAGTATACGGTCATCTCTTTCCGATAAGAAAGCTCACGGCAAACTGTATTACGGTGAAATGTAATACGTACAATTTACGTGTAGGTCTTTTTTTCACCATTTTCCAAAGAAAAATATCTTGCATACCTATGTTATTATTGAAGTCATCTCAATTGTCAGAATGTCTTCCGATAAATTAATCATTTCATGCTTTATAAAATATGTTCCCCACTATTATAAGTAATCACCACGATATAATATTATATTATGCGTATAATCTACATTACATTACATCATCATGTTCGATCCTAAGAGGATCATTATGTGCTTACTGTTCTTACAAAGAGTTTAGTTAGGTTGTTTTAACATATCGAAATACAACATGTGGATTTGTTAGACCCAGGACCCACGTCTTTCTCGGTGAATAAATTTAATTATTATTCACTACTTCAGTCCGTAATGCGAATGAAAGTATTGATATCTTCATTTGTTTTTCTTCATCTGTCATCGACTTATAAATATTGTTTTTAAAATTGGAACTAAAAATTGGAAGACCCTTGCGCATATCAAGTTTTTTTTTTTTTTTGAAAAAATGTAAAATTACATACTATAAGATGTAAATATATTAAATTATATTATATGCACATTGAGTAAATACATTAATTGTAATGGTTATTAGTAAACATTATAAATATATTTTTATAATGTGATTTAGCAATGGAAAATAATTTGAGATATTTACGAAAAATATCGTTAGGTATTTACCTAAGTCATTGGAAAAAACAGCATATTTAATTACCCTAATTATATGATGTTAAAATCACACTGATTTAATCTAAGAATTTTCCTTACTCATCAAGTCGTCTAAAAAACTGGTAGCATTTCTAATACCTCCAATATTTAAAATATTTACTTATATCTCAACTATCCAATAATTTTATATAACATAGATAAATCGTATAGTATACATGCCTCTATAAAATAAAGTATAAAATCATTAACTGAAAGAAAGTTCCTTTCATTTAATCTTGCTATACTTCACCCTTTTTATGATTTAAGCTAGAAGCAAAAAGCAATTGGTACAATACGGTGGTATATCTCGCTTTTTAAACTTGTTAACAACAGAACAGATTAATACATAGACTTCCGTTCGGCTGTACCCCAATACAATACATTTTGACTCAGGGTTTTGAATGTGTGAGTGTCCTACGAAAATAAACCACACATTATATACGTGCAATAGTGTGTGTGTTGCAATCTTCAAATACCAGTGCATAAACCGAGAGCAGTTGTCAGAATGAAGGACATGCGTATTCTTGACATGTGTTTTAAGTTTATCTCATATTCTTCCACACTCGATATCGGTTGCCTGTTACTCAGTTCCCATTAATTCTGTGTTCCTTGTTTTTAATACATAGATCGCTTTGTAGCTTTACTACGGAGCGAGGGTTAATCATCTACGACTATACCCAATTGGTTGGGCATTTAATTATTAAGTATTATTATCTCATATACCTACAGATGAGAGTATTTCAGGTAAGTATTCTAGGTAGAAAATCTTTACACATACCCAAAGCGGTGTAGCAATCATACCACGCAGCATTAAATGAGTGACACTTTAATATGTATGGTTTGTTGTCAAAAAAAAACAATAGAGCAATAATGAAAGTCAATGTTTCCTCAATCATAACTTGATCAGTAGGGTCTGTTATGATTTGTTAATTGCGATAATATCTCTTGTGATATATGTATATACTGCATTTGTATAAATTGGAAGGACAATGCATGAATCCTCACTCACTCATCGAGTCCGTCACTAGACGCACTACTGTTATCACGAGTCTCTCAGTTCATTAATATAATCAATCTCTTGATCACATCGATCTCACTCGCGATTAAAATCTCACGCTGTCATCTTTATATCATTACATTTGTATTTATTGTATTATGGTATCAACAATAAACTCTCCTCTTCTAAAGAACCAAGAAACCACGACCTTTATCTTCTCCACATCATTTACCGCCAAAGCGTGTCCGGAAACTTGTACGTATGCAGTTTGTCGTATCACACTTCACTGTGAAATGTTGTATCGAAAATATATGGAAAATATAATAAATAAAAATATATTATTAAAGACCGTCCAACCTCTTTGGATTGTATAGTACTGACATAAAATTCATGTCTAAATAAAACACGGTTCTTATCAGTTAACACTTTACAGGACGCCAGCAGCAAACAAATTTTGAAAATAGCTGATATACTGGATCATTTGTTAGGTTAGGTTTGGTTTTGATTCTTGAATTTATGAATCTTGACAAAATCAAAAAAAATGAAATAATGTTCATATTGAATCTAATAAAATTGGAGACCGTATGGTATACGGACATATCTTTCCGATACGAAAGCTCACGGCAAACTGTGCCACGGTGAAATGTTTTACGTACAATTTCCATGTAACCCCGCCAAAGAGGTTATCGTTATATATTGATATATATCAGAAAAAACTAAAAGACGTAGTGGTTTATCAGGAATACTTGACGTTAAGTTGCTTCAGATAATCTGTTAATTTACACAAGTAATGAATTACAGTGGGCTCAATATAATGTATGCATTTGATACATGATACAATATCTTTAGGAATCAAAAGGACTTGACCTTATAGTTCTCACAAAAAAATACTGTATTGTTATTGAAATAGTAAAATTATGTTTGTCAGCTCCGTGAAATTATTTTATTAAAATGGCTGCAAGTATATTGTGTCTTTGGCCAAACAAAAGCGAAAGTTTTTTTGACAATAGACATCTTTCTGTAATAGTAATTTATTGTTAACAAAAGCCACCGCGACTGTGAATAGCTGGCAATACCTTTTGATATTGATAAATATTTAAAAAATGACAGATTAGAATTCAGAAATTGGGCAAATATAATTTGGATAATATAGAGCTAAAACTAAAAATTCTTTCCCCGTAACCTTTCTACATCCATCAACGTGCACCCAGCAGTCTACCAGTCTAATAGTAAACACGATGTCAAATCATTTCCGAAATGTTTATTTTTCTTTTGATGCTGTCTTCTATCGAAGGTTGCTGACCAAATTGCAGTCCATCTCTCCATTAATATGAGCCAGTCGTATCAAATGACCAGTACCTAGGATATTGAGTCACTTACGGAAGTTATGCTGATAAGGTTATGTGGCAACAGAGATGGCAACACCTGCGACAAGCGGAATATATAAGAGTAGAAAACCATGGCAACCAAAATCAACAATCATATACAAGACATATCGCAACGAACACAAAACGTATTATGACTGTTATTGGTAATGGGTATACACAATCAAATATAAAGACATCGAGTATTAAAGCGATGATTGTTCTAAAAGTATCTGCTAAATTATACCTTTCCCTGCATTGTGAGTTCAAGTAGGTATATCATACTTGTTATTAAAAATATAGCCAAAGTATATTTTCTGTAATTCATAGTACCTAGCTATAATTTCTTTTGGATTATGTATTGGTTTTTACGCAATTCATTTATTTATAAACAGCGCATGCGCTCATGTAAATAAATGTATAATATACAATAGTACAACAGACTATACAGAATAATAATAATAAAAAATTACAGTCATGTACAATTTATACAATAACATTTATCGTTGAATTATTAATATTAAAAAAGGAAAAAATTCGATAATATAAAAGCAGCATAAAAATCATTAAATACAGTGTTTAACGGAGGTATTGAACATGTAAATAAAATAACTATTCAAAAGAGAATGAATCATTGGTATTAAAGAATAAATATAGAAACTGGCTTAACTCAGGCACAGCCGCATAATAAGTATACGCACAAAACTATCAAATTGCGATTATAGTGCATACAAACCTATTATAAAGCTATTTAAACGCCTAAATAATAACAAATCTGATTGCGGCTCTGCTCGGCTGTCTAGTGGTTGGCCGCCGGCATTCGCACCTCGATCTCGCATTCTTCGTTAATCTGATCCAACCCGCTGGGCCACCGCTCTCTGAGATTGCTTTAGACTTTAGTTGGTATAAAGAATACAAAAAAAATCCAACGCAATGATTCACGAAGTGTGATCTCTTAATGTACATAGGTAAACAGATTAATATCGTACACACAAAAAATGATTTTTCTTTCGAAATGCAGAAATTAAAGGAGAACATATTGGGCATATCAATTTTTTTGAACATTTTCCTATTTATATCAACTGTCAATAGTGTGGTAGTAGTGAAACAATCACAGAAATACCCAGGCATTGATAAAATTACATAAATGTACTGTAACCTTAAGGGCAATCGAATCTGGAGGCCATGGATGAAAAACCGATGTTTTACGCATTGGGCTAAAATAATATGAAAATATGTTATATATATTTTCATATATAATGTGAAAGTTGGAGGGTTAAAATATTTACGTTCACCTGCACTGCACGTGCACTTAAGCCCCGCGGCTTAAGCATCGGCATATAGTTTCGTAGGTCCCATGTTCGAATCTTGTGTCTGGCAAACACACATATTATTTTTCAACTTGTGTTTGAAGTCAGAGTTGAGCAAGTGGCTGACATCCATTTCTCGTAAAAATAAAATCTGTTAATAATACTTGTAACCTCCACTCTGTGGAGGCCTATATTTATATTATGATCTCATTAGAATCGGACATGGTGGAAAAAATCTTTGTGGAGGCATATGATCTTCCCAGGATTGAACATGGTGAAGTAAGTAACCAAAAATAATATTTTACGTAGTCCTACAATTATGAGAAAGAGGGTATTGGGTATTGGGTATATGAAACCGTGTTATGAAACCTTATGCCTAATTTTGCACATTTATAAGCAATGGACTCAGAAATAATGGGAACTGAAATAGCTATCGGGTATGGAGAAGTAGGCAACCGTTCTCGAGTAAGGAAGAATACATGATTAATTTAAACACGTGTCAAGAATACGTCATACGTCAAATACTGACAACTTTTCTCGGTTTATGTATTGATGCTCATTTAATATTGGTGTATTACACGTCATACTATTGCACATCTATAATGCATGGTTCATTTTCGTAGGACACTCACACATGCAAAACCCTGCGTCAAAATTTGTTGTATCGGTATATTATTATAGCCTATCGGAATTCTATTTTTTATCTGTTATGTGATTATAACACTATTTAAATCAAACAAATGTTAATAATAATTGTCTTCGTCGCAACCAACTTCTTGTAATAATTAGACAGTGGGGATAGTTTCGGTCAAACCGTCAAAGGGTGGTCAATGTTGTTAAATTTTGTAAGTATATAATATTAATTTAGATCACACATACATAGCTCAAGCATGGGTGATAATCTCATGTATTATGTACAATAGCGGCTTTATCGGTTGTTAGTGACTTCGTGATTTCAACAATTCAAAAGACGTGGTAGTCATTTTAAACAGAGACTCGATCAACAAACCAATAAGTAATTGTTTGCGTCACTTAGTTCACTACACGTAGCATAATACTATCTCTGGTCACTGGTCCTCAGCAGAACTGGAAACTGAAATTCTGAGAACCCCATAATTATTTCAGAATCAAAACCAGCGCTTGAAATGGAAAATTTTACGAACCGGAGCGCTCTTTATGTAGGTATATTATATAAAATTT
Source organism: Rhyacophila brunnea (assembly GCF_057557595.1). Classification (NCBI taxonomy): domain Eukaryota; kingdom Metazoa; phylum Arthropoda; class Insecta; order Trichoptera; family Rhyacophilidae; genus Rhyacophila; species Rhyacophila brunnea. The sequence goes on along the minus strand of NW_028232893.1, from coordinate 17,899,430 downwards.
GATGTACACTTATTTTACAAAAATAAATGTGTTAGACATATATACCTACTTAGCATAGACGGTCAAATAAAATAACAGTTATTCTAATAGATTTTTCTTCCTCCTTCTTTCCTCGATGTTTCGGGCTGATTTGCAGAGGCCATTCGTGATGAAGTGTACTGTATACCAGTGGCGAAGGGTGGAGGTAGGCTGGTAAGATCTGCCATAAATAGTGCACACTAAGTTTTGTTAGTTATACGCATTTGTTTTCATTGAAATAAGACTACAATTTAAAAATAATGGTCTTGTTTAGTTTTAAAAATTCAATTAAACCCTCCGAAACCAAGCCATAGTAGATAATAGTCAAAAATACTTCTCTCTCTATAAAATATCTAAAATTATGCAATTAAATTATACTTACATAACTTTGAATATTTTATAAATGGACTAATATTTTTTATCTATTATAGTTTTGTTTAGGTAGACCTGAACTTAAAAAAAAAATGAACCAACAATATGTGTAATAATATGAATTTATTCTTAATCCAACAAAAACAAATAAGAATGAATGAAAAAGTGTGACAATTTTGTCGTATCGCCCAAAATATACCAAAATTATTATGGTTTGGTTAGGCAGAGTTTAATTGTTTTTTAAAAACTAACCAACATAGACTGTAAATTGTAGTCTTAGTTCAATAAAAACAAATACGTATGACTAACAAAGTTTAATGTACACTATTTATGGCGGACCTTAACAGCCTACCTCCACCCTTCTCTACTGCTGTATACTTCCTTTAAAATATACGCGGTTTGGTAGACACTGTTTAATAGAGATGGAGCCTAAATGTATTCTTAATATCGTATTATTAACTTTAATAAAATAAGCATTTTATAAAATATATACAGTGTGAAAGATTTTATAAAATATTATTCATAAAAGATATTTGTCAAAGATTTTTGATAGTCTAATACCGACCTAATAGGCAGTGTCTTAATTAGGGATTACAATACCGAATGAATATATCAATGCCAGTATTTCGGTATTACTTGTTGAATACTGGTATTCGTCAAAACATATTATAGTAAACAAGAAGTTTCTACCTATCAATAATTATATTTAGTTATTAAAATCTATTTGACACACTATTTTATAGCAACCTAAAGTACCTACCTACTTTCATTCATTATGTTGACTTTTATAAATATGTATCATAATATTTTAGACCTGTTAATTTTGGGTACTGCTAACTGCGGCTACACGAAAATCTCTCTAATTCAACGTTAAATCATTAGTTATAGAATAATTGGAAATGTTTTCCACGAATGTTTTGTTTTTCGAAATAATGTTAATTCATCGCGACAATTCTACAAGCATATTTGAGGGATTTTCTTTTAATTCTTATTTAACTTTTGTTCATTTCAGTCAATATATTTGCATTTTGGCAGCATTAATCTTATCCACTAAATTGAATATCGAATATTATAGTACCTAAGTGATGAAAAAATAATTACAGGATAAAAAGAACTTTTTATATACCACGTTTTTAAATTTTCTGTTAAATCATATAAACTTGACAATTCTGTATATAAATAATTTAGGACAAATAAGGCAATTGTCAACAAATCATTTTTTTGCTATTTTGCAACAAACAAACAAATATAGAATACTAAAATGTCATTTTGATTTCCATAGTAACACACGTATATAATATTAATAATTTAGTTGTTAGGACCACCCCCTTAGCAAGCAATAATAGTGGATTGGATTACGGATTTCTTCCGAAATAACTTTTCATACAAAACAGAAATAACTGAAAATGAATTCAATTCTACTTAAAGATGGCTAAAAGTATTAAAAGAATGCATTGGCATCGTGTTATGATATATTCTAAAAGTTTCAAATATCGAGCTAGTCGGTAAGTTAGTTAAAAATCGATTGCAAGATTTGTACTGGATAAACAACCACCGGACAAACAAGAATACGAGCTAAGAAAAACGTGGTAATAACATTATTAATTCATTTTCGAAAAGCATAATCGTGTATGCTTTCTTAATACCGAAAATATCGGTATTTTGGATTTTTGAAACCGGTATTACAATCCCTAGTGTTGGTTACAACTGCTCTACCTACGTACATGCCTCCTGTGAAGTTATATCTGTTTTTTTTCTTTAAAATCAAAACGAAGCTGCGACCCAATTTTGGACGACATTCCTCGCGCATATTCATAATATTATAATTAATAATAAATACTGTGCTCGTATTTTTTGAAGTTTCACTCTTGCTGGCCTGCTGAAATAAAATTGTTACTTACAGCATTCCTGGAATATTCTCACATGAACATATGAAGTAATTGAGGTGTTGGAGATTAAAGGCATCCAAGTCCATAATACTAATTGTAACAACGATGAGTAAAATCAACTTTAAAGTAAAATACTAAGCAATTATTGCAACTTTAATATTTAAAAAAAAAAAAATTCCCCAAATATTTTATCATTACTATTCCAAAAAAAATATTTCTTTATATATAGTATAGCATATAGAAGACTTCTCAGTGACGTACCTGTCATGTCGGCAAAGCGTGCTAGAGTCGTGTTAAAATAATATATCGCTTCTGAAACTCAAACCAAAACTTTACTAATAATAATTCTAACATCACTCCTGATCGTTTTAGACTTATTTTTATTATACGTAAATTTATAGATCCGACACTACGGGAGCGTAAAGAGATATGATAAATTTGGGGGCGTTCATTTGGAAACGGAAGTGTGATTAGCTGCACTGAAGGGGATTGTTAGTTCACAGTTTTAACACGTGAACAAGAAGTTCTTGTTCCACAATAACGTTATTAGTTATGTACAGGCACGCACACAAAGACGGGCGGTTTCGTTTCCGGACTACCCCCCCCCCCCCTCCCCCAAGAATGAAGAAAATACAAATTACTTAGGTGAATCGAATATCACTTCTTCTCATTTTCCAGGACTTTACGACTAAGGAACGTGATCCTGATGAGTTAGTTGTCTGTCGGACAGCCATCTCAACGGGTTGACCCCTCTCATATGGGCATTCTACAAAATGCAAGGCATGTGTCAGTGGAAGACCTCTGTCACACATAAAATGATGGTACATGTCTAAAAGACAAGACAGCAGACAACACAAAGGGACACTAATAATATTATGACCATTATATATTAGGCCACGTGCATTCGATAGTCATTTGTGGGTGCGACAAGTCGCAATAAATTAAAATTCAATTTTTATTTGTTTTCACATTATTAATAATTACAAATTATTAATTTAAGGCATTCACAACATGGGATTTATGAACAAAGAAATATTATTATAAGGGTATTTTATCTCGTAATTATAATACTAATAATAATAAGTATACAGCTGCGGTGTTCATCGCTAGAATCAAAGTGAGGAGTGTATGGGCACGAAAAATGTACCCGGAAAAGTGCGGGAGTCCGTAATAGGTGGAGTAAATGCGGAAGTCAGTGGCAGATCCTAGATTTTGGCACCCCGCCCCCTCCCGCCGTCTTATAAAAAACAATAATAAATTATCATGGATAAATTTTATGGCTATTTCTCGATGTTTGAATATGTATACACGATTAGTTTAAAAAAAATAACAAAATTATAATAATATAATCATGGAGTGGTATCCAATATTAGAAAACAAGTTTGTTATAAATATATGTTTAATTCAATCAACAGACTTTGCTACTAAGTATTTCATATTTGTACATATATAATATATGTAACATCAATCTATCTAATAATACCTCACGAAATAAATCAAAGCACTGGTACCTAAATGTTGAATAAAAATAGTAAAATTGTTTCTGATCAAAAGAGACGCTAAAACGTTTTTTACTGTCCGAAAATTTCATACCCAAAGTTTGATAACCCTTCAAATTCGAGTCGCTTTTTTTGCAATGCAATTCACGAAAGATTTACCGTTGCCAACTATTCTCAAGTATGGAAAAATGTAAGAGTACTTTGATGGAACAAGTTTTGCCGAGGGCTGCATGAGTTGGAAATAACTTCCTTGTGTTTTAGTTACGCTATATATATTTTAAATAAAATACAGTTTTTTTGTTATCACAACACAGGTAGAATTGATGTAAGAAAAACATTGAATTTCTTTGACTGTTTTGTGAAAAGAACTGCGTAGTTTAACTGTTATTTGTTTTAAATTTAAACGACATCATATAGTTCATACATAATTATTATGAAAAACCTCAAAGACATACTTACATATTATAAAAAGAAAAAAAATATGGCGTCGAACTCCAACAGAAGCATCAATATGACTTAAGCGTCAATTACATCGAGCTATTTTACGAGCTGTTTGTTGGCGAATTTAAAAGCGGGCGATTCAGCTACCTACTGCGATTGTGATGATGACACACAAAACTTTCCATTCGCTGAGAAGCCAAAAGCCAGCTACTATTTTGACAGAACGTAGTTAGAACGTAGTTTAAAAGAAATTAATGAACGTAGTTCGTTTTTTTACCGTGAGGTCTCTACTGCGCAGACACAGTAGGCCCACACACCGGCATGTAGCGTGTAAAGTTCACCGGCTTTCATTTTTTCTCGGTAGAGTGTTTACAATATGCTTGTTAGCTTGTTCGATGATGACACTGGGCGACTTTACAGGCAGATTGTAAATTCGCCAACAAGCAGCTCGTAAAGTAGCTCAATGTAATTGACGCTTTAATATAATGTAATAATCGTCACAGGCGACTCTCGTGGTGCAGTGCGTAGGGCACTTGCCTTCCATCTGGGACCATTGAGTTCAGTTCCCGGTGAAGACACAATATATTTATGTGATTTTCTCAATGCCTGGGTGATTGTTTAAAATTACTAATAACCACCTTGTACGAAAAAGCAAGGACATGGTTATTAATAATATAATATATTTAAAAAATCGTCACAATATATCGACCTACAGATACGCGGCGTCGTATATTTACCACCAATATGCATGCGTTCAAAGGCCGTATTACTACAAAATTATTGAATGTATTACGACAACTACCAAATGGCACTAACGTTATAGACTTTTTAAGGCCCTCAAGAAAAAGTTATTTTTGTTTTGCTATATCATACTTATTTAATTTTATATATTTAAAAAAATGCAATTGAAATTTTTATCCCATATGGTTTTTGTTTGGGTTTTAATCCAGGGGCGGCAGGTTATATGAAAGTATGGTGAAGCCGGCTAGTATGGCGAAAAAGTATGGTGGGGCGGGCTGGCAATCAATTTGTGGCAAAATTTGAACGTTAACATTATATTATATGGGTACGTTATAATGACCAAAGTAAATCCTCTGTGATGCCCTAAATTTTTTTTATCGCGTCGCCATTTTTCGTAAGTTATCGGCTATTAATGGCCTGCTTCATTCGGCTGTATGAGAAAGCTGATTCCTTGCCCCTCTTTTAATTTAATACCTCTATGGTTTTAATTAAATTTGAAAAACTAACTAACACCATCTATTTTCTTAATTCAAATATAATATCATTATACGTTTATATTATGTGTACTTAGTCATTAGTGTTGTCCATATTTTTATACGATGTCGATTCATGGACCTTGAGGGCAAGAGAGCGGAAGATAATAATTATTGATGCCTTCGAAATGTGGTGTTGGCGACGAATATTTCATATTTCTTGAACAGAGCACATGAAGAACCAGTCAATCATCCAGAGACTACAGATATTTGTTTGAGACACATTCTGCAGTTTTTTTGACATATTATTAGGCTCTCTGTAGCAACCAAGTAAAGAAGCTTAGTGGGGGTAACATTTACTTTGCTTTGAGAGAAGCAGAAGATCGAGAGCGGTGGAAAATTTTGGTTGTTCAAAATATGGCGTTATTTTATGGTAGTCATGATCCTCAGTCATGAAAGAATGACTACGAAGAGAGGAGATTCATATATAGTAGTGATGTCATATTATTATTATGTAAGTACTATTATTATCGTAAAATATATAATTGACAGGTAGGTATACTACCGACCTTCAAAAGATACTTTTAGACACTGTTAACTAGTGACAACTTCGATTAAGAAGTCTGAAATTCCCGTAATGATTTATAATATAACTTACAATATATTGCCTTTTAAATCTTAAAGAAAATATGTCTAATAGATGCTGTACAAATAAATAATAACTATATCTGTACCCAATAAAAAATAATTAAGACAATCGGTAATCATTTGGTAAATATATATTATTATACTTGGGCACGTGACGCGAATTTGAGTTGTATTTCTTTTTACTTCTCTCCAAAGTTCACAAATTTTACATCGAGCCTAGAGCATTTTTATTGTAAGACAGGGTGGTTTAATCTCAAGGCCGCAAAATCGTGGCTCCCAAATAATATTTATGCTTTACTTTAACCAGCACGGTTGTAATATAGCAAAAAATAGTGGCAAAGACACCATACTGGTCGATTATTTAAAGTTTATAATTATTAAGCTTTGAAATTTTATTTATTCTTTAGAGTTTTTTTATTTTTACCACTTACAGAGCCATCTGTATGGACGTTTATATGTATATTAAGTAAAACAGCTCAATTTGGAGTATTTTCACGCAAACAAAACAAACATAAATTTTATAATAAAATACTTTACAATGACAATGTAAGTATTAGGTAGCAAATCATTTAACTATTGCATAATCGTCCCATCTACAGTCAGCATATTCTACACGCGTAACATTCTTCGATGGGGTTTAACTGCCTCGGGGTAGGTCATCGAAACGCTCGAAGTTGCTATAATGCAGATGCCAGCAGATTTCCCAATTTGCAAACTACTATATCAACAATGAAAATAATAATCTTCGTTCGTAACATACACATTTATCGATTGTTTACGCTGCACTAAAAACTCGCTCCTTCATTCATCGGAGCAACCACCAATCTGACTTCCATCTCAACTCCTGGTCACCTCCTAAAGTGGTCTCGTCTCCTTGCAACAAGATATGCTAAACGCAAATCAGAATTAGTAATTGAATACTAACATGCTGTTTGATATTATTTGGTCTACGGAGGACTTACCGGAAATATCGAACAGTGTATGTGAAAAGAAATCTATGTAATCAATAATCATATTGTGATAATAACAATCTAGCGAGACGGTTTTACCTTTATAATATTTAATCGTTCAACTGCGATGTAATTTTGTATGTAACTATATGTTTACACACGTCCCAATGTCCAACCGTGACTCAGTGGGGAGTGAGTCGGCTGATGAAACCGTGGCTTGTGCATCAGTATTATTTTGTAAACTATCGATTACTATAAAAAAAAAATATATGATATTTTTATATTCAGTAAAATACTGAAGATAAAACAAAAGCCCCATAATCATGGCTGCCCGATAAGTATGGGACTCGGGGTTACCATTTTTGCAGTTGGTATGACTTTCAACTACGTAGCTTAGTTTTTTTATATGGATACATAATGGGTTAAAAAAACACAAAAATGTTGTTCGGTTGTTTATTTTTTCATATCTATTTTAATATTACATGATAGTACGGCTTTATTATTTTGATAGTTGAATGTGTATTGGGGGGATAACGACTTTCATTATTTAATTTAGAGATTATTAAATTTTGTGAACTGCTTTATGAAAGGTTTCATATCGACTACTCGTTATATCTAAATTCTAATACAATATAATATTATGATACTAAGTTTGAATGAAGAGTATTTCATTATCCTTAGTTATGTAGCAATCATACCACTCACCATTACAAGTGTAATACATTTCAATATTTATGTTTTATTGTCAAAATAAAACAAAGTAGCGAAAGCGATTGTCAGCATTTCCTCAATCATAACCTAGATCAATAGTGTATATTATGATTTAGTTAATCGCGACAATGTCTCTTGTAATGTATGGACTACATTTTTGTATAAATAGCAAGGACGATCCATCACTCGTCACTCATCTCGATAAACGTCTCACTACTCATCAGGAGTCCCTCACTCGACACAGTCAACAGTCATTCACTCGAACCCAGTCTCGCAATACTATTAATCTCTCGATAACATCAACATTATCATAACATTACTCTGTCACCTTTATCATTGTATTTATTTATCTTTGTAGCGATAAATAAACTCTCTCCTTGAAACTTCCAAGCAACTACGACTTTATCTCACACACCTCATTATCCCTACAGTTATACTGTATGTCGATTGATGTTATTATAATCAACAATCTACCTTTCCTCAACAGGCACTTTTTGCCACTGGACAATGTATATAATTTCGATGCGTGGTCTTTTACAACCATTCACAATGTGGTGTGACTGTTTTTTTCCCTCACTAACCCTGTTAGATATTTAGTTATTTAAAAAAATAATAATTAATTCAGTTACAATGATTGACGCCAGGATTTATAACCACTGTAATTGAGAGAGACCCACAATAGTGATTTCGGAGTGCGTGTGAACAAAACACAATCCCTTGGGCGTTCATTATCTTCACGATTATAATTATTATTCTGAATTCCAAAATTTTAATAGTTATTATAATTAGGAGTCAGTGTACTCCGAATAATGGTAAAAGATTTCTACGTATCTTGAAGATGATACGAGATCTATCGTGATTATTGTCTGCGTGCGTCTTTGACTTTTAATAATTCAATAATCCCATAACTCATCGTGCAAATCCAAGAGTTGAGACTATTATTTATAACCTCTTTGATGAAAATCTTGGCAGTTGCAGTTAGTTTTCATATCCACTCCTGTTCATATTTTGATCCCACAGAAAAGATTAATAAGACAGAAATGTGAAAGCCAGTCACCATGAACCAAGTGCGCCAAATTTCATCAAATATAACCAATATTGAATGAAGTTGAAGTCGATGAAAAGTTGACTTAAAATATACAATATATTAAAAATCGTATTTATTTGCGCTAATTGCTTATTGGGACAGTGGTGGTTTTAGGAACTAAACTTAGGCAATCATATTTTTTGTGGTAAACATCAAATAATCATTAAATTTAATGACCCCACCAAACCACACTTGCCTCGCACCATACCGGTCTTAATCGGGCTATCACGTATCTACGTTTGTATGTGAAGCATCATTTTTTAATGTCTGGGAATGTCGCAGGAGTATTTACCCACGACATGGATCGACATGTACTACAATGTGCTTTGACTGAATCTCCATGACTTTAAGTTAGGAGCACGTAGAGGCAAAATTGTAGTAAGTAACAAAACCTAATACAAAACTGCTGAACAATCTAAGTGAAGAGATCTTCATGTTGGCAATATGATACATATCAGATGTAATATACCTACTTGAAAAATATTTCTTGAAAAAAATACGACGCTCGATGTGTCTTGAACCTGTAACAACTGGATTCACGCCAATGTGCTTTACAAATTAAGCTACGGGCAACCTACTTAATTAAAATAAATTTAACTAAAAGTTCTTACGTGAAATGCTTATCAAATAGCGTTAATGTTGGCTATCTGTGTTTTGTATTTTAAGTCATTGTATCAATAAAATTAAATGCCCTAATTACTAACCCGCATCACTCAAAATTTTAGCTATAACGTACTTGCACTTGCTAATAATTTAATAAACCATTTCTTTTATTCAACAAATAATTCACAAGACTTGAGAATGTACCATTCTATATATTTCATATACATAGAATGATATAGAATTTATATTGTATAAGTTGTATACTTATACAATATGCATATACAATATACTACATGTGTTTTTCATTAATACCGGTGTAGTCATCAAAATTTCCCGACAAAGATAATATGTTCGTAACGTCCAACGGATGGATTTGAATCGGAAGGCTCGAAAAGTTTTTATGCGAAGTCACCCGTTTGGAAGAGTGTTTGATGGCGTATCTTATGATAGTCAGAATCCTGGATTGAAGGTGGATAGTGGAAAATAGACCGGACTCGGACTGCACCAGGGGTCAGGGCCTCGAGCTATTACTATTATAGTTACATAGGAAACTAATAACAAACGAATACGTTTTTCCAAAGCCTTTACTGGTTGCAATTTTTATTACAATCTTGATTATCATAACGTTCATAGTTACTGTTTTTTTCTCTATAATAACAGGTACCTAGTCCTATTGTGCCTACATGGAGCCAAGTCAAACAAAGACACGGAATTTTATCTAGAGTTCAGATAACGAAGCATCTTTTAAATGTTGAGAAACTTTATTGTTATTATTATGATGTCACTCTTGAAGAGTGTTTTTTTTATCTCAAACTGTGTGAAAAAAGCTCTTGATGAAGAAATTAATAAATGTATAAACACTTAAATTTCTTTATAATTATGAAGGAAGTTGTACTACCTGCGATTTTGTAACGAAAATCATAAAACGCAACATTTACGCATGCTTCAAATGGGATTATAATATTATCGCAATATTATAATGATTTATGGTGACGTAATTTTATAAAATAAAATGTACAATATAGTCAATGTCTTGAAGGCGTGAAGACTCAGATGGTTCGGTCACGTTGATACGGTCACGTAGAGCTATTCATAAAAGTACATCTGGTAGGCTCTTGGCCCCTGGGCCACACCCAGAGGTGTTGAACGGATTACGTTAAAAATGACGCAAAGAAGTTGGTTGTGACTGACTTTTGAGAGAGAAGTTGGGTTATAGATTCGTGGAAGATGATTGTGCAGACGGCTATGGACCAGAATGGTTTGTATCGCAAGTTTCAGTAAGTATGTGATATTAATATATACTCGTAACATTAAATTACATTGAAAAACATTACATTCAAATTTCATGAAGTATCTTCGGTTGATAACATTAATATTAATACAGTATTATAGATAACGAAAGGATTTTTTATTACAAAATATTTTGCTTTTTGCATAACGGCCCACATGCGCCACGTAGGTCAAAATGGAGGTTTTATGGTATTTTTAGAGCATAAGCCTGGATATTCCATATACGTTGTAGATAATCTATTTATATCATTTTAAAACCTTATTACCCTTAATATTTATTTTAAACTTTGATGACTGCATAAAGTATTTTTATTACATAGAAATAGTATTCTTTTAAGCCTCTCGATCTAATGTTTTAGAATATAGTCATATTTCAGTACATCATGTGCAGTGGGGTTAAGATTTTTTAAATTTATTAATTTTTAAACGCATTTATAAAACCATGTCCAGGAATGTCCAGGCATATGCTCTGAAAATACCATAAAATTCTCCATTTTGACCTACGTGGCGCATGTGGGCCCTTTGACTTTGATTGTTTAGTTGCTTAATGTATCGCGAAATTTCTTTAAAAATAGATATTGGTAATAATATATAATATGAATCATTTAATAAATAACAATGCTTACCACTTGACGTATGTGGTCTGTCGGGAGATGGAGCTAAATCACTTCCAATTCCACTTGATCCTGCAGAAGATCCTACAACTGGCCTTGCCGCAGTAGGGCCAGACCCTGCCGCCCTTCTTGGTCCAACATTTGTCTGAGCAGAGACTTGCGGCGTTCTCCTAGGCGCATCGTAATCTCTTGGAGGCAGTAACAATGGCTCTCGTCCTGCAAGCCGTCTTCTCAATTCAGCAGCGAGTCTTTCTGCTGCTAATTCTTGCTCGGGAGCCAAACGAGTCTCATGCCTTTGTTCATTACGGTTTTCAAAATCATATTTGGCTCTTGTTGTGTGTTCAGTGCGATGCTCCAAATCATATTTTGCTCTTGCATGATGCTCGAGTTCATAACGAGCTCTAGCATTTGGATCACTTCTCTGATCAACTTCATATCTTGATCTGATTGCTAATTCGTTTTGATGATCCATTTCATATCTAGCTCTAACTGCTGGATCATTTTGGTGATCTATATCATATCTTGATCTAGGGACTGGTTCGTTTGCGTGATCGAGTTCATATCTAGCTCTGACTGCGGGATCATTTGAATGATCAACTTCATATCTTGATCTAGGCATTGATTCATTTGGATGATCATGTTCATATCTAGCTCTAACAGCTGGGTCATTTGGGTGATCGAGTTCGTATCTAGCTCTTATCGCAGGGTCACCGTTTGGGAGTTCTGGATCGTATCGTGGTCTAGGAGTGGGTTCTCCGCGGGGTTCAGAGTCGTACCGTGGTCTGGGTATCGCTTCTTCTGGAGCTACTTGAGGATAAGGTTCTTCGGGTTCATCAGTTTCTGGGCCCAGACCAGCGACTGCACGAAGATGGGCACACAGTGCCTGTGCAGTTTGTTCGGAATCACAACGATATGCATGAGCATGTAGAGGGCACCTGTAACAATTAATAAACAATGATTGAGTATACAAATAATGGTAAACTGATTTCCGGAACCAAAAGCGATTCTCATCAATATCACTTAAATCAAACGGATCAACAACTACTTCTATATTGGATAACAAACATCAATAATTGACGGTGGTATGTATGAGAAGATTTTTCGCAGAATCAAACTGGTATGAAGTTCACTCAGGCACCTGAATAGTACCTTAAATAGTGAACCCCCAATGTGTATTAAGCTTATAGTGTTCAACCAATATGTACTACCAATACTTAGGTACTAAATATAGACCATTAATGTGGGAAAAATGTGGAGTAGCGCAACTTGGGACATCAATGTGCATATTGGGTATAAAGCGGTAAGACCACAAAATATGCCAATGTATAAGGAGGCTGACAGGAGTGAGCGATATGAAAATATAAAATGGTAATGGGCGATGAGTAAACAACTGTTGAACAACGCCCTTAAACCTGCTCGATCGACGAACTCTTAAAATTCGGTGACTGCAAATAACTATGGACCGAGAAGAGTGGTAGAAGTTATGGGAGGGGAGATCTTTATCTTATCTGCAATATGTAGTGAAAAATAATGCAAATAAGTTATGTATCTACGTACCAAATTCAAACTAATCGTAGTTTTTTTATCGATTTCGGATAGTTAATGTTCATTGAAATGCTAAAAAATTGAGGTAATTGATACTTTGATTTAAAATCCAAAAGCCGACTGCCAAAATAAATGCAATTTATGAAACTCTTAAAAATATTTTAAACTACTATTTAATTTCATCGTAATTAAATGGCACGCACATAAATTGGTTGGTTTGGTACATTGGTACATTCTAGTAGTCTAATATATAAAAATTAATATTTGTGTGTTTGTTTGTTCGTATTTAATGCGCAGCCATACCGTTCATCCGATTGCGATAAAACTTTGTAAACTTATTGCTTGCACTTGCGGGAAGAGTATAGGCTATACTAATATATAAAAATGAATGTCTGTCTGTCTGTGTGTCTGTCCCGTATGCGTTCCTATACCGTTCATCCGATTGCAATGAAATTTTGGTAAGTGGTTGTATGCATACCCATAAAGGTTTCTAAATTAGAAAAATCATCATCTTCTTCTTCTTCTTCATTATATTTTCTTTTATTCGTATGGTTCCTATACCATTCATCCGATTGCAATGAAATTTTGGTAAGTGGTTGTATGCACACCCATAAAGGTTTCTGAATTAGAAAAATCATCATCTTCTTCTTCTTCTTCATTCTATCTTCTTTTATTCGTATGGTCCCTATACCATTTATCCGATTGCGATGAAACCTTCGTCAGTTGTTGTGGTAACACCCGCAATGGTTTTTGAATTAGTACAACTATCTTCTTCTTCTTCTTCTTCTATTCTATATTCTTCTATTCGTATGCGTTTCTATTCCATTCATCCGATTGCAACAAATTTTTCATCAGTAATTGTGCCAACACCCGCGAAGGTTTCTGAATTGGTACAACCATCTTCTTCTTCTATTCTATCTTCTATTCGTATGCGTTCCTATACCATTCATCCGATTGCAATGAAATTTTGATCAACTGTTGTGCTCACGCCGCAAAGGTCTCTGAATTGTTACAACTATTTTCTTTTTCTTCTATTCTATCTTCTTCTATTTGTATGCGTTCTTATACCATTCATCCGATTGCGATGAAATTTTGACCAGTTGTTGTGAGCACGCCCGCGAAGAGTTCTGAATTAGTACAACCATCTTCTTCTTCTTCTATTCGTATGCGTTCCTATACCATTCATCCGATTGCAATGAAGCTTTGGTGAGTTGTTGTGCCCTTGCCCGCAAAGGTTTCTGAATTACTACAATCATCTTTTTCTTCTTCTATTTGTATGCGTTCTTATGCCATTCATCCGATTGTGATGAAATTTTGACCAGTTGTTGTGCGCAAGCCCGCGAAGGTTTTTGAATTAGTACAACCATCTTCTTCTTCTTTTATTCGTATGCGTTCCTATACCATTAATCCGATTGCAATGAAACTTTGGTGAGTTGTCATGCGCATGCCCACGAAGGTTTCTGAATTAGAAAATCATCTTCTTCTACTATTCGTATGCGTTCCTATACCATTCATCCGATTGCGATGAAACTTTTGTCAGTTGTGTGCGGTTTCTAAATTATTATTATATAACATACAAAGTTTGTTGTTTGTTTGTTCCATCCAATTTTGATTTTTTTTTTACTACATATTTATAACATTAATAACGTTTTCATATTTTGGATTCGATTTTAATTTAGTGTTCTTATGTTTGACCTTTACTCCTATTATAATTATTTTCATATTGCCATATTGTATTACACAGATATTTTAATATTAAAGAAATAATTACCTCTTATTATTTTTCAAATATCTAAGATAAATATAACCACGAAGCGACCCCGTGCGAAGCCGGGTACTTCAGCTAGTTATATATAATATTTCAAATGTTCTTCTTCTTATTGTGCCATCCCTTAGCGGAGGTCGGCCACCATCAAGGCGATCTTAGCTTTGTCGTCTGCAACCCGGAAAAGTTCAATGAAGCTGAACTCGTACCAATCACGGAGGTTCTTAAGCCACGAAATGCGGTGCCGTCCTTTGTTACTTTAAATGTTCAAGTGTTTTCAAATTATGAATGGATAAATAAAATATTTGTTTACCTTGTGACTGGATTATATAGAAGTAACAGACAAACGACAGCGTCCCCTCTGGTCCTGGCCTCCGTAACACTCTCAGCCGGAAGAAAATGTTTCACAGCTCTTCCACTTCCCTTCCTGTCTTTATTCTGGACGATCTTTAGACCTCTCTGGGACAACTGAAGAGTGACTTTGAAAGGTTCAGCGAGGTCCTTAGATCTTCTTTCTAAGCGTGCCAGTGCTGAGAGGGCCACCGATGGTGCACTGCCGCTGGCTTCCTGAGCGCCAAGAAACCAGACATAATAAGATGACTTCTTCACATCTTTCTTTAGGGCTCGCAGGGCCATTGTAGAGTTAAACTGTCATGGGTGTGCCGTATTGGCGAATCTTCGGTGAAGTCCTCAACGGTGAAGACCTGTAACAAATTAACATAGACAATATTATTTTTTATTGATACAGTGTCCGATGTGATAAACTTCAAGAAGCTGATGAAATATTACTGAGCTAGAGATGTCGCTTGCTGACTGGATAACTAATGCAGTCATACAGTGGCATAAAGGCAACACAAAAATAATGGAAGTAAGTAACCTGAGTGTAGAGAAATATGGGATAAATTCAGTATTTATGTGTGGATCATAATAATATGCATTAAAGCTGGTCACGTGAAAGAAACACGCATTTAATATTGGGACAATTTGAGGAGACTTCGAGGGCTTTGTATGTATTGCTTTTTATGGTACGACTGTCATTAAGTAATAAACCAAAGCTGGCAAAAGGTTTGTTCTGGTTTCTTCACGTTTCTATTTTATTACCCTGTTCTGAAGTTGTACCAAACAGAGACTAAACATCCACAGGACCAGCCGAGGGGGGGTCCATTTGGAAGAAAAATCCATAATATAATAATCTATTATTGCATTTTATGGTGAGGTATTCCGCCCACTACTTATCATTTCGACACATTCCTCAATCAAATTGGCGTTTTAATTTAGTCGGTTGCACACGGGAGTCATTTTTGCAATCGGTCATCGTATGCGCGTGGCCTAATGATTTTAATTAGGAAATAGTTCCGTTAGTGTTCGTTTGTATCTCCCGCGTATCTTTTAGATATCCTTTATTACGATAATAAAGGCATATATATCTCTATTATGGTGTTAAATATCAATTCCTGATAGAAATCTATTGGATTAATTAAAATAAAATACAATATGTATACATTTAATATTTACCAGGAACGATTTTGTTTGCTTCAAAATAATACTGTCAACTGGTTACAGTAAATTACATACGTTCACCTAAATATTTTGTATTTTTTTCCGTTTCTGACTGGAGAGTTTCGGATCCGAGCATCCATTCTAATATGCCCTTAAATACTGGAAACCTGATTGAGTTTGGCAGATATATAAAGCAGTCTAGTTATAGTCAGCCCAATTTATCCATATTTTATCAATGTAGTTATAATATTTTTCAAAAAAAACATCACGAACTCGTCAATAAAATCGAATTACATTTTTTGTCCACATGTGTTCAATAATTAATGTTTCCTGTCTGCATCGCAACATAGCCGGTCGACTTCTCGACAACAGCACTCCGGCGTACACTTGTCTCTCTCGAAGGCTCGGGGCTCCGTGGCCCAGTGACACGGTTCGCGGAGCGATGGAACGCCGGGTCGACACCCCGCGGCCAATACCGTACCCATACCTACTACATACATTATATTATTATATGTTATAATTTATTCACTGGACCATTTTATTATGCGTTGCGTCCACGTTGTAACATTTTATATTTTAATAATATATGTTTTTAATAGTGCTGGACGTTTAATGGTTCGTGCGAACCGTTTGTTATAATATTTATAACATCGATATTGGAAAGTTAACGGGCGCGTAAGTGACAATTTGAAAATTTACAGAAGAGCAAAATTAAACAATAGTTTAAGTAGTCAAGTATATTATATACCTACATTTATCATTTATCACTAACGTCAAAACTATACCGTTCTTTATGATAGAATATCTAAAATACTGACTCTTGGACTATCTCATATATAACATCATTCAAATCACCCCGATTTTTCAAGAAACGCAAATAAGTGACGGGAAGCGTCTAGAGGTTTTAAGGATAAGGATTCAAATCAGTACTTAAATACGTGGTAACCTCCGTTTTGGATAACTGCTCGCGTGGCTTATGAACTAACTACTTTCACATTTTTTACTGACTATCTCATCGAAAAATAGTTTTAACTTTATCAGAAAAAAACTTTTCCTCACGTACTTTTGGAACAGTAAAAATGGCGTTTTAATCAATTTAATCATATAATTAGTAATTTTCGCCAAAACGTAACCTCGTGGTGAACGCATTGAACTATTTTATAATATAATTCAATTAAAACAGTCTTGGTTTCACCTTTTGCTATCTTCACGACACTAACATTTATTATCAAGGTCTGACGAAATCATACGAAATATGATAATTAATTATCAAACCAACCCCTAGCTGAAGCCAGACAAGTCCGCTTGTCTAATTATTTGTTTTAATTACATGTCTACAATTGCTGATTATTAAATTTATTGGTTTTACATAAAATTTATCCTATTCAAGGCTTAAGTAATCTATTTTTTTTAAAGGGCACAATTGAAAAATATAATAATTTTAGTGGCGAACTGTTTGATATTAATATTAAAAGACAGCACTAGCGCCTACGATATAAACTCATATACTGCGTGTCCACACCTCGTATATACATATACATTACACAACCTGTGAGTTTAATCAAATTTTTATTATACTAGTTACAAATACCCGATCTAATAAAGTCTGTCAATGGGGCCTTTTGGGTGACTTTTGATAGATAGATACTATTAAATATGTAATAAATAAAATAATACCCACTACAAAGATCTGAGCCAAATTAATTATTAAATGTTACGAACTATATTACTGGCAACATTTTTTACTATCCCCAGCATTGATTCTTATCACAACACTTCTTAGGTCGGTGGAATTCTAGCTGTCTTTTATTATGATTATTGCGTACCTATCCGTGCTATACACAATACTGCTATCGGCAGCTATTGGTGGCTATTGAGGGTAGTTAATCATATTTATCTATTGAGGAGATTAATTTTTATAATAAGTTAACCGTCTGAACTGTCAAAGGTGCTATGTTTTAACAGCACCTTTTTTGGCTGTGTTAGCTTTTAGAGCAAGATAGACAGTTTTGCCAGTTTAGACGGCTAACTTATTGTAACAATTATAATACATAAATAAGATAAACTACCCTTGATACCTGCCAATAGCTGCCTTGTGTATAGAATAGATGCGTTGATGGCGTTTAATGAATGCATTTAGTTTAGCCGAAGTAATATTAACTAGGTATAACAAAATATTAATCTGTGTCTTGATGAATTGAAAAATGTTGGCTATAAACTTTTGTATCATCAACAGGCTACTGAGGCAATGGCGATTATTCTAATTGACTACTTTTTATTCAAAATATTTCACTAGAATTAAAAACGAACATTCTTTATTGAAAATATACGTACGTATTTGAAAGATGACAACGACAAATCGTGTCAAAGTGTATACGAACAAAAACTTTGGATTATCCCAAGCTTTTGTCTGTCTGTGGTAGAAGATTCGATAGATTATGATACAGGTCATCTTTGTATTCTTTTTATTTTGACTATGTCCAATCAGTGACGTCCCTAGACAAAATGCCGCCCCTAGGCAGTGCCAAAATGCCGCCACATATTTTTATACTCATCATTTCATGACCATATGACATACCACTAAATCTAATTTAAATGCCATCTCTGCCTTAATAGACAATATTACGAGTCTACAGTTTCAGATAGGTACATTTAAAAATACACCTGACAACTTCCAAAACTCGCGTGTAACTGGCAGACATGTTTGGATAATTTTTAAATTAGATATGCACGTGTCATTGCTTTTCCGATTTGCCGCCCCCAAGCGACGCTCAATCTGCTTACCCCCACGGGACGTCACTGTGTCCGATCCTAATAAGATCATAACATGGGCCTCCGCAGAATAGAAATTTGTATTACCAGATTTTTGTTTTTATGAGAAATGGATGTTAGCCACTTGCTCAACCTATTAAGTTATTATCTATGTATATGTTAATCTTAAATTCAATACTTAGAGACAAGTGACTCTGTTAGTATTTGTATTACCTTTAAAATATCTTTGGTTATCTATATAAAATCTATTTCGCGTAGTATCGAGTCTTCGACACTGTTATTATATTATTCACGTTAGCGTTACTAAGTATTATATCACTATGCATTAGTGGTAAGATAGATAGAAGTACTAAAAATGAATCATTAATTATTATAGAAAAGTTGATAACATAAGAAGCAAAAAATTACACAATTTTCAATCCACGGAATTCTTTTAGTAATATAATGTACATTTTTTCTCATTGCGTGTGTAAAATTCACAAGCCATATTTTTTATTTAACTTCCTACGGTCAGAGTTCAAAATATTATGAGCAATAGAGTTTAAGTTACATACATATATGGTTGTATTATAGATGTTATGAACTCCCCGAGTCTTAAGTAATTGGTATTACAGCGAATAAGTAATAAAATTGATGCGTAGAAAAATGTATAGATATTTTAAAGAAGATTTTTCGACGCAAGAAAAAAGGGAAGACAGAAAAATACGACATTATAGAGAGACGTACATTCCGTCACATTCTGTTCATAAATCTAGAATATTTAAAAAAAAAAATGTTTCCGAGGTTGTTAGAAATTATTTATATTCAATGAGATATGTTACATTAGAAAATCTTTCTAATTCAAGAGTATAATATTTTTTTTATAATAATATATAGTGTTGACCTATCGTCGCTGTAGGATTGATTTCCCGAATAGACCAAATGTTCAGGAGACGAAAAACAAATTTCATAATCCTATAAGTATTTAAGTACATAGAGATATGTATTTAAATTGTTATTTTTACAGCATATGAATGATGTATTCATTACCATTACAAAGTAATTTAAAGAAAGGGATGGTTTTAGTCCAATTAGATACAAAAAAACATTCTGCATTAAAAAGTCGATTTCGACAAAAAACGGATGTTTGGGAAACCAATCCTATAGCGACGCTGTGTGTCCCTGATAACTATCTTAGAAATAGAGAGAATCAGTTGTTTATACTCCCAAGGTGCAGAACCAACCTGCCACTGGTAATGCACATTGGAAGGGCGATAACTATGTTCAACAAAATTACTTCGGGTGTTGATATATTCCACCTACGTGAAGATGAGTATAGGTGGACGTTGTTTTATAAATTCTTAAAATAGAGTCTGCTTAACTCATCCGGTGTACTTTCTTGTACCTATCTAATTTATATTTTTTGTATTTACACATTTCTACTGTTTAATAACTTACTATCTATCTCTTTTTTATGTAATACTGTTTTATATTTCTTTGTTTCTAAATTTCATGTTGTGAACGTCTTAAACTTATAATTTGTAATGTCCACAATATGTTAAAAATAAATAAATTAATTGAATTTAATTGAAATTGAAAACTTGTGGTTTGCGTAATATATCTTCTCTAATCTATACGCTCTACGTTTTCCGGATGCCGCCAAAGAGTGCGACACTTCGTACCCTTGTAGCACAGCCTCAAGAGTTCCGTTGCCGTAACGGCCCTCCCTCACCCTGCAGCGGTGCTACAAAAGCGACGTACGTGCTGCAGGTCTGACATGACGGGAGGCGCAAGAGTTGGCGATGGACCGAGAGAAGTGGCGCCAACTTGTGCTTGACATATGCCCCAATGTTGGGACGTGGCAGGGTGGAAGAAGAAGAAGAATCTAAATCTATAACATTTAAAAGAGGTACTTATCGATCGGTGGATTATTGATATGAGATTATGAAATAAAAAAAACATCGT
Source organism: Rhyacophila brunnea (assembly GCF_057557595.1). Taxonomy (NCBI): domain Eukaryota; kingdom Metazoa; phylum Arthropoda; class Insecta; order Trichoptera; family Rhyacophilidae; genus Rhyacophila; species Rhyacophila brunnea. The sequence goes on along the minus strand of NW_028232893.1, from coordinate 17,878,568 downwards.
AATAATTATGTTATATACCTATACATTATAATGGTAAATTAATTTAACATCAACGCAAAAAAACGTGTTTGGTAAATATTTGTTGAGTTATCATGCACGTATTTCGTTTTGCAACACTTTACCATTATCACACAGATGATTAATCTGATTTTATCATTTTGGGCAATATTAAAGCTTAACCTAATTATTTAACAGTAAATCTTTAAGAATTTCACTTGTTTTTTTATTATTATTATTTTCGATTGTAAAACGCTACAAGAGATTTATTGTCAGTTCAATCCGTGCGGTAACCAAGCATTAAAAAATAGTTATACAAAATTACAACGTATTTAATTCGTTATATTGTCAGATATAAATAATTCAAGTCTTTAAAAAAAATGAAACGCTAATAATAACAATATAATTATACATTATATGCAAACTAGCCTACATGTGTATGCGTACTTTTATGAGACGTGGTTGCTTCGTCAGAAAGTATATTATATTCAAGAGATGTTTAGTTTTTGCAATCTGCAGTGTATTTGAAAATCAATGTATTTTTAACATTCAACCGTGGTTTTATCATATTGGAAAACAGGGAACTCAGAAATAATGGGAACTGAAATACATAACGAGTAAGGCGATAGCAGGTAACTGACTCGAGTAAGGAAGAATCCGGGTTAAACTCACACAGTGTCAATAATACGTTTTAGGTCGAATACTGAAAACTGCTCTCGGTTTATGCATTTACGCTCATTTAATGTTGGTGTATTACACACACCATTGCACGTGCATAATGCGTGCTTCATTTTCGTAGGACACTTACACATTCAAAATCCTGCTTCACCACGCGGCGTATTGAATATGGCCCATCGGTATTCTATTTATTATCTATTCTGTGTTGGAAAAGATATCGCAAGGCGGTATTTAAATCAGTCAGCGCCGCAGACCTCCACATACCTAATACCACACATGTCATGACGCTTTATTTACTTTATTACACGTCAAGAAACTATAAAAACAGGTTAATCTTTACACAATCTTCTTTATATATAAGTAATATAGAAATATAAACTAAAATCTGCAACATTTTTCGGTCACATTTAAATGTTGTCTACTTTCCGAATGCCCAAACTCTTGCAATTCTGTACACATGTGCTAATGCAGTGAGAATGTATTTTGCCTGCATTTGCAACACCAGAGAGGCTGAGTATGACCAACTGAAGAAAAAGAGTTCAGAATAGAGATTCCTTGAGGTGGTCGTACAATTGGCGCTATAGACCTAAAAGGTCTATAGCGTCAGTAAGTAATTACATATTTGAAACTGAGTTAAAAGTACGAAAAGGTTCCGAAAAGCGTCAACGCCAAAGGCAAACAACGAAGGCGAACCTTTCTCATTTACCATTTACCATCTCTCATCTACCTGAAAATCAGTTCACTGCGCGTCGTCATTTATTTTGTAATTTATCTCGTCAAAATGATTTTTTTAAATATAGCCAGGTCAATTCATCGGTATCAAAGTCCTAGTAAGTAACTAAGTTAATGTGTGTTCTTGCTTTTTTTTCCCGACTATATCCGATCCTAATAGGATCATATGGGCCTCCACAGAGTAGAGGTTTGTATTAACAGATTTTGTTTTTTACGAGAAATGGATGTCAGCCACTTGCTCAAACTATTAGGTCTATACCCTGACTCACGCACAAATTGAAAAACAATATGTGTACTTGCCAGACCCAGGATTCAAGTCTGGGACCCACGGCGTCATAGTCCAACGCTTAAGCCGCGCGGCCACCGTGGGCGTTTCTACGGTGCGTGTCCTTGCTTACTGTAATAATTATATTCGTAGAATAAATGCGCAAGGGAAGAGCTTGCCCGCACACCGATATTTATAATTTATCACTCACACCCTTGACGAGAAATTCCTAGTCTTAATCGTTCATTCAAAAGTGATTTTCCGACTTATAGTATCACTGTTCATTTGAATAAAGAATGGTTACACTATACATGATGAAAATAATTATTTTTCCAGATTGCAAAAACGACTCTTGAATGAAGTAGTTTGTCTAGCTTATGAATAAAAAATATTTTGCAAGACGCATTAATATCAAAAAACCGTGGGAAATATAATCAAATACACATGATATAATAAATAATAACCACGTATGAATAATTTATGATTTCATTTTTTAAAGCTTCGCGCTATCTCTTGGCGACGAAATGATATAATATATTTATTTTTTTATAAAACAACATTGCAATTGGCAGCCATGGAAACATAATATTATTTGAATTTAGAAATTACTAAAATGGTTTACCTAAACTAATTTGTCATCCATCACTGTTTACTTTTATGTGCAATGGGTGTATTTGAACAGGTTCACAGTTTTCTATTAAGGGGGAACATACTCAGTGTAGGTCAAAATGGAGATTTTATTCTATTTTCAAAGCATGATCCTGGACATTCCTTAAACGTTGTAGATAATCTATTTATATAATTTTGAAGTCTTATTATCTTCTATATTTATTCTAAACATTTGATGACTGCATAAAGTATTTTTATTACATAAAATAGTATTCTTTTAAACCTCTAATGTTTTAGAATATAGTCATATTTCAGTACACAAATGTGCAGTGATGTTAAAATTTTTTACATTTATTAATTTTTAAACGCATTTATAAAACCATCAGTATAATTTATGACGACATTATTATAGTGAAATATTTACGATAAAAAATTATATTGATAATCTCTGTGATTCCAAATTTGACAAGAATTAGGCATTTTATTATTCAAAAAATGAGCAAGATTAACACATTTGAAGATAATTCTAAAGATACTAATTATAAGCTATGTCTTTGACCATTCAAGTGTGATAAACATTCTACGAATAATGATTGCTTTATAATAATTATTGATCTAAGAATAAGGTAGTGTTTTTTTAAATACGCCATTTCCTTTGGCATTCCCCAGTGGTTAAGCTACAACATATGGCCGTAGCCATAAATTGACAAACGATAATTGAACTAGGGAGTAAGATCATGTTAACGCGCGTGTTTGAACATGTACCGTTTAAAAAAACGGTTATTTAGTATATTTCAATAGGTACATACATACATATAGTGACAATACGATTGTCATTGGCTGAAATGGACATGTCATTGTCTCATTGTGAATGTCACTTACGTTAGATATGTCCCGATTTGTGAATCACTCCATTTTTAAAACATCTTTTCAATATGAAATCGATGTGTTTGACTATTACTGAAAGTCAACCATATGTGTATGTAGGTATAGAATAAATTATATTACAAAAATAACTCATTTTAAGTATATATTATGAGATACGTCTAGTTTTTATTTTTAACTATTGACTGTATCAGAACAAACCATTCACGATTTTAATCATAATTCTAATATTACATATAGTCATAAAGTAATATTATCATTTTCGCTCCAAATCTGTATTCAAAATTTAAGAGTTTTGTTTTTATATTTCACTTCATCTACGTATTGTTTTTTTTTTATATCTTTTATCTGTCAAAGTTGGGTTGTTTTTTCGACATCCAAATAGCACCAATATACCCATAATAATATGTATGTGAATATTAAGTAATATTATTGGAGAATGTATCTTTCACTCTTTAACATTTAATAAAATGGAAAAATACTAATTTTCCAACTAACTGACAATCTTTCGGTTACATTGTGGTTCCAAACATATACGAGTAGTTTCAAATGCATAGAATTTTTAACTGAAGCATTTACAGTATTAAACCGTTTGGTTATATTATAAAATGGATAAAACTAACAAAAATCTCACTAAATTCTAAAAATATATATATTACATATTATAAAAGCGTGTAAATTTAATAAATATGTTGTAATACTTAATTTTTTTTATATTTGCGATAAGCCAACGTTGTATTTTATTTAATTTACCTGACACGCTCAAATTCAATTTCAGATTGTTTTTTTTTATGTTATATTTTGTAGGTTATTTTAGAAGACTTATGGGGAATGCTTATTAAGGTTAAACTATTTGAGTTTTCTTTTCGATCAAACACATATTAAAACCACGACGTATGTAAATAATATTTTTTGTTAGATCAGAATAATTAATACTCGTATTTAAAGGTAATAAATTTATAACTAACCAAAGTGTTTAAAGATATAATAATAAAATAATAATAATAAAAAGCCTTTTTATTTCTTACAAACAAAAGTAAATGACAGTTAAATGACTATATCTAATGAATATATCTATTATGTATATATATATATCTATCTATAGTTGTATTATTTACTTATTTTCTAATTTATATAATATTAATTATATTTTTTTTTTATTTTTGTATATAATACTATTACATAATGTTTATAAATTGAACAATGGTATGTAATTAGTTTTTTTGGTTTGTAAGAACCCCTCTTCGGGTGAAGGCCTCCTCCAAAGTGTTCCAAAATCTCTGGCCTCTCTGGTTTCTTTCTTCATACCCGTTTGATTTCGTAGCTAAGTATTCGTCTTGTCTAGGTTGGCCTATTTTTGCATTTAGGTTGCCCATTATTATGAAAGTTTTATATGCTTGGTTAATAATTTTGTTTACAATTGTATAAAAAGTATCATTTTCTTTTTCTTTCGCTATTTCTGTGTTTAAAGATAAGGACACAAAATCGTAAAATTATTCTCTATTGGTCAATTCAAACTATTCAATAGGTACCCATTTCAAAACCTTAGTTCAAATTGCTTTGTAATAAACAATTTTATTTTTAACATCGTGATTAATCAAATTATCGAAATAAAAAACATTTTAATTGTAACTTACTATTTTAAATCAATTAATAAATAAATAATTTGATAATAATGTTTTCATAATACTGTTATTAATTCGCCGAGCAATCTCTGTACCGCCTGTTATATCGAGGCCATTGGCGTGCTAGTTAGCCGAGGCGGGGAGGGGAAAGTGCATGGGGCCCACTGCGAGCAGGGCGCCAATTCGAGAGGTCAAAATATGCAAGAGGTCACATTAATAACCTGCTTTGGAGGCGAATTCTTTCAATTCTGTTGAGCTTTGCGCTAGAAATATTGTTACGAGAGGTTGCGTTTACTTGACTCGGAATACTTAGCTGACCTAAAAGCTATCTTGTCATTGTATGTATTGTAACGACTCTGATACATTTGCATGACATTTTGATATGATAGTTCAATAGAAAACCAACCCAAAACATCTTGTTCTAAGATAATGGTGTTTGATACTTTTATGCAAATTTTCATTTCAATTTTAAGGCGTTGATTTTTCAGGGAAATGTGTTTTTTATGAAGTCTAAACATTGATATACTATTGGATGAATCATATGCTTCTTAAAATGACGCCCGATTTTCATCGACTCGGCCAGTGTTAAAACTTACTGTTTTAATATCAGCGGACTTAACTCGATATAAGCTCACTTAATATTTGTCTTGAAAACGACTTGGCAATAATTATGAGTAAGCCCGATCTAGCTTGCATCTTACTCTGACTAATAGTCAGCGCGTGACGACTTGCTCTGTCCGCTCAGATATGAATTTTTGGTAGCTTGCAAGCTTTGGGTTGCAGACACTCTTAGGGTCACTATTACAAGAACGCAAATTTAGTTTTACAGCCAGGGCAATACGGGTGAAATTCGGGAATCCATGTTAACGGTCTTAACGCATTATACCTACAAGGAAATATTATAAGACGATATTCGTAATATCTTCTTTTTTTCTTTTGTGGTACATTTTTAAAATGACACTTGTATGGGAACTCCTCATCTAGTAGTATATCAATGAGTCTAAAGGTATTTAGCAATGCACAATAAAAACCAGACATTCTAGTATAGAACTGAATCAATGATTTATCGCAAAAAACCATTCCCAAAATCTACACTGAACGACAACCTTGAAATTTTGAATTGTTCCTCTATAGAACTAGGATATATTTGATTCGATTTTATTTGTGATAGTCGGTACACGAGTATTACAAATAAAAATAATAAAAAAACATTTAGATATACAGGAATATGTTATAATTTACCTGCAGTATAATAATATGGTAATTATTTGTTCTATAATATTTGGTTTAACTCAAACGGAATTTATTAATAAAACCAATAAATGAATCATTACAAAATAATATTAACTATCAATTAATTTGAAAATCAATGTTATTAAGCTTTACATTCATATACGTCTATATCCAAGATAAGCTTTTTCGCCATCTTTAGATTGATGCATTGCCGAAGACGAATATAATCACACCAAAATATTACACATATTGTTTTTCAGTTTGTGCATGAGTCAGAGTATGGACCTAATAGGTTGAGCAAGTGGCTGACATTCATTTCTCGTCAAAACAAAATCTGTTAATACAAACCTCCACTCCGTGGAGGCTCATGATCTTATTAGGATCGGACATGGTCGTAAAAAATATAGTATCAGTAATTCTGACAGTATTCAAGAAAATCCATCCATGTTTTATCGACCTTACACGATCAGTATTAATTATTAGTCAGTAGATTATTTATATTAAAAAAAAAATACCACTTTCCATGTATTTTTACTAAATTTTAATTGTAAGATTATAATGATATATCCTAAAGGCTACCCACCCAATTTGCGTCAATTTTTTAAAAAGTTCTACTGATAATTTATATTAATGTATTAATTTCATCAGTATATTAGTTTAAAGCAATGATGGCCAGAATTGATTCTTTCCATAATTATGAATTCTTTGTTAATGTGTGTTTGGACCTAACAGCTTCATCAAATGACTAACATATCTTTCTCGTAAAAACCAAAATCTGTTAATATAACCTCCACTCCGTGGAAGCCTATGATATGATCTACTTAGGATCGGATATGATGAAAAAGTCTATGGTTTTTGATGTCATTCATCATTGATTGAAATGAATAATCGTTCAAAGGCATTTTGGCTGTGATTTTAGCATTATTAATTTTAAATAGACTAGTTAATTATAGAAAGTGGATGGAAAGTAGATAATCTCAATATATTTAATATTATCTATGGTACTGCCAATACTGATGTCTAAATATCAAAGTATTCGAATAGTCGTCAGTTCATTCCGTCACTCCATCATTTCACCCGTTACAGGATCAGCATTACTGTCAATATTTTACCATATTGAAGTAATACTGATTGTACAGGCAAAGGGGTAGCTCAAAATTCGTTTTACAGGACTGCACTGAGATAAAACCGCATTGCATTAGTATTACTAGCGTAAAAATACGTACCTATTAATAAACCGTCGCAAATTAAAATATGCAGGTGACCAATGACAAAACATGCAATCATTAGTACGTCATACGTATTATATACACCGAAGCACAGAATATTATAATATAATATTACACTAGCTGAATTATTCCAAACTTTTTGGTCCAACCAGAGCAAGGATACGAATCGGAACAAAAAATTAAGAAATGTAGGTGTTACATAGCTCTGGGTACAACTACCTCGTGCCTAATAAAAACAATGTAATATAATATTATGTTGTCCAATTTAGATTTTAAATGTCTTCCGTATAAGGAGTAGCTATTAGGTAGCCAAGTGTCTACTTTCATAGTATTATTATCATTATTAATAACAATAAAATTTGGTTCATACGCCGGCAAACTGTTCGGTAACGGTCAATCGGTCGAATTTGGTCATCGTGACCGTGATTTTGATTGCATGACATGTCGACGCCAGTCAGTTATTATTTTGTTTCATTTATTTACAATAGGTTTATTATTGTTATAATTTACATGTAAATAATGAATGAATAATTAGTTTTATATTACTAGCTAACAATCAAAGAATCACACCAAAGAATCCTATAAAAATATTGTACCGAAGTGCGGATCATTATCGATTTACCTAATAGACAATTTTACTTGGAAAGTTCTATATTATATAATTTAGAAAATAAATATTTTGTCGAGAATTGAACATTCTGGAATCTTGGGTATATCCAGATTTAAATATAAAAAATATATTTTAAGGAATTACCACAAAAACTTTTAATTATTATATACTATATTTTCCGATTAAATAAAGATATATTATGTATATATGCAAGAAACATAAAATTAATAGGAACTGGCTTACCCAATCAGGTCTGGTATACCAGGGTACGGATCTTGACTGTGTGAAAATATGGGATAAACTTAAACACGTATTAAAGAATTATGTTATTTAAATCTTATTTAGGTATGGTCCCAATATTGAAGCTCGATATGATATAAATAAAAGGATTTCAAGTTACATACATTTTATATTTTTATAAAAATCGATGTTTTTTCAAACAAATATAAAAAAAAATATTAAAACTATGAATTTGTCAAAAATCTTTTCAAGTTCATCTTTGACTTATATTAAAAAATATTTTTCTTTTTAATGTTTTCAGATATATTTTAATTATTAATCAATATAGTTTAAATTATTGTAAATTACTTATAAAAAAATCTTCGTATTTTTCCGCTAAGTGCCTCTGGTAGGTAGAGGTATCGCTTTAAGACGGGAATGGGACAACTGGATGGCAGGACATTTAGGCGCCGCACTGTCGAATGAAATAAAATGACATTCGTTACGATTTTATACAGAAAGTGGACGAGAAATTTTAATCAGTTTATATGTACTACTAATTAGTAGTTTTAATTCATTTTTCTCTTAAGATAATGTTTTTTTATTGCGTAAGGAGAATTATCATGCCTGAGGCTTTATGTAAAAGAACTCTTTTCTGGTTGGAACTTAAACATATGCACAATGCTTATTTAAATTCTCACCGAGCATTAAATAATAATATATAAATTTAAATATACATAAAACTATAAAAACAAACGTCTTTTTAACATTATTTTCAAATTTCATTCGATTGCGTGGCGCCCAGTTGTCCCGGTACGAATCTTCTTAGACCCACTTAAGACATATAACAAAATGAACGAAATATAATAATATTAACACATATATTGAGTAATTTACCTGCAGTGAACAATGTGTTAAGAGTATACCTAACCCAAATTTACGAGTACATTTTATATTGGTCCATTCTGCTACCACAGTAATCGAAGTTGTTTTTCCAAATATAGGATTACCGGACGTTTGTGGGACGTCTTGTTGACACCTGTGTGTTGAGTTAATAACTGGACCACGTGATAAAAAAATGGACCGTAAAAACAAAGTGGGACGCTGCATAAGTAACTATCTTGAGACACTTGAATGTGATACGATATAATATGATATTATTATGTATCATTTACTTAGTGTTTTTGTTATGATCTCGTACTGCTATTTCGAAGCCGAGTACAGTTTCCTGGTGAGTATATTTTCAAATTGTGTATGTTTAATCAAAAATATTACATTCTCAAATCTAGAGAATCAATCGTTTGATAAAAAAAATTGTTACTATGATTTGGAGAGATCTTAACGTCGACTAAAGATCAAGGCAAGTACTTAATATTCGTATTTTATTTAAAACCAAAAAACCGACTGCCACTATAAACAATTCAGTTGTGTATAATATTTACTACTAGCTAAAGTACCCGGGGTCGCACTAAGTCGTTTTATTGATATATAAACATTTATCTTACTAAAAATTAACATAACAATTACAATATTAAAATATCTGCATCTAGGCATACATTACGCCAAAATGAAAATAATTCTGACAGTCAAGTAAAACAAAAGAAATTAAAATCGAATCCAAAATATGGAAACTTTATCTGTCATGAATTTTTAAAATTGGAATTGGCAGGAAAGGTGATTTAATTTGAACAAACTAACTGTGTATTTTTTACAACGTTTTTATTAGCTCGTACCTATTCTTATTTTTCAGGTAGTTGTTTGTCCAGTACAAATCTTGAAATCGATTTTTAACTAACTTTCCGATTAGCTAGACATTTGAAACTTTTAGATTATATCAGAACACGATCAGATCATTTTCAGTTAATTCTGTTTTGTATGAAAAGTTATTTCGGAAGAAATCCGTAATCCAATCCAATATTATTGGTTGCTAAGTGGGTGGTCCTAGCAACTAAATTATTAATATATACGTGCGTTACTATGGAAATCAAAATGACATTTCAGTATTCTATATTTGTTTGTTTCTTTGTTTTTTATTTACTTCATATCAAGTACAAGTTTGAGCATATTGAACATAATAAATCAACAGAAAATTTAAAAACGTTGTATATAAAAAGTTCTTTTTATCTTGTAATTAATTATAATATTCGTTAATAACAATTGAGGCCAAGTAGAAAATGGAAATCAAACAAACATTATTTTGATAAACTATTAAATTTCTTTTATTCGGCGAATATATTAAACATATTTTGAATTTTGTATTTTACGATACCCTTGTAATATAGGGAAACAACTCAAAATTTCAAGATATTCAGTTAATAATGCTATTCGATGTAGAAATTTATTTCCTTTATTATTCGGTAACAATAAATTAAAAAATCTTTAATGACTCATTAGGACCAAAGCACACTCCGAGTAGTCGTGCGATGTGCGAGAGGCATAAATGTCGTTCACGTCCACTGCACCGTGCGCGCATTACACGGCTTCTTGCAGTGTGCTCCGCTACTTAAATCAAAATATTTTATCTTTGATTAATCATTAATTCAAATTGTATACGGGAATATTTCGGTTGATACTTTGTTGAACCGTAATAAAGCATCAAGTAGAGTAGTTTGCGTACCAAAGTTCTTAAAGAAACCTCGGTAGTAAATGCGAGGTACCTATCCATAAAGGCATCTAGAAAAATCCGTAATATTTCATTGTGGGTCTCTAAATAATTTTAGATTAAATACAAAAAAAACATATTTTCGTAATAAATCAAGGTTATATAATTTAAATTACAATTTGTGCAAAAAATACCATTATCTCAAAATAATGTTTTTTGAGTTGTTTTCATATTGAACTAAGATATTCATAATATCTAGATATACTATATATTGTTGTATTAATACTATCGACTGAAGGTACTTGGTTAATTTGAATTTAATTTCTAATGGATTCAAGCTCTGTACTACTCAATTTAAGTCGTTTTTTGCTACCGTATGTGTGTTTACCTTTGGTGAGTGTACACGGCGCCTGAAGATGCCAAAAGGCGAAACCCGGAAAGGAAAAACGACTTAAATCAAATAGTACAGAGCTTGAATCCATTAGAAACTAATTTTTGTAATAAATAATGACGTAGGTGGTTCAATTATTGTTTAAGCACATAAAATTGGGTTCGAGTCCAGTATTTTTTTCAAGATTTCTTCCATTATGTATGTTCAAAAATATTTCGAACGATTCAATAAAAAAAAATGATTATATCGTGTTTTTAACGCGTCATTAATATTTTTTTAAATTATAACGAAGCAAAATAAATGTATAGTATCTTCACTCAGTTTACACGCTTCTTAACTACAGATGTTGCAAAGATAAGTAAGCAGGCATTATCAAATTTATCACTATGAATTTACTATTCGCCATATTATGCAATAAACCGCGAGTTTTTTTTATTCTTACATGAATTCATCATTTTTTTTTTGTAGTTGCAAAATTAATGTTCACACGAACTAACGAATTGCAGGCTGAGCATTACTTACTTGAGTAAACATAGTATAACATTTTAATACCGTTGAAATTAGGAGAATAATTATTTTTAAACGTGAGAAATAACTTGTAAGTATCATATCTCGTTTTTGATAGGTACCTAAAACATCTTCATTTTCATAATAAACCAGTAATAACGCTACCTGAGATATTTCTTTCACTTTTTGGTTTGGTCACAGACCTAAACCTGCTCTCACATCTAAGCTCGCCTCGTCTGCAACGTGTTAAATACGTCAATGTGACGTCATCGTTATTCACAAAGATCGGTCAAATACGACTTTTTAGTTTAAAAAAAAAATCTAATCGTAAAACAATATTTTATATGCAACACCGGATTGACATGACACAAGTTTTGATTTATGGCTGTGCGGCAGACGAGGCGAGTTTAGAAGTGAAGTTTTACTCTTAATTTGAAAAATTTGTCAGCTATCCTTTTGTCACATTATATATTCATCGTACTACAGTCTGATGCATGAGGCACTGGATTCTCATCTCTCTTAAAGTCATCAAGACACCCAGTATCAGTCGTAAATATTTTTTATCGAAGCTCAGCTCAGTATACGGTTGCTCTGAGACTTTGTAAGGTACCAAGATTCGCTGCCGTAACGCAGTACCGTTAGAATGCAAGCGTGATAATAATCTATATAAATAAATAATTTTGAATTGAATAGAATGAATTGAATTGAAAATTGAACTGAGACACATTGAATTAGCTAAGAGAAAAGAAAGTTGAAAATATCCCTCTGAGACCGATGAAACCGGTCCTAATTTATTGAATAAAAGTGGAATAAGTACTACAAAAAAATCGCGTTTTATTAAATTAAACAACAATAGCTAAGAGAAGCTTTCATCCAACGATGGATAGATCCAGGCTGAAGCTTTTGAAAGAGTTATAGTTAACCAAATAGTGAATATTAAAAATGTGTTAATGAGGTGTCTACTAAGTAATTATTATTATACAGCGTACATACATAAATACAGTAATTAAAAATTATCTAAACTTTTTTTTTATCATTTATATAAGTATTTTAAATTACTTTTTATATAACGCTAGCTAACCCGGAATAGAATCGAAGCACGCGATGCCATGTGTGTTGTCTAATTTGATTTTGATTTTTTTACCCATTAAGTATGTCGTAATGTATATTTTTAATAGTTGATCGGTAGATGCTTAATAACCGATTGTATTTCCGGTCGGTTCAATTACTATATCATCGATATCACAATAAAAAAAATACTGAAGTAGAGCTAATTTTTTTTCATTAAAAACTATAACAAAAATATTATATACATCTTTTTACTAATCGCAAAACTTATGGTATGTTTCCTAATCTTATTATCCATCCCTGAAATGCAATCGCGACTCTCTTCATCCCTCACGTTTCACTAATTCTTCTCACATGGTATTGAAAGCTACTTCAAGCAGGCGTGCACAAATAAAAATGCGTTGGGAAGGGGGTACATTTTGAAAAAAATTCCACAATAATTTATTACTGTTTTTTAAGAGGCGTGCTTAACAAAATCTAGCAGGTGCCAGTGACTTCCACATTTATCTCGCACACTACTCACAACGTATCGACACTTCAACTATGGTCACCAGCACTTTACGGGTATATTCCCCATACCCTTCACACTTTGAGTCTAGTGATAAACAATTACGTACTCACCTACGAGTTATTGCGAGCTATTGCATCTTATCGACCATAACTTTATTATTAAGATCGTTAGTATCCGCTTGTGTCATCAGCAGTGTTTTGTCTTTCAGACATGCCGCATCAAAATATTAAAGTAAACATTAGATGTTCCATATGGTTGCACCTTAGGCAGCCGGAGAGAGTGTTTGTGTGTGCTCTCTCCTGAATTACGATGGGTTACAGACAGACAGACAAATCAAGACTAATGTATTACAAAGACTCTTTTCCACGTCGTCACCTTTATAACTGACGATCACGTGATTGATTTGTGACCATCTAACAACCTTCTCCAACGTTTGACCCCATCATTCTAGCATTATCTTCAGTTAGTAGAAAACCCGTGGAAATCTTATTTGATTTGTCTATTAAAGAGAGCTAAATTAGACTTGTCCGTCTACTTTCCGGTTAAAATTGTAACGTACGTGTATTTTTTTTTAAATTTAACAATTATTCATCTATGGCAGTGTTTCCCAAACTTTCGGCATCTGTGTACCCCTTATATAACTTTCGTAACACTGAGTACCCCTCGTCAAAAAATGCATATACATACTTTAATAAGAATCAAAATATATTTATTTTTTCCTTTTTTAGTATATAAACAAAATAATAATAAACGAAAAATAAAATTCATTCATAATAAAATATAAATAAAAGTTATATTATAAATAACATTCATTATAATCAATGAGAATGATGAAATTGTTTATGTTGAGATGACAGATCATCGTAATTTGGTTCCCTGGTTATTAATGTTAATCTGAGATACTGGTGTGTAAAACTCCCACCTCCGCACCCGTTATGTATATACATCATACGCGGCCGGCTAACATAACCATTACGTGTGCCAGATCAAAAAAATTAAGCCCTCATTTTGTCCCGAGCAGAGCCGCACGGGACTGGTAATGCAACCTTGCACCGAAGTGCGAATGCATGATGTTAATTTATATTGCAACTATCAGAGTGACTTTAATTTGAAGAGTCGCAAGGGGAGTCGAGAGTGTCCTGCTCCCCGTACGCTCTGGCAAATTTAGTAAAGGCCGCAAAATTGGCCTCGGTTGCCACCATGTCCGCGTGTCCTATTGGGTCCAAATGGGGTCGGACCCGGGCAAACAACTCCGCTCGTTCGGGGCCCATAAGTGGACAGTCCCACAGGACGTGCTCTGTGTCCTGCTGGTCGTGTCCACATGAGCAACCCGACCCGACTTAATGTCTAAAAATGCTGAAAAAGCAAATTCGCATAGATATGAAGTTGGAAAAGGCAAGATGTATTTCAGGACTTTCTTTGTTAAAACTGGATACACAATGTTGCATTTGCAACCAAAATGATGTTACACTCCTTATATTTATTTTTCAAGAATCCGTTTGAAGCTGATTCCAACAATAATTTCTCTTTTTCCGTATGCGATAAACCTTCCCCAAAATAAACCGTACCCCAGGGGGTACGCTTACCACACGTTGGGGAACACTAAATGCGGTTGTTCAATCCTACAGTTTTCCTAGAGCCGTGTCTTGAATCAATGTGGAAATACTGTAATAAGTCGAGCAAAATAACATGTTTAGATACAAAGTATTATTATACTATCTCCTGTCTCTCATCTGAAACTAATTGTGGTGAAAATATAATAGATTAATTTACCACAAAATGTTCAATGGTTAAGACATAAATTGTATTGTTAATAGTGCAATTTTCTCTCGTTTTCTTACGATGTCGTCAATTAAGAAGATATTTCTTTATAATATGCTAACAGAGTTGTTATTTCTCATAAAGTTTACAACACCAAATAAAAAAATACCACTAAGTACAAACGTAACAGATTGTATTTCTAAATTGATCAATTCTGTATAATATAAATCATTGATAGTTCAAAACTATCAAATCATATCAAGGGCTTAGGTTATTTTTTGCTCAAATTTAATTTATAAACTGTTATATCATTAAATTTAAGCGCCTAAGTTTGGCGATTACATAACAAAAATATAACACACTTTTTATAAATTTATAATATAATAATTATACATAAGAACATAAGTAAATATTTTCGAAAAATTATCAAGCGATCCGGTTCAAAAATTTTTCCATCTTGAGCTCTGCGCTGCTATGATCATATTCGGAGCTTCTTCTTTCTTGAAAGGAAGACATGCTAATGCAATGAAAAGATATTGTGACGTAATGCTATAAAGATTGTGCTCTATATTCAGTGGTGGGACGACGATTTTCTAGGTGGTAGGGTTCAGCCATTAATTATTATTAAATATACATACCTATCTACTTTCTCATATTATATATTATGTACCAAGCTACTTATAATAATATGATTTTATTAATGAGGAAATAAGTATTTTTTCAGAATAAATAATATGATTATCCTTGTCGTTTCTTTATCACATCTAAAAAGTGTGCTTAAAAATAATAACTTAATTAATAATAATCGTTATCAGTTTTGAACAATAAAATACACCGAGCATCTTTACTCGCCTAAGGGTTATTTGATTCGCTCCCCAGTATACTTATACTAACGCTAATGCATTCACATCTTTGTAGAACGAGATTTGTACCGCGGCGACGGTTTGTGGCTGAGTGACCCCGGTTAACGAAAAATAAACGCCATTGCCCTCTTAATTTGTACATAGGTGTCACCGTGAAATAGGGCGTATTTAATTTAACTAATTATAAGCCACGTAAACATCATTATGTTATTAAATATTAATTTACAATCATTGCTTTATTTATTTGTATAATAATAATAAATATCTCTATAAAATTGCGACGGGTTTAGATGGATAAAATAAATTAAATAGTTCATTTAATTAATCATGTAATTAATTACCAAGATAGATATAGTATGACCATGATAAAAATATCGGACGTGTATTTTTGACATGATAACGATATGGGGATGGTCACTATGAACCCTTAAGGTAGAGCCGCCCCTGTCTGTATTGCAATAATATGCTCGCATGTCGTGAACTATTACTTTCGCACGTCGATTTGTGAGACGTGATGTTTACGATCCTCAATAATGAAGCAACGACTGAGATAAAGCGCGTATTCACCACTTATATTAATTCACACTTAAAATATGACTTCCGTACAGACTAATTATTACAAGTAACAACATATTGTAGAAACAGAAACACTTCTACAGGAATTGGCGCGTGAGAAATTTGATGTTAATAATAATTTGTATACTGTAATAATGGCAAATAAATAAATGTGCAAGTCGCACGTTGTTGTACGAATTGAGAGTTGATTTACACGGGCGTTTGAGTGTTTGCTCCACATTTTAATCGGCCATATTGTACAATGATAGCTACGAGTTTCACAGCGGGGTTGCCATTCTTGAGAATTTTTAAACTGTGTTTACTCAGTCAATTGAGAAAACCATAGACTAGGTTTATACAAAGTAAAGAATGACGACATGCATGTATACTTTATCTTTTTCTAAAAATTTTGCAAAGCTAGTTATCAATAAACGTGATACCTATATTACATTCGTTTTAATATTTTCGTAATAATTACTGATAACTCCTCCAAGTAGGATGCAGTGCGAAGATGCTTAGGGAGTCTTTTATTTTCGGGATTAGAGAAAAGGGGGCGCACTGTTCTTTAGCAGTAACATTGAAAAAACACAGGACGTTAAAGTCGATCCATCTGCGCAGTGTTATCAGTGTATTAACACAATAACATGAAGGTTAGATATTTGTAAAGGGCTAGAAAATAATTAAGGTAAAATTTGAGAAATTGTTAATAGGTATATTTTTTCTCTAAATGCAAGAGGCGCGGAAAGAAAACTGCGTATCATTTCCATTGCACGAAGCCGGAATACATTAAGATTTTATTTTAACGGTATTATGATTTTGGGTATAATTTTTGGGTTTCCAATGTTTACAATTAGTTTATGTACACTATTTGACAAAATGTCAGTTTTGACTTATGAATTACAAAATATGGAGAATCAGTTCAAGTTTCTGGGCAATGCTGTACTATTTTATAGAAATTTATTAATTTACCATAATATTTCAGATAAATTTGTATGACATCAACATGCATATCAAAGGAGTATAATTAGCTTAGTGCTATACTACACTTTATTACATATATTGATGTAATTTAAATATGGGAGGGAATTTATGGTGGTGTTTTATAATCATAGATAAAATGTTCATTTTTTTTCGGATAGTTACATAATAATAATACATAAATACTTTATAAAAACATCTAATTACTCTCTTGTTGGTATTCAAAAACTTTGACAGCCATTTTCTCATAACAAGTTTTTGTCAAATAGTGTACCCTGTACTAAGGCAGCTTCATGTATGCAATAATTATTAATAAAAAGTCATTTTCTCCGTACAACAAGTTAAATAATATATGCTTTTTATTGGTTGATTACGTTCAATAAATTAAGACACGACACGAAGACGAAAAATAGACAGTTTAACTTATAACGTTTAAATTTTGGTTTCAATTACTAAAAAATCACGAATATTTTTGTAGTTTAAAGATTATTAATAAATCAAAATAATTTCGAAGAACCTACTTGGGTCGTTGAGAAGCAGGCTTGTAAAAAAACCAAGTCGTGAAGCGAATGATTCTTACCAATTGACGTGAATACCGTTAGGTAACCTATAATACTTGGCTCAGCCGGTTCAGTCTTCAAGATGCGATTCACTTGTTGTTTGACAGACGACTTTGTGTTTAATATCACATTGATTTATGTACATCTTTTAATATGACAACATTCCGTCGTAAAATTACGAAGCCTCTCAAATTTTAATTGATAAGTGGTTTGTACTACGAGTATTATTACTAGAATCACAACAATGTTATTATGATTTGTTATATTATTAGGTATAATCTAGCGTGGATCTTGGTTTTACAGTTTTACCAACTACAACACTACTGAGGATAGCATACCGATATGCAAAGTTGCACCAAAGTGATTGCCGCAAATTTACTATCCACCTCCCCCAATTATAAAAATATTTTTAATGAAAACAAATTCACGATAAAAAAATTCCTCTTCAAATTTTATTTCATGTCATTTTTTGTCACCGTTTGCCGTATAAGTATTTGTTTTCACAGAAACATGGCAGCATGGACTTACTGGCACCAATAGTGTGTATTTTAAACTATTGCGACAATAACTGTTTACATGTAAAAGTGCTGACTGTCTCTCCAATCTCATTTTGCAAGCGAGACGCGATGTTGTCAAAATCTGTTATTCGGTATAGTTCGTATTTTTTCCGGCAGGCTCGCCACTCTCGTTCTACTGCGCAAGCGCACCGCAATGCAATTATCAATTATTGCGAGAAAATTCTAAAGCTTCTGAAGTTTTTTGATACTTGCATGCAGTCTTGCAACTTGGACGATAATACGACAACACGTTTACGAGTGAATTTTCTTGTTATGGTCGCAATAATATGTACTGTCAGCAGTAAGATTTACTGCTGACAGTAGGAATGTATTATCGTAGCCATAATAAGAAAATGTAAAGTGTAAACATGTATAATCTCAAAAAGTTCGGAAACTTCTGAACTTTCATGCGACTTTTTTTTTCGATATGCGCATGCGCAGTAGAAAGATAGTGGCAAACCTGCCGGCAAAAATTGAACTACACCACGGAGAGACTCATTTTTGAGGTTAACAGATTGTTACGACCAGTCAAATAGTACCTTAAAATGATAACATTGCGTCTCGCTTACTCTTGAAGAATGAGATTGGAGAGACAGTCAGAATTTTTACGTGTAAACAGTTATTGTCACAATAGTTTAAAATAAACACTATTGCTGCCAGTAAATCCATGCATGTGTACCGTCGCTATTATGCTACTACACTGTACCTTAATGATTTTCATAATTTTTCTACATTATATAGCTATGATAAATAATGATTGTTTATATATTGTAGTTTTCAAACGCATTTAAAAATACATTTTGCATTCAATACTAGGCTTAACTTTATAATATTTGATTTTATTAAATATAATATATTGTAAAAATATTATTAAACAGTGTTTATAGGGTATTTTGCCATCCCTTGAATGTTGCACTGCGCACCCCAACACACCCCGTTTTGCGCGTCCCTGTCTATAAAAATTATTAGTACCTACCGTGATATTGGCAGTTCTAATATTACACTGGCTATACTTATTTCTATGGTAGTTTCGCATTTTGATTTGGCCAATTATCGAATTATTTTTATGGAATTATTGCCATATATTTATTGGCAGTCGTGACTGAATGTGTTGATGAAGTGTTGCCAATAATAAAAATAATATTTCCGATGATTTCATTACACCACCTTACATCATCAAATTATTTACAATCTCCCTGTAAAATTAATACATATCTACTGTTATTATTTATAGCAATACCAATGTATCTACTATTATAAAATAATATTGTTTTTTTTTTATAATAGTAACTCAATTTTGTATTTACAACAAGGCACCGTATATTAATATCTACGAATGTGAAACGTAATACTTGAATGAATTTTGTGCAATATGGTATGGAACTACTGACATCCGGAGGAAGTTGACAGTTTACATACGCCGGTTAGAGCTAGAATTGAATAAGGTGCAAAATTGAAGAAATGATGCGAATACTATAGCTTATCAAGGTAATAAGGCTTATTTTTTGCATGCGATGCTTACAGTTTCATTTAATTTTTCTTATAAGGCTTTCATTGCATTTTTCATCAAGTATATCCAAAGAAAAATAATAAAATAACGTGTATGTATTCAAATTTTAAGTTATTAATTTGCATAGGTAAACTCCATAATTCTAATTCTCTTGTCAATTTTTTGATTATATTATATATTTTTTTCGACCATGTCCGATCCTAATAAGAGCATAATATGGGCTTCCACAGCGTGGAGGTTTGTATTAACAGATTTTGTTTTTACGAGAAATGAATGTCAGCCACTTGCTCAACCTATTAGGTCCATACTCTGACTCATACACAAATTGAAAAACAATATGTTTACTTGCCAGACCCAGGATTCGCACCTGGGACCCACTACGATATAGGCCAACGCTTATCTAATTTAAATATATCTTATTTTAAATTAGATAAGATTATTAGAATGGCGCTCCGGTGCGCTCCGATCCATTTCGAGCCCTGGTTAGGTGGGTGTCTGCGGCAACTGAAAGCTACCCTTCTAACAAAATACCAGTGGGATAAGCTGCCATTACAACATGTTTTACAATGGGTATTATATTATATCATTAGACTGTCAAGATTTTATGTTTCGATTATTTTAAACTATGATAAGCGACCACACAACGACGCTATAGTAATTATATAAATATATTATTTTCAGCACTACAGTGAAACAGTAGTGTAATAATAAAAGTGAAACAATAATAGCAAACAACCAGGCTTTGAGATAATCACTAGAATATATTGCGATCTCACCGAGTATAGAACCCAGAACCCCTGGATAAAAGTTTAATGACTCACGAACTGGATATGATGCTGTATTTTATTGAAGATTGGCTGACCAATTTGCAGTACAACTCCCAATCCTGGACCAGTCGTATCAGATCTCCAATGCGAGAATGCTTCTTTTGATACCTACCTTCCCCTACATTATGAGCTGTAGAATATCATACTTCTCATTGCATAAAATATGGCAAAACTATGCAGATTTTTTGATGACATGTAAATTGTACGTATGCAGTTCATCGTGGGACACTTATTCGTGCGCCGTAGTATGTGAAACATGAGTTCGTATAACATTTTATCAAATGACGAGTCCTTCCTTGAACATTTCACCGTGGAATACATTTGTACGTATCTTACAAAATGCGGCGATAGTTTGCAAATAGTACTGTTCTAATTAGATTAACCCTAAACTACCCTAACCTAGTAAAGACATCTCATTAAATTTGCCACATGTTGAAGCATACGTACAAATATACTCCACGGTGAAATGTTCAACGAAGAACTCGTCATTTGATTAAATGATACACGAACTCATGTTCCACGTACTGCGGCGCATGAATAAGTGTCCTGTGGTGAACTGTTTACGTACAAATTTCCGGATACGAGATTTTTTATGCTTGATAATAGTTATAAGTTATTGGTTTTTTTTAAAACTCTCTCATTAGTAATGTGAGCATATCTTTATGTTGCACCGATATAGTTAAGCCTCCGGTCTTCTTGTTATTTGTTCCTCGATCAGTATGATGTAGTACCTTATCGAACTCATTCGAGTATATAGAATATAGACTATAGAGCTATGTCTCGATTTCAGTAGAGATTTTTATTTTTTCCATCCACACCATCACTGTTAATTGTAGTGTTCTATTTCAATGAAAATAATGACGTATGACTGATAAAGTTTGTTGTGCACTATTAATGGTGAATCTTAACAGCCTACCTCCACCCTTCGCCACTGAGATTTAATATCAACTTCTGCATTGTAGCATTTGAGAGAATAATTCCAATAAGCGAGGCCCTGTCAGAAGATAAAAAATAACTGGTGTGAGTCCTCATATTTTCATCCTTGTTTAAAGCGACGACAGGCAGCAAAAATTTTGTCAAAAATAATTTAAAAATTAATGTATAATTTACTTAGGTCAGGTTAAACCAAAGTATTTTTATACAGGTATACTCAAATGAATAGAAATCTAGATTGGATAGGTACATATTGCATAATAGCAGTAAGTCCAGTATGGTCATTGCGACTAATTCCATAACACAGGTGTACAAACAAACCATATTGAGATAATTGTATTTAATACCTACATTTTTTTTCATTTGCACACTCTAATAATAAATAAATAATAATAGCGTTTGAATATTTTCCACATCGATAATGATAGATAATTTTCGTTTATTTTTTACGCAATGTGTTAATTCGGGCGACTATTTCCTGTCATTATTGTATTGAGAATTATTATTTAAATTGTTATTTATTTAAAAAACCTGTTGAATCAAATAAATTGACCCAGATTAATGCAGATTGAGATATATATATATATAATAAATAATATGATAATATGTCTTATCGATCTTTCTATCACATCTTATCGGTCATTCCCGAACAACTGAGGATCCCAACCAAACTGAAATACAACCATCACCTGATCAACCTTACCCAATTACGTTGGTTACTAGAATTTTGTTATGCTGTGGGTAATATTTTATACTCAATTTCAAGAGGGGTGGGGGTCTTCCTTGCCCTTTAATTTGTAGTTACTTATTGGTTATGCAGTTCATTACCCATTGTATTATTTATTATTTATATCGGCTATCTTAAACAGACAAATTCATTAAAAATATTGCCATTCGCATCGACACATCACATGTCGACAAAACTCCTCTCTAAGAGTAATAGATTTAGGTGCGTGTCTGCGGCGCTGATAGACACCCTTGTAAAAAAATGCCTGTACGATAAACAGTCATTACAACAATGGATATTGTATTATAAATAATTACAAGATAAAAAAAACTTTATATATACCACGTTTTTAATTTTTTTGTTGAATCATATAAACTTGACAATTCTATGTATTAATAATGTAGGACAAATAAGGCAATTGTCAACAAATCATTTTTTTGCTATTTTGCAACAAACAAACAAATATAGAATACTGAAATGTCATTTTGATTTCCATAGTAACGCATGTATATATTAATAATTCAGTTGCTAGGACCACCCCCTTAGCAACTAATAATAGTGGATTGGATTACCGATTTCTTCCGAAATAACTTTTCATACAAAACAGAATTAACTGAAAATGAATTCAATTCTACTTAAAGATGGCTAAAAGTATTAAAAGAATGCATTGGCATCGTATTCTTATATATTCTAAAAGTTTCAAACGTCTAGCTAGTCGAGAAGTTAGTTAAAAATCGATAGCAAGATTTGTACGGGATAAAAAACCACCAGACAAACAAGAATACGAGCTAAGAAAAACGTGGTAAAATAGTTACAAATACTGTCAGGATTTGTATGTTTCGATTATATTTTAAATTATGATAAGCGACCGCATCATCTGCTTCATGGAGAACCGCCACTGCTCTCAAAAGTTCGTTATAATGTGCTAACCATATGAAACGCATGACCTGCCTACCCCCACGGGACGTCTCTGATGAGATGTATTTAAATTTTATAAAATTTGGACTTAGATTTTTTATAAGTCAGTTGCAAAAGTCATATTTCTGAGATTTATGTATTTTACATAAAAATAGCTACACGAAAAAAAACTTTGTACATTTTAAAGAAAGTTGCTTAAAACAAGTTTATAATATTTTTTTGATCAATTCTATTCTTTTATAGCATATCGTGAGGTTAGAATTCAACACTCGATGTGCAATAATTTTAATAATGGGTGTCCGTTCGGATTTCACATCGACTTCGGCGGTTGCTTTGCCAAATTTTTGAAAGTTGACCAGTTAATAAATTTTTATTTTATTTTTCTATATTATTTATACGAAAAATGTGTGAAATGAATATCATAATTATATCTCAAGATGTTGCATACTGCGGCCAAAGTTATCTGACAATTTTCTTTGTTTTTTTTCATCCTCAACACCGCTACGACATTGTCTTTCCATCTCATACTAGTGGTAAAAACTCAATACTAGGCTTTAATTTACAAGATGTCAGGCTTCGTCTTGCATGCTTCCAGAGTCTTTTCTGATGTTATGGTATTAAAAATCATTTATAACTCCTTAGTAAGAAGCCAGCTTGAGGCAGATTGTTCGGGCCCCGCATCAGTTAAAATACAACCTTATGGTGGATGGAGCAATTTCAAAATAAATTTTTGAGACTCCTTTACATGAAGTTGTATGGATACTATCCGTTGCTTTATCCAACTGGATTCCTCTTAAGTTTATACTTACATACAATAGTTTAAACACTAGACAATTTTTGTATTTGGGCACGTTTTTTTCGACTTATACGTGGTGTAAATGAGAACTCTGACATTCTTGGTAGTTTTGACTTGCGTGTCCCTGGTAACTATCTTAGAAATCGGGAGCATTGGTCGTTTATTATATCAAGGTGCAGAACTAACCTGCTATTGGTAATGCCGATTGGGAGGGTAATAACTCTGTTCAACCAAATCGCTTCGGACATTGACATATCGACTGCTTAATCTTCAAACCGGCTAACTCCATTTGGCCAAAATTTTCAGGAATTAGAAAAAACTTAATATTTTAACTATGTATCGAGTGGAATTATTTAACAATTCTAAAAATATACTTGGATTTTTTTTAAAAATAAGCTGCACTATGAATTAATACACTATTTCATAGCGGAGTTGTTCCATTTACGATATTAGAAATTTGGCACCTGTAGTTGAGTGTTATATGTTAACAACGATAACGCATTTATTTATAGGTTTAGAAGTTTGAAATTTCGTATTACCATATAAAACATGCTTTATAACAAAATGTCATCAAAATCTCATTTTTGGTCAAAAGTGCAGTTAGCTCATTTGCAGATTAACAGTCGATATTCTACCTAGGTGGGCAATGTTTTATAAATTCTTAAAATAGAGTCTACTTTGCTCATTTGGTATGCCTCATTGTATCTAATTTATAATTTTTGTATTTACTCTTTCTACTAATAACTTAATACTGCACCTATTTCCTTTTTTATAATATACTGTTATAATACTTTATCTTTGTTTTTAAATGCCATGTTGTGAACATGTTAAATTAATAATTTGTAAAGTTCACTATAATGTAAAATAAATAGAATTTGATTGATCGATAAAAGATATTATTGCAGTCTTCGGTGTCATTCGCAAAGACTAAAATGTATTCTGCAAAGCGAAATGACTGAGGTATTAATTTATCATTAATGGCGACTTCACTGTTTTTTTATGCTAAAATAAGTCAAATACAGGATTGTGTTTTTGAGATAACCAACATGCTATAACTGTACTTGTAGTACCTATGTATCAGACGTAATTCTCTGTGGTATACGAGATTTGTTATGTAATCGAGAATATTACGTAAGTAAATAAACAAACGTGTGACATGACAGTAATTTTATACTATCTCGTCTCTTTTAGATTATTAAACTTTCGAGACAGCCGACATCTTAAGACGCGACATCTGATTATATAAGACGTCCATCTGTGATTATAACATCGATGCCCAATGGCAAACAAATGATTGTTATTAATAATTAAAAAGTCAATCCAATAAAGAAAGTTTGCGGTTTTGAAACATACGTTTTAATTTATTTACAAATTAAATTTCATGCTTAATACTTTCACCGCTTTTGACCTTTGTCCATCCATTTTCAGAGACAGTCTTTGTTTGTAAAATAGGTATTTAATCATTAAATGAATTTGATTTATGAACTGATAATAATCAGAGCGCCTTACGTTACTAAAGCCCGGGTAAGGGAAATACCGGTAGACTACAAACCCGGTAACTAACCTGAATAGAAAAGATTCTCCAGACTTTGGGTGATATTATTATTAAGTATAAAAAAATTAATTGTCTTCTACAAAACGACATAAATAAAGCGGAAAAAATTGTTTTAAATGCAAGAAATAAAAAGGAATAATCGTGGTGTTGCTGCCAAGAGTTGGTAAGTCGATAAATTTGGGAATTTATTCTTATAACGGATTATGTCTCAATGTCTATATATAAATATGTATGCTATAAAACAAATTCAAGGTCATCCGATATCTAAAACATGCATAATAAATTAGCATAATGCCCAGGAAACACAAAATTAATAGGAACTGGCTTACCCTACTGGGTGTGGTATAACAGACTAAAGATCTCAAATATGGAAAAAACGGGATAAACTTAAACACGTGTTAAATAATAATATGCTATTTTCAATACTGCTTCAGAACTTTGGTCAATGACGATGGCTTTTACTATTCTTCTATTTATTAATCTGTTCTGTGTTTATGCCTTATTTTAGAGGGCATGTCACACTTTTAAATTGCAATTATTCCATAATATGATATCGGCATTTTGGCAGTAACCCCACGCTTCCAAGTTACTTGCTTCAGCAACGGAATTCAGACACCATCAGGTCAATCTTTGCTCTACCATACACTACCTAGAATAGTTCGATAGAACTACACTGGCATGTTAACCATTGATATTTTCTTGGATACCAAATTGCTTAATGCCATACTTTTATGTTTTCGTTATTTTCTGAAGTACTGTATTTTTGTGATTCTGATACTACGCAGAACGTCTCGTTTCTTTCTCATTTGTTTGAGAACATCAATTATTGTCACTCAGTCAATCTAATAAATTTTGAAGCTTCGTTTATGCAGCCACCTCTCGAAAGCCTCAACTGTCCATTGTTCTTAAACATGCCACAAATAATTCTAAATATTAAAACTTGACAAGTTATATCAATAATTGCAAAAGTCAGAAACTTGACTTATGACAATTATTTGATTGACCTTGATTTTTTATCAAATCTTATCTGATTAGTTTTTCATTTTATCGATTGATGGAATGTATATATTTTTTATTGTATGTCTTTATGAATAACTTTGATTATATAAATTTTAAAATAAAAAAATGGACGATTGAACCTTCTGAAAAATATACGTGCATATAATAATATAAATGTTACTTCCTCAATTGCTAGCTGACAACTGATTCTATCAGCTTGAAATGGACGCATCATTTTAACTCAGATATTATATCTGTTCAAATACGAATTCTCACGTAATTTTTTGACAATTGCTTCAACAGCGACACTACGCGGTCATTTCGGAATTTATTGACTTTGCCAATCTATACAATTCTGCGATGCGCTAATATTAAAACTCAATGATGCGAATATAACTAACCATCATGCATGCATTATTAATCACTATTGAAAAGTCGCAGCAATGTCAATCAGAACGGACATCTCAAGGATTTGCAACGATTATAACAATGAGAATGCAAAAAAATATGTCTGTAATTCCCTACTTTACAAAAACTGTAAACATGCAAACGTCGAGACAATACTAATCTATACACGATAACTTTTTTTAAAAGTCTTTAATACACGTATTTAGCTAAAAACTAACTATCATATTTATAACTAACAGGCGCGCATACAACGGGGAGGGTTTCGGGTCCTGACCCTATCTGAAAACGGAAAAAATACATTACTTCTTTACATTACCCATATCAATACTACATATATGGGGATCGTGACACGAGAAATTTAGCTGTCGAACAAATAGTTTTCTTAACGTGTTGGCACTACTTATCTCGGTATTTTACGACTCGCAAGGCTTGTGAGCACTGAAATACCCGTGGCATCCATAAATTGGTGAAAATATTTGAGGCATCGAATTTCTAAAAGATAAGACGGCGCGAACGATACAATCGCACACTGACGATCCTAATAACAAATATTACCGTTTAGTCACGTGTATTCGATAAAGACTTTTGTATGCGAGAACTCGCAATAGCTCATATGACAACACCCCTTAATTATAAGTGCAGGTCAGGTGTTTATCTCTAAACTCAAGCTTTAGAGTGTCTGGGTATCAGTAGGAGGAGTAAATATCAGTAACACCTATTAGATTTTGTTAATGGGGTAGATCAAAGATACAAATAATATGCAAATTCTAATGGATTCAAGCTCTGTACAATTCCATTAAAGTCGTTTTTTGCGACCCGGGTTTCGCCTTTCGTCATCTTCAGGCGCCGTGTATGTTCACCAAAGGTAAGCACACACTGACAACAAACTCTCTTTGCTATAGCTTATATAATAAATCAATACAATAAAGTAGGTAAAAACTCCATTCCCTACCTATCAAGTCAAAGGTTACAAAAAATACAATAAACAAATTATGAATAGTTGAAGTGTATGTAATCTTTGACTTGATAGGTAGGTACTGGAGTTTTAACCTACTTTAATGTATTGATTTATTATATAAGCTATAGTAAAGAGAGTTCGCTGTCAGTGTGTGTTTACCTTTGGTGAACGTACACGGCGCCTGAATATGCCGAAAGGCGAAACCCGGGTCGCAAAAAACGACTTAAATGGAATAGTACAGAGCTTGAATCCATTAGAATTTAAATTCAAATTTCATCAAGTACCTTCAGTCGATAGTATTGATAAATAATATGTAGATCTTGTAAGTAATGTTTTCACTGTCAATAATACATTTCATGAATAATTTCCCGATTTGCCAAAAATAATATTATTATACCTACTCACAACGTGCATTATGAATTGTAAAAAACGTAAAATATTATTTCAGTAAAAATCCGTTAACATATGACTGAGTTTTATCCAATGATTCAATGAATGAAAAACGCAAAAATAATAATACACCTGATCGTATGCTAAAACACGGTATTTTCCACTACTGTCTGTGAAAACTCAGGAAGTTTGTATCATTTCCATGGAACCTGCCAGGCATTGTTTGCCAGAAGCAAGAAAACAAAGTGTATTTTTTTGTCGAACAAAAAAACACAACGGATTTCTTTTTCCTGTCTGCGTGAATTTATGCGTGTATAATTATTTGTTACGACTTGAATGAATAGGTAATCGTGTCTCTTTTATGAAGTTTGATGTTTAGCAGTAATCCATGGTTTATTTTTACAAATCTGTTGGCATTTAGTTATTTACCTATTCAAGTATACTTACCTAATAAAATAAATATAGATTACTCACTAAATGAAACAACTAAGATCTTCATTAGTTTGTAGTAAAAATAATAGATAAAACACTCTTTCTTTTGAGTGATAGGATATCTATTTTTTTTGTATCTGCTTAAATAAGGTTATTTTTTTTTGAGAAAATGCTATATTGCAGAGTACCAGAGATCACTACCCCCGCGGAAACCTGGAGCAGAATGGGAAGACCCGGAAACTGGATAGCATTGGCGTGGGATATGAGGCAGTGCAGGACGTAGAGTGGTTCAAATCACAGCCTGGGACGTAATGTTGATAAAAAGAGAAAACAAGTTCAAAGCTTTCGTTTTTTCTGTTTTTAATAGAAGCATGTAATATCTAATAATAATTAAAATGAATTGTTACTGTATTACTACGTTATGATTTTAAATATTTTATTATCGTATGACAACAATTCGTTGTATTTTTTTTTAATTAGCAGTAGAGCTTGAATGAAAAAATACATTTTACAATTACAACGTTTTTCTTAGCTCGTATTCTTATTTGTGCGGTACAAATCTTGCAATCGATTTTTAACTAACTTCCCGACTAGCTAGATATTTGAAACATTTAGAATACATCAGAACACAATGCCAATAATTTTTTTTAATACTTTTAGCCATCTTTAAGTAGAATGGATTTCATTTTAAGTTAATTCTGTTTTGTATGAAAAGTTATTTCGGAAGAAATCCGTAAAAAGTAAAACTATTATTGGTTGCTAAGTGGGTCCTAGCAACTAAATTATTAATATATAAGTGCGTTACTATGGAAATCAATATGACATTTCAGCATTATTTAAGTACAAATTTTTTTGATCGTTTAGTCAAGTCAAGTTTATATGATTCAACAGAAGATTTAAAAACGTTGTATATAAAAAGTTATTTTTATCTTGTAATTATTATATATATTAAGTGCTGAACCTATAATATTATAATATATTGCCGTATAATAGGTACGAAAATAATATGTGTTAAAGCACCTACCTATAATGACGTTGTATATAAGATGAACAAGGGAGAGAAATGTGACAATTCTGCAGCTATCCACTTTGAGCAATCATTTTTTTTCCTAACGGAACATCTAATAAATAAATGGTCATTATAGGAAATAGCGACACCTACCTACACTAACGTCGATTGATTCATTGATAAAATGTATATCCTTTAAACTAATATTTTGTTTCAAAATACTTTTAGCTAAACATTTTTGATCAATTCCAAAAATAACTGTGACTTTTAGCCGTAGATATATACTATGAAAAAATACAAGATATAAATATCATCTTTAAGATATTTAAAGAGTATAGTGGTAGTTTGTACTTTAGTGCTTTTCTATAAGGCTTCACTTCTGCTGTTGAGTCATTTTTGTTGTTGTCGCGATGGTTTCCAGTCCTGGCGTCCTAAAGAATTTGAATTTAATTGGTGTCAATTACCTACATGGTCACAACCAACGTTCCGTCTAATTTTTCTATTGTGTGTGTGGATCATCAACAAATCAGAGCAGTGGCGTAACTAGAGTTGGTATCACCCCCTACAAACACACACATACAATTTTTCATTAAAACTTATATTTTTAATTTATTTTATATTTTATATACGATTGTATATAATAATAAGACTAACGACGATAATTTTTGAAGTAAATAAAATTCGAAAACATAATTTTTACTTGGCCAGCTTTGGGGAATATTTGTATATTTAGATACATGATTATGAATATCTTCATCAATGATGATCGGTGTGAAGGCTGTGTGGGGGATGAAAATATGTGTGCGCACACATTTTGGTAGAGATGCGCGCGCACACGCGCACACCTAACAGGGAACATTGGTCGCAGCCATGACATAATCTGGGTCAGAATAGTTTCCTCGGTTCAAGATTATCAGGTACCATTAGCAAGGGGTGCAAGACTAATCAATGTGCTTCCCCCAAAGATATAGACATTTTCAGTGACGTGCTGTATATGTTATTTTTTTAATTTAGGTACTGTATAAAATTGTTTCATTTTTTATTTTTCTTCTTCTCTCTTGATGGTAATATTTGTTATAATGGTTGTAAACGTCCTGAATTTTGATTTTTTATATCTTAACTTAATTAATAAATAATATCGTTTTGATCTTAGCCAAAAAATAAACGTTTTTACAAAGACAGCAACCAAACGTAAGCTTCTCCCATCAATAATTAGGATTTGAACATCTCTGTCAACTATATCCTGCTGCCATATAAGTGAGAAAATAAAATTAACCAAGTCAAATGTCATTGTGTCACAACAATACCAATAACTTTCACAGATTTTTTTTTCTAGATTAATTCAACAAAAAAACAGTAAGTGTCGATCAATGATCAATAAGTCATAGACTATAAATCCATAGACACATGCACAGTAGGTAATCACTTTTATTTCTACATTTTTTTCACGTAGACTTATTATTGTGTGTCAAACGGATGGAAACTTTAATTTCACTTGCATCCGCAAAGATTTCTTTCCACTTATGTTGAACCAATGTCGATCATAGACAATTAGTGAATCATTACTCTTGGGCAAGTGACAGTGAAGACTGCTTGCAATAGTAGAAAAACGAGTTCATTATCTTGATCGATTATTTTATAATGAACAGGCCAGGCCGTTGATGTTTATAATTCGCGGGGTTTATTATCTTCGAGGAAAATTTACCAGCTTTCAAAAAATCGAAAAGAAAATTAGAGAATGCCTCTTACATTAAAACTTGGTCATAATAGAGAAGATAATTATAAGAATTTCAATGGGTTAACAAAGAGTGCAGAATTAAAACCTTTCACGATAAAAAAAATAAAAACCATTATATTCCAATCACTAACTCCCTAGTAAAACTGGCAATTTACCTCGTTTTTATTCAATTGAAAATGACAGTGATAACACATATGTACTTAAAAATAATAGTACCTATAATTCTTTTTTCTTTATACCAGGGGTAGTCAACCTGGTCCCTACCGCCCGCTAGTGGGCGTTCCAGCTTTCATGATGGGCGGTAGAGGTTTTGAAAACATTTTCATTATGTTTTCATAAAATTATATAATTATTACATAAATATATCTAAATATGTGGAAAATGACAGTCAATTTATTGATGCCTTTCCCTACCTCACATCTTGTGCAATCAGGCTGTAGTGCTGTTAATCATTATATTATGACCAAAGAAAGAAATCGCCTGAATATTTCCAAAAGAGGAGACCTTCGTTTGTTGAGAAAATTAGAGAAAATTGAGCCAGATATCCAGTATTTAGCTTCGCAGCATCAGCCGCAGGGATCTCATTAACAATTTAATTAATTAAATGTAATTTCATCAGACTCCATGCTTAATACATTGGACGCTAAAGATGCGCCTAGCGCGTAACGATTAGGTGGGCATTCGATATAATTAGCATGCTATTTAAATGTGTTAATTAAGATTAAGATTAATAAAAGACAGATTTAACAACGGTCAGTTATTTTATAACTGTTCATAATTGTTTTATAGCCAAACTTAGCGAAAGTTTGACATAAATTATTTGGTAAGTAATTATTATTATATGCTATAACTTGCTGTAACTCTGCTTTATAAATTTTATAAAGTAAAGTTACTTCCCTACTCTATGAATCACCATTACTGTGGAACCGGTGGGCGGTTAGTAAATTTTACTACTAATAGAGATACAAAAGTGGGCGGAAGGTATAAAAAATTTGACTACCCCTGTTTTAGACCATGTCCGACCTTAATAGGATCATATAATATATATATCACAAAGTGGAGGTTTGTATTAACAGATTTTGTTTTTACAAGAAATGGAGATAATAAAATAGTTTAATTAATAAATTTTAATATCTAAACACCCTTATCGAGGGCGGTTTGGGCGCCATACTGTTTGTAAGTTTATTAACCGATTGGTAGCGTTTCACAAGTACGTTGATTCGATTATGTTTAAACTATAAAAAATGTATTATATTATTCCGTTATTCTCAAGAGAGGCAACAGAGTGCGGTTGGAATTATTTTCAACACTTCTCAATGCCCCGTGATATTTCAGAAATGAATTGAGCAAAAAGTTAACAAATGGACATAAATTCCATCTCGAAATAGTGGTACTTACGCCGTTGCTGTACGTGACGATTGGTTATGGCTTATTGCATAGCTACCCAACTTCACCATGAGGCTCGATAACGTATTATAATTAATTATTAAATACAGTCAGAGGTGTTAATGCAGTGTCTGCCAAACGGTGTGCCATGAAAGAAGAACTCTTAAATCTGTTCGTATTATTTAACACTATATTATAAACTCACATATCGATTGCTTCCCAGGTATAGACGCATTTTAAATAAATTTAAATTATATCAGAAGTGCCTTTCTGCATAAATGTCAGTGGCGAAAGTTAACTTTAGAAAAGAGACTGTGGAGTTCAGAGAAAAAGAGCACACTTATTAGGTCAGGTATATAAGAAGATTATACGATATTACTACTGATGAATAGGTACACACTAAGTCTTTGAAATTTCAATAGCTCACTGACGACATAAAATTGAGCGATGAGTTTAAATTATGTATTTTCCTTAAAATTTATTCATTAGATAAACTGTATGTTTATTTTTTATTTATATGTGATTAAAAGCAATTTTTATAAATATCAAATTATTAATAATTTAGAATAAGGCTGCGGTCATAGACAATAATATTATACGCAAAGGTTTTAAGCTTACCATCGGAGCCTACCGGATTGCACGCATTGCGATAGATATGCTGAGATCACGTGAAATAAAACCCATAACATTCTTCGTAGAATTATCCGATAAATACTTTAAAGATAGATGGCGCGCTGTGGCATAATGTTTTGAACTTCTTACATTATACGACTGATATCGTTGGCAAATTAAAATATTTTTATAGAATATAAGTGATTATTTAAATACGTCAATGCATTTTTAAGAATATCGGCTTTAAATAATCCCCTAGAATGGAGTCTTTTCCATTGATAAATGTCAAATTATATGATTACCAAATGTACGAATAGGTCATCAATCCCTTTTTGGTACAGACTAGACTTGAAAACCGATCCTGTATACAAAGCCTTTTCTGAGCTAGAGTTGTCGTCAGAAATTTGTATTTTGAGTGAATATTTTCGATATTCAGCAATTACAATTCTATTACATTTTGGGTCATCGGGGGGGGGGGGGGGGGAGCGAGACTGATATAATAACAGTGCACTGTAGTGTTTACAGAAAGATTTTAGAGAGAAAAGAAAAGGGTTGGATTGTCTTAGCTAGTCTCGGTGACATTAAAGGTTCAGATACATTATGATGCGCGTCGCGCGTACTGTCACTTGCTGTTACGGAGATAAATTTAGTCTATGGATCGTCATTCCGCAAAATATTTTGAACGATCACTATCTCTATAAATTCAATTATGAAGTGTGCCAACTAATGTATTATTATCTTGAATTAATATTCATTATTCATACTGGTTTCAATTAATTTTAAACATTTCTACGTGTGCGTACGTTAAAAAGAACTTGAGATATTGCATCCATCGATAATATTTTGAACATAACCCAACCTGCAGACCATAAACAATAGATAACATTCTTATAGAAAATACATAGTGCCAACCAATAAAATCAAAAAACACGTGATTTTGACATGAGTCGAAAATGTGTAGGCATGTAGAAAATGATAAAAAAATAACGTTGCAGCGCGGTACGCGTGAGGTGAACTCATTGTTGTTCTAGTAATTTTGGCAGATTTTGCAATGTTCATTTACAGATTAAAAATGTGCTACGGGATAGGAGCATCAGTCTGATAACATTTTAAATACCAAAAAAACGACATTACACAGTTTTATTCCCGTAGTGGCAGCTTGCTGTGACAGCACATAACGTGATTATAATATATTTGAACCTTAATTATCCTTGTATCTTACTGAATATCAAGATTTGAATAGATGATGATTGTACATAGGAACCGGGATCAACCCTTTTAATCCACTCTCCATCCGATGCTGCAAAGCACTCTATAAAGAATTGTAATATCGACAACTAAGTTATATTGTATTTAATACTTTGAAATATTAACGGTTAAATTAATAAATTTAATACTAAGCAGCCGGCGCCATGTTTAGAGATGTGAACAAAAAATCTAGGCCAATGTGTTATCATCATTTTTAAGTCTTAGACACCCCGCTGCGTGTGTTTTGGCACAGTTTAATTGCGTTTAAGACAGGTTTTGTTCACACGTTTAAAGTATTTTAAGGTGTGTTAAGCGATGTTATAATTATATCAGACGACGTCTTGGCATATTAAAGAATGTAATCCGTTATAATAATCGTCCATTGACCTGATAAATAAATAAGTATTTAAACACTTTTCATTTATCTATACTAATAATAACCTGGTGTTTGTTCTTATTAAAATAAAACACAATATAATACGATATAGTACGAGTATTATCAAAATTCTATTAGAATTTAAATTCAAATTCCATCAAGTTTGGTAATATTATAGTAATAGGGTTATCAAATTGACATCAAAACCTCGAAACTCGGAAATAAAACCTTGTTTCAAGCTCACCTAGAAGACAACCACTTTCAATTATTTTAATGTCCCCTGGTAATTTTAGTAACGTTTTGTTCCACCAAAAAATGGTTAATGGTCCTACCAAACTACATTCACCCCGCACTACACTCGGTGTTAATCGGGAATATCCTGCGTTTAAATATAAGCATCAGTATTTTTTATGACTGGTAATGTCTCAGGAATAGATACCCAAGACAAAGATCGCCATGCACGCTAGAATTCTTTGAATAAATTTACGTGACTTTTAGTTATGAATGCCCATGGGAGAGACGACTAAACAGAAGCAAAAATTATAGTAATAATAATTACAAGATAAAAAGAACTTTTTATACACCACGTTCTTAAATTTTTTGTTGAATCATATAAACTTGACAATCCTATGTATTAATAAAAACTTTTTATTGTACTTGATAGAAATACTGAATAAACATTATAGAATACAGAAATGTCATTTTGACATTTCATATTGATTTCCATAGTAACGCACGTATATATTAATAATTAAGTTGATAGGATCCACTAAGCAACCAATAATAGTGTGTAGTAAATATTACTTTTATCGATTTTTTTCCGAAACATACAAAACAGAATTAACTGAAAATAAATTCAATTCTGCTTAAAGATGGCCAAAAATTTTAAAAGAATGCATTGTCGTCGTGTTCTGATATATTCTAAGTTTCAAATGTCTAGCTAGTCGGGAAGTTAGTTAAAAAATTTGTACTGCACAAGAAAAAATCTGTACCGGAAAACAAGAATACGAGCTAATAAAAACGTGGTAAAATAAAAAAATCTAATATAAAACTCACAAACCATCTAAGTAAAGAGATCTCCACTTTCAAAGAATGACATCGAAATGCTACAAATTTGGCCTTTGTGGCGACCAAGTTGTATGGTCTGATTAATCCAATAGTTGGTTGAACTGGCTTAAACAGCTCTTCTCTTTTTATACATATTTTAGGACATTCCCAGATGTGGTTTTCATCCTGTATTTATCCACCACATGGATATGTCAAACGGGTAACAAGGTCAACTCATAGAGCCTGCCAGCAAAACAAGTCCATGCAAGAATTGACTGGTGTAAAATTTATGGTTACATTAGGTACTACATCTAACTGTTTATTATTTATTTGAAGATATTGGCAGGCTAAAATTTATGCGGTTTTGTGTCATTTTATTTTCATAGACTTCGTAAATTTAATACGTCAATATATACAATTTACTTAACGTTTACTTAAGTTCAATGTCCCTATGAATATTTATTTGCACAGTATCTACTTTGCTATCACCGGATGTGCGAATGCGTTGACTATCACAAAACTAACGGTGTCCCAGCGCTAATTTACGTTCTTGGCAAAGTGGCACTTAAATAAAATGAATGCAAACGAATACTATTCAACAACCTTCAGCTGATCGATGCCTATAATATCGATTCGACAGTTATATCATTAATATTATGGCACTGCCAGTACCTAATAATAAAGAGTTATTATATTTTTTTATTCTTAACACGTTTAATATTACGTAATATTATTTCAGACGTCAAAGAAAACCTTATCTAGAAAACTAAGCCTAAATATTATTAAAATAAAGCTAAAAATAATAAGTAATCGAGTGGCTGAGAATTAACACACATTAATGCATTAAATATAATTCAAACACGTACCTGTTTTAAATCAAAAGTTATAAGCATTTAAGGTTATTAGTTTCAAAGTTAGGTAAGGTTAGGTTACAGTCAATTCACTAAATTAAATGTATATATTTGTGCACAAAATAAACCCTAACATTTTTATTAACGAATTGTGTTATTATATTATTCTTCTTCTACCTGGTGCTACAACCTTATGTCGGTAATGGTCTCATACAGTTCATCAAAGTATATCCAAAGCCATTTGCCTCCATCTTGTACGAGATTGTCTAGGTCTTCGTTTGCCTTCCTACTATCCGAATGTCACTTTCCTTATCATCCGTGACTCGTCGTCTAAAGTGGCCCAAGATGGACTATATGATGAGTAGACCCCCGTATAAAGCATACAGTTCGTAATTGTATCTTCGTCTCTACATCGACTGTGTCATTGATGGGTCCGAAGATACTACACAACACGCTCCTCTCAAATGAACCCAATATATTATTGTTCCATGCTTTTAGTCATGCACTAGGTCTCCGAGCCATATATGACAATTGGTCTTATTAACGCATTCGCTGCTGAATAGATAATGAGATTTTGATTGCCCCCTTTAAAATTCACGTTAATTACATCGATCGGCCGCCTGGTCATTACGCGCCGTGTGCGTCTTCCGCGTCCAAAGTATTAATGTTATTTTATTGGTAACTTTACACATTTACCATTATGGACACGAAACATGGTGGACTTGTACCGAAATTACACCATTTAAAGTGTAATTCATAATGTAGCTTATAACATATAATACAACAGATTGACAAAAATGTAAGTAGAGAGAAACGTGTGAAAAAACATTTTGTAAAATTTTTAAAAACTACTAGGTAAGAAAATAAGTTTAGTACTGAATTAGAAAAAAATAGGTTTTATAATATGAAAGCTTTTAAATAAGATTATTGTAGAAAATCAAAAGCATAGATTGTTAATCTAAAGTATTTTTTTTAAACCATGTTCAATCCTAAGAAGATCATATTATGGGCCTCCACAGAGTGGAGGTTTGTAATAACAGTTTACATTATAATAGATAGACCGACAACTATAGCTTGAGTCGCGATGTGAGTCACGCTGGTGTATAACCATATATTAGTTTTTCAAACCGCCACACCTCAGATTATAGTTATCAGTCTCTAATATTAATTATTTAAAATAGAATATTTAATAACATTTTTTGATAATTATATTGAAGATTAAAAAAAATATTATTCAAAGAAATAGTAGATAATTTATATATAATATTAGGTATCAAAATAATTCAAAATATTCATAATTTATTTTAATGGACGCTTGCTATGCGAATAGGTGTCCCCAAACCCTACGATATTAAATTGTATGTTTCAATGAAGTTAGTTTCCACTCAACTAAATCAAACCATATCACAATATTCATTAAAGCTCAACGCATGGGTAGCAACCAAACCCGGAACATGCAATTCTATGTACCTCTAAAATTCTATGTGTGGATGTCGTATGCCCCCTGGATTTCGAGACATTTTGATCTTGGGGACTGTCTGCTTTAGAGACGGTAGCTAAGATCGGGCGTCGCTTAACTGATGAAACAGGTGAGTGCCATTCAACTGAATACATGAAACAGCAAATACACAATATTATAGAAATCCTAAGAGGTAGAGTATGTTTATAACTTTGTACTTTTTTGCACTCTTTACTATAAAGTGATATGCATTTTTGCCTGATTACCTTGCATAAAATTAGATCAAATGATATTTACTTGTATTAATATATAGTATTTATATATAGTAATATATAATATCCTACAGCCGGAGTTCAAAGTTATGAAGCATATACTCTAAAGCACTGCTGTTTTGGGTTATCTTGAGAATATCCAGGGGACTAAAGGAGATATGTTATATACCTTCTAAAGAAAACATGTTATGATATTAAAGATTTTTTATATATATTAGTTTATACAAATATGCAATTATATAATTTAATTTTACATCTTTATTTACTGTTATTTCCACGTGTAATAATCTATGTTATCTATGATTTCAAATAAAGTGTTAAACTACATATTAAAAATAAAACTATGAAATATAATACGGAAGAGTTACTGCAAATTTTTTTTTTGTTATAATTATTTTAATGTACTTAATTGATATACTTACCATTTTTATTAATTGAGTTAGCATTTACTTGGTAGAATTCCATTTTACAAGAAATGAAAATATAATTAATATTAAATTCTACAGGTTTTTAAAACAGGTTTGTCGATAGCTATTTCGGTTGTAACACCATTATCAAGACTATTCAGATAGGCCGCTTGCCCTTGCTTAAATACTACACGTGTATAGATAGAGACAGAATACGTTCTCTTACTCGTTCCAGCAATATTATGAATTTGTACACTTATTATTAATTGTAATATTATTAATACTTTCGCGAAAGAATTAATAATACCTGTAGAATTTAATATTAATTATATTTTCATTTCTTGTACCATTTTTATGTTCAAAAAATAATTTACAAGATTCTAAAATGTAACATTCTTTATTGAATATCGTCACTGTTCTGGCAGAAGACACTAATTCGAAAAAATTACATATTGAGTTAGTTATACCAAAATGTTCCTTATTTCAAACTTTACCGTCTGAAAACCTTCTTAATAAATAAACAGTCTTTATTTTAAAGTCATCCTTTTTACAATTAACTTAATAAACTCACATGATAGACCATTTCAAACATTTTAACAAATTCAAGGTCAAATTACTCAAAACTAGTATTCTCCATTTAGTGTGTTCTGCCAGAACAGAGACGATATACATAATTTGAAACACATCAGAAAAAGAACTATCAACAAAAATCTTGAAAAAAATATGACATCGGATAGGACTCCAACGCGTATCCATCGTATCCTGGCTAATGCACTATATCAATGTAGTAATAGTACACGTTCGATTCCTGTCCGACACCATACTGTCTAAAGATTTTTTTTCTAAAATGTATGTTTCTGGAATGTTTTCAAATAATATTTGTTTATTATTTGTGTTCTAACTAACTTTAGACAAATAGTCACCATACCACGAATCGCATAATACCTACACGAAAGAAGTAAGAATATATTGCAAATTGTAAAATTAAACGCTAACTATAGAGTACCCAAATACTAATTCAGTTTAAATACTTAGATACATCTGACGCATTATAGAAAACGTGTGTCCTTTACTCAAAGCATTGGTAAAACTTAGCAGTGCAAAAAACATTAGAAAGTTATGGAAAAAATATTTTGTGTTTTTTTAGGAATTATGAAATTAAAAATACATAACACATAATACGAAAAAAGCATTTGTTAAATGTAATAGTATTTACTAGCGAGAATTGAATTTTATAAATAAATTATTTTCAATTCTACATGATGTAGGTATTATTAGTTGATAGCTATTTCGTTTGTAACATACTTAACATTTTACGCTTCAAGAAAGCATGATAGGTAGACTGCATTACAAGAGAATATTATTGTGTTATAATAGTTCATAGATGTGACAGGACAATTATTTTATTTATTTCACTTGTTTCGATTTTTCATATAAAAATTTTGTATTTTTGAAGGTTCAGTTACCTCTATATTATATACTGTGTACTATATTATATTTTGTGACGTATTTTGATCTCACATTCCTTTCCTTCGGCCGATTTTACTCTACCGTAGCAAAATAATTTTCACTTTAAAGAACAGAGTAGGTATTTTCTTCTGCCATAAAGTATGAACATGGGTAGATGCATTATCTGAGAAAACTTGTCTTTTTTAATACGTGGGCAGGCATTTTATGAAGTTAAACTCTATTTTATGGTTCTATTATACAGAAATCAAATAGGCCACTTTAATGAGAGAAATCTTCATTCAGAACTGGTTTTAATATAAAATACCTTATAACTACGCACTGTTCAAATGGTTTACTTTGAAAATACGTCCATTTGCATACTAAAATACTGGTTTTTGTTTAGTTTCTATCACGAATATTTGTATATGTCTACTTATCTAGAAGCACCCGTCTACTCATCAAATCACTTATTTTTATTATACTTATATATTTTTATGATATTTTTTCCCCCCAATCTGCAAACCAGCCAACTGCAATTTTGACAAAAATGATGTTTTGATAAAATTTTGTTATAAAGCGTGTATTCTATGCTTATACAAAATTTCAAACTCCTAAACCTATAAATAAATGCATTATCGTTCTTTACATAAAACACCCAACTGCAAGAATAAAATTTCAAATATCGTAAATGGAACAACTCCGTACTTTATATTAATTGTATTTATATATAAAAGGGAAACTAAAGTAGTGTATTAATTCATAGTGCAGCTTATTTGTATTTTTGGAATAATTGTTAAATAATATCCGATTTGCATATTAAGCAGTCGATATGTAAAACTTAAGTAAGAGATAACCTCTGGTCTACTGATTAAGCTCATTTTAGGTTCATTTGAATAGAATTTCATACATCTACTACGATATTGCACATTAATTTCAAATTTACCTAATTACGTACTTATATACCTACATGAATCTAAGTTCAGGTATTGCCAAAATATCCCTTGAATACTTAAATTCATAGGATTGGATAATGTATAAATAAATTCAGTTTCAATTTTACGTTTTATACATTTCACATAATGATGTATCACGCAGACATTAATATAAAATTGAGCTATTAATACCAATGAAAAGATACTTCCTCATCTGTTTTACGTAGATAGCCAAAAGCAATACATTGACTATTATTTGTAGTATGAATAATCACGTAAAACATCGAGAAATTCGTACGTAAACAAAGACGTATCAAACTTCAAGCCGCCATTTTGTTTTTGAGGCTGCAAATGAAAGAAGAATATATTGAACTCGTTACCATTCCAACCGCATGTATAATCGTTCGACTCAAAAATCGATCTGCCTTCAAAATTTAAAATGTGTATAAGACTTCTTCTAGATTCTTTGGTTTTTTTTCTGAATGAATTCTCAACCATTCAGTAATTACAATGCGATATAATATAAATATATAACTGTGAATAATACTTACAATCCATAGCTATTGAAAAATAATAATTTACAATCTTGACGATCGTGCAAAATATATTATATATAAATAATAGACATTGACATGTCTTTGAATTTTCAGCAGTGTTTAAATTGATTTTCAAATCTTATTAAAGTACTATTCGGGTCTAGGACGATTTGGCGCCGGGACAACTGGACGCCACGCAATTCGAAAATAAGTAGACGTTAAGTACTTTTAAAAAATATATTTAATATTATTATTTATGTATAAATTATTATATTATGAATTAATAGTTGGTGAGAATTTAAACATGCACACGTAAATAATGATTTAATCGTGCATATGTTTAAGCTCCAACGATAAAAGAGTTTTTAATTTTTATATAAAGCCTTAAGCATGGTAATTTTCAATCCGCAATAAAAAAAACATTTAATTAAGAGTAAAATGAATTAAACCTACCAAGTAATAGATAGAAACTGATTAAAATTCCTCGTCTACATTCTGTTTACGTATCCACAACAGTACGGCGTCCAATTGTCGTGGCGTCCAGTTATCCCATTCCCTACTATTCATAGCTGGCGGCTTTGGAAAAGACTGATATGTATATATATAGTGAAGCAGACATACACAGTGAAGATATACACAGAATCGATTTGATTTTTTTTCAAATCAATTAATAAAATGAAAACGATAAGATATATGGATGATTCTCACGCTAATCTCGTCACTCGTGAAAAGC
The DNA here is from genome assembly GCF_057557595.1 of Rhyacophila brunnea. Taxonomy (NCBI): domain Eukaryota; kingdom Metazoa; phylum Arthropoda; class Insecta; order Trichoptera; family Rhyacophilidae; genus Rhyacophila; species Rhyacophila brunnea. The sequence goes on along the minus strand of NW_028232893.1, from coordinate 17,835,625 downwards.
AAGGTACTAATTTTTAAGTTTGTTATTTTGTATAATATATTCAAAAAGTATATAACCGTTTTTTAACCGTTTAACGACAATATATAAGTGGAAATTCAAGTAAAAAATACAAAACTAATTGGTAGTCAAGAATGCGCTTTAACCATAATATTATCAAATATTATATTATATCCTAAACGAGAATTTCCTGTATTTTCACTATGCGCGTTATAACATTATTACAATATTCATATATATTTTTCCACTTAAAAACATCACCATTGACGGTAATTTTATGCATAAAGTTATGCATTTCCAGCAAGCAAAATAGCTGACCACTTAATAAATGACAAAGTTTTTATGTATCAACTTAATCAAGATACTTTAATAAACTAATCTAAACTGGTTTGTTATAAGAATACAAAAAGTTAATTCTAAATTTATTCCGGACAATAAAAGAAAATATTCACAAAATACCACAAGTTATTGGCTATAAATATTAGATGATATCACAGGATTATAATATTGTATTATAGTTGGGCCAATTATGGTGGCACTCATTCTTTTCTTCCCACAAACCTTGAATCTCCAGACATTGTTACAAGTCAGCAGTTACGGATCATGGGTGGATCGTGATTGCAAGATACATTCAGTTACATCTAGACAGCGGATGTGCCTAGGCTTGTTAAATCTAAACCGTCGCTAACTGGCACTTGTGAATTGTTAGTAGACTGCTGTGCATATAGGGTGATTTGTTCATCGAGTACCCTTTCGACGTTACAAGCAGTTATATTAAGACATCGGGCGCGCCTAGGCTTGTTAAAGCTAAGCCGTCATTAACCACAGAGTAACTCAGACAAAACACATCTGTTCGACCTTCGTTGCGCTAATTCTGATACGGTTTGAGCAAACGTCGCGGCTATCATCCATCCTGAACTTGTCATCATCATTCTTCCCAATATTATGTTGTTTATATAAATGAGCTTATACCTACACAAAACTACCGAGTATGTATAATAAATTATTTACCTACTTATTTATATAAGTATACCTACATACTTTTGTCGTATTTTTATTTGAATTTTCCATGGCAATATTTAGTCATGGTCATCTACGTTTCCCTAAAATGCATATTTCCAAGCATCAATATATTATATTGCTATGCGTTCGGCAACGGAAATCCTTACCACTGGCTCCCGATCCTTCAAGTGGTTCAGTTGAAAGTGTATGCCGGTAATAAGACTCAGTTTATGTTAATCTTTAGTGTTGTTTATTTATCAAATAATCTCAAAGTATAAGTACATGGTATGATATAAATAAAAAGAGAAGAACTCAGTAAAGTTAGATCCACAGTGAAACAACTCGGAGAGTAGAACAAGTTATGTTTGAAAAAGTTGAATGGTACTAGTCAATCATGTACAATGTTATAAATATGTAAAAGTAACTAAATAATATTGGTGACGTCTAGTTCATATACAAAGGTTTTACGTGTTTGTAATAACACAGCTAGATAGCAGTGACAAAGAGTTCAAGGTAGGCTGTTATTATCATACATAAATAGTGTATACTAAACTTTGTCAATCAAATAATTTTCTTTTCGTTGCACTAAGTCTACAATGTGTAGATAGTGTTTGTAAATTTTTAAAATTCAATTAAAATCTGCCTAATCCAAACCATAGTAGATAACAATTAAAAAAAAATATTCGTTTATCTATAAAATATCTAAAATTATGCCATTGAACCATACATAATTTTAAATATTTTGTAAATAGAAGAATATTTTTTATCGATTATGGTTTAGTATAAATGCATGGCGAAAACCAACACCATCTGTAATATATATTCTTCAACGAAAACAAAATAATAAGTATGACTGAATAAGTGTGCACTATTTCTTTGGATCACTGATAGCATGCCTAAACTATTATGGGTTGGTTTAGGCAGAGTATAATGAAATTTTAAAAAATATCCAGAATGAAAACAAATAAATATGACTGACAAAGTTTAGTATGCGCTATTTATGTCGAATATTATAAGCCTACCTCCACCCCTCGCCACTGCTAGATAGGATGGATAAATTGGGGTTGATCAGTAATATAATATTCGAAATCACGTGGACCGAATATTCTTAACAATAAGTACATATTAATTTGTAACTTAGGGTGTCAATGAAATAAAACACATTTTATTGTGAAGATATTATATAGAAAAAAGTTATAGATACATACCTAACAATATCTTGATTATAGTTTTTGAATTACAGTATTTTTTGTACTATTTAAAAAATATTGGTACTTTCTTCTGATACAATAATGATACCTTTAATTATCGATACCTGTCTATAGTATATGTATATATAATGCCTACCATAATATACTTTGTGGATTCGATTGAGATTATAGTGATAAGTAAATAATCTATTCTAGAAATTAACATAAGACCTTCACATCACTGGAGCTGAGACATTTACGGCCAAAATGACCTTATGATTGTCTTTTAATTTTAGTGCACATGCAAAATACAACATGTTATATGTTGCAGGCATTTAAAATAATAGTTCCTAAAAATACACATAATTAGAAAATAACAAAAAAATGTATTTAACTGCAACCTTGAAGCATTATTATCTGATAAAACCATTAATTTTCTACAATGGATTAGTTGGATTAATGTCAGCATAATATTATTCATACTCTAACGCAGGGATTCGCAACCTTAGGTATGCACACAGAAAAATGCTTGGCGGACAGTCCATTTAGAAAATATATATTTTATAGATTTAAAAGGCGATGGGAGAGAAGACTCAGTGGCGAAGGGTGGTGGTAGGCTGTTAAGATCCGATATAAATAGAACACACTTAACTTTGGCAGGCATGCGTATTTCTTTTCATTAAATTAAGGCAATAATATGCAGATCGTGTTGGTTAGTTTTTAAAAATCAATGAAATCCTGCCTATACCAACCGTTATAGCTTAAGCGTGCGATGGGCGATCCGATAAAAATAGGGCACACTTTTTCAGCCATACTTATTTGTTTTCGTTGAATTAAGAATACTTATTACAGATAGTGTTGATTAGTTTGTAACATTCATTAAGCCCTGCCTAAACCAAACCACAAGAGATAAAAAAATATTCTTCTATCTAAAACTATGTCTGATTGAATGGCATAATTTTAGATATTTTATAGATGAACAACTATTTTTTGACTATTATCAAATAATGGCTTGGTTACGCAGGGCTTAATTAATTTAAAAAAACTAACCAGTACTATCTGCATATTGTAGTATTAATTCAATGAAAACAAATATGCATGACTGACAAAGTTTAATGTGTACTATAATTGTCGGATCTTAACAGCCTACCTCCACCATCCGCCAGTGGTAAACGTGAAGCTGTAGTAAACAGATTTACGTAACTTTTTATCGTAATTTTGATCATAAAACTTGCTACATTCATTTTTCGCAACATATCTAAATGTAGGTACCGACTTTTACATATTGTGTTTTTGAAATACTGTACTGAATTATGTTTTTTTGATCGTTACTTTTGGATATATGTTTATCGATTAATCCTTTCTATGCCGCAATTAGTTAATTGATAGTAATTAACATAAGAATTGGTGTAATTAGGGCGTCCAAAGACGCTTTGGGCACTTAACCGGTTAATAAACTTTTCTAGCTATTTTTCCATAACAACTTTACCTAGAGACTTTATCTTAAGAAAATCTAACAGGTGTAACTGACTTTCCAAATTTATCCCGCCTACTACTTATACCTACTCGTCGCTTCATTCACCAACTCTCGCACTTTTTCAGTTATGTATATTCCCAATACCCAGACACTCTGCACGTTGAATTTTAAAAGAGGCTCTATAAGTATGTTTTGAATTGTATTTAGAAGGCTGAAATCCGATGGGTTCCGAGTATGAACAATAAAAATATTGAGCAGAAAACAGTGTTTCAAATTCAAGCTCAAGGTCCAAGCCGTCTAGCAGGAATATACTGGGCATCCATATAAGTCCAAGTGTCCAAGGTAACAGATCGGGTTTGATGTCAAAAGGCCACCTTCATAGTCCAGTGCGTAAGGCATTCGGTTATTGTTTCATTTATATTACTATACTACTATATTTCTATTTCTTTCTAGCGAGCTTGGAATCCGAATGGGTGTGGCGGGCTCTGCGTTCAACCAACTTGGAGTCGCATGGATGTCAAGGCTGTATTCTGTGAGGACCATATGTCGTTTGTTTAACGCGTGCGTGCTACCTGTGCTACTGTATGGCTGTGAGACATGGCATCTTACTAAGATTCAAGAGTCTCGGCTTTTGAGCTTTGAGAATAATGTCTCCGCCGAATCTTAAGGGTACATTGGTACGACCGCGTTACAAACACTCGAGTTTGTGAGCAGATACAACAGCCTTCGGTGATTAAAGTTATCACAAAGAGACAATTTACGTAGCTGGGACACGTATTCTGGATGCCGCCAAAGAGTGCGGCACTTCGTACCCTTGTGGCACAGCCTCAAGGGTTCCGTCGCTGTGGCCAGCCCTCCCTCACCCTGCAGCGGTGCTACAAAAGCGACCTACGTGTTGCAGGTCTGACATGGCAGGAGGCGCAGGAGTTGGCGATGGACCGAGGGAAGTGGCGCCAACTTGTGCTTGCCCTATGCCCCAATGTTGGGACGTGACAGGGTGGAAGAAGAAGAAGACTACTGTTTTACTGCACTATTGGGCAACATATTCTGTTGTAGTCTAAAGAAATGTAAAAAAATCATTCGCAGTCTCGCTTTTTAATGGTTTTCCCTTTCAATGAAATCGCCTCAAGGTGAAACCTTACCGAAATCAACCCGAAACGCTCTATAAAGGTAATTTATGTTACAACTCTAAAGGTCAATTTTTCGCTTATTTGGCGGCCAAACACTGATTCTGGCTTAGTATCAACAGTTGCATGAATAAAATATTTTGCACCACTGCTTTAGCGACTTACTTATTTGGTCGATATTGGGGACACCGACATTAGTTCTGAGAATTATTGTTATTATTTTAAGCGATTATGAAAAAAAACCCGCTTCGCTGCGACTTAAGCCCGATTAAAATATCGTTTGCTCTTGGGAGCATGATTGCCGCATTTATTACGAGCAGGGAGTAGAAACCGGAACTAATCTGAGCAAAAAATGTGCAATTAGACATAATAGTGTTTGGCATTTTTCACTTTTTCTCGAGCGAAAATTTTTAACTCGCATGGCTTGTACGTGTAAAATAAAAATTAGTGGAAAAATAAATACATTACACTGAGATGGGTGGCCTTAGGTAACATAGAAATAATGAGAAGTCTGATGACTTTTGAGTGTGGTAGTAACAAGTTTTAAGTCTCGAGTGTGGAGAAATATGAGATAAACTTAAACACTACTTAAATAATACATTATATATATTTTACTATTTCTTTTATTCAGCGAATAATTTACAAGATTTTAAGAATGTACCATTCTAATTATTGAACATACATAATTCTAAAAACACTCATGAGAAAATATAGCCAATAGGAAAAACCCGGCAGGAATCGAATCCGCGTCTCTTGGGTATCGCACCCTGTGCATTACCACTATGCTACGACTGCCATGCTTAATTGCGACAAATTTTAACTATTTTCCTTTTTAATACCTGCTCATAAGCGCTCTCCAAATTGAGTTATGGTAGGTGATCGGTTTTGGTTTTCTAAATTAAACTATTTATTACTTTAATTATTAAGTCGGTCACGGATCACTCCAATATTTTCTGTTGTAACTTACTTGAACTTGCTAATAATTTTAATTGGTTTAATTATAAATATATTATACACTAAAGCTTGTTACATAAACGAAAAGCGCATTCAATATTTGAAATATTTTAGAAAATATTTATTGCCTGAATAATAAACTAAAACCAGTTTTAAAACTTTAGTCGATGGCGACTGACTATTACATATTTATTTTATCTATCTATTCTGTGGAAGAATTGAAAGAATACCAGATTATTGGAAACGAAAGATCCTGATCAGGCGATTAGGTATCCTAGTGAAAACGAGAGGCAACCCAAGAAAGGGTGATCTGGATCTATATAAGAGGATTGTAATATAATGAAAAAGCATGAAATCTATCAAAGATTGACTAAGGGCAAGAGTCAGTGGAGAATACTTTGGAAAAATATAATCCCGTCATGGGATTTAGAATTTAGATCCATGAAAGGATAATAAAGTATAAAATGCTCGGCCGTAATTGACATCACTGGAACGTTACATACGGAGAAAGTTTCTGCAAGATTTTCAAATAGTATTCCCACCCAGGGGCAGCTCTACCTGAAGGGTTTATAGAGACAATCCCCACACTAATGCGTAAAAAATGTCCGATATTTTTATCATTGTCATTAAATGATTAAATGAACTATTTAATTCATTTTATCTATCTAAACCTGTCGGAATTTTAGAGAGATATTTATTATTATCATACAAATAAATAAAGCAATAATTTATTGTAAATTATCTACTTAATAACATAATAATGATTACGCTGTAATAAAATAATTGATAAATGAAATACGCCCCATTTCACGGTGACACCTATGTACAAATTAAGAAACTTATGGCGTCTATTTTTCTCTGGTCGGTTTCACTCAATCCCATCCAGTTGCTGCAGTACAAACCTCTTTCTACAAAATATGTGAATGCATTAGCATTATTATACGCATACTATGGACCGAATAGAATGACCCCATAGTTGAGTAAAAACGCTCGTTGTATGTTGTTGTTCAAAACTGATGATGGTAAATCTATAATAATTATTATTTTTTAAGTTCATATTTTTAAGCGCGATTTTTAGATGTGCTTAAGTAACGACTCAGATAACCATATTATTTATTCTGAAAAATTACTCATTTCCTCATTAATAAAATCATATTATTATAATTAGTAGCTTCATACATAATGTACCTATAATAATAATATGAGAATGTAGGTAGGTACCTACTTGTACATATAGGTATTTGATAATTTATAAATATACCCCACCACCTAGAAAGTCGTCGAGCCGCCACTGTTCCCACCAATAGCAAATATGGAATATACACAGTTATTTTGTCAATTTTTAGATAGTGATTTAAGGTCAAGAGTTAAATGAAATACCTAATAGACAACTTTTTATTTATAATGAAAAAATACGTCTTCATTGATTTTTAAAATAAGTAGGTATGTAATACATCAGTAGTACATTATTTCCTATTTACTTTAATATGAAACTAGAATATTACAAATTAGTGTTTCACGGTATGTGAATCTAGATTATTTAATTAATTTGTGTCTATTAGTCAACAGAGTATAGAATCCATGTTATGTCAATGTTCATGTTACGGGTATGGAATCTAAACCAGGATATGTCACGTAGATTTGAGGCTTTCGAGATGTGGCTGTATAGATGTACCCTGTTGGACTGACCGGGTGACATAAAATGTTGACGTTCTCAAATGAATCGGAAGACTACACTACCTCAGACGTAATTATTATAAAATGACAAAACTACAGCATTCATCCACTTATTATTCAAGAAAATATCAATGTGTAAATTAACAGAAGCATTAGGAGAGCACCGCATTTTGTGGATAGAGCAATGATCAACTGGGCGCCAGGACAATTGCGCGCCGCACTATCGAATGAAATAAATAGACGTTCGTTACGATTTTAATCAGTTTCTATCTACTACTTAATATTATCAATTCATTTTGCTCTTAATATAATGTTTTTTATTGCTGATATTGCTTCGACCATGTCCGATCCTAATAGGATCATATGGGCCTCCACAGAGTAGAGGTTTGTATTAACAGATTTTGTTTTTACGAGAAATGGATGTCAGCCACTTGCTCAACCTATTAGGTCCATACCCTGACTCACACACATATTGAAAAACAATATGTGTACTTGCCAGACCCAGGATTCGAACCTGGGACCCACGGCATGATAGTCCAACACCTGAGCCTGAGGCTTTATATAAAAAATAAAGAACTCTCTTCTCGTTGGAACTTAAACATATACACAATTAAATCATTATTTACGGGTGTATATTTAAATTCTCGTCAAGTATTATATAATAATAATATAATAATTTTAATATAAAAAGATTGCGTGGTGCCCAGTTGTCCCGGTGCCTAATCGCCCTAGACCCCGCCCAGACGGTGGCCCCACTCTGTTAAGGGATGACACAATAAGAAAAAGAAGTTATGTAAAAGTTATTTATAGTAAAACATAAATATTTTCCGGGCTCGCTACACTGCTCGATAAATGCTGGAGCTCCCTCCACTCTTCTCGGTCCCTAGTACCTCACTACTACGTACAACCACTAAACTTTATGAGTTCGTCTATGTAATTGTGTCCCTATGGTTGTTTAGTACCCCTCCGGAACCACTGTATGATAGATTTTGTGCAGCCTCTATCTCAACACAAAGCGTACTTTATTCTGCTTCCTTGTCTATTTGTTTATTTTGAGATCTTTATGCGTTATTCTTAACATGCACATTTCTATAACACGTCATCTATTCGTAATTTTTAACTTCTTTGACATTGAGAGTTTATGTTTCACACGCATTCGTGAGCGTTAGTAGCACACATTGGTTGAATACTTTACGATTAAGACATTGGTTTTGCGACCTATCTCGTCATACATACCACCATTAATTGATATTCGTTGTCCAACTTCTTATCTTCTACTGGGGCTCCATTTATTGTAAAGCAGTTTTAATTGACTATGCTAAACTGTTCGAATTCAATACCATTGCCTAAAGTCTGTTACTGACGTGATATCAACAAGTAATAATTACAAGATAAAAATAACTTTTTATATACAACGTTTTTAAATTTTCTGTTAAATTATTATGCTCAATATGCTCAAACTTGTACTTGATATGAAGTAAATAAAAAACAAACAAACAAATATAGAATACTGAAATCTCATTTTGACATTTCATTTTGATCTCCATAGTAACGCACGTATATATTAATAATTTAGTTGCTAGGACCACCCCCTTAGCAACCAATAATAGTCTTTTACTTTTTACGGATTTTTCTGAAATAACTTTTCATACAAAACAGAATTAACTGAAAATGAATTCAATTCTGCTTAAAGATGGCTAAAAGTATTAAAAGAATGCATTGGCATCGTACTTTGATATATTCTCAAAGTTTTAAATGTCTAGCTAGTCGGGAAGTTAGTTAAAAATCGATTGCAAGATTTTTACTGGATATACAACCACCGGACAAACAAGAATACAAAAACGTGGTAATAAAATTAAGTGGAAATCTGTCTTTAAAATATATTAAATCTTGCATAAAAAACATGTCTTTTAAAAACTCGAACTCTAGAATAATAATAAAAAAAAATCTATCACTCTCGCCGCTAAGACACGCCAGCTATGTACTTACTCTACTGCCACGAAACCTTTAGAAATACCTTCAGTTATCTAAACAGGTAAGTGAGTATACTGAATGTTCACACAGCTATGCGTATTTCCCTTTCAAAACTGGTATTCTAGCTTGCATTCAAAATAAAACAAATGCCAGCAGAGTCCTTGAGACGAAAAACAAAAGTTCGATAATGGAAATAGCTTTAAATACAAATAACTTGAACGAGCGACCAAATGAAATAATGATAATGTAACTGAGAATATTTATTATTTTTTATTCGTTTATTATGTTATTTTTTTATTTTAAATTATCAAATAATAAAAATAAAACTCTTTACAGATGTCGTTTTGATTCAAATTAAATTGAACTCACTTTATACATATTTAAATCAAATGACTGTATTGGCGTTTTAAACAGTTTTTTGACTATTTTCATGACACTATACATATAATAATCTTCTTCTTTGTCGCAACCTCATGACAGTCATGACTGAGAATCATGACATATATTATGATTTGGCAGTCTGACAGCCTTCTCAATAGCTTTGCTTCATCACACTCTGCATTCAATGGCACTTAGAACATTCGTTGATGTAAAACCCGTGTCGGTTTTTCCAGGTTAAAATCATCTATCTCTACGGATTAAATGGCCAAAAACACTTCTGACTCCGGTGACGACACGCCAAGGTGGTTCTGTCTCAGATCTGGTATTTGCTGATTATGGAGTTGTTGATACGTTTGGCTAACCATGATATTCTCAGCATCCGCCTCCAGCATCACATTTTAAAAGCTACTAGCCCCATGCCTTTATCGTCTAAGTCTCAAAGATATATAAGGCAAATCGGGAAGACAAGAGTTCTTACTATCCATTTTGTTCGTTGAAGAATAATACATAATTAAACATATATGTTTTATTCTGTCTGTTTGTTACATTATGTATAACTGAAAAACTACTTAACCAATATTGATCAAATTTTCACATCTTATAAAATACATTTTTGTTACCAGTTTAGTAGAGTTTTGACTTTGATATTATGTCAAAAGGTTCCACAGTTTTAAAACAACGTGCAAAAATAACACACTTGCAACAAATCATTACTCTAAAAGCAGTGGTGGAACGGTACGGTGAGGTGCAGATATAGATTCGTGCGGCGATATCCGGCCGTTGTAGATCGGCATAGTCAAAACTAATAATACAGTTAATTCCGAATAGATAAAGTAATCAGATAGCAGCGGTGGTATGGTGAGATTAGCTGAGAGTAGAAGGTAGAGGGTCGCGTGTCTAGGTGCAACCGTACTACTCATATAATATGATTTCTTTGAAAAAAAATCATACAGAAGCAGCCTATTCTTTAGTATAAATTTCTGTCAACTTTTATTTTTTAATTAGCGGATGAGGTCACGGTAAATCACTTGTACCATTATACAGTTATTATGATTAATATACATATTATTATATATGTGAAAAAAAATCTAAAAATTTTAGAGTCAATAAATACAGATAAAAGGGAAAATGGACTCTCCGTGGAATGTAATAAGGGTCAATTTCCAAACTGGGATAATTTTATAGTTACATTAATTTAAAATTAAATTAAATAATTATATTTTATATAGGTACGTATGTAATCCTACTTATGTATTTTTTTTAAATAATTTATTGTTATGAAATGCATTGTATCTATTTAAAAACTGAACTCTACATATTTTGCAAAATGTGTGATTCTTGACAGGTGTATATAATATGACAATTTCTATAAAAAGTACATATTTAACAATGTTTTTGTTCAAATTTAATATTGTTTGGAATGATGTATCCAAGGTTATTGTGAACTTAATTATGATATTATCATTAGCTGAGTATAAATCTGTGTTGCCATGAATTATACTGATATAAAATACTGTGGTTATTTACGAGTATAATTCAATGACTTCTCGATATCGATTTATATATATTTATACCATGAAGACTATAAAATGTAGTTTTTTAATTATTGCTTTCAATAGGTAATAATTTTCCAGAGTTAGTTATTATAATGCAATTAATTAATTGATTAATTAATTGGTCTTATTTAACGGTTGTTAATCCACATTCAGTGTTAACTTGATGATAATTGCACTCATGATTAATTTAATAAATATATCTCACGAGAGCAAAACTATCACGTTTGTTAAAATATTTGTTTTTTAAGTAATTATTAAAATTATATTTTTTTTAAATACTTGGTACATTCAGAATATCACCTTAATTATATAATTAATAATTATATAATTATTTTCGTGTCCGGAAATTTGTACGTATGCAGTTTGCTGAATCACACTTCACCGTGAAATATTGTATCGGAAATATCTGGTCGTATATTAAAGACCGTCCAACCTCTTTGGGTCGTATACTGAGATAAAATTCATGTCTAAATAAAACATGGTTCTTGTCGATTTACAGGAAGCCAGCGGCAAACAAATTTTGAAAATAGCCGATATGCTGGATTATTTGTTAGGTTAGGTTTTCGTTCTTGAATTCATGAATTTTGCCAAAATCGGCTATGAAACTAGAGATGACCGTATAGTATATGGTCATCTCTTTCCGATAAGAAAGCTAGCGGCGAACTGTGCTACGGTGAAATGTAATACGTACAATTTACATGTAACCAATTATTTTACAATAAAAGACAGATTTTAGTATTATTTAATTTGGGCATGAGTAAGGTAAAAACATCTAATAAAATGAAGTTTTTTGAACACTTAATATTCCCAAAATTGTTTTGAATAAAACACTATTACTTATGGCATTAAATTAGACGTTTGACTTAAAAAAAACAGACATTTTTATCCAGCGCTCCAAATGGAAAATTTTACTAACCAGAGCGCTCGTTAATTAAATATTAACATACTTATTTAATTTTATGTACGTTTTATGGGAAGACGTGTGTTAATTTTTTTATTATTATGGCCAATTTAGCTCAAACGGTAAAATTATTTTTCCACGAGACGGAGCGAAAATTTTGCCAATTTCACAAACCGCAACGGCGCTCCGGTACGCTCCGGTCCATTTCGAACTCTGTGTTTATCTCAATATTTTTTTTTTAAATTGGGGACAATCTTGCACTCAACATTATATTATAATATAATCAAGTGGCAGTACCACCTGAAAACTTTTTCTCTCTCATACGCGTACGTGTATATTCTGTCGTACTGTCTTTGCAATACAAACTTTACAATAAGTTTAGAATTTTAAATTTATTATATTGTTTACTATTTGTAAAATAAATAAATTTGAATTTTGAATTTGTAAGTGGGCATTAAATTATTACATAAACAACATGAATTCCAAAGAATATAATTTATCATCTTTAACACACAACAAAAAAGCACATCCTATTAAAAATAATCTTATTTTCTCAAGGATTAGACAATGTCACGAATCATGCATACCTCATCGTTTTTTACGAGAATCGTTCGTCTAATTTTAATACCTGTGAGAAGGGTTGTTAGTGAAACATAAAAAACTACACCCACAAGAATTGTGACGGTATTCAAACCAAGTGGCTTTGGATTAATTCTCTAACACATTTTCGCTTCACATATTATTATGTACGGCAGTTAAATAACACCCTACATTTTACATATTATAATAATAATTAAGACACACTAGTACCTATAGACGCTGACGATGACCGAGCGGCTTAAACGTTGGCTTATAATGTCGTGGGTCCCATGTTCGAATTCTGGGCTTAGAAAATTTACATATTGTTTTTCAATTAGAGTTTGGAGTCAACGTATGAACCAAATACGTTGAGCAAGTGGCTAACACCCATTTCTCTTAAAAAGAAAAATCTTTGGTACTGTTCGGTTATCAGGAATACAGCGGAAAACACATTTTGAAAATACCCGATATACTGGATTATTTGTTAGTTTGGATTAGTTTAGGTTAGGTTAGGTTGGGTTAGGTTAGGTTAGGTTTTTTTAGGTTAACCTAACAAATAATCCAGTTTATCGGCTATTTTTAAAATGTGTTTTCCGCTGTATTCCTGATAAACCTCCACTCTATGGAGTCCCATATTACGATCATAATATTTGAATCGGAAACGATCTAACTATATTACCTATATTGTATTATATATTTTCCATGGATGACAAATTATGGTTTATCTACCCTCAGTCGTTCCCTTGTGGTTGAATATTGTGTTCATTTCATTATAATTCATCTTTAAGGCGATAAAAATTCTTGCTTTCTTATTTATTGAATTTTATCTGCATGGTTGTTTTCAATGAAACAGATGACGAATTAGCTTCATCAAAAAATATGAACATCATTATTTTCAGTAAAAAAAATCAACAAAAGAAAAAAACTGATTTATTAATGCCCAATATTATTAATAGTACTTCATCGCATATGCTCAAAGAATTTGGACTGTAAGTAGAAGAACTATGACGTGACATTTAGCAAACATATAAAACATTGTTATGATGGTAAGCTCAACAAATATTAACATCGCACAGTTGGTATTCCGATTTTCTGACACTCTCAATGGCTGCCGTTTTTATATACATTGTGATTACTTACTCTGCTGCAGTTATAAACGGTTTAACACAAAATGTACAAGATTTTTCAACTAAATAATTATACAAATGTGTAGTATTATTAACTGCTTATCTAGTCATCGTGACACATTGTATTTTACCACGCCCTGCAAATTGGCAAATAAATATCATAATATAAGTGTGAAGTTATCTTCAAATGAGCTTGCAATACAGTCACTTGTAGCTGATTTCATATCTGAGCTAGTGGTCCTTTTTTGCTTCAATTTCATAAATTTAGGCTATATCTCTTGATAGGTATGGGTTTACGTAAGGTGTTGATTTATACTTTTCACTTATTAAAAACACTGATTCAGGGACATTAAGTATATTTCGCTTAACAAGTAACAATTAATTACTAACAACATTTGTAAACGCACGCTTTGGCGCGAAAAAGGTAGCAAGTTGTATTTTTAGAGGCGACGTTCGAGGCTCAAGGGTAGATTACCGACTGACCATTCACCATACCTACTCTCGACCCTTCGTCTGCCCAGAAACAGATAACGGTAACTTTCTTTTTCTTTGTTTCGCTGTGCAACCTGGTCTAGCCTTGACTCATTTACAATTACAATAATATCATTATATTCCCAACTCTGTCGATTGGAAGATTTTTAATGGGGGATTTAGGCATTATGATATTTGGTATCACTCTCTAAAAGGAGCTTTTTAACATTTTTACATAATATGCTACGTTTCAAGTCAAGGGGGGCTATCACTGTTATAAGATACGAATAAATAACACATGAAAGAGATAGGTGAGTGCATCGATCTGTCAATTTTAATTAATTTACTAAAACAAATTACATAACGTATTTTTTTTACTAAAAGGTCAGTCCCAGGGGCCCACACGTACTGAATAGAAGACAAAATATTCGTTGATTCAATGTAATGATCGAACAATTGCATCCTTGATGTGAATCTCTGTTATTAATGTAAATGCTACGAACGAATAATGATTTACAAAAAGAAAACTCAACCACGACACCAATTCTGTAAATGTCAAGGAACATCAAATTGTAATATTACTGTGAATCCGGTTGTCTGGTACAAAATCTTATCGACTCATTTTTCGTGACTGCCTAGTTTTTCTACCAACGTTCGTCCACGTAGATCGCGCAGCCCATCATGAAAATTTACCTATGTCAGTGAAATATTATACTTTATGTTTTTTACTACAGCTATCCTTAAAATAAATACATAGACACCTAAATACGTAGACCTTTAGAAGTTTTTCACATAAAAATGCTTATATTTCCAGTTATCTACAAACATATTGGTAAAGTGACCAAATCATAAATAATTAAAAGAAGCTGCGAGTTTCTTTGACGCAGATGACGTAACAGATTCGTCAGAATCTTTAAATGGGGCGTCGAAACTGTTCAAATCAGTTACTCGATAAATTATTCAATTATGTATAAACTTACCAACATCTTACATATTATTTTAATGTGATTGGATAATGCGTCGGGCCTCTACATCACCAAACGCGCTACTGATTAAATGCATTGTATTATGTAATTCACATAGGTACCTTCTTGAAAATGATTAGGGCCGGTTTAATCCATTTAGTTGTAAATCGTTAACTTTAAAAAATAAAAATAAATATTCAATGTAACAATTACGTGAAACCAATGTTCCCTAAGCATACGAAATTGGAACTGAGTAATAACCATGGTGGCCGTGCGGCTTAAGCGTTGGACTATAATGCCGTGGGTCCCAGGTTCTAATCCTGGGTCTGGCAAGTACAGATATTATTTTTCAATTTCTGTCTGTCAGGGTATGGACCTAATAGGTTGAGCAAGTGGCTGACATCCATTTCTCGTAAAAAACAAAATCTGTTAATACAAACCTCTACTCTATGGAGGCCCATATGATCCTATTAGGATCGGACATGGTCGAAAGAAAAGAAGAATAATCAAATATGTTTATTAGGTAGGTACTTAAAATATGTTAACATAATATCATATCTAAATACATAATGAAATTATGATTCAGTGTCAGTTTGAGGTACGCGGAGGACCAAAGTATGACAGGTTTGGAGGCCCCTTTGCGATTATTTATCCCACGTGACGAAACACTGTTGTATCGTTATACCAATATACTGCCAAAGTTTTTAAAATCTTTGATTTTTTTACACTTATGTTGGTATTTTCTTACGAAGCGACCGTCTTATATGCTTCATGCATAGATCATGAGATATAGTCACTGATTATTATCAAATAATAAAACGTGTTTCATACGAAAATATCACTTAGGTAACTGCTTATTTATAACAAACGACAATATTCAAATCCTAACATAACAGGAATGCAGTTTGTTGCTAAGAAACAAGGGTTACATGAACTTTATCAAACTATAAAAACAAAAACAAAAAATGTTCAAGCGTGGTAATTACAACTTACCAAAAATAGGCGTATAAAAATAATCCAGCTATCCTCAGAGTGTACAGTTTACTTTGACCGCAAAAACAAAAATATGTCTTTTATTTCTTCTTCCAAGCCGACACAACAACAAAAAACAACTGTTAAAAATAATATTATTATTATCTACTTCACCAAGAAGTGCATTAACACCGGCCCGATAGTTTAGCTCTTGAAAACATTCCGGTATGCACAAAATCAAATCACAATAATAAAACTTTATTATAATAATCCGTGGCACAAAACTGTTTTTTCGTCTATCCTACAGCCGTGCAAGATAGATTCTTTAAATGAGGAAGACGATGTCGTGTTCCATGTCAAAATTTGAATTTTGATTGGCGGTTGTTTTTTTCTCATTCGGTTCCGTTCTCAAAATGGCCGACTGACGTTTCGTGGAACGCGCGCAATATGGCCGGCGGACTTCGCCGTACTGGTTCGCTCGGCTGAGAGACACGTCGCTGGTTTGTGGCCTCGATACTTCGAATTACGCACACATTTAAGTTACACTGTGATCCGTGGAGGTCCACAAAGAGTGGTGCGTGCCATTTTACCATACTCTACCATTCTTGATTGAGGAATAAAGAAAATCATATCACCATCAATAATTTCAGGGAGAGCCTTTCATTATTGTTCTTGCTACTATTCGTGATGTAGTATTAAAAGTTTATCTTATAATAGTGAACAAACTAATGTTCTCTGCATGATATGAAGTTATCCCAGATAAATTATTTTTACTATAAATGTTGAATATCCTGTGGTTGCCTAATAAAAAATTCTGAAGCGTTTTCCAGACGAAAGAAAACAATGTAATCATAATACCCTATAGCCACACTATTTTTTTATACAGTGCATTGACAGAGATTGGCAACTAGGCAAAGTGCAAACTATGCCATAAGCAAACTCACTTCATTCCACACATGTGTCAGTTTGTCTTAATTTAAATATACCTAACTAAAACTTTTTTCTGTAACATGACATTTCGAGCTGTCATATTCGCAATATTCTAGCGCTTTAAGCCATAAAAACGCGTATTTCCACGAAAATTATTCACAACGTGCTATATCATATATTTTTTTAATTTGTCAACCCTAAACAGTGTATTAACTTTTTATCCTCACGAAACTTACTGGGAGTGTAATAAGACAAAGTTACAAAGAAAGGCCACTCAACATCATCAGCCTGAATCTATTCACTGCTGGATGAAGGCCTCTCCAAGCTGATTCCAGTTCTCTCGGCCCTATGTGTTCCGTTGCCGCGTACTTCTGCAGAACTTTATCATTTCATTGATTCAGTGGCCTCTAGACGTTTTGTACCTCTTGGATATAAACTCGATGACTAAATTTGTCCAACGATTGTCCCTTCTTCGAGCTTTGTGTCCAGCCCATTTATATTTATAACGAACAAACACATCGTGCTAGATTGTAATATACTATATTCAGATTACCGTGTATATGTGCCAGCGAACAACTACGGACCGACAAGAAAAAAATATTATCAAAGGTAGACCTTCATCCAGCAGTGGAGCAATCCTGCCTGGTAGGGCAGCTCTCGTGGTGCAGTGGGTAAGGCGCTGGCCTTCCGCCCGAGAGTTCTGGGTTCGATTCCCGGTGAGGACACAATATTTATGTGTTTTTCTCAAAGCCTGGGTATTTGTGATTGTTCAAAATTACTAACAACCACCTTGTACGAAAAAACAAGAACATGGTTATTAATAATTCTAAAAAAAAATCCTACCTGGTAATGATATTGTGATTAAAATTTAATCACGCATCACTAATGTATTGCTTAATAAAGGATCACTGCAGATGGATCCATATTCAAGAGAATAAATCTCGCGTAAAAATTAATTTTATTAGGCAATTGAAATGTAGTCTTAATTTAAAACAATTGTTTAAACTCAGTTAAAATTAACTGGCTATGATTTATAAACTAATTTCGCCTGCGACATTTCATTATGGATTCGCAGTTTTTACCGGTAGATAGGTAGATAGGTAGATTAGGTAATAAGAAGTCAGTATTTTACAATTATTTTTAGGAATTAATATCACCTGGGCCGATAAAAACAGTTTGAGAAGAGTGTTCTTTCGCTCCACTCTTTCTGTCAGGGCGCTCCTACCTGTTCTCATACCAAGACATAACTTTACACGCATACTTACCTGCAGACGCACACATTCATACATACAAATATGTGTATATTTTAAACATTGTATAGTGACAGGTCCAGATTATACTTCAATGTGAATAGGACAATATTTAGAATTTATATTAAAATTTTTGATTTTTTTATAATTTATGTACATTTTACCGGTTATGTTGAGGAATGAAAAAAAATTAATGAATCACTGGTATAACTCAATCTAATTGACTATAATTGTTTAAAATATTGAATTAGACACATAATTAGTATACTATTAAATACTGGTGAATACATTAATAATTTATGTAAAATGTGTTTTTTTTTAATTGCACTGAGTAGCTAATATTTATTGTGTGAAATTTTCAGTTTTTCAGGTATACTCAAATGGATGTGCCTGGGATGAAGTCGTGGAGAAACATCCGTGTCTTAAAAACGTTAAGATAATACACACATGTTAACATACACTTTCGCGAAAATTAAGGTTCCCGACGATAAATAACACATAAAGTTATAGTAATTTATTTGTTTATGTACAAGTACGTATTCATTTGTTACAGGTACATACATTACAGGAATTTCTATGCTTTGGGTAATATTATACCTCACTTAATTCACCCACGGTGGCCGCGCGACTTAAGCGTTGGACTATCACGCCGTGGGTCTCAGGTTCGAATCCTGGGTCTGGCAAGTATACATATTGTTTTCAATTTGTGTGCGAGTCAGGGTACGGGCCTGTAGCTGTCAGTATACTATTGATCAAATATCTATTTTTATTGTATCAAATTATTCGACTGCAATAATAAATTATTTTACCGGCATATGTAAACAACTTATTACCTGTGTCAGCAGATTGATTGACGATATTAAATACGGTATTGCAATGGAAAATTAGTCTCATATCCATTCCCATAGTATCATATTATATTATGACTGTAATAATAAATAAAATGCATAGTTACTCATATTTAAACTGCTGACACGTTCAATATAATTATGTCCTATACTTAATATAATGTTTTGGTATTACGTTCGACTGTATAAATTACGAATAATGATTTATCAAAATGTCACTCGAATATACGTTGCCAGACTGTTACCATCGCAGTCTCTATATCGCTTCGCCCAACATCTGGTTGCACCGAGATGCGGACCTCGGATCCGTACCTATCATAACCGTTACGCCTAATAGAATTCGCTCCTGCATACATCTTCGACTTCTTCAGCATCATCCTCAACGACCTCAACACCATAACCTACGACACATCGACGACTCCCAAAGTGATAAAACACACACATCGAACACTACAGACCTGACACTACAGACCTAGAGACCAGACAGGTTGAGCAAGTGGCTGACATCCATTTCTCGTAAAAAACAAAATCTGTTAATACAAACCTCTACCCTGTGGAGGCCCATATGATCCTATTAGGATCGGACATGGTCGGAATATTATAGCTACTCAATTAATGAGATTAATAATTAAATGAGCAGTTTAAAAAATGGTCCAGTTTTAAATCTTCTGACGAATAATTTGCGTCATCTTCGTCAACAAAAAAACATCGCTGCTGGATGTAATTAATATTACGTTAAGTGTCATCTAAATGTTCCAACATACAACCGTATGGACACTTTCAATTTGCAACACGTATCAGATTACAGACAGCTTTTGTAATTGATTAACAAAATATCGACAGGCCCGAATTTCTCTAGATTCGGTCCTGTACCCACTTACACATTCTACTAGCAAGAGTAGCACCTATGCAATACAGGTGCTCTCTTATTAAAACTACTTATATCTGTGTGTGTCATATCTACAGGGTATTCAAGAACTAGTTCAAACTTCTTTAAAATATAAGCAAGTTGTATTTATTGCGCATTATTTTTACTTAAACGGATAGTGGATGATTTAAGATTAAGTGTCAACATATGTGATCATAGCATAAGACTGGAAGAAGCTGTAGTGGACTTAGAATATAGATTTGTTCTTACAGGTGGCCCTCGTAGTCCAGTATGTAAGGTACTGGTCTTTCCGTTCGGGGGCTTCGGGTTCAATTCCCGGTAAGGTCACATTATATGTATATGATTATCTCACAAAGTCAATAATTCTACGACTACACTACTATCATTGGGCCCCATGCTAAAAAAAGAAGAAGAGAATATAAGTATAACAGGCATGTGCAACACATCAATGATTATTTTTTCACACAATACATAATAAATATATAATATACTTATTATGTAAATAGGTTATATAATATGTATTAATTGATAATTAGGTGGAAACTTGGTATTTTTTTCTAGTGATTCAATATTAATATAACTTTAGAAGGGTCAATATTTCATAATGTATTTGGACCCAAGTCAATTTTTGATTCTTTTAATTTCATGTATTCGATATATTATCATTCGGATACCATTAATCATGGTTATAACATATTTTTAATTAAAGTAAAAATTGGCACACATCGTCGCTTTATGAACACACTATACTTTTGATTGTAGATATTATATCCAAATCGCTTGTATCGGTCAGGTGTAGTGGGGATCGGATGAAAGTCGAACGTTTTGTATTTGTTTTTAAGGGGACACTGCTTTATCGAACTGATTTTATAATTTTTAATAACATCGATTCAACAAATTCAATAAGGGGGCGACAGGAGTCCACATTACACACTCTTCCCCTAATGATGTTTTCATAACATTTTATATCTAGCAACATTATAACTATCTACTCAAGTATCTTCGTTTTTTATACATATGTGAATATAATAATATGTGTATATTGGAGAAGACTCCTTGTGAGGCGATTATTTAGAAGAAAAATAAATAAATACGTAGTAAAGTAATGGTTTCCACAATAATATCCAGCTACAGATGCGTTGCATCGTATATTTTGCGTTCAATGGCTGTAATAATCGGTACGTAAGTATCATATTTTTTTATAGAATACCGTGACATCTACTAGAAAGCAACATTATTGTAACAAATCGGCAAATTGCACTTGAGTTTGAAAGCTTTTCACTCTCAGCCGTCAAGTACTAAATGATTAAAAATTAGATCATTTAAAATAATTCTTTACACCGTTAAATCATATTTGATTTGAGATATTTAAAATATAAAATTAAAATTTAATCTCTTGTAGTTTTTTTATTAGGATGTTAATAAATAAATTAAAATAAAACCATTTACATAAACCATATACCTATTTTCTTAATTATATGATATTATTATTCTATTATGACGGCCGCGCGGCTTAAGCGTCTGCCTATGACGTCGTGGGTCCCAGGTTCGAATCCTGGGTCTGGCAAACACATATTGTTTTTCAAATGGACCTAATATGTTGAGCAAGTGGCTGACATCCATTTCTCGTAAAAACAAAATGTGCTAATACAAACCTCTTCTCTGTGGAGGCCCATATGATCTTATTAGGATCGGACATGGTCAAAAAAATGATATAATTAGCCTACGTTGATATTGGTGTGTACCTATTTATTAATAGTTACTAGGTTGTGTATCATATTTTTAAGTATGACTGACAGGTACGCTATATTCTTAAAACCTTCCTAAATACAAAAGTCGCTCTTCGCCACTGTCATCTCAGCCACTCTCTATCCACTGCTAGATAAAGGCCCTAGTAGCCAAATGCATAAGGCACTGACTTCTCTAAAGTCATAATACATTTAAGTGATAATCTGTTTTTTCCTGCCTGGGTATGTCCTTGATTGTTTAATTTCTACTACTATACTAATGTTTCAATTCACTACTATCATTGGTCCTCGTTGTATGTCGTAGTGTTAAATAATCTCTCTGTTTTCACTTCTCTCGGTCTGTAATCTTTCGTTGGCATGTACGTCTGCTAAATTCAAAAAATAAGGTGAGTTGAGTATCGCATCTAATCATGAGTCATAATCTCATGCACCAAGATTAGAAACTCTCCATGTTCATAGAACTACTGGGTAGTTTTTTTAAATGTCATTATTGCATGACATATTATTGAAGGCCATGGATGCGCTGGGAAGTAGGAGTGAAAAGCGGAACAAACCTCCTTCTCAACGTTAATCGTTGAGACCTGATTTGACCTGAAAAGAAAAAGATTTTCATCCCTTCAAAAATGTTTTATGTCACTGAAGGGGAAATCTACAATTATTACTGCGATGTTCATTAATTATGGTTCTGTTAGTAATCCAAAGTAACTACCTATATGAAAAATAATTAGAAGATCACACGCCACATTTTTGACCTTTAAGTATGAAGAAATTAATTTAGCAATACTATACGAAAAAAACTCTCGTATTCACAACAGAATTACCAAAAGAAAGATAATATGTTTTGGATTCCACGATCTCGTATGAATTGAATAATATATTCAAAACTTCAAACTATTTCACGAAATCATTCATTATAAAAATATAAATATTACCAAAGAACTATCGTGAGAAAAAAATAAACTCACTAAAAAGAGTAAATTCTTTTAAGTTACCGTTTTTATTATCTGATTAGTCAATTTTCAGCGTAATTACTCGCGGAGTAACTGTTGCACAAAAATATTTACGTTTAATTAAACATTATTTCAAGAATTCTAACGAATTCAACTATCAGGCTTAGTGTCAAAAAACATAAAAAAAAATATTTCTAGAAATGGAATCCAATTTATTTTAACAGTTTTTAAGTAACTCTAATTTAAATTATAATTGATTAAGCTATGTACTATTCCGTTCGAGTCGTTTTTTGCGACCCGAGTTTCACCTTTCGGCAGTTTCAGAGACTATCCGCACTTATCAATTGTAAATCCAAACTGACAACGAATACATTCTTGTTTATATAACAAATTAATACAATACAATAATAACGTGAAAAGCTTATTAAGAAGTAAATGAAAAATTTATATTGTGTTTTATTTTAATTAATACAATGTCCCAAAGAACTGTCATCACTCTAAATATCCTTGCTGGATTACAGGACAGGATCTGCAGACTAATAGTGAGTAGGAGGATATCTGGCGACGTGACTGAACTCCCTTCTTAGTATTGTGGATCCGCTAGACGCGTTTCCTGGCTTTAGGCTTCAACACAAAAATAGGGTCTAGGACGATTTGGCACCGGACAACTGGACGCCACGGAATTCAAAAATAAATAGACGTTAGGTACTTATAGGTACATTAAAAAAATATTCAGTATTATTATTTATATTTCAATGATTATATTATGATTTAATAGTTGGTGAGAATGTAAATATGCAGACGTAAACAATGATTTAATCGTGAATATGTTTAAGTTCCAACGAAAAAAGAGTTTTTTTTATTTTATATAAAGCCTTAGGCATGATAATTCTCAATCCGCGATAAAGAATACATTATGTTAAGAGTAAAATGAATTCAAACTACTAAGTAGTAGATAGAAACTGATTAAAATACCTCGTCTACACGTGTCTACGATAGTGCGGCGTCCAATTGTCCGGAGGCCAGTCGTCCCATTCCCCAAAAATAGCATTATTGTATCTGAGCAGAATCCAGTGCGGGCATTCCAGATGTACTTATATGATTCAAATGTATTTATTATTTACATATAGTGAACATTAAGAATTATAAATTTATAACTAAACAACTAAAAAAACAAAGAAACTGTATTAAAACAGTTTAAATAACAAATAAATATAATATGCATATAAAAATTGGCGCGGATCCCGCCTGGCTTCCTGTTACTTGTACAAAATACGTAATAAAAATTACCGAAATCGATTACCGTATATTATATGGCATGGCCCCCACATTCTGAAGCGGGCCCTCATGCCAAGATGTTTGGCGCCCCCCATACCTATCGCTAAGGTTAAGGGCAGTGTGATGTTCTACAGTAGTGTTCCCCAAATGGTATTCCGTGGAACCCCAAGGTTCCGCGAGGTAAAATTAGGGGTATTTCGTCTATTTTTAGCGATACTTTGTATTTATAAATAAATTTAGAATTATTGAGTTATCGGTACCTCATCATATTATGAAGCACTGATCACGATCCTCTTTTGTTGTAGTCAAGTAACTTGCAAACCTTCATCATGTTGGAAAAAATAGTCATTGTCATTAGTCAGGAAATACACTGAAAATAACTATAAAATAAAATTTTACACTTAAATTGTCATTTAATTATATCAATCATCATAATATTACACTTAATTGCATCGCAGTCATTTTAAATGATACTATTATTTAAGTAAAATAGCGCCGCAGTCGACTTTTTTTCAATATTACGGCAAATCTGTGGTGTATGGTTATCTTACTTAAATGGTCGAATCACCACGCCGGGCCCCCAGGCTAGAGCTCTGTCAGCCCCCCTCCCCCCTTTGTGGGGGCCATGTTATACGGTTATCTCTTTCCGATAAGAAAGCTCATGGCAAACTGTGCTACGGTGAAATGTAATACGTACAATTTACATGCAACCGTGTATTATTTATTGAATAGTAAATAGTTTATATATCAATTTCACGTATGAAAAGGGTGAGGGGATGATTATACCAATTCAAACATTATAAATAATTTTCCTTCGTAGAAAGCAGGTCACAATAGTCAATCGGGCATATCGTCTTTTACACGGCTCTCTTTTTAACCAGTTGTCGATCTATAACAAAAGTAACATTACACAACAATAGAAAGCATACGTGATACGTGTATGTTTAAACGATGGTGTTATGGTCAATTTAATAATGCATGCATGTTAAGCTACCGATTCCTTGATTATTACGACGAATGACTTTGATTATGGACTATCTACACGTAACGATTATTCAGTAATTCAAAACTTGTGGCAAATAAGAAATTTATGTTCTGTCCATTAAGTGATATTTGAATTTGACTTTTCAAAATATATCTCCAACCAGAAAAACAAGCATTGTGCAAGGTAGGAAGTTACCCCGAGCGTAATCCCAATTTGGGCGGAAACTGTAAATTCGTTGAATATTTAGAAAAAAAATCCATTTTCATTTCTTATATCGAAAACCTTTTGTGATCAGAATCACTGGTTTACAAAATTAAAACTGTTTCAATAGTCTTGACTGAATTCAGTTTCAATAAGTTAAACATAATTAAAAACTACCACACACGAATAACATTTAATCAGATTTAAGCATTGAACATACATAATTTGAAAACACCTCAGATATTATATACCAACCTAAATAACTAAAAAATTGGACGCCTGACAGAACTTCAACCTTTATTCACTGGATTTACGCCAATGTGATTTAAAGTTTATAGGTGCATTCAGTGGCGAAGGGTAGATGTTGGCTATGGAGATTCGATATATATATGGAACAGTAAACTTTCTCATATATAATTACTCATATATATACGTATATTATACTTATTTGTTTTCATTAAAATACGAATACAAATTGCAGATTTCATTGGTTAGTTTTTTTATATAAATTATTGATATAAGTATTGATAATTAATGTAGTCTAAATAACATGAAGTAGAAAAGTGGCAACTAAGACTAATGATTAAAAGCCGTTACTTATTTCACTTTGCAGATTTATTTATATATTTATTTGAATTAAAATTCTTTGATAATTTAATAAAACTTATTTTAACTCATTAGAATATGGGATTAGCTTATATAATAATAATGATGTTATCTTCGCAGTGACGTGCCTAGGAAAAGTGCCGTTATTAAGTACACTTAAGAGAAAATCGTCCCCTTCAATATTTTTTAGTTAAAAATTGCAAATTCGTTATCTATAAATACTTACTTACATATTTTATTACTTATTTTCGGCTATCCTACACAGCCAAATACGATCATTCTTTAAGTTTACATATTATCAAGTTTACGTCTACTGAGAATAATTAGAGCATTTCCACAACTCTCAAAGAAAGGTGGATTTAGGGACGAGGAGGGCGGAGGCACCATTGTGAAATGTTGCCTATGCGATAAACCACCATTAACTTATGCATTTCAATGGTTATTACAATACAACAATAGCTTATTAAACTAAGATGTCGATTGTTTCTAATGAAATGACCACATCGTCTGCTTCACGAAGAAGAACCGCAGCTTTTCAAAGTTGCCGCCCTTTATAATGTATCACCATTATGTAATGCACGACTTGCTAAACGACACAGGACATCACTATATCTTCTTGACAAAATTCGAACTATTTTGTTGGTTAAAAAATATGCCAAAATAAATAATGTTCTTATTTCAAATGCTCTGCTGCACAGTAACAGATTGTCACATACGCCTTATTTCTGTACCTCCTAACAAGTGAGTTGTATGTACAATCACATGAATAATGTTTAAAAAATAAACATTAATGTTCACTATCACTTAAAGGTAAATAATTATACCTGATATTTTGTTATGATTAAGGCAGGTAACGTTCTACCATGTACGTGATATCGATATGAAAAGCAAAAACGGGTACGGTATTGTCAAAACAATAATATATACTTACATGATATGCAATAAATTACTTCTACGTTGGCAATATCACATTAGTTCGAAATAATATGGGGTTGCCCGCACACTTGATTATTTCAGTCATGTTTCGAGTCAACTGACTGTCTTTTTTAAAAGAGCTGTATCTAGGAATTTTGAGTCCAGTAAATACTAATAATGAGTTTTACCTTTTTTTAACTGTATTCAATTAGTAGATATGTGTCACTAGATTTCAAAATCAGCCAAGTCCATAACTGATGAATAGAAGAAAAACAGTTTTTTGTTTTCTCGAATACACAGTCACAAGGGTGAAAGTTTATATTATTTCGAGTATAGAATATTTACAATTAATAAATTCCACATTTTGATAATTCAGAAATGTTAGAAAGCAGTAGTTCTTCAGCGATTCACAGAAAAGTCAAAAATACCTAAAGGTGGACTTGGCTGATTTTGAAATCTAGCGACACATATGTGCTTGTTAGACCTGTGATATCATCATTATCAGCAACCATCATCGACCTATTGCTGAAATAAGAGCTCCCCAAGTATCCATTTCTCTCGGTTCATCGGCTTTAAATAATGATAATTTAAATTATCATGCATACACATAATTTTATTATAAATGACTTCGAAGAAATAATATATAAATCACTGGAAAAAATCTTTTTGTAAAAAATACCTAGCAGGCTTCAAACCTGCGCCCATGTGCACTGACCACTATGCTATTAATATCTAATTGCGATAAAATTTACTAATGGTCTTTATATAGGTACTCTCTGAAGCGTTTTTTTTAAATTGCATTGCTTATTGGCAATCGGTTTTTGTATTTTAAATCAAAGTATTGTATCTTAATTACTTATCGGTGTCAGAATCACTCAAATTTTTATTACAACGTAGGCACTTGCACGTACTAATAAGATATGTTTTTCTAGTGGTTATACATCTCTCAGAAGTATTTTCAAATAATGTATGTTAAATAAAAGAATGTCACATTCTTAAATCTGGTTAATTGTTATTTGTATAAAAAATAGTGTATACCTACGTACTGCATGTTATAGTAAAACGTTACATCGAAAATGATGCTTGTGAAGATTAGTGTTTTCTATATTATGTATGGTGTTGAATCATAGTATCTGAAGGTAATGTAGCGGAAGGTAACTGGTTCCTTTAAAATATGGTGTTGGCGCCGAATGTTTCGTATTACTTGAACATACTATTATTTGATTAATAATTTATTTTAATTAAATAAAACACAACTTTTAAGTAGGCACTTATTCCACTTTATTAATTTTTTTTTTACCGGTTTCGTCCGATTCAAAAGGACATTATTAGCTAAAAAAAAATAATAAAGTGGAATAAGTAGGTAAGTACTATATAATTGTGTTTTATTTAATTAAAAAAATAATTGTTGTTTAATCAACTGAAATTCAATTAAAAATGTCCCTCTGAGGCGGACAAAACCGGTCCTAATTTATTGATTAAAAGTGGAATAAGTACTACAAAAAATGCGTTTTATTAAGTTAAACAATAATACAATGCAGTTCCACCATGGATTGACAGTTAACAAAATAAAAGAAATTAAACAAATAATAATTAATCAAATAATACAATGCAGTTCCAGCATGAATTGGCAGTTATCACTATAAAAAAAACTTGAACATACCACAGAACGAACCAGTCAATCATCCAGAGAATCCAAATAAAATAACGGCTTTGACAATATATTATCTGAGTTTCATTCTACTGTTTTTGGATATATTTTATGACGCTGATAGGGTGATGGTTTTAAGTAGCCTCCAGAGAAGTCAATGTAAAGTAAGAGCACTGAGAGAGGTATAAATAGGTATAAGTCACTCAGAAGATGACTGCATTGTAGTGTCGTCACGACCCACAGCCATAAGGGAACGAGAAGTCAAGCAAAAGCCAGTTGCCATTTAAGAAAATAATTGTAAACTATTTTAGTTCTAAGACTATTAGTTAATTTCGTCGTAATTAGATTGGGACGCACGAGGCAAAATTTGTAGTTGACTGACGGTCGTGTCCTGTTCGGCGCCATATTTATTTCGTCTAAGTTATTTCCAAAGTATGTCTTGAAACTCCTCATAGCTAGATCCTCTTTGAGAATACTCAAGGGGTCCTTCGTTGTGTAATTTGAATGAATGAAGGCTTTTCCATACCTGGAACAAACAGTATTTTTGCAGTAAAAAAGAAGAAAACACTGGGGTTGATATTAACTATTAACACAAAAACATTAGGAGTATTTGTAAAGGGCTAACAATAAGATAATACGTTATCTATTAAGTGAAGTTATCCTAACCTTTGTAATAAACAGAACTGGAATGATCATTTTGGCGGGAACCGGAACCTCTCGGTTCGGAATATTTTTCCTGACTTTTTATCTCTATATTTAAAATAATATTCTAAGCTTCGTACTAAATCTTTGAGATTTCTATCGGAGTGTTTCTATTAGTTTGCTCAGTGAAGCATTCCAAGATCACTACGTTTTATCGCAGTACTATGTTTAAGTGATTTTTTTCAAAACACAAGTGTTACCAGACAGTCTACTCTTGCGATGTATAGTTGGGTGAAGATAGAATAAACAAAAGTTTTGTTTTATATGTATTTTCAATCTGGTTCTGTTTATGTTTTCGATGAGGAATTCAAGCATTATTTCAAGTTATATATTAGGTATCAATATATAATGAACTTACAATAATTAGGTACCGAAACTTGATGCGGTACTGCATTCGGGTTTGACACCGCGTGCGTTGAACTCTCCAGTAAGTAAATGCAGAACGATTTCACGGGTTCGCTTCCTCTCATTGAAACAGCCGACCGTCGGACTTGGAAATAATGTTTTTACACAGTGCTCGAGCCGACTCAATAGAATGCGCAATCAACTATGACAAATCTATTAATATATTATTTGTCTTCGTATTGCATAATGAATACCTTCCTATTATTATAGCCACTAACGCGAATTTGAGATGGTCAAGTAAATAACTGTTCTATGTAAATTTCTTAATAAAAATATAAAAGATTTCTATGATCTATTACATGGCCCCCAAATCGTGAAGCGGGCACCCAGGCCAGGATGTATGGCGGCCCCCATACCCATCGCTAAGATAAGGACAGTGTGCTTTTCGACAGTAGTATTCTTCCTCACATGATTTCCACGTAACCCCAGAGTTAAGGTTATTCCATGTATTTAGCAATTTTTAAATAAATCAAGATGATTTATTGAGTTGTCGGCAATCATCATTTTTTTGGTAGCCAAATTACATGCAACCCTTGGAGAAATAGCGATTTTGTAAGTCATATTATCTGAATATTCATAATTTAAAAACATATCGTGCATGTACACACTAGAAAAAATCCTTTTGTAGAAAAAAAATACGACACCCGACGAGACTTGAACCTGTATCTGCTGGATTCGCACCAGTATGTTTTACCAATTAAACTGCGGGTGCCTTTGATAATTACGACGATTTTAACTAGTTACATGAAATGCTTATCGAATTGCGTTATAAGGTTGACTATCGGTTTTAGTATATTAGCAAATTTGTGGTATGGAATTTTCTCACTTAGCTGCCCGACCCGCCACGCCGGGCCCCTGGACTAGACCCCCGTCAGCCCTATCCTTGTGGGGGGCATAGTTAATATACATACGTTTATACCGAACTTCAAGAACACGTTGATTATACTAATTATATGTAAACCTTATAACGTTTCCTACAAGCTTGTTTAATAATTATTGTGTATCAGTGGCAAAGGGTGAAGGTAGGCTGTGGTGATTCGACATAAATAGAGTACACTACACTTTGTCAGTCATGCTTATTTGTTTTCATTGAACTAAGAATACACATTGCAGATGCAATTAGTTAGTTTTTAAAATTCTATTAAACCTTGCTGTGGAAATCTGACAAAAAATACTTTTTTAGTCATACATATAATTATGTCATTTTATTATATATAATTTAATGATGTAATTTTGGATATTTTATAGACAAAGGAATTTTTTATCCAATATTAGGATTATGACTTGCTTTAGGCATTGTTTAATTAAATTTGTATATTCACAACACAAACATGGAACCTTCAAAACCTACCCACCCCGCACCACACTCTTAACGGAGCATATCACGAGGTCCTACGTTTGGATTTGAATCAACTGCAGATGTTTACGCCTGGGAATGTCTCAGGAGTAGATACCCAAACTGAGATCGTCACGCTCTAAAGTGAGCTTTGACTGAGTTAACTGAAAGACGTAATTTAATGTAAAGTGCCATGGGAGAGAAAATCACGGAGACTTAACAGAACTAAATGAATTTAATCGTCGCTATCGTATTTTTGTAATAGGAATATATCTGAGGTGTATTTAAATTATATTACGTTCAATTAGTAGTAAATCTATCGAAAATTGTAAAACACGTAACTATCTATTTTTCAACGAGCAGTAATCTTAGATATTTTATTACTTATATAACAACTGAATAGATTAAATTTATCTTGTGTTATATCTATGTTTCATCTGAGTTTCTCCGTAATGGCGTCATATATGTGTAGAAAAGAGGAACACTTTACGCTCGGATGCGTTTCGTTTAAGTGTTACAATGTTTTCGTTTCGTATTATTATCGTTATCGCCAAGTATTTCTTTTATTTTGTTAGTTGTTATGGTAGCGAATTGAAAAATGTATTGTTTCAACAGGTAATATTTGCATGTGAGGTATCCACAGGTCTGAATTGGAAACGTAAAAGTATAAAACTGACCTTATAAAAGTTCTTTTTAAATATGGGCATAAAGACAATCTATGAATATACTTACATCATTTTAAAACATATCATGCATATACACACTAGAAAAAATATTTTGTAGAGAGAAAAAAAACACGACACCCGACTGGACTTGAACCTGTATCTGCCGGATTCGCTCCAGTATGCTTTTCCAATTAAGCTACGGACATCTTATTGAACTACGGCGATTTTAACTAGTAATTGTTACATGAAATGCTCATCGAATTGCATTATAATGTTGACTATCGGTTTTAGTATATTAAATTAAGGTAGGTATCAATCAATTCCTTAATTACTATCCGACGTCGCGGATCACTCCAACATTATAACGAAGTTCAATAAGATGCCCGTAGCTTAATTGAAAAATCAAACTGGCGCGAATCCAGGAGATACTGGTTCAAGTCCCGTCGGGTATCGTATTTTTTCTAGTGTGTATATGTATAGAATATTACATTCTCAAATCTTATGTCTCATTCGTTGGATAAAAGATAATAATAATTTATTAGACAATCTATGTATTGAAAATACTCTTGTTGTGAAAGCCCAAGGAAACACCATAATGATATTCGCAGGAGGTTTACGAAGGATTGTTCAAAACATACAAAAAGCAAAAGTTTCCACACTAAACACTCTAAACAGGGTAGCAAAATATTGCTCTACATAATTGTTGTTATGAATATTAGATGTTTTACATTTCTATCTGTAAACTAAGATAAGACTAATAAAAACGAACGCTCAGAAGGACCGTATGTAGGTATACTGCGTTTCGACAATATATGTTTGCGACGTATTCTGGATATGCGGAAGGTGTGACTTATGGAGTAACGAAGAGACTATAGAGCGAACCAAGCGGCCTCTCATCACGCTGAGAGTGAAGAGGCGACTTTGAACCTAGCTCGGCCACATGCTGCGAATTTCAGAAGAAAACTTCAACCCGGCTTGTCTGTTCTTCATGAAAATCTGATAAAGGCGTCCTGAAAAACAAAGAAAATAACTAACATCAATGATGACATTTTAACAATAAGAAAAATTCAACATAAAAAATACAAGTATGTACACCAAGTGAAATCTATTTTAAGAATTTGTTAAACATCGTTCATCCTAAACTCACCTCACTCAATTGGAATAGGTAGGTATATTAACATCTGAAGCAGTTTAGCTGAACACTGGTATTGCCCTTCCAATTGACAATACTAATAGAAATTTAGTTCTGCATCTTGGGAGAGCCTACAACTGATGCGCTCCGATTTCTAAGGCAGTTAGATATCAAAGACACATAGAAAGAGGAATTCTCAAAGAATTAATACAAAAGGAGTCTTTTATACTATTTCTATTATGACAAGTCAACATGGTCAAGTTGGTGAACTACTACAAGAATTTTAAACCGAATAAAAATGCCGAAATAATAGAATTGACTGCTTATCTACGTATCGCCATGGATAACCCTTTTATACAAGATAATATGGAAAACATAAACGGACACTAACCATCCTAATAATTATGATTATCGGGCCACTCACATTCGATAACCGCTTATCGTAACCGTAACCATAGTTGAAGCTCAAGGTCAGGTGGTCTATTATACTCAAAATTCGGAGTGTCTAGATATGAGAAATGTACCCGGAAGCATCTATAAGCTATAAACAATAGGCGAGGTAAATGTGGAAGTCAATAACACCAGTTGGGTTTTGTAAACTCGACCCCCTCCCGTCGCTTTAAAGATCAATAATAAAATTATTATAGATATTCTTTGCGTGCGCGCCAGACCAGGTGTATTTTGCCAGGCTTTTTGTTTCACTGTCATATATTATGTATTTTTTTTACCATGTCCGGTCCTAATAAGATCATATGTGCCTAAACAGAGTGGAGGTTTTGTATTAACAGATTTTGTTTTTACGAGAAATGTTAGCCACTTGCTCAACCTAGTAGGTCCAAAGTCTGACTCATCAATATGTGTACTTGCCAGACCCAGGATTCGAACCTGGGACCCACAACGTTATAGGCCGACGCTTAAGCCACGCAGCCGTCGTGGGCGTTCGTATATGTATACGCTCCATCTATTTAAAAGAAGGGTTTTTTTCTACATATTTGCTAATTCTAATAACAGCCACGAGGCAATGTTAAAAATTGCCAATTATGTGGTAATGTATATCCTAATGCAGCTCTGCTCAACAAACAATGGAACGCCTTATCACATTGTGTCCCCGTCTCATTCTTCTTCAACGACCTCACATCATCATCATCATCAGCAGAAGCTAAAATTAAATCTGAATCCGAGATCGAAAGAGGAGGCAAGGTGAAACAACAACATTGTTATAATGACTCGATCCTCTATAGTCTATACATCGCGCGTGAGAGCATACTGCTTTCCTCTATCCGTGGCAGAAATTTATTTAAAATATATATATATATATATATTAATAGGTACCTACTATATCTACTACAACTGTGACCGCGATGAATGAGTGTTACGTTATCTACTTATGAATTCTCGAATTTTGAGTTCGAATCTTAGGGGTCTGGAAAATTTACATATAAGTAGTTTTAAGGTAGACTAGGTACCTACACCTTTGAAATCGATTTCGTATGGGATTCCATTCTGGTGTTGGAGAATTATGATTTTTCTTTTAATTAACTGTTCTAACTCGGCAACTTATTATCGGGCATGATTTGAGTTTCCCCATCTCCACCCGCCATGCATATGTAGCCGCGATTTGTTAGAACAAATCATAGAGCATAAATCTAATAGGTTGAGCAAATGGATATCCTCCATGTCTCTACGTTCCGAAACCTCTTCGTTAGGCGGCCAAGATCCACAGCGGAATGCAGAGCCATTATAAAAAAATCATAGCCTGTTATAAATTCAATGATCTAAAGTTATCAATAGGATACAGGATGTAAGTGTGCAAAGTGCAGGGCACGTTATAGGGGTAGAAAGACTAAATTGCATCACTTTGTGAATATCAGTTACATGTAGCTCACAAACTACGTATTAGAGTTGCACAAGTCAAATATTTGCTTTAATATTCTGATACGGCATGTTTAATTCACAAAACTGTATGGGCAATACAAACGGACACTTCTTACGATCCTAAAAATTATGACTGTTAGGCCACACGCATTTGGATGCGATAGCTCAAAATAATGCATAGGTGAGGACTTTTAGTTATATCTGCAGGCCAGGTTTTTTCGCTAGAGCCAAAATGCTGGTTATGCAGACTGGGGTAGTTGGCACCTGCTAGATTTTGTTAACCCCGCTCTTTCCCTCCTACTTGAAAATCAATACCTAATAAATTATTATGGATATTTTTCGAAATGGACCCCCTCCCCCAAATATATTTCTCTGTGCCTGCCTGGCTGATGAAGATATTATGGTGAATCCAGTGGCGGTTTTATTAAATTGCTGGAAGCGCTTATTTTATTAATTAAACGTACCTATCAAAAACTTGAATAGATGAATATTTTTTTAACCTGCAAAGGTGCTAAAATGAATAAAAAAAATATGATATATTATTGTATATTCAGTGCAATGTGTTACCAATTATTTTCAATAACCGCCTAGTTTATGGAATTACTCTGGGTGATATCCTTGTTATTTTGGAACAATACAAATAACGGAAATTTGTTACCGTGTTAACAATTTAGAATCGCTCTGCTGACGTTTTTAAATGTAAAAATACAAGTACGCGTCCAAATATACTATAAAATAGCACTAAAGTGAACATAGTCGGAAGAGATAGCCAGACAACATCAATCTAGATGAAGAGAGGCTGAATGTATACAACACACAGAGAGAGAAATCGAAATGTGTACCTCTACCGTGCCACGTGATTTGAAATGTATTCTCATACGGAGATGCCATGGACGTCCTTCATAAGTCATCAACATAACATTGTTATGAAACGATCTCTTCAGCATCATTTTAACTTCCTCCTATCATTTCCCATTCTCACCGTAATATTAGGGTCATAACAGTAGCTCGCGAGGGCTACCACCTAACACAGTCTTCAACAGTATTTAATAATAAATTTATATTTTTAATATCATCAAAATTCCTGTAGGTAGAGCTTGGTTACCCTCCGGACTGACAACAGTGATGGTAATTGGGCAACTTTTACCGGAAAATCACTGATTTGAATGTCGGTCGGGTATCTGATTCAGCGGAATGAGTCATGGAAATTATAAGAGGTAATGCTATTGTTTTCTTGGGTATATTAATTAGGTGGGTTGGGGTTGGTGTTCTACCCATGGTCCCTACATTCTGAAGCGGGCTCCTTACCTATCGCTAAGGTTAAATCCAGTGTGACGCTCTACAGTAGCGTTTTCCAAATGGTGTTCGAGGTAATGTTAAGGGTAGGTATTCAGTGTATTTTTTTGATTTCTGAATACCTACATCTGCTTGAATATGCCGAATATCGACTTTTTTAATACCTATTAAGGCTAATGTGTGATGTGTGTTTAGGTATATAGCACTTATCTGGTCAACCCGCCACCCGTCCCCCTGATCCTTCGGGTTAGTGTCCTCTCAGTTCCCCCCTTGTGGGTGTCATGATTCTACCAATTGTGAGATTCCCAGCATCTTAATTTTTATTTGTATAATTCAACAAAATATTCAATTCTTTTTTTTTCAATCACTTGCTCCGACAAAGATTTTAATTCCTCCATTTATGTTCTAACCAAAAATTATATTATGTTGTGTAAATCTTTTTTGTTGAATGTTTCTGAGTTGTTCCAAATTGTGTATTAATTTAGTTACTCAAAACACAGTAGGTACATATACTTTGTGGCAACCCTAGTATTGTGTCAAATTCACACGATACAGATTCCATTCACTAAGATATTATCATTTTATTAGTGAATAATAAAAAATAAAATAATCAATACCAAAATCTACTATGGGAATCTGTAACAAATATTTGTGTTATCTACACCTATGAATTACGTTATCTCTTTTATTTCCTTATACAGTAATTATCTATTAATCATTAATTATAATTCAGTAATTTATATTTACATTGTGAAATGAGCTTTTTTTACCAAAAAATTATGCCATAGAGCTGGGAGTAAATTGTCGTATATTTTATAATATTATCATGGTCTATTGCAGTGGTCGGCAAACTCATTAGTCAAAAGAGCCAAATATCAACAGTACAATGATCGAGATTTCTTTTGAGAGCCAAATATCTTAAACTGAAATTATATAATATGTAGGTACACTGTTTATTAAGTCTTAATTAAACTATAGGTAGGTACACTGAAGAAAACTTGATATCATACTTTATAATGATCTTATTTATTGATAAAAATTAAATTGTAAGAAAGTTTGGGTAAGTCAGGTTTGTATGTTGATGTTTTTAATTTTAAGCACGACTCCAGGTTCTCATCAATAAGACGACTTCTCAATTTACTCTTGATTTCCTATCTTAGAAATCTCTTTACTAACCACAAAACATGGGATATTAACATTGTTGGAAGATTGTATTCAGTAAACACAGTAGACTCTTCTAAATTTCCTCAACTGCTTTCTTCCTTGAATCACCGACAGGATATTTAGTGGTAAATGAAGCGTGTTCAGTTGTAAAGTGACTCCGAATTTGACTTCATGTTATGCGCCAATTTTTCCCGACAAATAATACAGGTTCGTAGATCATTTTTAAGTTAATTCTAAGTAAGATCATTTTAAAGTAAGATTCAACTTCAAATTCACGGTTTTCATCTTCCGTTTTTCTTTGCTTCTTCTTTGTAGCCATGTCAAATAGGGCAGAGGGCATTTGTGGTAGAGCCGCACTCAAGAGGCCAAAGAGCCGCATGTGGCTCGCGAGCCGCAGTTTGCCGACCACTGGTCTATTGAATACTATTTTAAGTGATTATTTTAATAATTATTAATATCCTAATCGGGAAATCAGAACTCGAGTTGAGGTAAATCAAGCGAAATGACTTAGGTAGGTATATACCAGTGGCGAAGTGTGGGGTTAGGCTGTAAAGATCCGACATAAATAGTGTGCACAAGTTTGTCAGTCAAACGTAATTGTTTTCAATAAACTTAAAAGACTACAATGTGTAGTGTTTGTTAGTTTTTAAAATTCAATTAAACCTCCTCCAATCCAAGCCATTGTACATAGTGGTCAAATAATATGTACCATACATAATTTTAGATATTCTGTAGATAGAAGAATATTTTTTATCGGTTATGGTTAGGTTTAAGCAGGGCTTAATGAATTTTAAAATAACTAATCAACACCATCTGTAATAATACGACGTATGACTGAAAAGGTGTGCATTATTTTTGTCGGTACGACCATAGCATACCAAAATTATTATGACATGGTTTAGGCAGGGTTTAATTGAATTTTAAAAAGTAACCAGTACCATAATATGCAAATTGTATTCTTAGTTCAATGAAAACAAATTAGTATAACTGACAAAGTTAAGTGTGCACTATTTATGTCGAATCTCAACAACCTATCTCCACCTCTTGCCACTGGTAGGTATATACTATAAAATAAAAAAAGTCTTCTGACTGATTCTTATTTTTTTTTTCAACATGATGTAATAATGGGTTTATAAAAAAAAATACTGTATACCTGGATAATTGATTGACTTAATTACTCGCTGTGATATAATTGAAAAAATTTAATAATCAATAGCACTCATTATAAAACAATAATTGTGTATGACCACATTATCACTGTGTGTTCCGAATCGGAGTGTTTTTTTAATAATTCGAGTTTAAATCCATTTCGATAAATTCGTATCTGAAAAAGTACGTATGCATTCGACCGTGATATGTTGTATGAAAAATCGACGGCCGTAAAGCATTAAGATCAAATTCATGTCTAAATAAAATACTGAAATAATACGTAATAAAAACCACTGAAAAATCAGAGAAAAATAGAAGAAAATAGGTATGTAAGTAAATTAGAAACAAAATCATCTGGTAGCTGCTCGTATCAGATATATAGCGATAAAATCAGATATTTATTTTCTGATCGATATCAAATTATTGTTTTTATTGAATGTAATAAGATTACTATCTCAATGCTGTATGTCCAGCTATTTCAGGTACAGCTCGTGGTGAACTGTGATATGGCGGAATGTAATACGTGTAACGTAACCTAAAAAATTACTTTCAAGTATTTTTTATTCACTCCATTATAATGCAGTAATAATAAAGTAAAAATGAGATGGTTTATAGGTGGGAATTATAGATTTGAGTTAGTTTTCGAGTAAAAAGTACAACAGGCTGCCCTTAAACAACTCCCTACGGGATCATAATCACATATTATGTGATGTGGTATGAAATTTGCTATTTTTTAATAAAAATAAAATTGATTTAGTGGAAATTTAAGTTTGGTTTCAATATCAAAGTGGAGTAATATATTATAAGTTAATAATAAGTATCTGTTATAAATAATTAATTTGTAAATAAATTTAGCTTGCCCACTTCACACGAATTTTTTTAAGATGGCAGTTCTTAGGTTATACCTACTGGCCAAAAACCTGAATAAGTATAAATGCATCACATGTCGAGAGAGAACATAATTAGTATTAAAGCTTGGTTACCTTGCCCACTCCACATCTAACTAAGAGTGGGGGGGAAATATTGAAAATTTATCATATTAAGAGCGTACATAAGTGAAACGGCAAATAATTTTCAACACTATGTGGAACGAAATTTTGGCCGCGTTGCCATTCGGAGATTGATAGTCGACGTGTTCGCACGTCAATTTCTTTTCTGATGGATTCGGATGAATATATTCCTAAATCGTGTAAAGATGACTAAAAAACGTTTCGCATGTACTTGAAAAAGAAAACATGGCAATGAATATACTATAATTATTACGTATATAATAATAAACATAACATAAAAAGGTCGCTTGTTGAACTTGTATGATAAATTATACTTCGTTCGACTTGTATCATTTGCACCCGCGACCCGCAATCCGCGCATCACCTAGTCACGATCTTTTGAGACCATGCCTCAGCAGAGGTATAGCCTTAAGTAGACAGAGAAAATGCATTTTAAAAATTCTCAGGGCACCCAAGTTGTTCTGACATACTATTTTAAAATTTGTAGCAATCAATAAAAATACGTTTTAAAAATGACACTTCCTGACTTTTATTAGAGTAAACATTATCATATGAACATATTGGTAAATGGGTTTAATATTATTAAAAGTAAAAGAATTCACATATTGATTCTTCATTTATTTTGAAATAGTATGTCATATTAAAGGATTTTATGTCGGGGTAAGGAATAGGTATGGATGGGATGGGAATGTGGAACGGGATAGGGATAGGGATATGTTGGGGATAAAGGATGGGGATATAGGGAATAGGGATATAGGGAATAGGGATAGGGATGGAGGATAGGGATATGGGATGGGGATAGGGATAAGCATGAGACTCGGGGAAATAGGATGCAGGGTCGTGGGTGGTTTGACTTATTACCTCTAAGACCTCAGTTACCTGTCCGGTTACTTCGCTCATTCGTTGGATGTTCCTGTATAATAATAAATTACATAATGATGGAATAAATATAAGTATCTCGGATTGAGCGCCACTCTATGATGATGCATAGAGACAATAGTGATAAGGAAAATTAAATGAAAAGCAAGTAGAGAAATTTCAACAATTGTATATTAATAAATAAGATAACTTGCGGGCTACAGTGTATAAAAATGTATAATTACTTAAGTGAATCACGAGCACCTAATGCGATACAATATTTAAATAAATAAGAACAAAAACCCAAAAGCTAATTCGAAACAAAGACTACTTCGGTGGACCGTAACATAAATGAACAATAAATACCGATTACACAAAAGGCTCTCCAGCCTTTTCGCTGCCCTCGATTCCTTCCAGGACGGAATCGAGGAGTGCGTCTTCAAACGTGTGGGGACCGTGGAGTTCCTCCGATCTCCTGGCGTGGGGGGACGTCCTTCGGATGACCATCGTCCACGTCTCCAAAACGTCAGGAAATCGAAAGCCCTGTGCCCAGGGTCCGAGGCTCGGAACTGGCCAAGACGTCTGCTTCCTTCGAAAGGTCAAGACTGAGAGATCGACTCCTGCTTCGCCTTTGTGTAAAAAGCCCGCTAGCTCCGATAGCGCCGGAAATAGTGTCACGAACTCCGTACAAACTATCCCGTGCGCAGGCGCGATCCGGTCGTACTTTTGCGTAGTGTTGCCCTCGTAAAGACTTCCTTGACTTAGTGTGTTATGTTATAAAATAACATGACATTACCTCCAACCTCGGTAAGAGAAGGACAAGCCATAGCGAGGACTTCGACTGTCAACTTCTCGGGGGGGTCTTCTGATAGCATCAATCCTCCCAGGGGTTGGGCATCATGGACGGCATGCTTAGAGATAGCGCGGCTACAGGCGAAGCGAAGGAGACATATAGATGAAATTTCCACTCTGTTATTTGGTGACAGAGGGACAGGCTTATGAAGAATCCAGAAAACGAAGAAGATTATTTGCTGAAGAGTGAAGAGCTGGGAGAGGTCTCGTAGATTTACCCTACCTAACCGGTCCACCAATAATTTATAAATTTTGAAAAAGATCTAATAAATATAAAAACACCTAAGCTCGTGTATATAGAAATATATAAAATATTATAATTTATCACAGATAATTCACATCATAACAAATAGTGGGGATTCAACCCAGCAGTGTAAAACTGCAATATTTAGAATATATAAGAATTGATTTAGATAAGGCTTCCAAAAAGATAGGAAGAGTTGTATAATAATTATTAGTTTGAAAAGATTTGATATCAGTATAAAAAATTGAAATAATAGCCAAAAAATTTACATAAATGCACCTCAGATAATAATAATATATGAAATGGTATAATAAAAATATATTGTATATAAAGGAATTAATATTTTAGTTCAAGAAATTTAATTCAATTCATTAATTGATAAAATTGCAGAGATAGTATAATAAAGTAATTAATAGAATTATATTCAAGAAATTAAAATTGCTTCTATAATTTGAGTAATAATATAAGCATTGAGTAATTAAGTTGAAAATAATAATAGATCAGTGAATGATTTAATAAATTGATTTCAAATGATATTAAGTTATTAAAAAAAAAGATGAACCTTTAATAGTTGGCAAAAGTTAATAAAGTGCACAAAGCAAAAGATATAAATTCTCAATCGTATATGCCGTGGTTTTTGGCAAGTATACATAATAAAAAATAATAAATACAATAAATTCACCAACCTGGTTCGAACAAATAACATAATAATAATTAATAATCAATGAGTGCCAGTTTGGTTTTGCGTGAGGGCGAGTCTATCGGAAAGTAATAAATACTGTGCGTCAAGCACCGTCCGAACATTTAAAAAGAACATTACTAAAATATACTACTCTCAGATGTCTAATCTGAATAAAAATAACAGCGTGGCTAACAACCAACAGCTGTGATGTGGATTCTCTGTTAAGCCTGTAGGAAACAAATGACGTGTGATGGTATTCCAAGCCATGATCCGGATCCCAAGCAGCGCTCCCACAAATAAAATAACGCGAACAAGGAGGAAACTAAGCTAGAAAAGAATTCCTAGTACAAAATGTAAAGTTAAAATTAATCGATGACTTTAGTATACTAATTTAAGATCTACGATTGCGTTGCGAGGTATTCGTCCAGCCCTGGATACGCGATTCTTACTTCAAGACTACGCTAGAACTAAACTGGCCAAACTTAATACTAGATAAAATTACCACACCGCGGACCCCGAGATCAACTCAACCTCGCAAAGCAAGAGACCCCTCATCCGATGCCCAATCTCCCTTGGTTCTCGGTGTCTCCAACCCAAGGACGAGAGAGCCCAAGGCGGAAACCCAAAAGAGGCGTGGCCCGGATGCATAAGAAAACATGAAGCTAAAAGAACGCCGCGCGAAAGCAAACAACGGCAAGGAACCCATGATCACATCGGAAGCTAAATGTAATTAAAAGAACAACATGGTTCGCAACTGGTCCGACATTCAAGTTGGAGCTGCACAAAAATAAAAAAAAATGAAAGGCTAAAGAGATCGTATAATAACGTCCACTTTCTTCCCTCAAGGAATTTCGATAAGTAGGTTGATTTCCTTCATACAGTCCAGGCCGCTGCACAACATCATCAGTGTTGACAGACGATCGCTTCTATTATTCGCATCACGCCTGCCAACTCACCATCACCATAAACATCAGAGTGCGGTGGAATCCACACAATCAGCGGCAGATTCCAACGCCAAAAAGAGAGGGGACTACCGGAACCGCCTTCAGTACCGATAGTTCAACCCAAATACCAAGAGGGTTGACTGCTAGAGAAAAAAAATCAGACGCGTCCGAGGAACATCTTCAGCACCCCGGATCACTAAAACACACCGGACAGTAGTGAGACACCTTCAGTTCCCACGACTTCCAAGGAGCTAGCAGCCAACAAATAATAATAAAATCTCCCCGCAGCCTGTACCGACAAAGATACATTGACAGAACAAGTATAACCAATCACTACAATCAATAAAAAAAAATATATAATACAAATAGCAAACAAAACCGTCACGCAAAATCAAGTACAAAGGCAACTGGTATAAATAAAGATCACATGATCCCCAGCGCGATGTAC
The DNA here is from genome assembly GCF_057557595.1 of Rhyacophila brunnea. Lineage (NCBI taxonomy): Eukaryota > Metazoa > Arthropoda > Insecta > Trichoptera > Rhyacophilidae > Rhyacophila > Rhyacophila brunnea. Next base: position 17,792,262 of record NW_028232893.1, on the reverse strand, counting down.
TTAATTAGACAATTGTAGGTAATTTTAAATATAGGTGTTTTATCACTAGGTAGCTAAACTGACAGGCCCTTCCAAACGCCAAGACAGCGGTTGCGTCTTCCGGGAACACCATAACTCTCATCCTGGCACTATGGTGGATTTTAGAACTATGCTTGTTTACCAAAAGTTGGTCCAGATGCTGTTTGTGTGGTATGAATTGAGTAGGCCTCCTTCCCGAAAGGTCTGCAACCACCACCTTTGCGATGGACGTTCACCGGAACAAGGGTGTATTGCCATGTGCAGGAAAGAAGTCAGTAGCTGAAATAGTTTACCATAGGTGAGTAAAAATTCACAAAGAAATTGAAATAAAGAAATATAGAATTTTATAATAGAAAATATTACTCAATGACATAATATATATATAAAATTTGCGATAATTAATTCGATAAAAAGAAAATCAATCCAAAAAAGAAGCTTGTAAAAGAGCAAAAATAATAATTATAATTTATAAATATCTGAGGTGTGTAATAGACAAAAGACCAAACAGTACAAAATTCCTTCACGAAAAAATTGAATATTAATAAATAGGCATTATTAAAATGCGGCCCTGACAAAATTCAAAATAATTTGTTGAGTGTCATTAGCACGGAAACACACCTTTCCATAATAATAAAAGAAAAGATATTTGACAGAGTGTGTGTCATAATGAATGAAGGTTTGACAACTCCTAAAGGTTTCAAACATAGTTGATAATAAATTAAAATATCAGCATTTTTAAAGAAAAATTTGCCCATTGAAATAAGCATGGTGAACAAGCAAAAAAAAAATAATCAATTATTAAATTCAAGTTAAATTGAAAGAAAAAATAATTTAGTTAGTTCAAATGTAAATGTAATTAAATATCCATTCAAGATTGTATTTGAAAGAAAAATATTTTAATACTCAAAGAAAAATTTAATTATATCATTTAACAACTATACATGAATGGAAATATTTTACCAAATTCAAAATTAACATGTATGCAACACGTATATAGAAAATTTTTAAATAGTAATTTTTTTTTTTATTTATCCAAAAAAAATTGCAAAATCAAAAAGAATGTAATTAATAATTTAAGTGAAAGTAAATTGAATGTTTATGAATAATAAATAGCTGATTGCTAGGATTTGAAAAGAGAAAAAAAGAATTTAAAGATATTAATTAATGTTAGCTTATATGCTTTTTAAAAAATTAGGAGAGGACGGAAAGTTGCATATAGTTGAGTGAAAGCATCTAGAATTAAATCAACAAGCTTTAAAAAAATATGTCTTTAAATTAGAAAGGATTGTGACAGGAGAGAAAAAATTAAATTGATTCAAAAAAATATGTAGACGGAATTTTTTTATATAGGAATTAAGAAGGAAAATTTTATTAAAAATATTCACCTGTAAAAATAATTATTTATGTATAATAAATAATCATTCTTACGAAAGAACAGAATCTTGAAATTAAATATTTCAAATAAATTCTATGAAGGTGTCATCTAGCGACCGCAAATGTAAGCGCGCTTGACGTTTAACGTAACAGAAATCAATTTGAAATATGAATATTGAATAGGAATTAAAAATGACTAAATTTATTTCAATGAACGAAAGATTACTTCAATTTTATCAATAATGAACGCGAAATGAATAATTTCAATTGTCTACATTATAAAAAGAACAGATTTGAAAAAACTAATATCGAACTGTCAAACTAGTAAGAAAAACAATGTAAAAACATATTATCCGAAATAAATGTATTCTACCGTCGCAAATAATTAATTGTAATAGCAAAATAAAATGAATAGAAAGTTAATAATTAAGAAGAAATGAATTCAGAATAATTTAGTGTCAAATTTTAACAAGACTGAAAATATATCACTCAAATAATCGATGACGGCTCGACTGTCGACTAAGTAGTGGAATAACCCGATAATGATTTTATTCGAGATATAGAAATTATTAATTATTCACAATATAGAAATGGAACGAAAGGACCTTTTGTAAACTTCCATAATAAGGTTCATCCAGCTGTCCAATTGATTTGGTGTTACATCCACATAGTATGTTTCAATTCAATGGTTCTATCAAATTTGAGGTTAATAATTCTTGTCATCCAGTAGGTATATAAGTGTTCATGTCGATCTCGTCCAAGTTTGACATCCTTCCTTCTCCTTTGGAACTTTATTAAATCACTTTTAGCACCATACTAAACATAAAACAAACTTTTTGCTGAAACAATCAATGGTTAACACAAATTCCGATGCCCAAATATTGACATTTCCATACCAATAATGTGGGTATCACATAAATTATAGAAGAAATATGTATTGATGATAAATGTGCAAATTGTATTTCAAAATTAGGTGTAAACCATATAAAACACTCTTAATATTAATTTGCGAAGGAATAATTGTAGCTTACAACACAAAATTAAATAAATTTCACAAGGACAATAATGAAATTGGCGTGACGTATTGATCTCTCCTTTAGATCGCCATTCTTCGCGTACAGCATCGACTAGTCTCCCGTCTGTTGCAAGTACCGCGTAAGTCAATAAAAGACTATATAAATATATGAAAAATATAACACACATAGTTACGACCACCGAACCAGAAAAATTTAAGAAAAATATTAAGCAAATAATACGTTTTAATTTGTCATTAATTAATTTATAAGTTTAAGAAGTTATAACAAATAGAATAATTATCAAAGTGCGTCTAAAATCACGCCCGATACGGAAGCGCACGCAAGCGATGTCACACGACGGTAATCAAAAAACATTCAAAACTGAACCGGCAAAAATTGGTATAATTAGAACTAATGACTCTGAAAACAAAATACAGTTACGGTAACAATTATTGTATGAAATCGTGACTAGCAAAATTTAGATTTTTTTTATTATCGGAACAAATTAAATTTAGAGAAAATAGAACGAAATAACGAAAGAGTTCGCAATCCGAAACAAATAACTGTAGTCTTTGGGAGGTAAGTCATCGTGTTTTGGAAAAGAAATATTCAAAAAGAAACACGATGCTTGTTGGGCGCCAATGTCATATTAAAGGATTTTATGTCGGGGTAAGGAATAGGTATGGATGGGATGGGAATGTGGAACGGGATAGGGATAGGGATATGTTGGGGATAAAGGATGGGGATATAGGGAATAGGGATATAGGGAATAGGGATAGGGATGGAGGATAGGGATATGGGATGGGGATAGGGATAAGCATGAGACTCGGGGAAATAGGATGCAGGGTCGTGGGTGGTTTGACTTATTACCTCTAAGACCTCAGTTACCTGTCCGGTTACTTCGCTCATTCGTTGGATGTTCCTGTATAATAATAAATTACATAATGATGGAATAAATATAAGTATCTCGGATTGAGCGCCACTCTATGATGATGCATAGAGACAATAGTGATAAGGAAAATTAAATGAAAAGCAAGTAGAGAAATTTCAACAATTGTATATTAATAAATAAGATAACTTGCGGGCTACAGTGTATAAAAATGTATAATTACTTAAGTGAATCACGAGCACCTAATGCGATACAATATTTAAATAAATAAGAACAAAAACCCAAAAGCTAATTCGAAACAAAGACTACTTCGGTGGACCGTAACATAAATGAACAATAAATACCGATTACACAAAAGGCTCTCCAGCCTTTTCGCTGCCCTCGATTCCTTCCAGGACGGAATCGAGGAGTGCGTCTTCAAACGTGTGGGGACCGTGGAGTTCCTCCGATCTCCTGGCGTGGGGGGACGTCCTTCGGATGACCATCGTCCACGTCTCCAAAACGTCAGGAAATCGAAAGCCCTGTGCCCAGGGTCCGAGGCTCGGAACTGGCCAAGACGTCTGCTTCCTTCGAAAGGTCAAGACTGAGAGATCGACTCCTGCTTCGCCTTTGTGTAAAAAGCCCGCTAGCTCCGATAGCGCCGGAAATAGTGTCACGAACTCCGTACAAACTATCCCGTGCGCAGGCGCGATCCGGTCGTACTTTTGCGTAGTGTTGCCCTCGTAAAGACTTCCTTGACTTAGTGTGTTATGTTATAAAATAACATGACAAGTACTTATAATAAAAGTGAAAAAAATAATAAAAACATTGGTTTTACATACCTACGTTTTTGTGCAGTTTCATATCAAATGAGCTGATTTTTGCTTTGACTACAATTTCTTCTCCCTTCATATTTTATGAAGCCATGAAATCGATTTTGGTAGTTTAATGATGCCATTCTTGGGGCACTTCCTCTGTTGATCACAAAAATGAAAAAGATGCGATGAGACTGTTTTTGCCGTATACCCTTCATTTTGTATGCAAGTGACAGAAGATGAAATACGTCTTCTTTTTTTTTAATCTTGTAAATGAACGGATATAAAAATAATGCGTTTTGAATTTGGAATGGTTACGTCAAACAAACAGTTATAGGAAAATACATCTTACAAATTTAATTTAATACAACTTTTAATATTTTTCACCATTTTTGGGGGGCAGTGGTTGGTTAATTTAGTGTTTACGATACGTAGATCAATTTCAGTTAACAAGACAATAATAATAATTGTCCAATTTAATAATTAATTACATACAAAATAAATACTTAATTGCTTTCCTAGTTTTAATTTTCCTTTTCTAATATTATCGTTTCATCATTTTTTGCATTTCATTCATCTTCTGCTTATGCAGCTTATACCAGGATACAATATTTTAAATTCCTAATAATATAATAAGTATTTTTATTCATAATAAATATTATACTTACCAAAAATAATCAAAGATAGAACATAGTTTGAACTGGGGTTTGCATTTGAAAATAATAGTATACAGTAGGAATCTGTATTACCATTTTTAGTGTTATATTAATATGAACACGCTAGTGCCATCTATGAGAATAATACGGTAAAATCTTCCTTTTAGTTTCAACAGATGTCGTTAATTGACAGACTTTTATCTTTTATTTTACTCACTACTTTTATAGAAATAATTCATTAATTTATAACATTTTCTTGATTGCTAAAAAATATAGCTTCATTAAATGAATTGAAAAAAACTAAGAGGGTATCAAATACGTAGCATCTTATATAAGTACTATTGTATTCGACCAATTAACATACATACCAATCTTCCATAATTCCACGAATAAATAGCTACCATTACATTGTGTAATTTAAATCAAGGTCATAATACCACTTACTTTGATTTATAGATCATATCAGGAATTCTCGTTGATGGATTTTATCATTTTTTTATTTATTCATTTATCATTCAAGACGCATGGTGCAGCGTGAAAGTCCAAAAATAAGAATTTGAGGTATCTTTATGAGCTAAACCTGAATAATTTATAATGGTATTATGAATCCCTATCTTTTCTCATGTTACAAATACACGTCTATCATAATATATATTATTTAAACGTTTCATTAGAGTTTGTAGATATTATAAGACATATGTAATTTTATAATACCTAATTGCGACATGTCGCCAGTGACGTCCCTAGCCAAAGTGCCGCCCTTAGGCAAACTTAGCAAGATGTCCCTTTCATTTTTACCTACCTATTTAAATCTTCTCCTCTTCTTGGTCATACACTCATGGCTGAGGATCGTGACCACATTTAAATTTCGTCATCCTCTGAGCGACCAAGACTTACCATCCTTCTCGATCTTTAAATCTTAAATATACAATTAATACTTTGGACGCTGAAGACGCACCTGGCGTGTAATGACGATATACGATAATGTGATATAATTAACGTGCGTTTTAAAGGTGGTAATTAAAAAAATATTATCTAGTCACCAGCGAGTGAGTTAGTGCAACATATAATTCTTGAAGAAAACATGCATATTATCAACTACTGAGAATTAGAGCACTTCTACGAAATATACTCTCAAACAAGAGTGGTTTTAAGTACAAGGAGGTCTGCGGCCCTGAGAAATTTGGAGGCCCCCTTGTGATTTTTTAAGACTAAATATCGCTACTCTCTAACGAAGCGACCGCATCGTCTACCATCGCTTTCAAAAGTTGCAATGATCGTTTTCGTACCTTCATTTGCCACCCTTTATATTTTTTCCGCCCCTAAGCAACGCATGACCTACCGACCCCCACGGGACGTCACTGCATGTCGCGTTCTGTATTTGTTTTGCCATCATGGTTTATTATATTATTACATGAATGTCCATTGTTTTATATTTTCCTCGCATTTAATTACCTTACCATGCCTGTACTTTTGCATGCAGTAGCAAAGCAACCATGTCCGATTAAAAATTGACTGGTGTAATGGTCCGGAGTCGAGGCGGTTATCTCCGGTAGCCTTTTAATATTAATTTAAAAAAAAATACTATAAATAACATAATGTTTGCCTGTCTTTGGTGGAGGCATCCCATTTTTTCTGCCTTGTCTTCAACGCCGAATCCAGTGTCATTTTACACGAATTTGTCCGCCTCCTCGTGAATAGTTTGATGCATGCTACATCGGTTTTTCAATGCGAGAATACTCGCCTGCCAAAAAAATAATTCATAATAATTTTTCGACCATGTCCGATCCTAATAGGATCATATGGGCCTCCACAGAGCAGAGGTTTGTATTAACAGATTTTTTTTTTTACGAGAAATGGGTGTCAGCCACTTGCTCAACCTATTAGGTCCATACCCTGACGCATACACAAATTGAAAAACAATATTATGACATGTACTTGCCAGACCCAGGATTCGAACCTGAGACCCACGGAGTGATAGTCCAACGCTTATGCCGCGCGGCTACCGTGGGCGAAATAATAATTACTTTAATAAATATTACTAATAATAATTAATAATAATTAATAATCATAATAATTACCACAGAATAAATAAATTAATAAATACAATTCAGTTAGGCTATACTCCAATACACTACATTTTGAAGCAAGGTTTTGAATGTGTGTCCTATAAAAATGAATCACATATTATAGACATGCAATAGTGCGTGCTGCAACCTTCAAATACAACAATATTTAATGCGCATCAGTGCATAAACTAAACCGAGATCAGTTGTCAGTAGTCGACGTATGACTTATCATTGACACGTGTTTTAGTTTATCCCATATTTTTCCATACTCGAGATGAGTTGCCTGTTAGTCCACAACCGTTAGGTATTTCAGTTCCCATTAATTCTTTGTTCCCTAATAATTATTATGTTCCTTCAACAAATTTTAAATATTATTTTTACGAGTTCGGGTAGGTAAGTTATAATCTATTAATGCCATTGTCATATGCTCCACGTAAGTAACGGACACGAGCGAGGAAGAAAAAGAAGAAACAAAACCTTTTTTTAACATATATTTTACGCATACCTACTTCACATAATAATAAAGAAGGGTGAGAATCATGTTCATCTGAATCCAACTAGAAACATTCTAAATTAGATACAAATGAACGCTTCTCTAGATATTACTTAGGTCAAGTTATCTTTTCACATATTATATGTAGATATAATATTATGTTGATATTATACGTAATATTAAATTGTGTGTGTATTTTAAAGAGTGCACATGGGAAAGGTATAGGTATGGAAAACGAACAAGAGATGAATACTGAACGGGAATGGGACGACTGGACTCCGAACAATTTGACGCCGCACTGTCGTAGACACGTATACAGAACGTAGACGAGGTATTTTAATCAGTTTCTATCTACTACTTAGTAGTTTTAATTCATTTTACTCTTATCATAATGTATTCTTTATTGCGGATTGAGAATTACCATGCCTAAGGCTTTATATAAAATAAAAAACTCTTTTTTCGTTGGAACTTAAACATATGCACGATTAAATCATTATTTACGTCTGCATATTTACATTCTTACCAACTATTAAATATAAATAATAACATTAAATATTTTTTTAAAGTACCTGTAAGTACCTAACGTCTATTTATTTTCGAATTCCGTGGCGGCCAGTTGTCCCGGTGCCAAATCGTCCTAGACCCATACTGAATACTTTGCGGGAACAATGACATTACTTATTTATACATTATAATATATAGGTACCATTGGCGAGGTGTGGACGTAGGCTGTTAAGATCCGTTATAAATAGTGCACACTAAACTTTGCCAGTCAAACGTATTTGTTTTCATTGAACTAAGACTTTAATATGTAGATAGTGTTTGTTAGTTTTTTAAATTCAATTAAACCCTGCATAATCCAAGCAGTGACAAAGACTCCATACTACGCGATTATTTAAATCCTACCTTCTTAAGATTTTTTCATTATTGACTAATTTTTTTAAATTTCATATTGACGTGAGTATTTATATAATCCAGAGCGTTGGAGCGGAGCTCGGAGCAAGAGCACAGAGCACTGAAGCATGTGATTTTACCCGGAGCAGGAGCGGAGCCGGAGCACCAAAAATTTGTAGTGGTCCACTGCTCCAGATGTTTTTTTATTATTAAGTTTTCGTCCTAAAATCCAATGAAAATAGTATATTTTGACACTTTGCAACACTGGAATTACTTGAAATATGGCAACACTGCCGAGTGATAAATAACCTCACTTTTTTGACAGAAGAGGCAAATAATGACAGACGATTTGCTGCCGGAATTTTGTTATAGAATTAATAATGGAAATGACGATTATTTTAAAACTACTTATTTTTTTTTTATAACATTTGTATACATATAATACTTTCTTATTAAAACTTTTTACACGGAGCAAGTATTAGGTCCCGGAGCGGAGCTGGAGCGGAGCAACTCAAAAAAGGGTCCGCTCCAACGCTCTGAATCACTTATATTCTATAAAAATAATTTGATTGTAACACCTTATGTCGAAGGTTTAGCAGGTCGTAGCACCTGCTTGATTTCACTAACACTAACAAATTCGGAGTGTGTGGGTATGGGGAATGTACCCGTAAAAGAGTAGTATACTGCGGTTTAAGCGACGAGAAACTATAAGAAGTAGACGAAATGAATGTGGCAGTCAGTGGCACTATTGCTAAATTTTCTCTGCCCTCTCCCGCCGCCTTAAAAATAATAAATAAATATAAACATTTTTTTCAAAAGGACTCTCTTCAAACCATTTACCTGTGTGAGTACCTGTTACGGTGAGTAGACATTGTGTAGACTTACTCTCTTCTGGTCAATCGTAACAAAATCGATTTTCCTCGTTTTCCTTATACGTTATAAAATCTATAAATAAAACGGTTCTCCTTTGAATTATTATAAGTTGATTATAAATTTTCTATGCGTAAATGGGCTGTAAACGTTACGTTAAGTTGATATTATAAATTAATAAAAATATATACTTACATAATATATTATAACAGTGGCAAGGGGTGGGGGTAGGCTGTTAAGATTCGACATACCTAGTGCACAATAAACTTTGTCAGTCATACTTATTAGTTTTCATTTAACTAAGAATACAATTTGCAGATGTTGCTGATTAGTTTTTAAAATTCAATTAAACCCTGCCTAAACCAAACCATAATAATTTAGGTATGCTATCGGGCGATCCGACAAAAATAGTGCACACTTTTTCAGTCGTACTTATTTGTTTTCGTTGTAGAATATTTATATTACATGTTTGTTAGTTTTTTTTTAATTTCATAAGCCCTGTGTAAATATTTATACTAAACCATAATCGATAAAAAATATTCTTCTATATACAAAATATCTAAAATGATGTATGGTTTAATGACATAATTTTAGTTATTTTATAGATAATCTATGATGGAATCGATTAGTCAGGCTTTAATTCAATTTTAAAAAGTAACAAACACTATCTACATAAATTGTCAATGAAAACAAAATACGTTTGAATGACAAAGTGTTGTGTGCACAATGTATATATGTTGGATCTTAACAGCCCACCTCCACCCTTCGCCACTGATATAGGTATAATATATTATTACATTATTTATTAGTATCATTTGTGTTGAGTATTCTTGAAAATGCCAGCATTATTTGGAGTCCTAATAGGTCCATCCACACAATTAAGTTAGATCGAGTCCACAATAGATTTCTTAGATTTCTCTACTTAAGAACATACGGGCTCTTTCCTTATGATAATGACAATAAAATGAATTTCCCGACTCGTTTTCTTCTGGGTATGCTATCAATGCAATCCCTGTCTACCCGAAGAGTGATTATTCTTTTAAAACATTTCTTTTTACTTCTTCGTGGGTTCATTTACAATCCGTATATACTGGCAAATATTAATTTTCATGTTCCCACTAATATCACTCGTAGCTCCACGGTCTTCAAGATACCTCGTCGCAGGACAGATGTTATGTTTCACGATGCTGTGCATCGTGCAATTAGCTTATTTGATGGCACCATAAATGTTGATTTGTTTTTTATTATCTATATAATGTTTGTGGACGTATTAAATAGGCTAAATTTATAATTGTATAAATTATCATATTTCATTAATATTTACACATGCTGTCTTTTTATTGTTATTTGTAATTAAGATATTTGTATACATTTGTATTTATTATGTATTATGGTGCATTGGCCAATAGCTGTAATGCCGTAATACTCTTTTTATAAATAAATAAATAAAGCTGTCTTAAGTTAGTTGTCTTTCGAGAAAACGTGACATTCGTATGACCATAGCGGGGTCTGCATTAAATCAACTAAATAGTCAAACAGGGGCCCGATTTCCTAACTATCGTCTCGTGTGGCACCAGACGACATGACGTAATTGTGACGTCAGCCAATACACGCTCGAGCGCGCGGCATGTATTGGCTGACGTCACAATTACGTCATGTCGTCTGGTGCCACACGAGACGATAGTTTGGAAATCGGGCCCCAGAGAGTGTTTCTTCATGGCTTTATATCGCGTTGTTGTATTTTTGTGGCTTGAAAGATTTAGATATAATTTACATCCACTCAATTTTTATTCACCGATAGTTCCGCTTTCCTGTGTTAAATTATACGTATGCAGTTAGTCGTATCACAGTACACCGTGACGTGTTGTATAGGAAATCGATGGTAAATATTTATCTAATTCTTGGGGAATGGATTTCAAGTTATACCTACACATTTATATTTTTATAAAAATCGATGTTTTTTAAAATAGATATAAAAATATTAAAACTATGAATTAGTCAAAAATCTCTTAGGCGATGCTTAGAAAACTTAATATGTAAACTAAATTTTAATAATAAATAATAATAAGATGGGGTCCTGCGACAAATTCAAAATTTATTACATTTTTTATTTAGAATTATTGTATATCTATGACTTAACTTAAAGACTTAAAAAAAATCTTTTTATTGTTTTCAGATACATCCGTTGAAATTGTAAATTATCAAAAAAATGTCTCATATTGCAAGATTCGTATTTTTCCGCTAGGCGCCTCTGGTAGGTAAACACATCGCCTTAAACAGCCTTCATTGTGCCCTGAGAGTAGCAGAGGATCGAGTCTCGGTCACTCAGAAGACGATGGCATTTCAAGGTGACGACCAAGAAGCGATAACAATTTATGGATGAACAGTGTTGCCAAATTATTATATTGTATTATTCGTAGCACGACCTACGTTTTAGTTTTAGAGTAAAATGTAAATTATGTATATTATGTTTATATTATGATATTGCCCACTGCGCATGACGAATTCATTTATTAATATGAAATTACAGTGACGTACCGAATGAAACATGACGTACCTATTATTAGCTATCTGAATTATAATTTAGCAACGACAAGCTTGAATACAATATATTATAAAAGCAGTGTCAAAAAAGATTGAACTTCGCCGTGTCAAGCCTCTAATATTCTTTTTTACTTATAGTGTTAATTAATTTTAGAATTAACCCCAGTGACATCCCGTGTGAGTAGGTAAAGCACGTGTTGCACAGGGGTGGCACATGATAAAAGGAAGCGAATGAAGGAACGAATACAATATCACACAACTTTTGAGTAAGTGACAAGCAACAAGCAAACAGTGTACAAGAATGTTCTACGTTCTTTTCTATTGCTTTACTTAAGGGGGATCATATAATATGCCAACAGAGAACATAGCGGAAAAATACGGAGCTTGCAATTTGAATTTTTTTTTTTTGATAATTTACAATTTCAATTTTATTAGGTACATTACATATTTAGGTATCTGAAAACATTAAACAGATTTTTTTTGATTCGTTGCAGTTTTTATTTATTATATATATAAATAAAAAGGATTTCAAGTGTTACACATTTATATTTTTATAAAAATCCATGTTTTTTTTTTAAATAAATATAAAAAATATTAAAACGATGAATTAGTCAAAAATCTAAACGTCAAAAAATTGGAAACTTAACAAACTACTGTTATGTTCAAAATGAACATAACTAACATTCATACCTCTGACAACCCCGACGAATATTTATGGTCACGTCATGGAGCGTACGCCATTGCACAGATGTCGCTGATAGAATTTCCGGCCGCAACGGACGTCGCGAGGTGTGAAAGAAGCAACAAGGCTTTTTGATTCTGTCTGTCATCCAGTATAGTCGTGCTCTGCTTTGGTTTTACCCAACATTTATAATAGACGTCACTTAAAGTAGCACGATTGCAGCCGCAGTGCTTGAGGCCTCTGTGTCGTTCCAAGTTTGGTATTTTAAAACTATTATTATTTGATTCACTTATCTTCCAAATGTTTCTTTTAAAACTTAGCTGCTTGCCTTTATTATAGTATTTCCTTAATAACCCTTTAATGTAATATTCTTGTTTTTGCTATAATATAGTTTCGGTCAAGTACATAAATTGCTCTTTCATTTATTATTCCCCCTTTCTTCCTCACTGCTATATAATTATAATCTTTCACGGTATCAAGACCGTGTGGCGTCCAGGACTTTAATATGTACCTCTTTAACCATAGATTGCACGTGCCTTCAGCCGTGCAATTCCTTTTTGTTTTCTAATTTAATTTTTACAGTTGTCAGTTGCGAGGTTACGGAAGTAATTATTGTTCAGCTTGAAAAGGATGCAGGTAACCCATGGCCCTTGCTTATGTCTCATGCTCTCTTTAACTCTACTTTATTTTCCATCCTACCTGTGGACTTTCTCTTTTATTTTGTAGTTGTGACGATAAGGATCACAACTACAAAATATTAATATATCACTACATTTAAATTATAAATATAACCGTAAAATATAATGTAGGTAATAATAAGATGTGACCTTGCAATGTTACTTTTTTCAATAAAAATATTTTGTATACAATCCAGTGTGTTTTCAGTTATCTAAATAATATATCCATTACCAAGAATTCAATGCAATAAGAGTAAACATCGCTTTTTACCTCTCCTGTAAAATTTTATTTTTTCATATAGAAGCCTTTTTGAGGGGTTCCTTCAAATTAATGTCATTGGGTTCCTTCAATTCCTGTTGGAAAAGTTAAGAATATGGACGATCAAATCATTATTTACTTGTGCATATTTAAATTCTCACCAAAGTATTAAATATTAATAAAACAAGTCGTTTAAATATAAATAATAATATTAAATACATATTATAAACTATTTATAATTCACGAACGTCTATTTATTTTTGAGTCTCATTGGATTGCGTGGCGCCCAGTTGTCCCAGCGCCGAATCGTCCTAGACCCATTTTAATAACGGATTAAGTATTCCGAGTAAATATTTCTTTATTATATATTATACAAAATTGCTTGCTAGATTATTTTTCGTCTATGATTTCGTAATAAGAAGGCATGCCTATTAAAAATATAATAATTAAAAAAATAACCAGGCTTTCATTTTATATGTTGATCCTGATGTATTCTTTTATACGCCACTGATAATTCAGATATATATCACGTTTAGTTTACCTATCCTAAGTAAGGTCAACCAGTCTGTATTGTTTGCCCAAAGAGTGAAGTTGTTTTTTTATAATCACCCCTGGATTAATAATTGTTGCACAAAATAAAGGTATGTATCTATTTATTTTAACAAAAAACCTAAATCCTTTTCATACGTAATAGATAAATTAAAATAGTTTTAACCATATTTTGTTACAAATTTTATTAACATATTTTTAGTTAACAATTACGTCGGTTATTTAAAGTATTGCCAAATGAGTGCAATTATAATTCAGGTGCTGAGGTTGAAATGAATATAAGTGACATACAGGAAATTAAGAAGGGTTTTCATTGTATTCATTGCATATGTGTGAAAATGGATTCAAGCATGTCAACTGCTTTGTATGAAAAGTTAGACGAATTATATTCTTAAAATTGAATTAAACTCCATTAAATCCTGTGAATAAAATCTTGTTAAAATGTTCATAACAACGAATCTAAATTGAATGACTTACTTGTATCTTTTTTCATCTTCTCTCTTATGAGAGTATTATTTTTTATAATGTAAATCTCATGTTGTGAGCGTCCCAAATTTTGATTGTTATGTCAACAATGTTTTGTTTTCTTATATAAATAAATATGGTAAACTGTTTGTAGACAATAATAATCGTTGCATTATTGAAAAATGCAATCGAAAATCTTCATTTATTTTTAACGGGTTACCGGCTATTGCATTCGAAGATAATTAATAACTAGCACTACCATCGTAATTCGCAACGCCATGACCTGAATGTTATTCATACTTAAATTGATGCAAATCCCAAATAATATACCTACTTTCAAAGCTATCAACCACTTCAAAAACATGTTATTATCTAAAGCAGGGTTTACCAAACTATGTTCCGCGGAACACCAGTATTCCGCCGAACCTGAATAGGTGTTCCGCGACAATTTGGAAAGGTTTTATACAACTTACCAATATTGTGCCTGATATCAAAAAGATATGCAATTCATGAACTCAAAATTATCAAACTCATTATCTAAGTGCTTTATTTATTCATATTTTTATGTTTATATTATATTATAGTTGTGTATTTAAAAATATGTAATTAAATACTAAATAAATAATGTGTTTTAATAACATTTTTTTTTAAATTTTAACTAGTAGGAATCAATCTAAAAATAAGCTAAATGTTCCATTAAAATTTCCGGGTTTGCGAAGTGTTTCATTGCAGAAAAAGTTTGGGAAACCCTGATCTAAAGCAACATCATTTATGGCACCACAACCCTTGGTGGGTCTTAGTCTCCTTCAAAAACGTCCTCCTTCCTGGATGATCCAGCGCCGACACCCTCCAATTGCTTTGACTTAGCATTTTTAAATCCCCCGTGACACAGTCCAGCCATCCCAATTTCGGCCGTCCAGGTCTTCTCTTTCCATCGGGGGTTGCGTACATAGCCTGCCTCACCGGTATATCCTCCGGCGTTCTATGCACGTGGCCGATCCAATGCAGTCTATGCATTTTCATATGCCACGTGATCTTTTCGGCCCCATAAAGTGTGTATCATTCTCATTATACCTTTACCTCCAAATGCCACCTTCTTGAACAGCCCCAAAGACTATTCTCAAAACTATCCTCGCAAAGATATCCATACATCTCTCATCCTGTTTGCTGAGTGCCCAGCATTCTGGATCCATATTATGTTAATACCGGGCGTAGAAGAGTTTTATATAAGGTTGTTTAGGTTTTTCTTAAGAGTGCTTTGTTCTTTAGAAGCTTTTGGAAACCAAAATACCACCAGTTGGCAAGGTTTATCTAAATCAGGGTTTTTCGTCGATGAGACAATTTTGAAATCAAAAATATTTAGTGGGCCGCCCTTCATTAATAAATATTTTCTGCTTTTAAAAAACATAAGGCAAAAAAATTTAAAATATTTCATTGTGTAAACTGTTATTTTTAACTAAACATACATTAGTGGTACTCTTATTAATATACAAAAAAATAATATATTTTTTTTCTACTATACTAACTAAATCCTGCAATCTAGCCTCAAATTTTGTAATATGGTTGTCTGTTAATTTTGATCATAAGTTTGATTTATTAATGCTCATTGTAGAAAATGTTTTTTTCACAAATATAGTTACTTCTAAATATAAAGAAGCGTCTTTAACTATGTTTGGATATACATCAAGTGAAAGTCCTTTGTAGATAAGTGATGCTTTGCTTCTACGTTCTCTTAGAAATTTATTAATGCAAACTGCATATTTACGGAAACAGCGTCCGGGTTACATAAAAATGAATCTTTAAATTATTAAAATAAATACATATTTAACATAAATCTCGTGGGCCACATCAAAAAGTTACGCGGGACACACTTTGTGAACCTCTGATCGAATTATTTAATGTTAATTCCTATAGTTTTAGTCCAAAGTAGATAGAAACGTTTGTCTGTTTAATTTTCTATGTTCATTTTTCTTCAATAAACATCAGTGACGTCCCTAGATAAAATGCCGCCCCTAGGCAACACCAAAAAACCACCTCATTTTTTATACAGTATTTTTATCATCCTTTCATGAGTCCAATATCTAAGAAATGTGATGTATGGATACATTACTAATAAAATATCAGATTAATTTTTCACAAATATGCACGTGTCGTTTCTGGTCACCAAGTACGTCGAAGGGCAAGGGAAGTAAACTAGATATCACGAACCCTATAAAACCAGTAAGCTGATTTTTTAAATGGAACGATATTTTCGTTATTACTAAGTTTAGGTAGCTATTTCTATATATTCGAAATAATTCTTCTCGATTTGCCGCCCTTCAAGTAACTGCCGCCCCCAAGAAACGCTCAATCTGCCTACCCCCACGGGACGTCACTGATAAACATTTAGAAGAACCGACATTTTTGCAAGAGCAATAAGTTGTTACTTTGTGATACCAAATTGTCAATTTAATAAATTATTCACTTCTTGTATTGCTTAATTATAATATATTCAATCTAAACATCCTTTCTAGAAGTCGTCCTTCTAGATTATTAAAATAGTAATTTAGTTTCGAAAAAGGCGTAAAAGACGTATTTAAATATAATATTGGAGGTCTCAGAAGTGCGTAAGATCAAGATCACTAGATAGTTTTGCAAAACTAATATTTTATCATTGTCACTGACAGAATCACGTTTATCAAAACGTTACAAATATACACAATGTCATTTATGTGTTAAATTTAATAACTTTATTTTAGGTCATGGCTTACTGTCCAAGCAGGGATATACCACCTAGCTGTGTCCGGAAACTTATACGTATACAGTTTGCCGTACCACACTTCGCCGTGAAATGTTGTATCGGAAATATGTCCGTATATTAAAGACCGTCCAACCTTTTTGTGTCGTATAGTACTGACATAAAATTCATGTCCAAATAAAGCACGGTTCTTGTCGGTTTACACCTTACAAGAAGCCAGCAGCAACGATTTTTGAAAATAGCCGATATACTGGATTATTTGTTAGGTTAGGTTAGGTTTTCATTCTTGAATTCATCATTTTTTTCAAAATCAGCTATGAAAGTTGAATTAATTTTCATATTAAATCTAATAAAATTGGAGACCGTATGGAATACGGTCATCTCTTTCCGATAGAAAGCTCATGGCGAACTGTCCATCAATGCGATGGTCATGCTCGGTTATCACAAATAATTAAAAATTCATTTATTTCATCGATTTGATTCTCTGATTTAAAAAGAACATCAAACAACAAACCAATAAAATACTTAATAACCTTTGGGAAACATATAAATTATTATCGTTTTCGCTTCAAAGCGAAGCATATTATTATGACGTATTCGTAGATTAAATCATTGGTTTTTAAATTGTTTTTTTTTATCAACACCACGTTTTATCCTCAAGGAAAGAATTGGCAGAAATATATTTTCGCAATGAAATACTCATTTTGTCAAACATATACTTAACAATTTTAGGAATTTATTTTACCTACTCGTACCCACGTATTTATTTTACAACAAAACAAATTATTCGTCTCGCGTCGGTTTAAAAAAGCGCGCGAAGAAAACCAATGCATTGTGCAATAGTATCTGTCCTGATCCAGATTTCTCCCCTATTAGCGAGGGAAACGGCATTGAGAGTATTGATAACTATACCTGGGGGTGCATATCACGGGGGATGACACTTTACAAAGAGATCTCGCAATCCGAATACCAATGGCTGGAGCAACATTCAATTCGATGCGTAGTGTCTGTACCAAGGCCTGAACAAAAACGATGCATAAGTGCGAGTGAGAAAGTATTCGGCACCCTTATAATCTCTGCGACACGCGCTAGAGTAAAATAAAAGGTTTACAGATCTGGGAGATGGTTTGTTACGGTGTAGCCGCCAAATCTTAGTTTTTTGCTTAACTAAGCGTCGATAACCTGCGAGCGCGTGTTGCTAAAATTGATATTTTTTCAGTGTAAATATTTTTAGTTAATTAAGTAGAAAAGATGGTTCTGTGTGCTGTATTAAAATGTGGTAGCCGTACTGATAAGCAAGAAGATGGTATTACGTTTTATAGGTAAATTGATACATGTTTGTGATAATTTATTTGTATATTATTATATATTTTAATATCAAGTGACCGTGTTTCTTTAAAATAACTTAAATTATGGATATTTTTACCTAATGGTTGCATTTTGACCGCTTAAAAATACTATATAACGTAAAAAATAGAAAAATATATTTTAATTCTGAGCGTCTAGTGCAAGCACTTTGGGCGAGCACTAGCGAAATGGTCTATGGTCTCGAACATTTTTATACAAATGCGTTCGCTCGCCCACAACCCAAACGCACGGCACGCAGCTTCATTTAGCAATGCAATGGGTGGCGTCTAGATGTATCTATAGTCTAAGGTCTGTACTCACGACTGTACTCGGTTAATCACTGCCAGAGCCGAGTTAACTCGTCAAAGCATGTATGTCGCGTCAGGCCATGGACGAGCTAACTCGTGCGTTCTTGTAAACGTCATAACTTCTAAATAAACTATTTGTGTATATTGTCTAAACAATATTTATCAAAAATAGCTGGCCTCCAAGTGTCCACCTAGTAACAATTGACCGGCAGTGAAAAGGTTTAAACTAAATATCACCTATTTGACGCTTGCATTTTGACAGTCCTGCTGTACGGCATGGCACATTACAAAGACCTACCTTACAAAGACGAACAGATGTTTGCGTCGAATACTGGGTACCGACATACCGACCATAGAGCATCGAGCATTAATATAGTGACCATGGCCCACCTACCTTTCGCTAAGGTTAATAATGCAGTGTGACGCTCAACCGTAGCGTTTTCCAAATAATATTCGAGGCCATATTTAGGGTATTTAGTGTATTTTTAGCGATTTTTTTTTATTTTTCAATAAGTACATCTACTTGATTTATGGAGTTGTATAATACAAAACAATAAAAACTTGCACCGCACAATCACAGAGTAATATACCACATATTATTGTGGTATTATACTATAAGTATATAATAATAAGATGGGATCCCAAATTTACGCTGTATAACGTTCATTTTAGTTATAAATATATCTTTCTAATAAATTTAATTTTTGTACTATTCCATTTGAGTCATTTTTTGCGACCCGAGTTTCGCCTTTCAGCATCTTCAGGCACTATGCGCACTCACCAATGATAAGTGTGTATTTAAACTCAAATCAATAACAATTTAAATTAAAATTCCATTAAGTACCCTCGGTCGATAATATTAATATTATATGTTTATCTTTGACTTTAAATAAAAAAATATTTTTCTCTTCAACGTTTTTGGATACGTATTTAATAACAATTGAAACACTTTTAAATATAAATTATCAAAAAAAAAATGTCAAATTGCAAGCTTAGTATTTTTCCGCTTGGTGTATGTGGTAGATTTATTCATTCTCCTCATAATAGTTATTTTTAGTATGTACCATTTTAGTATCTTTTCCTGGTTTATAGGAGGAAATGAAACGTTTAAATTCTTTAAAAATATCTATTTTCTACTTCATCATAAATTGATAACGACCGCAAATAAATATGCTTTTATAAAATCATTAATTTCATTTTAATCCGGTGTACCTACCTACTTATAATCATTTAATTAATAATGATTTTGAAGTACTTAGTCATAATTACATAATATTAATAAATTGTATTCACGGTCACCGGTGTAGGTCATTATATGATGTGCAAGTCACAGTATAATTATTATGTTAGGTACACATTAAACTTGTTACCTCGTGTAATGTGGGTACTATACATCAGGTGTATCCAACTTCAAGTAGGCTGTGATCTATCAATTTCTGCCAATTGTCATTCTTCAATTTGTACAAAATGTATTATATTTCGTATCCGGAAATAAGTACGTAAACAGTTCACCGCAGGACACTTATTCGTGCGCCGCAGTACGTGCATTTAATCAAATGACGAGTTCTTCGTTGAACTTGTCACCGTGGAGTATATTTGTACGTATGCTACAACATGTGGAGATGTCTTTACTATGTTAGGTTAGGGTTAATCTAATTGGAACAGTACTATTTGCAAACTATCGCCGCATCTTGTAAGATACGTACAAGTGTATTCCACGGTGAAATTTTCAACGAAGAACTCGTCATTTGATAAAATGTTATAAGAACTCATGTTTCACGTACTGCGGCGCATGAATAAGTGTCCCACGATGAACTGCATACGTTCAACTTACATGTCATTATATTTTACTGTGGACACAATGCACTCAAAGACAAACTTGTCTTTTACGGTTTCAAAGCATTCTACTTCACGGGTTGTATGTAAATTGTACGTATTACATTTTACCGTAGCACAGTTCGCTGTGAGCTATTTTATCGGAAGTGATGGCCGTATACTATACGGTCATCTCTATAGCACCGAGATGAAAATAATTACAAGATAAAAAGAACTTTTTATATACAACGTTTTTAAATTTTCTGTTGAATCATATAAACGTGAAATGTCGTGTTTTAATATATTCTAAAAGTTTCAAATGTCTAGCTGGTCGGGAAATGAAATTAGTTAACAATCTTGGACAAACAAGAAAAAATTTGTACTGCACAAGAAAATATCTGAACCGGACAAACAAGAATACGAGCTAATAAAAATGTGGTAATAAAATACGCGTTGTTCATGGAGCATGGCAGACAATAAAACTACTTCAAGAGTGAAAATCTAACCTAACCTAACAAATAATCCAGTATATCGGCTATTTTCAAAATTTGTTCTCCGTGGCTTCTTGTAAACCGATAAGAACTTAAGGGATTCACATCTACCCTTTCTCTCACTCCTGCGACAGGTATTGAGTGATGCACTACGAATCAAGGGATATGATGAGGTCACGTCGGATTTCTCTTAGTCAATAAAATTTAAAAACAACTTTCAAGGTTAAGGAAATAAAAAAAGAATGTTTATTGCTTCCTCTACAAAATATCAATGAAATCGTATTATATTACAAGTGAATGTACACGATTGTCACGTTTTGGCACAATTGCTGTGTAAGGTGGTTACATGTAAATTGTACGCACAGCTTACCAAGGCTGTCAATATTTCCGATACAACATCTCACGATGAACTGTGTAACGGCCAACGGCATACGTACAAATTTCAGGATACGATGTAAGGTACGATCGACCAAAACCCATCCCGCGACCCACGCATTGGACACTCCAGCTATATTAAAATTGCCAGTACACGTAACATTATCTAGAAGTCAATATTTTAATATAATCTTCAGTCGATTCTTTGTCAACTTTGTGGTAAAAAGTTCATTATCAAGTTTGTGGTTATTTATCAATAATTCATATTTAATAATTCCGGGTAAAAGGATGCATTAATTTGTTGCATATTATGATATAATCGCACTTCAAATACATATTATTATGATTAACGTGAACTGCCAGTTTGAAACTTGCCGCCTTTTCATACTATTGTCACTTTGTTTTTCTAGTTTTCATAGTTTCTCAACCTTTTTTGCCATGCTTTTGCATCTAATATTTTTCTGTTCCCCGCTACCCATAATAGTTGCTCGGGGGATTTTTTTAAAAATAAACATGTAAGGTGCATTGGGGTAATTCCGAATATGGGTATATTCCGAAAGTTCAAAAATTCTACCAATCGAAGCGATATTTTCCTATTGGCAACATTTAGTCTAGACACCATGTTCATTGTGCTCGCCTCGACAGTCGTCGCTATTCGCTAGTGTCAACAATGCGTGCATACCATCAAGTTTTTTCGGAGAAGTGTTTTTCGGGCCGTGTTTTCGTTTATTAGAAAACAGTAATAGTTATCTTGTCAGAATTTTTAATGCTTTGATTATTCTTCAAATTTTAAGATGTCGATATTTTCTAATGAAGCGACAGCATCGTCTGCTTCATTGGAAACCGTCACTGCTCTCAAAAGTTGTGATATCTGTATCCGTTTCTCCATTAGTCACTCTTCATAATGTCACGCCCTACGCAACGCATGACCTGCCTACCCCCACGTGACGTCACTGGCACCAGTGGTACCATCCTATTTTTCAAATTGTTCATCAACCACAAATGATAGAATACTGTCGCAAAGTGTAATAACAGTCATGGATACAACAATGGGTACAAATCGTAAAAAAAATATCAAAATAATGGTTCAACTAAAATTGTGCCGCGAAAATCACTTAAATATTTTCAACAACAGTGAACACAGAATTAATGGGAACTAAAATACCTAACGGGTGTGTAGTAACAGGCAACCGATCTCGAGTGTGGAAGAATATGGGATAAATTTAAACGCGTGTCAAGAATACGCCTGTCCTTCGTTCTGACAACTGCTCTCGTTTTATGCACTGACGCTCATTCAATATTTGTCTATTTGAAGGTTGCAACATACACTATTGCATATCTTTAATGTCTGATCTATTTTCGTAGGACACCCACACATTCAAAGCTCTACATCAAAATGTAGTGTATTGGAGTATAGCCTATCGGAATTATATTTATTAATCTGTTCTGTGCCCACCAACGAAACAAACGATTACGTTATTACGCAAAACTATACTAAAGATTAAATTCTCCCATAATCGCTTAGGAATTTAGCTGACTAATTGGTTCCCTCACTGCACTTTATGTATCTAAATAAATAATATTTAATACCATAAATAAAAATAAGTATTTTATATGTTCTTCCTCATAGTTCGAAGGGGTCTCAAACATAAAATATTTAGGTATATTGGCAAATGTATATAGGGAAGTGTAGTTAATATACATATAGTAAAAAAATAATGAGGTTTATACATATTAAAATAACAATAAAATACAAAATCTGTATTGGAACTTATGAATATTCAATCAAACAGCCGAAAATTAATGCATTAGTTTCCCGTTTGCTAAATTAATATTTATAGTTTGAAATAGTATGTTATACCGAATTGTGGATCATTAACTTATTACCATAACGTATAAATGAAAAACTAATATAGAATTAATGTTGGGAAAAATATTATTTTTGCAATGTCTTGTATTTTCCAAGGTTATTTTTACAATAAAAACCGACGAATAACCATAGTTATGTTTAAATGTGAAAACGACTTTCAAGGTTAAGGGAATAAAAAAGGAGTGTTTATTGCTTCCTCTACAAAATATCAATGAAATCGTTTTATATTACAAGTGAATGTACACGATTGTTATGTTTTGGCGGTTCCATGACAAAAAAGAACATGGCAAAACAGAACAACGATAAATATAACTATGACCTTTCAGGAAAAATATAAATTTAATATTGAAATTATCCTATCTCTATTATGTTGATAGATTTTTAATAGCACAGATTTTCAATACGCCATAATAAATCAAATTATATACCTAATTTCTGCTTTGCCGGCAAGCTTAGTATATCTCATCTTAATCAATATAATATGTTCAAAATGATTGGGTGACTAGGTACAACGAAATAATGGCATAACCTAACCTAACATAATCTAAGCTAATCTAACCTAAATAGATTCCACATAAATTAATGCTTCATTTTTCTCCTGGCTGTTCTGTTTTGTCACTGTTCTGTTTTGTCATGTTCTGTCCGGTCACCGTTTTCGCACAATTGCTGTGTAAGGTGGTTACATGTAAATTGTACGTAGGTATTTAGCACATTTTACCGTGAGCTGTCAATATTAATAAAGAAACACTAATATGGAATTAATGTTGGGAAAATATTATTTTTTCAATGTCTTGTATTTAAGGTTATTTTTACAATAAGAACCGACGAATAACCATAGTTATGTTTGAATAACATTATTTAGCTAAAGAATATGTTTTCTTTTTCAAATGTATTCTTTTTTATAAAAAAATATTTAGAATATATTAGGTACTTCAAAAATAAAAACGAAACTTCTTTTGTTTAGATACCTTCAATAATATCAAGAATCATTTCAAATGAAAATTTGACACGTTGTGATGTATATATTGTGTTATAGACTTTATATTATAATGATTGTGTTAAAATAATATTATATTGTTTGAACAGTGTTTTAAATATTATACTAATCGATTACCTATTCTCTATAACGATTCATACTTTCTACTTTTCAAGCTGTCAGAGTATGAATTTATCCATAAAAACATATTATTACAATGTGTCAAAAATATAATATAATTTACAGATCTATGCGTACAACATTAATAATAAATACCTAATATTTTTTTTTCTTATTATGACTTGGTGTCATCTGAAATTCGACGAATGCCTATCTTGGGCAGCTTCCTTCTAGTTTTCTAATAATACACACTATTTTTTAAGATGTTTCATTGTACCTATACCTTGTGTACCTATTACAATACAGATATAAAAAAATAATTTGATTATAAATTATCAATCGGTTACGTAATAACTGAAAGTTTATAAAAAATAATTCAATAATAAATATTTATAGAATATAAAAGCATATGCGATTAATACCAAAACGTATTTGCTACATGTAAATTGTATATAAAACATTTCACCGTGTCACAGTTCGCCGTGAGCTTTCTTATCGGAAAGAGATGACCGCATACTCCAATTTTATTAGATTTATTATCAACATTAATTATTCAATTTTCATGGCTGATTTGTCAAAATTCATGAATTCAAGAATGAGAACCTAACGTAACCTAATCTAACAATTAATAATCCAGTATATCGGCCAGCATTCGAAATGGAAAATTTAACGAACCAGAGCGCTCGATAATTTCACGAAAATATTTACATTAAGTACCTATATAAATATATAAATACATAGTTTTCTAATTTTATGTGTATTTTATAATAATAAGTGTGTTAGATTCTTTGTTATATGGCTTATCTACCTCAGACGGTCAAAGTAGTTTTTTTTCAAGAAGGAGCGATAATTAGTATGAACTGGAACGGCGCTCCGGTGCGCTCCGGTTCATTTCGAACCCTGATATCGGCTATGTTTCAAAATTTGTTTGCTGCTATCTTCCTGTAAAGTGTAAACCGACAAGAACCGTGTTTTATTTAGACATGGATTTTATGTCAGTACTATATGACACAAAGAAGTTGGACGGTGTTTAATATACGGCTATATATTTCTTTACAGTATTTCACGGTGAAATGTGATACGGCGAACTGCATACGTACAAGTTTCCGGACACGATTTGTCACGGGTAGCTTGATGATTAGGTATTATTAGTAAAACTCTGGCGGGACTGCCATGGGTGTTGGGTTCAAGCTGGCATGTGCGGAAAATTATAGATACGTATGCAGTTGGTCGTATAACATTAAGATGAAATTAATGTCTAAATAAAACAGTTAAAAATATGTAGGAAACCCAAAAACCACTGGAATACAAGAACAAGACAAAAAAATAGTTGTGTAATAAAATTAGAAATACAATCATATCGTACATACCTATATGTTTATATAAAATTCTGAATGATTCAAAAGCAGGTTAGCAAGTTAATAATGACAGCGTTATTATTCGATATTTTTTGATACTTATAATTACTAAATTAATGTTCATATTGAATTTTTTTAAATTGGAACATTACTGTCTGCAATGCTCCACGAACAACACGTAATGTTTTTATGTCAGTGCTATACAACCGGTACGACAGCTCACAGTAAACTATGAAACGGCGAAATTTAATACACACCATTTTCATGTAACATCAATCTTTTCCTTCTAGATCAGGGGGGGCAAACTGCGGCCCGCGGGCCACATGTGGCCCGCCGGGTATTTTTTTGCGGCCCGCCATCATTAATTGTACTTCTGATTACGAATAATTTTTTTATAATTTTTTAAAAAATATTGACAATAGATTAAAATTTGAAGAATTTGTTGTTTCGTAAATGTATTATCTCAGTACGTCTTCCTTGCGTCTCGTCTCACACTATGTAACCACTATTTTCTACGTTGAATGGATTTCAATTAAAACTCAAGTTATTCCTTCGACAAATATCGAATAACAACGTGGACCACTTTCCAACTTTGAAGTTGCTGAATATTTAGTGCGAAAATCATTTCGCATATCATTATTTATATGGATGCAATCTTACTCGTATTTTGTGGCTTGATTTATTATTTCATGCTATGGATAGCTTGAAAGCACTGCTTAAGTTGGCTTCTTTACTGCGCTCATTACAATATATCATGTTGAATTTTAAATTTGAAGAATATGGTAAAATTATTAAAGCTCTGAATGACGATTTTCACAAAGATTTGGTGACTTCCGAAAAATTTAAACAAATTTAGCAATAGTACACGATCCATTTTCAATAGATATTGATAGTGTACCGACAGACCTACAACTTGAGATTATTGATCTGCAGTGTGACACTGACTTAAGAGAATTGCATCGTCGTGAAGAAATCTCCAAATTTTACAATGCCCTTAATTCAGACGAATTCGATTATGCAAGAAAAATGTTCGTTATTTTTGGATCAACCTATATAATTATTATGTGAACAAACATTTTCGATCATGAACCTCAATAAAAATTCTTCACGAATCTACATCTCCGATGCAAATTTACAAGCAGTTTTGAGAATATCAACTACAAAATTAACACCTGAATTTAAAAAAATGTACAACAGTTTCATTCTTCTCATTATTTATTTTGTAATGTTTATTCTTCCTTATAATAAATAGTGTATATTTTAAAATGGTATTTTACTTGCGGCCCGCCGCTCATTTTGAATTCTTGAATTTGGCCCTCCATCCAAAAAGTTTGCTCCCCCTGTTCTAGATCGATGGTGGTTAAAACCCTATTTTAGTATTTTCAGTTTTCAAACATTATCAATTTTCTAATAGACTTGTAGGCTAAAGATACCCAAAATTCCTTCATCAGACCACCTCTTATCACCATGAACTTATACATTTTAAATAACCTTGAGAAAATAATATTTCTTTTAGATAAACACTTAATAAATAATAAACATAAATACTTATATTGTAACAATTTTGAATTTCAGAACTGGACTCAAATCATAAGAAATGGTGTTTGATCTCGCCTACGACTACGAAGCCTGCTTCGCTAGGGACCCAACGCTGAAGAAGTCAGACATAGATGAGTTGATGACATGGGTGCAGAGTCTGGACTTCAACAGCACAGTACCGAAAGATATCACTAACAAGCAACTGCTGGTATTTCACGTAGCATGCGAACAGGTCATCGAGTATACGAAGAAATGCATTAAGTCACATTACAACTTGAGAGACAAAGGTCCGGATCAGTTTGACAATAGAGATGGCAGTACTAAGGACATGGTTCAGACTGCAGAAGCCATGTGAGTATTATTTTACACTCTTTCATAGATTCATTGGATTATCTCCATCGCGATAACGCGTCGTGTCTAAAATTTTATTTTCTCGCATTAAGGGGGATCACATCAAAAGTTACGATTCCATATAGCCATCTATTACCCGAATTACGAAGCATATACGTAAATTTATAATATATCTAATTCCAATATAATCTAATTCCAATAAATTATAATCCAATACAAATTAATCTTCGAGGCATCTTAACTAGACGTCACTGTAATTATAATAATTATATATTAACAAAAAATCTAAAAACCAATGTTATAATGGTATAATATTTTATTATATTTTTTGCATTTTATTACAATCGGACTTTCTTTGTATTTTGTCATATTATTATATAAAAATATACCTACGTCGACCATTAATATAATTATTATTTGAATTTAATTGGATAATAATATTCAGATTCTGGATTGTATAGTAATTGTATTGATTATATTATTCCAGTATTACAGTATTACTAATTACAGTCAGATGGTACTCGTATCACAGCACCGATTGGTAACATTAAAAAAACAAAATAGCTTTACGGATATTACGTTAGATGCCACTGTGAATCGCATAAAAATAATATTTATTTTATTAAAATATTTTATATTATTATTATATTATTATTTTAATAATTCTAGGGAGTTTATATACCTTCCAGAAAAAACGAAGGAAGGTTATGGGATCCTAATGCATAGACTTCACGACTTCAACGTTGATAGATATAACTATGTCTCTGCATGTAAATTATTCTGCATGACACTTGGTAAGACTAATGAAATTTTATAATTAAATTCTCCATTGTTTTGCATTATTCTACGTGTGATTCCCAACCTTTTTTTGGTTGGTGGAAGCCTCGAAATATTTTTTTGAAAATCTAGCTTCTTATCTTATCGTGCCATCCCTTGAAGGAGAAGATTACCAAATCATCCGAGTCACAATCAGTCATGAGATCATATTATTCAGTGGTACAGTGCTAAATAAAATAGTGCCGGGTGACAGTTTTTAAACATCCAACTCCCTCCCCCTTTTCCAATCCCCATTTTTTTATTAATGCACGTAAGTATTTTAATATTTTGACAAAAAATCAAAGCGACGGGATGCTAAGATTTATACATTTTTATACAATCACTCAGGAATTGAACTGACTAATCGTTTCTATCGCATTTTACCCCGTTTACTGGTTCTCGTTTGTTACCAAGTAAAAAAATCTTCTTCTTTCACCCTGTCACGTCCCAACATTGGGGCATAGGACAAGCACAAGTTGGCGCCACTTCCCTCGGTCCATCGCCAACTCCTGTGCCTCCCGCCATGTCAGACCTGCAGCACGTAGGTCGCTTTTGTAGCATCGCTGCAGGGTGAGGGAGGGCCGGCCACGAGGCTGTGCCACAAGGGTACGAAGTGAGATTTGATTTGTATTCCGGATGCCGCCAAAGAGTGCGGCACTTCGTAAGTAAAAAATAGCGGCGACATAATTTTCTTGATTCACAAGGCTCAACATTATTTCGTGTACCTCAGCGCTCGAAATGGAAAATTTTACGAACCGAAGCGCTAGATAATTTTACGAAAATATCAACATTGTTACCTAATTTTTAATAAAAAAAATTAGTGTGTTAGATTTTTTTTATTATAATGAGATATCTCGCTCAGACTGTCAAATTTATATTTTCACAAGACGGAGCAATAATTTTGAGGATTTTATGAACCGGAACGGCGCTCCGGTGCGTTCCGGTCCATTTCGAACCCTGGTGTGCCTAACATAATATTGATGAAAACTGGCCACTACAACACTGACCAATAACTGTATTTATATCACAATGATTTTCTATAACTTTCAATTAACTATTCTTTGGCCAAATCATAAATGGCATAATTACTGGCTTTCACGAATACACTCGACGTACAGTGACGTCACGACGCGTCGTGGTAGGCAATTCTGGCGTTGCATAGAGACTGCACATAATAAAGGATGAAGGATCGAGGAACGAATACTCTAATTTATAATAACTTTGGTAATTGTGTCGCAGAAGTGGACACGAGCTTTTATATATATTTTTTTTTTACGAAAACAGTTTATTCCATGTAGACAATTATAATGAATCCCTTTTTTGTCGGCGCATCGAATTTTCGATCCGAAAATCGTTAATTGAAAATTTGAAATTTTCATACATTTTGATACACCATTATCACAAACTAAGATTATATGAGGTAAGGTTGGAGTAGGTTAGATTTTAGGTTAGGTTAGGTTTGGTTTGATCTAAAAAGAAAGTTGTAAAATCTCATGTCCACCTCTGCGGCACATTTACCATAACTTTTATTAATAATAAATAACTTTTATTAGATTGTATGTAATATTATATAAATTTAAGATATTTGTCTGTTTATAACCTAACCTAACCTAACAAATTTACCGACGAATAAACTCGGACTGTTTAAAGGTGGCACTTTGCCTAGGGACGTGACAGCTGACGAATAATAATGTTTTGTTCATCATTGTTTCAAATATCTAATGAACTCTAATGGTTTATGTGAATTATTCTTTGTCATTTTTCAGATGCTCATATTTATGAAAATGGACCAGATAAAGGCATCATTGTATTAGTTGACATGAGAGGAGTTAAACTTGGACATTTATCGAAAATAAATATCGGGTATGTACCTACATAATATTATCGAATCCATAAATTATAATGGCGCATGTGCATGTGCATCGATTTACTGGGACAAAAATAGTGTGTAAATTCAACTTCTCTTCTTTCTTCTACCCTGTCACGACCCAGCGACCAAGCACAAGTTCGCGCCACTTCCCTCGGTCCATCGCCAACTCTTGCGCCTCCCGTTAGACCTGCAGCACGTAGTTCGCACCGCTGCAGAGTGTGGGAGGGCCGGCCACGGCGTCGGAACCCTTGAGGGTATGCCACAAAGGTACGAAGTGTCGCACTCTTTGGCGGCATTCGGAACACGTGTCCCAGCCACGTAAAGCGTCTCTTCATGATAACCTCAATCACCAAATGCCGATGTGTCTGCTCACGAACTCGGGTGTTTGTAACGCGGTCGTACCAATGTACCCCTAAGATTCGGCGGAGACATCAATTCTGAAAGCTCAAAAGCCGAGACTCTTGAAGCTTAGTAAGATGCCATGTCTCACAGCCATGCAGGAGCACAGGTAGCACGCACGCGTTAATTCAACTATCGCCATAATAATTGTTTACACATAAAAGTGTGACTGTCTCATTCTTCAAGCGTAAGCGAGACGCATTGTTGTCATTGTATGGTGCTATTTGACAGGTTGTGAAAATTAAAAAAAAAATACTCGCACGGTGTAGTTCATATTTTTTCCACCAGATTCGCCACTATCGTTCTACTGCACACTCACAGATATCGCACAAATTCCAACTGTCACGTGACAATAATTCAAAAGCTACTGATTTTTTTATTCCATACAAATTTATTGATATGGCCACGATATTTTACCTAGTCAGCAGTAAATTCATGTACGTATAAATGGGGTAGAATAATATATTCAGGGACGTGCCAAGCGGGGGCGATGAGGCTGCTAAGCACCCGGGTGACAGGATTCAAGGGGCGACAAAATTTCAAAAAATTTCATTGTCGGCCGTTGTTGCTTTATCCGAAGTCACGTGTACGCACAAAATACATCGGCCTCACTTGCCCGACATTGATGTCGGGTCATACATTGCCCAGCAACTGGGCAATGGTTGCACTATTTTTTTTGGCAATTTTATCGGCAATCTGAAATTTTTGATGCTCGTTTACGGGGCCCTTTAGATAGCAAACAATTATACAAATATCCTCAATTATTTAATGATAAGTTCTATATTAATAATTATTAATCATGTTATTTTTATTTTCAGGGTGATGGCAAAGTATTTAGCCTACGTTCAAGAAGGATTAAATGTGCGGATAGTGTCCATTGAAATTTTAAATGTTGTATCGTTTTTTGATAAAATAATGAAACTGCTGCGGCCATTTTTAAGAGGAGAGTTAATTAAAAGGGTACGTACACACTCGATTTTTGTCGGGTCTGCCAAATGGCATAATCTGTTCTAACGCCATTACAATAAAGGTGATATTGCTATAAATTCCCGATGCTTTTTGTCGCGTCTGCCGAATGGCATTATTCATATTTTAATATCAATATCGCTCGCTCAAATAAACATTGACACTAGAAACACTGTTCTAACGCCATTACAATAAAGGTGACATCGCTATAAATTCCCGATGCGGGATATCGCTTAATGGAAATTGCGAAATTTTGTCACGTAACGTCTGCCAATACATGTGCGAATGTCGCTATGCGCGAATTTACTTGCTAGCTACTGTACTGAGTGCGTTGTTCATTAATAATGTCATCCGTGGCAAAAACACTTTCACAGGCGATTATTTAAAGCCTGCCTTCTTAAAAAATATAATTATCTAAAGTCATTTCAAATGTTAAAAAGTGTCGTCTGTCTCAAAGTTTTTTTATTGGTAGTGTGAAACGATTTGTTCTTGAAATCTTAGCATTGTCTGCTGCGTTATATGAAACGACTCATGCTGCCAAAGACTGCGCATACTGTGTACGTATGCCAGTATGACTATTATTATGCAATACAGTGTTGGACCTAGTGCGGGTGGTCTATTGGATAATAAGGCCAAGTAATGATGCCGTAGATTTGTTCACACTCTGAGATTAACAATAATTTCTTTGTTTACTGTTATGCAAGTTTTTTTTTTGTCATTTAACGTGGTGGAACGGCGTTCCGGCGCCTTTTTTCACGGTATTTGTAATGTTTCAAAAGCAATTAGACGAAACAATGTTCGTTTAGTACAAGCTAATTTACAAGACATATCCTGAAAACATATCGCGTTTGATATAATATGTAATGAATCCTATTACCATTTCTTCAAGTGAATGTCGACGTGTTTTTTTTGCAAATGAATCTAATTATTACCCCAATTAGAGCTTCGCTGAAGACCAATGTTGGTCTATTCTGTCTATTTAGTTTCGGCACTTTTGTTCACCAAACTCGTCGGTCCACCTTTGATACTTTTCGATCCTTCAAAATACGTTGATCGGTGGGTACCTACTCAGTGGAAGACATTTTGCCATAGACTTTAACACTAAGAAAAGGAATCAAGACGATTTTAAAGAGGAAAATTGGACGGAACTTTGGAAATCACCATGGCCACAAAGGGGGGGGGGGGGGTGACAGGGCTCTAGCCTGGGGGATTGACCTGATAAGTGAGATAAACGCACATCACAAATTCGCTCTGATCGTAAAAAGATAGCCTGCGGTGCTAATTTCCTTCAGGCATATGAACAAATTAAAATATGTGGTTAGGTCGTATTCTTATTTGCCCGGTGGTTGTTTATCCAGTACAAATCTTGCAATCGATTTTTAACTGACTTCCCGACTAGATAGACATTTAAACTTTTAGAATATACCAGAACACGACGCCAATGCATTTTTTTAATACTTTTAGCCATCTTTAAGTAGAATTGAATTCATTTTTAGTTAATTCTGTTTTGTATGAAAAGCTATTTCGGAAGAAATCCGTAATTCAATTATTGGTTGCCAGGTCTGGGGTCCTAGCAACTAAATTATTAATATATACGTGCGTTACTATGGTTATCAATATGAAATATCAAAATGATATTTCAGTATTATTTCTATCAAGTAAAAATTTTTTTGATCGTTTAAGCTAGTCAAGTCAAGTTTATATGATTCAACAGAAAATTTAAAAACTTTGCATATAAAAAGTTCTTTTCATCTTGTAATTATTTTTGTTAATATTTGTTGATACACTGAATACCCTTAATTTTATCTCGAAAACACCATTTGAAAAAAGCTACTATAGAGCGTCACGCTGCCTTTAACCTCAGTGTTATAGGTAGGGGGCCCGCCAAAGATCTTGGACTGGGGGACCGCTTCAGGATGTGGGGGCCATGTAAATCACTATATGCTTTTATTCAAATACCTACCTGATGTTTTTACAATTTTAGTTGTTTATTTGCATTATTTTTGTTTGTTTGCTTAATTTTTATGCGCTTCATTGCAAAGGAAAATTTTCTTTGAATGATATTTGAATAAGTATAATTTTCTTTAGTAGGTAAGCATTTTGGCAAAAAGTGAGTTCCGGCCAGTGTTGCCATCTTTTTCTATGCTGATTATAGTACAAAGGCGTAACAATTATAATATTTCTGATAAATGTATAGTACAGAAACATTTTTCGTCTTGAATCCTTTAAAATTATAGTATTTTGGTATATTTGGCGTAAAATTATAGTTTTGTACTATAATTATAGTACGGTTGGCATCACTGGTTCCGGCACCTTTGTTTTTTTTAAGTCCTGCTGTTATGCATTACAGATACAATAGCTGATCCATGTGTATTTTCAGATGGTGCTGCATTCACCAGATATGAATTGGGAAGAATTCTACAAAGACGTTCTACCAAAGAGATGCCTTCCATCCGACTTTGGCGGCGATCTTCCGGATACGCAGACCCTCAACAGACTAAATATAGAAAAAGTGCAAAGATTTAAACCATATTTTACTGCGGAGGAGAAGCAAAGACATTTTTACTCGAAAGATAACAAGAAAAAGTCAAAAAATATAGAATCAAGTTTCACGCATTTAGATATAGACTAATAATGTAAATGATTTTAAAAGTGATATGTATAGACTATTTTCTGTTTTTTTTATGTATAGATAATACTTGTTTACTTTAAAGGATGGGTTTACATTTACATATATTATATTCAAACCATTCTAAATATTTATAAATAAGGGAAAATGGGCATTGCGAACTTTCGCTAAAACATACCAAAATTTATTAAGTTAAACTAATTATCTACAGTATTTTTCTTGCCAGATTAAGAAACTTGGGATTCTTATCTACTATCTATCATAAGAAAATTCAAATCTATCATATTTTTATCATTCTAACACCGTTAAATGTCGTCATCAAATGATGGAATTTTGAGAAAGTTTTACTGTGATTGCATAAGATTATTATATTAAATTATGGGCGCTTACTAACTATCAAAGCGATCTAACGCTGATACACGCGGGGCCCCAAAATACTATATACTTATATTTTTTTTTACTAAGTACAATCCGAAGAAAAATACATGGGCCTTCACAGAGTGGATGTTGTATTAACAAATTTTTGTTTTCAAGAGAAATGGATGTTCAACCTATTAGGTCAATATTCTGGGTCCAAATACACAAAAATGATAATTAACTATCCTAATGAAATTATGTCTAATTCTTCTTGATATGAAAAATGTCAATTGATTTAATATTTAAAGCTCTATTGACATTGGAGGAATGAGTGAACACAATCTGGAAAATTTTGTTTCATCCTTTCTCGTTCTATTCGTTTTATTTTAGCCCAAACCCATATCGACATGAATATATTATAATATGTTGAACATATCGAGTTATCACGTTTTTATTGTATGTATACATAAAACAATATATTATATTATTTTTTTTCTGTTTCCAGCACTGAACGGCTAATTAGATGTAAATAAACTGTCAAAATTAAGAATAGTTAAGTACTACCAAATTGTATGCCATTTTGTAATGTTATTATATAATTCTTTTTGTAAATATTTTTTTCTATTTTTATTTGGCTAAACTGTTGGAAATTTTTGTATAAGCGTTCATATTATATATTTTTTATTTTTTAAAAACATACATAATTGTCACCCCGTTTCTAACTTTGGAAAAAATACTTTGAAGTAACCATACAATAATGTGTACTTACTATGTTTTTAGTCGCTTTTCCACTGGTATTCTATCTTCGCAAATCGCGACCCCCTTTTATAATAGGCAAATAATCAGCAACCACTTGCTTTATTTTCACAAAAATACTTTTAATTGAACAAAGAATTATTCAAAAAATAAAAATATACATCTACATCAATTTCTCTAACTGTTTACATTTGAATTTTCAATCATCACTTTCTTTCACTCTGTTTTAACGTGATGTTTATCAAAATAATATCTTCAGGATTCGCAAATATTCTACTAGTATCTATGTTTGTTTATTGACAATCATGACACATTTTTTTCTGATCTTTTAAAAAATATTGTTGTACCATTTGTAATTGACTAATTTTATTTGCGGATATACCTAATATTCATTGCTAAACTGTTTGGTCCATTTTTTAACGGAATTCTTTGATTTTCGATAGAGATTAATCGAGCGTCGATTTTCCGAGTAGGTATCACACAAATACAAATGGACATTTATTATTTTTACATACAATAAATACATGTTAATATGAAATTCCATCCGAAGAAAGTCGGAATTAAAATTTAATTTCGCATTGTAGTAATATTTTTTTCAGTTACTATTTATTTGGCGACCCCCTCAAAGACATCTTTCAACCGCCCTGGAAGTCGCTACCCATGGGTTGGGAACCCGTGTTTTATTCAATATTATGTATTACCATAAATTACTGTGTGAATTGGCGTTTTCTTTGCTAACCGAAACTATGTAGGTATATATTTTAATAGGTATCTGGAAACAATTTTCTGAGATATGCTTAAAAGTAGTAACTCTTATTCACGACAAGTTAGAACCGGGAGTGACGATAATAATATGTATAATAAAATGAGCATTATTAAATTAATATATTTTTTCTATTGTTTTATTTCTTATAATATAAATAATAATAAAATACGCATCGAATTACATGTTGCATACTATTATTTTTAACCCACAATCTACTATCTTATTATAATATTAAAACAAATTTATAGTACTACTAAAAAAAATACCTTCTTAATTTTAATAACATCTTATTTAGTTATTTTATGCGGATTTTTTGATATTTAATAATAATAATAATATAAGATAGATAATAGATGGATAATAATGACAAATATGGTAAGCATAGTACGGAAGAAAATTCTATCCTGAATTTGAGAAAAAAACTTATCTACATTTTATGAATGTTATAATATTTATCAGTATCACTATTATTTGTTGGCGCCGAACGCTTCATATTTCTTAAGACAGAGCACAGGTGAATTATTTTAATTTTAGTTTGAATCAAATTGCAGATTACTTTTGTTTTATTGTATTATCATTATCAATCTTAAAAATTATACCCATATTACAATTTATATTCAACAGCATTATTTTAATAAATGCTTTACTATTCAACATGTTATTTAATACCAGTAACTAGGTTGTGATTTTAAAAACTAACAAACCGACAGAAGAGCCAACTACTTTGGAGCTAATTTTACAGTATGAACTTTAAACTGGATATTATATACATATAAAATAATATCATAATTGTTTTTATCCTAAACGATTCATATTGTGACATATAACCTTTTTCAATTTTATTTGAGGGAGTTGGCCCTTTTTAATATAAGTATTTAATAAATTAGCTATGAGAGAAACAATAAAATTATAATAAATTATTAGACAAAATAAAAATTTAATAATATATATTTTTAAGTGGAAAGCGTAAGAACAAACAGAAGTGAGAACCTGTCAACAGGTTTTATTTAAAAACAATATAGATGCAAGAGACATTCAACTGATAGCTAACTTATATTGGATTCAAACAGCGAATATTAAGATCGAAAACGAAATCAGTGAAGAGGTAAAAATTCGTCGCGGTGTAAGACAGGGGTGTATATAGTCACCTCAGCTATTTAACATGTACTCAGAAGCTATTTTCAAGGAAGCCTTACAAGGTGAATCGGTGGATATTTTGGTTATTGGGAAACATATTAACAATATACGATATGCTGATGATACTGTGCTGATTGCTGATAGTTTGAAGAGTTTACATCAGCTGGTATAAAAGGTTTATGAGGTCAGTAATTCTTATGGTTTAAAAATGAACCTCAAGAAAACAAAACTATTACTAGTATCAAAAATAGCGACACCAGACACCAATACAAACTTTGTCATTAACAGCGAACCAATCGAACGTGTTACCCATTATAAATATTTAGGTACATGGGTCAATGAGAAATGGGACCAGTCTCAGGAAATACAAACTAGAATTGAGATCGCAAGGAGGGCCTTTCTCAAAATGTGTCGCCTCCTTAGCAATCGAGATCTTAACCTAGGCCTGAGACTGCGTATGGTACGTTGGTATGTTCTCTCAATTCTTTTCTATGGTATGGAAGTATGATCGCTTAGCCAAGGGATGTCACGGAGACTTGAAACTTTCGAGATGTGGCTGTATAGATGTATCCTCGAAATTTCTTGGACTGACCGGGTGACAAATGTTGAATTTCTCAATCGAATGGGGAAGGAACGATAAGTTCTACGTAGTATCAACACCAGGAAACTACAGTACCTCGGCCACATTATGAGAGGACACAAATACGGTATTCCCCAACTTGTCATTCAAGGAAAGATCAATGGTAAGAGTAGCAGAGGACGGCGCCGCATTTTGTGGCTTAAGAACCTCCGTGATTGGTACGAGTGCAGCTCCACTGAACTGTTCCGGGTAGCAGATGACAAATATAAGATCGCCTTGATGGTGGCCGACCTCCGCTAGGGGATGGCATAATAAGTAGAAGAATAGGTAAATTAACATAATACAAATGGTAATCAGATAGAATGGTGGTTTTCAATTAATCTTGTATATCTTTGTAATTCCTGGTTGTTATTGGCAATTTACTTAAATGCAAGCTACTCGTAGGCAGATCTTCGAATTCTACTGACTGAATTGTTTCACGACGATGTCAGTTGGACAGAACTCTTTCTGTGATCAGTTTCGCTACTATAGAGGACAACTCATCGGCACTGACCCCTCGTTCTGCTTCATCCCAAGAATAGCATGTTTTTAAATTAAATGCACAAAAACTGTGCATTGACTATTGAGCCATTAGCAGTGCCTACTGCTATTTGCTACATTGCTCTTTTTCAGCTTGAGCGTCCTCTTTTCTTTCCACGTGAAGTTTGTTCACTTCATCAGATTTATGTGCCGTACATTTTTCACAAGATCTTTTTAGGGCCGAAATAAAGATAGATACTTAAATTTCTGGTTCCAGTGTATTGTAAAATTTTCCAATCAATAGAAATTTAGTTTAATGTCAGTCTACAATACACCAGTCTGTAACGTAAGGCCCGTTTCAGACGGGACACCGGTGTCGCTCTCGATATAATATAGAAGGCCTTTGTATTTGAATAAACGGGCCTTTGTATTATGTTTATGAATGTCGCAGAGCTAATGAGTCAACGCATAATTTCGCGTTATAAATTAGAACACAAAACTGGCTGTGGTAATAAAAACAAGTGTATCAGCGGCTTGAGAATGTAGCGGCCGACGGAAAAGTGTACCGGACACGCGTTGACTCATTAAGTCTGTGGCGTTCATAAACATAATGCAATGGACCCTTTATTCGAATACAAAGGCCTCCTTATTATATACGAACGCGACTCCGGTGTCCCGTCTGAAACGGGCCTAAGGCATAAAGCCCACTAAAGGCGTCGGATCGGTGCGATCACTGCGAAGCGTAAATACAACCAAAATGACACTCCTCCCACCCGCGTATTACTCATCACCATTGTAATAAGAGGCACGAGAAGCACAAAATAATTATTATTTTCAGCGCCTCTCATAACAAGGCAATAAAATTATTATTTTATTTCTCGGCGGCTTGTAATTCGTATTCACATAATTCTACTAGCAATATAGATATCGCACACCGATTAACTAAACAATGATTTTGTCCGTCTATTGACAACGCTTCCAGAAGCGGATAAATAAAAAAACGCGCGCCCCTTGTCGCCGCTTTGACATATTTGAATATGTAATATTTTCGTTAATTTGTCCCGCTGCCAAACCAAATAACGCGTGCGCTTCACGTATGTGCTTTGAAATATGGGGCAGGCGGGCACAGCGCTTCGTCAAAACCAGTGTACTCTGGCGTATTTGATTACGTTGGATTTTCGATGATTTACGCGCCACTTGTGAAATTTTGCGCGAGCGCCCCACTCGCTGCGTTAAGTGGGTTTTACGCCTAATGGTAACAGAGATTTTTTAGATTCCCACTCGGAAAACAGGTATACTTTTGATGTTTCTTGTGACATTACGCTTTCACAATCACTAATGAAATTTTCAAGAACGAACAGTTTGATTATTTGTAATACGAGTATTATCAATAAATGCTAATGAATTTCTTTCTAATTCTAAAGTAGGTATTTGTAATAATTTGTTGAATATTGAACTGAGGATCTTGATTATCTTTTTCATTTTGAGTAATGAACAATCCTGATGATTCTGATGTAATTGTTTCAGATAATATAAAAAAAAATGCAATCATGAATAAATAAAATCGCCATAGCAATAATTGCTGCAGTATTATTATTTAAGGCCATTATTTTTTTTCCTTTCGTTATCTGCGACAAAAAAATGTGAATAAATTTAATAAAATAAAAGGCGTAGTAATGTAAAAAACTAAATAATATTATTTTTCTTTTGTACGTATGTATTAACTCCAATCAAAGTGTTAGTGTCACCGCTAGCATCACTTTTTTGTAAAGGAACCAACTAACTTGTAGGTTTTCTAATTATTTATTTATTTATTTATAAAAAGAGTATTACGGCATTACAGCTATTGGCCAATGCGCCATAATACATAATAAATACAAATGTATAAAAATATCTTAATTACAAATAACAATAAAAAGACAGCATGTGTAAATATTAATGAAATATGATAATTTATACAATTATAAATTTAACCTATTTAATACGTCCACAAACATTATATAGTTAATAAAAAACAAATCAACCTTTATGGTGCCATCAAAAAATAAGCTAATTGCACGATACACAGCATCATGAAACATAACATCTGTTCTGCGACGAGGTATCTTGAAGACCGTGGAGCTACGAGTGATATTGGTGGGAACATGAAAATTAATATTTGCCAGTATATACGGATTGTAAATGAACCCACGAAGAAGTAGAAAGAAATGCTTTAAAAGAACAATCACTCTTCGGGTAGACAGGGATTGCATTGATAGCATACCCAGAAGAAAACGAGTCGGGAAATTCATTTTATTGTCATTATCATAAGGAAAAAACCCATATGTTCTTAAGTAGAGAAATCTGAGAAATCTATTGTGGACTCGATCCAACTTAATTGTGTGGATGGACCCTATTAGGACTCCAAATAATGCTGGCATATTCAAGAATACTCAACAAAAATGATGCGTATACTGTACGTAGCACTCGGACGTTTTCGAATGATTTTGAAACCCTCATAACAAAACCAAGCATTTTGCTAGATCTAGTACTGATGTTAAGAATATGCTGATTGAAAGTGAACTTTGCATCATACAATACACCCAAATCTTTTATCTCCGTTACCCTACTAAATATTATACCAGACAATGTGTATGGGAACAATCATTTATGTCATCAAACTTCAAAATAATTTAAAATATATAGAATAACTTTCATTTAATGTTTTGCTAAGTTGTATTCTCAAAAAATACGTTTTTATTAAGTTTTATACAGTTTATAGAGCTTTTCCTACAAATCACACCTCACACTAACAGTGTTCTTAGTACAAAACGGCGGTGCTAGCTCTTTTTACTTATATCGCTATACATATATGGAGTTAGCTGTTTTTTGCGCGGCCTATTTCGTGGATTTTACTAATATTCTGTTTACAAAATATTTCGTCGAGAATCGAAGAGCAGTAATACAGGAAGCTATTGGAATGAAAAAGTCACTTTGAACAAAAAGTGGAGTTACATGCTATCTGTAATTTCAATGAAAACAAATACGTAAGACTGACAAAATTTTGTGTGCACTACGTAAACCTACTTACACATTTTGCCACTGGTCTGTCATTGTGATAATAATTTAAACAGTGTTCATTTAATTTTGATAGTTTACCTACCTACCAACGTAAATGTTGTTACAATTTAAAATATAATTCTAATAGATTCTATTTTTAAAAATAATATAATATCGTTTCTGGTTTGAAAAAACAATTGAGTACAAAACAGTTAGCTGAATAAAAATGAATTGTCATTTATAATATTAACTTATTACAAACTAAATAAAACATAATTATTTCAAAAACAATGGTGGAACGTGAGCTTCGCGATGTGAACAGTCAGGAAAATATGCCAAATAAGGCTCCAGCAGAAGCCAGGACCAAGGAAAATCAATTGATGAAAAATATGGTAAAAAAATCATGCAGGCAATGAGAGGTGGAAAAAATAAGAAAGTAAAAAAAGGAAAGGGTGTACACGCCGCATCAGGAACTGCACCGCGGTAAAGAAACCCAAGGCGTAAAGCGAAGAAGGGAAAACAGTGGAAGGAATTATCAGTAAAAGTCAGAATTGAAGGTAAATAATGTTTTATTATTATTATTGCGTCAATTCATACATTGTTACAAATCTATACAGGCCGGGCTCAATCTGTTTTCCCAAAAATAATTTGAAAATTGGCTTCTTACAACAGCTGTAGCAGCGAGAGATGTAAGAAGCAAATTATTTCGTCTGTCACTTGAAAATCCATCAGTGTTTCTGTAGCAGTAGAATTATTTTTAACATGTATATGTTTTACTGCTGGCCACGATATTAAAATTGTGTGCAGAAATTCAACTGTGATGTTACTATAACTATTTAAACAACATTTTTTGCGACATCATTACGCTTACCCTAGCAGGGCGCTTTTTTTTTCATTTTTTTTATGAAAATTAAAAATGCTTTTTATTCGGTTACTGGGTGAATAATTGCTCAGTCGATATTTAGAGATTATTCAAAATATTTTTCTTACAATGTACACATATTTTTCTTAATATTTTATTTGCGTTTTAATATTAAACGAATATAATTATTATTTCATTAAATCATGAGGTGGCGTCTCGAGTGGCAAGAAATGGCATTTACCATCAGGCAGGTAACCATCTTTCTTATAAGAATCCTTGATCGCCATGGACGTAAGCGCTGTAAACAATATCATTGCCAATATGC
The DNA here is from genome assembly GCF_057557595.1 of Rhyacophila brunnea. Lineage (NCBI taxonomy): Eukaryota > Metazoa > Arthropoda > Insecta > Trichoptera > Rhyacophilidae > Rhyacophila > Rhyacophila brunnea. The sequence continues at coordinate 17,749,705 of NW_028232893.1, read as the reverse complement.
CAAAATATTAAGAAATAAAATACTTACAATATGTTTTAAAAAATATATATACTATTGTTTAAATAATTATTGTAATAATATTAGTTTTTAAAATATTTAATATTAAAATGTAATTATTATAATTACAGTGACATCTAGTTTAGATGCCTTAAGGTAATTTATATTGGATTATGATTAGAATCGATTCTAATATAACGTGAGAAGATAATTCGGATAATAAATGGCTTTATGAAATCACAACTTTTGATGTCATCCCCCTTAAAGCTTATTATTCAATCACCGGTGTTAAGCAACATCGAGCGCGACTACAACTTGGACTTGCACAGTATTCCTTAAGAGGACGTTCTACAGAATTGGCCTTGAGAATTGAAAATATGATTTTTTAACATGTGGTCCATAATATCTGGTCTACTAGTTAATATAAAAAGGTCGTGTCAAAGTTGTTTGTGTTAATAAATTTGCTCTATGACTGATCCGACTCATATTTCACAGTTATTTCATCAGGGCTGTCGAAGACATAAATCATATATATTTATAATTTTAAATTTTTATTTATAATATATGTTATTTAAGTTTTGTGCATCTAATGCCGGGTCCACACTGGCAACAAGTTAATTTGCTGGCAACCTCGTTAGATTTTACGATAATTATGATGATTATCGTAAAATTTCTTAAGCAATTATGGTAAGTATCGTAAAACAGCAACTTGTTGCCAGTGTGGAAATGGCTTAATATCCACTGTGGTTCACGTAGTGGCATGGACCTGGGGTTAGCTAATTCAGGAAGTCAACACCCATGATAGAATTTTTTCCAGTTTTGGTTGCATTATATTCCAAAACTCTTCTGTAAAAATCGTTTCCGAGTTTATAAATGGAAATTTCTCGGTGTACATAGTAAACAAACCTACGAATAAAAAAAGACAAAAAGGAACATGTTGATTCATCGCAGTAAAATCTGGTAATCAAATTCGCCATTTTGAAAAGCGACGATTTTGTGTAAACAAATATCACGTGGTCTGTACGTGTGCGGCAAACTTCGAATGTGTTTGTAATTTTGTGCAAAGTGCGAATGTAATGTTTTCAAATAATTGATATGGATTAATTATACCATCGTATTATTTTCTCGAAATCATAAACATACTATAATAGTATTTGAGTATCAACCTATGTTCAATTTGAATTGGGTTATAATAATAATATACCCGTATATCAATAGTATGTTTGCTACAAAATCCACCCAAGTTATCAGTACGTACTTGCACGGGTTTGATTAAAAACTATGATGAAATTAACATTTTAAAATTATGAATGCTTAATATTATTTTGACAGCCCTGTTTTCTGATTGGCTTTACATCTCGCAGGTGTTCATTAAAAAAATAATAATGCTCCGCGGCAGAAATTATCAGTAATAATAATAATGTTTCTTGAAATAAAATCTCCGATTGTTAGTGATTTTTGCGAAAAGATCGATTTAAATTAACGTAGTTACGACGCCGAGGTCCTTTTTATACTGAATTATATTTGAACGTCGAGCTCTTCAGCGGCCCCTTAAGCCTCAATTACATTGAGCTTCTTTACGAGCTATTTATTGGCGAATTTAAAAGCGGGCGATTCAGCTACTGCGATTTGATGATTACACACAAAACTTTCCATTCGCTCAGAAGCCACAAGCCAGCGACTATTTTGACGGAACGTAGTTCGTTTTTTTACCGGGAGGTTGCTACTGCGCTTTTCTGCGCAGACGCAGAAGGCCCACACGCCGGCGTGTAGCGTGTAAAGTTGACCGGCTTTCAACTTTTCTCGGTAGAGTGTTTACAACCTGCTTATTAGCTTATTCGATGATTACACTAGAGGACTTTACAGGCAGATTGTAAATTCGCCAATAAACAGATCGTAAAGAATCTATATGTAATTGAGGCTGTATGATATAGTTTGACTAATTTGAAAATGGGAACAAAATTTATTCTCTCAGAATAATGATAACTGTTTTTTAAATGTTTAAAAATAATAACAATAACAATAGTATTTAATAACATGTACTGGTATGCAAGGAAGCTGAATGATTGACACCGTAAAGAAGACGAATGAGGGAGAAAATGTAAATAAATATAATGTTACACATGTATGAAAAAAATGAAAAGAAACTACTGTCTCTTTTACCCCTTGAGATCAAGGGAATGAGTAGCTATAAAAAGGCGGCTTCCCAAAAGATCTCACTCAGTCTCTCAGTCTACGATTTTCCTTCAAATTGAGAATTACTAAATCCGCGACAGTCCCCGTTAATCTCTGAACTCAAAATCCACGTGTGCTTACGTGAAAATTTAGTGCGCCTCCCGCATAGCAACAGCGAAAAATTCGGTTAAAATAAATGCATTAGAGATCCTCGCTCCCTAGTAACGGGAGATATAAATTAATAATATCGCGGTTAACTCTCACGTCCTTAATAAGTAAATACATAAATATAAGAAGTAAATTCAAAATAAAACGAGAGCGAGAGAAACTGTGGGGAAGTTGTGCGGAAACTGTGTGGATGTTGTGCGGTAGTTGTACATAAAAGGGTGAAGGTGAGGGTGAGGGTGAGGGTGAGGGTGAGGGTGAGGGTGAGGGTGAGGGTGAGGGTGAGGGTGAGGGTGAGGGTGAGGGTGAGGGTGAGGGTGAGGGTGAGGGTGAGGGTGAGGGTGAGGGTGAGGGTGAGGGTGAGGGTGAGGGTGAGGGTGAGGGTGAGGGTGAGGGTGAGGGTGAGGGTGAGGGTCAGGGTGAGGGCGAGGGCGAGTGCGAGTGTGAGTGTGAGGTGATTGCGAGTGACTTACTTGAGTGTAGAAACTTGCACGTTTAAGTATCGTTTTGCATCGCGCTCTAAGCACGTTTTCTCCCTTCTGCAGGCACCAAACTAGAAGACTCCAACCTTCGCACTGGATCAGCCAGTTCCTCACCGGCCATGGCAACTTCGCCGCCAGACTCCACGAGTTTGGTTTGATAGTAGATGGGCCGGGTTGTACTTGCGGGCATGACCACCAAGATGTTGAACACATCCTCTGGAATTACCCGCTTATGGAACTCGAACGAGCGGAGCTGTCTGCCAAGGTCCATCCTCACACGGGCCCGATTGGTCATGGAGATCTGATAGCAACCGATGCCAACTTTGCGGCATTCGAGAAATTCGCAGCGTCGTATGGGGAGCGGGATAGTCCCGACTCTTCTGTAGACTTATCCATTTCAATTCGTGACACTCGGTATACGGGTACACAAAGCGCTTAACGTCAGCGGACAGCAGAGCCAGTCCAAAAAACAAAAACAAAAATTTCTTTCTTAACTGTCTTCTTTAAGCACTACGGTGCATGGTTGCAGCATCAGTCTCGTGCGGCTCCGTCTCGGGACGGAATGAGCACTTAAAATCACTTCTTTCAGACACGTTTAAAGCGTCATAGAAAGCGGCCGTGCATATCCACGGCTGTGCATATATGACGGGTGGTGGTGGGAACTTTAACTTAAATTCTTTTATCTATTTATCTTTATCCAAAAAAAAAAGATCCCCTTTCGATATACTTAGAACGGCGTTTACATTCATAAACTTCACAATATACTTCAATACGTAGGGACCAATATCTCATTATTTAGGCAATATTAAAGAATGTGTATACCTATCCTTATATTAAGGATACCCGAAAGTATGTAAAATATTTTTGTTTCTTTTTACCATGTCCGATCCTTATAATTATGGGCATCCATTGTCTGGAGGTTAAATATTATTTAAATAATTATAGACGAAACTTGTTTTGATGTCACAAAAAAAAAAATTCTTGCATCATATAACGCAAAATAAATTTAAATGGAACCAGTTTTCATGTACCCATTTATATTTTATTATCATTTTAACCTTGTCTATTATGGTAAAAATATAATAAAATAGGTAATATAATTAAGTACCATAAAATACATTAGAATAATTAAACAAAAAGTATTGCTTTTATTTTATAGAGGTTAGAATACATTTTGTCGCGTACTTTTTATCGAATCAATGAGACCTCAACAGAACTAATAAAAATCCGTTTCAAACTTAATCTCGTCATGGGTTGAATAAAATACGATTTCATGAGCTCCTCGAGCTGTGACGATCCAAAAATCTATTACGATAAATTAAAAAGTGTGCCACTCGACAATATATCTGAGACGCATTCTGCATTTTTTGGACATATTCTCCGGCGCGGACCGGACAACCTGGAGAGATTGGTGGTTTCGGGTGGCCTCCAGGGAAGGCAAAACAGGCTGGAATGACCAAGTAAAGAAGCTGGCTGGGGGCACCATTCATTCTGCCCTGAGAAAAGCGGAAGATCGAGATGGATGGAAAATCTTAGTCGCTCAAAGGATGACAAATTCAAATGTGGTCACAATCCTCAGCCATGAGGGTACGACCAAGAATAATAAGAAAAAGATAAAAGAAATCGTTTCTTCCATTTCCTATCTAGGGTCGGCCACCATCAGGCCACCACCCGGAACAGTCCGGTGGAGCTACACTCATATAAATTACACATGTTCCTAAGCTATGAAACACGTCGTCCTCTGCGTGTCCGGAAATGTGTACGTATGCAGTTTCCCCTATCACACTTCACCGTGAAATGTTGTATCGGAAATATATAGTCGTATATTAAAGACCGTCCAACCTCTTTGGGTCGTATAGTACTGAGCTAAAATTTATGTCTAAATAAAACACGGCTCTTGGCGGCTTACACTTTACTTACAGGAAGCCAGCAGCAAACAAATTTTGAAAATAGCCGATATACCGGAATAGTTTTGTTAGGTTAGGTTAGGTTTTGTTTTCATTCTTGAATTCAAATAATGGTAGCGTTATTATCAGATATTTGAAACCAATCAATATGACATTAATGTTCATATTAATAGATAAGATAAAAAGAACTTTTTATATAAGTACAACGTTTTTAAATTTTCTGATGAATCAAAAACTTGACTTGACTAGCTTAAACGATCAAAAAAAAATTGTACTTGATAAAAATAATACTGAAATGTCATTTTATTTTGTATTGATTTCCATAGTAACGGACTTATATATTAATAATTTAGTTGCTAGGACCCCAGACCCCTAGCAACCAATAATAGTGGATTGGATTACGGATTTCTTCCGAAATAACTTTTCATACAAAACAGAATTAACTGAAAATGAATTTAATTCTACTTAAAGATGGCTTAAAGTTATATGTAGGCTTAAAGACATTTCAGTATTCTATATTTGTTTGTTTGTTTGTTTTTTATTTACTTCATATCAAGTACAAGTTTGAGCATATTGAGCATAATAATTCAACAGAAAATTTAAAAACGTATATAAAAAAAAAAATTTTATCTTGTTATTATTTATTTTTAACATTTACATTATTTATTTTTAAGACACACGGAAGGACATGTCCTCTTTTCTTATACCATCTGGTGGGTGGTAACCCTAAATATTATATTGTAATATTCACAAAAAAAAAAACAAATTTAATTTGAATTTAAATCATGCAACGCTGAGACGTGACGATTATCGTGTTTTGTCAGATATTTACATTTGACATTCGACAACTGCGTAGGATAATGATAGTGCTGCTGGTGGGAGTATAAAAATCATAAAATTTATATATACTACTTGAATTCTAATGGATTCAAGCTCTGTACTATTCCATTTAAGTCGTTTTTTGCGACCCGGGTTTCGCCTTTTGGCATCTTCAGGCACCGTGTACACTCACCAATTTTTTTTTAAATAATTTTATAAAAAAGTAGGTACCATGTAAGAGTATTATTAAAGACTAATATCTCATTAATTAACCACATTAATTATTTTTCTTAGAATTGACTATTTACACTTCTTTATTGTAGTATTTTTATTGTTTATAAAGAATAATGATCTATTATTATGTTTTGACGATTTATTATAATATGATATCGAGTGTATTGTTATTAATAAGATAGGGTTTTAAGTAATTAGGTTTTATACTGACACTTCAACTATTCATAATTTGTTTATTGTATTTTTTGTAACCTTTGACTTGATAGGTAGGTCAGTGGCGCACCCAGGGGGGGGCCAGAGGGCCTTGCCCCCCCCCCCCAAAATATGAAAATCATCAGAATGATTTTACATATTGAAATCGAAAGCCAATAAACTATACCTTGGGCTTAGACAAACAACACGGCAAAAAATGATTTGTAATTCTCCTGCACCCTTCTTAGTAATATTTCTTAGATTTTAATTTCTAATACAAAAATTTCGAAACACTAATGTCAGGTTTTTTTAGAAACCCGTTCCCTAATGAAATTCTCGGTGTCCACCCGAATTCCGGAGTGGTATAGGTCATGGCTGGGGAGGGTTGACAGGGCTCTAGCCTGGAGGCCCGGCGTGTCGGGTGTACAGATAAGTGAGATAAACGCACATCATAAATTAGCTTTAATAGTAAAAAAAGTCGCCTGCGGCGCTATTATACTTCATAACTATGAACATTTTAATTTATATAAATGTCCAATATATTTTCTGATTATTATGTGTCGATACTCGACAGCTCCATTATTGAAGTAGACGTATTGAAAATCGCCAATAATTCACTGTATAAGTACCCTCAATTTGAACTAAAACACAATTTGAAAAACGTTAATGTAGTGTTTCACAATGCCTTTAATCTAAGCGGTGGATAGGGAGCCCGTCAAATACCCTAGCCCAGTGGTCGGCAAACTTATTAGTCAATAAGCCAAATATCAACAGTACAACGATTGAGATTTCTTTTGAGAGCCAAATTTCTTAAACTTAAATTATATACGTAGGTAGTAAGTAGGTACACTGCTAATTTACTTAATAAACTTTAGTTAACGTCCTAATTAAATTATAGGTGGGTACACTGAATAAAACTGAATATCATACGTAATAATGATCTTATTTATTAATAAAAATTAAATTGTAAGTAAGGTATCTATAAAATTGAATCATGACAATGACTGACAAACTCAATGTGAATAATGACCTTGCATCTCCTTGTAAAGTTTGGGTAAGTCAGGTTCGTATGTTGTTGATTTAATTTTAAGCACGATTCCAGGTTCTCATCAATAAATCGATTTCTCAATTTACTCTTGATTTCCTCTCTTGAAAATCTTTTTACTAACCACGAAACTTGCAATATTAACATTGTTGAAAGATTTTATTCAGTACCTAATTAAATACAGAACTTTATTGTTCTTGACTCTTCTCCTCAGCTGCTTTCTTCCTTGCATCATCGACAGAATATTTAGCGCAAAATTACGAGTTTTTAGTTGTAGTATCTCTCTAAATTTGAATGCGTCAATTTTTCCCGACACATAAATACAGGTCGGGAAGCCATTTAAGTTTTGAATAAACGCGAAGTTTCGGTCTATTCAACATTACATTTACGGTTATCCTCTTCCATTTTCTTTGCTTCTTCTTTGTAGCCATGTCAAATATGACAGAGAGCATCTGTGGCAGAGCCGCACTCAAGGGTCCAAAGAGCCGCAGTTTGCTGACTACTGCCCTAGCCTGAGGGCCCGTTTCAGGATGTGGGAGCCATGGTGTAGGTACACCGAGTGCAATAGACAAAATACCGATAAACGAGATATAAGTCTGTGTTGTATTGAGTAGGTTGTGTATAATTTAAATGCAATAATACTTTTTTTGTCCATTTTCAATTAATATGTTGGAACCTCAATATTAAAAAACCAAAAATCTGCGATAAACATTCTGCGAAAAGAACGACTACACCCACTACGGTGGTGGTGTAAATCAAAAGAACATTTTTTTCGGTGGAATTCGGAATAAATATTGTATTGTTCTTTTAATTTAATAAAACGCAATTTTTTTTTTAGTACTTATTCCACTTTTATTAAATAGATTAAGACCGGTTTCGTCCGCCTCAGAGGGACATTTTCAACTAGTTGAAAATGTCCCTATGTATATCGCCATGTATTGTGAAAATATGTAAAAATATTTATATGAAGAAGAAAAAGAGCCTATAGGACTAATTTACATTTTCCTCCTTGGGCCCCCCCCAATAATAATTCCTGGGTGCGCCACTGAGGTAGGTAATGGAGTTCAACCTACTTTATTGTATTGATTTATTATATAAGCTAGAGCAGTGGTCGGCAAACCACGGCTCGCAAGCCACATGCGGCTCTTTGGCTCCTTGAGTGCGGCTCTGCCACAAATGCCCACTGCCCTATTTGACATGGTTACAAAGAAGATGCAAAGAAAAACGGATGACGAAAACCGTGAATTTTATTTAGAATTATAGTTTAATTAACACTTAAAACTTGAACTAAAGTTTATTGTTAATAAATAGTGTACCTACATAATATATAATTTAAGTTTAAGAAATTTGGCTCTCAAATAAAATCTCAATCTTAGGTACTGTTGATATTTGGCTCTATTGACTAATGACTTTGCCGACCACTGAGCTAGAGCAAAGAGAGTTCGTTGTCAGTGTGTGTTTACTTTTGGTGAGTGTACACGGTGCCTGAAGATGCTGAAAGGCGAAACCAGGGTCACAAAAAACGACTTTAATGGAATACTACAGAGCTTGAATCCATTAAAATTTTAATTCAAATTCCATCAAGTACCTTCACTCGATAGTAATAATATATACTACACACTTGCCTAAGATCAAAATATATTATTCTCTGTGCATTCTCAATATAAATTGTTGTGCGGTTGTAATTATATATAATTAGGCCCGTTTCAGACGGGACACAGGTGTCGCGCTCGATATAATATAGGAGGCCTTTGTATTTGAATAAAGGGGCCATTGTATTATGTTTATGAACGCCCCAGAGCTAATGGGTCAACGCATAATTTCGCGTTGTCTCATCAGTCAATAAAATTATAGTATTTTGGCAAAAAGTATAGTATTTTTTGTTAAATGACCAATACTTTTCTGCATTTACAAAAAAATCCATCGAAAATGAAGGACGAGAGCTTTTTTGCGATAAATCAATATTATAGTATTTTCAAAATACAAAATTATAGTAGAAATACTATAAGTATAGTACGGTTGGCAACACTGGTTCAGCGTATTTAAATATAACGAGGTAGATAGGTTGGCAGGCAAATAAATGCGTGATAAAACCAGTATATTTCGGTCCACGAAAGAGTGAAGTGTTTGTAAAATATAACGTATTGAGTTGGGTATAAATTTAAAAAACTAATATTTTGAAATAATCCTGCATAGGTACATGGAACACAAAAATAATGGTTCACAGTTCATACAGTAATAAGTGCGTTCGTTACCTTTTAGTGTGGTTGTAAAAAGGTGTGGTTTCGAGAATAAATACGAGATAAACAAACACGCCGTAAGTATTAATTACAGAAGATGTTTTTTTTCAATAGTTACGTCTGCATAATACAGGCAATACAGGAATCCGACATAAATAGTGCTCACTTTGTAAGCCTTAGTTATATTTTATTTTCATTGAACTAGGAATACAAATTGCAGATGGCGTTGTTTAGTTTTTCAAATTTCAAATTTTATTTATGTTTTACATAATATATAGTAAACATTACAAATTATAAATTAAATACTTTCATAACATGACATTTAGAAGAAAAAAAAATAATAATCAAACAGTTTTATAATAATATAATACTTAAAAAAAATAGATCAGCATTAAACAGTAGAAAAGTGTAAATACTAATAAATATAAATTAGACACAAATAAGTACCTACACTGAATGAGCTAAGCAGACTCTATTTTAAGAATTTATGAAACAATGCCCACATATACTCATTCTCACGCTGGTGGAATATGTCAATATCTGAAGTAGGGATTCCAATCCCGTGATCCCGAGCTGTTTTCGATACCTATGAATTCCGGGATTGATAAACATAATCCCGAAACTTTCGAAATTGATTTTTTTATCAATCTTTATGGAAAATAAAATAAAAACGAAAATATAACTGAAAAAATACTTTGATTTATACCCATGTGGAAGTTGCCGATTCATTTTATTTTTTCACATATATTAATAAAAATGAGATTAGATAGATTAGATAAGATTGGAAAAAACAGTGCTTCGCACTATTAACAAAGTAATTCCACCATGATTTCATATGTTTTACTGCAGTTTCATATTTGGCTAATTAGATTTATGAAGCGGAAAGGCCATAAGTAAACCATGATTTGCTTTACTATTTTAAATCTCGCTAACCCATTCATAAAGTCTTTACTATCAGAAACAGCAATCTCATATTAAATTTACATTATTATTTATATTACAATATTATTTACTCCATTAAACTTATGTATTTTCAAGATTGAACGTATACAATATTAACAATAAATGTCTTAAATAGTATAAATTATACTAGATTTATTTTTGACCGATTTTATCAATGTTATTCGTAAATATAAAAATTTTATATTAACAATGGAAAAAATGCAAATTCCGGGACCAGTCCCGGGATCCCGGGATTGTCAAATTGTAATCCCGAAATCCCGGGATCATAATTTTGGCTCGGGATTGGATTCCCTAATCCGAAGTTATTTGGTTGAACAGAGTTATTGCCCTCCCAATCAGCATTACCAATGACAGATTAGTTCTGGGAGTTCTTGTGAGAACAAACAACGGATGCCCTCGATTCATATTCCCAATAATAGCAGAATTTCCATTTACGCCGCGTATAAGGGGGAAAAAATATGTAGCTAAATAAAGATCCGTAGATCCAAAGATCGTAGCCATAAATTGACGAACTATAACTGAAGTAGGGAGTAAGATCATGTTAACGCGCGTGTTTGAACATATTGTACCTAACCGAAAAAAAACTATTTTTTTTTCAGTTATCGTTCATCAATTTATGGCTACGGCCGTATGTTGTAGCTTAACTACTGGGAAATGCCAATAGAAATGGCGTATTTCAAAAAAATACTACCTTATTCTTAGATCAATAATTATTATAAAACAATCATTACATATTCATATGATGTTTTATCACATTTGAATGGTCAGCGACATAGCTTATAATCAGTATCTTTAGAGTTATCTTCGAATGTGTTAATAGTGCCCATTTTTCGAATAATAAAATGCCTAATTCTTGTCAAATTCGGGATCACAGAGATTATAAATATATTATTTTATCGTAAATATTTCTATTATTTAGATAGTAAACAATTTTACTAATGGTTTTATAAATGCGTTTAAAAATAATAAATATAAAAAATCTTAACACCACTGCACATGGATGTACTGAAATATGACTATAATTCTAAAACATTATATCGAGAGGTTTCAAAGAATACTATTTTATGTAATAAAAATACTTAATGCAGTCATCAAATGTTTAAAATAAATATAAAGGATAATAAGGCTTCAAACGCTTATGCTCTGAAAATACCATAAAAGCTCCATTTTGACCTACGTGGCGCATGTGGACCCTTAATGGTTTTTACAAGCTCTGAAGCACTTTCTAAATACGTAACTTATTGGCAATCGGCTTTTATATTTTAAGTCAAAGTATTAAATTATCTAAATTAATAACCGGTGTCAGGATCACTTTAAATGTTTGTTATATTATATTATATTATATTATTTTTTTTCATTTTTTTTTCTACTGTTTATGTATTTTCAAATTAAATACTTACCTATGTTCAAACCATAATAATATTTTAAAAAAATCGGTGTGTACTTATGTACGCGCGTTAGCAGTTATACTTCTTTGGCGTAACAAAACTTGATTTAACCTAGATTCTTCGACTAGCTCTTAATTATCTTGTTAAATTACACAATCAAGAAAAAAGACCGCTTATTGGAACGCCGTTGGTTTATTTCTATACACTTTAACTTATATTACAAAATTATGTAATTATTTATCTTTGTTTTTATTTTTAAAGTAACAACTGCCACTATGACGTTTAATAGTTTGTTTACGTAATAAATTGAAAATATCCGACAATAATAAATTTGCTGCCTAGGCAACGAAACAATTCTAAACTATAATATTATTTCCGACCATGTCCGATCCTAATAGGATCATATGGGCCTCCACAAAGTAGAGGTTTGTATTAACAGATTTTGTTTTTTACGAGAAATGGATGTCAACCACTTGCTCAACCTATTAGGTCCATTCCCTGACTCACACACAAATTGAAAAACAATATGTGTACTTGCCAGACCCAGGATTTGAACCTGAGACCCACGGTGTGATAGTCCAATGCTTAAGCCGCGCGGCTACTGTAGGTTAAAATTCGCTGCCTATGCAACGGAACAATACTAAACTATAATATTGTACTGTATAATCGTCACGATTGGAGTATCATACTGTGGCGTGTTGGTAGTGCGTTCGGCTGATAAGCGAACAATCGGTGGTTCGAATTCAATCGAGTGCGCTTATTTTTGTGTGATAAAATAAATTATGTGTTACATGTCCCACGCCAAAAATACACTCTGATCTGATTTTCCAAAAGCGCCTAAAGAAGTATAATTTAACAAAAATATTCTTCTATAAATTAATTTCTATAATAATTAAACCAATAAATCATACATAACTATTAGATATTTTTTATACGCGGAAAAATCTGTTTTACCTGATATGGTGTGGTTGGTGTAGAGTTTAATCGAATTTTTAAAACCATCTGCAATTTTTATATTAAATTTAGTTCAATGAAAACAAATAAGCATGACTGAAAAAGTGTGTATTAATTTTCCGTGTGTATTAAAGTCGGATCTTCACAACCAACCTCCACCATTATGATTTGGCTTAGGTAGGGCTTAATTGTATTTTAAAAAATTAAAAAATTCCAACTGTAATTTGTATTTATTCTTAGTGATTTGTATTTTTATGTTATTTGTATGACAGACAAAGTGTAATAATATGCATTAAAGTTTGTCACGTAACCGAAACGCTCATTCAATATTAGCAAAGTTTGAGAACATTCGGGCGGGGTTTGTATCTCTTTCATTTTATAACCTGACCATCATTAAGTAGTAAGTCAAAGGCGGCTTCAAAGTCTTAACTATCACATTAATCTTATTGATCTACTTTATACTTCTATACAACGTTAGTTACTGATTGAAGAATGATACATATTTCAAATTTGTAAAACTGTGATTTTGAGATACCGAATCTTGTTTTTATGATTGTATTTTTTAATGACCTCAGTTATGCTTTTTATGAAACTAGGATTTTCTAAAATTTCTACAAATATATATTTAAAAAAAAAAAACATTATGTTATATTATTAAATTTGCAATATTGAAAATGATAGTTTGTACATTCAAGTCAGATTGCAATCGATTATTCTAGAATATTATTATTAAAGTGAATGCGTCGCCTACCAGAGGCACCTACCGAAATAAAACAAGGCTTGCAATTTGAGACATTTTTTTTATAATTTTCATTTTTAAGTGTTTTAGATAAATTTTAACAGAAAAAAAAAATATTTTAAGTCAAAGATACCTAAACTAAAACTAAAAAAAAACTTTGAATTCGTCTCCTATCTTATTAGGTATGTTTTAAATTCATAGTTTAATTAAAATATATTTTATTTAGCTTTCTCTGATGTATTGAAAAGATTTTTGACTTAAATTCATAGTTTTAATATTTTAAAACATAAATGCGTATACTTAATTTCAAATACATAATATCAAATTGACGTTCAATATTGTCACAGTACCAAAATTAGATTTTTGCTTCTACAATCCTACTGTCACTGGGCATGATTGTTTGCTGTAGTGTTAGAAAAAAAAATATTGCAGTTAAACATGAAAAATTCTCATTTTGTACTACGTTTTAGAATGGGTCGTAGAAAATCCACATGTTGTTTTTCCAGAGTATTTACCAAATAGGTTGAGGTAATGGCCAAAATCGATTAATCGTTACAAAAATCTATTGAGAAATCAAGGTTATATAGAATAAATGAATCAAATGTCGGTCTTCAATAATTATTTATTATTAATTTATAATTTCCAGACCGGTCGTCAGCACAACTTGAAAACTATCACCACAAAGCTCAGTCAGTTTACGCAGAATGTCGTTCGATCTCGCCTACGACTATGATACATACTTCATCAGGAACCCCGCCATAAATAAGTCAGACATCGAGGAGTTGAAAACATGGGTCGAGAATCAAAAAATCAACATTAACATTCCAAAGAATATGACACGCAAACAAATACTGGTGTTTTATATAGTGAGCAAACAGGATGTCGAAAAAACCAAGAAACGTATTAAATCTCATTATTCCGTGAGGGTCAAAAGTCCTGAACTGTTCAACAACAGAAACGTACATGGTGATGATATAGCTGGAGTTCATGAGACCCAGTGAGTATTTGTTTTATATTAATTATTTCATGTTCCATCAGAGACTGCTTGACATCATTGTTGACAATAATCGCATTTTTTTTAAAATTAGCTTCTCTGCACAATATCATTGTAAAGTACCTAATATTATAATGCTTTATTCCAAATGTATCCAATTGGAAGCATATTATGAATTGGATGCATTTTTGAGATCAATCAAGACGCCATCTGCGTTGCCGCGTGTCTTGTCCTATATGACATAATATATACTAAGTTATATCGTGTAAATACATAATATGTACGTAATGCAGAGTGAAGAGTGACTGAAATAGCTGATAATAGGTAAATATTAAATTTCTAATAATAAAATGTATGTCTCGCTAAGTATACATCATTATTTTTCAACACTTTGACCCACCGCGGCCCGTAAAAAAAATAAAATGGATAAAATTGGCCCTTCTTTCAAATAGACTGTGAAACCTGTTTAGAAGTATTTCTTTTATACTCTTTCGTGGGTTCATAGACAATCCATCTATTTATAGTGGCAAGTATTAATTTTCGACCTATGTTTTCACTAATATCACTCAAAACTCTGCGGTCTACATGCTGCTTCGTCGCAGGACGGTTGTGATGTTTTATTTTGCTGTGTATCTTGTATTCACCACCGCCATCTTTAGATTAATAAAGCCTGAGCATAACTTTTTGCACAAGCAACGAGTGGTCCACTTTTCAGCTGTCAAAATCAGATCCCAGATTGCTTGACATATTGATTCGCCCTTTCTCGTTTCAAATTAAATTATAAAAATTCTCAAATCAAATATATTAACTATCAGTGTTATTAATAAATAATATACATTCCTATTATTCATCAGCTGTCAAAGTCAGAATAGTCTTTCACACAAAAAACGGTGGTAATATCGATTTCCAAAAAAATTGTAGCATTGATCTATGCATTACATTTGTAGAAGGTGTGTTAATGCTAGTGTATTATTTATCATGTAACTTATCCATTCAAATCAAATCATTCCCTGTGTGAACACGACAGACGCGTCAGTATGAGCACTCTATAGAACAATGACAGGCAATGTCAGTTCATACATAGACAACAACGGGAGGGGCGGAAAAAGTAGGACCAGTCGTTGTGAATGTATCGGCTTTCTGCTTGAGTCGGCGATGGTTCAACACATTTGATTAACCTGTTTGATATTTATATTATTATGGACGTATTAAATAGGTTAAATTTATACCTCATTATTTTTATTATTTTATTTTAATATTACATAAGAACTTACTTTCTCTTCTTCTTTCATATTTATGTCATTTACTCAAATTCGGGGTGATTGTTTGACTTCACTGATTCACTAAACTACTAACTGTCAATGTTGTGGTGTTAAAAAGGATATTTTAAAAGGACATCAAATTTATGATTTCAGAGAATTTTTATACATTCGAGAGAAAACTGATGACGGATATAGCATCATACTACATCGAGTTATCGAGTCCAATATTGAGAGATATAGTTTCATCGCAGGATGCAAATACTTCAACATGCTTCTTGGTAAACATTTTATTTATAATATCGCCTATACACGTGCATGGAATCACTGTCGACAAAAGTGCTTATTTGAAACTATCATGACAAGTGCTGACTGTCTCTCCAATCTCATTCTTCAAGAGTAAGCGTGACGCGATGTTGTCATTTTATTGTACCATCTGACAGATCGTATTCTTGTTTGATTCATGCACGCAATCTTGCCAACTGCAGGATAATACATGTTTCCCCATACATGTTCTTACTGTGCACAGTAAATCTATGCACGTGTACACGGGGTATAATATTATTATGTAAATTAATCATTCTCACCATTTCTCTAGATCAGGCATGTCAAATGCGTATTTTGTTCTATCGCGTGTAAAACTGGCAATGGAAGAGAGAGGTAGCCGATTGACTGTTTTGATGGATATTAGATCACAACTTACTTGAATTTTGATGTACCTGCCGTATGTGAAGTCCTCCTAAAGCTGATTCATTTCTTCTCGGCCATGTGAGTTGCCTTTTCGTCGATCCAGTGGCCTCTAGATCTACCTTTCAGATATTTCCTACCAAAGGTTTCACATTGACGAAGCCCTGAGTGCCGCTGCATGACGAGAAGAGATGGGGAAAAGCCGTCAGAAGAGACTGCCAGATAGCGAAATCATCCGGATCACGATCCTCAGTTATGAGGTTTTGACGTAGACGAGATCTGTAAACCGTCCACTCTATTAGTGAAGTTTTCAATTTTTATAGAGATTTTTTAGAGACTGGGACATCCAAAAATTGTAATAAAATACGTTGACTCTGCATTGGACTAGGAAGTATGCGAAAGTAAATTGGACTTACCTTGACATACCTATTAGATTTATTTTAATTTTAATTCACTTAGGGTTGACGCTTACATAGTTTTTGACGTTTTATTTTTAAATCCAACTAGATATTATCCGTTCATCTTGTACGAGGTCGACCAAGTTTTCATTTGCCTTTCAGCTTGCCGACTGTCAGTTTATTGTTTGTCTGTAATTCGAATTGTACAAATGTGTAGTTTATTGTCGTTTATTCAATGTACTTACATGACTCGGCCATCTTTGTCGGACCAATTTAATGGACGGTACAATGTGTGGGCTCGTGTGCGAATTGTACAGCTCAATAAAAACGAAGATACCAAGCAGCATGATCTGCTCAAACAAACCTAACAGTCTCGCCATTTGTTGGTTATACTTACCCAAGTTTTCGGCGGCATAAATGACAACTGAAAGCCGAATATAATATTATGAACTGAATTATTATGAATTACGATGGTAATGCTAGTTTTTGATTATCTTCTAATGCACTGCGGATTTTCGATTGCATATTTCATTGATATTATTTCCATTTATTTCAATATGCAACAATCACTATTATTACAGTTTACCATATTGCATTTGAAGTACGAGCAATAACTTGCACTACCATCCAAGTTTATAATTTTGTATAACGGCCAGACTATATAGTGGACTTTGTGACAACTGGTCTTATAATTATTAGTGCTTTGTGCAAGGATCCATATTTTCAAGTGTTGCGGTCAGTTTATGCCTTTAAATGTAGCAGCTTGACTAGGGAAACTATGTTATAACAGTTATGCTTCAAAAAATGGACAACAAACGTTTATTAATTGGTTTGAACTTTTATGTCGATTTATGTAAATCTGGGTGTGTGAGAAATACGTACATAGCCTTTCACATTCTTTATATTGTATAATCAAAGGCTTTGTTGATTAATTTCTTGTTGTCTTCCATTTTGAAACGAGCTGTACAAACAATGACCCAGTGTTTACTGAAATTTCAGGGCTTAAAATAATGTAAGCGTTGATGTTCCTAGACTTAAATTTGACAGTTGTTATTCAATAGTCTAAGCCAGTGTTTCCCAAACTTATTCATAGCACGACCCGCAAAATCTGAAAAAAATAATCTGCCGAATAATTTTAATATTCGAACATAATTGTAAAAATAAATAAATACGAAACCTAAAATATATGACTTAAACTAATAATATGATTTTCATCTATTCTTTCTTGTATATTCAATCATAATGTACTTTTTTACCATGTCCGATCCTAATAGGATCATATTATTGGCTTCCACAGAGTGGAGGTTTTGAATTAAAATATTTTGTTTTTACGGGAAATGGATGTTAGCCATTTGCTCAACCTATTAGGTCCATACTCTGACTCATACACAAATTGAAAAACAATATGTGTACTTGCCAGACACAGCATTCCATCCTGGGACCCACGACGTTATATGCCGACGCTTAAGCCGCGTGGCCATCGTGTATGTTACAACTATATAATATGAGTGGTTGATAAACCAATTGAACCAAGTCCATTCTGGTTATTTTTGAGTAAACTAGGTCCAAACATAATATTTGTGTTTTTCTAATTCTGTAAGGGGCCACCAAATAGCCTTCGTTTACCTTCCAAAATAAGACTTAATAAAGCTTTGTTTATTTTTTTAGACTCTCAAAATTATGAAAACGGACCAGATAAAGGAGTAATTGTGATATATGACATGCAAAACTGTACATTTGGGCACGTGACTCGTACCCCTCTTGAGTATGTACCTTACTTTTACGACACGTACTTATTGACAGTGGTGGCTCGACGACTTTCTAGGTGGTGGGGTTTAGCCATTAATTATTAAATATACATACCTACCTACTTTCTTACATTATAAATTATGTACCAAACAAATAATAATACTATTTTATTAATGAGGAAATGAGTATTTTTTTAAGAATAAAAATAATAAGTATGATTATCTGAGTCGTTACTTCTAAAAAGCGTGCTTTAAAATATATTGTATTAACTTAATAAATATTTATTATTCCTTATATAATATAGACTGACCATTATCAGTTTTGAACAACGACATACAACGAGCGTTTTTACTCACCTAGGGGTCCTTTGATTCGCTCATCAGTATGCGCATACTAACACTAATTCATTTACATCCTTTGTAGAACGAGATTTGTACCACGGCGACGGGATGGAACTGAGTGACCCCGGTCAGTGAAAAATATACGCCATACCATTCTTAATTTGTACATAGGTGTCACCGTGAAATATGTCGTATTTAATTAAGTAATTATTTTAATACCGTGTAATCATCATTATCTTATAAAATAATTTACAATCATTGCTTTATTTATTTTATAATAATAACAAATATCTATATAAAATTGCGATGGGTTTAAATGGATAAAATAAATTAAACACGTCATTTAATCATGTAATTAAGTAGGTATATAATGACATTGATAAGAGTATCGGACGAGTATTTTCGACATGATAACGATGTGGGTATGGTCCCTACGAACCCTTAAGGTAGAGCCGCCCTTGCTTATTGATATAGTCAAGAACTGTTTCACATGGAAGATTTATGTATCTGTAGTATAACGAGTTTACATCAACACAAATGGAACCTATCTATTATAAAATTAACCAAGCCGTTTCATAGAATAAAGAATTTTCAATGAGCCGGAGGTACCTACTAAAAATGTTCCGTCGAGTGCACCATTATTTTTGTACTTGCATGTTAATTTTACTCATTGATAATAATAACAAGTTGTTTGTGAGGTGCAAATTTCTGGAGTGAAAAATGTTCCTACATTGTAAACCTCTAAGCCAAATAATGGCTTCAGAAAAGGGATTTCTTTTTGAGCTTAGAATCGTGGCAATCAAAGCACAATGGAGTCTAGTACAATAAATTGTAACATACTAATACATACATCAACTATTAATAATATTTTTCTATTGTTATGGCAGTTCATGATCAGCTGTGACTAGTCCGCCATTTTTTTTTCTGGATGTCAGGTCGTAAAAATACAAAAAGTTATAGATTCCGTGAAGATATTAATATGTCTGTTGAATTAATTACCCACTGATTTTAATTTAGTATTTTATACTGGATTAACATATAATTAGCTGACAATTAAATTATGTTTGATGTTTTATAAATCTGTGCAGTTTATCAAACATATATGTTACTTAAAAATCGGTTTTTATTAATAGAATTTATTATCAAAAACAAAAAAAATACACGCGTTCAATGATGATTTTTTCCAATAATATGGAGGGAGACAATAAAAACTTTTCTATCATATCAGCAAGTATGTCGATGACTGACGATGACTGGGAATTGTGACTTGTGACCCGAATGGTTTGGCTGTCAATGGAGCATTCAATGTTCATTTCTATATTTCGATGCGGCATGCCTAAAAGACAAGACAAGACGGATGACACAAACGGATACTAACGATCCTAATAATTATTCAAATTAAGAAAAATATTTTTTTTAAATTTAAGACGTTCACAACATAACATGTAATAAACAAAGAAATAGTATTAAAACAGTGTAAAGAAGAATTAAATATAGTATATGAAATATCACAAAACCAGTATAAAAAGTAAATACGTACCTACAAAGATTATTAAGCATGGAACAATGAGCTAAGTGGACCCAATTTTAAGAATTTATATAACAACGCCCACCTATACTCATCCTCGCGTAGGCGGAATATATCAACATCCGAAGCAATTTGCTTGAACAGAGTTATTGCCCTTCTAATTGGCATCACCAATGGCATCTTAGTTCTGCACCTTGGGAGAACAAACGACTGATGCTCGCGATTTCAAAAATATCAGGGACACACAAGACAATACTGCCACCACGTATAACTCGAAAAAAATACGTGGCCAAATATTGACAGTCTATATATCAGCATAACGGTTATATTTATATTTTTTCGATTTTTGCACTTTTTTTTCGATTCGCGAAAGCAAAGGTATTGACTTCGTTTTTGGTAGTAAGTAAATTTACTTGCAATTTTATTTTTACAAAATCTAGCGTTTTGTCCTGCTAAATAGCTGGTTTTCATTTTCCGTCTGGCATGTTTTTGTCAACGACAGTTTGGCAACACTGCTCCCGCCGCTTTTAAATCAAAAACCAAATATTATGGATATTTTTCCAAAATGGATCCCCCCGCTAACATTTTTCTATGTGCGCGCCTGAATTAATACTTATATATAAAGAATCTCCTATATATTATTATCCTAAGAGATTTTGGAAAACGCACCAATTTTTTTATTTAAATACCATTTTGTTGATTTTTAAACTATTTCAATTTATTTTTTAGAGTCCCGAATCTACTTCCATTTGAATCCGGCACAATCTGATAAAATCATTTTTAAATCGCGTTTTATATCCGTCACCATACATTTTCGCTACTTTACCGTCTATCTACCGCAAATTGATTATAACGTCGCTTAATACTTTCTATATAATCGATATTTCACAAATCAGAATGATTATTCCACAAAACTATTCAAATCTGAAATCGCCACATTGGCGTACTATCAGTTTTAATAAGAAATAAATGGATATTTCCTCACTAATTACTACAAAATTATAATCTAAAACGACGTGACTGTTTTTCATCGCTCAAACTAATAGACTAATGATTGTCAATTGTTTTCGCCTATAACAAGTTCATTTGACGTGTTAGAATTCAAATTTAGAATTTGCAGGAATAATCGAAAAAAATGTGACATTTCTATTAGCACCCATAAATAATAATCAATTTCAATCAAGACATTTATTGTAAGATGAAGATAATTTTAATACTTCTATCAATAAATTGATTAATTTCAGACTTAATAAATAAGAAACTACATTATATAGGTACATATTACGCTCTTCTCAATATAATAGTAAGTCGACGGTGATCTGACAATAGTATCTATCTGGAGTTTTGGCGAATTCTAGGTTATTGGTGTATTTTGTACAAAATGGTGACGGATCGAATGGAAATATTATTGTCTACGAAAATATCCTAAAATGCTCAAATTTGATGTGGAAAATGGTGTCTATCTGCATCGAAGTGTCTAGAAACTAAAAAGAAATATTATCTATCTGCTCGATTTATTTTATTATGACATTACAATTTCCATTTAAATGTCTGTTTTAGTACTTATATTAAATCATTTTACTTGAAAAATAAAAATAATACTGATACCGACAAAAACAGTTTTTTGAACCCCCTGAAATATTGACTATATTATGTCAGATAGATACTTTTGTCAGATCAACGTCGAAGTATCAGATACTTCCATATAAAATAGATAGGTATAAAGAAAAAAAAATAGATAGGTAGTTATCGTGATTCAGTAATAATTGTATTATTTTTACATTTAGGTAGGTAAATGAAATTGATGTGACGTTTAATACAAGTAGGTAAATAAAAATTGATGATGTTTATATATTTTATAATAATAATTATTGTATATAAAATTACAGTAACCTTTCTTCTTCTTTTATATCATTAGTAACTAATAATACATACTCAATAAAAATAACATTCTAATATGGCTTCTTATTATGCATGCTGTTTGCTATTTTATCATTTCATCACTTATAAGTGAAATTAATATAATCTCCTATATATTATTATCCTAAGATATTTTGGAAAACGCACCAATTTTTCAAATCAAAATGAGTCATATTGTATAATATCTACCTATTTTTATCGTCCCTATCATCATCAATCTTGACCTATCCACTGCTGGATGAAGGCCTCCTCAGCCTTATTCGACTCCTTACTTACACATGAATTGTTATATTTATCAAAATCAGTGATATAATATTATTATCTACCTATCTATATATAATGCCATTATTATCACGAGCCTCAATAAATCCACTGCTGGATGAAGGCCTCTCTACGTTGATTGTATTCTTAATAGTATTGAATTTCTAATGTTATTTATCTACATATTGTCATCATAATCATCATCATCATCAACCAGGATCAATTCACTGCTGGATGAAGAGTTCCGTAACCTGATTCTACTACTATTAGTTCAACGAATTTGTGATATTATACATATTTCTATCCATCTTATCATCATCGACTTGAACCAATCCATTGTTGGATAATGGCGTCCCTAGCCCGAATCTACTCTTTTCTGTCATATGAATTGATGTATTTATCAAAATCGGTGATACTATATTTATCTACATATTCATAATGTCATCATCAACCAGGATCAATCCTCTGCTTAATAAAGACCTCCATAGACTGATTCTACTCCTTTTTGTCATATGAATTTCTGTATTTATCAAAATCGGTTATATTATATTTATCTATATATTTATATCGTCATCATCATCATCATCATCACATCGACCTGAACCAATACACTGCTTAATAAAGACCTCCCTAGCCTGATTCTACTCCTTTCTGTCATATGAATTTCTGTATTTATCAAAATCGGTGATATTATATTTATCTACATATTCATATCTTCATTATCAATATCATCATCATTGACCTAAACCAATCCACTGCTTAATAAAGACCTCCCTAGCCTGATTCTACTCCTTTCTGTCATATGAATTGCTGTATTTATCAAAATCAGTGATATTATATTTATTTACATATTCATATCGTCATCATCATCAGCATTGACCTGAACCAATCCACTACTTAAAGACCTCCTTAGCCTGATTCTACTCCTTTCTGTCATATGAATTTCTGTATTTATCAAAATCGGTGATATTATATTTATTTACATATTCATATCGTCATCATCATCATCATTGACCTGAACCAATCCACTACTTAAAGACCTCCTTAGCCTGATTCTACTCCTTTCTGTCATATGAATTGCTGTATTTATCAAAATCGGTGATACTATATTTATCTACATATTCATAATGTCATCATCAACCAGGATCAATCCTCTGCTTAATAAAGACCTCCATAGACTGATTCTACTCTTTTTTGTCATATGAATTTCTGTATTTATCAAAATCGGTTATATTATATTTATCTATATATTTATATCGTCATCATCATCATCATCATCACATCGACCTGAACCAATACACTGCTTAATAAAGACCTCCCTAGCCTGATTCTACTCCTTTCTGTCATATGAATTTCTGTATTTATCAAAATCGGTGATATAATATTTATCTACATATTCATATCTTCATTATCAATATCATCATCATTGACCTGAACCAATCCACTACTTAAAGACCTCCTTAGCCTGATTCTACTCCTTTCTGTCATATGAATTTCTGTATTTATCAAAATCGGTGATATTATATTTATTTACATATTCATATCGTCATCATCATCATCATTGACCTGAACCAATCCACTACTTAAAGACCTCCTTAGCCTGATTCTACTCCTTTCTGTCATATGAATTGCTGTATTTATCAAAATCAGTGATATTATATTTATTTACATATTCATATCGTCATCATCATCATCATTGACCTGAACCAATCCACTACTTAAAGACCTCCTTAGCCTGATTCTACTCCTTTCTGTCATATGAATTGCTGTATTTATCAAAATCGGTGATTACACATTTATATCGTCGTTATCATTTTCATCATCATTGACCTGAACCAATCCACTGTTTAATAAAGACCTCCCTAGCCTGATTCTACTAAAATCGGTGATATTATATTTATCTACATATTTATATCATCATATAATGTTTGAGGCTTTCACGGTTGTTTTTTATCGTAGTATATTCTTGGGTTTTCACCGTGTCTCCTTCTGCCTTCTTTACTCGACGTTTCGGACTCGTTGCAGAGGCCATTATCAAGAGATATGTTTTATGATGAACAAAATCTAATATTCTAGCCAGTATCCACGGTCGTAATGATTGACAGATTACTCTGAGCAACATTTGCACTTAATAATCGGATTCATTTTGACATTCTTAGAGCAACGTTTACATTCACATACCTACACTACATTTCATCATAAAACATATCTCTTGATAATGGCCTCTGCAACGAGCCTGAAACGTCGAGTAAAGAAGGAAGAAGGAGACACGGTGAAAACCCAAGAATATACTACGATTATATCATCATCATCATCAACCAGGATCAATCCACTGCTGGATGAAGGGTTCCGCAACCTGATTCTACTACTATCGGTTTAACGAATTTGTGATATTATACCTATTTCTGTCGTCCTTATCATCATTGACCTGAACCTATCTACTGCTAGATAAAGGCCTCCCTAGCCTGATTCTACTCCTTTATGTCATTTGAATTGCTGTATTTATCAAAATCGTTGATATTAAATTATATCTATTTATATTGCCCATGAGTCTGAATCAATCCACTGGTGGGTGAAGGCCTCTTTAAGTTGTTTGCATTTCTGTCGGTCATATGAATTGCTATATTTATCAAAATTGCTGATATTATATTTACCCATTCATAATATCGTCATTATCATCATCAACCAAGATCAATCCACTGCTGGATGAAAGTTATCCCAACCTAATTCTACTCTTCTTGGTCATATAAACTGCAATATTTTTTTTAAATTTGTGATTTTATATACCTACCCATTTATATCGTCATCAACCTGTATCAATCCACTGCTGTATGAAGGCCTTTTTAAGCTGATTCCACATCTTTAGGTCTTATAAATTCCTATTCTTATCAGATATAATATGTATTGCTTCATTATTTATCAACATTTGTCTCGATAAATATGAATGTCCCGCACCGGGAAACTATATTGTTTAAGGTTAATTTTTAAAACAAAATATGATTTTTAAAATATTATTCATGGCTCCAAGCATTTTTTTTATAGACAATGAAACAAAATATTGTTTAAATTTATTTTTTATGCTGCTAACTTTTTTCTATTATGTAAATGGGACCCGAAAGAGATTAATATTCACGTTATATTGGATCGCTATTTATGATAATCACGATTGAGGTGTATACTTATTTATCATATTTAAATGCACATACCTAAACATATATTGTATTAAAATAAAAATAACAGTGGTAGCAATCGGCGATTGCCAGCTGTTCTGCTAAGCCTAGCAGCCTGAAATGGTGTCAGACGATATTGAGAAGGCCAGACTCCAGAACAGACTACGCATATAACTTCAAATTTGTATTGGCAGTGACGACATGCAAATCATAAAACTGACAAATTAGCTAAATGTTCAACTGTCTGACGTGGATAAAAATCCATCCCGAAGGGAAAACTATGGCGCCGTCTATACATACTTTACAATTATATTAAAATCCAGCACCAAGTCATTATGACGAAAAGCTGTCTGCAAAACCTAGTGAGACAGACTGGCAAGAGCCAGCTGGCTCAGCTAGTATACTATAATTATTATAAAAAAACTAACCAACAACATGACGTGTAATGTATGTTCTTAGTTCAACGAAAACAAATAAGAATGAATGAAAAAGTGCAATATATAAACATATTATATTCCATTAAAATGTCAGTGGTAGCAATCAGCGATTGCCAGCTGTTCTGCTAGGCCTATCAGTCTGAATTGGTTTCAGACTATATTATGAAGGCCAGACCCCAGAATAGACTACGCATATTATGATCCCAAATTTATATTGGCAGTGACGACTTGCAAATCGTAAAACTGACAAATCGGCGAAATGTCAAACTGTCTGAGGTGAATGAAAATCTATCCCGAAGGGAAAACTATGGCGCCGTATATGCATACTTCACAATTATATCAATATCCAATACCGCCAAGCCGTCTAAAAGACCTAGCGAGACAGACTGGCGACCGCCAGCTGGCTCTGCTAATAATAATATAATTGCATACTATAATAAAATAACGGAACTGTAGGTAGTAGTTACAGAATCCATGCCGAAATAATGTCCCGTGACCGTCAGTCAACAAGACAAGCACGTTCAATATATTGATGTGAGCTCATCTCATATTCAAACCTACTCGGATTTTTATGATTACTAATAGTAATAAAACGTAAATAGCTACCATGTTGTTATTGAATTTTTTTTTATTACTTTGGTTTATTTTTGGTGTACAAGTATACGACATCGCCACGATATTTTTTTTCATTGAGTTTTTTGTTTTAATTATTTTTGTATGGTTAATTTATTTTCAGGGTTATGACGAAGTATTTAGAATATTCGCTAAGCGGCATCAATGCGAGACCTGTTGCGATTCATATTTTTAATGTTTCACCACTAATCAACATAATGATGAAGATCCTACACACGATTACTAAAAAACATATGTTGGATAAGGTAAGTAGACAATAATATGTTCTTCTTCTTCTTCTTCAATGGCGCTACATCCCGGGGTGGAATTTGGCCTCCTCCACAACCGCCCTCCACTTACTCTCGTCTCTCGCCACACTTCTCTAGTTACCGGGTCTTCCTATATGAAGCCAGTCCACTTCTACGGCGTCAGCCCATCTCCTTCTTGGACGGTCTCTGGGTCTCTTCCGTTGGGGTAGCCACTTCGTCATGATCCTTGGCGCTCTAACTTCAGGCATTCTCTCCACATGTCCCGCCCATCGTAGTCTTTGGGACTTACAGAATCTTATAATTGTTTGCTGTTCAATCAGCTCTTCCAACTCGTGGTTCATTTTTATTCATTGTAGTTCCCATTTTCCAACGTGGGCCCAAAGATTTTGCGGAGTATTTTGCGCTCGAAGACAGCTAATTTGTTTTCTTCGTTTTGAGTTAAGCACCAAGACTCACAGCCATAAGACCACTGGCCTTATAATTGTTTTATAAATAATTAGAAGTTTACTTCTTCGGCCTAGAATTTTCGACCCCACCAGTCGCTTGCAGGCATGCCAGCATTTATTCCCGGAGATAAGGCGGATTTTTATCTCCTCTGCTGTCTTATTTTGGGTATTTAGGCTGGATTCGAGATACGTGAACTTGTCCACCTCTTCATATGCATGCTGTCCTATGTCTATATTCTGCAGCGGTACCTGATCGCGTGTGCTGACCATATACTTAGTTTTTGAATGGTTTATTTGCAGCCCAGCGTTTTCTGCTTTTATTTTCATCGTGCCACCATGGTCGATCATCGTCTGTTTGGATATGCTTGTAATTACTATGTCGTCAGCATAAGCGCACATCTGCGTTGTACTGTTATCTACCCATCCTTCTATGTTGGTTTCACGAGCTATGGATTCCACCACAAGGGACAATAATATATATAACCATCAAAAAAGACTACGAAAATTCACATATAAATACAACCTGTTTACTACGTCTTGTGCCAAAACTCCGTAGTTTTATTGCATAAATAAATTATTTAAGAGCGTACTTCAGTGAAACGGCAAATAATTTACTTATGTATGGACTTGATAAAGAAAACATGTCAATGAATATACTATTATTATTAGTAATATGACAATAAACATAACATTAAATGGATGCATGTTGAATTTTTATGACATCGTTCGGCACGCGTCATTTGCACAATCCGCGCATCGCCTAGCCACGGTTTTTTTACACCATGCCTAAACTGAAGTATAGCATTAACCAGATGCACGAATCATACAATTTTACGAATTGGAACGGTTTATAATTTTCCGAAAGAATAACCCTTATTTCACACTACTTATACGGTTTAAACCGTGCGGAGAAAATCCAACGGTAAAAGTCCGAATCGGCAACAACTTCACGCTCTTTTCACACTATACGGTTTATGCACGGCCTTTTTCCCGTCACAAGCTCAATTCGTGGTTGAATATTGTGCTGACCGTACGATTTAAAACCGTCTAATGTGAAAGCGTGCATTAGGTCACATACACCACTGAATCATTGGTGGCTGTCTGGGCGGCGTGAATACAATCTAATGCAGGGTTTCCCAAACTATGTTCCGTCGAACCTGAATAGGTGTTCCGCGACAATTTGGAACGGTTTTATACACTGCAACACACTTAAAGATATTCTACTTAATTTTAAAAGGCGAATGATGATCAATCTTCATTGATGTTTATGACGTACAGGCAGAGGACCATCTTTTCTCACACCGTTAGCATGAAAAAGATGGGGTATATTGTTTTTACCTGACCGGCTGACAAGTCTTGTCAGTTTAGCGACAGTTGCCAAGATTGACAGAACGGTTAGCCGCGCTAATAAATATTGTTCATAAACCTGATAAAAAAAACAGCTTGAAAATACGTGTTAAATAGCAGCTTCCATAGCAGAAAAGTTTTGTAAACCCTGCATGGACGCCTGCTATACGGCACTGTTTCTATTTTTAACCGTCGCCGTGTAATGTGAAAAGGGCCTTACTCTTCTTCACACCACTAAAAGAATGTCGCCGTTCGATTTTTTGCCGTATGGTCAAAACCGTATAATGTGAACGGAGCGTTATACTTTGATCGGATAAATGCACTAACGGTTTTCGCAATTTTCAATTTGTCGGCGAGACGGAGCGCTGATCTCAAATAGTTTCACGAACCGAAACTGCGCTCCGGTCTGTTCCGGTTCAGTTGAAACCCTGATTTTATTTATTATTATAAAATCATGACACAAAGCCAAAATTAAGACTATCGTAAAAACTATTCGTGGGTATTTGTTACTCAAAATGTAAAATGAGAATGCGCTGTCTAACTTTTTGTCAAAATATTTGTTATTCTACTACCGATTATAAAATAAATAACAAACTACATACAGTTATAAGTTTACTTGCTGTACCTTTATTTTGCGCACCCCATTCATTCGTGCGATATCCGGCTTTGCGGGTGCTCAATCGGCGTTGCCCAGTCATCGGTATCCAGTCTCATGAACTATTAATATGCTATTTTACCACGTTTTTATCAGCTCGTATTCTTGTTTGTCCAATACAAATCTTGCAATAATCGATTTTTAACTAACTTCCCAACTAGCTAGTTATTTGAAACTTTTAGAATATATCAGAACACGCTGACAATGCATTCTTTTAATACGTTTAGCCATCTTTAAGCAGAATTGAATTCATTTTCAGTTAATTCTATTTTGTAGAAAAAGTTATTTCGGAAAAAATTCGTAAAGAGTAAAACACTATTGTTAGTTGCTAAGGGGGTCCCAGCAACTAAATTATTAATATATACGTGGTTTACTATGGAAATCAATTTTAAATGTCAAATGACATTTCAGTATTCTATATTTATTCAGTATTTCTATCTGGTACAAAAAAAAGTATTAATTAATACATAGAATCGTCAGTTTATATGATTCAACAGGAAATTTAAAAACGTGGTATATGAAAAGTTTTTTTTTATCTTGTTATTATTTTGTGATCAATAATGGCAATCATCTTCATTTTCAGACGGTTTTTCATTCAAGAAATATGAACTGGGAAAAGTTCTACAAAGACTTCATACCAAAGAAATGCCTTCCATCAGATTTCGGTGGTGATCTACCGGACACGCAAACCATCCACAAGCAGAATGCAGAAAGCATGTCGAAGCACCAAGAATATTTTGAGGCAGAAGAAAAACAAAGACTCTCGTATTCGAAAAACACCATGAAGAAGTCAGAAATTGTAGAACCAAGTTTTAGATATATAGATATAGACTAATATTGTTTCAGTATTATATTATCAAAATGCCACTTTATTGCTCCAACGGTTGGATTTGTACATATTATTCATCCGACTCGTCGACTTAACGACTCCTACCAAGGCCTGAACAAAAACGAACCATAAGTGCGAGTGAGAAAGCATTTGACACGCTTATATCTCCGCAATATGCGTTAGAGTAAGATAGCATTTATACGGCTGAATTAAATATGTTTTGTAAGCGACGCTGGTAAATATTTATTTGAATAGATGCGTTCATTTAAAAACTGCTAGCATGTGTTGCTGAAATTTATTGTTTTTGTCTTAAATATAAAGTTAGTTGTAAAGATTTTTAATTAATTTAGTAGACAATATGGTTTACTATGTTGTGTTTAAATTTGGTAGCCGTACTGAGAATCAATGTTATGGTATAACGCTTCATAGTTAAGTTAATAATAATAAAAAAATAGGTTCTACTATGCGTTATACGCAAGAAACACGGCTTCATTTTGCGTAACAATAGCCACTCTTTTTATATTATTACTCTGAGACTCCTACCGATCGTTTGACCCCATCGAAGAAAGTTATTTGAAATATTTTCGTCATAACGTGAGAGAAATAGATACATTACGACAAAACTGTTTAATGTAAACATCTGTGTATCATCATCGCAAACATGTATCATCAATATTCGTGACGCAACGGGCCGCGGTGGGCCCTGGCCTCCTGAAATCATCTTCCCTAATCAGCTCTATCTTCCGTAATCCTAGTTCATGCATCCTGTGCTACGCCATTTGACCACCCCAATTTGGACCTTCCAACACCCTTCCGTCCAGAATTATGGCTTCAAATCAAAAACGATCCGCACTGATCGGCCCAGGTCCATTCGTTGAACATGACCAGCCCATTTTTGTCGAGACATTTTGGTGGCTTGGATTATGTTGGGTTCACCAAATTCCTCGTAGACTTCGCAGTCGTAACGTGTGCGTCACTCTTCATTCTTTGCTCCAAATATCGTTCTCATGACGGCTTTCAGACTTGTTACTGATTAGTGATGACCCATCTGATCCATGTGTGAGAACTTTTCTCAGCAGTGTTTTGTATATTTGGACACAGTATATTTCCAGATGGTAAGACTAACCCTTAGTATTAGTTTAACCGGTACGTTAATATCCTCCATGGCTTTGTACAAACCCTAGATGTATAGTATTTCATTTAAAATATCTATAACAGTATCGTCACTAAAAATGATAGAATATGTTATTATATTAGCTATAATATGCGTCAGACTTTCAGTTGGTACATATTATGTTTGTACCATTTAGGACCGATAGGAATAATTGAGCCAAGGAGAAATCGAGTGAGCCAACCGACATTTTTGAAAAAAATGAGTTAGGTGCTTTATGGTATTCTACGTGTCATAAACTATCATAAAAGTGAAGTGAGCTAAGTAAATATATACTAAAATAGTGTTTTATTGTTAAAATAAAAATATACATTGAGCTATCGTATTATATTGTCAAATGGTGAAGTGAGCCAAGTTATTAGCATGAACATGACTAACTTTTCTAAAAGTGAGCCAAGTACTATTAGTATGTAGAGATGAACACGACTGACATAGGCTTAAGTGATCCAAGTGACATTTATAAGTTAGGGTGAAGTAAACTCACCCCTTTTATTATCTTATTACAATCAATATTATCCATAAATACTTTTTTTTCTATTTGTTTATGTAATAAACTTCCATTTAATATAAAAAAAATTAATACAGCTCCATACAAAAATTTATGTAAAGTTTAAAAAAAAAACTTAACCCTTCAATAAGAAAGTTTCACCATTTTGTCACTTGGCCTGCTTCACTTCATGAGCGCTCAATTTATCATATAATTAATCCCTCCATTGTTTTCGGGGGTTAGAAAATGAATTTATTAGTTCCGAATTTAGCCTTTAATCTTATAATTGTGTGTTCTATAATTTACTCTGAAATATGTACCTACCAATATATGCATTAATAAAATTAACTGTGAATTTACCAACCACGTGGTGTTTTTTTAAATATAAAATATTTTAAACGTCTCCCCGATATGGTATTGTAGTAAATAATAAAATAACCATTATGTAATGTAAAAAAATTTACGCACGGTAGAATAAGTCCCGCTGATGTGTAACAATAAAAATAGTCACAAAAAACGAACGACGGTCAAAAGTCCACTAAAAAGCCTGACAACTCACGAATCCCAAAGAAGAAAATGTCAAGTTCTACGGAAATTCGTGTAAGCAGTATATTAACCAGGGTGAAAATGTTGATAATGATACAATTACCCATATGTTTTAAATGGTTCCATAACAAAACAGAACAGCGACAAAACAGAACAACGATAAATATAACTATGACATTTCAGGAAAAATATAAATTTAATATTGAAATTGTTCTATTTCTATGTTGATAGATTTTTGATAGCACAGATTTTCAATACGCCATAATAAATCAAATTATATACAGTGTTGCCGTACAGTATATATTATTATAGAGTTACCGGCAAGCTTAGGATATCTCATCTTAATCAATATAATATGTTCAAAATGATTTGGTGACTAGGTACAACGAAATAATGACCTAACCTAACCAACCTAACCTAAATAGTTTCCACAAAAATTAATGTTTAATTTTTCCCCTGGCTGTTCTGTTTTGTCATGTTCTGTTTTGTCCGATTGCCGTTTTAAATAAATAATTAATAATATATGTATATTATCAACCAATCATTAATTAATAATGATAATATCTAAAAAAAACTATACTACTAAACTACCATTTTCCAAGATACGAAAAGACAATGTATCACAATGACATAATATGCGTCGTCCCTACAAAGTTAACAGATTACTTAAATTAATCTCGCAAAGATACGCCGACTTCTTTAATTTCAGCACTTCAGAGAATCTTATCATGGTTAGCAATTAATTTAGCACTTATTATAAAATGAAAACACACACACTGCAAACGAATGACTTCATCGAAGCTATTCTATACACAATGCGGCTTTCGGCAGTTATTTGCGGTAGTTTATTGTATAGGAGTAGGTACTTATTACAATTGTTACAATAAGTTAGCCGTCAAAACTCTCTATCTCGCTCTAAAAGTTAACACATCCAAGAGAGGTGCTGTTAAAACATAGCACCTTTTGACAGTTCAGCGCATCTATTCTATACACAACGCTGTTGTCGGCCGCTATCGGTGGCTATCGAATTTAGTTTATCATATTTATGTATTGAGGTGTTATAAAATTGTTATAAGTGCAATGTTTTAACAGCACCTTGTTTGGCTGTGTTAACTTTTAAAGCGAGGTAGATAGTTTTCACAGTTTTGATGGCTAAATTATTGTAAAAATTATAATATATACATATAATAAACTACCCTAGATGGTCGCCGATAGCAGTCTTGTGTATATAATAGATGCGCAGACGGTTAACTTATTGTAACAATTAACTGCCTCAATACATAAATGTGATAAACTGCCCTCGATAGCCGCCGATAACAGCCTTGTGTATATAATAGATGCGCAGGTCAACTTAATAAAACATCCGACGATCGGCCGAATTTTCTGAGTGTGTTTATGTATTTAAAAAAAACTCATTTTACCACACACGCAATTATTTTATTTTTTATTATTTAAAACAAGTAAGTTAAATTGGGTATTGGGTAAGCATTTAATTGTAGAGATTGCAATACCGGCATTCAAGTATCTATCAATACCAAAATACCAGTTTATAAAATCCAAAATACCGGAATTTTCAGTATTAAGAAAGCACACTCGTTTTCGTTTTTGAAAATGAATTATAAGTTATATGCTGCTAAAATGCAAATATATTGAGTGAATCCAACAGAGGTAAAAAAATGATGAAACAAATTTCATCAAATATACTTATATCTACTAATAAATAATTGTCGCGATGAATTATTATAATAATATTATTTCAAAATAGAAAACATCCGTGACAAAAATGTTCAATTATTCTATAAATTATTGATGCTTTTCCTGCAGCCGTGACTTATTTGCACTTGATGAACTTTTCAGGGCTTTAATTAAAATTATCAATAGGTATATTCAAATTATCTGTAAAAAAATCACTAGTTCTACAATTAGGATGAATACATATTTTTAAATGTCAACATAATAAATGTAGGTATGTAGGTTTTTGCTATAAAATTATATTTTTAAAAGATTTTAATAGCTGTATTTATTGATAAGCACCTACTGTTATACTACCTGTTATACTTATACCTGTTATACTACCTACTTTTAATGTTACCGGTATTAATACCGGATCTAATAATAATTAATACCGAAAAACCGGTATTGACATTTTCATTCGGTATTGCAATCCCTACTTAATTGGGACGGCGGGTGCTCGCCGCCCGATAGCAAAATTATTTTATTACATTTTTTTAAACGTGAAATTCATGGTCTGGACAGATTAAATAAAATGACGTGTCCACCTACCTACGTGCCCTTTTTGACAGTTTTTTTTAAAGGTTCCCATTTGGGTAGCAGTCTTGCGGTCGGGCATTGCCGACTCAAGTAGAAAGCCGATACTTTCACAACGACTGGTCCTACTTTTTCCGCCCCTCCCGTTGTTGTCTATAGATGACCTGTCACTGTTCTATAGAGTGCTCATACTGACGCTTTTGTCGTGTTCACACAGGGAATGGTTTGATTTAGATAAATTACATGATAAATAATACACTAGCATTAACGCACCTTCTACAAATGTAATGCATAGATCAATGCTGCCTATATTTTGGAAATCGATATTACCATCGGTTTTTGTGTGAAGAACTAGTCTAACTTTGACAGCTGATGAATAACAGGAATGTATATTATTTATTAATAACACTGATAGTTAATATATTTGATTTGAGAATTTTTTTATAATTCAATTTGAAACGATAAAGAGCGATTCAATAATTCAAGCAATCTGGGATCTGATTTTGACAGCCGAAAAGTGGACCACTCGTTGCTTGTGCAAAAAGTTATGCTCAGGCCTTATTAATCTAAAGATGGCGGTGGGCCGGGCAATGAATAACGCCTCAATACAGCTACTCAATACAACATACTAATTATTCTTTCATTTTCTTTAAAAAACGGGGGAATTTTTTAATTAAAAAAAATTTAACTTAGCCTGTTTTGAGTCAAACAATTATTTAGACGGTAATAATTCATCGGAATATCAAAGTAGCAATTCATAATCATTATCATGAGCAAAGACAGGACGCGAAATACAATTTATTATTTATAAACAAAAATAAAATTATCCGAAGTACATAATTATTAAGTTCGCACAAATAGACCAGATTCTTTATTTTTGACCTTCACACAGCACTTTGGCCATTAAGCAACAATTATTTATTATTATCAATAAATTTGATCATTATTTTTTTCGAGGATGTCATAAAAACTAATTACTATGAATTCAGATTTTAATTTTCAACCGTAACCGATTTGCTGTATATTAAATTATTATAATAATATACACATTCAATGATACAATGCAAGGACACCTTATAATATATCAATTCATTATGATATTCGAAATATGACCAGTGGCGTATTTAGGGACGTGAATGTGGAAGGAATGATTCACTAATAATATAAATGCTTGCAAAAGAAGAAGAATCGTTTCCATTTTTGGCACAAGCTAAATGTTTCTAGATACGAATATTAAAAGGTCCTCCTGTTTGTCTAATATATTTGGCTTCACAAGAGTCACAATTTAATAAATAAATAATACCACTTTGGCTAAGCATATCTAATTTACTCTTTATTTTAGTAACTTATTCAAATAATTTTGTGTGTTTTGAGTATCTACATTTCCCACAATATTCTTCAAACGCTCATTCCTAAATAACTATTAAGGGCGGACGTGCTCAGCGTGGGTCAAAATGGAGCTTTTTTTCTATTTTCAAAGCATGATCCTGAATTTTTTCGGTTAGGTACATGTTCAAACAGGCGCGTTAACATCATTTTACTCCTTACTTCAATAATAGTTTGTCAATTTATGGTTACGGCCGTATGTTGTAGCTTAACCACTAGGGAATGCCAAAAGAAATAGCGTATTTCAAAAAAACACTACCTTATTCTTAGGTCAAAATTATTATAAAGAAATCATTATTCGTAGGATGTTTATCACACTTGAATGGTCAATAACATAGCTTATAATGAGTACCTTTATAATTATCTTTGAATGTGTTAATCTTGCCCATTTTTTGAATAATAAAATGCCTAATTCTTGTCAAATTTGGGATCACAGAGATTATCAATATAATTTTTTATCGTAAATATTTCACTATAATAATGTCAATATAAATTATACTGATGGTTTTATAAATGCGTTTAAAAATTAATAAATGTAAAAAATCTTAACACCACTGCACATGTATGTACTGAAATATGACTATATTCTAAAACATTAGAGCGAGAGGTTTAAAAGAATACTATTTTATGTAATAAAAATACTTTATGCAGTCATCAAATCTTTAAAATAAATATAAAGGATAATAAGGCTTCAAAATTATTTAAATAGATTATCTACAACGTTTAAGGTATGTCCAGGATCATGCTTTGAAAATAGAACAAAAGCTTCATTTTGACCTACGCTGAGCATGTCCCCCCTTAATAATTTTACCCAATGTACCCAGAGTGTTCATCAATTACCAGTTTAAAGCTCACATTTAATAATGCTATTTTTTTTTAGATTTATTAGCCAAAATACGATTAATTTCACATGCGTCATAACCATTATTTTATCCAATAATTTGCTTGATAGTTTTTAATTCCAAAGCAAAACTATTTTCAGACATTGGAACCATTAATAAACGGCGTACCTATAAACGTATATAAACAGATAATTTATGGGAAATATGATGTCTAGAAGATTTGTTAATAATATTATCACTGAACAATCCTTTTTATAGAAATGCTGAAAGTATATTCATTGTTTTTAACATTGATTGTTAAATCCAAAAAGTAAATTTTATTGTTCCCTAGTTCCATTTTAAATATAATTGATTTGTTAATATTATTCATGTCTTTTAAAAAATTATGTAATCGTCTTTCCGTGCTTCCCTACAAGGTCAAGATATCATCTACAAATTATATTATACCTACCAATAAATGATAATATTTAATCTCAAAAAAAAATTAATTACTTATTAATTTTTATGGATTTTATTGAGTCTAAGATAAGCAATTATTTGAATTCATTTAAAAATATCATTTATTAATATAGATAATATGTTGTAATGCACAAAACTACTCGGTGTTGAAACCAGAATTTAAAGGTAGAAATGAAAGTGGATGATGAAACGATTAGATGTAGACATAGGTAATATTAGTTGCAAAGATTTTGTTATGCCTTGAGTAATATTTTTATACTCAATTTGTCAGAAATACATGCGCATCTTTTAAAGACTGATTTGAACTGATTTGAGGTCTCCTTTTCAATCCTCTGACGATCCATATAGGTGGTGGGTATCATTGTAAAATTCATGCAGTAAAGTCCCGTGGGGGTAGGCAGATTGAGCGTCGCTTGGGGCGGCAGTTACTTGAAGGGCGACAAATCAAGGAGAATCATTAGGTATATAGAAATAGCTACTTAAACTTAGTACCAAGTAACGAAAATATCTTACTCTACAAAAATGTCAGCTTACTGGTAATAATAATTGTCTATTGAAGCAGAGATGCATTTAAATTAGATTTGGTTGAGACTAATAATTAATAGTATAGTTATAATTAAAAGTAGGTGTATATTAAATACTAAGGATAATTATTTTGTTTACATGTTGTACAATACTAGCATAGTAAAAATGGGATGGAAATAATAAATATGTGTATCGCTAAATGGTACAAACCAAATGTGTCAGAAATATCAATGAAATAGGACCTCATACTGGTGATTTGGGTAAATAAAATATAACAAAAAAAAAAAAAAATTATATTTTAGTGGTAAGTAGGTACCCATATATTATTTTCCTGATGTTGGAGTCTTCCAAAGATGCTGAAAACTGGGGCGGCTTTTGGCGCTGCTTAGGGGCGGCATTTTGTCTAGGGACGTCACCAGCACTCGAAATGGAGAATTTTACGAACTGGAGCGTTCGGTAATTTTATGAAAATATTGACATAGTTATCTAATTTTATGTGTTTTATAAAAATAAGTGTAGGATTTTTTTATTATATTATGGCCATTCTAGCTCAAATGATAAAATTATTTTTTTCCATGAGACGGAACGACAATGTTGCCGATTTTATGACCCGGAACGGCGCTGCGGTGCGTTCCGGTCCATTTCAAGCCCTGGACGTCACTGAATTCATGACATTGCTCCATCTGTCGTAATCTACATGATCGGTCAGTCATCGATCGCGACTTTCGAACCCCTCGCCCACACTATTATTATTATTAAACTGGCGCTAGGGGCCGTTCAGGTCCATGGCCGACTGCACAACGTTTTTCCAGGCATCTCTGTCCAGCGCTCTCTCTTCCCAGTTGACTATCCCCAGCCTTTCCGCATCCCTTTGAATGTTGTCCGCCCATCTCCGTCGAGGGCGGCCAAGAGGTCGAGTGCCAGCTGGTGTGCCTTTGTAAATCCTATAGAGAGTTCTAGATCGTTCAGATCGTACAACGTGGCCCGCCCATCTGAGCCTTCTTGACCTCAGAATATTAGTGATTCTAGGTTGGTATCGGTCGAAGAGCTCAGCGTTTGTGCGGATGCGCCACCGGTGGTTCTCATTGACGGGTCCAAGTATTCTCCGGAGGATTCTGTTTTCAAACACTTGGAGCGCCTTTTCTTGTTTTTCTGTTAAACCCCACGTTTCACATCCATACATGACGATTGGCTTGATGACCACGTTATACACCCGGAATTTCGTTTTGATGGACAGCATTTTGGACCTGAACAGACGACTCAGCGCGAAGTACGCTGCATTTCCACTTCTCAGTCGGTCAGAGAGCTCTAGGGACATTTCATTTTTAGAGGTAATGTTGGAGCCCAAGTACTTGAAGAGAGAGGTTCTCTCGAACGAGGAGTTTCTTATTCCAATGTTTCCAGAGGGTTCAATGCCTCTTGTCATTTTCAAATACTTGGTCTTTCCCACATTTACTCGTAGATTCAACCTTTTCGCTGTGTCCTCCCACACTGACAATCTCAAATATATGTATTGCCTTTCGCACATTATTCTAAGAGGCATTGATGGAGAGGATTATTAAATGATTTAAATGATATGTTAAGCTTAGCAGCGTAAATCGGTTTCTTTATAGTATAATGTTAATACCTATTTTGTTAATCATGCACCGTAGTGCTTAAAGAAGAAAGTAAATAAAGATTTTTTTTTTTTGGACTGGCTCTGCTGTCTGCTGACGTTATCCCGCTCCCCATACGACGCTGCAAATTTCTCTAATGCCACAAAGCTGGCCTCTGTTGCTATTCAGATCTCCATATCCAATTGGGCCCGTGTGAGGACGGATCCTGGCAAACAGCTCCGCTCGTTCGAGTTCCATAAGCGGGCAATCCCAGCGGATGTGTTCAACATCTTGGTGGTCATGCCCGCAGGTACAACCCGGCCCATCTACTTACTATCAAGCCAAACTCGTGGAGTCTGGCGGCAAAGTTGCCATGGCCAGTGAGGAACTGGCTAATCCAGTGCGAAGGTTGGAGTCTTATAGTTTGGCGCCTGCAGAATACGTCTGGAAAAAACGGTAAGTGTGCCGCCCCTTGGGGGAGGCGGTCCACCTCACCTGCCATGCCGCAAATGCGGTCTTGTACACAATGTCGCTTACAGTTTTCCTGTAAGGAACGTCCTCGGATCTCTAGGATGGTGTCAGATGGATACCGGCGAGTATTGTGCTGATCCCCCTCAAGAGGAGGGTGCTCGATCCTTTGACTTGAACGTGCAGATCGAGGGGTAGCACCCCCGCGAGTACGGCAAGCGCGTCAGTAGAAGTTGTGCGGTAGGCTTTGGTAAGCGAGATCAGCGCAAGTCGCTGCCTGCTTAGTAGTGCGCGTCTCTCAAAAGCGTCTCGTAAATTCATTAACTCGTGAGTTAATGAATTTACTCGGGAATGCCAAATGCTGGAGGCGTAACCGGTAATTCCCTTGAAAATTGCGCCGTATGCAACCTTAACGGCTCTAGGCTTAAGTCCCCAATTGCTGCCCGCCATTCGGACCATTCTCTGATAGGCCGAATTGGCCTTAGAGACGGCCGTCTTGGCGTGGTGAACGAAAGACAGCTTGCCAGATACGTAACCCTTTTGGAGAAACTGAGGTCTGGCCAAAACGAACCGTGGGTGGCCGTCGAGTTATGTTGACCCGAGGACTACCCCTGAGGAGGAGAGCTTCCGTCTTGCTCAGAGCAAAGATCAGCTTGTTCAGCAACCCCCAATTAAGGATTCTACCCAAGGCGTTCGTGGCTGCACGCTCAAGTGCCGGTCGGCTCGTTGCCCCAACAAGCAGGAGCAAGTCGTCGGCGTACATAGTACGCGTAAGTAGTGGCAGGGACAGAACGTCGTCAAACAGTATTTTCACTTTAACAGGCCACTGATCTAAACCTATTTGCAAGGATCACTCATGGGTGAATTCTGTTATTTCTAACCATCCAGGAATCTGTATTTTTTCTCACACTGTCATGGCGAATTTTATATTTGAACGAGACATAATAAGATATATATCCATTTTTAAATACATCTATTCGACAATGACACTCATTAATATTCATGCTATTTCATTACTTCTTTGTGATCACGAAATGGTCTAATAGTTTTTTGCGATTTATTCAAAACTTGATTTTTGGGGAACGTGTGTTCTAGGACCTAGGTCTAGGCGACTCAATTACCACGCCATATGCTTCACCGTATAACAAACGTGAAAAGATTTTAAACATTGTATTCCTAACAATTGATTAGGTACATACCATCAACTCCTCTGTATAAAATATTTTTATTATTAACGTATCCACACAACAGATAAATAAAACAAAAACGCGAAAGACAGTCGCCATAGATCAAGACTTTGAAGTCGGTTTCGGTTTATGACATGATGATGAATAAACCATAAAACTCAAGAAATACAAAGCCTTCGTAATGCCCTCAAATATTACCAATATTGAATGCGCGTTTCGTTTACGTGACAAGCTTTGATGTAGCTGTAAATATTGAAAATGACATACTCTCTAACACGTGTTTAGGTGTATCGCATACGTCTCCACACACGAACGTAGGTTTTATATTTTGAATATTTTGATCTGACGTGTACCTACATAAAAATAATATAATTTACAGAATTTTGTAAACAATATAGTAGAATTATTTGTAATCACAAATTAACTTTGAAGAGAATTTAAGGCTATACATACTTCAGCTGGGGCACAGTCTAAAAAGATCGTGACTACGTGACGCTAAGATTTTGCAAACGACGCGTGCAGAACAAAACATAATTTGTCATGTGTCAATTTAATGTTATGTTTATTGTTCTATTAGTAATAATAATAATATATTCATTGACATGTTTTATTTTTCAAGTAAATGAGTAACGTTTTTAGCCATCTTTACATGATTTAAGAACTCATT
This sequence comes from Rhyacophila brunnea, assembly GCF_057557595.1. Lineage (NCBI taxonomy): Eukaryota > Metazoa > Arthropoda > Insecta > Trichoptera > Rhyacophilidae > Rhyacophila > Rhyacophila brunnea. The sequence goes on along the minus strand of NW_028232893.1, from coordinate 17,707,902 downwards.
CCCCCGACGCCATCACAAAACAAATTGACGTGTTCACAGCTCGACTTTTGCTCTCCGATTGGCAGCGAATTCGAAATTTCGTCGCACCTATAGTTGAAAATTATTTGCCGTTTCACTGAAGGCTCTTAATCAACTCAGAAACCTACTGCCCCATTTTTTCACACAACATAGAAGACTTTTAAATTTGGCAAACGCTGATTTACATCTTAGCCAATTTTTTACAACACCTGTGAGAATCCTTGGACCTCATTCTATACAGCAGTGATTCCCAATCATAATAATTTTGAATATCAATAATACCTGACCGAGGCATAGTTATCGCCCACACATTGAGAGTGTGTGACCCGATGACGCTGTCCTATTCGATAACTCAATCGAGGGCATTTAAGAGATTATCTGATAATTGTCAGACTATGTAAGAATTCGACTTGCATCGGTTTGAAAATCAACGCGAAGAAACCCATAGTTTTATGCAATACTGTCCTAATACGGATTTACCTCTGATTAATGACGGACAAAACGTCGAGAGTATCGACGACTTTAAAAATCAGTTGTAGGTACATAATCATAGTCAGAGTATGGACCTAATAGGTTGAGCAAGTGGCTGATATCCATTTCTCGTAAAAATAAAATCTGTTAAAACAAACCTCCACTCTGTGGAGACCCATATGATCCTATTAGGATCGGACATGGTCGAAAGAAGAAAGAAAAGTAGGTACATAATATTGCACTTTGCAAAGAGAGAGAACATCAAAGGAGCTTATCACATAATCACTGAAATAGAACACAAAAAATACCTTTAATTACAAGATTGGAAAAAGATACTACATTAATAGATTTATTAGGTAAGTTGTGTCGTCTCCGAAGGGCGAAGTGGTGTACTTTGTATTGAATATGATGGTATTTCGTTGATGAGTGTTTTATCATATATCTGCTTCTTTTTCGGGGATATTTTGATTACCAACTCGGATTTGCAGGAAAAACGGTGTATTTTATTACCAATAAAAAATCAATAGGTATACAGATTACAGCGTAACACAGCAAACGTATTCAATGGATGGAAGCCAGGATCCTTCTTAAAATCCAAGCGGGAAAAACACAAACTTCTGCTCTGGAATGCAGATAGTTCGTATGTCGTATGTTTTCTACCTGGGTCTCGGTTGCTACTCCCTTTTCACTCTGGTGTCAATCTGTCTCCTTGAAATTTCTTGGAATAAGATACAAATAATATTATTGTTACTTATTATGCTTACTCGTCACCCTGACTTGTTACTATCTAATAGTATATTAATATCAACAACTTGGACTAAATTTAATACATTGCTCTTTTAAGCTACGTCTCGTAATCAACACTGCTCATATTTCTATGTCTGCTCGATAATGATCCCGGCTTCTTTAGGGTTCCGTGGAATCTGATCCTTAAGAGATGACATCTTTTTGTGGGTTTCCTAGTTATAATTTGTGGCATTTAAACACAAAATCACTTAGTGAATCAGGTCTCCACGTACCTAAACGCGCTACTGATTACCCAGTAATTACAAAAAAAGGTGTCTAAGTATATTAATATATCCATTTTTAGTCACACGCTTTTGAAAAATTTTGCGAAACACTGGTTAGGAATCACCATTCTACAGGTATGAAAATATTAAAACGTAAACATTCTAATACTTGTGTAATAAAAAGGACAGTGGCGTCGGTACGCGAATAATATTATTTTTTAACATATTTTTTTATGAACAATAGTTTTGATAATTTATAGTATACGTAAGTAAATAATAAATAACTCGAAAAGCTTCTTTGTATTTACATAACTTATGTTAAATGTGAAATAAATTCTTAAGAGAGCAAGTAAAACCGTTAGTAAGTGCTTGCACGACTGTTCACAGTCTGTTTGGTTCCAGAGTAATAAAAAAAATCTCGATCTGAGGATCTGAAAAATTACCGCTCGATCAGTCTGTTGTCATCATTGGTATAGAGGCGCACCAGCATGGACTGTCCACAGAGCTCTATCGACGGGTCCCTTCTCTGGAACGTTGTCTTCGACGATCTTCTTAAAATTCCGCTTCCAACTGACTGCACTATCACCGTCTACGCAGACGATGCACAGCTACCGGTGAAAGCCGATAGCAGAGCAAAGATTGAGAGTCCAGTTGGCAAAGCCCTAAAATCAATTGAGGTATGGGAAAAATTGCGTTGACTCTCCTTTGCATCTTCAAAAACCGAAGCCATTATCTTCAAAGGACCAGGTAGAATTAAATACAAGCGGCCGCTCTCAGTTCGCTTTGGTATTACTAGCGTTAAAGCTTCAAAGATTATCACCTATCTCGGCGTTGGGTCTAGGATGATTTGGCGCCGGGACAACTGGACGCCACGCAATTCGAAAATTAATATACGTTAGGTACTCATAGGTACTTTTAAAAAATATATTTAATATTATTATTTATATTTAAATTATTATATTATCATTTAATAGTTGGTGAGACTTTAAATATGCACACTTAAATAATGATTAAATAGTGCATATGTTTAAGTTCCAACGAAAAAAGAGTTTTTTATTTTTATATAAAGCCTTAGGCATGGTAATTCTCAATCCGCAATAAAAAAACATTGTGTTAAGAGTAAATTGAATTAAAACTACTAAGAAGTAGATAAAAACTGATTAAAATTCCTCGTCTACACTCTGCATACGTGTCTACGACAGTGCGGCGTCCAATTGGACACTACGTTGAATTTCGATCACCATACCAGAGAGTCGGCCGTACGGCTGATGACGGATGGGGTCTACGAATAAGGGCGCTTAAAATTGCCTACGCTGCTAGCACACTAGCAGTATCCACAGAAGTGTCAACATTAGGAATATCTTTTTAAGTGGATAGCGCAGTACGCTGTTACCTAACACATAGGCCAACCACACAACTTTCACGGATGCGCTCCCAGTCTTGGCCGGGATCCTTCCTCCTGACATGCACATACAGGTACGCAGTGAATCCACGATGCTCGTCAAAGATAAGAAGGCCGTTGTTGGTGACTTTCACCTTTCTCCGCCTCCAACCATTGATGCAGAAAAAGTATCTTTGAGGTAGCGTACAGTACGTCGTATGATGCTGGATGCGCCGTCGAACACCAGGCGAACGAAAGTGGGATGCTTCTATCAAGGGCAGGCACATTTGTTGTTTCCGAATATACAATGGTGATTGGAGATAACCAAACTCCCTCCTGACTGTCCTGACCACTACACCATTCAGTTTTTGATAGACCGTGGTGGATTCGTTGCCAAGCTCTACGAGCTTGGACTTTTTACCCGGCCAAGATATCCATTTGACAGATCACATCCTCTGGGTATGTCCGAAAGTGTGCTCCGAGAGGGAAGAGATGCTCAAGTCGGTCAAACCGTCTGTTGGGTCTATTGGGCAGTCCGATCTGGTCGCCACATAGACCAACTGGCATAGCTTTTAAAAAAATTGTGGCGTCTTATTGCGGACGTGAAAACCTCTTCACATCAGGGCTCGAAATGGACCGGAACGCACTGGAGCGCCGTTCCGGTTCATAAAATCTCCAAAATTATCGCTCCGTCTCATGGAAATATTAATTTGACCGCGCGAGCTAGATATGTTATATAATAAAAAATCTAACAGACTTATTTTTATAAAATACATATACAATTAGATAACAACGTTAATATTTTCATAAAATTATCAAACGCTCCGGTTCGTGACATGATCTATTTCGAGCGCTGCTTCACATAGCTTTTTTCGTCCATATTTATTAGCTTTGTTGGCGATTTTTACTAACGTAAGTCAACTCAGTCAAAACTCGCTTGAGAGCAAGGCATGGGTATCTGCTCCTGAGACATTACCAGGCGAAAAAAATTGCTAATGCTTCACATTAAAAGTAGTGCCTCGTGATACGCTCCAATAAGACCGAGCGTGGTACGAGTTGGGTTGTTTTAGAGGGGTCTTTATTTGTGTTATCAAAAGTCAAAATGAGATAATATCATTTAAATAAAATCATTTCTAGGATGCCACTGATTTGCGGGTTTTCGCTATAATGTCAGTATTTTTTCAGTAGTGTTGTTTTAATATTTTTATACAAAGTTGTTTCGACGTGAGACCAGTCTAATTCGTGAATTGTACCAGTAACGTGTTAAAAATGTCGACTGTTTAGTACAAAATAAGATATATTATTTATTGGACAGAAATTAAAGTTACATAGGTGCCTAACATATTATTAACACCAAGTACGTTTGATAATTATGCAATTCTAAATTTTATTACTCTAGTTTGTTAAAATGACTTATTCTGATAAATGATTATTAAGTTTCGTTAACGTAAAGTATTTGCATTTAAGTGGTACAACATTTGTAGTTTTATTTAAAGTGGAATTAGTACTAAATATCGTCTATCATTTTAATTATTAATACAATGCATTTCTACCATGAATCGATAGTTAACATAATAATATTTAATATACAATATATATTTTATTAATACTACAATTAGCCATGGGGCCAATGACCAATGGCGAAGGGTGGAGGTATACCGTTAAGATCCGACATAAATTGTGCACACTAAATTTTGGCAGTTTTACGTCTTCGTTTTTATTGAACTAAGACTACAATTATTTACAGATGATGTTGGTTAATATTTACAAATCAATTAAACCCTTCCTAAACCGGCCATAATAGTTTAGTTATGCAATGGGCGATCAGACAAAATGGTGCACACTTTTTCTTACATACTCATTTGTTTTCGTTGAATGAAGATTATATATTACACACGCTGTTGGTTAGTTTTTTTAAAATTTCATTAAGCGCTGCCTAAACCAAATCATAATCAATAAAAAAAATTCTTTTAATTTTTAAAAATTATCTGTTATGGCTTGGATGGGCAGGGTTTAATTGAATTTTGAAAACTAACAAACACTATCTACACATTGAAAGTAAATACAGTAGACTGGCAAAGTTTAGTGTGTACTATTTATGTCGGATCACAACAGCCTAGCTCCACCCTTCGCAACTGCCAATGATAGTAGTGTAGTAATAAAAGTGAAACAATTATAAACTTTTAGAAAACTACATAAATGTAAAACAATCTCACCGGCACTCAAACCCAGAGTCTCCCTTACGCATTGGACTACGAGGGCCTCCCCTCTTTTCTTTAACCATCTTCCCTGATGCTGTTTTTTTTATTTGTTGACATCTTTTCAATATTTTTGTTGCAATGTTCGTAAATATAAATAAATTAAGACCCAATATGTCAATGTATGCAAACATCATTTTAAATATGTAATTCCGATCATTGATTTTAATCCGAAATCAATAAATTTACTGTATTATCGGACACTTAAACACTCTTTCTATGAAAGCACTAATTTTATAACGATTGTATTAAACATTGTTAAAAAATTTTCAGCATAGTGTCCAATCACTCAAAGTTCAACAATCCTTCCCAAAATGGCTTTCGAACTAGCTTACAATTATGAGGCATACTTCACCGAGGATTCCACCATGAAGAAGTCAGATATTGAGGACTTGAAGAAGTGGGTCGAGAATCTAGACATCAGCAGTAACGTGCCAAAGGATATAACGTGCAAACAACTGCTGGCCTTCCATATATCGTGCGAACAGAATATGGAGCAAACAAAAAAGTGCATCAAATCACACTACAACTTGAGGCTAAAAAATCCGGACCAGTTTGACAATAGAGATGTTACTGGCGAAGATATAGTGGAAGTCCAATATGTTCAGTGAGTGTTTGATCTTTATGTCATATTCTATCAAAGAATGCTACATATAAAGCGGCATTTTAGACCAAGTGAGCAAATGTTTGTTCTTCCCCCATTCCAGCGAAAGTCTCTTGACGTAAACGCTTTTTGTTGAGCGAGCAAGTGGAAGAACGAACATTTGCTCGCTTGGTATAATGCGTCAATTACATTGAGCTAGTCTACGAGCTGTTTGTTGGCGTATTTAAAAAAGGGCTATTCAGCTACTGCGATTGTGATGATGACACACAAAACTTTCAATTCGCTGAGAAGCCAACAAGCCAGCGACTATTTTGACAGAACGTAGTTCGTTTTTTACCGGAAGGTCTCTACTACGCTCTACTGTGCAGACACAGTAGGCCCACACGCCGGCGTATAGCGTGTAAAGTTGATCGGCTTTCAGCTTTTCTCGGTAGAATATTTACAATCTGCTTGTTAGCTTGTTCGATGATGACACTGGGTGAATTTACAGGCAGATTGTAAATTCGCCAACAAGCAGCTCGTAAAGTAGCTCAATGTCATTGACGCATAAATGCGGCTTTACTTGTCGAGTCGTAAAACCTGCTTTTGATATTTTTTTAAACCCTCTTTTAATTAATTTAAATTTAATTAACTGCATGACATTTCCTTGAAAATATGGGTACTTGTCATCATTGTTTTATGTCAGTTAATACGATAGGAAAATAAAATGGTTTAATTAATATATTGACGTAGTATCAATGAAATAAAAACTAGTGAAAAAATATCGACAGAGCGGTTTTTGTGACTCGCTTCTTATTATTATCGCTTAGCTTTTCTGCACAACAATATTGCTAGTTAAATTCTAATCATTGATTTAAGTTTTGTACTATTATTCCATTGGCGTCGTTTTGTGCGGCGAGGGTTTCTGCTTTCGTCATCTTTATGGCGTCCTGAAGAATTTAAATTTATATATGCCTGCCAATTACCTACGTGGTCGCAGCCATGGCTTATTCTGTGTCAGAACTGTTTCCTCGAGTCAAGCCTATCAGACAACATTAACGTAAATTAAACGCATTAATGTAAAGTAAATTCGCTTCCTAAAGAGATAGATATTTTCAATGATCTACTTTGCAGTTTTGTTGCTGAAAAACCATTGCATTTGACTTATTATTATGCTCTGAATTATATTCCCATTTCTGCAAGTGAATGTGAACGCGGATTTTTGCAAATGAATCTAATTATTACCGCTTCGATGAAGACCAAAACAGTTTCGGCACTTTTGTTGAAAGGTTACGACAATCGAGCTTAATTGCATATTTTTATGTAAATAATATTTCTTCCAATGCTCAATACAATTTTAGTGGTTAATAAATTATCTAGTCAAGGTAAACATTAAATATAAATTAGTATTTACTGTGGAATCTTTGCCAAGATTTATTTTTAATGTGATATTATAGCATGGTTTAACCAGACTGCTATAATTATCCAAAATTAGTAATAATTTAAAAATAATACTAAAATAGAATAATTGTAAAATCAGATTTATAACATGGTATAGCGTCTGAAACAAGAGTCCTCTTTACATTCACTAGAATTCAGTGTCTGACAAACTGTGGGCCGCAAGAAGTCTCTGGGTGTGCCGCGAAGGAAGAAGCCTCATAACTGTAATAATGATAATGCAATAATGATAATACAAATAATAATGCATATTGATTTAAATTTTCTTAAATTTTAAATAAATTCAACATCTACAATGTCGTATAGATTCGACATATTCAAATAAATATTTGTCACGATCGTACATAGTGATCGACACAGGGATACAGTGTCGCTGGTAGATACGTAGCAGTGTTGCCAACCGTACTATAATTATATTATAATTATGGTATAGTACTACCAAAATACTATAATTTTGAATATCGGAAAAAATATGTAAAAAGTATTGAAATTTCGATATTTCCGTTCGATAAATTGGTGCAAAGTTCTATAATTTCGCAATATAAGAAGATTTGGAGAACTTGGGAAAAAAATTGCTCGAAGAATTGCTCAAACCGTAAAAAATCCCTTGACTTTGGTTTAACTGTTTAACATGAAATTTCTTAAATTCTTGGGCAAGCATTTTTGGTCGGAAGAGGTACCTAAATAAAAAGGGATCTCGGAGTTTTTCAAATTCTCCGTTACTTTTTTCTGAGAACTAAAAAACATATACATTTTCAGCAGATGACAACGCGTACTATATTTTTCCCCAAATACTATAATTTTGGAGGCTCTGTACTATAATTCCACTTTGAAATGATGGCAACCCTGATACGCAGTGTAGTGAGTGTGAGAGTGTGAGTGAGTGAGTGAGTTAACAAGCGCACCCGCTCTGTGCCGATACGATGCTAGAGTTGGGTAGTTTGACTTTGTTTTAGTAACGTGGTGTCCGGACACTAACTTGTGTATACCTACTAGATGTGAGTTGGAAATACTGTCACCAGTTTGTGTACGCAAGTCTCGGATGCAACTACCCATACTCGGTACGTATGGCCCAATAAACTTGTTCTAAAGAATGCGGTGAGATCATCGCTAGTTGGTAGAATTTCAAGTATATTTTAATTTATTAGTCTATGCACTCGAATGACATAAACTTATGTATGAACAAGTCATGAATTTTGTGTAATTGGCAGCACATTCCCTCGAGAATGTGGTGGCGGCACAGGCTTGTTATGGCAGCTCAAAACATTTAAAAAAAAAAAAAAAAAACATTGTATACTCATTTTATGTTATCAAGAATATTATAAATTAACATAAATTTCTACTTAACAACTCATAAATTTTAAATGTGATTAAAATTTTATAATAAATGAGACATTTCGAAAAGCCATTAAAGCTGATATTTCAAATACTAGTTAAAGACAAGTTTCGCTACTAAGTATTTTTTATACTGATAGTAAGTATACTTAATCTTCAAAATCGACCAGTTTTCCTATCTCGTATACCTACGCGTCATGCATCGAATACATTTTGTGAGATACATTTTGATTCGTTTTAACACAAACTGTCAGTGTTTAGTTGTTTCGTAGATCACGGATAATATAACAAATAAATATCATCTTCTGCATTAATAAAGTTAAACCAGTTTTTCAATAATTCGCACCGTGAGTGTAAAACCAAGGCATCTGCAAAAGACATATTTTGGATATATTAAGGTTTGAAGTCTTCGTTTTGTTAGGAGAAATGGAGTTTCTAAAAAAAATCGTAATATTTGGTTTATATCTACATTATATTGCATGTTCTTTTAGTTACTTCACTTTTACATTATCAGGTTCACGACTTTTGCAGTTGTTTTGCATTTAATATCGAAATTGAAAAATTGGCAGATGCGTTGGTTTTACACTCACGGTGCGAATTATTGTACTTGCGATATGTTTTCTCGAACAAGGGTCAATCAAGGGGAGAATGTCTAAGGATAAAATAATCTGTATCTCATATACAGCAGATGTTCCACAAAAACATCATAAACTATGGATTTTACGGTGTGAACATTGCCATTCATGCTACTACACCCTCTGCAATATTGTGGGAATACAGCTAGTTCACAATAATCTAAAGTTATCCCTTATTTATTTATATAAAATCATCTCTTGCTATAATATTTAACAATATAACATATAACTGTGGGAATTCGGTCAGTCATGCATTTACTTTTTGATTGGCGTCTTACATCGATAATATTTTATAACAGTGCCTATCTATTAAGGTAGGCATTAGATTAGTCATAAAAATAACGCACGGCACTTTGTTCCATAATATTCCTGTAGACTGCGTTTTAGCCGGCTCTCATATCTAAGCTCGTCTCGTCTGCAACGTATCGAATACGTCGATGCGACGTCATCTTTATTCACAAAACTCACGTTATCTTATAGAACTTCGCCCACTGCTGGAATAAAACATTTTAGTTTGAAAAAACATCTGGAGGCACATGCAACTATTTTTACCTGACATGCAGCGCAGGTATAATCTCGAAATTTCGCAATTCGTCATTTATTTTGGCTTGCCGAGAGACGTCACTGTCCTCGCACAACCTTGCCTATACGCACATAAGAAAGTTGTATGTTGAGCTCAGTTTTAATTTACGACTATTATACCAGTCGAGACGATTTTCAATGTGCGACTGGGCTTAGATATGACATCTACATTGTCCTCACATTGTTTCTGACACAATCATAATAAGTAGAGAACGGATTATATGCATTTGCATTTTTAGTCCATTCTCACCGGTTATTGCATATTTTTGCTATAATTACAATATTGTGTAAATATGCTTACGTACCTGCGAGTATTAAAAAGCTTGAAACTGAAGGTTGACTGAATCTACTCAGTTAATGAATAAAATCCGCAAAATTAACTCCGCATTGCCAGAGGTATTCCCGCGTAGACTTAGAGAAAAGTTTGAAAACATTTTAAACAATAACCCGGGCTTTGAACCTTTGTATTGAATTGATAGTTTTATTAATGGGACGGGTGATTTTTTGCCAGAAACAATAAGTGCTAACATACCTAATGTGATCATTTATTTTTTTCCCCAAACCGGGACACCTAAAAAAGGGTAGGCACTTATCCATTTTAGGCGCCTTACACTTTCATACAATACAATTGACAAGATAGTAATATTTTTTCATGTCGTATCTATTTCTCGTAAAAATATAATCTATTAATACAAACCACCACTCTGTGGAGGTCCATATGATCCTATTAGGATCGGACATGGTCGAAGAAGATAATTAAAATTGCTTTAAGGACATCTACTTTCAACAGTGTTTTTTCACTCGTTTACAACTTATCTTAAGAGAATACCCTTTCTACTGGTGCATTAGTGCCGGGCAGACACTATTACACTATTCAATAATTATACGATTTTTTTTTTGTGATCCAAATTATTGGCGCGAAAGTGTTTGAACAACTCCACCCAAAGTTCTCCAAACCCTCAGTTGAAACATTCCCAGTGTTCCATTCAGACACTTTTTGCGGTGTAATGTAATTAGAAAAAAGTGAATACTCATTAAATATTTCTGTATCTTGGACCTTGGTCACAAGTTTCTTTCTTTTCGAAAACGGGACATTTTGGCGTCCCGAAGCTGTGTTCGGGGGCACTGGGACACGCCACCTGAAAACGGTACTGTCCATGTGAAAATGGGACGTCTTGTCATATTAAACATATCACCCAAATTCAAATACTGCCCAGTTACCTCAGTGAATGTGGAACGGTCTTTTCCTACTTATAAAAATATTTTGAGTGATCTAAGACACAATCATACTACCGAAAATTTGGTTTATTTGGAACAGTTCCTGATTGTTAAGGCTATACTTCAGCTGGGGCACGGTCTAAAACGATCGTGACTACGCGACGCGAAGATTATGTAAACGACGCGTGCAGAACAAAACATAATTTGTGATAAATATTCAACATGCGTCCATTTAATGTTATGTTTATTGTTCTATTATTAATAATAATAATATATTCATTGACATGTTTTCTTTTTCAAGTAAATGGGTAACGGTTTTTAGTCATCTTTACACGATTTAAGAATTAATTCCCCTGACGCCATCACAAAACAAAGTGATGTGTTCACAGCTCGACTTTCGATCTCCGATTGGCAGCCAGTCCGAAATTTTGTCCCACTTCAGTGTTGTCATATTTTTCTATGCTGATTATAGTATAAAGGCGTAAAAATTATAGTATTTCTGTAAAAAAAAAATATAGTACTTACAGGAACATTTTTCGGCTCGAATCCTTTAAAATTATAGTATTTTGGCATATTCTGCGTAAAATTATAGTTTTTTACATTTTTTGGAGAATCAAAATTATAGTATTGTACTATAATTTTATTATAGTATGGTTGGCAACACTGTCGCACCTACAAATAGTTGAAAATTATTTGCCGTGTCACTGAAGTATGCTCTTAATGTTTACAAGAGTAACAAAATGTGACGTAATTGAGAATTAATAATTAATGATTATTGTCGATACTTACTAATTATTATTAATTACTAAAAATTACTATTTTTTACTATTTAATATTGCATATTTTTACACTAATCATGCATATTTTAAGCATTTTTCATGAATATCTATGTTCATGTATATTTCAAGCTTTTTATGTTGCATGTAATCCGGTCTCTAATAAAAGCTTACTCTTCCACGTGCTTGCATTTCACTAACATAATTATATTTTTATAATTTCAGGGAGATTTTATATCTACCAGAAAAAACGGCCGATGGATATGGAATCACGCTCCACAGGCTTCACGACTTCGACGTTGAGAGATTCGATTATCTCGCAGGCTGCAAATATTCTGGCATGATTATTGGTTGGTAGATAACAATATATTCTGTTTTGTAGAATAAATACTAAACCTCATTTTTATTCAACTGGATTTATGAGTGTCTTTTTTAAGTAAGATTATTTATGCGCAGTACCCTAGCCCAGTGGTCGGCAAACCGCGACTCTTTGGCCCCTTGAGTACGGCTCTGCCACAAATGCCCTCTGCCCTATTTAACATGGCTACAAAGCAGAAGCAAAGAAAAACGGAAGACGAAAACCATTAAATTTAAAGTTGAATGGACCGACACTTTCGCGTGTATTCAGAACTTAAATGGCCTGTATTATTAATTGTCGGGAAAAATCGGCGCATTGAAATTTAGAGACACTTTACAACTAAATACGCATCATTTCGCACTAAATATCATGTCGGTGATGCAAGGAAGAAAGCAGTTGAGGAACTTTAGAAGAGTCAAGAAAAATTTAGTTCTGTGCTTATTTAATTACTGGATACAAGCTTCCAATAATGTTAATATATCAAGTTTTGTGATTGATAAAGAGATTTCTAGAGAAGAAATCAAAAGTAAATTGAGAAGTCGTCTTATTGATGAGAACTTAATAAAAATCCCTTACTTACAATTTAATTTTTATCAATACGTAACATCATTATTACGTATGCTATCAAGTTTTATTCAGTGTACCTATAGTGTAATTAAGACTTAAAACTTTAAAACTAAAGGTTATTAAGTAAATTTAATAAACAGTGTACCTACATATATAATTTGAGTTTAAGAAATTTGGCTCTCAAAAGAAATCTCAATCGTTGTACTATTGATATTTTGGCTCTGTTGACTAATGAGTTTGCCGACCACTGCCCTAGCCTAATAAAAAAGATTTCAAGTTGATTTTTGTTATACTGTTATAAAAATCGATGTTTCTTTTAAATATAAATATAATATTAAAAATATTAAAATATGATATAGTCAAAAATCTCTACGACAAAACATAGAAAACTTAATAAACTAAATTTTAATAAAAAATAAAATATATGTAATAATAAGACGGGGTCCTTTGACAAATTCACATTTTATAACATGTTTTTACAATACTAATTGTAAGTTTATCTTTGACCTCTGGTAGGTAGATGTATCGCCTTAATTATCGAAGTCAAGGGTGCAATGTAGAACTGTTGACGTTAAGCTACCGTTCTAACAAGAAAACACGTTACACGATCTTTCTTTCTTCCACTTATGCGTTATAATAAGAATTATATAATATTAATATGTTTTTCTCACTGAACTTAGCTCCTCAAAATCAGCTTCTTTAAGTCTCCCGCGGACAACTTTTCACCCTAACCACTATGTTAGAATTAAATTTGTTATGCTGTCACTTGATGCAATGTTTAATTCGTCTCTGTCCCTTCCTCTACTCTAACCCTACACAGCCTAAACTGAAGGACTCCCGAGCACCCCCACGCAGCATCCAACTGGGTGGAGTTCACAATACTTAACGATACTGTTAAAAAAAAACGGTGTGTGTACTTACGTATGCTCGTTAGAAGTTATACTTCTTTGGCGTAACAAAACAAAAACAAAACTTGCGATAACCTAGATTCTTCGACTAGCTCTTAATTATCTTGTTAAATTACACACTCAAGAAAAAGGACCGCTTATTGGAACGCCGCTGTTTTATTTCTATATACTTATATTACTAAATTATATAATTATTTATCGTAGTTTTTATTTTCTAAGTAACAACTGCCACTATGACGTGTATTAGTTTGTTTACGTAAGAAAATGCAAATGGCCGACAATAATAAATTCGCTGCCTACGCAACGGAACAATTCTAAACTATAATATTATACTGTATAATCGTCACGATTGCATTATCATACTGTGGCGTAATGGTAGTGCGTTCGGCTGATAACCGAACAATCGTGGTTCGAATCCAATCGAGTGCGATTTTTGTCGTGTGAAAAAATAAATTATGTGTTATATTTCACACGCCAAAAATACACTCTGATCTGATTTGCCAAACGCGCCTAGAGAAGTATAACTTCAAAAATAAAAAAAATAACACGTCTAACATTGAATACTTGAATTAATTTTTTTAGACTCTCAAATCAATGAAGTCGGACCAGACAATGGACTAGTAGTGCTATATGACATGAGAGGAATTAAATTTTCACACGTCACTCGAGTCCCTTTTAGGTATGTATAAAGTATTTTTTAATCGCCCTCATTATGTCCCACCAGAAATCCCTGAATTATGCCGTTCTCAGACTTGAAGGTATTGAAAGACCTGTAGACGGTGCTTCAATTTGTAGGACCATCATCTAAGCCAGTGATGGCGAACAAATGGCACGCGAAATGATTTCACAATGCACGCGAATGTCTTATTTTTAAGAGAAAAAAACCTATAATACCAATAAATGACAGATCGAATTGTATTAAAAAAATGTAGGGAAATACTCTTCAGGAATAAGCATTACTTTTGATGTAAATATATAATTAAATTATTCGGTCCTTAGGCTTTATGTGTCACACATAATATTATCGCACTAACCTCATCAGGCAGCGGAGAATGCCGCGCCGCGAACCTCTAATTTCAATCGATTTACAGTGCTTGAGACCACTGTAGCGAGAGAATGCCATATCTGGTCGGAGAAATTTTGGTGTCGATTTGTGCGTAAATAACCAAACTAATTAATAGATTTATGAAAAAAATTATTTCTACCCAAATAAAACACAAAAACTTCGTGAAGCTAGTAGTAATATATCTGACAGACAGTTTCAAAATTGATGGACCAAAATGTATGGCGTAATTGATAAAATATAAAGATAAAGCTATAATTGTGTATGCTATGTTCTGTGAGTGGTATCTAGAACATCGCCATTTTTTTTATAGAATTTTTAAAAACTATTGTTTCGTTATAACTGCTCGGCACAAGACATTTGAAAAATAATACTTGTAAAATTTTGGCACGCGTTCGTGAAAAGGTTCGCTAACCCTGATCTAATCGATCTCCCTCTTCAGCGTCGGCCTTTGATATATGCGTTGGCGATAAACCTTTCAGAAATACTATTTTTCCTTTTTCCTGTGCGACCAGAGACCTTCAGAACTTTTAAGGGCGGACGTGCTCAGCGTGGGTCAAAGTGGAGCTTTTATTCTATTTTCAAAGCATGATCCTGGACATTCCTTAAACGTTGTAGATAATCTATTTATATACTTTTAAAGCCTTATTATCCTTTATATTTATTTTAAACATTTGATGACTGCATAAAGTATTTTTATTCCATAAAATAGTATTCTCTTAAACCTCTCGCTCTAATGTTTAAGAATATAGTCATATTTCAGTACATGCATGTGCAGTGGTGTTAAGATTTTTTATATTTATTAATTTTTAAACGTATTTATAAAAGCATTAGTATAATTTATGTTTACATTATTATAGTGTAATATTTACGATAAAAAGTATATTGATAATCTCTGTGATCCCAAATTTGACAAGAATTAGGCATTTTATTATTCAAAAAATGGGCAAGATTAACACATTTGAAGATAATTCTAAAGATACTGATTATAAGCTATGTTTTTAACCATTTAAGTGTGATAAACATCTTACGAATAATGATTGCTTTATAATTATTGTTGACCTAATAATAAGGTAGTGTTTTTTTGAAATACGCCATTTCTTTTGGCATTCCCCAGTAGTTAAGCTACAACATACGGCCGTAGCCATAAATTGACAAACTAAAACTGAAGTATATAGTAAGATCATGGTAACGCGCGTGTTTGAACATGTACATGACCGATTTTTTTCTTAACAGTACATGTTCAAACACGCGCGTTAACATGATCTTACTCCCTATTTCACACCTGACAAAGATAGTGACCACCTTGTTTCAATGTGCCAACTTACATTTTTTTTGGCTACCGAATCTAATCCACTATAAACTTTTTTTTAATTATTCTCTTCTGCATGATTAATTTTCAGAGTCGTGGCGAACTTCTTGGAATATGCCCAGAACGGATTCAACGCGAGGATCATATCGATTCATATTTTCAATGTCACACCTCTCCTCAATACAATTATGAAGTTGATTCGGCCGTTTTTGAAAGGCGATCTAATAAAAAGGGTAAGTAGTGTAACCTCCCCCCATCTCGGTAACCATTCACAAGGCAGCGAACCACCAAGTGTGATTTCAATTTACGAAGTTAACATGTTTAAATAGCAATAAATAAATTCCACATAATCGACAACATCCATGAAATACTCCGTCCGAGTTAAGGAGTGGACACCTGACTCGCGTAATCTACAGATCGTACAGTAGTAGTAGGTTATAAATGCAATTAAAATACTAAACACAGCACAGTATAACTTCAATTACTTTGACTAATTGAGATGAAAGTACTCTGGATAATGAATGATATATTTGGACAGTCAAAAATCTAACTCATTTATTCTCATATGGCGGCAGGATAGATGTCAGTATAGATTTATTAAAAAAAAAAAAAAAAAAAAACACCACAGTCACCGCTACAAACACAAAATCACATGTCAAGACAATGGTATTATAGAGGCGCCAGTAGAGCGTCAATCCATGCCATCCAGAGAAGGCATACAGGTCTCAACAACATGCTCAATGGTTTGGATTTCTCCGCACTCACATGAAGGAGAAAGATTTAAACCTCACTTATACATGATATATGCAAATTGGTTATGTTAGCAGCATACCTCTGCTGTTTAAGCTTACGATTTATTTGCGGGAGTCAAAAGCTACGAACGTCATGGTAGCTGACTTCGGATTTCTAAATGTTGACAACTTCTACGGGCTATGTGTTTGATTTTTCATTTCTATCAATATACGGCTCCCAGTTGGCGGTGCTAAATCTTTTTATATCCTGGATCATTTTAACCAGATCACCAACGTCTTGGATATTCAGCCACTTACGGAGGTTTCGTAGCCGATATATATCCTAACACCTTCGCCTATACTGCCATTAGGAAATTCTAATCGTACGACGATACAGCCACATCTCAAAAACATCAAAAACTTGGTAGATTGGTACTGATATTACTGATAACCTCGAATCCAGTACGCATAATGATGTCCCGATATGTAAATTAATTGTAATTCGATCACTTCAAGATTTTGGCTCAGAAGCAGCTAAGTATACCTTCCTTATTAATAATAATAATATTCTCTGATTTTCAGATGGTTCTTCATCCTCCAAATATCAATTGGGAAGAATTCTACAGAGACGTTCTACCAAAGAGATGCCTACCATCTGATTTCGGTGGTGATCTTCCAGATACCCAAACCATCAACAAACAAAATGTAGAAAGAGTGTTAAGGCACAGAGCATATTTTGCATCTGAAGAGAAACAAAGACACTTTCATCTGAAAGATAGCAAAAAGACGACAAAAAATATAGAGTCAAGAATCTCGCATTTAGATATAGACTAATATATGTTTTGATTTATATACCTATAGAGACATAAGTATTACCTTATTATTTTATATAGACTGATATATATTATATTTCTGACGCCTTCTAAAAAATCAGCAAAACCAGCGTTTGACGGCGTAAATATACGAAGATTAGTAAAGTTTCATTAATTTTTTGTTCAAAATAACTGTAAGAATTGTAATAAAAACTATCTACCCAGTTTCAAGGAGGCAGTTGGCATCATTCTGCCATCGTGATGCGTGTGCTGACACCGGCTATGACGTTCCAAAACGTCGACACCAATTCTCTATCCGACGATACCGATTGCATTTCAACTATACCACGCTGTAACTGTCTGGGGAATGGGACAACTGGACGTCAGGAAAATTGGACCCCGCACTGTCGTAGACACGTAAACAGAACGTAGACGAGGAATTTTAATCAGTTTCTATCTACTACTTAGTGGTTTTAATTCATTTTACTCTTAACATAATGTTTATTATATTGCGGATTGAGAATTACCATGAATAAGGCTTTATATAAAATAAAAAACTCTTTTTTTTCGTTGGAACTTAAACATATGCACGATTAAATCATTATTTACGTGTTTTTTTTTACCATGTCCGATCCTAATAGGATCATATGAACCTCCACAGAGTAGAGGTTTGTATTAACAGATTTTGTTTTTTACGAGCAATGGATGTCCATACCCTGACTCACACAGACAAACTGAAAAATAATATGTGTACTTACCAGACCCAGGATTCGAACCTGAGACCCACAGCGTGATAGTCCAACGCTTATGCCGCGCGGCCACCGTGGGTGTCAACCGTTTTACGTGTACATATTTAATTTCTCACCAATAATTATTAAATCATAATATAATAATTTAAATATAAATAATAATATTAAATATTTTTTTTAAAAGTACCTGTACGTACTTGACGTATATTTATTTTCGAATTGCGTGGCGTCCAGTTGTCCCGGTGTCAAATCGTCCTAGACCCACTGTCTGTATACTCTCTCAACTCTTGATTAATTCAATCCATTCTACTCAGCTTCCTATCCAAATACCCTCCACCGAATAACACACAGCTCCAAGCATTAATAATTTGAATCAGATTCTGTCAGTTCTTTTGGAAAGGATTCCTTTGACACATATCATGCAATCGATTTGTCGGAAGATTTTAAAGGGTGTCTCGAAACAGTTAAAATCTCCCACACAAATTAATAAAATGGAAAAATAATATTGCCACTGTTTATGTTTCATAAATCTTCCATTTAAGTTTGACGGCGATAGTCACAAAATGATAGAAATTTATTTTAAGATAAGATTTGAATATGATTAAATATTTCGACCGTTCTTTAATAAAACGTTGTCTCCACTACTGGTCGTCATATTATTTAAATTAATCATGTACGCCACTATACCTAATCTATTTTTTTGTCAAGAATATCTAATTATTTTTTACACAAAATATAACAGACAGTACTGTGAGTATAAATGTGACGCTAAAAAACAAACGTAGCCATCTCCATCACAAGTGAAACTGAGTAAATCAACTTTTTTGTTTTTGTGGTTAATTTGAACCCGTAAGTTAATAATTTCCTAATTTATGATTATATTTTATTTAAAAGATACGGTTTAAACAATGCTCAATAATCGCAAATCTTTAACAAACAAGATATTTACGATTTTATGTTGGAGATGGCTATGTTTGTTTTGTATCATCTGGATTTGACCAGGTTTGAAATAAATACTATTGGAGATGGACAGTTTTGTTTTGTATTCGATTGGTTTGTTTTGTATTCTAACAAACAGGGTTGTGTTAAAATGGATGCCGGACGAAATCCCGAATGCTGAAATCCCGAATGCCGACATCCCGAAAGCCGAAATCCCGAAAGCCAAAATCCCGAATGGCCGGAATCCCGAAGGCCGAAATCCCGAAAAATAAAATATAAACAGTATTAATTTTCAACCAGCGGTTCCCCAATAGGAGGCGCTTTTTCTTGGGTGTGTAATTTAACAAGATAATTAAAATAGTTATATAAAAACTGTTATTAATTATGGAATGAAGCAACAAAATAATTTTCAACCAGCGGCACCCCAAAAGGCGGCGCTTTTTCTCGATTGTATAATTTATCTAGATAATTAAAAAAGTAGTATTAAAAACTATTATTAATTATGGAATGAAGCAAAAAAATAATTTTCAACCAGCGGTACCCCAATAGGCGGCGCTTTTTCTTAAATGTGTAATTTAACAAGATAATTAAAATAGTTATAATAAAAACTATTCATAATTATGGAATCAAGCAGCAAAATAATTTTCAACCAGCGGCACCCCAAAAGGCGGCGCTTTTTCTCGATTGTATAATTTATCTTGATAATTAAAATAGTGGTATTAAAAACTATTATTAATTATGGAATGAAGCAAAAAAATAATTTTCAACCAGCGGTACCCCAATAGGCGGCGCTTTTTCTTGAATGTGTAATTTAACAAGATAATTAAAATAGTTATAAAAAAACTATTTATGATTATGGAATCAAGCAACAAAATAATTTTCACCCAGCGGCACCCCAAAAGGGGACGCTTTTTCTCGATTGTATAATTTAACAAGATAATCAAAATAGTTATATAAAAACTATTATTAATTATGGAATGAAGCAAAAAAATAATTTTCAACCAGTGGTACCCCAATAGGCGGCTCTTTTTCTAGAGTGTGTAATTAAACAAGATAATTATTTTCTTACTTCATTCCATAATTAATAATTGTTCTTATATAACTATTTTAATTATCTTGTTTAATTATACAATCGAGGAAAAGCGCCACCTATTGGGGTGCAGCTGGTTGAAAATTATTTTGTTGCTTCATTTCATAATTAATAACAGTTTTTATATAACTATTTTAATTATCTTGTTAAATTACTTACTCAAGAAAAAGCGCCGCCTATTGGGGTACCGCTGGTTGAAAATTATTTTCTTTCTTCATTTCATAATTAATAATAGTTTTAAATACTACTATTTTAATTATCTAGTTAAAATATACAATCGAGAAAAAGCGCCGCCTTTTGGGGTGCCGCTGATTGAAAATTATTTTGTTGCTTTATTCCATAATTAATAATAGTTTTAAATACTACTATTTTAATTATCTAGTTAAAATATACAATCGAGAAAAAGCGCCGCCATTTGGGGTGCCGCTGGTTGAAAATTATTTTGTTGCATCATTCCATAATTAATAATAGTTTTTATATAACTATTCTAATTATCTTGTTAAATTACACACTCTAGAAAACGCGCCGCCTATTGGGGTGCCGCTGGTTGAAAATTATTTTCTTGCTTCATTTTATAATTAATAGTAGTTTTTATATAACTATTTTAATTATCTTGTTAAATTATACAATCGAGGAAAAGCGCCGCCTATTGGGGTGCCGCTGGTTGAAAATTATTACTGTTTATATTTTTTTATTTTTCGGGATTTTGGCCTTCGGGATTTTGTCCGGCACCCGAAAAAAACAACAATATAAATGTATAACTTATTTCATATTTACAACTAACACTTAATAATTTGAAAATTATAATTGGGTTTATGAATTTATTTTGAGTTTTATGATATTAGAATTTAATAGGTAACTAAGCAAACATAACAATATTTTTGAATAAAAATATATATAAAAATATAGATGACTGAACCAGTTTACACGATATTATGCAGCTTTAAAACTGAACTTAAAATATGAACAGCCAAGGCACAGCCCTGAGGTTCTAAGATGCTAACTGTCGTAAAACGTTTGAAAATCAAAATTTACTTACCGTTTTTCAGTCTTCTTTGAACGTTTAATGGTATAATTTGATCTGGTAAACTTTCGTGCATTCTCTGGAGACACTATTTCAAACTTTATTTGGATTATTTTCCATTCTTTGACAATTATTTCGCTTAAAAACTTGAAGAGCACATCTTATATACAGAGAAAACTTTTTGCTGATGGGAGCCATATTGATAAAATGCCACGACATGATTGGCCATTCTGAAAAAGTGCTACGTCGTGATTGGCTAAGACGAATGTGACCACGTTTGATATAAAAAGTCAATGGAGATGACTAAGTTTGAAAAAAATCACAACTTTTATTTTGATTTTTTAAGCAGAAAATAAGGAGATAGACATGTCTGAAGTGAATAGTATTATATAAAACAACACAAGCAGTCATACCAACCAAAAATCTCAAAAAAGTCAGTGACTGGAGATGGCCACGTTTGTTTTTTAACGTCACAAATAGAAGTGTTATTCGCGAATCAGAAGAGTGTTGTGGTAAAAAATATATTTAACTGGTTTACAGTGAAAAATAAAAGTGACTATTCTTTAGGCTTTTTATTGAGGCCACATTTATGTATTTATGTAATCCATGAGTCACAACCACAGAATAATTTAATAAGATAGAAATGTGAAAGCCAGTCGCCATAAACCTAGACGTTGACGTCAGTTTTGATTTACGACTTAATGAACACTCTGAATTCTCTAAATATTATCAATATTGAATGCGCGTTGCATTTTCGTGACACGAGTTTAAGTTTACCCCATATTAATCCACACTAGAGTTGCAAACCGTGCTGCAGCCTCACTCAGAAGGTAACCCACGTCCCTTTATTTTTTTTTCCTAGCTAATTCCATAAGCCGGCCAATACTTTCAAGTCATCATTGGTTTATGACAACAAAAGAAATAAAAAGCCTGCCTGAAGTTTCTCAAATATTACCAATATAATGCGCGTTACGTTTAGGTGACAAACGTAATGCATAATATTATTATGATGCAGACGATGAAGAAGATTAAAAAAAAAAAAACATATTCTCATACTCGAGAATCGTACCAGTGTTGCCAGACGTCCCGATTTTTGCGGGACGTCTCGCTTTTTAACCAAAAATTAGATTGTCCCGCACGGGACAGCTAGATTCACGATTATTTAACGAATACTTTCAGATGAATTTAAAATGGTCAGATGTTAGAGGAGGTCAAGACCACCATAGAGTTGTGGCGCTAGCGAGAAGAAGAAGGGGTTAAAAACTGATATTTAGAGGGATACTGATGTTATCAAGAATCAATAATATCCAAGATTGTTTTGTCTCCCAAGGTGCAGAACTAACCTGCCATTGATAAACCTAATTGGGAAGGCAATAGCTCTATTCAACCAAATCACTTTGGATATTGACATATTCCACCTATGCGGGGATGGGTATTGGTGGACGTTGTTTTATAAATTCTGAAAATAGGGTCTACTTAGCTCATTCGGTGTACTTCCTTGTATCTAATTTAAAATTTTTGTATTTACACGTAACTGTTTTACTGTTTTTACTGTTGTATTTACACGTAACTGTTTTACTTTTACTGTTTAATAACTGAATACTGATATATTTCTTTTTTTATATACCTATACTGTTTTAATAATAATATTTAAATGTTCTGCTATGGAAGTCTTAAGTAATAATTTTCAATGTTCACTATTACATTATAAAATGATTTGATTTGATCACAAAAGATGATCACAAAAATTAACGGAATTTGAGACAACACCATGAATCAGCGCCATCTTTAGATTAATAAAGCCTAAGCATATCTTTTTGCATAAACAACGAGTGGTCCACTGTTCAGCTGTCAAAATCAGATTCCAGATTGCTTGACATATTGATTCGCCCTTTCTCGTTTCAAATTGAATTATAAAAAATTCTCAACGCAAATATATTAACTATCAGTGTTATTTATAAATAGTATACATTTCTGTTATTTATCAGCTGTCAAAGTCAGACTAGTCCTTCACACAAAAACCGGTGGTAATATCGATTTCCAAAAAATATGTAGCATTGATCTATGCATTACATTTGTAGGAGGTGTGTTAATGCTAGTGTATTATATCATGTAACTCATCTATCCAAATCAACCCATTTCCTGTGTCAAGACAGCTGGAAATATCGATTTTTAATAACCACTAAATCAGATGAACTCCAAGGTCTTCAAGATACGTTATAATAATAAAGAAATCTGAAACTAATAATACTCTGACAAATGAACACGGCAGACGCGTCAGTATTAGCACTCTATGGAAAAATGGCAGGCAATGACAGGTCATCCATAGACAACGGGAAGGGCGGAAAAGGTAGGACCAGTCGTGAATGTTTCGGCTTTCTCTTGAGTCGGCAATGCATGAATGCATGATTTGGTGTAAAATAACGAATGCTACTTGCTTAAATCTTGTGTTTTATTCGTTGAATAAAAGTTTAATTAATAAACCATAGTTGCTTATACATTTGTAATTTGTTTTATTTTTAATAAAAGTTTTGTTTTTCAATTTTTTATAATATTACATACTTATTCGTACCTAATACACTTATAATGTTGTATAACGATCGTTAGCATAATAGTTTTACTGTATTTAGGTTTTATGGCAACCTTGATTTTGTAATTTACAGATATAACCAGTTTACAATAATGACCTCACAGACAGGAACATTAACTGGTTTAGTTAGTCCGTCATAGAAGGCGAATTCAATGTGATTTTGTCTACCTACCACAATAAAAAAAAACACTAAACAATAATTAATTAGTTAGGTAGGTTTTTACTTTTATGCAAATATTTTTTTATTCGGTTTAACGAGTACATGACGTGAGAAATAATTAAAAAGGAAAAATACGTTATAAGTGTTTTCACTCGGTTATCACTAGGGACTACAATGCCCGAATTTCAAAACCGCTATCCATTATTTTTCGATAGGTACCGAAATACCGGTTTTAAAAATGAGATAATACCGATATATTCGTTATTGAAAGTGGAAAAAGTGTATTAACTCATTTAGTGCTAATACCGCGACGTGCGCGTTTGGAGTACTTGGTCATTAGATATAATTAATATGTTATTTAAATGTGGTAATTAAAAGGTAATTAAAAGTTCAGCAGTGATTGTGTTTAACATAAAAGGTTTAACAGGAATGTAATTTTTATGCCGGGATACGCGATGTCCGCTTTACTTCCGTTGTCTTTCGTCGTCCTTGACCAGCAACACGTGCAGATTTGTGAAATATATTTGCATTGTAGGTAGTTACCTACTTCCCTAATTTAAAATTTATCCAAATATTTTCGCCAGTCGCTCACGGGTTTTAGAAGTTGACAAGTGTATTTTTAGGTGAATCTAAAATTGCGATTGATTCGCTTGTATAATAATTGGTAACCTCAGCCCTGGTGAGGAATATTTCATGATGAAGTTATAATTATTATACACTTTAATGGACTTTCTTGTGTCTAATTTCTTGATGTTTATTTACTAAAGAGTAGGTTATACAGTAAAGGATTTTTTTATCAATATAATGCAATATTGTGTTTGGTTTTATTTCTTACGGGATAAAAATAAAGATATTACTAATTGTAAAAAGTGCAATAAACTAATAAACATTAGATGGATTTACAAGTGGCATACGCATCTAAGCATATCTTCATAATATAAAATGTATTGAAAGATCATTCAAAGAAGAAAGTGCGAAAGGTTCAACTACTGGGTATTTGTAAACATCAGCATCTCTACCATACTATCATCTTACCTTTACCTAATTTAACGGTTTTTGCTATAAAATATTAATACTATATCTGGATACTTTTTTAATATTTTTCACAAATACCGGTATTGATACCGGGTCTTCAATTAGGAATACTGAAATACCGGTATTGATATTTTCATTCGGTATTGCAATCCCTAGTTAACACATTGGAAGTGAATAGTTTTCACAAACCAACGACTACTATCAATATTGATCATTGAATGATCAATTAGCACTATGGAAACCTACAGTTCTCCGTTGTCAATAGAATATTGTACTCGCAAATACATTTTGCGCTTACGAATGGTTTGAATATTTCACATAATGTTTTGACACAATAATATTATTAAGATTTCTTGTTTTTTTTTTGTTTTTGACACATCATTTTATCGGTAATGGTAAGATTGGTCAGCGGATTGCTGTGCAGGGCGCCAAGTGCAGTCTCTTACCATGCCTCCAAAAGTGCATTCCAGTTGTAACAGCTGCCGATGTACATAGCAAAGCTTTATCGATATTCCTACAATGGTGCAAATACGCCCAAAATCTAGGAAACAAACTACTTTAGGTCAACCAGAGAAATTTTGGAGCTGCCTGCGGTGGAAAAAATAATTGCAAGGTGGGTCGAGAAATGCCACCCGAGGGCATGCACGACATCAGACTTTGGACGACGATGTATCGGATACGATTCATTATAACTATAAAACGACTGTTACATCACGTGGTTTTTGCATTTTGATTATACGATATTACGTGACGTACGCGTGTTGACTTTTCGTAACAGATACTCGATCTCTGGCAGAAGAATTAAAAACTTTCTCTTCTGTTTCTCCTCCTTACAATTCTTCTGCATTCTAAATAATAATCTTATTTTGGTTCCGCAAAGGTCTAAGCATTTTAATATTAATAAAACTTCACGCGATATTGAATACACGCAGAATTAGGGTCGAGGAAATATAGTATCAGGAGTGTAAATGCGGTGGAGGGTTTTAGTTCGAGAAACGACCGTGGCGGCGTAGAAGACTTGATCGATAAGTCACACTGTAGAGCCAAAAACAATAGAAGAAGTAGGCATACTCCAATGATCGTTCAAACTGCGAAAGTGACTCCAAGGAAACTGTGGAACATGTGATGATCTATCCGCTCGTTGTAACCAGTTGCATAATTGATGAATGGAAGTAGCAAGCAGTCTATAGTGTTAATTATTTTGTAGTTTGTCTTGCATATAATAATATATACTTCGGATCTTTCTATGTGTTCTAGTACATACTCGTATTTATATATGGCCACACTCCTTAAATACCTATGTGACGATGGAGAGCAAAACCCAAAGTCTCGAATCCAAACAAAAATCATGAGAATAAATCAAGGAATGGATTTGGTTGACGATTTGTGTATCTTGGCTCTTAAAAATAGGAGAGTTTAATAGGAAATTTTTGAGACTTTACTTAAAGCTATATGAACTATCCATAACTTTATCCTACTGACTTGTGGATTTATTGGGCTTCATTTTTACTCACATTTTTATATTAGGGTAGACATAAATGTAGGTGTGTACTTGGCTTTACCGTGAGCAACACTTAATCTCAAAAAAAATGACATATGTAGCAATCATATCATTCAGCATTAAATGAATGACACACTTTAATATGTATGTTATGGTGTCAAAACAAAGTAATAGAACGATAATAATCATTTATATCTAAATCAATTAATTATAACTAAATCAGTAAGGTCTGTTATGACTTGTTAATTGCGACAATATCTTGAAATATATGGACTGCTCTTGTATATATTGGAAGAAAAATGCATGAATCCTCACTCACTGATCGAGTCCATCACGAGATGTACTACTATTGTCACAAGTCCATCACTCGACATAGTAAACCATCATTCCACTCGAAACAAGTCTCTCATCTTGATTACATCGATCTCATCAGTACATCATTACCCACGATCATAACCTCACACTTCCATCTTCATTAAAGTATTATTCTATTCTTGTATCGATAAATAAACTCTCTCCTCGAAACCTACAAAGCTACAATGACCTTCTCTCTCCTCCACCTCATCAACTCTAATTATAATCAACTTTAATATAATATATTCACAGATGTCATCTGCTACATGTCTCCGATCGAATAATATTTCCAGAAATCAACTTCTCAAAATGGCTTTTGACCTTGCTTACGACAACGATAACACCAAGAAATGCATCAAGTCACATTACAACTATAGGATTAAATTTCCGGACCAGTTCAACAATAGAGATGCTACTGATGAAGCCATGGTAGAAGTACAGGAGGTTCAGTAAGTTTATTTTATTGTTTCATTATGAGGAATGGTCATACAATTATTAGATCCGCACTTGACTGCCTCGTGGAATAACACACTAAGTAAGTCAAAATAATGTGTTATTCACTTTTTGATCTTTTGTTTTATAAAAAAATAATTACAAGATAAAAAGATAAAAAGAACTTTTTATATACTTACAACGTTTTTAAATTTTCTGTTGAATCATATAAACTTGACTTCACTAGCTTAAACAATCAAAAAAAATGTATTTGATAGAAATAATACTGAAATGTCATTTTGACACTCATATTGATTTCCATAGTAATGCACGTATATATTAATAATTTAGTTGTTAGGACCCTAGCAACTAATAATAGTGGATTGGATTACGGATTTCTTCCGAAATAACTTTTCATACAAAACAGAATTAACTGAAAATGAATTTAATTCTACTTTAAAAATGGCTAAAAGTATTAAAAAATGCATTGGCATCGTATTCTGATATATTCTAAAAGTTTCAAATGTCTAGCTAGTCGAAAAGTTAGTCAAAAATCGATTGCAAAATTTGTACCGGACAAACAACCACCTGACAAACAACTACCCGACAAATAAGAATACGACCTAATAAAAACGTTGTATTAACATGAAATACAAACCCATCTCTAGTTGAATTTAGATTATTTTCAATACGACACTGAATAAGACATTATGTCGAGTTGGTGTGTTATTCGTTGCAAAAAAATACATAAGCACTCAGTATGACAGTATGTAAACAAATTATTTTAAATGTATTGTTTAAATAATATTTTACCATAGAATATCACATTAATTGAGATTTTTCTATCGCATTTATCAACATTGAAAAATTACTATCTTTCGTATTCGTAATCATTCAAACTTATCTTCATTAATTATTGTCAATTTAAAATTGATTTCTGCTTGTTTTTAAATTACCGTGAAAAAACGTCATGTTTTGTTATGCAGCACTTTTTTTCATAGAAAAAAATATATTTACGTGAAACAACATACCTACTTAGTAAAGGTACCTACATACCATATGAAAAAATAATAATTACAAGATAAAAATAACTTTTTATATACAACGTTTTTAAATTTTCTGTTAAATTATTATGCTCAATATGCTCAAACTTGTATTTGATATGAAGTAAATAAAAAACAAACAAACAAATATATAATACTGAATTCATTTTGACATTTCATTTTGATTTCCATAGTAACGCGCGTATATATTAATAATTTAGTTGCTAGAACCACCCTCTTAGCAACCAATAATAGTCTTTTACTGTTTACGGATTTTTCTGAAATAACTTTCCATACGAAACAGAATTAACTGAAAATTCAATTCTGCTTAAGATGGCTAAAAGTATTAAAAGATTGCATTCGCATCGTGTTCTGATATTATATTCTAAAAGTTTCAAATGTCTAGCTGGTCGGGAAATTAGTTAAAAATCGATTGCAAGATTTGTACTGCACAAACAACCACCGGACAAACAAGAATACGAGCTAATAAAAACGTTGTAAAAATAGGAAAACTCACACCAAATCTAGGTGTATTATTTTAGTATCTATTAATAACACCGAATTTAAATTCTAATAGATTTAAGTTTTGTACTATTCCATTTGAGTGGTTTTTGGCGGCCAGGGTTTCACTTTTCGGCATCTTCAGTAACTATGTGCACTCACCAAAAGGTAATTCAATTACACACTGACAACGAATACAGTTCATTTTAACTTATATAACACACTAATACAATAAAGTAGGTAAAAACCTCATATTATGACAAGGATCGCAATACAAAATATAACAAACAAATGATGAATAGTTGAAGTGTTTGAAAAAAACCCCTTTTATCACCCAATTATGGTATCTCTCAAGAATTGCCTCGCTTTCACAGTGCTTAGCAGTTGGTGATGCTCATTACTGATCACTCAACTTGAGGGTGGAAGTAGTCTGCAGACAGTGCAATGTGTAGATAGCAGTTAAAACCTAAAAATTACAACATTTTAAGAATTCAATATTTTAATAATCAGCAAAACACTGCTGTGCGAACGGACATATGATCGCCTTTCGCCGGCTGAAGAAATGCTTACGTGCCGGGTGTCAGTTGTCGCATCACAGGAATGAACGAGTAAACAGTGCATTCCTGTCATTGTGTCGTGTGAAATCCATTGTTGGATTGATAACGTTTGTACCTTGATCAAATTTCGCAGACAAAATCCCAGGAATCAATCCGCAGTGTGGGAACAAGAACAATAATTTACCCACGCTGTGGATAGCATTTTCTTTGTCTACTTTCAATATAAAAACAGACGTGGCAATCCAACAAGAGATCAGTACCTTAAATTCGTTCGTCTTAATCACACGCTTCTCGCTTCAACGTTAAAATAATTTGTATTACAAACACTATCGTCGTAAATCTAGTTTATAAACTTTATATTGTACAAGCTGTAAATTGAATTTGTAATTTGTGTTAAGGGATAATAAATTTGGGGAATTACTTTTATACGCATCAAAACCTTCTGATTCTATTCATCACCTACCCCTCATCACACCATCCCTGGCAACAAACTCATCAATATATTCTAAGGAATTCAAGCTCTGTACTATTCCATTTAAGTCGTTTTTTGCCACCCGGGCTTCGCCTTTAGGCATCTTCAGGCGCCGTGTACACTCACAAAAGGTAAACACACACTGACAACGAACTCTCTTTACTCTAGCTTATATAATAAAGCAATACAATAAAGTAGGTAAAAACTCCATTACCTACCTATCAAGTCAATGGTTCCAAAAAAATACAATAAACAAATTATGAATAGTTGAAGTGTCAGTAAAAAACCTAATTAGAAAAAACCCTATCTTATTAATTACAATACACTTGATAGCATATTATAATAAATCGTCAAAACTTAATAATTTATTATTATTATTAAACTGGCGCTAGGGGCCGTTCAGGTCCATGGCCGACTGCACAACGTTTTTCCAGGCATCTCTGTCCAGCGCTCTCTCTTCCCAGTTGACTATCCCCAGCCTTTCCGCATCCCTTTGAATGTTGTCCGCCCATCTCCGTCGAGGGCGGCCAAGAGGTCGAGTGCCAGCTGGTGTGCCTTTGTAAATCCTATAGAGAGTTCTAGATCGTTCAGATCGTACAACGTGGCCCGCCCATCTGAGCCTTCTTGACCTCAGAATATTAGTGATTCTAGGTTGGTATCGGTCGAAGAGCTCAGCGTTTGTGCGGATGCGCCACCGGTGGTTCTCATTGACGGGTCCAAGTATTCTCCGGAGGATTCTGTTTTCAAACACTTGGAGCGCCTTTTCTTGTTTTTCTGTTAAACCCCACGTTTCACATCCATACATGACGATTGGCTTGATGACCACGTTATACACCCGGAATTTCGTTTTGATGGACAGCATTTTGGACCTGAACAGACGACTCAGCGCGAAGTACGCTGCATTTCCACTTCTCAGTCGGTCAGAGAGCTCTAGGGACATTTCATTTTTAGAGGTAATGTTGGAGCCCAAGTACTTGAAGAGAGAGGTTCTCTCGAACGAGGAGTTTCTTATTCCAATGTTTCCAGAGGGTTCAATGCCTCTTGTCATTTTCAAATACTTGGTCTTTCCCACATTTACTCGTAGATTCAACCTTTTCGCTGTGTCCTCCAGAGGAGTGAAAATATCTCTGACTTCTTCTTCAGATTCTCCGAGCACCACCAAATCATCTGCGTAGCCCAATATTTTATGGGACCCATTCAGGGTAACTCCACCTTCTGCTTTCAGAGCTTCTCTAACGGCTTTCTCTAAAGCTAAGTTGAACAGCATTGGTGATAAGGAGTCGCCTTGTTTTAGTCCTGCTGTCACCTTAAAATTTAATATTAATTTAATAATTTAATAATTTATGAACAATAAAAATACTACATTCAAGAGGTGTAAATCGTCAATTCTAAGAAAAATAATTAATGGGGTGAACTAATGAGGTATTAGTCTTTAATAATACTTTTACATGGTACCTACTTTTTTATAATATTATTTTTAAAAAATACATATAAACTCGCCAGTGGCGCACCCAGGATTTATTATTGGGGGGGGCCCAAGGAGGAGAATGTAAGTCTCATAGGCTCTTTTTCTTCTTCATATAAATATTTTTACATATTTTCACAATACACGGCGATATATTTGTACAGTTTCTCCTAGTTGTTATTAAATTGGAGGCATAGTGGCGGTAACCGTTGAGCGTGTCATCAGCGACTGGCGGATTGGAAGTGAACAGCGACCATGCTGGACATGTGTACCTAGTATGCTAAAATATTACTTAAATAATATCGGCTGTGCTACCCGCTTGGTCTAGAGTGGTGTTTCCCAAAGTGTGGTACGCGTACCCCCTGGGGTACGGGAAGAGTTTGGTGGGGGTATGCGCTGCACCAGGTTATGGCTACGCCTGGTGCAACAAGCATTAATACAATATCCATGCTAGAAGGTTTATCGTAGTGGGTAGTTTATAGTAATTGTAGTGGGTGTATTCGTTCTTTTCGCCGAATGTTTATCGTAGATTTTTGGTTTTTCAATATTAAGGTTCCAACATATTAATCGAAAATGGACAAAAAAGTATTATTGCATTTAAATTATACACAACCTACTCAATACAACACAGCCTAATATCTCGTTTATCGGTCTTTTGTCTATTGCACTCGGTGTACCTACACCATGGCCCCCACATCCTGAAACGGGCCCTCAGGCTAGGGCAGTGGTCGGCAAACTGCGGCTCATTGGCCCCTTGAGTGCGGCTCTGCCACAGATGCTCTCTGCCATATTTGACATGGCTACAAAGAAGAAGCAAAGAAAATGGAAGAGGATAACCGTAAATGTAATGTTGAATAGACCGAGACTTCGCGTTTATTCAAAACTTAAATGGCTTACCGACCTGTATTTATGTGTCGGAAAAAATTGGCGCATTGAAATTTAGAAAGATACAACTAAAGACTCGTAATTTTGCGCTAAATATTCTGTCGATGATGCAAGGAAGAAAGCAGCTGAGGAGAAGAGTCAATAAAAATAAAGTTCTGTATTTAATTAGGTACTGAATAAAATCTGTCAACAATATTAATATTGCAAGTTTTGTGGTTAGTAAAAAGATTTCCAAGAGAGGAAATCAAGAGTAAATTAAGAAATTGATTTATTGATGAGAACCTGGAATCGTGCTTAAAATTAAATCAACAACATACGAACCTGACTTACCCAAACTTTACAAGGAGATGCAAGGCCATTATTCACATTGAGTTTGTCAGTTTCATGATTCAATTTTATGGATACCTGACTTACAATTTAATTTTTATTAATAAATAAGATCATTATTACGTATGATATTCAGTTTTATTCAGTGTACCTACCTATAACTTAATTAGGACTTAAAACTTTAACTAAAGTTTATTAAGTAAATTAGCAGTGTACCTACTTACTACCTACGTATATAATTTAAGTTTAAGAAATTTGGCTCTCAAAAGAAATCTCAATCGTTGCACTGTTGATATTTGGCTCTATTGACTAATGAGTTTGCCGACCACTGGGCTAGGGTATTTGACGGGCCCCCTATCCACCGCTTAGATTAAAGGCAGTGTGAAATACAACATTAACGTTTTTCAAATTGTGTTTTAGTTCAAATTGAGGGTACTTATACAGTGAATTATTGGCGATTTTCAATACATCTACTTTAATAATAAAGCTGTCGAGTATCGACACATTATAATTAGAAAATATATTGGACAAATATATAAATTAAAATGTTCATAGTCGTGAAGTATAATAGCTTTTTTTACTATTAAAGCTAATTTATGATGTGTATTTATCTCACTTATCTGGTCAACCCGACACGCCAGGCCCCCCACAACCCGGGCCCCCAGGTTAGAGCCCTGTCAACCCTCCCCAGCCATGACCTATACCACTCCGGAATTCGGGTGGACACCGAGAATATCATTAGGGAACGGGTTTCTAAAAAAACCTGACGTTAGTGTTTCGAAATTTCCCCTGGGTGCGCCACTGAAACTCGCCTAATATAATGTATATAAACTCACCTAATATACACAGGCATACTTACCTAAATCCTCATCCATATATTCTCACACATACATATATAAATTTTGTATCAAGAACATTGACCATAATATAGTCTCATATGTAAAACATCATAATTATAGGATATAACAAAGGGCTACTAGGAAAGCTAAGTTGATCATTCAAAATAGGTAAGCTCGTAACTGTGCTCTATTTATTTCTAATATTTCTTGGTAGAATAATAATTTATAATCACCCGTATGACTGTGAGTGTACACGGCGCCTGAAAATGCCGAAAGGCGAAACCCGGATCGCAAAAAACGACTTAAATGGAATAGTACAGAGCTTGAATCCATTAGAATTTAAATTCAAATTCCATCAAGTACCTTCAGTCGATAGTATTAATATCATCAATATATATTCCTTCACCCAATGTTGTCACAAAATTTCCTCTCCTAAATAAAACCTTCTTTATGTAGACATTAATTCCGAAGATACTAATTTTAAAAACTGCTTATTTTTTTAAAAATAGAACATACTAAACCCTTTTTTCCTCTATTACCAAAAATTCATCCGAATTCTTAATTAGAAATCTCTTTTATAGAATATGATGCATAATTAATTTATCATTGCTTTCACTAAACCATTATTGTTTTACTATTTCAGGGAGTATATGGGACTACATGAAAAGACAGATGAAGGCTATTCTGTACTGCTGCACAGACTCCACGATTTTACAGTTGAAAGATACGATTACCTCGCAGGGATCAAATATTTTCACATGAGCCTTGGTAAATAATGTTATCAATGATTTCAAGAAAAATATGTATCCGTATGACCAGTATTCCCTCTAAACCAGTGATATCAGTGGTGCCATTGTATAAGTTCTTTAATTGCTCGCGGATACCACAATCAATCAATTAGTTTGTCTTCTTTCTCACAACAATGTTTTTAATATTATTAGATAGGTACCTATAGATTTAAAATAAAAGTTATTAGTAATAATATTATAAAAGTATACCTATATTAAATTACAATTTTCGATTACGTGAAAACCTTATTATTATAATATCTCAAGCCAACCGTCTGGAACGATTTTTTTTTTTTTGAGAACGATCGTGTCGAAAAATTCCGAGAATGTACGAAAATATTCGAATTAACTTTGAGCTTAATTGAGGAAACTCACACATTCAAAACTCTGCTTCAAAATGTAGTGCATTGGGGTGGGGTATAGCCTATCTGAATTATACTTATTAATCTGTTCTATGGTTTCCGCGTTCTTTTAATGTATTAATTTATTATACCTACTAAATTGATCATTATTTTGACATATTTAAATAAAAATTAATTTTATAAATCAAATAATTCTTAAAAAATATATTGGACTCTATATAACAAACATCATAAATTGATAGCTACATCTATAATTAAGTAATTTCGACTTTAAAAAATCAAAATATGATTAAAAATATTTGATTTTCACCATATCCTGCGTCCTGTAACAGCGGCGCCAAATTGGCGCCGATTCCAATGGGTTAATTAATTTATATTTTTACTTCTTTCAGACTCTTACATAAATGAAAATGGACCTTACAGTGGTGTCATAATATTATATGACATGCGAGGGGCAACGTTTGGACATGTATTGAGAGTTCCTTTCAGGTACCTATGTAAAGATTTCATCCTTTTTATAACAGTGATGCACAACATTTTTATCAGTAGGCCCAATTGACCAATTTTTTAATTGTTCGCAGACCGCTATATTATAATACTATTACTATACACTAAACTATTTTTTTATTCATATGTTTTTATTGATAATTTGAAAACAGCTAGAAAAAGTATTAGAAAAAAATACGACCCCTGATGGGACTTGAACCCGTATCTACTGGACGGACGCATATGTGCTTCACCAATTAAGCCACAGGCTTACTATCTCTTTACGACGAAATTAACTAGTGTTTTTTTACATATTCAAGTGCTTATCAAATTGCAATATTTTTTGGCTAGGTATCAGTTTTTATTTTTTTTAATTAACAGCCCACATGCTCGTCGTAGGTCAAAATTGAGTTTTTATTGTATTTTCAAACCATGATCCTGGACACTCCTTAAACGTTGTAGATAATCTATTTATATAATTTTGAAGCCTTATTATCCCTTATATTTATTTTAAACATTTGATGACTGCATAAAGTATTTTTGTTACATAAAATAGTATTCTTTTAAACCTCTCGCTCTAATGATTTAGAATATAGTCATATTTCGGTACATAACTGTGCAGTGGTGTTAAGATTTTTTACATTTATTAATTTTCAAACGCATTTATAAAACTATCAGTATAATTTATGACGAGATAATTTTTGTAAAATATTCACGATAAAAAATTATATTGATAATCTCTGTGATCCCAAATTTGACAAGAATTAGGCATTTTATTATTCAAAAAATCGGCAAAATTAACACATTCGGATATGATTTTAAAGATATTTATTATAAGCTATGTCTTTGACCATTCAAGTGTGATAAACATCTTATGAATAATGATTGCTTTATAATAATTATTGACCTAAGAATAAGGTAGTGTTTTTTTGAAATACGCCATTTCTTTTGTCATTCCCCAGTGGTTAAGCTACAACATACGGCCGTAGCCATAAATTGACAAACTATAATTGAAGTAGGGAGTAAAATGATATTGACAGCGCGTGTTTGAAACACTCTGAGAGCTTTTAAGCGTTTGGATTTCGCTAGTCTTTCAATGTTTAGTGTTAAATTTGTTACTGATAGCAGCAGAGAATTCTTCAAATTTGAATCAGTTATTTGCGACCTTGTTTCTTTCTCATACACACACACTGTTCATGATGAGGAGGCGA
Source organism: Rhyacophila brunnea (assembly GCF_057557595.1). Classification (NCBI taxonomy): domain Eukaryota; kingdom Metazoa; phylum Arthropoda; class Insecta; order Trichoptera; family Rhyacophilidae; genus Rhyacophila; species Rhyacophila brunnea. Next base: position 17,671,616 of record NW_028232893.1, on the reverse strand, counting down.
GAATTTATTTACTGTTTCAAATAACTACAAGAGTATAATCCAAGCAACATAATAAATATATCGGTAATTCAGTGCGATGTGTTTTTAACAGAAACTAATAATCGAGTGAGATGTTCAATCGATTCTGACCCGCTATTTATTGAACGGCGCAGTATGAAATAATATGTTGAAATTATTATGTAATAATATTAATTCGCTATGTTACGAAATTATTGCAGATCCGCTATCTCATGACATTACGAAATCATATTATATATAGATACTGACCGATTATACGTGAAAAATACGCCACAACTTTATTAATTTACAACCAATTATTGTTATTGTTAAAAATATTTCGCGTCTTATATAACAATCGATTCATTTTGGGTGCAAACCATAGGTTAAAAACTCCTATTTTATAAAGCTATTGTTTTGAAAATATCATTTTGGTGTACCTAATTGATTATAAATTTTTGATTCCAGGGCTAGTACACAATTCATAGAATACTGTCAAACCGGAGTAAACGCTCGAATCGTCTCAATTCATGTTTTTAATGTCAGTTCTTTGATCAACGTTATAATGAAAATGATACGACCATTTATATCAGGAGAACTGTTTAAGAAGGTATGTATTAAGACTTGTAATCCCAGGATTTAAGATAATGGAATCCTGGGATATCACGATTAGTTATCAAAAAAAACCTTATTTTCGTAATCTTAATAAATATGACATATTATCTTCATCTCAAGAAAAGTGACATTTTCCAAATAAAAAATTGTGAATACACTAATAAAGGTCTGCCCTAGGGAGAATGATAGTATTTTCGCTACACCAGCAGAGCAACAACGCACAGTAATGCAATGTTTAAAAAGTAGATTTCAAATTGATAGTATCATTAAGAGAGAAGATTTTTTTGATATTGTATGTACACCTAATATTTGGAGTAGGTACCGGACCGCAGCCAAATTTAAATAAAATATATTTATTATGGTCACGACCTTATAATATGAACCGAATTATAAAACTTTGGGTATAAGGGAAGAAGTCGAAAATTTAACATGACAGAAAAACTTCGGGGGAAAAAAATATTTTAGCTTATCGTTTTATACTAAAGGAAAATATGGAAATTGCCATTGATGTCCTAATAAATTTCATAATTAGCGGTCTTTCATATATTTAATCATTCCTCAAGGGGTGGGAGGGGGTTAGATTATTATAATCTGGTGATTTGTGACGAAAGAGGGTAAAGGGAAAAAAACAAGATATCACAAAACTAACAAAATACAAACATTTTTTTTCTGATAATATTTTCTTATTTTTTTAATGGGGCATGAGGGGTTCAAAAATGAGACGTAATTTAGACAGGTGTGTAAAACATTTTGTGACGAAGTTTGATGATGAAGGATAAGGGGTCAAAAATAAATGTATAAAATCATGTGACGTCATTTATGGATGATTCTAAAAATACATTTAAATAACCCCCTGCACCGTTTCCGGTAACCCTTGCATTATCATAATATTATAAAACTTGTATCATTCCGTATCTTGTATCATATCAACAACTTGACCTTACTCATTGTGATATTTTGAATAGTTTTGAAATTAGAAGCGTTTTAAATTGATTCAAATTTCCCGCCATGTAGTATAGAAGGGTTTGGTTTTCTTTTTGAAAAAAATCAGCTCAAATCATACTTTCTGTAATTTTCAGCTAGTCTTTCATCCCCCAAACATGGACTGGGAACAATTCTACAAAGACGTTATACCAAAAAGATGTCTTCCATCCGATTTCGGCGGAGATCTTCCTGACACTCAGACTATTAACAAGCAAAACCTAGAAAGAGTGTTGAGGAACAAAGAATTCTTTGTGGCAGAAGAGAAACAAAGACGCACCATCTCTAACATAATGTCTCGTGTTGCGGATATTGATTAATATGCAATTAAAATCCACAGCTTGACTTACTCCTCCACATTCTACAGAGTCTAGCACGATTTGCCATACTATCTAGACACCAGGATCACTGAACAAATGCTAACTGGACAACGACTGTCACTGTGTTCTCTGTATAAACATCCGTTACCTACTTTCAATTGTAAATCATAATGTATCTATTTGTATTCCATCAGAAATTTCATTCATCTTAAGTGACGTTAAAATAGCCGTCGTCCAGTTGTCTTGGCGTCCTGTTTACGGCACCATATCGTTCCATTCCCTATATTATTATAATACCGCGTTTTCACGACGTGACGATTTTACAACGTTTTTATTAGCCCGTATTCTTGTTTTTCCGGTGGTTGTTTGTCCAGTACAAATCTTGCAATCGATTTTTAATTAACTTCCCGACTAGCTAGACATTTGAAACTTTTATAATATTATCAGAACACGATGACAATGCATTCTTTTAATACTTTTAGCCATCTTTAAGCAGAATTGAATTCATTTTCAGATAATTCCGTTTTGTATGGAAAGTTATTTCAGAAAAATCCGTAAAAAGTAAAAGACTATTATTGGTTGCTAAGGGGGTGGTCCTAGCAACTAAATTATTAATATATACGTGTGTTACTATGGAAATCAAAATGAAATGTCAAAATGACATTTCAGTATTGTATATTTGTTTCTTTGCTTTTTATTTACTTCATATCAGGTACAAGTTTGAGCATATTGAGCATAATAATTCAACAGAAAATTTGAAAACGTTGTATAGAAAAAGTAATTATTTGTAGTTCAACTGTATGTTGAATGTCAGTTGAAAGTCAAATGATACGTGGGAACTAAACTTCAATAAAGTTAAGCAACTTATAAGTTGAGTTAAATGAAGTTGAGGTTCTTTCTATTTTTGTTGATTCAACAATGAATCATCATTCGAGTCAACTGGTTGCCTAGCAATTTTTATAGAGTAAACAAGGTGATAATAATTTGCACTTCAAATTTGTTTGTTTGACAGCATCTTGATTACAAGCATCTCGACTATTATAACCACGTGCAAATGCGGCATACTTGAAAACTATTCATACATTTTTCAATGTTCCAAATTTAAGACATTCACAATCCTAGCTAAATATTAAATTTAAATTCGCCACCTCCAAATGTAATTTTACTCATTCAAGATTATTATTATTATTCCCATGGAACTGGTATTCCCTGGTACTATATTATTGAGAAGAGTTACTGAGGAATTTAACTGGTTTTATATATATAAAAAATACCATAAAGTAGTCTCTCAAAATCTCAATAGAATGAGTCGGTGTCTTTACACGATTGAGATAAGTTTGTGATTTTTTTCTAATTTTCTTTACGGAAGAGAGCGTCGTTAAATGTATTAACATTTTTTCTTATGAATGTCTCATGTACCTACAGTAAAAAATTGCTTGCGGTGCAATTTCAAACTTATTTTTCCAATTAAAATATGCTCATTAACTTGGCTAATTACATCACTCCTCTCTCCTACTTACATTCAACGTTTTTCATTATTATATTTGGGGGGGGGGTCATTATCGGTTAGCAACTCAGCGGAAATCATCCTCGGCGCGGACCTGATTCAATCTAACTGTATACGATCTCCCATAATGAAAAGGTGACTGGGTTAAGTAGAGGACCTGGTGGGAAAAAGTGAACCACAGTTTTTAGAAGTTTGAGAAACACTGAAAGATGTTGAACTAGATGTTGTAAGATGTTGAAGATTCAACATTATTATTTAAAAAAAAAAAAACCTGTTTATGTCGATACTACTTGTTTTGGATTATTTACAAGTATAATTTTTGAACACAGATTATAATATTTTACATGACATCATATGCTTGATTATCATCACCTCAATCATCAGCTGATCAGCTGTTTCATATTAAATTAATAGTAAAAAGATTATTTTTATACTATACAACATACATTACTGAATGTAAACAAGGTTTTAAAATGGATTTATGAATAATACTAGTATCAAGAGAGAATCGAATAATAAAATTACTTGTCTGACCTTTTAGCTTCCCTGGGTCACATTGAGTAAAGAAGAATATTGCCATGGACTGATCAAAAGTGTCGATAAATAATCATAAAATGCCAATCTCGAGTCTCGATAAATAGATTATCCGAAATTTCGAGAATTCTCATTTGTCAGTGAGATTTTCGAGAAATAGAGAAATTGTTACTAACCTCGGTAAAAAGTTTTGGCATAATTAAAAAAAGAAAATAACCTTTTACTTTCAAATTACTTAAATCTTAAGAATTTTTTTTAACATTTTGGTGAAGAAAAAAAATATTGGCAACCGGAAGCTCTAAAAGAAAGCTTTCGACTGACTTTAAGTCTGAATGAAATTTTTGAAATGGAAAATATATATAAAAGAATCAGCAAGAAGAGGTAATATCATATCCATGTCGATTTAAAAATAAATTAAAAAAAGAATTCTTGATCACAGGCTCTAGATTTGGGTATATACGTAAGTAATAAAAATATGCATCGCTGACTGGATAGTTTGGAAAGACTTATAAAATAAATGGTGTTATATTAATTTATAGTCTCAGTGGAAAGCGAAGTAGAGGAGGACCGTCGGCGCGATGATACAACGAAATGAAGGATCATACTGGGGGCAGGCTTCGATATGTCCTGAGAAAAGCAGACGACCATGAGGGATGAAAAATATCGCTTAAATTTCAGGGTTGTGACGATTCTCAGTCATTTCGTAAATGGAAACTCTGCTATTCTTGGTGGTATTGGTTTGTGCCTCCGATAATTATCTTAGAAATCAGGGGCATCCGTTGTTTGTTCACCCAAGGTGCAGAACTTACCTGCCATTAGTAATGCCAATTGGGAGGGCAATAACTATGTTTAAACAAATCGCTTCGAATATTGACATACTCCACTTACGTGAGGCTGAATTCAGGTGGACGTTATTTTATAGTTTTTTTTTTAGTTTTTAGGATAAGGTCTATCAATCTAGTTCACTGTGTATGTCTTCCATCTATTTTTTTATTTTATTATTGTATTATTTACTTACATTACCCTGTATTTTAATTCGAAAATTGTTAACACCTATATTATGTCATGTCTTGAAATATTTGAATTTATAATTTGTCATGTACATTATATGTAAAATAAATAAATTTGAATTTATTTTCTATATGTGTTTCATTTTCGTAGGACACTCACACATCCAAATCCTGCTTGAATGAATTATATTTATTAATCTGGTCTGTGGACGTCACTGAAGGGAGGAAGTTGTAAGAGTGTGCGCCTTCCAGATGGACAGATACAGGGAGGGAACACAAAATTAATGGGAACTGGCTTACCCTACTAGGTGTGGTATAACAGCAATGATATCGTTGTATAACAGGCAAAATATCTGGAGTGTGGAAAAATATGGAATAAACACTTATACACGTTTTAAAGAATATGCTATTGTCTATTATAGTCAATACTGGTCAGGCCATAAACTACCCTGCTTCAAAACTTTGCTCCATGGCGATGGCTTTTACATTTATATTTATTAATCTGTTCTGTGGACCGACAGCATCAAGAAAGCAACTAAATTGGTAGTGATCAGCTCAGTATCACTCCAGATAGAATAAGATTCTAGACAACGCCTCTAATCGTTATCGTCAGTAACAAGGAAAGCATAATGTTATAGTTTACGCCATAAATTTGTTAATATCATTTTATTTCATACCAATATTACTTTTATTTTTTTTATTTGTTTGCCAATATAAACTAAATAATTATGTTACATGCATAAGAAGAACTCAAGTAGCATGTATCAAATTTAGCGTATTTTATGTTATATAACGTATAAAATAATCGTATCGCATAAAATCACAAATTACTTAAAAAATATTAAAGCAATTTGTCAGTATGAAAAATATATGTACATAGGTACTCGGTCCTTTCCAATGGTACAGGAATGGAGGTAGCTTGGATAGGCCTTCATCCAGTTGTAGATTAATTTTGAATACGTAATAAATGATCAAAATACAACTATGTATTGCCATATAGCTAGATGTTATTTTTTGCCACAGTTTTTTTCTCAAACAAGTTTTGAATACATTTTGTGCGCATCCATTCAATTTTTTCCCAGTAGATATCGCGACTTCTAAGAGCAAAGTTGTTTAGACAGTTATTAATACTGGATAACAGTATTATACTGAGATACAAGGTATTTAATTTTATTTTATTATTTAATTAAAAATAAATCGTGATATAAATTTATTTAGGTACATTATTAGTTTAATAAGATCACATAGAAAGTGAAAAGAAAAAAAATATTTATAATAATTATTTGTATCCACGTTGGACGGCCGTTTTGTATAAAAATGAAGCCGGTTCAAAACCGCGTCTGCTCAAAAAAATAATACTGTTTTTCAAAGTGTGCTTAACCCAATGTGTTTGTTTGTGAATATAATCCCAACTGTGTGGAGAGCCATATGCTCCGTTTTGACGTGAAACGTGGTAGGTAATGTATTTTATAATCATTATCAACAGGAAACCTAGAATGGGTCATGGTCGCTTTCCAGTTCGGCACCTACGTATACTGCACTCATTAGATAACTCCGTCTGGTATTGTAATAAGTGCGTTTTTTCTTCTTGCTTGGGAACTCTTGAAAGTGGATTATTTTTTTAAAAAGTGCTCTTCTATATTTTGACGTACATCAGTGCAGATACGCCAAACATCAAAAGCATGCGCCAAACTACCCTGTGATAGATTCATAATTAAAAAGTTGAAGTGAAGTGGAAGATGAAGTGATCAAATAAATGTAAACTTAGCTAATCATCATCATCATCAGCCTGAATCTATCCAGTCCTGGATGAAGGCCTCTTCAAGCTGCTTCCACTTCTGTCGGTCATGTGCGTTGCGTTGCCACGTACTTCCGCAGAACTTTATCATTTCATCGATCCAGCGGCCTCTAGGTCTACCTTGCGGACGTTTTGTACCTCTTGGATATCACTGGATGACTAAATTCGTCCAACGATTGTCTCTTCTTTTAGCAATGTGTCTAGCCCATCTCCATTTGAGGCTTTTAATGAACTCGATCACATCGCAAACCTTTGCCTGCTTTCTTATCGACTCATTCCTTTTTTTGTCCTTTCGCGTTATGCCCAGCATGCACCTCTCCGTACCGCGTTGTGCTACTCTAAGTTTCTGGATCTCTCTTTTACTTATGGTCCACGTTTCACACGCAAATGTGATTACGGGAAGCACACACTGGTTGAACACTTTGCGCTTTAGGCACAGTGGAAGGTCACTGTTGAAGACATTATTCAGGCGGCCAAAAGCACTCCAGCCTAGCTTTACTCTGCGAACAAGTCATCAAATATGCATCCATCTATAGACACTTGTTGTCCCAGATAGATGTAGTTTTTCATCTGTTTGAGTTAATAGGACGTAGAATATTAGGTAACCTAAAAAATCACTAGCTACCAACTTTCTCCGTATACTTGGGTTAAAGTATACCTACCTATGTTTTTTAATTTTGCCATTTTTTGCCTTTCTTTTGCACCTTTTACTACATTGATACGCCTCTTTGCCTAATTACCTCGCGTAAAATTAGATCAAAATGATATTCACTTGTATTAATATACTAGCTGACCCGGCGAACTTCGTACCGCCTCAGAATCAACAATCTTGTGTTAACTTATTAGCATTCCTAACTTGACTAACAAGCTGCCGCACATGAGATAACACATGTCTTCGATCAAAAGCAAAGCCTGGTTATGTATTTGCTCATTCACTTCGGGATCGGGATTCTCTGAACTGACACGAATTCGATGTAAAATGTCTTCTGACATGTCATCCTTGTACTTGTTCCACAGCTCAGGTGGATTTGATGGGAAGCATGTCGAAATCATGATAGCAAATAATGTGCGTATCTGACTTGGAGATGCAGAAACAAATGCTTTAGCGATTGTCATGTCCCAATGAGTATCATTTTCAAGCAAATTGAGCTTTTGACATGCAGCACGAAATGTTGGGCACACTACACCATTGACAGTTTGAAGTGATTCAAATGATGTCGGCCCACAAACATTTACCAGCAACAACCGCAAGTAGAATTATTCGCCATTCTTCGGATGAAATGTGTAAATGCGACCAAGAGCATCAGTAGAATGCACATCCGGATGATCAGGAACCGCATCGCCTTGCTTCCGACGCTGAAATTTCTTCGATGAAGCGTTCCAAGTGTAATAACGTGGCATCTTAGAGTAGAGCAACGTTCGTGCAAACGGATCGCTTTGGCAAATCGAAAAGAAACTGGTCAATGCTGGCGCTGGAGATATTTCAGCACGTTGAGCAACATTCGATGAGTTGAAATAAACTTGTTGACCATTCTCCAGATGCACCGCCAAATGTACAGCAGTGGGATGACGTTCATGAATGGGGGAAGAGAGAATACGCCAAATTGCTTCATTGCAGCTCACATATCGACCAACTTGATAGTGCGTGATTTCATCGTTGGTATTGGGAGTTTGAACGCCAAAAACTACAATATCGCTGCCTTTGGTGACATATTTGCAGATGTATTTGATGGACTTCACTGAATTGCAAAACTCCACGTTGCAATGCGCCTTGAATGTCATCTTTTTGGTCTGGTCGAATTCTTTCGACTCACCAAAAAAGAATGTGTGCATGCGGCAAGCTTCGTTTTTGTCATTCAATCGAATACATCCAGCATTGAGTATCCCCAAAGACGCGATGATTAACAATGTAGTTCATCAGTGACAGGATTTTTTGTTTAAACACACGTGCGGTGATGTCGTGCCGATCACTTGATGTTTGTCCGGGGAGTAGCAGTTGAACAATTTCTATTCATTTCGGATTTCATGTAAAGGTGATGAATAGATCTGGACGACCGTAATGACGAACATAATATGTCATTGCATCTTGCGCATATTCATGCATATGACGTGGGCTGCCAATGTACATCGCCGATAGAATAGTCAATCGACCAACATTAGCTGCATCTCCTACGGTGCTGATTGCATCGCATAAATGAATATACTCCTCCGATCGCAGTTTGGCTTGGTTCAACCGAATGAAAGTGGGGCGCTCCGTCTCGATTTTAAGCAATCAACGAAATCGCAGCAAATAGTTGTCAGCATTTTGACGAATCATCAAATGATTAACACTGGAAAATTAATCACATAATTCAAAATTACATAATGAAGCAGTTATCGATGCACACACAATCACAAATTTGATAACCTCACAAAGTGAACATCTTCGAAGGCAACTTACCGTTTGAAAATCACGATCGAAATAGCTATTTGCGCACCTAGCTGGTAATCGGCTCGATTATTCACGTAGATCGATTGTCGAATGAAGTTCGAATGATGGTTTTTGAAATTGGTAGATAAATAATGAGCAATACCAGCAATGAGATCATGTAATTTTATCCTTGGCTTTATTTTTGGATGCTGTCGAAGAAGTAAAAAAGATTCAGGCAGGACAACTTCCTCCAAAATTCGCCGGAGTATACAACAAAGTCTTTCGGGATTATCTGAGGCTGAATTGAATCAACTGTCAAAGGAAACCCTTTCATTTGTTTGTTTGTTTCTTGTTTATTCTTTCTGTCATGTATCGTTGTATATGGATTTAAATTTTTTGTGATTTTCTTTTATTTTCGATTGCGCGTTCATTGTTCAAAATGTCAAAATGTATGAGAAAATTAATTTTCTTCATATTTTTTTCCCGTAAATTTTTCCGATGTTTTAATAATTATTCTGCTATTCGGGGCTGAGACAAATCCAACAATGCAAAGATCGTAAAAATCGGTCCAGCCGTTCTCGAGTTATAAATGGTGTAACTAACCCGACTTTCTTTTATATATATATATAGATATATGTAGTAATAAATATATAAACAGATAGTAGGTATATATAAAAAATAGTTTTAGAATATAATATTACATTATTTTCATCCTAGAGCCGGAGTCCAAAGTTATGGAGCGTACACTCTGCCGCCCTGGAAAGCGACCACTGTGTATAGGTACGCGTAAAAATAATAAGGACAAAGTTAGAATTAGTCCTAATTAGTGACGTCACGTGGGGTAGGCATTTCATGCGTTGCTGGTAAATTATAAAGGGCGGCAAATGAAGTAACTAATACGATGTTGCATGATTTGCGGACGATGCCGTCACTTCATTAAAAAGTAGTCTTCTAGTAGACATCTCAGTTTATCAAAAACAAAAAGGCAGCAAAGATCTAAAAATTATAGTATTTATATATTATACATTTCTTATTTTAAATTCTTCAAAATTATAGTATTTATCGTTTATTTGGCGTAAAAGTATTAAGTATTATAATTTTTTCGAGTAAGCATTCGGTTGGCAACACTGACGTGATATTGAACAGAGATCCATCGTTTTCATCGGTAGGTAGCACTTTCATTAAGAAAATGGCCATTTTGAAACCGGTTTGAGGCAGGCAAGACGCACGCTACACATGCACTGCGACGCGATGCGTTCATTTAGCGAACGAAAAAATGCACTATTGTAGACACGCCTTTGTATTGCAATCAATCACCACCTTTGGTTCATTTCTAATCATACGATCCACGTGACTAAGCCAGCACAGTCTCCCAATTTCAATTGATATTCGTCCAGACAAACGATCTTTGCATTATATAATATCCTGCATTGGCCCATAGACACATCACATAATTTAGAGTTATGAAATAATAATAATATATTCACATAATTTTTAAGAATATGTTACACGACAACAATGAATAATTGTAAAACGTTAAACTTTCAAAAAATTTAAATTCATCACAAAAAAAACTTTCTATTCGAAGAATTTTTTGTATTCGAATATAATGGCCTACTTAATTTATTCAAATTCATTTTCTTCAAAAAATTTGGTTTTAATTGTAGATTTTTAATTTATAGCAATTAAAAAAAAAAAAAAAGGATGTATAAAAAACGACTGAACCATCATTTTTGTTGTTTTTTAAATTAACTCAATAATCAATATCAGGTAAGAGATATAAAAGCCAAATTATGAATTTTCATGCACTTCACGGTTATGTCGATTTTATATTTTAATTTTGATCGAAAACTATATGTAGCAAAAACGTTTTTGTACCTCTTGTAAAATACGATTTGTGTGGATTACACAGTGACGTCCCTAGACAAAATGCCGCCCCTAGACAGCGCCAAAATGCCGCCCCATTTTTGTATACAGTATTTTTTATCATCCGTGCATGTGTCGTTTCATATGAATATATGTCGGTCACCAAGGACGTCGAAGGGCAACGGAAGTAAACTAGACATCTCAAACTCGACAAAAAATTACAGTCCTGTTAAACTTTGTATGTCAATTGATACACTTTGTTTCCAACCAGTGAGCTAATTTTTTTTTAATTGAGAGATATTTTCGTTATTAATAAGTTTACGTTGCTATTTCTATATTATATACCAAACTATTCTCAACGATTTGCCGCCCTTTGAGTAACTGCCGCCCCAAGCGACGCTCAATCTGCCTACCCCCACGGGACGTCACTGGAATTTTTCCTTTCTACAATCGACTTGTTCAATCTTAGGCATACCAATTAATACATTCCGTAGTCAATAGCGTAGTCCAATTAAATAATCACATTCATTTTAAAAATAATTACCTGATATAATATTATGCTCAGATTAAATCAGAATAACACAATAATTGAGTTGCCAAGGTCCTAGAGTCATAATTCATAACACTCATTACGCACATATTTCAATTTCCTCATTGTTTAGTTATTAATGCTGTGATTCTAAATGAATCAATCTATAAAAAATAGTTGTATGTAAAAAAAATCACTTTTAATTAGGTAAAAACGATTTCCAAAAATCACTCTTTGGTAAATTGTAATCAGACCCTAAGGTCTTTCTAACCAACCAGGAATCTGTACCTTGTCTCACAATATCATGGAGAATTTTACATCTTAAGAATTAAACATACTAAGTAAGATCCATATATTATTATTATGATACTTAAAAAAAACAATTGACGATATCACTCATTAATATTCATGATATTTCATTACTATTTTTTGTGATTATGAAAAACAGTACACTAGTGTTTTTTTACGATATATTCCAACTTGATTTTTGGGGAATGTGAGTTATGACTCTAGAGTCTAGGCGACTCAATTAATTGTGGGTTGGATCTGGTTTGCAGAACTACGCCCATAATAATATACCAAAAACAATATTAAAATTAATTGAAACTTCTTCTCTTTAAATGTAATTATTTAAGCTATTTCAAATGCAAATCGCTACTTGATACCGTGGAAAAAAACAAACTTGCCAAACAGTGTGCCGCGGGTGATTGAGAAGTGATTCGCATGATAACATTGTTGTGTTCAGTAAAATTAAAGCGTGTATATATACTCAACATCAAACCCCCCATTCTTTGCCCCCTGTGTGTATGCATGCTGTTATTTCAATTCTTCTTCTTCTTCCACCCTGTCACGTCCCAACATTGGGGCATAGGGCAAGCACAAGGTGGCGCCACTTCCCTCGATCCATCGCCAACTCCTGCGCCCACGACATGTCAGACCTGCAGCACGTAGATCACTTTTGTAGCACCGCTGCAGGGTGAGGGAGGACCAGCCACAGCGATGGAACCCTTGAGGCTGTGCCACAAGGGTACGAAGTGCCGCACTCTTTGGCGGCATCCGGAATACGTGTCCCAGCCACGTAAATCGTCTCTTCGTCAATCACCGAAGGCTGTTGTGTCTGCTCACGAACTCGGGTGTTTGTAACGCGGTCGTACCAATGTACCCCTAAGATTCGGCGGAGACATCGATTTTCAAAGCTCAAAAGCCGAGACTCTTGAAGCTTAGTAAGATGCCATGTCTCACAGCCATACAGGAGCACAGGTAGTACGCACGCGTTAAACAAACGATATTTGGTCCTCACAGAATACAGCCTTGACCTCCATGCGACTCCAAGCTGGTTGAATTATGGTTATTTCAATAATATTATAATAATTATATATTTTGGATAATATGCTATGTGACGAAGAGTTTGAAAAGACAACGTCGTAATAGGAATCCTATACGTCAAACTGTTTGAAATTGGACTCACAATATTACCCCTAAAAGTCAAGTACCACCTATGTAGAATTTCCTGTTCCTTTTTTTTCGGCTTTAAACGGACTATAAAGTATCATGAATTGGATAGGTAACTATGTATTTCAGATGTTCCTAACAGTCAATGGTGTAGTGTGCCGCGAATATATATTTTTTCTATATTTCTATTCAAGATGTTACTAAAAGTGTGGTATATGTGATGAAATATAATATTATGTTTTTTTATATCGTACTTAGTAGGTATGTGAACTAAAATTACAGAGATTTTGCATAATATCGCATAAATGAGTATAATTTAAAAGTTGCATAAAGTCATATACCTATATTATGTATTGTGCCGCGAAAGTTTTAATAAAATGATTGAGAAGTATTTGTGTATAGAATAATTATTTTGTTCGAAATGTTAGTTACCTACATAGATCAGACAAGGTCAGTATCTGTACGTATTATTTAAATAACTGTATTTACAAAAAATACATATTATAACGCCTTTTTTATTACACTGTATTACATTCACAGTCGCTTCGTTAGACCAGCGCTTCCCAACCTTGTTCGCGTCACGGCAATTATGCAAACGACAAACTCAAGAATACTTTCATCTTTTTCGTTTTACTCCGTGTTCCACTTATTTAGTTGGTATTATGAACACCATGTGCCACTTCCAAGACTTGTCCCTTTGCCAGTATTCTTGCATTTCCCTGGGCTATGTCATCATCCAGTAGCTACGCAATATATCTACACCAATGTTCTCCAAACTCAATAAGGATGCTACTTTCAGAAATTGAAATTATCTGATGAGCTACTTATACATATTCCTTCTTTATATATATATATATATTAATATTACTTAAAATAAATATTAGGATCGGACATGGTCGGAAATTTTTTTTAAATAAATTAGGACATCGGACTTCCAATAAAACATAAAATGCGTACTTTAATTATTTTATTTATAAACATGATAATAATTGAAAAATATCTTAAAATGAGTGTGAGTAAAAGTAAAAAAAAAATGGCATTCACTTTCATCCACAATTGTTTTTAATTCTCGGTGAGTACCTTGTCACTCCCAACTGAATGCAATTATCAAGATGTATATAATTGTGAGTCTGTTTCTATATTTACATCCAACCACGTTCATAGTGGAAAACGTTGAATAACATAAGTAGGTAGAACAAAACAACGCCTTCATTTTGAGCAATAAAATTTAAGAGGCAGATTTATACAAATGATAAAATATCCTACGAGAGCTATCGAAAATGCCACCGCGAGCTACCGTTAGCTCGCGAGCGACCGTTTGGCGATCACTGATCTACACTATGTGGATGATAATTAGCTACCTTCCAGGACGCCGGATTCCGGTTGCCTTCAAGAATTGGTAATCCAGATTAAAACTCTCTTGATGCATATCTACAAATCTTTACTTTTTTCGAACTCTTAAATTAACAATTATTGTTATATTGTGTTCAACCAGCGTTTATGTGTTAAAACTCAATTACACCGGCTTAGATACTTATAAGGCATCCAAATGGTTAACATAGTTTTTTAACCATGTCCGATCCTAATAAGATTATTTATGGGCTTCCACAAAGTGGAGGTTTGTATTAACAGAATTTTGTTTTTTACGAGAAATGGATGTTAGCCACTTCCTCAACCTATTAGGTACATACTCTGACTCATGCATAAATTGAAAAACAATATGTGTACTTACTAAGCCCAGAATTGGAACCTGGGATCCACGACGTTATAATTATTGCCAATAGCTTGCAAAAAATAAAACAAAGAAGAATCTCATACATAATCATTATAGTACTCGTACATTATCTTTATTTTGAGAAAAAATTTCAAATCCGGCTCGCGATAACCTTCATAGAATTGCTTCTACCGCAAGTAAAAAATCTTCAACAGGTAAAAAAGCTCTCAACGATTGACTCTTCATATCCTTTGTCTCGTCACCGAGGATGGTAGTTATTAAAATTACAGGTGTTACATACCAACAATCTACTTCCATATTGAGCAATCCTGCACTGATCTTATTGTCTTCTTTGATTTAAAAGGGGGTTGAAAAAATTGTTAAAACCACTCATACAATATACAACAAAAACTAACATCAAATGGGCCCATAATAATATAACCACTCAAGCAGACACATACTTGTACTCAAAAAATAAACCATACATATTAATATGTATTATTCCTACTGTCATTATCAAATATAATATGATGTGGTTCTAGGAAAGTGATACAATTATTATAGGTATGTTTATTAAGCACGTTGGTAGTTGGAATACGTTCCCACTGGCTCCACCTGAAAGGAGTAAGCCCTTGCAACCTCCTCCCTTCGACGCCACCAGTAATCACTCTTCTTTCCTGACTGCTTGGATCGATTGTACTATCTGTTCGAAGAATTATCGGAGAATGTATCTCTTGCAATTGCTCGAAAGTTGATGCCAAGCTTATTCCGTATAGACATTTTATTTCTTCATTAATTAATTATTGCCCCATTTACACAAATTCTAAGCAAAATAAAAAAAATGCCACCATTATCAGCTAGGGTAGAATCACTTCATGATGAAGGCCTCCCTTAGGTCCTTGCACTCTCCTCTACCACTACAACTTCGCCATGTTCGATCCTGAGAAGATCATATGGGCTTCCACAGAGTGGAGGTTGTTTTAATATATTTTTTACGAGAAATGGATGATAGCCACTTGCTCAACCTATTAGATCCATACTCTGACTCCAAACACAAATTAAAAAAGCAATATGTGTATTTGCGAGACCCAGGATTCGAAACCGGGACCCACGATATCATAAGCCGACGCTTAAGCCGCTCTGCCACCGTGGGCCTTAGTTATTCACTGCCAAAATTCATGTGTTCTTAGATCCAGGGAATTTTAGAGCAAAAATGGTGTCGTACCACTGTATAACTGCATTTGTCCAAAGGTTGTTTACTCACCGAGTAATATGTCTAATCCATTTCTGATTGACGACCACTATCCTACTATTATATATAATTATATATATAATACTTACTATTGACGACCCTCTTCTCCATTGGTTTATTTTGTGGTCTTTCCGCGTTATCCCCAACATGCAATTTTCCACCCACGTTGCTCTACTCATTTTTTATTTATATAATATGAGTCCATGTTACACAATATGTGAACACATTGCTCGAACATTCTACGTTTTGTGATAATATAAGTGTCGGTATTAATACGTAATTATTTTCAATTACAGATTCTGTCCAAGTTCTCAAAATGGGCTTCGACCTGGCCTATGATTATGAATCTTTCTTCACAAAGGATCCTACCCTAAAGAAGTCGGACATAGCAGAGTTGAAGACATGGGTCCAAAGCCTGGACGTTAACAGCATCATACCAAAAGATTTAACGGACAAACAGTTGCTAATCTTTCATTTGGCTTGCGAGCGCGTGATGGCAGATACAAAGAAATGTATTAAAGTTCATTACAAGATGAGAAACAATCAATCGGACCAGTTCGATAATAGAGATGTCACTAATCCCATCATAAAAGAAGCTCAAGAAGTGCAGTAAGTATGTATTTTTTAATAATAATATCTTGGGTTGACCAATGACGTTTTTTTTTTTTTTTGAAAAAAATGCTTTATGGTGTTTTTGTGAGAATCCCTACAAAATTTTGCCCTCCATTATCTCTAAAAGTGAATCAGTGGTATTTTTATCCGTATGTAAAACGACTACAATACTAGTTTACTTGTTGATTTACGTACGTATATAGCAGAATATAAAGATTTTCTTTCTAATGGAGATGGGAAACTTCGACGTTTGGACGATATCAACAAGGATACTAAAACGGCCCATGCAGACACCAACAGTCCTAGTATAGAGGAGATAGAGGAAGTTCTTAGAATAGTCTAGGATTATGATGAAGCATAAATGTAATATAGCCATATATACATTGCCCCCACATGCTGAAGCGGGCTCCCAGGCTAGGATCTTTGGCGGGGCCCCCTACTTATCGTTAAGCATAACGGCAGTATTATTTAGTGTTTTTTTTGTATATTTTAATAAGTACATCCATTTGAATTATGGAGTAGTCGGGTATCAATACACAATTAAAAATTGTATTGTTCAACCACGTAATTTTAAATAATAACATTATTGAAGGAAAATAGTACCGCAGGCGATTTTTTTTACTATTAGAGCAAATTTGTGATGGGTGTTTATCTCACTTATTTAGTCGACTTGCCACGCCGGGCCCCCAGGCTGGAGCCCTATCAGCCCACCCCTTGCGGGGACCATGTATAATAGTATAATAAATAATGAATTCACATCAGGGGTCTAAATGGACCTGAGCGCATTGGAGCCCCGTTCCGGTTCATGAAATCCCCAAAATTATCGCTCCGTCCCGTGGAAAAATAATTTGACCATCTATGCTAAATATGCCATATAACAAAAAATCTAACACACTCATTTTTATGAAATATACATAAATTAGATAAACTGTGTTAATATTTTCGGAAAATTTTGAGCGCTCCGATTCGTAAAACTTCCCATTTCGAGCGCTGATTCACATACAAATTGTGGTTGAAAACTGTAAATTTTGCGATTTAGAATCTGCTTAACTGTGATATTATGTCACTGTAGACAGTTACTAGTGTATTTTATAATTTACTTGATAATATAAATAATGTGTCAATATTTTACAAAATATTTCAAGGGTTTCGCCAAACAAAAAAAATGGGAAACACTGCCAAAAAGTTTTAAGCGCAAGCTAAAAAATAAAGAAAAAACGCTTTTATACTAAAATCAGGGCTCGAAATGGACCGGAACGCACCGGAGCGCCGTTCCGGGTCGTAAAATTGGCAATATTGTCGTTCCGTCTCATGGAAAAAATAATTTTATCATTTGAGCTAGAATGGCCATAATATAACATAAAATCACACACGTATTTTTTATAAAACACATAAAATTAGATAACTATGTTAATATTTTCATAAAATTACCGAGCGCTCCGGTTCGTAAAATTCTTCATTTCGAGTGGTGACTAAACTATTTTTACTTGCATTCTATCACTGATCTTTTTTGTGTTTACAGGGAGTATATGTATTTTCCAGAAAGAACCGATGAAGGTTACGGCATAATGCTCCACAGGTTGCATGACTTCAATGTTGAGAGATTTAGTTACACTGGTGGAATAAAATTTAGCAGCATGGTATATGGTATATTTTTTTAATTTCTTTTATAGTGTTAACTGTCAATAATTTCATGGTGGAACTGCATTGTAATATTCCACTTATTTAATTAAATTTTGGACATACCTACATGTGACAAAATAACTTACCAATACATCGCAACGAACGTCCATAATAATCAATAACCATTAAAATACAATTACAGCAATTAAACATTAATAATTCTTGATACGTGTAACATTAAGGGGGATCCTATGGCTATATGCCAACAGAGAACCTAGCAGAAAAATACGAAGCTTGCAATTTGAGATTTTTTTGATAATTTACAATTTCAACTGTATTAATTAATAAATATGTGTCTGAAAACATTGAAAAGAATTTTTTTAAGTCAAAGATAAGCTTACAAACTTAAAGACAAACTATAAATGAGGTACCTAACGCGCGTGTTTGAACATGTACCGTTTTAAAAAAAAACGGTTAGGTATATATTCAAATACGCGCGTTAACATGATCTTACTCCCTACTTCATTTATCGTTTGTCAATTTATGGCTACGGCCGTATGTTGTAACTCAGCTACTGGGAAATGCCAATATAAATAGCGTATTTCAAAAAAATACTACCTTATTCTTAGATCAATAATTATTATAAAGCAATCATTATTCGTAGGATGTTTATCACATTTCAATGGTCAAAGACATAGTTTATAATCAGTATCTTTAGAATTATCTTCAAATGTGTTAATCGTGCCCATTTTTTGAATAATAAAATGCCTAATTCTTGTCAAATTTGGGATCACAAAGATAATAAAATATAATTTTTTATCGTATATAATAATATGTCACTATATAATGTTAACATTAATTTTACTAATGGTTTTGTTAATGCGTTTAAAAATTAATAAACCTAAAAAATCTTAACAACACTGTCTAAGTACGATCCAAGTACACTTGGACCGAGTGCCATCCAAGCGCACATGTATGAAACATCTTCATACTAATTATTCTTATTTAAGCTCCGTTTTACTTCCGATCCACTAAACGTAAGGTTCACCAGGTGTTTGATAGTCCATACGTGTCATGTGGCCAGCCCATCGATTTAATAAAATGACGACAACAGCCTAATCCAGGAGCTAATTATTATAGGGACATCGTCAGATTCCATCCTTGCAGATGAGAATAAATATTTCTTTCGCAAGATCCATTGCTCAAATACCCGTGAGTTCTGAGAATTACTGATAGTAGTTGTAGTCCACTTCTATAATAAATCTGTTGTTTTTTTGATAATCAGGAGGATTTTTGATGTTTATAGAAACAATTATTTCTTTTGACCATGTCCGATTATAATAAGATCATATAGGCCTAAAATATGTGTAATCCCAGACTCAGGATTCTAACCTGAGACCCATGACGTGGTCTGGAACGCTACCAATTTTTTTTTTTTAATTCAACGTTTAAAAATATTATTAAATTCGGGAATTCTAAGAAACTCAACAAACCACATGCTCCCATTAATCCCGCATCACATGTGTATACGTAGTATTATATAATCCAAGATAGATAAAATTTATGAAATAAATTATTTCTTTCCCCATTAACTTGTGTATCTTTTCAGAATCTATAATGAACGAGAGTGGACCCTACAATGGTATCATTTTGCTATTTGACTTGAAAGGAGCCAAGATTGGACACCTTACAAGAGTATCTCTTGGGTAGGTACCTACTTATTTTTTAGTTAATATTAAGTTCTTACTGGAACTACTCACCAGCGACAGTTTTCTGTGTCAGTTGCTACTAGAGGTGGGAAAACTGGTGGATTTTGAAGACTAAGTATACTCACTACCAGTATAAAAAAATACCTAGTATCAAAACTTGTTCCAAAATACTTACTAGTATTTGAAATACTATATAGAGCATTTGGCGTGCGTATGCGACGTAAGTCTCATACTCAACTCGAACTAAAACTTAACTCCTTATTAGTATTTGAAATATCAAAATATACACAGAGCTGGGTTTTTCAAAATGTTCCATTTATAATAAAATTTTAAACACATTTTAAATTTATGAATTGTTTTTATGTTATGTTATAATATTCTTGTTAACATAAAATGAATAACAATGATTTTTTTAAATTTCAAACTGCCATTAACTTGCCACCTCACGGTTTATGACCTATTGTTCATACATAAGATGATGTCATTCGCAGGCATAGACTAATAAATTAAAATATAATAATTGTATTCAACCTCGCGCGCATTTAGTGTCAGTAGTATGAAAGTCTACCAACTAGCGAGGGACTCGCGATGATATCATCACAATTTTCTTGGAACAAGTTTATTGGGCCACACGTACTGAGTATGGGTAGTTTCATCAGATACCTACTTGAGTACACAAACTGGTGACAGTATTTCCAACTCACCTCTAGTTGCAACCAGAGATACTAGTTCAAAAATCGGATAATAGTGAAAAATCTGTAAGTCGTTGACAAGTGACTTATTGTAACAATTATACCTCAATACATAAATATGATAAACTACCCTGGATGACCTCCAATAGCAGCCTTGTGTATAGAGTAGATGCGCTGATAAAGAATGTATTTTATCATTTTTTAATTGTTATTTTTTCTTTTCAGAAATATGGCAAAGTTTACGGCATACGTTCAAGAAGGACTCAATGGCCGGATTGAATCTATCCACGTTTTTAATGTAGTTCCATTATTTGACTTAATAATGAAGATGTTACGGCCATTTTTGAAGGGGGAGATAATTAAAAAGGTAATTAATCGATTATCAATAAATATAAAATTATCTGTTTGCCGATAGATAACTAGTATATTCCTCTAGCATGATAGGTTTAGTATTATACTATAAGAAAAAAATACTCAGATGCATTGCAGGGAAAAGCAGTCCTCAGTTCCCAATGAATACGACAAGATATTCATCAGAATCACCACCGCCTTGCGCTACAAAGAATTTGAAGGAAGAAAAGAAGGGTTTCATAGGCCCTGGCCGAATTCAAATTAGCAATACCCGATGCGGGTAGAAGAATAGTTTTCAATAAGGCATATTCTCTCAGCCGGCACAATTTTCATTTGACTAGCATCAAGTAGAGTACATTGCGTGCCAAAGTCCTTAAAGAAATCTCGATAGTAAATGCGAGGTATCCATAAAGACATCTAGAAAAAAAAAATCTTCTTTAAAAATTTGGTTACATACCACTCAGCATTACAAGTGTGACACACTTCAATATATATATTTTGTTGTCAAAAAAAATCAAAGTGGCAGAAGCGATTGTCAGCATTTCCTCAATCATAACCTAGATTGACCTTTTCTATTATGATTTATTTAATTGCGACAATGTCTCTTGTAATGTATTGATTTCATTTGTATAAATAGCGATGGCGATCCATAACTCGCCACTGCTCATCACGAGTCCGTCACTCGACACGGTCACCTGGTCACAGTATTATCGTTAATAATACATCGCTAGTCGTCGCTACCGGATGGTGGCTCGGTTTGAGCACGAGGTCACCGTGATTACTAGGGAGCGGATTTATATGCAACAAAAAACATGATTGTAATAATTATGCATGCACATATGCACTTAAAATCATTATAATATGCACTAAAACCGAAGAAATATGCAGTTAAAAATTTACATTTTTTATGGAAAAAATTGTAAATAATATCTACTTCACACAATATTACTGATAAAAATCGAATAAAAAATTAATAATCATAATCAATATATTACAATAACAAAAAAACACAAATAATTGAATAAGAAATGCAATTTTTGCAATGCAATTTAAAAAACTAAAACGCACACTTAACTCTATTCCTAAATACTATTTGCTGTTTTTGTTTGTCTTAAAAAAAGTAACAATATTATTTTCAATATTGTGCTCTCGCATTAAATTTTTCCACATATCTATCAGTATTTTGTTTATGTGCTGAAAACGACCTAAATGTCCACAGAGATGATTGGGCAAAATTTAAATAAAGGTGCCTGAATTGACTAAATTTTTATAATAAATCTACATTAAATTAAAGGATCAGGGATGCCATTTTAAAATGCAAGTGCATCTGAACTATCTACCTGTCTAATTTAGGTATATTTCGATAAAATAATTTAAAAAAAAACGAAAATTATAAATGCAAAAACCCTAAAATATGCATTTATTTATGAAATATGCTCTAACGTCTCAAATATGCATTTATAATAATATGAACGGTAAAATTTTATTTTTGGATTCTGCGTCTTTCAAAACGGATTTCCGTGCAACTCGCATAGCTGTGCATACACCCTAACAAAACATGCACTACCTATCATATAAATCCGGTCCCTGGTGATTACTCTGCACCGTTAATTAATATTATAATAATTATCAACATTGTTATTTGCAGATGGTGCTGCATCCCCCAGATATGGACTGGGAAGTATTCTACAGAGATGTCTTGCCAAAGAAGCTGCTCCCGTCCAATTTAGGCGGAGAGCTTCCTGATACACAGACAATACAAAGACAAAACATTGAAAGAGTGGCGAGAAATCAATATTTTTTTGATGCTGAAGAGAAGCAGAGGCACTTTGATTCAAAAAATAACAAAAAGAAATCTAATATAGACGCGAATTTTAAACAGTTAAACATAGATTAATTGAGGTTTTGAGGTTTTACCAAATACTAGAGTACCAACCGGTAACCAAGATTAATTAATTATCTTCAAATTTAAATAATATACCATTAATTATAGATACACATCTCATTTTTAAATGATCATAATTATGACCCATTACACCGACAGACTTGCGGATACGACGACTTTCGCCAATTCATACTACACCGGGCCGTTTCTATGAGCACCTTTCCGTTATTTTCATTGGTCCTAATTAATACGGAACGCATTCCATACACAAGGAAACATCAAACATATCAACATAACCTACAATTTTATTTTATTAGTCATGTCATTGCGATTGCAGAATGTAGTAAAACAAATATTATGATACTACTAGCTGCTACTAGCCACTCGATATTTGACAGCTCACGGGAACTATAAATTATGATGGCAGTTGTGACGTAAGTAGGTATTTTTTAAAACAGTCAGATCTTGCCTCTCAATTCGCAATAATATGTAAAATTGACATACCTACTCTAAAAGTTAACACAGCCAAGAGAAGAGCTGTTAAAAAACACTTTTTGACAGTTCAGAGGGTTAACTTATTGTAATAATTAACTAGGTACCTGAATACATAAAGCGATAAATGTGATATATATCACTAGTTATTTTTAGATGTTAATTATGTTAGAATGGCCTCATCTGGGCGATAAATTGATTGGCGGCAAATAATTCATGCTACGACAGGCCGTTTCAGAGCCGGGTGTTATAGCGTTACATTCACGGATTAATCTATCTCTATAATTTCATAAGGTTCCCTAAATGTTAGGTTAGGTTAGGTTAGGTTGAGGATGAGGTGATGAAGCTTTCTAGTGTTACCATTGTGTTCTATGAAACTGTGCGCTATCTCCTTGGTGGTTGCATTGTTGTAACATTTGTGTTCCGCAGGACGTGAATAGGTGTTCCGCAAATTTATCAGTAGAGTACCCCAGTGTCTCAAAACAAGTTATTATTGTTTTACTTTTGTTTACTATGACATATTTATGCAAAACAGGATTTTCTAATTATGCTGCAACGTTAATTGTTAAATTAACGTGTAATTAAGTCCAAGGACAGGCTCGATGCCACACCAAATAAAAGAATTCAACTTCCTAATTTTATGCCTGTTATCAAGAATATTTGCAAATCAAGGACCCTAAATCATTGAAATCATTAAGAACTTCGTTCACTTTTATTTTTATTTGTTATGTTTTAAAAATAATTACTAAATAAATAAATATTGTTTTTCTCATTAAAATTTTTGGTACAAGTCGGTTTACAGCAAGCCAGGCGGAAACCGTACTAATTTGCATAGCTGATTTTGGCAAAATTCATGAATTCAAGAACTAAAACCTAACCTAGCCTAACCTAACCTAACTTAACCTAACCTAACAAATAATCCAGTACATGGCCCCCACATCCTGAAGCCCCCAGGCTAGGATCTTTGACGGGCTCCCTACCTATCGCTAAAGATAAAAGAAGTGTGACGCTCTACAGTAGCGTTTTCCAAATGGTGTACGCGGTAAAATTAATGTGTATATTTAGTGTTTTTTGTATATTTGAATTCATCTATTTGAATTATGGAGTTGTCAAGTATCGTTACACAATTAAAAATTCTATCGTACAACCACTATTCGTGAGGATTTGTGATGATCACTTATCACTTATCTGGTCGATTCGCCACGCCGGGCCCTTCCTGAGCCCGGGCCCCCAGGCTAGAGCACTGTCAGCCCCCCCTTTGTGGGGGCCATGATCCAGTATATTGGCTGTTTTCAAAATTTGTTTGCCGCTGGCTTCCTGTAGACCGACAAGAACCAAATTTTTTTATTGATTATGTATTATTTACCTACCTTACAAATTAAAATAATGTGTTCCGTTAAAATTTAAGGATTTGCGATGTGTTCCATCGCAGGAAAAGTTTCAAATGGGTCTCTTAAAGTCAAGGTGATTTCTATTGATGTAATATTATCCTGTCTGTAGGTTTTAGTAAGTTGACAATCTTTTCAAATTATTGATTGTGTTATCCTTGATAGATTTCTTCATACCTGGCCTTGTATACTGGTTCTTGATCCTATTATACATGCATTGGTATCCTAAATATCCCGCACTAAGTGAATCATGGTTTTCAGATGATCATATCTCAATGTTTTGAGGCTCTCCTGTAATAATTGTATTCCGAAATATATTTACTGTTAAACCAGAATTGTTGAAACTGTATAATATAACTTGTTTTATTTTAAATCATCTTCAAAATCGGAAATATTGTGTTTATATTTTGTATTATATTATTGTTATTTATAGTCTCGGACTCTTTAAAAATAAAAAAATATTTTGGTAAGGTTTCCATGATTTTTTTTTTTGTAAACATTTGATATAAATGTTTATTATACCTATAGTACTTCCTATCCTGTTTGATTCATGATTATTTAATTTAAACACCGACAGAGATGACATTATTATCGACTTCCTTGTGGAAGTGTCAGTGGTCACAATGTCTATCGGTAACTGAGATAAACAATCGGTGTTTTGATTATTCATTCTTGCATATATTAAATAATTATACTCTTTTAATTTGAGACACTAACGAACTTATTTCGATCCGGGGACAGGCCTTAGAGGTTGATGTTATGTAAAAATAGTGTATCTTTTTCCGTTTATATTAGGTTTAGGGTTGTATGCATGAGATTCCCAAAAACCTTATAGGCTATATATTGCACGTTTGTATGCATGAGTACAAACGTAATTCGTTGTTTAGTGACGTCACGAATATGACGTCATCATGTATCATCGTGTCCGTATAATGGCAATCTTATAAAATTTCATTCCCCGATCAATAATTCAAAATTTGAAATTGTAAATGTGTCTGAAAGTGTGCGAATGGTACCATATAAATTTAATAATTATAAATGAATAATTATTATGAACTTTAAATAATTTATCAGTTATTTTATCACATTTATTTTATAATTCTACTGTACGAAAGGATAAGTATTGCCAGTAAACATTTCCATTTGGTGGCAATACTGAATACATACATATTATTATGACTAACTTCACTTCAATTATGAGATGTCAAAACAGAATAAGAATAAATGACAGAAATGCAAATGGATTTAGATAATAATATGTAATGATCTCTGTATAATATTATCATTTATACCAATCACTGTATGACGCTAATGATGTATCCAGTGTATTTGAGAGTTGTGCCTTGTTTATTACAGTTATCTTACAATAATTAACTAGGTAGGTAGGTACCATAATATTTTGAAGAATGCAGAATGCTTCCAATTGCATATTTTAATGCCAGATACAGCAGTAGGTACCTATTTTTGCGGTCGTTTAACGGAGATATTTTATCGTAATCTTACATAAATCCATCTTATCTCTCCATGAGAAATATTGCTCTTTGTAAGCGAAATAGGTACGAGGCATTGTATCAGTTACCTACTAAAATGACATTTGAAAGTGACAGATGAAGCAGCCATTTTGAATGGCGTGTGACGTCAGATTGCTTACGTCACAAACAGTGCTATACGCTATATGATGGAAAATCGGTTAAATAGCTTATAAAGAATTTGGGAATCTCATACATACAGCCCCTAAACTCTAAACTGACACGTTCTTCAAATTATTGAAACAATCTCCTTCGCTAGAATTTAATGTACTTGAGGCATAGCATATCGGTATATCTTCCCTTATTTCTCCCTGAGAAATTATAGCTCCGATGGAGTAGTTAGATGTGTCAGTCGTAACAATGAAAGGTTTACTAAAATCTGGATACTGAAGAATATGCGCTATAGTAAGTTTAATTTTTAACTTGTTGAATGCATTCAGCTAAAGGACCGGCCTTTTATATTTTTTTTAGATGCGAAAGACAATCTGGTTAATTTCCCCCAAGTCACAATTGATTCTAGGGCTTCGCCGACAGCAATCTCAATCTTTGGCCTGCTACCGGCTTCAACCAATAGCAGTGCATCATCAGCGTAAGCGATGATAGTACAATCAATTGGAAGCAAGATTCTATGAAGATTTTCGAAGAGCACGTTCCAGTGAAGGGGCCCGAGGACTGAGCTCTGGGGACGGCCCATAGTGCTATGCCTCTCTACCACAGTTGATCCAACATGAAACTCGGTCAATCTGTCGCTGAAATAACTTTGAATGATTGACACAAACAAAATCCCTGGTAACCTGTTGAGCCGGAGCTTTTGAAGAAAAAGAGGCCAGGACGCACTGTCAAACGCACCTGCAATGTCCAGGAAAACTTCATGAACATATTTACAGCTGGAATTTTATTTTCAGCAATGGGAATCACTTACCTTATAGCGTCTTCCGTTGATTTGCCTCTTCTGAAACCGAATCGATTTTCCGAAAGCGATGCATTCTCTTCCAGATGGGATTCAATCCTGTAGCACAATAGCTTCTCCAACACCTTACCGAGAGCCAGCAACAGTATTAGATAGCGATAGGCTTGATTGATTGCATAATTGAGATACTTTTCAAGTGTCTCCTCTTTGTATTAGCCAATACTTTTGGGATAAGAGTTCAAATCAAATAGAATAATATAATTCATGACATTTTTTATTCATTTATTATCGAAAGTATTTCAAACAGGACAGGACAGATACATTAACAGCCATAAAAATTAAAAAATCAAAAATTTTCTATGCTATTATTGCATTATGGTAATTCTTGAGGTAGACAAGTTGAGATTGAGATTCCAGATCCGCCAACTGTTTCACTACCGGTGCCATCTGTGTTACATGATCCTGAAAATATAACACAAAATTTGTAACACAATTTTCAACAGACTTGCCACAATAATAGAAGGTAATAAATTAAATCTGATATGATCATGAAAAAATCGTTTGCTGTATCCATGTTGTTCTGACAAAAAAAAAGCTATGATATCAATATGTATGTCCGAAATCTGAAGTGGAGACGATTTACACGAATTGCTTCACTTCTCCAGTCCTTATTATTATTTAAAAAAAACATTGTATACATGATAAATTATTAATTCAAGATGTTCACCATAATATGACAATTTAATTAAAATTATTTTTGTACGGTGATATTATGGGTGTCTTTTATTTATTATTGATTTTAACAGAAGCTTATTCTCAATTTTATGGGCAATTAGCTTGGGTGGTACTAGAGGCGACGATTCCATAATCATAATCAGCAAACACCAGATACGAGACAGACTCTACTTGGCATGCTTTGCCAAACTCTCCGATTTTTGGTCATACAACCCATAAAACCAGGGAAGATTACAATCTGGAGAATTCTTTTGGGCTTGGAACGGTAACAGGATGATTTTACTTTACTCCAACCTCAGAGAGCAAGTATGAATTTTCCTGCAAATAAATATGAATGTGAAAATTTTCAAACCCGGGCGGGTATGAATTCATTATATTGTGATTGATTTTCAATATCTTTTTTGTGTTTCGTTTTGACATGTGCCACGTGCTAGGAATCATCATAATGAATGTCCCGCACATACGACTTTCTCTCTCGGTCACATATAATAAAGTAACGAGTAGATGTAGAAGTAAAGCCGATATGTCGCAAGGCAACATTTTTCCAACGCGAAACAAATTTTATTAATTAGTTTATTAATACATATTATAAACTGCTTTTTTTTAAATCCCTATTGATCGCAAAGTTTTGCTTATCGCGACTGTAGCCAAAACCTGCAAAGGCTCACTCTTTACAAAGAAAGACACTGCTTATATTTGGCAGTGGAAGTTATGATGAAAAAGCAGTTTTTACTTTGTAACCGGATCCAGTTTTGAGCCTCTTCTCTCCGTAGACAACCTTCCCGTCGAACTCGTTGCAAGGCACCTTGATGTCCTTCTCCACCTGTTGGATTGTGACATTGAGGTGCTCCTCAATCTCTCCCAGGTAGCGCGGTTCATTGTACCACATGCAGCAGCCTTTGATGTCAGTCAGCTGCGTATTCCAGCAGCTCTTGCCCCGAGACGAGCACCATTCACCATGATACCATACCTAGCAAATAAACTTATAATTTTAACACTGTATACTAGCCGGTAGTCTAATGCGGAAGAAGATGACTTTTCATCATCATTCACAATACATCTGTGTAATTTTCTGAAAGCCTAGGTGTATCAGCGATTGTTTCACTACTACACTGCTTTTATTAGGTCTCATGGCTTGTTGTAGTGTTAAAAAAAAGATTGATGCTTTCGATATAGTGATGTTGGCATAAATGGTACGTATTCCATGATCGGCAAAAACAATGATTATCGCCATTTTGAAAGAAATAAATGTGAAAACTGACTCTCTAAAATATATCTCCAGAGTGTTCCACAGTTCTTTCACCACATAGCCAGAAAAGAACAATAATTTGAAAAAGCTCATTTCAGCGGAGACATTAATGGCTGACGCGAAAGAGAGATCGGCATCAACACGATGGTCTAACCAAGTAAAAGAGCAATACCAAAGGAAGACCATATAATTTTATGGTTACTTTTCTATTTTCCACAACATACCATGCCATGACACTGCATAGTATCTATACTGTGACCGCTCACTACACACGACACTGCAAGCAAATTATACATTCATCATTATAGATCGAGCATCGGCAGCAGCCATTATGTAAGACAAGCATTGTTAAAGTGCTCGTATTAAAAGTGTATATATTTTTGATTGCGTTTTATAATGTTGGTTATATAAGTAAAGTCACTACCTTTTCAGGAACGGAAGACACAAGACTTATCGCGAGACCCATTCTCTCAGCGCGGCCAACGCGACCAATTCGATGGACATAGTTTGACTTCTCATCAGGCAGTGTTACATTTATTGCTGAAACCAAAAAAACATTTGAAAACAATATGATACAGTAGAACCTCGATATAACAGACCAATGCAGGTAGGGGGGTGTCCATTAAAGCCGAAAGTCCATTATATAAACACAAACAAAATCCTATCGTTTTCGTTTTCAGATGATATATCCAGACACATCCGTTGTGGAATGACATTAATGTTCGATGTCGATGAGCTTGCTTTCGGTAATCTTGCTTTGAAAAAGAATCTAGTTTTGTCCGCACTTTGAAATGAACCTGCAATGCAGTCACTTGTAACTATCTTAATATCAGTAGACCGGTGGTCTTTTTTGCTTTAATTTCATACATTTAGGCATCTCTATAGAAGGTTTTTCTCAAAATCTTTGGCCATCGACCATCATGTATACTTATAGAATGAGTTAATAAGAGACAATGACACTAACTAAAAGGTAGTCCCGTGATATCGAGACCTCTGGCAGCCACATCGGTGCAGATGAGGAACTGCGCTCGGCCATCTTTGAATTTCTGCAGGTTCTCTTTGCGCTCTTGAGGCCTCCTGTCGCCGTGCAGACACACGCATGTCTGCCCGCCCAAGCTCTGCGCTAGATACTTCTCCATGTTGTCGCAGTCGGTTTTGGTACGACAGAATATTATGGATCTGTTCGGATGACATACAATAGTTCAAATTCACATATATTCACATTATAATGAACATGACAAATTATAAAATGAAATCATTCGCAACATGACTTAAAAAACAAAAAAAACAAGTGCTCATATTTAAATGCCCTTCCAATTGGCATTACCAATGGCAGCTTAGTTGTGCACCTTGGGAGAACAAGCAACGGATGCTCCTGATTAATACAGTCATCAGGGACACACTGGGCAATACTACCAAGAATGGCAAAGTTTCCACTTACACCGCGTATCTATAAGTCGGAAAAAACATAGATATCAAAAATAGATATCTTCTAAACTATAAACTACAGTATGTAAGCATATCTAAAAGAAAGTCAGTCGGATAGAACTACAGAGTATCCATACAGCCTAAGGTAAAGAAGTCTCAGAATTTTCTTCTGTACTCTCTCCACCAAGCAATGTCATACTTCAACTGATGCGAGGCCCAGACAATAAACCCACTCTTAGGCCTGCTTCGCATGTAGTATAAATATTATAGATCTACCATCGTAAATTGGCATGTCTGTCGAGGATAAATTTGTCACAAACGCCATTTAATTGTACAACATGTTTCTCGAATTATGGATTGCGCTTGCGTTTATTTAGCTCTCATGGCGTCAAAATATCAAAATCACATTATATTTAGTGTTGATAAATAAAATATACCTACCTATTAAAAAAAGAGATCAACAAGTGAAAAAAGCTTTTTCCTTTTAAATAAGGAATGTACCTAATACATAATTTTATATTTGATATAGTACTTTATAATCGAATGAGTGTTTGTTGCTAATTTAGGTAGGTACGCTGTTTTTCTTGCTCGCAAGATTTTTATTGTTTGTACATTTGAAAACATAAAGAGCATTGATTATTAATAAACGAATGTGACCTTTTAATATTTGACATTATTCGATAGCTACTTAGCACCAATTATTTGGATAGTATTTAAAGTAAGCTATATTTTAATATAATCAACAACGAATTATGTCTCCACGAAGAAATTAATGTAGACATCCGAAAATAACTCCGGGCGATTGGGCGTTATGACAAATTTATTCCAGACTGAGTCAAATGTTTACATTTTGAAACGTCAGCGTGCAGGATTCGCGGTATATATTGTGTTATTGAAAATACAGAAGAAATAAGTATAGTGCATAATGGCAAGTAGTTCTAAAACAGTTCGTGGAAATGTCAGAGACATCATTCTAAAAGTATGGCAATTCTGCGATGACGAAAAAGGACGAAACGAAATGATTATTTATATCGATAATGGAATACAACGGCCAGTCGCCATGACAGTTGTTCAGTGTTACCAAGTTGCATTTATATTACAACGCAAGTAATTTCTTATTTTTTTTTTAGTTTTGTTCAATGTTATGATATAAATAAAAATTAATGTCGGATAGCAATATAAATGAATACTTACTTATTATTTGTGTAAGTAAACGGATTTATAAAGAAATTTAGTATATTAATTAAACTGACATTTACAAGTTTGAATTCCATAATATGACCTCGACTGGTTTTATTTTTACTGTAAATGGTCCTAAGAGTGACACAGAATCGGATGATAGTCTATCTGGAATTGAACCATTATAGTAGTTATATAATTTCTACATTGTTTGTGTAATTTAAAGTTATCGGGTTTCATTTAAAATTCCATTTATGTTGATACTATTTTACTGTCTTTAGAGTTAATTTAATTTACTTTCGCTTTTTTTATTATATTTTTTTCCATGCCTAAAATATACACAGTACCACTTTATATTTTCCAATTTCTGATTTTTCCAACTACCTATGCATTTCTTCCTCATGGTTATAAAAAAAGTAACACGTTTTTATTTTGATTGTGTTAATTTTTTATTTTAATAATATTTGTACCTATATCTACTACTAATAAAAAATTATAAATTACCATTTTTTGTTAGTTATGGCAACATTCTCAATGTCATACTAGCGCCCTCGCTGAAATGCCAATTTATAATGGTAGATCTATAGGAGCATATATTTGGGATTGGTTAACAGCAAAGAGATTGAATTTTTTTGTATTACAGCACTCTTGACTTGATGCGTAGACTAGCATGCATCCCGCACGTACATCTCTTGATGCAACATCTAGTGGTCGGCATGTGCATTGACACCTATTGTTTCAACGCTTAAGGCCTCTTTTCATATCCTCTAAATACTGCACCACCGATGACGATTAATTTAATTGACGCAAGTGTCAATTAGATTAATAGTCCTTGTAAATGTATATTAGGTACAAGACTTACCTATCCATTTTGTGTTCTTGGATGGCTCGAAGGCAATATTCTCCCTTGAGGATTTTGACGGCTTCCGAGAGACACTCCGCACTGTTCACACCGGGTCGAACGTTGTCTTTGGCATGCACTCCGTCAGTTTGGACGTGTCTGCAAAAAATATTTTTTCTGTCAGGAACCAGGTATTTGAGTGCAGGGTATACAGAAAGATACTAAAGAACAATACATCAGCGTCGAAGCGCTTAATGTTTACAAAGCCAGAGATCACAATTCTAGCCAGTTCTACGCCATGAGCGAGTTTTCTCACTCACAGAGAAGAAAAAGGCCTCCACGCTCTCGGTATGGATGACTGGTGGTCCAGGGCAAGAGGGAGGACAGGAACGAGAACTATAATATCAGGGACAGTGATTGCAATGTTGACATGATACCCATGATGATAAATCAATGCATCTACTATTGCATGTAGATCTGAACTGCCTTTTGACATGTTTTTTTTATCCTTTTTACGAGAAACGGTTGCTACAATTATACCAAATTTGAGATTCAATAGTTTTAACAGAAAACTAGACAGTTGATAGGATAGTGAGTGAGAGAAAGCGATGTATAATTGTTTATGTGAGCACAGTCCACAACCGCCTATATAGTCATTCGTTCAACCAATTAGATCTATGCTCTGGATCTTAACACATATTAAAAAATAATAAGTGAATTTGCAGACGTTTGAAGCAAAGCTATCACTCATGGATTAAAGGATGGTAACTATTTCACTGGAGCAATAAAAATAAAATCTGTTATTACAAACCTCCACTCTGTGGAGGCCGATATGATCTTATTCGGATCGGACAAGGTTGGAAAAAAAAAAAAAAAACTATTTCACTGCAGACACCAACATAGAAACAAATTTATTGTAATTCTGTAAAATATTGCACGTCACTAATATGATCAGGATTTTTTATTCAGACCTTGTAATGTGGATGTATTTATATTAATAAGCACTGCTCAGCAAATCCGACTATTACCTTTTGATAGTTTCCCATGAACGATCCTTCTGTGGGTCAACCATGACGACGCAATGATGTACCGTCTCGGGGACGGCATCCTCACCTTTCAAATCCACCCACGTCGGAAAGTGCATCAGTTTCTCCTGAAAACAATTATCAATAAAAGAAATAATTAATATCAAGGCAATAATGCACACTGAACTTTGTCAGTCATACATAGGTAGTTGTTTTCATTGAAAGGCTACAATTTACAGATGGTGTTAGTTTTTAAAATTCAATTAAACCCTGTGAAACCAAGCCTGCATATATGATTTTGGAGATTCTACTGCAAATAATTTTTAGAAATTCATTGTTTGTTGACTTAGAATTAGGTTTCAATTTTACTATTAAACAATTTAATTTATTCCCATTAAATGCCGGGAGGTGTATGACGGCAAGTGAGAGGCCGCGAATTTTTTGGCAAAAATAAACCTTATTATTATTTTCTTTTAAATATATTGAAATTTTATCATAAACACTTAGCAATCATATGCTAAATGTCTCAATATTGGACCAGTATTCTTCCGAATTTTAAATTATTCAAAACAAACGCCCGAGTCTGGCATTCTGTCTTCAAAGACAGGCGAATAAGTCCACGATTTTTGTATGGCCGGCACTGTACGCATGGCCATATCCGTGGACTAGTTCGCTTTGGCACAGAACCGGATTAAATGACATTTTTTTTATAAACAAAAGACAAATGGATACTTTAAAGATAAATCAACGTACGGCCATTTTCTTGACCTCGAAGGCGTGCAGCGTGGCTGAACAAACGATCATCTGCAAGCGGCGACCGTCGGAGGTGATCTTGGGAATCTGCTTGTGCAGCCTCTCCAGCATCTGGGTGTAGCCCTGCTTCAGCAAACCGTCCGCCTCGTCCAGGACGAAGAATCGGCAGTGCGTCAGAGCCAGGTAACCTACTCATGCAAACAAACTGTGAACCCTTTTGGCAACAGATTAATGGTTGCATCAACATAATCAATTAAACCACCTTCTATCACCACAGCCGATCGCGTGATACATATATATTCTTTTTAATACTAGAACACGCCTAGAAACCCAACGACAGTAGTGTATTTAGTGTATTAAATGGCAACATTTTGAAGTACGGAACGTGCAGCGTGCATATTGTATGTACTCATTTAACATGCACGCTGCATGCCTCACTCCGCAAAACGCAGCCACTGAAATCTTACACTAAGATCCCATCCGCTGGTAAACTGTTGAGGCTGTACTCACCGATATCTCGGCAAAGCATTCAAATTTAAGGCGATCGTCCAGCACATTAGCGTTTCTCTCACCTCCTTGTATAAGGTCCTCCATTCTTCCCGGTGTTCCGACAACGATATCGACTCCGGAATTAAGCTCAGCTATCTGGTCTTTCACGTTGACTCCTCCAATAACTAGAAGCTCTCTCACCACAGGAGACTGCAGGTGCCGTTTGAATTTTACTATCTGGTTGTACGTCTGTTCCGCCAGTTCCCGAGAAGGCTGTGTGAATGCAGACCAATCAAAACATGTTATGCATTTTCATATCGAACGTCACACGTATCAAAAACTGTTACAAATAGTCCTATATCAAAACTACAGAATTAACACTAAATCTTATATGGTAGAGCCATCAGACCAAAAAGTTTGGAGTAAGAAAATTTTATAAGTATTTAGTATTACACGAAAAATTATTATTCAGTAAATTAGTGCATTGAAACATAGCAGCTAATTTGACATAATATTCGAATAGTGTACAATGTACATAACATACAAATGCGATTTTTGTGACTGTTCATCTAAATATTCTATTCTACACTGTCCGTCCTTTCACAGGCAACACTTGCATTATAATGTGAATGTTTTGGTTTCGGTCACGGAATATTTTTGCCATATAAATCGCCAGATTATCTCAGACGCCGTCCCCCCTTAGGGTGTGGTGTGATGCATGGACGACCCCTTAAGACCGTGTTTCATGTTTTACATGTCCTACATACCTGATATGGGCAATTTTTTAACATCTTTGCACGTCATGATAAGATATATTCGGTAAAACTTTCTAATGGAGTTTTCAATTGATTCGTAATTTTGTTAATACGTAATGAAACATTTGTATACTTCAATGATGATGGCTTGCGGGGCGTTATTAACAGGCTTTGAAGAGGCCGAAGATGCTGTTCCGGACACCGTGTTGTGCTTTGTGCAATCTTTACTCGCTTCACTCACAGCCGTGTAGCCTGACGGAGGAGGATGCTGGAAAATAAATCATTTAGTTTCTATAAACGGTTTGGTCGAGTCACTATTGTCAATAGTTTGAATTATATTAGTGTTGCCTTGAAAACATTAAATTGTGTACAACCAATCATTCATACCAGGCATGTTCAAGGCGTCGGCACACCAAATTCAAATTTACCGTGAGGAAGTCTATTGTGACCTCGCGGTACTACTGTATTACATCATTCCAGTGGCGAAGGGTGGAGGTAGGCTGTTAAGATCCGACATAAATTGTGCACACTAAGCTTTGTCAGTCATAAAGTATTTGTTTTTTTTTTGAAGATAATAGTCAAAACTATAAAATATCTAAAATTATGCCATTAAATCATAAAAAATCTTATATTTTATAGATAACACAAAATATAAAAACACACAAAACCTTAAATGTTATAAATATTTGAAAATCAAAGTGATACATGAAATCATGCAACAATCACGTTTTATACTGTTCAACTATTTGTCATAATCTTACTTTGAAAGGCGTAGCTCCGAAATTGAAGAGCATCTCAGCATTCTTGAGAACGACAGAAGGGAAATAAGTATCGCCGCGTTGCTGTGGACTTAATGTGAACGCGACTCCCAAATCAACACCATTCTTCGAAAATTTCACCTCGCCTTTAGACAAATTCAAAAGACAGCCTGCAAAAAAACGTTAACATCAAAGATAGTGAAAAAAAACCCTTCTTCTGCCAGATGTGGTCAAGGCCCTCTGTAGTCAGGCCACAGCACGAAACTGTGGATTGCTTTATAGCGCCTGTACATGTACATGGCATAACTGGCACCAATAGTGTGTAAAATGAACTATCGCGATAATAACTGTTAAAACGCAAAAGTGCTGGCTGTCTCGCCAATCTCATTCTTCAAGCGTAAGCGAGACACGTTGTTGTCATTGTATAGTGCTATTTGAAAGGTTGTGAAAATTGGTAAATGTCAAAATGCTCTAGTTCGAATTTTTTTTAGCAGGTTCGCCACTGTCGTTCTACAGCGCATGAGCATACCTCATGCAAGTTGCAATTATTGCATGAAAATTCAGAAGCCGCTAAATTTTTTTCATCCGTGCATGCAGTCATTTTATCGTTATGGTCAAGACAAAACGTACTGCCGCCAGTAAATCCATGCACGTATAAATGGTCTATTACATCGTATGGTAAGTAATATGTTAATTAATAACAATCAAAAATCATCATCATTGCAATGCAATCGAAAATAAGCAATAGCTGGCATTATCATCGGAACTCATAATCTAGTACTGTGACCTGACAATAGATGGCCTTGGTTGTGGTGGATGTGATTTCTCTAAAAAAATCGCTGAAGTAGTTCTAGAGTCATTTTCCTATGCAACATCAATAAACTGCTCCTGTATCACTTTACTGCTTTAATCACACCTGTTCAAATATAGACTCAGTTCAAGAGAAAAAGAATATCTTCGAAAAGGTGACAGAACACGTTGACGTAATAAGCTCCAAACCAATTTGAATGGTTTTTTAATAACCTCAATTTACATTTTTTTTGTCATTACAAAGTCAGTTACGATTGTTTTTATATCAACAATATTGAATCAACTCTACGTTCGTCAACGTATTAAGTAGGTTTTGTAGATGTCAACAAAATTACATAAATAAAATCATTTAGGTAATTGCAACAACCTTGAGTTTATACCTATAATAGGTATGGAGCAGTTAAATATGGACTTACCTATTACATCATGCATTCCGAATGCCCCACCATAGTCATCAAATTGTTTATTGTGTGACTTTTTACCGGTGCCTCCAAAACCGAAACTGAAACGATCTGTGCCCAAATCCAAAGATGCCTGTAAGAAAACAAAATAAGAGGTTATTTTTAGGGTATTTGAGTTTGTCTATCAAAGCGGGTGTAAGAATCTTATATTGTCTATATGTACAGGTATCTAACAGACTATTAAATGTGGAGGCCTATAATGATCTTTTTAAGATCAAATTACATCAGCTGATTCTCAGGCCAACCGTCTAGCCCGACCATCTACTCCTGTCCAGAAACTTGTACGTATGCAGTTCACCGTATCACACTTCACCGTGAAATGTTGTAATATGGCCGTATATTAAAGACCGGCCAACCTCTTTGGGTCATATTGTACTCACATAAAATTCATGTCGAAATTAAACACGGTTCTTGTCGGTTTACACTTTACAGGAAGCCAGCAGCAAACAAATTTTGAAAATAGCCGCCGATATACTGGATCATTTGTTAGGTTAGGTTAGGTTTTCATTCTTGAATTCATGAATTTTGCCAAAATCAGCTATGAAAATTGAATTAATGTTCATATTGAATCTAATAAAATTGGAGACCGTATAGTATACGGTCATCTCTTTTCGATAAGCTCACGGCTAACTGTGCTATGGTGAAATGTTTTACGTACAATTTACATGTAACCCCAACATCCACAATCGCCCCCGATCGTGGAAAATCAATTTCGAGTCATTCCCTGAAATCGTGAGCAGTCGTGAACGAATTGGATAATTCCTATTTTTTCGGCACGATTCACCTACAATATTATCGAAGACTGCTAAAAATGTACGAAAATATCCGAAATTACCGCCCGCTTTGCGAGTTGCATCGCCTTAGTTAGTCGTGCCATTCGGAATTCATCAATTCAACCATCAACATCTCTCTGCTCAGCACTATCCGAACTACATACTAGGAAAAGCACGCTGGCGCGACTCCAGCAGTTACAGGTTCAAGTCCCAGCGGGTGCCGTATTTTTTTCTAAAAAGATTTTTTGTAGTGGGTACATATAAATGTATGAGATGTTTTTAAATTATGTATGTTCAACATATAGAATGTTACATTCTCATATCTAGTATCTTATTCGTTGAATAAATAGTTGGTAATTTTATAGTACTCCATATCGTTTTTGTGATCAAGGTCTTTTAAGATGAAAAACCCAACCAAAACCTAACACAACCAACTGTAACCCAAAAATAAGTAGGCTGTGTTAGGTTTTGGGTTATTTTTCAATAGGTTGTGTTTGGTTTTTCGTGTCAAAACACCTTCACTAAAATGACGGGTGCTTTTTACTGGTGCTCCGTCGTCTTTATTTGTCAGTCGCCATTTTGGAATTCAGCTATCATTTTGTCATCGAATTATAATACGCGGTCCGAGACATTATAGTATTTCGGCAAAAATTATAGGACGTGTTGAAAATGTAAGTTTTTTGTTTGTCACATAAACATAACGGAGAATTCGAGAAATTGCGATGCCCTGCTTTATTAAAACACCTCTTACGACCGAAAAATGCTAACACCGGCTGCCGTCATTAACGTTAGTTTTTTAGAGTATACAACGCAAGACTACGTCCATAGACTAATATCGCATACTGAGATCTTATATTATATAGATTATACTTACTACGTCCCTCGCTTCACGTTATTACGATTTGCTGTGATTGAAGTATGAACATTTTACGGAACTTAAACATCGACAATATAGACAACTTTTAAACGTAATGGAATAAGCAATGGGGAATATTCGCACAACCGGCGAATTCAATAAATTCCAATTTTCAAAATTGTGGTATTTTTGACGTACTATGCTTTTTTAATAGTACGCGAACCAAAATGTACTATAATTATAGTTCGGTTGTCAACACTGCGCTCACTGACAGATGACAGCGAGCGATGGCGGAGAACCAGTAAAAAGACCAAATGACGATATGAAGTACTATAAATATTACCAAATAGTTCATTGATTATACCTTTACCAAAAATGGCACACAATCGTATAACTTACCCCTTGAGTCGACCACCCAACCCTGCAGAGTCCTTCATCAGTGACAATGGCCTCATAATAGTAAGACCCTTTACCGAAAACCCCCTTTGTAGCTCTGGAGCCATGCCAGTCCTTAAACTCTCTCGATTGACACCTCAGACCGTCGGGAGTGACGGCCAGAGCGTCTCCGCGATCGAAGAAACTAAGCGTCCAATTCGGAGAAGTTTGCTGTATGATCTTACTGCCTTTCCCTTCAGCTAGATCCTTAAGGGTTTCCCACACTATCTGAAGAATAGGCAGACAGAACGCTCCCGTCTTTCCGCTGCCTGTCTCAGCTGCCATCAAAACATCTCCGCCGCCCAAGATGAGAGGAATCGCCTCAGCTTGCACATCTGTTGGCAGAGTCCAGTCTAGCTCGTCAACGGCTTTGCCGATTTCGGGAAGAACACCGAACTCCTCGAATGCCGTCATTTTTTATAATAAATATTTTTTATTGGAGTATTATATTTAATAAAATCGTGCAATAAATGTATGTACCGGCAGGCGGCGATGGATATTTTGTCTATTGATTGTAAACGTCAAATTAAGCTCTGTGCTGCCATCTTTATAGTTTTAGTCTATGAAGCGAATGGAGTATAAAATACAATGCCAAAAATAATGTACCCGATCCATTGACAAGCAATACCAGAGTTTTCTGTTCGCTGGTATTTCTCCGCTGGATTTGCTGTCTACAATATTAATTGACAAACG
The DNA here is from genome assembly GCF_057557595.1 of Rhyacophila brunnea. NCBI lineage: Eukaryota > Metazoa > Arthropoda > Insecta > Trichoptera > Rhyacophilidae > Rhyacophila > Rhyacophila brunnea. The sequence continues at coordinate 17,631,200 of NW_028232893.1, read as the reverse complement.
CTCACCCTAATTTATAGTATACTAATCTGTGCAATTATTATAGTAGGTACCGAACAATGTTTTATGTTCTATGAAATTACTTGGATTTTTTGTAATTTAAATTTAAATAAACTAAGTACAATAATATTTTATTAAAATAATATCTAACACAAATTCTTTGCCTTTTTTCCGTTAATTATCAAGATAAATAAAATTAATATTAAAATAACAAAGTAACTCAAACAATATATTTTAATATTTGATTAGGTACCTATTATATTCATTATAAAAAATACTACCTATTAATTGTGGGAAGAATGAGATTGAATAATGACAGATTATCCATTTTGCTTGTCGACATAATTAACACAATCTAAGATTACAAACTAGCCATAATTTCTGGTTACCTATATGTATTCCAGATAATGTTATAACATGTTTAGTTAAGTAGGTACTTACAGTACAAACGAAACAACAATACGGTCAGTCGATAGTGTGCGTGCGTATGGGGAGCCGTGATAAAATAAATGCCTGGCAGCCGATGACCGCGTATTCATACGTATACGTACATAAATACAATCGACGAACCGCATCATTGTTTCGTTTTTACTGTACATAACTACACCAGGGCTCGAAATGGACCGGAGCGCCGTTCCTGTTCGTGAAATCGGTAAAATTATCGCTCCGTCTCGTGGAAAAAGTAATTTGACCGTCTGAGCTAGACAGGTCATATAATAGAAAAGCTAACACACTTATTCTTATGAAATACACGTAATTATGTTCATGTAATACTACTATAAAAATATCTTCAGTAAACTGTCGAGCGCTCCGGTTCGTAAACTTTTCCATTTCAAGCGCTGAACTACACTATTAATAATATTTTGGCGACCCTCATATTCCAGTACCTACGTCTCATTCGAGAGCTTCGGGTTCGCTCCCGGTGAAAATCTAATATATGAAATATTCAAGCCTGGGAGTTTTCCTCTGTAATTGGGCTTCCTGGCTTGTTGTGGTGTTCAATAAAGAAACGAAACAAAACAAAAACAATAGATATACATAAATGCATAATATAAATTCCATTCCATTGGGCCATTGATCCATATATCAATAACCCCAATTTAAATCTTACGTCTTAAGAGGGGGCTCAAGAGAAGGAGATTGAAATATAATCTAGTATCAAAAGGACATCGGCGTCGTTAGGACGTTAATTTAAATCGATATTTTCGCAAAAATCCCTAATCATCGGAGATTTTATTAAAAAAAAAAAAAATATTATTGGTATTGTCCGCAGTATTATTGGTATTGTACGCAAAATCGTCGCTTTTCAAAATGGCGAATTTGATTACCAGATTTTACTGCGATGAATCAGTATGTTCCTTTTTGTCTTTTTTTATTCGTAGGTTTGTTTACTATGTACACCGAGAAATTTCCATTTATAAACTCGGAAACGATTTTTACAGAAGAGTTTTGGAATATAATGCAACCAAAACTGGAAAAAAATCTATCATGGGTGTTGACTTCCTGAATTAGCTAACCCCAGGTCCATGCCACTACGTGAACCACAGTGGATATTAAGCCATTTCCACACTGGCAACAAGTTGCTGGCAACCTCATTAAATTTTACGATACTTACCATAATTGCTTAAGAAATTTTACAATAATTATCGTAAAATCTAACGAGGTTGCCAGCAAATTAACTTGTTGCCAGTGTGGACCCGGCATTAGGTGCACAAAACTTAAATAATATATATTATAAATAAAAATTTAAAATTATAAATATATATTATGATTTATGTCTTCGACAGCCCTGATGAAATAAATGTGAAATATGAGTCGGATCAGTCACAGAGCAAATTTATTAACACAAACAACTTTGACACGAGCTTTTTATATTAACTAGTAGACCAGATATTATGGACCACATGTTAAAAAATCATATTTTCAATTCTCAAGGCCAATTCTGTAGAGCTTCTCCTTAAGCGTCTAGCTAAGGTCAAGCTTACAATAGTACCTATGTAATCATATACCTACCTAGTATGTTCTTATTGTAGGTATGCAGAGGCATTATCTTGGCATTACTCGCTCATGTTACGCAACCTTACGTATTTTTTAATAAAAAATATTTTTCCACTCATCTTGGGACCCAAATCTTTTATTCAAGCCATCAAAAACAGAAATGAGATTCAGTGAATTTTAAGTACAATATGGAAGTGTGTAATTACAGACAGCTATCTTTACTAAATACATATTATCATAGGTGGTAAAATACAAAATAATAACGATAATTATTGATAGTCTAAAATATAATATTATGGTATTAAATTATCCTCCTCCGATCCCATTACCCATACCTGGGACAGGTGGTTTTGCCCCAGGAATATTGTCTTTACCAGATGGCATCGGCATCATTATGATTTGAAATGCCCCCAGAAATAAAGTCGCCTGTCCACTTTGGCTTGCGATGGCGGCTTGTGCACCAGGTGGAAGAAATGACAGATTGGGAGGAGCAGCGCCTTCCGCCGCTCTGGTTTCTCCGTTCCCAGAAAGGGCTCTTTTATTATTAGTATCTTTGCTTAACGGAGACTCGACATGTTGACTAGCATCTTGTTTTTCAGCAGCTGTGTTCAAATTATCTTCAGTTTTCTTTTCAATCTGATTTGAAATTTCTTTGTTTTCTATTATCTCTGCTGATTCCGATTTGCCATTATTTTTAGATATTTTCTCATCTGTTTTATGATTATTACTATTATTTACAGAATCATTTGATTCTACTGCTTTTGTATTTTTATCATTATCGTCATTAATATAATTGTCATCTCCAATAGATCTGATATGCCTTGAAAATAATGCTGGTTCATCTAGTTGATTTCTTTGAACGTATGTTGGATTTGCCATTGTGAAACTATCTATAAAATAATAACATCAATAATAAATGCACAATATAAACTAGACGCATACCTATGTAGAACATTATAATGACATACATTTCAAAATATATTTTCAAAAGCATTGAGGTGTACCTACCTATATAACTGGACCTAGTAAGAATGGGCGAAAACATGTCGGAATAAAATAGATGGACATCGTGATGTCTAGGTACTTTTCCTGATTTAACGGAAGTAGTTTCGTGGCAACCTATCAAAGATTTTTGAAATTCAATAAACCTGTTTCTCGGTATTGTATACCGCGGTTTTGATATGATCCACAAGAAAAAATACCGACGAGCCCCAAACAAACATTTATGCTAGCCAATGAACCTTGAAGGTAAATAATGTAGATCACAAAAATCGTGTCCGGAAACTTGTACGTGTGAAATGTTGTATCGGAAATATATGGCCGTAAGTATATTAAAGACCGCCCAACCTCTTTGGGTCGTATAGTAGGTACTGACATAAAATTCATGTCTAAATAAAACACGGCTCTTGTCGGTTTACACTTTACAGGAGGCCAGCAGCAAACAAATTTTGGAAAAAGCCGATATACTGGATTATTTGTTAGGTTAGGTTTTCATTCTTGAATAATTCATAAAATTTGCCAAAATCGGCTATGAAAATTGAATTAACGTTCATATCTAATGAAATTGGAAACCGTATAGTACACGGTCATCTCTTTCCGATAGAAAGCTTACGGCGAACTGTAACACACAAAAATAGATGAAGAAAATACGTCGTATTATTAAAATGAATCGTTAATTATTATTACCTCATTATTTGGTTTACAACCAGCTTATCTTCTTCGTAATTTATTATTATACGCCATGTAATTGTCATTTTGATCTGTCGTCGTATCCAAATGTTCAACTCTTATTACTTCCTGTTTTAAATCTGTATCGACACGCAACATATCGTATTTCGGTTTGGAGCTTCGATCATATTTAATGTTTTCTTCTTTGTAATTATTTTTCACTCTGACATTTTGAAACGTTATTTTTTTGTCTTTGAAGTAGTTTTCAATGTCGGCTTCGTTGTCTTGTGATTCTATTTCGACGGACCGCTCTGATAAAGATTTCAGTGATGCGAAAGAAATAAAAGATAACGTGTAAACTAAAATGATAAGCTCAAATTTTACCCGAAACGACATCTTAAGTTGCCGTTTTTTATATCTCAGTGAACGATCGTCATACTATTCGAAGACAATATCAATTTGAACTGCGCGCGCAAAAATACCGGACATGCTTTTATACAGCCATCATTATTCATAAACAAAAATACATTACGAGAAATGCAAACCGGCGGTAATATAATAGATTTACTTTTTGCATCGATTTAGAATAATTATTTTTAACAGTATGAAACTAATAATTACTGTAGAAATGCTACAGTATTTACAGTATGAAACTAGCTGTAGAGATGTTTTATAAGATTCCGCGTCGTTAATGTTCGCGAAAGCAGATGGGTACCTACCTATCACATAAATTATTTATTTTTAATAATATACCTAGTATATTATACCTACCTATAGTAAAACTAGTGAGGAATAATATTACCACTTCCAAATTTCAAGTTTTATTAACAGCTGATATCAATGGTTTGCCGTGAAATTAAATTGACATTAAATAAACAGCCGAATGTGGGGATATATTTATGAAACATATTAAAATAGTTGCTTTGTCAGAAATAAGCATATTTTTGCCACATTAATTTGGATGTCAAATCAATTAAATACCTAATAAAACAATCCTCATATTGCACACCTAGTATAAGACTATCGTAAGTCCAAAAACGTCAAAAATGAGATTATTACACAGCAACATGAACAATTTGAATATCTTTATTGTACAAGACCACCGTAACTCTAGGTGGCCTATTATAGGCGTAGGTATTTCAGTTACAATAGTCTAATCCTGCATTTTCATTCAAATCTTCTCAGTGCAAGACTATCACTTACGAAAAAAAAATCGTTTTTTTTCGGTTAGGTACATATTCAAACACGCGCGTTAACATGATCTTACTCCCTACTTCAGTTATCGTTTGTCAATTTATGGCTTCGGCCATATGTTTTAGCTTAACCACTGGGAAATGCCAATAGAAATGGCGTATTTAAAAAAAATACTCCTTATTCTTAGGTCAAGAATAAAACAATCATTATTCGTAGGATCTTTTATCACATTTGAATGGGCAAAGACATAGCTTATAATAAGTATCTTAGAATTATCTTCAAATGTGGTAATCGTGCCCATTTTTTGAATAATAAAATGCCTAATTCTTGTCAAATTTGGGATCACAGAGATTATAAATATAATTTTTTATCGTCAATATTTATATTATTTAAATAGTAAACAATTTTACTGGTAGTTTTATAAATGCGCTTAAAAAATAATAAATCTATAAAATCTTAACACCACTGCACATGAATGTACTGAAATATGACTAAGTATATTCTAAAACATTAGATCGAGAGGTTTAAAAGAATACTATTTTATGTAATAAAAATACTTTATGCAGTCATTAAATGTTTAAAATAAATATATAGGATAATAAGGCTACAAAATTATATAAATAGATTATCTACAACGTTTAAGGAATGTCCAGGCTTATTCTCTGAAAATACCATAAAAGCTCCATTTTGACCTACGTGGCGTTTAACCTATGTTTTTCATATAAATTATTACATTATTTAATTTTTCTTCTTTGCAAGACTATCGTATGTCTTAAAAGTTAAAATATTACCATAAAACAAAGTATTTATTTAAAAAATATTGATCAAATATCATAAATTCAACTACACCTGAATGAATGAGAAAAAAATAAAATATAATTTTATGTATTTTCTAATGTTCACACGTAATAAATGTGCAATTTTAAAAGTCGATTTCCCAACAATCAACTATTTGGACTAACGATAATTTTGTACTCGGTGTGGGATAATAACTACCTATTCCTATGTTTCTAACGCCCAGCGGTGTATTATGACGTTATGCTTAATTTTAGTACATGGATCTAGAAATCTGTCTCTAGCCTTCACGTACCTAAAATCGGCACAACAGATAATGGATTATTTATAAAATTAATAAACCTACAAAAGTCTGTTTACCGGAAGCCAGACGGGAACAGAGGAAATTTTCATTACCGATTTCGGCAAAATTCATGAATTCAAGAATGATAACCTAATCTAACAATAATTAATAATCCAGTCAATTGGCTATTTTTTCAAAATTTGTTTGCCGTTGGATTCCACTAAACAGATAAGAACCAAAATTAATATACGTACTTACTATAAATTAAGTTTAATTATTTATACAGATGCATGTAAAAGAATAAATAGCAATTAAACATAATACCTATATAAAGATAATATTTATGTAATGTAAATAGAAAGAAATTTACTCTCTTTAAAAGTACCTCCGGTTTGTATAATATTTGTTTCCGACTAGCCATTTCCGACGACATGAAAAATATGAAATTCTGTATGTAGTGTAATATCAAAAATATCTATATTATTTACAGTTAAAGGAAAACTGCATTGCTATTATTAAAAAAAAACAGAAAGGAAATAGTCGCGATACCTAAATAGATAAACCACTATTATTATTTACACAACTAAAGTATGTACACTATTTTGATAACGTGAAAAACGACAACTTACCACGATTATTATTTGTCCCCGATAATAATATTATGGCGACAATTAAATTATATGTTGGGTACAAAAAATATAAACAATCCATCGTTAATAATAATAAGTTGAAAATTAATAAAACACTTTATTATTTGAAACGGAAACTGCTGCATGCGCGTATTTATTAACAAATCAATAGGTAGGTAATTCTTATACCCATGCAGTATTACGAACCTTAAAAAATAACTATTATTGTTTTTGCTTTATCAACTCTTTTTATAGCAACTTTAAGTATTCAGAGCGTGATCGGAATAATTTTAGCTTTAAATTAATGTCATAACGGAAGTGATAAGTCTGATAATGTCTGTATTATTATGCTACACACAGTGACTTCCTGTGGGGGTAGATAGGCAGTGACGTCCCGTGGGGGTAGGCAGATTGAGCATCGCTTGGGGGCGGCAGTTTCTCGAAGGGCGGCAAATCGAGGAAAATCATTTGGTGTATATGTTACGCCAAATGTGCGAAATTGACTATTACATGAAATGGGCTAAATTTTGGCTAATTCATGTAATAGTCAAGCCTGTTGCCTTATTCATGAATAAGGTAAATTTTCTGCCGAGTACATGAAGTCGCCAGGGCATGGAATTCTTAAACTGTCAACATGACCGCAGAAAAAGTAAATTTAATACGGATGATTTTATTAGTTATAATTGGACATAATCTCCTATATATTATTATCCTAAGAGATTTTGGAAAATTCACTAACGGCTCATTTAAGCGACATTTTATTGTTATTTTTACATCTTCACTTCGAAATGTGCGCTACCGATTCATCTACCGTTTGAATTGACCACATTTCAGAAATTTTCAATGATTTCACAGGTACGTGACGTTTATATCCGATATTTTCTTACATACCGTATACGATTCGCCATATTTCATTTAACGTACAGCAGAATGACGTCTTCGTCGCTTAAGACCTTCTAATCCTTTATTTGACAAACGAATTCGATTATTTTTATTCAAATATCGTAATGTAGGCATTGGCGCACTTTTTTCCGGTGAAAAAACCATAATCCTGGTACAATTTACTACGTATAATATCTTTTGACAGCGGGGTACGCCACTGACGGCCATTTCATAGATAACGTGATATTCCAAATTTGATTTTTTTAAAATACTTTGTGGCTGTTCACTCAATCTTTTTTTATTGAATAATTACCTAGGCTACTAATTTCCATAGATCAGATAGTCATATTAAACTAACAAAGTTGCCATTGCAAACAATAAAAGAAATTAATAATTATCTACCTATCTATATATTATAATGCCATTATTATCACGAGCCTCAATAAATCCACTGCTGGATGAAGGCCTCTCTACGTTGATTGTATTCTTGACAGTATTGAATTTCTAATGTTATTTGTCTACATATTCATATCGTCATCATAATCATCATCATCATCAACCAGGATGAATCCACTGCTGGATGAAGATTCCGCAACCTGATTCTACTACTATTAGTTCAACGAATTTGTGATATTATACATATTTCTATCCATCTTATCATCATCGACTTGAACCAATCCACTGTTGGATAATGGCGTCCCTAGCCCGAATCTACTCCTTTCTGTCATATGAATTGCTGTATTTATCAAAATCAGTGATACTATATTTATCTACAAATTCATATTGTTATCATCATCATCATCAACCAGGATCAATCCTCTGCTTAATAAAGACCTCCATAGACTGATTCTACTCCTTTTTATCATATGAATTTCTGTATTTATCAAAATCGGTTATATTATATTTATCTACATATTCATATCGACATCATCATCATCATCATCACACCGACCTGAACCAATACACTGGTTAATAAAGACCTCCCTAGCCTGATTTTACTGCGTTCTGTCATATGAATCCCTGTATTTATAAAAATCGGTGATATTATATTTATCAGCATATTCATATCATCATCATCATCATCAACCAGGATTAATCTACTGCTTAATAAAGACCTCCCTAGCCTGATTCTACTCCTTTCTGTCAAATGAATTTCTGTATTTATCAAAATCGGTGATATTATATTTATCTACATATTCATATCATCATTATCATTATCATCATCATCGACCTGAACCAATCCACTGCTTAATAAAGACCTCCCTAGCCTGATTCTACTCCTTTCTGTCATATGAATTGCTGTATTTCTCAAAATCGGTGATATTATATTTATCTACATATTCATATCGTCATCATCATCATCATCGACCTGAACCAATCCACTGCTTAATAAAGACCTCACTAGCTTGATTCTACTCCTTTCTGTCATATGAATTGCTGTATTTATCAAAATCGGAGATATTATATTTATCTACATATTCACATCGTCATCATCATCATCATCGACCTGAACCAATCCACTGCTTAATAAAGACCTCCTAGCTTGATTCTACTCCTTTCTGTCATATGAATTGCTGTATTTATCAAAATCGGAGATATTATATTTATCTTTATATTCTTATTGTCATCATTATCATCATCGACCTGAACCAATCCACTGCTTAATAAAGACCTCGCTAGCCTGATTCTACTCCTTTCTGTGATATGAATTTCTATATTTATCAAAATCGGTGATATTACATTTATCTACATATTCATATTGTCATCATCATCAACCAGGATCAATCCACTGCTGGATGAAGGGTTCCGCAACCTGATTCTACTACTATATTATACCTATTTCTATCGTCTTTATCATCATTGACCTGAACCCATCTACTGCTGGATAATAGCCTCCCAAGCCTGATTCTACTACTTTCTGTCATTTGAATTGCTGTATTTATCAAAATCGGTGATAATATATTACATCTATTTATATTTCCATTATCATTATGAGCCTGAATCAATCCACCGGTGGATGAAGGCCTCTCTAAGTTGTTTGAATTTCTGTCGGTCATATGAATTGCTATATTTATCAAAATTGCTGATATTATATTTACCCATTAATAATATCGTCATTATCATCATCAACCGAGATTAATCCACTGCTGGATGAAGGTTATCCCAACCTAATTCTACTCTTCTTGGTCATATAAACTGCAATATTTTTTTAAATTTGTGATTTTATATACCTACCCATTTATATCGTCATTATCGTCATCAACCTGTATCAATCCACTGCTGTATGAAGGCCTCTTTAAGCTGATTCCACATCTTTAGGTCTTATAAATTCCTATTTTTATCAGATATAATATGTATTGCTTCATTATTTATCAACATTTGTCTCGATATGAATGTACCGCACCGGGAAACCATATTTTTTAAGGTGAATTTTTAAATCTAAATATGATTTTTAAAATATTATTCTATGGCTCCGAGCATTTATTTTTTATAGACAATGAAACAAAATAATGTTTAAATTTATTTTTTATGCTGTTAACCTTTTTCTATTATGTAAATGGGACCCGAAAGAGATTAATATTTGCGTTATATTGGATCGCTATTTATGATAATCACGATTGAGATGTATAATTATTTATCATATTTAAATGCACATACCTATACATATATTGTATTAAAATTAAAATGACAGTGGTAGCAATCGGCGATTGCCAGCTGTTCTGCTAGGCCTAGCAGCCTGAAATGGTGTCAGACGATATTGAGAAGGCCAGACTCCAGAATAGACTACGCACATGACTCCAAATTTGTGTTGGCAGTGACGACATGCAGATCGTACAACTGACAAATCAGCTAAATTTTCAATTGTCTGACGTGAATGAAAATCCATCCCGAAGGAAAAACTATGGCGCCGTCTATACACGCTTTACAATTTTTATATTAAAATCCAACACCAAGTCACTATGACGAAAAGCTGTCTGCAAGACCTAGCGAGACAGACTGGCGAGAGCCAGCTGACTCAGCTAGTATAATATTATTAGGTTAGGTTGGGTTGGGTTAGGTTAGGTTAGGTTAGGTTAGGTTTTGAAATTCTGAATTATTCAACTGAATGTCCAATTTGAGGTTAGCTAACAAGTGTCAACAAACTATCAAAAACGTACAATCGACCATTGCATGTACGATACCCAAGCACGAATCAAATCGCGAAAATACCTTTTAATAAAATTCATCCGTTATCATATTATAGTTCTAGTTTTTTTGCGCATAGTAAATGGATATGAACGTCATTTTAGTTATTGATTGGTATATTTTTATATTATAATCAATGACATCTGACACATTTCATTTGGTTAGTTTGATTAGTTGCAAAAAATACCACCGGAGCGCGACCACCTATTTTGACCACAGATAATATACGTATATTTTGACCAATCCACGAGCATTTCACACATTTAGTTTAGTTGCAAAAAATACCACCGTAGCGCTACTATCTAATTTGTCCAATGCATGAACAAGGCAGAAAAATTACTGCGGAATTCATGCACTCACCAGATATTTTGTCTAATTCATGAATAAGGCAACGGGCTTGCATTTTTCATGATTTAGGCAAAATTTAGCCCATTTCATGTAATAGTCAATTTCGCACATTCGGCGTAACGTCATATATATTATAAATAGCTAAAATTATTTTGTTTACGTGTTGTACGATAATAGCATAGTAAAAATGGTGTGAAAATAATAAATCTCTGTATTGCTAAATGGTACAAACCAAATGTGTCAGAAATATCATCCAAATAAGACCTTAGTTCTGAATTGTCTAATTTATAATATTATGTTTATTTGCTTTTTATAATTAAATTTATTTTCTGTGTTTTAGTGGTTTATATTTTGATAGTAAGGTATCTATACAACATATTTCTTAGATATTGGAGTCATGAAATGATGATTACAATGGGGTGGCATTTTGCCGCTGCCTAGGGGCGGCATTTTATCTAGGGATGTCACTGTAGATAGGTCATGCGCAGTGACGTCCCTAGATAAAATGCCGCCCCTAGGCAGCGCCAAAATGCTGCCTCATTTTTTATACATTATTTTTATCATCCTTTCATGAGTCAAATATCTAAGAAATGTGTTGTATGGATACATTACTAACAAAATATCAGACTAATTATATCTGCCCGCTATATATAATCTGCTCGTGTCGTTTCTGATCAGCGAGGACGTCAAAGGGCAACGGAAGTAAACTAGATATTGCAAACCCGACAAATCCAGTGAGCTGATTTTTTTTAATGGAAAGATATTTTAGTTATTACTAAGTTTAGGTAGGTTCTTAGCTATTTCTATATACATATTCCAAATGATTTTCCTCGATTTGCCGCTCTTCGAGTAACTGCCGCCCCCAAGCGACGCTTAATCTGCCTACCCCCACGGGACGTCACTGGTCATGCGGTGCATACAAGCGGCCATTTATAGTATATTAGTCTATGGAGACGGCAAATAATGGATATCGAATATTATTACTTTTAAGAGTAGGTTTCGTGGAAATTAAATTTCGTAAAGCAGTTAAGAGTCTGTATTCTATAAGCTGGCGTTCAGGTCACGTCGTTCGCGAACGGAAAGCATTGTGCCATCGCGTACGACTGTTGCAAATTTTCAATGAGAGGGGACGAAGTGCTGAATACTGAAGCGGGGGGAAACCGCACGGCAGCTTATATAAGACAGATTGTAGTACAGGGATAGCGAACCTATGGCACGCGAGATGATTTTGCATGGCACGCGAATGTTTCATTTTGAAGAGAAAATATATTTTTAAAGCTTTACAAATAAATATATATTAAGTACTTACTTATATAATATTTAAAAATAATGACGACATAGCAATGCGTGTTTTCTTCGGTTTTCATATTATGTTTACCAATCGATGAGCAAACGGAAACGACGAAATTCATGCATAAATGACCAATTGCAAATCCAGGCAAATCCTTTTCAAGAATAATCATTATGTTTAATATAAATACCAATGACATTAATAAATACACAATTGCAGAGATCAGTCCTTAGGATCGGAAAATAAAAAAAAATATTTTGAGGTTTTAATGAAGTGGTGAAATAATGAAGGTTTGGCAGTTACAGTTCGCAATTATCATACAAAATATGGTCAGATAGTGATTTAAATTCATCAATTGTGAAGAGATTAATTTAAAAAATTCAGGGAGACTCGATCAATTGGTGATCCTATACACCAGCGGTGGCCAAACCGTGGCGCATTGCATCTCTGCGCCTACTTATTCTTTTGAAGTAGGCGCCATAACTGAATCCATCTTCATATTTTCAACACCTTAGTGCTCTCAGTTCAAGTCATACAGCCTTCTTACTCATCAGTTCTTCCCATTATTTGACAGCTTACAATAATTATTGTAGGATCCATCCCACTCAGAGCTCTCTCTCTCTCAGCACATCCAACAACTGTGATCCAGAGTTATCTTCACCAAATGAGGCTTTCCGGCAGCTGAAGCACCATCAGCGGGGTCCACGACAGCGATCACCCTCTCGTCCAAGAGATCATTTCTGACTATTGTAGATTGGTGCTCCAATAAACGTGTGTTTTTTGAACTGGCATAAATTAATTAATTTAATTGGGTGATTGAGTTATTCCTTTTTTCTCCCCTAAGCGAAATAGATCCTACCCCTATCCCTATTTTCAAACCCAACCGTGAACGTAAGAAGGTAGAAAAGATGTTTGAGTTGTATGGCGCATCTGAACTCGTCTGTGAAAAAATTAGCACATGGTATGCAAAAGGTTGGCCACTATATACTCTAGCCGTCCAACAAGTTGTTCAACACAAAACATCGAAGCAGTTCGTGAGAGTGTTGCTGAAGATCCAGGAACATCAATTTGGCACCGTGGTCAAGAATTGGACATTCCGAGAAGCTCTCTACAGCGTATTCTCACGAAAGATTTGCATCTTCGTGCAGTAGGTAGGTGTTTTCAAATTATCAAGTTATTCTACTGATAGGGTAAGTAAGTATGCAGCAGAATTTAATATTTTATCATTATTCATTATGTACGTCCTTTTGTAATATTTTGTGATTAATCGCACCCTATTTTGCAAGCCTTGTAGAACAAGTTATTTATGAATTCATTATAAGTATTATGAATAATTTGTCAGTATATAAATGGGAACATACAATGGTTTGACATATCAGTTGACAAGTGAACTGCAATTATAAACAATCTATACCTACTAACAAATTAGCAACATTAATATTTCGATAAAATGTTTAACAAGGTGTCTGGCGTATTACTGCTTTTAGCTGTTCTCTATTACCAAGGTATATTTTGTATTTTTAATCACATTTTTTTAATAAATCAGGAGATACTTAAGATATTGAAAACCTCCTTCTATAGAGATGGAGCTTAAACGTATGAAATTGAAGCAAAAAAGAGGACCACTGGTCTACTAATTAAGTTAGCTACAAGTAACTTCATATTGCAGAAAACTTCATACTAGAACAATCTGTCTCGATGAGTATATAATGAGCCAATTAATAATACTACACTTCTGCATTTTTATTTAATTGAAAAATCCTGTAAAATTTGTGTAAAACCGTTTATAACTACAATCGAGTAAGTAATCACAATTAACATAAAAAATAGCTGTCATATTGCGTGAATAAGAAAACGATATTAATATTTGTGGAGCTTAACAACTTAACCATGCTTCACGCGCTTGGTAAATATTTTAAATGTCATAACAGAAATAACATCTATAAGGATTCTATTTATAGCACAAATTTTTTGGGAGACACCAAAAGTCGTTGATAATTTTTACTATAATCATTTCAGAATTGGACTCTTTAATCCTAAAATCCAAGTTAAGACTTTTTGTTTGGCTCTTCTTCAAAAAAAATCTGTCTAAAATCTAAGTGAGAATCTTCAAACGATCAGGTTTTCTGGGAAACTCTTCTGACAGCTTTTTGTTTTCACGAAAAAAATATGATTTTCAAATTAAAGGCCAAAACTGGGTTACTGGGAGTTGGTGCTGCAGGTTGGACACGCTAGGGTCCGTTCATTTCACTTCCGACCAGTGAGTTACAAAATTGAATCCTGCTGTATGGACGTTCAAATGATAATTTTCAATACCTGTGTCAATATATAATTTAAAAATCACACCCAATAGGTATGCATACTTACAACAGAGAGCATGGACTTAGGTTGAACAAAGGCTAACAAACATTTAACAAAAAAAACTGTTTTGTGAAGAAGTCGAAATCTACATCTGCTTATAGTGTGTCATGTCGTGAATGTCTTGTACTTGTAATTTGCAATGTTCACTTGTGTGAATAAATAAATGAATTGAATACGATAGTGGCGTTAAATTTAAAGATATCGTGTTATTTATACTACAGATGTGATATCCGTCCATCGGGTCGCCAGATCCCCCCAGGATCCAGGGGCGATGCAAAATCAAACGGGAGGAATGGGTCAAGCGCCAGACATGCAGACAGGCGCAGGCATGCAGAACCAGACGGCAGGTGGACCTCCAGGGGTCGGTGGGGCTCCCAATCCCGGTGCTATGCAAAACCAGACGGCCGGTGGACCTCCCGGGGCTCCCAATCCCGGTTCTATGCAGAACCAAACAGTCGGTGGCGGACCTCCAGATGCTATTCCCGGCGGCGGTTCCCCCTTTGGTAAAAAGCCTTAATCTCACAACCAAATCAAGCTGCTCACAAATACCCAGCCGACCGACCACTGTAGCGAATGAAAAAATTACAGTTGTCATTTTCAATTTTTTTATGGCCATTAATATACTGATTGTTGATAAAATTCCACAATGTCAAATTTTCAGCATAAGTTTTTATTAAAGAAAATTGCTAATAATAATAAAAGAAACCATTCTTATTTGTAAGATTTTTTTAATTAACAAAAAATATTTACAAGTAGCCAGTTTTTAATTAATTTATACTGTAGACTTGCCATTATAACATATTATATTTATTTGTAATGAAATAATTTTGTGAAATAGTAAGTATTTAAAATTAATTAGAATTGATTAATAAAATCTTAATTCAATATTGACAAAACAAGGTTAATCCGACAGATAAACGAAGGCCTCTTTTCTCATAACATTAAGTTGAAAATGGCAGACTGTAATTTTTGTAACTGAAAGTACAAAGTACCTTTCTATGCATAAGTAAACCATAAACAGTATTTTTTTAGTGTAAAGTGGGAGTACCTAATTTTACTTTAAATGTAGATTTTTTTTGAATAAAAGAAATTTCATAATATTTAATAACAAAATGGAAGATGGCTTTATGTTTATCAAAAATTAAAACTGCCCATCGCTTTGTATTGATAGTCAAAACTCAAAACCGATAAGTTCAATGTATAATCTAGGAGTAAGCAATCATGTAAATATTTTCTGTTGAATGGATACGTACATAGTGCTTTTAAGGAGTTAATTAATTTTGTACTTAAAATATTTATTAATATAATGTTACAATCTGAATTTTAGAGTATTGATTGATAAGCTATATTACGTTAAATTATTGTATTGGGTAGTTTAATAAGGACTTTCAAAGAGGTGTTTGTCCACAATTTCAGCACAAGCATTTATAAAATACTTAATAAAAAAATGTTGTATAAAATGTAATGTAATATATTGATACCCAGTATACTCGGAAAAGAGGACATGTTTTTAATTTCTTTACTATTCAATTATGACAATAGATGGCATTAGAGACTGATAATACATACTATTATGGCCCCCACAAGGAGGGGGCTGCCAGGGCTCTACCTGGGGGCTAATCAAATAAGTGAAATAAGCACACATCACAAATTGACCATAACCATTGATATACTACTGGATGAATCATATGCTTCTTAAAATGACACCCGATTTTCAGCGACTCGGCCAGTGTTAAAACTTACTGTTTTAATATCAGCGGACTTAGCTCGATATAAGCTCACTTAATATTTGTCTCGAAAACGACCTGGCAATAATTATGAGTAAGCCCGATCTAGCTTGCATCTTACTCTGACTAATAGTCAGCGCGTGACGACTTGCTCTGTCCGCTCAGACATGAATTTTTGGTAGCTTGCAAGCTTTGGGTTGCAGACACCCTTAGGGTCACTATTCCAAGAATGTAAATTTAGTTTTACAGCCAGGGCAATACGGGTGAAATTCGAGAATCCATGTTAACGGTCTTAATGCATTATACCTACAAGGAAATATTATAAGACGATATTCGTAATATCTTCTTTTGTGGTACATTTTTAAAATGACATTTGTATGGGAACTCCTCATCTAGTAGTATATCAATGACCATTAAAGTAAAAAAGTCACCTGCGGCGGTAATTTACTTCAAATGTTAATGTTGATTATGGTTTTAAAACATATAGTTATGCAACGCAATTTTTGATGGGTCGATATTCGACAATTCAATAGTTCAATTAGATGCAATGACATTAATATGGACGAAGCATCTCGAAAAGAAATGACATTCACTTTTTTGTCGGCCTGCCGAATGGCATAATCTATTTTAACGCCATTACAATAAAGGTGATATTGCTATAAATTCCCGATGCGTGATATCGCATAATGGAAATTGCGTGACGTCTACCTATACATGTGCGAATGTCGCTATGCAGGAATTTACTTACTAGCTACTATATTGAGTGCGTTGTCCATTAACAATGTCTTTGATTGGATGTATTAAAAAGTACTCAAAATCACTAAAACATATATTAAATACTCAATACTTAATTTTACCTCAAACACCATTTGGAAAACGTTATTGTAGAGCGCCATACTGCCTTTAACCTTAGTAGCCTGGGGGCCCGCTCAGGGTATGGGAACCATGCATACAATATCCTTGGGCTATATTGTACAAAGGCAGGCCTTTTTTTAAAAAAAAAAAAAAAAAAAAGGTGCCGGAACTCACTTTTTGTCAAGCATTTTACTAAAGAAAATCATATTCAAATATCATGTACCACGAACCGCATTTTTTTTTTTTGGACAATATGTCAAATCTAAAGTTAAACAAACAAACAAATACCTATACAACTAAATTTGTAAAACATAAAATTATAAAAACATCATAATACCCATAGTTGAATAAAAGTTTATAGAGATTTCCAAAGTTTTGTCCAATTCTCGTCAGGCAAATCGTCTCGATTCCTTTTCTTAGTATTAGTGTCTATGACTGAATGTCTTCTTCCGAATAACCACTGATCAACGTATTTTGAAGGATCAAAAAGCGCCAATTTTACCATTTTTACGAATTATGTAAATATGAATTGCAATTATGCAAGCGCGAACATTGTTTCGTCTAATTGCTTTTGAAACATTAAAAATTCCATAAAAAAAGGTTATATTACACCGCGTTACATTACAAAAAAAGCCCTGTACAAAGGTTATATGATTTGAGAAGATTAGAAAATCAAGGTGAAATGAATTAAGTAGGTATGTATTTCATTGAAGTGTCTTCTCAAACATACTATTTGCACAGAAGAAATACGTAACTCTATTTTGGTAAAAACTGGAATACAATGTTTGATGTATGATGTGGAAAAATTTCTGACTTTCGGACTATATAAATGTTTGTTGGGAAGGGATTGAACAAATGGCTAATAAGCAATCCTAACACTACGGAGTTGACATCTCGCGAGAGGAGAACTACAAGGTTCTAAGTGTTTGTCCTTGACGAAACAAAAATAACAATGTGGCAGCTTAGAATACTACTTCATTGTTGAGTTTGTTTTTTCAAGGAAGAACACTTAGAAACTTGTAGTATTAGGCTCGTGATCTGTCGGCGAAAGAAAAAGAGATAATTTTGATAGCACATAATATATTTTTCATGAGCCAAAAGATTAGTGCCTGATAACAATTATGTCAATTTCAATTTGTGTATGAGTCAGAGTATGGACCTAATAGGTTGAGCAAGTGGCTGACATGCATTTCTCGTAAAAACAAAATTCCACTCTTTGGAGGGCCATATGATCCTAGTAGGATCGGACATGGTCGGAAAAAAAAAAGTTTGTCGGATCACCCATAGCATACCCAAACTCTTATAGTTTGGTTAGGCAAGGTTTAATTGACTTCTTTTAAACTAACCAGCACCATCTACAAATTGTATTCTTAGTTTTATGAAAACAAATAAGTATGACTGACAAAGTTCAGTGTGCGCTATTTATGTGGAATCTTAACAGCCTGCCTCCACCCCTCGCCACTGCCTGGAAGACCGAAGATTGAGAAGAATGCTCACTCGAAGCAACTGGAGAGTGTCAGTGCCGGATCGCCCAGGACGGAGGAAGTTTTTAAAGGAGGCCAAGGGTTGTAGTGCCATAAATGATGGTAAAACATTAAACAATTGTTTGCCAGTGTGTTAATAATATACATCGGAGATCAATTTAGAAAAGAAAAAAAAGAAAACAATAACATTTCATATGGGTAGGTACTTTTATTTACATTTTCATTATAATTTCACGTATTATTTATAGGTATTTGGGTACAGTCTTTTATAGTAAATCAGTAACTATGAGTAATATATATAAAAAAACAGATTTAGAATTATAAAATTTCAATTTTATCACACCTGCAAAAGAAGGTTCTGCTCTAAAATATACTCACAGGAATATGTTATAATCTTTATTACTTATATTTACTTAGGCATACTTAATCATT
Organism: Rhyacophila brunnea; assembly: GCF_057557595.1. Classification (NCBI taxonomy): domain Eukaryota; kingdom Metazoa; phylum Arthropoda; class Insecta; order Trichoptera; family Rhyacophilidae; genus Rhyacophila; species Rhyacophila brunnea. The sequence continues at coordinate 17,612,070 of NW_028232893.1, read as the reverse complement.
AACTCTCTAATAGATACCGTGCTTTTCCATAAAAATATTACTATTGTATATTTAAAATTTAAATTAAAATCACTAATTTTTATTATGCATTAAATCGATAAAAAGAAGATTATTACAAATTATAGAATATTTTATTTAGAAGCTTTTTTCTTACTTGATAAGAATACAGTATAATCAATAACTCCTCTTAAGGTAATAGAGCCTGTACACGTGCATGATTTACTTGCAGCAATCGTGTGTCTATTTTAAACTATCGCGATAATAACAGTTTACACGTAAAAGTGTCTGTCTTGCCAATCTCATTCTTCAAGAGTAAGCGAGACGCGATGTTGTCCAATACAATTTGACAGGTCATGAAAATCGATTAACCTCAAAATGAGTCTGCGCGGTGCGGTGTAGTTAGTTTTTTTTACCGGCAGGTTCGCCACTATCGTTCTACAGCGCAGGCGCAGATATTGAACAACCCCAACTGTCGCGTGAAAATTCAGAAGCTTCTGAACTTTTTTGATTCCTGCATGCAATCTTGTAACTTGTTATGGCCGCGATAATACGTACTGTCAGCAGTAAATTCATGCACATTTAAATGGGGTATAATATTAACTTATATTACAGGCATTCTCGACATAGGTCAAGTTACGTTCCTACAATTGTTCTGTTCACACTGTTCTTAATTGACTGTACTATTTCAATAACTTTCATGTGCAAATATCTAAGTATTATATAATAATGACTCAGTTGCAGTTCTCCTTCAGAATCGCATCAACGGTTTACATACCCTTCACATATTAATATGACGAACCGGCAATAGCAGCAAAGCAAATGTTACCTTGCTCAGTCCACCATATTCTACTCTATGTCTTTCACAATAATGATAGCGCCGATCCTGACGTCACGCAATAGCCAAAGATGATCCATCAAACTTCAAGTTGGAACACTAGCAACGACGACGCTTACGCAACAAACAGAAAGTGTTCCCCGGAGGAAATCCCATCACTTACGAGTCGATCATCACAAACACATCCAAAAAGCCGATTAGTTCAATCAATCATACTGCAGTCACCTCCACTGATTAACACCCACCGGTCACGACTTCTTAGTTGACCTACGTGCTTAATAGTTAATAAGTAATCATAATCCGTTAATTAATTTCATCTGTACCGATAATATTCAATTGCCAACTGGCTGAAACTTAACTATCGATCATTAAGTATATAGTTAATGCGTGTGTGATTACTAATTATTGTTTTGTGTTTGTTCTCATTTAATAATCAATATTTTTATAAAATGGCTGGTAAACAAGATATTTCGTGAAAAACACTTTGAATTCAATCTTCAAAGTGTTGGCAGAAGTGAAATCTAAAGTAAACACTAATGATCATCAAAGACGGTGACTGGCCAATCTTCAAATGTATTAATTGCTGCCGTTATTATGCTGATTAAGTATTTTCCGTTGGCAAAGGTATTGTTACAGCTCTGGGAATCAAAGAGAGATGTTCGAATGATTTCAACAATACATCCGTCTACCATTTTAAAGAGCCATGACATCGATTGGAATATGAGACACCACATTTGGAAACCGCTGTGTTATAGAATTTTAATAAATATATGAAAGAGGTTGATCGTGCAGATCAGTATCTCTCTTACTACTCGATTATACGAAAAATGGATAAAGAGGTTATGTATTTGTTAAATTGTGATTTTTAATTCTTTTAAAGTTTGAGCGACTTTGTAGCAAAGCTGCGCAAAATGTGTTGAAGTATATCAATGATTTTAAATCATTTCCCTATAAAAAAAATTACAATACACAGTAATTTTACCATGAACATAATATTTGTAACTAAAAAATTAATACATGCCTGGGGGAGTGCCATACCAGTCAACGATGGACTTATCGTGCCACATATAAACGCCTTTCAAGCTATCCGGAGCATCAAGAGACAAGTATAGGGCAGCGGCGGAGCCCTGCTCGATCGTCAGATGCCCCTGGTGTGACGTCATATCCGTGTCGACATAGCCTGGATGGACACAATTCACGGATATGTCTTTAGGGCCCAACTCACGATTCTGAATGAAGGTCAAAGCGCTCACTGCAACTTTTGATACGACATAAGTGCTGTTACCCCAGCCGTCTTCAACATTCTTGCCGTTTTTCACAGAAGCAATGAACTCTTTGACGATATCTGACAAATCGCTTTCGGTAAGCTTCACATCTCCGAAGCGTTTGCGTAGACTTTCGCTGGGAATTCTCGACAAATGTCCGGCAGAACTGGATAGATTCACAACTCTCGCTTTTGACCTGAGAAGAGGGAATAGAATATTGCACGTGGATACCAGAGAAAAGTAGTTGACGAACGTAGTTTGTTCGGCTTGTTCCAAAAGCGGTTCCGTCGCAGCCGATTTAAACGCAATCGCCGCGTTGTTAACCAATAAATCTAAGCCGCCGTATTTTTCCTTCAAGAAATCTCTCAGTGCTTTAATACTGTCAGGTTCTGTGACGTCCAGTTGGTGAAACAGCGGGTTATATCCTGCCGCTTGCAACTTGGCAACGGCCGCGTGTCCTCTCGATACATCTCTGGCGGTGAGATAAACGTCACCTTTAAAACTTTTGCACAATCCTTCGACGATGCCGAATCCTATTCCTTTATTCGACCCAGTTACGACTGCTACTCTGGTTGCCATTTTGTAATAATAATCAACGATTGATGTTGGAAAAATATTTATACCGGCCGGCGGATAATAGCTACGAATTCAACCAAATTCAACCTTCAATCTTCAATCAAATCAAATTTACAAAGGAATGCCGTAAACCGGAAAATGTCAGGTGTTTTATAGTAGACAATAATATTATTCTTGTCTATGATCACTTATTCTAAAAACCTCTTTGTTGAAGTCTCTGAGAAAAATAATATTTTTATCTGAAGAGCAACTAGTTCAATTGAAGTTTTAACATTGGGTGATCCAGATAAATGGACCCCTAGTTCAATATGTAATTGTTACTACTTATCAATAATTTTTAATCTACAACTAATAAAGACTTGTTATCATGTAATCAGTTTTAAGTAATCTTTCTTATCTTCACTCTTATTTGTAAAAAAAAGTTTTACAAAGTAATTAGGTATGATTTGTATCAATATTCTTCCTGGGGATCTATTCTATACACAAGGCCGCTAAAGTGATAGTATTTATAACCATAAGATAAGATACTTAACATACATTATATTGTATTGACGTATTATATTAATTTATTGTTACAATAAGTAAGCCGTCTCATCAGTCAAAACTGTCTCTCTCTCGCTCTCGCTCTAAATTTTATCTCAGCCAAGAGACGCACTATTAAAATATAGCACTTATTGCAACAATACCAACCAATTTATTGTAATTGTTACAATAAGTGTTAATAACTACATACAAACCTACCCTAGTTAGCCGTAAATACTTCTTTATCACTTTAGCGGCCTTGCGTATAGACCCGCTGAAACATATTTTATCATTCGACTCAATTTATTATAACATAAAAAAATATTTTAATTGATAATTGAGTCGCTTAGTTGCCAACCCGCTCTGGCCGATTTTTCAATAAAATTAGTTTTGAATGTATGATAGGTCTAGCAGTTTATTCAGGTGCGAGTTTTCAATTCTGCCCTGTTTTGTCAAAAAATCAAAATTAAAAATTCTATATTGAGTTGAGTCGCCAAACTTTCTCTAGACTAACAGACCCAACCAGATTCATTGTGAGCAATCGTCGACTTTAAATAGCAATTATTATTACCTACCGAATCAATCGTGTTGGCGCTTGATTTGATTGGTCCATAACATTACATAAGTTGCTAATATGAACAATAATTATTATAATTAGTAAAGCAACAAATGAAATTTAAACAAGTAACGAATTGGTGATTGTATTTACTAGGGAATTATTTTTGTTTTGTATTATTACTGTCTGTTAAAATACTACCTACTTAAATAAAGTCAGGCAGCCTTCAATATGTAAACGTCAAATTTGTGTTGTTATGTTAAATGCAAGACAGGATACGATCGCGCACATAGCATGCACGGCCACTCATGGAAGCTCAAGGTTAATTGACGCATCATTCCCAAAAAATAGGAATTGTTCCAATTTGCTCGCAACTTCTCACGACTCCAGAAAATGGTACTCAAAGGTGACTTTTCATGATCGAGGGCGATCGCGCCAGATGGTTAGCCTGAGAATCGGCCAATGTAATTTGTGCTTGACGATAATAATAATAAATTAATCCTCTCTACATAGCCAACCAATCAGATGTCGCGATTAAAACCATGATTTTTAGCATACGTTCAAATCGCTATACACAAACGTCAACATTACTAGCCTCTGACGTCAACCACACACGGAGACAAATGCTCAATTTTGGTCTGACTATTTGATTCAACCAGGAGATTCAAAGAAGAGTTTGATAATTCCAGATAACGCCAAGGGAGATGTTTAAACGCTTGTTATTGCTGTATTCTTTTGAATAATCCAGTGGGGCCTCATATTAATTTTATTCGTGTGCTTTGTATGCCGTTAATATTAATTTTACCAGTTTTCGTGATAAACTAAACTATTATACGATCCTCGACCACTTCTACAAGTTTATAACATAATCTGAATAATATTAAAATAAGTGGAAATAGTATATACTACATGACATGACGTGTTTTATGCGAATTCATAATTGATAATTGTCTCTTAATAAATTCTTTTATTACATTTGGTTTATTTTTTACATAGGTAATGCTTTATTTTTAGCACAGTTACAAGACCCCTAAAATGATAAAATCCTGATAAATGCGGGATAGCTATATAAAAAAGAAATTTAAAAACAACTTACATATTTATTAAACCCTTTTTATTACATTATATATTACATACATATACATTACACATTCATTTTTTTAAAAAGTCCTTTATACTAAGTTACTTAATTAAACCTTATATACTTGTGAATTATTGTATTTTTATAACATAATAATCTAAAGAAGTTGTTTTTACCATATTAATAATTGCTTTTATTCTTTATTCAGATACATCAGTGGTGAGGGGTGGAGGTAGGCTGTTAAGATTTGACATAAATAGTGCATACTAAGCTTGGTCAGTCATACTTACATATTTGTTTTCATTGAACTAAGAATACAATTATTATTTGTAGTTGGTGTTGGTTACTTTTTAAAATTCAATTAAACCCTGCCATAATAGTTTTGCTACGCTATGGGTAATCCGACAAAAATAGTGCACACTTTTTCAGTCATACTTATTTGTTTTCGTTGAATTATGAATACATAATATTATTAAAATCTTCTATCTATAAAATATCTAAAACTATGTATGATTTTAATGGCATAATTTTAGATATTTTATAGATAAACAAATATTTTTTTACTTATTATCTATTATGGCTTGGATTAGGCAGGATTTAATTGAATTTTATAAACTAACAAACACTATCTACACATTGCAGTATTGGTTCGATGAAAACAAATACGTTTGACTGACAAAGTTTAGTTTGTACTATTTACATCGGATCTTAACAGCCTACCTGCACCCTTCGCCACTGAAATACATAACGCTATGAAAGATGTGAAGTCATGCCAAGCCAAGGATCATGACGAAGTGGCTACCCCAATGGAAGAGACCCAGAGGCCGTCCAAGAAGGAGATGGGCTGACGCCGTAGAAGTGGACTGACTTCATATAGGAAGACCCGGTAACTGGAGAAGTGTGGCGAAAGACCGGAGTGAGTGGAGAGCGGTTGTGGAGGAGGCCACATCCCACCCCGGGATGTAGCGCCGTGGAAGAAGAAGAAGAAGATAACACTATGAAATCTAAATAGATGTGAAGTTAACTTTTTGAAAATATATGTATATCAATTAAAACAAATATGGGATACTACTGAATTATCATTTCTCGACATCAAAGTCTGACTGCGTCTCCAATTCTGCTCTGTTAACAATTATTAATGCATGAGGTAAGTGACTAAGCCCGCTCTTGAGATGATTCAAATACTTTTGTTTGGAATAATGCAGCACATAAATTGGATGTAAGGTTTTATTTTAGCTTTTGTTATATTGTATCGGAAGAAATATAACAACTTAAATTACATTGAAAATCATCATATAAGCACATAATAGACTTTTGTGATTTACTCAAAACTCCTCCAGCGTATCTATTCTATACATAAGACTGCTATCGGCAATTATCGAGAGTAGTTTTTCATATGTTTGTATCGAAATACAGTCGAACTTGGTCATTACGAGGTAGATGGGACCGACTGAATTTGCTCGTTATAAGCAACCTCCTTATATCAGAGAATATGTATTTTTCAATGAGCGGTCACATAACACAAAAAGTTGCAATTCAAACAAAAATACACAATTAGAATTTTTCCCCGAAATATGCATTGCATTCATAAACTACAAAAGAAGTCGTTTATAGTAATGAACACTGGTAGGTACCTAGTGACTTCATAAACCTTGGATTTTTTACATGCAATTTCAACCATATGCATGTATACTTTTTCAATATTGTCGGCGAAAACACCAATTAGGTGGGTACTTAGACACTTAACTAGGTTCTAAACGTAATCCGATTCCGGTGGCATCCTGTCCGGTCGGATTTTATTGCTTAGGGTCGGAATATTTTTAAACGATCGACACATTAACAGTTTTAAGAAAAATTTTGACGATATTTTATCTCGGTATAACTGATACGTAGCTCGTTATAAAAGTGAATAAATGTATGGAGAAAATCATAAACTAAAATGTCAACGAGTTATATCCGTGTATCACATATATCCGTGATTGTAATAACCGAGTGGGACTGTATTATAATAATTGTTACAATAAGAGTTAGCTGTCTAAACAGTCAAAATGTCTATATCGCTCTAAAATTTAGCACAGTCAAGAGAGGTGCTGTTAAAACATAGCACTTATTGTAACAATTACAACTTATTTACGATACAAAACCACCGTTTATAGCTGCCGATAGCAGTATATGTATAGAATAGATGCGCTGAGCGGGTTTAGCGACTATGTGACTTAATTATTATTGTAAAAACAAATTAAATTATTCACTGGGTGAGGCTGCTGCATACCAGTCTACAATAGTTTTATTGTACCACATATAAACCCCTTTAACACTTTCAGGAGCTTCGAGGGCCAGATATAAAGGAGCAACAGCTCCTTGGTCTACAGTCAAAATTCCTCTGTGTGAGGTCATGTCCGTATCAACGAAACCTGGATGGACACAATTGACCGATATATTTTTTGGACCATATTCTCGACTTTGAATAAAAGTCAAAGCGCTGACGGCTATTTTAGAAATCGAGTAAGCATTACCACCCCAACCCTCCGCTACGTTATTCCCTTTTTTCGCTGAAGCAACAAACTGATTTACCAACTCGCTCAAACCGCTTTCAGTCAAATTATTATTTCCAAATCGAGATCTGAGATCTGCACTAGGCAATCTCGATAAATGTCCGGCAGAACTAGTAAGGTTTACAACTCTCCCGTTTGTTCTAATCAGTGGAAGTAGAATATTGCAGGTCGATATGAGAGAAAAATAATTCACGAATGTCGTCGTCTCAGCTTGTTGACCAAAGTTTTCTGTAGAATCTCTTTTGAATGCAATGGCAGCATTGTTAATCAAGATATCAATTCCGCCGTGCCTTTCTTTTATAAAATCTCTGAATAGTTTAATGCTGCTGGGTTCCGTTATGTCCAATTGGTGAAATAGCGGATTGAGTCCAAGTTTCTTTAACTCTTCCACTGCCGCCTGGCCTTTTGTCACGTTCCGAGCAGTGAGGTAGACGTCTCCTTGGAAATTTTGACACAACCCTTTTACAATTGCAAAACCAATTCCCTTATTACCACCGGTAACTACTGCAACTTTCTTATCCATTTTTTATAGTTATATTATTGTAATGTTCGAATAGTTTATTAAATAGATCCTCTGTATTGGACTGTTTCAAGTACTAATGACATATTTAAATCAATTTTCATGTTATTTATATTAAAAATTTAGCTACATATTGGTTTTAAATAACAAATCTTTATTACCCACTAATTTAGAAAGTATAAAAACATTTGCTTTGTGGTTTGTGTTTGTTTTGAAAACAATAATGTCATTATTTGGATTGGGTCAGTAACCTAACACAAATATATTGAAATTATTCTTCAACAAATTGAAATGACCACATACAGATATGGTAGGTAACATATTACTTAGTAAGAATCATTTTCACTATCAAGCAAAGTAAATAAACCTTCATACCGATGAAACATATCGTCACCTCAATAATACAACTGCTGTCGAACAAGATCTTCTTGTCCAGTGTTAAAACTGTGAACTAACAAGCCCCTCTTATTTAGTTAATCGCACTTCGACTCCAGCGACTTCCGGTTATTGCCTAGATCTTCTTGTCGGACAGTAGATAACGTCTTGATTTTCACTGTTTTTGAGATAGTTATTGAATATGATTCTACATTTCCTTCTCTACAAAATGATAAAACTAGGTTAGTCAGAAGTTAATGGGAACTGTATTAATTTTGTGTTTGAAAATATTAGATAACTTTGCAACCATAAATGCATTAAATAAATAAATTAATACGAGTATATCTACAATATTTTTTCATACAATTGAACATTATTTAATTGTTCCCAATTAGATAAGCACAATTTTCCATTTTTATTTTAAATAATAATTATAGCCTAGATTTATGTTACCTAATCAATTAAAGTTTAAATTTCATTTTTCCAACAATGACCAAATCAGAGTTATCTACATAGTTGTAGTATTGAGGTGACAATATCATAATGGATGTATTTTTATGGTGAATATTAAATTTATCACCAATTCGCTTAAGCCGCGTTGACACGGACCAAGTACAATCCAAGTACACTTGGATCGAGTACCATCCAAGTGACAGCTTCATACTTTTTATTCCTATCCAAGTGCACTCATATGAGACATCTTCATACTAATTATTCCTATCCAAGCTACTTGGACCGCGTCCTACTCATCCAAGTTAACTTGGATAGGAATAAATAGTATGAAGCTGTCACTTGGATGAGACATCTTCATACTAATTATTCCTATCCAAGTTTACTTGGATCGTACTTGGACCGTGTCAACGCGGCTTTAACCCACTGGACCTTTGCATTAGGTACTTACAAACAATATTTTTTTTATCCTACAATCTATCTACTTATATCTTTTAAACACCACAAGAGGCTCAATTATTATAGTAGTGTGGTAGTTGTGAAGTAGTGTATTCTAGAAGCCAATGTATACGTGCGGCAAATCCCAGATATATACGGGGCACTGAACGAGATGGTTACACCATGGTGTGTGTCTTCGATTTACTGCTTGTGTGTTTCAGATATTACAAAAGAGAACGAGGAACTGGAAGAAATAAAAGCCCAAATAACCGCTGCAAATAAATTGTACTTCTCATTGCTGCCCATATTCAAATCCAGAAATGTCCACAGAAAAACTAAGATCCGGCTCTATAAAACCGTCATACGCACAGTCGTTGCATACGGGTGCGAGTCATGGATGCTAAATATTAAAGCAGCTGAAATGGTGGACTGCTTTGGGAGAAAAATCCTGAGGCGGATATACGGACTGGGGAGTGGAGAATTACATACAACACGGAACTATACCGCTTATACCAAGACTCAAAACTCTCCACCTTCATAAAACTCCAGAGGCTAAACTGGGCAGGCCATGTCCAGCACATGTCAGAGTCACAGATACCGAAGAAGATCCTCGAAGGAAAGTCAGGGGGGAAAAGGCCAGTGGGAAAGCCACGCACACGATGGGGTGATAAGATTACAAAAGATGCCAACCAGCTGACTGAAAAAGTGTGCACCATTTTTGTCGGATCGCTTATAGCATAGCTAAATTACTATGGTTTGGTTAGGCAGGGTTTAATTGACTTTTTTTAAAATAACCATCACCATCTGCAAATTGTATTCTTAGTTAAATGAAAACAAAAAAGTGTGACTGTCAAAGTTTAGTGTGCGCTATTTATGTAGAATCTTAATAGCCTACCTCCACCCTTCGCCACTGTGTGATCTACTACCCTGTATCCAAATTTGCAGTGATCTACCACCAAAATTTGGATTTTTTTGTCTAAAAGAATCATTTCTCTTGCGCCGGCCATAATCAAGTAATTTTTCAGAATTCATATCTCATTTTGAGTAGATTTTTGAGTTTGCTCATTGAGTTATTTTCACTTATAATGACTGCAATTTCTTTAATGTCCAAATCAGTTTTAAATGGAAATGACATAATATCGTCAGTATACTGGCAGAAAACGTTAAGTCAAAATTTAGCTGTTTTGACCTAATAATGCAACTTGATAGATTTTAACACGCTCTATCGTCTGGAAAAACAAGCTCATTCATATTCCATATATTGTTTTCGTAATATAAAGATGTCAATACGAATTAAGTTAATTATGTTCGCATTTCTTACTGGAAAATAACTATAAGTACACTTAAAGTTTTATGACCGTAGAGATTTAATATTTCTATAGCTGCACAAAAACGTCAACGTGACTTATATCTTTTTGGCTGTACACATTTATGCCACTGCTCGGCTATTTGTACCAACTTAACTAAATTGCGTACGTCACCCGCGCATTCTACTCATCGATTGACAGTTGATTTTATATGCATCAGGCAGTTTTGAGCGCAAATAAGATTTTATTTTGGGAAATATTGACAGCAATGCACCAAAGATACGGAGGCTTCGAATTGCTGAAGGTAGAGAGCGTGTCATTCGTAATTATGTATTTCTAGGAAGAAATAAAGATTTTTTGGCCATGTGTCGTAGTACCTAACATTATACCTCCAGAACTACATCCGTGGTGTGAAAATTTGCCTACTTCAACTTCATTGGATAGGACGTCATTGCCTGAGCCATCGGAATTTGATTCTGATGTGGAAGAGGAATAACTCTTATGTAATTTATCTCAATTTGTGTAAAATTAAATGTGGCTAACATAATTAACTATTACGTATATGTTTTTTTTTATAAAATAGATCATAGGTAGGTAGGTACTTAACTCTTGTTTCAATATTTTTGGAAACAAATTAATAAACAAAATACTATGTAATTCCCATTTTTATTTTTATCCTCTCCTCTAAATACACGTAATTGACATAATTAATTAGGTATTGATTGTATGAAAAAAATTATAAAGACTATTTTAATTTGAAATTAAAATACCAATGATACACAAAAAAGTCATCAAAGTAGATATTTTTTCATAATAATGTCAAACAGAAGTACCTCTATTTCTGTGTAAATTTCTAATTTATATAAAATTGCAAGTAAAAAAATTAATTTCTATAATGATTAGGAGTCCTGTATATTACTAGCCAGCTACCTATAACATTTAACCTATTGCCACTCCATTGACTCCAAATGTGTACTGGTAGAAAACGATAAGTCACCATTTTATTTACAAATTCAAAAAATCAACAATAATTATTACAAAAAATACTTGCTTATACTTGAATTGAATTCTTACATGATTAATGCATTTCATAGAGTGGTTTGAGTGTAATGAATAATGATTTAGGTGAAAAAATAGAGAGCTCCAAACTTCTTGATTTTAGAAAAAGTTGATTTTCTCAAAACAAGGATTTTTGACTTATAGCTTTCTGCCAGTATACCGACGATATGATCCACTACTGATTTTTGAAGTCACCAAATCTCTTTTCGAATTCCTAAATAACAGTGCTAGTTTTGCCTATATACTTCTTTGTTTGAAATACCCACTCTACATCAGCTTTTAACTGAGCGTACTCATCTTCCGTCCCAAAGAGCTTAAAGTTCATAGTTTAAAGCGTTTGGATTTCTTTTTCATTAATCCTGCGACAGACAGTAAGTACTGCAATACGAACCAAGTGAGGTGATACAAGCTTCCTCACGGTTAATTTTGAAAACAGAAGAAATAAAAATAGGAATGGTTAATGCTGCCCCTTCAAAATTTCACTGAAATCATATTATATTAAAACTGTATTAATGATTATTAGATTTTCACATTTCAATTCCATTGACTGATATATCACGATTGACACGCTGAATATGTATGATCTATAATTTTGTTAATGGACATTTTATTTAATATCTGCTGTAAGCATTAACTATATTATTATTGGGTAGATAGTAGGTAGCATTTTTTTTTAATATTGAAACACTTCAACTTTTAGTTTAGTTTTTTATTTTAGCGGTAAACATAATATCTGTGTTATGACTCGAATTCGAGTGCGAGAGGTATGATATGATTATCACGCGCAGAACATTGTTTACAAGTGGTGACCTTGGATTTAAACATATGTAGCGTAAACAGAATGTTATTAACAATTTTCACATTTGACCGAATATTTTGGGTGTTATATCCGAAGTCCGTTATATCGAGGTTCTACTGTAGGTATATGTAATTAATACAGACCTGGATTTTTTCCATTCCAATCTACAATGGTTTTATCTCGCCACATATAAACGCCTTTGATAGACTCCGGAGCCTCGATTGCCAGATATAAAGTCGACACGGCACCCTCATCTATAGTCAGAGGTCCTAAGTGAAGTGACATATCCGTGTTGACATATCCCGGATGAACACAGTTCACCGAAATATCCTTAGGCCCATATTCCAGATTTTGTATAAAAGTCAACTTGCTTACGGCAACTTTGGACACTGAATATGACTTACTTCCCCAACCCTTTTCTTCTTGTGTATGATTTTTGACAGAAGCAACAAACTCTCTGACCAAATCGGACAAGCCGCTTTCAGTCAATGCAGAATCGCTGAAACGGGCTCGAAGATCGGCTCCCGGAATATGAGTCAAGTGACCCAGAGCACTGGTTAAATTGATCACCCTGGCTTTAGGCTTAAGTATAGGGAATAAAATGTTGCATGTTGACACCAATGAAAAATAGTTAACGAACATTGTATGCTCGGCTTGCACTGCTAAATCCACATCTGATCCTGCGAAATATGCAATTGCTGCATTATTGACGAGTACATCAATTCCACCGTATTTTTCTTTCAGTGCATCCCTCAACCGTTTAACACTTTCAGGGTCAGTTATATCCAGCTGATGGAACAGAGGATTTAGATTGAGTTTCTTCAATTCTTCAACTGCTGCTTGGCCCTTTGAAATATCTCTCGAGGTGAGATAAACATCTCCTTGGAATTGCTTACATAAACCTTTCACAATGGCAAATCCAATTCCTTTATTTGCTCCCGTGACAACTGCTACTTTGGTTGCCATTTTTTTAAAGTCACTATCGCAAAAAAAAAAAAATAACAAGCCTTTATTATATAACTGGAGTAATTATCACCTATTGATGATTACGATTGTGGCAAGACTTTTTATTTAAATTTGTAGCACAGTGAAGTAGAAAAATTAGAATTATTATTAGAATCAACAAAGTCAGGAATTCATTTACAATGTGAATATTATTATAAGGCCATCCTTTAGGATCCACAGAAGAGAAACAATATTATATTTAATAGTATTAACTGTCAATTCTTGGTGGTAGATGTTGTATTAATTAAAATAAAAGATATTATTTAGTACTGATACCGCCTAAACCATGGCATCCTCAGAGGATCCAAGGCCATGAGGCCTGAATCATCATTGGGCGGATTCATGCAGACATGATCAGATCGACTACAATACAGAAATTTCTAGCCCGTAGGAAATATCGTTATTTTGTAAAAATATGTCAAATCATGCATCGAATCAATATGGCGTCACTTGCGCAGTCGAATCTAATTCTGGGGTGCGCAATGACAGATGGGTCAGTCAGCACGCGCCGACGCATGCACAAGAGACTGCCCGGTCGCTTCGAGTGAGATTGGTTCGTTGTTTTTAGACCTATCGCGTCGGTCGCTCGGAACCGACGCACCTCTGCGAATTATTTATTTTTAAAAATATCATGTTTTAAACGCTGCATTGTTTACTGTAAATATATTCCGAAAATAAAAGCCCTGTTTCCGCCGTAAATCCGCGTTGTCAATTAAACCCGCATGTCCCCGAAAGGAGAAGCCAGCAGACGATCACCTAGACATTACTTCATCCCGGGGGGTCCAGCGCATCCTACGCCCCCCCCCCCTCCTTTCGGAGGTGACAGTACTTATCCAACATAATTTAATGACAATCGGCAATCCGTTTCAATAAGACATTCTCAAGTAATAAAAAATATACCTATATACGAAAATTGACGAAATAGGTATGCCAAATGAACCATAATACATATGTATGAGTCAGATCAACGCCTCAGAATTATTGAATTCCACACAGAAATATTGGAGTTCCCATATAAAGTGGTCCTAAAGTCAATCTTCTTATGTCTCTCTTGAAAAGTAGTGATTCTCGACTTCGCCTTTTTTCTTTCGCAAACAGATTACATTTTTACAGCTGTTTATACTAACAAAATTATTTATTGATGACATGACCACTGATTAAATACAATATTCTAAGAACGTAAACTGCTCGGCCATTGTGGGCGTCTGAATTAATAATGGGTGATTTAAAATTCTTGAGTTTTATACTGGACATACATACGGATTATATACGGTCATAAAGAGTGATATCAAACTGGGAACAGCCATTATAAGTAGCAGTGGCGAAGGGTGGAGGTAGGCTGTTAAGATTCGCCATAAATAGTGCACATTAAACTCTGTTAGTCATACGTATTTGATTTTATTGAGACTATAATTTACAGATGGTGTTGGTTAGTTTTTTAAAAATCAATTAAACCCTTCCTAAACCAAACTATAATAGTTTTGGTATATTTTTGTCAATACCACAAAATTGTGCACACTTTTTCATTCATACTTATCGGTTTTCATTGGATTAAGAATACATATTACCTATTGCACATATTTTTTTAATTCATTAAGGGGGATGCTTATACTATCAGAGGCGAAAAGAGGCACCTAACGGAAAAATACGAAGCTTGCAATTTGAGATTTTTTTTTGATAATTTACAATTTCAACTGTAGTAATTAATAAATATGTATCTGAAAACACTAAAAAGATTTTTTATTTTTCTTTTAAATTTAGAGATAAACTGGCAATTGTAAAAAAATGTAATAAAATGTGAATTCGTTGCAGGGTCAAATCTTATTATTACATTATATTTTATGGCCATATTTATTATTAAAATTTAGTTTAGGGTTTTTTGTCGCTTAGATTTTTGACTAATTCATCGTTTTAATATTTTTTATATATATTTTAAAAAACATCGATTTTTATAAAAATATAAATGTGTATAACTTGAAATCCTTTTTATTTATATCAAATTTTATTTTAGGCATGGTCACAATATTGAAGCTCGAGTTGACATAAATAAAAAGGATTTCAAGTTATACACATTTATATTTTTATAAAAATCGATGTTAAGTTTAAAAAAAAATAAAAAATCTTTTTATGTTTTCGGATACATATTTATTAATTAATACAGTTGAAATTGTAAATTATCAAAAAAAAATCTCAAATTGCAAGCTTCGTATATTTCCGCTAGGTTATCTGCTGGCATGCGTCTCCCCCTTAAGCCCAGCCTAAATCAAACTATAATAGATAAAAATATTATTCTATCTATAAAATATCCAAAGTTATATATGATTTAATTGCATAATTTTAGATATTTTATAGATAAACGAATATATTAGGCAGGGCTTAATAGAATTTTAAAAACTTACTAACACCATCTGTAAATAATAATTGTAGTCTTATTTCAATGAAAACAAATACGCATGACCGAAAAAGTTTAATGTGCACTTATTATGGCGGATCTTCACAGCCTACGTCCACCCTGCGCCACTGATAAGTAGGTACTCCACTACAAACAGATGTTTAAATTTTTATTTTCTATTCTATGTTATTGTCATAAATAGTAAACATAATGATGTAAATTGTAAACACTTACCAAGCTTATCTTTTGTTTATCTATAAGATTGTTTTTTTTTTAATTTTAAACCACATTGTTGATAAGACTTAAGATTTTATATACTTAGGTGAATAACAATTAATACCAAGGCCCCTTGCACACTGCAATATTACTTAATACACAAGTTTAAATGTATGATTTCACACGAGGTCAGTCAAATCTATTTACCTCCAGCAAAGAATACTAGCATTAATTTAACATAATTTGGGTAGACTTTTAGCTAAATTCATATCGATTTGATGTGAACACAATTTCTGACAATTCGTAAAGCATTCGGGGCCGTTCATTGGTCAGTGTATTGGTACCATGGACTCCACATCTCGAAGCGGTCCCCCAGGTCTACACAATATGACTTATCATTTAATTATATCAATCATCATATCACATCAAATTGCATCACAAAACCATATATTTTGACAAGTTATTATGTTTTCTGGAACGAAAATTTTTACCAACGGGCCCCGATACTTCACGTGGTCCAGTGGAAGGTATATGTCAGTAATAAGTAGACTCCGGTCAGCCGGAGTCCTATTTTTTTGGGGACGGACTCTAATATTACAACATTTTTTAATTAAAAAATGCGTTAATAATTTATGGAACCTAAGTTTTTCAGAAAAATAAGGTGTACGATGTAGTAGGTACAATGAATTATGAAATAAATATTATTGTTATAGTATCTTTATGAATACCGAGGAATTTTCATTATGTAGAAGCGATGGTATTAGTATAGTTTAGTACCTACTTATTTAGACAAATTATTGAAGAATACAGTCACAGTAGTTCATTAACTATTTAATGTGATCTACGGCGGGAAAAAAAATAACAAGTATGTGAGAACTTCCAGAGATCATCGCATCCGAACTGAATGTGTGAATTCAAATGGCAGTGATTTTATTTGTGCATGCGATGCCATCATCGCACTCGATTCTACATTTTGTGCACTGTACTATGTATTTTGGCTGAAATATCACAATAGATTTTGATAAAACACTAAGTAATTTTGCAAACCAAATTACTATTATTTAATATGATGTTATTTGCATGGAGGATGTTTTGGCCCTTGGGTAAATCTACAATTTACCTCGAACAACTCTGCATGTTTTACTCCAAGAATCAAAACTCTTCGTCATCATAATACGTGGACAGCATGTCAAACTTGTATCTACCTACAGACTATTCATTTGAATTTATTCAACAAAATTTCCCATTGCGGCAGCTAATAATATTTATAATAATATGTTAACATATTTAAAATAAATGTATCATATGAAAATATATAATAGCTGTGGAGGGATGTATATCTTAAATTTCAGCTTAGCTGAATATATTTGTGATGAATGATTTACATCGCAATTGAATATAACGCAGGTAGCTTAGTTGGCAGAGCACATTGGCGCGAATCCAGTGGGCGCAGGTTTGTATCCTGCTGGGCATCGTATTATTTTTTAATAAGATCTTTTCAGTTTTCTTTGATGTGCTTTCAAACTATGTAGCTATCTTCAATTAAAAATGTTACATTGTCAAATCTTGTGAATTATTCATTGAATAAAAAAATAGTTAATTGGATGATTTATAACTTTCTAAAGCTCTTATTGTATATTTCGTATATTTATTTGTTGTATATTAAATATCTACTTACTTATACATAGGTACGAGGGTGGGTCTATAATTCCTTTGAAAAAAGCATTAAAACAGTTTTTATTTTTGTATTTTTTTTGATTTCTCAACATAATCTCCTTGGAGCTCAATACACTTGGTTAGACGTTTCTCAATTTTTTTTAAACCGTCAGAAAAATAAGTTTTCGGAAGGTCCTCAAAATAAGCATTTGTCCGATCGATGACTTCTTCATTTGAAAAGAAACGTTGTCCACTTATCCATTTTTTTAAGTTTGGGAAAAGGAAAAAGTCACTGGGGGCTAAATCTGGCGAATACGGTGGGTGGTCGACCAATTCGAACTTCAATTCTTCAATTTTAGCCATTGATCGTAAACATGTGTGAACACGGGCATTGTCCTGATGAAAGAGGATTTTTTTCCTGTTTAAATGAGGCCGTTTTTCTTCAATTTTGTTTTTTAGCTGGTCCAATAAAGATGCATAATAATCCCCTGTTATTGTTTTTCCTTTTTCCAAATAGTCAACGAAAATAATTCCACGTGCATCCCAAAATACAGTAGCCATAACCTTACCAGCTGATTTTACGGTTTTCGCCTTCTTTGGACATGGTTCGCCTTTCGCAATCCACTGCTTTGACTGTTCTTTCGTCTCGGGAGTATAGTGGTGTATCCATGTTTCATCTACAGTCACAAAGCGACGAAAAAATTCATCCGGATTGCGTTGCATGAGCGACAACAGGGCTTTAGAGGCCACCACCCTATTGCGTTTATTGTCGACTGTGAGCAAACGCGGCACCCATCTTGCAGAAATTTTTTTCATGCCCAATTTGTCATGTAAAATAGAAATGACGCTACCTTTTGAGATCCCTGTAACCTCAATTATCTCACTCAACTTTAATCTTCGGTCACTTAACACCATATCGTGGATTTTATTGATCATTTCTGGTGTAGTCACCTCTACAGGACGTCCTGAGCGTGGTTCATCCTTTGTTGATGTACGACCACGTTTAAATTCATTTAACCAGTTATAAATAGTTGCAAGTGAAGGAGCAGATGTGCCGTGAACTAAATCCAACTCATTTTTTATTTCCTTTGCTGTTAACCCTTTTATATTAAAATGTTTAATAACAGCTCTAAACTCAATTTTCTCCATTTTTGTAAACAAGCAAATTTTTTTTTTAAATGTACGAGAAACACACAACAACCCGACCAATCTGATTGAAACTTCGCAGCATACTGAATCGGTAGTGCCGCTGCATGAAAACAAACCGCTTACAGTACTAGTCGCGCCACCTGTCGGCTTTTCTAAGGACTTATTGACCCACCCTCGTATGTAATATTATATCTTTGAATTCCTTACTTATTAACTTAAAAATAACAATAATGCATGAAATACTCATACTTATAATAATAATTATATATTATATTACTTCAAGTACCTACCGATAACAAGGGCTGCGCGACTTATCAATACTCTGACTAGAGACGTATACATGTTGCTTTTTATGAGGTATTCTTATAAATTGCTTCACTTACTCTTATTTAAATAACATATCATTTGTGAACGTCGTGGATTAATAATTCTATATGTACACAATATCCTTTAAATAAAAAGGGAGTTAAGTAAAACATTGTCTTTGTGGAGCTTTCTATATTCTGTTACGCCACTGAATTGTCTTAAACAACTGATTTAAGAACAATACGCATACATAAAATAATGGTAGTTGGATGGATACAATTTTCAGTGCTAATTTGAAAACATATATCTCTACGAAGTGCAAGTTATACCCACCTATTAACGTACCATTCTTTACGAGAAATAATTATTATTTAGTCCATTCGCCCAACCCACTAACTTTATTCAGTAGATCGAGTAGGTACACGCTGAAAAAACAATATGCATTATTTTTCCCATCTGCCGGATTGAACCCGCAACCCACAGTTTCAAAGATGGCTACGCTACATCAGCCGCCGTGTGTACAAAATCTTGTATTTCGATAAAAAATATATACTATATTGGTGTATACCACAGCTGATGATGATAAATAATATTGTATAGAATATAATTCATTTTAAAGTTGTTCACTTTCTTCATTTATGAAGCGATCACAAGCAATTCAAAATTTGTCATCGATAAGAACCTTTTTTGACACCTACATTTGATGAATTTTAAACATAGCAAATTTTTCAGTGATAAAGTTACCCATCTCATAACGTACTTATCTATATAAATCAGTCATTTAATAAATAAGTACAAATATCACCAACCAGTTAGTTTTTTATTAAAGTTAATTTTTATGTACGCAACAATATGCACATATATTTCGTTATTATTGTGTTATTCAATTGAAAATGTCTGTTACGATAAAATATGTTGTAAGTATATCAAAATTACAAAAGTTGAAAAAAATTTTAAACTAGTAATATGTGTCTAGGTACCTGTCGTTTTATATCATGAATAGTTTTTTTTACTCTTTATGTGCATTTAAATCAAATAATAATACCTAAATACATGAATAAATAGGCGTGTCTGGAAATCTGTAGGTACATACACAGTTCGCCGTATCCGAAATATTGTATGGGTAATAATATATGGTCGTATATTAAAGACTGTTCAACCTCTTTAGGTCGTATAGTACTGAGATAAAATTCATGTCTAAATAAAACACGGTTCTTGTCGGTTTACAGGAAGCCAGTGGCAAACAAATTTTGGAAATAGCCGATTACTGGATAATTTTTTGTTAGGTTAGGTTTTCATTATTGAATTTATGAATTTTGCCACAATCGGCTATGATAATTGAATTAATATTCATATCGAATCTAATAAAATTGGATACCTTATCTTATAGTATACGGTCATCTCTTTCTGATAGAAAGCTCACCGCAAACTGTGCCACGGTGAAATGCATTACGTACAATTTACATGTAACCTTAAATGGGACGGGCGGTGACTTTTTTTTTAAATTAACGGTAACCTACATTTTATCTACTTAAGGTTTTATAACTAATTTAATCACGGTAAGTAGTAAAATGTGTGGCATTGCGGATTAGTAGCTCTGTAATATTCTATATCTAAATGTATTAACGTAATATTTATAATGAACGTAAGTGAAAAACCTTTAGAAGAATGCAATTACGGCTGACGCAATACACAATATATAATAACATAATATATTATAATTACTTATATAATAATTATTCAAACGAATATTTCCAGAAAACCTATTGTTTTGATACTATAGACATACTTGGTAATGGTATCAATATGATACTTTTAGAATATTTCAAGGTCCACGCACAAAAACTTTCAATATTTGTAGGTATCAATTAATTGGTATTTATATGCATAGTAGTTGTACATACCTACGAAAAAGTTCTTAGAAATATAATTATTAAAACATGTATTTTTATACTCATTGTATAAAATGGTTCACTATTGCTTACAATAAAATTGCTGCGATAAAAAGAACAATAAAAGTGGTAACTCGAGAATCTTAATTGGTTCATGTTATTAATAATTGTTTGCAATACGCCGCTCAGCTAAAATTATTTTCGCAAGATAATTATTATAAGTACCTTCGCACCTGAGCTGGCAGAAAAAACAACTGACAAATTGTAGAAATCCATACTAAGAATCATTTGGGCAAAAGTCTCCTTAGGATATTGGATTCGTCCACCATTTTAATGTGTTTTTTTATGGGTTGACGGTTAAAAACGTGAGCTGGCCGGTGTTTAGTAATAAGACTCGATAGATGTTAATCTTCAGTGGTGTTTATTCGTCATGGTCTCAAAGTACAGTTACATGTTGTAAATAAAAGGGAAAGAACTTACTCAGGAGTTACTGAACAAATTGAATTGTCTGAGTTGAACGATATTAAAATCATTTACAATAGTATTTATCAATATGAGGCATTTAATTCCAAAAAGCGAGTCCACATTTGGTCAAAATCGAGAAAAAAATATGCACGTGTTCTTTGTATAATTTTACACAATATGTATTGATCTATAAATTCCAAAACGCGACATAACCCTACGAAAAAAAATATTTTAAGTCTCGATTTATTACAAAAAGCGCCAAGTCCGTGTTTCATATAATTTAAAGTTTGGTTGATTTTTCACGTGTTCAAGTCAACTAATAAGGGAACGTTCAATATTGAAAAGGGCGTCTCCCATGCTGTAGCATCTGGTAAAATCATGACAGTGCCATGAAAATATGTGCCTTATGCGGAATAAATTAAAAAGTGAGGTACAAGTAGCGCTACGTCCAATTTTATTTTGCCTATATTTATTACATTTAATAATTTATCGGCTGAAACAAATTGCCATTTGGTTCTAATTTCGACATAGAATACAACGGAAAAAATAAATTCACAATAAAACAAATTATTGAAGCTTGAAACATAAAAACGTTTCCCGAAAATATTGAATTGTGGACATGTCGCTTTTTGTAGTTAGACGCTTCATATGAAATAATAAGTAGGTATTTAAGAGTTTATAATATTATGTGAGTAGTAATACAACTAGATAGGGTGGGTAAATTTGGGTTCATCAATAATATAATATTGAGTAGGTACGTTGCAAGAGTCGAAATCACACCGATTGAATATTATTAACAATGGTACATAATTAGTATCTTAGGGTGTCGATGAATTAAACAAATGACAATTAATTCAGTTCAATTTAACGGCAACCACCGACCCATGAAATGTCATGGTTGCCATTGGTTGCTCATCTCTAGAAAAAAAGACCTTGGATTGAAACCAGCCACATTTGTTAAAATTTGTATTTCTATTCCTTGTAAAATTCATATTCAGAATATAATTTTGTTTGTACTGACAAAATAAAAATAATAAAGTGTAATACTAAGTAACCCCAGCTAATTTAAGTTTTGTGTTGACTTATAAAAATTTCACCCGTTAACCTTAAAGTATAATAGCTACTAAACGTCAAAAATCTGACAAGTGACAGAACATATTATCTATGGACAGAACTGACATTTCAATCGTTTCAAAATATCGTAAACATGACTTCTCATCTTGCTGGGGGGCGTCTAAATGTGGCTTTACTCCAAGAATCATCAAGAAATGAGCTTTTGGACCATCTACAGCGCTTTGAAGGTCCAATGGTAATAATCTCTTTTTGTTGCCTTTGAATCAGATACCTACTTAGTTATTTATTGGCTAAAAAATATTTTGTTCACATGAAGTACATCCAAACTATCCACCACAGAAAATTTTCACGCATTGATTTACGCCTTCTGCAGACCAATATACATCTGCTTGCAAACAAATTATATACCTACCTAATTGTTTTTAAACAAACAAACATTTGTTTGAAACTCAACCCATGTTTACACCTGCGGACATTGTTAACAAAACGTAAGTTTGGACAAATACAAATAGGTACAACTTTGATTGCTTTAGTCCAAACAACTTTCCACGAGACCATATATTCACGGTGCTTCTGATGAAGTAAAATACAATCCAGCAAATCACATGTTTTCCACTCGCGGCGTATTACTAACAAAACATGATAATAAAAATATTTTGAATGTTTGTAAATAATCTTTATTTCTTCTTCTTCCTGATGCTAAAACCGTATGTGGGTCTTGGCCTCCTCCAGCATCTGCCTTCATCCAGGTCTGTCCAAAGCCGCTTCCTTCCAGTTTTGGATGCCCAAGGTCATTATTTTCAACTCAACACTATCTCTCCATCCTGTACAAGGTCAACCAAGTCCTGGTTTGACTTCTGGCTTCCTGAATGGTACTTTAAGTTACATGTGTTTTGTGAATGCGTACAAAATCTCATCGATAGAGTTGACTTGTTGCAGTTTGTGTTGATACCAAATCTACACATCGAAATTAATGCCGGAATTCCCCATTGGAAACCTATAAATAATCAGAAACATCTAAAATATCAATAGAACAGAATCGTAATTTAAGGTTCAGGTACTAAGGGCTACACCTTTCTTGGCTAAAAAATAATCTTTTCAACCTCGGCTAGCGGTTGGTAATAATTCAGAGAAAGATAGTGGACCTTGGAACGCTTTACCAGGCAAACCAACGAAAAAATAACAAAACCGTTGTTAGCCCTTTAAAAAAATAACCCTAATGTTCTTGTGTCCATAATAATAAATCCAACAACAGTAAGACAACTGATCTTCCGCGTAATGTGTCCGATGACGGCAAATTATATATAATAAAATGTATTGTATTTCCGCGTAGTGTAGCGCTGCCTTAGTGTCTATGGCCGAATGTCTTCCTCTGAGTAACCACTGATCAACGTATTTTGAGGGATCGAAAAGTGTCAAAGGTGGTGCAACGAGTTTGATGAACAAAAGTGTGCATACATCGAGTGACCAATGGGAACATGGACGAGTCCACTTCTCACTTGTCACCTCATGAGAGCGCCAATTTTGAATTCATCCACATCCATAACAATACCATATCTTATCATTTTGACGAATTATATAAATATGGATTAATTATGTAAGCGCGAACATTGTTTCATCTAATTGATTTTGAAACGTTAAAAATTCCATGAAAAACGGTGCCAGAACGCCGTTCCACCGCGTTACATGACAAAAAAAGCCTGGATGGTTTCAAAAATTTAAAGGTCGTAATAAACTACACATCAAAGTGACATGTGAGGCTGTCATTGGAGATACAGAGGGAGGTATGAATTTTATCAAGACTCCAGCAATAATCATAAAAAACGAGGATTAGAGGTGTTTTCTTAAATGCATGTAGGTCCATTATTTTCACCTATCTTTTGAAACTAACATATATTATTTTAAAAATTCCATGATTTCAAGTTTTATTCGAATTATACGATTTTTTGACTTACATGAAAATTAATAACTTAAGTCGAGGATTTACTGTATTTGCAGAGAAAAGAATAATGTCAAGCTGATTTTTTTGTTTTTACTGCTAAATAATGGTGTGACACGAGTACCTGCAAAACACCCCCTCCACTCTAATCCCAAAATGAAGGAATCGCTGAGCATCTTATCACAGAATTATATATTAGTGTCACGTGTCCCAAAAACTAGAATTGGTTTAATATGAAATATAATAAATGCTATAAAAACTAAATAATAGAGTGACGTCGATTAGTAGTTAAGGAATTAATTGATACCTACCTTGATTTAATATACAAAAACCGATAGCCAACATTGTAATGCAATTTGATAAATATCTCATGTAAGAATTACTAGTTAAAATCGCCGTAATTAAATAGGATGCCCGTAGCTTAATTGGAAAAGTGCACTGGCGTGAATCCAGCGGTTATAGCTTCAAGTTCCTTAGGGTATCTAGTGGGTGTGTGCATGAGATGTTTTCAAATTACGTATGTTTAATATGAAATAATGTTATTTTGAAGACTATCATATGGGATGAATGGCTGGAGGGACCCGTGGGTCTAGTGGCACAGTATTCTCTGCTGGTGGAGCACGGCATGGCGTTTATGTACCCACTCAAGCCCGGCGTGTCGCCCCCGCCTTCTGTCAAGCACGTTGTATTCATCACCCGTCCCAAGATTCACCTCATGGACTATGTAGCCGATATCATATTCAGCATCACCAAGCAAAACGGGCCTCAAAAGGACTTTCATCTTCTGTTTTGTCCTCGCAAGAGTGAGTTCTGCAGACAGCATCTGGACAATAGGAAAGTCATCTCAAGCTTAACCACAATTGACGAGTTCAAATGCAACGTGTATCCGTTTGATAGTGATCTGCTGTCGTTGCAATTGGAGAATGACTTCAGGTAATATATTTTAGAAGTGATCATATTATTATTCATATAAGATTAGAGGGTACCAACACCGGTTCACAGGCATATGACCTTGACCCTATTTGAATGCGCCCACAGCAAAATGTTAATAAACGGAAAGAAATGATTATTTTTTGTACAGATTCTTTCAATGCTGTGAATGCCCTTTTCTATACCGATTCTAAGCATACACTCCACTATTCTTTCAGAGATTACCACCTGGACGGTGATCCAACGTGTCTGTACCAGGCTGCATTGGCCGTTAGACAAGTCCAACAGTTGTATGGTACCATTCCGAAGGTATTGGGCAAGGGGCAGTGCGCTAAGCAAGTCTGGGATCTCATTTGCCGGCTGACTAAAGAGGATCAGGCCACTGGACCCAAGGGACCTTCTCAAGGAAGCGTGGACATGCTTCTATTGCTCGATAGGTCCATCGACCTAGCCAGCGTCTTTGCTACGCAGTTGACTTATGAAGGCTTAATAGGTTGGTGAAAAATAATCTTTCTATAAAAAGGCATGTCTTTACATCAAAAAACATCATTACATTACATCAATAATGAAAAATGGCACTTGTTCAATATACTTGGCCCATACTCTGGGTCCAAACACACATTGAAAACAACATGTAAATTTGCCAAACCCATGATTCTAACCCATGATATTATAAGCCGACATGTTACCGGTTGGCCATCTATATAGACAGAACTTAAAAATATGAAAGTGAAACTAAGGAAAAGAACGAAAGACTAATGATTAAATTAGCTACAAGTCGTTTCGTATTGCAGGTTCATTTGTGGCAAACTTTATAATGTTATCACTCGCATTTGTCAAAAATCGCATGTATTTGTACTTTTTCGGTGCTTGTTGTCACAAATACTAAAAATCGTGTGATCTCATTCATGGACGAAAATCCCCAAAGAGATTATATGCTATTGTCTGGCGTAGATATGGTGAAAAAAGATTACTTACTTACTTAAATATCGCGTATATGTGTTTCTTCTTTTCCCCTGAGTAACCAGATAGTGTGAAAAAGGATTTTTAAATAAATCAACGTATTTCTAAACATCAGCTTAATAACTAACTATAAAACTCTATGTTCACCATTTTTTAATATAGAATACGTTTTTTAAACAACTGATGTGGCGAAGTTATGTATTTTGTCCAAATCTACAATGGAAATTCTGATTAGCTTCATTTTCAATTCTGTCGTATTTTAATGTTAAAAACATGAAACGTATTCTATGCATGAAATATTTATAAAAACTGTATGTATTCCTTTCGATAGTGAGTGCTGTGTTTAATTAGAATTGCTTCAAGGTGGCAATAAATCTGGTGATTGATTAATACATGGCGTTACTCCATTACTAATTTTCAGATGAACTGTTTGGAATAAAGGGTGCTACGGCAAAATTTCCCGACCACAAGTTCACAAATCCAGATCAGCAAAATCCGCACACATCGACCTCGGATAAGAAAATCATTCTGAATTCGGGAGAGGAGCTTTACGCTGAGCTGCGCGATAAAAATTTCACCGCGGTACGTTCAATCACCATAGTCATTTATTTTTTAACTTACTGAAGTACCCGATTTGATATAATGTCAAAATGAATAATTCTGACAGCAGTAAAAGTCAAACAAAATAACACTAAATTTAAAATTGAATTCAGAATATGCAAACTTTATACATTATTCAAATGTGTAAAAATTCTAAATTTGATGGAAAAACAAGTATACATACATTGTATTTTATATTATTAACTAGCTGAAGTACCCGGCTTCGCACAGGGTCGCTTCATGGTTATATTTATCTTAGATATTTAAAAAATAATAAGAGGTAATTATATTTTTAATATTAAAATATCTGTGTAATACAATATGGCAATATGAAAATAATTCTAATAGAAAATATGAAAACGTTATTAATGTTATTAATATGTAGTAAAAAAAAAATCAAAATTGGATGGAAGAAACAAACAACAAACTTTGTATTTTATATACTACTAATTTAGAAACCTTCGCAGGTGTGCGTACAACAACTGACAAAAGTTTCATCGCAATCGGATGAACAGAAGGAGATAATTTTCTAATTCAGAAATCTTCGTGGACATACGCACGACAACTCACCAAAGTTTAATTGCAATCGGATGAATGGTGTAGGAACGCATTCGAATAGAAGAAAAAGAAGATAATTGTACTAATTCAGAAACCTTCGCGGGCGTGCGCGCAACAACTGGTCAAAATTTCATCGCAATCAAATGAATGGTATAAGAACACATACGAATAGAAGAAGATAGAATAGAAGAAAAAGAAGAAGAAAATAGTTGTATCAATTCAGAAACCTTTGCAGGCGTGAGCACAACACTTGATCAAAATTTCATTGCAATCGGATGAATGGTATAGGAACGCATACGAATAGAAGAAGAAGAAGACGGTTGTACTATTTCAGAAACCTTTGCGGATGTTACCACAACAACTGACGAAGGTTACATCGCAATTGGATGAATGGTATAGGAACCATACGAATAAAAGAAATTATAATGAAGAAGAAGAAGATGGTTTTTCTAATTTAGAAACCTTTGCGGGTGTGCGTACAATAACTGATGAAAGTTTCGTCGCAATCGGATGAATGGTATAGGAACCATACGAATAAAAGAAAATAGAATGAAGAAGAAGAAGAAGATGATGATTTCTTCTAATTCAGAAACCTTCGCGAGTGTGCATACAACCACTTTCCAAAATTTCATCGCAATCGTATGAATGGTGTAGGAACGCATACGGGACAGACAGACATTCATTTTTATATATAAGATATAGCCTATACTCTTCGCGCAAGTGCAAGCAATAAGTTCACAAAGTTTTATCGCAATCGGATGAACGGTATGGCAGCGCATAAAATACGAACAAACAAACAAATATTGATTTTTATATATTAAATATATAGATTATGTTCACAGAAATTAATGTCGAGTTGATAACCTTTTATCGAAGCAACCTGACATTTTTATAATTGTATTTAGTGCAGTATTTCTCAAATGAATTTAGTCATGCAAAACTTTTACAATTTGTTATCTGTTATCCAAAACAAATTTTTACATGCAATAAACCAGTGTTTAATGAGCTGTATGGCATGTAGCAGTGGCGATGGGTGGATGGGAGCGATAGGCTGTTAAGATCCAACATAAATATTGTGCACACTAAACTTTATTACTTTACGTATTTTTTTTTATTGAACTAAGAATACAATGTGTAGATGGTGTTTGTTAATTTTTAAAATTCAATTAAGCCCTGCCTAATATATTCATTTATCTATAAAATATCTAAAATTACGGCATTAAACAATACATAATTTTAGATATTTTATAGATGAAAGAAAATTTTTTATCGATTATGATTTGGTATAGGCAAAGCTAATTGAATTATAAAAACTAACCAACACCATCTGTGATATGTATTTTAATTCAATGAAAACAAATAAGTATAACTTAAAAAGTGTGCACTATTTTTGTCAGATCGCTATTATGGTTTGGTTTAGCAGGGTTTAATTCAATTTTAAAAACTTACCAGTACCATCTGCAAATTGTATTCAGAGTTGAATGAAAAGAAATAAGTATGACTGACAAAGTTTAGTGTGCACTATTTATGTTGAATCTTAACAGTCTACATTAGAAGTGAGTTGGAAATACTGTCACCAGTTTGTGTACTCAAGTTTCGGATGAAACTACCCATACTCAGTATGTGTGGCCCAATAAACTTGTTACAAAAAACTTGTGATGGTATCATTGCGAGTCGCTCGCCAGGTGAAAATAGGTCATAAATTTTATGTCGCAGCACATTCCCTCTTGGTGACATGACGTACAGGCTTGTTATGAGTGTTATAACCACTCAAAACATATTGTTTAAAATAAAAAAAAATCATTGTTAATAATTTTATGAACAAGAATATTATAACCTAACAGAAAAACCACTTATAAATTTTAAATGTGTTTAAAATTTTATAATAAATGGGACATTTCAAAAATCAGAGCTCAGAGTATTTTTAGAGATTCTATTGCCGATAGTTCAAATACTAATATGGAATTGGTTTTAGTTCCAATTGAGTATGAGACTTATGTCGCATACGCACGCCAAACGCTCTATATAGTATTCCAAATACTAGTAAGTATTTTGGAACAAGTTTCGATACTGAGTATTTTTGGTACTGTTCGGTTATGAGGAATACAGCGGCAAACACATTTTGAAAATAGCCAATGTGTTTCAAAATGTGTTTTCCGCTGTATTCCTCATAACCGAACAGACAAAAAAAAAAAAGTCTATATCGACCCCTTTCCACTGGCATATGGCCACATCCTGTTGAAACCACGTGTTTTCCAAATCGAAATCTTCCAATTCCGGCCACAAAAACTTGGTTACCATTTGCTTACAATGGACGCCATTGACCGTACGGTCCGACACTGTATTAGTATAAAAAAAAAACTCAACATACATTTCAACTTTCTGCTGATCTGTTACAGTAATTTGCAATCAAGCAAGACTTTGTAAGTAGGTGTGTTGGAGTATGACTGCATTGTAAGTTGATTTTAATTAATGTTTGCTATTATTGTCCTGGTGTTGTGCCTCTGAAATGGACAGAACATAATATTATGTAACATACCTTTTTTACTAATTCAGGTTGGCCCAGCACTATCTCGTAAGGCTCGTCTAATCAGCAATCAACTAGAGGAACGGCACAACAATAAGTCAGTTCAAGAGATAAAACAATTTGTGTCGAGACTGCCGTATATGCTCGCAAATAAACAATCGCTGGCTACACACACTGCCATCGCAGAATACATTAAAGAAGTAAGTGAAATTTAGAATTAATAATGACAAAGCCCAGTGATCTTCCATGGTAGTAGGCAGGTCATGCGTTGTTAAAACTTTTTAAAGCAGCGTCGGTTTTGCATGAAGCAGACAGCCTCCAAAATTGTCAGCGCTTCAGACCTGCACGTATCTAAAACCTCCACTGTTTAAGAGCTTATTTTATGGAAATGCTCTAATCGTCAGTAGATGTGTATGTCATTTTTTTCAAGATTTTTGTTGCATTTGTTTGCTCAAGATAGTCGAAAATAAATAATAGAATAGGTAGGTAGGTAGGTACTAATACCCTCTTATTATGACGGTACCACTTTGGACACGTCTCCCGGCTGCGGAAGCTCATAAATCAATTGGTTACAGATTTCGGTTAATGACTCCCATATTCCATTGACTCAATTGAACTGAATAGTTTTTGAAGTCAGCTCTGGCCTCCTTGTCGAACTACGAAGACGTGTTCTTCAGCAAATACTTTTTCACGCACACACAATGTGTAATAAAAGACATTTTGTACCTATTCATATCTGTAGTTTCTATTGTGTCTCAATAAATCAATTCACCTTCAAGTGTTGCTCCTGAAACAACCCCCCCTAACAAAAGTATTCCACCCTTCTCTCCTGTGAATCCTCCGTATTCGCCTGAGCCAAAAGGCGGTTTGCTGGTACCTATCTAACAAATTTTCAAACGATTTGAGACTAAAAATGAAAAGCGATGAACAGCGAAGCAAAAATAAATCATTTTCATCATAATCACCCTAACTCCATTTTGATGTGGTATGTGGCTACTTTTTGATAATAAAGTGTATTATTAATCAGTTCACAGACGATTTTGATTTTCACGACACGCTCCAGTGTGAGGAAGACTTCCTGAACTGCGTGGACACAGAGAAGCCGTGCACGTTCATCGAGGACCTGATAGCGCAGAAGGCTCCTCTCACCAAAGTCCTGAGGCTGTTGTGCCTGCAGTGCGTGACAGGGTCAGGCCTCAAACCCAAGCTACTCGAGTATTACAAGAGGGAATTGGTACAGGTTTATGGCCTCAACACTTGGCTTAGCTTATGCAACCTCGAGAAAACTGGATTACTGAAGCCGCAAACAGGGAGCAGGCAGTACGCTGTCTTGCGGAAGGTACAAACACTATGACCCTTTTTAAATTACAAAGTGTTTGCATACAATATTTTTTTAACATAATAACAGGTCATGAGGCCCTATTATACTGCCCCCATAAGCAAAAAGGCAGTTATTTGCCGACGTTTTCTCAACTTTTCTGATGAAAATTTTCAATAATGTGCTTGAATCTTTTGATTTATGGCATAAGCAAAAACCAGTATATTTTCAATATATGCCGTGTTTTTGCTTATGAATCTATACTGTCTTCTTATTTAAAATAACTACCATTTTCGCACAACAAATGTAAAACAATATGTCGATTTTTATACTGCTTTTGACTTTATGACACATGGTTCAGAATTTCATCTAAGTTATCCGTACACTAACACAATATGTGATCAAAAAGCTGCCCTTTTCCTTATGGTGGCAGTATTGTAATCTTAATGTAGTAGAACAGAAACATCCAGACATTCAGAAAATCACATGTATGTTGTGACCTCACTGGGAATCAAACCTAGAGCCCCCGGATGAGAAGCCAGTGCCTTACGCATTGGACTTGAAGGTCACAATATGCAAATGTCTGCAGGTTTATTAGCAGAATAGAACAGAGACTTGCAATAATGATCCTAATAGCAATGTAGGTGGAGTTAATTTTTCAACCATATTAATCTATACATTTTATGTTTACGAAACAATGACTTTATCTAAGCAAGGTCGTTTACAAGGACCCTTTTAATTTTCACATACAGAGTCTAGGGTTTGTAATCCTGGACAGATTTTTAATCTCACTAGGTATTAGACCGTCCCAGGGTTTTGAGATTCCAATTCTCTATAACTCCTTAGTTAGAAGCAGACTTGAGAGTGGGTCTATCATTTGGACCCCGCATCAGTTGAAGTACAGCCTTATGGTGGAGAGTCCAATAGAAATTTTTGAGACTCCTTTACTTTCGGCTGTATGGATATTATCCGTGGCTCTATCCGACTGATTTTCTCTCAGGTATGCTTACATACTGTTGCTTAAAATTTAGAAGGGATCTTTATTTAGCTACATATTTTTTCAGACTTATACGCGGCGTAAATGTGAACTCTGCCACTCTTGGTGGTGTTGGCTTGTGTGTCTCTGATAATTACCTTAGGAATCGAGGGCATCCGTTGTTTGTTCTTCTAAGGTGCAAAACTAACCTGCCATTGGTAATGCCAATTGGGAGGGCAATAACCACGTTTAATGAAATCGCTTCGGATATTAATATATTCCACTTACGTGAGGTGAATTTAGTTGCACGTTGTTTTATAAGTTTTTAAGATAGGGTCTATCAAAGTTCACTCTGTGTGCTTCCTTTCATCTACTTTTATTTTTGTTATTTTATTTTATTTCTTATTTTATTACTTATTGTATTATTAACTCACATTTCTCTGTATTTTTATTTTTAAAAATTATGAACACTTATTTTATGTCATGTCGTGAACGCTTTGAATTTATAATTTGTTATGTTCATTATATGTAAAGCTTTGTTCATGCGTAAGTCAATCCGCTCGATGTTAAAGTAAACATACGTATACTCTTGTATATATTATAATGAATTGAAATATTGATTACATATGATTTTATCTCACAGGCTTTGAGGTTAACCGCTGATGAAACAGCAGAATCAGAAAACGATGAAAAGAGTTACCTCAGCAGTACCTACACTCCGTTGACAGTCAGATTAGCGGAGCATCTTAGCAAAAATCGAGGATGGTTCGGTAAGTATTACTTACATTAAATCAAGTATACAGGTGTAAATTTCAAAATCCGCTATAACACTTTTTTGAAATAATTAAGATATATATATTGTTGGATTCGTTATTAAAATATCTACATGAAAAGTGTATCGCCTCTTTCAAAAGCCGCTACGATTAACTGTTATTTATGAAGCAAAATCAATGTGTCTATCAAATCCCACTATAACATTACTGAAATATTCAAAAACCTTTTTAGTTCAAAAAGTGTTTGTTGATTTTCTCAACATAATGAAAAAGTGTTATAGCGGGTTTTGAAACTCAGCGACACACACAGCAGTGGTGAGAGGTGGAGGTAGGCTGTTAAGATCCGACATAAATAGTTCACACTGAACTTTGTCAGTCATACTTATTTTGTTATCATTGAACTAAGATTACAATTTGCAGATAGTGTTAGTTTGTTTTTTAAATTCAATTTTATTAAACCCTGCCTAATTAATCAATTAAACCGTGGCTAAACCAAACCAAAACAAAATAGTTTAAGTATGCTATGGACGATCTGACAAAAATAGTGCACACTTTTTCATTCATACTTATTTGTCTTCATTGAATTAAAAATACATATTACCAGGGCTTTTTTTTTAAAAAAAAAGGTGCCGGAACTCACTTCATGTCAAGCTTTTTACTAAATAAAATTATATTCAAATGTCACTTAAATGAAATTTAAAGGAGCTATGCCACGAAGCGAACAAAAAAAGGTTGATTTTTACGATAATTTTTTATTTTAGTCAAAACAAAGCTACAGAAACAATAAAATACATACATTATATTTGAAATATATTGTACAAATAAGACTAAATAAGACTAACTTTAAAATATAATTGTAAATACATATGTAATGTATTTATTTATGAACTTGAATAAAAGTTTAGAGTGATTTCCAAAGTTTTTTCTAATTCTCGTCTGATACATCATCTCGATTCCTTTTCTTAGTGTTAGAGTCTAAGGCCGAATGTCTTCCTTTAAGTAACCACCTATCAACATATTTTGAAGGATCGAAAAGTGTCAAGGGTGGTCCCACGAGTTTGATGAACAAGAGTGCCGAAACTGTTTTAGTGTTTAACGAAGCTCTTGTTGGGGTAATAATAAGATTCATTTGCGAAAACCCCCGATCACATTCACTTGAAGAAATGGGAATAGAATTCAGAGCATATACCAAACGCAAGAGTTTTTCAGAACGTTTCTGCAAATTGTGCAGCCAAGTTTCATTTTGTGTACGTTCAACCATTCGTTTTTTGAGCAAAAATCGTTTTTTTGATCTAATGACCAGCAGTCTGGCCAATCGTTTTGAGTTCGACCTTGATCCCCGAGATCAGCTAGAGATGATTCAGGAACATCTACATGTACCGATATTTCCATATCTTCTGTCATCGTTTCTGTTTTGAGCTTTTTATTTGCGGAATCGGCGCCGCTGCCGGTGGTTGAGAAGTAACAGGAAATTTTTTTCATATTTAAACTTGGTGTTGCACTAAATAATATATAAAATAGTTGCACAACACGTAATCGTAACACAAACTGACTAAACAAACGTAAATAACAATATACGCAGATGCTGCCATGCGATAAACGTCAAACTGTCAAAATCATAATACGCAGCATACGTATGAAGCTAGTTACATACGCATGTTTGCTATTTAAACTATACGGTTACTTCACTAACACTAACACGCCAACATTCAAAATGGCTTCCACCTGTACCTTATTTTATCATTTTAACGAATTATTATTGTAATTACTTAAGCGCAAATATTTTTTCGTTTAATTGATTTTGAAATAAAACCGTGAAAAAAGGTGCCGGAACGCCGTTCCACCGCGTTAAATGGAAAAAAAAGCCCTGCATATTACAGACATAAAATAAAATTCATTAAGCCCTGCCTAACCAAACCATAATCGATAAAAAATATTCTATCTATAAAATATCTTAAATTATGTATAGTTTAATGGCATACTTTTAGATATTTTATAGATAAACGAATATTTTTAAGTTATATCTACTATGACTTGGATTTTTTTTATACATACCATGTCCTATACTAATCAGATTATATGGTCCTCCACAGAGTGTAGGTTTATATAAACAGATTTTTGTTTTTACGAGAAATGGATGTTAGTCACTTGCTCAACCTATTAGGTCCATACTCAGACTCAAACGCGAATTGAAATTCATTGTCAGATATTTTTTTGTTTTACTTTTTTTCACATTAAATTAACACTTTTTTACAATATTTACAATGTTTAAAATTTTATGACAAATTTTCTTTCAACGTTTTATTATAATTTTTTAACATGTTTTTTTTTACTTTTTATCACAACAGATAGGTATGTAGGTTTACAATGTTTTAAATTTTACGGAAATAACTTAATAAGTTTTTTTGGTAGGGTAAATTTTGAAATATTCAATACACAACCCTACATTACAATCCGGATAGTAGTATCTCGTGTCCTTCCGTATTCGTTTGCCGTTTTCATTCCTATCTGAGCAGCATACTTTGCACTGTCTAGTAGGCCTTTCTTTATTCGCCGTAGGTGGTATTGGTTGGTAACCAAAATGAAGCTAAATAAGTATGAATAATATATACTTATTTTTTACGAACTTACGTCTAAAATGTGCTCAAAAATGACAAAAGTAACTAAATTCAAATTACAATAACATGCGACATACCTAACACAAAAATAACTATGAATGAACAATGAAGTCATTGACAAATCGTAATATACTCAGGCCCGCTCTGCCGGGCAGTATCTTCCCGAATGTAGCTCGTGATAAACATTCCTGGCAAGTTGAGAAAAAAACGCCCGAGTGAGACTCGGGCTCGTCAACATGCAGAGTAAATCCGCGCCCGAGTCTCGCTCGGGATAAACAGTCAAGTGGTTAAATGGATAAACAACTGCAGGATACTATTCAGATGCTGAAATGCAGTTTGGATCCGCGAGTAATCTCATTATTTCGTAGAAATCGTAGTCAGATGTTTTTATTGAACTATTTCTTTTTTGGTTTACAGGTTTACAAGACGTCCTCGGTTTGCTACCGGGTCCAACGCTCGAAGAATTCCAAACGATACCGCAGGGCCAAAACAGGAGAAACTCAATATTGAGTGACAGTTCTTCCATTATCGAATCGCCAAAGGTTATCCTTGTCTTCTTCATCGGCGGTTGTACTTACAGTGAAATAGCCGCGCTACGAACTATATCTCAACAAGAAGAGTCAAATGTTGATTTTGTCATCATGACAACTCAGTTGATAAACGGAAATACATTTCTTGAATCTATACTCGAGCCATTACCAAAGTAAAACTATCGTTAGGTTATATCAATATTTTGAAGGGTTGTAATAATCCAATTATGTAACTTGTTTATTCTAGTCTTAAGCATTTTTGATCCACATAGTCTTCGACTCGACACTATACAGAAATATGTATGTCCGGAAATTTGGACGTATGCAGTTGGCCGTATCACAGTTCACTGTGAGCTGTTGTATAGTATTGAAACAAAACACTTAAAAATAGGTAGGTAACAAAAATCACCAGAAGAAAATACAGGGGGTACTCATTATCCTAGTCCCCGCAGTTATGAATTTGCAGGAAAATGCAAAAAAAATATAAAAACACAAGTGCAATAGCTCACAGTCGTCAACTGTCACTTTCAATCTTCCAATCCCACACTATTTCTGTCGTGCTCACATGTCTTTTTCTTTTCTAAATGTGTCCCAATTAAACCCATTTACTAAGTACTTTGGGTCCCCGTTTTAAGTGGATTCGCTTTAAGAGGTATTTTTTCAGTCCCAATTACCGTCAGATAACGAGAACCCCCTGTAGGTAGGTAAGTAAATTAGAAATACGATTATATCGTATAATTTATGTAAAATTCTTGTAGGCAGTTGTAAGTATCAAATCGTACCAATCAAATGTCTGTATATAATACTAATCAATACCAAATTAATGTTCTTATCGAATTTGATAGAATTGTATCATTACTGTCTGCAATGCTCCACGAACAACGCGTCAATTTTTGATCTCAATGCTATATGGCCATTTCTTTTCAGTATGACAGCTCACTGAGCTCATGGTGAATTGTGATACGGCGAAATGTAATAGGTAAAATTTACATATAACTATGTTTTCAAAGAAAATTATTCAAAATACTTTTTGACTCGTGTGTCACTGGTAACCCTTTAGGCACAATACACACGGAAATTCGTCTCGACACCAACATAATCATAATTAAGAACTACCATACAATGTTGTATTCATTCACGCACAGGTGCGACTAGCCGAAACGCCAAAACTTTGTCAAAACGGACAACCATCAATGTATATCACGACAATAATCGGTGATATAGTTTTGGCGGAAATATTGGATAGATTAACATTATCAATAAATTAGAAATATACGAATGTAGTGTTCTAATTGTTGGAAGGATATTTCTTAACCTGAGATGTCATTTTCGGTCTCTGACACTGACAGGCCACCGAGAATGTGCGAAGATCGTGTGTATAGCACCACAAATTTATCTGGAGAATTGATGGGGGAGCCACAGTCGAAAACTACCCAATCAAGACTCACAACTGAACAGAATCTGACAGTGGAAAGATGTATTCAATATGGCGTCATTGTAATTCCATTTTTGTCCACTCTACAGATAAGTTTGTGGGACTGCACTAGCTTGAAAAGTGACTGGGTCACTGTAAAATAGTACGGATTCTATGCATTGTAGCGATGACAAGCGACATTCATGCCGTGTGCTTAAAATTTTTTTACTTGCAACAGATGTTTTTTTTTCAACCAAAAATGTTGCATTCCCGCTGTGTACGATGGTACATTAAGATACATGTGTTTTATGAATACCAACAATAAATATCACATCGACAAATTCGACATGTTGCAATCGAGACGAGTTTGTATGTGCGATGCGGCTTAATCTTCAGTATCTACAAAACATTATTATATTTGATCAGTTGTCAGTTCAGATTATGATAAAAGACTTTTTTCTTTATCACGGTTCGCCGCCCAGTTAACATGACTCCGGTAAATTGAGAGTTAACTGTAAACTAATGGTAGATAATGATTAAATAATTTTCAACGAACTGATAAAATAATTTTAATGTATGTATATATTTAGAGAATTATTGTGGCAATCTATAGTATCTTATTTTTTTATATAGCCACACCAAATCTAGCGAATTTATAACTGGAGTTATTTATATTATGAGGCATATATTTTCAAATACTGATAAATCCACAATTTAATATTTGTGAATGACATTTTTGTGTTTCAAGTGTAAGTGGTTGGTTTTAATGTAAATTTATTTTTTCAGCATATTGTATTTTTTATTAGATCAATATAAATATGCCCATTATCATTAGCTGACCAATTTTTGATTGCAATAAATAAACGCAAAACAAAATTGGACAAATTGGCATTTATGTCTATCATTTTAACCCATTGGAGACAATCGGTGTCAATTTGGCGCCGCTTGTCTTTGTGTGTAAAATGTTTAGTTTTTACTCTACAAATTTATCTGCATAGTATATTCGTATAAATTGAAGTTTACTATACAAGTTTTTAAAAAATATTGGAATTAAATACTTACATAATAAAAAATTGGGTAGCAGTGTTAATAAACCTTTGTCAAATTGAATGTATACATTCAAATGGTTGTGATTTTACATATCGTCGATGCACATCAAATATGGTCTATGTGACGTTTTTACAAAAATGAGCTAAATATACAGTTTTTTTTCTTTTTTTTTTCTTTACCTTTTAAAATATGAACCATGTGATAAAACAAAATATTAAAGGAGATAGAAAACAAACTATGTGCCAACATTCAAAACTTCGCATTTAAATATGAACCATGTGATCTTACTGCACATGCGCCGTATTTAATACGTGGTTAGTACCGCGTCTATGTTCACATGGTCCGAATTTTACATCAGCTTTGATTTCACTGACACGTGACTGTTGTCTAGTTGTTCCCGCCGTGTACGTATTCTGGCTGTTTTTGGAGTGAAAAAGTATGTAAACCATACCTAATATCACTGTTTTACTATCTGTGATCGTTTGGTTTATAAATTAGCGGTAAGTTATTATGTTTTATTAAATAAATTTGATGTATTTTCATGTAAATATTCACAAAATTTCACCAGATAAATTATGAATGAAGGCAGGTCTTTCAATTGTCATTATTTGAGTTCAATGTTGAGATAAGCCTCGAATTTCTGCACTAAGTAGAAACATATTAAAGTTATTATGTTGTTTATGTTTCAGAAATGGATTAATACTAAAATTAAACTACAAAAAATGAGAAACCCATGATATTTGACAAAGCATTGACACATTATTATCTGGCTTCAAAATCTGTAAGTAGTTATCTAGCTTCATAGGTTTTTACAATATTCTCAGGGCTCGAAATGACCGGAGCGCCGTTTCGGGTCGTGAAATCGGCTACATTGGAGTTCCATCTCGTGGAAAAAATAATTTTACAACTTGAGTTAGAATAGTCATATAACGAAAAATTAAACACACTTATTTTCATAAAACACACATAACATTAGATAACTATGTTAATATTTTCAGAAAATTAACGAGCGCTCCGGTTCGTAAAATTTTCCATTTCGAGTGCTGAATATTGTACTTTCTAACTCTCATAGTTTTGTGTACTGTGTGATTTATATTTCATTCTATACGTCTTCTTTTCCAGGAAAACTTTTCTCTGACAAGTGAAAAAATATAAGAAAAGAAATTATCGCTGTTGTTTGCTGACAAGTTGCAAGCACTTTTAAGTGAGTTCATATTTTTATTATTGTATTGGAATTAGCAGGCAAGTTAGTGAATTATGTTTAAAATATCGATTTTGTTCTAGACTGTACCGAAACCGCACAACAAAGAAAGTACGATTAAGTGCGATACGCAGTTCTGTATCAGGGGTTATGGAGCTTGGAGTAGTCAAACCATCAACCACCCAAATGGATGACAACATGATGTTATGCCCTGTGACTGGAGAATTTATCCCAATGCTGTCACAAGACATTGGCCCTGCACCATACGAAGATGTCCCTGGTAACAGATGGCTGTGTGAATTAACTGGAGAGTGGATCCCACAAAGTGATATGGATATTTCTTTACCAATGGATTCTGATATTTCAGTAGTTCAGAAAATTAAAAAAAATCAGAAACGGAGAGTCTTGGGGAAAGGGTATGTCGGCTATAAAAAACATTGCGGAAAATATCAACAAAGCCAATCAAAGCAACCAAAGTCTATGGGAATAAGATGTTCACACAAATTACCCAAGGTGGCACATAAAAATTCTTTATGTTGTCAGAAAATAACAGAAGAGGATCGCCTGTACACATTTCACAATTTTTGGAAGTTGAAAACTTGGTCGGAGAAAAAAGCATATTTCCTGGGATTTGTAGCAACACGTGCTATAAGAAAGCGTCGTCGTGAAAGTACAGCTATCACGAAGAAGAATCAAGGGCACGATATATATCTTTTTACTAAAGACGGGGATAAACATAAAGTGTGCCGCAAAATGTTCATAAATACTTTGAGCATCACACAAAGCACTTACACAAGATGGAGTAATCAGCAAGACATTATTATTAATGACGGCGAAAATATTCCCCCAAGCAATACAAATAAAAGAGTGGCCAAGCAAACTGAAGCTGTGGAGAATGTAAAAAAGTGGCTAAATCTTCTGCCAGTTGTTCCAAGTCATTATTGTCGGTCTCAAACAAAACGAAGATATGTCGAGTCGTCTTTTTTATCAAGTCAGCACATGCTATCAGTCTTCAATATGTGGTGCACAGAGAACAATGTGCTAACTGTCAACAGAAACTTCTTCAGCAACGTTTTAAAAGCTGAAAAAGTTTCTATTCACCATCCACGCAAAGATCAATGTGATATTTGTGTAGGATTTAAATGTGGAACTCTTGGGAAAGAAATTTACGACCAACACATAACACGAAAGGAGCATGCTAAAAAGGCCAAGAACACTGCCAAAGAATCTGCCAGCGAGACTACATTAGTTTTAACAATAGACTTGCAGAGTGTGTTGTTATGCCCTAAATTGCTGGCATCTGCTGTTTACTACAAACAGAAACTACAAGTACATAATTTCACCATATATGTCCTTAATAATGCAGACGTGACTCTCTACGTGTGGCACGAAGCAGATGGAGGTGTGACCGCCAACGAGTTCACAAGTTGTATTATCAACTATTTAGCGACCAGGCCACATAACTATAATAAGATCATCCTAATTTCTGATGGTTGTAATTACCAAAATCGGAATCGAATACTGGCAAGTGCTTTAAGTGACTACTCAAAAATGACATCAGTCACTGTAGAACAGATATTTTTGGAGAAGGGCCATACTATGATGGAAGCCGATAATGTCCATTCTGTGTTGGAGCATTACTTCAAGCCTCCAATATATTCTCCGAGTGATTATGTATCACGCATGCAAATGGCTCGACCCAAACAGCCGTATAATATTAAAAATGTTCATTTTGATTTTTTTTTAAATTACGAAACTTTAAATACGAATTTAACTTCTCTGAGACCAGGAAAGAAAGTAGGGGATCCCGTTGTCACAGATTTAAGGGCTCTGAAATACGTACCGTCGGGGGATATTTTTTATAAATTAGATCAGTCGAGTGATTGGCTAGAGTTGCTTCAACGCCGCAAGACTGGCTATGTTCCCCCATTGCCACTGTATAACAGACCCCTTGCCGTATCTGAATCCAAATTCAGGCATTTGCAAGAATTAAAACTTGTGATAGACAAAGATCATCACCCTTTTTATGATTCCCTAACGTCCATGTAGGAATTGGAGCAAAAACGTTAATTTAGTTTTGTATTGTGAATTATGTTACAATTAATAATGCAAATGTTGTATAAAAATACTTCGTTATGTTGCTATTATTTTGTTTGATGTATGTACGATTTGAAATAAAAATAACATTAATATGAAGTTGTGTTTATTTTTTCAATAGAGAATGATTAATATTCATGCTTTTAATATTGTTAAAGATTAACATTTATTCTTAAAGAAAGAGGTAAGAAATAATGATGGCCTCCGTACACTAGTGGTCTACCTACTCATTCGACTTTGAGTCTGGAGGTTACGGGTTTGATTCCCGCTGCACCGTCAACATGTTTTAAATGGATGTTTTTTCTGTGTAAATATGGGTGCTGGTGCTGCAAGTCTGGGTGTTGTGATGAGCCAATGATAAGTGTTAAACCTCATGGGAAGATGGAAAAAACATTATCAACCAAAGTCAAAATGCCGATCGCAAAACAGAAAATTAATAAATTATTTTGTAATAAAAAAGTCATATCCTCTGCATATCACTACACAAATCCATTTTCATAGTAGGTATGTCCATAACATTCACATATATTTTGTGATAATAGAATCTCATATTTTAATTCTGTTAACTAGACACTAGACTAGTGCCTAGTTATCAAATTTGAATAATTTTGACAGCTAGTATTAAATATGGTTCATGTGACGAAAACTGTGCATAGAATATGAACCATGTGCAAAAAACGCAGTAAAATGCCATTTTGTTGTTCAAAATAGTAAATATTTGAAATAAAATGTATTCTTACGTTGAATAAATATTTTTTCCCTAATTTGTCCATAACTAGAAATATTATTTTACATTCCGTTTTTTTTTTAAACAGTTTTTATCGATTTTCTCAGAATGTACTCAGAGTCACATAGACCATATTTGATGTGCATCGACGATATGCTAAAATCGCATAGCAGATACATGCATTGTAATACAACTCAGTACTGTGATGGCAGACGGTTATAACTGCAGTTTTTTTTACTTTTTAAGTTTTCTTCCATAATATGTTTCAAATTGTACATTCTTAATTTGGCAAAATATTAGAGCTGCAACTTTAATGGTCACAAAGTAACGTTAAAAGATGTCTGCGTCTGACCAAATGTGAAAAAACTTGATATGGCAAAAAGATATATCAGCTTAAAATACAAGATAAATAAAACTTCAATCTTTTTCAAAGAAGTGATTTGAGGTTTGTGTTGTTGGGATGCTAATTCCGCTTATTTTGATATAAAATACATCAAAATATCTTATAAACTAAAAGCCGCGTTGACACGGTCCAAGTACGATCCAAGTTCACTTGGACCGAGTGCCATCTAAGTGACAGCTTCATACTAATTATTCCTATCCAAGATAACTTGGATGAGTAGGACGCGGTCCAAGTAGCTTGGATAGAAATAAGTAGTATGAAGATGTCTCATACGAGCGCACTTGGATGGCACTCGGTCCAAGTGTACTTGGGTCGTATTTGGACCATGTCAACGCGCTTTAACTCTTGTCAGACTAATTTCAAAACTTTGTTTTTGCTCTCCTGTAAAATTATGTAAACAGCAGTTCTAACCGTTTGCTATCACAATACCGAACTGCTTATCGAATCATTTTGATTATGTAACAATATTTTTTTTTATAATTATACATTTAAGTATTTTAATTCAGCATTTACAAATAATAAAACAAATTGGCAGTTTCCATCAATAAAAATATCTCATTTATTTTCATTTTTATAGGTGTAATTTCTAAAAAAACTATTCTAAAATGTAATTTTTTATTGGTATACAAACATTTTAGAATACTTTGTATAAAAGATTTATCTATAAAAAAAAAGATTATACATTTTTGTTAACTCGCACAAGATTTTATGAAAATGGCAATTGCCATTTTTTTCCTGCCCTCAAATGTAGTGCGACGATTGCATAAGTAAAATAACCACATTAAAATATTATAGATCATTGCATACTGTGTATAATTACAAATAGTATGTTCATATTTTTTATTCGATCATGTGGACTTATTCGTTTTTGAAAATAGACATCTCATTATAGATGGTGTTTAAGCATATTAACTATACATACTATTCATAAGAGTAATATCTAAAATGTATATTATTGTGTATGTATTAAGATTTTAAATAAAATGCAATATACATAATATGATAAATATATTTGTTTGTTCTTATTTCTACATAACATATTATTTAGCTAATTGATTAGGTACCCTAGTTTCATTACACAAGTCATTATTTCTATATTAGCAGTATAGCATAATGGCAACACTAGACCATTATGAATACATACTCATTACAAAATCAATATTGAATATCTAAATACACAGGGTAAATTATAATATATATCCCCACTATAATATTATCGGCCCCATGATGGCCAAGCGGTA
Source organism: Rhyacophila brunnea (assembly GCF_057557595.1). Taxonomy (NCBI): domain Eukaryota; kingdom Metazoa; phylum Arthropoda; class Insecta; order Trichoptera; family Rhyacophilidae; genus Rhyacophila; species Rhyacophila brunnea. The sequence continues at coordinate 17,567,712 of NW_028232893.1, read as the reverse complement.
ACGTGTCAGCCTATAATACCGTGGGTCGCGAAATCAACACGTAAAACCAGGTATTACAATAAAACAGGTCTGCAGAAACTACACGAAAATCACGGGAAAATGTTAATTCCGGACATGTAAAATGTAAATCAAAAACATGCAGGTTAAATAGAAGCCCAAGTAATAATTATATTTACAAATATTCACTGGAATATTTAGTAACATTGCTGGCTGTCTTTTTCGAACTGCCCTTTGTACTGATTCCGTATTTATTAGCCAACGTAACAAGCTTTTCGTTGTCATAACCCACCTCTTCATTATATTTTCTGAGCATGACTGGCAAAAGTGTGTCCAAAATGAATTTGAAATTCTTTTGAGCATAGCTAGAATCATTACCGATGGACAGCATTAATCTACCGTTGAAAATCGCGTGGATGCTCTCGTCCAGGGCTCCCATCATGTCTTCAGTGACCATGTGCAAACCCTGACATTGTAAAGTTAGAATAGACTTCGCAAACCAAATTGTACTGCTCGAAAGATCAATCCAAGTTTCATTGATAACGTATTTAGCTAAAATCAAACCTAGCTCTTGCATTTCATCTAAGAATGTGCTGACGCCGGCTTTCGTTTTTAAATTAACAGGTGTCCATTTATCGTCGACGACTTTCCCTTTAATTGAATCTAATATCGACTGCTTATAATCTTTTAGCGATTTTATTATTGAATTACGAAGAGATCCGTCCAATTGGAAGCAGAGGTCCAAACCGAATTCTCTCATTTTTAGACACTGCTCTCGTAAACTGACTACGCATTCCGCAACGGATTGCAATTGGGCTTGCGGAGTAAAAATCTGTTTTACCATCTGGTTCATTAAAATCCTCAGTTCAGCGCTGGCCCACACGACCAGGGCGCTAATCTTATCATCCGGAAAAGCCATTGTGAATTCTTGAATGACTTCCGCCATAGTACAGAAGAATACTTCTCCGACTTGCTTAACGTACATTACGGCCGTTCCTTCGTGTTGCACACCTTTTACGTGCACTTTCATAGTCTGACTACAGATAGCCAAAAATAAATCGCAAGCTTGCGTTGTCATTTTTAGTTTATTCAGCAATTGGACAGAGCTGCGTGACGATCGTAATCCACCTCTCGGCGTCCAATACGGCGTAACTTCTAATTCTTTAATAAGAACGTCTGTTAAAGTCTTATGTCGTGATGCCATTTTGTTTAATATCTCTGCAGTCATCGGCATTGCAGAATATTCTTCAGATTTTAAACTTTTTTCTGAATCTTGCATTAAATTGAATGCTTTTTCAAAGAAACGTTCACCGATTAAAATATCCAATTCTTCATTTACATCGAGCAAATTATCTGGCAAAACAGCTTCAGATTGATTGTTGTAGTTATCGAAAGGATTCGTAGGTGATTCTGAAGAATCAGGTCTCACCGTCGGCTTATCATGGTGGACACTTTCTCTCTTTAACACTTCTTTCTGTTCCTCTTTTGACAAATATGCCTTCTTTGCTATTTCGAATTTCTCCAACCAATCTTTCTTACTGGTCAAATTGTTGCATTGAAAAACGCGAGTGTCAGGAAAGGCTAGTAATTTAAATGCTTGTTTGATGTTTCCGAGATCTCTCACATTTACTACAGCCATACTACTAATGAGATATACGGCCTGGAATCGGTATCTCATAGGCCCTCGTCTATTAGGAATCCAAGATGTCAGCATTAAACAATCGCTGAATAGATATCCGTGCATTCGCTGCATAGGGGTGTGTTCCTCTGCGTCCAATTCCAAAATGTCGCCTTCGTGCAACAGGACGCGATCGGGCACATCCAGTAAGCTCATGCAGCTTTCAACTTTTTCGAAAATGGAATTCAATTTCAACTTCCGCTGGTCTTCGATTTTATCCGTATCCGTGTCGATCTTTTCCGGGCTTATCGTCTGAGGGATTGCGGTATCTCCACCCAAAATAGACGTACTGGCCAAAGATTGCAATAAGCTCCGCTGATCCGTTAGCAGATGCGACAACTGATACATCTCCGCTTCCAGGTGTGATATTTCCTTCGCAGTTTCAATGAACTGCATGTAGTTTTCGTAAACATTCTTCTTCAGAGAGTTGGCGGTTTCCTCGCTGAGCGCCTGTATTTTTTGACGCTGCTGCTGTAATTCCTGCCCTCCGACGCAACTTCGAGCCAATTCCTTCACATACTTGTCAGGATTAAAATCTGGGGACCCAATTTTTTTCAAAATCGAGTCAGACATAGTTTTAAATCAGCTTTAATATTAAATATTTCGTAAGTTGACACCCCCAAATGAAATGTTGTGACAACTGACAGTTGTCTTCTAAGTGCTGCCAGTTTAATAATGTAGTGCTGCCACACGTCAATATTACTGGAAACAATAGTTCAAAAACAAACCGAATGAAAATAATTATTCATCACAATGAATAAACGACAGCTGAATAATAGGTAGGTACCTACCTATTTCCTAAATTTGATCCCGAGTCTACGAAATGAGATAGGTATTCATTTATAATCGGCCACAATAAATTTACAAATTTGATATTCCCATTCAATCTATTGATGAGGCTGGGTCGAGCCTATGATGACAGAATGCCGGTTATGACAATGAAGCGTTTGTGAAGAGGATTAGGTACTAGTATCGATATATTGTATAATTATACCGATTTTTGAGAACGTTTAACTTACTTTTTGCACAGTGGAGAAAAAATTCTGAATGTTTTAGCATTGCCAGTGATAAATAAATTTATTCCTATTGCAGTTCCAACTTTGCAGTTGTGTCACTAGAGGCCGGTTTTCTTTAATCGGGAAGTCTGATTCTGATAGATCGCGAAAGCAAAGCTAAAAAAGCTTTAAATTTGTCAGTTTTATCCAAATTCTGCTTAAAGTTAAGCGCCAAGTTATATTTCGGAAAGTGCTTTTGTGTCTGTTTACTGAAAATGTGAAAGTTGTGCCGGTGTACCGTGAAAACAGAAAATCTTCAACATTGCGCACGATCTACAATCGCCATTTTGAGGCGAAATCTCAATGGTAAGTGCCAGCTATTTTGCCATTATTCGATCCCGACGTCTGTGCGATTGCATCGCAGGCAATGTTTTGATCCATTCGTTCGACCCCGGGGCTCATCCGACGCCTCCGCCTCTGTAATAAATGTTTTTCAATAAGTCGATTTGTCGTTTTGGTTAGGATAGACAGGAAGGATGCATTGAGGTGGGTCTGAATTTCTCACCTAGTGCGAGTTAAATTAATTTAATTGACCGTATTGCCGATGCGAGGGTGAAATCCATCCGCGATATCGCTTCACCCGCTGAGATTTGTGCAATTACGTATCGATTTTAGCGTAATTTCTGCGAAATTGTCTTTGTCTGGGGAGGGGCTATCAACATTATATTGACATTTCTCGGTGGTGCATGTGGCCACTGTTGTGTATTTTTGTTATCATTATCTCTCGCTTCCGTTTGTTGCAGATACGCTGCCGTAAATAATGGCAAAAACTCGCCGTCAAGTGACTTTTTATTGACACAGGGGGTAGTTCCAGGACACGGGGTCTCATACGCCAGGTAAAAAAAAACATTTTGACATTTCCCAAAAATTTCATTTGAGTCATAAACAATAAAAATAATTAAATTTTATTGTCTATAAAAATGACCCATAGGTACTGATCCAATATTCCTACATTATTATAGCTGTCAAATCCTTGATGAGACTTCTAATTTTTAATGAATACCTATTAGGTGATTTTAATTAGAGTGCCACCAAGTTATCTAAGTCATCGTTTAATTTATCAATTATAATAATACTATTGAATGGTGGTTTTAATTAAGGTGAAATTTAAATTCAAATTGCAGCAAAATTGAACAGAATATCTAAATATAAAATACATTCAAACCAAAAACTTTTATATTATACCTATACAGTAATAATGAAATTAGCTGCAATCATTTTTTTATTGTAAATTCAATTGCAGCTTGTAAGTACTTATCTCAATTTTGTTCTTATGAGATTTAGCTTTGGCTGTAGTATTTTATAAACATCGCATTACTGTCAAACTCCGCATACTTACTGACTTTAAATATTGAACCCTTATTATTTAGAATAATTTATTACAACAAAAATGCAGTGTATCATATATTTTAGATTGCTAAGCCAGAGGGGTGAAATATAATTCTACAGGAGAAGAATTTGAAACAAGAATTTTATCGGTTATGTCATCCATTTTTTTTGCTATGCTACCAAAAAAATAATTGTAACTTCGCAATTTCTTAATGATACAATATAAACTATCCACTCCCATAAATAATTAATTTTTGTCAAAATGCCCTTAGCTTAGCGGCTTAGCAAACCTGATGTCGTATACCTATGTCGTTGTTAACATCTTAAACTTATAATTTGTTATGTCCACAATATGTTAAAAAATAAATGGAAATTGAATAAATTGAAATAACAAAAATATAATACTTAAATAAAAATCTTTCACTGTTCCAATGTATAAAATATAAATATTTATATCGCTCAGTCAGTTCACAATTTGGGCCAAAATTATTTATCATGTTTAACGTTATAAATCACGTGGGCTCCCTTCGTAAAGAAATATTTGACGAAACCAACAAAAAAAAATTCAAATTGCTTCCTTGTCGAGTTGCAAATTGTCACTAACAGCCCTTTGGCTTATCAGTGTCGACTTAAAGCTTATTAGCTCTGAAGTCCTATTTACCACTTAATATTATATCCCTAAACGCCTGCGATGGCCGAGCGGCTTAAGCGTTGGCTTGTAATGTCGTTGGTCCCAGGTTCGAATCCTGGATCTGGCAAATACACATTGTTTTTCAATTTGTGTTTGGAGTCAAGAGTATGGACCAAATAGATTGGGCAAGTGGCTAACATCCATTTCTCATAAAAACAAAAATCTGTTAATACAATCGCCACTCTGTTTAGCCCCATATGATCCTCTAAGGCAGGGGGGGGCAAACTTTTTGGATGGAGGGCCAAATTCAAGAATTCAAAATGAGCGGCGGGCCGCAAGTAAAATATAATTTTTAGATATACACTATTTATTATCACGAAAAATAAACATTACAAAAAATTAATGAGAAGAATGAAACTGTTTTAATGTTGTTGTGAAAATGTTGTAATGAAATTAATGAGAAGAAATTTTTTTTTTTTTTAATTCAGGTGTTAATTTTGTAGTTGATATTCTCAAAACTGCTTGTAAATGGGCATCGGAGATATTTGACCGTCAAGGATTTTTATTGAGGTCCATGATCGAAAATATTTGTTCACATATATAGGTTGATCCAAAAATAACGAACATTTTTCTTGCATAATCTTTAAGTTGGTCGAATTTGTCTGAATTAAGGGCATTATAAAAATTGGAGATTTCTTCACGACGATGCAATTCTCTTAAATCAGTGTCACACTGCAGATCAATAATCGCAAGTTGTAGCTCACCAAAAAATCTTTGTGAAAAATTGTCATTCAGAGCTTTAATAATTTTACCATATTCTTCAAATTTATATTCTGGTATATTCACCAACTTCAAAGTTGGAAAGTGGTCCACGTTGTTATTCGATATTTGTCGAAGGAATAACTTGAGTTTTAATTGAAATCCATTCAAACTTTTTACCATAACATGGGCATATATTTTGTTTCCTTCCAACGCGGAGTTAAAAGTATTTAAATGTGTCACGATGTTCAACGTAGAAAATAGTGGTTACATAGTGTAGACGAGATGCAAGGAAGACGTACTGAGATAATACATTTACAAAACAACAAATTCTTCAAATTTTAATCTATTGTCAATATTTTTTAAAAAATATATAAAAAAGTTATTCGTAATCAGAAGTACAATTAATGATGGCGGGCCGCAAAAAAATACCCGGCGGGCCACATGCGGCCCGCGGGCCGCAGTTTGCCCACCCCTGCTCTAAGGACTGAACATGAGTAGTAGTATATCCATATGCCACTAAATGATATATATATATATATATTGATATAGTTAACAAAATGTATGATTACATTCTAATTTATCAGAGATTTGTGCGATTTTCTATAATAAATTATCACTTACGATCAGGTTTTCACCTTTAGGCATTGTCAAGCCTCAAAATCAGGTATTTACCAAAATAACAGTTTCCAATATATATCATTGGCGGTTGGCTTAAATCTGAATGTTGACAGAGTAAAGTCAAATTAATAAACACTGCAAGTTCACTAGTTTCTTATAAAAAAATATGTAATGAATGATTAGGACCTGAGGATACAAGTTGAATAATTTAACATTCAAATTAGGTACGTGTCTATGAAAGTAATATCGATATTTTAAACACAGGAGTTCGTGGAGTATTTACCAAAATAACAGTTTCCAATATATATCATTGGCGGTTGGCTTAAATCTGAATGTTGACAGAGTAAAGTCAAATTAATAAACACTGCAAGTTCACTAGTTTCTTATAAAAAAATATGTAATGAATGATTAGGACCTGAGGATACAAGTTGAATAATTTAACATTCAAATTAGGTACGTGTCTATGAAAGTAATATCGATATTTTAAACACAGGAGTTCGTGGAGTATTCATGGAAAATTTTTGGTTACCTATATTCATACAAAGCAGTTGCATTTTTGATTCATTTTTCTCACATAAATTAATATATAATATACAGTACACTCTCATTAATCTGCCGCTCGATTAGCCGACAACTTCTATAATCCGCCGCTATATTTACTAGTTGAAAGGACAAAATCAAGCTCTATAATTCGCTGGTATTCGATTGTCAAATTCAGTAGTCCGCCACGTACAAGTATAGGTATAACGCAGATGAGACGGGTTTATTTTGGAAACTTCTCCTTCGTAAAACGTACATTCATCGCGAAGAAAGTAATGTACCAGGGAGGAAAGTGCCCAAGGACCGCATCACAATTATGCTGTGCTCCAATGCAACCGGGACACACAAACTGAAGCTTTTGGTCATAGGGAAAGTGAGGAATCCTAAGCCATTCAAAAATATCTGCCTCACAGAACAACTCGTCAGCTGAATGCAGAACTATTCTAACTCACATTTGAAATTTTTGAAGAGAGAGTTTTTTGAAACAGCCTACTTCAGTTATTTATCATTTATATGGACAAGTGTATGCACCATTTTTTTCATAAATAATCCTACTAATATATGATGCATCTATTTATCCATAAAGATAATAAATAATTTCAATAAGTTGTTTCAAAAAACTGTCTCCTCAAAAATTTCATGATCAAAATCAAAAATGTAAGTTAGAATAGTTCTGCATTCAGCTGACGAACTGGTTGTGTCAAGTGATTTACTGTTTAATATTTAGTTGATAAACTTAGTTAATAAATATGTATAATTTAGTAAAAAATACTTGATTTTGATTATAAATAAAACCGTAATTTGCTAGTACAAATTTCTCAAAAAAAAACTATTTTTACGAAATACCTGTTTTAATTTTTACCATATTTTGTATGTATGCACTATAGTCTGCCGCTTTCACTAATTGGACACTTGTCTGGTTTTTGGGGTGGCGGATTACTGAGAGAGTACTGTATATTATGGTATTGTAACAACTGTTCCTAACCCAGTTTAGTGTTACTTGTATATGTAATAATAATGTCGACATAAATTATACTGATAGTTATATAAATGCGTTTAAAAATTAATAAATGTAAAAAATCTCAACACCACTGCACATTTATGTACTGAAATATGACTATATTCGAAAACATTAGAGCGAGAGGTTTAAAAGAATACTATTTTATGTAATAAAAATACTTTATACAGTCATCAAATGTTTAAAATAAATATAAAGGATAATAAGGCTTCAAAATTATATAAATAGATTATCTACAACGTTTAAGGAATGTCCAGGATCATGCTTTGAAAATAGAAAAAAAGCTCCATTTTGACCCACGCTGAGCATGTCCGCCCTTAAGATGTTTCCAACCTAGAAAACACTATGTTTAACATTATTTAATATATCAGATTCATAGTTTGCAAGTTAGATTCCTATTCGAAAATGCAAGAAAAAAATTGTTTATTCCCCTTGGGACCTCACCTCTTCGATTACTAATTCATCGATACATGCAATATTTATTCTGGGACGAGGAGTCATGCTTAACGACTGCTGTTTTGAGGAAAATATCCGAAGCTTGTAATATACGATTATGTAATTCGGGCATGCCGTGATGTTTCTCCATAAATAACATCCACATTGCATTTGAGAATGTTACCCAAAGAGTGTGAGAAGAAAAGCAAAAAAAAAACCCTGTACACCGTGTGGCCAGGCTGTGTAATTTTTGGCTCGGTGATTCATCGGAATCGAGTGTGACACTTTGCATGTTTTAAACACTCTTACTTCATATTTTAAAACTGTGTTTATTTCTTGTGACGCTCATTGACATTCTTCAAAATATGACCGCAAATTTTTTTCTTCATTTAATACTAAGAAATGTTATAATATATTTTGAATTCATTGTATCGATCACTGCATCTGGTTTTCTAACACATTAGAGATTCCGGTGCCTATAGTCCAGTCCAATATTATACATAATAATATATCCCCATAAAAATTATAAACATTAACTTTTGCTGCTATATACTTAATGCACATGCGCAATTATTTGTTTGAAATTCATCACATGTCTGTACCTGCAGACATTGCTATCAAATTTAATATAGTTTGAGACAGTCCACATCATTCAAATCATGATTCATGTTCAAAACAATTCCATTTTTACTTTTATTTATTAAATATGAAATCTGACTCTGTTAGCCAAATAGAATTAAACCTGAGGTTGATTACAAAGTCATTTATATCCATTGGTCGCCATTTTTTATATTTTACGATTAACTTTAAACTGTCTTAAATATGTTCGATGGTTTTTTGTGATTACGATATTATCTCAGAATGGTGGAATATGGTGATTATCTACTTTGAAATTAACGTATTTGATTCTTGGGTTTCCACCGTGAGTACTTCCTTCTTTCCTCGACGTTTCGGGCTTGTTGCAAAGGCCATTATCAAGAGAGGAACCTATTACGTTAAAAAACAACCGTGAAAGTCTCAAACATTTGAAATTAACAGCATCATTTGCATCATGGTCATATGTATAGAATCATTTTTGTATAATTGTTTGTTTTTATAAAATCATTACTTGTTTATGGACAGATGTATGTTGGTCTATATTAGGCACAGCTCGCTTAAATTTTTTCACATAGTAAAATGTACTAAATATTTGTCGTCATGTATGAAACTGTTTTTGACTGTGCACTTTATTTATTTAAGTTATTGGCCAAATGACTGAAAGCTATTTCTTCTAAATATACTTTTATGATCATAAACATTGTCAACATATTCTGTAGTGTAGGTACACCTTGATTGTTATTTTTTTTGTCATATATTTCTGGCAGTAAAGTTTACAATTTTTACATGACCTGTGCCTGTCTTTTCTGGTCTTTGATCCTCAAGATTGTTTTCGAATCTATGTTTATACTGTATTCCTTATTGATAATTTACCTTGGCACGTACTGTGGACTTATCCTGTCTAATTTTGTGAATTTATGAGTACCTATCCAATGATTATTTCATTTTTCCCAAGAAAGTATTGAAAGTCAGTTGATTAATTAGTGTCGATTGCGCAGGGCTCAAGATGCCGATGGTGCCAAGGCCTGGCAGCCTGAAGGATCCGGAGATAGCGGAGCTGTTCAACAAGCATGACCCCGAGAAGATATTCGAAGACCTGCGGGAGATCGGGCACGGCTCCTTCGGGGCCGTCTACTATGCCCGATGCAACCTCACCCGGGAGATCGTGGCCATCAAGAAGATGTCCTACCTCGGCAAGCAGAGTCTTGAAAAGTGGCAGGATATCCTCAAGGAAATCAGGTATGCCGCAAACTTATTAGTCATCTATTGCTTGAGACTTGAACATGGGTTATCATTGCGCATCATTGCACAGTTCCCGAAAACAATTATTTTACATTTATCTTGACTTATAAAGAAATAATTTAACTCGGTATGAGTATTTATTAATCACAATACACTTGACTTCCGTTCAGTGGAAATTTTTCAATTCCATTATACCGAAATTCTGTTCAATTGAGCATCCGTTAAGTGAGAGTGTGTTATCAGTATCACTAAAGTTACGATGACAGCGTAGCGTATAAGTTTGATACAGTCTGTCTACCTTGGTTTGCTCGTGAAACATCTTGTTGGTATCACTGAGGAAATTAATAAGTGAAACATGTCAGTGGACAAATGCTACATTGGTCTATTCAAACATTTTTAGTTTCAAAAAAAAAAAACCCAAAGCACGCTTTACAAGATACTCGTAAAGTCTGTGCTCCTTTATGTCTTGGGACTTGTACATTAAATCTGTAGAATGACAAAGTCTGTCATAATTGGAGAAGATGCATTACTGAACTTGCAGCAAGTTTAATTAATTAAGTTTAGCAGCCTAGATGAAGTTACTAATAAATTATTGTGCTCCTGATGATGATAATAGTTTTTATGACATTGTAAGATCATGATAATATGTATATTATTTGAATGCACCTGAGAAACTTACCTAAATATTAGAAAAAATCTTTGAAAGAATACGACGCCAGGCATGACTTGAACCCACACTCATTGGGATCTGGCCAATGTGCTTTACCAATTAAGCTTCCTGCGGCCTACACGGTTACTAGAAATTTAACTAGTATTATATACAATACGGCCCCACGATAGCCGAGCGGCTTAAGCATCTGATTGTAATGTCCTGGGTCCCAGGTTCGAATCCTGGGTCTGGCAAATACACATTTGTTTTTCAATTTGTGTATACCTAATAGGTTGAGCAAGTGGCTAACATCCGTTTCTCGTAAAAAGAAAATTTGTTAATACAACCGCCACTCTGTGGAGGCCCATATGATCCTCTTAGGATCGAACATGGTGAAGTAGTTGTATATACAATTGAAGCACTTATCAAATTGCGATAATATTGGCAATCAACTTTTGTGGTTGAATCAAGGTACCAATAATATGGACTTTTGGACACTTGGACACGCTAATAATTTATGTAATAAACTTTATTTAGGTATGTTCAATAAAGAATGATGCATTCTCAAATTTTGTGAATTATCCGTTAAATAAAAAACAAAATTAATCCTCTGATTCAATTGAAATTAGTAGTGTCATATATTTGTGATTATTTACTTTGATCAGTTGATGCATTTTTTTAATGGAAGAGAATCATTGTTTTGTGGTAAACAAATAAATAAACTACTTCTCGGAAAACTGATTAGTTCTCATTATCATTACACTTCCTGATGATTCTGTATGATGAATAATATTCCTTCTCGGCATAAACCGTGAACTATTCGATGAAGTATCAGATAGATACGGTCGGAAGTCTTTTCCCGAAATATTTATTTCTACAAATATTTTCAACTGCATAATATTATTATCTTATGTAAATAAAGCCAACCTTAACATGTTAGTGTTTGTTTATTGGTCAAAATTGATTATTATATTGGTAGAAATTGTATTGAATACAAATAATTTGGACTATAAATCAGTGGCAAAGGGTGGATGTAGGCTATTAAGATCCGACATAAATTATGCACATCAAACTGTCAAATATTCGTATTTGTTTTTATTGAACTAAGCTACAATCTACAGATGGTGTTGGTTAGTTTTTAAAAATCAATAAAACCTTGCCTAAACGAAATCATAATAGTTTTGGTATGTTATGGGCAATTCGACAAAATAGTGCACACTTTTTCATTCATACTTATTTGTTTTCGTTGAATTAAGAATCCATATTACACATGTTGTTGGTTAGTTTTTTTTTTTAAATTCATCTATAAAATATCAAAAATTATGTATGGTTTAATGGTAAAATTTTAGATATTTTATAGATACACAAATATTTTTGACTATTATCTACTATGGCTTGGATTAGGCAGGGTTTAATTGAATTTTAACAAATAACCAATACTATCTATACATTGTAGTCTTAGTTCAATAAAAATAAATACGCTTGACTGACAAAGTTTGGTGTGTACCATTTATGTCGGATCTTTATAGAATACGTCCACCCTAGTGTCCGTTTTTGATATAATATACAAACTTTTAACTCAAAAATCTATATTTAAATGACTTGTTTTTGATGCTTTATGTGGATTTTTTGAAAAGATTATCACTTAGACTACCATAATCAATTAAAACATGAATTTAGTGGGAAGTGGCGTTTGTCTGATTTTTTGATTGATACCAAGCTACTCATAATATTGTAGATTTGTATGTTCCATACAAGAGGATGCCCTCTACAAGTGGTGCCATCTCTTGGAGTAACTATGCATTTTGACTGTGTGAGCCCCAGAACTCTAAAAAGTATTCATAATTATAAAATCGAAATTGTGACAAAAATAAATAAAAGATGACATTCCAAGTCAGATACAGTTTATTGCAATGATATAGTATTGACATTATGTACAATATAAATTTATGGGGATATATTATGTAATAATAATAATTATTTGTCGGCACTTCCTGTCAGATTGATGACTTCATTCATTTCCTATGCAAACTATAAATGAGAACCCGAGGATTGAACAATGATTACAAGTGCACCAGTGACCAAGTTGAGAAAATTGGTTTTAAATTTAAATAATATACGATTATAAACTCTACATAACACATATTCAAATGTAACATAGATATTTTATGCATCTCTGCATTAGATAGTTAGTAAGGTAGGATTGGCGGTTAGTTATTATTGATGAATATCTTTCTGAACTGGTTGAGAAGCGAGGGGAGTGGTCACACATCCATTAGCTGTATCATCAATATAGTGTATAGTGTAAGCAAATTTGGATTAAATTGCCTTCGGCTCCAGATTTACCTTTGGTTTTTTTTGTATTACAGATTTCTTCAACAACTGAATCATCCTAACACCATAGAATACAAAGGATGCTATTTGAGAGAGCACACGGCATGGCTGGTCATGGAATATTGTGTCGGTTCAGCTTCAGATATCATCGAGGTAAGGATTAATTGATTTCAGTAATTACCCACAAATTACCTACAGGATTGCCAACATTTAACTCACAAATTTACTTATCTATCTTGCAGGATACTATTTTAGCACTTGCTAAATATATTTTTTAATGTGAAGAAGAAAGTGTTTCTTCGTTAACATCTTTCGGTGAATTCAAAGGAAATATTGATATGATGGTAATCATATTTCCCAAATACATACTTAAAGATTGGAGTGCTTTTGAACGTTAATGGCTATATTATATCAGCTGACTCCTAACTGACTGTCATGATTGGGAAATATCATTTTGAATTGTTTCATTGAGCTCTGAGCGAAATAGACAAATTTCTATTTTTCGAATTCAACGAGTTTGAAGGCTTGTCATGTGGATGTGTTCCTTCAAAATACGTAATACGTAGTTTCCGCACTTAACTCATTATTTGAACAGACAAAAATAATATGTTAGATTCGATTTACGATGGTCGTTGTCTGGATTAAACCTGCTGTCTGACTTACCCACTCACCTCACGCAGACCAATAGAATTTAGCATTGTAATATGTGGAAAACATTGGTTGGTATGATCTAACATTTTACAAATGTCATGAATTCATACTTAAACTATAACTTGGACTGCTCTGCCAAATATCTGGTAAGATACGTAGATGCGCAAAAATCGTTAAGTGTGCGAGTGTGTTGATGTAATTAGAGCATGGCATTCATATTACCATGATTTCATGGATACAATCTTTAGGAGATTTCCCATTTTTCTATTTAAACAAAATACAATAAATCTCAATTCCGTTCATCTTATCTTATCTCTGGTACTGTCATGTTGTTTTTATTTTTAATTGCGAAAATTCCAGAGAAAAATGTCTCATTTACAAATTTCCTTGCAGGCAATGAATCATCACAACATTGGATAATTTTTGTTTTCATTTTCAATGTTTACAATGATAAGCTTGACAGTCAACTATGTAATGCAGCGTTTCTCAAATGGGGTTACGCGAGGGTCGCCGTTTTTAGTTTAGACACGGTTTTTACAAAGTCGACCGTTATTTCACCGCAATAAATTAAAATTACATGTAAACACATGGGTGCAGTAGAACCACGTTACTTTGAAATCGACGGGACCCAATATCGAATTATGAAATACAAAACGTATGGCTAAAAAAATCGAATCGATCGTTAAAATGTTTGAACCTTGGCAAGAGTTGTATCGTAAATTTCCATTAGCAAACATCTCATGGTTGGTTTTGAAATATGTCATATCTTGGCTAAGATATTTAAAAAGGGGTCGTCCATATATCACATCACGCCCTTAAGGGGGAGTGAGCCTGATAAATAATGTGATGTTACAAAATGTAAATAATTTAGACAGAAGGGTAAAAAAAAATGTTAAAAAAATCGAAAATTATGTCATTTATTATTATTAACAAAAAAATTCTTACTTACTCTTTTTTAACACTACAAAGGCCATGAGGCCCAATGACGGTAGTGTACTGTAGAGACATTTTTAAAAAGAAATAAAATATTTTCACTGTCTCATAAGTTGTTATTTTGGACCTCAACTGTGAAGACTCTTGATGGAATTTCTTTATGAATTCATTCAATTCAAATTGATGGGTTGTGTAGAAGGGTCCCATAACTAATTTTAATTGGGAAACGCTGATGTAGTGTAATGATTCTGCTATACTTGGAATACTTGTAATATAATATGATAATACGTTGATAAGATAAGTGGTGTGTAGATTAGTTTGGAAGCAAAAATGGCCTCTTTTTGTTTACTTAGTGTTCATTCATTTGATTGAAATTTGTTTATCAGCTGGTCTTAATACTAAATGACTATGGAATTACATATATGGAACTTCGATATGATTAAGAGATACCACAATTTTCATTATTTCTGTTGGTTATTCTTGTTTTTGTATGAGTTTGTCTATAGTATAAAAAACTATAGAGACATCTAACGGTAAAAAGTGGAAGCTATATCGGAACAAAAACAATAATTGTCAGCTATTCCACAATCTCAGTTCATAAAGTAATGAAGCTAAACACAGTTGGACTGTTGTAATATTTTTACCTACCACATACCAGTGGCAAAGGGTGTAGTTAGCCTGTTAAGATCAGACATAAATAGTGCACACTAAACTTTAAAACGTATTTGTTTTCATTGAACTAAGGCCTTGTCTTTGACTTGCGCGTAACAAGTCGCCCGTTCTCCAGGTACAAGTTACCTAATTGAGCCGTCTATATGCTTTCGCAGGGTGTTAAGTGTCACGCGACAAGCGCACAATTAATTATAACCGCCTTGCGCTCAACGTAAGAATTTTTATGGCTATTCCAAAATAAATTAAGTCACCTAGCTTGTAGACTGCCGAGAATACATCTTGCAAGTTATCACGTAATACACATATAACCTCAAAGGAACCGTGTATCACAATAATTGAGTTGTCAAGCTTTCTTCTTGCACTCTCGTTTGTTTTTTTTATGCTGATTAAAAATGTATTATGTCACCTAGCTTGTTCACTGCCAAATGAAACGCTCAGCACATTTTTGGTACTCGAGCGAAAAGTGCGATGAAATACGCACAATCTAGATAAGGTCGAAGACTAAAATGTACAGATATTGTTTGTTAGTAAGGCAGGGTTTGATTAAATTTTAAAAACTAACCAGCACCATTTGCAAATTGTATTCTTAGTCGAATGAAAACAAATAAGTTTAGTGTGCACTATTTATGTAGAATCTGAACAGCCTACCTCTAGCCCTCGCCACTGCCACATACATATACATAATAATATAGTTAATTAAGGGGGAGAGGCATAGAAATTCATTATCAAATTAAAGCTTTAAACATATTTTAATCGATCGATACCTATCTAAATACAATGGGAAAAATAAAATATATTTTTTTATTTCAAAGAGAAAGCGACAAATTTGAAAAAACGGCTAAAAATAAGGGTTTTACTAAAATAAATATTTATTGTTCCAAGTAATTTCTTGAAACAAAATTATCCGATTTAATATTGTTTAAGGCGGCGTCTCCGGGAGTAGATACGAAATAGAGGTTTTAAAAGTGTTGAATTAATAATATTTTTTTTTCTAACATATTTTATAAACATTTTTGTGGTAGGTAGAATAAATTATAATAATAAAAATAGTAGACCTCCAAATAAAAACCTCATATTATTGATATGCTGAATTTGTGAAGTGACACCTTTTCTTGAACCTATCATATTGTAGGTTCAAATTCAGTCCAAATATTTTTCAAAAAAAAATCTAATACTTATGTATGTTTCTGAGGTGTTTCAAATTGGTATATTATTTATATATATCGGTGTGTATGAATACAAAAGTTATTCATTTTTTCATGAGCTAACATTACAAATTATAAGTTTAAAACATTCACAAGCTGGCATAAAAGATGTCTGTTATTATTGCGTTTTTATTGAATTATAAAAACATGACTCATAAAAGAAAGCAATTCAATGAATATTTGTCGAGGCACAATTTTTTTTAAATTTAGTACGCAACAATCAAGATTTAAGAAACCATTATTATAATAACGTGTATTTGACGGCAGTACGTTTTGGTCGCCGCGGAGGATATCGGAGCATTAGTGTATAGAAAATTGATAATTGGTTCTTTAATTAGTGTACAGGCTTAACGGTATGTAATGTATTAGAATAACTATTATAAATTATTATTTTTTAAATTTTTTTTCTTCTCTATTGATAGCATCTAATATAATTATTATATTGAGGGTTTCTTATATCCATCAACCGTGTTAGTCTAGGATCAACGAGTTCAGGCAATATACAATTCATATAAATCTTGTCAGTTGTGATGTAAAGAGTAATATTGTTTTTATTATTCAATGAACTAGGTTCTTACCTCATTATATTTTTTACTTGTGTTAAATAATTACTAATAAATGCCTAAGGTGATTCCATTCAATTCAACTCGGCATTAAATATATTAAATTCTAATGGATTTAAGTTTTGTACTATTTCATTTGAGTCGTTTTATGCGATCCTGGTTTCGCCTTTCGACATCGTCAGGCACTATGCGCACTCATCAAATACACACTGACAACGAAAGCAGCTAATTCTCACTTAACAATAAATTAATACAATAAAGTAAGGTAAAAACTTTATCACCTACCTATTAAGTCAAAGATCACTATGAAAAATTTAACAAACAATTAACCCGGCCGGCGCCGATGTCACACACCTTGTACAAATCGGCCAAATTCGCAATGCGCATGTGTATAAATCGATGCCACCGCGTCCATATTTATCATACGGGACTGATTTTTTCACGTAAATTTGGCCTGATTTGTCCTTCTCCTGCCACCTATGACATATTTTAAAAGCATTGGTTCTAAATATAAAATAATCACCAAAGTTTCGAACCAATTCGTACGGCCAAGTTTTGCCGGTCGACAGAAATCAGTTTGAACTGCGCGCCGCGTCTGCGCAGTATACGACAGACTTTCAACCGAGCGGGCCATTGCGCGGGATTGTATTTATCGCATACAAGTTGAATATTTACCGCAATCGTTGATAAATACTTTTTTTGCTGTCTGGTGTACTTATCACATTAAAACTGGCATGATTAACTATTGAACGTATGATTTTATTTTATCGCGATTTTTAAAATACTTTTTGTACTGTCTACCGTGTCCCATTTTAGTGAATGTGAAAATTAATACTGATATCAATAACTATGGTGTGTGAGTTTAATGGTTTCTGTGATTTGGCGTTTCTTAATACTGTAGTTAAACATTTTAAAAACATTTCATAGTTTTATAGTGCGTAAATATGGAGGAAGAAAATGTGCGTACTAATGAGGAATTGGACTCAGATTATGACATGTCGGAAGAGGAATTGGAACAACATGAGACTGATCATGATGTTGACGATACGGACTCTGACGAGCCAATTGAATTTTTGCGGTCATGGAGAACTGGTCCGTATATTCCAATAGTTCACGAATTCAATGATTGTCGATCTGGCGTGACATCGAACGACTTGGACGAATCCTCTCCCGAATGTCTTTTCTTTGAACATTTTTTGAATAAAAATATAATGTCGGAAATAGTGAACCAAACGAATACATTTTTTAACCATTCGTACAGTGCGGGAGACCTCGGACCGAAATCGCGGTCACACAATTGGACAGACACGTCAGTGCCGGAGTTGTATACATTTTTTGCCGTATCAATGCTGATGACTCGAAATAAGCACACGTCGATAGAGGAACATTGGAGTACCGATCCTTACCTGCATGCAGACATTTTTGGGAAAATAATGGCTAGAAATCGATACCAGCTTATTTTACAAATGCTTCATTTTTCTGATCCTAGTGTGACCGCCTCAAATGATAGACTAGCTAAAATTAGATTACTGTTAGAACACACAAGAACAATTTTTAGGGAAACGATGATACCGTATCAGAATCTTTGCATAGATGAGAGCATAATCGTGTTTAAGGGTAGATTAATTTTTAAACAATTCATTCCTTCCAAAAGACATCGATTTGGAATAAAAATGTTTGTGATGTGTGACGTAATGACAGGATATATTATTGACTTTATAATTTATTGTGGGGAAGGGACTGACATACAAGACAATGAAAATCTCGGTATTTCCGGTGCGGTAGTGACAACGCTAATGAAAGACTATATCGGGAAAGGTCACACCTTATGGTGTGATAACTGGTATTCGAGTCCGGCGCTCTTTAAATACCTTCACTCTCACAAAACGAATGCTTGCGGTACAGTGAGAAAAAATCGTAAAGATATGCCAGAGTTCAGCAAACTGAAAAAGGGAGATACCGAGGCTAAGTACAATAGTCCACTTTTGGCTCTGAAATGGCACGATAGGAGGGATGTTCACATGCTATCCACCCTCCACGATGCATCATTTGGACCAACGGGAAAAGTGAACTATAGAACTGGCGAAAACATTGAAAAACCAAAATGTGTTATAGATTATAACAAAAATATGGGTACGGTAGATAAGTCCGACATGATGCTTAGCAACTTGTCGTGTATGAGAAAATCGATCAAGTGGTATAAAAAGGTCGCATTCCACATGATCGACTTATATTTATTAAATGCTTTTTATTTATATAAATTTATTAAATCTGACAAAAAAACATTGGGCGATTTTCAACTCTGTGTAATAAAACAACTAGTGGACAAATATTGTGTGAGAATTTCAAATGCACCCCTGCCTAAGCCGACAGCGTCAACTAGCGATAATCCCGTACGATTATTGCCCAAAAGTGCAACGGGACATTTGCCAGAATACATTTTACCGACACAAAATACCGATAAGCCTAGAAGAAGATGTTTCGTATGCGGGAATTCTAAAAAAAATCCGAAAAAAACAAAACTCTCTCGCTATATGTGCCCAACGTGTGATGTTGCGTTATGTCTGTCACCTTGCTTTAAAATATATCACACATCTAAAGAATTTTAAAATAGGTTTATTATTGTATTTGTTTTTTTTTTTAAATATGTGAGTTCGTGTTAATTTATCAATAATATTCAATAAGTGAAGTGTTTGTGTAGTTTAAATATATTAAAAGGGTCCCCTTTATATTTGTTTACGACTCAACCCGAAGACATTAATATGTGATTTATCGATATGCACTTGAAAATTAGTAACGCTCGATTCGTGGGAACGTATGCACAAGTGTCGAAATATTACACACCGCGCAGAGCTCTAACTAGTTGCTACAAAATGGCGACTTGCGGTAAGTTCTTTCAAATTTGGATAGCATTCGTTTGTTCGAGTGTTTCTGATATTATAACTGATTTATTACGGTTTTTTAGTGTGTCGAAATTATCTTAATGGCTTTGGGTTCTCGACTGGAGCTGTGACATATTTTTTATTGCTTTTTTTAGTATAGAACAAAGACGATAATGAAATTCATGCGTAGTTATGGTGCGTCATACGATTTTTGAGGCAGGTGCCGGGTTAATTATGAATAGTTGAATTGTGGCAGTATGAAAAAAAAGATTTTACCACAAACCATCTGAAAAATACATATATCATAAAACATATACGTGATTTTGTGCCCCAAAAGACTTTTTTTATTATTATTTTAACGATTAATAAAATTGTGACACATGTTTCAGTGGCCATTACGATGACAGCATTCGAAAACGTATTTTACTTTAAATTTTCGGTACTGTTCGGTTAAAGCGGATACAGCGGAAAACGCATTTTGATAATGCCAATAAACATACTCCTGGATACGTACGTCCCTTTGAAAATAACAAAACATGGCCACCCAGGTACATAAAAACTGTATTAAGTACATTCAAAGTTTTTCAAATCGCTTAAAGCCTAACCAAGTAGGTACATATTTATCAAAACAATTAAAGTCCACCTATATTTTATCTAAACTGCTCAAGACCAAAATATTTTTTTTTTATAAATGGGTCACCGAACGAATACCTTCAGTACTTCCTTGTAGCCATCGTGGTTGTTAGATTCAATTATCTTACAATATCTCACATGCTGCAACCATTTCAATTACAAGATAATAAATAATATAATAAATATAATAAAACTACATTTTTTTCAGTTTGACATTCAGTGGTACTATAATGATGTTTGATATTTTAGTCAACACAAATTATAACACCTGGCATGCGTCCTGTGTTCAGAATAGAATGATACAAATAATTGCGACTTGCCAATTTGATTGTTACTGCAAAGAGAGTAGAGGTCATTTTTCCATGAGTCAAATAATATTGCTTCGGACTAAATTTTGGGAAAAAAAAAGACGTCCTTACCCGTTGAAATTCCAGATCGTACTAACCATGTACTAACGTTAGAAATAAGAAATTAGAAAAACTGTATGGATTAATCGATCAAATGGTCTCTTTTTGTTAATTTTGCAAAATAATTATATTTCTAAATTGTCTGAAAACAGGTTAAATACATGAAAATGTACGACGTGTTTTGGTAATATAGCGTCACTAATTGTACCGAATTTATGGGGTTTTATTTATTTTTTTATTATAAATTATTATTTATAGTATTACGGAAATGTTATATTATAATAAAAAAATATTTTTATTGTGCAGTATATATTATTTTGTGAGAAAAAATCATTCAAAATTGGCTGATGTATACTCAAACTAAAATGGCTTTAAAATCTTTATTTTTCTGAAATTAAAAAAAGTACGTGAGTTAATCAATGAAATGTATTGTTTTACCCATTTCTCTCATACAATATATACCTGCAAAACTATTATTAAGTTCAACATTCATTGTGGCGTGACAGTCGTTTTGACCAATTTCGAAAACAGGACTTACTATTTGTCATTTATTTTAAAAAGTAAAGCGATTCGAAAAATTTTAATGACACAGAACGTTTTAGTTGAATACTATTTATTATATTTTAAATAAATAAAGAGTTTATTGTGTATCAATTCGTTTTAAACATGCTTATCATTTCCGCGATTCCGAGAAGACAGGAAAAAACGGGTCCAATGGCCTTAATAAGTTTTCTTGGAACTGGCATATCTCTTTTGTCAATTAATTATAGTTTTAATGTTTTTTTTCAATCTAAAAACAATCGATTTTTACGAAAAATAAAAATGTATTTTATTCGGTTATTTTTCAATAATTGCATCAAGCGAAAACGTGGGCCTGTTCAATATATTTTTCTCACTTTTTATATATATTTAACGTAATATTTTAATTTATATTTATTATGTTATTTACTAATTTCAAAATTAAATACAATCGGTCAAGGACGTGCTGCCTCTAGCGGCAACAACGTTCGATACCGAAATAACTGTCATCTGTATTAGATTCTAGTTCGCATGAATAATAGGTACCTACCTCGTATGTAGATATGTGCGGTTAGTATGCATGCACATGGTAATATATTTTATTACGAATGGTCTGAAACAATTTAAGAAATTTATGTTAGCATTTACATTAAGCCGTCTTCTCATTTGTTTACTTGTATATTGATAAAATAATGCAAACATTCATCAGTCAATTTCAATACACTGCTAGCAACGTTCCCTCTAATTTTTCTATTGTGTGTGTGCGGATCATCAACGCATTTGAGCAGTGGCGTAAATAGGGTTGGTGTCACCCGTCAGCCGGTGTTGTAAATTTACACCCCCCCCCCACAAACAAACACATACAATTTTTCATTAAAACTTATATTGTTAAGGTAGGTACCTATTTATTAATTTCAGCGATTTTATATAATGTTACTAACAACGATAATTTTTGAAGTACCTACTTAAATAAAGAAAAAAAGTAAAATGCCCTATCTGGTCACACAAAAGCCAATTTGTTGCATTTAGAAAATTTGCGGCGTCATACTGTCAACGTGAAGATGTTTTTACTTCCTTAGATAATTCATAATTATCAGCTTTGTATGAGCTACCAAAATTTTTAATTTTGCTTATGTGTTCCTTTCTTTCATGGCCACTCTTGACTAGTCATATAAATTCGGTTAAAGCACACTTGAGTGCATGGCAACCTCAGTTTGGGTAACTGCTCCTGAGACATTCTCAGTTATAAAAAAGCAATTAGACGAAATAATGTTCGCGCTTACGTAGTAGGTAGGTACAAGTTAATTTTCCTGAATCATCTTATATGAAAAGACATACATATCCTGAAAAACTATCGCGTTTGATATATTATATGCATTGAATTCTATTACCATTACTTCAAGTGAATGTGAACGCGAATTTTCGCAAATGAATCTAATTATTACCCCAATAAGCAGTGGCGCACCCAGGATTTAATATTGGGGGGGGCCCAAGGAGGAGAATGTAAATTAGTCCCATAGGCTCTTTTTCTTCTTCACAGCCTAATTTATCGTTTATCGGTCTTTTGTCTATTGCACTCGGTGTACCTACACCATGGTCCCCACATCCTGAAACGGGCCCTCAGGCTAGGATATTTGGCGGGCCCCCTATCTACCGCTAAGATTAAAGGCAGTGTGAAACACTACATTAACGTTTTTCAAATTGTGTTTTAGTTCAAATTAAGGGTACTTATACAGTGAATTATTGGCGATTTTTAATACATCTACTTTAATAATGGAGCTGTCGAGTATCGACACGTAATAATCAAAAAATATATTGCACAATTATATAAGTAATTGAAAATGTTCATGGCCATGAAGTGTAATAGCGCCGCAGGCGACTTTTTCTACTATTAAAGCTACTTTATGATGTGTGTTTATCTCACTTATCTGGTCAACTCCACACGCCGGGCCCCCCACAACCCGGGCCCCCAGACTAGAGCCCTGTCAGCCCTCGCCAGCCATGACCAACACCACTCCTGAATTCAGTTGGACACCGAGAATTTTTTGACAGTTCATTAGCGATTGGGTTTCTAAAATTTTGTTTGTTTTTTTCGAAATTTTTGTGTTAGAAATTAAAATCTAAGAAATTTTTCTAAAAAGGGTGCTGGAGAATTATTACAAATCATTTTTTTGCCGTGTTTTTATTTGTCTAAGCCCAAAGGTATAGTTTATTGGCTTTCAATTTCAATGTTTAAAATCATTCTGATAATTTTCATGTTTGGGGGGTGCCAGGGCCCCTCGATCCAGGGCATATCGACTTGGACACTAAAGACGTACCTAGTGCGTAATGATTAGGTGGCCAATCGATATAATTAGCATACTATTTAAAAGTGGTAATTAAAAAGCAATTATCTAATCTGCAGTCAATGTGTTAAGTAATTAAAATACCTACTTAATATATATTAATCGAAAATAAAATTGACACAATGTTTGTAAGTGGCTACATAAAAAAACATTAATTATAAAATATCTGCAAACTAAATAATGTCAAAATTAATTATAAAATTAATTTGGGAAATACCTATTCAGATTTAAATAATTAGATCAGTCCTTATTTGGTTTTACTTAACCAGTTTCCAATATTTGTATAAGTAATCAGAAGTATTTACCTACCAAAAATAATCTCGACTGGCATATTTATACCTAGTCACAAATTAAAACTAGCGCAACATTGCTTGTTTGCGATGGTCCGAGACCACAGAAAAGAAAAAAAAATATTTCTGAGTTCCCTGTCCGAGCCAATTCAGCCAGCATTGATGGCAGCCAGCATTGATATATTACTAGGTAGGTACCTGCACGACTGACAGATGCTTTCCAAATAAACCCTGCAGTGTGCCTGCCTACATATTATTATTACCTACGTTTTGTGAATGCCAAACAAAATAAATTATCAACACATTCGACGTACTGTTTTGAGTCCCTATGGGTCTATTCTATTCAGATGTTAGGTATATTTTCTTATGATGAGAATAAATTATTATTGTCAATGTTTTGGGTATATTTAATTATTTTCAAATCACCAAACTGGCTGTCATCTTCGGATTGTTCTAATAATGTATTGATAATATTTATATTTTTACTTAGGTAACCTAATCATTATTTTCTAAAAATGTGTTGTAAAATAGTCTATGACGCCATTTTTATGGAGATCATGTGTATGGTCTAATGATTCCATACCTAATTAATTATCTTCATTACTATGAGAATGTCAATAATTCACAGATTGTTATCACATATAAATATCATTACACAATATTATTATATGTATATATTTTTTTAATATTACTGTAAAATCCAAATTCTAATACAATCCAATCCATTCCAATTAAACTCACATAAGTAATTATTATAAGGTACTACCAGGTCGATGGTCCACGTATATTTTTATAATAATCTGACAAAATATAAAAAAGTCCGATTGAAATAAAATCCATAAAATATATATACCATTGTTTAAATAATAACTGTAATTATATCATCTGTTTTTAGATTTTTTATTAATATATAATTACAGTGACATCTAGATAAGATGCCTCGAAGATTCATTCAAATTGGATTGTAATTGAAATTAGATTCTGATATAATTTTGACCTGTATGCTTTGTAATTCGGGGAATAGATGGCTCTATAAAATCGAAACTTTTGATGACATCCTCCCTAATACAGCAGACCGATGTACATTAATAAAACCATAAATAATGACAATAGACAAACACATTTGTGCTGCCTATTTGCGAAACCTCTGGAAAAAATACTACAGTAATGTTTTCAATGTGAAGAGGGCTAGATTAAAAGAATTTGGGGCCCTGAAATGCGGCCAACTGCCTGTCAGTGCTAAAATTTTCATGATGATTTTAGTCAATTAAATATAATGTTTGGTAACATGTTACCATAGTTATTATATTTATAATAGCGCCTGGAGCGAAAGAAAAAAATTACATTCCACTGGTCGCATTTCCAATTATAGATCGGTCCATGTTGGCTCATTTGTTAGCTATGTAATCTTTGGCCGAGGGTCTTCTGGCTGCATCCCAGATGTGAGTAAAAATCTTGGTCATTATGACGACTGGCCGCATCTTCCAAGTGCACGTTTATTAACATGATTTCTTATTAAATGATAAACAGCTGTGACAGATATGAACCTGGTCATAGCCGCATAGCGCACGCGTAGTGTAAACCTAGTCCATTTAATTAAAAATAAGAACATCTTTATATGGTGATCATATTTTCACGGACAATAGTGTTAGTAATATTCATGGCTGAAAATAATTTTCATTTGAAAAATTCTGAACCTTTTTTTAATTGGTGTTGCAGGTTCACAAGAGGCCACTACGCGAGGAGGAGATCTCGGCGATCTGCGAAGGCGTGCTGTGCGGCCTGAGCTACCTGCACAACCTGGGACGCATCCACCGCGACATCAAAGCCGGCAACATCCTGCTCACTGAGAATGGCACTGTCAAACTGGCCGACTTCGGCTCAGCCGCTGTCAAGTGTCCCGCCAACAGCTTCGTCGGCACGCCATACTGGATGGCGCCCGAGGTCATCCTCGCCATGGACGAGGGACAGTACGACGGCAAGGTGCGTTCATCAAGTCTTTTATCGTACACTAAAATCTTGATTACCTAAAATATTCCATAATTCTCGAGGATCCAAAAAAGTCAAAAGATCACAAGCTCTAATAGTGTATAATGCTTTTTCCTAATTTTATTGAATGCTGTTTCAGGTGGACGTTTGGTCATTAGGAATTACGTGTATAGAATTAGCGGAAAGAAAGCCCCCTTATTTCAATATGAACGCCATGTCGGCTCTCTACCACATTGCTCAAAACGATGCCCCAGTGCTGCAGGTAAGACAATGCTTTTCATATTATTTTTAATTGCTTTTATTGCAGCAACTCGATTTAATTTTATTTTTTTTCTCCACAACTGTTATGTTGCATGCATAATATACTGTGGCATAATGTAGGTTAGGTGTTTTTCAAAGTTTTCAAGAGCGTCCCAGGAGTTACCTCCAATACCTTGGTTTGGCATGTACTATAATGGGGCATGTGGAAGTAACATTGACATTGCTGCCTTTGCAACAATCTACATATATGAGCAAAGATCTTGTACCCTCATAAACTTGAAAACAATGTACAGTACACTCTCAGTAATCCGCCGCTCAATTATCCGACAATTATCGCGAAGAAAGTAATGTATCATAGAGGAAAGTGCCCAAGGACCGCATCACAATTATAATTATTATGCCGTGCTCCAATGCAACCGGGACTCACAAAATGAAGCTTTTGGTCATAGGGAAAGCCAGGAATTCTAAACCATTCAAGAAAATCTGTCTCACTGAACGACTGGTTGTGTCAAGTGATATACTGTTTAATATTTAGTTGATAAACTTAGTTTACAAATATGTATAATTTAGTAAATACTTGATTTTGATTATAAATAAAACCGTAATTTGCTAGTACGAATTTCTCAAAAAAAAACTATTGTTGTTTTAATTTAATAAAACGCAATTTTTTTTTGTAGTACTTATTCCATTTTTAATCAATAAATTAGGACCGGTTTCGTCCGCCTCAGAGGTGGAATAAGTACTACAAAAAAAAATTGCGTTTTATTAAATTAAAACAACAATAGAATGCAGCTCCACCATAAATTGACAGTTAACAAAATAAAAGAAATTCAAAAAAAACGAATTAAATTTTTACGAAATACCTATTTTAATTTTTACCATATTTTGTATGTATGCACTATAATCCGCCGCTTTCACTAATTGGACACTTGTCTGGTTTTTGGGGTGGCGGATTACTGAGAGAGTACTGTACAGAAATCGGTTGGACTACAAGAACTTAGAAGACATCATCCATCTTGCTATGGCATAAAAAAATCTTTGATATCGATGTACTTTTATGTAAAATTATAATCGTGACGTAGGGGTGTTCGGTTATTCAATACCTTTTCTTAATTTTGTATGTACGATATTCGGTTACATGTAAATTGTACGTAAAACATTTCACTGTGGCACAGTTCGCCGTGAGCTTTCTTATCGGAAAGAGATGACCGTATACCAGTGGCGAAGACTCCATACTAGGCGATTATTTAAAGCCTACCTTCTTAAGAAAAATATTTTTTAATTGCATATTGACATATTTATATACTTAATCACTTCATTATTTTATGTTATAAAAATATATATATAAAAATAATTTATTTTGCCAACGAGATCGCATATGTAGGAATGTATTACAGTATTACACAGTTTACAAAACAACTGCAAAGGTATTAAAAAAACCACAGTGCGCCGCACCGTAAATTAAATAATAAATGCCGCGACTTCTCGACCTAAATAAATTTCCGATTATGTTTGGAATAATTCTGAATTTTTTTTGTATGGACTTTACGTCTCGTAACCTCAGCAAGTCTGCTGATTTGTACGAAATGAGGCAAGCTCCTTTCGCAGAGCCTAAAACATTCGCGCATAATATTGTTGTCACGACTGCGCACTTTGTCCAAAATCATTAATAATTAGATAATTAAAAAAATAATTTCAACGGCGTTTAATCGAATATTAATAAATAAGTAAGTATAGATTGTTTTTAAAAATAAAAATAAATTTTATCTAATGATTTTTGATGGGTATACATGTTTTGAAAAATACGTAATTTAAACACATCGCTCATTTTTATGTCGTCAATGAGTTTTTGAAGTTTCATTGAATTAGTGTGTCGTTATCATTTATTAGTGTGTGCCTATTCATTAGTAGTAAATATCGTACTATTCTCGTAAGTATACCGGACAAGTGTGCTCTTTTTATCATATCTCCACAGCCTACCTCTTTCCAAAAGTCACCCTTCGCCACTGCCGTATACTATACGGTCTCCAATTTTATTGGATTCAATATGAACATGAATTCAATTTTCATAGTTGATTTTGGCCAAATTCAAGAATAAAAACCGAACCTAACCTAACCTAACAAATAATCCAGTATATCGGCTATTTTCAAAATTTGTTTGCTGTCGGTTTCCTGTAAAGTGTAAACCGACAAGAACCGTGTTTTATTTAGACATGAATTTTATGTCAGTATAATAGAAATTTTTCCTCATAGAAACAAAAAGCTCACCAGTCCAACCTATGACTTATGAACATAATCAACAAAAATGAATTAAACTTAAAAAAGTGTAGTGAAACTATTGATACCTTGAACTTGCACAGATTACGACTTCTTCTAGTGCACACAAATTACACAGGGAAAATGTAATTATTGTTACCGATAGTATTTCTAACTGCTCTTTCATGAATGAAACCTATTACATCGTTTTCTTGCTCGGTATTGCTCGAACTACATCATATTTTCTGTCAAAACTATTGAGCTCATGTGGTATTTTTATAATAAAATTTATCCTGTTAATAAATTATTCAATTATCAAATTGTATTTGGAAGGCGAGACGTTTTTGCTGTCAGTAATGTGTGCGAGGTTACTAAAGTTTATTATTCTTGTAAAGCAGAAATAATGGTAGATTCTTTAAAACATTTTCCAGGCCCCCGAATGGTCGGACACGTTCCGCCATTTTGTAGAGGCCTGCCTGCAGAAGAGTCCCCTGGTGAGGCCCACCTCCACCAAGCTGCTGTCACATCAGCTGATCACGCATCAACGCAGCCCTATCGCGCTCGTTGACCTCATCCAGAGGACCAAGGCGGCCGTCAGAGACCTTGACAATCTCAACTACAGGAAGATGAAGAAGATTCTCATGGTGGACGCCTGCGAGACAGAGAGTGCATTGGGTAATTTTACATTTTATTTTTTTCCTACTCAGTATGGTATTTTTTATATTATTTCATAAGATAAAGCCACGAGGCACCAATTATAGTTCAGTAGTTAATCATCATAGAGACACCCAGGTTTGACAATCGGAACCCGGTATGAATAGCCTGTGCCTTGTGCATCGAATTTCAAGAGCTGCCAAATGTTAAATAAATTTGGTTTTAAATCTTAGATTGAATTTGTCTTCAGCAGTGCTATTTTATATCGTTCATATCTCAAGTTATCTCAATTCCAAGTAACATTTAACAGTCTCTGCAGAGCCACATCGCATGCACAATGCCACTGACATTTTTTATATTATCTCAATGACGTTTGTTTAACCTAAAAAAGAATTCAGTTACTTTGTATATTATA
This sequence comes from Rhyacophila brunnea, assembly GCF_057557595.1. Taxonomy (NCBI): domain Eukaryota; kingdom Metazoa; phylum Arthropoda; class Insecta; order Trichoptera; family Rhyacophilidae; genus Rhyacophila; species Rhyacophila brunnea. The sequence goes on along the minus strand of NW_028232893.1, from coordinate 17,538,152 downwards.
CATTGTACAACGGCCTTCCAGGCCTGCGTTAAAAAGTGTCATTCCTGACAGTTGACATCCCACTATAATTATCTCACAGAGTAAGACATTGTACTGTGCGGCAAGTTTAACGTGAAGCGTGGCCGTTTCGAGAACTACAATATTGACATAGATCACAGCACCACGACGGCAGCCATGACACTTCAACTTATCATTTTCGCACTGTATATGTATCATTTTTTTTTTATTATTGATTTTGGTGTTATGTGTTTTGTTAGAATAGCCCTACAGTGATGTTAATGTATTATATCCGACCTTTGGAACAATGATTTCCAACATTTTGATTTATCTCATGAGACGACACCTGTACTATTGTATGTTAGATTTATGATTGTCGCCTTTCTTCACCACTGCACTTTACTGTCTATTCATGTCACCCCGATGGTTGAGAATCTTAGTAAATTGACAGTATGACGTACTTTTTATTTATTTTAAAACGGCAAATGGTGACTGACTTGAATTATTATTGCTTCTGTAACAGCGCCAAAATGCTATGTCTTTGTAAAGGAGACGGAGACGATACTCCGGACGAGCAGACAGGCGGCGACAGTTCCAAGTCAAACTCAGCGACGTCGGAGCATTCCCTGCGATCTATGGGGGCGTCAGCAGTCTCCTCGCAATCCTCCTCCAGTGGCAGCTTGAGGAGGCGGCCCCCCATAGCCCTACCCATCAATCTGGCCAACCACCACGGACAGCCTACGCATCTTTCTGTTAGGTATTATATCATTTATGCAATATCAGAAGTCAATGAATATATATCTATATATATAAAACAAAGTCGGGTTAGTTACACCATTTATAACTTGCGAACGGCTGGACCGATTTTTATAATCTTTGATTTGTTGGATTTGTCTCCGCCCCGAATAGCAGAATAACTATTAAAACATCGGACTAATCACGGAAAAAATAAATTATGAAGAAAATTCATTTTCTCATACATTTTGACATTTTGAACAATGAACCTCACGCATTCGAAAATAAAAGAAAATCACAAAAAATTTTAATCCATATACAACGCCATTTCTGATACATGACAGAAACAAGAAACAAACAAACAAAAGAAAGAATGATAGTCGAAATGTCTAACTGTCAATGGTGTAGTGTGCCCAACATTTCTTGCTTCATGTTAACAGCTCAATTTGCTTAAAAACAATACTCATTGGGATATGATAATCGCTGAAGCAATTGTTTCTGCATCTCCAAATCAGATACGCACATTATTTGCTATCATTATTTCGACATACTTCCCATCGAATCCACCTGAACTGTGGAACAAGTACAAGGATTACATGTCAGAAGACATTTTACATCGAATTTGTGTCAGTTCAGGGAATCCCGATTTCAAGGTGAATGAAGAGATACATAACCAGGCTTTGCTTTTGATCGAATACATGTGTTACCTCATGTGCGGCAGTTTGTTAGTCAAGTTAGGAATGCCAACGCCACATCGTGGAATAAACGACGCTTTCAATCGACAATTGGAACGTGAACGTGAATATGATCGAGATGCATTGATCCAATCAGTTCGAATGAATGTACCACTGTTGACCCTCCAACAGAAAGAAGTGTACGATACGTTAATGAAGGCGGAAATGGTGGCTTATTTTTCCTCGACGCGCCCGGTGGAACTGGGAAGATATTCCTCATGTCATTGATTTTGGCTACTGTTCGTGCGAGATCCGAAAATGCTGTAGCAGTTGCTTCTTCTGGGATAGCGGACACGTTGCTAGAAGGATGCCGAACGCCTCATTCAAAGTTGAAATTGCCCTTAAACATGCAAACGACTGAAAAACCGACAACATTGCGAAACACTCAATAATGGCCAAAGTTTTGTTAGCAAGTAAAATCATCACCTGGGATGAATGCACAATGGCGCACAAACGCGCATTGAAAGCACTCAATCGAACTATGAAAGATCTGCGTAATGACTCAAGAAGTTTTGGAGGCGCAATGATTCTACTATATGGCGATTTTCGCCAAACACTTACCAGTCATTCCAAGATCGACCGCTGCCGATGAAATAAATGCTTGCCTCAAATCATCGATTCTGTGGCGCTATGTGAAGAAACTTCAGCTGACGACAAACATGCGAATTGCATTGCTAAACGATCCATCTGCTGAAGATTTCTCCAAGTAATTGCTGATTATCGGTAACGGCCATGTTCCTGTCGATGAATCGAACGGATTGATTTCGTTTCCGCTGAATTTTTGCATTTTCGTCTCAACTAAGGACGAACTCATCAACAAAGTGTTACCGAACATCATTGCCAACCACAAAAATCACAATTGGTGAACGAGCAATCTTGCGGCAAAGAACAAAGATGTGGATCAAAGATGTGGATCACTTAAACTTCACAATTCAAAATCAAATCGTTGGTCCACTGCATTCCTTCAAATCTATCGACTGTGTAACAAACGAAGATGAAGCAACCAACTATCCAACTGAATTTTTAAACTCATTGGATCTGCCTGGGTTGCCACCGCACAATTTACAACTGAAGGTTGGCTCGGTAGTCATCATGCTTTGAAATCTGAACCAGCCAAAACTATGTAACGGAACGCGTTTGGTGGTGAGAAAACTCATGGGTAATTTTATTCACGCGATGATAATCAAAGGAATGTTCAAAGGTGAGGAAGTTCTCATTCCGAGAATTTCGATGATCCCAACCGATATGCCATTGGAGTTTAAACGAATTCAATTTCCAATTTGTCTTACATTCGGCATGACGATCAACAAATTACAAGGCCAATCCTTGAGTGTTTGTGGTCTGAATCTATAAAATGAATGTTTCTCTCACGGTCAATTGTACGTAAAATGTTCATGTGTGGGCAAACCATCTGCTTTGTTCGATTTTGCACCTGACAGCAAAACGAAAAATGTCGTATATCACAAGGTGCTTCAATGAAAGGAATCGACCAGAGTGCAACCCATCCAGCAAATAGTTTAACATAAAGTAGTGCAACAATGCTACGCGAATCTTCTCGATTCGCTTCAATAAAGCAAATGCCTTGCTGCCACGTGAATTACATTTTTTTTTTCTTTTGACCATGTCCGATCCTAATAGGATCATATGGGCCTCCACAGAGTGGAGGTTTGTATTAACAGATTTTATTTTTACGAAAAATGGATGTCAGCCACTTGCTCAAGGTATTAGGACAATACTCTGACTCATGCACAAATTGAAAAGCAATATGTGAACTTGCCAGACCCAGGATTCGAACCTGGGACCCTCGACACTATAGACAGGCGCTTAATCCACGCGGTCATCGTGAGTGTACAGTGTGTACAATTCAATGTAATTAAAATACTTTTTATTTTGATTTGATTTTTGACAATTTTTTGAATTTATTCATTTTGAGTATTCATTTTTACTTTCAGCTAATAATTTAACACAAGATTATTGATTCTGAGGCGGTACGAAGTTCGCCGGGCCAGCTAGTATATATATATATAGCAGATATATTATTAAAGCATTATTCAAAACGACATCATCCAAGGTAGAATAGTTAAATAAAACTATACTACGAGGGTGGGTCAATAAGTCCTTAGAAAAGCCGACAGGTGGGGCGACTAGTACTGTAAGCGGTTTTTTTTCATGCAGCGGCACTACCGATTCAGTATGCTGCGAAGTTTCAATCAGATTGGTCGGGTTGTTGTGTGTTTCTCGTACATTTAAAAAAAAATTTGCTTGTTTACAAAAATGGAGAAAATTGAGTTTAGAGCTGTTATTAAACATTTTAATATAAAAGGGTTAACAGCAAAGGAAAAAAAAATTGAGTTGGATTTAGTTCACGGCATATCTGCTCCTTCACTTGCAACTATTTATAACTGGTTAAATGAATTTAAACGTGGTCGTACATCAACAAAGGATGAACCACGCTCAGGACGTCCTGTAGAGGTGACTACACCAGAAATGATCAATAAAATCCACGATATGGTGTTAAGTGACCGAAGATTAAAGTTGAGTGAGATAATTGAGGTTACAGGGATCTCAAAAGGTAGCGTCATTTCTATTTTACATGACAAATTGGGCATGAAAAAAATTTCTGCAAGATGGGTGCCGTGTTTGCTCACAGTCGACAATAAACGCAACAGGGTGGTGGCCTCTAAAGCCCTGTTGTCGCTCATGCAACGCAATCCGGATGAATTTTTTCGTCGCTTTGTGACTGTAGATGAAACATGGATACACCACTATACTCCCGAGACGAAAGAACAGTCAAAGCAGTGGATTGCGAAAGGCGAACCATGTCCAAAGAAGGCGAAAACCGTAAAATCAGCTGGTAAGGTTATGGCTACTGTATTTTGGGATGCACGTGGAATTATTTTCGTTGACTATTTGGAAAAAGGAAAAACAATAACAGGGGATTATTATGCATCTTTATTGGACCAGCTAAAAAACAAAATTGAAGAAAAACGGCCTCATTTAAACAGGAAAAAAATCCTCTTTCATCAGGACAATGCCCGTGTTCACACATGTTTACGATCAATGGCTAAAATTGAAGAATTGAAGTTCGAATTGGTCGACCACCCACCGTATTCGTCAGATTTAGCCCCCAGTGACTTTTTCCTTTTCCCAAACTTAAAAAAATGGTTAAGTGGACAACGTTTTTTTTCAAATGAAGAAGTCATCGATCGGACAAATGCTTATTTTGAGGACCTTCCGAAAACTTATTTTTCTGACGGTTTAAAAAAAATTGAGAAACGTCTAACCAAGTGTATTGAGCTCCAAGGAGATTATGTTGAGAAATAAAAAAAAATACAAAAATAAAAACTGTTTTAATGCTTTTTTCTAAGGAATTATTGACCCACCCTCGTAAGTTGATAAATTGACTGCTATGAATTGTTCTTTTATTAGGGACAGCAATAACTGCCAAGGTATGGGGGGACACCGGGACGACTACGTTAACCGCGAAGTGATCAGGGAAGCGCAACGGGAGCGTGACCGAGACCTGGAAAGGGAGAGAGAAAGAGATAGTCACAGCCACCCGCACCATACTCACCAGAGCACCGAGTACAGAGAGTACGTCAACCAGGTGCCCATCTCTGTCCCTGTTAGGGAGAGGGAGGGAGACACCAACACCGCACAGAGGAGGCACCGACCAGGTATAGCATTTCATCAATATTACAATTGGCTTTAAGTTAAATCATTTAAGTGAAAGATTATTTCACATGTTGCACTTTTAATTAAAACCAAAAATGTTAAAATTGAAAAATGGTTAATGATTAAATTAGTTCCAAGTCATTTTCTATTGTGATTTGAGATTCATTTTCCCACACTGCATAATTATGAATTTACGTTATACAATGTACCATCATTATTTAGGTGAATAATCATGGATAGCACTAAGTACATCATACATAGTGTAGAGAATAACAAAACCCCATAACGGACTGCCATCTTGTAAATAATGCCGTACTGTAATGTTGCCAATACATAGAATATTATTTTTTCTATGACTACCGATTTAAACGCTAAAAATTTTCTTCAATCACCACCAATCGTAATACAAATTAAAGAATAATGAAAAGTGTTAACTCTTGGGTGTAATGATGACAGGTTCGAGCAACCACGTGTCCCAGGCGGCGGCATGCATAGTGGCTGAACACGGCGCCAACAACTTCGCCACCATCCGGACCACCAGCATCGTCACCAAACAGCAGAAGGAGCACATGCAGGTTTTTATCTTTTCATATTCCATCGTCTATATGTTTTAAATATTGACGATCATTTAATGCTATATCAGCCTGTTTGCTAGATGATGAAATGCCGGAACACCTTTGGTAATATAAATTGGACAGTGTTACACATTGACTGCGACTTGTCGTTATACAGGGGTTCCGGGTTCAATTCTGGTGAGATCATATTAGAGCTGTGTGATTTTCTTAAAGTCAATGCGTTGTTTCAACTGTTTCTCTAATGGTTTTGAAACTAGGTTAGTTTTGTTATTTCTACTTCAACCGAGTCATTCTTCATCTTCGGAATAGTTGACTTATAACTGCTACTATACCGCATTATTGTTTCACTATTACAATTGGGTGTTTTGTGGCCTATTGTAGTATTGAAATATTAAAAAAATCAAACCAAAAACTTAAAAGAAAATCTTTTCTGCCACATAATATTATAATGAGCCTAAATATATCATGAATTTGGACTTATTTTTATTATACATACACATTACTATATCCAGGATGATAATTGACAAATTCACAAATTGTCAAGCATGGCAGGAGCTTGGCGATGCTCCCATTTAGAAGTGGACTGACAACGGCTAATGTAAACTTTAAAACACAAATTATAAAATTGTTAAATTCATTGAATAGACTAAACATGAATAAAATTTGATGTACCGGTCGGGTTTGAGACGGTGTTGTTGTGACTTCATGTGACTTGAGATAGTGGAATATTTGCGTTTGTTCAAGGAGGAGATGCACGAGCAGATGTCAGGCTACAAGCGCATGCGGCGGGAGCACCAGGGGGCGCTGGTCAAGTTGGAGGAGAGATGCAAGCTGGACATGGACGCACACAAGATGCAGCTGGACCGGGAGTACGAAGCCCTCCTCCAGACCTTCAGTCGAGACCTGGAGAGGCTGCAGGTGACCACTTACTACTTACACATTCCCATTATAATATTTTTTATTTTGTCACTGAATTACACACTAAAATTTTGTGAAGAAGTCCTACAATGAATTGTGTCTCTGAAGATGAAAACAGTGAGAGGGAATATTTTTTGTATTAATTTATCAAATAAAGTAACTTAATTTATTACATATGTGTCGCTAGATTTCAAAATCAGCCAAGTCCATGATAGATGAATAGGAGAAAAACAGCTTTTTGTTTTCTCAAATACATAGTCACAAGGGTGAAAGTTTATATTATTTCGAGAATAGAATATTTAAAATGAAAAAATTCCACATTTTGATAATGCAGAAATGTAGTTCAGCAGAGCAGTAGTTCTTCAACAATTCATAAAAAAGTCAAAAATACCTAAAGGTGGACTTGGCTGATTTTGAAATGTATTGACACATATAATTGCGTCAAATTCCTCTTCATTTAAATGTTTCCTCACGAATTCCGGCTGGCATTTTTTCATTTGCCATAATGATCTTCAAAGATTTGTAGACTGCGAAATCTTTAACGTGAGACCTGGCGGCGGCTCTCGTGTTGTATCTTGTCTATGGTTTTCGATTTTGAAGTATTGTAAATACTGAAAAATGAGAGGAAGGGATGTAGTTCTCCAAGCCGCCGCCTATCACCGTAAAGATTTTGCACTATAGGTAAATTATTCTTGTTTGAAATTATTCACCATTTAGTGAGTTTCTTCTAGGACTATTGAGGATTTTTGTTGAAATTATTATACAATGTATGAACATGGTAGAACTCTATGTTTAGTCATTAAGCCATTTGCCCATATTTTACCACGTTTTTATTAGCCCGTATTCTTGTTTGTCCAGTACAAATTTTTTCTTGTTTGTCCAAGATTTTTATTGGACGATTGAAGATTTTTAACTAACTTCCCGACTAGCTAGACATTTGAAACTTTTAGAATATATCAGAACACGACGACAATGCATTCTTTTAATATTTTTAGCCATTTTTAAGCAGAATTGAATTCATTTTCAGTTAATTCTGTTTTGTATGGAAAGCTATTATTGTTGGTTGCTAAGGGGGTCCTGGTAACTATATTATTAATATATACGTGCGTTACTATGGTAATCAATATGAAATGTCAAAATGACATTTCTGCATTCTATAATATTTATTCAGTATTTCTATCAGTACAATAAAAAGTTATTATTAAGACATAGCATTGTCAAGTTTATATGATTCAACAGGAAATTTAAAAACGTGGTACATGTATAAAAAGTTCTTTTTATCTTGTAATTATTTTCAATTTTCTTACACATATTATGTAAAGTATTCGTTTATTTTAACTATGTTGAAATCAGACAAGTTGAAATGTATTGTTCATGTAATGACATTCTTATGGACTTTATGGTTCAAATAGATATATAAAAAGTTCTTTTTATCTTGTAATTATTTTCAATTTTCTTACACATATTATGTAAAGTATTAGTTTATTTTAACTATGTTGAAATCAAACAAGTTGAAATGTATTGTTCATGTAATGACATTCTTATGGACTTTATGGTTCAAATAGACTATGATGATCGGTCATATAAATGCCGAAAAACCCGTTTCTTATGTTGGCGTCCTGTGTCACAGGGTGTCACAGAGTGTAAATACGGTGTCATAGCTGTCATACAATATGTATGTATAATATGTCGGAATGGCATAGATATGATCATAGACACTAAATCGCTCTTAGCATATATGTGCCCGATCGTCATATAGTCTATTTGAACCTTAAATCATGAAAATCAGTACAATGTGTAGTTATAGCGAGTTAATCAATGTCTTGTTTGTTATGTGATGTGGCGTACAGGTGCGGCACCAGCAGGAGTTGGAGAGGAAACAAAAACAGAACCAAACGGCGGAGAAGAAGCTGACGAAAGAGATAGGCGGCAAGCAAGATCAAGATAGGAAGGCGTTCGAGGCGCACCGCAAGAGAGAGTACAAAGACAACAAGGAGAGGTGGAAGAAGGAGCTCAGTATGGACGAGGCCACGCCCAAGAGGCAGAGGGACGCCACATTGCAGTAAGATTTATTCTATCTCTACAATTGACTTTTTTACTATGGCTGGTGAGAAAAATATTATAATGTCCTATTTGCTACATATTAATTTTCTACATGGACTTTGTAAGTAATTTAATCTCAAAACGGGCAATATTTTTATACTTTAAATATTTCTTTCGTTCACTGAATATGAAACTGAAGAACTTTTGCGTCAAGCACGCAATTAAAATTACAGTAAAATCCTGTTAATTTGAAATTTTCAGGATTGAAAATCGAAAAAAAAAAAATATTTATGAAATACAAAATTTAGTGGAGAAAAACAGTACAATTTGAAAACTTTTGGAAGGGTGTGATACCGAGAAATGTTTCCTCTGCGTCACACCAATATTTGAAATACAAAATTATTTACTAATAAACATGTCGCGAATATCTAATTAACTGATTCTGACAAAACCCGAAAATGCTTCATGTTGATGGACAACTGACATGACTAAGTACAGTATTAATGATAAATGTAATGTATGGTTATTGAAAATATTGATTTATTTGTTTGCAGATCTCAGAAAGAGAACCTAAAACAAGCCGAAGCAGCTAAAGAACTGCGATTGGTGAGAGGACAAAAGGAGTATCTCGACCTGGAAGTTCGCAGGTTTAGACGGCTACGGATGTTACACTATCACTCCAAAGAACAGGAATTACTCAGAGAGGTAATAAATACTACACATCTTTATACATATTCATTAACTTATGCAGTAACATAAATTCAATTGATGCTATAAATTTGCCAAATTGTATATAAGATTTTGATTATTAGGAGAGAAGCTTAATAAACACCGTCAGTGAAAGCCCATTGTAACATATTAGTACGGTTCAACAGATTGGGCAGGACCAAGAAAAAGTGATAGTGAAACCTCAGTCTTAGGTGACTGCTCCTAAAAATCTAAAAATTTACAGTTTGTGATGTGGTATGGGATGGGTTTTATTAGGTTATGTTATTACTATAAACAATGCTTCCGTTTGTATGTTGACAGTAGTGTTGATTTGTCTTGTGTGGTAGGAATTGAACAAGCGGCAACACCAACTGGAGCAGGCGCACACCATGCTGCTCAGGCACCACGAAAAGACCCAGGAGTTAGAATATATACAACAAAAGGGTGTCCATGCACTCAGGTAAATATTATTTCCGATTTACATCAGTTCTAATGAGTCAGAATTGAAGAGAATGTTGATGTAATTCAGCTATTAGAAACCAATGTATGACAATAGCAATGATAGTCCATTCATATTAGGTGAAAATAACCCCTAAAATAACCCCGAAAAATATGCCAACAGAGCCACCTGTTTACAACAATTGTATTTAGGATTCACATTCACACAGACTTCATGCTGTATACAAATCACCTGCCAATACATGCTAATGAAGGCATATAATTCAGATTTTTTTATGTAGTTTAATGGTATTTGTCGCCTTGATCTCAGCATTATCCCCCAGGCTTCGAAGATGAAACCTACCTCAAAACTACCTGCAGCTTTGTCAAAAATAGATAGAGAATGGAGAGCAAACCGGCACGTTTTCCTTTTATCGCGTGTGCCTGCTGCATTAGCTTTTATTTAATTGTCTCATATCTTTTCTTTATTTTTCAGAGAGGATCAAGTATTACGTCAGCATAATACTGAATTAGTTAATCAACAGGACTATATGAATCGCGCTGAGAGAGATCTTATGAAAAGACATGCTTTAGAACTCAAGCAACAACCAAAAAGTTTAAAGGTACCAATGTCATTTTGTATATTCATTTTTTAGAGAAAACACAAAATTGCAAAGTTTCGAAACACTGTTATTCATAAGATACTAAGATACATCTTATGAATACAACGAAATATGATTCTTTTGATTAATAATTTTCGGTTAATAATGAAGTTTTTTTTTTTTTAATATTTTATCTAATATTCAGAGGTTATTTTATAACCCAACAAACAAAATATTAAGAGTTTATGTCGAAATATTGGATCAATGTAAGCGTCAATCATCTGTTTTTATACAAACTATTTCGTAATAATATTAACTGTTGGAATAACTATTTTATTTTTTGGTTCACTTCGAAATTAGATCAATATGTAATTCATAATTAATTATTAGATTATTCTGGGACTATTTGCTATTGGGTATAGAAATGGCATAGAATCGCAACACTCTTCCCATTTTTAGCAGTGACGCATGGCGCCGCAAAAACACTGGATGTCAATTGCAAAAATATCACTTTCGCTTGAAAAGGAAAGCATTCAAATGAATATTTTGTCCAAACGTGCCAATAATGAAATTAAACAATGATTACTTTAGTATGTAAGAGACCATATTGTGTCATCTATTTTACAAACCCTACATTTTGGACACCGGATCCGTCAGTGTTGTGGTATACACTTTTTTGTCAGTATGGAATCTCTCTACACCTTCCATAGTTGGATTATTTAAATACTTATCGGCGATTGATTACAATGGATTAGAATAATAATATGTACAATATTGTAGCCATTATTTTCAATGTAGTTTTTTTTTTAATTTTATAAATAAATAGATAAATGAAAAAGATAAATATAAAGCGTTTTGTTTTAATATTCATTATTTGCCATTAAATATGTACACTGTTTTTAAGTTAATAATTTGACAGTTGCTCTGAGTTGATATGTCAAAAACATTGAATCCCTGCTGTCTGCTCTCATGAACTATTTTTTAAATGCATAACGAAATAAATATGTATCACAAAATGGGGTGAGATGAGACCAATACGATTTGAGCTTCAAATTTTTCTAAATATCCATGCCGTAAGACTACAATAATTTAGTATAATATGAAAATTATTGCTTTGCGAAGACAACATTTTTGTAATAATAAATTCATATAAAACCAGTACCAACACTTTCATTCAATAGTTTTTCTTTCTATATGACGGCCCTAACCGCGGATGATTTCGGATCATTCCTTACCATATTGCCTTGATAAATAAGATCATATTAATACTTTCTTCATATTGATATTGAAGATATCTTTCATTGGTTAGGTATTATTAAATTCAAAACAAACCATGGCTTATCTGTAATATTATGCCTACATATCTAACCTGTCTAATGAATTGTCTTTTTGTGTTTTCAGCAAAAGGAAATGCAGATTAGAAAACAATTTAGGGAAACGTGTAAGATACAAACACGGCAATACAAAGCTTTAAAGGCGCAGATCTTGCAATCTACGCCAAAGGTACCTTTAACTTTGATTTATTATCAATTATGTAACACTGGAAAAGCATCTGACGATAAATATAAAGAAAAAAATCTATCAAATAGCTATCAATTAACAGCAGACAAGTAATGCTGCAAAAACCAACTTCTTAATTGTGTCCGGAAAATTGCATGTATACAGTTGGCTGTATCACAGTGCACAGAAATTAGAAAAACAATCATATCGTATGTATTTATATAATTTTCTAAATGATTCAAAAGTAGATTAGCAAGTAAGTGTTTTTATCAAGTCGTACCTATCAAATATCTGATAGTAATGGCAGCGGTAGTATCAGATATTTGTTACCAATCAATATCAAATTAATGCTCTTATTGAATCTAATAAAATTGGAACATTACTGTGCAATGTTCCACGAACAACCTGTCATTTCTTATCTATCCCAATGCTATACAGCAATCTCTGGTATTACAGCTCACGGAGGGCTGTGATACGGCAAAAAGTAATATGTACAATTTACATATAACCAATCTTAACTCCTTCAAATAAAGTGTAATAAAAGAGTTGCTTGGGGTTGTAGAATTAGTTATATGCATGTCTTAAATGAGAGACTGTTATATGAACATATACAGTAAAACCTCGTAAGTAAGAAGAAAAGTCCCTTGAACATTATTTTCATATAAAACCATACCTTTAATTCGAAATAATTTCAGAGTCCTGGCATATAAAAATATTCAATAAATCGTCATAAAGTACACTATTTCATGAGCCAGTCATTGAAAATTGTGACAGACTTTTCTTAAAACGTCATAAAATACTTATTTTATAAAGGTAATAAAAATAATCCTGATATTTTATGACCCATTAACACACACGGAATCGAAAATTTGGTAGGCACATCTATGATTGTAAACAAAATTAATGAAAATTAAAAAAAAAAAATTATTTCCCCCCCATACATTTTGTAATTCGAACTTTTTTTCGATTTTCGGTCCCGTGGAATTTGTATTAACGAGGTTCTACTGTATCTAACTTGAGCTCTATCGTCATTGAATATTTTTTGTTTTATTTCAGGACCAACAAAAAACCGTAATAAAAAGCTTAAAGGACGAGCAGCGAAGAAAGTTAGTGCTGCTGGGAGAGCAGTACGACCAAAGTATCGGAGAGATGCTGCAGAAGCAGACTGTCAGACTGGACGAGAGCCAGATGGTGAGGAAACAAATCTCATACACCTGGCACAACACCTATCTTTATAACACCCTCTCCTAACCAACAAATTGACTAATACATACCTAGTTAATGTAATCAAGGATGACTTGTTTACTATCCCAAAATAATAATAAGAAAGTAAATGTAAATCTCATTAAACATGGTTCACCTTTATACAATTTAGAATGAAATTATAGCGGCGCGTGACTTCGAAAAGAGACCCATAGATAGCGCTGCCCATTGACTGGACGCCGCAAGTCCTATGTAGACGGATGAGGATTTTATCTCTCACAGTCTTATAGTCAGTCAGTTTAGTCTGATTAGCTCTGATCCTTTTGATCTTACAGGTCTTCTATTTTTGAAACTAAGCACCTTACACTATCGAGATTCGTTTCTAGTGATAATTGTGGTTTCTAGTTATCAAATATGATACTTACCGAACTGTATAAATAAAAAACACACTATAAAATTCAATATAAATATTATTGTCAAGTTGTTCTCATTTGATAACTTGCTTGCAGTGGCAAGGGTGCTTGTTGAAAATATGTAGCTAGTATTTTTGTAGACTTGATAATGGTGTTTCAACCAAAATAGCTATTGACTTCAAAAAATTTAATATAATTTAAATTATCCTTTTTTATGTCATGCGTCCCAGATTCGAATCCCAGCTCTGGAAAATTGACATGTTGTTTTTCAATGTGTGTTTGGACCTGGATTATGGTCCTAATAGGTTGAGCAAGTGACTAACATTCATTTCTCGTAAAAACAAAAATCTGTTAATACAAACTCCATTCTGTGGAGCCCCATATCGAACATGGTAAAAAGAAAAAATGCAATTCTACCAAGTAAATGCTTGCTCAATTAAAAAACTAAACTGTCATTAGACATTGGGGCTTTATTAAATTAATACTAATCGTAAACTGAAAACATTATCAGTACGCTGAAATTTTAGAAGAAAATTCAAACTCAAAATCAAATGAATTTTTAGAATAATAATGTTCTATAATATTTTGAGTAGGTTTCTTTTAACAAAACAATTCTGAAATATTAATTTAGTAATTTATATTGTATACTTCTTTCTACTATAAACTAGTCTTTGCGAGGTTGTCTGTTTGCTTTAGCCGCAGGGGTCATTCTTAATCATTCCCGATGGTGCGTGATTTTGCAGACGGAGTGCCACCAGCTGAAGGACAGGCTGCAGTATGAGCTGGAGATCCTTACGGCTTACCAGAGCAAGAACAAGATGCAGGCGGAGGCACAGCGGAACAGGGAGCGGAAAGAGCTCGAGGAGAGGGTCAGCGTTCGCAGGGTTCTACTCGAACAGAAGGTAACATGACGCTTTCACTTTTTATTAACTTCTCTTCAGCCCTGCGCCAATGTAACTCATGTCGTAACCCTGGCCTTTAACACTCACAAATAACAGTCAGTGGTAGACCAATGCTTTAAATAGTTCGGTGTCGATCAGTCTGGTTGTTGGTTGTTGAAGTGACACTTTTTTACACAGTACAGCAAACGCTCCCCGGTGGGAACCACTGCCTTTTCGATCGTAGGGGGGCCCACCAAAGATCCTGGCCTGGGGATGTGGGGTCCATGTTTTGGTGTATAAATTGTTTTACGTGTGGTGTGCCGCGGAATTCTGGGAAGACCTTTGGTGTGCCGTGGGTGAGAAACGGTTGCAGAGCACTGCGATAAAAGGTCATTTTTAAGATATTGCCGCTTCAAAATTTACCCAGGAAAATGGTGGGGAAAAATTAAATTTTCTATAACTACTGTCTGCATGTATGTATTTACACTACCTACATACATTTTATGGTACCTACTAAATAACTTTAATTTTGACTTTTTGCAATTGGAAGCCCATAATATACCAATATGTTAGCTAACATTTTTATTTTCGATAATTACCATTTGCTTTGATTAATTTTCAGTTTAGACATGTATTTTATATAGTGTTGAATATCAATTTGAAGTAAAACTTTACATTTTGTGATTGGAAGCCTATGAAATACCCCTAATAAATATTACTAAATAAGATGGCGGTCAAAAAACCACACTTTATTCTTGCATAAGTATGCCTAAGCGTCTGGCCCTGAATAGCAGACTTAAATGAGTTGCGATTTCTTTGCAGATGGATTCTGAAACGCAACAGTTCTTGCAAGAGCGTTCGGAGAGACTCCGCTTGCTCCATGAGAGGCATGAAAGGGAACTGGAGCACTACGACGAAGAGAGTGCTCGCCTCGGATTCAGGTATAGATTACCACATTTACATATTATACACTACGTATGTAGTGGCTCTCGACTTTTACGTTCTACTTTCGCACAATTCGCTATTTCGTACATTCCTAAAAATTTTCATTTTTGTTGATAATGCAAAAACAGCGCTTCCATGCAGTCTCTCCCCGTCACCTTCTAAAATATGTAAAAGGGTTGTATTCAACTGTCTCTTAACAAGTTTATAAAGAGAACAACGAGGCGTAACTTTATTATACCCATTGATAAATAAATGTTTTTTTAAGTATGCTTAAAATTGATAAAATTTTGTACAAAATGAGAATTTTAATCGTTTGTCTGTTTCAGTGCCCTGGCAATAGCGGAGACTTCCAAAGAATCGTACCCCGAGGAGGAGCAGTCGCTGTCGGGCTCCATGCTCAGCCTGGCACACAGTAACAGCTCCGCCAGCTTCCCTGCCTCCTCCCTCTAGCACACGCCCGCCCCCGCCACCCCCCTGCACCCTTGTATCGTCACCACAAACTGAATGCCTGTATCTTCTCTTCTCTTCGCCTCACACCCCTTAGCCGCCTGCCATCGTCTTCTGTTCTGTCATTTGCTGTCTCCATAAATGTTGCCCTGTATGTTTTTGCCGATTTATACATCCAACTTTAAAGTCAGTGTTTGGTTGTATTGGTGGATATGAAGGAGAATTAATATATGGCATTGGTTATTTTATCTTTGAACATGTTTTTGTTGTGTTCACTGAATACAGTAAAACCTCATAATTCGAAATTTGTTGTAATTCAAAATTTTTTCCATCACAAAAGCATAGTCAGGTTTTTTTGCATACTAGTAATAGTCATATATTTTTAATAGTTGCTCCATGATACGATCCATACATTCTAAAATGTGGATTCTCAATCGATATTCAAAGAAATCGTCGCCTTGGTGGTTAATTTATCTACTACACGTAGTTATTATTGAAAATGAGTGAAATGAGTGAAGAGATCTAAGTGTTTGTTGAAAAATATTATGTGTGAAAATTATTGTGTAAGACCGCATTTTTAGCAATACAATTTTGATACACCTATATCTCTGAAATACGTGAAAGTGTAATAGGTCACCACTGAGGAGACGAAATTATAATTTTAAATCGATTTAATTCATTGCTTTTATTACCAGCTAATTTTATGAGTAGAAACTTTTACTTCTATCCCATCAGGGTGCCAATTTTTGTTACCACACGTTGCCAAAAAGTATTACATACATAAAAGTCTACTCCTTTTGGCACCTTGTGGATAACAAAGCTTGGCAACATTAAGTTAGAGAATTAGAATGATTCTCATGAGACACGTGATGGAAATACACGATTTACAATAATATAATAAATGAACGATTTCATCCACCAATTCTATCGATTACCGACTAGTTTGCTCATATTTCTATTGCCATGTTAAATGGCCAATATTTTTCACATACGCTACATCCATTTCGTATATTATTTGTCAATTATTATTATGGAATATCGTGTATTTTTTAAAAATTGTTTTTACCATCCGGTAACGTTGTAATTAAGTATTCGTCTTGTCTACCACTACGTGACGTAATTTTGATTGAATTTTTACGAGATTTTTCAATTCACAGTTGATTCTTGTAGACGAACTAATTTTTTAAGAAATACGATACAAATAATCTTAGTTTTTACACCGGAATCTAACGAAATTATTAAAGGGTCAGTTTGCTCGCACGGAGAGTTTGTAAAATTTATTCTTGAGGAATGCCTTTGTGATTTTTAGTATATTTTGTTTAATTGATTATACGCGACAGTGAGACGTGTAAATTTTATTGTTATTATTCTGAAACTTTAAAAACCACTTATTGAAGATAATGTGCAATATGGAGTGTCGTCTATATGCTGTGTTGGTTTGATATTGATTTTAGCCATACGTTCTCCGCCACACTGCCATTGTAAAATATCTCATATTTAAACATTGACCATTACATTTTTGGGATTATGTTGTCCACAATGTTATTTACGATACGATGAATTTTTAATTTAGAAGCAGTATTTGTCTTGAATCTTTTTTTGAATATTTAAAAAATGCAGGATGTCAAGGCAATATATTCGTTACAGTAATACCTTGATTAACAAAGTGATAGGTTCCACAAATATAACATACGTGGATACGTAACAAATTTAAGGTATAAAACAACTTGATTATCGTTTGTATTTTGGAACTGATCATTTGTGAATTGTTATAATTTCAATTTCTGATTTCTAACAATTTTTCTGTTTTAACACTGGTGACATCTAGTGGTGACGTTATGAGACACGCAATTAAAGCCAATTTACAAGTAACATAATATTAAATGATCAGTTGTCACAATACCGAAGTTCAATTAGATATAAATAAAAATGAATTCGAGCTAGAAACTTATATTTCCTTGAGAAATAAATACTCTGACAAGAATCTTCAGTAAGATGCAAATGCTCATAGTTTTTTAAGATATAAGTTTTTCTTCTCATTCTTGGATACATATTGATAAATAATTATAACATTTTTCAGTAAATTATGTTAAATTACATGCATCGTAATTAATTTACTAGATGTCACTACAAAAAAAATCTGTTTGCGGAATGAGTATTCAAAATTCTTAATTCTTAAAGTCCTCTGTTAACCAAGGTATTTTTGTATTTCCCGTTCTCTAACATGTGTTATATAATATGCATATTTTAGTACATACTAATAATCATAATTGAACTATAGATATTCTGTAATTATTTAATTTTCATATAATGTATTATCGCCAGGATACTAGTCAAAAATCAACAAAGTTTAGCCTTTAACATTTTCTATAGATCGTTGTATAAAATTCAAACTTTTACTTAATCAATAATCTTAGAGGTATTCGACTCTAGCTATAGAATTAATTATTAAATTAGATTTTACAGTAACTCAGACAGCCAAAAAAGAATAAAAATAAGCAAAACTATTGTATTTCTTATGTTTTATTACTTGCGAGCAAAACGCGTATTAACGTCTGATGACAAATTCTATAATTTTTTTTTTCTAAAGACCATGTGTAAGGTGGATAATATGGTAATAGGATGTGTAAAAGAGCGGTGATGTGCACCATTTGTTTTAACATATATTAATATCAAAGATTCACTCATACAGTAAGATCTTGGATTGCGAATTATCATCAGACGTTATCACAACTGAGCCGATAGTTCTTGTCTTTCGCTGAGAAATCCTCAAAATGAGCCAAAACCAAGTGTCATTGGAAAGGTTTCTTGTTAATGTTGCACAAAAAGAAGTAGATTCCAGTGATTCCGTTAGTGATAGTGAATGTCGCCCTACGGAATATTTAATGAATTCGATTTCTTTATATTTAATTTAAATGATAAAAACTATTAAACAGTATTTTGTATAGAGTTTTGGAACGAGTGCTTTGGATTACAAACACGTATCCAGAATGAATTATGCCCGCAATCCAAGGTCTGTTGAACTGACGTTTGATTCAAGAAAAACATTGTTCAATTAATAAATTTTGCGTATTTTCTACTAAATTTCTGTCATTAAAAGTGATCTCATTGTCCAGGTCATTGAACATTGTAGGACGCAGTATAAGTAATACGTTTTACTTTCATGTCAGAGTGTAAACGCTTCCTTCTCGACGTTAATAGCTCAACGGTCCGAGTAAACAAACCGGTGAAAGAAATACATCACTGAATAACTATTGATTGCTATGGCAACCGATATTCCATTTTATTTATAAAATGGAGTCTGGCGTATAAATTATTTTTCTGTCGAATGCACCCAGTTTAACCTTTTTCATCCTTCGAGATTATCTTAAAGTTAACCTATATTTTAGTTTTTAATAAAATACAGAACAGAATCTCTTCATAGTGGTTTAATATTAGTAATCTAGATTTTACGGTGTAATTAGTTTATCTTATCTTAAGTCCCCCTTTATGCAATTTTAATTAACTTATTTACCGTATTTGCAGAAAAGACAATATCTCATAATATGCACATACTACGTAAAGCTAGAAGGATTTACAATATGGCGGATATTTAGATAGTATTTTAATATATTATAAATTTCATAAACACATAAATTAAAATCTTCTACTATTTTTAATACGAAAGGTTTCATATAGTCACTTAAACTTAAGAAATAAGACATCATGGTGTATTCTATGATCCCCTTTTACACTTTATCTACTGCAAGTATCGACAAAGTTTGATAAAAACCAGCAAATTTCAATCAAAAAAATTAAATGATTTTTGAATGTATCGATATATCTCAAAACAAATTTTAATTATCAGTTACTAATCTAACAAACACAGTTATTACTGTATTATTATAAATACAAATACCATACTAAAAAAATCATACATCTGGCAAGGGTTATATAAACACAATGCAGTGACCCACCTTGACAGATAAGAATATGTATGTATATCGAATTAATTTTGTATGGCAAATTTGCATGTGTCTCAACACGCCGGTATACTGTGTGTGGTATTACTACAGTATTGCCACCTTTTTGTATGCTGATTATATAGTACAAATGTATAAAATTATACATAGTATTTTATATTTTTATATTATTATATTATTATCAAATCTATGGTACAGTTGTCAACACTGGTGGCTTATAATAATTGGTTACTATAGTCAGGAGTCAGGGGACACAATTAATGGGAACTGGCTACCCTACTGGGTGTAGTATAACGGATACGGAGTAAATAAAAGTTAAAACACGCAGTTATTTTCAACAACATTAAACGTAAATGTAAGGCGCATTCAATATTTGAATACAGTTGGCGCGCTTCGTTTAACTTGGGTCTACAGCCTGGCCGTCATGAAGTACTATGCTTTAAAACCATTGTCCATGGCGATGGCTTTTACATTTCTATATTATTAATCTGTTTTGTGGTGGAAACGGTAGGTAAAGTGTTCATACATACTCCCCTTGTCATGTGTGAAAAATAAGAATGCAGAATACACCGGAAAGCCTTATTTTTTTAATTTCAGTGACGTAATGCCCTGAGTTATCTGTTTGTATTACACCAAAGTCTAATCCATCATGCCTTGTTTCATATTGATTAGTTCAGAATCTTATCTAAATTATATTTAGCTGTAGGTGACTTTTATCAATATTGATATGCAGGTGCTTCTAAGTCACTATGTTTATAGATTTTATTGTAGTACAATCTCTTAGGGCAATTCTTTTATCATCTGTATAAATTTACTATATGGAAAAATTCTCAGTTGTATTCACAGAAATTTACAATTTGTCCAGTACGGTATGCCATTGATTTCGCCAATACATTTTGCATGATACAGAACGGTGTCTGTTTATTGCATTATCGCCATAGTTACCGCAAGACAGCACAAATTTACCATTTGTTTTTTACTTCATCCGAATCTATCTAAGCGCTATTCCGGATCACAGGTCGGTCACCATCGGGGCGACCTTCACTTTATTGTCTGCTTTCCGGAATAGTTGCGTGGGGTTACATTAGTGCCAATCATAGAGGCTCTTCAGCCACGAAATGCAGCATCTTCCTCTGCTATGAATAAACTTTCTTTGGATATTAAACTAGGGCTGTAGGTGTGTAAGATACTTTAGTTTCGCGGTTTTGATGTCTTGAAAGTCTAAAAGTCCTTTTCCATTAGATTGTCACCCCATCAGTCCAAGGAGTTGTGAGTATATTTCCATACAATAATCAGTCTTGTCGTATTCAGTAATGATTATAAAATGATTCAATATAAAAACTTTGATATTTGTTCAAATATTTTCTGTCTTTCGAATATTGTATCGTAATAGTTTGTAAACACCTGTAGCGTCTGCGAATCACTACGATTTCTGTGAATGCATACTGGAATCACATTAAAATTTATACTACAAATTCCATTCGACTATTTAAAAAAAGAACTACAGGCATACTTGTTGATTTTTTCTATTATTTTGGAAGTCTCTGTTGTTAATACATATTTTTTTAATAACTTAATTAATTGGGAGAGTTTCGCGAGATGCGGGCCGATTGTTTGAAACGATAAACTGAAATAAATGTACATAGAATAAAATTTCGACAGGGGGGGTCTGTTATTAATTATTATTATTATTATTATTAATCTTATATTTATCACTAACTGTATATTCAGTAAATAATTAAATAATAGTACATTAAATATTATAATAATTGATTAAATCATCTTATATTATATTATTATCATGTTTAGTTATTATAATTATTTAATTAGGAAAATGACAGAATTCTCAAGCGACAATTCTTCATACATATTATATATTTTGTATTATTTTCCTTTTTAACAATACCTACATTCTATTATGATTTAATGCATTACAATATTACATTATTCAAACCAAAATAATTTTAATAATATACTCGTTAGCTTCTTCGTGTTCCCTTTTAATTTAAATAAATAAATAATGCAACGTTAGGTCAGCAGTGGCTGTCCTTTGATATATTCTTACCTCCGCGTTGCGTTGTCGACGACACGCGACCAGTGACGCAAGGAATGATTATTATTTTCCGAAAATGCGGCATGCAGGGCTGTTTTTACGGATAGTTCGATCGGAAATTGTACTGAAACAATATTAATGCATGCGACTAGTTTAACGCAATCAATTAATTCTCTTCGGTCATATTTGAACTGAACTGAAGATAATTTTGTAATTATAAAATAATATGATTTGATCAAAATGACTTGAGCAAAATTTTATAACTGGCCGCTGTCACTAGGATTCTGCCAGACACAGATGAGTTGTCTCTATAGCCGAACTCAGCTATATGTGCGGTTTGTATATGTTCGGATGAAGACTAGTGCGGCAATACAGTAACAGTAAACTGTAGTTCACTAATCAAGCACGTAAATGATTCGTCTAATTCTAAATACTCAAAGCAAAAATGATTAATTGACACCAGTTTCTTTTATCCATCGTATTGTATTTTTTAAATAAAACAATATGCATGTTTTGAATTAGCCGATAAATATTTTGTTTTGCAAATAATTGCAAAATATAATTGGACATATCGGCGGCATATCTTTATATTATCATCTTACTTATATGGTTTTGGAAATAGACACATCATATTATCATTGTCTTTTGCACTAATTTGGTACATTTCTGTCTTTTACATTTTCATAAAGATGATTGTACGAGGTTGTACTATAATTATTCTGTACAAATTCAATGGGTGAACTATGATTATGGTACCTTGATTTTTCAACACTCATAATATGTATGTTTTATTTGATTTTTTTTTTAAATATATGTATCGCCATTCGAGCATAAGTTACAATCAACAAAAATATGATTTTGAAACTCTAGTTTAAACGAGTATGGAAAAGTTTCTTCTTTAACAAAAACAATAACATGTTTAATTCAAAACACATTTCTGCCAATGGCGATTTTTCCTGAACGGTCATTATACGTAGTCGACATTTTCTATGAATACAATAAGCAATTATTACTGGTTTGATATTTGAAAGGAATATTAGTATTCTTAAAATATAATAATGTAATTTAAAACCAATTGTCATAATATTAGCTTTAGCACTGGATGGTGTTGTTTATTTGGTGCATTGAATTAACTAAATTGATTTTTCCCTTTTAGAAAAACAATGCAGTCGGTTTAGAGCTTCGGAAAAAAATAACAAAATCAGTTTATTTTTGTTTTATTGAAAAATGAAATTCGTCACCATGGTGGTGAACTGACCAACTCCACGCGTACATATTTAAGAAATAGTTTTATTTGACCGAGTGAGTGAAGAGAATGTACTAATATTTAGTCTACAGTCTGATGTCTATGTTGACCGCCTCATGAAGGGCTTTCGTAACAGATTTATCTTAATATACTAGGTCCAAATAACTACATTGAATAACAATTCGTGGATTTGTCAGACCCGTGACTTCATCATAAGCGGATACTTTACCACTCGTTCATCTATGTTATTTACATGTAGAGAATAAGACAGTTTACCAAGGTGACATTTTAAAAATCTACTGAATATATATTACGTATGAGATGTTGAGAAATCAATGATTCATTTAATTTTTCAAATATGGAAGATCAAATGATACTATACCATAATTTATTGTCTATTAAAATTGTTATAGAATTTTGTTGAAGTCTATGAAACAAATCTACATTCCTATATATTATGATACTGTTAATTTTTATTAGGCTCTTTAATTTATGCCCATTGTGGCTCGGTGCTTTCTACCATTATTACCAGCATTACCAATTTCCATGACAAAAAACATTTCGAATGTATAATTACTTTTTTTTTAATTAATCCTGTCTCGACAATAGCTAATAATTATTATAATTATAGACGTTTTCTGTCTCGATTACAGCTAATAATTATTATCATCATAGACATTTCTCTTTGGTAAGTAAAAATGTACCAAAAACAATGATTCGTCAATTTTATTATTTCGATTATTGTTCACTTTTTTCTTTGTGTTTTTTTTTTTGTTAAAGTGCCAGTGAATCCGACAATTTATTTAATATTGTAAAATATCTTCCATCATAATGTATATAGTTCTATGTTATATATATATATTTTTTGTAAATTTATATGTGTGAAAGGTATTCATGCATAATGTAATTCTATATCGACATTGGAAATTTCAATCCCCGTAAGAGAAAAATCCTTTCAAAGCTATCTGAAAGCTCAAAAAATATATATTGCCTACTGAAATATTCGAAATGTAATGAAATCTTGATCAATCAATCACCGATGTAAAGTTTTAAAAGTTTCAAAATCCACTTTAAGCTAAGTTATACTTACACAATGCCACATTTTCGCATGGCGATTTTTGTCTGTCAACTATATGTTGGATGAACGTGGAAATCATATTACAACAGAGTTGATCAACTTGTAAGTTGAAGCCCTTGTCGATTCAACAGTGGGTGCCTAGCAAGTTGCCCAGAGTAACCAAAGTGACATCAACTCACATCAGCACGTCAACATTATTTGTTTCACTTGATTAGAACTATCGGTTTAATTTAAATCAATACGTAGGAACATTCCTTTTGATTTCTTGTTCAACATTCAACAGACAGTTAAATGACAAAAATTGCCATGTAAAAACGTAAAATATTTGTTAATCAAAAATATCTCTCTACCCATTTTATTATGAATACTACTAATGAATACAAAAGAAAAGTTTGATTGATTTTTTTTGGTGTAATTATTTTAGAATTTTAAAATTAAGCCTGTGAAATGAACTAACTATCTTTTTAATCTTCAATTGTTTTTCATTAAATCAAATTATATTGTTAATGGTTTTAGTGGTTTTATCATCGTTTGATATCATCGAATCTAACTTTGTTTGCTAGATTTATGTTGTTAATATGAAGAGTTGTAAACCATCTGGTGTTTGGATAAGAAAGCTATTTATTTTAATTGGAGACGTAGGTGTCTCTTACCGAGATTGAAAATTCCGGTGTCGAATAACGTTCGCAATGCTTGTGTATTTTGTAATTTATAAGCTATAATACCATTGAATTTTGTAACAAAAAATAATGTAGATGTCCTCTCACAACAGCGTTTTGATGATGAATGTTTCCGATCTAAAATAGTGCCTAGTCAAAATAATTTCAATCAAAAGTTGCCATTCGACCATCGTCAGTAACGGAGTGAAGAGAATATTTTAAATGTATAATTCACCGCCGCCACGCATTTTACTCTTAATCACCATTATTCACAATCTATTCTATTCTACACAGCCGTTCTGCTGTCACACAATATATTGACACATTATATTATATATAATAATTCGTATGATTTAAATTTAATGTAAAATAAACAAGACCAATCAATTATAGTTACAGTAGACAGTTTCGTCTACTATGGGAATCGTAACCGATATAATCATATAACAGGAAATTAACAAAAAATCACCAAACAAAATAATACTACATTATTTTTTCTAGTGGGTATGTTTCTGAGGTGTTTTTCAAATTTTTATGTTCAATAAAGAATGTTACATACTCAAATCTTGTGAATTATTCATTAAATTAAATAATTAGCGAGTGCGAGTACGTTGAAAATTTGCAGAGATCCTGGAATCGGCTAATTATCGGTAACCTTGATTCAAACCACATAAGTCTATTGCCAATAGTAACGCAATTTCATAAACACTTCAGTTGTATATACCACGAAAAGTAGCACATTAACTGGAATTTGATGAATGCGGGTTCGAGTCACATCTGGCGTTGTATTTTTTTTAGTTGAGGTGTTTCAAATACTATTTTCATCTATTAAGGTATTTTAAGTGTCACCTCATAACTAAAATCAAAAGCACTCACTACGAGAGACTCACTCATCAACAATTTCCTTAACTTTGTTGGACTATCAAGTAGGCCTTTTTAAACTATTGTAGTCCCGTCTGTCTATGTGGTTAAAGGAATTGCAGAACTCTCGAGCTTCGAGATTTCTTTATGTCTACACAAATTAAAAATATTATTTTCTTTGGTCTGGTTTTTTTCTCATGATTTATCAAAGTTTTGAATCAAATTATTGTTTTGGCTGAAAAGAAAAATTAAATCTAGCAGGTACAGAAAAAAAAACCACGTGCACATCTGATCATTTTTAATATTAGTATGAAAGAGATTGATAAATTCTTCTATTTAATTGTCTTCGGACAAATTAGTTTGTTAAATTTGCTTTAGAGGCTTGTAAAATTGTGTGAAATTAAATTTGGTCGTCGTGTTGCAAAGAGTGAGTTGAAAAAATTCAAATCGATTTTGTTAAAAATAAATTCATTCGTTTCGCTTGTCCGGCTAATTAAAATTAAATAGTCTGCATTTTGTCTTCCATCGTTTCGGTATAAAAGAACGCTTTCTTAGTAAAAAATTTGCACGTTGCTTGAGATATTGAAACAAAATTTTTTAAAATTTAGCACACGTTTTGTCGAAACCTTTTATAACGTAAAAATAATAGCGTTGTCAGAGCAAAGTTAGATTGTTTGAAAATTGGCATAAGAAAAATTGAACGATTGTGCACTAATAACGGGTTAGAAATATAACAGCTCAATCATGATATTAAATAAACTGTAGGTTTATATAATATATTATATAATAATGTAAAAATACCTATTAGACTTCTAGAAATTAACAAATTGAATGGATCACAAAATTATGATAATAATTACCATTATTGTAACTAAATAATAAATCACCAATTTTTTCATCTTACGATCAGAAAAAAATGTTATCGAAACTAAATAATATCGTAAAATTTTCTTCTGTCGGAATAATATGAACACATAGTGTAATGCCCCGTTTACACGTGCATGGATTTACTGCTGACAGTTAGTATTATCGCGGCCATAATGAGAAAATATATGTTTTAACATGACGTATTGTCATGCAGGTTGCAAGATTGCACTCATTTTCGTGCAACAGTTGAGATTTTTTCCATCTGCGGCCTGCGCAGTAGAATAATAGTGGCGAACCTGCCGGCAAAAAAACGAACTACACCGCGGAAAGACTCATTTTGAGGTTAACCGAAATTTATGACCTGTCAAATAGTAGCATAAAATGGCAACATCGCGTCTCGCTTACTCTTGAAGAATGAGATTGGAGAGACAGTCAGCACTTTTATGCGATAGTTTAAAATAGACACGATTGCTGCAAGTAAATCCATGCACGTTTACAGGCACTATAAAGAATTTTCCATTAATCCCCCCCTGGTAAATTAAAGAATTTCGTTTCGAAATGATAATAGTTATGTTATTGTTTTGTGTAGTGGCTAAATTTGTTGAGTGAAATTATTTACTGGTACATTTTTTTCTTTGTAAATATTTTTAAATAACATTAATCAAATACTGATTGTGGAATGTGTTTGCTAAACATTGTACAGAATATTTAACCGCACACTTTTGGCTTTCTCTATTCAATAGGCAATGTTTGTACACAAATAACATATCGGTATAGACGCTTTGTATCAATAACCAGTTTGATTGGATGCAATAATTTGTTTTAATCTCAGTTTGATAATTCTATGTATACAGTATGACTTCTAGACGTGTGAACTAAGCGACAATCAATTGCTTTTATATTTGAAATAATGTATGAGGCATCGGTGCTGATAGCAACGTGCCAAGTATAATAATGGCTAATTCAGGTGCTTAGGATTAAACGAATACAAGTAACGTGTAATTAACAAATGAGTTAAAAAGCAGTTTTTACATCATTGCATACCTATTTATACTTGAAACAAAATTTAAACATAAGATTGTGTAGTCCAATGTGTAAGGCACTGGCTTCTCATCCAGGGGCTTCAGGTTCGATTTCCGGTGAGGTCACAATATATTCATGTGATTTTGTCAAAGACTAAGTGTTAATGTGATTGTTTCACTTCTACTACTGTCATTGGACGTTTATTCCCAGAACCTACCTCAAAACGCGGAGATCAAAATCTACTTATATAAATTTTGTTTTTGGTGCGACCACAGGGTTTTAAAACTCTTAAAAGAACAAAAATGTGTTTGTACTAGCACGGATGCAAACCAAAATATTTATAATGATACATTTACATCCATTTCATATTCTATGCGTTATGTTTTTATGATCACTATATAATTTTTTTTCTTGAAAGAGTAATGAGAAAACGGTTATATAAAATTTACATATTTTGCTTTGAAGTCAATTTATTCAACTTGGTCACATGTCACTTGTATTCATTCAATCCTCACCTCTCATAATTAATTCGCTGAGATAATTCTTTGCTTAGTTTCAACCAAAGATGTTAAAAAACGCCTTCTTCTGTACAGATGGACACTAAACATAATATTAAAGTGAGGCAAAAAAAATCTCTGGGAACACTTCACTATAGTGCGAAATCTATACGGTGATAGGCGGCGGCTTGGAGAACTAGTTCCCCTCCTCTCGCGTTTCAGTACTTCAAAATCAAAAACCATAGACAAGATACAACACGAGCGCCGCCGCCAGGTCTCACGTTAAAGATATCGCAGTCTAATTTTCATATAAACTCTTCTGTTGGTTTGTTGTATACAAAAAGTACACTTCAGTGAATTTTATCAGGCAACCTCAGAAAGCTTCATCTGGAAGTAGATTTGACATCTTTGTTTTCTAATTAATCGGACAGTGTTGTCAATTTGTATTTCAAGTGATATTTTGGCCGATTGGGGTATTTCATTAACTTTTAAGTTGTCTTTTCTCAAATATAAATTATAATAATAATTATTTATCAATGTATGAATATTGATGTTTTTTTGATATATCACTTGATATGATAATTCACAACGCTGGTTCAATTCAAGACGAGTAGTGGGTCCTAATTCGTAATGAAAGTAATTCTATGACTGCCATCATAATTGTTGGGTGGGATATATTATTTTATATTTCTTTATTTCGGTAATAAGATGGCACATGGATATATGTTTATACATATATCTTTTATTGAAATACTATTTTACAATACAAGTAAATGCAATATTTTAAAATTGGTTAAGCAAGAAATTGTAAAATAAAATTTAAATCCCTTTCTATCAAAATAGCAGTGTGTTATGACGATGTGCATGCTTAGTATAATGCGCAAGGATAAAAATGTGATGATTTGATAAGGGAACAAACATGGACATGTGATTTAATAGTTAGCTTAAAACCTTGAATGAAAATAGGCTGGAAGGAGAAGCAGTAGTTGTACAAGTCTAGTTATCTAATGGTACTCGAGATGTAGAAGACCTAGAGAATGCTGGATCGACGAAATAGTAAGATTTTGTGAAAGTGTATAGTGATGCAACGCACAGGGCTGAGAGTATTGGAATCTGCTCGGAGAGGTCTTCATCCATTTGTCAATTGATCCAGGCAATGATAGAGGATATTTAAATTCTTTTGCTCTAAAAAATTGCATCAGCTAATACCATTTTCCATCTCTGTACCGATGTTAGTTTTTATCTATATCGTATTTTATTTTCAAATTAGTACAATATGCCCATTTGTATAAGGCCATGCATTAGTTGAGGCACGGTCTAAAAAGATCGTCGCTAGGCGATGCGCGGATTGCGGGTGGCGGGTGAAAATGACGCCTGTCAAACGAAATATTAATTGTCATATAAATCCAACATGCGTCCATTTTATGTTCTGTTTATTGTTCTATTAGTAACAATAATAATATATTCATTGACATGTTTTCTTTTTAAAGTAAATGGGTAACGTTTTTAGTCATCTTTACACGATTTTAGAATTAATTGACCCGTCGCCATCACGCAGCAAAGTGACGTGTTCCTGGGTCAACATTCTCTCAGTGAATGGCAGCGAGTCCAAAATTTCGTCGTTGAAAACAGTTGAAAATTATTTGGCGTTTCACTGATGCGTCACCTTAACTGGTAAAGCCCTTTTTGTAATAAATTATATAAATTGGACATATCAATGTGTAGTTGTATCCCTTTAAATCATCAGTTTTCAAACATTTTTTTCATATGATTTTGGCGCATTGTATCAAGTAAATACATAATTTTTGTTAGATTTTCACCATATATTAACTTCTTAGTTTTTGTTATTAGACCCCTCATAAGATGTATGCATTTGAAGATGTAAATTTTATTGTTATTAATGTCTCATCCAATCAATGAAGGCAAACTTTGAATTACTGCGTCTAGAATTAGTAACCATCTTACGTTATTTGTTAATATTTATGAAATGAATCTCTACTGTACCTACTAATTCTTTGTTGAAGTGAAGCCATAAGTTGTACGATTAATGTTTTCAATTATTAATAATAAAATAAATAGTTAATTGCTATAGCTGTAACTTTCCTATTATTTATCAAAGACCACGATAGCTAAAAATGGATAAAAACTGCTTTCGCTCAATTATAATTGTTTTGTATGTCCCTCTGTCAAGTTTAGTTTACGCATTCCAGACGGATTCAAACTGAATTAGTTTTTTGTATTTACTCTAAATATTCCTCCGTAAATAATGATAATATTAAAAAAAACTGCTTGTTCTCGTGTGACATTTGAATGTGAAGAAAGGTGTGTGTAGATTTACCGATAAGAGATTTGGTATGATTTGTTTATTTTTCCAAAGTACGTGAAGTAAGCGACACACGCGGTGTCTTTTGTCTTATTCTTTTACGTGTGTCGCATGTGAGACAGAAAATATGTACAGATGTATAGCATAGTTTTTTTTTTGTCATACTACATTTCTTGTCGGCCGGTCTACGCTTATATGATAATAGGTATAATTATCTTTGTTTTATATAGCAATTTTACAATACTATTATTGTTGTGTTAAAAAGGATGGGGAGTGTCGATACAATTATGGAAGGAATAAATAATTATTTATTGTATTGTAGAGAGAAAATGCATAGGAAATTATGTAATATAATAATAATCATTGTTTACCTGCATAGTGCATAGGTTTGCAATGCAGTGAGTAAAAAAAAGAAAAATGCTTTGAAAGAAGTGAGATGTAATTAAATTATTATCCTGAATAATTAAAATTTGCTGTAACAATAATTTGAATAATAATAACATGAAACACACCAGTTGCCAATAAAAATTGCGCTTTTATTTGAATTTTATCATTTATGTGTATTTATTTATTTTTTTAGACCTAAAATTAGCATTATTTTTCTCCCCATTACACCATGACAATCAACCGGTCTCCAGCGACCAGCAGACCTATTCTAACATATCACTTTACATCCAATAAGAGCTAATTGTGATAAATATATCACATTTATCACTTAACGTATTCTGGTGGTTAATTATGTAAATCAGTTAACCGTTTGAACTTACTGTCAAAAAGTGCTATCTTTTAACGAGACAGAGTACGTCAATTTTGCATATTGAGAATGGAGATGCAAGATCTGACTGTAGCATTGAAATTTTAAAAATAATCTTTATTAAAATCTAAAGCATGTTTGAGATATCAGATTATTGTATATTTTAAACATGTCCATTAAACTATTATAGCTTCGTTGTTCCACTCCATAGTTATAAAAGCAGAGGGAAAATCGAGTGCGCAGATCTATTCTGCTGGCTGGCACAGAGCGCACTAAAAAATATCAGTGGTAATGAGTAACGACTTGTTCAAGAGGAAAAATGTTACTTTACCGGCATCTCACGGAGCAGCCGAACTGGGTAACAAGTAACGGTATGAGGTAACACGATATCGTCTGCATTTGTTACCTGGTAACAGAGTGATGCAAATAAGTAATGTGGACTTGACTTTACATGTTTATTCTATTGCTAATTTACCCCTTTATGTGTCAGCCAAATATAGTTCTGCAAGATTTTAAACTGTTGACGATTCCGCCAAACAAAAAAGGCTAGAAATGTAAACTGTCAAAAAGTGCTATGATTTAACAGCCTCTCTTGGCTGTGTTAACTTTTAGAGCGAGATAGACAGTTTAGACAGCTATTGTAACAATAATTATAATACCTCAAATACGTAAACTAACATCTATAGCCGCCTTGTGTATAGAATAGACCCACGAGAACCAGTATACCTGGCCAGGTATGAAGAAATCTATTAGGGATTGTCAACTTAAAACCTGTCAGACAATAATATTGCTACGATGGAAATCACCTTGACTTTTAAGAGGACCATACGATGCATCCTAAATTTTAGATGAGTCAGTCCCCGTAGTCCAGTATGTAAAGCGCTGGCCTTTCATTTGGTGGCTCCGGGTTCGATTCCCAGTGAGGCAACAATATATTTATGTGATTTTATCAAAGCTGGGTGTTTGCAATTGTTTCACTTCTATTACTAACCTATTCAAATAAAATCAATGTCGAGTCTGACTCAAAATTAGACAGAAAAGGGTTAAGGCCAAAGGAATTATTGGAAGACATCTTTTTGCACCAATAAAAAAAAAACAAGTTTAACAAAAATATATTTATTTGGTAGAATATTTTTTACAATCAACAACTTACCTAAATGTTTATAAAATCTGATGTTCTTATACTTTTACCCAGTGGATCTTAACTCTATTAGCTATTTTCATGTGCCCAAGGTATCAGCAATAATTATTACTGATGGTGCTCCAGCAATTATGGACTGCAAGAATGGATTCATTTCCCATTGCAAAAGAGATGTAATCCTTCACGTACTTATATTATTCATATCAAGAAGCATAATGTGCCAAAATATTATCCTTTGAACATGTTATGAATGTCGGTCTAAAATAATCAACTATATTCGAACAAATCCTTTATAACACAATGTTTGAAGCCCTCGTAGAAAAAGGCAATCCCTCACAAGCTGACCTTATTTTCAAAGGTCAAACATTCGAATAATTAGATTTATAACTTCAGGGGGAAAATAAACACAGCAGAAATGATTAGCTCTATAAAACCATTCAAAGCTAAAATACAGTTTTGGATAAATAATTTGGCAAAAAATTCTCTTGTACATTTTCCAAGGATGAATAAAGTGATTGGTGAATAGTTTTGAACTAAAATTATTTAACAATAATGTAACACATAATAATTGCCCGCTATTATTATCCTATATACGGTTGAGAAGCCCTGTTATAAAAACATTAATTGAGTCCTTAGCCAGAAAAGTAGCATTATCTTGAAATCGATATTTCAAAACAATAAAAATTAAACACAAGCTTCTGTTCAAAAGCCATGTGATACATGTTTGGCATCACTACTTCAGGACATCTAGTGCCATCTCATCGCTGTAGGATTGGTTTGTCGAATAGACCAAATGTTCAGGAGACGAAAAACAAATTTCATAATCCTATATTTAAATACATGGAGATATTTAAATTGTTATTTTTACAGCATACGAATGATGTATTCATTACCATTACAAAGTAATTTAAAGAAAAGCATGGTTCTGGTGTATTTAGATACAAAAAAACATTCTGCATTAAAAGGTTGATTTCGACAAAAACGGATATTCGACAAACCAATCCTATAGCAAGAGTCGAAGAGATTAAATAATGAATTTTGGCTAGTATGCAGACAAATGTAAAGGTGCACATCATTTGAAATGATTTACTGAAAACTAGCATTATCATGATAACACTCTTTCCGGAGAAGGTTCAATTGTTAGGACCCCCTTATTGCTAAAATTGTAATAACAATCTTTATATATCTATCAGTATAAGTTGTCCATTTAGTGAGGATGCAGTTGCCATAACCATTCAGAATTTTTTATACTGTAATAAGCTTAATTCCAAATTCAAACAGCAGACAATAATTTACTTTGGTATATCTTATACTATGAATCTGAAGAAAATCAGATAGAGCTTATATTATGACAGTGAAGATAACAAAATACCAAGACTAATGGTTAAAACAGGTGAAAGTTATTTTGTACTGAAAATTCATTTGAAACAAGTTGACACCTTTACACTCAAGAGATTTACTAGCCAGGATTGAACTGATATAAAAACAGTATTGTATTAGTGTCATAGGATTTAAACAGTTCTTTATACAATAAAACATAATTATTTAGATGAACAATCACAACATTTAGATAATAGAACCATATGTTAAAATATACTGAAATCGTGTTTATTTACAAACAGTGCCAATGCTGTAATAAAAAAATTAAGTAGTATATTGGTTAAAAATCTTTGGTTTGATGAAGTTAATTCGATAATTGTATGACTGACAAATTTTAGTGTGCACTATTTATATCAGATCTCCACAGCCTACCTCTACCATTCGCCATTGCCACATATAGTTTGAGGCATCAAGGCCAAACAGGCTTTTATCCTTGTCATCTTTAATGTTGGTTTTAACCTTGTGATTGGATACCTATTGATTGAGAGCTCATGGTCCTTGGGTGTGGGTGTGAAGAGATGAAAAATTAAATCTATATGAAACTTATAAGGAAATCAATCAATTATTATTAAAAATCATTAACTAAGAAAATCGGTCCTGTAATTAAATAGTGTGGAATAAGTATTATAATATATTGTGTTTTAATTAACTATTTCTTTTATTCAACGAATAATTCACAAGATTTAAGAATGTACCATTCTAATTATTGAACATACATAATTTTGAAAACACTCATGAGAAAATATAGCCTATAGAGGGCTTATGAGCAGGTATTAATAAGGCCAATAGTTAAAATTTGTCGCAATTAAGCATGGCAGTTGTACTATAGTGGTAATGCACAGGGCGCGAAACCCAAGAGACGAAGGTTTGATTCCTGCCGGGTATCTTACTTTTTTCAAAAAAATTTTTTTCTATTGGATGAGGTGCTGAGGATTAAACAAGTATAAGTAGCATGTAATGAAAATTGATCTAGGAGCAGAATAATTCACATCATCATTACTTATTTATGCATAAAACAGGATTTTAACATACAGATAACCCTCATTCATCGTGACCCAATCACATGTGAATTCATAAAAATCGCGATTGAATTTTACTAGTACTTTTTTTTGTCCCACACTTATTTTGTCATGTGCCACGTGCCAGGAATCGTCATAATAAGTGGAATTACGCATGTACAATTAGATTATTTAACAGTGTTATCGCCCAATTTTACATAATAAATGCAGACAGGTCGAGCAGGGTACATTATGTAGATTCTTGATCTCGTTGAAGAAAATGTATGTATTTTTTTCGATATATTGATAAAGTATTTTCCTATTTCATCTCTTGTTTGTGAAATTTCACTTATCGTGACCATGTCCAAAACAACGTATCCCCGTATTGTATATAATTGCTTATTAAGAAAAGTTATTTAAGTTTAGTTCAGTGTGCACTATTTTGTCGGATCTCCACAGCCTACCGACACTCTTCGCAATTGTTTTCATTCAATCCTCAGTACCTTAACCCTTAGACTGCGTATGGCATGTAAACATGCCATAGACTTTATCTCGTATTTTTGACGAAACTAGAAGAGACACTTGTGGATAATATGCTTTAAAAATTAGTTCAAACCTTTAGGTAGACATATCAGGCAACAGATCATAAAAATGTCAAGTAAAACACAAGGAAATATATTTTTGAAAAGAACACTCGTTATTCAGTCGTTTGAATCGCGCGCCATTGCGAAGACGGGTGTACTAGTTGCGTCACCAGGGTTATCAAAACAAAACATTGGTCATGCATCGATAATATTTTTATTTACCTTTTAATTAATTATTATGATTACGTTAGTGTTATGTATTTTTTCTTAGTGATTTGTGATCTCGATAGAAACATTTTGAAGATTTGTTTTTAGTATTTTTTGTCATTATAAATATAAGTGAAATAATTATTTCACCCACCAAAATGTCACTACCACATAATATTATCGAAGAAATAATGCTGGAAAATATTTTATCGATGCACAGCTCTCCAGTAAATTTGTTTGGATTTGTTCATTGTTCCATATTTGATATTTACATTATTATAATGGGTAATAATTTTTATTTTTATGTGCCACGAAACTGTGTTAGCTCTGTTCACATGCTCATATTATGCCTGGCGATTATTCGACAGGCCCTTTGTACAATGAAAAAGCCGACGGCGCCTCATAAATTATATTATATTAATATTTTAGCAGTGCGGTAATTATTTTTAGTGTTTTATTCTCCAAAACATCCTAATGAATAAGTGGATGACATTATTTTATGGTGACGAAAATAAATATAGGTTCAGAATTTGAAACGGTAATAAAATTTGAGTTTACGACTTACTAAATGCGATAAGCGATAACCCACTGATTATTCCACAAGTGATTTAGTAATATATCTGTCATAGACCGTAACCAACTACGGCAGCATGTACTCAACACAGCCCTGTGTATGACAAATACAAACGCGGCGAATTGCTCGGTAGCATGTGTTGAAACCGTCTATGTGAAGAGTGGACGGCCGCCATTTTGAACGCGCGGTCAAAGCTTGGATATTTTTTAGCATCTTCACTTTCTTCGATTTATTTTAGTGAGAATGTAACGAATATAGTTTATTTCTTGGTGCATTTGGAATAACTGATATATAGTTCATCTAGTAATCTATTTTTTAATTTTGGAATCAATCTGTTTTAGCTGTAGTGACCGTTTTAACAGATCACTTGACTGAAAATAAATTCCCGCGAAAATGGCTCGCAGCGAAAGGGTTAATTAACAGTTAACAATATTCAAGCGGATAGCATACATTTAATGATTATATTTTGTTGGTCGTATTCAGAATAAGTTTAAAATCCACGCACTTCCGATATACAGTATCGGTTGCTGTCACCAGCAATTCGATCTTGCGGTTTTAGTTGATCTTTCCAACAATAAGGGCAGGTATAAAACTTCCAGCCTGTAACACTCGTTTCGTGCTCCCATTGGATGGCAACTGGAGAAGTAAGGGAGCTCCGGCTGCACTCAGTAAACGGCTGCTTATCTGCAACATTTTATAAAAGAAATAATGTTACATAATGACACCACAAAAGACTGTGATTGAAACAAAAGTTACAGCGGCTATCAAATCGATACGTATCGTGAACAGAAACCAAGTAAATAAGTATTTAAGTTTCGGACACATCAAAATTAATTAAGTGATGTAAGTTACCGATTCCTTGAGATTTCGCTTAAACAAGCGGCTGTTCCAATTAACCGGTGGCCCAATTTAGAGAATCGTTTGTATATGCAATTTACTACAGCTGGTACTTGGTGGTTTATTTCACAAAAATTACAAATTACTTTTTTCAAAACACATTAAAACTAAACCTGAAATCAAGCAGGATTTTTAAGCTCTAGTGACACCATACCTGATGTCCAGTAGGCATCGCCGTTGGGAATCCTTCTCCACTTTCTGGAAATGTAACAGTCGCTCTTACATACTCCGGCCGAGGATCTAGTGTTACTGATTCTTGTAGAATAACTTGCATCACATTCCAGGACCATTTCTTTATTCCCATACACTTCTTCAAAGCGGGAACAACCAGCAATTGACATGTGACCAAAGCAGAAACAGGATTGCCGGGTAGGGCGAATACATATTTAGTTCTGCCCTCGAAGAGACACGTCGCAAATGTCGTAGGTTTTCCAGGCTTCATGTTGAGCCGACCGAAGTGGACGGTCGCTTTAAAGTCTTGGATTAAAATCGGTTTGATGATGTCTCTGTCACCCATCGAGACGCTGCCTGTTGTAATGACAAAGTCACTGCTTCGAAATGCTTTCTCGAAAGCAGCTTTCATGATGTCGGGATCGTCGATTGCAATCCCTATGTCGACACATTTGATACCCAATTCTCTGGAATTACATAAATTATTGACTTAATGACAAAGATATTGAAAAAAACCGTTTTCTAGAGATGGAGCGTAATTGTATGAAATTTAAGCAAAAAACTTCCTCTGGTCCACTGATTAGGTTAAGTGACTTCGCATTGTAGGTTCATTTGCAGAGAACTTCACACTACTGCCATATTTAATTACCAATTTTCAGGGTGTATAAAAAAAGCAATCCACCATAATGAGTAGATAAGCATACACAACAAATATCAGTAAACCATTTTTTTTATTCATTGAATAAGCAAGTGCAAGTACGTTATAACTAAAATTTGGAGTGATCCGGGTGTCCATTAGTAATTAGAGCACTTCAATTGATACCTTTATTAATTAAAAACACCAAAACCGATAGTCAACATTGTAACGTAATTTAATAAGCATTTCATGTAAGAACTACTAGTTAAATTTGTTTTAATTAGTAAGATGCCCATACCTTAATTGGTAAAATATATTGTCAGAAATCTAGTAGTTACAGGTTGAAGTCCGGTCGGGAGTTGTATTTATACTATACGCGTATGCAACCCAAAATATTTATAAGAATAAAACTAAACATGCAATCAACGCATGTTATTTTGAAAACTATATATCTGTTTTTATTTACTGAAATAAGAAAAAAAAATCAGTTTTTAACTTACCTAAATAAGGAATCGAGCATTGGTTTGTTGCTGTCTCTAATATGGCCGATATTTAACTGTGCGTCATCCGAGAGTTTCAGCTCATTGCCAGTCGATAGGATACTAATGCACGGTTTTTGGAAAACAAAAAATTCTGTAATGCCAACAGTAGCCAATAAGCCGACCTCCGCCGGTCCAATAACAGTTCCGTTCGTTAGGAGCACGTCATTTTGTTTGATATCCGATCCGATCGGTCTGATGTCCTGTCCTGGTTTTGGTTCACACTTCAACAATATGCGTAATTCTCGTTCACCATCTTTAGAGCTGTCGAGTAGTAGAGTATCCTCCACCTGAAATACAAAAGGATAGATAGCGTTTATTGCTCACCCTAGACGAAAGGCAATTATAATGAAACAAAAATTGATTAATTAATCGTTCCGAAGATGGGTTTACAACCCAAAACAGCTGTTAACATAACTAATTTGAATATTGTAGAATTTACAAAAAATAAACTTTGTTTCTAAAGCATGGATGTTAATGCGGAAGAAAGCCACCAAGTCAGAGGCTTGGAAAGATTACTAAAAACATTATAGTTATAAACACCATTTGCAATTTGTATTCTTAGTCCAATGAAAACAAATAAGTATGACTGGCAAAGTTTAGTGTACACTATTTATATTAGATTTCTACAGCCTACCCTCAGCCTTGAGATAGGTATAATATTCAAATATTAAAATTTGTCAAATGCAGTTTATAAATTTCTTTTTAATTAATTTTGCCTCAAAGCTATCAATTGTCTATGATTAATGTGAATTATTTCTTATAACTATGAGAAACAGACTATATAGTGTTGTAATGAAGTTTGAAACATGTTACCTCAACAACACAGTCAGCACCTAATGGAATAGGGGCACCAGTATTAATCCGGACACATTTTCCAGGCGTTAAAACCATTTGAGGATCGTCCCCGGCTATTACAGCGTCGATTACTTCCCTCGGCGTCACTCCGTCAGCAGACAGACAAGCGTAGCCATCTTTAATGGAAGCAGGAAACGGTGGAAAATTCTCAGGAGAGACAACATCGTAAACCAATACCGCACCCAAGATATTTTCAAACTTACAAGTCTGTATTTCATGCTGATAATTGTGTAAACTTTTCAATATGATATCAGAAGCTTGTGGGACTTCGATCATAGGATAAGGTGACTCCCTGAGTCTCGTAGCAATGGCAGAAATGTCTAATGTACTTTTACAGGATTTGTTAACGGCAATATTAATTTCATTTTTAATTTCATCTGTCGAAATACCGCCTTGAATTTTTTCATGCGTTATTTTTACTTGATCGATTTCATTGTTGATTAATTGTAAAGCGTGCGGCAACACAGTTACGATATATCCAAAACATTCTGTCGCTGCTTTTACACTTCCCGGTAAATTTACAATTAATGATTTACCGCGAATACCGCACACCGATCTAGAAAGCATGGCAAACGGAGTCGATTCTAAACTCTTTAAACACATGGCCATCGAAAGACCGTTTGCTTCACGGTGAATAACGCTGCGGGTTGCTTCAGGAGTAACGTCCCTATTTGAA
The DNA here is from genome assembly GCF_057557595.1 of Rhyacophila brunnea. Lineage (NCBI taxonomy): Eukaryota > Metazoa > Arthropoda > Insecta > Trichoptera > Rhyacophilidae > Rhyacophila > Rhyacophila brunnea. The sequence continues at coordinate 17,498,353 of NW_028232893.1, read as the reverse complement.
AAACCAGTGCCTCCAGTGGTTAAAATAAGGTCCGTCTTTTCTGTGTCTGAAAAGTAAATTAGATTTGCTTTGATACATTCTGAGTCATCAGGTATAATATGGCATCTGATGTTGGCACCTGGAAATTTTTGTAAAAGTAGTTTTTGCAAGGCAGGTCCTGATTTGTCAAGGGTTTCATTTCTGCTGCAAGTGTCACTGATGGTAATCACTGCACACTTCACTTGTGAACACATCTTGAAATTATCTAGAAAAAAAAAAAATTAATAAGCATGTAGGTACTAAGCATGTACTACTCTCACACTGTCAGATGGGATGCAGATATCGATGCCCAGACAGAAGAGGTCCATTAGAAATACAACAACCGCAAACTAATTTCATCAAATGTGGTGCAAAATGTCAGTGTTTAAGAAGGTATTATAGACATATTCTTTTCGTTCTTTCGACCGTGCCCGATTTTAATAGGATCACATGGGCCTCCACAGAGTGTTGCCACTTGCTCAACCTGTTAGGTCCATACTCTGACTCCAAACACAAATTGAAAAACAATACGTGTATTTGCCAGACCCATTATAAGCCGACGCGTAAGCTGCTCGGCCATCGTGAGTGTTATATAATGAAACAATTTAACCTTGAACTTGCACAGATGCGCATTTAACAAATTTAGACATTAGTAAAACCTAAGTACTTAGTAGCTTGTAACTTGGCAATAAACACGATCCAGAGTTGCCAATTTAGCTCGACTTAGTTAAATGGTTTCGTTCTGAGCCACTGCCTTTTTCTGTAGATTTACTACCTGATAAATGACGTATTATTATTTATGGATACTGTAAACGACGGAATCTAAGTTACCAAAATTGGCCTCCTAAAGATAGGAGCGTATCTTAGAGACTTACGCTGTTATGGAACGGCCGGATCAACTTCATATAAACACCTTTTATATTTAAAGTGGCTTTATTAGAACGTGATATAAATAATAGATTATGTTTTAGACGGTAACTTTTTAAGTCTGATCTGATACAGTGATTGAATGCAGTTGATGCGTCTTTCTTTAAGGTTGAGGTACTTAATACTGATTTGAAAAACTATTTTGATTCTATATAAAAAAAACTTTATGAATATTACGCATGGCATTCTCAGACATTTAGTTTGATAAGAAAAGTGGATAAAAAACAATACCCGTTAGAAAGAAGGTTGGAAAAAATGACCGACAAAGACGCATTGCATTCCAGATGTTTAGATTGATAAGAACAATGGTGCGATAAAGCAAATCTTTATCAAATGAATTTTCAGCCCTTCATTATGCTGCTTATTAATACTTGATAAGAATACAAAGACAGGCTCAAAGCTGCGGGGCTATATTTTCTGATACTATATTTATAATCACCCGAATTATATTATAATATACTCTTATTATCAATTCTTGAATTTCTTCCCTACATAGACTACTCACATGAATCCTGTATAATAGATTTAGTACATTATTGCTGTCAAAAAAACACGTTGATTCTAATGAATCAAGGACCAATCAATACACGTAGAAATTTATTACGAAATTGGAATACTTACAGTATTATTGATATATTTTGAATTTTAAAAAATATATGACAGCCTTATACCTAGGAAATTACCTTACACACTATTGATTTCAATAACTTAACAATCAGATTAAATCATAAACGAACAGTAATGGCCTCTAGATTATACCTTACTTATAATAAAGTGGTAAAGAACAAACTACAATCTGTAAACAAGACATTATACGTTGTTTTCAAACTTATGTAGGTACTAGTACCTAGTGTAAGGTTGTGTTATCAATTGTTTTTTTTATGTGAAGATTGTACGAAAAAATAAATGTAAATAGTTCACAGATATAAACGTTATTTTTTTGTTACCTAGTGGAAATTTTGTGTTATCTCCTTATCAACTTGTTAATTGTTTAGAGTTTTGACTTTTGGTTGTGTTTTAAAGCTGTCTGGCTGTCACCTCAAGTCAGTGTTGCCATATTTTTCTATGCTGATTATAGTACGAAGGCGTAAAAATTATAGTATTTCTGTAAAAAATATAGTACAGGAACATTTTTCGGCTCGAATCGTTTAAAATTATAGTATTTTGGCATATTTGGCGTAAAATTATAGTATTTTACATTTTTTGCAGGCTCATAATTATAGTATTGTACTATAATTATAGTACGGTTGGCAACACTGCCTCAAGTATCTAATCATATATAATATAATTATGTCTAGTCTAATCTATGGACTAGTCTATGACCTGTCACACAATTCGTAGATGAAATTGCCATGGTAAAATAATATTATTAAAATTCCTTTGGTACCCAAATCAGAAAATTAGTTGCCGGTTTTCGTCCATCGACCAGAGACATTTGATTTAAAACACGTTTGATATAAAAATGGTAGGTTGGTAGATACAGTCATAATATTAAAAATGCTGGCGTAAATGAGACTTGAAACGAAACGCTTGTGGCTTTTAACCTTTTTTGGTCAGCGGAACTCTTGGAAAATTTAATAAAATTTCGGGGTAAATTACAACAATAATATGCAACGATAAGCAGACTCACGGGACTTACTGGCAGTGCGCTTGGCCGCAGTGACGGGCGGGCAACGGCGCGGCGGCGTCTTGCGAAACTCAAACGTATAACCGTGTGTAATATGCTCCAAAAAAGACACTGTCTACGAACATTTCACACACGGTTATACGTTTGAGTTGAGCAAGACACCGCCGCCCGCCGACTACTACGTTCTTGCGCTTATTCATTTTAATAAATTTATACTCATACAAATAAATAGGTACTAATTATAAATAATATTTCCTACACTTTAGATAGGTAGGTACCTACGTGAGTAATTGAATGACATGGAATATAAATCAATGTGTAGGTGCTTACCTACTCTTATCGAAAAGTTGGCTATATAATATTGCTTTTTTCCATCCAAATCCCTCGTATTATTTTTAGTTTTAGATTTTCACGTAAAATCATTAGGTAGGTACTACTTCTACTGGATCATTTCGTTATTTTAAGGGACACAATAAAAAATTTATATGTATATGAATAGGTACATACACAGATAATTATTAGCGATGTCTACTCTATTTTTATTATTATTCGCATTTCTTTTTAATCTGCGACCCCCTCTTCCTCCCCAAAGCAATGCATGATCTCATAGCCAACTGCACAGGATGTCAACTTTATTTTCCTCAGATCTTAAGTCTATGTAATCTCTTTTGGGTACCTATGTGAACTGTTTAGAATTATTTTCTTGAAAGTAGGTAGGTATCTATTTTTGAAACAATTTTATACAGTGAATTGGAGGTACCTAACATGCTATCAGCGTGACCTCAGAGGCAGACGGATGCAACTCCATTTTTGGGGAAAATGAGTTTTTTTAAGAATCGTCATGTTAAAGGCTTTATTAATTAGAGGCAGAGAGATGCAAGTCCTAGTTGCTATATAAGGTGTAGCATAAAGATGCAATTGCCATACCCACCTTAGAAGCAGAAAGATGCAAATCCAATAATCATTCTTCTTCTTCTTCCACGGCGTTACATCCCGGGTTGGGATTTGGCCTCCTCCACAACCGCTCTCCACTCACTCCGGTCTCTCGCCACACTTCTCCAGTTACCGGGTCTTCCTATATGAAGCCAGTCCACTTCTACGGCGTCAGCCCATCTCCTTTGTGAACTTGTCCACCCCTTCATATGCATTCTGTCCTAGTATGTCTATATTCTGCAGCGGTATCTGATCGCGTGTGCTGACCATATACTTACTTTTAGACTGGTTTATTTGCAGCCCAGCGTTTTCTGCTTTTATTTTCATAGTTCCATCATGGTCGATCATCCTCTGTTTGGATCTGCTTGTAATTACTATGTCGTCAGCATTAGCGCACATGTGCGTTGTACTGTTATCTACCCACCCTCTTATGTTGGTTTCACGAGCTATGGATTCCACCACAAGGTTAAATACCAAAGTGGATAGCGCATCCCCTTGTCTCACAACTCATTCGATTTTGAAGCTTTCAGTTTGCTCATTTTGCACAGTGACAACTTTACTGCTTGAGTATCCGTCACTGTGGTCTTTATTAGCCTTACTAGTTTTAAGGGAATTCCCAGTATTTTAGGCTTTGCAGCATCTTATCCCTATTCACGCTGTCGAAAGCTTGTTTCAAATCAATAAACAGGTGGTGGAGTGTAAGGTTGTATTCGTGCGCTTTCTCCATAGTTTGCCTCATGAGATGGATGTGATCTATGGTGGATCTATTTGGTCGGAAGCCGCATTGGTATTCTCCCAGGATTTCCTCACTATAGATCACCTGCTATACAATACAGATGAGAAAACTTTATAAGCTGTGCTTAGAATTGTGATCCCTCTGTAGTTATCGCACATTGTTTTGTCTCCCTTTTTCAGAATAGGCACGATTATACCCATCTTCCATTCCTCAGGTGGAATTTCTTTTTCCCAAATATTGAGAATTATCTTGTGGATATTTGCTTCCAATGTTGGGCCACCACTCTTTATCAGCTCGGCTGTTATCATGTCGGTTCCAGGTGCTTTATTGTTTTTCAGCGTTCTTAATGCTCTTCTTACTTCAGGCAGAGTAGGCTCATCAATAAATTCCTCAGCAGTGTGGTACAATACTTCTTCTGTTTCCTCATGACCATTACTATAAGCCAGATTTAAAAGTGTTGTGAAATAGCCTTTCCATCTTTCCATAATGTCCTTCTTTTCCATCAGCCAATATCCAATAATCAACTAAGATAAAATTCTCTCAAACCGTCTGCAATATCTACTAGACGAGGACCAGCCAGGTGAACAAGCTTTAGAGGAGGATACAGCACTATGGACCATATCCAAGTCATCAGAGAAATCAGAGCGGTAACAGGAATACAAGCTGCCGCTATCCATGGGTTTTATAGACTATGAGAAAGCGTTCGATTCCATAAAGAAATTTTCAATACTAGATGCACTCAGTATCTAAAAGAAGTTTGAGTAGTGCTGCCAACCGTACTTTCCTTATAGTATTTGTACTATAATTTTGGTCCGCGTACTATGTACGATATAAAACAGGTATAGGAAAAAAATATCGGAAAAAATACGCAAAAAGTACTAAAATTTCGAAATTTCCATACTATGATTTCGCAATATAAGAAAATTTGAAGAACCTGGAAAAAAAATCTCGAAAATTGTCAAAAAAGCTATTGACTAGTTAAAAATGAAATTTCTTCGGTAAGCGTTTTTGGTCGATAGAGTTACCTACCTAAATAAAAAGGGATCTCGGAATATTTCGGGTCTCATATTCTCCTTATTTTAATGAGAAGCAAAAAACCTATACATTTTCAACATCATGAGAACGCGTACTATAATTTTTACTCAAATACTATAATTTCATGGACCGCGTACTATAATTCGGTGATAAAATCATGGCAACACTGAGTTTGACATAACGGATAATTGAGTAGTTTATAATAATTTGATAACTTATTGCAGTTTGTTTGTCAGAGAAATCAAAATATTTTACGGGTTTGTAGTTGATTTGTTTACATATTACGTTTGAAAATGTTGTACAAAAGTTTTCGTAATCGAAAAATTGACCATGCTTCAATTTCGTAACCCACGCTTCGATACTCTACCTGCCCATAGATTAACTTAATATTGTTATGATACATTTGGTTTCTTTTTAATCAATGTTACATAGTGTTATTATCTTTAAGAAATCCAGCATTGTTACACTGCAGATCTGTGTTGTTCATTCAGTTCTTCGTTGTAGCAGTGCGGTTAAAATCACCAGGACTGAATCAACAGTGCTGCGCGTCTTCTAAACTACACCTGATTGAATTTACAAAAAATGATTTCTCTACCGTTTCTGATGGGAAAGTCCAATCTGTGATAGTATTTTGTGATGGATTTTTACACCATTGGATATTGTAGACAGTCGAATTCTGCTCCTTGTTTCAGAAAATTTGTTATGTTTAAGTCTGTAGGTAACAGGCGTGGTTCGGCCATAATCACTGCAGCATACCGATTTTTTTTATTACGTTAGGTAGAGGTCGAATGAATAGTCTTAAGACATCGGCCATTCGATTCGGCAATCTTCGGCATTGCCAGGTGAATTGAAAGTGTTTGAGAAGAACATAAAAAACAAAAAATATGCATACTTACATCAATGTAAACAAATTCACATTTTCAAATGTTATTTATCGAAGTGTACAATTCCATTCTCCGAGTTATCACTATCACATGTAGCAGACTCACTACATAATGTGTTATTTAAATAATTTGTCATCTTTGACAGATCGTCTATTTCTCGCTGTCCATATGATCTTTCTCACATGTCATTACATTATGACTAAATACTTTTGACCACTCTTCAGCTGTAACCATTGTTGTCATTTCATTCATTATTTTTTAGTTTTTCTATTATAGCTTCTTTAGTTGTCTGTTAAGTGCAGTGGTGCACAAACGCGGCCCGAAATGGGATTTTTTGCGGCCCAAAATAACAAGTACTTCATCACCAGATTTTTCGTTGAATATGATAAAAATCTGTGTTCGATATGTGAACAAATTATGCAGTAGTAACAGTAATATAATCTGATTCGTCACTGATAAAAAACTTAGTGCTATTTTTTATTATTTAATATTTAAGATTTGCGAACGAAATTCATCTTTTTACTATGAGTCACACCGTCTGTGGTGCAGGTGCAGTCTATTTTTAGATTATTGTTTTCAAAACGCACATTTTAGTGTTAGTTCTCCAGGAATTTTGACAGTGCACAATGTCTGTGAATCAATATTAAAAAATCGCTTGTCTTAACAGAAAAATACAGTTCAATTATGAAACATTTGTTTGTGTACATATGTATGTATAGTGCGTGTATAAAGTTCTTTATGTACTTTTATTGTTTTCTAACAAATTAATCGTGTCTCAAGTAATTTTCTCCCCATTTATTTATAACCCCCGACATCAAAATGCTTGCTGCCAGTATGCAATGTCAGAAATCTCACTACTAAGTTCCATCGTGCAAATATGCACGTAATGCGGAGTGGAGAGTGATCGAAGTTGCTGATAAAATTATGTAACTATTAAATTAAAAATAAAACATAAAATGTATATCTCATCTAGGTTGGTGGTTTAGTGGAAGCCAGCGGCAAACAAATTTTGAAAATAGCCGATATACAGACCTATAAAAAATCTGAAGAATGGGATGGGGGAGCCACTGTCGAAAACTACCCAATCAAGACTCATAACTGGACAAAATCTGACATTTAAATGACATTTTCAAAATGGCGTCCTATGTAGTTCGTAGTTCCATTTTTGGTCATTCTTTAGATAAATTTGTAGGTCTGTACTGGATTATGTGTTAGGTTAGGTTATCATTCTTGAATTCATGAATTTTGCCGAAATCAGCTATGAAAATTGCCGCTATTTCCGCCTGGTTTCCAGTTAACAGACTTATACTGTTTCTTTTATATTTCTTCACTAATTCATACAATTCGGGTTTCTGCACTTGCCAATGGAATATTTTGACTTTTGCCTACCCATCTGTCGTTTTTACATGATGATGTGGGAAAAGGATTCGTACCACATTGTGGTAAGAATAGTAAGTTCAGTATACGTTTGTCTGTGAGCCACTTTTCATAATTTACGAAGTTCATTCATTGGTGATAATCGCCGGTCATCTGGTTTGATTTATAAATCAATAACGCTTTTAACTTCTTTGCTAAGATATTTCACGGGTAGTGGTCGAATTTGTCATTTCCCCGTTTCCCAAATCCCCCCTCATCTATCGACAGCGAGTTAAACATATAAATGTACACGGCTGAGTATTTTTACTAAACATTACTGGTCTACTTGTGGGTTATTCTTTGAAAATATTGCCTCGGAGTATAGGACAAACAGGACTACTGACTAGGGCTGTGAAAAAAGAATCAGTACTTCCATCTTGATAATTTGGTTTTATATCCTTAATCTGATATTAAGTAATTATAGAGTTAATTAAAAAAAAAACAACAAAAATGATGGGTCAATCGTTTTTCCCACATCACTTCCTTTTTTTTTTTTTTTTTAATAAATTAATAGCTAAATTTAGATAATAAAGCGACATTTGCAGCTTACATCCTTTGGACACAACATGTATTTAGTCGTGTACAATGTTATTATGCAATAAAAAACTTATTTTGAAAAAACTGAGGGTTACGCCCTTTTTCTTTTCTACAGTCGATAATGAGACAATATAGCATTTATCAGCAGTCAACAAACAGTTTATCTCGTAAAATGTAGGATAACATGTCTGGAAAATTGTACGTATGCAGTTTGCTATATCACAGTTTGCCGTTAGCTGTTGTATCGAAAATAAATGCAACAGCATTATATAAACAACCGCACATAATCCTGTATATTGATTACATACGGACCGGAAATTTTGTCTGTTTAATCCGCTAAACCGACGTTTTACTGTATGTTGTATTTTACTTCTACTGTTACTTAGTTTAATTTTGAATAAGTTATAAACACAATAAATCTCTCACACAGGATGTTATTTTTGTATTGATTTTGAAACAATTCCGGCCTGGCTTTACTGAAACACAGGGCGAGCAACGATTGACAGCTGGATTTGTTGAAAGATGAAAAAGCAGATTAACAGTGACAATGAAAGTGATGAACCGGCAAAATGTGATGCGAGGGCGGAAGCTGGGGGGATGTCCGCTGCGGAGGCTTACGAGACTATGGAGGAGCAGGCGACCGGCCTTGACAATTCCGAGAATGACATCAGCCGTTTGAAGGAGTTTCTAGTTCTCGATGATTTGAACGCTGATGACAGCGACAAAGATCCCAATGATGATTCTGAAAGCGATGAAGGTATGATAGAGCGTGCAGGTAGGACTTATAAATTTAATGGAAGCAATGACATTTTTAATGGACGACGCATTGAATACAGTAGCTAGCAAGTAAATTCACGCATTCGCATGTATAGGTAGACGTCACGCAATTTCCATTCATTATGCGATATCACGCATCGGGAATTTATAGCAATATGACCTTTATTGAAATGGCGTTAGAGCAGTGTTTCTAATGTCAATGTTCATTTGAGCGAACCCGTTCGAACCGAACCATTCGGCAGACCCAACAAAAAGCATCAGGAATTTATAGCAATATCACCTTTATTGTAATGGCGTTAGAACAGATTATGCCATTCGGCAGACCCGACCATAAAGTGAGTGTCATTTTCTTTTCCAGATGATTCATCCATATTAATGTCATTGAATGGAAGATTATATTACTGGTATTCCAGTCAATTGAGTCAATATAGTCCTGCAGATCCATTCCAACATAACACTTAACCCCACAATCAATAAAGATGCTATGTCACGTTCCAGGAATTAACTAACTCGATGTACTCCAAGATTTAACCGTTAAATGTAACATTTCTTAATACCTAGCACAAATTTCATCATGATTTGCCGAAAATGATTACACATAGCGATATTAGCGCCCGGGGAACACAGAATTAATGGAAACTGAAATACATAACGGGTGTGGAGTAACAGGCAACCGGTCTTGAGTGTGGAAGAATATGGGATAAACTTAAACACGTGTCAAGAATACGTAATTCTAAGCATGTCTTTCACTGACTCTCATTCAATATTGGTGTATTTGAAGGTTTCAACACACTATTGCAGGTCTATGTGTGTTTCATTTTCACATTCAAAACTTTGTTTCAAAATGTAGTGTATATGGGTATACCCTATCTTAATTCTATTTATTAATCTGTTCTGTGCTAGCGCCACTGCCGCTTGATCCCATGATGGCCGAGCAGCTTACGCATTGGCTTATGATGTGTTGGGTCCAAGGATTGAATCCTGCAAATACACATTGTTTTTCAATGTGTGTTTCTAGTCACTGTATTGACTTAATAGGTTGAGCAAGTGGCTAACATCCATTTCTTGCAAAATAAAACTTTGTTAATACAAACCTTTACTCTGTGGAGGCCCACATGATCTTCTTAAGATCAGACATGGTTCAAAAAAAAATATATATATATAGTGTATAGGTACATATTGAATTCCAGTTTGACAACATTTTTTTTATTGCCAAAGAGACATAATAAAAAAAATTAGCATTGCGAACGCACAGCAGGTTTTAGGTGATAACTTGCAATTTAGAAAACCACGTTGTGTAAGCAGAATTGATACAGTAGTTATCGAAGTTATTTCAGATCAAGATAACGAAAATATGTTATGGAGCTACACCCGATCCTCTTTTTGTACGGGGGATACGTTCCAAAGACTACCGTGCAAAACAAAACCGTGTATAAAAAGATATGGTGCCCATACAAAAATGGTAGATAGGTTCCATTACTAAAATCAACTCAAAATACGAAATTCTTGAACTCAAAAATAAATCGAATTTATTTATTATTTATAAATAAATAATTACAAGATAAAAAGAACTTTTTATATACAACGTTTTTAAATTTTCTGTTGAATCATATAAACTTGACTTGATTAGCTTAAACGATCAAAAAAAAATGTACTTGATAGAAATAATACTGAAATGTCATATTGATTTCCATAGTAACGCACATATATATTAATAATTTAGTTGCTAGGACCCCAGACCCCTAGCAACCAATAATGGTGTCGAAATAACTTTTCATACAAAACAGAATTAACTGAAAATGAATTCAATTCTATTTAAAATGGCTAAAAGTATTAAAAAAAAGCATTGGCATCGTGTTCTGATATATTCTAAAAGTTTCAAATGTCTAGCTAGTCGGGAGTTAGTTAAAAATTTAATGCAAGATTTGTACCGGACAAAGAACCACCGGACAAATAAGAATATGAGCTAAGAAAAATGTAATAATAATAAAATATTTATACATAAAAATACATAGTTTTCTATTTAAATTGAATTTAGCATATAGAAATATATTCATTCAGTGTCGCTACTTGACAATAAACATGCCCATTTACTGCTGTTTTTCGCTGGCGAAAAATCACTCTCATTGCCGGAAATATTTAATGACGCATACGCCGAAGCATGTGGCGCGTTTTTCGTAACGAATCCGAAGTGACTGACTAGTGACACTATGTATGTACGTATATTTATCTGGGCGGCATCCGGTAACAACTTATGTATGCACCAGTGGCGTGCGGTCTATTGCAATGCAATTTTTCTATAAATATAAACATAAATACATATTTTTATTCTTTTTAGATTTTTTTTAAATTGTGTTAAAGCGAAAAAATCAGTGTAAATAAAAAATAATCGGTACGTTGAACCGTATTATTTCGAAACCGTGCAAAAAGAGGATCGGGTGTAATCAGTTGGAATAGAGTTGCCAAGGCATATTGTTTTTCTGTAGGATTTTGAATGATGAAATTGAATGAGAAGTGAAAATATTTTGCAACTATTTTGAGTCAGGCATATACTTGAGTAAGTGCGTTTATCATATCAGGGGTTCGCATTAACATTGCCAGTAATGAATTTTAGTATAGTTAAAACCGATGGCCATACAACCAGGCTGCTAAAATCACTCAAATCAAGCACGATATTTAGATATAATTATTGCTAAAAATCGGTGAAAATAAAGTAAAATATAAACTATTGTAATGAAGCTTTAACATCTCAGGTTTGTTTGTTTATTTATGCCAAAGAATCTGACGATGTTCCCGATGAAGAAGTGGAGGCCATGCTGGATGAAGGCCTCCCTGAAGGGTACAAAGGTGCACCGAAGAAGAAGCAATGCCCATACGATCAAATACAGAAGATCATCATGGAAGGTATAAATTTTTTTTTCTGAAATCAAGACAAGACTCCAAAACAATTAATTTCATTGGTATTAGTCAGAAAGTGGATAGAGTGGAAATTAAGCTTAATTCATTTACTGGGTGAGTGCTCTTATCCTTTGAGTTATTGATCCATCTATGATTCATGCGAATTATTGCTAATAACTATGCCATCCTGCAAAATGGTAGATTGACCGGCTCTGTAATTAATCCAAGGTAAATGATATTACTACTTTACAGAATAGCTAAAAGATGTCGAATACGATTCTGAAGTGTAAATGTAAATGTTCATTTAGCATCTCAAAGTTTAAAATAAATGTTTGAAATCTGATTCTGAAGGGAAACTTTTTTAAGGTTGCTCAGAAGATATATTTTTAGGGCCCTGTGAAACGAACAAGCTTGAAAACCACTGACCTATCCGACGACAGTTATTGATTGATGATTAATTAAATTTTTATAGTATTTACTAAGACCTGAACAAAAACTAATTACATGCGAGTTAAAAACCATTCGGCACGCGTATAATCTCCGTAATATGCATTAGAGCAGCGATTTCCAAACTGGACTGGGAGGCGCAAAAAGTTTAACACAATTAATGCAGCCACAGGTTTGCAGTTTGCAAATGCATAGTTTATAAAACGGCCGCTAGTTATAAACTACATAAAAAACAGTCCTATAAAAGGTTGTTTGTAAACCTGTCTGAATATATGGAGTTGAATTTTATAATACCTCAGATCTATACTATTGTGAAGCGCGCTGGCAATCTCGTGAAAAAATGAAATAAAAGGGTTGTAACGCTTCTTGACATTTCTAATTGATCCGATTGATCGCTTCAAGTTATCTCATAATAAATAATTTAAATAATGAATCCTCGCAGCGACTAACGTCTGCTACATAGCTGTTAATATTATACGTGTTTGCTGTACGGAATCCATTATTAAAGTGACAGACAATGCAGCCATTTTGAATGACGTGACGTCACATTGCTTACGTCACAAACAGTTGATCAATGCTATATAGTGGAATAATCGGTTGAATAGCTTATAAAGTATTTGGGAATCTCATGCATACGGCCCTAAGTGTTGATTTGACTTAGGGCAAAATCAGAAGTGTGTCTCTGAAGTATATAGTTTCTTTATGTGACATTTAAAGTTACTGGTCAATATTTTTAGTTATGATGTTTAGATGTGTTTAAATTTGGAATCTGTACTGAGAAACACAATGGTGTATATGTTACGCTGAATGTGCGAAATTGACTATTACATGAAATGGGCAAAATTTTGCCTAATTCATGTAATAGTCAAGCTCGTTGCCTTATTCATGAATTAGGTAAATTATCTGCCGAGTGCGTGAATTCGCCAGGGTATGGAATTCTTAAACTGTCAAAACATAACAGTAGAAAACACAGTAGAAAAAGTAAATTTAATATGGATGGTTTTATTAGTTATAATTGGACATATTATAATATTATTAGGTTAGGTTTAGTAATTCTGAATTCAACTGAATGTCAATTTTGAGGTTAGTTAACAAGTGTCAACAAACTATCACAAACAAACAATCGACCATTGCACGATTGATACCCAAGCACAAGCACGAATCAAATCGCGAAAATACCTTTTAATAAAATTCTTCCGTTATATTATAGTTCTAGATTTTTTTTGGGCATAGTAAATGGATATGAACATCATTGTAGTTATTGATTGGTATATTTTTATACCAATCAATGACATTTGACACATTTGGTTAGTTTGATTAGTTGCAAAAAACACCACCGTAGCGCTACTATCTAATTTGCCCAATGCATGAACTAGGCAGAAAAATTACTGCCGAATTCACGCACTTGGCAGATATTTTACCTAATTTATGAATAAGGCAACGGGCATGCATTTTTCATGATTTAGGCAAAAGTTTTCCCATTTCATGTAATAGTCAATTTCGCACATTCGGCGTAACATATATAAAGTTTCATAGGTAAGTTAATAATGATAAAGTTGACATTCTACTGTGTGTCATACGCAAAGAAAACGGCTTCATATATCTATGCAATGCCTTCTCTCTTAGTATTATTGATCTGAGGTAATTTCTTAGTAGAGTTACATATACATATAGGCATTCCAGCAACGGATTAGCTGCCATCATAATATGTTGAGAGATTTTTATTTGAATTTTCGCAGATAAGGGCATCAATCAATTCGAAGTTCTTCCACTGGGGTGGCTCATCGTGAACCACAACAGCGGCTTGCCACTTTACCTTCACAAGACTTCGCGGGTCTGCACATTGGCCAGGCCATACTTCTTGGGTCCAGGGAGCGCTAGAGTAAGTAACTAATAAATACAAGTCCATTCTATCATATCCACTCCTGTAGAGTACACTTTTTCATTATTGTTATTGGTCCAAAGTAATTCCATACACAAGGTGATGGAATTACTTTGTAATTAGATAACCATCTACCATAATTGTTAATTCCTAACATGGCGAAAATTTAAGTTGGTTCGCCTGTTGTGTGGAATACTTCTCTTATTTGCGAAGCTCGGTCAAATTCTGGTATTCTTGTACAAGGTGTCAGTTTTTCTACTGAACCCCGAAATTTAGTATTGAAATGTCAAACAAGAATTGAACATATCAACGTAACTTACAATTTATCAGTCATATCATTGAGTATGTACTAAAAAAAATATGTTACTTCTCGCCACTCGATATTTGATGAGGCAGCGGCCGTGACCCATGATTTAGACTATTTTTCAAAATAGTCACCTCTCAATTTTCAAAATATAATTGACATTCTCTATTTCGCTCCAAAAGTTAACACAGCCAAGAGAGTGGGTATATAACATAACCCACTGCGTCCAACGCAACTGGTGCGTTGCTTGTCCATCAGGTGGCCATTAGATATATTTAGTATATTATTTAAATGTGGTAATTAAATATTAATTAAAAGGTCCGCACCGAATGGGTTGAAAGATAGCATTTTTGACAGTTAACTTCTTATGATAATTAACTGCCTGAATAAATAAAGTGATATGTTAGGATAGCCTCGCTGGTCTTCTTGTTGGTTGAGTTTTCTCCGAGCAGAAATTAACGACAGCGAGTTGTTGTGAAAGCCTTGGCGAAATAATAAAAAAAATCCAATTGGCACCATTGATGAACAGTACCTTTAATAGTATACTACAAATATACCAGATAAACGTGAAATTTGATAGAAAATATGGCATAGTTAGAGCGACACCGAGCGAGAGAAAACGATGCAATATGCCTCTTGTAAGAGCAGTCTAAAATAATAACGATAATTAAATTTACCATATGTAATTCGTGTGCAGTAGATCCCAATCTGCACAATTTCAAGGTTAAGTTGTTCCACTATACTACCCCCATAAGCAAAGAGGCAGCTTTTCGCCAAAGTCACATTTTGAGATAATGAGACATTAAAGTTTTTTCAACTTTTCTTTGATCAATCATTTGATATATTATGGTATAAGCAAAAATCAGTATATTTTTAATCGATGCTGTGTTTTTGCTTATGAAACTCGTTATAATGTCTTTTTGTTTAGAATAACTACCGTATTTTTGTGAAAAAAAACGAAAAACAATATGTTGATTATTATATTGAAATAAATTTTCTACCGCTTTTGACTTTATGTCAAATGGTTCAGAATTTCACGTAGAGTATTATCTGTACACTAACTCAATTTGTTATTTTTGTCGAAAAGCTGCCTTTTTCCTTATAAGGGCAGTATAGTGCACATCTGTCACGATGGGTGGAGGCAGGCTGTGGAGATCCGACATAAATAGTGCACGTTAAACTTTGTCAGTCATTCTTATTTGTTTTCATTAGACTAAGAATACAAATTGCAGATGGTGTTGGTTAGTTTTTATAACTATAATGTTTTTCTAGTAATCCTTTTAAGCCTCGATTATTATGGTTTGAGCTGGGCAGGGTTTAATTGAATTTCAAAAACTCCATCTGCAATTTGTATTCTTAATGTAATGAAAACCAATAAGTATGGCTAACAAAGTTTAGTGTGCACTATCCTGACAATTTTGTGTAATGTAAAAGTTTTGTGTGGATGTCGTAATGATGGCGTTATGATTCTTTTTGTATTCTAGAAACATGAGATACCAGTAACCGCAATCCCTTGTTTCAACTACAGACGAGCTCTGCAGGAAGAAGAAAGATTAGCAAAAGAATTGTCGATTTGTAAAGATTCAACGAGTCAAGAACCGAAAGTAAACAATGCCGCCGGTGATAACTCAAATTGTAAGAAGGCATTCAAGCGGCCTTTTGAAGTAGCGGAGAAAGACGGCGCCGAAAGACGCGTAGACGCTTGTAATGTGACTGAAGAAACTGCGAAGAAATGTAAACTGGAAATTGTTTCCAATGGAAACATCTCTGAGAGTTCTGGAAAAAACTCGATCAAAGTAATTTGCAGTAAAGATATTACTGAACTCTCTGATGAGTCTTCTAGTAATGTTCATAATGAAATAAAAAATGAAAATATAATTAGCGAAACACTTTGTATAGATGAAAATGTGACTGACGCTAATGCCGATGACATTTTATTAAATAATATTGAAACACGCTGTCCTGAAAGTTATGAAAAATCACCTGTTAAAATGGATTCTGGTGGAGACAATACTGCTGATTATAATGATGTAATTTTGAGTAATATTACAAGGTGTATTGTAAATGTATTAAGCAAAGAAATTTCCGATAGTTCAAAATGTTTCGTAGACAAATCAAATGGGGAAACGGGGGATAGTTCCGGGCCATCACCGACGGCAGTTGATATAAGCGAAGTAGATAAAACTGATGCTAGTATAGCGGTCACGGAGGTTGTTGAAAAGCCGTTTGTGAACACGGAACTGCTAAGGAAATTGGTGAACACGGAGAATGTGGAGGAGGAGCGTAACGCACTAGTAGCCTTGATGCCGTGCGCCAAAGTGGAGACGGCGCAGGAGAACTGGAAGAGTCAGCATCTCAGGCATGACGAGGTCACCGAATACTGTAAAAAGCTCTTCAAATTTAAGTACATCAAGATTATGAGATTCAAGTAAGTGTATTTTTATTTGCGTGTTGCCGTAGCTACATGGTAGTGTTCATGCACAGGCAATTTAACCTTAAAATTTTAGTCTAAATGTCAATAACTTTTTATAATTCATTCTGTTGAGTCATTGAATCACGAAGAACATAATTTCTGCTCAATCTTCACCTTACATGTCACTTCCCAACCGTGAACCTGAGTCACTTCCTCATCTTCTGGTTCAGATTTGCGTCTGTCTGATTCGCTTTTGTCGCATTCGAGTGCTCATAAAAGATGAACTTATGTGAAGTTTATTAATTTATAGGAGTTAATTCCACTCACCTTTTTTTCAAGCATATTATGATATGCATTATGATTAATTTGGCATATGTATTATTCAATTTAAATTTGAGGACATATTATCTCCATCGCTGTTTCCAACACGTAATTATCAGCAAGTAGGTAACATTCATCGTTGTTAAAAAAATTATATATCCACTCACCATTAAAAAAATTTAAATTGAATAATTTAAGTTGGAACCATTCTCGCCAAAGGTTTCTCAATACCGGAAATTCAGTCCGCTGTGCGCTGTCCTTTGTAACTTATCTTGTCGGAAAGTATTGTTGTAAAATTGTAGCCGGTACGAGTCGTTTCTTTTGTTATACGTGGGGAAGGGAACTCTTCAGTTGAACCCTGAAACCAAGGTCTGTAAATTATTTTATTTTGTGTTCAATTTGTGTTGTATCTTTGCTCACCGTAAAAATATTCATAAAATAAATACACCGGGGAGAGCTCTCCTGCACGTTAATCGTTTATTATTATTTACCACTCGCTCTCTTGTCAAGAAATTCCACCTGTCTCGAAGTTGTCCATTTAAAAAGTGACCTTATCACTACATCTGAATCTACATTGATGAATCATTCATACACAAAGACATTAAAACTCTACAGTTTGTATTGTCCGTTTTAAAACACTGCCATCTTGGTTTCCTATCTTGTAAATCCTGTGTAATATAGAACAGTGTTAGGACAGGCAAAATTGTTAATCTATATTTTTTCACAGGTCATGGTCGGAGCGCAGGGAGTTCACGAAAGCCCGGCAGGCGTTGCAACGACCGACCCTTCCAGACGGCACAAAACTCATCACGTTTCCCGTTCACGAGGATCCACCTAACAATCCAGATGGAAGTGTGAAGTCAGGTAATATTTTGACATGGATTATCTTACGTTATATATCGTCGGTATAGTGGCAAAAGGCGTTAAGTCAAAAAACCTTGTTTTGAGATAATCGTCTTTTTCTAAATTCAAGAAATTGAAACCTCTCTACTTAAATACTTTAAACAGTTTTACCTTAACTTGTTACTTTATGATATTCGGTAATCATTTATGAATTCAATTTGAGTATTGTCAAGTCTTTTTTATAGTAATAATAATTAGTTTTTTGAGTTTATTTACAAAAAGGTGAATTAACGTTTTTTGCCACAAGAGATTTTTGAGTTAATTGAATAGTCAAAGAAAAAATGTTTTAACTGAGTAGTATTACATTGGACTCTAATAATAATAAAAACTGGCCAATTTATGATAAAATATAAATTAAAACAGAAATAATATTAGTTAAGATACTATTAGGTATTAATATTAGGTAGGTATAGAAGTAATTTGATATTTTTGTATGTAAGATTAGTAATAATCTTGTTTCAAATTAAGATACTTTTCATCTTTATTAAGTTATTGAACTTAAAAATGTGTAGCTGAGGACTAGGTAAAAATAAAAAAAAGGAATACATATTTATTTAATTTATTTATCAGAACATTGGATTAGAGGTGGATAAACGGTATGGGGATGATGATTACACAAAAAATAATTTATAAAAACAATTAAAATTAACAATTACATTAGAAAATTAATCAAGAAAACTTAAAATATAATTAAGAGATCATTTCCGCTTCATCATAGTCCACCTAGAAGGGTTCCGGAACAGTATTTAATTTATTTATTAGAAACATTGGATAACAGGTGGATAAACGGTATGGAGATGACGATTAGACAATAATAATATAGGTAGGTACAGAAACAATTAAAATTAACAATTAAATTAGAAAATAAACAAGAAAACATGAAGTACAATAATTGAGATCATTACTCCGCTTTATCATAGTCAACCTAGAAGAGTTCCGGAACAGTATTTGATTTATTTATTAGAAACATTGGATAACAGGTGGATAAACGGTATGGAGATGACGATTAGACAATAATAATATAGGTAGGTACAGAAACAATTAAAATTAACAATTACATTAGAAAATAAACAAGAAAACATAAAATACAATAATTGAGATCATTACTCCGCTTTATCATAGTCAACCTAGAAGAGTTCCGGAACAGTATTTGATTTATTTATTAGAAACATTGGATAACAGGTGGATAAACGGTATGGAGATGACGATTAGACAATAATAATATAGAAATGGACAGAAACAATTAAAATTAACAATTACCTTACAAAATAAACAAGAAAACATAAAATACAATAATTGAGATCATTACTCCGCTTCATAGTCAACCTAGAAGAGTTCCGGAAAAGTATTTAATTTATTTATTAAAACATTGGATAAATGCTATGGAGATGAGAATTAGACAATAATATTAATTATAAAAGAAATAATTAAAATAAACAATTACCCTACAAAATTAATCAAGAAAATATAAAATAATAATATAATTTACACATTATTCCTCTACTTCTTCATCAGAGTCTAGCTGTGATGGTTCGGGAACATTGTTACCCGAAGAAGTAGAGGTGGGTAAATTGTCATACCACGGGTGTAATTCTGGTGGTATTATATTGTTTTTACACATTGTAATTAAGTCTTGTTTCTTTTCTTCTGAAATAAATAAATTCGAACGGTAAGCACACGGTATGTCTCGGGGAGTTGGCAGATCACTTCTTCTTCCTTGGCGATTACCGAACACATTTATTTTTTTATAGTTACTAGAATAGTCATATCTATAGTATAGCACTGATGGAGAATGTTTCTCATATCGAAAGCACTTTACTTTCAACCAATTCACTTTGTCCAGATTTTCGTCGATTGTTTTATTTCTAATTGAAGACTTTGATAACGCCTTCAAGTCCAGCATGTCACCAAAAGTCATTTGTTTGACATGATATGGCGGCTTATTACTATTTTTAGACTTCCTTGACACACGGCTCATCTTAAAAATGTTCAGCCAGTCTTGGACACTAAAGACGTCTAGAAATTTCTTTTTTTGCTCAATGGCACTGTGCATACTGTCCACTTCCATGTAGGTATGCCCGCTTTCTAGAAATTTGTGCTCGATAACTTCCAAATTTGTCCTTTGAACTAGGTTCAAAAATAATAAAGCCACATGTATATTTCGGTTTTTGCCCCCACAAGTGTCTGAATATAGAATCAAATGTTTTGTGGTGACCGGAACTTCATTTTTGATATACATCGCCAAACATGAGCCGATCTCACATGCTCCTCGCTTTCCATCAACCTCAGACCACGCGTAACAAAACCCTCTGTTTGGGTGAGCACTTTCATATACAGTCAAATTATACATATTGAGTTTTCTTAAATAGTATACTAATGACGCTTGTGATGTGGGAATCTGTAGTACCTTTTGCAAATCAAACGTTACCGTGAGACACTTGTCGCTTTCAATCAGTGCAATATTTTTGTCAGCATTTTTTGATTCTTTTGCTGCATCCTTTCTTTCGATATGCTCACGGTATGTAGCTTCCAAGGCTAGTTTTTCTTGGGCTGATGCTTTTGAATATTGCATGCATGTCATACATTGGTCCTTTTTTGGTCGAAAGAAGCTAAGGTTATAGTTTTCACAAAACACTTTTCTATAAACAAATGCACTTGCGAGAATCTTGTTATTTTCTTCACAATAAATATTGTACTGATCGTACATTTTTGCAATTGATAAACTACTGTCCAAATACTTTCTTTTAGTGGATGCCCTCGTATAATGGCTTTCCATTGTCGGATATTTTTCGATGTGGTTTTTTATAAAATCCACATCGTCTGAACTTGTTTTGTTCACAGGGCTTTTGCGACCCCTCATATCCTTTCCATGAAATCCACCTTGCTTATTGCTACTCTGGAAAGCATTCGTCACCACAGTATTTGAAATAGAAAGGGTTTTAAGAAAGAAGTTTTGGCAAACCCTTTCTTTTGATTCATTTCTATAAAAGTGGTATGACTTTGAGTCCTTGCGTAGTTTGCCGTCAGCAATTCGTACCCTTTGGGTTTTTGGAGCAGCACTGTCAACATTCCTTAGAATAAAATCCCTTTTGCGCTCGTAGCTCTTTAATCCCCAGTAAATTTGACAAATCTGTCTTCGATCTTCATGAGTAAAGTGTGTGCTGTGCTGCATTTAAACCGACACGAAGAGCAATCAATTACTTTTGGCACTTTTGCAGATATTACATTACCACTTCTGTTTTCATAGGGTAAACATGTATCCCTTTTCTCCTTTTGTATATTTCGCTTCCATCCAGCAGGGTTACGTTTCTTCCAACGAGTATTATTGGCAGATTGGTGAACTGAACATTGAGGTTGTGGTTGAGGTTCTTCTGTGACGAATGGATCAGGCGAAGCCACATTTGAAAATAAATTTTCATCGGATAGGATGCCTTCGACTTCATTGACAACCTTCATTTGCTCCTCATCTAAATCGCTCTCTTCCATGTATTCTACGATGATATCGTTCGCCATATCTTCTACGATGATATCATTCGCCATATCTTCATCGAGCCCTTTCTGGATGATTTCTGTAACATAATAAACATACTTTGATTAAGCCATTAAAAATATAAACATGTTAATGATGAATCAATTTCATTTATGTTATTTAACTTTTATATTGCATGGAAAAATATTGTTTGTATAAGCAAATAATATTGCATGCACATAGGTCACATAAAAATATATTAAATACAGCAATCTATGGCTAGGCAGGATAATTATTAAGAGTGGGCGGATGATGAAACAAGATTAATAATCGCACGTGGGGAGACCATAACCGTATCCGACTGGTGATTCAAGACAAACAAGAGGAGATGAGCCCACCTCAGGTTATAGTAATTAAACTGTCAAATGTTCAGCTTACCGATATCATTTCCATGTGATTCATTATTTTTCTGTCCGTTGTCACCGTAAGTATTAGGTTCTTCAGCGCATATGATTATCGGCATATTCTCCAAGTCAACCTCATTATTTATCGATCCGACTTCTGTAATCAAATGCAATAATATTATAATGTTAGCATTATAAAGATGAAAGTAAATCAATGGTAAAGTACACACTTTTTCATCTACAACTTAAATTATACTACTAAAACCTTCCTGAGGCTACAATATCAATTTGTAAGTAATGAACGACCTAAAAAACTTAACTATTGTCATACAAACCTGTTGCAATAGAAGTATTAGGGTTATTAGTAGTATTGTCTCCATCCACAACATCACTGTGGTGTGCTTCATCTGAAATATAAATAAAACATATGCGTTAGTAAGGATGTCTTTTAGATGACATAAAAATACGCCATAGTAACGTGATATCAGTACACAAATAATCAATTGTAGAGCAAACTTCAATTTGAGGTTAAGTTGAATTAAGTTGCTTACCTTTAACGTGCTCCCTTATTTTATTCTGTTGCCCACACAGAAACATAATCTTATCCAATCGTGAATTATACATGTTAATAAAAACGATTAAACAATAACAATAAACAAGCACAATTGCACAAAATAATAAGATATAAATACGCGCGAAATGTCAACATTCAGCACCATGTGTCAAACGGTTGCAAGCTGCGTGTGGCAAAGACAATAAGTCAATATAAATAACGGACAAGTGACTAGAAGCTTGAAGCCAAATAACGTTAAGTCATCTAATCGTCTTTGTGCACAGATAAAATTACAAAATCTGTATAGCAAAAAGCGTTTAGTTACTTATTGTTACTTGCCACTATGAAGTATGAAAGAAAGTGACTTAATACGTATTGAATTCTTTAAATATCGTCACAGCTACATGGAGTTTGGCGGAACTTGTTTTTTCAGACGATAGAGCGTGTCGAACTTTATCATTCTGCATTCATAACTGAAAACAGCCAATTTTTGACTTATCGTCTTCTGCCACTATACCGACGATATGATTTCCTCGGAAGTGGATCTATCTTGCATGAAGTAATTCATTTATAGGATAAAGATTAAATTATTATTCTTTTATTCAATATTGAATAGAGACAAGATTTAAGAATGTTTCTTATTGAAAATACATAATTTTGAAAACTTTAAAAATTATTCCACCCATGTTTAAATTGCGGAAGTTTCTCGCGAACGTTTCTACGGGAGGGATGTTTATCGCATATCTTTTCTACGGCTTCTGTATGCCATGAAAGTAATAAATTCTTATATATATATTACTGTAAAATAGTATATTATAGAAATCGTATTAATTATATTTTGAATATGTTTGAAAGTTACTTGCAATTCCATACAATTTGTTTCATAAAGATTTCAGCTAAAATTGCATTATTTAGGTTATTTTTCATTCGTTGTAAAATTGATTTTGATGATTATGTGATGTGCAATGTGAAAAGGTTCAAGCATAACCATAAAAAAGCATAAAAACCAAAGTGTGCATTATTTTTGTCGGATCTCCCATGTCTACATCTACTATTATGGTTTGCTTTAGGCAGGGTTTAATTGAATTTTAAAACTAACCAATACCATCCGCAATTTGTATTCTTAGTTCAATGAAAACAAATAAATATGACTGATAAAGTTTAGTGTGCACTATTTATGTTGGATCTTAACAGCCTACCTCCACCTTTCGCCACTGCTACATGCCATACAGCGCGTTAAATACTGACTTTATTACATGGAATAAGGCGGCTGTCATGGTCACGATGATGTGATGGTGAATGGATATCAATCAGTTTTATTTATCTCCTTTCAGGTGCCTACACCACATTTAACAAGACTGCGCCGAAGGAATGTCTCATGAATCCAAACGGCAAGAGTTATGTCTGTATTTTGCATGAATACTTGCAGAGAGCTCTCAAAAAACAACCAACATACGAATACAAGGAATTCGGTAAGGGCAAATATTTTCGAAAAACGGAATACTTTTCAATGTATGTTTGATCCAGTGCAAGGTGTCAATGGATTGAGAAAATGGCTGACAACCATTCCTTGTATTCCGAAAGTTTGTTAGTATAACCTCCACCTTGTCGAGTTCCGTGTCCTCTGTTTAGTAGCAAATGGGTCTAGGACGATTTGGCACCGCGAACTGGCCTCCGCCGATTGGCCTCCGGTAATTGGCCGCCGGTACAATCGGACGCCGGCCCAATTGGACGCCGACCCAATTCGACGCCGACCCAATTGGCCTCCGGGAGGATTGGACGCCGCACAGTTGAATTAAATGCGCAAAGGAATAGACGTACGTTACGATTTGTTGGAGTAAGTAAGCAAGTCAGTTTAATATGGTTCTATCTTCTCAGTAGTCGAACCTTATACATTTCGCGCTTGACACATTTTTAATATAGATTGTGAATAATTATTATGCCTTATGATGTTTATTAAATGGAAATTAATTCTTCCCTCGTTAAAACTTAAAGATGTGCATAATCAATTGATTTATTGTCTATACGTGGGTACTTATTTATATTTACAACAAATATTAAAAATAATGTTAGAATGAAAATTACATTATATTTCAGCGTTTTATCGACTTAATATTGTAATAAAGCTTAAACATGTATATTATTATGCATAAATGCGTATTTTAAGATAGTATGAAATTACAAACAAAATATTAAGTAAGTCATCTGCTAAGTATAAATGTTTCAGTAGTTTGATTGATAAACTACTTAGGTACTGGGTGCCAGACGAAATCCCGAACGCTGAAATCTCGAATGGCCGGAATTCCGAAGGCCGAAATCCCGAAAAATAAAAAACATCAATAATTGCGCAATTTTTGCAAGAGACACAAAAACCCATTTTTTGTGGAAATATAAAAAAATGTAAAATACAAACAACAATAATTGCGCAATCATGAATTGCGCAATTTTGACAAGAGGCACAAAATCCATTCGTTCTGCAAAATGGTCTCTCCTGAAAAAAAATTGCGCAATCGGAAACACCTATTTTCCGCAAAAATGGGATTTGTCTCTCTTACAAAAATTGCGCTCACGGTTGCGCAATTATTGATGTTTGAATTTTTTTATTTTTCGGGATTTCGGCCATTCGGGATTTCAGCATTCGGGATTTTGGCCTTCGGGATTTCGTCCGGCACCCAGTACCTAAGTAGTTTATCAATCAAACTACTGAAACATTTATACTTAACAGATGACTTACTTCATATTTTGTTTGTAATTTCATACTATCTTAAAATACGCATTTATGCATAATAATATACATGTTTAAGCTTTATTATAATATTAAGTCGATAAAACACTGAAATATAATATAATTTTCATTCTAACATCTAACATTATTTTTAATATTTGTTGTAAATATAAATAAGTACCCATGTATAGACAATAAATTAATTGATTATGCACATCTTTAAGTTTTAGCGAGGGAAGAATTATTTTCTTTTAATAAACATCATAAGGCATAATAATTATTCAAAATCTATATTAAAAATGTGTCAAGCGCGAAATGTATAAGGTACGACTACTGAGAAGATAGAAGCATATTAAACTGACTTGCTTACTTACTCCAACAAATCGTAACGTACGTCTATTCCTTTGCGCATTTAATTGAACTGTGCGGCGTCCAATCCTCCCGGAGGCCAATTGGGTCGGCGTCGAATTGGGTCTGCGTCCAATTGGGCCGGCGTCCGATTGTACCGGCGGCCAATTACCGGAGGCCAATCGGCGGAGGCCAGTTCGCGGTGCCAAATCGTCCCATTCCCGTAGCAAACATTTATGTTCAGTTTAAAAAAATATGTGTAAATATGTGTGTTGTCGCTTATTTCTCATGTTGTAATTTAATTCCTTAACCTTTTCTATGGCTCACAGTATTACTATGGCAGTATCTGATAGGCCGCAGATTTTTAACAACACATGTTGAATGTAGAGCGAAGCTCTTACTACAATCGCTGTAATACCGATAATTTGTGGCTTAGTATTTTATAATAATTCAAACAGATAGCAATGTGTGTTTAATTTTTTAGATTATGCAAATTAATCAACAGTGGCTAGTAATATAATGTTTGTGAGGCTTTCACGGTTGTTTTTTATCATAGTAGATTTTTGGGTTTTCACCGTGTGTCCTTCTTCCTTCTTTACTCGACGTTTCGGGCTCGTTGCAGAGGCCATTATCAAGAGATGATATGTTTTGGTCGTAACGATTGACAGATTACTCTGAGGAACATTTGCTCTTAGCTAATCGGATTCCTTTTGACATTCTTCGAGCAACGTTTACATTCACATACCTACACTACATTTTCATCATAAAACATATGAGGCGCCGAGTCGCTAAACTGGCTCCTGGCGATTTTTCGATAAAATGAGGTTTGAATGTACTTAGATGCTCTATCGATAGACCTATCGACTTTTCCAGTTGAGAGTTTCAAATTCCTTCCAATTTCATCAAAAAATCAAAATGAATATTGACGTGAGTCGCCAAGCGCGCTCTTCGAAAAAATAAGGAGTCGCTAAATTGTCTCTTCTTAACCGACCAATCAGACGCCGCCATTCAAATACTGATTTCAAACGTACGGTAAAATCTCTATAGAACCGCGTCAAACCGTTCGCGTCTGTGCAGTGAGAAAGTCTTGATTTTGCTTCATCTATTTGATTGTTTTTACTAATTAATAATAGATGTTTCATTAGTAAGTGTAATGGAATCTCTACCAGGAGAATCAAGGAAGCGTTTAAAAAATCCAGCTGGCTGGAAATGTAACGTGTTACGCCAAGAAAGGTATTTAAAAATTGACATTCCTAACATTAATTTTTGCTATAGATGTTTCAATAATCCAGTGGTGTTTCATAATAATATTTTTTGTTTCGTATGCTTTTTTTAAATTATGCCGTAGATACATATTGTATATTTAGCGTGATGTAATTATTATGAGATCTCTAAGTACAGATTTTTAACATATTTTGCTTGTGTCAAAAAATAATATTATTGGGACCTTTAATAATTGAACATTATTTTTTAATCACTTGATGACTTTCTAAGCGAATCCATAAGTATAATAAATTGATTTAAGATAACCGCCATAAATCTCATTATATATATTTACATAATATCTAAGTATAGTCATTATTTTATACTTTTGTATATATATTTTATTAACCTCTATCTTTACTTTTTATTTTCAAAGTTATTAATTATTGTATTTTTCATAATTTGTTGCAGATATTCATCTAAAAAATTGCCCGAGTATCCTCAGTGTAATCATGACACTAAGAACTTCAAGTGCAGTTCATTAAATGGAACTGATATTAGACATTTCCATACTGCATTTTATGAAAAGGCAGTGAAACTTGCTCAAGATACATTTATAGTGAAGTATTGTGAAGGAGTTTCAGTGATGTCACAGTGGGGCTGAAAGAAAAAAATCTTTCAATATAAAATATTATGCCCGAAAAAGTCAAACTGGTGCTTTGGTTCCCGTATGCCAAAAAACCTTTTTGGGCATTTTAAACATTAAAAAAGGTAGAATCCAAGGTGTTGTGAAGCGCTTTCAAAATAGCGCGGGAAAACTTCCCACCGAGAGAAGAGGCGGTGATAAGGCACATGCGAGTTTTATAGGGAAAAGAGCAAGTGTTGTTGCATTTATAAAGGAGTTAAAATGTAGTGAGCCACATTACTGCCGGAATAAGACGCTGAGTCGGGTATACTTATCGGCGGAACTAAATATCACGTAGTTATGGAAGAAGTATAATAGCATACATAGACTAAAACACCGCAATTAATAATTATTTATTATCTGTGGTCGATATACTGTAAAGTATATTCCGTTGAAACCATTAAACAATACATTGTGTTTTATTATGCTTTCTATGTATGTGTTATTGGGACCATCACTTATTCACATATTTGGTATACTTGTGTAATTTCTTGTAATTTCAATTAATAAACACGATTCTTTATTCTGAAAAAATGCTTTTTTTCTATGTACATACATACATACCTACCGCTATAAATGCTAAAAAGATGCAAAGTAAAAAAGGATTTACCATGTAGTATGGTTCTAGTATGGTTAGAAAATATTTGTTTGGCAAAATAAATTCTAAAATATCTATATTAATTGAAATAAATACGGCCCGCTACTGAACAGTCATTTCCGGCCGACCTTATTCCAGTAAGTGCCAAACTCGACTCTATTGACATGTAACGTCAAAGTGTGAGTCACAAATTTGGCTCCTTGCGACAGCGGGTGATGCAAGTGTGCTCTCCGGACAATTAAAATGCATTTATTTAGAATATTGGCGCATATAAATTGAATTTGACGTTTTAATTTACTATTCCATATAAACTGGAAACTAGAAAATAACTTAAATTACACTTGAAGTTATCACACTGCCCATAACAGTTTTTCGTGATTTACTCAAAACTCAAAAAACCCCCAGGAGCCAGTTTAGCGACTCGGCGCCTCATATCATCTCTTGATAATGGCCTCTGCAACGAGCCCGAAACGTCGAGTAAAGAAGGAAGAAGGACACACGGTGGAAACCCAAAAATCCACTACGATAGTGGCTAGTAATTTGAGTTTAAAGTCACGGGCGAGATAACTCGCGAAATTTGTATGTGTGGCTGTCGATCACGGCCTCATAAAGCGAGATAACTCGCTGACGGCATAGAACTGGATGAAAGAATAAAGTTAATGGTAAATAATCATTTAGTACCTGGTTTGGTATGGGCATCTAATAATTACAGACAATCTTAATATAGTATTTTTCAGTGGCTGTTTTCTTTAGTTTGTAATAAAATTTAAGCTGCTCTTCCCTTGTCGTAGATTTTATGCATGGAGTTGAACACAGATATGACTTCATTTATGCACAGCCGATTACTGTTTTTTTTGAAGTCTTAAATGTGGTTTTGAAGAAAAAATATTCAATTGACCGAATATACATTTTTATAGGGACCGTGAAATGAAAAAAATTTGAAAATTCAATAGATATTTTTTATTTTATAGAAAATGGGTCCACCCCCTATTCGGCAACTGTGTCCATTAATAGTATGAAGTACGGAGTAGGTTACGGGACTTCGAAGCGCCAGGCCAAGTCGGCTGCAGCTAAGGCCACCATCGAAATCCTCATTCCAGAGATGAGAGACAAGATCAAACAGGACAATGAACTGAACGGAACGGCTAGCAGGACTACAGATCAAGACTTGGAGGTTAGTCATTTATTTTTATGGCGTTGTAAGTCTTATGAGAGTAAACTGGGTGGATGCTTTGAAGAGTGAGTTGATTTTCTTTATTTAAAATTAGATTTTTTAAATAGTTTATCATTATTCTTTTTATTAATATTGATACCGCCTAAACCATGGCATCCTCAGAGGATCCAAGGCCATGAGGCCTGAATTATCATTGGGCTGATTCATGCAAACATGAACAGATCGACTGCGAGGCAAATTTCTAGCCCGTAAGCTTAGATGTATGAAAATTTATAGTCACCCTTTTGCAAGTTCTACAAAATTTAATGAAATCATTCTAGCCCTTAATGTATGTAAAATCCTGCATTTTCTTTATACCTACATTAATTCTAGAAGCAAGCAAAGTAAAACCTAGCGTCATTATAAATTTTATACTTATTCAATTTTAAACATACAAGCAAGCTGTAATTTAGTGCAGTAATGTTAATCCCAGCAAATGCAGTCCCTTTCAAAGCATGTACCTGGAAAAGGTCTGGTTGAATATTTCTGTGGTTAGCAAAAATTCTCAGAAGTATGACACCCAATGTACCTACCAGCCAGGTACATGGGGTGTAAGGGCTGTCCTTTTGTCATTTTTCAGTGACAGAATTTGTAGGTAATATTTTTAATTCTTGCCTGAGTTAACCTACTCCAAAAAGGTTGATTCATTCGGTTTTTGGTCTCTGCGGACGTTGGATGTGGCGCCGCGCTCTCGGCGTCACCGCCATTTTAATTTTTTTTTTTTTTTTTTTTTAAATATTTTTGAATATTTCCTATGCTGTAGTACTTTGTACCTAACTGTATTCCGAACAATAAAACGCCGTTTTCGCCAATATTTCCGCGTTGTCAATCAACATAAGCATGTCCCCGAAAGAAGCCAGCATACGATATCACCGTGACATTACATCATCACGGGGGTCCAGCGCTCTTACCCCTTTCGGAGGTGACAATATGTATAAAAATTGCCAGATCATTCTGTTTTTTTCCTATTAAAATTGCGTGAAAAACAAGACAATATTTAGTGTCTTCATATAATACGACCATACCAGGAATCAGGTTCTCATTCATGAAGAAGAAAATCTGATATGATAATTGCAATGTATTGAGATGTCAACATTCTTTTGTTTGATTTTAGTTCTTTGACGATATCAAGATTGAGGATCCTCGGGTGTATGACTTCTGTGCCAAGACTATGGAGCCTTCTCCGCATACCGTCCTGCAGACATGCCTGGCCAGGAATTTTGGAATCGGTGACAGAGAAATTAAGTATCAGGTATTTTTTATAATATCACTGTCCTGAGATTAATTCACGTTGATCGCGGGGATACGTTTTGTACACGGTCACAATTAGCGAAATTTCACAATCAATGGTTTAATAAATGTCACGCATAAAATAATGT
This sequence comes from Rhyacophila brunnea, assembly GCF_057557595.1. NCBI lineage: Eukaryota > Metazoa > Arthropoda > Insecta > Trichoptera > Rhyacophilidae > Rhyacophila > Rhyacophila brunnea. The sequence continues at coordinate 17,467,718 of NW_028232893.1, read as the reverse complement.
CTTGTTGTAAATTGAAAAATAACATTAATATTGTTCTGTGTTTCAAAAACATTACGTGCGACGTATCGGTCTACTTTTGTTTCACTAGCGCTCGTAAATTTATTATATGTGACAGACCAAAAAAATTCTATATGGGTGATTACACGCATTTTGACGATTTATGGAATGTGGCACATGTCAAAACAACTACAGGACAAATAAATACTGTTAAAAATCAATTGGAATGTAATGAATCGCACTCACTGGAGCCGACATGAACAAGTGTTACCTGTACTTAATAGTTTTTAATGTTTGAAGTAGGACTAGTCAGGCCAAAACAATCAATTTATATACATTGTCATGAAAAATAAAATCATTTTATATACCATATCTAACCTTTTAACTGCCCATAGGTGTATGTAGTGCGGTACCTTGCCGCCGCGAATTTTATTGTAAAAATAAAAAATGTATCAAAGTTTATTTATAAAAACTTACTAAATAAATGAAGAGTGCGCCAATTGTGCCACCATTTATCCATAATAACAAAATTAAAATGCTTATGATTTGTATCTTTAAAATAATTGATTTACGTTAGTAAAATCCCATTTTAAGCGTCATTTTTGTATGAGCGGCGTTGCATTCACGGAAAATTTGCGCTTAAGACGTTATTGGCAGCCATCCGGCTAAGGAATAAAATAGAATATAATTTTTCATTAAAAATCAATACATTTCATGCATAAAACGCATCCTAATTTAATTTTTAATTAAAATATAATTTGTCACCTGAATACAGAACTATTCCAAGACGCATTTGCAATATTTTACTTGAGAGATATTTGAAACATCCTACTTTAATTTATTGTTATGTCTATAATAGATAAATAACCGAAGTAAATTTTTCCAAACAGCCTGTAAGATAAAAAAATGTGACTTTAAATAGTTCTGAATTCAGCTGACATTATGTCACTTGCATTCCTTCAAACCTCAGCACCTTGAAAGTCGTGGGAAATCAGTTTGAAGTTTGTATTTTTAGATGAACACTTTGAAACACCAGCGCAATGAATTCACCATGACGGTTGGCAAACATTCCATAACCGTAATATGCAAGAACAAGAGAGAAGGAAAGCAGCGGGCTTCTCAGGGTATTTTACAGGTACAGTGAAACTCCATTCTTTTTTCTTTTCGACCATGTCCGATCCTAATAGGATCATATGGGCCTCCACAGAGTAGAGGTTTGTATTGACAGATTTTGTTTTTTACGGGAAATGGATGTCAGCCACTTGCTCAACCTATTAGGCCCATACCCTGACACACACAAATTGAAACTCCATTAGACTACAATAACTTAAACAATAGTGGTGGCGCCAGTGTGTTGTGTGAGTGTTGCGGAGTATGCACGTATTTCTAATCTCCAATCTGCCGACTAATCTAAACATGGTTAATTCCGTTTTCACCATAAATCAAAAAATTTCGCATCTATGCATATGGAAATATTACACCGTAACCAAAGAATTCTGATTCTATGTAAAATGAGTCTTATATTATGTGTGCATTCCGCATTAGGAATTTTTCAGGCAGTTAAATTACCGAAATGAATGATTGTGTATGTGTTTGTATTGGTAACAATTTGGTTATTTTCTTCTCCTATTGTTAGACCCTCGCCACGCATTATTGTCACAAGCCTGAAAGAAGTATTTTTTTATATAATTAATTGTCATTTTTTTAATGAACAATTAATTGTGTAAAATCATGTATAGTATTCTCTCAGTATTCCGCCACCCCAAAAACCAGACAAGTGTCCAATGAGTGAAAGCGGCGGATTATAGTGCATACATACAAAATAAAAATTAAAACTGGTATTTCATAAAAATAGTTTTTTTGAGAAATCTGTACTAGCAAATTACGGTTTTATTTATAATCAAAATCAAGTATTTACTAAATTATACATATTTAAACTATGTTTATTAGTTAAACAGTAAATCACTCGACACAATCAGTGAGGCAGATATTCTTGAATGGCTTGATTTTGTGCTTTCAACTAGTAAAAATAACGGCGGATTATAGTAGTTGTCGGATAATCGAACGGCGGGTTACTGAGAGTGTACTGTATATACATAATAGTGGCGAAGGGTGGAGGTAGGCTGTTAGGATCCGACATAAATAGTGCGCACTAAGCTTTGTCAGTCGAACGTATTTGTTTTCATTGAACTAAGACTACAATGTGTAAATAGTGTTTGTTGATTTCTAAAATTCAATTAAACCCTGCCTAATCCAAGCCGTGGTAGAAAATAGTAAAAATATGTTCGTTTATCTATAAAGTATCTAAAATTATGCCATTAAACCATACATAATTTTAGATATTTTATAGATATAACAATATTTTTGATCGATTATGGTTTAGTTTAGGCAGGGCGTAATGAATTTAAAAAAACTAACCAGCACCATCTGTAATAAGTATTCTTAATTAAACAAAAACAAATAAGTATGACTGAAATGGTGTGCACTATTTTTGTCGAATTGCCCATAGCATACCTAAACTATTATGGTTTGGTTTGGTCAGGGTTTAATTGAATTTTAAAAACTAACCAGCACTATTTGCAAATTGTATTCTTGTTCAATGAAAACAAATAAGTTTGACTGAAAAAGTTTAGTGTGCACTATTTATGTCGGATCTTAACAGCTTACCTCCACCCTTCGCATGAATGCTATGAATTTTAAGGAATTGAGGGTTGTAAAAAGAAAATTCAATAGGCATCCTCTATATTAGTCATACTTCATCGCTCCGAAGGTTATGTATTTTTTCTGATCATTTAGGCCCTGCACCCGAATATCACGTCTTGGGGCTCCCTCCTCCGACTGTACGGCAACCGATCCGTAAAGAGTTTCAAAGAGAAGAAGCAGGAGGAGCAAGAGATCACGCTGCTGCAGTCACGGGCCGCCGTCAATCAACCCAATTATGCCATTCTGGAGAAGCTGCGCAGCGAGATGACCAAACTTGCTCACAAGGACAAGGCCATCGCGCCCATCGGGACCCTGCTCGTCCAGGAGCACCTCCCCCAGCATTCCGGTTCCAATCTCAACAACGTAGATCTCTGACCTTCCCCATCTAGTGTCTTTGGCTGTTAAGATAGCCTTTTAAATTCAGCGAGTGCGATATACCACAACTGCTCGCGGCAATGACCGCTTTTGTATTGCTTCGCAATAGACAATCAATCAGTCATATGAGGCATCTATTAGTGCGGCGGTAAGATAAAACTATGCCTCACTTTAAAGTGCGGTGATTTACATTTTCTCTTTCTCTCACCTCTGCGACAAGCCGTGAGTGATGTAATATGAATCAAGTGGATACGTCAAGGTCATGCGTAGTTCCTCATGGTTGATGGTTAAGCTGAGTAAAGAAATGAAAATGGTTATTGCTTCTCTCCTAATAGATTGACCAAAAACCATCCCAGGATTGATATGTTGGATATGGTTATTGAATATATTTTAAATATATCGCTTTATGTACGAGGGTGGGTCAATAAGTCCTTAGAAAAGCCGACAGGTGGCGCGACTAGTACTGTAAGCGGTTTGTTTTCATGCAGCGGCACTACCGATTCAGTATGCTGCGAAGTTTCAATCAGATTGGTCGGGTTGTTGTGTGTTTCTCGTACATTTAAAAAAAAAATTTGCTTGTGGAAAATGGAAAAATGGAAAATGGAGAAAATTGAGTTTAGAGCTGAGTCTGAAGAATTAATTTTTAAATATGAATACATCGGTGATCAGGCGTTCACAGCAATTAATACTGCTGCTCCAGGAAATGTATTGTGGCGCATGACAGAGACACACAGACCCAATGTGTCTCGAGATATTTTCGAATATTTCTAATTGCCTGAGGGAAAAATACGATACTGCAGAAACTACACGAAGATAGTGGGGAAAACGTAAATTTCGGGCACGTAAAATCGGAGTCCCTCTGTATTATCACCGTGGCACAGTTCGCCGTGAGCTGTCTATCGTAAAAAGATGACAGTATATTATACGGTCTCCAATTTTATTAGATTCAATATGAACATTAATTCAATTTTCATAGCTGATTTTGGCAAAATTCATGAATTATTCAAGAATGTAAACCTAACCTAACCTAACAAATAATCCAATATATCGGCTATTTTCAAAATTTGTTTGCTGCTGGCTTTCTGTAAAGTGTAAACCGACATGAACCGTGTTTTATTTAGACATGAATTTTATGTCAGTAGGTACTATACGACTCAAAGAGGTTGGATGGTTTTTAATATACGGCCATATATTATTTCATACATACATTTCACAGTGAAGTGTGATACAGCGAACTGCATATGTACAAGTTTCCGGACACGGCAAGTAACATGTGACCCCTCGCCATATTGGATAAATAGCTATTAATAAACACTTATTTATATTTATACAATAAATTTTACACGTATATTATCATTTAATCAATCAGCATATTACATAAAATTGTATCATACAATCACATATTTTAAAATGTTATTATTCTTGAAGTGAAATAGCGTCTTTACTATCAGAAAATTTGTGATGTGCGTTTATCTTACTCAGCTGGTCAACCCGTCGCGCCGGGCCCCCAGGCTAGAGCTCTCAGCCCTCCCATAATGGGGACCATTACGCACCCTTTTAATCTCAATTAAGACTAGGTCTCAATGTACCTATATTGAAATTCAACTTGAAACCAACATAATCATAAATCAAAACTGTTTACAATGTTGCATTCTTTCCCGCGCCCGCAGACACACATACACGGCCGCAATTTATAGTTAAAACTCGACTGTCAAAATAATATTTAGGCTTCGAAAACGTCATTCTATATCTCACAAAAAAACAGAGATGCACAGTGGCTTCAATTGTCATTTTCATCGTGACTGGTGACAGGCCAGTCGTCTGGACTAGCTTGACAAGCGACTTACGTGTTCTAAATTGTGTGGAATCAATAAATGGCAGCGGTGACTTTTTGCACTGCACACATAAGTGACATTCATGGCATGTGCATCTAAATATGCTGCGCGTTTCATTAGCTGTTTTATTTTTCAACCAACAATGTTGCATCGACACTGAGATGGTACATTAAATTACATGTGTTTTGTGAATGCAAACAGAATCACTTTGATAAATTCGATGAATTACAGTCAGGACGAGTATATATGTGCGACCGACCATTTCATCTCATATATTATTATCATGTAGGTATATAATGAACAGGAGACAGTGACTGTAAAAAGGTTGTGTATCACTCAAGAATGTCAAATATAGTTGCTCATTGTCACATAACATAGAGATTGTGATGAAATTTTAGTAATTTTTTAGTTACCTAATTTTAAATTTTTATTCAGTACCTACATACTTTTCATGCATCTTTGAACATTCAAAGAGCCATATTTGAGATCTATGTTTTACCGATAGTGACCTTCGCCTTAATGGCCGATGATCAGTGACAGATTTAGACAATTAGACATGTCGTCTTTTACCAGAACTCGTTATAGTCAAATTATAAAATATTGTCAGTGTTGTTCTATTAGTGTGAATAATAAACCATAATGAAATATTTTTTTAAATAGTTATAAGTATTTTGGTAATAGATAATAGCAATGATTTTAATGAATGACATGTAACTGTAAAATAATAAATATTTATGATCTTAAATCTCACCTGAATTGAAAATATATTTAGATTTTTACACTTATTCTTGATGAAAATGTTTTTCATATGTCGACAAAGGACTTTAATTATTACAGCTGCTTGTAGGACGGGTGTAGTATAATTATATACACGAATTTTGATGCGTCAGACTAATATTATGTTAGTGCCTATACACACTTGCATGCGGCAGGCCGCTGCGGTTAGCCAGCATACAAAAAACGATAGGCGGCAGGTCGCCGCGGCTAGCCGCAAGGCGGCCTGCCGCAAGTGCGTATGGGCACTTAGATTGCCAAAAGCTGGTAAGTCGATAATTTAGATATTTAGAGTTATCAATGGATTATGTGTCTATATATATAAATATGTATGCTAGACATTGATATACTACTAGATGAGTAGTTACCATACAAGTGTCATTTTAAAAATGTACCACAAAAGAAGATATTACGAATATCGTCTTATAATACTTCCTTATAGGTATAATGCATTAAGACCGTTATCATGGATTCTCGAATATCACCCGTATTACAAGGGATGTAAAACTTAATTTCTGTACAATAGTGAACATAAGGGTGTCTGAAAAACACTGTTTATGGCATTCGAAAATAATCAGGAACGAACTGGGAATATTACTTTTAATTTAATATAACTTTAAATATTATGTCAGTAATATTTATTACATTTATATAATTGCCTTTTCTGTTACACTGTGTATAATCTATATTGCATTGTTAGCAATGACATTATTAATGGACGACACACTCAATACAGTAGCTAGCAAGTAAATTCGCGCATTCGCATGTATAAGTAGACGTCACGCAATTTCCATTATGCGATATCACGCATCGGGAATTTATAGCAATATGACTTTTATTGTAATGGCGTTAGAGCAGTGTTTCTAATGTCAATGTTCATTTGAGCGAACCCGTTCGAACCGAACCATTCGGCAGACCCAACAAAAAGCGTCAGGAATTTATAGCAATATCACCTTTATTGTAATGGCGTTAGAACAGATTATGCCATTCGGCAGACCCGACGATAAAGTGAGTGTCATTTTCTTTTCCAGATGATTCGTCCATATTAATGTCATTGATTGTTAGATTAATAACTTTATTGTGTTGAGGAGTAGGAATGCAATAATCAGACACATTGATATATTAAGTCTTAATGTAATATGAGAGATGGAATTAAATGTATTAACATATTATGCAATCAAACAATATTACATTTTCATTTGATATTAGATATTTATTGAAGATCTTCTAAACATAATATTTAGATAAGAAACAATAGTTATCATTGTTTTATATTTTAAGGTAAGTACCTATTTTCCCACGTTTTGTTTTTTTAATAAAGCATTTTCATATGTCTACTGCTATGACATTAATATGGACGAAGCATCTGGGAATAAAAATGATATTCACTTTTTTGTCGGGTCTGCCGAATGGCATAACCTGTTCTAACGCCATTACAATAAAGGTGATATTGCTATAAATTCCCGATGCTTTTTGTCGGGTCTGCCGAAAGGTTCGATTCGAACGGGTTCGCTCAAATGAACATTGACACTAGAAACACTGTTCTAACGCCATTACAATAAAGGTCATATTGCTATAAATTCCCGATGCGTGATATCGCATAATGGAAATTGCGTGACGTCTACCTATACATGTGCGAATGTCGCTGTGTGTGAATTTACTTGCTAGCTACTGTATTGAGTGCGTTGTCCATTAATAATGTCATTGGTCTACTGATAGTTAATCTTAAGTTTGGACCTAATAGGTTGAGCAAATGGCTGACATCCATTTCTCGTAAAAAACAAAATCTGTCAATACAAACCTCTACTCTGTGGAGGCCCATATGATCCTATTAGGATCGGACATGGTCGAAAGAAAAAGAAAGAAGAATTAAAAATACTATTGAAATATAATACATAATAATTATATTATTTATTATATTTAACCATTATGGTTTCCAAACAAAGATCAACAATGAAATTTAAAAGCAATGGATTTTTCCAAATATAAAAATAAGTCTAATGGTAATTATTATATTTTTATTATTTTATTTAAACTTTGTATTTCTGTCCATTTTATCGCCTCTGCGCCGCGAAGAATTCCAAAGTCCCATTAATTATATGTTGATTTTAATATTTTATATAACAATATTACAATTATTATAACAAATTGTATTGATATTAGTGATAATTATATATGGTTCGATTATGTAACAATTAAATTGATTATATACGAATATGAAAACATGACAGTACAAGAAAAACATTAAAGTTTACTCAGTAACATAAATAATATACGCGATATCCAAAGGATACGGTAAAACAAATTATTACTTTCATAATATTGGTAGTGATTGTAAATTGAGACTAATGTTTTATTTTAATAAGAAATTCGTCAAATTTAAGTATCTCTACATTGTCATTCTCCTTCCATTTTATTTTCGTTTATGTGAGTTCGGTCCTGTACTTAAAGCTTGCAAGCCACCAAAAATGCATGTCTGAGCGGTCAGAGAAAGTCATCATGAGCTGACTAAGTTAGAGTAAGATGCAAGCTATATATGGCTTATTCATGACTATTGCCGTATTATATATAATTGAGCGTATATTGAGTTTAGTCCGCTGATATTAAAACAGTAAGTTTCGCCACTTGGCCGAGTCGCAGAAAATCAGGGGTCATTTGAAGAAGCATAATATGGTTCATCCAGTAGTACATCAATGATGCTAGAAAAAAAATCAAAGTCATCCGATATATAGAATGTGCACATAGCATGTCAAACTTTAAACTGCAATTACTCCATAGCATGATTACGAGACTTACCAACTTTTGGCAGTAACCCCACGAATTAATATAATAAATGGTACTAATACCTCAGAGGATATGGGCAATATATACCGATAATACAGTAGAATGTCACTATTATGATGTATGTAAAATAATAAATATGAAATGCTGTATGTACTTAATATATTTATAATATGTGTGCTTTGCCCACTGAAAAAATTACACAATGTTGTACACAACATACTGGCCATATTTGATAAATCTTATCAATTTTTGTAGGCCAGATTAAAAATTATATATTATGTAGTTCCTATTTAAAATTAGTTCACTTTGATGAAATGTCGGCAAACTACTAAATAAAACGTGTACATGAGGTTTCATTCTCAAATCGAGGGTATACTTGCAGAACGCATTAAGTGAGTTTTTGCTGTTTTTCTGTTTTAAATGCCAAAATTCTTAGAATTTTACGCTCTACGTTCTGGTAAAACGCACTTAGTCATAGGATATACTGGTAAGAAAATAGAAACTGCATTAAGTCATATTGTTATTTTTTTATACTGACAGAAAGCATTATATGACCTATAATGCGTTCTGTGTGTACAAAATACGGGACTTGTAACATGGCATATGCATTAAGTGTGACATAATGCATTCTGTCAGTACAAATTTTGTCAATAGATGTCACCATAGGGCATAGGCAATATCTTTGCAATTTTAATTCATATGTCTTTAGTGATTAGTGAAACAATACATTGAACCATTTGAAGAATTTATTAGAATGACTTCGTCTCAAAGAGCAAAACATAATATATTAAAGATGTGTTGGAGTTGTTCTTATGATCGCAAAAAAGATTACATTCTAAAAAATGTTGAGATTGAAATTCCCGTTGATAGAAAACCAAGGAATGAAAAAAGGAAATCCAGACAAAACTAAAGAGTTATTTCTTTTTCAAGAGTGGACAAAAAGTCAGAGTCTGAATTTTTTTTTTAAAGTAGTTACTTTACACATTTCAAATAGATCAGTAATTCACGCATTTAAAGGACAAGAAGACGTGGGAGTACAGTTTACGTTACACGATCGTAGAGGTAAACATCCCCCTATTCACAAAACAAGCAATGAGAATTTAATCCATATAAAGTCTCACATAGAATCCTTCCCGTTTATGGAGAGTCACTACACGAGAAAGGACATATATATAAGGTAATATTTAGACAGTAAATTAACAATTTGCAAAATGTATAACCTGTGTAAAGACTATTGCACAGAAAAAGGCGTATCACCATTGACACAGAAAACCTATCATAGAGTGTTCTGCAAAAATTATAATTTATCGTTTTTCAAACCAAAAAAGGACCAGTGCACATTTTGTAATAAATACAAAGTAAGTTGCCCCGAAGACAACATCATAATGGAAGAGGATTTTCAGAGTCATTTGAAAAGGAAAAATGAATGTCATTCTGAAAAAGAAATATGTCCAATAATGATTCCTTATTCATGACTGTAACATACGATCTTCAGAGTGTGTTACATATACCATCGACAGAGGTTTCACTGCTCTATTATAAAAGAAAATTAAATATGTTTAACTTAACTATTTACGAAGGTCCAAAGCCGAATAAAGGATTTTGTTTGGCTTGGACCGAAATAAATGGAAAGCGAGGTAGTTGCGAAATAGGAAGTTGTCTCATGTGGTATCTCAAGCAGCTTCCATCGAGTGTAACTGAAATATCTTTCTTCTCCGATACATGCGGAGGCTATAATAGAAATTTGCAAGTATCTGCTCTTTTCTTGAATCTATGGAATGCGATTCTATGCATAGTGCCATAGAAAACAGGCAAAAGTTTGCGTCGATTTATTGTGCCAATGACTAAATGATTTTTGAATGTCTCGTTTCATTTCGAAAAAGAAACCATACGAAACAAGCGAGCTAAAATATACTGACTTTTATGACCTCAAATTTTTATCGAATCAGTTAATAAAAAATAAAAACTTGGCGTAAATTGGCTAAAAATGAAATGTCTTAAATATGAAAAGGAAAAACCATTTACCATTTACCATTCAATATAAATATAGTTTTAGTGATGTGTACGAAACAATAAACGTTTTAAACATTAGAAATGCTTCGCGTATCAACCAAATTTGTTTTGTAGAAATCGAAAACATTCCACAATTGTAATATAAAAATCCATTAAAAACAAGTTGTGCCAAAAAAAGGATTTGTGTGAAAAAAGTGTAATACTGGACATTTTTCATTGGTGGTTTCAACAATTATCTGCCGAGAATAACAGCTATCCAGACTTACTTCCGGAGCCCGATATAAATGATTCCGATGCCGAAAACGACGTTCTTTTTTTAAATATTAATACTGATACTAATCTAATTGTTTTCATGAATAAGTGCAATGTGCAAGTGCAAGGAAATGCAAAGAATGTCAATCAGAATTAAGGCTAGTCGTAATATGTAGCATACTATCCAATCTGCACACCCTTCAGAGAAATGTTATTGTAGTTTACGGTAAATAATTTAATTTTAAAAAAATCTGTTTAAAAATTATTGTGATTTATTATTATTTCATTGTATATTTTCTATATTTCTCTAATTTGAAATAAATAATGTTATTTTCATTAAAAATATTATTTTTATTTGTATTATTATGTACCAATCTAATCATTAACATAAAAAAATATAACAATAATGCATTGTCATTTATCTAATAATATGTCAAAGTTAGCGAATAGTTACTGACAGAATGCATTATGTCAGCGGTCACATCACATTTACATTTAAAAAAAAATATCCATACAACTTATCAACATCAAATCTTATGTTTTGTATGCCAAAAAGGTTATTCTTTATAATGTAGAAAAAAAATATATAAAACATAAAACATTCTACATGGGAGAAAGCTTTGAAAAAAAAAATAAGCTATTAATGCGATTATCTCAGAACTTGTTTTAATGACTTAATGCTTTCTGTCAGTATACCCTCGAAATGATAGATGATTATAGTACTATGAATAAATAAGTTTTAAAACCACTGTACATATTAGGTACCAGTGGCGAAGGGTGGAGTTAGGCTATTAAGATCCGACATAAATAGTATATATACGAAACTTTGTCAGTCAAACGTATTTGTTTTCATTGAACTAAGATTACAAATTGCAGATAGGTTTAGTTAGTTTTTAAAATTTATTTAAACCCCACATAGACCATGCCATAGGATGGAGAATATTTTTTATCAATAAAAGAACTGACATAATTTGTAATAATATGTATTCTTAATTTAACGAAAAGAAATAAATATGACTGAAGAAGTGTGCACTATTTTTATCAGATCGCCCATAGCATATCTAAACTATTATGGTTTGGTTTAATTGAATTTTAAAAACTAACCAGCACCATCTATAAATTGTATTCTTCGTTCAATGATAATAAATAAGTATGACTGACAAAGTCTATTGTGCACTATTTATGTTGAATCTTAACAGCCTACCTCGATCCCTCGCCACTGCTAGGTATCTACTATATAATTTAGCCGGCTCTCACATCTAAACTTGCCTCGTCTGCCGCACAGCCATAAATCAAACCTTCTAAGAACGTCAATCCGGTGTTGGATATGAAGACTGCGCACGTCTACCTAGCGACAGTCAGACGTAACTTTCGAAACGAATATATATTTGAGCCGGTATAGGAATGGCCAATTCGTAGGTGTTGCAGTCGAGGTGAGTTTAGATGTGAGAGCCGGCTTACCGTTCTTTATATTGAAACTCGCGCAAGCTATTTGAAAGTGGCCTTGAACAAAATGTAATAAAATATAAGTTTAAGACATATGTAGGATTCGATAGTTGCAGGGGCACAAGAAAGACTGGGACAAAATAATGTTGCAATCTAAAATTTTTTTTTTAACATCTAGAGATCGAGCCCAAATATACAAAATTCATCCAAAAAGACCTGCGGGTCTATTCTTAACAGTTATCACTTTGGTACGTTTCCGTTATTTTCATTGGTCAACAGAGAAGGCATTCCATACGCAAGACAGTTATCTAAAATAATTGGTAAATTCGTAATACAGTGAAAATTTAGGTTGGTAGTTATCGGTCAAATTCGGTTATGTTCGTGCTGGCCGTTACGGCCGAACACAACAATTTTGAATTGTCACCTCAGACATACCAGCGTAACCTACAATTTTATTAGTCATGCCACTGGGATTGCAGCATAAAATGTAATTGCATCAAAAGAAATATTAAGTTACTACTAGCCACTCAATATTTGACAGCTCACGGAGAACTATAAATTAAGACGGCGGCCGTGACGTAATCATATTTCAAAACAGTCAGATCTTGTATATCAATACTAAATTGAAAAACTGTTTCGCTCTACAAGTTAACACAGTCTAGACAGGGGCTGTTACAAGATAGCACTTTTTGACAGTTCAGACGGTTAACTTATTGACATAATTAACCGCCTGAATACGTAAAGTGATAAATGTGATATATTTATCACAGTTAGCTCTTTTTGGATGTTAAGTGATATGTTAGAATAGGCCTGCTGGTCCACTGATTAAGTTAGCTACAAGGATTTCACATTGTAGGTTCATTTGCAGAAAACTTTACACTAGTATTACATTTATTTGACAATTTGGTGGGCATGAAAAGACAATCTGTCACGACAAGTAGATAAGTTACAATAATTAATATTACACATTTATTTAGTTGAAATAAAATTCTTTATGCACTCGAGAAAGTAATCACAATGACCATAAAAAATTGTAGCTTTCGTAGTTTTCAATAATCGTAAGATATCTATGTAGTTAAGCAGATGTCACTGCGCATATTAATTACATTTTAGTGGTTAATAACTGTTATAAATAAATTAGTCTACACGTTATGGGTAAACATTAAATAATCGTTTGCTATTGAGCCTTCATCACTGGTATTTTTATGGTCAAAAAATAAACAATTACTTAGTAATAAGTCTTCGCCACCGGTATATTATACAATAATCATTTTGAAATTGATAGCATCACTTCAATACGATTTGATTTTAGGATCGGACATGGTCGAAAAAAAAAATGGACTCTAGATATACATTTTATATTATAATACATACACTCGGGTCTCATTTTTATGCTGTTTATATTTAAGGCAAATTCTCAAAATTAAATATTTTGGACTGTATTAGCATAACCAATATTGCGATATTCGCCCTAAAAGCAAAAGGGCACTTGTGCATAAATTGAGTTTTGAGAATAACGCATTTTAAGTGTTTTGAAGTGAAAAAAAAATTGAGAGGTTATTATTACTTAATATTTTGAAATGAAATTTGGAACACTGCAATTTTTTTTTTTTTTCTCTATCGTAATATGTATTATATAACTTGTGGAACGATCAAATAAAAAATTAAATCACCAAATAAAATCGATATCAAATTAATACTATGTGAGAGCATCTAAAATCATGCACTGTAATTATTAATCCTATGTGAGCGTCTGCCGCAATAGATCAGTATTAAAATAATCTTATGTGAACACGGCATGTTTACACATGATTCAATGTATTCAACACGGTGTATATAGAGTTAATCCTATGTGATAAAAACATGGAAAAAGCTATGATTTTTCTATTAAATAATAGATATATTATTATTATAAAAAAATATGTTTATCTAATTTTAATTTATGATTAGCATCTACAAAAAATGTTAAAACATAATATATAAACATTTACGATTATTTTTTAAAACAGTTTTTTTTCGATTATCTCAGAATATGACTCAAACCACATAGGAGGTATTTAATATACAGCGACGATATACGTTACATGCGAAATCCGGTGTTTTTTCCGTTTTGTTGCAAGGAGATATTGACACATGCTTCGATGTTGAGGCAGGCAAGCTTACCCCGTAGTGTTTTATGCAACGGCTAGTACAATGCTGATAAAACCAAGCGAGATTGAGCGTCCCTGAGCGATATTGACCCCCATCCTTATCAAAGCTGAGTGACCAGTATATTGTTTACATAACAGTGAGCATTTGAATCGGGACACACCGGACATATTATATGAACTGCACCTTTTCGCTTTTTCTTAATAGCGTGATTTTTAATTGTATGTTTCTTAATTATTATCGTAAGATTGAATTTGAATTTGATTTTAAATTGTTTGTCTTTTCAATATTGAAATTTCAAATTCGTATGATTAAAATCTTAATTTTTTGAAGTAAGTTAATATTTTTTTTATGCGGTATCCTGTGGAACACATCTACTGCATAAAAAGGGACCCGCGTGTATATATATTGTAATTGAGGAGTAAGCGAATGTATATAATCAAAGCATTAAAACGCCATGTACGATACCTTAGTTCTATAAGGAAACAACTCAAAATACCTTGTTCTAAGATAATGGCGTTTGACAAATTTGCGCAAATTCTGATTTCAATGTTAAAGCCTTGATTTTTTAAATAAATGTGCTTATTTTTTATTTAGTTCAAATGAACTTAGCAATGCACAGTGAAATTTTACAGTTTAACAAATAATTAACCCAGACATTCCCGTTTTTAATTGAATTAACGATTAATCCCAGAGATGGTTATTCGATTTTATGATTTGTTGAAGAAATTTTTGATTATTTTTTTTTGTTGAATTATAAAGAAAAGACCTTTCTACATCGGATGGCATTATTAACCTTTTTGTTTCCCTATAGAACTAGGGTATCAAATTATATATTATAGCTTGTTATCATATAAGATAATCAAATTGAAAACTATTTACATGGACTTAACTGAATTTGGTTCAATCTTGACGCCTGCATTTAAATTGTAAAGATGGTAGCCATTTATTGATGGAATTTGACACGATATCAGATAGCGTAGTTATTAGGATAAATCGGTATGGTTTAGCTTAATGATTAATATGCACTTAGTCCAAAATTTTCCATGATTTTTCTAATACAAAGGTATGTTTTTAGGACTTTGCCAAATTATGTATTTTTAATAATCTATATCAGCACGTAAAAATAATATAAGTATGTGAGTATATACTGGTATAACGATAGTGAGACAAAAAAACATTAGATAATAACTGCACAAAAATGAACTCACGAAAAAATTTAATAAAAAAATAGTGTAAATTAAAAATGGGACAGAAATGAATTTAATCCCTAGGTGGTGTCCCCCAATATTATAACAAATCCACCTTGTACTGGGATCTGTTCTAAATTGGACGTAACCCGAGGCGCAAATATGATAGGAGGTGTCTGCAGTTTTAGTTCTGGTTTCATTAGTTATGATATGGCTTGCGTAAATAGTCTTGTATCTTTTACGCTTCCTGGTTTCTGCCAAGTAATTTGCAGCTGAGGTAGACTTGACAGGGGTGGTGCTCGGGTGAGATTCGTGAAGTATATCCATTAAAAAAGTAACCCGTACCTTGTATTTAATCTAAATATCGTCATTGTGCCTTCAAAACCAGCTATGTGTTTTTTGCAAAGAGTTATAGAATATGCAAAACACACTGCAAATTTTAATGACCGCATTTTAAAACTTGGACATATTATGTTTAAATGATTCTTTAATTAATTAAAGAATTTTTTCCTTGATCTGTTGAAATTGCAAAAGCTGTCTATAGTCAGGTAGCAACACTAAATGGTGAGTGCCGATGGTAGCGTTAGTTATTGTACAATTGTGGTAGTCAGGTTACCAGAAAATGAAGATTTTTGATTGCATATTTCGTTTATATTAATTAATGTATTATCATTTTTAGATATCGACTGCTTACTCTGCAAACTGGCTAACTCCATTTGGGCAAATTGTTCAGGAAGGAGAAAAGACTTAATAATTGAACAATCGAGCGGAATTTAACAATAATTCCAAAAATATAGTTGGAATTTTTTTTTACAAATCAGCTCCACTATGAATTAAGTGATACACTATTTTAGCTTCCCTTTTATATATAAAGAAAATTTATATAAAGAGCGGAGTTGTTCCATTTACGATATTGGAAATTTGGCACCTGCAGTTGGCTGTTTTGTTTGAAGAACGATAACGCATTTATTTATAGGTTTAGGAGTTTGAAATTTTGTGTGAGCATAGAAAACATGCTTTATAACAAAATGCCATCAAAATCTCATTTTCGGTCAAAAGTGCAGTTGGCTGCTTTGCAGAGTAAACAGTCATCATTTTCTTGCATTTAAAGTATAAGCAATAACTAGCCGCGGCCTGAATATAGTGGGTTTTAGATGCCAGTAAAATGGCTCAAAAGGCACATGGCTGGTTTTGAGGAATGGTGAGTTAAAATTTTTTTATTGCAAAAATATTATTTGATGAAAAGTGTGGACGTGGACATAGCTGGTTTTGAAGATGCTATTGACATAATAATATAATAAAAATGAAAGTATATTTGTCTTCCATTTATGAATTGGTTTGGTATTGAAAATAATATCATTTTGTTTGTATATTTTTTGCTGTTTAGAAATATTTTTGTTGCAATGTATTGTATACAATTGACGAAACCTTTATATTATAAAAATATTGTAAAATGTAATAATTGTTTTTTTAGGTTAGGTTATATTCAATATCGTAAAATATTGTTATGTTAGGCAGGAACAAAGGAGTCACGATATGGTTATCATTATATTTAATATTTCAATAAAAACCAAGAAATGTTTTGTAAGTTGTATCAGTGAAGTAAAACTGTTTAAAATCATTATCCAAAAAAATGTTTAATCTATATTTTTATTTAAGCAAAAGATTACTCTTCACTCACTCTCAGAAAAAAAATGTGTAAGTATGCAAAACCTATGCTTTGTTGCAAGAAAAATAAATATCCACAGTTAATCGTCACTGTATAATAAATACCTCATATCGTCGTATGTTTCTACAAACACGTATCTCAAAAAACACAACTTTTCAGGAGAGGCAAATACCAACTTTATTCTCTCAGTTTTTAATTTAGAAATAAATTTTCTTCTATGAAATATCCATTTCGTATAGTTACACATATTTTCATGAAAAAAATGTTGTGTTTCTCAAATTTATCGCACTATTCTTTCGACCGATCAGTCATATTGTCGAAGATACGAGAATGCGTTGCAACTTTACTGTGAATATTACTGCAGTAAACACGTATCTTGACTTACGAGAAAGAGCTTCAGTATAATCATCTGTCGGAGTTCAGTATTCTGTATACTTACAAACACGTAACTCGAGATACGAGTTTATAATATTTATAAAAGTCTTTTATTGTGATACGAGTTTTATGTAATTGCTTAAATCTTTTATGTTATAAAGTATGTTTTGAGATACGTGTTAGTGGAATATGTGCGTATTCAAATTCTGAATTCATTACATCAAACAACTCAAAACTGACAAAAATTGAGATACGTGTTTGTAGAAAATTAGCGACGATATGTGGTAATTTTGACGAAAATGAATTATTAATTCTTTTTCTCTACCATAATAATATGTATTATGTAACTTGTGGAACGATCAAATAATAAAAAAAATCAAATGAAATCAATATCAAATAAATACTATGTGAGAGCATCTAAAATCATGCACCGTAATTATTAATCCTATGTGAGCGTCTGCCGCAATAGATCAATATTCAAATATTCTTACGTGAACACGGCATGTTTACACATCAACGTATTCAACACGGTGTATATAGAATTAATCCTATGTGATAAAAACATGAAGAAAGCTACATTTTTTCTATTAAATAATAGATAATAATATATTACAGAAAAAATATGATTATCCAATTTTAATTTATGATTAGAATCTACAAAAAACATATGTATATCATTTACGATTATTTTTTAAAACAGTTTTTTTCGATTATTTCAGAATATGACTCAAACCACATAGGAGGTATTTAAAATACAGCGATGAAATGATAGATATAATATGTATACATATTTTTTATTACAATATAAGTAGGTACTACAAATTTTTAAACTTTTCAGTGTTGGATAGTTTGAAAAAAGTTTAAATATTACGAGTGACCCAAAATGATTTTTTGATGGATGTACAAAGTCGTGGAAAAAGTATTGTATTGTGCATAGATAAGCTAATTTTTAAAAATTGGATATCTTTGGCTGTGCTTGTTCCTTTAAAAATATGTTTTTATGGAAACTCACGGGACTGAAAACAATCTGCAAAAGCGATTATTAATCATAAAATATGTGCACTTTTAAAATTGCCATTTAAGAATAACGGTGATAAAAAATCCATTAAAATAGTTGTGTAGCAAAACTCAGTATATTTACCTATTCTAGTGATTTAAATTAATACTAAAGTTTATGGGGTACCTTATATTTTGCATCAGTATGAGCTTTACTATATTTCGTATATAGCAATAATATGACAGTTCTAACTGGATGTCCCTTAAATCGTTAAATTTTAATAAGAACTTGAACACTTATTACTGACTATTGGGTATAATATTGTCTTATTTTTTTTTGTTGCTATTTTGTATTAAATGGTTGTGTTAGGCTGGTATTAGACTATAAAAGATCTTTGACAAAGATCTTTTATCAAATGTTATATAGCATTTATTTTAACTCATTGGAGACAAGATAGATTCTGCATGATCACTGAACTGGTTCTATGTCTTTCTATGAGGCCGTGATCGACAGGCCGCACATAGAAATTTCGTGAGTTATCTCGCCCGACTTTAAGCTTATATTACTAGCCACTGTCGATTGATTTGCATAATCTAAAAAAATTAACACACAGTGACATCTGTTTGAATAATTATGAAATACATATATATATAAAATAGGGTGCTGCGATAGACTAATATTTGATAAAAGATAATGTCGTACTTAGTGACGTAGAGGCCTGACGCACTGACTGGTATTGAGACCCCCTACGATAAAAAATGAACAATCTAATTGTTTGTATATACTTAATTAACCTATTTTTACTTCTAATCAAGAGCTATAAGAACCCTTTTATATACAGGGATTTTGTTATGCTTTGGGAAATACCTATTTTCCACTCAATTTCGTTTCCAAATTGCGATATAATTTAATTACTGAGTGGCAGATTTTAACTCTTCGGAGGCCCCCTTTTCAATTTTTTAATGAATTGATTGTGTCATGTTGCATTAGAGAAACGCGCGTGTGGTCGCGCTATTATCTTTTATAAAAAATCTTTTATAAAGTATAGATTATAAAAGATTTTATAAAATATTCTTTATAAAAGTTATTTGATTAAGATCTTTTATAGTCAAATACCGGCCTTAGATTGTACGTATTATGAGTTATTAATGCTATTTTGTCTTAATACTATTGTAGGGTATTTGGTGATTATAAATAAACAATATTTCGACTAACTGAAACAACCAATTAGTCGGTAATAATTATGCATTTTTATTGATAAGTGTTTGATCTTGGTATAAGTTTGTTTTTATGTACATAAAACCAATTGGGATGCACAATTTAATATTATGCTCTAAAGTTTAAAGAATAAAATTGATGAAAATAATATATAATGTGTTTTATTCCTTGCAGTTTTGTCACTTGGACCATACAGGCTAGTTAAGGTTGACAGAAATCTAAGGTCATGGTCATTGTCCATGGTAGGGGTGAAATTCGGCAGTAAAGTAGCACTTAACCTTATCAATCTATCGTCCCATAAAAGGTTCCACACCTCATAGATTACTGGGGACTTTTTTTTGGTCAATAAGAAGATTGTGGGTTGAACATTCTTGCCAAATCTCTGCTTCACTAACAATTAGTTAGTCGAAGTTAAACTACAACGGTTTTCTTGTCAAAGTTTACTTAGAACAGTTTTTATTGACTTAAAACAGTTTTTACTGTTACTGTTTTAAGTAACAAAGTTATACCTGGTGTTATTAGCAGTAATTGCTTTATTAGTAGTAATT
Source organism: Rhyacophila brunnea (assembly GCF_057557595.1). Lineage (NCBI taxonomy): Eukaryota > Metazoa > Arthropoda > Insecta > Trichoptera > Rhyacophilidae > Rhyacophila > Rhyacophila brunnea. Next base: position 17,447,394 of record NW_028232893.1, on the reverse strand, counting down.
TGGTTACAATTTAAGCTTTATATATTTTTGGTAAGCACGCTAACGCGGATTCAGCCGTTACAGGTTCAAGTCCTGTTGGGTGTCGCATTTTTTTTTTCTAAAAAAGATTTTTTCTAGTGGGTATATGCATGAGGGTACCATGAATAAACATGAAGAAACAGAACGGTGACAAAACAGAACAGTGGCAAAAGAGAACAGCGATAAATAGAACTATGACCTTTCAGGAAAAATATAGCATTTAATATTGAAATTGTCATATTTCTATATTATGTTGTATAGATTTTTAATCAACAGGTATTCAATATGCCATAAAAAATATCAAATTATATAATTTCTACATTCTTAATCGCTGGAAAGTCTAACTTAAACAGGACTCAACTCGGTGTTGCCAGCAAGCTAGGATTCTTGGGTGACTAGGTACAACGAAATAATGAGTTCAATAATTCTGTAGAGATAAAAAAGGAAGATCACCTCTCTTTCCAATTAGAACAATGAATCATTTTGAGGCTGCTGCTGAAAGATGTCCTTAGACTACAAATTATTGTTGTGAAGGTATTCACAACGCCTTAAACGCATTGTTTCATTGTAGTCACCCAAGCTTTTGGAACTTATTAGTATTAGATTGATTAAGGCGAGATATAGCTTGCCAGCGATTATTATTAGCCAATGGCCATACAGGTCACCTTGAAGTTAAAAAAAAGGTATGAGGCCCTTATGTTATGCATGATTATCAAAATCAAGCAGAAAAATTGAGGTTTTCACGCCGAATGGCCAACATGCAGTGATTATAATTGTATTAATTTATTAAATATGGCATGGTCTAAAAAGATCGTGACTAGGCGATGCGCGGATTGTGCAAATGACGCGAGCCGAACGAAATATAATTTGTCATAAAAATTCAACAAGCGTCCTTTTAATGTTATGTTTATTATTATATTCGTAATAATAATAGTATATTCATTGACATGTTTTCTTTTTCAAGTACATGCGGAACGTTTCTTAGTCATCTTTACACGATTTAAGAATAAATTCCTCCGACGCCATCACAAAACAAATTGACGTGCTCACACATCTTCAGTCAGTCTCCGATTGGCGACGACTGCGAAATTTCGTTCCACATACTGTTGAGAATTATTTGCCGTTTCACTTATGTACGCTCTTAAGTATTAAATTAATAAATAGATACTTACTACAAAAATTAATGTTTTATTTTTCCCCTCTGTTTTGTCACCATTCTGTTTGTTCATGTTCTGTTTTACAAAATTGAAACCAGTACAAGATTTAATTAAAAAGTGGAGTACGTATTATAAAATTGTGTTTTATTTAATTACAAATAATTAATCAAATAATACAATGCAGTACCACCATGAATTGACAGTCAACACTATAAAAGAAATGTTATGTTTTGACCGATTACCATGCTTGTGATTTTTTCAAATTAAGTAATATGTTCAAATGTAACTTTTAATGAGTAAAATTTTCAATTGACATACCTACATTTTTACGTCCTGAATACAGTTCTAATGGAATACCAGTGGTGTCTCTAGGCAAAGAATCTCGTTTTTTTTATTAAACCGACTCTAATTATTAGTCTTTCATACTATCTAATGTTATTCTAGTCTTTTTGATAGCAGTAATGTATTATTCTATTATTCTGTCATTACTGTAGTACCTAACTATTTTCGTAGGTATGAGAAAAAAATATTACTAGTTATTTACATACCTATGCCTAAATATCATAATAGGCGTTATCTCAGGATTTGAAAATGTTTATCAACATTTAGTTGGCCACATATCATTAACATCAGTAACTGAATTTATTAATCGAAAAAATATTCGGAGATTTATTCTTTCTTGAATTTGTCACCCTTCGAATAACTGCCGCCACGGGACGTCACTGTGAGTTACAGCTAAGTTAATGCACCCTTTCAATATTTAAATGTTTCCAACCTCTGGTCTAACCTTACATAGTAGGTCTTAAAATCATTCAAACTCATTCTCAGAATTACATACAAGAAACGAATTCGAAGTAAGCAAAAAATCAAAATAATATGACTGCAGGGGAGATAGATGGAATATTATTCTTGTTATAAAAAGATTTTGCCCAACAAAAGACGTCTATGATAGCTGAGGGGCTTACGCGTCGGCTTATAATGTGGCTACCAGGTTCAATATTGATATTAAATTTTTGTTTGGAGTCAGAGTACGGACCTAATATCGTAACATCAATTTCTCGTAAAAACAAAAATCTGTCAATAGAAAGGCCCACTTGATCTTATTAGGTGTATCTTGATATTATTACATGGTGAAAAAAGAAAGATTTTTAGATCGCACCATTATTTTGTCTCGCTTGGCGCCTCTTCCACTCCTTCTAGTTTCCTGTCTAAAATATCGAATCATACTTTAATTTAAAACAGTTTCGCGGGCTACCAAGCATCTGCGAACTACCCACCGGTTGGACGCCATTGATATAAACAGGGATTTTTTGTCATGTAACGCGGTGGAACAGCGTTTCGGCACCTTTTTTCACGGTACTTATGTTTAATGTTTCAAAAGCAATTAGACTAAACAATATTCGCGCTTACATAGTACAAGTTAATTTTCCTGAATCATCTCATATGACAAGACATATCCTGAAAAACTATCGCGTTCGATATATGCATTGAATTCTATTGCCATTTCTTCAAGTGAATCTGAACGCGATTTTTCGCAAATGAATCTAATTATTATTACCTCAATAAGGGCTTCGTTGAAAACCAAAGCAGTTTCGGCATTTTTGTTCATCAAACTCGTCGGACCACCTTTGACACTTTTCGATCCTTCAAAATACGTTGATCGGTGGTTACTCAGTGGAAGACATTCGGCAATTAGACTCTAACACTAAGAAAAAGAATCTAGACGATTTGCCAGACGAGAATTTGGATTGAACTTTGGAAATCACCATGGTCCCCACAAAGGGGGGCTGACAGGGCTCTAGCCTGGGGATCGACCAGATAAGTGAGGTAAACGCACATCACAAATTTGCTCTAATCATAAAAAAATCGCCTGCGGGAAACATGATTATGTACCTACAGATTTTTTCTGGCATGAATTAAATGATTTTGATCTGGACGATATGTGGTTCCAACAAGATAGTGCAACATGCCATACAGCTCGTGACACAATCAACTTATTAAGATATATTATCCCTAAAATATATATCTCTTATTTGATAACCCTATACCTACTATAAAAAAAACCACTAATTTTATGTGTCACCAATGTTATCTTCAATAATAATTAGATAGGGAAAAGGTCTTAGTTATTTTTACAAAATACGTTGGTTGTTGGAATTTATGATTTTCATTTTATTGTTTATCGAGGGGGAGGGGATCAGTGTAAACCCGACGCTGACTGCACTTGTATTCCTTGAATACTCATCACATCAATTGAGCCCTCAAGAAGTGAAGTAGGCCAAGTGACAAAATGGTGAAACTTTCTTATTGAAGGTTTTAGTTTAATGAACTTTTTACATTTTTTTTTGCATGGAGCTGTATTAATTTTTTTATCATATTATTGATATGCTGAATTTGTGAAGTGACACCTTTTCTTGAACCTATCATATTGTGGGTTCAAATTCAAATATTTTTCAAAAAAAAATCTAATACTTATGTATGTTTCTGAGGTGTTTCAAATTGGTATATTATTTATATATATCGGTGTGTATGAATACAAAAGTTATTCATTTTTTCATGAGCTCACATTACAAATTATAAGTTTAAAACATTCACAAGATGCATAAAAGATTTCTGTTATTATTGCGTTTTTATTGAATTATAAAAACATGACTCATAAAAGAAAGCAATTCAATGAATATTTACAACTTTTTACAATTTTTTTTAAATTTATTACGCAACAATCAAGATTTAAGAAACCATTATTATAATAACGTGTATTTGACGGCAGTACGTTTTGGTCGCCGCGGAGGATTTCGGAACATTAGTGTGTATAGAAAATTAATAATTGGTTCTTTAATTAGTGTACAGGCTTAACGGTATGTAATGTGTTAGAATAACTATTATAAATTATTTTTTTTTATTTTTTTTTCTTTTCTATTGATAGCATCTAATATAATTATGATATTGAGGGTTTCTTATATCCATCGACCGTGTTAGTCTAGGATCAATGAGTTCAGGCAATATACAATTCATATAAATCTTGTCAGTTGTGATGTAAAGAGTAATATTGTTTTTATTATTCAATGAACTAGGTTCTTACCTCAATATATTTTTTACTTGTGTTAAATAATTACTAATAAATGCCTAAGGTGATTCCATTCAATTCAACTCGGCATTAAATATATTAAATTCTAATGGATTTAAGTTTTGTACTATTTCATTTGAGTCGTTTTATGCGATCCTGGTTTCGCCTTTCGATATCGTCAGGCACTATGCGCACTCATCAAATACACACTGACAACGAAAGCAGCTAATTCTCACTTAACAATAAATTAATACAATAAAGTAAGGTAAAAACTTTATCACCTACCTATTAAGTCAAAGTGCACAATGAAAAATTTAACAAACAATTAATTATGAATAGTTGAATTGTGGCAGTATGAAAAAAAAAGATTTTACCACAAACCATCTGAAAAATACATACATCATAAAACATATACGTGATTTTCTGCCCCAAAACACTTATTTTATTATTATTTTGACGATTAGGAAAATTATGACACATGTTTCAGTGGCCATTACTATGACAGCATTCGAAAACGTATTTTACTTTAAATTTTCTACAAATTTACTATTTGTGACATAAACCACTTAAGATCGATAATAAATAGACCTTGAAAAATAATATTATTTTGTTTCTATTGATAATGCCAATAAACATACTCCTGGATACGTCCCTTTGAAAATAACAAAACATGGCGACCCAGGTACATAAAAACTGTATTAAGTACATGCAAAGTTTTTCAAATCGTTTAAAGCCCAACCAAGTAGGTATTTATCAAAATAATTAAAGTCCACCTATATTTTATCTAAACTGCTCAAGTCCAAAATATTTTTTTTTATAAATGTTGCACCGAACGAATACCTTTAGGACTTCTTTGTAGCCATCGTGGTTATAAGATTCAATTATCTTACAATATCTCACATGCTGCAACCATTTGTATTACAAGATAATAAATAATATAATATAACTACATTTTTCTCAGTTTGACATTCACTGGTATTTTATGATGTTTGATTTGTCAACACAAATTATAACACCTGGTCTACGTCATGTGGTCTTGCCAATTTGATTGTTACTGCAATGCGAGTAAAGGTCATTTTTCTATGAGTTAAAATACTGTTCGCGACGGATAAAAATTTGGAAAAAAAAGACGTCCTCACCCGTTGAAATTTAGAAGCCTACTTAGGTTAGAAATGAGAAATTAGAAAAACTATATGGATTAATCGATCAAATGGTCTCTTTTTGTTAATTTTGCAAAATAATTATATATCTAAATTGTCTGAAAATAGGATAAATACATGAAAACGTACGACGTGTTTTGGTAATATAGCGTCACTAATTGTACCGAATTTATAGGGTTTTATTTATTTTTTCATTGTTAATTATTATTTATAGTATTACGGAAATGTTATAATATAATAAAAAAATATTTTTATTGTGCAGTATATATTATTTTGTGAGAAAAAATCATTCAAAATTGGCTGATGTATACTCAAACTAAAATGGCTTTAAAATCTTTATTTTTCTGAAATTAAAAAAAGTACGTGAGTTAATCAATGAAATGTATTGTTTTACCCATTTCTCTCATACAATATATACCTGCAAAACTATTATTAAGTTCAAAAATTCACTGTGGCGTGACAGTCGTTTTGGCCAATTTCGAAAACAGGACCGACTATTTGTCATTTATTTTAAAAAGTAAAGCGAATCAGAAAATTTTAATGACACAAAAAGTGTTATTTGAATATTATTTATTAGATTTTAAATAAATAAAGTGTTTATTATGTGTCAATTCGTGTTAAACGTCCTTGCCATTTCCACGATTCTGAGAAGACAGGAAAAAACGGGTCCAATGGCCTTAACGGTCTTAACGCATTATACCTACAAGGAAATATTATAAGACGATATTCGTAATATCTTCTTTTGTGGTACATTTTTAAAATGACACTTGTATGGGAACTCCTCATCTAGTAGTATATCAATGTTGATAATTATGTTTTAAAGAGCCGTTTAACGAAGAAGTTGGAAAATCACTGCGTTATTGGTACGAAGTATACCTCTACCTAAGTGAAAAATTCCACACTGAAAGGTGACTCCACATGTCCAGAAGAAAAATGAAATACGATCAAGTGCGTGTGTTTTTTTTTCTAACGCGGTCAAATACCTTGTCAGATAAGAGAAACGGTTTCACTTGAGAGATTTATCGCAGCTTTTATGTGTGAGACTGTTTTTTTTCTTCCCCTCTGCTGAATCTACTTTGACCCCCAGGGAACAGATCTTACGTGGAAAAATCACTTCACGATATCTATACCTTTGACTATGTACCTTGCCTCAATAAAATATATATTATAGGTATTAAGGACTGCAATCCCGGAGGGAATCTATAGTCCGAGATTATGCTTTTTGTCAATGCTGGTATAAGATCAAATTTTCTAATAAGCAGGAAAGTAAACCACAAAATATAACACAATTTAGACTATAGCTCGTATTCTTGTTTGTCCGGTACAGATTTCTTCTTGTTTGTCCAAGATTTTTAACTAACTTCCCGACTAGTTAGACATTTGAAACTTTTAGAATATATCAGAACACGACGACAATGCATTCTATTAATACTTTTGGCCATCTTTAAGCAGAATTGAATTAATTTTCAGTTAATTCTGTTTTGTATGTTTCGGAAAAGAAATCGTTAAAAGTAAAATTTTACTACTCACTATTATTGGTTGCTAAGTGGGTCCTAGCAACTAAATTATTAATAAATACGTGCGTTACTATGGAAATCAATATGAAATGTCAAAATAACATTTCAGTATTCTAGATTTATTCAGTATTTCTATCAAGTAGGTACAATAAAAAGTTTTTATTAATATATAGAATTGTCAAGTTTATATGATTCAACAGAAAATTTAAAAACGTGGTATATAAAAAGTTGTTTTTATCTTGTAAAATTATAATAATAAAATTTTGCTGCATTTACCAAACAAATGAAATCTATTAACGTCGCTAGGTTAGCATTCTTATTCTGATTGCCTAACTCAAGTAATGGTTACCACCACAGAACAGATTGATAAGATTATAAATGTTAAAACTAATCGCCATGGACCAATACTGATCGCTTTATTACTTTATGACGATAAGGCCATAAAATACCAGAAGAACACAGTGTCTTCAAATATTATCAATAATGAATGCGCGTTTCGTTTATATGACAAACTTTTTTTTTATATTATTTACTTTTAATATTATAATATAGACGTCACTAAAGTAACATATTCTTTAAGTTTATTCCAAATTTATTCACATTCTAGAATTAAATCTTGTTACAGTCTCACCCAGACGGAAAATTTTTCAACGATTTTAATTATTTTTACGCTATTTACTTACTCGCGTACAAACGAAAAACATGCTTTTTAAAAACTACATTATAATATCGAAGTGTTATATTATTGGTTGCTTATCTACCTACGTCCCGTTTTTATCACCATCATCATCATCATCAGGGGCGCGACAACCCTGTCCTACTCCAACAGCTTCCTCCACCTGTCCCTATCCAGTGTGGCCACTTTCCAATTCGGTACCCCCGGAATATGGCAGTCCCGTTTTCATACTTCCTGCAAATTGATATTTTTTAAATGTCACAGTAGAATTGGTGTGAAGTTCTCTACAAATGAATAAATAAATTTTAAAATTTTACCTATTTGAAACTGCCTCAAAACTAGTAATTAGTTATCCGCAAAGGTATCACAGTTTGTAACACGCGGAGAATAGCCCTTTTGCTTTTAACCTACTCAAATTATAGTTAATTATATTGTAGGCATGTAGTATAGACAGCAAAATACATTGAACCATCATTATTTACAATATTATTTAAATTAACAATCTTAAAGCGTGTCCGAAAATTTGTACATATGCAGTTCGCCGTATCACATTTCACAATGAAATGGTGTATCGGAAATAGTATATGGTCGTATATTAAAGACCGTCCAACCTCTTTGGGTCGTATAGTACTGAGATACAATTATTCATGTCTAAATAAAAACGGAAAAAACGAAAAATAATTACAGGAAGCCAGCGGAAAACAAATTTTGAAAATAGCCATATACTGGAATTTTTATTAGGTTAGGTTAGGTTAGGTTTTCATTCTTGAATTCATGAAGTTTGCCAAAATCGGCTATGAAAATTGGCGCAGTTCCAGCCTGGCTTCCTGTAAACCGACTTGTACCAAAAACACTTACAAAATACTAATAAAAACTAACGACATACAAGGGAAAGACAGTAGAAAATACGTCTGTAATAATTAAATTAGAAATACAGAACAACGCGTATTTGTTTCATCTCGGTGCTATAGAGAAGACAGTATAGTATACGGCTATCTCTTTCTGATAAGAAAGCTCATGGCGAACTGTGGTACGGTGAAATGTAATACGTACAATTTTCATGTAACCACCTTAAAGTTGTACCTACTCGTACGTATAAAATCAATGACATTAATATGGACGAAGCATCTGGAAAAAAATGACACTCACTTTTTTGTCAGGTTTGCCGAATGGCATAATCTGTTTTAACGCCATTACAATAAAGGTGATATTGCTATAAATTCCCGATGCTTTTTGTCGGGTCTGCCGAATGGTTCGGTTCGAACGGGTTCGCTCAAATTAACATTGACACTAGAAACACTGTTCTAACGCCATCACAATAAAGGTGGTATTGCTATAAATTCCCGATGCGTGATATCGCATAATGGAAATTGCGTGACGTCTACCTATACATGTGCGAATGTCGCTATGCACGAATTTACTTCCTAGCTACTGTACTGAGTGTGTTGTCCATTAATAATGTCATTGTATAAAATAAAGAACTTTTGAAATACCAGCGAGAAAATAATATTTTATAGCTGCCATTTTCAATGCGCTAATATATAAAATATCGGATGATGATGAAAATTGGATAAGTAAATGGTATGACAATTTGATATAAAGAAACAATGCCTTGTTAAAGATAATAAAAGTGAATCCAAGGATTTAAATGCATTATTTCCAGTCAAATCCATTAGAAAGAATATTCAAATGTTTTTGTCCGAGATATCTGAAAGAGTCAGTTCTTTCTGTGTTTTTGTTCGCAGACAGTCTTTGTTTTATATAAGAGACATCGGAATAATGACTTACCCCTTTTTTACACAAACAGCTTCGCATTTTTGACAAGCTGAAAAATGACAATTGAAAAAGAGACTCGGATGACGAAAAATTCAAAAGCTTTTCTTTTAGATGTTTTTTTTATTCGGAAAACTGTGTTTGAAAATAATTAAAAAAAAATACCCACAGCTGGCACGTCATTGGTTAATTTAGAAACGTATTATAATATTAATACAAATGGTGGAAAGATTAGATGGAACCTACCATATAGCCGGATAAATGTACGCGTGGACAGATTCACAAACCACTGAAGAAACTATTACATACTTTATAAGATATTATTAAAGAAAATTAAAAACATTACAAAACAATAATTATATTTTTATTCACAGAACAGATAAATAAGATAGAAATGCGAAAGCCTCCGGAATGTCCCCAAATACTTATTACGAATATTGAATTTGCTTTTCACTTGGGTGACAAACTTTAATACCTACATTATTTTGGTACCTACAGACATAAATATTGAAAATAACATATATTATTAAACGCGTTTTCCCATATTTCTACATACTTGAGAATTATATTATCTTACAACTTACACAGAAGGTAACCCATTTCTCTTATTTTAGTGTTATCAGGTTTGATTTCTCTGTTTCACGACAAATGACGTTACTTAAATAATTATGCATTATATTGTTTCCTTTACACTGCGCGAAGACGGCATACGATGCGGATTGTATTCCCCATACTGTCTGTGGTGGTATGAGTCGTTGCGACCAGGGAGGTGGTTTAACGCCCTGAACAGTAAAAAGAAAGCAATAGTTATCATTTACAGCGTTATTTTTTACAAAAATGTACTTATCCATATTAAGTTCGATAGTTCTCTTTACTTTTAATAGATAGAAACAATAGTAACTATATACCTAATTCAATACCTACTTTATTGAGTGTTGTATTGGTAGTATACCTAAGTGCGATAAACGTTCTTGTTGCGTTGGTAATCGAATGTAACTACTAATTCATTAAACTTAACTGAAGCTGCGTTCGCATAAAGTTAAGTTAGTGAAATGTTTCGTGAACCAGTGGTTTTGAACACTAAATTGACACTTATTTTGGACATAAGAAAATGGACACATTTAATGGAGTGTCAGCTCCGCGCAATGACATTAATATGGACGAAGCATCTGGAAAAAATGACACGCAGCTGTAGCACCATCAGCGGGGTCCACGACAGCGATCACCCTCTCGTCCATGAGATCATTTCTGACTATTGTAGATTGGTGCTCCAATAAACGTGTGTTTTTTGAACTGGCATAAATTAATTAATTCAATTGCGTGATTAAGTTATTCCTTTTCCTCCCCTAAGCGAAGCAGATCCTACTCCTATTTTCCAACCCCAAACGTGAACGTAAGAAGGTAGAAAAGGTGCTTGAGTTGTATGTGCGCATCTGAACTCGTCTGTGAAAAAATTGGCGCATGGTATGCAAAAGGTTGGCTACCCCTGGTATACCCGCATCAACCATGGAAAATTCTTTGTAGCGCAAGGCGGTGGTGATTCTGTAGTCAGTATTTTGTCGTATTCAGTGGGAACTGAGAACTACGATTTAAGTATAGCCGAGTTTTTCCCGGGGTAAAAGAAATGTCGCATATGACTGATATTCTGAGCATTTATAGTTAGTTACCCTATCTTATAATACGACTGCAATCGCTGGATATGTAAGACATGAATCATCATTACATGCCACCATTTATTATTTTGATTCTTTTTATTGCATCAATACAGAAATTAATAAGTGCATCTCTTCCGGCCTCGTTTGCCATGGTCCCCGGAAGTTCTAGAATGTCCGCATCTGCCATCTGTAATAAAAAGTTCAGGTTGAGTTGGTCGCTTCCGTCGTCGCATGGGCACTTTCCATCAGATGTTATTTTACACCGGTGCAGGTATGCTCGCATGACTCCGTGAACAGTAAGGATCTGAGTCATCTCAAAGCCCCTGACGTTTCAGCACCGAGAAGGTTGGGAATCTATTCTGAGTTGCATGTGATTGCAATATATTATGGAACAGAGAAGCCGTGATACGCGACGAAGAACGTTTTATGAGAAGTTAAAATCAATAAACAACGACATAACGTTTTCTAAACGTTTAGTACGAGTGCACCCCTGGGCGTCGTAGGTGTCATAAAGCCTCCTCAATCCATTTGTATTCCGTTGTGCCTATATATAGACTGTCCATTAGGCCCAGTGGTGCATTTTCGGATAAAATATGAACAAACAATACAATCACTTTAAAGGGGATATTATGTACCGCTGTGATAGCTGGTGTTTATGAAAAGGGAAATTGCGGTGAAATGGGTCATTATTTAGAGTTTCATTATAAAATTAACAGTAGCTTTAAAATAATTTAAATTAGATAATTTGGAACACCTCGGAAACATTATATCACATGGGCCTCTACAGATGTTTTTACGAGAAATCAGCGCTCGAAATAGAAAAGTTAACGAACCGGAGCGCTCAACAATTTTCTGAAGATATTCGTAATAACATAATTATCAAATTTTATGTGTATTTTGTAAAAAAATAATTGTGTGTTTTTTGTTAGGTAGCCTACCTAGCTCAGACGGTCAAATTATTTTTCCCACGAGATGGAGATTGAATTTTACCGATTTTATGAACCGGAACGGCGCTCCGGTCCATTTCAAGCTCTGCGTGTCATAGATTGTAGAGATGAGTGGGACCAATTCGTTTATAGGCTACAGCTAAATCATCCGCGTCACTATCCTCAGTCATGAATCCTGACGAAGAATAAAAATAAGTAATATCTCATCTGCCTAAATAATTTGATTTTTTCCGTTTCTTCCGTTCCGAAACACCCCCCCCTCTTTGTATGCGCGCCTGTGGCAGATGAAAAAATAAGCTCTACTTTAGCGATCTCGGTAATTACCAACAAGTAGGTACCTACACAATCTTGCGAAAAACTTTCCAATATGAACTTAGTGTTGCCATAGTGACGAAAGTGCATAAAGTTAAGTGTAGAATAATTCAACACGACTTGACTTTCCCGCCAACTTAACTACTTATCATTACTCCGTAATGTTAATCTCAATTTTTCTCTCCTGGCAACTTTTCTGCGGAGCTTTCAGCAAATAATAATAACCAAGTTGTGGTTTCTTTACCGATTCCCTCTATTTTTTTTTTACATAATATAGTAAAGAAGTGCGATTTTATTTAACGCAGATGACACAACCGATTAGTCAAAAGATTTTTAAGAGGGCCTTGAAACAGTTCAAACCAATCATACAACTATTAAATGCAGAGACGTTCCTACAAAAAATGCCACCCCATTTTTACAACGTTTTTATTAGCTCGTATTCTTGTTTGTCCGGTGGTTGTTTTTCCAGTAAAAATTTTGCAATCGATTTTTAATAACTAACTTCCCGAATAGCTAGATATTTGAAACTTTTTGAATATATCAGAACACGATGCCAACGCATTCTTTTAATGCTTTTAGCCATCTTTAAGCGGAATTAAATTCATTTTCAGTTAATTCTGTTTTGTATGGAAAGTTATTTCAGAAAAATCCGTAAAAAGTAAAAGACTATTATTGGTTGCTGAGGACGTGGTCCTAGCAACTAAATTATTAATATATACGTGCGTCACTGTGGAAATCAAAATGAAATGTCAAAATGACATTTTCAGTATTCTATATTTGTTTGTTTTTTATTTACTTCATATCAAGTACAAGTTTGAGCATATTGAGCATATTCAACAGAAAATTTAAAAACGTTGTATAAAATTTTTTTTTCTTGTAATTATTATTAAACAGTATTTTTTATCATCCTTTCATGACTCCAATATCTAAGAAATAAGTTGTACGGATACATTAATAACAAAATAATATATACCACAAAATCTAATTTAAATGCCATCTCTACTTCAATAGACAATATTGCAAGTCCACGATTTCCGGTACCTACATTTAAAAATACACCTGGCAATATTCAAAACTCGCGAATGAATGCCAAGAATATCTGGATAACTTAATTAGGTACTTGAGTACTTATGTACCTACCTATAATTCGAATATAATTCGCAAATCTGTACGTGTCATTGCTGGTCATCAAGGACGTGACGTCCAAGGACAACGGAAGTAAACTAGACATCGCGAACCCGACAAAAAATACAGTCCTATTAAACCTTTTATGTTAATAAATACATTTTGTTTCCAACCAATGACCTGATATTTTTAATGGAAAGATATTTCTGTTATTACTAAGTTTAGGTACCTACCTATTCCTATATATATCTAATGATTCTCCTCGATTTTCCGCCCTTCGAGTAACTGCCGCCTCCAAGCGACGCTCAATCTGCCTACCCCCAAGGGACGTCACTGATTAAACGACCTATATTAAACTCTTAAAAAGTTGCGTATTTTTCAAAAATTATATATTATATTATTATCAAATATTACCACGCCTTCAAGCTCATAAACCCTGTATATTTTGAATATGCTTTGATATATTAGGAAAATTGAAAATTCAATTTTTCTCTGTTATCTATACACCATTTTGAACGTATATCAAAGTTCCCAACCCACCTCGCACCACACTCGTTCTTAATCGAGCTTATTACGAAGCCCTACGTTTGGTGTTAAGCATCCGAAGTTGTTTACACCTGTGAATGTCTCAGTACCAGATGCCCAAGACTGAGGTCACCACGGATTCAAGCGTGCTTTGATTGAGTTTACAGAGATTTTCTACATGCGAGAGAGGGGCACAGAGAATTAACAAAAATTAATGTTTCTAATTAATTTGCATAAAATAAATGTAAAAACAAAGCTAAAACAATACGGACATACTAAATTAAGATGCCGAAATAAGATGCCGTAAATTTTGATTAAATAATATTAAATTAATTAAATTAAATTTTTAAAAATTAAAATGTATTATAGTTGGCCTTTGTGGTGACCAGGTCGGACAGCCAGATGTGCATAACAACATCTCTTCCCGTTCAGACCACATTTTCGGACATTCCCAGAGGATGTGGTTTGTATCCAGTAGTGACATGTTGGTCGGGTAATAAGTCCAAACTCAAAGACCTTAACAGCGAATACACCTTGCCCAGTCAAGAATTGACTGGTTTGATGGTCAGGAGTCTCTGGTTATCTCCGATCGCCATTGGATATTAGGAAAGAACAAAATATATTGTGTAACCTTGAAAACGCCTAACCTAAACCGTGCGAACGTTTTGTTACTTAAATCAATATATTCTATGTCTTATATTACCTCACGTGAAAAACCAAATATGATTAATACTATTGTAGAGGTTTACCCAACTCTGCAACCAGGGAACTCAGGAATAATGGGAACTGAAATACCCAACGAGTAAGGCGATAGCAGGTAACCGTCTCGAGTAAGGAAGAATCCGGGTTAAACTTACACAAGTGTCAAGAATACGTTGTACGTCTAATACTGAAAACTGCTCTCGGTTTATGCATTTACGCTCATTTAATGTTGGTGTATTACACACACTATTGCACGTGCATAATCGTAGGACACTCACACATTCAAAAACCCTGCTTCAACGTGCGGCGTATTGAATATAGCCAATCGGTATTCTATTTATTATCTGTTCTGTGTCTACAACCGAAGTATTATTATCTATGTTCATTCGTATAACGTAGACAATAATTTCTTTGATTTTGTTAACTGTCAATTCATGGTGGAACTGCATTGTATTGTTGTTTTTATTTTTTAAAACGTAATTTTTTTGTAGTACAAAATGTAGTTGAAAATTTCCCTCTGAGGCGGACGAAACCGGTCCTAATCTATTGATTACAAGTGGAATAAGTACTACAAAAAAAATGCGAAAAAAATTAAATAAAAACAACCATAGACAATAATACTAAGCGGAAATGACGCGGCATTGAGCTGTACAGTCAGATTGAGACTCGCGACTCCGTGAATATCCAAACTCAATCAAAATTCATAATGTAAAATCCTACGTAATCAACTCTCAATATCAATGTATCTCTATTCGCAATGCCGTGTATAATCTAAAATGTAGTGCTACAATATAAGAAAATACGTCACTGTGTTTTATTTCTATTGTGCCCCGACCATATAACATCTCACACACGACGCGACCTTCTACATACAATTAATATAATATGTTATATCAATGCTCACAACCAACAACTCAAGACCATTCATCTATATATTTAGTTTCCTCGAATCCGTGGTTTTAATTAAAATGAAAACATATCCACTGACATAAACCCTTCCAAATCAGTGGGTATCAACTTTTGCTTTTACTAAATATTGGTTACACTACATATTAGTGAAAACTATTGTGTATTTTATATTTTCTTTTACAAGGTTTTAACTTTTGAAGGATGCCTTGCCTCGGACCTGACAATGGGTACTCATATGACCGAAATCGAGCATGGCACTACTATATTATCATTCTTTAAGCTTTCCATAGTGAGAGCTTTAGCTTAACGTAAATTAAACAAGACGTATAATAATATTATTATTATCGGAGATAAGCTCGTTGCCAACAAAGACTAAAGTTTTCCTATTTTCCGTTGGTCGGCGACGGGTTGGTTACCCACCTACCTCGCTTTACCTACCCATCTTACTTACCTACCTCTACCCATTTTTGAGAGCGCAAACTAAATTCAATAAAACGCACAAAAACCTCCAAGGGGAGAACTTTCTGAATTGAAAGTTACGTAATTTATAGGCCGAAGTTTTCACTGTTTACTTTTAACAACCTACTTTTAAGCACTTCCACTCCACCCACTTATGGCCGCATTATTTATAATCGTATATATATATATATATATATATATATATATATATATATATACGAATACAATACGCCATATATGTTTAGATTATTCTTGAAATAGTAACATATTATTAAATGTCCAGCGGCGATTTTCTTTGATGCATTTGATTCGATACGATTTAAAAGAGGATCCCGACCATTGATATACTACTAGATGACGAGTTCCCATACAAGTGTCATTTTAAAAATGTACCACAAAAGAAAAAAAGAAGATATTACGAATATCGTCTTATAATATTTCCTTGTAGGTATAATGCGTTAAGACCGTTAACATGGATTCCCGAATTTCATCCGTATTGCCCTGGCTGTAAAACTAAATTTGCGTTCTTGGAATAGTGACCCTAAGGGTGCTGCAACCCAAAGCTTGCAAGCTACCAAAAATTCATGTCTGAGCAGACAGAGCAAGTCGTCATGCGCTGACTATTAGTTAGAGTAAGTTAGATGCAAGCTAGATCGGGCTTACTCATAATTATTGCCAGGTCGTTTTCGAGACAAATATTAAGTGAGCTTATATCGAGTTAAGTCCGCTGATATTAAAACAGTAAATTTTGACACTGGCCGAGTCGCTGAAAATCGGGCGTCATTTTAAGAAGCATATGATTCATCCAGTAGTATATCAATGACCCCGACATAGTTTTCACCTTTCCACTGCCAGCAAATTTATTACTACTGTCGAACAACATCTTCTTGGTTACGTGTTCTACTGTTCTACGTGTTCTACTAAAACTGTGAACTAACAAGCACCTCCCATTTTTAACCGCACTTTCATTATAAACTAACAAGCTCCTCCCATTTAGTCGACGTCAGCGCCTTCCGGCTTGTACCTAAATCTTCTTGTTGAACAGTAGGTGGAAATTTGTAGCCAACTTGTTTTGGAATAAAATAAATCACTTAACAATATGAAATAAGAACAGAATGATACATATTTGTAAACATTGACCAAATCAACATGTTTCTCGAGTTTATCGTGAATATTTTCACACTAAAATGATAAATATTGTTTAGAAAATATACAAAAACAGTTTTATTCAGAAGTTATGACATTTACAAGAACGCACGAGTTAACTCGTCCATGGCCTGACGCGACATGCTTTGACGAGTTAACTCGACTCTGGCAGTGATCAGGTTTTAAACCAGTCATACAATAATTATTATTATAATACCGAAATCTAAAGCTTGCAATCCCTGTAACTTACATCAAAGAGACATTTCATAACAACTCAAACAGATACCTACTGACTTGCACAGAAAAAAAATAACGATTAAGAGATTATGTGTTATCACTGTCGCCTGCAGTAAGTTAGGCGTAGTAGGCTGCAGTAATGGCGTTTCTACAATTAAACCACCCCACCCCATTGGTGATTGATGTCAATCTGTTCAATCAAATCGCTTATTACGAGGTACGTTATTTTATCTGTATTGTGTTATTCTTATAAATATTAGACAGGTTTAGAAGCCTTCCTTGCTGAATTTAGCCCTTTCAACATGCCGCTGTTGAATGTTAAAATATTAGTACCTATATACGTTTGTACATACTATATTCGGTTATCGATCGTCCCACCATGGCTGAGGATCGTAACTACTATGAAATGCAACCATATTCTGTGCGAGCAAAACTCTACATCACTCACAGTTCTCTGGTTAACATATGGCAGAATATAATTCCTGGGAGCATAATATTTTAAATGCAACGGATCAAAATAATATAACAGTATCTATTGTGGAAGGTTTAGACATATAACTCGAAGAAGGGACAATTGCTGGACCAGTGGCGCACCCAGGATTTAATATTGGGGGGGGGGCAAGGAGGAGAATGTAAATTAGTCCCATAGACTATTTTTCTTCTTTACAGCTTAAATTCTCGTTTATCGGTCTTTTGTCTATTGCACTCGGTGTACCTATACCATGGTCCCCACATCCTGAAACGGGCCCTCAGGATAGGATATTTGGCGGGCTCCCTACCTACCGCTAAGATTAAATGCAGTGTGAAACACTACATAACGTTTTTCAAATTGTGTTTTAGTTCAAATTAAGGGTACTTATACAGTGAATTATTGGCGATTTTCAATACATCTACTTTAATAATGGAGCTGTCGAGTATCGACACATAATAATCAAAAAATATATTGCACAATTAGTAGTAGTATAAGCACAACAAGTAATTGAAAATGTTCATGGCCACGAAGTGTAATAGCGCCGCAGGCTACCTTTTTACTATTAAAACTAATTTATGATGTGTGTTTATCTCACTTATCTGTTCAACCCGAGACGCCGGGCCCCCCACAGCCCGGGACCCCAGGCTAGAGCCCTGTCAGCCCTCCCCAGCCATGACCTACACCACTTCGGAATTCGGGTGGACACCGAGAATTTTTTGACAGTTCCCTTAGGTATTGGGTTTCTAAAAAAACCTGACATTAGTGTTTCGAAATTTTTGTCTTAGAAATTAAAATCTAAGAATTTTTTCTAAAAAGGGTGCTGGAGAATTATTACAAATCATTTTTTGCCGTGTTTTATTGGCTTTCGATGTCAATGTTTAAAATCCCCCCCCCTGGGTGCACCACTGGTGTACACCACTCCGGAATTCGGTGGACACCGAAAATTTTTTCATTAGAAAATGAGTTTCTAAAAAAACCCGACATTAGTGTTTCGAAATTTTTGTGTTAGAAATTAAAATCTAAGAAATTTTTCTAAAGAGGGTGCTGGAGAATTTCAAATCATTTTTTTTCCGTGTTTTTATTTGTCTAATCTATTGGCTTTCAATTTCAATGTTTTTGGGGAGGGGGCAAGGCCCCTTGCCCCCCCCCTTGGGTGCGGCACTGTGCTGGACATATCTAGTCATCCTGTGGTATTCAAAATGTATAAGAAATTTGAATGGTAGACATTGAAGCTGCTGGATCGACGAATTATTTTAGTTTTGTGGAAGTACGCGGCAAGGCAACGCACAGGCAACGAGAAGAGTAGATTTAGCTAAGAGAAGCCTTCATCAAGCACTCCATAGATTCATGGTAATCACGATAATTGTAGAGAAACCAAAACTACATGTGTTAAGATACGTGATAAAAATTAAAAAACAATGATTGCCCAAAAGGTAAGATAAAAATTGGAGTTACAAGATGTAGAAACAACATGCGAAAAATGACATATTTTATTTATTGTATAATGACCATAATTCTGCCGTCTACTGCTAAAACGATCACTCAAAAAAGACATCTAATTATTTATTAATAATGAAGTTCTACTCATTCATTATTGGCTGTTAATTACTACCATTATAAAACATAAGTTTTCTCATAAAATTTCACCCTTGTGTATCTGACTTAATAAAGCTTCCCCAAAAACCTTTCATAGATAAATTTGAATATTTATGAAATTTTCTTAATTTTGAGAACTTTTATTTGTTTTTTAACGACTTTCTTAATTACTGATTTTGACCTTTATTTGAAAAGTTGCTCATTATTTTCGAATATTATAATAATCATCAGCCGGGGTAGATCCACTGCTGGATGAAGGCCTCTTCTATCTCCCTTCACTCTTATCGGCCCGTAGTTCTTTGCTACCATGTACATCTACCAAACTTCATATTCATACAGTGCGTTTTAAGGTGTCCCTGTGGACGTTTAGTGCATCTTAGGTACCACTATATGACGACATTTGTCCAGCTGTTGTCCGCTCGCCGAGCGACATGTCCAGCCCATTGCCATCGCGTACTCTAGTCTATTTCTTTATCCATTGGTTTCTTTTGTGATCTTTCCGCGTTGTGCCAAACACGCATCTAGACCGCACGAGACCTACGATTTCATAAGCCAACACGTTACCGCTCGGCCTTATTTTTATTTCAGTTTTACTAATTTTGTTTACTATCTGGTACGTACGTAGTTACTTACTATTTTCTATTTCAAAATTAAGAAAAACTGCCACGATTAACTTAAGGGGATAAAATCTTTGTAAACCAATATATAGGGACACAACCCAAAAAAAGTCCTCAAACCCTGGTCTATTAAAATTTAATTTAGTGCACAACAACAACCAAACCTACAGGGTAACCGCGCACCTGTACAGACTACAGAACGTGCGAGTCAGCCAAAAGTCGCGAGTGACGTTATGACATAATCGTGATATACGATACGTGAGTGACATGGTAGCTAAGAGTGCGGGACTTCCTGGTCGCAAACTCCAGTTAACCCTACCCATCCCAACCATAGATTACAAAGCCAATAATAATATACAGATTTTTTCTTTCAGCGCCTTTGCATAAAATGATAATAATAGTTTACAGCATTTAAAATAAAAACTAATTCATAGATGTCAGTGTAATAACAGTATAATAATTAAATGCTTTATTAAAGTGACTGCAGACGACAAGCATGGAAGTCGGTGAAGTTAACTTAGTTGGATGACCCAGTCAAAGTTATGCAATTAAATTTTGTCTCTGTGCCCGGGATTGTTGGAATTATTTAAGTACATCTAATAAAATGGAATTTCTACAACCAAGCGGTCGTTCACAGTGGTGGGGACTATTAGTATGTTTATTAATGAAAATACTACTTTGAAAATCCTTACAAATTTAAGTTTAAAAAAAACTCAATTTCGGCAAAAACTGGACATACAATATCTGTGCACTAAACCAGTGCTCCGCAACCTTTTCCAACCCATGGCACACCAAAGGTCTTCCCAGAATTCTGCGGCACACCACACGTAAAACAATTTATACACCAAAACATGGACTCCGCATCCTGAAAGCTAAGGTTAAAGACAGCGTGATACTCTAAAATAGCGTTTTTCAAATAGTGTTCGAGGTAAAATTAATGCTATTGATTTTATGTGTAGCGATTTTTTGTATGGTTATATTCTATTAATATAATTATGGTTAGTTGTCGGGTTAGGGATAATTATTTGTCGAGTATTGATACAATAATACTAAATTGTGTCCTACAATCACATGTTTTAAAATATTAATACTTACTTGCGTAGTAAAATAGCAAATAATTTGACTCGAAAATGGGAGCTGAACTGCGATAGCTTTCTCGGAAATCCGTGGATATTTTTTATTAACCGAAATTCAGAAAATAGCCAATGGAACATCGGCAAACTTCAGTATTAGCGTCCCGTCGTTTATCAATTCAACAAATTCCTCTCGAATTTATAGAAAAAGCGCTTCTATAGAATTCTATAGCATTGGTTGCAAAAGGGTTTCGTATCCTGTCGCATTTATTTTTATCAAAGTACCTACTGATGAAATTTATTTTGCAGCAAAGTTAAATATTTTTGAGACGGATCCAAAATTAATTGCTTGTTTTCAATAGTGGTCTGGTAGTTCCTTTGGAACATTTATAGAGATCCTTGTCTTAACTCCTTCTGCCAAAGTTCCATTTTATTTTTGACTTCTTCTAATTTATCAGATCACGTCAATATATTTTCATTCTGACCTTGCATTGTTTTATTAAGTTCACGCAGGTGCTCAAATATTCTATTACCAGCCATGTACGAAAATTTGGCTATTGCACCGCGGCACACCTAGCATCGTCTCGCGGCACACCGGTTGCGGAGCACTGCACTAAACCATCGATAATATCATGTTTAAAACGAAACTTGTTTGACTTAAATATTGTCGAGCGCTTCGGTTTATAAAATTTTCTATTTCAAGCGCTGTATGCGATGCAATATACGTCGCAATTTCAAAACTCATAAAATGAAAGCCCAGCATCCCCATACTGTTTTAGTCTTCCGTCTTTCACCACCCGCAGGGGGCCGGCAGTGCCCGATTTGGGAATCACTGGTGTATATGCACCGTTTTGACGACACGTCTCCGAAAAATAAGCGGAAATGCCGAACGGCAATAATTAAAGATAATGTAATTAAAGCTATCAACTAAAGTAAAGTGTTAGGTGAGGCCGTCTTAAGTTCTTTCATCAAATTAAGGTGGGTTTATAATCGAGTCTGACAACTCGTTTAAAATAAGCACCTACCCATGATTGGGGACAATGACATCTCACTGCAAATGAGATTTTGACAAGCATTGTGTAAGTAAGTTTCAAGAAACGTTTATGTTTTGGTTGGGTACACTATTATTGCTGAACAAGTTTGTATGAGTTATTTATATTTAAAAAAAATAACAAATCATGTAGCCACATTTACGGCCTTTGAGATACAATGCGATGTTCGAATATCCAAATTTTTTGAGGACCTCTCAAAATTCAAAAACTACGGTCAAGAAAATATAAAATGTCATATTACGCGGGCATCTGAATACTTTTTCACTCACTCGCTCAGAAGTCGCACACCACCAATGACATTATTAATGGACGATGCACTCAATACAGTAGCTAGCAAGTAAATTCGCATATTTGCATGTATAGGTAGACGTCACGCAATTTCCATTATGCGATATCACGCATCTAGAATTTATAGCAATATGACCTTTATTGTAATTGCGTTAGAGCAGTGTTTCTAATGTCAATGTTCATTTGAGCGAACCCGTTCGAACCGAACCATTCGGCAGACCCAACAAAAAGCATCAGGAATTTATAGCAATATCACCTTTATTGTAATGGCGTTAGAACAGATTATGCCATTCGGCAGACCCGACAATAAGGTGAGTGTCATTTTTTTCCAGATGATTCGTCCATATTAATGTCTTTGCACACCACAGTGTGCATTAACGTCATTGCTACATGTAAATTGTACGTATGCAGTTCGCTGTGTTATAATTCACCGTGAACTGTATATTATGCGATGTGAATGTATTTCTAATTTACCTATCTACATACTTTCTTTTGTCTTTATCTTGTATTCCAGTAGTTTTTATTCCTCCGTCATTTACTTTTTCTGAAATTAAGAACATATTATAATATCCTCACTGTACAGGCCAATTGGCGTAACCCTCACTTTTTACCAAAGTGACATTTTGATGATAATGTACTTATTGCATACTCTTACAGGAACTGGCCAAGTATCATAAATCCCAAAAAAATATTCCATATCAAAATAATTCAAAACTATTTTTTAAGCCATTTGTAATTTGACAAAAAATATTCCAGCCAAATGCTGTAGCCCTCTCTAAACGTAAGCAACAGGGTACGTACAGAATAAGCGACTTAATTTGTAATAAAATAATAAATATATAAGTACCTATTCTATAAAATAATAAGTAGGTAAATTCAATGCCCACAGTTTTTTCACTTCCTGAACAATTAAATTTGATATTTGAGGGTTACGCTACTTGACCTGTACGGTGACGATATATAAGTATAGTATTTATAATAGATATATTTTTAAACCAAAATGGAATCTTATCAAAATTAAGTATATAGAAAAAATATTTACTATATATGTACATAGTTATTTTATTTTGAATACATACATTTTATTTTGAACTTCCGGATCCTACAGAGGTTGAATTACTTATCCTACAGGCACAATAATAGGTAATTTTCAAAACGCTTTCTATATAAAACAGTCCAGCTCCAAAAGAAGCAATAGTGGGAAAATAAATGTAGGTATAATGCAATATTATGCACTGATTTTATATTGATTTATTTACCCTTGTACACCACTGTAATGAGAGATAAATACTCTCGCAGCAGGGTGCAGTTTCAAAAAAAGGCGTTTATGAATCTCCTTGAAAACTGTGTTTTCTCTGTCCAGATGTTTGGACAGCATCGTCGATATATTGCCGTAAACGAAACGCAAACAAAACGCATTCGACCCGCAAACGACGTTTGGCGGATGAATCCGAAACTTCGCTTTGCCGTGTGCGCGCAGCCTAAGGGGTCTACAATTTTTGTATAATTTGGTAGCATTACTGCCATCTGTTTTATGGCGTTAGAATTAGATAAGTAATTAAAAAAACGGATAATAGAAATATGTATAATAAATAAAATCCCATTATACTATGAATTAATAAATACAATATTTTTGACGATCGACCGGTAGATTACGATCAACCTTATTGACACCCTTGACATATCAATATGTATCATAATTATTTACATTTACGCTTTTTCTACAAAGTATTTATTATTTTTTTGGCTAAGCATACAAAGATACTGACAATTCTTCATTTTCGACCTTCGCATACATACTTTGGCAATTAATTTTGAAGCTTATTTACTCAACTTACAGTATTATGTGTTCGGCAACGAAAATACTAACCAACAGGCCCCGATACTTCACGTGGTCCAGTGGAAGGTCAGTAATAAGACTCGATGGATGTTAATCTTTAGCGATGTTTATTCGTCAATTAATCTCAAAGTGCAGTTACATGGTGTAAATAATAAGGACAGAACTCAGATCCGCAATGAAACAACTCGAAGAGTAGAGCCGAGCTAAGTTTGAACTAGTTGAATGGTCCGAGTTGAATGATATTAGAATCATTTTCAGCATTGTAATAATATGAAATAGTAAGTAAAGACCTAATGTTAGTTACAAGCTTAGTTTATGGTGGATAAATTCATAACATTGCAATAGTCGAAATAGTGATAGAATGTTTTTAATAATAGGTACTTAAATAGTTACTTAGGGTGTCGATGAATTAAACAAAAAACAATTTATTCTCATTGGTAAATATTATCATAGAGAAGGGAGTTATGGATACATAACAACAGGAACATTTTTATTATGTAGCTAAATTCTCAGCAGCCCAATTTTATTGCAATATTAAATATCAGATTTTAAAATGATATCCTCTAAAATTCCATTACCGATGACACGAACCAATACAGAGATTATACTCAAAACAGCAATACTATTATTAAATATTTTGATTGTTGAATTTCCGCGGGCTTTTCGAGTTTTAATCGCATTTCAAATATTTCGAACGCGGCAATCGAACTTTTAATATTGGTGTCGAGCGCGTTTACAGAATTTGCATTTTGATTGCATTGCAGGCATTCCGGTGCACTATATCCGGGAAATTACCGGTTTCCCGGAAAAAAATCTCGCACCTCGTTTTTATAACTTTGCTGAATTTATTCGATGAGTTAAATTAATCTGATAATTAAAGCTGTTAATCGCAATGTTAAATTCAGATAAAAAGAAAAAAATACTACATAGGTAAGAAAGTTTACCAATATAGGTACTTGAGCAAGTGCCAGTGTTGTCTGTCAAAGAGTCAAAATTTAACATTTCAGTAGATTTTGACAAAAAAAAATTCAGTAGATTCCATAAAATATCAGTAGATTTTGGAAAATGCAATATATTAAATATGATTTTAAAAGTAGGAAGAGAACTCACACTATGCAGATAATGATTTTCATGCACTTCAGAATATGGTCGTATATGAACCCTTTGTAAACCTGATTAAATTTTTTGAATGGGTGCCGGACGAAATTCCGAAGACCGAAATCCCTAAGGCCGAAATCCCGAATGCTGAAATCCTGAATGGCAATTCATCAATCAATCAAGTCAATCAACACTTATCTTGAATTTTGCAAATTTTATAAGAGAGACAAAAACCCATTTTCCATAAAAAAATAGTTTTTTGTCTCTCTTGTAAAATTTGCGTAATTCAAGATACGTGTTAAAATTGCGCAATCATTACTGTTTGTATTTTTTTATTTTTCGGGATTTCGGCCATTCGGGATTTCAGCGTTCGGGATTTCGGCCTTCGGGATTTCGGCTTTCGGGATTTAAGCTTTCGGGATTTAGGCTTTCGGGATTTCGGCCATTCGGGATTTCGACCCAAACCCTTTTTGAATAATGCCCCTTGTTATCATTGTTCAACTTCATTAAATTTTATTTGTTGGTTACACATATCACCGCATAGATTATATTTTATTATTACAGCGTTTTTATTAGCTCGTATTCTTATTTGTCCGGTACAAATCTTGCAATCGATTTTTAACTAACTTCCCGACTAGCTAGACATTTTAAACTTTTAGAATATATCAGAACACAATGCCAATGCATTTTTTCAAAATACATTTAGTCGTCTTTAAGTAGAATTGAATTCATTTCCAGTTAATTCTGTTTTGTATGAAAAGTTATTTCGGAAGAATTCCGTAATCCAATCCACTATTATTGGTTGCTAGGGGTCTGAGGTCCTAGCAACTAAATTATTAATATATACCTGCGTTACTATGGAAATCAAAATGACATTTCAGTATTATTTCTATCAAGTAGGTACAAATTTTTTTAAGCTAGCAAGTCAAGTTTATAAGATGATTCAACAGAAAATTTAAAAACGTTGTATATAAAAAGTTTTTTTTATGTTGTAATTATTTATATGTAAAACAATATCTAATATAGTTATAACATTATTTCATTATAAACAATGATGATGTCAGTGGGTAAAATGGCATTCTTGAGTAGAGCTTTCTTTGTCAATTTATGACACATAAAAAAGGCGTGCGTTAATCATTTCAAGTTATTAAAATAATCATCAGTTAACTTACAAATAGGTATGGAAAAACACAAATATCAGTAGATTTCTAGAATTTAGAAAAAAATCAAAAATTTAGTATATTGGCAAAAAATCAGTTGATCTACTGAAATGTCAGTAGACATGGCAAAGCTGGTCGGTGCTACATTATCAATGGTGGCAAGTAAAAAACGGACCACTGGTCCACTAATTAAATTAGCTACAAGTGACTTCGCATTGCAAGTTCATTTGCATAGAACTTCACGTCAATGCTATGACATTTATTTGTCATGTTGAGTAGATAATCACCCAGTAATAGGTACAATACTTCAGCATTATTATTTAGATGAAAAAGCCTGTAAAATTGTGTAAAACAATTTATAACTGCACTTAGTAATCAGTGATTACTAAAACATGGCCGCCATATTATGTGAATAAGACAATTAAAATGGCCATTGAGCAATGTTCATAATATTGTTGTGAAGTTTACCAACTTAACAATGCTACAAGTGCTTGCTAATTAATTTCAAATGTCATAACAGACATACTGTATGAAGCTCTTTCTGTTTATAGTCCAAATTTTCTGATACAAACTGTACTACATCACATACTTAAAAAAATTTTTTTTAAGGTTGAGTGTGATACCACAATATATTAAATAATATTTGTGGTTTATGTTTTTGTGTAAAAGTACGCATCTGTTATCAGCGCCTTTGATGTAACGATTTTTTAAAAATGGTTTTGGGTAGGTACTTAACATGTTATACTTAATTCGTAAGACATACGTTAAGGACTACAGAATAATTTAATATTTATTTGTGTCAAAGAGAATTATTGCTGCTGTACATTATATCCGTCTATCGAATCCTGGACGTTTAATGTTTTTTTTTTACCATGTCCGATCCAAATAAAATCATATTATGGGCCTCCACAGAGTGGAGGTTTTTTGATTCAACTCTTTTTAGGTCCATACTCTGACTCATACACAAATTGTGTTCAAATAATATATGCATCGTGGGCATTAAAAGGTTTGGTTTAACGTTTGCACCATCAGAAACCTGGAAGCATTCAAAATATAAAGAAATATTGTGGACGGAAAGGTATAAAGAAGTCATTGGGAACACTATTTTGAAAACGATATACATATCTCTGAATCAACAAAGTGGCGTTAAGATACGAATTTAGTGTTTTATCCAATATAATCAATCAATAAATAGAAACATTATGGATACGGAAGAACCATCAGCTGAGCGTCGTCGCTTGACAAATGAACGAGTTCTGGCCACACCCAAGAATGTTGACAGGTGGTACTGCCACCTGGTACTGTTTTATAGTAATCAATAAGTCAAAAATAGGATATACATTATTTTGGATTTGGTACACAAAAATGATTTTTTTTAAATATCGTGACAATTTTTTAAATTGTGATTGTCCATTTGCATTGGTGGCGTATTAGATTTCATGAGTAGTATGTGTTGACATGTTAGCAGAATAAGACAGCAATGCTGTAAATACATGAACCCTGTTGCACAAAAGGCGGAGCTCATTTTTCAACTGAATTAATCTCTATTCACAATATTAATACGGAAAAAATTGTATTAGCAGACCCAGTTTCCAACAGCAGGGTCGTTGACGAGGACCCTTTTATTCTTCAGATGCTGCGTCTATTTGTACCGAGTCAATAGCCGTTAACTTGAATCCCGTCTCATTTGGAAGTGGATTGAAAAATACAAATTCCTCATTCAATAACGAACGTGACAGTTAATGCTCGGCTCAGAACTTTCCCGCCTAAATTGGTTCACGTAGCCATTTTTAAATTCGGACCATTGTGATGTTAGTCACGATCCACTCCGTATTTTCCGGAATCAATATGGCGACAATATTAACGCATTCTAATTTATGTTTTTAATTGGATTTGCAAATGAAACCTTTGAATGAATTGCCAACGATTCCTACAATAACGGCTGTTGTTAAAAATAATAGCAGGTAAACACAGGCTTGCCAACATAGGATTTTTTTTGCCAGATCTAGTATTTTACCATGTTTTTATTAGCTCGTATTCTTGTTTGTCCCTTACAGATTTTTTCTTGTTTGTCCAAGATTTGGTAATTGTGCCGCAGAGGTGGATACGAGCTTGTATATTTTTTATTATTAATTATATAGTATTATTAATTAATTATAATATATATTATTATTAATTATAATAAATACCTTTTTCTGTCGGCGCATCGGCTTTTCGATGCAATAATCGTTAATTGAAAATTTGAAATATTCATACATTTTGATACACCATTATCACAAACTAAGATTATATGAGGTAATATTAGGTTGGGGTAGGTTAGATTAGGTTAGGTTAGGTTAGGTTTGGTTTGGTCTAAAAAGAAAGTTGTAAAATCTCATGTCCACCTCTGCGGCACATTTACCCAAGATTTTTAACTAACTTCCCGACTAGCTAGACATTTGAACTTTTAGAATATGTCAGAACACGACGGGAATGCATTTTTTTAATACTTTTGGCCATCTTTAAGCAGAATTGAATTTTTTTCATTTAATTCTGTTTTGTATGTATCGGAAAAAATTCGTTAAAAGTAATATTTACTACTCACTATTATTGGTTGCTAAGTGGGTCCTAGCAACTAAATTATTGATATATACGTGCGTTACTATGGAAATCAATATGAAATGTCAAAATGACATTTAAGTATTCTATATTTATTAATACATAGAGTAAAATTGTCAAGTTTATATGATTTAACAGAAAATTTAAAAACGTGGTATATAAAAAGTTCTTTTTATGTTGTAATTATTTGAATTGACATCTCTGGCTTCCAAAATACACAACTTGCATTGAGAATTAAACGTTTCATAAAACGTTGGATATTCTTGACAATCAAGATGTATGTAGTGAGGTAATTAAAAATTCTCGTAGGAATTAGCCCGAAGAGACATTTTGAAAATGTTACTTAACTTATTTTCTCACCTTGTATACTTGTATAGCATTGTATCAATAAAACTTGGACAGATATGATAACTTCATTGTAGATAATACTAGCGATAGTTTGCGACCTCGCCTGCGTGAAATATGTTAATTTAAGATAACAGTACAACAAATAATTACAAGATAAAAAGAACTTTTTATATACAACGTTTTTAAATTTTCTGTTGAATCATATAAACTTGACTTGACTAGCTTAAGCGATCAAAAAAAATTGTACTTGATAGAAATACTGAATAAATATATAATACTGAAATGTCATTTTGACATTTCACATTGATTTCCATAGTAACGCACGTATATATTAATAATTTAGTTGCTAGGAGCCCAGACCCCTCGCAACCAATAATATTGTTCTACTTTTTACGGATTTCTTCCGAAATAACTTTTCAAACAAAACAGAATTAACTGAAAATGAATTCAATTCTACTTAAAGATGGCTAAAAGTATTAACAGAATGCATTGGCATTGTGTTTGATAAATTCTAAAAGTTTCGAATATCTAGCTAGTCGGAAAGTTAGTTAAAAATCGATTAGAAGATTTGTACTGGATAAACAACCACCGGACAAACAAAAATACGACCTAATAAAAATGTGCTGATTCGATTTGAATGTAATTTATCGAACAATAAAGAAAATGTTTGGATCTTGGTGTATGTTTCTCTACCAGCACCTCACCACTCCACCGCTTTTTTTACCTTTTACCTACTCGTAATAAATATTTTTTTTGCAAATTTGTTGTTTTAGATAAGTTTTATATTGTAACTTTGGATCAATGTAATATAATATTATAAGCTATAGGTACGAGTTTCATAAATATTGGTCCAGTAGTTATTAGGTTATAACAGAAGAAAAAAAACGCGGTGGCTATTTTCGGGGTCACAGTCATTGAGGTTTATCGCATATCTACGTCTACTTGAAGTTGGGTTGTGTTATTGGAGTTGTGAATGGAAGTATTAGCGAATACAATACATTTATTGTCGGTTGTGGTTTTGATTCGTTTTCTAATTATTGTAATGTTCGACGTTAATAGATTTGGTGATGTAATGTCACAGTTAGCGCGAGTGGCCTCCTTTTATTTCTGTGTATAAAGTCTAAAACATTCTGCAGTAGTGACTGGGACCTCGTGCTGTCAATTGTATATAACAGTGACGATAGTATTAATTAATATGCAACATTTATTTGTTATATATAAATATAATGCCACTCTATTTATTGTGATACTTACTTTCTTAATATGACTTCCAGTTTCATGATGCCACCTAGCTTGTCATGACACTCCATACGTATACATGCCCTTTTTATAAAACGCTAATCAAAGTGGCAAACATTTTGAAATATATAGATATTTACTTTAATTTTACCATTAAAACTTGCAGCAGAAAAGCTAATATTCAAAGTAATGTGGGTACAATTCCGTTTAGATACATTTTTAATGACGTCCACTATTATGAATGGAACATTTTACAAAGCTATCTGTGCTCTTTTTTTGTAAAAATGAGAAAGTTTCGTCCGGAATGCTTATAAAGTAGATTTCGCAAATTCCGTGACGGCCGATTCTGAAATCCTAGCCCTGATTTTACGTGAAAGGTAATTAAAGCATTTCGACTACTTCAATCAAATACTTTGGATATCAACTTGATTGTTTTCGACAAAAGTATCTTCGAAGTTTTGTATTTACTTAATATTATATAAGTAATAGACTGAATGGTGCTTTATTTAAAATTTTCTTAAAGGAACACAGATCTATATTTCACATTTGAAGAAAACCGCCTCTATACCTATCTATAAGCAAGCACGAAAGTGCGATACCTAAATTTTGGTCACCATCTCAAAACAATGCCAGAACCAGCGTTTAGCGGTCAAACAAATGGAGTTCGCATTTCTTGTACATGTTATGCACTTTTATTAAGACATTTTTCCATAATCTTTATACAAATGAAAAATTTTAGGGTTTCTTTATTTTTCTAGAAAAGCTGATAAGCTCAAACTTTATTACATAATAACTTGTTTCGTCAAATGTTAAATACAAATACGACTGTGTTTAGGAAAAAAATTATTAGATTAAAAAGTAAAATACGTACTTAAGTAGTAATCCCGAGAGAATTTCCCGATTGTATTTATCTACTGTATGACAACAAGAAATCGGTGATAACAGGATGTCGCTGTAATTGCATATAGAAGACTTATCAGTGACGTACCTGCCATGGTGGCAACGTATAGCCTACTTATAGATGCGACGGTGCAGTTCGGTGATGAGGAATACAGCGGAAAACACATTATGAAAATATCCGATATACTGGATTATTTATTAGATTAACCTAACTAAACCTAACCTAACCTAGCCCAACCTAACCTAACCCAAACTAACAAATAATCCAGTATATCGGTTATTTTCAAAATGTGTTTTCCGCTGTATTCCTCATAACCGAACTGTACCGATGCGACTTCTTGTCTTCTTCGCAACAAACAAAAAGCTTACTAATAATACTTCTAACATGACTCCTGGTCGTTTTAGACATATTTTTTTATTATTAAAAAAGGTGCACTACGGGAGCGTAAAAGTAAATAATAAATTGGCAGGCGTTTTTCTTTTGAAAACGGAAGTGCGATTAGCTGCACTGGGGAGGATTGTTAGTTCACAGTTTTAACACGTGGACAAGAAGTTCTTGTTTGACTATATTAGTAGACTTATTCCATCCTATTGACAATATTTGTTAGGATGAAACCGGTTTTGGGTGTACAAAATATACCTATATTATATTGTGTAATAAGTAGGTACCAAAACATTCCATCAAAAATTATCTGTGAAAATAAAAGATAATGCTTATGTATGCATAGTACGGTACAATACAAATTATACGCAAGATTACAATGTAGCCAGGCGTAAAAAGTACGCGTTTTTGTCGTTATTGTGACAAAATTTCCCACGAATTTTACTTACCAGCCATTCGATTCGACCTTTCCGCGACCTATCCACAAGATATTCTTTGACAGAAAGAAAGGCAGAGAAGTGAATGATTGATCTGGAAACGGTACGTCGCGACCTCAAAATGTAATATCACATTTCTGCGTAGGGAAAAGTAATATGGAAGAAGTCGCCGTCCCTTTGCGGCCAGTGACGTCCCGTGGGGGTAGGCAGATTGAGCGTCGCTTGGGGG
The DNA here is from genome assembly GCF_057557595.1 of Rhyacophila brunnea. Classification (NCBI taxonomy): domain Eukaryota; kingdom Metazoa; phylum Arthropoda; class Insecta; order Trichoptera; family Rhyacophilidae; genus Rhyacophila; species Rhyacophila brunnea. The sequence goes on along the minus strand of NW_028232893.1, from coordinate 17,414,680 downwards.
CGGCAGATACTCGAAGGGCGGCAAATCGAGGAGAATTATTTGGTATTATATAGAAATAGCTACCTATATTAGTTATATTATAACCAGAGCGTTGGAGATGTTTTTTTTATCCAGTACTTACTAGAGTACATATTTTAGTATGATGTCACCACGCTTCGCGAGGAATTTTTGTTTTATTTTTGACTGCTCGGTTTCGTATATACAAATGCCAATAAAAAATATTTTTACTACTCTTGGCACGTAGACACATTATGAATGATAAATGTAAAACACCAAAAACCCATAATAAATCAGTCATAATATAATAATATAATGTCATTTACTCAGATTAAAGAGTTACTTTCATAACAGTGATATTATGTAGGTATACGCGCAAAAGCCGTCGCGCCATAGGTCGCGCCGAACAAGCGACGTAGGTAGGTATTGAAACAAAATAATATTACCTATATAGATTTGAACGTTGGTGACGAAACAAGGAAAATTATGGTAGAGATTTATATGTAGGTACATACTTCCGTTTTTTTTAATTTATCCAAATATTTTTGCCAGTCTCTCCCGAGTTTTAAAAGTTGCCGGATGTACCTATTGCAAAATAGATATTCATAATGATTTTAATCCATTGACATTTGTCATAAATGTCATAATCAATTAGTATTCGTGCATATAATAGTATTTACATTAAGTACCAGCTAATTGTAATAAAAATGTACACTAGTAGGTACCTACCTAGATTATATCGTATTTATCGTGCTGTGAATAACAATACCTTCTTTTAAGTCATTTTTTTGTAAACATATTTTGTGCTGATAATAGTGTGGATTTGGGTATTTTATTTCAATCATCAACGGTTGAGTGTTAAGACTATTAATTAATAGTGTATTTATGATTAAAAATAGGTTTATATTAAATAAATAATGAGGAAAATTATTGTGTTTACATATTGTAGGGTACAATAATAGCATAGAAAAAATGGTGTAAAAATATTACGTCTGCGTAGATATTACTAAATGGTACAGACCAAATGTGTCCGACATATCAACCAAATGGCATCTCAGACTCTGGTGATTTGGGTAAGTGTTTAACTAATATTATATTTATTCGCTTATTTATTTATTAATATCTAAATTTATTTTTTTATGATTCAGCTTAGTGGTAGGTATATATTTTGTTAGTAATGTATCCATCTATACCATGCCCCCCCACAAGGGGAGGCTGACAGGGCTCTAGCCTGGGTCCCGGGCTCGATAAGTGAAATAAACACATATCACAAATTTTCTCTAATAGCAAAAAATTCGCCTGCGGCGCTATTTTCTTCAATAATGTTAATATTTAAAATTATGTGGTTGTACAATTCAAATGGGTGTATTAAAATATACAAAACAACACTAAATATACACATCAATTTTAACGCGTACACCATTTGGAAAACATTACTGTAGAGAGTCACACTGCCTTTATCCTTAGCGATAGGTAGGGGGGCTGCCAAAGATCCTAGCCTGGGGGCCCACTTCAGGATGCGGGGGCCATGCTTCATACAACACATTTCTTAGATATTGGAGTAATGAAAGGATGATAAAAAAAATGGGGCGGCATTTTGACGCTGCCTAGGGGCGGCATTTTGTCTAGGGACGTCACTGTTTGCGGCACAGAGCAGCAAAATAAAATAAAACTAAAATATGTACGTAGGTACATCTTGAGACTGAAACGTGCGAGGCCCAATTTAAAACTCTATCCAAGTTTCCTTGTTTGCCGTGGCTTATTTTGAAATAAAAACATATATACTTATTTATTTTTATCATTTCTGGAAATCTACAGGGGCGAAAACTTTGATTATTAATAAAACACTACGTACGTACTGAAGAAAGGGTACAGTTACAACTAAATTACGGTGCAATGAAATCAAGTATGGCAATTACAAAAGAGATCGTTTCATTCAATTATAATTAATGTCAAAACTAACTTAAGCTTCAGGAGTTACTAGAAGATAAGTGAGCGGACCAAGCAGCCTCTCAGCACGTTGAAAGTGATGAGATGACGTTGAACCTGGCTCGGCCACGTGCTGGAAACGCCTGAAGAGAACTTCAACCTGGCTTACTTGTATTCCGGCAGCTGAGTACTGTCTAGCTAGAGAGTGTATACTGCAGAGATACAAGATGCTGGCTTAAAGTAATGAAGAGTAACTGTTTCCGAGACATTCCTAGTCATAAAAAAATGCTGATTATTCACATTAACCGTAAGGATGGGACCTTAACCGTAAGGATGGGACCTTAACCGTAAGGTCCCATATTGATACGTCCGATTAAGACAGGATATAGTGTAGCGTGGCTGTGGTTTAGTGGAGATGTTACACCGAATGTGTGAAATTGCGTATTACACGAAATGGCAATATTTTGCCCAATTCATGAATAAGACAACGGGCTTGCATTATTCGTGAATTAGGCAATTTATCTGCCGAGTGCGTGAATTTGGCAGGGTATGGAATTCTTAAACTGTCAACATGACAGTAGAAAAAGTAAATTTAATACGGATGGTTTTATTAGTTATAATTGGACATAATATAATATTATTATCATTAGGTTATGTTATGTTAGGTTAGGTTAGGTTTTTTAATTCTGAATTCAACTGAATGTCCATTTTGAGGTTAGCTAACAGGTGTCAACAAACTATCAAATCATACTATCACAAACAAACAATCGACCATTGCCTGAGACCCAAGCACGAATCAAATCGCGAAAATACCTTTTAATAAAATTCTTCCGTTATCTATCTATTTCTATAGTAAATAGATATGAACGTCATTGTAGTTATTGATTGGTATATTTTTTATATAATCAATGACGTTTGACACATTTGGTTAGTTTGATTAATTCCAAAAAACACCACCGGAGCGCGACCATCTATTTTGACCAATGCATAAGCATTTGACACATTTTGTTTAGTTGCAAAAAACACCACCGTAGCGCTACTATCTAATTTGCCCAATGCATGAACTAGGCAGAAAAATACTGCCGAATTCACGCACTTGGCAGATATTTTGCCTAATTCATGAATAAGGCAACGGGCTTGCATTTTTCATGAAATAGGCATAATTTTGCCGATTTTATGTAATACGCAATTTCACACATTCGGGGTAACAGAGACATTACCTTCAATGCTGGCAGACGAGCGAATCAAATTAATGTTGCCATGTATTATAATATTTTCCTTACTCTTTTTTACGAAACAAAAATATTACCCCCCACCATCAATATTTTAAGTAACTATCGATTTGTTACGAAGGCACAGCGAAGATAGGAACTTTTGTTTTCTAACTTTAATGAGTTTTTCTTTCATGTTTGAATTTTCATAAGTTTAATATTATTATTTGGACAAAGATATGCAACGTGCGTATTGGAATTTTTAATATTCGAATACTTAACTTAAATCTCCCTTATTTCAAAATCGATTGGTGGATGAAGCACGAAATTTAAATTTAATTTCAAATTTATTTATTTAACTCTACAAATAAAAAATTCAAGACATTCACAATACGACATGAAGAAACAAAAAAATAGTATTAAAACAATATTAAAAAAAACCAATAAATAGACGCATTATTACTAAAAGAGTGAATTCAAAAATTATGAAGTACATGGAAGTACGCCAAATGGGCTAAGTAGACCCTATTTTAAGAATTTATAAAATAACGTACGCCTAAAATCACCTCTCGTAAGTGGAATATATCAATATCCGAAGCGATTTGGTTGAGAATTGTCATTGTCGCCCAATTGGCATTATTAATGGCAGGTTAGTTCTGCACCTTGGGAGAACGATTTATAAGGAATACACAGGTCAACACTACCGAGAATAGCAAAGTCGGAAAAAGTATGTATCCCGATATTGATCACTTATGAAATTTAGACTATAGTATGTTATAGCACAGCTAGGAGAAAGTCAGTTGGATAAAACAACGGATAGTATCCATACAGTCTTCTTCAGAACCTTCTTTACCATAAGACAGTACATCAACTAATGCGGTGCCCAAACAAATGCAATCTGGCGCCTACTTCGAACTAAGGAATTATAAATAATTAAATACCGTCACATCCGAAAAGACCGGGAAGTACGCAAGACTTTTTTTAGAAACGGTAATCATATAGACCAAGATTCTTTACAGATGATATTCATGAGAGAACTCTGCCATGCATCGAAACTAAAAAAAAAAAACTTCATAATGATACACATTGCAAATGGCAATATTTGCAGTTATAATTTTAAATTAGTCAGTAAACATATTTCGATAAACCCTTTCTCCCCAGAATTTTTATACTTCGTAGAAATTTGAAAATCATTTCATGTAGGACCTACTAGTTTAAATTATCGTAATTAAGTAGGAGGCTCGTACCTGGTTAAAGCATTTTGGCGCGATACCAGTGAATATATCCCGTCGGGCGTCATATTTTTTTCAAATGTGATTTTTTCTAGTGGGTATCCATATACCCATGTATATAATAATATGAGGTGTTTTCAAGTTATGTGTGTTCATAATACCTATGTAATTATATTTGCTCGTTATAATTATTACTAATATAAAACTATGGTGATAAATACAATTTTAAATAATTTATAAAAAAGGCGTTTAGCGTCTCAATATTATTCTGCTATTTGTTATTTGAATAATTGTTCCACGGCAATAATGTTTAAAAGTAGTTTACATGTAACCAAGCAGACATGATGTATCAGCTCATTAGTATGAAATGGTTAAGAGCCAATAATTAAGTTTTCTATCGATGCAGTAAGTCAAAACTGAAGGTAGTGTTTGTACGATTTTTACATGATAAAGCGTCTCCATGAGCATAGCAAAAAAGCTTTATTAGACACAACATTAGAGGTTATGTTGCTATTATTTTACAGAATCATCGTGAAAATGTCGATATATGTAACTTCTGTAATATTCTTTAACATTACTTGGAGCAGCGTCAGTAACTTACCAGTTAGATAAAACATCCTTGTGTTTTTTTTGGAATGGCTAGGTTTTGAACAAAATCTAACGCACGCCAGGTAAGTACTTTATCAATTAAGCTAACTACTGAATACCACAAAGATATCTCCTGGTTGTTTTCAATTATTCCTGGGGCACCAACCAATTTTGTAACCGTAGAATAAAGCTTCTTTAGCCGTATTACAAATCCAGCCCTGCGCATCTATTTTATACACAAGACTGCTATCGGCAGCTATCGTACATAAATGTTTGTATCGAAGTATTATAATTGTTACAATAAGTTAGCCGTCTAAACAGTCAAAACTGTCTATCACACTCCAAAATTTCGCACACCCAAGAGAGGTGCTGCTAAAACATAGCACTTATTGTAACAATTACAATTAACTTATTGTAATTGTTACAATAAGTGCTAATACTTCGATACAGAACTACCTTCGATAGCTGCCGATAGCAGTCTTGTGTATAGAATAGATGCGTTGATAGTTAAAATCATGCCGATTAGTAATTTGAATGAGTATTTTGCGAACTGGAATGATCATAATACAAATTTGACTAATCGGTATTCCGCGCCGGTTTACTCACCTACAATCCAAGCCCAGCTGACAACCGGCATTAAAATGAAAGATTTTAATTCAGTCAAAAGTTCCGCGGAAAAGTATGCAGTGATTGCAGGACGAATAACATTCCGGTCATATCAAAAATTAATTTTACTAGATTCCACAAATATGGCAGAAACTTTAGTCAGAGAAAGGGTAGGATATCTCAGCTACCCTTCTTGTAGCGGTGGCGGAGACATCTGGCTAATTTGATTCCTATAGCAAATTTAATTATCGGAATCCCGATGGCTCTTGTTTGTCGGCGGCACTGCCAACAACCCTAGTGTAGAAGGTATTTCATTATGAAATTCGTGGGAAGATTTCCAATTTGTGACGTTTCGGGGGTAGGGGTAGCGCTTTATGCTTGTCGTCTGCGTAACTGTTGCTGGAAAACATCTGAAAGCGTGTCTCGCGAAAAAAAACGTTGGATACAAATAAAAGTATTAGAAAAAAAAATGGTTTTAAGGCTAGACACATAGTCATACTTATGCATTGACGTATAAGATGTACAAAGTGTATAAGTTCATACTTTTATAATTTATAAAAGTGTAAAATTCATTGGATTTTCCAAACTTTGCCGCCGCCACTGACAATTTAATAAACCTATTGAAAAATAAGTTTTTTTAGTAAAATCTTTAATAAGTAAACTTTTAAAAAGTGTAAAACCGAAGATGTTGAAAAAAAACTTCTACAAAGATGGAGCCTAAATGTATGAAATTGAAGCAAAATGACCACTGGCCCACAACACCACCTGTAATATGACTAATTCAATGAAAATAAATAAGTATGACTCAAAAAGTGTGCACTATTTTCGTCAAATCACTCATAGCATACTTACCTAAACCATAATGGTTTGTTTAGGGCAGGGTTTGATTGAATTTTATAAAAGGCGTGCATTTTTGAAGCAAGTATTAATAGACGATTTTGAAAAGTTTTTAAATAACAACTGTCAGAATTTTAAATGAATGGTAAGTATTTATTTCAAAGTATCGGTATAAGCCCGCCAGTTTTAATGTTGAATGTAAAATATTGATACAGCAAGAAATAATATTCAAAAATCAGTAGTAAAAATAAATAATCATTATTTAAATGACATGGGCCTATAGATAAAACTAATATCCATTATTATTTTCATAGTATGAAAAGTAAAAAACATTCAATGGGGCGGACGGCATTTTAGGGTTACCATTATCGCATATAAAGTATATTAGTCTATGCATTTATGAATATCGGTTAGAACAAACTATTATTATTAAAAGAAGATCAACTAAGAAGTCGCACAGGTGCAGAAAAAAGAGCTAGATGGACATTTCACACAAGAAATGCGAATAACCTCAAAGATTAAATTAATAACAATTGATCAAAAATATAGGCAATCTAGGTAGGTACCTATTACTAAAAAAAAATTTAAACTAAGTACATTTTTATTACCTATTATTGTCTAATTTTATAAAAAAAATGAATCTCAGTTTGGGTACAACAATAATTAATAGTATGATATTAAATTTATCTCAATTAAAATTGTATGCTAAATTAATTAGTTAGGGTTCGTGGATTTTTTATAATTTCACATGTTTTGGACTCATCACTACAAAAAAGGTTTTTTCAATGTCTTTTAAAATTAGGTACTAATTTAAGTAAGTATATTAATTATTTATATGGGTATGTATATTATTATTTTTACTATTAGTGTAAATGCCGAATCAGATAATAATTTAATATTGTCAATTTATTATAGTATGTAATGTAAACAAGACCATGAAACTTATTGCCAGCGCTCCATTGGCCAGCCAAAAGTCCGAGGACAATAAGTCGTCCGATTTGTCTATGCGAACGAACGAACGAATAAAAAAGTTGAGCTGTCAAAAATCAAAAGTTGCGATTATCGGAATGTCTTCCGATAATCCTAAAATTTTGTGTTATTTATATGTAGACTTGCATAAAATAATATAACAGTAAAACAACACAAATTTTATGTTTTATTTTATGAATTTCATAAATATGTTGTATGTAATTGATCCGTAATTGAAGGAAACGTCTTATTCTGTGATATGTTTGTTACCATTGATTATTATTGAGATTAAGAAATATATTTATTATAAACAACTGAAGTCTGTCTTATTATTTAATTCTGATATTGAACATAATATGTAATTAACACTATACAAGTCTGAAGTATGTGTTGTTATTATTGCAAAGTTGAAAATATTTATATATTAGACACTACAATTGTATTTAACTCTGCAATGAAGTAGATATTAAGGGTTTGAATCTCACAAGCTAGAGAAGGTTACATATTATATCTCTGAAATGCGCTTAGATCAAAAGTGTATGCTTAACAGCTACCTACACCTGATGGTTCAGAATGTGCAGTTAAGTTAGAGGTGATAGTTAAGATGAAATAATATCTTAAAGGCACTAGAAGCTTAGTCATTTTATAGATACACAAATGCTGCTACACTAAATGGGCGTAAGGGATGAAATAATAGAGATATACTATTCTAATAGTTCAATCTGTTCTGGAGAGCCAGATAGAAAGAACAATATTATCCTACTAAATTTAACATAATAAGGAAGCTACTAAATAAATTATTTCTGTAAAAGAAAAAATCTGTCCAAAATAGATTTTATTCTGACAAATTGATATTTATACTTACAATTAATTATTTAAATAATTCCCTATAATAATTTAAATACTTCCATTGTTATTATTTTAATACGTACCAATAATCATTTTTACTTGCTGTTCATATTAAATAATTCCCACCTTTTTAATAAAATACTTGCGAGATTTTTTATTAAAATACTTATTGCATATATACTTACCCAATAATTTAAAGCCTTTATAAAATAACCAGCACCATCAAAAATTTGTATTCTTAGTAATTGACCCGTAATTTTGAAGATATTGCAACAATCATCATCATCATCATCATCGTTGTCGTCGTCGTCGTCGTCGTCATCGTCGTCACCGTCGCCGTCACCGTCGCCGTCACCGTCGCCGTCACCGTCGCCGTCACCGTCGCCGTCACCGTCGCCGTCACCGTCGCCGTCACCGTCGCCGTCACCGTCGCCGTCGCCGTCGCCGTCGCCGTCGCCGTCGCCGTCGCCGTCGCCGTCGCCGTCGCCGTCGCCGTCGCCGTCGCCGTCATCGTCATCGTCATGATAATAGAATGTGATTTTACGTGTCTGAAAATAGACTAGAATAGAATAGATAGAGAAAACAGACTGCCGATGAAAAAAAAAAGTGCTATTATGAAACCATATTTTGGAATAAAAACTCTTATTTTCTTTATTTATTTTAGATTTTTTTTGAATGGGAAAACTTTCTATTTGTCTTGAAAAAAATAATTTCCTAAAGGGTGTTTGGGAGAAACCATTTGACAACCGTATGCGTGATCCCACAGCGGGGTGTCGCTCGTTCGGAAAATTCCGAATAAACCCTGTCGAAAGAAAATACTTTGTGCGGGCCCCGCGCCGCATTGACATCTGTGATGTTTTCCAAGAAACAGGAAATGAATTAGAAAAGTCATCTGGCCTCGACAAAGCACCGGTAGAGGGACAATTAAACGCTAACAGCTGATTGCCGATCGCTGAAAGGATTCGTCAATAATAATTCACTTATATTTCTGGACAAGTCAACGTCAACACAATCGGGTAATAATTATTTAATTATTCTTCTTTCTGTCCTTTAACTAGATTTCTTATAATAAACTATAATTACGGATATAATATTATTATGAATCATGAAAGATTTTTTTTGTTCAGATTCAGATTTACATAAGGCCGTCATATCGAAAGAAAAACTATCGAATGAATGTATCTATGGGGATAAACAACTCAATCCGTGTCAGCATATTGATCGGCGATATTAAATATCCATTTCCCGTAGTGTCTAATTATGGCAAATTCAGTGGATAGCTGATTGCAATGATTGTTTCTGCGATACCCATCTTTCCAGATTTTTCCAGCTGTATCCGATGACGCAAACTCCATATGGTAGATGACTCAATTATAATAATAATTTCCTAAATATTATTTTCAAGATGTTATTTTGATTGTGAGTACATCAATAAATAGCGCATCATAATTCATTGTACATGTCACTCGAATATAAGTTCTCGATCTGTTAGTATCTCAGTCTTTGTATAGCTCCGCACAACATCTCATTCTACCGAGATTCGGACCTCGGAACAGTATCATAAATATTATAACATATCTACTGTACTTTTGTACCGACTGTTTACGCTGCAAATAAAACTCGCTCCAACATCCGTCGGAGCAACCACCAAATCATGACCTCTTCATCCACAACACCATGGCTCCCACACTCTGACCCCCACACATATAATCCAAAGTATGATTGTAAATAACCAACAAATACAAATTTTAATACGACTATATGGATTTCTACCACATAAACGCCAAATATACATAATATATCACTGATTTTTTTTATAAAAAAAAAACTATTTGGCATTGGTACCTATGTATTACTTTTATACTATATTTTATATCATACGAAAGTGGGCACAGTTTTTTTTAACTAATATAAGGAAGCCAATATCCTTGCAGTATATTATATAATCAATGACGGTGATATAATTAAAATTATAGCCTTCCATCAAGGATTAAGTGTTATCAAATTTTCACTGTTAAATTAATTATTATGTTTATATTTTTGGAAAATTCACAAGGGAAAAGTTCCTAAAATAAACCTGTCATTTCCAATATTATTATTTGTCCTCGGGTTTCATCAAACGTTATTCATATTTTGATTGCCGCCTGCCGTGATCGTCAAGGGGTTAACCCTGTTGTTTAAACATTAAACGGATCTACCCCTAAAACAACAAAGTGGTTTGTCTAAGAATAGTTGTAAACAAAAATACTGAAATTCAAATAAGATAAGACATCGGTTTTAATAAACAGGGAGATGATTATAAACGAACAGTTAAAGAGATCAAAAGAAAATGTTTATTATATAATGCCTTTGACGCAGCAAGAAGCGAGTAAATAATACAATTCAATTAGCTGTTGTAGATAACTATGCTTAATGATATTATTCAATGAACAATGTTAATTAGAAATCAAGCCAATCTCGAAATGACATGTAATTTGGGTAACACTATTATATTATATTTATTACTATCTACCCTGTGCTATATCTACAGAGGCGAATAGCAGAAATGACATAAATTTTTGAAAACATACGATGCCCCGAATTACCGATTGAGAGACTAATTACAAAATTCAAAATAAATCAACACCATCTGCAATTTTTATTCTTTAAATGAAAATAAATAGGTATTGTTAACTTCAGTGACGTCCCTAGATGAAATGCCGCCCCTAGGCAGCGCCAAAATGTCGCCTCATTTTTTTAATACATTATTTTTATCATCCTTTCATAAGTCCAATATCTAAGAAATGTGTTGTATGGATACATTACTAACAAAATATCAGATTAATTATTCGCAAATCTGCTCGTGTCGTTTCTGATCAGCGAGAAAGTCGAAGTGCATCGGAAGTAAACTAGATATTGCAAACCCGACAAAACCAGTGAGCTGATTTTTTTTAATGGAAAGATATTTTCGTTATTACTAAGTTTAGGTAGGTTCTTAGCTATTTCAATATATTCCAAACGATTTTTCTCGATTTGCCGCTCTTCGAGTAACTGCCGCCCCCAAGCGACGCTCAATCTGCCTACCTCCACGGGATGTCACTGGTTAACTTACTTACCCCGTGTTACTGCAATGTGACCTTAGCTTAGGTTACCCACCCCATTAAACCGCAAATATTCGGTATCATATTTCGGCTATTCCCAGAATCAGCAATATAACATCTAATTAAAATATATTTTTTTTTAAATCGATAGAATTATCAAGTAAATACATAATAATTGAAAGATTTCATTTATTTGTCTTAAAAAATTGTAAATTTAATACACAATGCATTCAAAGCATCACATTCCATCACGAACAAAAGAGTGAGAAATTCTGAGAAAGAAATATGAAAATAAGGCGTGAGATCAAGATAGTAGAATGTAAACAAATACTCGTATGGTTATAATTAAATTTAGATGCCTTTTTAATCATTTTATAGTTAAACCAAATATAAAATGGTGTTATAAACAGTATTAGACTTATTTATTTTGCCAAAATATGTATTTACCTTTTACCTATTGTAATATTGTCAATCTAGTGCGGTAACCCAAGGTGAAATCATCGGAACGGACGAAATTTATCAGCATCGTAAAGGGAAGGTTAAAAAAGTGTCGGATCTTGACAGATGAACTTACTCTTCGCCACTTCTACACAGTGTACTTACTGTTATAATCTGTCATAATATTATACTAATACCTATTCTTAGTAAATAATATGTTATTTCAAAAAATATCTTGCCCACTCTTCATTCTTCAGGATGTAAATTCGAGTCCCACTAGGTGTCCAACAATTTTTTAGAATTTTTAGGTTTTCAAAAGTATTTTTTAAATAATTTGTTGTTTTTTTTTGTTGCTCGGGGCGGGTCCAGCCTGATACGGGTTTGTTTTAGGTATTAGTTAGATTGACAGTGTGCACTGTGATACTGAGGTTTTTCATAATATATGGGGAATGGCAGAAAATTTGATATGATTTCGATTCAAGGGATAAGTAATTGATAGTAGGTACTTTATTTACGATCACGTCCGACCAAAAATATTTATTTTGATTCTAATTTACATAGAAGCACCGTTATATGGTTATGGAATTGATTTTTAACTTATTGGCGGGGTTAGAGATCACAACATGTTCTCTCAGCCCAAAAAAATAGCATGGGGAAGTTACATTTTTAATGGAATCTTGTTCGTGTTAGCAAGGGTAGCAAGGGTGAATAACAACTTACTAATCGTCCCTTTTCAGGTAAGTATACTAATTAAAAAACCCAATGCTTTTCACTTTTGGCATAAGGCAACGTGTCTTGTTAAATTTAACTCCCTATGCTTTGGTCAATAGGGAGCGGATTTATATGCAACAAAAAACATGATTATATGCATGCACATATACACTTAAAATCATTGAAATATGCACTAAAATCAAAGAAATATGCAGTTCAAAATTTACATTTTTATGGAAAAATATTTTAAATACCCACTTAACCCAATGTTACCGATAAAAATTCGAATAACAAATTAATAATTTTAAGCAATATAATACAATAATAAAAAAACACAAATAATCAATATAAAGTTAGTCAATTACAATTTTCAAAATAGTTTGTTTACAAGTAGGTACAAATAATTAAACAAGAAATGCAAAATGTAAATGTAAACTATAGAAACTAAACACAACTTAAAAAACAAAAACGACACACTTAACTATTCCTAAATACTATTTGCAGTTTTTTGGTCCGAAAAAATAAGTTAAAATATTTTTTTCAGTATTCTCTGGCATCAAAATTTCCGCATATCTGTCAGTATTTTGTTTATATGCGAAAAATAATCTCTCAACATCCACATAGGTGATAGCGCAAAATTTAAATAAAGGTGCCCGAGTTGACTGATACACTTTTTCTGATAAATTAATGAAATGCTCGGGGATGACATTAAAAATGCAAATGCATCTACCTGATTTAGCTGTTTCGATAAAATTATAAATGCAAAAACCCTAAAATATGCATTTATTAATGAAATATGCACTAATGTCTCAAATATGCTCTAACGTCTCAAATATGCATTTATATGCACAGTAAAATTTTATTTTTGGATTCTGCATCTTTCGAAACGGATTTCTGTGCAACTCCCATAGCTGTGCATAGACCCTAACAAAACATGCACTAGCATATGAATCCGGGCCCTAATGATTACAATAATACACCAGTTTATACGTCTTACCGTTGTATTATTACGATCATGGCCCCCACATCCTGAAGCGGGCCCCCAGGCTAGGATCTTTGACGGGCTTCCTACCCATCGCTAAAGATAAAGGCAGTGTGATGCTCTACAGCAGCGCTTTCCAAATGGTGTTCGCGGTAAAATTAATGTGTATATTTAGTGTTTTGTGTATATTTGAATTCATCTATTTGAATTATGGAGTTGTCGAGTATCGATACACAATTAAAAATTCTATCGTGCAACCACATAATTTATAATTTTAACATTATTGAATATAAATAGCACGGAGGCGACTTTTTTTACTATTCGTGAAAATTTGTGATGAGTGTTTAAATCACTTATCTGGTCGATTCGCCACGCCTGATTACAATGGTAACATTGGTAACAGTACCTACCGCGTAAATTGTCATATCGTTTCTTGCATGGCCCCCACATCCTGAAGCGGGCCCCCAGGCGAGGATATTTGTCGGGTCCCCCTACCTATCGCTAGGGTTAAAAGCAGTGTGATACTCTACAGAAACGTTTTCTAAATGGTGGTTCAGGAAATTAAGGGTATTCAGTGTATTTTTAACGATTTTTTGTATCTTTCAATAAATCCACTGATATAATATATAATATGAAGTTTTCGAATATCGACACACAATAATCAAGATTTGCAATACACAATTACATAAGTATACAAGTGTTAGATAATATTCTTAAAGTGAAATAGCGCCGCAAGCGACTTTTTTACCATTAGAGCAAATTTGTGATGTGTGTTTATCTCACTTATAAGGAAGTCGCGCCACGCGGCCCAACCCAGAGCCCTGTCAGCCGCCCCTATGGGGGCCATGGGTTCTTATCTATTTAGTGGAAACCAGCGGCAAACAAATTTTGAAAATAACCAATGTACTGGATTGTTAGGTTAGATTAGGTTAACGTTCTTGAATTCATGAATTTTGCCGAAATCAGCTATGAAAATTGCCGCTGTTCCCGCCTGGCTTCCAGTAAACATACTTGTACCGTCACTCGACCGTGTTTAGGAAAAAGGGCGTAACCCTCACAAAACAAAGTTTACAGGAGAGGCAAAGAACATTTTTTGAGAGATTTTAGTTTAATATTTAAAAAAAAATAGGCACAGAGGTGCATGATGATTGATGATTTGGTGTAATATATTTTCGATCTAATAATAATTTAAGAAATTATTACAGAAAAATCATTAAAATTAAGGATAAATGCTTTTTTCCATAAATTAAAAATAAATTAATCTCAATTAAAACCTGAATTTAGATAATAATTTGGCATTTGCGGCTTACTTCCTTTTTATAGAACGTGTATTTAGTTGTATACATTGTTAATATCTAATAAAAGCACTTTTTGAAAAATCGAAGGTTACGCCCTTTTTCCCAAACACAGTCGAATGTCACGATATGGCATCTAACCATAGACTAATATACTATATAACTGAATTTCGACCTGGCTGCATTCGATTAGTTTTAGTCGAGAGCGGAAATAAGTAGTATTGTTACATAACAATGTTGCACCCTTAAGACTGCCATGCCGTGTGGAGATTTTCACTGCGGCTGTGCTGAATTCAATCTTTGACAAAGGGAAATAATAACCTGGGATTCCCCGAGCCAAGTGGGCAAAAGACGTAAGCTAGCACAGCCACCGCTGCGATAAATCACGGGTCAAGTATATGAGGCCGTATAAATCAGACGAGGGTTAGCTCGGATCTCAGGTGAAACGTTACGCCTTGGGCGCCAGCTGATGGAAAATGATATTTTCAATTGATTTCGAAAGATATAAGAAAGTGAAATGTATCTTATTTTCTGACACCAGTGGCAACATCGGAACTAGTCATATACAAGTTGTTTAAAATTTCTCTGACATCGTATTTGCAATTTGCATAGTAATTAATTATTTACATGCGTTGATCGTCATCATCATCAGCCGGGGTCAATCCACTGCTGGATGAAGGCCTCCCCAAGCTTCTTCCAACTCTCTCGATCCTGTGTCGTTCGCTGCCACGTACTTTCGCCCAATTTTACCAGTTCGTCAATCCAGCGGCTTTTAGGGCGACCCTGTGGCCGTTTTGTGCCCCTTGGGTACCACTGGATGACGGTATTTGTCCAGCGGCCGTCCTTTCGGCGAGCAATGTGCCCCGCCCATCTCCATTTCAGCTGTTTGGCAATGTCTACTACATCGTGTACTCCTGTCTGCTTCCTAACCCATTCGTTTTTCTTACGGTCCTTTCGCGTGATGCCCAACATACACCTCTCCATGCCTCGCTGTGCGACTCTTAGCCTTTGGACATCTCTCGTGTTGAGGGTCTACGTCTCGCAGCCATACGTGAGCACGTATAGCACACATTGGTCGAACACCCTACGCTTAAGACACAGTGGTAGGTCACTTTTGAAGATACTATTCACACGTGCGAACGCACTCCATCCCAGCTTTGTTCTTCGAGCAATTTCATCGTGCATGCTTCCGTCTACGGACGCCTGCTGTCCGAGATAGACGTAGCTGCTGACTTGCTCGAGTTGGGTGCCATTAATACAGATAATCGCAGGATCCGAAAAACAGTTCCTCATCACTTTTGTCTTTGAGACGTTTATCTTTAGGCCGACCGTTTGACTGACATCCGCGAGTTCTTGCATTCTACCTTGGAGGTCTTTCGGGTCTTGTGAAAGTATAACAATATCATCTGCAAAGCGCAGGTGACTGAGGTGCTCCCCATTAATTGGAACACATTTTTCCTCCCAATCAAGTTTCCTAAATATTTCCTCAAGAGTTGATCTGCGTTGATCATATTTCTGTCTGATGGTGTAATTAGGACATAAGAATATTTAACATTTTTTGCATTTGGGACTCCTCAGTCTGCCGGAATTTCTCTCGGTGTCATACCAACGCTACCAAAAAAAATCCAGGATAAAAAATCTCTCATCAGGTTCATACAAATTTAGGCGTCAAAGTGCATTAGGCATATTTGAAAGTAATATATTATTGAGAAAGGTCTTTGTAATAAAGAAAAATCGATAATGCTACGTAAACTTGTATAGTTGTAATTAAAAGTTTACTAAATCGACTTTGATCAATATTTTTATTGGTGACAATGTAGAAAATGACCTTTTATACTAGGAATTAATTGAAGGTATATTAATAAAAATTCTCAATAAAATTCAAATATTTGGCAATGTCCTTAGAAAATTCGCAAACTTTCGTAAGAACAAACTTCTAAAATTGTATTAATTTATCCATTAAAATAAGATTTATTCACTTTTTATTCAAGCCCTAGAGTCTCTACTGATTTGGTTGGCCCTGGACTATTTATAGCCCATTTACCCATATTGTACACCCGGTCCTATACGTTGTCGTAGTTTTTGTTTAAAATATGTTTCATGGACCCCACATCCTGAAGCGGGCCCCCAGGCTAGGATGTGTTTGGCGGCCCCCCTACATATCGCTAAAGGTAAAGGCAGTGTGACGCGCTACGTTAGCGTTTTCCATGGTGTACACGGTAAAATTAAGGTGTATTTTTAGTGATTTTTTATATTTTTAATATTTACATATATTTGAATTATGGAGTTGTCGAGGAGCGGCACACAGTTAAAAATTGCATCGTTCAATCACATATTTCAATTATTTATAATTATTGAAGTAAAATAGCGCCACATGTGACTTTTTTTATTATTAGAGCAAATTTGTGGTCTGTGTTTATCTCACTCATCTGGTCGACTCGTCACGCCGGGCCCCCCAGGCTAGAGCCCCGTCAGCCCCTCCCTTGTGGGGGCCATAATATGTTTCGTTGCGTATGGCGTCTGTCTTATTATGGCGTCTCAAACTTGTACCTAAGTGTTGTAATGTTAACTTATATAAGTAAAATAATCACTATAATAATAGTCTCATTATCGTCAATTTCCGGTTCCTATCGGAAATAGCACATGACGAAGAAAAACCCCATTTATATAAGAAAAAAAACTAAACTATGACCTGTACTTTAATGGGTACATGTAAATGAAAATGACCACAGTATTACAAGGCACTAAATATTATTTTGATGACAAAACAAAAACCCTTTTTGGATTCAAAATGTCATTCGAAACTACCCTACTACTGAAATCGTAAATGTCTTTAACGCGGCCTTGGTCCTATATGTACATTATGTAAAAAAATGACCGTTAAGAATAAATTAATTTCTATTTTCGCTACTAAGTGGATCATAATAATATGCATTTTAACAGATTTTTTTATTTTTAGTCATTTGTCCAATTCACTGCCGTGTTACACTAAATTAAACACAGATTGGCGATGTTTTGTACTAGGTGAAAAGTTAAAGATCTAACACGGCTGGTATTGTGCTATTTTTGTGTTTATTCTAATGTGTATTTGGAATCAGAGTATGAACCTAATAGATAAAACATGTGGCTAAAATTCCTATGTGGCCATCTGACTTTCTTTTAGGTAGGTATGCTTACATACTGCAGTCTACAATTTAGAAGAGATCTTTATTTACAAGGTATAAATGAGAACTCTGCCATTCTGGGTAGTGTTGACCTGTGTGTCCCTGATAACTATCGTAGAAATAGGGAGCATCAGTTGTTTATTTTCCCAAGGTGCAGAACCAACCTGCCACTGGGAATGCCAATTAAGAGGGCGATAACTATGGTCAACCAAATTGCTTCGGGTGTTGATATATTCCACTTGCGGGAGAAAAATTCTTAAGGGCCTCCATAGCAAACTCGGTGTAATTCTTTGAACTTCTATAATATGTATAATTGTATATTTGCTGCTTTTGTATGTTTATATTATGTTCTCTATTTATATTTTCATTTTTATACCTTTTATTACTTTTGTTTTTCTTTCTTCTTTATAATAATGTTTCATGTCATACTGTGAACGTCTTAAACTTGTAATGTCCACAATATGTAAAAAAAAATGAATTAAATTGAATTGAAATTATTAGTGATAGTAAAACTCACCCTCCACTGTAACCTCCAGTTTGCGGAGGCTCATAATACTCGTATTATGATGGTAAATAAAAATTGTGCTACGACACACCTCATAATATGCGGTCCAATTTTGAAAACTACGTAACGTCAATAATTTTTGATTGCGATAATTTATTGTTATTATTTTTAGCAGAACAGCTGGCAATCGCCGATTGATTGATGACTGATTTAATATACTATATCTGTATATAAATGTTTCGTTAAATCACGTGCATTTAAATATGATAAATTATACATCTCAATCATTTGAATATAAAACAATATATTAGGTTATCATAAATAGCGATCCAATATAACGTGAATATTAATTTCGCCCATTTAGATAATAGAAGGTTATCGGTGTAAAGAATAAATTTAAGCATTATTTTTTTTGATTGTCTACAAAAAATAAATGCTTGCAACCATATAGTAATATTAAAAAAAAACGGTGCGAGACATTCATATCGAAACAAATATTGATAATTAATGAAGCAATGCATTCTTTCGACCGTGCCCGATTCTAATTGGATCATAGGGTCTGTATTAACAGATTTTGTTTTTACGAGAAACGGATGTCAGCCACTTGCTCAACCTATTAGGTCCATACTCTGACTCATACATAAATTGGAAAACAATATGTGTACTTGCCAGACCCAGGATTCGAACGTGGGACCCACGACGCTATACTCTGACGCTATAGTACGACGCTTAAGCCGCGCGGCCATCGTGGGAGAATATATAATTATTTTTATTTTTTTGAAAATTATTCACATTGACTTTTTCAACCATTCAGAAAATAATTATTTACCCCCACTTTCTAGACTCACGAGCTGCCACTGCTTCATCATGCTTATATTTCTTATAACCCGATATTAATTACTTTACTTAGGTTTCTATAAGAATATATGTATACATTTCCTTTGAACATTAACAATCTTATATGACAGTTAGCCGACAGTGATAAAATCCAGATAAGTCTGGACACCTGATAGAGAGCGATTGTATTGTATCCATATTCGACCAAGGAGTCAGTGGCGCACCCAGGATTTAATATTGGGGGAGGGCCCAAGGAGGAGAATGTAAATTAGTCCCATAGGCTCCTTTTCTTCTTCATATACTTATTATTACATATTTTCACAATACATAGCGATATATTTGTACAGTTTCTCCTAGTTTTTATTAAATTGGAGGCATAGTGGCGGTAACCGTTGAGCGTGTCATCAGCGACTGGCGGATTGGAAGTGACTAACAGCGACCATGCTGGACATGTGCACCTAGTATGCAAAAACATTACTCAAATAATATCGGCTGTGCTATCCGCTTGGTCTAGAGCAGTGTTTCCCAAAGTGTGGTACGCGTACCCCTTGGGGTACAGGAAGAGTTTGGTGGGGGTACGCGCTGCACCGGGCTATGGCTGCGCCTGGTGAAACAAGCATTAATACAACACCCATGCTAGAAGGTTTATCGCATGCGGAAGAAGAGCAATTGTTGGAACTATTAGCTTCAGACGGATTCTTGCAAAATAAATATAAGGAGTATACTTAAACATAATTTAGGTTGCAAATGCAACATGTGTATCCAGTTTTAACAGAAAAATTCCTTAAATACATCTTGCCTTTTCCAACTTCATATCTATGTCAAGTTTTTAAAGCTTTTTCCGCATTTGTAGACATTAACTGAAAAAAAAGGAACAGCCTTTTGGGTGTGGAACCGCATCTCAGATTAAAATTAATAACCAGGGAACTAAATCACGATGATCTGTCGTTTCAACATAAACAATTTCATCCTTCTCATTGATTATAATGAATGTTATTTTTTATAATATAACTTTTATTTATATTTTATTATGAATGAATTTATTTTTCGTTTATTATTATTTTGTTTATGTACTACAAAATGAAAATATAAATATATTTTGATTGTTATTGAAGTACTTATATGCATTTTTCTTTGACGAGGGGTACTCAGTGTTACGAAAATTATAGAAGGGGTCGATGATGTCGAAAGTTTGGGGAACACTGGTCTTGAGAGCTACAATATGTATGCCGAATTCCACCGAAAAAAAATTTTCTTTTGATTTACACCACCACCGAATGTTTATTGTAGATTTTTGGTTTTTTAATAATATTGAGGTTCCAAAATATTAATTGAAAATGGACAAAAAAAGTATTATTGCATTTAACTTATACACAATCTACTCAACACAACACAGCCTAATATCTCGTTTATCGGTCTTTTGTCTATTGCACTCGGTATACCTACACCATGGCCCCCACATCCTGAAACGGGCCCTCAGGCTAGGGTATTTGACGGGGCCCCTATCCACAGCTTAGATTAAAGGCAGTGTGAAACACTACATTCACGTTTTTCAAATTGTGTTTTAGTTCAAATTGAGGGTACTTATACAGTGAATTATTGGCGATTTTCAATACATCTACTTTAATAATGGAGCTGTCGAGTATCGACACATAATAATCAGAAAATATATTAGACAGTTATATAATTTAAAATGTTCATGGTCATGAAGTATAATAGCACCGCAGGCGACTTTTTTTTACTATTAAAGCTAATTTATGATGTGTATTTATCTCACTAATCTGATCAACCCGACACGCCGGGCCCCCCACAGCCCGGGCCCTCAGGCTAGAGCCCTGTCAGCCCTCCCCAGCCATGACCTACACCACTCTGGAATTCGGGTGGACACCGAGAATTTTTTGACAGTTCATTAGGGAACGGGTTTCAAAAAAAACCCGACGTGTTTCGGAATTTTTGTGTTAGAAATTAAAATCTAAGAATTTTTTCTAAAAAGGGTGCTGGAGAATTACAAATCATTTTTTTTGCCGTGTTATTTGTCTAAGCCCAAGGTATAGTTTATTGGCTTTCAATTTCAATAAGTAAAATCATTCTGAGGATTTTCATATTTTGGGGGGTGCCAGGGCCCCTTGCCCCCCCCCTGGGTGTGCCACTGCACGGAGTCGTAACCTGGACTTTAGGAATTAGACGACTGGAGGCTTTCGAGATATGGTTGTATCAGTGCACGATGAGGATGTTATAAAGTGAGCTACTATGCCAGGGTTACTTAATGCTAATATCAAGTGCAGAAAGGCTACGTACTTCAGACGTATCTTATACATAGTTTCTTACAGTGGCGGTCAGTGACAAGAATATAAGGAAGTGCAAAAAAAGACTCACCCATTTATGCAATAAGTCCATCTTTCAATTTTAAAATTTTGAAAACACTTCGATTACACGAATATTGAACTCCGACATTGACGATATCTTTTTTTTGATACATATTAAATTTAACATCGCGAGAGTATTTAATCTGTTTTGAGTCATGGCAATTCTCAAAAATGACTTAATCCTTTTTAAAGTTGAAAAATAAGCACTTTCATTTTCCACTGAAGTCAATAATTTTATATTACCAAATATAAATATATTGTTATGTTTTTAGATATCGTTTTTTAATTAATAATAACATGAAGGTGCAGAGCACTTTTTCTCCTTTTTAAGAGCCGTCCCTGGTTTCTTGGGTAGGTATATTATACTATGTTGTAATTTGTACTTGCGTTTTTTCAGCAGTCATCAAGGCGCATCTCTTACTACGATCTATATAAAATCCCAGTATTTAAATAATATATCGACATGTATCTACTCAATAATAACATTCCATTTACCTTAATAATTTATATTTTTTTTGCTCTTGAGGGAGATCTGGACCGATAAACCCTCCCCTTTGTGTGTGCGACTCGTTGCCAGTTATTAAAATTGTACTATTAAGATAAATTAAAAAAAAAATAGTTATACCTACAATGACCTATGTCAATATATTACTATCGTAACTTTTGGCATTTGGTTTCTATAATGATATGTATATAAGTAAGTTTACAGACTGATTTACCAAACCGATGGAGGTGGGTAAATACTCACTTACTCACTGATAAAATATATTAAATGTGGGTCAGTGCTGAGTTCCTAGAAACGCGATAAAACGAACTGCTCAGCTTGACCTGTGACAAGTGACCTTAAGTCAAGACATGTTATAGAAATAAAAGACTTCAATAAAAAGGGGAAAACCAGGCGCGATTTATAAAATTTGCCATTGGCTGGATTGGAAGTCAATGTGTGTGTATTTATATGTCAAATGATTGAGAATATATCCGTACATAAATCATATTACATTATATTATTCTTAGTATGTATATGCTCCCTTCTTAGTTGATAGCGCTATAAAGGATTCCTATAGCTTACCAATCTTCTTGCACTTTTACAAGACCTAGGTCATGCCGGATTATAATGAGCGCCGGAATCCTATTCTATTTCAAGAAAAGGCAGTCTTGGTTAAGACTCTAATGCCGTGTCCACATTGGCAACAAGTTGCTGGCAACCTCATTAAATTTCAAT
The DNA here is from genome assembly GCF_057557595.1 of Rhyacophila brunnea. Taxonomy (NCBI): domain Eukaryota; kingdom Metazoa; phylum Arthropoda; class Insecta; order Trichoptera; family Rhyacophilidae; genus Rhyacophila; species Rhyacophila brunnea. The sequence continues at coordinate 17,391,862 of NW_028232893.1, read as the reverse complement.
TAAAATAATTTTTGGTCAAACAAATTTTGATAATTGTGAAATTGAATGAGGTTGCCAGCAACTTGTAGCCGGTGTGGACACGGTATAAGACTCAACTTTATAACTCTATAACACTATATCGTTATATTTTCCACATTCGAGCTAATCTAAATGTGTTAGTGATGATTATTATATTATCTAAAGGTGACTAAATGCACGTGTTTTGTCCGAAGGTCGTGCTTGCTTAGTGCTATAACGCGCTTGCGCAGTGCGTTGTCGCTAACACAACACTAGAATGACAGCGCAAGTAGTTATATAATTAACACAGCTGGCGGTACTGGCGTTAAAATGTTATTTCTTACTAAACATAAAGCCAAAAGGGCGTAAGTAACATTTTGGTGATTTTGAGTTATATGAGGTCAGGTTATCAAATATCTACAGACTGGCAAAAGGGCGTTCTTCATATATGATTGTAAACAGAGTTACGATTTTCAAATTTGGGCGTAAGTGATAACCCTACAGAAAGACAATAAAAATTAACGTAACGTACAAAAATTAAAATGATTTTAATAAACAAATAAAACATAACAGAAATACAAACAAAATATGAATAAAATAATGAAAAAAAAAAACAATTCGGTGTTTTCTTTATGATTTTTGTATTTTTTCTTGGATAGCCAAAAGGAATTAAGTGATTTAAAAATTGTAATTGCAAATAAATAAATAAATTAACACTTCATACTCCAAAACCATATTATTCTTCCATAAATGAAAGAAAAAACTCCAATAGAAAGAAGTTGTAAAGAAACGAAGTTTTTTTCATTAACATTTTTCACTCTTTTTGCTCTTCTGGATAGCAGTGATTTGACACTAACGCCCTTTTTGCTTGGAAAAGTCGACATAATAGTATTTTTATCACAATTTTACAGTATTTTGAAATGGACATGCCGTAGTAGTGTAGTGCGTGTTTAATGTAAGTCCATTGTAACATCTATACTGCATATAATGTGATGAGAGGCTACATGAACCGATATGTATCTTATCTTAGGTCCGCCGCCCATTACGACGGCTAGACGTAACATAAATCGCAGAGTATAGTTGTCTGGAAGAAAATTTCTGAAACGGCTCGGGGTTTATTACTTTTTCTCTTTCTTACATAACCTCTGTAAGTGGAACAATGTACAAGTCGATGGTGATTTAATACAACTAGCCCAGGATAGGGAGATGCACGAGAATGTGGTCGCCAACCTTCGAAAGAGGATGGCACTAAAAGAAGACGATTATAAATTATTTTTAACAAGACGTATTTATTTTCACGTAAAAGAAAAAAATTAAAACATAACCTGGACAATCTGCTAATTATCGTTATTTCTGGACAGGTAACATGCCGCGGTCTTCAATTTTAGTGGATAGGTAAAACTTTTGCTTGAAAACAAATTATTGTCTTCGCGGACCAATTATACTTCCTGAGATGCAGGGCTCGAATTGTAAGTAGGTTTGTCGATGAGTGTAGCGTTCCGTTTTAGAAAAAAATATGTCGAATAATAAATAATACATACTACGAAGATTATGAATATTTAAAAAAATAATAATAAATATATGTACGAAGTGCCGCACTCTTTGGCGGCATCCAGAATACGTGTCCCAGCCACTAAATCGTCTCTTCGTGATAACTTCAATCACCGAAGGCTGTTGTGTCTGCTCACGAACTCGGGTGTTTGTAACGCGGTCGTACCAATGTACCCCTAAGATTCGGCGGAGACATCGATTCTCAAAGTTCAAAAGCCGAGACTCTTAAAGCTTAGTAAGATGCCATGTCTCACAGCCATACAGGAGCACAGGTAGCACGCATGCGTTAAACAAACGACATTTGGTCCTCACAGAATACAGCCTTGACCTTCATGCGACTCCAAGCTCCAAAGTGATATTAATTGAACAAGACTTTTGTCCCCTGATCTTAAAGTTGTGATGATTTATGAATATGCATTTTCCTCAACTACCTGCTATTATCTATACTGTAATGCGGGCATTTATATCGTAACGTAAAAAACTTTGGGTGCTCTTTAAAATTGTACATTTTTATAATGTCTAGGAGTAACGTTCCTAGATAGTGTCACACTAGAATGTGCGTTTCTCATATTCCGTTAAGATCAATTATTATGGTCAGGTCTTGATCGTCTTATGTCGTGTCCTTCCGAAATATGCATCTAGAATCTTCCCAACCCTTGGTCACTCCGACTGCCACATCATTGGCTTCAAACGTATCATCGATGGTGCAACTGGTTGCAAGAATTGGACACATTCGAAGTTTGAAGGATACTCTGGTATCCCTACTACGAAATATTATTTTGCTCCTAGTTACTCCGGTTTGTACCCGATTCTTCTCCCGGCTACGAAGTCCTGCGTGTCTCCAGTTGGCAACTTCTTGTTGTGCACCATTGAAAAGCTTGCGTAATTGCCCTTATCTCTCGCTCTAGATCGCTTCCACCACAGGCGGCTCTGACATCTCCTTGGATGATTTAAAGATGCTCTTCCTAGATTTTAGACGTGATTGCGCCAGTGTATGCCCATATGATGTCTTTCATAGTGTGATGTACATTGACTGCTACTTCCCTGCGGACATCTAGCAATGCGATTCCAACCAAAAGGTACACTTTTGCCACACGAATTGGTTTCAAGCATGCTGTCAGTATGCGGCAGGCATCATTCAGAAATGCATTCACCAACTGAAAAAGACAGTGATTACGAAACGGGGTCTGGCAAATTTATTAATTTTTAACATGGTAAATTACAAATTTGAAGCATGACATGATATTACAAATAAAGAAAATAATTGTAAACAATATAATATAAATATAATACAAGGTTATAATATGGCTAAACAAGTACATGGAACCACACTGGTTATTAAAAAAATATAGAAAACAACGTCCACCTAAACTCACCCTCACGTAAATTAAATATATCGACATTTGATTAAACACAGCAATTGCACTCCCAATTGGCATTACCAATGGCAGATTAGATTTGCACCTTGAAAGAACAAATAATGGGTATTACTGATATCTAAAATAGTTATCAGGGACACATAATATTATGTCAATACTGCCAACAATGACAGTTGAAAAGTTGGAAAAAATAAATGGGTGGATGTCTTCTAAACTTTATACCTCAAAGAGTGTAATAAACAATATGAATATTTTTATTATAATTAATTAAATCATTGACCTTGTCTTAAACGAACTCACATAGCATGCTGTCCTGATTCTGATATTTAGACTCATATATATTTTAATGCTCTTTCAGCTAATTAAGTTTCAGTTAAAAATAGTGGGATTCAAAAAAAAAATCTACATTTCATGTCGTGAAAATTTTCACATCGGCCACTGCGTTTCCCAAAATGTCCCGGAAAAGTTTTCATTGATAACGAGCACTTTGGCCGGGCCTGTCCTCTCGCAGAACGAAGACAAAGGGACCTCTTCATGAATTATTTATATACCCACCTGAAGAGATGTAGACAGGCTCTCTGATTAATAAGCCCTGAAAATATGGACGAAGTTTTTACCCATGCCAATTTATTATCGCAGGTGTATTTAATGTGTTCGCTTATAGGAGTCTTCTAAATTCTAAATGAAGTCATTCATCCCTAATTTTCGATTTCAAGCCTTTTGTAACGTCATTCATTTTGTTTGTAAGAAAGTCAAGTATATATACATCGGCTACATGTAAATTACTACTACCTCCAAATGTAATATTATTTCATTCAATCGTTCAAGGCACACCTTATTGTTCCCATACACATTGTCTGGTATAATATTGAGTAGGGTAACGGAGATAAAAGATTTGAGAGTATTGTATGATACAAAGTTCACTTTCAATCAGCATATTCTTAACATCAGTACTAGATCTAGCAAAATGCTTGGTTTTGTTATGAGGGTTTCAAAATCATTCGAAAACGTCCGAGTGCTACGTACACTATACGTATCATTTGTGTTGAGTATTCTTGAATATGCCAGCATTATTTGGAGTCCTAATAGGTTCATGCACACAATTAAGCTGGATCGAGTCCACAATAGATTTCTTAGATTTCTCTACTTAAGAACATACGGGTTCTTTCCTTATGATAATGACAATAAAATGAATTTTCCGACTCGTTTTCTTCTGGGTATGCTATCAATGCAATCCCTGTCTACCCGAAGAGTGATTGTTCTTTTAAAGCATTTCTTTTTACTTCTTCGTGGGTTCATTTACAATCCGCATATACTGGCAAATATTAATTTTCATGTTCCCACCAATATCACTCGCAGCTCCACGGTCTTCAAGATACCTCGTCGCAGGACAGATGTTATGTTTCATGATGCTGTGTATCGTGCAATTAGCTTATTTGATGGCACCATAAAGGTTAATTTGTTTTTTATTGATTATATAATGTTTGTAGACGTTTTAAATAGGATAAATTTATAATTGTATATATTATCATATTTATTTAATATTTACACATGCTGTCTTTTCCACTTTCTTGTCATATTAGTTGTTATTTGTAATTAAGATATTTTTATATATTTTTATGTATTATGTATTATGGCGCATTGGCCAAAAGCTGTAATGCCGTAATACTCTTTTTTATAAATAAATAAATAAAAAATAAATAAATAAAGATAGTTATGTTTTTTCATGTCATACTAGGTTACCTATTTTATTTATTTATTTGAAGATTATCGGTAGGTATCTTTGAGTAGGCGCATACAACGCTTGAGTTCCTACATATTTTTTAATATAACATATATTATTATTAAGTACACACAGGTATGAATACATGAAAATTTATCTGATGTTATATTTTTCCGAAGAATAAATTTAGTAGGTATATCTAGAGTTGATTTCAAAAACGAATGAAATTCTTGGCAGGATTTTTTCGAATTTACTTTTATAATTAACATTGATTTAAGATGTCCTTAACTTTCAACTGTATTTTTTCACTCGTCTACAACTTATTCATAAGAGAGAAGACCCTTTATACTGGTGCATTAGTGCCGGGCAGACATAAAATATATTCAATAATTATACGAACATTTTTGTGCTCCAAATTATTGGCGCGAAAGTGTTTGAACAACTCCACCCCAAGACTTTCGGTTGAAACATTCCCAGTGTTAAATTCAGACATTTTTGTGGTGTAATGTAATTAGAAAAAAGTGAATACTCATCAAATATTTCTGTATCTTGGTCACAAGTTTCTTTCTTTTCGAAAATGGGACATTTTGGCGTCCCAAAGCTGTGTTCGGGGACACTGGGACACGCCGTCTGAAAACGGGACGTCTGGTCACATTATATATGCAGCATCATAGTCCATCGTGACCTGTTGTACCTTAAAATATGCTCGCTTACAGGAGTATCCATAATGAAATCTCGACACTTCTACATAATGTTATGTAACACACTGGCCTTTTTTAATCAATTTAGCGATTTTTGATCAATTTTAATTCACTATTTAGCCAAGTATATAATATAGATATTATCTTAATATTGCGCATCTAATAAGCTCGCGTGATTAGTGGGGAAGCTAAATTTATAAACTTGTTTCTAAATCAGTTATTAAAAGTGGTATACATGATAATACTATTCCATTTAATGTAATTTTAAATTTAATTCATGTTCAAATAAAAAAAAGTCAAATACCTCTAATAACAGTATACCAGGTACCTAGGAAGTAAAACAAAAATATTTTATTTATAAATCACAGATTCTAAAAATATGTATAACATTTATACATACTTACTCTCTCTATTTTCTTTTGTCAGTTTTTGAATTTCGCCAAAATATTTATGAAGCCATTTGTAATTTTTGAGTTTGGAAAAGCTAGTTTGGAAACAAATGAAATTACTCGTTGACTTAGCAATTTATAAAAATTAATGAGAAGAATAAAACCAGGCTTTCCTACTAATTTATCTATAATAGGCTTTATATTTTTTATTATTGGCAACTAATTGCTGTTCAATACCTTCTACTGCCCGTATAGGGTATCAAAGCCCCTCTTTTCAGATTCTTGAAAAGCCCATCATGGGAAATTATAAACTGGAGCTAGAGCCGAACTGTTGAAAAGTGAAGTGGCTTATCTGTACAATCTTATTATCTCCCCTTATGAGCAAAAACTATAGTAATTTACTATAATATTTTACTTGAAACAGTTCATTTTATATATTATTTCAATATTATTGACTTAACTCCGAACCGAGGCTTAAAGATATCTGAAAAACTCTTAAAGAACTGTACCGTGTTTCTCTCGAACTCTCAATAAAGTCGGTTTAGTGAATCTGACAAGCATTAATAAATAAATCAACGTTCATTGTATTCAATTATATGAAGAATTCAATTTATATATATGATAACGTGAATTAAATTGAGAGAGAGATTTTTACATCATGCCTTCTTGTCTATTAATTTAATAAGAATATTGTCTGCCACAGAGGAACACTGACTAGACATAAAGATTTTTGAAAAAAATTGTCGAATCTTTTGGTAAAAACACTTTTATTATTTTTGTGGCGCCTGAAAGTTGTAGCCTAACGTAGTGCCTACTTTGGCCGTTCATACTTCTTCATTTGGTTCAGTCTTCTTCTATCTTTCTTCAGTTGACGACTCCCAGTGGTCACACCTATTTTATAGTTGTAGACATAATTTATGTAACTTTTCTGAACCTTATTTCTGTGAGTTTCCACGACTCCTCTCTGTATATTACCTAATGCTTAAAAGACATAGCATTTAATCATTCTCGTTCTAATAATTCCAAAGCTTAGATCGTGGTTACATAGTATTTTTCTAAGCTGTGCAAAAGTTTCCCATGCTTTCTCGACACTGTATTTTAGTTCAATGGTGTTATCCCTGTTATCATTCATTGTTTTCGACTAACATACATAATATATAAGGGAATGTACTTTCTCTAATGACATTATTTATTACGTATGCCTATATTTATAAGGGACTTTTTTATCTTCTTCTTCGGCCATGTCCACCTCATAGCTGGACCATATGGACACCACATGGTGTCTAGAAGAATCCGTATTGCTTGTCAATCTTCTTGCGTCTTTCCAGATCATACCAGTATCTCGTAGCTTCCCCATATACGTTACATGTAGTATTAAGCCAGTTTGATTTGAAGAATAGGCAAGTTAGTTGAAGATCTTTTCTGACGTCCGCAGCAAATGGGCAAGCCAGGTCCAACGTGGCCTCTTCACTCTTAGCGTGGAAGAAGGTTGTTGCTTGAATCGCTCTATTAGCTCCTCGTTACTCCTAAAGTCATACCCCCCCCCACCTCACACTTAGTATCCGTCGCAAACATCTGTCCTCAAAATTTAGTATACGGTTGGTTTGAGCTTTCGTAAGGTGCCATGATCGCTATAGTAAAGCAGTACCTTCCAAAAGCAATCATCGAATAGGTGGCATTTGCTTTACTCAAGTATTTTGTATTGAGGTTTCAGTTGTGTTTGTTGCAGGCTTCCAAATTCCGATACCCTATTTTCAAACCTTTTCGACAGCTCCTTAGTATTTAACGTTGGCGTATTCTAACTTGGCTTCTACTACTAATAAGAACAAGATCACGTTACTTCCCTCGGTCACACATACAGTGGGTAAATTGCCTTTCTGCAGTATGAGGGAGGGTCGGCCATCCCGACGAAATCAATGATACAATAATACCACAAGGGTAGAGAGTGTCGCACTCTCTAATGGTATCCAGAACACATATATATATACTACGTGAAGCATCTTTTCATGATTTGAGTGTCGGCTCATGAGCTCGAGCGTTTGTAACAAGGTCATACCAGAGTGTACCCCTAACATTCAGCGGAGATATCAATTCTCAAAACTCAATAATTAAGACCTTTGCATCATACAGGAGTACAGGTCATAGGCATGAGTTGAACCAACGGCATTTGATAATCACCGATTACTTTTAAGTTGACTAAATGTAGAGACCGTCGTGGGAATTTTCTTATACACAAAAAGAATTTTATATACATTCTTTCACACTACTTTTTAGAAATTATTTTATTGTATTTATTATTTATGTATATATCTATTATGTTTCATGTCACGGAGAAAACGTTTTGTAATTTGCAATATTCACTCATTGAATGGAATTGAATTAGTACTCTTCTTTTGGGTTTTGAAGTTTTATCTCTCACCAACAGGCGGTATTCACCACTGGGGAGCACTGATAAAAGAGGTTCGTGCACAGTTCAAAAACACTTCCCATTGAAACATGTGCAATAGAGAAATACAAAAAAAGCCTTCAATAATTTTCATAGAAAAGCGCACGCATCCGAGCACTCCATCAAGTCGTTGGTTTTTCCCCCGAGCCTGGCCTTCGCAATTCAGCCGAATGGGAGGCCATTTTTCTCGAAAAATTCCGTCGGAAAAATAATGCTATTACAGGAATTAAGTGGGCCAAAGTGAGTGTCGCGGTAGGCGGCCGTTCTTTGTTCAGGGTTCCGAACCTGTGATACACTTCAGGATACATTAGACCGGAAATATACATAATATTTACATGCAGGTTCACTGGGAATTTAGTATTATGTCGGAGAAAAGAAAAAATAAATAAGTATTAAAAATGTGACATTTTGTAGGCATCCAAAACACTGAAATGAAACAAGAGATCACAGCTCAAGGTTTGAAAAATTACTCTACATAATAAATTGTAGAAACTTGTAGACACTTTGTAGAAATAGTAGTTTCAGTATAGGTAGGTTTCGCTGTATAAGACTTCCGTTGCCATGCGGCCATCGTGGGTCTTAGGTTCGTATCCTAGGTCTAACAAGTACACATATTGTTTTTCAATTTGTGTGTGAGTCAGAGTATGGACCTAATAGGTTGAAAAAGAGGCTGACATCCATTTCTCGAAAAAATAAAATCTGTCAATACAAACTTGCACTCTGTGGAGGCCCATATGATCCTATTAGGATCGGACATGGTGGAAAGAAGAAGAAGACAACTTCAGTTGACTAATTGTCATTTCAAATCGTAAAGACGTGTGTTTTTCAGGTACATAATTATGTTGTGTACTTGTGTGTCCCTGATAACTATCTTAGAAATCGGGAGCATCAGTTGTTTGTTCGCCCAAGATGCATAACTAACCTGCCATTGGTGATGCCAAATCAAATCGCTTCGGATGCTGATATATTTCACCTACGTGAGGATGAAATATAATATATGGGCGTTGTTTTATAAATCCTTAAAATAGGGTCCACTTAGCTCATTCGATGTGCTTGCGTGCTTTATATTTTTTATATTTTTTGTACCTATTTACTTTTTATACTGTTTTTGTAATACTGCATATATTTCTTTCTTCTTCACACTGTTTTATTAGTATTTCTTAAATGTCATCATGTGAACGTCTTAAATTTATAATTTGCAATGTTAACTGTAAGTAAAACTAAATAAATAAGAATGATTTAGTGACGCCACAAACTATTTTATGTCAAATCTTAACAGCCTACCACCAACCCCTCGCCACTGCAGTCCACCGTCCACTCTTCAAAGTAACGACACTTTAATAGGGAAAAAAAGATGAGGAGTCTTTGACTTAAATAGTACGCATAATATTATAAATGTTTTAGAAGCATGCCGTTAAAAAGAAACGAATTGAAAAATCGCATTTATTCTCAAAATAGCAACACTGAGCGAATTAATGATTTTGGCGGGAAAACTCCACACAGTATGCTAAGGTAGACTAACAAGTGAATTAATGTCGATGAGAGGGAATCTCCCAATAGCAGCTTGCAAGTCAAGAGGGGATGGAAATGTGTTTTTCTATTCGTAAATTGAATAGCCAGCTATAATTCAGATGCTAGAATAGGCATCAAGGCAAACGCGTTGAAGAAAACCTCCTTTATGCAGAGCCTACATAATATATGAAAGTGAAGCCGAGGAAAACTAATAAGACGTGTGGTATATGTCGAATAGGTCGCCATTGTGAGATTGGTTTAGTAGGTGACCAGTGTAGATACATATTTTTATATTTTTATTTTGATTTTGATTGATTATAATATAATGATATAAGATATTAATTTGGACTTGTGTGTTGCAACGTGTGGTACCTACAACTTTGTATACTGTGGCAGCAGTAGTGTGTATTTTAAACTATCGTGACAATAACTGTGTACACATGTTCTGACTGTCTCTCCAATCTCATTCTTCAAGAGTGAGCGAGACGTGACGTTGTCATTTTATGGTACTTTTTGACAGGTAGTGAAAATCGGTTAACCTCAAAATTCGTTCGTAGTTCGTTTTTTTTTCCGGCAGGTTCATGACTATCACTCTACTGCACAGTCGCAGATCAAAAAATTTTCAACTGTGGCATGAAAATTCAGAAGCTTCTGAACTTTTTTGATTCATGCATGCAATCTTGCAATTGCAGGATAATACATGTTCACACGTACATTTTCTTGTTATGTCTACGATATTTAGTGTTAGCAGTAAATCCATGGACGTGTAAATGGGGTATAACAGTAATGTGCATGTTATTTCTGCCGAGGTCCGCAATGGACTACCTGAGTCGGTGATGATACGGACGCGAATTATCAATATTAGAATAAAAATTCACACACATATGAGAGATCGTTTTAACATGTAAACAAGAGTCAAATAATACGGATATCAGTGACATTGGAAACATTGAAAATAATTAATATTACATAAAATCAAAATTGCAATGGAGGTAGATTTTATTTTTAACCACTTACGAGCAGAATAGGACAACGATACTCTAACCATCATTATGAACGTGAATTTGCAAAATTAGAGAAAGAATAGATTCGGTACTGTTCGGTTATCAGCGGTCCAGCAGTCCAGCAGTCTAGTATATCGGGTATTTTAAAAATGTGTTTTCCGCTGTATTCCTGATAACCGAACAGTACAACATATTCTTCTGGTATTGCGGCCACGGTGAAATCACTTTGACACGGCATTAGTGTCATTTGAAAGTAACGATATCAACATCTAAATGAGTCGCCTACACTGCCACAAGAATATGAGACCAATTTACCCTTATAGAATTGTAGGTAGGGTTTATTTTTCAACCACATGCATTTAAGAAAATCACTTACGAGGTCCCTGTCATTCTCCAGATGATACTTACACTTAATCGTCAACGGCGTGTCAATATCACTTCAGTATTTACGAGTATGTTAATTTTATCATTGACAAACTGTCACCATATGAAAACATTTATATCAAGTAGCATATTGGGTGTAAGAATCTGATGGGTACAGTAAGTAAGTGTTTTTAAAAATATATTTCGGATGTATACATACCAAATTATGTAAAGTCTATCTCGGTTTAGTCATCATGCAGATATATGGCTTTTTGTATGCATAGGTCCAATTTATCAAAGCGATTGTATTTTTTAAATGATGGGTTAAAGATAGTCCTAAGTCGCCCAAGAGATAGTCCCGCCTTCCGAGCGCTGGTCCATTAGCCCCTCACGACTCGGAGATAAGGGATTGCTCAAAGGCAGGCCAAGACGAGGCTTATTTGCCATCGTTTGCCGCCACTGCGCGCGCTGAGTGGCAACTTCCGGGGACCGCGCGATTGACCGCCGCCGTTTCCGGTTTGACTAAAATAAGGCGAGGCGTGGAGGGTAATATTTCGTTGATTATTAAATATTTTATCGTGATTCCCGACTCGCCGCTATTTCATATGGAAAACCTAAGTAAATACCGTATTATATGCGACTATTAACTTTGTGAGTGCATTACAAGGTTCTGTAAGAATTCATAATTATGAAAAACACCAGAAAAAAGTTAGGTTTGGTTAGGTCCTAGAAAGTGCAAATCCTCTTGTACGAAATAGAAATAACGTGTATGCTTACCAGTGCGATTATTATAATAATGCTCTTATTTCCCAATAGACATGATATTTTTCTAGCTTATAAACAAATAACACATCGACTTGAAAGACAAGTAAAATATTCAGCTGCTTTTATTCGTCTAATGACATTGTTTTGTACAACATCTCCCATGATGCCAATTAGAAATTTTTGATTACATATTCAAAATTATTTATTTTAGATATAATGAATATGAAATAATTACAAGATAAAAAGAACTTTTTATATACCACGTTTTAAATTTTTCTGTTGAGTTAATAATTTAGGACAAATAAGGCAATTGTCAATAAATCATTTTTTTGCTATTTTGCAACAAACAAAACAATATAAAATACTGAAATGTCATTTTGATTTCCATCGTAATGCACGTATATATTAATAATTTAGTTGTTATTACCACCCTCTTAGCAACCAATAATAGTGGATTGGATTACGAATTTCTTCCGAAATAACTTTTCATACAAAACAGAATTAACTGAAAATGAATTCAATTCTGCTTAAAGATGGTTAAAAGTATTAAAAGAATGCATTAACATCGTGTTCTGATATATTCTAAAAGTTTCAAATATCTAGCTATTCGGAAAGTTAGTTAAAAATCGATTGCAAGATTTGTACCGGACAAATAAGAATACGAGTTAAGAAAAACGTGGTAAAATTATAAATTCAAAGCGTTCAAATCACAAAAAATCAGTGTTAACAATGTTAAAATAAAAATACAAACTATTATGAGTAGATAATAAAAATAAAAGTACATTGAAGCACACAAAGTGAACTAGGTCGATAGACGCTATCTTAAAAACTTATAAAACAACGTCCACGTTGAACGCGAGTTTAGCCTCACGTAAGTAGAATATATCAATATGTGAAGCGATTTGATTGAACATAGTTATTACCCTCCCAATTAGCATTACTAATGGCAGGTTAGTTTTGATTATTGGCAGAACAATCAACGAATGCCCCCGATTTATAAGATAATTATCAGAGACACACAAGTCAATGCTACCAAGAATTGCAGAGTTTCCATTTACGCCGCAATATAAAATTAAGTACTTAATCACAGGTAAAGTTGAGGTCAAATTTTAAAAAGATTTATACAATTGACCCTTGAATTTTAAATCTTTTACCATAAAATATTTGATGAAATTTAAAAATGAATTATCTGGTTATTTTTTTTTGCAACGACGACCGAAGTCACCAAGGGTGCGAGGTTCAATTGAGCCTAATTGGTCCAATCGCCCTAATAGGGTTGTTGACTTGCTACTGATATTATAATATTTGGCTGAGGACACTATACATTAAACATTTAATATTACGATAACTTATTTTAATTTATTACACTATTGAATCCATATAAAATAAAATAACAACACGCCTATGGTGAAGTGGCAAATCAAGAAGCCTATAGGGATGCTTCCTACCCCGGTCGTCAGGAAAGGGATGATTTAGCTGCCCCTTGATGCCCGGTGCCTCCCCCACCATCTATCGACGCCATAAACAATCTCCAAGGCGTCTAAATGTAATATTGCCACAAGAAAGATGAACACTATCTCACGAGTGCATGTTTGTTTTAATAGGGGATAAATAATTGAGTTGAATATGTTTATTATACAACGAAAGAGGGGATCTCTGAATATTTACTCGGTATTACTAAATGAATATTTTATACAAGAACGATGAAAAAATCCCTCTTTATATAGCGGATATTTATAGTTAAAAATAACATATATATTGTCTTTGTTCCGGTGTTTTAGACTCAATCATTTGTCTGCATCAGCCTGGCGTAGTCTACTGAATTTGCCGAGCCATCGCTGAAATCATTTATTTATCAAACAGTGACGCTTAGCTGATGATTCTTCCTCATCCACAATGTTTCGATTTTTTGATTAATTGTGCATTTTGCCTAAGGTTACAGTAGGTTATAGTACCACACCCCTATTATAACTGCCCTTAAATCTTTTACCGCACTGATGGATTTACTGCTGACTGTATGTATTATCCTGGCCATAACAAGAATAACAATTACAAGATAAAAATAACTTTTTATATACCACGTTTTTCTTAGCTCGTAGTCTTGTTTGTCCGGTGGTTGTTTATCCAGTACAAATCTTGCAATCGATCTTTAACTAACTTCCCGATTAGCTAGACATTTGAAACTTTTAGAATATATCAGAACACGATGCCTATGCATTACTTTTAGCCATCTCTAAGTAGAATTGAATTCATTTTCAGTTAATTTTGTTTTGTATGAAAAGTTATTTCGGAAGAAATCCGTAATCCAATCCACTATTATTGGTTGATAAGGGGGTGGTCCTAGCAACTAAATTATTAATATATACGTGCGTTACTATGGAAATCAAAATGACATTTCAGTATTCTATATTTGTTTGTTTGTTGCAAAATAGCAAAAAAATGATTTGTTGACAATTGCCTTATTTGTCCTAAATTATTAATACATTTAATTGTCAAGTTTATATGATTCAACAGAAATTTAAAAAACGTGGTATATAAAAAGTTATTTTTATCTTGTAATTATTTATATTGAACATACATAAATTGAAAAAAAACCTCAGATATATACCTTATAGAAAAAATCTTGAAAGAATATATATGTAAAAGATAGAAATCAACCAATAACTATGCATTCGAGATATTTATCGATGTTACATTGTCGAATCTTGTGAATTATTCGTTGAATAAAAAAATGGTTTAATACTAAAACTTTAAACAATGAATTATTTAGAAACAATTTAAAAAAAAATTGCAATACAAAAAGTTCATTCGACTTCTCGTAGTTTAGGTCTATGCCAGTGTTGTTCAAACTTTATGGCTTCACGGCATCGCGCAGGAGATGATATTTAGCTTTTACGTCGTCAATATGGAGAGGCGAGTAGTCTCTGGGGAAGTAGAGATAATTTGATAGGAAAAGCGAGAGAAATTTTGCTAATTGATAATTCACAAGCAAATAACTATTCTATGATTATAAATATAAAAGCCTTATTAAAAGGCTGTATTCTGTGAGGAACAACTCTCGTTTCTTCAACGCGTGCGTGCTACCTGTGCTCTTGTATATGTGTGAGACGTGACATTTTATTAAGCTTCAAAGGTCTTGGCTTTTGAGCTTTGAGAATCGCGTTCACCGCGGAATCTTAGGGGTACATTAGGATGACCACGTTAAAAACACTCAAGTTTGTGGGTGAGCATGACAGCCTTCGGTGAGAGACGCTTCACGTAGCTGGGATCTGTGTTTCGGATGCAGTCAGAGAGTGCGACAATTCGTACCATTGTGATACAGCCTCAATAGTTCCATCTCCGTGGCCGGGCCGGGCCTCCTTCACCTTGCAGCAGCGGTGCTATAAAAGCGAACTATGCGCTACGGGTCACGCATAGTAGGAGACGGGAGAGTTGGCGATGGACCGAGGAAAATGGCGCAAATTTGTGTTTTCTTCACCCCGATAACAATGACTTATTATGAAAATGCGGTTGGTTGTTAGTTAGGCAAATTATTATTTTCTCACTATTATACATTCAAACAATATATACATTTAGGTTATAATTGTCCAGTGGCTCGACTGCAGAACCTTCAATCTTCACAGTGATCGAGTGGATCTGTTTTGTTCTCTTGCCTCTTTTAAATTAAGTTACTCCAAAATCCACGATTAATTGTATCTGGACAACTGCTTATTTTTATTGTATTTTTCTTTTCTTCTATTACCTGTCTTATCTATGTACCTATATACTTTTTTTTATGTTTTTCTGTTTTTTTCGTCTCTATTTTCTTCAAAGATTTTCAATAACTCTCCAACTATATTCATTACAGCTGTACATAATATTTGTAATTTAATTTGATTTATTATGCTTTTGTTAATGGACCATTACATATTATTATTTTTTCTATATTATATTCATATCTATCATCAGTGATTGATCCTGTTGGTTGACGTTAAGACGATACATCAGTGAAACGGCAAATAATTTTAAACTATAGGCGCGACGAAATTTTGGACTTGCTGGCATTCGGAGAGAGAACGTCGAGCTGGGAACACGTCATTTTTTTTTGTGATGGCGACGGGGGTATTAATTCTTAAATCGTGTAAAGGTGACTAAAAAACGTTACCCATTTACTTGAAAAAGAAAACATGTCAATGAATATATTATTATTGTTATTAATAGAAAAATAAACAGAACATTAAATGGACGCATGTTGGATTTATGTGACAAATTATATGTCGTTCAGCACGCGTCATTTACATAATCCGCGCATCGCCTAGTTACGATCTTTTTAGACCATGCCTCAACTGAGATATAGCCTTAATAAATTAAGGCGATATATCAGTGAAACGGCAAATAATTTTCAACTATAGGCGCAACGAAATTTTGGACTCGCTGGCAATCGGAGAGCGAACGGCGAGCTGTGAACACGTCAATTTGTTTTGTAATGGTGACGGGGGTATTAATTCTTAAATCGTGTAAAGATTACTAAAAAACGTTACCCATTTAATTTATGTAAATGAATATATTATTATTGTTACTAATAGAACAATAATATTCCGACCATGTCCGATCCTGATAGGATCATATGGGCCTCCACAGAACAATAAACAGAGCATTAAATGGACGCATGTTGGATTTCTATGAAAAAATATATTTCGTTCAGCACGCGTCATTTGGACAATCCGCGCATCGCCTAGGTGATCTTTTTAATAGACCATGCCTCAACTGAGGTATGGCCTTAATAAATTAATTAAAAAAAATCGAAAAGGTTGTGAACCCGTTGTCTAAAAGCATTCGAGTGCCGCTTTACAATTTAGAAGTAAATATTAACGTGCGTATGCCTATTTTGAGCTTAATAAAAAATTAGCTAAAACGTAATTGAATTCTTGGGGCGAAACTTTTAAAAACATTTTTAATCTAAATGAATATTGCGCTGAGAGGTCGAATTTTCACTCAAAGTGTACGGCCGAGAAAAAGGTTTCGAAAATAAATAATAATAGGTACTTAATACATTCTGCGTAAGTGTTGCCATTTCCGATTTCTTTCGTAAATCTAATTTCATTATACGGAGGAAAATTTTAACAGGGCAATAAAATTCCAAGTGCCGCGTTTTGGATTATCTGCAGGGGAACATTGCGGACAAGTCGGTATTGAATGGGAAATTTATGCAGGAAGATAATTATTAGTACAGATTTATATTAGTGAAGAAACGACCGTGTCTTGGATATTCGAATACATTAAATTTTTAATCCATTCATTTGCATAATATTAAATATCTACTTACTGTATTTTCTTAAAGCCTAATACTTTGGATTTTAAAAATACATTTTTTCTGTGTTCATTACTATTAATAATTATTATACTGAGCGTACATAACTAGAACAAATCTTTAAATAATTACAAGATAAAAAGAACTTTTTATATAACATGTTCTTAAATTTTCTGTTGAATCATATAAACTCAATTCTATGTATTAATAATTTAGGACAAATAAGGCAATTGTCAACAAATCATTTTTTTTGCTATTTTGCAACAAACAAACAAATATATAATACTGAAATGTCATTTTGATTTCCATAGTAACGCACGTATATATTAATAATTTATTTGATAGGACTACCCTCTTAGCAACCAATAATAGTGGATTGGATTACGGATTTCTTCCGAACTAACTTTTTATACAAAACAGAATTAACTGAAAATGAATTCAATTCTGCTTAAAGATGGCGAAAAGTATTCAAAGAATGCATTGGTATCGTGTTCTGATATATTCTAAAAGTTTCAAATGTCTAGCTAGTCGGGAAGTTAGTTAAAGATCGATTGCAAGATTTGTACTGGATAAACAACCACCGGACAAACAAGAATACGAGCCAATAAAATCGTTGTAAAAAGGAGTTTATTAAATTATAAAACTAATTGGTCAATATAAAAAATATTTAAAAACGCCAGAGTTCAAGCTACGATTGAACCAAAAATTTACATTAAACGTCACGCCGACAAGTTGAATATTGTATGTAATTTTTTCGGCTTCTGTAAATACTTTTCTGTTTTCTTCTTCTTTTTTCAGCGTGCTGGAAAATCATCATTTCGGAGGACTGTGGTGATTGTTGAGAGTTCGGTGTGATTAATTGGAGAAAAAGAATGGAGGAGTCTGGTTGATGCTCGGGGTCCAGTTTATAAGACACTAAGCTCTCACCCTGAAGCTCCGGGATCGATTATCGGTGAGGTCACAATATATTTATGATTTTTCGAAGCCTGGTTATGTAATCATTGCACATCCACTACTGTCATTTGCCCTCATCGCCTGTCGTAGTGTTACAAAGATTATACCTACAATATATACCTACAGAATATATATAACCAAGATCCATCCCACGATGTATTGACAAAAAAGAAGATGGAAGACTTAATAGATAATATTATTCTGTTAAATTGTTTTAACATTTTCAGAAAAATAGTTTTCAATTATGCATACTTACATGGTTGGCAACATTTTGAAAATTTATTACAAAATATTCCTCCCTACCAATCACAATGTAAAAATTCTAAATGTAGTTTCTGTATGAATATTTTTATAAGCAAAAATCATATTAAATTTGTACAAATATATAGGCATTGTACTCGTAACTTTATGACTCATAGTTAAAATGTACGGCAAAAAGCTCTGGAGTTGGGATCTCATAACAAGGGAGTTGAGCGATAAAATTAATTTATTTATGGTCGTATTTTATATTTTAGATATTCATCACTCATCGAGTCTGCCGCGTGACGCACTACTATCGTCACGAGTCTTTCACTCGAATCAATTCTTTTAGTTCAGATCTCACCAGTACATAATTAATTACCCGCGATCATAACCTCACGCTGTCATCTTTATTAAAGTACTAGCTGACCCGGCGAACTTCGTACCGCCTCAGAATCAATAATCAAATAAATTAAATTCAGTTTTTTATTAAATTATAATGAATACTCAAAATGAATTAAGTTCAATAAATGTGCAAAAATCAAATCAAAATGAAATAGGTTACATAGTTTTGGTTGGTTCAGATTTCGAAGCATGATGACTACCGAGCCAACCTTCAGTTGTGAATTGTGCGGTGGCAAGACAGGCAGATCCAATGAGTTTAAAAATCATTTGGATAGTCAGTTGCTTCGTCTTCGTTTGTTACACAGTCGATAGATTTGAAGGAATGCAGTGGACGAACGATTTGATTTTGAATTGTGAACATCTTTGTTCTTTGCCGCAAGAATTGTTCGTTCACTCAACCAATAAATTGTGATTTTTGTGGTTAGCAATGATGTTCGGGAACACTTTGTTGATGAGGTCGTCCGTCGTTCGCTGGGATGAAATTGCAAAAATTCAGCGGAAACGAAATCAATCTATTCGATTCGTCGACAGGAACACGGCCGTTACCGATAGTCAGCAATTGATTGGAGAAATTTTCGGCAAATCGATCGTTTTGCAATGCAACTCGCATGCTTGTCGTCAGCTGAAGTTTCTTCACATATCACCACAGAGTCTATGATTTGAGGCAAGCGTTTATTTCATCGGCAGCGGTCGTTCTTGGAATGACTGGTAGTGTTTGGTGGAAATCGCCAGATAGTAGAATCATTGCGCCTCCAAAACATCTTGAGTAATTACGCAGTACTTTCATAGTTCGATTGAGTGCTTCCAATGCGCGTTTGTGCGCTATAGTGCATTCATCCCAGGTGATCATTTTACTTGCTACCAAAACTTTGGCCATTGCTGAGTGTTTCGCAATATTGCATGTTGGTTTTTCAGTCGTTTGAAGGTTTAACGGCAATTTCAACGCTGAATGAGCCATTCGGCATCCTTCTAGCAACGTGGCCGCTATCCCAGAAGAAGCAACTGCTACAGCAATTTCGGATCTCGCACGAACAGTGCCAACATCAATGGCATGATTCCAGTTCCACCGGGCGCATCGCGGAAAAATAAGCCACAATTTCCATCATCAATTGCCTTCATCAACGTATTGTACACTTCCTTCTGTTGGGGGTTCAACATTGGTACATTCTGACTGGATAGAATAGAATAGATCTGGATGACCGTAATGACGAACATATGTCATTGCATCTTGCCCATATTCATGCATATGACGCGGGTTGCCAATTTACATCTCCAGTAGAATAATCAATCGACCAACATTAGCTGCATCTCCTTCGGTGCTGATTGCATCGCGTAAATGAATATACTTCTCCGAACGCAGTTTATTATTAGTTGTATACGGATTTTAATTTTTTGTGATTTTCTTACTTTTCCAATGCGCGAGAAAACTTCTCGAGGCCGAGATGAACAAAAAAAAATTCATCGAAATCAGACAATCAGTTCTCGAGATATCATCAAAAAAGCCGTTCCATACGAAATGTATGAGAAAATGATTTTTTTTCTGTGATTTTTTCAATATTTTAATAGTTATTCTGCTATTCGGGGCGGAGACAAATCCAACAAATCAAAGATCATAAAAATCGGTCCAGCCGTTCTTGAGTTATACATGGTGTAACTAACCCGACTTTGTGTTTTATAACCGTGTTTTATATATATAGATTATTTCATCCTTGTAAACGACAAATAAACTCACAACAACCAAGCAACAATGACCTCCTCTCTCCACCACCTCATCTACAACCAAATATCTTACTTTTAGATCCCTCCATGCAGGCACTTACCGTATCGATCAGCTTCCTTAGCATTTAAAATTCTTTTAATATATTCCAAAGAACACTTATCTATGAACAGAGTTTTATTATGTAGTTTTTAAATCCCACGAAGAGACAGTGAGTATAATAATATGTGGTAGCGTGTAAATCTGATCGGTGATGATGCGGTACCTACCTAACAAAAAGGTCGATATTTCATTGCTTCTTCTAATCCCGGGATTGAAAAAATACTAATTCCGGCATTACAATATCTGGATTTGTCAAGAGAATCGCATTTTTCCTACATTGAAACGTTAAATCTTACTGGCGCCGATAATCCACCGCAAATTTTGAATATTTATTATCCATGCGTTGCGGCCATACTTTCTTTCCAGGAAAGTACTGAGGCAGGACAAGATTAGATTTAAAATAATAGAATTCGGCTAAAATGTTATTTAAAAACATTCTGTGTCTATATTAAAGCATTTTATTAGTATCTACGGTACTTTTAGAAAAGTTCTAGATTAAAAAAAAAAATACGGTTGTACGTAATTTGAATTATATTAATTTGGTATTACGTCCAACTACTAATATTAGTTTTTTTATATGTGTATTATATTTGTATTGTTTGATTTAATAAAACGCATAAATTAGGACCGGTTTCGTCCGCCTCAGAGGCCGAAAGAGAGAGGACGAAACCGGTCCTAATTTATTGATTAAAAGTGGAATAACTACTACATAAAAATTTCTTTTTATTAAATCGTACAATACAATGCAGTTCCACCATGAATTGACAGTTAACAAAATAAAAGACATTATACATATTTGATTAATAAATACAGGTCTATTTTAATATTACATTATAGTGTCGCTTTATTATTTTGGTAGTTTTGTGTCTAATGGTGACAAACATAGTATGTGATTAACGATTATTGAATTGAAAAATTATTTCTGAATTGCTTGATTGAAAGGTTTGATATCGACTACTCATTATACAATATGATAATATGTTTAGTTAATGTCAGTTTATGTGACGAGTATTTCATTATCGACTGAGATCGTTAGTGCTATTTTATGTTGATAGATATTACTATATGTACCTAAGTACGTCATAATACCGTATTGCATTGATTATGAGACGTCCTCGATTATGAAATGTTATGTCAATGGAAATAAAAAAAAAAAAATATTATATAATATGTAGATGAACTGCCAGCGAAGATGTGATGAAGAAGAGCGATATTAGAGGCTGTAAGGACCAACCCTGGCTTATAGTGTCAATGATGACGATGGTGGGTTTACTAGTAGGTAGGTATAGTAGAACAACTTACCCTTGAGATTGCGCAGATTGCGATTTCTTATACTGTGCACGAATTATATCTCTTCTTGGTCGTACACTCATGGCTGAGGATCGTGACCACTTTTTTAATTTTGCGACCCTTTGAGCGGCCAAGACTATCCATCCTTCTCGATCTTCCGCTTCTCTCAGGGCAGAATGAATGATGCCCCACAGCCAGCTCTTTCACTTGGTCGTTCCATTTAATTTTTTTCACCATTATTATTTCAGTGTGCTCTTACATGAAACATATTGCATCGTTTTCTCTCGCCTGACGTCGCTCTAACTACGTCATATTTTCTGTAAAAACTATAGAACTTCACGTTTATGCTGATATGTTTATAGTAAAGTTGTTATTTACTAATTTGAACGTAGAATACAGGCAAGATATAACTCGATATATCGTAATGCAGGCGTGCAATACGGAAGTGTCACGTTTGTCTGGTAGTTTTGAAAGGTTGGCACACCGTATTCGCACGCTATGGTTAATCGATAGTAATACAAGTCAGTCTTAAAGGCTAATTAGTCCATAGTTCAGTTATGTCCCGTGGAGATAGGCAAATTGAGCGTCGCTTGGGGGCGGCAGTTACTCGAAGGGCGGCAAATCGAGGAAAATCATGAGTTACACTTATCTAGAAATAGCTACATAAACTTAGTAATATCGGAAATATCTTTCCATTAAAAAAAACAGGTCACTGCTTGGAAACAAAATGTAGATATTAATTAACATACAAGGTTTAACAGGACTGTATTTTTGTTGGTTTCGCGATGTCTAGTTTACTTCCGTTGTCTTTGAAGGTTACGTCATTGATGATCAGCAATGACACGTGCAGATTTTTGAATTATTGGTAGGTACATACTTACCTAATTTAAAATTCATCCAAATATTTTTGCCAATCACTCGCGAGTTTTGGAAGTTGTCAGGTGTATTTTTAAATGTATCTGAAACAGTGGACTCGCAATATTGTCTATTGAAGCCAATGACATTGATTGAAGCAGAGATGCCATTTAAATTAGATTTAGTATATAATATATTATTAATATACAAGGTTAAAAACAAACAAATCTCCTGGAATAGATAACCTCCAGAGTGAATTAATAAAATGTGGGGGAGAAAGCCTGCTCAAACATTTACATAGCCTAATCCACCAAGTATGGACTTCAGAAAAGATGCCAGAAGAGTGGAAGGATGGGCTGATTTGTTCCCTGCACAAGAAAGGAGACCAACTAGAATGTAGTAACTACAGAGGGGTGACACTCCTTAACTCTGCATATAAACTGTTGTCGATTCTGATATTCCAGCGGCTGGAACCCATTGTAGAAGGAATACTCGGGCACTACCAAGGAGGCTTTCGACGAGGGAGATCATGTGTTACTCAAATATTCACTCTAAGGCAGATTCTAGAAAAGACCACTGAATTCAATATTAACACGTATCACCTGTTCATCGATTTTAAGGCAGCTTATGATAGCATTAATCGATACCGGCTATACGAAGCAATGCGAGAATTTGAAATTCAGACGAAAATAATTAAACTTGTAGAGATGACAATGACACCAGTACAATGCCGGGTAAAGCTTCAAGCAGAAATATCCGAGCCATTTGTATCACTGAATGGCCTAAGGCAAGGTGACGCTCTGGCATGCCTTCTTTTCAATATTGCGCTAGAAAAGGCGATACGGGATGCAAAGATTGATGCCCGTGGCAGCGGCACGATATTTACTAAGCCTGTGCAGCTGCTTGCGTATGCCGATGATATCGACATCATTGCCATATCAGAATTGGCGCTGAAAAAGGCATTCACAGCACTAGAAGCCTCTGCCAAAAGAATGGGTTTACAAATAAACGAGGCAAAAACTAAATACCTGCCTGTCTATGTCATACCACGAGAAGTCGCACCAAAGTTAGATATTGGTGCATACAAGTTTGATATGGTCGACAGTTTCATATACCTTGGATCTCTTGTAACTCGACATAATGATATTACAGAAGAAATCAACAAGAGAATCATGTCTGCGAATAAATGCTACTTTGGTCTGTTAAGACATTTTAAGTCCCGCTTACTATCTCGTCGAACTAAAAGCACTCTTTACAAAACACTTGTAAAGCCAGTGCTCACCTACGCATCGAAAACCTGGACATTAACTCTGCAAAATGAACGAGCCCTGAACATCTTTGAAAGAAAAATTCTCCGCCGTATATATGGACCGATCAGGGATGGCACCAATTGGAGGAGAAGATATAATGCTGAGCTCTACGGACTGTACGAAGATTGCAGCGCAGTTCAATCAATTAAGATTGGGAGACTGCGATGGCTAGGTCATGTGCACCGTATGAATGACAATGAACCGGAAAAGAGAGTGATGTCCAGCAATCCAATAGGACGTAGAAGAAGAGGGAGGCCAAAGATTCGCTGGTTAGATGGAGCTGCCAGTGACTGCCGTATTCTGGGGGTACCAAATTGGAAAGCGGCCACACTGGATAGGGACAGGTGGAGGGAGCTGTTGGAGGAGGCCAAGACCCACACCGGGATGTTACGCCCCTGATGATAATAATATATTATATTTTGTTAGTAATGTATATATACAACACATTTCTTAGATATTTTAGTCATGAAATGATATTAAAAAATTTACTGTATAAAAATGGGACGGCATTGTGGCGCTGCCTAGAGGCGGCATTTTGTCAAGGGGCGTCACAGCCACAGTTTAGCGAAGGCGGTGGGCCTTCTTTACCTAATAGCATCCAACCTCCACGTTATGGTTACATGTAAATTGTACGTATAACATTTCACCGTAGCAGAGTTCGCCGTGAGCTTTCTTATCAAAAGGAGATGAACGTATACTATACGGCCATCTCGATAGCACCGAGATGAGAAAAATACGCTTTGTATTTTTCATTTTTATTTCTAATTTAATTACATACGTATTTTATACTGTCTTTCCCTTGTATTTCGGTAGTTTTTATTACGTATTTTGTAAGTGTTTTTAGGTACAAGTTAGTTTACAGGAAGCCAGGCGGGAACCGCGCCAATTTTCATAGCCGATTTTGGAAAAATTCATGAATTCAAGAATGAAAACCTAACCTAACCTAACGTAACCTAACAAATAATCCAGTATATCGGCTATTTTCATAATTTGTTAGCTGCTGGCTTCTTGTAAACTGGCAGGTACCGTGTTTTATTTAAACATCCATTTTATGTCAGTACTATACGACCCAAAGAGGTTGGACGGTCTTTAATATGTGACCATATATTTCTGTTCCAACATTTCACGGTGAAATGTGATACGACGAACTGTATACGTACAAATTTCCTGACACGGCACGCTATAACTTATATATATATCTAATATATCGAATATCGGAGTGGCTATCGAGACTAGTCTGGAGGTAAACCATCAAACTTCTATGCATAATATTTTAATGTAAACTGTATTTTACCACGTTTTTCTTAGCTCATATTCTTGTTTGTCCAGTGGTTTTTTGTCCAGTACAAATCTTGCAATCGATTTTTAACTAACTTCCCGACTAGCTAGACATTTGAAACCTTTAGAATACATCAGAACACGATGCCAATGCATTATTTTAATACTTTTAACCATCTTTAAGTAGAATTGAATTCATTTTCAGTTAATTCTGTTTTGTATGAAAAGTTATTTCGGAAGAAATCCGTAATCCAATCCACTATTATTGATTGCTAAGGGGGTGGTCCTAGAAACTGAATTATTAATATATTATACGTACGTTACTATGGAAATGAAAATGACATTTCATTATTCTATATTTGTTTGTTTGTTGCAAAATAGCAATAAAATGATTTGTTGAGAATTGCCTTATTTGTCCTAAATTATTTATACATAGAATTGTCAAGTTTATAATATGATTCAACAGAAAATTTAAAAACGTGGTATATAAAAAGTTCTTTATATCTTGTAATTATTTTTGTTGACTTGTTTATTGATCTACAATATTAATAGCACCGTTGTAATAAATAGTGTCTATATTGAAACCAATCCGTACCCCGAGCAGCAGCAGGTGTTCCAAAGCGGCGGCCGCGGGCGCAAAAATTCTTTCGAAAGAGATATCACGGCGCCCGTCTAAACGACTGCACTAAAAGATAGAGCCGGAGCGGGAAATGGAACCCGATTCGTTTTATTGTTGGGGAATATTAAAATGCTCAGGTAGAATATCATTATAACATCGTCTTCGGAGTAGTGGGGTTTCCACCGGCATACCGTCGAAGCGAAGAACTTTAATTATATTTTAGTGGAATGGCTAACTTTGCCGGGGATTTGATATCCGCGAAGGTACCCAATTACAATGCGAAACTATTCTGAACTAAAAAAAAACTCTTTTTAGTAGTACTTAACTAATTGTTTAATTAAAAAATACTATTTTTTAAATTTAATGTAGCATTCGAATATTGTACATTATTTGAAATATCGAAGTTAATGGCTCCATCAAACCACACTCGCCTCGCAGTCTGCATAAAAGGGCTTATCACGAGCGTTTGTATGTGAAGCTTATTAGTTTTGTATACCTGGAAATGTCTCAGGAGCAGTTACCCGAATCTGAGGTCACATTTCTCTCAAATGAGCTTTAAATGAGTTAAGAGAACATTATTAAAATTGCATTAAGTAAATTAAAGTTATCTGCCGAATAATCTAAGTGAAGAGATCTTCACGTTGGCAGTATGACACTCATCGCATCTAAATGCAAAATAATTACAAGATAAAAAGAACTTTTTATATACCTACAACGTTTTTAAATTTTCTGTTGAATTATTATGCTCAATATGGTCAAACTTGTACTTGATATGAAGTAAATAGAAAACAAACAAATATAGAATACTGAAATGTCATTTTGACATTTCATTTTGATTTCCAAAGTAACGCACGTATATATTAATAATTTAGTTGCTATGACCACCCCCTTAGCAATCAATAATAGTCTTTTACTTTTTTACGGATTTTTCGTAAAATAACTTTCCATACAAAACAGAATTAACTGAAAATGAATTCAATTCTGCTTAAAGATAGCTAAAAGTATTAAAAGAATGCATTGGCATGGTGTTCTGATATAATTATTCTAAAGCTAGTCGGGAAGTTAGTTAAAAATCGATTGCAAGATTTGTACTGGACAAACGACCACCGGACAAACAAGAATACGAGCTAATAAAAACGTTGTAAAAATACTATTTTTAAATTTAATGTAGGTAGCATTCGAATAATATACCTACATTATTATTTGAAACATCGAAGTTAATGACTCCATCAAATTATACTCGCCTCGCACTACACTCTCTTAATAATGGGACTTTGTATGTAAAGCATCAGTTTTTTTTTTTTTAATATTTGGAAATGACTCAGGAGCAATTACCCGAAGCTGAGGACGCCTTTCACTCAAGTGAGCTTTGACTGAGTTAATAAGAGAACATTTTTAAATTGCAATAAGAAAAAAAATCTGCCGAATAATCTATGTGAAAATATCTTCACTTTGGCAGTAGGACACCGAAAATTTTCTAAATGTAAAAATGGTAATGTGGCGAATAAGTCGGACGGTCCGATCGGTTCAACAGACGAAAAAATCACATAAATATAATAGGTATTTTTGTGAACATTTTTTTGATTTTTTTATATCGAGCGGGACTCCAACCTGTACCAATCGGATTGCAGTCGATGTGTAATATATTAATAATTTTAATAAAATACATTTTTTATACTGAATCCAAATTTATATTAAATAATTTTACCGGTTTCGTCCGTCTCAGAGGGACATTTTAAAATGATATAAGATATATACATTTACAACAACCAAATTAAAAAAATAATTACAAGATAAAAAGAACTTTTTATATAGGTACCACTGTTGAATCATATAAACTTGACAATTCTATGTATTAATAAAAACTTTTTATTGTACTTGATAGAAATACTGAATAAATATTATAGAATATTGAAATGACATTTTGACAGTTCATATTGATTTCCATAGTAACGCACGTATATATTAATAATTTAGTTGCTAGGACCCCCTAAGCAACCGACAATAATAACTTTCCATACAAAACAGAATTAAATGAAAATGAATTCTGCTTAAAAAAAGTATTAAAAGAATGCATTTCCACCATGAATTGAGAGTTATCACAATAACTATTAAAGAAGTGTGTGAGCTGTTTATTGTATATCACGACTATAATTATTATGGTCTTCTGATGATCTGACGTAGTGAAAAAAATAGTAATAAAAAACGTTAGTAAATGCAAGGACGATATGATTTAATTTTCTTTCTTCTTCCTCTTCCTCTACTTCTTCTTTTTTATCTTCTTGGCGATTCCCTCGTGGCTGAAGATCATGTCTACCCTGAAATGCAGTGATATTTCGAGCGTCCAAGACTCTCCGCTACCCCTCACGGTCTTCTAATTCTCTCAGGGTAGAGTGAAGGCTGCCCCAGTAAGCTCCTTTACGTGGTCGCTTCGCCCTCTCTGGAGGTTACTCAAAACCACCAGTCTCTCCGCGTTATCTGGCCTGCACAGAACAATACATTAAAAAACTGCAGACCAACTATTAAAGCATGTTGGTAATAATTATAAAATTGATTTAAAATTACAAAGCTGGTAACTTCAGATACTTAGTAAAGGTATTGGACAGTGCTCCAAATGGAAGATTTTACGAACCGGAGAGCTAGATAATTGTTCATAATATTATGATAATTATAACAGCTGTATGTAATAAATGGAAATATACCTGCCAAGCTCAGATGAAGTAACTGTCATTACATTGGTGACATGCAAGTTTAGGGCATAATGTTGTCAGCGCCGCAGATAAAAATCGAGGTTTACGTCATGTCATAAATATATTTTTTTACTATTATTCCTACAAATTTCGTATCAACTTTAAGAAATATATGTGAGTAAAGTAAACAAATTTTAATAATACGTTTTAATAATAAAATTCACGAACTAGAATGCAATATTTAATTTTTCCACGAGATGGACGATAATGACGGGGATTTCACGAACAGGAGCTGCTTTCCGGTGCGTTCCAGACCATTTTGAGCGCTGATATTGGTCAATGGCTTGTAAGTTTAAATGGCAATACCACTCATCCGGAATGAATGAATGAATGGTATGATTTCGAATCTTTTATGATAGTAATAATTCTAAGGTTTTTCAAAAATATATATTTTCAATAATACTATTTAGTATTTAATAGTATATATATCGACTATTGAAAGAAAAAAAGACATAATCCACACAAATCAAATTTTACAGGAGGCACAGAAACGTTTTTGTTATGGTTTTCAGTCAAATTTAAGATATAAAATATATATAAACTCGAAGCTCATGATAATTAATAATTTGGTTTTTATATTCCCAATATGATATTAATTATTGAGCTAATTATAGAAAAAAACAACATAAATGATGGTTAAATCTTTTTTCCTACATCGCTTCCTACTTTTTTTTAAATTACGAGTGCGCGGCTTAAGCGTTGGACTGTCACGCCGTGGGTCTCAGGTTCGAATCCTGGGTCTGGCAAGTACGCATATTGTTTTTCAATTTGTGTGTGAGTCAGGGTATGGACCTAATAGGTTGAGCAAGTGGCTGACATCCATTTATCGTAAAAAAACAAAATCTGTTAATACAAATCTCTACTCTGTGGAGGCCCATATGATCCTACTAGGATCGGACATGGTCGAAAAAAAAAATTTGATAATAATTCGACATTTGCAGCTTACATTCTTTGGACACAATGTCCCACAATAAGATATCGTCGATAACAGAAAGTCGCTGTAGTCGCATATTGAAGACGTGACGTACCTGTCATGGCGGCAACGCAACATGATTAAATAATGTATCGGCTCCCTTTTTAGATGTGACTCCTTTTGTCTCTTCGCAATAAACCGACAGTTTACTAATAATAATTATAACATCACCCTTGATCGTTTTAGACATAATTTGAATATAAAAAGTATAAAATTACGTACGTAAATTGATAGATCCGTACATCACGGAAGCGTAAAATGAAATGATAAATTTGGGGCGTTCCTCATTTGAAAACGGAAGTGTAATTAATTTCACAAGAGGGGGTTTGTTAGTTCACAGTTTTAACATGTGGAAATATTTTGTCATGTGCAATATTATTATCCAATAAAACCTATTTAGAAAAAATGAGGGTTACGTTTAAATAACTGGCATGTTATCTCTTGATTAATTTTATAGTGGTTACTTTATAGCGTGGAAGTAATTATTTTGATTGAATATAACATTGAGTAACATTACACGCACTTCATTTTCGTGAAATATTGTGCATTTAAGTCATTTGTACCCATTTTAATTTTATTATACTCGTTTCGGGAATTTTGTAATTCTTTTATGACAGAAATAAGAATTATCGTCAAAAGAAAACGTAATTATGACAATTAATTTGATTGAGCCCTAATATTATGTCTTAGAAGGTTTGATGAACTGTAGTTATATTCTTCTATCAGATTAGGTACACTATATAAGCTAATGTTTTTCTCAAATAAATCATTCAGCTAATAGCAGTCATAACTAAACTTTAAAAAGATTAATAACATATACCAATATGTCTTGCAAAGTGACACTGTTCTTGGCCGCGTTCATGGTTGTAATTCTTTACGTCAACTACAGTGAAGGTACCATTATACTTGTTTATGTATTTTACAGTAGGTAACTAACTTCGACCCATTGATATAACTCGTGTCCGGAAAGTTGTACGTATGCAGTTCGCCGTATCACACTTCACCGTGAAATGTTGATTGGAAATATATGGCCGTATGTTAAAGAACTTGCAACCTCTTTGGGTCGTATAGTACTGACATACATTTCATATCTAAATAAAACACGGTTCTTGTCGGTTTAGCAGCAAAAAAAAAATTGAAAATAGCCGATATACTGGATTGTTTGTTAGGTTAGGTTAGGTTTTTATTCTTGAATTCATGAATTTTGCCAAAATCAGCTATGAAAAATTGAATTAATGTGAATTCTCCGATGAGAAAGCTCACGGCGAACTGTGACACGGTGAAATGTTTTACGTACAATTTACATGTAACCGATATTACTATAGCTCAAAATATATTATAATATAAATATCTCAGAGTAATAATATAAATAGCGTTGGTATTGTTCGGAAAAATGTAGTCGTGTTTCTTGCGTATAACCCACAGTAGGACTGCAAGTTTATTATTATTAACATAACTATGTAACGTTAAACCATTGTTAACCATATTTTATACTCAAATAACTAAAAATAATTATTAATAGCTTTATATTTAACACAAAAACAATAATTTTCAGCAACACGTGATCGCAGTTTTTAAGTGAACGTAGTCCTTCAAATCAATATTTTACCGGCGACGTGTACAACAGAATATTTAATTCAGCCGTAGAAATTTTATCTTACTCTAACGCATATTGCGCAGATATAAGCTTGTGGAATGCTTTCTCACTCGCACTTATGGTTCGTTTTTGTTCATGCCTTGATAAATACTGTCTTTACGTGAACTTTAGGAAATAATTATAAAAAAAATCTTAAAAATGGAACCTAATATGGCCAGAGCCTTATTAAATGTTTGTAGACTATTTGAATGCTGTGAGATCTACAGTATTATTAAAAAAACGGTTTAAAAATAATAGTAATGCCAATCAATTTTTTTTGATATTCTTGAAAATATTCATTTTGAGTCGTGAATCGAGAATTGAGTTGCAAATCTGCTTTGGACATTTTTAAAGCTACACGAAATATACTTGCATCACCGTATTATGTAAATGTGATGGAAAATAATAGTATTCATTTACGTGGTGAGAATGAAGTGAAACCGTTTTTTTTAATTAAAAAAGTTGTGGGTTTTGGCTCATGACTCAATTGTACGTTCGAATTTAATACATATTATGTGAGATTGAGAATACAATGTCAATGCAATTTGAATGATATCATCATCATCATCATCAGCCTGAATCTATCCACTGCTGGATGAAGGCCTCTTCAAGCTGCTTCCACTTCTCTCGGTCCTGTGCATTGCGTTGCCACGTACTTCCTCAGAACTTTATCATTTCATTGATCCAGCGGCCTCTTGGTTTACCTTGCGGACGTTTTGTACTTCTTGGATACAACTGGATGACTAGATTTGTCCAACGATTGTCTCTTCTTCAAGCTATGTGTCCAGCCCACCTCCATTTAAGGCTTTTAATAAACTCTATTACATCGCAAACCCTTGTCTGCTTCCTTATCCACTCATTCCTCTTTTTGTCCTTTGGCGTTATGCCCAGCATGCACTTCTCCATACCACGTTGTGCTACTCTAAGTTTCTGGATCTCTTTTTTACTTAGGGTCCATGTTTCACACGCATATGTGAACATGGGAAGCACACACTGGTTGAATACTTTGCGCTTTAGGCACAGTGGAAGGTCACTTTTGAAGATATTATTCAGGCGGCCAAAAGCACTCCAGCCTAGCTTTACTCTGCGAACAATTTCATCAAATATACATCTATCTATAGAATTATATATGTATTTAAGAGATTCAAGCTTTATAGGAATTCTCTTTGTCCCTTAACCTACCTGAACAAAACGAAGATTTGTGCATTTGGTTGAAGCTACTGGCTGTTTCTGTTGCCATGGATGCTTGAAAACCAATGATACCGTTTCTTGTGTTCTGAAATATTCTTGCTAACAATGCTAACACGTCCGCGAGAGCAGATATTTTAAAAACTTATTTTAGTTAATTTTTAATTTTTGATTTCTCTTAGAAACAGTTAAATTAATTTTCTCTGTAGGCAGTTGCAATCATTTAAAGCATGTATACTTCTAGGTTTCACTTTGTAACTATTGTTAATTTGGTGCTTCTTTCAGTGCCCAATTATAGAAAAAAAAGAAGAAAAAATATTGCGTATTTTCTCGTTAAACTAACTTTAAACTAACTAAAATACGTATACTATAAAATCAGGTTGTTGAAGTAATGAATTCACAGCAGGAGATTTAAAATATAATGTAAAGTGCTCTTTGAATTAAAAAAATTTTTAATTTCTTTCCGACAGCTAATTTTTTCGAAACTCTTTGCGGACCCTATGAGAGATTCAGGTTTTGCAAACCTCGCTGCACCAGAACCTGCCAGAACAGAACCCTCACCTGCAGCATCATTCCATGCATCCCGGGATGTCACTGTCGCCGCAACTATATAAAAGCGAACGCTACTGGACCTTGTATTCACAAACAGCTTTGCTAGTATGTCCATGACAGCTGACCCGCCGCCGCCATTTTGTTATCGATTTCACTTTGTTTAAAAAAATATATCAATGGATTCATTGATACAACTATCTTGTATCTTGTAAATTATTTGTGATTTTGAATTACTTAAAATACATGTTCTTGTTTAATAATTATTTCTGAATAAACGTATTAAAATGTATTTTGAGTTACCTACAAACTTAATTCGAATGAAAAAAAGAATTTTAATAGCATTCTTGATATTTTTTTTATTATTTTTAAAAATCCAATAACAGTGATCAATAATTCTGTATTTGTAAGTGAAGCATACTTAAATTTTATAAAAATGACATACACTCCTCAAAAGCATCTAAAAGTTTCAATTGACTTCTGACAGTGACTATGTTCAGTATCCTAAATAAATCTAAAACTAAATCTAAATTTTCTCTACTTTACCGGAGATACTAAACACAAGTAAATTTAAATTTCACTGATGGTAACAAGAGAGTGTTTTCAAGAGATGAGTATCGATTATTGAACTGTCTTTTATCTGTCGAATTTTTTGATGACTCTTTACGTAATATGTTTTATTTTTTGTCCAGTACCATACCTCAAATATCATAACTAAAAATCGGTAAATATTGAGATGAATTTTATTGGTGCTAAGGGGTCTCAGTGTCTTCAGATAACATTTGTTCAAGTTGAATAAAAAAAATAAAAATCAAATACAAATAATTAGTGAAATATCTATTATAAAAAAAGTAAAATATAATATATTATGTTCAGTAAATTATAAATGTACCTAATTACACATTCTAATTCAACTAAATATGATGATGGGAATGGCAACAGTAATTTTATTGCTAAATTTTGTTTCTGTCTTGACACACAGCCACGCCATTGTATTTTTTAAAGTTTTTTATGTATAGTGTTAACACGCGCGTTAACATAATTTTACTCCCTACTTCAATTATAGTTTGTCAATTTATGGCTACGGCCGTATGTTGTAGCTTAACCATTAGGGAATGACAAAAGAAATGGCGTATTTCAAAAAAAACACTACCTTATTCTTAGGTCAATAATTATTATAAAGCAATCATTATTCATAAGATGTTTATCACACTTGAATGGTCAAATACATAGCTTATAATAAGTATCTTTAGAATTATCTTCAAATGTGTTAATCTTGCCGATTTTTTGAATAATAAAATGCCTAATTCTTGTCAAATTTGGGATCACAGAGATTATCAATATAATTTTTTATCGTGAATATTTTACAAAAAATATTAAGTAATAAATTATACTTATGGTTTCATAAATGCGTTCAAAAATTAATAAACGTAACAAATCTTAACACCACTGCAGAGTTATGTACCAAAATATGACTTTATTCTAAAACATTAGAGCGAGAGGTTTAAAAGAATACTATTTTATGTAACAAAAATACTTTATGCAGTCATCAAATGTTTAAAATAACTATAAAGGATAATAAGGCTTCAAAATTATATAAATAGATTATCTACAACGTTTAAGGAGTGTCCAGGATCATGGTTTGAAAATACAATAAAAACTCAATTTTGACCTTCGACGAGCATGTCCCCCCAAGTCACTAACCATTTTACCCAAGTGATCCACAATAACAAGTATAGCTGAATCAGTTACCTCATACTTATTTTGCCAATAAAATTACTTACACTTTAAGTGGTGGAGAGAAGCCCTTTTCTTTTGACCTACTCAATCACACATTTCGGCTTAATGTTATGTACGTGTATACTCCTAACTGGGTAACTGAAATCCACGTGATATAACTATATCATGTGGATTGCGACAATGATGTTACATAATCAAAGAAGCATAAAAATAATCATGTTACCTCCACAGTAGTTGAAGTATATAACTGCAACCAACAATACGGTTAAGAGTAAAGTCACTTTGTACCATTTTTTTTTTTTTTTTTTAAATCTTATTAAAGTTCAGTATGACAGCATGCATATGAACGGGTGGACAAGTTCACGTATCTCGGATCCAGCCTAAATACCCAAAATAAGACAGCAGAGGAGATAAAAATCCGCCTTATCTCCGGGAATAAATGCTAGCATGCCTCTAAGCAACTGGTGGGGTCGAAAATTCTAGGCCGAAGAAGTAAACTTCTAAATTATAAAACAATTATAAGGCCAGTGGTCACTTATGGCTGTGAAACTTGGTGCTTAACTCAAAACGAGGAAAACAAATTAGCTGTCTTCCAGCGCAAAATACTCCGCAAAATCTTTGGACCCACGTTGGAAAATGGGAACTACAGAATAAAAATGAACCACGAGTTGGAAGAGCTGATTGAACAGCAAACAATCATAGGATACTGTAAGTTCCAAAGACTACGATGGGCGGGATATGTGGAGAGAATGCCTGAAGTTAGAGCGCCAAGGATCATGACGAAGTGGCTACCCCAACGGAAAAGACCCAGAGGCCGTCCAAGAAGGAGATGAGCTGACGCCGTAGAAGTGGACTGGCTTCAAATAGGAAGACCCGGTAACTGGAGAAGTGTGGCGACAGACCGGAGTGAGTGAAGAGCGGTTGTGGAGGAGGCAAAATCCCACCCCGGGATGTAGCGCCGTGGAAGAAGAAGAAAAGTTCAGTATGGACTTCAGTTAACTGATATAAATTTAATGGCTTCTATAAAAAAATAATCGTTTGTATAGTAAAGTAGTATAAGTATAAGTTAGTAGTTAATAAATGTTTTGAAATAATGATTACATAATATCAAGGGCGATATCGGACTAATTGTCCCCTAATTATGTTACCTTTTGAAGATAATTAAAATTTTTGTTTATGTCACAAACTAATTATTACAACACATCCGAAACGAGTAAAATTAATTCGGATACGTTTATATAATATCTGACGTGAGTGGCGAAATTTTGACTGTTATCTATGGTTCTAAATGATATTCAATCAAAATAATCAAGGTTAAAACTACAAAAATTATTTATGGCATAACGTATCAATTATGTTGTCTATTATACATTTAAGTTAATGACCCTATTGAATTACACCAGCCATAGAAATATTAAATAAAAAGAGGGGCAAAGAATCGGCTTTCTCATACATTTGAATGAAGCAGGCCAACAATAGACGAAAACTTACGAGAAATAACGACTCGATAAAAAAAATTCAGGGCATCATAGAGGATTTACTTTGGTCATTATAACGTACCCGTATAATATTATGTTAACGTGGAAATTTTTCCGTAACTTGATTATCAGCCTGCCTCACGATACTTTTTCACCATACTAGCCTGCTTCACTAAACTTTCATATAACCTGCCGCCCCTAGACACCAGCCCTACATCACATCCGGTCTTAATCGGATGTGTCACGGAACATCACGTTTGGATGTGAAGTATTTTTTTATAACTGGGAATGTCTCAAAGGCAGTTACTCAAAATTGAGGTCGCATCGCACTCAAGTGTGGTTTGACTAAATTGACACGACCTTGACCACTTTAACTCCGGACCATTATCCTGGTCAATTGTTGACTGGAAATGGTGGGGTCACCGACAAGTTATATTATGAACTTGGTCTTGTTACGCATTCAACATGATAAACCTGCATATTTGTTACTTTTTACAATTTTTATTCTACATCTCCGTAACAATGGCGAAGGGTGGCGGCAAATTGTTAAGATCCACCAAAAATAGTGCATACTGAACTTTGTCGGTCACGCGTATTTGTTTTAATTGAAATAAGACTACAATTTACGGATGGTGCTAGTTCGTTTTTAAAATTTAATTAAACCTTGCGAAAACCAAGCCGTAATAGATAATAGTCAAAAAATACTCGTCTATCTATAAAATATCTAAAATTATAGAATTAAATTATACATATTGGATATTTTATAGATATAATAATATGTTTTATTTATTTTAGTTTGGTTAGGGAGGGTTTAACGTATTGAAAGAAAATGAACCAACAATATGTGCAATATCATACACATACATAATTTTGAAAAACACTTACTGAAAAAATATATTATAACCAATAGAAAAAATATTTTTGAAAAAAGTAAGCCACCCCGGCAGGGAATCGAATCCTGCATCTTCCGGGCTTACGTCCCATCCGCGCATTGCCTCTATGCTACGCAGTGACATACTAATTGCGACAAATTTTAACTATTGGCCACTTTTAATACCCACTCATCAGTGCTCTTCTAAATCAAGCTACTTTGGCAATCGATTTTTGTTTATTAAATCAAAGTAGATACATATTCCTTCAATTATTAACCGACGTCGTGGATTTCTCCATTATTTTTTTATGATGTAACTTACTTGAACTTGCTAATAATTTAATTTTAACTATTTATTTTATTCAACGAATAATTCACAAGATTTAAGAATGTACCATTCTAATTATTGAACATACATAAATGTAAATATGTATGTTCAATAATTAGAACGGTACATTCTTAAATCTTGTGAATTATTCGTTGAATAAAAGAAATAGTTAATTAT
This sequence comes from Rhyacophila brunnea, assembly GCF_057557595.1. Lineage (NCBI taxonomy): Eukaryota > Metazoa > Arthropoda > Insecta > Trichoptera > Rhyacophilidae > Rhyacophila > Rhyacophila brunnea. The sequence goes on along the minus strand of NW_028232893.1, from coordinate 17,354,282 downwards.
AAAATAAGTATGAATGAAAAAGTGTAGCAAAAGCGCCACAATTTCGTCGCAATTAGATAATATGCAAATAGCTTAGTTGATAGAGCACATTAACGCAAATCCAGTGAATGCGGGTTTGAGTCTCGCTGGGCGTCGTATTTTTTCTAGGCGTAATAAATTTTTTTTATGAGGTGTTTTTTAAATTACAAGTACAAGTCACATAATAATAAATTCAGTCGTCAAGTAATAAAGCCCGGTCTGGAGAATTTTTCTACTTAGGAAAACAACACAGTAAACGGTTTTCACTTCAATTTTTCACTTCACATTTTTACTGACATACAATGATGATGATAAATACTCCAATTTGCAAGAAAATATCACGTAATTTATAAAAAAAAGAATTTAAAAAGTCCATTGTAAAATTGCAATTTTTTGAGCGGTTTTCGCGACTGGACAGTTCAATTATTAAAAGTACAAAACCGTTTATGTGTAGCATCCTAAAATACGCTGTAAAAAATATATAACTTTTCCCTTCCGATAAACTGAATTAAGTACTTAACTATACTTGTGTTAAATCCGGTGTACATGCACATTTTTCTTCTCTCTCATAGCAAAGTATAAAATTTGATTTTTTAAAAAGAAAATATATGCCTTCTACTTCTTTTAATACTACAACAGGCCATGTGGCTCAATTACAGTGTTTTGGTGAAACAGTTTTGCAGTAGGCAGTAGTAAGTAGTAGTAAATTTAACCCGATGCCCTCGAGTGAAAAACCAGTACCTTGTGCACTGAACTACAAGGGTCTTTACATATGTCCCTACATTCTAAGATCATTAGGTATATTAAACCTGTAAATATATGTAGTGGTCAATGACCTCGGGCATTGTCATCATTATTTCAGCATTGTAATAATTAGCAAATCATTTAAACTATCGCACAATAGCCGCATCTACAGTCAGCATATTTTTACAGGTGTGACATCAAAGTGAAATAATGCAGAGGCCAGCTGATTTCTCAATAGCAAACATTATCAACAATGAATTGCAATTTATCGAATATTCATGCAAATAATTAGCAGGTCATAGTTGATTAGTTGCTCAGTCTAAATACATATTAGTATCAATCATAATTTCCGTCCGATCAATTAATTAATAAGCTTCGTGTAAATCGCTCCTGTTCCACGAGTCCGGACCTCGGGACAATATCATAAATATTGTAACATAACGCTCTTGTAACATACTCTTGTACCAACTGTTTACGCTGCAAATATAACTCGCTCCTGCATCCATCGGAGCTACCTCCACCAAATCTCGACTTCTCATCTCTCCTCCTGACGACTCTCCATCTACTAGTGGCGAAGGCTCCATAGTTGGCGATTATTTAAAGCCTACCTACTAAGAAAGATCTTCAAGTAAATAATTTAAATTTAAAAAAAATACACTGAAAAATCCTAGATAGTTGATAGTCATCAATCGTCAGAATTTAGAAGTACATAGTATTATTTTATAATTTAGTAAGGCTTATAACCATAACTAGCGCCGTCTGAATTCATCTATATTATGAAATATTCGATGGGAATTTAAGATGTGGTTTGTATGCGTTTTTAGTCACGTGACGCCACTGACGCCAGTCACTGTCTGCCTTTTTATTCCGAAATCATAGGTTGTTTAGTTAGCGCTTACACCCGCACATTTATTCAAAATAATTATTAATAAGATGATTTAAAAAATAATTTCTATGGGATTCAATCACATATAAATATTGATTGTTGTAAAAATATAAAATAATTTATCGCGCGATTTTTATTTATCAGGTATTTATACCTAAGTCTTTTTTTCAAAATGTCTAGTTTTACGGGTTAAATTATAAATTGTTATGGAAAATATTATACACAACAACGGATATTTTCAAAGATGATAGATAATATATTTTGAGCATATGTTACATTTATAAATGTTAAGAAAAATATATAATTCAATCTAATTGCTTATTTATATACTAATTATATCAAACTAATTGAGCTTTTGAATTTTCATCGATTTAGTGTACCTATTCATCAGTAGTTATATAGGGTTATCTTCTTATTTCCCGTAAATATATCTGACAAGCATGGTTACTCCACAGCCTACCTCTTTCCAAAAGTCACCATTCGCCACTGCCATCTACACCTCCTGTTTATCCTCCAAACAATGTGGTTTCATCCCTCCAGCAGCGAGACTCTAAAAATATATATTATTTTTATACTAATCGTTTGAGAATAGTATAGATATTATTTACAAAAAGTTGAAAATAATTCAATTTATGATTACATATTTCACATTGATGTCGACTTACTGAACATAATTATCTATGCAATTGGGTCCTTTTAATTTTCAGTTTGTAATTTAGTAGGTACCCTGGTTTGGTTCTACGGTAATTCTCACCGCACATAAAATATGACAATAATTAAGTTTGTACATCACATAATATAAAGACTTACTTTCTAAAAATTAGTGACATGTTTGATACTTCGAAGTATTCACTTTAATGTACGACAAACTTGCAAAAAGCCAGCTACGACGTAGCAAACGTAGCACCCCCTCTACGGATTTTGAGACTTCTAAAATTCAGCTTACCTACGCAAATTCTGTTCGTCTTCTCAAGACATTTAAGCGAATGATAATGTTTTAAGCAGGCCCAGCTTGGTGAGAGTTCACATTTGAGATGAGTTATACCAAGTTTACCAGCGATACAATTTCTGATTTTTGATTATATTATTATGATTGATAGTTAATTTATTATAGATACTGAAATTATTTTAGTACAAGAATAATCTTTAATAAACCATTTCTTTTATTCAATGAATAATTCGCAAGATTTTGAGAATGTAACATTCCATATATTGAACATACATAACGTGAAAACACCTCAGATATAATATACCCAATGGCGAGAGCCGGGCGTCGGTTAGTAATTAATGTAATTAATATTCATTGATTTAATACACAAAAACCGATAGTCAATAATAAGGCAATTTGATAAGCATTTCATGTATGACTTACTAGTTTAAATTTTCTTAATTAGATAGAAGACATGTAGCATAACTGGTTAATGCACAGATTGGCGTGACACCAATGGTTATAGGGGTTCAATATGATTTTTTCTAGTGGGTATATATCTGAGGTGTTTTAGTTAGTGTTAAGTTGTGTATGTACACGAATAATCGTCTGTAAATATATGCTTTTCTACTAGTCGTATAATCACGTAAGAGCTAGGAATTGATTCGTACATAAATATGTAAGTAAATAAAAACATATGGTACGAAGGTATATCACTGCTTACATTGATCTCTTTTGAATGGCTGAAGATCACTACCACCCTAAAATATATTATTCTACTGTAGGACCAAGATTCTCCACCTCTCACAGTCCTTAGTTTCTAGCAGGGCAGAGTAAAAGTTTCTCGTAAGCTTCTTTAATTGGTTGTTCTGATTTGCCTTCTTTGGAGGCTATCCAAGACTCAAGTTACCTGTTCTGTACCAATCGATGTGTCCGATAACTGCAGACTGAATCTCAGACATATAAACGTAGAGATTTTCCTATATTTGAAGTCTTTGGATGATTGACTGGTTTGTCATGTGATCTGTTGAAGAAAGACGAAACATTCAGAACTAACACCGCACCACGCATCAAAAATCTCAAGGACAAATCGTGTCAAACTATTAAAAAAAAAAACTTCGGATTAACTCAAGTTTTTGGTTTGTATTTGTCTGTAAAAGATTCGATACACTAAAATATAGCATGTCTATCTGTAGGTGAATCTTAAATTCAATTAGTTTATAATAGTACTATGGTTCTGTTTGTATTTTTTACTTCTGAAATGTTTCTAGAGGTGATATATTTTTTTCTTGAATTTTATTGAAAATCTATTTTCTTTATTCTAATGTACGTACAAAACCCTTGCAGATGTATTTATGATACAGGAATAATTATTGGTTTACGTTTTTTAAATGTACCTTTCATAATCTCGATCTAAGTGAACTCGAAACGTAGTGCCTATGGTATATTTATCTTTCATGATATTTTATTACGATTATAAATACATATTTTATTTATAACTAGCTGAAGTACCCGGCTTCGCACAGGGTTGCTTCGTGGTTATATTTATCTTAGATATTTAAAAAAAATTAAGAGGTAATTATTTTTTAATATTAAAATATCTGTGTAATACAATATGGCAATATGAAAATAATTCTAATATGAGTAATTGTCAAATAAAAGACCACTAAATTAAAATCGAATCCAAAATATGCAAACGTTATTAATGTTATTAATATGTAGTAAAAAAAAAAAAACAAAATTGGATGGAACAAACAAACAACAAACTATGTATTTTACATAATACTAATTTACAAACCTTCGCAGGTGTGCGCACAACTTCTGGCAAAAGTTTCATCGCAATCGGATGAATGGTATAGGAACTCATACGAATAGAAGAAGATGATGATTTTCTAATTCAGAAATCTTCGTGGGCAAGCGCACGACAACTCACAAAAGTTTCATTGTAAACGGATGAACGGTATAGGAACGCATACGAATAGAAGAAGAAGAAGATGGTTGTACTAATTTAAAAACTTTTGCGGGCGTGCGCACAACAACTTGTCAAAATTTCATCGCAATCAGATAAATGGTATAAGAGCGCATACGAATAGAAGAAGATAGAATAGATGAAAAAGAAGAAAACATGGTTTGCGGGTGTGACCATAATACTTAATCAAAATTTCAATGCAATCGGATGAATGGTATAGGAACGCATATGAATAGAAGAAGAAGAAAACGGTTGTACTAATTCAGAAACCTTCGCGGGCGTGCGCACAACAACTGTAAAAATGTCATCGCAATCGGATGAACGGTATAGGAACGCATACGAATAGAAGAAGAAGAAGATGGTTGTACTAATTCAGAAACCTTCGCGGGCGTGCGCACAACAACTGGTCAAATGTCATCGCAATCGGATGAATAGTATAAGAACGCATACGAATAGAAGAAGATAGAATAGAAGAAATAGAAGAAGAAAATAATTGTATCAATTCATAAGCCTTTGCGGGCGTGAGCACAACACTTGATCAAAATTTCATTGCAATCAGATGAATGGTATAGGAACGTATACGAATAGAAGAAGATGGAATAGAAGAAGAAGATGGTTGTACTAATTCAGAAACCTTTGCGGGTGTTGGCACAATTACTGATGAAAGTTTTATTGCAATCGGATGAATGGAATAGGTACGCATACAAATAGAGGAAGATCGAATAGAAGAAGAAGAAAACGGTTGTACTAATTCAGAAACCTTCGCGGGCGTGCGCACAACAACTGTAAAAATGTCATCGCAATCGGATGAACGGTATAGGAACGCATACGAATAGAAGAAGAAGAAGATGGTTGTACTAATTCAGAAACCTTCGCGGGCGTGCGCACAACAACTGGTCAAATGTCATCGCAATCGGATGAATAGTATAAGAACGCATACGAATAGAAGAAGATAGAATAGAAGAAATAGAAGAAGAAAATAATTGTATCAATTCATAAGCCTTTGCGGGCGTGAGCACAACACTTGATCAAAATTTCATTGCAATCAGATGAATGGTATAGGAACGTATACGAATAGAAGAAGATGGAATAGAAGAAGAAGATGGTTGTACTAATTCAGAAACCTTTGCGGGTGTTGGCACAATTACTGACAAAAGTTTTATTGCAATCGGATGAATGAAATAGGAACGCATACAAATAGAAGAAGATAGAATAGAAGAAGAAGATGGTTTTACTAATTCAGAAATCTTCGCGGGTGTTGGCACAATTACTGACGAAAGTTTTATTGCGATCGGATGAATGGAATAAGAACGCATACGAATAGAAGAATATAGAATAGAAGAAGAAGATGGTTGTACTACTGTACTACTGTACTGAAACCTTCGCGGGTGTTGGCACAACCACTGACGAAAGTTTTATCGCAATCGGATGAATGATATAGGGACCATACGAATAAAAGAAGATAGAATGAAGAAGAAAAAGAAGATGGTTGTACTAATTCAGAAACCTTTACGGGTGTAACCACAACGACTGACGAAGATTTCATCGCAATCGGATGAATGGTATAGGATCCATACGAATAAAAGAAGATATAATGAAGAAGAAGAAGAAGATGGTTGTACAAATTCAGAAACCTTCGCGGGTGTTGGCACAACCACTGATGAAAGTATCATCGCAATCGGATGAATGATATAGGGACCATACGAATAAAAGAAGATATAATGAAGAAGAAGAAGAAGAAGAAGATGGTTGTACTAATTCAGAAACTTTTACGGGTGTTACCACAACAACTGATGAAAGTTTCATCGCAATCTGATGAATGGTATAGGAACCATACGAATAAAAGAAAATAGAATGAAGAAGAAGAAGCAGATGATGATTTTTCTAATTCAGAAACCTTAAGGGGGGCTCGTCGAAGGTCAAAATTGAGTTTTTATTCTATTTTAAAACCATGATCCTGGACACTCCTTAAACGTTGTAGATAATCTATTTATATAATTTTGAAGCCTTATTATCCTTTATAGTTATTCTAAACATTTGATGACTGCATAAAGTATTTTTGTTACATAAAATAGTATTCTTTTAAACCTCTCGCTCTAATGTTTTAGAATATAGTCATATTTCGGTATATAACTGTGCAGTGGTGTTAAGATTTTTTTACGTTTATTAATTTTTAAACGCATTTATGAAACCATTAGTATAATTTATTACGAGATAATTTTTGTAAAATATTCACGATAAAAAATTATATTGATAACCTCTGTGATCCCAAATTTGACAAGAATTAGGCATTTTATTATTCAAAAAATCGGCAAGATTAACACATTTGAAGATTATTCTAAAGATACTTATTATAATCTATGTATTTGACCATTCAAGTGTGATAAACATCTTATGAATAATGATTGCTTTATAATAATTATTGACATAAGAATAAGGTAGTGTTTTTTTGAAATACGCCATTTCTTTTGTCATTCCCTAGTGGTTAAGCTACAACATACGGCCGTAGCCATAAATTGACAAACTATAATTAAAGTAGGAAGTAAAATTATGTTAACGTGCGTGTTTGAACATGTAGCTAACCGATTTTTTTTTTTTTTTTTTTAAACGGTACATGTTCAAACACGCGCGTCAATATCATCATTACTATCATACTAATGGTTTCATAAATGCGTTTAAAAATTAATAAACATATAAAATCTTAACACCACTGCACAGTTATGTACCGAAATATGACTATATTCTAAAACATTAGAGCGAGAGGTTTAAAAAAATACTATTTTATGTAACAAAAATACTTTATGCAGTCATCAAATGTTTAAAATAACTATAAAGGATAATAAGGCTTCAAAATTATATAAATAGATTATCTACAACGTTTAAGGAGTGTCCAGGATCATGGTTTGAAAATACAATAAAAACTCAATTTTGACTTACGACGAGCACGTGGGCCGTTAATGGGTGTGCATACAACCACTTACCAAAATTTCATCGCAATCGGATGAATGGTATAGGAACGCATATGGGACAGACAGACAGATAGACAGACATACAGACAGACATACAGACAGACATACAGACAGACATACAGACATACAGACAGACAGACAGACAGACATTCATTTTTATATATTAGTATAACCTATACTCTTCGCGCAAGTGCAAGCAATAAGTTGACAAAGTTTTATCGCAATCGGATGAACGGTATGGCTGCGCATTAAATACGAACAAACAAACAAACAAACACACAAACAAATATTAATTTTTATATATTAGACTACGTAAGTAGCGTATTGGTTTTGGTATTCTATATAAAAAGATCTATTTTTGATAACCAGTAGAGAAATAAATGGAAAAAATATTTGGATACTATTCTGATGTTCCGACAACTTATTTAAAAAAAATGTTTTTTCCAATCCGTGATAATGGAAGTGCTTTTAAAATATTATTTCCACCATCAGAATATATATATACATTTTCCGCTTGTATTTGTTTGACAAAAAAGGAAAAGTGTCGATATTTCGGCATAGTGTTAATACTAATGGACTAAAATATAGCAGTTTCTGGTTTCAATTTCGAATATATTTTTTTGCCCACACAATTTTTTATTTGCAAACTTATGTGAAGACCTTCTAAAAAAGTTTAAGATAGTTTTGTTTTAAATTGTATATCAATTGTGTCGTATATATTATACTAAAACTGTTTTTATTAGTATTACATATTATATAAAGAATACTGTATAGTTGGTTTAGTGTTATAGTTATACCAATTCTCAGTTAGATCTGTGGCAACCTGTGAGAACCAGATGTATCGACACAAATTCGTAATATATAAGTCTTCTCAAATTAATATCATTTACTTATTTTTATATCAATTTTTCACATGCCGTCGGCAGTATTGCTTAATGCTTAAGCACCGACGGCAAAAATAAGATTGTCTATCACATGCATTTTACATGAATCTAATTACCAATTGCAAATAAGAACTTTTACCCCAGTAATTAATATTTATTATGTTAAAATGCATTTCTCACTGAAGGCACGGGTTACTTAGTGTAAGCATTATTCAATAAATGGACTATCACGATTGGATGAAGATCTCACTTCGCATTTTATCTGGGTAGAGAACTGTCACTTTGTATCATCGTGCTTCGGGCCAAAAATATCTACCACGTTGTTATATTTTATCATTGTATTGTTGTATCACTGTATTTGTGCCAATCTGCAAATAAACACGCAACCACTCTCAAAAGTCATACTTCAGTTCTCCACTCACCTCCTCATCACACCATCATCCACTTACTTCCAAAGATCGATTGGTTTGCTATTTAAGATTACGATATTAACATACATAATATTTCATGATATATTAAACTGATTTGTGAATTACGATGGTACATTCGAGGTATGAAAAATAATTACAAGATAAAAAGAACTTTTTATATACCACGTTTTTAAATTTTCTGTTGAATCATATGAACTTGACAATTCTATGTATTAATAATTTTGGACAAATAAGGCTATTGTAACGTCCACTATTATGAATGGAACATTTTACAAAGCTATCTGTGCTCTTTCGGATGAGTTGCCGTGCTCTTTTTTGTACAAATGAGAAAGATTCGTCCGGAGTGCTTACAATGTAGATTTCGCAAGTTCCGTGACGACCGATTCTGAAATCCGAGCCCTGATTTTACATGAAAGGTAATTAAAGCAAATATGAAAACAGCTGAAATGGTGGACTGCTTTGAAAGAAAGATCCTGAGGCGGATATACGGACACATGAATGATGGTGAGGAGTGGAGAATTAGGTACAACACGGAACTATACCGCTTATACCAAGATTAAAAACTCTTCAACTTCATAAAACTCCAGAGGCTAAGCTGGGCAGGCCATGTCCAGCGCATGCCTGAGTCACGGATACCGAAGAAGATCCTCGAAGGAAACCCAGGGGGGAAAAGGCCAGTGGGAAAGCCACGCACACGATGGGGTGATAATGTTACAAAAGATGCCAACCAGCTGTTAAAAATAAGGAACTGGAAAAGACGTGCGGAGGACCGTTCCGGCTGGAGAACAGCGGTGGAGGAGGCCAGGGCTCGACTTGAGCTGTAGCGCCATCGAAGAAGAAGAAGAAGGCAATTGTCAACAAATCATTTTTTTGCTATTTTGCAACAAACAAACACATATAGAATACTGAAATGTCATGTTGCTAGGACCACCCCCTTAGCAACTTATAAGAGTGGATTGGATTACGGATTTCTTTCGAAATAACTTTTCATACAAAACAGAATTATCTGAAAATTAATTCAATTCTACTTAAAGATGGCTAAAAGTATTAAAACAATGCATTGGCATCGTGTTCTGATATATTCTAAAAGTTTCAAATGTCTAGCTAGTCAGTAAGTTAGTTAAAAATCAATTGCAAGATTTGTACCAGATAAACAACCACCGCACAAACAAGAATACGAGCTAAGAAAAACGTGGTAATAACTAAAACTATCATCGAAGTTTACAATTCCGTGTCACGGTATGACTATATTGGGGCTTGACTCATTCGTATAAAGCGATGATATAATTATAGCTAACTGTACGTTCAAACGTATATTGGTCTAAGTATAAATAATTTTGTGTATCTAGTATTATATACTATAGGAGGTAAAAATACTGTCTAGTGGGGGGATGATTTAGTGGAGATGCACTTGCACCAGTCACAAAATGCGGCGTCTTTCTCCGGCGTCTTTATTTACCGTTGGCGTCAATATGTCGTATTATGATAACGAGCTTTGGAGAGCTGTATATTTGTCTTTGCATAATATGACCGAGATACTTACAGTTTTGATACTATACAGAACTCCTCAGTCATTTAATATTCGTGTAAGTATATCAACATTGTTAGTCACCCTGTCAGTTCAAGGGATTAAGCTAAATCTCAAAGGCATTGACTATACTTGATATATTATTGTTCAGTGTTAAAAAGATACCATTTAAAAGAATTGAGAAGATACAGTATTACACCATAATATGATAATATCATAGACTATATATAGTCTCAGATCAAGGTTAAGATCTCTATAGTTAAGAAAGCGTTAAATTCAATGGCGATGGCTGCTGTCAATGTGACGGCAACACCTCTCAGATAGAGAAATATTATACAAAATATCAAAACACCATTTATTATCTTTCTGCATAAATGCAGTATGTAATAGAAATGTATTCGGTTCTTGTCTGTTTAGTGAAAACCAGCGGCAAACAAATTTTGAAATTAGCCGATATTTTTTTCCGACCATGTAAGATCCTAATAAGATCACAAATAAACCACCAAAGTGTGGAAGTGTGCATTTAACAGATTTTGTTTTTACGAGATATAGATGTCAGCCACTTGCTCAACCTATTAGATCCTACTCTGACTTATACACAGATTGAAAAAAACAATATGTGTACTTGCCAGACCCAGAATTCGTATCTGGGACCCACAACGCTATAGGCCGACGATTAAGCCGCGCGGCCGTCGTGGGTGCCGGGTGCCGGTACTGGATTATTTGTTAGATTAGGTTAGGTTATAATTATTGAATTCATAAATTTTGCAGAAAATATAAAAATTGCCGCTGTTCCCTCCTGGCTTAAATAGTCTTCTAACGAAAAAGTAAAAATAAATATGCTTTATACAAAAATAAAAGGTGTCACATCTTTAGAAATGCACTAACTAAGACGATTGATAATTATTTTGATTTCTTTATTGCTTAAAGAGCAATCCTGTCCTGCCTTCAGTAATTTTCGCAGAAGCAAAAGTAATTTCTGCTCTTACGTCACTGGCGAGAAACAAACTGCGAAATACGACCGACGAACTGGAGCAGTAAGGAAATGAATTAGTCAGTAATAAAAAGGTTTGCGAGCAAGTCAACTGACGTTCTTCGTGTGAAACAGGGATACCAAAAGTTTTTTAATCTCGGTTTTCTAGCAACGAATTCCGAATCCGCTATCTCTTAACATTACAAAATCATATTATATTTAGGTACTGACTGATTGTGCGTAAAAAATAATATTTATTAAATAATATTATAATTGAGATCTGAGTTACGGGAATCAAATGACAGCCACAAATATTTTTGAGATTTTTAGTCTATATTATAATAGTGGCAAAGGGTGCCTGTTGTTAGCCACTTGCTCAACCTAATAAGTCCAAACTCTGACTCCAACTACAAATTAAAAAAACAATTTCAAACCTGGGACGACATTATAAACCGATTCGTAAGCCACTCGGCCATCGTCGGCGATAACAATATGAATAGTAGGTACCCACAAAATATTTTCAAAATATCGGAGGGCTATGACTACGCAATACCACAGAGCACATTACTTTGTTAGCCATCCAACAAAATTCAATTCGTTATAATAATCCGATGATAATAATAATATTATTAAGCATATAATACATAATGTTATATATATTATATAGGTGCTATGAATGTTTACAACAGCATATCTACAAACAAAAGTCAGTGCTCGCCAGTCGCCACTGATATATAAATATATTCATTTTAACACTACTATTGGCAGTGAGGCCCAATGATAGTAGTGTAGTGAACCAGTAGTATAGTGGACACGGTGGTTTTGCCTGCAAGCTCTGTGAGCTTGACCTAATAGAATCTCCGACTTGATTTTGTATCGAATTGCAGGATGCCGATCACATCCTATGGAAGTATCCCCACATGTCGAGGAAGAGCTTCTCAAGTCGGTCGGATCCTCAGTTGAACTGGTCGGCCATAGCGACTTCGTATATATGAAGGAAAAATTTTCAGCATTTAAAAAGTTTTCGGCATTTTACGGCGAGCGAGTAGGTCTTTTCTCATCGAGAATTGATTGGAAGTAATACATTATAACGTGTAACTCTAGTGCACGCCAACTAAGGTTTTGGGAAGTTGCTTCTGGGACACTTTCGGTACAAACTTGAAGAGCGCCTGACGTTCGTTACGCCATGGTATATGCCTGCATAACGGGTGCGGAGACTTCTTTGGGTTTCGAAACTTTTGTTGGCGACTTTAACGAAAGGTTGCGGTGTGGCAGCCCTGATAATATGTGCTGTATGTAAGTACTCCGTAGAAGTCACCGGGATGATGTTTACGACCCCTGCACGAAAACAATGTGTCACTAAAGACAATGCAGTCTGACAACCTTAAAAACTGTCGCTCGTAAATCTCACCCATTTCTGGCAAATGTCGCTCCACAATAGTGCGTTCGGAACCCCTGCTCAGTTATATTTTATTTTTGTATGTACGGAAAAATATATAAAAAAAATGTTACGTTACAATATGAATCATACTATGTGGCCATATTTGGACGTTTTAACAGTAGGAAATGCTGGGTTTAAAAATATTCTTATTTATGAATATTTATGTTTAGTTTTTAAAATAAAACATAATTTTATGTTGTGTGCTGTGCATTGTAAACCTTTTTGATAAATAAATAAATAAAAATAATATTCATAACTTTAAAAATCATACCTGTTAGAAAGTAAGTAAAACGTCACGCCAAAAATAATGAATGTTGGCGATTTTTTTTACGTGTGTTAAGTTTTAACAGGACTGTACCTATTTTTTTGAAGGGTTCGCGATGTATAGTTTACTTCCGTTATACTTGGAGGTCACGTCCTTGATGACCAACAATGACACGTGCAGATTTGCGAATTATACTTGAATTATAGGTAGGTAGATAAGTATTTACTAATTAATTTATCCAACTATTTTTGCCAGTCATTAACGAGTTTTGAAAGTTTTCATGTGTATTTTTTCAAATGTATCTAAAACCGTGAACTCGCAATATTATCTATTGAAGTAGAGACGGTATTTGAATTAGATTTAGTGATATGTATTTTGTTGGTAATGTAGCCAGACAACACATTTCGTAGATATTCGAGTCATGGAAGGGTGATAAAAAATACTGTATAAAAAATGGGGCGGCATTTTGTTTAGGGACGTCACTGCATCTGTCGGAGAAGCCAAGGTAGTTATTTGAATAATGTCAGGTAGGTACATACTTAATATAATTCCTATGTATCTGTGTTCCAGTGAATAAAAAAAACACAAAATACTCCTTCCACTTTAATTCCTATCAAAAAACTACAGTCTTTATTGAAATACCCTTTATCTTCTATGCTATGTGCCATGGTTCTAACATACGGTTCCGAAAACACCTTTTCCCTATCTTCCTATTGATGAAATAATATAATAAAATCAAATTGAACTTTTAAAATGATTCAATTTCATCTAATAACTTATGTACCAATATGTATTAATTACATAGACGAACAAGACTTTAAAATCTGTAGCAACTAGTAAACAATAACAATCAGGGCAAACGGGTCATTTTTTATTTACTATTATGACTGAAACTTTGCCCGATTCGTCTGTCTGCATGAGGGTTCGGTTTCGTACGAGCGGGACTTCTCTATGCGGGCATTATGGAAAACTTCACGCAGTGATGGGGTAATTTGTTGCCATTGAGGGGTTTAATGCAATACTTTATGCATAATACGATATACGACTAATAATAATAGTTTGAACTATTTAAGTACTTTTTTATTACAACTAAATAATTTGTACCTAAGATAGAAGGATTCTTATATCTGCACATTCTATAGGAAATTTTGAAGACAGCTCGATTTTCGAATCGAATGGTTGTATGTAAGGAATCCAATCCCGAGCTAAAATTCTGATCTCGGGATTTCGGGATTACAATTTGACAATCCCGGGATCCTGGGACTAGTCCCGGAATTGGCATTTTTTTCCATTGTTAATATTTTTTTTTAATATTTACAAATACCATTGATAAAATCGGTCAAAAATAAATCTAGTATAATTTATACTATTTAAGACATTAATTGTTAATATTGTATACGTTCAATCTTGGAAATATATAAGTATAATGGAGTAAGTAATATTGTAATATAAATAATAATGTCAATATGAAATTGCTGTTTCTGATAGTGAAGACATGAATGGGTTAGCGAGATTTAAAATAGTAAAGCAAATCGAGGTGTATGGCCTTTCCGCTTCATAAATCTAATTAGTCTGCCAAATATGAAACTGCCGTAAAACGTATGAGATCACGGTGGAATTACTTTGTTAAAAGTGCGAAGCATTGGTTTTTTTGCAATCTTTCTCATTTTTAATAATTTATGTGAAAAAATAAAATGAATCGGCAACTTACTCATGGGTATAAATCAAACTTCATTCAAACAGTTTATTTCTAATGTAGTTATTTGTTATTAAAAGTATTTTTTCTGTTATTTTTTCGTTATTTCATTTTAAAAAAAATTATGAAAAAATCAATCCCGAAAGTTACGGGATTATGTTTATCAATCCCGGGATTCATAGGTATCGAAAATAGTTCGGGATCCCGGGATTGGAATCCCTAGTTGTATGTATAGTAAAGTTGGATTCTATTGGCAGCTCCAAAACCAAAATAGCGACTATTTTTTTGGCTTCAATCCTTTGTTTACATAACCTTCTTAGTATTTTGTGTGATTATTCAATTTAAAAGTAATGATAAATGTATTACTTTTGGTTGCATATATAAAATTTGTGAAGGAATATCTTTCCACACATATTTATAGGTAAATTTTTATTCAAATGTCTGCTGTGATACGGCAATGTGTGAGATGCGACTTGTCAAATTGAAGTCGAATTTAATTATATATTATACAATATTAAGTATCCAAGGTTTATTTAGGCTATGTCTGCACATATGATCACTTACGCAATGAACTAATTGGGTGATTTGATATTATAGTAGAAGTATGAAGTTCGACATTGCAGGATAACGGCCCACGTACGCAGCGTAGGTCAAAATGGAGGTTATTGGGATTTTAAGAGCATGATCCTGGACATTCCTTAAACGTTGTAGATAATCTATTGATATATTTTTTATGCCTTATTATCCTTTATATTTATTTTAAACATTTGACGACCGCATAAAGTATTTTTATTATATAAAATAGTATAGTATAGAGATAATAGGATAGAGGATCCATTTTTTACTACTCGTGACAGGCTTGAAGAAAGCTGGTGGGCTATATTTTTAACGGAAAAATGTCGGAAAATTATGATTTTGCAACCTTTTTGATGACGCTCATAACGCCACTGGCGAACAGTATGGAGAACTTCCACCCTATATAATATCACAAAGCAACCACGAGACCTTTCAGCAAACAAACCTCCAGAAATAAGCGGGCTCAGTGGATTTGGAAATTTGGCCCGCGACCAAAATCTGGTACCCACTCTAGATTCATTGTTACAATAATGCACGGTTCCATATAATAATATAACAAAGATGTAAGACTGTTGTAATTCTTAGTGATATTTTAAGTAAAGTAGACTAAACTTTAGATATTTGGTGTTTATAGTTGCAATCAGTGACATCCCGTGACGGTAGCCAGATAATGCGTAGGTTTGGGGCAGCAAATGAATGAACGAATACGAAGATTACAACTTAAGCAGTGGCGGTTTTCCATGCATCAGACGATGCGATCGCTTTGTTAAAAAGTGCTGAATAGTTTAAAAAATAATGGAAGCATAAAAAATCTTTGCAACTTATACTATTTTTGTATCGTAATGCTCAAAAGTAGTTTATTACACTGACACACCTTTATAAATGATGTTTCTATGTTACTTGGTGTTAGGGATACATCAGTTATTATTTAAACAGAAACAGTGACATATTGAAATCGGTACCTAACATTAATGATACACTTTTTGGCGATTTGGTAAGACTTGTATTTCGTATGTGACAAGAGGGCCTCCAAAGCCATCAGAGCCTCAAATCTCCGAAAATAACGTAGATGTTGTTTAAAAAAAAAAACTTTTGTTGCATTTGTTTGTATATTGAACAAGGCTAAAACAATATATATATATATACATGGCCCCCACAATGACAGGGCTCTAGCCTGGGGGCCTGGGCTCAGGAAGGGCCTGGCGTGACGAGTCGACCAGATAAGTGAGATAAACATAGATCACAAATTTGATCTAATAATAAAAAAGGCGCTATTTTGAATTTTTTATTACAATGATATTAATAATTAAAAATATTTGGTTGTACGATGCAATTTTTAACTATATTTTAATGGATGTAGGTACATATTAAAAATACAGAAAATCGCTAAAAATATACCTTAATTTTAACGCGTACAGCATTTGGAAAACGCTACTGCAGCGCGTCACACTGCTTTACCCTTAGAGATAGGTAGAGGGCCCGCCAAACATCTTAGCCTTAGGGCCCGCTTCAGGATGTGGGGGCCATGTATATATATATATATATATATATATCATTAAATTCATTTATTTCTGTTAAGTCTCCGTGCCTTTCTCTCCCATTGCATTTTTTATTGAATTACGTCCTCCAGTCAAAGCTCACTTGAGAGCGTGGCGATCTCAGTTTGGGTATCTGCTCCTGAGACATTTCCAGGCGTAAAAAAACTGCTGATACTTCACATCCAAATGTAAGGCCTTGTGATATGCTCGATTAAGCCCGAGTGTGGTGCGGAGCGGATTGGTTTAGAGGGGTCTATGTTTGTGTTGTTTAATTAACACACATAGTAAAACGTAGGTACAAGTATGCATACAATTTGAGACGTCATTGGTGGTAGTAATCATAGTGATAGATTGGAATAGTTTTGTTCTCTTGCTTCTTTCAAAACAAGTTTAGTCACAGAAAGTTACCATTTAAAGTCACTTAGTCATTGTATTTTTTATACAAAACACCCAAAGTTTCTGTATACTCCTATGTAAACGTTTAATTTATATGTAGTTTGAAAGGTAAGAAATACACAAAATATGCTAAAATGGTGGCCATTTTGAAATCATCTACAATTTTGACACTCTCATAATCTAAAACAATTAATAAGTCGTGAACCATAAATGCTAACGAGTAAAAATATTCTTCAGAATGCTCTAACATTTTATATTGTACAAAATATATTTCACAGGTTTAAAATGCCAAAACTAACTGCCGCACCAAAGGATTAAAACTACAAAAAAATTGAAGACGGAGGCTGAAAAAAATTCACACAAGCTGAACTATAAAATCTTTACTACTAAGAGCATCAGAGCTAAGAACAAAGAATGAGAATGAGAAAGGTATCCAAAGTAGTCATCGAGGCCTGATAACGGATATAGCACAGACAGAAAAAGCAGAAGAATATTTAGTCTTTACCACTGTTATCTAGTATTTCCGACTCAGGTATTTGTCGTGATTGTAAATTGTTTATAAAGGGTTATAAAATATGAGATACTTATATGTTAATAAGTGTCACATGTTGCACCATCTTGTTGGAACCACATTTCGTCTAGATCAAAATCATCTAATTCATGGCAGAAAAAATCAGTAATCATATTTCTCTAGCGTTCTCCATTGACAGTAACTGCATTGCATTTTCATTAAAGAAAAGTCATCCAATTACACCTCCAGACCATAAACCACACAAAACTATTTATTTTTGTGGATGTAAAGGTATTTTAAGAATAGCACGTGGGTTTTCATTACTACGAATGCGAGAATTGTGCTTATTTACGAAGCCATTTAATAAAAAATGAGCTTTATCGCTGAAGATGATTAATTTTTCCATGAAATAACGGTTCTGTTTTAAGTCGCTCTAAAGCCCAATTTCTTGTGTTAACTGTGTTTTATACGTCTTCAAATGCAAATCCATGTTGTGCCATAAAAGTCAAAGTTCTTGAGAGCGACATGTCATTGATTGTTCTAGATTTTCATCCACACTTTGATTCACAACACGTTTTTGACGGGTTGGATTCTTCAGTGAAACGGCAAATAATTTTCAACTATAGGCGCGACGAAATTTTGGACTCGCTGGCATTCGGAGAGTGAACGTCGAGGTGTCAATACGTCAATTTGTTTCGTGATGGCGACGGGGGTATTAATTCTTAAATCGTGTAAAGATGACTAAAAACGTTATCCAATTACTTGAAAAAGAAAACATGTCAATGAATATATTATTATTGTTACTAATAAAACAATAAACAGAACATTAAATGGACGCATGTTGGATTTATACGACAAATTATATTTCGTTCGGCATGCGTCATTTGCACCCGCGATCCGCAATCCGCGCATCGCCTAGCCACGATCTTTTACACCCTGCCTCAACTGAGGTATTATAGCCTTAACATCACAAACATTACCATTTGACTCAAATTTTATAATTCAATTATGAATAGCTAAACCAAGAGATGTCACGGAGACTTGAAGCTTTCGAGATGTGGCTGTATAGACGCATACTCAAAATTCCTTGGACTGACCGGGTGACAAATGTTGAAGTTCTCAATCGAATGGGGAAGGACCGAGAAGTTCTACGTAGTATCAAAACCAGGAAACTACAGTACTTCGGCCATATTATGAAAGGACAAAAATATAGCATTCCCCAACTTGTCATTCAAGGAAAGATCAAAGGACGGCGCCGCATTTCGTGGCTTAAGAACCTCCATGATTGGTACGAGTGCAGCTCCACTGAACTGTTCCGGGTAGCAGACGACAAAGATAAGATCGCCTTGATGGTGGCTGACCTCCGCTAGGGGATGGCACAATAAGAAGAAGATGAATAGTAAAAAGCTCTGTACGTCGATTATTTTGACCATAAATTTCACATAATGCTAGAAACGTAGCTCGAATAAATTCTGCATTGTTGTTACAATTTTTAACAAATTACGCTCTACAACTTTACTGTGTTTCTTTCATGATGATTTGCCAATCAATACTGAACACAAATGTTAATTTTTGTGTGGGAAAAAATGACTGCTACGACGTTTTAATATATTAATTTAATAACCCTATACGTGTATGTTTAATACGTTTTCTCCGTGTCTCGTTTTCTTTAAAAGATTTTCATATGTTTTCAGCCATGCGTTATAGATAATTCAAGACAAATATGTATATTAGATAATAATATTTTATGGTAAAGTAAATTTCTCAATATATCTTGATTAAGCCTGTGTTTTCCTCTAATAGATATTATGATATACAAATACACGTGCCAGTAACTGGGTTGCCTCATTTGCATAACTTATAGTTTTCGATACACTCTGCGAATACGCCCCTACCTTATTTGACAGAGATAACGATAGTACAATGGCGGTACGGCATTATTAGAATCAACATTACGTGATAATAATAAGGTATTAATGCTTGCAATTGAATGTGACACGATATTATTATGATGTGAATTGTTTGGATACCATTATAATCTAGATGCCACGCACGAGCGTCGAGTGGTATGATAAGATGCCGAATAATATTTACAATTTAAGAGATAACTATATTATATTGGTTATAGCAGGCATGTAGAACTTCAAGTATGCTGTGAACTCTCTATTAAACTGGTAGTGATCTACGACCCTTTTCAATGGTCATTCTTCAACATAAATAAACTCAGAATATCTGACTGAGCTTATGGTAAAAATAATAATTACAGGATGAAAAGAATTTTTATATAAGTACAATGTTTTTAAATTCTGTTGAATTATTATGCTCAATATGCTCAAACTTGTACTTGATATGAAGTAAATAAAAAACAAACAAACGAACAAATATAGAATATTGAAATGTCATTTTGACATTTCATTTTGATTTACATAGTAACGCACGTATATATTAATAATTTAGTTGCTAGGACAACCCCCTTAGCAACTAATAATAGTCTTTTACTTTTTACGGATTTTTCTAAAATAACTTTCCATACAAAACAGAATTAACTGAAAATGAATTCAATTCTGCTTAAAGATGGCTAAAAATATTAAAATAATGCATTGGCATCGTGTTCTGATATATTCTAAAAGTTTCAAATGTCTAGCTAGTCGGAAAGTTAGTTAAAAATCGATTGCAAGATTTGTGCTGGACAAACAACCACCGGACAAAAAAGAATACGAGCCAATATGTCCAATATGACGTTGTAATAATAACAACTAACACAAACACGGACCCTCCAACACAACCCGACCCGCACCACACTCGGTCTTAATCGAGAGTATTTCTAAGCCCTATGGTTGGTGTGAAGCATCAGCAGTAATCGTCAGCTGAGTGCAGAACTATTCTAGCTCACATTTGAAATATTTTAAAGAAATGTTTTTGAAACATCAATCATTGTTTTCGTTAATGGTTACTATTAAAATAATATTATCTATACATAAGTAATAAAAAAGTTAAGTAAGTTATTTCAAAGAACACTCAAATATTTCAAATATGATATATGAATAGTTCTGCATTCAGCTGACGTAGTTGTATAGCCTGGGAATGTCTCAGGAGCAGATACCCAAGACTAAGATCGACACGCTCTCAAGTGAGCTTTGAATGAGTTTACTGAAATACGTAATTTAATAAAAGTGTCATGGGAGAGAAAGCCAGGAAGACTTTATAGAAATAATTGAATTTAATGATATATGAGATACAAAAAACAAAGCAGTTGATGCGTCCTTCTTTAAGGAAGAGTTAAAACTGAATTAAAAAGCTATTTTGATTCTATACAAAATAAACATTGTTAATATTATGCATGGCATTCTCAGACATTTAGTTTGAAAAGAAAAGTGGATATCTATAAAACAACATCCGCTAAAAAGAAGTTTGAAACAATGAACGATAACGATGCATTGCGTTACAGACGTTTAGATTGATAAGAACAATGGTACGATAAAGCAAATCTTTATCAAACACATTCCCAGATATTTATTATGCATGTTCGATAAGAATACAAAGATAGGCTCAATGCTGTGGAGCTATAACAATACAAGTAGAAAAGGTGAACACTTGTATACTATGTAGAATGACACATGCTGGTTAGTTAAGGAACCACTGTAATATACTGAACGAAACATAAACAGATCCATCCAGTATAATTCAAATATATATGACTTACTGATCAGAAGTGCATAACGTTATGCTATGTTCTGTCGCAAACGTTAGTACATTGTTTATTATTTGCAATGCACCTATGCATGTTTTTTAGGTTATGTAACCCCTAAGGGTTACCAAGTGAGGTTTCACATCTTTGTTTAATGACAAAAGAGAGTTTTTTTTCATATATCACATTTTTTCATATTCACATTTACCGCAAAGGGTTAATGTGTTTTTTTATGCGGTATTATAAATACGCGATACGTACCTACAGTCAAGTTAACGTCATAGGATGTTTAAAATAAATAATCTCAAGAAATGATTTAAAGAAAACGCAAAAAAACTTGAGACGAAGTAAAGTGAATTTAGTAAAAAAATGGTCGTATACAAAAATTCAGGGATGTAGAATTTTAGAATTCATTCGCTGGAATAGAACAGTAAAACTGACAAAAAAAAAGATTATATACTAACGGTTAAATCAGTTCCAATAATTAATTTCGCATTACGAATTCATTTCTGCTCTTTTTTTCAACCTGTAACACTTCAGCCTCGGACCATAAGGCAAGCATAAGCTTATGATCCTGACTATATACAGGCAATAGGCATTGCTTTGGTTTGATGTTATATATTTTGTGTTTGGTATATTTGTTAACTATACATAATATTAATCCTTTTTAATGTTATCAAAAAGTTGTCAAACGAGTGAGCCAACAAAATTATATATGGTTATCAAATAAGAGATCTATATTTTTAATTTAACTCTCAATAAATTGATGTCATAAGCTCTATTGCATGTTGCACCATCTTGTTGAAACAGTATACTAAAATCTAGATTAAAATTACCTAATTAATGCCAGAAAAAATTAGTAATCATGTTTTTGTAGCGTTCTCCATTGACAGTAACATCGATATTTTCAGCAATATGTTTACATTTTCGATAGGTTAGATTTTTAAAATCACAAAAATTACCATCTGACTCGAATTTTCTAAGTAAATTACGAATAGTAAGCTCTGTAGGTCGAATATTTTGACAATAAATTTCACGTAATGGCCAAAACGTATCTCGAATAGATTCATTATTCTAATGGATTTAAGTTTTAAAGTATTTCATTCGATTCAAATGGAATAGTCCAAAATTTAAATCCATTAGAATTTAAATTCAAATTCCATCAAGTACCTTTGGTCGATATTAAGATTCAATATCGTTGTAATACATTTTAACAATTTATATACGCTGTATAACTGTGCATCTTTCCATGATAATTTGCCAAACAATACTGAAAACAAATGCCAATTTTATGACATTTAAAAAATATGTAGTACCTACATATTATTATTAATTTGATAATCCGAAAAGTGCACTACTCTACTAAGGACATTAGCGTTATGAACTATAAAATTGCTGTATAACAGAACGTTCATAAAGTAACACCTGATAAAACAAGAATAATATCTGGTAAAAATAAAACATCTGTCACACCAACAGACCTCAAGGGAACCGATTACAGTAAGTAGTGAAATCATAAAAACGAAAGTCACATTATTTGTATTGTGACCTCAGTGGGAATCGAACCGAAATTCCTTATGTGTGAGGACAGTGGCTTACGCATTGAATTAATAGGGCCGGTTGAACATAAGATCGCGTAACAAGTTCAAGTGTAGATCTGGACATGCAAACTTTTTTTTTGTAATGTACAATGGCGATTAGAGTTAATCGAACTCATTTCTGACTACTATAGACACCAGTAATTTTTTGACTAGCCACGTTGGTTTTGCTGACAAGCTCTATATGTTTGGATTTGTTTTCCGTCCATCATGTCCGTGTGGCGGAGAAGTACAGAATATAAACTTCATCTTTTGAGAATACCCTGAAATGTGTAGGTACCGAAAGGGAAGAGGTGATCAAACCAGTCTTACCAGCTATTCTACCATTTTATTGCGTTAAAAAATGCAACGTTATACTACAAAGGTGACGCCTTCATTTCATTTTGATTTACCGGTAGCTTTATTATTAGCAAAAACTAAATATATGCCTGTCTATGTCACACCACGAGAAGGTGCACCAAAGTTAGATATCGGTACATATAAGTTTGATACGGTCGACAGTTTCATATACCTTAGATCTATTGTAACTCGACATAACGATATTACAGAAGAAATCAGAAAGAGAATCGTGTCTGCGAATAAATGCTACTTTGGTCTGTTAAGACATTTTAAGTCCCGCATACTACGAGTATCTCGCCGAACTAAAAGCACTCTTTATAAGACACTTTTGTAAAGCCAGTGCTCACTTACGCATCGGAAACCTGGACATTAACTAAAATGAACGAGCCCTGAACATCTCTGAAAGAAAAATTCTCCGCCGTATCAGGGACGGCACCAATTGGAGGATAATATATTTTTTTCTTTTCTTTATTTGAGTATAATGCTGAGCTCTACGGGCTGTACGAAGATTGCAGCGCAGTTCAATCAATTAAGATTGGGAGACTGCGATGGCTAGGTCATGTGCACCGTACGAATGACAATGAACCGGCAAAGAGAGTGATGTCCAGCAATCCAATAGGGCGTAGAAGAAGAGGCAGGCCAAAGATTCGCTGGTTGGATGGAGCTGCCAGTGACTGCCGTATTCTGAGGGTACCGAATTGGAAAGCGGCCACACTGGATAGGGACAGGTGGAGGGAGCTGTTGGAGGAGGCCAGAACCCACACCGGGTTGTCACGCCCCTGATGATGATGATGATTTATTATTAGCTTTTGTTACTTATTACCATTTTTTTTTTTGCTTATTACTATTTAGTGCATGGAAATACCAGTCTTAGATAAATGTTACTGAAACATTCCCAGTCTTAAAAAAATATGTTTCACACCAATCGTAGGATCCCATGAGAGACCCGATTAAGTGCGGGTGTGATGTGGTGGAACCATATACAAAGTTAATATTACAACATCTATCTACATTTGCTCAAACCCTCTTGCACTGTATTCGCAATTGCACCCCATTCCATACAGTCCACTGCGTCTGTATTTAACTACTGCGACTTTTCATATAACGCTACTGAGCTATCGACAAGTTACACATAATTTAATATTACATTCCAGAACAGATCTCAACTTTTGAGAATTACTTTAGGTAGAATAGCTATCGATTTATTTTTTTCTCATGCCTCTGCTCACAAAGGTTTAGAAGAAAAAAAAGTCGAAATATGAATAAAACATCAGACAGGAGAGTCAAGATCGACCTCGTATCATCATAAAAGTGAGCGATAAAGTGAAAAGTTTGGGTGTTTAGACGTCGCTTCATCCAGCTATTCCGCTATTGGTGAATAATCTCAAAAAATTACACCGAATTAGAAAATTTTTCAATCAATAACATCTCGTAGTGTTTATAATTTCGTTATGGTGTACGATAGGATTTTATACGGTTACATCTTCTCTTTCACCTGAACTTGGATGATATTTTTAAAAAAGTTCGCTGATAGCTTAAAGGATTTACATCAGATAGTAGAAAAGAGTCAGCAATTCTTGTGGTTTGACAGTTTATCTCAAGTAAATACAATTATTCACAGTATCAATATAAGCGACATCAAATACTAACACAAACATTGCTATTAACAGCAAAACGATAAAGCATATTATTATGACCCACTATAAATCTTTAGGAACATGAGTTGATGACAAATGGAACTAGTTTCACTAATAACAAAAGTTGTGACCTTAACTTACATATAAGACTGTGTCTGAATGTGACT
The DNA here is from genome assembly GCF_057557595.1 of Rhyacophila brunnea. Taxonomy (NCBI): domain Eukaryota; kingdom Metazoa; phylum Arthropoda; class Insecta; order Trichoptera; family Rhyacophilidae; genus Rhyacophila; species Rhyacophila brunnea. The sequence continues at coordinate 17,329,100 of NW_028232893.1, read as the reverse complement.
GTGACTCAATCCTTGTCTATGGTGTGAAGGTATGGACATTACACCAGTAGATGTCACGGATATTAATTGAGGTTTTTGCGATGAGGCTCTGTGGACGCATCTTCAAAATCTTTGAACGGACCTAGTGACCAATGTTGACGTCCTCAAACAAATAATTAAGAAGTTTTGCGTATTCAAAATCAGAAACCTACAGTGCCTCAGAGTACAGTGAGGAAAGATCAATGGTAAACGTAACATAGGACGATATTGTATTTTATGGCTTAATAACCTCCATGATTGTTACGAGTGTAGCTTCACCGAACTGTTCCCGGTAGCAGATAATAAAGCTAAGATCACCCTGATGGTGGTTAACATCTGTTAGGACAGGGTTTCCCAAAATTTTCCTGCGATGAAACAAGTTTTTTTATTTTGTGGAGTAAGTAAATAATACATTATCAATAAATCTAAAAAAATGTGATAAAAACACTTATTATTTTACAACGTTTTTCTAAGCTCGTATTCTTATTTGTCCGGTGGTTCTTTGTCCGGTACAAATCTTGCAATCGATTTTTAACTAACTTCCCGACTAGCTAGACATTTGAAACTTTTAGAATATATCAGAAAACAATGCCAATGCATTTTAGCCATCTGCAGAATTGAATTCATTTTCAGTTAATTCTGTTTTGTATGAAAAGTTATTTCAACACCATTATTGGTTGCTAGGCTCTGGGGCCTAGCAACTATATTATTAATATATACGTGCGTTACTATGGAAATCAATATGACATGTCAAATTGACATTTCAGTATTATTTCTATCGAGTACAAATGTTTTTGTTCGTTTAAGCTAGTCAAGTAAAGTTTATATGATTCAACAGAAAATTTAAAAACGTTGTATATAAAAAGTTCTTTTTATCTTGTAATTATTTAAAATACCTATAACGTATGGAAATATAAATTAATGGAGTTCTAAGTGATTTCGATGATTTTGGGTCGTTAAATTGCAAATCTTCTTGATATCAGGCACAGTATTACAAATCTGAATTCTTATAATATCTGGTGTGGCATCGAACCTGTTCCTGGATTTTCACATCATTGTAGCATAATAAAATCCTGCGCCGCGTTAATATTGTGTCGTAGTTAATGAAAGTACAATAGTTAATAGAACATAGTTTTGGTTTTTAAAAGTTAGAAGATGGCATTATAGAAGAAGATGGTTTTTAAGAGCAAGTAGATGGGTTTAATATACAAACTCAATTTGTGTCTCTTAATATACTATTGCACACAACGTAGATGTAACATTATTGATCAGCAAGAAAAAACATATCATATTGCATGCATCATAGTTGGCAGCGCTCAGCATAAATGTGGCTGAAGTTTGTAATTCAAAACAAAACATTACGACTACGGACATAATACATACTATTCATAGCGCGCGAGTAATTTTTAAGATCGCGCAGTGAGAGCATGGAATATAGATATCGAAGCCTATTTTTTCCCTCGTCTTGCTTATCTTGAGCATTCGAATAATCTAAGATATTAATACCAGATGGAAGTCTCCCACAGGAGACCACCTCAAAGGGCGGACCGAACTATCAACTTTCCCATTACACCACAGCTTACGTCCACTCTTCACGGTTCTCGAAACCCTCGGCCGAGTAGAGCCCGCTTCCTCAAAAATTCAAATTCGTCAGCGCTCCCGCCAAAACAGACGCCGTCTACCTATAGCGCGCCGCCACTGGTCAATCTGTCGGTAAAACAGGGAGGTTCGCGACCGAGAGCGGGATGACACCGAATCTGACGGTTGAACACGCGCAAAAAGCTCTCTCTTCGATTGGCCGCCGGACAGCCAGCTTCGTCTCTGCTCGCCTCGGACGCGAAGCTAAGACACATCTCCCGCCAAAAGGACCGCGTCGGCAGACTTCTCAAGTATCTCCAGGAAACAAAGGACCACATCGGCAGCACGCCAAGGTCGCCAAGCCGCAAGCCCCGATCCTCTCTCACATCGGACGCCGGACAGCGAGCATCGCCTGGGATGCGAGCCCGCGACACCACGTCAGCAGCCTGCCAAATCGCAAATACGATAAAAATATACCAGCCTTGACAAAATACACAGTGCGTTTCTGTCCCCCACCTCCGATTATTGGCCATGACATTATCATGGTCTGGCATTTCCGTCTAAGACCGCAAGAAGGCCGGTGATAATATATACCGTCAGTGGACACTTTTTTATACAAACTGATATAATGTTTTATTCAATGTTCACTTCTACAAAAGTTATAAGCTATTTTAATGAACGGGGTTAACTTTTTTTATATCATAACTGAGCGGTTAGTGACCTATCTTATCGTATACAAAGACATCGTGCTACGTCAAAAAATCACGTGCTTAAGTGAGCGGAAAAGCTAGGTGATGCAATCCATAATTATCTCCTCTCCAGTTTTCACGTAGGTAGTACGTGCATACTGATAATTTCTGTAACACTCTTTCGTGTATAGGAATTTTAAGATAGCATTTTATTTATCTATTTTTCAGGACAAAGCTTACAGTAAAATTGAAAATTCTAACGCGATTTTAGCATGAAAGTTTTAAAGTATAACTAAGACCATTTTATATTATCTGCACCACTTTTACAATAGTTATCGCAGTTTCTATGAGACCATCTCGTCTATAATTATTTTATATTAACATCATTAATAGTTTCTTAAATACTGTAGTTTTAATTCTGAAACTGTAGTAAAGTTTGTATCAACCCCAACTATCCCAAGTACTATGTCGTTATCCAGTTGCTTTAAATTTTTAAATATTCGCCTGTAAAACTAAACTAGTAAAGCGATGACTCGATACTAAAATAATATTTAACATTTAATATTTAGATACCTTGACTTAATTATGAGAATTTATTAACCACGAGCGGCTTAAATGTTGGCCTATAACGTCGTGGGTCCCAGGTTCGAATCATAGGTCTGGCAAATACACATATTGTTTTTCAATTTATGTTTGAGTCAGAGTATGAATCTAATATGTTGGGCAAGTGGCTAACATCCATTTCTCATAAAAACAATGTAGACGCCCATATTATAATCCTATTAGGATTGGACAAAAAATATTTACATCAAAAAAATCTCACGATTATCGTAGCCTACTTCACTCATACCAAGTTCAAACAAACATGCCGATAATGCTACAAATAATATTCAAAATTGTATAGGTGATCTAGGCTATTTTCGAAAAGCTTTCGGTATATCTATCGAATATTAGCATATACAATTAATAATGACGAATATCATTTTTTTTTTTAGAATTATTAATAACAATGCCCTTGCTTTTTCGTACAAGGTGGTTGTTAGTAATTATTTTGAACAATCACAAACATCAAGGCTTTGACACAAACACATAAATATTGTGTGTCCTGACCGGGAATCGAACCCAGGAACTCTCGGGTGGAAGGCAAGCGCCTTACACACTGCACCACGAGAGCCGCCTACGATTGTCAATTATAAATAGATCTATTATGATTATTATCAGTTTGTATTTTATCTATAGTCGCATTTTTATAAAAAATATATTTGCGGACGGCGGTACATTACTGCTGTGGGACTAATTTTGGTCAAACCGACAGACTTTTTGTTACCAGGTATAAAAAGCACATTCATTCATGGAAAAAAGTAAAGCAGGTTCCCAATTTTTCAAGCACCTCTTGCCATACTTAATGATATTATAAATCAGAGGAAAATATTTATACCTGGTTGCGCCGATTGTGAGCGATTGTCATCCTTATTTAGTGAACGAGAAGAGAGTACGTCAAACAGCTATTAAGATATTTACATACGAGTACTATATCGTCTTGCTCTATCACAACTAGGGATTCCAATCCCGGGATCCCGGGATCCCGAACTATTTTCGATACCTACAGCGCTCGAAATGGAGAAGTTTACGAACCGGAGCGCTCGACAAATTTTCTGAAGATATTTACACGTCATCAAATCGTATGTGTATTTATGACATTTTGATATTTCAGACGGTCAACATATTTTTTCCACCAGACAGAGCGATAATTTTACAAATTTCACGAGCCGGAACGGCGCTCCGGTGCGTTCCGTTCCATTTTGAGCCCTGGATACCTATGAATCCCGGGATTGGTAAACTTAATCCCGAATCTTTCGGGATTGATTTTTTTAGCAATTTTTATGGAAAATAAAATAAAAACGAAAATATAACAGAAAAAATACTTTTAATAACATATAAATACATTAGAAATAATCTTATTATGTTATCTTTTCATAAATAAATAAAACTGTTTTACTTTCACATTATTATTTATATAACAATACTAGCTGACCCGGCAAACGTTGTTCTGCCATATAAATTATTTCTAGTGAATATTTTGGTTGTTAAATAAAAAATAACGAATGTATCGTAAGTGTGTGGGGATGGGATATATGACAGAAAGAGGAATAGAGCGCTGTAGACGATGACTGCCGATAAAAACAAAAAAAACATCAACCATTCATTTTCTCAATTCAAAATGAGTAATGTTCATAATGAATGAATTACCTATGACAGGATCTCGTTGTTTAATGTTTATGCAATATCCGTCTTGTCCCTTCCAGAAAATTAGCGGATATTGGAGAGCGTCGTATGAACGGTGTGTGTCAGCGATGAACTCCAGATTATTGTTTCTTCTTCGAATCACGATTTCTCGCGTCGATGTGCGGTCGCCAACCATGATTCCAGCAATGTCGTCAACAACAGGCGCATTGAATCGACAGACGTGCTCTCCAGCTAGTGTTTTATCAGGATTGATGACAATGGCGTGATTGTCACTTTGCAATTCGTGCATGTGTGCTTTGAAGAATTTCAATAATTCATTATGCTCATTCAACAGGGCGTCCAGTTCGCCGACGATGCGCCTGGCATTAGGCGAATTGAGGCTATTGTAGTCGCAACGTGCATCCACATGATTGATGTCCTCACCGCCCATGAAGTAGATTTGTAAAAATTTATGTGGTTCGTTTGGCGTTGGCAGCAATGAGCCTACTTTGTGGTATACTTGGCCTTTGATTTTGAACGTAGAATGGAATTGTTGACCATTTGCCGCAGTATTGTGAACTATTTCTGTTGCTCCGAAGGAAGTCTTTTGGAAGCATGAATTGAATGTGCGAATGGACTTCAGGAACAGGTTTGAATCTGGAACAATGGTTCTGGTGGTATCTCAATTTCTGGTAGTTGCACTTTTCCTGATGCGCAACACATCCCGGCTGACTCATGTTTGAATTTGAGCGCATGCCAATGGGGACATTCTTTGTCCATAGCACCAATCAGCACTTTTGGATGAACGGAATATTCAATATCTGGCTCGTATTCAAATGCGAGACGAAGGAACGAAGCGGATGTAAATGTTCGATGTACTTGTTGGCGTTGTCGGTAATTTGCTCTGCGTGTGTTAACTACGAACCGGCGCGCTTGGCTCCGTTCCAATTATCGTTGTTGATTTCGTTCAGCTCGTGCCTCTTGTGATTGGGATGCACGCAATTGCAACATGCTTACACGCACGTTTTTGTTATCTTGTTGGATTTGTTCGTCTATTCTTTCTGCTCTACTATTTCACATGTTCGTTGCTTTATTCGTTCGACGGCTAAAATGGCCCTCCTTGCGTCTTGATGGCATTGTGTATTACACGCACATAAAAATAGATAAATTAAAATAAATCGTACAAAATTTTGCACGCACTGCGTTGTGATATGCCGAATGAAATGTCAAAATGACGCGACGCCTCTCTTGAATTCTTCTCGGACGTAGCGCCATCTGTCATTCAACAACATAAATAATTTCGTTCTGTTTGAAATACGAACGACGGTTAAATTTGTTCATACAAAAATAATAAAATCGCGATTAAAAAATGGTAGGGTAAGGGTAGGAGGGTGAAACTTTGAGGTTATAAGTATTTTTTGATGCAAAATAATAAAAAAAATACGAAAAGTAATTTTCAAAAAAATAAAACAAAAAATTTTCTGGATAGAGATACCCTAATCACATAGCGGTATGAAATATACTTGTTGACCTATTCTTATACCTAACAAATATACATAAAAAAATTCATAAAAATCGGTCGAGCCATTTCGGAGGAGTTCGACCACAAACATCGTGACACGAGATTTTTATATATATAGAGATTATTTACTTCATTAAACCTACGTATTTCTAAGATTGAACTTCTTTTCTTCTTTGGACCTTGCCCGATCCTAATAGGATCATATGGGCCTCCACAGAGTAGAGGTTTGTATTGACAGATTTTGTTTTTTACGAGAAATGGATGTCAGCCACTTGGACTATAACGCCGTGGGTCCCAGGTTCGAATCATTGGTCTGGCAAGTACACATAGATTGAACTTACACAATATTAACAATAAATGTCTTAAATAGTATAAATTGTACTAGATTTATTTTTGACCGATTTTATCAACGTTATTTGTGTATATAAAAAAATATATTAACTATTGAAAAAAAGCCAATCCCAGGATCGTCAAATTGTAATCCCGAAATCCAAGGATCAATATTTTGGCTCTGGATTGGATTCCCTAATCACAACAATCCGGAATTGAAAACATGTTATTCGAATCATAAACATTAATTATTTTTACACTCGACTGTTTCGAAGACAGGTTTATAGCCTGAAAAAACTATCAACGTAAATGATTAAAGTTTAAAAAAATAACTTGTTTCAATACTATGATGATATTATTGCTTTACTGAGTGTACACGCTTTTCACGATTCAATTCCTCGAGCGTATGGTACTGTTATGTCCTTCAGGGAGGAATGTAAAGGAAACAGATAACTTGGGTTGACAGGAACCTGATGTGTTTGATGGTGTTACCCTTCCTTCGTCTCCTTACCAAGGACTTCTGTATAACTCCTGAGTAGTATTTACAGCTGTTATGTTTAAAAACCGTCGTCTTGAAGGTAATTGTCAGGTGATTTAGCTTCAAGGATGTATTTAGACTACTTAGCGAGAAGATGATAGGGATATAATAAGCTTAAAGTTTATTCAACGGAAATGGAAGTACATATACAGCGGACGTGTCCCTTTTTGTACATTTTTGGTGATATCATTTTAATTAGTTTATTGACGTCTTGTGTGTGATATCCGGCGTAGGTCTATATCTAGGGGCGGCATGATATATGAAAGTATGGTGAAGCCGGCAAGTATGGCGAAAAAGTATGGTGAAACAGGTTGGTAATCAATTTGAGGCAAAATCTCCACGTTAAAATTATATTATATGGGTACGTTATAATGACCAAAGTAAATCCTCCGTGATGCCCTGAATTTTTTTTATGACGTCGCCATTTCTCGTGAGTTATCGACTGTTGTCGGCATGCTTCATTCAGTTCTATGAGGAAGCCAAATCGTTGCCTATCTCTACTTTTAATACATCTATGGTCTATATAATCCTATGACTGCCTGAAACCCCACACTTGTGTTTATCAAGTTAGAGTAATTCTGTAGGTATTGCATCATATTATATGGTTATTGTTTATTAACCCTTATTAACTCACAAAGTTTGGTAGGTATAAAATACTCTGAAACTTGGGAGATTGTATAACAGTACGATCGACCAAAATCCATCGACGCATTAGATATGCCTGTGTTATGGAATTGGGCTTTAAGATTGATCGAAGATTAGAGCTTTCTAATATTCCAAGGTCATTGTTCTTTCAAATTATATTATGAAACTCTATATAATATAAATAAAGGTAAAAGTGTCCTTGAATTATTTTTATCGCGCAGGATTACGCATTATAATATGTGCTGTGGGTCATATCATATTTTATGGGCATATAAATCAAGGCGCTAGTAAAAAGGGTTAATGAATACCAAAAAAACATCGAGAACAACCGACCTCGCATTATCGCACTGGCTGGCAATACCTACCCCTAACCTAGCTAAATGAACGAAACACAGCATCTACAGCCTGTTTTGTTTACGATATTAATTATTGAATAAAATAATGATATTTTTTACGATTCGGGATTAGCCCTTATTTTTGTGATTATTGACAAAATAACTGTCTAATTCTATTAATTACCAATGTGTGGCACCTGGCATCTTAAATAGTAGCTGAATAAAATAATTTGGTATAAAAAATAAGCTTTTCCACCCTAAAATAGAAATGTTGTCCAAACGAGAGCTTTTAAAGCTTTTCCTCTCATTTTTTCTCTTTCAAAGCTTTGGCTTTTCTGTCAAAAATGAAAGCTTTGTCCAAGGTGATTTTGGTACTCAATACGTCGTGTTTCAACCAGTTGGATTACTTCCGCTAGACTTGCATATTCCATAACCATTCTGCTCTATTTTGTTTTTCTCTGGGCTGCATATACTGCAAATGTAAAGATCTTTGGCTGTGTTATATTATATTTTATATTATTATATAATTTTATATTTTAATTTATATTTTATAATTAACAGTCAAAGCACACTCGGGTGCATGACGACCTCTTGGGCTCCTGAGACATTTGGACGCATAAACTATTGTGTGATGCTTCTGATCCAAACGTACGGCATTGTGACACCCCCCGATTAAGACGATGCATAGGGCATAGCGGGTTTAATTGATTATTGATCATTCTCAGCACAAAAATGAAGGGCACCTAACGTTTATTATGCGTGGTGTGAGGGCGTGGAGAGTGATTTAGGAAATGGAAAGTTCCACACAGAATGTAAATCGAGAGTTTAGATTAAAGATACATTATTAGGTATGTATGAATTGTTCTGATTTTATTGAGTAATTTTGAGATACACATCACAATTAATTAAATAATTCAATTAATTAATTTTTGTTTTTTGTTTTTGGTAAATTGGTTTTTGTAGGGTTCCAATTGCATTTGCTTCGAAATTATATTCAGCACCACAAAATCCACGTCTTTACTGAAAATCAACTAATTCAGACGATCAAGTTTAGCTTTGAATTACTTTTTACCGCATTACAATGCAATATAAATTAAATCAGATGACAATCATAGATAAATTGATATTTAGGTCGCCATCTTGTTTTAACTGTCAAATCTACGCAGAAAGCATAATATGTCTATTTCGAGCATGAACTTTTGGATAATGCAAAATGATGTATACGATAGTTGTATCGAGAGCTATTGTTGATGTGAATTATATTTCCGAGACACGCTATATTTTTCAGAATATTTTGGTCAAACAACAATGCTTGTGAAATTCATCTGTAGTTGGTGGAACAATGGCCGGCCAGATCCCTTTTTTATTTACAAAGACCATAATTTTTGTTTTGTATTATATTATTGTTCGAGGTGAACACCGCGGAAGGTTTTTGGAAAATAATGTACAATTATTATATTATTTATATGAAAGAATCCTTTCGAAATAATACCATTATCAGCTGAGATTGATTCACCGGTAGATGAAAGCCTCTCCATGCAGGTTCACGATTTACTCAGACGCGTAGACGCACGCCGATTGTTATTCCCATTACGCCATCTGGCTGTTGCGTACAACTCTACGCCCCTCACAGGTATACCACGACGACTAGCTTCTACATTTTCTATGGCGGATAGGTTGACAGGCAAGTGGGAGGTCAAACGCTGCGTTCGTTGGTTCTTGTCGACGCAGATGTTAAAATAGAATAATTCCTATATTTACGCACGATTGCGTGAAGAATCAGAATTGTCTTAATTATGTGAGTTAACTCATAACTCATATATTCCAAAAATCGATTTTTAAGATAATCGTAAAAAACCACCAGAGCTCTGTTTTTTGTAATTACAATAAAAGTATTGAACTTTCTTGAATATTAATGAGTGAGTCGATTTTTTTTTTACATCTATAATATATTATATTATAATACTAAGGCTGTAGATACACAGCACACTATAAGAAATGGAGCTCCCTGATTGGTTACAAACGCCTTGATGACAGAACTCACATTATTCATTGAAAAAATGTGAGTTCTTATACCAACAGTCAACTTTGTCAACGATTTTCACATAGTGGGACTTTTGATGGTAGTTTGATACTATTTTTCTCTATATATATTAATACATTTAGAATAACTTGGTATATTTAACTCAAAAATGACAAAATTGCAAATTTGAGTAATGTCTCTAGGCGACTCATATTATATCGATTCCAGAGAATGATTAAAATTAACATTTCACAATTAGTAGCGACCAGCACAGACTATTGTTGCAGCCATTGATCGGGGAGACAATCAGAAAGTCTGCCGGTGTATTAGTAATTTGAATCGCGCCCAGTTGACTTCAGACAACGCAAAAAATTGTAAGGGTTTAAGTTTATTTATAATTAATTTAATCAATAATTTTATTGTAAAACATTTTAAATGCTGGTAGGTTGTGCAGTAGAATTATTGGGTATATCTTGCGAAAATTATCCCCATTCTTGTAAAAGAGTATTTTTAATAAATCAGGAAATACATTCGAAGTGAGCTGATTGGCATCATGGGAGATGGCGTACGGCTAGTGTTTAAATAAAACTCTTTGTATTGCGCACTCATGTGTAGAAAAAATCAGTAAGAACCGTCAATACTAGGTATTAGAAATAATAAAAGTAGGTCCATAAAACAGTATCCAAAGTTAAAACGTAAAATAGACTACCATTTTATATTTTAATAAAATACTATTATTATTATTTTTCTGTAGTTTTACCAATTTTAATTAAGATGTGCTTCAGTGCTCACGCATGTGGAGAAAAATGTAAAAAAAAATAAAAAAAAAATCAAGTAGCGTAACGTGGTACAGAAAGTTACACGAACTATAATTGAAGTAGGGAGTAAAATGATGTTAACGCGCGTGTTTGAACATGTACCGTTTAAAAAAAAATCGGTTAGGTACATGTTCAAACACGCACGTTAACATCATTTTACTCCCTACTTAAATTATAGTTTGTCAATTTATGGCTACGGCCATATGTTGTAGCTTAACTGGGAATGCCAAAAGAAATGGCGTATTTCAAAAAAACACTACCTTATTCTTAGGTGAATAATTATTATAAAGCAATCATTATTCGTAGGATGTTTATCACACTTGAATGGTCAAAGACATTACTTATAATGAGTATCTTTAGAATTATCTTGAAATGTGTTAATCTTGCTCATTTTTTGAATAATAAAATGCCCAAATCTTGTCAAATTTGGGATCACAGAGATTATCAATATAATTTTTTATCGTAAATATTTCACTGTAATAATGTCGATATAAATTATACTGATGGTTTTATAAATGCGTTTAAAAATTAATAAATGTAAAAAATCTTAACACCACTGCACATTTATGTACTGAAATATGACTATATTCTAAAACATTAGAGCGAGAGGTTTAAAAGAATACTTTTTATGTAAAAAAATACTTTATGCAGTCATCAAATGTTTAAAATAAATATAAAAGATAATAAGGCATCAAAATTATATAAATATATTATCCACAACGTTTAAGGAATGTCCAGGATCATGCTTTGAAAATAGAAAAAAAGCTCCATTTTGACCCACGCTGAGCACGTCTGCCCTTAAGCAGATGAAATGCCGTTATACATTGGTGCCCTAGAGATATTAAACGAGCATAGGGATGCCCTAAAACACGCTGGATAGACGAACTCATGAAGTTCGGTGGGTAGTGAATTACTAAGGGCCGAGAAGAGTGGAGGGAGCTAGGGGAGGCTTTCATCCATTAGTGGACTGACCCCGGCTGATGATGAGTATAATATAATATATCTCACTAAATACAAAATTTTATAAAAAAATCGCTGATATTGGTGACGTATAAACAAAATGTAATAATACAACGAAATATCTCAAGAGAATACGAAGTGTGGGAAAAATTTCCAGAGAGTGTCCCTTTTATGAACACAATCTACGACTACGCTTGCGCAAAAACTAAATTCAACATGGCGGCTATCGGGCTGACGTGAAAAGAACCCTCACACTTCGATAATGTTTTGATCGCATCCTATAAACGAATCAATTGCATATTAATCGCCAGTTTTTTACGGATAAAAAGAACGAAATGGTTAATATTGTGAACGGACGTGTGAAAAATACAATTAAATAGATATTATAAGTAATGTGGGACTTGTCTACGTGGGGTGTGTATTGAAAATTGGACAAAATGTTTATGAATTTGTGTGCATTCGTACCTCTTCTTGCGTGAAATGTCAAATTATAAATACTAAAAAGATTATATTATCGTGATTGAAGCAATACAAACGTACTTATTGCGATGTAGTATTTTTAATAACATACTGTTGATCCGTAGTGACTGTGAAAATAATGTTATTACTTATGGTAGATCTGTATACAATGGACATGGAAAACAGTAATTATAACAGACATTCATTCTGTTTTCAGTTAATTGTGAGTCTCCTCTAAAAACATTTCGTATTAATTGTATTCTAATACAAGTTAAAAAGTGTTTGTTTATATTGTCGTAGACATGCTTTTAATAATTAAAGACAAAAGCTAAAAATAGTGTCTCAATACACAATACTGGGAAAAGGACTTTTATCTTCAAATTATTCTACGAGATGAAAGGTAACGTATAAATATTTCTTTAGTATTTTGTAGATATATTTCCACTAACTTGAAGTATTTCATTAATAATATATTATTTCAATTTATCTATGTGGAATAATTGTTCCTTTTATTATCATTACTATTGTATTTATAATTCTTAGTTTGGTGTTTCAATGTAATATCTACTATCTTGGCCCGACTAGTAATTGATATTTTAAAGTAAATACATTGGCGTAAATGATTAGGGTCATAAAAGGTTATTTAAACTGTAACATTAATCGGATATCGCCTATCTTGTAATAAACTAAACTAGCAAATAACTATTTACTCATTTAGAATTAATGATGCAGTAAATTTACTCTGTATGATGCATTATGAAACCCGTATCGTATCTAGTATCAACCCTTATTCTAATATACATAATATTGTTATAATCTTCTTGATAAATGAATTATTTATACATAAAAACAGTGGCCATATTTATTCTTTGTTAACTGATTTACTATTTTAAAAATCACCTGACCGATACTCACTTATTTAATTAAGTAGCTATTTGTGTCGCTACATTTCAAAATCAGTCAAGTCCACCTTTAAGTATTTTTGTCTTTTTTGTGAATTGCTGAAAAACTACTGCTTTCTAACATCTCTGCATTATCAAAATGTGGAATTTATTAATTTTAAATATTCTATACTCGAAATAATATAATCTTTCACCCTTGTGACTGTGTGTTTGAGACAACAAAATGTTTTTCTCCTATTCATCTATTATGGACTTGGCTGATTTTGAAATCTAGTGACACATTTTGTTTAACGCATTCATCGGGCCGTCCGACCTGGTCGCCCTACAAAAACCAATTTATTGTATTTAGAAAATTTCCTACGTAATACTGCGAATGTGAAGATGTTATTTATTATTTATTTTTTGTATATTATTCGTGCTTATATCTTTTATGAGCACACTAATCAGTCACGTCTTTTTAAACTCAGAGAATATTTCACTAAGTAGTGACCTCAGTTGTGGGTAACTGCTACTGGGACATTCACAATCATCAAAAAATACTGATGCTTCACAATTAAGCGTACGACCCCGTGACACGTCCGATTAAGACCTGGTATGATTTGATGGGGCAACTTCAATAAATCTACAATCTGGTGCAGATTTTTATAGCCCTTTTCCTGATGAGTGTTTTAAAGCCATCAGTCTCAGAGATCATAATTCATCATTCGAGATCAATTTATGCATATAAAAAGTTAACAAAAAAATTATATATAAACGTAGCAAAAATGCGATCGCATATTTTATGCTATTTGTGATCATATCAATATTTCAACGAAATCTTTTTATTCAAAAATTAATGTTTGTATTTCACGATCAACAACACCGGTCTGGATCAATGGACTGTCCAATAAAAACTCATGTTTCTGTGCGTTTCGTTACTACGTAATTTCGCAGAACATCTTGTCTTTGGGCCCATATAATTAATCCACCGAATCTCTCTTCTAGAAATGTATCCTGCTTATTTATTTTCTTATGATAAGTATTTGAGATTTGTACGACTGGTTTGAACTGTTACGAGGCCCCTTTAAAATAAATGTTCTGACGAACCGATTGCGTTATCTGCGCCAAATAAAATTGCTGCTGTGTAATATTGTAAATTAATGTATTCGGCGCGCATGTATATATAGGAAATAATATGGAGAAAAAAATTAAGACAAATGTAAAATTTAATTTATGTATCATTCGAAACGGATGAAACATTTTTTTGTCATTTGATTATAAGTAATACAATAATAATTAATGGTCATGTTTTTATCGTTTTACTTCTTTCGTGAGTAATGTAAGAAAATAACATGATGTAAGTGTCTTAAATCCGAAATAAAAAAAATATTTTAACGAAAAAAATGTATACCTCACAATATAATATTCCGAAATCCTTTTAGATGCCTGATATTGTTGTTTTTGTCGCGGAGGCCAGCAATTATTAGAATAAAAAAATGCTTCTTAATATCTGGTTTCATCACCTTCGTTAAAAGCTAAAATCAATCTACCGAAGAATAAAAGCTTTTCCATATTATTTTTAGACAGAGTTTTCGCTCCGCGTTGTTTACTACGAAACGCTTCCGGTTCATTAACTTATACCTCGAATGCACTGAGCTTTCGTAGTATTTTCACCCCACAGATTTATGAAGAGGGTGAGTACACAGGTCAAATTATTGGTTTCTATATTATGTTTTAGCTATACTTATCATATTAGCTAATGAGAGTTTATTTATGTTAAGTTGGTATATTATATAAGCGACTGAAAGCTGGCCGAATTGTGTAACATAATAAGCATTTAAATCAAGACTTAATTCAACATGAAACTTTTCACTTTTAGATATGGTTTTTTTTATAATTTATTTGCTACTTGCTTAAATCAGTAGACGATCCAGCCTCGGAGAATATAGCAACAACGAGGTTGACTCATTTGTCTCAGTCAAAACTGTAACATTTTTAGTACCTATATGATTTCAACAGTTAAATAAACAGATATACTAAGAGCCCAAATTGAAAGTTAACCGTGGTTAACGCGTAGAAGGATGTATGGTTCTAAAATCGTAGGCCAAGGTTCTGCCAAACTCACATGTTATTATTTCAATATGAGTTTGAATCTAGAGCAGGGGTAGTCAATCTTTTTAACCTACCGCCCACTTTTATATCTCTGTTAGTAGTAAAAGTTTCTAACCGACCACCGGTTCCACAGTAATGGTAATTTATAAAGCAGAGAAGAAACTTTACTTTATAAAATGTATAAAGCAGAGTTACAGTAAGTGAAAGCATATAATAATAATTACTTACCAGCAACGTACAAGTTTGGTAGAATAAATCTTTATAAAACATATTATTGTAGTTAAATCTATCTTTTTTTCTATCTATCTGATGAAATTACATTTAATTAATTTAATGAAAACATGAAAGCCATGCAAGCTGGAACGCCCACTAGTGGGCGGTAGGCACCAGGTTGACTACCCCTGATCTAGAGCATAGATCAAACAGGTTTACCTAATAAACCTCATAGGGAGGTGGCTAACGTCAATGAAGATAATGGAATGAACAACGCAGACGAATTTTATTGACCATCTTCTCGTGTCATCCCTTATCGGAGGTCAAAAATTATCAATGCGATTATTGCTTTATTGTTTGCTACTTGGAACAGGTAGTTGGAGCTGCACTAATACCAATCGAAGAGATTCTTAAGCTGTCGGCTGCTACGTTCACTGTTTATCGTCTCTTGTGAAACGTTGTATTTTTTCTGTTCATATGGTGGTTGACGTACTGTGATTTTTTATTTTAATATTACGCTAAACTTATTGGTCGTTTTAGTCTAAGGTATGATAGGTCTTTCTAGCCATATCTCGAAACCCTCAATTTTTCACGACATTGTCGTCCTAAACGGAGCGTGTAGGTTTCATCAAAGTGATGGTTATATTGAAATGAGGAAGGTTGGGATAATGTCTTTGAATCAATGCAAGGATCCAATACATTCGGTCATTCCTTTGGTTCAATCACAAGTTGAAAATTAATATTCATTAATGTAAAAATAATTTATTTTTATTCATTCATTTTGCGGTAGGGTGAATTTATTCAAAAAATATATTCATCCAGCATTTTACTGAGCTGTATTTTGTACGCATTTTAAAACATCTGTATCCGTATGAAATACAACAATATTGTATAAATTTATATAGTTTACGTATTAATTTAATAGTAAAACAATAATTTATGTTTGGGCCAATTATGGTAGCGCTAACCCCATACAAATTTCTTACCTACCTACCTCCCACCATAATTATTGTAGTGCGTCCAGGCATGTTGTAAACAATTCAGTCATTCTTCAACCGTATTAGAGTAAAGACGAATTACCTCCAGACCATAAACGCATCAAGATGTGCCCTAGTTTGACCCTAGCGTCATTAAAGAAACAATTCAATTACGAGATACGGTGTGCGCAATGCCGCGTCAACCACCGTAATTAATAAACAACCATAAACGCATTACACAACCATTTATTAGATAAAGTACATTGTATCCGTGAGAGTGGTAGTAGGTAGATACTAGTGAGTGAATGCGGGAACACGGAGCCAGCCTAGCGCATCTGTCTTATTAACTTTAAAGGTTAGTGCCTGGATAGAATCGCTGTATAACCCTTCCCCAGCATCCAAATCATCCCCTTTCTACAGTCCAGTAAAAAACTCTGCCATAATATGTTAAATATTTACAATATAATTGAATTTTATACAGCTACGGATGTTTTTTATACTCTTGTCATCGGGTCACAATAAATCAATTTTTCCCATCGCGATCGTAATTTATACGAATAACTGTTACAGTTAATAGTAGTTAATTAACAGTTAATAGTCAATAATATAGATATTATATTCACAGAAACACAACTATAGTCACAAATACAATCTACTACAAATGTACAACTATAATTTACCAGATTTACCTTTATGAACGATGCTATTTTATAAAGACAGTAACAAAGTTTAATTCATCAATTAAAAATATTATAGTTAATGAATTCAAAAAAATGCCCGATCCATAGTATAAAAAACCGGGCGTACTTATGTTATTTGGCGGGGAGGCGCAGATGGCGCGGAAATCCAAATTGAAATTTGAAAAGTTTTTTTTCGTCGGAACTTTAGCGATTTAGTCTTGTAACATGTGATATAAAATTATCTTTGCCGCCCGGGGCATCCTAAATTACGATCGTCGAAAGCTGAATAAATTAATAAAATTTGCCTGACTTTATGTTTGTACTTTTATTATGCGTATACTTAGTTTGAATCTTAGAACAGATCACGATAATGATGAAGATTAGGCTGTCAATCACTGTGGTATATTAGTAATGCATTTATTTAGAGTCCTAGAGATGAGGTCATATTTTTCTGAATTTATGGTAGATACTTATGAAATTTATTTTAATTAGTTTTCGAAATTGATCTTTAATCTTGACTCTAAACCTGGATCTTTATGGTTCTGTGATGCTAAGGCTTAATATGGTACTTTGCAGGAAACTGGATACAATCTCGAATCGAGGGCTAGTTAATCAACAATAGGCACTACATTTACAAACAAACATATTTATTTCGATATTAATTAATTATTATACATTTAACAAATCACATTTTTATCAAATATACAATACATACAGTTATAGAATTGATTTTTGAAAACTTATTGAACGAGATGGCGACTCGCTCTCTCGGCCCGAAAAAAACAAGTAAAATTTTAAGATTGGCTACTTGTTAACACAGGCGGACAGCGACTCTTCATTTTTCTTCTACCTGCTTGGAATTGAAGTGTTTATGACGTTATCGCTTTCACCGGGAGAAATTGCATTTTGTTAAAAATGCAACAATTTCAAATACAATCAAACTGGCCATTTTGTTCATTTGATTTATGGTACAATAACACATCGATTCACAGATAACATCGATATTTTATTACGATGGTAACATTACCTACTGTGGAATTTTAGAGCAGCTTTACTCAGCTTTACTAATTTTGGGAAACACAGGCGGATGCTATCGGTTTTTGAGTGAAATCCTTCATTTGATCACTTCATCTCATCGGCGTTTGCTCTACGCGGCTTTTACTTGGATAAAATAATTAACTTTTCGAGACTTTCTGAGCCACGATATACAGCCTCTCGTTGATAATCAGCTCATGCTGTTTAGAGAAATTAATGCTGTGTACCGCCCAAGATGCTCTCAACAGTTGTCACCAGTACCACATCACGATTGTGCCGAGTATTTGCTTTATCTAATGCTAATATTAACTGTATAATTTATATCGGTCAGCCTAGCTATACAAATATTTTAGTAAATAAAATAATAAAACAATGCAGCAACCTCTGTGAAATAACGCTCGAGTACGTGGTGATCTCAGTCTTGTATGATGCTACTCTATTTGCGGCTCTGATATTACCGATTAAGACAGTCGTACAGAATGGTCTGAGAGATAGGTAGGTTATACATTAATTACCTTGTGCATCTATACTCTAATCTAACTCTAATACTAAAATCTGCAAATGGGAAATTACTTAAAGCCGCGTCCGCATGAAATACGGAATTGATAACTAGGGATAGATTCAGAATGAAGAACTAGACTGATTTGATTTTTTAGATACGATAGTTTGATCTGACTCAGTATCCGCATCGCATATTATCTCACCACTCCACAGTTATTATCTGATAACTTTGTTAATATACTAATCATTAAATTTAATTATTCCACAATTAGACGTAGGCACACGATCTTTCACCCGCACCTTGATATTTTAGCGCTGCTATCTGACTATACTTGCTCGTGGCGATTGATTGATCCAAGTGAGTTATTCGATAGCGGTTAGCTTTATAGTGGAACAATATTTAACATTGAACTTGCGCAGTTGTGATTTATTCTAGTGCCCACAAATTACACAAGGCGAATTTAATATTATTTGTTACTGATACTCTTTCCAACTGCTCGCACATGAATCTTATTGTATCTTTTCGCTCGCTGTAACTACTTCATTTTTTCTGTCAAAAGTATCGAACTTCATGCTTAACGTGTGGTTTGTTTATAAGCGTCTGCCCTTCCAACCCTCTCACCACATCACCTTGTCCGGAAAATTTTACGTATGCAGTTTGCCGTATCACACTTCACCGTGAAATGTTGTATTGGAAATATATGGCCGTATATTAAGGACCGACCAACCTCTTTGGGTCGTATAGTACTGACATAAAATTCATGTCTAAAAGAAGCTAAATAAAGAAAGTTAGCAGCAAAAAAATGTGAAAAATAGCTGATATACTTGACTATTTTAGGTTAGGTTTTCATTCTTGAATTCATAAAGTTTGCCAAAATCATCAAAAAAAAAAAATGAATCTAATACAATTGGTCATCATATAGTAGGTATACGGTCATCTCTTTCCGGTAAGAAAGCTTACGGCGAACTGTGCTACGGTGAAATGTTTCACGTATAGTTTACATGTAATCCCACATCACACCCCTACATCACCGTGTCCACTAATTTTGAGAAACTTGTAACTTCGGAACCATTCAGATATTAAAATAAAGAATCTATTTAATTGATTTTATCTGTATTGGTCCAGTAGATTTTGGGAACAAAAAATAGACAAAGTTTAAAAAAATGTTTTCTGTTAGGTATCATCTACATCAGCGTTGGCGAACCTTTTTACGTACGCGTGCCAAAATTTCTCAAATATTATTTTTTACTGTCTGACGTGCCGAGCAGTTTTTCGAGTAGTTTGAGCAGGAAAAAATGAAAAAATAGTAAATAAAAATAGAATTCTATTTAAAAAGTTCAAAGTAATTGAGTTCTTGAGTATTAGTATAATACATACCTACTTAGTTTGGTTTGGACAAATTGACGCCAAAATTGCTCGGATCAGATGAGGCACCCTCTCCGCGACGTGGCCTCCCCCGCCGCCTGATGAGGTCAGTGCTATAATGTGTGACGCATAAAATTTAAGAACCGATCTATCAAAATTAAATGAATTATAATGCTTATTGAAGAGTTTCTGCCTGTTATTTTTGATACAATGTGATCTGTCATTTAAGCATGAATTTTGTCGTTTCCGTTTGCGCATCGATTGATAAATATTATTAGTAAAAGTATTATTACGCATTTTTAATGATATTATATTATATGGTATATATTTAGGTATTTGTAAAACTTTTTGTAAAAACAATATTTTTAAAATTATATCTCTTTTTTTTTCCTCTGCGACATAATACATTCGCGTAACATGCAAAATCATCTCACGTGCCATGTGTTTGCCATCCCTGATCTACATAATCGAAGCGTTGATCTAAAAGAAAATATTACAGTTTTCCATTTATTAAAAAATGTTTTCATCAATTCTATTTAGCATGTTTAGAAGGTGGTTTACGCAGTTCATTGTTCGTAAGAGTTTTAGTAGCAGACTCAAAATTTCGTTCAAGTTATTTACGCCCTTGAGTTAAAAAAAAACTACGTAAAGTTTTGATGATTTTCAATTTAAAAGTGAAATATTTAATCAAGGGGACGTCTGATATTAATAAATCTCTCCCGAGTGATAAAGCGCTTGCCATTTTATTGTAAAAGTTTCTCCCCGGCCAGTCGGCTGCGCGGCAGAGGGAAGGCGGTCGCAACTTTTTGAGCCGACTTGTCAAAAATGTACCCGAGTCGAGTCAAACGCTCGGACACTGATTAAAATCGCTTCAGTTGTTTGGTATTATTATTATAAGGCCAGTTAAAACAAAGCTTCGGTATCAGAAAGCTGACGTTCGATACTTAAGTTGTGATTATATTGAGATGCACGTCGTGTACTGTCACGGCGACAAATTTAGTCGATAGTTTCGACATTTCGTAGAATATTTTGAACGATCACCGCCTCTGTAAATTCTACGAAGGAGAGTGTAGACTCTAATGTATTAGTATTTTGAATCATCATTCATTATTTATGCTAAGTTCAATTAATTTTAACAGTTTCTACGTGTGCGCACGTTAAAATTACTTGCGATATTATATCCATAGATAATATTTTGAACGGAATCCAACTTGCAGACCATAGATAATGGACAACATTCGTATAGAAAATACATAGTGCCAACCGCTAAAAACAAAAAAAACACGCGATTTTGACATGAGTCGAAAATGTGTAGGCATGTAGAAAATGATAAAAAAACGTTCATTTAGTCATGCAGGTGTCGATGCAGTGCGGTACAACGTGAGGTGACCTCACTGTTGTTTTGGTGATTTCGCCAGATTTTGCTAACTGATAATGTTCGTTTAAAGGTTCAAAAATAAATGTCCAACAGGATGGGAGCATCAGTCTGATAACATTTTAAACACCAATAAAAACTATATTACACACCTTTTTTCCGTAGCAGCAGTTTACTGTGACGTCATGTGATAGTACGCGACGTGCAGCTTGATATTATAATCACAACTTTAGAGTTTTAATTTTACAACAATGGTATTGTAGGGTACATGGAGTGGGCGAGCCACGTTAAAGTACTCAAAGTTGTTGATTTTGACGAACTGGTAACTCATTACTTGCAGGTTCATTTTGAAAATTTGATAAATTGTTTTTCAACTGCCAACGTTATAGCACCCGTATACATGCATGGATTTACTGCCAGCAATAGCGTGTAAACTAAATTTCCGCAGCAATAACTGTTTACACACAAAAATGCTGATAATAGCGCAATTATCAATTTTATAACATTATAATATCAGCAAGACGCGTTTGTTGTTATTGTGTGCGTATTTTGTGTGTTGCACAATGTATATTGTATTTTATGTATTTTTCTGCTAGTCGAAAAAGTTGCAACTATCACGTGAAAATTCAGATACCGATAAACTGTTCTGATACATGCACGCGGTGTTGCATTTTTTACGACAATATATTTTAACAGTTTGTTTTGTATGTTTATGGTTCCGTCAAAATGTCCTGCCAGGAGTAAATCAATATACCTATGTGTAAGTGGCCTATTAGATTTTTCGGTAGTTTTGTATAAGCTTTTGTTAAAAAATTACAATTTTAAATTTTATCTCTAGATACTACCCCTTCCCAAAGGCACTCTTAACTTAAAGTCATGTACATTCAGTCAAAGAACACTTGAGTCTTGGGTAACTGATTCTGAGATATTCCCAGTCATAAAAAAATACTAATGCTTCAGATCAAATGTAGGGTCTCGTAATACGCGTGATTAAGTGCGGAACAGATAGAAATGACGTCACGTGAACGGCAATAAATTAATAGCTGGAGACCAGCTGTTGTACATAGATAGAATCAAAATGCAAAATAATTGTACGGGGGGGTAAGTTTGGGATAAAGGTAGTCACTGTTTGAAGCGAAGAGGCGCGGTAACGTAGGTTACGTATAAATAACTGAGGTCAGTTGCACTAACTGGCTGCGAATTTTCCAGAAAATCACATATAACCAACGACTACACAGAATGTGGGAACTAAATATATGAGAAATGCAGTTCGCAAGATGTGGTTATAAAGTATAGACCAGTCTCGTTATTTGTTATGTTCTGCCATCTGTAGGGCTATTTTTTTAAACTGCTATGTAGGTAATTAGAGAGAGATTAACAGAAATCTATTAAAAAGGCTGCTATGCAGTCAAATAAATCGTGTAGATTAAACAACTGAGAAAAATATCTCGTCTAAAAAAACATATATTTGATATCAAAGAAGGTATTTTGCTTGTTTTGGGCAATGTTTTTGCAGTATTTTTGTACGACTGAGCTACGCGAGCGATACTAATTATTACGGAAATAAAAACCAAATATAATGATCGTAAAAATCCGACCGGTCTCGATAAACTGACAAGTTCTTTGACAGAATATTTTTCTGTTGAAAAATAATCCTCAGTTCGGAGTAAAAATGTCGGTTTTTGATCAATTCATTTTGGGGACTGGCGAGTTCTTTCGAGAAATAATTGGCAATTTGCTTTGACGGAATCGGGTATTACCACTAGTGACGCAGTAAATCATCATAGGCAATATGTACCTAACTGTATTATATATAATACTATGTCAATTAAAGAAAAAACATTGGTTGCACACGACGTTCCCTCTAATTTTTCTGTCGTGTATGCGGAATCAACGCATCTGAGCAGTGGTGTAACTAGGGTTGGTGTACGTACATTGAACACACCTGTAGTTATTTATTACAAAACTTGATTATTAATTTTGTATTATAAATATTTTAAGTAAAAAACACAGGTTTTTGGCACAAACACTTAACCGTTTTAAAAATATTGATAAAGAACTGTGATATTTTCACAATAAAAACTACTATGAGATTGTACTGACAATGTTTCTTGCAAGTTAAAAGACTAAAAAATGTAGAGGATCCGGCATATAGACAGTCATTGATAAACACTAAAATACGTAGGTATCTTATTATCGTATACTTTTGCACGCGATAGAACTGGACAGATATAGTGATCCCGCTCGACGTAAAATTTCACGTGCGTGCTCGTGTTAGTCACACTTGACCTTTGCTTTCCGAGAAATGAGTCGAAGAATTGTGCATGTGATGGTTTCGTGCATTCGAGCAAAACTGAAATCTAGCAAAGGAAACTTTCTTTTATAATATTTTTGTCTGAGGAATGTGCGGGGGATGAAAACATGTGTGCGGACCCATTTTGGTAGGAGTGCGCACGCATACGCGCACACCTTACTAGGAACATTGGTTACACGCACTTATTGCTATAAAGGTAGTAAGTGGACTGTATTAGCGGGAGGGGTTAAACTGTAACTAGAGAAAGGAGCGTACGTGTGGGTAGAAAATTAGCGTGCACTGATCTTGAATATGAACTACTGGATCTGTATGCGACGATTATATACCGAGGTGTGACACGTGTATTCAATTTAGATACCTTGTCTGAGTCTGATTTTACACTCTGGCAGGTGTTACTTGGTTAATATAATTTTTTGAACTTCACTTAAATACCTTTATTGAGTAACAAGCTATTGTTATAAGACGGTTTGTTAGGATAGAATTGGTTTAAACAATTACATTGAAAAACGCGTGACGTCCCTCTGTGGATTTTAAGTAAATCAGGAAAGTGGCATAGTATGCCTAAGGCAAATGAATTTCGTGATGTGATAGGACGCGTTGAATACAGAAGTGCCCCAAGGGACTCAACCGCCCTCAAATGTTAAAAAACATAATATTAAACTTTTAATTACGGTAGAATACTTTTGATTTGGTTCTGGTATTTTTTTGTGTGGAGATAATACATTTGGTAGGACACAATACCAAAATATAAGATTTTGTTGAGGGTTTATGGTGGAGGTAGAGAGGGGGTATTGAGAATTAGTTAAGCGCAAATTCTAGTTGTGCGAAGCAGTCGGTATGGCTTTCGCATAAGGGCAGCCATCACCAACCTTCGACTTTATAATAATATTTAACTAAAACTTTTGAAAAATAATTGACTCGTGCAATCAGCGGTAGTAAAAACTAAGCAGATGAGACTTTTGATTTGTCCGAAGGTTACAATCCTTGCAGCATAAATATATCACTGTGTTGAAATATATAGCGGTTTGTCGCATAAGCTAAAATATACATAAGACATATGCGTACAGGCTGAAGCCCACATGCCCAACGACGGTCAAAATGGAGTTTTATGGTATTTTCAAAGCATTAGCCTGAACATTTCTTAAACGTTGTAGATAATCTTTATATATATAAAAATCTCGTGTCACGATGTTTGTGGTCGCACTCCTCCGAAATGGCTCAACTGATTTTTATGATTTTTTTTATGTATATTTGTTAGATATGAGAATAGGTCAACAAGTATATTTCATACCGCTAGGTGATTAGGGTATCTCTATCCAGAAAAAAAATTCTTTTATTTTTTTGACATTTTTTTTTTGTATTTTTTTTAATATTTGACATCAAAAAATACCTATAACCCCAAATTTTCATTTTCCTACCCCCACCCTCCTATTTTTTAATCGCGATTTTATTATTTTTGTATGAACAAATTTAACCGTCGTTCGTGTTTCAAACAGAACGAAATTATTTATGTTGTTGAATGACAGATGGCGCTACGTCCAAGAAGAATTCAAGAGAAACATCGCGTCATTTTGACATTTCATTCGGCATATCACAACGCAGTGCGTGCAAAATTTTGTACGATTTATTTTAATTTATCTATTTTTGTGTGCGTGTATTACAGTGCACAATGCCAGCAAGACGCAAGGGGGGCCATTTGGGCCGTCGAACGAATAAAGTAATAAACATGCAAAATAGTAGAGCAGAAAGAACAGATGGACAACTCCAACAAGATAACAAAAACGTGCGTGTGAGCATGTCGCAATTGCGTGCATCTCAATCACAAGAGGCACGAGCTGAACGAAATCAACAACGACAATTGGAACGGAGCCAAGCGCGCCGGTTCGTAGTTAACAAACGCAGAGAAAATGACTGACAACGCCAACAAGTACATCGAGCATTTACATCCGCTTCGTTCCTTCGTCTCGCATTTGAGTACGAGTCAGATATTGAATATTCCGCTCATCCGAAAGTGCTGACTGGTGCTATGGACAAAGAATGTCCTCATTGTCATGCGCTCAAATTCAAACATGAGTCAGCCGGGATGTGTTGCGCATCAGGAAAAGTGCAACTACCAGAAATTGAGATACCACCTGATACCTACAAAACTGTTCCTGAAGTCCATTCGCACATTCAATTCATGCTTCCAAATGACTTCGTTCAGAGCAACAGAAATAGTTCACAATACTGCGACAAATGGTCAAAAATTCCATTCTATGTTCAAAATCAAAGGCCAAGTATACCACAAAGTAGTCTCATTGCTGCCAATGCCAAGCGAACCACATACATTTTTACACATCTACTTCATGGGCGGTGAGGACAACAATCGTGTGGATGCACGTTGCGGCTACAATAACCTCAATTTGCCTAATGCCAGGCGCATCGTCGGCGAACTGGACGCCCTATTGAATAAGCACAATGAATTATTGAAATTCTTCAAAACACACATGCACGAATTGCAAAGTGACAATCACGCTATTGTTATCAATCCTGATAAAACACCAGCTGGAGAGCACGTGCGTCGATTCAATGCGCCTGTTGTTGACGACATTGCTGGAATCATAGTTGGCGACCGCACATCGACGCGAGAAATCGTGATTCGAAGAAGAAACAATAATCTGGAGTTCATCGCTGACACACACCGTTCATACGACGCTCTCCAATATCCGCTAATTTTCTGGAAGGGACAATACGGATATTGCATAAACATTAAACAACGAGATCCTGTCACAGGTAATTCATTCATTATGAACATCATTACTCATTTTGAATTGAGAAAATGAATGGTTGGTGTTTTTTTGTTTTTATCGGCGGTCATCGTCTACAGCGCTCCATTCCTCTTTCTGTCATAGATCCCATCTCCACACACTTACGATAAATTCGGTATTTTTTTATTTAACAACGAAAATATTCACTAGAAATAATTTATATGGCAGAACAACGTTTGCCGGGTCAGCTAGTCTATTTATAGAATTTTGAAGCCTTATTATCCTTTATATTTATTTTGAACATTTGATGACTGCATAAAGTATTTTTATTACATAAAATACTATTCTTTTAAACCTCTCGATCTAATCTTTTACAATATAATCATACTTCATTACATTCATGTGCAGTGGTGTTAAGATTTCTTGGTTTTATTAATTTTTAAACGCATTTATAAAACCATTATTAAAATTTATGTTGACGTTATTATATTTACGATAAAAAATTATATTTATAATCTCTGTGATTCGAAATTTGACAAGAATTAGGCATTTTTTTATTCAAAATATGAGCAAGATTACCACATTTGAAGATAATTCTCATTGATATACTACTGGATGAATCATATGCTTCTTAAAATGACGCCCGATTTTCAGCGAGTCGGCCTTTGTTAAAACTTACTGAGTAAGCCCAACTAGCTTGCATCTTACTCTAACTAATAGTCAGCGCATGACGACTTGCTCTGTCTGTTTTGCGTTGCAGCCACCCTTAGGTTCACTATTCCAAGAACGCAAATTTATTTTTACAGCCAGAGCAATACGGGTAAAATTCGGGAATCCATGTTAACGGTCTTAACGCATTATACCTACAAGGAAATATTATAAGACGATATTCGTTATATCTTTTGTGGTACATTTTTAAAATGACACTTGTATGGGAACTGCTCATCTAGTAGTATATCAATGATAATTCTAAAGATACTGATTATAAGTTATGTCTTTGACCATTCAAATGTGATATAACATCCTACGAATAATGATTGTTAATCCTAAGAATAAGGTAGTATTTTTTGAAATACGCCATTTCTATTGGCATTTCCCAACATACATTCTACAACATACGGCCGTAGTCATAAATTGACAAACTATAACTGAAGTAGGGAGTAAGATCATGTTAAAGAGCGTGTTTGAACATGTACCGAACCGAAAAAAAATCGTTTTTTTCTTTCAATCTTTTTTGTGTGTGGATATTAATTACAAAACATCAGTTCAAATATCTTCAAAATAACATGTAAATGTTGTCAAGTCTAACAAAAACTAATAAGATAGTAACCTAATACAGTGAGTGAGACAATATAATATAAAAAAAATCTTTTCACTTTAGTGGATTTTGTACGTTTTCCTGATTAAGTGCAGAATATGTATATCGAAAGTATTTATTGCTGACTCATGTTTTTGTTCATGGTTAGGGCGTGGGTCAAATATATGAATTTTGATCGTAGTGTAAAATTATTGCTTATAATTCGAATGCAACATGGTAAACCGTTAGCAGAAAATGAGGAATGCCTTATATTGAACAAAAAATCGTAATAAAACCAGATCCGTGCCACGGAAGAATTAACTCGCCAAAGCATGTATGTCGCATCAGGCCACGGACAAAATTACTCGCGGGTTCTTGAAAACGTCATAACTTGTAAATAAACATTCTGTGTAAATTTTATAAACAATATTTATCATTTTAGTGTGAAAATATTCACGAAAAACTCGATGTGTTGGTAAGTTTTCACAAATATTTATCATTCCGTTCTTATTTTATATTTTTTAAAAGATTTATTTTATTCCGAAAATAGCTGGTCTATAAGTGTCCGCCTAGTAAAAATTAGCTGGTAGTGAGAAGGCTAATATGATCGAAATGCAATTATTTAAAATCTTCTGTAACTGCAAACAATATACAGAATTGTATTAGAAGTTGAGAGAAATAAAAAACTAGTGGCTACTATTATCGGAACTCTATGTCTCTTAAAATCTATAAGTTATTTTACTATCTTTATTTTTCTTCAGTCTTTTTCTTCTTAACGCATATTCGATTCTTGACCAGAGTATATGGAGATAATGCGGCGTATCCCAAATTTGTTTGCCAGTTACCAGCGTTCTATAGATCCGACGTATATCTACGTACATCTTATGGATGGCATTTAGCGACTTTCCAAGACGCCGACATACAGTTGCTTTGAAAAGACATAACATCGTCGAAACAAACAAAATACAAACTATTTTGTGAACTGATTCGTGATCAAACAATTTATTAGCAATGTGCCGAATTATTATGAGAAACGTGGTCGTTCGCGCTTTTATTGAATCCACACCGCTAGTGTTAATTCGGCCGTCGGGGGCTCGTCACTGGGGATTCAAACGAATAAACAACGCTCGAGCAATGTTATAACGAGTTAATTATCGAATTCGCTTCATGCGTTTTGTATGACGGGCAAACAGACGACTATCAAAACAATACGCTGTATATCGAAATGACTTGATCAGATATTCGCAATCATGGACCTTTCAAACACTCTATTTATTTTATTAGATGGGTATATTACTTGATATTCACCACATATCTTCACTTCAGGTCAGTCACTAGTCTTTTTGCATCATACTATGTCATGCCAGCAACTCACATCTATTATCCTTTCAGGACACCGGAATCTAGTTGGATTGAAGAAGAGGAAAATCAGGTTGAAATTCTCGTAAAATATCAAAATAAAAATATCAAAATATCGTAAAATTAATTAATAAAAATCTCTTAATTCTCGAAGCTCAGTACCTATAAGTTTTCCATGACTCACTATCGCAAATCAGCACCGTTATAATGCAAGCGAAGAATAGTCATATTTGGCGGTAACCGTGTACAATCGAGTCTCAGACATTCCGCAGCGAGTTGAATGATGCTCCAACCATATCCATTCGGATAGTGGGATCTTGCGTGACGTGTACCAATAGATAATCAAGCAGAAATTTGGATCAAAACATGTGTTATTACACAAAACGTTGGTTTTCCTCGCGTTGATTTTCAAGCCTTGATCTCGCATTATGAATTGTTGTGGATATCGATTGTCTCTTGAATGCAATCAAATTAGTGATGTTGATTAAGACACCATCATCAGCGTATTCTATGTCGCACTGCTTCCTTTAATATATATATATTATATTGTCAAAACAAAACAATAGAGCATAATATTCATCAGAATTTCCTCAATCATAACTAGATCAGTAGGGTAAGTGATGATTGGTAATTGCGACAATATCTCTTGTAATATATGTATTGCATTTGTATAAATTGGAAGGACACATTAAGAATCCTAACTCAACTCATCAAGTCCATCACGAGACGCACTACTATTGTCACGAGTCATTCACTCGACATGGCCAAAGTCATTCCACTCAAGTCGTGTCTCTCAGTTCATTAAGAGCATACATAAATGAAACGGAAAATAATTTTCAACAATAGGTGGGACGTAATTTTGCACTCTTTGCCAATCGGAGAGCGATAGTCGAGGTGTGAGCACGTAAATTCGTTTTGTGATGGCGTCGGAGGAATATATTCTTAAATCGTGTAAAGATGACTAAAAAACGTTACGCATTTACTCGAAAAAGAAAACATGTCAATGAATATAATATTATTATTATTAGTCATATAACAATAAACATAACATTAAATGGACGCTTGTTGAATTTTTATGACAAATTATGTTTTGTTCGTCACGCGCCGTTTGTACGATTTGCGCGTCGCGTAGTCACGATATTTTTGTATCATGCCTCAGCTGAAGTATAGCCTTAATATAACCAATCTTTTGATCACAACGATCTCACCCGTAACTATAACCACATGTCATTATCATTCTTATTGTTGGATTCAATGTATTCATGTAACGACCAATAAACTCACAACATCCACGCAACAGAGACCTTCTCTCTCCTTCACATCATCTACCGCTAAATTAGTACTGTTTATATCGTGGACCGCATTGTATTGCTTTCCCTAGCTTGGTGCTCCTCCTTCGACTATGTCCAGTTTCCTGTAAAAATCATGGAAATTTACTGTGGTATATATATTTCATAATACAATATTATATTTCCATTCGTCAAATTGTCTGTGCGAACAACTTATTGCGGTATTATCCATAAATCCTTCCAAATATTTCTCATTAGCTTTGTAGGTGATTTTCTTCGGGGTTACTACTGAATAATGCAAAAAATATTTTGTATATTATTGAAAATAGTATAGTTGTAATCCTATGACGTTTGAATTTTGTTTTAATATTTTTCCAATAATGTCGTGGAAGATACTCCCAAAGCTCCTATTAATCTAATGAGTGTTTCCGAATTCAGAAAATGAGGTAGATCGAACGGGTACTTCAACTAGTATTAAGTGGTTCAATTACAAGTGTCCGATTTGAAAACGATCCGAAACATTAGCGAGACGGCAAAGTTGCCAATTCCTGGATTATTAAATTATTGTCAGGCCAACGATTCGCACCGACATCTGTCGAGCGTTGATTAATTTGCCGGATGGTAATAATCAATAATGATTTGGCAAGGGTAATTTAGCTGGCTGTGTAACGGAAGTTTGACAAGTTGCATTCATTTGTGACATCAACCCAATAAACTTTCGCATAGATCTATCTGTCTAGGCTGTGAAAATTACGATTGGGAATATTTTAATAGTATAAGCACAGTGGAGTATTTCAATGTATATTTATTTTTAATAAACCATTTCTTTTATTCAACGAATAATTCTCAATATTTTGAGAATGTAACATTCCATATATTGAACATACATAACTTAAAATCACCTCAGATATACCGAGTAGAAAAAATCATATTTGAAAAAAATACGATGCTCGACGGGATTTGAACCCGTAAAACCACTGGTATCGCGCCAACTGTGCATTAAACAATTTTGCTACGAGCCTCCTATCTAATTGTGACAATTTAAACTAGTAGGTCAAGTAGTAGTAGATGTTAAATACTATGTAACTTATAATAATTAATATCTCTCTGGTTGCCCTTTTTATAGTGAACTGTAATTGATTTTGATGGAACGATTGCAATGGTGGATGTGAATCCTGGGGGCAGGTTATTTTAGGATACCAGGCACTGACCTTTTATGCTGTTGATGATATTTATCCGTAGTCTGGTTGCACTATCACTCGCGCTTTATTGTTTGTAGGGTCACCCGGTGCATAGCACTTGAGGTTAAAATGTGGTTTAGGTGGTAAGTGTAAGTTTTTACATTAAGGCTATACCTCAGCTGAGGCATGGTCTAAAAAGATCGTGACTAGGCGATGCGCGGATTGCGGGTCGCGGGTGTAAATGACGCGAACCGAACGAAATATAATTTGTCATAAAAATTCAACATGCGTCCTTTTTATGTTCGTAATAATAATAGTAGGTATATTCATTGACATGTTTTCTTTTTAAAGTACATGCGGAACGTTTTTAATTTCATTGCGCCTGGTCTTGCAACAATACTGAAGATTTGAGGTAGGAGGGAAATATAGGAACAAAGCCCACCATGGTCCATATTTAGCCAAACCACGTGAAGTACGCTGTCACTTTATATTATTAATTTATGTTTTTAATTCAACGATATTATGTATCCTAGTCTTATCTATGTTATGGATGCTAATCTTTTAAGTATTGTCTGGGAAGGTGAATTATCAGTAGGGAGCTAATATTTAGAGCGGAAATAGTACCTACATAAAAAAACACACACATACGCATATAATAAATAATAATATGGTTAGTTTGATATATCATTTTTGTGCAATATGTATTACATACAAAGTCTTAATTTTTTAGAGGACTCTTCAGCTTTTAAAGCTAACTCCACCATCATTCTACTCCTTCTGCATTATTATGAATATAATAATAAACATAACATAAAAAGGACGCATGTTGAATTTTTATGACAAATTATATTTCGTTCGGCTCGCGTCATTTGCACAATCCGCGCATCGCCTAGTCACGATCTTTTTAGACCATGCCTCAGCTGAGGTATAGCCTTAAGACAATAACGTCATTACAATAATTTACTAATGATGTATGATGTTTTCGTTCATTTGCGGCAATACATTAATTTGATAATATGTTTGCTTTTTTAAATATTTAAAATTATTCATAGCTTCTTAACATATATTTTTTTTCTTCTTCAAAGAAAAAAAAATCTTGCGTTTGAAAATGTATAAAATATATACGTGATTATTTTTCGCCCTTCGAATAATATCGCTTTGAATTTGACTCTATCTTGAGATGTTTGGAAACGTGAATAATCATTGATGGAGTCGATTTCATACAGTGATTACGTTCGTACTTTATTTAAAATTTGATTGGAATTAAAACAATAAAAAATTAAATACATAACTTCAGAAAAATAAATTATTTTCCAAATTAAGTAGATAACTATTTAATTTGTCATTTAGATAATATAAGCTTCGATGCAATATTATTTAAGCTTTAATTTGATAAATAAGGGTGTCGCTTATTAGTACAGGCTAAAAGCCAAGCCAGATAAGATTACGTAAACATCAAAATAAGGACCTGGACCGCACCACAAAAAACCCTGCACCACGCGGAACACTGCGGACTTTTTTTGTAAAATAAAGATGTTGAGGGCTACATTCCTGCTGAACTTCAGCTCTCTACTTCAAAGGACCCAGGGGAGAGCCAGTGCCGTTTAGGCCCTCACGCATCGCACCGTCACTCGCAGTGTGCTTCGGGTCTAAGAGGGAAGCTTTTAATTGTCTGTCCACTTCATCGACTTGGTTATATTATGTTACTATCAGTCAGCTGTTATAAAGTCCGATATGACATTTTCCCAAAATGATTTTTTATATATTTGTTTGTTTGGTATATTAAATGCCATAGTTTATGAAAGCCTTCAAATAGCTATTACAATAAATTATAATAAAAAAATAGCCATAATACCTGAAACGTATGTCTATAATTACTAAAACAATTAATATTCGATGTTGGCGATCTTCCCATTACCTGTTTATTTAGAGAAACCAAGTTATTCTGTGGGAAAATCATCCTTCATTTTTGTGCTCACATATTATCAGTTTATAGTATTTGTGTAAAATTTCAATTTGGTACATCGAAGGTTTTAGCAGGTGAATGGCGATATAAAAAAGTGATAAAGATAAAAAGTGGGCGACCGGAATCCTTAAATGAAACTGAGTCTACCTGTGAACTCTTTAAAGATCGTAAATTGAAATTGGTTCTGGGAGTTATTTAAACGAAAAATTCAATGCAATTCTAAATTGAATTACATTTCGTCAAGGAAGATTTTCTTTTTATATATATATTATATTATGTATAATAAAATACACCTTCTTTATCCCCGTTCTTACATTTTCACCTACTCTATCTTTTACTAAGCTCTACCCTCGATATCCAGTTTATCTGGTTATCCTGCTAAATTGTCATTTCATAGAGCTTTGGCTGAGTTTGGGTAGGATAATATAGACTATTGTAAACTATAAAACAATTGCTATTTCTAAGTATATAGCCATATAAGAGAGAGATATTATAATCTCAGAAACGACACTTATTACATACCAACATAAATTGGAACACATATATATATAAATTTTTTCAACGAATACTTCACAAGATTTAAGAATATAACATTCTTATTATTGAACATACATAATTTTGAAAATACTTCTGAGAAAATATATTATAAACAATAGAAAAATCTTTTTGAAAAAAAGTAAGACAACCATCAGGAATTGAACCTGCATCTCTCGGGTTTCGCGCCCATGCACATGCAGATGTTTGCCATTTGATCAATCTATTAGGCCCATACTCTGGGTCCAAACAACATTTGACTTTGCCATACCCGGGATTCGAACCAGAGATCCACGACTATATAAACATATCTTTGACCGTGTCGTAGGCGTTAATTAGATGCAAAAATATACAATATAGAAATTCAAACATATTCACGTCGCTTGTACAATCAAAAGACCTAGGCCTGTAAAAAAAATTGTAGCCGGGTTGAGAGGCCCTGCATGAACACTATAATATGTTTCACTTAGGTCTTAGAAAGTGGAGATCGAATAAAAATAAAGACGATACTATAACTATAAGTATCGAAGAGAAAATGCAAAAAAAACTACATACAAATCAAATATTTGTGCTTTCACCGAGCCCTTGAACTGTCCCGAACATCTCCCCCAAGGTGGATTTTGCCAATCCCTTCCACTTGAAATATAATCAAATTTGGCTCGAGTATGGTTCTCAACCTTTGCGTAGGTACGTAACTGTGAAGACCACTTACCCGAGAGGAAAATCGATGTTAACATCATCGAAGAAACCAAATTTCTGTGCGATAAATTTGAATGCCATTCAAAACTGTCTGTATAAGCGAATTTTTAAATTACTTACCGTATGCCAGGTGAAAATATTTTATTCTATATAAGCAATGAATTGAATGAAGTTTTTTGATAAAAAAAAACGTATTAAAGAACACGTCTGTAACATATAATAATAATAGTGGACCACTTAGCACATCATAGTAAAGCTTACTGATTACCACCTACTTATATAATACGAGTATGATAACTTAATAATATTGTCTCATTTGATGTAAGTTTTCTACAAACTATTCCATTTGAGTGTTTTTTTTTTCTTTCAGGTTTCCTCTTTAGGTATCCTCAGGTACTACGCATACTCGTTAATGATAAATGCGCACTGTCAAAAAAAAAGATGACCCTCGCCCAAATCCTAAATTAAAACTTTTAGTGAAGAATTATGCAAGAAATTCTGAAATGGTTGAAATTAACATATTATATAGGTAAGTACCCAATGTTATATAGTCCACTTGATTGGCATTAGTTGGGGTCGATTCACTATTGGATGAAGGCCTCCTCTTACTCCTTCTATTCGTCTCTGTCCCTAGTTATGCGCTGCCACGTATATCCACCGAGTTTTCTGACTTTTTTTACCCAGCAGATTTTAGGGCGCTTAGTACGCCTTGTGTATCATTGAATGACGGAATTTGTCCAGCCCTTTAGAATTTTTCATATGCTTGGCGAATTACATCACATCGCGCTCTCATATATACCTACTAATCCATTGGTTTATTTTGTCTGCGTTAAGCGCAACACACACCTTTCCATTTTATGTGAATACTTAAAAAAAAAGGACCCGTTTACTGATTAGGCTAGGTACAGGTAGAGGCGGCTCTACCTTAAGGTATCCTAGGGATCATCCCCACACTGTTATCATGTCGAAAATACATGCCCGATATTTTTATCATTGTCATAATATACCTGCTTAATTACATGATTAAATGAACTATTTAATTTATTTTATCCATCTTAACATTCTAAGCCGTCGCAATTTTATAAAGATATTTAGTCAGTCAGTCCCATCTTATCGCCGCGGTACAAATCTCGTTCTACAAAGGATGTGAATGCATTAGCGTTAGTATAGGCATATGAGGGAATGAATCAGATAACCCCTAGGTGAGTAAAAACGTTCTTTGTATGTCGTTGTTAAAAACCAATGATGGTAAGTCTATAATAATTATTATTGTTAATTAAGTTATTATTTTCAAGCACGCTTTTTATATGTAATTAAGTAACGACTTAGATAATCATATCATTATATATTATGTAGCTACTAGCTTGTTACATAATGTATAATATGAGAAAGTAGGTATGAATGTATATTATTTAATAATTAATGGCTAAACCCCACCACCTAGAAAGTCGTCGAACCGCTACTGGGTATAATAGGTGGCTTCGAATTGCAGGTTCTTCACGTTTATAATATGAGATTTATTTGCCAATTTGCCGGGTTTATGAAAAAACACGATGGATCAATCAATAATATAAATATTTTGGCATTATTATTTAGTTAATGAATTGAGTAAAATCGTTTATAAAACCGCGTGGATGAATGAAAACATAATGAATATAAATAATAAATGTCAGCCATTACATAAGTTAATAAATCGTGTATAGATAAACATAGCGATGTTAATATCTATGCATTGTACCAACTTAAACATACTTCATTCATTCTGTAAATGCATTCCGTACCGTAAATTAAATACCGTAATAGAAATATTGTATACGACTCATTTTATATAGTCAGTTTTCTGTCGTTGGCTGCATTGCAATGAAATATATTATTTTCTTCAGACTTTTAATAAGAGTTTGTTTAACATATTATTATTATCATAGTCGTATCGCTTCTGAAGTAAAGTGATAAAATCTTTATGAACATTCTGTATTTTCATTATAAAGTCGCAGTAAAACTACGAATGTTTATAACTTGAAAACAGTCAGATTTATTCTGGACGATAAACTTGAAAACAAAGTTGTATCAACATTGCTGTAAAAAACAGACTAGACAATGTAATATGTAGAGCAATAAAGCACGTGGATTTTTATTTATAGAAAATAATGCCATACGAAAGAATCGTCGCGTTTCTTTACCCTCACAGTATACGAGTAACATAGATCAGGCATGTCTAAGTTTGCTGTGTTGGCTATAATCTAATACAATCTCCAATTAATTGTCATTCTTCAACTTGAACAAACATATTATATTTGTCTGAAGATAATTAAACAACGACACGTCTTATCCTTCACAATCACAATCACAAAGAAATTTTTCAATTGAATTACTTTAGTTTTGGTCGTCTTTTGTAAATGTACTAAAAGTTTTGAAGTTATACTTCTTTTGGCACGTTTGGGAAATCATGGGCTTGTGACATGTAACACATAATTTATTTTTTCACACGAAAAAAAAACGCACTCGATTGGATTCAAAACAACGATTGTTCGGTTATCAGCCAAACGCACTACCTTTACGCCACAGTATGATACCGCAATCGTGACTAATATACAGAATAATATTATAGTTTAGAATTGTTCCGTTGCCTAGGCAGCGAATTTATTATTGTGGGCCATTTGCAATTCCTTACGTAAACATACGATTAAACGCCAGAGTGACAATTGGTAATTTAAAAATAAAAACAACGAAAAACCATTATATAATTTAGTAATATAAGTTAAAGTGTATAAAAATAAACCAACGGATTTCCAGTAAACGGTCCTTTTTCTTGAGTGTGTAATTTAACAAGATAATTGAGAGCTAGTCAAAGAATCTAGTTTATCACAAGTTTTGTTTTTGTTTTGTTACGCCAAATAAGTATAGCTTCTAAAGCGCGTACATAAGTACACACATCGATTTTTTTTCTTCATTGGCCAAATGTTCAATAATTTTCACTAGTTAAACAAACTATTTTTTTGGTGCACGAGCTTTAATATAATATTATGCTTGATATACTACGATGGTCTCATACATTTTTCAATGATTGGTATTTTTCTCAAAAAATATATTACTATCACATAGTTATATAGTATCAGTAGCGAGTTATTACTGTTATCTCGCGCTATCAGATAGCAAACCTATATTTCAGTCTGTAAATGCATTACATGAGATGGCCCCTTGACGGGTCGACACATAGTTTCGCGGAGAGTAATCTAACTTTTGCGATTGGATAAGTGAGACGCCTCGGGCGACACTGGTGCTGGTCGTTGTAAGTAAACTGAGCTAAATGTTGTGCAACAATAAATCTGGATCACGGATGTCACTGCGCTCTACATCGCAGAGTTTAATCATGAGTTATAACACGTAAGTGTATTTAAGATTATTCGATGGATATCAGCATTTATTTTATTTTATTGCCATTTGCTTGGTTTCTGGGGTTATCTTCCTTTATCCTCCGCCAAACTACGAGATTGAGGAAATTGTGTAATGCCGCGTTCCAATAATATGTCAATTATTGTTGATTTGGCGATATGTTACGGTAAAAGAGAGGGATTCACGACTTACCAAGCAAGGTTTAAATACAGGAGAAACTCTATCGTAAAAGACTACATTAAATCGTTAGACCTGTGAGAGGTCATCACTGTGGGAGTCATGGTACGGTGAATGAAGAGGTCGAGGTTTGGTGGTTGCTCCGATTGATGGAGGAGCAAGTTTTCTGTACAGCGTAAACAGTCGGTACAAGAGTATGTTACAGTAGTTATGTTACAATACTTATGATACTGTTCCGAGGTCCGAATCTCGGTAGGATGAGATGTTATGCGAAGCGATACAGAGACTGAGATACTAACAGACCGGGTGTTTATATTCGAGTGACAAGTCCAATGATTGATGATCCGCTATTTATTGACATACTCACAATCAAAATAATATCTTGAAAAGAATATTTTGGAAATAATTATTATAATAAATTTAGTCTGCTTCTATATGGAGTTTGTGTCATCGGATATAGCTGACTATGTGGAAAATGGATATCGTAGATATTATCATTGCAGTCAGCTATTTACTGAGTTTTATTTAATATTGCCGATCAATATGCTGACACGGATTGAGTTGTTTATCCCCATATACCTGAAGAAGACCAACTATCGAAACAATGCTCCCGATTTGTAAGATAGTTGGTTATGAATTAAATGTTGCTCCAGCCATTCAAATTCTGATAGCGAGATCTTTTTGCTAAGTGCCATCGGTCCAGATACGTGAAATCATGAAAATCGAGTAAGGTGACATCTGTATGGTTCTGATATATTTAAATAACATGTAAAACAATATTGCATACTATTTGACCGATACTTGAGGTTACGTGAATTTGCATCTTGTGGTAACAACCTATTTCTGTTTTTATAGTATATGTCAAGAATGTTTTCCTCAATATTTTTCAATTTATGTATTTATTTTTAAATTGTGCGTGTAAATATTATAAGATAACATATAATATACACTAAAATAGTGAAACAAAACATACAGAACAATCATAATAATACAAAACTTTAGTCAGGTAAAATATATCCATAATATTTTTTTTTACTGGAATGCTTGAGTATTAACGGAAATATTAAACATGTCAATAGAAAAAGTATTTGAAAGAGAATGAAACATTTGTATTGATGTAATGAATAGAGAAGGAATCGTTAAAAAAATCATTGTGAGAAGAGTTTCAATTTGTTGTCTGTCTAGTGGGGACGCGAAACCGAATCATGCCTTGATAGCTCGGGGCAGTTGAAGATGAAATTAACAGTTTCAAACATAACCAAATCAACCTTGTTTAGGAAAAAGGGCGTAATCCTCACCGAACAAATTTTACAGGAGGGGCAAAAAATGTTTTTTTGAATGATTTTAGTTTAATATTTTTTTTAAAATAGGCACATACAATGAGTGCATGATGATTGATGATTTGATGAAATATATTTTAGATCTAATAATAATTAAAGAAATTATTACAGAAAAATCATTAAAATTGAGAATAAATGCTTTTTTCCTTAAATTAAAACTTAATTAATCTCAATTATAACCTAAATTTAGATAATAATTCGGCATTTGCAGCTTACATGCATTTAGTTGTATACATTGTTATTATCTAATAAAAGCACTTTTCGAAAAATCGAGAGTTACGCCCTTTTTCCCAAACACAGTCAAAATGGTATGATATATTATTATACTTAGATACAACGTTTTTAATGTCGCTTTCCTCAGATAAAATATAAATAAAGAGACGTAACAATGCTTGTTACATTGTTATTGGGTGGGCAGTTACTTCATCTTTAATCCGTAAATTTAAAATTCAGCCCATTTGTGACCGAATAACATATTTAATAATAAATATTAATGTCGTTTAATACGGGCGCGGTATGGTTATGAGATTTGGGTTGTAAATTAAAGCTTTTGCCCTATTCAAATGAGAAAATTAATCACGGACTAAGTAAATGTTAGATTGCTTTCGAGCAAAAAGCTACCAGGGACCTACCAACTAACTCGTTTGCTATTTCATATGCCTGAATAAATTATTGTTATTTTAAATTAAGCTTTAATCCACGGCTTAAATACACGTGTAAACTAATGGCTTGGATATTTTTGACGATCTATATTAACATTCATAATATCTTATAAGTTATTTATTTATTTATTTATAAAAAAGAGTATTACGGCATTACAGCTTTTGGCCAATGCGCCATAATACATAATACATACAAATATATAAAAATATCTTAATTACAAATAACAACTAATATGACAAGAAAGTGGAAAAGACAGCATGTGTAAATATTAAAGAAATATGATAATATATACAATTATAAATTTATCCTATTTAAAACGTCTACAAACATTATATAATTAATAAAAAACAAATCAACCTTTATGGTGCCATCAAATAAGCTAATTGCACGATACACAGCATCATGAAACATAACATCTGTCCTGCGACGAGGTATCTTGAAGACCGTGGAGCTGCGAGTGATATTGGTGGGAACATGAAAATTAATATTTGCCAGTATATGCGGATTGTAAATGAACCCACGAAGAAGTAAAAAGAAATGCTTTAAAAGAACAATCACTCTTCGGGTAGACAAGGGTTGCATTGATAGCATACCCAGAAGAAAACGAGTCGGGAAATTCATTTTATTGTCATTACCATAAGGAAAGAACCCGTATGTTCTTAAGTAGAGAAATCTAAGAAATCTATTGTGGACTCGATCCAGCTTAATTGTGTGCATGAACCTATTAGGACTCCAAATAATGCTGGCATATTCAAGAATACTCAACACAAATGATACGTATAATGTACGTAGCACTCGGACGTTTTCGAATGATATCTTATTAACATAAACACCTATTCTTATATTCATCATCAACAGTTGGGGTCGATCCACTGCTAGATAGAGGTCTCTCCTAGCTCCCTGCATGCTTCTACGCACGCCCGTTGAATTTTATGAGTTTGTCTATCTTGCCGCTAGCGGGTTTAGGGCATCCTTGTGATCGTTTAGTGATTGCCCCTTGGGTATCACTGTAATTGTCCAGCGGTTGTTTATTTACCAAGTGACATTTTCAACCCATTGCCATTTAATCTGTTTACCAACTTCTATGACATTGCGTACTCTGTCGCTATCTGTTTCCTTAAACATTGGTTTATTTTGTGGTCTTTTCGCGTAATGCCTAACATAGATCTTTCAATGCCATGTTATAGCGCCTGTACACGTGCATGGTTTTACTTGCAGCAATAGTGGGCATTTTAAACTATCGCGATAATAACTGTTAAAAAAGTGGTAACTGTCGCGCCAATCTTATTCTTCAAGAGTACGCGAAACGCGATGTTGTTATTTTATAGTACCTACAATTTGACAGGTCGTGAAAATTGGTGTAGTTCGTTTTTTTACCGACAGGTTTTCCACTGTCGTTTTACTGCACATACGCAGATATAGAACAAATCCCAACTGTCGGCTGAAAATTTAGAAGATTCCGAACTTTTTTGATTCATGCATGCAATCTTGCAAGTTGTATGATAATAGGTACATGTTTACACGTGCACTTTCGTGTTATGGTCGCAATAATACGTACTGCCAGCAGTGAATCCATGCACGTGTAAACGGGGTATTACACTAGTCGTATCTTTTGAATTTATCTTACATTAAGAGTCCATGTTTCACACGCATATACGAGTGTAGGTAGAATACATTCGTTGAACTCTTTACGGTTGAAACACAATGAGAGGTCTATTAATAATTGACATCTGTTGTCTGATAAAAGCGTTTTTGTTGATCCACTCGATGTGGGACAGAACGAATTAAAAGGTATTTGATTTCTTCTGCAATTGAGACAGGGCACTCGATGGAGGGCGATTAAATGCTACATTACACCCGTACTGGTTCATGTAATCAAAGCCTGGACGTTAAAGTATCGGGCC
Organism: Rhyacophila brunnea; assembly: GCF_057557595.1. NCBI lineage: Eukaryota > Metazoa > Arthropoda > Insecta > Trichoptera > Rhyacophilidae > Rhyacophila > Rhyacophila brunnea. The sequence goes on along the minus strand of NW_028232893.1, from coordinate 17,286,956 downwards.
ATAATGAGACTAAAGGTTTTCGAGATTTAGCTGTATTGGCGTACCATAAAAATATCCAGCACTGACCACATTACCTTGTTTGTTAAAAAAAGAGAAGATACATGTTATGATAATTGAATGACTATCAATGCACTGTATTTTATTGTCATCTAGGTTAACGATTCAACACCGTACAGATATAATATGGAGAACGAACATAATAGAATGAAAACGATATTCGTTTTAAAAAATATACAAAATTAACTGCATATGGCGAGCTTAGCAAACCTATGCCGTGAATTGGATTAACACATACACGCGTACAAAGAAAAAAACACAGAGGAAAACCTATATTTTTCAAAGTAGTGTGATATAGCCTGTGAGCTAAGCTTGTGAAGGCTGTGTTAGTACAAAGCCTCGGTCATAGCAATCAAAGCCTCCTTATAAAGCGATGTTCGGATATGCAACGATACTAAAGCCAGAAAATAAAACTTTATTTTGGTTGGCTATTATAGTGCTATGAGTAGAGATGGGTTACCAACTAGAAGTTTTTTTCGTATTAAGCTTGGAATTGTTATCATGTGATCTGATCTTTCTATTTTTTTTATTATAAATTTGGGGAACATTACAGAATTTATTATCACGAGACAAACTAAAAACCTAATACGATAGCTAGCAAACAACCGTGAAGGTTTTAAAAAATATTTTATTTGTTTATTGGGTAATTGATGTCTTTCTTTCTCCTTTTTTCCTCGACGTTACGGTATCGTCGATTATTCAAATTTTTTTTTTCACGTATAGTGAACATTAGAAATAATCAATTTAAGACGTTCACATGACATTTAAAAACAAAGAAATATTATTAAAACAGTATTATATTATAAAAAAAAGAAAGATCAGTATTAAGTTACTAAACAGTAGAAAAGTGTTAATACAAAATGGATATATTATATTATTATATTGTAATTATTTTAATAATGTATAAAACAATCCCCACCTATACTCATCTTCACGCAAGTGAAATATGTCAATAATACCAATGGTACCAATGTTCCAATATTACCAATGGCAGGTTAGTTCTGCACCTTGGGAGAACATAAAATAACTGATGCTCTCAATTTCTAAGATAGTTATCAGGAGGACACAGGTCAATACTACCAAGAATGGCAGAATTATTATAATATAGCATTTTATATTTTTCGTGTTGTACAATCAATAATTTTGTTGGTTAATTTCTTGTCGTCTTCCATTTTGATTAAATGTCATTTATGCATTTTTAGAAGATACTAGTGATATTATAAATAATTACAAGATAAAAAGAACTTTTTAAATACCACGTTTTTAATTTTTCTGTTGAATCATATAAACTTGACAATTCTTTGTATTAATAATTTAGGACAAATAAGGCAATTGTCAACAAATCATTTTTTTTGCTATTTAACAAATATTGAATACTGAAATGTCTATATGTATTAATAATTTAGTTGCTAGGAGCACCCCTTAGCAATCAATAATAGTGGATTGGATTACAGATTTCTTCCAAAATAACTTTTCATACAAAACAGAATTAACTGAAGATGAATTCAATTCTACCTAAAGATGGCTAAAAGTATTAAAAGAATGCATTGGCATCGTGCTCTGATATATTCTAAAAGTTTCAAATATCTAGCTAGTCGAGACTTCAGTTAAAGATCGATTGCAAGAGTTGTACTGGATAAACAACCACCGGACAAACAAGAATACGAGCTAAGAAAAATGTGGTAAAATAGCAAATTTTGAAGGTCACTCATATAACAATATATGGTACTGTTCGGTTATCAGGAAAACAGCGGAAAACACATTTTGAAAATAGCCGATAAACTAGATTATTTGTTAGGTTAACCCAGTGGTCGGCAAACTCATTAGTCAAGAGAGCCAAATATCAAGAGTACAACGATTGCGATTTCTTTGAAGAGCCAAATTTTTTAAACTTAAACTATATAATGTAGTTACACTGATTATTAACTTAATAAAGTTTTAAGTTTTAATTAAACTATACGTAGGTACAGTGAAAAAAACTTGATGTCTTACTTAATGATATTATTTATTGATAAAAATTAAATTGTATGGACGGTATCCATAAAATTAAATCAATAAAGTATATAAAAGTCTATAGAGATATAAATTACATCAATTATTATCTTTAAATTAACAATTGCCTTCCATCTCCTTGAAAAGTTTGGGTAAGTCAGGATTGTATGATGTCGTTTTTAATTTTAGGCACGATTCAGGTTTTCATCAATAAGACGACTTCTCAATCTTGATAAGGTTCATGCTTGCAAAAGATTGTTCGCATGAATATCTAGAACCGGAAAGGGAAAGAACAGCAAACGCTAGTTTAGTTAGAGTCAAGAATACTATTCCAGGTGTTAAAAATCATCATGTCTTCCTTCTCCAGGTCTTTCAAAGTAGACTACTTGTGCTATGAACCATATTCATATTTTTTTTCTCCCAATGTCCATATCAGCACAGAGACGTTGAAATTTAGAGCTCCATAATTCTTCATTTTTTAAATCCAGCATTTTACATTTCAAAATTTCAAAGTTGCCATTGTCAACATTAAAGGGAGAAAAAATTAATTCTGTTACCGTAGCATTAAGAAGTTTTTTTAACAAAGACTAACGTCGCTTTTCTGTTTCTGAATTCCTGAATCCTGTTGAGAAGAGCTTTCCTCATATTTAAAATTGTTGTTTTGAAATAGCAAATGTCAATATCAGAATTATTTTCGTAGCGATGTTTCAGCAGGCTTTGAAAGTGAATCGAAGATTCTCTTTCGCAATCTTAAGCAAAAAGGGATAATTTGTTTTCAAATGAAATAACTTGTTCTAACATCGAAAAAAATGTGTTTCCTTCCCCCTGCAGTTTACGATTAAGCTGATTTAGATGAGACGTAACGTCTCCCATGAAATAAATTTTTGGATCAACTGATTGTCCGTTACCTATTCCTGGATAGTGAACATCATTGGTTAAATGGTTTAATTTCTGTTAATAAGAAAGCGAAGGGTTTTAAAATGTTTTCTCTTGATAATTAACGTACCCTGTTATGCAGCAGAAGATCTGAGTACTAAACTAACTAAAAAAAATTGAATTGGCGATGATTAAGAGCTAACTTTGCTAATTTCTTTTGGAAATGTCTGCGCACAAAGCGCTTTTTGACGAATGATGCATTGTGTTTATTTTTTTCTTTCAAAATAGTAACAAACCCTTTTCCTACACCGGTCGTACTTTTCGCCCTATCTGTTGAAATTAACACAATTTTATCGAGTGGAATATAATGTTTTTCCATGCACTAAATTACAGCATTTGCAATATCTTCTTCACATTTGACCTTTGAGTGGCAAAAATCCTAAAAGTTCTTCTTTATTACCTGTAGATGAAATAAATTGTACAAATTTGTCCTGTTTCATTAATGTCGCAAAACTCGTCAACTACTACTAATAAAGCTGAAACCAATTTAAGATCTTCGATTTGCTGGTTGGTTATATTCGAAGACATTTTGACTGTTTTATCTTTCACTGTTTTAGTCCGTACGTGGTCATTTGTAGAAGAGCCACACTCAAGGGGCCAAAGAGCCACGTGTGGCTCGCGAGCCGTGGTTTGCCGACCACTGGGTTAACCTAACCAAACCGAAACTAACAAATAATCCAGTATACCGGGTATTTTCAAAATGTGTTTTCCGCTGAATTCCTGATAACCGAACAGCATCGTAAAAATAAATAAAGTAACATCGGTGATATTAAATTTACGTCAATCTACTGAATGTTGAAAATGTCATGTGGCAATACTGCAATACGATCACTACCATATTATACTAATCTTTGATGAAATCTGATAATGTCGTGGTATTAGTTTTAGTAAAGGATCTATTATGAAAGACACATTTAAATAGGTTGTTGGGAATTGTATATTGTTTTGAGGATCGTAAATAAGCAACAACGTAGTTTTATTATACGATTAACTTTATTTATATTAAACTGCATGAATATTATTATACAGAAAGATTAAATTTTATATGCGCGCGTTACAAATAACCGAAGAGAAATAACTAGTATCACGACGCACACAGGTGCGGCGTAAGAGTGGGAAGAAGAATCTGTCTCCCTCCTACAAACAATAATCGGTATCTAGCAGCGTCGGACAGCGAGCGCTAGATGTAAACACGTACTTCTTTATTCTTATATTATTAATTATATTATTTAATTATATTGTTATATTAGACGGCTATCTCTCAACATAGGTATATAATTATTATGTCAAAGATTTTATTAAATATTCTTCATCAAAAATGTTTGAAAGTCTAATACGGGCTGGCCTTTGGTTTGTTTTAAAAATACATGTTTTGTTTGATGCTACATACTAAAAATAGGGTTTCCCACTTTGAGAAAACTAAAAATAACGCAAATGCGAAATAGGGCTCTAAATCCGTAAATACTGTGGGTATTTATAAGATTATTGTTAGAAAAAATAAATTATTGTACACGGTTGTGTTGTGTTGTTTGGAACATCTCTAGCTCCTACGGCGCGTCTATTTTGGGTGGCGGATAATTTCCCGGAAATCCTCATTTTACAGAGATCCTTTATCTTTTTTCGACCCTTTGGCGAAGGTCAATTACGTCCGCGTCAAATAATAACATTCCCAGTATGCGAAAAGGGCCGGAAAGATATTTTTTGATAAATAAATATTATCTCGTGATTCGTGCAGATTTCATTAGGGCCTTCGCCAGAAAAACATCGTATCTAATAAGAATGAAAATATTTTTTTTTTTACTAACATTATAATATAGAAAGCAAATCCATGTGCGTTGGTATACATATTAATAATCGTTGAGTCTACAATATAATATTTGTGTTAGGTAAGCAAAGATTTAGTTTTTCAAGCTACATAATAATATTATTAACCATATATTATTATATGGTTGGCTCAATTTTCATCTTCAGTCATACTGTAGTTTTCAAATTAAAACAATTTGGCTATGATCAGATCCGTGTTACCCGGATAATATTTATAATAATGAGGCGCCTAGTTTCAAAAGCCCCTAAAACGATTTTAGTTAGTTCTGAGAAAAATGAGTAAAACTATTTTAGGTAGTTTTGAAAAAAATGAGATAATGTCGTATCTATTAAATCTGTGAACTTTATTTATTTATTTTTTAATTTGTTACATTCTTAGTAGTATTTTGGCTTTCCATTTTAGGGGTATTTGAAAAGCGCACCCAACCATTTTAGCACGTTTTGAAATTTACCCTAATTTTTGATCACACGTATTGACGGTTTTTGACTTTTTTTAAAGTACAATCTTTGGCCATCATATAGGTAACAAAAATGTCCATTTAAATACATATCTAACTCAAAAAATTTCAAAAACCGTTTTAGGGGCTTTTGAAGCTAGGCGCTTCAACTATTATGTATTAATGTTAATTATTACGTGAAATCAGCCAGTATCCAATTGTAAAGTCAACGAAATAGCTGACCTCAGTTATTATAATATTTATTTCAACGATAGTCAGTTAAATGTCCAACTAGCGCACACTCAATAGAATAGCTAATCCAAAATTTATTAAATAGTCATTTCAACATATTATTCAATAGTGCGTCGGTCAATAAATAGCGGATCATAATTGATTGGACATGTCACTCGATTACAACTTCCCGGTTTGTAAGTATCTCGGTATCTGTACCGCATTGCACTGAATCTCATTCTACCGAGACTCGGACCTCGGGATAGTATCATAAGTATTGTAACATAAATCTCTTGTAGCATACTATTGCACCGATTGTTTACTGTTGCAATAAAAACTCGCTTCTCCATCCATCGGAGCAACCACCAAATTTCGACTTATCTCTCTTCATCTCATTGCCATCCTACTATAGCAGTCTTTCCCTTTTATAACGAGACCGCCAAAAAAATATGCACATTTTTACTATCTGAAAACCATTTATTGCATTAAATATATCAAAATGAATATATCGGTACTAACATAATATCATTTTAATAAATCGGTTTCTGTAGGTCATTAAGTTTTTAAAACTAATGTGTAAACACTGTAAACTATTAGTTTTTCATGGCAAGACGTTGTTATAATTAGTATGTTTAATTACATAATTAAAATATCAATGTAATATTCTTATTTAAAGTATGTGGAATAAGCACTACATATTGCATTTATTTTAATTATATTTTAATCATTGTTTCGTATAAATATCTTATTGGGTTTTGGAAAAAGGCACCTTAATTGAATATCTTTACTTAGATCTCCACGTGGTAAAGTGTATGCTTTATAACTTTGTACTTTTTACTTTACTGATACGATTCTTTACCTGATTACCTCGGACAAAATAAGAGCAAATGATATTCACTTGTATTAATATATTATGTAGTAATAAATAAATAAATATATAATATAAGTAAAAATATATTTTTTGAATATATTATATCATTGTCACCCTAGAGCCGGAGTGCAAAGTTATGAAGTGGCAACTCTATCAAATTTGATATTCTAAGATTTTTTTAATATCGGTGAATTATTTTACCAATTTATCGGTAGATAATGTATTTTTTTGGTAATTTTGCATGCCATACATATCAGCCCGGTTTCACATTGAAAATCGTTTCCCCTGGAATATGGTCATAAATCAAATCCAAGTGAAATGTTACAACTCTCTTCTGTGCGCAGAGGCGAGGCTTTGTCGGGACAGTGACGTTACGCGGCTATCAAAACGAATGAACAAGCAGCTCTTACACATGCGCTGAAGCAACATTTCGTTCATAAGAGAATAGACCTTTTCTACCGGTGCATTAGTGCCAAGCAGAGATAAAATGTATTCAATAATTAATATACGTATCATTCAAATTATTGCTGAGAAAGTGTTTGAACAATTCCACCGAACAACTTTCCGTTGGAACATTTCTAGTGTTCCATTCTCTCAATTTTTGCTGTGTAATGTAGTTAGAAATAAGTGATACTCATTAATTTTTTTGAAATTGTTACTGTTGGTTTTTCTCTTTTTGAAAACGAGACATTTCGACGTCCCAATGCTGTGTTTGGGTACAATGGAATACACTACCTAAAAACGGGACGTAACGTCACGTTAGGTATGCGCTACACTCCATCTCCATTGTGGATTAATTTGAGTAATATTTATATTTGTAATTAATTGAAAAAATAAACGTATTTAACTACAATACATATTATATTAAAATAACATCTCTTTGTTTTGTTTCCTTTCAAGTTTAAATAATAATATGTCATAATATTCATCAGCACAAATGACATATACATATTAGATAATACTGATTCCACAAAGAAAATTGTATTGTATCTGACAGATTTTTTGACGGTCCTCATTATGCTTGTATATTACATGTTTTTGATGGAAAAATAAAAAGGTGCGCCGTTAAAAAGATAGCCGCAGGCTTTTAATTTTATTACAACATGTACAAACCGGGGATGTTTTAAGTTTTAAATTTGTATCTGACAACTTTGGATGTTGATTGTCTCGTCGCGTTGGTTCTCCCCCAATCTCTCGTTTGCTTCTTTTTCTCTAAATTTAATCACGCGGCTTCCGCGAATACCTGAAGTTCCCGCTGTTTTTCTCTGATTTGATTGGATTAGCCGCGGATCAGGATGGCTTTTGCGCGGACGTGATTCGTTAACGGTGCAATAACACAGCGGGTTACCTCGGCTCCGCTTTGGCGTATTATATCCCTTCGCTTTGCATTGTCAGATACGGTCCTGTCTCGCCTGTTCAAACAAAAACTCCTTTTGCGCGATCGTGTTTTGAATAAGTTGCCGCTGACACCTTACAAATTGCGATAATATTAATTTTCCACTAATCATTGCATTTTGTCGTAAGCAATAAGAGTGAAAATATATTGCCTTTCTAAAACTCCGGCTAGACGGCAGCGACTTGCCTGCGCGGTATAGTTTGTGCAAAAAATACGCAGCACTTTTAGCGCTTTACGGTTTGCGCAAACTACAGTTTTTTCCGTCCATACACACGGGCTTCCCGATACAAACCGGTTTGCGCAGATAAGCTTGTGATAAAGCATGATCATCTAGCTAGGCGGTACTTAACCTAACCTAACCTAACCTAGCATGACCATTGCACCTTATCACAGTCAAGAAAGTGAACATATATATTTCCATGAGTAGAGATCATAATTTTAGAATAGCAAGTATATCCCTACGATGGCCGAGCGGAAGCGCATCGGGTTATAAAGTCGCGGGTTTGAATCCCGGGTCTGGCGAACAATCAAATGTTGTTTTTTCAATGTCTCTTTAGACCAAGAGCATACTTCTATTATGTTGAGTAAGTGTCTATAGTGGAACAACCTATAATGTTACCGTTATTATTTCTGACTACCTATTCTATTGTTTTCTCTGTCTAACTGTGTTATATTTTCTCTCAAAACAATCGATCTTCAGCGTCACTATTATTATCCATTTTATTATAATAATTATTTCACATTGATTTATAGAAAAAAGAAATATCAATATTTTTGAAAAGGGTAATTAAAAACTTAAATCGTTTGCTAATAGAATATTATAAACTGGCTTTTGCGGTATTTAAAGGATGTACAAAAAAAAACAAAATTCTATTGGCTTTCGTAAACCACGCACTAATTGGAAACGTATCAACGTTAAATTTTATTCTGAATACATAGTGCACGCGTGCGGTTTTAGCTAGCTTTCACAAAATTGAATAAAATAATTTATTTAAAAGTCATTTCAGTCGAGAGAAGTCATGCTGTACTGTTCGGTGTTTAAATTTCACGTATTTATAAACTACATTAAAATCACTTCAAACACGTATAAAGTGGACACTTAACTGCCATAAAATGTTAAATTTGATACATTATCCGACTGATATGCGTACAAATTTTTGAATTTATTTGACAGTCGAATAAATTCATTTGAAACACTCATTAGGTAGGTACTAATGCGAAATTAGAGTGCATGCAGGTTATACAAGAAGTTTTTTTTATTCAACTAAATCAAATTATCATTATTCAAACTTAATAAGTTTTTGTGGTTTACTGAAAATTAATGATGCAAAACACAGTTACCAATATTTTAATGGACTGTAATTTGGATTTAGAGAGGTTGAGTGGACTAGGGAATAACGGGCACTATCCTTAAGTTTTTGGTGGGCAGAAGAAGTTTTGCACTCTCGGCTCTCGAATCACTCACAGACATATTGTTTGATTTGTAAATTTCACTCACGAGGTCATGGTCGGTGCAGGCGCGTGGTCACCTTGTAGTTGTGATGGTTATTAGTTTTATTTGAACCTAACTTCGCAGTCAAAGTGACATTGATTATATAAGCACAGGAGATACATGGCTTTAGGTGGGAGTTTTGAGATAATTGGCGCAAATAAAAGTTTTTTAAATAATGAAAATGTATGTTACAGAATATTTTACCACGTTTTTATTAGCTCGTATTCTTGTTAGTCCGGTACAGATTTTTTGTTGTGTATCCAGTACAAACTTTTTTTGTTTGTCCAAGATTTGTATTGGACGATTGAAGATTTTTAACTAACTTTCCGACTAGCTAGACATTTGAAACGTTTAGAATATAAATCAAAACACGACGACAATGCCTTCTTTTAATACTTTTGACCATGTTTAAGCAGAATCGAATTCATTTTCAGCTAATTCTGTTTTATATGGAAAGTTATTGCGGAAAAAATTCGTAAAAAGTAAAACACTATTATTGGTTGCTAAAGGAGGCATAGAATTGTCAAGTTTATATGATTCAACAGAAAATTTAAAAACGTGGTATATAAAAAGTTCTTTTTATCTTGTAATTATTTTACTGAAGTCTAACGTATGGTTTATTTGAATATGTCAGTAGGTATTTCTGCTTTCATTAATATTTCACTTTAATCTTAAACAATAAAAACCAATGATTACTATTGGGTTTCATGTTTTATTTAAAAATATTCGTGAAGTGATAAATGTTCCAATGATTGATATTGTACAAATTGTAAGTAATATGCGCGTATTTTAAACGCTACGTACCTACTTGCATACTATATTATATGAAAAGGACATTACGTATATTATGTCACTCTTTTAAATGTCTTAAACATATTTATTTTAGAAGTAGGTACATCTACTTTACGGAATACGGCCTTAAAGTGCTTCAATATTTGCTGATTTTAACCGATTCACTGATGGAAAAACTTTGTCTTAAAATCCGTGCTATTTTTCTCTTTTTCTGTAATGTAATGACTAAACATTGTACGTGGACGTAAAAGCATTATTTCAAGCAAGGTTATTTCTAGACGAAAGAAAAGGGATAAAAAACAGGTGTACGTGGGTGGTGACTTATATTTACTGTAACTAATATTTTCATCTTTATATGAGGATTATTTATAGAAAGTTTTATATTTAGACAGGAGACAAGCAGTATATATTATTATGTATACTAACTAGGGACGTGCCATTTAGAGATAAAATGTCCGATATAATAATACCATGCTCTAATCACATCACTATAAATTAGTGTCGACAATCGCGATTCAATGTCTAAATTGATTTTATTCCATCTCAAAGGTATGTAATTGAAAATTGGACACCTAGCAATTTTTGGCTAATCATCATCATAATAATCATCATCAGCCTGAATCTATCCACTGCTGGATGAAGGCCTCTTCAAGCTGCTTCCACTTCTCTCGGTCCTGTGCATTGCGTTGCCACGTACTTCCGCAGAACTTTATCATTTCATCGATCTAGCGGCTTCTAAGTCTACCTTGTAGACGTTTTGTATTTCTTGGATACCACTGGATGACTAGATTTGTCCAAAGATTGTCTCTTCTTCGAGCTATGTGTCAGCTCATCTCCATTTAAGGCTTTTAATAAACTCTATTACATCGAATATCCTTGTCTGTTTCCTTATCCACTCATTCCTCTTTTTGTCCTTTCGCGTTATGCCCAGCATGCACCTCTCCATACCAAGTTTCTGGATCTCTCTTTTACTTAGGGTCCATGTTTCACACGCATATGTGATCACGGGAAGCACACACTGGTTGAACACTTTGCGCTTTAGGCACAGTAGAAGGTCACTTTTGAAGACGTTATTCAGGCGGTCAAAAGCACTCCGGCCTAGCTTTACTCTGCGAAAAATTTCATCAAATATACATCCATCTATAGACACTTGTTGTCCTAGATAGATGTAGCTTTTCATCTGTTCGAGCTGAGTGCCATTGATGAGGATCTCTTTTTGGCCCGCAAAGCAGTTGAACATGACTTTCGTCTTTGTTACATTTATTTTCAAACCTACTTTGTTGCTTACTTCAGCGAGTTCCTGCATTCTGCTTTGGAGGTTTTCTGAGTCTTGCGAGGTTAATAAAGCTCTACAAATACATTAGCAATATGCAGCAACTACATGAGAGTGAAGTACGTAATCAATATAAAGTAGACAGAATTCGAGTGTTCACTGCCTCACATTTATTTATTTATTTAAGAAAACAAAATATTTAGGACTAAAAAATCTAAATCCAAGACGTTCACAACATGAGATTTACATTATAACAAATATTAGTCTCACAAGAGAGAAGAAAATATATAAAAAGACATACAATATTATACAGAAAAATAACATTTCGAAAAAAATATATAGTACGTCAATGAAAATGTCTATGTCTTTGGGGAGCGCATTGACTAGTTTGACAGCCCTCGATAATGGTGCCTGATAAGATGAAATGGTTCCGATCCAGAAGAAATCATAGCTGCTATCACGTACGTAATTGACAGGGCGTGTAAATTCAAATTCAAGATAAAAAACAGTATCCACCTAAGCTCACCGACACGACAATTGATTGAATATCCGATTAACAATACAATAGACCACATTGGCGCGAATCCATTGAAGGTGAGGTCGAGTCCCGCTGGGCATTTTCAAAAAGATTTTTTCATTTCTCTAAGGTGGTTTCAAATGATGTGCCTATATTTAATAAAGAATTTTACGAGTAGATTCTCAAATCTTGCAAATTATACGTTGGATAAAAAATAGTTTAGTAATTCATATTGTTTTTATAAAAAATAAGATAACGAAATGACTCTTGAAAAAATATGATACTTCGGCTAGTTTATAAATAAAATAAAAATTGGTGAATTCCAGCGTTATATTCTGAAAAAAAAACAGTACACGTATATGATGGGTGATTTTATTTTTACTTTTAGTAATAATTCCATCTCTCTATCAACATTATTCATTAATATTTATACTTAGAGCGGAAAGATGTTTCAAAATCTACAATAATATCAACGGCGATGACCGCTTAGAAGATAAAATACCCGAAAAACATGGTAATTGATCCCATAACTCTCGCGTTTATACACATTTCTATATCGAATCGAATAAACGGACAGCCGCAGAAGTGTCTAATAAATATTTAGTGAGTGGGGAAAAAAATAGTCGCTGACATATTTTTCCGGAGCCTTTCCTCGGTATTTTCAGCGGCATACGTTTGCTGTTTCTCTCGAAGCAATGCCAGCCTCTGAAAAATCGCTATGTGGCCAGGAATTTATTGCGAGCCTTCGCCAAGTGTGGGCTGCGACCAAAGTGAATTTAGCCGCTCGAATGAATCATTTAAATATTAAGTCCCGTTTAGATGATTCACTTCCGACGATCATCGCGGAGAAATCATCCCCAGTGACTCGTGTAAACGCACATTCATCAACGAATCATCGGAAGTGATCATCCGGAATCAAAAGTGAATGAAGTAGAACTGGTTGTATCATATTCCCCATTAAATTATATCGCATTACCCATGTATATTAGTATTTATATTAGTCTATGTTTTATCCACCAACGACTCTTTTTCCTATTCATCTTTCTCTCGATGAAGTTTCTGCATTCATATAACAAACAATCACAAATTGTTTGATTTCCAACCTGCAGCATAATTTCACTTGACGCCATTTTGGATGAATTGTGTATTTCACTTACACGAGTAAACAAAAATGAACGCCTGCATTCAATTCCCTGCGAATGATCATCCGAAGTGATTCGTCTAGATGAGCCTTTAGACGCCATCCGTTATCGAAATTTGGTGATGATTTTGGCCATATTTTCTCTGCTTAAATAATATTATGAATAATCTGAAGCCGTATACCAATAAAAAAACAGGCGGCCACAAAAAACGTTGTCACTGATTTCAAATCCACGCAAGTTCTGTTTGAATTCCAGACAAGCTTAACGCTCTATAAGCGAGCAAAAATGCATCCATCTAAAAATAGACACAAAGGGTCTTGCTGCAGCTGTTCGGCAATGATAACTGAAAAATAACTGCCCTAACTCATTGCAGGTACAAAAATAAAATTTGAATATAAATTATCAACAACGAATTATTACATATTTAGCTTGAAAATTGTTATGTTTCGTAGTCAACTATGCTTATATTTTTATGAGTCTGCCCGATGATGATTCCGGCCTCTTAACGATTCCTTAACGGATGATACCTTTTGGCGATGTTAGTACGCATTGCTGAACTCAAGCTGATATCTGAAATTAGAGCTAGGGTGTTTTTCTTATGAAATGGCGTCATTTACCGGAAATCGTCCCTTGAATGATAAGTTGATATCTCTTGGGATGGCCTGTAATTTCTTCAAAGTTTGCTAACTTCATAGTGTTAAATTATAACTACTGATCTAGTTTTTAATTATTCCATTTGCGTCGTTCGAAATTCAAAATCGATAGTACTGAATAGTGTTTTATTCGTGGGTTCTTTTATTACTTACTTGGCCATTTTTATCACCTATATCTCATGCATATGTCTATATTATATACCTACCAATATTATTATAAAGCTAAAAGTTGTCTCAGCATTAATTCAATATGCCTTTGCCTCTAGTTCATATGGTAGAACCGAACAGATATAACATTTTTCCGATTGGTATAGCGGAACTGAAGCGATCATTTTTCCTACATATTTTTAAACAAACATCATCAATATTATGTTACCCATACTATTTTCAAATGACGTGGATATAGAAAATTATGTCCTTATTCATTTTAAGTTGGAAAAAATTGAGAACTTAAATAAGCGATAAGTCATTTCAATTTCGTCAAGATTAGAAGACAATTGATTGCCTGCTATAAATATACATCTTGAAATACGTACATAATTTGGAGTGATTAGGATTTAATTATACACCTTTTATTTACCGCTCAAACCACTAAGGTATCATGCCTGTAGATATTTAATTATACCCAGCTAAAACAATGAAGCATGTTTTTAAATACATAATATGGCGCCGTCTATATAGTATATAATATAACAGTGGCAAGAGGTGGAGGTAGGTTGTTAAGTTTCGGCACAAATAGTGTACACTAAACTTTGTCAGTCATACTTATTTGTTTTCATCGAACTAATAATAAAATATTTAGATGCTACTGGTTTGTTTTTAAAATTCAATTAAACCCTGCCTAATTGTCGACCATGTCCGATCCTAGTAAGATCATATAGGCCTCCACAGGGTAGAGGTTTGTATTAACAGATTTTGTATTTTACGAGAAATGTATGTCAGCCACTTGCTCAACCTATTAGGTCCATACCCTGACTCACACACAAATTGAAAAACCTGAGACCCACGGCGTGATAGTCCAACGCTTAAGCCGCGCGGCCACCGTGGGTGTTAAAACCCTGCCTTAACCAAACCATAATAGTTTAGGTATGCTATGAGTGATCTGACACAAATAGTGCACACTTTTCAGTCATACTTATTTGTTTTCGTTGAATTAATAATACATGGTGTTGGTTAGTTTTTTTTTTAATTCATTAAGACCTGCCTAGACCAAACTATATCCGATAAAAATATTCTTTTATCTATTATAGAATATCTAAAATTATGTATAAACCATACTAGTGGTAAGTAGCATAATTTTAGATATTTTAAAGATAAATGAATATCTTTTGACTATTATCTACTATGACTTGGATTAGGCAGGGTTCAATTGAATTTTAAAAACAAACATTATCTACAGATTATAGTCTTTGTTTAATGAAAATAAATATGTATGACTGACAAAGTTTACTGTGCACTATTTATGTCGGATCTTAATAGCCTACCTCCACCTTTTGCCACTGGTATATACTATAATATAGATAGACGGCGTCATACATTATATTGAATAAAGGTATTTTTATTTATGGAACGCTTCTAAAATTATTTCGTTTTTTTTAATATACTTTCTTACACTTATATATAATATTTTTGAAAGTTTTATAAATTGCAGTTGAATGCCCTAGTATTAAAAAAATCTTATACAATCTGTTTATAAAATATAAACTGTATTGAAGGCATTCAGTCCAAATACACAGGGTTTCATAACGTTGACAGAAAGCAACATATTTGTTGTTATTTGTATAATAATATGGCATACCTAGCGAAATAAATAAATATCACTTGATTTCCATCGATACAACTATTGTAGTAGCGCTGAAACATGGCGGTGTCAAGCGGCCGACCCCGCGGAATCATCCCTAATAAAATTGATTTAAAGCATCGCTTTCCAACGCGCGAGAGGGCGAGGGTGTGGGTTGGGCGGTCGATAGAAACCTTGCAGATTCACTTATGGCCCAGGCGTGCTAGGTGAGGCACTCGAGGAGAGATCGCAGGATATGGGGGTGGATTTACGAGCGTCTGTGCAGAAAAAAAATGTTGATATTTATTAATAGCCGGATTGGTAAAATAAAATTATAAACACATTTTAATGGATTTTTAAGTATCACGTAAGATTATTATTGAATATTAATTGTTATAACTTTTAAACAATGATATCATAGATATATCTTGTTAGTGGACTCCATTAATTCCCAATACGTAACCATTGTTCCCATAATGGACGATTTTATACCTCTTGAGTGTGGTATTTGAATTGTGTATAATAACTATTGATCTATTATTGGGTTTTGACGGTTTAATATACGCTAATCGAGTGTATTATTATATATATGGTAGGGGTTTTTTTTTGCAAACACTCTTGTACTATTCATTTGTTTATTATATATTTTTATTGTGATCATTGACTGGATAGGTAGATAATGGTGTTTTTACCTACTTTATTGTATTGATTTGTTATATAAGTTAGAGTTGTCAGTGTTTATTTGCCTTTTAGTGAGTGTACACAGTGTCTGAAGATGCCGATAGACGAAATCCGGGTCACAAAAAACGACTGAAATCGAATACCTAGTACAAAACTAAATCCATTATAATTAAAATTCAAATTCCATCAAGTTCCTTGGTCAGTTCCAGTATTAATATTAAAATTATATGTCTTATGTTGACTTTTCATTTTTATTATCTGATTCCATGATGAGATAATTTTTGTCTGATTCGATATCATCAATTTGATATAAGTATGATAATATTGACTCTATCAATCGGCGAAGATCTTGGCTATTTACATAAGAGGTATATAACAATATTTAAAT
Organism: Rhyacophila brunnea; assembly: GCF_057557595.1. NCBI lineage: Eukaryota > Metazoa > Arthropoda > Insecta > Trichoptera > Rhyacophilidae > Rhyacophila > Rhyacophila brunnea. The sequence goes on along the minus strand of NW_028232893.1, from coordinate 17,270,494 downwards.
ATCAATAAAACGAAATATTTGTACATATATAATTTTGAAAAACACTTTCTGAGAGAATATATTATAACCAATAGAAAAAATCTTTTTCGAAAAAAAGTAAGCCAACCCGACGGGGAATCGAACCCCGTATCTCCCAGGTTTACGCCCTGATCCGTGCATTATCACTATGCTACGAAGTGACATACTAATTGCGACAAATTTTAACTATTGGTCAATTTTAATATCTACTCATCAGTGCTCTTCCAAATCAAGCTACTTTGGCAATCGATTTTTGTTTCTTAAATCAACGTAGGTAACTATTTTCTATTACTTTGATTACTAACCGACGTCGTGGAATTTCTCCAATATTTTTTAGATGTAACTACTTGCACTTGCTAATAATTTATAATTAACTATTTCTTTTATTCAACGAATAATTCACAAGATTTAAGAATATATCATTCTTATTATTGAACATATATAATTTTGAAAAACACTTTCTTAGAGAATATATTATAACCAATAGAAAAAATCTTTTAAATTAATTAAATACGAAATACGCAGATGAGTTTCAGAAAATGTTGCATGAAACGATATCAAATGCACGAAGGCAAAGTAGGTTTAAAGATAAATATCTCGAAAGAAATGATAAACTGCTTTGCTGAACCAATGGTATCCTCATCAATGGCACTGTATGTAGTATTATGGACAATAAATTCTGATTAACATGAGTATGTATGACGAGATTTCTTACAGTACCAAACTGGCATCTACTGCATTTGGGCGCCTGAATAGTATCTTAAAAGTGACCTTTCTTTGTGTCTTATATATTAAACCATTGCTCTGAATGTGGAGCTAATAAGTGGAGCTATATATAATGTATGGTATTTTATTTTAATTGATACAATGGCATGTATTAGTTGAAATAATTATTGTCCCTCTGAGGCGAACGAAACCGGTCTAAAATAAAATTGGAATAAGTACGATACACAATTTGCGTTTTATTAAATTAAATTATTAATATAATACATTTCCACCGGAATTGAAAGTTAACGCAATAACTAAATAATATCTTCAAAAGTGACTTCACATTGTGTTTTTTTGGCCCGAACCCATTACCATCACGTCACGTGCTATCACACTGAGATAGAGACAAAAACGTTGAGATAGTGAATCATGTCACATGATGGTAATGTGTTTGGGCCATTACGTGGAAAGTGTTCAACCCATGTGTGCTGCCAATGCTCACGTATGTATGTAAAACATGAAGCCTCAATATAAGATAAATTAAAAATAACAAATAGTGAAAGGTGCATGTTGTGTTTGATGCAGAGACCATAAAATAAACAGATGGGTAAGGACGCGGAGAAGAGTGTTATGTTTCTGGTAATGGAAATCCTTACCAACCTGGTCCAGTGGAAGGTGTATGTCAGTAATAAGACTCGATGAATGTTAATCTTCAGTGATGTTTATTCGTCACGGTCTCAAAGTACAGTTATATGTTGTAAATAAAAGAGAAATAACTCAGGAGAGTTTGATCCGCAATGAAACAACTCGGAGAGCAGAGCTGAGTTAAGTTTGATCAAACTGATTAGAATTATTTACAACGGTATATATAATTATGAAATATTAAGTAAGTAATATTGGTTACGCTTAGTTAATGTACAAGAGTTTATATTATGTCTGTAGTAAGGGTAGATAAATTGGGGTTGATCAATAATATAATATCGGGTAGGTACATGCAATAGTCGAAATTACACCGATAAAATATTCTTAACAATAAGAGCCCCATGCAGAATCCAAGATTTCGATCTTAAGGATAAGTTGCCGAAAAGCATGACTTAACTATAGACTATACTGAGTATATAGTTAAGGAATTCTTAACCATAGACTACTTTTGTTATGAAAACGCCCCCTTCTATATTACTATTTACCATTTACCACTGACAGCTGCTGTCAAAATAAATTCGCGTGTCTATAAAACAGTCCATACACTTAAATTCATTTAACAATTTATCTCAATATGGATATTGATAGTGTTAATTCGTTTGGCATGTATATGCAGAATATTATTTTACTTTTTATACGCCAGTCCGCAGAAATATAAGATGCCAGACAGAATGACACTCAACCCTAGTGTTACCATGTTAAAAAAATATCTTGCGGTGCCTGTGAAATCACGTATAATGACTGATAACGAAAACATAAGAGTATTATAATTAAATATTAATTATGTTTTTATAGTTATTGCATTTATAAAGTTCAGTTGTCATATTTTTGTCATCGTTTAACAATTACAAAATAATTAATCTAAACTATAGGAAAGAGACCTTTTAAATATGGTATTATTTTCAATAGAAAAAAACGAACGAAGCTTCTAAGACGAGGTGAACCATAGACAACATGATCTTAACTAAGGACATGTTTCTGCATAGCGTTTTGTGCTAAGGAAATTTTAGTTATGACAAATGTTTCTGCATTCCGCTCTAAGTACATAATTAGTAACTTAGGGTGTCGATGAATTAAACAAAAACAATTTATTGTCATTGGGTTGATATCACAAAGAGGGGAGTTATGTATGCAAAAGCGATATGCATCAAACTGGTGTACAATAAATTATTTACTTTATTGATTGCATTATACTGTTGGATCTGAGTCTAGGGAAAATACAAAGTCTTGCAGTTTACCTTGTAGATCGATTTGTAGAATTGGTAGTGGAGGGTTGACCGAGTTGACGAAATCTATGCAGTAATAGCATACGTACTGTGAAAATTACTACATATGAGATAAGAGATGACATAAGGAACAGGCAGGGTTGGTTGACTCCCAAATGAATAACTCAGAATTTGGTGCGTGAATAAAATGAACCCTGGTTTTATTATCGCCTTCCAAATAAATTTTGATTTATTTATTACAAATAAGTTTACAGATTATAATTTAGATGAGTGAAATTAGGATTATGCGTTCTGATGGATTGCGAGTTGATCGGGCGGAGGGCAACGATAACCTTACGGTTAAATCTTTGATAACTGACTGACTATGTTGCTTTCTTCTACTGAGTGTTTTATATTGATTCGATACAATAGAAAAATGCTGCTATCAACTACTTGAATATTTTGATAATCATGTTTATTAGGTTTATTGTGTAATGCACGATTCGTTTTGTAAATTGTAATTGAGCAAGATTGATTTTTCATATAAAAAACTTTTGTGCATATCATGGTAAACTTAAATTGCATTATTTATTAATTTTCGATATTGCAATTTGCTAAATTAGCTTTCTGTTGAATTTTTATTGACTCATATAAATCGCTTGTTTTGTAATTTTAACGGTATTATGTTGCAAGATATATTGTAGTTATAAATTAATGGTTTAGTGCCAAGTCATGCGGATGGTAGGGAATTGACCCTACACATATAATAATCAGTATTGAACAAATTAAAAAAACGTTATTGATAATATAAAACAAAATATGCTAACTATAATAATCGGTAACTGTGGTTATAATACGTTATTAAGCAAGGATCTAAATATCGCTCTAAATTCTTGCAATTGTCGTAGCAAATGCCGTCTCACTGGAATATAATAGTAATATAGTAATCTCAGCGTAGCAAGTAATGACCAAACTTCTGCAATATCTGGCCGACCGTTTCGCTACGTTTTGCTACGCTCCGTAGCAACCTCTACGCCGTAGTAGCTTTTTCGACAGCTCATCCCATCTGATGGTCCGCGGTCTATTTATCAGATGTATTCACTCGAAATAAATCATTTTAGTTTACTTCTGTATTATAAAATATTACCACGTCATAATCCTTTGTGTGTATATATATAAATAAATTAATTTACATTGATTTATTTATTAATAATATATTGTTTATTTCGTATAAGAAAAAAAAATAATCAATGCATTACACCGCCCATTCAATAAACCTTCTCTAATATATAGAATAAGTAGTAAATAAACTATATAAGTACTTACAATTTTTTTTTATTCAACGAATAATTCACAAAATTAAAGAATCTAACAATATTTATTGAACATAGATAATTTGAAAACAACGTATTTTTTTTTTTTGAAAAAAAACGACATCCGGCGGGCTTCGAACCCGCGCTCCCTGGGATCCGTGCTTATTTGATTTGACTACTTAACTATGTGTGTCCTAAATAATTGTGACGAAATTAACTATCGGTACTTACAATTCTCAGAGAAGCGCTTTCTAAATTTCGTTATTATTTTGGTAATCGGCTTTTGCATTTCAGTTACTATCCGGTATATCTCCAAATTTTTGTTATAACGTACGCCGACGCTTAAGCCGCGAGGCCATTGTGGGTACACCACGCAATGGTTACATATGAAAATGATAGTACTAATTATTAGTCACCATTTTTTTGTTATAATGTAGAAATAACGCGGGCCTCTGCTGTTAAGGACATGGTTGATGCTACAACCCACGGGCGCCTTAGTGTTTTGTCGGGTTGGCCATTTCTATGGTAAAAGCAAAAACCCTTGTTGTATAGTTAAGTCGGAATATAAGACAATGTCATTGCATAAAGAACAGAGTTTGAATTGTGTAATAAGGTGTTGATTATCAAGTAATAAAATTCACAACAGCAGGTTTTTATCAAAACCGATTATATTTTGACAATTAATAAAAGTTTTGAAATTTTAAAATACGTTTCTATTACTAAATAGATCAAAACAATATAAGTATCGACGCTTTGTGATATACAATAAATTTTATTAGTGTACCGGTTCAGTTAAATAACTAGTTAGTTACTAAATTAGTTAATATTGTATTGGTTTTATTAACCAAGATACAAACTATTCATTTGTGCGGTGTTAGTGACCTAGCAGAAAAAGTGTGTCGCCTTCACCGAATGAAAATACACATATATGTTTTTTTCTTATATTGCATGGCAAAAAGATATTACACCTGACCATAACACCGTTTAATTCTTGACTCATTGTGGTTTTACTAGCAGACTCTACGAGCTTTGTCTTATCATCCATCCAATATGTCAACGTGAGGGAGAAATACAGGAAGCTAACCATATCCTCTGGAAATGCAATAAAATGTGTAGAGAAAGGTCCGTATTAAATCCCTATCGGACCGTTTGAACTGTTTGCCATTAAATCATTTTTGTTGCGATTAGTGAATTTGCTGCATCATACTGCAAACAAAAGAATCTTCACTCAGATTGTTTAGCAGTTTTATATTAACCCTTGTTTCATATTTTATTACTCAATTTTGTTCGCTTTTTGCAAAACTATTCTAACTTACAATTGAAATTTTTGAGGAAAGTGTTTTTTTAAACAACTTACTGAAATTATTTATTATCTTTATGAATAAATGTATGCATCATATTTTAGTAAGATTATTGATGAAAAAAATGGTGCATACACTTGTCTATATAAATAATAAATAATAACCGAAGTAGGCTGTTTCTAAAAACTCTCTGGAAAACATTTCAAATGTGAGTTGTGAGTGACGATGTATACGCCTATTGATTGTATTATTAGTGAGTTTTTTACAAACACTTCAACTATTCATAATTTGTTAACTTATTATGTGGGTGATAGAGTTTTTATCTACTTTATTGTATTAATTTATTATATAAGTTTGAATTTTGAATTGTATTCATTGTCAGTGTGTATTTACCTTTTGGTGAGTATACACAGTGTCGGAAGATGCCGTCGCAAAAACGACTCAAATGGAATAGTACAAAACTTAAATCAATTTGTATCTATTATCTTGTAATATCACACCCGGTAGGGTAAGCCAGTTCTCATTAATTTTGTGTTTCCTGGTATATAAAAGACTTATAATTTTTATTACCACGGATATTAATTATATAAAGTCATTAAGAAGTCCAAAACGTCGAGAAAGCGAGGAGAAGAAATCGCATACGGCCATAACTTAAAAAGCTAAGAGTACAACGAATACCTTTGAAAGTCCCGAGCGATAACTATCACATTCTTAGTATAGCATGCTTTCCCGGTGGAAATATTACTGAAACGTGAAGAAACTTCCCTTAAAGTGAATGTGAGTCGTTTAAATTATTTAACTCTGCAGGGGTGCCATAAATACGTATGTCGCATCTACGGCACCTATGCAAGAGTTCCATAATATATAATCAAGTGCCGTCCGCAGTATGCATGACTTGCATCTAATGAAATTCACGCGTCCTGTTTATGTAATTTATTAATTCAAGTGTTGCAGTATTGCACTGGTATTATGAAATATTGCTACACCTATATGTATATAATAGATAGCTGAGTTATTAATTATTATTCATAGGAATAAAATAGCATAAAGAGAATTAACTACTTATGTAATGTATACAAAATTCTGTAACTGTGCTTTTCAATGTCACAATTACAAAATAAAGAATCTATAATAAAGTAAAATAAGCAAACATGAGCATGAGACATGCAACCGGGTCGTGAAGTTACCTGATCTTTTCCAAGCCAAACTCCGCTGCTCCTTTAGAAATCTCGCAACTGATAACTGGAATTTGATGATAAAGAAAGGGATTTGCACGGCTGAAGACTCGTGGAATCCAGAATTAAGAATAACATAATACATTTCTGGGTGCCACACGATCTTACGACCGTCAAAGATAATAAATATTAAACAGTGTGGAATATGGGAACAAATAAAATAAAAGAGCGATTTATACTTGACAAAAACTATATTATCGCAAAGACAAGAATTTAAAATACATTAAATGGATATTAGGCAGCTCAATACTGAAATTTGAAAAACTTTAAATACAAACGGCTAAGTTTGAAAAGAAATAAAGCAAGAATGGTGGATCAATTAATAGTTTTAAAATACCCAATTGGAACGATTAGAGACTCTTGACATGATGGTTTCATCGTGTTCCGTTAGGTGATGTCCATATTTACTATTGGGTAGACCTCAGGCTTCTTCTGTCACATCACGCGACCTGACGTTGTCGCCGAAAATTCCAACAGCGATAATATCTGTTTATTCGACGAACGCTCTTCCAACTTGACTATCGATAATAATTAGAGTTGCCAGCGGGTTAAAGTTGGTTATGTTTAAAAATGAACATAACATTTATTAGGAACGGAATATTGAGATATTTTAATGTTATTGACTGTCAATTATAATAAATCTGCTCTATAGTATAATAAAATAGGTTAAAATATGAAAATATTGACTTTTAATTAGTAATCATGGCATGGCTTAAAAAACAGACGTTTGCGACGGATACTAGGTGTACGGTGGATAATATTAGGAGTGTAGTTATTCCACTTCGGCGGTGGATAGGTGTTGCTGATGAAAGGCGGTAGTGGTTGTTTGTGATGATGGCAAGAGTTTATTTTCTGTTTCAATAATTACATGGGTACACTGTACAATCGATACAATATAACAAATATAATGACAACTCGGTGCGACGTGTTTTTAACGGGAACTTATAATCGAGTGACATGTTCACTTAATTATGACCCACTATGGAATATTATGTTGAAATGATTATGCAATAAATTACGGATCCGCTAACTATATATACTGCAGGGGTTCTGGTGGTGGGTGAATACCTACACATGAGGTCTATATTCTATATAGTTAATCTTTCCATCTACTACTGTGAAAGTTTTTCATGAGGAAGATTGTTTTATTTAACTGTAAAAAATGTGACGTGTTTTTGTATATTTACTCAATGACAGCTTATCGCACTGATTGACATTTTTCAAAAGGGCTTTCCAAATCTATCATTACATTGGGTCATCATCATTTACCTAAAGTCACCACTGATCATATAGAATTGATAATGTTTGTAATATATATCGACCGTGTTTAAGAAAAAGGGCGTAACCCTCACAGAACAAATTTTACAGGAGGGACAAGGGAGGGTTTTTTTTAATGATTTTGGTTTAATATTTAAAAAAAAAAATAAGCACAGACGTTGGGTGCGTGATGATTGATGATTTGGTGTAATATATTTTCGATCTAATAATAATTAATGAAGTTATTACAGAAAAATCATTAAAATTGAGGGTAAATGCTTTTTTCCTTAAATTAAATTTTAAAGCTCAATTAAAACCGGAATTTAGATATTAATTCGGCATTTGCGGTTTACTTTCTTTTTATAGAACGTGTATTTTGTTGTATACATTGTTAATATCTAATAAAAGCACTTTTCAAAAAATCGAGGGTTACGCCCTTTTTCCTAAACACAGTCGATATTTATTTAATTAATGTGTAAGTCATTTTATTTTTTAAAATAGTACCTAGGTCTCTGAAATGTTTTCTATTATTTTCTTAATATAATAATTATTTAAGTGGCTTAAGCGTCGGCTTATAACCTCGTGTGTTCCAGGTTCGAATCCTGGATCTGGAAAATACGGGTATTATTTTTCAATGTGTGTTTGGAGTCTGGACTTAATAGGTCGAGGAAGTGGCTAATATCTAATTTCTTGTAAAAACAAAAACTTGTTAATACCAACCTCCACACCGAGGCCAATTATGATCTTATTAGAATCGGACATGATACAAGAATAATTGTTAGAAAAGATATAGGTATTTTTATTATTTAATAAAACGTAAAGAAATATTTAATTGACTGTTAAAATAACATGCATGACATTTGATCCAACATGACTTTAATATTTTTTTATTTTATTATTAATATTTCCAAATATTTTAATCATTTAAATTTTATTATTCTCAGTTATAATAATGAGTCGTCACATGCGGGAGACAGTATGTTTAATTCTCAGATATTCCTTTGTTATACTTACATAATTTAAAGTTAACACCGTGCGGTGAGCTTTTCTGAATAAACTACCGGTACATTTAATCGGTAAAGCTCACCACCAGAACTTTAGTGTATGTGGGTTAAAGTTTTAATTGATAGAAAGATTTTATTTTTGTAATTATTTTAAATATGGTATTTTCTTGCGTAAATTTAACGATTAAAAAGTATAGATTTATTTTTCAAAATAGTATGATTAAGAATATGGTTCATAAGTTAAAAAAGTGTACTCACTAGGCTGATATATTATTATCACAGAACAGATAATAAATAGAATACCGATAGGCTATATTCAATACGCCGCATCTTGATGCAGGGCTTTGAATGTGTGAGTGTCCTACGAAAATGAAGCACGCATTATGCACGTGCAATAGTGTGTGTAATACACCAACATTAAATGAGCGGAAATGCATAAACCGAGAGCAGTTTTTAGTATTCGACGTAAAACATATACGTGTGTAAGGTTAACCCGGATTTTTCCTTACTCAAATCGGTTACCTGCTTCGCCTTACCCGTTATGTATTTCAGTTCCCATTATTTCTGAGTTCCCTGATTATTATATTATATATATTACATAGGTTAAAATATATATCTGAAAACAAAGATTTTTAAAAGCCTTTATATTTTTTGAGTACCTAATTGGCTACGTAAATATTTCATATTAATGGAAGGGGTCACCTAGCTCCCACCATTCTTCTTGGGCCCAATGGGGTACGCTGAGTTGATATCAACCAAGGCCAACTTTGAGGCATTTGAAAAAATTGCTGCGTCTTATGGAGGACGGAATAATTCCGACCCCTCCTTAGATTCATTACTTTCAACTCCTGACTCCTCTGTTTCGGTAGAGGTTCAGTACACGAGTACAGATGATACTTCATGTCACCAAAGATAAATGACGGCAGAGCAAGTCAAGATTCTTTTTTATTTTCTAAACTCTTTCTTTAAGTACCAAGGTGCATGGTTACTAAATTAGTCCCGTGCAGCTTCGTTTAGGGACAAGGAAGTGTTGCATTAAAATGTTTTCATTCTGGCACGTTTATAGAGTTATGAAAGGCGATTGTGCACAAATCGTGACTGCATATATACATGACGTGGGACTATTTGCGTCCCTGTGGCGTTTAGTGCTCTTTAAGTACCACTGTATGACGGCATTTGTGCAGTGGTTGTCCACTCGCCGAGCAACATGTATAGCCCATTGCCATTCATCTGCTTAGCAACCTCTATCACATCACGCAATCTTGTCTCCTTCCTTATCCATTGATTTCTTTTGTCATCATTTCCATGCATTACTCGTATTTTTTGTATTTCCCTTACATTTACAATCCATATTTCACACGCGTACGTGAGCGTTTGTACTACACATTGGTTGAACTCTTTAAATATAAGACACAATAAAAGGTATTTTTTGGAGATACTACTCGGATGCCCAAATGCTTTATTTTCTAGTTTCGTTCTAAGAGCAATCTCGTTAGACATACAATGACGAATATTTCATCATATTTTTTAAAAATCTTAACCTACGTAATAATATTTAGTAATACTTTGCCTCACCCAATACACCCACGATAGCCGCGCGGCTTAAGCATCTGCCTATAGCATCGTGGGTTCCAGGTTCGAATCCTGGGTCTAGCAAGTACACGTCATATTGTTTTTCAATTTGTGTACAAGTCAGAGTATAGACCTAATAGGTTGTGCAAATGGCTGACATCTATTTCTCGTAAAAAACAAAATCTGTTAATACAAACCTCCACTCTGTGGAGGCCCATATGATCTTATTAGGATCGGATATGGTAAAAAAAAATACTTTGCCTCTGAGCAGAAATGAGTTAAAGCTTATATTAATGACAAGATCTGGCCAGACTAGGATACTAAAATCGATGTTCTCATGGGAATAAGGGATTAACAACTCTGCAATGGGTTAGATTAACAATTTAAAGATGCTAGTAAGATATCCAGATTTTTAACATGTTAAACTAAAGATGTGATTTCCAGATGTCTTTGAGAACGCCAAGGACCTGACAGATGGCGTTAGAATTGAAAAGGATGGTTGAATTCAGTAAAATCGTAAAGTTCTTAGTATTTGACAAAGGACTTTAATAACAGATACTCACTCACAGAATAGATGAGGCGATATGACAACGGGTAAATTATATTATAAAGAAGATTGATGCAAATGTTGATAATTTGGTATAACAATGCATATAGGAAATTGAGTTTGATTATAAGAACAGTATCGAACCGCCGAGCCTCTGTTTCGTTTGCTTATCGAAGATTTCAAAATGCCTGTCGCGTAAATACTCTATAGGACGATTTGCATAAATTAATAATTATTTGCGAAGTAATCCGGGCTCGGTTTCGCTAGCGCCGTTATCGAGCGTTGATTATTTTAACGGCGCCGTTACAACGGGGGACTTAACGACGCGACGCCACTCTAACGGGAACGCCACCGTTGGCCGACGCCCGATGTTAACTTGGCCCGTGTGCATTGCCCGTCTGAGAACATTCTTATAACGTAGTTGCACCTAAAATATGATGCAATGAAAGTCAAAAATGTTACTCTGTATCAATTTTTATTATGCACTCGCTGTAGAATAGAAACCGTATGCTATGCTTCTGTTTAGTGTGTTAGGTGTTCCAATTAAGCGTTGAATCAAATTGACATATCTTTACTTCAGCACTAGTTTGTGGTATTAGTATTGAGTTAATCTACTTTTTAGATTAAAAAATATCTAAGACTAGAATAATATAATTATATGAAATATTTACAGAGTAGAATTCCGTCTAGAAGACAATTAGTAAACTGACGATATTGTTTTATGACAATTGCTACTGAAAAAGGACAAAACTGTCCAGTATTTTCTTACAACAAATAAGAATTCAGTGTAAGATCACAATAGGTATTTTTTATGCATTATACACGTTATAACGGAAATTCCGGAACGGTTTAGTGTAGTTGAATAGATTATTAAAAAACAAATTATTACTATATGCCTTGGCAGTATTGAATTTGTAAGTGACCAGGAGTAAAGTAAGCCAATAAGTAAAATTCTAATGGATTCAAGCTCTGTACTACTTTATTTAAGTCGTTTTTTGCGACCCGGGTTTCGCCTTTCGGTATCTTCAGGCGCCGTGTACACTCACCAAAGGTAAACACACACTGACAACGAACACTCTTTACTCTAGCTTATATAATAAATCAATACAATAAAGTAGGTAAAAACTCCATTACCTACCTATCATGTCAAAGGTCACAAAAATACAATCAACAAATTAGTATTAATACAATAAGTAAAGAATTATAAGTAGTTTTTAGGATTCATGAGTGTGGATTTGTAAGTAACTACAAGCTATAGTGACTAATAGTGACTGAAGCTATAATATCCACTTTAATGCTGTTTTGTTGTTTTCTTTTATCTCAGTATAGCCTAGAAAAATACAATTCAAAACACATAAGTGTGTATCTTCCTATAACGTAATCTGCAATGTAAAATAACATGTACCTAATTTCTATCTAATGCATAGAAGATCACGGTTTTTGCAGTTCAATACGTATAGTACCTACTGCCTTTTTAAAAGAATGCTCTTAATATTGATTGCCGGTAAATTCAAAATATATATCTATATATAAGTATATAAAGGTACATACGTGATTTTATAAAAGATGTGGGTGTTTATATGATTCTTTCACTATTTTAATTACACCCCTCGTAGCTTGCTGTAGTGTTAATGGTTTTATTAAAAATCTTTAAATTCAACCCTAAAATCTAACGCTTACCACTCTAATACTTTACTAACTAAAAGCGAATTTAGAAAATAATTGAATAGTTATAATATTGAAATAATCTGAGCTGTTAAGGAACGATTTTGTAAGGTTCTCGGCAATTAAAGGGTTGATAATAGCGTGATTTTCTCAATAATATTCCGTTTCGATATTCCTTAAGGGTCTGCCAACCAGCAGTAGATCAACTGCTATCTTAACCCTTGGGAGGGATTGTTTTGTCATCCCCCATCGCTACTACTTCTTCTTGCCTAATCTTCGATTTAAGAAGGTAGGGGTAGTTTCTTGCTAATCTTTGTGGCAGGAGTGACAATCGTATTACGGAGAAACCAATCGGAGGCTCATATTGTTATTATAAAGTTGTTGTGTGAGCATCAACTTACGAATTAGATGACGTATGTCGATGGCATAATAACAATAAATGAGAGAGTGTAGCAATCATTAGTAGCATATAGTAAATGTACTAATACATTTCATGAAGAATAATAGCTAAAACATGGTACGTAAGTCATCGATTGTAATTGTTATGTTTTAGTGGTTGGTGTTTTCGGTTAATTGTTTTTTTAATTTTGGGTTATTGGTGTTTTCAAATTATGCATGTTGAATTCATTAGTATATTATAGCCAAAACATCCGCCACCAAAGCCATGGGATGTAGGTTCAAATCTCGCGTCTAGGGAATTCAAATGTTGGATGTTTATTTAAACAATACAAAATGTCATTTATGGTAACGTAATCCCAGCCAAATTCCTAAACTACCCACGCCAAGTTCAGGCATAGTATAAATAAATCCAGTTATCTCAAAATCGTTAACGCGGTTAGACGTGCATTGAGAAGAGAAGTTAGCCCAGTGCCACGAAACGTATCTACTGTAAGTCCAAAACAAAATTACAACAGACTACGGAGTGACTCAAAATAATTAATAACGCGCGAGAGTGGTAGTGCAAATGAGTGACGACTAAGACCACAGAACCAGCTTCAGCATTACAAAAGGTCAGCGCTTGGCATCCTTGATAACCCTCTCCCCCTAGTACTGAATCACTCCGTGCGGTTTAACAATTGAGCCACATGCATCCTATCTAGGGATTCTAATCCCGGGCTATTTTCGATACCTATGAATTCCGGGATTGATAAATATAATCCCGAAACTTTCGGGATTGATTTTTTATCAATTTTTATGGAAAATGAAATAAAAACGAAAATATAACAGAAAAAATACTTTTAATAACAAATAACTTCAATAGAAATAAACTGAATTTGAATGAAGTTCGATTTATACCCATGTGTAAGTTGCCGATTCATTTTATTTTTTCACATAAATTAATAAAAAATGAAAAAGATTGGAAAAAACAATGCTTCGCACTATTAACAAAGTTATTCCACCAGATCTCATACGTTTTACGGCAGTTTCATATTTGGCTGACTAATAAGATTTATGAAGCGGAAAGCATTTACTATTTTAAATCTCGCTAACCCATTCATTAAGTCTTTACTATCAAAAACAACAATCTCATATTAAATTCACATTATTATTTATATCAAAGTATTATTTACTCCATTAAACTTATGTATTTCCAAGATTGAACGTACACAATATTAACAATTCAAGTCTTAAATAGTGTAAATTAAACTAGATTTATTTTTGACCGATTTTATCAATGTTATTTGTAAATATATTTTTTTTATATTAACAATGGAAAAAAATGCCAATCCCGTGACCAGTCCCGGGGCCTCGGGATTGTCAAATTGTAATCCCGAAATCCCGGGATCAGAATTTTGGCTCGGGACTGGATTACCTAATCCTATCTAATTGAGATGAAATTAACTAGTAGTTTTTATATCTTGAACCGCGCATTAATTTTTGGAAATCAGCTTTAGTGTTTTATATCTTGACATCAATTACCTTCAGTAATTGGTGTCAGAATCTTTCCAAATTTTAGTTATAACATACTTTTACGTTTTAATAATTATTACTACATACTCAATGAAAGAATATTACATTCTCAAATCTTGTAAATTATTTGTAGAATAAAAAAATGGTTATTGAAGACTAATTCAGTTAATAAAGAATTAAAAACGTGTCTCAACCAGTGGTGTATTAGGAATAATAATCTCACCAATAAATAATATTAATAATGCATAGTCTGTTTTAATATTACTTACAAAATTACCCTACAGCTGGTACCTATTTGAATAGATGAATATTCAACCAAAACAGTATTAATTTTGTCTACCTTATCTCTAAAACCAATCAGCCGCGAACTAATTTAAATTTTAACAGATTAATCATCTTTGGTACTCGATTCTAAGACCGTAAATCCTTTGTAAGTGGATTCTAGTCGTTGAGCCACAAGGATCGCATAAGCTTTTAATTATGTGAATTTAAATTTCGTCGCAAATGAAAATCCTTTAGTGAGGTAGACACAGGTGTAGGTAATATAAAGAAATACCTGGACAAGGGTATCGTGTATAAGATTATGTTGAGTTACCTATGTTTTATTATTATACCTGATTTGGAACACCTCATACATATTCCTACATAATATTAGAAAAAAAAAATGTAGCATACCTATATCATTTTATATTAAATTTCCATCAAAATTAGCTATTGAAATTTGAGTGCTTAAAATCAAACAACGTTATCTACAAAAAAGTGTTTTTTTAGATGACGTTGTTTTACATTCTCGGCTACATGATAGTCAAACAACTTTATGTCAATCTTTTCTAGTTTATTCTTAAATCGTCAGTAAAGTTTAACATTAACTACCTACATAAAGTTACCGTTATTTTCATATATTTTTTAAAACCATACACATTGAACTATAAAATATGAACATTAGGTTATAAATAAACATCTCCTTTGTTGAGTTACAAGAAACTAAAAAAAAAGGTTTTTTGGCACTTCTATAAAGTTGCACTTTTGTAGATAGTGTTGTTTGACATTAAGACCTCTATTATCTATTTTGCATATTATTATAATGAACGCATGGCAAATTATAAATTGTTTAATTGTTTAAAAAGTTGATGGCAGTACATCGAGTGAAATAAGTAGACAGTATCTTTAAAAAACTTAACCTTGACTCACCCTGACGTAAACGAAATATATCAAAATCAAAAGTGATTTCACTTTACGTAGTCATTGGTCTCCCAATTGGTATTGCCAATAGCAGTTTAGTTCTGCAGATTTGGAGAACAAACAATTGATGCTCCCGATTTCTAAGATATCAAGGAAACACTCGTCAATAATACAAAGAATGTCAAAGTTCTCATTTACACCGCATAATTATGTGGCTAAATATAGATCTCTTCTAAACTTTAAACTACAGTATGTAAGTATATATAAAGAGAAAGCCAGTTGGATAAAGCAACGGATAATATCCATATAGCCCAAAGTAAAGTAGTCTCAAAAAATTCTTCTGAAAATTCTCCATCATAAGGCCGTACTTCAACTGATGCAGGGGCAGACAATAAACCCACTCTCATGTCTGCTTCTAACTAAGGAATTATAAAATAACTTTTATTATACTAATATTCTAAAAGACGCGGGAAGTACGCAAGACGAAGCCCATTATTATTTGTTGCGCCTTGTTGCAGATAGATGGCTACCAAACGTCAGTTTACTGTCGAACGTAATGCCAAGATCTCTTAGAGATGATAATCGTGAGGCTTTCAAAAATAAAATATTGTATTTATCAATGCAGTCCAGTTTTTATATCAAGTTGGAGTTGACGAAAATTTCCAAAAAGAGTTTCAGGTCATCAGCGAGCGCCAAAAACATAGAATTTTAAATTAAATATTACGAATGTCTAAGCGGATAAAACTGACTTTAATCTAGGTATATTGAAATACTATAATATGGAGTGAGTATTAATAAGTAATATATTGTGTTTTATTTTCTATTTAAAAATAATAATATTAATAGTGTTTCCTCGAAGAATTTATGATTAGCACAGAGCATTGAAAAATAACTTTGCATTATAGCCCAGATGACTTTTTCCTACTTAAAATTTATGAGAAAATGATTATAATGCAGCTTTAATACAAAATTTATCGCTTTCGCAAAATTGCAATACCGCCTGCGTTCTAAATTTAAAAATATTGCCGCCACATTTAATCTATCTCGAGACGACATTGTCACGTATGACCCGAGCGGCCATCTTGAATGGTGTTGCAAGCCCGAGAAAGATTTATCCCTTAATTAAATTTATAAAAGGGATTCAGAATATCCAATATTTCTCTCTTGATATACGACAGTATTAACTCAATTTGTCAAAAAATACTTTAATTAAAACAAAACAAATATATAGCAGTTACTTCACATTGAATTAATTGCTATATTCGTATTTATTTTATTTTATTAACCAAGAAAACATTTATTAAGTCGAATTACATTCTGAAACAGCATATTGCTATTTTTTCAGTTTATACAGTCTAAAATTTGGTGTTTTTGGTAATAGTTATTTCGCTTGTCACATTAGTAAGACACCCGCAATTAATAGACGCGTTGTAAAATGTACGCTTTTATAAAGTCGCGGGTTCTAGTCCTGCATCTAATATCTTTATATTGTGTTGCTATTATACGTATATGTTAGACCCAGTATAAAGATATAATAGATTGAGTTAATGGCTAACATAATAAATTTCTCGTAAACAAAACTGCTAAGAAATCTCTTCGGGAGGCGGTTAATATCCAAATCGGATTGTAAATAATATATTGAATTTTAAAATTGTAATACTACATAAGTAATGTATACGATAGGGATCCACAGTGTCATGTTCGTTTCATAAGTCTTGTATGTTGTATTTTGTGTTTTTAATCCACAGCAAGGCATAGATTAAACGCCTGACTACTAACAATTATTTCTCGTAAAAAAGTCTATCGGTGTGACATCCACATTGTTAAAGCTCATATTATTATCCCCCCTTAAGATAAAACTCTATTAAGTACTTTATTTATTTAAAAAAGACACATTGAGCACATAACAAATTGTTAGTTCAAGATGTTCACAACATGACATTTAGAATAAAAAGTACAGGTAAATCAACTTAGTAAAGAAAAAAAAAACAAAGCAAAAAATAATTTTATAGGAAAGAAATAAAATAAAAAACAACAATAAGTCAAAAAAAAAATACCAATTAAACAATAAACATAATTTTTTTCTGTAGTATTGGTAAAAGTGTGAAAAACGAAATAGTTATCGCCAAACAAGACAAATAATAAAATTTATGAAATTGAATATACTTAATCTAAACACTGCACACTAGTTTGAATTATTATAATTAATTTCCAAGTGTAAAAAATATACCTACTGAATTATTGTCGTCGAGCTTTTAAACCTTCCGGTGTGACAACTTGTCAAGATATTTTTTACGTTTTCAATTCATTTATATTATACCGTTTAGTTTTGAAAAACGTTCAGTGTTCTATCTACCACGAAACTTAAAATAAATCCAATTAAAGGATGTAAATAGTTGATTTAAAACGGTTATTTTTTGCAATAGGAGCAATTACAAAACGATGATGATGATATATTTACTAACTGTTATTTAGATAACTAAAATTATTCACATACTTTCAGTAAAAATATACAGGCTACCTATATAATTTTACCTGTAGAGCAGTTTTTTGTTTCTCGTGTAATTTTTAAAAAAATATGACATCATAATTTTTAGTAGTAGAAATTAGTGTGGACTGTAATTTAAGATTTTCTAAAGTAGTTAATTCCATATGTACATGATTATATGTGTAGATATTTGAAAAATATGAATAAGTACTTTAATTCATAATATGATTGAATAGTGTGTAATTGAAAACCACTTCAATTTAACATTCAACGCATTTCACGTATCGCCATATTACTGTGCGTCTTACGTAGGCGAAGTCGGCGAAGCGTTGAGCGGTGCGCAAAATTCAAACGTATAACGGAGTGGTTGAGCTTTTTAAGTGGACTGTAATTATTTTAAGGGAAGATGAAGAGGTCAGATCTAGGGGTGGGGGCGATGGAACAGAATGCCAGACATTGACCGTTGTGTTGATGTTTGATGGCTCCGTGGTCTCGTTTCAACTGTCACTCGCGCAGTATTGTTGTTTTTAGTCACTCGGTTCGTACACTCACGCACTTTGTGAGACAGTTTTATGGATTATATGTGAGGGTGTATGAATGATGATGATTGATTCTGAATGAGTCTGTATCTATTGATTCAATCACTTAAGCGACGGAAAGCTATTAGAAGCCCGCTCACGCCCGCTATCGAGATGCAACTGGATGTCTCTTTGCAACACGGTCTCTCATGACGCATAATTGCTTATTGATTGTCTGGTGACAATAACACTGAGGATTAAGAGGTGGGTGAGGAGATAAGGAGTAGAATGGGGATATAAATGGCCCATCCACCGAGTATGAAAATGTTCGTAGACAAAGTCTTTTTTTGGTTATACGTTTGAGATGCACGCGCTGCTCAACGCGCCGCCAAACGCGCTTACCTAAGACGAGCCGTTAAAACAGACATTTGAAAATAAAATGTAGCTTAAATACTTGTGTAAAGATTTTTTGATGTCAATTTTACATCAACTTACATAGGCTATGTACACAAAGTAGTAGACATGGGGTTGCCAATCGAAAAAAAATAATGAGGGTAAAGTAATACATGAAATCGCTCGATTCAAAAATAGAACTGCTTTCAGAATTCTTAATATGGAATGCGTTTAAATGTCCTTTTATTTAAAATCAAGCTTCTTTTGAGAATCATAACTACATCAAAAGAGGCTATTAGGCCTCTGATGATGACTGTGATTAATAATATAATACTAAAATTAATATTGCATAAAATAGTTCAATAATTAAACGATTTTTCCAGGTTCCCTGAATATTTTTTGTCAGGCATTGTGGTTATATGAAATTAATATCCATTAACCCTCCTTCTGTGCAAAGTATCAAATTCTCTTATGCAAACACTTCGCTCTAAATTGAGGAGCTCGCAATGAAAGAAGCGGGAGGTGGCGGGTTAAAACCATTTAATTTCTTTCACCCTTTGTGTGTACAGATTGCTCTACTGAGTGGTGTGACCATAGCTCAGTAAGAGCTTGAAGAGTATTAAAAACGTTTCAACGAAAAACTTAGTTTATATAGTTTTGCAAACAACTAATATTATATTTGTAAATTTATTGGTATTTACAAACAATTAAGGCGCTACATCATTATATAATATACAGTTTTTCCCGTATGATTGATTATAAATTTGAGTGGACTGTATGGATTAGGTTGTAACTAGGGTATCCAATCCCGAGCCAAAATTCTGATTCCGAGATTTCGGGATTACAATTTGGCAATCCCGAGATTGGCATTTTTTTCCATTGTTAATATAAAATTTTTATATTTACAAATAACATTGATAAAATCGGTCAAAAATAAATCTAGTATAATTTATACTATTTAAGACATTTATTGTTAATATTGTATATGTTCAATCTTGGAAATACATAAGTTAAATGGAGTAAATAATATTGTAATATAAATAATAATGTGAATTTAATATGAGATTGCTGTTTCTGATAGTAAAGACTAAATGAATGGGTTAGCGAGATTTACAATAGTAAAGCAAATTATGGTGTACTTATGGGATTTCCGCTTCATAAATCTAATTAGTCAGCCAAATATGAAACTGCCGTAAAATGTATGAGATCATGGTGGAATTACTTTGTTAATAGTGGGAAGCATTGTTTTTTCCAATCTTTCTCATTTTTATTAATTTATGTGAAAAAATAAAATGAATCGGCAACTTACACATGGGTATAAATCGAACTTTATTAAAACTCTTTATTTCTAATGTAGTTATTTGTTATTAAATGTATTTTTTCTGTTATATTTCGTTTTTATTTTATTTTCCATAAAAATTGATAAAAAAAATCAATCCCGAAAGTTTCGTGATTACGCTTATCAATCCCGGGATTCATGGGTATCGAAAATAGCTCAGGATCCCGGGATTGGAATCCCTAGTTGTAACGACGGGCTCGTGAAAGTACGGGAACTAACCTGCCGCGTTGTTCTATAAAAATGGTTGTATTCACGATTAATGATATTGTATTCTATCCATGTAAGAATTCATGTACAAGATGTTTATTGAACATATATAATTTTGAAAAGCACTTTCTGAGAGAGTAGATTATAACCAATAGAAAAAATCTTTTTTTTTGAAAAAAGTAAGTTACTTTGACGGGTAATCGAACCCTGTATCTCCCGGGTTTATGCCCTATCCATCGCATTTAACCAATATGCTACGGCGTGACATACTAATTGCGACAAATTTTAACTGTTGGTCAATTTTAATACCTACTCATCAGCGTTCTTCCAAATCAAGCTACTTTGGCAGTCGATTTTGATGTTTATCGCACATATTTTCCATGGCATCTGTAAGACGTGTTACCATTCCATTCGTATACGTCTTACAGTCAAACAGTAAATAGAAATTGTATTAATTACATTTTCAATATGTTTAAATGTTACTTACAATAATTATTAAATACAATTTGTTTCGTGACGGTTTCGCCTAGAATTGAATAGTTTAGGTTAGTTTTCATTCGCTTTGAAAATTTAAATAAATTTGTAATGTCAAATGTCAAAAAGGTTAAAAAAAAAGCTGTGTGCGTGGCTAACATTGAGTAATTCCTTCAAGATGGATTCGTTTATGCGCTTAACTGTTCATTGAATTTGTAGTATCTTTTTCCAGCACCACGTTTAAAAATTGTTCATTCATTTTTTTATGTGCATACAGTCTCTATTTTTTAAATACAGTATAGATATAATACGGCAAAATTATAACATGAGAATCGCTTTTATTTTAAAAAATAGCATTCTAAAATCTACATAAATTTTAATTATTTTACGTTGAGAGAATAATCAAGTGTTGGATGATTGTTTTAATGAGAATATATTGTCAATAATGTTGTAAGTAATATTACATATTATTATTCAGTACAGGTGCGTTTGACGGATTTGAACTTCAAAGAAAACAAGATTACGCGAAATATTATTGAATACTTTGATTATTTACCAACTTTTTATATTTAGTTTTATATTTTTATATTTACCAGCTTATTATATTTTAATATCGGGAATTGATAAAATTATTCTGACTTTTTTAAATTGCTCTTGAGTGATTGTAATCGGAAGTTTCGCAAGGTTATACGTCTTGCTTTAAGGGGGGACATGCTCAGCGAAGGTCAAAATGGAGCTTTTATTCTATTTTCAAAGCATGATTCTGGACATTCCTTAAACGTTGTAGATAATCTATTTAAATAATTTTGAAGCCTTATTTTCTTTTATATTTATTTTAAACATTTCATGACTGCATAAAGTATTTTTATTGCATAAAATAGTATTATTTTAAACCTCTCGCTCTAATATTTTAGAATATAGTCATATTTCAGTACATGCATGTGCAGTGGTGTTAAGATTTTTTAGATTTATTATTTTTTAAACGCATTTATGAAACCATTTTTATAATTTATGTTGACATTATTATAGTGAAATATTTACGATAAAAATTTATATTGATAATCTCTGTGATCCCAAATTTGACAAGAATTAGGCATTTTATTATTCAAAAAATCGCCAAAATTAACACATTTGAAGATAATTCTAAAGATATTAATTATTAGCTATGTTTTTGACCGTTTAAGTGTGATAGATATCCTACGAATAATGATTGCTTTATAATGATTATTGACCTAAGAGTAAGGTAGTGTTTTTTTGAAATACGCCATTTCTTTTGGCATTCCCCAGTGGCTAAGCTACAACATACGGCCGTAGCCATAAACTGACAAACTATAATTGAAGTAGGGAGTAAAATGATGTTAAAGCGCGTGTTTGAACATGTACCTAACCGATTTTTTTTTAAATGGGACTATTTTAAATTGCTCTTGAGTGATTGTAATCGGAAGTTTCGCAAGGTTATACGTCATGCTTTAACGCCGACTAATTATTACATAATGCACAATATATTCTTCATCAGGTCTAATCTATGTAAGAAATTTCTATCTTGGAATTCTCGAGTATCGATTTTAAACTAAATCTAAAATGTTATTTTAATGTGATAAGTCAGAGTGTCCGGCTTTCACGCGTTTAACCGCACTACTGATTGATCTCGGTTATACTGATTCGCTACAAGGTCGACCTTCAAAGTTTCAGACTCAAAAATACTGCTTATAGCAATTTTCCAGTATATTATTATCGTCACCTCAATGGTACTACAACCAGATAACGCTGATTTGGTCATTATTGGGAAAATAAAATTAAAACTTTACTTGCTTAACATAAATTTAATCTAGGCTATAATTATTATTTAAAATAAAAATGGAAAATTGTTCTCATACAATTGAATAATTAAATAATGTTCAATTGTATGAGAAAATATTGTAGATATATTATTTTATTTATTTAATGCATTTATGGTTTTAAAGTTATCTAATATTTTCAAACACAAAATTATTACAGTTCCCATCAACTTCTGAGTTACCTAGTTTTATTATTTAGTAGAGAAAGAATTGTAGAATCATAATATTCAATAGATATCTTAAAAACGGTGATAATCAAGTTATCTAGTTGAAGTATTATTGAGGTGACGAATATACTTTTTAAATATCTGGCTGTTGTACTATTAGAAAGTATTTAAATCACTTTGACTTATCGAAATACAACAAATTTACATTGGTTTATGCTTAGGTATTTGCTCATGCTGTAAAAGTGAAAACATAAGAAACAAAATCATATACAATCATGCCTTACACCTTACAGTATACCAACTGTTTATTCAAGTCACTTATCCTAGCGGAGTATGGCAATCATTGATGAAACGATGATTGAAATACATCACATGAAAAAATCTCAGAAAGATTTCAAGTATTACGAAAAATGTTTAAAAATAACAGTGAACCGAGTGGGATTCAAGTATACATATTTTGTTTGTTATACCTACAAAAGGTCTTATTTCCATCAAAATATGAGTACCGTCATTGTATTAAATGAATGTAATATCCTGTTTATACGTGCATGGATTTACTGCTGATAGTACGTATTATCGCGGCCATAACAAAAATATGCACTTGTGAACACGTATTATCGTGCAAATTGCAAGATTGCATGTATGAATCAAAAAAGTTCAGAAGTTTCTAAAAATTCACGCGACAATTGGATCGTGCAATATCTGCGCCTACGCAGTAAAACGATAGTAGCAAACCTGCCGGTAAAAAAACGATGACACATTTTGAGGTTAACTGATTTTCACACGACCTGTCAAATAATACCAAACAATGATAACATCGCGTCTTGCTTACTCTTGAATTATGCGATTGGCGAGACAGTCATAACCTTTACGTGCAAACAGTTATTATCGCGATATTTTAAAATACATTCTAATTATCGTGTGTATAAACTTGAATAAAATAAAATATATTATATTTATCAATTAGGGATTCCAATCCCAGGATTCCGAGCTATTTGCGTTACCTATGAATCCTGGGATTGATAAACATAATCCCGAAACTTTCGGGATTGACTTTTTTATCAATTTATATGGAAAATAAAATAAAAACAAAAATATAACAGAAAAAAATACTTTTAATAACAAATAAATACATTAGAAATAAACTGAGTTTGAATGAAGTTTGATTTATACCCATGTGTAAGTATTCAGCCGATTCATTTTATTTTTTCACATAAATTAATAAAAATGAGAAAGATTGGAATAAAACAATGCTTCGCACTATTAACAAAGTAATTCCACCATGATCTCATACGTTTTACGGCAGTTTTATATTTGGCTGACATATGATTAGATTAGATTTATGAAGCGGAAAGACCATAAGTACACCATGATTTGCTTTACTATCAGAAATAGCAATCTCATATTAAATTCACGTTATTATTTATATTACAATATAATTTACTCCATTTAACTTATGTAATTCCAAGATTGAATGTATACAATATTAACAATAAATGTCTTAAATAGTATAAATTATACTAGATTTATTTTTGACAAATTTTATCAATGTTATCAATTTGTAAATATAAAAATTTTGTATTAACAATGGAAAAAAATGCCAATCCCGGGATCGTCAAATTGTAATACCAAAATCCCGGGATCAGAATTTTGGCTCGGGATTGGATTCCCTAATATCAATGGTAATGTAAATAATATATGACGTTTCTCGGCTCTACACATTAAACCTGAAGATGCCAAAACTCTAGCTTCAGGACCAGGAAAAAATAAAATTCTGTTAACGGTTATTCGTGTAATACTTGTAGATTCAATTATTGCGTGAAATAAATTTGAAAAAATGTTAACTTTTGAGATTTGGTTAACGCAATTTCTTATTCAATTGAACAACTTTTCCCCCGTTTTTTTCTTATTCTTTTATACAACTCGATTAAAAGTATCTCAAAGTAATAATATAGAAGCCAAGGTCGAGAAGGGTTAAATGGATTATTAAAGACCCCTTCCATGGTCGGCTATACTGTTCAAAAATTGGTGATAAGCTCAGAGGACGCATTTGATAAGATCGGTTTAATCTACAATACTTTTTCATTCGCTCGTATGGTAGTAGGGTATAGATGGCAGTCATAGATGTTCTGGTAGTATACATATATTTAAACAAAACGACAGTCACAAAAATAATACAAATTAGCATTGTGAAGATAATAGTACTAGAAAATTATCAGTAGAGACTCAACTTAAGTCAGCGTATTTTCATTAAATTGGAGAAGACAAGATACAGGTCTCAAAGAACATGCACAGTGCAAAATTTTAATACGTAAAATGTTGGTAGCTATAACAAGCTTCATAATACCATTAAAGTACTATTAGCTACTTGTTATTTCATGTTGTAAAAAAAACATAATTTTCCAAAAGTTAAATTTATAGCAGGTATAACTTCGAAACAATACCCATAGATGGCGTAGCTCATTGACTAGATGTCGCAATCGCTATATAGGATTTAACTCTATATACAGCGGCGTAACTTCAAAAAGGAACCCATAAATACGCGGCCTATTGACTGGACATCGCAAGCACTATGTAGACGAATTAAGATTTAGCTTTAAGTAAACTTCATAATTGGCATTTCTCTTCCAGATCCCTCGCAGCCAGTCAGTTTAGTCTGATTAGCTCTGACCCATTTGATCATACAGGTCCTATTTTTTGAGACTAAGCACTTAACACTATTGAGATTCGTTTATAGTGATAAGTGTGCTATCTAGTTTTCAAATGTGGTACCTACTGTGACCTGAACTGACCTTTATCAAGTTCATCTGGTTATTTGGTCGAGCGAGTCATCTGATCTTGTTAATCTATTTTCGTGACAGATCGTTTGAAGTATTCTCTGTTATTGTTGATTAATCTCTGTGAATTCGAAATAAATACTAAAACCGGAAGTGTTTCTTTTTTATAACTAAAACATACTATAACAGGCGACCAACGTGGGCCCAAAGTGTTTCTATGTATAAATATAAATAAATAAAAAGCATCCTATAATTTATTTTTTACCGGCGCCAAGATGTCCTGGTGTCACAGTCAGTACCCAATTGTCACATTAGTAGTTAAAAAAAATTGTAATTGTATTAGTTTGTTTACGATGAAACAAATAAACAATTTTGACTCAGATGTGTCAACTAAGTTGCTATGCTCGTCGGATCCCGACTGAGAAATTCACCAAAAGCTCAGTAAAGCTCAAAACTTTACACCGCGCATTGTAAACAGTTCGGTTAGATTATAATAATCTATCAATAATGTCTATTACTACTTCTCTTTTTTCGATTTCGCAACATTTTTTTTCGAGAAATGTTGTTACCCACTCATTCAATGTATTACTTTCGTGATCTGGACCTAAAACACACATTAACAACATATTGTGTGAGTATATTAGCCAGACGCGGATTTTCAAACTGTGACCCACGGATTCAAAAGCAGACACTCTACAATCATACATTTGTCATCGTGGGGTAAATATTATTAAATAATAGATAACATACAATGGTCAAAAAACAGAACTGTATAGTTTAAAGGGAGCATACGTATTGTAAGATATAATATCTGCCTAGTGCAAGCAAATGCGGTGTTTTCTATTTGCGGCTTGTATACTTCTACCTTAAGTCGGATTTTTATCAGAAATTTTCATACAAAAGATTTTCTATTGTATGGTCTTTTATTAGCGAAGGCTTGGTTTGAATGAAAACAGGCTTACGTTTATAATGAAGTAAAGACGTTAAAAGCATCTGCCGCTTTAAAAACGAGCTTCTAAAATAGGTATGTAGGTCACTTTCTGAGACTGAAATAATTATTTGGTTATTATAATATTATTTAGTAATTCAATTCTTTAAGTAAAGTAAAATAAGTCCGATTCGAGAAATACTATAAAAAATCTTCTTTCTGTAGTGTTTTCTATTAAATGTTGGCGACCAATTTAGGTAGACCTCTCTATCCTGGGCCAGTCGTATCATATCCTCAAAACCTTGGACATATAGACTTATAGAGGTTACGTAGCCAAGACAATTTCTTTTTACCTACACTTCTGAACCCCGGGTAAGTCCTATATTTACTGTATACCCTAATGATGGAGTGTCATAAGGTGTATTAAGTATGCTTATACTGTATTCTATATTTCATTACATGAGTTAGAGTAAGTCATCTTAGTTGAGCCGGCGGCCGCCTTTTTGTTGGGTCTAGGACGATTTGGCGCCGGGACAACTGGACGCCACGCAATTCGAAAATAAATAGACGTTAGGTACTTATACGTAAGTACTTTTAAAAAATATATTTGATATTATTATTTATATCTAAATTATTGTATTATGATTAGTTGGTGAGAATGTAAATATGCACACGTAAATGATGATTTAAACGTGCATATGTTTAAGTTCCAACGAAAAAAGAGTTTTTTTATTTTTATATAAAGTCAGGCATGGTAATTCTCAATCCGCAATAAAAAAAACATTATTTTAAGAGTAAAATGAATTAAAACTACTAAGTAGTAGATAGAAACTGATTAAAATTGATCGTCTACGTTCTGTTAACGTATTTACGACAGTGCGGCGTCCAATTGTCCTGGCGTCCAGTTGTCCCATTTCCTTTTTGTTTGGCCGCCTGTACGCGCCGCATACATTGAAGGCGGCACCCCTTGCATGTGATGCATTCATTATTGAATTATGTAAGTAAACAATAAATTCATGATACGTGTACCTATTCTACCACAAACCGTCGACGTAAGTTGAACCATTAGAGAAAATTACCGGAGGGGAAATCAATTTTACCATATATTTTTATCGGAAAATTCTCACACTGAATCGTTTATTGGATTGAACGAGTGCACTTCATTCAATTGAAAATCTATTGAAAGGAAAACTGAATGCACTGCGAAGTATATTTTTTTGTGACGTTTGAAAAATTTCCCAGGTTTTGATGGCTACGCTCAGAAGATTATAGACAATTATTTTTATTACTTTTTTTATTGGAAAAGCTGTGGTGGAATTGAAAATATTTTATGGAATTATATTCCATCACTAAATGTGGGTTTTATTATTTGTGGCGTTAAAAGTTATAAGCTCTTTCCATTTTTTTATGAATATAAGTATTTAGGTACTATTGTTTGTACCCAGCTTCCTTGACGTTTGTGTATTTCTAATATTATCAAAAATTATATGATTATAATATTATATATTTTTAAAGATGTTATTTTTACTAAATTTAAATGAAGAATACGTATTGTTTGATCTCTAGAATGTCACAACTAATAATTACAAGATAAAAATAACTTTTTATATACAACGTTTTTAAATTCTGTTGAACCATGAAAACTTGACTTGACTAGCTTAAACGATCAAAAAAATTTGTACTTGACATGTCATATTGATTTCCATAGTAACGCACGTATATATTATAATTTAGTTGCTAGGACCCCAGACCCCTAGCAACAGATAATGGTGTCGAAATAACTTTTCATACAAAACAAAATTAACTGAAAATGAATTCAATTCTACTTAAAGATGGCTAAAAGTATTAAAAAATGGATTGGCATCGTGTTCTGACATATTCTAAAAGTTTCAAATGTCTAGCTAGTCAGGAATTTAGTAAAAAATTGATTGCAAGATTTGTACTGGACAAAGAACCACCAGACAAATAATAATACGAGCTAAGAAAAACGTTGTTATAATGTATGTTGTTTGGTTAGAATATATTTTTTAATAAACTATATCTTGTATTCAACGAATAAAACACAAGATTTCAGAATGTAACATTCTATATACTGAATATACATAATTTGAAAACATCTCATCCATATACACATTAGAAAAAATCATTTTGTAGAAAAAAAATACAACATCCGACGGGACTTGCTTTTCCAATTAAGCTACGGGAATCTTAATGATTCATGACAATTTAAACTAGTATTTGTTACAGTATTTTGCCAAATCTTTCATCACTTGAGCATAGGCAATCTTTTTTTAAATTGTTCTCATCTGGCAATAGGTCTTTGTTCAATGTAACCTGCAATTAATAGGTCGTGTTACATTGAAGGTCTTAACTTTATAAATTCCATTATTTTTAGAATGAAGTAAATTCTTGCATTTCGATCATATCGTCTTCGATCAATAATTATTATTTGTTTGCAGAACTGTAGATATTATAATCGATGAATTCAGAATTTAAATAAATATATTCGTGACGTCGAATAACGTCTATTGAAATTCCATCAAGTGCTCTGTCATGGAATTATTTTTTATTATTACATATTTTTAAAATTTATTTAGGTTAACCAAGAGGATCAATCACATAGGATAAGAATATGAATACAATATAGAAAAAAATATGTGATGGTTTCAATAATAGGCGGACACAAAAAGCATTATAAATCAAATTAAATCAGAGCAAATATTATATACAGCTATAATGAATATAATTGGAGAGTTATTGAAAATCGTTAGAGAGAGAGAAAAAAAGAATATACTTACATAGATAAGACAGGCAATGCAGGAAAAGAAAATACAATAAAAATATAAATAAGCAGTCGTCCAGAAAAAATAATTAGTCGTGGATTTTGGAGCAACTTAATTTGAAAAAAGCAAGAGATCCACTCGATCACTGTGAAGATTCAAGGTTCTGGAGAGTCGAGCCACCAAACAATCATTGTAACTTAAATTGGTTTTATATGTATGAATGTATAAAAGTGAGAAAATGTGAGGGCGAATATTGACTCTTGGTATATTAAATTTAATGTTAGACAGTAGTTGTGGGGAATATGTATGGTTATTAATTATTTTGAAGATAAAAATAAGGTCAGAAATAGTACGCCGCGTTTCTAAAGATTGGATTTTGAAATGTTCCAATTGGGAAGAATAATTGGGTAATTTGATATTGAGGTGACTGATGAAAGATAGATGATATTTTTATGATGTGTGAAAAACAATACAACATTAAATAATTATATCGATTGTTGAAAGGAAAAAGAACGTAACACTCAATTTTTTCAAAATAGGTTTTATTTGATAATAACGTCGTACAAGAAATGTAGTGTATAAAAGATGTAAGCTGCAAATGCCGATTTATTATCTAAATTTAGCTAGCAATTATTAAAAGAAGATGGAAGTGAAATGGGAAAAATGACTTAACCATAATTTGTGTTGGTTTTTCTTTAATTAGCTCAATTATTAATATCAGATTAGGGATATAAAAACCAAATTATTATTAAGTTATGCACTTCACGGTTGTGTCTATTTGGTATTTTATCTTTGACCGAAAACCATAACAAAGATGTTTTTGAGCCTCCTGTAAAATTTGATTTGTGTGGATTACGTCCTTTTTCCTTTCTACAGTCGATATTATATAAGTATATGATAACACAAAGAAAATCAAAGATTCCTGAGTCGAATTTCGGCCAATATACCATATGTATATTTTACTAATTATTAGTTTAGTAATATCAAGTTGATTTTTAATAATATTACATGTGCAACTCTTCATAATAACATGTTTTTATTTGCGGGGTGTTAGTGTACTGTAATAAATTCGGTATTCTGTAATGTATCGGATCAGCCTGTATAGGATTCAAGACCTCGTTAAGACTTCATAAAGCAGCAGAGCACAATAATATTTCAAGTGCTGCTTCCTCCAGCGGACACGCCCTCCCGGCCTTATGCCCTACGCCACACGCCCAACGTCTACCGCTCGCCGTCCTCTTCCGCGTCATAAATATCCTGGTGTAATTCGCGCATTATGCAACCGAGCACTATAAGCCTTGAATTATGGTTTGCTTATGTAAAGTGTCGCGGGGATTGCCCGGTTCGACGTACAGGGTGGCGATTTGCTTGTGATATGATTATGAAGATGTGTCTTAATCAGCAGTACCAATATCCCGTTTACACGTGCATGGATTTCCTGTTCACAGTAAGAAAATGTATCGGTAAACATATATTATCCTGCAGTTGGCAAGATTGCGTGTATGAATCAAACAAGTTTGGAAGCTTCTGAATTTTAACGCGCAAGTAAGATCTGCGCCTGCGCAGTAGAATGATAATGGCAAACCTGCCGGTAAAAAAATGAACTATTCATTGTGAGGTTAACCGATTTTCAATACGTCCTGTCAAATAGTACTATAAAATGACGACATCGCGCCTCGCTTACTCTTGAAGAATGAGATTGGAGAGACAGTCAGTACTTTTACGTGTAAGCAGTTATTGTCACGATAGTTTAAAATAAGCACTATTGCCGACAGTAAATTCATATACGTGTACAGGCGCTATAACTTCCACAGACTAGATGTGATTGAAAGAAACTTTCTTTTGATGGATAAGAACAACACAAATATAAACCCAATCAAACATACTCGGCCCGCACTACACTCGGTGTTAATCGAGCGTACCACGAGTTGCTACAATTAGATGTCAATAATTAACAGTTTTTTATGCATGGAAATAGCTCGGTAGCAGATATCTATGACTGAGGTCATCAAGTGTGCTTTAGCTGAGTTTGCAGAGACTTCATTTAATAAAAGTGCCCATATGAGCGAATAATACTGAGAACTAACGTAAAAATGATTCTAATTAATTCACATGTAATACAAAAAAAGCTTAAATATTATTTTATTGGACATACAACACTATGTTCTGCGGAACATAGCTTGGAAATTATTGTATTTTACAGTGGTGGCGAACTTATGGCAAGTGTACCACGTACCTATGGTACTTTTGAAAATTCTGCTGGCACGTGAAAGAATAATTGTAGAACCTCAACCGGGCCAACGCACAACGTCCCGGAATTTAAAAGGTAAGGTAAGGCTTGGAAAAAATAAGGAGATCGGTACGAATTCTGGACACAGAAGTGTTAATTTTCGGTGGAAATTTTTTTTTTTTTGGTAGAAAGCGGTATTTTTGACATGTCACGTATTATTATATACGTGATATCGTGAGTATATACGTGAGAAAACTGATGTGGCTACTGTATTGATAGATTTAAAAATATTATAAATATATTCATATTAAGGCAATAATTGACAACTTCCAAATTGTGTATTTAAAATTGAAATTAATTGTTGGAATTTCACCACAGAACAGATTAAGAAATATAATTCAGATAGGCTACTACATTTTGAAGTAGGGTTTTGAATATGTTAGTGTCATACGAAAATGAAACACACATTATAGACGTGCAATAGTGTGTATTGCAACCTTCAAATACACTAATATTGAATGAGCGTCAGTGCATAAGCTGTGAGCAGTTGTCAGAACGAAAGAAAAGCTTAGATTGATGTATTCTTGACATGTTTTAAGTTTATCTCATATTATTTTACACTCGAGTTCGGTTGCCTGTCACTATACATCCGTTAGATATTTTAGTTCCCATTAATAATAAAATTCAGTGAACACACGAGGAATTTAGACGTGACATAATTATGCTATCATTTCTTGTCATTGTGGTCGATTATAGAGTGGAGTTAAAGCATTTGTTTTAGTCGCCGATGCCGTGTTAACAATGGTTGAAAATGACGGTCAATTCACCAATAATTTTCGAGCCAAATGCGATTTGTCAATTTAGTAGGCTATTGCATACTTTTAGAGCTTTTAAAGTGTGCATTGATGTATAACTCAATTCGCGTTAAAAAGTGGACTTAAAAGCTTTTGATACTATACGATTTATATTTTTGATGGTTATAATAAAATGTATTATTAATTATTTTTTATTCAACGAATAGTTCACAAGATTTAAGAATGTAACATTCTTTTTATTAAAAATGAAAATTACGTATGTTCAATAAAAATAATGTTCAACATTCTTAAAGCTTGTGAATTATACGTTGAATAAAAAGTAGTTAATTAAATTATTAGCAAGGTTAAGTAAATTACAACAAAAAATCTTGGAGTGATCCGTGACGTCGGTTAGTAAATAATACTTCGATTTAAAATACAAAAGCCAATTGCCAATAGGAACTCAATTTGGAAAGCAATTCAGAGAGTATTGTAGGAGCTATTAGTAAATATTTGTCGCAATCAGATACGACACCTATAGCATTGTTGACGCAGGCTTAAATCCTGCTGGGTGTCAAAAAAGATTTTTCCTATTGGTTATATATTTTCTCAAAAGTGTTTTCAAAATTATGTATGAAATATTTTTCATTCATTCATTCCGATGTCATATGGGCCTCCACGAAGTGAAGGTTTGTATTAACAGAATTTGTTTTCATTATAAATGGATGTCCGCCACTTGCTCGACCTTTTAAGTCCATATTCTGATTCATACACAAATTAAAAAATAATATCTTTACTTCCCAGACCTAGGATTTGACCCTGGGACCCACGGCGCTATAGGCCGTCGCTTAAGCCACGCGGCCATAACATATTATTACTAAATTTTAATTTTATTTATATTACATTTGCGATCATGGCATGGTGTCAGAAGCCGTGGAAATTTTGTGTTTAAATATGCAAATGGCGAGCTCATCGCTTTTGTGGAAGTGTAAAGTATAGCATTGTGGAAGTTGAATTTAATCAACAATCTAACACTTAATATGCACTTACTCTCGACTCATTTAAATGGTCGCCATTAACATTTTGTTTATCTGCTCATCTCGCTAGAACTAGAGTTAGTTGAAAACCGCAGATTATCAACGCAGCCGCGCGAATATTTGAAATTACACACATAGTGTTTTATTAATAGCGTGTAAATAAGTTCATGCTATGTTACAGATTGATAATAATATATGCACAACATTGTCATACATTTTGCCGTAAATTTAGATTAGAAATAGACAAGTGTATTCAAGTGAAAAAGAACGAGGAACTGGAAGAAATAAAAGCCCGTATAACCGCTGCAAATAAATCGTACTTCTCATTGCTGCCCATATTCAAATCCAGAAATGTCCACAGAAAAACTAAGACCCGGCTCTATAAAACCGTCATACGCACAGTCGTTGCATACGAGTGCGAGTCATGGACTCTAAATATGAAAGCAGCTGAAATGGTGGACTGCTTTGAGAGAAAGATCCTGAGGCGGATATACGGACCCATGAATGATGGTGGGTAGTGGAGAATTAGGTACAACACGGAACTATACCACTTATACAAAGATTCAAAACTCTCTACCTTCATAAAACTCCAGAGGCTAAACTGGGCAGGCCATGTCCAGCGCATGCCTGAGTCACGGATACCGAAGAAGATCCTCGAAGGAAACACAGGGGGGAAAAGGCCAGTGGGAAAGCCACGCACACGATGGGGTGATAACATTAAAAAAGATGCCAACCAGCTGCTAAAAATTATGAACTGGAAAAGACGTGTGGAGGACCGTTTCGGCTGGAGAACGGCGGTGGAGGAGGCCAGGGCTCGACTTATCGACTGTAGCGCCATCGAAGAAGAAGAATTAAAGTGAAAAAGTAGAAAATAATAACGAGCATCACGGCATATAATATGAATTTTAAGCCCATCTCTACATTTTTGTGCTGTTTTTTTGTTTGATAAATGAATGCATCACATTGCTTGCATAACGTGCGTATTGCCTGGATAAACCCGATTAAAAAATAGATCCTCCATTGTTGGAATTCTGCTCAATGTCACCATTCTGTGACAGTGTTGCCAACCAAATGATTCCGCGAAAAATGTATTATAGTAAATTATACTATAGTTTTACGTCATATAAGCCAAAACTACTATAATTTTGAAGATTGACAATGAAAAAATTTATGTTTTGTGTACTACAGTTTTTTTTAAAATATTATAATTTTTATATGTTTGTATGTTAAAATTAGCATTATGAAAAGGTGACAACACTGTTTCCCATGAAAAATATTTGACGTACAATTGTAGACAGTTGGCACAGTGCGTTAAATACATTTAAATCTAAATCATGCGCGAAACTTCTCGGTGTTAAAATCAGAATTAAAAAGTTGAGTGAAATGGAAGATGAAGTGATCAAATTTAGACATAGCTTTAGACAACTATAAAAATACCTGGTGGCAGTGCTACCTGTCAACATTGCTATCAATGCTCTCAATAATACTATTTGGCTAACAATAACATTATAAGCAAATCAATATAGGGTAACAATATTCTTAGCTAAAGAACGGTTTGAATACCAAAATAGATAGGAAGGTGCCTATTTAGATAAAGCCGATATATTTTACATGTATGTGACTTTTTTGGTGTAGCGCGTATGAGATGGATGCAATGTGGGTGTTCCGTTTATGTGATCGTGCAACAAAGTCGAAAGCTCATGCAAATTTACGTAGGTAAGAGAGAGACAGCTTATACGTTACAGACAGGGGTGCCGGACGAAATTCCGAAGGCCAAAATCTTGAATGCTGAAATCCCGAATGGCCGAAATCTCGAAAGCCAAAATCCCGAAGGTCGAAATCCCGAATGGCCGGAATCCTGAAGGCCGAAATCCCGAAAAAAAAAATACAAACAGTAACAATTGCGCTATCTTATCAAACACTTATCTTGAATTGCGCAAATTTACAAGAGAGACAAAAAACCATTCATTTGTAGAACAAATAGGTTTTGTCTTTCCTGTAAAAATTTGCGCAATCTTCCACTTATTGACGCAATTCAAGATAAGTGTCAAGATTGCGCAATTATTATTGTTTGTATTTTTTATTTTTCGGGATTTTGGCCTTCGGGATTCCGGCCATTCGGGATTTCGGCCATTCGGGATGTCAGCGTTTGGGATTTCGGCCTTCGGGATTTAGGCTTTCCGGATTTCGGCCATTCGGGATTTCAGCATTCGGGATTTCGGCCTTCGGGATTTCAGCCTTCGGGATTTAGGCTTTCCGGATTTCGGCCCAAACCCTACCGACAGACAAATAGATAAATGAAGACAAATGTATAACGTAGTCATCGCGACAACAGTAGAACTTCGACAAGTACAAATTGCGGTGCTATCATGAAACGGCAAGTTTGATCAATGCCTTGAAAAGGAGTGAGAATAGACCGATGCGTACCTAACCAATGTTTTAAGGCTTAATTTTTTTCAAAAAATAGCCATCTCGTTTATGTATTATATAATATGTGCTTCCCGAACTTTTTAATACCACGACCCCTTAAATCTGAAAAGAAATCCCCTGCCCCCCATCGCCGAAAAATAAATTAATAATTAAGTTATGACACGCTTTATTTGGAAATAATTATTGCTGTAACTATACATTTATCACCAACAAAATTAAATAAGAAAAAAATACTATACTGAAGCCTGCAAAAATAAATTAAGTGGGAGGGATGTGCAAAATTCGGAATTCTGAAATACTTTTTTCATTAAATTCTACTCCAAGTGAATTATCTGATCTGATCTGATTATGATTTTTATTTAATAAATTAACTTAATAAAATTATAATCATATTTGAAAGATTTAGTAAATATCATTCTTATCCAATTGTATTTTTGATCCCCATTCAAGTTTTGGGAAACATTTTAATTAAATTAATAATTATATTTTGTAGTTATATTGAAAGATGTCACGGCCCTCCGCAAAACCCCTACAACCCATGACCCACAAATTTGGGAAGCACTTTATTATATCATAATAATTATTGTTTTAAAAAATGCATTGTTTGTAATATTTAAAAAAATAGAAAACAGAACTGTAATTATAATACTTATTAATTTCTTTAAAAAAAATAGAATAAACTAAAATTAACCCCCTTGACATGTGTGTCAATGTTTTAATTTATTATTGAAAGTTTCTAAAAGAAAATTTGTTTAATTTATTGTTTTTTGTATTTATATATGACGTTTAGAATGTTGCCATTTGTACAATGTGTCAATCGACACAGATTAAAAAGACGACGTTTATCAAACTTTCTTTACCGGAATGTCAAGTAGGTATAACTACCATTTCAGATTATGAGATGACATATTTAAGAACACACAAGAATTATCGGTAATGGTGTCACAGATGCTGTCATGAGCTTTTATGATTTACGAAAACAGTTTATTCCATATAGACAATTATAATAAATACCTTCTTCTGTCGGCGCATCGGCTTTTCGATCCAATAATCGTTAATTGAAAATTTGAAATTTTCATACATTTTGATACACCATTACCACAAACTAAGATTATAATATGAGGTAATATTAGGTTGGGGTAGGTTAGATTAGGTTAGTTTAGGTTATGTTATGTTATGTTGGGTTAAGTTAGGTTAGGTTAGGTTAGGTTTAGGAAAGTTGTAAAATCTCATGTCCACCTCTGCGGCACATTTACCGAATTATTGAAGAATGTAGCTGAATAAATTTGATATTTAACGTTAATATGAAAAGAAAATAGGACTTATTACTTCAACGGCTCAATAATAAAGGAAGTAACAACAATAAACAACAATAAAATATCCAGCGTTGGATGCACAAGAATTTAGCTTTATTATGTTGAATAATGTTGCATGTTATGTTTGATAACTTCTGGTGTATTCAAACAATGTGTATTATATTGCATTAATTATAACTGATTATAAACAATAAATATTTAGGCTACTTGATAATAATAAACAGTATCCCTGATATATTTCCCGGGGGGCAATATTAATAACACCTCTTCCCAATTAAATGTAACATTACCCACGACTAATACAAAATATTCTGGCGTCGGGAATTCATAACGACAGAACAAAATTCTGTCGCTCTACGCCTCTTCCAGTGCTCCGATTGGTTGAGGTTGGCATGTCGTTATGTTGTAGGAAAGCCTTGTAACAGGTAAGAATTTCTGCCGGAGGGCAAATGGTACGTGTTTCTAGCGACAAAGGGCTTGGTCTGCCGTGGGAGGTTATGATATTAAAACATGTATTATGCCGTAACTCGTGAGTGAATAAATGTTTGACCTATTTTAGATAATAATAAATTATTACGTTGCATGAAATGGAGGAATTTGATTGACATATTAAAAGATGACAAGTTTATAATAATATTCTATTGTATAAAAACAGTTTAGATTTTACAATGCTTTAGATGACGTGTCATTTTCTTTGGAATATTGAACTTTTGTTATGTTAATTTAGCATATAAATATTGCATCGCTAAAAATGTCTACATCTATAGGGAGTGGATTTACCAGCCTCACAGCCCTCGCTATTGGTACCTGGTGAGCCTGACACGAGGAAACACCTTTGTAATTGTAATTGACGGGTGCATAAAATTCAAATTTTCCAGAATTTTGGGATTGGAAACTATACCACGTGAGAGCAGAAAAAATGCTCTAAAAGCAGAAGTGATATACAAGCTTCAAGAGAACGGAAGGCGAGCATGTCTTGAATAAAGTT
Source organism: Rhyacophila brunnea (assembly GCF_057557595.1). Lineage (NCBI taxonomy): Eukaryota > Metazoa > Arthropoda > Insecta > Trichoptera > Rhyacophilidae > Rhyacophila > Rhyacophila brunnea. The sequence goes on along the minus strand of NW_028232893.1, from coordinate 17,232,167 downwards.
AGTCGAAAAATACTCGTTTGAGAAACTGACAAAAGGAAAATATTTATATACATCAAAATAAAAAGATGTCGAAGAAATTTCTTCTGAACACACTCTAATACAAGCTTATAGGAAACCTATAGGACATGCGTAAGTATTTATTTAATATGTAACCAATGGAAGCCATAATAATTAGCAGGCTTACTATACATGACGTCTACCGATAATTTTGCCAATGCGAAGATTATAATTTGTTCAAACGGTAAAAATATTTTTAAATCACAATCACTTACCATATTTTTTTTTTAATTTTCTGATTACAGATTAAATAATTTCATATTTTAAAATAATAACAGTACACCTTAAGTGAAATATTATTATTTGTTCAATATGATAATAATATAATGTGTATGCTGAAAATTTAGGCCTTTGTGAGAGGGTGAAAAGGCGCATAATAGTTTGAAAGGGATCCAACTATACGTGTGCCTACTGTTTCTTACCCAATATGATGCTATGTTTGTCTGTTGCTGAAGAAATCGTTTCGTCTTAAGCACGCGTAGCTCTGGGTTAAAACTTCCTAATGAAACAATTAACACCACGTCATTATATCACCAACATACTTCCGTTGTCTTAATGATAGGTTCAAACATAGAAGCCATTTTAGGCTTGTAGGATTTTTGATAGGATCGGTTCCTAGCTAAAATTAATTTAATTAATACCCTGGAGGTATTCTATAAAAAAACATTTAAGTAAGTAATTTTCAAAATTAGTTAAAAAAATTTAATTTTTGTTTTTTGTAGAATGTGTACAACTTCCATCTCTTTACTTTATTTTTTACCAAGTCATTTTCATATCCACGATAGCCGAGCAGTGACGTGTCGGCATATATTATCATGAGTCCCAGGTTCGAATCTCGTTTGGAAAATAATAAAAGTTTTTTCCCATTGTGTAGTATTTGGGACGGCTGTAAATGTGGGTGTAGTGTGTAAGGCGCTGGCCTTCCATCCGGGAGCTGTGGGTTTGATTCCCGGTGAGGACACAATATATTTGTGTGATTTTCTCAAAGCCTGGATGTTTGTGATTATTCAAAATAACGGTGTTGAACGTTAAGTACATGTTTTTACTATCGGGGTGATTGGTCTATCCCCAGAGCTACTGGACTGACTATGATTCGTGCGAAATATAATTTGAGGAATAAATCGGGTATTAATATTTTGGGCAGTTGTAAGAATATATATGTAGGGTTACTGCCAAAAGTTGGTAAGTCTCGAAATCATGTTATGAAGTAATTGCAATTAATTTGAAGTTGGGCATAATATGCCCTCTAAAATCAGGAATAATGCTAATTTCTTTGTGCTTTATGTGCACGTTCTATATATCAGATGACCAAGAATTTATACATATTAATATATAGACCCACAATCCATTGTTCACTCTAAATACTTAAATTATCGACTTATCAACTTCTGACAGCAACAAACTCACTATATTATGTTCAGTATATTATTTTTTTTTAAATCTGCAAATTTATTTTAATGGCACTTTTAGATTTTTTTAATCTAGAAAGTTTTACTGATAAATTTACCCTATTTAGTTATCTTCTTTGGCGTGTTTTTATCTACTAAAACTCAGGATATTTATTTAAAAAAAATACACAAACTTGCTGGACTAGATCCGCTATGAATTTCCTCGCTGTGGGCCGGCGTCAGTAATGATTACTTCATCAGCGAGGGTCCCTTATTGTTTACGCTCTCGAAAGTAGAGTTTATCCTTTGTATATTGCATACCCTTTAGCCTTTAAGTATTACGGCGTTACACAATCGCTCCAAAAGATTTAATTTATGTACTCGTAAAATTAATTAAACGGTTCTCAGTTCGCTGGGAATGGCTTAATGTTGCTTATCCCTAAAAATGGAAATCACTAACATAACATGACGTAATAGTGTACATTGTTATTTGCTTTGTTGTAAGACTAAATCAAACGAAACAATTATATGGATGAAGCATACTATTTAACAGTGGCGCAGCAAGGAGTGGGCGAATGAGGCAGCCACCCAGGGTGCAGATGTGAAGTTTCGTTGAATTTTTTCAAATTAGTGATAATTTAATATCGACTGTGGAAAGGAAAAAGGGTGTAATCCACACAAATAAAATTTTATAGGATGCACAAAAACGTGTTTTGGTTTTCGATCAAAGTTAAAATACAAAATAGACATAACCTTGAAGTGTATGATAATTAATAATTTGGTTTTTATATGCCTAATCTGATTTTAATTCATGAGTTAATTAAAAAACCAACAAAAATGATGGTTAAATCGTTTTTCCCATGTCACTTTGTTCTTTATGTAAAATTGTTAACTAAACTTAGATAATAAATTGGCATTTGAAGCTTACATCCTTTGGACACAATGTGTATTTAGTCGTGTACAAAGTTATTATGCAATACAACCTATTTTGAAAAAACTGAGGGTTACGCCCTTTTTCCTTTCTAGACTTGATATATAAACAGAATTACAGATCATAGAAACTTTTTTAGAAGAATATTATTAATTAATAAATGTTGCATATTATAATTATTATAAAGGCGATGGTACTAACACACGTGTTATCGCACGCATAAAGGTTTCTTTCAGTCCTTGGGAAACTATCTAGATTCTAGATACTAATTATATTATAAATTATTGCACAAATATTTTTTGTTATAGTCCACTCAATAAAATAACACAATATAAAATATAAGGCACGTCTTGGTACTTAGTGAGCAGTTTTAATAAATTATTCACCAAGCATTAATACATTGTATTTCATCCCGAAATGGCCAAAGTATAAGAAGAACGATCTTGAAATGAATGTTTTATTGTTTAAAAAATTGCCTACGGCGCAAATATGTTTAATAATTATTATCTATAAATGCATAGTTTTTTATTGTTATTTGATTGGTTAGTAATGTCTGCTTATCATGCTTTACTCATGTTGAAAATTCTTGCTAAATATAGCTACAAAAATATTGGTATATAGAATTCTATATATTTTCATGAACAGAAATTATAAGTTTAGTATGGCACACGGTTCCAAACCGCATACGGTTTCAGTCTATGTATAGCATCTTGGATGGTTATTAGTTATTTAATGCGTGTTATTTAAAACTTTTAATGGTAAAGAAACATAGGCGGATGCAATATTAATTATAGGTTTGTAGTATAGATACAAAAGTGCACAGGTACAAGTTTTGTAATGAGTTAGATGAAGATTTCTTATTGCCGTGGGCGTTAAAAAACCTTGCTACGCCTCTGTTGTTTAGTCTTAAATTACATATTATATTGACGCTAGAATTTTCGTCTAATGTTTGGAATTGTACCCCAAAGCCACATTACCGATATTTTCAAGTGTTTTTGACACTACTTTATGGAAAGAGTTTCGATTTAATGTGGGGATCTACCGACAGACGTATTTATGTGGACAGTATAGTTATAACTACGATACGATTTGACTTGTGTTAGTTATTTGAAGATAGATTTTAGCGAGATTTATCTATGGGCAATACCGCTTAGGGACCTAACCTAACCGAAAAAAAACTTTTTTTTTTAAACGGGTCATGTTCAAACACGCGCGTTAACCTGATTTTACTCCCTACTTCAGTTATATTTGTCAATTTATTGCTACGGCCGTATGTTGTAGCTTAGCCACGGGGAAATGGCAAAAGAAATGGCGTATTTCAAAAAAATACTACTTTATTCTTAGTTTAATAATTATTATACAACAATCATTATTCGTCGGATGTTTATCACACTTGAATGGTCAAAGACATAGCTCATAATCAGTATCTTTAGAATTATCTTCAAATGTGTTAAATTTACCCATTTTTTTAATAATAAAATGCCTAATTCTTATCAAATTTGGGATCACAGAGATTATAAATATATTTTTTATCGTAAATATTTCACTAAAATAATGTCAACATAAGTTTTACTAATGGTTTTATAAATGCGTTTAAAAATTAATAAATGTAAAAAATTTTAACACCACTGCACATGGATGTACTGAAATATGACTATATTCTAAAACATTAGATCGAGAGGTTTAAAAGAATACAATTTTATGTAATAAAAATACTTTATGCAGTCATCTAATGTTTAATATAAATAAAAAGGATAATAAGGCTTCAAAAAATATAATTAGATTATTCACAACATTTAAGGAATGTCCAGGATCATGCTTTGAATATACCATAAAAGCTCCATTTTGACCTACGCGGAGCACGTGGGCCGTTAATACGCTTCATGTATGGCGTTGCTGATGATGGGATAGCGATTTTATGTATCCTTCTTTTTACCTACATTCATTAATATGCGGGTGGTGCAAACTGGTTAAATGGACATATATTATTACCTGTGACGTGAAGAAAACCAACGTTTTGTGCAATTGCACCTGTCCTGATTTCTCTCTGATTAGCGACGTACAAAACATCGAGAGCGGCGACAGCTTCAGATACCTGGGGGTACACATTACAGAAGATGGCATTTGGCAGAAAGAGCTCGCTATTCGAATGGAGATTACTGGAGCAACGTTCAACTTGATGCGGATTATCTGGGACTCATGATTGTACTCGGTCAAAACCAGACGCTTGCATTCTGATGGTCCTCCTTTATGGTAGTGAATAATGGCATCGTACGAAGACTCGAGCAACTGTAGTACTGAGCTTTGTGAACAGATGTTTTCGACGGATACTGGGTTTACGGTGGTATTACTTTAGAAGTAACGAGCAGATAAGAGAAAGCATCAAGCAGCAACTCATTACACTGAGAGTAAAAAGGCGACGTTGGATCTGGTTTGGCTTCGTGCTGTGGATGCCAGAAGAAAAGGTCAACCTGATTTGCATGTTCATCAAGCCAACCGGATTCCAGCGTCCTAGAAGGCCGCTAAATACTATCTGTTGAGTGTATACAGTGGAGATACGGGATGCTGGTATGGCCTGGAGCGATGCAAGAAGACTGGCTAGCGACACAGTTTCTTGGAGGCACCGAGTGGTGTCCATATGCTCCAACTAATGTACGGATATGGCCGAGGATATTATTATCTATAACATTTTGCGTGAGGTATATACGTGTTGGTGTTTGATGTCCCACTCGGGGTCACCACTGTAGCTTACTGACCTTGCCGGTAGAAGATCGCGGCAGAGGTCACCACGGTAGTGTTCGATGTGTGGGTTATCGCGTTGCGAGTAGTCGACGTGTCGTAGGTTATGGTATTGAGGATGATGATGAAGAAGTCGAAAATGTATGCAGGAGCGAGTTTTATTAGGTGTAACGGTTGGTACAATAGTATGTTACAGCAGTTATGTTACAATACTAAACTTATGATAGGTACGGATCCGAGGTCCGCATCTCGGTACAATCAGATGTTGGGTAAAGCGATATAGAGACTGCGATGGTAACAGACTGGAAACGTATCTTCGAGTGATATTTTGATAAATCATTATTCGTTATTAACATTATGTAACATACTATTGTACCAACCGTTACGCCTAATAAAACTCGCTCCTGCATACATCTTCGACTTCTTCATCATCATCCTCAACATCATTCCCGATTCGCCCGCTGCGAACTGACATACCCTCACATGAAACCGATCGGTGCAGGGGGTGGAAGTTTGAAGGTGGAAACTTCGAGCTACTTTACTCATTAATGAGTGAAGTAGATTGGAGTGAGTTGCTCGGGATTTGTGATGTAAATGAGGCGGTACAATTCTTTTATAATACTGTATATAATGTGTTTGATGAATGTTTTTCAAGGAAGTCACCATGTCGTGGTGGAAGGCGATACCCGAGGTGGTTTTCTCGAGAGATTATTGGGGACATTCAGATCAAGCATTGCTATCATAAAGCTTGGAAGGCTGAGCATGGTCAACGCGACTATGAAACGTTTAGCCTTTATCGCTTGAGAGTGAGGCAAGCTGTTCGAATGGCCTATCGAACATATTATATGGAATTGGTAGAAGATTGCATTCGTGAAAATCCCAAATCGTTTTGGGATTATATTAAATCATTAAGAAGGGATGGCGGGTATGCCGATTCGATGAGTTGGAAAGGCGAAAAGGTGACCGGACATGGAGTGGCAGAAGCATTTGTTGGTCACTTCAGGTCTGTCTACGCAAGTAGTATTCCTTATTTGGATGTTGCCTCTGCGTCAAGACAGCCATCATGCGGTGCCCAGTCCATTGATATTTTTCCAGTTGATGAGAGTGATGTGTTAAAATTTATTAAAAAACTAAAAAATACTCACTCATTGGGACCTGATGACGTCCCTATATTTTTTTAAAGGGGTGTGTTGATTTTGTCAAAGACCCACTTGCATATATTTATAATCTTACAATGGAGACAGGTATCTTTCCGGAAACGTGGAAAATGTCGAAGGTTACTCCAATCCATAAGAGTGGTACAGAGTCATCAGTGGAAAATTACAGGCCGGTAGCTGTTCTCTCTGCACCAGCAAAAGTTCTTGAGATGATCATGCACAACATGATTTCTCCAAAAATTGAGTCATTTATAATAAATGAACAGCATGGATTTAGAGCAGGCCAATCAACGGAAACTAACCTGATGGTATTTACCAATTATGTGTCATCGGCCCTGGATAGAGGTCACCAGGTTGACTGTTCTTACAATGACTTCTCGAAAGCATTTGACAAAGTCGATCATGATGTCCTGATGGAAAAACTCCAACTTATTGGATTGTCTGATCGATTTTTGAAGCTATTCGGGAGTTATTTTAGGAACCGTCAACAATACGTATCGTACGGCCTTTATCAGTCACAGACCTTTACCACATTTTCTGGTGTCCCTCAGGGCTCAAACTTAGGGCCGTTGCTGTTCACGATTTTTATAAATGACATAGCATTGGTAATAAAAAATGCTATGTTTTTGTTGTTCGCTGATGACTTGAAACTCTTTTTGGAAGTTGTCACCTTGGACAATTGTCGTCAGCTCCAACTTGATATAGATAATATATTAGATTGAGGCAGGCGTAACAAACTAGAATTCAATATTGATAAATGCAATCTTTTGTCGTTTACCAGAGCCTCAAAAGTGTTGTTTTTCCAATACTCAATGCATGGCAGAGTTCTGTCACGAATATCATCTGTAAGGGATCTTGGCATTACGTTTGAGAGTAAACTGACATTTATTAGCCATATAGTTACCATTTGTAACAAGGCGCTTAAAATGTTGGGCTTCGTCATGCGTACTTCCCGGGTCTTTTCGGATGTTACGGTATTAAAACTTTTATTTAATTCTTTAGTTCGAAGCAGACTTGAGAGTGGGTTTATTGTTTGGGCACCGCATCAGTTGAAGTATGGCCTTATGGTGGAGAGGGTTCAGAAGAAATTCTTGAGACTCCTTTATTTGAGGTTGTACGGATACTATCCGTGGCTTTATCCAACTGACTTTCTCTTAGGCATGCTTACATACTGCAGTTTGCAATTTAGAAGAAATCTTTATTTAGCTATGTATTTTTTTCGACTTACACGAGGTATAAATGAGAACTCTGCCATTCTGGACAGTGTTGACCTGTGTGTCCCTGATAACTATCTTAGAAATAGAGAACATCAGTTGTTTATTCTCCCAAGGTGCAGAACCAACCTGCCACTGGTAATGCCAATTGGGAGGGCGATAACTATGTTCAACGAAATTGCTTCGGGTGTTGATATATTCCACCTACGTGATGATGAGTATAGGTGGACGTTATTTTATAAATTTTTAAAATAGGGTCTGCTTAACTCATGCGGTGTATTTCCATGTACCTATATAATTAATATTTTTGTATGTACATATTTGTTTAATAACATATTATCTATCTCTTTTTTTATGTCATGTTGTGAACGTCTTAAACTTATAATTTGTAATGTCCACAATATGTAAAAATAAATAAATTGAATTGAATTGAATTGAATTGAAAAACCCACACATCGAACACTACAGTGGTGACCCCGACGTGATCAGAAGGACAACACCCACATACGAATTATTTTACGTTCGGTATGTATTATTTTGTATTATAATAATACACGTAGTATGTATGTCAGTATCTACGTATTTGTTCATAGTATTTAACTAAAGATCAGTCGGGTGGAATAGTGGACAAATAACATAATTCAATTCCGACGATTACAAAAATTAATGAAAAAAATGGAGAAACATAGCCCACCCCATATTTCACAATATGAAACTCTAAATCCAGCAGACATTTCAATATTCTAATCTTTGGCAAATAGATAATCAATTCAACTCAAATATGCAATTATCTCTGAAAAACCACCTTGTATGAAAAGGCAAAGGCATGCATGGTTAGTACTAAATTAACTACAAAATTAATTTATTTGAGTCAATAAATGAATCATTGTTATGAAGAAACAAAAACATTTTACGTTATATACCTACTATGAATGCTATGATATATATTATATAAATATTATCCCAAAGTTCTCTCTTTCCATTAAAGAGTGCTATATAGAGATGAGAAAACTGGTCGATTTTGAAGACTAAGTATACTTACTACCAGTATAAAAAAATACTTAGTAAGTATATAAACTTGTTCCAAAATACTTACTAGTATTTGGAATACTATATAGATTGTTTGGCGTGCGTATGCGACAAAAGTTTCATACTCAACTGAAACTAAAACCAACTCCATATTATTAGTATTTTAAAATACGTATCGGCTCAGGGAACTCAGACTATGTATCGGCTTCAATATAATCGCTAAAAATACGCTGAGCTCCGCTTGTCGAAAAGTCCCATTTATTATAAAATTTAAAATTTATGAGTTGTTTTTCTGTTATGTTACAATATTATTGTTAACAAAAATGAATAACAGTGATTTTTTTAAATTTTAAACATGTTTTGAGCGGTATATAACAAGCCTCAGCCTGTGCGTTATCTCACCACTGTACTGCGACACAAAATTTATGACCTATTGTTATTCATACATTTGAACGAAATAGACTAATAAATTTAAATATACCTATATTCAAGTGCTATTTCGTTTGTGCGCATTTAATGTCAATAGTGTTGAAAGTCTACCAACTGGCGAGTGCACAGAACAGCGACTCGCGATGATATCATCAGGCCACAAATACTTAGTATGGGTAGTTTAATCCGAAACTTGAGTACACAAACTGGTGACAGTATTTCCAACTCACCTCTAGTGCTACCAGCTAAAAGCAGCCTTGAGATTTATTAAATTATGTAGAACAAGACGTATTATATTACGTTTTATTTTAAATTATTTAATTGGATTGATTGGTTAACTTTTTGTTTGTTTAATTTATTTTTCGCTTTGTATAACAAGCCATTCGCTTATACATACTTATTTTGAAATTTGAGATAATTATATACCTAGTAAGAGTTGTTTGAAAATATTATCATTCTTTACAATTGACAATAACAAAAATAAACATAGGAAAAGCTATATAATTGTGTAAATAAAAACAAAAATATCGTATTGACAAAGTTTTCTTCTCGAAAAGAAAATGTAACAGCAGTGAAGCGATCAAGGGAAAAGCAACATTCCTTGTTTTTGTGTGTATCTTCTCTGAATGTCCAATTTGAAGTTTGCGCGAATGCTTCCAATTGTTGTTCTTAGAGGTCACATTGGATTGAAAACGCCAGACTAGATACTACCCCTCAGAAGTACAACATAAAGTTTTGGGGACAGTATAGAATACAAGACAACGAATGTTTTGTACGAGAATGAGTTTTGTAAATAAACTTGTTTTTTTTTTTAAACAAAAAAGTCGTTGAAATTTACTTCGTGTAACTTTGCGCGGACCAAGTATAAATAAAATAATTTCACTGAAAATAATTTTGCGATGTCACAAGGTTGTTTTTATTGCTAATATTGAGATAGGATCCTATGATGGAGATCAGTGACGTCCCTTGGGGGTAGGCAGATTGAGCGTCGCTTGAGGGCGGCAGTTACTCGAAGGGCGGCAAATCGAGGAAAATCATTTGGAAAATACCCATAGAAATAGCAACGTAAACTTAGTAATAAGGAAAATATCTTTCCATTAAAATCATCAATAAAATCAGCTCACTGGCTTTGTCGGGTTTGCGATATCTAGTTTACTTCCGTTGCCTTTCGAAGTCCTTGACCAGAAATGACACGTGCTGATTTGCGAATAATTAGTCTGATATTTTGTTAGTAATGTATCCATATAACACATATCTTAGATATTGGACTCATGAAAGCATGATAATAATAATGGATAAAGAAATGAGGCGGCATTTTGGCGGTGCCTAGGGGCGGCATTTTATCAAGGGACGTCACTGATGGGGATGTTAAGAAAAACACAATTTGCCCATATATCTATCTATTTTATATGGTAATCTAATGAAACCTATGCTAAATCGACGTCGTCAGCGTAAGGGATTAAAATTTGGCTCTCGGATAGTCATACCGGTTCAGTATTTTTTCTTCAAGTAACGAGAGGATTAACACTACTCTCTTTGATATCCGAAGAGATCCATGATGACCCATATTATGTAATAGGTCTGCTTTTGGGTATGAAGTTAGACAGATGACTATCATTAGATACAACTATGTTTTGATCATATAGGCCGCTGATCTTGACGAGGATGCCACACAAATGCATACAAAATACCATTTAGGTATGCTCTAATAATAATAACCTTTTGTAAAATTGATTATTTCTTTTTGATTGGGTTTGTTCAAAGTTTTATAAATGTACCTATTATATACCATTATATCTGAATATATTATATAATATAATTTACAATACTATGTGAAAATATTCTTTTAATTAATTTAATCGCATAGAAGAATAATTACAAGATAAAAATAACTTTTTATATACAACGTTTTCAAATTTTCTGTTCAATTATTATGCTCCAACTTGTACTTGATATGAAGTAAATAAAAAACAAACAAACAAACAAATATAGAATACTGAAATGTCATTTTGATTTCCATAGTAACGCACGTATATATTAATAATTAAGTTGCTAGGACCACCCACTTAGCAACCAATATTAGTGGATTGGATTACGGATTTCTTCCGAAATAACTTTTCATACGGAACAGAATTAGCTGAAAATGAATTCAATTCTACTTAAAGATTGCTAAAAGTATTAAAAGAATGCGTTGGCATCGTGTTCTGATATATTATAAAAGTTTCAAATGTCTAGCTAGTCGGGAAGTTAGTTAAAAATCGATTGCAAGATTTGTACTGGATAAACAACCACCGGACAAATAAGAATACGAGCTAATAAAAACGATGTAAAAAACTATAGATTCCGTCGATACATCTTTGAGTGCTAGGTACAATAATCTATTGAGAAGTGAGAACTATTTCTTTCCATAGTGAAAATCTACCATTTGACAGACAATGTTCATTTTTTGTGAAGTCATCAATTTTCGATATGATCTTTATCTTTTTAAAAATGTTGTGTCCATTTTGTGAAAACAGTCTATTTAATTGTGGGAATATATTATATTCGCCTAATATTGATCACTTTTTTTAGCCGTCGATAGCCGCCTTGTGTATAGAATAGACCCATTTGGTTGGTAATTTACTACGTATTAATAAATTTTAGTAGAGGCATTTTGTTGTAAAACAAAACAATGTAAAATAGGAGTTTGAATGCATTGTTAATTAAACATAATTTTTTGTTTTATTTTTCCATTTCGTACAGAGGATAGTAAACAAAATATGGTGAGTTTTTTTAAACCAAAAAAAAAAACACAAAATTTAGTAGTAACTAGAGTTCGTATGACGTTGGGTGTAGCTTAGCGGTAGCGGCGTGCAGTGATGTCCACGATTTTGTTTATTTACTCCGGTCCGTATAAAAACATATAAATAATTGATGGGGGCCTATGCGGGTGGGGAGGGTGACCATTCGTGACAAGCGCCGGCCCGCATACGTGCCAATTGCAGAGTTCGCAATGCGCAGAAAAATATATCGCATCAGCAAGTACTGCCAACTGCACGGAGATAAAATAAACATATTTACTGACCGACGGCAGTAGAAATCAGTCAAAATGGCAGTTGATGGCATTTTGGACGGTCAATATTTTGTTTGGGAGCAGTCCTTCTACCTCTACTAGAAATTATACGACATTCACAGATGTACGTTTACAAACACTACATACATATTATTTTACTATGCACATATTATTATTATGTTTTACTATTAATTTGTCATTATTATACTACGTCGTAAATTACTTTCACGATTTGTAACAGAAAAAAACTATAATATAGGATTTATGCTAATAAAATTTAATATAATAAGTATATAAATAAGGAGTAAGTATATAATGTATGTCACGAATACGTAATAATATGAGTAAGTAATTAAATTACGTACAACATCAGAAAGTAGCGACACCTTTTAATATTATAAAACTATTAGGTCTGTAATCGTAATTATTTTTTGTATGAAGAAATAAGAAAAAGCAAATTTTCATACGAAGATAATAATTATTAAAATAAACTGAATATATATTTAGTTATTTCTGAATACCCTTAGCCTTATCATTGTATCTTGGATATGGACATCATAACAGTGATCTGGGGAACTATTATAGACCCCCGCACTTTCAGGTATAAATCTACGCCCCCGACCCCGGCATTGTTCGTAACCACAAAACAGATTATTAAATATAATTCAGATAGGCTATACATCAATATACTACATTTTAAAGCAGGGTTTTGAATGTGTGAGTGTCCTATGAAAATGAAACACATTATAGAATATGTGCAATAATGTGTGTTGCAACCTTCAAATACACCAATATTGAATGAGCGTCAGTGCATAAACCGAGAACAATTGTCAGAACGAAGCGTAGAATGACGTATTCATGATATTCTTCCACACTCGAAATCGGTTGCCTGTTACTCCACACCCGTTAGGTATTTCAGTTCTCATTAATGGCCATAGCCAAGATAATATGATGGTTTTATTTAATGTAGCACATTGATCTCACGATTGACATCACGCCTTCAAAAATGCATATCGCTCTTCAGTCTTTTAACGTCTTCCTAGGCCATTTCAGCATCCTGTACCTCCACAGTATACACCCTGTGGATGGTATTTAGTCGCGTTCCATGATGCCGGTTGTAACTCTTTTGGTAAACTGTAGCAGTGCCGAGCCATCTTACTATTCAGTTTCGATGTGATAAATGTCTGTTAGGCTTTTTAATTCATCGTTATTCTTACAGTCATAAGCCAGTATTCGCTCCAAGAGCTCTTAAGAATCAGTATACCTACTGTTGGGTCACTAGTGTGGTGTTCGATGTGTAGGTAGAGCATGATGATAATGAAGTCTACGATGTAGCAAGGTGAGATTTATTAGCAGCGTATCGGTACAATAGTATATTCTACACGATAGTTACGAGCTAAGTACTTGGATTCGAGTGACATCTAGATAAATTATTCTTCGTTATTTATACACTAAAAAGTAATACATTAACATTAAATTCTGTTACATAATCATATTGAACTAAATATAGAATTAGCGTTTTAAATTGAGTAGCAAAATGAAATATTATTTATTATTACAGTTGTACGAAAATATGATACTATAAAAAATGATTATTCAGCTAATACACCGTAATGATTTATAATGTGCTGTGATATGTAATAATATACCGTATTTAATGTCGCCAAACAACTTGCTGATTTAGCTAAGATTGTTTGCTGAAAATGGATTCGCTGGGAATATATTACTGCAGAACAATTTGATATAATAGATATTTGATCGCTTATTATTCTGCAGCTACACTACTATTGTTCTGAGGTATGAGCTCTTATAAGTTAGCATACAGTAAAAAAGCACTGTCAACACAACATTGATGATTATGCAGTATTTTGTTTTAACCAAGTAAAGCCGTGAATTTCATATATTTCGCATCGAGTTGAAAGTAGCATTTACCTTTCCCACGCGGATAACGTGGTCTTTTTAAGAGTGCCATGTCTATCACTGTGTTGTATACGCACAGGTTTTTCTCAACGTTTTTGATATTTTCCCGTTGCAAATCAGAGAGAAATCTTGAAAGGGACTGGTTTATCGTATAAAACGTTAGTTTATTGTTTGTTTTGATTTTAAAATCAATTATTTTTACGTTATTATTGAACAAGACGTATTATTTTCCGGCTATAATTGCCAAACAGACATAAGAAAAATAGCATGGTGATTATTTAACTAGAATTAATGGGTTTAGATTACTAACTGTACTATGAAGGTGGATAATATAATATATTATATCGACTGCTTAATCTGCAAACCGGCTAACTCCACTTGGGAAAAATGTTAAGTAAAGAGTTTACTATCGAACGGAATTTTACAATTCCTATTTTTTTTATAAACAAGCTACACTATTAATTAATATAATTACTATTTAACTTCCTTTTTATATATACAGTAGTGAGTTGTTCCATTTATGATATTGGAAATTTGGCACCTGCAATTGACTGTTTTGTGTACAGAACGATAACGCGTTTATTTATAGGTTTAGTAATTTGAAATTTTGTGTGATCATACAAAACATGCTTTAAGTGCAGATAGCTGGTTTATAGATTAAGCAGTCGATATGTTAAATTTATTATCTAACTAGTAGATACATATTTACCTAAATAAGTAATGTATTGTGAATTTTCAGTTTACTTTTCACAATGAAAATAATATTTTATCTCATATAAAAAAGAAATGTGTAGCTGTCGGTATATTATTGATCAAATATCTATTGTTAATGTATTAAATTATTTGACCGCAATAATGAATTCCCAGGACTCATATACCGGTAAACAACTGTTTACCTGTATCAGAAAATTAATTGGCGATATTAAATACGGTATCGCAATGGAAAATTAGTCTAATATCTATTCCCATAGTATCATATTATATTATGACTGTAATAATACATAAAATGTACAGCTACTCGTATTTAAACCGCTGACTCGTTCAATATAATTATGTACTAGAATATAATGGTATTACTTTCAACTGTATAAATTACGAATACTGATTTATCAAAATGTCACTCGAATGTACGTTTCCAGTCTGTTACCATCGCAGTCTCTATATTGCTTCGCCCAACATCTGATTGTACCGAGATGCGGACCACGAATCCGTACCTATCATAAGTTTAGTATTGTAACATAACTGCTGTAACATACTATTGTACCAACCGTTACGCCCAATAAACCTCGCTCCTGCACACATCTTCGACTTCTTCATCATCATCCTCAATACCATAACCTACGACACATCGATGATAACTCACACAAAAAACACTACAAATGAATCTAATTATTTTTCAAGTAACTATAATAATTATTAGTTCTCTTAGTAAAACATTTTCCTATCAAATTACTTTGATAAAAAATATTACTGTAACAGAGCGAAAACTCTAAATACGTTGTGGGAAGATATTTTCTATCAATTTTCATAATTTTCTAAGGACTTAGTGAAAAAATGAAATAGCTCAATTTAAACACAATTATCTTCTAGAAATCTAGAATATATATTTTTTAATGTCTATGATTAGTTCTCTCGGGTCAACGTCTCGTAGCAGATTAGGTTTTCAAATAATAATTGTTTTCTAAAAAAGGCATCCAGTCTAGACATGCTTCGAACATGACTTGAGATTGTCTATTGAAACAATAATTCCATGATTGGATAGGTACATATAACTCCACCGATGATCGTTTTGAAATAATTTAATCAGTCTGATTGATGAAAAAAAAATCCACGCGATTTTAATCGAATTTATTTAACAATAAAGCAGAGAAATTTATGATTACTTTTGGAATGAAAAAAAAAAACTGAACAAATATGACATATTTGTGCGACGACGAAATTAGACGGCAAAAACTGTTATGATTTATGTAGGTAACTTTAATGCCTATCGTATGCTATGGAGAGTAAATACATACAGTAAAGTATAGTAGCTGTACCAATGCTTAATTACATTACATTTGTTTCGTATTTGTTTTTGGAACGCTGTATTTAATTTAAATCTTTTATATCAACGGTTTGTTGCGTAAAGTCCCCAACTTAAAAAAATAGAATAATATAAGATAATGGGCATTAGATTTTAAATAAAACTACCTTTATTTAAATAGATTTTTGGATTGTCACTGAGTCTAATTTTTTCTTTTTTTAAACAATTGTGAAAGTATCAAATATTACTGTAGTACACAAGAGGTACTAAATGCTCACAGGTTCGCCCTAAAACCCCCTGGATAGGCGAGGTTATAAAGTTCGGTGGATGTACGTGGCAGCAAAGAACTAGGGACGTCATTTTGATTTCCATAGTAACGCACGTATATATTAATAATTTAGTTGCTAGGACCACCTCCTTAGCAACCAATAGCAGTATTTTACATTTTAGGGATTTTTCTGAAATAACTTTCCATACAAAACAGAATTAACTTAAAATGAATTCAATTCTGCTTAAAGATGGCTAAACGTATTAAAAGAATGCATTTTCATAGTGATCTGATATATTCTAAAAGTTTCAAATGTCTAGCTAGACGGGAAGTTAGTTAAAAATCGATTGCAAGATTTGTACTGGACAAACAACCACCGGACAAACAAGAATACGAGCTAATAAAAACGTTGTAAAATACGTGCATCACTGTTCTAATTTAAAGAAAAGAGTGTATTAGTCTTGACGTTACCAAAATAATAATTCAGATTAACGATTTTTAAAAAATACTGTAAAAATACTTAGATAAAAATAAGCAGTGAGGTAGGTACGCAAAGCACTTTTTAAAGGCCGGATCAATTAGAATGATTTGAAATACAACATGGCAAGGTCGTCCGGATGAAAAAAATGGCGAGAAAAACTTTTCTCGAAATGGGATGATCCAAGAATAATATCCAACATTTACTTTCATTAATTATTATTACTGCGAAGAGCAATTTCCCTTTTTAATTACGACAATACAAACCCAATGAAGCGATATTACTATGCTGTGGGTGGAAACGACACTCATTTGTTATTTTTGGCGTCAAGATGTAAATGTGTCTACTGGTTTTGCACTGCAAATTTTATAAAATGACAACGAATTATTCTGTTGGAATGAAATATATATATATTAAACTATTTTATACGGAATACAGCGGAAAACGCATTTTGAAAATAGCCGATAAACTGGATTATTTGTTAGGTTAACCTAACCAAACCTAACCTAACCCAACCTAACCTAACTTAAACTAACCCAAACTAACAAATTATCCAGTTTATCGGCTATTTTCAAAATGCGTTTTCCGCTGTATTCCGTATAACCGAAAAGTACCCAATTTTATTTTCCCCACAAGAAGACCAAGTACTTAAGAATATCAACGAATATACCCGCGAAAAAAAATGGTTGGTACCACAGAACAGATAATAATTAGAATACCGATAGGCTATATTCAATACACCGCATCTTGATGCAGGGTTTTGAATGTGTGAGTGTCCAACAAAAATGAATTTTCAGTATTCAACGTAAAACGTATTCTTGACACGTGTGTAAGTTTAACCCGGATTCTTCCTTACTCGAGTCGGTTACCTGCTATCGCCTTACCCGTTATGTATTTCCCTGAGTTCCCTGGTTGGTGCATTAAAATATATCGCTGTTTTTAAATAGGAGCTTGAGAACTAAAATCTACAAAAAGAATGAGATAAACCTTCAATTCGCTAGTAGAATTAAGAGGTCCAAGCTACTACTGTCCAAAAATACGAATTTTTGAGTAAGCAACGTGACTATGAAAGCGATTATTTTGTATGGGTGTGAAATCCGTAAACTATCCAAGTATTTGAAAACAAAATTATTCAAAGAATACTGAAAGGTCTGTGAATAATATTTTAATCCTAATATAGTTAAGATCTTGCCCGGCGAAGACTCATTTGGCGAATAAAACTGATGAGTATTGTTCGAGTGAGTATCTAAAGCAGCAGGTAAAGCCGCGTTGACACGGTCCAAGTACCATCCAAGTACACTTGGATCGAGTGCCATCCAAGTGACAGCTTCATACTATTTATTCCTATCCAAGCTACTTGGACCGCGTTCTACTCATCCAAGTTAACTTGGATAGGAATAAATAGTATAAAGCTGTCACTTGGATGACACATCTTCATATTAATTATTCCTATCCAAGTCTACTTGATCGTACATGGACCGTGTCAACGCGGCTTATGTTAGGAAATTCAAAAAGGTAATGGAACCGCTGTCTTGGGTATTTTATCTACTACAAGGGATTAGAAGAGATATTCTACTTGCTGAGGGATATATTCTATCGTGTTAAAAATAATAACATTGAAAAAAACACAGTTTTTTATTAAAAATATTTTTAGTAATATTTATCGATATAAATCAGAAACCAACTGTTTCAGTCGATAATAAAAGTCACTTGTCATTGAACAGTTGATACAAGCAGACGTTGTCCATGATGTAAAAATTAACAAAATTTATTTCAATATATTATAAAATTGCAGTTTAATATATATCCTAACGTCATATACCACAGCATGTGAAGAATAAAATCAGCATAAACATTTTATAAGTTCCGTGTTTTAGTAGCAATATGTGCCCATCCAATATTTGTAGTAACTAATAAAGTAAATTAAATTACAAACAACTACAAACGGTAACCCCGACGTGATTTGACACTAAACCTTCTGACTAAGCTACAAAAAACAATATATTATTATTATTAATATCACAATTTTTATCATATTTTAACATTTTATAGTTTATATATGTTTTTTATATTTAATTGCAATCATTATCTTCTTTCTAAATAATTAGGGATATTTGATTTTGGTTAAATAATATATCATCAAGAATGGATGTTACCCAATTTAAAACTAACTCTAGATTTTAACCAAGTAGCAAAAGGAGCTTAATTCAGGAATGAAGTTCTTTACGAGCAAAATGTGGATATAGCTAGTTGGCTTTGATTGAAATAATTATGAATAAAAGTAAATACGTTTGAAAATTGCAACCTCGATCACGATCTGAACACAAAAGGCGACCAGGACATTTATTGGAGTCAATAATGTTGGGGTGAGAGAACCACCACCAACCACCCTTCGGTTAAGGAAGGTTCTTTGTTTGATAATTTCATTCAGCGCTGCTGTGAGTCGATTTTGACTTCATATCACTCTATATAATATCTTCGTTATTATAGTCACTGTAATTACCCTTCAACGATTTTTTTTAAAATTATTATTTTTTATAAAAAAAAAATTAAAATTAAAAAATGTTAGTCAAGAAAAAAAAACATCGTCATACGTTAAAAGCATTATTAAGTTCTATTACTATATTATAATATTTTTACTACGTTTAAATTATGTAAATACTGGTTCTCCCTACTGATTAAAAATATTCTTATATGTAGGTACTCAAAACTTTATAATTAATCTTAATTCTTAGAATTTAGGTCATGGCACCTTATGAAAGCTCAGTGTAACCAAATACTAAGCTTTGAAAACAAGCTCAGCCATATTGCGTTACAGAGGCGTCAAGATAATTTTAACCAGGCATGCCTATTTTTCAAGCCAATTGGATTCTGGAAGGCCGCTAAATACTATCCACATAGTACCTTTATACGGCAGATCTACGGGATGCTTGCATGATCTGGGAAGATATATGTGTTGTCCAACTAAAGAGTGGACATGGTTGGCTCACGCCGGGGTCACCATTTATTGACATACATTTTCTATAATGTTGTAATCGACTATAATTTTATCAGACAGGGACGATGATATTAAAACAATGGTTATTGTAGTTTTAACTTGTTTATTGAATGCACTTCCAATATAGTATTGTAATATTATGATTTGTATTTGTAATTTATTAGCTAGTATTAATTTAATTATCTTGTGAATTTAGCATTGATAGTTTTGTATCTTTGCGGACAGACATTGTATGTATCAACGCCCAAAGGACTATAATATTAGCTTGCACGTTTATCAGCTGTAAGAATACTATATTTCTCTTTGTATCGGTAGTGTCGCTCAGCGGTCGAAATGGAAAATTTTATGAACTGGAGCGCTCAATAATTTTCCGAAAATATTAAATCTAATTTAATGTATATTTTATGAAAATACGTGTGTTGATTTTTTGTTATATGACCTATATATAACTCAGATAGTCAAATCATTTTTTCCACGTGATGGGGTAATAATTTTGGGGATTTCATGAACAGGAATGGAACTCCAGTGCGATCCGGTCCATTTTGAGCCCTGCGCATCTATTCTACACACAAGACTGCCTTCGACCGCTGCGGCAGCTATCTAGGGTTCGTTTTTTAGCACTTATTGTAACAATTACAATCAGACCTGTCTATCTCGCTCTAAAATTTACCACAGCTAAAAGTGGTGTTGTTAAAACATAGCACTTATTGTAATAATTACAACTAACTTATGTAGATAATAGATGCGCAGGTGTCGTTATAGAACAAAAATAATGATTATTATTTTACATACACAAGGCACGGTTACAAATAAATCTACGAAATTGTGTGTTCATTCAAAGTCCTTACTTTTACACACATTGTTGAATTCGCCAATTATTAATCAACCCCTACTACTAAGGGATGTTCCACGTCGCCGAATGAAAAAAAATGTAATGTTTGCTGTAAAATTCATGACTAAGTTGTACGTAGTAATTTCGCTTATCCCATCGCAAAGTTTCTTTCGTAATTTGACACCTGACACGCCGAGGCCCCCAAGGGCGCGATGTTTCTTCGAATAACGCCCCTCTTTACGCCCCTGCGTATGCCCTGTAATATATAATATTATCTAAAGATAAGCTTTTTTAGCGATTGTAAAAATATGTCTGCCATTCCATGGCGACGGTAATATATCATGTATAGGGAAGGAAAAAAAGCAGTTTTTAATAGCTTTTTTGAGAGAGACTAAACAAAATAATTTATTTGTTCTTTGGCATTTTATAAATACAATACCTATTACCCCATCAGTGGCAATGACTCGATAGTCTATGATTATTTTATGTTTGAAAAACAAGACGAGCATTTCTTTAGAAGTGACAAGTCTAGTATCTTTACAATATTATTGTTGTGCTGAAAAAATATTTATTGGGATGATTTATTTTCCAAGGGAAATAGTAGAGTTATTAAGTATAGTTAGTTTTAAGTATAGTTAGTTTACAAAATAAAATAAATAAATACATTGTGGAGTAAACGTCATGCCACTTATTGAGGCGTTACACGACTGATAAATCTGACACATGATTGAACATTTCAAATTATTAATTTAATACGTTCACAACATGATATTTAGAAACAAAGTAATACTATTAAAACAGTATTACATAAAAAAGAAATAGGTCAGTATTAGGTTAAAACACTATAAAAGTGTAAATATACAAAAAATATAAATTAAGTAGGTATATGAAAGTACACTGCATGAGTTAAGCAGACCCTATTTTAAAAAATTATAAAACAACGTCCACCTATACTCATCCTAACGTAGGTGAAATATATTAACATTCGAAGCGATTTGGTTGAACAGAGTTATTGCCCTCACAAATTAGCATCATCAATAGCAGGTTAGTTCTGCTGCTTGGGAGAACAAACAACTGATGCTCCCGATTTCTAAGATGGTTATCAGGGACACACAAATCAATACTGAATACTACCAAGAATTTAAAAAAAAGTTTAAGTTTAAGTAAAAGTTCTCATTTACACCACATATAAGTCGAAAAAAATATGTGGCCAAATATTGATATCTTAACGTACAATGGAGTGATAAATAATTACATGATAAAAAGAACTTTTTATATATTGACTTGACTAGCTTATACGATCAAAAAAAATTGTACTTGATAGAAATAATACCGAAATGTCATTTTGATATGTCATATTGATTTCCATAATAATGAACGTATATAATATTAATTTAGTTGCTAGGACCCCAGACCCCTAGAAACCAATAATAGTGTCGAAATAACTTTTCAAACAAAACAGAATTAACTGAAAATGAATTCAATTCTGCTTAAAAATGGCTAAAAGTATTAAAAGTTTCAAACGTCTAGCTAGTCGGGAAGTTAGTTAAAAATCGATTGCAAGATTTGTACCGGACAAAGAACCACCGGACAAATCAGAATACGAACTAAGAAAAATGTTGTAAAAAATAATGTAAAACGATTTATTAGTAATATAATACTTGTATTTTTGATAACAATAACTTCGGAATCTGAAGATGATATTTTAACCAAGTTTCTTCTTTCTTAAGTACGGTTCTTAAGTCTTGATACGGTATAAGAAACCCATAGTTTTTAATAGGTTTTATGAGAAATAAATATTTTTTGTATTTGGTCATTGTTATTTTTAACGAAGATAATAATATTTTCAGGTTTATTTTATTTTGTAAAATTGTAATGTGCCCGCGTTTTTTTTGCGAATTCCCTTGTCGTAAATCTCAGTAGCAGCCCGCAGTACTGTGGAATTTCGCTAAATTCCACTTTTGTTTTGGTTTAATATTCTGTATTTTACCAGAGGACGGCGCTCGCTACTGAAATACATGCCAACTTGTGGAGAATGCTATCACTGAACTGCATTCCACTGCATTTAATATGCATGCAACGTAGAACCAGATACGACTTGATAGTGATGTTAAGAGAACTGCAGTTTATTATAACATAAAAATATTTGAATTGACGATAACAGTCAAAAATTAATTACATCATTAATGCTTATAATCATCATACAAATGTGGAGTTTGGATGCCATGAGAAAAAAATGACCGGACAAACGGAATCTTCTTATTTTCACATGGGATACGATAAAAAATATCAGCTATGAGAATAACCAGCTAAATTTACATATCTACGATTCCGTAGACCAGGGGTCGGCAAACTCTTAGACCAAAGGAGCCAAATATGAGTGGGACAGGCTGGTTTGACTCCAATAATAAGAAGATTTATGCGTGTATTAAACGAACCCTGGTTTTAATATCTCCTTCCAAATAAATATCAATTTAATTATTACAGGTAAGTTAACAGATTATGATTGAGATGAGTGAAACCACGAGTATGCGTTCTGATGGATTACGAGTTGATTGGGCGAAGCAGAACGATAACCTCACGGTTAAATCTTTGATAGCTGAGTGACGATCTTGCTTTCATCTACTGAATGTTTTATATAGATTCGATACAATAGAAAATGCTGTTATCAACTACTTGAATATTTTTGATAATCATGCTTATGAGGTTTATTGTGCAATGCATGATTCGTTCCGTAAATTATAAACAATTGATTTTAATTTGAACAATTATGCAGTTTTAATAATTGAGCAAGATTCATTTTCATACAAACAACTTTTGTGCATATCATGGTAAACTTACATAGCATTATTTCTTAATTTGCGATATTATTGATAAATTGAATTATTATATTATTTTGCTAAATTAGCTTTCTGTTGAAATTTGATTGACTCACATAAATCGCTTGTTTTGCAATTTTAACCATATTATGTTGCAAGATACATTGTAGTTATAAATTAATGGTTTCCTGCCAAGTCATGCTGGATGGTAGGGTATTCACCCTACAAATGAATTAATTACATTTTATAATTGTTTCTTTATTAAGTGAAGAAGATTTCCCGAATAAAACTAAAATAAATATATGTTTTTAATGTTGAAATTATAAATATAATTTTTACAGAATATGAATTACATAGAATTTTCAAGCATTCCTTAAAACTAAAATGTGAACAATGACCTTCCTTGCATTTATTTTGAGAGTTTCTGTATATTAGGTAGGTATGTAACTTGTAGTTTTTAATTTCAGGCGCGACTCCAAAGTCTCATCGGTTATTTGGCTTCTCTTAATGCTATTTATATTATTCGTGTTTGAAAATGATTGTTCACTACATTTATGTAGACTTTGGGGAGAGTTTGGGTAGATATTTCATGTATTAAAAATCGTAGTATCTACCTTATGTAGATCTTTTAGAGCGCTCCACTTTTGTTTTGAAATTAAATTGCATTTTTCTCTCTCCAAATCCTCAATTTTGGTGCATTTACAAATTTGGAGCTCTATAACTCTTTGCTTAATAAATCCACCAATAAAATTGTATTTCAAAAGTGCTTGTGTCAATATCAAATGGAGAAAAATTTAATTTGTCGACTTTTGCAATGGGCGGATTTAAAATAATAACAATCATACCTTTTTGCATCAACCATCACGGACAAAAAATTAGGCTCGCGATAATGTCGTTATATAATATAAGTGACCAATCAATGACAAACATTAAAAATTGTGAATTTTGCAAAAGTTTTTGTTAAAATTGTGTATTGGGAATTTGGCAAAGAACCGCACGCCTATATCTAGATTCTTTTCACTTATTTTACGAATTTAAAAGTATACTTAAGTAATAATGCTATGCTGAGGATTAAACTAGTATAAATCTACCGATGACCAAGTTTATATATCAGCTGTTTGCAACATCTTATATAATACTAAATTCGACATTGAAAATTTTTGAAACCTGTTAAGCGCAGAGGCTTTCTGCGTAATTCCAATTTTAATAAAATGTGTTATGCCATGAATGATTAACAGAACAAATGAATAATAGATAATATAGAGTTGTTGACATTCGTATTACGAACTAATGTTATATTTAGTGGTAATTCAATACTGGGGAATATTTTGCAAATCACGAAAGAGATTTAATGAAAGGTAATTATTAATTGTGGAAATAATAATTTTTGGCAGCGGTAAAAGAAATGAAAGGATTAGGTAGGTACCAATTTTAAAGGGAGCTTTTATCGATTGCATCATAAGCTCATAGAAATTGAGACGTAAAAATGTGAAACATTAGTAAGTGATAGTCGTTTTTAAATTAACCATGATAATCTTTGTCATATCACTTCACAATTCATATATTGCTTCATTAATGGCCTACCAAAGGAGTAAGAGAAAGAAAATCCGCAAAAGAGAGTGAATCCACGTATTTTTAACTGAGCAGTAATATTCCCTTACTGTTCCACAGTAGGTTATTTGTACAGGATAATGGTTTAATGGTGAGTACAATAAATGTCGATTGAAATGAGATTCAATATTTATTCACGAAGGTAAAAGACAGGTGTTGTTGTTTCCGCATCAGTGTCTTCAGCTTAATATAATACGTTTGTTAAAGTTGAAGAATGACAATGAGAGAGTATGGTGAATTACTGCCAGTTTTGATACTGAATAGTTAAAAGTAGATTATTAAACTTATTTGGCATATTGCTCTGTTTTCTGAATAAAAAAAAATACTCAACGCCCCCCAGAAACTTACCTCCTTTGAGCAAATAAATATTAATAATATGAAATGCTAAATTTGCATTGTGTTATGTACTTATGGATTATAGTAAAGAAAGATGTTGTAAATAAGATACCCTGATGTTAAAAAGAAATTAAAAATATAAATAACCTTAATTGTTAAAAATGTATTAATGTTCAGCTATAATTTTGTCAGCAGCATTCTTAAATCACCAGTTTATTTATTCGATTTATTTTTTATTTAACATATTTGTGACCGCGCTGAATCCTCGTTCCGTTAAATAATATTATGATGCAGGAAATGCAGCTAGAACGTTTTAAATTTTTAAAAAAACTTTTTGCTTCCACCATTTTATTTTCAACGATCCCCTGTTGCTACTAACGACCTCCTGAATTGCTCTAATATACTCTAGGGTCTACACTGATAATTATGAAAATACGTAATGTTTAATATAATGACATAAACCCCGAAATCGCTGTTGTATCATATACAAATTTATAGATTTTAATTAAGTGTAAATATTGAAGCAAGTAATTACTCTATTCGGGTCACGTTTTAACATGAAGTAAGCTTCAAACTTGTTTCGATTTGCCATGTGCAACTTTCTGCAACTTCAAGATTGAATCACGCCCTATCACATATTGCAATTACGTCCAATTTCCTTCGACAGGAAAACTCTCATAATTATTCACCACGTCCGCTTGTAGAAGGGGATGTACTTCATCTGGCATTCGTCGGGCACACAATAAAAATGCAAATTAACAAAAAAGAGAATGAATATTCGATCAGTACTACTTCTACTAGAAAACCTAACTTTTTCTCGCTACCTCGTAATCATATTGTCGGTAGATTGTTAAGAAGAAAATTTACGAAGGTTTTAAAATGTTTCACTTGTAGTTATTATTAGATTACTAAGTGGAAAACCCATTCAAGGACGAGAAAAAACAGTCTTAGTGTACTAATAAAACAATTATTACAGAGTATGTTTAGATATGAAACAAAACTTATTTGACCAATATTGATGAAACTTGCACATGTTTTAAAGCACAAATTTTAGTAGACTCTTTCCTTGATTCTAGATTTTTTTTCGAAAATAACAGAATTGTAACGTAACAATATGAGGTGAGGTGTGGTTAAAGAATAAATACTATGGGCGACCTTGGTTTGTTCCAATGAGGTTTCATTTTTTTGCTACGCTCATGGAGACGCTGCTACAACCGAAGATCGTATCCGTCTATAGTTTGGGCAAACTTGTTTCATAATCTCATTGCATGAAAAACCCATTCCATACTAACCATGGTATACCTTAAATTTCAGCATACCGTCTAATATTAATCCCATGAATGGCTCCAAATGCTTTACGAACCGTCAGTAAATATGTACGCTAAAAAATCTATGTGAATTTTGCTAAAATATGGCAAATCAATGGTTGGTTGTAATCATGCAAAATAATTTTCTCTCTGAATTAACTTGAAATAATGACATAATATTGTCAATGAACTAACGCATATTTCATGTGTCTTATATATAAATAAATTCATTTATTTTTGTTAAAGCTCCAATTACGTATTTCATTAAAACTCAGTCAAAGCTCACTTGATAGCGTGGTGACCTCAATCTTAGGTATCTGCTCCTGAAACATTCCCAGGCGTAAACAACTGCTGATGCTTCACACCAAACATCGAGCCTTGTGATACGCTCGATTAAAACCGAGTATGGTGCGGGGCAGGTAGGTTTGGAGGTCCATGTTAGTGGTTTAATGAAACTACTAAGTGTGAGAACCACTGCTTAAGTTTTAGTGAAGAATTCTATTCCTTTTTTTCTTATTACGGTCTATAATTGGAGTGAACCGCAAATTGATAGAATGCAAATAGGACGCATTTCTGCGGTGCATAATTCCCCACTGTCTTCATACAAAAGGGCGATTATTTGTCTAAAGCCAGCCGCGGAAATCTGTTTACCGATCTACATAAATAAATGGGCTTTCTCGGCGTATTTAAATTTTCACGTAGACAATCACGAAAGAGTAGAGAAAAGAATGAAATTTAAATTGAATTATTAGTCCCATTCAGTACGTTTAATTAGTTTTCGAATTGTGTAAGTACCTATCTAAAGGTTGTATTGAATAATTGTACTGTTATAAATTTCCACCTGTATCCTGCATTAGTGGTGTGATGTCGTAGTCAAAAGTCGAAAGGAATAGGTATTTTATCAGTGATTTTGAGCACCCTCATGATAAAATAATTACAAGATAAAAAAAACTTTTTATATACATCGTTTTTAAGTTTTCTGTTGAATTATTATGCTCAATATGCTCAAACTTGTACTTGATATGAAGTAAATAAAAACAAACAAACAAATATAGAATACTGTAATGTCATTTTGAGATTTCATTTTGATTTCCATAGTAACGCACGTATATATTAATAATTTAGTTGCTAGGACCACCCCATTAGCAACTGATAATAGTCTTTTACTTTTTACGAATTTTTCGATTGCACGATTTGTATTGGACTAACAACCACCGGACAAATAAGAATACGAGCTAATAAAAACGTTGTAGAAAAATAATACGTGATGATCCCAATAACAAAAAGCACAATAAATCAAATTAAATTACAAATATTATGTAGGTACAGCCGTAATGAATATAATTTGAGAGTTATTGAAAATTGTTGAAGAAAATAGAGAGGGAAAAAACAGAAAAACATAAAAAAGTATATAGGTACAAAGATAAGACAGGTAATGCAAGAAAAGAAAAATACAATTTAAAAAAATGTGAAGCTAGTTGGGAAGTTAGTTAAAAATCGATTGCAAGATTTTTACTGGACAAACAACCACCGGACAAATAAGAATACGAGCTAATAAAAACGTTGTAAAAATAATGAAAACCATAAATAACATTCTTTTACTAAAAACAATCATTATCCACGATGACCAGTGGCTGCTTGACGACTTTCTAGGTAGTGGGGTTTAACCATTATTTATTAAATAATATACATACCTACCTAATTTATCAAATCATACATTATGCACCAAGCTATTTATAATAATATGATGTTATTCATGAGGAAATGAGTATTTTTTCAGAATAAATAATATGAACTCGAAAGTCGAAATTTGAAACAATCTCGCTGTCGATATTTAGTACCCATTCTCTACGATAAAACAACTTCTAGATGAAAATTCTAAATATAATATATGTAAAAATTATTTCTATAATGGCGAAGAAAATTAATTAGTAAACTACTCCAGAATGGCGCAATGTTATATTAGCAGTCTGTGCAATTATATTATATACTATAATGAAGTTTTCGGTCCGAGTCTGGTCTATTTTGACTCAATGAAATTACTTTACGACAGACTGTCTGAATTTACATGTTTCCAAAGCAAGAAGATTCTTGTAAATGCGATATGTGGATTTATACTTGATTAAATGCTGTTATTAATATTATAACTTGTTGTAAAAGTTATGATAGAAACAGTGGACTGTATTTCTGAGTGAGTTGTAATTGGGACAGTATAGGAAAAGGGTGCAGTGAGTATGACGTAATGGTGACTGACACTAATTAGTGGAATAGTTAATGTTGCCAGGATGTGCAGTAGAATTGATTGTTATTTAAAGACACTTGAGCACCTTGGAGGGGATATTGACATATTACACATACGTGAGGATGAGTATTATAAGTGGTATTGTTTTATAAATTCTAAAAATAGGGTTTATTTAACTCATTCGGTGCACTTCCTTATAACTAAATTTTAATTGTTGTATTTACACTTTCTACTGTTTAATAACTTAATACTGATCTATTCCTTTTTATATACTGTTTTATTAATAAAGCTATGTTTTTAAATGTCATGTTGAGGACGTTTTAAACTAATAATTTGTAATGACTACATGTAAAATAAATAAAATTTGAATTTATTTGGGAAATATGGTTTGAAAAAAAATGCGTTTATTTCATTAAATGGATACATTTATTACATATAAAGTGAACTATACAAATTAAAATATCAATATGTACACAAACAACATGACATGTAAAATTAAAGAAATGTTATTAGTGTGAATCTCATTAAATGGTTAAGAGCAGCGTTTCTTATTAATATAGTAGTATAGATACATGGTACCTATACATAATACTAATAAGTACATAAAATTATACATATTATAATAGGTATATAATATAATATATTACTTTTAATACTACAACAAGCCAAGAGGCCCAATGATAATAGTGACGTGAGCAGTAGTGCAGTGATAGAAGCGAAACAATCAAATAAGCACACATGCTTCGAGAAAATCACATAAATTAATATATTGTGACCTCACCTAGAAAGTCTAAGAGATAGTGTTATAGGCCACTTATTGACGATATGCTTATTTTCTGAAAAAGTACGTAAGAACACAAAGCATATGATAGAGAAGAATGAAATCAGCTTGGACAATAAGTGCTGATGATGCAAGTCAGAAAATAGCACTTTTGATAATACGCAATTTAAGGACTTATGCCTTTTTTGGAATTTCAGGTTTATGTTACGACTAGACAGACCATGTAAATTGGTTCTGAAAAATATGATAAATTAAGTGAAATTTTTATTTAACTGATTTTTGGCATAATATAGGCGTGAAAGTCACTGGCTTAGGTGTCTATACATTTTATACTTAGCTCAAGTGAAGTTAATCTCATGCAGTGTTTTTAATCCTTTTTGAGTTAGCGACACACTTTAATACTAATAAATAGAAAAAAAATCTCATAATTTCAAAAAAAATGCGATACATTGGTTGGATAACTCTGAATAATAAGGTAAATAAAAAGGTACTTATACCCTTTTGTGCAGTGTCTCGTGGATATAATTCCCACTGACACAAAACGGCGAACATTGTCTTCACAGTTATTATTTTCTTTGGCGTCAAAACGGTCGTTATGGTCCACTGCTCTCGAAGCATTTTGATAGTTTTTAAGTAAATACATAATGCAGCTCACGATCTCTATCTCCCTTACTCCTGCGCTCGGGGCGTAGGGTGTACGGGAGGAAGATGGTGGATGTAACTTCGTTGCCGGTCCCGGGTCGAGTATCTGTCCGTCTATTTGGAAAACTATGGAGACTACTGTTCAGGAAACAGGAAACCTCAATATTTTATTCGATCATATTGTTAAGTTATTTTAATATTATCATAAGTATTTTGTCCGATCGTCGTGTAGCACAGGTTATATTTATTTTTTATTTTTGTTTATTTATTTATTTGAGAAAACAAAACATTGTGGCTCACGATAATTGTGGAGTCCATCAAAATAGATCCTGCGATATTTGTACCTAAAGTTAAAATTCCTTTGACGAATGTTTTTACTGTATACCTAATACTTAGCATTTTTTGATAGTACATGGATCAATTTAAATAAATAGTCGAAACATAAATTATATTTTTAGGCTTTATTAATATTAACAAATAATACCCCTTTATACTGCTGAAGGAACCTATCAAAATGCACGTGATTCAAATTCGATTTGATGTCTTATCAATACTAGTATTGCTATTTTTGCGGAAAATTGTAGAACTACGATTGTGATATTAACACACAATATAGAAATCTGTTTTATCTAGCTACTGAAATGAAAAATCGAATAAATTATGAAAATTGGACTTGATCCATAATTATTGTAAACCACCCATATCTAAATTCAAAACGTTCACAACGTGAGATTTACATCATAACAGATATTACCCTCACAAGAGAGAAGAAGGATATATATATTATATAAAAAAACCGAAGTACAATTGTATACAGAAAAATAAAATTTACAAAGAAATACATAGAACGTCACTGAAAATGTCTGTCTTCCGGAGCGCCTTGACTCATTTTGTACACCTCGACCCTGAGTCCGTTTCATGCAAATTGTACGTAGGTACCTATTACATTTCGCGCTGAGCTGTCCGAAAAGAAGTGGCCGTATAGAATTGAGATAAAAAAAATGCGCTGTTCGTGGAGCATTGTGTAGACTGTAGACAGTAATGTTCCAATTTTATTAGATTCAATAAGAATATTATTTTGATATTTTATAGGCACGACTGGATACTTACGAGTACCTATCAGAATTAACTTTGTATAAATTATACGATACGATTGTATTTTTAATTTAACTACCTGCCTATACTCTTTTATTTTTACACTAATTTTATATCAATACTATACAGTCATCTATGTATTTCCAACTTTTATGATTTATATCACATTAAGAGTCCATGTGAAATAATTATACATGAGTACTCGTAGCACACATTGATTGAATACTTTACGCTTAACACATAATAAGGTTATTTTTGAAGATACTACTCAGACGTCCAAATGCGTTTGGTTCTGTGAGAAATCTTGTCATACATACTACCGTCAATTAAATTAAAATAAAACACAATAAGTAACTTTTCAACAATTTAATTATCAGCAAAAGTGGTTTTGTCCATTTCAATAAAACTTACTTGTAAATTGATAATGAATATTAAATATTTTTAAATAATGTGAAATTACTACTAAATATTATAATATATTATTTTAATTAATACAATATCTTTCCACAAAGAAATAACATTACCATAATTATGAAATTACTTCTTTGTGGTATAATATATTAGGCTGTATTAATTTTCATCACACTATTCATATAGGTATCTAGACATTATTTCATTAATTAAAATAAAACACCATATGTAGTAGGTACTAATTCCACTTAGTTTAGTGTTGATTGTCTTCATTCGCTTCAAAAAGACATTGTCAACTGAGAAGATATACAATAATATAATATATTATATTTTATACTAACGAATATTGAAATTCAAAATTATTTATTGAAGAAATGAATAATAATTAAATGAAATTCTCTCTTCAAAAATAAATCAGTGAAATTTACCTAATTTATTAGAAAACATGAAAATAAAATTTATATTAAACTAAGTGTAATTAGTACTACATATTATTATTATTGTGTTATATATGTGTATATATTATAACCAATAGAAAAATCTTTTTTACTCTCTGAAGCGCTTTCCAAATTGAGCTTCCTGCGGGGGTCTTACTTTTCAAAAAAGATTTTTCATATTGGTTATAATAACATATTTTCTCAGAAGTGTTTTCAAAATTATGTTTGTTCAATAATTAGAATGTAACATTCTTAAATCTTGTGAATAAAAAAATAGTTAATGAAAAATTAGTATTTCGTAACTTTAATATTTTTTGTTGTGGATGTCTTCAGCTAATTTGTAATGTCTTGTAAGACGATCACACAGGCTGTTAAGCAAGCAAGCAAATAACTAAAATATTTGTATATAAATAGTATATAATATATATATTTAATATAAAATATAATATAAATAAGATAATTATTAGTGTTGTATGCATGGTGAATTTTTTTATTTTACACTTCACAATCTTCTACAATAATTTTACATTAATTATCTCTATACACAGTATTTAATGGAGAAAAAAGCTTTTTGCAAAAGTTTATTTAAGTTTAAATTGTAGTATTACATTTTATATAGTTGAAAGCCTCTGCGACATGGAGATACTCTAAGGGGGGTGATGATTAATGTCTCTCTCAGGAGTATTGTAAGGAAGGAGTAGATTGCTGACCAGCAATCTGGTTGCATTCTTTCTTCAAGTTATTTTTAATCTGATCTTCGAATTCATACTGTGCGCTGCTTTGGTTTATTAAAATAGAAATGTAAAATGCTTGTATAGAATTCCAAGCCAATGTATTTCTTAAAAGTTTTGTTAACTTAATTATATTTTTACGAAAAATGGCCATACTTTTTATGTACCATTATACTACGTGATACATATAGTGGAGATTATTAAAACAATAATTTTACGAGGAATATTTATTAGTCATTTGATTAATCTATGGGTCGGCAAACTTTTGGCGTAGAAAAGCCAAATATTATGAGTAGCATTTCATAATGATCTAGTCTTTTTTAGATGTCATAGAGGGAGACAGCTTGGAAAACTGTGCATGACTAGCAGGGCATGTGGTAAAAGAAGTATTTTATAATAATATGTAAGTATATCCACTTGTATTGTTAAAGTAAATGGGTAACGTTTTTAGTCATCTTTACACGATTTAAGAATTAATACCCCCGTTGCCATCGCGAAACAAATTGATATGGTATTGAGACCTTGACGTTCACTCTCAGACTGCCAGCGAGTCCAAGATTTCGCCGCGCCTATAGTTGAAAATTATTTGCCGTTTCACTGAAGTATCGCCTTAACTACAGCAATTAGAGTAATTCCATTACCATATTGGTCGTATTAATGGTATTAAAAGAATTTATAACAAAAGCTGGGATTACTTCACATGCATGAATTCCAGAAACTTTCAAAGAAAATATTCCTTCAAGTAAAATAGTTGTATTGAAATAATAAATGTTCATAGGGGCACTGTTTTCTCCGTGCCATTTGGACTGTTTTCGAAAATACGTTAATTGGATAGGTTTATTTTCAGATTCAGTGATTCTTAATAATTGCACGTGCATTCCATAGAGTCACACGTGGCTCACAAGATGAGATTTGCCAACTACCAACATAACACATGGTATATCTGTGCTCTGGATTAAAATATACACTGAAACCGAAACGACATGGATTTTCCATACGCCGGATATAAGCATATTACCTTTATATTAAGAGACAGTCGTTTTGTTATTGAACACGCTAGCACATCATATTAAAAGCATATGAAATTTATGGTAAATATTTTAACCTCGAATGTGCTATAAATAATGTTAATTATACTTAAGATATAATCAATTTCCACAATCGTACGGTGACTTTAAACGGTTTTGCTTGCTTTATACAATATATAATATATTGAGTCAACGCCTCAAACGTAACATTGCTATCGTAGTGTCGTAATATGGTAGGAATTACTTAATTATTGGTAAATCACATTGGCTGGAATCTGATGGATTCAGATTTATATCTCGGTTCTTATTTACTTACTTCACCTTGTAAGGTAAACGGCAAGCACAGGATCGCACCACTTCTCTCGGTCAATCACCACGTCTCGCGCCTACCGCCACGTGAGACGTACAATGCGTAAATCGCTTTTGTAGCACCGCTGCAGGATGAGAAAGGGTCAGCCACGGCAACGGAACCCTTGAAGCCACCCACATTATGAAAGTTTGTCGTACAAATGTACTCTAAGATTCGGCGGAGACATCGATTCTCAAAGCTCAAAAGAGCTTTGAATCTTGGCAAGATGCCATGTATAATAGCTATATGTTTGTTCAACGCGTATGTGGTACCTGTGCTTAGGTACCCTGGTGCGGGACACATTTTTTCATTTTCATATCTTTTTGAGGTGTGTTAAAGTATGTACTTATGTTAAAAATTGTTACAGTTTTCTCCAATACTTGGTTTTAAAAAAAATACATTCTATCTGAAATTGGAATCCTTAGCTTTTTATACTATTTATTTAAAACAGTTTTTATTTAAATTTTACCCATATTCTATTGTGTCATGTAGTTGTTTGTCACGGAAATATTATAGTTTTATAGATGGAAAAATAATATATCTAATATTTTTATCTTTCTTTTTTTCAGGTGATTCACTGGTGTCATAGAGAAAACGCGTCTTTCTATTTGGAAACAATCAAGCTTTCAAACCCTCTTCGCGTGTGCTAAGTTCCGAGATAGAAATAAAATAATAAAACATTATATTGAAACACAGAAGAAAATAGCACATACGATTCGGAATCGTTTCCCATTTTACCGAGAAAAAGTACCTACATCCGAGACGAAACAAGCAACCAATCACGACAGTCGTCGGGTGCATTTTTAAAAATGGAACGCGGCTATGTCGCCCTCTTTTGATAATCTCGCGACACACGCGAAAAAGGCGGGAAAATAAAACACTGAGTGAAAATAATAATATTTCCGCGCGCGCTTTTGCGACAATTCGGGAAACACGTAAGTGCGATATTTCGCATCGCGCGAAGAAATTGAAAAATAAAAACCCGAATGTTGTGTCGAGATTTTTACGAATGATACGCGTTTGAAATTTTTGGCTGACCCACTTTTCGCGGAAAGTTTTGCTTTTTTAATTATTAATAATGTGACATTTAGCCCGGCGAAAATTAATAATACGGCGCGCGTTTGTTTTCATTAAAAATAACAAAGACTAAAGTGTGCGCAATACACTAGAATAACTGTTTTAAATTCATATAATTTAACATTAATAATAAACTTAACTTTATTTTGAAAATGGATTTTTACGTTTGTTTATTTTCAATAAACAATTTTGTTTATTATTTGTAGACAACTCTTAATAACAACACAAACAACATTTGTTTACCATAAGAATGATAACAATTGTATATTGATTTAATCAAAATTCGGAGTCTAAGTTAATATAATATATTGTATTATTATCAATTGTTAAAGTAATGCTTCATTTTTGAATGTCAATTTATATCAGTTCGGATTTTTTAAAGTAAACATTTTATTATTTTTTACGGTAGTGTGTAATAATATAAACAGTAAACGTTATGAACAATAAGTGCGGAAGAAGATACTCCGTAAATGTGTTTGCTTTTACGTGATACCGTGGGGCGAGAGATTCAATGGATAGTTTTTAATAAAACACTTGCAGAAGCTGTTAAGAACATCTGATACGGTGTCGTTCGACGCCACAATACGGCGTCGGTTATTCGTTAGCGACGCCGATCGTGCAGCAGTAACGAAACGGGCGTCGCCGTTACCCTCTAACAATGAACAAAGAGACCGCCATCAAGATGCAATACAATAACAAAAAACCCTCCAAGAGCATCAATTTGAAACAGCATGAAAACGGCGGGTATACTAGAAAAAACAGCTCGGATTCGCCGACCACCTGCTGTTTCTGTTTCAAAACGAACAAAGCAAAACGCAAAGGATTACTGACTGGTCTAGTAACTAACATAGGCATATTTGCACTACTCCTAGCGTACACATTGTTAGGTTCGTTCGTTTTTCTTGCAATCGAAGGAGGTGCAGCAAAAATGCATCAAAAAACATTAGCTACAACATTATATCAACAGCAAATGAAAGAAAAAAATACAAATAGCCTCGCAGGACAAAACAGCTCGAGTAGCGCTGACTTAAGAGCGAGGACTGTTGAAAACATCTGGGAGATTACTGTGTCGCTGAATATTCTTTATAAAGATAACTGGACAAGGTTAGCTGCGCAGGAGATCGGAAAGTTTCAAGAACAGCTGGCTTTGAAGGTGGCCGCGGAGTTGGCTGGACAAGGAGGCGTCAGAGCGCTGGAGGGCGGTACGGGGAATCCGCCGCTCGAAGACTTCGAGTGGAACTTCGCAAAGGCCTTCCTGTATTCGCTGACGGTCCTTACGACTATAGGTAAGGATTTAATTTTATATATTGCCCTGATGAAAGAGTTATATATGTGCCATTTCAATACAAGTTTCACGAGTAAACAAGCGACGTTAATTATTGATTAATTATAATAAATAATTAATCACTATGTAGTTAATTATATAATTAAATATTAAAGTTTCTCTGGTGAACCTTGTAATTATTAATTATGTGCATTACAAAGAATCGGTGTTCCCAATAAAATTATTTATAACAGATTGTGGCTACCGCATTCACAAAGAAAATACTATGTACCTACACATAGCTGGGGAGTTATCTATTTTTTTGTAATTATTTCCCCCCGTACACTACTGATTGCCTCCGTTCAGTAGTGATACAACATTTAACGTCAAAGTCGCAGTTCTGCGCTTGAATCCCATAACATGATTAAATTCATTATTTCTGTTTGATAGATTACGTTACGTAACAGTATTTTTTTGTATATAGAATAGTTAGTTATGATATTCTAAAGCAGCGGTCGGCAACCCAAATGCATTGGCGTGCCACAAAACAGGTAATTCAAAGTACTGGACGTGCCACTGAGATAAAATTAGTAAATCTATTTAGTATATCTAAGACAATTTCTTTTAACTGTAATAATACACGCTACATAACAACATCATAAAAATTACAATAGATAAACATTATGTATTGACTTCCTTGAGGTTAAATTTTCGAAGCTAATACCTCAATATTTGCTTCATAGTTTGAAGTTTTTAATTTTATGCACATTTCCGATTTTTCTTCAGTTAAACGATTTCGTCATGGGTTTATAATAGAGAATATTTGCTCACAGTAGTACGTTGTACCGAAAATTTGTTCTGAATCGGATGTTGAGATAGAGCTCTTTTAACATTTTAGGCTTTCTTGCAAAAAAAAATATCGACGTCAAATGTGTGGTATTTTTTTGTTATTATTACATTTTTGTCAGTTAATTTAGTCATTTTAGATATTTTTTTCAATTTATTGGCTTTTTATATATTAGAAATACCGGTATTATAAATTTTTGAAACCGATATTTAAATACTGGGATACCGGTATTACTATCTCCGGTTTTCCTAGAGAGTGGCCCTGTTTTTCAGAAGCATTTGAATACCAAAATAACATCTGTCGGCGAGATTGATATGGCGGTTTTAACTATGAACGCTGTGGGAAATCCACAATTAAATATTTAATGTCAAAGAATGGGTACCTACTAAAAATATTTAAAAATTCCTAAACTAAAATTGCTCACATAAATCATATTTTAGCTACTTACATGTTATTTTATGGTTGTAAAGAGCCACGCTTCCTTTGCAATATGAATGACTAGACAAAAATGTTAATCCAATAATGCGCTGTTCTTTAAAAATCCAAGTCATGTTCGGCGGTGAGTACTTTGTAAAACTTTTTTTTTTTGCAAAACTTACTTGCGATCATAAAGTCCCGGGTCTTTATCCGATAATAATCTGCAGCTACGGTGACCGATTTTATAAACCGAAAAATCCTGAATAGTGTTTTTTGTAGTTTGGGTACAAGCCAGGAAATTCTGTATAACATGAGAGGGACTGTTACAATTCGTCACCGAAGTTCAAATGAATAAATTAATTAATATTGAGTCTAATTAGTACTATCATGGTGTGCGCGTGTGTATGTGTGACATTCTTCTTCTTCTATTTGTGCCAATGACATTAATATGGACGAAGCATCTGGAAAAAAAAATGACACTTACTTTTGGTACAGTTCGGTTATGAGGAATACATCGGAAAACACATTTTGAAAATACCCGATATACTGGATTATTTGTTAGTTTGGGTTAGTTTGGGTTAGGTTAGGCTGGGTTAGGCTGGGTTAGGTTAGGTTAGGTTTGGTTAAGTTAACCTAACAAAAATTCAGTACCTATATCGGCTATTTTCAAAATGTGTTTCCGCTATATTCCTCATAACCGAACTGTACCTCACTTTTTTATCGGGTCTGCCGAATGGCATAATCTGTTCTAACACCATTACAATAAAGGTGATATTGCTATAAATTCCCGATGTTTTTTGTCGGTCTGCCGAATGGTTCGGTTCGAACGGGTTCGCTCGAATGAACATTGACACTAGAAACACTGTTCTAACGCCTTTACAATAAAGGTCATATTGCTATAAATTCCCGATGCATGATATCGCATAATGGAAATTGCGTGACGTCTACCTATACATGTGCAAATGTCGCTATGCGCGAATTTAGTTGCTAGCTACTGTATTAAGTGCGTTGTCCATTAATAATGTCATTGGTCTGTGCTGTCTTCTCTCAAATGTCATGGGCCTGTCATATCAAATCTCTAATACCTTAGATATTGAGCCACTTATAATGGTTGTGTGGCTAAGATATTTCATACCATCCCCTGCAATATGAGTTGAAGTAAATCATAATTCTCATAGCGGAAAATATGGATGATGTAGATTTTCAGCGCTTGGCAGTAAATGTACGTTCTCTTGTACTATTGGCTTGTCCTAAAACTTCCTTATTGGTGGTATGATCAGCTCAGGATATCTTCATGGTACACCAATATAGCTACACCTTGAAAGCCTTGAGTAAGCAAGTATAATAATATGAATATTCAAATATAAATTGATGTGTTCTACTTAAGAGCATACTTCAGTGAAACGGAAAATAATTATCAACTATAGGTGCGACGAAATTTTGGACTCGCTGGCAATCGGAGAGCGAAAGTCGAGCTGTGAAGAAGTCAATTTGTTTCGTGATGGCGACGGGGGTATTAATTCTTAAATCGTGTAAAGATGACTAAAAAACGTTACCCATTTACTTACAAAAGAAAACATGTCAACGAATATATTATTATTGTTACTAATAGAACAATAAACAGAACATTAAATGGACGCATGTTGAATTTTTATGACAAATTATGTTTTGTTCTGCAGGCGTCGTTTGCACAATCTTCGCGTCGCGTAGTCACGATCGTTTTAGACCGTGCCCCAGCTAAAGTATATCCTTAAGGACCACGGTGGCCGAACTTAGAACATGGTAGTCTTGAATTTGAATTCAGGATCTGGCACAATTATGTACATGTTGTTTTTTTAATGTGTGTTTGGATCCAGAGTATGGACGTAATAAGTTGAATAAGAGTCTAATATCCATTTATCGTAATACAAAACCCTTTCGTCGGGCAACCAAGATTCACATCCGGTTATAAAGCCAATTATATACAGCTATATATTTGAATAACATAATTAAGATAAAAAGAACTTTTTATATACCACGTTTTTAAATTTTCTGTTGAATCATATAAACTTGAAAATTCTATGTATTAATAAATACTTTTTTTTGTACTTGATATAAATAGGTACCTACTGAATAAATATTATAGAATACTGAAATGTCATTTTGATATTTCATATTGATTTCCATAGTAACACACGTATATATTAATAATAGTTGCTAGGACCGTCCCCTTAGCAACCAATAATAGTATTTTACTTTTTACGGATTTCTTCCGAAATAACTTTTCATACAAAACTGAATTAACTGAAAATGAATTCAATTCTGCTTAAAGA
The DNA here is from genome assembly GCF_057557595.1 of Rhyacophila brunnea. Taxonomy (NCBI): domain Eukaryota; kingdom Metazoa; phylum Arthropoda; class Insecta; order Trichoptera; family Rhyacophilidae; genus Rhyacophila; species Rhyacophila brunnea. The sequence continues at coordinate 17,191,946 of NW_028232893.1, read as the reverse complement.
TAGCTAAAAGTATTAAAAGAATGCATTGGCATAGCTTTCTGATATATTCTAAAAGTTTCAAATGTCTAGCTAGTTGGGAAGTTAGTTAAAAATTGATTGCAAGATTTGTACTGGAAAAACAACCACCGGACAAACAAGAATACGAGCTAAGAAAAACGTGGTAAAAATAATTCAATTTAAACGCTACGGACGCTGTGAGAATCGTATATAATAATCGTATAAGTATTAATTGGTAGTACTATATTTTGAGTGAATATCTTCTTCTTCTTTATCGGGATCCCATGATTGTGGATCGTGGCCCGGCTTCACCTCCATGGTATTCAGTGGTACGTAGGGCCTTTAGTACAGGAAATCTCTTTGCATTATTCATTAATTGGTCCCTGCATCTGACAGGAACGTTTCTTCAACCCCTCCGGCTAAATAGATATTACGAATTTAGTGCATGCAGTAAGTACAGTATTTTTGGAATGTGGATATCATTCACGATTGACTCGTTTGTTCATTTGGATTTTTACACGATGATCAACATCCAGTACGTTTATCTGTTTTTCTCTTGCATTTTAATAATTTGATACATGGCATATTATAATATGCTTGTCTTTCATTTCAAACGGAAGAACAATACGATTTAGTCCGGTGACCACTCGTCCAGGGCCGGGCGGTGATACCGCGGGGCAATTTATCGAAATTCCGAAATATCCGTTCGCCGGCGTCCCCTGATCTGCAACAACGCCCCGAAAATAAATTCCCGCAAAAGGGGGATTTCTCACGCTCGGTTTGGCGACAATTGACGCGCTTTCAATTTATATACAACGGAATAACTTGTCAGTGGATTTTCTTTTCTTTCCCTTTTGTGCCCGGCGCTACCACGGGAGAGCGAGACGGCGTGATGCCATTGTTGCAGGAGGGTGTAATCTTGAACGTTCGTATTTTAAATACGGCATGTTGTATACGTCACGTGAAAATAATCGTTTCATTCATACTGTTATGAAATTAAATAATGCTTAAATTGTTGGTGCTCTAGAACAGTGTTTCTCAACTAGTAGTCCGCAGATTTTTTAGTGGTTTGCGAATTCATAATAAATGCTAAAAATTCAAACGAAATCTTTAAATTCCGTGAAACTGCAAGCGTTTGTTCTTAAAATAGATTAATAGTTTTACGTGATGAAATGAACTGCGATCAGACCTTACCATATAAATAATATTTTTTATTTCTGCATTATTGGTCCGCAAAACGTTTCTCCTATTTTAAATAGTCCGCAGGTGTAAAAAGGTTGGGAAACACTGACTGAGTCTAAAACATATCTGGAATAATTTAAGTGCTGAGGATGGAACTAATATAAGAGAACCAGATTTCTGAAAAAAGGGTTCGAATATAATGCGCAAGTGCTCTGAAGAGCTTTATTGATTGAATTCCTAAAATTGGATTTAACTACGTGTGTAAGTAGTTATGGTAGTTATATTATTATGGTCAACTGTTTGCAGAAAATGTTGAAATAAATGGTAATAATGTGAAGGAAATATGCAATTGAAAATCTTAATTTATTGCGAATAATATTTACATTCGAAGATAATAATTAATACTAAAATCGTAATTAGCAATTCAGTTCCACGATCTGTATAATATTATAGTCGGCTTTGGTTGTTGATAATAATAGTGGTCTTCAAGGGTTTTGCATTCAAACTATTCACAATATTTTTACAACGTTTTTCTTAGCTCGTAGCCATCTTTAAGCAGAATTGAATTCATTTTCAGTTAATTCTGTTTTGTATGGAAAGTTATTTCAGAAAAATCCGTAAAAAGTAAAAGACTATTATTGGTTGCTAAGTGGGTGGTCCTAGCAACTAAATTATTAATACATACGTGCGTTACTATGAAAATCAAAATGAAATGTCAAAATGACATTTCAGTATTCTATATTTTTTTATTTGTTTGTTTTTTATTTACTTCATATCAAGTACAAGTTTGGGCATATTGAGCATACTAATTCGACAGAAAATTTAAAAACGTTTATATAAAAAGTTATTTTTATCTTGTAATTATTTATATATATATATATACATAGAAGTTAATGTAATAGTTTCTATTTATTAATATATACGTGCGGTACTATGAAAATCAAAATGAAATGTCAAAATGACATTTCAGTATTCTATATTTTTTTATTTGTTTGTTTTTTATTTACTTCATATCAAGTACAAGTTTGGGCATATTGAGCATACTAATTCGACAGAAAATTTAAAAACGTTTATATAAAAAGTTATTTTTATCTTGTAATTATTTATATATATATATATACATAGAAGTTAATGTAATAGTTTATATTTATTAATATATACGTGCGGTACTATGAAAATCAAAATGAAATGTCAAAATGACATTTCAGTATTCTATATTTTTTTATTTGTTTGTTTTTTATTTACTTCATATCAAGTACAAGTTTGGGCATATTGAGCATACTAATTCGACAGAAAATTTAAAAACGTTTATATAAAAAGTTATTTTTATCTTGTAATTATTTATATATATATATATACATAGAAGTTAATGTAATAGTTTCTATTTATTAATATATACGTGCGGTACTATGAAAATCAAAATGAAATGTCAAAATGACATTTCAGTATTCTATATTTTTTTATTTGTTTGTTTTTTATTTACTTCATATCAAGTACAAGTTTGGGCATATTGAGCATACTAATTCGACAGAAAATTTAAAAACGTTTATATAAAAAGTTATTTTTATCTTGTAATTATTTATATATATATATATATACATAGAAGTTAATGTAATAGTTTATATTTATTAATATATACGTGCGGTACTATGAAAATCAAAATGAAATGTCAAAATGACATTTCAGTATTCTATATTTTTTTATTTGTTTGTTTTTTATTTACTTCATATCAAGTACAAGTTTGGGCATATTGAGCATACTAATTCGACAGAAAATTTAAAAACGTTTATATAAAAAGTTATTTTTATCTTGTAATTATTTATATATATATATATACATAGAAGTTAATGTAATAGTTTCTATTTATTAATATATACGTGCGGTACTATGAAAATCAAAATGAAATGTCAAAATGACATTTCAGTATTCTATATTTTTTTATTTGTTTGTTTTTTATTTACTTCATATCAAGTACAAGTTTGGGCATATTGAGCATACTAATTCGACAAAAAATTTAAAAACGTTTATATAAAAAGTTATTTTTATCTTGTAATTATTTATATATATATACATAGAAGTTAATGTAATAGTTTCTATTTATTAATATATACGTGCGGTACTATGAAAATCAAAATGAAATGTCAAAATGACATTTCAGTATTCTATAATATTTGTTTGTTTGTTTCTTTTCTATTTACTTCATATCTAGTATAAGTTTGAGCATATTGAACATAATAATTCAACAGAAAATTTAAAAACGTTGTTTGTAAAAAGTTTTTGTTATCTTGTAATTATTTTTGTTAAGATGATAATAAAATTCGATTATACTGGAAATGTTTATACGCCATTAGGCAACATCAGAATGTAATGTGGAAGTTTTCGGAACGTTTCAAATTCTCAGACGCTGCCTCGAGCGACAAATAATAATACATTTTTTCGTTCGGCTAGGAGACGTTGATTTCTTTTGATGTGATATGAGTCAAAATATTATATTGATAGATTGGCTGTCGTCGAGTTATTGCCTACACTTTTTTCTGTGTTTGTGTTCTTTGGGGCTACGGTGCCGCCATTTTGTACTTTTTGTTGCGCGTTCCTTTTTCGAAAAGGATCGTGACGTAGGCGCAGAATATTTCTTTTTGCATCTCGGGAAGCAGGGAAGATTAAATTTTTATTTATATGTTGACATTTGCATTGTTTTTTTCCCCGGCGGCTGGTTTAGTCATGATAATATTAAAATAACCAAATGTATTTACATGTAATCGCCGACACACTGCATACTCACTGTTAATGTGGAGAAATCCGAATATATGGTTGTATCAAGAGGGTCTTACAAACTTTTTGATACATCCAGGATGCTCAACTGTGCCCTTGAGAAGGTCAAAAATTTCGTGTACCTGGAGTCATCTATTAACAGCGAGGGTAAGAAGCCTAGAAATTTAAATTAAAAAAGAACGGTGCTTGGTAAGAAATGTAAAATGCATCTTGTTTTTTTTGGGCCTCCACAGAGTAGAGGTTTGTATTAACAGATTTTTTTTTACGAGAAATGGATGTCAGCCACTTGCTCAACCTATTAGGTCCATACCTTGGCTCACACACATATTGAAAAACAATATGTGTACTTGCCAGACCCAGGATTTGAACCTGGGACCCACAGCATGTTAGTCCAACGCTTATGCCGCGCGGCCACCGTGGACAGAACACTAATAGGACTGGTTGTCTTGTCTGGCTCGGAGATCCGGTGCATGGATAAAAGCATGGAAATAATATTGGGCTCATTTGAGTGGAGCGTGCTGCGTGGTATCTTCGGACCCATCATTGACACTGTTGGGATTGATACATACATACAATTACTAGCTGTAGCGCTGTAGCTAATAATTAAATTGGACCGTCTTAGATGGCTGGACTATATACACAGGATGAATGATTCACGTATGACAAAGAAACTGACACTTGAAAAGCCGGAAGGCACACGAAGACCTAGTCAACCTCGTACATGATGGGAGGATATTATCAAGCTGGATTTAAAAACCTTGCGAATCCTAAACTAGAAGGAAGCAGCTCTAGACAGAGCTAGATGGAGGCATATGTTGAAGGAGGCTAAGACTTGCATAGGGTTGTAGCGCCAGGACGAATAAGAAGGGTTACTCAAGAAGTCAGTAGACGAATTACAGTGAAAAACTAAGGCCAACTATTAGACAAGGGCATTGGTTTGCGACTTACTATGGTAGTGCTAGTTATTAATTATTTTCGAATCATGTAGCCAAATAAGTATGCCTCCTTTTTTAATACCTAATTTTTTTCCCCCTTTTTATCACAGAAATTCGTAACTTTGTTTTTCCAGCTGATACTCACCATGCGTCTGTACACCAACATTTGGAAAGGTTCACGTTTTCTGAGCATGTCGATACCTTCAGTATAAGTAAAAAGTAAATAAAAAATAAATTAGGTACCATGTACGATCTTATATGTGTCTTCTTACGGGACAGGAAGAATTGGGGTTGTATAAACAATTGAAGAAAAAACTAAGTATTTTTGACCAATTTTGAATTTCGCGACCCATGACTTCATATTATTTAGTATTGTAATATAATTTAAAAAAAATACTCTATTAGAGTCGTAAATTTTTTAAAACTATATTATGATAAAAAAAATATATTTAAAATTTATCTAAGTAATATGTTTCTACTGCTATAGAAAATGTAAGAAAATACATTTTCCAGTTTGTTGCAATTTCGACACATCGCGGTGGGCCGCTTCGTGATCATTAATATTCTTTCAATCATACCCAATAAGCCCCTCCCTTCGTAACGCTGAGAAAATAATATTATATAATAATATATACCAGTATTACACCACGTCTTTATGATGATAAATCACCAGTAGAAAAAAAACAATTTTATTTATAATATGCAATATGTATTTTTTCATCAATAACTCGACGCAGTGTTGTTGTCAAAAAAAATGGGAAAAACAGAGAAAGTATCTCTTTTTAGAATATTTAGTATGTATGTTTTTGAGGCTCTTGCAAGTAATGTATTTTCATTGAGGAGTTGTGATTTTTTACATCTTGTTTATTAAATGAAAATAAATTTAATGCAAAATTATTTCTATAAGATGAAAGTTCAGTTATATCGTAGTGCTTAGAGCAGTGAATTTCAACTGGATTCTTCGAAAATATATTTGTAAATACTTGGTAATATACAAAATAAGATTTGACGAGACCTATTAGAGTTATTAGTATAAATATAGGTACTCTTGTGAAGGGATTTTTTGTTAGTAATACAGGAATGTAATTTGCGGAACACCTTTAAAATATTTTTCAATAAGTATTATTTAAATTTTAAATAATATTTACCAACCCTACTGACAGTGACATCCTATGCCGCTAGGTAGGTTGTGCGTTGTTTAGGGTAATATATTATAAAGGGCGGCAAATCAAGGAAGGAATACAATTTATACGACATTTTATTTAACATTATTTGTAAATCATAATAGTCTATGTACATACTTACAAAATTCAGGAAGGCATGCAGTGTCCGATAAAAATTGAGTTGGGAAGCGATGAGTGGCACTATGATTTTTCGCGTGTCTCAGGTACACGCCATGGATATTATGTATTCTAGGCATATCTAACTTCAAGTAGGTTGTGATCTATTCAATATCAAAAATGAGAGTGATTTACCATACACTCCCATTGAAATTCTTTAATCTGAAAAAAAACGTATATTTGTCTGAGAATAATAAAATTTACTGTGGTGTTACAACACAGCAACACTTAATACTAATAGATCATACTTACTTATCCTAGATCTAATGACCTATTAAGTAGCGTTTTTTATAAACACTTCTACTATTCATAATTTGTTTGTTATATTTTTTATTGTACTCATTGACGTAATATGTAGGTATATGATAAAGTTTTCACCAACTTTTTGTATTAATTTATTATATAAGTTAGAATTAATTGTATTGGTTGTAAGTGTATATTAGTGAGTGCCAATAGTGCCTAAAGATGCCGAAAGGCGAACCCCGGGCCGCAAAAAAAGACTCAAATGGAATAGTACCTGCAAAACTTAAATCCATTAGAACAATACGTATCTTTCACCATCACAAAATAGGATTGGTGTTCTTGTTGTAGTCATCGTTAAACTATCCTCCTATTATGCAAAGAGTCTACTGCGTGATGGCAAGGAAAACTATGCCTCAGTTTTAAGCGTATAGATTTACGTCTTTTCTTTCTCTATCTCCTGTGGTAGACCGTGAATGAAGCAATACGAATCACGTCATACAATGATGTCAGGCGGGCTTCCACGTCGATAATTATTAAAAACGACTTCTACATAACGATTGCCTAATTTCAATATCCCGTAAGTGACTTTGACTTACGAATTGTGCAGAAGCTAAAAAAAACTAAATATTAAATATCCGTATCATACAGTCATTAATAGTTCACACATGTTGTAACTACATGGCATGCCAATAACCCGAAACGTAAAAAGTGGTAAACCAAAGCACATAACGCCTAATATAATGATAACATCCAATAAAATCTGACATATATAATATAAAGATAAACATCCTTATTATTAGTTATATTACTTACTGTTTTACCTTTTAAATAATTCGAAAGTAATATTTTGTAGCTGAATTCAACACACATCTTGCAACATGACAGCTTAGAGGAAAGATACGGGCTATTACAGGTTATTTCCTGCAATGTTCAGATACGGGAAATTACTAAAGAGGCTGTATTATTTTTGTAAAAATAACTACAGATATTTTATTTTATTATTATTATTTGTTTCTTTATTAAGCACCACAACAGGCCGTGAAGCCCAATAATAGTGGTGAAACTCCCAGGCTTGAGGAATTTACATGTTAGATTATGTAAATATATTTTGACCTCACTGGGAATCGAACCCAGAACTCCGTGATGGAAGGCCGACGCCTTGCGCACTCCACCAGTAGTTTTAGTGTTTTTAGTACATCTAATAATCATTTTCGTCATTATATGTCACATACGGGGTATTGAGATTAGACCATCGATAAGCTGATTAACGGCCCACGTGCTACCTAACCGATTTTTTTAATTTTTTTTTTTTAAAACGGTACATGTTCAAACACGCGCGTCAATATCATTTTACTCCCTACTTTAATTATAGTTTGTCAATTTATAGCTACGGCCGTATGTTGTAGCTTAACCACTAGGGAATGACAAAAGAAATGGCGTATTTCAAAAAAACACTACCCTATTCTTAGGTCAATAATTATTATAAAGCAATCATTATTCATAAGATGTTTATCACACTTGAATGATCAAAAACATAGCTTATAGTAAATATCTTTAGAATCATCTTGAAATGTGTTAATCTTGCCGATTTTTCGAATAATAAAATGCCTAATTCTTGTCAAATTTGGGATCACAGAGATTATCAATATAATTTTTTATCGTGAATATTTTACAAAAATTATCTCGTAATAAATTATACTAATGATTTTATAAATGCGTTTAAAAATTAATAAATGTAAAAAATCTTAACACCACTGCACAGTTATGTACCGAAATATGACTATATTCTAAAACATTAGAGCGAGAGGTTTAAAAGAATACTATTTTATGTAACAAAAATACTTTATGCAGTCACCAAATGTTTGATATAACTATAAAGGATAATAAGGCTTTAAAATTATATAAATAGATTATCTACAACGTTTAAGGAGTGTCCAGGATCATGGTTTGAAAATACAATAAAAACTCAATTTTGACCTTCGACGAGCATGTCCCCCCTTATAGTTATGGTTAATGCTTCTCCTTCGAAACCTAAATAAAATCGTATGATATTATCAACGAATGTACCGTAAACGCTTTATATATTTTTACAACTCAATTCCTATGGAGTCTATGATGGTGTGATCCATTAAAATCCTTCCTACGATTGAACAGTAAAGTTGATCACCATCAACGCATTGGATATGCGCCATGTAAACGAAGCTTCACTCAATACCTAAAATAATTAATAAAGTGTCACTTACTTCATAAAAGTATGTACAAAAATGTGATATAGTACAAAATTTTCGCTTTAGTCAGACTATTATAAAGTGATATTTTTATATTGCGAATATATTTCATCCAATCTGTGACATTTATTTCTATGGCAACTTATTGTGAGCACATGGGTTTTCGCATTATTCTCTGAAAAGTCAATAAGGCGTCTATTTTTTAGGGTACAGTGGTAAATTTTCCGCTTTTTTTTCTTTAGTGGCGAAACCTTAAGAAGAATTTACCGTCGAGGAGAAATGAGAAGGTGCTCTCCATTTCACGCCAGTGCTGTGCGTGCAATCAAGTTTTTAATAATTGGGAGTGCATTGTAAAGAAAAAAGTATCCAATATTTGAAACATAAAAATATATTTTTGTCATAAAAATTCCGTTTTTCACATTTACATTAAAAATATAATTATTGGTATATTTTATTACATTATGTTGAAAGAGATTTGTTAAAACAATTAATATCCTACTTTAGATTTGGTTAATACACATATTACTAAAAATAATAAAGTGTAGTGACTTAAATCGATGCGTCTGACTAGGAAGAAAAAATATACGTTTCCTTAAAAGGTACGGAAGGAAAGGCACAATATTATATATATATATATATATATATATATATATATAAAAGCGTACGTCGTGAATGATGGGTAAAATATTATGTTTTCTATGTGTGTTTGACCCAGTCCAAGAACCTAACGGATTTGGAAAATGATTACAAAAATATCTCGTAAACAAGTAAATTTAGTAATTTAGGCATACAGAGTCCATTTAAGAGCAAAAATGATAATTTTTATTTAAAATTTAAATACTCAATCCATTGTACAGTATTATAACTAGAATGCTTAATTTATAAATAAATTGAACTGTCGTTTACGTGGTAGGACTGTATTATAAATAATTTAGAAACATATAAATTATTATTGATTATACTTTGATTAAGTAATTTAAGCTGACAATTGTTTACAACAACGACAATAGTTATAATTGAACGGTCAAATATAACTATTATAGTCGTATTATAGTTATAGTCGACCGTTTAGAAAATGAGTTTATAGCACGAAACAGCTTTCAACGTAAATTACCACAGAACAGATAATAAATAGAATACCGATAGGCTATATTCAATATGCCGCATATTAATGCAGGGTTTTGAATGTGTGAGTGTCCTACGAAAATGAAACACGCATTATGCACGTGCAATTAATAGTTCCCTGTAAATGACTCAATTAAAGTAGATTTAGCATAAATAATTTTGTTTCAAAACCAGTATTTAATAGTTATTTCTTTGAGCATTGAATAGGTATCAGCTGAAGGCAATATTAATATAATATATTATAACATACTGGTATTTTAATTTTATTATGAACTTATTATAATTTAGGTACATGTCAGTATCGGTACGCTCACGGAAAACAACTATACTGAACGAATGAAAAATCTTTTGGCCTCAAAGAATAATTTTTAAGGGCGATTTTTTAACAATGCGACCATTTTGTACTTTGTACATTGCATCAATTTACATATTTTAATGTTTTCTTCTAATTTTATGCTAAAAATACGTAGGACTATAGCGGATACTACATTTTGAATAAGTCTACATAAGATATGATTAATTATCATTGCGAAAAAAGCTTAAAGGAAATAAACTATAATATAACACGACTAATGGTTAATATAATTTATGATAGTAGAGAAATATTCATAAACCTGTGATTACATACATTTTTTCAAAACGACATAATCGTAGGAGGTAGTAAACTATTTATCATGGCAAACAAATCCTACTATGTTTTACAAATGAACTTCGGGTCAAGACTTCTCTCAAATAAAGCTTTACTAAAACACTCATCAGGCAATATTGATAGGTAGATCGGAGTCTAAGGGTTTAAAAAAATATAAGAGAAAGCTAAATATCAGGAGAATTATTAAGAGAAAGAAATATGTGTTTAAGTATGCACATTATATCTACAGTGACTTTTTTCATCTTTCATGTCAAAGTTAGATGACTTCGTCGGGCAGTACTTGTTTCTGGAATGAAAGACACCGAAATACCCAAGAGGCTCCCCTTTAATATACCGGAAAGAAATGAAAAAAAAAGTCTTACAACTGAGGTGGTTGGACTGTCTAGGAAGAAAAATATAAATGATCACTAATTTTAAGATAGTAAAGAGTGTTTCCACCAGACAGAGTGGAGTGGAGAAGTTTTCTGTAAATGGCCAGGGACCACATATTTGCTTCTAGTACCCATATTGATAATAATCGTATATCCCAGTTAATCGTGAGATGTTGTATTGAAAGCCAATAGCCTGAGATTAATTAATTCATGTTTAAATAAAATACGTAATATAAACTACCGGAATACAATGCGGAAGATAATAGACAAGTAAGTAAATTAGAAATACAATAATATCATATAATATAATAAAGTATTTCTTTTATTCAGCATTAACGCAATTTGATAAGCATTTCGTGTAAAAGCTACTAGTTAATTTCGTCGTAATTAAGTAAGATGCCCGTAGTTTAATTGATAAAGCACATTCATGGAAATGGAAAAAGGTTCGTATATCTTTCATTTATAGCATCATCACAGCTAAGAAAAATTGTATTGTTACTACCATACACAATATGGTAATGCATTAACTAGTGAGATTGGTACACCAATACATTATAATGGTCAAAGTAATTGTTTGGTCAAGTTAAATTTTATTAATGTCAGAATCCTAGCCCTTTCAGAATAGTCTCGTAATCCATAAAAATAAAACAGATATTGTGTAACCAGGCGCTTATCGTGATGATGCGAACCTGAAGCCAAACCTTTTTGTGACAGTAGGGATTGTACGCCGGATGGCGAAGATAAACAATGTACTGGTATTATTCGTAATGTAAATTCATATTTAAAAAATGTAATCATACCAAGGTATGTAGCCCAATGCCTTTTTCCCTGCTGCCCATTATTTAATATGTCGATGTATTCTTAGTGCTTAGTTTTATTTAGAATAATTACAAGATAAAAATAAATTTTTATATACAACGTTTTTAAATTCTGTTGAACGATATAAACTTGACTTGACTAGCTTAAACAATCAAAAAAATTTGTACTTGATATGTCATATTGATTTCCATAGTAACGCAAGTATATATTAATAATTTTGTTGCTATGACCGCAGACCCCTAGCAACCAATAATGGTGTCGAAATAACTTTTCATACATAAAAGAATTAACTGAAAATGAATTCAATTCTACTTAAAGTATTAAAAATGCATTGGCATCGTGTTCTGATATATTCTAAAAGTTTCAAATTTCCAGCTAGTCGAGAAGTTAGTTAAAAATTGATTGCAAGATTTGTACCGGACAAAGAACCACCGGAAAAAGAACCACCGGACAAATAAGAATACGAGCTAAGAAAAACGTTGTAAAATAGAAACACTTCCGGTTTCAGTATTTACTCAGAGTTCACAGAGGTTAACCAACAACAATATAGAGAATACTTCAAACGGTAGGTACATGAAAACAGAACAAGACTCACTTGACCCAATAACCAGATGAACTTGCCAAAACATTAGTTCATTTCAGGTAGGTATCACATTTGATAACTAGAAACCACACTTATCACTAGAGAGATCAAAATTACGGAGTAAACTTAGTGTTAAATCGTAATCGGTTCAAGTAGGGTGTCTATGGCCTTGTCCAGATAGCGCAATTTGACTCGCGTGTAATAAGTCGCGCGCATTCCAAGTAAAAGTGATCTCATTGAGCCGTCCACATACACTCGTGGCATATCATCTCTCAAGCGTTCACCAGACTCTCGATTACGCGCATATTACTGGTGATAATTGCCGTCAGTTGCATGAATTATTTAGATACTGTTGTATCTTATGTTTAATACTAACTTGTATAGTAAACTCACGCTTATGAAGCGCGTTATATGGACGCAGCACACATTTTACTCGCGCCTAAACCGCGATGAGACACGCGCTATCTGAACAAGGCCTATGTTTAATAAGTTCGTAAGTATCTACTGCTGTATGTTATTTTTTAATTTATACTATTGATTAAAATTGAGCAAATCTAATATTATATTGTGGCGAATATGCAATATTTCTGATTGTTAAGCCACGTGTTTGAATCGAGCTGTTTGCATAAAATCCTCTGTTATATATACCAGTTTTTTTTATGAAAATTAGTAATTTTCAAACTTTTTATTGGTATAGCAAATTTATTTATTGTTTATTCGAAAGCCGTATAAGGTATTGTTCCAAAGCCCACTATATTCGGGCCGTGTCATGAAACTGCAAATTTTTATTGGATACCAAGTTATTGCATACACTTCGAATGCAATATGGTAAACTTTTTGTAGAAAATATGATGAATATTTTATAAATAAAAAAAATGGTAATAGGGTAATTATATGGGAATGGGACAACTGGACGCCAGGACAATTGGACGCCGCACTGTCTTAGACACGTAAACAGAACGTAGACGATAAATTTTATTCAGTTTCTATCTACTACTTAGTAGTTTTAATTAATTTTACTCTTAACATAATGTTTTTTTATTGCGGATTAAGAATTACCATGCCTAAGGCTTTATATAAAAATTAAAAACTCTTTTTTCGTTGAAACTTAAACATAATATGCACGATTAAACCATTATTTAAGTGTGCATATTTAAATTCTCACCAACTATTAAATCATAATATATTAATTTAAATACAAATAATAATATTAAATATTTTTTTTAAAGTACATAACGTCTATTTAATTTCGAATTGTGTGGCGTCCAGTTGTCCCGGCGCCAAATCGTCCTAGACCCAATTATATGAACGAAATATGCAATCGAACATCTTCATTTACTGAAAACATATCACCTTATTGACTTCAAAGTTATTGACTATTATAGACCTTACTGAATATATATGGCCTTGGTCTATCAGGTAAATAAAAGTCATACATCTTATTATTATTATATATGCCAACATTATCAAATATCTACTTCTGTGATTCTGAAACCTATAACACGGTAAATATTAAACAAAAGAACCCATAAATACCTCATAAATATTGTTTATTCAACAGAGAATTTTTTACACTCCTAAATACAAAGAATCTTGATTTTGCACAAGGAGTTTGCTAAGCACTCACTTGTTTTATACTTCTATTTAAAAACAAATTTTTACCGTCTCATAAAAAATATTATGTTTTTTTGCAATTTATAAGATAGAACAATGATATGACACTTTGAAGGTATGTATGTACCTTTTTGTAATATTTGCATCTACGTCATTTTTACACAAAAAGCATAGTAAAACTGTCCCCAGCTTATTTCATAGTGTAAAACTATTCTTAACTTGTCATTTGAATAGTATCCCAATATCCATGTATTGTTATTTATTAGTATATGCGGAGAGTGGCGTAGAAGCCACTACGACGTAGATAGCTCTACGTCGTAGACGTTCTTCTGCCGTAGACCGTTTAAAAGTCTTCGAATAGAACAGTAACGGCCACGCTTTCGGTCGTAATTTGTCGTTAGTTGACCTCAGCCTCTCACGAATGACGTTAACGGGCCATTTTCGAAAGGTGAGAGAACATAGGGTCGGTCCGTTGATATTTAAACTGTAGTAAATTTCGTATTGTTTTTACAACGTTGTGATCTATTAGAGATCTATGAAAGAAAATCTTATGATATAATAGAGAATGATTATTTGCTTCATAGTTCGTATATTAAGGTCTATAAACCTAAGTATCTGGGACTATCATATAAAACATAAGTCAAGGTTTGTTGGTGGCAGTTTCAACAATGTGAATATGATGCCAGAATCCATGCTATGCCGCTGGTTGATCTGGAATCGTGAAATATATGGAGTCAACAATATTTTCTCTCCCTAAATAATATTGTAACGATTGACGCATTTTGTTTTGACAATTATGCAGAATTTCTGTAAGGTATAATCCTCCAGTGATGTAAGGGTGATGAATAAGGTTGAGTTCACAGCGAAGTGAAGCGGTGAACGAAAGCGACTGAGTAACTCAACTCGAATTTCACAATAATTTAAAAGAGACTTATACGATTTATAATGTATGTAATAGTTCATACTAAAATATTTGTCATTTAATAGAGTGTTATGGCTTTCGGTCAAAGCTAAAATACAATATAGACATAACCGTGAAGTGCATTATAATTAATAATTTGGTTTTTATATTCCTAATCTGATACTAAAATTGAATTAATTAAAGAAAAACTAACAAAAATGACGGTTAAGTCGTTTTTCCCATATCACGTCCTTCTTTTTTTTTTTTAAATTGCCATCTAAATTTAGAAAATAAATCGGCATTTACAACTTACACCCATTGGAGACAACGTGTATTTAGCTGTGTACAACATTAATAAGCAATAAAACCTATTTTGAGAAAAGTGACGGTTACGTCCTTTATAGTCGAATTATCCTTCTTATTGTGCCATCCACTAGCGGAGGTCGGCCACCATCAAAGCGATCTTATCTTTGTCGTCTGTTACCCGGAACAGTTCAGTGGAGCTGCACTCGTACCAATCACGGAGGTTCTTAAGCCACGAAATGCGGCGCCGTCACGCTTCCCATTGATCTTTCCTTGAATGACAAGTTGGGAATGCTGTATTTTTGTCCTCTCATAATGTGGCTGAGGTAGTGTAGACTCCTGGTTTTGAGACAACGTAGAACTTCTCGGTTCTTCCCCATTCGATTGAGAACTTCATCATTTGTCACCCGGTCAGACCAAGGAATTTTGAGGATGCGGCTATACAGCCACATCTCGAAAGCTTCAAGTCTCCGTAACATCTCTTGGTTTAGCGTCCATACTTCCATACCATAGAAAAGAATTGAGAGAACATAGCAACGTACCATACACAGTCTCAGACATAGGTTAAGATCTCGATTGCTAAGGAGGCCTCTCATTTTGAGAAAGGCGCTCCTTGCGATCGAAATTCTAGTTTTTATTTCCTGAGACTGGTCCCATTTCTCATTGACCCATGTACCTAAATATTTATAATGGGTCACACGTTCGATTGGTTTGCTGTTAATGACACAATTTGTGATGGTGTCTGGTGTCACTATTTTTGATATATATATAATATATATATAGGTATGTATATCTTTAGACTGTCACACCTAGACTCTGTATGCCCTTTTTTATATTATCCGCCAATATTTTCCGAATACAGCATAGGTACTTATTATAATCTAATGAAATGTTATAAACACATTACATATCATTAAGATAATAATATGACAGATCTACAAGAGTCAATGTATTATTACTATAAATCTCTATATATATAAAAATCTCGTGTCACGATGTTTGTGGCCGCACTCCTCCGAAATGGCTCGACCGATTTTTATGATTTTTTTTATGTATATTTGTTAGGTATGAGAATAGGTCAACAACTATATTTCATACCGCTAAGTGATTAGGGTATCTCTATCCAGAAAAAAATTTCTTTTATTTTTTTGACAATTTTTTTTGTATTTTTTTTATTATTTGGCATCAAAAAATACCTATAACACCAAATTTTCACCCTCCTACCCCCACCCTCCCATTTTTAAATCGCGATTTTATTATTTTTGTATGAACAAATTTAACCGTCGTTCGTATTTCAAACAGAACGAAATTATTTATGTTGTTGAATGAAAGATGGCGCTACGTCCGAGAAGAATTCAAGAGAAGCATCGCGTCATTTTGACATTTCATTCGGCATATCACAACGCAGTGCGTGCAAAATTTTGTACGATTTATTTTAATTTATCTATTTTTGTGTGCGTGTATTACAGTGCACAATGCCAGCAAGATGCAAGGGGGGGCATTTGGGCCGTCGAACGAATAAAGCAACAAACATGCGAAATAGTAGAGCAGAAAGAACAGACGGACAAATCCAACAAGATAACAAAAACGTGCGTGTGAGCATGTCGCAATTGCGTGCATCTCAATCACAAGAGGCACGAGCAGAACGAAATCAACAACGACAATTGGAACGGAGCCAAGCGTGCCGGTTCGTAGTTAACAAACGCAGAGAAAATGACTGACAACGCCAACAAGTACATCGAGCATTTACATCCGCTTCGTTCCTTCGTCTCGCATTCGAGTACGAGCCAGATATTGAATATTCCGCTCATCCGAAAGTGCTTATTGGTGCTATGGACAAAGAATGTCCTCATTGTCATGCGCTCAAATTCAAACATGAGTCAGCCGGGATGTGTTGCGCATCAGGAAAAGTGCAACTACCAGAAATTGAGACACCACCAGAACCATTGAACGGCTTGCTCATCGGCACGGTTCCAGATTCAAACCTGTTCCTGAAGTCCATTCGCACATTCAATTCATGCTTCCAAATGACTTCGTTTAGAGCAACAGAAATAGTTCACAATACTGCGGCAAATGGTCAACAATTCCATTCTTCGTTCAAAATCAAAGGCCAAGTATACCACAAAGTAGTCTCATTGCTGCCAATGCCAAACGAACCACATTTTTTTTTACAAATCTACTTCATGGGCGGTGAGGACAACAATCGTGTGGATGCACGTTGCAGCTACAATAACCTCAATTTGCCTAATGCCAGGCGCATCGTCGGCAAACTGGACGCCATATTGAATGAGCACAATGAATTATTGAATTTCTTCAAAGCACACATGCACGAATTGCAAGTTGACAATCACGCTATTGTTATCAATCCTGATAAAACACCAGCTGGAGAGCACGTGCATCGATTCAATGCGCCTGTTGTTGACGACATTGCTGGAATCATGGTTGGCGACCGCACATCGACACGAGAAATCGTGATTCGAAGAAGAAACAATAATCTGGAGTTCATCGCTGACGCACACCGTTCATACGACGCTCTCCAATATCCGCTAATTTTCTGGAAGGGACAAGACGGATATTGCATAAACATTAAACAACGATATCCTGTCACAGGTAATTCATTGATTATGAACATCATTACTCATTTTGAATTGAGAAAATGAATGGTTGGTGTTTTTTTTTATCGGCGGTCATCGTCTACAGCGCTCCATTCCTCTTTCTGTCATAGATCCCATCCCCACACACTTACGATAAATTCGGTATTTTTTATTTAACAACCAAAATATTCACTAGAAATAATTTATATGGCAGAACAACGTTTGCCGGGTCAGCTAGTATTACTATAAATAAATTGCTCGTAGAACCCAGTACGTAACCTATGACTTTTAGTAGTATCTTTCGGATTTGTTTCTTGATCAGACATCAGATCGCACACCTGTACATTGAAGTTATTGGCCCCACCAAACCACCCTACGTGTATCACGGAACCCTACTTTTAGATGTGAAGCATCATTTTTTATGACTGAGAATGTCTCATAGCAGTTACTCAAGACCGAGGTCGCCATGCACTCAAATCTGCTTTGACTGAATTTACATGAGTTTAAGTTAAGAATGGGTACTCTGATAAGCACGTAGAGGCAATATTAAAAATTTTAGTAAGTAACCAAAGCTAATACAAAACTACCGAATATTCTAAGTGAAGAGACCTTCACGTTGGCAGTTTGATGCCGCAAATTTTATAAATGTAACAAAATTGGCTTTTGTGGCGACCAGCTCGGACGATTCGATAGGCCAAATAGCTGATTGAACCGACTTGAGAAGCTCTTCCCTTTCAGTACACATAATACTACATTCCCAGAGGATGTGGTTTGGATCTTGTATTTCTCCGCCACATGGGCATGTTGAACAGGTAACAAGACTAAGCTCATAGAGC
The DNA here is from genome assembly GCF_057557595.1 of Rhyacophila brunnea. NCBI lineage: Eukaryota > Metazoa > Arthropoda > Insecta > Trichoptera > Rhyacophilidae > Rhyacophila > Rhyacophila brunnea. Next base: position 17,173,454 of record NW_028232893.1, on the reverse strand, counting down.
CTGTCCAGTCATGACTGGTGTAAAGAATTGACTGAATTCATTGGTACAGAAATAAAATAAATGGTAACGATATCGAAGACTGCACAGTGCTATAATATGTAGAAATTAAGCAGTGCAAAAATCGCTAAGCATCGCCGCGTCGCTTTGCATTGTGCGGTCCCTGCAGGGTATAATGTTAAATAAATAAATATTAAAATAAGCTGCAAACCCGCATTTGTATTATTAAGCACTCAGTTTGTTGAATCTCTTTGCTCGTAATAATAATATCATAGAATACATTAAAAGGATCAAGTGTGCTTATTAAAATAAGCGTTTGAAAACCGTCGGCGAGAGGAACCCTCGTCGGCCAGCGTTCTTTCGCCCGGAGGCAGTCGGGCTAAATAAACGTCACTCGTGAGCACATTCTCCCTGCCGGTTTACCTTAGTGACGCACATATTATTATATATGTATGTGTTAATATATTATTGCTATATAAACACATACCTGCATATATTAGCAGGGGCGTGTATTCTAAGGGAATACTTTTTGTAATTTAAACGTTTTAAGTTTTTAAGTTTACGTAATTTAAGTTTTATATAATCTATTTGGAGCCGGTCAGACGACCACGTGGTTCGGGTCCGGACCCCCCTGCTCAGGAAGGAAACAATAGAAAATATTTAGGTATCAGTGGAAAACCCATGTCACTTATGAATAATGATGTAATTATCTAAAACATCTAATGTTTGCTTTAAGATTTTGGCGAGGCACATCTAAAAGACAATAGAGCAGATGGCACAAACAGACACTAATGAACCTGATAATTATAACCGTTATACTACGTGCATACGTCTGGTTGCAATAACTCGTACGCGAGAATCCGTAGTTGTAACTAAAAACCAGGTGTTCATCGTTAGACTCAAAGTGCGGAGTGTCTGAGTATGAGGAGTGTGCCCGGAAAAGTGCGAGGAGGAGGAAGACGATTCCGTAGTGCGGCGACAAGCTATATACGTGCTAAATTTTGTTATCCCGCCCCTCGTGCCTTAAAAAAAATAATAATAAATATTGATAAATTTTCGATATGGATCCTCCCATACTAATTTTGTGTCTGCGTGCCTGGTGCCGGTAGTTGAATTAGTAAATCACATTGGCCGGAATCCTGGTTTGAGTCCCACCCGATTCCTATATTTTTTTAAGATTATTTATAATACGTATGTTTTTGAATTACGTTTGAGTACTGTTTATATTTTTACATTGTGTCCTGCGCACATCTGCCATAAGTCTATGCTTCTCGGTCGCAGTATGGAGCTAATCTATACATGTGTTACACCGAATGTGTGCAATTGCGTATTGCCGATCTGCCGAGTGCGTGAATTTGGCAGGGAATGGAATTCTTTAACTGTCAACATGACAGTAGAAAAAGTAAATTTAATACGGATGGTTTTATTAGTTATAATTGGACAAATATAATATTATTATTATTAGGTTAGGTTTGGTTATGTTTTTTAATTCTGAATTCAACTGAATGTCCATTTTGAGAATTGCTAACAAGTGTCAACAAACAAAGGCCTGAGACCCAAGCACGAATCAAATCGCGAAAATACCTTTTAATAAAATTCTTCCGTTATCATATTAGAGTTCTAGATTTTTTTTGGGCATAGTAAATGGATATGAACGTCATTGTAGTTAATGATTGGTATATTTTTATATAATCAATGACGTTTGACACATTTGGTTTAGTTGCAAAAAACACCACCGTAGCGCTACTATCTAATTTGCCCAATGCATGAACTAGGCAGAAAGATTACTGCCGAATTCACTCACTCTATTTCAGATATTTTGCCTGATTCATAAATAAGGCAACGGGCTTGAATTTTTCACGAAATAGGCAAAATTTTGCCGATTTTATGTAATACGGAATTTCATACATTTGACAACATATGTACAACATCATATGGATGTGTCGACCAACACCACAGGCGGTATTAGGACGAGATGACGCTGTCAATTCCCGTTTCTAGCAGGTCTTTGAGTTCTATTTTATCAGCTGTGGTTAGTGTAGTATCATCTACGAATCTCAAATAATTTAGTAAGACATATACATAAAATGAATACAAAAACTTAGAAAAACGCAGAAGGCGAATAAAATGCGGTCAAATAGTCCGCTTGCCAAGGTAAAATTCCGTTTTCGTCACGACTTTTTTATAAACGCCAGTGTGTGTATGAAAAAGAGCAACGCGGCAAAGAAAACCATAACGCAAAAGGAAAATTTAGCAGTCCGCTTATATACGGAAGGACTTCAAAGGGTTTCGTAATACGCTAGACCACAGACATATAAAATGGCTCACAGAAAAAAACATAGAATGAGCGAAGGAATCTCATTAAAATTTACCTCATTTTATGAACACGTGTTGCTTTGTTTTAAACGCTAGCATGAATGTACTTTCTCTTATGTTGTATAAATGCAAGGTTTTTTTGTCAGATTTAGCATTATTTTATATAAATATATATTTGTGTAGCTACATTTAAAAGTCAGCCAAGTCCACATTTAGGTATTTTCGACTTTTTTTTGAATTGCTGAAGAACTACTGCTTTCTAACATTTCAGCATTATTAAAATATGGAATTTATTAATTTTAAATATTTTATACTCGAAATAATATAAACTTTCACCCTTGTGACTGTGTATTTGAGAAAACAAAAAGCTGTTTTTCTCCTATTCATCTATTATGGACTTGGCTGAATTTGAAATCTAGCGACACATTTGTCTTAAATAATCTGTAATGCATGAGAGAAAAAAATATAAGAACATGTATAAGAGAGAACGAGACAGGGAGAATATGTAGATATTAAACATACACGGAAGTATGGACGCTTAACCAAGAGATGTCACGGAGATGTCATCCTCAAGAGATGTCATCCTCCTGAGAGACATCCTCAAAATTCCTTGGACTGACCGGGTGACAAATGTTGAAGTTCTCAATCGAATGAGGAAGTACCGAGAAGTTCTACGCAGTATCAAAACCAGGAACTACAGTACCTCGGCCATATTATGAGAGGACAAAATTACAGTATTCCCCAACTTGTCATTCAAGAAAAGATCAATGGTAAGCGTAGCAGAGGACGGCGCCGCATTTCGTGGCTTAAGAACCTCCGTGATTGGTACGAGTGCAGCTCCACTGAACTGTTTCGGGTAGCAGACGACAAAGATAAGATCGCTTTGATGGTGGCCGACCTCCGCTGGGGGATGGCATAATAAGAAGAAGAAACATACACGTATAAACGCACATTTTAACGTCTATTTTAATCAGGTCGTGAATGAAAATAAAATATGATTATCTTATAATAGTTCGACATATTATTATCTACAGTACTGTAACAGCATATCGAGTGATGTTATCCAAGAGATTTAAGGGTAGTTATGATAAGGATAGGGTGCTGTGCACCCCATGGACAATATACATAATCAATCAAAAAATAGAAAATTATGAATGTGGGGATACCACCTATCAGATAAACCGCTTCGCCGCTTGGCAATTGGACTAGTTCACTAATGGGGTTCTCGTAAAAGTTAGGAAACTCTACAAAGATTTCTCCAGGCTGATGCAGCAAACTGTATCCGGAAATTTGTAGGTAAACAGTTCACAGCAGGACACTTATTCGTGCGCCGCAGTACGTGAAACACGAGTTCGTGTAACATTTAATCAAATGACGAGTTCTTCGTTAAACATTTCATCGTGGAGTATATTTGAACGTATGCTACAACATGTGGCGAATTTTATGAGATATCTTTTCTAGGTTAGATTAAGGTTAATCTAATTGGAACAGTACTATTTGCAAACTATCGCCGCATTTTGTAAGATACGTTCAAATGTATTCCACGGTGAAATTTTCAACGAAGAACTCGTCATTTGATAAATTTTGATAAACGAACTCATGATTCACGTACTGCGGCGCACGAATAAGTGTCCCACGATGAACTGCGTACGTACAACTTACATGTAACCGCAGCAAACAGTAGGAAGTCTAAAACAGCTTCAAAGACATTAAGACAGAACATACATGTAAAGAGAGAGAGAGGGTTACAGGTAAAAGACGTATGAGAATGTTGACAGGGGTACTGTCACCTGGTAACATTTTGCTGTTTTTTTAATAGATATCTAGCTTGCAAAATTTGCATATGGCGTATGTCGTAAAATCTAGCGTTTTTAACAACGCAAAAAGCGTGAAAATTTTCATAATAAAGCAAGAATCTACCCTGAAAATCGACATGCTACCTAGTCTATAAATGTTACGTACAAAATGATGACTAATAATTGTCTAACTTGGATTATTTTTTAATTTTATGACTTTTATTAGCTGTAAAATACCGACTAAATTATTTTTGATCATTGTTCTTGCAAAATCAATCCTAATATTTATGCAATATTTTATTATTACAACGTTTTTATTAGCTTGTATTCTTGTTTTTCCGGTGGTTGTTTGTCCAGTACAAATCTTGCAATCGATTTTTAACTAATTTCCTGACTAGCTAGATATTTGAAACTTTTGCCAATGCATTCTTTTAATACTTTTAGCCATCTTTAAGTAGAATTGAATTCATTTTCAGTTAATTCTGTTTTGTATAAAAAGTTATTTTGATACTTCGATACCATTAATGGTTGCTACGGGGTCCTAGAAACTAAATTATTAATAATATATACGTGCATTACTGAAGAAATCAATATGGAATGACATTTCATTATTCAGTATTTCTATCAAGTACAATTTTTTTTGATCGTTTAAGCTAGTCAAGTCAAGTTTAATAGTCTATAAATGTTACGTTGTAACGTTGTAACGTTGTATATAAAAAGTTCTTTTTATCTTGTAATTATTTAATCATTGTTCTTGTAAAATCAATCCTAATAATTATGCAATATTTTTAAAGCTAGTTTCTTTTGTAAAAGAACACTTTTAAAATTTTGAAAAATCTAGTATTTTTTTTGTTATCTGATGTATTTTTTAGCATATCTGGCATATTTTGAATGACAGTTGGAAAAACTGGGTAGAGCATATACCGTATTATTATGAACACCACATGGCACCAAGAAAAATCTATACCGCGTTCGTCAGTCTTCTTGTATTTTCAAGTCGTGTCGCCTTACTGGACAACCTTGCAAATAGTTGCAAGTCGGCCTATGAAGTTTTACGCTAAGTGTAGCATCATATCACCAACGTCTTTTGTAATAGCACCTGTCCTGATCCAGATTTCTCTCTGATTAGGGACGGACAAAACATCGAGAGCGTCGATAGCTTCAAGTACCTGGGGGTACACATCACGGGAGATGGCATTTTGCAGAAAGAGCTCGCTATCCGAATGGGAATGGCTAGAGCAACATTCAACTCGATGCGGAATGTCTGGGACTCACCATTGTACTCCGTCAAAACCAAATGCCGCCTATTCGACTCTTGCATTCTGACTGTGCTGCTTTACGGTAGCGAATCATGGCACCTTACGAAGGCTCATAGCAACCGTATACTGAACTCGAAAACAGATGTTTGCGACGAATACTGGATGTGTGGTGGTATGACTTTAGGAGCAATGAGGAGATAAGAGAACGCACCAAGCAGCCTCTCATCACGCTGAAAGTGAAGAGGCGACGTTGGACCTGGCTCGGCCACGTGCTGCGGATGCCAGAAGAGAACTTCAACCTGGCTTGCCTGTTCTTCAAGCCGACCGGATTCCGGCGTCCTGTAAGGCCGCTAAATACAATCTACAGAGTGTATACGGCGGAGCTACGGGATGCTGGTTTGACCTGGAACGAAGCAAGAAGACTGGCGAGCGACAGGGATTCTGGGAGGCAACGCGTGGTGTCCATATGCTCCAGTTAAGGGGCGGATATGGCAAAAGAAGAAGAAGAAGTAGCATCACTATTACGTTTATAATATTTTGTATATCTATCTATATGGTTTCTGAATATTCCTTGGTTACACAATGCATCTATAATTTAGGATATGTTGATGGATTCAAATATTTTTAATGCTTTCTGACCCGAATTGCGTAAATTAACAACATCGTCTACCTCGGAGAATACATGTCAATTATTGACACAGGTGTGTATTACAAGATAAGTCGTAGAACTAAATTAGCATTTAGCACGTTTGGGCGCCTAAATTATATATTTAAAATGGCGGAGCATTGAGCTTCAAGCGTAAAGTGTTCAACCAATGTGTATTACCAGTATTTACGTTTATCAGAGAAATCTAAAAACTACGAGTAGCGCAACGTGGAATGGAAAGGTTGGGCATAACGCTGAGGGATCTCAAAATAAAGCAATGAGTAAAGAAACAGACGATAGTATGTGATTTGATATATGTGGTAAAGATGATGGAGTGGAAATGGGCTGGATATATTTCTCGGCCGGTCAATAATACAGTCATTCAGTTGTACCAAAGGGTCACTGAATGGCTACAGGGATGCTATAAAATCTATTTAATTTTGTGAATGTACGGTCGTTGTGACTAAAAAGAATATAACAAGTTGGGTTATGATTTATAAGATTCTATTTTGATTTCTGCTTATTAGAGCATTCTATATTGATTAAAAATAGAATTAAACATACATAACTTTGAAAATACTTCTGAGAAAATATTATATTGTCAAAGAAAGAATCATTTTTTGAAAAAATACACATAAAAAGACACCCAGCAGAAATCGAACCTGCATCTCTCGGGTTTCGCGCACATACTCATAGACCACTATGCTGTAGGTATCATACTTTAGTGCGAAAATTTTCAACTAATGGCTATTGATACTCTCTGAAGCGTATTCCAAATTGAGTTACTATTTGCGATTGGTTGTTGTATTTTTAAATCAAAGTAGGTATTACTTTAATTACTAGCCGACGCCACGGATCATTCCAAGATTTTTTGTTGTAACTTACTTGAACTTTCTAATAATTTAATTAACTATTTTTTTATTCACCGAATAATTCACAAGATTTACAATAATTAAAATGTTATAATCTTAAATCTTGTGAATTATTTGTTAAATAAAATAATAGTTGAAAATAGAATTAATTTCTCTGCGACGTTTTTTTGTCACATAGATAAATATAATATTCTTCTGTTAAAAATAATTCAATTAGTATGATGTCTTAGCGACGAATAATAATTATTATAAATTATTTATCGTGTAGTAGATATTATTATAGTCACAAAACTAATTTAGCCGGAAATATTATACCTTTTTAAATTAAACTTCTGCTAAAGAGATCTACTTTACCTACAAAGACGTTAGTTTCAAAAATATTCGTAATTATAAACGACATTACACCGCTAGATGTCTCTGCCCGTCACTTCGAAATTAAAATAATAATTTTGTTAATGGCAAACAAACTTTTCTCGGCGGGAGGGTAGGCAAGGGGTACTGTTTGAATTAAAAGCATTTTCCGTCACGCAAAATAGAAGTTTAATTCTAGGGAAAGGCGAATTGAAGTGTTCTTTTATGCCGTCCCCCGCTAACGAACGGCGCCATTTTGCCAAAATGAAAAGTTTTCGGACAAATAATTATTATTTTTATTATTGCCATGAGCAGACGGAGTCTCCTCGCGAAGTTGTGTATTTTTGGATTGTTTAACTGGAATAACCAGAAAGGGAAAATGATAAGTACAAAGAAATAATTTTATTATGATTAATGCTCTCTACAGTCTACCTAAATATTGTTTCGTAGACCGCTGTGATTCGGTCAATAAAGGTATTGCCATAAGGCAGTGGCAAAGCTCCTCACTTAGCAATTATTTAAAGCTTTGTTTTTGTATATTTAAGCTTAAACAAATACCAATTGGGGAGACTCGATAGCAAATGATAATTAGCAAAGAAGTAACATTTAATCTATGAAGGTGATAGATTTTTAATATCGTTAGTTGTTATTTTAACTGTATTTTAAGCTTCTTTGTTAAATTTAATATGTATTAAATAATAATATTGTATATATTTTTTGCACTACTACAGCCATGATTCATGAGACTCAGTGACAGTTGCAGTCATACATTACTGTAGTTTAGTAATAGATATGAAATAGTCACAGTCACATCAATTTTGAAAACATCACATGAATATATTGTGACCTCACCATGAATTAAACCTAGAGCCCCCAGAATGAAAACCCGCCATTTTTTTTATCGCGCGTTGTTATACCAATAAGTAAATACAATTTAAAACATATAAAATGATGAAGATTTTCTTCAATCATTTTATTCAAATAATATTATTAAAACTTTGAAAGTCAGCGGATGATGGTGTGATGAGGAGATGAGTGAAGAACTGAAGTATGATTGTTGCGAGCATTTCCTTGTTAATTTGACGGATTGACACAAGTACAAGAATACAATGATTAAAGATAGTATATTTGTGTCGCTACATTTCAAAATCAGCCAAGTCCACCTTTAGGTATGTTTCACTTTTTTGTGAATTGCTGAATAACTACTGCTTTCTAACATTTCTGCATTATCAAAATATGGAACTTATTAATTTTAAATATTCTATACTCAAAACAATATAAACTTTCACCTTTGTGACTGTGTATTTGAGAAAACAAAAAGCTGTTTTTCTCCTATTCATCTATTATGGACTTGGCTGATTTTGATATCTAGCGACACATTTATTGAACCTCTCATATTTGAATAATGTTGACTCTGAATAAGTATCCCATGCCTTCGGTGAGAAATGCATTTTAACATACTTAATAAATGTTAATAAATATTACTTGGTAATTAGATTCGTGTTAAATTTTTATGCTAAAAATATAATATGTACTACAAAATATTATTTTTGCCATTAGCGTTTCTCGCCGAGTAAGCACTAACCGATATGCTTACGGCCTGTGAAAAATGTGAATAAAAATAATTAACGGCCTGTTAATAATGATTTTCCTGACAATGCTTATTCTCACAGAACTCGTTGATCGCCATAAAAATTAAAAAAACCCTAATTAGGCTCATATTGACACATGAATCGGAATGCTAGGCCTAGGCTTAGGCCTAGGCAAAAGATAAAAGGAAACTGGATATATTTGAAAGAAAGATACTGAGAAGGGTGTTCAGTGCACTATGAAAACAATAAACCTTGCGCGTTATAAGCTGATTTCCTGTCGTGGGGTGACTCGTTGGGCATGTCATGTCTTAAAGATGTCAGACAGCAAATTACCAAATAAACTTCTGTTCAATAAATTAGAAGAAAAACTGAGGGATGGTACCTAAGCTGCGGTGTAGAAAGAGGCAGCATCTCTCTGGCAACGGCAGTAAAGGGAGCTAAAGCTAGACGGACTTGAGTGAAGGCATTGAATTGTAGATAATGATCATTTAGTTAGTATTTTGAATATCTGCTCACATAGCTTTCTACAATGACTGTTTTCATTATATTATTATAGCTCCGTCTAAGGTTCCTCTCAAAGAAATTTCATAATATTACATTTACGCAGAGGGGGCGATTTCTTCCACATTACGAAGTAAAAACGCCGAAGCCTTGCAATAATGTATCAAGCACAATAAATCGAAGCAAAGTATGCTAAAGAGTAGGGAAACGGGGTGTGGCTTCCACCGCTGTGCGGGTTTTGGCAAATATTCAGCGGAATTAATGAATAAATAAAATGTGGCAGTGTGCGCTGCCGTAACGTACATTTACGTGTTATGCTGCCGGTTTGCTGTTTTTTCACTTACAAAAAAGTAAGCAGGAAAAAAAACAAGTAAATAATATTATTAGTATATTGTAGTTTCAGGCTGAGATGCATAGTTTGATGTTGATGAAACGTTAAATCGAAATAACGTCGAAAGCCGCGTGTACAATATTTTAAAATTAGAATGACAACGGCAAAAAATTTAATTAAAAAGGCAACGTCGACTTCCATAGTCAAAATCCAGTTATCTGATGATTATTAAATTATTTTAAAACTAGCAAATATTACCGGGTGCACTACCGTCTGTCAATATCCTCATATAATATCGTAATAGATTTTTGGGTTTCCACCGTGTGTACTTCTTTCTTCTTTACTCGACGTTTCGGGTTCGTTGCAGAGGCCATTATCAGGAGATGATGATGATAATAGTCTCTGCAACGAGCCCGAAACGTCGAGGAGTGGCGTACGAAACTCAAGCGTATAACCGTGTATGAAATATTCGTAGACAGTGTCTTTTTTGGAGCATATCACACACGGTTATACGTTTGAGTTATACATGCCGCTGCCGTCCCGCAGCCCGCCCGACCACTGTGGCCAAGCGCTTAGTGTCTTTGATGCTTTAGACTTAGTTGTCTGTGAGCTGCTGCATCAGCCTGGCGAAATATTTATTATAGTCTCCTGACTTTACCGAGAACGCATCGTCTATTTAAAAAACGGCCACGCTTAGTTGATGATAATCCCTCATTCATATTTTTTTCTATATTTTGATTGATTGTGTATATTGCCTCTGGGCACAATATATTACAGTATAGTATCCCTATTATAACTACCCTTCAATCTCTTGGATAACATTGCATATTATATGTCCTTTCCTCTCTCTCATTGGTTTACGTCTTATAATGTCATGTCTTACTGTCATTTTTATGGTGTTTGATACTCAGTTATTTGTCTGTGAGCTGCTACATTATAATGACGAAGTCTTTCTATGGCACGCGATCGCTGGACATTCATTTGAAAAACAGTGACGCTTAACTGATGATTCGTCTTCACCAATAATGTTTATATTTTTTGATTGATTATGTATGGTTAATGCCTATATTTACAGTAGGTTACAACATGTCACCTCACGTCATTACAATTGAATGCTGTATTTCAAAAATGTTTGTTTTAGTCAAAATAGTGAAAACAATCATATTATATATAAAAATGAATAATGAAAAGTATTTATGTAAAATATTATTTTGTAATAAGTGTTGTATGTATTAAAAAAACTACAGAACAAATAATAACCTTACATTTGTGTATTTAAGTAATAATTTTCGAAAAAAAAGATTTTCGTAACTTATGTCACTCTTTTTTAAATGTGACATGTAAAGTTTTCAAAACACAGCATTCAATTAGTCTTAAATCTCTTGGATAACACACTATTTTTTTGATACTTTAATCACTTTGATATTCTATTACTGCACTATAAGTATCTGTCAAACTATTATGAGAGTATCATTTATTTTCTTTTACGACCCGATTAAGATAAGCGATTCTTCCGACTTTTCAGTATCCTCAGCCAAATATAATACGAGTGTTCGTATTATAGAATGAGGATGGATGAGTGTGTAAAGCATTGCCAGTTTTGATACTGGATAGATCACAGTTTCCTTGAAGTTAGACGGAAATCAATACAGTCAAAAATTTTAATCTTAAAAGTATTTGATTGTGACCAAAATACTAACTCTGGCGCTACAAAGAGTGTGTACATTTCAGGAAAACCTATATCGTGTATAGAAAGTAAGCATATATTCAAATAAGCACCTACAAAATAGAAAGAAATAGAGCCCTCTGTATCAGCAGACACAGCCTTTGAAAAGGGGCGGGTGCTCATTCATCAGGGAAAGAAAGAAAGCGATATGGCATTCGGTTTAGCTGGGGCCCTTTCGGATAAGGGAGGTTTATCAAAACGCCCTTAAAATCTTTATGGCTTTATTATTGGAATGAATTCGTTTTTATAACGATCGTTGTGGTGTATAATAAGCGGCCTGACATAGGTACACGCTCGACGCAATATAAACTTATTAGGTGTATTTATGTAATTTAGTTTAAGTAAGCTAGTGGCTAACATCCATTTCTCATAAAAAATCTATTAACACAAACCTCCAGTCTGTGATGTGATCTTCTTAGGATTGGGCATGATAAAAAAGCTAATGCACTGACACACATAACAGAATAATTGACTCACCTGTGTGTAGATTAAAAACATGTTTATGAGATATATTAGTTATACACATAGGCACTGAGCGAGAAATAGCAATTTCTCGCTCAGTTTCGAGCTCTCTCTTTCCAGTTGATCACACTCAGTCTCTCTACCATGGTGGATTCGCTGCCAATCTCTTTGAGCTTGGACATGTCCGACATGTCCATGCGGCAGAGAAAAACAAGATGCGTTCCACATCCTCTGGGAATGTCCGAGAATGTGCTCCGAGAGGGAAGAGATGCTCAAGTCAGTTGTCGGAAGTCAAGACCTTGGTTGTCACACAGGCCAATTATGTTGCTTTTCATAAATTTGCGGCGTCTTACTGTGGGCGTGAAGATCTCTTCACATAATTTCTGTCTTCCGTTTTATTAGCTTTCTTTATTTTTATACGTAAACTAAATTCATTTTCCTTTATGTAATTTACATGTGTCTTTTTCTCCTCGGCACTTTGCTTTAGAGTAACTCCTTAAACTCAGTTAAAGCTCACTTAGAGCGTGGCAACCTCAGTCTTGGGTATCTGCTCCCGGGACATTACCAGGCGAAATAACTGAACAAATGCCTCACATCTCTAACGTAATGTACCTCGTGATACGCTCGACTAAGCCCGAGTGTTGTGCGGGGCGTTGGTTTGGAGGGTCTTTCATTTTTTTTGGTCTCTGCGTCCTCTCTTGACGTTATCCGCCCATCTACTCCGTGGATGGCCCAGGGGCCGTGTGCAGACAAGCGTTCCTACTCACCAACCCATCTGAATTTTTGTGTCCTCAAAACATTGATTATATTGGGCATAGGTACATTAATATTGTTCGCAGAGCTCAACATTTGTACGGATGCGCCACCTTTGGTTTTTTTAATCGGCACAAGTATTCTTCATATTCTTAGAATTTTAGTTTCCAATTAATATCTGGTCGTGGTTTGACTCAATGACAAAAAAAGACATTTTTTTTAAATAATTATAGTTATATATTGTAATGTATTGATTATTCATAACAATATATGAAGTATTTAACACCTACGGTGGCCGCACGCCTTAAGCGTCGGCCTATAGCGTCGGCCTATAGCGTCTAATACAAATATTGTTTTTTTCAATTTGTGTATAAGTCAGAGTATGGACCTAATAGGTTGAGCAAGTGGCTGACATCCATTTTTCGTAAACTCTGTGGTGGCCTGGTCAGTCATATAAAATAGTCGAAGAAAAGAACTGTATACATTTTACACAGATAATTTTATATAATCACATATATAAATTTGTGCTAGATTGAACAAAATACTATTTTATAATATATTGAAAGCTAATGATAGTATGAGAATTGAAAGTGATTGTCTTTTCAATTAATTTTATAGCAGTTGATTACTTTCCACTGATGTTGCACGGCTAGTTAATTAATAATTAACAAAGCCCATAGCAGTGAAAGAGCTGAGAGTTATATTATGGAGTTTTTCTGTTTTTAATTTTTCCATTTCAACAACAGCATTGTTTGAAATTTAATATAGCTGTACTTGGAATGGTAAATAAACCGCAAACACTATGCATTGTTACAGGGCTGTTACCGGGGCTAAAGAATTATATTTATTAAATTAAATATTCTGCTGTAAAAATAGTAAACAAAAAAAAACTAATTTGAAAAGAGTGATGGTGATTTTAAATGAATATTTTTCGCTGGCAAACAGAAGGCAGAAAACAATTATTTGAATCGTAGAAGAGAAGTAAAGTTACATATTATTATTTTACTGTAAATATTCTTCCATTATGGTACTTTTCTAATATTTAATTGAAAGTAAGAAGCTACGTGGGCATTTTAAAAACCAATTGTCATTGATTTATTTTGACCTTAAATTACAAGGAAGATATATTTCTTGTTTACATTCGACTGTAGAAAGGAAAAAGGGCGTAACCCTCAGTATTTCAAAATATATTTTATTGCATAATAATGTTGTATACGACTAAATACACGTTGTGTCCAAAAGATCTAAGCTGCAAATGCCAATTTATTATCCATCAGTTAACAAAAAAAGGAAGTGACATGGGAAAAACGATTTAAGCGTCGTTTTTTTTTTTTTTTTAAATTATTATCTTAATAATTATTATCAGATAAGGAATATAAAAATCAAATTATTAATCATCATGAACTTCAAGTTTATGACAAAAATGTTTTTCTGCCTCCTGTAAAATTAGATTTGTGTGGATAACCCCATTTTTCCTTTTAAAGTCGAATAATATACAGGTATTGCATCAGAATAATGCTAGCTGAAGTTAAATGGACGGTTAAAATGGGTCAAATACCTAATTATCTTTACTTATTCCATACCCAGTCTTTATCGAGTGTATTATAAGAAGCATGTAGGTGACGTGAGGTGTTTTTATAATATGATAATATCCTGAGACCTGAGTGCAATGATTCAAGACAGACATCGCTATCGAATTAATTAGTGTAGTTTAACTAGTAAATTCATTATAATGCTTTTGAAAACGGAAAATGGTTATTCAAATCATGATTTAAGGTTTGTATATTTACACATGCTATTATTCTTTATTAGACTTTATTTGAGACACAGCCCTGCTTTACAACCTAGAATCCAAACCACTGACCTATGCAGTTATCGTGGTCGAATTTCGATAATAGAAATTCACATCCGATGGTAGAATAAATGAGGAACTGTGGGATTCCTTTGAAAAGTCAAGTAGGAGTGCTTGCCTCGGTCGCCGGCGGCTAACGAGCGGCCACTTCAGAATTGCCACGTCGATGGTGAAAGGGGTAATCAAGTGTGTGTGGAGCACTTTGCTTTCGGGTGTGCGTACTTAGTGGATCGAAGCGGTACAATCATAAGTTATCAATGGAGTAGTACGCGCTATGAAAACTAAGCATTGTTATTATTTTCCTTTAATATATCATTTTTTTTATTGATTGTTAGTCATTCCATTAAACCTATTGATACTACCGATCTACTGTGGCATAGTTAGTAGCGCGGTTGTCTGTAATGCCTAGCTCTTGCACTCCTTCCTTCTTTCCTCAATGTTTCGGGCTTGTTGCAGAGGCCATTATCAAGAGATATGTGTTATGGTGAGTGTATGAATGCAAACGTCGTTCTAAGAATGCTAATAGGAATCAGATTAGCTAAGAATAAACGTTGCTTAGAGTAATGTATCAATCGTTACAACCAGAGATACAGTATCTGGGTTTCGCAGTCAAATTTGTGTCCTGTATCCATCAGTCATGAGTCACAGTAAATTTGTTAGTTTGGGAACAGAATGTTGTCTGACCATTTCAAAAATTTTGTGGATGAAATCGTCATATTTACGTAATTCAAAAACTAAAACAAAATACACTCTGAAACCTACTAACGGCATTTAATTAATCGTATTAACATCAAAATCATTAATGTTGTATTTGCTAGCCGATGAATTGTTGACTGAATATCGACTAAATATAGAAAGAACCTCTACAATAATCAATTAAATTTACAAGTTAATCCATTTTATTGAGATGTGGTTCCCACTATCAAAAATTAGTTTCAACTGTAACTCAACAG
Organism: Rhyacophila brunnea; assembly: GCF_057557595.1. Lineage (NCBI taxonomy): Eukaryota > Metazoa > Arthropoda > Insecta > Trichoptera > Rhyacophilidae > Rhyacophila > Rhyacophila brunnea. Next base: position 17,158,047 of record NW_028232893.1, on the reverse strand, counting down.
CAGAACGACAAATAAATAGCACGTGGGAATGCGGTATTTCTGTCGCTAGACAACATTATCACTTCTGTATTGCATGGCAGCTGCTATATCATGCAATGTTTATATCAACCGCTTTGCAGAAAAGCATATATGAGGCGTCTAATTCCAAAAAGCGATAAGTCCATACTTGGTCAAAATTGAGAAAAAAATACGCACGTACTCTTTGTATAATTTTACACAATATGTATTAATCTATAAATTCCAAAACGCGACATAACCCTATGAAAAAAAATATTTTAAGTCTCGATTTATTACAAAAAGCCGTAAAAGTCCGTATTTCATATTATTTAAAGCTTCGTTGATTTCGCGCGTGTTTAAGTCAACCAATAAGAGAACGTTCAATATTGAAAATGGCGTCTCCTATGCTGTAGCATCTGGTAAACTCATGGCCGTGCTACTGAAATATGTGCCTTATGTGGAATTAATTAAAAAGTGAGGTACAAGTAGCGCTACGTTCAATTTTATTTTGCCTATATTTTATTACATTTAAGAGTTTATCGGTTGAAACAAATTGGCATTTGGTTCTAATTTCGACATAACGGAAAAAAATAATCTCACTTTAAAACAAATAATTGAAGCTTGAAACATAAAAACGTTGTTTCCCGAAAATATTGAATTGTGGGCTTGTCGCTTTTTGTAATTAGACGCCTCATATGTTAGTGTGAGTTTTTTTTAAAGCGAGTGCGATACTAGCGATAATATTATTTTTGAAAGCGCATTCAAACATCTATATCGCCTTTGTTCACCGTTCCGTATCGTTTCACTGAGTACGCATTGTAACAGGATTGAAAAATATTCGAAATTAACTTATTTTTAATTTTTATAAAGAGTTGTGCGGAAACATATTGATGTTACAAGTCCTATTTATAAAATGAATGTATTACATTGTATACATTTCTAGAAGTATCTGTTTCTAGAAGCAGCATTCAATGTATGATTTTTATCAAGTGTGAATTATCCATAATATTGATACCTTATCTAATGTTATACTCAAAGTATTATAAAAGAAATCAAGTTACAATAATATTATATTGATCATCAGAACGATATTAAGTTAACTATCAGTTTAAAGTTACCGTAGTATTGTTCTGAAGATGAGTTTGTATACCTACCGAAAAAACTGATAACACAAATATCTCCGATTAACATTTTTTTCCATTATAAAACCAATTTAATGTATCATCGTCAGCATCAGCCAGGGTCGATCCAGTGCTGGATGAAAGCCTCCGATAGCTCCCTCCACTATTCTCGGTCCTTAGTTATTTGCTACCACGTACATCCACCAAAATTATGAGGCGTTTAGTGCCCCTTAAGTACCACTATAAAATGACGGCATCTGTCGAACGGTTCTCCACACGCCGAGTGACATGTCCAGCCCATTACCATATTATCTGCTTAGCAACCTCTATCACATCGCGTACTCTTTTATGCTTCATTATCTTTACGCGTTATGCCCAACATTCACCTTTCCATGGCACGTTGCGCTACTCGTAATTTTTGGATTTATCTTACATTAAGAGTCTATGTTTCATATGCATACGTGAGTGTTGGTAGCACACATTGGTTGAACACTTTACGCTTAAAACACAATGAGAGGTCACTTTTGAAGATACTATTCAACCGCCCAAATGCACTTTACGCCAGTTTGGTTCTGTGAGTTATCTCATCATCCACACTGCCGTCAATTGACATTTTGTTGTCCAATATAGACCTGCTTTTGGTTCGGCAAAGTAATTTATCATTACCTTTGTCTTCGACACATTTAATGTATCCTTTATCAATATTTATTTAAATGATACATGAACTGTGGATACAGTATCCCTAGCATTTGTACAATTATTACTACTCGAATTGCAAGAATTAAAACAATAAGTATGTCAATATACGTGAACGTGTTATAATTATACCAAGATTGAATAATATTATAATAATGTTACATTTTTACCACATTTTCTTAGCTCATATTCTTGTTTGTCCAATGGTTGTTTATCCAGTACAAATCTTGCAATTGATTTTTAACTAACTTCCCGACTAGCTAGACATTTGAACCTTTTAGAATATATTAGAACACGATGCCAATGCATTCTTTTAATACTTTTGGCCATCTTTAAGTAGAATTGAATTAATTTTAAATTAATTCTGTTTTGTATGAAAAATTATTTTGGAAGAAATCCGTAATCCAATCCACTATTATTGGTTGATAAAGGGGTGGTCCTTGCAACTAAATTATTAATATATACGTGCGTTACTATGGACATCAAAATGACATTTCAGTATTCTATATTTTGTTGGTTTGTTGCAAAATAGTAAAAAAATGATAGTTATATATTTATAATACGTATTTATTTAACATTTGTCCATATTCCAAAAATCGGTTACATAACGCATAAGATCACTAACTTTATACGTATGACTAAGCATAGAGCTTTAATTATGTTTAAATACTAATTCAGTTAGTTAAGTATATTTAACCAGACCCTACTAAAGTTTTTTTCTTTGTACCAGAGCTTTGCAGACGTTATATTAATATTTTTGAGTGAATCTGTGATAAGGCTGTTTTTTTAATCTTTCATAATTTATTGTTACAACTAGCACCTTAATAATGTTCTTAATTAAGTTTGACCCAAACTAATCCAGAGGTCATAACTTTAAGTGATTTTCATCGCACAGATGAATTTACTCGTCTGTTAATTTAGCAAGAGAAAATGCTTATTGCTTTAACAGTATTATTAATGCTACACTGGCTGTATACAACCAGACCTATCAATATCGTATGAACATTTTGTCAGAACATCCATGATTACTAACTAATGAAAAATTTATAATTTTTATATTAAATTGATAGAAAAATTGAGAATATTTAGTTTTATTGAGATTTTATATCAATCAATAATTAAATAAGACGGTAATTCAGTGAAACGGCAAATAATTTTCAACTATAGGTGCAACGAAATTTCGGACTGGCTGGCAAACGGAGAGCGAAGTCGAGCTGTGAACACGTCAATTTGTTTTGTGATGGCAACGGGGGAATTAATTCTTAAATTGTGTAAATATGACTAAAAAACGTCACCCATTTACTTGAAAAAGAAAACATATCAATGAATATATTATTATTATTAGTAATAAAACAATAAACATAACATTAAATGGACGCATGTTGACTTTTTATGACAAATTATGTTTTGTTCTGCACGCGTCATTTGTAAAATCTTCGCGTCGCGTAGTCACGATCGTTTTAGACCGTGCCCCAGCTGAAGTATAGTCTTAACTTAAAACATCTATCCGTTAAATTTACCATATAATATTTTTCCACTCTCTGGATAAATTTATAAATTGTGAAACTACGAAACGTTTTTAAATATTTATCCGCACCGTTTTTTGGTAGGTATATTAAATATAAATACATGTAATATAAGAAAATGCTCTAATAGAAGATAAAAGTTCTGCTGAATTATATTCCTTTATAATTATTGTAATATATCATAAAATATGTTGAATATTTTATTATTTAAATGTTTAATTTCACTCACATTTTTTGATATTTTTCTTTTGAATTAAATATACGTACTTTAAAGTAGTTTAAAAGAAAATTCATTACTTATTAGTCATCGGAATTATATATGAAGATATTTTATCTACACAAATCAGATACATCGTTTGTCCAATAAATTACAACGATTAAACTTTTTACCTTAGTACCCACGTTTGTATGGTGGTGGGCCAAGATAATATTAATTGAATAATGCAAGGTTGGATTCCTTTGAAACACTTCTAATTTTTAGCTATTTGTTTCCCGATATCATTTACTATATGCATTTGTTCATATTAAATTACAACCTGAATATTTTCATATACCGCACAGATTCCCAGTATTCTGATTAGGTAAGATTTTTTTTCGGTAAAGTGGATTTTGAAATGTGTGACACCGTCCGCACATCGGTGTATCCCAAAACTGTTTAATCTTAGTACACAGCGTCTTATATTATTATTTGTTGAGCCATTATGAGAAAACTTTCGACCTCCAATATTCTCTAATTTATTAGAATTTAATGCGGCTCTTGATGCATGTGCCTCAAAGTTTTCAAATTAAGGCTGCGAATTTCAGTGACAAGAAATAATAGTGTCTCTATCAAAATAAGCACGCCGTGATTAAATTATTCTGAGACTCTATTTTGGCTAGCAAGATAATTATTTACCTGCCTGAAACAAGTGCGGTGATAGTTATATCTGATCAGGTGAAAATAATAAGACAAGAATTATTATTAACCACAAGTGCGTTTGGTTGAAGCAGTGTATTAGATATTATGTAATACTATCTATATTTAGGGATGAATGACGTCGGGTTCGTTGCGTGTTCAAAAATCACGTCGGTTTTACCACTTTGGCGGTAGATGACTGGTAGAAGAGATAAAGTCGTTGTTGCTTGAAGGTTTTTTGAGGAGAGCGTTTATTGGTTTGTACAAGAATAAATAAATACAGTGATAAAGATGACAGCTTGCGATTATAATCGCGGGTACATATGTATTGGTGAAATCGATGTGATCGAGAGATTAATTATATTAATGAACTGAGAGACTTGACTCGAGTGATCGGAGTCAATGTGAGAGTGGTGCGTCGAGTGACGGACTCGTGAAGATAGTGAAAATTTATGGATTGTTCTTCCTATTTCCTTCCTTCCAATGAAGGGGCGGATGATCTCGCAAAGGAATTTAGCCAATTAGGGATGCCATATCAGTGGATATCAGAAAACTTGGACTGGAATGAGGCCATAAAGAAAATGTGTCAAAGCATGTAGATAGATTTTCACCATAGGGTATCTCTAGAAAAGAGTATATGGAGTAAGTCCATTCTACTATCTCCACGGTTTGTGCCCTAGTTTGTAGAGTCTCCCTTGAAGAGAAATGAGCTTAAGCTGAGACTGAGACTAAGAACAGATCACACAATGGGTAAATGATTTGATTTCCTCATGGGAAGAAGCGATTCGCATCTATGCGATGAATGTGATGTTTTGGAGTATATTGTACATATAGCAGTACAATACCCTAATAATGAACGACACAGAGTACAGCTGCGAATTGCGGATATCTTTGTAGAATGTCGACGAATTGAAAAGTGCCCTGGCGGTGGGTAAGACGAAAGAGCTTGGCAAAATTGTAAAGTTCTTTAACAGAATTGGAGTGAGGACCTGATCGGCGGAACCCTTCTAGAAGAGAAGATGCGATATGACAGCGAGTCGCAGTCAAAGCTTCGGTAAAATCATAAAAAATTAATAAATCATAATTGACCGTACTGATCTAGTTGTGATTGAAATGCTGACATCGTTTTCGATTCATTGTTTTGTTTTGACAACAAAACATACATATTAAAATGTGTCACCCATGTGATGCTTAGTAGTATCATTGATACATATACGAGTATAATGTTTATAGGATGCTGACATGACCTGGAATGATTGGCGAGTAACAAAGATTCTTGGAGGTGTCGTGTGGTGTCCATATACTTCAGTTAAGGAGCGGAGATAGCGAAATAAATATGCGGCTCTTCTGCTTTTACCAAGTTTCAAATGGCCTTTGTAATGTTTTTAGTGATAAAATACAATAGCAATAACACTTAGTCAAAATCAAGGCAATAGTATAGGTGAAGTTAACTGATAATTGTAACAAAATGAGGGATTGAAGCTATCAAGTCAGAAGTAGAAAGTTATGTCAAAATATTATATATTCTAGTGTGTTGTAAATTTCGATGGCATTATTGATGTGTAGAACTGTGGCAAAGTTTAATCAGATTCCGCGACTCGTCTTCATAAAAGATTCATTACATTAATTATAGAATTGCAAGGGGGTATGTTTAAGGCACCCGCTTAAATAAAAGAGGGTGTGTGTGTGGAGGCAGAAGGGTGGTGTACGGGGCGAAGCGGCAGAAAGGGGAATTAAAAGATTTATTCCCGTATAATGGACGGGGAAATAAGGCATCGTCCCGGCGTTGGGTACATAATATTGTAAACCTTATGAAAATGGCAGTTGTGCTACACTTTCAATTCACTTTTATTTTAAACAAATAAAAATGTAATTATTCTTTCCCCAAGAGATGTGACCTACAAGAGAAGAAAAAAGAAATTGGACGACTGTACTAAACAGAGCTTTTATTTTAAAATACTTGATGGCGATTGTAAATGAGGTTTTAATTGATAACTTTAGAAAAGGGTACAATGTGGTTAAGTTTTTCCTTTGAGATTTTAAAAGTTTTGTATTGAGTACTATGTCATTATGTTCCTCCATTTACTTCTCAACTTCCAGCGTATCTATTCTATATACAATACTGCTTTCGGTCGCTACGGCAGCTATCGTGAGTAGGTTTGTATTGAAATATTAGCATTTATTGTAATAATTACAACTAACTTATAAGTTATAATAAGTTAGTTATAATTGTTACACTAAGTGCTAAAACTTCAATACAAGTCTACCCTAGATAGCTGCCGTAGCGGTCGAAAGCAGTATTGTGTATAAAATAGATGCGTTGGATTATAATTATGATGTAGTATTTTTGTGTTATTTTGTTGTTTAGTATTTCGTAAGGTTTTTGGAGGTCAATTTCGTTATTATGTTGTCTGAACAGAGATTCCAAAGCCTATCGCTCGTTTTATAGTAATGGGCAGTTATTGATGATGTGCGATACTGTTAGAAACGTATTGCCATCACATAGATTTCAGTAATCATCCTTCAGTTTGAATATAATATTATTGAGATATACTCTCAGTACTCCGTGGCATGCTAGTATCTATGTGTGTTCGTGAGATGTTAGTATGATGTTAGTATGTTCCTGGCAAGAGTGATAGCATAATTTTGAATACATTTCCGTGTTATTGATACTGTGGCGATTATTGTATTTATCTGCTCTCCCGTAAGTGTATTGTATCTTCACTTGTGAGAATTATATTCTATGCGTTGGCAGCATAGCTTGTTTAGAATTGATAAGCCAATCACTTAAGTTGCAAAAACTTTGCTATTTTACTAGTAATAGCATCACAACCTTGTCATCACATACTACAAAAATATAGTAAAGGCCTTCATCCAGCATTGGATCGAAACCGGCTGATGATGATATATCTCGAAGGCCCATTGCACTCATTGGGCCGTCCAACCTGGTCGCCACAAAGACAATTTTTATTTCTTTTAAAAAAAATTCGGCGTCTTACTGCGGGCGTGAAGATCTCTTCACATAAATTTTGCTCTCCGTATTGATTAGATTCGTTTTTGTTATTCCTTTTCCTTTTATTAATTCTCCATGCCTTTCTCTACCACGGCGCTTTGTATTAGAGAAAAATCATTAGAATCAGTCAAAGCTCACTTGAGACTTGGGTATTTGCTCCTGAGACATTACCAGTGCGGAAAACTGCCGATTCTTTACATCCAAACGTAGGGAGGGCCTCGTGATATGCTCGATTGAGACCGAGTGTGGTGCGAGGCGGATTGTTTGGAGGGGTCAGTGTTTGTGTTGTAGGTATCTGTAGTTGTTTTTATTCAAATTATATTTGAATTGTTTATTACATCCAACTACTAAGATTAGTGCTTTTATATGGATACATAAGTATTTGATTAATAAACATAGAACTGTTTTTATGTTAGATTATTGTTTCATGTCTATTTTAATATTACACGATTGAATAGATTTGTGATTTTAGTAGTTTAATGTCTATTGTAGACAAATATAGTATTAATACTATCAACCGATGGTACTTGTTGGAATTTGACTTTAAATTCTAATGGATTTAAGTGTTGTACTATTCCATTTACTATTCATAATTTATTTGTTATCTTTTATCGTGACCCTTGATTTGATAGGTAGGTAATGGAGTTTTTACCTACTTTATTGTACTGATTGGTTATATAAGTTAGAGTTAATTAACAGTACCTGAAGATGCCGAAAGGCGAAACCCGGGTCGCCAAAAACGACTCAAATGAAATAGTACAAAACTTACATCCATTAGAATTTAAATACAGTATCATTCAATTGAGAGATTATTTGTGAACTGCTTGATTGAAAGGTTTGACATCAACTACTCATTATATCTAATACAATATAATATGATACTTCATTATCATTATCATGTCTATATAATTATGTTATGTCTCATTTGTTTGCGTATAAAAATATCGTATTTTACGATCCTGTATTAAAAGTAGTAAACCTTTTTGAAGTTATACTTCTTTTGGGGCGTTTGGTAGAGAGTGAAATTGAGAGCTGCGCACTCACACCGTTGCGAACGTGCGCGACAGTATGAAGTTAGCTGCGAATCAGTCAGCTATATACAAACGCAAGTTTTATATTATAATTGTTCTGTTGCCTAGGCAACGAATTTATTATTATCGGCCATTTGCAATTCCTAACGTAAACAAACGATTAAACGTCAGTCAGAGTGACAGTTGTTAGTTTAAAAATAAAAACAACGAGAAATAATTATATAATTTAGTAATATAAGTCAAAGTGTATATAAATAAACCAAGGGTGCTCCAATAAGCGGTATTTTTTCTTGAGTGTGTAATTTAACAAGATAATTACGAGCTGGTTGAAGAATCTAGGTTATCACAAGTTTATTTTTTGTTTTGTTACGCCAAAGAAGTATAACTTCTAACGCGCGTATATAACACACAGATTTTTTAAACTAAAATATAATATTTATTATTATAATTATTATTGAATAGTGTTGGCGATCCCTCGACATTTTAAGTTATTTACAACCGTAGCGCAAGCCCTCTCGCGAAGCAGGCGACACATATTTTACAAGACTTACTAACCTATAAATAATTGTTATAGCATACACACTTAATTAAATATATAAAGTAAGCGAAAGCATCTCACACACGCGGACCCTGGCAACGCCCACCACCCCCACATCTAGCTCAAATTAATCACCTGGCGGGGGGCGGCTCTAATTATTCACGCCGCACTTTAATTTGTTTTAATTACCTGAAGATAATCGTCTTCTCTTCGGGATGTGTTTCAGAGTTTGCATTGTAATTGTCAGGTTCACGAGCGGGTGCCTCCTTGTTATCGCGATGTCACCGTGTTCACCTGTCTGCAATGATATTGTGTTTACATTGGAAGGGTTCTGACTCTGAGTGATGGCAGAAGTTCTTATTTTATGGTAATGAATACATAGTAGATGATTTAGGCATAGTTGCCTTGAAAAACTCATAGACAGAGAGGGATTCATACGTACTTACTCGTATCCGGAAATTTGTACGTAAACAGTTCATCGTGGGACACTTATTCGTGCGCCGCAGTACGTGAAACATGAGTGAGTGTAACATTATTTAATCAAATGATGAGTTCTTCGTTGAACATTTCACTGTGGAATACATTTGTACGTATGCTACAACATGCGGAGATGTCTTTACTAGGTTAGGTTGGGTTAGGGTTAATCTAATTGGAACAGTACTATTTGAAAACTATCGCCGCATTTTGTAAAATACGTATAAATGTATTCCACGGTGAAATGTTCAACGAAGAACTCGTCATTTGATAAAATGTTATACGAACTCATGTTTCACGTATTGCGGCGCACACATAAGTGTCCTACGATGAACTGCATACGTACAATTTACATGTAACCGTACTTACTAGGCTAGTAGCTTAAATATTTTAGTAATGCATAAATTGGCTTTTGAGGCTCTTCAAAATTATGTTTATTCTCAATTTCTCAATCTCCATAGCTCACGGGTTTCGTTTGATATGCCTCCGTGGGTCCGTCCGCATGCGAGTCTAATTAGCCACGCCGACTTGATATCAATCAAGGTCATCTTAAATGCATTTGAAAAGTTTGCTGTGTCATAATATTATGGAGGACGAAATAATTCCGATCCATCCATAAATTCGTCACTTTTAAATCCTGACTCCTATGTTTTAGCAGAGTCAACATTCTTTTTTTTATTTTCTAAGCTCTTTCTCTAAGCACCAAGGTGCATGATTATTACTTCAGTCCCGTGTAGCTTTGTTTCGGGACAAAGAAGCGCGGCACTAAATTCTTTTCATTCTGATACGTTTATAGCGTCATCGAAGGCGGCTGGGCACAATTCGCGGGTGCATAAATAGATGGCGGATGGAGATGGTGTAATTTAAATCATTCTGATCCTATTCACTGACATCCCGTGAGCGTAGGGTGGTCATGCGTTGCATAGCGGCGGTGAATGAAGGAACAAATTCAAAAATTGCAATTTTTGAGATCGGTGGAGGTTTTCAATGAAGCAGACGATGCGGACGCTTCTTTAGACAATATTAACATCTTAGTTTAAACTATTGTTATATTGAAATACACATGCATTACATAATATAATTGTAATGGCGGTTTATCGCACAGACAACATTGTCATAAGGGTGCTTCGAAACAATGTCAGCTTTGCAGACCTTCGCATACAATATAAGACCACCACTGTTTGAGAGTAAGTTTCGTGAAAATGCTCTAATTCTCAGTAGATGATGTGTATGTCAATTCAAAAATTGTTTATCGCATTTGTCTGTTTAAGATAGCCGAACATAAATAAGAAAATATATAAGTAGATTACTAACAAATTTCCAGACAATTTCAAACTTAAAATGAAAAGAGGATGCCATTCTAAATCTAATTAAGGGGGGCACTTTACCCGGGGACGTCAAGAGTTTTACCGGAAAATAATTCCCCTAAAGGGGAGACTGCATAATAATACATAATAGTAGTGCCTAGTAATAATAATAATAAAAAAATCAGCACTCATATAATATGCTGTGCTACATCTGCCATCTGGGAAAATGGGGAATTATTTCCATTTTTTAAATAATAATAAAAATAAAATAAAAAACCTTTTTATTTCTTACAAACAAAAGTAAATGACAGTTAATTGACTATATCTAATGAATATATGATATATAACCTATGAATATATATATTATGTATATATATCTATCTATGATTGTATTATCTACTTATATTCTAGTTTATATAAAATTAATTATTATCATTTTTGTATAATACATATATACCTATATTAGGATTTTTTATTTTGTATATAATACTATTAGATAGTGTTTATAAACTAGACAGAGGTATGTAATTTGTTTGTTTGGTTTGTCAGAACCTCTCTTCGGGTGAAGGCCTCCTCCAAAGAGTCCTACTGGACTTTTTGGCTATTTGTAGCCAATTTGGGCCTGCTGTTTTAATGATGATTATATCTTATTAACGGCTGAAAATATCAAAAACTTTTGATAATAAAATGTTAAGAAAATTAGAAGCTACGAATCTTTGATAAAAAAGCACCTATATATTATAAAAAAAACAATTCTTTTTAAAGTTGATTATTTGGGACATTTTTTACTTATGCGCTTGGCAGTTATCTTCTTCATCTCTTGTGTGGATCTGTAATAACAATTTTTTTCTATTTTATTTGCAGGTTATGGAAGCATCGCTCCCAGAACAGCGCTCGGTAAAGCAGTGACGATGGGCTACGCAGTCCTGGGAATCCCCTTGACCCTCCTATACCTGAGCGTGGTGGGGACCTTACTCTCCCGTCTTGCAAGGAGCGTGTTCTCTCGCGCCCTGTGCTGCTGCCTCTGCACAGGATGCGGTTACTGCTGCTACGACGAGCAGCGAATGGAGAGACGCGAGCGCGACAGAAAACTCCACCGCCAAGGTACAGCAGATCAGCTGATGCAAGAGCCATATTATGTCAGATCACCTTCAGGGACTATTATTTCTGCTTCACAGGCGCACAGAAATAATCATCCGTCACCGATCAAAGAGAAACCAGGATTTTTAAAAGACTGCGATTCGATGAGCTGCGGAGATACTGACTCTAGAGCATCATTTCGTGGTCTTTCAATTCTTGCACCAGTTTTGCTATGTCTCGTTATGATTGCGTCGTACATTATACTTGGAGGTTTTGTGCTGTACAAGCTAGAAAATTGGAAGTTACTAGACGGTATTTACTTTTGCTTCATGAGTCTCAGCACGATCGGTTTTGGTGACTTGGTACCAGGCTCTGGACCCCATTACAGAAAGCGAGAATCGAACGGGACAATTTGGTTTTGTTCGATTTACATAATATCAGGTCTCGCATTGACGGCGATGTGTTTTAATGTCTTGCACGATGAGATCGTTCACCGCTTGAAGCACCAAGAGAGAGTTCTTCGGGCCGGAGTCCAGCGTGCTCTCAAGCACCAGGAGATGATCGGGCGCCAGGCTGTATCCTGACAGTTCGGCGTCGACGAGATGATCTCCAAGGATAGGATGTACAGAAGGAATCTGACGGAAGAGACTTTGCTCAGTTCGACTAACTCAAATTCGGTGCTGTTCAATACGCCGGATGGAGATATGGACGGAGGAATGGAGGGCAATACAATCACCAGGGAGCCCAAGTCTACTCCGCTTCCTGAGATGCTGAATCATGTGACAGCTGGACAGAGATCAGCTGTTTATACTGTCAAAGAAGAGCCGGAAGTTGAAGATGTAACAGAAATGTAAATTTATTTCACGACTGCTAAAAACATATACTGACATAATAATAATGTTTTTTTTGTAAATAAATGGCATTACATTTTGATTTGACCCATAAAAATAAGCAGGTAAATTAATTTTCATTTTTTAATTGAATTTAAGAAACACGCGTTAATAGAAATCAGATACATAAATATTTTTTCTACTATGGTTACATAAGATTTTTCAATAGAGGGATGGTATCTTTCAAAAACTTTTACCGTCATTTTCTGACAGTTGTATTCGTTTATTATATATGTCATTTTCTTTTTTAATTTGGTACACAATTCAACAACGTCTTAAAAAAATATATATCCCAATTATACTGCCCTTCCAATGAAGAAGGCAGTAACTACCAAAATTTATGAAATTTAGTTGTAAATGCCATCCGTTACGTAATTTTGAAAGTTATAAAATATTCTGTATGATTACAAAAATACCGTTAAAATCCTTAGTGAAAAAATGGACATCTGCTACAGTAATACACATTTCTTAGCAAAAAGGTAGCAATTGTACCGATTTATTTCAGTTACTGCATGTTTATTATTACTTTATATTTAAACATCCTACTAATTAAAAATATCACCGTACTTAAATTTGAAAAATAAAACACATTATGTCATTATTTATCTCGAAAGTGTTTGAGTCAGTTACTGCCTTCTTTCTTGGAAAGGCATTATACCCTGTTTATGCAAAGAAAATCGTATTTACAACGTGGGTCATTTTTGGCTGAACGGTATCGTCAAAAAGAGAAATCTGAAATCTGTGCATTCTTTAAAAAAACGTTTTGTGCGGTATTTGGTCTGGAAATGATAATCATTGACTCATATTTCTTCCAAGATAGGCTGATGTTGCACTGACTGTTAAAGGTAACCGATGGCATTTCTTTTAACTCAATATGACGGTATGGCTTGTCATACATGTGGTTCCTTGGCGTCATATGCCATACATCTCGAGAGACTATGGATTTACTGATGGAGCATCCAAAGATAGCTGGTTCTTTGAAAAGCCTAACTCCTTCACAGTAATTTCATGAATATCAATTAGGACAATTATGTGGATGTATCAGACGTAGATACGTTAATTTTGATTCAATTATCGTGTTTGTAATATTTATATCTTGAAACAGTATTAATTATGGTATCTATTTTTTATAGAATTTAATAAACAGTAGAATATGGTGAATATGATTGTCTGTCGTTCTATAATATATTAGTTTATTTAACATAAATATTTTGGAAACACCACAGTAAAATAACTGTTAGAAAAAAATAGTGTGAATAATATGGCACCAGGCAGGACTCGAACCTGCATCCATCCATCGGATGTTGACCTTGCTTTACCTAGTTACCTACCTGCATCCTACCTAATTCCAACGAAATTAATTAATAATCATGAAAATGAAGCGCTTTATAAAATACTAGCGACCGGCTATTGGGGTTAGAATAATGTTTTTTCTTTTAAATAACAATGCCCTTGCTTTTTCGTACACGTTGGTTGAGAGAATTAATTACATTGAGTCATTTACATATTCGCATTTATAGTTATATTGAAAAATTGCTCAATTACAATTTTTATGTAAAGTGTGCAATGCATAGTTAATTTTTTAATTTTTTTATTAAGCTACGAAGTCTCAATTATTGCGTCTTATTTAGCAAACACAGTTAATTGTATTTCTTCATTTAGGTACGTCTTTTAACGAATTTTCTTTTCAGAATGGCCAGAATTAAATATTGTGTGTAGTTGTTTTGTTGTTTAGTATTTCGTGAAGTGTTTCGAGGTCAATCTCATGATTATGTTTTGTAAACAAAGTTTCGAGAACTCATTGCTCCTTTTCTAGTATTAAACTGTCGTTGATGACATGCCACCAAGTTTAATATGTGTAGCTTTGCACGTCTTGCTTAATAATTTAATGAATATTTTTTTTATTCAACGTATAATTCACAAGATTTGATAGTGTAATATTCTTCCTTGAATTTGCATAATTTGAGAGTATTTAAATTAAACCACAAAACCCAGTCAACTAATATTAGCGATATTTGTAAAGCGCTTCAGTCGCATGTATATAAGTTAATTTCGACGTAATTAGGTAAGACGCAGGTAACTTTTACATATTGAGAATTGAGATGCAGCAAACATACTTTTAAATACGTCAAACTAGATTGCAAATGCATCTGATTATAATCAAGTACGATGCAGTGCTTTGTGTTACCAATTATGGATTGACTGTAATATGAGTGACATCTGTGCTATTTTGAATCATGAAAAATAACAGAAACTCGTTGTCGTGTTAAGTAGTTAGAATAGCACTGTTGAGGTGTTTCTAAATAATGTATGTTCAATAAAGAATGTTCTATTTTCAAATTTATTTGACTGAACGTGTGCCAAAATGATTTATTTATATATCAATACAAAAATATCACGTGGAAATATGAAAATGATTACTGTGATTGAAAAACTTCGGGCGAAACAAATAAACGAATTCGAAGCAAAGTGAAAGCCCATAACCGGAAAATCGTTCGAAGCATTTTCTCAGTATTGACAGTGATGTTTTCTTATCGAGTATTATAAATTTCGACTCGACTCCGTAGTCGTTTGGCGAATGGAGTTTCAGACACCCAGTTCGGCGGTTTAATCAGAATTTAGATTTACAAAGAAGACGGCAAAAATACATTAATCTTGGGAAAGTGACAGTTTTACGACGTGTATGTGTGTGTGTACATATATATATGTGTGGAGTCTGGAGAACTTAAGAAAACAACGAGAGCATACTCGTATATGAACTCTATGCCAAATATGTTAAGCTCTTGTATAACGATTAAGAATACGACGTGTTTTCTTTATCTTAAACTCTGTGTTTCGAGTTTTATTTTTCGATACAATAATCTGTTTGTATTTTATTGTAATTCGATTGTTGCCAAGTTATTTCTAATACAATTTTAATCTTATAAGTATTTAAGGGGTGTTCACTATATTATTTAATACAACATCAAAATAATAATATAGATCAAAACAAAGGTGTTAAAGAAAACCTCTATAGAAATAATTATTGTATTTTTTTTAAACATTGTTTATGTACCTACCTAAAGTGACGAGGCGATACGATTTCATTCAGATTGTTCACTGATACTCTGGAAGATTAATTCAGGAAACATGACTGAAAGAACAGTGGGATTGCAATGCACAGTAAATACTTCAATCAACTGCGTTTTGCAGAAGCTATCGTTGTCTTTTAGAAAAAAAATCCTTCATAACAGGAAACAGGAGCTTGCAAATAAAAACAGCAAAGTAGATTAAAAGATAAATTTTTCAAAGATAAAATAATGATAAACTGGTCTATTGAAAAACTAACATTTTGAATTTTCTAGACGCGGGATTGAACTCAGGCCCCAGTATATTACCAATAGGCCACTTTGGCTTTTATTATTTTTTACAAAATGCATATTTAACGAATAAAAGAGTAAAAAAAACATCTAGGTATGAGAAATTCACATCTTATGGGAATGTCTGAGTATGTGCTCCGAACGAGAGAAAATGCTCAAGTCGGTCCAACCAGTTATTGGGCCCATCGACCCATCCAACTTGGTTGCTACTAAGGCCAATTATTTTGCTTTTAAAAAAATTGTCGTACTGCGGGCGTGAAGACCTCTTCACATAATTTTTGCTGTCCGTATGACTAGCTTCGTTTTCTTTACTGTATACACAATGTAACTTCATTTTCTTTTTCGTAATTTCCATGTGCTTTTCTCTTCCTGGCACTTTAAACTCATTGAACTCAGTTAGAGTTCATTGTGAGCGTAGCAACCTAAGTCTTGGGCATTTCTCCCAGGACATTCCTAGTCCAATTGTTTCAGGTGCTTCACGATCATCACCAATTGTAGGGTCCCGCGATACCCTCGTTTAAGATAGAGTGTGGTGCGGGGCGGGTTTCGGCGGAGGGCGCTTAACTTCAATGTTGTTTTTAAATTTATATAATATAGCTTGAATCCATCTCATGTACTTAATTCGTTGAGAATGGTTATTAAAAGAAAGGAATTGGTTATTAACTAAATCCTACTAAAAAATCAGACCCTAAGTAGAGCAGCAAAGCCTCATACACATAATGTTTAAAAAAAAAAATACAAAACGTACGGACGGATGTCTTGTGCCAGCTGAAAGATACGATCTAAACTGTGATGGATATTAAAAAAAACTAGCAAAATTAGTAACATCTAGAGATGAATTATTATTAACTACTTTAGGATCTGGATTATAATACTATTCAGAATAGTAGCCGACAAGAAAGTTAATTCTGATGGATACAGCATGCAGCGACAACCATACCTCTGACCGTCCCACCCGAAGAATATAGACTATCTGCATGGAAAGCGAACCCAGCCTCTGAGGGTCTCGAAGATTGGGTTAAGCCAGCAGAGCATCTCCCACCCAGAGCCAGTCTCGGGTACCGTACATGGAAAGCCCTAAACAGACTGAGAACTATGGTAGGGCGCACTCAAGACAACATAGTGAAGTGGGGGTTCTCTAATGACAAAACCTGCGAGTGCGATGAAATGCAAAACATGGAGCACTTCTTTTCATGCAAGGCTTGCCCAGAAAGCTGTAATTTCGACAAGATCCTACAACCCGAGGAAAATAATGTTGCCTTCGCCAATTTCTGGAGCGACACATTGTAGCTATTGAAGACCCGACACGAAAAAGAAGACAAAGAAGAACAGTAAATTGATTGATAAATTTAATGCAAATGGGGTTTAACGATTCGACGAATGGCCTCATTTAATTAGTGCGATATACTGTCAACGCATAGCTTTCGATAAAAATCCCTTCTCTGACAACTACCTACTTGATACATCTCCAATCCGCAACGTGACAGGGTTGTCCAAATCATTCGGAGGCACGCGATCGTTTTGTGTCATTCCCACACACATTTTTGTCGCTAGTAATTTCTGCTCGCGCTCTGAGCGAGTGTCTTGTTGTGTATCGTGCCAGCGGCGCTTACACGTGACAGTGGCGCTCTACTGTGACATGTAAACGCAGTGGCGGAGGTTGATGTGGATTAAAGACAATGTCTTGCCATCCGGGAGCATTGATAATATTAATTAATAAATATATTATATTAAAAAGATATACTTTTACAGATTGGCGAGAAATATCACATAAAATGATAAACTGAAGGTGTATTGCATTCTGATAAGCTACGGTTTACCGACGTCACGCAATTATATTACAGGTGCATTTTTAAAAGTTTTCAAATCGGTAAAAAATCCTTTACATACATACATATATCTTTTTTTGTCTGTCATATTATGTTCGGGATTGTTTTCTACCTACTTTACAGGACGTGAAACACCAACGCGATATTTTAGAGTGGCAGAAAACGACCTTAGTTGAACACAGTTATTGTAAATTATGCAAGGCCATGGCGCAAGTGCTACATATGAACAAGCACTAATTGTCTTTGGTTTTTTAATACCAAAAAGTCATTACAATGAAGCTTACTTGTCAATTACATTCCGAAGAAAATTCATATAAAATCATCTTTATCATTAACTGGGGTTGATCCATTTAAATGAAGGTATCCACTAGTTTCTTCCACTTATCTTTAGTCTCTAATCCATGTATATCCACGAAATTTAAACAGTTCGTCAATTCAACGGGTTTTAGGGCATCCCTGTCGTCGTTTATTGCTCCTTGGGTTCCACTGTATGACCACATTTTTCCAGTGGTTATCCACTCGCTGAGTGACATTTTTAGCCTATTGGCATTTCATCAGCAATTAATAGTACATACAGATATTGACGAAAAAGAGTACACACTAATAAGTAAATACAAACAAATAAGAAGTTGTTGATCGAATGAAATCGGCGTAATCAATAGTTGTCAGTGAAACTCTTAATATTTCATGTAAAGTTGTTGTAGCAATACATTCAAGGGTTGGTTTTATATCAAAGAAATGAAATACGCAATTGTTGAGAAAACAAAAATGTTATGTAAAATTTTTAAGAGACTAGAACCAAACAAATAAACAGACTTAGTAAGTCACAAAGATTGCAATGGACGAGCTATATTGAAATAATGACATATTATTATGACAGTACACCGAATATCGAACCCTTAGGTAGATTGGCTGCATGGAAGATACTTGGAACAGGATAGAACAATCAGTATATACTGTGCATTGATTTTCAAGGGTCAGGAAACAGTAAAGAAAGCCAAATTTTGTCCTCAGATTTAACGATGAGAGAGAAAGAAAATAGGTTGCATCTCTAATTGATTTATTCGAAAAAAAAACTAAAATATTAATTACATTTTTGAAGAGCCCTATAAAAGTTGTACTACTGCACTGCAGTGATAATACAGCCTCTCGAGGCTGTGAGCAAAAAACTCAAGGAGAGAATTTTTCACATTCGTGAAAACGACGCGATGTAGTGAATATAAATTGCTAGGAAAATGACAAATAAAATAAGTGTCAGTGATCTACGCGGGAAAGAGGTTTTATGTAAATCCTTTGTAAAACATATTTCACAGTTAAAAATAATTCTGGCATCTTTATTTTGTATGGAGGCACAATGTGAAAGGCTTTGAGCCTGTTCATATAAGAAACGAGTGCTTTTGGCGTGGGAATGTCTCCGAAACAATATAGTCATGTTTGGTTTATACTAGTGCAACCGTGCTGGGATAAGAAACTTTTATAAAAGAGCTGCTCAAAATTCTCTTATTTAATATAAGATATTGCATCAGCAAAACATTGAAAAACATATTATTATATTGTTGATGTTGAATTTTCCTAGGATCGTCATATTAAAAGAAAAAGTATCGACTCTTGAAATCGGTATCTTTTCGATTCTGGGAATGAGATTAAATTTTTCCACATTATTACATTACATATCTCAATATAGTTTATTAAGGGGGGACATGCTCGTCGAAGGTCAAAATTGAGTTTTTATTGTATTTTCAAACCATGATCCTGGACACTCCTTAAACGTTGTAGATAATCTATTTATATAATTTTGAAGCCTTATTATCCTTTATAGTTATTTTAAACATTTGATGACTGCATGAAGTATTTTTGTTACATAAAATAGTATTCTTTTAAACCTCTCGCTCTAATGTTTTAGAATATAGTCATATTTCGGTACAGAACTGTGCAGTGGTGTTAAGATTTTTTACATTTATTAATTTTTAAACGCATTTATAAAACCATTAGTATAATTTATTACGAGATAATTTTTGTAAAATATTCACGATAAAAAATTATTTTGATAATCTCTGTGATCCCAAATTTGACAAGAATTAGGCATTTTATTATTCAAAAAATCGGCAAGATTAACACATTTGAAGATGAATCTAAAGATACTTATTATAAGCTATGTCTTTGACCATTCAAGTGTGATAAAAATCTTATGAATAATGATTGCTTTATAATAATTATTGACCTAAGAATAAGGTAGTGTTTTTTTGAAATACGCCATTTCTTTTGTCATTCCCTAGTGGTTAAGCTACAACATACGGCCGTAGCCATAAAATGACAAACTATAATTAAAGTAGGGAGTAAAATTATGTTAACGCGCGTGTTTTAACATGTACCTAACCGAATTTTTTTTTATTTTTTTTTTAAACGGTACATGTTCAAACACGCGCGTCAATATCATTTTACTTCCTACTTCAATTATAGTTTGTCTATTTATGGCTACGGCCGTATGTTGTAGCTTAACCACTGGGGAATGACAAAAGAAATGGCGTATTTCAAAAAAACACTACCTTATTCTTAGGTCAATAATTATTATAAAGCAATCATTATTCATAAGATGTTTATCACACTTGAATGGTCAAAGATATAGCTTATAATAAATATCTTTAGAATCATCTTGAAATGTGTTAATCTTGCCGATTTTTTGAATAATAAAATGCCTAATTCTTGTCAAATTTGGGATCACAGAGATTATCAATATAATTTTTTATCGTGAATATTTTACAAAAATTATCTCGTAATAAATTATGCTAATGGTTTTATAAATGCGTTTAAAAATTAATAAATGTAAAAAATCTTAACACCACTGCACAGTTATGTACCGAAATATGACTATATTCTAAAACATTAGAGCGAGAGGTTTAAAAGAATACTATTTTATGTAACAAAAATACTTTATGCAGTCATCGAATGTTTAAAATAACTATAAAGGATAATAAGGCTTCAAAATTATATAAATAGATCATCTACAACGTTTAAGGAGTGTCCAGGATCATGGTTTGAATATACAATAAAAACTCAATTTTGACCTTCGACGAGCATGTCCCCCCTTAACTGACTTTGGATTATGTTTAACTACATAAAATCTAATTTCAAAAAGAATCAGAGATAACATAGCTATATCAAAAGCTAAATATTAATACCAATTAATACGTATAAAACAACAGATGATTATCGCTTTTATTTCTTCGATATGTTGTATTCTTTGGTTTGGCAGACGATAAGTATTGCAGATGAAAGACGGTAGTAGTTGTTCGTGATGATGGAGGAGGCGAGAAATTATTAACTGTTTCAAATAACTACAAGGGTACAATCGATGCTATATAGTAATGTGCAATATAACGGTAATTCGGTGCGATGTGTCTTTAACGGAAACTTGTAATCGAGTGAGATGTCCAATCGATTCTGACCCGCTATTTATTGACCCGTCGCATTATGAAATAATATGTTGAAATTACTATGAAATTATATTAATTCTTAATATTATGAAATTGAAGATCCGCTATCTCATAATAATACAAAATCATATTATATAAATGTACTGACTGATTGTACGTAAAAATGAATATTTAATAAATAATATCATAATTGAGATCCTGGGTACAGGAATCCGATGACAGCCACATATATTTCAATGAAAACTAATAAAATAACCTCATAAGATTGAATAAATTTACAGACTATTGCTCCTTAACAATACTATCTTTTGAATATTTGTTATGACGAATTGTGTCACGAAGTCCTACAAATATTATATTTCATAAGAGAGACTAATAATCATCACTACACACTACATACTGTCAAATAGCTTCATAATTTAAAAAGTTTTTTTAATTGTAATAATTTTTGAGTATAATAATTTTAATATTTTTTGCGCTCTCGAATTCGTATTGAATGAATGGTTAACAACCAAATAAGAGTAAAGATGACGACCATCTTGAATGTCAATTAGTAATATAAAAATATAACATTTTTACATGCCCTACAGTTTCATATTTATTAAATAATACGTTTATATCGAATTACTTATTTTTGTCGTGTATGGTAACGTTTTTTGATTTAATATGTATAAATTTAATTCAACTGGAAAAATAAATATTTAGCATTCTGCAGACGTTTTAAATAATCATAATAATTATAATTTGACTGATTTTACTTTATTCGTGTATTTTTTATAGGTTTACCCAATGAAGATTTTGAGTAATATTTTATTTATATTGTAATATAATTAAGCATGTGTCCATCGTTAGATCGAATGAAAGATATATTTAATGATCCTGTCTTACGATTAGCTTGCAGAAAAATATTAATTAAGGGCCAGACGCATAATTCTTGTATTTAATTCAATTTATTTAATTAAGTCAATATAATTTTCTGTACTATGGCCCGAGAGGTAACACTCCATTAGTATTTTTTTTTTTTTTAATATCTATACTTAATAATCAGAAACTATATTATCTCATTAACGGCCCACGTGCGCCACGTAGGTCAAAATGGAGATTTTGTAGTATTTTCAGAGCATAAGCCTGGACATTTCTTAAACGTTGTAGATATTCTATATTACCGCGATTGAAAAGCTATGCTATTCACATACGACACTTGCATTCTCAACAATTGACATTTGTCGCAGAAAATAACTGATTACACCTAAAATAGTTTATTGTATTATTAAAACAATATTAATATTGACCGTGTGTACCTGTCAAATTTGTCTCTATGATCAAGTGCAATAATAATTATTGTCTATTGCGATAAATTGTCTATATACGGAAAACGGGATCATTAAATATTTTAAATTCGGTTTTGAGAAATGATCAATTAAATACTTAGGGAAAATGAGTGAAAAAGGGCGACAATGTAATGTATATAAATAAATTAGTTTATATAAAATTTATATTAATAAGTATTTAATTTGTAACGTCATGTATTTAAAATGTATTTAGTGGATAATTAATAATTTATATACTTGTAGAAATGTGTGTGAAAAAATAATCGTGATGTATATATATATACAGGAAAAAAATGCCAAAATCAATAATAATCTGTTAGATTTTAATATAAAAATAATTAAAATTTTAGATTTTTAGTACTTATTTATATTAAGGGTTTTATTCGCTAAGGGTGTGTCTTATATTATTTGCGTAAGTAAATATTATATAGAGCAAATAATTTATTATTTATTTATTATCTGCTATACATATTTTGTCAATGTTACCAAAAATTGTCGAGTAGAATCTTAGAAAAATATTTAAAAAAAATAACTGTAAAATATTTGGCTAGTAGATATTTTTTTTTACTTAAAAAATGTTGGTTTTTTAATTATGTACCTAGTTAGTTCATTAAATAATTTATTTGTTTGTGTGCGAAAACGTATGTGTATGCATGTGTTGATTAGAATGCATAATGGATTTGATGTACCTACTTACATTCTGTAATGGATTTAATAAAACAATTGAAATTGGTAAAAAAACGTTTTTTATTTAATTATTTACAAAAAATATTTAACAATGAATACTATTATGTATTGCCATTCTTATTGAAATTCACTTTCACGAGATATACTTCGAGGGAAAATAGCATAAATCAATGTCTCGTAGGTATAAATTTCTTGCATAATATACACAGTCCTAATATTATCAACACGATATGTAATTAGTTTTAAAGATAGTTAAGCATTTTTTTTATTAAACGAATAATTCACAAGATTTAAGAATGTAACATTCTAATTATTGAACCTACAAAATTTTGAAAAAACTTCTGAGAAAATATATAATCAATAGAAAAAACCTTTTTTGAAAAAAAATCTTATTAAATCCATTCTTAAATAATTAGAATGTTACATTCTTAAATCTTGTGAATTATTCGTTGAATGAAAAGAAATAGTTAATTAAACTATTAGAAAGATCAAGTAAGTTACAACAAAAAATCTTGGAGTGATGACGTCGGTTAGTAATAATTATAGTAATACCTACTTTGATTTAAAAATACAAAAGCCGATCGCTAATGGTAACTCGATTTGGAAAGCGCTTCAGAGAGTAACTAAGAGTTATTAGTTAAAATTTGGTACCTAAAGCAAAGTGGTCTATGTGCATGGGCGCGAAACCCAAGAGATGCTGGTTCGATTCCAGCTGAGTGTCGTCTTTTTTTTCTTAAAAAAAAGGTTTTTTCTATTGGTTATATATTATTTTATTAGAAGTGTTTTCAAAATTATGTGTGCTTTAAAGATACCTTTAAAATTCTGAATTGATGAGTAGGTACATGGACCTGTTAAAGAAATTCAAAAGTGGGGGATGGAGGAAAGGTTCAGTTCTTCATGCAATTTAAGCATAATAAGATTGTTAATGTCTTGAGTGCACGAAGAGTTGAATGGGTAAATCACGTTATTAGATGCAATAAATCTAGATACTTCACAAGGAACCTAAGTAGGCAATCGTCCCAGGTTACCCCCGGAGGAGATGGGCGAACAACATCAATACATATGCAGAGCGACTTAATGCGAGACGATTGTGAAATTGTAAGAAATCTGTGAGTAAGTAAAAATATAACATACTACAAATCCTTTAGGCGGACATCTATAACTTGAGGCGTAACCTTAGCGCTAGTATTGCGATGTAAGTATTGCCGGTGTATTGCGAACGATTGATTGATAAAGCGGTTATGTTGACCGCTGCCAGTTTGACAGTTTTCGTTGCGCTATTACAAAAATTAAACTAACTTGGCTTTGATTTGGTAAATTAATCATGATTACAATGATGAATCAGTTCACACGTCTTGCCGGTATATTAATACCATGACAACCATTTATATATACAGCTAATTAAAGGATCTTTTTATATGAGTAATGCAAAATGCTATGGAATTATAACAGAAGTCAAAACAAACAATAATCAAGTAATGCAATGTACATACTTGAAACCATTTTCTTTTTCACTCCATAAATTTAACTGACCAATTATGTGAGAAAACCATTCCGACGTTTTTTTAATCACTTCTCGTCTCATTATACTAGGCAACTGGCTAAGCTGACAACAGAGTGAAGCGACTAAGCGACAAGTAGTAATGATTATGTATGAAACAATGGAAGAATTTTTCTTCTACCTATTCCATATTATGAAGATCATCATTATTACAACGAATGGTGTTTAATAATAATTATTTCATCATCATCATCAGCCTGAATCTATCCACTGCTGGATGAAAGCCTCTTCAAGCTGCTTCCACTTCTCTCGGTCCTGTGCATTGCATTGCCACGTACTTCCACAGAACTTTATCATTTCATCGATCCAACGGCCTCTAGGTCTACCTTGCGGACGTTTTGTACCTCTTGGATACCACTGGATGGCTAAATTCGTCCAACGATTGTCTTTTTTTCTATCAATATGTCCAGCTCATCTTCATTTGAGGCTTTAATGAACTCGATCACATCGCAAACCCTTGTCTGCTTCCTTATTCACTCATTCCTCTTTTTGTCCTTTCGCATTATGTCCAGCATGCACCTCTCCATACCGCGTTGTGGTACTCTAAGTTTCTGAATCTCTCTTTTACTTAGGATCCATGTTTCACACGCATATGTGATTAATTATGTATATGAATATAATAGCTGAAATAATACTATAATTGATGGCATATTATCTGTATACTATAATCTTTTAACGCCCACGATAGCCGAGTGGATAACGTGGCGGCCTATAATATCGTGGGTGTTGGGTTTGAATTCCGGGTCTGGCAACAAAAACATATCACATGTTGTTTTTTAATGTGTGTTTGTACCCAGAGACTGGACCCATTAGGTTGAGCAAGTGGCTAACATCTACACATCTACGTCTTGTAAATTGAAATCTGTTAATACAAACCTCTACACTGTGGAGGCCTGTATGATCTAAAGATCGGACCTAAGATCGGACATGGGTAAAAAAACTTTTATATTGGTAAGAATAAAAGGTCATATTAGTATGTAAACAAATTATTACCGCTGGTATTCAGTGGTATTCAAGGGGCACTTAAAGCCCACAGGGATGCCTTAAATCCGCCAGTTTTTTTCGGCGGATGTACGTGGCAGCGAAGAATTTCTTCTTCTTCTTCGTCCATATCCGATGGACACCAGGCGGCGACTCCAAGAATCCTTGTCGCTCATCAGTCTTCTTGCTTCGTTCCAGGTCAAATCAGCATCCCATAGTATACACTCTATAGATAGTATTTAGCGGCCTTCCAAGACGCCGGAATCCGGTCGGCTTGAATAACAGGCAAGCCAGGTTGAGGTTCTCTTCTGGTATCCGCAGCACGTGGCCGAACCAGGTCCAATGTCCTCTTCACTCTCAGCATGATGAGAGGCTGCTTGGTGCATTCTCTTTACTCTCCTCGTTGCTCCTAAAGTCACCGCACACCCAGTATCCGTCACAAATATCTTTTTTAGAAACTCAGTAGGTAGACAGTTTGTTGCTCTGAGCCTTCGTTAGCTATGGGAGGCTTTCAGTCAGCAGTGGATCGACCACAGCTGTTGGTGATATTATCTAGTTATAGAAAATTTAACCTTTTATATTAAAATTTATAAAAAAGTACTTTTAACAATGATGTTAATATTGTATTCATATTCGTATGAAGTGTAATTTATCGTTACAATCTCAATTATTGTATTGAAATGATTCCTTATTTAAACATTCGTCATAACAATTCGTCGCGTCACTCGACTATCTTGCCAGCTTTAGCAAATAGAACTTTTTTTATGCCCTCCAGGGGGGGCAATATAAAAATCCAAATTAAAGTGAAAACGCGGTGAATAAAATTGACCGGCCATTCCGTTTAAGGACTTCCTTACGAGCAGGTCAGCGGAGGAGATCAAACGCCATTACCCATTTCTTCTGCATCCCTGTTCTTTATGTCTTTCCATCACGGTTTGCTTTTTATGATCGGATAACTGCGGCGCTTAACATTTGAGGCGAGATAATCTGGTAATAATGTCTACAGTAGACATAATAAACAAAACAACGTAACTAGGAAAAAAACTAATTACATTTATTTTTAGGGTAGTTTTTTTGAGAATTACTTTTAATCATAAACTGCTAATTGTAGCCTACTAAAACACATGAATGTATCTTACTAAGGGAATTGGTTATTACTAGGGATTGCAATACCGAATGAAAATGTCAATACCGGTTTTTCGGTATTTCTTATTGAATATCGGTATTAATACTAGTATTTCTTAAACAATAAAAAAAACAAATATAGGTGTTAATCAATAAATATAGATATTAAAAGCATTTAAAAATATGTGTTGATCATAATTGTATAACTAGTGATTTTTTACGAATAATTTGAATATATTGATAATTTTAACTAAAGCCATCAAAAGTTTATCAAGTGCAAATAAGTCTCGGCTGCAGGTAAAGCTTCTTAAATTCAACGCTTGTACAGTCATCAAATAATTATTATAGAATAATTGAACATTTTTATCAGGGATGTTTGCTATTTAGAAATAATATTATTATCATAATAATTCATCGCGACAATTACTTATATAAATATATTTGATGAAATTTGTTTTATTATTTTTTCACCTCTGTTGGATTTGCTTAATATATTTGCATTTTAGCAGCACATCACTTAAAATTCAATTTCAAAAACGTAAACGAGTGTGCTTTCTTAATACCGAAAATACCGGTATTTTAGATTTTCAAAACCGGTATTTCGGTATTGACAAATACTGGAATACCGGTATTGCAATCCCTAGTTATTACCACAGAATAGATTAATAAATATATTTTTATTCCGACACACTACACTTTGACGCAGGGTTTCAAAACGAGTGTCTTACAAAAATGAACCACACGTTATAGACGTATAATAGTGTGTGTTGCAACCTTAAAATACACCAATATTGAATGAGCGTGAGTACATAAAACGAGAGCAGTTGTCAGAACGAAACATAAGCGTATTCTTGACACATGTTTAAGTTTATCCCATATTTTTCCACACTTGATCGGTTGCCTGTTTCTCCACACCCGTTAGGTTTTTCAGTTCTCATTTTATGAGTTCCCTGGTTATTACTATATACCCAAAACCTATAGAACAGCGTATCCAGATATTTGTATATTTGCAATTGACCGTATCGTAGTATACATCATAGTATCATAGTGAGATATTGTATTGGAAGCCGATGGCCGTATAGCATTGAGATCAAATTCATGTCTAAATTAAATACCTACTTAAAAATACGTTACTATTATAGCATTATTATCATAATGATATATGAATTATATTCATACTTTTTAGCACTGATTACAATATAGATTTTGTAATAAACGCATGTGCGCTATATAGTTGGAGTATAATAATTATATAAACCACGCTGCTTTTCCAAGAATGACTGCCATTCGCCAGTCTTCTTGAGACATTCTTTTTTTTTATTTATTTTTTTATTAGGGAAACAAACAGTTACATATTAATTACAAAAAATTAAAATATAATAATGAAAAGTTATCGCAACCAGCAAAGTTTCCATGTATATAATATTATAATATAGTTAAGCCTAACAAGATAGAGAGTAAGAATAACATAAATATAAAGAAATTACATGAGAAAAATAAGGAAGAATAATGAATAATTAAATTATATACAAAAAAAAAATATATATATATATATATATATATCTATCTATTTATACAAAATTTTGGAGATAGCGCGTTTAAATGAAACAGGTGAATTATTAAAAGGATCAACGGTGGAGAAATACATATTATAATTTAAACAAGAGCGCCGAATAAAAGAGTTTTGTGCATAATTAGAACCGCTACGACTGATATGGTTTACGAAATCGCTTTATATATTATATATTATATTCGATGAAGTATAATTGAAAGAACTCAGAATTTAACATATATTTGACATATAAGTAGAAATGAGGCATCAGAATTTCTCACCCCATCTGCTATTTAACTAATTTTCTGTAAAGTTAAAAAGAAATATTCCTTATAATTGCACAATCATGAATTTGTGTACAGGAAAATGTTATCATTTTCATTGTATTCTTAGATTAAGCTAAATAAACATGATTACTATGTAGTGTTTATATGCAAAAAAACTACCAATTAATTTTCTAGAGAATTTTCCTGTAAGTATTATTTTTTTCAAAACGGACAATAATTTCCCATGAATCTGACAGTGAAAATGATATTAATACTAAACATCATCTCATTTTTAATCAAGCTCTGCGCATATGATAGCATTGTATCTGAATTGAATACTTTAACCAATTTTTACGCTTTCAAACAACATTTAGAAAATACCAATAATTAATCTTGAAATAATAGAAATAGATTATTTGGAAAAACTCCTTATTTACAGAATGTTGAAAATAATAGTAAAAGAAAAGTTATAATCGTATATTCAACTTCGAAGTCAATTTAAATAAATATATCAAAGAACTGTGAGACTGTGCTCGAATGGAATGACAGTTGACTATGTCGAGTGAAGGTAGTAGTACGTCACGTGACAGACACGATGAGTGAGTGAGGATTTGTGGATTGTCCTTTTTATTATTATACCATTGCAATCCATACATTACAAGAGACATTATCGCAATTAACAAATCATAAAAGACCCTACTGATCGAGTTATTTATGATTAAGGAAATGCTGATAAACGTTTTAAGTATTTTATTATATTTTGACAATAAAACATATATATTAAAGGGTGTCCCATGTAATGCTAAATAGTGTGATTGCTACACAAATATCCTCAATTTTTTATATAAAAAAATCTACTGACGGTTTGAACGAGATGTGTCAGCTGCCATGTCGTGCAAATTTTCAATCACATGCTTGACATACTGAAATTCGGATTTCCGTTATAAATAAAGTAAAATTGTTTTTTCGAATAGAAAATAAAATATTTGTCTTAAATGCAGATGTATCACAAATATATTGCGAAAGAACTTCCGCGAACAACAGAATATAGTACCTACTAGTAGCATAGACCGAGAAAACGATTTAGTTTATTCAAAATAGTTTATTCGTGAAAGCTTTCTTCAAT
This sequence comes from Rhyacophila brunnea, assembly GCF_057557595.1. Classification (NCBI taxonomy): domain Eukaryota; kingdom Metazoa; phylum Arthropoda; class Insecta; order Trichoptera; family Rhyacophilidae; genus Rhyacophila; species Rhyacophila brunnea. The sequence continues at coordinate 17,128,228 of NW_028232893.1, read as the reverse complement.
GATTTCCCAGTAGATAGAATATTAGCAAAGCTAACCTATTAGTTCGTGAACGGAAGTATTGAGCTTTCGAACGTTGTAAGATTTGATTTTGTTTTTTGTTTGTCTAGAGACAACCTTACAAATCGATAGTTTATTGCATTACTTACTATAAAAGACATTTTATTTATTATAGTTTATTCATGCATTTACTAAATTAAATCTGCACTTCAGAATAGGTCCAATTTCGCCGAAAATTAGTAAAGTATAATATATTAAATACAGAATATTATTTATCTTTCATATCTAAATTTACATTTTGAGTCGGTGCGTAACATAAATCTAAATCTACTAAAACTATATATCCGCAAGTCTAATAAAATTTAGTGTCAGAAAAATCTTAAGTTATATTTAAACTTAAGATAGGTACACTGGCTCTCAAATACAAAAATTAAAATATATTGAGTCTTTCAAGTTTTTATACTTGAAGTAGAGTCTCCATACAATTGAAATTACACCGTGTAAAATGCAAATATAATAATATAGAATAGACATATTATATGCACAATGAGTCGCAACTACGGTCTACTTATTAATGGGAATAAGACCAAATTAAAGGGTATCGATCGGGCTTACCTTCTACACATAGCAAGTACATTGAAGGCCCCAGCAAGCCGTGATGTGAAGTATCTGGGAATTTCTCAGGAGCAGTTACCCAAGACTAAGGTCACCATGCACAAAATATGTTCTTTGACTGAATTTACAAGAGTTTAGGTTAAGAGTGTCCATGGTAGAGAGGAGTGTAGGGAGGTCAATACCTTACCATCTACATGACTCGGCAGGAAACCATTAATTTATAATTACAATGTATCTTACAACATAATATTGTTGAAATAGCAAAATAAGCGATTTATTTGAATCAATCAATTTTTAACAGAAAGCTAATTTAGCAAAATAATTCAATAATTATAATAATCAATTATTTATAATTAACAAAACGATTTATCATGATATGCACAAATTTTTTATATGAAAATTAATGTTGCCTAATTATTAAAACTGCTTAATCGTTCAAATTAAAATCAATTATTTATAAACGTGCCATGCATTACACAACAAAGCATGATTATCAAAATATTCAAGTAGTGATAACAGCATTTTCTATTGTATCGAATCACTATAAAAATACTAATTACATGAAAACAATAGGTCAGTCAGTTATCAAAGATTTAACCGTAAAGTTATCTTGTCGCTCTGCCCGATCGCACTTCGCAATTCGTCAGAACGCATAACCGTGATTTCACTGATCTAAATTATAATCTATAAATGTACCTGTAATAATTAAATTAATATTTATTTGGAAGGAGATATTAAAACCAGGGTTCATTTCATTCACGCATCACTCTTCTTATTATTGGAGTCAAACACCCTGCCTGGTCCTTACATCATCTCACTTCAAAAGGAGCACGTAGAGGAAAAATTAAATTGTAAGTATAGTTAGAAACCAAGAAACAATGGACGAGTTTGTATATCGTAGGGTTGCTGTATTTAGAGAACAACACACTACTTTTAAATTTAATAACATGTATGCTAGAAAAAAAAAATTAAGATCATCCGATATATATAAAACATACACAAAAAGCTCAAAGTAATTAGTATTATGCTTGATTTCAGAAGGCATGTCAAACTTCAAATCGCAATTACTCCATAAGATGATTTCGACACTTTTCAACCCAAGGCCAACTTTTGGCAGTGACCCCACGATATATCGAAGATTCGTAGAAAAGATAGATAGATACCCAATCAATACCAGCAAGTTTTCCAGTCGATAGTAGTAATATATACTAACAAACGATGCAGAAGAGTGGTTTGAATCTTTGCTTACTTGACTGCATCAAAAGTTTTTCGAAAAAGTTAATAGATGGCTGAAAATATTAGATTAATTACGGCCCGGAAAAAAAACCGGAAATTTCCGGGTCCGGTATTTAAGGTGATTCATCAGTGAAACGGCAAATAATTTTCAACCATAGGCGTGACGAAATTTTGCACTCGCTCGCAATCTGAGAGAGAATGTAGAGCTGGAAACACGTCATTTTACTTCGTGATGGCGACGGCCGTAATAATTCTTAAATCGTGTAAAGATGACTTAAAATGTTACCCATTTACTTTAAAAAGAAAACATGTCAATGAATATATTATTATTGTTACTGATAAAACAATAAACAGAATATTAAATGGACACATGTTGAATTTATAAGACAAATTATATTTGGTTTGACATGCCTCATTTGCACCCGCGACCCGCAATCCGCGCATCGCCTAGCGACGATCTTTTTAGACCGTGTCTCAACTGATGTATGGCCTTAAGCATAAATAAGAAGGCGCACAAAAATTCAATGACACGGAAGTACCGAGGAATTTCAATGCTTATGCCAAATTGGTTTCCATATTTTTGTACGAAGTCGAGTCATAAGACCATGAGAGCAAGAGAGCGAAAGGCACTAATATGCCTTAAAAATAAAGTATTGGTGACGAATATTTCACATTTATTGGACAGAGCACACGATGAACAAGGCCATACACTCCAGATAAAGTATTGGCTTTCGACAAAATGTCTGAGATGCATTATGCAGTTTTTTGTCTGGTAGACTGGTGGTTTTGGGTAGCCTCCACGTAAGACGAAACAGAGGAAGAGCGTCAGCGCACTGGAGTGACCAAATGAAGGAGTTTAATTGGGTAGCCTTCACTCTAGTCTGAGAGAAACCGAGGACTGTGTGGGATGGAGAGTTAGTATGTAATATACGCTCAACAGATCATTGCATTTTAAGGTGAGTCGATCGAAGAGAAACGATGAAAAAATATATTGATTCGTGTTATTGATTGATTTTTATACGAATGCTTCTCTATCCGGATCTAAACTTATATTGTGACAGATTATTGATATAATGAGTTCGATTTCTAAGCAAACCCTCTCATATTGTTGTAAATATATTGTTTTCGTGAAATTTCTGTTGAGATATATGAAACTTTATTAATTTGGTGCCGTCAATTTAATCACTAGGTATAACGTGTAAGTTTTTGCCTTATAACTATTCCTTCGATAAACATTCAGATTTATTATAAATTGTAAATATTTTTAAAATCATACTAAAATAATAAAAAAGATCGTCTTGACAGAGTGCTGATGGATGTAAGTATTGAACTATTCCATTTGAGTCATAGAGTCGCCTTCGGCATTTTCGGGTACCTTCGGGACTATGGGCACTTACCAATGGCAGATGTATACTTGTGAGTGCGCATAGTGCCTGAAGATGCCAACAGATAATACCCGAGTCGCAAAAAATGACTCAAATGGAATAGTACAAAACTCGGATCTATTAGAATTACCCCCTACTGAGTGTCAAACACACATACATAGAAATGTGTGACAAGATTATTTTACATTGAAAAACATCATGTTATACGTAGATATCTGTTTAAGATTAAGAGGTCATCCATAGACTGAAACCGAATGCGGGTTAGAACTGTGTGCCATATTAAACTTATGATTTATGTTCATGGAAATAGATTTTCAAGAAAAAAAATGATAAGTTTACTATGTCTATAGATGGCATGTAAGAATATATTAGGTACATTCTCTACACCCAGCCACTCCGAGCGTCTGTATCATCCGCACCGCTTTGATATAAAAAATTTCTTCTAACATTAGTGCGATATGTAATACTGAATTCGATACATATATAATATTATATAGGTACTAGTTATGGTTGACCATTCTGGAGATGGGTTTATAGCCCGAAACAGATGCCAACATACATTACTCAATAAAAGTAAAATTAACATAATAAATTTAATTTCAAAACCGTTATACTGGAACCGTACCACGCAAACGCCAGTTTAATTAATATATTATTTGTGATTTTATTTTAATTCCTGGAGGATCCGTACCCAAGAATATCTCCTTTATAGGGGCGCCTGATGATTGGTAATTAATTCTGGAGTTATGGAAGTGCGTCAGATTACATTGAAAATTATTAGACACTGAGTGATAGGAGAGAAGAAGAGAAACTCACACATTGATAACTAAAGCACCCACTACTAAAACTGTAATGCATAATATAATAGATTGATATGGATCCTTATATTGTAATCTAACTTCGAGAAGTTTGAGAGCCTCAGTTATAAAAATATATAGGTACGTCCTAGTTAGTGTCCCAGGCTTCCGCGTGAAGTTATTTCATTTTTATGTCCGTTCATGAATTTAATATGGAATCCTTTGTGTCTGACAGTGGAAACTCATAGTGCGACCATCCTTGGGCGAGATAAAGTAGTAAAAATAACAGATTTATATGAAAATGTGCCCACCACTATGATTTGAATAGACTGAATCGTGTGAGGTAAGTGGTGCTCGTCCCTTGGCTCTCTTTAGTTGCTTACAGCGTTTCCTAAGCTTAAAATTAATGTAGCCATAACTAAGAATCCATCGTCATCATCAGCCAGGGTCGATCTACTGCTGGATGAAAGCATGTCGTAGTTTTCTCTACTCTTCTAGGTCCGTAGTTCTTTGCACCACTGAACTTTATTAGTTCTTCTATCAAGTGGGTTTTAAGGTGTCTCTGTAGTCATTCAGCGCCCACTGTATAACGGTATTTGTCCAGCGGTTGTACACTCGCCAAGCGACATGTCCAGCCAATTGTTATTTCATCCGCATAGCGACCGATATCACATCACATACTCTAGTCAACTTCCGATTGTGGTCTTTCAACGTTATACCCAACATGCACCTTTCCATCCTACGTTTTATTACTTGTCATTTTTTTTTTTTTTTTTTGATTAACACTCTATGTTTCAGTACTAGTAGCATACATTGGTTTGAATACTTTACACTTAAAATACAATGAAGATCACTTTTGAAGATACTATTGAAGTAGCCAAATTTAAGACTACGTATTTCAGTATAATTTTTCGTGGAGCGAAATTACACGTGCTCTAATTACACGAGCATTATTAATTATTTATTATTATTCGTCATTATTAAATATCAGTAATACGCAACGATTCAGGTAATAATTCGATCGTCTTGATGCTTGCTCTAATTTGGTCATAATATAAGTTGTCTAATACATCTACGATGGCTGAGCAGTAAAGTTTCAGATTATGTTGTCGTAGATTTAGGATACGAATTTCAGGTCTGGAAAATTCACATGTTGTGTATTTCGACCCAGAAGATAAACGTAATAATTTGAGCAAGTGGCTAACGTTAATTTTTCGTATAAAGGAAAAAAAATTAATACAATCTTCACTTTGCAGAGGTCTATTTCGAGTGCTTAAAGTCTTATCTACAAAAAAGTGTTTTTTTTTTTTTTTTTTTGAGATAACGTTATTTTGTATTTACGGCTACATAATAGTCAAACAACGTTATGTCAATCTTTTCTAATTTCTTATTAAATCGTCAGTAAAGTTTAACGCTAATTACATAAGTTACCCTTGTTTTCATATTTTTTAAAAACTATCGCTATAAATTTTAACATCATCATAAGCAAGATAAATGTACAATACACAATAAATTATTAAATATTAACATTAGGTTTTAAATAAACATTTCCCTTGTAAAGTTACAAGAATCTAAAATAACGATTTTTGGCTCTCCTGTAAAGTTGCACTTTTGTAGATAGTGTTGTTTGACACTAAGCCCTCGATTTATGGTCTCTTAGAATCGAATATGGTGTTGTAATGTGAAAAAGTAATCTAAACAGGTATTGTATTTACTAACGTACTATTTTTATTTCATATCACTATTTTTGTTAAAACTATGGATATAGTCTGGTTATCATAACAATAAAGGCAAACATAAAACCGATAGCATTGACCGCACACTATAGATCGCCGATCTAAGGCAATTTTTAATCCTAATCGTTGGAATTGGGTCGGTTTAAATTGAAAATAATTATATTTCGACAAAAACTAGAGACATATATTATTTAAAATGACATTTATCGATCGGGCCCACGTTAGGTGAGAGTGGCGTTGAGTCTGCGAGACTGTACGTTAAAACTATACATTATCTGCATTATTATTATAATATTGTGTGATAAATTATATAACATTCTAAAATCATGTGTAAATTCAGTACAGATTATAAAGAAACATTATATATTATTATATCACTTACCTCTCGTCAATCGGATTTTTCTATTGGAAAATGAAACACCTTCAAGTAAGGTATCTTCAATTGTCCATTTATATTATGTAAGCTAGGCATTTGTTTATTATTTAAATTCGTTCGAAACTTCGTAAAAAAATTTTCTTTTTCATATGTAGTCGGATTATGAGATATATATTATATATTCAATAGTGAATTATTGATTTTGCATAAGGGTGTAGCTTGCAAAATGTTTTTGTTTTGTTTGTTTTGCCAAGTTAAATTACATTTTTTGAAGATTACTCCTAAGCAAAGGATGTAGACTGCCACATGGTGAAAGTTTTTTTCATTTCTTTTACGATAAATAATTGTAAGGTACTATTCAAATTCAAATTTATTTATTTCCCATATAATGAACATAACAAATTATAAATTTAAAGCATTCACGACATGACATAAAATAAGTGTTAACAATTTTTAAAATATAAGAAATGTGGTAATAATACAATAAGTAATAAAATAAGAAAAGAAATAAAATAAAATAACAAAAATAAAAGTAGATGGAAACACACAGAGTGATCTTTGATAGACTCTATCTTAAAAACTTATAAAACAACGTCCACCTAAATTCACCCTCACGTAAGTGGAATATATCAATATCCGAAGCGATTTCATTAAACATGGTTATTGCCGTTCCAATTGGTATTACTAATGGCAGGTTAGTTCTGCACATTGGGAGAACAAACAACGGATGCCCTCACAGACACACAAGCCAACACCACCAAGAATGGTAGAGTTTTACATTTTAGATTTACGCCGCGTATAAGTCTGAAAATTTATGTAGCTAAATGAAGATTCCTTCTAAATTTTAAGCTACAATATGTAAGCATACCTAAGAGAAAGTCAGTCGGATAGAGCCACAGATAATATCCATACAGCCGAAAGTAAACTAGTCTCAAAAATTTCTTTTGGACTCTCTCTACCATAAGGCCACATAGTTCAACTGATGCCGGGCCCAAACGATATATAGGTTATTGTGGTTACATTATGATTTTTTACAGTGTTATAAACATATAAAGTGGCAGTGTTGTGACTAGGGAATCCAATCCCGAGCCAAAATTCTGATCCCGGGATTTCGGGATTACAATTTGACAATCCCGGGATCCCGGGAATGGTCCCGGGATTGACATTCTTTTCCATTGTTAATATAAAAAAATATATTTACAAATAACACTGATAAAATCGGTCAAAAATAAAGCTAGTATAATTTACACTATTTAAGACATTTATTGTTAATATTGTATACGTTCAATCATGGAAATACATAAGTTTAATGGAGTAAATAATATTGTAATATAAATAATAATGTGAATTTAATATGAGATTGCTGATTCTGAAGGTAAAGACTTAATGAATGGGTTAGCGAAATTTAAAATAGTAATGCAAATCATAGTGTACGTATGGCCTTTCCGCTTCATAAATCTAATTAGTCAGCCAAATATGAAACTGCCGTAAAACGTATGAGATCATGGTGGAATTACTTTGTTAATAGTGCAAAGCATTGTTTTTTCCATTCTTTCTCATTTTTATTAATTTATGTGAAAAAATAAAATGAATCGCCAACTTACACATGCGTATAAATCAAACTTCATTCAAACTCGGTTTATTTCTAATGTAGTTATTTGTTATTAAAAGTATTTGTTCTGTTATATTTTCGTTTTTATTTTTTTTTCCATAAAAATTGGTAAAAAAATCAATCCCGAAAGTTTCGGGATTATGTTTATCAATCCCGGGATTCATAGGTATCGAAAATTACTCAGGATCCCGGGATTGGAATACCTAGTCGTGACAGTGCCGCGTAAATCAATCCATATCCGGAAATTTGTACGTAAACAGTTCACCGCAGGACATTTATTCGTGCGCCGCAGTACGTGAAACATGAGTTCGTGTAACATTTAATCAAATGACGAGTTCTTCGTTGAACATTTCACCGTTGAGTATATTTGTACGTATGCTACAACATGTGGAAATGTCTTTATTAGGTTAAGTTAGGTTAGGTTAGGGTTAATCTAATTGGAACAGTACTATTTGCAAACTATCGCCGCATTTTGTAAGATACGTACAAATGTATTTATTCCACGGTGAAATATTCAACGAAGAAGTCGTCATTTGATAAAATGTTATACGAGCTCATGTTTCACGTACTGCGGCGCACGAATAAGTGTCCCACGATGAACTTTATACGTACAACTTACATGTAACCAAATCGATCGTCCTATCATATGATGACGTTCTAAGTTTCAGAGTATGGTATAGGTATCTATCAAAGCTAATGAAATATCTTCCCAACTTACAAGTTGATAAGGGCTAATTAAGAGTGTCTATATAAGATGATGATATACCTACAGAAATATAATTACGAACTTGATAAACACAAGTGTGGGCCAAAATACGGCCATAGAACCACTGGCGAAGAGTGGAGGTAGGCTGTTAAGATCCGACATAAATAATGCACACTAAACTTTGTCAGTTCCTATGTGTTTTCATTGAACTAAGACTACAATATGAAGACAGTTTTGGTTAGTTTTTCAAAATTAATTAAGCTCTGCGTAAACCAACGAACTTGATAAACAAAAGTGTGGGCCAATATACGACAATAGAACCACCGGTGAAGAGTGGAGGTAGGCTGTTAAGATCTATTTTATCTAATTTATTATTATAAATTAGGGATTGGTTTACGCAGGGCCTAATAAATTGAAAAAAAAAACTAAACAAAACCATCTGTAATGTGTATTTTTAATTCAAAGAAAACAAATAAGTATGACTGAAAAAGTGTGTAGGTACTATTTTTGTCGAATCGCCCATATCATACATAAGCAATTGTAGTTTGGTTTAGATAGGGTTTAGTTGACTTTTAAGAAACTAGCCGACATTATCTATAAATTGTAGTCTCAGTTCAATGAAAACAAATACGTATTGCTGACAAAGTTTAGTGTGCACTATTTATGTCGGATCTTAACAGTCTACCTCCATCCTTTGCTACTGCATAGAACTATGGACTAACACCCGAATATCATATAGAGGAAGTCAATAAACTAATCAATGTGATATCACCAAACTTTGCAAAAAGCAGCACGCGCCTTGCGCAATCTTCTATTATCGATTATAGGTATACCTTGTCACGCTTATAATATGTCTATATACTCGCATTCTGTAGCGTGACCATGTTAATTATTGTTTCTTAACCATGTTTCTCGCCATTTACATTTACATTTACATTTACATCCCTGAAAGTAAATCACATTACAGGTTCGCTATCCGATAGGGAAGGTTATTTTGATCAGAACAAGACTATCGATTCAATTTTGTTATGTTAAATTATTGTGAATTTAAAAATATATATATTCAAGACGTCTACAACATAACACGGAGGAAAATAATATATTACTTAGAAAGGTAGCTCAAATGATCTCACCCGTTGTTGATTTCAACATAGGTACCAACTTAAAAGAAAATACAAGTGCCAGCCAGATATCCTACCCGAGGTGAAAAGCTCAACGAATAAAGCTGTGATCTAGAATAAATGAATTCTATTTAATTGTTTGAGAAGAAGACATCTTCCGGGAAATAAAAAATGACAAACGAGGCTCTGACAATGATGGATAGACGCAGGTGATACCAAATAATCACATTACTATAAAGCTTAAATTATCAAATGGCAACACTTTGATACAATATTGCTTCATATATTGCCATTTTTATGATCTTATCACCTTTAATGCGTACTAGATTAGTATGCAGAGAAAACTACCCTTTGTGAAGTATTGGAGGAGTATAAACTGGTCCTAATGAACGACAGACAATGGGGGCTAACACGAACAGAGCTATAAGCATATTGGTCGGTATAAAAACCAACCTGAATAGACAGATAAGACGTAAACAGAAATAGACAGATATCTTTCAGTTGTGATTACGAATTCATACACTATCAAGATCGAATGTATGTAGCGATCAACTAGTTTTGTGAGAATCAAGCTGCACAAATCCGTGATATATAAGTCTTTTCTAACACGACATGTTTTACAAGCCGCCAGTGGTATCGGTTAATGCTTACCCAGTGAGAAACGTCAATACTCAGACGCATTTCAAACGAATCTAGCTACGAGCTACAAATAAAAAATTACATCAAATAATATAAATTTTAACTCTTTTTGAAACATTCTAGTTTCGGGTAGGTACATATTTTTTTTGTTAATATCAATAAAATTTGAATTATTATTATTTCATGCAATATTGTACCATAATGTAGCTTACATGTGACCACGCCCTAAGTTCACCAATCTGTTTTGATTGAAAGAATACCTCTGTCTTTTTTTTATCTCTTCTTTGTATTTTTGTTGTTTTTTTATTTGTACAGCTTTCAAATCTCCTAGGTGAGTGAACTGTCAAAATGAAGATTCCTATAAATAGGTACCTACCTATGTACCAAACTACCTGCGTTAAAAATGACAATACAATATCTAATGGTTTTTGTAGTAAATGATTGCCAGTTATAAAGTGTGTGCTACGCGGTGGGTACCCAGTGACGTCCCATGGGGTAGGCAGTTTGAGCGTCGTTTATGGGCGGCAGTTATTCGAAGGGCTGCAAATCGATGAGAATCATTATTTGGTATAAATATATAAAAATAGCTACCTAAACTTAGTAATAACGAAAATATCTTTCCATTAAAAAATCAGGTCACCGGTTGGAAACAAAATGTATTACTTAATTAGGTACGTAGAATGTTTAACAGGACTGTATTTTTTTAACGTTGACAATATTCCTAAAATACGTTGTAGGTACTGATGAAAACGTTTATTCTCTCTATTCTATTTTTTTTTCAATTTGAAAGTCTATTTTTGAAGTTATACTTCTTTAGGCGCATTTGGAAAATCAGATCAGAGTATATTTTTGGCGTGTGACATGTAACACATAATTTATTTTTTCACACGAAAAAAATCGCACACGATTGGATTCGAACCACGACTGTTCGGTTATCAGCCGAACGCACTGCATTTACGCCACAGTATGATAATGCAATCGTGACGATTATACAGTATAATATTATAGTTTAGAATTGTTAATTGTGAATTTATTATTATATGTACGAATAATTGTTCCGTTGCCTAGAAAACGAATTTATTATTGTTGGCCAACATAAAATAAAAATAAAGAGAAATAATTAAATAATTTATTTAGTGATATAAGTTAAAGTATCTAGAAATAAACCAGCGGCACTCCAATAAGCGGCCCATATTTATTCTAGTTTTTATTGGTATGGGGCTAATAAAATGTCAATGCTATCTTATATCATACTTAATTATTTGACAGATCTAAAACATGACGTTTCGCGCAATGATGTGATCATAGCCAACCATAGTGACCATAGAATAAGGAGTATGGATTATTTTGCTTGATGAAAAATATTCTTTTACATTGTGAATTGTACCTACTCCTTTTTATATGTGATTAGCTGTCAAAACTAAACTTAATATTTTTAAGTTTGATAGGTACGTTACTTTTATTTGGTATTACATATTTAGTTTATGTGAAAACTATTTTCTAACTGTTTGAATAGTTTTGGTTGATGTGAATTTTGACTAACGCGGTGTGCGATTATTTTATTTTGTTATGCCAAAGAAGTATAACTTCTAATGCGCGTACATAAGTACACACACCGATTTTTTTTAAAATTTTAAATATAAACATATTATGTTAATGGTCTTAGATGAGTATTGATTATTTAAAATAAATGTGGGTACCTAATTACCTACCTATTTGTAATCTATCTTTTTTTAAACTTTTACCCGGTTAAAAAGACCCGCAATGCAAACTGCGGTGTCTTCGTATATTTGGCGGTTTATTTCTCTCTGTCGGTATTTTCGTAAATTCTTCAAAGAACTTTACCAATTAGAGAAGTGTTTGAGAAAATGCTCGGTCAACTGTGTATGATAAACGAGTAATTTTATTACTTTGCAACAAAAAAAAGTATCCGAATCGAGAATCATTTTAATTAAATGTTTGCTCCATAGATGGTGAGAGTTTGATACTATCATATATTTTTTTTATCATTTTGTATTTTCGCGTACCTAATGAACGATTTAATAGCTGTCACTGAAGTGCATTAACCACTCGGCAATCTTCATCATTCACATAAATACCTTAAGGACTGTGGAATATTTTTAAACCTATGGTAGTTCTGTAGTCTGGATATATTCATAGTACATATCTACATATACGACAGATTTCGTTGGAAAATTAAATTATTTTTGTATAATATTAGTGATTATTTATTGTAAATACGTCAATATGCAATTAAAAAATATTTTCGAAGTTATACTTCTGTAAGCGCGTTTAGAAAATCAGATTAGAGTGTATATTTGGCGTGTGACATGTAACACATAATTAATTTTTTCACACAAAAAAAACACATTCGATTGGATTCGAACCAACGATTGTTCGGTTATCAGCCGAACGCACAACCATTACGCCACATAATGCAATCGCGACGATTATACAGTATAATATTATACGAGGGTGGGTCAATAAATCCTTAGAAAAGCCGACAGGTGGCGCGACTAGTACTGTAAGCTGTTTGTTTTCATGCAGCGGCACTACCGATTCAGTATGCTGCGAAGTTTCAATCAGATTGGTCGGGTTGTTGTGTGTTTCTCGTATATTTAAAAAAAAAAATTCTTGTGGAAAATGGAAAAATGGAAAATGGAGAAAATTGAGTTTAGAGCTGTTATTAAACATTTTAATATAAAAGGGTTAACAGCAAAGGAAATAAAAAATGAATTGGATTTAGTTCACGGCATATCTGCTCCTTCACTCGCAACTATTTATAACTGGTTAAATGAATTTAAACGTGGTCGTACATCAACAAAGGATGAACCACGCTCAGGACGTCCTGTAGAGGTGACTACACCAGAAATGATCAACAAAATCCACGATATGGTGTTAAGTGACCAAAGATTAAAGTTGAGTGAGATAATTGAGGTTACAGGGATCTCAAAAGGTAGCGTCATTTCTATTTTACATGACAAATTGGGCATGAAAAATATTTCTGCAAGATGGGTGCCGCGTTTGCTCACAGTCGACAATAAACGCAATAGGGTGGTGGCCTCTAAAGCCCTGTTGTTGCTCATGCAACGCAATCCGGATGAATTTTTTCGTCGCTTTGTGACTGTAGATGAAACATGGATACACCACTATACTCCCGAGACGAAAGAACAGTCAAAGCAGTGGATTGCGAAGACAAACCATGTCCAAAGAAGGCGAAAACCGTAAAATCAGCTGGTAAGGTTATGGCTACTGTATTTTGGGATGCACGTGAAATTATTTTCGTTGACTATTTGGAAAAAGGAAAAACAATAACAGGGGATTATTATGCATCTTTATTGGACCAGCTAAAAAACGAAATTGAAGAAAAACGGCATCATTTAAACAGGAAAAAAATCCTCTTTCATCAGGAAAATGCCCGTGTTCACACATGTTTACGATCAATGGCTAAAATTGAAGAATTGAAGTTCGAATTGGTCGACCACCCACCGTATTCGCCAGATTTAGCCCCCAGTGACTTTTTCCTTTTCCCAAACTTAAAAAAATGGCTAAGTGGACAACGTTTTTTTTCAAATGAAGAAGTCGTCGATCGGACAAATGCTTATTTTGAGGACCTTCCGAAAACTTATTTTTCTGACGGTTTAAAAAAAATTGAGAAACGTCTAACCAAGTGTATTGAGCTCCAAGGAGGTTATGATGAGAAATAAAAAAAAAATACAAAAATAAAAACTGTTTTAATGCTTTTTTCTAAGGAATTATTGACCCACCCTCGTAGTTTAGGATTGTTCCGTTGCTAGGAAGCAAATTTATTATTGTCGCCCATCTGCAATTCCTTACGTAAAAAACTATTAAACGTCATAGTGGCAGTTGTTACTTTAAAAATAAAAACAACGATAAATAATTATATAATTTAGTAATATAAGTTAAAGTGTATAGAAATAAACCAACGGCGTTCCAATGAGCAGTCCTTTTTCTTGAGTGTGTAATTTAACAAGATTAAGAGCTAGTCGAAGAATCTAGTTTATCACAAGTTTTGTTTTTGTTGTGTTACGTCAAAGAAGTATAACTTCTAACGCGTGTACATAAGTACACACATCGATTTTTTTAAGGTAGGCTTTAAATAGTCGCATAGTATGGAGTTTTTGCCACTGATAAGATGTGATTCTAGGTCAGATATATACTTATTGATATTTTTTATTATCGTGAGGGGCCTCAAAATTAGTCAGTGCCTGCAGCATGTACGTTATTGAATCCGTCACTAATCTTCATAAAAATTGGACAAGCGTCTGTGATCATAACTGTTTAACATTTAAATATATTTAAGTTTAATTCTTAGGCCGAGAAGACTATAGAAATATTCAAGTGGGGTGAATAAGTAGCTTTGTAGTTTGGTGGTTAGTAACTAGCTATCTGGTGTGCTTGTGGTGGCCATATCGTATGCTTCCACTGCACCGCATTTGCACTGTTAACAAATGTACTGACAACTGAAGGAACATACTCTTATGCCAGTCATTGTAAACGTGTGGTATTATGACATTTGTTAGTACAATATTCTTCATAAATGTTACTAAACATAGGATTCCGTTCAAGGCATGTAATGATGGTGCTTTTAATATTGAATAAAAGTTTTCAAATATATTTTATATGGGGATTAAAAAATCAAAACCCTAAAATTTTTGTTTCAATACTAATAATTGAAGAATTGTCGACTCATTTTATGATATTATTATATAATACAAGCTGAAGTACCCGGCTTCGCACAGGATCGCTTCGTGGTTCTATTTATCTTGAATATTTAAAAAATAATAAGAGGTAATTATTTTTTTAATATTAAAATATCTGTGTAATACAATATGGCAATATGAAAATAATTCTAATAGGAGTAAAGGTCAAACAAAAGAACACTAAATTAAAATCGAATCCAAAATATGCAAACGCTATTAATGTTATTAATATGCAGTAAAAAACCAAAATTGGATGGAACAAACGAACAAAAAACTTTGTATTTTATATAATACTAATTTAGAAACCTTTTCAGGTGTGCGCACAACTTCTGACAAAAATTTCATCGCAATCGGATGAATGGTATAGGAACTCATACGAATAGAAGTGCACATCAACTTGTCAAAATTTCATCGCAATCAGATGAATGGTATAAGAACGCATACGAATAGAAGAAGATAGAATAGATGAAAAAGAAGAAGACATGGTTGTATCAATTCAGAAACCTTTGCGGGCGTGTGCACATCAACTTGTCAAAATTTCATCACAATCAGATGAATGGTATAAGAACGCATACGAATAGAAGAAGATAGAATAGATGAAAAAGAAGAAGACATGGTTGTATCAATTCAGAAACCTTTGCGGGCGTGTGCACATCAACTTGTCAAAATTTCATCGCAATCAGATGAATGGTATAAGAACGCATACGAATAGAAGAAGATAGAATAGATGAAAAAGAAGAAGACATGGTTGTATCAATTCAGAAACCTTTGCGGGCGTAAGCATAATACTTAATCAAAATTTCATTGTAATCGGATGAATGGTATAGGAACGCATACGAATAGAAGAAGAAGGCGGTTATACTAATTCAGAATCCTTTGCGGGCGTGCGCACAACAACTGGTCAAAATGTCATCGCAATCGGATGAATAGTATAAGAACGCATACGAATAGAAGAAGATAGAATAGATGAAAAAGAAGAAGACATGGTTGTATCAATTCAGAAACCTTTGCGGGCGTGAGCATAATACTTAATCAAAATTTCATTGCAATCGGATGAATGGTATAGGAACGCATACGAATAGAAGAAGAAGGCGGTTGTACTAATTCAGCAACCTTTGCGGGCGTGCGCACAACTGGTCAAAATTTCATCGCAATCGGATGAATAGTATAAGAACGCATCCGAATAGAAGAAGATAGAATAGAAGAAAAAGAAGAAAAAAATAGTTGTATCAATTCATAAGATGGGACAGACAGACAGACATACAGACAAACAGACATTCATTTTTATATATTAGTATAGCCTATACTCTTCGCGCAAGTGCAAGCAATAAGTTGACAAAGTTTTATCGCAATCGGATGAACGGTATGGCTGCGCATTCAATACGAACAAACAAACACACAAATATTAATTTTTATATATTAGAAGAAGATAAGTTGTGGCATTTATATTTAATAAATATGAATTCATCAAAATACCCCAACTTTGTTTTATATTTAGTCAATAATAGATGAGATTAATTACTAATGAAATGAAATTAGTAACGATCTCGTCTATAACGATGACGTAAGTATGTGGATAGATTTTCACCATAGGGCATCATTAGAAAAGGGGAAATTGAGTAAGTCTATTATACCATCACCACGAGAGGTGTCCTGGTTTGTAGAGTCTCCTTTGACGAGGAATGAGCTTAAGTTAATACTGAGGCTAAGAACAGGGCACACAATGGTCAAAAAATTTGATGTCCTCATGAGAAGAAGCAAATCGCAACTCTGCGATGAATGTCATGTTTTATAGGACATTGTACATACAGCACTACAATGCCCTAAATATGAACTTTACAGAAAACAGTTGCGAATTGCGGATATCTATGAGAATGTCGACAAATTGAAAGGTGTCCTGGCGGTGGGTAAGACGGAAGAGCTAGGCAAAATTGTAAAGTCATTTAACAGAATAGGAGTGAGGACCTGATCGACGGATCCCCTTCTAGAAGAGAAGAGGCGATATGACAGCGAGTCGCAGTCAAAGCCTCGGTAAAATCACAAAAAAAAGATGACGTATTTACGAAGGGTAAAATATAGGCTTCTGGATTTTGATTTTAACTATTCTGAGATCATAATAAGTGTACCTATTGAATCTATGATCAAAAGTACCTACTTAGCTATGTTTTTGAGTCAATTTGTTGTTATTAGTTTTTATGTTGTGATTTTTAGTTATAAAAACCTTATAATATACTGTGTTAATCCACCTCACTCTAACTGTAGCGAATTACTGGTAGGTCATTAATTTGTAATGAACCAAGCAGACGTTACCCACTGCCTCGGTTGACTGATAATTTGAGTGTCACAGAGAGAGCGCAATGCGCTATTCTCACCATGGCAAATCCCTGGGTTTCAATTTCGTTTCACTTCGATTTCTATTGAAAGAAAATACATCTGTTTCTTAAGTAAATAAACTTTTGAAATACATAATTTTATTAGTATCGGCATCACTTTAAATATTTAGGTCTCAAAATATTTTGACATTTCATTGTTATAAAGACGTGTGCATCGAGAAAAATGTTCACAGTGCATGACCATTATAATGCATTTCTAACCAAATTTGGCAAGTCACTAGGTATGTAGGTGAGAGAAACGTGTTTTACCAAAATATTATTATGTTAGGTTTTGTTCTGTCACTGAGCACTAACAAAGTAGACGTAATTTTAAAAGTATAATCAGAACATTGCTGAATAGATTAACATGCATATTTGTTAATCCAAATGGCGTTTACGCAGTCAACATACAATACAACTTGTTTTGAAACAAAGATTTTCTAGTAAAACAATGCATTAGATGCAAGTGTTTAATGAAATTTGAAATAAAAACTGAGACCAACCTGTTTGCCATGATAAAAAAATGATGCATGAAGTTGGTCGAGGGAGTGGCTAACAACTATATCGTGTATTGCGGAACAATGGCCCACTAGCCGTTTTCTATGGTTCAAACGAAGCATGTTCACCAAGGAATCTTTTCTGGATTACAAAAGAGCAAGCAGGGGGATGCATGGAGGCATAACGGGGTAGCATCGAAAATGAGAAACTCTCGTATTTGTGAATCCACTGGACGAGCTATAGGCTTTAGGTTCCGTTGTAGATATTCCAGGTATGTTTCTATGATGCATAACGTGGGGCTTGTAAGAGTCCCCACTTGGCGAGTGTTGTGATATAAAGATCACGGAACACATCGTGAGTCATATTGCAACTTGTATGCATTTCCAGGAGTAGTTTGAGCCATCATCATCATCAGCCGGGGTTGATCCATTGCCGGATTTTCCCTAGCTCCCCCCACTCTTCTCGATCCCTAGTTCTTTGGTGCCACGTACATCCACCGAAATTTATAAGTTCATCTATCCAGGGGTTTTAGAGCTTCCCGTCCCTGTGGGCGTTTAGTGCGCCTTGGGTACCGATGGAATTTATCCAGTGGTTTTCCACTTGCCGAGAGACATGCCTATCCGCAGTCGTAGCCCAGTAGTCGACCGATTATTAATATAAAAATTTCAGTCAGTCATCGACCGCGCGCTTACAAACACTTACAATCCTAACCACCTTTGAACATCACGTGCTGCGCACTGGGTGACTCAACAAACAATACCGCGCGAGAGATAGTACAACCAGATCACGGATCAAAATCATCAACAGCATAAAAAGTCAGTGCCTGGCATCCTAACATAACTCCTCCTCACCATTCACATCCACCATCACAATCATTCCATCAAAATCCATTACAGTCACAAAGCTCAAAAGCTCAAACACTGCTGACTGGCTATGACTAGTTCTTTGATTTTGTTTTTTTTTTTACTATAATCCTTATATTTATCATAAAATCTGGTTATAATTATGATTGTTACAGTATTTACTACATATATATAATAAATATAATCGACCACTTAGATATTCTTCGATTTATAATATTACTTCTAGCTTCTAGCAGATAATTTCAAAGTTCAATCCTAATTCATCATTTCGCTTACAAGTGATGCTACAGATTAAGTATGCATGCACTATACATGATGTTTTTATTATAATAAGAATCTTCAAATTATGATAGGTTTACAGATAATGAGCTTTCAAAACTAGCATAGATACATCAGTAAAATCAAAACACTGTCACGACAACAACAACAGACATTGACATCTTTTTGCGTCCAAAATAATCAAATTTCCATTGAACAATTCACAAGTAACGTAACTGAGAACAACTCGAAAACTTAGTTAGATTTTCAACTGTGAACTAGTAATTATCGCTAAAGCCGAAACTACTGTAACACCACTAGTGAAGTCATTGGTTAATGATTTGGTTTGGGTCAGTGTTTTGGTTTTTGGCTTAGTGTTTGTTGCGGACCCCCTACAGTGTCGCAACTAGAAATACTGAAACCGTATTGCCTATTTTCTAATATTTTTTTTTTCGCCTATGTCCTGTTTTGACCGTGACTGGAACTTATTATCACGTGGTCCAATGGACGGTGATTAGCAGTAATAAAACTCAGTGGGTTTTAAATTCATAAATTTTATTTATCAAATCTCAGAGTATAGGTACATAATGGTTATAACGGGGAAAGAACTCAGAGCAGTGAAACAGCTTGGTGAGCGAATCTGAGTTAAGTAATATTTAGTTAAATTGTATTACAATGGGGTACACTAGTGTAAATAAGAAATAGTGACGATTAGATCATTTAGAAGGGTTTTATTTTTATTAAGTATATTTGAGATATGGTGGATAAGTAGGGCCTAATCATTTATAAAATTAAGTACATGCAATCTTTGCAATAATCGAGACCTACGTTAAAGTGCCCACCACCACCCGTCATATATGCACAACCGTGGATATGCACGGCCGCTTTCTATGACGCTTTAAACGTGTCTGAAAGAAGTGATTTTAAGTGCTCATTCCGTCCCGAGACGGAGCCGCACGGGACTGATGCTGCAACCATGCACCGTAGTGCTGAAAGAAGAAAGTTAAGAAAGAAAATGTTTGTTTTTGGACTGGCTCTGCTGTCCGCTGACGTTAAGCGCTTTGTGTACCCGCATACTGAGTGTCACAAATTGAAATGAATGAGTCTACAGAAGAGTCGGGACTATCCCGCTCCCCATACGACGCTGCAAATTTCTCAAATGCCGCAAAGTTGGCCTCGGTTGCTACCAGATCTCCATGACCAATTGGGCCCGTGTGAGGACGGACCCTGGCAAACAGCTCCGCTCGTTCGAATTCCATAAGCGGGCAATCCCAGAGGATGTGTTCAACATCTTGGTGGTCATGCCCGCAGGTACAACCCGGCCCATCTACTATCAAGCCAAACTCGTGGAGTCTGGCGGCGAAGTTGCCATGGCCGGTGAGGAACTGGCTAATCCAGTGCGAAGGTTGGAGTCTTCTAGTTTGGTGCCTGCAGAATACGTCTGGAAAAAAACGGTAAGTGTGCCGCCCCTTGGGGGAGGCGGTCCACCTTGCCTGCCATGCCGCAAATGCGGTCTTGTACACAATGTCACTTACAGTCTTCCTGTAAGGAACGTCCTCGGATCTCTGCGGTGGTGTCAGATGGACACCGGCGAGTATTGTGCTGATCCCCCTCAAGAGGAGGGTGATCGATCCTCTGACTTGGACGTGCAGATCGAGGGGTAGCACCCCCGCGAGTACGGCAAGCGCGTCAGTAGAAGTTGTGCGGTAGGCTTTGGTAAGCGAGATCAGCGCAAGTCGCTGCCCGCTTAATAGTGCGCGTCTCACGAGAGTTAAGGAGTTTACTCGAGAATGCCAAATGCTGGAGGCGTAACCGGCAATTCCCATGAAAATTGCGCCGTATGCAACCTTAAGGGCTCTAGGCTTAAGTCCCCAATTGCTGCCCGCCATTCGGGCCATTCTCTGATAGGCCGAATTGGCCTTAGAGACGGCCGTCTTGGCGTGGTGAACGAAAGACAGCTTGTCATCAAGAATTACTCCCAGATACGTAACCCTTTCGAAGAAACGCACTGAGGTCTGGCCAAAACGAACCGTGGGCGGCCGTCGAGTTATGTTGACCCGAGAACTACCCCTGAGGAGGACAGCTTCCGTTTTGCTCGGGGCAAAGGTCAGCTTGTTCAGCAACCCCCAATTAAGGATTCTGCCCAAGGCGTCCGTGGCTGCACGCTCAAGTGCCGGTCGGCTGGTCGCCCCAACAAGCAGGAGCAAGTCGTCGGCGTACGCAACGAGCGTGCAGCCCGGAGGCAGTGGCAGGGACAGAACGTCGTCAAACAGAATGTTCCACAGAAGGGGTCCCAGGACGGAGCCCTGAGGACACCCCATGGTGGTCCTCCTGTGAATCAGGCTGGGGCCGGAGTCGTAGGTTATCTCCCTATTGCTGAAGTAGCTTTGAACTAAGGCAAAGAGGTCCCCGGGGATCTGTTTCAGCCTAAGCTTTGCCAGAACCAAGGGCCACCACGCAGTATCAAACGCGCCCGCTATGTCGAGAAAAATCCCGGCAACGAGGTCCTTGCCAGAGCTCTCCACAGAATCGATCACAAAGCGAATCGCATCCTCGGTGGACTTTCCGGGTCTAAACCCAAATTGTCTTTGCGAGATTGGACAGTTTTCCGACAGGTGGGACTCAATCCTGCTGTTTATCAATCTTTCCAATATCTTCCCGAAGACGGGAAGGAGCGTTATCGGTCTATACGCTTTCGGGTCACAAGGAGGGCGACTGCCGGCTTTGGGGATCACCGTGAGATGACCCTTTTTCCAGCAGTCGGGGAATATGCCACTACTCATGCATTCTTTGTAGAGTTGCGTGATCTCGTGTGAGGCAAGAGACCACGCCCTTCTCGCTAGCGCGTTATCTATGCAGTCAAGCCCCGGGGCTTTGCCAATCGGGAGGCTGGCAAACAGGATCCCTAGCTTGGACATGGTAGTGGCTGCGGATCGCGGAGTGTTTAAGGGGAGCAGCGCATAGACGCGAAGCTGCTGAAATCGGTCGTAGTCAATGTCGAGCGACTCGTTGTCCTGCGGGATAAGAGCATCCAACAGGACTGTGGCGGACTCTTCAGAGCTATTGGTGAACGATCCGTCGGGGCGCCGTACCGCCGACATGACTTTTCCGGGCCGTAAGCCCAGCTTCATCACGCGGAAAGGGGGGCCCCACGGATCATTGCCACCCATTTCAGTGACGAACTCTCTCCAGTGCACCTTCTTAGCCTTACTGATTGCCTTTTTGAACTTGAGTCTAGTGGTCCTGTAGGTGACCGCAAGCGGATGGTCCGCGTGCAGCGGCCCCTCCAGCGATCTTCGCGCTGCTTGTAAGGCCCTTCTGGCCCTCCTCATCGTGTCTCTCAGTCTTGTCAGTCTCGGCTTCCACCAGGGTGCGAGGTTCGGCGGTCTCGGGGTCGTCCTTCCGATAGTGCCCTCCGCTTTTTCAATCATGAGATTCGTGAGGTCCTCAGCCGCAGCGTGCATGTCCTTTGGCGGAGGGCGCGAGGCCATCCTGTCCAGACCCTCAGCAAACTCGCGGTCAAAACGTACCCAGTCGGTTCCCTTGGTCCTGAAACGCCTCGGCAGTGACTCGCTCACAAGTGGAGCGAGAGACGCGTGGCCCCTCTCGGTCCTGTAGGCGAACGTGATCAGACGGTGGTCGCTTGCTGACGCTTCCAAATGGACAGTCCAGTTCACGACGCGTCCGGCAGAACCATTGGATATCAAAGTGACATCAATGTGAGATTCCCCATTGTTGGTAGAGAATGTGGCTGGACCATTAGAGTTATTCAGCACCGTCAGGTCGTGAGTTGCCACGAGTTCCTCGACGCCAAGCGGCCACAGAAAGAAAAGAGAGGGAAGAGGCGGCAGCCACCAAGGCCAACAAGAAGGTCAAAAAGGTCAGGAAGGAAAGACGTTCCCTGGCTGAGGAAATACCACAGGACTCCGAGGAAACCCCGAGGCCAGACGCCAAGAATCCAAAGAGCGTTGCCCCTCCCGGGGATAGGATAGCCGACTCGGATGTTACGGACTCACAAAACGGGGCTACTAAGGTTGCTCAAGCAATCCAAAGAGTGAAAGAATTACTCTCCGGCGACGGAAATATCCCCGCATCGACAATTAAGGTGATAACAATGGAACTGGAGGCAGTCGTCGCGGAGACTTGGTCTCTCGCAATCAAGCTTGAATCCAGCAAAGCCATACTGGAAGATCGTGCCTCCTACATAAACGCGGTTGCCGCTGCCACTGGTGACGCAGTCAGTGAAGGAACCAAGTATTCTCGGAGCGACGTCACTCGAAAAGGCGCCAAGCCGGTCAGACAGACTTCTCCGGAATGGCCAATTGTGCCACCAACAACCGCCGCAAGGCCCGGCGTGTTCTTTTTTCCTACACAAGAAGGAATGGAGTCTCCGGCCACTAAAGAAGTCGTCAAGAAAGCCATCGTGCCCGCGGAACTAAAAGTCCAAATAACGGGCTTGAGAATGGTACGTGGAGGTGGGGTAATCATTCACCCCAGAACCGAGGAAGAGGCCAAACGACTGGCCGCCGCTCCTGGTCTAAAGGAGGCCGGTCTCCGGGCTGAAATCGCAGGAAAAAGGCTCCTGCGGATAATTGTATTCAACGTGCCGGTCAAGACGACGGAGGACGACCTTAAGGAAGCCATTAAAGCCAACACTCAAGAGGTCACGGGTCTCCCCTCGGAGGCATACCGCCATGTTAAACTGAGCCACAGGGCAGGCCCCAGAATCGGAAAATGTCACATGGTGATATCGGTCCCGGCAAAGGTGAGGGAAGCGCTCATCAATGACGGGCGCATATATATGGGATGGGAATCCTTCCCAACCAAAGACTTTTGTGGCGTCGTCAAGTGCACAAGGTGTCACTTATACGGCCACATGGCAAAGAATTGTTCGGCGAGAAGCGCCACATGCGGCCATTGCACCGAGGAAGGACACGATAGGGCTGAATGCCCTAATATTAAGGCCCCCGGAAAGTGCCCGGCTTGCGCCAGGCACAAGAAGCCGCATCAACATGCAGCGATCGACCCTGATTGCCCAGCGCGCAAGTACGCAATGGCACAGGAGCGGAACCGAACGGATTATTCGATTCAATGATTCGGTTCGGTCAGTTAAATGCGGGCAAAGGGAAGGCTATAACGGCGGAGCTGATCAAGACGGTTCGGGAAATGGACATCGATTTGGTCCTGGTGCAGGAGCCTTACTCCTACGGCCCCAACTTGGGTTTCAGTGGGGGTCGGGTAATGCACCACGGCCTGGGGTCCATGGCCTGCATCTTCGTTGCGAATCCTACCCTAGTGGTGCTACACCTTGCCCACTTGTCGAGCGAACTCTTTGCCGTAGCGGAGGTCTCCGACCGATCGGGGAACTCCATTGTGGTGGTCTCTTCTTACTTTAAATTCAGCGTAAACATCCTGAAATGCGTCGAGCAGCTCGATAAAATTCTGGTTGCATGCCGCGGCAAACAGATTATAGTGGGAGCGGACGTCAACGTTCAATCAATAATCGAGACCTACGTTAAAGTGCCCACCACCACCCGTCATATATGCACAACCGTGGATATGCACGGCCGCTTTCTATGACGCTTTAAACGTGTCTGAAAGAAGTGATTTTAAGTGCTCATTCCGTCCCGAGACGGAGCCGCACGGGACTGATGCTGCAACCATGCACCGTAGTGCTGAAAGAAGAAAGTTAAGAAAGAAAATGTTTGTTTTTGGACTGGCTCTGCTGTCCGCTGACGTTAAGCGCTTTGTGTACCCGCATACTGAGTGTCACGAATTGAAATGGATGAGTCTACAGAAGAGTCGGGACTATCCCGCTCCCCATACGACGCTGCAAATTTCTCAAATGCCGCAAAGTTGGCCTCGGTTGCTACCAGATCTCCATGACCAATTGGGCCCGTGTGAGGACGGACCCTGGCAAACAGCTCCGCTCGTTCGAATTCCATAAGCGGGCAATCCCAGAGGATGTGTTCAACATCTTGGTGGTCATGCCCGCAGGTACAACCCGGCCCATCTACTATCAAGCCAAACTCGTGGAGTCTGGCGGCGAAGTTGCCATGGCCGGTGAGGAACTGGCTAATCCAGTGCGAAGGTTGGAGTCTTCTAGTTTGGTGCCTGCAGAATACGTCTGGAAAAAAACGGTAAGTGTGCCGCCCCTTGGGGGAGGCGGTCCACCTCGCCTGCCATGCCGCAAATGCGGTCTTGTACACAATGTCACTTACAGTCTTCCTGTAAGGAACGTCCTCGGATCTCTGCGGTGGTGTCAGATGGACACCGGCGAGTATTGTGCTGATCCCCCTCAAGAGGAGGGTGATCGATCCTCTGACTTGGACGTGCAGATCGAGGGGTAGCACCCCCGCGAGTACGGCAAGCGCGTCAGTAGAAGTTGTGCGGTAGGCTTTGGTAAGCGAGATCAGCGCAAGTCGCTGCCCGCTTAATAGTGCGCGTCTCACGAGAGTTAAGGAGTTTACTCGAGAATGCCAAATGCTGGAGGCGTAACCGGCAATTCCCATAACATTTTTCTCTATTATAATCATTCAATCGATACATAAGAGAACCAAGCTATCCAAAACTGTTGACTGCATCAAACCTATACGCATCGATTTTATTATTTATTTATTTATGGATTTCAATAATAATATTTAGAATATAGGATGGTTTTATTTATTTTTTATAACATAGAAACACTTTGGACCCACGTTGGTCGCCAGTTAGTATGTTATAGTATTTATAAAATAGAAAAATTTACTGTTTTAGGATTTATTCAGAGTTCACTGAGATTAATCAACAATAACAGAGAATACTTCAAACGGTACACTAAAACCGATGACTTGCTCGGCCAAATAACCAGATGAACTTGCCAAAGGATTAGTTCAGTTCATGTAAGTCTCACATTTAACAACTAGATATCACATTTATCACCAGAAACAAATCTCGATAGTGTAAGGTGCTTGGTTTCAAAATAGAGGAGCTGTCTGATTAAAAATATTAGAGATAATCAGATTAAACTGACCGGATGTAAGACTGTGAGAGATATGCGAGAGATATCAATTACGGAATCAACATAGAGTTAAATCCTAATCCGTCTACATAGTGCTTGCGTCGTCCAGTCAATGGGCAGCACCACCTATGAGTCTCTTTTAGAAGTTACGCCGCTATATAGGTATATAGTTAAATCCTAATCTGTCTTCATAGCGCTTGCGGTGTCCAGTCAATGGATCGCGCCATCTATGGGTCTCTTTTAGAAGTTACGCCGCTATATAGGTATATAGTTAAATCCTAATCTGTCTTCATAGCGCTTGCGGTGTCCAGTCAATGGATCGCGCCATCTATGGGTCTCTTTGCGAAGTCATGCCGATATAAGAAGTAATATTAATTTAAGGGCATCTGTGTGTTGTGTTTGCTAGCTCCGCGTCTGGCCCTCCATTTTCTGGTCACTAGGGTTTTTGTTTACTGTACTATCGCGGCGACCATTTACCACCCAATCTTACGTTACGGACCATTAGTTTAAAGGAAGAATTATCCTTTCTACCGTCGTAACCAACTTTCGCAAACCGCACGAATCAATTATCGAACCCTTCAGTACCTATCTAAGAACTGCAAAAAGTGACAATTAGGTCAATATTATGAGAGGCTCAAGAAATTAGTGAAGTTAGTTTTTAGCCTTGTGGTTACGTTAGAAAATGATTGGATAAATGACTGAAGAAATTTAGTATTACATAATGACACTTATTTTATTGCAAGACTATTAATTATTATTAACCATACTTTATTGCAGGATCTTAACATATGTTTCCCACACTTCTGTGGCTACATATCCATAAAGGAAAATAATAAAAAACATAGAATTCATCATGCGACAAGCTAAATAATTCAATAATCCAAATATTCGTCACTGTTCTGGCAGAAGCCACTAATTCGAAAAAATGACATATTGAGTTAGTTATACCAAAATGTTTCTTATTTCAAACTTTACCGTCTGGAAACCTTCTTAATAAATAAACAGTCTTTATTTTAAAGTCATCCTTTTTACGATTACTCAATAAACTCACATGATAGACCATTTCAAACATTTTAACAACTTCAAAGTCAAATTACTCAAAACTAGTATTCTCCAGTTAGTGTGTTCTGCCAGAACAGAGACGATATATCTTATATACACTCTACGTCTTGTTAGTGCGTAGTATTCTTGAATATGTGGAAATTTTATTGAGTCCTTATGAAGTATCCTACAAGTATATTTTAGGCAGGAAACATGAATTATTTTACATATAATATTATCATCATAATCAGCCGGGGTCGATCGATTGCTAGCTTTAGCTCCCTCCACTCTTTCGGTCCCTAGTTTTTCGCTGCCACCAGGAAACTCAGAAATAATGGGAACTGAAATACCTGACGAGTAAGGAGTAGCAGGTAACCGATCTCGAGTAAGGAATAATACGGGATAAACTTAAATACGTGTCAAGAATATGTCATTCGTCGAATACTAACAACTGCTAGCTCTCGGTTTATGCATTGACAATCATTTAATATTGGTATATTACACACACTATTGCACGTGGATAATGCGTGCTTCATTTTCATAGGACACTCACACATTCGAAACCCTGCATCAAAATGTAGTGTATTAAATATTGCCTATCGGAATTCTATTTATTATCACTGTTTTGTGGCTGCCATGTGCATTCACCGAATTCCATGAGTTCGTCTATTCAGTGGGTTTTAAAGTATCTTTGTAGGTGTTTAGTACACCTCGGGTACCACTGTATGACGGCATTTGACTTGCTGAACAACATGTCCAGCCCATTGCCATTGCATCTGTTTAGCGATTATTATCACATCGGGTACTCTTGTCTGTTTCCTTATCCATTTTTTGTGATCTTTACGGAATTACTTAACAAATATACGAAACTATCATTATTTGGAATATTTGCGTAAGTACCTGTAGGAGAAAGAGTTGGAAAATCTTTCAATTCGTCAAAGTTAACATTTCTTTTATATAACAATTAATTTAACCATTCTAAAAAAAATCGCGGATTGTAATACAAAATATGATGCGATGTATTTTTCACAACGTTTTTATTAGCACGTATTCTTGTTTGTCCAGTACAAATCTTGCAATCGATTTTTAACTAATTTCCCGACTAGCTAGACATTTGAAACATTTTAGAATATATCAGAACACGATGCCAATGCATTATTTTAATACTTTTAGCCATCTTTAAGTAGAATTGAATTCATTTTCAGTTAATTCTGTTTTGTATGAAAAGTTATTTCAGAAGAAATCCGTAATCCAATCCACTATTATTGGTTGCTAAGGAGGTGGTCCTAGCAACTAAATTATTAATATATGCGTGCGTTACTATGGAAATCAAAATGACATTTCAGTATTCTGTATTTGTTTGTTTGTTTGTTTTTTATTTACTTCATATCAAGTACAAGTTTGAGCATATTGAGCATAATAATTGAACAGAAAATTTAAAAACGTTGTATATAAAAAGTTATTTTTATATTGTAATGATTTTAAATTTATTTGTTGTATAAACCTACTTTAAATATTTATATTATGTATATGATAATATGACCCATATAATTCGGACAGGCACTGAAATTTATATTACGCCAAAGTACAAAATAACATTCCAATGCAACCGCACTAAAAACGTCGATGAATAGCTTTCATCAAACGCTGTAATACAAAACGTTTGTACTCGTAAAACAGTATTAATGTTACAGGTATCTAGTTATATCACAGAAATGTTGTTTAAGCTGCGCTTTTATATGAACTAAGCATCTAATATTGATTTATTCCACCTACGTAAGGATGAGTTTAGGTAGATATTATAAATTCTTAAAATAGGGACTACTCAGTTCTACGTACTTCCATTTACCTACTTTATAATTTTTGTATTTTTATGATAACTTACTCTTTTTAAACTGTTTTTCTAATGGGTACTGGACTTATTACTTTTGTTCTACTGTTTTAGTACTATTTAATTTGTTTTACCGTATCATATTGCAAATGTCTGGAATTTGTAAAGTTCATAAGGTATAATAATATAAAACGATACTCTGGTTTTATAGGGAAACGACTGAAAATTTCAAGGCTTCGAGATATTAATGCCATTTGATGTAGAAAGGTGTTTTCTTTATAATTCAGCAAAACCAAACTCAAAAGTGTCTTCAACGAGTCTTTAAATCGAATAAATGGAATAAATCATTAAAACAAAATATAGGTAATAAATAATTTATTTTTAACAATTTTTTTATTCAACGAATAATAATTCACAAGATGTAACATTCTAATTATCAAACATACATAATTTTGAAAAAACTTCTGAGAAAAATATATTACCAATAGAAAAAACTTTTTTTGGACTGTAAATATTATATATGGGAAAATCTGGATCAATTATTATGTGTTAAATTTTAAAATTGTATTTTGCATTGCTAAATTTATTTAGAATAATAAAAAACACATTTTCTACAAACTTCGAGGTTAAAAATTTAAATGACTATTTGTGCAAAATTTTCCAACGACTTTATCTTAATATAACAACGTTTTTTGAGTTGTTTCTCTATTGAATAATTATAGTATCGATTACACATAATTATCGATACCTTAGTTCAATAGAGGAACAACTCAAAATTTAAAGGCTTAGAGTAAAGAATGCCATTCGATGTAGAAAGGTCTTCTATTTGTAATTCAGCAAAAAAAATCGCCAAAAATTTCTTCAATGTGTCATAAAATCGAATAACCCTCACTGAGATTACTCAGTAATTCCATTATATAATCAAATTTATTAGTTAATTCCTTATAAACTGTACTGGTGTATTGGTGAATTTCACTAAAATAAATATAAAAAACATACACTTCGAAATCAAGGCTTTAAAATTAAAATGAGAATTTTTGCAAAAAATTCAAACGCCATTATCTTGGAACAAGGTTTTTTGAGTTGTTCCCCTATTGAACTATAGTATCGATATATAAATTTTAATATGAATTTTTTATGTAAATAGCCCGATAAACTGACTGAAAATGTAATAGTCCTTGTAGCAAAGTTACTGATATGTTTCCAGTATATAATAAATTTATTTCTACAGTAAAATTGTCCAGATACGTTATCTTATAATTAATTAATGGTTCATAATATCATGTCAAGATATTACACAATATGTTGGGTACGAAACTTAACTTGGATCGAAACATCGTACCTTCTACTTACATGGGAACCCTCGAAAGGGTCCCCGCTAATAATTTGTGCCTGCATTCTGTGAGATGGTTGATTAAATTACTATAATTGATTTGGGGAGTGATACATATCCACGAACCAGCGAATAGACGAAGCCATGATAATATCGGTGACTATAAAACATTATGAGACACTCATAGTCATAAGTCTTACCTTAATTTATTTTAACTAACAATTGTAACCGTTATAAATTATTGTTATTATCAATAAGTATTAAATTAATTAGATACTAGCAACCCCGAACAACTATCTATAGAAATATAGTGTGATGAGAGATTAAAATTTGTTTTTTCCTAATGGAAGAAATAAGCCTTCCTTAAGCGTTGGAGTATAACGCCGTGGATCCCAGGTTCGAATCCTGGGTCTGGCAAGTACACATATTGTTTTTCAATCTGTGTGTGAGTCAGGGTATGGACCTAATAGGACATCCATTTTTCGTAAAAAAAACAAAATCTGTTAATACAAACCTCTACTCTGTGGAGGCCCATATGATCCTATTAGGATCGGACATGGTCGAATAATAATAATAATACTTAGTGGAAATTTTAAATGTTGGTTTAAATACACTTGCCCAATGTATATGCAATTTTGTTAAATGGTAATTTTTAAACCTATGCTGGCCAAAAATTTAATAAAAAATTATCACAAAATATCAAAATACGTTTTAAAAATGACACTTTCTGACATTAGAAAATAAATTGTCAATTGTTTTTTTTTGTATATTTAATGAGTAGGTAGGTATATAGTGTTTTTTAAAGCTATTACATCAAGCTTAAAAGCTTAAAAATTAGTGAATCAGATTTTTGAAATGATAAATTAAAAAAAAATAATACTATCTACCGAGGGTATTTGAGTTTATTTGTTTTTTAGTTAGTGGGTAGGTGTATTTAGTGATATTTCTCATTAACAAATTTCATTAAATTCCCAACACGTTACCTAGTCCCATTGTCTACGAGTATGTAACGGTATTTTAATGTGCTCACCTACTGAATGTGTTAAGTATATTATAATTATTTACTAAGGGTTTTTTACAAACACATTAAATATTCAAAATATTAAAAAAATGTTATTACCTAATTGCATTATGTTAAATTGCTATATAAACAATAATTAACTATATACGTTGTCAGTGTATATTTACCGAAAGGCGAAACTCGAGTCGTAAAAAATGACCCAAATGGAATAGTATAAAACTCAAATCAGTTAGAATGAATTTTAAAATTCGAATAACGGAAACGGAAATAGTTAGATATAAATATCAGAAATACCTTCATGTTATGTATTAATATATAATTATATTTAAGTGCCATCCGAGATAATTGCTCTTCAGTCAATGTAAAACCGAAAAGCCTAAAGGCTGCCACAGTTTTGCTCCAGACTAGTCAAAATGTGACATTTTTAAAACTTATTTTTGTATATTGATACGAACGAAATGAAAATAGACCTACTGGATTTACCTGCAGGCATGTGATAGTATTATTGGATAAGCAGAAAACTTTTCTTCATCGGAACTTAATACTTGCTCTGTCAACTTATGATAAACAAATTATGAATTGCTTATCAAAACAAAATTGTGTACCTATGGAATGGACAAGCTAAATGTTATTATTTTATTTATGATTTTTTTTATTATTATATAAGTTTACATTATTCCTCTTTTCCATGACCATA
The DNA here is from genome assembly GCF_057557595.1 of Rhyacophila brunnea. Lineage (NCBI taxonomy): Eukaryota > Metazoa > Arthropoda > Insecta > Trichoptera > Rhyacophilidae > Rhyacophila > Rhyacophila brunnea. The sequence continues at coordinate 17,096,370 of NW_028232893.1, read as the reverse complement.
TCTGATCCTAATAAGATCATATAGGCCTCTATATAGTAGAGGTTTGTATTAACAGATTTTGTTTTTACGAGAAATGGATGTCAGCCACTTGCTCAACCTATTAGGTCCATACCCTGACTAATACACAAATTGAAAAACAATATGTGTACTTGCCAGACCCAGGATTCAAACCTGGCACCCACGGCGTTTTAGGCCGACGATTTCTGTTATAGGAACCAATTTAATTTCTTCAGTACCAAATAGCAAATCCCACACCACATTAAATTTGTTCCTATATGAAGTAGTTCTGGGCAACTAGTTATTTTATATTAATTTAATGTACCTATATAAGTTATAAAACTTCATTATTTTATTATAAAATGAAAAGAATATAGAGAAACATAAAATTAGTTAGATATGGTCTTGAGTATTGATGTTTTTCCCCGTGAAATTGAAACCTGGTCTCGGTGTTATGTAACGAAATGAAAATCAAGGCCATCAGTGGCGGCTGGGCGACTTTCTAGGTGGTGGGGTGTAGCCATCAATTACTAAATATACATCCCTACCTACTTTCTCATATTATATATTATACCAAGCTACTTAATAATGAGGAAATAAGTAGTTCTTCAGAATAAATAATATGGTAAACTGAGTCGTTACTTATTCACATCTAAAAGCGTACTTAAAAAAAAAAATATTTTGTAATCATAATAAATAGACATACTATAGACTAGGTAATCATAATATTACTATAGACTTCATTTTAAGTTTTGAACAACGGCATACAGCAAGCTAAGGGCTATTTCATTTGCTCCCCAGTATGCGTATACTAACGCTAATGCATTCACATCCTTTATATAACGAGATTTGTACCGCGGCGACGGGATAAAACTGAGTGATTTTTTTTTAAATTTATACATAGGTGTCACCATGAAATAGGGCATATTTAATGTAATTAATTATTTGAATACCGCACAATCCTCAATATGCTATTTTATATTAAATTGCGGTGGATTTACATGGATAAAATAAATTAAATAGTTCATTTTAATCATGTAATTAAGTATGTATATTATGATAATGATAAAACTATCGGGTGTATTTTTGACATGTTAATGATGTGGGGATGGTCCCTACGAACCCTTGAGGTAGAGCCGCTTCTGAAGGCTATACATCTGGTATTTTTTACGGTTCATTTATTTGAATACGTCGGATCTAGAGTGATGAGATATGTCAAAAATAATGCTTAGGAGATGTGCTCTAGACATAAGGAATCTTTCAATGAGACCACATTCACGCACCAATCTAGGTATATCATTGCAAAAATTAAACGTGCTAATGATATTATAATTATTAGTAGCAATGATTCACACAGTACCTATGTACATAGGTACTGCTGTGGAAATTATAGTACACACTGAATAAGAAGTTACTTATTTAATTTAACTGCTTAAAATTTAATTTATTTCACAAATAATATTTCCAGAAAGTTCTTAATACTTAACACTTTGTTTTTATGTTGATTAAATTTGGAATGTTTATAATTTGCAAAACAGTAACGTCTCATTCTGCTTTCGTGTATGGGGTCTGATCAAAATATTTGATAGGTGTTTCGAGCCTCCCTTAATTATTTTGTCGCATGTTCAGGGAAGGGCTCTGAGGGTTGAAAACACTAAATTAATATCTGTTTATGCCGCGGACCCCACACATTTAACACTCTCTGCAACCGACACAACACAAATATAATGTTATTATCATCTAACTTTGTGATATCTTCTAAGTCGTTTCCTTGTGTTTCTGCGATCAAGATTTTCTACCCCTCTCGCTTGAATGCTTCTTTCATGGCAGAGTGAAGGTTGCCCCCATTAAGCTCTTTTATTTGGTGGCTCCACCGCGCTGACGCTCTTTGCTTTGGCTTCTCTAGAGGTTACCGAAAACCACTAGTCTCTTCAGTCTGATACGCACCGAACAATATTTCAAAAAACTACAGAATGCGTTTCAGGTATATTGTCGTGTGCTGTTCTTTTATATGTAGTCTCCCGATAATTAATTAACTGGTTCATGTTGTGCTCTGTCAGGATTGGTTTGTCGAATAGACCAAACGTAAAATGGTCAGTAGATGAAAAACAAATTACATTATCCTATATTATACATGGAGGTATTTAAATTGTTGTTTTTACAGCATATGAATGCTGTTTTCATTGCAAATCAATTTAAAGAAAACGATGGTTCTGGTCCATTTAGGTACAAAAAATCATTCTGCATTAAGAGGTCGATTTCGAAAAAACGGATATTCGACATACCAATCCTATAGCGACGACATTACGAAGGCATTGATTCTATTCCGCTCCCTTGCTCTCACGATTCATTTTCAACACCGAAGAAAAATATGCAGCATCTTACTATTAAGACCTCGTAAGTCCGATATTATGGAAAAATTAAGTTTGTTCGACAAAATTTAAACAAAAAAACATTTTAAATGATGTCAAAATCTCAGTTCTCTAGACGAGTATGCTCTGTCAATCTATAGACAAATTTTAAAAACTCGTAGGTTTCGTGATTTCAAATTTGGAATTAAAACCTCGTATTTCACAACCAGTGCTGATTTTTAGAATTATTAATAATCAGATCCTTGCTTTTTCGTTCGTCGTAAGGTAACCACCTAGTAGTACCTTAGTAATTTTTTGAACAATCACAAACACCCAGGCTTTGAGAAAATCACATAAATTTTTGTGTCCTCACCGGGATCAAACCCAGAACTCTCAGGTGGAAGGCCAGCGCCTTACGCACTGCACCACGAGAGCCGATCATAACCAGTGTTAACAGATTCATCGATTAGAGAGGTGTTTTCCTTGCTCTCAATTTTCTTCCCAAACAGACTTACGAGGTTTTAATAGTAAGGCGACGAATTATAAATTTGGTCGACAAACTCTTAACAAAAAATGGCACCAAAAGAATATCAGTTAATATAATTATTTGCTGTAAAAAAATTAAATAGTCAATAGAGAAATAAGGAAAAAAATATTTTTAATAAATTTAATAATTATAATATGGCGCTTTGGCGTCGAAATGGTAAACGGAAAACCATGTCGAATGCGTCTATGCTCCCCATTACGGCAGAACCCCAATCGTAGGTTGGGCTGGGTCATTTGCAAAGGTTATAATTTGTTGCCCAAACTACTGAAGTTAATAAAATTTAATTGGTTGTAAATACACCGATCGAAGCAGTCATGTTCGCTGTGTCTCCAATCGAAATATGGCACATAATTTTCAACTGGGCGATAAGACCACGTTTTTATTTGCAGTGTTGTAGTTTCGTGGGTTTGGGGTGTAATTATATTACCTTAGTTATGACATGGTTATGGGTTTTGAACAAGGAAGTTTCAGGAGGTATTCAGTTATTACGAAGCTATGCACGTGACATTTTAACAGTGTGGTAATAGAGGTGAATAAAACTGTAGGACTAATCAAATATGAATATTATATCTTTTCACTAATTTTACCTGGCTCTATGTATGATAAGTAAATTTATAAAAATGGTGGTTAATCCCAGATATATACCTAGGTACTAGAAAAAATCTTTTTTGAAGAAAATATGACGCCCGACGGGATTTTCTAGTAGGTATGCATCTGAGGTGTTTTCAAATTATGTATACTAGTATTATTCAATACATTTAATATTGCATTATCAAATCTTACGAATTATCCGTTGAATGAAAGAAATGGTTTATTAAATTACTGGCAAGTGGAAGTACGTTATAACTAAACATTTGAAGAGATCCAGGCATCGGTTAGTAATTAAGGTAATTAATGATAACATAATTTACAATAGTCAACATTAAAGCTTTTCATGTAAGATCTACTAGTTACCTAAATTCGTTGTAAGTAGGATGCCCGTAGATTTTTAATTGGTTAAAGCACATTGACGCGAATCCAATGATTACATGTTCATGTCACGTCGAGCGTCGTTATTTTCAAAAATATATCTAAGGTATTTTTAAATCAAGTGTGTTGAATATAATATAATGTTATATTCTCAAATCTTTTGAATTATTCGTTGAATAAAATATATGGTTTAATAAATAATATAAAATTCAAATTTGATTTTAATATTACATAAAAGTGGTATATTATTATCATATATCATCATCAGCCGGGGTCAATCCACTGCTGGACGAAGGCCTCCCCAAGCTTCTTCCAACTCTCTCGGTCCTGTGTCATTCGCTGCCACGTATTTCCGCCGAACTTTACCAGTTAGTCAATCCAGCGACTTTTAGGCCGACCCTGTGGCCGTTTCGTACTCCTTGGGTACCAGTGGATCACGGCATTTGTCCAGCGGCCGTCCTTTCGGCGAGCAATGTGCCCCGCCCATCTCCATTTTAGCTGTTTGGCAACGTCTATTACATCGCGTACTCTTGTCTGCTTCCTAACCCATTCGTTTCTCTTATGGTCCTTTCGCGTGATGCCCAACATACACCTCTCCATGCCTCGCTGTGCGACTCTTAGCCTTTGGACATCTCTCGTGTTAAGGGTCCACGTCTCGCAGCCATACGTGAGCACGGGTAGCACACATTGGTACAACACCCTACGATTAAGACACAATGATAGGTCACTCTTGAAGATACTATTCAGACGTCCGAATGCACTCCATCCCAGCTTTGTTCTTTGAGCAATTTCATTGTGCATGCTTTCATCTATGGACAACTGCTGCTTAGTGCTCCTGCGACGTAGCTGCTGACTTGCTCGAGTTGGGTGCCATTAATACAGATAATCGCAGGGTCTGTAAAACAGTTCCTCATCACTTTTGTCTTTGAGACGTTTATCTTTAGGGCGACCGTTTGACTGACATCCGCGAGTTCTTGCATTCTATCTTGGAGGTCTTTCGGGTCTTATGAAAGTATAACAATATCATCTGCAAAGCGCAGGTGACTGAGGTACTCCCCATTAATTGGAACACCTTTTTCCTCCAAATCAAGTTTCCTAAATAAGTCCTCAAGAGTAGCGGTGAATAGTTTAGGTGAAATGGTATTACCTTGCCGGACACCTTTGTTAATGGGGAATTTACACGACCGTTTGTGGAGTTTCACGCATGCTGTGGCATCACTGTATATATTGTTCAATATGTTTATGTAGCGTCTGGTTGCTAAGGGCTACTATAATAGAAGATTTTTTATTGAATCAAATGCCTTCTCATAATCAATGAAACCAAGTTATAGTGGCAGTCTGTATTCTTGATACCGTTCTATAACTTCTTTGACGACTTGGATGTGGTCCATCGTGCTATAGCCTCTTCTGAACCCAGCTTGCTCTCTCGGTTGATTCTCATCTAGAGCAGTTTCTAGGCGGTTGGAGAGTATTTTTTTTAAAGACTTTGTACAGAATTGGCAATAAACTGATTGGCCGATAATTTTTCAGGTCTTCCTGATCTCCCTTTTTATGGAGAATGATGATCGAGGCACTTTTCCACGCCTCTGGGACATTTTATTCGCGCAGGCAGGTTGTGAACAGCCGTGCTAGCACTTTGATCACGGTCTGTCCGGCTCTCTTGAGAATGTCAATCGTAAATCCATCTTCTCCTAGAGCTTTTTTCCATTTTCGACATTATAGAGCGAACTGTAGAATTCCACCACTCTGTTCAATAAACTATCCCAGTTTCGCAAAACAGTAATGCCGTCCTCCGCTTTTAGTGCTGTGATTAAGTAATGCTGGGGTACGATGTTATTCTGCTGAGCTTCAATAATACCATCACATGCCTGCAGGTAAATTTGATCACTTTAATGTAAATGCACTGCTGTAGTGCCTTGTACTTGAATTTATTTAAAGCAGCTCTTTTCTATATTACATTGCTGGTTGTTGCTAGCATCTGACTCGATGATATGCTGCCTGATAGCTTCATTGCTACTACAGCAATCAGCTCCATTTTTCTTCACCAGCTATGGTTAGGTTAGATGTTGATATTGGTCTACTGTCCACTAAACTGGCTCTTCTTTATCATTGACTGTCACCATCAAACTACCATTTTGACTGAAGGTTTTTTATGTTTATAAAAAAGAAAACACAACACGCAAAAAAATAAACTTGAACTTTAGCCAAATCTATTATAGGTAGGTGGTTCGGTGAGCTTATTACATTTATATACCGGCAAGACAGTTTAAATTTAACCTTGATACGGTGAAGTGTAATACGTACAATTTACGTATAATCAATATCGCGTCGTAAATAGTTTTTTTTTGAAAACCACGGGCATAATCGATGTAAATTTATGGAAGTCTGGCTTAATAGCCGTTGTTTGTATTGATGTTGTGGCAGAGAGTTGACGCCAATCTACCCGTCTACGTTGTTAAGCTTTACAAACACTGACCAATTAAGGTCCGGTCGCTATCGAAGGGTGAGTACCAAATTAAGGGATGCTTTCGCCTAGAATATACAGGTTTATAACAGTGACTGCTTCACTTTTCGTTATACTTTCGTTACAATTAATATACATGTAAACTTGAAAAATAATCTGACACACAAATAAAGTAATTAATTATTTTAATGGGGTCGTGAAAAAAATCAAAACGATAGTATACTCTCAGAATAGTTTAACAGATGCTTACAGTGCAGCACTGGCATATCGCCAAATCCAAGAATGTTGATGGGTGGCAATCATGGCCCCCATAAGGGGGAGCTGACAGGATTCTAGCCTGAAGGCCCGGGCCAAGGAGGGGCCCGGCGTGGCGGTTCGACCAGCTAAGTTAGATTAACACATATCACAAATTTATTCTAATAGTAAAAAAAGTCGCCTGTTGCGCTACTTTACTTCAATGCTATTGAATATTTTAAATATGTAGTTGTGCGTTGCAATTTGATGTGAAATCATGATTGATATAAGTACGTAAAAGATAATTTCCTTGTAAAATTTGGGAAATACTACTGTAGACCATCATACTGTCCTTAAACTTAGCGATAGGTAGGTGGGCCAACCGAAGATGCTAGCCTGGGGGCCGTGGTGGTAATACTACCCTTTTCACCATGTTAGATCCTAAGAATGTCATATAGGCCTCCACAGGGTAGAGATTATAATTACAAATATATGTTTACGAGAAATAGATGTAAGCCATTTGCTCAACCTAATAATTCCATACTTTGGGTTTAAAACACATTCACTCTTTTTTTGTAGTATTATAATAATTTATAATATATACATGCGGACTGTAATAATTTGATTATTATAAAATGGTAATGCAACAATCACTCTCATTGTGAAAATTATAATATACCTGCCGTAGGTTTAATTTGAAAGTCACTCGGTCATAACTGAATTCCTGGGACCGAAATTATAGGTGCATTGCCACGTTCAATGTAGCATGGAGCAGTGAGCTTTTGAGCTTGTATAGCGAGAGCTTTCACGTCAAGACTCGTATTAAGGCTGTGTAGAGCTTTCCAATTGGATGTTGGGATGATTGATTTACACGGAGCATGGACAGGGGAGGTTTCCTGTATGATAGCGCATCTGGGAAATTATATGGATAAATAATTTTGCATTTCCGATTACTTGGCAGGTTGATGTATTTATAATTTGTATTGCTTCCGGTATGCATTGCTATCTGATGTGGCAAAATAAATTTATTTATATTTAATAATGCAATATTTATAGCAGTATTATTTTGAAAGAAAAATATTACCCGATATAGCGGCATGACTTCGAAAAGAGACCCATAGATGTCACTGCCCATTGACTGGATGCCGCAAGCACTATGTAGGCGGATGATGATTTAACTCTATGTTGACTCTGTAATTGATATCTCTCACAGTCTTACAGCCGGTAAGTTTAGTCTGATTAGCTCTGACCTGTTTGATCATACAGGTCCTCTGTTTTGAGACTGAGCACCTTGTGATACCTCAAATGTGATACCTACCTGAACTGAACTAATGCTTTGGCAAGTTCATCTGGTTATTTGGTCGAGCGAGTCATCTTATCTTGTTAATCAGTTTTCGTATACCGTTTGAAGTAGTCTCTGTTATTGCTGGTTAATCTCTGTGAACTCAGAATAAATACTAAATACGAAAGTGTTTCTATTTTATAAATACTATAACATGCTATAACTGGCGACTAACGTAAGCCCAAGGTATTTCTATGTTATAAATAAATAAAACCAACCTATGCCATGTCAATCGTTAGAGCTACACCAGTAAAGATCATAAAGGTGAACCATGGGCTGGACGAGACAATAAGTCAAATGAGTTTGTATCTAACTGCATACTTTGACACGACTTATCTGGTGTACATAAACATTCGTAATAAAACATTTGTACGCATTGCAGCTGGTAGAGAAGCTTAGAGACCATATCATATTTTTTGAGTACTTAGCATTTCACCAAGCGGTAATTTTGTAACAATTTTAAAATTAAGCACCATTTATTTAAGAAGCGATGGTTTTCTGGACAGTAATGTTTCAATCTTAATGGATTTAAGTTTTGTATTATTCCATTTGAGTCGTTTTCTGCGATCTGTGTTTCGTCTTTCGGCATCTTCAGTCACCATGTCAACAAAATCTGACTGGAAGTATGTGTAATAGATTGATTGTCTTAACATACGCGCACAATGGTATATGTACATGTTTGTGATGTATTTTTGTATAATATGTTCTATTTATTATTTTTTTGCGCTGGTTTCGATGCAAAACAGTCCCTTCTACGAAATGCCAAACTACTGGGACAGTAGAAATTTCGAACCCGAGTACGAATCACAGTTAGGCACTACTTTTTATATATACTTTGATGGCTGGAAGATGAACAAGAGTCCTGTAAATATAGCCGTAATAAAATAATTTATTTCAGTTACCTAGTTTAACCTGCCTTCAACGGCACCCTTTGCTACTGCTATATTATAATATATATGCATAATATAACGTATAAGTATGTTTTGATGCTTTTTAAAATTATGTACTATCAAGAAAGACTACAACAAATGGGACCAGTCTTAGGAAATAAAAACTAGAATTGAGTTCGCAAAGAGCGCCTTTCTCAAAATGAGACGCCTCCTTAGCAATCGAGATCTTAACCTAGGTCTGAGACTGCGTATGGTACGTTGTTTTGTGCTCTCAATTCTTTTCTATGGTATGGAAGTATGGACGCTAAACTAAGAGATGTCACGGAGACTTGAAGCTTTCGAGATGTGGCTGTATAGACGCATCCTCAAAATTTCTTGAACTGACCGGGTGACAAATGTTGAAGTTCTCAATAGAATGGGGAAAGACCGAGAAGTTCTACGTAGTATCAAAACCAGAAAACTACAATACCTCAGCCACATTATGAGAAAACAAATATACAGCATTCCCCAACTCTTCAAGGAAAGATCAATGGGAAGCGTAGCAGAGGACGGCGCCGCATTTCGTGGCTTAAGAACCTCCATGATTGGTAAGAGTGCAGCTCCACCAAACTGTTCCGGGTAGCAGACGACAAAGATAAGATCGCCTTGATGGTGGCCGACCTCCGCTAGGGGATGGCACAATAAGAAGATATGATATTAATCCTTGTAATCAAGATTTAAAATTAAACTACATTTATTATTTTTACATTTTTATGGTTGCGCTTTTTGCAGTGGACTATAGTCCACTGCAAAAAGATTAAAATATAAAAAGATTCTTGTAGATGACGGATCTAGTAGGGATTTAATAGGATGCCAGGTACTGACCTTTTATGTTGAGAGGGTTGGCATTCGCTGGAGCTGGTTCGGTGTTCACGCACTGGTAAACGGATGGTTCGGAATGTCACTCTCATGGTTTCAGTTGATGCTGACAAGTTTAGGATGGATGATAGATGCGACGTTCGCTCAAACCGTGTCAGATTTAGCGGAACTAAGGTCGAACAGATGCGTTTTGGATGAATCACTCGGCTAACGATGGCTTAGCTTTAAAAAGCCTAGGCGCTTCCGCTGTCTTGAAGTAACTGAATGTAACTTAATCACGTTCGACTCATGACGAGTGACTGCTGGTCGCCTGGTCTTGCAACAATAACTTAGATTTTTGGTAGGTAGGAAAAAAATGAAGGCCACCATAAATGGCCCAACCATAAGCACTTACAATACTATCACAGCAAACATTTGGAGAACTAATGCAATCGATGTATATAATTTGGTGATTTTAGTACAAAAATCATACTCAGCTCATTGGTAAGAGCGCTCTAGTGTGAAGCAAAACATGTGTGTTAAAATCCCAGTCGATTTGTCTAATATAATATGTAGGTATGTTTATGAGGTTTTCCCAAGTTATATTATTTATTTTTATTAAAAAAAGATTTAAAGTCCATTATATAGCTTATACAATGTAAATAATAAATAACGAAATACAACGAAAGCTGTTAGATATCATATTTCCAGTGGAAAGTTCACAACAAAAGACATTATTGTTGAAGTTAAGTTAATAATATGTTGAAACGGGAAACTTTAAATACAATACAGAAATGATGCCAACTCAAAGCTGTAAACATTAGTGAGGAAACTTAGTAAAGACAATATTGTGGATGTTTTAAAATTAATTGCATATTAAAGTTATATTAATATAAGCCATACGCAGTCTTTGCATTTAGAAGTTTTCACGATTCTACAAATTACCTACAACGAAATTATATTTATATAGGTATAATAGTAGTGGAGGGTGGACGTAGGCTGTTAAGATCCAACATAAATAATAGTGCATGCTAAACTTTGTCAGTGAAATGTATTTGTTTTCATTTCACTAAGGCTACAGTGTGTACTTGTAGACACTGTTTGTTAGTTTTTAAATTCAATTAAGCTCTGTCTAATTCAAGCCATAGTAGATAACCGTGAAAAAATATTGTGCCATTAAACAATATAATATAATTTTAGATATTTTGTAGATTGATTTTTTATTGATTATGGTTTGGTGTAGACAAAGCATAATGAATTAAAAAAACTGACCAACCCCATTTGTGATATTATGTATTCGTAATTTAACGAAAACAAATGAAGACTACCAATAGCAAATATCATTCTAAGTCCATTTTTTGTATAAAATGAACTAGTAATGCCATCTTGCGGAGAATATCTTAACGTATTTTTCTGTGTAAAAATATTTTCGAAAAAAGTATTCTGTGTCATATAAAAACGTGTTTCTAATAAAGGTGGTCAGGAAAAGATCATTCCATGTGCATGAATACTGGGTAATTGTATTGAATTTTTGTCAATTTAGTAAAATTTTCAAATAAATGGGAGTGTTTATTCAACATATTTTTTTGTTAAGTAATTATGTGTGGCCGCGCGGCTTAAGCGTTGGACTATAACGCCGTGGGTCCCAGGTTCGAATCCTGGGTCTGGCAAGTACACATGAAGCGCCTAGTTTCAAAAGCCCCTAAAACAGTTTTTGAAAATTTTTGACTTAAATATGTAGTTAGATGGATATTTTTGTGACCTATATGATGGCCAAAGATTGAACATTAAAAAACGCCAAAATTTGCCAATACGTATCAATCAAAAATTAGGGTAAATTTCAAAACCCGCTAAAATGGTTGGGTGTGCTTTTCAAATACCGCTAAAATAGCAAGCTAAAATACTCTTTTGAATGTAACAAATTAAAAAATAAATACATACAGTTTACAGATTTAACAGATTTGATTTTTTTCTCATTTTTTCTCATTTTTTCTCAAAAGAACCTAAAATCGTTTTTCTCATTTTTCTCAGAACTACCTAAAATCGTTTTAAGGGCTTTTGAAACTAGGCGCTTCACATATTGTTTTCAATTTGTGAGTGTCAGGGTATGCACCAAGGTTGAGCAAGTGGCTGACATCCATTTCTCGTAAAAAACAAAATCTGTCAATACAAACCTCTACTTTGTGGAGGCCTAAATCATCCTATTAGGATCGGACATGGTCGAAAGAAGAAAAGAATTATAAAAATCGTTTAAAAATTTTAGTAAAAGATTTACAGAGCTTGAAGCTTTAAAAGTCGATTTACTCAAAATGATACAGAAGTGACATAGAATGATATTTACTTGTGGTCTTCAAATAAGTATGACTGAAAAGGTGAGCACCATTTTTGTCAGATTGGCCATAGCATAACTAAACTAGAATGGTTCGGCTTAGGCAGGGTTTCGCAGTCGCAGAAATGCCACAATAAAATCCAATGGATAAGGAGGCAAACAAGATAGTTGTTGTCTCCGTGGTGATGATATGGAAATAGGTTGAACATGTCTCTCTGAAGTGACATATGCAGTGGTATGTAAAGGGCACTAAAATATGATGACATGGTCGCCTTAAAACCTACTAAAGTCTGATGAACGAAGGTTGCAGCGAGCATAGGACCAAAAAGAGTGAATAGAAACTTCCAGGGAGTTTGTCAATCAACTGTGAATAATAGACTCCGGCTGAAGGTAATAATAATACATTTATAATATACGGGAAAAAAAACTATAAAATATATTTAATGACTATAATGTGACCACAAAAAATTGTCTAGATATAACAGTTTTATCGTAGAAAAAGTCATATAGTGCACTGTGGGCAACATGATTAATAGTGGCGTTTTGACACTTTTAAGTTAGCACCATTTATAAACTTTGCGTTTGTTCGTATTTTATTTCAAACCTTTCATTAAATAGTACACGAAAGCGATTGCATTGATATAATAAATCACTTTGGGAAATTTCAACGATGACAAGGCAAATTGAAAAAAAAATACATTTGAATCGCCACAAGAGAATAGAAGAGTTTTTGAAAATTATTACAGGTCATAAGATGTGTCAAGATGAACGAAAGAAAACATTTTCCAGGTGTTTTAGGTATCACGTATTGTATACAGTCACGATCATTGTGATACATGTATTATTCTTCTTCTTTGTGTGCCATAGGAAATCCCCCTGACGATAGCGACTTCTTTGACGAAGACGTATCTATCTCAGGTACGTGTGGAATAATTCATCGTCTCTTCTAATTTCCATCCAGACTCAAGACGTTTCCTTTCAACTCAGTCCTCTAGGACTGATATCCACCTAATAGGAGGTGTTACAATACTCCGTTATCCAGTTTGACGCTGTTTAATCTATTCTGCTATCATGCCAGTGGTTGTGCTTTTCACAGTGGACTGTAATTCGATGCTAGAGGAGGGGGGGGGGGTATTATGTTAAGATGCGGTCTGGTTGCACTATCACTCGCACGGTATTATTTTTTGGGTTACCCAGTACGCGGCACTTGATGGTACACTTTGATTAATGATATGATAAATGAAGTTGATGAATGACAATAGCTGGTATCACGGCTTGCTAGGTATTCAGAAATATTGCTTGGACTACGATCACACTATATCAAGCTGACTCGGCCGTGGTTCACGAATAACTTTTGAATCACTCTAATAATCGAACTTATCATTAAACGACGGCTTAGCTTTAAGAAGTTTAGGCGCGTCCGCTGTCTTGAGGTAATTTCAGGTAACTGCCTGTAACTACAATCACGGTCGACTAATGATCCGTAACTGGTGGTCACCCTGAATTTCGATACTATCTGGGAATTTTAAGTAGGTGGGAAAAAGCGAGCATAATTGACCAAACCACATAAAATATTGAAATAAAATAATGTGTCCAAAATAAATAAAAATAAATACTTCAAATACAATGAAGGGTTGTAAAGGGATAAAACTTTTCAAAATGAATTCACATTTTTTTAAACTCGTGCAAAGCCTTAAAAGGCAGGTATATAACTGCACATAATGAGGCCTTTCGTAACGGGGTAGAATATGACAAGTACTTTCGAAGAATTTTGCGACGTTAGAACGCCATCGCATCCATAGAAAGCGAGTGCTAACCCTGCCAACCACTGAGCATTATTTATACTTTGATTTATATTTGAATTTGTAAGTTCTTCTATATGCCTGTGAGGCTGGCATTTGACTTAACGTTTTATGAGTCGATGTATTTATTATTTATGTATTTATTATTTATGTATTTGTTATTAATCGTTGGACAAAGGCGAAAAGTATGTCGAAATAATCATAAAACACGATGTAGGCACATGACGATGTGGAGCTCTTATAGTATCGTGGCATTTATTCTACATTCTGCCCAGAATACCCAGAGCAGTCGTTGCCAGTACCAGATATCGAAAACGTCGATATTTTTACTTCACCTTTAACTCACAAGATTAATTATAGTTTTGGGCAATATGCTCGATAAAAATGGTAGACAGTAAGCAAACTGATGGAAGTAAAGATAGAGATGGTTGATCTAGAATAGTGCTGTACCTATTCCGGTCACTAAGGTTAAGACGAAGAAGAAAAAGATTATCCACAGTTCACGAACAGCAGGGCTATTTTAAATGCTAACACGTTTCAGTTATTTTTTTTAATCTATAATAGCATGGATAACACTCGGGTCAATTCTGTATATAAGGCCGTTATTCAATTTGCAAGTCACAGAACCGTCACGCATGTGTAATGTTACTCAGTTTTTAAATATTATTATGCCTCTTAGACGTTTTTTTACCCTAAAAAAAGAACTGAAATTATGTTTGCATTATAATATTTTGGTTATTTGTTTTTATATGGCGCTTATTTATAATATACATCGTATTGTGCAAAGTTAGATAGTCACCTTTGCAATTTATTGAAAATAATAGGCGTAATCAATGATATTTTACAAATTTAATAGCGGGCGTATAATACGCCAACTTTGGCTTGGCTGAGCTGAGCAGGAAACACTGGTGTTACAATGTCAGTATTAAGTTTAAAAATCCCCGCATCTGAAGATGTAATTTCTGTCCTATATCTCGCTATAAGAAGCAGATAGCGCGGCCGTCGGAACCCATGTTAAAACAGAAACGCCTGACAGTATCCTGGGATAATTAACTGCTTGAATACCTACGATATATCATAATGTAACACTTATTTTATTGATGTTGGAGTATGTTATAATAGTCCTGCAGGTGCATTTGTCCTTGTTGATGGATGTCTAAGGGGTGGTTATATAATGTATTTCGGATACCGCTTGAGAGTGTTAAATTCTACCCTTTACATTAGATCACATTACGATGTCTTACATTAGGTGGACAATTAAAGATCACCTAACACAATAGTTGGATTTTTTACTCAAGTTTACTCCAATATATTGTACAAAGCCTGAAACTTGAGATGGAGAAAACGAAACCTATGGCCTTTTTAGTAATATCTGACTGAATTTTACCAGCAAACTATGTTCATAAAATATTTTGCAGAATTTACTGAAAAGATTCAGATATAAAACAAGCATATTAATCTTCCAGTTCCTCCAGTTCGTACTTGAATTTATTATTATAAATACACATTACATTGGACAGGAACCGTGAAGATTGGAGACATGAAAAGACCTTCGTCCAGTAATCAAGAGTGGTTATGATGATGATGATATGAAACTGAGAATTATTAAGTGGGTCCTTGTGCTTGATGTGTTGAAAATGAAAGCTTTTGTCAAAAGGACAATTCACTAATGGTGTGGTAAAATACGGGAGCTTTTTTATTTCTACAGTAGCTTTTTTGGAAGTCCCTAATTCCATTAACGGCAAGGCGATAGTCCTCTTTTTAAAGTCGAACACGCGAATAAAAATAATTCACAATGGGGAAAGTTTCGCTTTTAAAATTTATTTTCGTGGACTCTCTCTCTCTCTCTTTTGATTTGTGTACACAGTTGGCATTGTGCTTGGCGAGGCTTTTGTGAGTTCTGTTTTAAAATGTTTGGGTGTATTAATAGCTTTGTCTTTGTCTGGTCTAGAGAGCTTTCGTCTATTAAAAAGCTCGCGTTAGTAAACACTGTAATAAAAAAATAAACTTTTCGATAAATTATTGTTGTTGTTTGAAAATAAATAGTCGTAATGACATGCCCATTAAAAAGAGTACCATCTACCCAGTTACCTACTTAAAGTTTCCTGTTACTTATGAAGATATTTTCTTTTACTTTTTTAGACTAATACTATTGGAAGAAACACATATAATGTATTACACCAGTGGCCAATGAATTAATTTACGAGAACTGGTTAGTTATAGTACTTTAACATAATATAATTATCCTTAAATAATAAGTGACGAATACTTAGTAAGACTTTTGGACAGAGAAAAAGACAAACCAGTCAATCATCTAAAGACTCAGATAAATGAGCAGTTCTGAGATGCATTCTGCAGTTTTCCTGACATATTATTCAGCGTGAAGCAGACGAGGTTCGGAAAAACGTTGGCACGCTAGAGCGACCAGGTGAAGAAACTTACAAGGGTCAGCCTTCATTCTACCCTGAGAGAAACAAAGGACTGCGAAGGGTCGAGAGTCTTAGTTATTGCGGACGTGAAGATGCCTTCACATAGTAAACTATTAAAATATGTCTGTATTATTCTAGCTTTGTTTTGACATATATTTAATTTAATTTGAATCATTTATAGTTGTTAATTTTCCATGTTCCTCTCTCACATGTGCACTTTTATTGGAACGTCTCAATAAACTCAATCAAAGCACATTTGATTGCATGGTGACCTCAGTCTTTGGCTTCTGCTCCTGAGATATAAAAAAACTGCTGATGCTTCACAACTAAACATAGGGGTTTTTAATACGCTCTATTAAAACCGAGTGTGGTGCGGTGCCGATTAGTTTGAAGGGAACTATTAGGCAGTGTTAGTTACTAAGAAAATGACTGCATTTTGGGTTGGTCACAATACTCAATCATGAGGTATTACAGCATTTGTAAATAAATAAATATTAATTACCATTCTTGCTCCCAAATGGAACATATCTCTCCAGATATATTTTGGGATAAAAACCTTGATAAATCAACGTGTATTTTTTGCAACACACTGTATCGTACCCGCGTCTACCGTTTCAAAAACGGGCGCCTTACCAAGTACGCCGCCGTATCGAACATCCGATTTTTAGAATCGTTTAGTTGGTAACCATAGAAAAATAAATTGATATTCTCTCGATTGGCTGCATTGCATGACGTGTTGCTTGTAAATTGAAAGGAAGCAATTGAACCGCTGTGTTGATGTCATGCTTTAGTTATTTGTGAACTTACATGAATATTCATTTAATTAATAATATTTCATTATAGGTACTTCAATGACATTGGACAAAGCATCTGGAAAAAAAATGACACTCACTTTTTTGTCGGGTATGCCGAATGGCATAATCTGTTCTAACGCCATTACAATAAAGGTGATATTGCTATAAATTCCCGATGCTTTTTGTCGGGTCTGCCGAATGGTTTGGTTCGAACGGGTTCGCTCAAATGAACATTGATACTAGAAACACTGTTATAACGCAATTACAATAATGGTGATATTGCTATAAATTACCGATGCGTGATATCGCATAATGGAAATTGCGTGACGTCTACCTATACATGTGCGAATGTCGCTATGCGCGAATTTACTTGCTAGCTACTGTATTGAGTACGTTGTCCATTAATAATGTCATTGAGGTACTTAAAAATCATGTATACTTGGATATCATTTAATCATTAATTTCATAGCTTATTTTACATCTGCATTTTTTATAAATAAAAGTCATATCTGCATAAAAAGTTTTTCTACAACATTTTTGTGAATTATCGATATACATATTTATCACCACCAGTGAACGAACGCTAGCTTCTGAATCCGTAAGTAAATGATTTGAATTCTATGGCTGTTTCAGATTCACTTGATGTTTCTTCAATGTGTGTTAAAATCATTTAATTTTTTTAACAGAAGTCGAACAAAACCATTATTGTCCCTAAGATACGCGCCTATCTTTGAGAGGTCAATATCGTCAACTTAGATTGCATCGCTTACAGTATCCATACATAATAATACGTCATAAAGCAGATAGTAAATCAAACGGAAAATGGCTGCGGCCAGAACGAAACCATTTCAAATACGGTCAAGACACGACTAAGTTAATCGAGCTGAATTTAGCAACTCTGGATATGGTGGCGTTGTCAAGTTAATCCAGATAGTTTTGTATCGCGCTATATGGCCTTTAAGTCACTAAGAACTGCGCGGAAAAGATTTAGATAACGAGAAAGGTTCAAGAAGCCAGGAAATCCCTTTATACAGCAATGAAACGTCCAATGACGATTACCGTGTTTTTATTACTATTAAAATACACAATACTCAAATAATAACAAAAAATAACTTCCAAGAATAATATTATGTGTGTCTATTAGAGTGTATTAGAGTGTCAAAATTCATAATTGATTTATTTCATTACAAATAAGTTAGCTAGTTTCATTTAAACGAAAACAGTGTAAACTGAAAGACAACTTTTACTTAAGCATTTATTAGTCTTTCAAGCGATAGATGAAACGAAAGTTGGCGAACTTTTAATTCAATTCATTATGGAAAACTGCATTAGAGCGTCAGAAGTCAATTTTGATACTTTGTTACTTTGAAGAGGTAACTTAGTCGATGCCCTAGAGAGCTTTTGTTTCTTGTTAACTGTATATTCTGTGTTTATATTCTAGCAACTATTTAACTCGCTAGCATAGAAATTATATTATCAAATATTAAAAAAAATAATATAGTATTTAAATTATTTCAAACATACTTATATTTGATTCGGATTTCCCTCTGATTAGCTAGGGGCAAAACATTGAGAGCATCTACAGCTTTAAATACCTGGGGGTAGGTCATGACCCTCACATCTTGAAGCGGGCCCCCAGACCGGGATCTTTGGCGGGGCCCCCTACCTATCGTTAGGGTTTAAAGGCAGTGGGACTTTTTACAGAATCGTTTTCTAAATGTTGTTTCAGGTAAAATTAAAAGTATTCCGTGTATTTTTAGCGATTTTTTTGTATTGTTGAATAAATCCATTTGAATCATGGAGCTGTGGAATATCGGCACAATAATCAAAAATTGCATCACACATCTAGACATTTTAAAATGTTAAAACTCTACAAATAAAATAGTGCCGCAGGCGACTTTTTTTCGCATTAAGGGAAATTTGCCATGAGTGTTTATCTTAATTATCAGGTCATCCCAGCACGCCGGGCCCCCAGGCTAGAGCCCTGTCAGCCCCCCTTTGTGGGGGCCATGGGGTAGGTATACACCACTGGAGATGGCATTTTGCAGAGAAAGCTCGCTATCCGAATGGGAATGGCTGAAGCAATATTCAACTCGATGCGGAGTGTCTGAGACTCAAGATTGTACTCGGTCAAAATCAAATGCCGCCTATTCGACGCTTGCATTCTGACGGTGCTGCTATACGGTAGCGAATCATGGCACCTTGCGAAGGCTCAGAGCAACCGTAAACTGAGGTTCGTAAACAGCTGATGTTTGCGACGGATACTGGGTATGCGGGTGGTATGACTTTAGGAACAACGAGGAGATAAGGGAACGCACCAAGCAGCCTCTCATCATGCTGAGAATGAATAGGTGACATTGGACCTGGCTCGGCCACGTGCTGCGGATGCCAGAAGAGAATTTTAACCTGGCTTGCCAGTTATTCAAGCCAACCGGATTCCGGCGTCCTGGAAAGCCGCTAAATACTATATATAGAGTGTATACGGTGGAGCTACGGGATGCTGGTTTGACTTGGAACGAAGCAAGAAGACTGGCGAGCGACAGGGATTCTTGGAGGCACCGCGTGGTGTCCATATGCTGCAATTAAGGGGCGGATATGGCCAAAGAAGAAAAGAAGAAGATAAACAATGAGACGAATGAAAATGTTTATGTTTAGACAGATCGTCATAATTTGGTTCACTGGTTGTTAATTTTAATCTGAGATGCAGTTCCATATCCAAAAGCCTGTTCCTTTTCTTGACTTAATGTCTAAAAAATCTGAAAAAGCAACATCACATAGATATGAAGTTGGAAAAGGCAAGACGTGTTTCAGGACTTTCTCTGTTAAAACTGGACATATTGCATTTGCAACCAGAATGATGTTAAAGTACACTCCTTATATTTCTTTTTCAAGAATCCGTCTGTAGATAATTCCAACAATAAATTTTTCTTCTTCCGCATGCGATAAAACTTCAAGCATGGATGTTGTATTTATGATGGTTGCACCAGGAGCAGCCCAATGCCCGGTGCAGCGCGTACCCCACCAAACTCTTCCCGTACCCCAGGGGGTATGCGTACCACACTTTGGGAAATACTGTTCTAGAAGGTTGCGTTGTGTGTGTGTGTGATATGATGCTTCAGATAGCAAGGAATAAGACACAGTTGAATAATACATAATGGGTATTTTCTCGGGTTTTATATTGTAGTAATACATTTACGATTAACGCGGCACTAATATTAGACTGTCACATTGATTTTTGTTTGTTACGAAAGGTTTACATTATGATTTGAATTTGATTGAATATTACACGGAGTTGCGCGTGTATATAGACTACGTAGTAGGAAGATCGAAAATGCAACTGATATTGGGACAGTCGAAATGCGACCGTTTCCTGTTTGCGTAGTTGGCTATGATCTATCAATGACCATAGCCAACATGACAGTTTGTAGATTTGTATGCGAGTACAAAACCTCTACAAGTGTTAGAGATTCTTGGAGGCGAAACAACTGATTTTTATTTGAAATTCATCATATAAAATAAGTTTTTTTCTCAGCTAGAGTAAATCGGATATGTAGGTAATTTATTGGTAAGTATATAATGTATTTAATTTTTTTTGTTGATTAATTAACAATGTTAAAACACTATTTTCTGACTTATAACCTCATTTTGAGGGACCGTCGATGATTCTTTATATGTGTAGATGTCAGTTGGAATCAAGCAATAAAAGGAAACCAAACAAACATATTTCGACTTTTATATTATATAATAATATACAATAAAGTCGAGTAGCATAATATGCGACATTGAAATGATTAGCCGGAATTAAAATGTTGTAATATCTTGTAGACTTTAAAGAGTATGCCAGTATACTAGCTCTCATTGTTAATGTAGATAAAACTAATATATCCAGAGGGTCGGACGGACTTTGTAGCACATTCAAGGTGAATTAATGTGATTTTGAAGTAGTTGCTGATATATACATATACGCGCTATCAAATATAGAAATAAAATAACTCGCCCTTTTTAATTTATTTGGTAGGGCCAATTATGGTTGCTTTTATACCTATATTTTCCACCTACCTCAAATCCTCAGTTATTGTCGCAAGTAACGCAAAAAAGTAAGCAAAAACGTTCAAAAATTGGCCTTCATCAGTCACAGGTCATCGTGATTGAATAAGATTTAGTGACCTCAAGACAGCGGACGCGCCTAGGCTTGTTAAAGAAAAGCTGTCGTTTGACAAGTAATTCCAAGCATACAGGCTGATTCAAAAAGTTAAGTGTAGACCACGAGAGTGTACAGTGCAACCGTCGTGGAAATCATAACTCTATTCGAGTCTCCATGCAAACTTCATTAATCAAAACATCTGTGTGCATGTTACCGGCAGAGGGTGTCTCCTCATTTATTAAAAGTGTACCATGCGAGTGCCTGCTAGGACGTGAGGGCATTCCCTAGAGACCAGAACATTACAAAAGGTCAGTATCTGGCATCCTACGTGTAACCGCCCTCCCCCCAGAATTCACATCCACAATCACAATCATTCCGTTACAAAATTACAGTCCACCATGAAAAGCGCAACCATTATCTTATCTGTGATTTGAACTCTTCCATAATTTTATAATCATTTAACTGTGTACTGTGAGGTTGGCAATATTAGCTTATAATAATGTTATTACAATATGTTATTTAGTTTAAAGAGTCGACCAGGGTCTTCCAATACATGGACTGCTGCAGCAGTATGGCAGAGTAGATACCTAGAAGTTGTTTAATGCAAATTCGCGGCCCGGTGGTCGCCGTTTGAATACTAAGTTGGGCAACGCTTTGCTACTGTGTGCGCAAACAAAGCTTAATCTAATCATCCCTCACACTTGTCGAAGGGTTCGTCTATAAGGGAACTTGGCCAGTGTCGTCCGATGGTACTTTAGTAGGATTTATAATTTACACGTCGCTCTATTTCTAAACTATTTTCTGAAAACTGCAGTAATAAGGACCACTGCATGAAGGAAACAAGTGGCGATATTTACTTGACCACTCTAGAGAGTCACAATCTTTCCAGGAGGGCTATTCTAACTATTTAACATGGTAACACTTTTCGGTTATTTTTCTTGATCCAAAATAACACGAATATTACTCGGTCAATTCCGTATACAAGGTGGTTATCTACAATAATTATTGGTAATCGTGATATGTGGGCTAAGTGACACATCACTACATTTAGAAACATGTATATCGTATTTAAAAAAAATGTGTTGCGGTAGGTACAACTCAAGGACACTCTTGATGGTTCGGGGTAACTATTTATATAAGTCAAAGCGTCGCTAGAAATATTAGTAGGTATATAATTTTAACTTTTCAAATCCCTTCATCTGTTTTTTTTTATTTATTGAATATTGAATTATTTTCAAGACTAATAAGACCTTGTCTACAAAAACAAGACAACATACTGTGATTATTAAATTGTATATCTAATAATGACCAATATTAAAGTGTGAAATAACTATTTTAATACGTGTTAACATATGAATGCGTTGGGTTGTCGAGAATCTAGCGAGTGCTTGCGCTTGTCGCGCGACAGATGATACACCGCGAGTGCATGCGGACGCCTCTATGAAGTTATGTAATGAGATATAGTTATGTAATGAGATAAGAATGCGCGCGAGTTTTTACACGCGAGTAAAATCGTGCCGTCTGAAGAAGGCCTTACATAAAAACTTACCGTTAACTCTGAATCCATTAAAAAGATAAAAAAAAATATTGCTTAGGCTCTCAAGTAGCAATTATTCAAAATAATTTTAGGTACGCCACTGTATAATGGACGAGGGTAAGTTTTAGGGTACTCCTTCTTATTCTGTCCCTGTTTCCCTTCCGCGATCTTGGCCGCCTATTGATTTGCCTTGGACACGGTTTGTGTTCTCTAACACTACTAATTAGAAAATATATTTCATTAAATTAATAAAAAAAACTTAAGAATATTTTTTTTGATATCGACTGTTTAAACTGCAAACCGGCTAACTCCATTTGGGAAAATTGTTCAGGAAGGAGAAAAAAAACATAATAATAATTAAACTATCGACCGAAATTTAACAATTCCAAAAATATACTTTGATTTTTTTTACAAATAAGCTGCACCATCAATTAATACACTATTTTAGTTCCCTTTTATATATAAATAAAATGTATATTATAAAGATCGGAGTTGTTCCAATTACGAAATTGGAAATTTGGCACCTGCAGTTGACTGTTTTGTTTGAAGAATGATAACGCATTTATTTATAGGTTTAGCAGTTTTTGAAATTTTGTGTGAGCATAGAAAACAAGATTTATAATAAAATACCATCAAAATCTCATTTTAGGTCAAAAATGCAGTTGGCTGGTTTGCAGATTAAGTAGTCGATATGCTAAACCTTGTAAAATTCAACTATGTATTTTAAGTTCATGAAAAACTTCATGTTAGATCGAAGAAATTATTTGCATTATTGATATTATTTGAAGTCGTGAGGAGGGTAGGGGGTTGTTGCATAGACGACCAGGATGCTGCACAGAGGTAGATATTCTTAAAATGAATATGGTTTTGGAGTTTTAAGTGCAAATCAAGAAACTAAAATTGGAATTGAGGTTTCGGAATTTAAGTGAAAAGAGGGTTTTCCAAAGTTCTGAATAAAATCCCAGATGTCTTTATCCTAGATAATGGAGTATTGTACAAAAGTTTTTAAATGTATTTTTTTTTAATTATATTTAGTAGAACGCGAATTCGTGCATAAATTTATTATTTAAACATTAAAACCGACTGCAAATATCCAAAACGAAATTTAAAAGTGCTGCTGACAAAAATAGAGCCAAACGTTAATGATTTTTTAGCAGATTTATTTTGAATGTTTATTTATAATTATTTTTTGTTATTTTATTTTTTGTGTTTTGTGCGAATGCTAGTGTAGTTTTATAATTTAAGCATCATTGTCTTATTTACGAGTGCAACATCTTTTTTACTGTGTTCTGATGGTAGAAATACGAATACACTAAATAGTGCAAATTTTCCACTGCATCTTTCACTTATATTTACTTCTCATTTGTTTACTTAAACTATGTAGACTTCCAAGAGGGAGTTGATTTTTTAAATCTGAAATGAAACCAGTATGACAGATTATATTTGAGAACCACTGTAATATGAGACTTCGAATTCGAAACTTCGAGAGCGTCGACAGCTTCAAGTAGATGGCATTTTACAGAAAAAGCTTACTATCCGAATGGGAATGGCTGAAGCAACATTCAACTCGATGAGGAATGTCTGGGACTCGCGATTGTACTCGGTCAAAACCAAATGCCGCCTATTCGATGCTGTCATTCTGACGGTGCTGCTTTACGGTAGCGAATCATGGCACCTTACAAAGGCTCAGAGCAACCGTATACTGAGCTTCGAAAACAGATGTGTGTGACGAATACTGGGTGTGCGGTTGTATAACTTTAGGAGCAGCGAGGAGATAAGAGAACGCACCGAGCAGCCTCTCATCACGCTGAAATTGAAAAAGCGACATTGGACCTGGCTCGGCCACGTGCTGCGATGCCAGAAGATATTTTCAACCTGGCTTGCCTGTTATTCAAGCCGACCGGATTCCGGCGTCTTGGAAAGCCGCTCAATACTATCCAAAGAGTGTATATGGCGGAGCTACGGGATGCTGGTTTGACCTGGAATGAAGCAAGAAGACTGACGAGCGACAGGGATTCTTGGAGGCACCGCGTGATGTCCATATGCTCCAATTAAGGGGTGGATATATGGCCAAAGAAATAATATTATAGTGATTAAGTTAACTACAAGTCAATCTTGCAATTTTATTATCACGGGTGTACTCAGACACAAAAACGAATATGGTTTGCGAATAAAAGTTCTGCAAGCTATTATAACGTTTTTTTTTTTTTTTTTTTTAATATTCTTTCATGTTGAAAAGCTTACTTCCATTGAAGTATAAATTTCATGATTGTGAAATTATTACGATTTTCTTATAGTTGTTGAAGTTGAAAAAATAACAAACATAATATTATTCTTCTTCTTGGTAATTCCCTTACAGCTGAGGGTGGTCACCACCTTGAAATTCTACCATCTTCTGAGCGACCAAGACTTTCCACCCCTCTCGATCCTCTACTACTCACAGGGCAGAATGAAGGCTTCCCCCGGTAAGCTCTTTCACTTCGTAGCTCTAGTATGCAGACGCTCCTCCACTGCTTCGCCTACCCTGGAGGCTACCCATTACCACCAATTAGACAAACTTCTATCTAGAAGCTTAAATGAAGATGTGATAGGTGGAAATTGAATTTATGAAAAAATGGGATGTTATTTTCATAAAAATATTCATTGAAATGAGTTTCGGCGTCTTGACATAGATTTTACAACGCTTTTATTACCTCGTATTCTTGTTTGTTTAGTGGTTGTTTGTCCAGTACAAACCTTGCAATCGATTTTTAACTAACTTCCCGACTAGTCATTTGAAACTTTTAGAATATAATATCAGAACACGATGCCAATGCATTCTTTTAATATTTTTAGCCATCTTTAAGCAGAATTGAATTCATTTTCAGTTAATTCTGTTTTGTATGGAAAGTTATTTCAGAAAAATCCGTAAAAAGTAAAAGACTCTTATTGGTTGCTAAGGGGGTGGTCTTAGAAACTAAATTATTAATATATACGTGCGTTACTATGGAAATCAAAATGAAATGTCAAAACGACATTTCAGTATTCTATATTATTTGTTTGTTTTTTATTTACTTCATATCAAGTACAAGTTTGAGCATACTGAGCATAATAATTGAACAGAAAATTTAAAAACGTTGTATTTAAAAAGTTCTTTTTATCGTGTAATTATTTTAATTAATGACTTTGCTAAAACAACGTCTTGTAAAATGAAATAGAAACTATTACATTAACTTATATATATATATATATATATATATATATAAAAATACTATGTAACACGAATATTTTATTATTATTTTATATGTAGGTAGGTGCTTATATTTTTGCAAAGGTTCGGACCTGTCACTATTTTTTATAGAAAAACAATAAATGTCATTCTGACATAATATAATTTTATTGTCATGGTGTTTGTCATATCAACGCGTGTTTATGGTGGATGGAAATTTCCTTCAAAGTTTTATATCAAAGAAACACAAATTTATAATGAAAGTACCTACTTTCATTTTATAAGAAATTTATTAAGAAACTACCACTAAAATAAACAAACGTCATCAGTTGTAGCCATGTATATTACAATTAGATTTTATATTATATTAAGTTCATCATCAGTGGAACTATCGAAGATCGACGTGGAAGAAGAAGGTCACCTGCTCATTATAATACTTTCAACTGTATGTACGGAATATATACTACATAATATTACTATCGACACCTCATACTACAGCTAGATAACTCTGATTTTTTTCATTCTTGGGAAAAATTACTTGATTAACATAAATCTAGGCTATAATAATTATTATTTATAATAAAAATGGAAAATTGTACTTGTCTAATTGGGAACAATTTAATTAATAATGCTCAATTGTATAAAAAAAATATTGTAGATATATGATTTTATTTATTTAATACATTTATGGTTTTAAAGTTATTTAATATTATCAAACACAAAATTAATATCATCATCATCATCAGCCTGAATCTATCCACTGCTGGATGAAGGCCTCTTCAAGCTGCTTCCACTTCTCTGGTCCTGTGCATTGCGCTGCCACGTACTTCCGCAGAACTTTATCATTTCATCGATCCAGCGGCCTCTAGGTCTACCTTGCGGACGTTTTGTACTTCTCGGATAACACTGGATGACTAGATTTGACCAACGATTGTCTTTACTTCGAGCTATGTGTCCAGCCCATCTCCATTTAAGGCTTTTAATAAACTCTATTACATCGTAAACCCTTGTCTGCTTCGTTATCCGGGACAACCTATCTGGGACAACAATTGTCTATAGATGGATGTAATTATTTGATGAAATTGTTCGCAGAGTAAAGCTAGGCTGGAGTGCTTTTGGCCGCCTGAATAATGTCTTCAAAAGTGATCTTCCACTGTGCCTAAAGCGCAAAGTGTTCAACCAGTGTGTGCTTCCTGTAATCACATATGCGTGTGAAACATGGACCCTAAGTAAAAGAGAGATCCAGAAACTTAGAGTAGCACAACATGGTATGGAGAGGTGCATGCTAGGCATAACGCGAAAGGACAAAAAGAGGAATGAGTGAAAATTAATATAGTTCCCATTAACTTCTGACTTAACTAGTTTTATCATTTTGTAGAAAAGGAAATGTAGAATTATATTCAATAGCTATCTCAAAAACGGTTAAAATCAAGTTATCTAGTTGTAGTATTGTGGTGACGATAGTATTATGTATTATAATAATGTCTCTCTTGGTTTAGGTAAAAGATTTTCTTGGTACGAATTTCACGCGCAATGGATCCCTAGACGTTAACAACAGAGGTCCAGTGAACTTAATATCTTCTCGCCTGGTTGCAGGCTCTAGTACAAAGTTCTGGAGGATTCTTGATATTACTGTCTTGGTTTCAAGAACAGCAAATTTTTGACCTAAAAATAAATAAACTAAATAATGTATAGTAAATAGTAATGCTAATTTAAATAAATATCCTTTTGGACAATCACTAAGATATAATAACGCATATAATATTGAAATTCAGATAACAGCTGTCAAATAAATAATCATGTTTTATAAACCGAAATTGTGTATAGGTAATACAGTGTTGGTTAAAGCAAACTTGCATTGAAAATATTGTAGTATGTAATACTAATTTGCGGTCTATGCATTTAAACAAAAAGTATTGATTAATCGACTATGATAACACGTGTTGCCATTTAAATAATGAATGCAAACTATGCTCAGAAGTCAGAATACTTTATCCACTTACGTGCAATTACAAATTGAGACTCTGATTAGCTTACCATTAAATTATTTTAAGACTATAGACTTATAAAATTATTAATTTTATTTTGTGCAGTTTACATAGTTTTCCCAATGTAAAGGAAAATATGTTATTTTAAAAATGATAATACTCATAATAGCGAGAAGCGATGTTTCCATATTAGTTTTTGTTTTGCTAACTGTTATTGCACTTGTAATCGATGCATAGATTTCACAGTTAGTTAGTTTTAAATAACGTCAACATGCGATGCATCAAAGATTATAAAATGGTATCTTTATCACGCCATAATGCTTTAGACATGCATAATTTGAAAATACCTCAGTAAGATATTCAGTAGAAACAATAAATCTTGATAAAAATACGATGCCAGACAGGACTCGAACCTGTATCCATTAGATTCCGACTAATGTGCTTTACCAATTATTAAGCTATCTGCATTCTACCTAATTGCGATGAAATTGAATAATAGTCAGTGAAGTGCTTTACAATTTTCAATGCTATTGAAGTAATTTGATGAATAAATTTATTTATTACCTATACAATTTCTTGGTCCTGCAGAAAAGGGAATGTACGCAAAAGAGTGTCGTTTAGAAGAGATCTCGGGTAAAAATCTCTCTGGATCAAAGATATTAGGATCTGGAAAAATGCTTGAATTCCTGTGCAGGTCGAAAATGTCGATCATAAATATTGTATTTGCAGGAACTTCGTATTTACCTGTTAAAGAACAGAGAACATGTTTTATGTGTTTGACTAATATTATATACCCTTAGAAAAAAGGTATAAAAATGTGTGTAAAAATGAGGAAAAAAATGTTTTTACCATGGCTTCTTATGGGGATGGGTTGTTAGCTTGACCAGTCTACCCTATCCATTAAACGGAAACATAAGATATAATGTTTTCTTTGGTATACAAAGTAATTGTGCCTGACAAGCCGCACCTGTCTTTTTGTCGAAGATTGCTAGCACAATTTACTTGGGTTGGTTATTCAGCATTTCAAGCCGTCATTATGTTAGATTTCTTAGACTAGGTATCTTACACATAAAGTAATAGTAACACTCGCAAATATTATAAGGTGTCAGCAATATCTGTCAACGTTATCATAAGTCTTTTCCTGTCTCCTTCTTTCTGAGTTTTTTGAATCAGATGATGCGGTCAATGTATGTTTTTTCATGTATGTCATACATGTTTTTCGTAATCTGACAATAAAAAACAATCAAAAACATTATCGTAAGGCGGCTTCCATACCTGCCTGTGCATTGAACCTCCGCGACATCAAATCTCCGCTGTGTATTTACGTATATTGAAATTATTTATCAAGTCTTATAATATTATACATACTTAGCTGGACCCGTTCATCTAATTGTCGGGATATGAAAGGACCGCTTGGATATAAACGCAGAGTTTCTTTAATACACCTGCCGAGGTATTGCATTTGTTTCAGTTCAGCTATTGTTAACGTCCTTTCTTGATCGTACTCCGCGAAGATTTCATCAATTTCTTGTGTAGCTCTTTCCTGTTTAAAAAAACATGAGTTGGTATTTCTTAACTGTATCTTGATGACAAAACAAAAAACCCTAAGCGCAGCATTGGTTGAATCTTTTAAAAATGGTTGGAAATCGAAACGGAAACACTTTTGATTGACTGAGTGGTAACGTTTCCGGTTGAGAAGAGGAGTCCCGAGCTCGAATACCGGATCTGGGAAAATTTACATATTGTTTTTATTACGTGTTTTAATCCAGAATATGGACTTTATAGTTTAAGCAAATAGTTAACATCCATTTTTCGTAAAAAATAAAACGTGTTCCGAAATCTCTTTGTATATCTTACAAAATAATATATAAGTATTATTTTCACTCCGAAACAAATCATAGAGATATCCAGATTATAGGGGTATTGTAAACTTAATCTAACGAAATTCGTTGTTTGCAATACAGTTAACTTAATCCAACCATACCCAATTATACATGAGAAAATACATAATTATGAATTCTACAGTTACGATATTAAAACCTGCTAAACTGAAATGGAACGCGCTAGATTAGAACGTCAAGGTGAGTTTAAGCTGGTGCTTTACATACTCTCTATCTCGAGTTTTCTCTTTCAAGCTGCTTACACTCAGCCTCTCTGCATCCCCTTGACATTGTCCGCGTACGGGTCTAGGACGATTTGGCACCGCGAACTGGCCTCCGCCGATTGGCCTCCGGTAATTCGTCCGGCACCCAGTACCTCAATATTTTATCAATAGTTTATCAATCAAACTACTGAAACATTTATACTTAACAGATAACTTACTTAATATTTTGTTTGTAAATTCATACCATCTTAAAATACGCATTTATTCATAATAATATACATGTTTAAGCTTTATTATAATATTAAGTCAGTAAAACGCTGAAATATAATGTAATTTTCATTCTAACATCTAACATTATTTTTAATATTTGTTGTAAATATAAATAAGTACCCATGTATAGACAATAAATTAATTGATTATGCACATCTTTAAGTTTTAGCGAGGCAAGAATTATTTTCTTTTAATAAACATCATAAGGCATAATAATTATTCTCAATCTATATTAAAAATGTGTCAAGCGCGAAATGTATAAGGTACAACTACTGAGAAGATAGAAGCATATTAAACTGACTTGCTTATTTACTCCAACAAATCGTAACGTACGTCTATTCCTTTGCGCATTTAATTCAACTGTGCGGCGTCCAATCCTCCCGGAGGCCAATTGGGTCGGCGTCGAATTGGGTCGGCGTCCAATTGGGCCGGCGTCCAATTGTACCGGCGGCCAATTACCGGAGGCCAATCGGCGGAGGCCAGTTCGCGGTGCCAAATCGTCCCATTCCCTCCTCGTACAGCCCAAGGGCAGAATGACTACTAGAATTCCTTCTTCCTTCATAAACATTATGGATAGCTGTAGATCCATTACATCTAACAAAGTGATCGACCCATCTTCTTCCAGAGTCTTCGTGCACTTGCGACATTAACTACGTTGGGATTAAATAATTATTTGCAGAACTCTTGTACGTTTGTACGGAGTATTTTTCGGAAAAAATATTTTTGAATATTTCTATTCTCTTGTTTCTTCAAGCTTGTAACTTCAAGCTTTAAACTCATACAGAACTATATTGGTTTCACAGTTATGTTGAATACCTAGAATTTCGTCTTTTTAAGGGGCTCATAAACGAGCAACTTTTGACGGCAATCTGATACGGCTATTGTGTTGCTGTTAAAAGTTCCCCAAAATACAAAAATAGTAGTCTACGTTGCCGAAACTTTTCATCTATTGTCTTTTGCTTTCTGGCAGCATGGTTGGTCGACATATCGAATATCGAACTTAATCAAAAATACGGCAATAATTTCTAGTTAAATCTATTTCATTCTCGCTCTGCTCCATATGTGCGTCTCTGTTTGACATCACCCCTAGCAACAATAAATACATTTGTGACAGCCGATTGTTATAATTTTTCGCCGTGTCGTTATTAATATTATTATGGTGTTATTACTAATCGTCAATTCATACTACGTACAATGAATAAATGGACAAACAACAGGGTATTGGAGCTTATTAATGTGGTTTATTTACGTCCGGGGCTATGGAACATCGAATCCAAACTATAATGATCCTAGTATGAAAAGACCAACTACAAAGCTGCACAAACCTCAAATTTCACTAAACGTCAAATTTTGACATTCTTTTAAAGTTTTTAAACACATAATTATCAATAATAAATTCCTGGTTTATATTAATTATTGTTTCACGTTTGTTTAAAAGTAGGACCCGATCCAAATCTTTCTTTCATTTTGGATTAATTTGTTTAGGTATGTGATTATTTTTTATATGGTGCAGAATCTTCATTGCCGACCGTTGTTGTCAAGTGTACGCACAAAATACATCAGCCTCACTTGCCCGACACTGTTGACGGATCATACATTGCCCAGCAGCTGGGCAATAGTTGCATCATTTTTTTGACAATTGTTTCGGCAATCTGCACTTTTTGATGCTCGTTTACGGACCCCTTTACGGTTCAGATTAGACCTGAATAAACTCTTCAGTTGAAAGTACGCTGCATTCCCACTGAATTAGAGTTATATCTCGTTCTTTTCGGAGACGTTTGATCCCAAGTACTTCTTGGGTGAACGTTACAGAAATGAATGATAAAACAAAAACAAAGGAATAAAACTTTACGTACTTGTATTGCCTTGTTGTTTGCTAACTCCATTAAGCAATGACATATTGCTTTTAACACTGTATCCTGACCCTGAAATTATCTCATTATAAACAAATTAATTAATAAAACCCCCCGAAGTCAAGCACACCCATAAAATGGTAACGGCAAACATCACTTTATGTTTTAATCGAAATAGGCATATTTTTAACATGTACTAGATATTTATAGGAGTCAAAATATATTCTAAAACATAATAATTACAAGATAAAAAGAACTTTTTATATACGAGTACCACGTTTTAAAATTTTCTGTTGAATCATATAAACTTGACAATTCTATGTATTAATAAATATACAATACTGAAATGTCATTTTGACATTTCATATTGATTTCCATAGTAACGCACGTATACATAATTTAGTTGCTAGGACCCACTTAACAACCAATAATAGTGAGTAGTAATAATATTACTTTGAACGATTTTTTTCCGAACATATAAAACAGAATTAACTGAAAATGAATTGAATTCTACTTAAAGATGGCCAAAAGTATTAAAAAATGTATTCCCGTCGTGTTCTGATATATTCTAAAAGTTTTAAATGTCTAGCTAGTCGGGAAGTTAGTTAAAAATCGTGGACAAACAAGAAAAAATCTGTACGGGACAAACAAAAATACGAGCTAATAAAAACATGGTAAAAATGGAGATTCACGTGTGGCACCAACATATTATAACATTATTCAAAATTTTAGAACGAACAGGTTTAGTTTTGTTGCATAAAAGTAGTTTATAATACTAGCAGAGTCAGCAGGCTGGCAACGTCCAGATGTATCGGTAGCCGTTAAGCGTTCGTAACTTACACAATATAGTAACGCAATTCATATTATAACCGATTCGAATGATGTTAACTTGGAGAGGCCGCCATCTAGCAGTGGATTGATTCAGGTTAAGGAAGATAACAACTATAATATAAAAAGGTTCTAATGGACTTAAGTTTTGTACTATCCTATTTGAGTCGTTTTTCGCCACCCGGGTATTGCCTTTCGCCATCTTCAGGCACTATGCGTACTCACCAAAAGGTTAATACACACTGACAGCGTGATAAATGTCAAAAAGTGAACGTAGTATCACAGATCAGTTTTACAGGAAAGTAAGTTAACCTTTTCGTAAACAACCATTATATTTACCATACATAATAGTATATGTACACGTGCATGGATTTACTGTTGACACGCAAAAGTATTGACTGTCTCGCCAGGCTCACTCTTCAAGCGTAAGCGAGACGCGTTGTCGTCATTTTATTGTGCTATTTGAAGTAGGTAATGATTTTTTTTTCGACCATGTCCGATCCTAATAAGATAGAGATAAGGAGGTTTGAATTAACAGATTTTTGTTTTTACGAGAAATGGATGTCAGCCACTTGCTCAATCTATTAGGTCCATACTCTGACTCATGCACAAATAGAAAAACAATGTGTTTACTTGCCATACCCAGGATTCGGGTTTGGGTCGAAATCCCAAAGGCCGAAATCCCGAATGGCCGAAATCCCGAACGGCCGAAATCCCGAATGCCGAAATCCCGAAAGCCGAAATCCTGAATGGCCGAAATCCCGAATGGCCGGAATCCTGAAGGCCGAAATCCCGAAAAATAATTTTTGTAGATCAAATGGGTTTTTGTCTCTTGGAAAATTGTGCAATTCAAGATAAGTGTTAAGATTGTGCATTTTTTCCGGATAGACAAAAACCCATTTGTTCTACAAAAAATGGTTTTTGTCTCTCTCGTAGAAATTGCGCAATTCAAGATAAGTGTTGAGATTGCGCAATTATTGTTGTTTGTATTTTTTTATTTTTCGGGATGTCGGCCTTCGGGATTCCGGCCATTCGGAATTTCGGCCATTCGGGATTTCAGCATTCGGGATTTTGGCTTTCGGGATTTCGGCCATTCGGGATTTCGGCCATTCGGGATTACGGCATTCGGGATTTCGTCCGGCACCCCCAGGATTCGAACCTGGGACCCACAACGCTATAGGCCGACGCTTAAGCATCGCCCAATGAAAATTGGTAAATGTCAAAATGCTCTGTGTGGTGTAGTCCGTATTTTTCCGGCAGGTTCGCTACTATCATTCAATTGCGCAGGCGCAGAAATCGCACGAGTTCCAACTATCGCGTGAAAATTCAGAAGCCGCCGAATTTTTTTGATGCAGTGATATACGTGCATTTTCTTTGTATGGGCAAGATAATACGTACTGTCAGCAGTAAATCCGTGCACATGTAAACGAGCTATAAATTAGAAGCATAAACAAATAAATTATAACCAACTGTAAACAAATATGTTTTGAGTTCTTCAATCAGCCCTGCTTCATCGATGTCTCTTTTTGACTCAGAGAGTAACAGCGAATCCAATACTGATGATGTCCTCACATTGGGCTCGTCATCGTAATCATCGGTAGCCTTATTTGATGCATCCTTCAATTTAGCAAATGATGCTGATGTCCGTCTTTCTGTGACAATATTTGTGGTGAAATTGTGTGTCAACGTTAACGACTTTTTCTGTCGCTTTCCGTAAGACGTCATATTAAATACCCAATCGGAACGAAGCCATGGTCTTAGTACACGGTACATTAATAATTCTTCCGCATCAAGAGAGGCCTTTTTATATTCATTTACGCAGGATTTGTTAATATCCAATTTAGTTCCCATCGCAGTTTCTGCAAATAAAAATACTGAAGAATCAATTTAGTTCATCATGCAGGGTTACGCGGATATCTTATAACTCGAAGCAATTTGGTTGTCTACATTATTGGTAACACTGTAAAACTACATTTTATATGTTAATAAAATGCATTTGAAAAAATCAAGTGAGACGTTGGCATTGCAGTGGTATGTATCAATAATTCCCCTCTCTATGATATCTACCTAATGACAATAAAATGTCTTTTTTTTAATTATTCATCGACACCCTAAGTTACTAATTATGTACCATTGTCAATAATTTTCGATCGTTGTGATTTCGA
The DNA here is from genome assembly GCF_057557595.1 of Rhyacophila brunnea. Taxonomy (NCBI): domain Eukaryota; kingdom Metazoa; phylum Arthropoda; class Insecta; order Trichoptera; family Rhyacophilidae; genus Rhyacophila; species Rhyacophila brunnea. The sequence goes on along the minus strand of NW_028232893.1, from coordinate 17,061,288 downwards.
CTATTGTAATGTACCTACTCAATCTTATATTATTGATCAACCCTCAATTTATCCACCTTATCTAGCTGTGTTACACACACATTATAAATCCTTGTACATGAAGTAAGCCTTACTAATATTACTTAATTAAGTACTATTTCATATTTATACGGTTGTAAATGATTCTAATATCATTCAACTTGTTCAAACTTAAGTCAGCTCTACTCTCCGAGTTGTTTCACTGCGAATCGAACTCTCCAGAGTTCTTCCCCTTTTATTTACAACGTGTAACTGTACTTTGCGACCATGACGAATGAGGATTAGCATCCATCGAGTCTTATTACTGACATGTACCGTTCACTGGATCACGTGAAGGATCGGGGCCCGTTGGTAAGGATTTCCGTTGCCGAAAACATAACAGCAGTATAAAAAAACTCATTAAAAAATATGTGCAGTACCACTTAACGACACTTGAGGTGCTAGTGTAGCAGTATTAGTAGGTATTAATTTTAAAAATAGTTGCATATTAACTCTAAATGTACAATAATTGTCATCCTATATGTTGCTCTACAACAATTAATACGGTCATGAGCGGCCATGTTACAGTTCACATCCCGGGATAATTATTAACTGTCTGAATACGATACACCATCGTTATCACTTGTTAATATTGGTTTTGGAATTAAGTGTGTTAGAATAGCCCTGCTGAAATGGGAAATGGAAATCCTTAAATCCTATCTGGTAAAACTAGTTTAGACATAACTATCATATCACATTACTTTGTCAGCTAACTTATATAATTAATTATTTATTTTATGAGCTTTCCTACATCGATTCCACAGATTGCGAAAAATGCTATGACACGTCTTACCACTAGGTATATGGAAAGCTCAAGGATCTCAATTGCTACGAAAATTAGGCTTGTGCAAACATTAGTATTCTTCATAATATGTCTGTACGACGTTAAGTTATACACCCTGGAGCAAGGGAGCGGAAGGCAATCGATGCCTTCAAAATGTGGTGCTGGTGCTAAACTTAATGTTTCTTAATTCGAGAGCACAGGAACGGCTCACGACAATAATACCTGTAACGCATTCTGCAGTTAGGTGCATACCAGATTATCTGGAGAGACTGGTGGTTTTGGGTAACCTCTAGGGAAGGAAAAACCGGAAAAGATCATCAGTGCTGGGGCGACCGAGTGAAGAAACTTACTTTGGGCAGCCTTCGCTCTGCCCTGAGAAAATCAGAGGATCACGAGGGGGAAGAGTCTTAATCACCCAGAAGATAACTGTATTTCAAGGTGATCAATGATGAAGAAAAAAAGTTTTGCTTCTTTATATTATATTCAGCACCTACATTTCCGTAATACTTTGGGCCACTACTAACTTTAGAATATATCTTAGAATCTAAAATTAAAGAGGCTGCAACGAGACCTTTAGTAGTGGATTCATTCCACCTGATAATGAATGATATTATTCATGCTGCACTATTTTCTATTATTTGTATGGTACAACTGATAGAATATAACTTAAAATCATTTATCTTGATGTAAGTACAGTGTTTTTTGTGAATTACGTTTTACGTTTTCAAAACCAACGCCCTCTCCCCGTTCCTCATTGTTTCTGGATTCTTTATTGACATGGAAATAATAACATAAATAAATAAAAAAAAATAAAAAAAATAATAACATAAAATAATAATATTTTAGTTATATACCATTTATTGTGTTGAGTCCGAAACTTGAGATGTAGGAAAGAACGTCAATGCCATTTTGAGTATTATCTAATTTTAACGCACTCACCAGCTCCAAGCTATGTTCATCAAATATTTTGCAGAATTTACTGAGAATGTTCAAATGAAAACAGGGCGTAAGAATCTTTCTGCGTTGGATCCATTTCTCACCTAAAATCATTATTTATTAAAAACATTACAAATTACAAGTTACATGACTACGAAAAGAGACCCATATATGACGCTACCCATTGACTGGATGTCGCAATCACTATGTAGACGGATTAGGATTTAACTCTATGTTGACTCAGTAATTGATATCTCTCGCAGATCTCTCACAATCTTACAGCCAGTCAGTTTAGTCCGATTAGCTCTGACCCTTTTGACCATACAGGTCTTCTATTTTGAGACTAAGCACCTTTCACTATTGAGATTCGTTTCTAGTGATAAGTGTAGTATCTAGTTGTCAAATGTGATACCTACATTTGAACTGAATTAATTCTTTGGCAAGTTCATCTTGTTATTTGGTCGAGCGAGTCATCTTATCTTGTTAATCTGTTTTCATATACCGTTTGAAGTATTCTCTGTTATTGTGATTAATCTCTGTGAACTCCGAATAAATACTAAAACCGGAAGTGTTTCTATTTTACAACTAAAAAGTGTTTCTAAGTTATAAATAAATAAAACCATCCTTTTGAATATTATATTTACAAGAAAGTACAAATAATCTCACGCAACTGGAATGGAACAAAAACTGAAGCATTTTGATTGAACATATATTTATTGCCATACCAATATTTGTATAACCACAGCAGAATAGTTCTGCATCTTGTGAGAAGAAACCACTGATTTTTCCGATTTCTCAGATAATTAACGGGTAGTTTACACACACACAAAGTGTCAAAAGTTAAAAAAATCATACCTAAATAAATATGTATTCTAACTTAATAAAATGATTTTATCATTTTGTATTTATTCACTACATACAGTGGAACCCCGATCTACCGTTCTCGCATAAATCGTTTTTCCACATGGATCGTTCATTTTTGAAAGTCAGCCAAACACCCATAAGAACAATGTAAAATAATCCCGCATTAACCGTTCCCCAATTTATCGTTTTCCTCGATCTATCATCTAAAAAGTATGACCCCGTCACAAATATTATCCCGATTGACCGTTTTTGTTGAATAGTTTTCATTTCGCTTTGGTAGAATTGTTTATGATACATACAGACCTTTCAGTCGCGTCGATTTGTTTGCACAGTTCGGTCGGCGCTCAGTCTCGCCAGACCTTTTAGTTGCTTCGCTTTGTTTGCACAGGTCGGTCGGCGATCAGGCTTGCCCTGCATCTCGTATCCCGAATTTTTATAAGTCGTAACTAAAATGCCCCCCATGAAGAAAACTAGAACTCTAGCTGAGAAACTGAAAATAATTCAAGACGTCGAAAAAAACCCAGCAGAAAAAAAAGTTTTTAAAAAAAATATGTATCCCGCATTTATCGTTTTTATTAGGGTTTCTTGAAAACCGTAGAATCGGAGTTTCACTGTATAAAGATGTATCTATGATACGTGTTTCGTTCACACATAGAGTTTAATCCATATTCCAAAAAAACACTGGTGTTTTTTTACCCCTACCATACAATATTGACAACAATAATTATAGCATTATAATGGATTTAAGTCACTATGTCCACTCACCAAAAGGAAAATACACACTGACAACGAATACAGTGTTGACTCTAACTTATATAACAAATTAATACAAAATCTACCCTGCTAAAGGTGTAACTTACCTGCGCTTGTTAGCAAACCCGTGCCCACGAATGGATGTACAATTTCATACAGCCAACTTTTGTTAACATGCGCTTGGTTTGACAATATGACCTGTAACAATTTAGTACTAATTGAATAGTTGAACTGGTACATTTAATTATGATACTAGTAATAGTATGTAATTTTATTTTCTAACTAATGACTACCTAATTTATTGCAATTATTGCAAAGCAGCTTTTCGTATTATTTCTGATGAAACATATTGTATGTGTGTATGACGCTGATTCTGACGTCGTGTATGTATGTTTTGTGCTCGTGAATTACTCGGTGTTTTATCTCATTCGGCATACTTCCATCTACTTCATATTTTTTGAATTTTACTCTTTAATACAATTTCTTTGTTTTACAACATTTTTATTAGGTCGTATTTTTGTTTGTCCGGTGGTTGTTTATCCAGTACAAATCTTGCAATCGATTTTTAACTAACTTCCCGACTAGCTAGACATTTGAAACTTTTAGAATATATCAGAACACGATGCCAATGCATTATTTTAATACTTTTAGCCATTTTTTTTTAAGTAGAATTGAAATCATTTTCAGTTAATTCTGTTTTGTATGAAAAGTTATTTCGGAAGAAATCCTTAAAAAGTAAAACACAATTATTTGTTGCTGTCTGGGGTCCTAGCAAATAAATTATTAATATATAGGTACGTGCGTTACTATGGAAATCAATATGATTTGTAATTTTTTTTTGATCGTTTAAGCTAGTCAAGTCAAGTTTATATTATGATTCAACAGAAAATTTAAAAAATTTAAAATATATACGTTGTGTATAAAAAGGTTCTTTTTATCTTGCAATTATTTAGTGTAATGTTGTAAACGTATTTAATCTTTGATCTCCACTATAATTGTTGCTTAATTTAATAAAACGCATTTTTTTGTAATACTTATTCCACTTTTAATCAATAAACTAGGACCGGTTTCGTCCGCCTCAGAGGGACATTTCCACAATAATTATGTAAATAAATAAATTTGAATTTTAAACGTAAATATATAACAAAAGAACCTATAAGTATTGATTTTAGGATTCACCTAGGTACACATAAATTAATTACATCAGAGTCTATAGAATCTTCTACTATCTTTTTGGTATGTACGTAGTTTGAGACGATTTGTCCTTGAAATTTTAGCACTGTCTGCTTTATTATATGAAAAGTTTTGTGTTTCCAAACACTTTGCCTACCTTTGCGCATATTGTGTATGATTATTCATCGGAGAAAGCTCTCAAGAATGTGTATACATTAATGTGAAAGTATCAGACCAATAGTAGCGTTTGTGTGTGAAGTATATGGATTCTTCAAAAAAATAGAGTAAAATAATTGATAGGTATACCTCTATATCATCAGGGTTGTACACAACAAGAACACGGTTGGAAAAAATCCACAATTTATATAGGTTATCAAATCTATTTGAATATATTCTGACTTGATCAAACATACGATCTGAAAAAAAACAATGAATTGGATTATTCAAAAAGTTTACACATTCATATATCACTACAATTCGTTGCTATGGTTACTCATAAACAAAATATAAAATCAGCGTGAAAAGGTTCGAATACATTACCATCACGTTATATTATTGTGCTGTCACGAAATGGCTGGAACAGTAATGAGGTCACCTCACGCGGGATTGGGACGACTGGCCTCCGGACAATTGGACGCCGCACTGTCGTAGACACGTATACAGAACGTAGACGAGGTATTTTAATCAGTTTCTATCTACTACTTAATAGTTTTAATTCATTTTACTCTTAACATAATGCATTATTTATTGCGGATTGAGAATTACCATGTCTAAGGCTTTATATAAAATAAAAACTCTTTTTTCGTTGGAACTTAAAGATATGCACGATTAAATCATTGCTTACGTCTGCATATGTACATTCTCACCAACTATTACATCATAATATAATCATAACACATTTCCGATTCACGTCAAAACGCGTGCTTTTTGTTTTAATTTTTTTTCTCTATGGATTTTCTATTAAATTATTATCTATGTCTGGTTTTACGTCTATTATCTATAGGCTGCTGATTGGGTTATTTTAAAAATATTATCTATGCATGCAATATCGTAAGTCATTTTAACATACGCACACGTAGAAACTGTTAAAATTAAGTTAAATTACCATTAATAATAAATACTAATAAATTAGAGTTGGAACTTCTTTCCATCATTCAAAATAATATTCTGCGGAATGACAAAACCATAGACTAAATTTATCATAGTACCAGCACGTGATAGCAAGTGACATGATCGTAATGCAGCATAAGTCACTTTTTCATAATCTATTGTTTATAGCAGGGGGGGGCAAGCTGTGGCCCGCCGGGTATTTTTTTGCGGCCCGCAATCATTAATTGTACTTCTGATTACGAATAACTTTTTTATAATTTTTTAAAAAATATTGACAATAGAAACAAATTCTTCAAATTTTATTTGAAGAATTTGCTGTTTCGTAAATGTATTATCTCAGTACGTCTTCCTTGCGTCTCGTCTCATACTATGTAACCACTATTTTCTACGTTGAACATCGTGACACATTTAAATAATTATTTAACTCTGCGTTGCAAGGAAAAAAAATATATGCCCATGATATGGTAAAAAGTTTGAATGGATTTCAATTAAAACTCAAGTTATTCCTTCAAAAAATATCTAATAACAACGTGGACAACTTTCCAACTTTGAAGTTGCTGAATATACCAGAATATAAATTTGAAGAATATGGTAAAATTATTAAAGCTCTGAATGACGATTTTTCACAAAGATTTGGTGACTTCCGAAAAATTGAGACAATTTTAGCAATAGTACGCGATCCATTTTCAATAGATATTGATAGTGTACCGACAGAGCTACAACTTGAGATTATTGATCTGCAGTGTGACACTGATTTAAGAGAATTGCATCGTCGTGAAGAAATCTTCAAATTTTACAATGCCCTTAATTCAGACAAATTCGACTAAAGATTAAAGATTATGCAAGAAAAATGTTCGTTATTTTTGGATTAACCTATAGGTATATGTGAACAAACATTTTCGATCATGAACCTCAATAAAAATTCTTTACGATCAAACATCTCCGATGCTCATTTACAAGCAGTTTTGAAAATATCGACTACAAAATTAACACCTGAATTTAAAAAAATGTCAAAAAATGTACAACACTCATTAATCCTCGTTAATTTTTTTGTAATGTTTATTTTTCGTGATAATAAATAGTGTATATCTAAAAATTGTATTTTACTTGCGGCCCGCCGCTCATTCTGAATTCTTGAATTTGGCCCTCCATCCAAAAAGTTTGCCCCTCCTGGTTTAGAGTATTTTTTTATGTCTTACATTATCTGTCGATTGGCGAATAATGATTAATTACAAGTGCAAACTTGAAAAGCCGATTGTCTGGCCCGATCGAAATCATTAAAACGTATTTTCGTCTAGTCCAGGGGTCGGCAAACTGTTGGACCAAAGGAGCCAAATATGCGTTGCACAACGGTTAAAAAAATTCGAGAGCCATATGTATATTTGAATGAATTAATAACATTTTATAATTGTTTACTTATCAAGTGAAGAAGATTTCCGAATAAAACTATTGTTGAAATTATAAATATATTTTTTACAGAATATGAATTACATACAATTTTCACGCATTCCTTGAAACTAATGTGAACAATGATCTTCCTTGCATTTCATTGGAGAGTTTCTGTATGTTTGGTATGTAACTTGTAGTTTTTAATTTCAGGTGCGACTCCAAATTCTCATCGGTTATTTGACTTCTCTAAATGTTATTTATATTGTTCATGTGTAAAAATGATTGTTCACATACATATTATGTTGACTCGATTATGAGTTAGGAAAGCTATTCCATGTATTAAAATCGTAGTATCTACCATTCTATACTTTATTTCTACCAGTCTTTAGTATCTACCATTCTATTCTTATACTTTAGAGCGCTGCACTTGTGTTGTGAAATTAAATCGCATATTTCTGTCTCTAAATCCTCAATTTTGGTGCAAGACCTACAAATTTAGAGCTCCATAACTCTTTGCTTGTTAAATACACAAATAAAATTGTATTTCAAAAGTGCTCGTGTCAATATCAAATGGAGAAAAAAATAATTTGTCGCCTTTGGAATGGGCGGATTCAAAACAACAATCATACCTTTTTGCATCAACCATCACGGAGGAAAAATTAGTTTCGCGATAATGTCAATATATAATATAATAAGTGTACAATCAATGACAAAAAATTAAAATTGTGAATTTTGAAAAAGTTTTTGTAAAAATTGGTAATTGGGAATTTGGCAAAGAGCCGCACGCCAATAGCCAAAGAGCCGCATGTGGCTCGCGAGCCGCGGTTTGCCGACCCCTGGTCTAGTCGCACGCTGAATAAAAACAACAAAGTATTATTATTGGATCACACGATTTCCAAAAAACCATCACCTACTCCCTGTAAGTGCAGTTAGGTCAGGGCTCAGACAGGAAAATTATACGAACTGGAGCGGTATGGCATAAGAGTCTGAAAACTTGTGGTATGGAAAAGTTGTCAGCGTCGCAGGTGAAAATCGCGGCTTACGACACGTCATTTCCCACGAGTTTAACAAGTTTCTTTTTAAACTTTAAAAATGTATATATCTATTAAGTAAGCGAATTTCATAATTTTTTAATAGTTCACGAATTAGTACGAAATATTTTTTTTTCATGAGACAGTGTGATACTTTCAGGGGGGGGTTTCACGAACCGGAGCTACGTTCCGGTGCGCTCCGGTACATTTTGAGCGCTGTGTTAGATTAGCTTTTGCCTTAATAATAAATTGATTATAATATTTTAAATTCTATTCTTATAAACCAAATAAAAAATATATATATTGCAATTTTCGATAGAAGTTATAGAACTAAATTTAATGACAAAACTATTATTATATAATACAAATATTATGAACGTGTTCAACGAACGCATATTAATGTTATTATGAAAGAAAATCGTTAAAATATTTTTAAATACGTATTGATTGATTAAAACATTTATTAATGTTATCTAAGTATCAGTAAATTGTATTAATATACACTTTCGTATTTCCGGTAGACACTCATAATAGCAGTGGCGAGGGGTGGACGTAGGCTGTTAAGATTCGACACAAATAGTGCACACTAAAGTTTTTCAGTCATACTTATTCGTTTTAATTGAACTAATAATTACAATTTGCAGATGATGATTAAAAATTCAATTAAATCATGCCTAAACCAAATCTAAATAGTTTAGGTATGCTATGGTAAATGGGCAAAATAGTGCACACTTTTTTCAGTCATACTGATATGTTTTCGTTAAATTACGAATATGTACATATTAAAAATTGTGTTAGTTAGATTTTTTAAATTCTTTAAGCTCTGCCTAAACCAAACCATAATTGATAAACAATATTCTTCTATGTATAAAATATTAAAAATAATTACAAGATTAAAAGAACTTTTTATATACAACATTTCTAAATTTTTTGTTGAATTATTATGCTCAATATGCTCAAACTTGTACGTGATATGAAGTAAATAAAACACCAACAAGCAAACAAAAATAGAATACTGAAATGTCATTTTGACATTTCATTTTGATTTCCATAGTAACGTACGTATATATTAATAATTTAGTTGATCGGACCACCCTCTTAGAAACCAATAATAGTCTTTTTCTTTTTACGGATTTTTCTGAAATAACTTTCCATACAAAACAGAATTAACTGAAAATGAATTCAATTCTGTTTAAAGATGGCTAAAAGTATTAAAAGAATGCATTGTCATCATGTTCTGATATATTCTAAAAGTTTCAAATATCTAGCTAGTCGGAAAGTTAGTTAAAAATCGATTGCAAGATTTGTACTGGGCAAACAACCACCGAACAAACAAGAATACGAGATAATAAAAACGTTATTATATGTATGGTTTAATGGCATAATTTTACATATTTTATGAATAAACGAATATTTTTTTACTATTATCTACTATGGCTTGAATTAGGCAGGGTTTAATGGAATTTTGAAAACCCATAAACAATATCTACACATTGTAGTCTTAGTACAATGAAAACAAATACATTTGATTGACAAAGTTTAGTATGCACTATTTATGTCGGATCTTAACAGACTACCTCCACCCTTCGCCACTGCATAATAGGAATACACTTCCAAATTCAACTTTATATATTATAATAATATGACCTATTAGTGCACCAAACCGTAATTGATAAAAATACATTATACCTGATCCGTGAATAAAATCAATAGTATTTCCTATGAGTGGTAATCCCCTAGGCCCAGGGATTTTATCAAACAGTTTTCCATTTTCAGTATTATGGATGTAATAATGTATCAAATATAATATGGACACAATTGTTGCGATCGTACTTGTCAAAACAATCAACCACATTCTCGAAACTGCACACGACTTCTGCCAAAAATCAACTGCACTGCTTATTAACTGTGAATTCAATATTATTTAAAAAGTGTTCAATTATAGATGTGAATTTTACAAACGTTACGTGCGATTAAGTGAACCAACAACGAAATAATGTATTTCTTGTAGACACATGATTTTATTTTTAATTCACAAAAATAATCTGTTAAATTATTCAGTATTTCTCAAAAAATATTTGGCCGATTACAAACCACATAATTTTTTTTTTGCCTACTAGTTTATCAGACTGCGGCACAATATTGAGAGTTCGGATTAGATTATAATAATCTAATCGGAACTCTCAATAATTGATTATAATTGTTAATATTATAAGAAATGTAATTGAAATTGTTAATATATAATATATATATATATATATATATATATATAATTGTTAATATAACTCTTATAAATGTTGATAATAATTGATCTCAATAGCAATAATTGCTAAACTTCGAATGCAATACGTTAAAAAGCTCACAGTAAACGAATATTTTCGGTAGCATTTTACAAGAATTCGTTTTCTACAGACGTTGAGGTTATTAGCCCTGCCAAACCACAACCGCCCCACATCACATCCGGTTTTAATCGGAAATATCACGGAATCCTACGTTTGGTGTGAAGCATAATTTTTGAAGTTATACTTTTGGTGCGCTTGGGAAAACAGATCAGAGTGTATTTTTGGCGTGTGACGAACTTGCGCTCGCCGATGTAACACGTTTGGCGTATGACATCAGTTGCACGCGCCGATGCAACACAATTTATTATTATGATTATATTCATTTCGTTCAACACAACCAAGTAAACAGCACGTGTTGTAAACATAACCAATATTTCTACTGTTAATTTATATTCATAAAACGTTATATACATTTGAGTGTATATTAGATTAACATTGTAATGTTTGTGTATCAAGATTTGAGGCTATATTTATGTAAGTATTATTTATGAGTAAAATATTATATAAATAAATTTTGTGAATGTTGAGTTGGTAAATTATTCAAAAAATATATTATTAAAATTTGATTCTTTATTAATCCATCATGGGCACTTCTGAATCGATTATAACCGCTGTATGGCAAAGATGAATTTTGGTCGAATACAATAATTAACTTACAATTATCATGTGCTATATGAGACACAGGTGAATCGCGTACGTTTTCATGAACATAATCCACTGTAATATTAATAGACTCAGGTAACGGCTTATTTAGTTTTATTACGCCAAAGAAGTATAACTTCTAACGCGCGTACATAAGTACACACATCGATTTTTTTGACTAGGAACACCTCAGGCGCATTTACCCAAGAATTAAGTCGACATGCATTCAAATGTGTTTTGATTGAATTTGCGAGAATTTAAGTTAAAGGTTAAAAAAAATAAGTTAATGCATTGGTGGCAAACTTATGGCATGCGTGCCACCAGTGGCACGTGAGATGATTTTGCATGACACGGGTTTGAAGAGAAAAAAATACCTATAATAATAATAATAAATGACAATAATATTTCTCTACAGTAGAATTTATGCATAATATCGACCCTTCATCGGCAGAACAACGTATCCGACACTTTTTGGTAAATTGCGTTTTAAACTGAGAACCGTTCAATATCACCTAGCGCGTAAGTGACAAAAATATTAGAGCCCGATCTCATTCGCATGACATTTTTTTAGGGTCTGTGCCTTTTAGCGTTTTAACTTGTACCGCATTATAAAGTAGAGCAAAACAACGTAACCGACGTTATTTGATAGTGTAAGCTACGGTACGGTTTATTCGGTGGTCCGTCTGGTATAGATCTACCATCGTAAATTGGCAGCCGGTCGAATTTGAAACTAAAATTGTCTATCGAGGATAAATTTGTCACAAATGCCATTTAATTTTACAACATGTTTCTCGAATTATGGATTGCGCTTGCGTTTATTTAGCTCTCATGGCGTCAAAATATCAAAATCACATTATATTTAGTGTTGATAAATAAAATATACCTACCTATTAAAAAAAGAGATCAACAAGTGAAAAAAGCTTTTTCCTTTTAAATAAGGAATGTACCTAATACATAATTTTATATTTGATATAGTATTTTATAATCGAATGAGTGTTTGTTGCTAATTTAGGTAGGTACGCTGTTTTTCTTGCTCGCAAGATTTCTATTGTTTGTACATTTGAAAACATAAAGAGCATTTTAGATTATTAATAAACGAATGTGACCTTTTAATATTTGACATTATTCGATAGCTACTTAGCACCAATTATTTGGTAAGTATTTAAAGTAACCTATATTTTAATATAATCAACAACGAATTATGTCTCCACGAAGAAATTAATGTAGACATCCGAAAATAACTCCGGGCGATTGGGCGTTATGACAACTTTATTCCAGACTGAGTCAAATGTTTACATTTTGAAACGTCAGTGTGCAGGATTCGGGGTATATATTTTGTTTTTGAAAATACAGAAGAAATAAGTATAGTGCATAATGGCAAGTAGTTCTAAAACAGTTCGTGGAAATGTCAGAGACATCATTCTAAAAGTATGGCTATTCTGCGATGACGAAAAAGGACAAAACGAAATGATTATTTATATCGATAATGGAATACAACGGCAAGTCGCCATGACAGTTGTTCAGTGTTACCAAGTTGCATTTATATTACAACGCAAGTAATTTCTTATTTTTTTTAGTTTTGTTCAAAGTTATGATATAAATAAAAATTAATGTCGGATAGCAATATAAATGAATACTTACTTATTATTTGTGTATGTAAACGGATTTATAAAGAAATTTAGTGTATTAATTAAACTGACATTTACAAGTTTGAATTCCATAATATGACCTCGACTGGTTTTATTTTTACTGTAAATGGTCCTAAGAGTGACACAGAATCGGATGATAGTCTATCTGGAATTGAACCATTATAGTAGTTATACACTTTCTACATTGTTTGTGTAATTTATAGTTATCGGGTTTCATTTAAAATTCCATTTATGTTGATACTATTTTATTGTCTTTAGAGTTAATTTAATTTACTTTCGCTTTTTTTATTATATTTTTTTCCATGACTAAAATATACACAATACTACTTTATATTTTCCAATTTCTGATTTTTCCAACTATGCATTTCTTCCTCATGGTTATAAAAGAAGTAACACGTTTTTATTTTGATTGTGTTAATTTTTTATTTTAATAATATTTGTACCTATATCTACTACCAATAAAAAATTATAAATTACCATTTTTTGTTAGTTATGGCAACATTCTCAATGTCATACTAGCGCCCTCGCTGAAATGCCAATTTATGATGGTAGATCTATAGTGAGTTGTGCGAAAACCGATTTGGGAGCAAAGCTCGCGCCGTCCAGTAAAACTGGCTGAGATAAAATAAACCTGCTAATAGAGTTTATTAAACAATAATTACCCGCCGTTCCATCTCACTACTGTCGGAATAATCTACGAAGAATAGTATCTTCCTATAGATTTTTGAAATGTTGAAAATATATATAAAATTTATACTGAAAATTTGGATTCTTTGAATGAATCCACTAATGTCGTGATTCAGAATGTTTTCAGAAACGTATTTAATAGACAGTAAGTTCAACTTGGGTTTTCATCTACCAAAAAAGATAATAGTGTTCTTTTTGCGAGAAAATAACAAATATTTCTGGTGACAAGAGACTTCGGCTAATTGAAATGGATACTTAGAAATGTCCCCTTACCATAAAAGATAAATGCAAGGAGATGTTCTTTAATGATCTGGCCAAAAGTAAAAATCACAATGATGTTTTGTGCGCAAGTTTTGACTTCGAGAAGGTGCAAAAAACTCCGTAGTCGAAAATACGCATACTATAATGAAAGTATCTATGAAAGTGGAAAAAATAATGGATACTGCTTTTTATGGGGTGAAACTGATGGTAAACGTGGCAGTAATGAGATCTCCGAAATAATGCACAAATCTTTGGATAGGACTGACAAAGCGGGAAAAAATCAAGGATTTATTATACTGTGATTGGTCAGAATAAGAACCGGGCAACACTGGCTATGCTATCTTATATTATGAAAAATTCAACTTTCATTGAATTGATAGAAATACATTTTCTATTACCAGTGGGTCTATTCTGTATTTATCGACCGCTGAAGTGATAAAGTGATAAATATTATCAAACTTAGAGTAGGTTTGTATCATAGAATTAGCACTTATTGTAACAATTACAATACGTTGATTGTAATTGTTGCAATAAGTACTAATACTTTTATAAAAACCTACCCTAAGTTTGATAATATCTATCACTTTAGCGGTCGATAAAGTATAGAATAGACCCACTGGTCGTACTACGATGCTGGTCGATTCCATTCATGCGAGAATTGAGTCATTTATAATCAGAGTAGTTTGGGCACTATCAGAATGACCCACCATAATTTCCAACGCTAGGTCATCATTTCATATGCAGAATTCCGTGACTGGAAATCTCTCGCTGCTTCTTGCATTGCTTCAAAGTTCAAAATTAAATTTGGTGAATTACAAAAGGCATACTTAATTTAAAAAAACTTACCAAATATTGTACCTACTCTGGTGACAGTAGAACTAAACTGTTAGACCTAGAAAATGTCATCAGATCCCGATCAAATGCTGTGATGCTTTAAACGCCAGCCACCCTTGCTGTATAGTGCTAAATCACCAATATCGGAGATCGAGTATAACGATCTTAAAAGTATCCGTGTTAAATGTAATATCCCTCAGAGATGACGGATGAGTTTATGAAACTGCCACATAGATTATCAGTGGAAGATACTTTACCGGAATCCGATCAGGAAGATGCGAATGAGGATAATACAGCGATTACTGCTTAAAAAATAAGGGACAATAATTTTTTTGTAAGATTACAATTTTATTTTATCATAATTAGTAGGTCCCAATCATTTATTTTTATTTTACCTATGTGGTTAAGTATCTACAAGCAAAAATATTAATTTAAAAAGTATTTTTAATTTATTTAACAACGCCCCCTTTCGTAAAATAAATGGGTACTTATGTTATTTATTTTAATACTTAATTATTAATGCCCTGGCATGATAATTAGCATGAAATTTATAAATAAAAACAACTACGCCAAATAGCGTAAGCGACATGCCTGGAAAAAATATCGCGTCATAGACATAAGCAAAACAGCGTTACCGCCACTATCTCAAAAACTAAAAGCATTAATGCAATTGTTTTATAATTTCCGTATAGGCAGTAACCAATTATTAGTAACCACATTAACAGAATTCATTTTTAGAACTAATTACGGAAATAATTAAGAAAAAACCTTCTCCTCTAAAATTTATGAATTGTCGCTTACGTTGTTCTGCCGATTAAGGGTCGATATACTCAACGTCGCATAGATATATAAAGTAAATATTATGTCGTCATTATGTCCTGTTTTTATCACTCTAAATATTAAAATTATTAGTAATACCTATTAATTATTCTTTAATCTCTAGGATAATCCACTAATTTCTTATTTTAACGTTACTTTGTTGATTTTTTAACACGTTTGCTTCGATTTGTACTCCTGAAAAATGTCTTTAATCGAGCATAATCCTAAATAAATTAACATATTCAGAAATATATCATTTTTAAAATCGTCACTATACTTTCTCATTTATTTTCGTCAATTTGTCACAAATTAATTGTAACGTCGGCCGTTATCATCTGGCTCCGGTAGAAAATATATTACTAGGTACCATAAAAGGGTATTATATATTATCATATTATTACATTATAACTGTTATCATCTTTGAAAGTGAGAATAAAGCCATATTTCACTACATCGGATGTTTGTGGTTATAACACCTGTATACGTTTATTTTACCACGTTTTTCTTAGCTCGTATTCTTGTTTGTCCGGTGGATGTTTATCCAGTACAAATCTTGCAATCGATTTTTAACTAACTTCCCGACTAGCTAGGCATTTAAAACTTTTAGAATATATCAGAACACGATGTCAATGTATTCTTTTAACACTTTTAGCCATCTTTACATAGAATTGTCAAGTTTATACGATTCAACAGAAAATTTAAAAACGTGGTTTGTAAAAAGTTCTTTCTATCTTGTAATTATTTATTATTATTTCTTTAGTAATATTATTATAAAGTGAAGTAAATAGTCGGTAAACTTTCTATTGAAGTTTGAAAATGAATCCTAATTTTGGACAAATCACAACTTTTTACCTTCTATATTTGCCATGATATTTTTTAACAGTTTAATATAAGTGGTATTATCTCATCGTCTATTCTTCCCAATTTAAAACTGAGAAAAAACAGGGTATTATAATGATGTGTATATTTTGAGTACTTACACTGTTTACAGATTGTTTAGAGTTACCTTACAAATATATCTACTTCTTCAATCTCTTCATTTTCAACTATTGTACGATACTGCACCTACAGAGGATTATACTGACAGACATATTACTTAGCTCCAAAATCAATTTAAAAAAGTAATAACTATGATAATATCCATACAGCCGAAAGTAAAGGAGCCTCAAAAATTTAGTTTCGACTCTCTCCACCATAAGGCCGTACTTCAACTGATGCGGGGCCCAAACGATAGACCCACTCTCGAGTCTGCTTCTAAGGAGTTATAGAGAGTTTTTAGTACCGTTACTTCCGAAAAGACCCGGGAAGTGCGCAAGACAACGTCCAACATTAACTGCTAGCTGTCAAAATTGTCATTGAATAACGTACGTCTTACTTGATTCCAAATGCATTCAACTAGAATCTCCAATTGAACTTTTTAATATCTAATTGGACATTATAGTCGGATTCCTTTAGGATCAAGCAAGACGTGTTAATTGTGCTAACAATAATTATTAATTATTGCAGATAACTGTTTTGGTTGTGGAATTGCTCCGATGATATCCGTGTTATTTTGGAGTAATACAATATACCGTGTTACCGTGTTACCTATATTCTGCTGGATCCTAAATATTATTATATTTCGACCAAGTGTGGCAATTATAATAGTGGTTTGCTGCAAAAGTGAAATATAAAAAAAAAACTCTTTTTATGGGTACTTATATTTGTAAGAATTCCTACTCTAATTTATTATTATTATGTTTTTAATTACATTTAAAAGGGGACGTACGTCAATAAATAAAGGAGAACCGTTAGTTGTAGGGTATCCTTACTCTATTCCTGTTTTCCTTCCAAAATCTTGACCATTTATTGATTTGCCTTGGATACGCTTTGTATTTAATAACACTGCAAATGACGACTACACGGTGTGTACAAAAAAATATAATATATTTAAATAAAGTTAAGTACAGGAAAGAACTCATCAAAACATAGACGTGATAAAAGCATCAAATGGTGAAATTTATGCAAATAAATAATCAAGACAAGGGAAATCAATAATTAACATAGTAACGTCATATTAATAGTGTAATACAGAGATTCCCATAATTTTTTTCCTCCCCACCGCATCTTAAAATGAATAATCTAATATGTGCAGTAACCAATTTGCAATCTATATTCTACCTTCTACCTATGAAACACGATTACATGTTAGTTGTACGTATGCAGTTCATCGTGGGACACTTATTCGTGCGCCACAGTACGTGACACATGAGTTCGTATAACATTTTATCAAATGATGAGTTCTTCGTTGAACATTTCACCGTGGAATACATTTGTACGTATCTTAAAAAATGCGGCGATAGTTTGCAAATAGTACTGTTCCAATTAGATTTATCCTAACCTAACCTAACCTAACCTAGTAAAGACATCTTCACATGTTGTAGCATACGTACAAATATACTCCACGGTGAAATGTTCAACGAAGAACTCGTCATTTGATTAAATGTTACACGAACTCGTGTTTCACGTACTGCGGCGCACGAATAAGTGTCCTGCGGTGAACTGTTTACGTACAAATTTCCGGATACGATGAAAGACAGCAGTGGTGACTTGACGACTTTCTAGGTAGGTAGAATTGTTAAATAATATACATACCTACCTATTTTCTCATATTATATATTATGTACAAGGTTAATTATAATAATATGATTTTTTTTGAGGAAATGAGTAATTTTTCAGAATAAATAATAATATGATTACCTGAGTCGTTACTTAATCACATCTAAAAAGCGTGCTTAAAAATATTAACTTAATTAATAATAATAATAATAATTATGATTTAGTATTATCAGTTTCGAACAACGATATACTGCAAACGTTTTTACTCACCTAGGGGTTATTTTATCTGCTCCCCAGAATGCGTATACTAACACTAATGCTTTCACATCTTTTGCAGAATGAGATTTGTACTGCGGCTACGGGTTGGGCCTGAGTGATCCATAATTGAAAGTACCATAAAACCTCCATTTGACCTTCGTTGGGCATGTGGGCCTTTAATGCCAGCGCTCCATTGACACGCAAGTCAGACGATTTACAGTCTTCGGACTTTTTTTCGCGTGGAGCACCCCAGATCTGCGGAATTTTTAATCCGCAGATCAGGCTCGTTGGATTTCAAACATGTTTGTTATTTCACTCTATGAGTAGCCAGACTTCGTCCGTTGATCATTACGTAAATTCGATTTGACGTTAATACGGAATCATTCAGACCGAAAAAAAATCTGTAATTGTTTTAAATATTTTTATTGATTGATTTGTTAATTTACACATTAGAAAATGAGAGATTTCATAAAAGAAAACGTAAAACTTGTGTTGTTTTCATTGCTCTATTATTTTATGCAAGTCCACATATAAATAACACAAAATTGTAGGATTATCGGAAGACATTACGATAATCGCAACTTTTGACAGCTTGACATTTTTATTCGTGTGTTGATCAGTAGCAGAGCATAGACAAGTCGGACGATTTATTGTCCTCGGACTTTTGGCTCGCCAATGGAGCGTTGGCATAAAAAGGTAGACTTTAAATAATCGCCTAGTATGGAGTCTTTGCCACTGGTAGATATGTAGGTACATATTATGGCAATTTAATCACACAGCGTGTGTTGACCATAAAAATCGAGTCTGCGTGAAGATTTATATATATTTTACCATTGCATAACATAACCTATGGCTTAGTACCTGGATAGACCGAACATAATATTATGTAGAATACGCTTGTGGCATTTATATTGACATTTGATATGACTCTTTCTATAGACAGGGTTCCCTTGGCCACCATTAGTAGATGACAACAGAACCGTAGGTCGAATAAGATTGTGTGCAATGTCAAAAGCGTTGGTATAGGTCTGTTACCGAAAGTTGAGGTGATCACAGATACAAAATATTGTGTGTATTGGTGTGTTTTTGAAGAATACAGTATTCTTTTACAGGCTGTTCCTTTTTTGATTGGTTCGATTTTTTTTTCTAAATCAAAACAAAGAATCTCCTTTTTTAAAAGTCGATTTAAAAATTTGAAACACCCTGTTTGTAAGCAATGCGTCTGTGTGAGTATTATGGTTGCCTCAACTCTATAATCTGTTACGACTGGTCACCGCCATCTTTAGATTAATAAAGCCTGAGCATATCTTTTTGTGCAAGCACCGTGTGGTCCACTGCCATACTATTTATTGATAACGTACTTGCAAGCAGAGTTTGGTATTCTATAATGACTGAAGAGTATAAATATGTTATTCGATATTGTAGTTTAGAATCAACTGTCATAATGACAAACGTCCTAGTGTATTATGATATTATTATACACAGAAGTTTACTTACTTTGATCGTCACTTCCAATTATTAATACCTAACACCTAACCACTACATCAGATGAACTCCAAGGTCTCCAAGATACGTTAAAATAATCTGAAAGAAACCTGAAACTAAGAATACTCCGACAAGTGAACACGACAGGCGCGTCAGTATGAGTACTCTATAGACAATGACAGGTCATCCATAGACAACGGGAGGAGAGAAAAGTAGGACTAGTCGTGTGATGTATCGGCTTCCTTTTTCAGTGGGTAATGGACTGGCCCATGATAGGGAGATGTACTGCAATTTGATTAAAAATCTTCGATAAAAGACGCCACCAAAATAAGAAGCAGAAAACAAACTAAACTTGAGCTGATGATGCGAATTATGTTTTATTAAGGGTTGGTACATCGAGGGTTTAATCCGGGAGTTTCACTAAACTAAAACAGCTGTCACTAAGTCGACAGCTTCAAAACAAACTTTCCTCTTCAGATACGAGCCTATACAATATAATTGAACTACTAAGTATCTACTACCAAGCTACTGGTAACTTGTTCAGAGATATGTACGTGGGTGCTGAATATTCAAAGGGTAGTTACCCTATTAAATAAATCTTGCCGGACGCAAAAGAGATTCGTTTGTAGCTTGACATCTAAATTTAAAATAAATTAGTAAAGGTAGGTAAGCACGAACTATTTACAAGTTACAACACACCTTTACTACTAGATGCCTATAAGTGTAGGGATTTCAATACCGAATGACCGGTATTTCGGTATTTTTAATTGAAACTCAGTATTCGTAAAATATATGGAAACCACAGAAGTACCGACCAATATAGGTAAATATTAATTATATTTCTCCATTGTTGTATAAGCTACTGTTTAGTAGATAAACATAAAAAATAGGCATACGCTAGTCCATTGTAGTGTATAAATTTATTATTATTCCAAAATTAAATATTTGCCACTAGGGGTGAGGTTAATGTTGAGCCAGTGCTCACCTACGCAACGGAAACCTGGACATTAACTCTGCGAAATGAACGAGCCCTGAACATTTTTGAAAGAAAAATTCTCCGCCGTATATATGGACCGATCAGGGACGGCACCAATTGGAGGAGATGATAATATAATGCTGAACTCTACGGGCTGTACGAAGATTGCAGCGTAATTCAATCAATTAAGATTGGGAGACTGCGATGGATAAGTCATGTGCACCGTATGAATGACAATGAACCAGCAAAGAGAGTGATGTCCAGCAATCCAATAAGGCGTAGAAGAAGAGGCAGGCCAAGAGATTCGCTGGTTGGATGGAGCTGCCAGTGACTGCCGTATTCTGGGGGTACCGAATTGGAAAGCGACCACACTAGATAGGGACAGGTGGAGGGAGCTGTTGGAGGATACCAAGACCCACACCGGGTTGTCGCGCCCTTGGTGATGATGATGATGAGGGGTGAGGTTAATAATGATTATATTATAAACGAACAGTTTCTAACCGTGATTTCAGATACATCTAAAAATAAACCTACAACTACTAAAATCAGCGAGCGACTGGCAAAAATATTTTGATAAATTAAAAATTGTAAGTACCTATCTATACTGCAAAATGTATTTTACAAATCTGCACGTATCCTTGCTGGTCACCAAGGACGTCAAAGGACAACGGAAGTAAACCAGACATCGCTGTCCTATTAATTTATATATTTTGCTTCCACTTCCAATACCGAATACTTATAGCCGTATTGACAAATTCCGGTATTTCGACATCGAAAAATACGAAGATACCGTTTTCAAATACCGTTATTTCAATCCCTATGTAAATGTAAGTCAAATTTAATGTAAAATACCACAAAGAAAACCTTAATGACATATTATTATGTACACTATGAGAAAAAAGATCGTTAATATGACATTAATTTACATGGATTGCAAAAATATTAATCGCTAGGTAACACAAACACGTAATCCCCACTTCAATTACAATTTACGTCGTAATAATAATATGCATCTATAGGGAAATTTTGCGAAAAATTGTTTTTCTTTGAAGTAATTTTGCACCTTCAAACTTTAGCGAAGTTCCTTACCTTTTTAAATTGGCACTTATTATAATAACTTCGTGCCGTACAATGTCGTACAATATATTTTTATTCTTAGAAGCCGTATGCAACAGTGCCACCTATGATGTGAACGGAAAATCATGCAATATTTTTTATTTTTATGTATATCGATTTTTTTACAATCGTTCAGTATAATTTCATTATTAACTTATGGATACTTAATAATAATATTAGTGGTGTAAGTAATAATTGCTAATTCGTACATGCTCGCAATTTTGACAATATTATTGGTACCTATGGGTACCTATGTAATAGTACCTACCTGTTTGACCAGGCTGCTATAATTAGTCCAACATTTAATTAACGATTTTATCTTATTAAAATACTGTATTAGGCTCATTCGGGTATTTAACATACCTACATAACATTAAAGTATGATGTCTGATACAACAGTCTCGTTGTATTGGCTAGTTGCTCAATATTAATTGTTGAGTACTGAATAGACATTGGTTTTATTTGCGATATATTCACACGGACAACGATTAGGGGAGAGTTAGTACCTAATCAACAGATATTACACAAAAGTATCATAACAATCGACCCCATGATGCTTACATCACAACTGTGTTTATATTATTACATTCCAAAAAATTGTGGGAAGACAGTTAGTTCTTAAAACTACGTAACAAATTTAGTCTATTATCAGTACTTTTATGCAGAGCTTTGGAGCGGAGCTCGGAGTAGGAGCACGAAGCACTGGAGCATGGGATTTTACCCGGAGCACCAAAAATTTGTAGTGCTTTTTTTATTATTAAATTTTTGTCTTAATTTCCTTTCATCCAATGAAAATAGTATATTTTGACACCTTACAACACTGGAATTATTTGAAATATGGCAACACTGCGGAGTGATAAATAACCTCACTTTTTTGACAGAAGAGGCAAATAATGAAAGACGATTTGCTGGCGGTTTTGTTTAATAGAATTACGTAATAATGAAAATGACAAGTATTTTAAAACTACACTTTCAACATTTGTATTACATAAATAATGCTTATTAAATCTTTTTACCCGGAGCGGAGCCGGAGCAAGTATTAGGTCCCGGAGCGGAGCAACTCAAAAATTATTATCATAGGTACATATCATTGGATTACAAATAACGAGATACAATTTAAGTTGAATATACGAAAATTATGTGTAGTACCTACTACCAAAATTATTAAACTTTAGTTATGGGATGGGCACTAAAGAAATAAAATACTTTTCATCATCAGCCGGTGTCGATCCACTGCTGGATGAAGACCTCCCTTAGCGCCATTCACTCTTCTCGATCCTTAGTTTTTTGCTGTCACGTACATCCACCGAACTTTATAAGTTCGTCTATCCAGCGGGTTTTAGGGCGCCTCTATAGGCGTTTAGGGTTTTTAGTATATTTTTATGTAATATGTAGATACATGCTAACGAAATTCGTCAGAATGTAATAAGTATTATATTATTGTTGGAGTATAATAATACATTAGATATAAAAAAAAAAATTTATATCTAGGTACGAATTTCACACGTTCAAACTATCAGTAAATCTCAGTAGATAAATAATACGTCAAACTTAATACAGCTTGACAAAGTTTTCCGTTCAGATACGGTATTTTTCCCAACGACGGCATCGGCCCATTAGCTCAGTTGGTTAGAGCGTCGTGCTAATAACGCGAAGGTCGCGGGTTCGATCCCCTCATGGGCCAATTTTTTTTTTAATTTTGTGAAAAAAATTTAACGTGTTAGTTAATAATAGAATTTATCTATTACGTATGATGTCAATATACATAATAATCTTATTGTGAAAAATGTGTACCTATGTACAAAAAAAACCAATAATAAGTTTTTTATATTATCTACAATGTATAATACAAGCTGTGTAATTTCTATTCGCGTCAATACGTTACGAAATTCGGTTCATGTGTAAATGTTATAAGGGTCAAGTTGAGACACAACCAGCAGCTCATTTTTTCTGACGTCACTCTTAGGTAGCCACTTGTTGATGCGACATGCCGTATATACTTAATTGTCGGTGAACATCCCACCAGTGGCTGAGGCCATAATTTTATTGCATTCATTCCTATAATCAAAGCTTGAAATTATCTGGGTTTGGGGAATTCACGCAAGAAAGGAAAACTCGCAAAAATATGGAAAGAAAAAACCTATATTTTTATCAAGAGATATTGAGAGCCGTCAACGAAGAGCCGTATTTTGCCCACGTCTGGCAGGTATATGCCATAAAAAATCGCCTACCACATACAGCTCTTCTTCTTGGTCGTGCACTCATGGCTGAGGATCGTGACCACATTTGAATTTCGCCATCCTTTGAGCGACCCAGACTTTCCATACTTCTCGATCTTCCGCTTCTCTCAGGGTAGAATGGATGGTGCCCCCAGTCAGCTCGTTCACTTGGTCGCTCCAGCGCGTAGACGCTCTTCCTCTGCTTTGCCTTCCTTGGAGGCCACCCAAAACTACCAGTTTCTCCAGGTTGTCCGGTCCGCGCCTGACAATATGTCCAAAAAACTGCAGAATTCTTCTCAGACATATTGTCGAGAGCCGTTCCTTTATCTTCAGTCTCTGGATGATTGGCTGGTTCGTCTTGTGCTCCGTCCAAGAAATACGAAGCATTCGTCGCCAACACCACATCTCAAAGGCATCAATTGCCTTCAAGATCCACGACTCGACTCCGTATAGAAATATCGAGAATACTAATGTTTAAAATACAGCTCTATTTTTTCCTATATGGTTAATCAAAGAGTCTTAATATTTTCAACAGACTAGAGTGGAAAGGGGGGGTCTTTTTTTCTAGATGCCTTTATGGATACCTCGCATTTACTATCGAGGTTTCTTAAGGACTTTGGCACGCAAACTACTCTACTTGATGCTATTCAAATGAAAATTGTGCCGGCTGAGAGAATATGCCTTATCGAAAACTATTCTTCTACCCGCATCGGGTATTGCTAATTTGAATTCGGCCAGGGCCTATGAAACCGCCTTGCAAAAACCCTGGAAAATTCTTTGTAGCGCAAGGCGGTGGTGATTCTGATGAATATCTTGTCGTATTCATTGGGAACTGAGGACTGCGATTTGTAGCCGAGTTTTTTTTCCCGTAGTAAAAGAAATGTCGCATAGGACTGATATTCTGAGCATATACTTATCCTATCTTATATGATTGCAGTCACTGGATCTGAAAGGCATGAATCATTACATGTCACCATTTATTATTTTTATTCTTTTTATTAAATCAATACAGAAATTAAAAAGTGCATCTCTTCCAGCCTCGTTTGCCATGGTCCCCGGAAGGTTTCGAATGTCCGCATCTGCCATCTGTAATAAAAAGTTCAGGTTGTGCCGATCCTTGCTAAAGATTTGACAATCTAGGAGTAAATGTAGGACATCCTGGTCACTTCCGTCATCGCATGGACACTTTCCATCAGATGTTATTTTAAACCGGTGCAGGTATGCTCGCATGACTCCGTGACCTGTAAGAATCTGAGTCATCTCAAAACACAGCCCTTTATGCACCCTGACGTCTCGTGCTGCTGAAATCGAAGGTTAAAACTTTCGGGTCAACTCCCCTGTCGATGAGTTTATGTATCGTGAGTGGGGAAAGGGGGGTTAGGAAACTCACACTCTTGTGAATGGAATCTGTAGAAAGAGACACAGCACCTCTGGGGCTGAGACGGCAGAGGGAGCTTGCGACAGATATAATGGTGGAAACGTTCAAGACATACATTGGGTTATACTCTATACTAAGGGCGGTAAATCAAGCAGAATCATTTGAAATATATAGAAATAGCTACCTAATCACTGGTTTTGTTGGGTTCGCGATATCTAGTTTCCCTCCGTTGCCCTTCGAAGTCTTTGGTGACCTTAAACGACACGTGCAGATTTGCGAATAATTAAAGTATGATATTTTGTTAGTAATGTCTCCATACAACACATTTCTTAGATATTGGAAAGGATGATATAAATACTGTATAAAAAAATTAAGCGGCATTTTGGCGCTGTCTAGGGGCGGCATTTTATCTAGGTACGTCACTGCATATAGTGCCGTTAATAATAGTGTACAATTCAATGATAATAATCTTTCGAACAAGGTTCAAAATTGTTGAAAAACTCCGAAGGTTCGTCATGACTGATAAGGAGTGTGTTCAATATTTTGAAGAAAGACTCCGGCAGTATATTATGTCGGAAGGGCGTCGACTGGCAACGGCCTCCGACAATATTTTATGTGCTAGATTTTTATTTATGAGTTTTGTTTTTGAAAAGCGATAACAAATAGCGGTTTCGCGGACAATATTTTTGACGCAGTGGAGCATAGTTATACGGGTTGCTTCATTTTATTAACCGTATTTACGTACCTAAAAAAGGTCTCAATGGTTTAGTAGCGAAGTGATCCGAATAGTTTATTAACGTAGAACTACGTTTTTTAGCGATGACGGTGCTGTGTGAAATTAGTTGAATGCATGAATGGTTTAAGGGTATATCTCAGTTGAGGCACGGTCTAAACAGATCGTGGCTAGGCGATGCGCGGATTGCGGGTCGCGGGTGCAAATGACGCATGCCAAACGAAATGTAATTTGTCATATAAATCCAATTTGCGTCCATTTAATGTACTGTTTATTGTTCTATGAGTAGAGGACTGGCTTTGCCACAAACTCTCGAGTAAGACGTACATCGTGTAGCTCCCGGGTCTTTTGTGCTTTAAAAATCGAAAAGTCATCCGATTTTGAAAAAAAAAAGATTTCTCTGTTTTGGCTCATGAATGTCAACCTGGTGTTACCAAAATTTTCCGAGAGATTCCTCCGGAAAGCCGTAAAAGAGGGAAATCTTTTTGAATGTTAGTTTTTTGATAAAGTGTCGCGAGAAAGTGTTTCAGAAAAGTCGGTTTTTGCTCCCAGGCGTCGACGGGAGCCCCCTTGCATTCGAAGTCGTCGGAAAGTTTTTGGAAAATCTCAAGGTTCTTCGTGAATCGAGTGAAAACCATTTTTTTTTGTCTTTTTTGTGCTATTTGTGACATTGTGAAGGCCCCCTTTGGGCTATAGTGATAAATTGTTTGTGGGATACCGGCGTATGCGCCCTCAACGTTTTGGTGTTTGTCCGAAGAAATTCGGTTCAGACCAACCGATTCTAGCTCCAAAAAACCATAATTTGTATTGTACCATTCCCCGAACACGTGCAAATTATTCATGTTTTGATTTGAACGATTTCCAGAACTTTCTCGAATGATCTGGAAGAATCAAATTTCGAAGTCCGCATAGCAATTACACTTAACTGCAAATCCTTCTAGAAGTTTCTCGAAACTACTGGAGGAAATTGAAAACTTCGAGGGACTTTTTTATTAATAATATTACTTGCATATATATTTTAAGTTTAAATTTAATATAGATTATTTTATTGAATTGAATATTATCATTTATAGTTTTCTTTAATAAAGAATATATATTTTATATATATTTTTTAGAAATATTTTTTAATTTTTTTTTTATAATTCTAAAAAAGGATTTTTTAAATAGTTTTTTAATATTTTTAATAATATTTTTTTTAAATAACATTTTTTTTTCTTTAAATATTTTTTTCAATAATTTGAAAAAAGAATATAATTTTTTATTTTTTTTTTACTTTATTCATTTACTTATGCCACTAATCGTATATATATATATATCATATAATAAGCTTCTCCACAGCAACTCCACAAGAAAATCAACGGCATGGGAAAACCTGCAGTCGATCCGCCCCCGGGAGGGGATAAGCCAATAGTTCCCGAGGACTGGTACAATACGCAATCCGACCCCTCCTCCGAGGACTCTGACACAGATGCAGTGCTTGACACCACCAAATCCGAAAAGGAAACGGTGAGAACTAGGGCGGAGGCTGCCACAAAGGCGAAAATCCTTGCTCGAAAGGCTGCGGATCTGAAAGCGGAAAAAATCCTAGCGGAAGCTGCCGTGAAAGCCAAAGCATCCGAACGCCAAGCGGCCACAGAAAGAAAAGAGAGGGAAGAGGCGGCAGCCACCAAGGCCAACAAGAAGGTCAAAAAGGTCAGGAAGGAAAGACGTTCCCTGGCTGAGGAAATACCACAGGACTCCGAGGAAACCCCGAGGCCAAACGCCAAGAATTCAAAGAGCGTTGCCCCCCCCGGGGATAGGATAGCCGGCTTGGATGTGACGGACTCCCAAAACGGGGCTACTAAGGTTGCTCAAACAATCCAAAAAGTGAAAAAATTACTCTCCGGCGACGGAAATATCCCCGCATCGACAATTAACGTGATAACAATGGAACTGGAGGCAGTCGTCGCGGAGACTTGGTCTCTCGCAATCAAGCTTGAATCCAGCAAAGCCATACTGGAAGATCGTGCCTCCTACATAAACGCGGTTGCCGCTGCCACTGGTGACGCAGTCAGTGAAGGAACCAAGTATTCTTGGAGCGACGTCACTCGAAAAGGCGCCAAGCCGGTCAGACAGACTTCTCCGGAATGGCCAATTGTGCCACCAACAACCGCCGCAAGGCCCGGCGTGTTCTTTTTTCCTATACAAGAAGGAATGGAGTCTCCGGCCACTAAAGAAGTCGTCAAGAAAGCCATCGTGCCGGCGGAACTAAAAGTCCAAATAACGGGCTTGAGAATGGTACGTGGAGGTGGGGTAATCATTCACCCCAGAACCGAGGAAGAGGCCAAACGACTGGCCGCCGCTCCCGGTCTAAAGGAGGCCGGTCTCCGGGCTGAAATCGCAGGAAAAAGGCTCCCGCGGATAATTGTATTCAACGTGCCGGTCAAGACGACGGAGGACGACCTTAAGGAAGCCATTAAGGCCAACACTCAAGATGTCACGGGTCTCCCCTCGGAGGCATACCGCCATGTTAAACTGAGCCACAGGGCAGGCCCCAGAATCGGGAAATGTCACATGGTGATATCGGTCCCGGCAAAGGTGAGGGAAGCGCTCATCAATGACGGGCGCATATATATGGGATGGGAATCCTTCCCAACCAAAGACTTTTGTGGCGTCGTCAAGTGCACAAGGTGTCACTTATACGGCCACATGGCAAAGAATTGTTCGGCGAGAAGCGCCACATGCGGCCATTGCACCGAGGAAGGACACGATAGGGCTGAATGCCCTAATATTAAGGCCCCCGGAAAGTGCCCGGCCTGCGCCAGGCACAAGAAGCCGC
The DNA here is from genome assembly GCF_057557595.1 of Rhyacophila brunnea. Classification (NCBI taxonomy): domain Eukaryota; kingdom Metazoa; phylum Arthropoda; class Insecta; order Trichoptera; family Rhyacophilidae; genus Rhyacophila; species Rhyacophila brunnea. The sequence goes on along the minus strand of NW_028232893.1, from coordinate 17,032,376 downwards.
ATTCCCGAGTAAACTCCTTAACTCTCGTGAGACGCGCACTATTAAGCGGGCAGCGACTTGCGCTGATCTCGCTTACCAAAGCCTACCGCACAACTTCTACTGACGCGCTTGCCGTACTCGCGGGGGTGCTACCCCTCGATCTGCACGTCCAAGTCAGAGGATCGATCACCCTCCTCTTGAGGGGGATCAGCACAATACTCGCCGGTGTCCATCTGACACCACCGCAGAGATCCGAGGACGTTCCTTACAGAAAGACTGTAAGTGACATTGTGTACAAGACCGCATTTGCGGCATGGCAGGCGAGGTGGACCGCCTCCCCCAAGGGGCGGCACACTTACCGTTTTTTTCCAGACGTATTCTGCAGGCACCAAACTAGAAGACTCCAACCTTTGCACTGGATTAGCCAGTTCCTCACCGGCCATGGCAACTTCGCCGCCAGACTCCACGAGTTTGGCTTGATAGTAGATGGGCCGGGTTGTACCTGCGGGCATGACCACCAAGATGTTGAACACATCCTCTGGGATTGCCCGCTTATGGAATTCGAACGAGCGGAGCTGTTTGCCAGGGTCCGTCCTCACACGGGCCCAATTGGTCATGGAGATCTGGTAGCAACCGAGGCCAACTTTGTGGCATTTGAGAAATTTGCAGCGTCGTATGGGGAGCGGGATAGTCCCGACTCTTCTGTAGACTCATCCATTTCAATTCGTGACACTCAGTATGCTGGTACACAAAGCGCTTAACGTCAGCGGACAGCAGAGCCAGTCCAAAAACAAACATTTTCTTTCTTAACTTTCTTCTTTAAGCACTACGGTGCATGGTTGCAGCATCAGTCCCGTGCGGCTCCGTCTCGGGACGGAATGAGCACTTAAAATCACTTCTTTCAGACACGTTTAAAGCGTCATAGAAAGCGGCCGTGCATATCCACGGTTGTGCATATATGACGGGTGGTGGTGGGCACTTTAACATGTTCTATGAGTAACAATAATAATATATTCATTGACATGTTTTCTTTTTAAAGTAAATGGGTAACGTTTTTAGTCATCTTTACACGATTTAAGAATTAATACCCCCGTCGCCATCACGAAACAAATTGACGTGCTCCCAGCTCGACGTTCTCTCTCCGAATGGCAGCGAGTCCAAAATTTCGTCGCGCCTATAGTTGAAAATTATTTGCCGTGTCATGTAGTGACTATCATGTGGGCTAATGAGGGTAAATACCCTATTGTATTGAACATTTATTGCCAAGTTTGCCACCCATTTTTATTTATAATCAAAGCTACTCTATTCGATGTATTGTATGTCTAACATTCTATAGTACTATTAACCATTTAATAGTAAGCGAATCTAATTTTATTTCTAATTTTATTGCATGTCTCATTACACTCATTGAATTCATGTGAAAACCAACATATTACTTTTAGGGCATTTTATTGTATTATTTCCACCCCATCGAAATCAATAAATCGATTTCGATATTGTATTGTATTGATCAACCCTAATGTAATCCCCTAACCTAATGCCAGCGCTCCATTGGCGAGCCAAAAGTCCGACGACAATAAGTCTTCAGATTTTTCTACGTTCTGCTACTGGCCAACAGACGTTCAACGAAACGAGTATATAATTAATTTGACGAGTAAAACAGTCGACTTTGACAGCATAGATAATATACGTATATCTGACAGTTAAATCGTGATGGCGTTAAATGATACCGACGTTTTATGTTTTTTGGGTTATTGGGTGGCAGATAATGTAATAACGAAGCAAAGGGTACACAAATACTGGGTGAAACATTGGATAAGGAAACGAACGACATTATCCCACACAAATTTAATACGAGAATTGCGTTTGCAACCGAGCGATTTCCGCAATTATTTGCGAATGTCGGAGGATGTATACACAGAACTGTATAATTTGGTCTCCCCATTTATTAAAAAAAAAAAATACTATGATGAGGGAAGCTATTTCTCCTCATGATAGATTATGTGCAACCCTGCGATTTTTGGCTGCCGGCGGAACATTCACTGACTTGCATTATAGAACTGCGATTGGAAGACAAACTCTGGGCAAGATAATTCCCGAAACTTGCCAAGTCATCATTGACGTTTTGAAAGGAGAATATTTCAAGGTGTGTATTATATTATACGTCATCTAATAAAGTTGGGCAAATTTACAAATATATCATTAACAAGTAGACATTGGTTGGTCTTATAAAGTGAACGTTTAGTGGATTGTTTTACCTATATAAATCATAGACGGCAACATCATAAGAATGGCAGACAAGATGCATTTGAGATAGGTATATATATAGTCACAAATAAGGCCATCGTTGACATGCTAAATATTCAATAGACCATTAGAATGCTGTACCTAGCCAGGACTCTCCATATAGGCTGTAAGCAAGCTGCTTAATTATTCCTGTTGAATGTATTGTAATACTAGTCATATTCTTCGAAAAGCAAGCATGGAATTTGATTTCTAAATGAGGCCACATAATAATATAGGTTTGCTAACATAGCTCAAATACTTACCATTTGTTGTATCGCTTAAGCTAAGGTTTATAGGCATAAAAACAAACAAAAAAACAAATATTTTTACAAGATATTTATTCATACAAAAAACATTAATTTATTATACCGGCTTTTGTACATTTTTGCTTAATATACGATAAACTGGTTGAGTATGAACAGTAGTTGCTGGCATTATTTTGTCACTTTGTCCCATAAAGGCAACTTCATGCATCAGCTTCTCGGCCAGCAATCTTTGTCCCTGTGACATCGATCGTAGTTTCATGGCCATCATTTTGCCAAAAACATCAAATTCATCTTCAGTCTTGCTTAGTTTGTCGGTGATTAATTCTAACACTTTGTTGGCGCTATCATTCGATTTTTTTCGTTTGAACGATGGGGGTTCTGGTGCTCTATTGAGATTCGACCTTGGAGTAGTCGACAACGTGGATGTTGAAGGCGAATATTCTATCTGTAAATAAAATGTTGATTATTTTTTGTTGCAGTTCCCTGATACGCACGAAGAAATGGAGACGATTGCAGAAGAATTTAATAGTAAATGGCAATTTCCAAATTGCCTGGGCGCAGTTGATGGGAAACACATTGCAATCGTGCCACCTGCAGGCGCCGGCTCCCACTTTTATAATTACAAACATTTCCACAGCATTGTTTTGATGGCGATTGCAAATGCTAATTATGAATTTATTTATGTTGATGTTGGAACAAATGGACGTATTTCTGATGGAGGCGTACTGAGAAAATCTGATTTTTTCATACGTTTAGACGAAGGCAAATTAAAAATACCTGCACCAAAAAAACCTACTGCTAATTCTGATGCACTGCCATTTGTTTATATTGGCGATGAAGCCTTTGCATTACGTAACGATTTCATAAAGCCGTATTCACAAAGGCAATTGAATCACAGTAAAAGAATATATAATTATCGGACATGCAGAGCCAGGCGAATTATAGAAAATGTTTTTGGCATTTTAGCTGCTAGATTCCGCATTTTTCAAGCTCCAATAAACATGAAAATTGAAAATATCAATACAGTTGTATTAACTTGCTGTGTGCTGCACAACTTTCTTCGTCGCAAATCAACACATACTTATACTCCTTCTCATGACCTTGATAGGGAAAATCCTGAGACAGGTTTAATAGAGCTCGGACTGAGGTCACAGGACACCTTAGCGCCTTTGGAAGCAACGACTAATCGGAACTCGACTGCCAATGCTAAGAAAGCGCGAGGAGATTTCGAAAAATATTTTAATACTACCGGGGCTGTCACATGGCAAGAAAGTATGATAAGCAATAGATAAATTAAACCAATGTAACAATTTAGTTAAAATGTTTTACCTCAATACAATCTTCGTTGTTTAACGAGTTGGAGTAACTCTCACCAGGAGACATGTTTTCCAAATCGTCCACCATGCTGGATATTGAGCTCGATTCTGTAAAACAAAATGTAAATTGTTAAAATACAACATAATACTCAAACTTGTTTTTTATTATCTCTCCCCTAAGTACCCATTCCTTCATACGGTTAATATTGATATTGGTATAATTGGTGTAATCCAGTATATCGGGTATTTTCAAAATGTGTTTTCCGCTGTATTCCTCATAACCAAACTGTACCATTAATTTTGATTGATGATTGACGATTTATTGATTGTCTCTGAAGGAACCTAACTCGAGCGATTTTTGATTTTATGATCATTTCTTTTCTTCTTCTTTCGACCATGTCCGATCATAATATGGACCTCCACGGAGTGGAGGTTTGTATTGACAGATTTTGTTTTTACGAGAAATGGATGTCAGCCACTTGCTCAACATATTAGGTCCATACTCTGACTCATACACAAATTGAAATTCAATGTGTACTTGTCAGACCCAGGATTTGAACCTGGGACCCGACCACGACTCAATAAGCCGCGCTTCCACCGCCATGATCGTACCTATATATTATTATTTCTTACCTACCTCAGCAAAGAATAAATAATTTTATTGTGACTAGAAATGATTCATAGCTGTATGTTTTAATTGCTTAATAGTAGCTAATCTAATGCGATGTCACTTTCAGAGCTAGGTACGACAATTTCATAATCTGCACGTGTATAATAAATAGCTTTAAAGCATTCCTACGTACCTTCCATTTGGTCGTTCAAGAACTCCAAATTTTTATAGTACCACAGTTTGGGTAGATAAACTGCGTCTGTGCCGGCTCCGCTTCGATATGATGTCCTTACTTTATTTCTCTCCTTTCTGTAACCCGACCTCAATGTCTGTATTTTCTTTTTAACATCGTCGACCCTTGCCTGCGGCTCCACCTTGATTAAAATCTCCAAAAGTTCCGCATACGCCAAGGACTTGGCATCACGATTCTTGTATAGTGGGCTGGTCGTCTTCCACAACGATGGGTTGTCTTTAAAACAACTAATAAAATCTTCCAAGAAACTTTTCGAATGCACTCGTAGATCTACCATTGTTGTTATCGATGTGAGATGTCCGAACACTTTGAATGACAGTAAAATAATGATGGCGCTGTCGTCCGTCGGCATAGATATAAATAATGTGACGGTAAAGCGTGGTGAACGTACGAATTTCAGCGGCTCGGCGAGTAAAATATTAAACATGTTTGAAATCCAACGAGCCTGGTCTGCGGATTAAAAAGTCCGCAGACCTGGGGTGCTCCACGCGAAAAAAAAGTCCGAAGACTCTAAATCGTCTGACTTGCGTGCCAATGGAGCGCCGGCATTACACGTGATTTCTAACGAACACGTATTCAACCGCATCACTGATACTCACAAGTGTAATTATTATATAAGGAGAGTAACCCCTCTTATTAGTGACATTCATTCTTGATATTTAATTGAAACACGATCTGATCTCTGAGTCTGTATTCCTGTATTTCATACTTTATAATTGTGCACTTTAGTGACGAATAAAATATAAGTTCTTAATAATCTTCAAAAGCCTTTGATTGATACACTTACCACTCCTGTTGCTAAGATAACCACCTAACAAATTAATTGGCGCAGCCGGGTAGGATGTTGTCGGTGTGACTGATCATCACATTAAGTTCCAACTTTTAACTGACAACTATCTAACAGCAACGTGGTAGAAATCAATCTGATTTGGACGGCGACGTGCTTCCAAAATCACCGATTTGAATAATCTGGAAAGGACAAGATCTTCAGGATCAGGACATCAGAAGTCATCACATCATCACAGTAAGAGCAGTGAAGACCTCGTGCGTAGCAGCCAGAAGACTTCGCCGCATATTCAAGTAAGAGCAGTGAATACCTCGTGCGTAGCAGCCCGAAGACTTCGTGCGCATATTCAAGTAAGAGCAGTGAAGACCTCGTGCGTAGCAGCCCGAAGACTTCGCCGCATATTCAAGTAGGAGCAGTGAAGACCTCTTCCCTGTGCAGCCACTTCTATCGGAGCAGCAAGGTCCTCATCTTGGCAGCAGACGTCATCAGTAAACTCCACGTCCGTGTGAGTAGCAGCCAGAAGACTCTTCGCCCGCATATTTGGTCGTCACGATGTTCCAGCTCATAATCATCATAAAACTGTAAGTTTTTACATAAATTGTCTTTTGTGCCATTTGTTTTGTTTAAACGTGTTGCACAGTTTAGGTATACATCACACACAATTAAATATGTCTACTCCACAGCTTGACGAAAAAAATTTGTCGTTAGACACGTTAATGAAGTTTGTCCCTACATTCAATGGAGAGATAAAAAATTTAAATCCTTTCATTAGAGATTGCGACTTTGCAATACAATTAGCAAACGAGGCATTAAAACCTATTTTATTGAGGTACATTATGAAAAATATAATAGATAAAGCTCAACATACTGTAGTTAATTTTACTTTTGACACTAGGTTAGAGTTAAGAACATTTCTCATTAAAACTTATTCGGAAAATAAGCATACTTCACAGTTAGAACTAGAACTAAGGTCATGTAAACAACGCTTTAATGAACCAGTTATCAATTTTTTGCAAAGAATAGAAACTTGTATGAATAATTTATTAGATTCTAATAGGTATACAACAGAAAATAAGTCAGAATTAAAAGGTCGTAATGACGCGATTCAAGAAAGCGCACTTAATACTTTTATATTAGGTTCTATGCCAAGAATTTCTTCTGCTATCAGGTATTCGAAAGCCTCTACATTAACCGAAGCTGGTCATGTAGCTATGCAAGAAGAGAAAACTCTTAAGGCAATGGATGAATTAAGTAATTCGTTTTCCAAAATGAATAGACCAAGTCACACGTCATCTAATTATTTTTCAAACAATAGTCAGAATCGTTCAGCAGGTAACCCAAATAAATTCATTAAGAAAAATGAAGGTAGAGTTAGTCATTTTAATTCAAGTAAAAATAAACCGAATTACAATAATAAATTTTGTGAATATTGTAAGCGAGCAGGTCATGTAGTTAATGATTGTCGTTATCGACAGTGGGATAATAGGCCTCAGGTTAACAGGAATAATCATGTTTCTAAAGATTCTTTAAACGGAGTGAATTCCGGAACAACTGCCGTGTCCCGGAAAATAAACCTAGCAATGGCAGAATATTAAATACTCAGTTAACCAGTGCTTATATAAATACATCTGCAATAGAATCGAAAAACAATTCGTTAAAATTATTAATTGATTCCGGAGCAGACGTGTCATTAATTAATTGTGATTGTTTATGTTCTAATGTACCAATATATAACGAAGAGCAAATTAATTTAAAGGGAATTAACACTTGCGATACATCATTAACAACATTAGGTTATTGTTTTGTAAATCTTAATTTTAACAATTTCAATTACATTCATAAAATGCATGTTCTACCAAAAGAACATAATGTCCCTTTAGATGGAATCTTAGGTGAAGATTTCCTTAACAAGGTTGAAGCCGAAATTAGTTATAAAACTAAATGTTTATCATTTCAAGAATTAAGCATTCCATTTTATGTTAGAGGAGACGGATCTTCTAATACAAATAATGGATATATTTTTATGCTTCAACCTAGGTCAGAAACATTCGTCGAATTTACTGTTTTAAATCCTGAAATTAAGGAAGGATTCGTTCCGGACGTAAAAATATTAGACGGTGTTTATATATCTAGATGTATGACGTCAGTCAACTCTAGTTCGAAAGCTTTTGCAAGCATTTTAAATACTACAGAAAAAGTAGTAAAAGTAAAACATTTATCTCTTAATCTCGAGCCAATAAATAAACGTTCTATATTTAGAATAGAAAATTGTCATAGGAATATTCGTACGTCAGTAGATATTTCCAGAAATGATAAATTAAAAGAGATCCTTAGGACGGATCATCTTAATAAGGAGGAGGCCAGATCTGTATTAGAATTGTGTTATAAATGTAATCATATATTCTTATTAGAAAATGATGCACTGACTTTCGCGAGGTCAGTACAACATGAAATAAATACTGGTGACCATCCTCCAATCTTTACCAAATCGTATAGGTATCCTGAAATACATAAGGCTGAGGTTTCTAAACAAATTGATAAAATGTTAGAGGACAAAATAATAAGTCCATCTACTTCGAGTTGGAGTTCTCCATTATGGATAGTAGCGAAAAAATCGGATTCATCCGGTAATAAAAAATGGCGTATAGTTATAGACTATAGAAAACTTAATAGTATTACGGCAGGTGACTCGTATCCACTGCCCCTTATCGCCGATATTTTAGACCAATTAGGTCACTCAAAGTATTTTACTACTCTAGATCTCGCATCCGGATTTCACCAAATCCCAATGAAAAAAGAAGATGCACATAAGACGGCATTTTCTACGCCTTTTGGTCATTTTCAATATAATAGACTTCCATTTGGTTTGCATACAGGACCTGTGAAATTCCAGCGTTATATGAATAACGTCTTGTCAGGTTTACAAGGACTAAGTGCTTTTGTATATATGGACGACATCGTGGTATATGCAGATAATATTGAAACGCACACACAAAAATTAAATGAGATTTTTAAAAGGTTAGATAAGTTTAATTTGAAACTTCAACCAGATAAGTGCGAATTTATGAGACGTGAGGTAGTTTATCTAGGACATATTATTTCCAGTGAAGGATTGAAAACCAATCCCGATACAGTTAGAGCGGTTAAGGAGTATCCACAACCGAAAAATGAAAGGGAAATAAAATCATTTTTAGGTCTCACCGGTTATTATCGTAAATTTATTGAAAATTTCATTGACATTGCAAGACCGTTAACTTCGCTTTTAAAAAAAGATGTTAAGTTTGTCTGGACGGACAAACAAGACTATGCATTTAAAACTCTTAAAGAAAAGCTCACATCAGATCCCATATTACAATTTCCAGACTTTACGAAACAATTTACTCTAACAACAGATGCTAGTAATTATGCAATTGGAGCAATTTTATCGCAAGGTCCATCTGATCTTCCAATTTCTTATAGTAGTCGTACATTAAATAAAGCAGAAATGAATTATTCTACAATCGAAAAGGAACTTTTAGGAATCGTCTGGAGCGTTCGACACTATAGACCATATTTGTTTGGTAAGAAATTTAAAATCGTTACAGATCATGAACCGTTAACATGGCTATTTAATGTTAAAGATCCAGGATCGCGTCTTGTTAGATGGCGTTTAAAATTAGAAGAATTTGATTATGAAATTGTTTATAAACCAGGTAAGATAAACTCGAATGCAGATGCACTGTCACGTATACAATTAGAAAACAATATTTTACAAGTTCACTCGTCAAAAGACACATATAAAGATTTTATGGAAAATTATTATATGAAAAATAAGTTAGATAATTCTAATATTAATGAGATTGATAAATCCATATTTAGTCAAAATAATCATTTGGCACATTGTATTTCAAATGACAAAGAAATGTCACAGAAAATAGCGTTTGAAGTAAAGGAATTAATTGATAATTATGACGAAATTATAGCGTCTGATTCTAAAGTAGGCGATGTTTTAACATCCCCACATAAAGATAATATAACTATATATCATGTTATAGTTAAGCAAAATTATTGGGAAAAAACCAGTTATCACGAGATATTTCTAGGTTTAAGAAATTTACGAAATGAGTTATTAAAAAACTCACATACTGAGGTATCATTACCACGAATAGGGAGTGGTTATGATAATTTGAATTGGAATAAGGTTAAAGAAATAATCGAATACGTATTTTATAATACCAACATAAAGGTATTTATTTGTCATAATATTATTATTAATCCGAGTATTGATCAAATACCTCAGATTTTAAGAGAAAATCATGATCTGCCAACAGGCGGACATTCAGGGCTCCATAGGACAATTAATCGTATCAAACTTAAATATAGATGGTCTAATATGCATAGAGATATTAAACAGTATGTACGTCAATGTGAATCATGTCAGAAAAATAAAGTTAACCGTCAATTAACACGTCAACCGTTAGAAATAACTACGACAAGTACCACAGCTTTCCAGCGTATAGCTTTGGATATAGTAGGTCCACTTAATATGTCAGAAAATGGAAACAGGTATATACTTACCTTACAAGACGATCTTACTAAATTTTCACAAGCATACCCTATACCTAATCATGAAGCAGAAACTATTGCAAAACAATTGACAGAAAAATTTATATGTAACTTTGGTATTCCAACTAGTATACTTACCGATCAAGGAAAAGATTTCACATCAAATTTACTAAAGAATGTAGCAAAACTATTTAAAATTAAGCAGATCCAAACAACAGCATATCAACCACAGTCTAATGGCGGAATTGAAAAATTTCACGCTTGCTTAGCTGATTATTTAAAACATTTTATTTCAGATAAGCTAAATAATTGGGATGAATGGGTCCCATTTGCTATTTTTTCATATAATTCAACCCCACACACATCTACAAAATTTTCACCGCATGAATTAGTATTTGGACAAAAACCTGAATTACCAACAGCATTAAAGCATACAGAATTTAAATATACTTATGATTCTTTTCTCGATAATCTCAAGCTTCGATTAACTAGATCACACGAAATTGCTAGGAATAATTTGATTAATCAAAAGCATATATCTAAAAAATATTATGATAAGAAGGCAAAAGTTATTAAATTTAATAAAGGAGACTCAGTATATTTGTACAATAACAGTATTACTAAGTCTAAAAAATTAAGCCCTAATTACCAAGGACCTTATGAAGTTATGCAAGTACATTCTCCTGTGAATGTTAGTATTAAGATAAAAAAATAAGTTAATAAGAGTGCATACTAATAGGTTAAAACATGCTATTTCAGATTGATAGCGTCTGCGTGCAGTCAGCATGCCGACTACGAAATTGAAAAGATTTCTACGTCACCAGGTATATATTTCGATAATTTAGGATTTCTCAAATTTTATGATTCTTCATGGAAACTTGTGACATATTATGACATATCAACACTTAGTGCAGAAATTAAAATGGTGGACAATATTTACAAAAAGACTTCTTATGTTTGCTACTTAACAACTAAGAAAATGGAAACTCATATATGTAATCAAAATATAAAAAATATTGAAGCAAAATTACCTAACCTAAAGGCGTTAGAAAAATCTTTGTATAATTTAGTGGGTCATAGTGACCAAAATCAAGTTAAGTCTAGGCAGAAAAGAGGATTGATAAATGCTATTGGAGCAATTTCAAAAACTTTATTTGGAACTCTGGATCAAAGCGATAGAGAGTATTATGAAAAATTAATAGATAAGGTAGTATCTGACGATAAAAATATTCTAAATGTAGTTAAAGATCAAACTCAAATCCTGAAAACTACGATAGGCAATTTTAATCATTCCATTACACACATTAAGATAATTGAAGATGCATTTAATAAAAATATTGCATCGTTTAATTCGTATTCTTCAAAATTAGGAGATCGAGTAAACACTATCACTCTAGTTGAAGCCGTTTTAGAACACATTTCTTCTTTGTTTTATTATGTTTCTCAATTAGAGATAGAATTAAACACAGTTATTGATTGTATTTTATTTGCGAAACAAAATATATTACACCCTTCAGTTATTACGCCTACTCAGTTTATAGAAGCATTGAAAGAAACAATTTCTAAACTTCCGACATCGACCTCTTATCCTGTCACCGTAGATATAAAAAACGCTCACGAGTTGTTTTCTATTGTAGACATTAAGACTCTATATAGTAACTCTAGACTAATTTATATTATTTCTATTCCTTTAATTAGTAATACTATATTCAGATTGTTTCACGTTATTCCATTACCAAAAAAAAATAATGATGCATATTTATCGATTCACCCAAATATAAAATATTTAGCGATCTCTGAATCAAAACTCGAGTATTGCAGTCTTCCAGACTTAAGCAATTGCAAAATATTAAGCGATAAATCGAGATTGTGTGAACAAAAACACACACTCTAAACCGACGTGTGAAACAGAATTATTGTCAAATACCAATGTAATACCTTCAATATGTAACACCCAAAAAACACTCAAGGCACTAAACATATGGCATAAATTACAATCACCGTCAGAATGGATATATGTTCTTCATAATAAGGATATGTTAACTTTAAATTGTAATGGTAAGATTTATGATGAAAATTTAATTGGAACAGGTATTTTAAAGTTATTGTCAAATTGTAAGGGTTATTCTTCGAATGCAATATTTACGTCAAGCATCGAACAAAAAAGTAATTTTACCGCAATTATTCCAAAAATTGATATTATTAATGATAATTGTTGCAACGAAGAAAAACTCAATGACAGCATTCATATTCCATTGTTGGAAAACATTCATTTTTCAAATACTGGTTTAGAAGATATAAATATAATATCTCATAAGATTACTTCTTTTACCAAAAATATTGATGAATTGCTTGAAAAGCCACAAATGAAAAGGCATATAACTTTTTATCAATATCTTATTTATATTATAAGTACCTCGGTTGTAATTTACATAATTTATAAATGTATAAGAATGTATTTTTTCCTTAGGTTAAGAATGTCAAGAGCTAATAGATCCGATGCAGATTTAGCAAATGTATTTAATATGTGTTCGGGAAATGTTAACCGAAATAATCAAACTGAAAATGTTGAAATGTCTTTAACTCAAGAAGCCGAAAGCGCTGCCCCACTGAGAAGGAGCGCGAGATTGTCAACACTTGCTAATAATTAAGAAAATTATCTATAATAATTATTCTTAAATCTTAGGGGTGAGATGTCATGTAGTGACTATCATGTGGGCTAATGAGGGTAAATACCCTATTGTATTGAACATTTATTGCCAAGTTTGCCACCCATTTTTATTTATAATCAAAGCTACTCTATTCGATGTATTGTATGTCTAACATTCTATAGTACTATTAACCATTTAATAGTAAGCGAATCTAATTTTATTTCTAATTTTATTGCATGTCTCATTACACTCATTGAATTCATGTGAAAACCAACATATTACTTTTAGGGCATTTTATTGTATTATTTCCACCCCATCGAAATCAATAAATCGATTTCGATATTGTATTGTATTGATCAACCCTAATGTAATCCCCTAACCTAACACGTGATTTCTAACGAACACGTATTCAACCGCATCACTGATACTCACAAGTGTAATTATTATATAAGGAGAGTAACCCCTCTTATTAGTGACATTCATTCTTGATATTTAATTGAAACACGATCTGATCTCTGAGTCTGTATTCCTGTATTTCATACTTTATAATTGTGCACTTTAGTGACGAATAAAATATAAGTTCTTAATAATCTTCAAAAGCCTTTGATTGATACACTTACCACTCCTGTTGCTAAGATAACCACATAACAGCCGTTTCACTGATGTATCGCCTTAAGTACAACGTAAAGATTCTGATTGGTTAATATGTCACGAAGTGCACATAAAATGACAGCAGGAACACAATTATTGAGTGCTGGTTTTCCCCCCAATTGGTTTTATCCTGATATTTACCGCTAGGAAAGTCATTTATTTTGTCTACACAATTCGTAGGTACATCAAAAGTTTTAAGTATGTAATTATAATGTTTTTGGTTGCGTTTTTCTTAGTGGACTGTAATTTTGTGAAGGAATGATTATGATGGTGGATGTTGATGCTGGGAGAAGAGGGAGTTACGTTAGGATGCTAGTCACTGGGTGGGCGTGACCTGTCGGAGAAATCAATAGGTGACCATCCCAGAACTGGTAATGGCTGTAAGATCAAAGTATAGTACAATCAAAGTGTGTGGTGCCTGGACATGAGAAATGTACCCGGGAAAATTCTGTGTTATTGTCGAGGCACGGTATAGTAGGGAAACATGTTAGAGTAGAAGTCATATTGTCACCTCAATACTACAAATAGGTAACTCTGATTTGGTCATTGTTGGGAAAATTAAATTTAAACTTTACTTTATTTACATAAATCTAGGCTATAATTATTATTTAATATAAAAATGGAAAATTGTGCTTGTATAATTGGGAACAATTAAATATTGTTCAATTGTATTAAAAATATTGTAAATGTATTACTTTATTTTGAAAATTTTAGATAACTTTAAAACCATAAAATTAATAGAGTTCTCATTAACTTCTGACTTACCTACTTTTATGATTTGTAGAGAACGAAATGTAGAATCATATTCAATAGCTATCTTAAAAACAGTGAAAATCAAGTTATCGTTGTTCAAGTTGTAGTATTGAGGTGACGATAGTATTATGTCTTATAATAATGTCTCTCTTGCTTTAGGTAAATGACTTTCTTGGTACGAATTTCACGCGCAATGGATCTCTAGACGTTAACAACAGAGGTCCAGTGAACTTAATATCTTCTCGCCTGGTTGCAGGCTCTAGTACAAAGATATGAAAATCAAATTAATGATGAATTATTGTACTGTGATGACGGGTTATTTAAAATGATTTTTATATGAACCCCGCCCCTTAAATAAATGTTTTCAGCGCGCAGGCTTGTACTATTTATTACCTATATAGATTAATAATGAAAAAAAAATACTATCCAACTTCAAGCAATATGAGTACAGACTACTACTAACTAAAAAAAACTTCGTACATAGTTACCTGCAATTACCGGTAAAAGTATGAACAATTTTCGTAATGAAAGCTGGGCTGTAAAAAAAAGTTAAAATATGTTCGGTTATATTGAATAATACAGGGTCGTAGCAATGTCAAGTTCGAGAAACGCTGATCTATAGCGTGAATCCTGACCAGACTAATGGTTCTCAATAAATCCTTCTAAAAAAAACAATATAAGATATTGTACGATATAATTCTACCATCAATATGTCGGCAAGTAACTACTACGAACGTAAACGCTAAATCCAATCATCTTAATGGGGAGGTTTTACGGGTGGAAATGTTGGTAGTACCTATACAATATTATTTGTAACACTGTGAACTGCAAATCTAATAAAAATAAACATCCTTGTGAATAAAGAAAAACATAAGTATGATATATCAGAAAAAAGCGACTACTACGTGCTGTATTTTTAGGATTTAACTATTTACAACACTTCAAAAGGACACTTTATTTTTTTCTATGAATACTTAGGTTTAAAAACTCTTAAAGTTTAACTGGCGTATGCATATAACAGCAAACTACATTCAAGCTATTTACTGCAAATTTGCATGCATAAACCTAATTTGAATCTGTCGAATAGTGACGTCACGTCGCTGACGTAATACGCGTCATGCCGTGGCTAATGTTACCAACTTTTAAATTTAAATTTCCCGATAATTAATTTAAAATTTTGAAATTGTGAATAGGTGTAAAAATGTGCAAACGGTACCATATAAATTTAATAATTATAAATGAATAATTATCATGAACTTTAAATAATTTATTTGTTATAAAATCATATTTATTTTATACTTCTTAATGCACAAAATGATATAGTATACCCAGTAAATATTTTCATAATATGGCAATACAGCTTCGAGGACTCATTGACAATATTACATACATCAGGCGGCTCTCATGGTGCAGTGGGTAAGGCGCTCGCCTTCCACCCGAGAGTTCCTGTGTTCGATTCCCGGTCATGACAAAAACATTTATGTGTTTTTCTCAAAGCCTGGGTGTTTGTGATTGTTCAAAATTACTAACAACCACCTTGTACGAAAAAGCAAGGATATGGTTATTAATAATTCTAAAAAAAAAAAAAAAATATTACATACATCTCCATCGATCCACGATCTGTATACATTTTACAAGCATTTAGCATCATCATGAATCCGATTATAGCATAACGGCACGTTTCAAGTTTCCTACTAAACGCTTGTTGTGATGAACTCATTTTAGACGTATATTAAAGTGACACTGACAGCTCGCGCAGATCGCCGCCATTTTAAGTTTGGTGCGCATTCCTGTACGCATCTTCGTGACGTATGCATTTTTTATAGTTTTCTTATTTGGCCGATAAACCGCTTACTGCGTTGAATGCGGTTCAAAAGTGTATGAAGAAGGCAGTAAAAGTATGTGAAAATTTTCTGATAGTATGTTGAATGTCATGGCGAATAATCTCATTCATCGTGCTCAGAGCTTGCAATACCGGTATTTCAAAACCGGTATCTCAGTATTTTTCAATACCGAAATACCGGTTTTAAAAATCAGACAATACCGATAATTATATTCCATTTTGAAAGTGGAAACAAAATGTATTAACTAACATACAAGGTTTGACAGCACTTTTTGTCGAATTACACAATGTCTAGTTTACTTCCGTTGCCATTAGACGTGTAAGTGTAAAAAATATTAGATGGAATTATCAGTGGGACACATACACATTCATTTGAAAAGGAAAGTGCCAATCTTTCAACTACTAAGTATTTGTAAACATAAAAAATTTCTACCATATCTTTTATTTACCTATTTTTAAAGTTTACATAATTATAATATGTACGTATTTAGAAATTTTTTATGAAATATTAATATTTTAAGGAGATTTTTGTATTTTTATTTATTAGGAGATAGTTCTATTTTTTTCATATATTTAACGAATACCGGTATTCAATGGGAAATACCGGTATTGGTATTTTAATTCGGTATTGCAATCCCCAACCGCCTTATGCTCAAAACATCGGAGAATAGAGCACAACCTCACGCCACTTCGAGACCTGCAACTCGTAGATCCAGAGATGCTAGATAGGTAGGGAATCCAATCCCGAACCAAAATTCTGATGCCGGGATTTCGGGATTACAATTTGACAATCCCGGGATTGGCATTTTTTTTCCATTATTAATATAAAAAAAAATATATTTACATTGATAAAATTGGTTAAAAATAAATCTAGTATAATTTATACTATTTAAGACATTTATTGTTAATATTGTATACGTTCAATCTTGGAAATACATAAGTTTAATGGAGTAAATAATATTTTAATACAAATAATAATGTGCATTTAATATGAGATTGCTGTTTCCGCTAGTAAAGATGTTAGCTAGATTTAATATAGTAAAGCAAATCATGGTGTACTTATGGCCTTTCCGCTTCATAAATATAATTAGTCAGCCAAATATGAAACTGCCGTAAAACGTATGAGATCATGGTGGAATTACTTTGTTAATAGTGCTAAGCATTGCTTTTTTTCCAATCTTTCTCATTTTTATTAATTTATGTGAAAAAATAAAATGAATCGGCAACTTATACATGGGTTTAAATCAAACTTCATTCAAACTCAGGTTTATTTCTAATGTAGTTATTTGTTATTAAAAGTATTTTTACTGTTATATTTTTGTTTATATTTTATTTTCCATAAAAATTGATAAAAAAATTCAATCCCGAAAGTTTCGGGATTACGTTTATCAATTCCGGGATTCATAGGTATCGAAAATAGCTCGGGATCCCGGGATTGGAATCCCTATAGATAGGATTATAAAATAAATTAGCTAGAAGAAAAAAAAACGCTAGATTTCCTTATAATTTTAAAAAAATAATACTTTTGAGAGAACAAAATATATTGAAGGACAATTAATTAATTGTTTCTCAACTAGTAAAAATTTTTTTGGTAATGCGTAGGTATATACACGACAATCCGGTAAGTACCAAATTTGGTCTTCACATAAAAAAATCGTATGATAGTACATATTTAAATTTATTGGAAAGATATTAATTATAGGAGACCAACATGACGTTGACTTCCAAGAAAATTGGTGTAGGTAATATTTTAGCTTTTCATGTGAGAAACTTTAAGCTGTTTGCGGTGTCGAAAATTCTAGACTTAATGCCACACTATAACTTTAACACTAACACTTTCTAATAAGTAATTTAATTTTTAACTATTTTGCTTAATTCAATGAATCATTCACAATATGCTCGTATGATAATATAAAATTATTTATTGAACACACATCGGAATATAATTATTGCATTGTATTTATTTGAACGTGTGTTTCTTTGTACGTTGTTTTCAAATTATGTACCTACCTATAATTCAGTGAAGAAGTGTGGATGTAGGTTATTTAGAACCGACATAAATAGTCCACACTGAACTTTGTCAGTCAAACTTATCGATTTTTATTGAACTTAGACTGCAGTGTATATATATTGTTTATTAACTGTTAAGATAAAATTCAATTAAACCCTGCCTAATCCAAGCCATAATAGATAAAAGTAAACAATTAATCGTTTATCTATAAAATATCAAAAATTATGCAATTAAACCGTACATACTTTTAGATATTTTATTGACAAAAGAATATTCTTATTGTCGATTATGGTTTGGTTAAGGGCTTAATGAATTTAAAAAATAACTATCGAACACCATATGTTATGATACGAATACCATAAGTATGACTGCAAAAGTGTGCACTATTGTTGTCGGATCGAAAACTAACCAGCACCATCTGGAAATTGTATTACTAGTTCAATAAATAAGTATGACTGACAAAGTTTAGCGTGTACTATACGCGTCGAATCTTAACAGCCTACCTCCACCCCTCGCTACTACTATAATTGGTAATACGTACACATTCGACCGTTTTTATTTTAAATCATATGCTATTATATATTGGATCGGAAAAGGAACCAACCCACATTTTGTTGTCAAACAACCAACACATAATGTAAGTCAGAACAAGTTAAATAGGTACATAGACCTTCCTTCCAAAGAGACTTCTTGTTCAATTCTGTTTGGTCGTCTTCACCCCAGGTGTGTGCAGTCGTACCACCTGTAACCGTTGCCAGTAAGGTAAGTTGTACCAATAAGTTCATTTATCTCTAATTTGATTTCGCCGTACAGCCATGAAGGCTTTGTTTGAATAGGATACCGTTGTCTTGTTTGTACCGTGGCTCGTGGATTTGGTTCGCTTTTGACTCTACGTACAATTCGCTTAAAAGCTTCCAGGAAAAGCTCAACATTATTGTACGTACATCCACCACGTTCTTATTTTTAATCTAAGTGAATTGCAAGAACGAGGTTTATAATGTAATTTACTTGAGAATAAACTACATTTTATTATTTTCTTATTCAAAGAATAATTATTGATAATATTAATGTAATAATATGTATGAATATAATATTAATAATTTGAAAATTATTCTACCTCGGAATAAAAAAAATAGTTCGTATATTATATAATTAGCAAGTACGTTAATATTAATATTTGGAGAGATCCTGACGTCGGCCATGAATCAAAGTAAGTAAGTAGAGTACCTATACGCTTCATAACTTTGCACTCCGGCTCTAGAATGAAAATTATGTTATATATGTATTCTTATTTATTTTTTTACATGATAGGTATATCTATATATTTATTTATTTATTATTTCATATATTAATATAACGTCGCTATAGGATTTGTTTCCCGAATAGACCAAATGTCAATTTTTCAGGAGACGAAAAACAAATTTCATTGTCGTATATTGAAATATCAGTAGATGTATCAATCATTCTTTCTACACTGTATGATTGCAACATTATCTAAGAATAGATTCCAAGAATAATATACTGGTATAAATCAGTAAATGCACAGAAAATGCGTTTTATTTACAAGTACTCGTTGTGGATATTCGGGAAATTTTTAGCGCTCTCTCAGAATAATGGATATTCGGGACAAAACATGGACGTTCGGGACTTAAGATCGTAGCGTATTGCTGCACGGCCCACGGATTACTGAGTGGTTAAAAAGTACGCACCTCAAATGTTATATTTATTTACACGATAATTGGTAATGATTACTTTTACTCTTTAAATACCTAATGATCGTAATAACCCAAGTTCGTAGGTAATAATAACATGCGGCATTCGCTTTTTTTCGTAATAAGTAATAAAATAGTTTTTAATAATCTTTTTTTTTTATTCAACGAATAATTCACAAGATTTAAGAATGTACCATTCTAATTATTGAACATACATAATTTTGAAAATCACTTCTGAGAAAATATATTAAAACCAATAGAAAAAATCTTTTTGAAAAAAGTAAGACACCCGGCAGGAATCGTCCCTGCATCTCCTGGGTTTACGACCAAGTCCACGAATTATCCACTATGCTACGAGGTGACATACTTATGACGACAAACTTTAACTATTGGCCTGTTAATACCTGCTCATCAGTATTCTTCAAAATCAAGCGACTATTGGCTATCGGTTTTTGTTTATTAAATAAAAGTAGGTATCTACTACTTCAATTACTAACCGACGTCACGGATTTCTCCAATATTTTTTGATGGTACTTACTCGTACTTGCTAACAATTTTATATTAATACTTTTTCAAAAAAAAAAAAAAAACTATGTATATATATCTGTATATTATTATACCTATATATTTCTATAATTAACAATTAAACTTATTACAAACCACCAAATAAATATTATATATTTACTATTGGAATGACAACACAAAATAATAGCATCTATAAATTAATTACCATTGGCTGCTAATATTAGGTAGGTACCAATATCCTAAGTATATAATATTCAGCAAATAAATAGTTACTAACATACATATTAAATTAAATTAACTATCAGCGCATTCAAAAATAAATCATAGCATCGCCTTTATTTTCATAGAAATACCTAGATTAAAAGTAAAATAAAGACAAACAATGTTTGATTAATAATAATTTGAAATAATAATTATTTTTTACGTCATAGTAGTTGCCGGGTCATACTGTAGAATTCATATAACCGTTGGGATTTTGTGTCATTTATCAAAACAAAATGCAGTTATTTAGGTTAAAATACTCACTTCCATAACTTAACTATAAGTTCAGGGCAAACTGGTGATGTATCAGCTATAAACAATCTCTTCAAATTAGATGAATTCACTATTAAAACAATAGTAACTTTAAAAACAGTATCAATAAGATGAAATTTGAAAGAGGATTCCAGACGGCCGAAAAATATGAAAGTGGGCGTGATTGTTTTAGAGCTAGACAGCGTGAATGTGGGAGCGAGATGCACGGCGTCAGCGCGGTTTGATTGGCTAAAAGTCATATTCGGGAAATAAAAACTCAGCCAGAGATTTATTTCGACCGAAATTAACTTGGATATTCAGGTACGAATAGTTGGACATTCGGGAGAACAACACGGAGTAATTGTAACTTAACATGGCGTATTCGGGTTTTTCAAAAAAATATCTCTGTTCCTAGATAAAAAAATATTTTTTTTATAAATGATTTCGGTAGAGTTCGATAAAAGAAATTGAACTGCATTAAAATGTCGATTTCGACAAAAATGGATATTCGGGAAACAAATCCTATAGCGACGATAAGTGAATATCATTTGCTCTAATTTTATGCGAGGTAATTAGGCAAAGAGGCGTATCAGTGTAGTAAAAAGTGCAAAGAACGTTCGTCTCTGTTCTGGCAGAACACACTAACTGGATAATACTAGTTTTGAATAATTTGACTTTGAAGCTGTTAAAATGTTTGAAATAATGATCTATCATGTGAGTTTATTAAATAATCGTAGAAAGGATGACTTTAAAATAAAGACTGTTTATTTATTAAGAAGGTTTCCAGACGGTACAGTTTGAAATAAGGAATATTTTGGTACTAACTCAATATGTCATTTTTTTGAATTAGTGTCTTCTGCCAGAACAGTGACGGTCTAATCTACGTTCCTATTATTGGTACATTGATTCAAATTACAAAAGCCGATTACCAAATTTATCGCAATTTGTAAAGAATTTTAGATAATGACTATTAGCTAATTTTGTCTTAGGTAGGGTGAAGGTAGCTCTATGGTGGAGAACCTTTTCCGATATCGTGACCTCTTGTGTTGTGATAATCACATGTATAGCAGTGGCGAAAGGTTTAGGAACGAGTAGGCTGTTAAAAACTGGAATAAATAGTGCACACTAAACTTTGACAGTCATTTGTATGTGTTTTTTATTGAACTAAAATTACATTTTACGGATAGCGTTGGTTAGTTTTTACAATTCAATTAAACCCTGCGAAATTGAAGCCATAACAGATAATAGTCAAAAAATATTATTCTATCTATAAAATTATATTTTTTTATTTATTATGGTTTGGTTTAGGCAGGTCTTAAGGGGGATGCTTCTACTTACCAGAGGCACCTAGCGGAAAAATACGAAGCTTGCAATTTGAGACATTTTTTGATAATTTACAATTATTTCAACTGTATTAATTAATCTGAAAAAAATAAAGTATCTGAAAACATTTAAAAGAAAAAGATGTTTTATTTTAAGTCAAAGATAAACTTACAATTATTGTAAAAAAAAATGTAAATTTGTTACATATTTACGTACACAGTTACGTTATTATTACGTTATAATATTTAATGATCATATTTATTATTAAATTTAGTTTATTAAGTTTTCAATATTTCTTCGTACAGATTTTTGACTAATTCATAGTTTTAATATTTTTTATATGTTTTTTTAAAAAACATGGATTTTTATAAAAATATAAATGTGTATAACATGAAATCCTTATAATTTATATGAAATCTTATTTAGGTATGGTCCCAATATTTAAGGCTATACTTGGGACACAGTCTAAAACGATTGTGACTATGCGACGCGAAGATTGTGCAAACGACGCGTGCAGAACAATACATAATTTGTCATAAAAATTCAATATGCGTCCATTTAATGTTATGTCCATTGTTCTATTAGTAATAATAATAATAATATATTCATTGTCATGTCTTCTTTTTCAAGTAAATGGGTAACGTTTTTAGTCATCTTTACATGATTTAAGAATTAATTCGCCCGACGCCATCACAAAACAAATTTACGTGTTCACAGCTCGACTCGCTCAGCTCGCTCCGATTGTCAGCGAGTCCGAAATTTCGTCGCACCTATAGTTGAAAATTATTTGCCGTTTCACTGAAGGATGATCTTATGCTCGATTTGCTCGCCTGGCGTCTTGCAGCGTGCCCTACTACTAGGGATTCCAATCCCGGGATCCCGAGCTATTTTCGATACCCATGAATCCCGGGATTGATAAACATAATCCCGGGATTAATTTTTTTTAACAATTTTTATGAAAAATAAAATAAAAGCGAAAATATGACAGAAAAAATACTTTTAATAAAAATAACAACATTAGAAATAAACTGAGTTTGAATGAAGTTTGATTTATATCCATGTGTAGGTTGCCGATTCATTTTATTTTTCACATAAATTATTAAAAATGGAAAGATTGGAAAAAAACAATGCTTTGCACTTTTAACAAAGTAATTCCACCATGATATCATACGTTTTAAGGCAGTTTCATATTTGGCTGACTAATTAGATTTATGAAGCGGAAAGGCCATAAGTGCGCCAGATTATTTGCTTTACTATTTTAAATCTCGCTAATACATCCATTAAGTCTTTACTATCAGAAATAGCAATCTCCTATTAAATCCACATTATTATTTATATTACAATATTATTTACTCCATTAAACTTGTGTATGTCCAAGATTGAACGTATACAATATTAACAAGGAATGTCTTAAATACAATAAATTATACTAGATTTATTTTTGACCGATTTTATCAATGTTATTTGTAAATATATAAATTTTACCAGTCCCGGGATCCCGGGATTGTCAAATTGTAATCCCGAAATCCCGGGATCAGAATTTTGGCTCGGGATTGGATTCCCTACCTACTACTAATATCAACTTTTTTTTTTAAATATTCATATGATTTTGATGAGGTAACAATATTTTTTTAAATTTCTTTGCATTCTACATAATAACATTATTTTTGATGAAATTTAATTATTAAAAAAATATTTGTCGAAAATTAGTATTCCTGGTCAAATACACCCCGTTTAAAAAGCAACAGTAACTATTGAATTCATCCATCGTGTACTTTAAAACTTATCCTTTAATTTTATTCCTGGAACGGATTATAAATAATTACGTAAGAATAGATGTCTTTACTTCCCAGTAAGTGCTTAATGAAATTTTATTCCCCCGACCGCTTACGGCTAGGCCCTTCCGAATTTCTCGAAATAACAAAATTAGGGAAACAAAAAAAGGAAGAGAAAGTGTAAGTAAAAAAGAAACTCTTCCAGGGCAGCCTGTTGAACTTTGAGTTTAATTATCGGAGACCTTAAGATGTCGACGTCACTACAAGACAATAATTAACATTCCTGGCAAAGGCTTTGTTTCAGACACCTCTTTTTCCATTCTCCGCGCCTGATACTTGCCACGAATCAGTGGAGTATTTTTTTGTTGAATTGAGTGGGGGGAAATAATGACCTTAGACTATAGATACATCATAATGACAGTAAATATACGGTCGAACTTGGTTATTACGAGGAAGACGGGACCGACTGAATTTGCTCGTTATATAACATTTTTCGCGCAAGGTTTGGTTGAGCCTCAGTTGCCTCATTTGAGGTATGGTCTAAAAAGATAGTGGCTAGGCGATACGCGGATTGTGCAAATGACGCGTGCCGAACGAAACATAATTTGTCATATAAATCCAACATGCGTCCATTTAATGTTCTGTTTATTGTTCTATTAGTAACAATAATGATATACTCTTTGACATGTTTTCTTCTTCAAGTAAATGGGTGATGTTTTTTAGTCATCTTTACACGATTTAAGAATTAATACCCCCGTCGCCATCTAGAAACAAATTGACGTGTACACAGATCGAGGTTCGCTCTCCGATTGCCAGCGAGTCCGAAATTTCGTCGCACCTGTAGTTGAAAATTATTTGCCGTTTCACTGAAGTACCATCTTAAGAATAGAATATAAAAAAAATCTGAAAACCATCGTAAAAATCGCCTAAACAAGCATGGCATTCATAAACTACAAAAGAAGTTGTATATTGTAATGAAGTGCTAACCCGCCAGCGCTGGTAAGTACCTACTGACTTCACAAAGCTGGGATGTTTTACATGCAATTTCAACCATATGCGTGGATATTTTTTCAATGTTGTCGGCGAAAACACCAATTAGGCACTTAGACACCTAAATAGTGTCATAAACGTAATCCGATCTCGGCGGCATCGGTCGGATTGTATTGCTTAGGGTCGAAAATGTTGTTTTTCACAGTTTTGCTCGGTATACCCGAGAAGTAGATCGTTATAAAAGTGAATAAATGTATGGAGAAAACCATAGACTAAAATGTCAACGAATGTTTCTTCATTATGATCGTAATAACCAAGTTCGACTGTATTTTATTTAATTTATTCTGTAAACATACCTACCACATTATTAGCGACGAAAAGATTTAATTATTTGGTATGTGGAAGTTAGTGGAACCTACTAGATTTTCTTAATCCCACCCTCCTGCTACCTTTAAAAATCAATATAAAAATAATTATAGATATTTGGACCCTTCCCAAAAAAAATCTGTAATCTGTCCCTAGCCGTTGTGTATGATCCAGTATCGTGTCATATTATATGTACAAAAGATTCATTTTCTTTCTAATAATAAATTCTACTAATTCAATTTGGAAAGCGCTTCAGAGTGTATTAGTTAAAAGTTGTCGCAATTAAGTATGGCGCCTATAGCATAGTGGTCAATGTAGTGGAAACCTGAAAGACGCAGCAACGATTCCTGTTAAAAAAAATTCTATTGGATATAATATATTTTCTCAGAAGTGTTTTTCTGATATATCCAGACAATCTAGCATTGCAATACATAAACGATTGTTTTGTGGTGACCTATTCAACTTCTCATGATTTTTGATATGCTGCTTTTATGTTATTGTACTTTTTAAATATTTTTTTTATATTCTATTTGAAATTTAATGATAAATTGTAATTTATTGATGTTGTATGAATAATTGTACATGACTGTAATATTTATTACTTACTATTAATTTGTGTGCCCGAATCTTAGGGGTACATTGGTACGACCGCGTTACAAACACTCGAGTTGGTGAGCGGGCACAGCAGTTCTCGGTGATTGAGGTAATCACAAAGAGACGCTTTACGTGGCTGGGACATGTATTCCGGATGCCGCCAGAGAGTGCGACACTCAGTACTCTTGTGGCACAGCCTCACCTTGCAGCGGTGCTACGAAAGTGATCTACGCGCTACAGGTCTGGCATGGGGGAGGCGTGAGAGTTGACGATGGACCGAGGGAAGTTGCGTTAACTTGTGCATGTCCTATGCCCCTATGCTGGCACGTGACAGGGTGAAAGAAGAAAGTAAAAGAATCTATCTGCTCTATTTTACTGTTATATTGTATGTACTTTGTTTCCTTTGTGCTAGCGCCGTTTATATATAAATATGTAAATAAATAGAAACGGCCGTACTTAAGAATCTATATGAAAACGATACATTAAGGAATAACACAATATCACGACTAGATAAAATGGTCAGATAAGAGTTGAGGAGTGGTGAGGTGGGATGAAGGCGTGCGCCTAGATCCAACCGTTGTCTGTCTCATCAATAAAGCGATTGTCTCAATTTAAGAATGTGAACAAAATATGGAAGATTGATAAAATTGTAATTAAAAACAAAACAATTTTATCCTTTCTCATTCGCTGCTGACTATATAATGATTTTTTAATTACCACCTTTAAAATGCACGTTAATTACATCGATCGGCCGCCTGGTCATTACGCGCCTGGTGCGTCTTCAGCGTCCAAAGTATTAACAGACACACATTTTTTTTTAATATTTACAAAATAAAATAAACAGCAAATTTATTTTAATATTCCACCGTTTAGTGTCGCCACTAGCACGCTGCATTTATACCGGTATCTTTTAATTAATTAATTATATCTCCATTAAGGCAAAGTCCCCGGCAAAATGGTGATAAACAAAACGCGCCAAAATTCGAAGCTGACAATGTTCTATTATTTTTGGCGGGAATGTTCAGGAGTTCTAATTACAAAAACGGAATATCTGAAGCAAGAGACAATGGATTTGGTCTATGTTTAATCGTTGGCAATGACTTCAATTCGTTGTAGGATTAATTTAATTAGTGATTAAAATAATTCTCATTATTATTAAATAATCAATTATTACAACATCACATCATTGGCTGAGGCAAATCGTAATCGGAAGTAGCAAGGAAGGTTTATTAATTATATTTTGCACAATATATTCAACATGACAAAATACAAACTCAAAATGTTCACAACAATATATAAAAAAGAGGAAAATAAGTAGTTATGACTAAAAAAGTAGATACATAAAAGGTTTAAGTAAAACCTATCTTTAAAAATTATAAAAAAGTCCACTCAAACTCACCTCACGTAAGTGGAAATTATCCTGTTAGATCCTAAGCCGCCAATAGGTATATATATTTTTTTTTTTGGAATTATTAATAACCATGTTCTCGCTTTTTCGTTCAAGGTGGTTGTTATTAATCAATCACAAACACCCAAGCTTTGAGAAAAACACATAAGTATTGTGTCCTCACCGGGATCGAACCCAGAACTCTCGGGTGGAAGCCCAGCGCCTTACGCACTGCACAACAAGAGCTGCCTACCCCCCACCGCAAATATATTACCCTCAGGTAATGCGTATAATATACCCTACCTATCTGGTAACTCATCTGAATTCGATGCACGTGACCAATCCAGCGCAGTCTTTGCATTTTCATACACCATGTGATCTATTAACCCTCATAAAGTGTGTACAGCTCTTCATTATTCTTCGATATTATCCAAATATCATTTTCATTAACAGTATCAGGACTCTATATCAATACATAACATTGCAGAATAATTCATCAACACTATATCTAAATTACGTCACACTTTATAAAATTCTCTATCCCCTTCATCATAAATTATCATCAGACTTCCTCCCTCCTTAGGGCCTGATGTTGTATATGGATGAATCCTTAAGGGCGGACGTGCTCAGCGTGGGTCAAAATGGATTTTTTTTCTATTTTCAAAGCATGATCCTGGCCATACCTTTAACGTTGTAGATAATCTATTTATATAATTTTAAAGCCTTAATAATTCCTTTATATTTATTTTAAACATTCGATGACTGCATAAAGTATTTTTAATACATAACATAGTATACTTTTAAACCTCTCGCTCTAATGTTTTAGAATATAATCGTAATATTTCAGTACAAATGATATTAACGCGCATGTTTGAACATGTACCTAACCGATTTTTTTTAAACGGTACATGTTCAAACACGCACGTTAACATCATTTTACTCCCTACTTCAATTATAGTTTGTCAATTTATGGCTACGGCCGTATGTTGTAGCTTAACCACTGGGGAATGCCAAAAGAAGTGGCGTATTTCAAAAAAACACTACCTTATGCTTAAGTCAATAATTATTATAAAGCAATCATTATTCGTAGGATGTTTATCACAATTGAATGGTCAAAGATATAGCTTATAATTAGTATCTTTAGAATTATCTTCAAATGTGTTAATCTTGCCCATTTTTTGAATAATAAAATGCCTAATTCTTGTCAAATTTGGGATCACAGAGATTATCAATATAATTTTTATCAAAATATTTCACTATAATAATGTCGACATAAATTATACTGATGGTTTTATAAATGCGTTTAAAAATTAACAAATGTAAAAAATCCTAACACCACTGCACATTTATGTACTGAAATATGACTATATTCTAAAACATTAGAGCGGGAGGCTTAAAAGAATACTATTTTGTGTAATAAAAATATTTTATGCAGTCATCAAATGTTTAAAATAAATATAAAAGATTAAAAGGCTTCAAAATTATATAAATAGATTATCTACAACGTTTAAGGTATGTCCAGAATCATGCTTTGAAAATAGAACAAAAGTTCCATTTTGACCTACGCTGAGCATGTCCCCCCTTAAGTTTAGTGGGTTTTGGATTACCTAGTAACCTTTCAACGAAACCACGATTCTAAGGGTGATGCGTTCGTCATTTATGACACAGTACCAACCATCTGTCATCGCCTAGTAGCCTTGCTCCACCTAAATATGGTGAGCGGGTAATCCAAGTAGTACTAGACATAAAAATTAGAATTCTGGACAGAATATGAGATTCAAATTTAAAAATAAGTTATTCTTAGCAAATAAAAATATATAATTATCTAATTTATATCAAATTTTACCCTCCCTTAGGAGAGAGAAAAAAACATGAACAATGTTAAACAATATCTAACATAGTTTTAAAAACAAAATACACAGCAAATCACAGAAAATTTCTGTTTCTGGGGAGCGCTTTGATTAGACTCACAGCTGTTGCTAGTGGTGCTTCGTGAGTCTGACACGAGGAAAAAGTTCTGATCCTGAAGAGTTCATATTAATGACCACGTAGGTAAAATAGGTAATAGATAATAATATAACGACTTTATCCCGTAAAACCCATTGTCACGAAACCAACCAGAAACAGCATCAGATTTGGACAAACCTTAACCGCTTAACCCTTTACTGCATAGTGTTTCACATTTCAAACTATTTCAATATAGCCAATGCCATCTGTATAAATTATCAAATAATATCCTTTTTCGATGCCTATAAAATTGTTTTACCATAAACATCCTACTTTACCGATTTTATTTGGACATTTCAAGAAATAAAGCATTTCTGCATTATAGTCTCTGCATTTCTGCTTTGACAGTTGACGAATTAGTATGTACGCAAAAATCCGCATTTGTAAATAAATATATAAAAATATGTACACATCAAATAATGTGTGTACATTAGTTTTTTATAATTGTTATCATTTGGTTCTGTATTTTGTCATACTGAAATGTAAGATTTCCTAATGTCGTAAATATGCGACACCACGCAGTTACACGAACACCATTGACACGAAACCAACCAGAAACAGCATCGGATTTGGACTAACCTTAATTATAAGGTTGGTGTATTAAATTTTTCCATTAATTATTATTATTAACAAAATATTTTTCAATAAGGTAAATGTTAAATAAACCTTTATTAATAATAAGCCTTAGCCGATGAGTTATATATACATATTTAAGTATTATTCTATAGGTGGAAAACCGTTCTCAAACTTCTCTTGTAAATTTAATTTGAGTATACTTGAAATGAAAATATAATTAATATTAAATTCTACAGGTTTTTCAAAGGTTTGTCGATAGCTATTTCGGTTGTAATACCATTATCAAGACTATTCAGATAGGCCGTTTGCCTTTGCTTAAATACTATACGTGTATAGATAGAGACAGAATACATTTTCTTATTCATTCCAGCAATATTATGAATTTGAACCGTTATTATTAATTGTGATATTATTAATACTTTGAAAACCCTAAGTGGGTTTTTTAATGGATATCAAAATTTACAAAATTTATCAAAATTACAGTGTTTTTTGTGTACTTTGGTTATTTATTGACATTATTAATCAATTAAAATATTATTAGTTTAATTGTCATAATCGTGTGTTTAAATTATATTTAATAGTGGCGACGAATGCATTACCAAATTTTCATTAATTATGTGATTACTTTTGGATAATTCGCGATTAATTTCCAACTGTTCGAGTAAATTTAATTTTAGACCTTTATTACATATATGCAAACATTTTGGTGTTTTATTATTACTGATGCTATGCGAATTTGATATCAAATGTTTAGCAAACTGAGAATCTGTTTTACTGTTCCTGAAAGACCGGAAGTGTTCTTCGAAACGAGTTTTTATTGGCCTGCCAGATTGACCAATGTAGCATAGACTACATGTGCCACATATTATTTTATAAACTCCGCTTTTCTCCAGTTTGTTGATTTTATCTTTACTATTTTTTTAAGTTTAATCCTAGATTATTATTAGCTTTGAATGCTACGTTAACGCTATGCTTAATTTCTTGATAAATTTTGTCTGAAATAATGCCGTGATAAGCAATGGACTTGTAATAACGATTTGAATCTTTAACGTTAGGGTATAATTAATAAATTGAGTATACTTGTTTGTACCGGTTACTTTGAAAGGTAGTTAATTGTCTAAGTACGCAGGTACGATACTTAATATTCTTTTATACAATAATTTCAATAGAATTCAATTTCCCATAATATTTGTTTTATAAACTGTGCCGAATAACTTATATTGAAAACTAATAAAATAAAATAAATTTGCAAATACAGAAGGAAAACCTTTGAAGCTCTTTTCACTAAAAGGGAAATATGGACGGGTATTTTTGTGTTATTTTCGCTTATTTTTAATAAACTCAGGACTGCTCTATTCCCCGGAAGCCATTATAAATGGCCCGGCTTTTAATTAAAGATTGCTTTCGGTTCACTGGTTGAAATGTTCTCAAACTTTCTTCACTAGCATTTTCTATTATTATATTATATATTAAATCTAGTTAGGGTATGTAGTCATGACGTGTTGTGACATTACATAATATAAACAATTCTTTATTAGGTACCTACCTCAAATAATGAAATCGTTTATCCGAGCCACATTCACCAAGAGATCGCAATACCGAATGAACACCTATAAATACCGGTATTTCGTTATTTCAAATTGAAAGTCGGTAACAATACCGGTACTTCTGAAAACCATTTATGCGTCAACTTTTCAATCCATATTGAAAGAAGGTAATTCCGTCCAGAATCCGAAGCCGTGAGTTCTTTTTTTAGCTTTTGTCAACATTCATACAAATCTAGAGCTTCTCCTGCTAAAATAAAATATATTATGTGGTGAGTATTTTTGTGATTAATTTATTTTTGACGGACGATTCAGTCACTTTAGATACAGTTTATTTACTTTATTAATACCGGTATTTTTAATTAATAAACGGTATTCCGGTATCGATAAAATACTGGTATACTTGCCGATGTTTGCAATATAACTGTATGGGTATTACAAAAACCGTCACCCTCGATGGCGTCAAGGCATATTTTGACAAGCTATAATAACATATTTATGAACTTTACATTAATTTACCATTTAAGGAAAAGAGGTATAAGGGGACCTTTATACCACTTTTATCCCATCATAAGGAAGGGGAGCATTGCTCGAGAACTCTACATAGTAACATAATATGCGTTTAATTTTAGTGTTATATTTTAGTCAGAAATTTGAAGGATCTATGTATACAATACAAACTTTGATATTATGTGCTTTCTGCTTTTCTTACATGCATAGAACCTGGCAGGAAAATCGTTTCGTGGAAACTTCTTGAGTCTTGCCAGCCGCTCAAACGATTTTCCAGAACATTTTGTAAAACAAATAATACAATATAATATACATTCAGGTCTGCTCTCTTTGCAAAATAAAATAAACAATTGAGTTGAGTTTTCTCGTAAACATATTTGTTGATATAAACCTACACTTTGTGGAGACCCATATTATGATCTTAGGATCGGACATGGTTTGCATTGAGATCGTCATATACAAGTGGTCATAATAACATAAGTATCATGAAATGGTTCTATGAATAAGCAGAATATAATTTAACAAAACATGATAATATATAAAATTTATATATCTACCTATTATATCATATAAAAATTAGGTACAGTTCGGTTATGAGGAATACAGCGGAAAACACATTTTGAGAATAGCCGATATACTGAATTATTTGTTAGGTTAACCTAACCAAACCAAAACTAACCCAACCTAACCTAACCTAACCCAACCTAACCAAAACTAACCCAAACTAACAAATAATCCAGTATATCGGGTATTTTCAAAACGTGTTTTCCGCTGTAGGTATTCCTCATAACCGAACTGTACCAAAAATTATAACAGAACATAAAAAAACAGAACGGTTTCAAAATAGAACTGATAAACAGAACTATGACATTTTTCAGGAAAAAAATTACATTATTGAAATAAAATTGTCGTATCTCTATGATATGTTGTAAATATGGATTTTTGATAACACATGTTTTCAATACGCTGTAAAAAAAATAAAATTATATAATTTTTGCATTCCTAATGGGAATGGGACGACTGGACTCCGGACAATTGGACGCCGCACTGTCGTAGACACGTATACAGAACGTAGACGAGGTATTTTAATCAGTTTCTATCTACTACTTAGTAGTTTTAATTCATTTTACTCTTAACATAATGTATTCTTTATTGCGGATTGAGAATTACCATGCCTAAGGCTTTATATAAAATAAAAAATTCTTTTTTTGTTAGAACTTAAACATATGCACGATTAAATCATTATTTACGTCTGCATATTTACATTCTCACCAACTATTAAATCATAATATAATCATTTAAATATAAATAATAATATGACATATATTTGTACCTATAAGTACCTATACGTACCTAACGTCTATTTATTTTCGAATTCCGTGGCGTCCAGTTGTCCGGTGCCAAATCGTCCTAGACCCTTCCTAATGACTGGAAAGTCTCAAATAAACGGGACTCAACTCGGTTTTGCCGGCAAACTAGGTATATGTATCTCGTCTTTATCAAACTCATCAATCAATATGTTCAAAATGCTTGGGTTACTAGGTACCTACAACGAAATAATAAATTAATAATTTAATAATTCGCATGATTATCAAAATCAAGCGATACATTGAGTTTTTTACGCCGAATGGCCAACAAGCAGAGATTATAATATAATAAATTAATATTTACATATATTTATTTTATAAACTTTGTTTTATTTTTTCACTGGTTGTGCTGTTTTTTTATAATCAGTTATATCATGTTCTGTTTTTTCCGGTTACCTTATGAAATATTTCCAGTTGAAAATTTAGCTAAATTGAAAATAATAAGTATTTTTTATATATTATTATGTAGGTATTACCTACTTACTTTTTTAATATAAATATTACACACGTGGATAGTCATTTATATATTTAGCGAAATGATGAGGTGTCATTCAACGTTGCCAATCACTCTATTAAAATAAGTCAAAAATATTTTGCTGTTAAGGTTTAAAAGAAAATTTTATTAAATTAAATGTGTTTTAGCAGCGCTCACCTCTTATGATTAAATTTGTGCGTTTTTATTTAAAAAATAGAACAGATATTATTTCGAACTTGATTTTGGTATTCTATAATCTATGTAAATAATTGTTAAAGATATATCTTGTTGACCGCGGAGCATCTAATTACTATTTAATTGCATGCTATTTAAATAACATGCTAATTATATCGAATGGCCAATTAATGAGGGCACAACAGGTGTGCCGTCCGCGTGGAAAGGATTTTAAATAACATTTTTAAAGTATGTAAATAAATGTGTGCAGCTCAGTTAAAATATTTATATTCCTTAATTCAAACCAAAGAATCAAAGAAACATACGTCACGGAAGCTACCTTGGCATAATATAATTTTGTTTCGGAAATGTCATCAGCGCAATATATGAATGAGTTTTCTTAATTACAAATGAAAACTGTACTCCACTTCATCTTAAATACGCTATTTTTGTCGATGGTGTTCAACGGGGGCGTAGCTCAGATGGTAGAGCGCTCGCTTAGCATGTGAGAGGTACCGGGATCGATACCCGGCGCCTCCAAGGTATTTTTTTTTTTTAAATATTCTTTTATTAAATTATAATACATACATGAAACCATCAAATTTACACACTAAAATTACGTAGCAAACTGAAAATCTACCAAAGAAATAAAATTATTATGTTAGAAACTGTAATAAATAAAATTTTAATAAATACGTTGTGGTCACCAACTTTATATTTACAAAATAGATGGCAGTAAGTATGTACACATAATTTAGTGTTATAATAAAAAAATAATATAATAATTGGTACCTATCCTCTCCTCTAGACCTCTCCAAAAATTTAGCCACGTGTTTTTAGTTTAAACACTAGACAATATTTATATTTGGCCAGATATTTGCCGACTTATACGCTGTGAAAATGAGAATTCTGCTATTCTTGGTAGTATTGACCTGTGTGTCCCTGATAACTACTCTTAGAAATCGGGAGCATCAGTTGTTTGTTCTCCCCAGGAACAGAACTAACCTGTCATTGGTAATGCCAATTGGGAGGACAATAACTCTGTTCCACCAAATCACTTCGGGTATTGACATATTCCACCTGCGTGAAAGAGTATAACTTTTTTAAAAATTGTTAGTAAGTTTGTCTTTGACATATAATAAAAAATATTTTCCTTCATAATGTTTTCAGATAGGTAGATACTTAATTTTTTTTATTAATTTATACAGTTTAAATTGAAAATTATCAAAAAAAAATGTCTCAAATTGGAAGCTTCGTATTTTTCCGCTAGCTGCCTCTGGTAGATACAGGATTTTAAATGTCATGTTGTGATTAATAATTTGTATTGTTCACTAGGTATATTATGTAAAATTAAACAAAATTTGAATTTGAAAAAAATCGATGTTTTTTAAAATAAATATAAAATTATTACAAGATAAAAAGAACTTTTTATATACAACGCTTTTAAATTTTCTGTTGAATCATATAAACTTGACTTGACTAGCTTACGCGATCAAAAAAATTGTACTTGATAGAAATAATACTGAAATGTCATTTTGACATTCATATTGATTTCAATGACGCACGTATATATTAATAATTTAGTTGCTAGGACCCCAGACCCCTAGCAACCAATAATGGTGTCGAAATAACTTTTCATACAAAACAGATTTAACTGAACATGAATTCGCTAGGAAATTGCTAGGACTCCAGACCCCTAACAACTAAATTATTAATAACGTGCGTTACTATGGAAATCAATATGACATGTCAAGTACAAATTTTTTGATCGTTGAAGCTAGTCAAGTCAAGTTTATATGGTTCAACAGAATTTAAAAACGTTGTATATAAAAAGTTCTTTTTATCTTGTCATTTTAAATTTCAATTAATCCCTGGGTAATCCAAGTAATAGTAGAAAATAGTCAAAAATTGATCGTTTATCTATAAAATATCTAAAATGATGCCATTAAACCATGCATCACTGTAGATATTTTATAGATAAAAGAATATTTTTCATCGATTATGGTTTGGTTTAGGCAGGGTTTAATGAATTTTAAAAAAACTAACCAACACCATCTGTAATAATATGTATTCTTAATTCAACGAAAACAAATAAGTATGACTGAAAAAGTGAGCAATATTTTTGTCGGATCGCCCATAGTATACCTAAACTATTATGGTTTGGTTAGGCATGGTTTAATATAATTTAAAAAATTAACCGGCACAATCTGCAAATTGTATTCTTTGTTCATTGAAAACAAATATGTATGACTGATAAATTTTAGTATGCACTATCTATATCGAATCTTAACAGTCTACTTCCACCTTTTGCCACTGATGTATCCCATGGAAATGACACGAATTATAAAAAAATCGTTATTATTTTCATAGCAACTGTATGTAATTTGAAAGTTTTGATTGACTTATCATCATTAAAACATTAATAAACATAGAGAAATGTCAATATTTTTTTGTTTAGCAGTATGACGTGGAAACGAATCACGTCGGGGTCACCACTTTAGCGGTATAATGACGTGATGGTGATGGAAGATCGTTGTTACTTAGTTGTTGAGATGTAGGTTTATTGGTTGATACAAGAATGTGCTGAATATAATAATAAGGATAATGACGTGAGATTATAATCGCGAGGTAATGATGTACTGGTGAGATCGATATGATCAAGAGATTAATTTATAACTTGATTCGAATGGAATAACGGATGTACTATATCAAGTGAAGAACTCGTGACAATAGCAACAAATACGTCTCGTGACGGACTCGATGTTATAAGTGTAGATTCATAAATTGGTCTTCTTATTTAAATTAATGCAGTACATCATGGCCCCCACAAAGGGGGGCTGACAGGGCTCTAGCCTGGGGGCCCGGGTTTAGAGGGGACCCGGCGTGGCAAGCCGACCAGTTAAATGAGAAAAACACACCACAAATTTGCTCTAATAGTAAAAAAAAAAGTCGCCTACTATTTTCCTAAATGATTAGTAACATTTAAAAATATGTGTTTGTGTGATGTAATTTGATGTGATACGATGATTGAATGAATTGCGTAGAATTTTGTTTTATAATTATTTTGTGTTTCCTGGCGAATATATGGCGAAGGGTTCCATGTTACTTGGGTACCAAAAAAGAGGTCGCGATCAGTGCTCCATAATATGCCGACATACGATAGTGCCGACAACTCAATAAATCAACTGGATTTATTGAGTTGATTGTAAAATCGGTAAAAATACACGGAATATCCTTAACCCTGGGGTTCCGTGGAAACCACTTGGGGAACACAGCTGTAAAAAATCACACTGCGCTTAACCTTAGCGATATGTAGGGGGGCCCGCCATAGATCTTGGCCTGGGGGCCCGCTTTAAGATGTGGGGGCCATGCAGTACGTAGTATATTATTACCATAGATATTGTCGTAATTCTCAATGAAAACAAGAGTTATATTACGCTTAGTGATATGATTACTACAATTTAGTAATTGCATATAAATTTATTTATTTAAAGTCCATTTTACTCAACATGGTCATTTGTGCACTGGCTGTCATTCAGTCCTCTCTGTTATATTAATTTTTAATATTGTGTAGATAATTGTGTTTATTATAGTATAAAATAAATAGCAAAATATTAAACTGAAAAAAAAACACTTGAACAACGTAATAAGGAAAGAGGTACTAACACATACGTACTAAGTTTTATGACTATTTTTTATTATATTACCTACTATTATTGTAAAGACATTGCAAATATATTTAACAGCTTTCCGCTGATCAGTCATAATATACTATTATTAGTAATGTCTTTTACTCGCACGTTTTGATTTATTACCGTAGCATTGTATTTATTTACTGAACTTAGTAATTAATTAAAATTGATGTAAAATTTACACATTTAACATAATACTATTAATGTTAGACTTTTGTGACCTTGTGACAACGTCGAATTTCGATCGTAATGCAAGATATTGCTTATACTTCGAATGCAATATCGACTGCTTAATCAGCAAACCGGCTAACTCCATTTGGAAAAATTGTTCAGTAAGGAGAAAAAAAAATATAATTTAACTATCGAGCGGAATTTAATTTTTTTACAAATAAGCTACACGATGAATTAATACACTATTTTAGCTTCCCTTTTATATATAAAGAGAAAATTTATAAAAAGCGGAGTTGTTCCATTTACGATATTGGAAATTTGGCACCTACAGTTAGCTGTTTTGTGTGAAGAACGATAACGCATTTATTTATAGGCTCACGAGTTTGAAATTTTGTGTGAGCGTAGAAAACATGCTTTATAACAAAATGTCATCAACATCGCATTTTTGGTCAAAAGTGCAGTTAGCTGGTTTGCAGATTAATAAGTCGATATGGAAAACTGTTTATAGAAAATAATCATTGTTTCATATTGAAAAATAATCGTTATGCATTAATTAATATGAACGAAATATACAATCGAAAATCTTCATTTTATTGAGAACAGGTTACCATAGTTGAAGTTATTTGATATATTGCACTACAATGGAAACATGATAGGAACTCGCTATTTTTTAGTGACAGGGCCTTATATACCTCGTATGATTTTTGTGATAAAGACGTTGTGGAAAATGTGACGTCGCTAAGCCAAAAAAATATTATATACACATTTCTTTGATAATTATTACAGTTCTATGAGAACATAATACTGATATCGATAATTTTCAACGATTTTGTTTTTTAACGAATAGGAGTGGTACAATATGACGTACATAATTTAGTTAGATAGAGGGGTGAAAAATATTTAGATGTTCTGATGAAGACGTGTAAAAATGGGGAAAATAATGTGAAAAAACACCCATAATCGTCTGATGTGTTTTAAATATTATCAAAAAAAAATGTTTTATAAAACGCTAAAGAGAGTGAACCTAAATTTGAAAATTTATCAAAAAGAACTCTTTGTCTACTAATAATTATACAAACAGTGAAGTGACTTGTTCAGTTTTTTTGTTGGTTCCCTCCCAACTTGCAACAGTCGAACGCGATGGCACAATGCTTTCCAACCTCGAACGACGTGACGTGAACGCCATCTTATAGAATACAGAACTAGTACGCAGTGGGTCAGGAAATATTTTCAACAAAAACAATATAATATATGAACATAATAGCGCCTGTACACGTGCATGGATTTACTTGCACAAATAGTGTGTATTTATAACTATCGCGATAATAATTTTAGGTACTACACGTAGGTAAGTGCTGACTGTCTCGCCAATCTCATACTTCAAGAGTAAGCGAGACGCGATGTTGTCATTTTATGGTACTATTTGACAGATCGTGAAACGAGTCTCCGCGCGGTGTAGTTCGTTTTTTTACCGATAGGTTCGCTACAGATATTGCACAGTCCAACTGTCTAATTGCACACATGCAATCTTCCAATTTACACGATAATACGTGTATACACGTCGTGATTTTTTTTGTTATGGCCACGATAATAGGTACGTAGTGTCAGCAGTAAATGCATGCACGTGTAAATGGGGTATACGATACAATATTAAAAATCATTAAAAAAACGTTTTCAGTCAGTGAGACAAGATGACATGATTTCAATGGGTAAGCCCCGTTTTGATTACTAATAACAACATAATACATAATAAATGTCATTTCACTTAATCTGGTTACACTTTACCAAAGTATTAATATATTATTTTGTTTTACAATCATATACTTACGATATTAATTAATATTCATGAAAATATATAGTATTAACAGATTTTATATTGCAAAACTATTTTAATATTTTGTTTATTTTGGAATACTATGCACTAAGTATCACATTAATATTGAATTCATTATTAGCGAAATGAAATATATTTTCATCAGACTGCGAATTACCGAAAATAGTCGATATATTATAATATATATTTTGATTTTTTACGAAATCTTATTAAATTGCGGCTTTATAGTAATCCTTTCGTGAAACAGATGGATATTTAAAAATGCAGATTCAGCTGTTTCAACCACAATATTTGCAACCTCAATCACAACCATTGGGAGTTTCATAAAGTATCTTCTGGTTAACATTTATATTATAACATTAATGTTTATAAGATTGATTTGATCATTTTATCTATATACAATTAATATGAATGATGTCATCATCTTGCAGACTTACTTACCCTAGCTCCAGTGGCGGCTCGAAGATATTCTAAGTAGTGTGGATTACATTAATAATTATTAAATATACATACCTACCAGTGGCGAAGGATGACTTTTGGAAAGAGGTAGGCTGTGGAGATCTGATAAAAAGAACACACTTGTCAGGTATACTTCCGAGAAATAAGAAGATAATACGATATTACTACTAATGAATAAGTACACACTAATGACAACGACACATTAATTTAATGAAACTTCAAAAACTCAGTGACGACATAAAATAATTAAGCGATCAGTTTAAATTACGCAGTTTTTCAAAACATTTATACACATCAAAAATCATCTTTTTATTTTATAAAACTGACTATATTTATTAATGTTCGATTAAACACCATAGAAATTATTTTTTTTAAATTATATAATTATTAATTATTAAGTTTTAGGTTCTGCGATCGGAGCTTACCTTAGTTCATACAATTCGATATACTGAGCGGGGTTACGTGACGTAAAGTCCATATGAAAAATATTGAGAATTATTATTGAAACATCCTTTATTTACGTCAAGACAGATGGCGCGCTGTGGTATATTTTTTAAAACCTTTGCAGATTGTTTTGTTATTATCTGTGTAATACATTTTTACACATACGGCATCTCCCGTTTGCAAAATAAATTATTTTATAGGATATATCGTCTCTGTTTTGGCAGAACACACTAACTGGAGAATACTAGTTTTGAGTAATTTGACTTTGAAGTTGTTAAAATGTTTGAAATAATGGTCTATCACGTGAGTTTATTAAGTAATCGTAAAAAGGATGACTTTAAAATAAAGACTGTTTATTATATAAATAAGTCAATATGCAATTAAAAAATATTTTTATTAAGAAGGTAGGCTTCAAATAATCGCCTAGTATGGAGTCTTCACCACCGATACCTAACTACGTTCTCATATTATAAATTATGTTCCAAGCTAATTATAATAATTGAATAATTTTATTAATGAGGAAATGAGTAATTTTTCAGAATAAATAATATGATTATTTGAGTCGTTACTTAATCACATCTAAAAAGCGTGGTTAACAAATATTGACTTACTAAATAATAAGTATTATTATAGACAATTATCAGTTTTGAACAGCGACATACAGTGAGCATTTTACCTACCTAGGGGTCATTTGATTCACTACCCAGTATGCTTATACTAATGTTAATTGATTGAATTAATAATTTTCCTGAAACAAGAATAATGGAATTAAATTTTCCCAATAATTCCGTGATTATTATGTTTAAGTTGGCGTTAAAAATATTTTACAGTCAAGTGCATTCTTTTTGTATAGCGCCCGATGTCTTCTAAAGGCTTAATTACATTGGCATACGCGCAGATCCAACCAGATCCAACGATCCACGCCAACCGTCGTGACCAATGTTTTTATACTCTTTTAAATTACACGCAATGATTCGATCGCGTTGGTCCTTGCTTTTAATTGGTTTAAAATAAACATAGTATTGCTATTATTAAAAATATAGGTTGACTGAAAACTATTTCTTCGTTAGATTGGTGGCTACACTGACCAGTTTTCCTACGCAATTTTACGTCAAAACTCAGCTGTCAAACCTAGCGGGCTCGTGTTTGGATATTTTCGTACGTTCTCGGCAATATTCGCTTGCTATTGAATAGATCGTGACGGACGGAAATAGAATTTGTTCCAATTTGCTCACGATTGCTCACGATCCCGGAAAACCATAGATAATAAATTTTGGCAATCATGGCAGACGATTGGGCCAGACGCAATCTGAAAATGTAATTTGGGCATAAGGCGAGCAATCGGTCCAATCGCCCGGGCCAGATCCAAAGTGTTTCATTAAACCGTGATAGGATTCGTATGCAAGAATAATGGTTCTACTAACTTATTGACTAATGTTTCGAGGAGTAATGAGTGATCCCAACAAAAAAGATTAATAAGATAGAAATGCGAAAGCCGGACTCTATAGACCAACTATTTCCAAACTGGGAAGCGCGTCTCCCTGGGAAGGCGCGGAATATTGCAAAGGGAGGCGCGAAAAGTTTGACACACTTAATGTATCCACAGGTTTGCAGTTTGCAAATGCATACTTTGTTTATAAAATGGCCGCTGGTTATAAACTACATAAAAATCAGTCCTATAAAAAGTAGTTTGCAAACCTATCTGAAAATATGGAGACTAATTTTATAATAACTCACTTCTATACTATTGTGAAGCGCGCTGGCTATCTCGTAAAAATGAATTAAAAGGGTCAAATCATAATTTTGAATTTAGAGGCAAATTTGTTTAGGAACGATAATTTTGTTGAAACTTGTCTATTTGGTTTAAATTAAAAAAAACGAGTGAATAAATCAATGCAAGGACCACTAATGCATTCACTGATTTAAATAGACAAAGTGAAGGCATTCATAAAAAATGGAGCGTTAGGAATCAAAATTACAAAAAAATAAGTTCGCCATGTTTCCACTTATGATTTCTGTGCCAGATATATTGAAACAAACAAAAATCTATATACTTACTGAGTTCTTGGTTAGTTTACTAATGCACTTTTCACATTATTTTATTAATAAGGCGCTTCTTTGTTTCAGGGCTATTAAATATTTTAAATATATGGTCGTGCGGTACAATTTGATGTGATACCTATATGATGATTGATATACATAATTGAATTATAACTCCCATGTATAATTTAGGAAACACTCCATTCGTGCACCACACTGCCCTTAACCTCAGCGATAGGTAGGTGGGCCTGCCAAAAATTATGGCCTGGGGGCCCGCTTCAGGATGTGTTGTAAATGAACGATGATGAATTTGGATTGACTACTATTGAAATTGATTGTGCTAATAAACAAGCACATTCATCGCGTGAAAACTAAATTAATTTAAAAATGAATATAAATAGGTACCTAGGAAAACCTTGTTTATATGTATAATATTTTTTTTTGTATTAGTACATTGTTGGCTATTTGAAAATGTGTCTATGTGTATTATTTAATGAAATAAAGGGGGGGAGGCGACAAGATTAGATTTTTTTAAAAGGGAGGCGTAGTAACATTAAGTTTGGAAACCACTGCTATAGACCAAGACTTAAACGGCAGTTTTCGTTTATGCTTAGTGAGGAGCAAACTATATACCTAAGATATACAGAGCCCCGGAATGTCTTCAAATATTGTGTTGCATTTACACGACAAGCTTCAATTTACAATATTAATAATACATACGTAAATATTGAAAATAGCACATTCTTTAACACAAGTTTATCTCATGTTTCTCACACCCGAGAATCATATTTTCTTACAACTACGCTCTAAACTTAGTACCTACACTTAAATTTTTGTTCTTGTGTTACATTTAAATATAATAATATAACGAATTATAGGTAGGTACCTACATTTTAATTTGAATTAAATGAACGTAGAATAGATTCTGAAGAAAAAATAAACATCAGTTGTTTAGGATTAAGCACATTGAATGGGAATTAAAAGTTTTCAT
Source organism: Rhyacophila brunnea (assembly GCF_057557595.1). Taxonomy (NCBI): domain Eukaryota; kingdom Metazoa; phylum Arthropoda; class Insecta; order Trichoptera; family Rhyacophilidae; genus Rhyacophila; species Rhyacophila brunnea. Next base: position 16,988,956 of record NW_028232893.1, on the reverse strand, counting down.
AGCGGTATAAGTGCCTATAGTATGACATGTCAATAGAATTAGATCAAATATTTTAACGTAAATAAATACAAATGTCTATTTGATAATAAGGATTAAAGAACGCATAATAGCAGCTTTGTGTCTGATGACTATTTATAAATTGAATGTCGGTAGAGTTATATATAAATCTCATATAAGATGAGATTGGTACTCGTACATCTCTAGTACCTTTTGTTTCAATGGGTTAGCCACAGAGGCGTATTTAGATATATATTATAGGCTATCTAAGCTTACACGCCCACGATTGCTGAGCTGTAACGTGTCGGCTTATAATATCGTGGACTCAAATTCCGGGTCTGGAAAATTCACCTGTTTTTTTGTCCTGGATACATTCGTTTACCGTAAAAATAAAAATATGTTAATAAAATCTTCACCCTATGGAGGCCCATATAATCCTCTCAGGGTCGAATATGGTGATGTTCTAAGCTTTCAATAGGTAGGTAAGTTTTAAATTAAGTAAAGACTATCCGCAACGAATTGACGTCTGTTCATTCAGGAAGATTTTATAGTTTTCCCGCCGCACAAATAGCTTTTATCATGGAAACTATGATGGAAACGGAAACCATTGTACGTAATGATGGTGCTCGCATACAAGGCAATGGGCTGAATGGGAAATGTAATGGAGTTGAGGAGAACTCATCTGACAAGACTCATGAAGAATATCAATATTTGGATCTCATCAGGAGAATTATCGACGAAGGACCTGAGCGAGGAGACCGTACCAAGATCGGCACTCGCTCAATATTTGGACACCAGAGTCGCTGGTCTCTAAGTGATGGCATTCTTCCTCTACTCACTACGAAGCGAGTGTTTCTTAGATCGGTCATTGAAGAGCTGCTGTGGATTATTAGCGGCAACACTAATGCAAACGTTCTTAAAGATAAGGGAATCCATATATGGGACGGGAACAGCTCGTGGCAATTCCTTGACAACATGGGTTTTACTGATCGGGAAGAAGGTGATTTGGGACCAGTTTACGGATTTCAATGGCGTCACTTTGGAGCAAAATATGTTAACATGCACACTGACTATACCGGACAAGGCGTCGATCAACTTATAAATATCATCAACACTCTGAAAAGCAACCCTGAGGATCGTCGAATGATATTGTGCGCGTGGACTCTAAATCGATGCCGGAGATGGCACTACCTCCCTGTCACTGCTTGGCACAATTCTACGTGGCCAATAATAAACTCTCATGCCAATTATATCAGCGCAGTGCAGACTTGGGTCTCGGAGTACCCTTCAACATTGCTTCTTACTCAATTCTCACGCACATGATCGCTCGTGTGACAGGATTAGAGCCAGGAGAATTCATCCACACACTCGGTGATGCGCATGTTTATTTAAATCACATCGACGCCTTGAAAAAACAGCTGCTGAGGAAGCCAAGACCTTTTCCGCATCTCACATTTAGCCCCGACGCACCACTGACGGACATCACTGCTTTTACTTATGAACATTTTATTGTATCTGATTACAAACCACATCCGAAAATCAATATGGAAATGGCAGTGTAGCATTTAGTATTGTTTCCTTATTCACTAAATGAGACCTTTTCTAATGCTTCCCTTCACAATGGCCCAAACATGGCGAATGTATGCAGTCACCATTGTGAAGAGAGTGACATTCGCACCGTGTGGCCCGTGGCTGGCAAAAGTTCGCCGTACTTCATCAATACCCGTATTTCAACACGCATCAAAGGTTACAATATCGCCTCGCTTAGGTCATTGTGAAGAGGGAGCATTATAGAATATTCTCTATAATTTTAATTTTTGTTACTGCTTAAAATTATATAATGGAACATTGACCTATAAGTAATTGTAATAAAGATGGTGGGTCGGTCATTGTTTTTGTCAATGTCAATAAGTTATGTACTTATTGTGACTATGATAATTATAATATGTAATTATTAAGATAATCAGTATTTTACATTACAGTCATCAGTATTCCAGCAATTTTTGGTGTTTATATATTATACATTAACTCTTACACACTTTTAATTATATTATTATTATTATGCTATTAATCTCCGCCCACGGTGGCCGCGCGGCATAAGCGTTGGACTATCATGCCGTGGGTCCCAGGTTCGAATCCTGGGTCTGGCAAGTATACATATTGCTTTTCACTATGTGTGTGGGTCAGGGTATGGACCTAATAGGTTGAGCAAGTGGCTGACATCCATTTCTCGTAAAAACAAAATCTGTTAAAACAAACCTCTACTCTGTGGAGGCCCATATGATCCTATTAAGATCGGATATATGGTCGAAGAAGAAAGACCTGTTCAATCACATAAACCATTATTTTAATTGATAAACGAGGACAAAACTGTATTTTTGCTTAAATTCTGTCTACCATATGAATACAGGAAATAAAGTAGGCACCAAGTACCAAAAAGCGGAATTTGAGATATAGGGGTTTTTATGAATAATTCGTTTAGTTTTCATAAAAGCATTGAGCTTTTCAATAAATTTAACATACAATCTTATAGTCCTTAAAAAAATGCAATTAATAATTAAAAATGTCTGAACAATGATATTTATACGTCGCAACACTAATTTCTTAAAATAAGGACTAAGTGCCATTTCTATCTTCGCATATTTCGAAAATGAGAAATTAAGTCTCAATGACACATATTAACCAAACGGCACTTGGTGCATATTTCAAAAATAATCACACAACCTCTTACACCCAGAGCTATTTTTGATTTTCCATAGAAGCTTAAATATATTTTTTGACACTTGTATTTAGGATATTGGCGATGGCACATAGAAAATTTCTGCATACTCACTTCTTTTCCTATTTTCGAGCACTTAGTGCTTATTTAATTTCATGTATTCATATAAGTACCTACTTGATTATTTTAACGCTGGCATGGCGTTTTTTTATGTAGCATAAGATTGACTAAGCATATTATGTTTCTTTAAGTTAAAGTAATTACCTGGCGATATATCTGCATCTGATCCCTAATTATGTTGGTTCTGAAGCCAACGAAGTGTGTGAAAAATAAAATGAATCCAAAATTGTCGTCTGCCTGTATCTTTCCAATTTATTTTATTCGTTCGTAATAAACAGATAAATTAAATATCTCAAGATGAAAGTGACAGACAAATGAACTCTACCTGCATCGTTACTTTCCCAACGGTTTTAATTTATATATTATTATGTGTGTCAAATTTATTGTTTCTTTAATATAAAGTTTAAAGTAAAGTCACATAATTATATTCTACGAGATATTTTTTATGAAAATTGATATAAACACATTTTGTATTTTATTGTACTAAAAATTGAATTCAACCCACATTGCAATAAGAGTGATAGTTACAACTTTTTGTCAGATGTTTATAACCCTTTCTGAAATATTATATTATCAATGGTTTCGTCTCAATAACAATGGAAAATTTTGGATATTAAGTGGGCTTGCACATCAAAACTCGCCGCATGCGTCTTACGACGAATTCGTCGATGTGACGTCATCGTAAACCAAGAAACAAACGTCATCAAATGGAGCTTCGCTGATTGGCCGCCGACTCTGTGACGCTGCGACATGCGTCGAGTTGCGTTGGCCAAAACCTGCATGTCGATGTCCGGCCAATATCAACTCCGCGCATGCACACAGCTGCACAATCGGCCATTTCTCTCCAGACTGTCGCCGCGTTTGGCAGAGCTAGAGCTAGCAGCGCTAAGCAGATGTGCGAGGTTGTGATCATGCAACATTCGCCGGCAGTCTTGGAAGTTTTGATTTATGGCCGTCAGGCACACAAGGTGAGTTGTGATGTGTGTGCGAGCCGGCTTATGTCAAACAGCATTATTTTTTAAATCAATCTTCTAATTATAAAATTTCCGAACTAAATTATTTTGGTCACCAGTCGGTCCAATGCTGGATGGAAGCCTCCACATAACGCCATTAATTTGTCTCATTCCTTAGCCTTTCACTGCCACATTTTCGTACCAAACTGGATTTATTAAAACATAGTTTTAAATATAATAGTATATTATTATATTTATTAAGTATAGGGGGCGGTCCAGACACCAGTCCGCTACCAGTCTGCCGCCTAGTAAATTCTACTGCACGTGTGTTTGTAGTAGGTATTGTAATTCCGAGATTCTGGGATTGGTTGAAACATAATTATATTACCAATATCAACCAATTATTATCAGTGGAGGACTTAGGTACAAGGATTTTGAAACACGCGTTGATAAAAAATAAATAATAATAATACATTGGAACTATCAATGTACCTACCTATTTAGTAAAATGACTAATCTACCACTTTCCCAGAATCACGTCCTGTAACCAAAAATCATATTTTTATGATTTTGGTATAATGTTTCGTGTGTTCCGGGTTCGAATCCCGGATTTAACAAAAAATCACATGTTATTTTTCAATGCGTGTTTGGATCCAGAGGATGCACCTAATCGGTTGAGTAAGTGGCTAAGATCCATTTTTTGTAAGAACAAAAAAATATTTAAAAAATTTATTATGATTTTCTTAGGATCGAACATTGTAAATATTAATAAAAACAATAATTTAGAAATTACATGACTGATTTGAACTATTTCGGGCCCCCTTTTTAAATCATCTGAAAAATCGATTGCATCATCTGCGTCAAAGAAAATCACCGCTGATTATTATGGTAAACACCTGTATCCATGGTCCCTACATCCTTACCGATCGCTAAAGTTAAAGCCAGTGTGACTCTTTACAGTCTTTACAGTAGCATTTTCGAAATGGCGTTCGATTTAAAACTAAGGGTTCAGTGTATTTTTAGTGATTGCTTGTATTTTTAAATACATCCACTTTAATTATGGAGTTGTCAAATATTGACAAACATTAAACAAAAATTTCACGACAACCGCATATTAGAAAATATTAATAACGCCGCAGACAACTTTTTTACTATCAGAGAACATTTATTTTGTGATGCATGTTTATTTTACTTGTCTGGTTGACCCACTACGATGGGTCTCCCTTCAACTCGGGCCCCCAGGGTAGAACTCTGTCAGCCCCCCTCTTGTGGGGGCCATGCCTGTATCTATATGACATTTTGAAGATAGGATAAGTATATGCTCAGAATATCAGTCCTATGCGACATTTCTTTTACCACGGGAAAAACTCGGCTACAAATCGCAGTCCTCAGTTCCCAATGAATACGACACCATCACCACCACCTTGCGCTATAAAGAATTTTCTAGGGTTTTTGCAAGGCGGTTTCATAGATCCTAGCCGAATTCAAATTAGCAATACCCGATGCCGGTAGAAGAATAGTTTTCAATAAGGCATATATTCTCAGCCGGCACAATTTTCATTTGACTAGCATCAAGTAGTTTGCGTGCCAAAGTCCTTAAGAAACTCGATAGTAAATGCGAGGTATCCATAAAGGCATCTAGAAAAAAAAGAGCTTTGGAGCGATTGTAAATATGAGAAAATGCTTTTCATCATAGAAGGCATGGACAGCTCGCCAATGACACATTATCTATCAAAAGACTCCTAAGGTAAATGATACTTATTCACAGGTATATGCATACAATTATTAATTGTGCCTAACCACAAAATACATTGTTATAACATTAATAATTATATGCCGAATATGTGAAGTGACAAGGTGAAGGAAAACCTGTAGTTTTTGCCACAAGGCTAAGAAAAAATTGGAGAAAGTTGATCCAGAATCACCCAATATTTATGTTCTCTATTATTTGTTATTACGTGTCTTATTACTCGATACTAGTGCGAGGTTTGGTTAATAAAAAAATATAGAAATTATGGCCAATTAAATAGTTAACATGCAAACAATATTTTTTTGCCCTATCATTTTCCAATCCTGAGAAAAAAATTATAATTGTGGAACAAAAAATATATTATTAATCCAAAAGGTAGGTACACGACTTGCCGCTACTTTCACGAGGTTCAACGTTTTCGCATTTCGAATGTCAAAACGTTATCAGCTGTTGCTCTCTCTCTCGCTCGCACCCGTGGTTTCGGTAGCATTAATGAACTTTCTCCGTGTACTTACTCCGGCTTTCTCTTTCTATCATTCGCTACTATCGCGGTCGGGCGCGGGCGCGATTGTCATTCGCGATGCGCGCGCAGTACCGCTAGCTTCTATGTAGCATGCAGCATCTCCGTCCGCCATCGAATCAACATAACCCAGATTAATTTTCACTTTCTCGCCGTTTTGCGCTGGCGATGGGCTATGTCTGATATTTCGGGCGAATAATTTTTAACGTAACGTCTTTTTCTTCGTTTCCTGTCTTCTGTCAGTCATTGAATCTCTCACTTCGCGATGGGTTTCACGCATTTGGAAAAAGTCGGTCTGGTGTCTCTAGTGGTTTTTGGTTACGTTATTGTGAATAAGTTTTGTTGGTATGTATACAGAAATTTCTTAGGACCCCGGGCGAGGAGAATTGACTTCAAGGGGCTCGGAAAATGGGCATGTAAGTATTCATTTTCAATGCTATTACGATATTTTATATTCAAACAAAATATATCAACTTTCATGCACCGTTAACTAAACTGTCACGTGTTGTTGTTATGATTGATAATTAGCACCGGTTCCATTGATGGCATTCATAAACACAATATTTTAAGCAGTTTATAAGACCAACAATGAATGAAACATGTAAATAATTATTAAGTAATTTAGTAAAGTGTCTAAATTTTGATAATAATTAACAGATCTTCATTCTTTATTAAATGTTTAAGTACCTACGTACCTCCCGATTATTATAAATATTATAGGTATATCATAATCATAGTGAGTATTATTGATCTACTATTAATACACTCCCATGGGTAATACCTACTTAATATTATATGCTTCGTTTACATACTTAAGTATAGTGATGGCCAACCATTCTCACGTCACGCCACACGTATATTATTTTTATATATTTTATATATTTTTTTTGCGGCACACTAAAAAACTAAGTCACAGTGTTTGTAAACTCTTAAATTTTCATATTATTTATTAAATAATCAGATCAAAATATAACTAGTTAGAGGGTACATATCTATTATGTGATTTTTTGTAGGTATATCATTATTATCCGCAACGTTTTTAGTGTGGGTCGGTTGGTAATCACAGAAAAACAATATTCTGTATGTTGGAATATCTAAAGATGGTGACTATGTTATAAACTCTTGTTTTCAATATAATTATTGCCATCTTAGGTGACACGTTTTGACATGTTTTTTTTATAATGTATGGATTCAATACTTTGCGATTTTTCGAGATCGTTCAATCAACGTAATACTCAGCTTTTAATCTGACAATTACAAGATAGCCAGTGTTGCCAAATATTTTCTAACATAAAAGTTAATTAGATACTTACCAAACCAAATAAATCGTTTTAAACTACCACTCACAAACTACTATTCAGTCTATAATCTAAGTATTCAGTATAATAATTGTAAACTAAAAACATGTTATGTACCCATTGTCGCAGAAGCGTTAAATGTTAATAATGAATACCTGAGAATGCTAAGCCGCAGGCGACTTTTTTTCTCTACTTACCTACAAGTAAAATACGTCATCTCTAAGAAAAGTGTACAAAAATAGTAATTTCTATCATAATTTATAATGAAAATGGAATTAAATATTGCGGCACACTTCCCGATCGCCTATGGCACACTGGTTGGGAATCATTGATTTAGTAAGTATCTATTCATGTATAGGTATTTTATGATTATGATAGTACAAAGTTTCTAGGTAAAATCGTGTTTGTTTAAGGTTTTGCTTATCAGTAAATAAGTAATAAGTAGTTATTATAAAATAATATTATAACAATTTAATAAATCGACCTTATCAAGAAATACGTTTTTATACAAATTTAATTACGATGACACATAAAATGATGATTTTTTTGTGACTTCGAAATAGAAATTTGATTAATTTTATTTCATTATCCAAACAGTGTTTCTCAACCTTTTTTGATGGTGACATTTTACAAAATCTTGAGAAACGCCTACCTATCTGAAAATTATTATAAAATATACATAATATATATTGAGGAAATGTCCCGATTATAAGTCTTTTGAGCAGACAAGAGCCGTATTTTTGAAATTTCTTTTAGTCTCAAAGCCAACCTTATATTATTGCCGCATTGATGGGAAAGTAATTTTATCATACATTTTCTTCAAAGCCATTCTTCAAGCCAATAAATATTGTCATAATTTCTGTAACTGTAACGTCATCATGAAAATTTGAAGCACTTTGACAGAAATAAAATTAACCGTGCGTAGTAGGCGGTGACAATCGTTACTGGCAACGGGATTCCTCGATTTTTACTTTAAACGTAAAGCTGAAAAATAGGTCACATAAAACCTTTTCCCTCTCTATTACTTGAATTCTCGCGGAAATATTATTACCCCTCGAGGAGCTCCGGGGTTCTCCGGAACCCCGATTGGGAATTTAAAATGTCATACTTTCCAGGAGAATTTCCATGCATTTTAATATTTGTGTATCTTCCTTTAAAGCAGAAAATACCACTAGCGTGAGTACACTATTGGCATAATAGCAAAACATGAGCATACATTTTACCAGTGCGTACGCTGGTGCTATATTTCACTTCAGCGGTAAGTGAGATTATATGAATTGACCGTCAGTGTTGTCATTGTTTTGATATTATATGTTGGTGGATACTGAATACCTATTCCATGACCCCCCATCCTGAAGCGGGCCCCCAGGCTAGGATATTTGGCGGGCCCCCTACCTATCGCTAAGGATAAAGGCAGTGTAACGCTCTACATTAATAATAAATGGTGTATGCGGTTAAATTAATGTATATATTTAGTGTTTTTTGTGTATATATATGTACATCCATTTGAATTATGAAGTTGTCGAGTATTGAGAGACAATTAAAAATTGTAATAATTAATTTTTAATAATAATATTAATGGAAGGAAAATAGCGCCGCAGGCGACTTTTTTACTAACTAACTGACTAAAAGCAAATTGGTGATGTGTGTTTATCTCAGTTATCTGGTTGACTCGCCTCGCCGGGCCCCTCCTGAGCCCGGGCCCCCAGGCTAGAGCCCTGTCAGCCCCTTCCTTGTGGGGGCCATGACCTTTTTTCTTTTTTATGAGAAAACTGTTATGAAAAGTAAGCTTGGAATGTGGATATATTATAAAATAACTAAATCAGTTATGTTTGAACTCTTCACTTAATCGAATGAGCGCATGGCTCGTTCTCGTTTATCAGACGGTTCTCAAAATGTTTACGCGAAGTAAGTTCAATTTTGATCAGTAACTATTTAAGGATGTTTTACTTTACGTGCGTATAAAAACGAAGTCGTATTTTCTTCTCGGTTGAATATTTGGCACTTGTGGATTTTACGAGCAAGTAGAAAAATGGCACCGTAGGCAATGATTTTTTTATTTTATTTTAAATTTAATAAGGCATACAAATTATAAAAATCTATAAGATTCGCTTTGCAACCTTCTTCAGTGCAGATTCTAAAACGGCGCAGATTAAACGAACAGAATCGACTACCCTCATCGTTAATTCGCTATCGTTAGAGATAAGGGTTGTTTCTTTATTTAATCAATTTGACCTAACATAATAATATAATGCATATACGGTTATGCCAACAGTGGAGTAGTAAACATAACGCTCTGAATCCGCAGGTCTCGTTGACGTTGATATAACAAAATTGAAACGTTATTGAAACGTATTGCAATCTGTTTTTATTTATTTACAACATTATTGTCATATTCTGTTAACGCGTCTGCAGCTATCAGCTAAAATATATTAAAAATATTTTTTTAGTATACCTGATCTGAGAAATAGTTGTGAATATTTCCAGGTTCCTTTGACCTATTCTGCAAAATATATCAGTATTAAAAATTTGTTTTTGAGGTATGTTCTTACATCCCACTATATCATAGTCGCTAGCTGTTATCACGTGAAAACTGGTACCTAAGAAAAAAAGAAAAAATATATTTTTTTAATTCTGACAGCATAAATATTACGTTACTTTGACTTAACAACTAGTATTGGTTTATTTTATATGAATTTTTCAAAGAGGCCTCCAAACCTGTCAGTGATTTGGGCATCCACGTACTTCATACTATCACTGGATCAAGAGCATTGTTCCAATGAAATGGGCGAGTGGTTAGTTAAGATAACTCCCCAATCTGTGGAGGCCCAGACATATTTCGACGACAACTAACTGTTGTAAATGGTAAGTACTTACCTAATTTAGGTACCCTTTTTTACGTAAGGCATTATTAATAATTATTATTCAATAATTTTAAAATCGCAAAAACTATAAGTATTGAAATTTTGAAATAAAATATCCCAGATTTAATTGTGTGTAAGTGACCATTGTGTCCAGATTGATAAGCACTGTACAAATTTACTCGTCTTCCTACGACGAATAATATCCATTAATTTGTCGTTTCATGACATGGGGACAAAATTGGTTAAATGTCTCAAATGTGATTGCGTTAATAAAATTCCTTCGGTGTGTTAGGTACCTACTTACTTAATTGATTTTACCGGAAATGACCCCTTGCTCTTTACGTCGCGGGTCACATGACCTTAATCCTTATTCGATTTTACGATCGCGAAGGCAATAAATAATGCAAAAGTCTTTACGTTGTATTGTCATTTAAAAATAATGCAAATTTGTATTCGTACGTAACCATTGTTGAGTAATCGGAATTTATCGATTTTCAATGACATATGCAATTAATACTAAGTACTTATAGAAGAATAAACTCAGTAGGTACCAATGACATTATTAATGGACGACGCACTCAATACAGTAGCCAGCAAGTAAATTCGCGCATTCGCATATATAGGAAGACGTCACGCAATTTCCATTATGCGATATCACGCAACGGGAATTTATAGCAATATGAACTTTATTGTAATGGCGTTAGAGCAGTGTTTCTAATGTCAATGTTCATTTGAGTGAACCCGTTTGAACCGAACCATTCGGCAGACCCAACAAAAAGCATCAGGAATTTATAGCAATATCACCTTTATTGTAATGGCGTTAGAACAGATTATGCCATTCGGCAGACCCGACAATAAAGTGAGTGTCATTTTCTTTTCCAGATGATTCGTCCATATTAATGTCATTGGTAGGTACTCAAATGGATATGTAGAAAATAAGATAAAAAAAATTAAACATGGTACGGTTTATCGCGTTAGTTAGGCCTTTCATTGCAATATGTCACCCTGGTTGCATTAAATAATATAGGGACCTACTAATAAATTATTATTTGACAATAATAATATATTATTAGGTACCTACTAAGTATTAGTATTTAGTTTATACCTAGATAGTTATTTCTGTTGTAATATGATTATCAACCAGTTGTAAAGAACCTTTTCCCCTTTTGAAAAAACCGAGAAAATTCAATTATGTAGGTCTTTAAAAGTTTCTACATTGTTCTTTAATTAAAAATATATTTCTTCCGAAATACTAACATCAGAATATTTATAGGCTGTATTCTCGTCGCACCTAATGGCCGCTGGTTCCTGACTCTTGACTCCTGAACCAGACAATTTCTCTTGACACTATTTTTTCAATGGAAGTGTTGAAGGATAGTGAGTAGGAAGTCGGGAGCATCCCACCTAACGTAACTCACCGCCTTTTTTTCACGGCAAAGCCTTGTTAATTCAATCTATATCCATGTCTCTTATCTCATATGTAAAGCCAAATACGCGTAATATTTAACTTCCCCGAATCGATGGTTTTAATTGTGTAACAACTTGACATAAACCCATACATTACTACCAACACACTTTCTACCTTTTCACGACTGAATTCATAATATTTGTATAATATGATGCGATCCAATGACATTATTAATGGACAACGTACTCAATACAGTAGCTAGCAAGTAAATTCGCGCATAGCGACATTCGCACATGTATAGGTAGACGTCACGCAATTTCCATTATGCGATAGCACGCATCGGAAATTTATAGCAATATCACCTTTATTGTAATGGTGTTAGAACAGTGTTTCTAGTGTCAAAGTTCATTTGAGCGAACTCGTTCAAACCGAACCATTCGGCAGACCCGACAAAAAGCATCGGGAATTTATAACAATATCACCTTTATTGTAATGGCGTTAGAACAGATTATGCCATTCGGCAGACCCGACAAAAAAGTGAGTGTCATTTTTTTTCAGATGCTTCGTCCATATTAATGTCATTGGTGCGATCGGTCATAATCCATATTATTTCTGAGTTCCCTGATCCATCCCTAAACATGGCTGGTCTATACTATACGAATATTGCCTTTTCGATGACCCGCTATTATTAATTGCAAAGTTAAAAAGATAATGCAAAATTTATTTATTATTTTTGAGTTTAGTATTTTATTATTTATTAGTATTAGTATTTTTGTCTCAATTACCCATCGTTATTTCCATAATTGGCGGGAAGAGGAAAAAAAGGGGGATGATACATTTTACTCAAATCATTTCAATCGTGGTTAGAAATATCTAAATCTTACGTTATTTTTATGCATCGTATTGGTAACAGACCGGAGACCAATAATTTTAGATTTATAAACGTAATCGAATTATATTTGAATAACTGAGTAATCTAGTTTATTTGTTGGGCAACATATCAGATATCAGACTCCTACTGACATCTAAATGCAAATCTGCATCTTCATCATTAACAGTTTGTCACGGCAATCAACTTTAATAACAATTTCAAATAATCGCAAACCTTCAGAATTAATTTTAATCGACTGCGTTATCATATTTATATAATAAACATGAATTTCATAATAATTCTAAAAAATCTTGGAAAGTTTAATTATTTAACATTAGCATACCGTTTATACTGTCGCAATACAATAAACCAGTGATTCTCAACTGTTTTTGTTTGGCAGAACCCTCGGGACATTAAATTATTATTAAGATCCAGATAGGAAAATTATAAAATATACGCGTGGACAATTAGTAAATAGATATTAACATGATGCCTACGTACATAATTAAATTAAAAACGTCACTTGCAACTAGTTTTAAATTTCAAAATCATATCGGATCAGCGCCGCAGGCGAAATTTTTGATAAGGTAGTTATTTTAACAAATCTTTTGTCCAAAGCTAATCGTCAGACCAGTACACAAACATAATAATATGTAGTATGGCAATAAGTAACTACTAATTATAAAGTAATTATAACGTTATCATGAAAATTTTAAATAGTTTGTCAGAAACAAAATGAACAGTGCGCAGTGCATGGTGACGTTCATAACTGACAACTTGATTCCACGATTTTTAATTTAAACTTTAAAGTGTTTCTATATTTAAAAATATGTCAGGCCTTATTTTACGCTAAGTACTTAATACCAAATTGGTGTCAAGTTTTATTTTTTGAGAATCGTCCACAACCCCGATTGGGAATCACTGCTGATTAGACATTAAAGTTTATTTTAAAACTAGTATTAACATGGTGAATTGGGTAATTTTCAATTATTATAATATTGAAATAATTTGGCGATGTGGGCTGGAAAATACACGACACTTCTTAAATATAGATCTTTCGTCGACAATAAATTAGTAAGTATTGTAGTTATTAGTTATTTATTACAATTCCGTTGTACTGTGATGAATTTTCATTGTATGCATCTATTTTCCAAGAGCAAGAATAGAGTTTTTACTAATTATGGTCACTAAATTACATCACACAAAGCATTGGCAAAGGGTGGAGGTAGGCTGTTGAAAACCGCCATAAATAGTGCACACTAAACATCGTCAGTCATACGTATTTGTTTTCATTGAAATAAGACTACAATTTACAGAATTATGGTGTTGGTTAGTTTTTAAAATTTAATTACCTTAGCCCTGCGAAAACCATGCCATAATAGATAATAAAAGTGACATAATAATCTGCCTATAAAATATATAAAATTATGCAATTAAATAATACATTCTTTTATCTATTATAGTTTGGTTAGGCAGAGTTTAATTTATTTTACAACGTTTTTATTAGCTCGTACTCTTATTTGTACGGTACAAATCTTGCAATCGATTTTTAACTAACTTCCCGACTAGCTAGACATTTGAAACTTTTAGAATATACCAGAACACGATGCCAATGCATTTTTTAAATACTTTTAGCGATCTTTAAGTAGAATTGAATTCATTTTCAGTTAATTCTGTTAACTGTGAAAAGTTATTTCGGAAGAAATCCGTAATCCAATCCACTATTATTGGTTGCTAGGAGTCTGGGGTCCTAGCAACTAAATTATTAATATATATGTGCGTTACTATGGAAATCAAAATGACATTTCAGTATTATTTCTATCAAGTACAAATTTTTTTGATCGTTTAAGCTAGCAAGTCAAGTTTATATGATTCAACAGAAAATTTAAAAACGTTGTAAGTATATAAAAAGTTCTTTTTATCTTGTTATTATTTATAAACTAACCAATGTCACCTGTAAAGTCTTAGTTCAATAAAAATAAAAACGCACGACTAACAAAGTTAAATGTGCACTATTTATGGCAGATCTTAACAGCCTGCCTCCCCCTTCGCTACTGACACATAGTATTTTTATTATATTCGACCAACATTCACAGCATTTTTCGGATTTGAGTGAAAATGCTCATAATATATTATGCCAAATATATTTAACGACTTTAGTAGGTACCTACTTATAAATTAAAAATAGTAAAAATGTGTGTAAAAGAGTTTCATCTATACGGTTTTAATTAAAGTGACTAATAATAATATGTATATATGTATTTGCCTTAATCAGACCTACCCTAAGAAATATACACGTCTTATTAATGGCTCATAAAAGTTTGAAATTCAATTTTCGAATTTAGAATTTATTACAATAACCATATTCGGTAACACTATCCTGTTCTTGCCTTTAGTTTTTTTTTTGTAATATTTTTTTGTGCTCATCTCGAAACCCATGTTTTTCATTCTAGCCATCAAACATCGAAATGGGTTCGGTGGTTTTCGCATAATTTTGTGTATGGTACGGAATTATAATAAGTATAAGTATAATAAATATATAGATAGAATATTGTTGGTAGTTTGCAGCAGTCAAAATTCAATTATTGGTACCGAATACTACCTACCTGTGATATTTGGTTTACGGTTGCATCAAGTTCAAGAACACTTGGGCCTTCACCGCTATTCCAAAGGTGCCAACGACCAGTTTTCTACTACAACATCCGTTACTATAGCAAGAGAATCGAGAGCTGAGTGATGTAGTTGCACTATTTTTAAAATTCAAATAAATAATTATTAAACATCGATATTTTTCGATTAGACGTATTAAGGACCGTGGTGCTGCTTATACTTAGATGTGAAGTAGAACATTGTTAGTATATGTTAGTGAACTAAAAAGCCCCTCCTATTTAGTTAATCGCACTTCCACTTCAGCGACTTCCGGTTATTGCCTAGATCTTCCTGTAGGACAGTATGATCGGCTATGGTCATGACGTTGTGCGAAACGTCATAATATTTCAGATCTATCAGATTAATATCACCATATCAATTATATAAAATTTATTATTTGACATTATTTATAAGTAGGTATGTAAAAATTAGATTAGAAAAAATAATTCTTTTAACTAAACCGACTAGTTTCTTTCCAATCGAGTTATTAATTTACTTGAATTATGAAAGTAGTTCATCTCTATCCAAATTTCGTCATAGCTCGCGTTTTGTTCGTCTAACCACATCACTTTCTTTTCGTTGGCGATTAGGTACGTACAGTTGGTACGACTGACAGACATGCGGCTGCGAAACAGTACTCGGCACAAAAAGGTTCCTCGGCCGAATAAACCTGCAAGCTGCTTCTAGGCCACTTTCACATCTGCCGAATTTGTAGGCATTCTGGCAGGCGCTATCACCGACCGGCATCGGAGCGATGATTGCACAAATAAAACTTGATCGTATCAAGCTTGCCGCTTGCAATGAGCATTTTTTATGCGCATGCGCGAATTCAGAACAATATAATAAAATACTATGCATTTTGAATATGTCATCATGTTCATTACCCGGTGTCGATTCACTGTTGGTGAGACTTCCCTTAGCTCCGTCCATTCTTCACGTTCCCTAGTTCTTCACTTCCATGTACATTCACCAAATATGATAAGCTCGTCTATCCAGCGGAATTTAGGGAGTCCTTGTGGTCATTTAGTGTCTCTTGGTTACCACTTTATGATGGAATATATCCACCCAACCTGTCTACTTATATATCGATGTCGTCTTTCCGCATTATGCCCGACATGCAACTTGCGTTGATGTAGATATCTTACCACCAAACAAATAATAATAAATATTCCGATACGCTATATTATACCAATACAGTAAATTCTGAAGCAGGTTTTTGAATGTGTGAGTATCCTACGAAAATGAACCACGCATTATAGACGTGCAATACACCAATATTAAATGAGCGTCAATGCATAAACCGAGAGCCGTTGTCAGCATTCGACGTATTACGTATTCTTGACACGTGTTTAAATTTATCCCATATTCTTCCTTACTCGAGACTGGTTGCCTGCTTCTCCTTACCCGTTAGGTACTTCAGTTCCCATTATTTCTGAGTTCTCTGTATCTTACATAAGGGGTCCATTTGTTTTACATTTTCAAATAATCTAATTCAACGTTTCATATTATACCTTAATTTTTATAACCGGTTTACTATAACGACAATAGCTAACCTAACCTAACTCTGTATTCCTTGTCTGAAAAAACTCACTATGAACCTATCTGTTGGCAGTTTGATTTAGGTTTAACGTTACGTCAAAAAATGTACTTAAGTATATGGTATATACCTACTTTTATTACCATGGTCTATCTCTATTTTATCTTCTTTAGTGGCACGTTACGACATATACGTCCGAGGCACTGACAGATTTTGAAAAACAATAAATTCCAATATGTTGATAATACAAAATATCAAGTTGTAACTATCGCATAAAAATTCAGAATCCGCTAAACTTTTTGATCCATGCATGCAGCCTTGCAACATTTTATTGTTATGTTCGCGAAAGTACAAACTGCCACCAGTAAATACATGCACGTGTGTGTACATGGGCTATAATATCATGTAACTAAAAATAATAATTATTTAAGATGTTAGTGATCACATAATATTATAATCGGATCACTGAGGGGTTTATTTTTCCTGTGTCTACGTATTGAGTCCCTTTGATGTTAGTTGAAAGGATTTTGTTATAGGTAGGTACTCAACACCTCTTTAAGATTTTCGTATAATTTAATAATTGTATGACTGAATTGAGCTGTTTTCAGGTCCTCTTTTAAATTTTCTAACGGACCGTTTGCGGTATTTGCGTCAAAGAAACACGCCGCTGATCTTCTGCAATATTTTTGGAACGAGATTCTCTCGTGCGACGGTATTCCATCGCTGAAGTCATATTATTCATTTCTCTTCTCTCACATTTATTATTTTTTGGTACACAATTATTTGGGTCAACGACGCATCGGCCGCTTGCACTATAAAAAGGTTCTTTCAATATTCGTTTAGCGGCTAAGACCGAGTTATTACCAGCCTTTTTACCTTGCTAGTTTTTTTGTCGATTTTTGTTGGGAAAGTGTTGCTTTCTCGGTAGGTAATAAATGATATTGGTTTGACACGAGGTTAACACATTAATACTTAATAAGCAATGTGTGAATGTCGCTGCCATAGAAAAGTTGTCAAACTTAACAAGTTGACTTTTTTATTAAAGATTCAAACAGAAAGCGGTTTCGGTGACAACAAAAAAATGTGAACACTCATGTACTTTAATATCAAAAGATTACTCATATTTATAGGTGAATACGTTTCAATTTGTATTGGGTACCTACACAACACAGAACAGATTAATAAATATAATTCAAATAGGCTATACCCCAATACACTACATTTTGAAGCGCGGTTTTGAATGTGTGAGCTACGAAAATGAAACAAACAATATAGACGTATAATAGTGTGTGTTGAAACCTAGGGGCGGCAAAGTATATGAAAGTATGGTGAAGCCGGCAAGTATGGTGAAAAAGTATGGTGAAACAGACTGGTAATCAATTTGCAGCAAAATTTCCATGTTAACATTATATTATATGGGTACGTTATAATGACCAAAGTAAATCCTCCGTGATGCCCTGCATTTTTTTTATCGCGTCGCCATTTCTCGTGAGTTATCGGCTGTTGTCGGCATGCTTCATGAGGAAGCCAAATCGTTGCCTATCTGTACTTTTAATACATCCATGGTTGAAACCTTCAAAAAATACACTAATATTGTATGAGCGTCAGTGCATAAACAGAGAGCGTTGACAGAACGAATGACAAGTTTAGAATGACGTATTCTTGATATTGCCAGAGCCGATTTGATTCGTCAAAGCATATTGAATGTCTCGTCAGGCCATGGACGAGTTAACTTGTGCGTTCTTGTAAACGTCATAACTTCTGAATAAATTGTTTGTGTATATTTTATAAACAATATTATTTATCGTTTTAGTGTGAAAATATTCACGATAAACTCGAGAAACATGTTGATTTGGTAAATTTTCACAAATATTTAGGTACTTACCATTCTGTTCTTTTTTCAAATTTTTAAGGGATTTCTATTATTCAAAAAATATCTGTCCTTCAATTATTAGTGTCTACCTAATATAAATTGGCTCGCAGTGAAAAGGCCACATTCTTCCATGCAAGAGATCAGTTGCCTGTTACTCTACATCCGTGAAGTATTTATTTTCAGTTCCCATTAATTCTGTATTCCCTGGTCTACAATGATTTAAACCTCTAAACAATTTGAAGTTTACCGTATGATGTTGTATCGGAAATTCAGCCCTAAAATATTGAGATTAAGTCCATGTCTAAATAAGCCATTTACTTATAAAAACCGCCTGAATACAAGGGAAAGACAAGAAAATAGGCAGGAAACTCATGTATTTTTTACTATAGTATGATTTCTACTTACATTAATGAGTCGATATGTTAAAATTTGCATTGAGTACATACTGATTTCCCCCGACCATGTCCGATCCTAATAGGATCATAATTATGGGCCTCCACAGAATAGAGGTTTGTATTAATAGATTTTGTTTTTTACGAGAAATGGATGTCAGTCACTTGCTCAACCTATTAGGTACACACCCTGACTCAGGCACAAATAGAAAAACAATATGTGTACTTGCCAGACCCAGGATTTGAACCTGGACCCACGGCGTGATAGTCCAACGCTTAAGCCGCGCGGCCACCGTGGGCGCATACTGATTTAAACCTTTAAAACAACTGCGTTTTAAATGCACAATAGAAGGTTACGTTTGAAGACGTGTGTATGAAGTTGCGTGTATCGCAGTTTAACGTGAGATGTTGTATCGGAAATGGATAGCCGTATAGTATTGGGATCAAATTAAGTGTCTATAACTAATACTTACAAAATATGTAAAAGAAACCACCGGAATACAAGGGAAATACGGAATAAAATAGTTTCGTTTAATTTATATACAATTCTGGCAGGAGGTACTCGTAAGGATCAGGTCGTATGTGTAAAATATTTGATAATAATGACAATGTCATTATCAGATATTTGATATCAATTAATATAAAATTAATTTTCTTATTCAAATCAAATCAAATTTATTTATTTTACATATAATGAACATAACAAATTATAAATTCAAAGCGTTCACGACATGACATAAAATTTAAAAAAATAAAAATACAGAGAATAAGTAATAAAATAAGAAATAAAATAAGAAAATAAATAAAATAAGTAACAAAATAAAAGTAGATGGAAGCACACACAGTGAACTTTGATAGACCCTATCTTAAAAACTTATAAAACAACGTCCACCTAAATTCACCTCACGTAAGTGGAATATATCAATATCCGAAGCGATTATTGAATCTAATAACATTGTAATATTACTGTGTGCAATGCTCCACGAACAACGCGTATTTTTTTGGATCTCAGTGATATACGGCTATATACTTCCGGTAAGACAGAACTGTGCTACGTCGAAATATAATACGTAGGTACAGTGTACATGTGACCAATACTCGGACGGCAAAAAGCAGTTTATCCCAGATAACTTGGCCATTTTACGTAGGTACCTACATTAAATTTCGTTTATAAAATTGTACTTACAACGAGGAAGAGAATTTTGCCAAGTTTAAACTCTTAATGGTCAATCGATACGCCGTGTTGGCTTAGTATAAAGTTCACAGTTCCATTGTTTCATAACCACGACGTAACTTAAACTCTTGTAATCAGTGCGTTTTTAGATAAGCCACGTTTTTAACTTCGGCCAGACTGCACGCGCGTGCTGTGCGTGACATCACAGATAACAGTTTAATCTACGTGATAGATTAAACGAGGCTTAAAAACTTTCATCGAAAGTGACCTTTAAGAACGTATTTAAATTTCGCTTCATTTAAGTGGGCGATTATGGGTAATCCAATACAGTTCAATGTTGCATAATCACCATTAAATATTTTAATAAGTACATTTTGTAAGTTGTAATTTTTTGTGGCGTGTAGTCCATAGATGCTGTGGATGCGGCACATCCCTTATATATTTTTTTTCGACCATGTTCGATCCTAATAAGATCATAATATGGGCCTCTATAATATATTGGAGGTTTGTATTAACAGATTTTTATTTTTATGAGAAATGGATGTCAGCCACTTGCTCAACCTATTAGGGCCATAAAATCAAACACATATTGAATAACAATATGTGTATTTGCCAGACCCAGGATTCGAACCTGAGACCCGCGACGCTATAGGCCGACGCATAAGCCGCGCGGCCATCGTCGGTGTCACACATATTATAATATAACAAATATGTTTAATATATACTTCGTATTCGTATGTACACGATGTGCAAAATAAAAAGCATTTTTTTAGGAGTATCTCCCATCTCAGATATATTCGCACGCCACTTGTAATTTCATTCATAAATCAATGACGTCAAATGATTTTCATTATTCACTCCACCCCATTGTCACAAAATCTTTTATACCCCCCCTCTAAATTAATTACGTCACATTTTTTTTATTCTTCTTATATTCGTTAAAAATAATTTGTTTTAAACGATCGATTTTAATAAAATGTGTATATTTTCTTGGTTTTGGTAAGTACGTCACATTTTATGCAACACCTATCCTCTTCGACACAAATTATCATTATGACATAATATGTGATACGGTAGCACATTTAAAATCGTCTCGACTGGAAGATGGTCATACATCAAAATCGGGCGCAATATTGTAACTGTCTTCCGTGCACACAAGCGAGGTAATACCGGTATGAATGAAAAAGCAGCCTCTGGACATGTGGCGATCTGATATATTTTTATAATACTGCGCCCCAATATGTCGAGTGAAATTTGTTGCTTGCAACACCTGCTGTTTTTTTTTCAAACTAAAATGTCGCATTCGAGCTGTGTGCGGAAGAATATTAATTTACATATATTTTGTGAATAGCAAATAAAATCACATATCCGACGTGTTGCAGTCGGGCGAATTTATATGTTTAGACTCGCTTGATTTTTTTAAAACTCTACTTAAAATATCTAAATATCCCTGTAGTCTACATTACGGAAAGATATTTTGGTGTTGCCTGAAATCTATTTGTAACAAATTACGTAAAATAAACATAAACAACATAATATTTCAATCCTGTCATTAACGCTGTCATAAGAATTGCACTCATATAAAAATAATAAAAATGATTGAATAGAGTACATATTTCTTACAAAGTGTATGCTGTTCAGATTATTAAATATTTAGTTGATTGATAAATATTCATATCCTATTTTTTTAGATGTAAAAGCAACTTAAATGCTTTCGCAGTACTCCAAAAGATTTCTGTACTTAGGTACATTGTTTTAAAGTGTTCTTGCAGCAAATGGCAGCAAAATTTTCGATCCTTCTTCATTCGCAATTTTAAAAGTTTTACGACTATTTTGTCCCATTAATATAGATACTATTGTTTGCATTTCTGTAGGCATTAATTACACACAAAATTCTCATGTTCATTCAATATAATATTAATATACCCCTGTTCTTCGACGCCTGATGTAGTCAGAACATAGTAATATGTATTTATATTTCATACATATACATTTCGGAATATATTATATTATACATTGAATGTTATCATCATTGTGTACATATTTTATGCTTACATAGTGAAATTTCATTATTAGGATATATTTCAATATTGTCAGCATTCGTTAATTTGCATAATAGTCGAAATATTAATTGCCAATCAGCGTTTGAATCAATACCATACAATAGAATAATTAGCATTTTTCAGTGGTTACCTATTAAATGATTTATTCAAGTCAAGTATGTATGTAGGTACAATAAAATAAAAATATATTTCATGGAATTGAATTGTGAACAAAAAAATAATTTAGGCCAGCAATATCTCCAATTATTTTATTGTCATGTAAAATTTAAGTAATAATATACTTAATACAATTTCAAACACATTTACTTAATACTTTGGACGCTGAAGACGCACCTGGCGCGTAATGACAGGTGGCCGATTGATATAATTAACGTGCATTTTAAAGGTGGTAATTAAAAAAGAGTTTATCTGGCGCTACAGGCTATTCAGGTCCATGGCCGACAGCACAACCGATCCCCAGGAATTTGTGTCCTGAGCTTTCTCTTTCCTGTTGGTCACACTCAGCCCATATGCATTTCTCTTAACGTTACCCGCCCATCTTTTCGGGGGATGGCCCAGGGGCCCAGCGCCTAGTGGGGCTTCTTCACGACCTATACGGTGTCATGGGCTCACCAGGCGCCAATTAATAGCAAAGGCTGTGCGGCTGGTCAATGCAATCCCTGGAGATGTAGACATTTTTAGTGATGTGCTACGTATTTTGTTTTTAAAAGTCATGTGGTGAACGTCTTAAATTAATGATTTGCTATGTGCTCAATGTGCCTTTTTTAAATAAATAAAATATTACTAGATTTAATACATACAGGAATCAATATGTAAATTTATGACTGACCAAATCCCTAAATATTATATTATATTGTTAAATTTAATATTATAGCAAGGGATGTTTTATATAAATAAATAAGAGATACATTTAAATTAAGTACCAATTAGACTAGATAAAGATTTATTGTGTAAATTTAATTACTAGCTATATTCATACAATGTTGAATTGTAATGTTCACGCCATAAAATCGATACTTTGTGATATTTTTGTGGAACGTCTGCTATGTAGGGGGCCTAGATATTCTCCACTTGACCCTTGTCCGCGAGCAGAGGCGGCTCTACCTTAAGTGTTCGTAGGGACCATCCCCACATTGATATCATGTAAATAATAATACACGTCCGATATTTTTATCATTGTCATAAAAGACCTACATAGTTACATGATTACATGATTAAATGAACTATTTATTTTATTTTATCCATCTAAACCCGTCGCAATTTTATAGATATATTTATTATTATTACCTTTACAAAAAAATAAAGCAATGATTGTAAATTATGTAAAAAAAATATAATGATGATTATGGGGTATTAAAATAATTAATTAAATTAATTACGCCCTATTTTACGGTGACACCTATGCACAAATTAAGAAAGCTATGGCGTCTATTTTTCACTGTCCGGGGTCACTCAGTCCCATCCCATCGCCGCGGTACAAATCTCGTTTTACAAAGGATATGAATGCATTAGCGTTAGTATACGCTTACTGGGGAGCGAATCAATAAAATTGTCCCCTAGGTGTGTAAAAACGCTCGCTTTATGTCTTCGTTCAAAACTGATAATTATTGTAAGTCAATAATAATAAATATTATTTTTAAGTTAATATTTTTACGCACGAATTTAAGATATGATTAAGTAACAACTCAGATATTCATATTATTTATTCTGAAAAATTACTCATTTCGTCATTAATAAAATCATACTATTATAAGTAGCTTGGTACATAATGTATAATATGAGAAAGTAGGTAGGTATGTATATTAAATAATTATTGGCTAAACCCCACCATCTAGAAAGTCGTCGAGCCGCCACTGTCCGCGAGAATATATCGCAAGTACAATAAATCTCTATTCAGTATCCAACATTATATTATATTGAGCATGTAGCAAATATAAGAAGACTCTGTCAGAAATATCTGATTTTACGATAATTGTCAATTCATTGAATCCAATAAAGTATTTTAATAAGATAAAATCGTAAATTACTACTTTTGGATAATTATAGCAGCTTGGTTAAACCATGGTATAACAATGGAGAGCTCTAGTCTAGACCCATCGCATCTAGCAACGTGACCGCCCCCCCCCTGAATCTTCACGCCCGAAGACATTAATTGTATTGGTTTTTAATTTCGATAATATCCGAATACTTAGATAGTCTTTTCTCATTTCTCTGTTAGGCTCCAGGTTTCATACTCAACTCGAACGACTGTTTTCACGTCCACGGTGTATACCAGGAATTTTGTCTTTTTGGACAATAACTTAGATCTTGGAATAGACTCTTCAGTGTGAAGAACGCTGCATTTTTATTCTTCAGTCTGCTGGAAAGTTCAAAGTTCATCTCGTTCTTTTGGGAGATATTGGTTCTCAAGTACTTAAAGACAGCGGTGATTTCAAATCTACAAAAATGTTTCTTGTGTGTATATTCTTCCTCGACACTCTTAATTATTTGGCCTTTTCAAAGTTACACACTCTTTGGATTTATTCTTTTCATCGCATCCTCGAGATGGCTTTATGAATAAATGAAATTAAACAAAATGTATATAATAGCACTACAACATAGTGCAACAACAAATGATAATAGCCGCCTTATCATTGGCGGCAATTCTTTTGAAAATATTAAGTCACAACGAAACAAAATAAATCACCTGATCAACTTCGTCAATGGGTGAATTTTTGTTTCTACATGTTTGATTTTAATTCTGTTGATTATGAGGCCGATGCGAAGACCACTTTTCGAATCAAATTTAGTATGTTCCGAAAATGGCTGTACATGCATACCTATATATCTAGTTATTAAATTTCGTAAAAGTTTATTTGCTCTACATATTTAGATAATAACAAGAATTACAAATATTTTGGACATGCCTGGTTTTGATTCTGAACGTCATTAAAATATGATGAAATTATGCAGATCTGCACCATTCTTCTTTATTCTTGTTAAAGAGCGTAACACAATAAGTAAACTGAAATCTTTTCATAATATTAAATTGACGAGTTTCGCGTTACAATTAAATTGTATTTTCTCACACTGTCTCGAATAACAGTAACCTCGTTGTTTATTCAAAAATTAGCTAGCAGTTTTAGATGATTTTACCATTTTCATTAGTATAATTACCATTATTCAAGGTCTAATAATCACGTTATTTATTTTACGATTAAGTAGATAACTATAGTGATTTCCCGCAATATGCCCTCCGTAAAATATAAATAGAAAAAATCGACTGAGGAAATAATAGACAGTTTTGATTTAAATAATAAAATTAATTCATTTATTGACATGTATGTATATAGCATGTTGGATACATCAATCACTGAGTGGATTTTAGTCGACAGTACCATAGACCCATATTGAAAATGTAAAAAAATGTTCATTCTGTTATAATATGATAAATGATTTCATTAGGACTTTCAAGAGGACACATTACCCATTCCCATTTTTATTTCGTTGACCATCTAACTCGAAAGTCATTTTCAAATTAACCACGAGGAAACCCGCGAAACATCTTTATATCACTTGATTCGTACTGCATTACTTAAGGTCTGCTACAGGAGTGAATGAAAGATAAAATAATGTAATTCACCCTGCATTAAACTAAGGCTTAGTTCATTTTTACAGTCGCGCAGTAGGCTCTTTATAAAGTTGGAGAATAGTTTGACGAAGAGTGCAACGAATGCTCAAAACAAGACCAAAACTTCATGAAAAATGTAATATTGAGTACCTATTTCTTTGTGATTGTGAATGACAAATTAGTGTTTTGTTTAATTTTTAACGCCTTGTCGAAGTGCCTTCAGACACATATTAATACATATGTTTAAATTGAATAGTAACAATGGAATAGTGTGGTAGATTATAGTGCCTGTATACATGCATGGATTTACTGGCACCAATAGTGTTTAAATTATACTATCGCAATAATAAGTGTTTACGCGTAATCTTGCTAACTGTCTCGCCAATCACATAATTCAAGCGTAAGCGAGACGCCTTGTTGTCACTGTTTGGTGCTATTTGATAGGTTGTGAAAATTGGTAAACGTTAAAATGCTCTGCGCGATGTACTTAGTACTTACAGCAGTTTCGCCACGATCGCGTTGTAGGTACTGCAAAGACGCAGATATTGCACAAGTTCCAACTGCCGCGTGAAAATTCAGAAGCTGTGCTTTTTTGATCCATGCGTGCAATCTTGCAACGTGCACCGCGTGGCCCATGGCCGCGATAATACAATACGTCAGCAGTAAATCCATGCGCGTGTAAACGGGGATTATTTCCAGTTTTGATATTGGATAGCAGATCACAGCGCACTTCTTGAAGTTGGACACGCCTTATGTAGTAGAAATAGGTACCTTATGACTTCATAAACTAAAATAACGAATAAGAAATCGAGTAGTAGATTACCGCCTATTTAAATTGTAGATATGCCAGGTATATAATTATATACTTATATATATTTGAAAATACGCCTTATAATTTAAATATCCTTACATAATATTATAGGTACTTACCTATTTCATAATATATATTATCAAAAGCAAAGAGCCAATCTGTCTAGTATTATAATATTGTGTTGACTTTCAGTGTGTTGGTATTTATCTCAAACTTAACATTAATTCACTGAAGTAAAATTGTTTAATGATTAATTATTGTCTAAGTTAATTACATCGCGTATGTACTCGTACGTTAATGTGCACGAAAAACAGTGTGTAGATTATAAATCGTAGGTAATAGGTAATTTGTTAGCGTCTCGAAATAAAATTACTGCCACCTAAAACATTACAGCGGGGTCTAAAATAAATTAGAGACAACTGACTGACGGGACAACTGGGCGTCGCACCGATGAATGAGATTCGCGAAACAATACACATACTAATATGTTTGTTATAATTTGAATGAGTATGTAGACACACATCTAGTAATATAAAGCATCTATAAGAGTCAATGATATTAATATGGACGAAGCATCTGGAAAAACAAATGACACTCACTTTTTTGTCGGGTCTGCCGAATGACATAATCTGTTCTAACGCCATTACAATAAAAGTGATATTGTTATAAATTCCCGATGCTTTTTGTCGGGTCTGCCGAATGTTTCGGTTCGAACGGGTTCACTCAAATGAACATTGACACTAGAAACACTGTTCTAACGCCATTACAATAAAGATGATATTGCTATAAATTCCCGATGCGTGATATCGCATAATGGAAATTGCGTGACGTCTACATATACATGTGCGAATGTCGCTATGCGCGAATTTACTTGCTAGCTACTGTATTGAGTGCGTTGGACATTAATAATGTCATTGACAATAGTCAATGTTCCTTTAATGTAAACACGTGTGCGCAAATGTAAAAAGGTGTTTACACAAATGTTTCCAACCTCCGCACAAAGAAAATTTGTGCAAAGTAGTATGTGGTCTCAGGCATCAAAATTAGATGAGAATATTTTGCATTTTAGGTAAAAATCATTACTGCCGTTTCACGGTAAAATATTTTGATATATTCACGTACGCATCTACTCAGAAAATGATGAATCCTTCAGTACACTACATTCAGCTTGCATCTTAGGACATTTTTACCATTCACTGGCTACCAAAATTCCAACAATATAAGCAGCCCTTGTTCCGGTGAAACGTCATCTGTTTCGCAATTTTTCGCGTTTTTAATTTTGAATGCGAATCTTTTTTGAGAAACAGTCAATTTCCATACTTCAACAATTTAATACTCATATCTCTTTATATATATATTTATGAAAATTAAGTAAGTCTAGAATTTTGAGATTAATATTGATCCCTTTTTGAGTATTTTTTAAATGTACAGATTAATTATATTGAATTGAGAATAGAGAAACAAAAACAAATATAATTACGTTGACCTTAGGTCATATTTTTAGCTGTCATTGCATAGGTGTTTTGTGTTTGAGAAGCTCTACAAAATTTTGTCGACAAATAACTTGATAAAAATAAATTCATTATGCTACGTTCATGGGAAACTGTTTTGTTTTCTTGTGGCTTTTAAAAATCGCCAAGGCCGCTTTTTCTTACTGAGTTCATTAATACCTATTTAAATTTTAACTGTTTATTTATAAATCTACAGTTAGCTTTATTTTTGACTGTACCAATTATTATAAGTGGGTAGCATCAATTTTTAGAGCGAATTTTTAGTAGGTATCTTCATTATTTCGCTGAAATTAGAGATTAGGCATACCTAACCAATTCCATTATTTCTTTAACCGTGAGAAACTGTTCCTTCAAGAATACTCGTGTAGTGCTTTTTCATTGTCTCTTTCGTCACTTAATACAGACACATCAGCTCGCGACCTCGAGCGTTATGACGTGGTCGTACTAGTGTACTTCTAAATGAAGAATGATACTGATTTTAAAAATTCAAAAGTTGAGACCTTTCACGTCCTGACACGTAAGCGTTGAACAGCTGGTATTTTTTCGACTTACATCTGTTTGAGTTAGTTGAACATAGACCATGTCCCATGTCCATTTATTTTAATTGTTCACTTGAAATCTTCAACAACCGTCGTAAATAAGTATTCAAATAAACAGTACTTCTGCTTATTATTTGACAATATATTGTATATATACCACACGGCGTCTCTTCTTGCATCTTCCGAGGTCTTAGCACCGCACCATCCCGAAGCTTCGCTGTATACAGAGAATTCGGTTAACTTGAATAACAATAAAACCAGGGTATACTTATGTTGAGGACGAATAGGCAAGTGGCCGAACCAGGTCTAACATTGCCTCTTCACTCCCAGCGTGATAACTACTCGTTACTTCTAAAGTTCACACACGCGGTATCCGCCGGAAACATCTATTCTCAAAGCTCTGTATAGTAAAGCAGAATCGTCAGAATGCAAGCGTTAAAGATTCGGCGTTATTTGATTTTTATCGAGTTAAGTTCTTTGTAATCTCCCCTGATAAATATGTAATGTGTTTTCGTCCACGTGTGATGATATCAATGCGGTGATGTCCAGAGCGCATTTGTCCATCTTTAAAAACATATTTTAAAAACTTGGTTAAAATATTAAGCTACTGTTCCCCGCGCACTTCGTAATTATTTTACTACTTTAGTTGTAGATACTGAGAAAGTTAAACCACTGTCTCAATTTTCATAAAATATCCACAAAATATGTAAATTAAATTAAGGAAGTTTCCAAACTTATTAATATGATTTATTACATTATTTTATGAGGATTAAACAGAGGTATCGGCATTCCATTATAAGCTTAAATTCGGTGTGGGTATCTTCATTAATTGGAAATTTACCGTTTAAATTGCTGAGATGAATTCATCCGCTTAAGTACCTCTTTAGTGGATACATTAAATTGATTTTGCAAAATTTCACTAAACCTACTTATAAAATAATATTGTACTTACGTAAGTGCTTAATTTTTTATATATTTTTTTTAATTATTGTAAGTAAAATTACTTATATAAAACATTTTCAATTGATATATCTTGGCGGCTCTCGTGGTGCAGTGCATAAAGCGCTGGCCTTCCACCCGAGAGTTCTGGGTTCGATTCCCTGTGAGGACACATTATTTATGTGATTTTATCGAAGTCTGGGTGTTTATGATTGTTCAAAATTACTAACGTTTACACATTCACCTTGTACGAAAAAGCAAGGAGATGGTCATTAATAATTCAAATTCAATACATCTTCATAATATAAACGGAATTTAAATATTCATTTTTCTTCTCTTACTGCCGTATTCTGTCGAAGATTGCAACGCACCTGGTAAATGTACGTCTCCATATCCTGAACGAGTCTTATCAGAACATTAACGCCTTGGGCTGTGTGCAATGAATGACCCACTTACAAAATATAGGGAATGCAAAACCGGTATCCCAGTAGTACAGAAATACCGGTTTTAAAAATCGACAATACCGATATATTCGGTAACAAAGTGTATGTAATTAACATAAAAGGTTTATCAGGACTTTTTGTCGAGTTACTTCCGTTGCCCTTCGACGTCCTTGGTGACCAGCAATCACACGTGCAGATTTGCGAAATACATTTAGGTACATTATAAATAGATGTTTCCCTAATTTTAAATTTAATCAATTTGTTCGCCAGTCGCTCGCATGTTTTAGAAGTTGTCAGGTGTATTAATTATCGTCCTCGATTTAAATATGGATGTTTCTTTTTTCTAAAGCGCTTCTTGCAATTATTTCTAGTGTGATCTTGTGGCCTGACTCCAGCCCGTTAGAAAACTAGAATCAACGTACTTTATCTTGTTCACCCTCTCTACCGATTTGCTCTCAATGCAGGGCTCGAAATGAACCGGAGCGCACCAAAGCGCCGTTCTGGTTCATAAAATCCCCAAAATTTCCGCGCGTGGAAAAATTATTTAACCGTCTGAACTAGATAGGTCTTGTAACAAAAAAAACCGAGTACACTTATTTTTATAAAATATGGGTACATAAAATCAGAAAACTATGGTGATAGTTTCGTAAAATTATCGAGAGCTCCTGTTCGTAAAATTTTCCATTTCGAGCGTTGTCTCAATGTACCTAAGGCGGACATTTTTAACCACCTGTCTACTGATGACCATAACGAATGCACATTCATCAATTTGTTGAAATCAAGATTTTAACTTATTTTATTATTTATTTTGTGAAATTATTTAAAAAAAATGCGATTTCATACCGGTTTGTATGGTAATCTGTAGGTCTTTAACACAGTTTGCGGCATTTATAATAAATTCGAGTAGATTATTATTGAATTATTCTCACTTTTCGTATGATGTACAAATTTATTATTTAAAGGCTGTTATTATATTAAAAGAAATATCAACAAAAATATTATTAAATATTATGTTTGTATCAATTAAACCAATAATGTCGTAAGACGAAAGCATTTTTGGTTTTTAAAAAATGTAGAAAAGTTTCTAGTTAACTATAATCATAATATTATGTTAATAAAAATAATTAAGTAACACAGCGCTCGAAATGGAAAATTTTATGAACCGGAGCGCTTGACAATTTTACGAAACTATTAACAATGTTACTTATCTAATTCTATACATATGTGTATTTAAAAAAAGATTTAGTTAGATTTTTTTATAATATGACATATCTCGCTCAGACGGTCAAATTAATATTTACACGAGACGGAGCGATAATTTCGGGGATCGTATGGACCGGAACGGCGTTCCGGTGCGTTCCGGTCCATTTCGAGCCCTGAAGTAACAGACAACGAAGTAATATCATTAAATGTGTTCTTTCTTTAAATAAACTATCATGTTTTCCCGCCAAAAAATAACAGTAGGTAGAGATGCCACTTAACTTAATTTGTTAATTAACGCAACTTTGCACTCCGGCTCTAGGATGAAAAATAAATGATGTAGGTACCTACCTACTTACCAAATATATTCTAAAAATATTTATTTATTACTACATAATATATATTTTATATAAGTGAATATCATTTGATCTAATTTTATACTTGGTAGGTAATCAGGTAAAAAGGTGTATCGTTGTATTAAAAAGTGCAAAGTTATAAAGCATAATTAATAATCTAATGGAAATTAATACTACTACGTAATACATTTAATATTGTACAATGTTCTATTAACAAATTTTCTTTAGTATCTACATTATTATTATGTATGTAATATATTATTGTTTATTTTGGAATATTATAAATTTAATATATTTATTGATTGGATTTGCGATCAACTGATAGAACTCCATTATAATGGTTTTAAAACAAAGTTTTTCTGTGAGTTCAACAATATTGGAATTATTTTTATATTGACAGCTGTAGTACAACTAATGCTCTAATTCTATCATACGTAACTGCGCATGAATTTATAGAATAAGTTGTCTCAGACCATTCTGAGGATGAGTTTATAGACCGAAACAGCTATCAGCATAAAATCAAATATATTATAATAATTAACAACAAAAAAACTGTGTCAAAACCGGTAAGTAATACTGACTCGTAGATTCCCATTTAATAAAACAGTTTTGAATGAACAATATCAATAATCGTAATAAAGTGTAAGACCCCTTATTAATATTTTTGTTTGATATACGTCATCTTCTTTCGAGCGAGTCAACAACTACGTCTATCTTGGATAACCTAAGCCAATTGACGGTGTTATTTATGACGAGATTTCTCGCAGAATCAAACCGATATGGGGTGTATTTGGGTGCCTAAATAGCATCTTAAGAATAAATTGACCTACCATTGTATGTGTTCAACCGATGTGTGCTACATGAACTTTTAATGAAAGAGAAATCCAAGCATTACGAGTAGCGCGGGCTGGCATGGAAATGTGCATGTCGGGCATAACGCGGAAAGACAACAAAAGAAACAAACTATAAGGACGCAAAACTGAGTATGTACGCTATGTGATATAAGTCACTAAGCAGATTAAATGGTAATGGTCTAAATAAATGCCGTCAGGCAGTGCGTCTATTCAATTCTAAGCTATCCTAAATGCTAATTTTTTGAAATATGTTTTTCAACTACGTAAGGTAACTAAGGGCTCAGATACACGAATCGTCAATTGTATAAAAAAAATCAATCGTAGATTCTAATTAGATGCATTTGGAATCAAGTAAGACCCGCGTTTATCCACATAAAGTACACTGTCATATGGCTAAGCCCAAAGTGGACCTACTAAAACTCGCTCGATAGATTTTCAAATCAAATTTATTTATTTTACATAGGTATAATGAACATAACACATAATAAATTCAAAGCGTTCACGACATGACATAAAATAAGTGTCAATAATTTTTAAAAATAAAAATACA
Source organism: Rhyacophila brunnea (assembly GCF_057557595.1). Classification (NCBI taxonomy): domain Eukaryota; kingdom Metazoa; phylum Arthropoda; class Insecta; order Trichoptera; family Rhyacophilidae; genus Rhyacophila; species Rhyacophila brunnea. Next base: position 16,955,955 of record NW_028232893.1, on the reverse strand, counting down.
CAGAAGTGTGAGTTACTAATACAATAAGTAATAAAATAAGAAATAAAATAAGAGAAGAAATAAAGTAAATAACAAAATAAAAGTAGATGGAAGCACACAAAGTGAACTTTGATAGACCCTATCTTAAAAACTTATAAAACAACGTCCACGTAAATTCACCCTCACGTAAGTGGAATATATCAATATCCGATTTCATTAAACATGGTTATTGCCCTCCCAATTGGCATTACTAATGGCAGGTTAGTTCTGCACCGTGGGAGAACAAACAACGGATGTCCTCGATTCCTAAGGTAATTATCTGAGACACACAAGCCAACACCACCAAGAATGGCAGAGTTCACATTTACGCCGCGTATAAGTCTGAAAAAATATGTAGCTAAATAAAGATCCCTTCTAAATTTTAAGCTACAGTATGTAAGCATCCCTAAGAAAAAATCAGTCGGATAGAGCCACGGATAATATCCATACAGCCGAAAGTAAAGGAGTCTTAAAAAATTCTTTTGGACTCTCTCCACCATAAGGCCGTACTTCAACTGATGCGGGGCCCAAACAACAGACCCACTCTCAAGTCTGATTCTAACTAAGGAGTTAAGTATAGAGAATTTTTAGTACCGTAACATCCGAAAAGACCCGGGAAGTACGCAAGACAAAGCCCAACATCTTTAGCGCCTTTTTACAAATGGTATCTATATGACCACTAAACGTCACATGAATTCATAAAGTTCTGTAGATGTAGGTACGTGGAAGTGAATAACTAGATACCGAGACGAATGGAGGGCACTATTGGAGGTCTACATCGCGAATCGACGCCAGCTGATGATGAGGATACGTCTTCTCTAAGAATAAAATTAAAGGACTCAAAATTTCTAGTTCTATTTTGAAACGTATTGACGATAACTATGTATTCAAAATTGACGATTTCTTTTACAATAGTTACTTACGGAGTCAATAGATATAGACGCATCTATAAAGTTACAATTCAGGTTTTATTGGGCGTGATAGTTATTTTATTTTTTTAAATTCAAATGAAAGTATTTTGCATGAGAATAACATCGAGTGAATATCGGCGACCTAGTTTTTTAGGATTGCGATTAGCTGTAGAATAGAATGGTGAGAAAGTGTTGCAAGATGAGTAAATAATATGCACTATGGACTTTGTTCTCGGCATTGAAACAGACAGATACATGGAATGTAGACATTGAAAATATAGTATCACTTATACATTATTATTTACATTATTTACATCGCATATAGAAAATCGTGTCGACTGGGATATGCTCATAAATTAAAACTGCCGACAATGTTGCAGATCTCTTCCGCGCGCACAGGTAAACCGACTTGAGAGTGGATCGATTGTTTGGGCGCCGCATCAGTTGAAATACGACCGTATGGTATAGCGAGTTCAAAAGAGATTTTTAAGACTCCTTTACTTAATGTTCTATGGATACTATCCGTGGCTTTAACCAATTAGCTTTCTTTTAGGTATACGTATATACTGTAGTTTAAATGCCAAAAGATATACTATGCAATTGGCCACGTTTTATTACTATTGATACGCGGTGTGACCTGTCCCTGATAACTATCATATACATCGGGAGCATCAGTTCCTTGTTCTTTCAGGGTGCGGAACTAACCCACTATTGATAATGCCAATTGTATGGGCAATAACTGTGTTCAACTAGATTGCTTCAGATGTTGATATATTCCACTTACGTGAGGATGAGTAGGATGTGGGCGTTATTTTATAGAAAAAAATAAAATAGGGTTCACTTAGCTTATTCGGTCACTCAGCTCACTCTCACTTTACGTAAAATAAATACATTTGAATACACTTTAAAAAGGCAGTGAAAATTTTCGTATCTGCATCCGCTGCACTGCTGTAGTTTTTGGCGCGAACGATGCCACGCGCTCATACCGCTCGTATAGAATGTAATGCCAAATACTTACTACCCACGCGCAACAGTATAAAAAATGAAACAATATTTGAAATATTTTTTAAAACTGTGGGTTATAATATATAGTTGGCATAATAAAAATTCTGATGTACTATTGAGTTGGAGTGGATATTTTTAATCTGAACATCATAAGTAATGGATGGCAATTAGCTATTAAAATCTTGTTAATTAATGTGTTATGTGTTGCTGTCAATATTTGTATTTATTTTTAGAAATTGACAATATTAATTATTATTAAACATACACTATTCTATATTTAAAATTCCCTCCCCACGCATTCAATTAATTATATGGCTGAAGTATTTTATCAACTATCCCTTTCCTATATTTCATAGTTTCTTTTCAATCCTACCCGAGAGAATTGATAATTATTTTTATGACATCAACTAATGACACTTGTTAAATCTCACCATATGTACGCAAAACACGTGTCGCAAAGCAATTATTATAATGTGTATTAAATATTATTTGCAAAGAAAAGTGCATTCAATACAAGTTATTATTTTATAGAAAGCGAATTGATCGTGTTGACTTTATTATGCACGTAGATGCACTGTCGCCAACTCGTTATAGAGTTCAATGCACCTCCGTCAACCAGATATGTGTCAGTCAGTTAGAGACTTTGAACGCAACGGTTAAAGTGACAGAAAGCAGTAGCGAACGCGGGCAAAAGTACACTTTAGAGTTTAGACCATTAAATTTGTGATATGATATTTTTTTGGCATTTGTATGCAAGTATTTGAAACGGTAGGCGTGTATGTTGTTTGTGTATATGTAACGCCGAATGTGCGAAATTGACTATTTCATGAAATGGGCAAAATTTTGCCTAAATCATGAAAAATGCAAGCCCGTTACCTTATTCATGAATTAGGCAAAATATCCGCCAACTGCGTGAATAGTGCAGTAATTTTTCTGCCTAGTTTATGCATTGAGCAAATTAGCTACAGTGGTGTTTTTTGCAACTAAACCAAATGTATTAAATGCTCATGGATTGGTCAAAATAGATGGTCGCGCTCCGGTGGTGGTTTTTGCAACTAATCAAACTAACCATATGTATCAAATGTCATTGATTATATATAAATATACCAATCAATAACTACAATGACGTTCATATCCATTTACTATGCCCAAAAAAGAAATCTAGAACTATAATATGATAACGGAAGAATTTTATTAAAAGGTATTTTCGCGATTTGATTCGTGCTTGGGTATCAATCGTGCAATGGTCGATTGTTTGTTTGTGATGGTATGATTTGATAGTTTGTTGACACTTGTTAGCTAACCTCAAAATGGACATTCAGTTGAATTCAGAATTACAAAACATAACCTAACCTAATAATAATAATATTATATTATGTCCAATTATAACTAATAAAACCATCCGTATTAAATTTACTTTTTCTACTGTCATGCTGACAGTTTAAGAATTCCATACCCTTGCAAATTTACGCACTCGGCAGATAATTTACCTAATTCATGAATAAGGCAACGGGCTTGACTATTATATGAATTAGGCAAAATTTTGCCCATTTCATGTAATATTCAATTTTGCGCATTCGGCGTAAATTATATATTCCTTCTTATACATTTTTAAAAACAAAATATTTATTAACTTGACGGTTACTGATGCATACTAGCATGTTGTTTTAATGTATCATTGGAATGTTGTCATACTATATCATTGAATCGAATTATCCTCATGAAGCTGTTTTAAATTCTCAATAATATATCCAAAAAGGTTATCACATGTTTTAAACAAAAAAAAAAATCAATATTATTTTAAAGCAGTTATTAAGATAAGTGGTGTATTTTGTCCCCCCCTGTAATTTATTTCAAACCACAAGCACACACACACCCCTATATATATATTTTATGCATGTATAGGTAAAACACTCTACAGAGACATTGTTGTACGCTAAAATTGCTTCGCATCTGTATTGGTATTATTTGTGTGTATGCAGGCCTGTAATAAAACCCGACTTAGAACCGCCTGCAATTATTACCTTATCACCAATTTGTTAGGCGTGGAGTGCAGGGGCATAAAGGGCGGAGTTTCTATTGTTATTGAGAGTCACTGGTCATAAACATGTCATAAACTCATTCTTTGCAGTCGTCTACAGTGTTCAGTGAAAATGCCATTTGTAATTGTTCTCTTAAGTCCTAATGATTATATGTATAATTAAATGACATTGCCAACGAAATTCTATATTTCCGGTATTATAATTGTCTTTAAGTGTTTAGTTCTCTATAAATTTATAACTAATCTATTAAATAACGATAATAAGATGGTTAAGGCTAATTCATAAATTCCAAAACATTGTATATTCCCAATCCCAACTAAATAAATAATACAACACGATGTTTTCTTTCAATTGTATCTATCAGTATAAGTAAATAATATGTATGTACTTATGTTCTAATGTACGCATTTTTATTCCACATTTTATTAAAACAATAAGTCATAAAAATATGCTTATTTACCGTAATACTTCGTGCACATCCTGTGTCAATACTACCAAAGAACACCAATACAACTGCAAATCGTTTTTAGAGGTACAACAATGTCTCTGTAGAGTGTTTTACCTATATGTCTGGCGTATCATTGTCCGGTGCGTATTTTACCGTAGCATAAAAAAATGCCGCTCGCTAAATAATACAAAAGGCAATTATTATGTACTGTACTGCGGATAGCCTGTGGAAACTTTCTCCGCTCGGCGCTCTCGTTGACGGGCGGGGTATTGAAAATGAAACTAGTCAAACGGCTTTTGACGGCGCCGTTGCAAAACCGAGCACGCTGGAACACGATGGTTGACCAAGTTCATTGTCAAAATCAGTCCATTCGCAGAGCTGTCCGATGCACATAAATGTACTTCAAAACATAGACTATACTTGGAGTGATTCATAATATATATTTGACAGCGATTCTAGAACCCGAGTGCCTTGTGAAAGTCGCACATTAATACATTAGAATATCTCTACTAGTTAAGCCTGAATATGTAATCTATAAACTTTTTAGGAAAGATGTCATTTCCAATCGTAAAAAAATAAAATGTTGTAACCACGCAAAATATAAGTAGGTATTATTAACACATACAATGAAGAATACTTCATTGTGTTAAAATTAACAACAATCACATATATTATAATTCTTAAACAATTTCTTTTATTCAACGAATAAATTATTAGCAAGTGCAAGTACGTCATAACTATAAATTTGGAGTGAGACGGGCGTCGGTTAATAATTAGGGCAATAATTAATGATATCTTTTATCACCTCCAAAACGGAAATGGGACAACTGGACGCCGCACTGTCATAGACACGTAAACAAAACGTAGACGATGAATTTTAATCAGTTTTTATCTACTACTTAGTAGTTTTAATTCATTTTACTATTTAAACTTTTACTCATTAAATTTAAACATATGCACGATTAAATCATTATTTACGTGGGCATATTTAAATTCTCACCAACTATTAAATCATAATATAATAATTTAAATATAAATAAGTACTTAATAAAAATAAATGTTTTTTTTAAGTACGTATAAGTACCTAAAGTCTATTTATTTTCGAATTGCGTGGCGTCCAGTTGTCCCGGCGTCCAAATCGTCCTAGACCCTCCAAAAGTTGGGAGATACTCCCTCTCGTTTGGTATTACTGTCAGATGAATGGCATCTACTGTTATTTGTGAAAGATATTATGAATAATTATATTATGTAAGAACTACTAGTTAAGTTCGTCGTAATTAATTAGAATGCGCGTAGCTTAATTTGTTAAAGCATATTGCCGTAAATCTAGTGCTTACAGGTTCAAATCCCGTTGGGTATGATATTTTTCTCAAAAAAAGCTTTTATCTTGTAGGAGTAGGTTATGTAGCTGTATGTGAGGTGTTTTTAAATTATATATATATTAAATATATATTATGTGTAAGGTGCCTGTATCAGGTCTCTGGTTATAGCAAATTTAAAAAATAAATTTTATTTTATCAACACGTGCATTATGTCTTCATTTGTAATATTATATATATATATATATATATTATAACATAGTAAAATATATTATTTAAATAGTGTACACTTTGTAATTTGCTCAAAATTTTGGAGAATTTTAAATTTTACGTTCTGTATTACTTTGTCATGATACAATATGTAGGTACATTTTGCCAGTTCAATATTATTATCTCAAAGTCCAAATTCATAAAACTACCGACATATCTGTAATATAATATATGTACACATTGTTCAGACCTAGGGGCGGTAGGTTATATGAAAGTACGGTGAAGCAGGCTAGTATGGTGAAAAATCATGGTGAAGCGGGATGGTAATCAATTTGTGGCAAAATTTGATCGTTAACATTATAATATATGGGTATGTTTCTCGTAAGTTGTCAGCTATTGTTCGCCTGCTTCATTCAGCTGCACGAGAAAGCCGATTCCTTGCCCCTCGCTTAATTTAATACCTCTATGGTTCAGACAGTTCCGAAAGATGTCATATTTTTTTCATTTTTTTAAGACACCCGGAGCTTTTAAGTGTGCTTGTATAAATAAATAACTTTAACTAACTCATTAAAAAGTGTTTCAAAGATAAACACCTTTAAAGTTTTATATGTAAAAGTGCTTATATATTTGCAAATATAAATGGAATGAGTATATGTAGATATATATAATGAATGCTGTTGTGAAACATATTGTTATATGGGACCTATTTCACATAATTTAATAATGATCCGGATCGGTGATTTTCATTTAAATAGTTGTTTTCTTAAAACGTTGATTAAAGATATGATGTAGGTAATAAATAAATATTAATTAATGTTTTTGTAGAATAATATCCACCAAATATTCAAGATTTTAGACAATTGTGCTACTTAAAGCGACGTACATCTGCTTGAAGATATACTTATGACTGAATAAATTAATTTAAAATAAATCGAGCGGTTAAGTTTTTGTTTTAGAATACTCATGTGACTGAATTTATAAACGAAAAAAATGCTGACGCGGTCAGTTTGTATGTTTACTAATTCATCCACGTAGTAGTCTCGAGTCTGTAAATGTAATCTAAAAATAAATGAGCATATTTAGCTAATTTTTGTACTGTCAGTTAATGGAATGCTCTTTTTATTAGGTGCTCTTAACTCCAACCCAAACATAAATGAGCAAACAACTTAAATAATCTAATCCGAGCGCTGTTCCCCCATCCGTTTGTATGCTTCTCATTAAGAGCCAACCGCGGTGAGATTATCAAATTTGTACGTACTCGTACGACATGGCGAACATGTCCCCATGGGAATTTTACACCAGAAGTAGGGGAGTCTGCCCGCGAACGGGACGATAGCTGATGTAAATTTTATAACAATAATTTCGAAAAAAATCGTTTACCGACACAATTATTTTTAAAATTAAGGAAATTAGTCACTACGCGGCGCTAGATTGGAGCATCTCATTAGATTAGAGTAAAAGAAAACTTGGAAGGTCCTGACCAAGGCCTGAACAAAAACGATGCATGAGTGCGAGTGAGAAAGTATTCGGCACCCTTACAATCTCTGCGACACGCGCTAGAGTAAGATAAAAGGTCTACATATCTGTGAGCTAGTTTCCAAAAGTATCGCCATCAAATCGGGGCGAAACGCTTCATATAGCGTCGATAACTTGCGAGCTCGAGTTGCTAAAATTGATATTTTTTGTGTTAAACATAAAGTCAATGGTAAATATTTTTAGTTAATTAAGTAGAAAAGATGGTTCTGTGTATTGTCTTAAAATGTGGTAGCCGTATTGATAAGCAAGAAGATGGTATTACGTTTCATAGGTAAGTTGATACATGTTCGTGATAATTTATTTGTATTTTATTATATATTTTAATATCAGTGACCTAGTGTTTCTTTAAAATAACTTAAATTATGGATATCTTTACCTAATGGTTGCATTTTGACCGCTTAAAAATACTATATAACGTAAAAAAATAGAAAATTATATTTTAATTCTGAGCGTCTAGTGCGAGCACTTTGGGCGAGCACTAGCGAAATGGTCTATGGTCTCGAACATTTGTAGACGAATGCGTTCGCTCGCCCACAAACCAAACGCAAGGCACGCGGCTTCATTTAGCAATGCAACGGGTGGCGTCTAGATGTATCTTTAGTCTAAGGTCCTGACATAGTTGGACTCTAGCGTTCGTTGTTGCATCAAATAAGCACACAACACGATCGCAATGCCTGTGTCCATCAGGGTTGTAGGAATAGATAAGGTCTTGTCCACATGCCGCGTTTTCCAGGTACATGTAACCTCATTGAGCCGTTCACACGCACTCGTGCCGTGATGACTGTCGCGCGCAGTCAAGGTACAGGTGACCTCATTGAGCTGTCCATATGCACTCGCGGCGAGACACGTGCCATGTAGACAAGGCCTTAAGTTATTAATAGGTAGATTTATTGACTGATTAATTATCTAAATTTCACGTTTAAAAATATTTTTTTTTGCAATCTTCATGCTTATTTTAATCCATATTTTGAGTTTGCGAAATTCATATAATCGAAACGAGAAATCACTCAAAATTTGATGTGTTCCCTAACTAGTTTGAACCTGTTTGGTATTTTTTCTCTTGCGCATGTTCAAATGCATACCAGTTTGGATCATGTAATTTACAAATGGTTAGTTTTAATTTCTAGTCATGTAAACAGCATTGATTTGGCATCAGCACTGACAATTTTCACATTGTTTACTTTTACTTATATCATCCATCATGTCGGATGGCAACATTCTAATAATTCATTAATTTGATATAATTTTAAGCCTCCAAGCATCTTTCTATACTATGCTCGTGTGTTATAGTTTATGTATGACTTGCGGGAATACAATTCAAACCGGAAATGCGCAAAGCTCATGCGTCTAACGTCAGCAAACCACCTAGATCGCTTGCGGGAACGAACATATTGTAGATATAAAACACATTAATAATATGGTTGCGTTCAGGTAGCCAATTAAAATATATATACAGTTTTGATCCAAGAGTATTTAATTGTCATATCACTTGACATAATGTGTCGTAAACATGCGCAATGACCAATGGGTTGGGCGAAACATTCCCCGAAAAAAAGTTTATTTATATAGGCTCCACTTCGTAGATAACCATTTGGGGTCCGCTCAGGAGCGAACATAGTACTTAATCTTCTTTTTTATTTACCTGGTAAAAAATATTTTATTAAAAATAATTGTTACGTACCATACATCGTTATTGATTATGAATCAGAATTAAAAATAAATTTTACAACATAGATGCAATGAGGAAAGAATTATTTCTCACATAGCCCTCTATGACGATGACGTATTAATGACGTGTTTAACATTGTTTGTAGTCGTACCTACATATTGATCCAATGAACAAATAATAAGTTTTTATTCCATGATTTATTGGTGTCTCTATATATTGTGTAACTAGCTAAAGTTAGTATTTTGGAAGCTTATTTTCTTTTTATTTGCAGTTAGTTAATGTATACCTATCATATCATTGCATATTAATTTATAATAGGTACTTATATAAGATTTGGAATAGGAATAAAAAAAAAATAGCAAACAATGTCCCGTTCTTGGTAACTCTCCCCTATTGCTCGTACGAAATAATTTCTGCGCAAACTTTGAACACCGCTGGTCCTTTTCATGTCTCAACGCTGTCAGTGTGCATCGCGGTTTATTATGGTGAATTTAGAAAGTTTTAGCAATTATGGTATGACGATGCTCTGGGATTCATTGCATTTCGAGATTCTCAGCGCTTGTTAAAGATTGAGTCTCATTAATTAATACCAGAGCAAGTTGTATTGCAATATATTATTTTTTTGCATGGTAACATTTCTTTTACCTAATCGGTACAACTAAGAAATATAAGAGAAGTGGACGACATTTCAGATGTTTTGAAATCTTGCACCGTTCTATATTTCTTAACGAATACCGGCATTCAGTATTGCAAACCCTAGTCTCATAGTCACTGCCAATATAGCAGGAACCTTTTGTTTTTTTCATTCATAATTTTTATCGGACATCACCAACCAACTCGTCCGAATGGCCGGCATTCTAACGGATGATAATATAGTCAAAGAAAGCGTCTCATGTATAACGCCGAGAGCATAATATCTTGAATGAACCGAAGATCGAGGGCATCCGGAACCACTTCCTCGTCATAACTAATTATTTTCTTGTTAATAATTATTATAATATCGCGAATCAAGTTTTGCTTTTTTATCTTGATTTATAAAAAATAATTTAAATACTAAAATTTTGACAAGAGTTTGATTTATCATTATCTCATTTCACTCGTTAGTAACAAAATAACAACACGAGAAACGAGCCCACAAATAATATTATGAAAGAATCGAAGTGCTGATGAATAAATTTTAAATAAAGTACAATATATGCCCCAACCCCCACGATGGTTTATAATGGTCTCGCGTTCGAATCACAGGTCTGAAAAAATCACTTGTTGATTTTGAATGTGTGCTTGAATCCAAAGTATGGATTCAGAGGGTTGAGCAAGTGGATAACATTCGTGTTTCGTACAAAAAAAATGTGTCAATACAACCTCAACTCTGTGAAAATCCATATATGATTCACATACTTAGCCGGCTCTCACATCAAAACTCGTCTTGCCTACAGCCTGTCGAATACGTCGATGTGACGTCATCGTTATTTACAAAACACATGTTGCCAAATGGAGCTCCGTAGATTCATCGAATGCGATTGTTTTGTTTGAAAAAAAAAACATCTGCTGTTGCAATCGATAATTAGTCGCATGCTTCTCGCGCTCCGAGTCGAAGAGTCGAAGTCTCATACAAACACCTACGAATTGGTCATTCCTATACCGGATCGCCGCATTAAGATATATATATACTTTTTGAACGCTACGCGCGACTGTCGCTAGGAAGATGTGCGCAGTCTTCATAAGCAACACTAGATCGCCGTCTCAGAAGGTTTGATTTGTGACTGTGCGGCACACGAATCGAGTTTAGATGTGAGAGCCGACTTATTATTGAACATGGAATACATATAAAGACATATGAGAGAAACATAATTGAAATTACAATTAATTTATTTTACATTTATTGCAAAGATTACAAAATATAACAAATAAACATGACTGTAACTGCTCTACGTTATAAATTTTATTCTTAACGTTCTTAATATGTTTGATGGTTGATGATATCGAGGAGATAGAAGGTCGTCAGGAGAATAAATAAATACAATAATACTTTAATAAAAATGGCAGCGTGAGATTATAATCGTTGGTAATGATGTAGTGGTGAGATCGATGTGATCAAGAGATTGATTATATTAATGAACTGAGAGACTTGATTCGAGTGGAATGACGGTTGACTATGTCGAGTGAAGTACTCTTGACAATAGTAGTGCGTCTTGTCATGGACACAATGAGTGAGTGAGGATTTATACATTGTCCTTTCAATTTATACAAATGCAGTACATATAATATTACAAGATATATTGTCGCAATTAACAAATCATAACATACACCGATGATCTAGCTATGATTGAGGAAATACTGACAATTATTATCGTTATATTGTTTTGTTTTGACAACAAAACAAACATATTAAAGTGTGTCACTCAATTAATGCTTAGTAGTATGATTGCTACATTATATGTTATTATTTTTGTAGCAGCGTATCTTATTTGAATATTTTCGTTTGATTTGTCATTTTCAAAACCTAACGACATCAGTATTTTTTCTCAGATTATTAATATTTCATTTACCGAATATAAGAAACATTTGTATAGAATTTAAAATATTATTGTATAATCGTATTCAGTTTTGATGATAGGTCACAAGTCGTACTCACTATAATTTACAATTTTCTAATGATTGTTTATCTCAATATTCCAAATTTGTTACGAAATTTTACCAGAACAATAATTTTCCATGCATTGGATAACACACTTTTTACTGTCTTAGTGTAATCTTTGTTATTTTAGTTTGTAATAAGTAATAATCATCTAACTGCGTTGGATAATGTTTGCAATTTCTACAATGTGTTGAAAAAATACTATATTCATTAGGAAATAAACACGTTCATCTTAATTACCATAATTTATTTTTTGTTTACGTCTTGTACCGGCTGAATTACAAAATGACCTTGATGTTAATTTTTCAATCTAGTTTACGAAACTCATTATGTTTGCAGTCGTCACGATCTTTTAATGTCATTAAATTAATTTCAATTAATTCACTGACGTGTTTATGCGAAAGTCATTCAACCGCTTTTGTAACATTTAAATGATAATATTACATTATAACTGACATTCTTGAAAACCACATTTAAAAGCATTGTAATGTTTGAATAATTTTAACAATATTAATGCGGATGCTTGGAGAGAATTTAAACCCGACTTGCCTGCTCTTCAAGCCAACTAAATTCCGGCGTCCTGGAAGATCGGTAACACTATATACAGACGTTACAATATGTAAATTGTACGTAAAACATATCACCGTGGCATAGTTTGCCGGGAGCTTTCTTATCGGAAAGAGATGACCGTATACTATACGGTCTCCAATTTTATTAGATGCAATATGAATATTACTACAATTTTCATAACTGATTTTGGCAAAATTCATGAATTCAAGAATGAAAACCTAACCTAACAAAAATAATCTAGTATATGGTTTATTTTCAAAATATGTTTGCTGTTGGCTTCCTGTAAAGTGTAAACCGACATGGACCGTGTTTTATTTAGACATGAATTTTATGTCAGCAATATACGGCCATATAATATTTCCGATACAACGTTTCCGGACACGTAATTACGCGACTATTTTCTCCAGAGAGAAAAATAATTTAATTAACAATATCTCATTGATTCAATTTCTAAATCAATAAAAAATAGCTATAATATGAATATTTCAATATTATAACAATACATTGAAATGATGTGATTACCGCTATTATTTCTTAAATGTTTCTAAACAAATATTTGATAGGTATATTGTTTAACGTGGCTTTTAAAAAGTTTATGAACAAAAAATCTATTTTTAATTACTATTCACAGCATCTTCAACATATCTTCAAAAATGTGTGTATTTTGTTGTAGTCATTTTAGACGTTGTGCTATAGGAAAATGTGACTCGATACACTGCAATCTTTCGTATATCACCTATCTTTCTACTATACATAAGAACATAATATTGAACATGCATAGCATGAAATATAGGTATGTTCTGTGTGAAAACACCTCAGATATTCATGCCTACTAGAATCTTATTTTTGTTATTACATTCTCAAATCTTGTGAATTAACCGTTGAATAAAAGTATTAGTTTAATAAATACATAACTAAAATTATACAATACCAAATTCTGATATTGTGATCGTAACAGCGCTCGGAATGGAGCGGAACGCCCCGGAGCGCCGTTCCGGTTCGTGAATTCGTTGACAATTCCGTTCCGTCTCGTGGATTCTTCGAATCTACCGTTCCTTCTCGTGGAATCCTGATAGCGAGATGTCTCGTAAAATTCTCGAGCCTCATCAGAATATTTAATATGGCGTTCCGGTTCAGATTGTGTTGAAATTGAGGAATATGAATTGGTATATAAATATATTTAAAAAAAAATTTTTTTTTTATTAAACCTATGATTTTACTTGTTGACTACCCCTGATTTTTAATAATTCGTACATGTCGATAATAACAGGCAAATTTCTTAGAAATGCATCTAGGTATATTTTTTACTAACAATGCATTTCTAGACAACCCATGCCTGATAATAAAAAATACAGTTTTTATTGAAGAAAGCACCCTTACATGACTGTATTGCTCTCTTCCGTTTTCTTTAAGACAATATGAGATAATAGTATATTATTCTATTCTTCAGTGCTATTCAACAAGTTTTTTTTGCTTGCAGGCAAAATCACAAAATACATCATTTATTTAGGGTAGGTACCTACTACTAATATCGATAATAACGTTAAATTATTACGCACTTGATTTTCAATTAAAACACATGAAATATCTACATAGGCATTGTGAAAAATAATACATTTGTTAATTAATGTTTTATGAATAAATAAATTACCTCTGTGTAGGTACGAGTATCTACCAAGGCTTGGATTTTAGACACTTTGGTATGAACCACAGGGCTTGCTGACTTGGGTAAGAGTGTAAATCGCGGGTTCCCAAACAGTTATGATTTTGAGTACATTAAATTTGTAATCAATACGGGAGTGGAAGTTACAATATTTTATCGAATGAAACGGGAGAGAAATGGATGGAAGAAACAAAACAATAACTGTCCGATCGACGATTGCGTAAAATATAGGATATACCTAGGATAGCTAACTTTATGTACTAGGTAGGCTTGACGCATTCATAGTTTTCACAATACATCATAAGACAATCGAGGCCGTTCATTAGTCGACCTGTTGATATTAGATGGTATGCAACCAACAAGGTGTCTTCCCATCGGTATGGAGCGATATACATCCAAGGAGGTTTAATAACGCTATTGTGCAAGTAAATTAAAATGTCTGTGGTCTCTGTACAATTTTTGCGTGTATGGGCATCTTCATCAGGGGGTACGAACAAATTTAAACGTTCATAGTATTACCCATATCATGCTGAGCTAGGTACCTACTCTTATTTTTTATTTCGGTTTTAGTTCGGCAGAAATACTTCGCAGTGAAAAAATACTCGTAGGTAGGTACCTACCTAAACTCTTTACCTATCCTTCATGTTATACAGAAAATAAAGCTAATGGAAAAAATATATTGTTGAGGATATTAAAATAACCATAGTAATACGGTCCTTTGAAATAAATCATTAAATCAATATAGGTAGGTACCTACTTAGTTCATATTTTTTGTTTCACAAAACTTCTACGTAGCAAAGCTGTTTACTACTCAATAATAATACAATGAATCCTACCTATTGTGCATTGAAAAAAATATTGTCGGTGAAGATTTATGGCTCCCAAATCCACAGAAATGTTACGTAAGGAAGAGATTTTTTTGTCTCAAAAAAAGGTTTTATAAACAATAACTAATAGCACATGTAATTTTTGATTTGAGGGCTTTGAAAGAATAAATTTTCTTACAAAATATTAGTTTAAACAGCAATCCTCGACTAACAAGAGGTCGTGGTCGTGGTCGTTTACATCGTCGTAGTATTTATTTATAAAACCATAATAATTATAAAAAAGTACATACCCACCTAAATCAAGTAGGTACTATAATAATTATCGTGTCTTGATTGTGAGTTTTTGTTGGTGTTTTGAATTATTGTTTGTCTTGTGATTGGAGAAACTTGTCACATACTATGCAAACCACAAACATAGTGGTACTATGATAGTACTAAGGATTTTTATATAGGTACCTACTGTACAATAATAGCAGAGTACAAATGAGTAAAAATAACAAAACTGTGTAGGTATTGCCAAGTGGTAACGACGAAATCTTAGAACAATGTATTTTGAGTTGTTTCCCTATAGAAGTTGGGTATCGAATAGGACCTTATTAATGGGTAAGTGTCTAAACTCTATCTTATGCCTAGTAACATAAAAAGCGAATAAATATTATGTATTAGTTATTAATTTCATATACCTATTATCGCAAAGGTATTTTTTGTTATATATTCATAGAACAGATTCCTTATTACAGAGGTATTTGAGTCATCATAGTGAGATTTAAAATACTGTAGAAAAATTGACGCGGCATTTTGTTTAGGAACATCACTGTGTGACGTGTTTTTTCTCACCCTCATATGCACCTATATATTATATACATAACATATAGATTGCATTGAGCAAATAATACATTGCGAAAACTCATGCGATAGATGTTGACGAAATAAAAGAGGTAGCATACATTTAAATAAAATCATAGAGGAATCCAATGGGAATTTACTTACATAATAATAATAGTTTCAACAACATCAGAAACCTATTAGAATAAATTATCCCACATGCCCACATGGTGTAAATATTTGAATATTTTTTTCTAATATCTACAAGTCTGGCGTTGTTTAAAATTATGCATATTTAATAATGAATGCTACATTCGTAAAACTTGTGTATTCATTAAGTACTTAATTTTATTAAATTAATTTATTATGAACCATGCTCCTACTTTTTCGTACATGATGGATTTTGATGTGATTAAAAAATTGTTTAATCAAAATATTTCCAATTTAGGTACTAGCTTTAAATAAAGTAGCATGTAACTTGGTTTAACCAATATACTTATCTTCTGTTTGAAACTTTCACGGTTGTTTGTCATCGTAATTGATTTTTGGGTTTACACCGTGTGTAATTCTTCATTCTTTGCTCGACGTTTCGGGCTTGTTGCAGAGGCCATTATTAAGAGATATTATATGATATCGAAGAAAGAAGGGAGAAGTACACGTGGTGAAAACCCAAAAATCAATAACGATAAGGTATCTTCACTCATGTTTCCATTTACACTTATTTACATGTTTTAATTCAAACTAATGACGAAACAAATGGACAATTGTATTGGTTTGTCCATTATTTCATATATTTTTATGTTTCCTACTCCAATTAGATTCATATAATTACATTTAGGTATACATATTTGTATAATTATTATTATTATGAATGATGTATTTTTTAGTAAACGATTTCGTAAACTTATATTATGATATATTTTTTATGTTACAAACAACTGATTCGTGCGAAGGTGATGAGGAAAATGTTTCATAAAGTACATTATGTAAAACTAAGATATTTTTTTATATTACAGATATTATATCTAATATTGCACATTTTTGAAAAATTATTGAGCGTTCCTGTTCGTAAAATTTTCCATTTCGAGCACTGGATCGTAAGCATTCAAGTAAGCATACTTAGCTGCCGATTAGTTGGTAAATGGTTTGACAGCGCGATCGGATATATTATTGAACACGTTCTTCAAAATTCAATACATATGATAACAACATTCAATTTCACCAGTCACTATTAAGTGGTCAATTTCTGTTTAATTATAAATAATATTGATAACCGACTGAGCGGCTGATTCAACACTATAACAGCTGATATTAGAGAAAGTGCCTTTGTATATTATCATCAGGTGGGAGGAAACTGCATGACTTGCTTACTTAACGGGTTTGTTGCTTAGGAGGTTTATTTAAAATAACACATTGTTATAATATAGAAGGCATGTCGTTGTTTGATAACCGGATAGTCGAGTATTTAAAATTTATCGGGAACTTGATTAACAGGGAAATGTTTGTTTCTATTTTTGGATGCAAAAGTGAGACTTTATCTTAACTTTTATAATTTGTGTTCGCTACCTACGCATTTTTAATTTATTTGTTTATTAAAATGTGTTTTTTGTATGTGTAATGATAAACTGTCACAGTCAAATCGAACAAAATAACGAAACTAACCAATGTTGACAGAAAAACGAGCTATCAAATCTTCTATACCACCAAGGCCGTGGGAGATGTGTGAGAACACTTCGAGATGGATTGCGTTGATTTTGAATTGACCGGCCAACCGCGTGAATTGCTCGACTCTCATAGACAAATTAATTATGTATTTCAACAAAACAGATGTCACTGGTTGATAATTACATTAAATTTTAGTGCATCATGCATTCGAAGCATTCAAGATATGCCCGGCATAGCATTTTTTTCTTTTACGAAAGTATAAAATCTATTTAGCTGATATTTTGTGATCTCAGATCAGGAAACACAAAGGAGGGTGGGAGGTTTTGAGTCACGTTAGATGAAAAAATCTTACGATGATATGCACATAATCTTAATATAACAATATTAATAAGATATTGCAAAGCAGTAAAGAGTTTTAAACGCTTTTACGGTCAATGAATGAGAGAGAAAGTGACAACTCGGTTTATTACTCTCGGGCACTGTTATAATATAAATACAAATAATTACTTTTAAAGTAGGTAGATACCTGCCTACTTTTATGCAGTTGAAAAAAAAAGGGTATTTATTTTGATAAAGCCGTTATATTTTACGTGAGTTTCATCCAGATTTACCATGCGGACCCGATTGCACCATCATTACTATGTAGTGAAATCGCTGCCTGATTTCCAGGTTGTTCTATTTCACATTTTTAAGAAAAATGACTTTTTAATGCCATTTTGTTCTATTTCCAGAACTCTGTTTAACCCATTAGTCAGAATATAAAAAAGTATCCACGCATTTGTCGATAATCTCTTATCTAAGTTATTCTTTTATATGCAGAACACAGTTTTTAATATATATATATATGTTGTGCAATTATTTCAATGTGAACTATCAAATTGCTCTCCTGAGAATTTTACAGTAAATGACATAAAACAACCTGGGAATCAGACAGCGATATATATATTGGTGGTACAATTTATTATTTCAATGTGAACTTTCAAATTGCTCTCCTGAACATTTTACTGAAGTGACATAGAACAACATGGGAATCAGACAGCGATATATATAAATTGGTGGTACAATTTATTATTTCAATGTGAACTTTCAAATTGCTCTCCTGAACATTTTACTGAAGTGACATAGAACAACCTTGGAATCAGACAGCGATATATATATTGGTGGTACAATTTATTATTTCAATGTGAACTTTCAAATTGCTCTCCTGAATATTTTACTGAAGTGACATAGAACAACCTGGGAATCAGACAGCGATATATATATTGGTGGTACAATTTATTATTTCAATGTGAACTTTCAAATTGCTCTCCTGAACATTTTACTGAAGTGACATAGAACAACCTGGAAATCAGGCAGAGAAATGGTGCAGAGAGAGAGAGAGAGAGAGAGAGTGTGAGATGTGTTACGTTATTATAGTCAGATAATTCATGACTTCAAATTAAATCTTGGTAGCGAATCCACCACGTCTAGTCAAAAATTGACTCGCGTTATGGTCAGGAGTCAACCGATTATCTCCAATTGCCATTGCTCATTTGGAAAGAATAAATATATATCGTGTCTGTACTTTTTGGAGACATCCCACTTTCTCTGACAGATCATTGACTCCTTTTTTTATTGTTTGCATCAATTTTTTATTACAGAATTTTGAATCAAGTAAGACTTGAGGCAACGTACACTATTGTAACTTCAGTATTGTGTGTATAAGCCCTAAAATGGTCAAGCATGATGTTGTACATTCTTTTGAGACAGTTTTAAATTTAGAGATATTTCCTCTATTTCATACATAAGGGGTGGTGAATCTAATAAACAAGAACTTAACGTCCAATAACGGTTTGTATTTTACAGATCAAGACAGGACAAAATATTTCTATAAACTATTATAATTTATTTTTGAAAATAAAAATTTGGATCAACGTACGTATTTTGGATGTTTGTTTTGATTTAACGTCTTGCAGCAAATTTTAGAATTTACAAGGTTCTTGTCGGTTTATGGGAAGCTAGCGGCAAACAAATTTTAAAAGTAGCCGATATACTGGATTATTTGTTAGGTTACGTTAGGTTTTCATTCTTGAATTCATGAATTTTGCCAAAATCGGCAATTACAATTAACGCGGTTCCCGTCTGGCTTCCGGTAAACCGACTTGTAGGTACCATTTAAAACACTATTTAAATACTTCTTCTTCTTCTTCTTCCACCTTGTCACGTCCAAACATTGGGGCATAGGGCAAGCACAAGTTGGCGCCACTTCCCTCGGTCCATCGCCAACTCCTGCGCCTCCCGCCATGTCAGACCTGCAGCACGTAGGTCGCTTTTGTAGCACCGCTGCAGGGTGAGGGAGGGCCGGCCACGGTGGCGGAACCCTTATGGCTGTGCCACAAGGGTACGAAGTGCCGCACTCTTTGGCGGCATCCGGAATACGTGTCCCAGCCACGTTTACGTGGCTGGGATTTAAATACTACCTACGTAATATTACTTGTTAAAGACAGTCAGAAGTCAGTTTCTGTTTCATTTTTTCGTACCAATTTAGTGGATTTAAGAAAAACTAATAATAAAAGATAAACCTTTAATAATTAATCATTGCTTAATAAAACTATGTTTTTATTTTTTAATCCACTATTCTGTCCGATAAAAGATGCATTGATGGAACTGAATTTTTACGATAGTATCGTTGGCAATAAAATAATAGTAAAATAGTGTTGGATGTATGAAGGCTATTATTAACTGTCTACCTAAACTACACGCTGCAATTTATTGTTGCACTTTCTAGAAACTTTCACTCATTTTTCAATGTATAATAATTTGTGAGTATTGGTTACAAAACTCGTTAAGTTCATCCACTTTGCATATTATTTTTGACATCGATATTCTCTACCAATGTGTTAGTTTATTAGCTATCAAATAAAGCTAAATCACATCCATTAGCTGATAATTATTATTTGTATTATTTTAGCAATTGCAATTCTTTTATTCGATATTCGCTATTCGTATGTTGTCAAAGCAAATATATATTTTACTTGTAATTTTTTTATTTTTTTTGTGATTTTACCGAGGATTTGACTGCGTCTCGCTGTCTTATCGCCTCTTCCCTTCTAGAAGGGGATCCGTCGATCAGGTCCTCACTCTTATTCTGTTAAATAGCTTTACAATTTTGCCTAGCTCTTCCGTCTTTCCCACCGCCAAGACAACCTTCAATTCGTCGACATTCTCATAGTTATCGGCAATTCGCAGCTGTACTCTGTGAAGTTTATATTTAAGTCATTGTAGTGCTATATGTACAATGTCCTCTAAAACATGACATTCACCGCAGAGTTGCGATTTGCTTTTTCCCATGAGGACCTCAAATCTTTGCTTCTTAGCCTCAGTATTAACTTAAGCTCATTCCTCGTCAAAGAAGACTCTACAAACCAGGGCACCTCTCGTGGTGATAGTAGAATAGACTTACTTCATTTCCCCATTTCTAATGATGCCCTATGGTGAAAATCTATCGACATACTTTGGCCTTTTTTCTGTATAGCCTCATTCCAGTCCAGGTTTTCTGGTATCCACTGAAATGGTACCCCTGAATAGCCAGCTTCCTTTGCCAGATCATTCGCCCTTTCATTGCTATCAATGCCCATGTGCGATGGGATCCATTTTAGGCATAGATCTCCTACTTGTATTTTTTAGTATCTATGACTTGTCTGAACTTCTCTAGGCCTTTTTCCAAGAATTAAATTTACCCCGTGGACCGGAGAGATAATGTGGTTTAATAATAAAAAAACTAAACTTCTGTCAGTGCAAAAAAAACCTTGTTACTACTTTCCTCTGCTATATTTAGTAATAATTTGTGACGGCTTGACGTATGAGGCAACTTTTTCAATTAATGGGTTTAATATAAAAATTTTATTATAGATTTTTTTTCTCCGCTATATTCGTGGTTGTATTTTTTAACATTCTACTATCTTTCTGGCGTATGTCTCCAAAACCCCTCATTAATACCCATCTTCCTTTCAGCTATATTCAGTATTATCGTATCGTTTTTTGATTACTCCCAGCACCATTGTTTTAGAGAAGAGTAATCGTTTATTTAACTTCTCGGATGACGTTCTTTGAAGGAGTGAAACGTGAATATTATCTGTAAAGGATCTTGGCATTACGTTTGACAGTAAACTGGCGTTTATTAGATTTATATGGATAAGGCGCAACAAATGTTGGGTTTTGTCGTGTATATTTTCCTGAATGGCTAAAAGATTATCTTCGTGGAAGATAATGTAATCTAATCAAGGAAAAATACAGTAAATACCTATAATATCTTGAAACAATGGACAAGAGAACTAACAACATATTCACTATTGTTGTTTTAATTTAATAAAACGCATTTTTTTTGTAGTACTTATTCCACTTTTAGTCAATAAATTAGGACCGGTTTCGTCCGACTCAGAGGGACATTTTCAACCCAGTTAATTTATTGATTAAAAATGGAATAAGTACTACAAAAAATGCGTTTTATGAAATTAAAACAACAATACAATGCAGTTCCACCATGAATTGACAGTTAACAAAATAAAAGACACATTCACTACTTCAATTTTGGAACAGCGAAAATAAAATCAGTAAAATCCCTAAGCGAAGATGTGTACAAACTGTTATATGCAAAATAAATAATTTTGAATATGAATTTGTACTCATTGATTATGGGTATGCTTGAAGGAGCGTAACTTTAAGATATATTTTGTAGTTTTAGGATAAATGGACAAACCGCTATAAAATATTTAGTTTCGCTAAATTTTACTTCCATGCCTCATAAATACGTAATTATTTTAAACATCTTGTTTAAAAGCCATTATAACTAGCAATGCTATTCAATATTAAAATGATGTAAAATCATGACACACAATAAATGACTTTCTTATTACAATACAAATAAAATATAATCAAAATTGCAACGTCGTTTCTCATTTGCGATTTTAGAAATTTCGAAATTTCTTTGAGAAGCGTTGTAGAAATAAACAAAGTTTGGAAATTAACATTGTATCCAAAATCTGACTGTTTTTACAATATTTTTTTGTTTGTTTCGTGTAAGTATTTAAATGATGATTGTCGCAAATTTAGGCAAGTGTGTATGTGAAATGTAATTATTTCCGCCGCGTAAGCGTGCGGCAATTATTACAGTCACTTTACTTTGTCAACAGTTTATTTGTCAATGGCAGAGAAATAATTATTTTGCAATCCATTTTGACGAGACGACACTGCAATAATGTATATTGACAGTAATAATGAGTTAATGACAACTGAGATTTAAAATGTAAATTACAATTTTCTCTCTTAAATGATCGCGCATATTATAGGACGTGATGTTCTAGTGTGTGAAGGGTGTCTGCTGTAATGTAATTATTATGACGAAAGATTGATAGAGGGAAGGAAATATTACCCCACAAAATCAAAAAAATAATACAATAATATCTTTAGATGACATTAGAATAAACCTTAGATGCACTTATGTACCTATCTAAGTACTATGTTGTTTTTCGGACACTTAAAACTTCCAGCATTTATATATACTTAATAATGTTTTCACGATCTTTTATTGTATTAATTTGGCCTATAAGCAAAAATTAACTGCATTTTGTATCAGTGTGCAATTCAGGCGAAAATCAGCTAACGAAAAAATACTCATATGAAATAGTACAAAATTTAAATCAATTGGAATATCAATATTTGATTGTTGTCATTTGTACACCAGAAACATAACAATTAAAGAATATATTATATTTTTAAGTATTATTGATCATGAATTAATGTACCTACGTCTGTTAGAACAATTTGTGTAATCAGTAAACTTAATACATAACTGCCTTATATTTTCCACGATGACCGAGCGGTTACGCGTCAGTTTTATAATGTCTTGTGTCCCGTGTTTGAATCCCGGGTATGGCAAATTCGTATGTTGTTTTTCAATATGTGTTTAGATCTAGAGTATGGAGCTTATATACTGAGGAAGTGGGTAACATTCATTTTTTTATAAGAAACAAATGTCTTAATACAACCTCACTTTAAAAAAACCCTACAGCAATTATTGATGTATCAATGTATACAGCCTTCATAGAGAATCTAGCTACTTTCATATTTAGTGTGCAAAATTAAAATGTTTTTTTTTTTATGAAGATCATAATGTGAAAGTTAATACGGAAATCCTAGGATTCCAGAATATCAATCCAACTATTGCAAAAATTTAGCTTTTGTCGAAATATTTTAATTCATAGACAAATTGTACGTACGACATTTCACCGAGCCACAGTTTGCCGTGAGCTTTCTATCGGAAAGAGATGACCGTTTACTATACGGTCAAGATTCAATATGAACATTAATTCAAATTTCATAGCTGATTTTGGCAAAATTCCTGAATTGAAGAATAAAAACCTAAAATAACCTAACAAAAAATCCAGTATACCCGCTAATTTCAATATTTGTTTGCTATTGGCTTTAAGTAAAGTGTAAACCGACAAGAACCGTGTTTTATTTATTTCCGATACAATATTTCACGGTGAAGTGTGATACGGCGAACTGCATATGTACAAGTTTCCGGACATAGGGCAGAGATTTCTGTACTGTCTGCGGTGGTAGGAACTGTTGTGGTGCTAGAAATGGGTCCACACAGCATTCCTTATAGTTCCAGATTAAAAGCTTGCACGTAGATTTCTGTAACAATTTGGAGAACAATACATCGTATTTGAACTAGAGTATCAACAATCATGGAGGAAGTTGGGATATTCTGATAATTATTGACAACATGTTGGAAGCCAAGACGCGGTTATAATAGCCGTAGCATAGTATGTGCAAGAATTGGATCAGACAAATCTAGGCGCATGTCTCTTACTGACAGTTTTTTCCCCGATTTGATTGATCGAGTAGGTAGCGCGAAAATGCTATTTATTCCCGTGTGGAAGAACAGTGTTGTCATCGCTCCTGTTGCATTGGATTGTCTCGCGCAGCCCCCCTTTCACTCTTTATTGTTACCTGTTAAAACTATCGAACTATGGGTTTAGGTATATCTGTTATAAACCGTAGAACGCTGCGTTTTAGTCCGTGATAATAAATCAGCACCTTAACGGCCCACGTGCTCGTCGTAGGTCAAAATTGAGTTTTTATTGTATTTTCAAACCATGATCAATTTATGGCTACGGCCGTATGTTGTAGCTTAACCACTAGGGAATGACAAAAGAAATGGCGTATTTCAAAAAAACACTACCTTATTCTTAGGTCAATAATTATTATAAAGAAATCATTATTCATAAGATGTTTATCACACTTGAATGGTCAAAGACATAGCTTATAATAAGTATCTTTAGAATCATCTTCAAATGTGTTAATCTTGCCGATTTTTTGAATAATAAAATGCCTAATTCTTGTCAAATTTGGGATCACAGAGATTATCAATATAATTTTTTATCGTAAATATTTTACAAAAATTATCTCGTAATAAATTATACTAATGGTTTCATAAATGCGTTTAAAAATTAATAAACGTAAAAAATCTTAACACCACTACACAGTTATGTACCGAAATATGACTATATTCTAAAACATTAGAGCGAGAGGTTTAAAAGAATACTATTTTATGTAACAAAAATACTTTATGCAGTCATCAAATGTATAAAATAACTATAAAGGATAATAAGGCTTCAAAATTATATAAATAGATTATCTGGAACATTTAAGGAGTGTCCAGGATCATGGTTTGAAAATACAATAAAAACTCAATTTTGACCTTCGACGAGCATGTCCCCCCTTAACCGTTTTCGGTAGTTGTTCGTTTATTTTACGATCTATGACGTGACTGATAAAAAACATTTCCTTTCAGCGGGTCTATTCTTTACTTATCGACCACTAAAGTGATAAAGTGATAAATATTATCAAACTTAGGGTAGGTTTTTATCAACTGTTAGCACTTATTGTAACAATTACAATACGTTGTTGTAATTGTTGCAATACGTGCTATATTTTAACAGCAGCAAGGTAGGTGCTGTTAAAATATAGCACTTATCGCAACAATAATTGTTAAGGTTGTAATTATTACAACCAACTTATTGTAATTGTTGCAATAAGTGCTAATACTTCGATACAAACCTACCCTAGTAAGTCGTCGTATTTATCACTTTATCACTTTAGCGGTCGATAAGTATAGAATAGACCCCCAGCTCCATCCAACATCGTATATAACAATAATATAAAATGTCAGCCATCCTAGTTACATTGATAGAGCTTCGTTATAATATAGTATGGTGAAGGTTCTGTGGTCAAGGCTTCACTGAATGAGGAAAATATATTATATTATCATTATTCAATATAACGTTATCTAGTATAGATTGACCGCGTACAATTTTCCTTGGTACTTAGTAAAAGTTGCCCTCATTTTTACAACGTTCTTCTTAGGTCGTATTCTCATTTGTCCGGTGGTTTTTTGTCCGGTACAAATCTTGCAATCGATTTTTAATTAACTTCCCGACTAGCTAGACATTTTAAACTTTTAGAATATATCAAAACATAATGCCAATGCATTTTTTAAAATACTTTTAGCCATCTTTAAGTAGAATTAAATTCTGTTTTGTATGAAAAGTTATTTCGGAAGAAATCCGTAATCCAATCCACTATTATTGGTTGCTAGGGGTCTGGGGTCCTAGCAACTAAATTATTTATATATACGTGCGTTACTATGGAAATCAATATGTGTCAAAATGACATTTCAGTATTATTTCTATCAAATACAATTTTTTTTGATTGTTTAAGCTAGTAAAGTCAAGTTTATAATTATGATTCAACAGAAAATTTAAAAACGTTGTATGTAAAAAGTTCTTTTTATCTTGTGATTATTATTCAATTAAGTCGGTCAAGTACCTGCTATACATAGGTATAATCAGTTTCATTTTATTAATCCCCATTTTTACTACGAATTGACAGTTATGTAACACCATTAAAATGAGTCTGTAAATAGACAATTCGTAAACCAGTTCTTTAATAACTGTCTTTTTATTATCCAAAATCTTATAACATTATGTAAAAAATAAAATTTTTATATATCGAAATGAATTTAATTAGCTTAATGTAAATATATTATAATATTTTGAATCATCGAAATTGATTTTTTTAACTGGCGTTTTTGTGTATATTATAATTTCGTAATATAGAAAATATATATATATATATTTATTTTACAAAGAATGAACTTATATTATAATTTTTGCTCCCAATCAAAAGAGAATGAAAATTGTTATAAATGAATTTATTTCAAAGGAAATGGTTTTACATGGAGCTTTCAATGACACTAGAGCTTGTCTATCTTTTATGGGAGAAAAAGCTTTGACGATAATATGTATGAACCTTATTTTTGAATTATTTTTTTCCTCGTGCTATTTCAATTAAGTTAGTGATTTCAATTAATTTGCATCATTTTTAATGGCCGCCTTATTTTGACTTAATAATTCTAAAAAAATCCTTTTGAAATCCTTAAAATTGTATCCAGTTCGTCAGTCAAAAACAAATAAAAAAAACTAATACGACGGTCACTTTCGTTGTCATGTCGGATATCTGGTCCTATGGTCCTACTACGTTTTATAATTCATCATTCATTAAAACATAATATAATATTTTGCCTAATTAATTCACATATTAAATTGAAATAATTTGGAAAACATGGCTGCCATTTTGTTATGGGAATTTCAGACTTCTTCTTTTTCTAAACATTGGCAATGGGTACTGACGCAATTTATGCCAAGTTTGGTGCTCTTCTCAAAAAGATCAGTTTTCCTATTAAAAAAACGATGCAACTACAGTCGAGCATTCACAGTTTGAAACTGAATCTATAAACACAACTAATTGTCGATGTTCTTATGAAAGCTTGTACGTATCTACATTTTTTTATGTAATGACTGAAATGTCAAATTTGAGTAGGTCAAAAGCAAAAGAGCTTCTCTTCATCGCTTATATATTGAGATATAG
Organism: Rhyacophila brunnea; assembly: GCF_057557595.1. Classification (NCBI taxonomy): domain Eukaryota; kingdom Metazoa; phylum Arthropoda; class Insecta; order Trichoptera; family Rhyacophilidae; genus Rhyacophila; species Rhyacophila brunnea. The sequence goes on along the minus strand of NW_028232893.1, from coordinate 16,928,634 downwards.
GTACGCATAAACATAATAAAACAATTTTGAAAGGGTTTTAGGTAGAACGGTATCAGATTCTTGTAGCAGTTCAGGCGGCTCATTTAAAGTGTTGTTATTGTTACTTTTAAATGAAGCTAACATCACCCCAAAGTGATGTCGTCATGGCTGCAATGCCAGAAGAATCTGACTTTCGTCTACAAGTTTTATTATATTAATATTAGTATTATTGACCGAAGGTACTTGATGGAATTTGAATTTAAATTCAGGTACTATGTGTACTCACCAAAAGGTAAATACACACTGACAACGAATACAATTAATTCTAACTTATATGTATAATAAATTGATACAAGAAATTAGGTAAAAACTTTATCATCCACCTTTTAAGTCAAGGACCATAATAAAAATGAAAAGATGCCGAAAGGCGAAACCCGGGTCGCAAAAAACGACTCAAATGGAATAATACAGAACTTAAATCCTTTAGAATTTATCATATTACTTTAATTTAGTGTAATAAGCTACTTTGATCATTGTTTAAACTTATATTGGTCTAAGGTCTTAAGCGTCGGCCTATAGCGTCGTGGGTCCCAGTTTCGAATCCTGGGTCTGCCAAGTACACATTGTTTTTCAGCTTGTGTATGTATCTTATAGGTTGAGCAAGTGACTGACATCCGTTTCTCTCGTAAAAACAAACAGAATATGTTAATACAAACCTCCACTCTGCGGAGGCCCATATTATGATCTTACTAGGATCGGACATAGTCGGAAAAAAATCTAACATTTCAAAGGGTGGCTTTTGTGTATTTAAAAAATGGAGAGAAGTCCGTTTGCTTCTTACCAACTCATTTAGTGTAAACATTATTTATTTCAAATGAAATTTCATCAAAATCGTAAATATAAAACAAAGTAAAATAATTATACCCAGACGAGGTCTCTATATAACAAAGGTAACGCAATAATGCATTGAAAACCCTTTTTGTTCACTTTTTTTAGGTTGGCGCGTAGTTGATATGTGGAATATTATACCTATTATTTTATTACACACCGTACGCACTTGTGTAAACACAGATATGACCAAAGCCTTTGAAATTATACTCATTGTTTGCTAAAAAGTTGCGAAAAAGTCAAATTTAATATAGCAATACAATACCTGAATGGCGAAATGTATCAGGTTTATTACACATTTGTGCGATATTATTAATAATTTATATTATTTTGAATCTTTCTGTTTTTAAGTTCAATCTTTTAAAAATGAACAACCGAATTTAGATGAAAATACAATTAATATCGACACAGATATTGATAGTTAATATTCTTACACATTCAGTCACCATTTTGCACATGTTTAGAGATAGTTGTTTGCCACATTTGTAATAATAATTTAGTTTAAAATGTCGTTAATTAATATACAGATCGAGGTGTAATTATCCGTTATTTCTAAATTCTCTCTGATAAAAAATGAGAGAGAGACAGACTCAGAGAGAGGACAAATTACTTTGAAGTTAAAATTATGCATTAATTATAAAAAAAAATAGTTGGGATTATGTACTATACTAATAGGTATATAAAACAAATTTTAACACATGTTTCGATGGAATGATTAGCTTTATAAAATACTAGCGAGTACCCGCGATGCGTTGCAATGCCACTCAAAGAAAGAAAGTGTTTGTGTTTTAATTCTGTTTATTGAAGTGCTTTTGTATAAGTACTTACACATTATTTTTTGTTTTTCCGTCTGGTGCGTACACGAATAAATCATAATGTTTTCCAACGCGGCCACACACAGCTGTACATGTGAGAAGCGTGGATTTTCCAAATTTGGTATAGGAACGCATACGAATAGAAGATGATAGTTGTACTAATTCAGAAACCTTCACGGGCGTGCGTACAATAACTGACCAAGGTTTCATTACAATCGGATGAATGGTATAGGAACGCATACGAATAGAAGAATAAGATAGTTGTACTAATTCAGAAACCTTCGCAGGCGTGCGCACAACAACTGACCAAAGTTTCATTGCAATCGGATGAATGGTATAGGAACGCTTACGAATAAAAAAGGATACAATGAAGAAGAAGAAGAAGATGGTTGTACTAATTCAGAAACCTTCGCGGGTATGCGCACAACAACTGACAAAAGTTTCATCGCAATCAGATGAATGGTATAGGAACGATACGAATAAAAGAAGATAGAATGAAGAAGAAGATGGTTTTTCTAATTCAGAAACCTTCGCGGGTGGTCACACAATAATTCACCAAAATTTCATCGCAATTGGATGAATGGTATAGGAAAGCATCCGGGACAGACAGACAGACAGACAAACAAACATTATTTTTTATATATATAGATAGCCATCGGAGATAATGTGTGAGATTATGTATCGGTGGGTGAAAAGCGCTTCCAATGATGTTAAGAAAAGCTATAAAAATAATTGTCACTCCATAGATATTATATCATCCGACGACGAATAAACGGGATTTTGTTTGTGTTTTATATAACGTTTTTTTTTAAAATATAGTTCGTTGTGTCAAGGCTCTACTATTACGTAGTGATATCCCTAGCATGCATTCAAACTTGATAAACAAATTTCTTTTTTTTGCTATCATTATGCGAATACATTTAATGAATGGCGAAATTATGTATTTTTGTATTATTTTATTATACATCGCCAACTTAAAAACTGGTTCCAACGCAGTGGCACTGATCTGCAATAGCATAATATTAAAATTGGTCGCCGACCGTGAAAACAGCTGACGGTTTCATTCATTAGTGACTCACGTCGACTGGATAATGATACAATGTAAGTTTATTGTTTCATGTCATGAAATTCGATAAAATGCAATTAAAACAAATATTATTTTTTGTGTTTTATTTCGACATGATATCAGGTCGATTTTTTAGATCATATTATTTTCCGTAATTTTAGCATTGCTGAATTGATTGTTATTTTTACTGCGATTTGTTATCGATGTCATTCATAATAAAACGAGATGTTTTGAAATTTCGGAACCCTTCGTAGGAAAGAAGTCCTCGGTAGTCTGGTATCACCCGGATCGCTCGCAGATAGAAACCTACACTACCTAACAGTGAACTCCATGGCCAAAGTGCCGCCCTTGAGCGTCGCCTTTGAAATTGTATGAAAAAAAATGTAAGGTGCATAATATCTACCTATTTTATTACCTTAAATAGACATATCCATACATAATAATATCATCATCAACTTACTGAAGATTATAACATTTCTTTCAAATCTACTCTCAAACAGCGGTGGTTTCAAGTACGCGAAGATCTGAGCTAGTTTGAAGGCTCAATTGCTATTAAAAAAAAATAAGATATTCCGCTTCATGGAAAATCGCCACTGCGTTCAAAAGTTGTGATTGTTGCATTCGTTCCTTAATTAGCCGCCTCAACTCATGATCTACCTTCCTCATGGGAGAACATTCACTGGGGATAGTTGTGCATATGTATTTATATGTTTCAAAGATAAGAGAACTGTTGTTTTATTCATATCCCAACATACTAAGACAGGATTCGACCAAACGGGGATGGTTTGCAACCCTAAGTGTGACTATTAATAACAATTTATGTCTCTGTGTTAATTAATTTATTATTCCTATTTCTAAATAAACATTGTAGTCGTGCCGAATCCCGACACGTTATAAAAGTAATACAATTATCTGAAATCTGAAAATGTCACCTTTTAAATATTTTGTAAATTCTGGTATGTTTTTAAATGTCTAATATCGATAAAATGGAAGCGAACCTATGACTTGAGTGCCACACACGAAATTCTGTTGACATAAGAAATAATATTATAAAACTATTGTACCCACTACTTTAAAAAGCACCAAATTTACCCCAGCAGGGTTGACAACCATCCCGGTTTGGTTGAGATCGTCTCGGAAAAAAGAATACCCTGCTTCGATAATATCCTGGAATTTTAGAGGCTACTATTTTTTTTAAAACGCCTAGGTTATAAGGAAACGTGACACCTGGAAAATTAAGAAAATAAAGCTAAATCTGACGTCGGGAGAAAATTATATTTCAGAGGGGAAAACCGCACGGACGGAAAATTATGGTCCCGACGTGAATTTTAGACGGATTCTTTAAAAGGCAATCGGAATGGGGATGTTTTTATGGAAAAGCGCGCGTCACGCCACTACTATCTACTATCTACATTACTAATAATATATATCAGGGTTGGCGAACCTTTTTATGTACGCGTGCCAAAATTTCCCAAATATTATTTTTCAACTCTCTGACGTGCCGAGCATTTTTTCATGATGAAAAAATTGTTTAAAAAAAATGATGTTCTAGATACCACTCACATAATATAGCTTTGTCACTTTTTTTTCAATTGCGCAATACATTTTGGTCCACTAATTTTGAAACTGTCTGCCAGAAATACTACTATGTACTAGCTTCACCAAGTTTTTGTTTCCTATTTGGTGCAGTCATTTTTTGTGGGTAGAAATGAAATTGTTTGTTAATGTATTAATTAGTTTGGTTCTTATCGCACACATTTTCATGAGAATTGCTCCGATCTGATGAGGCATTCTCTCGCTACATTGGTCTCAAGCATTGTAAATCGATCAAAATTATAGGTTCGTGCCGCGGCATCCCCCGCCGCCTGATGAGGTTATTGTGATAATATTATGTGTGGTTCATAAAGTCTAATGCTGTGTCTACACTGGCAACCTCATTAAAATTCATGATAATTATCAAAATTTGTTTGACCAAAAATTATTTTAATCGAAATTTAATGAGGTTATGTTGCTAATGTGGACACGGCATAAGGACCAACCTATGCAATTACATACATATTTAAATTAAACGTAATGCTTATTCTTGAAGAGTTTTTGCCTGCTATTTTATATATGCTACACAATGCGATTTGTCATTTATTGTTATGAAAGGTAGTTTTTTCTCTCTTCAAACGCGTGCCATAGGTTTGTCACCCCTGATATATATAATATTTTTGGTACAGAATTATACATACACCTGTATCTAAAAATGTTATTTTTTGCGAATACAGAATAAACTAATATAATGAAATGTGTATTGTGAAAATCTTTTGTGTATAAATAACGAATTATTATCATTTTCCTCTCAATGTAAACCGGGTTATTTGAATTCTTTGACGGTGTATGAATTTTGGTATTTGAAGGTAGGTACGTCAATAAATAAATTTGTAACAAAGATTTTTGGGAAATTTTGTTCCCATAATAAAATTATTTAAATATGCGTTCATCGTTTATTATGTAATTAGTAAATTAAAATTCAAATTTATTAAATGTATGTAGGTAAACTATTGAGAAATATATATTTTGTTCTAATAAATAAATAATCGAATTTATTTTGTATAAAAATATTAGTGTGGTTCCATAGATGTCAGATGATAAATTTTGATCAATAATAAAATTGTAGGTATGGTTTGAAACTTGGCTATGTTTCTTGAGTACTTACGTATTGATTTTTTTGTTTCAGTGGTCACTGGATCAACAGATGGCGTTGGCAAGGCATACGCAAAAGCTGTAAGTATAATCCAAAAATAATAGATTATCACATAGGTACCTTATTACTGTAATAATGTTGTTTCCATGATTTCCATGATTTCCATGACAGCCATCATTGTAATACTCAACGTTTGCGTGAGAGTTCACATTACATAATATTATTAAAAGCAAAAATACTTGTAGTATAGGAGTTTATTACTTCTGACAGTGGAAACAATATTTGCATTACTCATAATAGTCATAATAATAATATGGTTAAACCCCGGAGATCACATGAAACATGTTCTAATCACTCTTGAATGTTTTCTTTAACGATATTTTTAAAACCTTCTAAAACCTATGTTTTCAGATATTTCAATAATTTATTATTGTCTCAGGTTCGTTAGAACCCAATTTCGCCCATGTTTATTTTCACACCCGAATAGTTTTTACTGTGTACGTCGCAGGGCTCGAAATGGACAGTAGCGCACCGGAGCGCCGTTCCGGTTCATGAAACCCCCAAAATTATCATTCCGTCTTGTGGAAAAAATAGTTGACCATCTGAGTTAGATAGATTTTTATAAAATGTAAGTACATAAAATTGATAACTATGTTAATATATTCGTAAAATTCTTGAGCGCTCCGGTTCGTAACAATTTTCATTTCGAGCGCTGGCACGTCGGCTTATAATGCCGGGAGTCCCAGGTTCGAATTCTGGGTCAGGCAAATACACAAAATATTCTTTTTAAATTTGTTTTTTGAGTAAGAGTATGGACCTAATAGGTTGAGCAAATGGCTAAGATCCATTTCTCGTAAAAATAAAGATCTGTTTATACAAACCTCCAACCCGTGGAGGCCCATTATTAGGATTGGACATCAATATAATATTATACCTATATACGTATCTAATAAATTAATTGAGTTAGCATTTACATGGTAGAATTCCATTTAAAAAAATCTATAGAATTTAATATTATTTATATTTTCATGTCTTGTATCTAATAAAACTGGAGCACAAACAACGCGTTATTTTTTATATCAATGCTATACGACCGCCTATTCCCGATACGGCAGCTTACGGTGAACAGTGGTACAGCGAATGAATTGTCATAAGTACATATAATTTAAATGTTATCGTATCTAGGCATATACTTAGGTTATACTGATAATTTTATAACAAAACAAAAGATGTCATTAATCGAGTAAGATACCCAATGCAAAAATAAATGAATAATAATTATTGTTTGAATAATAATATTAATGGCTAAGTATATAATTAGCTTTCGTGGAGCGAGAAGAGATGTCTCTGGCAGTTAAAGAAATAATAAAAAGCTTGAATGTTTTCTGTCTGAAGAGAAACATGGCAGGAACAAGGGCGAAGACTCACCGGCGAGGCTTCAGAAAGGCTCTATCTGCAGACTCTTGTACGTTTAAGGATTAAAAAGGATTACATTACCTGTCGTGTACACCTGTGTTCTCGAATAAAGCCGATTTTATCTTATAGATAGGGGAGGTAAATTGGAGCATGTTTTTATATACTTATTAAGCGTCACTATTGATAAAATGAAATAATACTAACCTATAGATAATGTGAAACCTAATAGTGTCTATAATAGGGATTCATAATAATATTATGAACTTTTGCATTGCAACACTTGATGGGGTTTTAGAAGAAGAGAAGTTTAGTCAGGTTGACATGAAAGCCATAAAACAATTCATATTATACCTATAGACTTCTGCGTTATCTAAAACACATTTTTTTGCGATTGTTCATTTAAATAATCTAAATCAATAGTATGAATAGAGGCGCCGCGGACCTTATTATAAATTAATTAATTACAGATAATCTTCTTTGTTTATTTACTTATGTATTTAAAAAAGACACATTAAGCAAATAACAAATTATTAATTCAAGAGGTTCACAACATAACATTTAGAATAAAAAGTAAATCAACTAAGTAAAGAAAAAAACAAAGCAAAAAATAATTTCATAGTGAAAGAAATAAAATAAAAAAACAATAATAATCAAGAATAATTACAAGATAAAAAGAACTTTTTATGTACTTACAACATTTTTAAATTTTCTTTTGAATTATATAAACTTGACTTGTTATTACTTGAATTATATAAACGATCAAAAAAATTGTACTTGATAGAAATACAGAATAAATATAGAATACTGAAATGTCATTTTGACATTCCATATTGATTTCCTTAGTAACGCACGTATATATTAATAATTTAGTTGCTAGGACTCCAGACCCTTAGCAACCATTAATAGTGTTTTACTTTTTACGGATTTCTTCCGAAATAACTTTTCATACAAAACAGAATTAACTGAAAATAAATTCAATTCTACTTAAAGTTGGCTAAAAGTATTAAAAGAATGCATTGGCATCGTGTTCTGATATATTATAAAATTTTAAAATGTCTAGCTAGTCGGAAAGTTAGTTAAAAATAGATTGCAAGGTTTGTACTGGATAAACAACCACCGGACAAACAAGAATTCGACATAATAAAAACGTTGTAAAAATACAAATTAAACAATAAAATAGAATCTTTATATCTCTAGGGAGTGCATTGACCAGCCGCACATCTTAATTCAATGCGAAATCGGATATTTTGCCACAACAAAGTATCTAAGTCCTCCACTATAGTTTTGAACATAGGTATATTATTACTTATTGTTTGTACAATATAATAGAACAGCACGTAAAACGCCCCGCACCACTCGGATCGATGTAGTCCTTTTGAGAGTTTCATTCCTGACAAATTTCAGTTTCTTCTATCGAACATCATAGACGGGTCCAATGTCGAGTAGTCTTATTGCACTCGCATGCACAAGGTTTTAAAGCAGCGCAAATGACAAATTAATTTACACAACGAAGTTCGACAAAAGGTAAATGGTGCCCATTATTTTTTCAGTTTGTCAATTACTTATTGATTGCGTCTAGATTTAATTTCGCCAATGTTGTCAGTCTACAATGCCGCTTATTGTATTTTAATAGCAGGTATCAGGGAACACAGCATTGATGGAAACTTAAATTACCTAATTGGTGTGGAGTAACAGACAACCGATCTCGAGTGTGGAAGAATGTGAGATAAACTTAAACACGTGTCAAGAATACGTTATTCTAGGTTGTCCTGACAACTGCTTTCGGTTTCTGCACTGACGCTCGCCCATTGCAGACAGAATTTATTTTTCATGAACACTTAAAAAGGCACACTGATTACTTAAATTGATTTAACTCATGTATTATTCATTCAATTCAAATAAATCTTTTTTATTTATATTTATAGGTTTTGAATATTTCTATTAAGTATTTACATTTTAAGTAAACTTTACGTATAAGTGGAATGAAAAAAACATGTCAAATATAGTTTTTTGGGTTTTTTAGCCTTTTTTATACAAAATGACATAGATAAAAAATCAATGATGGAAGTAAATAATAAAAGAAAGATATACTAAAACCGGAGCTTCAAGATATTTAGTAGATGGAGGGCTATTTTATGTTTATTACTGTCTCAAACACCTCATACCTAGCGAACTGATCATTATTCTGACAAATTTAAATAAAAATAGATAAATCAAATATTTCTTAAAAAATATATTGGACTGTATATAACTAACATCATAAAATAATAGATACATCTATTATTCGGTAATTTCAACTTAAAAAAAAATCAAAATATGATTTTTTTGATTTTCATCATGTCCTGCATCCTGTAACACCGGCGCCAAATTGGCACCGATAGGGCGCGATGGGTTAATAAATATTGGTGTATTTGAAAGTTGCAACACACACTATTGCACGTCTATAATATGTTTCATTTTCATAGGACACTTTTAGTTTCAAAACCCTATTTAAAAATGTAGTGTATTGGGGTATAGCCTATTTAAATTCAATTTATTTATATATTCTGTGCTATGTATAAAACCGGTATAATATGTCTAATTCTATTTCATCCGTGGTATCATCACTAGGAATCTTATTTTATGTTATATAACTACTACAGTTAAATAAGCACTACTATATAATATTTATTATGTATCTCTTTGCGGGCCGCGAGTTTTAAACGTCTGGTTTTTATATTAAGCCGTAATAGCAAATGGTTGCTACTTTAAAAAGGCCTCTTACATACAAAACATATTGCTGCCCGAAACGTTATGTTGAATTATTAATCCTCATATATTTTATTTCATTTCATATATCGTCATTTCAAAAAATATAAGAGCTTACAGGATCAGATGAATTACTATTTAGATGACGAGGTCGTATAAGTCGTTGCCATCTATTTTTCATTAATAATTATAACCTTGTAGGTACATTATCGGCGATTACCGATCGATCTATAGGTACAGCCACAAATAAATTGACCTCGAGAATAAGAATAAGGAATAGGAATAGAATTCGACATTCAAGCCCGGTCGCACATGCAAACTCGTCTCGGCTGCAGCATGTCAAATTTGTCGATGTGATTGTTTTGTCATTCACAAACAATAACATTAATATGGACGAAGTATCTGGAAAAAAAATGACACTCACTTTTTTGTCTGGTCTGCCGAATGGCATAATCTGTTCTAACGCCATTACAATAAAGGTGATATTGCTATAAATTCCCGATGCGTGATATCGCTTAATGGAATTTGTCACATGACGTCTACCTATACATGTGCGAATGTCGCTATGCGCTAATTTACTTGCTAGTTACTGCATTGAGTGCGTTGTCAATTAATAATGTCATTGCTCACAAAACACATGTATAAAATTTCACTTGGTATGTACCGCAGGTAGAATACTAAAATGCTGCATCGGTCCATGTGTAGATGTTACTTTTGCATTCGCTTACGTTAACTTCGTGACGTCACTGTCTCGGTATGGTTCCGCTTGGATGCGCGGAAGAGAGTTAAAACATTGTCTTTTTCTTACTTAGGTACATAATATAATATTTGGGTTTCATGATGATTAGACATTTTTTTTTTTTTTATAGAATTATTAATAACCATGTCCTTGCTTTTTCGTACAAGGTGGTTGTTAGTAATTTTGAACAATCACAAACACCCAGGCTTTGAGAAAAACACATAAATGTTTTTGTCATGACCGGGAATCGAACCCAGGAACTCTCGGGTGGAAGGCGAGCGCCTTACCCACTGCACCACGAGAACATTTTGCGTCAATTATTAAAATCCAAGACTTATCTCTTTTAGATTAGGATGCCAAGCGACCTGCAATATCTAGCGAGGCAGCTGGCTCTGGTTGACAAAAACTTTAGATAATTGAACGGTTACTTTTAATTGATTGAATTATTAATTATTGTTTTTATGGTTGTTTTCATTGAATGCACTGCACTGTATTACATTTTGAGGATGTATTTATTTATGTCTACGATTTTTAGTTTACTAATAGGACGGGATTCTTTGCATGCTGGAGAGGTATATCTAGGATTGCAGGCACTGACCTTTAATGATGATGAGGCTGGCTCTCTGGTCTGGTTCTCACTCACTAGCACTATCACTTTCTCGGTTACAGTGCACTTTTTGAGTCACTCTGTGGTTTGTTGAATAGATTTGAGTATAGATTTGATAATGAGTTTGATTGTTTATGAATTACGGCGCGTTACGCGACAATTGAATTATTTCTGTGATGACGCTGGGGTCATCTTATTTATTAATGTGTTTGGTACTGCAGTGTCTGGATGGCGGCAATAATTATGGACGTGGGTAGGAAATTCATATGGAATTCGCGCTACCATAATTATTGGCCCAAACAATTGCAGATAATATTAATTTAGTAGTTATACGTATGAACTTAGTATTTAATAGTTTCATGTCATTTTCGGACAAACACAATATTCGTGAAATGATTATTTTATTGAAAGATTACCTGTGAACTGCATGATTGAAAGGTTTGATATCGACTAATCGATATAATACGATAAGTTCGAGTGACGTTAAGTTAATTATTATCTTCTGCGATCGTTTGTTCGATTTTATGTTGATAGTTGTTAGTATATAGTATTCCCAGTATTGATTTTCTTTAGTTGTGCTAATTTAAAAAAATTACAAGATAAAAAGAACTTTTTAAATACAACGTTTTTAAATACAACGTTTTTAAATTTTCTGTTGAATTATTATGCTCAATATGCTCAAACGTGTACTTGATATGAAGTAAATAAAAAACAAACAAATATATAGAATACTGAAATTTCATTTTGACATTTCATTTTGATTTCCATAGTAACGCAGGTATATATTAGTAATTTAGTTGTTAGAACCACCGCCTTAGCAACCAATATAGTCTTTTACTTTTTACGGATTTTTCTGAAATAACTTTTCATACAAAATAGAATTAACTGAAAATGAATTCAATTCTGCTTAAAAATGGCTAAACGTATTAAAAGAATGCATTGGCATCGTGTTCTGGTATATTCTAAAAGTTTCAAATGTCTAGCTAGTCGGGAAGATAGTTAAAAATCGATTGCAAGATTTGTACTGGACAAATAACCACCGGACAAACAAGAATACGAGCTAATAAAAACGTTATAAAAAGAACATAATATTTAGTATTTATTTCACTTAGCTTAAATATTATCCATCAGGACCAAATTCGTCCGCTACAATGGCATATCGTCAACTCTAATGACTATGCTTTTGAGGATGATACGAAGTTATCAATGGTAATTTAAAATAATGCTACAGTATTAAACAAAACATCAGAATTGAAAATACGTAATTATTTTTCAAAATATATATTATTATGATGATATAATTATTTAAGAATTAATTGTGTAAACAAATTTCATTTTTTTTTGTTATGTTGGAAATCCACTGACGCACAAAGTCTTTATTACGCTATTCTTTATGTTTTCTTTTTATTAGCGGAAAATAACAATTTGCGTCAGTAATTGGAAGCCGGCCTTTAGTTCAAAATATTGAATACGAACATAAGACCTTTGTTATAATTATATGGTGTTTCATAAATTATTACGTATTTTTGTTTACATTTTCTTTTGAAACTTTTCCATAACACCCTATTGTTGTTTTTACTCAATTGTTATAAAAATGCATTGTTGGGGTTTTTGTGTGTACTGTTGTCACAGGCGCGCATTCCAGGTATGTACATGTTACCTCATTGATCCCTCCACGTGTAATCGCCGCATGTCACTTTTCACGCGCGGTCAAGGTACAAGTGACCTCATTGAGCTGTCCACAAGCACTCGTGGGGTATTGCAGCGAGACACGCGTCACCCGGACAAACTCTAATGATTAATATTCTAATCAGTCTAATCATAAAATTATTGCCCGTAAATATAATTGAATATTATGAAACGTAAATACGTCAAACGCTATCAATCTGATAGGACACAGTATAAGAAATTTGAAAAGGTGCCACTTACCGCAGCTGTATGTGCAAGGTATTATAGAAAATGTCGTAAAATGAAAACCGGATAAATGGCCGATATCATTGCCAGTCAGGGATGAACTGTGGGCATGTTTTGTCAAATTTAAGCCCGGTCGCACATAGAAAAAACATCTCGAACGGGATATGGTCATAAATTAAAACCACCGACAATGTTGCAACTATCTTTACCATTTAATTTTATCACATCCCATAATCTAAGTCAAAGTTAAGATTAGCCCGATGTGGTATGGAAAAGGGCATGTTGGGCATAGCTCAAAAATACCGCAGAACAAACCGATGAATAAGTAGAAAGACAAAGAGTACGCGGTGTGATTCGATACGGGATGCAAACAATGAAAAATAAACAGGTCTTTAAGTCGGGTTATTAAAGTCGATTTGTTGAATATTGAAGTTAATGGTCCCATCAAACGACAGCCGCCCCGCACCACACCCGGTCTTAATCAGACGTATCACATGACACCACGTTTTCATGTAAATAATCATTTTTTTATAATTGGGAATGTTTCAGGAGTGGTTACCTAAGACTGAGGTCACCATGCAATCAAATATGGTTTGACCGAATTTACATGAATTTAAGTTAGAGTGTGTAGAGGTTTTATCCAACTCTACAACCGACACGTTATTGTCTATGCTCATGTTTAGAGAGTTGTCTAGAGACCTTGAATCTATGTAGAGGTAACAAGGGCGCTCAGCCCTTTTCCAAACTATCAAGTTGAAAGAGTCATGTTAAACCATTACACTCAAAATATAGTTTAATATGACATCATGCTATCTGCCGTGTAATAACCACTCACGTAATTGTGCCATATAAACGATACAAATACCAACTCGTGTTTCCCTTCAACACTACCCATACCATATCGCATGTCACATACAAAAACAACCATCTGAATATAACATAATAACGGGGGTAGTTGACTGAACAAATAACAACTTTATAGGTGCATATAGATCAAAAATTAAAAGTTGTATTAGGTAAATAACTGCCGAACAATTTAAGTTGTAATTGTAAGAGATCTTCATCGCGCCGGATTTTTTTAAAATGCAACATAGTTGGCCTTTCTGGCGACCAGGTTGCATCGTCCCATGGGCCAACAGCTGGTTGAACCGGCTTGAGGAGAGGTTTCATTTCGGTACACATTTTATTACATTCCTAGGCAATGTTGTTTCTGCACCCTGTATTTCTCCGCCACAATACATCAATTCAAATCCACTCATCAATAATTAGAATTTAAACAATACTATATTATTATCCTATCAATTTTGGGACACTCTGTTTATGGCGAGATAATAAACAACTGCTTAAAGCCGCCCGTCCACGCAACAATGTCGGCATTATTATTATTTTCGGAATTTTTTTCAAAAAAAAAAATTCAAAAAAAAACACGGCTCTCATTAGGGGAATAATTAATCAGATGGCCGCCGCGCCGTGGAAATATCGCCGTTTTTCTTCCCATTTTCATTTTCATGTTTTCCTGCGCGGCCCTCAGGCGAAAATGAGCCGGCAAACAGAGTCCGCTTTTCCTCATTGATCATTTTCTCGGAAAGAGATCTCTATCTATTGGTGATTTATTTTTAAGCAGTTGGCATTTTTTTTTGAACTGGTATTATGAAAATATTAAATGAATTTATTTAATAACATTGAATAAAGGTTATGTATGGTTCGTTGGGTATATTTTTTTTAATTACTAATTTTATTTCAGAGTTATAGATGAAGTTTTCCCTGTCCTTATAAAAAAATTTCAGTGACTATGAAATCCAAACAACAGGGGTTATATATACCTACAATAAACCAGTGTATCTCTACGGATATTTATTTTATTTTTATTTGTTTCTTTGTTAAACACTACAACAGGCCGTGAAGATCAATTATGACAGTGGAAATTATTATGTAAATATATTGTGATCTCACCTTCGGGAGGCCTTCACCCGAAGAGGGGTTCTTACAAACCAAACAAACTAATTACATACCATTGTTCAATTTATAAACAATATCTAATAGTATTAGATATATACAAAAAAAATAAAATAATTAATATTATCTAAACTAGAAAATAAGTAGAAAATACAACCATAGATATATATATATATATGTATGTATATATATATACACATAATATATATAGTCATTTAACTGTCATTTACTTTTGTTTGTAAGAAATAAAAAGGCTTTTTATTATTTATTTATTATTGTGATCTCACCGGGATCCAACCCGGAGCCTTTGGGTGAAATACCAGCGCCTTACGCACTGGACTATGTATGAGCCGATACGGATGATATAGTGACAAGAATGGAACCAGCCTTAAATGAGGTATTTACAGCACTGGGAAGAACTACCAAGAAAATGTCACTGCACGTTATTCACGCTAAAATAAAACAAATGCTTAGTACGTCTGAGGTTTCTTTAAGGTTTATAAAAAATGGGTACGAATTTTTAAAAGTTCAAGATTTTATAAGTCTGGAATTACGCATTATTTCTCTAAACGACATCAGCTAATAAATAAGATGAACAATATTACTATATAAAACAAATTCAAATAGGCATCATAGATATTCTACTATGGTATAGATATAGAGACACGTCCAAATTCCTCTCAACGAAAACAAAAATAAATATTTTGCGAGTCTCGTTGAGGGTGAAGACCGCTGGGTTTAGGGATGACCAGGAGCTGGTGTAGACGGAGAGTCGTCAGGAGGAGAGATGAGAAGTCGAGATTTGATGGAGGTTGCTCTGATGGATTCAGGAGTACGTTTTATTTGCAGCAAAAACAGTTGGTACAAGAGTAGAGTGCGAAAATTATAAGTTGAAGTATCATGGCCGCCGTTGTGACGCTACGATATATTATGAAACGATTGTCAGTATTGTAGTTCTAGAAACGGCCACGCTTCACTTAAACTTGCTGCAGTTTATGTTACAAAAACGTTTTGTTACAATACTTATGATATTGTATTGTCCCGAGGTCCGGACTTGTGGGACAGGAGCGACTTACGCGAAGCTTACTGATCAGACGGAAATTATGATTGATATGATGATAGGTATTGGGACTGATCCACTAATCAACCTAATGACCTGCTAATTATATGAATGAATATTCGGTAAATTGCGAGTTTTTGCTGATTAAGTTTGCTATTGAGAAATCCGCTGGCCTCTGCAATATTACACTTCGATGTCACGCGTGTAGAATATGCTGTGACTGTAGATGCGACTATTGTGCGATAGTTTAAATGATTTTCTAATTATTACAATGTTGAAATAATGATGGCAATGCCCGAGGTCATTGACCACTACAAACGTTATAAAACCCAAGCCCATATAAATCTGGATACCTTTTGAAAGAAGGATATTATTTAGAAGATGGCATATGGCGAGGAAGCTATATGTGATGTACAGCAACCTTTTCGTAATCTTATACGTACGTAAAAGTGGGGTGTCTCTGTTGGATTGGAGATGTCTTGAGGCCATGTCTTTAGACCCAACCGTTGTCGAATAACTCGCTCGCAACAATTCATTACGAACATATAGCTGCTGTGCGGTGCGGGTAGCGGCCACGTCTCGAGAATCGAATACACCCAATCACACATGAATAAGAAAACCCTTATACTAATTTTTTATAATTTTAATGCTTAGTTTTTATTGATTTTTACTCGGATAATATTAAAATTAGGACTGAACCTAGTAAATGAATAAATAGAAGTAGTTTAGTACCGAATAGTATTTTGAAATAACTAGATGTGTTTTCCTTTTGTTACAGTTGGCCAAGAAGGGCTGCGATATAATCCTCGTCAGCAGAACTGAATCTAAATTGGAGGCCGTTGCCGCTGAAATAAGTAAGTATGGTTTGCTAAGTAATTGAACCTGAACTTTCGTAGTAGAACTTCATAATAATATTTTTAAAACAACGTTTTTATATAATTCTAGATGTTTCAGTTATTTGTGTTTACAGGTGTTTCGGACTACTAATCTATCTCCAAAACGATCCTAAAACAAATAATTAAAAAAAAATCAAACTGAACACCTGTAACTTGTACGTCATATTAGAATGAATAGTTTCAAGGTAGATAATACGTTTCATAATAATATAATATATATGTATATTCAATAATGTAAGTGACGTTGTGTTTGTTCGATATTTTAATATTTGAATACGGTTAGACAATATTAATCATATTTTCTTGCATTGTTAGATCGCAAAGTATTTTTATTGAAATACACAACTTGTAAAAATCTCAGTAAAATACTTATTATAATAATTAAAGAATATAATATATATATATATATACATTATTTTCACCGTGTCCGATCCTAAGAAGGCCATGGGACCCACAGAGTGGAGGTTGTATTAACAAACTTTCGTATTAACGAGAATGGAGGCTACTTACTCAACTTATTAGGTTCATACTTCGGTTCAAACATACACTGAACAAGCAGCATGACCCACGATTCGAACCCGGCCATCGTGATATAATTACGCTAAATTCTACCCAAGTACATAAAATTTACGGAAAATGTAGAGTTTCTGATTTTTATATGAGTTATCACCATAAGAGCCAATTACAGTAGCGCGGT
Source organism: Rhyacophila brunnea (assembly GCF_057557595.1). Classification (NCBI taxonomy): domain Eukaryota; kingdom Metazoa; phylum Arthropoda; class Insecta; order Trichoptera; family Rhyacophilidae; genus Rhyacophila; species Rhyacophila brunnea. The sequence continues at coordinate 16,911,164 of NW_028232893.1, read as the reverse complement.
AGCAACAGTGATAAAATCACAGACCCATCCAGACTTGAGATAACTACAAAGAAAATAATAATAATAACTGCACTGGAAATAGAACCCGCAACGCCGGCATGAGACGCCAGTGTTTTTAGGCATTTGACGAGGAAGATCATCTAGTACTTACTACAAACATTCATACTAATTTTTTATTTAAAAATAAAACGGCACATTGAGCAAATAACAAATTATTAATTCAAGACGTTCACAACGTGAAATTTAGAATAAAAAGTACAAATACATCAACTAGAGAAAAGGCAAGATACAGAAAAAAACAAAGCAAAAAATAATTTTATAGAAAAGAAATAAAATAATTACAAGATAAAAAGAACTTTTTATATACCATGTTTTTAAATTTTCTGTTGAATCATATAACCTTGATTATTCTATGTATTAATAAATACTTTTTTTGTACTTGATAGAAATACTGAATAAATATAGAATACTGAAATGTCATTTTGACATTTCATATTGATTTCCATAGTAACGCAAGAATATATTAATAATTTAGTTGCTAGGACCCCCTTAGCAACCAATAATAGTGTTTTACTTTTTATGATTTTTTTCCGAAATAACTTTCCATACAAAACAGAATTTACTGAAAATGAATTCAATTCTGCTTAAAGATGGCTAAAAGTATTAAAAGTATGCATTGTCTTCGTGTTCTGATATATTCAAAAAATTTCAAATGTCTAGCTAGTCGGGAAGTCAGTTAAAAAAAATCGATTACAAGATTTGTATTGGACAATCAAGAAAAAAATTGTATTGGACAAACAAGAATACTACCTAATAGAAACGTGGTAAAATAGAATTTTAAAAACATATTGATTTAATACAACGACAGCAGCCATTTGTTGAGTGAGTCTAAACAGATAGTGCATGTATTAGGAAATGACTATCAAAGATGCCTGACTCAGAAGATTAGTGGTTAGGTTAGACTGTTTGACAAGCAAAAGGCGTGTGTGCAAGTCATACTCAATCCATAGTTTTTGTCGATGATTTTTTTTTAAATATTTCTTTTCATGAAATACTATGGATATTATTATTCTACGCAAATATAATATATTCCTTTTAACACTATAAGAGGCAATAAGGTCCAATGAAAGTGGTGTAGTAAAAAAATAGTTATAAATACAAGTAAAACAATCACAAACACCCACTGAGAAAATTACATAACTATATTATCACTTCGCCAGGATCGAACCCGAAGCCTCAAGATGAAAGTTCAGAGAAGATAATAATGTTACCATTTTTTTTTATTACTGTTTTGATGATAGAAATACGATGAAGCCTGAAAAATTCCTACCAAAAATGGAATACAATGAATAAGTTTATTATTTTTATTAATTCTCCAGTAGTCAAAAAATTAAGTTCTTAGTACGTTATTAAATCCATTTGTTTTATAAAAAAACTTTTGCTTCTAGGGGAAGAATCCAATGTCGAGACGAAGTGTATCGTGGCTGACTTCACAGAGACTGAAGGAGTCTACGATCGCATTGAAAAGCAGCTGACCGGATTGGAGATTGGCATTCTCATCAACAATGTTGGTGTTTCCTTCTCATATCCTGAGTACTTCCTGGAAGTGCCTGACAAGTAAGTGAAAAAGACAGAGCCACACAATAAATTAATGTACATAACGCAAAAGTTGTCAATGTTACACACCAGCAATGCGAGCGTATACCGTGGCAACACGTACCTATGGAGCACGACTTATTATTCTCGTCCTGAATTATTTAACAAACAGCTATTTTTTTTTTTAAATCAACGAATAATTTTCAAGATTTCAGATTGTTCTATTCTTTATTCGTATTTTATTATAACGTTTTTATTAGCTCGTATTCTTGTTTGTCCGGTGGTTGTTTGTCCAGTACAAATCTTGCAATCGATTTTTAATTAACTTTCCGACTAGCTAGACATTTAAAACTTTTAGAATATATTATCAGAACACGATGCCAATGCATTCTTTTAATACTTTTAGCCATCGCAGAATTGAATTCATTTTCAGTTAATTCTGTTTTGTATGGAAAGTTATTTCAGAAAAATCCATAAAAAGTAAAAGACTATTATTGGTTGCTAAGGGGGTGGTCCTAGGAACTAAATTATTAATATATACGTGCGTTACTATGGAAATCAAAATGAAATGTCAAAATGACATTTCAGTATTCTATATTTGTTTGTTTGTTTGTTTTTTATTTACTTCATATCAAGTACAAGTTTAAGCATATCGAGCATAATAATTCAACAGAAAATTTAAAAACGTTGTATATAAAAAGTTATTTGTAGTATTTTTTAGAATGTTCTGTATTATTCGTTGAATAAAAAAAATAATTTACTATATTATTAGCAAGTGCAAGTACGGGAGGTCCAGACGTCGGTTATTAATTAATGTAATTGATACCTTGATTTCAGTACCTAGCTTGACGAAATTTGTTGAGCTCATCAATAATATGTAAATACTACTAGTTAATTTCGTCGTAATTGGATGTAATCGTGCAGGTTCGAGTAATACTGACCCTTCGTATTTTTTTCAAAGATTTTAAAATCATGTATGTAGATTTTTTTTTCTTTTATTGTGTTAACTGTCAATTTATGGTGGAACTGTACATATTATTGATTAATTTAATAAAACGAAAAAAATTGTACTTATTCCACTTTTATTATTTAATAAATTTGGACCGGTTTCCTTAGTTGAAAATGTCCCTGAGAAGGAAATTTAAAAAAAATTGAGTTTTATTTAATTAAGTTTTATAAAACTGGCGGGTATAAAAGAAACTAAACAAAATTGAAGCTCATACAAATCTCAACAAAATATCAACAATGCATAGCTTGTTGACTTCTTGCATTGCAGTATAATACTATTGTAAAATATATTGCCAAACAAAGTAGTTACATAAAGTCTATGATGGTTTTCTCCGTAGTCTCGACCTCTGGTTCGAGAAGTAAGTTATTCCTAAGGGTGGTATCCGGCTGCATAGCCCCATAAATTCTTAAACCGGCAACTACTAATTTATCAGCGTCGCGACGTCATCTCTGCATCTTGATCTCTGGCCGTCGCGGCGCCTGGGGGGCGTCGGATGACGTTGCTTCTGTGCCAAGTCCCTGCACGAGTGTTGGGCACTTTTAGTAGGCATGTCGAATTACTTGAATTTTCGATAACCGTATATTCGAGTCTTTACAGTACAATTACTCGACTAATTGTGTAGGCATGGTTTTGTTACAAAATAAAACTCTAAAAGTAAAGATATGACACCTGCTCAGACACGGGCTATAGATTTCTTCAAACCTATTGGATCCCAGTGGCAAAGGTGGTGGTAGGCTATTAAGATTAGACATAAATAGCGCACACTAACCATTGTCAGTCATACTTATTTGATTTCATTAAAACTAAGTGCTGGTTAGTTTTTTCAAATTCAGTTAAACCCTGTCTTAACTAATCCATAAGAGTTTAGATAATTACGATGGCTTATCTGACAAAAATAGTGCTCACTTTTTCAGTCATACTTATTTGTTTTTGTATAATTAAGAATACATATTACAGATGCCAGTGGCGAAGGCTCCATACTAAGCGATTATTTAAAGCTTACCTTCTATTTTCAAGTATTTAATTTATATAAATAAATATCTATATTGTAGGTCGTAGGACATTGTAGGTTATAATAAAAATATTGATTGCCATCTATCGTCGTTATTTATAAGTAGAGCTTTTAATTTAGTCATGTTTCGAATCAAAAATAAATGACGGAACGTCCAACGTGAGTGCTATTTTTAGAATTATTTCAACGATAATCCAAGCCGAATTTTCTACCGAAATTCAGTTGCCAACTTCATGCATGTCTGGGTTTTTGTTCGAGACTCAGAAGCGTTAACAGACAAGCTTATTCGAAATGTTGATTTGTTTATTGTGTTTGCTTATCTTTAAAAGCAAATAATAAATAATAAGGATAATTAAAAAAAATAATAACTATTGTGTTCGATCACATATAATTTATAAATTGTTATTAAAAATAAATATTGTATTAATTCGCGATTATTATTTAGGTTACTTCAGTCATAGACAAACATAACATGCTATTCACAGTTTATGTCATTTTGACATGTCAAAGCGGTGGTAAAGGTTTATTTTATAATACAAAATTCATTGTGTTACTGTGAATGTGGATAAATTATCTCATACTGTACCGAAATCATTCGCCAGTGCTTATATATAAGTATTTATTAAATTGTGTAGTGTCCCGGTAGAAAATGTGCGAACGATTGCATTTAAAAATTATCAAAGCTTGACCTTCCAAGGGTTCATTTAGATTTGAATACAGCAAAAAAACTTATATTAGACATTTTCACAACAATTTATAAATGATAAATATTTGTTTTTAACTGGCAGTTATACATTAAACAAACTTTTTTGTTGGCGATGCGTATTGTTTGGTAAAGAAAGTATGCGTGGAATTCTACTGCCATAAGTGATTTAAATAATTTGACAAATTCAGCGGTGAAACCTATGACCAGTGTGTCGTTGTCATTAGTGTGCACCTATTCATCAGTAGTAATATCGTAAGTATTATCTTCTTATTTCCCGTAAGTTACCTGACAAGTGTGCTCTTTTTCTCTGATCTCCACAGCTTACCTCTTTCCAAAAGTCACCCTTCGCCACTGACAGATGCTGTTAGTTAGTTTGTTTTTTAATTCATTAAGCTTTGCCTATACTAAATCATTTTTTTTTCGATCATGTCCGATCCTAATAAGATTATAATATATGGGCCTCCACAGAATAGAGGTTTGTATTAACAGATTTTATTTTTACGAGGCATGGATGTCAGCCACTTGCTCAACCTATTAGGTCCATACTCTGATCCTTAGACAAATTCAAAAACAATATGTGTACTTGCCAGACTTAGGATTCGAACATGGGACCAACGACGCTATAGGCCCACGTTTATGTCACGTGGCCATTGTGGGTGACTAAACCATAATCGACAAAAAATATTCTTCTATGTATAAAATATCTAGAACTACTAATTTTTCAATACGAGACTAATGGTATTAGTTATGTTATTAATTGGTGACTTTTTGGTGTGTATATTATTTCTCTAAGCAAATAATAAATAATTGAATTTGGCCAATCCAAAGAATTCTCCTGTAAAATATTTCAGGTGGGATTAAGAAAGGTTCTTAATTCGTTTGAAGAAAGGTAATTTTTATTGAAAATGTATGACAGCACGTGCATTCAATACAATAAGTATACATGTAATATGAGGTGAGAGTACAAACTTAAATTTAAATTCAAAATTAAATTTGGAGCTACACAAATAAAAACACATGGTTGAATTACGTTGGTTTAGCATGAGTGTGATAAAATTACTACTGATACAATAAAATAACGATTACATCGAATCTCTGCATAAAAGATCGGTTCAAGCTCGAACTGTATGACTGACTATACAGTTAACTGATGTGCCCCATCACTAGTGCTAGCCGTGAATACTATTTGGCCGCCCGCATGCAACGAAACTGACCTTTTCGTTGTTTTTACTCAGGGGATATGACGGTGCAATGGACGCTTTATGAATATTTTATCGACTCTCGAGAGTAAATATTATTTTGCTTGATGTTTCTTTAGTCGCGTCTGTATTTGAGAAGAATTATAATAGTATCGGAAAGCAAACAATATGACAAAAGTAAACTACATACTTTAAATTTACTAGTAACTGAACACTGCTCTTGAACTATTTAGAAAGAATGCTATCAGGTTTAAATTACCTGATATTGAGCTTCTTAATTCCTAACTGGACAAAGGTTGTATTACCTAACACCTTGTTTAGATTGTTCATTATAAAAAAATATGGTTATTAGTTATTACATAATCGCTTTATATATATATATATATATATTAGTCTGTTTTTTCAAGGTTTATAATACCTACATGATAATTTGTTAAGGAGAAAGAGATTTTTAGTTAGTTTTTATTCTTTGGTAATTAATAGGTAACATTTTTGTTTAACTATTTGAAATAATTTTGAACATTGCCTATGTACGATGGTGTGGACTAATAAAAGATAACGAATTTACGAGCAGTCGTTAGTAAGTAAGTATTATAATATCTCCGATAGATACTCAAAAATCTATTGTTACAAACGGCCAATATAAGGCAGCTGCACTTGCGTATATATGGGGCTGAATTCCAGGATACTGATCATTCTACTCTGGAGTGTCTCCACAAATCAACTTAAAGGGTAGAGCTCGGTAAGTTGGCCTCGTCATCGTCGTTGGTCGGCAATTGCGAGTTATTTTTTATCATGCAAGGAGGTCTATTATTATCAAGACTTTGTGACGACAGATTACATTTAAATTGGTTTACCAATCAAGGTCTACGTGGGTTGCTTCCGGAACGCTATCGGCACAATTTTGAAGGGTACATAAAGACACATACGTGCGGAGAAAAAAGTAATCTTGTAACAATTAAACTATTTAAGATTTGTTACAATAATTAATTTTAGTTTTATTTAAGGGGGTAAGTTGGTATATTTTCGATATATTATAGAGTAAGAGTCAAGCCATAATTATTAAATTTAATGACCTCATCAAACCACAACTGACCTACACCACATTCGGTATTAATCGGGCTGTCACGTATCTACGTTTGAATGTGAAGTATCGTTTTTGGTTACTGTGATTGTCTTAGGAGTAGTTACCCAAGACTCGCCATCCATTCAAGTGTGCTTTGACTGAATTTACATGACTTACGAAACTGCAAATAGATCCGTTCTAGACTTTCACGTTGGCAGTATGACGCCACATTTTTTTTTAAATGTGGCCTTTTCGGCGCCCAGTTCGGACAGTCTGATGTACCCAATAGCTGGTTGAACCGACTTGAGCATCTTTTCCCTTTCCATACATATTTTATGACATTCCTAGATATGTGATTTACATCTTATATTTCTCCGCCTAATGGACATGGTAAACGAGTAACAAAACCATGCTCATAGACAGGTTACTACTTTAAATTCTCTTACGATGATATTATTAGGTAATATTATATCAGTTGCTAATAGCGTCATAGACAAGTTAAGTTTATGAGCGTTGTGACGTCATCTACATATCGAGGACGTCGCGCCGTCTGGGGAGCGTTGCGACTGGGCGCCGCGGTGCCAAGTTTAGATACTGCCTGGCCACACGCCTACAACAAAACTGACCTTTTCGATGCTATTGTTTTGACCCGGGGGACGTGCGCGCCGGTGCATCGGACGCTTTTTGAATACTTTATGGAGGCACGAAGATACAATATTATTTTTGTGAAAATTTTATTTGAGTTACCGTGTAGTTGGAGATAAACAATGCCAATATGAAAACATTAACGTTTGTTCAAAGTCGGCGGGTGGACTATATAAAAAAGTAGTCTACGCTACTAGAGAGTTTATGAATTTTTGAAAATTTAAACAGAAGGGAGGTTTATGAAATCTTAATACCAACCGAACTATTAAAATAGGTACTTATATATTTAATATTAATAACCATGCTCTTGCTTTTTCGTAAAAAGTGGTTGAGTGGGTTAGTTGCATTGATGTGGGGCTAATTAGGTTCCTCCATTTATATCTTTAATTTTCTTTATGGCCAGGATTAAATATTTTGTGTAGTGTTCTTGAGTTGTTCTATTGCTTAGTACTTCGTGAAGCTTTTGGAGGTCAATTTCATGATTATGCTGTCTACATTATCTACTTATATATTGCTAGAAAAAATACATGATAGCAGTGCCACCTGTCAACATTCTTGCTAAAACTAATAAATCATACACAAAGAAATATAGGGAAACAATATTCATAGCTAAAAATGCATCAATTTGAATACCAAAATTGATTGGTAGATCTGTTTCGATAAAGACGGTGTATTTTACATAAATTTCACCTTGAAGGAAACTCGCATGGGATAGCTACCACGTGGACCCTATTGCGTCATCATTACTGTGCAGTGCAATGCGACAACGCCACGTGGCACCGATTGGGTGCAGAACTAACCTGCCATTGTGGATGCCAATTGAGAGGGCAATAACTAAAACATGATTTTTTTATTCGTCGAGTATTTCACAAGATTTAAGAATGTAACATTCTGTTAATGACCATAATTTGAAAACACTTCTGAGAAATATATAGAATACTAGGAAAAATCTTTTTTAAAAACAATACTGCAATCAACAGGATTCGAGCCTCCAGGAATAGCGCCTGTGCGCACTCACTGTTCTTGCTCACTATGCTATATTATGTATCTTATCTAACTACGAAAAATTGAACCAATGGTTTTTACAATACTCTTTGAAGCGGTTTCTAAATTGCGTTACTAATTTTGTTAAAGCTATACTTCAGCTGAGGCATGGTCTAAAAAGATCGTGACGGGACGATGTGCGGATTGTGCAAATGACGCGTGCCGAACGAAATATAATTTGTCATAAAAATCAAACATGCGTCCTTTTAATGTTATGTTTATTATTATATTTGTTATAACAATAGTATATTCATTGTCATGTTTTATTTTTCAAGCACATGCGGAACGTTTTTTAGTCATCTTTACACGATTTAGGAATATATTCCTCCGACGCCATCACAAAACAAATTGACGTGCTCACACTTAGACTATCAGTCTCCGATTGGCGACGACTGCGAAATTTCGTTCCACCTACTGTTGAAAATTATTTGCCGTTTTACTTATGTATGCTCTTAATAGAGATTTTTTTATTAAGTTTAATGACAATTTATTTTGCTACTCGTTTTTTATAATATGTTTAAGTACTAATAATATGTTTGCAAAAAAAAAATATTCTATTTGAAAACCTAGTTTGCTTGATGCGATTATCTCAAAATGGCTGTATATAGAGATTACCGATTCACCTCACTTAAGGGGGAACATGCTCGTCGAAGGTCAAAATTGAGTTTTTATTGTATTTTCAAACCATGATTCTGGACACTCCTTAAACGTTGTAGATAATCTATTTATATAATTTTGAAGCCTTATTATCCTTTATAGTTATTTTAAACATTTGATGACTGCATAAAGTATTTTTGTTACATAAAATAGTATTCTTTTAAACCTCTCGCTCTAATGTTTTAGAATATAGTCATATCTCGGTACATAACTGTGCAGCGGTGTTAAGATTTTTTACATTTATTAATTTTTTAACGCATTTATAAAACCATTAGTATAATTTATTACGAGATAATTTTTGTAAAATATTCACGATAAAAAATTATATTGATAATCTCTGTGATCCCAAATTTGACAAGAATTAGGCATTTTATTATTCAAAAAATCGGCAAGATTAACACATTTGAAGATGATTTTAAAGATATTTATTATAAGCTATGTCTTTGACCATTCAAATGTGATAAACATCTTATGAATAATGATTGCTTTATAATAATTATTGACCTAAGAATAAGGTAGTGTTTTTTTGAAATACGCCATTTCTTTTGTCATTCCCCAGTAGTTAAGCTACAACATACGGCCGTAGCCATAAATTGACAAACTATAATTAAAGTAGGGAGTAAAATTATGTTAACGCGCGTGTTTGAACATGTACCTAACTGAATTTTTTTTTATTTTTTTTAAACGGTACATGTTCAAACACGCGCGTCAATATCATTTTACTCCCTACTTTGATTATAGTTTGTCAATTTATGGCTACGGCCGTATGTTGTAGTTTAACTACTGGGGAATGACAAAAGAAATGGCGTATTTCAAAAAAACACTACCTTATTCTTAGGTCAATAATTATTATAAAGCAATCATTATTCATAAAATATTTATCACACTTGAATGTTCAAAGACATAGTTTATAATAGGTATCTTTAAAATTATCTTCAAATGTGTTAATCTTGCCGATTTTTTGAATAATAAAATGCCTAATTCTTGTCAAATTTGGGATCACAGAGATTATCAATATAATTTTTTATCGTGAATATTTTACAAAAATTATCTCGTAATAAATTATACTAATGGTTTTATAAATGCGTTTAAAAAATAATAAATGTAAAAAATCTTAACACCGCTGCACAGTTATGTACCGAAATATGACTATATTCTAAAACATTAGAGCGAGAGGTTTAAAAGAATACTATTTTATGTAACAAAAATACTTTATGCAGTCATCAAATGTTCAAAATAACTATAAAGGATAATAAGGCTTCAAAATTATATAAATAGATTATCTACAACGTTTAAGGAGTGTCCAGAGTCATGGTTTGAAAATACAATAAAAACTCAATTTTGACCTTCGACGAGCATGTCCCCCCTTAATGATTTTTTTTTTTTTTTTTTAATTAAAAGAGTTTTTTTGTTCGCCAATAAAAATGTCTATTGATCTAATATGGAGAAAGGTAGCATGTTATTTGGTTACCACAAAAGAATATTGCGATCAGTGCTTCATAATAAATGATGCTGAGCATGGCCCCCACAAGGGGGGGACTGACAGGGCTCTAGCCTAAGGCCCGGGCTCATGAAGGGCCTTGCGTGATGAGTTGATCATTGAGATGAACACTGATCACAAATTCGGTCAAATAGTTAATAATAATTAGTAATTAATAAAGGCGCTATTTGACTTAAATGGTATTATTAATTAAAAATTTTAGTTGTACGATGCAATTTTTAACTGTGTGCTGATACTCAACAATTCCATAAAATCGCTAAAAATACACCGCAAATTTACCGCGTACACCATTTTTGGAAAACGCTACTGCAGTGCGTCACACTGCCTTTACCCTTAGCGATATATAGAGGGGCCTGCCAAATGCCCTAGCCTGGAGGCCAGCTTCAGTATATAGGGGCTATAATGCTGAGTGTTGACTACTCAATAATTCAAATGAATTTGTTCACAAAAAATCGATATAAACTAGTCGAAATAAGCTTAATTTTACCTTGCAGAACCTTGGAGTACCGCGGAATACCATTTAAGGAAAACTACTATAGAAAATCACATTGCTCTTAACCTTGACGATAGGTAGGGGGGCCGTTTCAGGATGACGGGGGATGACCTTACGGTAGGTATATTAAAAGAATCACTAAGTGCGGAGATAAAAACAGAAAAAGCTATTTAAAATTCATTATAATGCGCATGCTCGTCGTTGATAAGCAAATAAACAAACTCATAAGTCACAAGACCGTGCAGATAATAGCTTCCTTTAACTGCAATATGCAAGTTGCGCTGGGTACTTATTGTCTGTTTATCTTAGAGCTTCGGAAGACGCCTGAAAGATGTTAGGAAATGTTTTCAGGAAAATATTATCCGTTGCTAGGAAATCCGAGTAAACAAGATGAGCTCCAAAGTGTAACAGGATTTCACTATGCATACAATCTATTTGGGCCTATGAGTACACTGAGTCTGGTGGCTGAGACGATATTACACCATGAGGTAAAGATATATTTAATTTAATTGTGATTTTAAATAAAATAATGACCCTGTTATTGAGAAAAGGGAATCACATGATGGAATGTAATTAATGAAAATACCGGTAGATAATAGTGTCAATTATAAATCTTATAACAAATGTGTTATTGAATTATTCCGAAAGTAGTCAAACAAACGCCACCTCACACTAAATTTATGTTTTAATTTTTTATGGTAGTGCGAGTGATGCTCCTTTAAAAAAATCTACCAAAAGTATCAAAACCGGTCATTTTCATATCATTAAATACTGCCAACATTTAGTAATTCTAGATATCATGTTATTGCAATTTAAAATTGCTTTATGTACATGTTCTATCGGATCGGATAACCTTGATTTTTTTTAGCATACATATTTCTCTAAATTCTCTATTGCGCCAAAAAGAGATCATCATCAATGGCACTCAGCTCGAACAGGTGAAAAGCTGCATCTATCTGGGACAACAAGAGTGTCTATAGATGGATGTATATTTGATGAAATTGTTCGCAGAGTAAAGCTAGGCTGGAGTGCTTTTGACCACCTGAATAATGTCTTCAAAAGTGACCTTCCACTGTGCCTAAAACACAAAGTGTTCAATCAGTGTGTGTTTCCCGTGATCACATATGCGTGTAAAACATGGACGCTAAGTAAAAGAGAGATCCAGAAACTTGGTGAGGTGAGGAGAGGTGCATGCTGGGCATAATTCGAAAGGACAAAAAGAGGAATGAGTGGATAAGGAAGCAGACAAAGGTTTGCGATGTAATCGAGTTTATTAAAAGCCTTAAATGGAGATTGACTGGACACATAGCTCGAAGAAGAGACAATCGTTGGACAAATCTAGTCATCCGGTGGTATCCAAGAAGTATAAAACGTCCGCAAGGTAGACCTAGAAGCCGCTGGATCGATTGAATGATAAAGTTCTGCGGAAGTACGTGGCAACGCAATGCACAGGACCGAGAGAAGTGGAAGCAGCTTGAAGAGGCCTTCATCCAGCAGTGGATAGATTCAGGCTGATGATGATGACATATTTATATATATATACACATAATTCGTTGTTAACTCTAAATACCTAAACTATCGCCATACCAACTTTTGGCATGTCGATAGGTTAGCAACTCCACGATATAGATTTTTGAGTTTAAAGTTCATATGTTATATCAAAAACGGGACACTCATATTCGCAAAGGCAGCGGACATATTGTGCACGTTGGACCAATCATCGGTTATTATTAATCGGACGTACCACGGGACCTTACTTTTGGGTGTGGAGCATTAGTATTTCTTACTGGGAATCTCTAAGCAGCAGTTACTCATGACTGGTCGCCTTGCACTCAAGTGTGCTTTGACTGAATTATTTTTATACCATGTTCGAACTTATGAACATCATTTATTATGAACCTCCACAACATGGAGGTTGTATTAACAGATTTTTGTTTATTTTTACAAGAAATTTAAGTTAGACACTAACTTGTTCAACCTTGGGTCATACTCTGGATCCAAATATTTATGGTGTCGCCATACTGTTAACGTAAAGACCACTTTCTTAGATTTTTCGGCAGTTTTGTGTTAGCTTTTGTTTCATTCTACCATTAATTTTTAAATTTGTCCCTCAGTGTCTCTCTCCTATGGGCACTTTTACTTTAATATCATGTACATTCCGTTAGAATAGTGCGCCTACGATAGCGGAGAGATAACGCGGCGGATTTTATTGTCGTGGTTCCCGTGTTCGAATCCCGGGTCTGGTAATTAATTACATGTCATTTTTTTCAATGTGGACCCAAAGCACGGACCAAATAGGTTGAGCAAGTGGCCAACATTCATTTCTCGTAAATACAAAAATCTGTTAGTACAACCTCCACTTTGTGGGTAATGGATGGAAACATGTTGATGTAATGGAATGTGAATATATAATATTTATATAATATATATTATGAAACTGATAACAATAGTGCCTTAAGTCGTATTTTTCAAAAAATGAGATATATTATATAGATTTTGTGTCAAAATTATCATGTATTTCAAGGCTAATTCATTTTATGAGCCGTGATAAAGTTCCGATATTTTTAAAACCAAAAATTCATGTTTCTTTTCGCCGGTTTCCACAAATCAAGTGTTCTTTAAAACTCGGCTTGGTCGAAAGGAAGTATAAGTAGTTAAAATGCTAAGCTTTTAAACATAGGAGGTTCTTAGTGCTTTTTATTCATTCTGGCAATGCACATTAGAACCCCGCAGATTGAATCGTGCTTTGAAAGCTTAGCGTGTATGCGACGGATTGTCACGGCCTGCCGCAGAATTGTGCAGCGGGGTGCATCGTTCCCGAGATGCATTTCTTATATTGCATTGCACTTCTCACGGGGAAATAATGTACTTTGTAAAACCACTGCGGCTTCTCTATGCAAATCTGTCGGGGCTACTTGTAGGAAGGGATGCACTATAATGGTAGGCATCTGGAATATACATAGATGTTTTTAAAATCATTTAAAATGATTTAACTCTGTCCAACCTCTTTTGATTTAACCCACTTTCTTATTATGTTCTCTTTATGAATGATGTTATTGGTTTATGAGTAGTTTTTCCTCTAACCTCAATGTGTGAATGAAAGTAATCGTACTATCTTCAGTTTATTATATCAGTCAATTTACTCTTGATCTGTTACGGTGACTTCGTCGACAAGCCCTTTCAACTTAACCTAACTTTTTTTTTTCAATTTCGTTTTTAAATTTTCTGATAAATTATATAAACTTGACAATTCTATGTGATAATAAATACTTTTTTTTGTACTTGAAAGAAATACTGAATAAATTAATATAGAATACTGAAATGTCATTTTGACATTTCATATTGATTTCCATAGTAACGCACGTATATATTATAATTTAGTTGCTGAGACCACCCTCTTAGCAACCAATAATAGTATTTTACTTTTTACGGATTTCTTCCGAAATAACTTTTCATACAAAACAGAATTAACTTAAAATGAATTCAATTCTACTTAAAGATGGCTAAAAGTATTAAAAGAATGTTTTGGCATCGTGTTCTGATATATTCTAAAAGTTTCAAATGACTAGCTAGCCGGGAAGTTAGTTAAAAATTAATTGCAAGATTTGTACTGGATAAACAACCTCCGGACAAACAAGAATATGAGCTAAGAAACACGTGGTAATAAAATACCCTACGTCTGCTGATTGGTAAGTGGATTGTTTTTATTTTACAAAACCAACCCAATTTTAACGTACACTTGGAGGTGCATGTTGATCATAGCGTAAAATGACAACATATTAAATCAATGAATATGAAATTAGTTAAGTGTATTCGTTATCATAGGTGTTGCCAAATTGATGGAATTTCCAGTCTGAAATGTTTTTCGGCGAAAAGATAGCCACTGGTCATGCAAGAGTCACTAAGCTACTACAAGGTCTGAAGAACTCTGAAGCTCTAATTTGGTGGGAAAAACAACGGATTAAGAAGAGTGGAAAAAACATGGGAAGGGTTTCATTCGGCAGTAAATTGTCCGTAGTTGATAATGACAACTCGTCCACCGGGGAAACTACCCAAAATTTCAAGGCTTTGTGTTGATAATGCATTCAATATAGAAAAGTATTTTCTTTATAATTCTATTTCCTAAACGGGTCATAAAATCGAATAACCCTTTCTGGGATTAATCATTAAGTTAATTATAAACGGAAACCCAGAGGCTGATTATTAACTGTAAAATTGTTTTGTTCATTGCTAAGTTAATTTTAACTGAATAAAACATAAACATAATTATTTAAAAATCAAGGCTTTAACAATGAAATGAGAATTTGTGCAAAATTTTCAAACGGCATTATCTTAAAACAAGGTATTTTGAGTTGTTTCCCGATAGAGCTAAGGTATCAACATGCTGGTGTGATAGTCGCATCCTCTGGGAGAAACTCATAGTATGTCGGTTGAAAGTGAAGAGCTACTGAGATGTTGGATGATGTGAGAGAGATGCTTTCCACGTAGGAAAATTATTTATTATTTTATTAAATTTATTATTTAGTATTTTGGTAGGCTCCTCTCATTCATTACGCGGTATTTGTCTTTGAATATGAAGTCGTATCCATATATTAACAACATAATCATTATTGAATTAAAAATATAAGTATGTAATTAAATTGTTTAATATATTGAAAAGTAGATTTTTAATTAATTCTCACCAACAATATGCACATATTTTTTGGACTTATAGAATAGGTCAAAATTATTATGTCAGCAATATAATTTTATCTTATGTCATTATTATTATAACAAAGGATAACATTTTAGATATATAACAATATAAATAATACCAATTGCTTCAAATTGTATCGTATTGCTGTGATGAAAGCGATAATTCGAATTTCAATTTGCTGAAAACAAAAGATAACTGACACATCATTAGTTTTGACAGTAAACAATGAAAGATATTTACCAGTGAGTGTACTATTAAAAAATCAATATTTTGCGTAGTAATTATTATGAAGATACGCAGTTTATTAAGGCGAAGTCTTCACTGAGCCTTTTTTAAAGAGGCACCTAGCGGAAAAATACGAAGCTTGCAATTTGAGACATTTTTTTGATAATTTACAATTTCAACTATATTAATGAATAAATATGTATCTGAAAACATTAAAAATAAAAATATTTTTTATTTTAAGTCAAAGACAAACTTACAATTGTAAAAAATGTAATAAAATGTGAATTTGTTCTATCGATCCGCACCCTATTATTACATATACTTTATGGTCATATTTATTATTAAAATTTAGTTTATTAAGTTTTCTAAGCATCACCTAAGCGATTTTTGACAAATTCATAGTTTTAATATTTTTTATATCTATTTTAAAAAACATCGATTTTCATAAAAAATATAAATGTGTATAACTTGAAATCCTTTTTATTTATATCACATCAATTATTTTTATAAATATAAATAAAATATTTATATTAATCAATCAATTATTTTTATAAATATAAATAAAATATTTATATTAATATAAATAAAAAGGATTTCAAGTTATACACATTTATATTTTTTATAAAAATCGATGTTTTTTAAAATAGATATAAAAAATATTAAAACTATGAATTTGTCAAAAATCGCTTAGGTGATGCTTAGAAAACTTAATAAACTAAATTTTAATAATAAATATGACCATAAAGTATATGTAATAATAGGGTGCGGATCGATAGAACAAATTCACATTTTATTACATTTTTTACAATTGTAAGTTTGTCTTTGACTTAAAATAAAAAATATTTTTATTTTTAATGTTTTCAGATACATATTTATTCATTAATATAGTTAAATTGTAAATTATCAAAAAAATGTCTCAAATTGCAAGCTTCGTATTTTTCCGCTAGGTGCCTCTTTAAAAAAGGCTCAGTGAAGACTTCGCCTTAAGGTAAATAAAGGTTTATCAAGTATTTGAATATTTCAGCCGAATGATTTATAACATTGTGGCACATTGAAAGGTTTTATGTCGTCGTGTAAAATGTTATGGAAATCATCGAGTCACGTGGATTTTTAACATTAGCCGGTGACTGAGATATGGTGATAAACCAAAACTGCTCAGTTAAAGACTATGCTTAAATAGTGACGTCACGCGGCTATTCGAAACGAATGAAAAACCAGATTCTGCACGTGCATCGATCCAAAATTTTCCTATTCTACATACGCTTTTGAATCGAGTAAAATTTGTTACAAGCGACCAGGAAGGAGATTTTTTTCTTCTATATAACATGTCGCATCGACGCTGTGTGTGGCAGTATCTTAAGTTATTGCGCCTAAATACTTTCAGCACAACTTTGAATGACGCCTGACGTTCGTTACCCCACGATATACGGCATAAGGGATGTGGAAACGTGACGGTTGGTGGACGGAAAAGCAAGTAACCATATTATGTTGCATGTGTTTTGTGAATGACAACAAAATCACCTCGACGTGTTGTAGTTGAGACGAGCTTCCATATGCAATTTGCTTGAAAATAATATGGGAAAGATTTTTATATTATTAATACCTACTGAAAGTGTTAAACAATCGAAAAAGTGGTATTTAGTGATAGTATTTTGACTCATGTGTGTTATTTCTGTTATGACATTTAAAATTATTTAGCAAAAACGTGAAGCATGATTAAAAATGGTAACATCCCTCAGTTGTCATTCCATTTTTATTATTCACAAAATATGGCGGCTATTTGTTATGTTTATTGATTAAATTTTACAAGATTTTTCAACTAAATAATATTGCCTAAGTGTAGTATTACTGTCTGCTTATTTACTCATTGTGCCGGATAGTCTTTTTGTATGGCCTGAAAATTGGAAAATAAATGTCATAGCAGTAATGTGAAGCTTTTTGCAAATTAACTTGCTATTAAGTAATTTGTAGCTAACTTACTCAGTAATTGTTTTTTACTTCACTTCCATAGATGTTTACTCCATTTCTATAGAAGGATAATTTTTTAAACATCTTTGCTTTCAGCCGAGATATTATAATTATGTCCGTTATCCAAAACCTCTTTATATTACGGAGAATAACATTTTTATACCTAGAATTCATCAAAATGGAATAAATACTTATTTTTGTTTCGTGAATAATTCCTTAAGGGATTTCAATGAGAAAATGCCAAAAAAGGCTTAATGGATTTACTTTTTAGAGAGAAGTTGTTAATAATTTCTTTTGCTGAGTAATAAAATACGATTGGGTAATCTGAAAAAGCTTGAAATACTTAGGTAAGGTAAAACTCTCAATATTAAATAAATAAGTTTTATTTTTATTGGCGTGATATTTATTTCCCAGCGCGCGGGTCGCATCAGGTTCAGTTGTTCTGTCACGAATGGAAATGTTCTCTGGAGATTTCTTCGAAAAATCGTATTTGTTTCCGCGGCCGCCCGTGAAATTGCCATTAAGACAATTTAGTGGAAAATGGATGTTGGCCGGAATTAATTCTGGGCGATCGATATCAATAATAATTAAATATTTCCATTTTATTTTTTTAGGAGAATGCTTGAAAAGTATTATAATTATTATTGACTTCGTTCTCGTTTCTAGCCTACATGACTGAGGACCGTATTTAGTCTGAAAGACTGCCAAATTCTAAATCAGATTCTATGGATTTTACAGTCAATTCACTCAACTTTATCTGCGTTAGTCATCCATCTATATTACTAGTTAACCCAAAATGATTGTACAATTCAAATTACTTATTAATTTTCAAAATAAAAGGGATAAATGGAGTCACTCTATTATAAAATGTATTTTTGTTGTTAGGAACTAGGTATGCAAAAAATTTACGTTACAGCAAGTTTCAAAGCTTGGTTGTACTCACAGACGCTGTTGTCCGATAATACATTCCTTTACTTACATATGACTGTTTGTGAATTCACTCTCTTTTCAATCTGAGCCATCGTACAGTAGGCGGTTTTTTCTAAATTCTTTCACGATGTATAACAGTAAATTCTACAGAAAAGAGAGTGTCGAAAGGCTTGCGGTGCAATTAATTACCCGGGTATATAAAGTGCAGTAACAGATTCGATAACACAAACGTAGACGCCTCCAAACCAACCACCCCGCACCACAACCGATCGAAATCGAACGCATTGCGAGGCCCAATGCTTGAATGTGAAGTACGACAAGTTGTTTATACTGCAAGAGCCGTTATCGAAGACCGAGGTCACCACGCACTTTAGTGTGATTTTTTCGAGTTTACATGACTTGAAGTTAAGAATATTCGTTGGAAAAGGGGGCACGGAAAATTATTGACAACATTGTAAAATAAAATTTAAATCTAATAACTATTTTTTTTCAAACCAGGTCGGACGACTCGATAATCCCAACAGCTAGTTGGACCAAGTTTTCAGGCCATTCCCAGAGGATGTAGTTTGCATTTTGTATTTTTCCGCCACATGAGTATGTTAGTTGGGTCACAGGTTGAAACTCATCGATCTTGCGAGCGAAGCCACCATCACCAGATAAAAATGACTGGTATGTTGTTCAGGAGTCAGTGCTGGTATATCTCCGTTGTATACCAGATCCAAAAAACGTCCATAATATTGATAATATTAACGTGTGGTATTTCCATTCTATTCATACGAGAACTATTACATATGCGTGGGGACGCTGCCGTAGTTGAAAACTCCCGTCGTCGCAGCAAATGGGGAAAAAGGTCCGGTGAGTCTCGGGGGACGGGTCCGTCGGCGTGACGCAATTGTCGACGCGTCGGATCGTTCGAAACTTTGTACTTAATTTGCGTCGGTAATGTATTTGTTGTGTCGCAGGGACTGGGGAGGAACTGCGGCCGGGGTGTTTGCCCCATATGTACGCCCACCTCGACTTGGATCGGATTAAAAAAAGTGCTAAACCCTACTTTGGGCGCTGACATGATACTTATGTAAATACTATAAACGAAATAGACAAAACGTTCGATAATTAAAAAAAAATACAACAGCCGCGTTCAGTTTCAAAGTCATTTTTCAAAGTTTTACTTGAAAGTTTTCCGGGAATAAGTCAATGCGATTTACGTGTAATATTATATAACTCTGCACAAAGTTGATGAATACAAACTTTTTTGTTATGACAGCGTCGGTGAATATTTTTATTTTATTTTTTCTATAATGGTGTTTCAGTTGTTTGAAGTAAGGCATACAAAATTACTAAGAATTAAGAATTACACATTAATCTGTAAAATATTAAATAAATAAGTACGCCGGTAATTAACTATGCTATTAAAAGGTAATTTAATTGCAAAATTTTAGAAATCTCAGAGACATACATAATAATATTAGAAACACATTAGAAAGCAGTAAGAACGAGCAAGATTCTAACTAAAATTTATCACTTTAAATATAATTACATACCTACTTGTATTAAAAGTACCCATATTATAATTACAATAAAAATACCCGTAAATCGATAGGTAATACGATTTGATTATATTAAGAGGTAAACCGATTTAGCGAAAACCGTACATAATGCATAGGTACTCTAGTTTGAAGCGATATATAGTTATTCAAACATTAGATTGTAGGTAGGTATACAAAATGCGTTATTTAACTCATTGGTATTTAAAGTGTATGTATTTTCTAGCAGTGCTTTGGAAAAAAATTGGGCAATCTTAATTCAATGCACTGATGCATGGTAAAAATGATTAACCCAATTGTTGAACCAGTTTATGACTTCATCTGCTTCGTGTCACGATTTAAAAATTGTAGAATTAGGCGTGTTAAACATACACGTATAACGCAATTTTGAAATTTGAAAAATGATTTATTTAAATAGGGTCGTGAAAGAAAACAAAATAAATGATACTCCTTATAATAGTTTGACAGGTGCATACATTGCAGTAATAAGTAATAACATATCGAGTGATTAGCGTCGGATAATTGAGTCTGAAACACCAGAACAAAGACAATAAGTCATAACATACACGTAATCGTATGATAGAGAGGGAGACATGTGAGAAGACATGTGAGAATGTTAAAAATATGTAGTACCAACTGCCACCTGGTAATATTTGCTAGTATTTATTAATATATTTCTTTGTCTACAGGGAAGTCTTATACGAGCGCATCATCAAGGCCAACGTGGTGGCTGTCACCAGAATGTGCGCCATGATCATGCCAGGGATGGTGGAGAGACGCAAGGGACTTGTGATTAACCTTTCTTCGGCTGCGGCGCTGATGCCGGCTCCTCTGTTTGCAGTATATGCCGCCAGCAAGGTAAATGTCATATTCCAATAACGAAATTATTAACTCTCAAAAATGTATTTTATGAACGTTAATCATGATCGCTACTATAACCTAATTTGGGTCTCGGTCAACTCCAAAAAATGTCTCCACTACCTTCTATATATCGCAGTATATGTGAGAGAAAGACAATATGTAAAACCCCGTGCGATGCGTATTATCCCTTTGCCGTCACACAGTGGGCTCTTTGCATAGTAAGAAAAAAGTGAGTATTTTTGTGATGGTAAAAGACATGACGTATTGTTGTTTAAGTTACAATGTCTTAGTGTTCTCAACGAAATATAGTACTTTTATTCAAGTTGAAGAATGACAAAAGGAGAATCTGATAGATCACTGTCAACTTTAAAATAGTGTGGTAGATCCTTACAAATTTTGGTTACAGCCAATGGATATTCCTATAATAACATATTGAAACATCGTGTCGTAGACCTATTATTATTTGTCAGTGATAAATAATTCATTTTTTTTTACACAGATTTACGTTGACAAACTCAGCGAAGATCTGGCATCTTCCTACTCCCGCCACGGTCTGATCGTCCAGAGCGTCCTGCCAGGACCAGTCGCCACCAAGATGTCCAAGATCTACCGCGCCACCTGGATGGCACCCTCCCCCGACGACTTCGTCAAGTCCGCACTCACCACCTGCGGAAAGGAAGACAACACCACCGGGTATCGCCCACACGATTTGCTCGTCGGCGCTGTCAAGGCTATCGCGGCTGTGTGTCCTTCGGCGGCAGTTTGGTTGGTCACAAAAACTACTGAGAATATACGTAGAAGGGCACTGAAGAAAATGTCGAGCACAAATTTATAAAATGTAAAATAGGTTTTGTTAAACGTTTTTATTATATTTCTGTGTTCATATTCTAAATTGTTCTAGGTTTCTACTGTGGTTTATTTCAACATTTGATCATGTTTGGTTATTAAAATTTAAATATACCTATTAAAGAAAATATCTATATAGATGAAGTCTGAACTTATAAATGAGAAATAAAAAATGACCCCTGGACTACTCATTAGATTAACTACAGTCACTGGCAAAGAGTGGGGATCCGACAAAAATAGTGCACCCTAACCTTTGACAGTCATACTGATTATTATGTGTTTTCATTGAACTAATAATACAAATTGCAGATGGTGATGGTAAGTGTTTATAGTTAAATTAAACCCTACCTAAACCAAACCTTAATAGATAAAAAAATATTATGGTTTCATTTAAGAGGGTTTAATTGTATTCTAAAAACTAGTCAATACCATCTATGTACAATTTGTGTTATTAGTTCAATGAAAACAAATTACCATGACTGACAAAATTTAGTGTGCACTATTTGTGTCTGATATTTACAGCCTATATACACTCTTAGCTACTGACTACAGATCACTTCGTATTGCATACTTCTACTATAAGATTTATTTGACAATACATTTGCAAAGTATGAAGAAGCAAGCCGCCACGGTGAGTAGACAAGCCAGCTACCAATAACATAACCCTTTGGCGTTATTATATGGTTTATAATCTTGTAAAATCGTTTGTAACTGCACGCGAGAAAGTAAACAGTCGATACAGAATCTGACAGCGATTGCTGCAGTTAAGGCGATAATTCAGTGAAACGGCAAATAATTTTCAACTATAGGCGCGACGAAATTTTGCACTCGCTGGCAGTCTGAGAGCGAACGTCGAGGTGTCAATACGTCAATTTGTTTCGTGATGGCGACGGGAGTATTAATTCTTAAATCGTGTAAAGATGACTAAAAACGTTACCCATTTACTTTAAAAAGAAAAAATGTCAATGAATATATTATTATTGTTACTAATAGAATAATAAACAGAACATTAAATGGACGCATGTTGGATTTATATGACAAATAATTATATTTCGCATCGCCTAGCCACGATCTTTTTAGACCACGCCTCAACTGAGGTATAGCCTTAACGAATTTGGAAATGCCAACTTGACGGTGGCAATGTGTGTGCAGTTTACCACTTACATTATGCTACTTTATTAGTTCAAGAAATGTGTTCGAATGTCATAATAGGAAATAGGATATTGGGCTCCTTCTATATAGATATTATTTTTTATAAAACTGCAACCATTTTGCTAAAATTTACCTGTTATTTTTTTAAAATAATTTATTATTTATTTTCTTCACTCATTTTGTATTTTTTACCATTTTATGTACGTTCACTTTCTTAAATATGCTATGTTTTTATTTTTTGTTGATTAAGTATCCTGATAATTTAATTAATCATTAATTGACTTACTTTAACTGTAGTTGTTAGGTGCATGATCTAACGGTTAGGCTAGGTGATTCCCAACCTTTTTGTTTGCCGGAACATTTGGAACACTGTCTAGAAATTCGAGGAATTCAAATTTATGAATTCTCGCCGAGCCTCTAAGACGCCTCGCGGAACGCGGTTGGGAATCACCGATTTAATCTGTACCTACGTAATTGATCCCTGTCGTTTTAAACGTAGTATAAATTTTTGATATTTTAAATTTTTCGTTGAGTAAATTAAATTTAGCCTTTATAAAATGAATAGGTAGCTTCACTCTTTGAGGTAAAATATAGGTAGATAACTAACTATAAGAAAATATTAATAATATTTCACTGATTTACTTTGACCAACTTGAGTAGGCACGTATTTTTTGATAATATATTTTTTTAGTTGTGAGTACATAAGTTTTAAACTGTTTTTTTTTTTATAAATATTTCTTTAATTCAAATTGTTATAAGTTTTTTTATTCGTAAACCTATGTTAGGTAGATAGTATAAAATATTTAATTTGTTGCAAAACACGGAGTTTTATTATGTAGATAATATATTGTGTAAGTTATAAAAATTAATTGTTATGTATGAATATTTCTACTTGTACTATGTAATAAGTTTCCTATTAAAAATATATGTTGTATATTCGCAAAAAAAGATCTTATTGTAACTCGTTCTGAAACTGTTAATTAGCTTTTACTAATGGTAAAATTCCATTTTTTCTATTTTCCGTAAATTCCTATAACAAAATTGTACAGTTAATATCAATTTGTTTTTTTTATACCTTTTATCAATGTGTGTCAGTGATGTGGAACCTGCGGCCCGCGGGTTTCATTTACCCACAGGATGATTTATTTATTAACAATCAATTGGTACCTCTATCGCGGAATTGACAAGATTTTATTGTTTCGTAAAATAATCTGTTTGGATAACAACGCGATGAGTGGGTAATGATAATTGTGTATGAATGTGGTCCTTAGAAAGAATGTGTTATTTAATTTGGGTCTCGTGAACAGAAATGTTCTTTATCACTTGAAGTTATGCATAATATAGGATCGTATAAAGCTCTACTGAAGTAACTATTTCTTTTATTATAATATAAAACCACGTTTTTAAAATTAGCAACAGAAAATGTTTTTACCACATATACACAATTACCAATAAGATAGTTCAAAAAAGTTTTACATGTACTTATTATATCGTGTATAAATAAATCACTCTACAGTAGCACCACGAGCGATTCAAATGTGTATTGGTTTCATTCGCTACAATACAGGTACAGAGGCCTTATGTTGTAAGTTGCAAGTTGAAGTCGCCTAATTAACTAAATTAACGCTACTCTAATACTGGCGTTATTCATTGTCCCCATACACAAATAGGTGTTTCAGCATAATAATAACTATAGGGTGAGCCGTGTGCATTGGGCGGCTCGCCTTGATGCGTGAATTGAGCTTACGTCACAATTACGTCATGTCGTCGGATGACTTCGTGTCACAAGTTACAACATAGGGCTGCATTTCCACAAACTTATCCGTAAAACGGACAAAGATGGAATTATAATAACGCCATGGTGAATAGGTACGTCATTTCACTGTCAAATTCTGTTCAGTTGCGAGTCTTGGTTGAGTAGTTCATATTAACTAAAATACTACAATATACTAGGGTAGTTTTTGACTGTGGCGGGAGCCTATTAACTCCCCAGATACGTCATAATAGATGTGAAACTATAAAGCTGCGAATCGCTTTTGCCGTAGCGTTGGGGTCACCATAGAATGGTTGATACCTACTGAGTAATTATTTACTAAATTCTCCAGGATCTTCTTGAGTTTATTTACTTGAATAAAATGATATTGTTAATAAAATAATTATAATAATGCATTACTTATGTCTAGACTTAACATAATCTTAATATGAGTATCTGAGTTATCTCTACTCTATCAACGGTGTTAGTTACCAATCTAAACTGTTTTAGATAATAAGTACTTTTTTTAACTTAGCTTTATAATTTATTTAACCAATCAAATTAATTAACTCATTCATTTATTGTGTGATTGATTTGAAAAAAAATTATTGATTGATTTTTTGTTATGTTTATGCTAATTATTTGTTATGTTTGTATTTAATGTTGTTGGTAATAATAATATATATTTTTCTTTTATTTTTAATTACAGTATGAATGCTGAAACGTTAAATTACAAATAATTCGCTTGTAATTATGAATAAAATGTGAAAGTTTTTACTAATATTGTATGGGTTTAATTTTATCTTCTGAATAATTTTTAATCAGATATTTTATAAAAAAAATATCAAAATTGATACACTACAAAATAGAATGAATGCTTAAAATTGAACAAACCTTAATAATACATTATCGAGTGTTTTAAGACAAAGAATGTTTATAGATAAATTATTTTTTGTCGACGTTAATAATTATTATAAAATCTACTTGCCACACAAAATAAACAATTCCAATGATAGATTGGCCACTGTATTTTTTATAAATAATATTTTAAAATTATTTAATATAATGTGAGTGTTTGACTCTGTAAAACAGGGACGTATTAGTATTTATTTTTATTGAAACTATTAAAATAATTCATGATTACTCTTACTTATATACTATGTAAAATCATTTTTATACAAAAATTAATATACAATATATTTCGTTATGCTATAGATATCGATTCAAAAAAAATATTTGTAAAATTTATTTTTCTTCATTTTAAATATGTTTTTTAGTACATTATGCTATAAATATTGTATATTATTTATAATTAAATACGTGTTTTCAAAAGTTTTCAAACTTTCGATAAATAAATCAGTGAAAAAAATATTGTTTAATGTTGTTTTTGCTCTGTTTTAATAATTATGTACGTACATAAAATATTAAATAAAAAATTGTTTGGACAAAACATGGTGTCATTTTATTTTGGGTATGTCGGTCTATATGTCGGTATGCTATTTGGATAAAAAGATGTCATTAATTATTATTGGTTGAGTAATATTTCTGACATAATATATGTTCTGAATATGTCTTCAATCAAGCTCCAATTTTCTGAAGGTTCCTCTCACCCCCACCATATCGTTGATTACGAAGTCTTTTTTGTTGAGTCTCTTGGATTCGTCAGATTTCGCTTCGTCTAAATCTCTAAACCATTGTATTATTTCTGGAGTCTTCAAAGCTTTATCCCACTGATCTAAAAATAATAAAATAGTAAAATTTACAGTAATTTAAAATTTTAATTATGTACCCATTTTAAATAAAACAGTTTAACGTCAATAGAAATGTCAATAATCAGAATGCTGATCAATGCATCTTAGACCTTGTCCAGATGGCACGATTTGACTCCCGCGTAAAAACTCGCGGGCATTCCAGGTACATGCGACCTCATTGAGCCGTCCACATGCACTTGCAACATATCGCGGCGAGACACGCGTCATCTGGAAAAGCACTTAGAAGAAAATTGTGCGTTATGGTGGTCGAAAAAATCGGAACCGCAGTTTACCACACATATTAAGCCCATATGCACGCGGATAACGACACAGTTTTAGGTGGGACCTGATCTGATATATAGTTTTGAAACTTTCGAATGGAATAAGCAAATAATGTGTGTCCTAGCTTTTTTTTACAATTAATGACATGTCTAGAAACATATAAGTACTTTAGAAATGTGTATATTTTAAACATTTTTGTCACAATAAAAAAGATTGAAACATTATTTCTGTACCTCATAGCCATTGAGTCGTATTATAAACTTAGCTTTAGATTAATGTTTTCGTGAACCACAATAATTGATGATCATTATTAAAAAAAACATAATTATTGTCATCGTTTAAATATCGTGTTAGGTTAGTTTATTAAAATAATAATACACAACAAAACCAACATATCGAAAAAATACTAATAACTTCACGCCATATGCCAGAATCTTTTTTTTCAAGCTAGATGATTATTAATAATATTGTCGATCTGGAGAAAAACATAACCTCATTTAGTGCTAACACCGCGACTGGCGCGTTTGGAGTCGTTGGCCATTAGATGTGATTAACGTGTTATTTAAATGTGGTAATTAAAACGTTAGCAGTGAATGTGGAAGGCATCGTAGCTAAAGATTTTTGTAATTTATTTCATAAATTCGTTTAAAAAATTGGTGTACTATCTTACTTGCGATTTCCTTCAAAGTCATTGGGACATCGCCTCCCATCTCTTTGGGGAGATATTTCATTGGTAAAGCTTTGCGAAAACTCTCCATATTATAATGAACCATAAATCGTTCGGATATTTTTTTAGATAAGGCAGCTTTTGCAACACTCATTGCCAGTTCTGCAATTGCAGGCGCATTGATTATGTGAATGCCTTGTATAACAGCGCCGTAACACATCTAAAAGGTAAACAGTAATAGCCATAAGTGGTCAAATTGGCAATATGAATTGGTATCTACATTCACTCTTTCAAAAATTGCGTATTTTGTTCTGAATACAAGAGAGAAATCATTTTTTCAACAAATGAGGCGGAGATGATCTTGCTCCGTCGGGTTAAAAAGGAAAATGAATCAGTGGGCCTAACAATAAACATAATATCAATGACGTAACTGATACCATTAGATCATAATAATACTTTATAAAAAATCAGTTTACTTGTTGAATGACATATTATAATTACGTCATAATGCCGTGACAAAACAGAACAGCCAGCGGAAAAATAAAGCATTCAATTTTGTCGATTTATTAATTATTAAATACTTATAAAACATTATAAACAAAATATGTACATATTTAATATATTATACAATCTTCACTTGTTAGCAAAAACCTCTATTTATCTGCTTGATTTTGATACTCATGCGCAACTTGACAGAACTATTAAACTCATTATTCCGTTCTACCTAGTCAACCAACCATTTTGATTTTTGAATAATAAATTTGATTGAAGACGAGATATACCTAGCTATGTTAGTTCGTATCCGGAAATTTGTACGTAAACAGTTCACCACAGAACACTTATTCGTGCGCCGCAGTACGTGAAACATGAGTTCGTGTAACATTTAATCAAATGACGAATTCTTCGTTGCATATTTCACCGTGGAGTATATTTGTACGAATGCTACAACATGTGGAAAATTTTATGAGATGTCTTTACTAGGTTAGGTTAGGGTTAATCTAATTGGAACAGTACTATTTGCAAACTATCGCCGCATTTTGTACGATAGGTACAAATGTATTCCACGGTGAAATGTTTAACGAAGAACTCGTCATTTGATAAAATGTTATACGAACTCATGTTTCACGTACTGCGGCGCACGAATAAGTGTCCCACGATTAACTGCATACGTACAACTTACATGTAACCAGGTAAGTTGGCTAGATGAGTTCTATTTAACTGAGGCTTTTCAGCAATTAAGAATGCAGAAATTATATAATTTATTATAATTTTTTTTACGGCGTATTGAAGACATTTTTTTATTAAAACTCTACAACATAACAGAGATACGACAATTTCAATATTAAATGTTATATTTTTTCCGAAAGCTCATAGTTATATTATATTTATCGCTGTTCTGTTTTGTCACCGTTCTGTTTCTTCGTGTTCTGTTTGTTCATGACACCCTAATATCAGATACATTACCTGTATAATATATATTAAACGCGCCAATGATGGCAGATGCACTTGTTTTATTTGATCAAACGTAGCATGTTCCAAATCCCAAATATAAATATCCCCCGCGGATGAATCCAGGCGCATCCTAATGTCTGATATAATAAAGCCACACAAAGCACCTACGACCATGTCGTACTCCACATGACTGTCGATGTTGAATCTGAAAGAGATTAGGTGATAAAAAAACATGAGTAAGCACGACGTGTGCCAAACACACGACAAAAGTGATAATTGATGGTAAAACAACAGCTTAAATCACCTTGAGTTGTTTTACGGTCCGTGTCGTATTTAGCAAGGCTCATTCATAACCTCACTACCTACATTAAAAAATATTTCTAAATAATATATAGGTACTATAATATTATTATAGTCAATAGAGATCGAAATGTTTTTCAGTTAAGTCCATATTCCATTGGCAGATTGCGTCTGGCCCGATCGTCTGCCACGACTGTCAAACTCTATTCTCTATGGTTTTCAAGGATCGTGAGCGATCGGGTCGAAAGTGGAAAATTTTCTATTATCCGTCGTGCGATCCTTTCATTATCAAGCGAAGATTGCCGAAAGCGTACGAAAATAGCCGAATATGCGCCTGAGTCATGCAAACGGTCGTTCATTTCATTCTACTGGTCGATTTCAACTGAACAACTACAAGATGGCGAAAACTTAAAAAATATATATGGAGTATCACCGAGGACACAGTCCTCGTCGAATAAATACACGCCAAAGATATAGTGTGGAACGTAAAAAAATCCGCCATATTCAATGGCGATCACGCTGTTCTTCAGTTAGCCAACTTTTGACCCAGTGTTTTCGTTTACGGCGAGTCCTGACCGCCTGAGCCAGTTGAAATATAGCCATACTCGCTACAATAAATTAGTCTTTGGATTATTCGATTTCGATATTCGAATTACTCAATTGGTTTGGAGATTCAAGCTCGCCCAGTTATTCATGATGTAAATTAACAATAAGTATACAAACTTTCTATAAATGTCAAACGGCCGCATAAATTTTAACAGATCTGATGCTCGCTAGGTTTGACAGCTGACAGCTCAGTTTTGTTGACGTAAAATTGCGCGGGAATGCGTTCAGTGTAGCTACCAATCTAAGAAATATCTAGTTTTCACTCAACCTATATTTTTAATAATAGCAACACTAGTATTATTTTAACCAATCAAATCAAGGACCAACGAGATTGAATCGTTGCGTGTAATTGCAAATAGCTAGCGACGACGGTTGGCGTCGATCGTTGGATCGGGTCGGGTCTGTGCGTCTGCCAATGGAATATGGCCTTTAAGTTGGGGCACCTCACAAATGGTTCCTACATCTGAGATTATGTGGCTATTTTGGTGGTATTAGAACCTTACTTTCAGATGTCAGATATGTTGCTAGTGCTATAAATTTAAGTAAATATCTATTGGTCGGCTTGGTGGTAACACTAAACAATTTTACCTCCCATGTTGTTACTGTAAATGCTAATGAAAACTATTGGAGATGACATTATTTAGATAACTAACGAGTTACTAATTGGATTCACTTAAATACTATTTTTGTTTTGTGTTATTTCTGTTCAAATACAGAATAAAGTCAGG
Source organism: Rhyacophila brunnea (assembly GCF_057557595.1). NCBI lineage: Eukaryota > Metazoa > Arthropoda > Insecta > Trichoptera > Rhyacophilidae > Rhyacophila > Rhyacophila brunnea. Next base: position 16,880,475 of record NW_028232893.1, on the reverse strand, counting down.
CAGCCTTCATTATATAGACGGTCGGGTCAAACGTTGTGGCGCCAGGTATTTTTGAAGATACTGCGCGGTATAGTATTTATGTGTTTTTATTTATAACAATAATATAAACACTTCCGGTTTAGTATTTATTCAGAGTTCACAGAGATTTAATCAATATTAACAGAGGATACTTCAAACGGTATCCGAAAATACATTAACAAGATGAATCGCGCGACCAAAATTCCAGATGAACTTGCCAAAGAATTAGTTCAGTTCAGGTAGGTATTGCATTTGACAACTAGATACTACATGTATCACTAGAAACGAATCTCGATAGTATAAGGTGCTTAGTTCCAAAATAAAGGACCTGTATGATCAAAAGGTCAGAGCTAATCAGACTAAGCTGACTGGCTATAAGACTGTGAGGGATAAAAATTATGAAGTTTACAAAGAGTTAAATCCTCATCCATCTACATAGTGCTTGCGGCGCCTAGTCAGAAAGCAGCGCCATCTATGGGCCTCTCTTCGAAGTAACGCCACTACAGCGGTCATTTACTCACTTTAAAATAACAATTCTGTAGTCTTCTTCCGTGCGCGTTGGCATAATGATGGTATCTAAGGACTCCAGTTTCTTCGAAATGCGGGGACTCGAAGGATTTCTGTCATTGAAATACTCTGGAAAAAATGTCCTGGCTGAAAACAGTGCGTCTATTTTCTTCTTCGTCTTCTCCTCATCGTATTTGTTCATGGATAAATGTCGCATTAAATAACTATCATCTGAAAACATAATGTTAATATCAGATTGCATTTATATTTGATAGAATAATATATCAATAGAAATACCCTGTAAAACTAGGTAGCATGTAAATTATACGTAAGCATTTCACCGTGGCACAGTTTGCCGTGAGTTTTCTTGTCAGAAAGAGATTACCGTATACTATAATATCTTCTACACGCAACTACAGCGACTTCATGTTATGCCGAGATCTTGTTGTGGACAGTAGTTTAATAATTATTCATATTGAAGTAAATTTTACTATTTGCTACGTGTAATACGGGCTGTTCCCTTCTTAGACGTTTCCGTACTGGCCGACAACAGCCAAGTCCAACTGAACATCAAAAAGTTAACGTATACGTTGTCGGACTATTTATAGTATCCCGTGATAAATAAACATATAGACAATAATGTGGGCAGTTTTATAAAGAAAAACTGAAAGAGTTTACCAGCAAAATTTTTATCACCTATAAAAAATTCACTTGTAAAGTAGGTATGCACACGAATATTACCCAATAATATAATATATCCCAGATAAATAACATGTGCTAAGGCAGGTGATACTATATTCAAGCAATTCTGAATACAAAAGCAAGGAAAATTTTACTCTTCTGAGTTATTGGTACCTACATTGAGTGGTACTTAGCAGGTTATACAGTTTTATTAGCATTATGATTAGGTTAGGTGAGGTTAGGAGGATATACCAGCGAGGCGGGCTATTTACGCTACCCCCGATGGTAAGAGAAGACCTGGATGGCCAAAATTGAGACGGGAGATTTAAAAATGCTCAGTCAAAGCAACTGGAGAGTGTCAGCGCTGGATCGTCCAGAATGGAAGAAAGTCAAGATTCAAGACCGCCAAGAGTTGTAGTATCACAAATTATGATGACTATAATAAAATACGTACCAAGTTTATCTTGCGGTAGGTGTGGTTGAAATTTGTACCAGTCTTTAATGCGCTGCATTTTTTGCTGCAAAATCTTTCTGGTAACGCCCTGCTTCTCCATACCTCGGAAGAATGTCTCGTCATCAAGATTTAGAAGGGTTTCCTGAATGTAGGTCATCATATTTGAAAATATTATCACCGACTGGAAGGATAAACATGATTTTTTTTAAATGTATGTGAAAGCGTTAATAGTTGAAGTAAATTGTATACCTATTAGGCGAATAAATAATTAATACGCTAGTTCTAAATTGTGTTTTTAATAACGTAATATTATTTTCTAATTAACCAGTAAGCCCGTTCAAGGATGTTCGGAAAATATCTAAATTCTTCTTAATTATTACGAACTTTATGCTGAAAACTATTTTTTATTATGTTATACAAATTTATACAAACCGCTTCAAGCAATATACCATAATTACATTCTAATGGAGTCTTTCATATATTGGATTTCAGGAAAATTAGGAAGCAGATAATTTAGCAAAAATAGTATAGATAAACTTCTTATACTTTATTTATAAATATTTTCAATCATTAAAGATAACAAAAATACGATTAAAGAAAAGGAAACTTATAGCAAAAAGAAAAAAAAGCATTTTAAAATGTAATACATACAGTAATAATAATTGTGAATAAATTATATATGATATAATATATTCTGTTTGCGTCAATATTCTTACCAAACTAACTAACCAAAAAAACTCCTACCAAACATTCCGTCATATACCTTCCAAATATTGTATGTCTCCACTTAGGCACTTTTACCAATTATTCAGTTACAAATCAATCATAAAATCACTAACAATAAATTAGCAGAAAAATGTACAGTGTGACTCGTCGCGAGAGTGATTAACATAACAATAATCAAAAACAGTGTACGAATGCGTGACCCAGAATCCAGAAAACCTGCACTTTGGCCATCAAAAGGGTCAGTACCTGGACTACTTCCCTGCGTCCACTATTCTCATCAAACCATCAACTTCCTCAAAGTCGATCCAACAAGCTGTTGGAACCTGACCGGAGTCAAAGCTGGTCCAACTATCTTTTACTATCTTAGCTTTTAAAATCTCTTCGCATAATTTAGGAGGTATGTCCGTTTTGTTTTCGCTTTATTTTTAGTAGTTTTTACAAACTTATTAAATGTAAAAAAAAAAACATTTATTATTGTTAATTCTCCGTGGTATTCTCTCAGATGGGAACATTTTATTAAAATAAGTATCACTAAACACAGTCAGACCTCACTTGAATGCGAGCGACCTCAGTCTTGGGCATCTACTCCTGAAACATTGCCAGACGTAAACAACTGCATATTATGTAGGTATGCTTCACAATAAATGAAAGGCCCCGTGATACACCTGCTTAAGATCGAGTAGGGCGGGTTAGTTTGGAGGGTTATATAAGGAAATAGATACCTACTACGCTAAGTAAAAATTCAATTTATTGTGTAATATAAATTTGAGTGAATAGCCTATCATGAAAGAAATGGCATTTTTTCTTCATTTAGTTGTGTAAAAATAGCTTATAATGATAGCAAAAAAGAGATCTATGCCTTCAATGGATCCCATCGCACATGGGCATTGAGGACAATGAAAAGGCGGATGATCTGGCAAAGGAAGCTGGCCACTCAGGGGTACCATATCAGTGGATACCAGAAAACCCGGACTGAAATGAGGCTATAAAGAAAATGGGCCAAAGTATGTGGATAAATTTTTACCATAGGGCATCATTAGAAAAGGGGAAATGGAGTAAGTCTATTCTACCATCACCACGAGAGGTGCCCTGGTTTGTAGAGTCTCCTTTGACGAGGAACGAGCTTAAGTTAATACTGAGGCTAAGAAACAAAAGATTTGAGGTTCTCATGGGAAGAAGCGAATCGCAACTCTGCGGTGAATGTCATGTTTTAGAGGACATTGTACATATAGCACTACAATGCCCTAAATATGAACTTCACAGAGTACAGCTGCGAATTGCGGATATCTATGAGAATGTCGACGAATTGAAGGGTGTCTTGGCGGTGGGTAAGACGGGAGAGCTAGGCAAAACTGTAAAGCTATTTAACAGAATAAGAGTGAGGACCTGATCGACGGATCCCCTTCTAGAAGAGAAGAGGCGATATGACAGCGAGTCGCAGTTAAAGCCTTGGTAAAATCACAAAAAAAAGATTGCAAAAAATATTGAGGTAGAAAAAGCGGTGGTTTTTGGAAGCTAAGACCATGCAAATAACTCTATGATTACAATGCGAAGACTGAAATGGTTTTTATAATAATAAATCAAAAAAAATGTTTTCATTTTGTTATTTTGAAATATTAAAAAATATATATGAAGATATCGTAGAATGTGAATAAATATACCTATTATACGGAAATTGGAAGTAAGTAGTAAACTTACATTTCTTATAAATAAAACACAAAATATATATGAGCTTTTTTCTTATGTTGTATAATAATTATTATACCCGTCGAAGAATAATCGAAAGATAAAAAAGCGTATGTTTCGAACGAAAATGAAAATGAAAATATAATAAATAAATAGTTTAAATATACATATTTAAACATAATTATGTACTCGAAAACAATTGAGGAATCTATTTTCAATTACTGATAATACTTTGTGGTAGGTATCTGATGATTTTGTACTTCATTCTAAGTGGTTTTTTTATGGTAGTTTATTTTTTATTGTATTGTATTATAAAATTATAACAAATTAGGTGGAAAGTACATAGGTACAATAATGCATGAAGAAATATCTAAATTCCTTTTAATTTATTGCTGATATATTTAATTTAGAAATGTGCCTCATAATATGTCAAATAAAAAAAGCTTAGAATTCCTTTATATATTTGTACCTCAACCATCATCATTTTTTATCAGTACTAATGAACCTGGGATCCACAACACTATTGGCTGACAAGCTAGCGTTCGGCAGTCGAAGGATTGTATGATTACTAAGGAAATATGATAGCAAATAAAAAAACCTATATTCTTCCTTTTCTCACTCCTTTTCGTATTCGATCACCAGATTAGTGTTTGATCTATCGTCTGTTGGGTCCTAGAGTTGGGTTTCGGGAATTCTCGAGAAATTTTCGGGATTTTCCATCCTGAATCTCGAGAATTTAAATTTTTAACATTTTGGGAAATCCCGGATCTCGAGAATCTTTCCTCGGGATTCGGGATTTTTTTATTATCAAATATTAATTGAAAAAACGATTTTCTATACGAAAAAAGTCGACAGAAAACACAAAACGTTTAAAGACTGATCGGGGCATTTAACACAATTAAGCCAACGTCGACTCAAAATGAGCGCAATTTTTACAATATCAGGGAATTTCGTTTCAAAAACGTACGCGATTGTCAGACGCAGCGATTGGCGGTCTGTGTTTTTTGAAATCCCATTTTAATAAGTAATGTTTTGAATTATTATTGTTTTCCTACTTCTATTTTGTTTGTCTTCTTAGATAAATAAAAAAAATCATGTTTTTTTGGAATTTGTCTGTTTTTACAGTGGTTTTCGAATTTTTACAAGTTTTTTTTAAATTTCCCGATATCTCGGAAATTCTCGAGAATTATTTTCTGGAAATTCTGAATCTCGAGAATTCCAACTTTCGTCATTTCGGGAAATCCAGAATCTCGAGATTGAGATTTTCTCGGGAAATACCCAACTCTAGGTGTGGCTGCATGAGTTGGGGAACACTATTACTTTTATCATCTAATAATCGAGTTGAGGTATTGCAGTCTTCTGGTTTTAATATTATGCAGAACTTGTATGTCTTTTCTCATTCGTTTTAGTGTGTCATTTTTTTCACCCTGTCAGTCGAAGGAATTTTGAAAGCCACATCTAGAAGGTCTCTTTGCGACATTCCCTTGTTTCATTGTTCATGCCTCTTTGGCGATATGATGGGATGGTGGTAGATTGAAGGTCGTTGTTGTTTGGTTGTTGAGATGAGAGTTTATTAGTTGATGCAAGAATAAACATGATGACGTGAGATTATAATCGCGAGGTAATAATGTACTGGTGAGATCGATATGATTAAGAGATTATTTATAAGAATGCACTGAGAGACTTAATTTTAATGGAATAATGGATGTACTATGTCGAGTGAATAGCGACAGTAGCATCACGTCTCGTGATGGACTTGATGAGTTGAGTGAGGATTTATAGATTGTCTTTCTTATTTATATTAAAGTAGTGCATATTATATTATAATAGATATTGTTGTAATTCCCAATTAAAACCGACACTTACTGATCTAGTTATGATTGAGTTCTAATATCTTGTGTTAACAAAAAAACTTACATAATATTATCAAAATGTGTCACTAATTTAATGCTGAGTAGTATGAATGTTACACCTCTATACCCCAGAAAAATATTAGACAATAATAATTATAACAGCGAATCATAATATTATGCGGTGTCATGTTTAGGTTGAGGTCTCAATTAATTGCTAAAGAGGTGACTTAAATTTGAAAAAGGCCCTACTTTTTGAATATTTACCATCATATTAATTGTTATTATAGATGGAGAGAGATTTAATCACTTAGAACGAGTGATCGATTTCATATAATTCGGTTCAAACTTGTATGTAAAGAATTCCGCTGAGTAGTTTCACAAAGTACCTAGTGGAAAAATATACGGCATCACAAAAACTACTAAATAAGAGACTCGTTAAAACGCTAATATTTTAAATCTTCCTATATGGCAGCGATTTCCAAACTGGGAGGCTAGAAAAGTTTAACACAATTAATGTAGCCACATGTTTGCAGTTTGCAAATGCAAAGTTTATAAAACGGCCGCTAGTTATAAACTACATAAAAAAAGTTTTTTAAAAGGTGGTTTGCAAACCTGTCTTAAAATATGGAGACTAATTATTTTATAATACCTCACTATAATACTATTGTGAAGCGGGCTGGCTATCGTGAAAAAATGAAATAAAAGGGTCAAATCATTATGTTAAATTTGAGACAAATTTGTTTAGGAACGATAATTTTGTTGTTAAACTTGTCTATTTGGTTGTAATTTTTTAAAAATATAGTAAATATACCAATGAAAAGACCACAAATAATGTTTTTACTGATTTGAAAAGACAAAGTGGAGGCGTTTATAAAAAATTAGAGCTTTGTAAATCCGAATTAGAAAAAAAATAAGTTCGCCAGTGTATGATGATTGATGGGTATATTTAAATGATAACTCCCGTGTATAATTTAAGAAACACTACATTAGAGCACCAGTTAGATTAGTGCTAATAAATAAGAACATTGTTGACTGTTTAAAAAGGTGTCTGTATTATTTAATGAAATAAAGAGGGGGGGGGGGGAGGCGCCAAGATTAGATTTTTTTAAAAGGGAGGCATAGTAACATAAAGTTTGGAAACCAGTGCTATATGGTATTGAAACCTGGATCTCTTCAGTTATTGGGCTTATCGGGCTGTCCCACCCGGTTGCCCGAAAGGCCAATTAGGAGAGCAAGGGGGAATTGGAGCCTACTAAGGACATTGTTGAAAAAAAGTAACAAAATGTTCCAATCGTTTAATATTAAGACTTGAAATGAGTTCTTTGGTTACATAGTTATAATATTACTGCAATTTTCACTCAAAAATTCTATAACTAAGGTACAAAAAAAAGTTTTCCCAACAAACACATTTGGCTCCAATTACCCCACATGTAGGGTAATGAGAGCCAAAAATTTACCAAATATGTCATGGGAGCTTCATATTTTAATATGCTTACAAACACTTATACACATTATAACAGACATAGGTACAATAAAATTTTAAATATTTACTAATGTAATTCAACAAAAATATGCTCTAGTACTAAAAATATCAAAAGAATCAACACGTCATGTTATGGAACTAAGCAAAAAACACATATATAATCTTTCTAGTTTTGGAGGGCATTTTTCAATGAAGTCACCGTCCAACCAGCCTTGAAAGTCGTCAGTTTTCTATTTCTGGGCATCTGGAACAATTAAAATCTTTTCTACTAGTAAAAGAGGTGTGAAATTTATATAGGGGTAATAGGAGCCACCTAGGCTCCAATTTCCTCGAATGTCAACCACTTTGAAGGTTGATAAATAACGTAACCAAACCATTTTAAACCTTGATTCTGAAACTACTAAACAAAAATACATGTATCTGGCTATACAATGGACACAAAATATGATAAAATAAGTAAAATTTTAAGTACTTACGTTGATGTTTATGTATTGTAAATTTATATAAGCACTTAGCCCAAAACACACTTCCACTTGCCACGCGCGTGCACGTGCCACTAAGCAGCCGACAGCGATCGACGGGTTTAGCCGACGATTGACGAAGATGTTTTGGTTATTTCCGAGTCATTTTAGTGTTAGACGGTACCTGTTTTGCAGTCGCTCCCATTACCCGCAAGCTCCCATTACCCCACGCTCCCCTAATTATATTGCATTTAAAAGATCTTTTCACATGATTTTTGTGTGTCCGTATTATTTACCTTGGTTTTGGTATTATATTTATGATTAAATTAATTTTCTTTTATGCTAGTTCTCCATGCTTTTCTCTCCTATGGCACTTTTTATTAACTTAATTCAACTCAGTAAAGTCACTCAAAGCTCACTTAAGAGCGTGGGAACCTCAGTCATGGGTCATGGGTATCTGCTACTGAGACATTTTTTTTCTAGATGCCTTTATGAATACCTCGCATTTACTATCGAAGTTTCTTTAAGGACTTTGGCACACAAACTACTCTACTCGATGCTAGTCGAATGAAAATTGTGCCGGCTGAGAAACATGCCTTATTGAAAACCATTCGTCTACCCGCATCAGGTATTGCTAATTTGAATTCGGCCAGGGACTTTAAAACTGTCTTGAGCTCCTGACCGCTCCTGAGAAATTACCAGGCGTAAAAAAACTGCTGATTTTACATACAAACGTAGGGCCTTGTGATACGTTCAATTAAGACCGAGTATGGTGCGGGGTGGGTTGGTTTAGTTGTGTTGTTGGAATAGCTTGATATCAATAAACATTTACGCGTCTTCCGCCACGTCGTGAGAAGAGGCTAGAGCAGTCTGAAGGAAAGAGTGATCTCTGATGGCGTCGAAGCGAGGAAGTTGCGAGGGCGTGCGCTTTCCAGATGGTGCGACACCGTCAAGAAATTAACTGTCTAAACAGTAACTGTATCGACAAGATCAGTTCAGGATCGCACTAGATGGAAAGAGATTGTTGGCAACAATTGTAATTTCAGTAATCGCCACCCTTAGTAATGGGGCAAAGAATTTTAAGAAAGAGAGAATGTACATATAATCCATTGCGGGTAGAAATATTATAACTATTATCAATAATAGTCGATTTCAATGAAGCAAGAAACTTGTTTATAAAAAACTCTCAGATGACGACAGAGCTTGTGTAACCAACCTGGTTGGCAGAATAAACATTGTGTCAAGTTTATGATAATGATTAATGGCAACATTGAACAGCTATTATGGAAGTCACGTTAGTATGCTATTTTTGGCATGTTTGTTTTGTCTTTTTTTCTTAAAACCTGATAAAAATTGATCGGTCCGTTTGCGGAAATGACATCTGGTAACGTCATTACAGCGAAAAATTTATAGACACACTCTTTGGTTTAAATTTAAATTCTTTCAATTAGATGAGCCGACATTACAAATAAGCGTTTCGGCATTTTTAAATACTATCCACACTCACCAATATATAGTATATCTATAGATAGGTTGCATTTATTTACTAAAATAATTCATTTAAACATTGAGAGAACATTATTTTTAAGTTAAAAAGAAAGTAGAAAACATGAATTGTTGGAAACTGTGAAATTATTGAAAATTACATAGATACCAATTGTTAATACTTACATTTATTTATTAAAAAAATCATTGTGGCCATAAAAAACAAAACTTAATTATGAGCATTCATTACATGTTATTTGGCGGTTTTAATCAAACGATAATATCACCAGAAGTGTAATAATTGTGCTTTATACTATATACAAAACGACGAAAATGCTCACGCGCGTTTCTTTTTGTAAAGCCCCATATTAGCGGGGTAGTTGACTCAGCTCAACAACTACACCCCCAATAAATGGTGACTCCAACGTGAATAAATATAACAGAACTTACGTAGGTACTGAAAATATATTAGGTAGTGACTACACGCAATTATTGCAGCCTACGTACGCATAAAAAAATTAAACAAAACTCTACTCTATCTTCCCATCGCCGGCAACTCCTTTCCTCCTATTACCGATTGCAATACTGAATAAAATTAATTCGGTATTTACAATTGAAAACCGGCATCAATACCGAAATATTTTTTTAGCTCTTGCCAATATATATATATGGCAATATATACAATATAATATGGTCATACAAAATGAAAATCGAGAGGTTCCCGCCTAAAATGAATATGGTAATTACTTCACTTTTGTAGGTTGATTCAATAACTTTAGGTGCATCTTTTTTTAATTTCTGGTTGTTTTATTAAAACAGATAAAACCGGTATTTCTCGGTATCGTCACTCACTGCACGAAATAGTAATTTAGCTTTGTCAATCAAATAGTCGGTGATACCTTGTTTGCCCATTAGGTGTTTCTCATATATCTATGTGCGCAGTGGCGGCTCCACGACTTTCTAGGTGATGGGATTTAGCCATTAATTATTAAATATATATACCTACCTACTTTCTCATATTTTACATTATGTAACAAGCTACTTTATCTTAGTCATTAATCAGTTAATCACATCTAAAGCGTGCTTAAAAGTATTAACTTATTAATAATAATAATTATTATAGACTTATCATTATCAGTTTTGAACAACGACATAGGTACAGCAAGCACTTTTACTTACATAAGGGTTATTTGTTTCGCTCCCCAGTATGCGTATACTAACGTTATTGCATTCATATACTTTGTAGAACGAGATTTGAGAATTTCATCGAAAAATAGACGCCATAGCTTTCCTAATTTGTGCATATGTATCACCGTGAAATAGTGCGTATTTAATTTAATTAATTGTTTAACGCTTTCGCTGCTGAAGAGATAATGAGATTTTAATTGCCCCCTTTAAAATGCACGTTAATTACATCGATCGGCCGCCTGGTCATTACGCACCGTGTGCGTCTTCCGCGTCCAAAGTATTAATACCACGCAATCATCATTATATTATTACATAATTTACAATCATTGGTTTATTAATATACATTATAACAATAAATATGTCTATAAAATTGCGACGGATTCAGATGGATAAAATAAATTAAATAGTTCATTTAATCATATAATTAAGTAGGTATATTATGACAATGACAAAAATATCGAACGTGTATTTTTGACTTAATAACGATGTGGGGATGGTCCCTATAAACCCTTAAGGTAGAGCCGCCACTGTAATGTGAGTATTGTATACAAACGTCTACAAGGACATGCGAGCATTGTTTATGCAAACATAAAGAGCGTTAACATCTTAGACAAATCATAAAAATAAAAAAAATAGCAAATTCATAAAATAAAAAATGATCAAACACAATATAAAAGCAATACGTTTTGTTCCATGATATCACCATACTGTATTCGAGATGTAGTTTTAAGTTAACTCTATGTACAATTATTTGTATATTTTTTATTCAATGGAACTAAATTATGATTGTATTTTGAATTGTAATATTCACAAAGAGACAGTATTACAAAATAATAATGAAATTATGCGTATAATAATATTATTATACTACAGTAAACTGTAGCAAAATACTTATATATTACATATTATAACTTGCTACACATACAAAACTGTCAGTTGTCAGTTTTATCAGTGTAGTTTCTGGGCTCTTTGTTTTTATTGTACCAGAGTATTTTTAACTCTAACAAAATACTCGTTTCATTATGTTTCGGTCTAGTGGTAGTTTAGTTAGATTATGGTTTTACCTGTGCTAGTAACTAGCAACAGTAAAGTTATTCTGAAAAAAAATACTCATACATCATGTGCCACGATCAACACCTTAAAAAATGGGGATTATTTTTTAGTAATTCGGTTATATCTCATTGACGGCTGAAAATATCAAAAAATATTTCAAATATAACTTGAAGGAACAAATATTCTTTGACATACATAATTTTGAAAAGACTTTATACGAGAAAATATATTATTCCGACCATGTCCGATCATAATAGGATCCTATGGGCCTCCATAGAGTGGAGGTTTGAATTAACAGATTTTGTTTTTGCGAGGAAAGGATGTCATCCACTTGCTCAACCTATTAAATCCATACTCCGACTCATACACAAATTGAAAAACAATATGTGTACTTTTGTCAGACCCAGGATTCGAACGTGGGACCCACGACACTATTGGCCGATGCTTAACCAATAGAAAAAAATCTTTCTTTTTTTTTAAAGTAAGACACCCAGTATGAATCGAACCTGCATCTCTCTGGTTTCGCGTCCATGCACTATGCTGTAGGCATCATACTTAAATCTTGTGAATTATTCATTGAATAAAAACAATAGTTAATTAAATATTCTTTAATTCGAAAATTCTCGAATCGAGAAATCAAAAAGCTCTAATTAGAAATTGTAATCCGAATTTCGTTGATATAATAATAATATGTAATATATTATAAGTATGTGATTATGTATCCCAAAACATGGAGCCTTTGATGATTTTAAATGATTCAGTTTTTAACGAATCACATTTCTTTATTTAGTAGTCAATGCGCTCCCTAAAGACATAGACATTTTCAATGATGTACTTTGCATTTTATTTTTGAAACTGTATTTTTCTGTATAAAATTGTATATTTTCCGTTCTCAAAAATTATATTTTTCTGTATTAAATTATATATGTTTTGATTATTTTTTTTTTTGTTATTATTATTGTTATTATATATATATTTCTTTTTCTATATTCTCTTCTCTCTTGTGAGGGTAATGTTTGACTTATAATGTAAATCTCATGTTGTGTACGTCTTGAATTTAGATTTGTTATGTCCACAATGTTTTGTATTCTTAAATAAATAAATAAATAAATGTTATTTATTAAAATTCTTAAAGTCTAAGAAATGTCACATGGGTCACAAATGTGTTTAATAATAATAAAAAATATAGTTACCTTTTACAAACTGAAAAATTCTACTATTATCCCTTTTTTAAGCAATGTATCACAGACGGAGAATAAAATTTTAAAACTAGCAATTAAATTCTTGTATATTAAATACTTGTTAACCAAATAAGTAATTTTGTTTCAAAATTATCACTTTCATATACAAGGAAGCAAAATAAGATACCATGTTGGTCTCTGATAGATTTCTAAAGACTGGCTGTAAATTATTTCATTATCATCTAAGTAAAGTATAAGTGACATACCTACTGTATGTGTGAATTTTCAATGTGTGGACGTAACACGAAAAAAATGTATTTTAGTTTTATTTGTTTTTTTTTTATGATAAAATTACCTACTGAAAAAATAAATTTAATCTTTCAAATAATGATTTTCACAAAAATAGACTTCATCTTCTACTATCATAATATATGTAATAGAGATTCGAGATAAGTACTAATACCTTTTATGAACCCACGTGTGTGTGTTGTGGAGTCCTTCATTCGGGTAGGTACTTCGTTGTATTGGGGAGTGAGAGACATTGTATTATAACGGGCACAAGTATAAAAATGGATAACACAGGTGTTTATTTTATAATTCCGCGCAGAATTATGTTTTATTACAATTGGGCAAGCATTGGTTTTATTACATTAGGACAAACATTGATTTTAAAACGGTTCGCCGGGAACTTTCACTTTTGCACGGCACTGTCAATTTAGGGGTTGATTCATTTTTGTCACATTTCACAGTATTCACTTGTTATTTATTTCGCTCTTGCGTAGTAGGGGTTATACGATTATTTATTAACACGAAAACACTACAAGAGATATACTGATTCAAAATCGAGACGGGTAAAGTTTACTTTTCTCTAGGCGGCCCCCTCCGCAAAGACAAAGGGGGCGCGGGAAACGTATCTCCTGGCTTCGCAGGCAAAATGTATATGTAGTCTAAGGTACTACTCAATTATTTTCAACATGTCTACCCCCTCGTTATGTGCGGGGAGAGGGGTGACATTTCAACTTTTTAAAAATCTAACGGTAATAGTTTGCTTGGGCCGAAGGGCAATAAATTCCCTTGGGTTCAAATAATTTTATTTGTGACCGTCGGTCTTCAAAATTCGCCCCTCGCAGGATGGTTTGCGAGATGTTATTTTTGTTATAATATTATTTAGTATTTACAGAGGTTGCGAACATTTGCAGGGCTGATCATTTTACGGGACGGTAGTCGTTGTTTTATGTAAGGTTTCTGATATGGGATTGGCGACGTCTCTTTGCGAGGGGTTGTACTTGGTATCTGTACCTAGTAAATTCTTATAATCTCAAAAATATTTTTCAATACTAGATGTTGAAATCAATACGTTTTAAAAATAATTTTGAATTCTGTTTTATTTTATTATTATTGTTTATCATCAGTTAATAGTTGCCGCCTATAATATATGATCCCTCCCACACACCCTTTCTAGATAATACATATATATTCGAACAGTTGCTTAAATGTTCGCATAATTACATCCTTATTACTTCGAGAGACTTAAATTCCATTTGGTATGACGAGGTGAACCGTTTAAAAAAAATCGGTTAGGTACATGTTCAAACACGCGAGTTAACATCATTTTACTCCCTACTTCAATTATAGTTTGTCAATTTATGGCTACGGCCGTATGTTGTAGCTTAACCAATGGGGAATGCCGAAAGAAATGGCGTATTTCAAAAAAACACTACCTTATTCTTAGGTCAATAATTATTATAAAGCAATCATTATTCGTAAGATGTTTATCACACTTGAATGGTCAAAAACATAGCTTATAATAAGTATCTTTAGAATTATCTTGAAATGTGTGAATATTGCCCATTTTTTGAATAATAAAATGCCTAATTCTTGTAAAATTTGGGATCACAGAGATTATCAATATAATTTTGTATCGTAAATATTTCACTATAATAATGTCGATATAAAGTATACTGATGGTTTTATAAACGCGTTTAAAAAATGATAAATGTTAAAAATCTTAACACCACTGCACATTTATGTACTGAAATATGATTATATTCTAAAACATTAAAGCGAGAGGTTTAAAAGAATACTATTTTTTGTAATAAAAATACTTTATGCAGTCATCAAATGTTTAAAATAAATATAACAGATAATAAGGCTTCAAAATTATATAAATAGATTATCTACAACGTTTAAGCTATGTCCAAGATCATGCTTTGAAAATAGAAAAAAACTCCATTTTGACCCACGCTGAGCACGTTCGCCCTTAAGGTGAGCTCTAGAGTTTTTTGTAATGTATTTATATAATAGTATCTCTATAAACATACATAATAGTATACTTACATAGCAATCATACCACTCAGTAATGAGTGACATTCTTTAATATATTAATATGTTCTCTGTCAAAACTAAAGAATAGAGTGATAATAATTTCAGCATGTCCTCAGTCATAACTAGATCAGTAGGGTCTGTTATAATTTTGTCACTGCATACATTGAAAGGACAATGCATGAATCCTCACTCACTCATCTAGCCCGTCACAAGAAATACAACTATTTTGTCACGGGTCCTTCATTCGGCATAGTCAACCGTCATTCTACTCGAATCAAGTGTCTGAATTCATTAATATAATCAATTTTTTGATCACATCGATCTCACCAGTACATCATACTAGTACATTATTCTCGTATTAATAAATAAACTGTCCTCTCAACAACCAAGCAACAATGACTTTATCTCCTCACCTTATCATCATACTAATATCATGACGTAAACTTTGCTTCGTGCAGTTTTCAATAGTATAATAGCTAAATCAATTAAAAAAAATAATTATATATTATGGTTGTGATCTTTTGTTTTATAATATATTATTTAAATTTAATGATACATATGAAGGTGGACAGAAGCTTCCACTATCCAATAATTTGGGAGGACCTGAAGGTAGTGAAGAACACAATGTGACTTAGAGTGACTTAATTTAAAAATAATAATAAACCCTTATCAATCTGTATAAATGCCTCTAAGCTTTGAACGGTAAAGGCAGAGGCTAGACGCGTTTGAAATATGGTACTGGATGCGGTTGCTGAGAATCTCGTGAATGTCTATAATAGATCATCATCATCATCATCATCATCAGCCTGAATCTATCCACTGCTGGATGAAGGCCTCTTCAAGTTGCTTCCACTTCTCTCGGTCCTGTGCATTGCGTTGCCACGTACTTCCGCAGAACTTTATCATTTCATCGATCCAGCGGCCTCTAGGTCTACCTTGTGGACGTTTTGTACTTCTTGGATACCACTGGATGACTAGATTTGTCCAACGATTGTCTCTTCTTCGAGCTATGTGTCCAGCCCATCTCCATTTAAGGCTTTTAATAAACTCTATTACATCGCAAACCCTTGTCTGCTTCCTTATCCACTCATTCCTCTTTTTGTCCTTTCGCGTTATGCCCAGCATGCACCTCTCCATACCACGTTGTGCTACTCTAAGTTTCTGGATCTCTCTTTTAGTTAGGGTCCATGTTTCACAAGCATATGTCATCACGGGAAGCACACACTGGTTGAACACTTTGCGCTTTAGGCACAGTGGAAGGTCACTTTTGAAGACATTATTCAGGCGGCCAAAAGCACTCCAGCCTAGCTTTACTCTGCGAACAATTTCATCAAATATACATCCATCTATAGATACTTGTTGTCCCAGATAGATGTAGCTTTTCACCTGTTCGAGCTGAGTGCCATTGATGAGGATCTCTTTTTGGCCTGCAAAGCAGTTGAACATGACTTTCGTCTTTGTTACATTTATTTTCAAACCTACTTTGTTGCTTACTTCAGCGAGTTCCTGCATTCTGCTTTGGAGGTCTTCTGAGTCTTGCGAGAAAATTACTATGTCATCGGCAAAGCGCAGATGACTCAGGTATTCTCCATTTATGGGGATCCCTTTGTCATTCCAGTCAAGTTGCCTGAATAAGTCTTCAAGGGTAGCTGTAAATAGTTTAGGTGAGATTGTATCACCTTGTCGGACTCCTTTGCTGATAGGAAATCTGCGCGATGGTTTATGGAGATTTACAGATGCTGTTGCGCTACTGTATATATTATTGAAAATATTTATATAGCCTCCAGGGATTCCTTGTTTTCTGAGTGCGTCGAGTATTGAACATTTCTTTATCGAATCAAACGCCTTCTCATAGTCTATAAAACCCATGCATAGTGGCAGTTTGTATTCCTGGTACCGCTCTATGATTTCTCTGACGACTTGGATATGGTCCATAGTGCTGTATCCTCCTCTAAATCCGGCTTGTTCTCTCGGTTGGTTCTCGTCTAGTACATTTTGCAGACGGTTTGAGAGAATTTTTGTGAACGTCTTGTAGAGAATAGGGAGTAGACTTATTGGACGATAATTTTCTAGGTCTTCTCTGTCACCTTTTTTGTGAAGAATGACAATGCTGGCATTTTTCCATACCTCTGGGACATCCTCTTTGCATATGCAGGCTGTGAACAATTGTGCAAGTACTTCATTTGCATCCTTTCCTGCTTTTTTGAGGATATCTATCGTTAAACCGTCTTCCCCGGGGGCTTTCCCACTTTTCATGTAATTTAAAGCATGGGTTACTTCCCAGGATGTAATTTCGGGAGTATGGTCTTCCGAATTTCCATTTCTCTGAAGATCTAAGTTTATAGTCGTATTGTCAGTGTCATCACTGTAGAGATCGCTGTAGAACTCTTCAACTCGGCTTAACAAGTGTTCCCAATTTCTGACGATAGAACCATCTTTTGCTTTTAGTGCTGTGATTTGACGTTTTCCTATCGACAAGCATTGCTTGTTTTTGTTTAAACTTCTGCCTGCTTTCACAATTGCTTGTATGAGGTTTACATTGAATTTACGAAGGTCTTCTCTAATCTTCCTTCGGAGGGTTTTGCAAAGTGATGAAAACTCCATATCGTTTTGCGCCTGTCTATCGCTCTTGGTTTTCCTTCTCTGCTCCATAAGATTCAATGTTGCCTTCAAAAGCTTGGTGGAAGGTGTAACTTCTGAGCTTTTTACGCCTGTTTTTTCTGCACATTGTAGAATAATATTCGTTATATCCTCCGCGTTGGATAGGGAAACGGTTTCGTTCTCATCTAAGAAAGCCGATAGTGCATTTTTGAGTTCATTTTGGAATTCAGTATTGTTCTGCAGGTATACGCGAGCATTTGACTTCTTCTGCAGTTTGGATCTTTCTGATTTGACGTTCAATCTTATCTTACATCTCACCATCCGGTGATCACTGCCGGTGTTAAACTGATTGATCACCTTACAGTTTAAAAATGTATATTTTCTGTCAGTGAGGATGTAATCGATTTCGCTGGTCCTTCCTGTCGGGCTTCTCCACGTCCATTTACGTGTAGGTTTATGTTGAAAAAAGGAATTCATGATGTGAAGATTGTTGGTTTCAGCAAACTCCACAAGCATGTCCCCTCTACCATCCCTTGAGCCATGTCCGAAATGTCCGACCGCTACGTCATCTCTTTGGTATGATCCAATACGTGCATTGAAATCTCCCATTATGATGTTGAAGTGGCATTTACTTTTATTTTTCAAGGATGTTATTTCCTCGTAAAACTCTTCCACTTTTTCATCAGGATAGCTCTGTGTCGGAGCATATACTTGCAAAATCTGAATGCGGTACCTAGCATTGATTTTAAGTATCACGCTTGTGACCCTGTCAGAAATGCAGTTGAACTCGACTATGCGGTCCCTCCAGGCTTTGTTGACAACAAATCCAACACCGCTCGTGCGTCCTTCATCGGTTCCTTTGGAGTACAGCACATGTCCGCTTTGTAATACCAACCTATATTCAGTGAACTCCAGACTCTTCTCGGTTTGCCTTCGCCGAACTCTTAAAATTTGTATCAGTTATATTAGGTCAAGTCAATGGTTGGAGAAGACGAAGAAAAGCTTCCTACAATTGTACGGAACAAATCAAGAATGCTACAGTTTTCACGCTGAAAAAGGCCTTGCGTGCCGCTGAATGCTAACTGGGATGGTGGCAAGCCACGGAAAAGGCTGTCAGACGGCCAAGTTACCTGACCTGGGCTGTGATCCTCATTTAGAGAAGTAATATATTTTTCATCAAGTCTGGATACAGAGCACAACTCCGTAGGACCTGACCAGAAACATCGTAATATTCTGTGACGTCACACGGTTTCTTTTGTGAACATTTTTTTTCAAACAATATAATATATATTATATACATTATTCGGTTACAGAGTTTTAAAACCGTGCTCATAGAAATCTATCCCTGCCAAAATCACGCTCTGCCTAAAGACCAAAGTTGTAGTTGGGTATTCAAATTATAGTTTTCTTATTTTTTTATCAAAAAAATCTTTCAAGATTTCCCTCAAACTTTTGACTTTTTAGGACTTATCTGATTTGCCTTGTTAGTAATTCATGTATAGTTATAGCAGCGCTACACAGGGCCTCATACACAGGGCCTCAAATTGTATAAACAGTCATACATGAAATTAAAATATAAACCAACTTGCCTTTATAACTGTCTTTCTTGACACGTACTCTCACTGCACGGCGCCCATTCTATACAGTCCACTATAGTTTAGTTCAAAATGGCTATCATTATTTTGATTTCAATGGGATACAAGGTAGGTATGATAAATAAATAAAAAACCATATTTAGTGAACTAAGTAAACATTTATGTGATGATTACGTATGCCTATAATGATTTTTTATTACGTTTTTGTTAACGTTGAGTTCGCTTTATATATTTTAGGTATTCACTGGTAGATGTCACTGGTGCAATAACACTAAACATAGTAATTATTATAATAGTAGTAGGTACTGAAACAAATTTGTTACCAAAAAATGTTTTCATTAATACTGTTTATATTAAATGAAATATTTTACTTGCCATTATTGAAATATAAAATAAAATTGTTTTATTTTTAATTGGACGGAATTTATAGATAATATTATATCAGTTGAAAAAAATGATTAAATAAATAAGCATTAAAACTTGTAGTACCTATAACCATTTCAATTATTTTGATAGTTAAAATGCCAACATTCAAATATACACATAACATTTATGTTATTTCGAATCAGCTATTATGAACCAAGTAATTACCGATTATTGAAAATGTTCCAATACAAATTTAAAATTAACAACTGTATGAACGAGATAAAAAAAAATATAATAAAAAATATTAACTTGTATTCAAACAAAATAAATATATTACAATATATTATTATGTATCTGTCAAAGAGTTTTTTAGTTACAATATATTTTATCGGACGCTTACTGTGCCCGATTTTTTACGTTTCATTGATGTTTCTATTCAAAGTCAATTATTATTCCGGTTTACCAAAAATATCCCTTGATTTATAAACGCATAACGCAATCCAATTATAGAAAAATATACATACGAAAATATTGATTTAGATTTATATAAAAATATGACCATCAATTTAATACAATTCACTGTACACCTAATTGAAAAAAAATGTTTCTTACCCTTGCGGAATAAGCTAATGTGTTATTTTATGATGTATTTATAATGCAATGGTAGTAATTAACAAGTATTTAAACGTATCATTTATATTATGTATTCTATTAGTTAAAAAATGTAGTAATGATTTCGATTCAGAGAGATCACACAAATAAAAAAAATATTTTGTAGTATTATTATTGTCATGATTCCAGTGAGAATAAAATTATTGAAGTAATTAGATGGAATTTTTAATTACAGCATCAGGATTGTAGTGTAATCCTTATAGTTTTGAAACCTAATAGAATGATAATAATTGTACTGAATTACAAAACACAGTATTAGGAGACCAGAGTATGAATTTAAAACTTTGCCAGTGTATTTCTCACACTTACTTACAGGCATATGCATAGAATGATGACTAAAATAATACTAACACGGTAAAATCACTTTCAGTGATCTAAATTCTAAGTAATCAGTGATTCTCTGTAAACTATTGAATCTCATTTAAACGCCTGCAGTACACGTCAATACATTATTGCTTGAGAATGGTCTCTGAAAAAAGCCAGAAACGTCGAGGAAAGAAGGAGGAAGACACGCGGTGACAACCCAAAAATTTATAACCGTGAAAGTCTACAATAATTGATGATTATTCAAGTATATTTAATTGGCGTACCTAGAGCGGAAATAATTTGAATTGTATGAAAATATAAATTGAATATTTACTTTAGAATTTAAAAAATGATTAATTATTATTGATTTCAAAAAATGTACAATCCTCGTGTACGAGTTTAGTGTCTGTTGTATTTCCACAATATTTTTTAATTTGAGTATTTTAACATTGTACCAATTAATACCTAAGTTCGGTAAATGTGAATCTGGTTTCAATCATTCGAATGATATAATGACATGTTAGAATTTTGCATTTGCATAGATTTTAGTACCCACTGAAAACAATTTTGTTACAGAGTTCTCACTTTTGCTTCAATTGGCGCTACCCTATTATCGTTACGCAATATTTATTGTGCGTCATAAAATTAGCTCACTAACATATTATGAGCCCAATAATATGAGTATTACCATACATTAGGCCCTTAACTCTTAAGGGTAAATATGTTTTATTTAATTCTCAATAAATGGATATTAAAATAACATTAAGTACATAACAATAGTTTCAATTAGCCTAAGTAGGATCTGAGAAGTATTGACTATTTTATTTAAACTGTAGTACACGATGTAATATTTCAGTCGAGATCTAGTTTTCTGAATGTCCCTCTCATGCCCACCATATCATCAATGATGAAGTCTTTTTTGCCCAGTCGTAAAGATTCATCAGTCTTTCTTGATTCAAAGTCCATGAGGAATTGTCTCATTTCTGGTGTCTTGATAGCTGTTTCCCATTGAGCTGTAACACAATAAAATACTATTATGTTCCTACTGGCATTCAACCCTCAGAATCTGAAATATTTATACAATGATTGCAATATTGATATAGTTCCAGTACCAAATGAGATCAAAACATTTTACTATTGTCGATTTCTATTTTAAGTTATACTCTTGCATAGGGATTCCAATCCCGGGATCCCGAACTATTTTCGATACCTATGAATTGCGGGATTGGTAAACATAATCCCGAAACTTTCGGGATTGATTTTTTTTATCAATTTTTATGGAAAATAAAATAAAAACGAAAATATAACAGAAAAATACTTTTAATAACATATAACTACATTAGAAATCGACTGGGTTTGAATGAAGTTTGATTTATTACCCATGTGTTGCCAATTCATTTTATTTTTTCACATAAATTAATAAAAATGAGAAAGATTGAATTAATTTTTAAAATAATAACAATTGAAATTTGAAAATATAACGAATTATTAAAAAATCATAGGGTGCCTGGGTTCTAAAATTAGATCCAGATTTAATTTGTATTTATTGTCAACACAAAAGTTTATTTTTTTTATTTTAACCAAACTTGTATTTGCATTCGTTATCTTTTCATAAATAAATACAACTGTTTTTCTTCACATTATTATTTATATTACAATATTATTTTCTCCATTAAACCTATGTAGGTATTTCCAAGATTGAACGTACACAATATTAACAATAAATATTGTCTTAAATAGTATAAATTATACTAGATTTATTTTTGACCGATTTTATCAACGTTATTTGTATATTATGTAAAATTTTTATATTAACTATTGAAAAAATGCCAATCCCGGGATCGTCAAATTGTAATCCCGAAATCCCGGGATCAAGATTTTGGCTCGGAATTGGATTCCCTACTCTTGCAGCATACAAAACCAAATATCAACAAGAGTCAGACCCTGAACAAAACTGTAAATTTCGAAGGAACTGGTAGTTTCTGCTAATACTTTGAGTACAATATGGTAAAATATTTGTAGAAAATGATTATACTTGCATATTGAAATAAATGGTAATAATTTGAACGAAATATGCAAACAAAAATTTTCATTTATTGCGAAAAGATTACCACACAAAATAATCAACTACTAGCACTACCATCCCTGGCCTCTGTATAGCTGGCTTTGACTTTTGCAGTTGTTATTTTTTTCAATTTCATATTTATAGAATTTATTTTACAAATAACCAGTGATCCTTGGTACGGTCTTCCAGTAGATCCATAGTATTCCGAGATGTATGCCATGGCGAGCGGCCGTTTTGCTGGCACTTGAGTTTATTGAGGCTAAAAGAAATCCTCCATATCGACGCTTAATCAAGAGATGTCACAGAGAGTTGAAGATCTCAAAATTTGGGTGTACAGATAAATCGTCAAAATTCCTTGGACTCACTGGGTGATAGGTAAACATGTTAACGTTCTCAATCGAATGTGAAAGCATCGAAAAATTCTGCGCAGTATCAAAACCAGAAAACTACAGTACCTTGGCCACATTATGGGGGGACAAAAGTACAGCATTCCCCAACTTGTTATTCAACAAATGATCAATGTTGAACGTAGCAGAGGGCAATGTCACTTTTCGTGGCTTAAGAACACCCTTGAGTGCAGCTCCAACGAATTGCTTCAGAAATCAGATGATAAAGCAAATGTTAACCCTGTTGGTGTACTCTCTCCGTTAGGGGATGGCACGATGAGAAATTAATGAAGAGTGAGAGGTTCTTACTTGCAATTTCCTTTACGGTTAATGGTACATCTCCGCCCATGTCTTTTGGTAAGTATTTCATTGGGAAAATTTTCCGGAAATTGTCCATCGATGAATGAACCACTAGCCTGTCTGATAGCTTTTTCTTTAGTGTTGCTTTTACTACGCTAATGGCGAGTTCTGCCACCGGGGGTGCATTTATTATATGTAATTCTTCGAGGACAGCACCATAACAATCCTAAAAATATATAGCATTGTAATACAAATATGTATCAAGTACAGTACACTCACAGTAATCCACCGCTCGATTATCCGACAACTTCTAATACTCCGCCGTTATTTTTACTAATTGAAAGCAAAAAATCAAACTTTATAATTCGCTGGTATTCGATTGTCAAATTCAGTAGTACGTTGTACGCCGCGTACAAGTGTACACCGCAGATGAGACGGGTTTATTTCGGAAACTTCTCCTTCGTAAAACGTACGTTCATCGCAAAGAAAGTAATGTACATGAGAGGAAAATGTTCAAGGACCGCATCACAATAAAATTATGCCGTGCTCCAATGCAACCGGGACACACACAATGAAGCTTTTGGTCATAGGGAAAGCCAGGAATCCTAAGCCATTCAAGAATATCTGCCTCACTGAATAACTGGTTGTGTCAAGTGATTTACTGTTTAATATTAGTTAAAACTTGATTTTAATTATAAATAAAACCGTAATTTGCAAGTACAAATTTCTCATACCTTTTAAAAAATTTACCATATTTTGTATGTATGCACTATAATCCGCCGCTTTCACTAATTGGACACTTATCTGGTTTTTGGGGTGGCAGATTACTGAGAGAGGGTACTGTAATAGGTTTGTTACAGAAACTTTGAGGGTATTAACACACCTTTTCTTGCTCTCCGTATCGTTGGCAATAAATCGCGGAAGGGGAGAAAATAAATGTCATTATTTAAATAAATCACAAAAATGCAATTTTTAATTATACGTACATCAAGAATTAAAGCAAACCAGTGACTTGTTCATGCAAGGCTTGTCCAGTAAGCTGCAATTTGCAAGTAAGCCGAGGAAATTGGTGTTGCCTTCGGTCAACTTCTGGAGCGACACATTGTACTCTTAGCTATTGAAGACCCGACACGATGAAGAAGTGGCTTGTTGGGACAATACCCCAATCTAGAACTACTATATTGACCTTACTCGCTCGTTTACACTTTAGTTTATTTTGTAATGATTTTATTTTTTGCATGACTTTAGAACACATTCAAGCTATCCAATTCTGAAATAGGTTCAGTGGTATTTGTATAATTTCTCATTCATATTCCTCACGCATTGATTATCTTTACATGTTTGTAAGTACCTTCTTAAGCTGAGGAAAAACTTGTACTTACCTGGTAAACGAATACTATTTTCTTTATTGAAGGCAGTTGGATTTGTTTTACTTGATTGAAGGTAAGATTGGCCATATCAACTATGAAAATATCACCAAGCAAAGAATCCACCTGAAGTCTTATGTCAGCCATTATAAAACTGCACATAGCTGTGAGATCTGTATCGTACACATCCAGATTATCAATGTTTAGTCTGAAACAAAATCACAGATGGTTTATAGCGACATCTATAAACGAAATAATGAATTTGGGTGAAGCTTTGAAACTGACCGCCAGAAGTAACATTTGTGGTTGGAGTAAGAATCAATATATCCGGCATATTTCGAACTGGCATCCATCAGTTACATCAAAATGTTGACAATGTCATATTTTGAATACATATATCCATGGCCCCCACATCCTGAAGCGGGCCCCAGGCTAGGATCTTTGGCGGGCCCCCCTACCTATCGCTAAGGATAAAGGCACTGTGATGCTCTACAATAGTGTTTTCCAAATGGTGTACCTACGCGGTAAAATTAATGTGTATATTTCGCTGGTTTGGAGGTAAAACTCATTATGTGCACTTTTGACCAAAATGAGTTTTTTCATTATATCCACTAATTTTTACGAAATCTATTGCTGGAAAAGGTCACTGTGACAATAGCTACCTTATTAACGGAAAAAAACTGGGGAAGAAATCATTATCAGTACCTATTTAAGATTTATGTTCAGGAAAAATTCATTCCCGCACATAATGATTTTTTCCTGAACTGTAAACATGTATATGAGTAAGTAAGTGAGTGTACGAGTATTATCTATGGTTTGCATTGTTTATAACTATCATCTTGTGCCAACTGTATGTTACTGGTTGATTTTTTGTATAAGATGAGAAAAAATGATACTTATACTAAATAATCAGAATGATGGTGTTAATAAGTTTAATGTAAAATACTGCCTGAACGTTAAAAATGTTATGCATTTCAAATGGACCAATTAATACAGCTTTGGCTGGATTAAGCCAAAACTGGATCATTCAGAAACAATGACCGAATAGGGGAAAAAAGTCCAGCCAATAAAGCTAGTGAGGCAAACATGAAACTGGTTATCGATCACATTAAGAGTTTCCCTTTGTAGACTTAACAGCCGCATACGATACAGTTAACCATAGAATTCTGCTGAGTAAACTTTACATTTACAACCTCCTGAATGATTTCAAAATAACAGGAGTGATTGAAAAGCTCCTGGCCAACCGAAGATTCTTTGTAACACTGGACGGAAAACGCAGCCGTTGGAGACAACAACGGAACGGCCTTTCACAAGGTACCGTCTTGGCACCCATACTGTTCAACGTTTATACTAATGATCAGCCAATTGGAGTCAACACAAAACATTTCCTCTATGCAGATGATCTAGCCGTGGTATACCAAAGCATTAACTTCGAAGTGATTAGGAAACAGCTTAAAGATACATTAAGAGAGTTAAAGACATACTACGACCTCAATCAACTTAAGCCAAATCTAGGTAAATCACGGTTAGGAGCGTTTCATCTTGAGTATCTTGAGAAAGCTAAGCAGTAATACGTAGGGAGCTCAACTACATACACTCAGGGTCTCAGCCCTTGCACTATGTACCTCGGTGGCCGAGTATGCCTGTCCGGTGTGGCACATGTCTGCGCACACGATAAATGTGGACTGCGCTCAACGAAACCTGCCGAATCGTGACGGGGTGCTTGAAATCCACGCCTGTCATTAAAGTTCACGTGCTTTCAGGAATAACCACCCTCTAATCCGACTCCAAACTGCAGCCCTAGTTGAAAAGGCAGCCCAAGAGAGGGTCCGCGACACGTCATGCATGAGTATCAAATATGCAAAACAAGGCTAAAATCCAGAAAAGGCTTTATGGCGACAACTATACGTCTGACCGTCTCACCCGAATAAGACAGACTATCCGCATGGGCGGCTAACCTAGCCTCTGAGGGTTTCGAAGATTGGGTGAAGCCAGCAGAGCACCTCCCGCATGGAGCCAGTCTTGGGTACTGAACATGGAAAGCCCTAAACAGACTGAAAACCATAGCAGGGCACACCCGAGATAACACGGTGAAGTGGGGGTTTTCTGAGGACCAAACCTGCGAGTGTGGTGAAATGCAAAGCATGGAGCACCTATTTTCATGCAAGGCTTATCTAGTAAGCTTCAACTTCGACTTGACCTTACAAGCCGAGGAAAATGGTATTACCTTCGCTAACTTCTGGAGTTGTAGCACATTGTAGGTATTGAAGACCCAATACGACGAATAAATTTAAAATTAATAAGCAATAGGAACATAGATGAAAATGTAGAGCTAGTAATGTGGCTCCAAATTAAATGTCTACGTTATGAGAAAAAATTACCTGAAATAATCCAATATCGGTATAACCATTTACAGAAAAATTTATGCAGCGGGAAAAGGGAGACGGAGTTATGCTATTTCACAATTAGTAGGAGCATATCAATCCATATTACCAATTGCCGGCCACAGACGGACAGTTCTCGTAACAGGTTGAACATGCCAGTTAATAACTATACAGTTATCTTTGGTAGATAATCTGCTGCGCCCATAGACGGACACTTTTCGACCTTTCAGATGTTTGCCATGTTCAAACTGCCAGCGACCCCCTACTCCCGTGTTTTTGTAAAACTGTTGGAATTTCAACTAGCCGAAAGTTTTCGGGTGACGTTAGATGTTGGTAACGTAAAGTAGAATATACCGCGCGATACAACTTCGGCTGGTGTTGCTTGTTATTGCATTTTATAATATATTTTATAATACATTAAAAATGTAATAATATTATGTACGCGGAGATCGCAAATATTATATTTTATTTATTTTTACGAGAGTAAAACAAAGTAATAGTTATTTATGTAAACATATTATTTTATACAATATAATATAAATGTTAAAATGAAAGTTATTGTGAAAATATAGACTAATAACTCAGTACTCAAATTTTGTTTATTGTATGTAGTGAATATTAAAACTTATTAATTTAAGACGTTCACAACATAAATTAATATACCTAATTGTGAATGACAATCTCGGTAAATCTAAATAAAATTTAAGTATATATTTTAATAATATCATAGTAATTAATTATTATACTGATAATTGATGTAAATATAATTTTGTGGCATGTTTAAATTTATTGTATATAAAATCAATACCTTTATAAATATTACCATTTTCTTACTTAATTAATACTGTCCATTAAAGGGAATAATTTATTCAAAAGAAAAGATTACATTTTATATTTACACGAATGTGTATAATATTGTTTCGGTGAATCGATAAAATACACAATCCACTAGCGAAATCATGATTTATTTTACCAACGTCATAGGTGTGTATTTTATGTCAATTTGTTTCTAATAAAAACAATTATAACCATAATAAATTCAAAGTAAAATTATTCGTGTATCATCGTTCAAGTATACCCTACCTAAAACTAATTGAAACAATACCCCTGTGTAATATCTCCGCGAACCTAACCGCCATAGTTTTTGACACTTGCTCTGCCACAGACAATAACTGTACGTATATGGGCACGTCTGTTGACAGTTCGACAGATTTAAATGGGGTAGTTAA
The DNA here is from genome assembly GCF_057557595.1 of Rhyacophila brunnea. Lineage (NCBI taxonomy): Eukaryota > Metazoa > Arthropoda > Insecta > Trichoptera > Rhyacophilidae > Rhyacophila > Rhyacophila brunnea. Next base: position 16,852,103 of record NW_028232893.1, on the reverse strand, counting down.
ACTGATCTGTGGTGTGGCCACTAACGTACAGTTATTGAACAGTTATTGTCTGTGCCATGTTCAAACTGCTACGAGAACTGTCCGTCTATGGGGGCCTAATATCTAATTTGAAAAAAAAAGATCTTATGAAGTTTTGTAAAAACGGTGACATTCCGGAAGAGCTAAGATATTGGTATGAAAATTTACCATCTATATTGGTCGCGACACATTAGACACATTACCAGAGCCAGACGTTTTGGAAGACATTGTTGAGGAATAAAGAATATTTTTTATTGCTGTTTATCTTACCTCAATTTATTATAATTATTGGTTTGTCCTTATTATCATCACCAGTGTATTATTATTGTGAAATAATTATTATTAATCTCAGTGTATGTTTAATTTTTTTCAATTTGAATTGTTACTAATTCCTATTTTGGTTAAAATAAATAATTTTTATTCTTTAGTACTTAGTAGTAGTCTTAAGTACCTACTAATAAAGAATCCAAAATAATAAAAAAACATTGCAAAACCCTTGCCAAAGTATTGACATACTATCACTTTACTAACAAACATGTGTGTGGAAAAACTCATTATGTACAAAAACTCATTTTTTTAAATGTTCCTAATTTTTTTATAGAATCTGATTACCTTCAATGTATTCTCTGATTTTGTATACATTTTATACAAAAATAAGAACAAATGTTAATTTGAAATAGGATTTTTAATTGCAAAAAATATTTTCAAACCTCATTATCTCAGATCATCAAAATGTAACATAATGAGTTTTACCTTTAAACCAGCGATTTAGTGTTTTTTTTTAATCTTTTAATATATCCATTTGAATTGTGGAGTTGTCGAGTATCGATACATAATTAAAAATTGCATCGTTCAAGCACATAAATTGAAATAATAACAATATTGAAGGAAAATAGTGCCGCAGGCAACTTTTTTTTTTTCTATGTGAGTAAATTTGTAAAGTGTGTTGATCTCACTTATCTGGTCGAGTCGCCACGCCGCCTGCCCTGGCCCCATTCAAATCCTAATTTTTTATACTGCGTCTACCATTGTATACCATAAAATATTCTAATAATAAATTCTGTGGTTAAGGTCAATCCTCACCCACCAGAAGTACCTAGCAGAAAAAAAACGAATCTTGCAATTTGAGTCATTTTTAATACATATAAATAAAAAGGAATTCAAGTTATACATATATATTTATAAAAATCGATGTTTTTTAAAATAAATATGAAAAATATTAAAACTATGTACCTATTAGTTAAAAATCTTTTCATGATATTTTAGAAAATTTAATAAATAAAAATTTAATAATAAATATGACCATAATATGTAATAATTCGATGGGATCCTTTAAGGGGGGACATGCTCGTCGTAGGTCAAAATTGAGTTTTTTTTGTATTTTCAAACCATGATCCTGCACATTCCTTAAACGCTGTATATAATCTATTTATATAATTTTGAAGCCTTTTTATCCTTTATATTTATTTTAAACATTTGATGACTGCATAAAGTATTTTTATTACATAAAATAGTATTCTTTTAAACCTCTCGCTCTAATGTTTTAGAATATAGTCATATTTCAGTACGTCCATGTGCAGTGGTGTCAAGATTTTTTACATTTATTAATCTTTAAACGCATTTATAAAACCATCAGTATAATTTATATTGACATTATTATAGTGAAATATTTACGATAAAAATTACATTGATAATCTCTGTGATCCCAAATTTGACAAGAATTAGGCATTTTATTATTCAAAAAATCGGCAAGATTAACACATTTGAAGATAATTCTAAAGATATTTATTATAAGCTATGTTTTTGACCATTCAAGTGTGATAAATATTTTTCGAATGATGATTGCTTTATAATAATTATTGACCTAAGAATAAGGTAGTGTTTTTTTGAAATAAGCCATTTCTTTTGTCATTCCCCAGTGGTTAAGCTACAACATACGGCCGTAGCCATAAATTGACAAACTATAATTATTGTAGTAGGGAGTAAAATGATGTTAACGCGCGTGTTTAAATATGTACCTAACCGATTTTTACACGACAACGACAAATTGCATCATGGTATATTCATAATATGCAGATGCGGTTATCTGTTTGTACCTCGCGATACGCCTCATTAAGACCAGCGCATCTATTTTATACACAATGCTGCTATCGGCGGCTATTGAGGGTAGTTTATTATATATATGTGTTAAGGTATTATAATTGTTACAATAAGTTAGCGGTCTAAACTGTCAAACTGTCGCTCGCTTTAAAACTTAACCCAGCCAAGAGAGGTGTTGTTAAAACATAGCACTTTTTGACAGTTCAGACGGTTAACTTATTGTAATAATTAACCGCTTCAATACATAAATATGAAAAATTACACTCGATAGGCGCCGATAGCAGCCGTGTGTATGCATAAAATATTATATGCGCACATGTGGTCCAGAGTAGGTTAGACGGTGGGTTATATTACGTATCGGAGAACTATTATTGATGAAAAAAAAAACCGTTTTGATTTTTTATCGTTTTTCTGCTGAAACAATGAGCGCTTTATGTATTAGTACAATACCCCGTTTACACTGCATGAATTTACTATTGACAGTACGTATTATCACGGTCATATCAAGAAATTGCACGTGTAAACATGTATTATCATTCAAGTTGCAAGATTGCATGCATGAATTAAAAAAGTTCTGAAGCTTCTGAATTTTCACGCGACAGTTGGATTTGTTCGATATCTGCGCCTGCGCAGTAGAACGATAGTGGTGAACCTGCCAGTAAAAAAACTAACTACACCGCGCAAAGACTTATTTTGAGGTAAACCGATTTTCACTACCTGTCAAATAGTACTATAAGGCCATGTCCAGGTGGCGCGTAAAAACTTGCGCGCATTCCAGGTACAGGTGACTTCATTGAGCCGTCCACATGCACTCGCGGCGTATCGCTGCGAGACACGCGTCATCTGGACAAGCTCTATAATGACAATATCGCGTCTCGCTTACTCTTGAAGAATGAGACTGGCGAGGCAGACAGCACTTTTACGTGTAAACAGTTATTATCCTGCACACTATTAATTGCTGCAAGTAAATACATGCACGTGTATAGGCGCTATAATAATTGAAGATATTATTCATGTTATGTAATACAATAGTAATCAGCTATTTAGGCTCTGAAGAAATCAAATAGGTACCTACTTAGGTAGGTTTTTTCTTACCTAAATAAAATAATTCTTTGTTTTTTTTCTGTCAGCGACGGCATGACAATAAATTCTAGAGATTTGAGGGCTTTCGAGACTCGAGCATTCCATGGGTCTCGATCTTGGAAGAACTCTGGAATGAAAGTCCGTGCCGTGAAGAGGGCTTCCATCTTCTTCTTGGTCTTTTCCTCGTCGAATTTGTTGACTGCTAAATGCCGCATTAGATATTGGTTCTCTGAAAAGAAAATATGACATTTTATTATAGTGATACAACAAACTATGTATATTCTATAAAATTACAGGAAGTATTTCAACTAACGATTTGGACCGTGAAACCATTATACGATTAGACAGTCATTAATTTAATAGGTGAGGAAACGATAGAAGGTTATGTAAAAAAAAACACTTAAAATTTGCGTCATTTGAAATAATTGTCTTTATAAGATTGTCAGCATATAAGATTAAACCAGCTGGACGAAAACCGCAAAGTAGGTCGTTATGAAGACATTGCTGGAAGAAGAGAAAGCTATGTTAACCTTCATTTAATAGAGACGCTAAATCTGCGAGTATTTTCCACGGGCAGAAGAAAATATTCTTTCAATCACGTGGTGCATCTTGATGTAAATTCTATAAAACTATGATCTCCTGCCCATTAACTTATTTTTTCATATAGTGCGAATATTTTCGATGACATCGTTATCCGGCTTTTTATATTTTAACGTGTCTCTTAGGCTTGGATAATCCACAGATGTCGTTGAAATCAGTAAGATGTCACTGTTTTTTTAAGGCGTATACATATAACATCATTAGTTCTGTCACTAATAATTACTACGGAACCTAAGGATCCGGATTAATAATTTTTTTTGTCGAACAGCCTTCTTTATTTCTTGGATCCATATTCCCCGCATCCCACGTATATTAATGGAAACTCTTTAGTATCGATTTGATTTGTCTATTTAGAGTAGCTTTTCCTCATTTTTTTCAGATCGTTGACCTGGTCTTTTTATGATTTTTCGTGGTTGTCATGCTCCTTACGGATTATTTGATAACATATTGAGAGCTCGGCGCAGGTAAATCAAAGATAATCTCTAAAGAATCCATAATGACTATTTCTTTTTGTAAACAACTTAACCTTGAAATTGTGCAGACTGCGATATCTTCTACTGCGCACGAATTAAATTAAATTAAATTGTTGTTAGTATTATTATTTACGACTGTTTTTACATGAAGTCTATTCCATCATTCTCTCTTGCTCGGAGTCGCTACTTCACGATTATGTGGTATGTTTATAAAACAAACAGGTTTTTAACCAAAGTACCTCAGTATTTTAAGTGAGATGACTCCTACATATTATATTAATTTTGTTCTTTTCTTATATTTTTTAATATTTTTTCTTATATTTTCTAATGGTGATTGGAGATAATCGGAGATAATTGATTCCTGAACACTACACTAGTCAATGTTTGACTGGCCACGGTGGATTCGCTGCCAAGCTCTTTCAGCTTGGACTTGTCACCCGGAGTACTTTAAAATATTAACCATATCCTCTAGGAATATCCAAAAATGTGCTCCAAAAGAAAAGAGATGCTTAAATATGTTCAATCAGCTGTTGGGCCCATCTGGCCATCCGACGTTGCCACAAAGGCAAACTTAACTGAGTTTAAAAAAATGCGGCATCTTATTGCGATGAAGTGCGATGCGTGAAGATCTCACACAATTTTGTATGACCGTATTGTTTTAACTTGTTTTTGTACAATATATTATTATATATTAATTAGAATCATTTATTTTTGTTAGTTTACCGTGCTTCTCTTGACCATGCACACTTTTCATTAGAGAGTCTTTGTTTACAGTGCAAAGTGTGTGGCGATTTTAGGCTTGGGTATCTGATCCTCCCAGTCGTAAAAAACTGCTGACGCTTCACACCAAAAGTAAGACCTCGTAATTCGCTTGATTGAAATCGAGTGTGGTGCGGGGCTGGTTGGTTTGGTGTGGTATATGTTTTTATTGTCGTATAAATTACCTGAACGCAAACCGTGAGTTTGTTGCAGTTGTGTTTTAATTATGGTAGTTGTAGCAGACTAGGTAATAAAAATGAACAAGTTAGGTAGGTAAAGTAATAAAAATATGATCATAAACAAAAAAAAATTACGTAAGTTTCTAAAATATAGTTTCAGCTCGATCACGAACTTTAGATGTTTCAGGAGATTCTCAACCTGACCAGTATCCTCTTGAAACACACCATATTATGCTACGTCGTCACAATGACAGTGCATCTTATGCATTTTACTTGTTCCAAATGTTATATAAGTATTTAAATTTTGTTTTAGCCTCCTAGCACATTATGCTAGCCGGATACTTTTGAAAAGAATTTATTTTAGTCTCGCATTGTTTTCCTGAAAATTTTGCATAAATGTTACTCACTTACCAAGATAAAACGTTGGCAAATGGGGCTGCATTTTGTACCATTCTCTTATGCGATCCATTTTAACTTCCAACATCTTTTCAGTGACATCGTACTTGTCCATTGTAGTGACGAAGTTATCATTGGTGATCTTTAAGAGTTCTTTCTGAATGTGGGACGTCATTTTGGACATTAAATATTGACACCTGAAAGCATAAATAAGCCAAAGACATATTTTTTTTAAATATCAAAAACAAATTACAATTTGCTATTAAAGAAATATTTTTAATTGCTAGAATTTTTACAGTATCCGTTTTGTAATCAAAATTGACGGTATTTTTGTTTATATCTTTATCTGAGAGGATATTGTTGCGTTAACCTCAGTTTTTTGTTATCCAAATGACATAATAAATGGACAAGTCATATGACGTTATATCTGCAGTTAATGCACAGTTAAATGATATATTTATATGTTTATATACCAAGGGTCAGACAGAAGCTTGCAAAGGAATACCTAAAATAGCTTTAAAAATAAATGTTTTAATGATCAACTGATTTGCATACACAAAAGGGATCTTTGTTAATGACACTCAAATCGAGCCGGTCAACAACTACGCTTAATTCGGACATTCAATGTCAATTGACTGAGGTACGTATGACGACATTGCTCACAGAACTAAACTCGCATGAAGTGCATTTGAATAGTATCTTTAAACGTGTCCTCTCACTAACTAAAGTCAATATCACCTAACCGAGGCATCCCTGTCACTTCCACAGTAAAAATGTGCAACCTGGACTACGTCGATAACGCTGTCCTATTTGATAACTCAATGACTGCATGACAATTCGTCGAAGAAAACCAATGTTTTGTGCAATAGCACCTGCCCTGATACAGATTTCGCCCTGATTAGCGTCAGGCAAAACATCGAGAGTATCGACAGCTTTAACTGTCTGAGAAAATTTATCACTGGAGATGGAATTTTGTAAAGAGAGCTCGCTAACTGTACCGGTTAAAACCAAATCCCGTTTATTTGACACTTGAATTCTGACGGTGTTGCTTTACAATAGCGAATCATGTCACCTTGCAAAAGCTCAGAGCAACCCAGCGCTCGAAATGGACCGGAACGCACCAGAGCGTAGCTCCTGTTCGTGATACCCTCAAAATTATCGCTCCGTCTCGTAGTGAAGTGAAGTATTAAAAAATCATAAAATTAATTTACCTCATATATTTTTTAAAAAGTTTATACGCTACTTGTCGGATTTATAGTAAAAACTATATATTTACTAGCTGACCCGGCGAACTTCGTACCGCCTCAGAATCAATAATCTTGTGTTAACTTATTAGCTGAATTAAATTCATTTTTTTATTAAGTTAAAATGAATATTCAAAATGAATTAAGTTCAATAAATGTGCAAAAATCAAACCAAAATGAAATGGATTACATAGTTTTGGTTGGCTAAGATTTCGAAACATGATGACTACCGAGCCAACCTTCAGTTGTAAATAATGCGGTGGCAAGCCAGGAAGATCCAATGAGTTTAAAAATTCAGTTGGCTAGTTGGTTGCTTCGTCGTCGTTTGTTAGTGCAAGAACGTAGTGGTCACGCGGGGGTGGCGCGCCGGCATCTTGCGAAACTCAAACGTATAACCGTGTGTAAAATGTTCTTAGACAGTGTCTTTTTTCGGGCATAATACACATGGCTATACGTGTGAGTTTCGCAAGACGCCGCCGCACCACGCCCGCCAAATTACTACGGCCGAGCACTTACACAGTCGATAGATTTGAAGGAATGCAGTAGACCAACGATTTGATTTTGAATTGTGAAGTTTAAGTGATCCACATCTTTGTTCTTTGCCGCAAGAATTGCTCGTTCACTCAACCAATTGTTGACACAAAATTGCAAAAATTCAGCGGAAACGAAATCAATCCGTTTGATTCGTCGACAGGAACACGGCCGTTACCGATAGTCAGAAATTGCTTAGAGAAATTTTCGGCAGACGGATCGTTTAGCAATATAACTCGCATGTTTGTCGTCAGCTGAAGGTTCTTTACATAGCGCCACAGAGTCAATGATTTGAGGCAAGCATTTATTTCAACGGCAGCGGTCGATCTTGGAATGACTGGTAGTGTTTGGCAGAAATCGCCAGATAGTAGAATCATTTCGCCTCCAAAACATCTCTCACAATGCGCGTTTGTGCGCCATTCTAAATTCATCCCAGGTGATGATTTTACTTGCTACCAAAACTGTGGCCATTGCTGAATGTTTCGCAATATTGCATATCGGTTTTTCAGTCGTTTGAAGGTTTAACGGCAATTTCAACGCTGAATGAGCCGTTCGGCATCCTTTTAGCTACGTGGCCGCTATCCCGGAAGAAGCAACTGCTACAGCAATTTCGGATCTCGCACGAACAGTGGCCAAAATCAATGACATGAGGAATGTCTTTCCAGTTCCACTGGGCGCATCGAGGAAAAATAAGCCACCATTTCCATCATCAATTGCCTTCATTAACGTATCGTGCACTACCTTCTGTTGGGGGTTCAACATTAGTACATTCGTTCGAACTAATTAGTTAAATGCATCTCGATCATTTTCACGTTCACGTTCCAATTCTAGATTGAAAGCGTAATTCACTCCACGATGTGGCATTGACATTCCTAACTTGACCAACAAACTGCCGCACATGAGGTAACACATGTCTTCGATCAAAAGGAAAACCTGGTTATGTATCTCCTTATTCACCTCGAGATCAGGATTCCCTGAAATGACACGAATTCGATGTAAAATGTTTTCTGACATGTCATCCTTGTAGTTTTTCTACAGTTCAGGTGGATTCGATGGGAAGCATGTCGAAATAATGATAGCAAATAATGTGCGTATCTGACTTGGAGATGCAGAAACAAATGCTTTAGCGATTGTCATGTCCCAATGAGTATCATTTTCAAGCAAATTGAGCTTTTGACATGCAGCACGAAATGTTGGGCACACTAAACCATTGACAGTTCGAAGTGATTCAAATGATGTCGGCCCACGAACATTTACCATCAACAACCGCAAGTTGAATCATTCGCCATTCTTCGGATGAACTGTGTAAATGCGACCAAGAGCATCAGTAGAATGCACATCCGGATGATCAGGAACCACATCGCCTTACTTCCGACGTTGAAATTTCTACGATGAAGCGTTCCAAGTGTAATATCGTGGCATCTTAGAGTAAAACAACGTTCGTGCAAACGGATCGCTTTGGCAAATCGAAAAGAGACTGGTCAATGTTGGCGCTGGAGATATTTCAGCACGTTGAGCAACATTCGATGCGTTGAAATAAACTTGTTGACCATTCTTCAGATGCACCGCCAAATGTACAGCAGTGGGATGACGTTCATGAATGGGAAATGAGAGAATACGCCAAATTGCTTCATTGCAGCTCACATATCGACCAACTTGATAGTGCGTGATTTCATCGTTGGTATTGGGAGTTTGAACGCCAAAAACTACAATATCGCTGCCTTTGCTGACATATTTGCAGATGTATTTGATGGATTTCACTGAATTGCAAAACTCCACGTTGCAATTCGCCTTGAATGTTTTGGAAAAAAGTGGCGAATACGGAACAATCCAAGTGTTGTCGACCACGATATCGTTTCACTTCATTTTCGTTGTGATAGTTCTACCGTTATTATTGGGTGATCGACGCCGTTACAGTGGATAACCATAATTGGCAGTGATAGTCTCCGCCGATAAACTTCATGGATAACGCTTGGAACACTTGCCGTCGACCATGCACGCTGATTGGGGGGGGGGGGGGGGGGGTTGATGGCGCCACACTGTCCATGAATCATTTAAGTAATTACAACATCATGCAGGTCTGGATCGGTTTCGGGATCAGGAATCTCGGCACATATGATGTCATCTTTTTGGTCTGGTCGAATTCTTTCGACTAACCAAATAAGAATGTGTGCATGCGGCAAGCTTCGTTTTTGTCATTCAATCGAATACATCCAGCATCGAGTTTCCCAAAGACGCGATGCTTAACAATGTAGTTTATCAGCGACAGGATTTTTTGTTTGAAGACACGTGCCGATCACTTGATGTTTGTCCGGGGAGTAGCAGTTGAACAATTTCTATTCATTTCGGATTTCATGTAAAGGTGATGAATAGATCTGGACGACCGTAATGACGAACATATTTCATTGCATCTAGCGCATATTCATGCATATGACGTGGGCTGCCAATGTACATCGCCGATAAAATAGTCAATCGACCAACATTAGCTGCATCTCCTACGGTGCTGATTGCATCGCGTAAATGAACATACTCCTCCGATCGCAGTTTGGCTTGGTTCAACCGAATGAAAGTGAGGCGCTCCGTCTCGATTTTAAGCAATCAACAAAATCGCAGCAAATAGTTGTCAGCATTTTGACGAATCATCAAATGATAAACACTGGAAAATTAATCACATAATTCAAAATTGCATAATGAAGCAGTTATCGATGCACACACAATCACAAATTTGATAACCTCACAAAGTGACCATCTTCGAAGGCAACTTACCGTTTTAAAATCACGATCGAAATAGCTATTTGCGCACCTAGCTGGTAATCGGCTCGATTATTCACGTAGATCGATTGTCGAATGAAGTTCGAAGGATGGATTTTGAAATTGGTAGGTAAATAATGAGCAATACCAGCAATGAGATCATGTAATTTTATCCTTGGCTTTATTTTTGGACGCTGTCGAAGAAGTAAAAAAGATTCAGGCAGGACAACTTCCTCCAAAATTCACCGGGGTATACAACAAAGTCTTTCGGGATTATCTGAGGCTGAACTTAATCAACTGTCAAAAGATAGATAATGCACACAACGCCTTTCATTTGTTTCTTGTTTATTCTTTCTGTCATGTATCGTTGTATATGGATTAAAATTGTTTGTGATTTTCTTTTATTTTCGAATGCGCGAGGTCATTTTTCAAAATGTCAAAATGTATGAGAAAATGAATTGTCTTCATAATGTATTTTTTCCGTGATTTATCCAATATTTTAATAGTTATTCTGCTATTCCGAGCGGAGACAAATCTAACAAATCAAAGTTCATAAAAATCGGTCCAGCCGTTCTCGAGTTATAAATGGTGTAACTAACCCGACTTTGTTTTATATATATAGATGACGTAAACTTCAATTTTTGGCTGTGGCGTCGATAACATTATGCCCTAATCTTGCTTGCCACAATTTAAAAAACAGTCACTTCATTTGACCGGCCGATTTTGGCAGATATATGATAGATATTATGATACATATAATTATTACATAAATAATTTCGGAAAATTATCAAGCGCTCTGGTTCGTAAAATCTTCCATTTCGAGCGCTAGAGCAACCGTATACTGAGCTTTGAGGACAGATGTTTGCGACGGATACTGGGTGTGCAGTGGTATGCTTTTAGACGTAACGAAGGGCTAAGGAATCAAACCAAGTAGCCTCTCATTACACTGAGAGTGAAGAGGCGACGTTGGACCTGGTTGGGCCACGTGTTGCGCATGCCAGAAAAGAACTTCAACCTGGCTTGCTTGTATTTATATCAACCGGATTTCACCATCCTGGAAGACCGCTAAATACTTTATTATATAGTATATACTGCCGGCCGGGAACGGTCGGACATGGCCGAAGAAGAAGCTGTGAACGTTTTGAATTTGAAATTTGTAAAGACTACATTTATTATTATTTATAAATTAAAAAAAAATAATTTAAATTGATTACAAAGCTAAGAGATGACCTAATGATCGGATGTAAACCTATTTGATAGTCCTCTCTTAAAATTGTTTTAACACCCAAAAATAATAAAATGTCCATAGAACTAAATCTGTCAAATCTTGGGAGCTCAACGCTTTCAGTTTTAAGTTAAAAAAAAATAGTTGTCTCAATGCCATTCTGAAGATCGGTTCATGGCCCGAAACAGCTCTGTCATAAATCACTTCTTTTTAAAACTATTATAATGCAATTCTACCATGTGCAGGCTAATTAAAGTAATAATGATTCAATTTAATATGCACTAAGAAATACGAAAATTAAAATAAATGTCATTAACAATCTTCCGGCTTACGAATGAATAAAATAATTGGACCACACCATAGATATACAAAACACATTACTTATGAATTCCGCCTGCTATTAAAACCTTCAACTTATATGTATAAGGAAAATTTAGATACAAAACATTCACAGATATTATTATAATTTTCGATAGTTTTGAATTATAAACTATTACGAGTATTGAAAAAAGTAACAAAACATTTCAAACCGGTTTTCTGTATTTTGTATAATCTTCTGTAAATAATAAACGATTTTAATATGTACCTATCAATTTGCTTGTGTTTTAGTCGATAAAAAAATGTATCTATTATCCTGTGGGTTTTACTAAACTGGTTGAATAATTATTTATGTTTCTATCAGTGGGAAGGGTGGAGGTAGGCTATTAAAATCTACCACAAATAGTGCACACTAAACTTTATCAGTCATACGTATTTGTTTTCATTGAAATAAGACTACAATTATTTACAGCTGATGGTGTCGGTTAGTTTTTAAAATTCTATTAATACCTGCAAAAACTTGCCATAATAGATAACTTTTTTTTTTCTTTATTTGGAAGCAATTGAGCTAGTAAAAAAATACTCTTCTATCTATAAACTATCTAAAATCATGCAATAAATTCATACATCACTAAATATAATAATATTTATATCTATTATAGTTTGGTTTAGGAAGGGCTTAATGAATTTAAAAAAAATAAACCAATAATATGTAGAATATTCTTAATCCAACGAAAACAAATAAGTATGAATGAAAAAGTGAGCAAAATTTTGTCGTATCGCCCAAAATATACTAAAACTATTATGGTTTAGTTCAGGCAGGGCTTAATTGATTTTTTTCAATAAAAACAAATACGTATGATTAACAAAGTTTAATGTGTACCATTTATGTTGGATCTTAACAGCCTACCTCCACCATTTGCAACTGTTTTCTATATTATGTAGCATAATATTGACCTATAAAGTAAAGACTTATTCTCACAGAACTTACACGTGTATAAGTTGTTAGCTACTTAATTTACCCAGTGGGCTTATGATGGTTGAAAAAAAAACTGAATTTGCTACAGGATTCGAATAGGTGCGTGAAATAAAGAATGAATAAGTACAAGTACAGTTATTATAAGTATAACATACGTTCAAAGCTGTTATTATATCACTACAAATCTATTTCTGCATAAAACAGGATTTAAGCATGTAGGTATCTGATTTGAATGAAAAGTTCTCCGAAATATATTGCTAACATTGAATAACATTCCATGAATTCCGTTATATTATAAAGTGTTGATATGATATTTTATAACAACGTAGTATCTATATATATTCCTACACCTCGTGTTTCATTTAAAGATTGTTGGAACTATTTATTATAAAATTACAATATGATATTATTAACTTTGAAGTCGATTTAATCAACTCGCTTGGTACGCACTATATCATAGTAGCTAGGAACATTTTAATCCTCAATAGTTTTAAGTTGATTATTTTGACAATAGGTTGTTTCAGATTATGAAAATATTATTAAAAAAATGCAGTAAATTAATATTTTGTCACACGTGTCAGTGTCAGCCTATGAGGCCGTGGGTTCAAATTCAAGATGATTAAATATTCTGTTTTTTCAACGTGTGTTTGATCCATAGCTTGATATATTTGGAAGAATATGACGTATTCAAAAATTCAAATATATATACTCGTTTTTATTTATATTACAATTTTAGTGTCCGAGTTCAGAATAAGAATTGAAAAAAATGTCTAAGGATAAAAGTTAAATAAATACAACAGTGATATAATATAAAAAAGGGAAAACACCTATATAAAATTATAATCTGTTCATACCTGAATGCCAGACTGACTTAAGTCCAGAAATAACCATTTTAGAAAAAGACTATTAAAGATTTTTCGTGACCATTTCCGTAATCATTTTATTACAACGTTTTGTCCGGTACAAATCTTGCAATCGATTTTTAATTAACTTCCCGACTAGCTAGACATTTGAAACTTTTACAATATATCAAAAGACGATGCCAATACATTTTTTAATACGTTTAGCCATATTTAAGTATAATTGATTTTATATTCTGTTAATTCTGTTTTCTCTGAAAAGTTATTTCGGAAGAAATCCGTAAAAAGTAAAACTATTATAGGTTGCTAAGTGGGTCCTAGCAACTAAATTATTAATATTAATATATACGTGCGTTACTATGGAAATCAATATGACATTTCAGTATTATTTCTATCAAGTACAAATTTTTTTGATCGTTTAAGCTAGTCAAGTCAAGTTTATATGATTCAACAGAACATTTAAAAACGTTGTACATGAAAAGTTCTTTTTATCTTGTAATTATTAATATCAATGTCTTTATTGTTTCAAGAATTTCTGATTTCTTTAATGAATATGCTCAAAATATATGATAGATAACTTAGGTATAAAATCCGTAATTAATTTCCATTAAAAGACACATATATTATAAAAGTCGTCATTATGATGGCATTGCTCATGACGGGCTATAATATAACAGGCTGAAGTACTTAGAGCCCTTGGTTAAGGTCACTGAGGCGTTACCAATTGAACAGCAACTGTCCAAATCATCAAAAAGAAATACTTAAATTACCAATCGTCGTGGACATTCTTTTGGGTACTCATTTCACTCGTTGTCAAATTGTTTACTGTGCTTCAGTTTAAAATGCAAAAGTTCACGTCTTCTATTTCTCTGACTCCTACGGCATGCCGTGAGTAAAGCAATATGAATCAAATGCTACAATGAGGTCATTTGGGTTTCCTCGTGGTTAATTTAAATACACTTGGTTAAGGAATTAAAAAAGGATCGCGTCCACTTAGAAATAACAATGAAATCATATTATATTACAACTGAATGAACACGATTTTTACATTCTCAATTCCTATGAATATGTGGTGAGATTATCCGAAATCCAACTCCGCGTTATGCCTGAATTTTATATTATTAACATTCCTGTTAATGTAATGTCACCTTAGGTTACCCAGCCTATTAAACTGCACATTTTACAGTTCATGTGCACTTCGGCCGTGCATATCCACAGTTGTGCATATATGACGGGTGGTGGTGGGCACTATTAAAGTTCATATGCACTTCTATATTTTCACATTTTGCACATTTTCAGCTATTTCTAGAATATTTAATATAACATAAAATTGGAATGTAATAATTTTCAAAATCTATAACATTTTCCAGTAAATATGTACATATAATTAATAGATATCTGTCAAATTTAAATTACATGTCATAAATTATTATAAATGCATATTGCATACTGAGCGTCGCATTAAATTACGAAAAAACTAAACGAAAACACAATAGAGCTATGAAACCACAGATACACAACATCCGCCACAGGATCAATAACGCAGACATTTATTCCAAACATAAACTCTGCCATCACTCTTGCCAGGAACTTAAAAATATCACACGAACTCACACAGATACTAACAGGCCACGGAGCGGTGCGAGCTTTTCTAAAAAGATTTAAATTGAGGGATGATGACTGTTGTCCGTGTGACGGCAACACATCTCAAACTGTGTGGCATATCATCAACGACTGCCTTATACTAGAAAGGGAGCAATGGACTCTCAGGACTCGATGTAGATAGAATAATCATGAAATTGAGCTCCAAAATCCTCACGAAGTACTAAGCAATAGAACAACACAAGAACACTACACAAAATATTTAATCCTGGCCATAAAGAAAATTAAAGATGTAAATGGAGGAACCTAATTAGCCCCGCATCAATGGAACTAACCCACCCAACCAACTTGTACAAAAAAGCAAGGGCATGGTTATTAATATTAAAAAAAAAACGAATAAAAGAAAAGTATATGCGTCATAGGTACTCAATTGTGATATATACAAAAGAGATATGAAAATTAGCATTGAGATCAAGATAGTATTATGAATTGTAGGCTTTAAGAATGTAAAGAAATACTAATATAATTATAATTAAGTTTAAATACCTTTTTGATGATTTAAGAGATTAAACAAATCGCAATAATAATGATGATGAAACCTTATTGGACTTATATAATAAATGTTGTCAAAAAGGGATTTTACTTTTATTTATTGTGATATTGTCAATCACGTACGGTTGAATTTTACATTATTGGAACGGATCGGATTTATTGACACCGTAAAGGGAACGTTAAAAACTGTAAAATATTCTTATTTCAAATGGGTTTTCTGTAAATTTGCATTTTGACATTAAATTTAACAACCTTTTTTATTACAAGTTGATATAATATAATAGTAAGCATGACTGACCTTTAATTATTATTTATTTAATTTCTTTAACTTTACATTACACTACAACTTCACTATTTAAAGTTTTTTGTGCACTAAATATTAAAACCTTTTTACAGTGATAAGTCGATATACCTCATGCAATATGACGTATTACCTTCTCGAGTAAATATTTAAGACTGAACCTTAAAAAAATCTGCACCGTTTACCGCGAAATAATAGGAGTAAACTTACCTTGGTAAAGTGACCGCCACAAAATATGCCCGGTCTAAAAGTCCAACAAACCATCAAAACTTACAGTCAATCGAATATTGTAATCGTCTTTTGGCACATCGGATAATAGGCGCCCACTATACGGTTACGTTGAGTAAGAACCATGACCCAGCGATGTTCAACTGTTTTTAAATACGAAGACTGCCTTGAGAAGCCTACGATTAAGCGGGCCTCTTACCTCTCTTGGGGAACCAATAATCTGTAATTAAAAACAATTTAATATTTTTATAAATATTTATTTATTATAGAAAAACACAATTTAAAAAAAAACATGTAAGTATATTAGAAAAAAAATCTTGAAAATAAAATTGACCGAATAAAACTCGAACTCACGTATTTCACTTTCTGTGTGAGTGCTTTCCCTCAGATTTAATGATATTATGCACGATGCTCTATAATAAATAATCTAACATTCACACTATGAAGGGTATATTCAGAATTAATTAAAAAGAAATAACAATTTTATTATATTTTTTGATGTCATCATCCGCTCAGCCAGTCTCGGTCCACTTATGAATGAAGGTCTCTCTACTCTTTTCAGTATCTAGTTCTTCGCTGCCACGTAAATTCACCGAACTCAATAAGTTAATCGATCCAGTATGTTTTCTGGCGTAAACGTGGTCATTTAATGCCCCTTTAGTATGACCTAATGAATGCATTTGTCCAACGGTTATCCACCCGTTGAGCCACATGCGTGACCCATTACCATTTCATCAGCTAGAAAACCTTTATCACAACGCGTAACTGAATATAAGTGATATTCCTTCATTGGCAGTCGAATTAACGTCATATTAAATTTTTACTCAAAATATAGGTACTCAGTGCCAGATAATAATATGATGAACTAGTTAGTAGGTAGCAAGTAGTATATAATAATCTATCAATACAAGTATACAATAATTAAATTTCCGTTGTTTATACAAGACACTCACACAATTTCTGTTGGACATCACTGAATTATATAACCGGTATTTTGACTGAAGTTAGTTATCGAAGGATTTATGTAAATAATGCAATAACCTAAATCTTATAGAGAATTATTGGTTGTAGAGATTTTGAGATTATGCAGTGTTATTTTTATGTTGCCGCTCCTAGAATACTCGAAATGAATTTAATAATTTCCAAAATTATAAGTGCTCGACTCATTACTGAACAAAATAATATTATATTGTGTTCTTTTTTTAAATTTTGTGTTATAGTGTATGTAGGTATCAGTGGCGTGCGGTTTAAAAATATTATAGATGCAGAGCACCCCCAGAATTATTCTGTAAATAATTACTACATAATAATATTATTATGTACATATTTACTGCGCAATCGAACAGTACATTTTACTTAACTGTACTTCAAATGGTTCCATATATATTGTTTATAACTGCTTGATATTGTTGAGGTATATTATGAATATCGCAAATCTACCTGCCTAAATAATAAACACTCACCAAACTACTTAATCAGCTGTTCGCCTTGATTCAAATATTGACAAACCCTATGTAGATAATATGAAGCAAATAGTAGATAATATAATGTAGGTATATGTATTTTCCGAGAGAATCTTACAAACAAAAGTCACCTCATGCCACTGGTAGATATTGTTAGCATTGTAATTTATCGATATTACCTGGAATGTATTATTGCAATTTTAAGCGATTGACAAAAGCAAGTTTAGTTTGATTTAATTTAATATTGGTGTGTTTTAGACAAGACTTGCGGATAAAACAAAATAAAACATACTCTTCGATTTGACATTCTGTCCAGTTGTCTGCCATTCCCCGTTTCATTATATTACATGATGAGTTACTTACGATAATGAAAAATATTTCTCCCGTCTGACATATTTGCCTATCATACCAATCTGTTATTAATTAATAAAGATACATTATAGTGCGGGTGTTGCATCCAATCATTATAACTAGCTTAACACTGGTAAAACAAATTAATTTGAGATATTTCCTCCTAGAGGAAATAATGTACCTACTAAATTTAATATACATAGCTACTCCACCACTACTTTACCTTGGTCTTATTAATTATTATGAAAAGATCTATAATATTATAAACAATTGTTTATAAATACTTGCAATTCTTTAATGTATCAATGTACAGACCATCAATTTGCCATGTCTAAAATTCAGATACACCAAAAATATTATGGAATCGCTATTTAATGATACATATTTTGATTTTTATATTGTAATCACTTCTAGTTATAGTTCAAACTCGTTTTCAAGTATAGTGCATAAAAATAACATTAGAGTATAAAAAAGTGAAAGGTACTCTTGTGCAAGTGTTGTAAATTGTTTATTGTGCTACATTTTTTTTTAAATTTGACTGGTGTGTTGTGACATTGAAAAGGTTAGGGATCACTGCTATTTATAGACGGGTGAAAGGGTATGAAAGAAGCGTTTATATTGACAAATGAAAACACTGCTTATTATTATTTATTAAATTTTGTGTATTTTCCTTAACAGAAATGTTTAAAATGTGTAAATTAATAAATGTCACCGTCACGACCATGAAAAATTCGTAATGTCAATGTTAAGATGAAATCATTCCTGCAAAATCCCAACCTCATTTATAAAAATAGCCTTGCATTTGTTTTTAAATTCAATATAATCATTCGATGAACTGCTGGGTTGACTCACAAAAAGGATTCTTGACAAATTTTTGTTTTACGGGAAATGGGGTCTGGAAAAATTTATATGATATTTTTCAATCTATGTTTGAACTCAGAGCATGAACCTAATCATTGCCCACTGAAGAAGGAAGCCGATACACTACACGACTGGTTCTACTTTTCGCCCCTCCTGTTGACTATGGATGACCTGTAATTGTCTATAGAGTGCTCATACTGACGCGTTTGTCGTGTTCTTTTGTCGGAGTATTCTTAGTTTCAGATTTCTTTCAGATTATTTTAACGTTTCTTGGAGACCTTGGAGTTCGTCTGATTTAGTGGTTATGTGATATTATTAATTGGAAGTGACGATCAAAGTAAGTAAATTTCTTCTATGTATAATAATATCATAATACACTAGGGCGTTTGTCAATGTGACAGTCAATTCTAAACGACAATAACTAATAACTTATTTATACTCTTCAGTCATTATAGAATACCAAAATGTGCTTGCAAGTACGTTATCAATAAATAGTATGGCAGTGGACCACTCGTTGCTTGTGCAAAAAATTGTGCTCAGGCTTTATTAATCCAAAGATGGCGGTAACCTAATATGTAAAGCAAGTGGCTAACACACATTTCTTTTAAAACAACCTGTTACGAAACCTCTTCGTGAGACAACTAAGATCCACATAGGATTATAAAGCCAAAGAGATTAATGAAAGAAAAAAAATAATAATCAATGATTAATTATATTTTGTATTTGGGCTATGCCTGGTATAGTATATTGACATTCTGTGCATCAAGGGAAGTCTTACTGTAAAGATTTGTTTAAAGTTTTTGTATCCAGCAAAATAGGTAACTAATTTGAAATACCATGAACTAGTTTAATTCTTTCCTCATATTTTTGAATTCTGAAAGATACCTGATACCCTGGCCTCACATTTTCTCTAAATGCGAGGTCGTTATGCGTAATACATACAATATTAATACACATAATACCTATGTGTATTATGGAAAGTAAAATCAATTAATATTTGCACAGTAAAAGTAATATGTTGATAAAAAATATACATATGCTCACATAACCGCAAAGATGTACTAAAAAACACTGCATCATTTCGTCACCTCAATACTTCAACTAGATAACATGATTTTTACTGTTTTTGAGATAGATATTCAATATGATTCTACATTTCCTTCTCAACAAAATGATGAAACTAGGTAAGTCAGAAGTTAATGGGAACTGTATTAATTTCGTGTTTGAAAATATTAGATACCTAACTTTAAAACCATAAATGCATTATATAAGTATACTAATATATTATCTACGATACTTTTTCATACGATTGAACAATATTTAATTGTTCCACATTAGACAAGAACAATTTTCTATTTTTATTTTAAATAGTAATTATAGCCTAGATTTATGTTAATCAAGTAAAGTTTAAATTTCATTTTCCCAACAATGACCACATCAGAGTTATCTAGTTGTAGTATTGAGGTGACGATTTTTTAAGCTGTTTGAGTATATGCAAGATAACAACACTTATATCTTCCATTAAGATCCAGTTTATTAAATCTTTTCCACATGCCAAACATATCATTTATCATATTTTTTTGTGTCCAAGTCTATTAGATTTATCACACCTATTATCGCAGTTATATTTTCTGATAGCCTTTGGGATTAACCAACATTCAACCATAAATAATGTTATAATAAAACCTATGTAATTATAATATATAAATAATAAGTTTCAAAAATATTCTCAGTACTTTGTCTAAACTGGTTTCAGCAACCAATCAAGCACTGCGCCAGATGGGACTGGTACAAAACGGCGCAGGTGACTTGGCGACGCCAACTGGAAGTAAATATTATGGTCAATAAGTGGGCGATTGCAAACTCGCCACCGATCTTTATGACTGCGATGCTTGAGAAAATACACGTAATATAATATACTTACATAGTGTGTTATGATTTGAAACAGAAAATATATACTTAAGAAATTTAAAAAAATGTTTTAAATTTAATTTTATAATGCACCTAATATCTTTTAATAGGTGGTAAATATTGTTTTTTTTTTAAATTTAAAAGTATGTATTTTAAAAAATTATAATAGAAAGTGGAAATATACTCAAGTTATCGCAGTTTTTAGTAATTTGTGTGCTTAGCCTATTGGGGTTGGTGCCAAAAGTTTGTAAGTCGATAAATTAGGTAGATATTTATATTTAACAACGGATCGTGTATTATGTCTATATTATATAAAAATGTATGCTAGAAAAAAAATCAATACATAGAACATGCACATAAAGCACAAATAAATTAGCATTATGCCTGATTTTATACGGGCATGTCAAACTTTAAAATTCCAATTACTTAACAACATGAGACTTAAAAACTTTTGGAAGTTTAATTAGGTTTATGCAAATAAAATAAATATATACGTAATATCTGTTTGTAGCGCGGGACCTCTCGCTTGCCCCGAATACTTTCTCCCTCGCACCGCGGCCGTCGCTTACAGTCCACACGGGCACTTCCCATGGAGGCGTTTCCTACCTGCGCGCGCCGGCGTCTCGGCTGGCCGGCGAGGAGAGGGTCGCCCGGTTGGGAATATAAGGCGCCACACGGCCTTGAACAAGTCAGTGAACCTTGGGCCAGCTTGGCCCTGACTTAGCATACTAGTCTTGCTTGGTTCTGAAAAAGATATACACGGCTTTCCGTAAACTCTATCAGACCACAGTAAGCTATACTTGCTGAACCCTGCTCAACGCAATAGTCTTGTTTACACTGAAAATGGTATAAGCGGCTTCCCGTAACCCTATCAGTGTACAATGAGCTATTGTGGTGAGGTAGGTACGAGTTCAGGTTTTGCCATAGTTATACTTTCAAAGAATACAACGAACCCTTATAATATTTATTAAGGAAGTACCTACACCTACCCTTATAAATTGGCGCCCCAACTAGTGGCTGAAAGTGAAAATGGCGTCCGTAAATATGACAAGCGATCAGTTTAAGGATTTGATAAAAGAGCTGACAAAAGACACAAAACATGGAAGTTTTGCGCAGTACACAGCAAGATATGATGGGACCAACAATAGCAGCCAAGTGGAAGCATTCATCGCAACTGCGACTGTGTTCAGGACGATCGAACACATCGACGAGTATAATTCACTGATTGGATTACAGCTTCTATTGGAGAAACATGCTGCTACATGGTGGATGGGAGTGAAAGATACCATCACTTCCTGGGAGGATGCAATGGCGGGGCTTAGGCACGCTTTTGCACCCAAAAGGCACGCATACAAGGTATACACAGAGTTATGCACGATCAGTCAGAAAGCAAACGAACTGACTGATCTATTCATCAACCAGAAAAGAGCTCTGTTAGCAGAACTCCCAGCCCCGGCACACGCGGAATCAGTGCAGATTGACATGATATTTGGTCAATTGCACATAAAGATTCGCGATGGAATGCCGCGAAACACTATCAAAAGTTTCGACGATCTCATCAAAAGGGCTCGAGAGATCGAGGACAAGCTGAGAGAAAAATCACACAAGATGCAACCAGATGAGAATCACCACACGCCAGCTCCATTCTGTTCGTTGTGCTACAGGAAGGGACATCAAGCTGATACATGCCGGACAAAGGTGCAGCATAACAGTAACCCAACCGAACAGAACATCGAGACACGCATAGCCGACAAGTTTGCATGTTACGGATAGGGCAAGCCTGGCGTAATGAGATCCAACTGCCCGAATTGCCAAAAACAGCAACCATCATCACCGACAAAGCTAAGTTTCTATGCAGTTAATGCACAAGGGCTATGTGACACCGAGGCCCGTTACCGACCAACAACTGCAGACACTCAGATGGCGATGGCCGACCTCTCAACAGAGAAACCAATACCGAGTGAAGAGTTTGGAGTATACGGACCGGACATTCTCCTGAGCCCGATAACCGGTACTCCACAACGCCAAGTGGACGAGACAACCTCATATCTGCTCAAAACTGATGCAAGCAGTAATGCATCAGGGGCTGTTTCACTCCAGGGGGAGGTTAAGGGAGAGCAACCGGTAGAATATGCTGGTTGTCCACTCACACACACAGAGAGAAACTACTCGATAACGGAGTCAGAGAATGTTATACCCGAGATAACGCCGAATCTACTCCAACTCACCGGAAGTCTCAGACGCACTAGGGTAGTACATGACAATAAGCATGATAACAGGAAGCAATATGCCGACCACAAACGTAGGCCAGACCCTGACCCAGACCCGGGAGACACCGTACTGAATGCGTCACATGCACCCAGCAACGCATCGGAAGGCTTCAATTCCAAGCTTTCCCCTAGACGCAGACGTGGAAGACCGAAGAAAAGATCAACTAAGAACCAACATCAAGAGACAGATTCTGGACCTTCAGCGGGGCGCTTATCAGATCCAGAGGGGGAGATTGTAGCGCGGGACCTCTCGCTTGCCCCGAATACTTTCTCCCTCGCACCGCGGCCGTCGCTTACAGTCCACACGGGCACTTCCCATGGAGGCGTTTCCTACCTGCGCGCGCCGGCGTCTCGGCTGGCCGGCGAGGAGAGGGTCGCCCGGTTGGGAATATAAGGCGCCACACGGCCTTGAACAAGTCAGTGAACCTTGGGCCAGCTTGGCCCTGACTTAGCATACTAGTCTTGCTTGGTTCTGAAAAAGATATACACGGCTTTCCGTAAACTCTATCAGACCACAGTGAGCTATACTTGCTGAACCCTGCTCAACGCAATAGTCTTGTTTACACTGAAAATGGTATAAGCGGCTTCCCGTAACCCTATCAGTGTACAATGAGCTATTGTGGTGAGGTAGGTACGAGTTCAGGTTTTGCCATAGTTATACTTTCAAAGAATACAACGAACCCTTATAATATTTATTAAGGAAGTACCTACACCTACCCTTATATGTTATAATATTTTAAATTATTATTTAAGCGCAAGCTATGTTTAGTCGGTAAATTCAACAAATATTAAGATCGCCCAATTGCCAATACGAATTCCTTACGTCCGCAATGGTGGCCACTTTAAATATTCTCTCTGATTACTTACTTGAGTGCAGTTATAAATATGAGTTAACACAATTTTTCGCCTTTTTATACGCCCTACAAATTGGCAGAAAAATGTCATAGCAGTTGTGTGAAGGTAATAATTAACTTAATCAGTGTACGAGTCATTCTTTCTTTGCTTCAACATCTTTGGTGTACTTATATCTTATTGTGGATACTCAGCTAATATACTGCTACTGTACAAAATTATTGATTTTTTGGAGGTGAGGATTGTGTAATATATTGCGCCAATCAAAAGTAGGTGGAATATATTGTATCGTTTGTAGACATTATTGCGCAATATCGCCGTAGTACGTTACATAATATGTTAAAATGGCGGCCCAAAGTGGCAGCTCCAATATGGCGGCGCCAACTCAACTAAGTACCGTGTGAGAGGTGTCTATACTGGTTTGTATAGGAAAAAATTTAATTACCGATTTTAATGTTTATTAGTAAACACGCTTTTTATAACGTCATATCGATTTTTAGAGGTTGCACTAAAAAATATAAAATTAAGGGTAGACGTACTAGATTAAATTTAAATCGCAAATTAGTTGCGCAATAATAGATACTTTAAAACTATAGCCATATTATAATATATAAATACGTTCATACTGGGGGTTGCATACAAAAGTATATCGTATGTGCAAAATCTTAAATTATTATAAGTACCTATTTTATTTTTTATTTTTATTCAACGTAGGTAGTATTAAGTCGTGGTTGGGGCAATAGTTCAATTAGATAAGGGCATTAATTATTATTCGTACAATGAAAAGATTTAAGATTCTTGTCTCAATAATTATTGGCCTAACTTTTTCTATGTATGTTTTTTTTCTCTTAAAAATTGAATTTCAATAAAATATATATGGGGTTCTTATAATGCATATAGAAAATTAATTAAACAGTAATATTATTAAAAAAACATAATTTTGAAAAAGCTTATAAACTTACACAATAGAAAAAAAATGTACAAAAAAGTTGGACCGAGTCGAGACTCGAACTCATGTCTTTCGGCAGGGGCTTCGGGGGCGGCAGTTACTAGAAGGGCGGCAAATCGAGGAAAATCATTTGGAATATGTAGAAATAGCTACATGAACTTAGTGATAACGAAAATATCTTTCCATCAAAAAACTTAGCTGACTGGTTTTGTCGGGTTTGCGATATCTAGCTTACTTCCGTTGCCCTTCGACGTCATTGGTGACCAGAAACGACACGTGCAGATTTGCGAATAATTAGTCTGATATTTTGATATTAATATATCCATACAACACATTTCTTAGATATTGGACTCACGAAAGGATGATAAAAATAATGTATAAAAAAATGAGGCGGTATTTGGCGCTACCTAGGGGCGGCATTTTATCTAGAGACGTCACTGCTTTCCAGGTGAGGGTTTTTGCCTCTAAGATGTCGATCCGTCTAAATGTATACATTATGCATATATATATATTATAATGTATGTATACAACAATCAGAACGAAATTTGCTTTATGCAGTCTTCAAAATCGAATCAGGTGTGAGACAAGGGGATGCGCTATCCACTATGGTATTTAACCTTGTGGTGTAATCCATAGCTCGTGAAACCAACATAAGAGGATGGGTAGATAACAGTACAACGCATATGTGCGCTTATACTGACGACATAGTAATTACAAGCAGATCCAAACAGAGGATGATCGACCATGGTGGCACTATGAAAATAAAAGCAGAAAACGCTGGGCTGCAAATAAACCAGTAGGACACCATGCATATGAAGGAGTGGACAAGTTCACGTATCTCGGATCCAGCCTAAATACCCAAAATAAGACAGCAGAGTAGATAAAAATCCGCATTATCTCCGGGAATAAATGTTGGCATGCCTCCAAGCGACTGGTGGGGTCGAAAATTCTAGGCCGAAGAAGTAAACTTCTAATTTATAAAACAATTATAAGGTCAGTGGCCACTTATGGCTGTGAGACTTGGTGCTTAACTCAAAACGAGGAAAACAAATTAGCTGTTGCACGTTGGAAAATGGGAACTACAGAATAAAAATGAACCACAAGTTGGAAGAGCTGATTGAACAGCAAACAATCATAAGATACTGTAAGTCCCAAAAACTACGATAAGCGGGACACGTGGAGAGAATGCCTGAAGTTAGAGCGCCAATGATCATGACTAAGTGGCTACCCCAACGGAAGAGACCCAGAGGCCGTCCAAGGAGGAGATAGGCTGACGCCATAGAAGTGGACTGGCTTCATATAGGAAGACCCGGTAACTGGAGAAGTGTGGCGAGAGACCGGAGTGAGTAGAGAGCGGTTGTGGAGGAGGCCAAATCCCACTCCGGGATGTAGCACCGTGGAAGAAGAAGAAGAAGAGACTTATATATTATATTTATGATTGTTTTTTTCAATGATTGTTTGATCCAGTGGAATCAATAACCATTCCTTGTAAAAAATGTTTTATCCGCGGAAGTCAATATGCTTCACCTACGAGTATAAAATGGTAAAATCTACTGCTTGTGTGTATATCTGTCAATGTGTCAATCTTTAAACATTCGTTAAAGCTTTTTGTTTCCCGATCATCTTCTCGCCATCTAGTCTAAATACATCCTTGAAGGTAAATGCACTTGACAATTATTACCTACAAGATGACGGTCTTCAACCGTAACAGCTGTGAATACTACCCAGGAGTCGCACAAAAGTCCAGTCTTTGGTAAGGAGACGAAGGAAGGATAACACTATCAAACCACATCAGGTGCTTGTCAACCCAAGATACCTGTTTCCTTTGCCATCCTCCCTGAAGGACAAAACTGTACGAGCAGTCACCGTAGCAATAAAATACAATTTGGAAAAAAACAGACTTCAATCTACAAAAATAATCTTCATAATAATATTTTACTAGAGTGCAATTATTATAATAATGCAATAACAACAGCTGACGAACTCAACCATCCATAAATAATATCAAATTTCGACCTCGAAGTGATCGTTATTCATATTTTTCTTCGTAAGTAAACAGTAAGTTATACCTACAGCTAATTAGATTTTTTTTCAATGACAATTTAAAATAACATCAAATTTCAAGCATAATATATATACCTAATAATTATATGAAACTGTGTATCATTATTACATTATTATGTAATAAGGATAATAACAATTTTATTTAAATTCGTGAACGATTCTTTAAACAATAAATTAGTTTCTAATTTGGTATGTACTGTTACCAACGTAATAATTCATGGCTAGGCCATGTAATAATAATATGATGTAATTAAATTTGCGGAGTACATACTTGACCAAAACAGCTCTCTTGATTTGTAAATTTAAATTTTTTTGTCACAAGAAGATACGACAGAAAATCAAGAGGCGTCGACTCTCGATTTCAGATTGTAGCTCTATTACTAACAAACTGTCAGCCACGTTATGTCTGAAGATTTTTAGAGTTGGTAGAGTAATAATAATATGCTCTCACCTGTGCGATTGATAAGACTTTTTAAATGTATACCGAGCTATATATTATTTTGTTGTGGAGGAATATGGTACTACCTCAGTTACTTATTCTTCTTCTGCCATATCCGTCCTTTGGTTGGAGCATATGGACACCACGCGGCGCCTCCAAGAATCCCTGTCGTTTGCCAGTTTTCTTTCATCATTCTAGTTCATACCAGCATCTCGCAGCGACGTCGCATACAGTTTACAGATAGTACTTATCAGCCTCCCAGGACGCTGAAATCTGGTTTGCTTGAAGGCAAGGCAACTACCTCAGATTAATATATAAATAAAAACGTTTGTTTGACACCCGATCTTTATAAATCATTAACTATGCTTTACCATTCCACTTCGTTTGAAATGGTATCACGTCTCAAAGATTTCTGCTGTCTAATTGAAGAAAGCCGTAAGTCACAAGGTTTCTAGATAAGTGGATTCCTTAAAGTATTAAGCTTTGCGGATGATACCAATTAAAAATGTCTGTTTTATAAAAGATGTAGAATTTTAAGAATGGCGTTATAGCTTTATATAGGGAAATATATAGGCTATAGGGCTACTATATAGGGGAAAACTCTGCACTCGAAATGGAAAATTTTACAAACCGGAGCGTTCGATAATTTTACGAAAATGTACTGTATGAATCTAGAGGTTGTATTAAAAAATGTTCAGGTACCATAAATTACAAATTCAATACATTTTTTATTGCAAGGAACATCACTAGCCAAAAACTTGCCCATATAAAAAAATAGAGTATATGGGGTAAGAGCATCTGACGCTCTTACACCATGCTATATTTTTGGTGGGGTAAGTGCATCTAGTTCAATAAAACATAATCATTTGCATTAATTATACATCTTACAGTCGGAACACAAATCACAATTTAAAACAAAGGTACTCACCAAATATCTCTTTCTTAGCACAAAAGATTGCTGAAATACAAATCGATTGAAAAAAACAAACAAAAAAACAAAAAAAGCAACTTGATTTTTTACATCAAACGAATGTCAAACTCTTAGTTGTCATAGTGGACACATCAAACATTATTATGCTGCCATCTTTGGGTGTTGGCATACATTTATGGATTTGTAATAGATTCTTAACAACGGCAGTAATTACATTCATTGCAGTAAAAAGTTATTTAACCTATATGCTCTTCCCCCATAGACGCACTTACCCTAACTCACCTTACAAACTTTTATAATTTTATGTGTATTTTTAAAAAATAAGTGTGTTGAATTCATTGTAATATTATGGTTTACCTACCTCAGACGGTAAAATTATTTTTTCCACAAGACTTTGGGAATTTTATGAAACGGAACGGCACTCCGGCTCATTTCGAACCCTGGAAAACTCATTTTTTCTACTTGTATTTCCGCGCAGATGCTACTAATCCGTTCTTGTTGAAGGTTGTTAACTATTTCGAAGACATAATTAATAACATATTATAGGTACATCCGTGTTGAAAAAAAATATTGAATACTTACACACATTTTGGTTTATGCCAGTATTAGACTATCCAAGATATTTGACAAATTATATATTTTATAAAATATGTTTTTCATAAGAAATACTGTGGAAATGCAATGATTTTTCTATTTCCGCAAGTTTTTTACAATAAAAATTAAATTTAAATTTCGAAACACATTATTATTTAAATTTTGTAAATCCTTTTTCAATATTATTCTTATAAGGCCATCGCACTCTTGGCACCAATGACATATTAAGTATATTTAATATTTTATCTGTTTTCATTACAATACGTTAATAACAAATACGAATAACCTTGGTTGCCTCGGCATCTCATCTCGAGATTTTAAATAGAAAAATAATATTTAATGTTTATCTTCACTTTAAAGATACTATCTATATTAAATTAAATTGAAATTACTATTGTTAAAGACATTAACGTTATTTAAAAAAATGCATAATAATATACTTATCGGTACTGTTCGGTTATCAGGAATACAGCGGAAAACACATTTTGAAAATACCCGATATACTGGATTATTTGTTAGTTTGGGTTAGGTTAGGTTGACCTAACAAATAATCCAGTTTATCGGTTATTTCATAATGTGTTTTCCGCTGTATTCCTGATAACCGAACAGTACCTACTTATCTAATACTTAAGGAAGTGTTATTACAAGTATTCACAACGCGTAACTCCCAGGAGAGCCGCAGACTGTTAATTATTATAATAAAAAATAATAGTTCTAGACAATAATTATAATTCAACCAACAAATATTATCAAGTAGGTAGCAATAATTATACCTGTTCATCATTCTCACACGTCTTATCACAATTTCCCTCTTTTTCATACGTGTAGATATGTTCTGTCTTCTGTATTTATTCTGATATTACAGACTCAATTATTTGTCTGTGAGGTGCTGCATCAGCCTAACGCAGTCTCCTGACTTTGTTGAGTACACTATCGCTGAAGTCGTCCATTTTGTCAAACGGCGACGCTTAGTTGATGGTTCTTTCTCATCCATAATGTTTATATTTTTTCTTTGACTGCGTAGGTTATAATACATAGTAGGTTACAGCACTTTATCCGTTTAACCCTCAATCTCTTGGATAACTCTCACTAATTTATCGATCCTCTAATCACTTGATAATGTTATTATCGCAATGTGACGATCTGTCAAACTGTTATGTGAGTTCCATTTGTTTTTTTCAAACCCGATTAAAATAAACAAATTCTCCGATTTTTCAAATATAGAATTTCGTTTATATTTAATACGTATTCTCCCTATATCGCTTTCTCTTACACATTTTCATATGTTTTTTTCTCATGCATAACCGATAATGACAAGTAGAATGTAATCTGGGGTGTCTCTACAAAACACCCTAAAAGTTGTATTATTTATTGAGTTGAAATGCACTTCGCGTACTGTTTAATTAAATATTGTCTATGGTTTTGTCAATTTGCAGAATATTTTGAACGATCACGACATCTGTAAATTCAATGATGGAGAGTACCAACTTGTATTAGTATTTTGAATTATTATTCATTATTCATGCTAATTTCAATTATTTTTAACAGTTTCTACGTGTACGTGCGCTAAAATTACTTATAATATTATATATATAGATAATATTTTGAACAGAACCTAACCTGCAGACCATAGATAATAGACATTATAAAAAATACATAGCGCCAACCACTAAAAACAAAAAACATTCATGCGGGTGTCGATGCAGTGCAGTTCAACGTGAGGTGACCTCATTGTTGTTCTGGTGATTTTGGCAGATTTTGCTAACTAATAATGTTCCTTTAAATGTTCAAAATGGGCTACGGTATGGGAGCATCGGTCTGATAACATTTTAAACACCAAGAAAAGCGAGGCGACATTACACACTTTTCCCCGTAGCGGCAGCTTACTGTGACGTCACGTGATAGTAGGCGACATGCACCATAATATATTTCGCGCTCAATGAACTGAGGAGTTAGATAAAATAAACATTTTCCAACGTTAGAAACTTTTATTTAAGTATATTGTTCTAGTTAAGTTTAACAGTTTTATTTTTAAGACAGTTTAGAGAGATTCTTTCAGACTCCGATGTTTAAATCTCCTAAGTGAGAAAAGCTCAAGTTGAATTCTCTAAACTAGCACACTTACTTTTATACACGAGGTACAAACATTCTTAACCCGGCTGGCGTTGGTCGATCGAAGCCAATTTCAGGAGTCATCAGCGCTGAACGCTCTCGCAAATGCATCCTGCATTTTCTGGAAACGAGTCTTTACCGCTTGCTTACTTGGCAAAACTGTTCCAAGTTTTGTCTGAGCTGCTTACCCAGTTACTTACCTATCCGTATGCAAATTTAAACGTATCTACTTGAGCAAGAACTTCGTGAGGGGTGGTTAAATGTTTGATTTTGTTTGGACAGTTTTTAACTTTTCTTTTAAAAGACGAAACATTTACCATAGGCAATACTGTCTCTTCTCGACAGATATTTGTGAGTTTACGAAATAAAATCATAATAGATACGAATATAACTATTAAATTGATGCAATAAGTTCATCAATTTAACAATAAAAGACTTTAAAGAAACAACGTTTATTCAATATAATAATGCCCATTGTTAAATATGACTCTCTCCCATCTATTTATCAATTTATTTAATCCATCCCTATAAAAATCTTCGACATGTAAGGCAAAAAACTCATCAAGGGATGTTTTGACCTGCTCTGTTGAACTATTTTTTTTTACCATAAAGCAAATTTCTGTCCAGCAAGAACTTCTTGACTACGTGTTAGAACTGTTAACGCTCTTCCCATTTTTAACCGCACTTCCATTATAAACTAACAAGCTCCTCTCATCTAGTCGACGACTTCTGCTCGTGCTAAAATCTTCTTGTTGGACATTAGGTGCCAATTTCGGGGAGTATGGGAGATCCCACTTGAAGCCAATTATATTTTTTTTTGGGTGATTGATGCAACATGTGGTCTGGCATTACCTTTATGAAAAATAACGCCTTTTCTGTTTATCAAAATGTGGTCGTTATTTAATTAATGCCTGGTTACATAATCCAATTGTTGATAATTAATACTTCACAGCATTTACTGTCTTATTCGTAGATTAAAATTTGAAGAATTTGTTATTTTGTAAATGTATTATCTCAGTACGTCTTCCTTGCGTCTCGTCTCACACTATGTAACCACTATTTTCTACGTTGAACATCGATTGGGAATGAATGGAAAGAACTTTCGGATTGTAATATCGCTCTGGATTGTACGTAGATAAATAGATATTGATAGTGTACCGACAGAGCTACAACTTGAGATTATTAAACTGCAGTGTGACACTGATTTAAGAAAATTGCATCGTCGTGAAGAAATCTCCAAATTTTACAATGCCCTTAATTCAGACAAATTCGACCAACTTAAAGATTATGCAAGAAAAATGTTCGTTATTTTTGGATCAACCTATATATGTGAACAAACATTTTCGATCGTGAACCTCAATGAAAATTCTTTACGATCAAATATCTCCGATGCCCATTTAGAAGCAGTTTTGAGAATATCAACTACAAAATTAACACCTGAATTTAAAAAAATGTTAAAAAATGTACAACAGTTTCATTCTTCTCATTAATTTTTTTTAATGTTTATTTATCGTGATAATAAATAGTGTATATCTAAAAATGGTATTTTACTTGCGGCCCGACGTTTATTTTGAATTCTTGAATTTGGCCCTCCATCCAAAAAGTTTCCCCCCCCCCCCTGCTTTAGGGGTAGAAAAGTATGCTGCTACAGGGTTTGAATATTGTAGTTTTTACGTAACATTGTTGTAGTAGTCTAGTTTTCATCACCATATTTCGGTTAAGTATTTTACCATGATTCCAAGAGATTGCAATGTGTGTACAATGTTTTAAATTATTTAAAATAATCGACCAGGGCTGGTATAATTAGTGTAACGTACAGCTTTTACCTATATAGTACGCCCATTTTCTATGGCCTGCCTTACTTGCTGAATTATCCGTGAATATAATATATTATTATTATATTGGTTCCTAAAATAATGGAAAACTATTTTTAAATAATGAAAAAAAAAATATCAGAATACTGAAGAAGAAATTTCGACCATAATGATAATATTATGACGTTTAAGAAATATGTATCATTCAGCGTCAACACCACATTCTGAAGGTATCAATTGTCTTCCTCTCCCTAGTCCTCACCGCAGACCTTGACACAGTAGGTATACATAAATATGGAGAACACTGATTTATTTATTTAGAAAGAGTATTACGGCATTACAGCGATTGGCCAATGCGCCATAATACAATTATACGTTAATGGAATTTATACAAAATTTTACAACTGACTTAATTATAAAATAATAACCAGTATAACAAAAAAGGAGAAAAGACGGTATATGCTTATATAGATATTAGAGTAAAATGATAAATACAACAATTATAAATCTAACCTATTTCACACGTCCACAAACATGACATAGTTAATAAAAAAACAAATCAACCTTAATGGTGTCATCAAATAAGTTAATCGCACGATACACAGCATCATGAAACATCACATCTGCTCTGCGACGAGGTATCATGAAGACCGTAGTGTTACGAGTGGTATTGGAGGGAACATGAAAATTAATGATTGCCAGTATATACAGATTGTAAATGAACCCACGAAGAAGTAAAAAGAAATGCTGTAAAAGAGCACTCACTCTTCTGGTGGACAGGGATTGCATTGATAGTATACCCAGAAGAAAACGAGTCGGAAAATTTATTTTATTATCTTTATTATAAGGAAAGAATCTTTGTATTTAAGTAGAGAAATCTAAGAAATCTATTATGGACTCGATCCAACTTAATTGTGTAGACGGACCTATTAGGACTCCAAATAATGTTACGAGCATATTCAAGAATACTCAACACAAACGATTCGTATAATGTACGTAACACTCGGACGTTTTCAAATGATCTTGAAACCCTCATAACAAATCCAAGCATTTTGCTAAATCTAGTACTGATGTTAAGAAAATGCTGATTGAAAGTGAACTGTGCATCATACAATACACCCAAATCTTTTATCTCAGTTACCCTACTCAATATTAAACCAGTCAATGTGTATGGAAACAATAAGGTGTGCCTTGAACGACTGAATGAAATAATATTACATTTGTAAGTGCGCAAGCATCATTTTCGTAGCCATTATTGAAATAATTCATCGATCCTTCCGACTATAAAGTTTTTTTTGTCGAGATCAAGAATCTTACTTACTACGTATTAGATTTCGAGCGACGAATTGTATTGATATATTAATATAAGTAGATATAGTAGAACCTTTTAAAGCCCCCTCCTCAATATACCGGAAGTGAAAAGAAGGGTCAGGATACTTAAACTAAGCTAGTTTGATAATATGGAAGAATGAGACTCAGCATCCTTGGGGCACATGCACTAGATTAAGGCTATACTTCAGTTGAGGCATGGTCTAAAAAGATGATAAGCGATGCGCGGATTGTGCAAATGACGCGTGCCGAACGAAATATAATTTTTCATATAAATCCAACATGCGTCCATTTAATGTTATGTTTATTGTTATATTACTAATAATAATAGTATATTCATTGACATGTTTTCTTTTTTAAGTACGTCATACGTAAAGTTTTTTAGTCATCTTTACAAGATTTAAGAATATTTTCATCCGACGCTATGACAAAACAAATCGACGTGCGGACACCTCGACTGCCGGTCTCCGATTGGCGACTAGTGAGAAATTTCGTCGCACCTACTGTTGAAAATTATTTGCCGTTTCACTGAAGTACGCTCTTAAGCTTAAAGAATGAATACGGATGTAGGGGCACCCGATACCCAGTATGCAAGCAATGGTGAAGACAAACCATTTTACACACATATTGTGATATTGTAGATACGTGTAAAGTCACATTGTTCGTAGACCGTCCTTTTATGAAGCATAACAAGGAGTTGACTGCAACGCAGACAAATATTTATATAACGTTATATATAAATGGTGTTATATATTATAATATATCCAAAATTAGGCTTAATGTGTATAACGAACAATTTACCTGGTCCCATAATTCTGAGAAAGTGGGATCCAGGTATAATTATAATACCGTACTATCATAGCGCACACTAGGAAAATACATAATAAATAGGCAGAAGGCGGCTGCTTCATTTTAATTCTAAAATCTATAGAATAATTATTATTGTTAACTGTGCACTGTATGCCTTGATCTTAAGAATATAATCTATTTTCTACCCAAATTACTAATTATTATTGAATTTGCCACCCCTGGTGTTAACACTATTCAGAAGTTTTGTTCAATACCTCATGTTTCTTCTATATCATGAACTCAAAGTTGTCGTAGTCATTTTGGATAAAATGATGATTCTAAAATATTATTATAGTATCCTCTTTGTGGAGGTTGTTGATAGACGGATCGACGAAATATCTATTTTCTGGCAACTTAATTCACAATAAATAAATAAATATAATGACATCACTCTCTAACAAGAATTAAAAGTTAACTAAATTAAAGTGACCTGTAAGAAATCTCTATATTGTCAGATTCACATGCAACATGCAGATGTGAAGTAAAATTAAAACAGCGATACTCAACACTATTACGTAGCAGCTCTGTGAAAAGGTGACCTAGTTTTAATCACCGGAAGTATGATGCAGAACATACAAAATGCAGCGCAAACGTGAATACCTTTCGCCGATGCAGCGATAAACAATTGGCATCCGAGCTGAAAGCCAAACGACAGGTGAGACGAGCAAATGCAGTCGACTGGAAAGAAAATTTCAATCTACGTTGTTTGCCAAAAGGTTGGAAGCTGCCTTTTGATATTTTCATCAGACTTAGTATGCTAAACGATTCTTTGAGATGTAGTGACAATATTATATTGTATTTTTAAAGTAGGTAGTTGTTATGGGTTTACGAATATTAAAAACAAGAATAAATCATAATAAGTCTACATTTTAATCCTTCATCATCATCTTCTTCTTACTGGCGCCACAATCCCGTGTAGGTCTTCGCTTCCTCTATCATCTGCCTCCACTCAGGTCTGTCTAAAGCCACTTCCCTTCAGTTTATGATGCCCAAGGTATTTAAATCCAACTTGATACCATCCTTCCATCTTCTACGACGTTGACCAGGTCAATGTTACTTTCTCTGTCATGCGTGTCATAGTGTGCGGGCCTCCGTATAAAGCATAAAACTCGTAATTATTATTTGCCCGCTTATGGAACTCGAACAAGCGGAGCTGTTTGCCAGGATCCGTCCTCACACGGGCCCAATTGGTCATGGAGATCTGGTAGCAACCGAGGCCAACTTTGCGGTATTTGAGAGATTTGCAGCGTCGTATCGGGAGCGGGATAGTCCCGACTCTTTTGTAGACTTTCAATTCGTGACACTCAGTATGCGGGTACACAAAGCGCTTAACGTCAGCGGACAGCAGAGCCAGTCCAAAAAACAAAAAAAATCTTTCTTAACTTTCTTCTTTAAGCACTACGGTGCATGGTTGCAGCATCAGTCCCGTGCGGCTCCATCTCGGGACGGAATGAGCACTTAAAATCACTTCTTTCAGACACGTTTAAAGCGTCATAGAAAGCGGCCGTGCATATCCACGGCTGTGCATATAGGACGGGTGGTGGTGGGCACTTTCACGTATGTATATTAACCTAAATCCCAAATGTGTCATTGATGGGTCCGAAGATACCATGCAGCACGCTCCGCTTAAATGAACCCAATACACTTTCAATGCTTTTAGTTTTGCACCAAGTCATCGAGCCATACATTACATGCCGTGGTCTTATTAGTGTTTTGTACAATATGCATTACAAGGTTCATTATATACACTCATTAAAGGATACACAATATTATATGTCATGTAGGTAAGTAGGTACATCACAATATCTACTGTATTGACTCTGAGTGCTAGGTGGTCTTACAACTAGAAATACCTAACATAAATTGTATATATATAATATAAATTGTATATATTGTAGGTATATTGCTGTACAAATTTGATTAGTCGTCTATATAATATGGATCACATACGTTGATTTGAATGTTCTACCAGTGAGCCATTTCAAAAAAATCAAACAGACGTCAGTCAGCAACGGTTTCATATAAGGATAGAGCAATCCATGAGTGAGATAGGGGAATTTTTACGTTTTGTCGCCATTTACCGATCACCTGAAAACGCGGGTAATAAGACAAAATGGTATCACTTTGATAAAACTTTGAAGGAGATAAAAATAGCAGACCAATCTGACGAGCATTTTTTTTCTTCGAGCTACCTACATCCAGCATAATGAAATGCATATTTCATACATCGAAGCTAGCTTCTTTCGTTAAGGCGTCCGCAGGCGAACTCAGAAATAATGGTAACTGAAATACCTAACGGATGCGGAGTAACAGGCAACCGAACTCGAGTGTGGAAGAATATGGGATAAACTTAAACACGTGTCAAGAATACGTTCTGACAACTGCTCTCGATTTATGCACTGACGCTCATTCAATATTAATGTATTTGAAGGTTGCAACACACACTATTGCACGTCTATAATATGTGGTTCATTTTCGTAGGACACTCACACATTCAAAACCCTGCGTCAAAATGAAGTGTATTTTATTAATTATTATTTTGTTCTGTGGGTGTCCGCGACGTGTGGTGTTTATATTCTCCATCCAAGGATTAGACTCGGCAAAGAAAAATATATTTATTGCTGTAGGTATTAGTAGTAGATGCGTTCTTTTATTTTTTCACTTGGTCTGTAAAATAAATGCAGTCCAATTAAAGTTGAACAAAAAAAAGTCTCGAATGTGTTCATGTTTATTTTATAAAGCACCCCTATTATTTATGCAAACTTCATTTAAGTTGAACGCTGTATAATACGGGTAGGTCTACCTAACGGAGGTAACGCTATGAAATAAAATGATAGCAGTATCGGGGATACAAAGCTCGTTAATCATGAGACTTGAGTCCTGAGTGTTGCACTAAATGCATCTTCGTTGCATCTCGTTACAGAATATAGAAGCATAACATATAGGGGTAGCAAGAACGAGTTTTTTAATATTATTATCTACATAAGCTACGAATAGAATAATTTTGTCGTGAATAAATTAATACTATTTGAGAATACCAAATTATTCGAAATATATCAATATTCAAACCAGATTTTATAGTGACATCTATGAAGTAAATCGTATACTTATTATTTAAAAAGTAAGTTTGTAAAAAATATTAATTATGATTTATTTATTTATTTGAAAAATACACGTTGAGTACATAACACATTATTAATTCAGGACGTTCATAACATGACATTTATAATAAAAATTACAAGTAATCAGTTCGGAAAATCAGAAAAAACAAAGTGGAAGAAAAAAAGTAGAAAAAAAAATATTATTATTATTCTCAATTCGTACACCACACAGTACAATCTTACATTCTCAATTTGTTTTAAATTTTCCAATAGTCGGATTAGAGGTACGAATGGAGACGTAGTGCGACGTCACTACTGAAGCTTTTATTCTGCCGTCCGATTAGGTTACAATATGTAAGTTGTACGTATGCAGTTCATCGTGGGACAGTTATTCGTGCGCCGCAGTACGTGAAACATGAGTTCGTATAACAATAAATTTTATCAAATGACGAGTTTTTCGTTGAACATTTCACCGTGGAATACATTTGTACGTATTTTACAAAATTCGGGGATAGTTTGCAAATAGTATTGTTCCAATTAGATTAACCATAACCTAACCTAACCTAACCTAGTAAAGACATCTCATAAAATTCGCCACATGTTGTAGCATACGTACAAATATACTCCACGGTGAAATGTTTAACGAAGAACTCGTCATTTGATTAAATGTTACACGAACTCATGTTTCACGTACTGCGGCGCACGAATAAGTGTCCTGCGGTGAACTGTTTAGGTACAAATTTCCGGATACGGTCCGATTAGAGATTTGAATGGGATGCATTTTGAAATCAATAAAATTGACAGCTAGCGGCTAACGTGGTTATGGACGGCCGTGTTAAAAATATTATCATGCATGCACTTCCCGGGATAATTAACTTCCTGAATACGACATAATATTATTATTAACATATTTTATCACCTTTTAAAATTGATTTTGGAGTTCAGTGATATGTTAGAATAACCTCGCGTGTCATTATAACTATCGAGAATTAAGAATTTTAGAGTAAGTATTTTTAAGAGCTAAGCTCAAAGAATGTGTACACTCTGTAGGTGTAGGACATAATATTGTGATTATGTCACTATAATGGCCTGTTTTTTCTCATCCAAGAAATAAATATTTTATCACCACACGAAACATATTATTAATAGGTACCTAACCAAAACAAAGTATGATTGTCCGTGGTTATAGAAATCATCAGAAAGTATTTTTTATCACCACAAGCATAATCCATTTTTATATAATTTGTTATTTAATCTAAGTAACTATATCATATTAGATAGAAAGTAGATAATAATATGTATGTTTATTTTGATCCTTCAAATTTTAATTGTTTAGAACAGATTCAAATAATGTTTGCATATTTTTCAGTTTTAATTTTATATTCTTTTGTTTGACTTTTACAGCTGTTTTAATATATTTATAATATTTTTCATTTGATATCGAAAAATGTAAATATTATTGTTTTATTCAGTTAGATAAATGTAAATCGATTAATGAAGCGACCTCATGAAAAAGCTGGTTCAGTTAGTATTATGTATATTATTATATTCGTAAAACTTTCCATTAGGCTTTCAACATACAACACAATTGATTTATGGACTTTTTATGATTGTCAAATATATTATTCCTATCTCTAGCTATGTACTTTTAGATCGATACAATATGGTACGGACACTTCTGGCTATGCAAATACTTACTTAAAAATATAATTGTTAATATACACATCTTTGTAGTAGATCAAAAACTTTATAGAACAAATTATAGGTAACTACTTAATTATTTACAGTATTACTGTTCAAATGTTTGTAAATGATTTCACAGATGGCAGTATACCGTTGTTATAAAAAACCTGTTCGTAAAGACCTAACCTATTTTTACAACATTTTCCCACAAAAATAGTAGCTTCTAATCAATTAGTAATAATATCGATCTTAGCATAGGTTTATAATTTTTTTAATAAACCTAAAATGAAATACTTGATGTATTCATGGAATTCTTTGAGCAACTGTCACGATTTGCTATGTTGACAACAGTCACGTCTGGTTATACTTAAGCGATGGCACTAAATTGAATATGCATAGAAAGACTTCACGTATAGTTTTCTAAACCTTGTATGAGCTTATATGAATTATTATTATTTTAAAACTAAAAGAGAATATTCTTTTTGACGTGATGTTATTACGTGAGTCAATCCACTCTCGTACGTAAGTAAATTTTACCGTAACATATTATGACTATATTTTAGTTGAGCACATTATATATCAGTAGCCTTCGAGGTCTGGTTCGTATGGGCTTTCAGGGGTTTCGAGTTCGGTCCCCGGTGACGTCACAATACATATTTATATGATTTTCTCAAACCACTATTAGTTTGGTTTTATAACCCGTTTAACATTTTTTTTTATAACGGAGAAATACAGATGTAATCCACATCCTCTGAGAATATACTAAAATGTATACAACAAGGGAAGAGCTAGTCAACTCCGTTCAACCAGCTGTTGGTGTCCATCGAACTGTCCGACCTGGTCGCCACAGAGGCAAATTTCGTTGCAATTAGAAAATTTGCGGCGTCATACTATCATCGTAAAACTCTCTTTACTTGGATTGTTGGAAGTTTTGTATTAGCTTTTGATATCTACTACAATTTTTAATTTTGATTCTCTGTATTCCTCTCATCCATGGGAACTTTTAACAAAAAGTCATGTAAAACCACACTTGAGTGCAAGGTGACCTCAGTCTTGGGTAACTGCTCTTAAAACATTCCCAGTTATAAAAATACTGATGATTAAAATCAAATATAGGGTCTAGTGACACGCCCGAGACGGGATGTGGTGCGGGGCGTTTAACTTAATTGGTTTTCTCAAAGCATGGGTGGTTATGTGACCGTTTCATTTCTACTATTGGGCAACTATTTCACTACACCATTGTTATTGATCCACATGGCCTGTTGTAGTGTTAAAAATAATAAATATATATTATATTATATCGTGAATTACTGCCAAAAGTTGGTAATTCTCGAAATCATGTTCTGGAGTAATTATTGCAATTTGAATTTTGAAATGCCCTCTAAAATCAAATCATCAATATTTTTTTCTGCTTTATGTGCATGTTCTATAAATATATCGGATGACCTTAATTTGTTTTTCAAGAATACACATAACCCGTTGTTAAGTCTAAATGTCTAAATTAATAACTTACTAACTTTTAGCAGCAACCCCACGATTAAGCTCCATTTTAGTTGCAAGACGCTATAGGGTGAGGTTGGCAGTCTTCTTTAATAATACTATGTAATATTTACTATTTAGTTTGGTAGTTATCTAGTAATATTTTCTAAGTACCATAGTTATCAGAACGTGCAGTGGCAAACTGCATTCTAGCACAATATTACAAGTTATCCATTGTTGCAAGATGCAAGAGCATGCAGTTCGCAGTCTTCAATTAAACTTCCCCAACAAATTTAATGCACTGAACTTACACAATAACAGCTTACCATAATAATAATATTATTATACCTACTACATAGTAAAATCGTCGAGTGACATCGGATTTTCTACTTCATATTCTATTATCCACCCATATACTGTGAATATTTAAGGCTATACGAACGTATGAACTGTAAATAATTACAAAATAAAAAGAACTTTTTATATACAACGTTTTTAAATTTTCTGTTGAATCATATAACCTTGACTTGACTAGCTTAAACGATCAAACAAATTTGTACTTGATAGTAATACTGAATAAACATACAATACTGAAATGTCATTTCGACATTTCATATTGATTGCCATAGTAACGCACGTATATATTAATAATTTAGTTGCTAGGACCCCAGACCCCTAGCAACCAATAATAGTGTTTTTCTTTTTATGGATTTTTTCCGAAATAACTTTTCATACAAAACAGAATTAACTGAAAATGAATTCAATTCTACTTAAAGATGGCTAAAAGTGTTAAAAGAATGCATTGGCATCGTGTTCTGATATTTTCTAAAAGTTTCAAATGTCTAGCTAGTCGGGAATTTAGTTAAAAATCGATTGCAAGATAAGTACTGGATAAACAACCAACGGAAAAACAAGAATACGACCTAATAAAAACGTTGTAAAAATGGTAAAGAAACAAAGATATCATCATCATCAGCCGGGGTCAATCCACTGCTGGATGAAGGCCTCTCCAAACTTCTCCCAACTCTCTCGATCCTGTGTCGTTCGCTGCCACGTATTTGTATACACCGCGTACTCCTGTCTGCTTCCTAACCCATTCGTTTATCTTACGGTCCTTTCGCGTGATGCCCAACATACATCTCTCCATGCCTCGCTGTGCGACTCTTCGCCTTTGGACATCTCCCGTGTTGAGGGTCCACGTCTCGCAGCCATACGTGACCACGGGTAGCACACATTGGTCGAACACCCTACGTTTAAGACACAATGGTAAGTCACTTTTGAAGATATTATTCAGACGTCCGAAAGTACTCCATCCCAGCTTTGTTCTTCGAGCAATTTCATCGTGCATGCTTCCATCTATGGACATCTGCTGTCCGAGATAGACGTAGCTGCTGACTTGCTTGAGTTGGGTGCCATTAATAAAGATAATCGCAGGGTCCGAAAAACAGTTCCTCATCACTTTTGTCTTTGAGTTGTTTATCTTTAGGCCGACCGTTTGACTGACATCCGCGAGTTCTTGCATTCTATCTTGGAGAAACAAAGATATATTATTATATATAAAATACCTATTTGGTATACGAAACAATCGAAAGAATCATAATATTGGATTATTCATACGATGTTTGTTATGAAAACAAGTATCGTGAAATCTTGCAAATTTTTATGCTTCATCCGTGTATCCTCATGAAAATGTGTAGAAAAAATAGATTATTATGTTGTATTCCTGTTGTATCATCACAAAGGGAATAAAGCACTTACAATAATTATTTAGTAGTGAAAAATATAAATAGTTCTCCATTAATTAGAGAAACCAATTCGTCTACAGTGGATACCGGAATCTGTCGTACTGAGTAGGTACAGCAAGTTTAGCTTGACTGGTTTATAAATAATGTATAATTAAAATTGTTCCAAAACTTTTTAGACACATGACACTTTTGGTAAAAGTCACGATCTCATGTATGCCTTCACCCGATACTCCTCTGCAGGTTTCCGTTCTGCATGTCGAGCTAACGACGAAGTTTAAGTGACAGTATCAGACTTTTGCAATCTTTTGGCTGAATGAGCATGGCTGGACTTGCATTCAATAAACTTTAAGTTGCATTGATGTCACTGTAAGTTATATATAATGTGATGACCAAATGTTGGCTGATCAAAGCTTGTATACTAGATCAGTGACGTACCTAGACAAAATGCCGCCCCTAGGCAGTGCCAAAATGCCGCCACATTTTTTTATACAGTACTTTTTATCATCCTTTCATGACTTCAATATCTAAGAAATGTGTTGTATGGATACATTACTAACAAGATCATT
Source organism: Rhyacophila brunnea (assembly GCF_057557595.1). NCBI lineage: Eukaryota > Metazoa > Arthropoda > Insecta > Trichoptera > Rhyacophilidae > Rhyacophila > Rhyacophila brunnea. The sequence goes on along the minus strand of NW_028232893.1, from coordinate 16,808,541 downwards.
ACTAACTAAATCTAATTTGAATGTCATCTCTGATGCAATAGACTATAATTGTGAGTCTACAGTTTCAGACAGGTACATATATATAGGTACAAAAATACACTTGACAACTTCCAAAACTCACGAGTGACTGGTTAATATATTTGGATAAATTTTATATTAGGTATTTAATTATTATTATTAATTATTAAGCGCGGCTAAGCATTGGACTATCACGCCATGGGTCCCAGGTTCTGGCATGAATCTGAATCCTGGGTCTGGCAAGTACACATATTGTTTTTCAATTTGTGTGAGTCAGAGTATGGACCTAATAGGTTGAGCAAGTGGCTGACATCTATTTCTCGTAAAAAAATAAAAACTGTTAACACAAACCTCTACTCTGCGGAGGCCCATGTGATCCTATTAGAATCGGACATGGTCGGAATGCACGTGTCATTGTTGTTCTGGTAGTTTACCAAGAACGTGACATCCAAAGACAACGGAAGTAAACTAGACATCGCGAATCCGACAAAAAAAATCCTGTTAAAACTTTTATAGTACCTAATTAAAAGGTACAGTTTCTTTCCAAACAGTGAGCTGAATTTTTTAATGGAAAGATATTTCTGTTGTTACTAAGTTTAGGTACCGATTTCTATATTATATGCCCAGTGATTCTCCTCGATTTGCCGCCCTTTGAGTATCTGCCGCCCCCAAGTCACGCTCAATCTGCCTACCCCCACGGGACGTCACTGTACTAGATGTTGTACATCGTATCTTTGAGATGTCGTATCTTAACAACAAGGATGTTGATATTTAAGCTTTGAAAATCGAACAAATCATAGAATTCCATTTGTAAGTCCGCTATATACCTTCAGTTAGTTAAGATTTTTAGCTGATACAATAGTAATTAGTGAAAAATGTTATTACTAAGAGGTGGTTGGTATATGTCATATTATGTGATCCGGAAACAGATTGAGAGTACGACTTCATGTTTGTGAAACAGACTATCCAATCCTGTAACGAGGCTACAAATGCGCTACTACTATGCGCTGCAGCTCTCTCATGGCAAGAGACGCGGGTCATAGTGATTAACAAAGATAAATGGCGCAATGATAATATGCTCTGATAAAGTGACGTAAAGCGTCAATGACATTGAACTACTTTACGAGCTGCTTGTTGACGAATTTACAATCTGCCTGTAAAGTTGCCCAGTGTCATCATCGAACAAATTAACAAGCAGATTGTAAACAATCTACCGAGAAAAGTTGAAAGCCGGTCAACTTTACACGCTACACGCCGGCGTGTGGGCCCACTACGTCTGCGCAGTAGAGCGTAGTAGCGACCTCCCAGTTCGTCAAAATAGTCGCTAGCTTGTTGGCTTCTCAGCGAATCGCAAGTTTTGTGTGTCATCATCACAATTGCAGTAACTGAATTGCCCGCTTTTAAATTCGCCAACAAACAGCTTGTAAAGTAGCTCAATGTCGTTGGCGCATTAATAAGTCAATTACATATATATTTTTAAATCTACTTAATTTTTAAGAAAGGAAGATTATTTTAAACTGAGCTGTGGATTTATTTGTTTATGTCTCTTGTTATAAACACTAATAACACGAGCGATGAAATAAACGCTAGATCACCCTCGCCAACAGGTGTCATTTTGGTCTCTAAAAGCTTCTAAAGAACAAAGCACTCTCAAGGAAAACCAAATCCACCTTATATAAAACTCTTCTATGCCTAGTATAAACATATAAATCAGAATGCTGGGCACTCAGCAAACAGGATGAGAGGAATATGGATATCATTGAGAGGAGAGCTTTGAGAAGAATCTTTGTGACTGTTCAAGAAAGTGGCATTTGGAGGTCTACTGAAGAGCTGTACACACTTTATGGGGGCGAAAATATCACGTGGCATATGAAAATGCAAAGGCTGCACTGGATCTGCGACGGGCATATAATGCCGGAGGATATACCAGCGAAGCGGGCTATGTACGCAATTCCCGAAGGAAAGAGAAGACCTGAACGGCCAAAATTTAGATGGTTGGACTGCACCACGGGAGATTTAAAGATCAAAGAGGTCAATGCAACTAGAGAGTGTCGGCGCTGGATCTTTTAGGATGAATCAGTTGTTGAATTGGTAGCTTAATGGATAAGAGCCATCATTCGGGGTCTAGGACGATTTGGCACCGGGATAACTGGACGCTACGGAATTTGAAAATAAATAGACGTTAGGTACTTTTAAAAAAAATATTTAATATTATTATTTATATTTAAATTATTATATTATGATTTAATAATTGGTAAGAATTTAAATATGCACACGTCAACAATGATTTAACCATGCATATGTTTAAGTTTCAACGAAAAAAGAGTTCTTTATTTTTATATAAAGCCTTAGGCATGGTAATTTTCAATCCGCAATAAAAAAAAATGTTAAGCGTAAAATGAATTAAAACTACTAAGTAGTAGATATAAACTGAGTAATATTCCTTGTTTACGTTCTGTATTATACGTGTCTACAACAGTGCGGCGTCCAATTGTCCAGGCGTTCAGTTGTCCCATTCCCATCATTCATTACGTAAAAGTTGTGAATAAATTTGGAATCCCATACGATCCAATTTTTGTTTATTGGTTAAGATTACATACTAATTACTACTAATACTAATTTAATATAATGTGTATACCTATTGTATTGACAATAATAAATCTAATTTATTTTTTATGCCGTTGAAGAAATTATAAGTTTCGCGGTCATCTGTTAGATGTCGGTTACACTGAATTCATTAATAAATAATTCTCATACCATGGTCAAAAACCAGTTTTATTACGTTTTATCCATTTGGCCTTACACGCGATTTATTGTATGTACCCACGTAGCTAATTCTATCGTGATGCAAGAGCATTGAAAAAAGCAATGATAAATTTTATTTATTCAAGCTCTGTCTCTGATGAAATATGTATATGCCCGAATTACACGAACACACTCACTGACTCTACGACTTCCGTCGATCGTCTGTCGAAATGTCACTTTGAAATTTTTCGTCAAGCCATGAGTAAAAAGCAAATTTAATATTAGGTATTATTTATTATAATATTATGATCGAATGCAATGATACTCAACCTTTTTTTCCTTCGGGCCAAATACATATATTTGTAAAGTAACGAGGGCCGCATCACTACTGGTGTGACGAAAAAAATCATGAAACCCCCCGTTTTTTACAAAACATTTTTGAGATTTTAAAAATTATGCGTATTTTTTAAATTAATTGTGTACAATAGCAACACTCTTATACAACGACAATCCTCATTGGGTGTCACTATCTGTGCGTCAAAGTCGAAACGAATCTCAAGATATACGAAATTCCTGATAATAAATGTGTTTCGGGCCGCACATAAAAGCTTAAAGGGCCGCAGGTTGAGTATCGCTGATCTAATGTGTCAGTGGAGGTGAAATATTTCCTCAAATATAATAATATGTTTCACCGCAAACCGGCACGACACATCTTAGAAATGCTAATAATACTATCGGCAAAGGTACTTGACGGAATTTCACTTTAAATCCATTAGAATTGAGAAATGCCGTTGTGTTGATAATTAGATACTAATATGATAATATTCACCGGAGTATAGTTATTATTTTTTCTTCCTTTGACGTCTTATATTGAATTGCAGTAGGTACATTTCTTTACCCTGAGCTAGACGCATCATATCGATAAAGCTCAAAGTACATTGCTACATTTGATTTAATGTCTCAAGCTGATCACACTCGAGAGTAAAAGTTGCGTTATAACAATTTATTGGAATTGTGTTCAAATTATAATAATTGATAATTATTATTCTTGCACGACTCAGGTTGATAGTGAACGATTAGTGAAAGTTATTTTATATTATTTAAAAAAAAAAAACTTTTTAGAAAACGGTTTAAATTGAAAAAAAAATTGTGGTTCTAATCAAGTTATGTGAATGATTACTGAGAATGTATAGTCCGTCGACCCAACTGTTAACGATCAATGGCTGAGTCGTGCAAGATAAATAGTAATTTTATTAATTAATCCAAAGAACGATTTAAAAGACAAATGTCACGATTGAGTGCGATGTGGCAGACGATTGGCTTGTAAGATTTGATTAGATCTGTGACTCTGCTAATCTAATGTGAGCCTTTTAAGTCTTTGACAATAAGATAGGTAATATAATATACGAGTATTATGAAGTTGCGTAGGAAAGATGATATCCATTTGTCTATGCCTATGCTCTATAATGGATATAAACACAAATAAAATGCTTGCAAATTGCATTAATACGATTTACTTATTATTTTTTACTCTTTAATATTTTAAACAATTGCAATATAAAATATGTTATGAGCCAGTCAGAACACACGTGAAACGTTGAGTGTAATAATAATTATTGATAATATTTGAGGTTAACGGTTGGAACGTCGAATTTGCCAGTCTGGTTGTGTCGTTGGAGCCTAACAATTTGTTACACCGAATTTGCCTAAAACTGTCAGATATTAAGTAAAGTATAAAAGATATTATAGTAAATTTTTGGCTATGTCCGGTAGTGGTAAATTGATTTTTTTTTTTGGAAACCGTGCTTCGAGGTTTTTATATGTTTCAATACATAGCTATCAGGGGTTTTCAACAGCAAAATAATATTGATAATCGAAAAAAATATTAGTTTTAATTTATCAAAATAAATAATTAAAAAGTTTGCAAGTAACTATATTAATATATTATTGTAGTATTGAGATACGATAATACAATTATTAAGAAGTTGAAATGGAAACATAAAATTTTATTCACAAAATCAACAAAGCTATTATTTATCCGATTTAAACATTTAAAAAGTAATAACAATAGTTACCACGATCGTTACTAAGTGAAGGATAGCCATGTCTGCCAACTATGCCACCATGTGCATTGTAAAATAGTGAAAAAAATAGAGATAAAAAATCGATTACTTACATATTGAATAATTCATTAAAAATAGTAAGTTCTTGTTGAGATATAGCCGTCTTATAGAATAAAGAAGTACGTTTCAACATCTAGCGCTCGCTCCGCCGAAGCTAGATACCGACTATTGTTTGTAAGAGGGAGACAGATTCTTCTTCCCACTCTTATGCCGCGCCTGTGTATGTGGCGTGATAGTATTTAGCTCTCATCGGTTATTTGTAACACGCGCATATAAAATGTGATCCTTCTGTATAATATTATTCATGCAGTTTAATATAAATAAAGTTAATCGTATGTTAAAACTACGTTGCTTATTTAGGATCCTCAAAACAATCCACAATTCCCAACAGTTGTAATAAAATAAAACATAATAATTGTTATGTAGTACTTATTCCACTCAGTTTAATAATAATCGTTGAATGAAAGTAAGTTCCTTATTTTTTTACATTGTTTTTATTAGCTCGTATTCTTGTTTGTCCAAAATTTTTTACTAACTTCCCGGCTAGCTAGACATTTGAAACATTTAGAATATATCAAAACATGACGACAATGCATTTTTAAATACTTTTGGCAACCTTTAAACAAAATTGAATTAATTTTCAGTTAATTCTGTTTGTATGTTTCGGAAAAAATAGGTTAAAAGTAATATTTACTACTCACTATTATTGGTTGCTTAGGGGGTCCTAGCATCTAAATTATAAATATATACGTGCGTTACTATGGAAATCAATATGAAATGTCAAAATGACATTTCAGTATTCTATATTTATTAATACATAGAATTGTCAAGTTTATATGATTCAACAGAAAATTTAAAAACGTGGTATATGAAAAGTTCTTTTTATCTTGTAATTATTAATAGATTTAGTAAAACAATAATATTTCGACCAGAACGTTCTTAATGATTTACCACAATCTCAAATTGTTTTGTTATTGTGTGAAATGAAATTATACATAAAGTTATGATCAAAATCTAGTTGAAAATCCCTACTTTAAAAAGTTTAAGAATTCTAGTTTAGTGCAATGGAAATAATACGACATATCACTGTACTCGTGTCTACGTCTTGCAACACATCAAAACGATAAACTTGATTTACATGTGATGACAAAACTTTAAAACTTCTGTCCTGCTCACAAACTGATTTTAAACTTTATAGAATCGATACATATAAAGTTATCTATAATTACTAATTATTGGTCGTTTTTTTGGCCACCATACTAATAAAATAATTACAAGAGAAAGAGAACTTTTTATATACCACGTTTCTAAATTTTCCGTTGAATTCTGTTGATAAACTTGACAATTCTATGTATTAACTAGCTGACCCGGCAAACGTTGTTCTGCCATATAAATTATTTCTAGTGAATATTTTGGTTGTTAAATAAAAAATAACAAATGTATCGTAAGTGTGTGGGGATGGGATCTATGACAGAAAGAGGAATGGAGCGCTGTAGACGATGACCGCCGATAAAAACAAGAAAACAACAACCATTCATTTTCTCAATTCAAAATGAGTAATGATGTTCATAATGAATGAATTACCTGTGACAGGATCTCGTTGTTTAATGTTTATGAAATATCCGTCTTGTCCCTACCAGAAAATTAGCGGATATTGGAGAGCGTCGTATGAACGGTGTGTGTCAGCGATGAACTCCAGATTATTGTTTCTTCTTCGAATCACGAATTCTCGCGTCGATGTGCGGTCGCCAACCATGATTCCAGCAATGTCGTAAAAACAGGTGCATTGAATTAACGCACGTGCTCTCCAGCTGATGTTTTATCAGGATTGATGATAATAGCGTGATTGTTTGCACATTCGTGCATGTGTGCTTTGAAGAATTTCAATAATTCATTGTGCTCATTCAATAGGGCGTCCAGTTTGCAGACGATACGCCTGGCATTAGGCGAATCGAGGTTATTGTAGCCGCAACGTGCATCCACACGATTGATGTCCTCACCGCCCATGAAGTAGATTTGTAAAAAAATATGTGGTTCGTTTGGCATTGGCAGCAATGAGCTTACTTTGTGGTATACCTGGCCTTTGATATTGAACGTAGAATGGAATTGTTGACCATTTGCCGGAGTATTATGAACTATTTCTGTTGCTGCAAACGAAGTCATTTGGAAACATGAATAATTGAATGTGCGAATGGACTTCAGGAACAGGTTTGAATCTGCGTCGTATGAACGGTGTGTGTCAGCGATGAACTCCAGATTATTGTTTCTTCTTCGAATCACGATTTCTCGCGTCGATGTGCGGTCGCCAACCATGATTCCAGCAATGTCGTCAACACCAGGCGCATTGAATCAACGCACGTGCTCTCCAGCTGGTGTTTTATCAGGATTGATGACAATAGCGTGATTGTCACTTTGCAATTCGTGCATGTGTGCTTTGAAGAATTTCAATAATTCATTGTGCTCATTCAATAGAGCGTCCAGTTCGCCGACGATGCGCTTGGCATTAGGCAAATTGAGGTTATTATAGCCGCAACGTGCATCCACACGATTGATGTCCTCACCGCCCATGAAGTAGATTTGTAAAAAAATATGTGGTTCGTTTGGCATTGGCAGCAATGAGCCTACTTTGTGGTATACTTAGTCTTTGATTTCGAACGTAGATTGGAATTGTTAACCATTTGCCGCAGTATTGTGAACTATTTCTGTTGCTCCGAACGAAGTCATTTGGAAGCATAAATTGAATGTGCGAATGGACTTCAGGAACAGGTTTGAATCTGAAACCGTGCCGATGAGCAAGCCGTTCAATTGTTCTGGTGGTATCTCAATTTCTGCTAGTTGCACTTTTCCTGATGCGCAACACATCCCGGCTGACTCATGTTTGAATTTGAGCGCATAACAATAGAGACATTCTTTGTCCATAGCACCAATCAGCACTTTCGGATTAGCGGAACATTCAATATCTGGCTCGTACTCGAATGCGAGAAGAAGAAATGAAGCGGATGTAAATGCTCGATGTACTTGTTGGCGTTGTCAATCATTTGCTCTGCGTGTGTTGACTACGAACCGGCGCGTTTGGCTCCGTTCCAATTGTCGTTGTTGATTTCGTTCAGCTCGTGCCTCTTGTGATTGAGATGCACGCAATTGCGACATGCTCACACGCACGTTTTTGTTATCTTGTTGTATTTGTTCGTCTGTTCTTTCTGCTCTACTATTTCGCATGTTTGTGGATTTATTCGTTCGACGGCCCAAATGGCCCCCTTGCGTCTTGCTGGCATTGTGCACTATAATACACGCACACAAAAATAGATAAATTAAAATAAATCGTACAAAATTTTGCACGCACTGCGTTGTGATATGCCGAATAAAATGTCAAAATGACACGACGTTTTTCTTGAATTCTTCTCGGACGTAGCGCCATCTGTCATTCAACAACATAAATAATTTCGTTCTGTTTGAAATACGAACGACGGTTAAATTTGTTCATACAAAAATAATAAAATCGCAATTAAAAAAATGGGAGGGTGGGGGTAGGAGGGTTAAAATTTGGGGTTATAGGTATTTTATGATGCCAAATAATAAAAAAAATACAAAAAAAAAATGTCAAAAAAATAAAAGAAATTTTTTTCTGGATAGAGATACCCTAATCATCTAGCGGTATGAAATATACTTGTTGACCTATTCTCATACCTAACAAATATACATAAAAAAAATCATAAAAATCGGTCGAGCCATTTCGGAGGAGTACGACCACAAACATCGTGACACGAGATTTTTATATATATAGAGATAATTTAGGACAAATAAGGCAATTGTCAACAAATCATTTTTTTTTTATTTTGCAACAAACAAACAAATATAGAATACTGAAATGTCATTTTGATTTCCATAGTAACGCACGTATATATTAATAATTTAGATACTATGACCACCCCTTAGCAACCATTAATAGTGGATTGGATTACGGATTTCTTCCAAAATAACTTTTCATACAAAACAGAATTAACTGAAAATGAATTCAATTTTACTTAAAGATGGCTAAAAGTATTAGAAGAATGCTTTGGAATCGTGTTCTGATATATTCTAAAAGTTTAAAATGTCTATCTAGTCGGGAAGTTAGTTCAAAACTGATTGCAAGATTTGTACTGGATAAACAACCACCGTACAAACAAGAATATGAAATAAGAGAAACGTGGTAATAATAAGTTATTTTATCTCATTTATTAAGGAATAATATCCGTTTAACTCATATCACCGATTGATTTTCTGTAGTGAATTTATTAATAAGTTAAATTCCCGTCATGTAAATAAATAAAACTACTTAATTATTATTGTAAATAAATGAATTAATCGTGGGACACTTATTAGATCATTATGAGTTCGTATAACATTTTATCAAATGACTTCGTTGAACATTTCACCGTGGAATACATTTGTACGTATCTTACAAAATGCGGAGATAGTTTGCAAATAGTACTGTTTAAATTAGATTAACCGTAACCTAACCTAGTAAAGACATCTCATAAAATTTGCCACATGTTGTAGCATACGTAAAAATATACTCCACGGTGAAATGTTCAACGAAGAACTCGTCATTTGATTAAATCTTACACGAACTCATGTTTCACGTACTGCGGTGCACGAATAAGTGTCCTGTGGTGAACTGTTTCTGTAAAAATTTCCAGATACGAACATAAATAGACTTATACTCCGCTTACACGTGCGTGGATATACTGTTGACAGTATAATATATATCTAATATTATATAATATAATATATGGTAACATCATATATAATAATATAAAACATTTTGAGAAACATTGAACAGATAACTACGCAAAGATCTTTTTTATATTCAAGGAGTGGGCACCCGGCATATACGTAATACTATCTCATTACTTATATTATTATAAATAATATATAATATTATGTATATTCATTTATTCTATGGTACCTACCTATGAATATAGTTATTTTTATAATATTTTTTTTTTCATTTTATATCAACGTTGCATAATATATTTTTTTAAATATTATCTTAGCTATTATATCTTGCCACGGATAATAAATTTATGGGTCGTTCTTTTTATTTAACCATAAAAATTTTACCTGTACATTATTTGTTATAACTTGTAATGCGGAAGCTTTAATCACTCAAATGAAACAAAATATTATTTTACATTATAACGTGAAAATACCTTGGTTATTATAGTACGAGTATTAGGTAAGAAAAATATATTTCAGAATTACTCGAGACCGAGAGATAAGTAACAACACTCGTAAACCATACATATTAACGGCCCTCCTAGTCCAGTGCGTTAGGCACTAACCTTTCATCCAGCAGCTCCGTGTTCGATTTCCGGTGATGTCACAAAGTGACGTCTCGTGGGGGTAGGCAGATTGAGCGTCGCTTGGGGGCGGCAGTTATTCTAAGAGAGGTAAATCGAGGATAACCATTTGGTATATACCTAATATAGAAATAGCTACCTAAACTTAGTAATAACGGAAAAATCAGCTTACTGGTAATGTTATTATAGTCTATTGAAGCAAAGAGGCATTTAAATGAGATTTGAATGACATAATTACTGACTTTGCAAAAAAAATCCAGGAAACTTTTTTTATTTTAATCGTTGAGTGTTGATGAGTGTTGAGACTATTAACCTTATCACTGCCAGCCAATTTTTACTAGGTGGACACTTGTAGGCCAGCTATTTTTGGAATAAAATAAATCCTTTAAAAAATATGAAATAGAAACGGAATGATAAATATTTGTGAAAACTTAGCAACACAACATGTTTATCAAGATTATCGTGAATATTTTCACACTAATATAATAAATATTATTTAGAAAATATACATAGAATATTTATTCAGAAGTTATGACGTTTACAAGAACCCGCGAATATATTCGTCCGTGGCCTGACGCGACATACATGCTTTGGCGAGTTAATTCGTCCGTGGCACGGATCAGGTTAATAAAATAGTGTATTTATGATTAAAAGTAGGTTTATATTAAATAAATACCAAGTAAAAAAAATTTTTTTTACATGTTGTACAATAGATAGCATGGTGAAAATGGTCTAAAAATAATAAATCGTGTATTGCTAAATGGTACAAAACAAATGTATCAGAAATATCACTCAAATAGGACCTCACTCTGGTGATTTGGGTAAATGTCTATCTTGATTATATTATATATATTCCCCTTTTTATATGTAAATTTAATGATGTATGTTTTAGTGGTATATAATTTGATAGTAATGTACATATTATACAACACATTTCTAAGATATTGTAGTAATGAAAGGATGATAAAAAATACTGTATAAAAAATGGTGCGGCATTTTGGCGCTGCCTAGTAGCGGCATTTTATCTAGGGACGTCACTGATGTCACAATATACATCTGATTTTAGTATAGTCTGGGTGTTTGTGATTGTTTCACTTATATAATTATTATCTAACTACACCACTGTCATTAGGCCTCGTGGCCTGTTGTAGTGCTAAAAAGCTTATAAGTAGATTATATTACAGTTACAGTCACAAATACAAGATCCAATTATCAAGACAGCAGCACTAGAGAGGCAATGGCATAGGTACTTATGCCAGCGCGTTTTCGATAGATTTTAACAGTTGAAGAGAAGCTCCTAGAGATGGCATTAATGATACACAGCGGTTTGGATTTCTCCATACTCAAATAAAGGAAAAGGATTTAATACCCACTTACGCATGCTATGTGCATATCGTTTGAGGCCTACGATGTATTTGCTTGTGAGTAAGGTAGGTAAAGATTTCTCATTCGGGTGCTCTGTATTTGATTCCCATTGAGGTCACAATATATTTACGTGATTTTATCAAAGCTTGGGTGTTTCTATGATTGTTTCACTGCTACTACTACACTATTTTCATTGTAGTATAAAAAAAACTGAGGTTATAATTTATGAATAATAAATTATATAAAAAAGGACGTTATGTAAAGCCATAAAATACAAATAAGTAGTTACACAGAGTGCATTCAAAAATTATTATCTGAAGAATTATTTAAACAACGTCTACTTAAAGTCATCTTCACACAAGTGTCATATATCGATACCCAAAGCAAATTCCTTGAACAGAGCTACTGCTCTCTCAATTGGCATCAAAACAATTGATAGGTTAGATTAACCATCTAATAACCGACAACTGATTTTCCCGATGTCCTTAGTCAGGTATGTCCAACTTCAAATAGGCTGTGATCTACTAATAACTTCCCAGTATAAAAAAATTGTGATCTACTCATAGACTATAGGTACATCTAGACGCCACCCGTTGCATTGCTAAATGAAGCTACGTGCTGTGCGTTTGGTTTGTGGGCGAGCGAACGCATTCGCCTACAAATGTTCGAGACCATAGACCATTTCGCTAGTACTCGCCCAAAGTGCTCGCACTAGAATCGCTCAGAATTAAAATATAATTTTCTATTTTTTTACGTTATATAGTATTTTTAAGCGGTCAAAATGCAACCATTAGGTAAAGATATCCATAATTTAAGTTATTTTAAAGAAACACTAGGTCACTGATATTAAAATAAATAATAATATACAATTAATTGTCACGAAAATGTATCAACTTACCTATGAAACGTAATACCATCTTCTTGCTTATCAGTACGACTACCATATTTTAATACAACACGCAGAACCACCTTTCCTACTTAATTAACTAAAAATATATACCACTGACTTTATGTTTAACACAAAAAATAGCAAATTTAGCAACACGAACTCGCAGATTATCGATGCTACGTGAAGCGATTCACGACGATTTGCCAGCGATACTTTTGGAAACTGACTCAAAAATATGTAGACCTTTTATCTTACTCTAGCGCGTGTCGCAGATATTATAAGGGTGCCGAATACTTTTTCACTTGCACCCATGCATCGTTTTTGTTCAGGCCTTGGATCTACTACACTCTTCCACTGACATTTTATTGTGAAAATAATACATTGTTGTCGTATTTTGGTACTTCACTTTTTGACTATTCATCGTCGAACTATTTACTATTGTACCTACTAAGTCAAGAGCATACTGCACGACGGAAAGATGAAACTATGTCTTAGTGCAAGTATCAAGTGCAAATAGCAAGTGCAAGTATCCACACATTTTCTTTCTCTCACTCCTGCTGCAAACCATATATAGCTCTGGGGCGTTCATAAACATAATACAAAGGCCCGTTTATACGATTATAAAAGCCTTCTATATTATATCGAGCGCGACATCGGTGTCCCGTCTAAAACGGGCCTTATAGTGAAATAGTATCATAATATAATTTAATGTGTACTGAGGCAGCTTGCCGATTATAGAAATGACATGAAACGCGACTTGAACGCTGTTGATACAACATGGACATTTGTTATCAATTTTGAAATATATTTCTGTTAAAATGTTTGATTTTTACATGTAAATATAGAGATTTTTTTGATTTTTGCACCATTTTTTGATACGCGAAAGGAAAAGTATTGTCTTCTTGGTAGAATAAGTAAATTTACGTGCAATTTTATTTTCACAAAATATAGAGTTTTGTCCTGCCAAATAGCTTGTTTTCGTACCCCGTCTGGCATGTTTTTGTCAACGACAGTTGGCAATATTGATCCGTACAGCGTTATGTAAAAGAGATTTTTAAAACACTTCTAAATTCTGTTTACAATAAAGCTGTACCTACTTTAACTGGTGCGATGCTCAAAAATTGACTTAGTCTGCCTGCATCAAAATAATAATAATAAAGAAAATTTAAAACTGTCATATTGAGTTAATGTGTAATCTAGTTGATTTTATTTACATTACAAATGGACATAAGCTTGGTTAAAGTAACCATATTAATATAGTGCTGAACGACAAGTATGCAGAATGTAGACCTTGCCACAGAACCTAGGTGGAAGCAATTAGTACGTAAAGGTGAAGATCATATTGTATATTGTAAGCAATGAAGGTGACCAAGTATTCTTTGTCGATTCTACAGAGCTGTAGAATTTTTATATTAGAATTTTGAAGTGACTGATTTGTGCATATTTTGTTTCAATGTAAAAAATAATATCGCGACTTATACTTTGTCTCATATCTGATTATGTATTTAACATGATAATTAAGAAAGATTTTACAATTTTATTGTATCGTGTTGAATATAATATATATATATACATCAGTGGGATACATAAATAGGTACACAGGTACAGGTTGACACAGTAGGTATACATAAATATGGAGAACACTGATTTATTTATTTAGAAAGAGTATTACGGCATTACAGCGATTGGCCAATGCGCCATAATACAATTATACGTTAATGGAATTTATACAAAATTTTACAACTGACTTAATTATAAAATAATAACCAGTATAACAAAAAAGGAGAAAAGACGGTATATGCTTATATAGATATTAGAGTAAAATGATAAATACAACAATTATAAATCTAACCTATTTCACACGTCCACAAACATGACATAGTTAATAAAAAAACAAATCAACCTTAATGGTGTCATCAAATAAGTTAATCGCACGATACACAGCATCATGAAACATCACATCTGCTCTGCGACGAGGTATCATGAAGACCGTAGTGTTACGAGTGGTATTGGAGGGAACATGAAAATTAATGATTGCCAGTATATACAGATTGTAAATGAACCCACGAAGAAGTAAAAAGAAATGCTGTAAAAGAGCACTCACTCTTCTGGTGGACAGGGATTGCATTGATAGTATACCCAGAAGAAAACGAGTCGGAAAATTTATTTTATTATCTTTATTATAAGGAAAGAATCTTTGTATTTAAGTAGAGAAATCTAAGAAATCTATTATGGACTCGATCCAACTTAATTGTGTAGACGGACCTATTAGGACTCCAAATAATGTTACGAGCATATTCAAGAATACTCAACACAAACGATTCGTATAATGTACGTAACACTCGGACGTTTTCAAATGATCTTGAAACCCTCATAACAAATCCAAGCATTTTGCTAAATCTAGTACTGATGTTAAGAAAATGCTGATTGAAAGTGAACTGTGCATCATACAATACACCCAAATCTTTTATCTCAGTTACCCTACTCAATATTAAACCAGTCAATGTGTATGGAAACAATAAGGTGTGCCTTGAACGACTGAATGAAATAATATTACATTTGTAAGTGCGCAAGCATCATTTTCGTAGCCATTACTGAAATAATTCATCGATCCTTCAGACTATAAAGCTTTTTTTGTCGAGATCAAGAATCTTACTTACTACGTATTAGATTTCGAGCGACGAATTGTATTGATATATTAATATAAGTAGATATAGTAGAACCTTTTAAAGCCCCCTCCTCAATATACCGGAAGTGAAAAGAAGGGTCAGGATACCTAAACTAAGCTAGTTTGATAATATGGAAGAATGAGACTCAGCATCCTTGGGGCACATGCACTAGATTAAGGCTATACTTCAGTTGAGGCATGGTCTAAAAAGATGATAAGCGATGCGCGGATTGTGCAAATGACGCGTGCCGAACGAAATATAATTTTTCATATAAATCCAACATGCGTCCATTTAATGTTATGTTTATTGTTATATTACTAATAATAATAGTATATTCATTGACATGTTTTCTTTTTTAAGTACGTCATACGTAAAGTTTTTTAGTCATCTTTACAAGATTTAAGAATATTTTCATCCGACGCTATGACAAAACAAATCGACGTGCGGACACCTCGACTGCCGGTCTCCGATTGGCGACTAGTGAGAAATTTCGTCGCACCTACTGTTGAAAATTATTTGCCGTTTCACTGAAGTACGCTCTTAAGCTTAAAGAATGAATACGGATGTAGGGGCACCCGATACCCAGTATGCAAGCAATGGTGAAGACAAACCATTTTACACACATATTGTGATATTGTAGATACGTGTAAAGTCACATTGTTCGTAGACCGTCCTTTTATGAAGCATAACAAGGAGTTGACTGCAACGCAGACAAATATTTATATAACGTTATATATAAATGGTGTTATATATTATAATATATCCAAAATTAGGCTTAATGTGTATAACGAACAATTTACCTGGTCCCATAATTCTGAGAAAGTGGGATCCAGGTATAATTATAATACCGTACTATCATAGCGCACACTAGGAAAATACATAATAAATAGGCAGAAGGCGGCTGCTTCATTTTAATTCTAAAATCTATAGAATAATTATTATTGTTAACTGTGCACTGTATGCCTTGATCTTAAGAATATAATCTATTTTCTACCCAAATTACTAATTATTATTGAATTTGCCACCCCTGGTGTTAACACTATTCAGAAGTTTTGTTCAATACCTCATGTTTCTTCTATATCATGAACTCAAAGTTGTCGTAGTCATTTTGGATAAAATGATGATTCTAAAATATTATTATAGTATCCTCTTTGTGGAGGTTGTTGATAGACGGATCGACGAAATATCTATTTTCTGGCAACTTAATTCACAATAAATAAATAAATATAATGACATCACTCTCTAACAAGAATTAAAAGTTAACTAAATTAAAGTGACCTGTAAGAAATCTCTATATTGTCAGATTCACATGCAACATGCAGATGTGAAGTAAAATTAAAACAGCGATACTCAACACTATTACGTAGCAGCTCTGTGAAAAGGTGACCTAGTTTTAATCACCGGAAGTATGATGCAGAACATACAAAATGCAGCGCAAACGTGAATACCTTTCGCCGATGCAGCGATAAACAATTGGCATCTGAGCTGAAAGCCAAACGACAGGTGAGACGAGCAAATGCAGTCGACTGGAAAGAAAATTTCAATCTACGTTGTTTGCCAAAAGGTTGGAAGCTGCCTTTTGATATTTTCATCAGACTTAGTATGCTAAACGATTCTTTGAGATGTAGTGACAATATTATATTGTATTTTTAAAGTAGGTAGTTGTTATGGGTTTACGAATATTAAAAACAAGAATAAATCATAATAAGTCTACATTTTAATCCTTCATCATCATCTTCTTCTTACTGGCGCCACAATCCCGTGTAGGTCTTCGCTTCCTCTATCATCTGCCTCCACTCAGGTCTGTCTAAAGCCACTTCCCTTCAGTTTATGATGCCCAAGGTATTTAAATCCAACTTGATACCATCCTTCCATCTTCTACGACGTTGACCAGGTCAATGTTACTTTCTCTGTCATGCGTGTCATAGTGTGCGGGCCTCCGTATAAAGCATAAAACTCGTAATTATTATTTGCCCGCTTATGGAACTCGAACAAGCGGAGCTGTTTGCCAGGATCCGTCCTCACACGGGCCCAATTGGTCATGGAGATCTGGTAGCAACCGAGGCCAACTTTGCGGTATTTGAGAGATTTGCAGCGTCGTATCGGGAGCGGGATAGTCCCGACTCTTTTGTAGACTTTCAATTCGTGACACTCAGTATGCGGGTACACAAAGCGCTTAACGTCAGCGGACAGCAGAGCCAGTCCAAAAAACAAAAAAAAATCTTTCTTAACTTTCTTCTTTAAGCACTACGGTGCATGGTTGCAGCATCAGTCCCGTGCGGCTCCATCTCGGGACGGAATGAGCACTTAAAATCACTTCTTTCAGACACGTTTAAAGCGTCATAGAAAGCGGCCGTGCATATCCACGGCTGTGCATATAGGACGGGTGGTGGTGGGCACTTTCACGTATGTATATTAACCTAAATCCCAAATGTGTCATTGATGGGTCCGAAGATACCATGCAGCACGCTCCGCTTAAATGAACCCAATACACTTTCAATGCTTTTAGTTTTGCACCAAGTCATCGAGCCATACATTACATGACGTGGTCTTATTAGTGTTTTGTACAATATGCATTACAAGGTTCATTATATACACTCATTAAAGGATACACAATATTATATGTCATGTAGGTAAGTAGGTACATCACAATATCTACTGTATTGACTCTGAGTGCTAGGTGGTCTTACAACTAGAAATACCTAACATAAATTGTATATATATAATATAAATTGTATATATTGTAGGTATATTGCTGTACAAATTTGATTAGTCGTCTATATAATATGGATCACATACGTTGATTTGAATGTTCTACCAGTGAGCCATTTCAAAAAAATCAAACAGACGTCAGTCAGCAACGGTTTCATATAAGGATAGAGCAATCCATGAGTGAGATAGGGGAATTTTTACGTTTTGTCGCCATTTACCGATCACCTGAAAACGCGGGTAATAAGACAAAATGGTATCACTTTGATAAAACTTTGAAGGAGATAAAAATAGCAGACCAATCTGACGAGCATTTTTTTTCTTCGAGCTACCTACATCCAGCATAATGAAATGCATATTTCATACATCGAAGCTAGCTTCTTTCGTTAAGGCGTCCGCAGGCGAACTCAGAAATAATGGTAACTGAAATACCTAACGGATGCGGAGTAACAGGCAACCGAACTCGAGTGTGGAAGAATATGGGATAAACTTAAACACGTGTCAAGAATACGTTCTGACAACTGCTCTCGATTTATGCACTGACGCTCATTCAATATTAATGTATTTGAAGGTTGCAACACACACTATTGCACGTCTATAATATGTGGTTCATTTTCGTAGGACACTCACACATTCAAAACCCTGCGTCAAAATGAAGTGTATTTTATTAATTATTATTTTGTTCTGTGGGTGTCCGCGACGTGTGGTGTTTATATTCTCCATCCAAGGATTAGACTCGGCAAAGAAAAATATATTTATTGCTGTAGGTATTAGTAGTAGATGCGTTCTTTTATTTTTTCACTTGGTCTGTAAAATAAATGCAGTCCAATTAAAGTTGAACAAAAAAAAGTCTCGAATGTGTTCATGTTTATTTTATAAAGCACCCCTATTATTTATGCAAACTTCATTTAAGTTGAACGCTGTATAATACGGGTAGGTCTACCTAACGGAGGTAACGCTATGAAATAAAATGATAGCAGTATCGGGGATACAAAGCTCGTTAATCATGAGACTTGAGTCCTGAGTGTTGCACTAAATGCATCTTCGTTGCATCTCGTTACAGAATATAGAAGCATAACATATAGGGGTAGCAAGAACGAGTTTTTTAATATTATTATCTACATAAGCTACGAATAGAATAATTTTGTCGTGAATAAATTAATACTATTTGAGAATACCAAATTATTCGAAATATATCAATATTCAAACCAGATTTTATAGTGACATCTATGAAGTAAATCGTATACTTATTATTTAAAAAGTAAGTTTGTAAAAAATATTAATTATGATTTATTTATTTATTTGAAAAATACACGTTGAGTACATAACACATTATTAATTCAGGACGTTCATAACATGACATTTATAATAAAAATTACAAGTAATCAGTTCGGAAAATCAGAAAAAACAAAGTGGAAGAAAAAAAGTAGAAAAAAAAATATTATTATTATTCTCAATTCGTACACCACACAGTACAATCTTACATTCTCAATTTGTTTTAAATTTTCCAATAGTCGGATTAGAGGTACGAATGGAGACGTAGTGCGACGTCACTACTGAAGCTTTTATTCTGCCGTCCGATTAGGTTACAATATGTAAGTTGTACGTATGCAGTTCATCGTGGGACAGTTATTCGTGCGCCGCAGTACGTGAAACATGAGTTCGTATAACAATAAATTTTATCAAATGACGAGTTTTTCGTTGAACATTTCACCGTGGAATACATTTGTACGTATTTTACAAAATTCGGGGATAGTTTGCAAATAGTATTGTTCCAATTAGATTAACCATAACCTAACCTAACCTAACCTAGTAAAGACATCTCATAAAATTCGCCACATGTTGTAGCATACGTACAAATATACTCCACGGTGAAATGTTTAACGAAGAACTCGTCATTTGATTAAATGTTACACGAACTCATGTTTCACGTACTGCGGCGCACGAATAAGTGTCCTGCGGTGAACTGTTTAGGTACAAATTTCCGGATACGGTCCGATTAGAGATTTGAATGGGATGCATTTTGAAATCAATAAAATTGACAGCTAGCGGCTAACGTGGTTATGGACGGCCGTGTTAAAAATATTATCATGCATGCACTTCCCGGGATAATTAACTTCCTGAATACGACATAATATTATTATTAACATATTTTATCACCTTTTAAAATTGATTTTGGAGTTCAGTGATATGTTAGAATAACCTCGCGTGTCATTATAACTATCGAGAATTAAGAATTTTAGAGTAAGTATTTTTAAGAGCTAAGCTCAAAGAATGTGTACACTCTGTAGGTGTAGGACATAATATTGTGATTATGTCACTATAATGGCCTGTTTTTTCTCATCCAAGAAATAAATATTTTATCACCACACGAAACATATTATTAATAGGTACCTAACCAAAACAAAGTATGATTGTCCGTGGTTATAGAAATCATCAGAAAGTATTTTTTATCACCACAAGCATAATCCATTTTTATATAATTTGTTATTTAATCTAAGTAACTATATCATATTAGATAGAAAGTAGATAATAATATGTATGTTTATTTTGATCCTTCAAATTTTAATTGTTTAGAACAGATTCAAATAATGTTTGCATATTTTTCAGTTTTAATTTTATATTCTTTTGTTTGACTTTTACAGCTGTTTTAATATATTTATAATATTTTTCATTTGATATCTAAAAATGTAAATATTATTGTTTTATTCAGTTAGATAAATGTAAATCGATTAATGAAGCGACCTCATGAAAAAGCTGGTTCAGTTAGTATTATGTATATTATTATATTCGTAAAACTTTCCATTAGGCTTTCAACATACAACACAATTGATTTATGGACTTTTTATGATTGTCAAATATATTATTCCTATCTCTAGCTATGTACTTTTAGATCGATACAATATGGTACGGACACTTCTGGCTATGCAAATACTTACTTAAAAATATAATTGTTAATATACACATCTTTGTAGTAGATCAAAAACTTTATAGAACAAATTATAGGTAACTACTTAATTATTTACAGTATTACTGTTCAAATGTTTGTAAATGATTTCACAGATGGCAGTATACCGTTGTTATAAAAAACCTGTTCGTAAAGACCTAACCTATTTTTACAACATTTTCCCACAAAAATAGTAGCTTCTAATCAATTAGTAATAATATCGATCTTAGCATAGGTTTATAATTTTTTTAATAAACCTAAAATGAAATACTTGATGTATTCATGGAATTCTTTGAGCAACTGTCACGATTTGCTATGTTGACAACAGTCACGTCTGGTTATACTTAAGCGATGGCACTAAATTGAATATGCATAGAAAGACTTCACGTATAGTTTTCTAAACCTTGTATGAGCTTATATGAATTATTATTATTTTAAAACTAAAAGAGAATATTCTTTTTGACGTGATGTTATTACGTGAGTCAATCCACTCTCGTACGTAAGTAAATTTTACCGTAACATATTATGACTATATTTTAGTTGAGCACATTATATATCAGTAGCCTTCGAGGTCTGGTTCGTATGGGCTTTCAGGGGTTTCGAGTTCGGTCCCCGGTGACGTCACAATACATATTTATATGATTTTCTCAAACCACTATTAGTTTGGTTTTATAACCCGTTTAACATTTTTTTTTATAACGGAGAAATACAGATGTAATCCACATCCTCTGAGAATATACTAAAATGTATACAACAAGGGAAGAGCTAGTCAACTCCGTTCAACCAGCTGTTGGTGTCCATCGAACTGTCCGACCTGGTCGCCACAGAGGCAAATTTCGTTGCAATTAGAAAATTTGCGGCGTCATACTATCATCGTAAAACTCTCTTTACTTGGATTGTTGGAAGTTTTGTATTAGCTTTTGATATCTACTACAATTTTTAATTTTGATTCTCTGTATTCCTCTCATCCATGGGAACTTTTAACAAAAAGTCATGTAAAACCACACTTGAGTGCAAGGTGACCTCAGTCTTGGGTAACTGCTCTTAAAACATTCCCAGTTATAAAAATACTGATGATTAAAATCAAATATAGGGTCTAGTGACACGCCCGAGACGGGATGTGGTGCGGGGCGTTTAACTTAATTGGTTTTCTCAAAGCATGGGTGGTTATGTGACCGTTTCATTTCTACTATTGGGCAACTATTTCACTACACCATTGTTATTGATCCACATGGCCTGTTGTAGTGTTAAAAATAATAAATATATATTATATTATATCGTGAATTACTGCCAAAAGTTGGTAATTCTCGAAATCATGTTCTGGAGTAATTATTGCAATTTGAATTTTGAAATGCCCTCTAAAATCAAATCATCAATATTTTTTTCTGCTTTATGTGCATGTTCTATAAATATATCGGATGACCTTAATTTGTTTTTCAAGAATACACATAACCCGTTGTTAAGTCTAAATGTCTAAATTAATAACTTACTAACTTTTAGCAGCAACCCCACGATTAAGCTCCATTTTAGTTGCAAGACGCTATAGGGTGAGGTTGGCAGTCTTCTTTAATAATACTATGTAATATTTACTATTTAGTTTGGTAGTTATCTAGTAATATTTTCTAAGTACCATAGTTATCAGAACGTGCAGTGGCAAACTGCATTCTAGCACAATATTACAAGTTATCCATTGTTGCAAGATGCAAGAGCATGCAGTTCGCAGTCTTCAATTAAACTTCCCCAACAAATTTAATGCACTGAACTTACACAATAACAGCTTACCATAATAATAATATTATTATACCTACTACATAGTAAAATCGTCGAGTGACATCGGATTTTCTACTTCATATTCTATTATCCACCCATATACTGTGAATATTTAAGGCTATACGAACGTATGAACTGTAAATAATTACAAAATAAAAAGAACTTTTTATATACAACGTTTTTAAATTTTCTGTTGAATCATATAACCTTGACTTGACTAGCTTAAACGATCAAACAAATTTGTACTTGATAGTAATACTGAATAAACATACAATACTGAAATGTCATTTCGACATTTCATATTGATTGCCATAGTAACGCACGTATATATTAATAATTTAGTTGCTAGGACCCCAGACCCCTAGCAACCAATAATAGTGTTTTTCTTTTTATGGATTTTTTCCGAAATAACTTTTCATACAAAACAGAATTAACTGAAAATGAATTCAATTCTACTTAAAGATGGCTAAAAGTGTTAAAAGAATGCATTGGCATCGTGTTCTGATATTTTCTAAAAGTTTCAAATGTCTAGCTAGTCGGGAATTTAGTTAAAAATCGATTGCAAGATAAGTACTGGATAAACAACCAACGGAAAAACAAGAATACGACCTAATAAAAACGTTGTAAAAATGGTAAAGAAACAAAGATATCATCATCATCAGCCGGGGTCAATCCACTGCTGGATGAAGGCCTCTCCAAACTTCTCCCAACTCTCTCGATCCTGTGTCGTTCGCTGCCACGTATTTGTATACACCGCGTACTCCTGTCTGCTTCCTAACCCATTCGTTTATCTTACGGTCCTTTCGCGTGATGCCCAACATACATCTCTCCATGCCTCGCTGTGCGACTCTTCGCCTTTGGACATCTCCCGTGTTGAGGGTCCACGTCTCGCAGCCATACGTGACCACGGGTAGCACACATTGGTCGAACACCCTACGTTTAAGACACAATGGTAAGTCACTTTTGAAGATATTATTCAGACGTCCGAAAGTACTCCATCCCAGCTTTGTTCTTCGAGCAATTTCATCGTGCATGCTTCCATCTATGGACATCTGCTGTCCGAGATAGACGTAGCTGCTGACTTGCTTGAGTTGGGTGCCATTAATAAAGATAATCGCAGGGTCCGAAAAACAGTTCCTCATCACTTTTGTCTTTGAGTTGTTTATCTTTAGGCCGACCGTTTGACTGACATCCGCGAGTTCTTGCATTCTATCTTGGAGAAACAAAGATATATTATTATATATAAAATACCTATTTGGTATACGAAACAATCGAAAGAATCATAATATTGGATTATTCATACGATGTTTGTTATGAAAACAAGTATCGTGAAATCTTGCAAATTTTTATGCTTCATCCGTGTATCCTCATGAAAATGTGTAGAAAAAATAGATTATTATGTTGTATTCCTGTTGTATCATCACAAAGGGAATAAAGCACTTACAATAATTATTTAGTAGTGAAAAATATAAATAGTTCTCCATTAATTAGAGAAACCAATTCGTCTACAGTGGATACCGGAATCTGTCGTACTGAGTAGGTACAGCAAGTTTAGCTTGACTGGTTTATAAATAATGTATAATTAAAATTGTTCCAAAACTTTTTAGACACATGACACTTTTGGTAAAAGTCACGATCTCATGTATGCCTTCACCCGATACTCCTCTGCAGGTTTCCGTTCTGCATGTCGAGCTAACGACGAAGTTTAAGTGACAGTATCAGACTTTTGCAATCTTTTGGCTGAATGAGCATGGCTGGACTTGCATTCAATAAACTTTAAGTTGCATTGATGTCACTGTAAGTTATATATAATGTGATGACCAAATGTTGGCTGATCAAAGCTTGTATACTAGATCAGTGACGTACCTAGACAAAATGCCGCCCCTAGGCAGTGCCAAAATGCCGCCACATTTTTTTATACAGTACTTTTTATCATCCTTTCATGACTTCAATATCTAAGAAATGTGTTGTATGGATACATTACTAACAAGATCATTACTAACTAAATCTAATTTGAATGTCATCTCTGATGCAATAGACTATAATTGTGAGTCTACAGTTTCAGACAGGTACATATATATAGGTACAAAAATACACTTGACAACTTCCAAAACTCACGAGTGACTGGTTAATATATTTGGATAAATTTTATATTAGGTATTTAATTATTATTATTAATTATTAAGCGCGGCTAAGCATTGGACTATCACGCCATGGGTCCCAGGTTCTGGCATGAATCTGAATCCTGGGTCTGGCAAGTACACATATTGTTTTTCAATTTGTGTGAGTCAGAGTATGGACCTAATAGGTTGAGCAAGTGGCTGACATCTATTTCTCGTAAAAAAATAAAAACTGTTAACACAAACCTCTACTCTGCGGAGGCCCATGTGATCCTATTAGAATCGGACATGGTCGGAATGCACGTGTCATTGTTGTTCTGGTAGTTTACCAAGAACGTGACATCCAAAGACAACGGAAGTAAACTAGACATCGCGAATCCGACAAAAAAAATCCTGTTAAAACTTTTATAGTACCTAATTAAAAGGTACAGTTTCTTTCCAAACAGTGAGCTGAATTTTTTAATGGAAAGATATTTCTGTTGTTACTAAGTTTAGGTACCGATTTCTATATTATATGCCCAGTGATTCTCCTCGATTTGCCGCCCTTTGAGTATCTGCCGCCCCCAAGTCACGCTCAATCTGCCTACCCCCACGGGACGTCACTGTACTAGATGTTGTACATCGTATCTTTGAGATGTCGTATCTTAACAACAAGGATGTTGATATTTAAGCTTTGAAAATCGAACAAATCATAGAATTCCATTTGTAAGTCCGCTATATACCTTCAGTTAGTTAAGATTTTTAGCTGATACAATAGTAATTAGTGAAAAATGTTATTACTAAGAGGTGGTTGGTATATGTCATATTATGTGATCCGGAAACAGATTGAGAGTACGACTTCATGTTTGTGAAACAGACTATCCAATCCTGTAACGAGGCTACAAATGCGCTACTACTATGCGCTGCAGCTCTCTCATGGCAAGAGACGCGGGTCATAGTGATTAACAAAGATAAATGGCGCAATGATAATATGCTCTGATAAAGTGACGTAAAGCGTCAATGACATTGAACTACTTTACGAGCTGCTTGTTGACGAATTTACAATCTGCCTGTAAAGTTGCCCAGTGTCATCATCGAACAAATTAACAAGCAGATTGTAAACAATCTACCGAGAAAAGTTGAAAGCCGGTCAACTTTACACGCTACACGCCGGCGTGTGGGCCCACTACGTCTGCGCAGTAGAGCGTAGTAGCGACCTCCCAGTTCGTCAAAATAGTCGCTAGCTTGTTGGCTTCTCAGCGAATCGCAAGTTTTGTGTGTCATCATCACAATTGCAGTAACTGAATTGCCCGCTTTTAAATTCGCCAACAAACAGCTTGTAAAGTAGCTCAATGTCGTTGGCGCATTAATAAGTCAATTACATATATATTTTTAAATCTACTTAATTTTTAAGAAAGGAAGATTATTTTAAACTGAGCTGTGGATTTATTTGTTTATGTCTCTTGTTATAAACACTAATAACACGAGCGATGAAATAAACGCTAGATCACCCTCGCCAACAGGTGTCATTTTGGTCTCTAAAAGCTTCTAAAGAACAAAGCACTCTCAAGGAAAACCAAATCCACCTTATATAAAACTCTTCTATGCCTAGTATAAACATATAAATCAGAATGCTGGGCACTCAGCAAACAGGATGAGAGGAATATGGATATCATTGAGAGGAGAGCTTTGAGAAGAATCTTTGTGACTGTTCAAGAAAGTGGCATTTGGAGGTCTACTGAAGAGCTGTACACACTTTATGGGGGCGAAAATATCACGTGGCATATGAAAATGCAAAGGCTGCACTGGATCTGCGACGGGCATATAATGCCGGAGGATATACCAGCGAAGCGGGCTATGTACGCAATTCCCGAAGGAAAGAGAAGACCTGAACGGCCAAAATTTAGATGGTTGGACTGCACCACGGGAGATTTAAAGATCAAAGAGGTCAATGCAACTAGAGAGTGTCGGCGCTGGATCTTTTAGGATGAATCAGTTGTTGAATTGGTAGCTTAATGGATAAGAGCCATCATTCGGGGTCTAGGACGATTTGGCACCGGGATAACTGGACGCTACGGAATTTGAAAATAAATAGACGTTAGGTACTTTTAAAAAAAATATTTAATATTATTATTTATATTTAAATTATTATATTATGATTTAATAATTGGTAAGAATTTAAATATGCACACGTCAACAATGATTTAACCATGCATATGTTTAAGTTTCAACGAAAAAAGAGTTCTTTATTTTTATATAAAGCCTTAGGCATGGTAATTTTCAATCCGCAATAAAAAAAAATGTTAAGCGTAAAATGAATTAAAACTACTAAGTAGTAGATATAAACTGAGTAATATTCCTTGTTTACGTTCTGTATTATACGTGTCTACAACAGTGCGGCGTCCAATTGTCCAGGCGTCCAGTTGTCCCATTCCCATCATTCATTAAGTAAAAGTTGTGAATAAATTTGGAATCCCATACGATCCAATTTTTGTTTATTGGTTAAGATTACATACTAATTACTACTAATACTAATTTAATATAATGTGTATACCTATTGTATTGACAATAATAAATCTAATTTATTTTTTATGCCGTTGAAGAAATTATAAGTTTCGCGGTCATCTGTTAGATGTCGGTTACACTGAATTCATTAATAAATAATTCTCATACCATGGTCAAAAACCAGTTTTATTACGTTTTATCCATTTGGCCTTACACGCGATTTATTGTATGTACCCACGTAGCTAATTCTATCGTGATGCAAGAGCATTGAAAAAAGCAATGATAAATTTTATTTATTCAAGCTCTGTCTCTGATGAAATATGTATATGCCCGAATTACACGAACACACTCACTGACTCTACGACTTCCGTCGATCGTCTGTCGAAATGTCACTTTGAAATTTTTCGTCAAGCCATGAGTAAAAAGCAAATTTAATATTAGGTATTATTTATTATAATATTATGATCGAATGCAATGATACTCAACCTTTTTTTCCTTCGGGCCAAATACATATATTTGTAAAGTAACGAGGGCCGCATCACTACTGGTGTGACGAAAAAAATCATGAAACCCCCCGTTTTTTACAAAACATTTTTGAGATTTTAAAAATTATGCGTATTTTTTAAATTAATTGTGTACAATAGCAACACTCTTATACAACGACAATCCTCATTGGGTGTCACTATCTGTGCGTCAAAGTCGAAACGAATCTCAAGATATACGAAATTCCTGATAATAAATGTGTTTCGGGCCGCACATAAAAGCTTAAAGGGCCGCAGGTTGAGTATCGCTGATCTAATGTGTCAGTGGAGGTGAAATATTTCCTCAAATATAATAATATGTTTCACCGCAAACCGGCACGACACATCTTAGAAATGCTAATAATACTATCGGCAAAGGTACTTGACGGAATTTCACTTTAAATCCATTAGAATTGAGAAATGCC
This sequence comes from Rhyacophila brunnea, assembly GCF_057557595.1. Taxonomy (NCBI): domain Eukaryota; kingdom Metazoa; phylum Arthropoda; class Insecta; order Trichoptera; family Rhyacophilidae; genus Rhyacophila; species Rhyacophila brunnea. The sequence goes on along the minus strand of NW_028232893.1, from coordinate 16,780,411 downwards.
GTTGTGTTGATAATTAGATACTAATATGATAATATTCACCGGAGTATAGTTATTATTTTTTCTTCCTTTGACGTCTTATATTGAATTGCAGTAGGTACATTTCCTTACCCTGAGCTAGACGCATCATATCGATAAAGCTCAAAGTACATTGCTACATTTGATTTAATGTCTCAAGCTGATCACACTCGAGAGTAAAAGTTGCGTTATAACAATTTATTGGAATTGTGTTCAAATTATAATAATTGATAATTATTATTCTTGCACGACTCAGGTTGATAGTGAACGATTAGTGAAAGTTATTTTATATTATTTAAAAAAAAAAACTTTTTAGAAAACGGTTTAAATTGAAAAAAAAATTGTGGTTCTAATCAAGTTATGTGAATGATTACTGAGAATGTATAGTCCGTCGACCCAACTGTTAACGATCAATGGCTGAGTCGTGCAAGATAAATAGTAATTTTATTAATTAATCCAAAGAACGATTTAAAAGACAAATGTCACGATTGAGTGCGATGTGGCAGACGATTGGCTTGTAAGATTTGATTAGATCTGTGACTCTGCTAATCTAATGTGAGCCTTTTAAGTCTTTGACAATAAGATAGGTAATATAATATACGAGTATTATGAAGTTGCGTAGGAAAGATGATATCCATTTGTCTATGCCTATGCTCTATAATGGATATAAACACAAATAAAATGCTTGCAAATTGCATTAATACGATTTACTTATTATTTTTTACTCTTTAATATTTTAAACAATTGCAATATAAAATATGTTATGAGCCAGTCAGAACACACGTGAAACGTTGAGTGTAATAATAATTATTGATAATATTTGAGGTTAACGGTTGGAACGTCGAATTTGCCAGTCTGGTTGTGTCGTTGGAGCCTAACAATTTGTTACACCGAATTTGCCTAAAACTGTCAGATATTAAGTAAAGTATAAAAGATATTATAGTAAATTTTTGGCTATGTCCGGTAGTGGTAAATTGATTTTTTTTTTTGGAAACCGTGCTTCGAGGTTTTTATATGTTTCAATACATAGCTATCAGGGGTTTTCAACAGCAAAATAATATTGATAATCGAAAAAAATATTAGTTTTAATTTATCAAAATAAATAATTAAAAAGTTTGCAAGTAACTATATTAATATATTATTGTATTATTGAGATACGATAATACAATTATTAAGAAGTTGAAATGGAAACATAAAATTTTATTCACAAAATCAACAAAGCTATTATTTATCCGATTTAAACATTTAAAAAGTAATAACAATAGTTACCACGATCGTTACTAAGTGAAGGATAGCCATGTCTGCCAACTATGCCACCATGTGCATTGTAAAATAGTGAAAAAAATAGAGATAAAAAATCGATTACTTACATATTGAATAATTCATTAAAAATAGTAAGTTCTTGTTGAGATATAGCCGTCTTATAGAATAAAGAAGTACGTTTCAACATCTAGCGCTCGCTCCGCCGAAGCTAGATACCGACTATTGTTTGTAAGAGGGAGACAGATTCTTCTTCCCACTCTTATGCCGCGCCTGTGTATGTGGCGTGATAGTATTTAGCTCTCATCGGTTATTTGTAACACGCGCATATAAAATGTGATCCTTCTGTATAATATTATTCATGCAGTTTAATATAAATAAAGTTAATCGTATGTTAAAACTACGTTGCTTATTTACGATCCTCAAAACAATCCACAATTCCCAACAGTTGTAATAAAATAAAACATAATAATTGTTATGTAGTACTTATTCCACTCAGTTTAATAATAATCGTTGAATGAAAGTAAGTTCCTTATTTTTTTACATTGTTTTTATTAGCTCGTATTCTTATTTGTCCAAAATTTTTTACTAACTTCCCGGCTAGCTAGACATTTGAAACATTTAGAATATATCAAAACATGACGACAATGCATTTTTAAATACTTTTGGCAACCTTTAAACAGAATTGAATTAATTTTCAGTTAATTCTGTTTGTATGTTTCGGAAAAAATAGGTTAAAAGTAATATTTACTACTCACTATTATTGGTTGCTTAGGGGGTCCTAGCATCTAAATTATAAATAAATACGTGCGTTACTATGGAAATCAATATGAAATGTCAAAATGACATTTCAGTATTCTATATTTATTAATACATAGAATTGTCAAGTTTATATGATTCAACAGAAAATTTAAAAACGTGGTATATGAAAAGTTCTTTTTATCTTGTAATTATTAATAGATTTAGTAAAACAATAATATTTCGACCAGAACGTTCTTAATGATTTACCACAATCTCAAATTGTTTTGTTATTGTGTGAAATGAAATTATACATAAAGTTATGATCAAAATCTAGTTGAAAATCCCTACTTTAAAAAGTTTAAGAATTCTAGTTTAGTGCAATGGAAATAATACGACATATCACTGTACTCGTGTCTACGTCTTGCAACACATCAAAACGATAAACTTGATTTACATGTGATGACAAAACTTTAAAACTTCTGTCCTGCTCACAAACTGATTTTAAACTTTATAGAATCGATACATATAAAGTTATCTATAATTACTAATTATTGGTCGTTTTTTTGGCCACCATACTAATAAAATAATTACAAGAGAAAGAGAACTTTTTATATACCACGTTTCTAAATTTTCCGTTGAATTCTGTTGATAAACTTGACAATTCTATGTATTAACTAGCTGACCCGGCAAACGTTGTTCTGCCATATAAATTATTTCTAGTGAATATTTTGGTTGTTAAATAAAAAATAACAAATGTATCGTAAGTGTGTGGGGATGGGATCTATGACAGAAAGAGGAATGGAGCGCTGTAGACGATGACCGCCGATAAAAACAAGAAAACAACAACCATTCATTTTCTCAATTCAAAATGAGTAATGATGTTCATAATGAATGAATTACCTGTGACAGGATCTCGTTGTTTAATGTTTATGAAATATCCGTCTTGTCCCTACCAGAAAATTAGCGGATATTGGAGAGCGTCGTATGAACGGTGTGTGTCAGCGATGAACTCCAGATTATTGTTTCTTCTTCGAATCACGAATTCTCGCGTCGATGTGCGGTCGCCAACCATGATTCCAGCAATGTCGTAAAAACAGGTGCATTGAATTAACGCACGTGCTCTCCAGCTGATGTTTTATCAGGATTGATGATAATAGCGTGATTGTTTGCACATTCGTGCATGTGTGCTTTGAAGAATTTCAATAATTCATTGTGCTCATTCAATAGGGCGTCCAGTTTGCAGACGATACGCCTGGCATTAGGCGAATCGAGGTTATTGTAGCCGCAACGTGCATCCACACGATTGATGTCCTCACCGCCCATGAAGTAGATTTGTAAAAAAATATGTGGTTCGTTTGGCATTGGCAGCAATGAGCTTACTTTGTGGTATACCTGGCCTTTGATATTGAACGTAGAATGGAATTGTTGACCATTTGCCGGAGTATTATGAACTATTTCTGTTGCTGCAAACGAAGTCATTTGGAAACATGAATAATTGAATGTGCGAATGGACTTCAGGAACAGGTTTGAATCTGCGTCGTATGAACGGTGTGTGTCAGCGATGAACTCCAGATTATTGTTTCTTCTTCGAATCACGATTTCTCGCGTCGATGTGCGGTCGCCAACCATGATTCCAGCAATGTCGTCAACACCAGGCGCATTGAATCAACGCACGTGCTCTCCAGCTGGTGTTTTATCAGGATTGATGACAATAGCGTGATTGTCACTTTGCAATTCGTGCATGTGTGCTTTGAAGAATTTCAATAATTCATTGTGCTCATTCAATAGAGCGTCCAGTTCGCCGACGATGCGCTTGGCATTAGGCAAATTGAGGTTATTATAGCCGCAACGTGCATCCACACGATTGATGTCCTCACCGCCCATGAAGTAGATTTGTAAAAAAATATGTGGTTCGTTTGGCATTGGCAGCAATGAGCCTACTTTGTGGTATACTTAGTCTTTGATTTCGAACGTAGATTGGAATTGTTAACCATTTGCCGCAGTATTGTGAACTATTTCTGTTGCTCCGAACGAAGTCATTTGGAAGCATAAATTGAATGTGCGAATGGACTTCAGGAACAGGTTTGAATCTGAAACCGTGCCGATGAGCAAGCCGTTCAATTGTTCTGGTGGTATCTCAATTTCTGCTAGTTGCACTTTTCCTGATGCGCAACACATCCCGGCTGACTCATGTTTGAATTTGAGCGCATAACAATAGAGACATTCTTTGTCCATAGCACCAATCAGCACTTTCGGATTAGCGGAACATTCAATATCTGGCTCGTACTCGAATGCGAGAAGAAGAAATGAAGCGGATGTAAATGCTCGATGTACTTGTTGGCGTTGTCAATCATTTGCTCTGCGTGTGTTGACTACGAACCGGCGCGTTTGGCTCCGTTCCAATTGTCGTTGTTGATTTCGTTCAGCTCGTGCCTCTTGTGATTGAGATGCACGCAATTGCGACATGCTCACACGCACGTTTTTGTTATCTTGTTGTATTTGTTCGTCTGTTCTTTCTGCTCTACTATTTCGCATGTTTGTGGATTTATTCGTTCGACGGCCCAAATGGCCCCCTTGCGTCTTGCTGGCATTGTGCACTATAATACACGCACACAAAAATAGATAAATTAAAATAAATCGTACAAAATTTTGCACGCACTGCGTTGTGATATGCCGAATAAAATGTCAAAATGACACGACGTTTTTCTTGAATTCTTCTCGGACGTAGCGCCATCTGTCATTCAACAACATAAATAATTTCGTTCTGTTTGAAATACGAACGACGGTTAAATTTGTTCATACAAAAATAATAAAATCGCAATTAAAAAAATGGGAGGGTGGGGGTAGGAGGGTTAAAATTTGGGGTTATAGGTATTTTATGATGCCAAATAATAAAAAAAATACAAAAAAAAAATGTCAAAAAAATAAAAGAAATTTTTTTCTGGATAGAGATACCCTAATCATCTAGCGGTATGAAATATACTTGTTGACCTATTCTCATACCTAACAAATATACATAAAAAAAATCATAAAAATCGGTCGAGCCATTTCGGAGGAGTACGACCACAAACATCGTGACACGAGATTTTTATATATATAGAGATAATTTAGGACAAATAAGGCAATTGTCAACAAATCATTTTTTTTTTATTTTGCAACAAACAAACAAATATAGAATACTGAAATGTCATTTTGATTTCCATAGTAACGCACGTATATATTAATAATTTAGATACTATGACCACCCCTTAGCAACCATTAATAGTGGATTGGATTACGGATTTCTTCCAAAATAACTTTTCATACAAAACAGAATTAACTGAAAATGAATTCAATTTTACTTAAAGATGGCTAAAAGTATTAGAAGAATGCTTTGGAATCGTGTTCTGATATATTCTAAAAGTTTAAAATGTCTATCTAGTCGGGAAGTTAGTTCAAAACTGATTGCAAGATTTGTACTGGATAAACAACCACCGTACAAACAAGAATATGAAATAAGAGAAACGTGGTAATAATAAGTTATTTTATCTCATTTATTAAGGAATAATATCCGTTTAACTCATATCACCGATTGATTTTCTGTAGTGAATTTATTAATAAGTTAAATTCCCGTCATGTAAATAAATAAAACTACTTAATTATTATTGTAAATAAATGAATTAATCGTGGGACACTTATTAGATCATTATGAGTTCGTATAACATTTTATCAAATGACTTCGTTGAACATTTCACCGTGGAATACATTTGTACGTATCTTACAAAATGCGGAGATAGTTTGCAAATAGTACTGTTTAAATTAGATTAACCGTAACCTAACCTAGTAAAGACATCTCATAAAATTTGCCACATGTTGTAGCATACGTAAAAATATACTCCACGGTGAAATGTTCAACGAAGAACTCGTCATTTGATTAAATCTTACACGAACTCATGTTTCACGTACTGCGGTGCACGAATAAGTGTCCTGTGGTGAACTGTTTCTGTAAAAATTTCCAGATACGAACATAAATAGACTTATACTCCGCTTACACGTGCGTGGATATACTGTTGACAGTATAATATATATCTAATATTATATAATATAATATATGGTAACATCATATATAATAATATAAAACATTTTGAGAAACATTGAACAGATAACTACGCAAAGATCTTTTTTATATTCAAGGAGTGGGCACCCGGCATATACGTAATACTATCTCATTACTTATATTATTATAAATAATATATAATATTATGTATATTCATTTATTCTATGGTACCTACCTATGAATATAGTTATTTTTATAATATTTTTTTTTTCATTTTATATCAACGTTGCATAATATATTTTTTTAAATATTATCTTAGCTATTATATCTTGCCACGGATAATAAATTTATGGGTCGTTCTTTTTATTTAACCATAAAAATTTTACCTGTACATTATTTGTTATAACTTGTAATGCGGAAGCTTTAATCACTCAAATGAAACAAAATATTATTTTACATTATAACGTGAAAATACCTTGGTTATTATAGTACGAGTATTAGGTAAGAAAAATATATTTCAGAATTACTCGAGACCGAGAGATAAGTAACAACACTCGTAAACCATACATATTAACGGCCCTCCTAGTCCAGTGCGTTAGGCACTAACCTTTCATCCAGCAGCTCCGTGTTCGATTTCCGGTGATGTCACAAAGTGACGTCTCGTGGGGGTAGGCAGATTGAGCGTCGCTTGGGGGCGGCAGTTATTCTAAGAGAGGTAAATCGAGGATAACCATTTGGTATATACCTAATATAGAAATAGCTACCTAAACTTAGTAATAACGGAAAAATCAGCTTACTGGTAATGTTATTATAGTCTATTGAAGCAAAGAGGCATTTAAATGAGATTTGAATGACATAATTACTGACTTTGCAAAAAAAATCCAGGAAACTTTTTTTATTTTAATCGTTGAGTGTTGATGAGTGTTGAGACTATTAACCTTATCACTGCCAGCCAATTTTTACTAGGTGGACACTTGTAGGCCAGCTATTTTTGGAATAAAATAAATCCTTTAAAAAATATGAAATAGAAACGGAATGATAAATATTTGTGAAAACTTAGCAACACAACATGTTTATCAAGATTATCGTGAATATTTTCACACTAATATAATAAATATTATTTAGAAAATATACATAGAATATTTATTCAGAAGTTATGACGTTTACAAGAACCCGCGAATATATTCGTCCGTGGCCTGACGCGACATACATGCTTTGGCGAGTTAATTCGTCCGTGGCACGGATCAGGTTAATAAAATAGTGTATTTATGATTAAAAGTAGGTTTATATTAAATAAATACCAAGTAAAAAAAATTTTTTTTACATGTTGTACAATAGATAGCATGGTGAAAATGGTCTAAAAATAATAAATCGTGTATTGCTAAATGGTACAAAACAAATGTATCAGAAATATCACTCAAATAGGACCTCACTCTGGTGATTTGGGTAAATGTCTATCTTGATTATATTATATATATTCCCCTTTTTATATGTAAATTTAATGATGTATGTTTTAGTGGTATATAATTTGATAGTAATGTACATATTATACAACACATTTCTAAGATATTGTAGTAATGAAAGGATGATAAAAAATACTGTATAAAAAATGGTGCGGCATTTTGGCGCTGCCTAGTAGCGGCATTTTATCTAGGGACGTCACTGATGTCACAATATACATCTGATTTTAGTATAGTCTGGGTGTTTGTGATTGTTTCACTTATATAATTATTATCTAACTACACCACTGTCATTAGGCCTCGTGGCCTGTTGTAGTGCTAAAAAGCTTATAAGTAGATTATATTACAGTTACAGTCACAAATACAAGATCCAATTATCAAGACAGCAGCACTAGAGAGGCAATGGCATAGGTACTTATGCCAGCGCGTTTTCGATAGATTTTAACAGTTGAAGAGAAGCTCCTAGAGATGGCATTAATGATACACAGCGGTTTGGATTTCTCCATACTCAAATAAAGGAAAAGGATTTAATACCCACTTACGCATGCTATGTGCATATCGTTTGAGGCCTACGATGTATTTGCTTGTGAGTAAGGTAGGTAAAGATTTCTCATTCGGGTGCTCTGTATTTGATTCCCATTGAGGTCACAATATATTTACGTGATTTTATCAAAGCTTGGGTGTTTCTATGATTGTTTCACTGCTACTACTACACTATTTTCATTGTAGTATAAAAAAAACTGAGGTTATAATTTATGAATAATAAATTATATAAAAAAGGACGTTATGTAAAGCCATAAAATACAAATAAGTAGTTACACAGAGTGCATTCAAAAATTATTATCTGAAGAATTATTTAAACAACGTCTACTTAAAGTCATCTTCACACAAGTGTCATATATCGATACCCAAAGCAAATTCCTTGAACAGAGCTACTGCTCTCTCAATTGGCATCAAAACAATTGATAGGTTAGATTAACCATCTAATAACCGACAACTGATTTTCCCGATGTCCTTAGTCAGGTATGTCCAACTTCAAATAGGCTGTGATCTACTAATAACTTCCCAGTATAAAAAAATTGTGATCTACTCATAGACTATAGGTACATCTAGACGCCACCCGTTGCATTGCTAAATGAAGCTACGTGCTGTGCGTTTGGTTTGTGGGCGAGCGAACGCATTCGCCTACAAATGTTCGAGACCATAGACCATTTCGCTAGTACTCGCCCAAAGTGCTCGCACTAGAATCGCTCAGAATTAAAATATAATTTTCTATTTTTTTACGTTATATAGTATTTTTAAGCGGTCAAAATGCAACCATTAGGTAAAGATATCCATAATTTAAGTTATTTTAAAGAAACACTAGGTCACTGATATTAAAATAAATAATAATATACAATTAATTGTCACGAAAATGTATCAACTTACCTATGAAACGTAATACCATCTTCTTGCTTATCAGTACGACTACCATATTTTAATACAACACGCAGAACCACCTTTCCTACTTAATTAACTAAAAATATATACCACTGACTTTATGTTTAACACAAAAAATAGCAAATTTAGCAACACGAACTCGCAGATTATCGATGCTACGTGAAGCGATTCACGACGATTTGCCAGCGATACTTTTGGAAACTGACTCAAAAATATGTAGACCTTTTATCTTACTCTAGCGCGTGTCGCAGATATTATAAGGGTGCCGAATACTTTTTCACTTGCACCCATGCATCGTTTTTGTTCAGGCCTTGGATCTACTACACTCTTCCACTGACATTTTATTGTGAAAATAATACATTGTTGTCGTATTTTGGTACTTCACTTTTTGACTATTCATCGTCGAACTATTTACTATTGTACCTACTAAGTCAAGAGCATACTGCACGACGGAAAGATGAAACTATGTCTTAGTGCAAGTATCAAGTGCAAATAGCAAGTGCAAGTATCCACACATTTTCTTTCTCTCACTCCTGCTGCAAACCATATATAGCTCTGGGGCGTTCATAAACATAATACAAAGGCCCGTTTATACGATTATAAAAGCCTTCTATATTATATCGAGCGCGACATCGGTGTCCCGTCTAAAACGGGCCTTATAGTGAAATAGTATCATAATATAATTTAATGTGTACTGAGGCAGCTTGCCGATTATAGAAATGACATGAAACGCGACTTGAACGCTGTTGATACAACATGGACATTTGTTATCAATTTTGAAATATATTTCTGTTAAAATGTTTGATTTTTACATGTAAATATAGAGATTTTTTTGATTTTTGCACCATTTTTTGATACGCGAAAGGAAAAGTATTGTCTTCTTGGTAGAATAAGTAAATTTACGTGCAATTTTATTTTCACAAAATATAGAGTTTTGTCCTGCCAAATAGCTTGTTTTCGTACCCCGTCTGGCATGTTTTTGTCAACGACAGTTGGCAATATTGATCCGTACAGCGTTATGTAAAAGAGATTTTTAAAACACTTCTAAATTCTGTTTACAATAAAGCTGTACCTTCTTTAACTGGTGCGATGCTCAAAAATTGACTTAGTCTGCCTGCATCAAAATAATAATAATAAAGAAAATTTAAAACTGTCATATTGAGTTAATGTGTAATCTAGTTGATTTTATTTACATTACAAATGGACATAAGCTTGGTTAAAGTAACCATATTAATATAGTGCTGAACGACAAGTATGCAGAATGTAGACCTTGCCACAGAACCTAGGTGGAAGCAATTAGTACGTAAAGGTGAAGATCATATTGTATATTGTAAGCAATGAAGGTGACCAAGTATTCTTTGTCGATTCTACAGAGCTGTAGAATTTTTATATTAGAATTTTGAAGTGACTGATTTGTGCATATTTTGTTTCAATGTAAAAAATAATATCGCGACTTATACTTTGTCTCATATCTGATTATGTATTTAACATGATAATTAAGAAAGATTTTACAATTTTATTGTATCGTGTTGAATATAATATATATATATACATCAGTGGGATATGGTGACTTCTAAAATAACAGATGCTCTTCTAAATAGGTGATTTTTTATCAAACGATAAAATAAATACCTATATTAACTATTTTTTTATTCAACGAACTATTCACAAGATTTAAGAATATAACATTTTATTTATTGAACATACATAATTTTCAAAACAATTCTGAGAAAATATATTATAACCGATAGAAAAAATCTTTTTGAAAAAATTAAGACACCCCCTCAGTAATGGAACCTGCATCTCTCAGTTATCGCACCTACGCACATTGACCACAATGCTAAGGGAGTCGTCCTTGATTACGACAAATTTTAACTAATGGATTTTAATAATCACTGAAGCGCTTTCTAAATTGAGCTACATTGGCGATCGATTTTTGAATTTTAATTCAAAGTAGATATTACTATAATTACTAACCAACATCCCGAATTTTATTTGTTGTAACTTACTTGAACTTGCTAATAATTTTTAATTAACTATTTTTTATTCAACGAATAATTCACAAAATTTAAGAATGTGACATTCTAATTATTGAACATACATAATTTTCAAAAAACTTCTGAGAAAGTATATAATATTATTATAACCAATAGAAAAAAAATTCGGGAATTATAGGTTGAATAAAACATATTATGGAAAAAAATAAGTACCTATCAATACATTAACTATTTAAAACACTATTTTATAGCAACCTAAAGTACCTATCTATCATAATATTTTAGAACTATTAATTTTTACAAATACTATAAGTCTAGATATAAGACAATATCTCTCAAATTTAACATTTTTTTGGATGTAGTTACTATCAATGTTGGATCAATAGTAGTTATAGAACAATTGTAAATATTTGTTACGAATATTTTCTTTTCCGAAATATGTTATAATCATTGCGACAATTATACTTGAGGGATTTTATTTTAATATTATTTAATTTTTGTTGGTCTCAATCAATTTATTTGCTTTATATGCTTTCGTAATACCGGTAATTTGGATATTTGTAACCGGTATTTCGGGAGGTATTGATATTTATATGATTGAATACCGGTTTTTAAATACCGTTGACGTGCGCTGTGATTGTTTGTATTGATCCTGTTATTATCTCTCTGTCTGCAAGCTTTTTGGCTTTTTAGAACGCTATATAACATGCATTCAGTGTAGTTTGATGGTGTTCCAGTCCAGTACTATGCATCATGATTTTTTAATCCGTATCGTCACCATGTAGATCGTTCTTCTATCATCGCTAGGTGGTGAGAACAGTCAAACCAATCGTATTGTCACAATGGCACGAGGCGTCACACTTTTCGACCCCACGTCATTTCCTAATCACGTCCTTCATTATTGACCGATTTCTGCTTACAATTTTGAGTCCACCAATGAATTCCTTCATCAATTATTAATTATTATAATATCTTATATTTGTCCAACTAGCTTCTTCTTAAGTATGCTTATATACCGTAGTTTTAATACTAGACAATATTTATATTTGGCCAAATATTTGCCGACTTATACGCGGTAAAAATGAGAACCCTGCCATTATTGATCGTATTGACCTGTGGGTCTCTGATAACTATCTTGTCTTAAAAATCGGGAGCATCAGTTGTTTGTTTTCCTAAGATGCAGAACTAACCTGCAATTGGTAATGCCAATCGGGAGGACAGTAACTCTGTTCAACCAAATCTCTTCGGATATCGACATTATCCACCTACGTGAGGATGAGTATTTATAGGTGGGTAAAGTTTTATAACTTCTTAAAATAGGAACTACTCTCGGTATCTTTCGGCTCATTTGGTGTACTTCCATGTATCTAATTTACATTTTTTTTGTATTTACACTCTATACTCTTTAATAACGTAATACTGAGCTATTTATTTATTTTATATAATATACTGTTTTAATAATATTTATTTGTTTTTAAATGTCATGTTATGAACGTTTTACGAAAAATAAATAATTTGAAATGTGATGTAATTTGATTTGATTTTATATGGCTTCTGCGTGGGGAGGAAGTAAAACTTTATAACGAACATTAAAGAGTTAATTAACAATTAAAAAAAATAATGAAGAAATTCACAAGTTAATGGTGTCAAAAAAACACCACACATTAACAGTATAAAGCGAAATTGGAACGTCGATAATCGATTCAATAATCTGACAGAATAATTCATTTCACTTTGTTTCAAATGTTCTATATTTAAATAATTACAAGATAAAAAGAACTTTTTATATACCTACCATATTTTTAAATTTTCTGTTGAATCATATAAACTTGACAATTCTATGTATTTTTTTTATTGTAGTTGATAGAAATACTGAATAAATATTATAGAATACAGAAATGTCATTTTGACATTTCATATTGATTTCCATAGTAACGCACGTATATATTAATAATTTTATTGCCAGGACCCACTTAGCAATCAATAATAGTGAGTAGTAAATATTACTTTTAACGAATTTTTTCCGAAACATACAAAACAGAATTAACTGAAAATGAATTCAATTCTGATTAAAGATGGCCAAAAGTATTAAAATAATGCATTGTCGTCGTGTTATGATATATTCTAAAAGTTTCAAATGTCTAACTAGTCGTGGGGAAGTTAGTTAAAAATCTTGGACAAACAAGAAAAAAATTGTACTGCACAAGATAAAATCTAAACCGGACAAACAAGAATACGAGCTAATAAAAACGTGGCAATCATTCTTGGCATAGAATAATAATATGTCATTGATTATCATCATGCCTGATACTTCGTGATAGTTATTTACGTATTTTGATCTTTCCTTCAATCGATTTTGCGCTACAGTAACTTAATACCTGAAAATATAAATCTGTATATTATATATAATTATTTGTACCTATAGTTACTATAGAAAATATAATTTGTCACGATAGAAGAAACTGCGTTCAAAAGAACTGTTCTGTATTGATACATTTAATTACCAATTAATTATTAACCATGAACTATATAAATTACACCATATTAATAAGTACCTATAATCTATGTCATAGATTCCCAACACTTGGGTTTGATTGAAAAAATATAGACTTTGTTCAAAATTCAATACTAAATACATATTATGACGGCTATATTAATTTGAATGAGTACCTACCCATCTTCATCGGACAAAATTTTATATTTAAATTCATTTATATTACATATTTAAAGTGTATGTATATTCATGTATGTGTACTTACGCCCACGGTGGCCGCGCGGCTTAAGGGGGAGACGCACGCCAGCAGTGAACCTAGCTGAAAAATACGAAGCTTGCAATTTGAGATTTTTATAATATAAATGTGTATAACTTGAAATCCTTTTTATTTATATCAAATCGAGTTTCAATATTGGGACCATACCTAAAATAAATTTTATTTATATATATTCATATATATTTTTATAAAAATCGATGTTTTTTAAATTAAATATAAAAAATATTAAAACGATGAATTTGTCAAAAATCTAAAAGACAGAAAATTGAAAACTTAATAAACTAAATTATAATAATAAATATGACCATAAAATAAAATGTAATAATAAGAAGTGACCCTGCAACGAATTTACATTTTATTACACTTTTTTACAACTGTAAGTTTATCTTTAAATTAAAAAAAAATATTTATTAATTAATACAGTTGAAATTGTAAATTATCAAAAAAAACTCAAATTGCAAGCTTCGTATTTTTCCACTAGGTTCTCTGCTGGCATGCCTCTCCCCCTTAAAGGTTGGACTATCATGCCGTGGGTCCCATGTTCAAATCCTTGGTCTGGCAAGTACACATATTGTTTTTCAATTTGTGTGTGAGTCAGGGTATGGACCTAATAGGTTGAGCAAGTGGCTGACATCCATTTCTCGTAAAAACAAAATATGTTAATACAAACCTCTACTCTGTGGAGGCCCATATGATCCTATTAGAATCGGACATGGTCGAACGTACTTAAGGTAAATTAGATGGAGGTGGTAGGTAAGGAGAGATTCAGAAACTTAGAGTAGCATAGCGTGGTGTGGAGAGGTGCATGCTGGACATAACGGCGAAAAGACAAAAAGATGATTGGATAAGGTAACAGACAATGGTTTGCGATGTAAGTTCACTAAAAACCTCAAATGGCTGGACACATGGCTCGAAGAAGGGATAATCGCTGGAGAAATCTAGTGGTACCCAAGAGGTACAAAACGTCCGCAAGGTAGACCTAGGATTCTGCAGAAGTACGTGACAACGCACATGACTGAGTGAAGTGAAATCAGCTGGGAGAGACCATCATCCAGCAGTGGATAGATTCAGGCCGATGATGATGATGATGATTACTATTATATTAACTCGATTAAGAATATTCGCATTAAAGTGGGAACGAAAGAAAATCATTTTTTTTCGGTTAAGTACATGTTCAAACAACCGCGTTAACATGTTCTTACTCCCTACTTTAGTTATCATTTGTCAACATATGGCTACGTCCGTATGTTGTAGCTTAACCGCTGGGATATGCCAATAGAAATGGCGTATTTCATAAAAATACTACCTTATTCTTAGGTCAATAATTATTATAAAACAATCATTATTCGTAAGATGTTTTATCACATTTGTTTTGAATGGTCAAAGAAATAACTTATAATTACTATCTTTAGAATTATCTTCAAATGTGTTAATCGTGCCCATTTTTTGAACAATAAAATGCCTGATTCTTGTTAAATTTGGGATCAAAGAGATTATAAATATAATTTTTTATCGTAAATATTTCACTATATAATGTTAACAACAATTTTACTAATGGTTTTATGAATGCGTTTAAAGATTAATAAACCTAAAAAATCTTATTACATGGATATTCTGAAATTAGACTACATTATTATTCTAAAACATTATTAAAAAAAAAAGTTTAGAAGAATACTATTTTATGTAATAAAAATACTTTATGCAGTTATCAAATGTTTAAAATAAATATAAATGATAATAAGGCTTAAAAATTATATAAATAGATTATCTACAACGTTTAAGGAATGTCCAGGATTGTGCAGACCTTAATATGGCTGAGATTCTACCTACTTGGCTATTATAAAAAACCGTCACGGCTCTAAAAAGGTTGGGATCCAGTGACCTATGCAACAGTGAGTAATAATATACGGATGTTATATTATTTTCCGTGCTTATTTCCAAGAATAACAAGTATTGCAATTGTAGCAATCACAATTAATTATTTAGTAAAATAGAATAACTAATGTAGTATCTATCTTAGAGAAAACGACAGTATTAAATAATTAACCATTGTAAGCGGATGTTTTATTTGTAGTTTTACATGTATTTCATGTTTGTTGTTTGTGTTTTATTTCATATTTTTGGATTATATTATAATATAAAACAGTGAGTAATTAAACATTGTGATTTTATTACAATATATTTTTACAACATTTTTATTAACTCATATTCTTGTTTGTCCGGTGGTTGTTTGTCCAGGTCAAATCTTGCAATCGATTCTTAACTAACTTCCCGACTAGCTAGACATTTGAAAATTTTAAAATTTATCAGAACACGATGCCAATGCATTATTTTAATACTTTTGGCCATCTTTAAGCAGAATTGAATTCATTATCAGTTAATTCTGTTTTGTATGGAAAGTTATTTCAGAAAAATCCGTAAAAAGTAAAAGACTATTATTGGTTGCTAAGGTGGTGGTCTTAGAATTATTAGGTCCTAAATTATTAATATATACGTGCGTTACTATGGAAATCAAAATGACATTTCAGTATTCTATATTTGTTTGTTTTTTATTTACTTCATATCAAGTACAAGTTTGAGCATATCGAGCATAATAATTCAACAGAAAATTTAAAAACGTTAAAAACGTTAAAAATATTGAACACTTTTTTAGTCATACTTATTTGTTGAATTAAGAATAATCATTACAGTTGGTGTTGGTTAGTCTTTTAAAATTTATTAAGCTATAAGTATAAAAATATGTTAAATATATATTATAACTACCACAAAATAGTATAAAGTGAGTAAAGTTATTTGTAACAGCTCTGGAAACTAGCGACATCTATAAATACTATGAAATTATTTATCTAGTACATTTACATTATTATAATTGTTTATTCATCCAACAGGCAGTCTGCCACTAGATTAAAGTAATCAACCATGCGTCTGTCAAGTCCACTTCTTGTCGTGTCTGATGCTGAGAGGAATGAGATGTACGACACTCTTGGCATCACCAAAGACCGTCTCGAGAAAGCCATTGAAGATTTAGAAGTATGGTACCGTCTTCAACCACATTTACCCAAAGAAATGCCAGGTAGGTAGTCGATTCTTTAAATTGTGTTTCTAATAATGTAATGCTCGTATGAATAGTCTTGAATCATCGACTATATTCGGTGATATGCTATGTTTGGAAATCTTTGAGTTTGGCGGGTGAACCGAAAGTATCGTCTAAGCTATCCTAAACGCCAATTTTTCGAAATACGTTTTTTAACATCAATCGATTCTAATGAAATTTCCAACATTTCTGTATAAACCTAAATGCATAGGATTATATTGAATTTAAGAAACAATTATTTTCATGCCACTTCTTAAGTATCCTAAGTGACATTATTTGCCAATGTATTGAATTTTTCATAAATTTGAAATTGGATTTTTTTTTTTATTACAGAACTAAATCGAATTAAGTATAGGTTCATAATTTCTAAATTTTGCTTTCCTGCACATTTTATGATTTGGCGTTAAGGTAGTTTAGAATTGAATACACGGTATGTGGAAAGTAAATATAATAAATAATTATGTTCACTTTTATTATTTAAAATAAAATAAAATTATTAAGAATATTATCCATTAAACATTAAATTTAGTATTACGATTTTTTTTTCGAACAAATAATTTAGAATATTGGCGAATATAACATTATTTATTAATTGACTATACATAATAATTCGAAAATACCTCATAATAAATAATTATTAAACCTACTAGAAAAATACGACACGAACCCACATCCACTAGACTTGCACTAATGTAGTTTATCATTTGAGCCACGTGCATCCTATCTAATTATGACGAAATTAACTAGTGTACATACATCTTGCAACGCTTAGTAAAATATTGCGTTAATTTTGACAATCGGGGTACCAATTATAGTTGCATCTTAATTGCTAGCTGATGTTAGAATGTCTCCAAATTTTAGTTATAACGTACTTGCACTTGATAATAATTTTATAAACTATTTTTTTTATTCAACGAAAATTTCACAAGATTTTAGAATGACACATTCTGTATTTAACAAATATAATTAATTGAAAATACCCTTAGGTTTCTTTGGTACGTATATATGTGAGGTGTTTTCAAATTATGTACCTATAGCAAATTAAACATTTAAAAAAATATATAATATTTTATGAATAATATTAAAAACAGCAGTGCGTTAAAATCATTGTGTTTATAATTGTGTAATAAAAAAATAACGATTAACGTCTAGTAGGGAATTATAAAATTATCAATTAGGCACGATAAAATTCATTAAATCCTTGTAAACTCAATAATGAGTTTAAGTTTTCCTCGTTTTGCCAACTGTAGATTTTATCAGATCCAATATTTCGTCAATTTACTTCATAGTAAGGGTGTATCCTTTTGCCAAACAGAAAACTTACTGACTAGGTAATTTCCTCGTGCCCCAGTTACCGACGCTGTTTATTTGTTCGTCAAGACTGAGGGTTGGCGAACATAACTAATTATTATTCAAGACTATTCGTAAGTGCTCTATCATAACGTTGTTTATAATTATAGAGTAGGAAATTATTAAATATTTTTATAATTGTGTACATTACCAGGTTTAAAGAACATATTATAAGCATAGTAAATAAATAAAAAATATTCACTATTTGCCAGGTAGCAGATAGTCATACAGCAGATAGTCATACTGTTGATTCAAACCTTGGAAATATCTGTATAATCTCTGTGACAAAGGTAGTTTTTTTTTAGAATTATTGATAACAATGTCCTTGCTTTTTCGTACAAGGTGGTTGTTAGTAATTTTAAACAATCACAAACACCCAGTTTTTGAGAAAAACACATAAATATTGTGTCCTGACCAGGAATCGAACCTATAAGTCTCGGGTGGAAGGCAAGCGCCTTACGCACTGCAACACGAGAGCTGCCCAGTAGTTGACTTCACCTAACAAGTTGACACAGTGTCTTTAAAAAAATCCTAGAGGTGAATTTATTAATAAAGTTATGCTAATGTTTATACCAGTCATATTTTAAAGTGGTTTTGATAACTACTTGCTCAAAGATAATTAAAAATATACGCATAAACTCACCTTTTTGGCATCACAATATTTCCTTCACATATTTTATACTCTTTTAATTAAATGTCATAGTAAAAAAGAAGTAGTTTTTATTAATTTATTTTTATCCGATGTTGTTGGAGTTGAAAATGAGTTGTTTCATTGGACAAGGTCACACAGTGTCTTTTATGTAATTAGTGCAGCTGAACATGAAAAAAATCAAAAAATGTTACTATGATCATCTGATGTTTTAGCAATTTTTATTTAAAAAAAAAACATATTTAATAACACTCGTCACGTGTCATTTTTCCAAGAAAATAAATATTTGTTTTTCTTCATTTGTTTTTTTTTTTATCATTTTCTATTATTTTCTCTCCCAGATCGAACACGCTACGAAATCTTGCTGATAGCGAACCGAATGTCAATTGAAAAAGTAAAAATGAAAATCGATTATCAATTCACAATAAGGAATTTTATGCCCGAGTTTTTCGACTTCAGAAAATTGTTTCAAAATAATCTGGAATATGTATTCAATGCTGTGTAAGTATATTCAATATATATATATAATATTCAGAATGTATTATTTCCTTTATCTTAGGAATACTATAGTTTTGAAAACGAGACATAACACAAAAATAGGAACACAATTAAAATCTTCATTTAAGTATTCTTTTCATGGGAAATGGATGTTGGCCATTTGCTCAACATATTGGATCCAAAGGTCTGAGAGATTGGCTGGATAAATCTCATCATACAGTGGTAGGTTCTCAAGAGGTGAAAAATTTCTGAAAGGTGTAGGAGTAGGACCAAGAGAATGCATGGAAGCAATATGCTTTCTTCCTGCAGTGAATTGATGGGAATGAGTGATTCCAGGATGACGATGAAACGGAACAACACGAATCGACTTCTCCAAACTAATCATTTCTAAGCTCTGCCATTCTTGGTAGTACTGACTTGTGTGTCCCTGATAATTATTTAAAAAATCAGGAGCATCCGTCGTTTGTTCTCCCACGGTGCAGCACTAACCTGCTATAGGTAATACGAAGTAGTAGCTTTAGATATTTAAATATTCCACTTATTTAAGATAAGTTTTTCTTAGTTCACTTGGTGTGCTTCCATGTGCTTTTTATTATTCATATTACCATGTATTATGTATTGTTAACATTTATTTTTTTATATTAGGTATGTCGTGAACGTTTCAAATTTGTAATTTTTCATGTTTATGTAATGTTAAATAAATGAATTTGAATTCAATTATTATTACTAGCTGACCGATACTGCTATCCATGAGAGAAAATCTAGTATGGCGTAGGACTTATTTTATGTAGTTAAAATAAAACATGTGTATAGTGGATATTTTAATTTTCAAAAAGGTTTTAGTATAGAGTCAAAATTATGAAAGTAAGTTGATACAATTTGACTTGCCCACTCCACATTGCGATTGACAACAGATAACATATGTATTGTAATTTAGGAATATAATTTTGGTGTGATAAAAAAATGTTACGTGTATATTATATATAACTCAAAACAACACTTATGATTTTACCGTGGTTATTGGTTGGTTATGTGTATTTTACATTTTGTACAATTTGAACTGCATAATGCATGCATAGACATTTAAAATGATATGTGGACATACAACGAGTTTCTAGTAATGATCAATTTTTACAAATAATTATTGTTTGCGATTACACAAATATGTTAAAAGAATACCTTTTCTACAGAAATGCAACGTAAACATAATATGAAAAGAAGGCAAAAAAGGACATCAGTAACCACTGATTTTCATATAAATTCTGTAATAATGAAGAACTTATTTTCTTTTTAGCATACAAAATAGCACTTACATTAAATTGTATTTTTCTTTAGTGAGCTTTATATGGAAACCACAGAAAACTCTACAATTAAAAATCTTCGATTTATCTTGTTTTCTTTCTGAATCAGAATCAGAATTTGAATAAAATATTATTATATTATTTAAGATTATTATTCTGTAATTTAATTTTCAGTGAATGGATTTCGCTTCCCAAACTTTCATCTGATCTGTCTAGGGTTTCGGTTATGAGAATTGTCGGTGAGCCTGAAAACTTTTCGCTAGAAAGTCTCTCAAATTTTCAATATCTGGTAAGGCAATGTTACATTACTGAGTTAATATTGATTAATGACTAAAACAGACACTATCTCTCATAATAACTTTGAAAATCAGGGTAACTTTACGTCATTATAATTTTCTGTTATTTTATGTCATGATTTTACGTAAGCATATATTGTATTTATTTAGCTTAAAATATTTATATATTATTATTATATTATTTTATGATATCAAGAATATACCTAGACTACCACTCTACTTGGATTTTATTAATTATGAAAAAGCATTTGATTCTATTGAAAAAAACCCTGAATTATAGACGAGCATCCCGACAAAAACGCCAGTACATTGCAGCCAAAACAAATCCGTCTTGACAAAACCGCCAGCAAAAAAAAAAACAAAAATATATAAAACAAGTGCGATTTTGGTTTTTCGAATTGCGTATCGATAGAAATTTACATAGGTACTTATGATAATCAGTGTAATTTGAGATTTAATCCGTTGCAGCTGTTAGTAAAATAATATCTTAAAATCACTAGCTCTTTTAACACTACAACTACCTAACAGTACTAAAAACAAAAAAAATGCCGATAATACTTGTTTAAACCCTGCATGTCTTACACATGAGTTCCCAAATGGAATACCTGGAATGTCTACTATTTTTTATCTTTATTTTTACATTTCTTTATTCGTATGTTTTTTTTTATTTGTGTATCTAAATTATAATATTGTGTAAAAATAAGAAAATGTTTTATTTCTAAATTGTTTTGGTGGCAATGTCTGGGCGGCAATGTCCGAGCCGTTTTTGTTCGGGCGGTTTTGTCAGGACCCCTCATAGACGTATTGTACAAATAAGGAACATCCTGAGTGTCATATACAGTTGATCAACTGTCAGCATAAAATTTATTAAGCCATCTTACATATTATTTACTATTAGCAAGGGTGTCTAGCAAGGCGACACCATCTCACCCAAATTATTCACCGCCACTCAGATCTATTCAAGTGACTTGACTGGGAGAACAGAGGGATCACTATTAACGGCGGATCCCTCATTCACCTACGCTTTGCAGACGATATTCTTGGTTTCTTAGTTTTAAGGCCCTTTTGATCATTTTATAGATTATAAAATAGCAAATAATAATGATGAATCCTTATTGGAATTATTTATGTTGCCAACATATGCACTTTTCTTTTAACAATTATAATATTGTTAATCTTGTATGGTAACCCAAGGTAACATCACCGGAATGGGCGAAACTTATTAGCATCGTATAGTCAAGGTTAAATAAAGAAAACTAGTGAGAAATTTGACAATATTTTTGTAATAATAATATATAAGATGCCAATGAGTAACGAAAAATTTTATTGCAGTTGGTCCATATTATAATATTATATCATTAACAACAACGTTACATATCTACCTAAGTTTATCGTATCGTAACCATTTGCATAATAAATACAAAAAATAAAGTTTTTATTTTATGTTTGAATAAATACACAATTATTATATTGATTGCAATGGATTACAAAAATCTTTTTGCTTAATATTAAAATAAATAAATAAAAAAAAACAATCGTCTCATTCTTTGGCAGATTCGATATTTTTATATAATGTCAAAAAGCTCGCGAAATAATAAACTTATTAATCAATATTAATTGTACCTACTTATTTCTATACCACACACTGGCCGAGCGGTTTACGCGTTGCCTTATAATGTTGTGGATCTCAGATTCGAATACTGGGTCTAGCAAATAAATACTCGTCATATTGTTTTTCAATTTGTGTTTGGAGTCAAAGTGTGGACCTGATAGGCAGAAAAATGTGGTTAACGTCCTTTTATCGTACAAACAAATTTCTGTTAATACAAATATTCACTATATGGCGGCCCATATGATCATTTATTAGGATCGGATATGGTGAAAAGAAATTCATAATAACTGAGTCACGTTCGAAGACGCGGCGTGCTGTGCCGAAAGTAGTAATTACAAGAAATCTTTATTCAATACAATTTTACGCACTGTCAAAGTCAAATATGTGACATGACTTTATAATGCACACCACATCACAGATCGACAACTATATAAAAAGCAAAAAAGTTGTCAAATGTAACTAATTCTAAAGAGTTTTTTTTAAATACTGCTCAAAATTAAGGTTAGCAATGCTGTGCTTATAACCAGGCGCTTGGGTCCGAATCCCCCCCCCCCCCAAAAACGGAAAAAATACAAATTAATTACGTAAATTGCATATTATTCGTTGTTATACTTTGGGCAGCTTCGTATTAGATTTTGTTGAATACAACAATTTTGACTCTACGTGCTCCTCTTTTCCACGGGTACCCTTAACTTAAATTCATGTAAATTCACTCAATGCACATTTGAGTGCATGGCGTCCTCAGTCTTGGGAAACTGCTCCTGAATCATTCTCAGTCATAAAAAAGATGCTTCACACCAAATTTCGGACGATCACCTGATTAAGACCGGATGTGATTTGGTGAGGCAAATAACTACAATCTTCTTATTCTTCGTCAGGACACTATGGCTGTGAATTGTAACCCGGATGATTTAACTGTCTAATAGGCTATCACAACTCCTCTAGGCATTCTACGACATGCAACGTCTGTGTCCATTTAAAGAACCTTGGCACTCATGAATCGGTGCAATTATCTGGGGCATCCAATGTTTTCTTTAATATTCCGATACGGAGTGTCTAAAATACTATACAGCGCGGTCAACACAACCGGACACTAACAAATTGTAATAATTATTAACATTTGAGCGTGGCTTGCGCAATTATTGATGATTCCCGTGGATGCAACAGCTCACAATAAGTCGTAGGTGAATACTATTAAATATAATTGCATGTACCTACGCTGTTTATAACTAGACTTAAACTGCGGAGTGTCTGGGTAGGGGAAAGTACCCTTGTTTTTTTTCAAAATTGACCCCCACTAAAAATTTGTGTAATGGATGTTTTAGATAGAACTTACAAAAAAGGTTACTTTTTGACATTTTTTTAGTCTGGAAAATCCACTTGAATAGAGTAACACTTGAACAGGGGTACAAAATTTTCCAAATTTATTTTGAAAATAAGTCGTCGAATTCTTGCAATTTATTGACGTTGTTTAGCGATGAGGCCAATTTTTGACTTAATATGTTTGTTAATATGCAAAATTCCCAATTAATTATTCAAAGTAAAACGCCAGACAATGACGTCATGTAAATAAAGCTCATCAAAGAATTTTATTTTTCTATAATAAATAACTTGTAACAAATTAATACAATATAAATGCGAAGACTAGTTGTAATTATAAAACATATTACAGAGTATCCTTAAATATTATCAAATGTTTCGTTTACGTGATAAACTTAAATGAATGTTATAACACTGACGTAAGTAACTAAATTGTGAATAACATGTCCCTAGTTAATTACTAGTTTAACCATTTAAATCGATCTAGAATTAAATAATTATTATTGTTGTAGTATAAAATACTCATAATTATTTATATGCAGGTAAAGTCCAAAACTTTTATATGCAAAAAACTTTTCAAAAATGTATTTTTTTGTTTACATATTCTAAAATATGTAAACATCTTTTTTTACCCTATTAATTTATCATAAAAATGTCCGTTTGCATTAACATGTTTTCTTTTCTATGTCGTTGTGTAGATAGGGGAATTCCGGATAAATTGTGACTGCGCATTGAAAGACCGATTTATTTTGGATCTTAAACATTTCAAATTGTCCCATGTTGTTAAGTTCAACCCTTTGATCCTTAAGAAGAGTGACATGGGAAATAAGGTAAACTATAAGACTTTTATGCGTAAATGAGTCAATCATCAAAATATGTTTTTTTTAAATAATCTTATTAGACCAAGACCTGAACAAAAACGTACCAAAAGTGCGAGTGAGAAAGCATTGGGCACGCTTATATATCTGCAGTATGCGTTAGAGTATGATAGAACATCTACGGCTGAATTAAATATTTTTTGTATACGTCGCCGGAAAATATTGATTTGAGTGACGGTCATTTAAAAACTGCAAGCACGCGTTGCTTAAGTTTATTGTTTTTGTGATAAATATAAAGAAACTGGTAATTATTTAGTTATTTTGTAGTATATAGTATAATAGTATATATTACATAATCTTAGTTTAATTTTGGTTCAAAATTGATTACAAACACGCAAGTGAGTAAGACAAGCCAAAGTAGTATTCCTAAAACATTGGAGCTATTATCCCAACAAGTAATGTACTCAACTGCATATTTGCGTTATTTTAACATTTTTAAAAATATCCACCAAACATTTTATTTCTAGAAAGCCTACGGAATGCACATAGCTGGTATTCACATCCTTAACGCACCCCCTTACGTCGACAAACTGATGGCAATCTTCAAGCAGACCCTCAAACCTAAGCTGGCTGCAAGGATTATCATTCACAATTCTTATGAAGAGTTGCACGATCACATCAACCAGAACGTTCTCCCTAAGGACTATGGTGGGAACGAAAGAGATATGTCTACACTTGTTGGTAATTAAATATTTATATTATTTCAGTTAACTCTGGATATCCTTTCTATGCCGCAATTATTAGTTATTTGTGTAATTAACGTAAGAATTGGTGTAATTACGGCGCATGAACGCGCTTTCAACAGTTCAACGGTTAATTAAGAGCATACATAAGTGAAACGGCAAATAATTTTCAACAATAAGTGGGACGAAATTTTGCATTCGTGTCGCATGGCGTCATAAGAATAATATAGTCTTATATCGTGAAAAGATGACTAGAAAACGTTATGCATGTACTCGAAAAAGAAAACCTGTCAATGAATATATTATTATTATTATTACTGTCGGGACTAGCATGGAAACTCATCATTACATATAAATTATCATAATATATTTAAGTATATAATAATATTTGTTACTATGTAAACTAGTTGATAAGAAAAGCGTGTTGGCATGATTCATAATCTGACTGACGGCACACGCTGTCAGGTCAGTCAACTTTTGTAGCAATTTGCAAGACATCAAATTTCATCATAAACACATTTGCTTTCTTGATAAAATATAATTATTCATAAGAATTATTGAGCAACATTGTAACGAGTATGCGTTAGCAAGCATTTTCATGGCCGTATAAAGCAATCCGGAAATGTGCCATCTTATCAGATTTGCTCGTACTTAGTAAACTCACAGTAAACAAGTGACATGTGGTCATCGGGTCAACGTCCTGACCTCAGATAACCTTTCTTTGTTATAATTTCTATAAAAGCTCAAAGCGGGGCGAATCTGATAAGACACGTCGTCAAATCTTTAAAACATATAGTCGAATCTCTGCTCGTCGCATTCAGTTCAACTTTTCTCATAGCAACACGCCTTTATAATTTAACTTTATCAATTTAACCTTAATTCTAAATATATTGTCTGTAAGAATTGTTTCAAGTATTGTTGAGGAGAATAAACCTTTATTTACTCAAACACGCATCTACCTTCGATCCATCCATCCAAGTCCATCTACCTACCTCATCATCCTCACACCTCCTCGCAATATTACTAATATAACAATAAACATAACACTAAATAGACGCATGTTGAATTTTTATGACAAGTTATGTTTCGGTCGGCACGCGTCATTTGCACAATCCACGCGTCACATAGTTACGATCTTTTTAGACAAACTAATTAAATTAAAAAAAAAAAAACATCACAGTAAAGAATTATTTTTTAACCAAGAAGAGAACTGGGTGGAACTCGGAAGTCTTTCATTTAGCAGTGAATTGACCTCAAATGTTAGTGTAGATTTTTACTTACTGAATATCTATTTTCTGGGACTACTTCGATGAAAAAAGTTCTCCGCAAGGCTTCACCCATATTCGATTATAAGCAGATACTGCCAAAAATATTGTCGTATTTTTGCGTAAATCATTTTTTTAAATCATTCATTCATCGTCGGCACTATAACCCACTCTGGGATTTAGGTCCCTTTATGAAAAATAGTTTCACTCCCATCTATCTTCCGAAATCTTGTCTATTGCCCAAAACAGGATTTTAACCCTTTTTTGATGGCGGAATTCTTAGAACATGTTATAAAATCTAGGAAAACCTCTACCTGGATATAAATATTATTATTATACCAAGATACAGGTGAGTAATTTTAAAAAAAGCATTAAATGAGTGAGTAGTGTATACATGAGGCGTCTAATTCTAAAAAACGATAAGTTCACATTTGGTCAAAATTGAGAAAAAAATACGGACGTATTCTTTGTATAATTTTACACAATGTATGTTGATTTATAAATTCCAAAACGCGACATAACCCTACGAAAAAAATATTTTAAATCTCGATTTATTACAAAAAGCGCCAAGTTCATGTTTCATATTATTTAAAGCTTGTTTGTTTTCGTGCGTGTTTAAGTCAACCAATAAGGGAACGTTCAATATTGAAAAGGGCGTATCCCATGCTGTAGCATTTGGTAAACTCATGACAGTGCCATGGAAATATGTGCCTTATGCGGCATAAATTAAAAAGTGAGGTACAAGTAGCGCTATGTCCAATTTTATTTTGCCTATATTTATTACATTTAAGAGTTTATTGGCTGAAATAAATTGCAATTTGGTTTTAATTTCGACATAGAAAACAACGAAAAAAATAATTTCACGTTAAAACAAATAATTGAAGCTTGAAACATAAAAACGTTATTTTCCGAAAATATTGAATTGTGGACTTGTCGCTATTTGTAATTAGACGCCTCACATAAGCAGATTTAATTGGGACAGTACCAGTGCACCAACAATTTATATACATAATTCCATTCCCTTCTACTTCGTATTTTTTTTGCAATTCACATGTAAAAAAACAAATAATACAAATCCACAAATATTCATAGAATACATACGCTAGTTATATTTTGAACACTTATAAAATAATATCATATAATTTATGACCTGCGTTTTACATACGACATTGTTGTCTTTGCAAATAACCCAGAAGACCTTCAGAACAGGATGCAAGAGCTTGCAAATCCCCAAAGCAGGTTTAAAGATAATAATGTCTCAAAGACAAGAGTAATGATAAACTGCTTTGCTGTACCAAAATCAATCCTCATCAATGGCATTTGAATCGATGGAGTTAACAACTACGTTTATCTCGGACAACAAAAGTCAATTGACGGTGGTCGGTATGATGAGATTGCGCTCAGAACGAGTGTATTTGGGCGCCTGAATAATATCATCAAAAGTGACATCTCAAACGGCCCACGTGCTCGTCGTAGGTCCAAATTGAGTTTTTATTGTATTTTCAAACCATGATACTGGACACTCTTTAAACGTTGTAGATAATCTATTTATATAATTTTGAAGCTTTATTATCTTTTATAGTTATTTTAAACATTTTCTGACTGCATAAAGTATTTTTGTTACATAAAATAGTATTCTTTTAAACGTCTCGCTCTAATGTTTTAGAATATAGTCATATTTCGGTACATAACTGTACAGTGGTGTTAAGATTTTTTACGTTTATTAATTTTTAAACGCATTTATTATATCATTAGTATTTCAAAAAATTCAAACTTGACAATTCTATGTATTAATATATATAGAATACTGAAATGTCATTTTGACATTTTATATTGATTTCTATAGTAACGCACGTATATAATAATAATTTAATTGCTAGGACCCACTTAACAACCAATAATAGTGGGTAGTAAATATTACTTTTAACGAATTTTTTCCGAAACATACAAAACAGAATTAACTGAAAATGAATTCAATTCTGCCTAAAGATGGCCTAAAGATGGAAAAAATGCATTAGCAAAGTGTTCTGATATATTCTAAAAGTTTCAAATGTCTAGTTAGTCGGAAAGTTAGCTAAAAATCGATTGCAAGATTTGTACTGGACAAACAACCACCGGACAAATAAGAATACGAGCTAAGAAAAACGTTGTAAAAATACGAGTAACGTAACGTAGCATAGAGAGGTTATATTTATGAACAATATTTTAAACACCAATATAATCGATGAATCTGCCAACACTGGTTGTAAAATACGAGGTTTTAATTCCATGATTGAAACCACGAGACCTACGAGTTTATAAAATTTTCGACAGATGGATAGGTTTTTGATATGGATTTAAAATGATTTTTTGTTTAAATTTTGTCGAACAAACTACATTTTTTCATAATATCGGATTTACGAGGTCGGTGTCCATATTATATAACCTTATAACTATGCCAGTTTAAATATAAAAAGTATTTATATGAAGTTGATCTCACCATTTCATAACAAAGAAGCAATGCCTGATCTTAGATATAATTATTTTAACCTTTACTATTTTCAGATGACTGGAAAAAAGAGCTTCTGAGCGACTTCTGGAGAGAAAAGATTTTAAAGATATCGAGCATGATGAGTGACGAAAGTAAACGAATAGACAAGTCAATACACGATGAACTATTTGGAGTATCTGGGTCATTTAGAAAACTGGATTTAGACTAAATTAAAAATAAAATTGAGATGATCTTACCAAGTTTTTATAAGTAGGCTTTTAGGCTTTTTTTAATATTGATTACAACAGTTAGCTATGTATGTATTTAATTTTAGTTTTGGATTTTTTTTAAGATTTCGGGATACCTAGATTATAAAATATGAGGAACTTTATTACGTTAGAAGCCTGCATTAGCCCGGTTGTAAAATCGTTTCCACTGGTAAAGGGTCATAAATCAAAACCAGGCACTATGTTTCAATCCTCTTCCGTGCGAATAAGCAAGGCCATACCATGACAATGACGTTACGCGGTTAGACGAACCGAATGAAAAAAACAGCTTCTGCACTTGAGCCAATGGGATTATTTTGTTAGTTTACTTGCGTCTGATATCGAATAAAATTTGTTATAAGCTAGAATATGTTATAAGCTAACAGAGTTATTACCCTCCCAATTGGTACAACCAATAGCAGGTTTGTTATGTGCCTTGAGATAATAAACCAATGATGTTCCCGATTTATAAGATAGTTTTCAAAGTCTCCGGAAAATTGTAGGTATGCAGTTCGCCGTATCACACTTCACCGTGAAATATTGTATCGGAAATATATTATGGCCGTATATTAAAGGTCGTCTAACCTCTTTGGGTCGTATATGTAGTACTGAGATAATATTCATGTCTAAATAAAACACGGTTATTAATTGTTGGTTTACACTTTACAGGAAGCCAGCAGCAAAACATTGAAAATAGCCGATATACTTGATTATTAATTGTTAGGTTAAGTTAGGTTTTCATTCTTTAATTCATGAGTTTTGCCAAAATCAGCTAAGAAAATTAAATTAATGTTTATATTAAATCTAATAAAATTGGAGACCTATACTATACGATCGTCTCTTTCCGATAAGAAAGCTCACGGCGAACTGTGCCATGCTGAAATGTTTTACGTACAATTTACACCCCCTTAAAGTAAAAAAAATATGTAGCCAAATATTAATATAATCTAGCGTTTATAACACAATTTGTAAGTAGGTATAACTAATAAAAGTCAGTTGGATAAAACCAACGGATAGTCTTCATACAGCCTCAAGTTAACCAGTCTCAAAAACTTATTTTTGAACTCATTCTACCATAAGGTCGTACTTCAAAAAACGATGCGGGGTCCAAAAAAATGACCCAATGTCAATCGGGCTTTGAAATCTAAGGGCTAATCCAAAAAGATCCGGGATCTTTTTTATTTTTACCGATATCTGTGAGCAATAATAGTTTCAATTGCCCTTAATTTTTTACATACTATTATAATATAACTACCATTTCACATAATATTGTATAAATAGAATCAAAATTTTAATATTAATTAAAAAAATAAATAAAAACAGTTTTTTTTCTTCTTTGTTTCTTTTATTTTACTAATATACATCTTACTTTCCTTATAATATATTATTTTGATTCTCGAGTAGTAAATTAATTGAGTTTTTATTTATAAAAAAACAAAAACAACAAAAGTCTTTCACATTTTTGTATATATATTAATAAAATAGTGAGAAAGTAATGTATATTTAGCTCATAATTTATCATCAGTGGCTTAATATAATATAATAATACTAGCTGACCCGGCAAACGTTGTTCTGCCATATAAATTATTTCTAGTGAATATTTTGGTTGTTAAATAAAAAATAACGAATGTATTGTAAGTGTGTGGGGATGGAATCTATGACAGAAAGAGGAATGGAGCGCTGTAGACGATGACCGCCGATAAAAACAAAAAAAACACCAACCATTCATTTTCTCAATTCAAAATGAGTAATGATGTTCATAATGAATGAATTACCTGTGATAAGATCTCGTTATTTAATGTTTATGCAATAACCGTCTTGTCCCCTCCAGAAAATTAGCGGATATTGGAGAGCGTCGTATGAGCGGTGTGTGTCAGCGATAAACTCCAGATTATTGTTTCTTCTTCGAATCACGATTTCTCGCGTCGATGTGCGGTCGCCAACCATGATTCCAGTAATGTCGTCAATAACAGGCGCATTGAATCGACGCACGTGCTCTCCAGCTGGTGTTTTATCAGGGTTGATGACAATATCGTGATTGTCACTTTGCAATTCGTGCATGTGTGCTTTGAAGAATTTCAATAATTCATTGTGCTCATTCAATATGGCATCCAGTTCGCCGACGATGCGCCTGGCATTAGGCAAATTGGGGTTATTGTAGCCGCAACGTGCATCCACACGATTGTTGTCCTCACCGCCCATTAAGTAGATTTGTAAAAAATTATGTGGTTCGTTTGGCATTGGCAGCAATGTGACTACTTTGTAGTATACTTGGCCTTTGATTTTGAACGTAGAATGGAATTGTTGACCATTTGCCGCAGTATTGTGAACTATTTATGTTGATCTGAACGAAGTCATTTGGAAGCATGAATTGAATGTGCGAATGGACTTCAGGAACAGGTTTGAATCTGGAACCGTGCCGATGAGCAAGCCGTTCAATGGTTCTGGTGGTGTCTAAATTTCCGGTAGTTGCACTTTTCCTGATGCGCAACACATCCCGGCTGACTCATGTTTGAATTTGAGCGCATGACAATGGAGACATTATTTGTTCATAGCACCAATAAGCACTTTTGGATGAGCGGAATATTCAATATCTGGCTCGTACTCAAATGCGAGACGAAGGAACAAAGCGGATGTAAATGCTCGATGTACTTGTTGGCGTTGTCAGTCATTTGCTCTGCGTTTGTTAACTACGAACCGGCGCGCTTGGCTCCGTTCCAATTGTCGTTGTTGATTTCGTTCAGCTCGTGCCTCTTGTGATTGTGATGCACGCAATTGCGACATGCTCACACGCACGTTTTTGTTATCTTGTTGGATTTGTCCGTCTGTTCTTTCTAATCTACTATTTCGCATGTTTGTTGCTTTATTTGTTCGACGGCCCAAATGGCCCCCCTTGCGTCTTGCTGGCATTGTGCACTATAATACATGCACACAAAAATAGATAAATTAAAATAAATCGTACAAAATTTTGCACGCACTGCGTTGTGATATGCCGAATGAAATGTCAAAATGACGCGATGCCTCTCTTGAATTCTTCTCGGACGTAGCGCCATCTGTCATTCAACAACATAAATAATTTCGTTCTGTTTGAAATACGAACGACGGTTAAATTTGTTCATACAAAAATAATAAAATCGCGAATAAAAAATGGGAGGGTGGGGGTAGGAGAGTGAAAATTTGGAGTTATAGGTATTTTTTGATGCCAAATAATAAAAAAAATACAAAAAAAAATTGTCAAAAAATAAAAGAAATTTTTTTCTGGATAGAGATACCCTAATCACCTAGCGGTATGAAATATACTTGTTGACCTATTCTCATACCTAAAAAATATACATAAAAAATTTCATAAAAATCGGTCGAGCCATTTCGGAGGAGTGCGACCACAAACATCGTGACACGAGATTTTTATATATATAGAGATATGACTTTCAGGAATCACATAATCACACAAGATGGTCACACAATAATAATGGAATTCTACCTAACACTTCAGACTTATTCTTGTAAGTAAGTTTCGGCATCATCAGTGAGCCAACGACCCAAGGCTAATTATTCTGGCTTACTCTAAAAACTTCCTCTATCTTTAAATATCCTGGGCCAGTGTCAATTTGTACCAGCTGCTTTAGCATCCCTGTTGAGATTGTCAAACCACTGAAGATTAGGTCTGCCAGTTGACCTCTGACCATCTGGACTACAATCCAGTTTGCGCATCGATGCTAGACGCTTTCCATGCGTACGCAGGCATGACAATCAACACGCTGAAGACATCCTCTAGGACTGCCCGCTGATAGAATCTGATCAAGTGGAGCTGTTTGCCAAGGTTCGTCCACACACGGGTAAAGTTAGCTAAGCCGACTTGATATCAACGAAAGCCAACTTTGAGGCCTTCGAAAAAGAAGGACGGAATAATTCCAATCCCTCCTTAGATTCATGACTCTCGACTCCTAGAGTTTCAGTAAACGGGTACACAGATGATACAAAAGATAAATGATGGAAAAGCTAGTCAAGATTCTTTTTTATTTTCTAAACTCTTTCTATTAGCACCAAGGTTCATGGATGCTATATCAGTCATGTGCAGCTTAGTTTCGGGACAACGCTCTGTGGCACTAAAATCTTTTCAGTGTGCAACGTTGATAGCGTCATGAAAGGCGGCCGTGCATTTTATACGTAATGGGTGGAAATGGTATGACCCAAACCATGGTCCTTTGAATACATCGAGTATGCTCTCATCGGCTTTGGTGAGAGTCAAAGACTCCAACCCTTAAGTCAATATTTATCTACCTTCATATTATTTTATTACCTTCTGTGTTATTTTTGTCTTTAAATTAATTCATAACTTCATGAATTCAACGATTCTGATAGGCATTTTTGATTGTATGCATTTGCCGATAGTTTATATCGCAGCAGGTATGACATTATTTTGATCAGACATTACTTTCCTCGACAGTGGATTGCATTAGAATTCTTCTTCTTCTTCTTTGATGGCGCTACAGCTCAAGTTGAGCCCTGGCCTCCTCCACCGCTGTCCTCCAGCCGGAACGGTCCTCCGCACGTCTTTTCCAGTTCCTGATTTTTAGCAGCTGGTTGGCATCTTTTGTAACATTATCACCCCATCGTGTGCGTGGCGGATTGCATTAGAATACTTAGATCATTCAAAAATCGTTTTTTTCATCTATCAATCTGTTGAAAAAACTTGTCGTTAATAATAATGCCATTCAAAGTTTTTTGTGATAACAATTTCCAGTTTTTTATACTCCTTTATTTTTTTTTTTGCTGTTGGTGCTTAAAAAACACGTTTTCTATATGTACATTTTTTTACGTATTAGACTCAATCTATACGATATCCACTTATTGGTGCTACAGATCACATGCAATTTATACATCGCATAGATCAGTGGTCGGAAAACTGCGGCATGCGAGCCACATGTGGTTGTTTGGCCCCTTGAGTGTGGCTCTACCACAAATGACCACGTACGGACTAAAACAGTGAAAAATAGAACAGTCAAAATGTCTTCAAATATAACCAACTAGCAAGTCAAAGATCTTAAATTGGTTTCAGCTTTATCAATAGCAGTTGACGAGTCTTGTTACATAAATGATACGGCACAAATTTGTACGATTTATTTCATCTACTGGTCTTAAAGAAGAACTTTTAGGATTATTGGCACTCTAAGGTCAAGCACGTGGAGAGGATAATGCTGTAATTGAGTGCATGGAAAAACATCATATCGTCACTGTTCTGGCAGAAGACATTAATTCGAAAAAATGACATATTGAGTTAGTTATACCAAAATGTTCCTTATTTCAAACTTTACCGTCTGGAAACCTTCCTAATAAATAAACAGTCTTTATTTTAAAGTCATTATTTTTAAGATTACTTGATAAACTCACATAATAGACCATTTAAAAATTTTTAAAAGCTTTAAAGTCAAATTACTCAACACTAGTATTCTCCAGTTAGTGTGTTCTGCCAGAATAGAGACGATATTCCACTCGATAAAATTGTGTCAATTTCAACAGACATGGCGAAAAGTATGACTGGCGTAAGAAAAGGGTGTGGTACTATTTTGAAAGAAAAAGATAATCACGAGATACTTGCTTACCATTGCATCATTCGCCTAGAAGCGCTTTATGCGCAGACATTTCCAGAAGAAATTAGCAAAGTTATGGAATTTGTGATTAAAAATTTTTTTAGTAGAAATAGAGAGTGAGTACGCAGATCTTCTGCTGCACAATAAGGTACGTTGGTTATCAAGAGGAAACGTTTTAAAATGTTTCGCTTCCTTATTAATAGAAATCAATGCATTTCTCCTTGAGAAAGGTGTTCACTATCCAAAAATAACGGACAATCAGTTGATCCAAAAATTTTATTTCATGGTGGACGTTACGTCTCATCTAAATCAGCTTAATCGAAAACTGCGGGGGGAAGGAAACATGTTTTTTTCGATGTTAGAAGAAGTTATTTCATTCGAAAACAAATTATTCGTTTTTCCTCAAGATTTCGAAAGAGAATCTTTGCTAACAAGCCTGCTGAAACATCGCCAAGAAAATTATTATTGACATTTGCTATTTCAAAACAAAAATTTTAAATAAGAGGAAAGATTTTCTTAACAGATTTCAGGAATTCAAAAACAGCAAAGCGACTCAGTCTTTGTAAAAAAAACTCTTAATGCTGAGGTAACAGAATTTATTTTTTCCCCCTTAATTTTGACATTGGCATTTGAAATGCAATTGCTGGATTTAAAAATAAAGAATTATGAAGCTCCAAATTTGAACGTCTCTGTGCTGATTCGATATAATGGAGAAAAACAAATATGGACATGGTTCACAGCACAAGTAGTCTGCTTTAAAAGACCTGGAGAAGGAAGACATGATGCTTTTTAACACCTCGAATAGTATTCCTGACTGATATGATCAGTTGAAAAAACTAGCGTTTGTCGTACTTTCAATATCCGGTTCAACATATTCATGCGAACAATCTTTTTCAAGCTTGAACCTTAACAAGAGTAAATTGAGAAGTTGTCTTATTGACGAGAACCTGGAATCGTGCCTAAAATTAAAAACAACAACATACAAACCTGACTTCCCCAAAATTTTCAAGGGGATATTAAGTGTTTGTCATGATTTAATTGTATGGATACCTTACTTATAATTTAATTTTTATCAATAAATACGATCATTATTAAGTATGATATTATAGAGTTTTATTCAGTGTACCTATAGTTTAATTAAGATTTAAAACTTTAATTAAAGTTTATTAAGTTACCAGTATAGTATTTTTTTTCCATTGTTAATATAAAATTTTCATATTTACACAAAACATTGATAAAATCAGTCAAAAATAAATCTAGTATAATTTATACTATTTAAGACATTTATTGTTAATATTGGATAATTGGATATCTACGTTTAATCTTGGAAACACATAAGTTTAATGGAGTAAATAATATTAAATATATATATAAATATTAATGTGAATTTAATATGAGATTGCTATTTCTTATAGTAAAGACTTAATGAATGGATTAGCGAGATTGAAAATAGCAAAGCAATTAATCATGGCGTACTTATGGCCCTTCCGCTTCATAAATCTAATTAGTCAACCAAATATGAGATCATGGTAGAATTACTTTGTTAAAAGTGCGAAACATTGTTTTTTTCAATCTTTCTCATTTTAAATAATTTATGTGAAAAAATAAAATGAATCGGCAACTTACACATGGGTATAAATCTAACTTCATTCAAACTCAGTTTATTTCTTATGTAGCTATTTTTTATTAAAAGTATTTTTTCTGTTATATTTTCGCTTTAATTTTATGTTCCATAAAAATTGATAAAAAAAATCAATCCCGAAATCCCGGGATTATGTTTATCAATCCCGGGATTCATAGGTATCGAAAATAGCTCGGGATCCCGGGATTGGAATCCCTACTCATAAGTATTATAATAATGTGTACATTGATTAACACGTACTATCGATATATTATTACATGACATTGAAACCAATTATAATTTATTGTGCTATGAATAAACAATAGAGGAAGCTTTGTTATTGTTGGATTTTTATAGATTTAATGTAAGTATTGATAAATGTGTTCATGAATTTTTTGTCACAACACTTACAAAAAAAAAGTTTTTAAAAGTTATCATTAGGATATCTTATTATAATATGAGGCATCTAATTACAAAAATGAATAGGTTTACAATTCAATATTAGTAAAAAATTATGTTTCTGTGAGTAACTGGTATTAATGTTATTTAATTACTTATACTGCCCTTCTCAGGAAGAAGACAGTAATAGACTCTCACACACTTTCGAGATAAATGACATAATGTGTTTTTTCTCAAACTTTAGTACTGTGAATTTAAAAAAACGGTGGTAATTTTTATTAGTAGGATGTTAAAATACAAGCAAACTAATAATAAACAAGCTGTAACTGTAATGAATAGGTGCAATATATGCCTTTTTGCTAAAAAAAATATTTTAGAAGATGTCTATTTTTTCACTAAGAATTTTAACGGTATTTTAGTGATAATACTGATTTTAAAGTGAACAGAATATATAACTTTCAAAATAATTACCTAACGGATGGAATTCATAACTTAATTTTACAAATTGTGCGAGTTACTGCCTTGCACTTCCTTAGAAGGGGAGTATATTTTATATTATTTTTAAATAAGAAAAATCATATGACCATTTAAATCGGCTGATAAACTCTTTTTTTTATTTTTTATTTACTCATATTTGGATATATGATCAATATTTACTAATCTCCTAATCGGTTTCTACATAAATGGGTAACATAAGCGCTCGAAATGGAAAATTTTACGAACCGGAGCGCTTGATAATTTTACGAAAATATTAACACTGTTACTTATCTAATTCTATACATAATATATGTATTTAAAAAAATGATTGTGTTAATTTTTTTTATAATATGACATTATTATCTCGCTCAGACGGTCAAATTAATATTTACAGCGAGACGGAGCGATATTTTTGGGGATTGTATTAACCGAAACGGCGCTCCGGTGCGTTCCGGTCCATTACGAGCCCTGGTTAATATGCTAAGTATTTATTTTTTAGTAGTGAAATCTTCTGTTTGTGTATGAATATATATCGTATTTAACTGAACTTTCACCGGTAATACGTATTTTTAAGTAGTCAAGACTTATTCTGATATTTGAAAAAACATTGCATTGAATTGATTTTATGTGTCATACTCACATAAGGTGGCGCCCGTGGCTCAGTGTATAAGGCACTAATCTTTCATCCTGACGAATCATTTTATACACATAAATTGATCCTTTCGTACAGACTACAGATGAACGTAAGGGAAAATTAACTCTACTTCCATTAAAATAAGGATCATTATTCTTGTAAATAAAACTGTAACCACTTAACACTGAAGTTCATTGCAATAAACGTGATTTTTATATTATTTTTCCGAAATATATTATAAAGTTTTCAGTAAAAAGTACCAAATTTTCTTTTCATATTGTAGGTACTGTGAATATAAAATATATTATATTTTACCCATGAATTTACAATAACTAATATATACTACTAATAGGTAAATAACAGCGCTCGAAATGGAAAATTTTATGAATCGGAGCGTTCAATAATTTTCCGAAAATATTAACATAGCAATTTTATGTAGGTATGTTTTATAAAAATAAGTATAATAATAATGATATTTTTCCACGAGACCGATAATTTTATAGATTTCATGAAGCAAAACGGCGTCCGGTACACACCGGTCCATTTTGAGCCATGGTAGGTACATAACATATTATAACGCTGTTTGAAACTTTTAAATGTTTTTAAAATTATTAGTTGGCACGCTATTCGTCAATAGATTTTGTTCTTTTGGCCATCGCTGGTGGATACTATTTATTATTATTATAGCTCTGATATAAAAAAAATCACTTACATACCTACATGTGTACAGTTAAAAATTATAAATAGTAACTTAGTAAATATTTTTGATTGCAATAAGCTAATAAGATTTATCAACTCCATACGAACGCCGAATCAATATAATTGGAAGGTTATTTATAACAGTGCTCCGCAACTGGTGTGCCGTGAGACGATGCTAGGTGTGCCGCGGTGCATTGCTCCCAAAAAAAACACAAATAATTTTAAGACAAGGATCTCTACAAATGTACCAGATCACCATCGAAATAAAACAATTAATTTTGGATCCGTTTCAAAAACATTTAACTTTGCTGCAAAAGAAATGTCATCATTACTCTTATACAATCAATACGACTAGATTCGAAACCCTTTTGCAAACAATGACAAAAATTCTATAGAAGCGCTTTCCCTATAAATTCGAGAGGAATTGGTTGAATTGAGAAACGACGGGACGCTAAAACTGAACTTCGCCGATGTTCCATTAGCTATTTTCAGGATTTCGGTTAATAGAGAATATCCTCGGATTTCCGAGAAGGCTGTCTCAGTTCAGCTCCCATTTTATACGACATATCTAGGTGAGCAAAGTTTTTCAACTCAAGTTATAATTAAAAATAATAAGCAGTATTGCTTGAAGGGTCTTCACCGAGAGCTTCGGATTGCTCTTTCAAATATCAAGTCAAAATATATGAAACTTTTACGTTCATTGAAAAAAGTTCAGTTATCACAGTAATTAGCTCGTATTATATTGATAATACAAATACATGAAAATTTGTACATTTAGTTCTTCGTCGTTTGTTATGTTGTTTCGTTTTGTTTGGTTTTTATATTTAATTATTTATCAAATAAAAAAACACAAACTAATGTAATTATGGTGCATGTCCCCTACAAGGGGGTAGCTGACAGGGCTCTAGCCTGGGGGCCCAGGCTCAGGGGAGGCCGGCGTGGCAGGTCAACCAGATAAGTGAGATAAACTTAAATTACAATTTTGCTTGAAAAGCAAAAAAAAGTCGCCTGCGGCGCTACTACGCTGACATTAATATTTAAAACATGCGATTGTAGGATTTAATTAATTATTATGTCAATACTCGACAAATAATAAAATAGTTCTCAACGGACAACTAACCATAATTCAAGAGTGAGTGTATTAATAAATGCAAAAAATCGTAAAAATCGTAAAAATACAATAAATACCAATATTTTTCCTCGAACACCATTTGAAAAAATGGTATTTTAGGGTATCACACTGTCTTTAACCTTAGCGATAGGTAGGAGGGCCTTCCAAAGATCCCGGCCTAGGGTTCCCCTTCAGGATGTAGGGTCCATGTTTTGGTGTATACATTGTTTTACGTGTGGTGTGCCGTGGAATTCTCGGAAGACCTTTGGTGTGCCGTGGGTGAGAAAAGGTTGCGGAGCACTGATTTATATTATAATATTTTACACTTATCTGACTTCCTATGCGAAAGAGATAAAATATTCTTGTATTAAAACAGAACCGGTACATATTTAATGACCAAGTTTATTTGCTTCGACTTTTTCCTCGTATGCTCATTGGCAATTTTGAGCTTAGTATAAAAAAATCATTTGGCATAGAAGGATACCAAAATATATCGTGCATACAGTGAAACTATCATATTATTATTATAGTGTTGTACTATTGTGGACTCGGATATATCATAAAGAGGTGAGATACTTACTGATGCTTAGTTTTTTTTTGTAAAACTTTTCGTAAAGGGTGTTGAAAATGGCTCAGAACCAGTGATGGTTTTAGAGACACGTAGACTTGAGGTCAGGTTCGTTGTGGGTGCAAAAAACTGATATGTTCAAGAACGATTTTCAATGGGACTGATTGTGACAAAAAT
This sequence comes from Rhyacophila brunnea, assembly GCF_057557595.1. NCBI lineage: Eukaryota > Metazoa > Arthropoda > Insecta > Trichoptera > Rhyacophilidae > Rhyacophila > Rhyacophila brunnea. The sequence continues at coordinate 16,739,732 of NW_028232893.1, read as the reverse complement.
GTTATTTAAGTGTTTTTTTTTTAATTTTATCTACCTTATTGAAAACTAATTTTAGTGTGCACAGTGTTTATTTATTTGAGAATACTAAACATTGTGGACATAACAAATCTAAATTCAAGACGTACACAACATGAGATTTACATTATAGCAAATATTACCCTTATAAGAGAGAAGAAGAGAATATAGAATATAATAATAATAATAACAGAAAAACAAATTAAATCAAAACATACTTAAGTACAATTTAATACAAAAATAATTACAAGATAAAAAGAACTTTTTTATACAACGTTTTAAATTTTATGTTGAATCATATAAACTTGACTTGAGTAGCTTAAAACTAACATTATGAAAACGTGTTTTTAATTTTTATGGATACAGAATTTTTAATTTAAGCTGATGATACACGATGGTTATCGTTGTAAAGTGCGTAAGCATAAAGCATTGGTTTCTCATACCAATTGTTACGAGTTCGATTACCGTTGAGGTCACAAGTACCTTATGATTTTTTCAAGCTAAATTAGTTATATGATTGCTTCACTACTGCAATAAAATTGATAATGTCTGTTGTGATGTTCGTTGAAAATTGATAAGATAGTATTTTTTCCTAATTATTCAAATGTCATTATAGAAATACGTAACTACAATTAATAATGAAGTAAATTATTATGAATGATTTCATTTATAAACACGGCAAAGCCCGTTGACAGCATTCAAGATATACAGTTTAAAAAAAAGATAGCTGCTTATTATAACATCCGTAGCTAAGAGCCAGTATATCGTATGTCAAAAAATATCACATTAAAACAAACTCAATTTAAGATTGTTTACATGTAGATTTATAGATGATGAGTGGTGGAGTGATAAGTGAAACGGTAAATACTTTTCAACTGTATGTGGAACGAAATTACGGCCACGTTGTCATTTGGAGAGCGATAGCCGAGGTGTCTGCACGTTGATTCGATTTGTCATGGGGTCGGATGAAAATATTCATAAATCGTGTAAAGTTGACTAAAAAACTTTACGTATGTGTTTAAAAAAGAAAACATGTCAATGAATATACTATTATTATTACGAATATAATATTAAACATAAAATAAAAAGGACACATGTTGAATTTTTATGACAAATTATATTTCGTTCGCCTCGCGTCATTTGCACCCGCGACCCGCAATCCGCGCATCGCCTAGTCACGATATTTTTAGACCATGCCTCAGCTGAGGTGTAGCCTTTATCTGCCAATGAATAAGACACAGAGCAACTATACTGAGCCTTCTTATTAATTAAAATAAAAAAAGGTAATGGTTAAAAATTAGAATAATTTCCTACTCACAAGAAATACATTTCGAGATCTAGAATTAGTAAACAAGTTTGTTTATCTAGAATCAAACATTATTAAGAAAGAAATAAGATAGCGTCTAAAGATTGCAAAAATGCAATCACACGACTTACTTATATGGAGGGATCGCGGAATCTTAATTGGTATGAAAATATGTTTCCCTTTTTGAGAACGGATGTCTTGGAAATAGTATATTAGTGTCCAATGCTTTATACATCTTGGACAGAGCACATTGCAAATCAATAAATCAGCTAGAAACTTGAGGTGCGATAATTATTAATGATAAGCCGTCAGCAATATGTCTGATAGGAAATTTGGAGTTTTTTGAACATATTATTTGGCGTGGACCAGATAACCTGAAGAGACTGGCGGTTTTGTGTAGCCTTCGGGAAATGCTAAGCAGAGGAAGAGAATTGGTGTGGTTTTTTGAGGATAGCTTTCAACATATTCTGAGAGAATTAGAAGACAGTGGCGACTGGGGAGTCTTGGCCATAATGACGCTATCTGGATGGTCATGATTGAACGAATGTGAACCGACCGGTTTCTAAAATTTATGAGTTTCAGGTGTCTATTATAAATATACTCAAAAAGTGAATTGGTTTTAAAAATACAATATTTTTAATTTATATCTACTCGTTTTCTGCAAAATTGTACATACAGCATGTTGGTTTTGAGATATAGATATTAAACCAAGGCATTTTTTTTACAAAATATAATAATGATTGTGACCACTTATTTTATCCATGTCTGATTTAGAATTACCTACTTTAATCATTTTATCGGGTCTGCCATGAATATTAAATTTATTTAAAAAAAAAAAACAAATACTATTTAATTTTTTGGCAATGAATGTTTTAAAATTATTTCAATGGCAATATAATGATCGATCGAAGTTTATGTAGGTATGTAACTTAATTATCAACGAATTAAAAAAAATAATTATATCATATACCTACGTTAGTTTTTTATATTAATTTCCGGTATATACGAGTATCATTATATTCTCTATAGACACAATAATAAATATTTTCAAAAAAAGAAAACCAAAAAAGGTATATAATTTTTCTGAATGTCTAATAAATTAGTATTCCGCGATTTCTAAAACCTGTTTATTAATTAAGCATGACTAATACATAGATAACTGATCGTTATTCAATTATTTTATTATAGTTTTTTTTAAATTAATATTAGGTAGCTATATTTGTATAACTATGGAGTTCAAATGAGTGTTTCCACTTTAATGTTTCGCCAAGAAATAATTAAGTAATTTAATTCGATCATTATTTTTACTTCTTCTTTTGGTACCGTCTTTTATCGATGATTGGCGCAACTTGCAATACACCTACATATCCTGGTCTAAGCATATCAGATCTCAAGCGTCTGTGACATTGACCCACTTTCGGAGGTTGCATAGCCTAGAGTATCATACTTATATGGCCAAAGTATACCAATTTTCTACGTTTGCCAATAGCATTTTATCCTATTGACTCGTCTTAATCTGTGCAGGACATAATATTAAATACAAATACATCTAAAAAGCTTCTAGCTTTCATATCATCCGTTAATTTAATGCCCATGCTTTGAAGCTGTAAACCAGTATAGGTGCGATGTAGCATCTGATCGCTCTCCATAAAGTGTCCATTGCTAATGTCTTGATTGCAAAAGAGATGTTTAATTTCTTCAAAAGTGCTTTTTACCATCTATATAGTGATCTTAATCTATTGTAAATAGTTCCATTATATAGTTAAGCGCGTATAATTTTCATATTAAAATTTTAACAATTATTTAAAGTTTATTTTTGACTTAAAATAAAAAATATTTTTAACGTTTTCAGATACATATTTATTAATTAACACAGTTGAAATTGTAAATTATCAAAAAAAGGTCTCAAATTTCAAGCTTCGCATTTTTCCGCTAGATGTTTCTGGTAGGTAAAGACATCGCCTTAAGGGGAAGAGGCACGCCAGCAGAGAACCTAGCGGAAAAATACGAAGCTTGCAATTTGAGATTTTTTTTGATAATTTACAATTTCAACTGTACTAATTAATATATATATATATATATCTGAAAACATTAAAAAGATTTTTATTTATTTTTTAATTTAAATATAAACTGGCAATTTAAAAAAATGTAATAAAATGTGAATTCGTTGCATGGTCAAATCTTATTATTACATTTTATTTTATGGCCATATTTATTATTAAAATTTAGTTTATTAAGTGTTAGATTTTCTGTCGTTTAGAGTTTTGACTAATTCATCGTTTTAATATTTTTTATATATATTTTAAAAAACATCGATTTTTATAAAAATATAAATGTGTATAACTTGAAATCCTTATTATTTATATCAAATCGAGCTTCAATATTGGGACCATGCCTAAAATAATATTTGATATAAATAAAAAGGATTTTAGGAAGTTATACACATTTATATTTTTATAAAAATCGATGTTTTTTTTAAATATATATAAAAAATATTAAAACGATGAATTAGTCAAAAATCTAAACGACAGAAAATCTAACACTTAATAAACTAAATTTGAATAATAAATATGACCATAAAATATAATGTAATAATAAGATTTGACCCTGCAACGAATACACATTTTATTAAATTTTTTTACAATTACTTACCAGTTTATCTTTAAATTAAAAAATAAATAAAAAATATTTTTAGTGTTTTCAGATACATATTTATAAATTACTACAGTTTAAATTGTAAATTATCAAAAAAAAATCTCAAATTGCAAGCTTCGTATTTTTCCGTTAGGTGCCTCTTTTCGCCTCTGATAGTATAAGCATCCCCCTTAAGCGCTTGCCTATAATATCGTGGGTCCCAAGTTCGAATCCTGTGCCTGGCAAGTACACATATTGAATTCAATTTGTGTATGAGTTAGATTATGTACCTAATAGGCTGAGCAAGTGGCTGACATACATTTCTCGTAAAAATCAAATCTGTTAATGCAAACCTCTACTCTGTGGAGGCCTATAAATAATATGATCTTATTAGGATTGGACATTGTCGAATAATAATATATAAAAATAATTATCATTTAATACCTTTTGTAATTGTCAGGACCTCAATTAAAAATATGTACTTTAAAATAAACAATACAATATAATGCTCAATATAATAAAAATCAAAATACTAGTTTACATTGAGTTACTCTGTAATCAAAAATATATACGCCTAAATTTATTCGCTTTAGGCCAGTGGTTTCTAAATTTCATGCCTCTCTTTCAAAAAATCAACATTTGGCGCCTCCCCCCTATTTATTTCAATCAATAATATAGATACCCTTTTAAATAGTCGACAATGTACTAATACAAAAATTAAAAAAAAAAAACAAAAATAAACAAGGATTTACTACTTATATTATATTCATTTTTAATTTAATTTGTTTTTCATGCGACGAATGTGCTTGTTTATTGACACACTCAATTTCAATAGTACTTAAGGGGGGACATGCTCGTCGAAGGTCAAAATTGAGTTTTTATTGTATATTCAAACCATGATCCTGGACACTCCTTAAACGTTGTAGATGATCTATTTATATAATTTTGAAGCCTTATTATCCTTTATAGTTATTTTAAACATTTGATGACTGCATGAAGTATTTTTGTTACATAAAATAGTATTCTTTTAAACCTCTCGCTCTAATGTTTTAGAATATAGTCATATTTCGGTACATAACTGTGCAGTGGTGTTAAGATTTTTTACATTTATTAATTTTTAAACGCATTTATAAAACCATTAGCATAATTTATTACGAGATAATTTTTGTAAAATATTCACGATAAAAAATTATATTGATAATCTCTGTGATCCCAAATTTGACAAGAATTAGGCATTTTATTATTCAAAAAATTGGCAAGATAAACACATTTGAAGATGATTCTAAAGATATTTATTATAAGCTATGTCTTTGACCATTCAAGTGTGATAAACATTTTATGAACAATGATTGCTTTATAATAATTATTTACCTAAGAATAAGGTAGTGTTTTTTTGAAATACGCCATTTCTTTTGTCATTCCCTAGTGGTTAAGCTACAACATACGGCCGTAGTCATAAATTGAAAAACTATAATTAAAGTAGGGAGTAAAATGATATTAACGCGCGTGTTTGAACATGTACCGTTTAAAAAAAAATAAAAAAAAATTCGGTTAAGTACATGTTCAAACACGCGCGTTAACATAATTTTACTCCCTACTTTAATTATAGTTTGTCATTTTATGGCTACGGCCGTATGTTGTAGCTTAACCACTAGGGAATGACAAAAGAAATGGCGTATTTCAAAAAAACACTACCTTATTCTTAGGTCAATAATTATTATAAAGCAATCATTATTCATAAAATGTTTATCACACTTGTATGGTCAAAAACATAGCTTATAAAAAGTATCTTTAGATTTATCTTCAAATGTGTTAATCTTGCCGATTTTTTGAATATTAAAATGCCTAATTCTTGTCAAATTTGGGATCACAGAGATTATCAAAATAATTTTTTATCGTGAATATTTTACAAAAATTATCTCGTAATAAATTATACTAATGGTTTTATGAATGCGTTTAAAAATTAATAAATGTAAAAAATCTTAACACCACTGCACAGTTCTGTACCGAAATATTACTATATTCTAAAACATTAGAGCGAGAGGTTTAAAAGAATACTATTTTATGTAACAAAAATACTTTATGCAGTCATTAAATGTTTAAAATAACTATAAAAGATAATAAGGCTTCAAAATTATATAAATAGATTATCTACAACGTTTAAGGAGTGTCCAGGATCATGGTTTGAAAATACAATAAAAACTCAATTTTGACCTTCGACGAGCATGTCCCCCCTTAATCTAAATTCATCATCGTTCATTAACAAATGGATTCTATCATGGGCCCCACATCCTGAAGCGGGTCTCCAGGTCAGGATCTTTCATCCAAATATTTAATTTTTATTATTTTTACTATTAATAAAATAATATAAAAAGTGTATTAGCAAACTAACCAAGAACTCGGCAAATAGATTTTTGTTTGCTTCCATATATCTGTCGTAGAAATCATTTAAAAGTAGACATTTGAACATGAACATTTGATGACTGCATCAAGTATTTTTATTACATAAAATAGTATTCTTTTAAACCTCTCGCTATAATTTTTTAAATATAGTCATATTTCAGTACATGCATGTGTAGAGGTGTTAAGTTTTTTTACGTTTATTAATTTTTAAACACATTTATAAAACCATTAGTATAATTTATGTCGAAATTATTATTGCGAAATATTTAAGATAAAAAATTATATTGATAATCTCTGTGATCCCAAATTTGACAAGAATTAGGCATTTTATTATTCAAAAAATTGGCAAGATTAAATCATTTGAAGATAATTATAAAGATACTAATTATAAGCTATGTCTTTGACCATTCAACTATGATAAACATCCTACGAATAATGATTACTTTATAATAATTATTGACCTAAGAATAAGGTTGTGTTTTTTTGAAATACGCCATTTCTTTTGGCATTCCCCAGTGGTTAAGCTACAACATACGGCCGTAAAAATTATGTTAAAAATCGAAGAAAATACGCATGGCTATGTCGCCATTATTTTTTAAATTTATTTGTAAAACTCTTTTGTATTTTTTTAATAGGATTTTTTTTTCTCTTCAAAATAAAGCATTGGCGTGCCATGCAAAATCATTTCGCGTGCCATAGGTTCACCATCCCTGGTCTACGGTCTAGATTATTTAGCAGACATCTAATTATTTTGAGAAATAAATTTTCAAGTTTTGTCTTATTTTTTACGATTGGTTCCACTTGTTGAAAAATATGCATAATTGAGTCACGCGTTTAACATTTAGATTCTTGGATTATTTTTTGTTCAAATTGTTATTATACTACATACGTTAACAAAGAGAACTGGTGTTTAGGATTATAAAATACGTTTTTTTGTTTTTATTTGACAAACAAAATATTGTTTCAATATTTTTGTTTTCGTTTTATAACAATCACGCCATCCGACAAACTACTAACATACCTACATAATATTTCATACCATTTACATAATTAAGATATCTAAAACTATAATGTTTGAAACTTTGTCGGTTGTTTTTATCGTAGCAGATTTGTGGGTTTCCACCATGTGTCCATCTTTCTTCTTTACTCGACGTTTCGTGCTCGTTGCCTCTGGCCTCTGCAACGAGCCCGAAACGCCGAGTAAAGAAGGAAGAAGGAAACACGGTGGAAATCCAAAAATCTACTACGAGATCATTTGGAATTTATTACCAAAACACCTAAATTAGTGTCAATTAATCGTTATAATTTTTAAAAACCACCAATTTAATATTATTTATGAAAAATGATAATTATATATTAGCTAATTATATAAACATATGCTATAAACTAATAAATACAGGGAACACATAATTAAAGGAAACTGAAATACCTAAAATGTGTGGAGTAACAGGTAACCAATCTCGAGTGTGGACAAAATAATATGGGATAAACTTATACACGTTTCAAGAATACGTCATTCTAAGCTTGTCCTTCGTTCTGACAACTGTTCTAAGTTTATGTACTAACGATAATTTAATATTGGTGTATTTGAAGGTTGCAATACATACCATTGCACGGCTATAATATGTATTTCATTTTCGTAAGACACTCACATATTCAAAATCCTGCTTCAAAAGGAAGTGTACTGAATTCTGTTTATTTATCAGTTCTGTGGATAAGCCCCTTTTTGAAGTAACTAGGTATCTATATCATTTTGAATAATCTATTTCATTGTAAATTATGTTTTTAAACATTTTTTTTCTATGATTTTAGTGCGTTAAAAATATTATAGATTGTTTGCAATTATATACGGAATATTATGTACCTACGTATTTTTGTCAGATTATAATCATAATACTAATGTGTGTCATTAAATTTATCGTTTATTTAAAATAAATGCCTACTGTTATGAATGCATATATAATTAAATAAATATTTGTTATATTATGTAATAAAACACATTTAATGACACACGTGCGAGTTCAAGGTTTCAGTTAAAATTAACATAACATTATTTTTCTTTTGAGTGTGTATAAACATTAGTTAATCTATCATTAGGCACTAATTCATAGTACGCTGGCCTAAATCTAAGCTAACTGACATTGAATAACCAGCCGATATTCAATGCCATCTCGTTTAGGTTAGGAACATCTTTAAAAGATATTATTACACGTCACTTGTCTTAAAATATTGTCGACGAAAGTAGAAGTACTAGTCGTAGTATATCGAATCTTTTGGATATGTCTAGTAAGTGATATAATATAATATTTGCTATCGTGTATTGTGGACATAAAAATGTATTATAGGAAGTTTGTTGCGCACTTCAAACAATTATGTTGAATACGAATAGTTGAGTTGGAGATGAATACACTGATATTGATGTAGTGAAACAATTTCATAAAAATATACTCCACAGGCTTTGAAAAAAATCACAGTAACCTCACCGGGAATCAAACCTGGAGCGGGGATAAAGTACAAGTACCATGTACACTAGACTACGTGGTTGCCATTATTGATGTAGTTACGAAATAAAAAAATATGCGTGCATCTATAATAATTATTTTTTAGCAACGTGGTTTTTGTAAAATAATCAAAAAACGATCACCTGCCTAAAGCTTTAATTTTTTACTACTGTCTTGCGTATTATGTGGAAGTGTTATTTTACAATTATTATTAATATATAAGTCTTCTAAAACTATCCAATAAATATTTTACATGCTTTGAAAAATGTTATCTATTATTTTAAGGAACTACTACAGCATTATTGTTTATTATATAACATAATGCACGTACAATTTAATTAATGATACGAATGTAAACAACGCTATGTTTTGTTAATCTGTCATTGACTTAATATAGATAATGTAATTTCAAAGATAAGCCTAAAATGGCTTAATTCTATGAAAAATGTGAAATAATTATATACAAAAAGATATGTACATAGTTGTGAAAAGTTAAGATTCACCTTAATTCAATATAATAGATAATTGTAATATTAATAAAATGAAGTGTTTATTTGGTACGGGTTTTACATTCCGCGCATTGAAATCTCTAATACCTATCTGTTTAGTTTTTGCATCAAGGCTTCCACTACTTAGAGAAGCGTTTCAAGATTACTTATGTATATATTATATATTGTTGTTTAAATGACAAAAAATACTAAGTATTTACATGTTCTGTCACATTTTGTTACTTAGTTTTTTTAAGCTATGTTGACGGAAATGATAGCGTTCTAATTATTTTTCTTGAAACATAAATAATTACAAGGTAAAAAAAACTTTTTATATACAACGTTTTTAAATTTTCTATTTAATTGTTATGCTCAAACTTGTAATTGATATGAAGTAAATAAAAAAATAACAAACAAACAAATATAGAATACTGAAATGTCATTTTGATTTCCATAGTAAGGCACGTATATATTAATAATTAAGTTGCTAGGACCTGTAGTTGCTGAAATAACTTTCCATACAAAACAGAATTAACTGAAAATGAAAGATGGCTAACAGTATTAAAAAATACATTGGCATCGTGATCTGATAAATTCTGAAAGTTTCAAATGTCTGGCTAGTCGGGAAGTTAGTTAAAAATCGATTGCAAGATTAGTACTGGACAAACAAGAATACGAGCTAATAAAAACGATGTAAAATAACGAAAAAAACTCCGATTAGTTTCGATTGAGTAGAGAAAACAATATTATTTAACACCCAATACGATATCACGCAGTCTAGATACGCACATGCGTCTTTCCAAGAATCGTGGACAGATTTAAGTTTTACAAAACTATGCAAATAACATAACTTACTGATCATTCAAGATTATGAGTCAATCAAACAAAAAAAAATGATTGACCTAGATTACGAATTGCAATTCGTCATTAATAGTATGTTGTAATTCGATACATGTTATGTAAAGCCTAATCTAGATCAAAACGTAAGCATGAGCAGTAACGGCTCGTGGATAAGATATTTGGGGGTGCTGGAGTCGATTAAAAATAAAAATAAATGTTTATATGGATTATATTTTACCATAACATCAAAATTTAATATAAATCATTAATTATATTAATATTTAAAATAAAGAACTTTGCATAAATTGCTTGCAGAAATAAATTTTAACAATGTTAATAAATCATTATAGCTATATTTGCGTCACGACACAGAAATGGAGAAATATTGAAATCGGACTGTCTGGTCCGCAGTACCGATTAGGCTTCTATTTGCGAGCGCCGCTGCCCGCGCCCTCCTTTGCCGACTCTAAAATATTCTATTGAAATCGGTACTGAGCAAAATCAAGTAGGTACCTACCGCGGTGTATGCTAATACTATTGGACATTGAATGTATCGATGCGCTTGCGAGCTGATTACACGGTTAATAATATTGATATTTTCATATAATATACATAAATTTATGTACATTGTATGATTAATTACATTTGTCTCAATTTGTTTGGGGGTGCTACAGTACACGGTACAGTGCATATGGACGAGCCGCCACTGAGCATAGGTAAATACAAATACATAGGCACTTCTGTCATGAAAATATATTAAATTTTAATGATCGAAAACGTATGCTAATGTTTAGAAAGAAATGTGTAGTTTTGATACTACAGGTTGTATTGAATGTTCAAAATTCATTGAACTAATGTTTCTTGGTATGGACTACAATTTATAAAATGAATTATTATTCATTTTTATCTCACTTTATGTCAAGTTTTTTGATGGTAAATTATCATACAAATCATTAAAGGCACGTGGTTTAAATAAACGATTTTAGAAACCAGTTGTATGACCAATTTTGTATGACATACACGCAAGGACGAAGTGTGCGAAAAATAAAATGACTTCATACGAAATAAATTTTAGTCTGCTCTTTATAGATTAGTTTGCCAAAATCATTATATATTTTTTTATTCTTTCACAATAAACAAATAAATACAGATGACAGTGATCAATAATTATTCTTCTATCGGTCAATTTTGCAATATTTTGCGATATTTTTAAAGAAAATTATTAAAATATAACCTATTAAAACAAGAGCAATTTATTCATACTCTTTTTGTCTGCAGGGTTATTCAAAATAAATAAAAAATAACACGGATATCACATAAACAAGGCGATTATCTACAATAATTCTAATGTGATGCATTTTGAATCATGTAAGAAGTGTTAATTATGTTACTCAACAACATTTGACAGACTGTCATGGTAGGCCGTGTTAAAAAAATGTCATGCCTGACAGTTAACTTCCTGGGATAATTAAATCCCTAAATACAATATACCTAATATCATATTGATCACATTTTTTTATTGATTTGAGAGTTAAGTAATATGTTAGAATAGCCCTGTAATAATGTCTATAACCTTTGCTGCTAAAAGAACCAATTTTATATTTAGATACTGTACGACTTATAATGACGGTATGTTATTATAATAAGTACTATTTTGTTTGGGACATAAAAAAAATAAGAATATGGATTATTGGCTCCAATTTATTTTATGTTATCAATATTATCAGTTTGTGTCTGTTTTAGGAGACACACACACGATTGGTAAAAAGCGGTCGTTTCTTTTTTTTATTGAAAACCGATTAGCAAAAAGATGACCACAGGTAGTAGTCTGCCATTTCCATGTTATAATATTATGATTTCTTACAAACATCATACACTGAATATTCCATAGAAAAACTATTATAATATTTTTATACACGCGATATTAGTAAAAATGAATTTGCAGTCAAGATGCAGAAGAAAAAATAATTATAAGCCTACATAGTATCTTACTGTCCTTCAAATTTGGTTGCCTTAGATTGTTTGAATATGTATTTAGGATAGAAAGTCACGTATGATAATATTATACCACCGACATTAATGGGAAGCCGCAGACAAAAAAAACGTCGTCGTTGACGTAGTACAGATGGAAGACAAAGGTAGTGTTGGATTGGATTTAAATAACTTGGGAGTCCAAAACTTGAATTGTCATTCTAGAGTCTAAGATCTATGTTTTGTTTTAGCGCCAGAAGCAATCGAATGTTATAAAATAATAATTGCGTATTAACCACTTTAGTTACCGGTAAAATATGGCGCGTAATAATAAATTTTATTTACGGGCGTCTGTATTTTTTTTTGTAATAATCCTTGAATAAAGGTAATTGAATCAGTACAGTTTATATAGTCGTTCATAAATGTATCACGATTAAAAAAAATGTACCTCCTCCAACTCCGATCGTCATAAATGTCTATATCCCCTGTCTAAATTAGGATACATTTTAACCCCCCCCCCCTTACTACAGCATTATGTAATTTTACAGAATAATTTATCATATTATATCAAACCTTATGTCATATCAAACCTGACGTTATATATTGAAGACTACCTCTGTAATGATCACCATATAACAGGAAAATGTACATTTATTAATTAGTAATATTTACAAAAAAATATATCGTCACCTCAGTACTATAACTAGATAACTTGATTTTTATTGTTTTTGAGTTAACTATTGAATATGATTATGCATTTTTTTCTCTACAAAATAATACAACTAGATAAGTTAGAAATTAATGGGAACTGTATTAATATTGTGTTTTAAAATATTAGATAAATTTTAAAACATAAATACATTCTGGTTGGGCCATTTACGTTCCCATTCCACTCCGTATCTCCTCACCCACCTCCTAATCCCCAGTGTCATTGTCACCAGACAATCAATAAGCAATTACGGGTGATGAGAGACGGTGTTACAAAGAACATTCAGTTGCATCTCGATAGCGGGTGTGAGCGGGCTTCTAATCGCTTTCCGTCGCTTAAATGATTGACCTATTCGGAATATATCATCATCATTCATATACCCTCACATATAATCCATAAAAATGTGCCACAAAGTACGTGAGTGTACAAACCGGGTGTCCCAAAACAACAATACCGCGCGAGCGAAAGTTGAAACCAGACCACGGAGCCATCATACATCATCACAAAGGTCAATTTCTGGCATTCTGTTCCATCGCCCCCACCCCAAGATCCGACCTCCTCATCTTCCCACAAAATAATTAAAGTTCACTTAAAGAGCTCAACCACATTCAATAAATAAAATATTATATTATCAACAATATTTCCGCATACAATTAAACATTATTTAATTGTTTCCAATCAAACAAGTTCAGTTTTCCATTTTTATTTTAATAATAATTTTAGCCTAGATTTATTTTAATCAAGTAAAGTTTAAAATTTATTTTCCCAACACGGACAATGAAAAATCCTGGGATTAAAATTTAGAATTGTTTATTTATGTCTATGGTCAATGTTCTGTAAGGTTTTTTATTGTTGATATCGATCGACCTTGTTTTGCGGTTTGTATACTTACCCCAGTAATAAGTTAAATTTAAAAAAAGGTAAAAATCGTTGGTGTATCATAATTTGGTTTATATCTATTTACAATGATCGCAGACAATATTTACGTATAATTATTTTTTGTTATACTTAATTCATTTTGTAGTATAGTTGTAATGTATTGACACCTTTTTTATCTAGACCCAACATTTAAAAATAATTCCTCTTCTTTACTGGCTTGAAGGTTGCAACTTAGTGGACCGTGAAGGCATTTCTGTATTTTTAAATGTACTTGCTTATAATTTATCTCAGGTCAAGGATTTTCAATGAATTGGAAGCCAGACTGGAATTTAAAACAGAATAAATTTAGATGGAAAAAAAATGCTTTGTCAAAATTCTATATTTGCCTATGTATTTTCCGAAACATAATTAATAGGCACGCGGTGTAAATAACAACACTATCATTTTGTATTAAGTGTCCTTGATAACTATTTTAGAAATCGGGAACTTCAGCTATTTCTTCTTCCAAAGTGCAGAACCAACCTCCGATTGATAATATGAATTATTGAGCAGTGACTATGTTCGCTTAGAATATTGATTTATTCCACTTGCGTGAGAATTAATTATGGTAGACGTTGTTTTATAAATCATTAAAGTATGGTTAAAGATTACCCAATAAGACAAGGTAACTTAGCTACTATGAAACGCTGAAAAGCTGCATAATTCGGCCATATTTTACGCAAATATGATTTACTCCGATAATACATAATACACATAAAGATATATGGCAACATAAACGTAGGTAGAAAAAGATTCTTTTGGCTATATAACCTCCGTAAGTGGTTCTGTGACCAAGATGTTGGGGATTCCATTCCACTGTCGCAGGATAGGGAGGTGTATTGAAAGTTTTTTTTCCAAATTTCGATAGAAGACCTGCTCCCATGTGTACTGTCCACTATGAATGTTATACGCATTTTATCTAATTGGGACAAATTTAATTAATAGTTTATGTTTAATAAAATAATGTTACATTCCCTAATCATGTGAATTTTTCATTGAACAAAAAAAGGGTCTACTTAGTTCATTCGATAAACATCCATGTATTTTTTATTATGTTTCTGTTAACTATCTTATTGTCCTGTTTTTTAGATAAATAATATTCTTAATTCTTTCGACCATGTCCGATCCTAATATGATCATATGGGCCTCCACAGAGTAGAGGTTTGTATTGACAGATTTTGTTTTTTACGAGAAATGGTTTTCAGCCACTTGGTCAACCTATTAGGTCCATACCCTGACACCCACAAATTGGAAAACAATATGTGTAGTTGCCAGACCCAGGATTCGAACCAGGGAACCACGGCGTTATAGTCCAATGCTTAAGCCGCGCGGCCACCGTGGGTATATTGTTAATACTGTTACTTTATCCACCGTTTTTTGTCATGCCTATGTTGTGAATGATTTCAATTTATAATAAGTAAAATGTAAAATAAATAAATTTTAATTTATATATATTGGAGAGTTTTTTTTTCCAAAAACGTGTTTAGCAATCATACAACTCAGCATTAAATGAGTGACACACTTTGATATGTACGTTTTGTTGTCAAAACACAACAATAGAGCGATAATCACCATTTCCTCAATCATAACTAAATCAGTAGGGTCTGTTATGAATTTCATTATTGCGATAATATCTCTTGTAATATAATGTGCACTGTATTTATATAAATTCGAAGGACAATGCATGCATCCTCACTCAATCTTCGAGTCCGTCACGAGTATTTCACTCAACATAGACAACCGACGTTCCACTCGATTAAAGAATTAATTTCATTAATTTAATCACTCTCTTAATCACGCCGATCTCACCAGTACACCATTACTCGCTATTATTATAATCTCACGCTGTCATATTTATCATCTGTATTCTTGTATTCACAACTTTATCACACATATTAACACACCTCATCGTCCCTAAATATGTTAAGGGGTTGTTTATTTCACAGTGCTAATGGTTTTAAAATCGTAAATGAGCCCATATTAATAATATACGAGTATTTTAATAATTATGTAGATATCGGTGGTCATTTAAATTCATCTTTCTTAACCAACCATTTCAAAAATCATGTGATATGCTAATCATTATCGATGAATCATTATATAAAATAAATCACTACAACATTCTTTGACGAGTTTTGGAACAGTTAAGAGGTTTATATTGTAGACTGGGTCATCATTTTTTCTGGTTTTTTTTAGTTACACAATGAATTGACCTTCTTAACAGATGTTGCTCTCTCAGATCGATTCCTTTACACATTTATTGACGTATTCGGTGGTTAAGATCTTTATGAAATCTTTCCTCAGGCTTGATACTCTAATTAAATATTATTCATATATTTTCTTTTATTTTATTCTATGTAGTACAAGATAATATTCCCTTCAAAATGTTATTTGACATCCAGAAAAATCTTTTAAACACTAATGATGAAAGACTTCAAGCTCTGAGAGGTTATTACAAAATATCTCCAGAGATGGCGGAAGCATGTAAAGATCGTGTGAGGGATTGGTACAAAAATCAACCACATTTACCAAAAGTTCTGGGTGAGTTTTCTTTATACAACAGAAAAATATTATTAGATTGTTTGAAGAACCGAGAGATGAGATAAATATTGTTTCTACATGTACCTATTTTTTGTGTTAATATATTTATACACAACAATGCCGTAGAAGGTTACATACTGTAACCCTAAAATTTGGCAGAGAATTGCCGTTATTTTTCTGCGCACGTCGAATTGAAATTTAAGACCCTGGCATAAAAATGACAAATGTCCAATTTTTTTTATTTTCATTTTATTGAATTTCCCTATTCCCTGTGTATGATTACATACTATATACAAGTTGCTCAAATCATCTTTCAAAAATATGCTGCTTTTCTAAAAACCACAATAATCCGGGATTTTTTAAATGAAAATAGCAAAGTACCGGTAGTTGTACACTTCACCAGGCGGCGTTAGTATACATTCCATAATTATTATTATTAGTAAGTGTATGAACTGTCAAATCATCTTTGATTCGTTCAATCATTGCTTTTTTATAAAGTTCGTTTACGATTGTTTTTTTTATTATATCATGGATATGAGAGTATACAGACATCTGAAATGCATCGAATGAGAAAAAATAATAAAACTAAACCAACAGTAATAAAAATTGCCATCTACATACTATCTATCAGAGGGCACACATTTTTAAAAATGACAAAGGTCCAAAAATTATATAAAAACAGAAAATGTCGCATTAGCAATGTAACTGAAATAAATTTAATATTTCTTCACACCCATATTATTAGTGCATGATTCTTCATTGTCAAATTAATAAAAATGATTTTTACAACTAAGATATTATATTTTTATTCTCTCCTGAAAAATATGTGTTTTTTTTTGTAATATTCGTTGTTTTTATGCCAATGTCTTCAATAATAATTGTAACCAAAAAAAGTAAATACTTAGTTAATAATATCTTTCTTCAGTACAGATAATCATCTTGACATATCTGACCAAAATCAAAATATATAAATATTAGTTTAACAACGTTAAAACTAATTTAATTAAATAATTATACGATTTTGGTAATTGTGCCACAAATGCCTTTTTCTGTCGGCCCAGATGCTTTTCGATCCAATAATTAATTGTTAATTTAAAATTTGAAATTTTCATACATTTTGATGGATCATTTTCACAAACTAAGATAACATTAGGTGATATTAGGTTGGGGTAGATTAGGTTAGGTTTGGTTTGGTCTAAAAAGAAAGTTATAAAATCTCATGCGGGCATTAACGGTACATTTAATGCAATTTAAGTAATGCTTTGTACTTACATTTTAACAGTTTACTAATGAAGATTTTTTTTTTCAAGAGGAAAATTACATGAAACGGCATTTATCACTTTTAAAATATGACGTTGAAAAAACCAAAAAAAAGATGGACGCACTGTTCACGGCTAGAGCATTAATACCGGATTGTTTCGGCGACCGCGACCCTTGGAGTGATCGAATTTCAAAAGCACTGGAGTCTATCGACATGGTTACGATGCCCACCCTTACAGATGACCACTGCAGAGTTTGTGTTTTAAAGTTTGTACCTATTTACATTACTTCTAGTTAGTAGTGATATCAAATAATATAAAATACAATATGACGTACTAGATTGTATTTATATTTTTTTCCAAAAGAGTGTTGAGTTATATTAAATCAAAATGACATGCATAGACCAAAATTTAATGATAGCTGTCAGATACTTAATTAACGCAATCATTACTGTTGCCAGTGTAAAAAAAATATTTTCCCGGTACTTAATAGTTATAAAATATATTTATTTACTTTATTAACTAAACTAATAAATTAAAAAATTAACATTCAAAAGCTTTTATTAATTTAATCGATACTTTAGTAGTAATTAATTAATTCAATTGACGCATTATGAATACAGTATGACACTAGACCTGATTCGTATATTTTTTTATTCATTGCAAGATGTTTGTATATTATTAACACATGACCTGTTTTCACGGTAGTTCTTAAGTGTCACTATTGTTGCTAATATAATAATATTTACGTATTTGCGTATATAATTGATATTTAAAATATTGTTTCTGTCGTAAATAATTAAATGACATTCAAAAATAGTTACTACGAGTATTTAAATTCTGCTTAAAAAATGATAGATTTCAGATTTTAAAGTTTTCATCGGGCACATAACAAGTAGTGCAGTTTTTATAGACATGTTTACTAGGGTTACCGGACAAAACAGAACATAACAAAACAGAACAGCCAGGGGAAAAATGAAACATTAATTTTTGTGAAACCTATTTAGGTTAGGTTAGGTTAGATCATTATTTCGTTGTACCTAGTCACCCAATCATTTTGAACATATTATATTGATTAAGATGAGATATCCTAAGCTTGCCGGCAACACTATATTATAATATACTGTACAGCAACATTGTATATAATTTTATTAATTATAATGTATTGAAAATCTATGCTATTAAAAATCTATCACATAAAAGAGATATGACAATTTTATTTCTATATTAAATTTATATTTTTCCTGAAAGGTCATAGTTATATTTATCGTTGTTCTGTTTTGTCACTGTTCTATTTTGTCATGTTCAGTTTTGTCATTTTCTGTTTTGTCATGTTCTGTTTTATCATGTACTGTTTTGTAATTGTTTTGTTTTGTCATGGAAACGTATACTAGATGTGATAGCAATGAAAGCTGTGATGAATGGACTCATGGCGTCATTTGTAAACGTTTTAAAACAGGATTCAGAGTATTCCCCGTGAATGCATTTGATGAGAGAAATTTTGTTGTTCGTGAGTCGAATATTCTAATCAATCAGTTCGAGAACATGAAATGTAATTTACGCGTGCTGTATGTAAGTCACTCAATTCATATCACTAAATAATTGTCTATGCTATAGCGTTGAAGTTAACCAGATGATAAACGGGTAAATAGTGAATAATGAATAAGGTCATTCTATGCAACTCGGCCTTAGACTTAATCTCATCATAAATATGTTTTAATTGAACTTAGAATAAAAAATAATATAATATATTATATGAACGTTGTTAATATAACTTACATTATTATTATTAATCTCATGTTATTTTATTACAGGCTTAACATCAAGAATAATGAAGTATTCGACCTGACCATGTCATTTGTATGTACTTTCATGTTAGCAGATATTCGACTACATGTGGATAATACCCGTGCTGATATATACGTATGTGATATAGGAAATCTGACATTCAATCAAATAAAGCAAATACATTTACCAACGCTAAAGAGAATATTATTTATACTGCAGGTGAGAAAAATAGAATATGTAATGGTCATTCTACATGAGTAGGTGAAACACCGCGGACTAATGAATACTAGGGTTTTCAATCCCGGGATCTCGAACTATTTTCGATACCTATGAATCCCGGGATTGGTGAACATAATCCCAAAACTTCCGGGATTGATTTTTTTAATCAATTTTTATGGAAAATAAAAATATAGCCGAAAAATAATAAAAAAATAGAAGAATAACATATAACTACATTAGAAATAAACTGAGTTTGAATGAAGTTTGATTTATTACCATGGACCAATCCCGGGATCGTTAAATTGTAATCCCGAAATCCCGGAATCAAAAATTTGGTTCGGGATTGGATTCCCTACTGAATACCAACCGCCTTTGAATTGTGTAAACTATACGTGAGCATCAAAACGTTGGTAATTTGAGTGCGCACACTACAACTTATCATGTATGATGTAATGACAGTGCGCGACGCCTCTTGACGCGTTTCGACCGCTTTAAATGTTCGTGTAGACAGGATAATTTATTATTAATCAATGGTTATGTTTGTTAGAGCCTCCGGTAGCTAGTAACCCACGGCGATTCTCCTGCTCGGTCCAAATCAAGTTGTAATCGGTTGAATATCAATTATTAGTGATTGATGTTGATAGGCAACGAACTGAAAGATGATTATAAAAAAACAATATTTATTTATCTTATATATTAAACATGTCCAACTTCTACTATCTAATATTAAAACGCGGCAGTGTTTTAAGATCCTTTCATTGTCGCTCCTTAACTTAAATAAACGTATATTTAGCTAAAGACACTAATGCGTTAATATTATTCATTCATTATTAAGTACAAAGAAATACTATACTTTCTATTCGTGGCGAAAAAGATAGATTTTGGTCTTTTTCGGGCACTTATAATTAAACCATTATTTTACTATGCAAAGAACCTACTGCGCGACTGTTAATTAAACTAGTGCTTTTTAAACTTTTTCATACCACGGATTCCTTAATATGAAAAAAATAATCCTGTCAAGCTTACAAAAACATACACCTTCAAATCTTACTTGTATTGCATTTATTTCTTATGATCCACTCAATTTGAGATATAATTTAACGATTGTAAAGGCTTCAGACTTTTGGTTTGACTGTTTTATTGGTGTTTGTTTCCAGAGTTGCATTGGGACTCCTATACAAAGTATACACATCATCAACGCACCCACGGTGGCAGAGTTAGCACTGGGTGTAGTAAAAACTGCACTGAAGAAAAAAGTGGCTGACAGATTTACGATTCATTCGACGATGGAGAGCTTTTGTAAAGTTTTTCCAATGAAGTTTCTACCGCAAGATATGGGAGGAAACGTGCCTTACACTCTGAATGAAATTTCAGGTAAGAAAAATAAACCTTTTTTTAAGTAATAAACTGTCAAATTTTAATAAGTTTTTGGATGATAAATAAACAAGTGCCAAACTGTCAAAAGTTGGCAAGTTGATAATTTGGGTATTTAGAGCAAATAACGGATTGTGTGTCTATGTATCAAATATCTACGCTAGAAAATTCTTAGAAATTAAGGCCATTTGATAATATTATATAACATGCACAAAAAGCACAAATAAATGAGCAATATGTCTGGTTTATAGGGCATATCAAACCTTCAAATTGCAATTACTCCATAACATGATTTTGAGACTTACAAACATTTGGCAGTAACACCACAATATTACGAAAAAAGCAAATTATTTTATAGTATATGAAGAAGACTATTTATGTATACCATATGGCAGAACACACTAACTGGAAAATACTAGTTTTGAGTAATTTGACTTTGAAGCTGTTAAAATGTTTGAAATGGTCTATCATGTGAGTTTATTAAGTAATCGTAAAAAGAATGACTTTAAAATAAAGACTGTTTATTTATTAAGAAGATTTCCAGACGGTAATGTTTGAAATAAGGAACATTTTGATATAACTAACTCAATATGTCATTTTTTCGAATTAGTGTCTTCTGCCAGAACATTGACGATATATTTTATTTAATCAATAATTTATTTCATTGAAATGTGTGATTTTTTTTCATTACTGTACCTACTCGCAATACTGATTTCAAAAGTAATATTTTTAAAATGGCTATAATAACTAACTAATTAACAAAAGTAATATTTTTAAAACGATAATAATAGATTGAAAAGTCAGTTAGGTAACTCGACTTTTTAAAATATTTGTTACAAATATTCTTATTCTATTACTTTTTGTTAAATTTTACCAAAAATTATTTAACCTTATCACTGCCAGCCAATTTTTACTAGGCACTAATTGTAGGCCAGCTATTTTCGGAATAAAATAAATCCTATAAAAAATATAAAATAGGAACGGAACGATGAATATTTGTGAAAACTTACCAACACAAAATGTTTATCGAGTTTTTCGTGAATATTTTCACACTAAAATGATAAATATTGTTTGGCAAATATACACAGTATGTTTATTCAAAAGTGATGACGTTTACAAGAAACCGCGAGTTAATTCGTCCGTGGCACGATCAGGTACAGATTTTTACATGAATGATGATAATATTAAAATATAATATGACTTATGCCTAATTCTAACTTTGTCACCACTTTAGGGTAGTAATACCCGATATATAATAATATGATAACCTTTAAATAATGCAAGGTAGATGTTTGCAAACCAAGACTCGGCGGAAGAATGCATATCCAATGACTTGCGATCAACTTACTATTTATTGACATAATGTAACAATTGATTAATACGCTGATTGTAGGTAAAATTAATATCCTGGCGTTTGCTGACAAGGTTTGGGCTGTTGATGTAACTTCTATATTTTTTTTCGAAATAGAAATTATAATCATATAAACAGATGATGGTAGTGGAAATTGGATAATTAATAATGTGAATAATCGTGACGTGTGCACTAGAAGATCTACTGTATGGTATCATTATACTGTATTTATTTATCTCAAGTCGGCTTATATTTGACCATGTTTTTCTTAGCTCGTACTCTTGTTTGTCCGGTGGTTGTTTATCCAGCACAAATCTTGCTATCGATTTTTAACTAACTTCCCGACTAGCTAGACATTTGAAACTATTAGAATATATCAGAACACGATGCCAATGCAATATCTTAATACTTTTAGCCATCTTTAAGTAGAATTGAACTCATTTTCAGTTAATTCTGTTTTGTATGAAAAGTTATTTTGGAAAAAATCCGCAATCCAATCCACTATTATTGGTTGCTAGGGGTCTGGGGTCCTAGTAACTAAATTATTAATTATTATTAATCAATATTATTTCTATCAAGTACAATTTTTTTTGATCGTGTAAGCTAGTCAAGTTAAGAGGACGTTTTACAGAATTGGCCTTGAGAATTGAAAATATGATTTTTTAACATGTGGTCCATAATATCTGGTCTACTAGTTAATATAAAAAGGTCGCGTAAAAGTTGTTTGTGTCAATAAATTTGCTCTATGACTGATCAGACTCATATTTCACATTTATTTCATCAGGGCTGTCGAAGACATAAATCATAAATAATTATAATTTTAAATTTTTATTTATAATATGTATTATTTAAGTTTTGTGCATCTAATGCCGGGTCCACACTGGCAACAAGTTAAGTTGCTGGCAACCTCGTTAGATTTTACGATAATTATGATGATTATCGTAAAATTTCTTAAGCAATTATGGTAAGTATCGTAAAATTTAATGACGTTGCCAGCAACTTGTTGCCAGTGTGGAAATGGCTTAATATCCACTGTGGTTCACGTAGTGGCATGGACCTGGGGTTAACTAATTCAGGAAGTCAACACCCATGCTAGAATTTTTTCCAGTTTTGGTTGCATTATACCTATTCCAAAACTCTTCTTTAAAACTCGTTTCCGATTTTATAAATGGAAATTTCTCGGTGTACATAGTAAACAAACCTACGAATAAAAAAAGACAAGAAGGAACATACTGATTCATCGCAGTAAAATCTGGCAATCAAATTCGCCATTTTGAAAAGCGAGGATTTTGCGTAAACAAATATCACGTGGTCTGTACGTGTGCGGCAAACTTCGAATGTGTTTGTAATTTTGTGTATTTTATGTTTGTGTATCACGCATTGTCGGCCATATTTGCCGGCCTTTCTGATTGCCGTGATTTGTACACATCTTCCTTCCTGTCTTTTTTTATTCGTAGAAACAAACAGTATTTTTTATTAGTTATATGAAGTTGGCATTGAATTTGTTATAAAATAATACACAATTAAAAGATTTTGAAATAGAAAAAAACACATTTCCAAGCTTTCAGCCGTGCTCACTCATGCATGTCATTCGTCATTTAGATAAGTATATACACATTTTGATGTTATCTTTGCAAAGTGCGAATGTAATGTTTTCAAATAATTGATATGGATTAATTATACCATCGTATTATTTTCTCGAAATCATAAACATACTATAATAGTATTTGAGTATCAACCTATGTTCAATTTGAATTGGGTTATAATACTAATATACCCGTATATATATCAATAGTATGTTTGCTATAAAATCCACCCAAGTTATCAGTACGTACTTGCACAGGTTTGATTAAAAACTATGATGAAATTAACATTCAAAAAATATTAATGCTTAATATTATTTTGACAGCCCTGTTTTCTGATCAGCTTCATCTCGCAGGTGTTCATAAAATAATAATAATGCTCCGCGCGGCAGACAATATCAGTAATAATAATAATGTTTCTTGAAATAAAATCTCCGATGATTAGTGATTTTTGCGAAAAGATCGATTTAAATTAACGTAGTTACGACGCCGAGGTCCTTTTCATACTGAATTATATTTGAATGTTGAGCTCTTCAGCGGCCCCTTAAGTTTATATGATTCAACAGAAAATTGAAAAATGTTGTTTATAAAAAGTAATTATTTTAATGCAACACAGCCAAACTTGTTTATAAATCGTACACTAAATATTTAAAAAGGCACAATAAAAATACGTTTAATTAAAACACACCGCACTTTTTGACTGCTAACCGATCAGTCAGTCAAATATACTGATAAACTTGTTTCATTGTAGTGAATCTTAGGCTTGCGTTTCAGTTTATTCCATCTTACTTTAGTTTTAACTCACTAAGATTTGAAAAAACTTCTTTTATAACAATTACATATTATTATGAGTTTAATTAAAATTATGCGTTAATGGTTTTGTTTCAATTATCTTAATTATATATACTTAATTCAATCACACTCACAACTTTTATTCGTTGATTCTAGCACAATGGGAGAAGGCGATAAAGACTCCAGAAATGAGAAAGTGGTTCATGGAATTGGACACAAAGAAATCCGATGAATCCAAGAGACTTAAGAAGAGAGACTTCCTGCCTGATGACATGGTCGGCGTGAGGGGTACATTCCGAAAATTGGATCTTGATTGAAACAATATTTTTTCTTGTGAATTGTGATCTGTTAATTTGTTAGATATCATTTAAAAAATCGATAGCAATAACATAATATCAACACCAGGTAGGTCTTGGCTTCCTTTGAGAACTCTTTTCATCTGTTCCTATATAGTGACCGATTTATAGTTCAGTACTTAGGTACTAAGAGTACATGATAGTCATTGATTGCTTAAATCAGTCAACGAATTTTTTGGCTTACCTACCTTTTCTTCTTTATTTTATTGAAATCGGCATAGGTTTTTTTAATTATACTATAAAAAAATCCTTATACATTATTTTCTATTATGACAATTTGAAATCATTTGACCAATTCATGAAACATGGTTAGGTTGATAAATTCGCGCAATTGCCTCCAAGATTTTTAGGAACGCAATGGCTGCCATTTTTGTATTGTTCATTATGATTATTTACTCTTGAGTGCAATTACAAACGCGGTTACACAAAGTTTACCAAACTTTTCTAATAAATAATACCGTCAAAGTGTAGTATTATTAGCCGGTTCTCCTGTTCGTCTACTCATTGTGACGGATTGTTTTTAATATGCCCTGAAAATTAATAAATAAATATAAAAGCAGTGGCATGAAGTTATCTGCAAATGAAGCTGCAATGTAATGTTACTTGTAGCCAACCTAATCAGAGGTCGATTCAATGTTTTTTTATTCAATTTCATTTAATTAGGCTCCATCTCCTAAAAATAAGGGTGTTTTCAACATCTTTGATATGTGCCTATATTAATTAGTTAGACTATACATATTTACATTTTGATTAGTTGATACAAATTTTATACTATTACATAGAAAATTAGCAAGCTTTTATAAAAATCTATCTTTTACAAGAAGATATTCTTGGTAAATAACATATAATTATTTCTTTAAAAACATATTATGATATTTTATGATAAGCTCCTACAAATATGAATATAAAAGCATTATCGAAATGTTAAAAATCAACCAAGTAGTATTTAGATTTTAACTATGTACCTACCAATTTTATTAAAAATTGAATAGATTGGAAAAATAAAAATTATCTATTTTATGCAAATGTAATATATAGTGTGGCAAATGGTAGACACAAATATATATATTTCAGTATTCTTTGATAATTTCTTTGTTTTATTGGAAATACTATATGAAAATCATTTTTACATTTACCGACGACAAAAAACTGTATCTAATGATGTGTTTTTTTATACATTTAAATTTCATGCCATCATTATCATTCTTATTTGTTAGTAAATATAACGCGAGAACATTTTATACAATCAGAAATAAACATTATTTAAATTCATTAAAGTTAGTTTCTTTCAACTACAATTTATACTACTTAAACTATGTCGACAATGTTTTATTGAGGGGCTTAAAATATAATGTGTGTGCTTGATTGACCAATTTAGGTCACTTTAAAGTTAATGACAATTATTTAAAAAAAAGTCGAAATGATTATTTTCAATAATTTGTCGTAAAAAATGGTAGCGTTTTCGAAAGACACATTATTTTAGTACATTATATCATGATAAAAATATATTGATATTTCTTGGTGTTCATAATTAATATTTTATGATTTTTAGCTCTCTTCTTTTCAGCAAGCCAATATGGAATATTTTACCTTATCATTGTTTATTTTTTTACATAATTGATAGGTGTAGCTATTAATTTGGTAACATTTCTCATTGGCTAATTTCATTAATTCCCAACACGTTACTTAGTTCCATTGTCTACGAGTAATGGTATTTTAATATTTACTATGGCTTTTTAGAAACACCTCAATTATACAAAATATTAAAAAAAGGTTTTTATATCTGATTCTTCTCAGGTACTCCGTCTATTATTTTTAATTGGTTTATAAACAAGAATTAACTATATTTTTTGTCAGTGTGTATTTACCATCGGTGAGTGCGTAAGAAGGTAAACACGGGTCGCAAGAAATGACTCAAATGGAATAGTACAAAACTCAAATCAATTATTCGAATGTCTTCTTCTGTCATGTCCACGCGAGAGATGGAACTAGACTACGAGTATTTCCAAGCACGCCTTGGTCACCGTGATGGCAGCATCATTGGCGTCAGACATCTCATTGATGATGCAGCTGGTTGTGACGAGAGGACATACCATCACATGTTCCGCAGTTTCTTTGGCGCCAGACCACTAGATTTTAAATAATAATAATTTTATTACCAGCAGATGTTTTTTTTTACATATTAATACAAAAGAACCAGGTTTTTAATATTGGAAGCCTTGTTATGTACTAATGTACAGCTCGCAATTATATATTAGTCTCCACTTCAACCGTGTATCATAGATGGGGGCGAAAATACCACGCACTACGCTCCACTTAAATGAGTCAAACAATCATTACAGGTTTCTGAGCTACTATTCTTTTATTATTGCTATTCTGTACAAGATATATTTCAATTGTCTGTTCAGTACCTTAATAAGATCAAAGCGATGTTTATTGCCCATTATAATATTCTACATATAATGTCGATTTTTAGTTTCTTCTTGTTGGTTGTTCTCTCATGGCTCAGGATTGTGACCAACTAAAAACTCCGTCATCATCTAATTCCATGTTTTTGGTAATGCACCAGATTTCAGAGCCTTACATGACAACTGGTCATGGTTACTATTCTGTACAAGATATATGGTAATTATGCCGCAGAGGTGGACACGAGCTTTTATATTTTTTTTTTACGAAAACAGTATATTCCATCGTAGTAGAATTTTGGGTTTTCACCGCGTGTCCTTCTTCCTTCTTTACTCGACGTGTCGGGCTCGTTGCAGAGGCCATTATCAATAGATGGTATTATGTTTTATGATGAAAATGAATGAATGACGTTTTTAACCGTAATCCATCATCTCTATTAATATTTTCAGGATTTCTATGGATATCAATGGCCTTCTTTATCAATCGTGCGAAATATCCTTTATTCCGACCTAATATCTTGGTTTCAAAGTCAAATTTTTGTCTTGTATCCATTGAGTGCTCGGAAATTGCCACATTTTGACATTCTTAGAGCAACGTTTACATTCACATACCTACACTACGTTTTCATCATAAAACATTATCATCTCTTGATAATGGCCTCTGCAACGAGCCCAAAACGTCGAGTAAAGAAGGAATAAGGACACACGGTGGAAACCGAAAAATCTACTACGATAAAAGACAACCGTGAAAGCCTCAAACAAAGTTTATTCCATGTAGACAATTATAATAAATACCTTTTTCTGTCAGCGCATCGGCTTTTCGATCCAATAATCGTTAATTGAAAATTTGAAATTTTCACACATTTTGATACACTATTATCACAAAATAAGATTATATGATGTAATATTAGGTTAGGGTAGGTTAGATTAGGTTAGGTTTGTTTTGGTCTAAAAAGAAAGTTGTAAAATCTCATGTCCACCTCTGCGGCACATTTACCAGATATATTTCAATTGTCTGTTAAATACCTTGATTGACGCGATATTTATTGCCCATTACAGTTATTCTTCTTATAATGTCGATTTCTAGGCCCTTCTTCTTGGTCGATTCCTTATGGGTTAGGATTGTGACCACCTTCAAATTCCATCATCTTCTGACCGAGCAAGACTTTCACGACTCAGTCATTTGCTTCTCACAGGATATAGTGAAGTCTTCCCCTAATAAGCTCATATAACAATTAGTCGCTTCAGCGCGTTTCACACATATTATTGAGACTCGTTCCTTTATCTGTACTGGACTGGTTCATCAAACACTCTATTCAATAAATAAAAAACATTTGTTATGTAATTCTTAATCTCTATTGAAAATTGTAGAAAAAGACAACTGTTTTTATATTGTTGATGTTTCATGACATTATCAAAAGGAACAAGTGGAAAAGTTACTCATTTGTTTCAAAACAAATGAAAATAACAGAACGTGAAAACATGCCCCATTTATTTTTAAATCAAATGGAAATGCAGTAAACTGCATTACCGCTCGAGCTTTTATTTATAATTTTCGTTAATTGATGTCACTACATCTCCATTGTCATTGATGCTAATGTTTGCACAAACATCATTTTCTTGGCAATTGAACAATATGGCAATATTATATACAGTAAAGTCAAAGAGTTGAAGTAATGGCTGTATACTCATTGAAATCATGATGTTTTATAATACATTGTTGCATTCCAATGAAAATTGAATAACGTTAATGGCAGTTAACGTTATTATCATTATTTTTTTTATTTAATAAGGAAAACAAACAGTGAAATTGATTACAAATATATATAAAAATAGATTGGAAAAAAGATATTCTAACCAGCAAAAATTTTATATAGTTAAGCCTTACAATGTAGAAAGAAAGAAAGTAAGAAGAAAATAAAATATAAAGAAATTATATTAGAAAAATGAGAAAAAATATTGAAGAATTATAGACAAACAAATATTTTTTTTTAAATATAAATATAATATGTGTATTAAGAATTATTGAAATGTATACATAATATGAGTAATCTAAGATAGAAAAAAAGAATAATAAAAAATAGAAAAGACATACATTCAAAATTGGATTAATGTCAATTTTACAATATTTTGGAAATGGCTCGTTTAAATGAAACTGGTGATTGAAAGGACCAACGGTGGAGAAATACATTTTGAAATTTAAACACGAACGCCGAATAAAGGAATTTGGTGCATATAATTAGAATCACTACGACTGAATGGTACAAAGTTTCTTTTCGCGTAAGTCTTGATGGAAAATGGAAACCCACCCGTTCGAGTAGGTTTGGTGAGTCAACAAAACAAATAATTATATTTTTTACAGTTACATAATATTAATATGTATTATTCGTTGGCAACTGTTAAATCTCAACAAGTTGCACCAGACAATTAACCTTCAACTTACATATTCATTTCCTCTAAATTATGCAACAAAAACTAAACCAAGACACAATAGATCTATGGAACAGCAGCTACCTACAGAAAGTCCACCGTAGGGTTATTAACACGGAAACTTATTCAAATCTTAATATCAGCCGCCACTCTTGACAGAAACATAAAAAACATTACACGAACTAACACAGATACTAATACTAATAGGCCACTGAGCACTGACAGCCTATCTAAACAGATTCAAACTGAGAGACGATGACTGCTGTTCGTGAGACGGAAACACGTCTCAAACTGTGTGACATCTCATTAACGACTGACTAATGATGAATGCTTTTTCCATTTTTAATTTTATGTGACAATGTAATCACCGGATAATCCAAAAACCTACTGCATGATGAGAATATTAAAAAAAATCGGTGTGTGTAGTACTTATGTACGCGTGTACTTATGTCTTTGGCTTAACAAAACAAAACTTGTGATAGCCTAGATTCTTTGACTAGCGCTTAATTATCTTGTTAAATTACACACGTAAGAAAACGGGCCGCTTATTGAAGCGCCGTTGGTTTATTTCTATAAATTTTAACTTATATTACCAAAATATATAACTATTTAACGTTGTTTTTATTTTAAAGTAACAACTGCCACTATGACGGTTAATCGTTTGTTTACGTAAGGAATTGCAAAAGGCCGAGAATAATAAATTTGCTGCCTAGGCAACGGAAAAATTCTAAACTATAAGATTATACTGTATAAACGTCACGATTGCAGTATCATTCTGTGGAGTAAAGGAAGTGCGTTCGGCTGTTCGAATCCAATTGAGTGCGTTATTTTTTGTGTGAAAAAATAAATTATGTGTTACATGCCACACGCCAAAAATATACTCTGATCTGATTTCCCAAACGCACCAAAAGACGTATAACTTCAAAAATGATTGTCTATGTAAAAGGTTGAAAGATTTATCTTTCATACGTTCATGAACCTGAGTGTTTGTGACGCAGTTGTACCAATGTACCTTTAAGATTCGGAGGAGACATCGATTCAAAAGCCGATATCTTTGAAGCACAGTAAGATATTACGTCTCAAAGGCATACATGAGCACAAATAGCACGCACGCATTGAACAAACGATATTTGGCCCCCACAGGATACATTGTTGACCCCTATGAGACTCCGAGTTGGCTGAATGCAGACACCGTCACACCTGTGTGTGGATTTAAAGTTCACTGGAAAGACCCGGCCATCGACGGCAACTGTGGGCTTTAGTTTTACATCCATCTATACGTAATTATTGGTTATATATTTATTAAAAATATATATATTATAATTAGTAATTCCAACATTTTATTACATTTTTGAGCTTCAACTGGATAGTATTATAATTCATTCATAATCGCAGGTTATTTTAATTAGTAAGCTAATTGAATAAAAAACCGAGGTTGGTAAAAAAGAAACATGTTTATTTAATCCGTCTCAGTTGAAAATTAGTCAGATTTATTTAGATGAAATGATAATATCATGGGATTGGTGCCAAAACTTGGTAAGTTGACAATTTAGGTATTTTGAATACATGATTAGTTATTTGTGTATTCAGCTAAATACTTATGAACTTGGGAAGGTATTTTTTCAGGTAGTGATTTTAATGGTAAAATTATGTATATAACTGCTGATTTTTCTCTATGTGGCCAGGAAAAAGTTTTTAAGTAAACATTTATTATTATTTATGTTGGTTAAATCGATGAACCTTTCACAAATGTATAACAAAAAGTTTTCAAGGCCAATTACGGTATTTTGGACGATTTTCTTCTTTGATTCTAATAAAAATGCACAGTAGACTGCAAAAATACCTAAAATCTGGTCTCCCAAATGTTGGTAAGTATAACGGCTTCAAAAATAAATAACATTCTTAGATAATGTGGGATATTAATGAATATACTGAAATAATAGAACATACTCCAATCTGTTAAAAAATATCATTCAATTAGATTTAGACTGCATACGTCTACCGTTTCGAAACGAACGTTAGGCGCCAAACCAGGAGCAACCTTCCAATACCTTGGTTGGCGTTCACTAGAGTGTGCGTGATTTCTGCTTTAATATAGTAAATTACAGTAAATTTTTGACGAGAAAAGACCTTTCCGTAAAATGCTGCAAACTTTTTGAAAGCTGAGAAATTTGAGATACAATGGCCGACCGATTTAACTGAGGGTCAGACCGACTTGAGAAGCTCTTCCCTTTCAACCGACATATGGGGATACTCTCACTGATCAGCATTTTGGAATTCGCCACATAAGCAAGTCGGAGATTCTATAAATCCAAGCTGACAGAGCTTAGAGTCAAAACCAACGAACTAAGGTCCGGTTAAGAACTAAGAAGTCCAGGAGTCTGGAGTCAATCTAGGTTATCTCCATGAGCCATTTTTTATTTGGAAAAAAATTAATTAGGCTAAAAATGGTTTATATAATATGTCAAACGTTAAATTTGTTTTTAATTCAAAACATGTTTTGAGACATAGACTTTTGGCAGTAAACTCACGATTAATAACGCCTAGTAGCAAGCATAAATTAATATAAACGTGGGTATTTAATTTTTTTGTTTATTCATAATGATAATATGAAGACTTTCATTAAAAAAGACAAAACAAAATGATGTGTTGCCACACAAACAACATAGCAACAGGCGAGATTAATATGGTAATAGTAAAATTACAAGATAAAAAGAACTTTTTATGTACCACGTTTTTAAATTTTCTGTTGAATGATATAAACTTGACAATTCTATGTATTGATAAATAATTTTTATTGTACTTGATAGAAATACTGAATAAATAGAGAATACTGAAATGTCATTTTGACATTTCATATTAATTTCCATAGTAACGCACGTGTATATATTAATAATTTAGTTGCAAGGACTCCTTAGCAACCAACGATAATAACTTTCCGTACAAAACAGAATTATTTGAAAATGAATTCAATTCTGCTTAAAAATGGCTGAAAATATTAAAAGAATGCTTTGTCGTCGTGTTTTGATATATTATAAAAGTTTAAAATGTCTAGCTAGTCGGGAAGTTAGTTAAAAATCTTCAATCGTCTAATACAAATCTTGGAAAAACTAGAAAAAATTTATACTGGACACACAAGAATACGAGTTAATAAAAACGTGGTAAAAATGTATTGTTTATTTACACTGCACATTCCTGTTTACCCTGTCGATAACAAGAGATTTAAATTATTCTCCTAGAAAAAGTGCAGAATAGACTTTCATTATTGATCGTTTCAATAACTTTATGGGTTAATATTAATATTATTATTATATTAATATTGATATTAAAATTATTTTTCTGTGGTATTCCAAATTATGTACTTACCCAAATATTGTATCTCATTTATTGAATTGAAAATAGTACATCCGAAAATTATTTTATTATAAGGCTAAAAATGATATTTAGGAAATAAAATTTAGGTTACCTTGTGTAATAAGCTAGTGCCTTGCTCATTTAAAATTTAAGAGGTCCATATTTACGACTTTCAAAATCTATCAATGGTTTTTTGTTCAATTAAATTGTCTCAAAGTAAATTTTATGAAGTATTTTTCTTTGAAATTTTATTCAATATTGGTTAGGCAGCATGTTTCAACTATATTCGTATTCGGAAATTTGTACGTAAACAGTTCACCGCAAGACACTTATTCGTGCGCCGCAGTACGTGAAACAGGAGTTCGTGTAACATTTAATCAAATGACGAGTTCTTCGTTAAACATTTCACCGTGGAGTATATTTGTACGTATGCTACAACATATGGAGACGTTTTTACTAGGTTATGGTTAATCTAATTGGAGCTGTACTATTTGCAAACTATCGCCCCATTTTGTAAAAAACGTACAAATGTATTCTACGGTGAAATGTTCAACGAAGAGCGCACGAATAAGTGTCCCACGATGAACTGCATACGTACAACTTACATGTAACCGTTTCAATATTAGTCTTGTTATAGATGCATTTTTTTTAATATTATATACATATTGTGTATATTTTATTATTCCATTACTTACATTTAAAAAAACTTAGACTTCACTCGTGTCAAGATTTTAATAGTATTAACATAATTATGTGCATTTGATAATTAAATAGTAGGATTATCTTAGCTTAAAAATTTTTCTACATATTATTTTTTACGTTAGTTTTTTTTTTCAAGGATGTTTTTTTTAATTAATGTCAATGTTCAAAAACCAATGTAGGATATGCAAAAAATTATTACTATCTATTATATTCCATGCCTATTTAATTAATATTAATATTTATACCCAGGATCTGAAAAGCGCTTAAACCTCCACTGCAAAGCTATTAATAATTATTTCCTAATACGCGAGATAAAATTATTTATATTTTTGATTACATGTTATAAAAAGAAGCTGTATTAATTTAGCTTATTAGATACAAATTGACAGTATTATTTTTATTGGGTACGTAAAAATTAAAATACATTCAATTTTATGGCAACATAATAAATTATTGCCTTTTTTCAAATTTTTTTGTATAATATTATATATTTTTTGTGTATTTTATTAACAATATTTAAAAAAAAGCCTTCAATATAGTATTATTAAAAAAACTATAGGTATAAGATTTATATTTATGTTGAATAAAGAAAATACTACTTGTATACACATTGGTATTTACTAATAATTATATAAAAGACAAAATAAATATATCGGCAAACTTGTTTTTGCGCAATCTAGTGATGACTTAGATACCTACTTATTTGGTGGTTCTTTAGAATTTAGATCATTCTAGTAAAACATCTTCTAGACATCTTTATTCCTAGTGGTTTCAGGTACGTGAAGGTCTATGGTATTGACAGATTTTAAGGCACCCTTGCGAACCGCCATTATAATATTATCTATCGCAATGCTTATTACAATGCAATAATTGTTATGTTGTCAGAATTTTTAAGGCTTTGATTATTTTTTGAATTTTAATGTTTTTTTAATGAAGCGTCAACGTCTCGCTTCGTGAAAAACCGACGCTGCTTTCAAAAATATTTGTATACGTTGCTTCATTCGCCGCACCTACGCAACGCGTGACCTGCCTACCCTCACAAGATGTCACTGCTGAACAAGTGAAGAAAATCTTTCGCCTACTCGTCAAATCTTTCACGAACTACCAGTAGTGGTAGGTATACTATTAGAATTGGGAATTACTGTACTAAACTATCAAACGGTTTAAAAACAGGGAGCTGTGCGTGATTAAGAATTTTGATCACTCGAGATGGTCGAATTTCAAAGTGGTCACGTTCTTCAACCATAAGGAAATCAAGAAGAGTAAGTATATACTTCGGTAAAGTATACTTCCAAATACATATTTTTATTTTTAATCGGATATAAGCTATGAGCGCGTTTACGCGCTCTATAATTCCGTATATAGGCGGCCATAGAAAATTAATGTGAATACGCGCTGTATTTATTATACTAGCCATGGTCGATTGTTTAAAATAATTTAATATATTATTTATACATACTGCCATGTCTTGGAATGAAAGTGAAATGTCTTTTGATATACTTTTAATATATTTTCAAAAAAATTGTTTAAAATGCTACAAAAATATTATAAAGTTTTATTTTTTCGCCGATTTGCGGCTCGCTGGGTATTTAATAAGTTGATAATATGTCAGGTCTTGAGGCACAATACCAGTTAGTAATTTAGTATATCAATGAAACAATCACAGAAACACCCAGGTTTTGAGGAAATGATATATATACTTACATAAATATATTATGTATCAATATGACGTCACCAGGAATTTAAATTTGACCCCCCGGATGACAGCCTGTGCCTTATTTATTGAGCTATAAGGGCAGCTATGATCATAAAAATAATTTAAAAAAATTACAGAACACCAAAATTGTATATTATTCATTAAGTTATTTTTATGCTGAAAATGAATAAAAGTTTTAATTTTTTTTTCTTAATTCAAGTAATATAACCAATGACATTAATATTATGGACGAAGCATCTGAAAAGAAATGACACTCACTTTTTTGTCGGGTCTGCTGAATGGTTCGGTTCGAACGAGTTCGCTCAAATGAGCATTGACACTAGAAACACTGCTCTAACGCCATTACGATAAATGTGACATTGCTATAAATTCCCGATGCGTGATATCGCATAATGGAAATTGCGTGACGTCTACCTATTCTGAATTTACTTGCTAGCTACTGTATTGAGTGCGTTGTCCATTAATAATGTCATTGAATATAACTTTATAATATACATTGTATTGTTATATTATATTTTTTCGCCTTAAATTGCAACAAATCAAACTACCCGATCCCATAGAAATTATTATGCAACGTCTTTCTATACTCTTTAGTTAGCATTTCAATTGAACGAGAACAAAATTTACTTTAATTAATAAATAGTTTTTGATTCAATACTAAAATTATTTTTTTATTGAATCAAAAACTTTCTTTGTTTATTAATACATACCTACTTATTAACTTGTAGGACAAGATATTATTCTGCATGTGAACAAATTAACATTGTATAAAAAAACGTGTATTATTTTTTTTTATTCCGGCGCCGATGTAAAACATGTACCAAAATACTGACAAGCAATCATGTGTGGTCAAATTTTGAACGAATGGTTTTATGTAATGTATTTTTATACTATGGCGCGTAAATTTGTCCAGTTTAAACTGTTCAAACTGCATTTGATGATTTGATAGCAACGTTTATAGACATGGACGTGCGTAGAGTCTGAAAACAGTGAAATCTGCACGGGTATTTGTATTGGAACACATTTTTACAAAGACAATAATTATTTATTTTATTCACGCACAGAGGTATCTAGACATGACATTGTATAAATCAACATTTTCCAATCAAAAAATATTACAAAGTGCGTCATCTATGAACTGCGCCGCTGTTATTTATGTTGATAATAATATTAATTAAGATTTGAGTAGCTTAGTATCAAAGTGGGACATAAGCCATTTACAAAATTTTACAGTAGACTCACAAACATGTCGTCGATGTAAGATTGGTTTCCCGAATAGACTAAATGTTCAGGAGACGAAAAAAAAATTTCATAATCCTATATTTAAATACATGGAGATATTTAAATTGTTATTTTTACAGCATAGGTATAAATGATGTTTTCATTACCATTACAAAGTAATTTCAAAAAAGGGATGGTTCTCGTCCAATTAGATACAAAAAAACATTCTGCATTCAGAGGTCGATTTCGACAAAAACG
This sequence comes from Rhyacophila brunnea, assembly GCF_057557595.1. Classification (NCBI taxonomy): domain Eukaryota; kingdom Metazoa; phylum Arthropoda; class Insecta; order Trichoptera; family Rhyacophilidae; genus Rhyacophila; species Rhyacophila brunnea. The sequence continues at coordinate 16,702,597 of NW_028232893.1, read as the reverse complement.
GATATTCGGGAAACCAATCCTATAGCGAAGATGTGTAAAAAGTGTCCGTTTTTCATATAACATTCCATCTTTAAACTCAAAAATCTCTATGAAAACTACCGTGTTTGATACTTTTGGTGGATTTTTTGAAAAGAGCATCACTTTTGCACTACCATAATCAATAATTACAACATGAATTTAGTGGGAGGTGGCATTTGTCCTACTTTGATACCAAGGTCCTCATTGACTATGCACATAATGTTGGGGAATATTATGATTTTTCGACGATTTCAATGTCTAGTCGAGATCAAGAGCTATACGTGAGAATGTAGTTTTGTATAGGGTATTTCCGGCGGAAAACAAAACAATTCAACTAGCAGAATTCATATAACTAGAGAAGGTGTACTATAATAAAGAAAAATTTGACGGCGGAAGGGTATAATTATTCTAAAAGAACGACTACAGTATAATACAGAAATAATTAAAAATGAAAGTTATTAATTACACTCAGTGGCCACCGCGCGGATTAAGCGTTGGACTATCACGCCGTGGGTCCCAGGTTTGAATCCTGGGTTTGGCAAGTACACATATTGTTTTTCGATTTGTGTCTGTCAGGGGATGGACCTAATATGTTGAGCAAGTAGCTGACATCCTTTTCTCGTAAAAAACAAAATCTGTTAATACAAACCTCTACTCTGTGGAAGCCCGTATGATCCTATTAGAATCGAACATGGTCGAAAAATAAAAAAAACAATATTTAAAATTGCAGCTGGATGGTATCAAAGGACGGTAACTGAGTGTGTTATTATAGATAATGCTCATGTTAGTGGGTTAGTGGTGAGTTATAACAATATGTATTCACAGAACCTTCCCACTTTATAGTTTACATATGACAGCCGTCGCTAGTTGAGGTGCTGTGTAACCTTAACATTTGATTGAGGAAGTATTTGTTAATTATCAATTATTTATTAATTAAAATTCTTACAGTGACTACAATTATGTACAGAAAAAATCAATTATACCCTGCGAAACCAAGTCATAACAAAAAATACTCGTCTATCTATAAAATATTTAAAATTATACCAATAAACCATACATAATTTTGGATATTTTAGAGATATAATAACATTTTTATCTACTATGGTTTGGTTTAAGAAGGGCTTAATAAATTTAAAAATAATAACCAACATGTGATATATGTACTCTTATTTCGACGAAGACAAAAATAAATATTAGTGAAAAAGTATGCACTGTATTTGTGTACCTATTAGTTCAATAAAAACAAATACGAAAATATGACAAAATTTAATGTGCACTATTTATGTTGGATCTTAACAGCCTAACTCCACCCTTCACCACTGCTAGGTATCTAATTTCATATATAATATTACACGTACATAAAAGATTTTAAATTACCAGCAAAAATGTTTAGTTTTAATAATACCATAATAGAAAAATTTGTATAATTTTATTTTCATTTCTGATATAATTTGCTGACTGACATTGAGTCAGACAGCAACGATTTTAAATGATTAAAAAATAAGTTTTAACTCTAAAATACCACATGTGAATAAGTAGGTAGCGTTGCATAATAAATGTATAATTAAATGTACTTAAGGTTTTTTCGTAAATTAAACACCATGTATAGATAAACAATAATAAAGAGTTTATGATATTTATAAATGTGACATAATATTATATTTACCTACATAATGCTGTCCGCATGAATTTATTTAAAAGCTCGAAGAGTCTTTCACTAAGTAGTTATACCATCACATTGTGGGTGACCTCCGTAGTCCACTGACGATAATAAATAACTGCTGGAAGAATAAATTATTCTTTCCAGACTATCCATTCTAATGTTGTTATTAAAAAAATAGTAAGATTTCAGTATTTTAGTAAGAATTTAATAAATTTTAATTGAAAACATTTATACTGAATTAATAATTAATAATTGTAAAAAAAACAGGAAAAGTATTATATTAAATAACACATTATAAATCAAAAGAAAATTACAAGATAAAAAGAACTTTTTATAATTAACAACGTTTTTAAATTTTCTGTTGAATCATATAAACTTGACTTGACTAGCTTAAACGATCAAAAAAAATTGTACTCGATAGAAATAATTGATTTCCATAGTAACGCACGTGTATATTATTAATTTAGTTGCTAGGACCCCAGACCTCTAGCAACCAATAATAGTGGATTGGATTTCTTCCGAAATAACTTTTCATACAAAACAGAATTAACTGAAAATGAATTTAATTCTACGTAAAGATGGCTAAAAGTATTAAAAATATGCATTGGCATAGTGTTCTGATATATTATAAAAGTTTTAAATGTCTAACTAGTCGGGAAGTTAGCACTGGACAAATAAGAATACGACCTAATAAAAACGCTGTAATAAAATGTAGACTAAATTATATTAAATAAAATCTATTTTAATTTTTCATCATCAATACTATCTTCCACACTATGTCAGGTCTTTAATGGTTACAGGATATTGCTCTAAAAGTTAAAAAAAAAAATGAAACCATTTTTTTCAGTCTGTAAATCTTGTTAATATTGCATTTTAGTAAAAATTTCCCCATATGTCATGATTTCGAGTGTATCGTCCTTTGGTTATTTTCAATCTCTTTTGGGGTTTTTTTCATGATCGGTGTTCTAAACTAGCACGTTGTAGACCATACTCGTACTTGAAGGGTTCCATAGATAAACAGAACAGTGAAAAAAAATAACAGCGATAAATATAACCATGACCTTTCAGGAAAAATATAACAATTAATATTGAAATAATTGTCGTATCTCTATAATTATGTTGTGTATAGATTTTTAGTAACTCAGGTTATCAATACGCCGTAAAAAAAAAAACAAAATTATATAATTTCTAAATTCTCTCTTCTTGGTCGTGCACTCATGGCTGAGGATCGTGACCACATTTAAATTTTGCCATCCTTTGAGCGACCAAGACTTTCCATCATTCTTGATCTTCCGCTTCTCTCAGGGCAGAATGGATGGTGCCTCTAGTCTGCTCTTTCACTTGGTCGCTCCGTCGCGCAGACGCTCTTCCTCTGCTTCGCCTTCCCTGGAGGCTACCCAAAACTACCAGTCTCTCCAGGTTGTCCGGTCCGCGCCTGACAATATGTTCAAAAAACTGCAGAATTCTTCTCAGACATATCGTCGAGACTCGTTCCTTTATCTTCAGTCTCTGGATGATTGACTGGTTCGTCCTGTGCTCCGTCCAAGAAATGCGAAGCATTCGGCGCCAACACCACATCTTAAATGCATCAATTGCCTTCCGTTCTCTTGCCTTCAGGGTCCACGACTCGGCTCAGTATATAATTATATATACGGGAATTATATATACTCCGTATATCTGCATTCATAATCATTGAAAAGCCTCAATTATAACGTGACTCAACTCGATGTTGCCGGCAAACTAGGTATATCTCGTCCTAATCAATCTAATAATATGTTCAAAATATTTGGATACAATCGTAGATTTAATATATAGAGCAAGGCATTCTAAGAGGGTAGTAGATTACGGGATACAACGAAATAATGAGTTTAATAATTCTGTGGAGTTATGCATGATTATCAAAATCAAGAAGATAAATTGAGGTTTTTACGCCGGATGGCCAACATGCACTGAATATATATATTATTAAATATTTATATTATAAACTCAGTTTTTATAAGTATTTAATAAATAAATAAATACGATAAAATGAATGTTTTGTTTTTCCCCTGGCTGTTCTGTTTGATCCGTTTACCACTTAAATATCATTTGAAGGTATATTTGCTTCCCAAGTGCATTGTAAATATTTTACCTTAACATATAAACGATGTTTCATTGGTAAGTGATTTTATAGTTTAAAAAAAATCGGTGTGTGTACGTATGTACGCGCGTTAGAAGTTATACATTTTTGGCGTAACAAAACAAAAACAAAACTTGTGATAACCCAAATTCTTCGACTAACTCTTAATTATCTTGTGTTAAATTACACACTCAAGAAAAAGGACCGCTTATTGGAATGCCGTTGGTTTATTTCTATACACTTTAACTTATATTACTAAATTATAATAATATAAGTATTTATTGTTGTTTCTATTTTTAAAGTAACAACTGCCACTATGTTGACAATAATAAATTCGTTTCCTAGGCAACGTAATAATTCAAAACTATAATATTATACTCTATAATCGTCACGATTGCATTATTATACTGTGGCGTAAAGGCAGTGCGTCCGGCTGATAACCGAACAATTGTGATTCGAATCCAATCGAGTGCGTTTATTTTTGCGTGAAAAAATTAATTATGTGTTACGTCATGTCACACGCCAAAATACACTCTGATCTGATTTTCCAAACGCGCCTAAAGAAGTATAACTTCACAAAAAAAGCTTCAGAAACAACGCTATTTTCAGGATAAATAGTTTGTTTTTATAGTAATTATTCACCAAATAATTAAAAATAATTAGATATTTAGATGACCTTATACCATGGGAAAATCCATGGACGTCATAATATTACTTGTGGGTTTACAAATGATTTTTTAAATCAAATAGTTTAATGAAATGAATAATACATTTGAATTAAGAATATAGCACTTGTTATTAAACAATCGTAGTTTGGAATACTTCAGAAATGTTAATATTACAAAAATAATTATTATGTCAAGCAAGACTCTAAATAACCTGTTTGCTGATTTTATCAATTAAATAATTCTATACAAAAATAATCACAATTCTAATGTATCAAAGCTCTGTACTATTATACCATTTAAGTAGTTTTTTTGTGACCCGGGTTTCGCCTTTCGGCATCTTCAGGCGTCATGTACACTCACCAAAGGCAAACACACACTGACAACGAACACCCTTAACTCTACCTTATAATAGTAAATCAATACAATAAAGTAGGTAAAAAACGACTTAAATGGAATAGTACAGAGCTTTAATCCATTAGAATTTAAATTCAAATTCCATCAAGTACCTTCGGTCGAAAGTATTAATATTAAAAATAATCACGTTAAAATTTACAAATAGAAATAATGCGTCTGTTTTGTTATACCAAATTCCATTAATATTTGTGACCATCTTTAAGCGGAAGTGTATGGTAACAGAAAACTGAAGACCGGAAAGATTAAAGACTTCAAGGACAAGCTTTCTTCGAGAAGTGGATCGAGATTGGCTAAGATGATTTAAAAATACGTTTGATATCCAGACTAATTTTCTCAGAAATTATTCTATCTGTTCACATTTTCAGTTTATATTATGTAAAATATTGTAATCGTCATAACGATAATCAGCCAGGATCAATCTACTATTGGATGAAGGATTTCCATAGCCCATTCTACTTAGTTCTTTAGTTCTTTACTGCTAGAAACATCTGCTGAACTTGGCAGGTTTATTGATTCAGCGGTTTTAGGGCGTTTATATGGTCACTTTACCCCTTAAGCCAGCGGTTTCCAACCTGGGAGGCGCGCCTCCCAGGGGAGGCGCGATCTATTGCCAGGGGAGGCGCCAAAATTTTTGAATACATTATTTTTTATACCATAATATCTACAAATAAATAAAAGTTCATATCTTAACGTAACAGTGAAAATTCAGTGCATGAATGTTTATTTTAATATATAATACATATATTTAAATCCTATTAAAAAAATATTTGGAGCGGAGAAATTTAAAAATGGCGCTTTTGCAATGGCGGTAATGCACAAAACGACCGCTGGTTGCATGAAAACAATAACCTCAAATTTAAATGTCACTCGTAGCTAAAGTGTCAACTGAAGCGTGTAGGCAGGGTGTGATATTTTTTTTTTAAATTGTTTTTGACGTGATTTCTTTAATATAATATAACAATAATACATGTCTCCACTTTTAAATGATTTCTACGCCAGATATATTGAAGCAAACCAAAATCTATTTCCTGAGTTCTTGGTTAGTTTGCTAATGCATTTTTCATATAATTTTATTAATAGTAAAAAAAGTTGCCTGCGGCGCTGCTTTGTTTCAAGGCTATTAAATATTTTTAATATGTGGGTGAAAGATCCTGGCCTGTGGGCCCTATTCACTATGTGGAGCTCATGATAGAATCCATTAATTTTTGTCAATGAACGATGATGAATTTGGTTGAATTCTTTTAAAATTGATTGTGGTAATAAACAAGCTCATTCGTCGCATGAAAAAAAAATTAATTAAAAAATTAATTTGATATAAGTAAGTAGTAAAAACTTGTGTGTTAAAAAAGTGTCTGTATTATTTAATGAAATAAAGGGGGGGAGGCGCCAAGATTAGATTTTTTTAAAGGGAGGCGTAGTAACATAAAGGTTGGAGACCACTGCCTTAAGCACAACTTTACGAGTGCATTTCTGACCTGCTAAGAAAAATTGTGAAAGAAGAACACAAGTTGTAAACTATCTTTTCTATTTTATTAGGTATGTAAAATTATTGGATTGTTTTGACATATTTTTTTTTTGACCATGTCCGATCCTATGGGCATCCACAGAGTAGAGGTTTGTATTAACAGATTTTATTTTTTACGAGAAATGGATGTCAGCCACTCGCTCAACATATTAGGTCCATACGCTGACTTACACACACCTTGAAAAACAATTACCATAACAATTGACATAATTAATATAAGAGAAAGGGAAGCTTAAAACTTGGGTTCTAATTCCACTAAAACCAAAAACACTATCTTTTTAAAGGGTAGTTTTGTCCTGAGCGGTTGGCCACACGGCATTTTTGCGGACATCACGTACTCTGTGATTTTTCCGTGTTGTGTCCAACATGCAGCTTTCCATGCCACGTTGTGATACTCTACAATCTACTGTAGTTTTGGGATTCCTCTTAATATATTTACGATATATATTTTTTTTACTTACATACGTGAGCATTGATAGTAGGTATATATTGGTTGAACACTACGGCTTACACAATGGAAGGTAACATTTAATTTAAAGATTCTATTCTGGCACCTAAACGCGCGTTATATCAGTTTATTTCTCCTAGCAATCTCGTCATATCCATTTCTAAGAAGATCATTTTTTTAGGCTCATTTACGAGAAATCATTATACATACTTTGGTAAATAAATATTTTTTTCTCCACGATAGACATAATTTGTGGCACACCCGATTTTAATACTATTTTGGGTTATGTATTAGTTTATCGTTACCTATCTTTGAAACATTTATTTGCTAGGTCCAGCATTCTATCATGGAGGTCTTTTGAATAATTTGGAAAGAAAATAATATCGTCTGAAAGGACTATGTCACTCAGTACTGAATAATTACAATAAAACAGATAAGTTAGGTCTAATTCAATATTTTTTGTAGACCATTCTGTTCTCATATTTTTTAGAATGGTTAAAGTCAGGGAACAGAATTTATATTGGATCCGTATTAAAAAAAAACCTATTAAAATTTTATGCACGAACGCCTCGATCTGATTCTTGGGGAAAAAAATGGTACAATGGTGATGCCAAGTAATAATTATTTCGGTAATTGGTACTGGTTATGCTTCGAAAATTGACCACGCAGTTTTTTGCAGTTATTGGAGAGCGGAGGTTCTAAGCATATGGGTCGCGCATATTGTGTGGGTTGTGAAATATTTTTAGCAATTACAATATTTTTGAGATAATAATTATATACCATACGTTGGAAGAATTCGCTAAAACTTATTATGACGACTACTGTTAATGTCTAATGTATAAAATATCATTATTTTTAACAATAATAATAATATATTTATATATTACATTATTACATACATTTGACACTCAAAACAATGTGGTCGAAAAAACAAATAATATTTTATTATGAATAAATGACAAATTTATGTATATATACATTTTTATTTAAGATTGGACTTGGTGTATGAATTTTAACTGGGATTTGAGTGAATATGTATCGAATGATCGAGCACATTTTTTTTTTTTGCTCAGTCAATAATTGATAAGGCTTTTAGTTATAAAGTCGATAACCTCCATATTCCGCTATTTCAAAATAATCGCAAAAATACATATTTTAAAACTGAATACTTCTTTACCTTTGTATTAAAATGTAACAAAGCAATCAATCAAATAACATTTTCTTAATGTCTTTTTAGCAATAAATAAGAAAAAATGTGTTTAAAGTCAGTTGTACGATGTAAAAATAATGTTTTATGAGTATAAACGGCATTGATATCAACCTATGATTTAATACGGAGCTGAATTTGATATTAATTTTATGAATATTATAATTATAGAAAATTACTTATAAATAAATCACAGACAAAAACATAAAAATAAGTAAAATAGAGGTTACTGACTTTGAAACTAATATACCCATTTATGCATACTGTATATTTTGTCAGATAGAGTGTATTTATTGAAATTTTCTTAGTATTTATACAGTATAACCTCGTTTTTGCGTGCCCAAAATTCACGTTATCCCGGCAATTGCGTGTAATTTTTTTCAGTCTCAATGTATTTTAGTACATTTAATACCCGCATTTACGTTTTTCTTTCCCGCGATTTACGTCGGAAATATTCAAAATATGCGAGTTACGTGCGCTTGACAATGATTGGTTCGTGACATGCGAACGGCGTAAGGTGTTTGTTATAGAAATGTGATATTATAGAAGGCTGGGACCAACCCCTGGAAGATTATGTAAACCTTGACTCCAATGTTATGACATCAGACTTGGTGGAAGTTGATGACACTGTTGACAGTCATTTAACACCAGTAGACCTTTTTTTTTTTTTTATAGAATTATTAATAACCATGTCCTTGCTTTTTCGTACAAGGTGGTTGTTAGTAATTTTGAACAATCACAAACACCCAGGCTTTGAGAAAAACACATAAATGTTTTTGTCATGACCGGGAATCGAACCCAGGAACTCTCGGGTGGAAGGCGAGCGCCTTACCCACTGCACCACGAGAGCCGCAGACTTGTCTGCTGAAGAAGAGGTTGATATTCCAACAAAAAAAGAAGCAATGAGATTCATCAAGGGTTTAAAAACCTACTTTACAAGCTTTGCTGATATTCAAGTTGACAATTTTAAATGTTTATATAGTCTTGAAAGAGAATTGCATAACAAAAATGCAACAAACTAATATACATGATTTTTTTAATTAAACGAATGTTGTTTTTTAATAAAACGTTATTTTTTTAGAAACATATAATTTAAGTGTTCTTTTTTTCAATACCCCCCTTTTACATTTTCCCTCCAATTAGGTTTTTTTTTCAGTCCCTTAAAAAACGTAAAATCGGGATTATACTGTAATTATATTGAGTCACGAGGATTTTTATTAAAAATATACAAAAAGCCAACATTAGTATCTAATCTAAAAACTGACTGTGTTAATACGAGTACATTTCGCAATAACTTATATGTGGGAGTATACTTTTATAACTCTGAATATAGAACAAAATATAATAAGAAAATGACTAATTATGCAATATCCATAATATATCTCCGATTTTTGTGAGTAAATACAGTAATGTTATCTGCAAAATGTAGATGACTAAAGTATTCACCGTTAGTAGATTCCATAGTTCTAGTAATCCAGTTGCCTGAATAGATCTTTCAGAATAGTTGAACATAGTTAGGGTAAGGTTATATTGCCTTGCCGGACCCCCCTAATAATACGAAACAGTATGCCGAGATTTTCTGAAGCGTGTTGAAGTGTTCAACTCATGTTTACTGTGAGTGGTCACGCATGCATAGCACGGATCTTTAATGTAAGAGAAATCCAAAAACGACGAGTACCGCAATGTGGCATAGAAAGGTACATAACGCGGAATGCAAAATACACCAAATGATAAACTGATAGAATATGAATATGCTGGTGTGGATAATGTTAGATTAGTACTAACAGTCATTTACAGTGATCCCAAGGAACAATAAACGACCACAGGTATGTCCTAAAATCCATCGAATTAAAGAACTCATTGAATTCAGTGGATGTACTTGGCAATGAAGAACTAGGGATCGAAGAATGGAAAGAGATTTTTATCCAGTTAGTAGATAGTAATGTTTTAATGAAAATTCAGCGTTGGTTGCTCTCGTAATCTAGTGCAGGCTCTGGCTGTTTATTCGGGGGCACTGAGCTTGATTTACGGAAAGGTCACAATATATTTATTTGATTTTTTCAAAGCCTGGGTGTTAGCGATTGTTTATTTTTTTTTTTACTAATTACACTACTGTTGTCGTGTCTCATGGTTTATTGTAGTGTTAAAATGAATACTATATTAGTTTACATATTATTAATATTTTTAACGTTACAACTTTTTCAAAGCTATGGTTTTAAATAATTACCGATATAAGTTTTATAAATTCTAATCTCAAATCTTGTGTCTAATCCGTTTAATGAAAGAAATAGTTTATTAAATTATTAGCAAGTCTAAGTACGTTATAAGAACTAAATAATAGAGTGATCTGCGATGTTGGTTGGTAATTAAGGAATTAATTACCTACCTTAATAATTTAATATACTAAAACCGACAGCCAACATTATAGCTATTCTATTAGCATTTCATGTAACAACTACTACTTTAAATCGTCGTAATTTAGTAAGATGCCCGTAGCTTAATTGGAAAAGCATACTGGCGCAAATCCAGAAGATACAATTTCAAGTCCTGTCAGGTGTCGTATTTTTTTTCTTGTCTGTTAATGCATGAGGTATTTTCAAATTATGTACGTATAATTAGTTTGTTATAAAAATATACAATTCATTAATTTAATTGTATGTGATATTTAAGTATTATTTTTGTGGGATGCGAAACCAAAATTGTTATCCTAATCTGGGTCGCGGCTTAAAAGGTTAAGAGAGACTGCTGGAGACGGAACTAGGTATGTAAGTGAGTTGTGTATTGCCAGTCTTAAAAAATCTATTGCGAGTGTAACAAGTGGTGCAAGTGTAATAGGAATCAAGATTGGATTTTGAAAAGTATTTTAACTAAAAAATATATTGCAGTGAAGTTATTCAATCAAGTGTATATTGTTTAATACCGTGTAATCACAACGGAATATTTAAAAAAATACTTGAAAGGTGAGAATTTAAGTTTTAAAAAAATTACAATGTTCGAGCTTATTCAATATTCAAGTTGTTCGAACAGTTTTTCCAAAAAAAATAATTGCTAGTCTTTCTCACAAAATGTGTTTTTATTAAAGTGGTAGAAAATGAGTTATAAAATAATTACAAGATAAAATAACTAACTATATAACTACCTATATAACTAAACTAACTATATAACTAAATATACTAAAAGAAAAAACAACTTTTTATATACAACGTTTTTAAATTTTCTGTTGAATCATATAAACTTGACTTGACTAGCTTAAACGATCAAAAAAAAATTGTACTTGATAGAAATACTGAATAATGAAATGTCATTTCATATTGATTTCCATACTAACGCACGTACATAACGTACATATTATTTAATAATTTAGTTGCTAGGACCCTCTAGCAACCAATAATGGTATCGCAATAACTTTTCATACAAAACAGAATTAACTAAAAATGAATTCAATTCTAATTAAAGATGACTAAAAGTATTAAAAAAATGCATTGGCATCGTGTTCTGATATATTTTAAAAGTTTCAAATGTCTAACTAGTCAGAAAGTTAGTTAAAAATCGATTGCGAGATTTGTACCGGACAAACAACCACCGGACAAATAAGAATACGACCTAAGAAAAACGTTGTAATAATATATATATATATATATATTTTTTTTTAATTTTAAGGCAACGTGAATAGCCATTTATTATATTATCATTGTGAAGACAAAAAAATATAACCTGTAGAAATCTAAGATAATTTTAAATCTAAAATTAATTTCCAATACCTTATTAAAATTGGTGTTAATTTATTATTTTTCATTGTTCGGAATAATGACAGAAGGTATTTCGGGCTTTGATTTACTTCCATTATTACAGGAGAACTATTTCCTTTGTACACACAAAATGTACAAAAACATCCCATGCATGTACTTACTAGAAAAAAATAACGACACCCGACGAGACTTGAACCTGTAACCGCTGGATTCGCGCCAATGTGCTTTTATAAATTATTTATGATCATTGTATTATAGAATGTTAAAATTTCAAATCTTGTCTATTGAACGTTGTGCGTTGAATAAAAAAAGTTTATTATTTACTTTGTAGTATAATTAATATTGTGTATTTTAAACAGTAGGTAGCAGTTTTTAGTAAAATTAGCACCTCATGCCACCACGTATTATAATTTCATCCATAGTTAATTAGTTATGATGTTATTTCTTATGTGGTGCTCTTATTATGAGGAATGATTTAATATGTAATTGTCGTTAATACTCCATTATATTATTATGTACGGCATTTTTCCCCATAGAGTGTTTTAGTAAATCTTGCGTATAATAAACCAGCAAAGAATGAATTTAAATTGATAAAAATAATAGAAATTGCCAATAATATGATAATAAATTTGAATTAATATTTAAAATATAGAATAGCAATATACTAGAATAATAAATGGCAAAAAAATATTTTACTACACAATGTTTATAAATAGTTCACAGTCTTTTCAGTTAATATACCATACCTAATTAAAAATATGAAAAATAATCCATTTGTCCTGGCATATTATTATAAATACCGTATTTGTAATTATTGAAAATATGCAAAAATACGTGTAACATAATAAATATCAGTGTTTGATATCTTGAATTAAGGACCTAAATCATAGAGTGAGTGCAATAATAAAATATAGTAACGACATATTATGACTATAGAAAGAAACAATATATTTTCTCTCTACTCAAGGTAATTAATACATTTTAATTATGTAATACCATAATGTAATCTAAGATTTTAAATACCGGTTTATCAGAACGCACAATATGTTTCCGTGCCATAAAGATTTATAGCCGAAATAGCTATAATCTAATTTTTTTTTTTTTTAATAATATTAATATTGAAATTTGCAGAATAATAATGTTACAACTTTTAATTGTGACGGTCTTGTTTTTAAATTCACAATATATTAAATATAATATACACGTTATAATGTTGTTAATAGTTATAAAACCATTTTATTATTTTCCGTATAATGAATAAAATACCACTTACGTAGCCTAATATGTGCAATATGATCAAAGTAATTCTACACCTTGCATAACAGGATAACTTCCTAATATATTGCTATTTAGAGCTACAGAATATTGAGGAATAGACTTTATTGGATACTGGCGTAAAATACGAAAATTAGTAAGAGAAAGATAATATTATATACCAAGCACTATTAGTAACATATATCAACATAAAGTATAACTAACGAGCTCAGACAAAAATTAAGTAATCGTCACTCGAACATCATATTATACAGTCGATATCAAACCTTTTAATCAAGTAGTTTGAAATTAACTTGACAGTTAACTAGTCGTACTTCGCACACTCTATTTGTCCTAATATTACATTAAACTATTAAATACTAAATTAATATCATTTTAATATATACATCCTCAAAAGATAATAGAATGTATAAAACAAATGCTTACAATAAATAATCATTAAAAATAGTTCTGTCTATCAATCGATTATGTATCGACATGTTGTACATGACAATAGTTGAAAACTACTTAGTTTAATTATTGCTACTTTATATTACTACTATATTACTACTCTTTTTATCTTGTAATTATTATAATATAAAATTATGATTTTATTTAATAGAAATATGTTCACCCATGATATGCAATCAATTATTTCAATACTGAACACTAGTATAAGTCCGATTTTTTATTACTTCATAGTTAATTACACATTTGCCACTATTTTATTCGTGACCTTTTGCGATCATTTCCTAAAAATATGCTGACTGCGATGAAAAATATTACTCGATGATAGGTTGAACATAATTGACATTTCAAAACATTTTATTTTTGCGGGAATGATTCATATTATATCTAAATAATTACAAAAGAAAAAGAACTTTTTATATACAACGTTTTTTAAATTTTCTGTTGAATTATTATGCTCAATATGCTCAAATTTGTACTTGATAATATGAAGTAAATAAAAAACAAACAAATATAGAATACTGAAATGTCATTTTGATTTCCACGGTAACGCACGTATATATTAATAATTTAGTTGCTGGGACCACCCCCTTAGCAACCAATAATAGTCTTTTATTTTTTACGAAATTTTTTGAAATAGCTTTCCATACAAAACAGAATTAGCTGAAAATGAATTCAATTCTGCTCAAAGATGGCTAAAAGTATATATTAAAAGAATGCATTGTGTTCTGATATATTCTAAAAGTTTCAAATGTCTAGCTAGTCGGGAAGTTAGTTAAAAATCGATTGCAATATTTATACTGGACAAACAACCACTGGAATACAAGCTAATAAAAACGTTGTAAAAAAACAAATAATCCACCAATATAATATCAATGCATCTCAGAGTGTAACACTACACGGTAGGAATATTTGAATTTCGAAACATTTTATTTTTGTGGGAATTGATATTTTATAGATGTAAAAAAAACAAATAATCATATTATAATGGAATTGCGGGTGTATGTGCATTAGGCAACATAACCGTCAAGCTGCTTTTATTTTACCAGGGTTGTTTTTGCTGCACGGGGTTTCGGATTACCATAATGCAATAAAATGCATTATTTGCCGACTTGTCTACATACATTTCTAATTTTTTGAAAATGTATTTTTACTGTTGATCAAGTAGCCCGGAGCTTAATAGTTATTATTGCATGCACGTTTAGTCTAGATACAACTCAAACTGAGATTTTAAAGCATAATAATTCATTAAGACTCATTAGGTATATGATATAACATATTATAATAATACTTAGTAACATAACGTCGCCCCAAAAGACAAAGGGCACATGTGCATAAATTGAGTTTTGAGAAAAACGCATTTTAAGTATTTTTGGAGTAAAAAAAAATTGTGGAAAAGTTATTACTTAATATTTTGAAAAAAATTTGGTACACATGTGACCTAATTAGATTAAAATGCATTTTTTATTATTTTATAATTTGTCAATTTTTGATTTTTAAGAGGTTTTAAGTCACATGTTACCTTTTTCCTATCTGCATTTATGAATAGCTTAATCTTCATCTTTTGATTTTCGATCATCCACATTACGCTTATTGTGATCTTCCAAAATATTTTTTTGGGTCTCTTTGTCCGCTGCCAACATGTTTTTAATTTTTTCACAAAGTGCCCTTTTTCTGCAACGAAAATATTTTTTTTATACAAAGGCCCTTACTCACTTTTAAATAATTACACTTGTTACCTTTTTCCTATATTATTTTTGTAAACATTGCACATAGTTTCTAAAATCGTGTACATGTTACCTTTTTCCTATACATTAAATGAAGATCAGTTTACAAATACACAAGTAACCTTGATTTTCTTTTCTCAATTGTGAATTCATGGGTTTTGCTTCACAAATGCCGTTATGTAGAGAAAAATTACGAAGAAAACTGCATTCATAATTCAAAACCGTCAAAATTACACATGTGCCTTTTTGCTTTTGGGGCGACGATAATATGCTCCAGTCATAATTAATATTGGGTCAAAATAACCTACCTAAAAATAGTTCATGTAAAGACTTTGCACAGTATGTATAGTGTTAGTGTCCATGTAATATCACACCAAAAATCAATACTTATACATGTTATATTATACATGTTATATTATACATGATGATATTAGAGGTAGATGAAGAGTCGTTGTTGCTTGGTTATTGAAATGTGGGATTGGTTGATACAATAATACCCTGACTATAATAATAACGATAATGATGTGAGATTATAATCTCGAGGTACTTACGTAAGATCGATATGCTATAAGAATGAGAGATTTGATTCAATAACGGATGTACTATCTCGAGAGAAGAACTCGTGCCAATAGCAGTACCTACGTCTCTACGGAGTGCTAGTTCGTAGATTGTTCTTCTTAATTATATTTAAAAAATGCAGTACATATATAATTATTATCGTAATTCTCAATAAAAACAAACACCACTGATCTAGTTATGATTGAGGAAATGCTGACAATTATTATTATTGCTAATGTTTTGTTTCAATAAAAAAACCTACATGTCTTATTAAAATGTGTCACTAATTTAATGAAGCGTAACATGATCGCTACAGCTACAGATTACTGCAGCCATCTTGGAAAATGGTGGAATATTTTAAGTTTTTCAGTTATATCTCATTATCGCCTGAAAATATTGAACAATATTTCAAATAAAAGTTATAAAATAACATTTGTTTTGTAAGTTTGATAATTTATTACAAAAAAATGTGTATTTTAGATAAAGCTAAATATAAAAAGAGTTTTTCAAAACACAGCATGTACAAGGAATGATTTTTGGTATGTTTTACTGGATACTAGCACTATGCATTCATGCAATTTCCTTTTAAGAGGAATTAATTCCAGGTAATGGGGCTGTTTGTACACATCAAATGAGTCGAAACCACTATAAGAAATTCTTTTATACGGAAGCATTGAAACATTAATTTTCAAAATAGTTCCTTAGATATCACGTTTATTTGTAACCTTAAATCCTAATTGAAAATGAAATATCAAAAAATGACGTAAGAAGTGTTAATTTAAATGATGCTAGTCCGTCTATTCGATTTGGGATAATATAAACTTTTTTTATTGGTAAAAAATATTGTAAGTACACAAAATCAGGTTTACGATAATATTATACTATATCAAAACACGTATTTACAAATATTAATGATAGAGAAACATTTAAATTTTAGCAAATCTACTTATTACATTAGACGAGTTATGGTTATTTACCTCTATATTGATAATGATTATGATAATATTTTTTAAAAAAACTTATGTTTTTATGACTATCGTATTGTATAATAATTCGATACCATATTTATATAGAGAAACAGCTTTAAATTTCAAATATCAATTAAGTTTTCCTCACTCAATTTCGATGTAGAAATATGTTTTCTTTATAATTCAATAAAAAAAAATCATCAACGGCTCATAAAATCGAATAACCCTTTCTGTGAATACTTATTAATATTCAATTATAAACGGGAATATTTGGGTTGATTATTTGTTAAACTGTAAAATTTTACCGTGCTAAGTTCATATGAAATAAATAAAAAATAAACAGATATACTTCAAAAATCGAAGCTTTAAAATCTTTGTAAAGGATATTTTGAGTTGTTTTCCTATATAACTAAGGTAGATGTTTATTGCACCCAGTGGCGGCTTTCCATGAAAATGATTCGGTGATCACTTCTTTCTGCACAAGACTCGGATGTTAGATGTGGTGGATCTAGACATATTCATATCACAAGATTATAAATAAATCTTAGTAGCTAGTGTGTTTCTTCGAATTACCTCATTAGAGACTTTTTTAATGTCGTCAATAGTAACACTCTTTTTAGTCCCCATTTACTTCTTCTAAATAACAATTGTAAATTACTTTTATTCACACAGGTAAATTTGTCCACAGTTACAAGACAAGTAGCGTTCCAAAATAATTAATTACATAACACAATCCATGTAATCTTGAGATAAATAGCCAATAAGAACATTCTAAACAAAAAGAGCAGTGTTTCAATTACAAATATCATTATTTATAACATGCTATTCAGTATAATATTTTTTTTTCAAAAAGAGTGTAAAAAAATACTTTTTGTTGAAAAATATATTACGCTGAATCAAAAACACAACGCATATGTACTTTATGAGTAATATAATATATAGGATGCGAAAATATTTTTAGGGGATTTTTAGGTTTCGTATTGCAATAGTTAGCGACTTTGTCCAAAGGTAAACGACTTGCCCATAGGCACTCGGTATCTGGTACGCCCCTAGAGGAGATAGGAGGACGACGACAAAAGATATGGAGAGAGGCTTAGTGTGAACGACTGAAGATAGAGCTCATAATAGAGATCCCTACAGACTGGTTGTACGGTCAACAATGCGCTTGAATGGGCTGTAGCGACAGTTTAAGTAAGTTTTAATATTAATAATCTTATTTTAATGACGATCTTAATTTCATTCTCCAGCTGACGTGATCTTCTGCGCCACCTATCCAATCTTCCACCTTGAGCAGGTCTATTATTTTTATTTATGCCAATTTTATAATTTGCCTAATGATGGAATTTACAACACGAGGATATAAAATAATTTACTTGTGTCATTGACGGAATTGTTAAGGTGACGCATCAGTGAAACGCCAAATAATTTTCAACTGTACGCGCGACGAAATTTTGTACTCGCTTCGCATTCATTGAGAGAACGTCGAGTCAGACATACGTCACTTTGCTGCGTGATGGCGACGGGCCAATTAATTCTAAAATCGTGTAAAGATGACTAAAAACGTTACCCATTTACTTTAAAAAGAAAACATGTCAATGAATATATTATTATTGTTACTAATAGAATAATAAACAGAACATAAAATGGACGTATGTTGGATTTATATGAGAAATAATATTTCGTTTGACAGGCGTCTTTTGCACCCGCGACCCGCAATCCGCACATCGCCTAGCAACGATCTTTTTAGACCGTGCCTCAACTAATGCATGGCCTTAATGGTTAAGGGCAATTACCCGGAAAATGAATGATGTGAATCGAATCCCGGTCGGCTCATAATATATTCTTTTTAATTTTTTTTCTAATAATGTTTCTGTTGTTTTTCAAAATCATGTAACTTAAATCTTATGTACAGAAATCAATATTAAAAAAAATAATTAATCAACTTAGGTAAGTGAAGGTCAAACAAATTATTCAATATTTTTAATTTTAACGCTTGAAAAAAAATCTTCATGATACTCTATTCGAGATGAACAAGTTCAGTTTAGCATTGTAAAAAATGTATAATTATGTGCAAGAATCTACCTGAAGTTATTTTCATAAAAAAACTGCGATACCTGTACTATAAATATTGAGTAATATAGTTTGATTGCAAAAAAGCTTACCTGCGCTTAAACTTGCTGGCTCAAAGTTTTGTAAACCTGTGTGCTGCATCCATATTGATTATTATATAATAATAAAGGTTGTATTAACTTATCTATCAGTCTATAATAATATGAAACACATGAAAGAAAATGTATTATGTAAATGTGTATAAGAGAACGAGACAGGAATAAGATGTATTAAAAGAGAAAAAACTTACACGTCCATGCAATATAAAAAATAAATCGGGTCGTTGAAGTAAAAAATAAATACAAAATTCTTTGTTAGTAGTACCTATTATACTCTTCTTAGATATTATTATAGAAAATAATACATCTAAGGCAAACACTTGTACGTGTAAAAAATTACACGTCATCATTGGCGGAGACATAATTTTAAAACACTTCTGATATATTTTTTTCCGATTATGATGATCCTAATTTGACCGACATGTCTACCAATCTAAATTTTTGCCGTATTACGAATTAGAGATAGCCGCCGATAACCGTTTGGTGTAAAGAATACCCTCAGTGATAATTTTGAAGAATACAAATGTAGCTGTCAGTATATTATTGATCATTATATCTATTTTTAGTGTATCAAATTATTCGACCGTAATAATAAATTCCCAGCAACTCATATACCGGTAAAAAAACTGTTTACCTGTGTCAGCAGATTGATTGGCAATATTAAATACGGTATCGCAATGGAAAATTAGTCTAATATCTATTCCCATAGTATCATATTATATTATGACTGTAATAATAAATAAATTCACAGCTACTCGTATTTAAACCGCTGACTCGTTAAATATAATTATGTACTGGAATATAATGTTTAAGTATTACTTTCAACTGTATAAATTACGAATACTGATTTATCAAAATGTCACTCGAATATACGTTTCCAGTCTGTTACCATCGCAGTCTCTATATCGCTTCGCCCAACATCTGATTTTACTGAGATGCAGACCTCGGATCCGTACCTATTATAAGTTTAGTATTGTAACATAACTGCTGTAACATACTATTGTACCAACCGTTACGCCCAATAAAACTCGCTCCTGCATACATCTTCGACTTCTTCATCATCATCATCATCCTCAACACCATAACCCACACATCAAACACCACACAAATAATATCTGAAATATGATAAGTGATAACTGACAAGAATAGACCAACAGGAAGCTTAAAAGCTCTTTGCGACGGAAAAATATTATTCGGCATATTTTAAATAAATTGTATTTATTCTTTATCGTGAATTCCAAAACTAAACGTAGTCTGCTTGAGTGGTAGATACGGAAGAAGGTAAGGTGACCATTCTATGTCAATGTTAATTTACAAAAAACCGGTGTTTTAATGGGAATACAAAATGGCTAAATTACGTGAGCAATTTCACTGACTAATATATTATTCACGTCGACCATCTTGCGCAATCATCAATCATCAATCATTCATTGCAATATTACAGACAACTATTGAGATCCCATCAATTGAATCGTGTTGCCACTTGTTGTGAGTGGTTTATATCAAGGGTTCTGAAACTATGGGTCGCGAACAAAAATTGAGTAGTAAGATAATAATATTTAGCCACGTGGCGTTTTTGACATTATATAATATAATTACAATTTTGACGAATCTTATTAGGCCGCTGCTTGGTTAGAATGTTTGAACATGTATATTTTTTTAATATTTAAGACATTCACGGTTGCTTGTTATGTGAGAGATTTTTGGATTATCATCGCGTTTTTTTCTCTTTCTTTGCTTCATGCTTGTTTATTACCACGTTTTTATTAGCTCGTATTCTTGTTTGTCCGGTACAGATTTCTTCTTGTGTGTCCAGTATATTTTTTTTTGTTTGTCCAAGATTTGTATTGGACGATTGAAGATTTTTAACTAGCTTCCCGACTAGCTAGACATTTTAAACTTTTAGAATATAGCAGAACACGACGACAATGCATTATTTTAATACTTTTAGCCGTTTATAAGCAGAATTGAATTCATTTTCAGTTAATTCTGTTTTGTATGGAAAGTTATAATTGTTGGTTGCTAAGGGGGTCCTAGCAACTAAATTATTAATATATACGTACGTTACTATGGAAATCAATATGAAATGTCAAAATGACATTTCAGTATTCTATATTTATTCAGTATTTCTGTCAAATACATTTTTTTTTATTAATACATGGAATTGTCATGTTTATATGATTTAACAGAAAATTTAAAAACGTGGTATATAAAAAGTTATTTTTTATCTTGTTATTATTTATTCATAATGTCAAGATCAATGCGGACGATGGGTTACGTTTAGGAAAAATTAAATATCCAATCTGAAATATCTGGTCGTACAAATGACAGTATACTGTCACCCTTATTTACCTTGAGCAACGTCCCTGCTAAATACATTCCTTTAAAAAATACACGCTCAGAGCTGCGTTTTTATCCATATCATATGGTACACTTCAATACATGCGCCCCTCATCTTGAAATGCCCCCCAGGCTAGGATGTTTGGCAGGCCTCCCTATCTATCACTAAGATTAAGGGCAGTGTGATGTTTTACAGTAGTGTTCCCCAAATTCAATGGTATTCAGTGTATTTTGCGATTTTCTACATTTTTAAATAAATCGCTTTGAATAATTGAGTTGTCGGTAGTCGGCATCATATTATGAACCACTATTTGCGACTCCCTCTTGCAGTAACCTAGAAACATAGGATATTTTTATTATTCAGGAAATATTACAAATAATTATAATAGTACCTATATAATCACGTGAATTATTATTTATTTATATCAATCATCATACCGTACCAAATTGCATAATTTACAATGTTTATATTTATTTATTAAGTGAAATAGCACTACAAGCAACTTTTATTTAATAAGAGAACAAAATTGTGGTGTGTGTTTATCTCATAACTAGTCGACCCTCCACGCCAGGCCCCCAGGGTGGAGTCCTGTCAGCCTCCCCTCTTGTGTGGACCATGCTTTTCAATACACTGTCTTTTGCGAATGGTTTCTGCAACGAACCGTAAAAAACGCGGTGATAAGGAGGATTTATTATGATTCGTATTTTTGTAGGTATTTACGATATATTTTCGAAGCTAAAGTCTGTATTGGTACTATTAGAATATTGTCGCTAAAACCTACATCAACGTAGGCAAGAAAATTGCCAAGTAGAGTTTGGCAACACGCGTACTGGATTGTAAATGCACCATTAGGAATATAAAATTAATTCGTTGTTTTTTGATCCATTTTAAAGAATTAAAGCACCTCCATATTTGTAGAACACGGATAATAAAAATTACTAGACTTCACAGGAAATGGATTTTTTTAAATTATTAATATCCAAGGTTAAGATCCAGAGCAATACGGAAAAAAAATAAAAATGGACCAAGAAAAATAATTATTGCATAAAGTATTATCTATGATAATATAATAATATATTATGTAAGTATTTACATACCAATCTTTTTTATCAAACAATTTTTAATGATAATTATTATTTTAATTCGTAATACATTAAACCAGAACACCTGCATATCAAATAACTGATTAAAATATACTGGATTTTCACATAACAGAATGCAAAAAAATGTACAGATAATTGTTAATACGAGGGTGGGTCAATAATTCCTTAGAAAAAAGCATTAAAACAGTTTTTATTTTTGTATTTTTTTTTAATTTCTCAACATAATCTCCTTGGAGCTCAATACACTTGGTTAGACGTTTCTCAATTTTTTTTAAACCGTCAGAAAAATAAGTTTTCGGAAGGTCCTCAAAATAAGCATTTGTCCGATCGATGACTTCTTCATTTGCAAAAAAACCTTGTCCACTTAGCCATTTTTTTAAGTTTGGGAAAAGGAAAAAGTCACTGGGGGCTAAATCTGGCGAATACGGTGGGTGGTCGACCAATTCGAACTTCAATTCTTCAATTTTAGCCATTGATCGTAAACATGTGTGAACACGGGCATTGTCCTGATGAAAGAGGATTTTTTTCCTGTTTTAATGAGGCCATTTTTCTTCAATTTCGTTTTTTAGCTGGTCCAATAAAGATGCATAATAATCCCCTGTTATTGTTTTTCCTTTTTCCAAATAGTCAACGAAAATAATTTCACGTGCATCCCAAAATACAGTAGCCATAACCTTACCAGCTGATTTTACGGTTTTCGCCTTCTTTGGACATGGTTTGTGCTTTGACTGTTCTTTCGTCTCGGAAGTATAGTGGTGTATCCATGTTTCATCTACAGTCACAAAGCGACGAAAAAATTCATCCGGATTGCGTTGCATGAGTGACAACAGGGCTTTAGAGGTCACCACCCTATTGCGTTTATTGTCGACTGTGAGCAAACGCGGCACCCATCTTGCAGAAATATTTTTCATGCCCAATTTGTCATGTAAAATAGAAATGACGCTACCTTTTGAGATCCCTGTAACCTCAAATATCTCACTCAACTTTAATCTTCGGTCACTTAACACCATATCGTCTATTTTATTGATCATTTCTGGTGTAGTCACCTCTACAAGACGTCCTGAGCGTGGTTCATCCTTTGTTGATGTACGACCACGTTTAAATTCATTTAACCAGTTATAAATAGTTGCGAGTAAAGGAGCAGATATGCCGTGAACTAAATCCAACTCATTTTTTATTTCCTTTGCTGTTAACCCTTTTATATTAAAATGTTTAATAACAGCTTTAAACTCAATTTTCTCCATTTTCCATTTTTCCATTTTCCACAAGAAATTTTTTTTTTAAAATGTACGAAAAACACACAACAACCCGACCAATCTGATTGAAACTTCGCAGCATACTGAATCGGTAGTGCCGCTGCATGAAAACAAACCGCTTACAGTACTAGTCGCGCCACTTGTCGGCTTTTCTAAGGACTTATTGACCCACCCTCGTATTAGTAGGTATTCGTCATTCCACGCCAGAATACTTACCATGAATTGGCTCTTTTATCCAAAGCATAAATAAAAAAAATATTGCTAGCCAGTCGCTCAACGTATTAAGGACTTCAGAGGTTATGCGAGTTGCTAACTTCCATTTATAGTTTTAAAAAATCTGTTAATACAACCACCAATCACAAAGTGGGAATTAGGCAAGTCATAGTAAGTATAATAATATCTATTATCATAATTTAGGTAAACATCTGTACTAAAATGTACAAATAAAAGAACAAGGTTCCTAATTAATATTTTAAAAAGTTGAGTTAGCTAGATATAATGCTTCATAAATGATGTAATATATTTAAAAAATATTTGTTTTATAATCATCATCAGCCTGAATCTATCCACTGCTGGATGAAGGCCTCTTCAATTTGCTTCTACTTCTCTCGGTCCTGTGCGTTGCACTGCGACGTACTTCCACAGAACTTTATCATTTCATCGATTCAGCGGCCCCTAGGTCTACCTTGTGGACGTTTTGTACCTCTTGGATGACTAAATTTGTCCAACGATTATCTTTTCTTCGAGATTTGTGTCCAGCCTATCTCCATTTGAGGCTTTTAATGAACTCTATTATATCGCAAACCCTTGTATGCTTCTTAATCCACTCATTCCTCTTTTTGTCCTTTCGCGTTATGCCCAGCATGCACCTCTCCAAATCATGTTGTGCTACTCTAAGTTTCTGGATCTCTCTTTTACTTATGGTCCATGTTTCACACGCATATGTGATTACGGGAAGCACACACTGGTTGAACACTTTGCGCTTTAGGCAACGTGGAAGGTCACTTTTGAAGATGTTATTCAGGCGGCCAAAAGCACTCCAGCCTAGCTTTACTCTACGAACAATTTCATCAAATATACATCCATCTATAGACACTTCTTGTCCCAGATAGATGTAGTTTTTCACCTGTTCAAGCTGAGTGCCATTGATGAGGATCTCTCTTTGGCCCGCAAAGCAGTTGAACATGACTTTCGTCTTTGTTACATTTATTTTCAAACCTACCTACTTTGTTGCTTACTCCAGTGAGTTCCTGCATTCTGCTTTGGAGGTCTTCTGAGTCTTGCGAAAAAATTACTACGTCATCGGCAAGCGCAAATGACTCAGGTATACTACATTTATGGAGATCCCTTTGTCATTCCAGTCAAGTTGCTGAATAAGTCTTCAAAGATAGCAGTAAATAGTTTAGGTGAGATTGTATCACCTTGTCGGACTCCTTTACTGATAGAAAAATATATAAATATAAATTACAATATAATATAATATTATCTATTTATTTTAATTATTACTGCGTATTAGTAATACAAGTGAATATCGTTAAATTTGATCTAATTGTATGTGTCAGTATGTATTAATGTAGTAAAAAATGCAAAAGAGTGCAAAGTTATAAAATGTAAACTGACTTTGAATTTATTTTTATCGTTATTTATGGCAATTTTAAAAATATTACTTTTGAAATCACTATTGCTAGTGCAGTAATGAAGAAAAATCAAACATTTAAATGAAATAAGTTCTGGGATTAAATAAAATAAATGGAATACAAAGGTAGTTTTCTTCATATTATACTATAAATAAGCTTTTCATAATATTATTATAATATAAGTTATTAAGTATCGAAATCATGTTATGGAGTAATTATTGCCATTTGAAAGTCTGAAATGCCCTCTAAAATCATGCATAATGCTAATATCTTTATACTTTATGTACATGTTCTACATATCGGACGACCTTGATTTTTTCTTCTAGCATACATATTTATATTATAGACACATAATCCGTTTAACTGTAAATAGGTAGGTACTTAAATTATTGACTTACCAACTTTTGGCAGCAACCTTACGGATATAAGTGCAGGACTCGTGTCCACTTGATACTGTTGCAGTAGTTACTCACTTACTTGTACTAGCGCAACAGATCATTTTATTTAAAAAAATATTCGTTTTTTGCTGCTGTTTTATAAAAATCAATAAATCTTGTTGAAAATCGAGTTTCTAGTTATTTTTGATTCTTCATTACATTTCAAAATAAAGCATTTTTATTATAATTTCGGATAATTTAAAAGTTTTGTATGATGTTGAAAAATATACCTTTCTTTTTACCACTACAACGTGGCGTAAAGCCCAATGGCAGTAGTGTAGCGAAACAGTAGTGAATTAATATAAGTTAAACAATCACAAATACTCAGATTTTGAGAAAATCATTTAAATATATTACCACATCTAAATATAAATTCTTTATCAGAAATTGAGTCCGTAGCACCTGGGTGAAAGGCAAGCAACGTATGCACTAGACTACAAGAGCTCCCAATGCTAAATGCTCATCAAATCATTATTATCTGACAGATAAAAACCTCTTTCCATTCTTTTAATATGTGGTTATTTATTGTTCTTTGGGCATCACTATATCAGTGCATTTATCCAATATGGTCACTGGACTACAAGAGCCGCCTGCAGATACAGATTTGCAACATATAAAATGATATAGATTTTTTTTTTAAATAATTTAATATTATTGTTGGCCGTTTGTGACCCATGAGCCTCTGGTTGCCGACTTCTGGTCTAGAACATCGACGCTAATACCGTTAGCCCATCGAAGTCTGGTACTTTCTTCTCCTATCCGCACACCTTATGGAATTTGCAAGATACCCGCCTATACGACTCATTGTAATTTATGCGCTGCACGTTTTCTTGTGTACGCATTGTGAAGTCGTCCAATCGAGATTCGGCTTATGATTTTCATATCCTTGTACAATATACATAATGATTCGTGATTGCATTTTTAATACCCTACAATCCATCGACCTGAATTGGGCAATTGATTTTGAGTATGATTGTTCAGCACTATGAGAAAACATAATATTATGATTAGCAATAAGTCCGTGTAAAGAATTCGTATTTATGTAAATAGATACCTAGTGATTAGTAGCGCTATAAGTATTGTTACAAAAAATATAATATTAAATAGGTAATGAATAAAAACAGAGTATTTTTTTTTATACACATACTTACGACTGTAGTATTTTTGAGAGGTATAATCGTTATATCTACAGCTAATATAATTACATCTAGATATTGAATAAATTATACGGATTTAATTACATTAGCTGTTTATATCACGATTATAATACAAAATAAATATACAGCATTTTGATTAAAAAAAGGTATACGGAGGAGGTGTGTATGTTTTTTTTCGTTTTCTCGCTGATGACGACGCGATATTATTTTTGATGTGATAATTAATAATTGAATCGCTTAGTTTCAAATCTCTCAAAAACGGTTTTTGAATATTTATTTTTATATATATATTTTTATGATGGCCGAAGATTGAGCTTTAAAAAACGTCAAAAACTGTCAATACGTATGATCAAAAATTAGGGTAAAATTCAAAACCCAGTAAAATGGTCTGGTATGCTTTTCAAATACCGCTAAAATGGATAAGCCAATTGCAGTGGCGTGAATTCAGTGTCTACAGGTTTGAGTCCCGTTGAACGTATTATTTAAAAAACATAATTTTATATTGATAATTTTAGTTACTTTGACTATTTTTTGAATAAATACAACCACATTAATTTTTTCTTCAATAAAAATAACAACGATATGCCTTTGACGATTTATTCATGCATTGTTATAATTTTTTTCAAATACAGTAAGTCCTCGACTTACGTGATTAATTCATTCCGAAGATATTCGTGTAAATCGAAAAATCGCGTAAGTCGAATAAAACCTAAAAACATGCAATTTTTTAAAATAATATGAGTAAGTTTCAAAGGATAAGTGAAAATAAAATGAACCTACATACAATCATTTAAGAAAACATTATTAATTGATGAAATGGTTAAAATTGTGCAATCCCCAGCAGCATCTCCACCAAGTAAAAGGGTTAGCCTATCTTCAGACACCTTAAAACCTGGCATAGATTTTTCTGGCAGGGATATTATTATATGACTGATTAGGTGTTTTTTTTCCAATAAGCCCAGTTTCGTCCACATTAAAAATTTGTTGTGGCAGGTAATCTTAATTGTTATGATTTCTGCTTAGACGCTTGATAAAATTCATAGCTTCCTCTGTATCTGCATACCTCGGCAGCCCCACCTGTTACTTTGATGTTGTGTAGTTTATTACGGCTTTTAAATTTTTGAAACCCTCCATGGCTTGCAGTGAATGTATTAGTATCAACACTATCATAATTTCTACTCTTTTTGTCTTCAAAACGACTTTAGCCTTTTTCTGTATGAGTATAAGCAGTATAAGTCGTATTGGAATTTATTTTTGCTGCATATCTTCCTTTTTCTGCCTATCTATTCTTTTCTATGGTATGGAAGTATGGACGCTAAACCAAGAGATGTCACGGAGACTTGAAGCTTTCGAGATGTGGCTGTATAGATGCATCCTCAAAATTCCTTGGACTGACCGGGTGACAAATGTTGAAGTTCTCAATCGAATGGGGAAGGACCGAGAAGTTCTACGTAGTATCAAAACCAGGAAACTACAGTACCTCGGCCACATTATAAGAAGACAAAAGTACGGCATTCCCCAACTTGTCATTCAGAAAAGATCAATGGGAAGCATATCAGAGGACGGCGCCGCATTTCATGGCTTAAGAACCTCCGTGATTGGTACGAGTGCAGCTCCATTGAACTGTTCCGGGTAGCAGGCGACAAAGATAAGATTGCTTTGATGGTGGCCGACCTCCGCTAGGGGATGGCCCAATAAGAAAAAGCATGTCTTCCTTCCATTTAACCAATCTCCATTTCTTCTATTAATATTCCTCTTTTCTTGGTAATTATCGTAGATTACATTATTTACTACTATTTTTTTAACATGATCTATATGCATATAACATAATCTTCTATGTAAGCACAAGCACAGATAAACAAACTGCAGCAAAAAAAGCATATTTTAAAAAATCGCAAAAAAGTACGAATTCCCGTAAGTCGAGGACTTACTATATGATTTTTTCTAGTGGGTATATTCAATATAAGAAATGTTACATTATCAAAATCTTATGAATTATTCAATGAATAAAATAAATGGTTTATTAAAATCATCTGTTGACAGAACTTTCATTGTGTGGACGTCCATTTATTATCTTCTTAGGATCAAACATTGTAAAAAAATCTCTAAATATACGCCGAATTATTATTAACACAGCACTTTTTAATTTAAAATGAATACATGGATAATATGTGTAAAATAACTAATAAACATTGATACACAGTTACGTTAAAGAAATGCTATGCTAAAAACTGTATCTGTAATGAAATAATATAACTAGGTGTCCGTCAAAGTGTATCGACCAACCAGTTTTTATTGGCCTAAAAAAGAGATATTAAAAAAATTGAACCAAGTACAGTTGTATCATCGTTGATTATAATTGCGGGGCTGAATACTCAAGCGATATAAGTGGCATGCGTGTAAAAAATAGTTGAGCACATTTAATTATTATCACGCCGATTCATTTGAATAACCGTCAATTATTATGCATAATTTGTGTAATTTTGGTCCCTATAATTCATATTAAGCGTTTCCTACATATTCTTATTAATAAAATTGCTACCTGGAATAAAATTTTGCAGTAACATCAGCTATATAATATAATAGTAGCTCATATTATTTAGATTCTAGTTATATCAAAATTAATAAATCGCCATATCTATACATCAGTTGGAGCATGTCGACACCAAACGGCACCTCCAAAGATACTTTTGTTACTTTTCAGTCTTCTTGCGTCATTCCAGGATACCCCAAACTCTTTATAAATAGTATTTCTCAGCCTATCAGGACACCAGAATCCGGTTGGCTTAAAGAATAGGCAAGCTAGGTTGTAATTTTCTTCAGGTGTCCGCAGCACGTGGCCGAGCCAGATACAACGTCACTCTCTGTATCACTCTGAGTATTGAGATACTGTTTATTCCGCTCTCTTATTTTAAATGTATACCAAAACAAATATTTATTCTCGAAGCTTAGTATACGATTGCTCTGAGCTTTCATACGTCAGAATGCAAACGTCAAATAGGCGGCATTTGGTTTTAAGTGAGTTTTGTCCCAGATACTTGGCATTGAGTTGATTATAGCGCCAACCTTCTCATTCAGATGGCGAGTTTTCATTTCAAAGCATAAAAAATAGTTTACCATATTATATTCGACGTATATGCAATAACTAGCTCTACTATCGAACTATCGAAGTTTACAGTTTTACGTCCTGACTATAGTAGGACTTTGTAAGTGTTTTTTGTCACACAATTTTTGTCTGCTAAAATCATTACAATATTTTATTCTTTCGTAATAAACTGATAATTAATGATGATATCAATGGAAAATTATCTTTATCAGCATTGTAATAAGGGTCAATTTCAAAACTGCATTATTTTGTATGCGTCAATCGAATTATTAAAATAAAAGGAAACAATAAAATACATTTTGGTATATATTATTACTTTACATAATATATTGCAACAAATGTGTTTTATTAGCTTTCTATAACCTCTTATAGAGAAAAAACCCATTTTTATTCAGATACTGTAATATGGATTGGTATATCCTGTAGATATACCGATGTCATCTTTTTAGATACTTTGTCTCCAATGAAAATATCACAAAAAATTATAACCTAAAAATACTATTGTTAATAGATAAAAGTCAAAATATAAAGTCAATAATAAAAATAAAGTAAAAGTAAATAATATATATTTTAAATATACGAAGGCGTATTACAATAATATTATAAATTGTTTTTAACTGCTTACTTATATTTAACGTTAATTTATTTAAATTAGTCATTATAACAAATGCGCACTTAATATTATGTGCAGTTATATCTATTACCTTCTCATCATCTCAGCTTATGATTCGAAAAAAATCACTACAAGTAATAATTTACATACAGTACCGTAAGTAAGAATGTACCACTTTTTGGACAGAGTTCATTCAACTTTCTAAAAGACTTGCTTAGTATGTCTTGTGAAGAATAGTTTTCACTATGTTGCTCTACATAATATTAAGTTTCATTGAACCTATTAGGGCCACGCGATTTTGTGAATAAATAAAAAATACACAAATTGTTATACTATGTTATATTATAATATCACAGATGTATACCTATACTATGTTATATTATAATGACAGAATGAAATGCTAGCCTCAAATGACAATCAACCAGGGCGCAAAACAAGATTATTTCCTTCTCATCTCTTCTGGGTCGTGCACTCATGGCTGAGGATCGTGACCACATTTGAATTTCGCCATCCTTTAAGCGACCAAGACTTTCCATCCTTCTCGATCTTCCGCTTCTCTCAGGGAAGAATGGATGGTGCCCCCAGTCAGCTCTTTCACTTGGTCGCTCCAGCGCGCAGACGCTCTTCCTCTGCTTTGCCTTCCTTGAATTCTTTCCTAATGATAATCATAACTTTTTGAATAGGTTACATTTTTAATTATTTAATTGTCAATTCTATAAGAATATCTGTGCTTTTATAATTATAATGTTTGTTGCCATCGGTAATTAAATATTTTTTTTTAAATTTCAGTCATATTTGTATATTCTGTTAGGTATATTATGACGCAGTCTAAACAAATAAATAATAAACATGCATTTATTTTACCATCCTTTCTGTATTTCTTTTTAATTATTTCTAAAAATAGGTTGTTTTCGTTTTTATTTTCATTAAAATTTTGTTTATAGCTTACTTCTGCTTTTAAATTGGCAATTTTGAATCCCTTATTTTTTTTATAAAGGACTTCATTTTGTAATCTAAATACCAAATTATTGAAACCTTGTTAATTTCCGGTATGGTGCCATAAAACAAAATAATAGGTAATAAAAAAAATTAGGTATAACCTTAGAATTTAGGTAAGTATATTTTTTAAATTAAAATTATGTGTAATTCAAAGTACCTATTCACAATACAATATTGTTATTCATTTGATTTTTATCATTTCACAACTTGCGAATTCCTTATTAATATCATAACTATTTAATCATTTATTATTTTTATTATAATAGTATAATAATTCCGTAATAGGTAATATTTTTAAAATTCGTTTATTGCACATAGATAAGGATTCAAATATATATATTAATAATATGTTTTGATATTATAAGTCGTAATTTTTTTTATTAATACCGAAAAAAATTACGAATATTTTTAATAAATAGAAAACAGTAGCGTAACTACATTCTACAAGACACCATAGTACCCGGTGTCCAGGGGGTCACATTTAAAATAAAATTATATAAAGTATAATTATTATTAAGTATGTCCAGGATATTTAAACATGCATTGACGTAGACTCGAATAAACTATTCTATTTATAGAGATAATAATACACTCAAAACGCTAGAAGAAATCTATATAAATGTGGCCACGTATTCAATTCAATTTTTTTTTTTTTTTAATATATTGTAGACATTACAAATTATAAGTTTAAGAAGTTCACAACATGACATTTAGAAACAAAGTTATATAAATATAACAGTATTACATAAAAAAGAGATAGATCAGTAGATAAATTAGATTAGAGGTACAAGGAACTACACCGGATGAGTTAAGCAGACCCTATTTTAAGAATTTATAAAACAGCGTCCACCTAAATTCATTCTCACGTAGGTGGAATATATCAACGCCCGAAGCAATTTCATTGAACATAGTTATCGCCCTCCCAATTGGCATTAGCAGTGGCAGGTTGGTTCTGCACCTTGGGAGAATAAATAACTGATGGTCTCTATTTCTAAGATAGTCATCTGGGACACACAGGTCAACACTACCCAGAATGGGAGAGTTCTCATTTATACCTCGTATAAGTCGAAAAAAAATACGTAGTTAAATAAAAATTTCTTCTAAATTGCAGACTGCAGTATGTAAGCATGCCTAAGAGAAAGTCAGTTGGATAAAGCCACGGATAGTATCCATGCAACCTCAAGTAAAGGAGTATATTTTACACGGTATAAATGAAAACTCTACTATTCTTGTATTTTTGACATGTGTGTCTATCTATAGACTATCTTAGAAATTCGGAACATCAGTTGTTTGTTTAATGTGTAGAACTAACCTGCTGTTGGTAATCAATATTTGGCCACGTATTTTTTTCGACTAATACGTGGTGTGAATGAGAACTCTGCCATTCTTGGTAATATTGACTTGTGTGTCCCTGATAACTATCTTAGAAATTGAGAGCATCAGTTGTTTATTCTCCCGAGGAGCAGAACAAACCTGCCATTGGTGATGCCAATTGGGAGGGCAATAACTCTGTTCAACCAAATTGCTTCGGATGTTGATATATTCCATCTACGTGAGAATGAGTATAGGTGGATGTTATTTTATAAATTCTTAAAATAGGGTCTGCTTAACTTATCCGGTGTACTTTCTTGTACCTATATACTTTACACATTTATACTGTAGAATAACTTAATATTGCATAATTACAGTATTACATAATACTGTTTTAATAATATTTCTTTATTTCTAAATGTCATGTTGTGAACGTCTTAAACTTATAATTTGGAATGTCCACAATATGTAAAATAAATTAAAATTTAAATTGAATTGAATGGATGCAACTAGGATGGCAATAACGGTGTCAAACCAAATCGTTTAAAATATTAATATATCCCATTTACGTGAAAGTGAGTTTAGGTGAATGTTGTTTGTATAAAAGCTGCTACTGAGACCTTACGCTAAGAAAATTAGAGATAATGAACATTGCAATACTTTGAAAAAGAAATACAATTCACTATGAAAATAGATTTAATCATGTTATTGGTATTTTCGTAATATTATATAAACAGGTAGGCAAAATCATATTGCGCAAAAGCAGTACATTATATTTTTGTGATGATTACTACAATATTTATGGTAATTGCATTATCATATGCCAAAGGTCAGCAAAGCGGTACTCACAGGCATCCAATTATAGCACCCGACACATTTTCAAACTCCTCCAATTCCATTAACATTTCCTTTAGGATGCCAATAAATTCTGTACAAAAATGACAATATTAGAGTAGATGAAAGGGAAATGCATATTATGGCAACATGACTTAGGTTATTAATAATTCATCATCATTATTTGCTTTTCTATAAAATCTCTAAAATTATTAGAAAGGCATATCAACACTACGAGTTTTTCTTACAGCCCACAAGTCAAAATACCAACTATTTTAATTTAACTCATTACTTTCATAATATCTTTTTCTTACGATCGAGTAATCTATGTCTCTCTTTGTCTCATATACTTTTAGATCTAATAATATATCATTGTTTCATATTTATATAAGTAGAATATTGAATCGCTGTCCTAATGGAAATGATTGGGTCTCACGACTAGGGAATCCAATCCCGATCCAAAATTCTGATCCCGGGATTACAATTTGACAATCCCGGGATTGACATTTTTTTCTACTGTTAATATAAAATTTTTATATTTACAAATAACATTAATAAAATCGGTCAAAAATAAAGCTAGTATAATTTATACTATTTAATATATTCATTGTAAATATTGAATACGCTCAATCTTGGAAATACACAAGTTTAATGGAGTAAATAATATTGTAATATAAATAATAATTTGAATTTAATATGAGATTGCTGTTTCTGATAGTAAAGACTTAATGAATGGGTTAGCGAGATTTAAAATAGTAAAGCAAATCATGGCGTACTTATGGCCTTTCGGCTTCATAAATCTAATTAGTCAGCCAAATATGAAACTGCCGTAAAACGTATGAGATCATGGTGAAATTACTTTGTTAATAGTGCGAAGCATTGTTTTTACCAAACTTTTTCATTTTTATTAATTTATGTGAAAAAAATAAAATGAATCGGCAACTTGCACATGGGTATAAATCAAACTTCATTCAAACTCAGTTTAGTTCTAATGTAGCTATATGTTATTAAAAGTATTTTTTTTTTTGTTATATTTTCGTTTTTATTTAATTTTCCATTAAAATTAATAAAAAAATCAATATTGAAAGTTTCGGGATTATGTTTATCAATCCCGGGATTCGTTGGTATCGAAAATAGCTCGGGATCCCGGGATTGGAATCCCTACTCACGACTGTACTCGGGTAACCATTCCTCAATTACTTAGGTTACCATACGAAACTGAAAATAATACACTAGGTAAAATGAAAATGCTTCTTTGGTAACATAATAAAATAAGGTTTCATCATTA
This sequence comes from Rhyacophila brunnea, assembly GCF_057557595.1. Taxonomy (NCBI): domain Eukaryota; kingdom Metazoa; phylum Arthropoda; class Insecta; order Trichoptera; family Rhyacophilidae; genus Rhyacophila; species Rhyacophila brunnea. The sequence continues at coordinate 16,667,561 of NW_028232893.1, read as the reverse complement.
ATATTTACCATTTATTTTATCTATAAAATATTTTAAAAATCAAAACTCAATTAAAATCGTACGAGATTTTTTATACATTCTTACAACAGCCAACAAGACATAATCTTTGTCTCACCTCTTACTTTCATATCTCTTTCTCATAATTGAGTATGTCTCTCTTTGTCACATATAGTATTAGATGTGACTATTAGAATGAGATGTGCATTTATAATTTATGATTAGGAAATTAAATTTGACGGACATCTATCAATAATTATAATAAGATTAATATACTGGATTATACTATCGTTTTTGAAATAAATATCATTTTAATTAAATGCAATATTGATAATTCTATATTAACTGAAAAATTTGCAGTTTAATGAACTGAGTAACCTAAGGTGACATATTACAGTAACGGTAGTGACATTCTAATTCTTATAAAAAGTTACAGTAAATTTATTCAATGACTGTACAGTAAAACATTCGCTTGCGGCATAATTTTATTCGGTAGGTGAGTTTTTAGATTTAAAAATAAAAGTTTTTGCCCTGGACTATTTATTGTCAAAACATATTCTATAATTTAAAACAGTTCCAAAAAATACTTTTTTATGATTTGAGACGGTCAAGGCAGAATTTTATTTAATGTTCCGTTACTGATAGACAATATTGAACAATAAATGAACGGATGTAAAATATTAAGACCTCAGCTGAGCCATGGTCTAAAAAGATCGTGACTAGGCGATGCGCGGATTACCGGTCACGGGTGCAAATGACGCAAACCGAACGAAATATAATTTGTCATAAAAGTTCAACATGCGTCCTTTTTATGTTATGTTTATTAATATATTCGTAATAATAATAGTATATTCATTGGCATGTTTTCTTTTTTAAGTACATACGTCAAGTTTTTTTGTCATCTTTGCAAGATTTAAGAATATTTTCATCCGACACGATGACAAAACGAATCGACGTGTAAACACTTCGACTATCGCTCTCCGTATGGCAACGCGGCCGTAATTTCGTTCCATATACAGTTGAAAATTATTTGCCGGTTCACTTATGTACGCTCTTAAGCATAACTATATATCTAAGTAAATGCTTAAAGTAATTATCAATTAGTGTGTTCCCTGCTTCTTATGCTAAGAGTAATAAATTTAAAGCTCTTGGCCATTATTTTAATACAATACAATAATTGTGCCACGAAATTTTAATATAATTGACTAGTATTAAATAATTATCTGTCTAAGAATTATTTATATGTTCACAGATTTAAATTTAATTGAATTTAAAATGTAACCGTGACAGTCATAATAAATTTTATTGGACACATAATTTAATACTTATCCTAATTATTTTTAAGTAATAAATAATCAATATAGTAGCGTAGTGTAGTAGTGGAAAACCTTTTAATTTCATTTTAAAAACTACATTTAAATAACACGTTAATTATATCTAATGGCCAACAGCCCCAAACGCGCCAGTCGCGGTGTTAGCACTAAATGAGTTTTTGTTTATTGACTTATTTTTTCTGATATCCGGGCATGGGTGTATAGTACTATGACCGTCTGCTGGCCCAACTTGTGTTTATTAAGTTAGAACAATTTTGTATGTATTACATAATTGCAAAATTTGGCAGGTATAACATACTATGAAACTTAAAAGGTCATAATATGATAGATCGAGCAAAATCCATCACGCGATCGATATGATTGTACACATCATTGAAAAGTTGTAAATTTTTTCTCGCTTTTTAAGTAGGTATTATTTTAAGACCGGAAACTTTTAGTCCAAAAAACAATGAAATATGGTTATATTCAGCCAAACATTATTATGACGTATGCAATACTAGAATCCGTATATTCATTTCTTTATCTGATGATCGGAATGGAAATTTTTTAAAGTTTCAGTCAGCATATTGTATTATTTATTTCAGCAAATTACCTTCTAGGATATCGCCTGTATTAAAATAAAGTACAAGTAATACGAGAAAATTTTTAAATAAATGTACTTAACGTATTATAATTGACTAATATGTTTGGTTCCAGGTTGTAAAATCTTGAATCCAAGATGATGACTAAGATTCAACATGAACTGATGAGGACCAACGATGACAATCTTTACGTCAACATAGAATACCATGATAAGACACTTACTATGGTGCAGGAAAGTGTTCAAAGGATAAAGGATTGGTACAAGTATCAGCCACATCTGCCAGCAGTCGATCTTGGTAAGTAATAATATATTATATTGTAAGCATATCTTTGAAGCGTCTTCGTGCATGTTTTAACTGAGAAAACGGATATGATATAAAGTCGATTTGGTGTTAAAATAATTACTAATTAAATAGAATACGTAGCACACGTACTAAAAATTTTATTTTGAATATGTATTATTAACCATGTGGCGAGTCGGGACGAGAGGTCGGCCACTGTCAAGGCGATTTTATCTTTGTCGTCTGCTACCCGGAACAGTTCAGTGGAGCTGCACTCGTACCAATCACTGAGGTTCTTAAGCCATGAAATGCGCTCTGCTACGCTTCCCATTGATCTTTCCTTGAATGACAAGTTGGGGAATGCCGTACTTTTGTCCTCTCATAATGTGGCCGAGGTACAGTAGTTTCGTGGTTTTGATACTACGTAGAACTTCTCGGTCCTTCCCCATTCGATTGAGAACTTCAACATTTATCACCCGGTCAGTCCAAGGAATTTTGAGGATGCATCCTATATAGCCACATCTCGAAAGCTTTAAGTCTCCGTGACATCTCTTGGTTTCCTTGAATGACAAGTTGGGAAAAATTTCTTTAATTAACTCAATAATTAATACCAAATTATTATATTATATTATGCATTTAACGGTTATATCTATTTTATATTTTTAATTTGAACGAAAACCATCGAAAGGTTTCTGTCTCTCCTGTACAATTTGATTTGTGTGGATTACGTCCTTGTTCTTTTCTATATAGTCGATATATTTAACGTTTATTTTTGATATTACTGCAAAATTGTCTACCCGATTTAATATTATAATTTAATTTCATTTTATATTATTTAAAATGGACACATCAAATTATGTTATTCTAGACTTTGGTCATTTGAGATTTCAGCTTTCGGGATTTTGGCCATTCGAGATTACAACCCTAACTCCATTGATTACTTGAAAAAACACAAGTGCAAAAACATTTTATTTATCTCAATAAGCACTTCATAATACACAATATAAACTATTTGAAAGCAATAATTATTGCAATTGATTAATTAATAAATACAAAAATTACAAACGATGATTTGCGTTTTGTGTATCGCCATCAATCATATGTATACAACGCATGAGTACTGTCAGTTACTAAGTGGTGAATTAATATAAAAAAACTTCTTGTAGCTATATTATATACATATAACTTGTTTATTTTTTTAGCCATATACAATTTTTGTATTATATTGGACCTTTTGAAGAATATTCGCAAGGCACAAGATTGTGGTTTGTCCTGATTGTTTATCACGTGGTGTCTTATATATTAAGGTAGTGGCATTACACTGTGTACCGCGGCGATCTTTTCTTAAAAACTGTCAATAGCTTGCGATGCTCCCATGGAAGAAAAAAAATAAAACATTCTAGTGCAGTGGTCGGCAAACCGTGGCTTGCGAGCCAAATACGGATCTTCCACAATTGCCCTCTGCCTTAAATGACCTACCGACCTATATTATTCGTCGAGAAAAATTGGCGCATAACAAGACGCTTTACAACTAAACACGCTATGTCACATCATTTAGCACTAAATATCATATCGGTGATGCAAGGAAGAAAACAGTTGAGGAACTTAAGAAAAGTCAAGAAAAATCAAGTTCTGTATTTAATTACTAAAGACAATCTTCCAACAATGGTATTATTACAAGTTTTGTGGTTAGTAAAGAGATTTATAAGAGAGGAAATCAAGAGTAAATTGAGAAGTCGTCTTATTGATGAGAACTTGGAATTGTGCTTAAAATTAAAAACAACAACATGCAAACCTGACTTCCCAAACTATCCAAGGAGATGCAAGACCACTTTTCACATTGCGAGCTTGTCAGTCATTGTCATGATTTATTTTATGGATACCATACTTACAATTAATTTTTTTTCAAGAAATAAGATCATTATTACGTATGATATCAAGTTAATAAACATTGCACCCACATATTATATAATTTAAGATTAAGAAATTTGGCTCTCAAAAGAAATCTCAATCATTGTACTGTAGATATTTGGCTCTGTTGACAAATAAGTTTGCCGACCACTGCTCGAGTGCAAGAAACACATTAACATCACATATTGTATATAAACATATACATCTAACAGGCCGTGAGGTTTAATGATAGTAGTGTATTGAAAAAGTAGTGTAGTTAGTAGTAGAAGTGAAACGATCACAATCACCTAGGTTTGAGAAAATTACATAAATATATTATTGTGACATCATCAGGATTGAATCCGTAGTCCCCGGATGAAAGGCCACTCATCATTTCAGTTGAGCGCACGTAAGCGCATGGTAAAAATAATATGCTCGCTATGTCATTTTACTTGGTATTTAAAATATTATTAGGTAGATGCTCCTATCGCATAGTTAAATAGCATACTTTAAACTGAAAATGAATAATTGAGTCAGTTAGGAAAATCTGTCAAAATTTATAAAAACCACACTAAGATCACCTCACGCGTAACACGTCACACCACTAATCTCATGCGTGATAGAAAGTTCTTTTTATTTTCTGAAAAATTACAAATTTTCCAATAACGTACTCCATGTTGGTATTTTTTAATTTCATTGATTTGGTAGGGAGCTACAAATGACAATATTAATTAACACAATGTTTTTGTAGGCTCTCAGTTTTATTAGTAAATGTTTTGATTATTATAATGCATGCGCTCTCGTGAAGTGATGGTTATGTGTTTCTAGCAGGCACTACGCACTCTCTCTAAAATGGTCTTATGCTTTAGTTCTGGGTGGAAAGATTATTTTGGCGAAAGAGGAGAGAAATTTCGTTTTGGATCTTAAAACAGAGAAAACAAAATTGGAAGGAAAAGTTTTAAAAATGAGTCTGAAACAGTTTTTATAATATACAAAGAGATTACAATATCACTATTATTTCGATATAAAATGACCTGTGTCTTGTGTAACTAATATTAAAACTTTGTTTTTAATATACTTACTGTATAACAGTTATAACCATTTCGTTAATCCGCTAGTATTTTTTTACGGTTACTTTTACGGTTCAAGCCCAATTTGTTTCATTAAACTTTTCCATGCACCTTAAACCGAGGTCGACTTGTTTCTTTAGTTTTTACCAAAATATTTTTTATATTCCTAATCAAAAGATGAATCGTCATGTTTTCGGTGGATATATTGGAATATTTTGAGGGCACACAATTTTAAACCCCTGTCATCATGGGTTTCATGTAAATTGTACTTAAAACATTTCACCGTAGCACAGTTTGCTATAAACTTTCTTATCGGAAAGAGATGACCGTACACTATGCGGTCTCCAATTTTATTACATTCAATATGAACATAATGCATTGCTGATTTTAGCAAAATTCATGAATTCAAGAATGAAAACTTAACCTCACCTAACAAATAAACCAGTATATTGGCTATTTTCAAAATTTGTTTGCTGCCTGGCTTCCTTTAAAGTATAAACCGACAAGAACCGTGTTTTACTTAGACATGAATTTTATGTCAGTACTATACAACCAAAAGAGATTGGGCGGTATTTAATACTTTGGACGCGGAAGACGCACACGGTGCGTAATGACCAGGTGGCCGATCGATGTAATTAACGTGCATTTTAAAGGGGGCAATTAAAATCTCATTATCTATTCAGCAGCGAAAGCGTTAATGTACAGCCATATATTTCCGGTACAATATTTTACGGTGAACTGCATACCTACAAGTTTTCGGATACGGTTATAATGGATCAAATAATAAAAATGTTTAATTTCCATCAATTCTCACACAACAAAAATAGATTTGGTGTCTCTTAAGCCACATTTTAGAAAATCGTGTCTTTGCTATGTACTCGTACCTATACTGTATTATATAATATATTTACAAGCATATTTTTTAATTAACTCAAAAATAGTATTATCACACTTGAAACAAGTTAGAACTGTGGTGAACAATCAAAATCTAAACCGTCACCTACTAAAAAAATTAACTAAGTATTCAAAAATATTTATTTTAATTATAATAATATATTATTTTTATATACAAAAAATGTATTGATTCAAATTGCTAAACAGACTTCGTTTAGTGTGTTAATACAGTGGAACCTCTAATAACGAGCATATTTCGTTCCAGAATATTACTCGTAATGTGAAACATTCGAAGGGGGGACATGCTCGTCGAAGGTCAAAATTGAGTTTTTATTGTATTTTCAAACCATGATCCTGGACACTCCTTAAACGTTTTAGATAATCTATTTATATAATTTTGAAGCCTTATTATCCTCATAGTTATTTTAAACATTTGATGACTGCATAAAGTATTTTTGTTACATAAAATAGTATTCTTTTAAACCTCTCGCTCTAATGTTTTAGAGTATAGTCATATTTCGGTACATAACTGTGCAGTGGTGTTAAGATTTTTTACGTTTATTAATTTGTAAACGCATTTATGAAACCATTAGTATAATTTATTACGAGATAATTTTTGTAAAATATTCACGATAAAAAATTATATTGATAATCTCTGTGATCCCAAATTTGACAAGAATTAGGCATTTTATTATTCAAAAAATCAGCAAGATTAACACATTTAAAGATGATTCTAAAGATACTTATTATTATAAGCTATGTCTTTGACCATTCAAGTATGATAAACATCTTATGAATAATGATTGCTTTATAATAATTATTTACCTAAGAATAAGGTAGTGTTTTTTAGAAATACGCCATTTCTTTTGTCATTCCCCAGTGGTTAAGCTACAACATACGGCCGTAGCCATACATTGACAAACTCAATATCATTTTACTCCCTACTTTAATTATAGTTTGTCAATTTATGGCTACGGCCGTATGTTGTAGCTTAACCACTGGGGAATGACAAAAGAAATGGAGTATTTTTAAAAAACACTACCTTATTCTTAGGTCAATAATTATTATAAAGTTTATATATAAAGTAATTATAAGGCTTTTATTACATAAAATAGTATTATTTTAATCCTCTCGCTCTAATGTTTTAGAATATAGTCATATTTCAGTACATAAATGTGGAGTGGTGTTATGATTTTTCACATTTATTAATTTTTAAACGCATTTATAAAACCATTAGTATAATTTATGTTGACATTAATATAGTGAAATATTTACGATAAAAATTTTATTGATAATCTCTGTGATCCTAAATTTGACAAAACTTAGGCATTTTATTATTCAAAAAATGGGCAAGATTTACACATTTAAAGATATTTTAAAAGATACTGATTATAAGCTATGTCCTTGACCATTCAAGTGTGATAAACATCCTACGAATAATGATTGCTTTATAATAATTATTGACCTAAGAATAAGGTAGTGTTTTTTTGAAGCCATTTTTTTTGGCATTCCCCAGTGGTTAAGCTACAACATACGGCCGTAGCTATAAATTGATAAACTATAATTGAAATAGGGAGTAAAATGATATTAACGCGCGTGTTTAAGTGTAAGCAAAACAATTTTTCTCATTTAATAAATTAATGTACAATACCGCGATCCATGCTGAAAAAAATACTCATTTTTTTTTTATTTGTAACGTTTATTCAAAGAAAACTACTTATTATATTATTTATGAATTTATGACAATAACTAATTATTTTTTACTAAAAATCTGTCGAGAGATATTTATTTTTGCTAACGCTCAACATTTCGTGAAAATGTGGCATTGAATAAATTTGTAGCGCCCACAGCCACCGCTTTATGAGGGTGATGCTTCTCAATATATGACGCAACAGTTTCCCATGCTTTCAGCATTTTTCTTATTGCGCCAAAAGTTTGTTGTTTGCTATATCTTTGTTACTTAACTTACCGTAATAATATTGTATTTTCAGAGGATCGGTACTTGATGCGGCATTTAATCATCAGTAAATATGACGAGGAGTTGCTGAAGCAGAGGATAGATGCGCTGTTCACTGCTAGAACACTTATGCCACATTTTTTTAGTGACCGCGACCCCTGGCAAGATCGACTTTCAAAAGCACTGGACTCGCTAGAGTTAGTCATAATGCCGTCACTTACGGATAAAAAATACAGAATTATGGTTCTCAAGTAAGTGAATATCTAATATTATGTGGGAGGTTCAAAATAACTATTGATCAAGTCCAATTTTCAGAAAATTCGATTTTTTTGTTTCATTGTACCTATAGATAAAACAGATTTCCTATTACTATTTACAGAAGGTGTTAGGTAATTTAAATAAAATCAATTAAACTACAGTAGTTTTGATATATTTTGGGAAATTCGACAAAATTTTATACCTACTTACACTTTTTCATTCATACTTATTTGTTTTCGTTGAATTATGAATACTTATTACACAATTATTTATATATTTTTTTAAATTTAGTAAGCCCTGCTTACCATGATAAGTAGAAAATAATATTCTATCTATAAAATATCCAAAATGATGTATGATTTAATGGCATAATTTAATATATTTTATAGATGTACGAGTATTTTTTGACTATTATCTATTATGGCTTGGTTTCACAGGGTTCATTTAAAAACTACAAGCACAATCTACACATTGTAGTCTTAGTTCAATAAAACGAATAAGTTTAACTGTCAAAGTTTAGTGTGCACTTTCTTTGTCGGATCTTAACAGCCTACCTATTTACTCTTCGCCACTGTTGTGTGTTAATATCACAACCGTAGCTCTACAATTTTCCGCATAAATGGCGATACTGGTATTGATAAGTCATCAAATTTAATGACGTGAATCATGTCCATTTTGACAGTTCCTTTAGCAGTATAAAGAGGTATTTGCTAATATTATTAAAGTCTGAATATACTATAATATGATTCGACTATTTATTTAAATTGATCCATGTACTATCAAAATATGTATATACAGTGAAAACATTCCTGAATTTTACAAAAGGAGTTTTAACTTTAGGTCCAAATGTGTCAAGATCCATCTTGATGGACTTAATCCATAATTATTGTGAACCACCCATTTTATACCAGAAAAAATACAAGGTAGCAGTGCCACCTGTAAACATTATTATCGAGACGCAAAATATTAAACTCTTCCTCTTATGCGTTAAGAATATACATATTATCTTGCCTTACAACTTTATATATATTATTTCTATATCCCTCTCTCACACATATTTTCATATGTTTTCTCTTACCTTACCCCATTTAATACGTCTTACACTCATCCTTTTACAAGTATGTTCTATTTTTTCTTGTGTACTAGATACTTCACACTATCATGCCCCAGCATTGGGACATTGAGCAAGCACAAGGTCACGCTACTTCCGTGGATCCATCATCACGTCTCGCGTCTGTCGCCATTTAAGACCTACTTAGAGCATAGAACTTTTGTAGCACCGATACAGGGTGATAGGGTGATACACCGATAGCAACGAAATTCTTTAAGTTATTCCAGAACGAAACTAGGTGTTGCACTCTTACCGGCCGGAAGACATATCCCGGTCACGTGAACTCTTCGTGAGTACTTCAATCACCGATGTCCACCGTGTCCTCTGACAATCTTTTCGTACCAATGTACCCTTAAGATTCAGTGGAGACCTTACCACTATGTTAATGATTACACTTTTCCTTTCGCCTTCTATCATGGACTTACATTATGTTTTCTCTCACCTAACTTAGTACTATTTCTTCTCTCTCTCACGCGCTCTCCCGTACAGTTTTATATTATATGATTTATTTCTACCTCTGCTTTATAGACAGAATAATAAACAACTCATTAAATTATATAATATTATACATAATGCCATCTACTTTTACGGAAATTGACCGTTTCGTTGAGCCAACAGCCTTAGATCTATTTTTTTTGGAGGTTATTGTTATTTCCTATCCACTATAAAATTATTATTGTGACAATAACGTCATATTGATTGTGTGTGTGACTCTGACGTAAATTACATCGACTTGGTAAAGAAAGGACAAATTCTTCTAGTATTGCGGCCGCGATGAAATCTATTTTCAATGGTGTTAGTCTCATTTGAAAGTAACAATACAAACACCGGAATGAGTCACCTGTACCGCCACAAGATTTAAATACCTTTCTACGTGATGTGACTTCATATAAAAAAAAATTATAAAAGATCCTAATTCGCTGTTTTTTTTGTATGAAAATCATAAAACCAAGTATTTAATAAAAATGGCGTTTTATGTTTGCCATCCAATGACATTATTAATGGAAAACGCACTCAGTACAGTAGCTAGCAAGTAAATTCGCGCATAGCGATATTCGCACTTATATAGGTAGACGTCACGCAATTTCCATAATGCGATATCACGCATCGGGAATTTATAGCAATATCACCTTTATTGTAATGGCGTTAGAACAGTGTTTATAGTGTCAATGTTAATTTGAGCGAACCCGTTTGAAACTGATTTTTCGGCAGACCGACAAAAAGCATCGGGAATTAATAGCAATATCACCTTTATTGTAATGGCATTAGAACAGATTATCCCATTCGGCAGACCCAACAAAAAAGTGAGTGTCATTTTTTTCCCCAGATGATTCGTCCATATTAATATCATTGTTGCCATCCACAGTACCGTCTTAGTTGTAACGATATCCATATAAAATAATGCAGATTTTGTCCATTTATTATTTTATGCATTTCATAAAATGTGTTATCATTAATATAGATTAACAAACAGTACCTTTTGTTATGTTATTATGAACAACTATTCATGGACCGCTGGTTGCCGATATCTATTTTCAATGATACGCAACCGGTAATATTCAGGGTCAAGATTCAAATCCTCATGGTACCTGTATAAAAATATTTTTAAACGACTAAGATAAAAAAAAATATCATGCGCCGCCCATGGGTCACTGGTTGCCATCCTCTGATTTAAATAATTATATTTATTATAACTGATTGTTTCAGGCTCAATATCGATAATCGAGAGGACTATGACTTGGACATGGCATGCTTTTGTGGCTTCATGTTGGCTGACATCAGACTTCATACCGACACGTCACTGGGAGAGCTGTACATCTGGGACGCAACTAACCTTTCCATCAGTCAAATCAAGCAACTAAATTTACCATCATTAAAAAATTTAATGTTTCTATTACAGGTAAGAAAAGGTCAATAGAAAACTCTTTAATATTGCGTCCTCACTTTTTATCATTTACCAATCACTGAAATTACATGCTGTTTGTCAATAATTTCATTATATATATTTAACGTAACATAATAATATGTGCACCAATAAGATTGACTAAATTCACCCATGGTGGCCGCGTGTCTCAATCATTGGACTATCACGCCGTGGGTCCCAGGTTCGTATCCTGGATCTGGCATGTACACATATTGTTTTTCAATTAGTGTATGAGTCAGGGTATGGACCTAATATGTTTTCTCATTTCTCGTAAAAACAAAATCTGTTAGTACAAACCTCTACTCTGTGGAGGCCCATATGATCTTATTAGTATCGGACATGGTAGGAAAAATTCGTAACACATTCTTGTCACGTTAACAAATAATATATTTTTATTGGCGAGAGTTGAATTTTGATTATCAGCGCGTACACTACCAATATACGGTAGGCATGTCCGTTTTATTATTTTCCTGTCATTTTTGGTAGACATATTTGAATCTGTAATTCCATCAATCTGGCGCTGCAATGAAAAGCTAAATCATAGTGCTATATTGTCACAAAAAATTGACAGCTTTCAAAATGAAGCTCGATCTATGGATTGTAAAGTTAGAGAGGAAAAATTTTGCCCCATTTCCACAGCTGAACACATAATAATATATTGATGAAAATGAGCTTGAAGACGATGGCGATATCCTTGAGGTGATGAAACAGCATGTATTTATTCTTAGCGAATAAATTTCTTACTATTTTCCCGACCTACGAGAATTTGAAAAATACCATTGTTTTATCAATAACCCATGTGTAGTCTCCATTTATGATCTGCCTTCAGAGGACAATTTAACTCAGGAACAGTTTATTGATAGGGGTGCAAAACATGTTTTCTGTGACACGTGTCGTACCTAGTGATTTTGGGATTGAAATGGCACAGTACTATCCCGATGTTGCAAAGATGGCTATAAGAGTGCTGATTCCATTCGGAACCACCTATGAATGTGAGACAAATTTTTTTCTACACTACTTACTATCAAAACAAAATCTCGAAATATATTATACGCGACAAAATTACACAAGAGTTACACTGGCCAAAACAAAGCCAAACATAGAAGAACTGGTTTCGGACAAAGCAGATGCATCCATCCCATTAAAATTGTTATTTAAATTTAATGACTACATAATATGTAATATTTTCTGAATACAAAATTGTTTATGTTTTATTCACAACTTCCTATAAGCAGTGCCGCGCTGTAGGTATATTATGGCACCCTTGTGCAGTATTTGTATTTGTACCTAACCGATTTTTTTGAAACGGTACATGTTCAAACGCGCGCGATACCATGATCTTACTCTCCTTACTTCATTTATCGTTTCTCAATTTATGGCTACGGCCGTATGTTGTAGCTTAACCACTGGAAAATGCCAATAGAAATGGCGTATTTCAAAAAAACACTACCTTATTCTTAGGTCAATAATTATTATAAAGCAAACATTGTTCGTAGAATGTTTATCACATTTGAATGGTCAAAGACATAGCTTATATTCAGTATGTTTAAATGTGTAAATCTTGCCCATTTTTTGAAAATAAATTGCCCAATTCTTGCCAAATTTGGGATCACAGAGATTATCAATATAATTTTTTATTGTAGATACTTCACTATAATAACGTCGACATAAATTTTACCAATAGTTTTATAAATGCGTTTAAAAATTAATAAATCTAAAAAATCTTAACACCACTGCACATGGATGTACTGAAATATGACTATATTATAAAATATTAGAGCGACAGGTTTAAAAGAATACTATTTTATGTAATAAAAATACTTTATGCAGTCACCAAATATTTAAAATAAATTTAATGGATAATTAGGCTTCAAATTTATATAAATATATTATCTATAACGTTTAAGGAATGTCCAGGGTTATGCTTTGAAAAGCTCCATTTTGACTTACGCTGAGCATGTAGGCCCCTAAGTTTCAAGGCATTAAACCGATACTTGAAATGCATCTTGTACACAACGCTAATACAACTAAGTTGAAAGGCTCGGAGACCAGGTGCATGACTCAAGTGTTAAGTTTCTTTGAGCGGAGTATTCTCTGTGATATCTTCGGACTCATCATTGACATATAGTTGGAGTGGAGACAAATATGAAGGAATTATTTCGCATGGGCATCAATTACATAAATTATGTAGTTATATAGAATAACTCAAAAATATTCAAATAATAATATACCTACAGTAGAATCGACAAGTCATATTAAATTCATACAAAACTTGATCTGTTGCTAAAACTCCTTAGAAAAAGTATACAAGTCTCAGGACTCCAGCGTAAACTTCTTAATTTGGGAAAGAATTATTTTTATCTCGGAATCCATACTAGTTACGTCGATAGGCATTTATTTTGCTTGCTTTCAATCTGAATCAGTTCATCTGTTGCAATTCAGAAATAGTTTCTCGAGCGCAAAGTCATTCTTCCTTCAAACGTTATGTCAAGTAACACAGGATTAATGTAAACTGAAATATCTAACGGGTGTGAAGTAACAAGGAACCGATCTCGAGTGTACAAGAACATGGGTTTAGCCTAAACACGTGTTAAGAATACGCTTGCGCTTTGTTCTGATAACTTCTCATGGTTTTTGCACTGAATTTCATTCAATATTGGTGTATTTGAAGATTGCAATATTCACTATTGCACGTCAATAATGTGTGTTTTTGTAGAATACTCACACATTCAAAACCCTGCGTCAAAATTTAGTGTATTGGGGTATTACCATATCGGAATTATATTTATTAATCTGTTTTGTGCTTTATGTTAATATGCAGCCAAATTTTAGTATCTTTTATATTATTATTTTAATGCATTCTTTCTCTCTTATTTTTTACCCTACAATAGGCCAGGAGGCACAGTGACAGTAGTTTATTTAGTAATATAAGAGGAACAATCACAAATACCCGAGAATCGAACTTGGCAGAGCCATATAAAAAGCCAACATATTACGTACTGAACTACGAGGGCCGCCTGCAGTCAGGTATATAATATAATATTATATTGAATGTGGAGAATTTTTGCCAGCGCCATACTTTCTCTAATGAATGCATTTGACTTCCAACTTTTATATTATTATTATAAAAGATTGGCATAGTTTAAAAAATAACAATTAAAGCAGTCACTCACAAAAAAAGATAATCATACTTAAACAAGATTATTGATAGTGATAAACTCGTAGAATTTTTTGTATAACGTAATTAAAACTCCATCTATCTTACTAACTTAACAATTAATACAGTTAGTGCAAATAACTGCTTTTTTATAATTGCACAGCTAGTTTTTGTCTGCCATATTAAATTGCATTCAGATAACTGTAAGTCATCATCATTAGCCCGGGTCAATTCACTGCTGGATGAAGGCCTTTCCAAGCTTTCTCCAACTCTCTCGGTCCTGTGTCGTTCGCTGCCACGTATTTCCGCCGAACTTTACCAGTTCGTCAATCCAGCGGCTTTTAGGGCGACTCTGTGGCCGTTTCGTACCCCTTGGGTACCACTGGATGACGGCATTTGTCCAGCGGCCATCCTTTCGGCTAGCAATGCGCCCCGCCCATCTCCATTTCAGCTGTTTGGCAACGTCTATTACATCGCGTACTCTTATCTGCTTCCTAACCCATTCGTTCCTCTTACGGTCCTTTCGCGTGATGCCCAACATGCACCTCTCCATGCCTCGCTGTGTGACTCTTAGCCTTTGGACATCTCTTGTGTTGAGGGTCTACGTCTCGCAGCCATACGTGAGCACGGGTAGCACACATTGGTTGAACACCCTACGCTTAACACATAATGGTAGGTCACTCTTGAAGATAATATTCAGACGTCCGAAAGCACTCCACCCCAGCTTTGTTCTTCGAGCAATTTCATCGTGCATGCTTCCGTCTATGGACACCTGCTGTCCAAGATAGACGTAGCTGCTGACTTGCTCGAGTTGGGTGCCAGAAATACAGATAATCGCAGGGTCCGAAAAACAGTTCCTCATCACTTTTGTCTTTGAGACATTTATCTTTAGACCGACCGTTTGACTGACATCCGCGAGTTCTTGCATTCTACCTTGGAGGTCTAGCTGTAAGTAAATAATTTTAATGTGTAAATGTAAAAAAACCCGTAGTATAGTGATATGTAGACTGACTACACATCGAGCGGAACAGTTTTATCTGATGAGAAAGTTGCTTCAATGTAAGAGTATTAGAAAATTCATGAGGTTTCTTGCCATTTATATACTATAGTAATACAATATACTAAAAGTAGCCAAATTTTTAATCACTACGGGCGACCTGCTTTTGAAATTATTGGCGGCGGTCTACTCATATTAAAAGTAGTAATTTAAAGCCGAAAACAAGTCAAAATTGAAAATAAAGATAGATAATGTCAACAACATTTCAGTATCAAGTTATTTTTATAATATAAATTAATGATAACTTCAGACAGACTTAAGAATAGTATGTAAATAAAACAAGGTGTTTTTTTATTTTACTTTTATTTTTGCAAGTAATATGCTAATTATTATCTTTATAAATCGTAAATATTAACGTAAATAGCGTAATACCTTAAATGAGGCCATGGTGGCTGTTTTTGATTTTGTACGTAATCTTGCAAGAAATGTTATTAATTGTTGTAGGTATTTTTGCTTTCCGTAACTTGGTGCCAAGTGGATAATTATTCTCATATTGTTTATGGACTGTTCTAAAGTGTCTTTCAATATTAGCCACTTTTGCAAGTGCTACGCTTGAAAGACAAATAATTTATCTTTTTTCATCGTGAAAAAAAACTCTGTTCCCATTCATCATGATAATGATATATTTTGGGCTTCTTGGAACTTGTGGTCGGGTGATTCATTGTGGGTCAAAGAATAAAACTTCACTTATAGCGGAATGTCACTTCTAAACCCGAAACGGCGTATACGCCACGGTCGCCACGTGAGTTACCTACAAGTCAACTCTTGTTTTACCCGTCGGGTTTTAGGGAGAGACTGTCGTCGATAATCGGCTAACTTCCAGATTGTAGCGCGTTGTCTTTGTCGCATGGCTTGTCTCGCACGCTGTGTGGGACGGGCATCAAAGATGTGTACATATCAGATAGGCGGGCGACTAGGAATGTGGTTGACGTTTTGGCCACTCCTGTACTATTATACTGAAGATTTGTGAAATTAATATTATATTGTGACAATCGAAAGTTTGTTGAAATATATTACACAACTTGCTTAAGGCTAAGCTTCAGCTGGGGCACGATCTAAAACGACCGTGACTACGCGACGCGAAGATTATGCAAATGACTCGTCCAGAACAAAACATAATTTGTCATAAAAAGTCAACATGCATCAATTTAATGTTATGTTTATTGTTCTATTACTAATAGTAATAATATATTCATTGACATGTTTTCTTTTTATAGTAAATGGGTAACGTTTTTTAGTAATCTTTACACGATTTAAGAATTAATTCCCTCGTCACCATCACAAAACAAATTGACGTGTTCACAGATCATTTCCTCTTCGATTGCCAGCCAGTCCGAAATTTCGTCGCACTTATAGTTGAAAATTATCTGCCGTTTCACTGAAGTATCGTCTTAATATTGGTATGGTTCAGTGTAATATTAGAATGTGAAAGCACACCATCGACATCATTTTTTGGATCAATCATAAAACTCGTTTTATTTATTGCCCGGTATCCAGTTATTCTATCGCTCAGTTGTCTATATCGTCTACAAATTATCCTAGACGCCTTTTATCAAAATTCACAAATACTTCTCCCAGAGAATTTATGATTGAGGCTAATTATAGTAGCGAGATTCCGGTAGCTGCGAAAAAGAAATTAAGCAAAGATTTGTTTAATGACGCTATGAATTGTCTGACCAAAATATAGATAAATTTCAGGATCACAAAAAACACTGAACAAGATTCGTTAAAACACAAATATTTTGAATCTTTCTATATGGTTTTGACATCTGCACTTACAGATAATACAATAGGAAGAGACTTGATGCGTTTGCAATGACAATTGTGGTACTAGAAGAAGATAAACTGTATTTGCAGTCAAGCGATATTTTGGATACTGGAAGAGCCTGGCACTAAAGAACGTCTCTAAACCAACTGCAAGATACGCATTCTCTTTTTTATTTATTCTTTGATCAGGGGGTAAGAAAAGATTAGAGAGATCTTGGATAGTATTGAAAAGAAAAGGTTGCAAGGGCGTGAACCATCAAAATTGAGCAACACCACCTAGAAATCGACCCAATTAACAATAACTGAAGCAACCAGATTAGATCAGGGTCGTTCTAGAGAAGTAAATTACGCGCTGTAGCATTCCAGAGAGATTGTATTGGGGGGCGTTGAATATAAATACGGAAGCGGTGAGAGTAAAAATAAAATAGAAGAATTAAAAAAAAAAAAACTGTTCATACGTCATGTTTCATGTGTTGTGTAACGCACAGTTTATGTCGTGGTGATAACTATATTTTATAGAATAGCAACACACAAAATGCCAGCTATAACGATATGCGCTCATATTAGCTGACAAAACTTGTTGGAAGGCGAGCGTGTCGCCTAGATAAAAAGAACTTTTTATGTACAACGTTTTTAAATTTTCTGTTGAATCATATAAACTTGACTTGACTAGCTTAAACGATCAAAAAAATTTGTACTTGATAGAAATAATACTGAAATCTTATTTTGACATATCATATTGATTTCCATAGTAACGCATGTATATATTAATAATTCAGTTGCTAGGACCCCCAGACCTCTGGCATCCAATAATGGTGTCGAAATAACTTTTCATACAAAACAGAATTAACTGAAAATGAATTCAATTCTACTTAAAGATGGCTAAAAGTATTTAAACAAATGCATTGACATCGTGTTCCGATATAATCTAAAAGTTTTAAATGTCTAGCTAGTCGAGAAGTTAGTTAAAATTAATTGCAAGATTTTTACCGGACAAATAAGAATACGAGCTAAGAAAACCGTTGTAAAAATAGAGCTGAACATTGATAATTTGGTGATAGCGCACACACACGTTAACTTTGATTTGGATTATGTTTAATATTATTCATAATTTTTTTAATAATTAAAAATATGGTTTATTTTAATAAATTTAAAAAAATCCTATGGTTTAGAGAGATAAATACATTACAGTTAATAACGAAAAATTGTTACTGCATATTTCTATTTATTCGCTTTAAAAAGTGCGTTGGGGGATGTTGGGTTTTTTTTTTTGAAAAGGGGCAAAATCGGTTAGGGAATTTCTATTCTAGATGGAAAGAGATTGTTGGCAACGTCTGTAATTTCAGTGATTACCATCTTCAGTAATAAGGCAAATGTTATGAAGATTATGTACTTATCTTTAATAATTTGTTTTATTTATTTTTCAGAGCTGTTATGGGGCACCAATAAAAGGTATCCACATAATCAATGCACCTGCGATAGCAGAATTAGCGATTAGTGTAATAAAGGCAGGACTGAAGAAAAAAGTGAGTGAGAGGCTTGTAGTTCATTCATCAAAGGAAAGTTTAGAGGAAGCTTTCCCTATAAAGTATCTACCTAAGGATATGGGCGGAGAAGAACCATTTACTTTAAAAGAAATATCAAGTAAGACACTATTACATACTTACGTATTAACCTATTGGAGATAATTGGCGCCAATTTGACGCCGCTGTTAACCAAGTGATTCTGGACAATTGGCATTAGTTTGGCGCTGATTAATCTTGGTAAAACTATTTTTTTTATTATTTTTAGATATTTTTTAAAACTAGACAAATTTAACTACATAATTATTTCAAAAGTGTTTTAATACCTACATTTTGTTTAAATATTGAAAATAAAAATAATATAATAAAACTGTAGGTTGTTCATTTTTGTCTTAACTCATTTTAAATCTGACTAAAAAAATGTTTAACTGCACTATTTTTATTTAATACCGAATAAATATACACACCTGTTGTAATGTTGTAGTTAGTCTCCAAAAATAATTTGACATTACATTATATTATTAATATTTTTGGTAACATTTTTATATGAAAAATGCCAAATTGTCACTAAGATCTATATATTATTTATTATTGGCATTGCATTAGTTTATTTTTCACCGATTCAAGCAAGAGTGTCACGTCAGACTAACGCGGATTGCTAATAATTTTGGCAGATTCCTATTTTTTAATCGACTATAGAAAATTTTCAATTTATACCGCAAGATGTCGATCTCTATAAAATAAAATACAAAATAATACTATGTAGTATTAAATTTATGAATGTAAGCAGCGCTCGAAATGGAAAATTTTACGAACCGGAGCGCTCGATAATTTTATGAAAATATTAACGTTGTTATCTGATTGTATATGTATTTTACAAAAATAAGTCTGTTAGATTTTTTATTATATGACATATCTAGCGCAAGCGGTCAAATTACGAGTTTTGGAGATTTTATGAACCGGAACGGCGCTCCGGTGCGTTTTGGTGCATTGTAGGCCCTGAGTGTAAGATTTTTTTAATGAAAATACAATATTTTTAAAACTTTAAAGATAATAATCCCACATCGAAATAACGTTTTATTTTAATTGTATCTTTTTTTCATTTTAGTTCAATGGCAGAAGGCTATAAAAACTCCAGAAATGAGAGAGTGGTTCATGGACTTTGAAGTTATGAAGTCTGATGAATCCAAGAGGCTTCAGAAGAGCGATTTCATGATTGATGATATGGCAGGAATGAGAGGAACATTTAGAAAATTAAATCTCGATTAAATAAATATTTTCTTAACAATATGGTTGATACATTCAAATTGCTCAAATCCATCATAATAAATATACTTGCTAATTTAAGCTATCGCTATCGACCATTCAGATCCATATCCGACTGACAACCGTCATCCTGGAATCTTTGCCCGAGATCTTTTTCTCCAGTAGGTAACACTCCGCCTCTCTTTGTCTCTATTGACGTTATTCTCACATCTCCTCCGGGGGCGGCCCAGTAGTCGAGTTTCTACAGGGGTTTCTTCATAAACTTTATGTAGAGGTGGGGCTTAAATTATTAGCAGAATTAGTACGGATGTGGCACATTTTTTATTTGTGTCGCTAGATTTCAAAATCAGCCAAGTCCATAATAGACGAATAGGAGAAAAACAGTTTTTTGTTTTCTCAAGTACACAGTCACAGAGGTGAAAGTTTATAGTATTTCAAGTATAGAATATTTAAAATTAATAAGTTCAACATTTCGATAATGTAGAAATGTTAGAAAGCAGTAGTTCTTCATGAATTCACAAAAAAGTAAAAAATACATAAAAGTGGACTTTGAGATTTTGAAATCTAGCGACACATTTAAGCGGTTGAAGTATTCTTCAGAGAATTTTATTTTCGAATACTTTGATAGCCTTATCTTGTTTCTCCGTAATGCTCCAGGTTTCACTCAAACAGAGGGATTGGTTTGACGGTCACGTTGTATATCCGGAATTTTGTCTTTTTCGTACAATAGCTATGCCTTGAATAGACTCTTCAGTGCGAAGAAAGCTATATTTCCACTATTCAGTATATTTTAACATTCAAAGCTCATCTCATACATAAGTATGTTAATTAATTATTAAAATTTTTCAATAGGTTTGGCTACCCTTTTCTGTTTATTCCTAATATAAAATAATATATCAATTTAATTAAGTAATGCGTTATATTTTACAATATTGGATAAGATAGAACGTGAAAAATACATAGAAATGATATAAACCAAAGTTAAAAGAGAGACATAGTTACACAGTTAAAAAATATATTAAGTAGTAATTTTCTAACAGACATAATATTATTATTATTAGTATATATATATAGCTATTATAGCGTGAGGTTAAACAGTAGGTATTTCTGGAGCGCAGTTTAGAAACAAATCGATTTAACTGTCTAATTTATAAAATTGAATATATATAGTATAAAACTAAAAAAGATATATAAAAATATTTACGAGGTAATATAATTTTATTGCCTTGCACTTTTGCGTAAAGAGGCTCCCCTGTTTTAAAGTGGTTAGCGTCACAACTACTGAATCAAACTACCTGATTTGATTGCTTATTTATTATTACATGTGAATTACCTAGGTACTTATTGTGAATACAATTTTAAAACCCATAACTCGGTGGAGAGTCTAGCACTTCAAATGGTACAGTCAGGTATTACGAACCAATATTCCATACCTACAATAAATCCCTAAAATATATACACCATAAAAGAAATACATTTCCGCTTTTAAACAAAGCTTTTGAATAAACTGACTTAGAACCTAATAATAATTCACACCTATAGATTATAATAATATTGATTGACAGATAAAATAATAGGTAGATACAAAAATAATTTACTATAATTAATAAACTCAATCCTATAGGAAAGGGTGAATTGGCATATATATATGAATAGGGTGGCAGTGTTTACTGATTATTAATACTCACACCATACTCTAAAGTGATTAAAAAAATACCTATCATGCTATCAACTAAACGCGCGTGAAAGTCTTCAAGTTGAATATACGTACCTGTACACAATATATTCAAACATGTATGCCGCAGACTCGCTTGAGGAAGGGATTGGACGAAAGTCGTGTTCTATCGGTGTCTATACAGAGAGGATCTACAAAAAAATAATAAGGGTGGGAAAATGAAATACTAACACATATTATTCAATAATTAAATAATTGATTTACGTCGACAAAAATATATAAAATAAATTTAGTTATATTTAGTATACTGATTTTTTGTAATACAATTTAATATAATATAGGAAGAATTAATGTTTGTTGATTTTTTTTTATCCAATAGGAAATTCTAATCGGATGCATTCGGAATCAATTAAGACCTGAGTCGATGCACGTAAGCTGCAGTGTCGTGTATTTGAACCCTAAACCAATGCTCTACCTACTAGAATCACCTAACATAATAATACTAATAAAATATTAATCTTGCAATTGAGTTACGTAGAAAGAGTCATGCCTAACTCATATTTTTCAATTTTCTATTTTTTTTTGGTTAATAATGCCATGTGATTGATTATAAATTATTACCAATTATTAACAATTATTAAAAAAAATATTTAATTAAGAAAACTCACTTTTCACTATGTAAAAACCAATTCCAAAAACAACTCTTTGGTAAATTATATTTTGGCCATAAGTTCTTTCTAGCCAGCCAGGAAACTGTATTTGTTTTCGAACTGTAATGGTGAATTTTACATGTTTGAAGGAGATATAATGAGATTCACAATATTTAAATACATCAAATCGACAATGTCACTCATTAATATTCATGATATTTCATTAATTAGTGATTACGAAAAATAGTGCTCTAGTGTTTTTGGGGATTTATTCAAAACTTGATTTTTGGATAATGTGAGTTATGACTCTATGCGACTCAATTTATAATTATTGTCGAACAATAACTTCTTGTCTATGTGTTAAAACTGTGAAATAACAATCCTCTCCAGTGCAGCTAATCACACTTCCGTTTTCAAATGAGGAACGCACCAAAATTTATTATTTAATTTTACGCCCTCGTAGTGTACGGATCTATCAATGAAATTTGAGACTTTATAATAAAAATATGTCTAAAATAATGTTAGAATTATTATTAGTAAGCTTTTAAGTTCGCATCTAAAAAGAGAACCGACACATTATTTAAATACGCCTGCCGTGAGCACGTTGCCGCAATAACAGGTATGTCACTGAGAAGTTTTCTATAATAATTATGCGACTACACCTGTTGTTGCCAATTTCTTGTTGTGACAGAATATTCAAAATATTTGGGTAAAACCATTACAATATAATATATTTTAAATTGTCGTTATATAATAGTCTGCACTATGGAGCTTAATTTATAATTTTCCCAAAGTAACTCATGGAGTAATTTTGTATCACACTGTATTTGAATAGGGGCTTTACTATTAATATTTAACTGATTGTTTGTTTTGTTTTGTTTTGATAATTTTGGTGTTTCAAATAGAAAAACTACTTTCGTATAAGTCATAAGATGAAAAAGTTTTGGATTGAGAATGCACTAATATCATTCGAGACTTTATTCTATACAGTTTTTTCACAAATTTGTTTCATTTAACTGAATACCAATTATTATTGTAGTCACCTTTTTTATTTGATTTTTTTAGATATTATTGTATGAGGTGAAGTCACAATATAATATTCTTATATCTCAAAGTGTTTCTGTGATTGTTTCACTGCTACTATTAATTAACCTATTGTTTAACTCCTACTGCACTACTGTGATTAGGCCTCATGACCTGTTGTAGTATTAAAAAATAAAACAAAGACAATAAGTAAACGAATACTCAAATTAATTACATTGCTATGAAAATAACAAATTTATTCAAATGAATTGTTAATATAATGATAAATTTACACCTATATTCTGTGGCTAGGGCATAAGACTACTTAAGTCAAAAAGTCACCAGATAACTAGAACATCATCAATTGGACAGAATAAAACCAATTATTATATAAAGACTTTTTTTAAAACTATACATCAGTTTGGGTTGTGTTTATCCACCCTTATTTTCATATATAGATAACTTACATGATTAAGCTTGTTTGTAGTAGGTATACCATTTTCCAAACAACATTAATTATGACTTATGTGTGTATACACAAATAATGTATAGAATCTTATGATTTTTTGAATTACCTAGTAATTATTAAACAAAAAATGCAATTTCATGACTTATGTGATTTCACACCCACAGAATTTTTCTCAGATCGAAATTTTAATTTAGCTGATTATGAACAGTTTTAATAATATTGCCTATAATCTTGCCAACCATTCGGTTTTTTGCAATACGTACAGTAAAAGCGAAACAATAATGCGGTCGGTCGATAGTGTGCGTGCGTATGGGGAGCCGTGGTAAATGCCTGGCAGCCGATGACTGCATATTCATACGTATACGTACATAATATACAATCGACGAACCGCATCATTGTTTCGTTTTTACTGTACCTCTTTCGGGGAGAAAACAACTCGTAAGTATTATTGTTACTTGGATGTTACTTGCATCTTTTGAATGTTAAACCTCTCAATAAATATTATTGCAAATAACACTATATTATTACACAATATTATGTACTATATTGAATAGTAGATTTCTTAATTTTATATAAAAAATGTAACGAAAATGTTTTTCCAAATATTTATATATTTGTAAGTAGGTATTGTAAAAGAATACATTTAAAAAAAAAAATGTAATTAGTTTAATTATTATCTAAATAAAATTGTGAATGTATTAGAAAAAATATAGTTATAAGAATACATAGTGAATTTTATAAATAAATTTAATACGATTTTTTATTAATAAATTTCAGTTGAAACTACATGGAAGTTTTTATTTTTATTACAACGTTTTTCTTAGCTCGTATTCTTATTTGTCCGGTACAAATCTTGCAATCGATTTTTAACTAACTTCCCGACTAGGTAGACATTTGAAACTTTTAGAATATATCAGAACACAATGCCAATGCATTTTTCTAATACTTTTGGCCATCTTTAAGTGGAATTGAATTCATTTTTAGTTAGTTCTGTTTTGTATGAAAAGTTATTTCGACACCATTATTGGTTGCTAGGGGTCTGGGGTCCCAGCAACTAATTTATTAATATATACGTGCGTTACTATGGAGATCAATATGACATTTTAGTATTATTTCTATCGAGTACAAATTTTTTTAGGCTTAAAGCTAGTCAATTCAAGTTTATATGATTCAACAGAAAATTTAAAAACGTTGTACTTATATAAAAAGTTCTTTTTATCTTGTAATTATTTAAATTTACTTATGTTTCAGATATTCTTACTGATTTTTTTTTATAATAAAAAAAATATTGAATTCAAACTACATATTCGTGGGGTTACTGCCAGATGTTGGTAAGCCGACATTTGAGATATTTTGAGTAAATTATCATAAACGTGTATTCAGGTATATGAATTGCCTAAAAAAAAGGATCTACGGGAAAGTTGGTACTTTAATAGGTACCTTGTCATATTATTGATAAACGTTTGCAACTGCTGATTTTTCAATATGTGGTCAGAGAAAAATGTGTTAATTGACACTTATTAATAGATTAAATTTATTGTTGAACATTCAATGAATAAAACCAGTTACAAATTATTTATTATTCTTAAAATATAGCATTCTGATTTTTTTAAAAAATGCCAAAAATATTTACAAAAATGAACAACTCGTTTTAGATGTAGAATAGTGTATGTTGCAACATTCAAATACGCCAATATTGAATGAACGTCAGCGCATAAGCCGAAAGCAGTTGTCATAACAAAGGACAAGCATATTCTTTACACGTGTTTAAGTTTATACCATATTGCCTGTTACTCCGTACCAGTTAGGTATTTCAATTCCCATTATTTTTGAGTCCTCTGCTTTGGCCGGAATCACGAGAGATATCAAATTCTGTATCATTATTGTGTTATTAATTAAGAGGAAAATTTTTGATAAGCGAAACGCTGGTAGAAGAATGCTGTTATAATTAAAAATTATTAGAGAATGGGTAAATTTCAGTACGTTATCTTAATTTAGTTAGAGCTGCCACTAGCAGCGAAATCATCATCGATGTCCAATAACGGATAATGGCATAGGAAAAAACAGTTCTCTGTAACTAACACAGTGAGCGGCAAAATAGTTATAGTTTTTATTCATAGGTGCCATTGCTAATTTTATTAAAATATTATCTTATAATTTGTTACCACACGGCGTATTCAAGGGCCAGTTGTGTAAGGAATACTGAAATTGTAATTTCATTTGCATCGACGAATATTATTTTTCGTATTATTTATTATACACTTTAAAAAAAGTTGGAAAACAAAATTAATAAAATAAAAAAAACTAAATTTAATATATTATTATTGATAACATGGCACGAAAATACGTTAGGAAAACAGATAACAACCCAACGCTATAAAAATACTGACAAAATAAATATATTTTATGCCCGATTGTTATAAGTCAATAATTAATGTTTGCATTGAGAAACAAATTTAAAGCTAATATTATTCACTGAAACAAAGCTGGAAACCATTTGAAAATACCAAATATAAATCAATAGGTATTTGTGTATGTAGTAAATTGAAAACAATAATAAGAACTTAGAACTTCAAAGGAAAGTTATTGGTTTTATAAGAAAATACTCTCACGCAGTGTTGTAGTAGTGCTGCGCAGAAGCAAAGGGTGAAGGTAGGCTGTTAAGATCCGCCATAAATATAGTGCACATTAAACTTTGTTAATCATATATATTATTGTTTTTATTGAACTAAGACTACAATTACAGATGGCGTTGGTTAGTTTTTAAAAATCAATTAAACCCCGCCTAACCAAACCATAATAGTTTTGGTGTACTTTGGGCGGTACAATGAAATTGTGCACACCTTTTCATTCATATTTAATTGTTGTCATTGGATTAAAAATACATATTCCACATATTGTTGGCTCATTTTTTTTAATTCATGAAGCCTTTCCCTAAAGCAAACTACAAAAGATAAAAAAATATTATTCTATTTATAAAACATCCAAAGTAATGTATGATTTAATTGCATAATTTTAGATATTTTATATATAGATGAGTATTTTTAAATTAAATTAATTTTTAAAAACTAACCAACAACATCTGTAAATTGTAGTATTATTTCAATGACAACAAATATGTACGACTGATAAAGTGTAGTGTGCACTATTTATGGCAGATCTTAATAGCCTGCCACTATCCTTTGCCACGGAGTGCTGTGCATGGTTCCCATAAGGCTCAGCGTGGAGGATCGGGCAGTTAAGTGCAATCAACACATACCAATTTTTTTTACCTAATAGTTAAAAATATTTTATTTGAAGACTATTCACATTTTAAAATATCTGACTATGCGATAGAATTTGATAAATGCATGATGGTTGGTACTATAAATGTTAGTTGACGTGTTGAATTTTATTTTATAAAATTTTTGAGTGTGTTTCTTGACTGATAAAAATCGATATTTTATCCAATATGAAAAAGGCTTGCCTGATTCTTCACAACAACAAAAGGGGTTCAAGATCAGTGATTCATACTATTGTGATGTCCAGTGCCACTTCAATAATAATAGCGGATTTATTTAATTTTTAAATTTTAAACTTGTCAATCTCTATATAGATAAAAATCTCGTGTCACGATGTTTGTGCTCGCACTCCTCCGAAATGGCTCGACCGATTTTTATGATTTTTTTTATGTATATTTTTTAAATATGAAAATAGGTCAACAAGTATATTTCATACCGCTAGGTGATTAGATTATCTCTATCCAGAAAATTTTTTCTTCTATTTTTTTGACAATTTTTTTTTTGTATTTTTTTTATTATTTGGCATTAAAAAATACCTATAACCTCAAATTTTCACCCTCCTACCCCCACCCTCCCATTTTTTAATTGCGATTTTATTATTTTTGTATGAACAAATTTAACCGTCGTTCGTATTTCACACAACAGAACGAAATTATTTATGTTGTTGAATGACAGATGGCGCTACGTCCGAGAAAAATTCAAGAGAAGCGTCACGTCATTTTGATATTTCCTTCGGCATATCACAACGCAGTGCGTGCAAAATTTTGTACGATTTATTGTAATTTACCTATTTTTGTGTGCGTGTATTACAGTGCACAATGCCAGCAAGATACAAGGGGGGCCATTTGGGCCATCGAACGAATAAAGCAACAAACATGCGAAATAGTAGAGCAGAAAAAACAGACGAACAAATCCAACAAGATAACAAAAACGTGCGTGTGAGCATGTCGCAATTGCGTGCATCTCAATCACAATAGGCACGAGCTGAACGAAATCAACAACGACAATTGGAACGGAGCCAAGCGCGCCGGTTCGTAGTTAACACACGCAGAGCAAATAACCGACAACGCCAACAAGTACATAGAGCATTTACATCCGCTTCGTTCCTTCGTCTCGCATTCGGATGCGAGCCAGATATTGAATATTCCGCTCATCCGAAAGTGCTGATTGGTGTTATGGACAAATAATGTCCCCATTGTCATGCGCTCAAATTCAAACATGAGTCAGCCGGGATGTGTTGCGCATCAGGAAAAGTGCAAATACCAGAAATTGAAATACCACCAGAACCATTTAACGGCTTGCTCATCGGCACGGTTCCAGATTCAAAGCTGTTCCTGAAATCCATTCGCACATTCAATTTATGCTTCCAAATGACTTCGTTCGGAGCAACAGAAATAGTTCACAATACTGCGGCAAATGGTTAACAATTCCATTCTACGTTCGAAATCAAAGACTAAGTATACCACAAAGTAGGCTCATTGCTGCCAATACCAAACGAACCACATATTTTTTTACAAATCTACTTCATGGGCGGTGAGGACATCAATCGTGTGGATGCACGTTGCGGCTATAATAACCTCAATTTGCCTAATGCCAAGCGCATCGTCGGCGAACTGGACGCTCTATTGAATGAGCACAATGAATTATTGAAATTCTTCAAAGCACACATGCACGAATTGCAAAGTGACAATCACGCTATTGTCATCAATCCTGATAAACCACCAGCTGGAGAGCACGTGCGTTGATTCAATGCGCCTGTTGTTGACGACATTGCTGGAATCATGGTTGGCGACCGCACATCGACGCAAGAAATCGTGATTCGAAGAAGAAACAATAATCTGGAGTTCATCGCTGACACACACCGTTCATACGACGCTCTCCAATATCCGCTAATTTTCTGGAAGGGACAAAACGGATATTGCAAAAACATTAAACAACGAGATCCTGTCAAAGGTAATTCATTCATTATGAACGTCATTACTCATTTTGAATTGAGAAAATGAATGGTTGGTGTTTTTTTGTTTTTATCGGCGGTCATCGTCTACAGCGCTCCATTCCTCTTTCTGTCATAGATCCCATCCCCACACACTCACGATACATTCGTTATTGTTTATTTAACAACCAAAATATTCACTAGAAATAATTTATATGGCAGAACAACGTTTGCCGGGTCAGCTAGTAATATATATTACTTATAGAATATATTATATACGTATAGAATATATGAATATATACGGACACTTGAAGCTTTCGAGATGTGGCTGTATAGACGCATCCTCAAAATTCCTTGGACTAACCGGGTGACAAATTTAAAATGTTGAAGTTCTCAATCGAACGGGGAAGGACCGAGAAGTTCTACATAGTATCAAAATCAGGAAACTACAATACCTCGGCCACATTATGAGAGGACAAAAATACAGCATTCCCCAACTTGTCATTCAAGGAAAGATCAATGGGAAGCGTAGCAGAGGACGGCGCCGCATTTCGTGGCTTAAGAACCTCCGTGATTGGTACGAGTGCAGCTCCACCGAACTGTTCCAGGATGCAGACGACAAAAATAAAATCGCCTTGATGGTGGCCGACCTCCGCTAGAGGATGGCACAATAAGAATAAGATAGAATATATTATAATAAAATGTTCTTAGAAATTCAATTAATAGTGTGTGATATATTTGCCAAATATCTACGGATATCACATTATTGAACCATCCGACATTGATGCAGCGACTGCTTCTATAAACATAAATTCAGTGAAAATACATATTATATTTGATTTCTAAAATAATTTCACCGGAAAAACTACTTTTCCATAAAAGCAACCAGTATAAAGTTAAGTTATTCATATAAACAAAATTTAATATCACGTTGAGTATGCGCGGTGAGTACTTGAGTAATTGGATCTGCTCAGGATGTATACCATATTTTTGAAATCGTGCCGGAAATAACTTAGAAACATCTTAGTGTTCTTGGAAAATTCTTATTTTATAAACATAATTTTCTATTATATTTATGGAGCAACTAGTACCTACTCGGAATGCTATTAAAATATATAACTTACAATATTTCACTTTCAACCAACAAAGAAAATAAAATATTTGTAATGTTGTCTGACAATTAATTCTTGATGTAAATCAGAGGTTACCAACGTTATTTTCATCAGGAGCATACTTATTAATAGGGAGCGGATTTATATACAACAAAAATCATGATTATATGCATGCACGTATGCACCTAAAATCATTAAAATATGCACAGAAACCGAAGAAATATGCAGTTTAAAATTGACATTTACTGACAAAAAATTGAATAACTAGCTAGGTAATAATTTTTCAATATAAGAACAAAAAAACACACACAATGAATATAAAGTTAATCAATTACAATTTTCAAAATAGTTTTTTCACAAGTACAAATAATTGAATAAGAAATGCAATATAAGCCCAACATAACTTTAAAAACAAAAACGAACTTCTTAACTATTCCTAAATACTATTTTCTGTTTTTTGCACGAAAAAAAAACATTTTTATAACAATATTTTTTTCAATATTATGAATGCTCTGGCATTAAATTTTTCCGTATAGGTATCTGTCAGTATTTTGTTTATATGCGGAAAACGACCTTTCAACGTCCACAGAGGTGATTGGGCAAACTTTAAATAAAAGTGCCCGAGACTTCACTTTTTCTGATAAATCCACAGCTCGGAGATGGCATTAAAAATGGAAGTGCATCTAAAATATCTACCTTCCTAATTTAGTTATATTTCGATGAAATAATTAAAAAAAACTAAAATTATAAATTCAAAAGCTCTAAAATATGCATTTATTTATGAAATATATTATACTAATGTCTCAAATATGCATTTATATGCACTATACAATTTCATTTTTGGATTCCGTATCTTTCAAAACAGATTTCTGTGCAACTCTCATAGCTGTGCATACACCCTAATAAAACATGCACTAGCATATAAATCCGGGCCCTACTTATTATCTTTAACTTTAATCTGCGTTGAATATAATATATATTTATTTGCTGTTATTTTTTTTAAATTCGATTACTCATTTTGGGTACGTCGTATGTCAAGTGCAAAGAAAATGTATTGTATCGTAACAACCGAGTATACGCATACCTATAAATATACAAAATTTTCACCTTTATCTCGCTTGGTGGCAGCACTGCTAGTTGCGCTGTAATAAGTAATGTAAGAAAAAGGAAACATTTTTCAGAAATACGGTTAAAGCTCGTGGGCCCCACAGAAATACTTGGCGGGCCGGGCCGTAGTTTTCTCAGGCCTGATTTAAATTAATATTATTACCACTTTAAAATTCCAATGAAATCATATCTTTTACCACTTAAAAGTACACGATTTTTACATTTTCACCACTTAAATCCGATCGACGCGTTGGACATGCCTGTATTAGGTAATTAAAATAAAGTACACAATAATGATAATACTACAACATATTATTAATATATTGATTACGTATAATAAAATCCACTAGTACAGGGATTGGGTATCCTTTGTGCCAAAAAAATAATATTTAATTAATATATAATTTTAAGGATTTTTATTAAATTAACAGTATTTTTTTTATCTTCAAACAATAGTGCTTTTCCCCGAAACCAATTTTCAGTTAAAAATTTTTGAGGGCCCCATTTTTTGAAGAACAAAGAAAAATAATAAATGCTTTATTTTTTTAGCTTTTCCGGTGAATAAAATCCTCCAGAAGTCAAGAGTTTTTTTTACCTCTTAGTTCTAGAAAAATGTCTTCAGTTTTTAAACAGCTCTTTTTACTAACACCACAGAACATTATTCGTTATAAGTTATTTTATCAAACATAAAATATCTGAGTCGATTTTTCATTTTCCTATGACGTGCTACGTATCGTCGGTGCACTTCATGGTTCAAAGTGCATGTACTACAATCGCGTGCTAGCAGAATTCCCACGTGTGTCAAAGATGACACGTGTCCCATATGATTTTCAGCACTGTACTAGTGTATAATAATATAATGTATATTATTATCTATGTTGAGTAATTTCACTAAAGTACACTGAAACACCACTGTCAACAAATCGAAACGTCATAATCTAGTACCTACCTAATTATATTTTAATTTTAAAACTTATTAAACTAATATTGTATTAATATTAGTTACTAAGTGAATTAACATTAATTCATAATAATATGTACAAGACTATGAATGGTCCTACCATTTCTACCAATACAACAATTTATTATAAATCGGAGTGATGGACTCTCACCAAGGCCGATGAGTGTGTGCTCGATATATTCGAGATGAATATGGTGCGTAGGATATAATATGGGAATGGGTCCATACTAGAAGGAGGAGAAGGATGTAGGTGTTTGCCAAAACTTTGAGCTATATAAACTTTTCCAAGTAGATTCCATCGCCGCAATTGTTAAAATTAGCAGGCTTTCACGGACGGCCCATGTAGCAAAAATGGATAACACAAACAAACACCTCTCCAAACCAATCAGTCCGGCACCACACTCGGTCTCAATCGAGCGTATCACGAGCTCTTACGTTTGGATGCAAATGAATTTATGCCTTGTAATGTCGCAGGAGCAGATACACAAGACTAGGTCACCACGCTCTTAAGTGAGTTTTGATTGAGTTTACTGATTGACATAATTTAATAAAAAATCCCATGGTAGAGAAAATCACGGAGAACTAACATCAACACTAATACAAAAACAAAGCTGAAATAATACAGACATACAATAAATATGTGAAGAGATCTTTACGTCTGCAATAAGACGCTCAACTATTCCCTTTCGGAGCACATTCTCGAACATTCCCAGAAGATGTGGTTTGCATATTGTAGCTCTCCGCTACGATTATCGGGTGATAAGTTCAAGCTCAATGAGGCTGACAGTGAATCCAACATGGCCAGTCAAAAACTGACTGGTTTAGAGGTCAGGAGTCAGTTTAGCTATCTCCAATCGCCATTGTAGTGCTCAATCGCTGAGGGAAATCCTGGATACCAGATCAGACAATCAGAGGTTGATTGGCAGACCCAGACATCTGAAGGATACTGGTTGTTGGAGGAAGCTAAGACCCACCATAGGTTATTGGGTCACTTATCATGATGATAATTTAAATCAATTACACATTTATGCAGATTATAAATGTGTTAATTATTCCTTATAAAAGACAGATATTTTTTTAATTTTATTGGGATAATATACTATGTATTATGTATTCACATTAACACAATGGCAGAAAGTACACAAGACGAAATATTAAAAATTAATATTGAATTGGTATGTTTATATTTTAATAATAAGTGGCATCTGTAGTTGTCAATTCAGAACACTTTTTGGTGAATTCATTTATTATTTATTATATTATATTAATATTATACATCAGCAGATTTTTTGTTGCACACGGATTTCACGTTTTTATATAAATTTACCATTTAAGTTTCTATAACAAACATATTTCCCCTCCACAGGTTTATATTAAAATATATTTTACAAGAGACAGTTGTTTAGCTATTTGTAAATTCTTGCCCGAGTTAAAAAAAATATTTGACTACTATAACTACCTATATAAATGTACGAGAAATAACTCGAATAAGTGACAAATCAGAGAAATAAATCATTTATTTCAAACTGAATTTAAAGTGAACGTTCGTTCCAAATACCCACCCATTACAGAAAGTAATCAAACACCCCAAGTTTTTACAATTTTACAAGTTTACAATTTTCTTCATTATGGTGATAAAAATCTAACACTATGTGGTAATTATGCCAACTAGTTACTATAAATATGTCATATTATTTAATAATTACAAGATAAATATTATATACCACGTTTTTAAATTTTCTGTTGAATCATATAAACTTGACAATTCTATTTATTAATAAAATCTTTTTATTGCACTTGATAGAAATAATGAATAAATATAATAGAATACAGAAATGTCATTTTGACATTTCATATTCACTTCCATAGTAATGCATGTATATATTAATAATTTAATTGCTATGACCCCCTTAGCAACCAATAATAGTGTTTTACTTTTTACGATTTTTTTCGAAATAACTTTCCATACAAAACAGAAATAACTGAAAATGAATTCAATTCTGCATAAAAATGGCTAGAAGACGTAATAAAAGAATGCATTGTAATCATGTTCTGATAAGTATTCTAAAAGTTTCAAATGTCTAGCTAGTCGGGAAGTAAGTTAAAAATTTTCAATCGTCCAATATAAATCTTGGAGAAACAAGAAAAAATTTGTACTGGACAAACAAGAATACGAGTTAATAAAATCGTGGTAAAATACAATGCATTGTCGTCGTGTTCTGATATATTCTAAAAGTTTCAAATGTCTAGCTAGTCGGGAAGTAATTTAAAAACCATGGACAAACAAGAAAAAAATTGTAATGTACAAGAAAACCATTGTACCAGACAAACAAGAATACGAGCTAATGAAAACGTGGTAATAATAAAATATTTATTATATCTTCCAATAGGTATATAAAACCCGAAAGAAAAAAGTATTTAGTGTTCTTTATTCAAAACACAATTTTGTTTTAATTATTATATTAGGTATTAGGATTTTTTTCAATAATTCAATCACACAAAGCCGAGAATGATTTGCATGTAATGATGTAGATATTTCGTTTTTTATAAGTGAGATATATATTGCGTCACGAATAAAATACTTGGTACAAAAAAGAACCTTGGTTTTGTAATCCGGAAGATTTTAACACTATACAACTAAGAAATATTAAGCCTACTTCAGACAGAGATACATCTGTCTACGAACAAGTGAATCATCACCACTCGAGTCGCCTCACATTTTGAAATTTTGTCATTATTGAGTTAAATATACCAAGTGATTCTAAATGCATTAATCTATATGAAGAGAAAATAGTTGGCTATCAAAAGTCACTTTGAACCATGTGAAAATCGTTGACAACGTTGACTATGGTGTCATAACTTATAGTTTTCAATGAATAATATCCTAAACAAACTTAACCAAAGAAGAGTATTATTTTATATAAATATGTATTTAAAAAAAATGTAAATCGACTGACTCACTGATTAATATTTAAGGGAGTTCAATATATTTATTCTAATTACAATTTTTGCGATTATCTCAAAACTAGACTTTTGGAATGGATATGTGAGTTATGATTATAGGCAACTCATTTATGGTGCTATAAAATTTAGCAGGTCTTGGCTTCCTACAAAAACTTTCACCATTTGACCTTGACGATTCAGGGTTGGCATTTTTTGTAATTACTTTGACTGAGCATTCTTTAATCTCCTCGTTATGTGGCCAACACCGGATTGTAGAGCCAATGTAAAACGTAGTGTTGACCTTATGGCACTCAAATCGAGCGGGCCAACAACTACGTCTATCTTGGACTACACACGTAATAGTATGCATGACGAGATTGCTCGCAGAACCAAATTGGCATGGAATACTTTTGGGTGCCTAAATAGTGTCTTTAAAATTGATCTCCCATTGTGTTTCAAGCGTAAAGTGTTCAAACAATATATGAAACCAACGTTCACGTATGCATGTAAACTGTGGACTCTTATTGTAAGTGAAATCCGAAAATTTCGATCAATATCAATGTATGAGGCAGCAGACAAAAGAACGTGATGTAATAGAGATAACTAAGCAACTGACATGGCGATGAGCTGGTCATATCACCACTATACAATGGTATCCAAGGGGCATTAAACGCCAACAAATATGCACTAAAACTCACTGGATAGACAAACTCACAAAGTTTGTTGGATATACGTGGCAACATAGAACTACGGACAGATAAGAGTAAAGGGAGCTAGGGGAGACCTTGAATATACCACAGTTGATGATAATGATGGT
This sequence comes from Rhyacophila brunnea, assembly GCF_057557595.1. Taxonomy (NCBI): domain Eukaryota; kingdom Metazoa; phylum Arthropoda; class Insecta; order Trichoptera; family Rhyacophilidae; genus Rhyacophila; species Rhyacophila brunnea. Next base: position 16,631,522 of record NW_028232893.1, on the reverse strand, counting down.
GAGACTTGAAATAGTTAAATTAATTTATAAACTCTTTCTCTAGTGCAATCATTTTAATAAATCGTTTCTTTTATTCAACGAATAATTCACAAGATTTTGTAAATGTCACATTCCATATATTGAATATACATAACTTGAAAACACCTCAGATATAATATACTTAGATACTAGGAAAAAATATATCTGAAAAAAATACGATGCTTGACGGGATTTGAACTCGTATAACCACTGGTATCGTGCCAACTGTGCATTAACCAATTATGCTACGAGCCTCCTATCTAATAACGACAATTCAAACTAATAGGTCATACATGAAATTGGTTAATGCCCGTCGAGCATCGTATTTTGACAACGATTTTCTTAGCTCGAATTCTTATTTTGTCCGGTGGTTCTTTGTGCGGTACAAATCTTGCAATCGATTTTTAACTGACTTCCCGACTAGCTAGACATTTGAAACTTTTAGAATATATCAGAACACAATGTTAATGTATTTTTAATACTTTTAGCCATCTTTAAGTAGAATTGAATTGATTTTCAGTTAATTCTGTTTTGTATGAAAATTTATTTCGACACCATTATTGGTTGCTAGGGGTCTGGGGTTCTAGCAACTAAACTATAAATATATACGTACGTAACTATGGAAATCAATATGATATGTCAAAATGACATTTCAGTATTAATTGTATCAAGTACAATTTTTTTTGATCGTTTAAGCTAGTCAAATCAAGTTTATTTGATTTAATAGAAAATTTAAAAACGTTGTATACAGTTAGTTATAATTAAAAGTTATAAAATTTAGTTCTTTTAATCTTTAAATTATTTCAAATATGATTTTTGTAGTAGGTATATTTATAATAAATATCTAAAGTGTTTTCAAGTTATGTATGTTTATTAATCATTTTAATTTAAAGTGCATGTTTATGATAAATACTAATTAACATTAGTAGGTAAAGATACATAAAGGTTTTTGTAATATTTTTATTAGAATACAACACAAATTAATGATATAATTGAGTTAATAAAACTAACAAAGCAATTATCAAGTTAATACATTGCTCTTTTTTATTTTATAATTTAAGCTGTTGGCGTATCTTAAATATTTTTCACTCAGTCGTAACAAATAACTCAAGGTTATAACAGTGCCCAAGTAGTGTACATTAAAAGATAAATTATAACAAAACAATTTATTGTTAGATTTATTAATTTAAAACGAAGTGAAAGTACAGTTAATGTGATTGACATTAAAAAAGTTTTGTGGTAAGATTTAAAAAAAATTCTCTTTTTCATTTTTAAAACTTTAAAATCAGAGAACATAATACAAAAATAATGGGATTAGGTTAATATTCTGTGTGTAGTTATAAGAAGGTGTGATTCTAGGTTGTAAAAAAAATATGGAATAAACTGAAACACGTGTTAAAGAATAATAATATGTTATTTTCAACATTTGCGTCAGTACCTATTAACGTTTGTCACGTAAAAATGAAGCGCATTCAATATTGGTAATATTGAGGATCGGCCTTTTTTATTTCATGCGCTTAATGTTCTGCCCTTTAGTACTTCATAAAGTCTTCATATTATTAATCTGTTCTTTGATTGAGATGTTTTTTTTAAATAATGTGAAGATAGTATAACTCACTGTGGTCTCTTAAAATGAATAAAATTAACTTACATTTTCGTAAAAATGTATATTATAATATAAAACCAACTACGTTGTTTTTTCAAATGTTTGTTTTATCGAGTGCAAAGATTTAATCAGTTGGGTGGCTAGTGACTCTACCATTCCTTTCAAAACATTTTTTTAATTGATCGTTTGTGTCTTTTATTTAAAATTTTAAGGGGTTTTTTTTTTAACATGGGGGAGTTATCCAAGAGTTATTTTTAAACCTACAATATTGTATATCAAAATTACCAAATAATATATTCATATTGGGCACGTTCTCATGATATTTTTTTTGTATAAAAGCTTATTGATAAATGAACGAAAAAGTGTTCTCTTTTAAAGCTATCTGTAAATTTTGAATATATGTTTAGATCCATAATATGATAAGGTCAGTGGCTAAAACCCATTTTCTGTAAAAAAAATCTATCAAAAAATCTTCCAGATCAAGATCCATAACGGATGTCTTGTTATTTATAATATATAGAGTCTCTATGATAATATCTCCCCAATGACAATAAATTGTCTTTTGTTTAATTCATCGACACCTTAAGTACCTAACTACTTATCTATGAACCTATTGTTAAGAATATTCGATTTGTTTGATTTCGCCTATTGCAATATGTATAAGAATATTATATTATTAATCAACCCCAATTTATCCACCCTATCTAGCTATGTTACTTTACGCACACAAACCCCTCCCCTGTACATAAACTAAGCATCACTCATATTATTTAGTACTATTTCATTTATTTTATAGAATTGTAAATGATTCTATTATCATTAAAGTTGTTCAAACTTAACTAGTGAGTTGTTTTACTGCGGATCGATTTATTCTCTTTTATTTAAACCATGTCACTATACTTTGTGATTAATATTGACGAATAAACAACAGTGAAGAATATCTTCCACCTAGTCTTATTATTGACAAAATATACCTTACACTGGACTACGTGAAGGATCGGGACACGTTGGTAAGAATTTCCGTTGCCAAAAATAATATAACAATATACTCGAACACAACCAGTACTGATTAAAATAATAGTTATGTTAGGTGAATTAAATACTATATAATATTATGACTTATTTTAACTTTGCATTTTTATATATATGATTTTGTAGGCATTTATATTTCTACCACCTAATAAATATAAAAATAATGTTAATCAATTCAAGAAGACAGGACTGAGTTGTACTTGACTGCTAACAATTCGTAAACAATACAACTTTGTAGCGCTATACGAAATGAAAGGGACGACCTTGGCCATGTCTTTTTTACTTGTTCATCAACTTGTTAAAGTGAGGAAGTATATTATGACAGTTAATCAAATATCTCAAAATGTTAGTTACCATGTCTAAAAAAAGTTAATATTATTTAATAATCATTTAAAATAGAAAGCTAACAACAATTAGGTACATTCTACATAATATAAAATTTATCTACAGTAATTATTCTTCTACGGCGCTACATCCCGGGGTGGGATTTGGCCTCCTCCACAACCGCTCTCCACTCACTCCGGTCTCTCGCCAATCTACAGTAATTATTATGAATTAATAATTATTATGACTCTACAATAATTATTAAGGACATCAATATAAATTTGATTGGAAAATGATAATGTTAAAATCATAAATAATAGATGTGTGACAATATCACATATTATTATTGCTAATTAATCAGCCATTATTTGACAATTTATTTATCAGTTATAAAAAGTCCACTATTTTCCATTTATGTACTTAATAAAATTAATAAAGACAATATCGGAGTTAACCTTGTCATAACCATTTTACAAAGTTAATGCAATATAATTGATAATACGAATATATTATTATTAATAATGCAATTTTAACAATGTTTTTCTTAGCTCATATTCTTATTTGTCTGCTGGTTTTTTGTCCAGTACAAATTTTGCAATCGATTTTCAACTAACTTTCCGACTAGTTAGACATTTGAAACTTTTAGAATATATCAGAACACGATGCTAATGCATTTTTTAAATAGTTTTAGCCATCTTTAAGTAGAATTGAATTGATTTTCAGTTAATTCTGTTTTGTATGAAAAGTTATTTCGACACCATTATTGGTTGCTAGGGGTCTGGGGTCCTAGCAACTAAATTATTAGTATATACGTGCGTTACTTTGGAAATCAATATGACATTTCAGTATTGTTTCTATCAAGTACAATTTTTTTTATCGCTTAAGCTAGTCAAGTCAAGTTTATATGATTCAACAGAAAATTTAAAAACGTTGTATATAAAAAGTTCTTTTTACCTTGTAATTATTTGTTTTAGAAGAAGATAAAATAATAAATCAAAAATGACAGCTTACTTGCAACAAACACTTCTTAAGACAAATGATGATAATTTTTTGAAATTACTGGACGAGAATAACGTTTCAGAGGAAGTTATTAGAGAAAAAATGGCGCGCTTGAGGGACTGGTTCAAAATCCAGCCGCATTTGCCAGATATTGAATTAGGTAAGTGTGTTTATATTAATTTACAATATATTATGCTTGTATTTTCCAAGAACAGTTCGGTGGAACTGAGGTACAGAGCCGGTCTCACGGTTACGATTATTTTTTTTAATTTGAAAAATTTTCGGCGCCCCCTTTAAATTCCCTCCATCAGTGGTTATTATAATTGCGAATTGTTTACTTGAAAACTATTTTTTTAATCTTCATCAACAAAATTACCAATTACATAACAGTTTACTGGTCATTTTACCTATAAGTAAAATATAACTAAATCAAGATGATATTTTCCTTACCAAATTATTAACCCCTAAAGTAAAAGATTTTTTTTTAATTGAAAAATACTCACAAGGGTCTTGCGTTTTAAATATTTATTCAGATATTTAATAGCAATTACTGTTTTATATTTTTTGTGAAGTTTTTACGCAATTAGTGCGCGAGGCCCGTTTACGCTCAGTCGGTCCAATTTCCCTGACAGGGCCTGCTGCACTTGCACCACTAATTGTAGAGATCCTTAAACTAAAAATACAGCGTATTTCCCTGCTTTGGATATTATAGACATTTTGTTGGTTAATAAACTAGGGAATACTTTACTTTTCCTGTCAAATTATTATCAGCCTAGGTGCTTTATTTTCATAGTTTTAATAACGTTATGCAGAACTTCCCGGTTATTTCCTATTTATTTGGAAAACTATTAGTTACCTTATCAGTTGAAGAAGTTTCGAGGTAATCTCTTTGCGGGTATATTGCACTAAGCAAGATATCAATAAGGTGCCGGTCCACCTAATATTCATATAATATACAAAGATTTTACATTCGCACAGAAAAGACAACATAAGTTTTTATACACTAGTATAACATTATTTTGAAAGTGACGAGGGCTCAAAATATAGCTTTCCAGTCTCCCAAAAAAAAAAAAAATGGTGGTATTTTTAAAATAATATAATTTTTCTTCACAAATACATTGTTACTATTTTAAAAAAAGTTTACTTTATTCCAATAATGACCACTTTTTAGAGAAGCTCCACTTTCGTTGCCATCAAAAAAGGCCTAATGGTATCTATAGGAATTTATTACATTCGGTGACAGTTGAAAAATAAGAAAAAATTGGGTTACGTTAAGTCAAGTTAAACGCCATTTTATTCATACATTACTAATTCACATGCTTTACAAGTAGGTACATTATTATGTTCACTTTCACATATCTATATAGTAGCATCTTGACTGCATTAATTTATCATGATGACATTTCTCTTTTTAGCATCCATTCTTAGATGCTATAAAAATGATGGGTAAGTTTGTATCTTTCATGAAACAATGTGTTTATAAATTATTTTTACTCTTTGAATGTAATATTTCGCAATAGTATATAATATCTGCTATCAGAATGAGCGGACCTTGTAGGCGATTTTGAAGGCCAAAAAAATACAAATTAAATACAATGACTTTAAATTTAAATTACTTCAAATTCTATTAATTAAAGGCTTTGTTATTACCAAATCAATATGTGAAATTTTTTTAGTAATAATAATATTACAGAATCAAATAAAATACATAACAATATTTTAATATGGATTGAACGGACATAGAAGGACAATGGAAAATTAGCTTCCTCTTCAAAATTCAACGAAAACTCTATGAAAACTGGTCGATATATGTTATAAAATATAAAATTCTAATAAGTACCTACTTATCGTATTTTGAAATCTATAGATGGAATCTAGGATAATTTGACCCAGTTGTGTCTACTATTATTAACTTGACAGTTATTATTGCTATAGCAGTGCGGGTTAATTTATACCTAAAATACACGTTAGTTACCGTACGATTTAAAATAGCAAATTGTTAACGAGTTTTCAAAATAAGCATAATATAGAAAAGGTATTTTAATTTTCCAACAATTAGTAGATTACTTTCTAAAAGACAGAACAGTATTATGAGTCATTCAAGCCCTCCGCATGAGCCGATTTTAGTGAGTAATGTTTTAAATAGTTTAATAGTTTTACAGGTGCATAGCCAACACGCCAGTGTTGCCATAATATAATTTATAAAAACATCGCTTGTAAAATTATAACATTGGAATAAATATTCGATATCTGGCAACACTACGACACGCACACTGTCACACATATTTTCGAATAACCCAGGAAAGGGTCGCGGAGGAAGCGTGAAGGGGGCGAGGCAAGTGCATGAAAAAGTTCGTCATGTTTTGAAGGACAAACACATGCAATAGCTCTGTCTATATTTTTCTTTAATCTAAGGAGTCATTATTACTTCATTTCAAAGGTGGAAGTGATAAATGGTAACACATACTTATTCATACATGGTCGAAATCCTGCGAAAAAAAAATATTGACTGAAGTAACAGTTCACTCGAAGCCGAGTATCTGCGAGTCCCGCTTACATTACGGTGCTGCTTTACGGTAGTGAGTCATGGCACCTTACGAAGGCTTATTGCAAGGTTTTTTTGGTGAATACTGGGTATACGGTGTGACTTTAGGAGTATCGAGGAGGTAAGAGAGCAGTCCAAGCAGCTTTTTATCATACTGAGAATGAGGAGTCGACGTTGGATCTGGCTCGGCCACGTACTGTAGATATCTCAAACGACCTCACCGTGACAAGGATTCTTAGAGGCACCATTAAGTGTCCATATGCATATACATATAAACTGCCACAATCCAAAATACGTCAAACGGAGAAAATCAGCTTTGAAGTTTTTACCTTTTGCATTTTTGTACTGTGTTTTTTAAATATTATATTTAGATATTGAATGAATTTTTGACTTGAATTTGATGACTTAGAGCTATGCGATATTTACTATTAGCGATACAGTGAAACGTAGTAATTAACTCAAAACACGTAATTTTGGACTTGTGGCGGTTTAGTTGCTGGGTACGATATATGCATTTTTTTCCACCAGATGTCGTTTTTGCTTCACTTTCAGATATTTATACTATAAAAGAATATTCTTTTCGCTCGAAACTATTTTTATACCTATTTTACTGTTAATAAAATCAGTATTTTATTTTAGATGATCAGCATCTCATGCGACAGATAGCATACTACAAATTCAATGAGGAAAAGGCAAAGAAGAAAATGGATGCACTGTTTGCGGCAAGAACATTGTTACCAAAGTATTTTGGTAACCGTGACCCTTGGAATTCACGCATCTCCAAAGCCTTAGAAACTTTGGATTTAGCCATAATGCCGACACCTTTTAATAAGAACGAGAGACTCTTAATAATGAAGTACGTATAAAGTTACATTACACTAACCACAGCCAAGATAAATTAATTTTATATATTGTTTGTATGAAACGTTTGTACAATGTGCTGCGTAGCCAATATCAAACTCTGTGAGAGTCATTCTTGGCCAGCAGACTACTTTAGCATTCCTTGTTGCTTCTACCGCTAACCGATTTTATTCCTCACTTACCATACATACATAATAAATATCATGCTATGATATTCTGAAATTTAATTTTAAATGTGAACACGGTCATCCATCTGCGGTGAGAACTATTTCAAATAATGTTCATGCGAATATTTAAGACTTTCCTTCTAACGAAAAATAATTATTTTTTTAATTACATTTTAACATACTATTTAAATAATACTTAGTCATGATATTATATTCTACAAAAAAATATTTAATTTTCTTGAAACCAACTACACTCACCAATCAGCATAGTTATACGCAAAGCAGCCAGTCCACACAAACCTCAAGCAGAGATAAAAGCACTTTTATGTAAAGTGAGTTTCTTTAAATCTACAAAGCCTCTGTATACTGTTTATACCTTTTGAATGATAGATATTATATATATGATTTTGTGTAACTTATAAAAAGATAATAGATAATAAGAGATAAAGCATAAAATCTATGAAATTTTGGTGTTTTAGCAGTCCAGGCTGTTTTGTGCAAAACGGGTTTCTCTCTTATTAAACTCTTATTTTTGTAAGAAAAATCGATATTCTACATTTTTTCTTAGCTCGTATTCTTATTTGTCCCATACAAATTGATTTTTAACTAACTTCCCGACTAGCTAAACATTTGAAACTTTTAGAATATATCCGAACACGATGCCAATGCGTTTTTAAATACTTTTAGCCAACTTTAAGTAGAATTGATTTAATTTTCAGTTAATTCTGTTTTGTATGAAAAGTTAATTCGACACCATTATCGGTTGCTCTGGAGTCCTAGAAACTAAATTATTAATATATATACGTGCGTTACTATGAAAATCAATATGACATATCAAATTGATATTGCAATATTATTTCTATCAAGTACATTTTTTTTTGATCGTTTAAGCTAGTCAAGTCAAGTTTATATGATTCAACAGAAAATTTAAAAACGTTGTATATAAAAAAGTTCTTTTTATCTTGTAATTATTTGCATCTAATTTCTTAAAAAAAACCTTCTAAGTTATTCAAGTAATATGGGAGTTTCAAAGTTCTGAAAATAATTCGAAAAACTTGTAAATTATACATTAATATTTAGCTGCCTGGCACTGATTTTTACATGAAAAATCTATATATTATATATAATAAAATGAAAAACATATAATGTAATTGAGAAAATAATGTGAAGAAAAATGGAGTGTAGATTTTAATAATTAGGTAAGTAAATAATATTATCATGTGGCTGCTTTTTGCAGATCGAATATGGCATATTATTAGAACGCATTTATATGAGATTTTTGTATGACAGCAGCTTGGCTGATTTGTGCAGAATGTAAAACAAGCGTATGAGATTATGGAAATCATAATACCTTATGTTTTCAAAATTGTGGCCTGGCTGCTTTGTGTATAACTACGATTATTATATTATTATATTATGATAAATTGATTGTATTCTCTATTATCCAGACGGACCTATCATATAGTATAATTTAACACTATAACAGATTTAGCGAGACAGGCTAAGATGAATTTTGAGTAATTTACGCATACAAAATATACATAAACACAAACATACTTTTTGTAAAAAAAAAATACGCACATAGCGTCAGAATCAGAGTCATAATATTACCGCATGGAAGGACGCTGTTATTTTAGCCTTTCATTTAAGCAGAAATATTGGATTAAACACCTAACCGTTTTTTTTAATGGTATATGTTCAAACACGCGCGTTAACATGATCTTACTCCCTACTTCAGTTTTAGTTTGTCAATTTATGGCTACGGCCGTATGTTGTAGCTTAACCACTTGGGAATGCCAAAAGAAATGGCGTATTTCAAAGAAACAATACCTTATTCTTAGGTCAATAATTATTATAAAGCAATCATTATTCGTAGGATGTTTAGCTTATAATTAATACCTTTAGAATTATCTTCAAATGTGTTAATCTTGCCTAATTCTTGTCAAATTTGGAATCACAGAGATTATCAATATAATTTTTTATCGTAAATATTGCACTATAATAATGTCGATATAAATTATACTGATGGTTTTATAAATACGTTTAAAAATTAATAAATGTGAAAAATCTTAACACCACTGCACATGCATGTACTGAAATATGACTACATTCTAAAACATTAGAGCAAGAGGTTAAAAAGAATACGTTTTTATGTAATAAAAATACTTTATGCAGTTATCAAATGTATAAAATAAATATAAAGGATAATAACGCTTCAAAATTATATAAATAGATTATCTACGACGTAGGAATGGCCAGGATCATGCTTTGAAAATGCAATAAAAACTCCATTTTGACCTATGCTGAGCATGTCCCCTCTTAAGCAGAAATATTGGACACCGTATGTGAAAAAAAATGTATGAGTAGTACTTAAATTTAATATTGTGTTAATAACAATTTTGCAATACGATGTTAACTTTTTGAAATTCTAAGTTTTCATAGCGATTTTTTATATAGCAAACTATATAAGTAGATATACGTTATTTTGTACTTGTGATGTAATGGATAACATGCTTGACTAATAATAATAAGACCGTGTACTTGTAGTTGTGCATTACTTTTTATGGTTATAAATCTAGTCGTTTTTTAGTGAAATATTTACATAAGTATAAAAACGTTAAATATATCATTCTATATTCAGTAAATTAAACCAATAAAATACGAGTACTTCAGATAACACAAAGTTTAAATTTAGGTTTCGTAAATGTGGCTATACTCACCATTTGTCACTGATGTATAAATAGTGTACACGCACACCCTGATGAATGAGTTCCTACAATCTACATCATGGGTGGCCAACCTTTTCAGCAGCCGGGCCAGATTTAAAAAATGAGATTTCCTACCGGGCCGCACAACCGATTTTTTTTTATTATACAACACAAAAAAGAAATATATATTATATATTAGGTATTAGGTATAATAAAATAAAACAAAAATGAGAATCAAACATTTTTATTAGATTAGACTTTTTTGAAATAATAATAAAAAAAATAATAATAATTAGTGAGAAGTTTGATTTTGTGTGGCAGAACTAAGTGCATCAATATCGATATCGAATGAGGTTGTTCGTACACGCAAACAGTTTTCCAAATGCACATCAGTGATTCGTGTTCTCACTCGGGATTTGATATGCTTCATCCGACTACAAAGCTGTTCACATGTGTAAGTGTTTCCAAATAGCGAAGTCATCATTAGACCATGTTTGTAAAATGCAGGATATTTCTCCTTGTCCAAATATGTTTTGTAAAACTCTTCCAAACCAACCTGATATAATTTCTTCGTGTTGGCCACCCATGATCTACATGCATTACATTGTATTTTTTTTAATTGCAGGTTTAACATAGATAATAGTGAAGACTTTGATTTTGATCTATCTGTCCTTTGCGGATTCATGATATCTGATGTAAGGTTCTATTTAGATTCAACCTGGGGTGAGAATTATATATGGGATTTTTCCAACCTTTCGTTCAATCAAATAAAACAAATGCACCTACCCTCTATCAGAAAGTTGACACATGTTTTTCAGGTAAGAAAAATGCGTTATTAAAAGCATTCTCATATTAATAAACAGACGACGGTTCGTGATCGTCGTCATCATCGTCATCATCATCATCATCATCATCATCATCATCATCATCATCATCATCATCATCATCATCATCATCATCATCATCATCATCATCATCATCATCATCATCATCATCATCATCATCAGCATCGTCGTCATCATCGTCATCATCGTCATCGTCATCATCGTCATCATCATAATCGTCATCGTCATCATCATCATCATCATCATTTCGGGCATCCCTTTGGCTGTTTAGTGTTTCTTGGGTACCACTGTGTAACGGCACTTGTGATTGCACACTTGCCAAGCAACAACAATGTCCAGTTAGTTCATTGCAATTTAATCTGATTAGCGACCTTTATCGCAATGCGTACTCTTGTCAAACTTTTTATCCATTATTTTATTTTGTGGCCTTACCGCGATAATTTTATCAGTTTCATCTGAAATATGAATGACAGTTAGGTAGGTACATACAATAATAATTATTATCGTGGTATACAAATATACGATCTGAGTGTACCCATTTAATCAGCATCCATGGCGGAATTGCAATTTGAAGTTTGACATGCCCTGTAAAATCAGGCATGCTGGTAATATTTTATGTGCATGTTCTATAATATATATTATATGACAACGATTTTTTTTCTAGTACCTATACATATTTATATATAGACACATAATCCGTTGTTAACTCTAAATACCTAAATTATCGACATACCAACTTTTAGCAACAACCTTACGATATAAATTATGTATAATTATATTGTATATCATGTATTTTATGTAAAATCAAGGTTATTTGATATATGGAGCATGCAAATAAAGCACAAAAAAATCAGCATTATGCCTGGCTTTAGAGGGCAAGTTAAACTTGAATTAAAATTGAAATTACTCCATAACATGATTTCGAGACTTATCAATTTTTGGCAGTAACACCACAATAATATTATATTACATGTTTATATCGTCTTAATCTAAGAACCAGGAATTTAGAATATATTATAATAATAATAATTAATCATCTCAAATACATTATTTTATTATAATTCTAGTCCAATGGGAAAAGGCTATCAAGACGCCAGGAATGAGACAATGGTTTATGAACTTAGACCTAATGAAGTCTGATGAATCGAAGAGACTTGGAGAAAGAGACTTTCTGCTTGATGATATGGTGGGCGCAAGGGGAACGTTCAGGAAACTGGATCTTGATTAACTTGTATTACTCATATTGATGTACTTATACTTTTTTTTATAAAACCATGAGAGAAGAAAAAATGTGAAAAATTATAATGTAAATGTTTTAATATTACTACCCAATTTTAAGTTAAATAATATTGTTTCATTATAATTATCGTCACTGTTCTGGCAGAAAACACTAATTCGAAAAAATGACATTTCGAGTTAGTACCAACATGTTCCTTATTTCAAGCTTTACCGTCTGGAAACCTTCTTAATAAATAAACAGTCTTTATTATTTTAAAGTCATCCTTTTTACGATTACTTAATAAACTCACATGATAGACCATTATTTCAAACATTTTAACAACTTCAAAGTCAAATTAGTCAAAACTAGTATTCTCCAGTTAGTGTGTTCTGCCAGAACAGAGACGATATATACATAATCAGAGTATAATAGGAGTTAGTCTATTTTAAAAAACATCGATGTTTTTAAAAATAGATGAATATAAAAAAAATATTAAAACTATGAATTAGTCAAAAATCGCTTAGGTGATGCTTAAAAAACTTAATAAACTAAAATTTAATAATAAATATGACCATAAAATATATGTAACAATAGGGTACGGTCCGATTCAACAAATTCACATTTTATTACATTTTTTACAATTGTAAGTTTATCTTTGATTTAAAATAAAAAATATTTTTCTTTTTAATGTTTTCAGATACATATCTATTCATTAATACAGTTGAAATTGTAAATTATCAAAATAATGTCTCAAATTGGAAGCTTCGTATTTTTCCGCTAGGTGCCTCTTTAAAGAAGGCTCAGCAAAAACTTCACTTTAGTGATATTATTTAATAAATAAATTACCTATCTATACCTAAACGAATATCATTTGACTTAATAATGGAAAATAATGGTAGTAGAAATTAGCAAAAAAACATTTCAATATGACAATGGTTTTATTTTATTTATCGTTTTTACTTGTTTCTACAATAAGTATACAATTAAATGTGCTTTATTCAAGGGCAGTCCATTAACTTCGCAGATTATGTCACTCTAATAAGAGACTTGCTTATGTACTTTGTGTTTTTAGTACCTATTTAATTTTGGGCCTTATTTGTTGCAGGCCTTCGCTTTCCATTAATGAGTATTGAATTCTTTCTCGACTCTTTTAAATGAGCACTATATTGCCGCATACCGGAAGTTATCGTAGAAACAAAATATACGACCAAAAATATTATACAGAAGCATATTGAAGCATTTCTTATTTTGTTAGAACTAATGAATATTAATATTTTATAATAGACACATATATTTATATATTTTAGCGGCATGACTTCTAAAAAAGATCCACGTAATATGGCGCTACCCATTGACTGAATGCCGCAAGCGCTATGTAGACAGATTAGAATTTAACTCTATGTTAACTCCGTAATTTTTACTCACAATTTTACAGCCAGTCAGCTCAGTCTAATTAGCTCTGACTCTTGATCATACAGGTCTTCTATTTTGAAACTAAGCGCCTTACACTGCCGAGATTCGTGTCTAGTGTTAAGTGTGGTTATCTAGTTGTAAAATTCGATACCTACCTGAACTTAACTAATTCTTTGGCCAGTTTGTCTGGTAAATGTGTATTCTATTTTATAAATAAACCATCCTATAATAAAATATGTATATAATATGTACTCAGAGACCTCAGAGTACGTCCTAATGGTGAACTTTGTCAAAAAACCTCATAATGTCGTCGGTGTATTCATAAGGAATAATTAAATTGAGTTACTTTATTAAAATTAAATTTATTGTGAGGTTACGATGCTTTCTAAACCCCAATTTAAATAAAGACATTAGTAAATAATATTATTTAAGTGGTTAATAAGTTCTACTTAGTAATGAAATAATGTCTGTACAAGACAACGTAAACATTACATATTAAATAATCGAGCTATCGTATTTTCGCATCATAATATTATTTTCTCGATCTTTAAATAAAATTTTCTTTGACAGTTCTAATAATTCCCGCGTCAAAATTATCTTTCTCTCATCCTATTAACTGAATACCAAGAATTCTGTTCTAAAATATAAAAATATAATCTAAAAACAAAAATAGTGTAATTAAAATTATTTCCTGTCCTCCGACACAAAAGTTGTCGTATTGATCCGGGGATATCTGTATTATTTTTGTAGGTTTATATGAACTCACGACCTTTGTTATTTTTATAAAGAAATTGTATCTCGTGATCTCGCATGACGTTTCACTCAGCTTTATTAAAATTCTTCAAAGTTTTGAGTTTAGAGAAAGCTTTCGCTATACATTTATACTATATTGTCTGCCGTATAGTATATAGACAGCCCACCTGCCTTCTCGAGTTCACTCACAAGTTATTATTGCAGCACCTTACTAAGAGCAAGACGGACGGGGATTACAAGATGGGTCATTTCTTTGATATACTAGTTATCTATTTATAAATCAGAAAAATAATAAAAAAAATATTTTGAAAATTAGACCGTGATACGTATTCATTGACTCGTCGAATATACCATCAAAAAATTATAATACTTTGTCTTATGTAGCATAATAATAATTATGAACTACGAGGGTTGTCCAAGAATTAAAGACCTTTATTCATTTTTGGCGACGCGGATGTTATTTCTCAAAAATAGCAGCACTGGCGTGTAGCGTAGACTTTCCTCTTCAGAACGAGTAGTGAGCCGGCTCGGTAGCTGCTTCAGTATGACCTTTAGGTCAGTTTACAGTTATGGTAATGTGATGAACCAGCGAAACGTCAGGAAATGGTGTACTGAATTTCGAGTAGAACGAGTATTCATGATGTGGAGGGGAGAGGAAGGGGGTACTCAATTGGTGACGTTTTGTTGCCGTCTGACAGTCCGTGAGCTCGCATATTTGATCCCAGACATCATTAAGTCTACCATATAAACGATTTTGTGGGATATGCAAAGGCGTGCTCGTTGGATGCCCAAAATGCTAACGGAAGCTCACAAACGAAATCGTGTGAAAAGCGCTTAGGTCTTTTTGAAGCTTTTGGAGTCATTCAAGTAGGATCCATCATCCTGCTCATAATCCCGACCTGGTGTCGAATTATTTCCTTCTTTTTCTTCACCTGAAGCAACATTTGGAAAACGACCGACGAGGACGTAGAGGAAGAGATGAGAACATTTTTGAGGTCGGCGGGACCGGAGTTCTACTAAGAAATTGAGAACCTAGTGGCACGGCTCACCAAGTGCATCGATCGTAACGGGGACGACGTTAAAAATAGCGGGGATATGTACCCGAAATTTCGTATCCTTTTTTGTAAAAATAAAATTTTCCTGATTTTTAAAATATTATTGGTCTTTAATTTTTCATCATCATCATCATCATCATCATCATCATCATCATCATCAACATCATCATCATCAGCGTAAAAATAAAATTTTCCTGATTTTTAAAATAATATTGGTTTTTAATTTTTGGACAATCATCGTAAAATGCCGAGTCATGGTTAGGGATCGGATTTATATGCTAGTGCATGTTTTGTTAGGGTGTATGCATCGTTATGAGAGTTGCACAAAGATCCGTTTTGTTGTGCATATAAATAAATGCATATTGATCATCATAGATTGCCCTACGGTAGCTGTGATCGACTCATTTTTTTACCCGAAGCATTCACAAAATTAGATCACGCGGACTTCACTTTATAGAGTCACTGGAAATGGTGGAAGATGTTAAAGAAATATTGTTTTCCATACCAGGTGTGATGGAAGACATAAACGAAAAAATCGCCAATATTTTATCCAGAGATCCAGATTTACAGAATCTACAAACAAATGCTGACAACAAGTGACTAAAATAAACAATATTCACATTTCGGTATTATTAGTTAGATACCTAAAATAATCTTGTTTAAACCTATATTACTACGGTACATTGGTACGACTGTGTTACAAACACTCTACTTCTTGAGCGGACGCAGCAGCCCTCGTTGATTGACGTAATCACGAAAAGACGCTTTACTTGACTGGGACATGTGTTCCGTTTGGCAGAGTACCCATGTTACACAGCTTAGAGGGTTCCATTACTGTGGCTGGCCCTCCCTCATCCTTCAGCGATGCTACAAAAGTAATCTACACGCTGCGTGTCTGGCATGATGGGAGGCGCGAGAGTTGATGATAGACCGATGGAACTTGTGCTTGCCGTATGCTTCAATGCGGGGGGCATGATAGGGCAAAAGAAAAAAAAGTAGATATAAGTATAATAATATACGAGTAATATAATAGTTATAAGTCCAGATTCTTTCTTTTTCAAAGGCACTGACAAATTATACGATACGTAATCCAATTTTCGTTTAGATTAATTGTAACGTAAAAATATTTAAAATACATAATTTTGGAAACACTTCTGAGAAAATATAATATTATAACCAATAGAAAAAATCTTTTTGAAAAAAGTAAGACACCCCACAGGAAAATCCGTGACGTCGGTTAGTTATTAAGCTAATACCTACTTTGATTTAAAATACAAAAGCCAATTGCCAAATAGTAGCTTGATTTGGGAAGCGCTTCAGTGAGTATTAAAAGGCCAATAATAGTAAAAGTTTGTCGTCATTAAGTATGACTCTTTTAGCATAGTGGACTATGTGCGTGGGTGCGATATCTGAGAGATGTAGGTTCGTTTCCTGCGTGGGGATGTCTTTTGATGATTTTTTCCATTGGTTATAATGTTTTCTCAGAAGTGTTTTCAAAATTATGTATGTTCAATAATCAGAATGTTACATTCTTAAATCTTGTTAATTATTCGTAAGTAAAAAAAATTAATAAAATAAATGCAATTGACTAGTTTTGGATATGAATGACTCTGCGCTAAGAATCGGCATTGGTGCCAGGTTTTAATCAAACAAAAGCATGTGTGAGAATGCTCACCGCTGTCATTGTAAAAATTCCCATTCACACCTTTGCAGAGGAGAAAATTACACACGAAAAATAAATGCACATGTAGTCAAAATGTCGACAAAGATGAAACTTTTCCAGAACCATTGTTAGTGGAAAGAAAAGAAGACGTCTTCAAGGAGGCTCTAGTTCTGTTTTGAATATTGACAAATCTACGATATTAGGCTTGTAAAATTGTAGGGTGCAGACTTGGTATGTGGAGCGTACGTTTAAAGTGTTAACAATAAATAATTATTGTACGTATAGCAATGAGATATAATGAGCATAGCAGATATGTCTGAAAAAGTTTAATGTGCACTATTTATGGCGGATTTTAACAGCCTACCTCCATCCTTTGCCACTGCTATGTAGGACATTACAACTTTTTGTACCTACATAATATATAATTGCTGTTTTGTGATTCTTAAATATTATAACGCATTTATTGAAAAACTAACTTTCCAAAACATAACAAACCAAACTTTCAAAATATTAATTTATTTAAAATTAAGTCATTTTAAACATGTTTGGCAGTTGATGGGATGAAAGAGATATAAGTTCGTCTTGCTAGAAGTTTTTTGAAGGAGAGATTATTGATCATTACAAGAATACACTGAATACAATAATATTGATGATAAAGTAAGATTATAATCGCGGGTAATGATGTACTGGTGTGATCGATGTGATCAATTTATTGATTTTATAATGAACTGAGAGACTTGATTCGCGTGAAAAGACGTCAACTATGTCGAGTGAATAACTTGTGAGAATAGTAGTGCGTCTCGTGACGGATTCGATGAGTTGAGTGAGGATTCTTGCATTGTTCTTCCAATTTATACAAATGCAGTTGTTTGGGCTGATTAGGATCCCAATCCCATCCGTAAACCCGCAAAAATATGTCACGCTTACCATCCTTATGTATTAATGTCATCCAGGCACTTAATAATCCAGGGTCATCAGTAGACCGTGATTTGATAACAGGCAGTTATTCGTAGACCACAACTGCGTAAACTTGATACAGGGTGACCGTCGTCCAATTGAACTTATCTGATCTATGTCTAATTCTGAACATTTGGCAAGCCGTGATGCCGGCTGTTGTGATTCATCAACTTCCTTCTTCAAAAGTGAACCGTCAAATGCTGCGCAACGGGTAACCCAATAAACAATACCAGGCAAGTGCTAGTGCAACTAGACCATGGAGTCTGCCCGAACAACACCAAGGTCAGTGCCTGGATCAACTCTCGTATTAACTTCCCCCCTAGATCCATAATCCACAAACATAACAACACTGCAAAAAGCGTAACCAACAGTACATAATATTATATTACAAGAGATTTTTTTGCAATTACCAATCATAACAGACACTTATTAGACTATTATTATCATTTTATTTGTTTTGTTTTGACAACAAAACATACATATTAAAGTGTGTTACTCATTAAAAGCTGAGTTGTATGATTGCTATACATCTTTTACCCTATTACACACGACGCAAAGATTGTGTAAACGACCCGTGCAGAACAAAACATAATTTGTCATAAAAATTCAACTTGCATCCATTTAATGTTATGTTTATTGTTCTATTAGTAATAATAATAATATTATATTCATTGAAATGTTTTCTTTTTCAAGTAAATGGGTAACGTTTTTTAGTCATCTTTACATGATTTAAGAATTAATTACCCCGACGCCATCACAAAACAAATTGACGTGTTCACAGCTTGATTTTCGCTCTCTGATTGGCAACGAGTCCAAAATTTCGTCGCACATAATATAGTTGAAAATTATTTGCCGTTTCACTGAAGTATGCTCTCAATAATTACTTTCTTATAATATCATTTTTAATTTAAAGTATTATCAAAGATAGGAGAAGTATATAAATTTATCGACTTTCCGAAATCGAGTAAAATCGTGAGATAAACTTTACAGCTGACACTAAAATAAATTACTAAAACAATAAAAAAAGGTAAAAAAAACTTTAAACACAATCGCGTATAAAGAAAATATAAATTTCCAAAGAACTAGGTTTGTATTGTAAGACACAAGAACGGTACAAGAGAAAACTTTGAAAAAGGCTTGTATGGGTTTTTCGCAGCTCAAAGAAAAAATTCGTAATATTTTATGACAAAATATTCATATATCTATCCTTCGTAGATTTTAGATTTCAAAAGAAAGCTTTTGAATACCTACTGTAACTTTTCTATGCACTGTACTATTTGAAAACGGATAGTGTTTTTAGCACTTCATAGTAATATAACGTTGTAAAAATAAAACTTATGAAATATAAAATTATTTATATTATATTAGATTATATCTACATAATATTATATTATTAATACTATGTACAATAAGATCTAAAACTGAGAAAATCGATATTTTTTTAATAAGATCTCTGATCATCGGAATCCGTTGATTGAAATTTAACTAATGTGGTGTCAATTTTGTACTATTCTATAGAAATTTGTAGAATCTCACGAAACTACATACTAGATATATATCAATAGCGAGGAGTGGAGGTAGGCTGTTAAGATTCGAGACGAAATAATTGAGCGTAGTTATAGGCAAAGCAGCCAAGCCACACAAACCTCAAACAGAGATAGAAGCACTTTTATGTAAAGTGTGTTTCTTTAAACCCACGATACCTTTTGAATGATAGATATTATATATTTATAGATTTTGTGTAACTTATAAAGAGATAAAAGCATAAAATCTATGAAATTGTTATGTTTTAGGAGTCCAGGCTGTTTTGTGCAAAACGGGTTTTTTAGAATGTAGTGAATTTTGAATGCAGCCAACTTATTTTTGTAAGAAAAATAGTTATTCTTGCATCTATTTTCTTAAAAAAAACCTTCTGAGTTATTCAAATATTATGGGAATTTCAAAATTCTGAAAATAATTCGAGAAAATTGTAAATTATACATTAATACTTAGCTACATGGCACTATTTTTTATATGAAAAATCTGTATACAGTTGTTTCGTGTGATCGACGACAGTCGGACGTCTGCACTAACGAGTTAGCGAGTGTTTAAAAATAATAACCGGTTAAGCGTGCGGACGTAATAATAAATTATTGTTACAAAGTTGTTTACATTTTAAGTGTCTCTGACTACAGGGGCGCTTACTAAAAATCAAAAAAATACAACGATGCCAGCAATGGAACACCAAAACGATACCCAACAAACAATGTCGTATGCATCAGTTGCACAAACAATGCAATTTCCGAAGAAGGAGCAAGCCATCGTTCTAGATGCTATCGATGGCATTTCTATACGAAAATACACACTATCGATCGGGAATAAGGTAGGTCCATGTCATATAAGATATGTATCTAGGATTTCCCAGGGAAGAATATATATATACTTGAGTAGTCAAAAGCAAGCAGATAAATTAACAGAAAATCAAGAAACAGTTAAAATTGGAACCCACATACTAGAAATCAGACCGCTGATCTCCAAATCAAAGAGGATAATAATATCGAACGTGTGTCCTATAATTCCACACAGCGTTTTGGAATCAAAACTCAATGAATTAAAATAAAAACTACATCACGTATCACAAACATCAGAGCTGGTATTAACGAACCGGGTTATGCACATATTTTAAGTTTCCGGAGACAGGTTTATGTAAACCCAGAAGACACAATAAAACTGCCAGAGTCAATGCAAATATACCTATTTTGATAATACCCTGTACTGGATTTACTTCTCCATCAAAAAATTTACATGTTTTATAATGCAAAGAAGAGGGCCATCTGGCCAAATATTGTAAAACAACTGAAAATAGTGAACCTCACACTGTAAAATTGCCTGACTCTCTCAATGTACCAAATGTGTTAACCTCTCTGTCGTTAGAGAGAGAAAATACACTCCATGAGGATAAACTTGCCGCAGATATAGAGTCGGACAACTCTATTATCAACAAAGATACGCCAATCGGTTCAAAAAGGCCGTTGACCAGCCCAACTGATATCAGCAGTGTAGACTTTGATTTTGAAGATACAGTGAAAAGGAATGCAATCACACGCATTCCTGCACTCCAACAGACACCCAAAAAATCGAAAAAAGTATCCACTGAGGATACAAATGAACTGTTACTACCTGCCAACAAACATGTCGAAAGTAACTGTCATAGATTTCCCATGGACTATGAAACATTACTCAGTTTCCTTGTGAAAACACATGGAAATCCCAATACCGAAATGATCGAAAATGAATTTACTACGGATAAAGAAGCTCTAAATAACATGCTCACGGAAATTTACAGTTATTTAAAAGAACGCAGCATTAAAAGCCGCATAACAAGAATCAAGAAAAGACTATGTAATCCACAATTGAAAGCCTTCAGTGAAGATGTTAGTTCGTTGGAAGGACAAGAGGAACAATAACATAATGCATAATTCCAGCAACAAAGATAGCCAATCTATTCAATATGATTTACGTATTGTTTTTTGGAATACAAGAAGCATTCTTAATAGAATAGAGGAGTTTAGAGTGATGCTAGATGAAATTGATATATTTATAGGCGTGGAAATATGGTTAAACGACACTATTTCTCACATAGTTATTAACTTTCCAGGTTTTATGGTGCTACGGCGAGACAGGACGTACGCCAGAGGGGGAGGTATAATTTTTATTATTAGAAATACTATAGCTTACAAAACTATTAACAACCTTAACATTCCGAACATATCCACTGAAGTTTTGGGCATTACATTGACTAACCTTAAAGATAAAATTAATATCATTGCAGTTTATAGGCCCCCTAGCAATAGCGGAAATAATACAGATTTGTCACTTCAGGAATAGGATCAAGTTTTTAGTAATACCCTATTAGATGATAAATCCATATTGGTGGGGGACTTCAATGCCCACAACGTCGCTTGGAATTGCAATATAAATGATATTAATGATTCTAGAATCATCTACACTTTAGCTGATTACGACTTAGTTTTAATAAATAATAATACTAAAACCCATATTGATCTGCGACGAGGTACAAAATCAAATATTGATTTAGTTTTTGCTTCTCCTAATTGACAACCAAATGTCATATTCTGCGATTTGCAAAATCTTTAAAACGCATTTATATGATATTTTTGTATGACAGCAGCTTGGTTGCTTTATGCAAATTTAAAATGTCATATTCTGCGATTTACAAAATCTTTAAAACGCATTTACATGACATTTTTGTATGACAGCAGCTTGGCTGCTTTATGCAGAACGTAAAACAAACGTGTGAGATTATGTAAATCACTATAACTCATTTTTTTTCAAAATTGTGGCTTGGCTGCTTGGTGTATAACTATGCTCAATTAGTGCACACTTAATTTTGTCAGTCCTACGTATTTGTTTTTATTGCACTAAGAATACAATTTGCAGATGATGCTTGTTAGTTTTTATTATTAGTTAAAATTCATGGAAGTAAGAAAAAGCTTTATTGCTTTCAAAATAATAGAACTTTTAAAACATTTAGAATTATTGTCTCTCTGAAATTTGCGATAGGAATGCTGGCGAAATTTTAAAGTCTTCTCAGAATTGCCAGTGCTGAATGAAGGTAGTAAATTAAACTTTTTACAGTTTTAAATAGCAGTAAACACAATTTAACATGCTCCCATTTGGTTGTTCTCTGCATAGTAAAATGCATTTAGTGCAAACGTGCTCCACAATTACTTATACTCCGTCTGGGCCATTTATTCCCTATGAATTTTTAGTGAGCCACGTCTGTTAATTAACCCGAGAAGTGTATTTTTGCCAGACACTGCAGCTAGATACAGAGAGTTAATAAATGACATTACTTATTTATTATAGATTAAAATAAGGATAATTTATAATTTGGAATAGATATCCACATATTTCAGATAAATATGTATTACCGATCGAATAGAACTACATAACAGTACCCACCAAACCAACCTGCCCCATACTACACTCGGTATTAATCAAGATTACCACGAGGCCATTCATTTGGCTGTGTAGGTACGAATACCTAGGAATTTCACCACGTACTCAAGTATGTTTTGACTGAGTTTACTGAGACTTAATTTAATAAAAGAGCCAATGGGAGACAAGAACACAGGGAATTAACAAAAATGAATGATTCTTATTAATTTACATATAACATGTAAAAACAAAGCTTACAACTGACTTGAGTATCTCTTCACTTTTGGAGCACATTCTCGGACATTCCCAAAGAATGTGGTTTTCATCCTGTAGTTTTCCGCCATATGGACATGTTGGTCAGGTGACAAGTCCAAACTTAAAAAGCTGGACAGTGAATCCACTGTGACCTGTCAAGAATTGACTGCTGTGATGGTCGGGGGCCAAACTGGATCTCCAATCGCGATTGAACATTAGGAAAGAACAAAATAAATATTTATGTCTGCCTTTGGTGGAGGAATCTTACTTTTGCTGACATTTGACGCATAAATTCTTATTTACAACTTTACTGTCATTATAATATATTATTTTATTTATGAATGTAATATATAGATAAATATTGGTCAAATGGAACTGTTTTGTTCAAAATTGTTTTATTTTTCACCCATTTATAAGTAATACCTATGTTATTTTCTTTCAATGTATTTGCTGTATTTAATTTAATTTAATTAAGCTATCTTTTCTGTGTTCGCCTGTTATTGGGACTATCACTAATTATTATTCTCCTATTTTATATTTCATAATGTATTTTTATTTTGTGATTGATGCTATTGGTTGACCTAAATAAATAAATAAAATAATAATTTCAAAAAACAATATATTTCACATATTAAAAGTTGTAATATTAAAATAAAACCGAATATTAAATTTGTAGTACTAGTTCCACGTATTTTAATATTAGCCAGGACCAGTTTTGTCTGCTTCAAAGGGACATTATATGTACAGATATTTATATCAGTAAATTTTAAAAGGTTGTTTTTTATTGAAGCTACGAATAGTAATTATTAAAAAAAAATCATTAAATTTATTTGGTTTATTATAAAATATTATTATAATCGCATTTCGGTACTTAAGCACCATAAAGACGTGAATATTAATATTTAAATCATAAAAAGTTACTAAAAATTCCACATAGTTATTAAATTTTGTTAATATTATTTTTTATACTCAATCTATAATTCTATACTATAATTTCATCTCATTCCATTCATACACATAATGTATAATTCTTATTACTGCCACCTGTATTAATTATCAATAATTTAAATTGTAATTATTTTAGTTTTGGCATATAATGCAAGAGGTTCCTTGGTTTAAACCCGTCTGGTGTTTTTTTGTTATTTTATACAGTTTGACGTAAGTACTTTCTATTATTATAAGTGTTATATTATATTTCTATTTGAAATGAAATTGATTAAAATAATAAAATTATCTATCATGCGACGGTCAAAATAAACCGCGTGTGTTGTAGGCGTAAGGTTTTGAGTTCGATTCCCATAGTTTGTATTTTAATTTTAAATAAATTCGATCGTGCAGTTTTCCGTCATAAATTAGTGAAATTTAATCTACCGGCAATAATTATTAATGTTGCGTTTAAAAGTTTGAATCAAATAAAATAAACAAAAAATATTAGTTTCGAACGTTGAAAGACCCTATGCAACTTCCATAAGCAGCTTAACTCTTTAAATTTAAAAAAGATATATTATCGTTGTTCATAATAACAGCGAAAATGATAACAATGACTATTGTTGACGTCATAATTCTTGAACTGGTAAATTATTTCGGGACCTTCCAACTGCGCAATAACCAAACCGCTTTTTATTGTTTAATACTTTTTTGTGGGTTAGATGATTAAATTTATTAGAAATTAAAGTTTTGTATAGATGGGAAAATCTACGTAGGTACCTACTTTGTTATAAACTTCGAATTGATAATTAAATGATACACTTAGTTAAGCTTTTTGGAGTGAGCCACAAGCCTTTTCTCTGCCTCACGATATTACTAAGCAAGTATCTGACAGGCCGCAGATTTTTAACGATACACTTAAAATGTCAAGCAAAACTCTTACTGCAATCGCTGTATTACCGATAATTTGTCGCTTAATACTTCATAATTATTGAAAAATATGTCACTGTGTCTTTAATTTTTTTAGATTATGCAAATCAACTGACAGAGGCTAGTAATTTGAGTTTTAAGTCGGGTGAGGTGGGACAAATTGCGAAAATTATATATGCGGCCTGTCAATCACGGCCTTATAGAGCAAGATAGCTCGCTGAAGGCATATAACCGGCTAGTGGTATCGAACTTTGGTCTGGAATACTTTAAAATGGGTTGTCTTCTAATTACTACCAGAGCCGAGTTAACTCATCAAAGCATATGTCGTATAAGGCCATGGACGAGTTAACTCGTGCGTTTTTGTAAACGTCAAATTTATGAATAAACTGTTTTTGTATATTTTCTAAACAATATTCATCACATTAGTGTGAAAATATTCATGATAAACTCAATAGATATTTTGATTTGGTAAGGCTTCACAAATATTTATCATTCTGTTCTTATTTTATATTATTTAAAGGATTTATTTTTAATAAAATTGGCTGACTGTGAAAATAGTTAAAATAATTATTTAATTTCGCATAATCAATAAAAATGTAGAGTGATTATTATAGATAATGCCATATTTTTATTTAGATAAACGATTAATTAATTAATAAACGACCAAGCCGTAGATTACCTGATTTCAATCTCCCATGGTAATGCCATGCTCCCATTTCGTGTCACCGACCCTAGATAAAAGACTGTACTATGAGAAGAAATATAATACTAGTATAGTTATAATACTATAAAATGGAGGTTTCATAGTTTATACCTGGTGTAGTTACGTTTTATTAGCAATAAAAACAGAATGTGCGGTATAAAGTCGATATTTGCAATAGTAATCCCAAATTGCTAGTGTACTTATTTCGACGTCATCTGTGAGAATTTTAATGTGGTCTGATCCTACACAGGGCGTTGACCTATATTCGTTATTTTTATTCAGTGTCACATACGCATGATGAGGTGCTCGATTTATTATAACAAATATAAAATTTCGTGCCATTTGTATTACCTGGTTTAACACTTCAGATTTGGCAATGCAAAATAATATGCTCGAGCAGGAGTCAATGCAAAGCCTTGTTCTTTTTCTATCTGATCAGTAAGAATTGTTAGATGATAACTAAAATGTAGAACTGTATTAATAAATGTTACCAACGTATTTTTTTCCATGTGAGAAAGGATTTAATATAATATTGTATACTTAAGCGTCTTCAGATATCTTTAAATGCAATTATTGATTATATAATCGTTTTTTATTATGTTAACTGTCAATAATTCATGATGTAATGCTATATGGAAGAATGAAGAAGTATTGTATAATTATAGAATGAAATAGAAAAGGAGTTTAAAAATTGTAAGAACAATAGTTAAACATGAAGTGCCAACTAATTTAATCGATAGAACATGAAATAAAGTACTAGTTAATCTCAAAGAGTATAGATTCGGCTTTCTGCCAACTTAACCCTCTGCAAGGAATGTTTCATATCATTATCTACCTCGAATAAACTGTCATCAGTAACCTCGTTTGAAATATGAAATTATAATTTTTGGGCACCTTGAAAATGTGTGTTTTACAAAATTAAATATAACAATATAAAAATAAGAACATATTGTAGTTTGTTAAGAGTTATTTAATTACACACAACACAATTACGTAAGTACAACAAGCGTACAACATTGAAATTTAGAATAGATACTAAAAAATATAGAAATTTAATACAAATTCGAGATGTATTTGCTTGGAACGAGTCATAGAGTATTTAAATGGTTTTGATTACTTAACTTTTATATTTTAAATGATGGCTGCTATTACAACTTGGCTGGAACTGTTGTTTAAAGATGATTCCCGTCCGAAAGGAAGCATCTTCAAATGGCGTTGAACTGTTGTTTCCGTTGACAGGGACACGTCCGTACTATATTTATAATAATCTCGGAGTGAATCATATTTTTGCGGCTGGGAATAATTTGTTTGTTATTTCCCCTTCCATGTGACAGATTATTGTATCATGCTTTTAAAAGCGGGAAGACTTTTTATTGGTTGAATTATAACGGTTTATTGTTTTAGGTGCAGGGTTGACACATAATGTAAACAAGGTTATGCCAAATTTATTTGTTAATTAATTAACGGTATTTATTTAGTTTGCGTTTAAGATGTAGACATGTTACATGAAATGTAACATGACAGTAACTGCATTGTATTATTGATTAATTTAATAAAACGCAATTTTTTAGTACTTATTCCACTTTTATTATATAGAAATGTTATTGTAAGTGCTTTTGGTTAATTTATCTTTTTGTTTTGTGTTAATATGTTAATAATCTTAAAATATTTTATGTAGTCTAATAATGTAGTATGAAATATTAATATCCAACCTTATTAATTTTAAACATACATAATTTTGAAAAACACTTTCTGAGAAAATATATTATATACAATAGAAAAAATCTTTTTTTGAAAAAGTAAGCCACCCCGGCAGGGAATCGAACCCTGCATCTCCCGGGTTTACGCCCCATCCACGCATTGTATTGCATATATGCTACGCGGTGACAAACTAATTGCGACAAATTTTAAATTGGCCACTTTTAATACCCACTCATCAGCGCTCTTCTAAATCAAGCTACTTTGACAATCGATTTTTGTTTATTAAATCAAAATAGATACCTTTTACTTCAATTACTAACCGACGTCGTGGATTTCTCCAATATTTTTTATGATGTAACTTACTTGAACTTGCTAATAATTTATTCGGGTGGCTTACTTTTTACAAAAAAAAGATTTTTTCTATTGGTTATATTATATTTTCTCAGAAAGTGTTTTTCAAAATTATGTATGTTCAATAATTAGAATGGTACATTCTTAAATCTTCTGAATTATTAGTTGAATATAATTAATAGTTTTTTATCATTAATTTTAATTTACTTGATAGTGACAAAGTACTATTGGACGAATAATCCTAGAAACTGGTTCAGATTTATTAAATAATAAAAGTAGAATAAGTTCAAAAAAATTTGCGTTTTATTAAATTAAGGGGGATATGCTCAGCGTAGGTCAAAATGTAGCTTTTATTCTATTTTCAAAGCATGATCCTGGACATTCCAGGTGTTCCATTGTAGATAATCTATTTATATAATTATGAAGCCTTATTATCCTTTATATTTATTTTAAACATTTGATGACTGCATAAAGTATTTTTATTACATAAAATAGTATTCTTTTAAACCTCTCGCTCTAATGTTTTAGAATATAGTAATATTTCAGTACATAAATGTGCAGTGGTGTTAAGATTTCTTACATTTATTAATTTTTAAACGCATTTATTAAACCATCAGTATAATTTATGTCGACATTATTATAGTGAAACATTTACGATAAAAAATTATATTAAGCATTTTATTATTCAAAAAATGGGCAAGATTAACACATTTTGAAGATAATTCTAAAGATACTAATTATAAGCTATGTTTTTGACCATTCAAGTGGGATAAACATCCTACGAATAATCATTGCATTATAATAATTATTGACCTAAGAATAAGGTAATGTTTTTTTGAAATAGGCCATTTCTTTTGGAATTCCCCAGTGGTTAAGCTACAACATACGGCCGTAGCCATAAATTGACAAACTAAAACTGAAGTTGGGAGTAAGAACATGTTAACGTGCGTGTTTGTACATGTATCTAACCGATTTTTTTTTTTTTAAACGGTACATGTTCAAACACGCGGTTATTGAAAATAGAATAAAAGCTACATTTTGACCCACGCTGAGCACATCCGCCCTTAATCAATAATTTATATAATCGTCAACAAAATTTGGAGTGATCCTGGACCGAAAAGTAATTAGGTTAATACTTTGATTTACTTTAAAAATACAAATTCCAATTACCAATAAGTAACGCAATTTAGAAAGCGCTTCAGAGAGTAGGTATGGTAAAAAATCCATTAGTTAAATTTGTCGCAATTAGATAAGACATGCATAGCATGGTGGTCAGTGCACATGGGCGCGAATCCTGCTGGTTTTTTTTTCAAAAAGATTTCTTATAGTATCCGAAAAAAACTCCTGAATCGTAGTTTCTGCCGTTTATTAATTGTAAAGTAACCAAAGGTGTAAATGTAAAGGTTACATGGTGTATGTATAATACTATACGTTAGTATCAGTCATATAGCAATTTTATACTGTCGAAGAAATGTTCTTTATTTTTAGTAACGTACCTCTTTGCACAAAAGAATGGCATTCTATGAAGTTCTGTCTCTTATAGAGAGGGCACATTCGACTATTATCCTTTTTATTATTTCTTTCTTTATTTTCCACCGATATATTATTTTTACCTGTAAGTATAAATGTTCAAAGATGATATAGAGTAACTATCTCTTTACTTACCTACCTGTTTCAAGTTAAACTTTGCGGTTCTGAAAATGTTCAAAATTTATTTATCTTTTTCGCTCAAAAAAAATAAATATTGCCTTAAAGTTATTATCCAATACACCATGACTAGTAAACTGCTATCATTGAGCTTCATGCTTTGTTCACCATTGTTGTGGTGCTTAATGAAAAAAAGGAAAAGTTGAATAAGTCTTTAACCTTCCCTTTACTAAGATTATAAATTATTCAGACCGTTCCGGTATTTTCACCATCGTTACCATATGAGATTGACAATATTCCAGTAGGTAAAAAAGGAAAATGCCCATTTTGGCAACATAAATATGTCTAATAAAATGTTTCATCATCATTATTTGGTTTTTGTTTTACCTATAAAATGATTAAAAAGGTATTAAAATTTAATTATAATTATTGTAGAGGTTTACCCAACTCTACAACCGATGTATTATTATCTATATTCATTTGTATAACATAGACAATAATACTAAGCGGAAATGAGTCAACAATTCGGTTGCAATTTGGGCCTCCAACAATACAGGCATAATGCGAGCAACTCCGCATAAAGTTTCGATATCGAATTCAAAATCATAATGTAACCTTCAGTAACAAAGTATAAAAACAATGTGACAGTCTTATTTTAGTGCCGTGTTAATCTTAAATGTTTTAAGACAATATAAAACAATCCATATCAAAGCTGTGTCTCATTTCAATTGTGCCTCCGAACATTATATTATCACACACACGAAGCAACCTTCTACATAAAATTAATAGACGTTATATCTTCACAACCTACAACATTAGATCTAACATATATAAGTATGATAATATAAGTCATAATATGAGTGTTTTCGTATATAATTTTTATTTATTTAAAAAAATATATCATATTTATATGATGAAACGTAAATACAGTAGGTAGTATCCAAGGCACACATTACCAATGAAAATTAGCAAATGCAGACAATGATTTCAGCCTATTGTCTGTCACCTGAGAATATCGAGCAGTCCTACAAATTTTATCATTGCTTATTGGACCGCAAGTTCTTGAATTATAGTTATACTATCATAATTTGCTGATAATCGTGAATAATTTAAGATTTAAGTAATTATTTGTTTAAAAAAAATTAGGTAGGTAAAAAATAAAAGAAATAACAGATATTTATTTTCAATAATTAATTAGAGCCTAATTTTTTATTTTGTACCTACGCAAAAAGTATTGCAGAAATAAGAATGAGGCCATCTAAATATTAATAATAATAGCGTAATTTTTTTATAAATTCTAAACATAATATATAATCACGGTAGCCGAGCAGCTACGCGGCATGCTTATAATGTCGTGGTTCCTGGGTCATTCAATGTGTTTTTGGATCCAGAGTATAAACCTAATAGGTTGAGCACGTGACTAACGTCCATAAGTATCTCTTAATTAACATGTTTTCATAAACCTCTAAGTGAGGTGGTCCTGACTGCAGATCCACATAAGATTATAGAGCCAACTCAAATAAATAACTAATTGAAACGTATAGCTAAAATTATGTTATATACTTTTATATTTAAAAAAAAATACCGATGTATTGATATTTTTTTATCAAGATTGGTACCTTACCTGTTATGTAAGTAAATACTAAATAAATGATTTGTTATATAGGTACAATAAATAATATTGCGTCGTAATAATATTTTTATTTTGAAAAGGTGGAATGATTGAAAAGTTTCAAACTGTCTGAGTGGCGCCTGATTCGACCTCCCACACCACAAGCGGATATAGGAGAACTCACATTCTCGTGTTCGCACCCCAAGCCAACCCCGTAAAGGTTTAAACTCAAAGGGTTGTAAATGAGATACGACTACCTCTAAATTGTCATGTATTGACAGCAAATGTATGGCTTTGTGTGACATCCGTGTCTACAAATAAAACAGTGATACAGAATATATGGGAAAACGGAAGTTTATATAAGTCGAATAGTTTTCAGTGGTGAGGAATGTCTATCAGATGTAGGTAAGTGATATGCAACCAAAGAAAAATGTTCATTTAATATAATAATACAATAATAATTACCGAGGCAGATAATTTTAGAATAATCTCTGAAGTAAACAAAAAATATCTTAGTAAGTATTGTCACATGCTGTATCGAATCGACTTGAACCCAGATGCATTGCAACCCAGCTGTTGAGTTTAAATAATTAAGCCATCGATACTATATTATATTATTGTAGGGTTGGTCGATGTGAGGGCCAATGGCGTTGTGACGAGAGAGATGAGAAGTCGTTGTCGTGATTATGATGTACATACAGCTTTCTACAATATTACGTTGACATAAGATCTGACGTTTACCGTCAGCGCCTCTAGCGTCAACGCATGTACCTAGCTCAACTCACCCGCAGTGGACAGCGGCGGTTGACTTTTAGTATGCTACAGTGAAGTAAATTTGCGTAATGTTTGCGCAACTGGTCACTTGTGCTTCATAGTGCTTTATTCAGGAATTGCCGTCCTGGGTGTCCTTCAAAGATCTTCTTCGGTATCCGTGACTCCCAGTCCCAGTTTAGCCTCTGGAGTTTTATGAAGGTGGAGACTTTCGAATCTTACGAATCCTGATTAAAGCATTATAATGTCTATGGAAAACATCAAAATAGCACACATTTATAATAACTGGTTACATTTGTATTGCGACAACAAAATGGCAATAAATAAACCCAACTAACAAAGATGTTACTCGTGTTTTCATCTTATTAAATTATCAATGTCACTGCGAGTAGTAGTGTTCGTACCTTTTCGGCCGATTTAATATTATTTATAGTAGTAATTGTGTCTGTGTATAGATATTTGGTATGCATAAAGACGTATAGTAACAAGATCATTTTAATCGTTAACCTAAAATTCAAGATCAATCATCGTTTTTGTGAAATTAAGAAAAGTTCAAAAGTGCTTCAAAGTTATATTACAGTATCAATATCGCGATTTATGTGTCAGTGCTTAGTCAGGCCAAAAGTGCTTAATTGACGTCATTACGCTCATTAACATTTAATTAGTATCTACGAAATAACTGAAAGTGTTGATATTGTTTATCGTGTTTTTATTATCTGTCATAAAATTTAAACTATCTACCATTTAAAATTTAAAATGAATACAAAAATGGAATTGGTTCGATTGCTCGCATTATTAAAGTCAGCTGTTGACCGAGTGGAAGCTCTTCAGAATGTAATCGCTACTGGATTGTGTGACAAATGCAGCTGTCACCTGGAGTACATTTCTTTGGAGCAGCCATTGACTATTACCACTGCTGTACAGCCAATCTCTTCGGTCAGTCCAGTCCCTGCTGTCCGTTCTAAAACAACAGTCATTACAAGGTCGAAAACAAAAAAAATTAACCATGAGTAAGCCACCTGTGGCTCCCAGCTGTGCAGAAACATTTAATGTAGTGGCTTTACCGGCCACACCGGCCCCTTTTCAAGACAATATGTCGCAGTCAGCCGGCACTGACGATAAAATATGGACCACGGTGGAAAGCAGCAA
Organism: Rhyacophila brunnea; assembly: GCF_057557595.1. Taxonomy (NCBI): domain Eukaryota; kingdom Metazoa; phylum Arthropoda; class Insecta; order Trichoptera; family Rhyacophilidae; genus Rhyacophila; species Rhyacophila brunnea. Next base: position 16,598,370 of record NW_028232893.1, on the reverse strand, counting down.
ACGTCAAAACAACAAGTTTACCACAGCAGCTGTTAACATTAGAGGTACCAAATAAGGCACTGCCTCCTGCTCTGGTATCGAGAAGACAAAATTAATTCACGTTTGGTCGCTTCATCCTGATACTACCGTGGAGGCATTGACTAGTTTTTTAAACGAAAGTGTAGCTGGTGTGAAAATATCTGTTCATAAACTTCTAACAAAGAAAAATTATGCTTCATTTAAAGTTGTCGTTCCGGAGTCGGATGTAACCAAATTTATGATACCCGATATTTGGCCTGTTAACTCGGTCGTAAGCGAGTGGCAGTGGAACTCGTAGTCCGAAACTGTGACGTCCAAATAATATTAATTCATTTCAGAAGCTAGATATATATTATCAAAACGTTCGGGGTCTTCGAACTAAGTCCGTTGATCTGCGAAATGCTGTTCTAGCATCTGACTTTACAGTCATATGTCTGAGCGAAACTTGGCTCAACAACTCAATGTGTGATTCCGAGCTGTTTGATGAAAGATATCTGGTATTTCGTTGTGACCGTAGATTTCGACAGAGAGGTGGTGGCGTTCTCATTGCTGTACGCTCCGACCGAGTGGACAGTATATCTGTTGTTGACTGTCACTTTGCTGCAGCTATTGACGTCGTTATTATTCGATTACGGTGCAATGGGTCATTTTTCACTGTTTGTTGCGTGTATTTTCCACCGCGATCGTCTCGCGATGCATATAATTCGTTCTTTTCATACTTTGAAAACTTGCCAGTTGAAAATTGCATAACCATCATTGGTGATTTCAATTTGTATTCATCCTCGACAAATATCGATCTGGAGTTTGCTCATTTTTTGTCCTGTATGAATCTCAAGCAGTTTTCAGAGATTTGAAATGTAAAATCGCGAATTTTGGACTTAGTTTTGGCGGATTCAGATTGTTGTGTACCGGTACATGCGTGTGCCGACCCACTTATACCTGAAGATGCATATCACCCAGCGCTCTCAATAGATTTGCCATTAAATTCTTTACGGTTCACAAATAGTCGTATTAAACATCATAATGTTGGAAATGGAGACAGTAAATGTATTGAATCGAAGTTTATTAATAATAATTTGTGGAACTTACCAATGTATATATAATGTATTTGACAAGTCATTCTTTATAAAAAAAATCATCGGGCTCTTCGCGCAGCTACCCAAAATGGTTCAATTTTGATTTCATTAAAAACATTCGACTAAAGCACTTGCATCACAAAAAATGGAAGAAATCGAAGTGTCTCAGCGATTATATTTTATTTTCTAATCTGCGTAGGAGTGTGCATCGTTCCATCGGTGCTGCGTATAAGTCATACATTGATGGTATCGGGGGGAAATTAGCGTCAGATCCTAAATCATTTTGAAATAACGTTAGAAGTACGCGCGACTCTACTGCTCAATTATCATCTATGTCTCTGGAAGGGAGTGTTTTGAGTGGCTCCCAGTCCATTGCTAACGGTTTCGCTCAATATTTTATGTCTGTATATTCTAAAGCTCCTTCGATATTGCCCACACCTCACCCGGATAGTATTTCATCTTCCTGGCCAGTACTAGATATTGGTCTTCTGGATGAGACTGACATGGTGTATGCTTTCTCTCGACTATATCCAAAATCCTCAGTAGGTCCTGATGGTATCCCCCCTTGGATTTTAAAGGGCTGTCATAAGTTGTAAACTGACCCCCTACTATATTTATTTAATCTCAGCCTAAGTACTTCTGTCTTCCCAGATTGTTGGAGCCTAACCCGTATTCGTCCGGTGCACAAAAAAGGCTCGCGCTCTGAAATAATAAATTTTCGCCCGGTGGCTGTTCTATCTGCACCAGCTAAATTATTTGAGTCTATTTCGCATAGGTATATTTATAAACATGTAGACGGTCAACTGACTGACGCTCAGCATGGATTTCGATCAGCTCGATCAACAGTTACAAACCTTATGACGTATACTGAGTACATATCTCATTCGCTGAACGTAAATTATCAAGTGGACGCAATTTATCCAGATATGTCAAAGGCTTTTGATCGGGTAGATCATGATATTCTCATTAACAAATTAAGTGCAGTAGGTGGATCTATAAATTTTATCAACTTTTTCAAATCTTACTTTTCGCATCGCTGTCAATATGTGGAGTATGCAAGGTGTAGATCCGACGTCTTTCAAACTTATTCAGGTGTTCCCCAAGGATCAATAATCTTGGTCCAATTGTGTTTCTTATATTCATTAATGACATTGCCAATGTTATAAATGGAATCCAGTTTTTACTCTTTGCAGACGATTTAAAATTATATGCGTCAATTCACAGTGAATTAGATTGTCACATATTACAAAATAATCTCAACTCAATTGAAATTTGGGCGAAAAAAAATAAACTCGAATTTAATACTGATAAATGTGTGTGTATTAGCTTTTCGAAATCAAGATCTCCAATTATTTTCAACTAAAATATGTCAAATAGATTACTGAAGCGTCAATCAGAAATTAAAGACCTTGGCATATTGTTTGACTCACGTTTATCATTTCACTCGCACATCACTTCTACGGCATTGCGTGCGAGCAAGCTTCTAGGATTCGTCATGAGACAAGCCAAGTCATTCAAGAATCCAACTGTTTTACGTACACTCTATGTGTCGTTAGTACGGAGTATTTTTGAGTATGGCTCCATCATCTGGAGTCCTTATGAAGTTTCATATAAGCTTGTTTTAGAGCGTGTTCAGAAAAAATTTCTTCGTCATCTCTATTTTAAAGTTTATAATTATTTTCCTTTTGACACCTTCTCAAACGAGTATTTTCCGACTAACTTTCTTCAAGGCATGCTCGCCTTTCATTCTCTTGAAGCTCGTAGGTCACTTCTGCTCTTAAATCATTTTTCCCTGCTCTCACGTGGTTTCATTTTCAATCCCGATATTCTAGAAAATTTAAATTTTTACACACCCGTCAATTACATGCGTGGTCGCAGCCATGACCTATTTTGGGTGAAAGCTGTTTCCTCATGTCAGGCTCACCAGGCACCAATAGCGAGGGCTGTGCGGTTGGTCAATGCACTCCCTAGAGATGTAGATATTTTTGGCGATCCATTATATATTCTGTTTTTTAAATTCTATTTTATTGTTTAATTTGTACTTTTTGAATCATTGTTGTTTTTTTTAAATATTATTTCTTTTGTATAAAACTATTTTTGCTTTCTTTTTTTCCTCCACTTTGTTTTTTTCTGATTTTTCGAACTAATTATTTGTAATTTTTATTCTAAATGTCATGTTGTGAACGTCCTGAATTAATAATTTGTTATGTACTCAACGTGTCTTTTTCAAATAAATAAATAAACATGAATATAAATAACAATATCATAATTAATAGTGTATCTAATTGTACATATAATAAAATATACATTTTGAGTACAAAGTATTTAAAAATATTACAAGTTCGTCATAGTAGCCATTATGTATTCACAGACTCCCTGTTTATTTTACATTAGGCTGGCAGTACACCTTGTAGCAATCGGTCTCAATAAATTAATTAAAACTAGAAACTTCAAATCCCAGATTAAGAATTTTGGCGAGCGTCCATTACAGCGACCGCATTTAGTTTGTCCCTCAGGGGTCGTTTACACCCCTTTTAAAACTAAATATGTAGTAGCGGCAGGGTTGAATGTTGCTTCGAAAAGGTATAACTAGGCACCTGCGAGGAGAGGCGTTGACCCGCTGAAGATAGTTAAAATTATAATTTAGGTAGTTAAAGGAAATAACAACGTAATTATTTACCAATTGTACATAATATAACATAACATATAACATTTTATTATACATAATACAGAAATCAGCATTGGTTTATCGCAAAACTTTAGAACTATAATATTATAAATAAACAAAATGTAATAATAAATGTGTTGTTATTGATTGTAAGTCGTTTCATATATAAATAATTACCGTACAAAATAAGTATTGATAATTAATAATTTAATTTCGTATTTATCGATTCCTCGATACCGACTCGTTATATCGATTCCTTAGTGCAATGACGATTAACTGGTAGATGACAAAGCTTGTATAGTAATGAAATTATAATAAAGTACTGTTAGCGATGGGAGTGTCATTAACGACTACCCAATATTAAAAAATGAACGATAAATTCTCGAAATTCTGTGTAGATAATATAATCACGAAAGTAACATCGCAAAACTTCATGAAATATTAAACAACAAAATAACACTACAAAAAATAATATATTCTAGTCATAAATAAATTACAGAAATAAATCGAGGAACTGAGGTACGTGAGAGGCAGTGAGCATATTTCACCTTTAACTCTAATCCAGTGAATTTTTAATATCTTAACCTCTTACAAAATAATTAATGCAAATACGTCAAACTGACAATATACTAAGGGTCGTATGCATGAGATTCCCAAAAACCTTATAGGCTATATATACTGCACGTTTGTATGAATGAGTACAAACGTAATTAGCTGTTAAATGACGTCACGAATGTGACATTTCATGTGTCATGGTGTTCGTATTATAAAATTTTATTCCCCGATAAGTAATTCAAAATTTTGAAATTGTAATTGTGTCTGAAAGTGTGCGAACGGTACCATATAAATTTAATAATTATACATGAATAATTATTATGAACTTTAAATAATTTATCAGCTATTTTAACACATTAATTTTATAATTATTCTACTGTACGAAAGGATAAAGTATTGCCGGTAAACTTTTCCATTTGGTGGCAAACACTGAATACATTTGGTGGCAATACTGAATATTATTATGACTAACTTCACTTCAATAAATATGAGATGGCAAAACGAAATAAGAATAAATGACAGAAAATGCAAATGATTTAGATAATAATATGTAATGATCTCTGTATAATATTATCATTAATACCAATCACCGTATGACACTATTGATGTTTCCAGTGTATTTGAGAGTTGTGCCTTGTTTATTACAGTTATCTTACAATAATTAACTAGGTAGGTAGGTACCATAATATTTTGAAAAATGCAAAATGCTTCCAATTGCATATTTTAATGCCAGATACAGCAGTAGTTACATATTTTTGCAGTCGTTTAGCAGAGATATTTTATCGTAATCTTACGTAAGTCCATCTTATCTCTCCATCAGAAATATTGCAAGCGAAATAGGTACGAGGTATTTTATCAGTTACCTACTATCTAGATTATCGACTAGGGATCAAAATTATACGTATTTTGTAAACAGCACGACTAGGAACTGTTTTTAAAGTTCGCAAATGTTTTACAGAGTCTACAAAACGAACAAGGGCCTCAATCAAACGTTTGTTGCAATGAATGCAAAATTAAAATTACATTTGAAAGCGACAGCTGAGGCAGCCATTTTTAATGGCACGTGACGTCATATCGCTTACGTCACAAGCAGTGCTATACGCTATTTGATGGAATATCGGTTAAATAGCTTATAAAGAATTTGGGAATCTCATACATATGTATACTAAAAGAGCGCATAGATGAAAAGCAAAGTGGCACGTTACGGGTAACTGCTTCTAAGACAATCCCAGGTATATAAAATACAGATGCTTCATATCAAAACGTAGAGTCCTATGATACGCTCTATTAAGACTGGATGTGGTGCGATGCGGGTGTGGTTTGGTGTAGCCATTAACCTGATCCGTGCCATGGACGAATTAACTCACCAAAGCATGTATGTCGCGTCAGGCCACGGGCGAATATATTCGCGAGTTCTTGTTAACGTCATAACTAATTTCTGAATAAGCATGTTGTGTTGCTAAGTTTTCACAAATATTTATCATTCCGTTCCTATTTCATATGTTTTAAAGGATTTATTTAATTCCGAAAATAGCTGGCCTACAAGTGTCCACCTGGTAAAAATTGGCTGGCAGTGATAAGGAAGGCTTACCTCAACCTACAATGTATTTATCTTCCTCGTGTCTATTAAAAACGCGTAAAATGCTTCTTATATTTATCTTTATATCTAAATAGTGTAAGTACATTAAATTTGTGTTTAACTCTCTCTTACTAACTTACTTGTGACCCCAACATGAATATACGTTGATAATAAAGACGTATAGGCAGCTTCCTTGAAGTTTATGGAGCAGAAAACTGATCAAATTCAGTGTAAGTACGTACAATAGTCTACTGAACTGAGTAGTAGAATAAAAAGCCTATCAACACCGGTTAGTAGGCGGCTCTCGTGGTGCAGTGCGTAAGGTAATTGCCTTCCACCCGAGAGTTCTGGGTTTGATTCCCGGCAATTTTTCTCAAAGCTTGGGTGTTTGTGATTGTTCAAAATTACTAACAACCACCTTGTACGAAAAAGCAAGGACATGGGACATAATTCCAAAAAAAAAAACACCGGTTGGTTGTAACGATAAGAACTTGAGCTAGAATATGATAGAATCGTGTGCATTCCCATTTCAACGAAATTCCCAGACATTTTTCCAGTTGTCTATTTGCTAACTGCTGGTATAAAATAATAACGTCCACTTAACACGGTATAACACGCATGATTTCAGTATGCAATATAATAGCTACCGGCTTGCTTTTGGATAGCTAGAAGCATGTCTTTTGTTTCTCTAGGGTAGAATTAGAAACATCTACTTAATTCTCCCCTCTTCCATGTAATTTTCGCTGCAATCATAAGATTTCAATTATTATAACCAGGTTGCATTTAACAACAAAATTCACGTAGTCGGACCCGTGAAATACGTTTATGTCAATATTCCGAAGGCAGAAATCCCAAAAGCCGAAATCTGGAAGACTTCGTTTTGTTGTCAGGTGCGAGAACGAACAAAGCGGATGGTATGCCGACACGTGAACATGCTACGTACAATTGACCGTGAGAGAAATAGTCATTTTCTAGATTCAGGCCACAAACACTCAAGGATTGGCCTTCTGATTTGTTCATCGTCATGGCGAATGCAAGACGAATCAAAAATTGAATTCGTTTAAACTGGAATGGCACATCGGTTAGGATCATTGGAATTCTCGGAATGAGAACTTCCTCACCTTTGAACATTCCTTTGATTATCGTCGCGTGACTTAACACCAAACGCATTCCGTTACAAAGTTTTGGTTTATTCAGATTTCGAAGCATGATGACTACCGAGCCAACCTTCAGTTGTAAATTATGCAGTTGCAAGCCTGGCAGATCAAATGAGTATAAAAATTCAGTTGGATAGTTGGTTGCTTCGTCTTTGTTTGTTACACAGACGATAAATTTGAAGGAATGCAGTGGACCAACGATTTGATTTTGAATTGTGAAGTTTAAGTGATCCCCATCTTTGTTCTTTGCTGCAAGAATTACTCGTTTACTCAACCAATTGTAATTTTTGTGGTTAGCAAATGATGTTCGAGAACACTTTGTCGATGAGGTCGTCCTTCGTTGAGACGAAATTGCAAAAATTCAGCGGAAAAGAAATCAATCCGTTCGATTTGTCGACAGAAACACGGCCGGTACCGATAGTCAGCAATTGCTTGGAGAAATCTTCGGCAGATGGATAATTTAGCAATGCAACTCGCATGTTTGTCGTCAGCTGAAGTTTCTTCACATAGCGCTACAGAGTCGATGATTTGAGGCAAGCGTTTATTTCATCGGCAGCGGTCGATCTTGAAATGACTGGTAGTGTTTGGCGGAAATCGCCAGATAGTAGAATCATTGTGCCTCCAAAACATCTTGAGTTATTGCGCAGATCTTTCATAGTTCGATTGAGTGCTTCCAATGCGCGTTTGTGCGCCATTGTGGATTCTCGTTTGATTTCGTATCTAAGTATTCGTCTTGTCTGGGTTGGCTTATTTTTGCATTTAGGTCGCCCATTATTATAAAAGTTTTATGTGCTATTATAGTTATAGTTATAGTAAAGCTAATTATAGTTACTTTCTGAAAAGTAATTAGTACTGAGTAAATCACTATATCGACTGTAGAAACGAAAAAGGCCGTAAACCACACAAGTCAAATTTACATTAATTATTTAAAATACAATAATTGCAAGATAAAAAGAACATTTTATAAACCGCGTTTTTCAATGTTCTGTTGAATCATATAAACTTGACAATTATATGTATTAATAAAAACTTTTAATTGTACTTAATAGAAATACTGAATAAATATAGAATCCTGAAATGTCATTTTGACATTTCACATTGCTTTCCATAGAAACGCACGTATATATTAATGATTTAGGTGCTAGAACCCCCTTAGCAACCAACAATAATAACTTTCCATACAAAACAGAATTAAATGAAAATGAATTCAATTCTTCTTAAAAATGGCTAAAAGTATTAAAAGAATGCGTTGTCGTCGTGTTCTGATATATTCTAAAAGTTTCAAATGTCTAGCTAGTCGGGAAAATAGTTAAAAATCTTCAATCGTCCAATAAAAATCTTGGACAAACAAGAAAAAAGTTAAACTGGACACACAATAAAAAATCTGTACCGGACAAACAAGAATACGAGCTAATAAAAATATCCTTAAATATACACAAGTTTAACGTGCATGACAATTAATATTTTAGTTTTTATATTCCTAATCTAATATTAATTATTCAGTTAATTTAATAAACAATAACAATAATATGATGGTTAAAGTTGTTTTTCCCACTTTATTTCCTTCTTTTTTAAAATTTGCAAGCTAAATTTAGAAAATAAATCGCCGTTTACAGCTTATATCCAATCCATCTTATCCAATAAAACGTATTTTGAAAGACTGGGGGGTTACGTCCTTTTCCCTTTTTATAGTCGATATTATATTGAATTAAACTTATTCTTCGTGGTAATTTTTTACGACGTATTTATTAGGTCGTATTCTTATTTGTCCGGTGGTTGTTTGTCCGGTAAAAATCTTGCAATCGATTTTTAATTAACTTCACGACTAGCTAGACATTTGAACTATGAATAAAATACGATGCCAATGCATTTTTTTAAAATACTTTTAGTCATCTTTAAGTAGAATGAAATTCATATTCAGTTAATTCTGTTTTGTATGAAAAGTTATTTCGGAAGAAATCCGTAATCCAATCCACTTATGATTGGTTGCTAGGAATTTATTAATATACGGAAATCAATATGAGTGTCAAAATGGCATTTCAGTATTATTTCTATCAAATACATTTTTTTTGATCGTTTAAGCTAGTCAAGTCAAGTTTATATGATTTAACAGAAAATTTAAAAACGATGTATATAAAAAGTCCTTTTTATCTTGTAATTATTATAACTTTAAATCTAAAACCACATGGGTATTACTGAAATGATATTAATTATGAAAGCTTGAAACCAAAACGGTAAAATATAATATATCATAGTTTATCGAAAACCTTGCGAAAAAAATTCCCCAGTTAAAGGTATAAAAATATTGATTTTGGCCTCTTTCAGTTCGAGTTTTCACCTGGCTTCTCGCTGTTGTTTTTTTGGCAAGAAACGAACTTAAAACAAAGAAGAGTCTACTCTAGTGCTCACTGCTCGTTACCTGAGAAAGGAAATTGAGTTTTAATGGGTTGAGTGGGTAAAATGCAATCGAGATAGGGTTAATCGCAACAGAACGATGTTTTTAAGGATGTTTTTTCGTTTATTTTAAATGTTATTACTTATGGCCCTTTTTGCTATGCGATAATAATTGCTTCGCTGTATTCATAAACAATAATAATTATGTAATCCCACCACTGAGTAAAAACTGAGTCAATGTGAATTTGATTATCCAAGAGGGATTAGCAATTAGGGTAATAATGTTTTTAAAAGTTACATGTAAATTATTGCACGTAGGTATTACATTTCAACATAGCACAGTTCGCCATGAGCTATCTTATCGGAAAGAGATGAGAAAATTCACGAATTCAAGAATGAAAACCTAACCTAACCAAACCAGTAATCCAGTATATTGGCTATTTTCGAAATTTATTTGCCGCTGGTTTCTTGTAAACAGAAAAGAACCGTGTTTTATTTAGAGATGAATTTTATCTCAGTACTATACGACCCAAAGAGGTTGGACTGTCTTTAATGTACGACCATATATTTCCGATAGAACATTTTACGAAAAAGTGTGATACGGTCAATGACATATTAAATAGACAACTCACTTCATACCGGCGCGCACGAGAAATTGTGCATGAAAGTCATTCACAGATGTATAGGTAGATGTCACGTGACCATATGACGTATCCATTTCCATTATGCGATACAAGCTTCGAGAATTTATAGTAATATAACCTTTATTGTAATGGCGTATTAGTGTCATGACTCATTGCGTTAGAAACAGATTCTCGGTTACTTACGACTTCTCGGAGATTAGCCGCAAGTGAGCCCAGCTCATCACAGGCGACTGTCCAATGGTTTCTGTCATTCAATTGCATTGAATAAACATTATCTTAAAATGGCATTTTATAAATAATAATAATAATATATAAATATATATATATATATATAAAATAATAAATAATACATCGTCAATACATCGTAATAATCACATGAAAAGTGATATCCCATCTTTCTTGGAGTGTTTAGTAGATTTTTTTTACAATTTTTAACTAGGCACATTGGCATTTTGTAACACAATAATAACGGTAGAGTCAAAACCTGACAGTCAGAAATTTTGTATGGGCAGACCCAGCGGTGTCGCCAGACCGCTTGCAAGCAGAATGTTCATTTGAGCGTAGGATACCGATATTAAAATATGAATTTCGCCATCCGGCAGACCCGACACAAAGTGAGTGTCATTTTATTTTCTAGATGCCTCGTCCATATTAATGTCATTGGATACGGTGAACTGCATTCGTACAAATATCCGGACGTGGCTTATCCACATGGTAAAGCCACATGTATTATAATTTTAAATCGTTATTACGGCTATTATGAAATGAATTTTAATCTATACTTATTATATGATTGAGTTATGGTGAATGAAGGTCTCCTCTAGTTCCTTCTACTCTTCTTGGTCCAAAAACCTTTCTAGCCTCATATTTTTGTAAAATCTTATTGAGTTTGTCGATTCAGAGGATTTTAAAGCGGTTCTGTTCCCTGTACAAATATATATATTTACAACAAATGAATTCTAATTATCAGCAATAACTAGTATAACTATCGAAGATTACAGTTTCGTCTCACAGCCTTATATAGTATGTCTTGGGTACAATAAGAGGTCAGTTTTGAAGACACTATTTAAGTACCAGAATGTGGTCCATGATTTTTCGTTTCTGAGAGAAATATCCATCAGAAGACATTTTTATGCTGCTGTTGATTTGACATAATCTGTCATTTTTTTTTAACTTAAAATCATTTCCACATATTATAAAAACATCATAGCTCACTCCAAATTTTATTTTATACACGTAAATATTAAGTATTTTATACGTGGACTTAGTGAAAAGCTTTAAAAAAAACGAACCTATAAATAATAATAATAAAAAGAGTGCGGCACTTCGTACCCTTGTAGCACAGCCTCAAGGGTTCCGTCGCCGTGGCCGGCCCTACCTCACCCTGCAGCGATGCTACAAAAGCGACCTCACCCTGCAGCAATGCTACAAAAGCAACCTACGTGCTGCAGGTCTGACATGGCGGGAGGCACAGGAGTTGGCGATGGACCAAGGGAAGTCGTGCCAACTTGTGCTTGCCCTATGCCCCAATGTTGGGACGTGACAGGGTGAAAGAAGAAGAAATAAAAATAATAAATATGATTGAAAAATACGACTCATAAAAAATGTCGCAACTCTGTGCTTACCATAACCTTCAATACTGATGACTTATATAAATAAGTAATTTAGTTAACAAAACATCACTCTATTAAATCGAATAGATAATCGAAAAATATAAAGTCTGTAATAACTCGACTATCCGGTTACAAATACAGTTGGGTAATTTAACATGCCTAGTTGGAATTAAATCTTTTACCTTTTAAATGTTAGATTATTATAAAAGCACCGACACTGAATAATTGAGGGTCATCATACACGTGTTATAATATTATTCAAAATATTTCTCTTTCAGAAAATTGAAGCAAACAACTTAGCTGTTTGACGAATATATTATTTAGTCACCCTGTTTTACAGGAGAGGCTTAAAAACCGGTGCCACGTTCAACGTTATTAAAGACATGGTCCCATCGCCACAGACTTTTGGTTGTATGAACATAATACAGTACTTTTACAGGTACCCTGTGATTTTCTGTTTGGTAGTGGATTGAGGTAGAAAATTATTGTTTGCTATTATATCAGTTACCTACTTAAGAAAATACCGAAATAGTATACTGTAATAATAGTAATAAAAACATTAAGTAATTATAATAATATTACGTATTCGTTTGTCTTCATACCACACCAAATGATATCCACTGCCAGCGTTGCCAATTTAACGCTTTTCTTACCAGATCTAGCGTTTTTTGATAGGCATCTAGCTTGTGGCATTTTTACTGGTATTTTTTGATGCCTACACAGCTTTAAATATTCTGAAAATACACTAGATATTTTATTTATTTATTTTCATGCATAATTTATGACTATCACATACCTACGTAATGTAGATAAGTAGGTATCTATTTTAGTAGCGTGATAAATAAAACAATATAATTTTACGCGTTGAAACAATAGGAGCATTCATGGCCTTATAGTGAAATCGTATCATTTAATTTAATGTATGTTTAGGTATGTGACATCAGTTTGACGATTATCGGAATGACATTAAACGAAATTTGAACGCCGTTGACAAAATCTAACGTTTTTTTTCTGTCAAATATTTTTTCTTACCCCGTCTGGTATGCTTTTGTCAACGACAGTTAGCAACACCGTCCACTATTTATAATGACTTCCGTATGATGATTAAGCTGGAACTGGCTTCTGATGGTCTTGTAACCAAGAGTTTACTTAAACGTAATGTGTAATAATTTCCATATTATGAAATAGACAACTATTGAAAATAACATATTCTTTAACACGTGTTTAAGTTTATCGCATATTTTACCATATTCCATATCTTAAAATTTGTCATAACCTCACCCAGAAGGCAACCCACTCCTCATTGTGTGTGTATTCCCTGGGAATACCTAATAATTATTATGTGAAAATGTGATAAGACTGTAATAGGTATCTTTCTCATATCTTTCTTACATAAACAATTAAGGGCCATTGCTGACTGTACAACCGTCCTTCACGTATCTGTATCTCTATTTCGTGCTCTATGTCTTCTGTCGGGCACACTCAGCCTCTCTGTATATCTCTTGACGTTATCTGTCTATCTCTGACCCAGGTGCTCTACAACTTGGCTGACCCATCTGACTCTACGCGTCTTCAAGCCATTGTATATATTGGGAATAAATTGTAAGCAGGGTTTAGCATCCGTACGGATACGCCACCTGTGGTTTTGTTTAACCAAACCAAGTATTCTTTGGTGAATTTTGTTTTCAAATATTTGGATAGGCAGGCTTCAGTTTTAATAAGATACCAAGTGATTAGTTAAACGGTCATGTTGTATACTCGGAATTTTGAACATGTTGGACAGTAAGTAGTCAGGATTTGAATATATTCTTCAGTGCGAACAAAGCTGTACTTCCACTCTTAAGTCTGCTGGTTAATTGAGTTGCCTAGGGTCATTACTCACATATTCCAAAAATCGAGTTTTGAGATAATCGAAAAAAGCCACCAGACCACTGTTTTTTTGTAATTAGAAGATAAGTATTCAACTCCCTTGAATAATAATGAGTGAGGGAGTCGATTTAAATTATTTAAAATTTATATATTATATATATATATATAAAGCTCCAAGGCCGCAGACACACAACACACTATGGGAAATAGACTAACTCACTTGTTGGTTAAAAAGGTTTTGTTGAAAGAACTCACATTATTCACTAAATGTGAGTTATGACAACAACAGTCAATTTTGTTAATAATTTTCACATGGTTTAAAGTGACTTTTGATAGTCAATTCAATAAATTCTTTATACAGATTAATGTTCTTAGAATTATTTGGTATATTTAACTAAAAAATTACAAAATTGCAAAATGTGAGTTATGACTCTTATTCCTAAGTACCCACAAGTAAAACCAGCGATGCTTTTTAATATCGAAATACCTAATAAAATATTTCTTAGGTGTATTTCTCATATTTATGTTATCAAATATTAACATAACATAAAAATTAAATTCGACATATAATATTTGTTTATTTACGCACTGAACATAAAACATCATTACTTTTTAACTCGGTTTAATAAAACATATGTACGGAAAATCTAAAACATATGCTTCCAGAGTTGTACTGTGCGACATTAAATTAAATTTGAAACGATGTATCTTGTAGCATAAATACAAGAAGGTTTTCCATTATACAGAGACATATGCAGGAGATAAAATTTGAACGCAAAAGGGTCGCCTGATATTTCTTGTTGGCAAAAAGGGACGTAAGCCGCGGGAAGGTGGAATTAATTTTTAACTACTTACTCTCTCTCGCGCTGGTTAATGTTGCCACGCGTATTGTTAATTTACAGGCAACACTGGTTACTTTGCGGGGATTAGGGGTTTATTTAAATTTGTCTTGTTGCGAAAATTATTTGTACCCATTTGCGAAAGGTTTGCAATTAAAATCAGACCTGGCAATATTCTTATCAGACGGTGGCTATGAACCAGATGAGACATTGCTTCATCAAGAAGAACCTATTGATATTTTAAAAAGATCTTTAATCAAGTGTAAAAAATGAGTCACAGTATACATAGCATCCTTACAGTATGACTATAATTTCTGTAGCAATGGCCCAACATTAATATCTCGTAATTGACATTCGATATTGTTATCAAGGGGGAGTAAAAACGTTTTAAAAACCCAAAATATAATAATTGTTCATTTTGTAAAAAGTATTTTTGTTTATAATATTTAACTTAATTAGTTACATGATTTTTATAAAGTTTTAATCCCCTCCTGTGAAATACTCTGAAGGTCTGTTACAAGATGTGAATGTTAGAGTATCAGTATTTTAACATTATTTAATAGCGTTTTTCGAAATGCCCAGAGTTTTTTAATGGTGTCTTAAAGCTTTCGAGTGTATTATATATAGGGAACCTCCAGGCGCTTTGACCTTTTACGTATCTAAAACTGCCACTGTCATAATATATAACTGTAAAATATATTATTTACAACGTCACAAGAGAATAATATAATAAATAAAATACCTACATACAATAAAATAAAAACATGCAGGAAAGTATTCCGTTTGACTCAGGTATATAGTCCACAGTAAAAGTGCGCGCACACTACACCGGTCATCCTTCGAGACAATGCCGCCATACCTTGTACCATAGAGGTATTAAATAACCTTGTACAGACCTCAATTGAAGACAGTCGGGAAACAGTCTGTTAAGTCAGTATATGAGGTTTATATAGTATATAGGGAGGGGAGTCGCAACGGATAGCCGTTATATTGGACAACCACTCTAATGCACTCTCTACGCAAGTGAAATGTAACAATATTCGATGCGAGTTGATTTTAAATGCATATATAAATTGTCCTTCCCATCAGAAATAAATCATAGTACCAGAAGAATATTTTATGAAGAACTCTTTCAGTCCAGGGTCCCTGTTTAGAAAACCTCTAATGGCATTAAGCGAAAATCCAAAAGCTGCATGGTTAACCTCTGAAAGATCTTTTATAAAGTAAATAATAAAATTAATATTTCATTTACTACTACTTCAACATGTTTGATCCTAAGAGGATCATAATAATAAGCCTCCACAGGGTAGAAGTTATATTGGCAGATTTTTGTAGTTACAAGATATTAATATTAACCACTTTCTTAAGCGTATTATATATGACCATACTCTAGATCTAAACATATAACATGTTTATTTCTTAGACTCGGGATTCTAACCAGGACCCACGACATTATAAGACGACACGTTGTCGCTTGGTCATGTGAGAAACTCGCAACTAATTTATTTTATTATATTCATAATTTTTTTTCGCCTCATAATATATCCAGATACTTATTTAGACATCGTTTTATACAATATGGTTTTCTTCAAAGATTTTATTTACCTTTTTAATGTAATATTATTTTGTATCATCACCAAAATGAATAAATAATTAATATATATGCTAATTTCCTTGTAATATATACTGCAGTAATTTGACTATTTGTCTACTCAAATGAAATGAAAAATATAAATGTCAAAAAACAAAAAAGTTCATCAATTTTTTTATTTAGAAACGTTAGTAGAAGATGACAATACATTAGAGACATCACAGCAAAGCACTTTGCTTCATTCAGCCCCCGAAGTCAAGAGAATGTAGATAACAAGTCACCCCATCCAGCGGTTTTCAAACTCTCAGAGTCATTAATAAAGGATGCCAATTAATGGCCGAGGTCATGGAAATTTTTTGCATCAATAATAAAAAATAAGTTTTATACTATACCTACATAGATAGACCAATCTAAAAAAAATGAGAGAATATTTATTAGGTATTGAATCAATAATTAGGTTCAGCTTTAAATACAAAAGATATTGAATAAGGATGAAAATAAATTTTAAATATAATATTTGATGTAATATGAGCATTGTTTAATTTTTAGAAAAATTCTGATTTCACAAGTTGATAATTAATAGAGATACAAGTTCCGACTATTTAAAAATATGTATACGTCACAGGCGCCATCTTAATTTTTTATAGTTCCCCGCGAGCTGCCAAATATCGAGTGGCTAGTAGCAGCTAGTAGTAACATAATATTTATTTTATTGCAATTATATTTTATGCTGTAATCGCAATGGCATGACTAATAATATTGTAGGTTATGTTGATATGTCTGACGTGTCCATACAAAATTCTTGTGTTCGGTCGTATCCGTTTGGGTTCGGACGTATCCGCCAGTACGAACATACCCGAATTTGACCGACATGTCTACCAACCTAAATTTTTGCCGTATTACGAATGTACCAATTACTGTAAATAGCTGTCGATACCGTATTGCGTATGGAATGCCTTCCGTGTTAATTTGGACCGATGACAATAACGGAAACGTGCTAAAGTAATATATGTTCGGCCCCGTCCAGGGTGGGCGCGTTCTGCGGAGCATTCAGTAGCGCGCGCAACTCAAACGTAGTCACTATCATAAAATTATAATATAATAAGATGATACGTATTTACAAAAAACAATGATTTACTTATATTTGTCACTATTTTCATACAATAGATACGTTATTGTTATCAAAGAATAAAGCTTGTTATTAAGCTAATACTAGTTCATTTTTTATTTATTTTATTAAGGAAAAAAATTGTTAAATTGATTATTGCAACTGGCAAAGTTTCCATTTATAAATTATATTTAATATAGTAAATCCAACTAGGATAGCGATAATATAAAGTAGAAAGAATAATAAATAATTACGAGATAAAAAGAACTTTTTTATAAACTTGACTAGCTTAAACGATCAAAAAAAATGTACTTCACACGTCATATTAATTTTCATAGTAACGCACGTATATATTAATAATTTAGTTGCTAGGACCCCAGACTAGCAACCAATAATGGTGTCGAAATAACTTTTCATACAAAACAGAATTAACTGAAAATGATTTCAATTCTACTTAAAGATGGCTAAAAGTATCAAAAAATGCATTGGCATCGTGTTCTGATATATTCTAAAAGTTTCAAATGTCTACCTAAAAATCGATTGTAAGATTTGTACCGGACAAATAAGATTATGAGCTAAGAAAAGCGTTGTTAAATAGAAAAACAATATTGACTAATCTAAATGAAAAGGTAACACTTTTATAATAAACATAGGTACTGTCGAACAAGAACTTCTTGTTTACGTATTAAAACTGTGAACTTTACTAACAATCCCCTCTAGTACAGCTAATTGCACTTCCGTTTTTAAATGAGAAACGCCCCCAAATTATTGATTTAATGTTACGCTCCCGTGGTATATGGATATATCAATTTACGTATTGTGAAGCTGTTTATTATAAAAATATCTCTAAAGCAATCAAAAATGATTTTCTCATCAATATTATTTGTAAAATTTTTGTTGATTACGAAGTAAGTAGAAAGAGTCCCATCTGAAAGGCAAGGCCGTACAATATTTATTTATTTATTTATTTAAGAATACAAAACATGAGATTGACATTATAACAAATATTACAATATAGAATATAATAATAATAATAACAGAAAAACAAATTAAATCAAAACATACTTACAATTTAACACAGAAAAATAAAATTTTGAAAACAAAAAACATACAATTTTACACAGAAAAATAAAGTTTCAAAAACAAAATGCAAAGTACATCACTGGAAATGTCTATGTCTTTAGGGAGCGCATTTACTAATCTTGCACCCCTCGCTAATGGTGCCTGATAGGCTTGATACGAGGAAACGGTTCCAATCCAGAATAAATCATGGCTGCGACCACGTAGGTAATTGGCAGGCGCATGTAAATTCAAATTTATTAGGACACCTTTAAATCGACAATAACCTTTAAATGGATAATAAAAAGGACATATTTAAACAAGCCCCTAGCACGCATTGCCGCCATGACAAGCACGGCAAAATGCAGTGTTGAAAAACGCAACTACAGCGACTTCCTGTTATCGTCAAAATCTTGTTGTCGGACAGTAATCATCGAATTGATTTTATCGAAAAAAGTCATATCAATATAAAAGTTTGTAAACCACTGCTCTACACTTACCTGAATATGAATACATTAGTTGACAGTGGCTCGTATCCATTAACCCTCCTTTACCAGCATTAAAACAGGCAAGTGGTGCAGAAACAAGTGTGTATTAGTTCGACTTACCCCCTAGCTTTGTGGTTATTAAGCATTAATTATACTAGTTTTCATATACAGACCAGAGAGGGCCACACGGGGATGAAAATATAATATGTTTGTGCAGGGGTTTAGAGCTATCCTTTCTGTTTTAATTACAAGGAGTGTAAAGTAAGGTCAAAATGTATACTTTTGACATATTAATAGTTTGCCTTTTAATGCTACCTTTATAATATCACTACAATAATATATCACCAAGTTATAGTGGTTTTTCCATCTAAAAATAGTCACAGTAAATTTAAAAACTAGTATTAATTTTTATATATTTTCACGAGTGGCAAAGTCAATCCCACTAATGTGGAACGCAAAAAACAAACACTTCGACGTAGAATTACGATAACTCATGACTCTCGAATGCTCTCCTCGAAAATCCAAACTAGCTACCTATATTATGGCGCTCTGTTACGTCAATAAAAGTATTTTTTCGTTGCAAAATAACGTTTTATTTTGATAATTGAATTTGACTGACTCAATTATGAAAAAATCAGCCGCACAACGATCAAAAAAGTGTCGTAAGAAAAATGTAACTAAACCCTTTAACCAAAATCAATGGAGTGTAGCGTATTAAGTAACATTTAGACCAAGCGAGCGAATGTTCGTTCTTCCCCCACTCCAGCGAAATTATATTAACGTAAACGCTATTTGTCGAGCGAGCGAGCATTCTTTTGGATTCTATGAAGATTTACTGCATTTGGCTAGAATGCTCGGTCGTTTGATCTAAACGTATGCTAGAGCGAGAGCACAGTCGCGTTGAGCATTCTTTCGTGTTTGTTTGTTCTCTCTGATGGAGCGGTTTCATCAAAGTATTTTTCGTTCGCTGCCAAACATACCTAATACATACTACTCTGGCTCTTGCTCTACGTTCTTGTTCGGTTGGTCAAAAATGCACCTTTAGGTACAATCCAAATACAATTTATTTTCAAATTATAAGTTAGTGAGAACTTCATACGTCATATATCTCCATTTGATGATTTTGGTATACATAATACATGTAGCATTGTAGCATTGTATATTATTTTGTCGTGGCGCTTGGCACCAGAAAATTACGCTGTGCGTCCCCTAGAATATCTGGAAACGGTCTTAAGGCACCTCATGGGGCATGGTTTAAAATATCGTAACTATGCGACACGCGGATTGAATTAATGACGCGTGCTGCACGGAACATAATTTGTCATAAACATTCAACATGCGTCCATTTAGTGTTATGTTTATTGTTATATTAGTAATAATGATACTTATAATAATAATAATATTAATATATTCATTGACAGGCATAAGGTTTTTTAGTCATCTTTACACGATATAAGAATATATTCTTATGAAGCCATCACAAACTGTACGACTTACTGCCACCTCGAATGCCGCTCGGTGATTGGTAACGAATGCGAAATGTCATCTCACCTATTGTTGAGAATACTCACCCGCGCGCGTATTTTAATATTTTGATGTAACTGATCTTATTCCAAAAAAATAATTAGCTCATGGAATTCTATAATATGATATAAGAAAATAGTAGGAATAAAAAATATATGATTACTGTTTTTATATCTTTACAATAAGAGGACTTAAAATATGCTATTTGTTGTTATTTAATGTAAACAGGCATTTAGAAAACGCTTGATTAAACTAAAATTCTAAAAAAATATATAATTATTTTTCAAGAAAATAGTATAATCTTTCGAAATGATAATAGTTTATTACATTCATTAGAGTATTGTCTTCGTTTGGTGCATGTATATGAATTGCGATTATTTACCGTTTCACTTATGTATGCTCTTAAGAAAATTGTAACTTGAGGAGACTGGAATCTGTCCCAGTTTGTGGAGCCAAAGTTAAATGAAATGATATCCTTTACATTGTGTTTATTTCAATCAATAATACAATATTGTATAAAACCTACCTGTGTATAATAAACTCATTAAAATTAAGATGTCTAAACGTGACTGGCTAGAATCGGGCGTGTGAAACTACCTTCAATTATGGATCTGCTAAGATAAGCTTCCTTAGTTTAGGCTTTTACTAAAATATAGCGTGAGTCTGAATGCAATCCAGTGTATGGTTATATGATGCATAAATGAAACTTGTGCCATTGTACGAGTATCCTTAGTTTCAGGCCACATAGTATGTTGTGTAGTCATGTATTATGTATGGGTGCCGGACGAAATCCCGAATGGCCGAAATCTCGAATGGCCGGAATCTCGAAAGCCGAAATCCCTAAAAAAAAATACAGTAATAATTGCGCAATCTAAACACGTATCTTGAACTTTTCCACGAAAAAATGGTTTTTTATATCTCTTGTAAAATTTGCGCAATTCAAAATAAGTGTTAAGATTGCGCAGTTATAACTGTTTATGTTTTTTCTTTTTCGGGATTTCAGCTTTCGGGATTTTGGTCATTCGGGATTTCGGCCATTCGGGATTTCAGCGTTCGGGATTTCGGTCATTCGGGATTTCGGCCATTCGGGATTTCAGCGTTCGGGATTTCGGTATTCGGGATTTCGGCCTTCGGGATTTCGGCTTTCGGGATTTCAGCATTCGGGATTTTGGCCTTCAAGATTTTGGCCTTCGGGATTTCGACCCAAACCCATTATGCATGCCTTCTAAGAATAATGTCAACCGTGCACCAGGCCAAACCGAAATCTATTACGTGTGGTCTCTATTACTACTTTTCTGGTTTTGTTTTCTAATGTAATTTTCTTTCCTTTCTCCAATTAATTTTTGACAAAATGTTATAATTGTGTCATATTATGTTTATAATACCAATATTAAATTAAAAATGAAGCCATCCACAATTTTCAAAAATGAGCATCCCGAGATTCCATCAGTTAGACTATGTAATAATAACTGTGTTGAAAGTAACACTCCGAAACCCATCAAAGTAAGTACGTGAATCAGAAAAAGTATTATCCGGGATTGTAGTAGTTGAATTTTTCCCGCCGGGTCAGCCAAATTAAATGGATTCGCATTTCGGGAGTAGTGCACTAATTTTTTTCAATTTAAAAATGTGAACATTTCCACGCGCTGTCTCGTTCCGTCCTGGGGAAAGGTATTTTTTAGTGGCGGGGCGGCTGAAGATTGACCATTTAATTATTTTTTATTTTAAGTAATTGTTGAACACAAACTTACAATAATTTTGCCTCATCGCTGGCTCGCTTGGGTATAATAAATGACCCTAGGTGCCAGCGCGGAAGTGAGATTGAAGATGTTAATCACGTTGTTTGGCAATGTCCTCTGTATGATACCCAGAGACAGTGGCTTCTTGAAGATCTAACTAAGTAAACAAAAGTACCAATTGCCACTGGATCTTGCGATATTTTTGGCTTGGCCGAATATCAAGGCGTTCCAGTGTGTCCAAGTGTTTGTGAGTGAGTGTGGCCTACAAGTGTAAATTGTTTATGTATTTTTCTCTCTCCTATAAATTTGTATTGTAATAACTGTATGAGTAATTATTGTAATAATGTGTATTAACAGTGTATGTTAAAACATAAAGCTAAACAATACTCAATTGAGACTTCGTAGCTTAATAAAAAAAAAATGTAAAACAACTCAGCCGCATATTTAGAACTGCAGAGTTAATAATATTATAATATATCGACAGTGTCAACTTTACATGAGAGCAATTTGATATAAATATGATATGCTTCACTAATCATCCTGACATAAAAAAAGACATTAATCATCAACTCTTGATTCTAGTATATTAGTTTGATCTTACTACTTTGGACGCTGAAGACGCACCTGGCGCGTAATGACCAGGCGGCTGATCGATGTAATTAACGTGCATTTTAAAGGTGGTAATTTAAAAATCATTATCTAGTCAGCAGTGAATTTAATCATTTTAATGCTACAATAGGCAATGCAGCGCAATGATTGTATTGTAGTTATAGAACAAATTAATAAATAGAATTCAGATAAGTTATACCAAATACACTACATTTTAAAGCAGGGATTTGAATAGGTGTGTCCTAAGAAAATTAAACACACATTATACGAGTAGATGTGCAATAGTGTATGTTGCAACCAACAAATACGCCAATATTGAATGAGCGTCAATGCATACACCGAGAGCAGATGTTAAAATAAAGGGCAAGCTTAGAGTGACGTATTCTTAACAAGTGTTTGAGTTTATCCCATATTATTCCACACTCGAGAACGGTTGCCTGTTGCTCCACACCCATTAGGTATTTTAGTTCCCATTAACAACTCCCTTGTATTAGTTCCCTGGTTGTAGTAATTAAGTAGTGAAATAGTAGTATTAATAATAGTGAGATGAGTGGATGAGAACTTAGTTAGTGCATGATGAAAATGAAATTTTAAATAATCCAACCCATTAAATGTCAACAATAACCATTAAGGACAACGGTGGCTAATATTATATTATTATGCTTCACGTAAGAATTTTGTTGGCAAACGAAACTCATAACACCACACGAACGACAAGGAAAAATCTCACGCGCTGGCGTGTTATTTTCTATTTTAATATACGACTACGCTATATCTGATTATTTAACCTAATCTGTGATGGTGAGACTCACTTTTCAAATGATAAACTTTTTTTTTTATAAAAAGAAATTGAACCACCTTCAAAAGTTAAAAGCTAACTCTATGTAGAGAGAGTTCGGCTATGATGAAAGCAATCATCATTAGATTTTATCTCTCGTTTGTGGCACACAAATTTGCATGGGAGCGAGCGTGATAGGTATACTTTTTACATACACAGCCATAGCTATTGTAAAGGATCGCGACGAATTTGGAGCTGCGAGGTTTTGACTAATGAAAGATCCACGACGGGTATCATTTTACAATTGGTAATAATTTAATATAATATATATGAAATTGGTTGTCATTATTTTCTGATGCTTTCACACCACAAGATGCACAAAAATATGTAAGGTTTTGATACTATACATAACCTCTCGGTTATTTCCCTCTCGGTTATTTCCCTCTCGATTGAGAAAGTCACCTCTTGTCACTCTGTCAGTTCAAGGAATTTTGAGGATGCATATATACAGCCATATCTCAAAACTCTCAACTCTCCGTGAGATCTCCTGGTATAACATCCATAATTCTATAGCAGTATCTGTCAAATTTTGCCTCTACGTGCTCCCAGTGACGTCCCGTGGGGGTAGGCAGATTGAGCGTCGCTTGGAGGCGGCAGTTACTTGAAGGGCGGTAAATTGAGGACAATCGTTAGATTATAGAAATAGCTACCTAAATTTAGTAATAACGGAAATATCCTTTAATTAAAAAATCAGCTCACTGGTTGGTAACAAAGTGTATTAATTAACATACATGATTTAACAGGACTGTACTTTTTTGTTGGGTTCGTGATGTCTAGTTTACTTCCGTTGTCCTTGGAGGTTACGTCCTTAATGACCAGCAATGACACGTGGAGATTTTTGAATTATATGTAGGTACACACTTGCCTAATTTTATCCAAATATTTTTGCCAGTTGTCAGGTGTATTTTTAAATGTATCTAAAACCGTAGACTTACAATATTTCTATTGGAGCAGAGATGGCATTTAAATTTGATTTAGTAGGTAGTTATTTTGTCGGTAATGTATCTATACAACATATTTCTTAGATTGAAAGATTTGATATTTTTTATTATGAAAGGATAATGAAAAATACTGTATAAAAAATGGATCGGCATTTTGGCGCTGCCTAGGGGCGGCATTTTGTCTAGGGACGTTGCTGCGTGCTCCTCTCTCCCATGGGTACTCTTAACTTAAAGTCATGTAAATTCAGTCATAGCAAATTTGCACAGTTCGTGGTGACCAAACATCTAAACGAAGATTTCGTAATACGCTCGATTAAGACCGAGTGTGGCATGGGCAGGTTGGTTTGGAGGGGTCTATATTTGTGTTGACCAACCGTACAGCCACTATTGGTATCTGATCAGGTAGACACAATGACATTATTAATAAACAACGCACTTAATACAGTAGCTAGCAAGTAAATTCGCGCATAGCGACATTTGCACATGTATAGGTAGACGTCACGTAATGTCCATTATGCAATATCACGCATCGGGAATTTATAGCAATATGACCTTTATTGTAATGGCGTTAGAACAGTGTTTCTAGTGTCAATGTTCATTTGAGCGAACCCGTTCGAACCGAACCATTCGGCAGATCCGACAAAAAGCTTAGGGAATTTATAGCAATATCACCTTTATTGTAATAGCGTTAGAACAGATAATGCCATTCGGCAGACCCGACAAAAAGTAAGTGTCATTTTTTTTTCCAGATGCTTCGTCCATATATTAATGTCATTCGGTAGACACGAGAAAACAGTTTTTATCCAAAAGAAAATGCACGTAATTTACGGGTGCATATAATTTAAAATTTTCTTGAATATCGGAATTGGAAATTATACTACGCGAGAGCAAGGAAAAAATGCTAATAGCTGAAGTGCGCGTCAATGGATTGGTATGTATCTATTTCAAAGTCCCAGTCCATTCAAAGACCAGGCATGGTGTGGGGCGGTGTGGTTTAGTGGTGGTGTTATTAGCTTCAATGATGGCACACTTGTCTTGGAAAAAGAAATTTGTTTTATTGCAACCCAATTATTAAAAATATTTAATTATTAGCATTAAAAAAATAGTATTATACTTAGGTAAAAATAAAATAATATTGTTTTGTGGGTAATACATAATACAAATAATAATAAATTATATTAATGATGAATTAGATAAACAAACGCGTAACTCGTAATTTACCATATAATTGTTCTGGTTCTTTTTATTCCATTTCCATTTGCGATGAAATACGTAATTCGCCGACCCAAACGACAACAGAGATTTAATGGATGTAGTATAAAATGCTGACAACTCTAGGTCAGGAAATGAGGCTTTATGTACATGATAGTTTTTCAAATATATTAATTTTCCTTCCGCTGTTAATGTCATATCTTACGATAGTATTGATGCCTCATCCGTACAAATAATACTTACGTGATTGAAAGTGAAAATTAAGCAATGAAGTTTTGTACTTCTGACACTTTTTAATTTGTTTGAGGAAGAATATACCTCCAGCAAGTAAGCAAACTTTGAGTTTTTAACTTATTGTTCTGAACAACAGTTCTAACTTGTTGCTAAAAGATTTCAATATTCCTGGAGATTAGAAGAAAGAATTTATTTTTAGTCACAAAGAGATAAATCGTGCTTACTTTTGTAATAATTGTACTTTTAAGAGCTATCGCACTTTAACATTTAATTTCTTCTTTCACGGCCAACCTGGAACGACACGCGGCACATAGTTTGACGGACACTGCAGTCTACAATATATATATAGTAAAAGATTGAGAAAATATAAGATCGAACCATACGCAGTCGCAGGCCTGCGTTAGGGTTTTGATGCTAAGGAGCCGTCTAATTTTGAGAAAAAATGCACTCCTTGCTATCTTAATTCTTGTTTATATTTCCTGGAATTGGTCTCATTTCTCGATTGACTCATATTCTAAAGTATTTATCATGGACCACGTGTTGAATCGTGATAATTTTGTTTTCGTTAGGTTCATTTCTAAACCATACAAGTTGCTGACCTAATTTACCGATCCTAACAGTTTATTTCCAACTACAAAAAACATAATGAATTTTTGAAAAGGTTCTATTTGCACTTGACCATGTTTTGAGCTATGAGCGTTTGAAATTTCGAATGGTTATATTTTGAATATAAAAAGAAAAAAGGTGCTTTTAATGATTTTTCAATATGTTTATAGATATTTTACTTGTTTTAAGAATAATTTCTTACAATTCAAAGCAGTATATTAGGAAATAACTAGTACCTATAATTGTAATTAGAACCTTGTCGTACTGAATTGACAACAATAATTTGTTTGAAATGGTTCTATTGGCTATATTAACTTTGTCAAACAAACTATTCTCATTTTTGAGATGTTTCTTTATGTAAATATGGTTAATAAAAGATTTATTTAGATGGTATTATTAAACAATTATTTATTTTTCATAAAAAACACGGTAATAAAAAAAAATCAATATATTCTGACAAACAGAGTTATGGTATTATAATAATATAGTTATAGTATCATTTTTACATTTTTTTAACCTTAGAACACCTTTCAGATACAAATTATTATTTAATCTTAATTCAGAAATAAAATAAAATTATACTATTAATTGTAATATACATTATATTATAACAATTTAAATTTATACATAATAATGAAATAATCCATTTGGAAAACTCAGTATTTTAAGGATTAATTTTTAATAAAGCACAATAATAACTTCTATCAACTAACGGCATGAAAGGAAACATAGCTTTTATATCTGATATTTTTTCATCAGGTATATATCTGTTTTTTTGGTCACAACTTTCGGCCTGATCACTGCTGGTGAGGTTGGTGGTAACTTACCTTGACGAGGCTTTTCTAATCGTTTAATATTAACTATATTTACACTCTCTGTATCTTTGTGAGAGAGCTTGTATTCAATTTCAGGAAGGCATTGAGTGAACTTTATATTTGCTATTTTTAAAAATGGTATTTGTTTATAATTAAATAATTTCGCACTTGTGGAGAACTCTTTGAAATCATTTGGAAGCATTTGTATCACCCGGTAAGGCTTTTTTTTATTTATGGTTTTCAAAACTTTAAGTAAAGACACCGGGGAGAATATTTCTGTTTTACTTAAAGCTTTTTCAATGGCACTATGGGCTGAATCCACCTCCTGTATGCAAGAATGCCCCAGAACAGAGTATTTCATCTCCACGCTGTTTACTTTTGTGTGTTCTATAAGAAAATCCATCACTGCATTTGCAATGATAGAATTGCGATTTTGAGGCACACAAGAATCGCTCCAGGTAATTAGATCTGTAATGACATTTTCTTCACAAACGCGTTCCAGTATTTTCGTAAATGCACTTGCAATATCATTACCTGCTCTGCCAAAAGTTCCTTCAGACCACACGGCACAAAACACCGTCTTGGTTGTTGAGAGATGCGCAGTCAAATTGTATACGTTCAGTTTTCTTCTATAAAAGAAGGAACTTATTTCTGCTCGGGGACAAGTAATGACATTTTGCAAGTCAAAACAAAGTACTGGAACATTTCCTTCTTTATCTCGTTTGCGTTCACTTCTCATGGCATTTTTCACAGCTATATGATGGTCGTAGGACAATTGCAACTCTTCCGTCACAAGATATTGTTTCTTGGCTACATCGAATTTCTCGCAAAGATCGCAACGATCAGATTTTCTTTTATGAAAATCTAAATTAAACTCTGTGAGAAACATTTTTCGATACATAGACTCCTTAACTGGATTAAAATTGTCAGTGATAGCGAGGCTTTTGTACATCTCGTACATCTTTGCTATATTTAGATTTGACTCCAGGTATTTTTTAGTCGTTGTCGCTCGGCAGTAGTGTGATTCTACACGAGGGTAGGAGTTTATATGTTCACGAACTTTTATTTTTTGTTCCTCTGGTAGTTTATGGATACTTTTATCCGATAAACCCCTTCCATCAAGTTTCGGAGTATTTGACAAGCTTTTTTGAAGATGAACGGTATAAATTGGCTTTTGAGATATTGAAAGCGTGCTTAAATAAAATGATTTACAGACTCTGATTTGCTCTGTCTTAACTATGAAAAAATATTCAAATGAATATTGTCGACGAGATTTTTCTCCAGAGTCATCTCTACTAACACGTTTCGTTAATGTTCGTTTTGTTGTGTTCAAATAGAAGTGTTTTTTCTCATTAGCATTTAATGAGTAAAACGAATTGAATAATTGTGTTCTTTCTTCGGCTGTAATATTTTTACTACATTTAAATAAACACGATTCAATGCAGTTTTTAACGGTTTTTAATTTTTTTTTAGGGATAAGTTTTCCGCGGGTATTTTTGTAGGCTTCCCCAGCCTGGCAATTTTTTTTTGCAACATTGCAGTGCCATTTACTGGAATAAGCCACTCGCTTACGGCATTTCTTTTTCGGAGTCATGTTTTCTTCAGCATCTATTTGTCCAGGTATAGGTGATGTAGTTTGAATACGATCAGTATCTGAGATCAACGGCAATTCAGAAGAACCTGATGGCAGTATGATGATTTCTTCGATTATAATAATTAGAGTGTCGAAGACAAGGCCTCTGGATGTGGTGTGTCATTATTAGTTACATCGAATCTAAAACAAATATAATATAATGTTGTCAAATTCATCTTAACTTTACTGGTAAAATGTAGTTCAGTGAAGAAATACTTAATATGTAATGGAAGTAATAGCCTAATTAACATAAGATTCATTTTTTTTAAAAAATATGTATATAAATTTATCATATTGTATTTTTTTTAACACTAAACAGTCCATGAGGCCCAATGTAGTGTAATGAAACAGTAGTTAGTAATGGAATGGAAACAAATACAAACATCCAGGCTTTGAGAAAATGACATAAATATATTGTGACCTCGGCGGGAATCGAACCCGGAACCTCCAGATGAATATCCAGCACCTTATGCACTGGACTACAAGGCCGCATAGATTTTTATGAACAATAAATAGTACATACTAGTACTTACTCTAGAAACAAAACATGACGTTTCCGAGCACAATTTCGAAAACAATGTTTAGAGGTTATGTTTCATTTATCTCATTAATTTAGGCTTTAAGAGTAATGAATTATATATATATTATGTTCATTTAATTTACGTACCTGTTTTTATTATCCGGTGTAATGTCGAAGATGCAATCATTAGAACCATTATTACTATTTGATTCATAAGAGCATGACAATGAAACTAGTCCATTTGAAAATTCCATCGTCTCTTTTATTCGTATTTTTTGTAGTGGCAGAATACACAGAATTATTCCACAATATTATTATTACTTATTACAACTCTTATTACTTATAAGTAGGTACGTAGTTATTATACAACAGAATTATAATAAACTCTTGATTGATTGAACGAACGTAAAACGACTTTCAACTATGACCATCGATAGAGAACTGTCAAACACATACTAATCATAGAGTGAAGAAAGTTCAACCGGACGATACAACCTTTTCAAATAAAATATGCTGTGTGTGTTTTTTCTGTAAGTCAATACTAAATAGTTCCATAGTATTTTAGAACCTTGTAAAATATATTTATGAAAAAAAACGTGTAGATAGAACTCCGGAATACTGCTAATTCCCATATTTGACAATAGATGTCTCTGAAATGAATGTATATGATAGAATATGGCTAATGGAACCTTTTCATACCAAAAAGTCATTTTAGGCCAAAATGTCAGTTAGAACCTTTTCAAAGTAAAATAACGATACGTAATTCGCCGATCCAAACGACAACAGAGATTTAATGGATGTAGTATAAAATGCTGACAACTCTAGGTCAGGAAATGAGGCTTTATGTACATGATAGTTTTTCAAATATATTAATTTTCCTTCCGCTGTTAATGTCATATCTTACGATAGTATTGATGCCTCATCCGTACAAATAATACTTACGTGATTGAAAGTGAAAATTAAGCAATGAAGTTTTGTACTTCTGACACTTTTTAATTTGTTTAAGGAAGAATATACCTCCAGCAAGTAAGCAAACTTTGAGTTTTTAACTTATTGTTCTGAACAACAGTTCTAACTTGTTGCTAAAAGATTTCAATATTCCTGGAGATTAGAAGAAAGAATTTATTTTTAGTCACAAAGAGATAAATCGTGCTTACTTTTGTAATAATTGTACTTTTAAGAGCTATCGCACTTTAACATTTAATTTCTTCTTTCACGGCCAACCTGGAACGACACGCGGCACATAGTTTGACGGACACTGCAGTCTACAATATATATATAGTAAAAGATTGAGAAAATATAAGATCGAACCATACGCAGTCGCAGGCCTGCGTTAGGGTTTTGATGCTAAGGAGCCGTCTAATTTTGAGAAAAAATGCACTCCTTGCTATCTTAATTCTTGTTTATATTTCCTGGAATTGGTCTCATTTCTCAATTGACTCATATTCCCAAGTATTTATCATGGACCACGTGTTGAATCGTGATAATTTTGTTTTCGTTAGGTTCATTTCTAAACCATGCAAGTTGCTGACCTAATTTACCGATCCTAACAGTTTATTTCCAACTACAAAAAACATAATGAATTATAATGAATTATTTAAAAATAGAAAATCTTAACACTAAAACTATTATCTTCTCTTCTATAAATCTTCTTTTGAAAAGTAGTGTTATTATACTTGCCAACCATTTACTTGTATCATCAGGGGCGGCTCTACCTTAAAGGTTCGTAGGGACCATCCCCACATCGATATATTGTCAAAAATATTCGTCCGATATTTTTATCATTGTCCTAATATACCTACTTAATTGCATGATTAAGATGAACTATTTAATTTATTTTATCCATCTATCCTCTAAGCCCGTCGCAATTTTAAAGATGTATGTATGTATTATTATATAATTAAATATAGCAATGATTTTAAACTATGTAATAACATAATGAAAATTACGAGGTAGGTATTAAAATAATTATTTAAATTAAATACGCTATATTTCACGGAGACATCATTAAACATTAAGAAAGCCATGGCGCCAAATTTTTGCTGACCGGGATGACTCAGTCCCATCCCGTCGCCGTGGTACAAATCTCATTCTCCAAAGGATGTGAATGCATTAGCGTAAGTATACGCATACTGGGGAGCTAATTAAATAACCCCTAGGTGAGTAAAAACGCTCGTTGTGTGTCGTTGTTCAAAACTGATAATGGTAAGTGTATAATGATAATAATTATTAATTAAGTAAATATTTTAAGCACGCTTTTTAGGTGTGATTAAGTAACCACTGACAATAATCATATTATTTATTTTGAAAAATTACTCATATCATATTAATAAAATCATATTATTTATTTATTTATTTATATATTATTAGCTTGGTACATTTTTTAATATACAATATGAGAAAGTAGGTAGGTATGTATGTATTAATAATAATTAATGGCTGAACCCCAGCCACCTCTCGTAGGGGTAGGCAGATTGAGCATCGCTTGGGGGCGGCAGTTACTCGAAGGGTGGTAAATCAAGGATAATCATTTGGAATATATTATAGAAATAGCTAAAATTATTTGTTGCTATGTTGTACAATAATAGCATAGTGAAAATGATAAATATAATAATCTGTGTATTGCCAAATGGTAAAAACCAAAGGTGATTTGGGTGTCTAACATAATTACCTACCTCTTATAATAGTATATTTATTCGCTTTTTATATCTAAATATAATTTTATATATTTTAGTGGTATTTATTTTGTTAGTAATGTATCCATACATCATATTATTAGATATTGAATTCATGAAAGGATGATAAAAAATACTGTATAAAAAAATGGGGCGGCATTTTGTCTAGGGACGTCACTGCTGAACCCCACCACCTAGAAAGTCGTAGAGCCGCCACTGTGTACTATTAACAGAATATTGTCTACTCTACTTGTTAAATTTTTATTCAACTTATGACAGTCAATTATGTTGATTACACCAAATTAGTTATGGCATTTTGATAAGACAGATAAATTTGTACGGGAAATAAATTACTGTTGGTTCTAGATTTTGTAGATTCCGTAGATTTTCAAATTTTCTGTACAAACAAAGAATTTAATTATTTACAGGCATTTTAATCGCGACAGTTAGTGTCCGTGAGAGAAAATTTCAAAGAATGCTAAATTTACGACGGAGAAATCTGATAAACCGAATCTCTCCTATCTGGTCCTTTTACTCCACCGTTGGCTTGATGCGTTTTTCATTTCTTTCTCAGACTTGCCGCCGAGATAACGACCGAAGGCGGTGAAAAAGACCGTCATCGGCGGTGGGGTTTTTTTTAACGCTTTTGAAACATGCAAATTTATGCGGAAATCCAAATTATGTGACCTTAAAACTTGAAGGACTTTTCTCATTATTTTGACTTATGCGTACATTGTGTGTGAAATAAAACTGCAATAAACTTCTTATGACAAATATACTACCAATATAATTTACCAAGATTCAGAGGAACGATGAGCTTGGAGATCTCACTAGCACCATAACGACAGGTATATATAGAAGATGACTCCCATCTGGTGATTTACCCACATACAACATAATATAATGACAAATGTAAACAACTAAATCTTTCTTATTCAAAGTATGCGTGTCACTTATATAAATAATAACCCTGTGTAGCTATAAGACGTAGCATCTTATTAGGGTGCAAAGATCTCAATTTTTGAGCTTTGAAAATCGATTTATATACAAAATTTTAGTGCCATAGTAATAATGATCGCATAAAAAATTATAAAATAATGACGAAGAGATGCTTCACGTGGCTTCTTGATGCCGGCAGATAGTGAAACAACCGCAAGGATTCTATCACCGTACCCGACTCTTTTTCACACTGCTGTGATACTGCGAGATGTGACTATGGAACGATGAGAGTGTACAATCAAGTGCAGATAATTAGTACATAACTATCACAAAGCTCGTAGAAAAGATAACAACCAGGAAAGACATTTGAGATGACGAGCGTGTAAGGGATACCGCTACATAGACAAACCAAATCAAGAATTACGAGGGAGGTAGAGCCAGTTTGTGAAGAACTTTGCCACCCAGGTCCTGGTCCTTAGTTTTATAATCATAAAAAAATGACTTAAAAAAGGGTGTTGTGATGCGAAAAGTTAAAATATCGCTGATTCAACTTTTAACCGTTTAATCTAAAAACCATTAAAAACTTTCTTTTCGATTTGATCTTCTCCACAAACATACCACTTCAGTGTAAAATTCGATAGTTTTTACAGAAATCTAGATAG
Source organism: Rhyacophila brunnea (assembly GCF_057557595.1). Classification (NCBI taxonomy): domain Eukaryota; kingdom Metazoa; phylum Arthropoda; class Insecta; order Trichoptera; family Rhyacophilidae; genus Rhyacophila; species Rhyacophila brunnea. Next base: position 16,564,765 of record NW_028232893.1, on the reverse strand, counting down.
TCAGAGAGGCTGCCACGCGAAAAAGTGGTGGAAATGCATTCTACGATAGCAACTGTAATAATAATCACATATTTTTTGTTTTTTGTATTTTGTATTTCCAGATTATACCAAAGGTTTTCCAAATTAACAGGTTTTTTTTATAGAATAAATGGATGTTTGCCATTTGCCTCACCTATTAGACTCATATGTACTCTGGGTCCATACAAATATTAAAAATAACAATATGATAATTTTTTCCATCCCCAGAATTTGAACCTGCTACGAAATTATAAGTCTGAGGCGTAACCGCTCGAGCATCGTATCCATAAGTAATCAAAAGCAATAACTTAGGTATAAATACACCAAATTAGCGCGACGTTTCATAGTTTTGACAAAAACAATACATGGATACACGTAGAAGCGCCGTGAAAGAGAAAGCCATGCAATAGACTTGATGTAAATACAAGTCGAGAATAACGACCGTAACAATAAGCAAATTCTCACATGTTCAATGCTAAATTATATCGCAATAGAATTAATTACATTTTTATGTTCCATAGAGGTTATCAAAAATATTATAAAAGGTATTATAAAAATAAAAAATACAAACGCTCACTATTTGAAGCACAGAAAACTAGCTCTCTTATTGATACTTTCTAACTTCATCTTTATCGGCTTTATAGCTAGGTATCGTCCAGTTGTTCTGAGATGGCTACGTTAAATTGTAACATTAATACAATATTAACACATTCAAAAATAAATAACATCTTCAAAATAATCAGACATGTCAGTTTTGTAAAACATCTGATGGTTTACGATGTACCAAATCGGATACTAAACCTTCAAATCGTCTAGATTAATACATACTGTAGGTAAATAATATATAATATAGATGTCTCCCAAGTTTGACGCATTTTCTCTGCGAGAAAAGCGAAATAAAGAAGCACGTTGCGTTTTTAATAGCCGCCGTTTAGTTTTTTGGCTTTAAAACGACTTTTAAAATCCTTCATTGTCTCCGACATTGTTATTTTTATATTCTGATTTAATGTCGGCTTAAATTTTATTAGTGAATGTATAAATTTTAAGACGATGAATTTATTTAGTGGATGATGTCTTTTTTCATATCTTTCTCTTCTTTTTTTTGTGCCGTATCCGTTTATCGGAATCCGGTGATGACTTCTACCATTTTCTCCCTGTCCTTCACTGCACTAAATAGGGATGGATTTTTGAGGTCAATAATACTCTCTGAACATTTTGAGCTAGGACGTTATTCCATCTTCCTTTCAATAGTAAGATGCAGAAATTATTATCTCTCGGAATGCCATATGATATAGCCAAAGTGTGCCAACTCTCTTGTTTTAATTTCTCTGGTTATTTTTTTAGTTTTTTTCGTCCTCGACATTTGTACCTTTACCATTCCATCTGATACAAAAATTGCATATATCTATACACTCTTATTTTGAAAGCTTAAAGTTTCCTGAGCATTGGTTCTGTAACTGTCCATGCATCCATTCCATAATATAGTAGGGTTACTGCTAAAATTTGGTATGTCTCTAAATCATGTTATGGAATTTCAAATTTGAAGTTTGACATGCTCTCTAAAATCAGACATAATGCTAATTTCTTTATTTATTAAAAAAAAACATTGTAGAGATAACTTGTTCATATTAATATGATATTTGAATTGAAAAAAATCAAACAAGTTGAATAAAAATACATACTTATCGAATACATAGCAAATATTATTTTCACAAGAGAGAACAAAGTAAAAATAAGCAAATAAAAAACAAAAAATGTTACACAATAAAATTCACAGGATACCACTGAAAATGTATATAGTATATCTTTGGGGAGCAGATTGACTAGTCTCGTAACTTGCTAGGAAATGGTTCTGAACAAGAAAAAGTCATGGCTGCGATGATGTAGGACGTAGGTGATTCACGGGTGCATATAAATTTTAATTATTTATGGCATCAGAATTGGAAACCATGAGAGCAGGCAAAAATTTCTCAAAACTGCAGAGGTGACCTATGATATTCAAAAGAGAGAAAAGCGAGCATGTCTTGTAGAAAGGCAGTCGGGAAATAATCATTTAACAAATAAAATTATCGATACGAAATCGCTTGGTATAAAGGATTGTTAAGAGAATAAGTTTTACAAATTATATACTGATATTCATTATGTTGATTTCACTTGACTTAGCTAAAATAAACTAAAGGTATTTGTTTAATAAGGAATAATAAGCTTAAATTTAACATGCAATGGTTAGCCCTCTAGCAGGTATGATGTTTTTCAAATTTCCAGTGAGAAAATATACCACCTTATTGATAAAAAAATATTGAATTATTTATAATCACTATACCCTTTATTGATTGTGTGACACATTGCGTGTGAGAAACTAATTAGTAATAAAAAATGCAATCCACTTTAGAGTATTTCATCCCTAAGTTTGATAACTCTAATAACCCACTCCGCATGCGTAGTTAATGCTATCGTGTCATTGATAAATATAAGTTTTATAACGAGCTAGGTACTTATTTAGATTTGCTCAACTTTACTATAAATAATTACAAGATAAAAAGAACTTTTTATATACAACGTTTTTAAATTGTCTGTTGAATCATAAAAAATTGACTTGACTAGCTTAAACGATCAAAAAAAAAATGTATTTGATAGAAATGATACTGAAATGTTATTTTGACACTCATATTGATCCATTGTAACGCACGTTAATATTAATATTTAGTTGCTAGGACCCTAGCAACCAATAATAGTGGATTGGATTACGGATTTCTTCCGAAATAACTTTTCATACAAAACAGAATTAACTGAAAATGAATTTAATTCTACTTAAAAATAGCTAAAAGTATTTAAAAAATGCATTGGCATTGTGTTCTGATATATTGTAAAAGTTTCAAATGTCTAGCTAGTCGGCAAGTTAGTTAAAAATCGATTGCAAGATTTGTACCGGACAAACAACCATCGGACAAATAAGAATACGACTTAATAAAAACGTTGTAATAACTTTAAATAATCCAGTAAAATAAATAGAATTCTGATATTAAAAAAGTAATTAAATCTCCAAATCAAATAATATATAAATCGGTTCGATAATGGCGCAGTAGAGAGTTCTAGAAATATTTTACCATTTCAAGCAACAACGATCGCATCATTTCTCGCTGTTATTATGAACAACGATATTATATCGTTGAGATTTATTTGTACCCGCCATCATCATGACTATCAAGATGTACATATTCCCAAAGATCAGTATACTGTTGCTCTGAGCTTTCGTAAAGCACCTACCCTTACCTGCTATCGTAAAGCAGCACTGTCAGAATAGATGGAATTTGATTTTAATACTCTCGTTACTGTAATGTAACCTTAGGTTACCCATCCCATTAAACTGCAAATATTTAAGTTAATGTACATTTTGTCATTTTCACATTTTCGCAATTCCTATAATCAGTGGCTGCTCTAGCATATTTTAGTAAGTGGGGTTAGATGGCGTGAAATATCTTATAATTACCTACCTAATCAATACTAATCAAAGCGTAAAAACATATCTTTTGTAGCTATTACTTCATCTTCATAATTATCCCTCCTGCGTTCAAAGGAATCTTATTGCTACAAGGAAAACAAAATAGTCTTTTCAAGGATACACTCGCCGTCAACCATGTTTTTTGGTTAGCCGTGCTTTTTTTATTTTGATTAGTTCATACACAATAACTAAATCTGTTGGTGACTGATTGGTGGGTTCCTAATCGTTTCACTTCTAGTTTGTCTTCAAATATCAATGTACTGAACTTATATTTCAATAAATTAACCACCTCATTCATCATAATACCAAATATTATTTATCAAAATTATTTTACAAAGGTGAAATTCAACTATCCACAACTAGTACTTGACAATTATTTATGTAATACAAATTAATATTGATTTAAGTAACTGAAATAGCACATACCCTTTGTTTTATCATTAAAGATATTATAAATTATTATAGTATTTATTAACAAATATATTTTAAAACTTAAGGAGATAAATAACATATTTGATCACTTACTGGCAAACTAACTAATAAACTAAACCAGTGGGTCATGGGATTTGAATTTACAGCCGACCGACAAGATAACTTCATAATATTTTATAATAATAATACGCCCACTTTTACCTACTCACACTTATGCAGGACCAGGTATTTATTTTCTACGGTGTCCCCGGTCCAGCATCGGTACATGTGGGTAAAATGTGCATCGCACGTGCAAAGCGGCCTACAGACGTACGTATTATTCAGTTTCTTTATGAATGTTGAGAATCATAACTGGCAATCGCATATAGCATCTCATAATATAAACATTGCTTTGATTTGAAAGAGGCCACCTAATTTGGACCCCAGAAGTATCGTTGTATTGTACTATGTAGGTAGAGCCAAAACTCACAAAGTGCATTAGGGTTGGGCCAAGAAACAAGAATGAAGGATGGGCAAACGGTATAAATAAAATATAAACTTAATTAATTTATACGAAATAAATGTATTATGGTAGGCACGTATAACATGAATATTCAATTGAATATTGACTATAGAATGATGAGGGGACCGGGGTCTGTCCCTTTGGTACTTTAAGGAAGAGCCGCCCCTGTCTATAATCATCAACATTCCATCTATGTAATTTTTTTTTTTTCAAAATCGATAGCATTATAATACATATAATTGATAGATATCTGTTAGATTTTATTTACTTGTCATAAATTATAAATGCATATTGCATACAGAGCGTCGCATTCTTTCATTTTTCTTATAATAACTACTAATAAACATTTTCAATAACTCGCCAATTATATTCATTAAATCTATACTTATTATTATTTGATCTAATTTAATTTAATTTATTATGTTTTTTGTGTCCGCCTGTTACTAGGACCATCACATATCATTTTATTCTATATTGTCCGCAAATAACTGGAAACATCACATCTTATTTTATTTATTATTATACTATGCCTTTTCTCTGTGATTGATTCTGTTGGTTGACCTAAATAAATAAAAAATAAATTACCTATATTACGAACAAAAGACAAGTATATTTGACAAAAAAGAGACATGATTAAGTATGAGAAAAAGATAATTAAGTAAGAGGTGATATCAAGATCGTTATTATGTATTATAGGCTGTAAGAATATACCTATAGATATTTTCGTCATTACGTCTTGTTATAGATAAAATAAATACTTTGCAAATAATGATGACGAAACCTTATTAGACCTATCCATGTTACCAAAACAATAATTTCCATTATAATATATAGTGTAATATTATCAATTTCATACGGTAACCTAAGTTGACATCACTATAACGGACGGAATTTATTGGAATCGTGAAGAGAAGGTTAACCGAGTGCAGTCGTAAGTCTTATCCATTCCCATTCGGATAGAGATTCAATATATAATATGTAAATTGTTTTTCTCAATTGATCTAATTCGATACTTAATATAGGTACTGTATAAATGTAAATGTAGAATAATACAAATAAATGACTAATAATAGCCAAAGAAGAATAAAAATAAAAACAACTTTTTAGGATGTTTGTTTAATTGTGATAACTTCCTTATCCGTCTGTTTTTACTTCACAAACGACGTTCAAGTTTCTAACAAACCTACGCACCATATTCGTATATTAAATTAAAAGCCTACCCATCCTGCAAACTCTTTGTAGGTAATGCTTTTATATAAATGACGATTCTCCTGCCGTGCCCGAACAAAGGCTCCCCCCGCGATAAGGCATTGTTCGTTTTTTTTAAACAATAATGTGACCCATTTTCACAAAACTACGCGGAGATCTCCTTCGCAGATTGGGACAATTCAATTATACTTTTGCCGAGAAAGCGGTAGACGAACAATCCAGATTAAATCTAGCCACAAGTTGTTGTCGAAATAAAGCAAACGGAAAAATAACAAAGCACGTCATAACAGGTGGAGATGCTGTATTGTTATATCTTTCATAAGATGTAATCTATAACAATATATCATTGTTATTGTGACAGGCTGTCTTGTAGCCATATCAATAATATTATATATGTACATACACTCTTTCAACGTATTACTCAATATTAAAGGGTTTGTCTTATAATTTCCGATAGGAAAATAATATATAGTGCTTATTCTACATCAGGCATGTCTAACTTCAAGAAGTCGGTGATCTAGAATGCAGTATCAAAACTGGCAGTAATATACAACTATAATACATATTATATTATATACCACTACCTATTATATGACATTACAAATTAAACACCAACATTACTATTTTCGATCGCCATTACAAAAAATACTGTATTTTTTGTCTTGTTTTTGATATTGTGCAAACAGCTTACGTGACGGTAAGGGGATATGACCCCTTAGGTTTAAAGTGAAAAAAGTTACAAATTCTACGACAGGCCATCATTAGTAATATAGCAGTTAATGACTTCGCGTTTTGTCAGAACTATTTCGACAGTGTAAGAATTATTAAACTATTGCATAATCGTCGCATCTCCAAGTCATAATTTTCTACAGGTTGTATTTCATTCTCTCATTTCATCTCATTTTCTATCATCAAAACACCGCAGTTGCAAAACGCAGCTGTCAACGGATATCTCAATGGCAACCTAGATCAACAATGACTATTATGATTTATTAAATTGCAGCCCAGATAAAAAATGGTTCTTATATTAAATTGAATATTCATTTGTATATATAGCAAAGGACGATGATGGAAATAGTCACTACTCGTCACCAGTGGCGGCCGGTGGTCTTCAAAATAGCATTTTCCGGTAGTGCGCAATGGTTTACCTTCTATAAAGTTCTTCTTTCACCCTGTTACGACCCAGCATTGGGGCATAGGGTAAGCACAAGTTTGCGCCACTTCCCTCGGTCCATCGCCAACTCTTGCGCCTCCCGCCATGTCAGACTTGCAGCACGTAGGTCGCTTTTGTAGCACCGCTGCAGAATGAGGGAGGGCCGGCCATGGCCGAAGGCTGCCGTGTTCTCTTACCGACTTCTCAGAAGGTAAATTAAATATGTCTTTGTTTATTTAAACTATTTCTCAAAAAAGATTTTGAACAGCTAGAATGATTTAATATCAATAAAGAAATATAAATGTCACAGTTTATGGCTTTATGCTGTAAGCGAACAATGGATTAGCGCGTTAGCCAAAATAAATAACCGCTGATGAGTTTTTTTTTATTATTTTGAATGTATTTGAGTGATTTAGAAATAAACGCAGCAGTTTGTATTTTCGTAAAATGTTGGCAATTCATTAAATATGTTAACTGTAAAATTGTTAAAAATTAACTCGCCAATATTGTTATAAAACATAAATAGGCGTTTTTGTTTCTAGAGTCCTTTGTTTTGTGCGCCGATCTAAAAGTGTGTAAAAAATTCTACACAAAACGCCATTACAGGTATAAGTAGTATACAATAACCTCATTGTAATCCTGTGCAAACTGAAAATCTATTTGGATCGCAATCGCCTTGCGCTCATGAATGGAGTATTGTTCATAATAATGCTACATGTTCTACTTCGCAAAGTGAGTGATACACGTATGAATAACAATGAAAAGTTGAGCGATGTCTTCAAAAATGAAGGCAGTGCGTAGCACTTGCATGGTATTAGAGGAGCCGCCGCTGCTCGTCACTACTCACTAGTCGCTCGTTACTTGCTCACGATTTCTCGAGCTCAGTCGCTCGACCACCGTCACTCTGTCGTTTGCTCTGCATATTATCATTATCAATAGATCGGTGGTCGTAACTATCGGATTGTGGCTTGGTCTAAGCATAGCTCACCGCGATTACTCTGTACTATCATCTTTAGTTCTACAATTGTAACTCTGTTTCCAGACAATAAACTCTACAGATATCTCCGCTACTACTGTCTTCACCATCTTCCCACCATTTCCATCTTCTCATCAATCCCAAAGTAGTACAATCAATCCGAATCAAATAATACCATGAGTTCACGAAGGCCTCTTTATGGTAAATGTGGAAAATAATAAAAATGACTTTCAAAGTAAACTATAATTCAAAAACACGTACGACAAAAATAATATAATATAACCAAAAGAAACAACCGCGCCCTCTAGGATTTACGCCCATCTACCCTGACCGCTAATATATGTGTCATATCTAGTTGCTAACTGAAAGTTAACTAGTGATTTTACAATTTACAACTTACAATTCTCACTATAGCGCTTTCTAAATGTCGTTATCTTTGGCATTCGGTTTTTGAATTTTAAATCAAAGTATGAGTTTATCTTAATTGCTAACTGGTGTCAGGATCTCTCATTGTTTTTGTTATAACGTAGGTATCAACTTTCATTTAGCTATTATGCATGTTCTTAAATCTTGTAAATTATTCGTTGAATGAAAAAAATAGTTTATTAAAAATAGATTACTTTAATGATTCCTTTTAGATATCTCAATAAAATTATTACACGATATTATAGGTACATGTTTTTAAATATTTTAAGCCTTATTTACTATGGTGCAATCGATCAAAATCCATCCCTCGATCGACGCCTTGGACATGATTATTTTACATAATTTATTAATCTAGACCAACCAAGACCAATAATTATTATTTTAAAAATTAGTGTGAAAACAAACGCATAAAATAAATCTAAAATTGTCCACCAAATTTACTCATATTTCTGGATAAGGCCAAAACTGGCTTATGGTGGCCTTATAATAAGAAGAAGGCTACAACGCAATTAAATACAGATATTTTGGTTTATTTAATAATTTTGTTATAACTGTCCAAAATAAGCTATATAATTTTAAATTATCGTGAAATAGGGACATAATACTCGTATTATAATATAGAGTGAGGAAGTCACAATATTGTTATGCGATTCTATCAACGCCTGAGTGTTTGTGATTGTTTCACTCCCATTACTAGCTATATGCACTACTGTCATCTGGCTTGTTGTAGTGTAAAAAAGAATAATAATAATTTATGGATGCGCCAATTGTGAACGATTGTCATCCTTATTTCCCCACCCACCTTTTTATCCCCAGTGTTTTGTCACCAGACAATCAATTAGCAATTATGGGTCATGAGAGACCGTATTGCAAAGAGACATTCAGTTACTACCAGCCAGCCGACGCGAGCGGGCTTCTGATAGCTTACCATGGCTAGTAATTAAATTGAAAATAGAATTATGCGACAACAACGAGTGCACTTAATTTCCTTGCACATTATCACAATCGTTTAGCAAGGACTCAATACAACGATCAGAACCTTGACTTAGGCTGTGTTACCGGCACAAGGTGTCTGATCAATCAATCATACAGATCATCATCTTTCATTCACCTCCATGTATTATCCATAAACTGTGTATCCAAGTTTCATGAACAGGGTGACCCCAAAAAAACTAGTGCGTGAGTGTATGACCCGTGACAGTGCCAGTACGCGCCAGCCCTCAAATCATCATAAAGGTCAGTGCCTCGTACTTCTAGAATTCCCAGCATCACATTCCAATAATTAATACAGTCCACTTGCAAAATGCACAACCATATTTATATCAATATCCGTCAAGAGTTTTTCTAGAGTCTAAAACTTTTAACTGTAGTATTGATTTCTTTCCTGTAAAGGTACAGATTTTCACTTATGCCCTTTTGATATAACTCAATATTATATACGTGCATCAGATAGGTCCCTACTTGTCAGTTATCAAAAATGCCTTAATGATAATGTCTATTGTATTTTTTTTGTTTAAATTAAACCCTACATTTAGCGAATGTCAAAAGAAACCAGGCGAATGTCATTTGAAACCTGTTTTCAGGAATAATTTTACAAGCATCCTTTTGTTTTCAAGTTTTTTTGTTAATTAAAGTGACGCTTGTATAAAAAAAGTGTGCTTTTGACAACGAATTACGCGGCAAAAGCGAGGGGTCCGTGAATGAAATTCGCAAAAGGAGATATAACTTTTCTTTTCACTGAAATAATAATTTTAAAATATTAATATTATTAAAATAAAAAAAATAAAACGCAAAACCACCTGACACGAAAATCCTTTTAGCGTGAACTTCCGTTTAATGAAAAGAGTCAAAAATGTTCGTTGGATACCTACCTATCTAAAGTAGGTAATTATAATTGACAAATTTGGAAGGTTGGCGTCATACAAATTTATAGCCATTATTGATGCGTGAAGTAAAATGAAATATCACCTGCCTTATAAAATTTAATATTTATTTTTAAATATTCTACAAAAAAACATACTGCTTTACGGCTGCGTGTCATAGCACCTTTTTAAATCTTCAAAACCCATATACTGAGCTTTGAAAATAGATTCTTATAGCGAATAAGGGTGTACGCATTATGCCGGATCTCACATCTAAACTCGTCTAGTCTGCCACTGCTCACACAGCCATAAATAAACCTTCTAGGAACGTCGCTCCGGTGTTGCATATGAACACCGCGCACATCTGTCTAGTGACGTGACTAGAGCGCGTATATACATTTGAAGCCAATATTATCAGACTAGTCTGAAAATTTAGTATAATTCTTGCTTGCAAGTTTTGATCTGTCTACAGATAATGGTCACTCGGGTTTCTGACCTTCGCCATAGTAAGTATTTATGACTGTATCGATTCTCCATCTATTTCCGGTATGATAGCGCACGATGAATTGTGATACGGCAAAATGGAATACGTAAAATTTACATATTTAATGTCCCGAACATATAATCACTATGGTACGTGCTGTCACGTGATATCAGGATGAAGTTAAGATAGAAACGTTGAGACACTATCTATCTCACGTGACAGCACGTGGCATGATGGTAATGTGTTCAGGCCATAACCCCATCATCATATTGAAAGTGAAGAAGCAACGTTGGACCTGGCTTGGCCAATTGATACGGATACCTCTAGACTTCATGAGAATGCCAATAGGATTCGAGCGTTCGCTGAATACCATTCCATTACACCCACGATGGCCGCGCGGCATAAGCGTCGGTGTATGGCGTCATGAGTCCAAGGATCGAATCCTGGGTTTGGCAAGTACACATATATTGTTTTTCAATTTGTGTATGAATCAGAGTATGGACGTGATAGGTTGAGCAAGTGGCTGACATCCATTTCTCGTAAAAACTAAATCTGATTATCTTATAACACACCTCCATGCCGTGGAGGTCCATATTATGATCTTATTAGGATCGGAGATGGTCGAATGAATGAATACCATTCACATCAATGTTATTTTTATTATATAATATAATAATATATATATAACACAAATCACGCGGTTAAAGAGGCAGATAGAAGTATGCGATGTGATTGAGGTTGCTACGCGGATGAAATGGAAATAGGCTGAATATTCTCGTGAATACATAACCGCCAGACAATAATGCAGTCAAACAGTGGTAACCAAGGGGGGGGCTGACAGGGCTCTAGCCTGGGGGCCCAGGCTCAAGAAGGACCCGGCGTGATGAGTCGACCAGATAAGTGAGATAAACATAGATCACAAAATTGCTCTTATAGTAAAAAAAGTCGCCTGTGGTGCTATTTTACTACTTTAATATTATTAATTTAAAATATTTGGTTGTACGATGCAATCTTTAACTGTATTTTAATGGATGTACATATTTAAAATACAGAAAATCGCTAAAAATACACCTTAATTTTACCACGTACATGGAAAATGCTACTACAGCGCGTCACACTGCCTTTACCCTTAGCGGTAGGTAAGGGGGTCCGCCAAACATCTTAGTCTGGGAGCCCGCTTCAGGATGTGGGGGCCATGGTGGTATCTAAGGGTTAACAAAAGATAATAGGAATACCTTAAAACCCGCTAGATGTACGAAACTTGTTCAGTAGTTGTAAGTAGCAGAAAATCACTATGGATCAAGAAGAGCGAAAGAACCAGGGGAAGCCTTTATCCAGCAGTGATCCCCTGCTAATAAAGATGATATGAGTACCTATGTGTAAATAGATAAAACGTTATTAGGTATATTTATTCAAATCTACAGTACGATCGTGCTAATATATGTATTGGAATACTAATTTATGGCGCTTGGCTGATCATTGCTTTCATTCTTGAAGACAAATGTTTGAAACAACACAGTTCTTATAAACAAATATTGCTTGTGATAGTATACTATATGTAGTTAGATATAATATTATTATCACGTATGGCGTCGCGTTGTTTTAAAATTGGCTACCTACCTATCTACCCACATATTATTTTTTTTATTTAGAAATTACAGTATTATGACAACATGACAACGACCAGCCAATACACAGAGAACAAGTCAGAAATAACCACTACATTTTTTTAAAATACGATTCTCAGTAGGATTCAAACCTGCACCCCGCGAGATTTACGCCCATCAACCCTGCTGGTTGTCGTGTTATTTTCAAAAAGATTTTTTCTAGTGGTTATATAATATTTCTCTCATTTCTATCATTCGTTGAATAAAATAATTTATTAGCAAGTGCAAGTACGCTATAATAAAAATGGAAAAATACTGACACTGGTTAGTAATTAAGGTACATAATCAATACTTTGATTTAAAATACAAAAGCCGACTGGCAATTTCAACGAAATTTAGAAAGCGCTTCAAAGAATATCGTAAAAGTCATTTTTTCGTAAATATAATATAGAACATTTTATAACTTTGTGTCAACTGTAAATGGGCCTGAAATCTGGGGGGACGCAGGTTGGAATCCTGCTGAGTATCGTTATTAAAAAAATATATAGTCGTTTCATATTTCTCTGACGTGTTTTCAAATTATGTTTCTTCAATAAAGAATGTTATATTATTAAATATTGTGAATTATTCGTTGAATAAAAGAAATAGTTTATAATATTATTGAGGTGTAGGTATATTATTATAATAATATAATTATTATTAGGTTACTTTACAAAATCGACGCCCCATAGATGCGGAACCGTTTCAAGGCCTTTGCAAGCATGTCTGTATTTATTCAGTATTTGTTTTATTAATACCAGTAGTATATTATTCATTCAGGATATGTTTAAGTTTCTACAGATAATCCTGGCGATTGATAGATTGCTTGTCGAAATATAGTATTTTCTACATCTATAATAAAACTTTATGTATATCAGGCAGGCAATAATAGTAACATGGTCTAATTCACTTAGAAAAGTTTTCAATTATAACGTCATAATCGATAACCTTTGGATAAGGTTTGACATATTGTACGGCTTCTCTTCCTCTTCTCTAAATCTTCCTGGCGAAAAAAACATGCTGCATGATTTGTTGATGTACCCCATGATCTGAATCTCAAAACACTCGTAAAGTGGGGACTCTCTCAAGCCCCAGTTATGTATCGTATAAATTTAATACATCTGTAATGGCCACACCGAATTCGGTTCAAATATACATTATATTTACGTGGACGCTTAAAATCTAGAAGCTCGTATATTGGATCTACAATTATTATTATAAATAAGCTCCTCACGCCTAAATGCTAGCCAGTCATATCTATTGCAGGCATAAAAAGAATCTCAAGTCCAAAAAAATATGATTTAAAATTATTTGGATATTGAAGAAAATTATTAACAAAATATTTATTGTAAGTATATTATTTGAAAATGTGACGTTAAAAAACAAACGTGGCCATCTCCAGTCACTGACTTTTTTGAGATTTTTGGTTGGTATGACTGCTTGTTTTGTTTTAAATAATAATATTCACTTCAGACATGTCTATCTCCTTATTTTCTGCTTAAAAAATCAAAATAAAAGTTGTGATTTTTTTCAAACTTAGTGATCTCCATTGACTTTTTATATCAAACGTGGTCACATTCGTCTTAGCCAATCACGACGTAGCACTTTTTCAGAATGGCCAATCATGTCGTGGCATTTTATCAATATGGCTCCCATCAGCAAAAAGTTTTCTCTGTATATAAGATGTGCTCTTCAAGTTTTTAAGCGAAATAATTGTCAAAGAATGGAAAATAATCCAAATAAAGTTTGAAATAGTGTCTCCAGAGAATGCACGAAAGTTTACCAGATCAAATTATACCATTAAACGTTCAAAGAAGACTGAAAAACGGTAAGTAAATTTTGATTTTCAAACGTTTTACGACAGTTAGCATCTTAGAACCTCAGGGCTGTGCCTTGGCTGTTCATATTTTAAGTTCAGTTTTAAAGCTGCATAATATTGTGTAAACTGGTTCAGTCATCTATATTTTTTTATATATTTTTATTCAAAAATATTGTTATGTTTGCTTAGTTACCTATTTAATTCTAATATCATAAAACTCAAAATAAATTCATAAACCCAATTATAATTTTCAAATTATTAAGTGTTAGTTGTAAATATGAAATAAGTTATACATTTATATTGTTGTTTTTTTCGGGTGCCGGACGAAATCCCGAAGGTCGAAATCCCGAAAAATAAAAAAATATAAACAGTAATAATTTTCAACCAGCGGCACCCCAATAGGCGGCGCGTTTTCTAGAGTGTGTAATTTAACAAGATAATTAGAATAGTTATATAAAAACTATTATTGATTGTGGAATGATGCAACAAAATAATTTTCAACCAGCGGCACCCCAAAAGGCGGCGCTTTTTCTCGATTGTATATTTTAACTAGATAATTAAAATAGTAGTATTTAAAACTATTATTAATTATGGAATAAAGCAACAAAATAATTTTCAACTAGCGGCACCCCAAAAGGCGGCGCTTTTTCTCGATTGTATATTTTAACTAGATAATTAAAATAGTAGTATTTAAAACTATTATTAATTATGAAATGAAGCAAGAAAATAATTTTCAACCAGCGGTACCCCAATAGGCGGAGCTTTTTCTTGAGTAAGTAATTTAACAAGATAATTAAAATAGTTATATAAAAACTGTTATTAATTATGAAATGAAGCAACAAAATAATTTTCAACCAGCTGCACCCCAATAGGCGGCGCTTTTCCTCGATTGTATAATTAAACAAGATAATAAAATACTTATATAAGAACAATTATTAATTATGGAATGAAGTAAGAAAATATTTATCTTGTTTAATTACACACTCTAGAAAAAGAGCCGCCTATTGGGGTACCGCTGGTTGAAAATTATTTTTTTGCATTATTTCATAATTAATAATAGTTTTTATATAACTATTTTGATTATCTTGTTAAATTATACAATCGAGAAAAAGCGTCCGCTTTTGGGGTGCCGCTGGTTGAAAATTATTTTGTTGCTTAATTCCATAATCATGAATAGTTTTTTTATAAATATTTTAATTATCTTGTTAAATTACACATTCAAGAAAAAGCGCCGCCTATTGGGGTACCGCTGGTTGAAAATTATTTTTTTGCTTCATTCCATAATTAATAATAGTTTTTAATACTACTATTTTAATTATCTAGATAAATTATACAATCGAGAAAAAGCGCCGCCTTTTGGGGTGCCGCTGGTTGAAAATTATTTTGTTGCTTCATTCCATAATTAATAACAGTTTTTATATAACTATTTTAATTATCTTGTTAAATTACACACCCAAGAAAAAGCACGCCTATTGGGGAACCGCTGGTTGAAAATTAATACTGTTTATATTTTTTTATTTTTCGGGATTTCGGCCTTCGGGATTCCGGCCATTCGGGATTTTGGCTTTCGGGATTTCGGCTTTCGGGATGTCGGCATTCGGGATTTCAGCATTCGGGATTTCGTCCGGCACCCATTTTAACACAACCCTGTTTGTTAGAATACAAAACAAACCAATCGAATACAAAACAAAACTGTCCATCTCCAATAGTATTTATTTCAAACCTGGTCAAATCCAGATAATACAAAACAAACATAGCCATCTCCAACATAAAATCGTAAATACGAGTATCTTGTTTGTTAAAGATTCGCGATTATTGAGCATTGTTTAAATCGTATCTTTTAAATAAAATATAATCATAAATTAGGAAATTATTAACTTACGGGTTCAAATTAACCACAAAAACAAAAAAGTTAATTTACTCAGTTTCACTTGTGATGGAGATGGCTACGTTTGTTTTTTAGCGTCACAAATGTAACTAATGTTTTGCTAACCATACTAATTATTTATTATTTTACGTTGTCTTTTAGTGAAAAACTGTGTAGTTTTATTAATTTTGGTGAGATCCTGGTTTTACACTCTGTCGCTAACCTATTTTAGGTGTTTATATAACAAAGTAATATTAATCTAAATTACTATTACAATTGTAACAATAGCATGTGTATTTGTCCAGTCTATGTGTAAAATAATTAAAATAGGATAACCTTGACGAAATGTTATGATGATTTCACCTGGCTTTCAGCTGAAATCCTTAAATGGAATATTTCCACTGATAACCTACGTCTTCCTTCACCTCGTTCAAAGATAATAGTTGTAATAAACGTGCCTGGTTGTGCAAATTTTGTAAGTCACCTCATACTGAGGGTCCACTTAAAATAACCGATTTAAAAAATTACGGTTTTTTTAAATAACAATATACCGGTTAATTAAGTTATTTATTTATCGCTTATATATTTATTTTTTTATATAATTTATATAATTAATGCCTATATATTTATTATAGGCATTTATTATTATTAGAGCAATTAGAGCAGAGTTTTTTATTGCGCATAAAAAAGTACCAACATAAGATAAAATCTTTATGAAATGAAAAGATTAGCAATAAAGTTGTATATGATTTCATTTACATTATTAATAATTATAGTATGAAGTCGGTAAGTCAATCGAAAAAACACCTAGACAAACTAAATTATAAGACAAGAAATGAAAATATAATTAATATTAAATTCTACTGGTTTTTTAAAACAGGTTTGTCGATAGCTATTTCGGTTGTAACACCATTATCAAGACTATTCAGATAGGCCGCTTGCCCTTGCTTAAATACTACTCATGTATAGATAGAGACAGAATACATTCTCTTACTCGTTCCAGCAATATTATGAATTTGTACACTTATTATTAATTGTAATATTATTAATACTTTGAAAACCCTAAGTGGGTTTTTTAATGGATATCAAAATTTATCAAAATTACAGTGTTCGAGATTGACAAATGGAATTGTAGAATGGAATTCTACCAAGTAAATGCTAACTCAATAAATAAATTATTAGACTTAAAAAACACTTTTTATTATCAAAATATACATGTATTAATCTCAACTACTATGAGATGGTTTTGGTTTTAAAATGAACCAGTAAACCAATGCTATATACTCTTCATTATTTATTTTCTTGCAGTAATAAGTACGATTTACTGCAGCCAATAATGCGGAGAAAGGTAGAGGGCAGAGTAGAGACGTTGGGAGTAATATATTTTATTGACTACATAACCTCCGTAAGTCGCTAAACGTCTATGGTGTTTGTAATCTAATAGTAGGTACTAGCCAAGGATAGAGTGATGTACTGCAAGTTAGGTGCAATAGAAGACGGCGCCAAAACAAGAAGTATATTTTATAAAATTTATAAAATAATGGTTTTTAAGAACGTCATAAACATGCAAATAAGAAAAAAAGTTTGGGCCAAGTGGGACTCAAATTCACGCTTTTCACTTTTCGAGTAAGTACTTAAGCTTCAATAATTTATTGATCCATCTTTAGTTCAAGTGAATTATATCTGATTACTACATTTTAACTGAGGAATTTTATATTAAGCCAATCAGGAGGTAATCTGATTTATGACCAATTAAGGTAAATTAAATTACGAGCTTAATTGTCGCTCGCTAACAAATGGTCGCTTAGAGGCAAAAGCTCACCCCCGATCCAACTTTTTTCTAATTTATGTACATTTAAAGTTTTTAAAAATTTTGTTTACCTTTAATACGAAATCTAGCAATAACCTTATGTAAAATAATTATTCAGTATTGAATAACATTGATTTTGGGAATGACTATACTATTATACCAATACCATAGCGTAGTGTACAAAACAAGATCCGTTTAGCCACCTACTCCGTGTGCCCATCGCACGCTTCTTGCAGTGTGCTCCACCACTAAGACAATGTAGGTAATTACATTAATAATATTTCAATTGATGGCTTGAAAATCCTGCGTAGGTGAAAGAAAAAAGAGACTCATATTTCGCCATCAAAAGTGGGGTACGACGTTAAAATTTATGGAAATATTCATACATAATAATATATAAATAAGTGGGTTTATGCTTTATGTAGCTGGTTTACACTAGCGACTAGCACATCATAACTGAGGATCGTTGTCATGAGTTTCATGTGGGTTGTTAGGAGGTTTTATGGTTTGTTGTTGTGCTGTTAAACTTAGGTAAATTAACAGCATATTAGAAAGAGACTTAAAAAACACTGGTTTATATACTTTAAAATATTGAAAAGCTAAGCAAACTACATTATATATTTTTCTGCTGATAACAACTAACAATCCTCACCAAATTAGCTAAATAACTGTTAAATACTAAATTAAATTTAATATTATATAATGTACTCACGGGTTGTTGTTATTATTATATTAAATCACGTAAATGCACAATGATATAACATAATATTCAAAATTACAAAAGCTAACTAGGCTGTAACTAAAATTATTCAAATCATTGTTTTAGAGTGTGTTCAGAAAAAAATTCTTCGTCATCTCTATTTTAAAGTTTATAATTATTTTCCTTTTGACACCTTCTCAAACGAATCTTTTCCGACTAACTTTCTTCAAGGCATGCTCGCCTTTCATTCTCTTGGTAGGTCACATCTGCTCTCAAAGCATTTTTCCCTGTTATCACGTGGTATCATTTTCAATCCCGATATTCTAAAAAATTAAAATTTTTACGCACCCGTCAATTATATACATGACCTATTTTGGGTGACAGCTGTTTCCTCATGTCATACTCACCAGGTACCAATAGCGAGGGCTTTGCGCCTGGTCAATGCACTCCTTAGAGATGCAGATATTTTTGGCGATCCATTATTTATTCTGTTTTTTAAATTCTATTTTATTGTTTAATTTGTATTTTTTGAATTACTGTTGTTTTTTTTTTAATTTTATTTCTTTTGTATAAAAAGATTTTTGCTTTCTTTTTTTTCCTCGACCTTGTTTTTTCTGATTTTCTGAACTGATTACTTGTAATTTTTATTCTAAGTGTCATGTTGTGAACGTCCTGAATTAATAATTTGTTATGTACTCAACGTGTCTTTTTCAAATAAATAAATAAAATAAATAGGAACGTAATTATTGAAACCAGTATACTACTATTAATAATATAATAATATTCATTGTTGTAATATCGTGAAACTAGTACAGTACCACAATGAAATATTTATTTTATAAGCATAGTAAGGCTACTTAAAATTTTAATTGAAAATTTCTACCGAATTACCGGTAATTTATTAATATTAACCGTAAACTGATAAATTGGTTTAACCGTGTCGGACTCCCTGCTTTATACTAATTTTCCAACTTCTCCGAAATGTGACGTGGAAAGTGAGCATACGTTTACTGAACAAATATCGTTCCGTGAAAGCTAAATATTAAATTTGATTCGTGAAACGTGAGCCAAATGTTGTTTCACAGAGTGTAATGTATGCTTAGTCTAAAGTGCCGCTACCTTGAATTTTAGTTCACGCCTATGTAATTTGAATGGATTATTATAAAATGAATATAGGTAAACTATTGATTGTACTACGACGTTATGAGGAATTTGATGAAGTATGATACCAGAATTTGATGCTCTACGTAAATTACAAATATTTTTGTCTTTGTCTTTTCTTTGGCCATATCCGCCCCTTAAATGGGACATATGGACACCACGCGGCGCCTACAAGAATCCCTGTCGCTCGCCAGTCTTCTTGCTTCATTCCAGGTCAAACCAGCATCCCGTAGCTCCGCCGTATACACTCTGTAGATAGTATTTAGCGGCCTTCCAGGACGCCGGAATCCGGTCGGGTTGAAGAACAGACAAGCCGGGTTGAGGTTATCTTCTGTCATCCGCAGCACGTGGCCGAGCCAGGTCGAACGTCGCCTTTTCACTTTAGGCATGGTGAGGGGCTTCTTGGTGCGTTCTCTTATCTCCTCGTTGCTTCTAAAGTCATAATACCGCACACCCAGTATTCGTCGTAAACATCTGTTTTCGAATATCAGTATACGGTTGCTCTGAACCTTCGTAAGGTGCCATGATTCGCTACCGTAAGGCAGCACCATCAGAATGCAAGCGTCGAATTTTCGGCATTTGGTTTTGATCGAGTAGAATCGTGAGTCCCAGACATTCCGCATCGAGTTGAATGTTGATTCAGCCATTTCCATTAGGATAGTGAGCTTTTTCTGCAAAATGCCATCTTCCGTGATGTATACCCCCAGGATTTTGTTATCATCTAAAATCTACTTCTAAGCCACTTTACTTAAATTTTAAACGCTTATGCCGCTCGAGACTATCGATTTAACTTATATGTCTAGTTGTCTAGTGAGAACGTAGCGTTAAACTCTTTAAATCTAACGTAGTACTATCCCTTCTTCATCTACAAAGTTGACCGAGTATTCATTTGTCGTTTTGCTTCCCGAATGTCAGTTTTTTCACACTCTCACACGAATCTCTGTTTTAACTAGATCACATAAACCCTCTTTCCTTTTGACTTAAAATTGTCCACCATCCCCTTCTGGAGCAGTCTTGGGACCAAATACCTACCATGGCTCCTTCATAATATACTTTATTTAAAATCGTATTATTTTAAAAGCTAATTAAATTTATTATAAATATTACCCCCTAATTTATTAAGAAACTGAATATTTATTATTACAGAGAAAAAAAAATACAACGAACAACATACTATTACGTGTGATTCATAGACAATGCTAAGTCATATTTAAAATTGATTCTTTTACTATAAACTTATGAGTTAAACTCAGCACTTATCTTCTTTGTAAAATGGTGTGGTGCTTTGATTATTTTATTATCCTTTAGATAGTGTCATGGATTTCCATAGTAAAAAAATATGTTAATTATAATAAATTATATACTACAATAACAAAACGAATGAAAGAAGCGATGCGTTTATTCGCATCATGCATTGAAAAAATAGTTCTTGATTTAATTTTACGTGAATCAAATTATATTGTGTGGTGGTTCCTTTTAATAATGACGAAAATTAAGTACAGATCATGAAAACGGTTAATTTTATTGTAATATTTTCTGTCTAAATTGTAAAAATAATATTGTTATATACGCAATCCATTAAAAAAATGATAATGTTTGAAGTACCAACATTCAAAGGGAATTTTTAGGACTATTTTATATTATTATACATGAGACAAATTCCTGTAATAATAAATTTAAGATTTTTATAATAATTAATAAAAATATAAGTGAAAAAATTACAAATATTCAGATTTTGAGTAAATCAATGTGACCTCACTGGGAATCAAAGCTGGAGTTCCTGAATGAAAAGCCAGTGCCTTACGCACTGGACTATTGTACAGCCTTGGGTAAGAAATATTTTTACTTATTAAATAAATAATTTACATTATCCCTACAATATTATTGTCAATGCCATGGCACAAAAGTAACGCGTTTAGCTGGTAACCGAAAGGTCAGTGGTTCGAATCCACTCGAGTGCGATTTATTTTTTCCTCTGAAAATAAAAGCGATCACCCATCCAAGTACTATCCGCGCCCGATGGTACTTAACTTCGGTGATCGGAAGAGAGCGTTCGACCACTCGGCTGGTAATATTCTGCGTAACGCTGGATTTTGTGCACACAATTTCAATATCATAGCCAGCAGTAAGACATAATATAAATCTCAAAATCTTCTGAGTGAAACATCTGTTAGATACACAAAAATTCTAGATGTCTTTTTCCAATCAGCTCTGTCCTATTATCACAAAAAATTTCTTCACAAAGTATTTTTTATAATGCATTAGCAGCTTCTAATGATTCAAGAACAGGGTTGAAATAACCCTTAGCCAGGATAATATTTAAGTGTTAAATTAATTTACTAAATGCTTATCTATTTTCAGGCGATTTGTGTGAGAATTCGAGAATCTAAGTACCTTCTCTGAGTAGCTGTTAACGACTATAACACGCGTTGGCAATGGGGAAAAAGAAAACGAACAAATTTTCCGTTGAGTAGTTTGCCAGTTAAAGAAGGAAAAGCTCTTTACGAATCAATGAACCTGAAGTGGCTTTCCCAGCGACTGAAACTTTCCTGACCACTTCTATACTGAAACTTTTCCGCAACTCTGGAGCGAAAGTCAAGCTCAAAAGAAGTATTTTTAAATTAAACGGATTCGCTTATTTATTTTTCGCCTTAAGGGGTAAGTATTTAAAGAAGTAGTAATTACCCGTGAAACAAAAATATCTCCGGGTGTCGGCTGCAGATAATAAAAAATGATCACCATGAAAATTAAACTTTTCGTAAAATTTTTCACAACCCTATTTTTCATAATATTTTATTATTTGTCTTCATTGTCATTTTGCAGTTTAAGAATACTTAAATTCAAATTTATTTAAGTTTCTGATTATTCCATTTGAGTTATCAAATTAGCGACCTAGATTTTGCCTTTTGACATCTCAGACACTATGCACACTCACCTATCACAAAGCATACGGATTGTGTCAGTAGAATCAATTAAAATGTTATATAAAATTCCATAAAGTACCTTCACCGATGCTCTAAATGTATTTATACATAAAAAGTAAGTTAAATTGGCACGTTTGCTTCTACGCGGGGTATGCATAATAGAGACTTTCAAAAACTGTATTAAGTTGTAATAATATTATATTATTTTCCTTGTAAATTTATAAATTGATAATTACTTTTAATATGTTTTTAATATTTAAAATATTTATTAATAATTAATTATTTTGTGATATACCAAACGTGTTAGTGATTAAGTGGTCATTTCAATATAATGTCTATGATTTTTTTTGTTTTTATATTAACAATTAGGTTTTTCAATTATATATTCATATGATTCATTATTAAAAATAATATTCAAATATTTTTTATTCATTTTAATTACCTAAGAATGATTGTAATAATATTCTTTAATAAGCTAGTTAAATGTATTTGTTTTATTTATTTTGTGAATGGCTTTGTCTATTTTTAAATTGATTAATATAAATAATATGTATTGTATAATATTCTTTGTTAGTTGACAATATCCCTCTGTAACAGAATTGTGGAATTGGTACCATACAATTATTGCGTTTTGTTCAAATTGGTAAATATGTTATTAATTAAAAGTTAACGAAAAATAATAATTATAAAAAAATACTCAATTACAAAAAAATATGTCATCATCATCAGCCGGGGTCAATCCACTGCTGGATGAAGGCCTCCCCAAGCTTTCTCCAACTCTCTCGGTCCTGTGTCGTTCGCTGCTACGTATTTCCGCTGAACTTTACCAGTTCGTCAATCCAGCGGCTTTTAGGGCGACCCTGTGGCCGTTTCGTACCCCTTGGGTACCACTGGATGACAGCATTTGTCCAGCGGCCGTCCTTTCGGCGAGCAATGTGACCCGCCCATCTCCATTTCAGCTGTTTGGCAACGTCTATTACATCGCGTACTCTTGTCTGCTTCCTAACCCATTCGTTCCTCTTACGGTCCTTTCGCGTGATGCCCAACATGCACCTTTCCATGCCTCGCTGTGTGACTCTTAGCCTTTGGACATCTCTCGTGTTGAGGGTCCATGTCTCGCAGCCATACGTGAGCACGGGTAGCACACATTGGTTGAACACCCTACGCTTAAGACATAATGGTAGGTCACTCTTGAAGATAATATTCAGACGTCCGAAAGTACTCCATCCCAGCTTTGTTCTTCGAGCAATTCACCGTGCATGCTTCCGTCTATGGACACCTGCTGTCCAAGATAGACGTAGCTGCTGACTTGCTCGAGTTGGGTGCCAGAAATACAGATAATCGCAGAGTCCGAAAAACAGTTCCTCATCACTTTTGTCTTTGAGACATTTATCTTTAGACCGACAAAAAAAAAATATATTATGAAAATGGTTAACGAACCTCTTTGTGAGTATTTGAATTGTAGAAATTTTTAAATAGAATTGGATATTAATGATACTACAATAATTCGTATACTCTTACTTACACTCGAGAAGTTAAATGTTGAAATATAACCATTCGGTTTATATTTTAGAGTAACCTATTTTTAATTGCCATTTTATGGGACTGATTAATAATCATAATTTAGAAAGCGTATGCGAAATCATATTCAAAATTTACCGAAATCTTTGTAAGTAAGTAAGTAACTAATTAGGAAATGTCAAGTCTCGTCAAATAACGCACGAACATAACCAGGTGTGAACCTCAGGTGTTGTAGATAATCCCGGAACCTGAGAAATTACCATATTCAAATATATCTGAGCCATTAATTGCGAGTAGCTGAAGCTCGTCTTATATGAATCTCTCTCTCGGTATCTCTCTCCTATCTCTACCTAAATAGCGATAATTATTGTTATTCTCTGTAATATATTGTTTCAATTTGGGCTCATTTAAAATTTAGACTGTTTGTTTTCAAGGTGGATTTGCCAAGAAAAGTAATGGTTTAAATTATAGGTTTTATACGCACAGTTATTATTATCAGAAGGCGATATTAATATAAGCAAAAATTTGTCTTGCAGTAATACGTATTGTAAATAATACACCACATTAGTGTGAAGTTTGATTGTTTTTACAAAAAACAACATATACTCGGGTAGAGCCAAGCTAGAGAAAACGATGGAACTGATAAGATGTCAGTGCAGTTGACAATACTAGTCCTAACAATAATCACACTCATCCTGCCTAATTCATACCTAATAATAAATAATTATAAGATAAAAATAACTTTTTATATACCACGTTTTTAAATTTTCTGTTGTATCATATAAACTTGACAAATCTATGTATCAATAAATATAGAATACTGAAATGTCATTTTGACATTTCATATTGATCTCCATAGTAACGCACGTATATATTAATGATTTGGTTGCTAGGACCCCTTAGCAACCAATAATAGTGTTTTACTTTTTACGATTTCTTTCCTAAACATGCAAAACAGAATTAACTGAAAATGAATTTAATTTTGCCCAAAAATGGCCAAAAGTATTAAAAGAATGGATTGTCGTCGTGTTCTAATATGTTCTTAAAGTTTCAAATGTAGCTAGTCAAAAATCTTCAATTGTCCAATACAAATCTTGGACAAACAAGAAAAAAATCTGTACCGGACAAACAAGAATACGAACTAATAAAAACACGGTAAAATAGGTGATATTGAACAAAATGTTGGTTTTCGTCGAAATATAGACTGTAGAAAGGAAAAGGGAATTAACCCTCAGTTTTTTCAAAATAGGTTTAATTGGATAATAACATTGGACATGATTAAATACATGATGGGTCCAAAAGATGTTAGCTGCAAATGGTGATTTATTTTTTAGATTCAAAAAGAAGATAGAAGTGAAGTGGAAAAAAGACTAAACCATCATTTTTATTGGTTTTTCTTTAATTACCTCAATATTAATACTAGATTGGGAAAATGAAAAACCAAATTATTACCATCGTGCTTGTTTATTTTATACGAATTTTACCGAAAACCATAACAAAAACGTGTTTGTGCCTTCTGAAATTTTGTAAAATTTTATTTGTGCTGATTAAGTCTTTTTCATTTTAATAGTCGATGTTGGTACCAATTATTGTCGCATAAATCTCATCCCATGTTTTCATTTTACCTACTATACTCATTATTGTCATCCAGGTACTTTAATCAATTGACAAAAGTGACTGTCCAACCGTGTTTGCCAAACGGTAGTTATTTTCAGAGCATCAAAGCGTCAATACTTGCACTAGTTTGGCCACCATAGCATCATCAAAGCAGTAATTTGATAACCAATTTAATTCATAAATAATCATAAACTCATTACCCACCTATCAGCCACAAGTACCTACAGTGTAACCGTGAGATTGGTCATACTAGTCGCGTGAGTGCACGAACACGGAACCATAGATAACAGACGTATATATTATATAATATATATAGATTCGTTAGTTCCATACAAGAAGATGCCCCCTATAATTGGCACCATCTATTGGCGTGACTAGAAGTTTTGACTATGACAGAACCATAGATCCGAACACAAAAAACTATTTATAATTATAAAAACGAAATTGTGACAAAAATGAATAAAAGTCAATATTTCAATTCAGATAGGAACATTTTATTACAATGATAATCATATGACAAATTATGAATAACAACTTCAATTTATGAGGACATAATTATGTAATAATAATAATAGTAACGCACTCCCACCATGGAAATTATTTGTCAGCACTTCCTGTCAGATTGATGACTTCTTAATTATTTCATATTGTGTTTCATTATAAATTTTTATCGCTTGCTGTTATTCTCGCAGTAAAATGAATGACCCCAATGATCGAAAACATATTGATGTAAATTCTGAAATAATAATTTTAAAATCTACTTAATGACAAAATATAAAAAGACAATGGTCGCCATTTACACTTTTGTAAGAATGCGCAAATATAATATATACATTTTATATAGGTAGGTACGTAATTTACTCAAACATAATCTTCTTTATATACCTACCCATTTTTTATGTTTGCCTTGGTAGCCTTGGTGCCTTGCAAATGTGAAAATTACAATAGGTAGGTACCATTATTATTTCGATGCCATATGACTGAAAAAAAAATTCAAGGAGCATACAAGTGTATATACTTATAAACATAATATAATAAAAGTAGACTTACCCATTAACTTATTTTATCAGCTATCGGATTGCAAATCCTTTTTATCAATATGGTTTAAAAACGCCGAAGAGCAATATTATTCTGACAATTGACATTATGTCAACTCGAAAAATATTGCACGACTGCTTTTGTTTTGAAAATATCATGTAGAATTGACATGAAATTTGAAAAGACTGGTCGTAAGGTCGAATGTTGATTGGCTGGATCATGGGTGAGCTCTAATTGGTCATTGAAATGGCCTTGTATCATACGACTTCGTGTGCGACCGTGCTGCCATCTATTCTGAAAACTGAATATTTCTGATGTATTAGGTGGTCACGTTCGCTGTATGGAACTTTCACCCCCCTGCACGGAACCAACTCCAGCCATCTCAGTATTAAAGGTTTGTGCCTATGTACCTGGATTGAATTTTTGTGTAACCACCCTCCGCCAGCATCCAAATCCCCTTTTCTACAGTCCACTGAAAATCATCACTTATCGATATGTAGCCACTAAACTCTTTTTCTAATAAATCTAAGACCCAAAACACCGACTCAGTACCTAGTATATAATATAAATAATTATATATGTATGTTTTCATGACCTAAATAATTAATATTTGGATCGTATATAATATAATTTTACAAGGAGTTTATAAATAAATACGGTTAGCCAAATAAAAATAAAATAAAAATATGTACCTATACCATTTGAATCGCCATGCTTATTTTTTTCTTAGATATCCCTTTTATTCATCAAATGATATTTTTCAATAAGAACCTCTAAAGCACTTATCGACTCATTTGAATTAAGATTTTTTTTCAATACAAAAAAAGATTTTAAAGTGTTTGAAAGCTGTTCAAAGCTAAATAAATTATTTTAACAAAAGAGAATAAATTTATAAAAAAAAATCAACGAAAAATTCAAATATATATTGAAATTAAATCCGGGGGTAATATTTAATAACGATCAATTATTCAAAACCAATCCGCATATTAATCTAAAAAAACAATTATTTCACAAAATCCACTCATGGGATGGTCTAAAAAATAATTTGAGTACTGAGAACCCAGGAAGCATAAGTAGAAAATAAGTTACAAATTAGTTAGATGCAGTTCTTACATCACCGCATACCTATTTATGCATGAAAAAATTTACATTAATATACTACTCTTGGCATAATAATGTTAATGTAAAGCATATAAGATACACTTAAAGTATAATAATTACAAGATAAAAAGAACTTTTTATATGCAACGTTTGTAAATTTTCTGTTCAATTATTATGCTCAATATGCTCAAACTTACAAAACAAACAAATATAGAATACTGAAATGTCATTTTGATTTCCATAGTAATGCACCTATATATTAATAATTTAGTCGCTAGGACGACCTACTTAGCAACCAATAATAGTCGATTGGATTACGGATTTCTTCCAAAATAACTTTTCATACAAAACAGAATTAACTGAAAATGAATTCAATTCTCCTTAAAGATGGCTAAAAGTATTAAAAGAATGCATTAGCATCGTGTTCTGATATATTCTAAAATTTTCAAATGTCTAGCTAGTCGGGAAGTTAGATAAAAATCGATTGCAAGGTTTGTAATGGATAAACGACCACCGGACAAATAAGAATGCGACCTAATAAAAACGTTGTAATAAAATACCGGGCTATACCAACAGGTTGATTGCGGTCGTATTCGTAATAATTTTACGTAGTTTATTTACGTGCTAATTGTTTTTTTTTCTTCAGATTTTCAGATTTTAAATAGATTGAGCATTTTGAATAGTTTTAGTTTTCAAAAAAAAATATAATAGAGTCATAACTCACATTTGACCAATTTTGTCATTTTTAGTTAAATTAATATATATACTTAGTGATTCTAAAAGCATTAATTTATATAAAGTAAAATAGTTGGGTATCAAAAGTCATTTTAAGCTATATGAAAATTGTTGACAAAGTTGATTACATTTTTCAATGAATAATGTGAGTTCTGTAACCAAGGCATTTCTAACCAATCATGAAGCACTATTTCTCATAGTGTGCTGTGTGTTTGCAACTTTAGGAGTATTTTATACATTTAAAAAAAATGTAAATCGACTCACTTACTCATTGATATTCAAGGGAGTTCAATACCTTTCTTCTAATTACAGAAAACAGTGCTCTGGTGATTTTTTGTGATTAATTGAAAACTTGATTTTTGGAATATGTATGTTAGTTATGACTCTAGGCAAATCATGTTGACTTTTTATCTGAAAAATACTATGTAGAAATTTTAATAAACCTAGAAAAACTGGACACTTTGGCTATATTCAATGAGAAATACAGTTTATTATAATTCATGTTGCAGGAAAAGGAAGAAATTGACAGAAGTGTAGATCTTGGCTTCATAAGTGGTTGACTATCCAAGTAATTAGAGTTCTGATAAAACTGTAATAGGAAAGAAAGATATATCACAAGTTGGTTGCCAACCTTCGACAGAAGACGACAAAAAGAAGATAAAAATTACATGGAGGACTTTTTCCATATATAATGGAATATAACAGATGTTAATAATATATATATAATATTATCAATACGATATTTTCTAATTCAAATTCTGGCATTTAAGTAATTTTAAAAGACATATCGTCTCTGTTCTGACAGAACACACTAACTGGAGAATACTAGTTTTGAGTAATTTGACTTTGAAGTTGTTAAAATGTTTGAAATGGTCTATCATGTGAGTTTATGAAGTAATCGTAAAAAGGATGGCTTTAAAATAAAGACTGTTTATGAATTAAGAAGGTTTCCAGACGGTAAAGTTTGAAATAAGGAACATTTTGGTATAACTAACTCAATATGTCATTTTTTCGAACTAGTTTCTTCTGCCAGAACAGTGACGATATGTTGCCTTGAATTAAAATTGGTCAAATCCAATTTTTTTTTTCATATAAGTAAGCCGTATGAAATCTTGGTTTGATATCTACAAAAATAATTTACCAAAGTTGAACAAATCTAATGTTGGATGGTTGGACTGTGTTGGGTAATATATTTTTTTAAAATCTTTTTTTGTTATAAAAAATAAAATTGTTCCTTATGTCTCCAGCTATATTTTGTAATATCATAATACCTACTTTTTTTCCAATAAATAAATGAAAATAAAATAAATAATAAGTATATACCTACAAATAATAACACAAAGTAAATGAATGGATAAAGAGGCGAAAGGTTTACGCGATATGATAGAGATTGCCATTCAGGTAGGTCTAAAATCTACTGGATTAAGGAACTTATATAATTCAGTGAATAATTTACATAGCAGCAAAGAACCGGTGATTGTGTTTAATGGATAAAACTAAGGGAGGCCTTCATATAGTAGTGGAGCAATCCCGGCTGTTATGTTAATGATGATTCTGAAAACATAGTAATATTTACAGAATTTATTTTGTTGCATTTACAGCTGTTGTTAGTGTGATCAATTTGGTCATGCATGCACTTGTATCACTCGTGTTTTTATCCGCCCAATTTTTCTGCTTATAAATGAATTCTTCAAAAACACAATCGCTCGGTGCTTTTATCAATTTCAACAAAGCGTTGAAATTGATAAAAATACTGGCTGGGCATGGAGGGGTTAGGTTTGTTGAATTTGTATTGTAAAGC
The DNA here is from genome assembly GCF_057557595.1 of Rhyacophila brunnea. Taxonomy (NCBI): domain Eukaryota; kingdom Metazoa; phylum Arthropoda; class Insecta; order Trichoptera; family Rhyacophilidae; genus Rhyacophila; species Rhyacophila brunnea. The sequence continues at coordinate 16,534,461 of NW_028232893.1, read as the reverse complement.
GATTCAACGTTTTCGATTACCATATCAAAAGGCTTCATGGGGTTGAATCCGCACCCCCACGACCACCCCTGTGTGAGAGTGGGGATTGCGTACTAGCAAGATATGCAGCGAACTAAAACTGGTGTGTTTCAATTACAGCGGTTCTCAACACGTAAGTAAAATTACTACTGTTGGAGGGACCTAAACGATGGATAACCGAAAAGAAATATGCGCACTTAAAAACATACTTACATGACTTTATAAAGAAAATACAGTTACATGTTTATAATTAGATATTATACATAATAATAATTATAGTCTAGATTTATGTTATTCTAGTAGAGTTTAAATTTCATTTTCCCAACAATGACTAATTTAGAGTTATCTAGTTGTAGTATTGTGGCGACGAGATAGAGTCATACAGTAATAACTAAATAATAATAATCTATTAAAAAGATGCATTAAAACTCACTGGGTCGAACAACAAGGATAGGGTGAATTAGGAAAGGCATTCATCTAATAGGGAATCGACCCTGGCTGATGATGGTATTGATAATATGAAACTATGAACGCTCGTATTTGAGGCTACTAGTTTTGAGTCGATTACTTTCGTATTCCACCATATTATTCAGATATTAATCATATTAAAACAATAATAATAAAAAGAAATGTTAGTAAATATTTAGAAAAAAAAGTTAAAAAATTACTTAAGAGGCGTGAATAACAATAAAACATTATATGAAAGATTCTAAAAATATAAAATATGGAGACTAATGAATATAATCGATTTTACACTCCACCTTCGGCTTAATACTATTTTACCTGTAAAATATACCTGCTGTAACTGTTAGATAAAAGAATGCACCATATAGCTAGTCATTGAAGAAGCGACATTTGTCCTGGCTTGGTCACATGCTACGGAAGCCTTAAGAGAGGTTCAACCTGGTCTGCCTTTTATTAAAATTTAAGCCAGCTGACAGTATCCTGGAATCCTGCTAAAAACCACCCACAGTATATATAAATAGAGCAACGTGATGCTGATATAACTTGTAAGATATATGAAAACGGATGAGTGTTAGGGATTCTTGTCTTTGGAGGTGTCACCTAAACTAGTCCTTACATTAAATATAATATAACTTAACAATTAGGTACGTAATGCACTGGCCTTTTATTTGAGGGCTCTTTATTGTTATAAATATTTATGTAATTTACAACAAAGACGCGCGTTAACATGTTTTTACTCCTTACTTCAGTTTAAGTTTGTCAATTTATGGATACGGCCGTATGATGTAGCTTAACCACTGGGGAATGCCAAAAGAAATAGCGTATTTCAAAAAAACACGACCTTATTCTTAGGTTAATAATTATTATAAAGCAATCATTTTTGGTAGGATTTTTATCACACTTGAATGGTCAAAAACATAGCTTATAATGAGTATTTTTAGAATTATCTTGAAATGTGTTAATCTTGCCCATTTTTTGAATAATAATATGCCCGATTCTTGTCAAATTTGGGATCACAGAGATTATCAATATAATTTTTTATCGTAAATATTTCACTATAATAATGTTGACATAAATTATACTGATGGTGTTATAAATGCGTTAAAAATTAATAAATGTAAAAAATCTTAACACCACTGCACATTTATATACTGAAAGATGACTATATTCTAAAACATTAGAGCGAGGGGTTTAAAAGAATACTATTTATATAATAAAAATACTTTATGCAGTCATCAAATGTTTAAAATAAATATAAAGGATAATAAGGCTTCAAAATTATATAAATAGATTATCTACAGCGTTTAAGAAATGTCCAGGATCATCCTTTGAAAATAGAATAAAAGCTCCATTTTGACCTATGCTGAGCATGTCCCCCCTTAATAGTATTGTATCAAGTTGATGAATCAATATTTTTGTTAACATAGGTACCTAAAATATTCAACCGCGCCTTTTATGTATTGTTTTGGTGTTGCTATATTTTTGGATTGTCAGTGTAGAAATTTATTTTCCCTTACTTACCACAATATTATAAATCAATAAAGACTTAAAACCCACTATGTAGAATACTAGAAAAGGAACTCATCTAGTAACAAACAGGATGTCATTCAAATGAGACGACACACGTCTCGTTTTAATAAATTTATGTTTCACCCGCATAATGTCGCGAAATTTTGACAATCTCAATGCTTTAAAGCAAACTGTATCGAATGACTGCGTAAACACTTAGCAAAATTATTCCTCGCGCTTTAGTGTTTAGCCTTTATTTCGGGATCAAGTGTTTTATTTCGTTGACGATTCAACGATTTTTTCTTTTCCAATGGGGTGCTGAGTGATTTCAAATGTTTCTTTTTTCAATGTTGATTCAAGTTTTTAAAGGGAAGAATTTTTCATTTCAATACTCGGAGAAGAAGGTAATGATAATTTCGATTATTCTAGCTTTCTTCATTATCATCATAAGTATTGATGAAACAGCCGAGGTAGGTCTGCAATCTTAATCCAATTCAGGATTACAATTACTCTTCTTCCCGCTACCATAATTTGGGTCAACCAATACTCCTCTACTCAGAGGGCATTGCATGAAAACTTTTCAGATTGGGAAACTCAGATTCATTAGTTGCAAAGTTGTGATGCTTTAGATAATGTTAGATTCCCCAAATTCCTCTTAAACTTTACGGTTGTGGTGTATACGCCAAACACGATCTTCATTTTTTATTCCAAATATCCATTCAAAAATTAGAAGACCATTTTCAGTGATAACCCAGTGTTGTGATTCCTTGATGAAACCAGACCTCAGTAGTATTTTGTATATTATCTGGATTTTAGTTTTTCGATATGATACTTCGGATTTTACGTACTACTTTTGTAGAAGAATACTGAAGTGAACAATCGCTGGAAAAATGTCGTCATGTAGTGGTACCCAAGGGGCACTAAACATCCATAGGGACGCCCCAAAACTAGATGGATGACTCTTAAAGTTCGGTGGTATGAAGTAAATATCATGTTCAAAATAAAAATAAAAATTATTATTGTTCAAGCCAATTAATATCCTGTCCACGTTTTTCACCCCAGTGAATCGGTATCGTGAGGATAGAGAAAGGACTCAATAGACGTTTGAAGTAAATCAGTATAATTTAAATATTTAAAGAGTATAAAACACACCATCCGTAAAGATATATACAACTATAAATACCACTGAGAATAGTGTCAAATAAGAACTAAGGCAGGGGTTAACTTCTAATACAAGTTTTCGTAATAAGTACAAGTATACTAACTATTCTCTACATACGATCGTCAACGTAATAGTAATCTATTTTTAAGTAGGTACCGGAATGTTTTCTGTATAGTGCTACTCACTTACTCGGAACCCCCCCCCTTTACGGTCGTCGTAATTATACTCCACTTTATACAGTCCACTTACGTCGAAATAATTGCAATAAGTTATTTTAACTAGTGAGAAGTAAATAATTCAGTACACCTGTATTGTACACGTTTCCCTGAATTACCTGGTCCATCCAGTCACGTGTAAAGACAAAGCACTCTATCCCACACGCTATAACGGACAGGTGGGGACACGTGGACCGGGCGAAAACTGATTTATAAATTCTTACCACCTCTTTTGTTAGGGGCATTTTCGCGCGAACGTTTTCCGAAAAAAATAATTAATTGGTCAAGGGGAGCTAATTTCGAGTATTTTAAAAAATGTTTCGACAAAACCTGTGCTGGAACAAAGGCCGTTGCGCTTTGGGAGTGGAATTTAAATGATGGAAAAGAATTTACGCTTTAATAAACAAGTTGATTTTGAACTTGAAAGCTTCATGCGAAATGTAATTGAAATTTTTTCCGCTTTATGAATTTAAAATTGAATTATTAAGCTTTGAAATAATACGTGATAATTTCAAAACAACTTTCACTTCAATTACACATACTTCCGCATATTAATTATATAATATTATAGTATATTATAGACACCCACGGTGGCCGCGCGGCTTAAGCGTTGGAGTATCACGCCGTGGGTCCCAGATTCGAATCCTGGGTCTGGCAAGTACACATATATTGTTTTTCAATTTGTGCGTGAGTCAGGGTATGGACCTAATAGGTTAAGCAAGTGGCTGATATCCATTTTTCGTAAAAAACAAAAATCTGTTAATCCAAACATCTACTCTGTGGAGGCCCATATGATCCTTTTAGGATCGGACATGGTCGGAAAATATTATAATAAAATCTATTTTTAAGTAAATACGCACAATTACTTTTTTATGATTTTGGGTATGTACATATTATATAAAGGGAAATAATATCTCAGTGACTTGAATTTTGCAGGCGACATTATTGTCTTTAAAAATGATCCAGAAGACCTTTAGAACAGGATACAGAAGCTTACAAATAAAAACAGCCAGGCACGGTTAGAGATAGATGTATCGAAGACAAAATTATGGATAAACTGCTTTTCTGAATCAAAAGCAGTCCTCATTAATGACACTTAAATCGAGCATGCAAAGAACTACGTCGATCTTGTACAAAAAAATTCATTTGACGGCGGTATGTATGATGAGATTACTCATAGAACCAAACTGACATGAAGTACATTTGGGCACCTGAATAGAATCTTCAAAAATAACATCTTATTGTGTTTAACCAACGTGTGCTACCAACGCTCACGTATGAATGTCAAATATTGACTAATTAAAAAATTATGAGTAGCGCAACGTGCCATGGAAAGGTGCATGTTAGGAATAACGCGTAATGATCACAAACGAAACCAATGGGAAAGCATGCAAACAAGAGTACACGTTGTGATAGAGGTTGCTAGGAAAATTTGGTGGATGTACGTGGTGAACTAAAACCAAGAAGATTCAAGGAATCTAGGGGAGATAGTAGTGATGGATCAACCCCGGCTGATGATTATGATGACACGTTACTATACATAATAGTACAGTCAATCAAAATACTAAACTATATACTCCCTCTAGGACAAGTAAATTAAATAACATTTGATGAGAAATACGTGGTAATTTCTTTAATTTTATTGTGATAACTGCCAATTCATGGTGAAAATGTATTGTATTAATAATTTTAATAAAACCCAATTTTATTTGTCCATTATTTCCACTAAATCCACGTGGATTCGGTAAAAAAAATGTATTTTGTTAAAATACTTGTTAGCTATTTGACCAATTTAATGGATTCTTGCTACGTTGAAAAAAACATAACGTACCTAACTACCTATTTTTATTAGTTTTGATAGGTCTTCTATTTTGAAACTAAGTACCTGACACTATCGATATTCATTTCTAGTGTTAAGTGTGATAATCTAATTGTCAAATGCAATGCCTACCTGAACTGAATGAGTCCATCTTGTTAATCTATTTTCGTATATCGTTTGAAGTATTCTCTGTTATTATTGATTAATCTCTGTGGAATCTAATTAAATACTAAAACCGAAAGTGTTTTCATTTTATAAATAAACTATTATATCGACCGTGTTTAGGAAAAAGGGCGTAACCCTCACTGAACAAATTTTACAGGAGAGGCAAAAAACGTTTTTTGAGAGTTTTTAGTTTAACATTTTTTTTAAATAGGCACAGGCATTGGGTGCATGATGATTGATGATTTGGTGTAATATATTTTCGATCTAATAATAATTAAAGAAGTTATTACAGAAAAATCATTAAAATTGCGGATAAATGCTTTTTTCCATAAATTAAAAATTAATTAATCTCAATTAAAAACTTAATTTAGATAATAATTCGGCATTTTCTGCTTACTTCCTTTTTATAGAACGTGTATTTTCTTGTATTAATTGTTAATATCTAATAAAAGCACTTTTAGAAAAATCGAGGGTTACTCCCTTTTTCCTAAACACAGTCGATATAATAACATTTTATTAAGTATGTTACATTATTTCACATAACTTAAACATTATTTCAACAGAGACGAAAAAATAATGTGTCTGCTAAGTTTAATAGAATTTGAATAAAATTAACAATATTGTGAAAGATTGCAACATGTTTTTCCATGCATATTATATCCGTCCATAAAGATAGCATATTTTCTAACCATAGACATCGATTCCAAAAGACAGTTACAAATTCCACAACCCTCGACTGGAGAGTTTGCAATCCATTAACTGCGTTCGATACCGATAGATGTCGTTGCAGGCAACGGTTTTACTGCCACCATTTGGGAACCATTATTGTATTGAAGCGATCGCGGTTCTAAATTGATTAATTATTACCAAACGGCTAAGCGGTTTGTGAGTGCAAAATTGAGTAATGGAGATCGAATGAAAGTGTTAATTTGATGGTTTAATTTGTGTTTTCATGCTATGGCAGTTAAATAATTAATTACCATTGTATACAGTTCAAAAGTGGTTAAATAATGAGTTTAATTCATTATTACTTGCTCATAATAATTAACCAGTAATGCAAGTATTGCTAGCAATGATGTTAAAATTAATTATCACTATATAGAAACTATATACGTTGGAGTTATTGGGACTCAAACTTTTACTTTCCATGTGAGTGTAAGCAGTCGATTTGTCTATGATTCATGCAAATTATATCTTATATTTACGTTTAAGCGCGTACATAAGTGAAACGGAAAATAATTTTAAGCAGTATGTGGAACGAAGTTTCGGCCGCGTTGCCATTCGGAGAGCGATAGTCGACCTGTTTGCACGTCAATTTGTTTTGTGATGGCGTCGGAGGAATATATTCTTAAATCGTGTAAAGATGACTAAAAACGTTCCGCATGTACTTGAAAAAGAAAACATATCAATGAATATACTATTATTATTACGAATATAATAATAAACATGACATAAAAAGGACGCATGTTGAATTTTTATGACAAATTGTATTTCGTTCGGCTCGTCTTATTTGCACAATCCGCGCATCGCCTAGTCACGATCTTTTTAGACCATACCTCAGCTGAGGTATAGCCTTAACCAGAGGTCCTTCAAATTCCACCAGAATGCAATCTATTTTATGGTCAACACTATCCCTTGACGAGGAATGAGTTTAAGTTAATACTGAAGCTAAGAACAGGGCACACAATGGGCAAAAGATTTGATGTCCTCATGAAAAGAAGCAAATCGCAACTCTGCGATGAATAACATGTTTTAGAGGACGTGGTACATATAGCACTACAATGCCCTAAATATGAACTTCACAGAGAACAGCTGCGAATTGCGGATATCTATGAGAATGTCGACGAATTTAAGGGTGTTCTGGCGGTGGGTAAGACGGAAAAGCTAGGCAAAATTGTAAAGTTATTTAACAGAATAGAAGTGAGAACCTGATCGATGGATCCCCTTCTAGAAGAGAAGAGGCGATATGATAGCGAGTCGCAGTGAAAACCTCGGTAAAATCACAAAAAAAAAAAATGATTAACTAAATTCAGTAACATTATACTAACTGAATCGTGACAGACATCTTAAAATATTAATAACAATAAAACATTACAATAATTATAATTGGTTTAAAATTTGTACAATTCTATTTGAATAGTTTGTTTGCAACCATCTTCATTATTTACGAGTAATGACAATTTAATGCGATTAATGAATGTATTAATAGTGAGTATCAAATGTATCCACTACGGGTTTTGACAAACATTGTATTATATAAGCAATGATTAACTGCATTCGCTATAAGGATGCACTGACAATAATTGATGGGTTTGAATATGCGCGTGAAAGTATCAAAAGGTTACAAAAAAACGACTCAAATATAACAAATAGATAACAAAATATAAAACTTAAATCAATTAGAATTTTAATTAAAATTTTATCAAGTAACCTCGGTCGATAGTGCTAATTTTTAATAACATGTTATTTATCAATTTAACGTTAATAATTGAGTTCCACACGTCAAGATTTTTCTATTCAAATTCTAATACCCTTGGCCCAATTATAACTTAGAAATTATACCAACTACCCTTTCCTACAACACATTACCTCCCTTTCTAGCCTAACCACACATTATTGACAATAATAAATTATAAATTTACACCAACTCAAATATAAATTGTAGTCCTCTAACTTGAAAAGCTAACAATTTGAGCAAAACACGTGGCGTAGAAACAATATAATATGTGGTAAATACCAAATTGTAACGCAAATATTATAAAAATGCAATGTACTCGTATTATAATTGGGTTTATTACCTATAAATAAACAATTTGTATTACCTATGTATTGGTGATTTATTTTCGTAATTTAATGATATAAATATTTTTTTTATGTACAACTTTTTTTTAATTTTCTGTTGAATCATATAAACTTGACTTGACTAGCTTAAACGCTCAAAAAATATTTTGTACTTGATAGAAATAATACTGAAATGTCATTTTGACATGTCATATTGATTTCCATAGTAACGCACGTATATATTGACAATTTAGTTGCTAGGACCCCAGAGCAACCAATAATGGTGTCGAAATAACTTTTTATACAAAACAGAATTGTGTTCTGATATATTCAAAAAGTTTCAAATGTCTAGCTAGTTGGGAAGTTAGTTCAAAATCGATTGCAAGATTTGTACCAAACAAAGAACCACCGGACAAATAAGAATACGAGCTAAGAAAAACGTTGTGAAATTATAAAAAGGTAAATATTTGCATCCGTTTCATATTAAAACAAAAGTTCAAAGAGACCAAACAAAATAAATATATTCAATTGACAAGGAAAAACCCAGTCCTATCCAGAGTAAAAATAGCTACATATTAATTAGTATTGTGATTGTTTTTTTATTAACACTCTTTAAATATGAAAAAAAATCAATATTTCAATTAGGGTAGTTATCTAGTTACTTATATCTCTAATTCTTTCGATCATTTTTTACTTCATTGTTGTGGAATAGGGATTTTTGGCATTCAGAATTTTTATTATAACTCAAGCCCCACAATGAGGCTAAATAATTATGCTGATAAAAATTTCAATTTAATTATTCACATGACGTGTGATACTTATTTTCCTTTAAAAAAATATTTAAATTAAAAATTAATAAACGGTACATGTAAAGAAAATAATTGACGTTGCTATCGTAAGCAGGAATACATACCAATAGTTAGCAGTGGCGAAAGGTAGAGGTAGGCTTTTAAGATACGATATAAATAAGCAGTCAGTTAAACGTATTTGTTTTCATTGCATGATGTGTCGACTTTGTAAACTTTACCTAATTCAAACCATAATAAAATATTTATCTATTTATAAAAAAAAAATTATTCCATAAAATGATACATAATTTAAGATACTTTGTAGATAGAAGAATATTTTTCTTTTACTATTTTGGTTTGGTTTAGACACGGCTTAATAAATTTTATAAAACAAACTAACATCATTAATTAATTATAATGTACTATGTATTTTTAATTCAACGAAAATAAATAAGTATTACTGAAATAGTATGTACTATATTCGTCGAATGGCTCATAGTATATTTAAACTATAGTGGTTTGGTCTAGGCAGAGTTTAAAATTAAATTTTAAAACTAACCGACACCATCTGTAAATTATTGTATTATTTTTTTTCGACCATGCCCGATCCTAATAGGATCATATGGGCACTGTGGACTCCTCCACAGAGTAGAGGTTTGTATTAAACAGATTTTGTTTTTTACGAGAAATGGATGTCAGCCACTTGCTCAACATATTAGGTCCATACCCTGACTCACACAAATTGAAAAATAATATGTGTAGGTATTTGCCAGACCCAGGATTCGAACCTGGGACCCACGGCGTAATAGTCCAACGCTTAAGCCGCGCGACCACCGTGGATGTCAATCTATAATATAAACTAAATATTATTAGCTCAATGAAAACAAATAAGTATGACTGACAAAGTTTAGTGTGCACTATTTATGTCACATCTGAACAGCGTACTTCCAAGCCTCACCACTGCTAGTTAGTTATATTTATAATTTGATAAAATTTGACGAAGATTTATTTGATATAAGATCTTAACAAGGGGACAAATGAAATAAAACTATCAATGCAGTGATAGTTAGTTGCCTTAGAACTATAGATAACGTAAGAGAGGTAACATAAAGTGAGTTGGTTACAGTGACGAATACCACCAGGTTTGTTAATAACGTAACGGGTACCTAAAACCAATTCACCGCAGTCGCTACGCTCGGTCGTAGACCCGCTACGGCGTAGACCCACTACGATTTATGTCGTGAATTTATCAATTGACAGCTGTAGCCATTCCCGGGCGACCGTAAAGGAAAGCACTGGATTTTATTCGAAGCATGAATGCTTCTAGAAATATGTTAAGGAATAATCATTTATCACAAATATCTTCAAGTCAACTGGACTCACAAGAACACTGCTTAACCACCATCTTGGACCACAGAAGGTTGAAATATTTAAAATATAAAAATTTATAGCATGCAGATTGCTGTAAAAAGTGTCTTGAAGAAGTCATGACTTTATGAAATTCAAAATAATATCTTTTTCACACTTCTTCCGACCCTATAAATAAGACTGGTAGTCATTGCGAATTCGATGAAAATTATGGTAGTATCCAACAGGCCACGAATTGTAAGTAATTCTATTGTAAGAATTACCATGGGTGTTATATTTTTAATGTTTTTTTTTGTGGCGGTTATTTGAGGGGTATATCTTATTCCACTACAACAAATTTTTGGCAAAAACTATTTACGGTGTTGATGTTATATGTGTTTTTAGTATTGGAATAAGTTACTTTTGTAACTAATACCGATTTTGAAGTTGATTTTTCTACTGTATAGAATGCGATTAGGTTATTATACACAAACAATTCTTGTTCATTTTCCTTTAAATTCTGGCATTTATAGCTCATTTTCGTCAAGTAGTGGAATAAGTTCATCTTGAAAATACACCCCTCATTTCTTACAGAAATAATAAAAAAATGAATAATTCATTGAATAAAAAAATAGTTCGTTAATTGGTAGCAACAGCAAAAAGTTGGAGAGATCCGGATAGCGGATTAAAAATACAAAAGCTGATTGCCAAAACAATTACACAATTTAGAAAGCGCATCAGTGAAAATTGTAAGAACCTCTAGAAATTTTGGTCTAGAATTACATAGGGTAAACATAGCTTAGCAGTCAGAACCCTTTTGCGCGTGTTCTAATTGCGCTGGATTGCCATTTTTTACAACGTTCTTAGCTCGTATTCTTATTTGTCCGTCACAAATATTGCAATCGATTTTAAACTAACTTCCCGACTAGCTAGACATTTGAAACTTTTAGAATATATATCAGAACACAATGCCAATGCATTTTTTAATACTTAAAACCATCTTTAAGTAGAATTGAATTCATTTTCAGTTAATTCTGTTTTGTCTGAAAAGTTATTTTGCACCATTATTGGTTGCTAGGGGTCTGAGATCCTAGCAACTAAATTAATAATATGTACGTGCGTTACTATGAAAATCAATATGACATGTCAAGTACAAGTTTTTTTGATCGTTTAAGCTAGTCAAGTCAAGTTTATATGGTTCAACAGAAAATTTAAAAACGTTGTATATAAAAAGTTCTTTTTATCTTGTAAATATTTCTAGTGGTTATATATTTTTCACGTGTGTTTTCAAATTTTGTATTGTAATGATTGTAACGAGTTTAGGTGGTTAGGACATAGGGATAGGTAGGGTTAAAGTTAAAGTTAAAGTTAAAGAAATAAGGAAGTACGGATTGGAAACCACAAAGAGAGCGAGCATGAGATATTAATGGGTCGACGAAGAGTTAAAATTAAAAATACGATATTAGTGAGTTAAAGTTAAATGCATCTAAATTAAAAGAACCCATTATATTAACATAAATTGGTGGACCAATAGATAAATAAAAATTATTAAAATTAACGATAGGTAGTGTCTTAAGGCATGGTGCCCGCAGACCAGGATCTTCAGTTAAGTCACATCCATCATCTTTGGGGTCTGAACTAAGAGACTGCTGCTACAGGATGTCTGACTTCTTCGGCGGCCGGTGCCAAGAGAAGGACTTCCTCTGAAAACAACGCATTTATCTTGCTCGCGCTGGATATTCGAAAACCACCATTACTCCCTCCACATTTGCACTGTCACCGTCCGAACATAGAGTTGAGAAAGTGTTGTCATTCGTAGATGGTAGTATAAAATTGGTTATGTTATAATATATTTTGAACATAACAGTATATTCATAACCATACATTTGGTCAACTACCTTACAAATTACAAATATGTAGCTCTACGCCAAAAAGAATTTGATTATTGATTTTCGTTTAACGTAGACAAAACATCAATCAGCGATTAAATAAAGTAAATTGTTATATCATAAAGCAGCGTTCAACCATCCATTAAATTTCTATAGAATAAGGATCCGTTTGGTTTTGTCAAAATAAACAACCGCTCGAGGGAACTTATTGACGTATTATATAATGTGCTACGCAGGATGTTTCGACTTATTTCAGTATGATTCTGTGGGAAGAGGCATTGTTGTTCGGCAAAGCTGTTTTCTAAAAGTCAACAAATGAAAACTATTCTGACACTTAGTATATCGTAAAATGTAAACGGAATTAATGATATTGACTTTTACTTAGAAAAAAAAGAAAATTATAATAGGAAAACTTATTTATTTGTAATATTAATACTATCGACCGAAGGTATTTGACTTTAAATTCTACTGGATTAAAATTTTGTACTTTTCCATTTGAGTCGTCTTTTGGAACCCGGGTTTCGCCTTTTGGCATCCTCAGTAACTATGTACACTCACCAAAAAGCAAATATACACTCACAACGAATACAATTAACTCTTACATAACTTATCAATACAATAAAGTAGGTAAAAAAATTATCACATACCTATTATTATTGATAAGGTAGAGGATTTTTTACAAACACTTCAAATATTTATAATTTGTTAGTTATATATTGTTTAATTGACTTAATAGGTAGGTGATAAAGTTTTTACCTACTTTATCATATTGATTTGTTATATAAGTTTGTTATATAAGTTATACTGTTTTTCGGACCCTGCGATTATCTGTATTTATGGGACCCAACTCGAGCAAGTCAGCAGCTACGTCTATCTTGGATAGCAGGTGTCCATAGACGGAAGCATGCACGATGAAATTGTTCGAAGAACAAAGCTGGGATGGAGTGCTTTCGGACGTCTGAATAGTATCTTCAAGAGTGACCTACCAATCCTACCATTATGTCTTAAGCGTAGGGTGTTCAACCAATGTGTGCTACCCGTGCTCACGTATGGCTGCGAGACGTGGACCCTCAACACGAGAGATGTCCAAAGGCTGAGAGTCATGCAGCGAGGCATGGAGAGGTGTATGTTGGGCATCACGCGAAAGGACCGTAAGAGAAACGAGTGGGTTAGGAAGCAGACAGGAATACGCGATGTAATAGACGTTGCCAAACAGCTGAAATGGAGATAGGCGGGGCAAATTGCTCGCCGAAAGGACGGCCGCTGGACAAATGCCGTCATCCAGTGGTACCCAAGGGGCATAAAACGGCCACAGGGCCGCCCTAAAAGCCGCTGGATTGACGAACTGGTAAAGTTCGGCGGAAATACGTAGCAGCAAACGACACAGGACCGAGAGAGTTGGAGAAAGCTTGGGGAGGCCTTTATCCAGAAGTGGATTGACCCCGGCTGATGATGATATAAGTTAGAGTTAATAATGATTGTATGTGTTTTCAGTGTATATTTGCATTTTGGTAAACATGATTTTGGTGATACATAGTGCCCGAAGATCCCGAAAGGTGAAACCTGAGTCGCAAAAAACGACTCAAATGGAATAGTACAAAACTTAAATCCGTTAGAGTTATTTATTTGATTTTTTCTTCTGGCGGTACCTACTGTCTTATATTGTAAATTGGCGGCGCTTTTTAGTGGACTGTGGTAGGAAAGGATGTTTTGTATGCAAGGGTAGGCAGTTACATAAGAATTAATTTAGGCACTAACCTTTGATGTTGAGATGGCGGGTGTGTTGGGCTAGTTTTGTGTTTCCGCACTCAGACAACTAGTACGATCACTGCACTGTGCTTGTGACGGAAAGGTACTCGTAAGTAATGAGTTTATGAATTACGTTGATTGATGCCATATTGGTAAAACCGTAAATCGTAATGGAATTACTTCATCATAAAAGTGGAGTGAGATATTTATTCAACCGCGATAGCGTGATATATGAGCGTAGTTATACGCAAAGCAGCCATTCCACACCAACCTCAATCAGAGATAGAAGCACTTTTATATAAAGTGTGTTTCTTTAAATCCACAAAGCCTGTGTATACTGTTTATACATTTTTAATAATAGATATTATATATATATATATATGATTTTGTGTAACTTTTCAAAAGATAAAAGCATAAAATCTATGAAATTATGGTTTCTTTTGCAGTCCAGGCTGTTTTGTGCAAAACCGTTTTATTAATGAATGTTTATTCTGGAATGCAGCCAACTCTTATTTTTGTAAGAAAAATCGGTACAGTTCGGTTATAAGGAATACAGCGGAAAACACATTTTGAAAATAGCCGATATACTAGATTATTTGTTAGGTTAACCTAACCTAACCTAACCAATCTATCCTTACCTAACCTAATCTAACCTGACCTTAACTAACCCAAACCAACAAATAATCCAGTATATGTGTTTTCCGCTGTATTCCTCATAACCGAACTGTACCGAAAAAATCTTTATTTTTGAAACTATTTTCTTTAAAAAAACCATCCAAGTTACTCAAGTATTATGGGAATTTCAAAGTTCTGAAAATAATTCGAAAAACTTGTAAGTTATAAATTAATATTTAGCTGCCTGGCACTAATTTTTACATGAAAAATCTATATATTAAATTATATTATATTATAATAAATGATAAAATGAAAAACATAATTATAATGTAATTAAGAAAATAATGTTTATCAATTGAATGTAGAAAAACACACCTTACACAATAAGGATTTTAATAATTAGGTACTTACATAATATTATCATATGGTTGCTTTTTGCAGAACGAATATGGCATATTCTGCGATTCGTAAAATCTTTAAAACACATTTATATGAGATTTTTGTATGACAGAAGCTTAGCTGATTTGTACAGAACGTAAAACAAACGTGAGATTATGGAAATCACAATAACTCATTTTTTTCAAAATTGTGGCTTGGCTGCTTCGTGTATCACTACGCTCATATATTGAACTCTTCACGTTTGAATAATGCTGACACTAAGTATCCCAGGCGTTTGGTGAGAAATGCATTTTAACATAAATAATATTAATAAATATTACTGGGGTAAAAGTTATTGTTTGAAATTGGTAATTATATTCCTGTGAAATTTGTATGTTAAAAATGTATGTACTACACATTCTTATAACATTAGCGTTTCTCAGTGTGTAAGTGCTAACCGATTCCACTGACAGTATGCAAAAAATATACATAAAAATAATTAAATAATATTTTCGTGATTGATATATTATAATATATATCAAAGTTTTTGCCTACAATGTTTGTTCTCACAGAACTCGTTGATTACCACAGGTTACATTCTCAAATATTCTGAATTAATATTTTTTTAATGAAAAATAATTTATTAAAAGTACCTATAACAAAAACTTATCATATTATGCTTGAAACACACCGTTCACCGCAAATATCGGTATTTGAAAATCACTCTTTTTCACACACGTGGCTTTAATAAGTTACATAACTCTGAAATACTATTGATATCTTTTGTATTACGATAATATTTATAATAACATACTTTGTATACAGATTACGGAACTAGAACAACTTGAGACGGAGGGGCGAGGAGCTGGCTTGGTACGGAGGGGTGAGGGACCTGACTTCGGAATTCCACAGTCAGCCGCTGGATTTGTGGAATTTCCACGACGGCAGCTCAAGACGAAAACCTCTTGTGGAATTTTCAGCGCGCTTTATCGCTCTCTAGAATCTGGTGCGACTGCATGGGTAAGAAACTTTGACGAAAGATTTAAAAAACAAGTTGTTATATTTACTGCATTAATAATTATTAGTATAAGCATAAGACAAAATATTTATTTCTATTATGATTTCAATAGTATTTTCAGGGTTTTGCTTGATAAATTATTTAGTTTTAGAATGTTGGATCGATGTTCCTTTACTTTGTAACAATTTATCATACTTTTCTTGAATGTCAGAGTTTACCATTGAAATAATAAGAGTTAATTAAGTTATTTACACCATCATACTATAAGATTACTTTGTTTTTTTAAAGACAATATATACGCACTTGTTTCTTTGACAGCTTTGAAATGACTGGAGCTTGATCAAAGGGTATATCGTTTGTACGAAGGGTATCAGATGAAATCACGAAAGCCAAAACCTCGAAAGGAGAAATCTCGAAAGCCGGAATCGTGAAAAAGATTTTTTTCGACCAAATACTTTCAAATATAATTGTGTAGACAGCTTAATAAGGATAACGTAGTTACTATCTGTTGAACATACCTAATTTTGAAAACACTCATGAGAAAATAGCCAATAGAAAAAATCTTTTTTGAAAAAAAGTAAGACATCCGGCAAGATCAAAGCTGCGTCTCTTGTGTGTCACGCCCTGTGCGTTACCGCTATGCTACGACAAGCCATGCTTGATTGCGACAAATTTTAAATATTGGCCTTTTTCAATACCTGCTCATAAGCGCTCTCCAAATGCAAAGAGCGCTATACCCAAGAGACGCAGGTTCTATTCCTACCGGATATCTTACTTTTTTCAAAAAAGATTTTTTCTATTGGCTATATTTTCATATGAGTGTTTTCAAAATGATGCATATTCAATAATTGTAATGGTACATTCTTAAAATCTTGTGATTTCGTTGAATAAAAGAAATAGTTTATTAAAGTTACTATCTGTTCCTATTATAATATTTTACCTCTTTACTGATGTCAGTTACCATTGAGTTAGCAAACATTACTCAATAATATTCACATATAATTTCCTGGTCAGAAATAATGTTCTAATTTATCTGTAAACAATATTTACATTACAAAAATTAAACTTCGGTACCTCGATACAAAATAATTTATACGATTTTATAATAGAGAATACTAAATTATAATAATATAAGAAATTAAACAGTTAATTTCTCATTGTTTTACATCGAGTACCTAAGTACTTAATACTATGTTTAAAAGCCTCTAAATAAAATATATTTAACGACATTTTCAATAGTATTAGGAAAATTTTAACCCGATTTATACTTTAATTAATTAGGTTTTACCTCTATCAAATATTTTCTGGAATCTCTTTTATCGGAAAGAGATGACCGTACATGTACTATACGGTCTCCAATTTTATTAGATTAAATATGAACATTAGTTATTCTATTTGCACGGCTGATTATAGAAAGGCTGGCGGCTTCCTGTAAAGTGTAAAACGACAAGAAACATGTTTTATTTAGACATGAATACGACCCTACGCCCACGGTGGTCGCGCGGCATAAGCGTTGGACTATCATGCCGTGGGTCCAAGGTTCGAATCCTAGGTCTAGCAAGTACACATATTGTTTTTCAATATGTGCGTGAGTCAGGGTATGGACCTTATAGGTTGAGCAAGTAGCTGACATCCATTTCTCGTAAAAACAAAATCTGTTAATACAAACCTTTACTCTGTGGAGGCCCATATGATCCTATTAGGATCGGACATGGTCGAAGAGACTATACGACCCAGAGAGGTATGTTGGTCATTAATATATACGTCCATATATTTCGAGTACAATATTTTAGGGTGAAGTGTGATACAGATAACTGCATATGTACAATTTTTTGGACACGCATCCGCATTAGTGACAATCGTAGATCTTCTGTTGTAGTTTGATTTCATAACGTAATTTTGTTCCAGAAAGTTATTAATAAGTAAATTATTATAACTAACCTATATATTTTTTGGAACTGATATACCTACGAGAATTATTTTTTTTATATCCTCCAGATAACCAGTTTGTAACCGATATCAAGTCGAAAAAACACGCTACTGTATTAGTAACTTGGATCTGTGACAGATGTCAGAGATAAATATTGCATTGGGGCCCTGTTAGACTAGTTAATAACATTCCAGAATTCCCCAAGATCTTTGCAGTCTGCTCGTAAAATTCATACAACTGAAATCAGAAACTCGTATCGCAACCGGAAATGCTTTAAATAGCTGAGCATCTCAATCGTTGGAACGCCTCAACTATTTTCGATAACCTCTAGACTTACCTGCACAAATAGTTGAATGTAAATCATCGGAAATATTTGAAGCCACTATTTAAGTTTTACATTTTATATTATTTATAAATGTTAATAATCCACCAACTAAAACTATTTTCTTTTATTCTTACAAAACGAGCGTTTTTAATAATATTACAAGTATTCTGTGGACCAGTGGCGCACCCAGGGGGGGGGCCAAGGGGCCTTGGCCCCCCCCAAAAACATTGAAATTGAGAGCCAATAGATTAGATAAATAATAACACGGCAAAAAAATGATTTGAAATTCTCCAGCACCCTCTTTTGAAAAATTTCTTAGATTTTAATTTCTAATACAAAAATTTCGAAACACTAATGTCGGGTTTTTAGAAACCCAATACCTTAAGGGAACTGTCAAAAAATTCTCGGTGTCCACCCGAATTCCGGAGTGGTGTAGGTCATGGCTGGGGAGGGCTGACAGGGCTCTAGCCTGGGGGCCCGGGCTGTGGGGGGCCCGGCGTGTCGGGTTGACCAGATAAGTGAGATAAACACACATTATAAATTAGCTCTAATAGTAAAAAAAGTCGCCTGCGGCGCTATTACACTTCATGGCCATGAACATTTTCAATTACTTATATAATTGTGCAATATACTTTTTGATTATCATGTGTTGAGACTCGACAGCTCCATTATTAAAGAAGATGTATTAAAAAATCGCCAATAATTCACTGTATAAGCACCCTTACTTTGAACTAAAACACAATATGAAAAACGTTAATGTAGTGTTTCACACTGCATTTAATCTTAGCGGTAGGTAGGGGGCTCGCCAAATATCCTAGCCTGAGGGCCCGTTTCAGGATGTGGGGACCATGGTATAGGTACACCGAGTGCAATAGACAAAAGAACGACAAACGAAAAATTAAGCTGTGAAGAAGAAAAAGAGTCTATGGGACTAATAAATTTACATTCTCCTCCTTGGGCCCCCCCAATATTAAATCCTGGGTGCGCCACTGCTGTGGACCTCTGGAAACTGGGGACTAGTGACTGGAGAAGACAAAATTTTGGCTTAGATTTATTCATTGTTGTTTTTATTTAATAAAACGCATTTTTTTGTAGTACGTATTTCGCTTTTAATCAAGAGATTAGGACCGGTTCCGTCCGCCTCAGAGGGACATTTTCAACTGAATACATTTTGTTAAAACAATATTTATCAAACAAAATCCAAAGCGATAGAAATAATATAACAAAAGGTAGATAAATAATTATCCGTCCAATAATACTCGTACCTTCCCAATAACAGATTAATTTAAAACAAATGAGGTTGGACATTAATATTTCATACTACGTCATGGGCATTAAACAAATTATTTTAAATATTAACAAACCACAAAATATGAAACAATCTACACTTACAATAACATTAATATCAACAAATTATTATGATTAGTCAAAATTTACAATAAAAATTTATAAAAAATAATAATAAAATAAACAATATTATTTATTGAAATGAGATCGCATACAAAAAAAAAAATACAACCAAAATATGAGTCAAAATTAAATAAAAATTAAAATAATAAATAATGTACAATATATAAAGTTATGTTATAAAAATCCCAAATATTAAATAGGGTATAATAATAGAGAAGACACAAAATATAGTTGATCATTTAACAAATTAGAATTGGGCAAAAATTTATACCTATTAATTTCTAGGATTTCCTTTTTATCCAATTTTATAGATTTTTCATTCAAATGCAGGATTTTAGAAAAGAAATTAGATTTATTCAATTGACTTTCTCTAAAGCACCGGCTTGATACTCATGCTTTACCACGAGCTTATCTGCTCAAACCGGTTTGTATCGGGAATCCCGTGTATATGGACGGGAAAACTGTAGCTCGCGGAAGCCAAAAAGCGCTGTAAAAGTAGTTTGCACAAACCATACCTCGCAGGCAAGTCGCTGCTGTCTAGCCGGCGTATTAGGTATGATTACATATTGTAGTCTAAAAGTGAGAAAGTATCTATTTTTAAAGTACTTTTCCAATATATAAACGGTATAAATGAAAGCTCCGTGATTCATGATAGAGTAAGTTTGCCTATCTTTAATGTGATATAACCTTGAAGGTAGGTTATTTTGTTATTAGCATTCTATTTACATATTTATACTATTCAGTGTCTGTCAAACTTTTTTACCTGATCTTGCACAATAAATAAAAATTATATAATATATTGGTTATTTATTGATGTAAATAAAAAATAATTTTCACACAGTTAACAATAAAATAATATTGGTTTATCATATTATCGACTAATTTTTTATTTCATCTTTCTTTTGGCCGTGTCCGATCCTAATAAGATCATTATAGACCTCCACAGAGTGGAGGTTTTGTATTGACAGATTTTGTTTTACTAGAAATGGATGTTAGCCATTTGCTCAATCTATTAGGTGCGTACTCTGAGTCAAACACAAATTGAAAAATAATATGTTTCTTTCCAGATTCAGGATGCAAACCTGGGACCTACGACGTTATATACCAACGCTTAAGCTGCGCGGCCATCGTGGGCATTATATATGTTTAGGTAATATAGATAATTATTTTATTATGTAGTGAGAAGAATGCAATTAATTTTGAGAAGGAGATAATATGCCAAAACACGGCTCTACATGTTACTCCTCATTTACCGTATATAACCATCCACTTTTTCATTATATAATAATAATTATGTTCCATGAACACTGACAAATCTATTTATTCACAAAGATATGAAAAAAGTGACAATAGATTTAATTCCACTATTAACTAATCAAGAATCAATAATTCTGAGAGATAACTTAGCTCAGAAAATGAGACTTTGTGGACAAGATTTAAAAAACGATACTGAGAATTTTTTTACCATAAAAATGACAAACTCATAGACTTCTTCTTTTGCTTAATAAAATAATATTATTCTTTGACAATGTTACAAAGTTAAATGTGTATTTAACTCTACTCTTGTGATGAATCCAAAGTATTGTCGTATATAAAAAGACCAAAAGTTTATTCAGAAAAAAGCTCTCGTTGCACCCGTCTTAACTTTTGAGGCTAAAGTCCGTGGTAAGCGTCACCCCGGGGCCAGCTTAATTGTCTCATTAGTGCCTCGCTCCTGCGCTTTGTATGCAGGCGTCGAATTTAATTACGCCTCGATCCAACGCCTTCTGAGAGAGGACGTCGATTTCGCGAGGCGTCTGTCCGGACAACGCTGCTGTAATGAAACTATTATTCTTATTACAAAATGTAACTTAAGTCAGTATTTATTTCAAGATATTTTATCAGGCATAGATAACGTTATATTGTATTTTTTGCATCATATATTTTTGTGTATGTATCAGAAAAAAATCTTATATTATGTAGATACGGTGAAGCTAAAAAATACAGTTAGATACCCTAATAGCCAACGTTCCCTCTAATTTTTCTGTTGTATGTGCGGAATCCACCCTTCTAAGCAGTGATGTAACTAAAGTTGGTATACGTACATTAAACACACCTGTAGTTATTTATTACAAACATTGATTATTAGTTTTAATAAAAAAAATTTCCAACAATTTAATGAGATAATGTTTCGAAAATATAAAAGTTGCATTTTGGAAAAACATAAATTGACAAAAGAGCATTTTTTGCTATAGGTTACGATACACTAAATTTTCTTTTCGTTTGACATCACATAATATATAAGATAATTTAGCTATAGAAAAATAGTTCAATAATAGATTTATTATTATAATTTAATAATATTTTATCATTGTTGTTTTAATTTCATAAAACGTATTTTTTTGTAGTACTTATTCCACTTTTAATCAATAGATTAGGACCGGTTTCGTCCGCCTCAGAGGGACATTTTCAACTGAATACGTTTTTTTTAAAACAATATTTATCAAAAAAATTCCATAACGACAGAAATAATACAACAATAGGTACATAAATTATCCGTCCAATAATACCTTCCCAATAACAAATTAATTTTAAATTAATGAAGTTGGACATTAATATTTCATACTACATCAGGGGCATTAAACAAATTATTTCAAAATATTAACAAACCACAAAATATGAAAAAATTAACACTTACAATAACATTAATATCAACAAATATTTATTATTAGTCATATTTTACAATAACAATTATATAAAAATTAATAAAATAAACAATTTTATCAATTGAGGTAAGAACGAATACAAAAACAAATACAACCAAAGTGTGAGTAAAAATTAAATAAAAATTTAAATAATAAATAATGTAGAATTTATAAAGTTATGTTACCTATAACAATCCCAAATATTAAATAGGGTATAATAATGGAGAAGACACAAAATATAATTGATCATTTAACAAATTAGAATTGGGCAAACATTTATACCTTTTAATTTCTAGGATTTCATGTTTATCCAATTTTATAGATCTCTCATTCAAATGCAGGATTTTAAAAATTTTACTGATATTAAACGAGTGATTATTTAAACATAAATCTATTTTTATAAAATATTATTGTTATATCTTTGAATTTATATATTCCTGTATTATTGTCGATATACGTAATGAAAATTGATTATTTTTTGTATATAATTTTTAAAAGGTTTCAAACCCCGGACGTAAAAGATACCCAAAATTAAATTATTGTTAAACTCAATTGATAATTCAGTAGGTCGGTATTTAATCTTCCTTATTTTTCTGTTTCTTAAGGATACACCTCCGTATTTTTTCTAGGATAGTAGAGTTTTTTTGTAAAACGGCTGTTTTCAAAAATGACCCGCTTCCAAGGCCGGTAAATAATTAATAATGCAACAGATACGAAGAAATTTATCTACGTTATCTACTCTGTACATATTCGAAAATGTCTTGTAAGGGTGTTAAAAACATTTTTTTTTCTAATTATTGAATATCTCAGTTATATGTATATAATAATTATGTTGACACCAGTTTTTAACTATAAATCTACCCACAACATAGGTATGTTTCTAATTTTCAAAAACTTCAAATTAATATTTGCAATTATTTAGTTCACTCATAAACAAAGTATAATTTTATAGGCTTTCAAACAGTGGAGGTTGTAATGACAGATTTTTTTCCGAGGACCATTTATAACTTTTTTATAAATCAAATCAGTTCATGGATTGGATAAAATACACATTGATAAAACAAAATAGAGTTTTTGATAAGTTTTTAATTAAAAAAAATAACGACTACGTGTTTATAAAAAGACACCCACTCTATCAAATGAAGTATAGGGCCTAGACCAAAACGGGTGCATAGATATATTGTAATACCGTTTAGTATGGTTACATTAACTCATCAGTCTATATCAAGGATGGGCAGTGCGTCGATTGCGAAGGTATTTTTGGTCAATTGCGGACATAATAATAATATTATTGTACTATTTCTTTTTCAAACAAGTCAAAACTACTCGACGTTCCAGTTTTTAAGATCCGCTTGTTCTTATCTCTTATCTTTTTTCTTACATATTATCATTATCAAGAAATATACTCATGCGAAGAACACAAGTGATGAGAATTTGGAAAAAATTCTACAGGAAAACATTAATAAAATAAATGTAAATTCCTATCCTAGCAATTTGACGGGTCGGTAGATTACACGAATATTGCACAGCTATGCGTTTTTATTCGATTGGTTTTTAAAGTCATTTTTGCTTCAGAAGAATTATTAACAGTTTTACCAATGAAGGGACGATCCAAAAGAGAAGATGTATTTAATGCATTTAAGTCTTAATCGTACTCGACTTCCTATTCATAAACTGGTACCGTTAATGACTGATAGAGCTTCTGCTATGGTTGGGAATCATGTTGGGTTTATTACTTTATGTAAAAATGAGGAAATAGTACCCACTTTTATCTGTTATCATTGCATTATACACCAGCAGGCACGGCTCTAGCCTGAGGGGAGCCCGGCGTGGCAAGTCGACCAGTTAAGTAAGTAAAACACAAACCACAAATTTGCTCGAATAGTAAAAAAGTCGCCTACGGGGCTATTTTCCTCAAGGGATATTAAAATTTTAAAATACGTGGCTGTGCGATGCAATTTGATGTGATATGATTATTGATGTAATCAAGTATTATTGTATCATTAAATCGATGTTTCTGTATCGTTATTTTTTATATGTATCAAATATCTATTTTCAAAATACATATTTGAATTATAAAAAATTGGTTTTTATTGTTCTTGCATGATATAATTACAAGTGATATCAGTCGATCGCCATACATATTTTTTTCATCTAGTCGAGCCTAGAAAAAAAGTGTGGCAACCCCTGGTCTATGTCACATACTAATCGCTGAAGACTTTCCTTAACTCCTTACTTTATTGCCAATCCTTAGGTTTTATGGTGACTGTTCTGTGACTGTTCCTGTATGTGTTTGTATACGCATTGGATACCATTGTTTGACTGTATTTGTCCATCGGTTGATTTCGATTTCACTAACTGGAACTATCTTGGTGAAAATGTAGATGAATAGCGGAAGAAGATACCGTTTGTGTAAACTTTCAAGGAACAATGTTCTGAAGATTGGTACTGTGAATGGCTGGAATTTAGAGTAACAATTGAGCGTAGTTATACGCAAAGCAGCCAGTCCACACAAACCTCACACAGAGATAGAAGCACTTGTATGTAAAAGTGGGTTTTTTTAAATCCACAAAGCCTCTGTAAACCAGTGGCGATGGGTGACTTTTGGAAAGAGGTAAGCTGTGGAGATCAGAGAAAAAGAGCACACTTGTCAGGTAACTCACGAGAAATAAGAAGATACTACTTATATAGATATTACTACTGATGAATAGGTGCACACTAATGGCAACGACACACTAGTCATAGGTTTCACCGCTGAATTTGTCAAATTATTTAAATCACTTATGGCAGTAGAATTCCACGCAGACTCTTCTTTAGCAAACAATACGCACCGCCAACAAAAAAGTTTGTTTAATGTATAACTGCCAGTTAAAAACAAATATTTATCATATAAATTGTTGTGAAAATGTCTAATATAAGTTTTTTTGCTGTATTCAAATCTAAATGAACCATTGAAAGGTCAAGCTTTGATAAATTAAAATTTTTGAAGAAACGTCAAACTCGGAAATGATTTTTTTTAAATGCAATCGTTCGCACATCTTCGATCGGGACACTAGACAATTTAATAAATACTTATATATTTAAAGCACTGGCGAATGATTTCGGTACAATATGAGATAATTTATCCACAATTCAAAACACAAGAATTTTGCATTATAAAATAAAACTTTATCACCACTTTGAAATGTCAATATGACATGAACTGTGAATAGCATGTTATGTTTCTCTATGACTGAAGTAACCTAAATAATAATTGCGAATTACTACAATATTTATTTTTAATAACAATTTATAAATTATATGTGATCGAAAACAATAGTTATTTTTTTTAATCATCCTTATTTTTTATTATTTGATTAAAAAGATAATCATCGACAATAAACAAATCAACATAGCGCGTAAGCTTGTCCTTAACGCTTCCAAGTCTGGAACAAAAACGCAGACATGTATGAAGTTGGCAACTGAATTGCGGTAGAAAATTCGGCTTGGATTATGATCGACATAATTCTAAATATAGCACTCACGTTGTGACGTTCCGTCATTTATTTTTTATTCGAAACTTGGATTTGTGGATTTAAAAAAACACACTTTTACATAAAAGTGCTTCTATCTCGTTTTGAGGTTTGTGTGGTCTGGCTGCTTTGTGTATAACTACTCTCAATTTTAGGAGCGCAACTTCTTTGGAAATGTATTGTAGGCCAGTACACCATATTTTTTTTTAAAAATAAATGTTTGGTCATTTTCTGAATATATTAATTTACAATATCGGCTACTAGATTAAGATGTTAATTTTATCTAACTTTTTTTTTCGACCATGTCCGATCCTAATAGGATCATATGGGCCTCCACAGAATAGAGGTTTGTATGAACAGATTTTATTTTTTACGAGAAATGGATGTGAGTCACTTGCTAAACCTATAAGGTCCATACCCTGACTCACACACAAATTGAAAAACAATATGTGTACTTGCCAGACCCAGGATTTGAACCTGAGACCCACGGCGTGATAATCCAACGCTTAAGCTATGCGGCCACTGTGGGTGTGAAACTTGTGTAATTACGAGGATTCAATATTGTGGGTTGATTTGATAAGAAACGCAGGATCTGCAGACTTGAGAAGGCTTTCAAAAACAATTTATAACCGTACTCATTGACATCCAATTTTTCATCCATCTAGTGAAAAATCCAATACAACAGCTTTGAAAATACAATAAGATATCTGCAATTTAAAGATATTATATTATATGCATAAGTTAGAATGGAATCTTAAATTTAATTAATAACCATTTTTTCAGTACTTTACCATCCCTTTAGTAAGCTAATAAACTACGTCCGTTTAGGTAATGTCACCATCGGATACCATTTGAGATTTACAATATTCCAGTGAATAAAAGGGAAATACCTATTTTGGTAACATAAATAACTCTAATAAGGTGACGTTACAGTAACAGAAATGTTAAGATGAATTACAGTAAGATTTTTTTCATTAATTTTTTTCACATATTATTGGGTTGAAAATTATATTTTTTTCAAACTGGAACCCATGCACATTCCATTCTTATATTCTGTTCTTGTTAAACGTAAAATTATATACCAATATACATAATGTATACACTTTTCTATGGGTGAGATACTCGTAGATATTATGATATATGATATTATTCACTTTCAATTTTAATAATATATTGCCGCAATTTGTATGATATAAAAAAAACAATATAATATATAAAGGCAGACAAGGATTCAAATTCAACCATATCATATTTCCAAATTTCTAACTCACTGTCATGTTTACACAATTCTCTATGTTATATTATGAGAAATGATATGATTTTCATATTCTGGCAAGTATCCAAATAGTTTTACTATGGAGATATGCCAATCATACAACGGTTGATGTATTATACTTTGAATGAATTATTCCAGATATAGTCTACGTTTTTTTACGTACGCTAGTAGGTGTGCCTATTATTTTATAATCAATCAATACTACATTAAAAAACTAGACTATTTACTAAATAAGATCTTTTATATATTTTCTTAGATTTCTTGTCTGTTAACTAAATACATTCATTCATTTTGTATGTCACATTATTAAAAAATCTTTATAACTTCTTAGTTTATATAATAGGCTTGAGAATGGATCTGTAACAATCATACCATTCAGAATTAAATGAGTGAGACACAATATGTGTGTTTTGTTGTCAAAACAAAACAATAGAGCGACATTCATCGTCGGCATTTCCTCAATCGTAACTAGATCACTAGGGTCTGTTATGATTTGTTAATTGCGACAATATCTCTTGAAATATATGTACTGCATTTGTAAAAATTGGATGGACAATTCATAAACCTTCACTCACTCATCAAGTCCATCAGGCGACACACTACTATCATCAGGAGTTCTTTACTCTACATAGTCAACCATCATTCCACTCAAATAAAGTCTCTCAATTCATTAATATAATCAATCTCTTGATCACACTGATCTCACCAGTACCTCTGCATCCACGATTATAATCTCACGCTGTCATCTTTATCAACGTATTTATTGTATTAAGTGTATTCTTGTAACGACAAATAAACACTCTCCTCGAAGCCTACAAGTAACAACGACTTTATCTCATCCACTATCATCTTACCGCCAATAGTCTATTGTTTAAGCATCGCATCTGTTAAAGTACAACCTTTACTTGAAGCTGTATATTTACTTTTATTTAGGGGGGACATGCTCGTTGAAGGTCAAAATTGAGTTTTTATTGTATTTTCAAACCATGATTCTGGACACTCCTTAAACGTTGTAGATAATCTATTTATATAATTTTGAAGCCTTATTATCCTTTATAGTTATTTTAAACATTTGATGACTGCGTAAAGTATTTTTGTTACATAAAATAGTATTCTTTTAAACCTCTCGCTCTAATGTTTTAGAATATAGTCATATTTCGGTACATAACTGTGCAGTGGTGTTAAGATTTTTTACATTTATTAATTTTTAAACGCATTTATAAAATTATTAGTATAATTTATTACGAGATAATTTTTGTAAAATATTCACGATAAAAAATTATATTGATAATCTCTGTGATCCCAAATTTGACAAGACTTAGGCATTTTATTATTCAAAAAAACGGCAAAATTAACACATTTGAAGATGATTCTAAAAATATTCATTATAAACTATGTTTTTGACCATTTAATTGTGATTAACATTTTATGAATAATTATTGCTTTATAATAATTATTGACCTAAGAATAAGGTAGTGTTTTTTTGAAATACGCCATTTTTTTTGGCATTCCCCAGTAGTTAAGCTACAACATACGGCCGTAGCCATAAATTGACAAACTCTAATTAAAGTAGGGAGTAAAATTATGTTAACGCGCGTGTTTGAATATGTACCTAACCGAATTTTTTATTATTTTTTTATAAACGGTACATGTTCAAACGGCGCGTCAATATCCTTTTACTCCCTACTTCAATTATTGTTTGTCAATTTATGGCTACGGCCGTATGTTGTAGCTTAACCACTGTGGAATGCCAAAAGAAATGGCGTATTTCAAAAAAATACTACCTTATTCTTAGGTCAATAATAATTATAAAGCAATAATTATTCATTAGATGTTTATCACACTTGAATGGTCAAAGACATAGCTTATATTAAATATCTTTAGAATCATCTTCAAATGTGTTAATCTTGCCGATTTTTTGAATAATAAAATGCCTAATTCTTGTAAAATTTGGGATCACAGAGATTATCAATATAATTTTTTATCGTGAATATTTTACAAAAATTATCTCGTAATAAATTATACTAATAATTTTATAAATGCGTTTAAAAATTAATAAATGTAAAAAATCTTAACACCAATGCACAGTTATGTACCGAAATATGACTATATTCTAAAACATTAGAGCGAGAGGATTAAAAGAATACTATTTTATGTAACAAAAATACTTTATGCAGTCATCAGATGTTTAAAATAACTATAAAGGATAATAAGGCTTCAAAATTTTATAAATAGATTATCTACAACGTTTAAGGAGTGTCCAGGATCATGGTTTGAAAATACAATAAAATTTCAATTTTGACCTTCGACGAGCACGTGGGCCGTTAAGTATATTGACATACTATAGTATACAAGTCAGAAGAGATTTATATAGTATTGATCTGTGTCCCTTATAACTATTTTAAAAATCAAAAATAACAGTGGTTTGTTCTCCCAAACTGCATTACTAACCTGCCACTGGTCATGCCGATTGGGCGGTCAATAGTTGTGTTCAAGCATATCGCTTTGAATATTGTTTTATTCCACCTACGTGAAGATGAATGAAGGTGAACGTTGTATTATAAATTATTAAAATATGGTACATTTAACTCACTCGGCGTACTGTATTGAAATTCATAATATTTGTTTTTACTTCTTTACTAGTAATATGCTTCTATATTTATTTATTTTTCCTTTTCATATTTTGAGCACCTTAAATTTTTAATTTGTAAAGTTTCCTATTATATTATGTAAGTAAATAAATAAATAAAAAAAATTTTATGATATATCCTAAAAAAGAGATTTAATACAAAATTCATTGATTTGTAAAAGATAGCTTTCGATTATTATAGGCTTTTAGCTTTTATTGAATGAAAAAAATAAATAAAGGAATTATACTGTAATAAATCATCGTACAAGATCAATACAATGACAGATATATGAAGATTCTAAAGCATTAATATTTCAATCGCCTTGGTTTGTTCCATTTATTTATTAAATTTTGTTTATTTATAAACGGCGCATGCACCGTTGAAAATATAATCAATAGTAAAACAAAGCACACCAATAATTGTTGATAAAGCTAAAAATTCATTGATTATATAATTCAATAATCAGCATGACTGTTTTCGTCCACTTCAGTTAAGACATTGTCAACTTAAAACAGCGTTTTATATTAAGTAGATAAAACTGGACCTGTGCATCTATTCTATACACAATATTTTATTCGGCCTCTGTCTAGGATAGGAAAGTATCCAAGTAATAGTACTTATTGTAACAATTACAATAAGATAGTTGCAATTGTTACAATAAATGCTGTGTTTTCACAACACCTCTCTTAACTGTGATAAATTTTAGAGTGGGATAGACAGTTTTGACAGTTCAGACGACTAACTTATTGTAATTGTTACAATAAGTGTTAATATTTCGATTATTTTCTACCCTAGTTAGCTGCTTTAAAAGCCAAAAGCAGTCTTGTGTATGGAATAGATGCGCTGACGATCAATACATTATTAAATAGATACTACATATTATTACTACTATAGTGTCACCAAATAATAATAATATATTATTTGAGATTTGTAATTATTATAATTGGTAATATCACGAAATACAATATAGTTTCAATTATTTTGTATGAAATTATGATTGAACATCTCAAAACGATCAATGAACATTATACCCTTGCTTTGTGGTCTTAATGAATAAATAGGGGCGTAAGACTAGTCTGCCCTTCCAAGGAAGAAGGCAGTTACTCGTAAAACTTGTGAAATTAAGTTATGAATGCCATCCATTAGGTAATTTTAAAAGCCATATATTCTGTTCATTTTTAAATCAGTATTTTCACTAAAATACCGTTAAAATCCTCAATGAAAAAATAGACATCTTCTAAAATAATACATTTTTTAGCAAAAATGTAGTAATTGCAACTATTCATTGCAGTTATCGCTTGTTTATTATTACTTTGTTTGTATTTTAACATCCTAAAAAACACATTATGTCATTTATCTCAAAAGTGTGTGAGAGTCAGTAACTGCCTTCTTCCTTAAAAGGGCAGTAGTGTAGACGTCAAAAGAGACTGTTTGGAGGTTGCTCAAATGAATGGAGGAGCGACAGTTTATTGCTACGTAAATAGTATACAGGTGGTACAAGAATAAATAGCCGAGAAGAGGTGTTAGCGGTTCGAGACTCGATGGAAGAAAAGCTTAAGTCCCAGGTACGGTGAGAGAATACTTCCGGGTGAGGTGCGTCGAGGGAGTGCATTGGCCCGAGGCTCGGTGGAAGTGAGTCCTGTGCGGTGTGATACTAATACTTCATTTATATAAATGAATGTCCGATAAATTGCTATATAAATAGTCCTTTATTGATGACGTGGCTGCATATACATAACGGGTGCGGAGGTGGGAGTTTTACACACCAGTCCTTTAATTGAGAAATCTGATAACCACTGCATCATTGCTTCGAGGCGTTTACTATACTAATAAATTTCGTCCGCTTCCGATGAAGTCGCGTTCACATACCGTACGAGATTGACAATATAACAGTTTTTATAGTAAAATGCATATAATTTTGGATCTATATATTTTGATCGCAATGGAATGCGATGCTCTGTTTGCAATGTGTATTTATAATAAATTATTTATAACATGTAAATAAAATCTGAAGGATATCTATCAAGTATATGTATTTACTGGGTAATTCAATCGATTTTGAATATGATAATATTTTAATTAGATATAATATTAATGATTCTATGAAGAGTTAAAAATATGCATAATATTTAGGGAGTACATGCTCAGCGTAGTTCAAAATGCAGCTTTTGCTCTATTTTCAAAGCATGATCCTGGACATTCTTTAAACGTTATAGATAATCTATTTTATAATTTTGAAGCCTTATTATTCCTTATATTTATTTTAAACATTTGATGACTGCATAAAGAATTTTTATTACATAAAATAGTATTCTTTTAAACCTCTTGCTCTAATGTTTTAGAATATAGTCATATTTCAGTACATAAATGTGCAGTGGTGTTAAGATTTTTTACTTTTATTAATTTTTAAACGCATTTATAAAACTATCAGTATAATTTATGTCGACATTATTATAGTGAAATATTTACGATAAAAAATTATATTGATAATCTCTGTGATCCCAAATTTGACAATAATTAGGCATTTTATTATTAAAAAAATGGGCTAGATTAACACATTTGAAGATAATTTTAAAGTTACTAATTATAAGCTATGTTTTTGATCATTCAAATGTAATAAACATCTTACGAATAATTATTGCTTTATAATAACTATTGACCTAAGAATAAGGTAGTGTTTTTTTTTTAAATACGCCATTTCTTTTGGCATTTCCCAATGGTTAAGCTACAACATACGGCCGTAGCCATAAATTGATAAACTATAATTGAAGTAGGGACTACAATGATGTTAACACGCGTGTTTGAACATGTACCGTTAAAAAAATCGGTTTGGTTAGGTTAGGATAAGGCTTCAAAATTATATAAATAGATCATCTACAACGTTTAAGGAATGTCCAGGATCATGCTTTGAAAATCGAAAAAAGCTCCATTTTGACCTACGCTGAGCACGTCCGCCTTTAACAGAAATATTTGTAGTTTATTGAACTGGGTAACCCAAGTAACATAACAGTATTGGGAGTGCTATGTAATAGTATTTTTCGCTATTTGACGTGCACGTATATTGAATTTTATTTCAACATTGTGTGTGTGTGTGAAGATATTGTATATTTGAAAAGCTGCAATGCGAATTTAAACCAGGTGGGGGATTTAAGCTCGCAACCGGCAGCTTTGGAGATGTTCTATAATTAATATACAGCTTGCGCAGTATACACACATCATAATAGACTTTAGTGAAAATAAAATAGATTTGAAAACTTTCTTCCATTTCGCAGTGCATACGACATACCATAACAAGTCGCATAATTCTATCAGCGGCGGTCGGCAGTCTACGCCGACCGTAGAAGCGCCACATTGTGGCTACGGCACTACAAGAAAACTCACTTAGACTTAGCGGGACAATAGGGACGTCTACGACGGGCTAGGGCACAATCCAGTTCAAGAAACTTTGCCTGCTCCACGAAGGGGATAGAAAAGGGGATCGAAGTGACCATAGACTTTTAACGGGACATTCGCTGAATTGGACTTGATATAGGGTACGATTGATGGTGAGAGTGGTGCTTTAGAGATTTGAAAAAGTTTTCAGAGTTTTGCAGTGAACAAGAAAGTAGGTAAGTAAATCATTGAAATAAATGAAAAATATGTTATTTTTCGTATTTACACTGCACATTGAATTTTACCACAGGTTACAAATCACTCTAACTGCTTTGCATTTTGACGTAATGGTACTGTCTTGTAAACATATACCTAGTAAATTGGATTATAAAAAGATAATTCAAGAAACGATTCGGTATATGATTTAATTATTTCATGTACTATACAAGTTATTGATATTCCTTAAGCTACTTACTATAAACACTTAACAATAAAAAAAATGATCTGCCTACGAGTAATTATTGATTAAAAAAAACTGACTTAATGATAAAGTGGCTAAAAATTATAAGTAAGTTTCTAAACTAAGATATTTAGTGAATTATTTAAGAAATCAATCAATTAAAATGAAAAATAAATTTAATTTAATAATAAATTTATACGTAATATTTAACAAAATATGGTTACAGATTATTTCTAATTTTATGCATTTTGGTGCATTCGTACCTTGATTTTCGCCAAATAAAAATATATTCATATTATAATGTGTCTGATTTTTCTTAATTATTAGTAAATCTGTCCTTGCCTTTTCGTATAAGGTTTAGTAATTTTTTAACAATAAAAAATATCCAGGCTTTGAGAAAATCACATAAGTATATTATGTCCTCACCAGGTTAAAATCAGAGCTCTTGAATGAAAGGCCAGTGCCTTATACGTGAGTTTCGAAGATGAGTTAACAATTCGAAACAGCTATCAACATTAAAATTCAAATATCGTAGAGTTCATAAGTAATATAATAGATATTATATACTTCACAAAATGGAGATCAACATATCATATAATACAAGATAAAAAGAACTTTTTATATACCACGTTTTAAAAGTTTCTGTTGAATCATATAAACTTGACAATTCTATGTATTAATAATTTAGGACAAATAAGTCAACAAATCATTTTTTTGATATTTTGCAATAAACAAACAAATATAGAATAGTGAAATGTCATTTGATTTCCATAATAACGCACGTGTATATTAATAATTTAGTTGCCAGGACCACCCCCTTAGCAACCAATAATGGTGGATTGTATTACGGATTTCATCCGAAATAATTTTTCATACAAAACAGAATTAACTGAAAATGAATTCAATTCTACTTAAAGATGGCTAGACATATTTAAAGAATGCATTGGCATCGTGTTCTGATATATTATAAGAGTTTAAAATGTTTAGCTAGTCGAGAAGTTAGTAAAAAATCGATTGCAAGATTTGTGATGGATAAACAAGCACCGGACAAACAAGAATACGAGCTAAGAAAAACGTGGTAAAAAATATTTACTTTGTATTTTACAAGAGTGGCTAAAAAATTAGATATTTTTTATTTGTGGAGTCAATAACTATTAATTATTTCAATTATTTGAAGTATGTCATTGTCATAAATGAGGACTTTCGTATATTGAATCATTGTCATGATAAACATGATGAAGTTGTTGGAACTAAATTAAATTATGAATTCTTTTCATTTTCTGACAATCCTGACATAGATGCAATGAGTCTAAAAAGATCTTCATCTATGATGTTCCAAAATTTGACATTATTTATTCATAAAAATAAACCAAAACTTCGTTATGAATAAAGCAATAAATATTATAAACTAGTGCTCTGAGAATTTTATTACAGTGGGAATATGAGCACACATTTTTTTTATCTTAACCGTAGATAAATAGAAAAAAACACAATCTATACTTCTTTCTTTAAAAAAATTGCCTTACGGTTCCTGTTCCTTCTATTTTAACTTACTGAATCAATATTAATAAAATTTACTTATAGAATAAACTGTTTTTATCAATTCTGTATATTATTTATCTCTGTTATAGGTGTCTCAAAAGGTTCCATAGTTACAAGACAAACATTTCAAAATATAAGATAGTAGTGGTAGAGTAGTAAGGTCGATGTTTGGTAGAGAGGAGTGCGCCTAGATCCAACTGTTTTCTATCACATTGAGTTCTAATCGAATCAGTCTACTTTTAAATTCTTTATAATTGTCCGTATTTCAGGCAGATGAAGTCACATGTTATCACCAGTATAATGATATTATACGTAGGTACTTATGCTTCTGTACATTGTGCGCCACAGTCATGTCCATTAAGCCTGCAAACACTGCCAGCAAGCTATCTACCATTTTGATACTCACCTATAATACTTTCGCGTTCCGTCATTCAATAAGTACCTACGTAGTACAGAGAAGTGAGCTTTACAAGTTTCGGATTGGTGGTAGTGAAAACGTGGTTTGCGAACCAAGTTTGTAGTTGGAAAATAAAAAACTTTCCATTAGCTAGCTGCTAGAGCAACCAAGGAATATATAGCATGTTTTATGGATGCACTGGGTTTTATATTGTATTTTTATCTAAAAATCAAAATAACTATTTTTCCATCAAAACATTCATAGGCGGAAATTGCTTATGATTTTGTAACATAACACATTCTATATTTTATAATCTCTGTTCATAGAAATCATAATTTGTTTACTATGTATGCCATATGATAAAAAACATGTCTGATTTTCTTTTGAATAATAATTTCAAAATTTACCAAAAAAAAAATGACAAAAAGGGGACAAGCTCTGTTTAATGATAATGATCTGTGGCATTTTTCCGTTGTAATGTGTGTACCTACACGAATTTACATTTGTTTGTGAACTGATTTTTTTTACCAAGTCCGATCCTAAGATCTTTATATGGTTAGTATATATTATAGGCCTCTAAAGAGTGAAGGTTTGGATAAACAGATTTTTGTGTTTACGGAAAATGGATGTTAGCCATTTTCCCAATCTATTAGGTCCATTCTCTGACTCTGAAATTGAAAAAAAATATGTGTATTTGTCATACCCTGAACCTGGGACCTACAACGTTTTAGACCGACGCTTAAGCGATTGGGACATCTTGAGCGTTATTAAGTATACCTAAAAAAATAAATGCAATTTAAATTATCAATTTTTGATTGTCATTATAAGAATCTTATCCAGAGAGTATTCGATAATACCTACTAGCGTATTCAATGGAATACAGTTTTTTTTTCGAAGTGGTATTTAAAAATTTTACAAGATACACTAATGATATGACACGATTGTGTTTTATCTGTATAAAACACAAATGTTTTAAAATATATTTAATTAAGTTGTTAGTGAGGTTAATAAGAAGAAAGGTGAGTTTCTCTATGGAGTGATCGCATAGACAAGACAGTAACCAAGAAAAATGTTCAATAATTATATACGCTCTAATTCACTTGAGTAAAGGCGCCATTTCGTACTGTTATCTATTGCTACATGTATAAGGCAACGTTAATTTGTTGTATTACTATTTTATTGATTATTATTATACAAGGTTATAAGACACCTTTACAAGTCTAAGAATAAGGTTGATTAATTTATGTAATGTTGGTTTTATGCTGTGCAATTTTAGTAATGCAATTCACACAAAACACTATCACCGTATGCTATGATCCGCCAGTACAAAATTGTAGGGTAGCGACAATTACTGTAAATTATTTTAAATATTAAACCAGATTAACAAACACATCCTCGCTCGGGGTAATACTTTTACGCAGTCGATACCTGCTCGACAATTGCATTAACTGTAATAAATACATAGTATCGTGCATAACTTTAATAAATATCTTTCACTCTAGACAGCATCCAAACCCTTGGATTTAGAAGCCTTCATACTAGTATTAATTAGTTATCAAATAACTCTGAGATAGATTCATACACCCATAACAGCTCATCTAATCATATCAAAAAATAGTTCAAAAACTTATTTTAATATTTGTGGCGGTACAATAAAAACTAACTTTATAAAATAGATAGGTAAAACAAAATATTGTTATTCATTTCAGTTATTGATATTTATGATATTTAAAAAGAAAAAAATATGATTTTCACTGCCAGTGTAAAAAAAGTTGTTTTTGATTTACAAAGTTTAGAATTTAATTTCAGTTCAGCTTTTAATGAGTTTTTATGGTACCTATGTATCGAGCGATTTTCAATTGTATATAATCATGAATACATCCCGATATGATGAATATTATTTATTATATTGAAATTTGGAGGCGGTTCAATTTCGATCTACGCAATATTTTATTTCAAAAAATTACTTTCATATTAATGAAGCTAAGAATTATTGTATTCAATATTACGCCATGTAATTAAAATATTATTATTTTTAAAATCTATGGCATTTTCCAGTAAATACATAACAATTATAGATATCCGTTAGATTTTAGTATAACTTATGACCGGCATCATGGCTCCCACAAGGGGGAGTCTGACAGGGCTCAAGCTGGGGGCCCTGGGCTCAGGAGGGGTCCGGCGAGGCGAGTCCACCAGATAAGTGAGACAAACACACATCACAAATTTTCTTTAATAAAAAAGTCGCCTGCTTCATTCAATAATGTTAATAGGTTGTACGATAATTTTTTTAAATTGTGTATCGATACCCGATAACTCCATGATTCAAATTGATGTATTAAAATAAGCAAAAAAACACTAAATATACACATTAATTTTACCGCGTACACCATTTGGAAAATGCTACTGTAGAGCGACGCACCGCCTTTATCCTTAGCGATAAGTAAGGGGGCCCGACATAAATCCTAGCCTGGGGGCCCGGTTCAGGATGTGGGGGTCATGACCGGCATTCTTGTAGGCTTCAAGATTGTATGGAAATACTCATATGATTATAATTAAGGTTTGATGCCATATTGATCGTTTCGTAGATAAAACAAATAGCAAATAATGACAAAAAACCTTATTACTAGTTAATACTATATAATTAATAATAATACTATATAATAATTATATATTGCCAAAATAAGAATTTTTCTTTTACTTACTGCAATTAATAGTATACAGTAACCGATGGTGATATCACCGGAATGGACGATTTTTTTAGGATCGTTTATGAAGGGTTAATACTTTTAACTTACGTCGTAATCACATCGCAATTATTACAGACACGTCGTATTTCATATTGATAAGTCCTTAAGTACCTGTTATTTAAAAAAAAGTCGGTGTGTGTACTTATGTACGTGCGTTAGAAGTTCTATTTCTTCGGCGTAACAAAACAAAAAGAAAACTTGTGATAAACTAGATCATCTTGTTAAATTACACACTCAAAAAAAGAGACCGCTTATTGGAACGCCATTAGTTTATTTCTATGCACTTTAACTTATATTATTAAATTATATAATGGTTTCTCGTTGTTTTTATTTTTAAAGTAAAAACTGTCACTTTGACGTTTAATAGTTTGTTTACT
The DNA here is from genome assembly GCF_057557595.1 of Rhyacophila brunnea. Classification (NCBI taxonomy): domain Eukaryota; kingdom Metazoa; phylum Arthropoda; class Insecta; order Trichoptera; family Rhyacophilidae; genus Rhyacophila; species Rhyacophila brunnea. The sequence goes on along the minus strand of NW_028232893.1, from coordinate 16,495,878 downwards.
TAAGGAATTGCAAATGGCCGCAATAATAAATTCGCTGCCTAGTCAACGGAACTATTCTAAACTATAATATTATACTGTATAATCGTCATGATTGCAGTTTTATACTGTGGCGTAAAGGTAGTGCGTTCGACTGATAACCGAACAATCGAACAATTCGAATCCAATCGAGTGCGTTTTTTTTCGTGTGAAAAATAAATTATGTATTACATGTCACACGCCAAAAATACACTCTGATCTGATTTCCCAGACGCGCCAAGAGAAGTATAACTTCAAAAATAATTGAAAAATAAATTAATGTTTGTGCTTATAGAACAGTTATTAGGTATTTGTCACTCATTTAAAACATTGAATTTTGTCACATCTCAAACTCAAATCAACAACTCGTCAAAGCATGTATAATATGTAGCATCAGGCCATGGCCAAGATAAATCGTGTGTTTTTGTAAATGCCATAATCTATTATGAATAAACTGTTTGTGTATATTTTCTAAACATTTTTTATTAATTGTGAAAAATTATACGATAAACTCAAGAGACATGTTGATTTGGTAAGTTTTTATAAATATTTATCATTTTGTTCTTATTTCATACTTTTAAGGGATTTATTTCAACTATAACTATAGCTGGCCTATAAGTGCACACCTAGAATAAATTGTCTGGCAGTGATAAGGTTAACATTTAAGCCACATTATAATAAATCTCTACGCATTATGTCCATCATGGATCCCTACGTGATATAACTGTAAGTTATTTTATATATTAAACCATTTAAATAGCAACTCATGTTATTGTTTAAATGAAGAGGGGGAACAGTGTGTAAATATGATAGGCTTGGCATAGAAATGTATTGGGTATTCCAAGAGTATCGAATGTCTTTGTATGTTAATAGGAATCCCTACAAATGCGAACGGCTAGCATTATAATAATATCAGATAAGATTTCTTATAAACTCTCAGCACGTGTATGTTGCCATAGTTACCTAGAAATAGTATTTACTTAATATGTCATTGAATAATATAATATCCTATAACAATTTCTATCGTTCGAGTAACTAATATCTGACAGGTCAATATAAACTAACTGCTGATACAGCTAAATTGATCCTACATATTATTATCTTCGACTTAATACAAAATATCTTTAACTAAAAAACTCAACCGACAGATATAATATCTTTTGATTGACTCTACAATCTGTTGTAGGTTTTGGCCACTACACGAAGATGGAAAAAATGGATTTTAGCTACCAGCTGCTTCTATTAAATCCATGGGCTGTATTAAACACACATTTAATACTAATATTATGGGAATATTACCAGACTCTGGGTTTAAGTCCGTGACCCTCGACTTACCAAGTGAATACGTTACCTTTCAAGTTTTTTTTATAAATGAATAATTATAGAACATCATAATCTTGAATAACACTTCTTAGAAAATATATTATAACCAATAGAAAAAATCTTTTTGAATAAAGGCAGGAATCGAACCTGCATATCTTGGGTTTCGCGCCCTGCACATAGACCACTATGCTACGAGGTGACATACTAATTGCGACAAACTTTAACTATTGACACTTAATACTTTTGAGCAAATTTTTTTTTTGAGCAAAAAAATTTGACAAATTGAGCTACTAAAACAATCGGTTTTTGTATTCTAAATCAAAGTAGGTAATTACTGCTTTAATTACCAAACCGAAGTCACGGATCTCTCCAATATTTTATGTTGTAACTTCCTTGAACTTGCTAATAATTTTAATTAACTATTTCTTTTATTCAACGTATAATTCACAAGATTTAAGAATGTGATAATATACAGCATATTTTCAAAAGTTCTCGCGCTTTTATATTCTATCCAAAAGCGCTATGTATGGAGGTCAAGCCGACACGTCGCTGTCCAAACACAAAATGGCATTGAATATTATTATTTGCGGATGAAATTCCAGAGTCGAGTTTATTTCCCAGCACGGACGAACGGGAGGTGTCGATTTTCTTTGTGATACATTGTGAGGAAGAATCTTCCGAACGTCTCGCTAAGTAAATATGGGTACACGTATGCATCAATATCATTGATACTACTTCAACATCGTGTTTGTTTGCAAGTACAGTGCGATCTGCACTAGATGAGCTCCTTGTAAGGTCTTTTGCCTTTTCGTTTCATTTTAAATAAGGAAAAGTGCAGCGCTGTGGTACTTATTCTAGTTTAACTAACTAACTAACTAACTAATTAATGACAGAATATTATGAAGCATGTAATATAATTGACTGAAAATGATCTATAAATTAATCCCTACGTAATACTGGAATCTACATTAGTACGAAAGTACAAGAAAAATGATTCGTAGTTGCATTGATATTCTTTACTACAGTGTAAGTTTGAATGTTAGCAAAAAATACTAATGTATTTTGTGAGGTTACTGCCAAAAATTTGTCAAAAGTCTCAGATTTATGGGATTATAGCCATTTTAAAGTTTTACGTGTTCTATAAAAAAATTGTCTTAGTTTAATACATTGGACGCAAAAGACGCGCCCAGCGCGTAACGATTAAGGTGGCCATTCGATGTAATTAGCATGTTATTTAAATGAGGTAATTAATCAAGTCCGCAGTCAGTGTGTGATGTCTTTACCCACCAGAGGCACCTAGCGGAAAAATACGAAGCTTGCAATTTGAAACATTTTTTGATAATTTTCAATTTATAAATGTGTATAATTTGAAATCCTTCTTATTTATATCAAATCGAGCTTCAATATTCCATACTTAAATAAGATTTCATATAAAGGAATTTCAATTTTGATATTATAAATGATCCATTCCGCGCGCGTAATAACTTAATTATATCGATTTATTGACAATTATTGAAAGTTTTATAATGATGTAGGTACAATATTTAGCCATCTGTAAATAAGTATCTATATTAATATAAAGTCGGGTTAGTTACACCATTTATAACTCAAGAACGGCTGGACCGATTTTTATGATCTTTGATTTGTTGGATTCGTCTCCGCCCCGAATAGCAGAATAATTATTAAAACATCGGATAAATCACGGAAATAAAGAAAATTCATTTTCTCATACATTTCGTATGGAACGGCTTTTGACTGATATCGGTGAATTTGAACGATAAATCTCGCGCATTCGAAAAGTAAAAAAATCACAAAAAATTAAATCCGTACAAAACGCCATCTCTGATACATGACAGAAACAATAATCAAGGAACAAACAAACAAAAGAAAAAAATATAGTCGAAATATCTAACTGTCAATAGTGTAGTGTGCCTAACATGTCGTGCTTCATGTCAACAGCTCAATTTGCTTGAAAACGATACTCATTGGGATATGACAATCGCTGAAGCAATTGTTTCTGCATCTCCAAGTCAGTCTCCATTATTTGCTATTATTATTTCGACATGTTTCCCATCGAATCCACCTGAACTGTGAAACAAGTACAAGGATGACATGTCAGAAGAAATTTTACATCGAATTTGTGTCAGTTCAGGGAATCCCGATCTCGAGTTGAATGAGAAGATACATAAACAGGCTTTGCTTTTGATCGAATACATGTGTTATCTCATGTGCGGCAGTTTGTTAGTCAAGTTAGGAATGCCAACGCCACATCGTGGAATGAACGACGCTTTCAATCGAGAATTGGAACGTGAACGTGAATATGATCGAAACGCATTTAACCAATCAGTTCGAACGAATGTACCACTGTTGAACCCCCAACAGACGATACGTTAATAAAGACAATTGATGATGGAAATGGTGACTTATTTTTCTTCGACGCGCCCGAGCTGAGAAGACATTTCTAATGACATTGATTTTGGCTACTGTTCGTGCGAGATCCGAAAGTGTTGTAGCAGTTGCTTCTTCTGGGATAGCGGCCACGTTGCCAAAAGGATGCCGAACGTCGCATTCAACGTTGAAATTGCCCTTAAATCTTCAAACGACTGAAAAACTGACATGCAACATTGCGAAACACTCAGCAATGGCCAAAGTTTTGGTAGCAAGTAAAATCATCACCTGGGATGAATGCACAATGGCGCACAAACGCACATTGAAAGCACTCAATCGAACTATGAAAGATCTGCGCAATGACTCAAGAAGTTATGGAGGCGCAATGATTCTACTATCTGGCGATTTCCGCCAAACACTACCAGTCATTCCAAGATCGACCGCTGCCGATGTAATAAATACTTGCCTCAAATCATCGACTCTGTGGCGCTATGTGAAGAAACTTCAGCTGATGACAAACATGCGAGTTGAATTGCTAAACGATCCATCTGTCGAAGATTTCTCCAAGCAATTGCTGACTATCGGTAACGGCCGTGTTCTTGTTGATGCATCGAACGGATTGATTTCGTTTCTGCTGAATTTTTGTAATTTCGTCTCAAAGAAGGACGACCTCATCAACAAAGTGTTCCCAAACATCATTGCTAACCAGAAAAAGAGGTTGAGTGAACGAGCAATTCTTGCGGCAAAGAATAAAGATGTGGATCACTTAAACTTTACAATTCAAAATCAAATCATTGGCCCACAGCATTCCTTTAAATCTATCGACTGTGTAATAAACGAAGACGAAGCAACCAATTATCCAACTGAATTTTTAAACTCATTGGATCTGCCTGGCTTGCCACCGCAAAATTTACAACTGAAGGTTGGCTCGGTAATCATCATGCTTTGAAATCTGAACCAACCAAAACTATGTAACGAAACGCGTTTGGTGGTGAAAAAACTCATGGGTAATGTGATTCACGCGACGATAATCAAAGGAATGTTCAAAGGTGAGGAAGTTCTCATTCTGAAAATTTCGATGATCCCAACTAGGGAATCCAATCTTGAGCCAAAATTCTGATCCCGGGATTTCGGGATTACAATTTGACAATCCCGGGATCCCGGGTCTGGTCCCGGGATTGGCATTTTTTCCATTGTTAATATGAAATTTTTATATTTACAAATAACATTGATAAAATCGGTCAAAATAAATCTAGTATAATTTATACTATTTAAGACATTTATTGTTAATATTGTATACGTTCAATCTTGGAAATGGAGTAAATATTATTTTAATATAAATAATAATGTGAATTTATTATGAGATTGCTGTTTCTGATAGTAAAGACATAATGAATGAATTAGCGAGATTTCAAATAGTAAAGCAAATAATCATGGCGTACTTATGGCCTTTCCGCATCATAAATCTAATTAGTCAGCCAAATATTAAACTGCCGTAAAACGTATGATATCATGGTAGAATAATTACTATTTCAAAAGTGCGAAGCATTGTTTTTTCCCAACCTTTCTCATTTTTAATAATTCATGTGAAAAAATAAAATGAATCGGCAACCTACACATGGGTATAAATCAAACTTCATTCAAACTCAGCGAATTTCTAATGTAGTTATTTTTTATTAAAAGTATTTTTTTCTGTTTTATTTTTGCTTTTATTTTATTTTCCATAAAAATTGATAAAAAAATCAATCCCGAAATCCCGGGATTATGTTTATCAATCCCGGGATTCATAGGTATCGAAAATAGCTCGGGATCCCTAATCCCAACCGATATGCTATTTGACTTTAAACTAATTCAATTTCCAATTCGTCTTGCATTCGGCATGACGATCAACAAATTACAAGGCCAATCCTTGAGTGTTGGTGGCCTGAATCTATAAAATGAATGGTTTTCTTACTGTCAATTATACGTATTACTGTGTCGGCAAACCATATGCTTTGTTCGTTTTCGCACCTGACAACAAAACGAAAAATGTCGTATATCACAAGGTGCTTCAATGAAGGGAATCGATCCTGAGTGCAACCCATCCAGCAAATAGTTTAACAGAAAGTAGTGCAACAATGCTACGCGAATCATTTCGATTCGCTTCAATAAAGCGAATGCCTTGCTGCCACGTGAATTACATTCTTTTTTTTCTTTTGCCCATGTCCGATCCTAATAGGATCATATAGGCCTCTACAGAGTGGAGGTTTGTATTAACAGATTTTATTTTTACAAGAAATGGATGTCAGCCACTTGCTCAACCTATTAGGACCATACTCTGACACATGCACAAATTGAAAAACAATATGTGAACTTGCCAGACCCAGGATTCGAACCTGGGACCCTCGACACTATAGACCGGCGCTTAATCCACGCGGCCATCGTGGGTGTACAGTGTGTACAGTTCAATGTAATTAAAATACTTTTCATTTTAATTTGATTTTTGCACATTTATTGAACTTATTCATTTTGAGTATTCATTTTAACTTAATAAAAATTGAATTTAATTCAGCTAATAAGTTAACCCAAAATTATTGATTCTGAGGCGGTACGAAGTTCGCCGGGTAAGCTAGTTTATAATAAACCTAACTTCATATAACTATCAAAATAAGTGTTAACAAAGTAATTAAATGTGAAAAATCATGTAGGAAATTCATGACGTCGAAAACAATCGTTGTTAGCATTTCTAGTTGTTATCATGAACAATAACAAAATATAATTTTTTTGCATTCAAAGAGGTCAATGCAGGCAATACTATGAATTATTGTTAAAAAATGAGTAGATATTTAACAGATAATATAACCCTAAACCTTTAATTTATATGAACAATTATTAATGATACAACATTGTTATTTAAATAAAAATGTACGTAGAGTCACAAAAACCTAAGGCCCCCATAAGGGGGGGTTGACAGGGCTCTAGCCTGGGGGTCTGGCCTTAAGGGGTGCCTGGAGTGGCAGATCGACCAGCCAAGTGAGATAAACATACAGCACAAAATTGCACTAATAGGAAAAAAATGTCGCCTGCGTCGCTGTTTCACCTCCAACGTACTAACATATTATAATAATATGTTGCTGTACGATGCAATTTTTGATTATTGTCGATATTCTACAAGTCTATAATTGTGCGTAGCAACATAAAAGTGGGCGTATTCAAAATACAAAAAATCGCTAAAAATACCCTTAATTTTACCTCGAACACCATTTGGAATATGCAACTGTTGATCGTCACACTGCCTTTAACCTTAGCGATAGGTAAGGGGGCCAGCCAAAGTTCCTAGCCTGGGGGCCCACTACGAGATATGGGGGCCATGCAAAAACCATATATAGTAAAGAATGAAAAAGCATTGAGAGTGTATTTTATTTGTTACTCTACTACTAGTCCACAACATAAGCTAATGTAATGTGACTTTATTGTGAAAGAGGATCCTAATTTTATTATATTATAACAATATACATTTTAATAAACACGTCATGCATTGCTCTACTTTTTGTGAATGTGTTCAGCATGAAGTGGATAGCGAGTCGATTCGTAGAAGGCGGCAAGCATTGTAGAGAATTCGGACAATAGCCACTCATCGTAGCTCTCTCTTAAAGGGTCATGGCTTCATCTGTAGAAGCGTATACCATAGTCGTGGCGTAGAAGCAACTTTAATCAAATCGATCTATTTAGTTCCCTGCAACGTTATCGAAAGAACTCAATAATATGCATAATAACTACATTTAGACAGTTACATAATATTAAAGGATGCAGAATGTGAGATATGAAATTGTTGTCTTTTATTCTTTACCAGTAAACTTGCTACTATTTGAGTACGTTAAAAACAATAAGAATTCTATTCAGCTCTTAAGCATTGAGATACATGCGATTAAAAATAATAACATAATTATTTTGAGGAGGTATTAAGGACATTATCAGTTTTATTAAATTATCTTAAAAGAGTGTAATGAGTGTAAAGAGTGTAATGATAATTGAACCATTGTCCAAATTAAAAATATCACTATTATTTGGTTGTGCATTTGAAAAAATGGAGAGAAACCCTTTAGCTTTTAACTTACTTAAGGCTATACTTCAGCTGAGGCATGGTCTAAAAAGATCGCGACTAGCCGATGCGTAGATTAGGCAAATGACGCAAACTGAACGAAATATAATTTGTCATAAAAATTCAACATGCGTCCTTTTAATGTTATATTTATTGTTATATTTGTAATAATAATAGAATATTCATTGACATTTTTTCTTTTTCAAGTACATGTGGAACGTTTTTTAGTCATCTTTACACGATTAAAGAATATACCTCCAACGCCATCACAAAACAAATTGACGTGCTCACATCTCGACTGTCAGTCTCCAATTGGCGACAACTGCAAAATTTCGTTCCACCTACTGTTAAAAATTATTTGCCGTTTCACTTATGTATGCTCTTAAGTATTACTAAATTTATTTCACTCTCAATGTGCATACATAATATTATTGTTTAATACTAAGGCGATTACATAATAAACAACGTCGCAATAATTCAGCGGTGCAAAACGAATTTTAATTATAATCATGATTAATTGACCAAAACAATGCCAGTTTGATTTTTTTTAAAAGCGGTCAAGCATCAGACAAATCATTCGCTTTTACTTTTTCTACCTCCAGTTCATTTCCAAACATCATACCAAAACAGCAAAGATGCGAATAAAAACGTGAATGAATCAGGCTTGTTTTTGGGGTGAGAGGGCGTTTTGTAGCCCCGAACCCTTTTTGACGAATAATTACAATCAATTTCTTAATCAAACAGTAACTATATACATGTGTTTTATTGAATATATTATTTACTTTTAATAAACTTGTAGAAAGTAAGTTATATTTTGTGGGACGAAATAATGAATGACTGACAACGACGACAATAAATCAATTACAATAATTACAAATATGGCAAAAATCCTTTAATTTTGAAGGATTAAAAATTAAAAGTCTTTTACATAGCTGATAGTTTTTTAGAATTTATATAATTTCTAGACATTTACAGCAATATAATCAGTTAGTAGATACCAAAAAATATGGTAAAATTTTTATATGTGAAAATGTCATATAAATTATGTAAAATCATCAGTAGCCTGATGATGAGTACCTCCGCTCCCCGGAAGTACATTGAAACATGTATATGTCTTAGAGCGATTGAACACATTTCCACATTCCAATGTAATTCCCTCCCAAACTCAGCATTTACCCACTAACCAAATATTTTTGTCAAAATTGATTTTTTTCCCAGTTTCTCAAAAGGTTACTGACCACTGATGTAGATAGTGTTTGTTACTTTTTAAAATTAAATTAAACCCTAAATCCATGTAGTAAGATTAGATAATAGTAAAAAAATATTAATTAATTTATTGAATACTATTAATGCCATTAAACCATACACAATTTTAGATATTTTATAAATAGAAGAATATTTTTATCTTTGCTTATTCACTTATCAACGTATATTTTAACATTATATATTTGTCTTCCTAAGGTTTAAAATAAAAATTAATACTTAAAGAAATACATAATATTTGTACCTCAGAGGCAGACGGATGCAACTCCATTTTTGGGGAAAAAGATTTTTTTTAAGAATCGTCATGCTAAAGGCTTTATTTATTAGAAGCAAAGAGATGGAAGTTCTTGTCCAAAATATGCCTAGAATAAAGATGCAAGTCCCATACCTACCTTAGAGGCAGAAGGATGCAAATCCAATAATCCACTAAGATAAAATTCTCTCAAACCGTCTGCAATATGTACTAGACGAGAACCAGCCAAGAGAACGAGCTTTAGAGAAGGATACAGCACTATGGACCATATCCGAGTAATCAGAGAAATCAGGAATACAAGCTGCCGCTATCCATGGGTTTTATAGACTATGAGAAAGGGTTCGATTCCATAAAGAAATTTTCAATACTCGATGCACTCAGAAATCAAGGAATCCCCGGGCGCTATATAAATATTTTCAATAATAGATACAGTAGCGCAACAACATCTCCATAAACCATCGCGCATTTCCTATCAGCAAAGGAGTCCGACAAGGTGATACAATCTCACCTAAACTATTTACAGCTACACTTGAAGACTTATTTAGAGAACTTGACTGGAATGACGCGGGACCCCATACATGGAGAATACGTGAGTCATCTGCGCTTTTTTGATGACAATAAATAGTAGTTTGCAAGACTCAGAAGACCTCCAAAGCAGAATGCAGGAACTTGCTGGAGTAAGCAACAAAGTAGGTTTGAAAATAAATGTGTCAAAGAAGAAAGTCATGTTCAACTGCTTTGCGGGTCAAAAAGAGATCCTCGTCAATGGCATTCAGCTCGAAAAGGTGAAAAACTACATCTATCTGGCACAACAAGTGTCTATAGACGGATGTATATTTGATGAAATTGTTTGCAGCGTAAAGCTAGGCTAGACTGCTTTTGGCCACCTGAATAATTTCTTCAAAAATGACCTCCCACTGTGCCTAAAGTGCAAAGTGTTTAACCAGTGTGTACTTCCCGTAATCACATGCGTGTGAAACATGGACCCTAAGTAAAAGAGAGATCCATAAACTTAGAGTAGCACAACGTGGAATGGAAAGGTGTATGCTGGGCATAACGCAAACGGACAAAAAGAAGAATGAGTGGATAAGGGAACAGACAAGGATTAATGATGTGATAGAGTTTGCTAAAAACCTCGAATGGAAATGGGCTGGAAATATAGGTCGAAGAAAGAACAATCCTTGGAGAAATTTATTCATCCAGTGGTATCCAAGAGGTACAAAACATCCGCAAGGTAGATCTAGAGGCCGCTGGATCGATGAAATGATAAAGTTCTGCGGAAAAACTTGGCAACGCAACGCACAGGGACGAGAGAAGTGGAATCAACTTGGAGATTAGCGAGGCCTTCATCCAGCAGTGAATAGATGCAGGGTGGTGATGATGATGAATACATAATAAAATTGAAGATCTTGGCATAAAAACATCAAATGTCCACTTTTTTCCATTTTCATTTTATTGCATTTCTATATTCCCTGTGTATGATTACATACAACTGTGCAAAGATACATTTTTAAAAAAAATTATAAGTCCCTCAAATCTGCTCTCGAAAATATGCCACTTTTCTAAAAACCGCAATAGTCCAGGCATTTTTGTGTGAAAACAGCAAAGGTCCAGTAGTTCTACACTTTTATCACCAGGCGGCGTTAGTAATGTTAGTATACATTCCATACAATTTAGTGTCTGAGCTGTCAAATTATCCTTGATTCGTTTAATTATTGCTTTTTATAACGTTTTCTAATGATTGTTTTTATATTTTATCATGAATATTCCTAGCAAGACATCTGAAACGTCTCGAAAGAGAAAAATTAACAAAACTATGCAACGTTTTTACCAAATAACGGTGACTTTCATTATTATTCAGTTTGATGCAATAAGGAAAATTCTGGGCCCTTCATTATAAAATCTAAAGAGACCGGAGAAAAAATTTTTTTTAATATGAAATATAGGTTAAAACTTTGACATTTTTCTGTAAAAATTTGTAGGCTAGTTATAATGTACAAAATAGACCAGGCTAGTAAGGGAGAAGTGCTTTGCGAACATTTCAGTTTCTCTCTAGGCTGTGAGATTGATTCAATGTAGTGAATAAAAATCAAATGCAAGTCACGATTGCATTTAAAACAACATATCGTCGTTGAAACTAGAAAATTGTGTAACTCCAAAAACACTACTTTACAGGAGAGACAAAAAAGATTATGTTTTCCTATACAAATGTATGGTTTTGGAGTGAAATCATCCATGATTTAACAATGATACAATTTTTCTGGAATTACAAAATTTGCAAGACGGATAGATATTATCAACGGCCACTGGATGGCATTCAAAGTCAATTTTCGATTAAAACGGAGTTACACAATTTTCTAGTTTCAACGACGATATGGTGGATTAGTTCCATTGAAAGTAGCTTAATAAAAAAATATTTTAAAATTAGCTAAATATTTACAAAACCCAATAAATGTAACGTTTAATTTGCTGATAGTGAAGGTGTCAGACGAGGCTCATCGGTTTTCTTTTTTCATGTTAACTATCAATTCATGGTAGAAATCCATTGTGTTAATGATTTAATTTATTAAAACACATTTTTTTAGTACTTGTTCCACTTTTAATAAATAAATCTGGATAGGTTTCGTCCACCTTATAGGGACATTTTCAACTGTTGAAAACAGTTGGCAGAAAAACAGAGGCGGACGAAACCGGTACAGATTTATTTATTAAAAGTGGAATAAGTAGATACTAAAAAAATGTGTTTTATTAAATTAAATCAATAATAATAATATGAAGCTAATCAGTATTAACCCGCACATGATTAAAACATTTTTTCAAATATTTAATTCTTGATTTTTTAGAAACATTGAAGTCGTTTGTTAATAGGTAAATAATATGTCCAAACCTTATTAAAAGTTGTATTATGATCAAAAAATAACAGAAATATATATTCTTTATTTTATTTAATAAAATTATAGTTTTAGTCATACTATTTACATTTCGATCTTTTCAATTTTGCAATAAAAACAGCAAATGTCCAAAAATTGTGTAAAAACAGCAAATGTCACACTCATTCTTTTTTAAATATCTATTTAACCGAAATACATTTAATATTTTTTTTACATTCATATAGTGCATATACGGTTTCTCTATAATTTCTCATTGTCAAATTAATAAAATTTCTTTTGATAACCAAGATATTATGTTTTTACCCTCTCCTGAAAAAAAAGTGTTTTGTGACATTTGCTGTTTTTATGCCAAGATCTTCAATTTAAAAAAAAAAATGTGTTTTGCTTTGTTATATTTATACCTATAAATTTTTTTAACTTATAATTTGTTTTATTTTGGCTAGGTAAATAAGATACAAATCCACATTTAACAAAATATCTTTAGAGGCAGAAGGATGCAAATCCACACTACGTTTTTTATTTTATTTTTTTATGATATAAAATTCTATTATATTTATTCCTTTCTTACATATTCCAGAAGTACTTTAATTGAATTAGAATAAAACAAATAATGATCATTATGTATGCATATTTTCTTAGAAGTTATGAATATTCGTTTAAAAAAAAAATTGTTTTTTGGCTCTCCTGAACAATTGGGTATTTAGCACTTGCATCCGTCTGCCTCTGAGGTACAGATATTAGTAATAAAATATAAAAATATTTGTCCGAAGTTTAATTCAAATCCACGCCAACAGAACTTCAATTCAATTTTTATAGAATTACTGCAGCCTTAGACCGCCGGCCACCATGGTCATCGCGACTTTGTGAAAAATTGTAATAAAATGAGTATCACGGAGGAAAATTGGCGCTATCCAATTCCGGATCAGACCGTAGAAAAACACCAAGTTTTATATTATATATATATATATATAGAATATATTACTATATAATATATTATACCCATGCATTTTATTTTAAAAACACGTTGAAACAATAATATGTGAATTTGTCTGCATCGGCTTAAAACCCGTGACCCAGAGACTAATGTTTTATTGGGAATTAGCGCTCTTTTATGAATTTATAAATAAACAATATATATGTTTCACAAATAATTAACTTTAAAATATTAACGTACCTTCACTGTACACCTATGTATCATTAAGAAATATATTTACCCCGCAAATATGAGAAGCTAGTGAGAGGGCATGCTGGCTAATACACGGCCAGGTCGTCGTTCAGTGCAACGCCACTTAGTGTAAAAGTGGACTTCAGATATCCTACACTACCAGCTTATTTATAAGCATGCACGTTGCACAGTGGTGCTTCTAAAAATATACATTATCCTTTAGCATTGTTTGAATATTTGCATATTTATAATTATATTAAAAGTTTGGCGTTGGAAACAGATGTACATGATATGAAATTCTGTTTTACTTGTGGGGTGAGTGTTTTAAGTGTGAGTATTTCATGTTTCATAATATTCTGAAATAAATCTACAAAAGAGAATTTAATTAAAAATACTCGTACTTAAATATTTATCACAGCTACCTATTAAGTTTTGTTACTTACTTCAAATATTTACATTTTTGTTTAAAAGAAATTTTCCAAGGCTCTTCTCGATGGAGTATGTGGTCATCATGGGGTGACAACTAAAATATCGTAATATTAAGATGTCAATTTTTCTATTCACACATAATTTTTATTTCTATCTCTAGAGAAAGCATTATGTCTCTCACATTTTCCCTACTGTACTTTCAACTATGAATCATCAATATTGGATGACAACCATGTTAGTAGTGCTTCAATTATAAAGATGGTAGCTAATTATATGCGGAATTTAGAGCATAAGTCTTTGCAAGATAGGCTTTTGGATCGGTAGCTTAATTGACTGTGAGTACTAAGACAGAATATGAACGATGTATATTTAAATCCAAATCGATCCAAATATAATTCTAGTACCTAATACATTCTTAAACGTGACATATACCTATTCGGTTTTTAGTAAAAACATATTTTTTTAAATAGGAATGCTTTTGTATTTTGTTGTTATAAACACACTGTTGTGATACTATTTTTATGTTTTTAAATGATATGTTGTGAACGTTTTGAATTTGTTATTTGTAAATATCACTATATGTACATAAATAAATAAATTTGAATTTGAATCGTATATCTTTTTATCAACATTTCAGTCACTCTCGATCAACTTCTAGAATATAAAGGTTTATTTTCAATGCCTACTTTCCTCTCAGACAATCGTCATTCATTACCATACACTCTTCAATTCAGCAAAATTTTGATTAAAGTTGAGCGATTTACATGGTTAGTCGGTCTACTCGATACGAAAATATTATAATATCTCGTCCACCTTCATCAAACCTGTCAAGTAGTTATGTGCACTCCAAAAAATTCACATTTGCCACGAATTGAATGATATGTTTAGTAGCATGCTTAATTGTCAATCGAAATGTTGATGATTGGAGGCTGAACGTATTTTACTGTAGGCATTTTTAACTCACCAATCGGCGATTTTTTATTACGTATCCACAGACTTTACTTTGTATGCGAAATTACTGTACCAAGAAAAAAAAAGTTCTATTTCAAAATTCGCGGATCTCCAGTTGACTAACCCTGCCCTACATCCATTATAACTTATAAGTCATGCATACAGCCCTTTTCACTTTTGAGTACTTCGAACGGCAAAGAAAATCAAAAGTAAAAAAAGTTCCACAAAGTTCCCGCTTAAGCAAATCCATCGAGGGGCGGATGTTACTTAACCCTGCGTCACATCGTCGCGACTGACTGCGCGCCATTTTTTTCCCCACCCCTAAACAAGGCTTTCACGCCCAAGTTGCAGGCCTCTTTAGTAACAGTGGCGAACTTAGTTTTCCTTCCCCATTGTTTGCTCCCTCCTAAAATCATATCGGCCACTTACCCCCGTAGATGACTTCTTCAAAAAGCCCCTGAGACGTGCTGGTGTACCAATGCATGTGCGGTTTTTCAGATACAATATTCTACGCTTTCACCTTTTATATATAGTTATTTAGAAACTCAAGTCACTATATCACACAGCAGGCTTGGATCTATATTGATTGGTCAATAATTTATGTATCCGTTATTATATAATTTATTCTCTATACCCTCTATCTTTTTGAAGAAAAAATGAGGAAAAACACGCGGTTAACACCCAAAAATATAATATTACCGTATAAACATAAAAGTAATAATTTAATTAAAAAAATCAAAATTAAATTAAGTAACTTAGAAACTAAGAGATATTTTTAAAGTATGTTTTCGATAGTAAGTTTAACAAAGTTGCTTACTCAGTAAGTAACAGAGTTCATTCTACGGGTTAAAAATGGATACTTAAAACTTTTTATTTTATTTTGGCCATCGACAATCGATATTCGGGGTTTCGCGTGTTCTATAAAATTTTGTTTTTGTGATTTTTGACGTCACAATTACAAAATAAATGGATCTCTAATAAAGTAAATAGTATGAGCGTGAGGCATAGAAATCGGGTCGTGAAGTCACCTGATTTTTTCCAAGCCGAACTCCGCTATTCCTTCAGAAATCTCGCAACTGATAAACGGTTTGAATTGAAAAAGAGGATTGCACGGCTGAAGGCTCGTGCAATCCAGTGTTAAGGATGTACATAATAAATTTCTGGACACCACACGATCTTACGATCGTGAAAAATAATAATTATTTAACAGTGTGGAATATGGGAACAAATAAAATAAAAGAGCGATTTATACTCGACAAAAACTATATTATTAACTTTTTATTAAACTTTTTATAGTTTTAAAAATACTTGAACCATAATATACCATGAAACCCAGTGATAGCAGCAAAACACTAGTGAAAAACAACACCTGCTTTGAAAAAATCATAATATAAACATACTAT
This sequence comes from Rhyacophila brunnea, assembly GCF_057557595.1. Classification (NCBI taxonomy): domain Eukaryota; kingdom Metazoa; phylum Arthropoda; class Insecta; order Trichoptera; family Rhyacophilidae; genus Rhyacophila; species Rhyacophila brunnea. Next base: position 16,479,716 of record NW_028232893.1, on the reverse strand, counting down.
TGTGATCTCGAACTGGGAGTGGAGCCCCTGGATTAGAAGCCGATGTTTTATGCGTTGGACTACGAGTGCTGGCACTTCTATAAGTGATACCATCTAGCGGCTAGCCATTGAAGGTTCCAATACGAGAAAGAAAACGGCTGTCTTTACTAATAAAAATACGTAAGATTTAGAAATATTAGTTGCCTTTTGGTTGTTTTTTTCACTATTTTTATCACCGTGTCCGATATTAGAAGATATTATTAATATGGGTATCCAGTGGTGGCTGACTCAATTTATTTCTTAATTCTGTATACTTGTTTACTTTTTTATTTAATTATTTCACATAGAAGAAGTCGTAGGCTCTTACAAGTATTTTAATTGTTTTATTACTCAGCGGTTTGTATGTAAAGATGTTTTGGAGAAGTATTATTTAAAAATATCCGTTTTTTAAACCATTGTATATATATGACGTGTCCTTGATTCTACCTTTCACGCGTTTAGCGTTTGCTTTCTTTAGTCTTCTGCAAAAATCTCTCGACTCACCTCCTCGGCCGGGCTATTGAAAAACCGTCAGGAAACTTGCAGCATTTTTGTTCTGCACCGTACGAATTTTAAAATACGCAAATGCAAAAACGCGCCAGTGTGTGCGTGATTTGAAATCAGATTTTGAATTCGGAACGAATTATTATAAAAGAGCATGCCATTGACGAAATTAGAAATACGTATTCAGTTTAGTTAGAAATTCGTATTTTGTTTTCTTGAGGTTTGTTTTTAAATTAGTCATTAACCAATTGACCAATTAATTAATTGATTCAAACCCTTTAAAGCTTAAGCCACTAGCAGTCAATACTATGTCATTGGCATATCGTATACTGTTAATAGGCGACCCATTAATCATCATACCTGCGGATTCACTTTATAAGGCTCCGTTGGAAATAGTTTTATAATAATAGAGTACGTATTATATAATAGAGGTAATAATGTCGTACATCGCGTCGAATTTTTATCTATCTACTGATTTCGTTTTCAATCTTAATAAATACTATCTGCCTGCAATATAGATTAGTAACGTTATCAGTATCTCTTGCATCGACACCTTTCTCCTGTAAGAGTTTGAGAAGTATAAGATATGTATTCCTGCCAAATGCTTTCTCGTTATTATTTTATGAAACACATACAAAATATTAACTAGGCATCTTTGCAGTAAAACATTCAAGCTAAGGAGTGCTTCGCAAATGCTTAAACTCTTTTTAAGGCCAAATTGTGTATTACTTTATGTCTTTTTCGTATTTATTGTGATTGGTACGACGGCAGCTCTACTGAACTATTCGGGGTAGCAGATGATGAGGAAAAGATTGCTCTGATGGTGGCATGATAAGAACAAGAAGAATATTTCTTTGTACTTGGCAAGTTCAATAAGATAGACGACGCAGAACAAGTAACTAAGAAGAGTGGAGAAAGCTTGATCAAGCCTTTCCCCAGTATTGGATTTCAAAGGACTCACAATAATTAATACTGATATAGTAAGTTAATTTAATAATACTCAATCAATTGCAGAAGGGCATAAAAAACTCACCAACAGACTTAAAAGTGAAAACTTTAACTGTATTTATTTCCAGGTGATTTAAATAAAATATAGGGCAGGTATAAATATTTAGTTTTACGTGACGAAATGTTGGTTTGGGTCAAAACTAGCTTTAAATGTTAATTATTCCAAGAACTACTTAACTCTTCCAGCCATTGGCCCTTGAAATTTTCAAGCGAAAATATAATATTATATTAGACTACATAGTAAACCGGAGATATTTCTACAGAAAACAACCAAATCACAAGCTATGAAAAATTCAGTACATTTAATTGTTAATATTATTCCCGTTACTGCAATGTCAACTTAAGTTACCCAGACTAACAATTAAACTGTATTTTTTTTAGTTAATATGCACTTCATCATCTTCATATTTCGGTTATTCCTAGAATCATCAATATTACCAAATTAAATTATTATTATTTTAAAAATCGATAGCGTAATCCAGCAAATATATATAATAAACTTGATAGATAATCGTCAAATTTAATTTACCTGTCATACATTACAATTATTGTACATTGCGTATGGAGCGTCAAACTACTGTACGAACAAAAGAGATAGATCGAAAAGTATTTGCGACAAAGAGAAACATACGTAATTGTGGGAAAGAGATGTAAAAATAAGGTACGAGATCAAACAGTATTATGACCTGGGGGCTGTAAGAATGTTTAAAAATACTCTTATGATTATAATTATTACGATTCGATGCCGTTTCGGTTATTTTATAGACAACACAATATGCAAAAATAATGATGATGAAACGTTATTAGACTTATATTAACGTTGCCAAAATATGTATCTCTTTTACCTAATGCAATATTGTCGATCTCGTTTGGTAACCCAAGGTAATATCACCGAAACGGACGGAATTTATCGGTACTGTAAAGGGAAGGTTAAAGAATACTAGCCAAAGAGGTTGAACAAGCCCTTATTACAATTATAGTGTTAGAGCTTAAATACATAGAAGCCAAGATATAAATAACTATTCATATACAACGTTTTTAAATTTTCTGTTGAATCATATAAGCTTGACTTGACTAGCTTAAACGATCAAAAAAAAATGTACTTGATATAAATAATACTGAAATGTCATATTGATTTCCATAGTAACGCACGTATATATTAATATTAGGTAATCATTTAGTTGCTAGGACCCACTTAGCAACTAATAATAGTTTTACTTTTTACGGATTTCTTCCGAAATAACCTTTCATACAAAATAGAATTAACTTAAAATTAAATCAATTCTACATAAAGATGGCTAAAAGTATTAAAAATGCATTGAAATCGCGTTCAATTCGTTTCAGTAACAAGTAAAAAAGTAAAACGATGTTAACATGCGTGTTTGAACATGTACCTAACTGAATTTTTTTTAAACGGTCATGTTCAAACACGCGCGTTAACATCATTTTACTCCCTACTTTAATTATAGTTTTTCAATTTATGGCTACGGTCGTATGTTGTAGCTTAACCACTGGGGAATGCCAAAAGAAATGGCGTATTTCAAAAAAATACTACCTTCTTCTTAGGTCAATAATTATTATAAAGCAATCATTATTCATAAAATGTTTATCAAACTTGAATGGTTAAAGATATAGCTTATAAAAAGTATCTTTAGAATTATCTTCAAATGTGTTAATCTTGCCCATTTTTTTGAATAATAAAATGCCTAATTCTTGTCAAATTTGGGATCACAGAGATTATCAATATAATTTTTTATCGTAAATATTTCACTATTATAATGTCGACATAAATTATACTAATGGTTTTATAAATGCGTTTAAAAATTAATAAAATGTAAAAAATCTTAACACCACTGCACACGCATGTACTGAAATATGACTATATTCTAAAACATTAGAGCGAGAGGTTTAAAAGAATACTATTTTATGTAATAAAAATACTTTATGCAGTCATCAAATGTTTAAAATAAATATAAAGGATGATAAGGCTTCAAAATTATATAAATAGATTATCTACAACGTTTAAGGATCATGCTTTGAAAATGCAATAAAAGCTTTATTTTGACCTCTGAGAATGTCCACCCTCAAGGCTAAAATTTGGAGAGTTCCTGACGGCGGCCAAAAATCAAGGTAAGTATCTATTATTATGGGCAAATTCATTCAAACTACAAACGCCGGTCTCCAACATTAACGAGATTTTATTAACGTTTTATTAGTGGAATTTTAGTCTTTTTTGTAATAATTAGTTATGGTACTTACAGGTGGGTAAATTAGTAAATAACACTTACCAGAATCAGATATGTGTAAATTTGTGTCTCGCATGGTACTAGGTTTAATAAATTTCTTTACTTTCATTTTACTTTTTTTTAAATTTATTGGATTGATTAATATTGTTTTACAAACGTATTACCTATTGAAATCATTAGTAAAAATAGTAACTGCAGTGAATTATTAAAATCTATAATACAATAAATTGTGGGTTTGTTTCCTTCTGCACAACAGATAACAATATATTATATAAGTGTACATTTTAGAGGTATTTTTTGAGTAAACAATATTTTTTATTAATTCGCTTACTGATAATACCATCTGATTGTAGATATAAAATTCAAATCTGTCTGAACCTAGATAATGTTGTCTGAGGAGGAAAATAAACATTTCTTAGAAATGGATTCGGTGTTAAGTATTTCTACTTTCTTTAGAACTTATTTTGAATAAAGATAAAAGTTTATGCAAATTAATTTAAATATTGACAGAAGAAAAGAATTCTGTGACAGGCTTAAATTTCTTCGAACAGCTCTTTCTACCTGTAACGAAGATTTTTTACTAGACGAGTAATTAAAATCTACCTCAATAAAAATAAATACTTAACTATTTTTACATATTACATCAGTATACATAATTTCAAAACATCTCATGCATATACACACTAGAAAAAATCATTTTTGTAGAAAAAAATACGACACCCGACGGGACTTGAACATGACATTAAATTTATTATAAAAAAGGTAAATCAACTTAATAAAAAAATAGTTTCATAGCAAAAGAAATAAAAAAAACAACAAGAGTTCAAGAAAAATACAAATTAAACAATTAAATAGAATTTTTAAAACAAAATAAATAATAGATCGCTAAAAAAAAACCGCCAACGGTAACCGCGCGGCTTAAGCGTTGGACTATAACGCCGTGGGTCCCAGGTTCGAATCCTGGGTCTGGCAAGTACACATATTGTTTTTCAATTTGTGTTTGAGTCAGGGTATGGACCTAATAGGTTGAGCAAGTGGCTGACATCTATTTCTCGTAAAAAATAAAATCTGTTAATACAAACCTCTACTCTGTGGAGGCCCATATGATCCTATTAGGATCGGACATGGCCGAAAAGATAAATGTCTACGTCTTTAGGGAGTGCATTGGCCAGCCGTACAGCCCTCGCTATTGGTGCTTGTTTTAGCCTGACATGAATAAACAGCATTCACCCAAAATAGGTGAGAGCTGCGACCACGCATGTAATTGACGGGTGCACAAAAATTCAAATATTATTAGTTTTACTTGTAAAATTATAATATTATAATACAGTGTGTTTAAAAAAAATCGTGTGGTTGCTAAATATTCTAGATCTAGTCTAAATAAATGACCGCACACCCACGGTGGCCGCGCGGCTTAAGCGTTGAACTATCACGCCGTGGGTCCCAGGTTCGAATCCTGGGTCTGGCAAGTACACGTATTGTTTTTCAATTTGTGTTTGAGTGAATGGATGAACCTAATAGGTTGAGCAAGTGGTTGACATACATTTCTTGTAAAAAAACAAAAATCAAACCTTTACTCTGTGGAGGCCCATAATATGATCCTATTAGGAGAGAGAGAAATAAATAAATTTAAGTTGTGAGTAGTAACTTTTGCATTAACACATCACAAGCCATATTTTAAATTATACAAATATTCCGCAAAATATACATATCCGATCAAGTCCTACTTACCTACCTATTCACGTAAAGTTTGCGACGAATGGCCCCGGGAAAAGTTTGCCATTGAAAAACTTCGCCATAATCTGAAATGCTGTGTGTGTGGTTATAATAAATTTATTGTAGCATTTTGTTGAAAGGGTTTATTGTTTTGTTTGTGGTAAATCAAATTCATGGCGAATTTCATTTCGCTGCTGGAATATTAAATTATTTCGCTAACTTTTAATGATAAGTTAAATTTAATTATTTTGAGATATCAATCATTTCTCCAATTAAGGGAACTGCCACACTTGAATATGAGTGATGTGTGATTCGGTTGTAACTTTTGTCATGTTACATAGACAAGTATATTATAAGATTTTAAATTATTATTTTGTCAAATACAATAAATATATAACAATATAATTAACTGGAAAGAAAATAACAGTTGGCAGTGCCATTTGCCAACATTATTGTCTATGCGCTAACAATATCATAATAATTCGCACCGTGAGTGTAAAACCAAGGCATCTGCAAATTTTTTCAATTTGGAGATTAAATGCAACAGTCGTAAACTTGATAATGTAAAAGTGAAGTAACTGAAAGAACATGCAATATAATGTAGATATAAACTAAATATTATGTTTTTTTTTAGAAACTCTATTTGTCCTAAAAAAACGAAGACTTCAAACCCTAATATATCCAAAATATGTCTTTTGCACTTGCCTTGGTTTTAAACTAACGATGCGAATTGGCTCTAAAATCCGGTGTGGATTTTGGTCGCCTCACGAAGAGTTTCGTAGCATTATTCTTTTTATGTACGAGAAACTGACGTTCGCCATTTGCTCAGCCGATTGGGTCCATGCTCTGGTTTCAAATATACATTTAAAAACAATAATATGTGAATTTTGCCACGCCCGGAATTTAAACTGTCAACTTATAAAATATAATACAGTGAGTGGGTTAAGAAACGTGTGCGCGAAATGCATATTATGTAACTAAGAGATTAAGTGCAGCGCGCATGAAAAGGATGCAATGTAGGTGTTCTGTTTATGCAATAGTTCAACAAAGACGCAAACTCTTTTACTAAAATCTATGCAAATTACATGAAAACTAATAAAGTTGTTTTTAGACATTCTATAATCGGAATAATATAAACTTTCAACCTCGTGACTGTGTACACGAGAAAACAAAAAAAGCTGTTTTTCTCCTATTCATCCATTATGGACATGGCTGATTTTGAAATTTAGCGGCACAAACATCTTGTTATTTTTATTCTATTATGTTGATACTCCATTCACTGAACGAAGTCAGCAAACAAGTCGGTTTAGAAATGAACCTATCAAAAACAATGCTAATGACGAACAGCATAGAATCAATAATATCAGTCGACAACGATGTACTTACCTACACAGAAAATTATATATACATGGGAAACAAATTTGTTTTGACAGGAAAACAATGAGTTTGAATTAGAAAGAAGAATACAAAGTTCTTGGAATAAATACTGGAGTTTGAAGGAAATATTTAAAGGCGATATGACAGCAAAGATAAAAACTAGAGTGATGAACTCATGTCTCCTACCATGCATAACCTATGCCTGTCAGACCTGGAGATACTCTAGCATAGTAGAGAACAAAATCACCAGCTGCCAACGCGGTATGGAACGCAGTATGCTAAATATCAACAAAAGACAAAAAAATTAGACACACAAAAATAAGAAATATTTCAAAACCCACAGACGCTCTAATCCATGCTCAAAGACTTAAATGGAAATGGGCGGGTCATGTAGCGCGACTACAAAATGAGAGATGGACAAAAATAATTACTTCATGGAACGGCCCAAAAGGGAAACGCTATAGAGGAAGACCCCATGCGAGATGGCAAGACGACATCATAAAGGCAGCGGGCCCAAATTGGCTACAAATAGCCAAAAAGTCCAGTGGGACTCTTTGGAGGAGGTCTTCATCCGAAGAGGGGTTTTTACAAACCAAAAAAATTAATTACATATCATTGTTTAATTTATAAACATTATCTAATAGTATTATATATAAAATAAAAAAATCTTAATATATTTATATGTATTATACAAAAATAATAATAACTAATTTTATATAAACTAGAAAATAAGTAGATAATACAATTATAAATAGATATATATACATAATAGATATTATATCCATAGGTTATATATATATTCATTAGATATAGTCAATTAACTGTCATTTTTACTTTTGATGGAAATAAATAAAAAGGATTTTTATATTATTATATTTAGGTCGATACTGTATTCATCTAAACTGTTTCTGTTAATCCGCTATATAAACACGCAACGGCTCTCAACAACCAGTATTCAGTTCTTCACTCATCTCCTCCTCACACCATCACCCGCTTACTACCAAAATAATCTAATTATTATGTAGATTAAGACTTGTAAGTGTTTCTTTATCAATAAAACAAACATTAACGACCAGTTTTGTAGTACAAATCCTTTAAGACACAAAAAAAACTATAAAACGCGTAGAGGGAACAAATCACTTACCGAAATCTTTTCGTACCAGATTCCGTAGACCCGCTACGTTGCTACGGCTGACCTCGTTCAGGTATCCCTTAAGCCTCTACGCGAATGCGAGCTCGCTGGATTACGCAGTAATTGTTGTAGCAACAATACAAATCGGACTTATGTGGGCCATTGTGTGATTCCTCCGCGATCCGGTAAGCCGCGCAGTTAATTGAAAATTTGTAGCGGTCAGATTTACAATAAGAATGGGTGTATTGTTGAAATTTTACAACGGTTTGACCATGCTCCTAGAATACAATATTCACTGGTAGTAGAATAATCACATATATTACGCTGAGCAATTGTTACGTGTACTCCAAAAAGGTACTTGACCAATGTGGCGATCAACGAGTCCTGTGAGAATAAACATTGTCAGAATAATCTGTGACATACAAATCAATCGCGGTTATTTATTATTATTGTTTAATTATTTTTATATAGATTTTTTACAGGCCATCAGCGGTATCGGTAAGTGCTTACTCAGTAAGAAATGCTGACGGGGGAAAATAAGATTGTTTTGTATACACATTTTAGCACACAAATTTTACACGAATTTACTTAGCAGTTGCAAATAAATCGAAAATATAATTATTATGTTAAAATGTGTTTCTCACCAAAAGCATGGAATACTCAATGTCAGCAGTATTCAATCGTGAGGGGTTCAATAAATATTCTATCATGATGTAATGAATATCTCACTCCGCTTTTATCTTGATCGTGTAACAGTCACTCCATATCGCCAAGCCTCGGGCTATAATATATCTCACTAATTTTTATTTCTTATATTATCGCCTTGTAAACTATTTTTGTCAATGCCGAAATAAATCTCGTTGCCTCCACCAGCAACTCCAAGTTGTTTATACTTCATTCTTCACTCATACATACATCAGAAGGAAGTGATTTAGATTATTTAGACCTTTATTACCAAAAGCAGATATCTAAAGCTGACCAAACCTGCATCACTCCTGTGTTGAACTCCAAAGCACAAACTAAGATTAAATTATGTTTGGTATACAACCAAGTGGATTAAAATATTATTTAAACATTATTGTAAATTATTATCGCTTTAACACTTCCGTTATTATAATGTCACCTTAGGTTACCCAGCCCGTTGAACTACAAATATTTTAGTTACTATGCACTTTCTCATCTTAAAATTTCGGCTATTCCTATAACAATCAATACTACATCTAATTATAACGTTATTATTTTCAAAATTGATGGTGTTATCCAGTAAATACATAAAATATTTGATAGTAATCCGTCAGATTTCATGTATTTATCGTAAATTTAATTATAAATGCACACAGTAACCAAGGCATCAAAAAATGAAAGACATAGATATAAAAATATATGCGATAAAGAGAGACATACTCAATTGTGAAAAAGAGATATGAAAGTAAATGGTTATTTATTAACCCAATGTTTACGGGCCGCACAAAATTGTGTTTATGCTAATTACTTTTCAAATGCAAATTAACACGTTAATTACAAAATTAATTAAAAGGGCCCATAAGCATTGGGTTAAGATAGTATTATGACTTAGAATATATAGAAATACGATTTTAATTATGATTTTATGCATTTTTGGTGATTTAATTGGTAATATTAATAGTAATCAATGATTATGAAACCTTGTAAAAATAGGTATTCCCCTTTTGCATAATATAATAATACTATTATCAATCTCTTATGGTTACCCAACGTGACATCACCGGAATGGACGGAATTTATTAGCATCGTAAAAGTGAGTTTAATATCAGCAAACTCATAACACAATAATTTTAAAGAACGCATATTTTATAAAATTAAATTATTTCACTATGTCACTTTAATAATTATACCATATTCACATTTTCGAGACCTTTTTTGTTGTTGGTTAAACCTATTTGTTATACGTTATTGGTGTTGGCGCTATGGTGTTGGCGCCGAATGCTTCGCATTTCTTTGACGGAGCACAGGACGAACCAGTCAATCATCCAGAAACTGAAGATAGTGGAACGGCTCTCGACGATATGTCTTAAAAAAAGAATTCTGCAGTTTTTTGGACATATTGCGGACTGGACAACCAGGAGAGACTGGTAGTTTTGGGTAGCCTCCACGGAAGGCAAAGCAGAGAAAGAGCAATGGAGCGACCGAGTGAAAGAACTGACTGGGGGCACCATCCATTCTGCCCTGAGAGAAGTGGAAGATCGAGAAGGATGGAAAGTCTTGGTCGATCAAAGGATGGCGAAATTTAAATGTGGTCACGATTTTTAGCCATGAGTGCACGACCAAGAAGAATACGTTATTATTTATGTTATGACATTAGAAATTATTTAGCACTATTAAGTTGACAAACTCCACAAATATTAACATAGCTCTGGTCTCATTCGGATTTTCTTAGTCACTCAATGGTTGTTATTTTTTATGATCATTGAGATTACTTACATACTCGAGTGCAGTTTTAAATAGATTTTCACAAATTTTACAGGACTATTCAATGAAATAATAATGCCGAATCCTAGTATTATTGGTTCCTTATCTACTCATAGTGATGGATTGGCTTTTTACGCTCTACTAATTCTTAAATAAATATCATAGAAGTAGTGTAAAGTTCTCTGCAAACCAACCTACTATGCAAAGCCAGAAACCTAACTTTATCAATGGATAAGTGGTTTTTTTTTGTTTCAAATTCATACACTTAGGCACAATAATATCTATTTGTCTATGATGGTATTTTCAACTCGATTCGTTTTACCAATACTTAAAGAATATTATAGTTCTACTGAAATACTTGCAATATGATTCTACGTAATCATATATATAATATTATAATGTATGTTGTTTTGATTTCTTTGAACCAACCATAAAACTTATGACGAAAGATATTTATAATACTCTTAAATAATAATGTTATCCTTGCGAAAGTATGGCGCGGCACATTTGAATAATGAAATTGCCAAGCAAATAGGACCATTTTATGTGTTTTTCCCATAAAATGTTCTTTATACATCCTATAAAGCCTCCGGCAACTGCGCTTGGTGCACTCGCCTCAAGGTTTTTATGCAGTTCCGTGCACAGGGATGAACTGAGAACTGGGCGGTCGTACCGCAAAGATAAATTAGAGTACCTAATTTAGCCATGGGATATTATTTATTTTTTCAAGACGTTAAACTTTTACTTAGTTTAAAAACTGTGTTTATTGTTTATTTGTGTATTTACCACTTATAATGCTCACATAGTGAGCTTTTTATGCAATATATAAACAAATTTTATAAATTAAAAAGACCAGAAGTACATACTGACAAATCGCTCTCGTGGCTTTGGTCAAATATGCCATAATATGGTGGGGAATCTCTTGAGAAAAGTAATGTTTTTGGTGATGGAGAGTTGTTTTAGGATGAACACCATGTTAGTTGATTCATTGACACAGTAAAACTGGTTTATAATATTTTGTTCTCAAAACACGTGTTCGGGAACTACACAAGTCCAATAAATATACAAATGGCTCACTGGCAGAACAATTTATCTCACCAGATGTTATATTAAATTTTACGATTATTATGGATATTTCTATATGTACAGAAACACGACATATTATACAATAATATTATTATTAGCTAAATTACAGACAACTCCTAGCTATAAGACCGTCGGGGGACAGTTTTGGTCTGATTCTCGAATGGTAATTAATTTAGTGGATATTAATATACACATATGTTTTTACACAACTGATACACATACTATAATCCTCATCAAAACAATTAAGAACGATGCTCGATGTTTTATCTTTATTAATATTCCCTATTATTTTTTTTGTATAAATATCTCTCTTAAGTTAGACATATGTAACGTGACTTGTTACCATTTTAAATGGTAATGTACATATTATAATTTCTTTATCTTTATCGGCACCAAGATGACAGGCATCCATATTTTGGCGTTCCTAATTATAAAGCACTAAACGTCGTGCATATAGATTTAAATAGCGTTGTAAACTTCAAGACATGTCCGCAGTCTGGAGCCACACTGTTATTAAGATTCCCTTTCGGTCTTCAGAAAAATACTTGGATAATTAAATATTTTTAGGCGTTCCGAATAACCTACATACGACCCTGTTCGTATCTAGTACGGAGGCAGTGTAGAATTTCGTTTTCGTCTGGTAGGCCACTTAAAAATGCACTATAATCAAAGTTATAGATTCGAAAATGGCGGAGTGGATTGAAGAAAGGCATTTTCAAAATGGATACTCAATATATATGTGCCATTGCAGAATTCTCAAGTTCCCGTGAATCAAAGGTTATCTTCGATAGGTACTTTTTGGCGGGAAAACATCCAAATAAGGAAGGTGTATTTGTAAACTAGGTACGACATTATGCAACTTCTAAGTATAGCTTACTATAAGGCTACACACAGTGGAGGCTATAATAATAGGTTTTTACAAGCAATGACCATAGTCATGTTTATGCAATGGCTTAAAGTCCGATGCATGAAATGTCACAAATTGCTATTAGCTGTTTAGAGCCGAGGATTGGCTATTTTTAGTGAATCGCGAATAAAATGTTAAAAACACTTTTGCATGGAAAAATATGCGGATAAAACAATTTACTGGTGATATAGTATGTCATCCGTAACTTGCAAATATTCAAGCAAATCCTTCCAAATATATGAAGTATTTATCTTTTTCTTCTTCTTCGGCAATATCCGCCCCTTAGTTGAAGCATATGGACACCAGGCACCGCCTCCAAGAATCCCTAGCCAGTCTTCTTGCATCATTATAGGTCAAACTAGCATCCCGTAGCTCTGCCGTTTACATTCTACATATAGTATTTAGCGGCCTTCCAAGACGCCAGAATACATTTGGTTTGAAGAACAGGCGAGCCAGGTTGAAGGTCTCTTATGGCATCCGCAGCACGTGGCCGAGCCAGATCCATCATCGCCTCTTCACTATCAGCGTGATGAGATGCTGCTTAGTGCATGCTCTTATCTTTTTATAATATTGATTCATTAAGTAAACTTAAATGATATTGTATTATTTTTACTGTGATCTTTACAATCTATCTATATATATAAAAAAGTCGGGTTAGTTACACCATTTATAACTCAAGAACGGCTGGACCGATTTTTATGATCATTAATTTGTTGGATTTTTCTCCACCCCGAATAGCAGAATAACTATTAAAACATTGGATAAAACACGGAAAAAATAAATTATGAAGAAAATTCATTTTCTCATACATATTGACATTTTGAACAATGAACCTCGCGCATTCGAAAATAAAAGAAAATCACAAAAAATTTAAATCCGTATACAACGCCATCTCTGATACATGACAGAAACAATAAACAAGAAACAAACAAACAAAAGAAAGAATGATAGTCGAAATTTACTGTCAATGGTGTAGTGTGTCCAACATTTTGTGCTTCATGTCAACAGCTTAATTTGCTTGAAAACGATCAGTGATGCCAACCGTACTATAATTATACCAAAATACTATAATTTTAAAGGATTCAAGATGAAAAATGTTATATATAAATTTTACGCCTTTGTACTATAATCAGTATAGAAAAAGATGGCAACACTGAAAACGTTACTCATTGGGATATGACAGTCGCTGAAGCAATTGTTTCTGCATCTCCAAATCAGATACGCACATTATTTGCTAGCATTATTTCGACATGCTTCCCATCGAATCCACCTGAACTGTGGAACAAGTACAAGGATGACATGTCAGAAGACATTTTACAACGAATTCGTGTCAGTTCAGGGAATCTCGATCTCGCGGTGAATGAGGAGCTACATAACCAGGCTTTGCTTTTGATCGAATACATGTGTTACCTCATGTGCGGCAGTTTGTTAGTCAAGTTAGGAACGCCAACGCCACATCGTGGAATGAACGACGCTTTCAATCGAGAATTGGAACGTGAACGTGAATGTGATTGAGATGCATTGAACCAATCAGTTCAAACGAATGTACCACTGTTGAACCCCCAACAAAAATAAGTGTACGATACATTCGAGGGCGTACGATTGTCAAACAACACTATCTACAAAAGTGCAACTTCACAGGAGAGCCAAAAATCGTTATTTTAGATTCTTGTAACTTAATAAGGGAAATGTTTATTTAAAACCTAATGTTAATATTTTATAATTTATTGTGTATTGTACATTTATCTTGCTTATGATGATGTTAAAATTTATAGGGATAGTTTTAAAAAAATATGAAAACAAGAGTAACTTATGTAGTTAGCGTTAAACTTTACTGACAATTTAATAAGAAATTAGAAAAGATTGACATAACGTTGTTTGACTATCATGTAGCCATAAATGTAAAATAGCGTTATCTCAAAAAAAAAAAAAACCCTTTTTTGTAGATAACGTTGTCTGACTTTAAGCACTCGCATTAATGAAGGCAATTAATGATGGAAATGGTGGCTTATTTTTCCTCAACGCGCCCGGTGGAACTGGGAAGACATTCCTCATGTCAGTGATTTTTGCTACTGTTCGTGCGAGATCCGAAAATGCTGTAGCAGTTGCTTCTACTGGGATAGTGGCCACGTTGCTAGAAGGATGCCAAACGCCTCATTTAAAGTTGAAATTGCCCTTAAACCTGCAAACGACTGAAAAACCGACATGCATCATTGCACAACACTCAGTAATGGCCAAAGTTTTATTAGCAAGTAAAATCATCACCTGGGATGGATGCACAATGGCGCACAAACGCGCATTGAAAGCACTCAATTGAACTATGAAAGATCTGCGTAATGACTCAAGAAGTTTTGGAGGCGCAATGATTCTACTATCTGGCAATTTCCGCCAAACACTACCAGTCATTCCAAGATCGGCCGCTGCCGATGAAATAAATGCTTGCCTCAAATCATCGACTCTGTGTCGCTATGTGAAGAAACTTCAGCTGACGACAAACATGCGAGTTGCATTGCTAAACGATCCATCCGCCAAAGATTTCTCCAAGTGATTGCTGACTATCGGTAACGGCCGTGTTCCTGTCGATGAATTGAACGTATTGATTTCGTTTCCGCTGAATTTTTGCAATTTCGTCTCAACTAAGGACGAACTCATCAACAATGTGTTACCGAACATCATTGCTAACCACAAAAATGCAAAAAACAAAGATGTGGATCACTTAAACTTCACAATTCAAAATCAAATAGTTGGTCCACTGCATTCCTTCAAATTTATCGACTGTGTAACAAACGAAGACGTAGCAAGCAACTATCCAACTGAATTTTTAAACTCATTGGATATGCCTGGCTTGCCACCACACAATTTATAACTGAAGATTGGTTCGGTAGTAATTATGCTTTGAAATCTGAACCAACCAAAACTATGTAACGGAACGCGTTTGGTGGTGAGAAAACTCATGGGCAATTTGATTTACGCGACGATAATCAAAGGAATGTTCAAAGATGAGGAAGTTCTCAGTCCGAGAATTTCGATGATCCCAATCGATATGCCATTCGAGTTTAAACGAATTCAATTTCCAATTCGTCTTGGATTCGGCATGACGATCAACAAATTATAAGGCCAATCCTTGAGTGTTTGTGGCCTGAATCTATAAAATTAATGTTTCTCTCGCGGTCAATTGTACGTAAAATGATAATGTGTCGGCAAACCATCTGCTTTGTTCGTTTTCTCACTTGACAACAAAACGAAAAACGTCGTATATCACAAGGTGTTTCAATGAAGGGAATCAACCTGAGTGCAACCCATCCAGCAAATAGTTTAACAGAAAGTAGTGCAACAATGCTACGCGAATCATTTCGATTCCCTTCAATAAAGCAAATACCTTGCTGCCACGTGAATTACATTCTTTTTTTTTTCTTTTGACCATGTCCGATCCTAATAGGATCATATGAGCCTCCACAGAGTGGAGGTTTGTCAGCCACTTGCTCAACGTATTAGGACAATCACAACTCAGGCACAAATTGAAAAACAATATGTGAACTTGCCAGACCCAGGATTCGCACTTGGGACCTCGAGACTATAGACAGGCGCTTAATCCACGCGGTCATCGTGAGTGTACAGTATGTAGAGTTCAATGCAATTAAAATACTTTTCATTTTGATTTAATTTTTGCACATTTATTGAACTTATTCATTTTGAGTATTCATTTTAACTTAATAAAAAACTGAATATAATACAGATAATAAGTTAACACAAGATTATTGATTCTGAGGCGGTACTAAGTACGCCAGGTCAGCTAGTAATATATAAACAAAGGAGCGAATTTAAAAGTTACTAACTTTAGTGCCATGTTAATAATTAAAAATGAATTCAATATAAAGCTATCTGAATAAAATTGGTAGGGTAGGACGCTAAGGCTTATGGTAATTTATGGGGAACGACTGGAAACTTAACACACTCTCGACTCGAGGGGTAGGTAATATTTATTGATAACCGACACTTTATTTTCGAACAAACATTTACTTCAGTACTAATTAATTATTCATTTGACAAAACATAATAATAATATGTACCTCTATTATGATAATATTATACGCAGTGTCATTAAAGATTTTTTATACTAAGTATGTGGTATACTTTCAAGGTAAGAGAATTAACAATCTCAAACCCGTTTCAATAAGACCTTATTGAAACAAGTTTGAGATTATTAATTCTCTCACATTAAAAAATCAAGCTTAGACTCGATTTCCTGTTGATATTCACAAGGGTGATAGTCAACTGAGCCTTTTCAGGTATCTGAAACAATGTCTGAAATGCGAGACTACATTATTTGTTTTTTCCCCAACGGAAAGCGCGTCATGCGAAAAACGCGCCAATTTTAGATAAAATCAAACCGGCTCACAATTACACTAAGTAGTACACAATACACACTTGAGTAGTTGAGTGGTCGTACTAGGTACTACAAAAATTACCGAACTGTCTCTTATGCATAACTTTACTATTGACTCTAAGCTCTGTTTTAAAAACAAGGTTTTAGTTAGTCATTTCGGCGACTTCTTTACATCCGACCAAAGGTGTTAATTTAAGGGTTGTAAAAAAATAATTGCGGAATAGAACGTTAGTCATATAGGTGAGTTTATTTAATTCAATTTACATTCGACTAATGCGACTTTAATCAGAGTGATTTAGCTTTCGTGTGAAGGATTTGTTCGTTTAATCCTTTTTTTTCTTGAGGCGAAACGAGATTTACTTAACAAGCTCACGTGTCGGTAGCCGCAGATTCCTGAAAGCACTGTGAGGCTAAAGTGTCGAGTCACGTGACCGATGCTTTTCGCCCCCCTCGTATACCTACGCAAATTTAGAAAATGTGAGCTGTATTATAATATTTATGCTACATTAAAGAATTTTGAAAATTATCATTCGCTATTAGATTACTTTTTAGCTGCGAAGAGTGTCTTTTATGAGGCGACTAGCTATATAGATCCAAAAAAAAATGTGACAGACTTATTTTAGATACCTACGGTACATAATAAAATAAAAATAGTATTATAATATTACAACCAGGGAACTCAGAAATAATGGGAACTGAAATACATAACGGGTAAGGCGATATCAGGTAACCGACTCGAGTAAGGAAGAATCTGTGTTAAACTTACACACGTGTTAAGAATACGTTTAACGTCGAATACTGAAAACTGCTCTCGGTTTATGCATTTACGCTCATTTAATATTGGTGTATTACACACACTATTGCACGTGCATAATGCGTGCTTCATTTTAGTAGGACACTCACACATTCAAAAGTCTGCTCCAACATGCGGCGTATTGAATATAGCCTATCGGTATTCTATTTATTATCTATTCTGTGATTACAACTGATCGATATTTAGTTTAAAAAAATTGAAACCTGCATAAAAAGACCTTTGAAGGTTTTTAAAAATTCAAAATTTAAAAAATATAATATTCTGATTAAAAGACGCAGATATTAAATTATAATAGGTACAATTAGATGATTTTCTTTGATATTTTTCGATATGGCACGTTATATAATTTAACTAATAATACGTTTATAATAGAAGATGCTGTATATTATCGTGTATAGGTACCTGTATAGAATGTAGGTACATTTCGACAATATGCATTTATGTAAATGTGTTTTTGTTAATCTAATACTAACACCCACGGTGATCATGCGGCTTAAGCGTTGGACTATCACGCCGTGGGTCCCAGGTTCAAATACTGGGTCTGGCAAGTACACATATTGTTTTTCAATTTGTGTGTGAGTCAGGGTATAGACCTAATAGGTTAAGCAAGTGGCTGACATCCATTTGTCGTAAAAAACAAAATATGTTAATACAAACCTCTAATCTGCGGAGGCCCATATATTATGATCCTATTTGGATCGGACATGGTCGGAATACTAATATAATATCATTTTAAATAAATTCATATGTAATTATTCATTTTTATTACGTATACCAATAGGATTTTTTTAAAGGTTAGATTTAAAGTTAAAATTAACTACTAAGTAGTCTTTGATGTTATTGTTCCTCTATCTCGTTACTGAAAATAACGAAAAATTAAATTATAGGCTAAATATAATCTCTTATTTTGAACGATGCTTCGCCTTCACTGGAAGCTACCTAAAGCCACCAGTCCATGCAGGTTATCCGATCCACACAGAAAAAAACTGCAGAATGCGTCTCAGATATAATAATATCGAGAGCCGTTTCCTTATCTGCAGTCTTTGGATGATTAACTGATTCTAATATCATATAAGAAGATTAGGAAATGTGTCGCTAAATTTCAAAACCCGCTATAACACTTTTTTGAAATAATTAAGATATATATATATCGTTGGATTCGTTATTAAAATCTCTACATGAAAATTTTATCGCCTCTTTCAAAAGCCGCCATTTATCATTTATGAAACAAAATCAATGTGTCTATCAAATCCCGCTATAACACTACTGAAACATTCAAAAACCTTATTAGTTCAAAACGTTTTTATTGATTTTCTCAACATAATGAAAAAGTGTTACAGCGGGTTTTGAAATTCAGCGCCACAAATCAGCGTTTACATGAGTATTATTTTATTGGTTTTTGTGATGTTACAGTTCCTTCGCGAGATGACTCATGCCATTTTTTGTGCCCGCTAAAGCCATTAAGGGTTGAGCATATTATATAAAACACCTCAGTTTTCCCATATAGTTAAGTCTTTGGACCAGAGTAAGCATTTCAATTTGATCAACTGCCTTTGTTTTGTTTTACAACAATTGTCAATGTTAAGACCCAATAATTCAATGCAGAAATTATCTAATGACGAAAAAAAGTAATAGCCCGATTGAGTTTAGGTACAATATACACAACATTTTATTGTGTTGAAGATTCTAGAAATTAATAATTGAATACTGATAATATATTGTTAGGCAGAGATCGAGATTGGATTTGTAATTTGGACATTAACGCCTGACATAGTATAATTTATAGTAGATAATAGCTTTGATATGAATAATAACAAAAAAATTTAATTAAAATTGATTACAAGATAAAAAGAACTTTTTATATACAATGCTTTTATATTTTCTGTTGAATCATATTATAAACTTGACAATTCTATGTATTAATAAAAACTTTTTATTGTACTTGATAGAAATACTGAACAAATATTATAGAATATTGAAATGTCATTCTGACATTTCATATTGATTTTAACATAGTAACGCACGTATATATTAATAATTTAGTTGCTAGGACCCCCTTAGTAACCGACAATAATAACTTTCCATACAAAACAAAATTAACTGAAAATGAATTCAATTCTGCTTAAAACTGGCTAAAAGTATTAAAAGAATACATTGTCGTCGTGTTCTGATATATTCTAAAAGTTTCCAATGTCTAGCTAGTCGGGAAGTTAGTTAAACAAGAAAAAAAATGTACTAGACACACAAGAAAAAATCTGTACCGGACAAACAAGAATACGAGCTAATGAAAACGTGGTAAAAAGTATCAACGCTCATGTTTAGGGAGGCGTTCTATGGGTGTAAAATGGCGGTGTCCCATCCTTAGACGCGGTACGGAAGTAATCCCTGACCTTATTGGAAAATAAATACAATTTATAGCTGGCACATCCCTAATACGCTAAGACGGTACCAACCCACACTATCCAGACTTGGTTCCTTTCATAATATAAATTATCTTACCAGTTCTTTATTAAAAAATCATGTTCAACAAATACATTGAACATTGGCCTTTTTTCTAACAAATATTTACGTGTTATAAAGACTGCTCGCAATTTATGTACAAACTTACCCAAATATCACCAAAATATTTTAACAAAAATAAACTACCTATATTTTTTTTAAATTCAAGAATTTAAAAAATTTGAGAATGTAACATTTTGTAACACCAAAAAAACAACTAGATTACGGCCGATGTGCTTTTCTGATGTATCGAGCCATCTGCGTCCTACATAATTACGATGAAATTAACTATAAGTCATATTGGTAATTCAACTTCTCAAATTGCGTTATCTTTTCAAATTTTAGTATCAACACACTTGCTAACATTTTTCATGAATAATTCACTTCTTCTTCTTATTGTGCCATCCCCTAGCGGAGGTCGGCCACCATCAAGGCGATCTTATCTTTATCGTCTACTACCCGAAACAGTTCAGTTGAGCTGCACTCGTACCAATCACGGAGGTTCTTAAGCCACGAAATGCAGCGCCGTCCTCTGCTACGCTTCTCATTGATTTTTCCTTGAATGACAAGTTGGGGAAAGCTGTATTTTTGTCCTCTCATAATGTGGCCGAGGTACTGTAGTTTCCTGGTTTTGATAATACGTAGAACTTTTTGGTCCTTCCGCATTCGATTGAGAACTTCAACACTTGTCACCCGGTCAGTCCAAGGAATTTTGAGGATGCGCCTATACCAGCCACATCTCGAAAATTCACAAGTTTTGAGAAAGTGACACTCTTTATTGAAATACTGCCTCCTAAAATGCAATTTAAGAAGCTCTTCAGTTAGTTGTATGACTACTAGTAAATTTGTCCTAATTTTGTAGGACACGGATGGCTCAATTGATAAATTACATTGGTCGGACTTCAATGGATGCGTATTCAAGTCACGCCCGGATTCGTATTTTTTCTTGTATGTATGTATATTTCTGATGATTTGATCTCAAATAAGTACTTAAAGTAATTTGAAGTAATTTATATTTTACATCTCTTCTTTTTCACAATTTAAAGACAAACTAATATTATATATTTTGCACTCACAATGGCCGACCGGCGAACGCATCGAATTATAATATCGTGGGTGTGGCAAATACACGTTCATTTTATTCTTCAATATGTGTTTGAAGTCAGTGAAGAGACTTAAGGCAAGTGCAAGTAGCTAACATCCATTTCTTGTAAAAACAAAAATTTGTTAATATAGACCTCCATAGAAGTCCATAATAAGATCTTCTTAGGATCAAACATGGTCAAAAAATATTTATAATTAGGTCCAGCTGTAAAACGTGCTAGATATCACACCCTGTTCAGAGTTAATGCCCTATATAATTATAGCCCGAGTATGTAATTCAGAAAATCTAACGAATTTCGCACTTTTGTATAAATGCATAGAAATTAGCATGGTGAAAAGGCAACTTATAATAATATATCCTAATGTTACTTTTTTAAGATGTTGGGCAACTTTAAAATTTATCCAGGAGCACTTAAATTCAAAAATGTGGGAGAAAAAAATTAAGTAATTATTACAATCTATAAAATATCGTCTCTCTGATTTCATTAATTTTCATTTTTTAGATGTATTGAATGAAGCTAAATACTAACTTGAAGTCTAATTTATAAGAAAATGAATTTTAAGTTTATCTTTGACTTTTCGATCACATATTTATTAACTAATATAGTTTGAACTATAAATTTTAAACAAAAATGTCTGCAAGCTTTATATTTTTCGCTTGGTACCTCTGATAGGTAGAACTATACTTTGACTCCAAACACAGATTAGAAAACAATATATTGTATATTTGCCAGACCCAGGATTCAAATCTGGGACACACGATATCACAAACCGGTCGGCTATCGTGGGTGTAATGTTTTATTTTTAAATTATATGTAATTTTATAGTCAATTAATAATGATTCGGTGACTAGGAGTAAAGTTGAAACTAGGGAATCCAATCCCGGGATCTCGGACAATTTTTGATACATATGAATCCTGGGATTAGTAACCATAATCCCGAAACTTTCGGAATTCATTTTTTTATCGATCATAATCGATTAATATGCATACAAAATCGGTATGTTAGTGACGTGTATGTACCTGCACATGTCAAATGTCACAGGCGGAATTGCCGAATGTTCCGGATAATAAATAACCACATTTTGTTGCCATACGCAATACGCAAAGATAATAAATCCCTTTATCCCAGTTGGACGCCACGGACGTGCAAGTACGCACTTGTTTCTATGCCAAATTTTATGAATTTCTGTTTTAATTTTCTCATTGAAATTAATTATTAATTAATACTTAACAATATATCTATGAATGAATAATTAATAGCAATTGTTAGAATCTCGGAATGATCGTGAAATGTATTATGTATTGTTTAATTACTGTCAACACAATATGTTATTTTTTATTTTCATTGAACTTGTATTTTTTGTTATCTTTTCTTTAATAAACAAATAAAACTGATTTACTTTCACAATAATATTTATATTACAATATTATTTACTACTTGAATCTATGTATTTACAAGATTGAACGTACAAAATATTAATACTAAATATCTTAAATAGTAGATATAAATTAGATTAGACACGTTTTACCAATCTTATCGATCTTATTTCTATGTATAAATAATTACAAGATAAAAAGAACTTATTATATACAACGTTTTCAAATTTTCTGTTTAATAATTATGCTCAATATGCTCAAACTTGTACTTCATATGAAGTAAATAAAAAACAAACAAATATAGAATACATAAATGTCATTTTGACATTTCATTTTGATTTACATAGTAACGCACGTATGTATATATTAATAATTTAGTTGCTAGGACCACACCCTTAGCAACCAATAATAGTCTTTTTCTTTTTACGGATATTTCTGAAATAACTTTCCATACAAAATAGAATTAACTGAAAATGAATTCAATTCTGCTTAATGATGGTTACAGTATTAAAAGAATGCATTGACATCGTGTTCTGATATATTTTAAAAGTTTCAAATGTCTAGCTAGTCGGGAAGTTGGTTAAAAAACGATTGCAAGATTTGTACTGGACAAACAAGAATACGAGCTAATAAAAACGTTGTAAAAATGTACATTAACTATCGAAAAAAATGCCAATTCCCGGGATCGTCAAATTATAATCCCGAAATCCCGGGATCAAAATTTTGGCTCGGGATTGGATTCTCTAGTTGAAATGAATTAAATTCGATGGTCATGTAGTTTATTTTTTATCAGGCTTCATCTACACATCGATTTTATTTTTGTAGATATATACTCGTATTATAATATTTACGTTGACCAACCTTTTTACTACAGAATATTTTCACGGAAATGCTTACAGTATTGGAAGAAAGGCACACAAAGTTTCCGAAGTAATTCGTAGGTATTATACAACATTTTTTTTGTTGATAATAACAATAAACCTACATTCCCAAACCGATATGGCCTCAGAAATGCGTTCGCAGTGTTCCCAACATGTTATTATTTCTGCGCAAAATTTTTATTTTTATATCAAGAAAGTATACACCGCTGTAAATATCATTTTACGATGTGGTTTCAGCATTATTTTCCGGACCGTTGTTTTATAAACAATGTTGTTGTGAAATTGCTGCGAGAAGGGAGTTCGTACAACTTTTTACTTGCTCGCATCTCGCTCTGTGTGGGCTGAATTTAAAAACTCGCTTTGTTGTTTGTACGCCACTGGTCAATGACTTCCGGAATAGGTATACAATATTTTCTACAGTATCATTAAAATCAAACAAGAATATAATAATATTATATACCCAAACAAATTTCTCTGTTTATTATTCTATACCAAGAATTCATATATTTTTAAAAGTTCTTCTATTGACATGTTCAATACCTACATTCAGGTGCACTGCAATAAATGATTTTTATATGGATTCTACCTATTCAACTTCTTTTTGTAGTATGATGTTTTTATATGTCATTCATTGTACCCCTTCTTCTATTTTATTTCAAATTTGTCGGTCAATTTTATTTTGTTCTTGTATAAATGATGGCCGGTGCGGCGTAAGCGTCGGCCCTTAGCATCGTGGGTCCCAAGTTTAAATCCCAGGTCTGATAAATACACATATTATTTTTCAATTTGTGTTTGAGTCACACCTATATCACTAATGGACCTAATAGGTTGAGCAAATAACTGACATCCA
The DNA here is from genome assembly GCF_057557595.1 of Rhyacophila brunnea. Classification (NCBI taxonomy): domain Eukaryota; kingdom Metazoa; phylum Arthropoda; class Insecta; order Trichoptera; family Rhyacophilidae; genus Rhyacophila; species Rhyacophila brunnea. The sequence goes on along the minus strand of NW_028232893.1, from coordinate 16,455,360 downwards.
TTTCTCGTAAAAAAATCTGTTAAAACAAACCTCCACTCTGTGGATGCCCATATGATCTTATTAGGATCAAACATGGTCGAAATTAAAAGTAAATTATAAATTATGCATGACTAAGGTCCTTTTAGACATCAGTTCTATTCAGTTCAGTTGAGGTTTCCGTTTTTTGTCCGTTCAGTTTTGATACAGCGGTGTATAGGTATAGATGATCAGTTTAGTTATTCGTTCCGTCTCAGTTGGCAGTTCAGTTGGTAAACGGTGACGTAATCGGTGACGTCTCGGGATGGAATGATCGTTTTAAATCACGTCTTTTAGACGTGTTTATAGCGTCATGGAAGGGGGCTGTGTATATCCACGGTGATACAAATATGATGGGTGGCGGTAGGAACCTAGGCAGTACTCATATTTTAAGAAATGGTAATATTTTTCTTCGAAATTGGAAAAGTAGTAAAAAAATACGTAGTAATTACTAATAAAATACATAGTAATTTACCCGTCAATTTAACTGGCAACTCTAATAACGGATATGATCTATCCTGTCTCGTATCCGTTTCGGTTTCAGGTGGCTGCTTTGGTTTTGCATTTATAAGCCAGCTGACACCTTGACTGAAACGGAGACTGATCGGATAGCAAAACTGATCTTTTAATAGCACTTTTATATTTATTTTAATTTTATGTGTAATGTTTTAATGTTTTATTGTATACATTTTATAATTCATATGTGCATGCACCGTAAAATAATTAGTGTTGTAATCATTGATATAGTAAATAAACGTGTTTTATTTCAAAGTAAACAATCTTCGTAAAAACCATGAGTAAATAAATTACGCATTATGTTTATTCACTTTGACGATGCCATTCTAACGTCAAAGCTTTTTATTACGTTTTTATTAGGTCGTATTCTTATTTGTCCGGTACAAATCTTGTAATCGATTTTTAACTAACTTCCCGACTAGCTAGACATTTGAAACTTTTAGAATATATCAGAACACGATGCCAATGCATTTTTTATACTTTTAGCCATCTTTAAGTAGAATTGAATTCATTTTCAGTTAATTCTGTTTTATATGGAAAGTTATTTCAGAAAAATCCGTTAAAAGTAAAAGACTTTCATTGGTTGCTAATAGGGTGTTCCTAGCAACAAAATTATTAATATATAGTGCGTTACTATGGAAATCAATATGAGTGTCAAAATGACATTTCAGTTTTATTTCTATCAAACACATTTTTTTTGATCGTTTAAGCTAGTCAAGTCAAGTTTACATGATTCAACATAAAATTTAAATATTAAAATTTAATATTCTTATTTGTCCGGTACAAATCTTGCAATCGATTTTTAACTAACTTCCCGACTAGCTAGATATTTGAAACTTTTAGAATATATCAGAACACGATGCCAATGCATTCTTTTAATACTTTAACCATCTTTAAGTAGAATTGAATTCATTTTCAGTTAATTTTGTTTTGTATGAAAAGTTATTACGGAAGAAATCCGTAATCCAATCCACTATTATTGGTTGCTAAGTGGAGCAACTAAATTATTAATATATACGTGCGTTACTATGGAAATCAAAATGAACATTCAGTATTCTATATTTGTTTGTTTTTTATTTACTTCATATCAAGTACAAGTTTGAGGATATTGAGCATAATAATGTAACAGAAAATTTAAAAACGTTGTATATAAAAAGTTATTTTTATCTTGTAATTATTTATTGTCTTTTATTTTTAACGTAGGCCTCCTTATGTCATTTGGTTACATGATCTACTTAAAATTATAACAAAATTTGTGAAATTTTTAACTTAATTTAATCGATTAAAAGTATATTAATTTATTAACGTGACATTTAAATGTCGAACGATTTCGTAACCAAGATTGTCTGCTAAACATCGCAGTTATTTGATATTTAAAAGGCACTCTGTAACCTTTTCGATTAAAAATTAATTGCCAAAATAATGCTGACGCAATAATCTGTTCTGTTGTTTGCCGAAAGTTCCATAAAGCACGGACAAATCTATTGTTTTCTTCCTTAAAGGCATCCATAATTTATCAGCGGAGTCTTTGATTATATAAATGCTAATTAAGTAGGCGCCATTTATCTATTCTTACAGTGTTGGCTGTAACAACAATGGCGTACCTAGCATGAGATATTTTTTATTTGATAACAAATTGTATTATCTTCTTCTAATAAATTTTCTATTTGCTGCTGGATAGATATCAGAGTCCGCAGAGTTGCATCAAAACTCGCCAAATTCAGCAGGTATATGTGGCAACTAATGACTATCTACCAATAAAAATAGAAGGAGTTAGATAAATCTTTATCTCACAGATAGGGATTGCAATACTGAATGAATATATTAATACCAGTATTTCGGTATTTCTTATTGAATACCGGTATTAATACCGGTATTCGTCAAAACATTATTATAGAAAAAAATAAATATCTATCAATAAATATGACTATTAAAATCTATTTACAACACTATTTTATAGCAACCTAAAGTACCTTTTTAAATATGCATAGATCATAATATTTTACAACAGTTCCGGGTACAGAAAAATCTCTTTGAAATTCAGCGTTTGTTGGATATAATATCAACGTTAGATCAATAGTTATAAAATAATAATTGGAAATATTAGCCACGAATATTATCTTTTCCGAAATATGTTAATTCATTGCCACAATTATTATTATATTAGTATATTTGAGGGATTTTGTTTTAATATTATTTAACCTTTGTTTGTTTTAGTCAATATATTTGCATTTTGACAGCATAAAACTTATACATTACATTTAATATACAATATAGTAGTAAGTAAGGTCAAAATAATATTAATTTCAATTTAGAAAAACATAAATGTGTATGCTTTCTTAATACCGAAAATACCGGTATATTGGATTTTTGAAACCGGTATATCAGTGTCGGTAAATAATTGAATACCGGTTTTTGAATACCGCTATTGCAATTCATACTCACGGGTAGTTATTGACTCTCGCTGATAATAACATTGCTTTAGAAGCTACACATATTAAATATATGTTAATTTATATTCGGAATTCAAGCCCGAAACCCGCGATATTATTATATTGTAGCCCGACATAATAATATTACCTGCCCAGCTATCGTAGGCAATACAAAACAATATTTTGCATTGAGCGCAGCGAATGTTTCGTCTGGAATTTTTGTCTTAGTTTTTTGTGACGGTTTTTACGTTACATAATATCGACGGGAGTCACTCTAGCTTATATAAGTCTATGCTCTACCCCATGTAAGAAAGTTTTATTAGAAAAACATATTTTGCTTCACATTTTTTTTTATATTATGTATCATACACATTTCAATCATAAAGGGTATTTTCTTATATATTCGAAATTCAAAATGCATTATTATAATTTTCACCTATTTTAAACAAGATTTTTATAAAAAAGAAACAAAAGAACATCCTATCTACTGTCAGCTGCATGTAAACTAAATTTGAATGACAATTTATTACAGAGCACACGGGTGTAAATCCTGAGGGCGCAGGTTCGAATACTACTGATAGTACTGATTATATATTTCATAGTAATATTTTTATATTGTCATGTATATTCATTTCATATAGCTCGAAGAAGGTACAATCGTTGGACAAATCTAGTCATCCAGTGGTACCCAATAGGTACAAAATGTCCGCAAGTTAGACTTAGAGGTTCGTTGCAACCCAACGCACAAGACCGAGAGAAGTGGAATCAGCTTGGAGAATCCTTCATTCAGCAGTGGACAGATTCAGGTGGATGATGATGATGTCTGTTCATTTAAGTATTTAATTATGGCATTGTAGCTTTTCAAAGTACATGGCTGCTACGACATTGTCGATAGATTGTAAGTACTGTATCATAAAAGAATAGAATAATAAAAAAAATGTAATGAAAAGCCTTCATTAGAATGACAAGAATCGTATAATTCAAATGCTACTGCAAAATAACTTGGGCAAACGTAACAAGACCCGGGAAGTGAGTTCTTTGGAAACAAAACAGAACAATGCCAACTAACAATACGAAAGCCTCTGATATCACGCAGGCATTCGGCCGCTGAAAGCAATATTTCCATATCTACCTGAAATTTGAATGAATTATGCAGCACAGCCTTCGCTTGCCTACCCTACCCCCTTGTGCCTTGTATTTATTGTCTTTTACTTTGAGTGGGAACATTTTCGGGAAAAACTTTCACTGTTTACCCCTTCGTTCCAGGCTCCTTAATTTTCCCAAGTACGAGCTTTCTCCCGCTACGCTTTTCTCAAGGCTTCTTCTGGGCTATTCTGTAAACGGCAGTTGCGACTTTTTTATCTAGCAGTACCTAACCATATTACCCATTCGTGTAAATTTTTAAAATGTTCATCGTATCTCGTGTTCACTTATCAAACAACTTTTTAATGAATATAAATACTACATACTGTTTTATATTAACATGTGGTAGGTATATATTATATTTAGAACAAATACGGAATTACTTATTTCATAAGCTGAGATTCACAGAAGGTTGAGTGGCGTTATATCTAAGAAGGTCAAAATTACATGCATAAATCAAAATAGAATGATAGCTACAAAAGTAGTGAGTTAGTGAGGCTATACTGTATTCCGAGAATTAATATTAAAAGATAATTTAATAATAATTATTGGCATACTTACAAGAATAAAAGTATGAAAAATGTACAATATAAAATATTAAATGTTGCATTATCAGTGATTAACTATATAAATTGAAGCATTCACGGTTATAGTATACTTGCGTGTATATTTTCATTCGTATATTTTTATTGACATGGCAAGAAATTTTTATGTCGTATCAAGATGGCGTCTGTTTACGGAAGTATATGTCAAATGTTTTGATAATAATATAATACGTGGTTATTATTACTGCTGAAATAGTGGGATAGGTTTCTTCTTATGTTATGTCCTCGAAAGAGATGCGCTTAGACTCTCGACATTGACTTTAAACATATCATTGATGGTGCAACTGGATGAAACGAGTGAACACATTATCATTATAATATTATGTTTCACAGTTTTCTCGGCGCGACGTTCGTAGTTTGAAGTATCATTGGAGTATTTCCACTTCTTCGTCTTCTTCTAAGTGTTATGTTCCCCCAAGTGGCAGTTTTCTAATGGAAATCATTGCAGTGGCGCACACAGGATTAAATATTTGGGGCAGCCCAAGGAGATGAATGTAAATTAGTCCTATAGGCTCTTTGTCTTCTTCATAATATAATTATTTTCACATATTTTCAAAATACACGGCGGCATATTTGTACAGTTTCTCCTAGTTTTTATTAAATTGGAGCATAGTGGCGGTAACCGTTGAGCGTGTCATCAGCGACTGGCGGATTGGAAGTTACTTACAACGACCATACTGGACATGTGCACCTAATATGCTAAAACATTACTCAAATTTAATTATCGGCTGTGCTACCCGCTTGGTCTAGAGAACTACAATATGTATGTCGAATTCCACTGAAAAAAAATGTTCTTTTGATTTACACATTTGATTTACATTTAGGGTGTAGTCGTTCTTTTCGCCGAATGTTAATCGTCAATTTTTGGTTTTTTAATATTAAGGTTCAAAAATATTAATTAAAAATGGACACAAAAATGTATTATTGCATTTACCTTATACACAAACCTACTTAACACAATACAGCCTAATTCATCCTGAAACGAGCTCTCAGGCTAGATGTTTGGCGGGCCCCCTACCTACCGCTAAGATTAAAGGCAGTGTGAAACACTACATTAACGTTTTTCAATTTGTGTTTTAGTTCAAATTAGGGGTACAGTGAATTTTTAGCGATTTTTAATACACCTCGTTTAATAATGGAGCTGTCGAGTATTGACACATAATAATCAGAAAATATATTGCACAATTATATAATTTATAATAGCGCCGCAGACGACTTTTTTCCTATTGAAGCTAATTTATGATGTGTGTTTATCTCACTTGTCTGGTCAACCCAACACGCCGGGCCCCCCACAGCCCGGGCCTCCAGGCTAGAGCCCTGTCAGCCCTCCCCAGCCATTTTTACCCCAGATTTAGGACGTAATATGCATCGGTTCATGTCAATACAGTGGGTGCCTTTCATCACACATAAAATTTGGGCTATGCGATGTACATAAGAGGTTATTTTTCTACGACTATCCAGCAGTGTCATTCCAGGCAGAATGTGCACTTTTGCTACAGGAGGATTCACGCATCATTCAGGACTGTATCGATCATTTTCTCATGGCGTGACTGGCTCCATAGAGGACATGCGTATTCACCAGCTGAAAAAGCTAAGGATAGTGTCGAGAGTTGTTAATAAATAGTGAAAATAAGTGGCTTTGAACAGACTTAGATTGAGCCAAATACTAGAAGAGTACAAGACTTAGATAGGGTTGTAGCACCAGGAAAAATAATAAATAATGTAAGATATGTTTTAGGAAACGATTAAAATATGAATAATAAAATTAAAATAGTAAATCTTGGAATTCTTCAATCGAATTTTTGGCACTTAAATTCATTCATATTATTAAATGCTTTAAACACAATGAGAATATTATATTTAACTTCCATCTACAATCTCATCTTTCATTTTAATAATATTATTGAAAGCATGAGATAATATTAATGTTTCTCGGGGAATTCCCTTCGTGCCAAGTGTAGTGTGAAATCCTTTCAGTATTGTGGTTTTTAAGTGAGGATTTCCCTCGGATTATTGCTAACCATAGACAATCGTGTTTCAATGGAGTAATCCAATGTAATATTATAATATTAACGACACATTGAAGGCTCTGCAGAGTTTCAAGTACCTACCCACTTCAGTATCAAATGGTAGATAAATAAAAACAAAAAATGGTCACAAAACAGATAAACCTACTGATTAATTTTTGATGCATTAGGATGTACATAACGTAAACCTATATTAAAATTATATACTTACATACCTTTGTAACGCATTGTGATTTTTTAAATAAAATTATTTTAATTTAGTAATAATAAATTATTAGTTAGCTTTTGGTTGGGCCAATTATGGTGGCCCTATATTTCTTTATACTTCCCTCCTACCTTAAATCCCCAGTTATTGTCTCAAGTCCAGGCGACAAGCATTTATGGATCATCAGTCGACCGTGATTGATAACATTCAGTTAGGTACCTCAAGATAACGGCGCGTGTATGTTAGTTATAGCTTTACCATGTATGTTTAACGAGTAATTCTAAGCATACAGACTGATTCAAAAAATTTAAGTGCATACCAAGAGCGTGTCCAGTGCAACTGTCGTAGAAACTCTAATTCTATCCGAGTTTCCGTGCAAAGTGTGTTGATCAAACCACCTGTGTCAATGTTATATATTATATTGTTGTCATGACTGCACTTTTTTCCAAAATAATGAATAATTAGATAATTTATAAATATATTTTTATGGCGTTTAATCGCATACCTATTAATAAATATAGATTGTTTTGATGTGTACAAATGTTTTGGAAAAAACGTAATACTCATAGCTCAATTTTATGTCGTCAGTGAGTTTTTGAAGTTTCATTGAATTAGTGAGTACCTACCTCTCCATTGGTAGTAATATCGTATAATCTTCTTATTTCTTGTAAGTATCTCTGACAAGTGTGCTTTTTCTCAGATCTCCACAGCCTTCCTCTTTCCAAAAGTCACCCTTTACCGCTGGTATTTATTGAGATGTAGTTGAAAATAATTTCAACGCTCACAAGCAACAGTTGGAAAATGGTTACTAAGTAAATTGTCTTGAAATTGAGTAAAATCGATTTGCCTAGATTAAAGTTTCAGCCCCTCGCCAGAATATTTCGTCAAAGAGCGATCATAATAATAATATTATTTGGCAATTGCGAATTTCAGCATAACAGTTAGTATACGTTTTAATATTATTGAATAGTATACTGGATAATGTTTAATACATGTAATTTGATTTACTGTTGAAATGTAATTTGATTTTGAACTGAATAATAGATTATTTCATTCAACCCAACCTGTCGTCTACATATTCAAACACATTAGAGTTATCTGAAAATTCATTAGATTATAGCAAGTATTTTCACTGTGGGTGAGTAATGCCATCTTTTCTGACCGCGGATAGAATACAATTATACCAATGGCAGCGGTGGAGGTGTTAGTGATAAATAGACTGAAAGTTGTTGAGTGGAATGAGGTGAGAGCATTTATTTACTGATATAAATACGATGACGGGTGTGAAGTTAAGGTTTGCTTAGGCTGAGGCGTTCTGATAGTGAGTGCCATCGTCCGAGGCGTGTTGGTAGAGTGCCATATTCCATCAACCGTGACTCACTATTTATTTAAATGAATATTTGATAAATTGTGGCAAGCTATTATTAATATAGGTCACAATTATGTAGTATTCTGACTGTCACTATGCTGCTACCTTGGAGTATTTCGCTGACAAGGCTTGAGGTTTTCGACCCTCACTATTTATTTTTAAAGCGATGACATAATTTAGTCCTAACTATTGAGTACGAATTCTTATGTCTTTACTTTTTGTCAAATTTTCTATCACTGTGATACAAGATCTTAGATACACAAGACCATTCACCACCTGTAGGATAATAGTCATATTTTTAATATTTGTAACATATTGTATTTCGGGTCAATGTATATAATACATTTTTAAAATAGTTTGTGTAATTTAACCATCTATATTAATTATTATAATAGACGCCAGATTATTTCTTTTTAATTATATTACTTTAATTTACTATTTCTTTTATTCGACAAATAATTCACAATATTTAAGAATGCACCATTCCTGTTACAACATAAAATATTGGAGAGATTCGTGACGTCGGTTAATAATTAAAGTAGTAGGTACCTACTTTTATTTAGAATACAAAAGCCGATTGTCTTAGTAGCTAAATTTGGAAGAGCGCTGGTAAGGAAAGTATTAAGTGCCAATAGTTAAAGTTTGTTGCAATTAGTATGTTACCTCGTAGCATAGTGGTATATGTGCAGGGCGCGAAACCCAAGAGATGCAGGTTCGATCCTGCCAGATGTCTTACTTTTTTAATTCTATTAATTATAATACTTTTTCTCAGAAGTGTTTTTCAAAATTGTGTATCGTGGGTGTACAGGCAGAATTCACTAACTCCAGTTTTGATGAAATTGAGATTTTAATGTCATTATATGGAAAAAGTTAATGCTGCTTGACTGGCATAAGTCACGATTTAAGGTTATTGAACATATAAAAAATAAAAGTAATGAAGAACTCAAAAAATTAAAGATTTTACAACCACTTTAAGAACACTAAAAACAGAAAACATTGATAATCTCAGAACTGTGTATTTGGGGTTAGTGACTTCTGCCTGTATACCCACGGTATGTTGATTAGTTTAATTATTGTGATAATTATTATGACTTTGTATTTTTGATAAAATAATTTAATGTTGAAATATCCCGAGAATTGGTATCTATTTAGAAGCATTCGCTGAGATTTAAAAATACATTCCCGTTATTCAAACTCGCTACTTAAAAAGCTACTGCGTGAAAAACGGCGTCCATTTTCCGTATGATTTGCATTCAGCATGCGACTTGGCCAAAATTGATGCATTTCCCTCGCTACCATTACATGCGAGCCGGCTGTATAAATTTTTCGCCTGGGAAATAATATCAAAAAGCACTTTTCAACGCGACGTTTGGATACATTTTCGTCCGAGCTTAAATATTCGTGAATTGAGTTATTGAGCGAACGGATTGTATTTTTAGTGAATTATGTTCAGTCGTAGAGCGCCGTTTATATTAAACTGATAGTAAGTATCTGGATACTCTGTGTTTGGTATGGTTTTCCTTAATTATTAAGTATTAATTTTCCGTATTGTTATTTTCTCGGTGGGAAGACACAGAATGTCAAAAATAGAAATTATTATAAAATAAATCCACATTTCGCAAACATGAGCGTTTCAGAAAAAAACTAGAGCCGAGAACAACTGGTATTTTGAGTACTTATCTTTTCAAAAATCAAAACTATGAAGTTGCAAAAGATACAAAAGGCTAGTTCTTGTTCATGGATTATGTTATATAATATAAGTCTCAAATTCATGTTAGGGAGGTATTTCAATTTAAAAGTTTGACATGCCCTCTAAAATAAAGCATAATGCTAATTAATTTCTGGTTTATGTATTCTAGCATACATATTATTTATATAAAAACACACAATCCGTTGTTAACTCTAAATACATAAATTATCAACGCAGCGATATAAATACACATCAAAATTTTTTCACAATTTTGCACTAGCATATTTTATTGATTATTTTAGAATAATTGAAAGCACATGCAATCATGTCAGTATTGGTTTTGAATAACAGTTGATCATAGAAAGATTTTTTTTTTCAGTTGGTTGGATATCTAAATGGTTTCTCTTCTTTCTTTTTCTAAACTCAACAAACCATACGTTTTTTTGTAAAAATCTAGAAAACTGAGGTAGCTGAAATCATTAGACTGGGACCAAACTACCCCTGTTGTGCTCTACCCTTATAATATGACCCATTTATAAATCAGGTAACGGAAACCTGCAACCAAATACTTTAATACTAAAAATATAAAATACACCAATATAATAAAGTGTCATATATACATATGATTGGACATGTAAAGTAAAATGTAATGCACATGGATAGAGCATTATATACCATTAAAATGAAAAGCTGAGTCTAGAAGCCAAAGTCAGTTTTTATACAACTAATAAAAATATTATGCAGCCACATGGGAATCGAATTGAGAATGGTATAATGTTTTTTTTTTTTTTTAATTCTACTATATATGGAGTGAACTAATGGATACTTTTATTCAAGAAACATTTAAAGGAGTTTGTTTTTACTTAAATTAAAACCATGGATTTGGAACAATAATTGAATATTATATTATAATGTTTTTCTTTATTTAAGATTGTAAAGAATAAACACACCTAAAAGTATATTGTCAGGAGGTCGGTGGCACTTTGTTTGTCATTAAGAAAGAAAATATTACAGAATATAATATAGTAGCTTATATTTGTGTAATTAATTATTATTAAATGCTATCAAGTTTGCGTGCTTCAGTTCGAAATAATTATTTTGCCACGACTGGTCACGTACGGAGGCTAAGGGGTAGTTTGTTTTGGGTAGCGCAGAGGACTGAATATTATTTTTGAATTTTTAAGCCACGCGAGGTTGGAGTAACCTTTATGAGCAAATAATATATACTTACTGGTCTAACATTCTACAAGCGTCCCGTATCAAAATTACAAATGTGTATGGAGATGGAAAAGGCATTCAATATTATCAAGAAAAATAATATTTAAACATAAATATTATGGTAGTAGTTTATTTTATAGTACTAGAGTTTATAATAGTGAATGCCGTGCCTGGTAATTAAAATTGCGTTATATTGTTGTTTTGTCAGTGTATATTTGGACCCAGAACAAGGTACTAATTGATTAAGCAATGGGTTAACTAACATCCATTTCTCGTAAAATCAAAAATCTCTTGATACAACTTCCGGCCTGTGGAGGCAGTCATATTATGATCTTTTTAAGAATGCACATGGTAAAAGAAATGTTACCAACAAAATTATACATCGTCAAGGCGTGTAAAATGATGCAGTATAGTATTTCGTGTGGACATTATTAAAACAGTTTGTTTTGTTTTTAAATACCTATATACAGTTTGAAAAAAACCAATAGACGAAAAGCAAAGTAACGGCGGCTTGACATAGTACCTAAAACTTTTCTTTGAAAATCGACAGCTAATAACGCGCATGCCCAATAACTATGATCGCGATTATAAAAAAATATATTAATAAACACCTCATTTGTTATCCAATCCAATCCAAGGCTAGATCAAAATTTAACCAAACTATAGCCTCCTTCTGTAATTAGGACACTGTTAATGGCTCATATGCTCAGCGTACGTCAAAGTGGAGCTTTTATGCTATTTTCAAAGCATGATCCTGGACATTCTTTAAACGTTGTAGATCCTTTATATTTATTTAAAACATTTGATGACTGCATAAAATATTTTTATTACATAAAATAGTATTCTTTTAAACCTCTCGCCCTAATGTTTTAGAATATAGTCATATTTCAGTACGTCCATGTGAACTGGTGTTAAGATTTTTTACATTTATTAATTTTTAAACGCATTTATAAAACCATCAGTATAATTTATGTTGACATTATTAGTGAAATATTTACAATAAAAAATTATATTGCTTATCTCTGCGATCCCAAAATTGACAAGAATTAGGCATTTTATTATTCAATAAATGGGCAAGATTTACTCATTTAAAGATAATTTTAAAGATACTGATTATAAGCTATGTCTTTGACTATTCAAATGTGATAAACATTCTACGAATAATGTTTGCTTTATAATAATTATTGACCTAAGAATAAGGTAGTATTTATTTGAAATACGCCATTTCTATTGGCATTTTCCAGTGGCTAAGCTACAACATACGGCCGTAGCCATATGTTGACAAACGATAAATATAGTAAGGAGTAAGATCATGTTAACGCGCGAGTTTGAACAATCTATACTTAAAATAAATATAAAAGGATAATAAGGCTTCAAAATTATCTAAATAGATTATCTACAACGTTTAAGGAATCCAGAATCCAGGATCATGCTTTGAAAATAGCATAAAAGCTCCATTTTGACGCACACTGAGTATGTCCCCCCTTAATGTGAAAATTAGTGAAATACAATTCGGTGACTCCTTTCGTTATCAGTTATCACGCTTTCTTCTTTATGAAATCTTATGAAATCTTATTAACACATAGCGTTATTTCGTCCATTGGACAGTAAACAGAAGTCTTCTTCTTCCACGGCGCTACATCCCGGGGTGGAATTTGGCCTCCTCCACAACCGCTCTCCACTCACTCCGGTCTCTCGCCACACTTCTCCAGTTACCGGGTCTTCCTATATGAAGCTAGTCCACTTCTACGGCGTCATCCCATCTCCTTCTTGGACGGCCTCTGGGTCTCTTCCGTTAGGGTAGCCACTTCGTCATGATCCTTGGCGCTCTAACTTCAGGCATTTTCAACAAATAACAATCATAAGACTTACATTATCTTATGATTGTTTGCTGTTCAATCAGATCTTCCAACCCGTGGTTCATTTTTATTCTGTATTTCCCAATAGTAATTAGTAACCAGAAGTATGTGTACATTATATTTAAACTTTTAATTTATGTTATCCTGGCATAACGGTACTGGTAATTTATTTTTTGTTTGTAAATAATATATAGTACATAGTTCTTAGTAGGAGGGTATGTACTGATGGAATTTGAATTTAAATTCTAATGGATTTAAGTTTTGAACTATTCCATTTGAATCGTTTTTTGCGACCCGGGTTTCGCCTTTCAGCATCTTCAGGCGCTATGTGAACTTACCAAAAGGTAAATACACACTGACAACGAATACAGTTACTATCAGTCAATCGTGTCGTACTAGCAATATTTATAACATTAACACTATGGACATAAGGAACTTGATGGAATTTGAATTTAAATTCTAACGGATTTCCATTTGAGACTATTTGATTTGAATCGTTTTTTGAAAAGTACAAAACTTAAAAATTTCGTTTAAAGATAACATGTCTTCAAGTAATATTTTTGAAAACCATTTTCGTCAACGACAACATAAATTCGATGAATTATTTATCTTTTGAGCAGTCACTCGATGTTTTCTTTCTATTATTTTGATGAAACTACTTTTTGACATTTTTTCTTCTTTAAAAGCTCCATTATACCGAAGTGTTTTCTACGCATGGTATAATTTTTTTTACACTTCACAAGCAGGCTTCTATTATTATGAAAACTTACCGTGAAACCTGTTTTCTCTGTGAAAATGTTCGTGAAAACTTCTTTGCTATCTCAACGATCATCTATTTGTCTTCCTAAGATCTTATCTAGTCGTACTGAAGACGTATAAAGACTTCAAAAACATTATGATATTTGGCAAAGTATCATTTTAATGAAAACAATTTCTGTGTTTATTACTCTTGCTAGTTTGTTTATGACTACTAAAGTGGTGATTAATTTTACGGACACTTATATTCAATTATCAACACTCTATTAAATAAAAGTAATATTTAACAAAAGTTATGAAAACAGTGAACTTCTTAAAAGCTCTACAGTCACGAAATAGAAAGCTTCAGAACTACAAGTGACCAGTATTGCTTATTCTCACGGTTACATTAAAATAGCATAGTTTACGGTAAGTTATCTTACCGAAAAGTGGTTGCGGTATAGCATTGAGATCATTGTTTTAATAATTTATTAGATATATTTACTTTTTTATTGATTGGTATCAATTAACTGATAATAATGTATAAGAAAACTGACAAGGGTTCGCGATATAATAGAGATCGCTAAAAACCTCAAATGGGCTAGGCACATAGCTCGAAGAAGGGATAATTGTTGGACAAATCTACTCAGGAGTGGTAACCAAGAGCTACATAACGCCCGCAAGGTAGACCTATAGGCCGCTGGATCGATGAAATGATTAAGTTCTGAGGAAGTACGTGGCAACGCAACGCACAAGATCTAGAGAAGTGGAATCAGCTTATAGAGGCTTCAATCCAGCAATGTATAGATTCAGGCTGATGATGATGATTAATATATATTTAATAAAAAATACAACTTGATACTTACAAGCACCTTCATAATATTTACATACGTTTTTATTTCCATTACTCTTTTCCTTATATTCCGGTAATTTTTATAACGTACGTGTTTTACTTAGGCATTTATTTGATCTCAATACTATACGGAAATCTATTTTTGATACAACACCTCACGGTAAACTGTGATATGGCCAATTACATACGTATTATTGTCATAATAATAAAAAAATAGTTTTGTTTGAAATATATTTTAAATCTATGAAAATAATATGGATAAACAACGACAGGTGTCATCTAGCAATGACTTCTTTCACTCTTCTCAGTTCCTTGTTATTCACTGCCATATTATACGGTTGCTGAATTTGTTCATTTTAATTCCATATGGGTTCCACTGTTATAAATAATCGTTATTTCATTGTTTAGTTTGGGCAACTATTTGCGTAACCATGGTAATAACAATTCAATAATTTTATTCTGGCATTCCACTCATTATCTATGTTCCACTCGAAGTGAGTGCAATATATTAATGGAGACGTTGATAATATTGAATAAAATTGGCGAGCGACAGAAAACGTTAGAAGTGCTGTGTGGTTTTGAAATGCTCTAAATTAAGAAGCGTATTTAGTCAAAGAAGAAGATATTTTGCGCTTAATGCCACAGGTTAGTCCTAGAAACCTGTTGTATCAACAAGTCGGTTATGTTTGACAAAAGAAAAAAGTAATTTACCAAAAAGCGTAGATATAATAGCCAGAGATTATAATTTATATACAAATGAATGTGATTATCCTTCTGAAAGTGCAATAGTAATTAATTTCACCCGGTACGTAGCCACATTTCTATACAAATAATATAAACCAAACGATAAATTTCGACATCGAAGATTGATGTCAAATTTGAAAACAATTCCGGCTACAATTATTCGGTTGAAATAGTCGGCAAACATGCAATTAATCATGGCCTTCGACTATGCACCTTGCCTGTCGTAATGTTACATCGACAAACAACTCGACAGGAGCATGACAGCTCTAAGGGGAAAATAAAACATGTCGGAAGTGTAACTGATGTAGCTCTATTATATTATGTGTTAATCATTATCAAATTTGTCATCAGCCTTTTCGTCCAGCGCCGTTAATTTTTCCTGGTCCTTAAGGGCGGACATGCTCAGCGTAGGTCAAAATGCAGCTTTTATTGTATTTTCAAAGCATAATCCTGGACATTCCTTAAACGTTGTAGATGATCTATTTTATAATTTTGAAAACTTATTATCATTTATATTTATTTTAAACATTTGATGACTGCATAAAGTATTTTTATTACATCAAATAGTATTCTTTTAAACCTCTCGCTCTAATGTTTTAGAATATAGTCATATTTCAGTACATGCATATGTAATTTTTAAACGCATTTACAAAACCATAAGTATAATTTATGTCGACATTATACCTAACCGAAAAAAACGGTACATGTTCAAACACGCGCGTTATCATGTTTTTGTTTGCATGTTTTTTTTACTTTAGATTAGTTAATTGCTTTAGGGGATTTGAAAGCAGTCTTGTAGCTATTAGGGACCCATGGATAGAGCATCTACATTTATTTTAATCATATAATTTTGTCAGAAAGGGTTCTTTTAGACTATCACTTCAGTTTTCCGTTCATTCTCAGTTGACAGTTCAGTGGGGAAACGCGCGATGTACATAATATATTTACCCATTTTTTATGCACTAAAATTGAATATTAATTTTATAATAACTTTCTAAACATATTGCTTGGTAATTAGTATAATGTAGTACCTACCTATTAATATTTAAATATGATAACATAGTGCGTTTTCGTGCCAACTAAATAATAGGGTCGTACACAAAAACTCAGATAAAGCGATACTTCTATATTACGTAATTTGATTTTTTTCCATAATCGTACATCGTAGAAAGTTTTTCTTTTATGGGCGATGTGGTGATTACTCTTTTTCCTTTAGCATAATAATTAATAGTCTCGATAAATCTCAATAAACCTTGTCATAAAGCCATTTACTCCAACTGATGAAAAACCCATCATGTCGTGTCTCCGTTTCAGTTTTTGCGTTTATAAATTAGTTCAACTGGCTGAGACGGATACTAAACCAATAGCAAAACTGAAAGTCAAGTGTTCAGTAATCTTTGTTTTTGTCAGTTGGGAAAGCCACGAAGAAAATAAAATAAAAATTAACGAATCTCACCCACCCAAACTATAATGTATCTTACTTAATTAAAAATGCTATGTTTTTGTTGTTTGCTGACGACTTGAAACTCTTCATGGAAGTTGTCACCTTGGACGATTGTCGTCAACTCCTACTTGATATAGATAATATATTAGATTGGGGCAGGCGTAACAAACTGGACTTAAATATTGATAAATGCAATGTTTTATCGTTGACTAAAGCCTCACGAGTATTGTTTTTCCAGTACTCGATGCATGGCAGAGTTCTCTCGCGAATATCATCTGTAAGAGATCTTGAAATTACGTTTGACGGTAAACTGACGTTTAGTGGTCATATAGATACCATATGTAAAAAGGCGCTAAAGATGTTGGGCTTTGTGTTGCGTAGTCGGGCGGACGTTGCGGGTTGCGGGTCTTTTCGGTTGTTACGGTACTAAAAATTCTCTATAACTCTTTAGTTAGAAGCAGACTTGAGAGTGGGTCTATCGTTTGGGCCACGCATCAGTTGAAGTACGGCCTTATGGTGGAGAGAGTCCAAAAGAAATTTTTAAGACTCCTTTACTTTCGGCTGTATGGATATTATCCGTGGCTCTATCCGACTAATTTTCTCTTAGGGATGCTTACATACTCTAGCTTAAAATTTAGAAGGGATCTTTATTTAGCTACATATTTTTTCAGCAGACTTATACGAGGCGTATCTCTTGTGTATCTCTGATAACTACCTTAGGAATCGAGGGCATCCGTTGTTTGTTCTCCCACGGTGCAGAACTAACCTGCCATTAGTAATGCCAATTGGGAGGGCAGTAACCATGTTTAATGAAATCGCTTCGGATATTGATATATTCCACTTACGTGAGGGTGAATTTAGGTGGACGTTGTTTTATAAGTTTTTCAGACAGGGTCTATCAAAGTTCACTCTGTGTGCTTCCATCTTCTTTTATTTTGTTATTTATTTTCTTATTTTATTTCTTATTTTATTACTGACTATATTATTAACTCACACTTTTCTGTATTTTTATTTTTAAAAACAATTATTTTATGTCATGTCATGAACGCTTTGAATTTATAATTTGTTATGTTCATTATAATATGTAAAATAAATAAATTTGATTTGATTTGATTTGAACAGGATCTCTGGATAAATAAATTACAACAGTATGCCTTGGTAACAGGAATTGGGTGGCCACAGCCGCTTTACATGCTCAGATTAGTTCTATAAGATCAGCTTAAATGTTTCTGAGGATCTGGTTTGCAGAACTCTAATCACAACAATATGTTATTGAATTATATTCTGAAATGTGTACCAAAATGATAGCACCGCACCGCACCACCTTACTGTTGGACCTGGTTACCACAACGGCAAATTTTAAGAATTTAAAAAATACTGTATTATTATATTAGTGCCGCCAATCGTTTTTTTTACGGAAAATTACAAATTATCTAGGTAAATGGAATATTTCTTGTTTGACAGCTATTTTGGTTGTAACACCATAATATACAAAAAGAAACGACGCCTCGTCTACGCTTATCATCATCTGTCATTTGGAGAGGAATAGTTGACCTGTTCGCACGTAAATTTTTTTGTGGTGGAGTCGTCTGGATATTCTTAAATCGTGTAAAGATGACTTAAAAACGTTCCGCATGTACTTGAAAAAGAAAACATGTCAATGAATATACTATTATTACTACGAATATAATAATAAACATAACATAAAAAGGATGCATGTTGAATTTTTATGACAAACTACATTTCGTTCGGATTGCGTCATTTGCACCCACGATCCACAATCCGCGCATCGCCTAGTCACGATCTTTTTAGACCATGCCTTAAGGGCATGATCTCTCTCAATATCTACTTATATGGAAATCAAATGATTTACTGTTCTACGTATATATAATAATCTTTTTAAAACTATTGTCTACTGATAACTCCGTTCGGCCGAATGATGTATGGTGGTGCTCGGGAATTCTTCATCTTCGGGTTTACATTATTTAATAGATATTTTGATATTATTTAGATTTTCTATAGAGAATTAGTATAGAATATACTTAGAGTAAGGTAAGTTTGATTTTACTACTTACTTACTGTATTAATTTTAAACAGTTAATTATTTTCTTTCCTCTATGCTATGCTATTATATTATATTTTTTCCGGGAATTAGTGTCTTTCCATCCTCTAATGCATGACCATTTTAAATACATAGTAAAATACGAGTACAATTGACCCATCTTAGGTACACTAAAATTAATTATTGTAATCCACTTGATTATAATAATATCTTGCTATAGCATATTTTTATCTGCTAAACCCAAAGTCACGTGAACTATCAAATGGTGGCCAAAACAATATTTTAAAAATGTTTTATGTAATTGTCATAATAATACGAACTGGCAGCGGTACGTAGTTCTGGTTATATAAATAATATCTATAAATTAGAGAGCTGTCTTGAATTCCTTCGCAAATTGTGCCTCTCTATCGTTACAAGACGAAAGAGCCGAGAGCAATGTCTGAGAGGTTTAAACAGTTTCCGCCGCAGAGGACTTCCGGCGCCAACGGAGGTCACTTCCGGTACCTGGTGCACCAGCTTACACCGGATATTACTGCACTGCCGCTAGTTATGCGGGACTTTTTTGACTAACTACTGCTTTGTGCATGATAAGATTTTTTTCATAAATAATATGAGCGAAATATTTTACTGTGGTACGTCTTTCTACAGTATTTCGATTTTAAATTAAATAAACCAAAAAAATAAAGCATAACCAACACAATTAAAAACTATTATTACCTAATTTATTAGTTGTCAATATATAATATCTAAGAGGCATTGTCTTAGTAGTATAGATGTAACCTGAAAGTATAATCATTTATACTTCGTACACTTATAACTCAACCACCAGAATTCGCTGCTGTGGTATTTTTTTTTCTCCCCCTTCCCTTTGCTTGCAGTGCTACAGTTGTGATCTACTCGTCATTTGGTAGATATTATAACAAGAGAATCATGAAGTAATACTATGCCGAGAGAAATGGCACGATCTTGCTAGGATAGTGATAGGGTATAGGTAGTGAATGGTTTATGTACCTTCGTATATAATTATTATTTATCGCGTGAAATCAGTTAGTACGATATAGCATTAAAATTATTAACATTACAGAAGAGTCAAAAACTAATTTATAATATTCTGTACGTCAAAAGCCAAAGGTGGGATATGATATTTTAGAAATTGTTCAAAAGAGACCTGAGATTGTAAAACAGTTTTGACGCATGATCCAAGAATTAATTTACTTACGTATTTACGATTTTTTTTTTTTTTTTAATCTTTCGTATTACTTACAGAATATTATATTGTTACAATTCTATAGTATATATTATAACGTATCAGTATCGTCAACAGCCGGGGTCGATTCCACTGCTGCGTGAAGGCCTTCACTAGTTCCATCCATTCATATGATCCTAGTTCTTTGCTGTCACGTATATGCGCCAAAATTTATAAGCTTATCTATTCGGTGGGTTCTAGGGAGCCCCTAAGGGCCACGTCTCACCAAACATGCACCTTTCTACAGCACGTTAGATTTAGATACATAATATATTACTCAAGATATAATATTTTAAATTATAATAGATTTAACTTTTGTACCATTTGAGTTGTTTTTTGCGATCCGGGTTTCGCCTTTCGGCATCTACAGGCACTGTATGCACTCACCAAAAGGAAAATACACACTGGCAATGAATACAATTACCTCTATTTTATATAACAAATAAATATAATAAATTAGGTAAAAACGACTCAAATGGAATAGTAAAAAACATAAATCCACTAGAATTTAAATTCAAATTCCATCAAGTACCTTTGGTCGATAGTATTAATAATATAATATTTTTATCATAATGTTAGCAATATTTAATTATTACATTACATAAATTATTACATACCTGTTTTAATTTATGGCATAAATAATCCAAATATATCAATAAGACTCACATAAACTTTGCCATAGTTTAGCAATGTATGGAATATTTAACTGAAACAGTTCACTTAGATTACTTCGCATATGATTCAACTTCTTCTATAGTACTACTCAAAAGACACTAAGTACAATAATTCCAGGAAATTTGTCACACCGTCACGTATATCCTTTTAACTACACGTTTTCATTGAAATAAATAACTTTGCTTTGCATATTATACTTTTTGTATCCATATATTCTTACTGACAATAATTTTCTGTAGATTCTTCATCTCAATACTACAACTAGATAACTTGATTTTCACTGTTTTTGAGATAGCTATTGAATATGATTCTACATTTTTCCTTTTCTACAAAATGATAAAACTAAGTCAGAAGTTAATGAGAACTGTATTACTTTGCGTTTGAAAATATTGGATAACTGTAAAACCATAAATGCATTAAATAAATAAAATCATCTCCTATATATTATTATCCTAAGAGATTTTGGAAAATTCACAAACGGCTCATTTAAGCGACATTTTATTGTTATTTTTACATCTTCACTTCAAAATGTGCGCTACCGATTCATCTACCGTTTGAATTGACCACATTTCACAAATTTTCAATGATTTCACAGGTACTTGACGTTTATAACTGATATTTTCTCATACAGCGTATACAATTCGCCATACTTCTTTTAACATACAGCAGAATGACGTCTTCGTCGCTTAAGACCTTCTAATCCTTTATTTGACAAACGGATTCGATTATTTTTATTCAAATATCGTAATGTAGGCATTGGCGCACTTTTTTCCGGTGAAAAAACCATAATCTTGCTACAATTTACTGCGTAAATAAAAATCTGACAGGTGTGTCCGCCACTGTCCGTCATATCATAGATAACGTGACATTCCAAATTTGATTTTTTTAAATACTTCTTTGTGGCTGTTCACCCACTATTTTTGTTATTGAATAATTACCTAGGCTACTAATTTCCATACTAAAAAAGTTGCCATTGCAAACAATGAAAGAAATTAATACGAATTGTTATAGTTATCAAAATGTGTGATATTGTATAATATCTACCTATTTTTTTCGTCTCTATCATCATCAATCTTGACCTATACACTGCTGGATGAAGGCCTCCTAAGCCTTATTCTACTCCTTACTTACACATGAATTGTTATATTTATCAAAATCAGTGATATAATATTATAATCTACCTATCTATATATAATGCCATTATTATCACGAGCCTCAATAAATCCACTGCTGGATGAAGGCCTCTCTACGTTGATTGTATTCTTGACAGTATTGAATTTCTAATGTTATTTATCTATATATTCATATCGTCATCATAATCATCATCATCATCATCAACTAGGATCAATCCACTACTGGATGAAGGGTTCCGCAACCTGATTCTACTACTATCGGTTTAACGAATTTGCGATATTATACCTATTTCTATCATTCTTATATCATCGACCTGAACCAATCCACTGCTGGATAATGGCCTCCCTAGCCCGGTTCTACTCCTTTCTGTCATATGAATTGCTGTATTTATCAAAATCGGTGATATTATATTTAAAAACATATTCATATCGTCATCATCATCATCAACCAGGATCCATCCACTGCTTAATAAAGACCTCCCTAGCCTGATTCTACTCCTTTTGTCATATGAATGTATGTATTTATCAAAATCTGTGATATTATATGTATCTACACATTCATATCGTCATCATCATCATCATCATTATCATATACCTGAACCAATCCACTGCTTAATAAAGACCCCCTTAGCCTAATTCTCCTCCTTTCTGTCATATGAATTTTTGTATTTATCAAAATCGGTGATATTATATTTATCTACATATTCATATCGTCATCATCATCATCATCATCGACCTGGACCAATCCACTGCTTAATAAAGACCTCCCTAGCCAGATTCTACTCCTTTCTGTCATATGAATTTCTGTATTTATCAAAATCGGTGATATTATATTTATTTAAATATTCATATCGTCATCATCATCATCAACCAGGATCCATCCACTGCTTAATAAAGACCTCCCTAGCTTGATTCTACTCCTTTTGTCATATGAATGTATGTATTTATCAAAATCTGTGATATTATATGTATCGACACATTCATATTGTCATCATCATCATCATCATTATCATATACCTAAACCAATCCACTGCTTAATAAAGACCCCCTTAGCCTAATTCTCCTCCTTTCTGTCATATGAATTTCTGTATTTATCAAAATCGGTGATATTATATTTATCTACATATTCATATCGTCATCATCATCATCATCATCATCATCGACCTGAACCAATCCACTGCTTAATAAAGACCTCCCTAGCCAGATTCTACTCCTTTCTGTCATATGGATTTCTGTATTTATCAAAATCGGTGATATTATATTTATTTACATATTCATATCGTCATCATCATCATCATTGACCTGAACCAATCCACTACTTAAAGACCTCCTTAGCCTGATTCTACTCCTTTCTGTCATATGCATTGCTGTATTTATCAAAATCGGTGATATTATATTTATCTACATATTCATATGGTCATTATCATTATCATCATCATTGACCTGAACCAATCCACTGCTTAATAAAGACCTCCCTAGCCAGATTCTACTCCTTTCTGTCATATGAATTGCTGTATTTATCAAAATTGGTGATATTATATTTATCTACATATTCATATCGTCATCATCATCATCATCGACCTAAACCAATCCACTGCTTAATAAAGACCTCCCTAGCTTGATTCTACTCCTTTCTGTCATATGAATTGCTGTATTTATCAAAATCGGTGATATTATATTTATTTACATATTCATATCGTCATTATCATCATCATCATCATCGACCTGAAACAATCCACTGCTTAATAAAGACCTCGCTAGCCTGATTCTACTCTTTTCTGTCATATGAATTTCTGTATTTATCAAAATCGGTGATATTATATTTATTTACATATTCATATCATCATTATCATCGACCTAAACCAATCCACTACTTAAAGACCTCCTTAGCCTGATTCTACTCCTTTCTGTGATATGAATTTCTGTATTTATCAAAATCGGTGATATTACATTTATCTACATATTCATATCGTCATCATCATCAACCAGGATCAATTCACTGCTGGATGAAGAGTTCCGCAACCTGATTCTACTACTATATTATACCTATTTCTATCGTCCTTATCATCATTGACCTGAACCCATCTATTGCTGGATAAAGGCCTCCCATGCCTGATTCTACTCCTTTCTGTCATTTGAATTGCTGTATTTATCAAAATCGGTGATAATATATTATATCTATTTATATTTCCATTATCATTATGAACCTGAATCAATCCACCGGTGGATGAAGGCCTCTCTAAGTTGTTTGAATTTCTGTCGGTCATATGAATTACTATATTTATCAAAATTGCTGATGTTATATTTTCCCATTCATAATATCGTCATTATCATCATCAACCAAGATTAATCCACTGCTGGATGAAGGTTATTCCAACCTAATTCTACTCTTCTTGGTCATATAAACTGCAATATTTTTTTTAATTTGTGATTTTATATACCTACCCATTTATGTCGTCATCATCGTCATCAACCTGTATCAATCCACTGCTGGATGAAGGCCTTTTTAAGCTGATTCCACATCTTTAGGTCTTATAAATTCCTATTCTTATCAGATATAATATGTATTACTTCATTATTTATCAACATTTGTCTCGATATGAATGTCCCGCACCGGGAAACTATATTGTTTAAGGTTAATTTTTAAAACAAAATATGATTTTTAAAATATTATTCTGTGGCTCCAAGCATTTATTTTTTATAGACAATGAAACAAAATAATGTTTAAATTTATTTTTTATGTTGCTAACCTTTTTCTATTATGTAAATGGGACCCGAAAGAGATTAATATTCGCGTTATATTGGATCGCTATTAATGATAATCACGATTGAGATGTATAACTATTTATCATATTTAAATGCACATACCTACACATATATTGTATTAAAATTAAAATGACAGTGGTAGCAATCGGCGATTGCCAGCTGTTTTGCTAGGCTTAGCAGCCTGAAATGGTGTCAGATGATATTGAGAAGGCCAGACTCCAGAATAGACTACGCACATGACTCCAAATTTGTATTTGCAGTGACGACATGCATATCGTAAAACTGACAAATCAGATAAATTTCATTAATAATTTCATAATCATCCCGAAGGGAAAACTATGGCGCCGTCTATACACACTTTACAATTATTATATTAAAATCCAACACCAAGTCACTATGATGAACAGCTGTCTGCAAGACCTAGCGAGACAGACTGGCGAGAGCCAGCTGGCTCAGCTAGTATATTTATAATATGTTTTCATACAATCGATTATTTGTTCCCAATTAAACAAGCACAATTTACCATTTTTATTTTAAATAATAATTATAGCCTAGATTTATATTAATCAAGTAAAGTATAAATTTCATTTTCCCAAGAGTGACCTCGAGTCAGAGTTACCTAGTTGTTATATTGAGGTGACGATATGTTTTACGTGCTAAGCCTGCAGTGTCTAGAAAAATTAATGATATTGAAATGAGTCTCTTATCTTTCTTTCATTTTGTCACGTTCCAGTATTGGGGCATAAGGAAAGCAAAAGTTTGCCCCACTTTCCTTGGTCCATTGCCAACTCTCACGCATCCCGCCATCTCAGTCCTGCAGCGCAAAGATCACTTTTGCAGCACCTCTGCAGAGTGAAGGAGGGAAGGCCACGGCGACGAAACCCATGATGCTGTGCTACAAAAGTACGAAGTGTCGCACTTTCTTCCGGCATCCGGAACACATGTCCCAGTCACGTGAAGCGTCTCTTCGCGATTACCTCAAGTAAGTAATATAAAAATATTTAATATTATATTATATAAAAGTAATCCCAGACAATATTTCTTGCAATAACCTCACTTTTCTTAATTTTATGATACTTCCGCTCCGTTTTATTTACACCTGAAAGTGCTTTCGATCAGCTAGATTACTTTACTTACATGTAATTTTTTCGGACATCCGTATTGAGCTGTCATCAATTCATTTCAAAGGTTCTTATAAGTTTTTAAATATCTGGTGCATATTCAACTAAAATGTTTGAATCTTCGGAAACATCAGTGGCGCACAATTGTAATATTTTTTTTTTCGACCATGTCCGATCCTAATAGGATCATATGGGCCTCCACAGAGTAGAGGTTTGTATTAACAGATTTTGTTTTTTTACGAGAACTGGATGTCAGCCACTTGCTCAACCTATTAGGTCCATACCCTGACAGACACAAATTGAAAAACAATATGTGTACTTGCCAGACCCAGGATTCGAACCTGGAACCCACGGCGTTATAGTCCAACGCTTATGTATAGTAACCTTTAAAATAATTACAGGATAAAAATAACTTTTTATATAAAACGTTTTAAAATTTTCTGTTGAATCATATAAACTTGACTTGACCAGCTTAAACGATCAAAAAAATTTGTACTTGATAGAAATACTGAATAATGAAATGTCATTTCATATTGATTTCCATAGTTACGCACGTATATAGTATTTAATAATTTAGTTACTAGGACCCCTTAGCAACCAATAATCATATCGAAATAACTTTTCATACAAAACAGAATTAACTAAAAATGAATTCAATTTTACTTAAATATGGCTAAAAGTATTAAAAAAATGCATTGGCATCGTGTTCTGATGTATTTAAAAAAATTCAAATGTGTAGCTAGTCGGGAAGTTAGTTAAAAATCGATTGCAAGATTTGTATCGGACAAATAAGAATACGACCTAAGAAAAACGCTGTAAATTAGGCGCGTTTCTCTAATTTTTATTATTCATAAATTAATATTAAGTTTTCTGATAAGATGGCACTGCTAAATTTAACATAATATTATGACAATTATTACAGACTAATATGACGTATATAATTTGTGGTATGTATTGCTCGCAAAACCAAACTGGCATGTAGCGTATTTGGGCGCCTGAGTAGAATCTTAAAAAATGACCTCCTATTATGTCTTAAGCGTAAAGCGTTGAACAATGCATGCTACCAGCGCTCACTTAAGCATGTAAATATGGACTTTTAATGCTAAAGAAATGCAAAAATTACGAGTAGCTTAACGTCGTTTGCCCAACATGCACCATACCATGCAACCTTGCGCCATTCGTAATTTTTTGACATCTCGTACATTAAAAATCCATGTGTCAGATGCATTCGCAAGCACTTGTGGTATATTATATTAGTTGAACACTACCACTCGTGGACGACACGGCTGCTGTGTACCCGTTAAATGGCCATTAGATGCAATTAGCATATTATTTCAATTTGGTAACTAAAAATTAATTAAAAGGTACGCAGTGATTGTGTTAAGACACAATGTTGGCTCTTTTTTGAAGATACTGTTCAGATATAATAAGAGGTTTAGAACAAAAAGCGGCTGTTTCTATTTTATTAAAAAATTGGGAAGATATTAAAAATTTCTTATCTTTCTTGTATGTATAATTTCTGAAAAAAGGGAGTTTATGCAAATTGCGAAAATGAAAAATTATGCATATAGCAAATAAATATGTACAGACTTACAAACTTATCTGTAGAATGGCCAAAAATGGAACTACGAACGACCATAGGACGCAATTTTGAAAATTTCATTCGAATGTCAGATTTTCTCCAGTTACGAGTCTTTATTGGGTAGTTTTCGACAGTAGCTCCCCTATCCCATTCTTCAGATAAGTTTGTAGGTCTGCAAGTCATTTTATTGACTAGCCAACATTTAAAAAAAATAGAATCTGCCATTTTTGTTTCTAAAGGTCTAATATAATAATATACCCACTTACAACAATATTTTGAAATGCGCCTAAATTTTCCACAAGTTTTTGACCCATTTTCATCATATTATAATTCGTGGTAATTATTTAATAATTACAAACGCGCTTTAAACTAAAAGTGAGTTCAGACAAACGGTTCTCCACCTTAGGCGGAGGTGGGGGTGTCGGCTAATCGTCGTCGATCTTTCACAAAGCAAGCAACACTAACTGTTTCTCATTTGTAAGGAGAATACGTGTTCGCAGCTAGCTGAAGAAAGCTTCCAACATTCATCAGGCCCAGTATTTGTATTCATGAATTAGAAACAAAGTCTTTCTATGTTCTCTATTTTGACCCACTCAGTTCTTCTAGCAGAAAAATATACAAAATATTTTTTAATTAACCCAAACTTGGTCTTTGTATGTAATTAATAAGTCGTAGAGTTGCTGCAAAAAGTTTGTAAGTCAACATTTTAGATATTTTGAGTAAATGATCTGTGAGTCCTGAGTCTATTCTATACTTTTATCGACCGATAAAGTGATAAATATTACCAAAATTAGGGTAGGTTTTTATCAAAGTATTAGCATTTATTGTAACAATTACAATAAGTTGGTTGTAATTGTTGCAATAAATACTATATTTTAACAGCATCTATCTTGATGCTGTTAAAATATAGCGCTTATTGATTATTGCAACTAATGGCGCATAAAAAGAATTTATATTTGATCCGACCACGCGAATGTAATTTTTCTGGAAGTCATATTATTGATAAAAGTTTGTAACTGCTGATTTTTCAATACGTGGTCATCGAAAAGTTTGTATGTCGACACTTAATAATATTTTTATTAATTGTTCAACCTTTAACGAATATCCTTTTAAGACCAATTACGATATTCTTATATTACGAAATGTAGTCGAAAATATAGTAGGTATTTTGATTAAAAAAACTATTATGCCAAAAGTATGTAACTATAATATTTACAAAGGGTTTTTATGATTTTTTGAATCTATTTTTAATGCATTTTGCTATCTCTGGAAAATATGAATTACTATTAATAATTATTCTATTATGGTGGAAATATTATAGAATTATAATACGGTTGATTTTCCATTTCTGAATTATTAACTACGCTAACAACGGGACTTCGCCCATAAAACTCACAATTTACAATAATTTCCTTTCCTTGATTTCAATTATTAGAGTGCACAGCAATCTATTCAAATAGCATGTAAAATCTTGTCTGCGCAAGGTTGGTAAATATGACTGTTCCTCAATTAAACAACCCTTAGTGTATAATTCTAAGATAATGGTGACTATTTCACATACTAAAATAATATAATATATATTATATGAATCTATTAAAAAAAATAATTTAATGAGGTTTTGGTTTAGGTAGACTGATTTTATTGACGATGTCAGACTTTAAAAATAATGACCCGTAAATAAAATGACCATAATATATTTTTAAGACTTGAGCAGTAACTCTACGATACAGTTATAGTAATCTTAAAACGCCTAACGGCTATTAATTTTGTCTATTTTTACTGTTTATTTACAAAGAACTCGAAAGAAAGATTTCTTCGGTAAAACTGAACGTAATGCCTCTGCGAGCAATTTCAATTTAATACATTTTATTAAAAGTTTTAATTTTAAATAATTAACACACAATTATCTTAAAATATATACTAACAAATTAGAATAAAAAAATAAGTTTATAGGTACGTAATGAGCAGATGAAATGACAATGGATTGGACATGTGGCTCGGCGGGTGGATACCTGCTGGAAAAATGCTCTCAAACCGTGGTACCTAAAGGGCAGTAAACGTTTACATGGACGCCCTAAAACCCGCTGGATGAACGAACTTTTAAAATTCGGTTGATGTACTTGGCAGCAAAGAAGGACCAAGGTGAGGGATATAAAGGCGTCCTTCATCCAACAGTGGATCAACACTGGCTGATAATGATGGTGTAAGATAAAACGTACATTTTTCGTAAGTCTGATTTGTATTAATATGAATGTTTTTATTATTTTAACGCAGTTTTACCATATTTTTTACTAATTTAAAAATGTATTATTTTAATAAATTACCTTCTTTTGTCCTCGAGACTAAAACCGCTCTATAATGTCTCAAGTACCCATAAAGAGGCGGCAGTCTATATTTTGAAAACACAATTAAAATAAAGTACCCACATACCTATATTTTTCTTAAAAATAATTTTATCATGCAATGTTTTTATTGTAAATAAATTAATATCAGAGCACACGAAGTTTGAACATTGCTATATTAAATGAATAACAGACGTAGACAGCTTTTATTTAAAAAATATTACGTTAGGTCAGGTGTATTAAATGTATAGGTCGCGACTGAAAATTTAGTCGATTGGCATATTAATTGGGTCACGAAATATTTTTGAGATACTCTACAATAAGCAACGATTGATATACAATGATAATTTCAAACCCTTTCGAGCCACAATGCATTAAAAGTAACAATAGGTTGTTGGCATAAAAAATTAGCTAAAAACTTATTATGGCGATTCACCATCATATGACATACTGTATTTAGTCGTGGGGTTACTGCTAAAAGTTGGTAAGTCAAATTACATTCTATTAAATCAAAGAAATTTGTAAATAGTATTTTTATTCCAAGAATCTTTTTTCCGGCTTGGCTATTTTCAGCAAAACGTAGAGAAAACCTTCTCGCATCTGATCTATATCATATCTTATTTTTTTTATACTTTCTACTACTACTTTCTATAGGCTACTTTCTGCATAACTATGTCCAATTGTTTTTTAGCATACTGATATGGCGGGTCCAGACGCGTGTAATGTAGGGTAAATTTGTATGGACGGTACATGACCTTGACGCGAGTCCTGTTGTTCGAGTTCTTAAGCACTGTGAGCGCCTTTGTGATCGTAATAAAAACCGACAGCCGATGGATCAGCGCGAACGTCGCTACAAGCATTACAAGTAAGGATCGTTGCTACGTCCATATGATAAATTTGCGTTACATTACACGCATCTGGACGCGGCCTTATTTATGTATAATATATAGAAACGTAATCCGTTATAAACTCTAAATACATTAATTGTCGACTTAACAACTTTTTGCAGCAATCCCACGATATTTGCATTATTCAAATATTTTTTTTATTAAATCGAATAATTATTATGTTTTGTATTTTATTATTCTATTCTTGACTCGCGACCACCAAACCGCCACCCTATTCTGAGTGTCTTATTAGGGTTAAGACACCCTACGTTGGGTGATTATAATATTGTAAAAAATGAGTTTAAAGATAAAATTACAATGCTGGATTTGTTTAAAGTTTTGAATGTGCTAAGTGTAATATTCTCAACGCATTTAATTTGTGATTGTAAAGATCTGGAACTTTATGTTTAAGAAAGGCAAAAAAAAAAAATACTCCCAAGTGTAACCCCTTAAGCTGAAAGTTTCCACGATCGCGCTTATCTCAGTGTAATAAAAATTCATCTAAGTTGTTCTTACCTTACTAATGGATAAAGTTGTTCTCGCGGACGCTTCTTCGGCGTTCGGCGAATCACGATTCGGGACGTTGCCGTTTTGAAAATCGCCATCGGACCCGAACGGGTTAAAACGCGTGTAAATACTCGGCGGCAGTGAAAATTTTTTATGAGTTGTTAATAAAAAAAAATCATAAAAATTGACTGCCCTTTTTCGAAAAACTTTCTCTACGCCGCTGGAATAAATATTAGCGAAATTATGCGTTTTTTTAAGATTTCATTGTAAAAGTTTTATGTTATTTTTTTACGTCAATGAAGTAAACTTTTTTTTGTTGCAGTAAAAGCAATCATTAAGTATGGGTACAAACGTTAAAATTATGTACATACAAACTGTAGATAAAAAAGAATAATTAATGTGTATATTAACAGAAAACAGGCAATTTTTAAGTGAAACTTTTCACGCGCGGTAATCGAAAATTATAGTAAATCCATAAACTTTTCAACATTGATGGTGATTGTTTATCCATATTTAAAAAAAAAACAATTGTAGACGCATACCAATAATATTTTTTTTGATTTTTCAAGTATTGTTTTATATTATTGCAGTGGTAATTTATTATACAATACCTAGTTGTTTTTTTGTAAATATATTTTATTTTAATAACATTATAACTTTTCTACCCATTGTTTAATAACAATTACAAAAATGTCTTTTTTTATTTTTTTATATGAAATAAAAAGGATTTCAAGTTATACGCATATATCTCTATATATATAAAAATCTCGTGTCACGATGTTTGTGGTCGAACTCCTCCGAAATGGCTAGACCGATTTTTATGATTTTTTTAATGTATATTTGTTAGGTATGAGAATAGGTCAACAAGTATATTTCATACCGCTAGGTGATTAGGGTATCTCTATCTAGAAAAATTTTCTTTAATTTTTTTGACAATTTTTTTTTTTGTATTTTTTTTATTATTTGGCATAAAAAAATACCTATAGCCTCAAATTTTCACCCTCCTACCCCCACCCTCCCATTTTTTAATCGCGATTTTATTATTTTTGTATGAACAAATTTAACCGTCGTTCGTATTTCAAACAGAACGAAATTATTTATGTTGTTGAATGACAGATGGCGCTACGTCCGAGAAGAATTCAAGAGAAGCGTCGCGTCATTTTGACATTTCATTCGGCATATCACAACGCAGTGCGTGCAAAATTTTGTACGATTTATTTTAATTTATATATTTTTATGTGCGTGTATTACAGTGCACAATGCCAGCAAGACGCAAGGGGGGCCATTTGGGCCGTCGAACGAAAAAAGCAACAAACATGCAAAATAGTAGAGTAGAAAGAACAGACGAACAAATCCAACAAGATAAAAAAAACGTGCGTGTAAGCATGTTGCAATTGCGTGCATCTCAATTACAAGAGGCACGAGCTGCACAAAATCAACAACGACAATTGGAACGGAGCCAAGCGCGCCGGTTCGTAGTTAACACACGCAGAGCAAATGACCGACAACGCAACAACAAGTACATCGAACATTTACATCCGCTTCGTCTCGCATTCGAGTACGAGCCAGATATTAAATATTCCGCTCATCCGAAAGTGCTGATTGGTGCTATGGACAAAGAATGTCCCCATTGTCATGCGCTCAAATTCAAACATGAGTCAGCTGGGATGTGTTGCGCATCAGGAAAAGTGCAACTACCAGAAATTGAGATACCACCAGAACCATTGAACGGCTTGCTCATCGGCACGGTTCCAGATTCAAACCTGTTCCTGAAGTCCATTCGCACATTCAATTCATGCTTCCAAATGACTTCGTCCGGAGCAACAGAAATAGTTCACAATACTGCGGCAAATGGTCAACAATTCCATTCTACGTTCAAAATCAAAGGCCAAGTATACCACAAAGTAGGCTCATTGCTGCCAATGCCAAACGAACCACATACATTTTTACAAATCTACTTCAGGTGAGGACATCAATCATGTGGATGCACGTTGCGGCTACAGTAGCCTCATTTCGCATAATGCCAGGCGCATCGTCGGCAAACTGGACGCATTATTGAATGAGCACAATCAATTATTGAAATTCTTCTTAGCACACATGCACGAATTGCAAAGTGACAATCACTGAGATCCTGTCACAGGTAATTCATTCATTATGAACATCATTACTCATTTTGAATTGAGAAAATGAATGGTTGATGTTTTTATGTTTTTATCGGCGGTCATCGTCTACAGCGCTCTATTCCTCTTTCTGTCATAGATCCCATCCCCACACACTTTCTCCCCAAACTCTTTTTGAGGGAGTGTATTATAACCAATAGAAAAATCTTTTTTTTTTGAAAAAAGTAAGTCACCCCGACGGGGAATCGAACCCCGTTTCTCCCGGGTTTACGCCCCATCCGTCGCATTTAACCAATATGCTACGGCGTGACATACTAATTGCGACAAATTTTAACTATTGGTCAATTTTAATACCTACTCATCAGCGTTCTTCCAAATCAAGCTACTTTGGCAATCGATTTTTGTTTCTTAAATTAAAGTAGATAACTATTACTATTACTTCGATTACTAACCGACGTCGTGGAATTTTTCCAATATTTTTTCCAGTACAAACACAAGGTCGCACCACTTTCCTCGGTGAATCGCCGTGTTTCCCGCGATGTGAGACCTACGGCGGCGTTGATAGTTTTTGTAGAGTGAGGAAGAGTCACCTGATGCGACGAAATTCTTGAAGCTGTGTCACGACATCTAGAAAACATGTCCAATCATTGAGAGCTGATGTATCCGCTCACTGAATTTACTCTTAAGAAGCTCAAAAGTAACATTTGAACCCTGGTAAGGTATTTTTTGATTGGTCTTATATTAATGATCCATGTTTCATAATATATGGTAGCATTGATAGCATGTTATAATTGGCTAAACAATTCGACACAATCGAAGGTCAATTTGAAAGATAGTATTTTTATGTATCTTTAGTGTGTCAATAAAATAAAATCGCTTGCAGGCTTATCGTTTTATTCTCGTCTGTTGATTTTCATATGTCTTTTATATATTTTAAATATCCTGCGAATCGATGGAGAGATTCAATAAGTGTCATTGCCTCTTCTGAACGCGTTGACAGTCTTTTGAGGTTGCAGGGTTCTCGCATGAATGATTAACAATGCCTATTTGATTTTTTTAAACAATTAATTATTGTAAGTTTCGTGCAGTTAATTTTTTTAAACGAATTTAATAGCAAATAATATTATATAAATAAAAATACCTATGTTTTTTAAACCGCATCTTAAAAAAGATATATCTACTTATACCTACGTATCTGGCTTGAAACTAAGAGATAATCATTATATTTTAAACCAGTTGTTTCCAAACTCTATGTTACTACACCTCCCTTTTAAAAAAAATCTAATCTTGGCGCCTCCCCCCATTATTTCATTAAATAATACAGACACCTTTTTAAATAGCCAAAAATGTATTACTTAATACAACAAAGTAAAAAAACTTAATTACGTATAATAATAAACAAGGTTTTACTAAGTACTTTTAATTAATTTAAATAATTTAATTAATTAATTTAATTAAATTATTTTTCATGCGATGGATGTGCATGTTTCTTAGCACAAAGTGCTCTTTTTCTACTAAACGGGGTCGATATTTGGATTTCATTGCAGCTAATGTAGAAAACCTCGTGTCGCATAAAAATATGATGTTACGAATGGTATAGCAGTACCTACTTTACTTACAACTTGCATTGCTTTTCTTGACTAAGTATTATATTATTTCTTCACTTTGATTCAATAAAAATTGAACTAGGGTTTTTGTTTCAATGAATTATCGCATGATAATTCTATCAATTTTTTCCTTTTCAATAGTAGTCAATCCAAATTCATCATCGTTCATTGACAAATGAATTCTATTATGGGCCCCACATCTTGAAGCGGGCCCACCTACCTATCGATGAGATTAAGGGCAGTGTGGTGCTCTAAAGTAGTGTTTCCTAAATTATACACGGAAGTTATCATTTAAGTACCTATAGCAATCATCATATAGATATCACATCAAATTGCAATGCACATTTACATATTTCAAATATCAACAGATTTGAAACAAAGCAGCGCCGCAGGCGACTTTTTTATACTATTGGATTAAATTTGTGATGTGTGTTATGCCCGGGCCCCAGGCTCTTTATGAACTATGCATTTGCAAACTGCAAACCTGTGGCTCCATTAATTTGTGTTAAACTTTTCGCGCGTCCCTTCGCAACACTCCGCGCCTCTCAGTTTGGAAATCGCTTTTTAAACCATTGAAAGATGCCAACATGGTTAATATCTTCGTTTAATTAACTTAAAATTTTGTATTCCAGCTGTATATTGCTATCTAGTGTATTCAACCATCCTGAACTATTGAGCATGATTAATTTTCGTGTCCCGGTAAGACAGACAAAAAACGAGAACCTTTTCCCGATATGTTTATTAAATTTATCTATTCATTCTTCAATACCAAATATTCGTCATCATTCGAATAGTTCTTATGTTTTCATGTTCAATACCTCCGTTCAACTTGGTAACCCGCTTTTTTATTTTTTTTTACATTTTTCTTAATTTTGGTTCTGTAAGTATTATCCATCATGAAATATCAAAGCCTGCTCCGTTCATTAGTTCAATAAAATTATACCCGAGGTTGATTAGGTCAGCCGCCATTTTTTTTAATATTTAACGACTAAATTCTTAAGACATGATTTTTTATTAATTTTAATGATATTAAATTAATTTTCTTTCTGTATTTGTTTTTCTAGTTGTTAGTATTATGTCTGCAAAAATACCTAATTCCATTTATAATCCTAAATTAAATTACTGTTGGATGATTGTTTTGTTATTATCTTAAAATGGCTGAATATGGAGGTTACCGACTTTCAAACATTTAACCTCATTTGCAGATTTTTGTTATTATGTAATTTTTCTTTTTTTATTTACAATTTAATGATAAATTTTATTTTGTTATTTTACCATCGTTATATTATTAATGTATCTGTCTGTAACGCAGAGCAGCACAGCACATATTATACTCTCGCGCTCCCTCTGTTTGCGACTTGAACGCATTGAGCTCATTGAAAAGAATGTTGATAGATGACACTGCCACCCAGTATGTTTTCTAGTTCTATTATAATAAATTGTATTCTTCTGTATATTATTTTATTGCATTCATAATATTTTTTTCTCATAGGCACATGTACAGTTCATATATAAATAAATTATTAACCGTTTATTTTATTATAGTCTAAATTCTTAAGTATATTTATTTTTTTCTAATATAATAATAATTATTGATAACCCTATTTCATCTCAGCAGAAAGCAATACAACAGGCTGGCTTGACAGAACAGGGCGTGCTTAGGGAATGGGCGTAAGGGGTGCCAGATCCTCACCCGGAGTCACCCGCTTTGAGATCACTCCACGACCCATAGTTTGCGCAGCTGTCATCACGGCGTGTCACCACTGTGTCAGAGGCATGACGTCATCGCGTGTCGCGAGATATTGTCATACCTTTTCTGATGATATTTTTTTTACTCCATCTCTGTTCCGTTTCCTGTCGTTGGGTTTATTTGACCATTTCCGGTCAGGACGTAGTAAACACTGACCGCCAAAATGGGTCGTAAACTCAGATTTTGTATGATGATTAGTTGTTATCCAATTGCTAAAATGATATTCTGATATTAAGGCTGAAGAGGAAGTTAAAAAATATGTCGTAAATCCTCAATAAACTTATAACGATCATAATTGTATTTTATCTTATCCAAGAGATTGAAAAAAATATATTATGAATAACCTGTATTAGCCCGTATTTAATATAATTCTTTAAATTATGTTAACTTAAAAAGACAGTCGTATAATTATGACATAATAATTTATAATTATAATATTGTAAATGGGTATCTTAATTTTGAAATGAACTGGAAAGATATGAAGAATAATATTTATCTTTTTTTCTTGATTGTTTCCGCATGGCAGACGTGACCACTTTGAAATTCTATCATCTTCTGAGCGACCAAGAATCTCCACCTCCCATGATTTTCTACTTCTCCCATGGCAGAGTGAAAGCTGTCTCAGTACGCTCCTTCACTTGATCGCTTTTCCTCTGCTTCGAGTTCCCTGGAAACTACCCAAAGACACCAGTCTTGTCAGGTTATCCATATAATATATTATATAATAATATATCCAAAAAACTGCAGCATATGTTTCAAACAGAATATTTATATAAAGTAACAAAAAATCGAACTTTGGGCTAAACAAAAATTTTTTGACCATTGTCGATCCTAAGAAGATCATAATATATCCACAGAGTGGAGGTTGTATTAATAGATTTAAGCCATTTGCTCAAAGTATTACGCTCATACTCTGGGTTCAAACACACACATTTAAAAATCATTTACTAGATCGAGAATTTGAACCCGGTACCTACGACATTATAAACTGATACGTGGGCGCTTAATGGGGCGTAGGATTGTATAACCTGTTTAGTAAAGAGAAGTGTCATCATCATCATCAGGGGTGCGACAACCCGGTGCGGGTCCTGGCCTCACACTCTCCCTCCACCTGTCCCTATCCAGTGTGGCCGCTTTCCAATTTGGTACCCCCAGCATACGGCAGTCACTGGCAGCTCCATCCAACCAGCGAATCTTTAGCCTCCCTCTTCTTCTACATCCTATTGGATTGCTGGACATCACTCTTTTTGCCGGTTCATTGTCATTTATATGGTGCACATGACCTAGCCATTGCAGTCTCCCAATCTTAATTGATTGAACTGCGCTGCAATCTTCGTACAGCCCGTAGAGCTCAGCATTATATCTTCTCCTCCAATTGGTGCCATCCGTGATCAGTCCATATATACGGCGGAGAATTTTTCTTTCAAAGATGTTCAGGGCTCGTTCATTTCGCAGAGTTAATGTCCAGGTTTCCGATGCGTAGGTGAGCACTGGCTTTATAAGTGTTTTGTAAAGAGTGCTTTTAGTTTGGCGAGATAGTATGCGGGACTTATAATGTCTTAACAGGCCAAAGTAGCATTTATTCGCAGACATGATTATCTTGTTGATTTCTTCTGTAATATCATTATGTCGAGTTACAAGAGATCCAAGGTATATGAAACTGTCGACCGTATCAAACTTGTATGTGTTACGCCAAATGTGCGAAATTGACTATTACATGAAATGGGCTAAATTTTGGCTAATTCATGTAATAGTCAAGCCTGTTGCTTTATTCATGAATTAGGTAAATATTCTGCCGAGTACATGAATTCGCCAGGGCATGGAATTCTTAAACTGTCAACATGACAGTAGAAAAAGTAAATTTAATACGGATGGTTTTATTAGTTATAATTGGACATAATATAATATTTTTATTATTAGGTTAGGTTGGGTTAGGTTAGGTTAGGTTAGGTTTTAAAATTCTGAATTATTCAACTGAATGTCCATTTTGAGGTTAGCTAACAAGTGTCAACAAACTATCAAAAACATACAATCGACCATTGCACGATCGATACCCAAGCACGAATCAAATCGCTAAAATACCTTTTAATAAAGTTCATCCGTTATCATATTATAGTTCTAGTTTTTTTGCGCATAGTAAATGGATATGAACGTCATTGTAGTTATTGATTGGTATATTTTTGTATTATAATCAATGACATTTGACACATTTGGTTAGTTTGATTAGTTGCAAAAAACGCCACCGAAGCGCGACCATCTATTTTGACCATAGATAATATACGTACATTTTGACCAATCCACGAGCATTTCACACATTTAGTTTAGTTGCAAAAAATACCACCGTAGCGCTACTATCTAAGTTGTCCAATGCATGAACAAGGCAGAAAAATTACTGGCGAATTCACGCACTCACCAGATATTTTGTCTAATTCATGAATAAGACAACGGGCTTGCATTTTTCATGATTTAGGCAAAATTTAGCCCATTTCATGTAATAGTCAATTTTGCACATTCGGCGTAACATATGCACCAATATCTAACTTTGGTGCGACTTCTTGTGGTGAAAGTAGAAAGAGTAAAGAGTAAGGAGAAGCGTTGTATGTTAATTAGACGACTTCATTGGGTACAACAGCAAATATTACAAGCCATTCAAAAATGTATGTTCTACCAATAACTACACGAGAAGAGTCGCCGATTAAATAAAACCGACCGTAGTTAGAAATTCCATTTTTTCTTGTGTTAATCGTAATCGAACCCCACCTGAAACCTCATCATCCAGGATCCTGCAAGGAAGATTGTCAGTACCTACATATATATATATATATATACATAATAACATGTTTATCTTACAAATCTTTTCCTTGCAATGTAATATACTTATAATAAAGTATTGAGAAACGTGTCTCCGGGCTCGTCTGTCTAATAACATCCGGAAAACTGAAGTCAATTTCGAAACAAAAATATTTCACCAGATCTGTGTTCGCAAGATTTCTTTTATTTTTATTCCGGTTTTTCTGTTAAGAATGTTTTTCCGATAAAACATAAAATCAAAGTTTGTTTGCAGTGGACGCCGAGCCTTATCCTAAATAATAAACGAACAAAAACAAGCCAAGTCAACAAACCCACAATAATATAATATTGTAATATTAGAAAATGAAACAAGTAAATATACCGAATGTTCATGTCAATTAGGTAGTCGATAAAGCATTTGGAGAATGGTTCATATTAACCATATTATGCATAACAATAATATACTAGATAATTCCAAAATAAGTTAAGTGTAGCAATTTTTTTAGCTAGGTAATATAACAATTATATTATGTACTGAACATATCATCATCATCAGCCGGGGTCAATCCGCTGCTGGATGAAGGCTTCCCCAAGC
Source organism: Rhyacophila brunnea (assembly GCF_057557595.1). NCBI lineage: Eukaryota > Metazoa > Arthropoda > Insecta > Trichoptera > Rhyacophilidae > Rhyacophila > Rhyacophila brunnea. The sequence goes on along the minus strand of NW_028232893.1, from coordinate 16,415,322 downwards.
TTTTTCCAACTCTCTCGGTCCTGTGTCGTTCGCTGCCACGTATTTCCGCCGAACTTTACCAGTTCGTCAATCCAGCGGCTTTTAGGGTGACCCTGTGGCCGTTTCGTGCCCCTTGGGTACCACTGGATGACGGCATTTGTACAGCGGTCATCCTTGCGGCGAGCAATGTGCCCCGCTCATCTCCATTTTAGTTGTATGGCAACGTCTATTACATCGCGTACTCTTGTCTGCTTCCTAACCCATTCGTTCCTCTTACGGTCCTTTCGCGTGATGCCCAAAATACACCTCTTCATGCCTCGCTGTGAGAACATATATAATTTGAAATCATCTCATACGTATACCCACTAGAAAAAAAAATACGACATCTGACTTGAACCGGTAACCGCTGAATTCGCGCTTGTGTGCCCTTTCCACTGAAACTACGGGCATCCTACTTAATTTTTTCTACCATGTCATATCCTAATAATATCGTAAGGGCCTCCACAGAGGTTTGTATTAACAGATTTTTGTTTTCATGAGAAATGTATGTTAGCCACTTGCTCAACCTATTAAGTCCCTACTCTGACTCAAAGACAAATTGAAAAAAATATGTCAATTATGTTCCAGGCCCAGGTTTCGAACCTAGGACCAACGACGTTATCGGCCATCGTGGGTGGAACTTAATACCGACGAATTTAACTAGTAGTTATTATATGAAATGCTTATCAAATTGCGTTACAATGTTGGCTATCGGTTTTTGTGTTTATTAAATCAAGGTAAGTATAAATAAAATGCCCTAATTACCAACTGACGTCACGGATTACTCCAAATATTTAGGATATATAACGTATTTATATTTTCTATAAATTTAAACTAGTAGTGTTGTATTTTTTTAAAAAATAATTACAAGGTAAAAAGAACTTTTTATATACAACGTTTTTAAATTTTCTGTTGAATCATATTAACTTGACTTATTGTTGTTTTAATTTAATAAAACGCAATTTTTTTTTGTTGTACTTATTCCACTTTTAATTAGTAAGTACCACAAAAAAAATTGCGTTTTATTAAATTAAAACAACAATACAATGCAGTTCCACCATGAAAACAAAATAAAAGAAATTAAACTTGACTTGACTAGCTAAAACGAACAAAAATATTTGTACTTGATAGAAATAATACTGAAATGTCATATTGATTTCCATAGTAACGCACGTATATATTAATATTAATAATTTAGTTGCTAGGACCCACTTAGCAACCAATAATAGTTTTACTTTTTACGGATTTCTTCCGAAATTACTTTTCATACAAAACAGAATTAACTGAACATGAAACCAATTCTACTTAAAGATGGCAAAAAGTATTTAAAAAATGCATTGGAATCGTGTTCTGATATATTCTAAACGTATCAAATGTCTAGCTAGTCGGGAAGTTAGTTAAAAATCGATTGCAAGATTTGTACCGAATAAACAACTACCGGACAAATAATAATACGAGCTAAGAAAAACGTTGTAATGAAATAAAATATATTTTTGTGGTCAGATGTGCGTGAGATGTTTTAAAATTATGTATGTGCAAATATTATTATGTTAAAATTTGCTTTAAAATTGTGAATTATAATGAAATGCCTGCTCAATTGAATATCAGTCAACCCAAAATTCTTAGAAGAGCACAAGGCAACTCAGCAACGTGATCACTTTAGGTTGTAAATAAAATGAGAAGAAGTGATGTACAGATTGTCATCACTTGCCACTCACCTGAGGTAATGCTTATAAAAAGTCACTCGGTTTATGTCCCTTAGCAAGTTGGCAATTCGTGCCGGTTGCAGTGATAAAATAATACATTTATTATATACACAATAATATAATTATTGTAATACGTAGTAATCGTTCTTTTTTTGAAAATAAATATCTCCCCGCCGTTCTAATTATTTGATTTGCCACCCCCAAATGAAAACAGTAAATATATCATTAATATTATACTAAGTTATTTTGGTGGTAATTTGAATATAATAATATAATATGGTATGTTTTGTATAGTATCTAATAATAATAAATTTGACTTAACTAATCTTATATTATGTACATTTGTCAGTTACACGAAGCAGATTGTTTTTATTTTAAAAACAACGCGGATTTTGGAAGATTTTTAAAGCGTCACGTATCTCACTTTAAATGGTATATTTTTCCGATACTTTATCCCGAAGAAAATATTTGAAACAATCTGTGAGCACATTAATAACGAAGCCTACAAAGTTATTATGCTATTTTATATTTATTTTAATGTAAATATTCTTATATTTTAATCATGCAATATAATAATATTATGATAGTTTGAACATACATATCATTTTAAAGCATCTCATGCATGGTATATGATAATACCAAGCATCGTAAAAATATGAGTAAAAGAATTACTATTTAAAATCGTCGTAATTAAATTGGATGGCCGTAGTTTAATTGGAAAAGCACACTGGCGCAAATCCAGCGGTTACAGTTTAAAGTCCCATCGGATGTCGTATTTAATTTTTAAAATAGATTTTTTGATATGACATATTTTAAAATTATAAGTACAATATATTATAGAATGTTACATTCTTAAATGTTTTGAATTATTATTCGTTAAATAAAAGAAGTGGCTTATTAAATTATTAACTAGTGCAAGTATGTTATAAAAACTAAATATTTGGAGTGATCCGCGACGTCGGTTAGTAATTAAGGCATTTAATTGATATTTGCCTTGATTTAATGTACAAACACCGGTAGCCAACATTATTAACGCAAGTTGATAAGCATATCATGTAAGAACTACTAGTTAAAATCATCGTAATTAAGTAGGATGTCCGGAGCTTAATTGGAAAAGCTCACAGGTGCGAATCGAGAGGTTACAGGTTCTAGTCCCATCGGGTGTCTTATTTTTTATAGTGAGTTTATGCATAATATATTGTAATAATATATAGAATATTACAAAATAGTATTAACAGAAGTAGTATTTTAATTTCAGTTTAGCTAATAATCAGTGTATATTCCCTGTCATCACATATTCAAGCAACAGATAGATCCTGAATGAAAAAGAGATCCAGAAATTTTAAGTAACACAGCCTGGTAAGGAAAGGGTATGACACGTAAGGGCAAAAAATGGAACAATATTATATAAAGGAACAAACAAGGGTATGCGCTTTGCGCTTGAAAAGATTTTCCTATAAAACATTGAATAGAAAAGGGTAGAAAAATATCTCGTATAAACGACAATCGTTGAATAACTTTAAACATCTAAAAGATGGAAAACGTCAAAAAAGTAGCTGGATCGACGAAATAGTTTGGTTATGTAGAATACGTGGTAACGAAATGCTGATAAAAATGGAAACAATTTAAAGATTTTTTTTAAATTTTCGAGTGGATTGATTCAGGTTGATGATGAGAACGACATAATAGTAAGGTTCATTCTGTCTTCTGTTAATTTCTGCCTTTATTCTGTTACTTTATTTGTCTTTTTGTCTGTAATGCATGAGGGAAAGTATATTATTATGTAAATGACAGAGTGAGACACGGAAAACACGTATCAAAAGGTACCTACATAAATTCTAAATTTGAAAAATAAGCTTACATGCACATAAATAAATCGTTTATTTTAATTGGGTTGTGCAATAAATGATAGGACACTCACATAATAGTTTGACAGATGTTTACAGTAAATTACTAGTAGGTTTATATACAAATTCATGAAAATTGACTATGTAGTTGAATAATATGACTGTAGTTGTTTTTATTATCAAATACTTTATTTTCACTTTATAAATCTAGTATCCTGTTTGATATGTAAAAAGTGACTTGACAGACGTAAACTGCGATAATTTGGGAGAGATTAAAGAAATAACATAGCTTTCCTGTGGATCTAATTAATACACCTATTGATTTTTAAAATGTATTTTTTATTGATTCTACTGGACTTGATGCTGAATACAAATCCATCAACGCAACATTACCTGATAAACCACGGTGGGTGAAAACTATTCTTTTACCTTCATCAACATTGAGGATTCATTTACCGTGGTCAATCTTTTAGGTTTTTTGACGGCCTTGCATGCCTATTTTAACTTATCACTTAACATCCAAATAATTACAAGATAAAAAGAACTTTTTATATACCACGTTTTAAAAGTTTCTGTTGAATCATATAAACTTGACAATTTTATGTTATAATAATTTAGGACAAATAAAGCGATTGTCAACAAATATTTTTTTTGCTGTTTTGCAACAAAAAAACAATTATAGAATACTGAAATGTCATTTTGATTTTCATAGTAACGCACGTATATATTAATAATTTAGTTGCTAGGACCACCCCCTTAGCAACCAATAATAGTGGATTGGATTACTGATTTCTTCCGAAATAACTTTTCATACAATACAGAATTAACTGATAATGAATTCAATTCTACTTAAAGATGGCTAAAAGTATTAAAAGAATGCATTGGCATCGTGTTCTGATATATTCTAAAAGTTTCAAATGTCTAGCTAGTCAAGAAGTTAGTTAAAATCGATTGCAAGATTTGTACTGGATAAACAACCACTGGACAAATAAGAATATGAGCTAAGAAAAACGTGGTAATATAGCTTGTGATAAATATATTATCACATTTATCACTTTAGATATTCTAGTAGTTAATTATGTAAAAAAGTTAACCGACTGAACTCTCAAAAGGTGATAACTTTTAACAGCCCATCTTTTGACCGTGCTAACTTTGAGAATAAAACAGAGTACGTCAATTTTACATGTTGAGAATCAAGATTCGACTGGTGTACTGCAATCGCAATGAAATGACTAATACAATAATTGTAGGTTATGTTGATATCTTAGACGTGTCAATACAAAGCTGTTGTGTTCGTCTTATTACCGATTAGATGGACCTGGTTCGGCTTTATCCGCTTGTGTTCGGTCTTACCCGCTTGGGTTAGGCAGACAATTTGATCGGCATGAAACGTGCTGAAGTGATATCATTGTTTGTGGTAATTGTTCGTGGAAATCGTTCACTTCCTGAGTCACGTGTTCTGGAGTATTGACATTTTAGTAGTTCAACATGATTCCAATCGAACTGACAAAACAATACAATTCAATGATAATTATAATGATAAAATAATATTATTTGGCATGGTTAATTGGCATGGTTTTATCAGAGTATACTACTAATAATTGTAGTTTATGGTTTTGACTGTTTCCTTCTGCTCAAAAATAAACGCTTTGACCGCTCACAGCTTTTAGTTGTTTGAGTTCAAAAGAGAAACAAGAAAACAACAAAAATAATATAAGCTACAACACGTCTCTAAAGTTTGCCTTGGTCTTTAAGATCAAAATTCGACCTGTCAAGTTTTTCTTACTCAAATTTTCCACTGCTTTGGCAACAGAATATTGTTATTTTACATTTACAAAATAAAACTAGTTTCGGCTAACTACAATTTTCCTATAGTTTTGACTGTTTAAGTAATCAAGGTAAAATACTTGAAAATTTATTACTTTGGATAAAGTTTAGGTACCTACCTATTTCAAATATGAAGTTACTACTTTTTGGGAATAGAAAATCTTTTGGAAGAAATTGATTTTAACTTCAATTAAATTTCAATTCAACTATTAATACTGATAAATTGAAGGAATGGGACGACTGGCCTCCGGACAATTGGACGCCGCACTGTCGTAGACACGTGTAGACAAAGTATTTTAATCAGTTTCTATCTACTACTTAGTAGTTTGAATTCATTTTACTCTTAACATAATGTATTCTTTATCGAGAATTGAGAATTACCATGCCTAAGGCTTTATATAAAATAAAAAACTCTTTTTTCGTTGTAACTTAAACATATGCACGATTAAATCATTGTTTACGTCTGCATATTTACATTCTCACCAACTATTAAATCATAATATAGTCATTGAAATATAAAATAATAATATTGAATATTTTTTTTAGAGTACCTAGAAGTACCTAACGTCTATTTATTTTCGAATTCCGTGGCGTCCAGTTACCCGGTGCCAAATCGTCTTAAACCCTAAATGCACTATTAAATAGTGCAACGTAGATGCCTTACTTTCAGTTACGGATAAATACTGTTTTCATTTTATTTTCATCCACAAATTTTACATCGAAAATAATATAAAAATTATACCAGATGCACGTTCAAAATGACGTGTGTAAATGGTATCTAACCTAACTAAAGTTGAGCAGTGAGTCATTTAAATTTATATTGGAATCTACACATAAGATAAACAGATATTTACATTTTTTGATGGGTATCTATAATTGTGCCCAAATTGTCAAATCAGGTGAATGAATGTTAATTGACGAGGACATACTAGAACGTATTTTACCACGTTTTTATTAGCTCGTATTTTTGTTTGTCCAGTACAAATTTGTTCTTGTTTCTCCAATATTTGTATTGGACGATTGAAAATTTTTAACTTACTTCCCGACTAGCTAGACATTTAAAACATTTAAAATATATCAGAACATGATTACAATGCATTATTTTAATACTTTTAGCCATTTTTAAGCAGAATTGAATTCATTTTCAGTTAATTCTGTTTTGTATGGAAAGTTATTTCGATAAAAATTCGTAAAAAATAAAATACTATTATTGATTGCTAAGGGGGCCCTAGCAATTATTAATATATACGTGCGTTACTATAGAAATCAATATGAAATATCAAAATAACATTTCAGTATTCTATATTTATTCAGTATTTCTATCAAGTACAAAAAAAAGTATTTATTAATACATAGAATTCTCAAGTTTATATGATTCAACAGAAAATTTAAAAACGTGGTAAGTATAAAAAAGTTATTTTTATCTTGTAATTATTTTTAATAAATTGATATATAAAATTAAATGAAATAATCAGAATGTATGTATACGAGAATCATGGGAAAAGGCTAGGTACACAAAAAGTGATCTAAGTTCCCCCACTATTTTGTAGTAGCTCAGTTTGACCAGTAGATGCCTACTAGAATTGTGATACCCCCAAAAATTATCGCTCGTTTCTAGTCAATAGTCTTTCACATAAAGTGTATGAGGTAATTCATATGCCAGGTGCGCACTTTCTTAAACAACGCCCTCTGCAACAAAGAACGTATGCAACTAAAAAAAATAGCCGGGGCACAAACCTAAAACGTCTTGACTCTAGGACCTGTCTACGAGTGGCCACTAGAGAAATAGAGTTTTTCAACTGTGGTTTATTCCATTGTTAGAGATTTTTAGATACCTAATATATTCATAAAATGTGTCTTATTGATTTAGCTTTGTTCAACAAAATTGACAATGGTATGGCACAAATAATTTCACAGAACATCGTGGGTCTCAGGTTTGAATCCTGGATCTGGGAAATACACATATTGTTGTTCAATTTATGTTTGAGTCAGAGTATGATGGCCCTAATAGGTTGGGTATGGGTAAAAACAAATAATATGTTAATACAAACCTGCACTCTGTGGAGGTCCATATTGTATCCTTATTAGATCAGATATGTTGTTATTACCTGTTGTTGAACTGTTAAATTTTTCATAATTATTGCTATTTTTGTTTGATAGTTGTTATTAGTACCATATTACTTTTAAAATTGAGACTCACTAGAAGCATTCACAAGATATTATCTTGTCCTTATTATGTTCTTCACTCTAAGCGTGATGAGAGGCTGCTTGGTCCGTTCTCTTATATTCTCGTTACTTATGTACTAGCTAACTTATACTACCTAATAGTTCCCTTCCAAACCAACCCACCCTGCCCCATACTCGGTCTTTATCGAGCGTATCACGAGGCCTTGCGTTTGAATATAAAGCATCAGCAGTTGTTTACGCCTGGGAATGTCTCAGGAGCAGATGCCCAAGACTAAGGTCACCGATTTGAAAATCTCTTACCTTTCGGAATACATTTTCGGACATTTTCAGAGGATGTGGTTTGCATCCTGTAGCTCTCCGCCACAATGGCCGCGTGGCTTTAGCGTCGTGGGTCCCAGGTTTGAATCCTGGGTCTGGAAAGTACATTTTTTTTGAATTTGCATTATGGGTCATAGTATAGACCTATTAGGTTGAGCAAATGGCTTAGCTGCCATCCATATCTCGTAAAAACAAAATATTTTAATATAAACCTCCACCCTGTGGAGGCCCATGTGATCTTATTAGGATCAGACATAGTCGGAAAAAAAATTCTCCGCCACGTAGACATATTCAACGGGTGACAAGTCCAAACTCAAAGTTATTAGTAGCGAATCCAATATGTCCAGTCAAGAATTGACTGGTGTGATGGTAGTAAGTTATACTACTGCTTACCCAGCACGCATCGCAAATATTCGTTTTTGAAACAACTCAGTTCAGTATACAGTTCATCTGAAGCCTCCATAAAATATTATAATGACTACCACCATCAGCAAGTAAGCACCAATTAGGCGGTATTTGATTTTCACAAAGTATAGTCGTGAATCCCAGAAAATCTGTTTTGAATTAATTATTTATCCAGCGATTTCAGTTCGGGTAGTAAGCTCTCTTTTTCACCTGGTAAACTGTCTTTAACTTTTTAAAACTGTCGATACGTCTTGCAGATGTTTTTACTGTCGCTAATCAGGGGATAATCTAGATCAGGACAGGTGTTATTGCATAACACATTGCTTTTATTTGTGTAGATTATGATAGAAATTTTAGACGTCGAGATAATTCTTGATTTATTTTATGAGGTCGCTATGAATAATTTATTAATCGTCACAGATTTTATGAGAGTTTTGGGTGATTGTATTATCCCTCTATATGCGAACGATTGTTATGTAGATGAATGATAGAGGTCGCAAAATATGAAATATATTATTATGTGTATAATTAATTCAGGGTTGAAACTATTTGAGTATCACAGTGGAGAAGTGCAACGGAGGCTCTGCAAAAATGTCAAGACGTGAGTTTGGCATAGTGGGCGAACCCCGTCGACAGCGCCGTCTGTTTGAGACTCTACTAGTCTCGTCTACTTGCAAATAGGGTGGCTGGAAACGTTATTCGTTATTTTTGACGTGTACGCGAACATGTCGGTGAAAGTGGCAGCCCTACTTATACAAATATATACGCACTTACGTCGTGTACGTAAACTTTTTAATAATAAGTATACAGTTTAAGGAATATTTTTAATTAGTAGATTTTAGTAGCACCTGTTCTGATCCAGATTTCCCTCTGATTAGCGACGGACAAACATCGAGAGCATCGACAACTTCAAGTAACTGGGGACACACATCACGGGAGATGACATTTTGTTGAAAGAGCTCTAGCGAGCTAAGAATTGGAATGGCTGGAGCAACATTCAACTCGATGCGGAATGTTTGGGACTCACAATTGTACTCGGTCAAAACCAAATGCCGCGTATTCGACGCTTGCATTCTGATGGTGCTGTTTTACAGAAGTGAATCATGGCACCTTACGAAGGCTCAGAGCAACCGTATACTGAGCTTCGAAAACAGATATTTGCGATGGATACTGAGTGTGCAGTGGTATGACTTTAGAAGCAACGAGGAGATAAGAGAATGCACCAAGCAGCCTCTTATTACGCTGAGAGTGAAGAAGTGACGTTGGACCTGACTCGGCCACGTGCTGCGGATGCCAGAAAAGAACCTCAACCTGACTTGCCTGTTCTTCAAGCCGACCGGATTCCGGCGTCTTGGAAGGACGCTAAATACTATCTACAGAGTGTATACGGCGGAGCTACGGGATACTAGTTTGACCTGGAATGAAGCAAGAAGACTGGGATTCTTGGAGGCGCCGCGTGGTGTCCATATGCTCCAATTAAGGGGCGGATATAGCCAAAGAAGATTTTAGACTATACTCTAAAGCAGAAGTGGCGAACCTATGGCACATATTTCACTAGTGGCACACGAGATGATTTTGCGTGGCACGCGAATGTTTTATTTTGAAGAGAGAAAATATTGCTAGAATAATAAAAAATAACAGATTGCATTGTTATAAAGAATAGCAGGCAAATACTCTTCATGAATAAGCATTACGTTTAATATAAATATAATATAATTAAATAAGTCGGGAGAAGCCGCGTCGCGAATTTCATATTTTGACGATTTTCAATGCTTGAGACCACTGTAGCGAGAGAATGCCTCTGATTGGAGAAATTTTGATGTCAATTTGTTTGAAAATAACCATACTGAAGTAATGCAGTATTAAACAATTTCATTTCTACGCACAAAAATGACTGTACCTAGTAAGAAACAAAAACTTGGTGGAGTTTGTAGTAGTAATACTGACAGACAGACGGAATTTTATTTTCTCCTCTTCATCGGGGTGTTGATGATTACTGATGATTATTCCACAGCTTAGCCCAATATTTCTCGGCATTCATGTTTAGAGTATTTTTAATGTAGGTATCTGCTACGGTTTTTTTACACTTCAAATTTCCAACAATAGTTTTTATACTTGGTTATTTACAATATAGTTATAAGGTTTTCAAGTAGGTACATTTTATTTTATTGATTTGGTATATAAACGAGAATCAACTGCTATCGTTGTTTAAAAATTGTTTACAGAACAATCACAGTTGCCTCAAGGTTCTTAATAATAGGCACTCTTCATAATATAATATACTTGGACGTAGAAACCATTTACGATCATGTCTTGAAATTTTCTAAAAAAAAATCTACAGCTCCATGATAACAGACTTTCCAAACCAATCAAAGATCTAAACAATTACGATCCAGCCACAAAATTTTCAAGACTACGAGCAATTATACTGCTCTCAAAGTCTTCTTTATTTTGCCCCACAGTAGGAGACAAAAGATAGGCCATTGGTTCCCTCTCCATCAGCATAGATATAAAAAATTAAATATTTCGCTGCTGAATTCGTCAATTCTAAGGAGAAACCAGTGTATAACCCCCCCCCCCCTATTTTCCCAAGTTATTTTTTTTTTTAGACCCACGACGAAGGGCCATCCTACATAATATGACGAGGAAAAAATGCCGTTGGGTCTTCGTGCCTCATATTATTAAATTATAACTATATGTATAATATAATGAAATTGATTCGTTATTAGTGCGCGTTTATAATTGGCGAGTCCACATTGTAACCGAAGATGCCGTAAGGCGAAGATAAAACGACTCAAAATGTAATAATTGTATAAAACCTCAATCAATTAAAAGATAAATACGAATTCCATTAAGTATTTTCGATTAATAGTATGATATAATATTTTTTATTTAAATTATAAGTTTTAAAGTTGTATATTATTATATCAACGACAGTTTAATAAATGTTTTTTTTTTTTAAATATGTGAATTGTAATAATAATTGTGGAATAAGTAATTACTAATAAAATTGTAACTGAACAATTTTAAATGTTTGTAATTTCTATTAGTGTAGGCAATTTTAAATTAACATTAAAATCGATCAATTGTAATACTTTAGGTAACATTTATTTACTGTTTACAAATAATAAACATAGGTACAGGTATTTTGTGCATTCAATAACATTTCCATCGAATTATGTCTGAAGTCTAATTACACTGTAAGTTGGTGAAATGTTTTGACTAAAATTTAATCTGAAATAGAGCTATAACCAATTAATAGAAATATTATTATATTATACGTTTGATTTAACTCACTATCCCGGTTCACCAGAATTAATTTTTACGATAACTTCCACCTGATTTCATCATAAATTCTTCTCCGAGCGAAACAGATAAAAAAAAATCAATGGTAAGCGTAAATGCGAAAACGTATTCTCACATCAATACAGCGGTGTCTCAAAAGGAGTTGACGAGCAGCTTTTAAAATATTTACCCAGTTATACTCAAATCTATACAGGATTATTGCAGGAATTATTAATATCAAATCGCTATTACAGAAACAAATTTAAAATTTATAGTGCTTATGTTAATGACAGATAATGTAGGCAGAATTATGTGCTACCCAACATACTCTGGAGTGGGCAGTCTCAAATAGAATCTCGATCCAAGCGACTGGAGATCTCTTGTCTACTAATCCAATTGTTTTCTCTATTCACAGTGAGACCACAGTACTGAGACGGCGCCATCACGAGATGCACTTCAAGTGGATAAGGAAATACACCTGGATATAAAAAAATAAAAGAGTCAACGAATTGATTCGACATGGTGCCTTTAAACCCAAGACCGTCAAGACCCTGATAATCCACGAAAAACGTCCTTTGAACGATGCAAAAATTACGTTTTCGGAGATGTTTTATTTCGAGTGGAACTCGCGGTATGACACGATAGATATATACGTATAGCTTTTAGATCATAACACATAGATGGGAATCCTAAGGACCGCAGGTTTAAATCCTGCTGGGTGTCGTATTTTTTTTCAAAAATATTTTCTTTTGGTGGTTATTATATTTTTCAGAATAATTGATCTGATAAAAATGGCGTCTGTTTATATTTTGATTCCCGTTGTCTCAAATATTGAATTGCAATCTTATCGGTTTTTAATGATGGGTTTCATAATTATTGCTGAACACCTTATAAATAAGATTTCCTTTGCAATATATGAACAGACAACAAATCCAGTTTACAAATCATTACTTGCTTAATATATTATATAATATTATCAAGCAATTAATTCAGTCTCAAAATTCTTAGAGGCCAAGCGACTGTGTATATACTCTTATGTAGTAACGACATCAATCTATGCCCCCCTTAAAAGCAGCTGTTAGTGACATATGATAGTCATATCTAGGTTAGTTAGTTATCGCAAATTAGTAGGTGATCACTGTCATAATAAAGGGTAGTGTTATATCTCACAGATCATAGGTTCTCAACCAGTGTCTAGCAAGGAATACTAATCAAAAAATATGTATAATGTTGATGTATTATGTAATATGTCTTTGTATTCAGCAAAGTAGATCACCAACCTTTTAATAATTATGTCTAAAAAAATTAATATTCGAATCTTTTACAACTTTTAATGAATAAATATAGTAAAACGATGGCCTAATGTCAATATCCCGTAAGTGACTTTTTAAAAATTTTGTAGGAAGCTAAAAAAACTAAATATTTAATATCCCGTATCTGACTGTTGATAGTTCACACGCCATGTTGTGATTACATAGCATGCCTATAAATAACCGGTAACGTAAAAAGTGATAAAGCAAACCACATAACACTTAATATAATGATAATGTCCAATAAAATGTGACATATCGTCACCTTACTATTAAAACCTCGTAAGTATGTTTGAAAAAAACGTTGAGGGGAAAGAATAAACGTTATAAAAACAATATTTTAAACATCTCTCTAATCTATTAATTTGCTAATACTGGTTGTGAAATACGAGGTTTTAATTGCAAGATTGAATCCACGGGACCTACGAGTTTTAAAAATTTGTCGATTGATGGACAGCATACTAGTCTAGAGAACCGAGGTTTCGATATGATTTAAAATGTTTTTTTTTGCTTAAATTTGGTCGAACAAACTAAATTTTTCCATAATATCGGACTTATGAGGTCTTAATAGTAAGGTGAGGATATATTATATAAAGACTAGCTGACCCGGCAAACGTTGTTCTGCCATATAAATTATTTCTAGTGAATACTTTGGTTGTTAAATAAAAAATAACGAATGTATCGTAAGTGTGTGGGGATGGGATCTATGACAGAAAGAGGAATAGAGCGCTGTAGACGATGACCACCGATAAAAACAAAAAAAAACATCAACCATTCACTTTCTCAATTCAAAATGAGTAATGATGTTCATAATGAATGAATTACCTGTGACAGGATCTCGTTATTTAATGTTTATGCAATATCCGTCTTGTCCCTTCCAGAAAATTAGCGGATATTGGAGAGCGTCGTATGAACTGTGTGTATCAGCGATGAACTCCAGATTATTGTTTCTTCTTCGAATCACGATTTCTCGCGTCGATGTGCGGTCGCCAACCATGATTCCAGCAATGTCGTCAACAACAGGCGCATTGAATCGACGCACGTACTCTCCAGCTGGTGTTTTATCAGGATTGATGACAATAGCATGATTCTCACTTTGCAATTCGTGCATGTGTGATTTGAAGAATTTCAATAATTCATTGTGCTCATTCAACAGGGCGTCCAGTTCGCCGACGATGCGCCTGGCATTAGGCGAATTGAGGCTATTGTAGCCGCAATGTGCATCCACATGATTGATGTCCTCACCGCCCATGAAGTATATTTGTAAAAAAATATGTGGTTCGTTTGGCATTGGCAGCAATGAGCCTACTTTGTGGTATACTTGGCCTTTGATTTTGAACGTAGAATGGAATTGTTGAACATTTGCCGCAGTATTGTGAACTATTTCTGTTGCTCCGAACGAAGTCATTTGGAAGCATGAATTGAATGTGCGAATGGACTTCAGGAACAGGTTTGAATCTGGAACCGTGCCGATGAGCAAGCCGTTCAATGGATCTGGTAGTATCTCAATTTCTGGTAGTTGCACTTTTCCTGATGCGGAACACATCCCGGCTGACTCATGTTTGAATTTGAGCGCATGACAATGGGGACATTCTTTGTCCATAGTACCAATCAGCACTTTCGGATGAGCGGAATATTCAATATCTGGCTCGTACTCGAATGCGAGACGAAGGAACGAAGCGGATGTAAATGTTCGATGTACTTGTTGGCGTTGTCGATCATTTGCTCTGCGTGTGTTAACTACGAACCGGCGCGCTTGGCTCCGTTCCAATTGTCGTTGTTGATTTCATTCAGCTCGTGCCTCTTGTGGTTGAGATGCACGCAATTGCGACATGCTTACACGCAAATTTTTGTTATCTTGTTGGATTTGTTCGTCTGTTCTTTCTGCTCTACTATTTTGCATGTTTGTTGCTTTATTCGTTCGACGGCCCAAATGGCCCCCTTGCATCTTGCTGGCATTATGCACTGTAATACACGCACATAAAAATAGATAAATTAAAATAAATCGTACAAAATTTTGCACGCACTGCGTTGTGATATGCCGAATGAAATGTCAAAATGATGCGACGCTTCTCTTGAATTCTTCTCGGACGTAGCGCCATCTGTCATTCAACAACATAAACAATTTCGTTCTGTTTAAAATACGAACGACGGTTAAATTTGTTCATACAAAAATAATAAAATCACGATTAAAAAATGGGAGGGTGGGGGTAGGAGGGTGAAAATTTGGGATTATAGGTATTTTTTATGCCAAATAATAAAAAAAATACAAAAAAAAAATAAAAGAAAATTTTTCTGGATAGAGATACCCTAATCACCTAGCGGTATGAAATATACTTGTTGACCTATTCTCATACCTAACAAATATACATAAAAAAAATCATAAAAATCGGTCGAGCCATTTCGGAGGAGTTCGACCACAAACATCGTGACACGAGATTTTTATATATATAGAGATAAACATCCAAATTTGTTATATCACTTACTGTTTTACCGTTTAAATAATTCAAAAGTGACATTTTGAAGCTGAATCCAACACACGTCAGGCAAGATACGGGCTATTACAGGTTTATTTTTGGAATGTTCAGATATGGAAAATTACTAAAATGGCTATACCTATCATTTTTGTTAAAATAACTACAGGTATAGGAATTTCGTAGTCGATGGGCAGTATTTTTGTTGTTTTTAGTACATCAAAAAGTAATTTTCATTATATAGGTCAGATACGGGGTATTCGGGGACCATCGAAAATAATATAAATTATTTCATTCTGTAGACAAACTAGCCCTTTGACAAACCATATCTGAATCCTTAAGGTCGGTGAAACGGATTGGGGAAAACAAGCTTTGATAACTATATTCTAACAGTGATGCGCAAAACTATGTGATCTCATCTCAACCAATCCAGATGTTTTCTTTGTCTTTTGTAAACCATTCATTCATTCAATAAACAAAATATAGGTTTTCAAAAAAAACATTCATCGACTAAATTCAGGCAAAGCACCTTAAATTCTTAATTTTTTCGGTTCACTTCTCTCGTGAACCGTTGAACCTTTTTTGGTTGAATATTTTGACATATTTTCAGGTTTGACCTTGTAAAAATGGCATATTTCAGATGTTTTTTCATTCGGAAAATGATTGAAAACCCTTGTTGTTAGTCATTAGTGGCCCAGCAATTTTCCCTTAATACGTGAATCGAATCGGTCCGAAAAGTTTGATACTATCAGTAAACGTTTAAATACTTTAATCTTTTTTCAAGGGCGCGATCCATTTTACAAAACTAATTAAACGAGTACTCGAAATTACTAATTTAGCTACGTGATCGGGTAGGCTGGGGAAAAGAAAAATAAATAAAAAAAATATTGTACCCTCCCAACCCACTTACACTAACATTATTATAAATGATTACAAGATAAAAAGAACTTTTTATATACCACGTTGTAAAATTTTCTGTAGAATCATATAAACTTGACAATTCTATGTAATAATAATTTAGGATAAATAAGGCAATTGTCAACAAATCATTTTTTTGCTATTTTGCAACAAACAAACAAAATATAGAATACTGAAATGTCATTTTGATTTCCACAATAACGCACGTATATATTAATAATTTAGTTTCTAGGACCACCCCCTTACCAACCAATAATACTGGGTTGGATTACGGATTTCTTCCAAAATAACTTTTCATACAAAACAGAATTAACTGAAAATGAATTAAATTCTACTTAAAAATTGCCAAAAGTATTAAAAAATGCATTGGCATCGTGTTTTGATATATTCTAAAAGTTTCAAATGTCAAGCTAGTCAGAAAGTTAGTTAAAAATCGATTGCAAGATTTGTACTGGATAAACAACCACCAGAAAAACAAGAATACGAGCTAAGAAAAACCTGGTAAAATAATAGAGTTAATACGATAGACAATTTTCTGACATAATTATGAACGATAAATTGTATGCTTACGCAATTAAAAATCTTCTATTGGTGTATTAAAATTTTCCCTCGTACCCCTTCTCCCAAATTTCGTACTGTAATAATCTATTAGGAGTAAGTAAATTTCTCAGTTTAATTGCGTGAAAACAGTGATAAAATTTCAAATGATCCACACCATTCGTACACTTGAGTAAAGGCGCATTTTCACGTTGTCGCTACATATTTCATAGTCTCTTACCTTTTTTTGCAGTACTATAATATTATCTGAACGATAACGTTAACGAAATGGCTCTCGACGATATGTCTGAGAAGAATTCTGCAGTTTATCTCATATTGTCAGGCGCGGACCTGACAACCTGGAGAGACTGGTAGCTTTAGGTAGCCTCCAGGGAAGGCGAAGCAGAGGAAGAGCGTCTGCGCGATAGAGCGACCAAGTAAAAGAGCTGACTGGGGGCACCATCCATTCTGCCCTGGGAGAAGCGGAAGATCGAGAAGGATGGAAAGTCTTGGTCGCCCAAAGGATGGCGAAATTTAAATGTGGTCACGATCCTCAGCCATGAGTGCACGACCAAGAAGTGATAATATTATTTACTGCACACGAGGTTATGAGGTATCTTGATTTTTAAATATTATTTTATAAGTATAACATACATGACCATATTATTGTAATATAATATACACCTACGCATGGGTGCTTTTTATACACGGCCATGAGAATACTGATTCGGTTAACCTTTCCTGTCTTCTTATCTCGGTTGTGTTCTCGTGGACATCCTGAAATGTAGTCATCTGACGGTCCTCTGCTTCTTTAAGGACAGGGTGTGGAGCTGCCCTAGCGCACTGATGTTTTTCGCCTGCTTTGCCCTTTTTGGAGGTTACTCAAAACTACCAGTCTCTCTAAATTATCTCTGACTCACTGGTCGACTGCCCATGATTCGACAAGTACATCTTTTAGAGTATCAATAATGTTGTGAAAAATTAAATTTGTATTGTTACTAACTTATTATAATACCTAATGCATTAGTAATAAATAGTTTATTATGTCTGGAAATACTAGCAACTGTAAAGTGTAGTTTTTTTTACTACACATCTGTCAAAAAAACATTTTTAAAAAAATATAATTCGACTGCTAGGATATAAATTTATTATGTCATTATTTTCGGGGACGAATCAAAATATTCTAAATTTGTTCCCTAGTCTTCAAGATTCTTTATTAGTTTTGTTTGTGCTTTAATGTAATCAGCTGGCTTGCTATTGCTAATCCATGCATTATTTAAATATCTAACTTTTTGTTGAAGTCATTACGATGACCCAGTATTGACAACAGTAACAACTCAAAAAACGTAGTTTTGAGATAATCATGTTTCAATATTTTGAATATTTTACAATACACAAGACTTCAAAAGTTTTAAAATGATACTTGTCAGAATTTATCTATTCTTAATTGAAACGTGTGGTCAATCGACAGTTTTAAATGAAAACAATTCGAAATGGATCTGTAAAAAACTGGTTTTGTTTAAAATATTGTAAAATTTAATGTGGGTTTTTTGGCTCTCAAGGTATCTAAATTATTTTTTTCGAATTGTTTCTGTACAAAACCGACAAGAGCTCATTTTTACGAGTATTTTGATACCAATATCGCGAAATGTCGAATTTTTGACTTGTTGCCGTTCAATACCGGGTCATCGATTAGTTGTAGCTCTCTACCGAGAAGGAAGTTAGTGTAACAATCTTTTACTATCGTTATAACATTATATCCATAGAACTGAATTCATTGGTAGGATATAGGATATAATATTATAATAATACACTACATAATATAATATTTATGACGTTATTCTTTTTAAAACCTACCTATGATAATATGTTTTTCAAATAGTTCTCAGATTATGCTGAGTGTAAACATCCAGAGGAAGAGGTCAAGCGTGATGGCCCGGTCGAATGGAGATAGACACAGGTGAGATATTAATCGAAATACTTCGGGAGGAATAATGTTAAACTTTATTGATGTGATGTGATATTCATCTGTATAGAAACGATCGCAATGATTAATTTTACATATTTTTCTGTTTAGCGATTTTCGCAAATGTATCATTTTGACAAATAAGGTTTTCAATTTCAGTATTAATTAAATCAATAGAAACTAGATTATTTTTGTCGCGCCACTTCGGTTATATTATTATACTTTGGCAATTTTATAATTGTCAATTGTATTTTTGGCTTGTAAAACCAATCTAATACGTTTTTAATTATTTCAGTGCGGCTCTATCAAAATATATATATCAGAGAATACGTCTGGATATATTAAATAAACCTGTAAAATTAAATAGTTTCCAGCTATTGATTTTAGTAGGCTTTTGTAAAATTTTCTTAGTATTTGATATAAAAGTTCTATCTGCATAGAAAAGGCTTTAGTTTCTCAGTACTTAATTAAAATATTACGATGGAAAAAAAAATACAATGAAAAACAAAAATATCTCATACCGGGGGTTTTCTCGATAATCCTGGTGAAATCAAAATTCGTCATTTCGATTATATATTTATGTTATTATTATTATATTATTGTACGAGTAATATTATACTGTTATATTATTTCGGTTATAAAATATACTTTGTCACTTTTATAATATTCTATTGTATTTTTGTCTCATCAAACAAATCCAAACTGTTTTTGTTTATCTTAGTGCAGCTCTATCAAAATATATATATCAGAGAACACGTCATTTAAATATTGATTCAATTAATCTGGAAAACTATATACCTACTTAGTTTCAAGTTATTTTAATCATTGATTTAAGTAGCCTTTTATAGGATTGTATACCTAATATAAAAGCTGTATCTGCATAGAGATAAAGATTAGATAGAAATTTAGCTTTTCAGTAAGTACCTAATTGAAAATATTATGATGGAAGGACAAAAATAATCACTGGGCACCCCTTGTACTTCAATACATAATACATTTTTTTCTTATTCTCGGGAAGTTCTCTCGAGTATCCCGGTCAAGAATACGTAATTTTGAATATATATTTTTATTATTAATATCTCTATAATAAAATCATGTTTTCATCTAGAATGTGGAAAAGACCAAATCCATGTGCAGTGCTACATCCATTGACGCCGATACTTCTCAGCGGGTGTCCGGTCTACCCGTCAAGCTGATTGCTAGGTTAAAATACTTAGGTGCCACAGTTGCCGATGGCGATTGAGGCTGTATTCTATGAAGACCAAATGTCATTTGTTGAACGCGTATGTGCTACTTGTACTTTGTATGACTGTGAAAGATTTTACCAAGCTTCAATGATCATGATTTGATTTTACTAATCGATCTATCCGACGAATCTTAAAAATACATTGGTACGATCTCGTTACAAACACTCGAGTTCATGAGTGGACATGATAGTGGTCGGAGACTGATTAAATCACAAAGAGACGCTTCGCGTGGTTGAGGCATGTAGTCCGGTGCGATACTCCGTATCCCTGTAGCACAAAACCAAGACTTTTATCGACGTGGTCCACCATTTCTCACCCTGCAGCGGTGCTACAAAGGCGATTTATGCGCCACGGGTCTCACATGGCGGTAGTGCGAGACGTTATGGTGGACTAAGGAAGTTGTATAACCTTATACTTAATATAATCTGATACTGGGTGAAGTAAGTCATATTATCACTGTCTTGAAATTTGGCTTTGTAGATTTTTGTAGTGTTATAAAAAAAATAATGAATAATATCAATTTGATCTCATACTAAATACATCAAATAATAATACAACTTAATAATATGATAGTATGAATTTAAGGCACGGCATAATTTTCAAAATAAGTCAAATCCAAATTATTTGTTTACAGATACTAATCACTCTCTTAGGAGTCCTTAACATTTAATTATTTTCAGAACTCGCTAAATTAAATATCAATTTATTGTAAGAACTTTCTAAATATGCAACTAATTTTTGATATTCGACATATTATGCAGTTTTTTTTATAGTATGAACTCCATTTAATTTCGAGGTAAGTAATTGACGGTTGGAATTAATCAAACATATTTATCTTGATGCTTTATTTACACATTCAACAAAACACATTTATATGCTAGTTATATATAGGTAAATGATTATTAAATAACTTATTAAAAAGGACTCGAATTACAATATGCTCTCTTGTCTCAACAGCAAAGATAAGGAAGTTACATTTTGAATCAGATGCTTGCAAACATATTTTAAAGACAAGTACCTAAGCATTCACCAAGTAGAATAATGGCCAAAAGCCGTTATATCCACCGCTTGTTTTATGCCTTCATCTTATTTTTCTTACTGAGTCACGGGATACACTAAAAAGTGCAAATTTCAAACAAAAATAAAACTGGCTTTACTTTGGTGAATAATAATTCATAATTACAATAAAATTATCAATTCACATATCTTATTAGTGTATTATTACGATTGTCACAATGCATTTATTATTATTAGCTATTTCAGAAGTTAAATGTTTCACTCTTTACCTTAAATGAGCACGTTTTATAGCATATTGTGTGCATTCTTGATTAAGAATCTTAAATCAAATTTACCGCAAGGAAACAAAGACAAACCAGAGACAAAAAAATAGACACAGAGGACAGGCGTTCCGGTTATTTCCCTTCTTTTTTGCCGCGCCATTTATTTCTTTTCTTTGTTTGGATTGTGACAACTTATTAAAAATTTGACACCGACATATTGCGTACAAAATTAACCCCAAAAAAGTGGGCGAAAGAAAAACACAGCGGGACGTGTTTTGACTTGTAAAATAATGTCGCCCTTAATTTCGGTAAATATAAAATAAGTCGTTTTTTGAGTATTTTTTTTCATCCTTTCTATGCATTACGTTACATTTATGCATTAGGTAACATAAAAATAACATAAAAACATGACTGCATTATGCAAGTATAATCAAACCATCATAAAGATTCAGATGGTTTCCTCTCACCATTTATCACGTCTCCACGTTTCCACTTATTTTCAGGAGTTAACTGTGACCTAAAAATAACTAATAATTGCTGTTCAATAATTGATGAGTATTTTTTTATGACTGAGATTACGCCTTTCGGCATCTTCATGCACAATGTAGTGTCATTCACCAGCTGTAAATGCACACTGACGATGAATACAGTTGATTTTTGTTTATATAACAGTTTATACGATAAAATACTATTAAAACCTTATTACTAAGTAAATAAAGAAGTCTATAAACTGGTATAAGAAATTGGAAGTAGTGTAATTGCAATTGCATACAAGGCCGGCCATAATATAAAATGAGCGTGTATACAAGCTGTACTTTATACTCATTATCCCTTTATACACCCCGGTCGATTGTTTTAAATAATTGAATATATTATTGTACAATATTACCACCTATTGGAAATATGATGAAATACTTAACCGAAATACAAGTTTTTATGATATTCTTATAATATATTTAAATTTGTGGCCCTTTGATACTGCCATGAGCCTGAGTAATTTAATGGGTTAATTCAGTGACTATCTAATGCCCCTTATATTGTTTTTTACAAGCACTAGTTTTTATATTTGCTTCTTTACTTAGTAAAAAGTTTTTCTTGGTGTTTTGTTTACATAAAGGACAATTAAATGTATTATGTTTCAGTGTGTATTTACCATTAGTGAGTGCATATTATGTGAAGTGCCTAAAGATACCGAAGACCTAACCCGAGTTGCAATTTTTTTTTTTAAATAATAATATTTATTCAAATTCCATCTAATACATTTATATTAATTCTGTTTAATATTAATTTAACATAATAATATTGTAATATAAGTAGTAAAATATATTCGGTCTATCTTTATATTGGAGTTTAAAATTAATTGGAATTGAAACATGTTAAGAACAATTGTTAAGAGCGTACTTCAGTGAAATGGCAAATAATAATAACGCTAAGTGTGCGCACGTCGATTTTTTTCGCCATGAGGCGTCGGATGAAAATATTCTTAAATCGTGTAAAGATGACTAAAAAACTTTACCTATGTACTTAAAAAAGAAAACATGTCAATGAATATTCTATTATTATTAGTAATATAACAATAAACATAACATTAAATGGACGCATGTTGGATTTTTATGACAAATTATATTTCGTTTGGCACGCGTCATTTGCACAAGCCACGCATCGCCTAGCCACGATCTTTTTAGACCATGCCCCAACTGAAGTATAGCCTTAACCAATATATTATTATTAAATTTCTTTATGTTTTAATATAAATTTTAACCATTCAACAAAAGCTAAAATAATTAATTCCTGCAAAATTTTAGAAAGAATTTATATATCTATAGTTTGAGCCTATAGTTATATTATGACGATTATTGGCCACTGTTGCTGAAACACAAGCACAAATGCTGAATAAAGGCTAAAAATAAAATAATATTTGACAAGAAAATATTGTCAGAGTAATTGTTATTAGAGACAATCATAATACTATATTCTGTTTCAACACGTATGTAGAATAAAGACGTATAAATAGTTCACAATGTCGTTTAATTGTTTATTGTCGAGTTAATATTATTCTGTATGTTGGCTCGTTGAAACTTTTGTTTTTAGTCACTACCTATATATGAATCTTAGAATAATAGATTCTAAAATCAATGCATGGTATTGGTATGTGAGTGTGGCCTCGGCTAGTAAACGTCTGATCACAAGTATGAAGTTGGTTTTTAAACGAGAATTAACTGTATTCTATGCAAGCCGGTTATATACCTTCAGCGAGTTATCTCGCTCTATGAGGCTGTGATCAACAGGCCGCATATACAAAATTCGCAAGGTATCTCGACCGAATTAAATTACTAGCCATTGTCGATTGATTGGCATAACCTAAAAAAACACACGGTGACATTTGTTTTAATAATTATAAAATATTAAGCCACAAAAGTATCGCTCTTACAGCGTTTGTTGTAGTAAGAGCTTTGCTCTGCATTCAACGTGTGTCGTTAAAATCTGCGGCCTGTCAAATACTACCATAGTAATATCGTGAGACATAGAAAAGGTTATTATGCATTTTTAATTGGTGATACCAAAAGGCGAAACCAAAATTGCAAATACAAAACTTTGATCAATTAGAATTTGAATTCAAAATTCATAAAATTTAATTAATAACCTTAAATTTTAAGAAACAATACACTAATGTATTCAATTTATTGTCCAAGCAGTCAAATATTTCAGTTACTATTAAAATTTCATTATATTCATAGTTAAATATTATTTTAAAACTAATTTCCATATAAAACCTCCTATCTAACTATATTATTATAATAATAGAAAACAAAGCTTGCAAACTTTTATAAATTGACGTCCGTTTCAACAAGATGTTGAAACTACTTTGGCCGGCAAAGTTTTCACCTAGCACGTCAAAAGTCTAAGCCCCTCTTAGATATGAACTTTCGAAAGTTTCCATAGTGGAATAGACTTAGCGGTCACTGACTAGCTTTTGTTATCACGTTCACGATTAAATTAATACATCGTATCTATCAGCTGATTTTGATCTAAATAAGTATCTGCTCTTGTAGCTCTTATTGCATTGTTGTTATACCTATAAATAGATAAGCTAAAATTTGCAAAGTTTTTCTGTCCTAGCTCAGAAAGCTTTTATGCCGATTACCTGTTTAACCAAATAATTGAAACTTTTCAATTTAGTTAAACGCATGGTTTTATTTCTTCATAACTTAGAAACACTTTGGGCCCACGTTGGTAGTTAAAGTATAGTATGTTTTAGTTATAAAATAGAAACATTTCCGGTTTTATTATTTATTCAGAGTTAACAGAGATTCATCAACAATAACAGAAAATACTTCAAACGGTACATGGAAACAGATTAACAAGATAAGATGACTCGCTCAACCAAATAACTATATGAACTTGCCAAAGGATTAATTTAGTTCAGGTAGGTATCACATTTAAAAACTAGATACCACAGTTATCACTAGAAATGGATATCGATAGTGTGAGGTGCTAAGTCTCAAAATAGCCATCTATGGGTCTCTTTTCAAAGTCACGACGCTAAACATAGAGTTAAATCCTAATCTGTCTACATAGCGCTTGCGGTATCCAGTCAATGGACCGCGCCATCTATGGGTATCTTTTCGAAGTCATGCCACTATAATATTAATTATATTTATATTTTACTTTTCACAGAGGATATAATATTATGACATATTATACCCAAATGGAAGTCAGGTAAAAGTTTATCTAAGAATTATCAAGACGTCGCGTAAAATATACTTTATACACTTACTTACATCGGAGTTAAGTTAAGTATTGTTTTTAAATTTTATAATCGGGTTGTAAGGACGCGCATTTGGGCGTGAAAAACTGCATATTTTGGTTTGGACGCGCCTAGGCATTCAAGTGCTAGTTGTCGACTAAATGTTATCTTTTTCTTCAAGTCACGTGAGGTACTCGTAACCAATATAGCGGTATTATTTTTTGCCATTCCGAAACTCGTAGAATTATTTATTGTGTTGTATCAAACAACGATGCCTACTAGTCTGATATTCTTCGATCGTTTGATTTCGAAGAGACAAATATTAATATGGATTAAAATAAGTATTCTCATATTATTCTATTCAATACAGGATTTTTGATTAAAAGATTATTTAGGCATTTATTATGTTACGTGGTATTAAAATATATTATACATTAGATCATGCATGTCTAAGTATTAACTGAATCATTATTACATGATGCATTATTTATACAGTGAGAAGTAATTTTCCTATACAGCGTGAAGTATTATAGTATCGTCCTCTCATTTTATATGCTATTGTTTCAACCAAAAATGTCTACTTTGTTGAGAAAATTGCATTCATTTATCACCCTCTGCATGCAATGACTTCTTAATGTATACAGCTCACGAAAAACATCCATTACTCTAGAATACTGTACCACATTTTCTATGAGAGCTTAAAATGCTGTGTGAACTTTAGTGGTTTTGACATGGATCTATGGTTAATGTGACAAAATAATGCAGTTTATATTTTGTGTTGATTTCCGTTCTGTGTAGTACTCGTATTAAAACTATCATGAAATACATCTAAAAAAACCCTTCTCTTGACATGATCATGGTGGCGTATTTATAAAGTGGGTACCTTTTATATGCATTAATAGTCTGAGCATATTATGTTCCTTCACAGAGCAGATGATAAACAAACTCGTTTCGAGGAACTGTTGTTAGCCATTAACTCAACTCATAGAGCTCTTGCGCTGGATAAAACATACTTTAAAAAAGTGTATTTCCCATCCGCGGATTTAGGATGATTTTGGAAACAATCACCTTATCAACTAGACTACAGTAAGTAGTAAGTACATTTAATCTTAAATATTTTACGTATTCACTACTCAATTCACCCTGTCACACTCCTCTAGTCATAAAGCAAATGATCTTTATATATTTCAGATTTTCACTTTCCATGTTCTTTGTTATGGTATTGATTTATCATGTAAGTCACTCTTGTAGTATTACTACAAAAAATGAAAAAAACCCAATGAATATTTATTTATAAGCGTCTCTGGGGCCATATTATGTGGAGATGGTATGTAGCAAATCAGGAACAACATAACAACCGATTGTTAAAAATTAATGCAAATTTATTAAGCGCTTCTATGAGATTGGATGCATGTGGTTCAATAGGTAAATGATATTAGCGTTAATTCAGTGCATATGGGTTCGAGACCCATCGTGCGTCGTATTGTTTTCAATATATTTTTTCTAGTTTTAATTAAGTATATAATTATTATGTTCAATGAAATATGTTACAATCTTAAATCTTGTTATTTATTCAAACAACTAATAGTCATATACAACGAAATGTACATGGGTCGATTAGCTTAAATATCGATGCGACGTAGTACTGGGAGACCCAAATATCGGTGGATGGATGATGTTATGATCCAAGATGGACAAGCGATTAGAATTCTGGATTGGAGGATGGTTGCGGAGGATATACTGTACTAGGGAAGATGACTGGAGGTGGCTTGGCCCAACCGCAGGCTTTTGCATCGCGTATCAATAATTTATATTGTAGTAATAGATTGGGCAACGAATCGATTGAATAATATGATCTCTTACGATGGCAACCTAGGAAGAGACTAGATGTGTTTGGACCTGGTCAGGTATTTCAACGGAAGAAGTCAGTGCGTGAAAACAATAATGTAGTTGTCTAAAAGCGTGTCCGGAAATTTGTACGTATTCAGGTCGCCGTATAACACTTCACCGTGAAAATAATTTTGTATCGGAAATATTTGGTTGTATATTAAATACCGTTCAACCTCTTAGGGTTGTTTAGTACCTACTGAGAGAAAATGCATATCTAAATAAATCACGGTTATTGTCGGTTTACACGAATCCAGTGGACGGCGGTGGAGGAGGCCAGGGCTCGACTTGAGCTGTAGCGCCACCGAAGAAGAAGAAGAAGTGGCAAACAAATTTTGAAAATAGCCGATATACTGGATTATTAAATTTGTAAGGTTAGGTTAAGCTAAGTTAGGTTTTCATTCTTGTATTCATGAATTTTGCCTAAATCAGAGATGACCGTATAGTATACGGTCATCTCTTTCCGATAAAAAAGCTCACGGTGAACTGTGATACGGTGAACTGTGCTACGGTGAAATGTAATATGTATAAATTTACAAGGAACCGACTAAAAGCGACATCGTGATGGACGAGGTATTGTTGTAGGTACCGTTTCTTCTAAATTGTATATTTCTATTGACGCTTATATTCGTTTGTGTTATGTTCAGGATAATTATAATGTAAATGTAAGATCTTAAAGCAGTAAAAGCACCCACATTGAGTGAAGCTTATCATTTTTGTATATTTTAACTTTTACAGTACTTATGTATTTTATTATTAAATAGATTTCCCTCGTGTTTCATTTGTATTTTCTCTTTTTTGGATCTTTTAAATTATTACAAATGAACAGCGTATGGTGGTGCCCTCCAGCAGAATTATCCTGTGCAGAAGATGGTAAGTCCGCCACCATATTAGATTATGTGGTTCACATGTTTCTGAAGGAAATACGTGTAATCCTAAAAGGATGGTCATTCATCGACTTCTGAGAGAGTTTCTATCTGTTATTGAGCTGGGAAATTTACATATTTTTTTTTTATTTTTCTTCATTCTAGACAACCTTAACTTTTTTATATTATTGATGAATATGGTGTTATTATAGTTATTCATATTTATTAATTTTATTATTTAATAAATATACACCGTCTTTACTTGACCTATAAATCTATTTGATAATGCGAATATACTAGATTAGGTGTTTAGGTGCATAGCACATCCGTTGTAACTGCATTTCCGGTGCAATAATAGCTTCCCGTCAATCAAAGTCAATGGCGCTTGATTAACTACATTCTAGACTGACCGCGACATGCAGGAATTACTACCGCGGTATGTGAAACTAACCCACGGAGCTTTAGGCGAAAAAACACGGTAAAGCTAAGCGTCAAATGAAAGCTGTAGTAGGCGTCGCAATAATCTTGATACGAAACGATTCAATAAAGTTGTATATAAGCATTACAAATAAAACTTTGTAATTATGTATTTTATTACACTATTTGTGTTGAATCTTCAAAGCTTACTTCTACCCTGCCATTGGCAAACTCATAACATTCTTGTTCTGGATAATACATATTACATATATTGAAAAAAAACACGTGTTTTTTAAGATGTGTAACTTCAACTGGTGACCCACAATTTCAGAAGTGAACGTTCTGCAATTCTCCACCTCGTGTAGTGAGAATATATTATTATAATTAATATACACAAAAAAATAATTTTGAAATAATATGACCTACCAATCGTTTCCGCTGAACTTTTTACTTGAATAAAATAATATGTAGCTTTGTAACCTAACCCAATTGAACACTAGCAATCTTTTTAATGGCATATATTTCGAAATATAGAAGTAAAGTGGAGTAAGGTATACGGGTAGACTCACTAGGAGGCTCCTGGAACCCTCTTGGAATTTAGGTTACTTGCACACTTATTTTGATATGGTTGGGTTTAGTTATTTTTCACTCACGTGGCGGGTGACATTATTGGTTTCATTGTTGAATTTTTGTAAACTGATGTTGATCTGATATGCGGTTTTTATACACTCAATTTAAATATGTCTAGAAGTTATTAAAGCTTGGAAGGATGGAAGAGTTGGATATTGGATACAAAATTGTTGCAAAAAACACAAACAAAAAGTCTGATGATTTGAAAAAATCTTTAATAAATAATAGTATTCACAAGGAACGCCTTCTTTGACGTTTAGTTTCGATGTACATATGTACTTATTAGTAGTAATACTGTAAAGTATATTGACTGATTGATGTGTTGTCGTGATCAACTGCTTATCGCGTCGCTCACCGCTTTCCACCGCTTCACTTCACTGCTTCCTTAACCGCAACCTTACTGCACCGTGGTAGTGAATGTATTAACTAACGCCTGCTTTAAAGTCCACGCGAAGCTAATTATTTATTTGGTTCTAAAATACTATAATATTCCCGCGCAAGTGTTTAAAGCTTAACTCAGAATCACGCCGACTATAAATATGGCTTATTTCAGCGCAGCGAGGATATTTTGAATAATATTATTGAAGAGATAACTCCACGATTTGTGTATGTGGCATTTTGGTACTTATGCTATGTATGAATAATTTGAATTTTCGGAAATTGTAATTTTAGTTAATTATGCCATTATATTATGAACTTTATGTATTGATTAGAATTGTATGATCATTTTAATAGCCGGTTACGATCACAGGTGTGGTCACACATAAATATTTTTTTGCGAACCTCTATTATCGTAATCGGTTGTTAAGATCACAGGGGCCTATCTACAATAATACAGTTTTGAGATAACATACAAATAAAGATTTTGCTACTATGAAATTCATTAAATAAAATACAATTCACTCAACTATATCTTATAAACGGATATAATATGTACAATATAGATAGAGCTTTGTGTCACCAATAAATATGATAACGGCATCAAGGCGGCTAACAAATCGGGGCTAACTCAAAACATGCATTTTTGTAGTTAGACACAATGTACCTAATCCTAAATACCCGCCGGTTGACTGTATGGAATGGATAATGCTCCTGCTTCAAAATCTAAATGAAATTTATAATATTACAACGAAACCTATGCGCTTTTTAAATTTTCACAACTCAATTATTATGACCCTATGGTGCGCGATCGATCAAAATCTACCTGGCAATTGACATGTCGGATATGCCAACTCTGGATCAATTATAATATACGATATAAAAAAAACCCTTTAATACGCCTTTTAAGATACTGTGGTACTGCTAAAGAACTGCTTTAAAAAACATAGCACGCCGCGAATTCAGTCACTTTCCTTGCACGGCTCACCTGATGCTCGTAGGTGTGTACATAACATCATAAAAAATCAAGTATCAGCAGTGAAAAAATATTATATACATTCTTCTTCTTAGTGCCATCCCCTAGCGGAAGTCGGCCCCCATCAAGGCGATCTTAGATTTGTCATCTACTACCCGGAACAGTTCAGCGGATCTGCACTCGCACGAAATGCGGCGCCGTCCTCTGTTACGCTTACCATTGATCTTTCCTTAAATGACAAGTTGGGAAATGCTGAATTTTTGTCCTCTCATAATGTGGCCAAGTTACTGTA
Organism: Rhyacophila brunnea; assembly: GCF_057557595.1. Lineage (NCBI taxonomy): Eukaryota > Metazoa > Arthropoda > Insecta > Trichoptera > Rhyacophilidae > Rhyacophila > Rhyacophila brunnea. The sequence continues at coordinate 16,384,803 of NW_028232893.1, read as the reverse complement.
GTTTCCTGTTTTGATACTACGTAGAACTTCTCGGTCCTTCCCCATTCGATTGAAAACTTCAAAATTTGTCACCTAGTCAGTCCAAGATATTTTGAGGATGCGTCTATATAGCCACATCTTGCAAGCTTCAAGCCTCCGTACTCCTTGCGATCTTAATTCTAGTTTTTATTTCCTGAGATTGGTTTTTTTTTTCATTCATAAAAAATACATTATATACATAATTATACACAAAATATTAAAAATACATCATAAAAAATATATTTAACTTCTGAATAATTAAAAGCTTACTTTTATCGCTTTTAACGGAATACAAAATGATATATCGTAAGGATAATATTAGAAAACACATTCCGTTTGATAGATTAACGACCATATTTATATTGGAATGCACCTATATAAATTATAACAACATATATCGCGATTCGATAATATATTGCCGGACTAAGAGGCTTGCTCCATGCAGAAAGTAAACATATAAATAATATTGAAAGCTTACGGGAATAGCTTTTCGGATCCAATGCAAACATATTTATACAAACGTATATATTATGCAAGTCTTTCAATTATAGCTGTACAGGCCAAATATGTATATAAAATATATTATGGTTACGAATAGCAGGTAAATAAGAAATCTTTCAACAGCACATTTTGGCAATTAGAATGGACACTCTCATGGATATAAATAAAAAAAATATGAATACATTTTTATTTTATCGAAAATCGATATTTTTGAAAATAAATAGGTATAATAAAAAATTAAAACTTAAATATTCAAAATTATCACTGCACTCTTGAAATAACTGATATCTACCTTATTTTACAAAGTTTTTCTTAGCTCGTATTCTTATTTGTCCGGCAATTGTTTGTCCGGTACAAATCTTGCAATCGATTTTCAACTAACTTCCCGACTAGCTTTTTGAAACTTTTAGAATATATCAGAACACGATGCCAATGCATTCTTTTAATACCTACTTTTAGCCATCTTTAAGCAAAATTGAATTCATTTTCAGTTAATTGTGTTTTGTATAAAAAGTTATTTCGGTACTATTATTGGTTACTAGAGGGTCCTAGCAACTAAATTATTATTAATATATACATGTGTTACTATGGAAATCAATATGAAATAACATTTTATTATTCAATATTTCTATCAAGTACAAATTTTTTTGATCGTTTAAGGTAGTCAAGTCAATTTCTTTTATTTTGTTAACTGTCAATTCATGGTGGAACTGCATTGTATTGTTGTTTTTATTTAATAAAACGCAATTTAATTTTACGATTAAAAGTGGAATAAGTACCACAAAAAAAAATGCGTTTTATTAAATAAAAACAACAATAGTCAAGTCAAATTTATATGATTCAACAGAATATTTGAAAACGTTGCATATAATAAGTTCTTTTTTATCATGTAATTATTTTGAGCTATAAACATATCATTATAACTATTAATTAACTAAATTTTTAATTTATTAAAATAAAGAATATTAAATTTAGATGTTCGAGTTTTGATTGAATTATATTTTATCGAATATTAAAGTGTTAAATATTTGTATTTGTTTCTTATTTAGGTATGGCCCTAATATTGAAGCTCGATTTGATACAAATAAAAAGGATTTCAAGTTATACATATTTATAATTTTTATGAAAATCGGTGTTGTTTAAAATAAATATGAAATATATTAAAATTATGAATTAGTCAAAAACATTTTAGTTCAATATAGAAAACTTAATAAACTACATTTAAATAATAAACATTACCATAAAATAATATGTAATAATAAGATGGGATTCTTTAACAAATTCATATTTTATAACATTTTTTTAAATTGTGTATGTTTATTTTTAACTAAAAACAAAAAATATTTCTCTTTTTAATGTTTTTAGATACATATTTATTAATTAATTATTTAAACTGTATTTAAATAAAATTGTAAGTTATTAAAAAAAATGTCTCAAATTGCAAGCTTCATATTTTTCTGCTAGGTGCCTCTGGTAGGTAGAGGATTCGCCTTAAATACATGCTTGCCGTCACCAGATACCCTTTTATTACACCCCGTTTAATGTGTTGAATTGTATTTTTTTAAATACCACGTCATGTGAACAGTGTCATTTAAAAATTAAAAGTATTTCTAATGGCACGGTAGTGATCATTAATCATTAACTTTAGTGATATAATAACTTATTCAAAAAACCTTTTCAAATTTTCCCTTCAAATGCCTTAAAGTGTAAAGTGCACCCCCAATCTACAGAATTTTGAAAACCACCGGCTGTCACTGATCACCACCCAAAAATGTTATGTTTATATTTTATTGGTGGTGCTTTGCACATTTTTTTTTTGTCTCAGTTGATTTGTGTAATAGTCGGCTCAAAAAGCTTATAATAATTATACCCACCAAGCAACATGAACGATAGAACTTAAGGTTTTAATGACTAATCTAAGGCTTTCAAGGATTTTCTTTCCATTAAAAATATCTTTGCAATTTATATCGCATTATGATGAATATAATTATAACTTTTTGAAATAATGTTAAAAAAGAACAAGGTACTCACAAATTAATATTTCGTCATGTTAAAAAAGTTTAAGTAAGTATTCATAACTAGAAAAATAGTATTTTTTATCTATATCTCTATATATATAAAAATCTCGTTTCACGATGTTTGTATATTTCATACCGCTAGGTGATTAGGGTATCTCTATCCAGAAAAAATTTTCTTTTATTTTTTTGAAAAATTCTTTTTGTATTTTTTTTATTATTTTGCATCAAAAAATACCTATAACCCCAAATTTTCACCCTCCTACCCTCAACCTCCCATTTTTTAATCGCGACTTTATTATTTTTGTATGAACAAATTTAACCGTCGTTCGTATTTCAAACAGAATGAAATTATTTATGTTGTTGAATGACAGATGGTGCTACGTCCGAGAAGAATTCAAGAGAAGCGTCGCGTCATTTTGACATTTCATTCGGCATATCACAACGCAGTGCGTCCATAATTTTGTATGATTTATTTTAATTTATCTATTTTTGTGTGCGTGTATTACAGTGCACAATGCCAGCAAGACGCAAGGGGTGCCATTTGGGCCGTCGAACGAATAAAGCAACAAACATGCAAAATAGTAGAGCAGAAAGAACATACGAACAAATCCAACAAGATAACAAAATCGTGCGTGTGAGCATGTCGCAATTGCGTGCATCTCAATCACAAGAGGCACGAGCTGAACGAAATCAACAACGACAATTGGAACGGAGCCAAGTGCGCCAGTTCGTAGTTAACACACGCAGAGCAAATGACCGACAACGCCAATAAGTACATCGAGCATTTACATCCGCTTCGTTCCTTCGTCTCGCATTTGAGTACGAGCCAGATATTGAATATTCCGCTCATCCGAAAGTGCTGATTGGTGCTATGGACAAAGAATGTCCCCATTGTCATGCTCTCAAATTCAAACATGTGTCAGCTGGGATGTGTTGCGCATCAGGAAAAGTGCAACTACCAGATATTGAGATACCACCAGAACCATTGAACGGCTTGCTCATCGGCACGGTTCCAGATTCAAACCTGTTCCTGAAGTCCATTCGCACATTCAATTCATACTTCCAAATGACTTCGTTCGGAGCAACAGAAATAGTTTACAATACTGCGGCAAATGGTCAACAATTCCATTCTACGTTCAAAATCAAAGGCCAAGTACACCACAAAGTAGGCTGCCAATGCCAAACGAACCACATAATTTTTTACAAAACTACTTCATGGACGGCGAGGACATCAATCGTGTGGATGCACGTTGCGGCTACAATAACCTCAATTCGCCTAATGCCAGGCGCATCGTCGGCAAACTGGACGCCCTATTTAATGAGCACAATGAATTATTGAAATTCTTCAAAGCACACATGCACGAATTGCAAAGTGACAATCACGCTATTGTCATCAATCTTGATAAAACACCAACTGGAGAGCACGTGCGTCGATTCAATGCGCCTACATTGCTGGAATCATGGTTGGCGACCGCACATCGACCGGAGAAATCGTGATTCGAAGAAGAAACAATAATCTGGAGTTCATCGCTGACACACACCGTTCATACGACGCTCTCCAATATCCGCTAATTTTCTGGAAGGGACAATACGGTTATTGCATAAACATTAAACAACGAGATCCTATCACGGGTAATTCATTCATTATGAACATCATTACTCATTTTGTATTGAGAAAATGAATTGTTGGTGTTTTTTTTGTTTTTATCGGCGGTCATCGTCTACAGCGCTCCATTCCTCTTTCTGTCATAGATCCCATCCCCACACACTTACGATACATTCGTTATTTTTTATTTAACAACAAAAATATTCACTAGAAATAATTTATATGGCAGAACAACGTTTGCCGGGTCAGCTAGTTAATAAATATAATTCTCTTGGTAGTCAATGATTTCAAAATATTTCCATATTCATAGGCATTATAAATATTGTTGTGATACATATTAAGCAGAAAATAAAATCATTGAAAATGGTTGCCAGTTTGTACCCGGCTGATGTATTCCGAACGTGTTTTCCTGCATCTTTGAATCCTTTAATTTTATCACACACATACGGAACTGAGAAACAATAATGAGCTTTGTGATTTTTAAAGAAATCCACATATTGTAATAATATAGTCTATCAAATTGAGCCACCATCGACGGTTACCCCATGGATACTTGAGAAAGATTCTGATATACTTAGAAGAAACCTTACGGTGTTTACCGTACGTTGTTTAACGACCACGTACAAGGTAGTGCGATAGTACTGAGTTAAATATAAAGATTATGGTCATGCAAAATTGTAGGAAAGTGACTTTGAATAGACAGAAATAGTTAATAAGTTAATAGTTAAAAAATACTTAATCTGCAAACCAGATAACTGCACTTTTGACCAAAAAGAGATTTTGATGCCATTTTGTTAAAAAGCATGTTTTATATGCTAATACAAAATTAAAAATTTCTAAATCCATAAATAAATGCGTTATCGTTCTTTACACTAAACAGCCAACTGCAGGTACCAAATTTCCAATATCATAAATGGAACAACTACGCTCTGTATATAAATGTTCTTTATGTAATATAAAAGGGAAGCTTTAAAAGTTTATTTTATAAAAAAAAAATCCAGGTGTATTTTTGGAACAATTGTTAAATTCCGCTCGATAGTTTAACTATTAGGTAATTTTTCCTTCCTGAATAATAATTTTCCTAAGTGGAGTTAGCCGGTTTCCAAATTAAGTCATCGAAATAAGGTCAAGTTTTTATAACATTTTTTGTATATAAATATATATTTTATTTTAATTATGAATTTAAGACAAGTTCTTGAACAAATAATTTTGATTGGATAATCTTTTAATTAACTTGCCTTGAAAAAACATTACTGGATTGTAACTAGTAACATCAATAATGTATGTATAGAGAGAGTGTAACAATTAGTAGTCATCAGTGACAACTCATAGACACACCCTATACTTAACTATAGCAAGGTATAATATTACAAGGGAAAACACAGAGCTTCCGCATTTTCACCGACAGGGGCGCTCAGTACGCCGCGAGCTTTCGTGAAAGGAGGACGCGCGTTCACGATGCTACGACACTTGATAATTTGAAAAATGGAAAAATTACGTAGAAAACTTTGCCGGGTCGATTTCGTTGCCAATTAGACACCATGGCCGAACTGTGAAAATTAAGAACATTTCAAAAGATAATAATTTTAACTATTTATCTATTCTTTAATATATATTTAGTGGATATTTTAAAATTATGTATTATTAAATTATACTTAATAAATACATACGTTTCAGTATAAGAATATTAGAACATAGTTCGTAATAATATGACAGATATTTTCATTTTGTGAAATAGATATTTCTTATAAACTCAAAATGAAAAAGTGGAAAATTTTAGTTACTCTTGGTGTTAGATTACTTTTAAAAATTAAGAATGCAATTTTAAAAGAAAATATAGAATATAATACATTTTAATAGAGTAATATAATGCTTATCTATTAAAATAAATTGTGAATATTACAAATAATTTGACTCAACATAATCATAATATACTAAATATTCACAAATATTATTCTAAATGTATTAAAATTATTATTAATTTCATTTAAATACTATTTAAATAATTATAACTACGCACAAATTATTGTTAGCTAATAAAATAATAATTAATGACTTTTTCGTGTGGATTTTATAACTGGTGTATAAAAGTAAATGTGATTTTCGTAGCATAAAAAAATGTGTTGAATAAATTACTAAAATATAAAATACATATTATTACACAATATGTGCTAAGTGGTTTATGGTTGTGTTTTCAATATTTGTTTTGTGATTTTAACACGCAAGCAAAATCAGTTCACTGATTTTACAGGTGCCACTAATAAAAGGTAAGCTTAATTGTGTAATAAATTATATTGTAATATATTTCATTTGTCAAGGAATATTATATATATACAAAATATATATCACTTATTATGTTGTATTATATTTTCTTCCTAATATCGGATAGATACCATACATATAGATATTTCTATAAATCAATCGACTGAAGGTATACAGGTAATATTTCAAAGGTAGAGTAAAAGCCATACAGCTATCGCCATAAATATTGTCTTGCAATATTAAATACGTACGTATTTATTTTATCGTTTATTTATTACTAGAAAGGTGTGGCAAATATTATTATTATATCGAAGTATATAAAGGAAAATAAGTATTTTTGGCTTTATTTCTCTAACAAACAAAACGTCATTATTATAAGTATTAATGTTAATTTTATAAAAAAACTAATAATTGACTTTCGCTAATTAGAATATTTATTTCATAACTTAACTGATCAGGTCATCAAGATCCAGAAAATATAAAACTTTTAACGTAGACCAACTCTACTGATAAATAGTAACATTTAGAGAAAATACGTTTTAACGTAATGTATAAGACTAAAAATAGTGAAATCAGTTTATGAAGGCCTTCATTCATTATTATTATGATTATTAATATAAACCTATCAGCTAATTTATTTAATTTTGACCATAATCACGTAAAATATGTTTTTCAAATAACCATAAAATAGGTACAAGCAAGTATTGAAACAAAATATCTTTAAATTCAAATATTATTTATATAAGATTGTATTAATATATTATAAAATTGATTTAAGTTTTGAACTATTAATGAGTCATTTTTTGCAAGCCAGTTTCACCTTTCAGCATTTTCAGACACTAAGCGCACTTGATCATTTATTTACTTAGTTGTTTATAATGTATTTACATTATTTTATTTATAATATAAGCGAGAAATAACTGCATTTGTTGTCAGTATGTATTTACCATTGGTTCCTGAAAAAAGCTGCTAAAAGGCGAAATCCGGGATGCAAAAAAATGATTCAAATGGAATTGTACAAAACGTAACCGTCGATAGTATTATTTTTTAAAAATAAATAAGTAAAAAACCATATCTTAAATACGTCATCGTCTATGAAGAGGGATGTTTTTTTATTTATTAGATACCTATACTGCCGTCCTAAGCGAAAGAGCAGTATCTCAAAAATGTTAACTTTTGGGTATGAGCAATTTTGTAAAGATACAAACCGCACCACTTTGTAAATTATTATTTGATGTTTATATGCGATATAATACCTATTCTCATACTTACCTAACTGCTTATGGATTAATTTTAATTAACAATTAAAAACTTAAGCTAATAAATGAGATACGTCCATTTTGCTTAGTAAATTTGGTTTCGAAATAATAGATACGACCTCGGCCTTTATGATATTGTAGGAAAACTTACATTTATTTTCAAAAACTTGCATTCTTTTATACTTTCGTACAAATCAAGTTTTAAATATCATGTTAATTATATCTAATGGCCAACTAATGCAAACGCGCCAGTCGCGTTGTCAGCACTAAATGATGTGCGAAGTGTTATTACTTCTAAAATCGTTCTCAGCACACACGACTAACTGTCATTTTGCTTGACAGGAACGTTTGAAACATGATGTAATATGAAAGACTTTCTTGCCATAGAACTGTATATTTCCAAAATTCTTTGTTAAGAAACTGCGTCCTTTCTTCAGATATCATTTCAGCGCACTTATGAGCACATTTTTTCAGTATCACAACCATTTTGTTACTGCATGCATTTCTGCTATTTTTTGCAACTTTTGTTTTTTTAGTTCTTTTAAACACAAATCAAACTTTTTTCTCTTTCTAATTAATCCCTTTTTTGTGTAGAGGACATCACTGTTGCGTTTACGTTCACTAAAAATTTCACCTGTGCCATTATTCTCATTAATCTCACCCTCATCCAATATTTGTCGAATATCTTCAGTGACAGTGTTATTAGAACTGACAGGATTAACTGGCTCAAGTTCTAATAATAATGAAGAATCTTCAACTATAATATCATTTATTGGAGATTCTGTTTGATTCAAAGAAGTAACATCATACATAGTCGCAATAGCAGTAGCAGGACTAACTGGCGGCCAAAAATAATATCACATTACATCTACGTTGGTCTGAAATAATAAAATCACGTATTATAAGTAATATTGTATTGCTTGGCCTTTATCTGATACACTATAAATACGGACATAATATTGAATTATATCGATTAAAACAAATCAAAGATACCTTCAAAACACAATATGTTTTCATCCTGAAGCATTTCTGAAACCATACCCTCCCAAATTGTTCTGCATTGCCTCACCAACATCAGGTTCCGAACATTTAACAGTTTCTGAAATGACGTAAGTCCGCACTTAACGGCCCACGTGCGCCGCGTCGCGTAGGTCAAAATTGAGGTTTTATGGTATTTTCAAAGCATAAGCCTGGACATTTCCTAAACGTTGTAGATAATCTATTTATATTATTTTGAAGCCTGATTATCCTTTATATTTATTTTTAACAATTGATGACTGCATAAAGTATTTTTAATACATACAATAGTATTCTTTTAAACCTCTCGATCTTTAGAATATAGTTAAGATTTTTTAGATATATTAATTTTTAAAGGTATTTATAAAATCATTAGTGAAATTAATATTAACATTATACAGTGAAATATTTACTTATAATCTCTGTGATCCCAAATTTGACAAGAATTAGGCATTTTATTATTCAACACGATTAACACATTTGAAGATAAATGAAGTAGGGAGTAAGATCATGTTAACACGCGTGTTTGAAGATATATCGAACCGAAAAAAAATCGTTTCAGCAACAGCTGAATTATTCTTTATTAATTCTTTCTCAGTTTTAGATATAGATTTCAGAATACTTACTTTGAAAACAACCAAATTTCGCAACAATCGCTGATAATATTGTAGTATAAAAGAATATAAAAGTCGATTTGATCGAATGTGATTGACGTAACCTCACATGCATTTTTTCGAGAAATTTAAATGCATTGTATTTGAATAATATTAATGTCTTACCTAATTCCTTTATATTTTATTGACACATAATCATCATTTTCATCGCTCTTGAATAAACTCTTGATATATTTTTGATGAAAACACGTTTGTCAAACCTACAATAATACACGCCGAACCGTCAAGCCGACAATTATGGCATTGTCGCTAGCGAAATATTGTGAGCTTTTTCGGTCATAATGGTAAGCGAAAAGGGCGTATCTCAGAGATTCCACTAAACCGCTTAGGAAATTGAGATACTGCTATTGCGCTTAGGATTTCATTGTGATTTTGAGATACGCCATATTTAATTAGCTTATTTTACCTATTTAAAAATGAGATGCGGCTATATCGCTTAGGAAAATAGATGTGGCACCCCCTGAATGTTCATAAGGCAACAAAAACCAGAAAACGAAAAAAATGAGATACCGCTCTTTCGCTTAGGACGGCAGTATAAGTAATCAGTGTAGATCAGTGCAGACTAAATAATGAATATAATATAAGGTTATAGCGTTTCCGATAAATAATTTAGACTTGAATAATGAAAACGTGCATGTACATATAAAGGGGATGAAAAATACTTTGGAACTTTGTAGAATATTTATATGTGCCCCATAGCCAGTATGCCTCAAATTCTATTTTCCTGAAAATGGGATAAAAAGTGGATGTAGATTGTGTAGGTACCTGGTTAAAATCAAAATTCTTAAAACTATTAAGCCGTTAGTACATATTATATAAGACCATAAGAAAGCTTAAATTATTTTTGCACTTAGGATTGACTGACTCTCAAGTAATATAAATAATATTTTTTTTCCGACCATGTCCGATCCTATTAGGAACATATTATGGGCCTCCACAGAGTAGAGGTTTGTATTATCAGATTTTATTTTTTTACGAGAAATGGATGTCAGCCACTTGCTCAATCTATTAGGTCCATTCGCCGACTCACACACAAATTTAAAAACAATATGTGTACTTGCCAGACCCAGGATTCAAACCTGGGACCCACGGCGTGATAGTCCAACGCTTAAGCCATGCGGCCACCGTGGGTCTGTGATAATAAATAATGTAGAGACTAAAATCATTAGTAACGTTACTAGAATTATGTATAAATATATTTTTACTGCTGTAAAGATCATTGGAAAGACAGACTGGAGTATAATAATATATTAAATAATCATAAAATATAATTTTATAGCAAATGTAGAACGCAAATTCTTGTAATACCTCAAAAATTACAAGACAAAGCCCACTAAAAATTTTTCCAAATTTATTTCACTGTGTAAAATTATTTATTAATGGAAATAACAGTTTAATGGACGTATTAAGATTTTTAGAGGGTGATTTAATTACTGAGATTTAAAAAACTGCAGACATTTTGTCTTTGCTGTATTTTTATAAAACAAATATATTACTATTTTTTAAGATAAATAATTAAAACACAAAGTTATAATATATTTAGGTATCTCGATTTTTTTAAAAATATGAATTAAGAGTAAGTACGCAATAAACCTATATATTATACATCGTAATATTCTAATTTGAATTCATAAAAAAATGAATATAAAAAATTTAGGCACAAATATAATAAATGAACTCCCATATTTTTCTCTTTGGTCTTTTCGCATTGGGGTGGAGAAGAGAAATATTGCCCCTTAGTAACCAATTAAGTTTAAATTAATACAAAGGCGAACAATGAACAGAGCCTTGATAGAAATAAACTTAATTTAAGTAATATACATTGAATTTAATATTTGGGGGAAAAAAAGCTTTAATTAAGTAGATTTATTATAGTTTTACTATCTCCAAGGTTCAGTAAGATTAAAAAGCTTTATCCTCATAATTAATTAATAACTACTTAACAAAAAATTGTCATTTTAAAAGGTTTCGCAAACCGCAATCGCAATATAAATACCTATCCTATAGTGATTTGAAAACATATCGTCAGTATTTATTCCAGACTAATACATACCTTGAATTTCTCATGATGCAATCTATAAAACAAGTAAGCATTGAACATAGGTATATTATAAATTAAAAACACATCAAAAACATAACTAGGTAGGTACTAGATAATATTTTGAAAAAAATATGACCCCGAGCGGGACTCGAATGTGGTTTTTTACTAATCAATTTTATGAGTATGAGCTAAGTGCGCGGTATAATATTAGATACGTTAAATCCAACGCGATGATCGAGAGATGGATTTTAGTATATCTTACCATAGGCCATAGACAATAAATACAATGTGAAAAGAGTATGTATTCTTCTTTTCTTTCGACCATGTCCGATCCTAATAGGATCATATGGACCTCTACAGAGTGGAGGTTTGTATTAACAGATTATATTTTTACGAGAAATGTCCGATCCTAATAAGATCATATGAGCCTCCACGGCGTGGAGGTGTGTGATAAGATATCAGATTTAGTTTTTAAGATAAATGGATGTCAGCCACTTGCTCAACCTATTAGGTCCATACTTTGACTCATACACAAATTGAAAAACAATATGCGTACTTGCCAGACCCAGGATTTAGACCTGGGACCCTCGACTCTATAAGCCAGCGTTTAAGCCACGCTGCCATCGTGGGTGTAAAAAGGGTTTATTCAGTAGTAACATAATATTATATTATTTTTATTTTCTTATCAACCAGCTTACGTAAAAATCATTTTCAATTCAGCCACAAGGAAGTCTTTGGAATGACTTTGGTCGATCTCACCACAAGCTCTAGCCCATCGGTATAAAATAAACAAAATGTAAAAATTCAGTTGTAACATAATTACATGTAGGATTATTGCCAAAAGCTGGTAAGTCTCGAAATCATTTTATCGAGTCATTGCAATTTGAAAGTTTGACATGCCCTGTAAAATCAGGCATAATGCTAATTTCTTTGTGCTTTACGTGCATGTTCTATTTATCGGATGACCTTGATTTTTCTTTCTAGCATAATATATAATTACACATAATCTGTTGTTAATTCTAAATACCTAAATTATCGACTTGCCAACTTTTGGCCGCTGCAACCTCACAATATTAATATTTCACCAACCGACTTCTGTGAAAGTCATTTTTAAATCAGCCTTGAGGAAGTCCAGGTGATATCATATTGCATTTATAATGACTTCTCAAGAAGTAAGAGAAAGAAAAAAAAACATCTCCGTGCTTTAAACTGTGGTGTAGTTCTTCGTACCGTCGCGCAATAGGTATTTTTGCACAGTAGGATAATAGGTTTACGATAAGTACGATGAGTGCCTAAAGGAAGGTCAAAATATTACAATTTTTATAACGAATTACGAACGAGTTGAGTTTTTCTTCGTGGTGGTGAAAGACAATTTATATGTGTCGGTGTCCTCAGAAAAATATCATAATATTCAAATTAAAAAATTATGATAGAAGAGTATGAATGGTAGATGACTGATGGTTTTTATAATACATAGTAGATCAAAGCCTACTTGAAGTTGGACATGTCTGAATTAGATGATGACTAATAGGTATATAGCGTTTTAAAAACCTGTTAAATATAATATTATTAGTGGATAACTGTCTGAATTTCAACTACTACTTCCAAATATTTAAACTTTCTAGTTTTATACTTCTTTGTTCATTAATATTTTTTCGAAGATATTTTAATATAATATATTGCTATAATATAAACGAGATCTAACTATATAATGTGTCAGTGGCATTTTCTATTGTTGAGTGTGCATACTGCCTGAAGATACCGAAAGTCAAAATGTGGATCGCAAAAAAAATACTCAGATAAAATAGTACAAAATAATATTCAATTTAAATTTAAATTTCACTAGAACATCTTTTCTATACCGGTAATATAATTTTCCATATATTTTTTAATATGTTACACTAATTTGGTATCACCAAATTCACATATTGAACTAAATATTTTTTATGTTAACTTAATCCTCTTGCCATGTGAGACCTGCAGCACGTAGATCTTTTTTGTTGCACTGCTGCAGGGTGAGTGAGGGTCGGCTATGGCAACGGAACCCTTGGGGTTGTGCCATAAGGGTAAGTACGGAATGTCGCACTCTGTGGTAGTATCCAGAAAAAATCTGACCCCTATGAAGGGTGCCTTCGTGACTACTTCAATCACTGAAAGCTACCACGTGTGCTCACAAACTCGAGTATAACAATATTCTATTGTCATGTAACAAAAGAAGAAACAAAATTTAAAAAAAATGGAATTAATTATATTTTTCATTACTACTCTTATAATGATCAGTAATGAGTAGCTATTGGAACAAGTAAAAATTTTGATACCTCGAATGAATACTATTTGACTTAGACAATAGAATGAAGGCATTAAAATATGTTTCTTGATGTAAACTATCACGAAAAACACTTTAAAAGTTATAATTATTGTTATTAATAATAAACCCTTTATCGGATGTTTACTGCGGTTCTAAAACTGTTAAAAAGGGATCCGGCCGTTAAAAGCTCTGAAATGAAAATGGTTTTGGAAGCTTTTAATATTCAATGAAGCTAGGAAACTTTTCGGGGGACATTTTATTACGGCGATGAAAATTTTCATGGTGATACACATAAAATTTTATTTCGAGCATATTTTGAAATAAATAATATGACCAAACTTTTATTATTAAAATATTGCCACCGTAAATCTTGTTGCCTTAAAAGTTTAGCACACCTTTACTCATAATAGTATGAATATTAATAATATTAAACTTTAACCGTTTTTCTATTAAGTTTAAATACCTTAATTTGATTATAATATTATATTAATCAAGATTGAATAAATACTACTGAGATTTCTCATTAAAAATATTTTATTTGGTGCAAGGCATTTTGTAGTAAACTCATATTTATTGTAACTACTAACTGTAAAACCGTATATCCTGTAGTATATTAATGACGCTGTCTTGTCCAATAACTCAATTAAAAGTAATTAAATACTATGTGTACTATTTATAATTGACAGACTGTACAACAATATTCGTCTCGTATTGGTCTGGCAATTAACGCGAGGAAATTTCCGGATTACTGTACGACAACATTATTTAGGCGACAACAGGAAGTCGCTCTTGTCGCGCATAGAATATTTCTCAGTGTTGTCATTTTTTGAGAAAACAAATCCCGCGAAATTAGGTTTTTAATTTATATCAATCAGTAAGTTCTCAGTAAGTACTTAATTTAGGAGTCCAATTATTGTTCGGTAAGTATCAATAGAAAAATAATTTTAAATAATTTCACCTCTTTATTATTACTATTATATTAGGATAATTAATACAGCGTAATTATTGAATTTGGAAGGAAATATATCATTGAACGCACATTAACTGATAATATTGCTGCAGGTATTTATTAATTAAATAATTAGGAGAACACAAATTATGACTAAATAAGTAGAAGTGAAAGGTATAACATATTCAATATTATTTTGATGACCGAATCACATTTTTTTATAATTTACAAATGATGTCTTTTATATCGTATTTTTAGTAAAATTGTTGTCGAAACACATACCTACTGTGAAAATAATTTTCTATAAACTAAATTATATCCACCTAACATTATAAATTTTAAAACAATATGTACATACTTATCGGTTTAAAAATACAAGGACAATTAATTAACTAACCGTAAATACAAATAAGATTAAAATAATTGATAACGTCATAAGGTCATCAACACAACTTTTAAAAGTACCCAATCATCAAGTAAACCAATCATCATGTGTGGTATTCTACACCAGACATATTGGTTTCATCATCACTCGATACTAATTCACTTTCACTACTGCTGTCAAAATCGACACTAAAAACTAAACTTTGGTCACTCATAGTCTCACAACATCTATCTTTTACCATATAATCCTCTTCCAAATGTATTGTGTGTTCACATTGTTTTTTTCCAATCGTCCGGTGTTATCGTTCCAAAAGCATCTTCTGTTAGCCTCTGCGTGTCAGCTGTTCGGCAATCAACATTATTACTTGCAATTCTTCTTTTCACAAGTGACCAGATAAATTCTATTGGGTTAAGATCACAGGGGTATGGTGGTAGACGAACTACTGTTGAGCCTTTTTCTTTAATCAGCTCGTCGAATAAATACTTTGGTAGTGGTTTATTTCTATCAATTATTTCTTTTAATTTAGTTTTAACCATATTTTCTTCGAATATAATATTATTGTCTTTCAGCCATTCTTGCATAACGCTTTTTTTATTGGCCATAGTTGGCGGTTTATTTATTTTAATGCTATGGTAAGGGGCAATATCCATAACTATTATAGAATTTGTGGGAATGTTCTCCACGCAACTATGCCGTGTCTCTCCTCTCTATGATAACATTTCTTTTAGAAAGGCTTTTTTTTTAATTTAAACCCTAGCTTATGTAACCGTCGCCGTAAAAATTCTTTGCTTCCTTGAAAATCCATGCACTCTCCTAAGGAAACCAGTAAGTTTTGCAGCGTCGGAACTTGTTTGTGGACAGTATAAAACTCCTACACTTTTTGACGTATAGTACATAAGTCCATACTATCCAATGCAATCTTATTTTCTCCTAGCGTTACGATTTTTGAAGAGGAGGCACTCGCTGCAGTCATTTCTTTCATGATTCTAGAAACTGTCCTTGGGATATTCTTGTAAATTAATGATACACTACGTATAAGTATCTTGATAATTTTAAGCATTTTTGTAAATTTTACATCTCCGTAATAATTGATTTAATGGCAATAATGTTTATTCTTGAAAATATTCTTCTTGCCAATTTACTATTACACTGCCAGTGTACTTAAATGATCATTTATACTAAATTATTATAAGTCAAAAATATTAATAAAATAGATTACAATACACACAACTATATAATATACAAACATAATTCCCAGTTTTTGGGGAAATATTTCTAGTATTACAACACTGAATTTTGACATATCTGACAATGACAGCAACCCGTGATATGGTATTGTATAGGCTAGCCTTTTAAATGCGACTCTTTTTCTTCTTCACAATAAATCAAAAGTTTACTAATAATAATTCGAACATGACTTCGTATTGTTTTAGACATCTTTTGAATATAAAAAGCTTCAAATTACGTAAATTGATAGATGCGTCAAATACGACTGTCAAAAATGTAATGAATAATTTGAGGGCGTTCCTTTTTTGAAACCGGAAGTTCGATTAGCTGATTGTAGTTCACAGTTTTGCCACGTAGCCAAGATGAAGTTGCCGGACAATAGTACCTAATTGAAAAACATTATGGAAGGTAGTAATTCTAAAAAAGAGCTCGCTATCGGAGTGGAAATGATTGGAGCAATATTCAATTTGATGCAAAATATCTACTTGCAGACAATTAGTCTAAATAAAATCATTACAAATAAAATATAATATCAAAAGTGCCCTCACGTGTTTCACTACATAATCCACCTACAACTAATCTCACAATCGTGACAACCGACGTGATAAATAAATTACTAAAAAAATAACACATTTGATTTCCGTTTATTTGATTAAATAAAGATGTCAATTTAAACGGGTTTGGGTCGAAATCCCAAAGGCCGGAATCCCGAAGGCCGAAGTCCCGAATGCTGAAATCCCGAATGGCCGAAATCCCTAAAGCCGGAATCCTGAAGGCCGAAATCCCGAAATATAAAAAAATGCAAACAGTAATAATTGCGCGATCTGAACACTTATCTTGATAGCACAAATTTTACAGGAGAGACATAAACCCATTTTTCCACAAAAACTTGTTTTTTGTCTCTCTCTCTTTTTTTATTTTTCGGGACTTCGTCCGGCACCCAATTTAAACTTATATATGTGAGAGTGTAATGCGTGTATGACTGATCGCCATAAGGTAAAATGAAATCCCGTCTATTTCACGCATGTATTCTGATGGTGTATTTAAGTTTTGTGATTCATGAATTAGAGCAACTGATTACTGAGCTTTGATAATAGGTGGTTACGGTGTAAACTATACGCTCGGTGGTATTGATTTACGAGTAGGTACTTGAAGGATAAGACGACTGAATGACTTTATCATGACAATTGAAGAATTAAAGAATTGACAAAGAACAATTGAAGACGCAACATTAGAGACCAAGCTAGGCCAATTGCTACGGATGTTTCAAAGAGTTTAAAGCTGGCTTGCTTGTTCTTCAAGTCAATGTTATTCCGACGTTCTAGTATACCACTATAGAATGATGGCATAGCCTAAGAAACCGAACGAAGACTGTCAAACTACAGGGATTCTTAGAGGCACACGAGTGATTTATTTAGTAAGAGAATAGAGTAGGCATTGCGGCATTACAGTTATCCTTTGCAAAAATACAATATAGTAAATACAAAGAAGGTGTACAATTATTATAAAAAGTGCCAGGAGTTTGATAAAAAAAACCTAATTACCAATGACAATATTTATACAACAAAAAGGAAAAGTAAATATTTATGACATGAAAGTAAATCAATTAAGTACTTAATTAAATTATAAATTTAAAGTATTTTAACAAGTGAAAGATCCTTTAAAATTAAAAAAAAATCTTTAAGTTTGAATTATAAACATTATTTTAAATCTGCAAATGAAACTATAATAATGTTATTTTTAATTTACAACTACGCCTACTAATAAAAGAACTATCGATTTTATTACTGTTTTCAATTTTACTAAACGAAATTAACTATCGTGCTAGAATCTCTTTTAAATTGTTGTTGTTATATAAAACCTTCACGTGATAGTGTGTTAGCAATTATAACTTGTAATAGTATGACAGTATTTCATTAGGTGTAGTAAATTCTCAATTTAATAACATTACCTATATATTATAGTATTTAGGTAAGTATATCATTGATTGTTTTTTCTACCGAGTACAATTATTTAACCCTCAACTATATTTTTTCTAATACGTGTATGTCAGTGACTGTTCTTTTTTTTTTAAATTGTGTCTACGTATTTTCTTGTGTTTACTTTTTGCCTTACTAAACTAACACACAGTTAATTTGTCGTGTCATGGGTTCTTACATATTTTGGTGTGAACCATCAGCATTTTTATGAGTTGTCATAGAGAGTTGAGGCTTTCGAAATGCGGCTGTGTAGACGGATCCTAAAAATTCCATAAACTGATCGGCTGATAAAAATATTGACATTCTCAGTCGAATGGAAAAAAGACCAATAAGTTCTGCGTAGCATCAAAACCAGAAAAAATATACAATACCTTGCATACATGAGAAGGAAAAAGTACAGCATTTTCCAATTATTAGTTATCCAAGTAAACGTAGAAAAACAAAACTGCATCTTGTGACATCTTGCATCTTGCTGCATCTCTACAATCACTGCTGACCTTTTAATTACCGCATTTAAATAACACGTTAATTATATGTAATGGTCAAGTACTCCAAACGCGCCAGTTGCGGTGTTAGCACTAATGAGTTAAAAATCACTGTGGTTGGTACGACTGCAGCTCCTCTGAACTGAAACTGATAAATTCTAATAGATTTAAGTTTTGTACTATTCCATTTGAGTCGTTTTTTGGGAGCCGGGTTTCGCCTTTCAGCAGCTTTTGACACTAGGTACACTCACCAAAAGTAAAATAAACACAGACAGATTCTTACGAGCTTATTTTAGAGCGCGTCCAGAATAAAGTTCTTCGATGTCTTTATTTTAAGACGTACCTGATTTGAGACGTATGTGATTATTTTTCTTTCAATAATTAATTCGTCAAACGATTACTTTCCAACTGCTTTTATACAGGGCATGCTTACTTTTCTCTTGAATCTCGTAGGTCACTTCTACTCTTGAGAAAATTTTGCCTGCTATCTCGAGAGATGGTTCTAAAGAATTTAAATTTTATATACGCTTGTCAATTACCTACGTGGTCCCAGTCATGACCTGTACTTAGTCAGAACTGTTTCCTCGTGTCAAGCCTATCAGGCACCATTAGCGATGATTGCAAGACTAGTCAACGCACTCCCCAATTACAAAAATATTTTCAGTGATGTGTTGTGTATTTGGTTTTTTTATTAGGTCGTATTCTAGTTTATCCGGTGGTTGTTTATCCAGTACAAATCTTGCAATCGATTTTTAACTAACTGTCCGACTAGCTAGACGTTTTAAACTTTTATAATATATCAGAACACGATGCCAATAAATTCTTTTAATACTTTTAGCTATCTTTAAGTAGAATTGAATTCATTTTCAGTTAATTCTGTTTTGTATGAAAAGTTATTTCGGAAGAAATCCGTAAAAAGTAAAACACTATTATTGGTTGCAAGAGTGCTAGAGTCTGGGGTCCTAGCAACTAAATTATTATATACGTGCATTACTATGGAAATCGAATTGAATTGTCAAAATGACATTTCAGTATTCTATATTTCTATCAAGTACATTTTTTTTGATTGTTTTAGCTAGTCAAGTCGAGTTTATATGATTCAACAGAAAATTTAAAAACGTTGTCTATAAAAAGTTCTTTTTATCTTGCAATTATTTTTAATATTTTTGTTAAAATGTATATCTCATATTCTCAACGTCCTAAATTTTGATTTGTTCCACAATATTTTGTTTTCTGAAATCAATAAATAGATAAGAAGAATGATGTTTTTTTCTGTAAAAAAAACCTACCTGATCTCGTTTTACAAAAAGAACGTCAGAATAAAATCAATATTCCCCAAAGTGTAATTCTATTCAAAAAAATAATTCAACTTTACGGCTTGCAATACCAATATTTTAGACTTGAGAAATCCTTTTGTTTATTCGTTTATTGAGATTCCGAAGGCATCGGAATAAATAAAAATTTTAATATCGCTGTGTCACTATCGAATATAATAATATATGGCGAAGTCTTGATTTTCTTACTTTTATTTTTGGTTTACCATAAGTTTTTGGCAATTCGTCGAATCGCAAATCTTCCGTGAAATTGTTCCACAGAAAAAAAAAGTATTTTCGAAAACAAACAATATACGAGAGGCGTTTGAAAATTTTTGCGCTATTTATGGTGTGTAGGTAATTGAATTTTGTACTATTTGTAAACTTATTATAACTTTTTATATTACCTATGTACTGTTATGAGACTAACTTTACTTACAGTAGTGTAGTGCCGGGTCCACACTGGCAATATGTCGCGCGACAACCTCGTTAAATTTTACGATAATTATCATACTTATAGTAAAATTTAACGAGGTTGTCGCGCGACATATTGCCAGTGTAGACCCGGCATAGTTTTGAATAAAATAGTGCTGGCTCTCAGATTTTAAACACCATAATTCCGGCCGATACATACAGAAAATTTCGTCACAGCAATTAAAAAAATCTAACTAGACGAAATAATGATTTTTCATCATATTTTTCAGCAGTTTACTAGTTTTTGATTATTTTAAAGTTAAAAATAGCAGCTAGATAAATTTCTTTATTCACCTCAAACAAAACGATTGCGTGCAACATTACATTACTAAAATAAACCGTCTGGAACCACACAATACTACTGGAGACTAGTAGTGACATCTATGCCTGGTTAGCACACTTAACTAAAATTTACTATCTTTTGATTTCTCACAAAAATTTTATAACTATCATTTAGACTCTAGATTGAAGGAATTTTCGAAACAAACGATTGTACGTGAGGTTGTATCGGTAACACATGAATTGTTTTATCTTCTATTGGTAAACCCAAAAACAGAATGGCGGCTTACGTTCTGGCTTGAAGTCTGTTGCTTTACTTACATACGCCTACGTACGCATATATCGGTGCTTTTCGTGATTATTCATCATAAAAAAATGATCATTGCTTTTAGCTACTCTATCTATGTACTATCTAAGTGATCTACCACACTATACCATCCTTTTTTTATTTTAACAGACGTTTTATATTTCACCAATTCCACTCAAGTGTTATACATGATAAGTTTTCGTTTTTTAATACCACTTGTTAACAAATTATTCTCTTACTGTTTAAAGAGTCTATCAATAAAGCCTCGGCTTAAAACGCAAAAATTCACCTCTCCTCTTCCTCACACTCCTACATCAGACTTTGTGTGACTTCTGCGTGGTTACTTTCAAAACGACTTTCACATAAGCTGGTGAAGAAAATAAAAAAAAATTCGTTTGTTGGTTTCCTTTCAAATCTCAATAAAACCAATTATGTTGCAACATAATGTATACACTGTTTAACATTTTATTTACTGTCTATGAGATAGTAGCGATTGACGTGTTGAATTTGTGTGTGGTTGAATAATTGGGTGAATTTTAAATAAAGTATAGTGAAATATCATAGTGTGGAGTTCTATAATTTAATCGTTTTTTGCTACAATATAATAGTACACTTTGGTTTCATCTATATCAGCTATAAGAAAAAGGAACGTTTTTGCATAAGACTACATTTTACTTCCTAATAAAGCTAGGTTTTACGTTTCTTACGTGGTGTATTGATTATGAATATGTACTGAACTTTATACAAAGTAAAGCTGACGGCAGATTGATGTTAAGTGGAAGTCAATGAAGTCTCTTTAAATTAGATTTTTATTTTACAAACAGGACAGATCACAGCAGTATCAAATTGCACGACCAACGTTATGGCATGGCATCAATAAAATATCAGTAAGAAATATTCAACCAAAAGAGAGTGCTGACTCTAAATATTTGTAATACAAAATGTATCTCGTATAGAAACACAATATTATTTTATTATAACGGCACTTAAAGTGAGCTCAAAATACGCATGAAATAACAACAATCCTTTAACGATTAATTTTACTTAATAAAATTTAATCATTGAGTAGATATTTTTTCTTTCACACCATCGCGGAGGTCTGCCATTATCAGAAAGATTTTATCCTTTGCTGTACTCATAATAATTGCTAAGGTTCTTAATTCACAAAATGTGACGTCGTCTCTATTTACCGTTGATCTATCTTTGGATAACAAGGTTGGGAAATATTGTACTTTTTCCATCTCAAAATGTGGCTGAGGTGCTGTGATTTTCTGGTTTTGATACTACGCACAACTCCTCGGTTCTTTCGCAATCGGTTGAGAACTTTATAATTCATAATTCGTAATTTATACAGTCGAAAGTAATACGTAAAATTTATTAATTATATTTAACGAGTCAGCGGTTTAAATACGAGTAGCTGTGAATTTTATTTAGTATTACAGTCATAATATAATATGATACTATGGGAATGGATATTAGACTAATTTTCCATTGCGATACCATATTTAATATCGCCAATCAATCTGCTGACACGGGTAAACAGTTGTTTACCGGTATATGAGATACATTATTGCGGTCAAATAATTTGATACATTGAAAATAGATATTTGATCAATAATATACAGCTACAAGATCAAACAATATTATTTTTTTATTCGATTCCAGTCATTTGGCCTATGTGTATCTGAAGTATCTGTTGGAATTGTTAATAATAAGATAATCTTTGTGTATTATTCAAGATGGCTATGCGGTAACATATTGGCTCATAATATTATTTGTAGGTCCAGGCAAATTGACATTATTTTTTTTCAATATGTGTTTGGACTTTTTTTTTCTTTTGACCATGTCCAATCCTAATAGAATCAAATGGGCATACACGGGGTGGAGGTTTTGTATTAACAGATATTTGTTTTTTGGATGTATCTGCTAGGTTGGAAAAATAGCAAAACATCCATAGCTCGAAAAAAAATCTGTCCGTAGAGGCCTAATATTACGATCCACTTAGGATCAAACATTGTTTGAAGTTTGACATAATTTAGTTAGTACATAATCACTTTGACGTAAGTTTTGGTAATTTTCCTTTTGCTTTGGATAACCAGAACCAATTTCAGGCTCTCAGAAATACATAAATTGGTTAGTTTGTTTCCATCGTCCCTTGAATTCAAAGAAGCTGATCCTGCTTAACAATAAATAGAGTGGAGAGAGTCATTAATGAATGAAATGATGAATGAAATCCTCCGCATAATTATAAGTATTCATCCATGAGTTAAATATCTTAGCCATAAGTGATTCGAACTATTTCATTTTACTCTCTAGGAGCCCAATGCACAATTCGTACTTACCAATTTTTTGAACCGAAAACCACGTGGTAACTATAGATTAAAGAGTTATGAACACGCCGTCTTCTGTATCTATACAATAACAAACTGTCATTTTGAGAGTAAATTTTACGGAAAAAAATAGGTTAAGTAGGCAGAGCACTTTACCACTGACAGATGTTGAAATAAAATCGCATGTATATATAACAGTAAATACACATAAATTCATTTAAAATTCCGTATCCGTGGAATATTCATCGTTAGTATTACTAATAGTACTTCAGCCCAAATAAATTTGAAGATTGATATTTGAAGATTTCAAGAAGTATTACCATGTTAAAAAAATATCTTACGGGCCTGTGAAATCACGTATAATGACTGATAACGGTTACATAAAAGTATTATAATTAAATATTTATTATGTATTTATAGTTATTGCATTTATAAATTGCAGTTTAATAATATTTCATCGTTTAATAATTAATAAATAATTTACCTAAATTATGGAAGAGAAATTTTATATAATATGGTATTATTTTCAATAGAAAAACCAAAAGAAGCTATTTAAGATCTAATGAACCATATACAACTCGATCATTACTATGACAAGCTTTCTGCATAGTGTTTTATGCTAAGGAAATTTTAGTTATGACAAACGGTTCTGCATTGGGCTCTAGGTATTTTCTATCTATCTATCTATAATCTAAGGATTCTATCATTAGGTATTTTTTTTAAATATGTTACTTTGGTTAATAAAATGTAATAGTAATCAATCACGTTTCGCGAAACATGCCACGCAAAGGTATCGTGACAAAACGGCAAGCGGGAGACGTACGGCGCCAATAAAGGTACATTGTAAGTTCACGCCTTTTACGATGACCATATTTTACAGGTAATAAAAAGAGACATTTTTATCGGGTCGCCACCTCGCAAACAATTCCACCACGGCAATCACTCATACACACACTGCCACTTTTAATGCTCAATTTTATGTGAATTGTTATTTTTTTTTTGCTTTGTTCTGTAAATTAAAATTGTTTCGTTTGTCGTGGACATTGTAACATGTACAGCACCGAATGTTTTTACGCCAATAGAAATTTATGGCCAGTGTATTTTAAATCTGTAATTTATTACACGACACCTCAATCCTTTATCTGATCCGATTCCTTCGTAACCGTAGGATTGAGGTAGTGGATTACGCTCATGATAGAAACAATTTCATGAAATAAGTAAATGGAAGACCAAATTTACTCACAAAATATCATAGGATCAAATCATGGCCCAATTATGCTCCCTTTATTGACAATATTATGAATGTCATAAATGCAATGACATTAATATGGACGAATCATCTGGAAAAGAAAATGACACTCACTTTATTGTCGGGTCTGCCGAATGGCATAATCTGTTCTAACGCCATTACAATAAAGGTGATATTGCTACAAATTCCTGATGCTTTTTGTTGGGTCTGCCGAATGGTTCGGTACGAACGGGTTCGCTCAAATGAACATTGACATAGAAACACTGCTCTAACGCCATTCAAATAAAGGTCATATTGCTATAAATTCCCGATGCGTGATATCTACATATACATGCGAATGCGCGAATTTACTTGCTAGCTATTGTATTGAGTGCGTCGTCCATTAATAATGTCATTGCATAAATGGAATCAAATTTTTACTCTGTAGACGATTAAAAATATACGCGCTAATTTGCGTATATTTTGTGTATATCATTATGGAAAAATAATCTCAATTTAATTGCAATTTGTAGAACTGTGTTTGTAGGTGACCCAGTGAAACACGCGTAGACATTTTTTATATCCGTCTATTCGAGTTCAATTCATACCTATAATGCTAAATTATTAACGTGTGCATGAGCTCCATGTTGAGGCACACCACCGACTAACTTAAACAAGGGCTCTAAAGAACCCCCCTAGTGAAATGCTTAATAAAACGAGATCATAGCATTATTACAATCATTTGTTGTTTTTATCATTGTTTTGCATACTTATAAATTTTTGTTTTTAATTTGCAGTGATTGGTTTTAATGTTTATTTATGAATGTGAAGTTACAAGTGTGCATGTGTTTGATTTTGAGGCCGGTTATGGACTGTATTAAGCTGGGACGCTATTAATTAAATACTGAAAAATGTGTCGTTAATAACTTTTTTAGGTCAAGATCTTCAATTATTAATACATACAATTACTTATATTACATCAAATAGCTTACTTAAACATCAATCGTAAGTAAAAAAACTTGGCATATTGTTTGACTTACCTAACGTTAACTTTTCACTCACACATCGCTTCTACAGATCTGAAAGTTTCCAGAATTTATTATGCGACAAGCTTAGTCCTTTAAAAATCATTCATGTCTTACGTACACTCTATATATCGTTAGTACGGAGTAGTCTTGAATATGAATCCATCATTTGGAGTTCTTATGAGGTTTTCTTCAACCTTGTTTTAAAGCGTGTTCAGAAGAAATTTCTTCCTTTAAACCTAAATAATATTATTTAATGATTTTTCGTTCGATAGCTCTCATTAGGTTTTTTGAAAGGCACTTATCGATAATTGACCATTTGGAAATGAAATAAAATCATATCCGATTTTGATTCCATGTGTAATATCTGTATTAAGAGATAAGCTATTAAATTTGCCTTCTCTTGAAGAAAACAACTACGTACAGAAGTTTTGCAGCAAATTAAAAAAATCCATATATTAATATTTTCAGGATTTCTATGGATTTCAATTGCTTTCTTTACCAATCGTGCAAAATATCCTTTATTCCGACCCAATATCTTGGTTTCAAAGTCAAATTTGTGTCCTGCATCCATCGAGTCCTCGACAATTGCTGACATCGTGTAATGTTTAAGTCGGTATGCCCTCTCGTGTTCACTACATGCTTCTTCACTGTTCTAGAAATTTGGCCTATATACTTTTTTGGGCATCCGCGACAACTTAACTGGTATACACCTGCCGAGTCCAAAGGTTGCAAGTCCTTCACTGGTCTTAACATATTTCGGAACTTTGTTGATGTTGAGAATATTGTTTTATTAATAGAGATGATGGATTATGGTTAAAAACGTCATGCCTTCCGGCACTATTAGCAAAATCTAATATTTGAGCCGATATCTCTGGTCGTAAAGATTGACAGATTACTCTGAGCAACGTTTGCTCTTAGCTAATCGGATTCCTTTTGACATTCTTAGAGCAACGTTTACATTCATATACCTACACTACATTTTCATCATAAAACAATATTATCTCTTGATAATGGCCTCTGCAACGAGCCCATAACGTTGAGTAACGAAGGAAGAAGGACACACGGTGGAAACCCAAAAATCTACTACCAAATATTTCACTTGCTACATATTTATATACTTTTACCTACATATTCTTACATCTATTCTTGATAAAATAAAATGATCACGTTAATGTCGAGTAAATTAATTATCTACCGATATAATATTTTTGTATTAAGAACCCTTATTACAATAAATAAATTATATAATAATAATATTATATAATTGTCCCAAAAATTGTTTCTTTATACACTTGAGTGTCTAATCATTCCAAATTATACGTATGCTATATTAAACTACGTAAAATATTTGGTGGAAATTTTAATTTACTTTTTACAACTCATCGTAGGTACCTACACATTTTATGCAAAAATCTCTACCTGTTCATTTTCAAGTATCTAGGTACATTTTCTATAACGAGCCCTTCAATAATGTCTATTTCAATTATTGTTAATACTATCATTAACTTAAATATTTCAATAATATTTCTATGGAACCGTTTTATATTAGCTTTGAAGAAAAAAAAACTCAATCTACCAAACATGATCGTACAATGCAATGCAATTTATTTTTTATTACTAGTTATTGAATGTTTTGGGGGGCAAAAAGGTAATCTTGAAAATCGTTTGAAGACGAAGCATAGCATAAGGATCACACTAATTTTCTTCTGAGTTTGACATGTAATGTAGTATACCTATATATTATTTACTTACGAAAGTTAAGTTAAATAATTACAAGATAAAAATAACTTTTTATATACAACGTTTTTAAATTTTCTGTTTAATCATATAAACTTAATTTGACTAGCTTTAACGATCAAAAAAATTTGTACTTGATAGAAATAATACTGAAATGTCATTTCGACATGTCATATTGATTTCCATAGTAACGCACGTATATAATAATAATTTAGTTAGCAACCAATAATGGTGTCGAAATAAATTTTCATACAAAACAGAATTAACTGAAAATGAATTCAATTCTACTTAAAGATGGCTAAAAGTATTTCAAAAATGCATTGGCTTTGGATTTTGATATATTCTAAAAGTTTCAATTGTCTAGCTAGTCGAAAAGTTAGTTAAAATTCGATTGCAAGATTTGTTCCGGATACAGAACCATCGGACAAATAAGAATACGAGCTAAGAAAAACGTTGTAAAATAACCAACATCGTCTGCAATTTTGTACTCTTAGTTCAATGAATGTATGATTGATAAAAGTTACCTACACTATTTTTATCGGATCTCCACAGTCTACCTCTGCTATGTTGGTTTGGTGTAGGTAAGGTTTTATTGAATTTAAAAACCAGCACCATCTACAGTTTGTATTCTAGCACAAAATTGTTTGTTTAGTGAAAATTAATATGAATTAGGAACATTATAGTTAATTATTGAATATGGTTAAATGACGGCCCGTACATATTATATAATAATGTTTTGTTATTATTTTTTATTCATTGAATAATATTCAAAATAATGTTTGTTCTTTATTCAAAAAAGATTACATTCGTGATTATTATGAAAAGTGTATTGATTTCAATTTAACACTATTGTTTAACTAAAAAAATTAACCTGATGTAATTAGAGCTCAAAACGTTAACTGTCCATGTAAATGCTTTTATTTTTTTAGCTACTAATTTATTTATCACTGAGGCAAATTAATTCTAATGACCACGTAATTGAAGTTTCAATGAAATTTAATGAAAATTGATTTTGAATACAATTTAATTATTCCCTTACTGTCCATTTCTTATAGATTCATTTTCAAATATATTATATTACGTTAGATAAAAAAGAAGATTTTTTTCCAACATCCGTTATATGACCGCTACGTGAAAGTATTGTATGAAATATCTTAACAGTATTGGCCATTAGCCAATTGTCCCAGATACATATATTATTTTGATAGAAAAGATCTACGTGCACAAAAATTCTGAAGTACAATCAATATCAAATTTGTTTTTTAAAAAGTGCTTTTTAACGTCTTCTAAAAAATAATGGAAAATTCAAATGTATCACTATAAATTACTGTAAGAACTATGACTTTATCTAAATAGAATATTATATATACAATTTAGGTGTTTTTATAAATTTCAAAATATTTGTCTTTTAATCATTTTCTTGATTGTTTCTTTAATACCGTGGCATAAAAATATTGGTTTTTTAAATCTTTAAAAAACTAACTAGATCAATAACACCTCTTGATGAAACTCGTAAAACTTATTATCATAGTAGGCATCTCAATATTTGAAAAGGTTCAAATGTTAGAATATTCAAGTTTTTAAAAATAACGCACTATCAACCATTGAAATACCTAGTTTCAAAAGCCCCTAAAACGGTTTTTGAACATTTTTGATTTTGATATGTATTTAGATGAATATTTTTGATACCTTTAATATGATGGCCAAAGATTGAACTTTAAACGTATAACCAAAAATTAGGGTAAATTTCAAAACCCGCTAAAATGGTTGGGTGTGCTTTTAAAATACCCCTAAAATGGAAAGCTTAAATACTCTTTAGAATATAACGAATTAAAAAATACATACATAAAGTTCAAAGATATAGTAGATATGATTTTTTCTCATTTTTCTTAAAACAACCTAAAATCGTTTTTCTCACTTTTCTTAAAACTACCTAAAATCGTTTTAGGGGCTTTTGAAACTAGGCGCTTCTATTTATCACGAGTAGGTAACGTGGTTAAAAAGTAGCAGTAGAATGGGGAGAATTTAGTCGAGCTTGATACTGTTGCGTTACTTGCAATACTGACCGGATATGATTGTACTGAGAAACGGCACGCGCTTGGAAACTCCCATTTACACATTTATTGAAACACAAAATCAAATCAAATATTAATTAAATTTCTCATTCTGCATATATTGTCAAATTTTTATTTTTGTAGGTATTTCACGTAGAAAAAGTCGCTAGCTATCGCTAGTATCAGATAAATCTATGTCATACATCGGCATTCATGAATTAGACTTTACCGGAAAAGGATAGATCAGAAGATGCTTACAATATTTGGATAATAAAATTTCTTTGTCTTAATAAAAATATGTTTATAGTCTATGGCATTTTCTATTGAGTCGCATAAAAGCTCGCATACCTATGTATATTCAATATAAAATATAACATAAAATGATGTCATATTTTGATATTAGCATAAGGAGGCTGGATAGTCATTTTATTTTTATTTATAGAAAAAAATATATTCAGAAAAGTTTCCATCGTAAAAAATGTAATTGTGAAACTTTTTTACTTTACAAGTTATTCAGAAGTGTTTTAGACATTTTTTTTATTCTATTATATAAATCTTCAGTGCCTATATTTTCAAGTGCAATGCTTATGTTTGCGCTTTTCGTAGTGGACTGTAATTTAATGGTGGAATGATGGTGATGGTGGATGTGGATGCTAGGAGTTAGGGGTGTTTAGACGTAGGATGCCAGGCACTGACTTTTCATGATGTTCTACACGGCTTAGCATATAAGTTGGTCCTTGGAGCATGCTCTCACGTCCTTGTTGGTACTCGCATTGTACACTTTTGATGAATGATATGATAAATAAGGAGATACCCTGTGCCGGTAACACGGACATAGGTGGTTTTATTAACGGAGTTTTCGCGGAGTCTCGGATAGAATTAGGGGTTTCACGACGGTTACACTAGATACGCTCGTGGTATGCACTTAACTTTTTGAATCAATGTTTATACTTGAAATTACGACGGTAATACTATAAAAACCCCACACGCGGCCGTTATGAGGATGTAACTGAATGTTATTTAATCACCTTCAAGTAATGACCCGTGACTGTTTGTCGCCTAGCCTTGCAACAATACTGAGTATTTGAAGTAGGAGGGAAGAAAGGAATAAGAGCGACCATAATTGACCCAAGTTTCATTAAAATATCGTAAGATAAGTGGGTAGGTTTTTTAAAGGTATCGCTAATATAGCCTTCTTGGAACTAGATTCGAGTATCTCGAAAGAATGCTGTTATAAGTTAAATAATCACACAAATTGTATCACTATTAAATTACGTATCTAGCAATAAAACCGTCGTTTCTAAATTTAATTTTCCTTTTGAGTTATTAAAATAATATGTAACCTTACTTTTAATGAAGTCATATTGTGTGAAATAGCTTGTACTACAATACTTACCACTGTTTATATGTGGCTTAAGAGCCCTATGCACAATCGTCTGTCATAACTAAAATGTATGTACAACAAAACACCATCCAGAAAACCTTTCATAGTTATGATCGAGTTGTCTATGTTCCACCAGATCTGCAATAGCTTCGTTCTGTTTTTCTATTGAAAATAATACCATATATAAAAATTCTCTTTTTCATAATTTAGGTAAATTATTTTGTAATTGTTAAACGATGACAAAAATATGAAAAATATACAAAAAAAATGATTAAATGTCTCCGCAATTAGTGAATAATATATGTTATTTTTTGACCCATGTTTTTCCCGATACGGTAACACTTGCCGTTGATATGTCAGATGTGGTGTCATTTACAATTATTACAAATATGCCATGATGTGAATAATTATATAGAATGATTAAAACTAATATTACCATGTTGGTGTGTAGGTAACTAATTACTTATATATTTCAACTACCTATCTATTGGTTTAATATTACATAAATATCTAAATCCGAATAAGAAAAGTTAATTCATAATTCATTGACACTGACATTTAAATTCGATAATCGGTTTTACTAAATTAAGACATGAACAGAATCAACGAAAGTAAAGGAAAATATGTAGTATTAAATGTCACGGATATTTCATAGTTATTCAACAGTTTTAATTTGCAATAGGTAATCAAAATATCGTATATCTACCATCGTACCTAGCATAGATAATATATGTAACCTAGGCACCTAATCTTTTTCAATGGCTTTTTTTTCATGTTATGAAATTTTACCTACTTACTCATAACATTATAATAATAATATATACTACCTACCTTATAATGAGTAATGAATGAGTTAAGGATTGTTGACAATTATTCACAATATAATATTATCGTAAGTATTGTGTTTCAATCGAAAACAAAAGATCTCGGTTCTCTATTTTCGAGATTGTCCATTATCGACATTTTGCGCGAATTCTACATTCTACCATGCGTACATCATTGTTCGCAATAACTGCAAACTCCAATATGCAATATCCATATTAAGAACTATTGTTAAATTAATTTGAGTGTATGGGCTGTATTATAAATTTATTTTGACAGCAGCTGTCAGTGGTAAATGGTAATACAGAAGGGGGCGAGTTCATAACTAAAGTAGTCTATGGTTAAGGATTCCTTATCTCTATAATCTATAGTAGTTAACAGATGGATTTCGGCTACTTACCAATTTTGTGGTAAGTACAAATTGAGCATTACGCCCTTAGACTTATATTATGCTACTTTTTACTTGCTATATCACACAACAGTAAAACGTCAGTTCTATGGGTGTAATTTAGGCTTTATTTTTTTTGAGAAATTACATACATACTTATAACAAACATTTTAATTTGAAAACTCTCAGATATAATATGTAAATCTACTACAAAAAAATCTTTTCGAAAAAAATACAATTCCCAGCGGGACACGAACACACATCCACTGAATTCACGCCAATATGCTTTACTAACTAAACCATCTACGTCTGATCTTATTACGACGAAATTAACTTGTAGTTTCTAAAACTGAAGTATTTGAATAATTATCAAGTGTAAATATACGTTATAACTAAAAAAAATTGAGAGATTCTGACACAGGTTAGTAATGAAAGTAATTGATACCAATAATTAATTTTGTCATAATTTTATAGGACCCATATAATTCAATTGGTAAAGCACATTGCCACAAATCCAGTGGATGTGGATTCGTATCCCACTAAGTGTTATTTGGTAGGTACAGGGGTCCTAATTATCCGAGCCCCGCAGTTATAAATTTGCAGAAAAATGCAAAAAAAAACTATAAAAACACAAGCGCAAAGATTAATAGATCACATTCGTCAACTATTACTTTCAATTATTCAATACCACACTCCTACTCTATTTCTATTTTCCTCTCGTGTCTTTTTATTTTCGAAACTTGTCCAAATTAAACCCATTTTCCAAGTAATTTTGGTCCCCGTTTTAGGCGGACTTTCTTTAAGAGGTATTTTTATGGTACCTAACAGTTACTATCGGGTAACGAGGACCCCATATATACATACCTAATATCTCAGGTGTTTTGAAATTATCTATATTCAATAAAGAATGTTTAATTCTCTAAATGTTTTATGTTATCTTATAAGATCAATAATCTCGAACAGAAACACAGTTTTAGGTGTGATTGAAATATTTTTTGCTAATTCTCCTTTAATCCATTTGTCAAAATCGTATCTTTCAAAAACCAGCAACATACGCGGAACCCATTTGGGTAATGCCATTACGTAGCTTCTGTGATCAAAAGCTTTCGTAAAGCTTCATATATACAGAATTTGAAATCGTATTAATTTAAATCAGATGGATTTTGGCATTATCTCGTGTGAAAATAAACGCAAAACTTCTAAAAAGACAATCGCGGTAGGTAAGCAACACCTTTTGTTGCGAAACAAAGTTTTAATAATAAAGTTTTCTGCTTATTTATTCACGAATAAACTCTAACTAATCTGTGAACAATGTAGCCGTTCTCACGACTCCAAAAATAAATATTAAAACGTATTTACTCGTTATTTGCTATGCTATAAAACAAGATTTAATCTATTTTAAATTTCAAATCGTGATTTAAATTGTCAGTGACCAGTTGTTACACACTACAAAATCATTTTTATTAGAACTTCTATGACAAGTTAATTATTTACACAATGCATCACTTTACGCCATCACGCTAATTCTATATAATATTGGGAAACGTCTAGGGGTTTTATTATATTACTTTTCGACAATGTCTTTTTCTTCTTGGTCGTGCACTCATGGCTGAGGATCGTGATCACATTTGAATTTCGCCATCCTTTGAGCGACCAAGACTTTCCATCCTTCTCGATCTTCCGCTTCTCTCAGGGCAGAATGGATGGTGCCCCCCCAGTCAGCTCTTTCACTTGGCCGCTCAGTGCGCAGACGTTCTTCATCTGCTTTGCCTTCCCTGGAAGCCACCCAAAACTACTAGTCTCTCCAAGTTGTCCGGTTCGTGCCTGATAATATGTCCAAAAAACTGCAAAATTCTTCTCAGACATATTGTCAAAAGCCGTTCCTTTATCTTCAGTCTCTGGATGATTGACTGGTTCGTCCTGTGCTCCGTCCAAGAAATACGAAGCATCCGTCGCCAACACCATATCTCAAAGGTATCGATTGCTTTCCGTTCCATTGCCTTCAGGGTCTAAGACTCGACTCCGTATAGACATATTGAGAGCACTAATGTTTGCACAAGCATCATTTTTTGGCAATCAACATTCCCCAATCCTTCCATATAGTGGTAAGGCGTGTCATCGCATCCGACAATGTAACCTCAACCAAATACCTCAGGCTGCGCTTTTTAGTAGATTGTAATAGACGAGGATGATTTGGATGTTAGGGCGGGGGGTTTTACCAAGGATTCTAGGCACTGACCTTTAGTATGATGAGGCGGGTGCACTGTTCTGTCACTCACTAGTACTACCACTCTCGCACGATAACTGTTTCTATCGAGGCACTCTGTAGAATGTTTTTGAATTACGGTGATTAACGCGTTTATGATCTGGAGGTTCCTGTATTGGATTGAGGCTGCCATAATTGGCCCAACTAATCTCTATTTTTTATGATCTTTTTTTAACTCTATTTTATCTAAATATTTCAATTTGACAATACATATTAAACTACTCGTAACTTCGTTAGTTTTTAATTAATAGATTACGTATGTGACTTTTAATGAGGTGAGATTTTTTCATAATCACGTCTATTAACTTATTTTTTGAGATCTTGTGACTAAGGGTTATGATCCACATGATTTGATAGTCTACCAGTTTTTTTCACGGCTTAGCTGTGAATTTAGATCGTAGTGTTAGTTATTGCTTTTACTTCGAATGCAATATTATAGTAAACTTTTTGTTGACAATGCTAATTGTTTCATATTGAAAAAACGGTAATATTTTGTTAATAGAAAAAACGGTAAAATTAACGAAATATAAAATAAAAAATCTTATTTACTGAAAACAGGTTACCGCATTGCATTCGTAGTTTATTAATAGTCACTAGCACTATCATTTAAACCCATTATACTTTTGAAGACCAACGGATATAATTACTACGTTTTTCTTAGCTCGTATTCTTATATTTTTTCCGATGGTTCTTTGTCCGGTACAAATCTTGCAATCGATTTTTAACTAACTTTCCGACTAGTTAGACATTTGAAACTTTTAAAATATATCAGAACACGATGCGAATACATTTTTTTAATACTTTTAGCCATCTTTAAGTAGAATTGAATTCATTTTCAGTTAATTCTGTTTTGTATGAAAATTTATTTCGACACCATTATTGGTTGCTAACTAAATTATTAATATATGCGTGCATTACTATAGAAATCAATATGACAAGTCAGAATGACATTTCAGTATTATTTCTATCAATTACAATTTTTTTCGATCGTTTAACGCATTCTCTGCTGAGTAGATAATGACATTTTAATTAGCACCTTTAAAATGCACGTTAATTACATCGATCGGCCGCCTGGTCATTACGCGCATGTGCGTCTTCAGCGTCCAAAGTATTAAACTAGTAAAGTCAAGTTTATATGATTCAACAGAAAATTTAAAAACGTTGTATATAAAAAGTTCTTTTTATCTAGTAATTATTATTCTTTAAGCACCATATCTATAACATATACTTAATATTATTATATTGATGAGTGCGGTAGTTAAATTTAGATAAGATTATCCATTATAACAAAGCAAAAATTTATTAAGTAATTCTTTTAATAAATTCCGTGAAATATATTGGCATTACAGTTTATTTATCGTAATAGATTTATGAGTTTCCACCGTGTGTCCTTCTTCCTTCTTTCCTCGACGTTTCGGGTTCGTTGCAGATGCCATTATCAAGAGATCTAGACCTAAGCCTAGATTCTAGACCAAAATGATATCATTTCTTGGTAATGGCCTCTGCAACGAGCCCGAAATGTTGAGGAAAGAAGGAAGAAGGACACACGGTGGAAACCCAAAAATCTATTATGATAAAAAACAACCATGAAAGCCTCAAACACATATACAGTTTATTTGCCATTACACACAATGGATATTAGTAAGTAGGTATCTAATTAAATATATTTGAACCAATTATCAATAAGCGTACACAATAAATTAAAATTGTAATTTAAATCGGAAAATTCTTTTCGCACAAAATATCGATCCGCAGGTTCATAGCTGTGCCATATCCGGCCGCCGGTTTATCGCCGTTCGCAAACAATCGTGATTTAAGCGCAGGCATTTATGAACATGCTCGATAAATCTTACACCTATCAAGGCTCATATATTTATGTGTGCGTATAAAAGCCACCTTCTCGTCGTCGCCGTTTATGCAGAGCTTTGTAGGGGGAGAAAAAATACATATCAAAATTCCGCGCAGCGTTCGAACAGGCATGTTAAAATGAGATTTATTAAAGTTATTATATTGGAAAATTGGAATGGTCGTTGTAATACCTTTCGATCTTTCATATTTTTAATGGATTTTTTATATATACCCGCATCATAGATTGATTAAAAATGACAAAACTAATAATATAACATTTTTCCTGATTGGTGGAATAGTATAACGAATAATTATTGTCCGTTATTAAAAAAGTATCATTATAACGTGATGTGACGTTCTTAGCATTAACGACTCCTGGAACAAGCAGAAAATACAGTCGATTTTAATCACGAGTCTACTTTTTTCTTCGTTTTCGGCCATATCGACACTTAACTGGAGTATTATGGACAACACACAGCGCCTCAGGAATTGTCGCACACGTTACGAAATCGTTAATAATAGATTTTTTTTAAATCTAGTTAAAAATAGTGCAATATCTGCAGCTGAATTTTTGCTATAATAGTTAGTTGATAATCATTGCTTTGGTGTTTCAGAAAGATGAATTGCTGTATTGACATACATTCGATTTTTCTGTTTCGTTTTTATTACTGATTTTGCCGAAAGAGTCTAATTCTCTATTTGCCGAAAATGTGTCTCATTCTTCTACTACGTCCTTCTACTACATTTAGCTGGCACATATAGATACCACACGGGGTCCTCCAAGAATTCCTGTTGCTCGCTAGTCTTCTTGCGTCATTCTAGGTCATACCAGCATCCCGTACCACCGTCGTATACACCATATAATTATATAGTATTTCGCGGCTTTTCAGGATACTAGAATCCGTTTGGCTTGAATAACAGGAAATTCAGGTTTAAATTCTATTCTAGTATTCACAGCACGTGGCCTAGCCAGGTAATCACGTCGTTTCTTCACATTCTGCATGATGAGAGGCTGCTTGCTATCCTATTTCCTCGTTAGTCATAAAGCATAACATCGCACACTCGGTATCCATCGCAAACATCTGTTTTCAAAATTCTGTAAACGGTTGCTCTGAGCCGAGTTTATTTTACAAGTTACAAACTCAAGATTATCACAATATGACAGAAAATAAGTATTAAAACAGTATATTTAAAAAATAAAGAAATATAAGCATTATAAACAGAGTATAAATGTAATACAAAAATTATGAATTAGGTGCATGGAAGTATACCGAATAAGTCGACCCTATTTTAATAAATTATAAACAACCTCTAGCTATACCCATTCTATCGTGGGTGTAATATTATAATGTCAATATCCGAAGCAACTCAGTTGAAAAGGGTTATTGGCCTGCCAATTGGAATCACCAATGGCAAAGTAGTTGTGCACTTTGAAAGAACAAACAACCATCCATCCTGATTTATAAAATAGTTCACATCTAGAAGAGAACCTACTTCCTATTATTTTTGTGTTACATATTGGTAAAATGCATTAGGTACGCCTAAATAGTTTTTTGGTTACTTTTGGTCAACACTCATTTTTTAGAGAGAATTGCGAATATTTATACTATAGAAATATAGTAATTTAATAATATATTGTAAGATTTATAAGTAATTAATGCTGTGTTTATAATTAATTATTATGTAGTATTGATCTTCTATTGGAAAAAATGTACAAGACGTACATAATAATATAATATAGTTGTTTGATTACCAATATTCAAGCTCCGTTTGCTCAAAGTTTTCCTTGTCGTTTATTGTTAGCGTTTAAGGGAGGATTTAACTTGTTTTTTTTATTTGAGCAATTTCCACTCACTCTTTTGTTTCTCTTAGTCAAAGCTCAATTCTCTATAGAGATGGTTTTAAAGAGAAATAATACATTGTCAAAGTATACTTTTATTCATTATTCTGGTTTCACATTATTTTGTATTACACACGTACGTCTTGTAGTATTAAACTGATTGAGTGGTCAAATAATATTCAATAATAGTAGAAAGCGTCAATTACATTGAGCTACTTTACGAGCTGTTTGTTTGCGAACTTATAATCTGCCTGTAAAGTCACCCAGTGTAATCAGATTGTAACAAGCAGATTGTAAACACTCCACCGAGAAAAGTTGAAAGCCGATCAACTTTACACGCTACACGCCGGCGTGTGGGCCTACTGCGTCTGCGCAGTAGAGCGCAGTAGAAACCTCTCGATAAAAAAACAAGCTACGTTCTGTCAAAATAGTCGCTGGCTTGTGGCTTCTCAGCGAATGGAAAGATTTGTGTGTCATCATCATAATCGCAGTAGTTGAATTGCCCGCTATTAAATTCGCCAACAAATAGCTTGTAAAGTAGCTCAATGTAATTGACGCTTTACTGATAAAAAATAAGTAAATAGTTTATAGAACCACACAACCAAATTTTTGCGTCAAAAGGGACTCAAATCTCTTACATCTTTTAAATATTTATAATAAATTTTATTATGCATTTTTTTATTTGAAATTGATATCGGGCATATCGACTGCTTAATTTGCAAACCGGCTAACTCCATTTGGGCACATTGTTCAGGAAGGAGAAAAAACCTAATAATTTAACTATTAAGCGGAATTTAACAATTATTCCAAAAATACATTTGGATTTTTTTACAAATAACCTCCACAATGAATTATTTATAGGTTTAGAAATTTAAAATTTTGTGTGAGCATAGACATGCTTTGTAAAAAAATGTTATTAAAATAACATTTTTAGTCAAAAGTGTAGTCAGCTGGTTTGCATATTAAGTAGTCGATATGGTTACCGCGGATATTTTTGGCAAAGTTAATTCTATACCTCCAATTTTGGGCCACTTTATCAAGCAGTGCTGGCCGTATATCGTGAATAACATAAATGATGATGGCTTCCAATGCGTCGATTGTTGATAGTTTATCAGCATAAATCAGTAACTTTACGCAGCTTCACATAAAATAATTCAGATGTGTCATATCACACGACCTTGGATGCCAATTAATATCTCTATCTGTTGAAATCAATTTGACGATAGTTAAATTTTGATTTGAAATAGTCGATGGTTGAAATCGTCGTAAAGCATGTGACACCATTCTGTTGAAACCAAATCTCATCCGAATCAATTTTATTCATATTTTCAAAAAAAAACATTGATCGTGATCCTGTAACGATTCTCATTGATTGTAACGTGAGCTCTTGCCTCATTTTTGAAGAAATAAGACCCCGACACAAGACTATGTCGTCACCCTAATACTACAAGTAAATAACTTGATTTTCACTGTTTTTGAAATAGTTATTGAATATGATTCTATATTTCCTGCTCTACAAAATGATAAAACTATGTAGGTACCTAAGTTAAAAGTTAATGGAAACCGTAGATATTAATTTTGTGTTTGAAAATATAACTTTGAAACCATAAATGTATTAAATTAATAAAATTGAACATTATTTAATTGTTCCCAATTAGACAAACACAATTTTCCATTTTTATTTTAAATAATATTTTTTTTCCGTCCATGTCCGATCCTAATAGGATCATATTATGGGCCTCCACAAAGTAGAGGTTTGTATTGACAGATTTTGTTTTTACGAGAAATGGACTTGCTCAACATAATAGGTCCATACCCTGACTCACACACAAATTGAAAAACAATATGTGTACTTGCCAAACCCAGGATTCGAACCTGAAACCCACAGCATGATAGTCCAACGCTTAAGCCACGCGGCCACCGTGGGTGCCACGTGCATGCAATAATAGCCTAGATTTATGTTACATAATCAAGAAAAGTTTCAGTTTCATTTTCCCAACAATGACCAAATCAGAGTTATCTAGTTGTAGTATTGAGGTGATGATATAATATTAGAAATATTTACAAGTATATCCAGTTATCGTTGTCTACAAGACTGATGAAGTAAATCTGATTTATAATATGTAATAATATTATAAGATATCTTACAATTAGTCCTCTTTTTCTGAGTCCCAGGATAATCCAACACTCCGAGTACCCCACTCAAATAATGATCATTGATTCCGAATCTATCCTTACCTCCTTTGTGAAGCAGAGCTTCCGAGATCAAAGCCCGCGTCCCATTATCGTAATTTCCCACTACAATAAGGTCCCTAAGACCTGTGCAACCGGGTGAACATTGAACAAGGAAGGCCACTTACCTATCACTATATTTTGCTCCGGGCCGATTCTAACCTTACCGAGACGGTAGCGATCGTGTTATATATTGCACAAAGCTTTGATAAAGTCATTATTAGTTAATTAATTGAAAATCTAGTAATGTGGAACGATATAAAAATTATCTACTAGAAACAGTTCAATTATTAATAATCAGTTATCAGACTATTTAGAAAGCTAGCAATTCTATAACAGTTCAATAGTTATACAAATCCGTAAGTTAATTAATATTACTCAAAGTATATTAAATTATATTTTAGTGTGTATATGTATATACTATATTATATACCTACATAATACATAATTAAATGCAGAACGTTCAATCCATAGATGCCGTAGAGTAGTGTTCCCAGAAATAATCGATAAATTACTATATAATAATATTATGTAACTTATGCGAACTTAATTGTATTGTGATGACGGAAGAATAGTAAATTACAATACCAGCCACCTTGAAGCAGACTAAAAATTTCATACCATATTTTTAATGTCATATCTATTAATATAAAAATTATTACCCCTAATTTTATTATTTCTTTTTCTTATATCATTTTTGTTGATTTATTGCTAGATGAAGGCCTTCACTAGTTTTCTCCCCTCTTTTCGGTTCTAGTTCTTTGCTGCGAAGTACATACACCGAACTTTAAGAGTTCGTCTATCTAGAAGGTATCTCTTTGGGCATTTAGTGCTCTTTGGGTAACACTGTATGACGGCATTTTTCCAACGGTTGTCTACTCGCCGAGCGACATGTCCAGCACATTGTCATTTCATCTGCTTAGCGACCTCTTTTACATCGCGTACTCTTGTTTGCTTCCTTATCCATTTGTTTATTTTGCGATATTTACACATTGCTCTCTCTCTTCCATTAAGAGATATATTTATTATATGCACACATTGGTTGAACACTTTCCGCTTAAGATACAACGTGAGATCACTTTTTAAGATACTATTCAGGCGCCCAAATGCATGCCATACCAGTTTGGTTCCGTGTGGAATCTCGTCATACATACCACCACCATCAATTGACTTTTATCCATATTATATTATAAATATCTAAAAACACTGAATAAATTATTGTAGTCTCCGCGGATTTTGCATCCTTGCTCAATTTACTACCCTTATTTAAATATGCTGTCCGTATGCTACGCATGATCTGCCTACCCCCCTGGAACGTCACTGCCAGTTAACTTATTAAATAATAATTAAGTAAAATATTCTTGAAAAACATGTAGTAATACTCCCGTTACTGTAATGTCACATTAGGTTACCCAGTCCATTAAATTGCAAATATTTCAGTTAATGTGCACATTGTCATCTTCATATTTTGGCTATTCATAGCATCATCTAAAGAGACAAATCTTAAAGTATATGCAAGAAAGAGACACATGCTCAATTGTGAGAAATATACAAGAGGTGAAATCAAGATAGTAGTATGACTTTTCTTGTAGGCTGTAATAATGATTGTAATTTAGTTTTGATGCATTGTTAATCATTTTTTAGATAAAATATATAAAACAAATAGCAAATAATGATAATTAAACCTTATTACATTTATTTATGTTCCAAAATAGGTATTGTCATTTTATCTACTGTACCTAATATGGACATTTTCGTGCGGTAACCCAAGGTGACACCACCGAAACGAACGAAGTGTAAATTATTGCTAGAAATTCAATATTTTTTTCGAAATTCTAGCAGTACCCCGCAGAAACTATATTAAGAGTTTCTAATTAAATCCATCTTAATAATATGTTGATTCTCTAGTTTAATATTATATTACTTGCTTTTATATCAATACCTTAACTATTGGTTGTTGTTTATGTTTAATATTATTATGAATAACATGTTAATATATTATTAATATCGCAGATTGACAACAAAAAAAATCTATTCAAATTAATTTCATCAAAAGATTCAATCAGTAACAAAACTCAACTAACTAGATATCTAATATGTTGGAAATAATATGTGAGACTATTAATTTCAAAATCGCTAACCTCCATTTTTACTTTTATTATATTTTTCTTGATTCGAATGGTTCTCCATCATATTATATTTTATATTCATAACATTTTAAATTCAGCTCCATTAAAATATTCTTAAATAGCTAAATAGAATTAAATCAGAAGTTGATTGCAAATTCGTTTATATTCATCAGCCGCCATTTTTAACATTTTTTCGACTAAAGTATCGTATGTACAGTTTTTTTTACCTTTTTGATAAGATCCAGCATTCTGAGCGAAGGTCAATATGTGCCTGATGAAGATTTTGTATAATATTATTGTAGTTTTATTTTAAGAGAAGTCTTGATAATATACTGTATCCGTAAACGGTAGTAGAAAAAAATGTTTTACTAACTTTTTGACTGATGTCGTTCTACTGGGTGCCTAATACGTGTAAATGGTATTTTATGATAATTTATTTATTTACTCATATGTAACCATTCCAAATTTAAAACGATTTATTTTAATATCCTCTTGTTTTTGATTTGAAAAAAAAAAAAAAAAGAATGTCACAAATACTTTTATTTGCTTATATATTTACTAATATGATAAAATTCTTTATTCAAACCAAATGAAAAAGTGTTATTTATTCTAGCAACATAATATCAAGAAAAAATGTGTGGACACGGTGTCAAAACTTTGAATTATTAATTTGTATTAAGATTTTAAATACCATATTTATCTACGAATAAATTTTCATTCAATTTTTTCAAAAAAAAAAATGTGTAGAATAGAAAAGCAAAACTTTTTTTTCATTAGCAAATTAAAAATCTCACAACACATCGCATTTTCTCTCACAGGGAGTAGTCTTAAGAAGCCAGTATTATGTTATTTAGTACCTAAAAGAGACTTATTATGTGGTAAATATTCTTATTATATAGGTTATTGCGTGACTGAATCCATTACAAGTAGATTCAGAGTATTTATGTAATATATTTTGCACTATTTTTAGACACCTACATCCATACACCATGCCCTAAAAGGTTAAAGATATCATACAAACTCCCAGTGGATTCTTGCTCTCGCACTAAACAATGCAAGTGTCTGAAGGCGCTTCATTTGTTACCTGGCCAAAGTTCTTGATACCCTCTGTACTTATTGACACAAATTACGACTCTTCGATTCCAGCAGTTCGACTTCCATGCTTTATTACATTACATTACTTAAGTAGTTTAGCGTATCAAGTTCTATATTGAGGATCCTTTTAAACTATACGTAAGTATTAATAATTTACTGGCTGAATAAGGCATATATTCTTATTTTATTTATTATGTTACGAAGTCTCAACCGAGGCTAATCTAGCTGTTCATTTATACACAGTTTTAACAAAAAAAACAACACGAGCGTAGTAGCAATCACACCACTTAGCATTACATGTGTGACACACTATGTATGTTTTGTTGTCAAAACAAAACAATAGAGCGAAAACGAGAGTCAGCATTTCTTCAATCATAACTAGATCAGTAGGGTCTGTTAAGATTTGTTAATTGTGACAATGTCTCTTGTAATATATCATGGACTGCATTTATATAAATAAAAAGGACAATCTATAAATCTTCACTCACTCATCGAGTCCACCACGAGACGAACAACTATTCCTTCGCTCGATATAGTCACTCACCAGGCACCAATAGCGAGGGTTATGCGGCCGGTCAATGTATTCCTTAGAAATGAATATTTTTAGTAGTTTAATCTATATTTATTGATCTATATTTTAATCTTGAATAATAATTGTTGTTTCATTTTTTGTAATTATTTTTTTTCTACTGTTTTGATTTACCTGTACTTTTCATTCTAAATATCATATTATTATTGTGAAAGTCTTGAA
Organism: Rhyacophila brunnea; assembly: GCF_057557595.1. Classification (NCBI taxonomy): domain Eukaryota; kingdom Metazoa; phylum Arthropoda; class Insecta; order Trichoptera; family Rhyacophilidae; genus Rhyacophila; species Rhyacophila brunnea. The sequence continues at coordinate 16,340,569 of NW_028232893.1, read as the reverse complement.
TTAATAATTTGTTATGTGCTGAATGTGTCTTTTTTAAATAAACAATTAATATTGTTCATTGTGAGTAAGCACGTATATGTATTTTATTAAGACATGAGTTTTTGATCTCAATAGTATTCGGCCATCTAATTCCGGTACAAAAGCTCACAGATAACTGTAAGCACGAATACGTACCTTGTTATTTACCTGTAATATTAATTTGATCTAACTGTAATATTTCTTTTTTTTATTGTATTGTATTCTCTTTTCGTACATACTGTTTATATATTATTTTCTCAATAAACAAAAACTTTAAAATTGTATTATATTGAGCGTGCGTAGTTTGTAAATAAATATATTACAAAGATTGTTTTGTATTTTGTTAAGCATATCATTGTGTTTTGAGTGTTATTCAACTTATTTTTAAATAAATTTATGTATACAGCAAAATATGTGTAGGCTTTAGAAAAAAAGCGCAAAAGTTTAAAAAAAGAAAACCCAATTACAGGGTTGTTGAACAACATTACGTATTAATCGCAATCTACTTTGCGTTACTTACCTATTTGAATTTAATAAATGATATATTTTTCCTTAAGTTTTAATACCTTTTTAATCGTCAGCCATTAATCAAAAAAAAAGAAATTTAAAGAAAGTAAACACAAAAGAGTAATTTTAAAACGCGCATAGAATTCGCATCAAGATTATTATTATTACGAAAAAATTCTTTCATATAAACATTATTTTATTTTTTACAAAAGTACCTTTAACGAAAAATAAATTTGATTTTAATTAGTCATGACTGTATAGTGTATACAAATAATGCAAGAATTAAAATTTGTCTGTTTTTTAAATAAGTATTAATTTCGTGGAAAGTTATGGAATAATTTATCACAAAAACAACTGGCAACACCAAACAAACGGGTGCGCCACAGAACGGCCACACTCGTCACTTTGTTTTTATTCATCAAATTTTTTTAGTGTCAATAAATTCGCCATTTTTAATCAATTATATTTTTTATTCAACGAATAATTTACAAAATTTTATGAATATACCATTCTAATTATTGAACATACGTAATTTTGAAAACACTCAATAGAAAAAATCTTTTTTGAAAAAAGTAAGACAGGACTCAAACTTGGGTATCGCGCACTGTGCATTACCACTATGCTACGACTGCCATGCTTAATTGCGACAAATTTTAACAATTGGTCTTTTTAATTCCTGCCCATAAGGGCTCTCCAAAGGCGATAGGTTTTTGTATATAAATTAAAGTACGTATTACTTTTTTTATGTTATTGTTTTCATATTTTACATATTAATCATTAAACTGGCCATCAAAAACCTCATGAAATACTAAACAACAAAATTACACAAGAAAAGTATAGAATAAACAATTTCGGCTATTAAATAAAACAATAAAATTAATGGAGGAACACGATGGCACAGCACTCAACAGACTTCTTTTCAAATATCAATGAAACAACAGAACCACCCCAAAGACTACAAAAAGACATAAATAAAAATTAACAGTTAATAATAAACGTTTTCTACTTCTTTTTTCATAGATATTTTATATCATTACTTGAAAAGAAACAGTGGGATAATTCAAATAAACTAATTTTGTAGTTAATTGAATTTCAATGTTTGTTTATATATAAATCAAAAAGTCAACTATATATTGTATATTTCGTATTTATCTGCTGGTTATTGTGAGATTGTTTGTATAATATTATTAACAATGGGTTATCTCATGCTTTAAAGTTACAAGAAATATTTTAATGAATTAGCATTTTATTTTAAATGGGTATACGATGGCCGAGCGGCTAACGCGTTGGCTTATAATGTCTTGGGTCTGGCAAATATACGTATTGTTTTTTCAATGTTTTGTGTCAAAGTATGTACCTAATAGTTTGAGCAAGTAACCAATATACTTTTACATTTCTTATAAAAACAAAAATCTCTAAATTTATTAATACAAACCTTTGTGGAGGCCGATATGATTTTCTTGGGATATTTCTCAATTTTTAAAATATCAATGATTTATTATAACCTTCAGTAATCGATTGGCATACTTATTTCAGAATAATTGTCCCTTTTCACTTGTTTTCAGGTAGCAAATGTAGTTATGTTTTCGTCTATTTTTGAGAGAGAGAAAAAACACTTTTAATGAAATTAATCTATCAATATTCCCAAATTTCTACAATGTCTAAATCGAATTCTAGTTATTGTATTGCTTACCACAAAATAGTAAGAAATGTACAGTAGTATTTACAATCCACCCCATAAAAGTACCTCTTGGTGTGTGGTGTGTAGCCACGTTATGAGGCTTTGCGGCGAGATTAATATTATGAACTTGGTACTGCGCGTGTATCAATATGTTTAAAAGTTGGTTTGTTACACGAATTGTAAACAAGGATTAAAATCGCGAAGGAAAATGGTAAATTTAATACGTCGCTGGTATTATTCAAAACTAACAAAGCTCGTAAAATATTGTATGCCCTGTGTTTGTAGAATATTTAAATACAACATAAATTTTAATATCTTCAATATAACGTAAGATGTATAATAATTTTGAGCGTAGAAATTATTTACAATGTCGTAGATATACATGTGACGACATTTAAAGTCCCTTCCTTACTTCATATGTCGGCGAACTGAAAACGTGCTTTAAAATATAATTGAGACGGTTAGTTTTAAAGTCGATAACCTCTATATTCCGTCATTTTGAGATAATAATATAAAATAGAGTATTTTATTTGCATAAACATAATATAAGTAAACAATTAGAAAAAGCGAATACCGAAATAAAATATCCTTAACGTTGTTGAAATTAATAAAAAAAATAATATTTAAAGTTAGTCGCTAAATATAAAAAAATGGGTTGACAAATATAAGTAAACGGTTTTGTAATCAACTTTTTTACCTTTTCAATTTAAATTAAATTACATTTAACTAACAATTAATGGAGATTTATTTGATAATTTATGAAAAATACTTACAGAATCTGAATCAAGATAAATGACAAAAAAACTAAAAATGACGACTGTAAAACTTGTACTATCTTAATAAGCCTAAAATTGTGCAAAATGAAAAGCGCAGAATATTTTTGAAAAATAAACTATCTGCCATAAATTAAATTTTATGGGTTAATCAGAGAAGTTAATAATATCCATGTGTAATCAATACTCTTCGCATCATACCCGGTCTTAATCCAATGTATCACGATGCTTTACGTTTGTTGTGAAGCATCATCAGTTATATTTTATATCTGGAAATGTATCATAAGTAGTAGGTTTGAGGTTAGGAGGACAAGTTTCATGTCCTTTGACTACATTTAAGAGAAGACAGAAGCACGCATTTGCAAAAATAAAATGGTAATACCAAAGCCTGAAAAAAAACTAACCATAAGTGAGAATGAAAAGCATTCGGTACGCTTATATCTCCGCAATATGCGTTATAGTAAGATAGAATTTCAACGGCTGAATTAAATATTTTTTGTACACGCCGGTAAATATTGATTTGAATGACTAGTCATTTAGTTTGTGTTAAATATAAAGTTAGTGGTAATTATTTTTCGTTAATTTAGGGGAAAATATTGTTAACTATGTTGTATTTAAATTTCGTAGCCGTACTGAGAAGCAACATGATGGTATAACGTTTCATAGTTAAGTTAATAATAATAAAATTGAGGTTCTATTGTACGTTATATGCAAAAAACGGCTTTATTTTTCCAAATAATATCTATTCTCTTTATATCATTACTCTAAAAGGAAAAAAATATTTTTTTTGTGACCAAGTTGGATGCCCCAATAGAATCGTCAGGTGTTCATTTTCCGTATACGATGTGGCTTATATCTTTTAATTCCCAAACACATGGACATGTAAACCAGACAATATGTTTAAGTTCATAGAGCTTGCTAATGAAGACACCATGAACAATGGTGTTGTGCTAATTACAATAGTGCAGCGTGCTGTCTTTTATATCCTTACTACGCATTCCCCATATGAACTTTTTCTACACATATTTTTAATGACAGTAAGTTATTAGCGTTAACGTTTTCAAGTTATCCAATACAAAATACTCAATACAAAGAAATGTATTATATTTCGTGACTTAAGAACCTTCATGATTGGTAAAATAAGAAATGAAAATAACTACATACATTTTTTTGTAAACATATTATATCATGTAATGTTATCAAAGAATCGACAACTTCCTGAGTTCCAACAAGTTTATATTAGTATTATTATTAGACTTTTGTGTGAATTCTGTGAGAATCATTTTCCATATTATAGTAACTTCTGCGAGACTTAAAAAAAAATACGACCGTTGTTGCGAAAAACAGCTTCGTAATATTTTCCAAAGTTTTTCTTTTTTCGAGAAACTAGCATTACCAGGTAATGTGTACATAAAATTTCTCGTTGTTTCTTATAATAAGAAGTAAAAAAAAACCTTCTGTGTTTTATTGTATTAACATGAGCAATGCTAGTGGACGTAAAATATTTTATGGATTTTAATTAAACTTACGGTTAACTGAGATGTGCTTGGGGGATACCCCTCCAAACATACAGCCTTCGAAGATGACAGTAAAGTGTCTGATATTGCAAACAGGAGAGTCAAAAGTCTTTATTAAAGGTTTAATTTTTAATCAGTGATCGGACACATCGGAGCTCATTATTGTAAAATTAGTACCTAGCAAATATAGAGGCCACATTCAAAATATACATAATCAAAAATATGTTACAATATATTATTACAGCTGTATCATTTCAAGTGTTATGAAATAGACTGAAAATTTAATAAAATATCCTATATACATATTCCAATAGGTACAATGTCTTAATTATTTAGCTTTAATTTGATATTTGTGGACCCACGACATTATAAGCTGCTCGGCCATCATTAGCGTAAAAATCGAGTAACACAAAATCTATTAACTCACTAAAACAGTTAGTTATTTATTTATTAATTGAGTGAATATAGTATATATTATAATAGGTACGTCATCTTTATCTGATTGATCTTTAGACGGAATAATAAAATCTTCTAATTGAATTTATTATTATATTATTTCTATGGTATGGAAGTATGGACGCTAAACCAAGAGATGTCACAGAGACTTGAAGCTTTCGAGATGTTGCTGTATAGACGCATCCTCAAAATTCCTTGGCCTGACCGGGTGACAAATGTTGAAGTTGTCAATCGAATGGGAAAGGACCGAGAAGTCCTACGTAGTAATAAAACCAGAAAACTACTGTACCTCGGCCACATTATGAGAGGACAAAAATACAGCATTCCCCAACTTGTCATTCAAGGAAAGATCAATGGTAAGCCTGGTAGCAAAGAACAGCGCCGCATTTCATGGCTTAAGAACCTACATGATTGGTATGAGTGCAGCTTCACTGAACTGTTCCGGGTAGCAGACGACAAAGATATGATCGCCTTGATGGTGGCCGACCTCCGCTAGGGGATGGCACAATGGCACTGGATCTGGAAATATTGTTCATCTCACCCGCATCTGCAATAATCTGTACTGTTTTATGAAATACGATAAATTATTCCCAAATACAAATCTAAGTTTGTAGTAGCTCGGATATACCTGATTATATTTCATGGCATCACTGGCATTCATTATTTCTTCTGGTGACTTGGATCATTGTGATAAGTTTTTAATCTATCCCTAGCTATTCCATGATTGCATAATTATTGCTTATTTTTATTTATTGAGTTTTAAACTGCTTCAAAATCTTCTAAAACTAAGCTATTACTTAATTAGCTTAATTAATGTACTCGTAATATTTGACACGTAGTATCCGGGAGGTTTATTTCTCGTATATTTATAGTAAATTATCAACTATTGATCTTATAATTTGTATTTTTCATTACTTAACGTCATTCCTAAACAGTTAACATGCACACAACACATACCCACGTAAGAAAACATTCATAAATTTTCAATATAACTATAATATGTTGAAAAAACAACAAAATAAATCACAATATTACACTTTACTAGTACTTTCGTTCTATCTGTATCGCTCCACAAGGAAGTGAAGTGTTGTACTCACAATAGGCAGTTAAATTAAGGCTTTGAAGGAATTCAAATCTCGAGGGTGAAATAAATGACACGGAGAACATAATCTCATAAATGACACTATACGTCGAAGAAAAATTGCCCTGTTTAAAATAACACTCTTTATATGGCCTTATAATACTGAAGGTATGACACAGTATTATTTTTCTCGGGAATAAAACAAGATGATATTTGAAAGCTTTTTATAATATTAACCGTATCAAACTGTATGATATTTTCGTATATTAACATATGTGTCGCTACATTTCAAAATCAGCCAAGTCCACCTTTAGGTATTTTTGACTTTTTTGTGAATTGCTGAAGAACTACTGCTTTCTAACATTTTTGCATTATCAAAATGTGGAATTTATTAATTTTAAATATTCTATACTCGAAATAATATAGACTTTCACCCTTGTGACTGTGTATTTGAGAAAACGAAAAGCTGTTATTCTCCTATTCATCTATTATGGACTTGGCTGATTTTGAAATCTAGTGACACATATGTTTTACGTTTGTTTTACTCAAAACTTGAGAAGATCAGTTTTATATGCATAATATAATATACCTATTATATATTATAATATATATAAGATCAGGTATTATTGCTTAGTTATAGAATACAAAGATTAAGTGCCAAATATTGGAATACTAAATAACTAAACCATCATATTATTATTATTATTTATTTTATATAATTGTAAAATATACTCATTAGATGATAACCTAATATGATAATTACTCCTAATGATGTAGCATTTATATTAATTTCTGAAAATATTAGATTCAGGTAGTCTTATAACTAGGAGTTGGCTGCAAGTTAGTAATCATAATTATTATAGGCAGTATATCTCATGTTTCTGTATGAATTTAATAAGCTTCAAGAATAAATAATTTATTTTTATTAAATATCTACTTAGACGAAGGTCAGACGACACCTCAGCCAGTGATAGTTTTGATAAGCGAGAGGACTCAATGATTACATATTATGACAAATAACTTACAAAATCATCAATTTCAATTTTTTAAAGATGTTATATTATAAAAGTATTGACACATCTAGGTTAGAGTGTTACTATAGTAAGCTAAGCATTATAATTTAATTACAAATAGGGTCCAAAAATAGATTAAGTATAATATTAAAGACTAAAAATATATTGAAAAACATAAACAATATGAAGAGATGACAGGCATTATGAGAAAAAATACAGTTGTCAAATAAAATGAGTGGTTAATTGTGAAGCATCAAATTTAAGATGCAAAAGAATAAACAGTTTCACTCAATAATGACGGGGAAAATCTATAAAATACCCCAAGGGAAGTCTTTGTAGAGATGCAAACAAATCGAGCCACTAGTATTATGAATAGTTTTGAATTCTTTCATAATAATAATAATAGAGTTCTGGATAATTCTGAATAAAATGAAATGAGTCTTTTACACGCATTATTAAAGGACACATTGTTGATTTATCTCAGAGAGACATTTTATAAAAGAGTAGAGTAAAAAAACCCTTAATAAATTACTGTACGGATTTTCAGTAGGTTCGACATTGCTTTTCGAGAGATACTTTCAACGATGAAGATATAACATTCCAATCTGAATTGAATGATTAGGGCACCATCGTTGTCTGAAATACAAGGAAAAAATAAAAAATGTGTACCTATATTTATTAAGAAAATGAAACAAGTGTGGTGTTCGATGTGTGGGTTATGGTGTTGAGGATGATGATGAAGAAGTCAAAGATGTATGCAGGAGTGAGTTTTATTAGGCGTAACGGTTGGTAAAATAGTATGCTACAGCAGTTATGTTACGGATTGATAGGTATGGATCCGAAGTCCGCATCTCGGTACAATCAGATGTTGGGCGAAGCGATATAGAGACTGCGATGGTAACAGACTGGAGACGTATATTCGAGTGACATTTTGATAAATCAGTATTCGTAATTTATACAGTCAAAAGTAATACCAAAACATTATATTCTAGTACATAATTATATTGAACGAGTCAGCAATTTAAATACGAGTAGCTGTGAATTTTATTTATTATTACAGTCATAATATAATATGATATTATGGGAGTGGATATTAGACTAATTTTCCAATGCAATACCATATTTAATATCGCCAATCAATCTGTTGACTCAGGTAGACAGTTGTTTACCGGTATATGAGTCTCTGGGAATTTATTATTACGGTCGAATAATTTGATACATTAAAAATAGATATTTGATCAATAATATACTGACAGCTACACAAGTAATCTCAAAAGGTATGATGTAAAATTCTAAGGCTAATTACACAAGATTTAAGGTAAATGTTAATTTCAGATTGAATTATAATATGAACAGAATTGTGTGAAACTTATGACCACAAAAACATATCGAATTGAACAAGGAAAATGTAAAACCTTCGTCCCATTGAAAGATCTTTCAATATGATCACGTCATGTGACTAAATCTTTGTTAGTTCCAAAGCACTAGGGATGACCTTTCCCGTTTGCATGTTCATAATTTGAGTGCTTAAAGTCAGACAACGTTATCTACAAAAAAGTGTTTTTTTTTTGAGATAACGTTATTTTACATTTACGGCTACATGACAGTCAAACAACGTTTTGTCAATCTTTTCTAATTTCTTATTAAATCGTCAGTAAAGTTTAACGCTAACTACATAAGTTACCCTTGTTTTCATATTTTTTTTTAAACTATCCCTATAAATTTTAAAATCATCATAGCAAGATAAATGTACAATACGCAATAAATTATAAAATATTAACATTAGGTTTTAAATAAACATTTCCCTTGTTGAGTTACAAGAATCTAAAATAACGATTTTTGGCTCTCCTATAAAGTTGCACTTTTGTAGATAGTGTTGTTTGACACTAAGCCCTCGAATTAAGAGCAAGACTTTCGTTTCCTAATTTCATGGCGGATGTGCTGGTAAGTTAATATTTCTACTAATAAGTAGTCTACTAATAAGTCTACAGTATGGCGAGCACAAAGATACTATTTATTAATAAAAAATTTATGACTTTATTTCATAACAACTTGTATAATATATATTATACTTATGTATTATTAGCCTATTATTAGTAATATTACACAGAACAAATAATAAATATAATTCCGATAGACTATACCAATACAGTAAATTTTGAAGCAGGGTTTTGGATATGTGAGTGCCCTACGAAAGTAAACCACGCATTATAGAATGCAATAGTGTGTGTAATATACCAATCTTAAATAAGCGTCAATGCATAAACCGAGAGCTTTTGTCAGTATTCGGCGTAATAGGTATTCTTGACACGTGTTTAAATAAATTTATCCCGTATTCTATCTTACTCGAGATCAGTTGCCTGCTTCTCCTTACCCGTTAGGTATTTCAGTTCGCATTATTTCTGAGTTCCCTGGTCTATCCACTACTGGATGTAGGCCTACTCTACCTCCCTCCAGTTTTTCGGTTATTAATAATTATTTGTTACCACATATTATATCCACTGAACATTATGAGTTTGCCTATTCTGCGGGTCTTAGGGCATCCCTGAGGGCGTTTAGTGCTTCTTGAGTACCACTGTATGATGGTATTTTCCGCTTTTGACACTTTTGTCTGTCACTTTTGAAGATACTAATTATTAAGGTATCTAAAATGCACTCCATGCCAGTTTGGTTCTGCGAACAACTCGTCATTCATACCGCTGTCAATTGACATCTGTTTTCCAAGATAGATATATTATATATATTAAACACACAATACGACGCCCAACGGGATTTTAACCCGTATATCCACTGCTATCGCACCAATATGCTTTAACCAATAATTGAGACACAAACCTCCTACATAATTACGGTCATTTAAACTAGTAAGACCTACGTGAAATGATTATCAGATTGCGTTATTTTTGACTATCGGTTTTTGTGTTTTTAAATCAAGGAATATTATTTGACTTAATTACTAACCAAGCTCCCGCCATTTTTTTTTTCAGATGTGATTTTTCTAGAAGGTATATATCTGAGGTATTTTCAAGTTATGTAGGTATGTTCAATATATTATTAAAAGTTAAAATTTCAAATCTTGCGAATTATTCGTTGAATAAAATAAAATGTTTATTAGGATATAAGTATAATACTTCAGTAAACAAATGGTTAGTCAAAATATGTGGTGATATAAATAGTTTCAATATTGGGAATTGAAAATAATATAAAACCATCATTTTTTTCAAGAGACATTCCAAATTGAGTGTTTGTCATGTGTCAATACCACAAAAGAATTCAATAGAAAATATCCAACTACAAAGCCAAAAAAACGAGTGTCGTATCAAATAGTGAGTGGTATCAAAAAAAAAACAATCGCAAAAAATCACTTTGGGATAACTTGGAGAAACGATGTTTTTGCGGCTGCTACAAATGTATCAAATGTCTAGTTTTCGATCCTTGGGAAACCATTTGGGTCTATGGTTTTATATTAATGATAACATCACAACGGAGTCAAATTGTGGAGCTAAAGTAGAGATTGACAACAATTTTATAACACATAATAATATATTTTAATCGGTGACAGAGACCTCACTATTAATAATTAAAGATTTTAGACACGTATCATCGATTCATTTTACAAACTTGTGGCATAGTATATTAATTTTACTTTATTTTATCTCTTTTATTTTGTTAACTGTCAATTCATGGTGGAACTGCATTGTATTGTTTAATTTAAAAAAACGCAATTTTTTTGTAGTACTTATTCCACTTTTAATCAATAAATTAGGACCGGTTTCGTCTGTCTCAGAGGGACGACATTCAGTTGAAAATGTCCCTCTGAGCTGGACAAAACCGGTCCTAATTTATTGATTAAAAGTGGAATAAGTACTACAAAAAAATTGCGTTTTATTAAATTAAACAACAATATTAATTTTACTGCTGTACGAAAACATAAATTACCACACTCAGCGATCGAACCTCCGCTCGTCTAACGACCCTTCCGCCGTAGAAAATGTAGAAGTCAGTTGGCGTGGTATAATATCTGTACGAGGTACATAATAAATAAAAAATAAATAAAATTTGAATTAAAAAAAAATAAAAAGATGCAGTTAACCAGACGAAATTAATGAGCGGCCAGCTTAATATTATCATGTATGCGTGACACATTTATTAAAATAGACAATATGTGTAAAATCCGCCAAAAATTGTTTCATTAATTTATACAAAATACAATATAATGAAGTAGTTATTTCACATAGTTTACTGATAATCAGGACTAGTTTCGTTTGATTCAATAAACTGTCAAATAATACAAATTAAAGGAAATAAAATAAATTAATATGAAGTTAGGTTAAATTCTAAATGAACGGAAAACTATTTTCTTAAGGGGGGACATGCTCGTCGAAGGTCAAAATTGAGTTTTTATTGTATTTTCAAACCATGATCCTGGACACTCCTTAAACGTTGTAGATAATCTCTTTATATAATTTTGAAGCCTTATTATCCTTTATAGTTATTTTAAACATTTGATGACTGCATAAAGTATTTTTGCTACATAAAATAGTATTCTTTTAAACCTCTCGCTCTAATGTTTTAGAATATAGTCATATTTCGGTACATAACTGTGCAGTGGTGTTTAAATTTTTAACATTTATTAATTTTTAAACGCATTTATAAAACCATTAGCATAATTTATTACGAGATAATTTTTGTAAAATATTCACGATAAAAAATTATATTGATAATCTCTGTGATCCCAAATTTGACAAGAATTAGGCATTTTATTATTCAAAAAATCGGCAAGATTAACACATTTCAAGATAATTCTAAAGATATTTATTATAAGCTATGTTTTTGACCATTCAAGTGTGATAAACATCTTATGAATAATGATTGCTTTATAATAATTATTGACCTAAGAATAAGGTAGTGTTTTTTTGAAATACGCCATTTCTTTTGTCATTCCCCAGTGGTTAAGCTACAACATACGGCCGTAGCCATAAATTGACAAACTGTAATTGAAGTAGGGAGTAAAATGATATTGACGCGCGTGTTTGAACATGTACCGTTTAAAAAAAAATTAAAAAAAAATCCGTTAAGTACATGTTCAAACACGCGCGTTAACATAATTTTGCTCCCTACTTTAATTATAGTTTGTCATTTTATGGCTACGGCCGTATGTTGTAGCTTAACCACTAGGGAATGACAAAAGAAATGGCGTATTTCAAAAAAACACTACCTTATTCTTAGGTCAATAATTATTATAAAGCAATCATTATTCATAAGATTTTTATCACACTTGAATGGTCAAAGACATAGCTTATAATAAGTATCTTTATAATTATCTTCAAATGTGTTAATCTTGCCGATTTTTTGAATAATAAAATGCCTAATTCTTGTCAAATTTGGGATCACAGAGATTATCAAAATAATTTTTTATCGTGAATATTTTACAAAAATTATCTCGTAATAAATTATACTAATGGTTTTATAAATGTGTTTAAAAATTAATAAATGTAAAAAATCTTAACACCACTGCACAGTTCTGTACCGAAATATGACCATATTCTAAAACATTAGAGCGAGAGGTTTAAACGAATACTATTTTATGTAACAAAAATACTTCATGCAGTCATCAAATGTTTAAAATAACTATAAAGGATAATAAGGCTTCAAAATTATATAAATAGATTATCTACAACGTTTACGGAGTGTCCAGGATCATGGTTTGAAAATACAATAAAAACTCAATTTTGACCTTCGACGAGCATGTACCCCCTTAAGTATTGTCCATTAATTCTCCAATAAACATTTTCCGCTTTGTTAGTAAATGTCCCATTGAGGCCTATTAAAACATGCAAAATAAGTAGTACATTATATTGTGACAATCACAATATCTTTCCATTAATATTTCTCAGTTAACATTATTAAAAGAAAACAAAGTATTTTAATGACTATTTTAATTTTCAAATATAATCACGAAAATAATTTAAAATACAATTGTCAAGGTGTCACAATTATTCACCGTTATTTTTTTTTATTAAAGTTATGGCTTTATTATTTTGGTAGTTTTATGTATATTGCGGATAAATACAATATGCGTGGAACGATTATAAAATTGAAAATTTGATTTTACCTAAGTATAATTCATATTCTTTTTTCCAACGCTAGTTGGTATTACTACACATTCATTAAGGTGTTCATTTTAACATAATATGAATACACATAATTTTGAAAATACTCATGAGAAAATATAGCCAAAAGAAAAAATCTTTTTTGAAAAAAGTAAGACACCCTCCGGACGGCGATTCCTGAATGAAGCAGTGCAAAACACGTCACCGAACCGCTTCAACTGAAGCTCGTAAATTTTTTAGTTTTACAGGAGATATTGTGTGTACAGAGCTTTGAGTGAAACGGATAAACGGCATAAAAGTGCGAGTGAGAAAGCATTCAACATGCTTACGCCTCATGTCCATGCGTTAGAGTAAGATAGAAAGTAAACATGTCAAGACGGCACTATTGTCAATGTCATGGAAATAACATTTTTATGCATTTTGGTAATGACTTCATATTTAATCAGTACTTACTGTTAACGTTACATGATTAAATCATTCATTGTTGAAGTACATAACCAATTAAACTTTAAACACGCTAGTTACGTCTCCAATATAACAATATTACAACAAGATTACAACACGGAATTTCCGTTGTATTTTGCAAACAAACATGTGTGTTTCTGTATTACAAAATCACAATAAATACATCCTTAAATTAGAATTGAAACACGAAATAATAATTTTAGCGGTAATATGTAGTAATAAGTGGTAAATGTATAACAATAGATCAACAGCTTTCTCCAATATTACGTACGATACGAAATCTGACGTTTATTATGTCAAACGGAGTTGCGAGCGCCCCTACCGTCAAAGCATGTGTACTACCAAAGCCTGGCCTAGTGACACCCAGCGGTTGACTTTTAATATGCTACAGTTGAAGCAAGTTGTGTAATATTTGCGCAACTGGTCACTTGTGCTTCAGTCGTGAATCGGGGTCCGAATCGAACCTGCGTTTCTTGGGTATCGCGCCCTGTGTATTACCACTATGCTACAACTGCCATGCTTAATTGCGACAATTTTAACTATTGGCCTTTTTAATACCTGCTCATAAGTTTAGTGCTCTTCAAAATGTATACGTTCAATAATTACAATGGCACATTCTTAAAATCTTGTCAATTATTCGCTTAATAAAAAAAATAGTTAGGGAATTAATATGAATACGTTTAAATGATATTATCTTAAACTATGATCAGAACTGTATCAAATTTGACTTTGATCAGGGTAGCTATTAGGATCATCTTCAAAATAATATAAGTTTTGTAATTATATTTTCTTTTCACTTTAAAGACTAACTTTAATTATATTTTTAACGAATTTCCAAATACAAACTTAACAACGTACCAAACTCTATGTAATTTAATATTTTCTCATTTAATGAATTGAAAGAAAATTTTAGGTAGGCAAAGATTCTTCAAAAGTCTTGTCATTATTAATATTTCATTTCGCTTACTTATGAAACTGTCCTAGTACCTATTACACTCCAAAACACGATAGATATAATATAGAAAATAATATGAAAGGTATAATAAAAACTGTTCATGATCGCTACACAGTATACAGGGCCACATTTAGTATTTTTTAAGGGATACACAAAAAAACATTGTTTGTCTCGACTTTGATAAATGCCTTGTAGGAAATTTTGCAAAAAAAAAACACTCTAGATTACATAGAAACGCCACACGAGAAATTGAATTCGAAACGTTTTTCAAGATTTTGTATCTTCTAACTAACACAATTTTGTATTCTTTAAAAAATCTGTTTTTTATACAACCAGTAAGAGTGTGTTTTATAATACCATGATGCTTGAAAGATTTATTTCAAATTGAATAAATTGTAATATTATGTAAAATTTAGAAAAACAATTGCTTTCTATTTTATTTTGTGAACGTTTTGAGATATAAAGAGAGAAGATAGTTGTTATTCGTTTAGTCAACTAACCCCCGTTATTATTTTATATTCAGACGGTTGCTTTCGTATGTGACATGACGTGCTATTGTGTAGGCAGTATTGAAGGAAAACACGCGTGGGCATTTTTATCGTTTATATGGTACAAATACATGAATAGTATATTACACGGCAGATAGCATGAAGTTATTTTTGTCATGTTTTTGTGTGTAAAGATTTATCCTGATTCTTTTAATTTGATAATTTGGAAAAGAGCTGAGTGCCCTTGTAACCTCTGGTTTATAGACAACTATCATTTCCGAGTCGCCATAGTCGCCATTGTCTATGCTCTAAACATGAGTATATACAATAACGTGTTAGTTATAGAGTTAGTTAAAACCTCTACAGTGATTATAATTAAGGATTTTCACTTTATTATGTAAAATATATCAACGTATGTATATAAAAAAATATACTTAGTAAGAAAGCCTACAGAACGTCGCTACAGGATTGGTTTTCCGAATAGACCAAATGTTCAGGAGACGAAAAACAAATTTCATAATCCTATATTTAAATACATGGAGATATTTAAATTGTTATTTTTACAGCATATGAATGATACCATTACAAAGTAATTTAAAGAAAGGGATGGTTGTTGTCCAATTAGATACAAAAAAACATTCTGCATTAAGAGGTCGATTTCGACAAAAACGGATATTCGGGAAACCAATCTTATAGCGACGAGAAGGCAACATAGCGAGGTATGATTTTTGAGGATTCAACAAGAATTGCTCAGCGCACACAAAAACATTTGCCTCAGCATTACTCATATTAGTCATTACCTCACAGTGAAATTTTTACTTTAATTATCTCTTAAATTAAATCGTTGTTATATTTATATCTGAAAACTTACCACGAAAAATCAATTGTCAAAGTTTTTAGATTAACAGAACAAAAACATGTTATCGGGTGATTTAAACAACAGCCTACAGGTTCTTTCCGCCCGTTCACACTTTGGACTACGCAGTAAAATTGATACCCGGTTGTCGTTGTTACCTTGCACGGGATGCAAACTACGTCCTCTATGCATGTGCAAAAATCTTCTCTGAGAGAGAAGAGATACTCGAGTCGGTCCAACCAGCTGTTAGCCCCATCACGCTGTTCAAGCTAGTCACCACAAAGGCCAAATTTGTTGTTTATAAAAAAATTACATCTTATTGTAAACGTGAAGATCTCTTTAGATAATTTCTGTATGTCATTATTATTTTAGCTTTGTTTTTGTATTCTTAATATTTATACCGCGGTAATCTTTCCCATATCTTTTATTAGAAAGTCTATGTAAAATCTGTCAAAGCATATTTGAATGTGTGGTGACCTCAGTCTTGGGGTTGTAAACATTCCCAGGTATAAAAAACTGTTGATCCATACGTAGGGTGTTGTGCTATTCCCGATTTAGGTTATGCACTTAGTGTGATGCGGGGCGGCTTGGATTTGAGAGGTCTATATTTGTATTGACACTCACGATGACCGCACGGCTTAAGCGTCGGCCTATAGCGTCGTGGGTCTCAGGTTCTAATCCTAGGTCTGCCGAGTGCACATATTGTTTTTCAATTTGTGTATGAGTCAGATTATGGACCTAGTAGGTTGAGCATGTGGCTGACATCCATTTCTCGTAAAAACAAAAATCTGTTAATACAAACCTACACTCTGTGGAGGCCCATATGATCCTATTAGGATCGGAAATGGTCGAAAGAAAGAAGAAAGAAAATATGTGTGTTGTCACTTGGTCAACTCATGTGTGGTTTGCTTCTTTCTCTATCCATTATCAGCACTGGGTACAGCACACGCTTGATTATCGTGATGAAGAAGATGAATATTATGTTGTTACATTTTTCGTTTTGCCCATTTTTTCATTCAACAATCTTGCAAATTCTCACTGTAAAAGTTTCATATAAAAATATGATTAAAATTTCTGTCTAAATTTTTTTTCCAATAATTTAACTTCATAACATTAATTTATTCAATATTATTTTTGATTCAGGATAACTCCAATAACTTCTGGATAAATTATATGTACAACACGTATATCGTGTGTGAAATTTCTTGATATTATGTCACATTGAACTGGAATCATATTATATTATACGCTATATTTTAGTACCTATGTCCTAGGTAATCATTTTTGTATTATATTATTGCGATTATAATATAATGTCATGTGTTTGTACTGCATATATAATATATTATGTAGTACATGGTACAAAAGTACATTTTCCGTGCGATTTATTGTAAATATATTACGTAATCAATGACATTCGGTAGCTTACGGGAGTATTGGACGATAAGTATAACTAAAAACAAGTATTAATAATTATTCTCCAAATCATAGCAACTCATAATAAATTTGTTGTAGTCTATTTTGATTCTAGACAATGAGGCGACAAGGGCTGTTTGACAGTTCTACTTTGACAAAGTTAATTCTTAGAGTGGGCATTTTAATCAGTATTTTTGAAGTTATACTTATTTTGACGCGTTTGGGAAATCAGATCAGAGTGTATTTTTGGCGTGAGTCATGTAACACAAAATTTATATTTTTACACGAAAAAAACGCACTCAATTGTTCGGTTATCAGCCGAACGCACTACCTTTACGCCACAGTATGATACTGCAATCGTGACGATTATACAGTATAATATAGTTTAGAATAATTGTTCCGTTGCCTAGCCAGCGAATTTATTATTGTCGACCATTTGCAATTCCTTACGCAAACAAACTATTAAACGTCAGAGTGAGAGTTGGTACTTTAAAAATAAAAACAAAAATAGAAACCATTATATAATTTAGTAATATAAGTTAAAGTGTACCTTAGTAGTGTAGAAATAAACCAACGGCGTTCCAATAAGCGGTGATTTTTCTTATGTGTGTAATTTAACAAGATAATTAAGAACAAGTCAAAGAATCAAGTTTATCATACGTTTTGTTTTTGTTTTGTTACGTCAAAGAAGTATAACTTCTAACGCGTGTACATAAGTACACACACCGATTTTATTTTTTGATTAAATTTGACGTGTAAAGTGACTAAAGTCTTATGTTTGAATAGGGCTGTAGAATTTTTAATCTCAACTGCTAATTTAATGTGTTATCAACTGCGACCTTGAACTATACATCATACAAACAAAGCTTTATTATAAAAGTCGATGAAAGGAAATACTTTATGAGAGATATAATATATTATTATATTGAAGGCTTCTTTACAACCCCTTCTACGTAGATATTATTAAGGTGGGAATTATTCCTCGTTTTCTCGTGTCTTCTTAAATAAGACCTTTGAGGCCTCGGAGTAAAATGCTTTCCTCTGTTCTGAATTATGTGGCTGATTTCTCAAAATAATATAACACAATGAATGGCCAATAACAGTTTTGGGAAACAAAAGTACCCTACCAACGCCGTCTTAATACCTACGAAGTAATCCTTATATTGTCTTGAGAATGCCACAATAGATGCTCGGCATCGTGAAATATTCAAGGATTTTCCCTTAAAATTCTTCGTTTATTTGGCTATACTTTGGAACATTTTTACCGTGTTTTTTCAGTAAATGTATCGAAAAATTTATAATTATGTTTTTCTTAGTATGAACTATTTTACTATGTTTTTATTAGCTCGCATTCTTGTTTGTTCAAGATTTTTAACTAACTTCCCGACTAGCTAGACATTTGAAACTTTTAGAATATATCATAACACGACGACAATGCATTCGTTTAATACTTTTGGTCATCTTTAAGCAGAATTTAATTCATTTTCAGTTAATTCTATTTTGTATGTTTCGGAAAAAAATTCGTTAAAAGTAATATTTATTACTCACTATTATTGGTTGCTAAGTGGGTCCTAGCAACTGAATTATTAATATATACGTGCGTTACTATGGATTTCAATATAAAATGGCAAAATGGCATTTCTGTATTCTATAATATTTATTCAGTATTTCTATCAAGTAAAATAAAAAGTTTTTATTAATACATAGAATAAAATTGTCAAGTTTATATGATTCAACAGAAAATTTTAAAACGTGGTATATAAAAAGTTCTTTTTATTTTCTAAAAATCATTATTCAATATTTAAAAACACAAATTAAATATCTATTTTTCGTAGTGTCAAATTATAGCAAACTCGGTAAGGAGCTGACCTCAATAATGAATTCTGCATATCCGTTTACTAGTCAGTCATCTATTGACGCAAATTCCAGATAATAGCTGACTCGATTATTTCAATAAAAAGAATAATATTATTAAAATATTATTTTGATTGTATAAATAGCGAATAATAATTCATCGGACATGTCATTTGAATATAAGTTCTCGGTCTGTTAGACTCAGTCTCTCAATCGCACCTTACAACATCTCATTCTAACGAGGTCGGACCTCGGAACTATATCATACGTATTGTAACATAACTACTGTAACATATTATTATACCGACCGTTAAGCCGCAAATAAAAGTCACTCCAGCATCCATCTTTGACTTCTTCATCATCATCCTCGACACCATGACCTACGACATGTCGACGACTCCCACAGTGGTTACTCAAATTGAACCCCTCATTTATAAAAACCGTGAAGTAATCAAATAAATATTTGTAATAACGACTTATTTTTGACTTTTTGTGAATAAAATCATAAATCATTCAGTTTGAAAATGGAAGACACCCCACGAACAACATTAAGTGTCACATATTTTGCATAATGAGTTAAGTTTTATAGAACAATAATAAGTAGATCCATGTGAACGTTTTAATGAATCGAAGAGGTTTATCCACTCCTAGATGGCAGTGGCAAAGGATGGAGGTAGGCTGTCAAGATCCGCCATAAATAGTGCACATTAAACTTTCTTAGTCAAACGTATTTGTTTTCATTGAAATAAGAATAACTATTTATGTTTAAAAACTAACACCATCTGTTAATTATTGTAGTCTGAGTTCAATAGAAAAAAATACGTAGGAATGACTAACAAAGTTGAATTTGCACTATTTATGGCAGATCTTAACAGCCTACATCCACCCTTCGGTACTTCTAGATGGTGCTGTTTAGGTTTTGAAAACTTCTTCATCTAAGAACAAATGCAGAATAAAGATGGCAGATGTTAGTGGTGTGAGCTTGTCATCTAGAGGCATAAATCAAATATTAAATAAAGGCAGGAAAAGAAAGATTAACATCAAAAATTGGAGTGATGTTACAAGGAAAAAGCTGAAAAATGCCGAAAAATCATATATTTCTAAAAGGGGAGTCTCAGTTTCAGGGAAACAAGAGCCAAATGAAATTCGTAGAACAAAGATAAACGTATTTTGACAAAAATTTTGATTGAACGTTTTTTCATTCCTCAAATTTATTGAAATGTGCTAGTTATCGTTGTTCGGGGGGTGTCTTCAATAATAGAATATTAAAAAAACACTATCAAAAAAAGAGTTGTATACGTAAAGAAGATACTATCCTATCACTATGTCGAGAAAACAAAATATAGGCTTATATGCAGAGTGCGAGATAAACCTAGTGATACTGCTTACAATAGCACTTTTGAGAGAGTAAACAATGTTGTATACCTAGGGTCCGTCATTAATAGTAAGGAAAGTCTCTAAATTGAAACTAAAAAGAAAGATTATGCCAGACAACAAAAATGTCACGTCGGTCTAATTAAAGTGACACATTCCAAGGCATTGAACAGCCACTTGAAATGTATCATGTAAAAAACATTAATAGGACCAGTAAATTCTCATATGTTTCGGAAGACATTGAAAGAGCGTTTAGCTCATTTGAGTGAAAAGTGCTGCGTAGTACTTTCGGATCCATCAATGACACATAGTAACACATATGATGGAGACGAGGATATGCTTTGTACGGAGGTCCGGACATAGTACAGTCTATGAAAATGGGACACCTTAGTTGGCTGGGCCATATACACATGGTGGATGAGTCATCCATGACAAAGAAACATTCTGGAACCTGGAAAGCAAACACAGACCTGGCCAATGGCTGTTTTTTGTGTCGTATATGTATATATCTTACGTCTTTAACTCAGTCAAAGCTCACTAGAGAGCAGATACCCAAGACTTAGGTATCTGCTCCTGAGATATTCCCAAGAGTAAAAAACTGCTGATACTTCACATCCAATCATAAGGCCTCGTGATACGCTTGATTAAGACCGAGTGTGGTGCGTGGCGGGTTGGTTTGGAAGGGTCAATGTTTGTATTGGCCAACGTCGTACAAGATGGAGGGATAGTGTCGAGATGGATTTAAAGACTTTAAGCGTACTTCACTGGATGGAAGCCATTCTAGACAGATCTTTATGGTGGCAGATGCTGAAGGAGGCCAAGACCCACATAGAGTTGTAGCACCAGGAAGAATAAGAACGTATTATGTGAAAGACTTTTTAATGACATAATAGTGGCATTTAATTTAGAAAAAAAGATTTTTGTTTTAAAATTATGTATTTTCAATAAAAAAATGTTAGTTTTTTTAAATCTTGTGAATTATTGATTCAATAAAAACATTGTTTATTAAATTATTAGCAAATCCAAGTACGTTGCGTACGTACAAATTCGGAGTGATCCTCAAAATGTAATTATAATACTTTGATTTAAAATACAAAAACCGATTGCCAATAAGTTATTACTTCTCCATGTTCAATCCTTAGAGGATCATTGGCTTCCACGAGTGGAGGTTGTATTAACAGATTTTGTTTTTACGAAAAATATATGTTAGCCACTTGCTCAACCTATTAAGTCAAAATGTGTATAGTTGATAGATGATTTTTGGTTTGGTTCAATAGAATTTAGCAATGTGCCTGTTAGTTAGTATTTTGATTGCCAGTCTATCATAAGAGACAATATTGTAGGAATTATTTTTTTGTTATGAATATATTTCGTAACATGATATAGTGAAGATATTTTTGCCTTGTTGTTTTTACTGAAATACAAAAAAGTGTATTTCTATGTCGAATGGCTTTGTTATTGATAATCTTGAAATTTTGTATCGTTTCCAAATAAAACTGAGATATTGATGTCATACTCGTATCTCTTCTGAGGTATTAAGTATATATTTGAATTAATAATTTATATCATAATATGTAATAAAATTCTAATGGATTCAAGCTCTGTACTATTCCATTTAAGTCGTTTTTTGCGACCCGGATTTCGCCTTTCGGCATCTTCAGGCGTCGTGTACACTCACCAAAGGCAAACACACACTGACAACGAACACCCTTAACTCTACCTTATATAGTAAAACAATACAATAAAGTAGGTAAAAACTCCATTACCTACCTATTTAGTCAGAAATTACAACAAAAAGTACAATAAACAAATTATGAATAGCTGAAGTGTCAGTAAAAAACCCAATTAGTAAAAACCCTATCTTATTAATAACAATACACTGGACGGCATATTATTATAATAAATCGTCAAACCTAATAATAGGTCAAAATTCTTTATAACAATAAAAAATACTACACTCAAGAGGTGTAAATCGTCAATTCTAAGAAAAATAATTAATCGAGTTAACTAATGAGATGTCTATAATAATACTACTTACAAGGTACCTACTTTTATTTTTATAACATTATTTTTTAACAAAAACAAAATTATACATATAAACTCGCTTAATATAATATATAACTCACCTAACATAACATATATATATATTATACAATTATGCATACCTAAATCCTCATCCCTAGACTCTCATACAAATATATATAATCTCATACAAACATATATAAATTGTGTGTCAATACAATTGACCATAATATAGTCTCATATGTAAAACATCATATTATAGGATATAACAAAGGGCTACTAGGAAAGCTGAGTTGTTATACTATAATGCGATCGGCTTCAGTCAATTTAATATAATAATCAATGGCTAGAAAGCAGTTCTAATTTTCTATATTGAAATTCCTCATTTTTAGTATATTATAATAAATTGGGAAATTATATTTAAAACTGGGTCACATTAAGCTCTGATTATCTGTCTCCGTATTTTGAGATTAAGTAACCAGTAAATTTTATGGAAAATTCCTACAAATATTATAAGTACATATATTAGCAAAATCAAAAAGTATGTACTGAAATCAATATACCTTCCATTCAAATATTTACTTTAAATTTAATATGAATCCAAAATATATTGAAATATTACATATTATAATATTAATACTTTCAACCGAAGGTACTTGATGGAATTTGAATTTAAATTCTAATGGATTCAAGCTCTGTACTATTCCATTTAACCCTTTACTGCATAGTGTCGCAAATTTGCGACATTTCAAACTATTTCGATATAGCCAATGCCATCTGTGTAAATTATCAAATAATATCCTTTTTCGATGCCTAGAAAACTGTTTTACCATAAACATCTTACTTTACCGATTTTGTTTGTAAATTTCAAGAAATAAAACATTTCTGCATTATAGTCTCTGCATTTCTGCTTTGACAGTTGACGAATTCGTATGTACGCGAAAATCCGCATTTGTAAATAAATAAAAAAAAATATACAGAAGATTGAAATTGGTTGAATAAAAATATCTACACATCAAATAAGGTGTGTACATTAGTTTTTTATAATTGTTTTCATTTGGTTTTGTATTTTGTCATACTAAAATGTAAGATTTCCAAATGTCATAAATCTGCGACACCAGGCAGTAGCATACAAAATTTAATGAAATTTTCGAAAAATATTTTTTTCATTATTTTTCCTTCATTCACAAGGCATTTTGACACCAAGAAAAAATAAAAATTTTCAAAAAAAAAAAATCATGCAGTAAAGGGTTAAGTCGTTTTTTGCGACCCGGGTTTCGCCTTTCGGCATCTTCAGGCGTCGTGTACACTCACCAAAGGCAAACACACACTGACAACGAACACCCTTAACTCTACCTTATATAGTAAAACAATACAATAAAGTAGGTAAAAACTCCATTACCTACCTATTTAGTCAGAAATTACAACAAAAAGTACAATAAACAAATTATGAATAGCTGAAGTGTCAGTAAAAAACCCAATTAGTAAAAACCCTATCTTATTAATAACAATACACTGGACGGCATATTATTATAATAAATCGTCAAACCTAATAATAGGTCAAAATTCTTTATAACAATAAAAAATACTACACTCAAGAGGTGTAAATCGTCAATTCTAAGAAAAATAATTAATCGAGTTAACTAATGAGATGTCTATAATAATACTACTTACAAGGTACCTACTTTTATTTTTATAACATTATTTTTTAACAAAAACAAAATTATACATATAAACTCGCTTAATATAATATATAACTCACCTAACATAACATATATATATATTATACAATTATGCATACCTAAATCCTCATCCCTAGACTCTCATACAAATATATATAATCTCATACAAACATATATAAATTGTGTGTCAATACAATTGACCATAATATAGTCTCATATGTAAAACATCATATTATAGGATATAACAAAGGGCTACTAGGAAAGCTGAGTTGTTATACTATAATGCGATCGGCTTCAGTCAATTTAATATAATAATCAATGGCTAGAAAGCAGTTCTAATTTTCTATATTGAAATTCCTCATTTTTAGTATATTATAATAAATTGGGAAATTATATTTAAAACTGGGTCACATTAAGCTCTGATTATCTGTCTCCGTATTTTGAGATTAAGTAACCAGTAAATTTTATGGAAAATTCCTACAAATATTATAAGTACATATATTAGCAAAATCAAAAAGTATGTACTGAAATCAATATACCTTCCATTCAAATATTTACTTTAAATTTAATATGAATCCAAAATATATTGAAATATTACATATTATAATATTAATACTTTCAACCGAAGGTACTTGATGGAATTTGAATTTAAATTCTAATGGATTCAAGCTCTGTACTATTCCATTTAACCCTTTACTGCATAGTGTCGCAAATTTGCGACATTTCAAACTATTTCGATATAGCCAATGCCATCTGTGTAAATTATCAAATAATATCCTTTTTCGATGCCTAGAAAACTGTTTTACCATAAACATCTTACTTTACCGATTTTGTTTGTAAATTTCAAGAAATAAAACATTTCTGCATTATAGTCTCTGCATTTCTGCTTTGACAGTTGACGAATTCGTATGTACGCGAAAATCCGCATTTGTAAATAAATAAAAAAAAATATACAGAAGATTGAAATTGGTTGAATAAAAATATCTACACATCAAATAAGGTGTGTACATTAGTTTTTTATAATTGTTTTCATTTGGTTTTGTATTTTGTCATACTAAAATGTAAGATTTCCAAATGTCATAAATCTGCGACACCAGGCAGTAGCATACAAAATTTAATGAAATTTTCGAAAAATATTTTTTTCATTATTTTTCCTTCATTCACAAGGCATTTTGACACCAAGAAAAAATAAAAATTTTCAAAAAAAAAAAATCATGCAGTAAAGGGTTAAGTCGTTTTTTGCGACCCGGGTTTCGCCTTTCGGCATCTTCAGGCGTCGTGTACACTCACCAAAGGCAAACACACACTGACAACGAACACCCTTAACTCTACCTTATATAGTAAAACAATACAATAAAGTAGGTAAAAACTCCATTACCTACCTATTTAGTCAGAAATTACAACAAAAAGTACAATAAACAAATTATGAATAGCTGAAGTGTCAGTAAAAAACCCAATTAGTAAAAACCCTATCTTATTAATAACAATACACTGGACGGCATATTATTATAATAAATCGTCAAACCTAATAATAGGTCAAAATTCTTTATAACAATAAAAAATACTACACTCAAGAGGTGTAAATCTAAAATTAATTTAAAAACAACTTCCACGTAAAATGGTCAAGAAAATAATATGAATAGACATGGTGAACGTTTCTTCTTTAAAATTTTAATGAAAAGTAATTTATTACAACTGAATAAGTACGCTTTTTCACATTATAACGATCCCGCAATCGACGCGTTAGATACGCCTATTCTATGCTTTTGCTGGAATCAAAAATACTGTAGAATTTACAAAATGATTTTAGTTTTAAATAATTTTATTAAATTTTCATCATGTAAAATTTTAAAGAATACATTTATTTATTGTGTATAGTGTTAGCGAACCTTTTTACGTGCGTGTGCCAAAATTTCCCAAATATAATTTTTCGACTGTCTGACGTGCCGAGCAATGTTTCATGTCGAAAAAAATGGTTTTTAAAAATTCTGTTAAAAAAAAATAAACATTATAATTGAGTTCTTGACATTCTATCTTTCACCGTGTTTCTAGCCGAAAACGTAACTTTTATTCTTTGAATAATTTTTTCATTGTCTTTTTTTTTTTTAAGTGATCGTGGGAGCATTTTTACTACTCTTTTTTCATATTATAATAAATAACTGAACGGTTTTCCATTTTTAGCGATTATGTTTGAGACAAAATAACAAATAGCTATTATATTTGAATCACTGCCGATACATCTCATTAGGTTTGTTGATTGAATATTTTTATTTTTAATTGCTCGATCAATAAATTCGTAAAGAATAAGGACCGACCTATGCAATTATATTTATATATATATATATATATATATATATATATATATAATAATATATATATATATAATAATATATATATATATATATATTAAACGTAATGGTTATTCTTGATTTGTCTGTTATTTGTTTATATAATGTGATGTGTCATATTTTATCCATGAAATTCATAATTTCCGTTTGCAGATCGATTGGTAAATATTATTGGTAAAAAATAAATAATTAAAACCAAAGAAAATACGCATGGCTATGACATCATTATTTTTTAATATTATACGTATATTTTACACTACTTTTCGTAAAAAAAATATTTTTTAAATTATTACTTAAAACATTGGCGTGCCATAGGTTCACCATCACTGAACTATAATATACACTAAAAGCAAAAATACTTCACTAAAAGCATTAGATACTTTAAAAACGTATATATAATAATAGTATTCAAAAGAAACGGGAAAGAAATCGTACATAAAAATTGTTGGAATTAAATTATACGACGTGTATCCAAGGCATATCTAAAATTTCCCCCATCATCTCTCGGGTATATTGAACATTTAAAGAGAGACGCGGCTTTCGCTCAAATTCTGCTTGAGAGTTTTTTTATTTTATTTGTATTCCAAAACTCAAAGAGCGCCATAGTCATAATGTTCAATTTTTACAATACTTTTTACCCGCAAGACATGAATTTGAATTCGGTTTTGTAATGAAATTATTATGACAAGATTACAAGCTTCATAATATTATGCTCAAATTTCAATGAAAACATGATGTAATAGGTTATAATGACAGATTAAAACAATAAGTACTTTATTGTTGTCTATAGAATCAAACGAAGAAAATAATTTTAATATAATATTATATTATTTGTGCTGAAAATTTAAAATTAATTATGCTGTCTTGTACTTATTTATTCATTCATGGCAGTGCTCCGCAACCTTTTCCCACCCCCGGCACACCAAAGGTTTTCTCAGAATTCCGCGACACACTTAAAACAATTTATACACCAAAACATGGGCCGCCCTACCTATCGCTAAGGTTAAAGACAGTGTGATACTCTAAAATAGTGTTCGAGGTAAAATCAATGGTATTGATTTTATGTGTAGCGATTTTTTGTATGGTTACTTGTCGGGTTACGAATAATTATTTGTCGAGTGTTTCACATGTTTTAAAATATTAATACTAACGCAATAAAATAGCACCGCAGGCGAATTTTTTTGACTCGAAAATAAGAACTGAACTGCGATAGCCTTGTCGAAAATCCGGGGATATTTTTATTAACTGAAATCCAGCAAATAGCCAATGGAACATCGGCGAAGTTTACTTTTAGCGTCCCGTCGTTTATCAATTCAACAAATTCCTCTCGAATTTATAGGAAAAGCGCCTCTATAGAATTTTCGGCATTGGTTGCAAAAGGGTTTCTTATCCAGTCGCATTGATTGTATGAAAGTAATGATGAAATTTTTTTTGCAGCAAATTTAATGTTTTTGAGACGGATCCATAATTAATTGCTTGTTTTCAATGGTGGTATGGTAGTTCCTTTGGAACATTTAAAGAGATCTTTGTCTTAACTCCTCCTGCCAAAATTTTTAAATTCTTCTAATTAACCAGGGCACGTCAATATATTCTGACCTTGCATTGTTTTATTAAGTTCATCCAGGTGCTCAAATATATTACCAGCCATGTACGCAAATTTGGCTCTTGCACCACGGCACACCTAGCGTCGTCTCGCGGTACACCAGTGTGCTGCGGCACACTGGTTGCGGAGCACTGATTTATGGGATTACTATTTATAATTGTTCAAATACTAGGTATAATGATATAGCAATATATAATTGATTGATAAACAAAACTGTATATTGGTTATTTATTGTATGCACTTGTACACTGTTTTATAATTTGACGATGTATGTAGGCACTTTTTAGTGAACTGTAATTTTTGTATGATTGTGATGGTGGATGTGGATGCTGGGGGCTGTTACACGGGCATTAGTCCAGGCATTAACCTAAGTGAAGTTCAGCTGTCTTGATGAAGCTTGTCCTTGGTTCATACCCTCACGTCCTAGTAGACACTCGCACGGTATACTTGAGTTTATATTATGATAAATGAAGAGACACCTTACGCTGGTAACACGGCTTGGCAGGTTGTTTGATTTACATAGTTTGCATGGAGACTCAAATAGAATTATTGCTTCCACTACGGTTACATTGTACACGCTCGTAGATTGCACTTAATTTATTTAGTCACTCGTGTATGCTCTTTGAATTACTAGTTAACTACAGTCAAACTATAATAGGCCTGGACGCGCTCGTTGTCTTGATGTAACTGAAGTTTATTTATCAATAACGGTCGACTAATGACTCGTTACTTAGTTGCACCTAGACTTGCGACAATACTTTGGATTGTAGGTATAATAGAAATATTAGAATGCGGGCGACCATAATTTGCCCAACCAATGTATATATATAAATAATTTAGTTATCTATGTGAATTTATTTTTTATTAGTTTTATGTCACATTAGAATAAAAAGAGTTTGCGAGAAACGCCTAGTTAATTGAAATGTTGATTTTGAACTGCTTGATTAGAAGATTCAATATCGACTGATTATTATAACCTAATATTAATATAAGTTAGAGTGTGGAGTACTTAACTATAGTCTGATGACGTTAGTTATAATTTATTTTGATAGATATTACTATAGTGTGAGAGAAAAAGAGAGATACGTTAAAAATAGGAGTGGAGGTTTGTATTACTGAACAGATTTTGTTTTTACGAGAAATGGATGTCAGTCACTTGCTCAACCTATTAGATCCGTACTCTGACTTCAAGCAGAAATTGAAAAACAATGTGAATTTTCAAGATCCCGCATTCGAACCTGGAGCCTAAAGTACAGATATTCTGCGCAGTTCTGATTACAAAACGATTATTTGGAAGTAAAATAATGATATTACAAAATATATTACGAACAAAACAAATAAAAATAGCATAGCTGTCATCAGCATTATGCATGTAAAATGGTTATTAATAAAATTATACGTACATATTATATGTTGTAGTAGGTGATGAAAATAACGAGAAATAATTTGAAAAGCATGAAAAATGTTTATGATGGTTTCAGAAGATATTCATTAATTATTATTATTTTTCAAAATAATACGTTTGCATGCGCAAGACATTTTCCTTGACAACAGTAAAAAAATAATGATGAGATTAGGTAACAACTTAATAAGGGGACTTTAAGTGATCTATTCTTGATATTTTACAGTAGGCATATTTCTGATTAATTATAGATGGCAGTATAAAGCTTATAATAATCAATAATAATTTTAATATTTTTCCATGTAAATCCATGGATAGAGTTTTTGTAATAATATACATATAGTAATAATTTATTATAATACCATCGTGCGATAGCCTGATAATAACGTGCCGTATTATTATAGCACCATGGGTGTTAGGTTTGAATCCCGGATCTAGAAAAATTCACGTGTTGTTTCTTCAATAATATGTGTTTGAACCCAGATAGTATGAATGAAATAGATTGAGTGAGTGATTAAATCGTATTTCTCGTCAATAAATCCAATCGTTACCTAACTCAGATCCCGTATAGCATTAAAAAGTAAAAAAAAAATGAATTTTTATAACAGGTATCTTTTTAAGATATTTTAAAAATGTTTATTTTCAAATATAATATCTATATAGCATATTTCAAAGTTTAAATAAATAGATTTGACTGTGAAAGAGCAGCTTTTCCAAGTCGTTTATTCCCTAGAGAAAATTATAAATTTTCAAACTCAGTATTGATTTTCTTTCTTAAAGCAAGCTTCCTATACCCCCCACAAACGATCCATCATCGGCCTAGGGATGTCAAATCACCTAACTGTTTTAATACCTGGGGAGGCCAGGCATAACCCGTGTACTTCGAATACATGAATAAACATAATCAGAAGGTACAATATGTATTTGGATTAAAATTAAATTTACGTAGGTAATTAGTCATACGCAAATTATTCTATATATATCTTATATATTTTGGTATATATATATATTGTTATGTCTGAAAACTCATCCAATAATTAAACTTCAGGTATTTAATTTATCATGATGATTATTTATAATACTATAAAATAATCATGGTAATAAGTAGGTACATATTATAAACAAGTATTAATGTGAATGGTCGTATTGTAAGTAACATCTATCAACATAAAAAAAGAACTTACGATGTCAGACGATAATTAATTAGTACTCGTCATTCAAACTTATCATATTACATAGTATTAGGTATAATGATTAGTCGATATCAAACTTTTCAATCAAGCAGTTTACAAATAATCTCCCAATTGAATAATAATTGTTCCTCGTATACTGTATTTTTGTATGAGATTGACATTAAAGTATTAAATACTAAATTGTCATAGATAACTAGACTAATATAAAATGTAACACCGTGTACAAGTGCATGCAATAGAACAATCATAAAAATGGTTCTGTGTTTATTAATCTATTATGCATCCAACTTGCCATCCAAGGAAAGATCAATGATAAGCGTAGCAGAGGTCGGCACCGCATTTCGTGGCTTAAGAACTTCCGTGATTGAAACGATTGCAGGTCCACTGAACTGTTCCGGGCAGCAAATCTAAGATCCCTTTGATAGTGGCCGACCTTCGCTAGGGGATGGCACAATAAGAAGAATGTATCCATATAAAAGTAAGCTTAGTGTTGGAAATTTCATATAATTTATAATAAAAGGTGGTTTTCAAAAATACGTCGTTAAAGAGTTCTGCAGTTCTTTGGCCTCACAGTAAGAAGAAAAAACAATAATTTGTCTACAAAAATGTTGAGAATTACGCGAAACACAATGTTCCGATTAAGGGAAACATGCTGCAAGTAGTAACAATAGAATAATAAGGAAAATACTTTAACTATAGTTTTATTTTTAACTTTAAAACGAAGACGTTTAAAATAATACACAACTGTAGCGGTCGATGACTTCGGGCCTTGTCAGCATTATAAAGATAGTATAAGAATTAGCAAATCATATCAAATATCTCACAATCGTCGCATCTACAGTCAGCATATTCTACACGCGTGACATTCTTCGATGTGATCAAAACATTCGATGTGCAATAACGCGGACGCCAGCAGATTTTTCGATTTGCAAACTTCATCGAAAATGACTAGCAATTTACCAAATATTCATGAATATAATAAGCGGGTCATAGTTGATGAGTTTAAACATCTATTAGTATCAATCTTAACCTCAGTCCGATCAGTAAGCTTCGTATCCGTCGCCCCGCATCGCATTCTGTTCTACTGAGACTCGGACCTCGGAACAGTTTCTCAAGTATTGTAACATACTCTTCTTTCAACTGTTTACGCTGTAAATAAAACTCGCTCCTCGCACCGCAGCATCAACCAAATCTCGACTTCTTCATCCATCACAACATGGCTCCCACAGTGATGACCTCCACCTAAATGTGTAATATAAATATTGCATATTATGATCATTAACCATTAATTATTTATTTAATGCGAAGAGATATGGTATCATAATGACACAAATAGCATTACTATATGTTTAATAAATCCCAAAGTATTGATTGATGACCATGCGGTACTCTCTCAAATTTATTATTCGATACATGAAAAATATAGCGGCTATTCGGGTGGAATCGAAAATACTCGAGTCGCAGCTCTAATCACGTCGCAGTTTTTTTCGACTCAATATTTCCGCGAAGCCTGATTTTCGCTCATTTTTTCGACACAGGCTTTCTCCTTTCTGAAAAGCGTAAGACAGACGTCGGGTTTTTTTATGGGAGACGTCACAGCTATGACGGGTCGCTGACGTCCCGCGCGAAATTCTCCCGATGTACACAGCGCGGAGCGAACAAAAACTAACCGCTATTTGATAAGACAAGAATGGGCCTTTGTCATCGGTTAATTTAATCATTCTTCGACAGGCGTCAGTACAATACTGATAGAACGCTATTGTTTCTTTCTGCAAACCCTATACACTGAATAATAATAAGCATACTTAATTTATTAATTACAAATATATATTTTTTGAAAGCACTTCTGAGAAAATATATTATAAACCAATAGAAAAATCTTTTTGAAAAAAGTATGACACCCCGCAGGAATCAAACCTGCATCTCTCGGGTTTCGCGCCCTCCTAGGCAGAGGACTAAATCACGAACACTACGGTTTTACACTAACACAAACAACATGTATCTTTAAATGCCTAGCAGTGGCAAAGGGTGGAGGTAAGCTGTT
Source organism: Rhyacophila brunnea (assembly GCF_057557595.1). Lineage (NCBI taxonomy): Eukaryota > Metazoa > Arthropoda > Insecta > Trichoptera > Rhyacophilidae > Rhyacophila > Rhyacophila brunnea. The sequence continues at coordinate 16,307,708 of NW_028232893.1, read as the reverse complement.
ACGATTTGACAATCATAGTCTACACTTAATATTGTCAGTCATACTTATTTATTTTCATTGAAAAAGAATACAATTTACAGATGGTGCTAGTTAGTTTTAAAGTTTAATTAAACCCTGCCTAAACCAAACCATATAATAGTTTAGGTATACTATGGGCAATCCGACAAAAATAGTACACACTATTTCAGGAATAGGTACTTATTTGTTTTCGTTGAATTCAGAATACATATTACATTTTATGGTGTTTGTTATTTTTTTTAATTTATTGAGCCCTGACTAGGGAATCCAATCTTAAATATTGATCCCAAAATTTCGGGATTACAATATGATGATTCCGGGATTGGCATTATTTCAATAGTTAATATTAAATTTTTATATATACAAATACCGTTGATAACATCAGTCAACAATAAATCTAGTATAATTTTTAGTATTTAAGACATTTATTGTTAGTATTGTGTACGTTCAATCTTGGAAATACATAGGTTTAATGCTTCTGCTTCATAAATCTAATAAGTCAGCCAAATATGAAATTGTCGTAAAACGTATGAGATCATAGTGGAATCATTTTGTTAAAATTGCGAAGCATTGTTTTTTCAAAATCATTCTCATTTTTATTAATTTATGTGGCAACACATGGCTAATAAATTAAACTTCATTCAAACTCAGTTTGTTTCTAATGTAGTTATATGTTATTAAAAGTATTTTTTCTGTTATATTTTCGTTTTTATTTGATTTTCCATAAAACTTGATAAAAAAATCAATCCCGAAAGTTTCGGAATTATGCTTACCAATCCCGGGATTTATAGGTATCGAAAATAGTTCGGGATCCCGGGATTGGAATCCCTAGCCCTGACTAACCAAACCAAAATAGATAAAAAATATTCTTATATCTTAAAAATATCTTAAATGATGAATGAATTATTACATAATTTTAGATATTTTATAAATAGACGTATATTTTTTGATTACTATTTATTATGGTTTGAATTACGTGGGGTTTAATTGAATTTTAAAATTAACAAACACTGTCTATACATTTAGTGTTATATCAATTAAAACAAATACATTTAACTGACACAGTTTATTATGCACAATTTATGTCAGATCTTGTCCTCCGCCTTACGCTTCTTTCACATTACACAGCACAACACTCAATCACAAACTGAGCTTGTGACGGAAAAAAAACCGTGCATAAACCATAGTGTGAAATGGTTACGCTACTGATGCTTAGAATGGTAGAGACAAGTCATGTATAAGGCTGATTGATGGTCATGAGTTTCTGTAATAAAAAAAAGATCCAATTGACTCTCATTAATAAAATATATTACACAGAATATCTATTAATTCATTAATTTGCCACGGAGATATATTATATAATTATGTATTTTTAAACAATATTATAATATAGTCACTATTTCACTAAGTCTCTTATAATTAATTCTTATATCAATAGTCACTATTCCACTAAGTCTCTCATAATTAATTCTTATATCAATATTTTATCTTATAACTTTTCCAACAGAAACTTTCGTATATTCTGGCATTTCAAAAATAAAACGATTCCTGTTAAATACTCGTATATCAATGACACTAAAATTAAATTTAAATTCTCGCTCCTTCTCTGATTGATAGCTACAGATTCATCAAAATATTAACTGAGTTAGTATTGGGAGGTTATTTCAAAGTGAAAACGGTACCTACACGATCGCAAAAGGTTTCAGAAATATTAATAATCACTTTGGGGTTCAGTCGTTTGGTTTTACTACATCAGCTGTAGACGTATCTATCCTATTACTATCTTGTTAATAATGTATTAGCAGAGTTTGCAATATTACTTATTTTTAATACGAAACTCTATAAATTTAATAGTATCATAAAGTAAGTACTGTAATGTTTTGACTACCGTTTACCTTGCAATATACGACAGAGAGCTATGAGTGGTTACTTTATTTCAAGATAGTAGAGTGTATACGACAGTGGCGAAGACTACATACTAGACGATTAATTAAAGAGTACATTCTTAAAAATAATATTTTTTTACTTCATATTGACGTATTTATATTATATTATATAAAAATAATTTATTCAATTTGCCAACGGCATCTATCGTATAATTATGTAGGAATGTATTATATAATAAGCACCATCTGTCGAAAGTTTTAAAAAATATGCCACATCGCGTCTTTCTTCAACATTGTATTGTATGGATTATTTGCTGAATCCGGACGTTTTTTTTTATTGAGTTTATGTCACGTGACCTCGGGGTGCCTGTACTAGTACATACAAATCGATAGGCAGTTGAAGCTGCTCCTTTTTCATTTCACTCACATTTCATTCACACATTTTTCCATAGTATTATTATCTATGGCTGCACGTTTGTTCATAATATTGCAAATAAAATCTGTCGCATACAATTACGTCATATAAATATTAATTGTTGTTAAAAAAAATCGGTATGTGTACTTATGTACGCGCGTTAGAAGTTATACTTCTTTGGCGTTTTGGCTTTTGGCTTATGATAACCTAGATTCTTCGACTAGCTCTGAATTATCTTGTTAAATTACACACTCAAGAAAAAGGACCGCTTATTGGAACGCCGTTGGTTTATTTATATTTATACACTTTAACTTATATTGCTAAATTATATAATTATTTACTGTTGTTTTTATTTTTAAAGTTACAACTGCTACTTACGTTAAATAGTTTGTTTACGTAAGAAATTCAAATGGCCGACAATAATAAATTCGTTTCTTAGGCAATGGAACAATTCTTCGTACATATAATAATAAATTCGCTGCCCAGGTAACAGAACAATTCAAAACTATAATAATTATACTGCATAATCGTCACAATTGCATTATCATACTGTGGCGTAAAGGCAGTGCGTTCGGCTGATAACCGAAAAATTGTTGTTCGAATCCAATCGAGTGCGATTTTTTTCGTGTGAAAAAATAAATTATATATTACATATCACACGCCAAAAATACACTCTGATTTGATTTGCCAAACGCGCCTAAAGAAAACGTATAACTTCAATAAAAAAAAATTATTTATCTCGTGATTTTTATTTATCAGTTAGTTCAGTCATAGACTAAGATGGGTAATTTGTTCAGTCAGTTATGTATGTCAGTTGAGATTATAATATATTGTACCTTAGCCATTCGTCAGTGTTTTAAATATTGAATATTTTAAAATGTCTAGTTTTACGGCTAAAATAATTAATTGTAACTTATTATGAAACCGATACACTACAAAAGATTTTTGATGATTTTACAGATAACAATATGTTTGGAGCGGATGTTACGTATATAAATGTTTGGAAAATATATAATTCAACTCATTGATCAATTTTAGATCGTCAGTGAGCTTTTGAAATTTCATCGATTTAGTGTGTTCATCAGTAGTCATCATCATCAGCCGGGGTCAATCCACTGCTGGATGAAGGCCTTCCTTAGCTTCGTCTAACTCTCTCGGTCCTGTGTCGCTTGCTGCCACGTATCTCCGCCGAACTTTACCAGTTCGTCAATCCAGCGGCTTTTAGGGCGACCCTGTGGCGGTTTCGTGCCCTTTGGGTACCATTGAATGACAGCATTTGTCCAGCGGCCCTCCTTTCGGCGAGCAATGTGCCCCGCCCATCTCCATTTCAGCTGTTTGGAATCGTCTATTACATCGCGTACTCCTGTCTGTTTTCTAACCCATTCGTTTCTCTTACGGTCCTTTCGCGTGATGTCCAACGTACACCTCTCCATGCCTTGCTGAGCGACTCTTAGCCTTTGTACATCTCTCGTGTTGAGGGTCCAAGTCTCGCAGCCATACGCAAGCACGGGTACCACACATTGGTTGAAAACCTTACGCTTAAGACATAATGGTAGGAGTCATCAGTAGTAAAATCGGATTATCTTCTTTTTGCCCGTAAGTATATCTGAGTAATGTGCTTTCTCCACAGTTAATTTCTTTCCAAAAGTTACACCTCGCCACTGGTATTTAGGACCATATCAAACCCATACAAATATATTAATAAACTATTATTTTTTCATTCAATGAACATTCATAAATCTTGTAAATAATTACTCGTTGAATAAAAAATATTGTTTATTTAAGTACCTTCATTGTATCAAAAAAAAAATGTGGGGATCCTAACACTACTTAGGAATTATAAATGAAGGTAATAATAATACTTTGATTTAAAATACAAAAGCCGACTGGCAAAAATTTAGCAATTATATAAAGCGCTTCAGAGAGTATTATTAAAACTGCTAGTTAATTTCGTCGCAATTAGATAGGATTCACATAGATTGGTTAATGAAGCAGAGGGACGCGGTTTAAATCTCGCTGGTTGTCAAAATTATTTTAAAGATTTTTTGTTTTGGTTATATTATATTTTTCTGAGGTGTTTTCAAATTATTTATGCACAGTTATATATGTATTTTTTAACTTGATCCGTGCCACGGACGAATTAACTCGCCAAAGCATTGTATGTCGCGTCAGGCCACGGACGAATATATTCGCGGGTTCTTGTAAACGTCATTACTTCTGAATAAACATTCTGTGTATATTTTCTAAACAATATTTATAATTTTAGTGTGAAAATATATTCACGATAAACTTTATAAACATGTTGTGTTGCTAAGTTTTCACAAATATTTATTCCGTTCCTATTTCATATTTTTTAAAGGATTTATTTTATTTCAAAAATAACTGGCCTACAAGTGTTCACCTAGTAAAATTTGGCTGGCAGTGATAAGGTTAAATACTATACATTATTAAATTATTACTACAGGACCTATTCATCGAAAGACGATATTTTATACTTTGTATTATGTCCAATACTTTTGTTGGAACTATTACACAATTATTTTCTTTTTGATCTCTGCAGTTAATGCTCAACATGCACATTTTATATAGATTAGCTTTTTTATGTTCGACAGTCCATAAATATGCGCCTTCACTCACACATTGAAGTTTGAATTAACAGATTTTTGATGATAAATTTATGTTAGCCATTTGCTCAACATATAAGGTCCATTGAAAAACGACATGTGATTTTTTTATACTAAATACAGTATTTGAACTCAAGATCCACTCCATTATAGGCCAACATGTTACAGCTCGGCCATCATGGGCGTAATATTCATCATTAATATTGACAGTTCCAGTACCAAATATCATTACCTGTATTAGTTTTCTCTAAAATCAAATCAAAATACGATACTGTTCCGTAAAATTTATGTTTACGGGCAACTGTATATAAAACAAATACGTCACCTAAGGGGGCCTTGGGGTGTTTCTGAACTGTGGTGGGATGGCGCGGCGTCAGTGCCCCCTAAGGAGAGCCTATGTCTCAATGCGAATATTGTCAAAATAATTTATTTTTGTATATTATTATCAGTCGATTGGTATTGTTGAAAAATACAAAAGCTGTCGTCAATCATTCATTCCCAGGCGTTTTTAACGATATCGTGGGAGAATATAATACATATTTTATTATTTTTATGGTCTTATGTTAATTTTTTTACAATATTTTTAACATTTTTCTATAGAATACAATACAACATAATTATTAAAAAAATAACGTAAGGTTAGGAAACGTAATATTTTTTCAACTTAATAATAATTTCATTCTTTTAATACTTAGGTAACTTTTGTAGTTGTTTTTTTTTTAATTATAATATTTTTATTTGGTATTACATCCAACTACTAAATTTAAATTTTTTTATATGGATAAAATAAATATTTGATTAACAAATACCTAACTATTTTATGATTGTATGACTGCTCGATCGAAAAATTCGCTATCTAATTTGTGTGTAAGTCAGGGTTTGGACCTAATAGGTTGAGCAAGTGGCTGACATCAATTTCTCATAAAAAATCTGTTAATACAATCTTCTACTCTGTAGAGGCCCATATGATCATATGAGGATCGGACATGGTCGAAAAAAAATAGTGTAGGTAGGTACACATATAATATAAAAAAAAACATTTATGAATAGTGAAATATTTGATGTCTTAAGCGTAGTAGGTACTGTATAATATTAGAATCATCATCAACATTGACTTGTTGGAAATTTGAATAACTATTTAAAATGAATTCCATTTTTTCTTCATGTTTTTTCTCTGAATAAGCAAATGACAATTTCAATGATTTTTCTTTGTTAGGATATCAATAGTTATAGTGACATTTCTATGAGAATAAGCGAACATAAGGATATGCCATAAAAAGTATCATAACAAAACAGCCTCAAGTCTAAATAGCGTTTCCTATCGCAGAAGGAAGGGTTTATTGTTGCAGTAGGGATGCTTTTTCAATAAATGCCCATCGTTTGAGATGTTCTTTTATGGTTTTATGATATCCTGTACCCGAAAAGACCGAAACTTGAAAGGGTTGAAATAAACAAATATTTATTTATATTTACGTAAATAAAATATTGCAAATGAAATATGCAAATAATATATTTTGACATTACAGTAAAAAACTTTCTCGTTTTAATATTATTAGTTTATAGATAAGAAAAATATAATTTATAAATTCATATTATTTCTATTATTATGTTTCAATAAAACTTATCTATTAGTTGCAACGTCAGTTACTTTCATATTCTATTATAAGATAATCACAATATATTTTCAAGCAAATTCAGCACTGCAAATAGAATATTTTATATTTGTAGCAATCATACTACTCAGCGATACAAGGGCGACATACTTTAATATGTATGTTTTGTTGTCAAAATAAAACAATAGAACGGAAGCGATTGTCAACATAATATCCTCAATCATTACTAGATTGGTAGGGTCTATTATGATTTGTTTAATTGCGACAATGTCTCTTGTAATGTATGAACTGCATTTAAGTTGCCTAGAGTCCTAACTCACATTTTTAATTATTTATATTTGAGTAAAATATACCAAGTAATTTTTAAACATATTTTTTTTTGACCATGTCCGATCCTAATAGGATCATATGGGCCTCCACAGAGTAGAGGTTTATATTAACAGATTTTTTTTATGAGAAATAGATGTCAGCCACTTGCTCAACCTATTAGGTCCATATCCTGACTCACACACATATTGAAAAACAATATGTGTACTTGCCAGACCCAGGATTCGAACCTGGGACCCACGGCATGATAGTTCAACGCTTATGCCGCGCGGCCACCGTGGGCGTAGTAGTCTATATAAATAAAAATACCTGGGTATCAAAATTCATTTTAAACCATGTGAAAATCGTTGACAAAGTTGACTGTGGGTGTTATAACTCACATATTTTAATGTTAGTTCTGTCACCATGCCCTTTCTAACTAATCGGGCGCTATATTTATCATAGTGTGCTGTATATCTGCAGCCTAAGGTGTAAAATTTATATATAATATTTAAAAAAAATGTAAATCGACTCACTCACTCATTAATATTCAAGGGAGTTCAATATCTTTCTTCTAATTACAAAAAAACAGCTCTGGTGGTTTCTTGCGATTATCTCAAAACTCGATTTTTGTGATATGTGAGTTATGACTTTTATAGGCAACTCATTTGTATGAATAGCAAAGACAATCCAAAAATCCTCACTCCACTCGAGTCCATCACTCAGCGCACTAATCATCTTTCGGTTATATTGAAATCTCGGTACATCGCTATTCAGTTCAATAATAAACTCAATATTATCAGCATATCCGTATCCGCGATTATATTATCACTTTGTCATCGTTATCATTGTATTTATTTATTCTTGTAACGATAAATAAATTACTCCCTCCCCACAACATCCAAGCAACCACTACATTCTCTCCCCACACCCATCATCATTCCCAAATATTAATATGATATAAGTAGATATACCTAGTGATTTAATATGACCTAGGTTATTTATCATTATGTCCAGTCAATGATGAATGAAGAATGATGAATGAAACAATAAAATCAATGAATTACCTACATAACAAAATAATACTATCATAGAGGTATTTTATGATATTATATATTTTATGGTATTTTATGATATTATGTAACCATTTCAAATTCAGAACGCATTATTTTGATATCAACTTTAAATAAGATTTTTAAAAAAAAAGAAACAAATGAATGCGACTGCTTATGTCACCTGCATACTATTCACTCATTTTAAACAAGATTCAAAACAAAAATAAACGAACATTCCATCTACTGTCACTTGTTTACAAACTACGTTTATATGATCACCTCTTCTCTAATGTCATAAAGTGTCATTTGAAAACGTATTTTTATTCAGTGATGGCTACAAATTTTCAAACCTATCAGAATAAGTTGGGTGCCGTAAAAATTTTCAAAATGTATTTTCTCTATCTACTTACATAGTAAACGTTATCTTTATTTTTTACTTAACGCAAATTTCACGTTGTTATGTTTTCAGTAACGGAAATCCTTACTAAGGGGCCCGATCTTTCACGTGATTTAGTGGAAAGTGTATGTCAGTAATACGACTCGATGGATGTTAATCTTCAGTGATGTTTATTCGTCATCGTCTCAAAGTAAAGTTACATGGTGTAAAAAAGAAAAAGAACTCAGGAGAGTCCGATCACAGTGAAACAACTCGAAAAGTAAAGCTGAGTTAAGAACAAGTTGAATTGTCTGAGTTGAATGATATTAGAAACATTTACAATAGTATAACTTTAATATGAAACAGTAAGTTAATAAATTAAGAAAAATATTAGTGACGCTTAGTTCTTGTACAAGGGTTATTTATATGTATGTTTGTACTATAGCTATATATGGTGGATAAATTGAAGTTGATCAATAATATAATATTGAGTAGGTACATTGCAAGAGTCGAAATGACGCATTATAAAATAAATAAATAATAAATCATTATTTAAACAGACAATTATAATACAAAATAGACATATTATGTTACTAAATATAATCAGAAGCTTATTACTAATTTTGGTAAATGTGCCGCAGAGGTGGACATGAGATTTTACAACTTTCTTTTTAGACCAAACCAAACCAAATCTAACATAACCTAACCTAATCTAACCTACCACAACCTAATATTACTTCATATTATAATCTTAGTTTGTGATAATGGTGTATCAAAATGTGTGAAAATTTCAAATACTCAATTAACAATTATTGGATCGAAAAGCCGATGCGCCGACAGAAAAAGGTATTTATTATAATTGTTTACTTGGAATAAACTGTCTTCGTAAAAAAAAAATATAAAAGCTCGTGTCCACCAGTGCGGCATAATTACCCAATTTTTTTATGTAATCAATAATTTATTGTTTCCATTGACATTTAAATTAATTAAGAACGTAATGTGGGGACTGTTTTGTGTTGCCACCAAACTGATGGTCTCCGACTGTCAGCGTGGATTGTTGGATCTGGTTGGGTTAGGTTAGGTTAGGTTAGGTTTGTTGGTGTAAATTAACAGGTCTTGAGACTTTAAAAGAATGTAAATTTTTAAATAAATGTGTGAAATTAAAGGCTTATTACAATTTATTTATTACAATTGTAGTATTAACGTTATCACAGATATCTACATAATTAATAGTATACAGTTGCTAAAGAATTCGACATATTATATCAATACTATTTTGGCAACTTGCAGTATATATGCAATGTTTTTACCAACACTATTATGCCAGTATTCGTAACTAAGAGTTTTTATTACTTACCTATAGAAAATACATAATTTTAAAAAAATATCAGAAATATACTTTTTTACAAAAAAATTATATAAAAAATGGTTGACTGAGTAGGACACAAACTCACGTATTTTACTTTTTGGGTGAGTTTTCTTGCCCTTCAATGATTCCTCTATTATTCATGTGAAATCTTTATTTTGACTAAGTTATAACTTCTATACTTCTGGAGAATACCTGAGTCATCTGCGCTTTGCCGATGACATAATAATTTTCTCGCAAGACTCAGAAGACCTCCAAAGCAGAATGCAGGAACTCGCTGAAGTAAGCAACAAAGTAGATTTGAAAATAAATATAACAAAGACGAAAGTCATGTTCAACTGCTTTGCGGGCCAAAAAGAGATCCTCGTCAATGGCACTCAGCTCGAACAGGTGAAAAGCTACATCTACCTGGGACAACAAGTGTCTATAGATGGATGTATATTTCATGAAATTGTTCGCAGAGTAAAGCTAGGCTGGAGTGCTTTTGGCCGTCTGAATAATGTCTTCAAAAGTGACCTTCCACTGTGCCTAAAGCGCAAAGTGTTCAATCAGTGTGTGCTTCCCTTGATCACATATGCGTGTGAAACATGGACCTTAAGTAAAAGAGAGATCCAGAAACATAGTGTAGCACAACGTGGTATGGAGAGGTGCATCTGGGCATAACGCGAAAGGACAAAAAGAGGAATGAGTGGATAAGGAATCAGATAAGGGTTTGCGATGTAATAGAGTTTATTAAAAGCCTTAAATGGAGATGGGCTGGACACATAGCTCAAAGAAGAGAAAATTGTTGGACAAATCTAGTCATCCAGTGGTATCCAAGAAGTACAAAACGTCCGTAAGGTAGACCTAGAGGCCGGTGGATCGATGAAATGATAATGAAGTTCAGCGGAAGTACATGGCAATGCAAAGCACAGGACAGAGAGAAGTGGAAGCAGCTTGAAGATGCCTTCATCCATCAGTGGATAGATTCAGGCTGATGATGATGATGATAACTTCTATATACTAATCAAGAGGTACCTGATAATAGTATGCTTTGTAATAATTTAAGGTACTTAATTAATATTACTAACTTAATCTTAACAACCGCCGACAACTAATTTTTAATATTTACGTTATTGTACTTATGAATAATTAAATACTTATTTGTAGTAAGTCTAAGATTATTCAAAATCAAGCTTTTCACATAATTAAGAATTCAATATTTTTAAACACTCATATTATTTATTAGTAAAAATTTATATATTTCTATTTTAACAGTTGATTTTAGATAACAAAATCACAAATATAAATTAAAAATGTATTTTCAACTTGTAATAAAAACGAAAATCTTCAGTTTTCACTTTGTTTTCACCTTTCACCTTTAGAGGTTTTTCAATGTCAATTTGAATAAGGTTAAAAAACTCGAATAACAACAATATAGATTTTTTTTAAGTTTTTATTTTACCTAAGCTGTTTTAAATTAACCAATTTTTAAAGGTCAGTTCAACTCATTTATTTTGAAAGAACCAATTTATTCAAGAGCGATATCATTTAAAAGTGACAACAAGAAAAAAATAGTTTTTTAATTCACGTCTACTTTACTCTAATAGTCTAATAAATTGAAAGTGAGATAATTTTTTATTATTATTGTCTTTTATTTACATTATTTAATAATATACGGTACCTACATACAGGACCATGTACGATCCTACGAGAGTCATAGTGGGGTTTTAGAATATGAAGGTTGTAATAAAAGATTTTTGTCTTTACGAGAAATGAATATTAACCACTCTCCCAACCTATTAGGTAAATATTCAAGGTCCAAACAGAAATTGAAAAACAGCATGTCGTGTATTTTTCAGAACTGGGATTCGAGCACGAGCCCATGATATTATCGATCAACACGTTACCACTTGGCAATCGTAGGCAATAAAGCATTTTTAATTAGAAATTTTCAATAATTGGAAACCTACACAGATAAGTATTTTTTGATGGGCAAGCAAAATGGAATTAATTATTTTATTTATTTAAATTATTTTTAACGTCATTGTATAATATGCTAATACCTTCTTTAAAATTAAAATAACTATTCTAACTGATTTGAATTTTATACTTTTCCATTTGAGTATTTTTTTGCGACCCGGGTTTTGCTTTTCGGCATCTTTAGGCACGTTACGCACACACTAATGGCAAATACACAGTGAAAACGAATACAGTTAATTATTTTATATAGCAAGGTAATACATTAAAGTGCCGTATTCTGGGGGTACCAAATTGGAAAGCGGCCACACTGGATAGGGACAGGTGAATGGAACTGTTGGAGGAGGCCAGGACCTACGCCGGGTTGTCGCGCCCCTGATGATGAATACATTAAAGTAAGGTAAAAATCTTATTACCGGATCAGGACCAGGATCAGGATTATTTTTTTAATATTTTGAATAATTAAAGACGTATTTGTAAAAAAACCGTAGTAAATAACTTATTATATACTGAATATATTATTATATAACTTGGAAACATCTCATGTTTTTTTTTAAGATTTTTACTGGTGGGTATGTGCATAGAATGTTTTCAAATTATGCAAGTTCAATACTATATAAAATGCTACATTCTCAAACCTTGTGAATAATTCGTTAAATAAAATAGAAATAGTATATTATACTACAATATTATACTATTAAGTATTAATATATTCAGTAGGTAAGGTCATTAAAATATCACTACGTGCGCATAGTGCCTGAAATTGCCGAAAGGCGAAACCCGGGTCGCAAAAAATTACTCAAATGGATTAGTACATAACTCTTCTTGCGGATAATTCCTAATAACTATATGTATCTTGTATAGCGGTAATTTTTAATGATTGGTTTTAGTAACCTTACTCCAAGCGTAACTTTTAAATTTATCATACTATGTTGTAGACCTAACTAGTGTATTCAAAGACGGTTTTTGTATTTTATAATAATTGCATGATACTCACTTGTACAATATATTCTAGACGTAGGCTTATCAGAATATTGTTTTTTTTTATATTAAGTTCACTTACTGACTTAGTTGAGGCTATAGACCATTCAGGTCATTGGCTGACTATATTATCATCATCCAGGAATATCTATCTCTCCAGTCGCTCATACTCAGATTTTCTGCATCCAGAGGTCGAGTGCTTCATAAACTTTATGAAAAGCTCTAGATCTATCGCATCTAATATCGTGACTGGTCCATCTATCTTCTCGCTTTCAATACACTGACTTAATGTTCAGTTCACTTTTACATTATTAGGAACATAGTTAATTGAACATAAATACATTGTAACAAAGAAAGTGAATAAATGAATAAATATTTTTAAGCAAAATTCTAAGAGAGACTATAAATTGCTTTGCAAGCTTAAATTTTCAATGTACCTTCATACAATATTTTTTAAACAGCGTAGATTGTAAGTACTATTAATAATCGGTAACGATTATTTTCTTTTGTCTTCAAGAAAAATGCATCTATCTTAGGGATTACTAAAAACGTCAGACGATAAAATACATTAAACACTGAAGATAATAATATAAAATTTATTACACTACAGACTATAAGATTCATTAATTTTAGTACCACTATGATTTTTATTGCGTACTATTTATCATCATAGCTTCTACACCTACAATAGTGATGGAAAATAATATTTTAGGTTATACTATATGAAACCATTTTCTAATAATGACTCTTAATAAAATTATAAACAAATCAATTTATTATTTTAAATATAATTTAATATACCTGTATATTTGTAATGGACAATGACCTCGGGCCTTGTCAATATTATTTTGACAACGTAAAAATCAGTAGGTCATTTAACAATCGCAAAATCGTCGCATCGACAGTGTACATATTCTACATGACGTGTGACATTTTTTTGATGGGGTTCGATTACCTGGGGCTTGGTCATCATAATGCCCGAAGTTGCAACAATGCAAAGGTTAGCAGATTTTTTAATTGGAAACTACTATGTATATAAATAGCAAGTCATAATTGATCGGTTACCTATCTCATTCTACTCAGTTAGTTCCATAATCTCAATCTCAGTACCACTCCGCATAGCATCTCTTCCATCGAGCTTCGGACCAGCGCACTCTTTTGACGCGCCGTTCTTGGAAGCCACCAGTGCCTGGGACTACAGCATCGCTCCACCAAGCCATCTGCACCAACGTAACTCACCAACGTAACTCCTGTATCATTTACTCTTGTACCAACTGTAGGTATACCGTTACGCAGCAATAAACTCTTGCTCCTCCATTCATCTGAGCAACCCCCAACTAGTCTCTTTTAATCTCTACACCTATCACTCCTAAGCGGTCTCGTCCCTCTACAATTAAACTACAAAATATTAAAAAGTGTAATTCTTTCAATAATAATATGAAATAAAAAATTTAATTATTTCTTTAATGAAGAGCTTTTATGACTATAAATAATATAAAATGATGTCAAAGTTCGATAAATATATAGCTAGCCAATGCCTGATAATAAAGGTAATGATAGTTTCATATTTTTATGGAATATAAAATCAAGAACCAATCAAAAATAAAGGAACCTACTAGGTGTAGCAAATTTTCTGAATAGGTACAAAACGTTTTATTCTTCTACTCGTGTCATCCCCTAACGGAACGATTTGTTGGAACTGCATTCGTACAAATTACGGAGGTTTTTAAATAAAAAAAAATAGAGCGTTGCTTTCTGCTATGTGCACCATTGATATTTAATTGGACGATAAGTATACTACGGGAATGCTGAGCTTTTGTCTTCTAATAATGTATACGAGGTACTGTTATTTCATAGTTTTAATGTAACACAGATCTTCATTTATCAAGATTTGTCATCCAGGCAGTCCAAGGAATTTTGAAGATGCCTCTATAGTCAATGACATTATTAATGGACAACGCAGTCAATACAGTAGCTAGCAAGTAAATTCACGTATAGCGACATTTGCACATGTAATAGGTAGACGTCACGCAATTTCCATTATGTGATATCACGCATCGGGAATTTATAACAATATCACCTTTATTGTAATGGAGTTAGAACAGTGTTATTAGTGTCAATGTTCATTTGAGCGAACCCGTTCGAACCAAACCATTCGGCAGACCCGACAAAAAGTTTCGAGAATTTATAGCAATATCACCTTTATTGTAATGGCGTTAGAACAGATTATGCCATTCGGCAGACCCGACAAAAAAGTGAGTGTCATTTTTTTCCCAGATTCGTCCCTATTAATATCATTGTCTATAGTCTACACAGTATGCAGCTACATCTTAAAAGCCCTAATTCTCCGTGATAATATCTCTTGGAAAGCATCCATATCAAAAAAGGATTGAGAGAAAATAACACTGATTCATAGTTTCAGACCAGAAAGAACGTTTTAGACTTCTTGTAATATAATAAAATCTATTCATTTCAAAGTGCAGTGGAAATTCTTGTGAGTCATAAAGCATTTCCTGCTGAACACTCTAGCAGACTCAAAAGCGTATTATTCTTGCGTAATTCATATTTTTTAGACGCCCAATTAATCACCATACCCACCTCTAACCCGTCAGAGAGAGAATTCATTTATGGGTGTAATTTATCATAATTTATGAGTCGTAATGATATTACAACGTGAATTCATTACTACAGTAATTTTACACAAGGGCGGGTTTGTTTTTGCAGAGCTGCCTCCGACGATTCGTCCCTAGGCGATTTTGTATCCCTTCAAAAAAACACAACGTGCGCTTAGTGCGGTGTGGGTTAAATTAAGCAAGATTTATGGTGGTATATTAAGGAAGTTTGTTTTTACAAATGAAAGGGTTCGTATTAATAATTAAATCGATCAACAAAAATAATCATAATGTGTAAAATGCTGGGTCTCGAGTTTTTTTTCTTTTTGTATGGCCATATGGTGTAGAACAAAATACAAAACCGCAGCCACCAATAAGGCCAAGAAAATAACAGATTACTAATCACATTGTCTCTTGATCATCCAGAAGTGTAGTTCAAGAAAGGTCCAACAAATTGTGCACTTGAAAAAATGAACTGTGACATGATGAATAACATAATATCTTAGGAGTTATTTTTAAGATATATCATTAAGTCATTTTAAAATTTGATATTATGCAATAATTTTAAGCCTATACAACGATACCTCCCAATTCAATAGAGGAACAACTCATAAAACCTTGTTCCAAGATAATGGCGTTTGAATTTTTTGCAGTAACTTTCATTTTAATTTTAAAGCCTTGATTTCGTTTGAAAGTGTATGTTTTTTTATATTTAATTTAGTGGAATTCATCAATACACAATAAAATTGTAGATTTTAATAAGAAATTAACCAATAAATTTGATTATATAACGGAATTACTAATTAATCTCAGAATGGGTTATTCGATTTTATGACACTTTAAAGACATTTTTTACTATTTTTTTTTGCTCAATTATAAAGAAAAGACTTTTCTACATCGAATGACATTCTTAACTCAAAACCTTTACATTTTGAGTTGTTCCCCTATTGAACTATGGTATCGACAATACTAAGATGGTGGCAATAATATATATGTTTTTATTTCGTTTTGATCGATCTACTACTGTATGAAAGCTTCCCTTCTTTAATCTACTCTTTTTGGTCGATAGTTATTTCCTTAACATTACGAGTTCGTCTGTCCGGTTATCGCAGATTTTAGGTCATTCTGTGGTTGTTTAGTGCTACTGTGTGGTGGCATTTATCCAGCAGTTGTCCACTTGACATTTCCTTTCCATTATTATTTGTTTAGCTACCTCTATCACATTGCATACTTTTTTTTCCGCTTCCTTTTCAATTGATTTCATTTATGGACGTAATTCTTAGATTTTTCCCTGATTAGAAAAACATGTTTCACAGGCACACGTCAAAGTTGACAGCACACATTGGTAGAGAAAAAATGCGAGGTTATTAGGTTATTATTACTTTTGTCTTTAAGACATTTATTTTTAAACTTAATTTGCGACATTCAATTCCATGTACCTGCATCTTAGTCTGAAGTTATTCTGGGTCATTGAGGTATTCGCCGTTAATGAAGATTCCACTATCCTCACGGTCAAATTGCTTGAGAACATCTTCCGAAGTAGTGGTGAACAGTGGCGGCCGGTGGTCTTCAGAATAGCATTTTCTGGTAGTGCGCAATGGTTTACCTTCTATCAAGAGAAGATCTTCTTCTTTCACCCACGCAAGCACAAGTTCGCGCCACTTCCCTTGATCCATCGCCAACTCTTGCGCCTCCCGCCATGTCAGACCTGCAGCTGGTAGGTCGCTTTTGTGGCATCGCTGCAGGGTGAGGGAGGGCCGGCCATGGCGACGGAACCCTTGAGGCTGTGCCATAAGGGTACGAAGTGTCACACTCTTTGGCGACATCCGGAACACGTGTCCTAGCTACGTAAGGTCGTAAAGCGTCTTTTCATGATTACCTTAATCATCAAAGGCTGCCGTGTTCTCTTTCTGACTTCTCAGAAGGTAAATTAAATGTCTTTGTTTATTTATACTATTTCTGAAAAAAGTTTTTGAACAGCTAGAATAATTTAATATCAATAAATAAATATAAATTTCACAGTTTATGACTTTACGCTACGAGCAAACAATGCATCAGCCAAATAAATAAACGCGGTAGTTTGTATTTTCGTAAAATTTTGGCGATTCATTACATATGTTAACTGTAAAATAGTTAAAATTAAACCGCCAACATTGTTATAAAACAGAAACTGGCGTTTTTGTTTCTAGAGTCCTTCGTTTCGTGCGCCGATCTAAAAGTGTGTAAAAAATTCTTCACAAAACGCCATTACAGGAACATTCGATCACCGTTTAAGAAGTATACAATGACCTCATTGTAATCCTGTGCAAACTGAAAATCTATTTAGATCGTAATCGCTTTGCGCTCATGAACGGAGTATTGTTCATAATACTGATACATGTTCTACTTCGCAAAGTGGGTGATACACGTATGAATAACAATGAAAAGTTGAGCGATGTCTTCAAAAATACAGGCAGTGCTTAGCACTTGCATGGTAATAAAGAAATCGCTGCTGGTGGTGAATAATATAATTATATATCATTAATAATTATTATTTGTCGAAGACTTGTTTGATTAGAGTCTTAATTGCGATAAAGGGGTGAAAATTTTAGAGTAAAAATGGATTGTAGGAGTATCTCGAAAATAATAATATAACGGTTATCTGATTCTGTTTCGAGATTAGGGGTTAGATAATGGTGTAATTAAAGCAAAGCGTTGTATCGTTAAAAGTGCAAATACGAAATGAATATTATTACAGAATCAGAAAGGTAAAGTGTCATTTTATCGAGTACTTTTCACAACTTTATTACGGCACCATTTTTAAATGGAATTACGCAATGCGCTGACAACAGTGACGTTCCGTGGGGGTAGGCAGATTGAGCATCGCTTGGTGATGGCAGTTACCCTAAGGGCAACAAATTGAGATAAATCATTAGGGGTATATATAAATAGTTACCTAAACTTAATAATAACGGAAATATATTTCCATTAAAAAAATCACCTCACTGGTTGGAAACAAAATGTATTAATTACCATAAAAGATTTAACACTCTTTATTTTTTTGTCGGGTTCGCGATGTCTAGTTTACTTCTGTTGACTCCATGAATGTCACATTCTTGTTGACTGCAAATTTTTGAATTATATTTGAGTAAAAGGTTGGTACATACTTACCTAATTTAAAATTTGTTCAAATATGTTTGCCAGTCACTCGCGAGTTTTGGAAGTTATCAAGTGCAATTTTAAATGTACCTATCTAAAACAGTAGACTCGTAATATTGTCTATTGAAGCAGATATGGGATTTAAATTAGATATAGTGGTGTATACCTTGTTATTAATATAACCATACAACACATTTCTTAGATATTGAATTCATGAAAGGATGATAAAAAGAACTGTATAAAAAAATGTGGCAGCATTTTGGCACTGCCTAGGAGCGGCATTTTGTTTAGGGGCGTCACTGGCTGACAATATTACTTTGGTGAAATAAATTATTCTATAACATATTAGATATTCATTATACGTACCTTGTGTAATCCTCAGACTTAAAGTTACCTTCTGAAAGACGGTAGAAAACTATTCGTTATGATTTACTTTAGAAGGAGTGGTGAGTGGTGTGATTGAAATAAAACAGTGGTTTTCACGGGTTTATTACAGCTTTTACACTTTCCATAAAACGATCGTGACTGCGCGATGCAAAGATTTTGCAAACGACGCGTGCAGACAAAAACATAATTTGTCATAAAAATTCAACATGCGTCCATTTAATGTTATGTTTATTGTAGAATAATAAATATTCATTGACATGTTTTCTTTTTCAAGTAAATGGGTAACGTTTTTTGTCATCTTTACACGATTTAAAAATTAATTCCCCCGACGTCATCACAAAAAAAAATGACGTGTTCACAGCTCGACTTTCGCTCTCCGATTGGCAGTCAGTCCGAAATTTCGTCGCACCTATAGTTGACAATTATTTGCAGTTTCACTGAAGTATGCTCTTAACAATTAATTACAGTTATTATGTAAATATCTGTCTGCTTCATTATTCATTGGTTTCTTTTGTGGTTTTTCCACATTATGCCCAACATACAGGTTTCTACGATAAGTTAGGATACTCATAATATTTGTAATATTAGATTAAGGTTGATTGCTAAGACCTAATAGCATCGTTACTTTAGGTTTAGGTAATAATAATTATGTACTATGACAATTGATGGGCTGCTTAGCAATCGTCCCGTAAAAGCAAAGATTTGTGTAATATTATTATATTCTTTCCCGATCCAGATTCCCCCCTAATTAATATTGAGAGTATCTCCAGATTTAAATACGTGAGAGTACTGCCACTCTCGAAATAGGCTCGCTACCGGAAAGGAATAGCTGGGACTTCTATTACTTCAAAGAAGTCACTTAAATTTTAACAAACGGAGTTGGCTATGCTATTTCATGGTGAAAAAGTACTTACAGAATCAGAATCAAGAAAATATCAAAAAGTAAAAACCAAGGTTACCTACTTTGAAAACAATAGTATCAAAATCAATATAATATGGAAAAATGGTTTTCTTAGAAGCTCCTAAATATTATAAAATTTTTATAATTATGTTGGTACTTCACGGATCTTCAAGCAGAGTGTATATTTAAGTTAGCATCATAGTTTCTTTAAGTGTCTTAGAACCTATGTTACTTTATAAGAAAGCTAGTTATTAGGTATGTCTTTTAATATCAGTTATAAATCATTTGTCAATGGCACGCTCTGCGGTCAGCGAACTCGGATGAGCAAAACCGCCTCAATGATGATTTCACAATAACATAATATGTTATTATATTATAATATTTTTCTTGCTAAATTAACTGTTTATAATAATTCATAAATGCAAACACGATAATATTGAGTCATTGTTATTGCAAGAAAATTACTTGTCCGATCGTGAAAGAATGCAATAGTGCAACTTTGTATAATAAAATATATTATTAATTATATTATAACGCGATTTCGTAATGCAGAGTCATTTTTCCATGAATTGTTTACCAGGGCATGAACTCTGCATCTGTCATGCAGTAAACAATGACATGCATCTCCAAGTCGTTCACCCCAAGCTAACATAGTATTTCTTTTGTCTCAAATCACTATAAAAACCAAGAGAGCGAGAGACCTAACTACACAATTAATCAAGTCATTCTAACATTCAGTCGAGTCTACGATCTAACGATTAATAATTTTCTCACAACGCATCTCCGTAATTATTAACTGTAAAAATCACTTAAATATCATAGTACGTGTCTGTATTAAAATTGTATTATTTATGGTTAAGGGAAATATATTGGGTCTTACTTTATCACGCACAATCCTTCTGTTCAATGGTATCAACCTACCACATCATCAATCCCTTACCATAATTATTATAATTAATTATTATTAAAATCCTTTAATTTGTCATATTTTTTTAAATGTTTCTGATTTATTTTATGGTAAAGAAGTAATTCTTGAAATTCATTTGAGCCACTGTGTATTTTGTTAAGGGTGTAGGTACAGAACATCGAGTCAAATGTTACGTAACGAAAGATAACCGTTGTTGGAAGGTGTGATAAGGTGCGATAGGGCGCCGTTTTTGTGTGAAAATAAAAACACAGCATACAAGGTTATAATATTTTTTTTACGACGATATATTTCAGTTATTGATTTTTCGCTGGGGCGTTTTTACGCTGTTTAAATTGGATATTTGGCTATTGAAATGAATACACGCGCTTTTGGTTTTATATCCCACAAAATAAGGCGTAAAATTTAATGCCTGCAATTTTATATTTTGAATAAAAACGAGTGAAAGTGTTGTCGTATTTTATCGCAAAAATGTACTTTGCTATTAATAAAATATAATACAATCACAAAAAACTTACATTATATTTTGGTACTTACTCAGTAATAAATTATTAAAATAATTAATTTAAATATTAAAAATAGACCATGTAGCCCAATATAGATGTATCTATTTAATATGCTGTTGGTTGTGAGTAGGGAATCCAACCCCGAGCCAAAATTCTGATCCCGGGATTTCGGGATTACAATTTGACAATCCCGGGATCTCGAGACTAGTCTCGGGATTGGTATTTTTTCGATGGTTAATATAATTTTTTTATATTTACAAATAACATTGATAAAATCGGTCAAAAATAAATTTAGTATAATTTATACTATTTAAGACATTTTTATTGTTAATATTGTGTACGTTCAATCTCAAAAATACATAGTTTAATGGAGTAAATATTATTGTAATATAAATAATAATGTGAATTTAAAATGAGATTGCTGTTTCTGATAGTATAGACTGAATGAATGAATGGGTTAGCGAGATTTAAAATATTAAAGCAAATCGTGGTGTATGGCCTTTCCGCTTCATAAATTTAATTAGTCAGCCAAATATGAAACTGTCGTAAAACGTTTGAGATCATGGTGATCATGGATCACTTTGTTAAAAATGCGAAGCATTGTTTTTTTCCAATCTTTCTCATTTTTATTAATTTATGTCAAAAAATAAAATGAATTGACAACACATAGGTAATAAATCAAACTTCATTCAAACTCAGTTTATTTATAATGTATGTTATTAAAAGTATTTTTTCCGCTATATTTTCGTTTTTATTTTATTTTCCATAAGAATTGATAAAAAAAAATCAATCCCGAAAGTTTTGGGATTATGTTTACCAATCCCGGAATTCATAGGTATCAAAAATAGTTCGGGATCCCGGGATTGGAATCCTTATTTGTGAGGATACTACATCTATTAATATTATGCAGAAGGTTGCATTGTGTGTGATATGATTTATTCGGGACACTGGTTGAAATAATACACTTCGTTGAATGTTATTAGTTTTATTTTGCAGCACTACATTTTAGATTATATAAGGCATTAAAGAAGACTGTCACATTGATATTGAAGTTTTTTATTATTATTTAAGGTTTACATTACGGTTTTAATTTTACACGGAGTTGCGCGTGCATATTTTGACTGTACAGTTCAAGGCCGAAATTGCAACTCATTTTTGCCTGTCATTTCAGCTTAGTATTATTATCTATGGTATATAAATGAATATAGACAATAATACTTCGGTTGTAGAGTTGGGTAAACCTCTACACCACTAAAGTTAAGTAGTGTAGTAAAACAAAGTATTGAATAAATGAGTCGCCCATTTTCAAAGATCATCTAGTCCAGCTTGGATCAAAATGAAATGAATATGCAATTTTATTCTTTATTCAAAGGAGTACATACATATTATTCTATCTTCTTATTATTGTGCCATCCCCTAGCGAAGATCGGCCACTATCAAGGCAATCTTATCTTTGTCGTCTACTACTCGGAACAGTTTAGTGGAGCTGCACTCGTACCAATCATGGAAGTTCTTAAGCCACAAAATGCGGCGCCGTCTTCTGCTACGCTTCCCATTGATCTTTCCTTGAATGACAAGTTGGGGAGTGCTGTATTTTTGTCCTCTCATAATGTGGCCGAGTTACTCTATTTTCGTGGTTTTGATACTGCGTAGAACTTCTCGGTCATTCCTTATTCGATTGAGAACTTCAACATTTGCCACCCGGTCAATCCAAGGAATTTTGAGGATGCGCCTATACAGCCACATCTCGAAAGCTTCAAGTCTCCGTGACATCTCTCAAAGAATTGAGAGAACATAACAACGTACCATAAGCAGTCTTAGATCTAAGTTAAGATCTCGATTGCTAAAAAAGCATCTCATTTTGAGAAAGGCGCTACTTACGATCTCAATTCTAGTTTTTATTTCCTGAGACTGGTCCCATTTCTCATTGACCCATGTACCTAAATATTTGTTGGGTCACTAGTGTGGTGTCGATGTGTAGGTAGAGGATGATGATAATGAGGTCATCGATGTAGAAGGGTGAGATTTATTAGCAGCGTATCGGTACAATAGTATATTATACAATGATAGTTACGAGCTAAGTACTTGGATTCGAGTGACATCTAGATAAATTATTCTACGTTATTTATACAATAAAAAGTAACACATTAACATTAAATTCTGGTACATAATCATATTGGACTAATTATAGAATCAGCGTTTTAAATCGAGTAGCGAAATTAAATATTATTTGTTATTACAGTTGTAAGAAAATATGATACTATGAAAAATGATTATTCGGCTAATACACCGTAATGGTATAATGTGCTGTGATATGATTTAATAATATACCGTATCTAATGTCGCCAAACAACTTGCTGATTTAGCTAAGATTGTTTGCTGGAAATTAATTCGCTGGGAATATGTTACTGCAGAGTAATTTGATACCTTAAACAATAGATATTTGATCGCTATTATTCTGCAGCTACATATTTATAATGGGTCACACGTTCGATTGGTTCGCTGTTAATGACACAATTTGTGTTGGTGTCTGGTGTCGCTATTTTTCATACTATTATTCTATAAAAATTTGCAAAACTAGTCTTTTGCAGTAAGTATAACGGTTGAAATAATATATCGTCCAATTTCAAAATGCATCTTGTCCGTTTTTCATTGTTTGTTACAGTGAGTATTTTTAATTTTTCGCTAAATGCGGGGAAAGTATTATCGTGTCCCGCAAAACTTTCAAGTGTTCGATTGGAAAGCTCTGTAGTTAAAATATTAAAAGCTACCGCCAAATCGCTCAAGAAATAAAATGGTTATTTTTCTATGTAGAGGTTCCATACACGTTTTTTTGTAAATATCTCAAAACAAAACAAAAAGGACAAGGTGAATTTTGAAAATGGGCCACTCAAATACAAGTATCATAATCACATAAACACTCAGGCCTTGAAAAAATCACGTACCTAAATGTATTGTGACCTCACACAGTAATCTCACCGGAAGCCTCTGGATGAAAAGCCAATGCCTTACGTATATATTATGTTTGCCGAATGATTGCGAGCCAAAAAACTAGTAAGATCATTACATATTTACTGTAGGTATTATATACAATACAGTAGGTGGAGTAAAATAATATATGGGTCTTTATATTGAGTAGATGTTATACCAAAAATATTTACCAAATAATTTTAGACGCTGAATCCTTTTATTTTGTTTTACTGCTTAACATGTGATATTTTAGCATAGCATCTAACAGTGGCGAAGGCTCCATACTAAGCGATTATTTAAAGCCTACCTTCTAAGAAAACTATATCTTCAAGTATTTATTTCAAATTGCAATAAAAAAATATATAGAAAATTTTAAAATATTAAGAGTCATCTATTGTGTGAATTTGAATGTAGACTATGTAAATTAGCCGAGTTTAGAATCAAACAAAAAATTACAAGCGAGTGACGACATCTGTTGTTTTTCTTTGAATGACGATTGTCGATTATTGACTTCATAATCGAAAATGGTTTTCTATACCTTATATGACTCATGTCTTCGAGCAAGTCTACAAATTTTATCACGTCTTGGAAGCGTTCGAGTGACCGCCTTCCAACTCTTTTTGCAAAGTTTATTGTCTATGCCTGCCGCTTTAAATAATAATAAATAAATAAGATGATTTAAAAAAATAATGTCTATTGGGTTCAATCAGATATAATTATTAATTGATTTTAAAAATAACAAATAATTGTATCTCGTGATAATTATTTAGATTAGTTCAGTCATAGACAAACATAATTTATATCGTTTTAATTCAGTCAGATTGTTGTTCAAAACATGGTGGTATAGTTTTATTTTGTGAGACAATTCTGTGATTTATTGTATTCTGAATGTGGATAGATTATCTTTTTTTGTACCCTAAGTCATTCGTCAGTGCTTCAAATACAAATTATTTGTAAAAATGTCTAGTTTTCCAACTGAAATTGGTCATTGCTGTAGTACAGATCAAATTTTAAAAATATCATTTTCAAGTTTGACGTTTAACCAAAAATCAGAAATTATCAAAGCTGGAAGATCAACCGTTCATTTAAATTTGCATACAGCAAAAAAAACTTATGTTAGACATTTCCACAACAATTTATATGACAAATATTCGTTTTTGACTGGCAGTTGTCAATTAAATAAACTATATTGTTGGCCATGTATGCTATTTGCCACAGATAAGTCTGCGTGGAATTATTCTGGTATAAGTGATTTAAATAATTTGACAAATTCAGTGGTAAAACATGTGACTACAGAAAAACATTTACATTCAATCGTAAATCTGGAATCTTTTGGTAAAACTAGAATCGAATTTGCCGTTGATAAACAACAAAAGGCAATTGCTAGAGTACACAATGAGAAAGTCGACAGAAATCTTAATATAATGCGTAGATTGATAGATACAACAATTTTTTTGGGTAAACAAGAATTATCTTTTCGAGCACACGATGAAAGTGAATCATCAAATAATCGTGGAAATTTCATAGAATCTCTTCAATTTTTATCATCTTACGATTCTGTAATTGAAGGACATTTTAATTCATTAAAATCTTCGTGCGCCTTTTCTGGATTATCAGGTGAGATTCAGAATGATTTAATTTCGTCAATATCATCCGTAATTATTTCAGAAATTAAGGCTGAAATTGCAGAAGCTAGTTTTGTTTCTATAATGATAGATGAAACACCAGATATTAGTCGCCGTGAACAGTTAACAACCATTTTGCGATACGTTTCAAATAATTCTGTAGAAGAACGATTTTTAGGTTATGTAGACGTAAGTTCAGAGAGAACTGCCATTGTTTTGAGTTCACATGTATTCTCCATATTGTAAAAGTTTAATTGTAGTGAAAAATTGGTAGCGCAAAGTTATGATGGGGCTGCAGTAATGTCTTCAGAATTAAGCGGAGTTCAATCAAAAGTTCGAGAAAAATGTTCTATGGCCATATTTGTACCGTGCCATGCTCATATTTTAAATTTAGTTTTATCTAGATCCGTTGAAAATGTTGCGGAATGTAAAAAATTTTTTGGACACATTAATAAATTAGTGAGTTTTTTTAATACATCTACAAAGAGAAGTGCATTGCTCAATGAAATAATGGATCGCCGTCTTCCAAGTGTTGCATCGACCAGGTGGCACTACCACTCTCGTATACTTAATGTAATACATGACAATAGATCTGATTTCATAACGACATTCGAGACAATACAGAATAATTCTTCTAAATGGGATGAAGATTCTTTAACCTTTGCAGATGCTTATGATAGTAAATTTAAAGAATTTGAATTTAACTTTTACTTAGGAACATTCTCCGAAATCTATGCCCGAACGGATATTTTATTTAAAATTATTCAAAGTAGAACTGTAAACATTTCTTATTCCATTAAAAAAATTAACGAATTTAAAAAATGGTTAGAGACCGACTTCCAAAATAGTTTTAGTAATTTATATAATAAATATAAAAACCTCTGTGAACCACCAAAAAAACGTCGCAGAAATGAATTAAATGATGAGCAATATTTTAAAATCATTTTTAAGGAGGTTTGCGATAACATTTTAATGCAAATGAACGATAGATTTGTTTCATTTGAAAAATTAAATTTTTTAGAATTACTTGAACCGACGCTATTTAAATCGTTTAAACGAAAATTTCCAGATAAACTATTTGAATCCCTGAAAAACAGTTATTCTGGTATTTTTGATTCAAGTCAATTGAAAAACGAACTTAAAGTCATTTATTCTTTACCAGAATTTCAAGATTCAAATTTTAAGAGAGTTGTTCGAATATTTTAAAAACAAAAAATGTCTAGTGGAAGCTTTCTCACAGACTTATAAACTAGTCAAATTATTTTTAACGCTACCGACCACGACAGCGACGGCAGAAAGGAGTTTTTCTACTCTAAAACGTGTCCACACATATTGTCGAAATACTCAAAATCAAACTAGATTATCGAATCTTTCAATTATAGCTATTGAAAAAGAATTATTAATTAAATTAAAACGTGGGCAAACATTTTATGATGATGTTTTAAAAAAATTTCTGCAGAAAAACAGACGAATTGACTTAGAGTACAAATGATCATATAGTAAGCCTTTATATTAATTACCTACTGAAATATCTTGAAGTGTTTTGAATGGCAAAATGACAACAACGGCTTTTTTCAAAGCCACCAATGATATATTTTTGGGCGTATGTTACGTGTATGAATGTTTATGAAAATACATAATTTAAACTCATCGCTCAATTTTATACCGTCGGTGAGCTATTGAAATTTCAACGATTCAGTGTGGCGTTGTCATTAGTGTGCACATATTATTATTCATCAGTACTAATATCGTAAGTATTATCTTCTTATTTCCTGTAAGTATACCTTACAAGTGTGCTATTTTTCTCTGATCTCTACAGCTTACCTCTTCCCAAAAGTCACCCTTCGCCACTGGCATCTAACAACGTCTTGGTTTATCGTAATTACTAAACTGAGGGTACATTTTTTTAACCAGAGGGAAGTAAAACCATTTTGTATCCTCTTTCATATTTCATTCATATGTTCCGTATTATGCAACTGACAAACGATAACTGATTTATACAACTGTTTAAGTATGCGTCACAGAACAGATGACAAATAGAATACCAATAGGCTATATTCAATACGCCGCATCTTGATGTAGGGTTTTGAATGTGTGAGTGTCCTACGAAAATGAAGCACGCATTATGCACGTGCAATAGTGTGTGTAATACACCAATATTAAATGAGCATAAATGCATAAACCAAGAGTGGTTTTCCGTATTCGACGTAAAACGTATTCTTGACACGTGTGTAAGTATAACCCGGGTTCTTCCTTACTCGAGTCGGTTACCTGCTATCGCCTTACTCGTTATGTATTTCAGTTCCCACTATTTCTGAGTTCCCTGGTATGCGTACAGCGCGTGTGACCACATTGTATCTGCTACATTTAACAATATTGAGAACTGAGGGTGATTATCTGAAAATGTGGAGGTTAACTACTAATCACTGCCGTTTACACATTGTTAGATATATAAGTGTAGTAGTTTATAATCGATGTACATACTGGCAAGTTCTAAATTGAAGTTTATTACATAATATGCAGCTTACTACACTAGGTGTAGGTACCTATAGTATAATTGACTTGACCTAAGTAGTGTCTCGTTCACCTGATATAAATTTACGTAATTTAAAGGCTGCGGGGTGGCGTCCAGTATTAATAAATTATTATGAGTCAAAATGGTAGTATTTATTTTTAGACAAGACAATTTCAAGGTAAATAAAAATATACATTTAAAAAATTAGCAAGAATTCCATTACGGTCTAAAAAGATAAAATTTGACTAATCTGTTATCTGTGACCTTTAGGTGATCGGAAAGTGACAAAAATCCCAATCATCGCTGGTTATATCTTTTATTTGAAGACGTCGCTAGCTGAGGTGTCATGTGAACTTCTTAGAAATAGGTTACACTAATATTTGACTAAACAATCATTTTGCATATAATTGACAGTTCCTAAAGTTAGTTAAATTAGTATAGAAACAGAAAATACAAAATATAAATTATTATTAGGTAGGTAGGTATCTACTAAATTTAAGCTAATTCGTATTTAGCCGGTTCTGATGTACTTTTTAAAGTAGGTCAATTTAGTAGATGTTTTTAATATATTTTACTTTCATTGTGTACATTTATAATAATATAATTATTATACTTAATATTTTACTTTTTCATGAAACCAATAATTTAATCTCGCAGAATCCCGTTTATACTGCACGAGATATTCAACTTTTTATCCAATCAGAGAATCGTATTGTCATTTAGCTTTAGTGACTAAGTATAACTAAAATTAATTATTAAATTAACAATAGCGCTTAAAAAAACATTATATATTATCTTAAACACAGTGTTCACTAAGATCTGACGATGTCAGCTGTAGAACTTAAAGTGCTTTTTGCTTCCAACACAACACACGAATTGTCCGGTGACAAAAAGTGTCCTTGTGTTATTCGAAATTAATTGGTGATCTTAAGGCTCCACGGGAATCCTCAACTGGGATTACAATAGCCATAAAAAGGGCACCCAATCAGCGCTGCTAACGACATGAATGTGTCAGGTCATGTATTGAATTCTCAGTTTGCAAACTCGTGCCAATGAACGCCATCCGAGGATACTGTCTTATAAGATAATAAATTGACTTATGACTACAGTATTAGCACAACTAAGAGGCAAACCTAATACATTGTATATTATTGTTTAAAAATTACGTGAAAAACTAACCTCCTTAGCTCAAATTTAAAAAAAAACACGGTTATGTGTAAGATATCTCCAATGCTATGGACTGCTATTCGATGCCCTAGTTCTATAGGGAAATAACTCAAAATTTCAAGGTTTTGAGTTAATAATGCCATTCAATGTACTCTATTTTTAACCAATTATTGTAGGTACGTAAGAGAATATGCAACACTTTTTAATTTCAAATTCATTTATTTTAAATTTACAAATCTCAAATTCAAGACATGACATGAAAAAATAAGGAAATGGTATTAAAACATGGCGTTTGTAAGTATGCCTATATAATTTGTAATTTTTTAAACCAAAAATTCAATAAAGTTTTGTCGTTTACTTATTACGAATACGAAAGACTATCAGTATGACAAACGTCTTATTACATTATCAACATTGTTTACATATATGCAGGGCTTGAAATGGAAATGAGTGCACCGGAACGCAGCTCCGGTTCGTAAAATCATCGGCAGGCACTATTGCTTCGTTTCGTGGAACATTTATAAATTTCATTCTGGTTAATAATAATTAATAATAAATTCATTTAAATTAAGTACATTTTTTTCTGAGGGATTTATACAACATGCATGGTAGGTATGTATGTATATAACAGAAAAATATTTTCGAAATATTATAAAGCGCTCCGGTTCGTAAATTTTTCTATTTCGATCACTGCATCTATGTCTAAGCCGGCTCTCACATCAATACTCGACTTGTCTACAACGTGTTGAATACGTCGATGTGACGTCATTGTTATTTTAAAAACGCATGGTGTCAAATGGACCTCCGCAGATTGGTCGATTGCGACTTTTGAGTTTAAAAAAAATCTAATACTGTTATGTTATGAACAAATCGCATGCGTTACGGGCTGCGAATCGAAGACGCCAGAACGCATACGCACACCTACGAATTCGTCATTCCTATACCGACTCGCTGGTTGCCACATCCAAATATATATATATATACGTTTCGAGAGCTTACGAGAAAATTTCGCTAGGTAGATGTGCGCGGTCTTCATCTGCAACACTGGATCGACGTTCCTAGAAGGTTTCATTTATGGCTGTGCTGCAGACGAGGCAAGTAAAGCTTAGATGTGAGACCCGGCTAATATGTATTTCAAAATAAGTAGGTGAGTGTGAGAGTGTCTTGAAAATGTTGTTAAAACCAAAATAACTATTGACCTACAAACAAACTGAAGAATTTAATAAAATTATTACACGATATTTTGGGAAATAATATAAGTACCGAGCTTTGTGCTTGCTAGAACGACCTCTGATCATAAATGTATTTCCTTTGGAAAATTTTACGTCACCACGCCTAAAGAATTTGTATTTAAAAAAAAACAGGAAGTCCCATTAGATTGATGTAATTGTCGGGATCTTGTGACTACTGTATGCGCTGAATCCAGAGCGCAAAAGGGTTAAATAAATTATAATATGTGAGTAGTAAAATATAGTGTTACAAAACAAACCCTGAGGTGTACACCACAACCCATTTTGTTGATTCAAAATGTATCTCATCTTGCTATTTTGTTTACCTTAGAAAGAGGAAGTGGAGCCCATTCGAAGCTCGACACAAACGAATGCCAAAGTTTGACAATTTCCATTCATCATTCGGAGTTTATAGGAGGCGTGTTGCGTGTCTAAAGCTTTAGTTGGATATTGTGGACTTGTCGTGTAGTACGTGTGTTTGAGTAGGAATTAGTGACACATTTTGAGGAATTTGTTTAATTTGGAATACATAATTATTGCGACTCTATACCCATGCTTGTACACAAAATTAAATCGCTTTCAAAATAAAGGAATCTCGTTTAACACCACTTCATTTATTTGAGAACAAATTTGAGTTAAAAACAAAAAAACAGAGAGATCCGAGACGCTTTTTATCATAATAAACATCATATAGATAAATCAAACTGATATGTTTTGGTTGAACTTTTTATTGGACTGTAAATATTTTAAGGGATGATGAAGAGGTCGGATCTAGAGGTGGGGGCGATAGAACAGAATGCCAGACACTGACCTTTGTGATGATGTTTGATGGCACCGTGGTCTTGTTTCAACTGTCACTCGGGCGGTATCGTTGTTTTGGGTCACCCGGTTCGTACACTCCCGCACTTTGTGACACAGTTTTACGGATTATATGTGAGGGCGTATGAGTGATGATGATAGATTATGAATAAGTCTGTATCTATTGAGTCAAGCACTTAAGCGACGGAAAGCTATTATAAGCCTGCACGCGTCCGCTATCGAGATGCAACTCCATGTCTCTTTGCAACACGGTCTTTAATGACGCATAATTACTTATACATTATCTGGTGACAATAACACTGAGGATTAGGAGGTGGGTGGTGAGATAGGGAATGGAATGGGAATATAAATGGCCCAACCATGTTTTATTCTAAGAATATAACCTAAGTATGACGTGTTTGCGAGAATAACATATTTTTCACAATATTTTATCATTATTATTATTTAACAATTTTGTTATTTTGTTTTGCTATTTATTTATAATTACATTAATAAACTATTTTTTATTCAACGAATAATTTACAAGATATAAGAATAAGATATTCTTTATAATGAACTTACATATTAACTTGAAAACATAGATATATACTCACCCACTAGAAAAAAAAATATTCCAAAAAATACGATGTCTGATGGGACTTGAACCCTGTAAACACAGGATTCGCGTACATGTACTTTGCCAGCAAAGCCACGGGCGTCTAATTACGATTAAATCCAGTGGATACGGGTTTAAGTCCAATTGGGCATGGAATTTTTTTCAAAAATATTTTCTATGCCATTTTGGAATAAATTGAGAAAAATATGAAATACGCATAATATGATGTTGATAAATTGCAAAACCTTTCTAAATTGTCACGTTTCTCTATTTTTTCGTGGAATAGATATGAATGATCATTTGAAAATGAGACTTTTTTATTTGTTTTCTTCTTCTTCGGCCATATCCGCCTCTTAGTTGGAGCATATGGACACCACGCGGCGCCTCCAAGAAACCTTGTCACTAACCAATCTTCTCGCGTCGTTCCAGGTCATATCGACATCCCATGGCTTCACTGTATACACTATATGGATAATATTTCCAGTTGGCTTGAAGAAAAGATAAGCTAGGTTGAGGTTATCTTCTGGAATCCGCAGCAAGTAGCTGAGTTAGGTCGAACGTCATCTCTTCCTTCTCAGCGTGATGAGGCTGCTTGGTGCGTTCTCTTATCTCCTCGGTACTTCTAAAGTCATAACATTTGTATAATTAATAAACTAGGTATCTTATATTAATTTAAGTACTAAAATTACTTGTTCAACTGTGCACTTGTATTAATAAAATCCTCAGCACTTAAATTATTGAAATTACTTAAATCAATTTACTCCACAGTTATTTTTTAATGTAATAATAATTCAATCATTACATTATAATTTTAGACGTCCCAATAACGATTGCGAAAGGAGCTTTTGTGATTAGCCACAAAAGTTTAATGCCATTTAAAAGCTTCCATCATCACAAAGCACGCTCAAAAACTTTCATAAATACATTATAAAATTAAATTGATAAATAACACATCAAAGCAGCCCCAAAATCGCAAATTCTCTTAGCTGCAGCCCAAATAATTAATTATACAAAGAAACGTACTTTGGCTTAGTATCTCTGAAATTAGAGTCGAGTCTATTTGTAACGTGTTTTTAATGAGGGGGATTCGTCAAGCCATTATTTTAATAATGCGCAAAGGGTGTGTACTGAATGTATGTAAAACAAAATTTTTAATTTATCTCATCAAGATAAATAGCTCTCCGTGTTTTATTCCGTTTTTTGTATTTACGTCATAAATTAGATTCTTTCTTATGACTATAAAAATCACAGGAAATTTTATACTAGTTTTCTCCTCGATTTTATTTGCCATTTTTTACTTGTTAACCGGTTCTGCGTCTATGCCTTCAGAGAGTTTTTTCCAGAGCGTTGGAGGGGCCCCTTTTTTGAGTTGCTCCGCTTCAGTTCCGCTCCGGGACCTAATACTTGCTCCGGCTCCACTCCAGGGTCTGCTCCGCTCCGGCTTATAATAGTTTTAATAAATATTATAAAAATATGTATACAAATGTTAAAAAAATAAGTAGTTTTAAAATAATCGTCATTTTCATTATTAATTTTATTAAACAAAATTACAGCAAATCGTCTCTCATTATTTGCCTTTTCTGTCAAAAAAGTGAGGTTATTTGTCACTCTGCAGTGTTTCCATATTTCAAATAATTTCAATGTTGTAAAGGGTCAAAATATACTATTTGCATAGAATTTTAGGACGAAAATTTAATAATAAAAAAAAACATCCGGAGCAGTGGAGCACTACAAATTTTCGGTTCTCGGCAGGAGGCATAAATAACATATAAATTTCGCGAGTTAAACTCAAATTACTAGCCACTGTCATTAAACGTGCACAATCTAAAAAAAAAAAATTATACAGTGACATCTGTTTGAATAATAATTATGAATTATCAAGCCATAAATTATCGGTATTACAGCAATTTAAGTGTGAGTTTCACTCTACATTTGATGTGTGTCGTTAAAAATCTTCGGCCTGTCAGATATTGCCATAGTAATTTCGTGATGCAACGAAAAGATTAATATTACATAATATTTCGATCAAGGGCATAATTATTATTTATATGCATATAACATTCTAATTTAATTATTTCTATTAGATTGTAATATTGTACATGGAAATAAATTATTAATAAGGTGACTGCCACTGCCTGTGGTCATAAAGCATTAACTGTGGTGAGGGTAAGAGGGGTGATGTTTCTCAAAAGACGTAACAATTACGTGTTTGGTGCCATATTCCCCTGTATGAATCATTTTATGTGTTTAAAGTCATCATGCGACGTTTGTTCACAAAAGTAATAAACCTGGTTTCCTCTAGAAGGAATGTGCCATTTTATGTATTTTTAAGTGATCAAAACTTTTACTTGTCTAAGGGTCATATGCATGAGATTCCCAAATACTTTATAGGCTATATACTGCTCATTTGTATGCATGAGTGCAAATTTAATTCATTTTTTAATGACGTCACGTCATAATGTGTCATGGCGTCCAAATAATTGCAACTTTACAACAACAACAATTGATTTTAAATTTTAAAATTGTAAATGTGTCTGAAAGTGTGCGAACGGTACAATATAAATTCAATAATTATACATGAATAATTATTATGAACAATTTATCAGTTATTTTTTTACATTTATTTTATAATTCTACTGTATTAAAGGATAGAGTATTGCCAGTAAACATTTCCATTTGGTGGCAATACATACATATTATTACTAACTTCACTTCAATCACTTCTATCAAGAGATGTCAAAACAGAATACGAATAAAAATGACAAAAATGCAAATGAATTTAGATAATAATATGTAATGATCTCTGTATAATATTATCATTTATACCAATCACCGTATGGCAATATTTATGTTACCAGTGTATTTGAGAGTTGTGCCTTGTTTATTACAGTTATCTTACAATAATTAACTAGGTAGGTAGGTACCATAATATATATATATGAAATACGAGGCATTGTATCAGTTACCTAATATCTAGATTATAGACTTTGGATCAAACGACTAAGAACTGTTTTTAAAGTTTGCAAATGTTTTACAGAGTCTACAAAATGAACGAGGGCCTCAAGCAAATCATAGCTAAATTATTATAATCATACAATTATTTCTATACAATGTTGCAGCCTAGAATAAGGCCGGTTCTTCTTCCTCATTTTTCTCATGTAATTTCTTTATACTTATGTTATTCTTACTCTCTATCTTGTTAGGCTTAACTATATTATAATGTATACATGGAAACTTTGCTGGTTGCAAAAACTTTTTATTATTATATTTTAAATTTTTGTAATCAATATCTAACTGTTTGTTTCTGAAAAAAAAGATAGTCTCACTGAAATCTGGCCGAATTCTATTAATTATAATGTACCTACCTATTGACTGGATAAATCCATCGATTTTGAGAGGGATAAGATTTTAATTTTGATAATTTTATTCTAGGAATGGCTGAAATATTAAGATTAGAAGAGCATAATGACCAAAATATTTGCATTCAAAGAGGCTACGCCACCTAAGGTGACGTTATACTAACGGTTTGGTTAAATGAAAGTATCAGAGCATTACAGCTAATAGTCAACCAACCGTAATATTATATATAGTAAAATACAAATGTA
The DNA here is from genome assembly GCF_057557595.1 of Rhyacophila brunnea. NCBI lineage: Eukaryota > Metazoa > Arthropoda > Insecta > Trichoptera > Rhyacophilidae > Rhyacophila > Rhyacophila brunnea. The sequence goes on along the minus strand of NW_028232893.1, from coordinate 16,272,115 downwards.
AATAAAAAAAAAAATAATACTTAATTACCAATGACAACAGATATGAAAAATAAGAAAAAGGATAAATTATGTTTATAATTAAGTAATAAAAAAGTAAAATATAAAAAAAAACAAGTTGAACGTATCAATTCGTAAATGAGATAATAAAATTAATATTAACCACTACACAAGCAGGAATTGGGAGCGAATACTGCATTCATTTATTTTGAAAAAAATCTATCATCAAGTATTAAGTAGGTAGAATTATTAATAATGTATTTAAATATTCGACTAGTACTTACTTGCGTACTTCACCTTGTCACACCCCGGTTTTAAGGTATAATGCAAGCACAATTCAGCGCCACTTCCCTCGGTCCGTCGCTACATGTTGCGCCTCCTGCAGGGTGATGGAGGATCAGCCTAGGCAACGGAATCCTTGATAAATGGATAAATTTCTGCATTATTGGAATGTGGAACTTATTAATTTTAAATATTATGTACTCTAAATAATATAAACTTTCACCCTTGTGACTGTGTACTTGAGAAAACAAAAAGCTGTTTTTCTCCTATTCATCTATTATGGACTGGGCTGATTTTGAAATCTAGCTACACAAATAACATAAGTATACATAATACATAGTTATAATTATTTTCATTACAAAAGAGTCTGGTGAATTTACCTTTTTTTTGATGACTTACAAGCAAATATAAAATTTCTAAACGTGGACAGAAAAAAATAATGCCCCAAAAATTAAACTTGCAAAAAATAACCATTTCGGATGACGCCGAGGAAAAAAATGTAAAGAGAAAGAATCTTAAGGATTATCCCAAATGAATTATGATTGGGAAAAGGAAAAAGCGGTAGCGGGCAAAAAAGAAAATTCATAATTAACTTACTGAGAGTTGGCGAAAACTTAATTTCAAATCTTAAAAATACTTTGCGCGTTGCGGCCACACGGAAAGAATTTATACTAACAAGCAATCTTCCTTACAATAATTTGAAAACTGTGTAAAAATCTACATATATATTAATAATCATGGCTAACGATCGTGGCCACACTGAAAGTCTGTCATCTTTTGAGCGACCAAGACTTTTCACCCCTCTCGATCCTCTTCTTCACTCAGGGCAGAATGAAGTCTGCCCCCGGTCAGCTCCTTCACTTATTGATCACCCCAGTGCAACAATGCTCCCCTTCTGCTTTGCTTTTCCTAGATGCATGCTACCTAAAATTATTAGTCTCTCCAGGTTATCCAATCTGAGCTGAAAAATATTCCCAAAAAATTACAAAAAAACATATTAATTGTCGAGAGTCGTTTCTTTATCTACAGTTTTGTCCTGTACTCGATCCAAAAAATACGAAACAACTGGTGGAAATACCACATATTGCATAATTTTATTAATTACCTACATAGTTTTCTTCCACTCCTTTGACCCCAGGGTCCATGACTCGATGCCGTACAAAAATATGGAGAACACTAACATTTACATAAGCATAATTTGCATGGTAATTGAAATTCCGCGATCCTTCCATACAGTGGTAAGAAGTATCATCACATTTTTCGCAATCTGTGTGCACCTTCTTATCTCTGCTTTACATTTTACTTTTCCACTAATGGTTGATCTCAAATATACAAATACGTCTACTGTTTTGAGATTTTGAAGTATTTGCTGCAAGTAGAAGGTTAGCCCGATTGATAACCATCTCTCAACTAGGTAGTAAAACAGAAATCTTAGACAGTTTTGATGTAATTACAACTATAAATTCGTATTAGGAACATTTTAATAATATAGTATAATCTCTATATATGTAAAAATATCGTGTCACGATGTTTGTGGTCGAACTCCTCCGAAATGGCTCGACCGATTTTTATGATTTTTTTATGTATATTTTTAAGGTATGAGAATAGGTCAACAAGTATATTTCATACAGCTAGGTGATTAGGGTATCTCTATCCAGAAAAATTTTCTTTTATTTTTTTGACAATTTTTTTTTTGTATTTTTTTTATTATTTGGCATAAAAAATACATATAATCCCAAATTTTCACCCTCCTACGTCTACCCTCTCATTTTTTAATCGTGTTTTTATTATTTTTGTATGATCAAATTTAACCGTCGTTCGTATTTCAAACAGAACGAAATTATTTATGTTGTTGAATGACAGATGGCGCTACGTCCGAGAAGAATTCAAGAGAAGCGTTGCGTCATTTTGACATTTCATTCGGCATATCACAACGCAGTGCGTGCAAAAATTTGTACGATTTATTTTAATTTATCTATTTTTATGTGCGTGTATTACAGTGCACAATGCCAGCAAGACGCAGAGGGGGCCATTTGGGCCGTCGAACGAATAAAGCAACAAACATGCAAAATAGTAGAGCAGAAAGAACAGACGAACAAATCCAACAAGATAACAAAAACGTGCGTGTAAGCATGTCGCAATTGCGTGCATCCCAATCACAAGAGGCACGAGCTGAACGAAATCAACAATGTCAATTGGAACGGAGCCAAGCGCGCCGGTTCGTAGTTAACACACGCAGAGCAAATGACCGACAACGCCAACAAGTACATCAAACATTTACATCCGCTTCGTTCCTTCGTCACGCATTCGAGTACGAACCAGATATTGAATATTCCGCTCATCCGAAAGTGCTGATTGGTGCTATGGACAAAGAATGTCCCCATTGTCATGCGCTCAAATTCAAACATGAGTCAGCCGGGATGTGTTGCGCATCAGGAAAAGTGCAACTACCAGAAATTGAGATACCACCAGAACCACTGAACGGCTTGCTCATCGGCACGGTTCCAGATTCAAACCTGTTCCTAAAGTCCATTCGCACATTCAATCCATGCTTCCAAATGACTTCGTTCGGAGCAACAGAAATAGTTCACAATACTGCGGCAAATGGTCAACAATTCCATTCTACGTTCAAAATCAAAGGCCAAGTATACCACAAAGTAGGCTCATCGCTGCCAATGCCAAACGAACCACATACATTTTTACAAATCTACTTCATGGGCGGTGAAGACATCAATCATGTGGATGCACGTTGCGGCTACAATAGCCTCAATTCGCCTAATGCCAGGCGCATCGTCGGCGAACTGGACGCCCTGTTGAATGAGCACAATGAATTATTGAAATTCTTCAAAGCACACATGCACGAATTGCAAAGTGTCTATTGTCTATTGTCATCAATCCTGATATAACACCAGCTGGAGAGCACGTGCGTCGATTTAATGCGCCTGATGTTGACGACATTGCTGGAATCATGCTTGGCGACCGCACATCGACGCGAGAAATCGTGATTCGAAGAAGAAACAATAATCTGGAGTTCATCGCTGACACACACCGTTCATACGTCGCTCTCCAATACCCGCTAATTTTCTGGAAGGGACAAGACGGTTATTGCATAAACATTAAACAACGAGATCCTATCACAGGTATTTCATTCATTATGAACATCATTACTCATTTTGAATTGAGAAAATTAATGGTTGGTGTTTTTTTATTTTTTCGGCGGTCATCGTCTACAGCGCTCCATTCCTCTTTCTGTCATAGATCCCATCCCCACACACTTACGATACATTCGTTATTTTTTATTTAACAACCAAAATATTCACTAGAAATAATTTATATGGCAGAACAACGTTTGCCGGGTCAGCTAGTAATATATAAAATTCTGTTTTTTTTGAAACTCTGCATTGTGTTGTATCGCCAAAGTCTATATTATGGTAATACTTTTTTTGACACTCGACACAAACGATTTTCATTGTTTAATTTTAATAGTTTTTGGAAGTTTCCCGTGACATTAGTGGGAAATTTTTGATAATAGAAAATACAATGCAAGATGATTTTGAAAATAATCAATACTCTAGTTACCTATATTACTTCGTTATCATATTATTATATTTAGGCTCGGCTTCTGAAAGGATTTATTGTACGTCTATTGGATTTATCAATTCTGCTCCTAAGTGTATATACATTTTTAAGTAATATAAATAGATTTAAGAAAAATGCCAGCCATTTTTTCAACCAAATAAATATTTGTTTTGCATTAAACACATTTATTTAAAAAAATAACCTTTAGAAATTTTGCAAAATTTCATTAATGATCAAGAGCTTTAAAGGCTTGTAATTTAAATTATCTAGATAAAGCGCGAGAATGCCAAAAGCTCAAAACCTGGTATCAAAAACATCACCATGAAAGACGTATATAAATTCATATAATATATTCGAAATATTGTGACTACATAGTGGATAACAATTAGTGAACTTTATTAGTTTTTATGGCAAAAATAAGAGACCCCGGGTACTCACCTAATGTTGTTAGTGGTAATCACACCCCTTACTTGTAACATCGGCTTTATCTCTTGAGTATCGTTGACGATTCAAAAGATCGACACGGTTTATATCACTCAATTTTGTATCATATTGTATGGTGATAAAATTGTATACTAAGACCTCTCACTTTAAATCAACCCTCGAATGTTGCCACTGGCAATAAATACATTTCTTTAAACTGCGATATTGTATATATGTATTATATGTAATATTTTACGATTGTTATTTTGTCATTTTGGACTTCATATTATATCTATATTACAGGGGTAAGTGAAGCAAGACGTCGGCTGGATTTTGTGGGGTAAGACAAAATCTCTTCTGGTTTGAATTACTTTTACCTACCCTCTCTTTACACTTTAATTGCCCCGCTCTGCCCTTTTTGCCATTGAACAAAACATAGGTTAGTAGGAATCCTTTTTGCCTCGTCTGCATTTTAAAAGTATTATGCAAAGGGGACGAAAGTTCTGTATTATTTGTTTGCATTCTAGGAGTTTAATTTTTGGCGATAAATCAAATAGAATAGAATTTCATAACGTTGGGTTCATTTTTATAACAGTGAAGCATTATTCATAATAATGTATAATTTTAGTTGAATATCTATCTGTTTTAAGTTATTATTGTTAAAGAAAATCATTCATTCTGTAGTGAATTATTCTTCAGTGACATCATATTATACATTTGCAGATGTATTGGAATCATGACCCCCACATCATGAAGCTTGCACTTAGGTCAGAATCTTTGACAAGCTCACCTACCTATCACTAAGGTTAAGGGTAGTAAACTGCCCTTCAAAGGAAGAAGGCAGTAACTGACTCTCACACACTTTCGAGATAAATGACATAATCTATTAGTAGGATGTTAAAATACAAATAAAGTAATAATAAACCAGCAGTAACTGCAATAAATAGCCGCAATTACTGGATTTTTGCTAAGAAATTTGTTTTATTTTAGCAGATGTCCATTTTTCACTAAGGATTTTAACGGTATTTTAGTGATAATTCTGATTTTAAAGTGGACAGAATATATAACTTTCAAAATTACCTAACGGATGGCATTCATAACTCAATTTCACAAATTTTGCGAGTTACTGACTTCTTCCTTGGAAGGGCAGTGTGATACTTTACAGTAAAGTTTCCCAAATTCTACACGAAAATTATCATTTAAGTACCTATATCAATCATCATATCACATCAAATTGCAACATTTAAAATATTTAACAGTCTTGAAGTAAAGTAGTGCCTTAGGCAACTTCTCACTTAGCAGGTTGACCCGTCACACCAGGTCCCTAGGCTAGAGCTTTGTGAGCTTCCCCCTTATGGGGGCCATGATTGGAGTCATTGTTTATTTGTTTGCTGCAATGCCTGTTTCAAGACTAGAAAACAATACCAATACAACTGAGTAGATCAAATGCAAATAAAAGGGTTTTTCTTTATCACTTCTACGACATAAGCTTATAAAATAGTATATTTAAATGCTGTAATATTGATTATTGTCTAAATTAAAAATAATATTGTTATCCGGTTTCATTCACAAGCCCATGTTTTGATTTGTACCTAATCAACTGTAAACCTCTTTTACCGTACCCATATTGCCGCTGTGTACTAATTTTCCTATAATCCAGCGATATAAATGTTTAAAGATCTGATAAAAATAATATCCAAAAACTTAGCGAATCATAGCGTCGTATGAATTAGTGCATGTCGGGCATACAAATTAAGATTTAATCAATTGAATGAATATATAAGGAAACAAACTAGAGAATGCGATGTAATAGAGTTTGTAAATAATAAATAATATAGTAGGTACTTATATAGGTATAAAAGCTTTTCTAAACATAACAGTATTTACATACAAAAAGTTAAGCAAAGCATAGGTATGAACTAAAACAGTTATCTTACATCGTATACCTTAAAGAGAATTATATTTGATTATTTTTCATAAGCAATAACATAAATAAGTAGATGTACACAAAGAAATCTCACGTATATCTCAAAATTATTCGTACTATAGCGAGAGAAAGAGATTGAATAGGTATCATGCTTTAAGCTGAAAATCCCTTTAAAAAGAAAGGAGCTAAGCCTGATAGAGAATCCAAAGTAGAAAGATCAAAACTGCAAAACCTTTCATCCAATTTACCCCCCTAACTGTAAAACGAACCGCGTGAAAATGTAACGTAGGCCCTCTGAGCTGACTTTCAAATCCTCTGGTTTGTAGATCATCCTCTGAAATATGCTCGTTTAAAACCTTATACTAAGGCTTATTGCAGTGGAGTATTCGGGATACTCCAAAAGGAGACTAAAATAAACATGTTTTTCTAGATACACTAATGGTTTGTTATAAATTTATTTTTCAATGCAATTGTGTAATTAATAATAGCATTTCTATTAGCATAATTTAAATTAATTCTACTTTGAAATTCTTATTAATTCATTGAATTTCTTATAATTTAAATTGTATTTAATTATTGTTTATATCTCCAATAAATTTTGGCAACATAAATAGCTGTACGATTTCATTATTTGTATCAATTGACAATGTCTCATTAAATCAGAAAAAAATGGTTCAGATAGTTATTAAATTATATGAAATAATTAGTTAATATTGTACTTTATGTTTATAAATTAAAAAATTCGTAACGAGAATTAAGACGGTACTTCAGTGAAACGATAAATAATTTTCAACTATAGGTACGATGAAATTTTGGACTCGCTGGCAATCGGAGAGCGAAGGTCGAGCTGTGAACACGTCAATTTGTTTCGTGATGGCGACGGGGGTATTTATACTTAAATCGTGTAAAGGTGACTAAAAACGTTACCCATTTACTTGAAAAAGAAAACATGTCAATGAATATATTATTATTGTTACTAATATAACAATAAACAGAACATTACATGGACGCGTGTTGGATTAATATGACAAATTATATTTCGTTCGGCACGCGTCATTTGCGCAATCCGCACATTGCCTAGCCACGATCTTTTTAGACCATGCCTCAACTGCGATATAGCCCTATGAAGAACGAAATTTTAATAGGTTTTTTGGTGGCAAAAAATAATTTATAATTTATTTATTTTTAATACCTTTGATGAAAAGTCAGGTGAGCTAAATAATGAATAATTGTACAAATAATTAAACAATCAAGTGGGGTAAAACAATTACCTAGCCAACTATCTATATATTTTTATACTTGAAACGTGAACTGAAGAAATCCAATTGAGTGATGTATTTATAGTAAATGTTTTTAATTCAATAGAAAAATATAATTATAAAAAACCTCAGAAACACACATAAGTATTAGAATACAATCTAGAAAAAAGTGGGACTCAAACTTACGTTTTTCATTTTTCGGTTGATTTTGCCTTAAAGCCATCGATCCGTCTTAGATTCATATGAATTATTTATTATGACTACGTTTCAACGGAGGTATTTAATAATTATTCTCCGATGAGGATGCAATCTGTTTTATGCTAAGTCATATTTATTTTTAATTGCATTTACCCTGTCAACAGTGAAAATGTTCGTTTAATACAAATTCTTATAAAACGGCTAGTCCTTTGATACATTTTATTCATGATAGGTGGTGTTGTCATTATTTCATTGAAAAGATTTTTTTTCAGATATTAATGAATAAATTGAGCCATGGAGAATTCGAGTGAGCCAACCGGTATTTTTGAAAAAAATGAGTTAGGTGCGTATTTTTTATGTCTTTGCTTTTTCGTACAAGGTGGTTATTAGTAATTTTTGAACAATCGCAAACACCCAGGCTTTGAGAAAAACACATAAATATTTTTGTCATGACCGGGAATCGAACCCAGAACTCTCGGGTGGAAGGCCAGCGCCTTACCCACTGCACCACGAAAGCAGCCTGAGTTAGTTGCGTTATTATATTCTACACGTCATAAACTATCATAAAAGTGAAGTGAGCTGAGTAAATATATACTAAAATAGTATTTTATTGTTAAAATAAAAATATTCATTGAGATATCGTATAATATTGTCAAATGGTGAAGTGAGCCAAGTCATTAGCTCACTTCACCGTTCTCACCAACTGGTTAACGTGTTGTTATCCTATAGAAATGAACACGGCTAACACACAATATGTTGCTAAGATAACATGCTTGTTAGCTGTGTTCACTTCTATGCATTCATGCAAGTTTTCCGCGTAATAGTGAACATGACTAACTTATCTAAAAGTGAGCCAAGTACTACTAGTATGTAGAGGTGAACACGACTAACATAGACTAAAGTGAGCTAAGTGACATTAATAATAAGTAAATATGAAGTAAACTCACCCCTTTTATTATCTTATTACAATCAATATTATGCATAAATACTTTTTTTCTATTTATTTGTGTTATATTCTTCCATTTAATATAAAAAAATGAATACAGCTCCATTCAAATAAATATGTAAAAATTTCATTAAACTAAAACCTTCAATAAGAAAGTTTCATTATTTCGTCACTTGGCCTACTTCACTTCTTGAGGGCTCAATTTGATGTTTTATTGTGACATCAGCGACTGACAAACAATAATTATATAACAATAATAATAAATTTGTATTATAGCGAGTTTTCAAGAAATACGCAATCTGACATACTAAGCGTTCTCTCGATTAAAATCAGCTGTGTTCCCTGCATGTTATAAACATTCCTGTCATTCGTATAGTAACGATATTATGCTACATAATATACTAATTATAGTAATATTATAATAATATTATTAAATTATGATTTATCTCATAATTATGTACAAATAAACATGCTATAACGCTGATACATAGATTCGTTAAAACATAGATTGAAACATCTTGCCGCTCAATTATGTTAAGACATTGCAGTAATATTTTAATGAGGATTTGTTGTTATCATATGCGTAAACAAGTTTAATATTAACATAACGTAATTATAAAGGTTCGACGATTTTCTATTATAAAATATAAATTGCCTTATATTATACAGTGGGGTTGGTGCCAAAAGTCGGTAAGTTGACATGTTTGGTATATTGAGTTAATGATCAATTATGTGTATTTATATCAATTTATACGCCAAAAGAGATCTGACCCGATCATGCGAAGGTACTTTTACATGTAGCTATGTTATTGATAAAATGTTGTTACTGATTTTGCAATATGTAATCCAGACAAATTAAACTTTACAGTAGGCACAAAAACTTTTTGTTATGGTTTTCGGTCAAAGTTAAAATACAAAATAGACATAACCTTGAAATAACATAACCTTCAAATAACCTTGAAGTGCATGATAATTAATAATATTATAGTTTTATATCCTTAATCTGATATTAATAAATTATTGAGTTGATTAAAAAAAACCAACAAATATGATTGTTAAGTCTTTTTCTCCACGACACTTTCTTCCTTTTTTTTGAATTGCTGGCAAAATTTATATAATAAATTGGCATTTGTAGCTTACATACTTTGGAAACAACGTATATTTAGGCGAGTATAACTTATTGTACAATAAATCTTATTTAAAAAAAACTGAGGGTTACGCCCTTTTCCGCTTTCTACGACAGTCGATGTCTTTAGGTTAAGTCTGCACAGAAAAAGGTTTGTAAAACTAGTTAAAGTATTCCTAAATGAAACTAGGTGTAAAAATAAAGAAGCGTTCTGATTGATGATTGAAAAAATGTGTTTTATTATGTAATAAATGTTATTTTTCAATGAATTTTACCATCTCAGTGGGTCTATTCTATACTTATCGAACACTAAATTGATAAATAGTATCAAACTTAGGGTAGGTTTGTATCAAAATATTAGCACTTATTGTAACAATTACACGAAGCCGGTTTTTATTGTTGCAATAAGTGCGATATTTTAACAGCAGCAAGACAGGTGCTGTTAAAATATAGCACTTATTGCAACAATAAAAACCGGCTTCGTGTAATTGTTACAATAAGTGCTAATATTTTGATACAAACCTACCCTAAGTTTGATAATATTTTTCACTTTATCACTTTAGCGGTCGATAAGCATAGAATAGACCCACTGGAATACATAATATTAATATTACTAGTTCCATTATATTATATAAATTGAAGCATTATAACACGGTTAACCTAACTTTTCTGAATTGACTACATAAAAACGGGATCACAGAGATAAGACTTTTGACGATCGTCTTCCTTACTTCCAATAGGAATGAAGAGTAAACTATCAAAATTTGTTATGTAACTGTAGTATAATAGCGATCAAATATCTATTGTTTAATGTATCAAATTATTCTGCAATAATATATTCCCAGCGAATCAATTTCCAGCAAACAACTCTTAACTAGATCATCAAGTTGATTGGCGACATTAGATACGGTATACTATTACATCATATCACAGCACATTATATCATTACGGTGTATTAGCCGAATGATCATTTTTCACGGTATCACATTTTCTTACGACTGTAATAATAAATAATATTTCACAAACTACTCGATTTAAAATGCTGACTCTATATTTAGTCCAATATGATTATGTATCAGAATTTAATGTTAATGTCTTACTTTTTATTGTATAAATAACGAAGAATAATTTATCTAAATGTCACTCGAATCCAAGTACCTAGCTCGTAACTATCTCAGTAGATTGTATGTACTATCATTGTATAATATACTATTGTACCGATACGCTGCTAATAAACCTCACCCTGCTACATCGTAGACTTCATTATCATCATCCTCAACCCACACATCGAATACCACAGTAGTGACCCAACAGTTAAATATGTGATCTGTGAAAAAATGAGTTCGTTTATACACCGGGTGTTAAGGCGTCCATATAAAAGGTACTATTCTACTTTGATCAAGGTTTTTTAAATTCCTATTTTGATCTATAATATATTAGAATGAATATTACTTTTTTTAAATAGTAGTGTCAACTTCTGAAACAAGTGAATCAATCTATCAATAGTGTAATGATGTGGCTATATTAAACGTCTCCCTTATATGTATTATCTATCATTCTCTTTGTAAAATATTTTCTGTGAATTTTAACCAGACCTGTCACTGGTGGCAATGGTGAGACAACTGAGTTTTCTCGTAACGGGTGACGGAAAAAAATAACACCACTTTATAGCACCCGAGCTTTGTGATTGTCATTATTTGGTATCAGTAGTCCAAAACTTGCAAAATAATTTCATTATTATTTATTTAAATAAATAAATAATAATGCAATTATTTTGCAAGTTTTGGATACTGAAAAGTTTACTAGTTAGTCATCTGTTTGTCTATAGAGCAGAGGTAGGATGTATTTTTGATTTTTCCGTTATAGTATCATCATCATAAGCCGGGGTTTATCCACTGCTGGATGAAAGTCTCCCCCAAGTCCTTCCATTACTCTCCGAACTTTCTTATTTGCTACAACGTGCATTCACCGTTGGTCTAACGGGCTTTAGTGCATTCTCGTGGTCATTTAGTGCTCCTTGTATGACTCCAGATTTTTTCAACTAGCCTATTGCAGTTTTTATATGCCTGATAACCTCTCTAACATTGCTTCTTCTTATCTGCTTCATTATCTATTAGTTTTTTTTGGTCTTCCCGCGTTATGCTCAACATGCTTACGTTAGAAAATTTCCGACCATGTCCGATCCTAATAAGATCATATGGGCCTCCACAGGGCAGAGGTTTGTATTGACAGATTTTGTTTTTACTAGAAATGGATATCAGCCACTTGCTCAACCTATTCGGTTCACACTCTGACTCATACACAAATTGAAAAACAATATGACGTGTACTTGTCAGACCCAGCATAGGTATATGTACTGCATTTGTATAAATTGGAAGAACAATCCGTGAATCCTCACTCACGTCGTGCCCGTCACGCAACACACTACTATCGTCACGAGTCCTTCACTCGACATAATCAACCGTCATTCTACTCGACTCCAGTTTCTCAGTTTATTAATAAAAATCAACTTGATCACATTGATCTCATCAGTACTTCGGTATCCGTTCTACTATTTATCAAGCTGTCATCTTTGTTATTGTATTTATTGTATTATTGTCTCTTCTTGGTCGTGCACTCATGGCTGAGAATCGTGACCACATTTGAATTTCGCCATCCTTCTCTATCTTTCGCTTCTCTCAAGGCAGAATGGATGGTCAGCCCCAGTCAGCCATTTCACTTATTCGCTTCAGAGCTCTTTCTCTGCTTCACCTTCCCTGGAGGCTACCCAAAATTACCAGTTTCTCCAGGTTTTCCGGTTTGCGCCTGATAATATGTCCAAAAAACTGAAGAATTCTTCTCAGACATATTGTCGAGAGCCGTTCCTTTATGTATTCTTGTATCGACCAATAAACTCTCCCCTCAAACATTCACGTAACAATGACTTTATCTCCTATACCTCATCTACCACTTGTTTATTAAAATATTATTTTGAATAATAACTATCAATGCAACAGTACTAAAAAAAATATGGAATCATTATAAAATATTGTTTCCTCGTTTTAATTACTGTATTTCAATCTATCTCAGGAATTTAATCAGTTTTGTTTAATTAGGTATACATTATTTATGTATCGTTACACAAGATATTCATATTATAATATTATGTTGGTTGTTTTTGCACAATATGTAAATAGATACTAATATTTTTTTGAAGAGCACGTGCTCCTATAATAGTGTCGTGTGAGTATATATCGAACTATAATTTTCCTGAGATATACAGTTTCAAACTTTTGACACCCACACACTAACCTACGCCTGGATATTTCAGTTATCATTCACCACACGTAGTTAAAGCCAATATCTTAGAACTATGAATAATAATTTGGATTTGATGTGTTTTAACTGAATAATATAACGAAATATACAGTTTAATCTCTATGTTATACTATTTGAATATGTTATTAGGTTTAAAGAAGCTTTTATTTTAATCTTATTATCAAAATATAATATTTTAATTATTCATCGTTGTAATTCGGAACGCAATAGTGGGCCCTAGTATCTTCAAATCGTCCTCTGTAGTCTTCAGTAGACTTCATTTTAGGCGACTATTTAAAGCTGACTTTCTTAATAATATTAAGAAAATAACGTAAATATTATTTAAATATTAACTTCATTATTTTATATTCTATTAAAAGTATAATTTGCCAACGATATCTGTGTGCTGGTATGTATAATAAATTGATTGTCAACTTGTTCAACCAGACTGCAATTAGCAATTCCATTAATACGTATCGAGTCTAATAAAGGTTTCAAATAATTTGCTATATTTCATGCATACAACACATACAAACTATTACACACGTGTTGGAAAAAATAAACAATATCAAAACCCAATGCTCTATGACTCATGTGTGGCCAACCCGCGGCCCACTAGGTGTCAACTTGTGGCCCGTGGAGCAGTGAGAAAATAAAAATAGTAATACATCAAATGCTACCGCTAGATGTGCTAATTTCGCAAATTGGGATCAAATATTGGCTCAAGATTTTAAAAAGCACCGTGTGCTTTTTGCTGGATTTGCAACGCCATTTTCCGTAGACGTGAATTTATTACCGGGAAATTTACAAATGGAACATTGTGAAATATATTGCGATGAACAGTTAAAGGAGAAATTCCATCAGGTTGGTTTGAAAGAGTTTTACAAAACATATTTAAACAAGGAGAAATATCCTGCATTTTACAAACATGCTCTAATGATGACTTCGCTATTTGGAAACTTTTACACGTATGAACAGCTTTTTAGTCGGATGAAAATTATCAAATTCCGACTGAGAACACGAATCCCTGATGTGCATTTGGAAAACTGTTTGCATGTAGGAACAACCTCACTCGATATCAATATTGATGCACTTAGTTCTGCCACACAAAATCAAACTACTCACTAAAATTTCTTATTTTTATATTATTTTGTTTATTTTTTATTATTTAAAAAAAAGTCTAATCTAATAAATATGTTTGATTCTCATTTATGTTTTTTTTTTATTAATATATATTTCTTTTTTGTTTTTTATAATAAAAAAATCGGTTGTGCGGCCCGGAAGGAAATCTCATTCTTAGAATCTGGCCCGGCTGCTGAAAAGGTTGGCCACCCATGCTCTATGTATATAAGCCTGGCATGTTTACAATATAATATTAATTATTTTTTTTGCGCTGGATTCGATGCGAATTGGTACATTTGAACGAAATATTTATTATGACGATACGGTAAGTGACATGGTCATTAATTCAAATAGCCAGCAATGTTGCAATTCTTTTCCACGCTTACAGGCGGAACCATGCCAGGGAGGCAACATCGCGCGGCTAGCCGAAACGAATGCTTGACCGCGAAAGCCAAAAATCAATCAACCAAAAATGTCACATGTGTATTGTGAATGAGAACAAAATTACATCGACAAATTCGAAGTGTTGCAATCGAGACGAGTTTGTTTGCCCGGGCAATAATAAAAATAAAATCACATAACTAGTCATAATATAATAAGTTACAGTTGAACCGGCAAGACAGTAATTCATGAAATGATACTTGTTTAGTCTGGTGTAGGGATTCCAATCTCGGGATCCCGAACTATTTTCGATACCTATGAATCCCGGGATTGGTAATCATAATCCCGAAACTTTCGCGATTGAGTTTTTTTGTCAATTTTTATGGATAATAAAATAAAAACAAAAATATAACAGAAAAAATACTTTTAATAACATACGAATACATTAGAAATAGACTGAGTTTGAATAAAGTTTGATTTATTACCCGTGTGTTGCCATTCATTTAATTTTTTCACACACATTAATAAAAACGAGAAAGATTGGAAAAAACAATGCTTCGCACTTTCAACAAAGTGATTCCACCATGTTTTTTTAATGCATTTGTCATTTTTTTATTTTAATTGAACTTGTATTTGTTATCTTTTCATAAGTAAATAAAACTGTTTTACTTCCATATTATTATTTATACATATTACAATATTATTTACTCCATTAAACCTATGTATTTCCAAAGATTGAACGTACACACTATTAACAATAAATGTCTTAAATAGTATAAACTATACTAAAATAATTTTTGACCGATTTTATCAACGTAATTTGTATATATAGAAATTTTATATTATCTATTGAAAAAAATGTCAATCCCGGGATCGTCAAATCGTAATCCCGAAATCCCGGGATCAAGATTTTGGCTCGGGATTGGATTCACTAGTGTGGTGTATGGATGAAACTCTTTCTGGGGGCATTCATATAATATTATCATGCCTCCAAGATTTTCTCCGTGGTCTGAATCACACCACACTCATGAAGTGGAAACTTTTTCTAGTAGCATGATCAGTGAGCGATGTAAAAAAAATATGAATGATATTTTATAGTTAAATCATTATTTTTTTTTTCATAAATTATTAA
The DNA here is from genome assembly GCF_057557595.1 of Rhyacophila brunnea. Lineage (NCBI taxonomy): Eukaryota > Metazoa > Arthropoda > Insecta > Trichoptera > Rhyacophilidae > Rhyacophila > Rhyacophila brunnea. The sequence goes on along the minus strand of NW_028232893.1, from coordinate 16,256,446 downwards.
ATATAGCATGAGTATATTTCTGCTACAGCACGTGGAAACTCTTTCTAGTAGCATGATCAGTGAGCGATGTAAAAAAAATATGAATGATATTTTATAGTTAAATCATTATTTTTTTTTTCATAAATTATTAAATATAACATGAATATATTTCTGCTGCAGCACGATTATTTATTATGATATGGTGAATTCAAATTTCATTCAGCTTACATGATACTAAATTCAACAATGCGTTGCCCACCTCTGTAGTGACCCGTTCCCGTATTAAGGTCAGTTAATCCCAAATTACAAGGATCGCACTCGCTCTCTCTGAAGAGTTGGGTCATTGACGTCACTATCTCCACTTCAAAGTTGCCAACCTAAAATAATAATAATTTAATCACAGTCGTGTGACACAAAAACCGTGCACTGTTTTTAGAGGATGGCAATTCGGAGAAATGGGAGGAACGCTTTATGCTCTGAGCAAAGGAATAAATTATTACTCGTAGCTTAGGTTGGCAATAATAGTTGTATTAGTTTAAATGGTTAGATATTGAAATTTAACATATTATGAAATATTTTTTTGTTAAAAATTTCTCAGCAGGGTATATGCCTTCTCCGCTATAATGGCTTCAGTTAAAGTAAAAAATATGTACCAGGGGTGACAATGAAAATCATCACCTGAAACTCACCTCAGGTTACAGGTAAGGGCACTCGGATCCAGCCTTTTGCTAGAGACGTTAAACTAATGTCGATTCCTGCCAAGTTCAATAATTATTCTACTTAAATACTGTAAGCTGCCTGTAAAGTATACATCCTCCTTCACCCAAGTTTTTGTTTGTTGGACTAATTTAATTCCTTGACAATATTGTTATATCTACATGTCACTATATCGCTAAAATTACCAGTAGCGAAGGGTGAAGGTAGGCTGTTAAGATCCGCCATAAATAGTGCACATTCAACTTTGTTAGTCATACTTATTTGTTTTTATTGAACTACGACTACAATTTACAGATAGTGTTGGTTAGATTAAAAAAAAAATTAAACCCTTCCTAAACCAAACCATAATAATGATGGTATATTTTGGGCGATACGACAAAATTAGACACACTTTTTTATTCATAATTATTTGTTTTCGTTGGATTAAGAATATATATTACACACATTGTTGAATTATTTTTGTAAATTCAATAAGCCCTGCCTATAATAGATAAAAAATATTATTCTATCTATAAAATATCCAAAGTTACGTATGATTTAATTGCATAATTTTAGATATTTTATAGATATACAATTTTTTTTTTACAATGGCTTAGATTCGCAGGGTTTAATTGAATTTTAAAAACTAACAAACACTATCTACACATTGTAGTCTTAGTTCAATGAAAACAAATACGTTTGATTGTCAAAGTTTTGCATGCACTATTTATGTTGGATCTTAACAGTCTACTTCCATCCTTCGCCATTGAAAAGTGCATATGAGTCGCCTAGTTATAAGTCACATTTTGCAATGTTGTCATTTTTATTTAAATATACCGAGTGATTTTAAAGGCATTAATGTAAATAAAAATATTTGGGTATCAAAAGTCACTTTAGACCGTGTGAAAATTGTTGACCTGTGAACCGGTGAACCTAACCTAACATAACCAATCAGAAAGCTATATTTCTCATAGTGTGCCTTACTATAGCCTTATATAGTATTATAAATATTTAACAAAAAATAATGTTAATCGACTCACTCACTCATTAATATTCAAAAGAGTTCAACACATTTCTTCTAATTACAAATATTAGTGCTCTGGTGGTTTTTTGCGATTATCTCAAAATTTAATTTTTGGAATATGTGAGTTATGACTCTGGGCAACTCATATGGCTCGCTACGACACATCGCAACGCCTAGTGGGTAGGCATAACCGCGTATGGTTAGCTTAAAATAGTTTTTCTACAACGTGTGGTAAAAACGTGAGATGCGGAAGTGATACGCGATAAAAAATCACATTGGCATGTTATTCTAATTTATGACCAGTCAGCATTATTCACCTGACATGGCACCAATACGCAAACCGTTAAAGTTTTGGGTGGAAGAAATACGACAGTGACAGTCAGCAGAATTGAATGTAGGTATGTGTCAATCCACGACGAGCGGTATTACTTTTGTCCATCTCAAATGTCTAGGTTAATATCACCTCTTCTCTAAACATAAAAAAGAACTTGTTTTATTAACTCAAATGATACTCTCGTAGAATTATATTATAGACCATAACAAATCTTTCCATGCAACTAGAATGACCACATTGACTAGTTATTGTTGAAGAAAGTCCATTCATTTATACGATATTAATTATATTCTTCCTCCTAGTTATTCCGTTAATAGGTACTCTTGTATTCTGGTTTGACATTCTCCACTGTTTGTTATCGTCTGCAAGCCTTGCAGTGGATTATATTAATTGTTCAGTAAATTCCTTCACTTCGTTATTCTACCTCATCAATATTCGCTCTTTGCCTCTTTACCGATATACGTTGCCTGAAACAAAATTATCAACAGCAAACTATAAATATGTAAAAAGAACCGTAACGAAAAGTATTTAACAGTATCATTGTAGAGGGATAAAACTGCTGTAGGAGGTGATCAGCGCATTTATTTTAAACACAAGACTGCTATCGGTTGCTATCTGCGGCTATCAAGGGTTATTTTTAATATATTTGTATTGAAGTATAATAATTTTTACAATTTACGTTAGTTGTAATTATTGTAACAGTAAGTGTTATGTTTTAACAGCATATCTCTTGACTGTGCTAACTTTTACAGCAAGATAAACAGTTTTGACTATTTAGACGGCTAACTTATTGTCACAATTATAAAATTTCAATAGAAAAATATGATAGACTACCCTCGAGTCTTGTCAGTCTTGTGTATAGAATATATGCGCAGGAATTCAGATGAAAGTCATATTGGAGGTTGCTCCGATGAATGGAGAAGCAATTTTTTATTGAAGGTTAAACAGTTGGTACAAGAGTTTTAATTATTACTAGTCCGACGTCCAAGGCTTGGTGGGTGAGATACTGTGCGGAGCAATGCGGAGACTGAGATCTGACTGACATGAAGATTACTGATCTAACTGAGATTAAGATTGATACTAAGGCTAACACATCAACAACTTGCTTGACAAGAATATTCGAATATACGAATATAAATTGCGAGAATCATTGTTAATATAGTTTGCAACTATTGAGATTGCTCTGCATTGCAACTCTGCATTTCGATGACCAAGCCCGAGGCAGTCAAACCCCATCGGGTTACGATCATACGCTTGTAGAATTTTCTGACCGTCGATAGGACAATTTATAAAATAGTTAAATGACTTGCTAATTCTTACATTGTCGAAATAATGCTGACAAGGCCCGAGGTCGTCGACCATTACAAAGTATTTTCAATCATTCATGCGTTGGCCTGTTCTTATTTTACCGGGTATCCGGAGCTTTTTCCTGTTTAAACTTTAGCTACCTACTTTATCTATATGCTTTATGCACTATAAGGATTTAAGCACTATGCCATCTCTTTAAAGTTAAAGCTTTTGTTATAATATGTAAATATAACATGCCTCCGGTGGTCACGTTTCTTTGCTGTCATTTTTTCCCCACTAAAGTAGTGAGTGCTCGAAAAATACAAAAGGTTTTTATTCTCTTCTCTCTGTGTAGCTAAAAAGCTGAACGAAAAATAGAATTTTGCTTTTTGAGTATTTTCCCGGCGCAACGTACATATTTTTTTAATACATTTACATTTAAAAGAATCCATTAAACTGACATATTGTATTTTGCCGTTTGCTTAACGGAAAATATTATTTTTTGCCAGTTATAAATAGCGTACATTATATTATTTATCACCATTAGATATAGAATAGAATGTTTATTCCGATTATTAAACAACATATTTTTAGTCAACAAAGCAAACCTTAAAAGTCTTCGTTTATTTATCATACAAATAATGTCCCACTTCTGAAAACTGTAATATTATATTGTTTGACTATTGTTGGTGAAATAATACCATATTATATACATTTTTTTTAAATTTAGAATTATTAATAACCATTTCCTTGCTTTTTCGTACAAGGTGGTTGTTAGTAATTTTGAGCAATCACAAACACCCAGGCTTTGAGAACAACACTACTTAGTATGTATTCCACATAATACATTAATAATTATCAGGCTCTGTTCCGTCCGTTTAATTAGAGCAATTTTAAGTGAGCAATATAACTTGCATTTGATTAAATTATCAATCGCTTAACTACGATAATTAAAATTTTTCCGTATTGCATTTTTTTTTCGACCATGTCCAATCCTGGTAGGATCATATGGGCCTCCACAGAGTGGAGGTTTGTTTTGACAGATTTTGTTTTTTACGAGAAATGGACGTCAATCACTTGCTCAACCTATTATAACCATACCCTGACACACACAAATTGAAAAACAATATGTGTACTTGCCAGACCCAGGATTTGAACCCACAGTTTTATAGTCCAACGCTTATTGCATTTAATTAGTATTAAAGTCTGCAATTAACAAAACTAGTTTTTATTTTTAAAATTTAAGTTGTAAGATTGTAATTATATTTGAGAATTTCCTATTGAACGGATAAAACTGGATCTGATTATCAAACATTATCATCTGGAGTTTATGTAATGCTAAATAAAGGCCTCCCTTAGCTCTTTTCTTCTTTCTTCTTTCGACCATGTCCGATCCTAACAGGATCATATGGGCCTCCATAGAGTGGAGGTTTGTATTAACAGATTTTATTTTTACGAGAAATGGAAGTCAGCCACTTGCTCAACCTATTAGGTCCATACTCTGACACACAACTTGAAAAACAATATTTGTATTTGCCAGACCCAGGATTCAAACCTGGAATCCTCGACATTATAGACTGGCGCTTAAGCCACGCGGCTATCGTGGGTGTCCCCTAACTCACCCTACTCTTATCGGTTCTTAATAAATTCTTCATTGCCATGTACATCCACCGAACTTTACGAATTCGTTTATCCAGTGGGTATAAGGGACTTTAGGGAGTCATTGTAGTGCCCCTTGGGTATTTTTGGAGGCATTTTTCTTGCCTATCCTTATCATTGGTTTCTTTTGTGTTCTTTTTGTGTTATGACCAACACGCACCTTTTCGTGCCACATTGTGCGACTCGCTATTTTTGGATTTCTCTTCCATAAGGAATCCACGTTTCACAAGCATACTTGAGCACTGGTAGCTCAGATTGGTTGAATACTTTACGCTTTAGAAACAAGGGGAAGTCACTTTTAAAGGTACCTACTATTCTGGCGCTCAAAAGATCCATGCCAGTCTGATTCTGCGAGAAATCTCGTTGTACATAGCACTCATAAATAACATTCGCTGTCCAAGATATATTAACTCGTTCGATGTATGTGGCATCGATTAGTAATTGCTTTTGATTCAACAAAGTAGTTTACCATAATTTTCATCAAGACATTTATTTTTAAAGCTACTTTACGTCTTTCATTTGCAAGCTCCTGCATCCTGTTCTGAAGGTATTCTGGGTTGTTCGCATACAGTCATGTTATCTGCAAAGTGTAGGTGAAAGAGATGTTTGGCACTAATGGCAATTTTACTCTGTTATCCCAATCATTTTTTTTTCAAATTTAATTTTAAGGTGTATTTAGATTTCGAGACATGCTGAGTTGTCCAGGAGCTGATTGTCGACTGACCCATATATCTCTTTAAGCATGCAAGGGTAATACAAGATACGTTCTTCACTATGCCACAATTCGTGGAATTATCTGTTCTTGTTGTGTTATGGTGAAGTTTTAAGAAAAGATGTACCTACCGGTTAAGCATTCCTCAATGGTTTGGTTTTAAAGTTATAAATATTTTTACGAGTTTAATATTATATTTTATTCCCCTAATTCAGCCACCCACGTTGGCCGCGTGGTTTAAGCGTCGGCCTATTGCACCATGGGTTCCAGGTTCGAATCCTGGGTCTGGCAAGTACAGATATTGTTTTTCAATTTGTGTATGAGTTAGAGTATCTGGACCTAATAGGTTGAGCCAGTGGATGACATCCATTTCTCGTAAAAACAAAATCTTTTAATACAAGCCCCTACTCTTTGGAGGCCCATATGATCTTATTAAGATCGGACAGGCCAGTCGACTAGGTAAATGAGATAAACACACAACACAAATTTGTTTTAATAGTAAAAAAAAAGGTTTGGTTTTCAATACAACCTTCTGATACCTAATTCATACATAGTCAACCCATTTAGCCATAGTTAACCCATAGTTATCCCATTTAGCCAAAGTTTCACCATTGTAAATATTTAAATTAAAAAATATATTTTATTATCGAAACCAAATAGCTAGGTAGTATGTTCACCTAGTCAACACCTACTTTAAAGAAGTTTCACTTTTGCTGTGCATGCGTTTCATGGACACATTTTTATTACCTATTATGTCAAAAAAAATAAAAAAATCTTACGTCAATAAATGAGGGTAAATTAAGTTTGCTGAACCATTACATCTTACCTTTTTGCTTTCTTTACAGCTAGGTCTGTAGAATCTCTTTGTATTTTAAATTGAAGACTCGCCCACAAAGTAAAACCACAATCAATAAGTCAACCCCGCAAACAATGACGACTTTTCAGCAAAGAAAGTTAACATATCCGTAATGATCGATCGCCCACGACAAAATGCTTTAAAGCTGTCGACTTCAGGCTGCCGAGGAAAAAATAACATAAAAAAACGATAACACTGTAGCTGAAAGCACTTAAGCATTAAGGCAACGCTTGCTAGAAACCCTGGAGCTTATTGTTCCAATGTTTACTTTTCCCGAACGGAAATAAATAAATAAATACGTAGAATTTACCCATTGCAGAGCTTTTGTGCTGTAAAAACATCCGAGTGAAATTGACAAGCGAAAAATTTGATTGACCTGTCTGTTCATTTCAGTCATTATATTTTATTAGAAAGGTGATCGCTCGCCCTTAGGGAGATACTGATAGTTTCGCAATATTAATAGTATTCTTATATCAAGCATAGAAAAAGCAGTGTTTTCAAACCTTAGTTATACTAGTAGCCTTTTTAGCTATAGGAAAAAACCGGCGCTGATTTGACAACGCTGTTCAACAAGTGATTCTGGACAATCAACGTTATTTTGGCCCCCGCTTGTTTTTGGTAAAGAAATATTTTATTATTTTAGGATTTACAACAATTAAAAAAAAAAAAAAACATAATATACTCGTAACTACTTAATAAACAACAATTAAATCTGGCTGTTGGTCCATTTTTTCTTCCTTTCTAACTTGTCTTCAATGGATTGAAGACATGAATTTTACTGACAATAATAACTTACTTTTAGTTTTTTAGCTTAATCCAAAAGTAAATGTCGCTTATTAGATTCGTGCATTCTGATGATACTGTTTTATCTGAAGAAGAAAAAAACAATATATACTATGTAAAAAATTTCACTCAAATTTATTGAGATTTTTGTGGAGTACACATACTATCGTTAACGGTTGGAAACATTGAGCGAATCACATTGAATACGTGTATTAATTAAGGCGCTAAGTACCAAAATAATAAAAACTGACATTTTTATAGAAAAATGTTCTACATACCAAGGCCAATCACTTCAACTATAGTCTAAGTGCCTCAAGCAAGTCAAAAAAATACAGCAAAATAATTAAACCTGTCGACGTTGTAAGTCCATTGGCGTGTTTTATTTATAATGGTGTAAGTAGCACTGCAGTGGTTAACGGCATTCAATATTAAATAGCTGGCGATGGTGTGTTGACACTTGCGAGTTCTTAATACCTAAAATTATAGAAGCTGCCGTGATTGCTTCCCACTGTAAACTACATTTTTCAAAAGGTCTGCTTCATGAAATTTTACTGCAATGACTCGGTATTTTGTAACTACAGGCAATACTACTTTTTGGTACTTAGAGCCTTATTTAATACACGTATTCATTATATCATTGACATTTTCATGAAAATATTTTTTTATTTATTTATTGAAAATAGCGCTTACGTCTACAGTTTGAAAAGTAGTGGAATACAAAGAGACATAATAATATTATAAATCTATTTTTATTTTTTTATTACAACGTTTTGAGGGACAAATTATTTTTGTAATATAAACTTACCCTAATAGTATCTATTAATGATTCGAAAATAATGGATATTTTTTTACTGAATAAAAATAATGAATTAATGCTTTTACAAACATCTACTAATTAAGATAAATATATTATTAACTGTGTTTGGTAGGAATTTAATTTAACTTGTAATAGTGTCACCACTAGAGGGAGAAAAAATTGAGAGCATTTTCACGTTGATTTTTAAAGCGAACTTCTATGTTCATTTCTTAAAATCAACGATTCATTCTTTTTTGAATAGTTCTTCTATTATTGACGAATTCAATACCACCATTTAGGCAACCAAGCACCGTTATAAATGAATTTTTGTAAACGTTGGTACTCAACCTGTACTTATATCTATATCTGATTTAATAATAACTTTTATTTTATATGTATTTGCACAAATGCAATTCTTACTCGATACAATAGACATTGTCGCAATTAAACAAATCATAATAAGGGTCTACTGATCTAGTTATGATTGAGAAAATGCTGACGATCGCTTCCGCTCCATTGGTTTGTTTTGACGTTGTTATTAAAGTGTGTCACCCTTGTGATGCTGAGTGGTGTGATTTCATGTAATATTATATTTAACCTAACTGTAATATTATACAACATTAGTGTTTGTGCTCTATTTCTACAATTTTATGTTATATAATTTCTTTCTTATGTACATTTGCCGTTCATAAATTTACTAAATTGATGAGTCTAATTGATAATTTGTAATAAGTGGAAGAGTAATTGTATAATACAATACTCTATAGCTATTCTAGAATCTTTTATGTATTCAAACAGCAACATTGATTATTGTATAAAATATATAAAGAAAAGATAATGAAACCAGCAATGTTGCAATGTATATTATATTATAATACAATAAAGCCTAACAAAATAGCGATAACATAAAATAGAAATAAATTTGAGAAGAAAAAAATAAACGAAAATGGATTAATAATATCGTGGGGTTGCTGCCAAAAGTTGGTAAGTCGATAATTTAGCTATCTAGAGTTAACAACAAATTGTGTGTTTATATATAACAATGTATGATAGAAAAAAATCAAGGTAATCCAATATATGGATTATAGAACGTGCACAAAAAGCATAAATAAATTACCAGTATGCCTGATTTTAGAGGCCATGTCAAGCTTATAATCACAATAATTATTCCATAACATGATTTCGAGACTTACCAACTTTTGGAATATAAATATATTTTGTGTGTTAAGTTTTTTTTTTTAATTTATATAATATATAAAAAGAAAAGACATAGGTAGGTACCTATATTTGAAATTCGATTAGCGTCGATTTTCAATTTTGGAGATAGCGCATTTAAATGAAGCAGGTTAATTAAAATTGAATGTAATATCAACGGTGGAGTCATAAAAATAATAATGGCGTATTTTATAAATCACCTTATATATTATATTTGTATTATAAATTGAAGATATTTTTTTGTCTTAATATAGCTCTGAAAATAATCATTGTTTTTATATAACAATAATATATAAACAAAACCTTTATTTCCTTTAGGTTTTTTATACTGTACAACGTAATACTTGATAACATGTTATTTTTAAAACTCTACATTTCCTGAATAGGTATTTCATATTACAATAATCATTTACTCTGCAATCTTGGTAAAATAAAACAGATGGCATATTGCGCCTGCGGGTGAGTGAATACGCTTTTAAGCATATATGTAGGTGGGTAGTAAAAAGCTCCCGGGCGGCGAGCTTTTTCTCGGAGCTTTAGGCCACTCAGGACCTCGGTTAGTTATTTCATATTCCAAGAGTGTACGTTTGAAACGATCCTTGAGACAAACAAGTTGCGAAAACCAATTTATTCAGGCTACATCAAAAATGTCCCACTTCCGGGGGAAAGGCAGCGTCCGTCAAAGCCTCCAGCCGGCTCGGAAGAGGGGGCGGGAGGAAGTCGAGTTGTTTGTTTTTATTTTTAAATTTAAGCTTGTTTTGGAAAAATAACAAAATATTCATGAAAATTTGATAATTACAATTTTAATGAACATATACATATACTATAATTCTATGGTTATAAATTACTAATTGACCAATAGCATTGCATGCTTACAATAATGTGATCCGCAATTAAAAATTCTTGTGACAATCATCTAAACAAATTACTCCAATCCATGATATATTATCTTGAATAAAACCATGTCATAGAAACCATACCTAGATAATATTATAGTATAAATAAATTATTATAAATGAGAAATTGAAATTAATAAAACTAAGGCTAATGATTAAATTAGCTTTATGTCATATATTATAACAGATTCGTTATTTTTGTTTTTTTTATTGTTAGGGCGTCGAAAACCTGGCTGCAAAATGTGAGACCTTCACCAAGGCCAGATACACATAATTGTTATTTTCAAATGTTCAAAAGCGATTAAAGATAACCAGTTTGACTCCTGACTACTACACTAGTCAATCCTTGAAAGGCCATGGTAGATTTGCTGCCAAGTTCTTTGAACTTGGACTTGTCACCAGACCAACATGTCCATGTGGCGGGAAACTACAGGATGAAAACCACATCTGAGAAATGTTGGAGAGGAAAGAGATGCTCACGTCGGTGCAACCAGCTGTTCGGCGCCTAATGGGCCGCTGGACCTGGTCACCGCACAGGCTAATTTTATAGCGGCATCTTATTGCATACGTGAAGACCTCTTCACATAGTTTTTGTAGCTTTATCAGTATTGTTTAAACTATGTTTTTTGTACCATGTATTTATTATTTAGAATCTTTTATTTTTGTTAGAGTTCACTATGTTTCTCTCCCATGGGCACTTTTATTAAAAAGTCTCTGTAATTTCAATCAAAGCATACTTAAGTGAGTAGCGAGACCCAAGACTTGGGTATCTGATGGGTCTCATAATACACGTGTGGTGCGGAGCAGGTTGGTTTGGAGGAGTCTATGTTTGTGTAGTTGGGAATCCGTGACTAAGCAAGAAGATTGTCAAAACAGTAGGCTTAGCCGGTTCTCACATCAAAACTCGTCTCGCTTAAAATGTGTCGAATACTTCGATGTGACGTCATCGTTATTTCAAAAACACACGTTGCCAAATGGAGCTCCGCAGATTGGTCGAATGCGACTGTTTCGTTTGAAAAAAACATTTGCTGTTGCAATAAACATGTTGCATCCTTCTCGGTCTCCGAGTCAAAGTCACATACACATACCTACGAATTGTTCGTTCCTATACCGGCTCGCCGATCACCGCATTCAAATATATATACAGTTTCGAAGGCTACGCGTGACTGTCGCTAGGTAGATGTGCGCGGTCTTCACAAGCAACACTGAATCTCAGTTCTCGGAATTTTCAGTGTTGACCTGTGTGTCCCTGATAACTATCTTAGAAATAGAGACCATCAGTTGTTTATTCTCCCAAGGTGCAGAACCAAGCCTGCCACTGGTAATGCCAATTGGGAGGGCGATAACTATGTTCAACAAAATTGCTTCGGGTATTGATATATTCCACCTACGTGAGAATGATTTTAGGTGGACGTTGTTTTATAAATTCTTAAAATAGGGTCTGCTCAACTCATCCTGTATACTTGTACCTATCTAATTTATCTAATGATCTATCTCTTTTTTTATGTAATACTGTTTTATATATCTTTGTTTCTAAATGTCATGTTGTGAACGTCTTAAACTTATAATTTGTAATATCCACAATATTTTCAAAAAATAAATAAATTTAAATAAAATTGAAATGGCTGTGCGGCACATGAGACGAGTTTTGATGTGAGAACCGGCGTAAAGTTAATAATTAGTATTATTGATATTTAAATGGATAAAATTAGTCGACCTTCAATATTAAACATTTGTCCTTTTGTGCTAATCCATTAAAACATTATATATCTGTGTAAGACTAATAAGTCAATCAACTAGAAAAACAAAAATATAATTTACGCCTAACACGGACCCAGTTTTTTACCGACAACAGAAAATGTAACGTAATTTGGCACATTATTTATTTTGCCTACGACGAAACATTTTAATATAAAATTACGTCCGGCGCACCTTTCAGCGACCGAAAACTTCTCCTCGGGGCTTTCTATAATAATAATATATAAGGCAGGTCGATTCTAATGTCATATCGTGTTTAGCTACTTTTTCCCCCCGGAATTTTTCTGGGCGCCAAAGGTAAGATGACTTATACACCGCAATAACTTAATATTATATTATCACGACATACAAACGTATAATATTAATAGTTTTCCGTACTTATCTGAAAGTCAATGTATTTTATGTCTAAAAAGAAAACTTTCAGGAAAACGCAATATACGATTTTTCCTATTCTAAAATTGTTGTGAACTTTATTGTTCGAAACATATCGGGTTCCTGCTATGAATACAAAGGTAAATCGATACGAATTTTGTACATTTAGTAACTCTTTTATATGCAGTAAAATTATCAATATAATATCTACTTTCTATGGTAAGTAAGTAGGTGCTATTATTCAAAGAACCTGCTCTTTGGCTATAAGACGTGGCATCTTACTAAGCTTTAAAGGTCTCGGCTTTTGAGTTTTGAGAATCGAAGTCTTAGCCAAATCTTAAGGGCGGATAGACGCTCATGCTTTACCACAAGCTTACTTGCGCAAACCGGTTTGTATCCGGAAGCCAGTGTATATGGACGGGAAAACTGTAGCTTGCGCAAACCGAAAAGCGCTGTAAAAGTGTTTAGTATTTTTTATACATTTTATTATAAAACAATACATATTATTAACGTTATAAAGAGTTCTCTGAAAACCTGTACTCTCAATGTTGCTTTATCATTAATAATATGTTGAATTATATATGCCCAGGCTAAATTTATGAGATATTATATTTTATTCGTTTAGTACATAGTTTGTTAATTTATTGAATCAAGACTTGTTATATATTATATAGGATCAATAATTAAATACAGGCTTGCCTTAAGTGTCGATCGCGTGGAATTAACTACAATTGAAAACATAAAATGCGTGTGCATAAATAAATAAATTTTGAACGTGAAGCATTAACCTCATGTAATTTTATTTATTTAAACAGCTTACAAAAAGTCATTCTCAAATAAAAAATGAGGAAGCTTGTGTTCGTATAGATACTAGCGACCTGCCGCAGGAGTGAGAAAATGAGAAGATATGAATTACCGCACTTTAAACTGAGGCGTAGTTTTCCATTGCTCTTTGCACCATGTGAAAATAGTTTGATATTGAAGTCAATGAGTAGCTAAAAGAAAATTAACACGAGTGTCCTCAGCCAAATAATATTAAACGTTTGTTCAAATCGATGAACGGTCTGATAAAAGAAAACTAAATGGAAATAATTACAAGATAAAAAGAACTTTTTATACACAACATTTTTAAATTTTCTGTTTAATTATATAAACTTGACTTGACTAGCAAACGATTAAAAAAATTTGTACTTGATAGATATAATACTGAAATGACATATTGATTTCCATAGTAACCTACGTATATATTAATATTAATAATTTAGTTGCTAGGACCCACTTAGCAACCAATAATAGTTTTACTTTTTACGGATTTCTTCCGAAATAACTTTTCATACAAAACAGAATTAACTGGAAATGCAATAAATTCTACTTAAAGATGGCTAAAAGTATTTAAAAAAAAATTCATTGGCATCGTGTTCTGATATATTCTAAAAGTTTCAAATGTCTAGGCTAGTCGGGAAGTTAGTTAAAAATCGATTGCAAGATTTGTACCGGACAAATAAGAATACGAGCTAAAAAAATAGAGGTAATACAGTGGTTTCTCTTTCGGAATGAGTACTGCTAAATAAGTATAATAATAATATCTATGCAGATGGAGAAAGAGATAAAATGCCATATCTTTTTTTTATCTCGTAATATGGGGAGTGAAGTATAGAATAAGGAGGCATTGAAAAGAAAATTTGTAGGAATGACTGAATTAGTAATTAATGTTAAGATTTTTGATTGACTAGTTGGAAAAATCTGCTGTTATAACGCTGAATTTTTTCTGTAGTTTCAAGACGTGGTCGTGGATAGTTTCCACGTTCAAATCCATGTACCTATGTGGTCTCTGAGAATTGTAGTACTTAAATCACTGCTAGTTTCGATATTGATCACAGCCTACATGAAGTTGGATATGACTGTATAATATTCTAATAATAATATTCTCTGATATACAATATTTGAGAACATATTATTTTATATTATGTGTATCAATATTGTGATAATCTAATAATATTCCACGTAACAAAGTCAAAAGGTTAAATTGGTAGTTATCCGAATTGACTAAGCGCGCATACGGAAAATGGTTTGGGGGTTCATTTTGAAAAAAATATTTATAATAATCTATTATTGATTTTTAATAATTACAAGATAAAAAGAACTTTTTATATACCACGTTTTAAATTTTCTGTCAAATCATATAAACTTGACAATTATATGTATTAATAAATGTAGAATACTGAAATGTCATTTTGACATTTCATATTGATTTCCATAGTAACGCACGTATATATTAATAATTTTGTTGCTAGGACCACCTCTTTAGCAACCAATAATAGTCTTTTACTTTTTACAGATTTTTCTGATATAACTTTCCATACAAAACAGAATTAACTGAAAATGAATTCAATTCTTCTTAAAGATGGCCAAAAGTATTAAAAAATTCATTCCCGCCGTATTCTGATATATTTTAAAAGTTTCAAATGTCTAGCTAGTCGAGAAGTTAGTTAAAAATCTTGGACTAAAAAGAAAAAATCTCTACGGGACAAACAAGAATACGAGCTAATAAAAACATAGTAAAATAGGGGGAGGTGGCGCGGTTAACAAAATTTGTTACCCCGCCTATTTATATTAATATAATCTTACCTTATATTACCTAATTATCATAAACTCGACGAAATAACAGCTGACCTCAATATAATATAATATTATTTCCAAATATTCATCGAAATGTTCAATTAGTCCGCAATTTATTGAATAGTCATTTCAACATATTATTTAATTGTGCGTCGGCCAATAAATAGTGGATCATAATTGATTGGACATGTCACTCGATTACAACTTCCCGGTCTGTTAGTATCTCAATCTCTGTGACGTTCCGCACAGGATCTCATTCTACCGAGACTCAGATCTCGGAACAGTATCATAAGTATTGTAAAGGGGCTCGTAAACGAGCAACTTTTGATGGCATTTTGATACGGCAATTGTGTTGCTGTAAAAAGTTCCCCAAAATACGAAACTAGTAGTCTATGTTGCCGAAACTTTCCATTTATTGCTTTTGCTTTCTGGCAGTATGGTTGGTCGATATATCGAATATCGAACACAATCGAAAATACGGCAATAATTGCTAGTTAATCTATTTCATTCTCGCTTTGCTCCATATGTGCGTCTCTGTTTGACCTCACCCCTAGCAACAATAAAAACATTTGTGACAGCCGATTCGACAATGCATTGTTATAATTTTTCGACGTGTCGTTATTAATATTATTATGGTGTTATTACTAAACGTCAATTCACACTACGTATAATGAATAAATGGACAAACGACAGGGTATTGGAGTTTATTAATGAGGTTTATTTACGTCCGGAGCTATGGAACATCGAATCCAAACTATATATGATCCTAATATGAAAAGACCAACTAAAAAGCTGCACAAATGTCAAATTTCACTATACGTTGAATGTTGACATCCTTTTAAAGTTTTTAAATACATATTTATCAATAACTAATTCCTGGTTTATATTACTTATTGTTTCACGTTTGTTTAAAAGTAGGACCCGATCCAAATCCTTTTTTCATTTTGGATTAATTTGTTTAGGTATGTGATTATTTTGTATATGGTGCAAAAACTTTATTACCGACCGTTGTTGTCACGTGTACGCACAAAATACATCAGCCTCAATTGCCCGACACTCATGACGCGTCATACATTGCCCAGCAACTGGGCAATAGTTGAATCATTTTTTTGACAATTGTATCGGCAATCTGCAATTTTTGATGCTCGTTTACTCTTGTAGCAACTGTTGACTTGTACTGCAAATAAAATTCGATCCTCCATCATTCGGAACAACCACCAAGTCTCGATTTCTCATCTCTTCTTCTAACTCCTCCCTCAACAACGGACCGCCAAACCTACTTCACATGTCGTAAAATCCCGTCAGTCGTGCGGCTTTGACAGAGAAAGAATAAGTGATATTCCAATCATCTAAATAATTTACATTTATTCTGTTCTTGGGGGAGGTCCAGGCCCTAATTCTTTCTAATGTACGCACCTGGAATTAACTGTGGATATATATTTTAGCAGTTACTAGATAACCAGTAATGTCTACAAAAACGTCTTATACAGCAGAATCATTTCGTGTTTTAGTTACCTATCTCAGGTATTCAATTTTCCTTTGCCCGAAATAAAATAAATAGTAGTCGCTCATGCGGCTTTTATCTTATTACGGCAACGAAGAACTCACGTCCATGTTAGACGTTGCATGGTTAAAGTAGAGACAGGCGGACAGGTACGGGGGTGATTTATCAAAGGTTTCTTGGGATTAAAGCTATGGCAACTGGTCGTGGGATGTTTTAGTTAAATAAAACTTTTCAAATAAAATATTAACATATTATTGTAATCATTTTGCAATCGTAAAATAAATAAGTAAAACATTTTATTCAGAAAGAAAAGGACATCACAAGCACATAACCGCATAAAACAAGGTTTCCATCCATGCAATAGCGTCCAATTTGGCGTGATTTCAGTTACCTCATCTCCACATGTTATGTATTTATGTATCCGCGTCTAATGTATTGCCGCATTCAATGATATTATAAACGCGTCTGAATTAAAAGAATTTACTGCCATACTTTCTTTTTTCGAGATTGACGTAGCAACAATACACCTTGGAAGAAAGAGTTTAAAAAAAAATAATAAAATCATAACTTGCTCTGCCGTCATTTATCTCATGATAGTGGTGTTAGGTGTAACCGTGCACTGAAATGCTGCCAAAGCAGACGAGTAAAGGTGAAAGTAGTGAATTTAAGGAAGGATCGGAATTCTTCCTCATATTCACTTTATTCATAAATTTGTTTGCTGATACATATTTAATTACTTATTACCATTCGCAGAAACTATTTTCTGCAATGATTTTTTTCAGGTTAATCGGGATTTTTCCGTGTGTGTTTAAATCCCGTGTCTCACAAAAATATAACATTGAAATACATACATAAATATACAAATGCTATAATATACAAATATAAAAATACAACATTGAAATACATACATAAATATACAAATGCTATAATATACAAATATAAAAATACAACATTGAAATACATACATAACATACAAATGAAAATTACATTTGATCCTAAATAAATTACTCAATGGATTTGACAAATAATTAGTTACAATCAGTGGACGCACTTTATATTAATCAATTGAAGATAGATTTAGAAGGCGAAAATTAATAGTAATAAATGCTGTAGTAAATTTGACTTTATTATGTATTAAATTTTAATATTGTTTTAAAACCTGGGCAGGAATAAAAACATTTTAATTTATATGTGTGTTTAAAAATAAATGTAATTAAATTTGCAGGGTTTTAAAAAATATCTAAACATTTTTAACTAATTAAAAGTAACGTCAAGCTGATACCGATTGTCTCCTATGGGTAAAGCATAAAAATGGTAATTTATTATTTCTTATTTTAATATGCCACGATTTGTTGTAACTTCTATACGCCGAAAACAAGACTTTAATCTATTACAGTCGCGAGATGTCCGCCACCTGATGTTTCATTTACAGAATGTGATCCCGCAGACCTGTAGGCTTAGCATAGAAAACACATACGGAACGGCAGGAAAATGCCACCGGGAAAATCCGTTTTCCGGAATGATTGAATGAAAAACACGTCGTTTGAGTGACATTTCGCTCTGATTTAAATTTAAGCGAAATGCCGCTACGTGCCGGGAAACTTTTATATATTCTTATTTCGGAAAGAAAATAAATTAATATCAAAAAGACACACAACAGAATATCGTATGTACGAGAACTATATCAGAGTTTTTTTTTGTAAAGGTAAATTTAAGGGAAAAGCAGGCAAATACACGGTTTATTGAAAAAATTAAAATATTTAAAAATTATGTATTTAAATTGAGTTATACAGAAAGCAACCAGTTCACAATTTAGACTAAAATTATTATTTAACATGTTCCATATTTTATTTTTTCCCTTCATACAAAAATATTCTGCAGATCGTCAGATACATAAAGACAATTACACTCATCATAGAATATACCACATTTGATTTGCAGAAAATAGTTTCCATTCCATTTTCTCTCCTTAAATGTTATTCATACTCATAGAATATCTTATATATTCATCATGATCATCAGCCGAAGTAAATTCAATGCTTTATGAAGCCTTCCGCCAGCTGCTTCTTCTCATTCGGGCTCTTAGCTCTTCACTGCTATGTACATTCATCAAATTTTAGTAGTAATTCGTCGATACAGCGGATTTTTTAACTGTGATCGTTTAATGACGACATTTTGTCCAGCGGTTATCCATTCACAGAGCAACATGCTAGCCCACTGCCGTTTCGTTTGATTAGTGACCTGTATCACACCACGTACTCTCATCTACCTCCTTATTATATCGGTATATTCTGTGGTCTTCCCACATTATACCAAACCTTCACATTACCATGCCACGTTCCGCCAGTTGCAATTTTTGGATTTCACTTACATTAAGGGTAGTAATAATTGCAATTTAAAGTTTGAAATGCCCTCTAAAATCAGGCATAGTGCTAATTTCTATGTGCTTTATGTGCATGTTCTATATAATATAAGGCGTATATTTTCAAAGTAAACTTTAAAAAACTGTTTACGGTGTTGATATAACATTTATTTTTTCTATTGGAATAAGGTATTTTTGTAACCAACACCGATTTTGAAGTTGATTTTTCAACTAAATTAAATACTATTGGGTTTCTTCTGTACAAAAATACTTGTTCAAAATTTTTATATTTAAATTATGGCATTCATAACTCATTTTCGTCAGGTAGTGGAATAAGTTCACTTTGAAAATACACTCCTCATATTATATCGGATGACTCTAGCATTTATATTTATATATTATATATATATATATATATATATATATATATTACCCATTGCTTATGTACCCCACAAATTGATAATAAATATATTATTAAAAAAGATGATGTGTTGTATGTAGGGTATTTAGTTTTAAATAATCACATCTTACACAAAAGTTCTTATTCTCTATTATTTGTATTATGTGTGGAATGGCTGATTTTTATATAACTACGCTCGTATAAATATAAGTATATCGGTAGTGTGTCCTGAAAGACAAAAATTTACAAAAGAAAGCGGTTAGCTTAATATCTAAATTGTGGAAATGTACCTCTTTCTCCAATAATATTAAATTTTATGTCTAAAAAATAAGCGAATGCCTTCTGAGATACGTACAAATATTTAAAGATACCCAATAAAACGTCAAGTATTGTTTGTAATGTGACTTTTATGGGTAAATAGTTTGCATTATTTTGTAAAAAAGGGTAATATCTAAAGAAAAACGTTACTTATTGATGTTCCAAATTTATGTGTACGTACATAAACAAGGCGTATTTAAAGAAATAAAGGAAAACTGTTTACAGTCCTACAGACTAAAGTTGTGTTTCGCAACTAAAATACCAACAATCAATAATATAGTACTTTGGTATATTTTATGTTCTTTTTATTTACTCAATATTATTGCGATAAGGCGATAAGGTTGATCATGCATTAAAAAAAGTATCTCAATAAAATATTTCTGTCTAATTGCGGATTACTACTAAACTTTGGATGGCAGTATTTTAAATACATATATTATTATGGTTGAGCTTTTGTGGACTGTAATTTTGAAAAATTCTTATGGATTCTGAATCTGGGGTGGGAGGCGATTTACATGAGAACACCAGGCACTGACCTTTGATGTTGGGAGGACTGGCAAGCACTGGAACTGGTGCCGGGCTATGCCCTCACGCACTAGTAGCTAAATAGTTTTGGAGTGTCACTCTCACTGGTACACTTGGGTTAATATGGATTATGACGACGTTTGCATGAATGATCAGATACCCTGTGGTGGTAACACGGCTTGAATAGATGTTCTGATTTACTGAGATTGTACGAAGTCTCGTTTTGAGTTCTTGCTTAAACGACGGCCACGCTGTAGCAAATTAACTCTTTCGTTATCTACTAATAATTGACTGTCATTAAATCACGGTCAAACTGATAACCCGTGTTTGTTAAGTCCCTGGATGATAATAATAATAAGGATGGATTGGGATTATAATCGGCTGAACCATTTTATTATATTTTGAATTTGTATCAATTTTTTTAATTGTTATAAAATACGCCATTCTGGAAAACTTCTAAAATATATTTATTAAAACTTAACAAAAAAAGAACTAAAAAAAATGTCTACAACTACAAGAACGTCAATAACGAATTTGGCTAACGCCAGACGTCGAATGCGATTACATAAGTAAAATATTTTTTTTAATTGATCACTAAAACCGATCGCCTCCGGATTGAATAAATTTGTAGTACCTCAGATAAAACATAGTAATAATAAATGTATAAAATGAGAATATCTATAGCTAAGAGGTGAGAGTAGGTCTTATCTGAAAAGTGAAAGATCTGAGTATGTATCTTTCTGAGATTTTCAATATTAAGTATTTTGTTTAATTAAGAACCTAACATTCTAATATCTAATGTTTATTTAGTATGTACAATGAATATTTTTGACGATAATAATAGTTATAAATATTTTGCTTGTAATAAATAATGTCCAGGGTCAACGAGTTCATTTATCTGGAATCATGCATTAGCTATGCTAGTATTCTAGATGTTGGTAGAATAATAGAGCATCCAATTAACCGAGAAAATACTACCCGGTTAATCGATTAAAATTGTCATAATTTAAAAAATATGTTTGATATTATGTAAGATTTTAATTCCATTTGAATTCCGAAAAAGTTTTTTTAGACCACTGCGCTATACTGGCTCTTAGCAATAATTATCAACTGACAATCAGTTAACTGTAAAGTAGTAGGCGAAATTAGTAAGAAGGTAATATTTCATTTTTTTGTCATATCAAACTGCGCAGTTGTTGATGTTTCCTTTAACATAATAATTAAATTATTTTGTACATATAAATACCTACTAAGAATTTCGTCAGTTAACCGTGTATAATCACCCGGTTTTCGATTAGTAAAAAATGCGCTGTAACTCAGTTAATAATTGTTTTCAGTTTAAACCGGTTTAGTTGTTCTAATAAAATAATAATTAATAAAATAAATAAATCCTACTATGGTTTGCAGAGATGCTAAATCTCGATCAACCAGAAAAACGAAAATAATATTATACTGGTCCTTATTAACATAGTGTGGATTAGAATGTTGAGCCTAATAAAACAAGATGAGAAGCGTCTACAATTTGGAGAAATTTTGATGTTAGCTAGTAATCAAGGTATATTTATTAACTATTATGGGACCTTAATGTAAACGAAAACAACAAAAGCTAATCGCTAATATTAGTACAGTTTGTAAAGTGCTTCGGTCGTAGAATCCCACGGATATAGATATAAGTCCTGTCTGGCATCATATTTTAACACAATTCTTTTTTTATGAACCTTATCCGTCTTTTTTTTTTGATATCACAAAATTATTACATCTTTCCTCATGTCGATTTCTGACAAAATGTATCAATCAATACCTCAAAGTATCCGAGAAACTGCCAAAAAAGTGAAATATTCAGTCACTTATCATGTTCAATCTCAACGCCACGTATAATATACTCTTTTGTCAGTGCTGACAAAAATAAATGAGACATCACAATGTGGACCGAGCAATTTCGTATTTTTACCCATCGCCCGCTAATAATGAAGAGAGAATAAAAAAACACTCCATATAGCACACGCGAAATGATCCGGCGTACAAAGAAGACTCACATAAAGCCTTAAAAGCCATCGGTGTTTGCGAGGGTAGATTTAGTTCGACGAAACGCCATCAACCCCTACCCTACTCGGGCCATTTGAAAGCATCCCTCATTTCGTTACGGGGCCATCATTCCGAAAGAAATGAATTGTTCTCATAAAAAAATCTAATCTATTTGTTTTAGTTTCGTTCACAGTAAACTGCGAAACGCCAAAGTTATAGCCGGGTATTACCTATTTTGGATTTATGACGAGATTCAGTAATAATGCTTACCCACGCTGAGGGATTTGTTATATGATTTCGTGGTTTTATGGCACACATAAATAAATTTGCCATATATTTTTTTTTTCTTATATTACCTAGTTTTTAATCAATATAACTTATTTTAGTTTCCAGTCTTAATTATCTTGCAAAAACAAATCGTGGATACTAAAGCCGAATTCATACATCTATTAGTAAACAAATAAAATGTCGTATGAAATAATATAACTATTTTTTTCATTACAGTATGAATGTAAAACATATCTAAATCAACTATTCTCTAGTCAAATGTATATGAAAATTTTTACTTTTTCATCAGAAGTATTGATTTACAGCATACATGTCCAACTTCAATAAGGTTTAGATCTACTATCCAGCATCAAAATTAGCACCAATCTACCACAATATCGGGTTCCATATTGTCATTATTTAACTTGAACAAGTGTAATATATTTGAAAGAGTGCATTGAGGCTCTTTTGTTTTTGACCGTTACAAAACTTAAATTACTATTATCAAACTGTACTATAATTGTATTCTGGTTCGGCGGAGGATATGTATTGCAGATGAAAGACGGTGGTAGTTGTTCGTGATGATGGAGGAGGCGAGATTTTATTATTTACTGTTTCAAATAACTTCAAGGGCACAATCGATGCAATATAATAAATATAACGGTAATTCAAACAACAAAAGCCACAATTATATTCCTAGCAACTGTTATAGCCCCGCATGCATAATGAATGGCTGGAATGCATTTGATAAAGATTTGCTTTATCGCACCATTGTTTTTATCAATTGAATCGACTGGAATGCAACGCATCTTTATCGCTCACTGTGTCAAACTTCTTTCTAATGGATATTGTTGTCTGAGAATGCCTTATGTAATATTAATGTTTTTACATATAAAATCAAAATAGATTTTCAGTTTAGTTTTAATTCAACCTTAAAGAAGTACGCGTCGACTGCATTCAATCACTGTATCAAATCAAACTGTTAACAAGTTATTGTATAAAACATAATCTTCTATTTTATAATAGTATTAATTACCTTCTAATAAAATCAGTTTAAATAATAATATAACAGGTGTTTATATGAAGTTGACCCCGCTTTTCTATAACACAACCTTACGTAATAAAAATTTATGACTTTTTGGACAATTAATAGGTCAACGTTATTTTACTTGAAGAAAATATAATAAGAAAGGACTTATTAAAAAAAAGTTAAAAGCTTCATTATTTTGATATATCAAGAATGAATAGTCTGAGTAAAATTTTTAAATTTAAAAGTTTCACGAGGATCAATTTATTTTTAACAAGTCCTTATATTTCGTTCACCCTTGTTCAATGTTCTTGCCATGAGATACAAAATACACTGCGGAGCAACTTTTATACGTAATCTCACCCCAAAATCACTGAGGGAAAACAACTGCAGTAATCCGAGAATGCTGTTTGTATTGATTACGTCACGCTGAAAATACATTGAAAGAAAAAAAATTGTTTCAAGTCGAGTGGTTTATATTATTCTCTCACATAGTTTGATTTTAAATAAACTATTCGTAATATTACTGCTCTATCATTGTCATTTTAGGTGGATATATCCCTTAATGATATCTGATATAAACATACTAACTAACTAGTTACAAAATGCATATTTTGGCTGTAATTGCACCACCAAAATATCTACAGAGAAGTAACAGCTGATTTACATCACGCTACTCAAATGTGTGATAAATATATCCATTATATTATGGACATACATCAGCGCAATCACGTCTCAAATCTAGAAGAAGCTTTCTTATATCATCCAACTCGGAACCGGATGGAGCGGAAAGGATAGTACGGTGGCGCTAGAAATAAACCTTCCTTAAACTCTACTATAACCTAGA
The DNA here is from genome assembly GCF_057557595.1 of Rhyacophila brunnea. Lineage (NCBI taxonomy): Eukaryota > Metazoa > Arthropoda > Insecta > Trichoptera > Rhyacophilidae > Rhyacophila > Rhyacophila brunnea. Next base: position 16,232,185 of record NW_028232893.1, on the reverse strand, counting down.
TTACGTAGAACATCTCAGTTAAGAGGACGATGAATTGTCTTACTAAGATATGCAAAACCTATAGCATAACTAAAAATACTAGGTAATTAAAATGCTTATAATCGATTCGTTCAATATGACGTGGTACTGGCGGTGGATTTCCAGTTGTATATGGACACCCATCGCATAAAATGTCTATATACTCTTAGGGAACATTTTTTTGTCAAACGGAAAACCGATTCTTTGCTTTGATATCTACTTAAAATAGATCTGTGAAATCTGTAGAAACATCAATTCATAATAATTATAATTCACATAATACATAACAATGACCGAAGCAACCAGATCAGATGAAATGAGAAAGTTGTGAAATGCCTATAATTTTAGTGATCATAGTCCTCATTTATGATACCAAGAATAAGACGAATATTACTTAGGTTATACGAGTTCTGTTAAACGTAAATAATTGAGATATAAATAAAACATTAAAAAACACAATGTGAAAGCCAGTCGCTATAAACCAAAGCTTTGAAACTAGATAATATGACTATAAACACAAAACGCCTATTTAAAAGTTCTCAAATTTAATAATACAGCAATATTGAGAGCGCGTTTCGTTTATATAACAAACTGTATGATACATGTGCAACTTTTTGAAACATCAGATTCATTAACGCGTGTTTAAATATTTTATCCATTTTTTTTTACATTCGATAATTAAACGTTTTTACAGGCTTACGTATACAGCAACCCACTTTTCGTTATGTTTGTGTCTTAACGTAAGCAATTTCTAAAAATCATGATATATTTTAATACCAATAGTTGACTCGTAACCTTTGGGATTGGCAGGTGTGTACGAGATAAACTTTCGTAGATTTCTAAAAATACATTATACATTGGCCAAACTTCTCATGTGGTAAAAAAGTATATGAGTGAACACGAAATACTTAGAGCTCGATGGATACTATCGAAATTAATAGGAACACTGAGAATATTAATAAACACAATGGATTATGTTTAAAAACGTCATGGCTTTCGCCACTTTCAGCTAAATCCAATATCCGATCTAGTAGATCTGATCGTCAAAATTGACACAGTAAACTATAACCGTTTTTCTTTGAGCAATATTTACTCTCATCTAGATAGATAATCTATCAATATACATACTTAGATCGATGTTCGTATTCATTCACCTTACAGTAGACTTACAGTATTATCAGTTTTTGAGAATAACCTATGCAACGAGCCTGAAATATCGAGGAAAGGCAGAAGTGGAACACGCGATGATAGCCCAAAAATCTATAATCCATAGGGAACGATATCTAATGTGTATTTTCCAAAATAATAAGCCATCATTACTGCAGTCTTTTTAGTGCTATAATTATATAATATGAATTAGATAATTTCATAAAAGAAATAAAATATTTCTGATACAGTAAGTATTTGATTATTCTATGATCATTTACTGAGCTCTGTGAATAACGCAAGCTCGAATAGTTTGTTGATATAAGCCATTATAATAAATATAAATATTCGGTACGTGATTTTTTCCAGTTAACTGAGTTTTAATAATTTAACAAGTACAAATATAGATTCAGACGTGTACTGTAAATATAAACCATAGCATTAATAATTTACTCAGTTGGTATTCCAGGCGTTTTAATTTAAAATGAGTTTATTGAACCAGAGTTATTTATAACACTTATTTTATTCAGCTTAAAATACCTTATATTTTATGTTGTAATCTAAAAAACTAGGTAATTTTAATTGAAACATTATAATATACAGAAAAATTTCATAGCATATTGTATTCAACAAAAAAAATGGATTTTAAATAGAAAGAGCGAAATACGTTATTTCTGTAATGACGTTTGAAATTATTTATTTTAATACATGCAAACCGCATTGCTAAGATGGCAAACTCTATGTATAATAACATAGTTCAGTTGCCATTTCGATTGTCTTACTCACGTTCATTGAGATTTCTCACTCACTCGAGTGTAGTTATACTCGTACATGACGGCGGCGCTTTTAAGTGGACTGTAGGAAGGAACTGATTTGGATGCAGGGGAGAGCAGTTACACAAGGATTTACTCCCGGCACTAACCTTTGATGTTGCTATGGTGAGCGCACTGGGTTGATTCCGTGTGCATACACTCACAAAACTGGTACGATCACTCTCAACTGGGTGGGTAGTGAGTTTGAAATTGTTTGTGAATTACGCTGATTGACGCGGTATTGAGCAAACCGTAACTCCTAATTGAATTACTTCTTTGATGACGCTAAGGCAGTCAAACTAGTGTAAGTATTGACACTTTGATGGTCTGAATATATCTGCATTGCTTAAAACATACTTGGGAGGTAGGTTAAGGGGGGAAATGCTCAGCGTACGTCAAAATGGAGCTTTTATGCTATTTTCAAAGCATGATCCTGGACATTCCTTAAACGTTGTAGATAATCTATTTACATAATTTTGAAGCCTTATTATCCTTTATACTTATTTTAAACATTTGATGACTGCATAAAGTATTTTTATTACATAAAATAGTATTCTTTTAAACCTCTCGCTCTAATGTTTTAGAATAAAGTCATATTTCAGTAAGTCCATGTGAAGTGGTGTTAGGATTTTTTATAATAATTAATTTTTAAAAGCATTTATAAAACTATTAGTAAAATTTATGTCGACATTATTTTAGTGAAATATTTACAATAAGAAATTATATTGATAATCTCTGTGATCCCAAATTTGACAAGAATTAGGCATTATATTATTCAAAAAATTGGCAAGATTAACACATTTGAAGATAATTCTAAAGATATTCATTATAAGCTATATCTTTGACCATTCAAGTGTGATAAACATCTTACGAATAATGATTGCTTTATAATAATTATTGACCTAAGAATAAGGTAGTATTTTTTAGAAATACACCATTTATATTGGCATTCCTCAGTAGCTAAGTCACAACATATGGCCGTAGCCATAAATTGACAAACGATAAACGAAGTAAAATAAATTTAAAGGACAATAAGGCTTCAAAATTATGTAAATAGATTATCTGAGACATTTAGGGAATGTCCAGGATCGTGCTTTGAAAATAGCATAAAATCTCAACTTTGACGTACGCTGAGCATGTGGGCCGTTAAGAATTTGTATTGGATTAGCAATACCATAATTTTCTCAAACACATGATGTTATACAAGATTTATAGGATTCAATTAAACCTTTAGTAAAAATTATAAAAAGACTATTATAATAGTATATATTATATAATATTTATTGACATATTAATACTTTGTTTTTATCACGCTAGAGTAATAAAATAAGAGTATACCTAAGTATTTATTGAAATATTATTTATGCTGAACTAATATTAAATTCTCTATTTGTTACAGATATCCTGCTATTCAACAGTCAACAAAGTCACGGTAAACAAAAGAAATTAATAATTATTTTATTTACTACATGGCTCTGGTTCTACGTTTAAATTTTACAGACAATACATTATGTAGGATCTACGCTATTAGTTCGTTTTAATATACTTCTATCGAGAGAGGATTTCTAACAATTATTTAGAGACAAGGTCACTCTAATTGGGCTGGATTTCGGATTTCTGTCTGGTCTAAAGCCATTTTTACAGACACGACATTACGTAGAAAAAATATTATTTGTATTTCTTCATATTTCATTATATTTAGCAGTAAACTTTAGTTAAACATGAAAAATACAGAATTGAATTGAAAACAATAATTTGTTGTACAAAAAATCATTCAAAAAATAAAAAAAATATGGATAAAAAGAACTTTTTATATACCACGTTTCTAAAATTCCTGTTGAATCATATAAACTTGACAATTCTATGTATTAATAATTTAGCACAAAACGGGCAATTGTCAACAAATCATTTTTTTTGCTATTTTGCAACAAACAAACAAATATAGAATACTGAAATGTCATTTTGATTTCCATAGTAACGCACGTATATATTAATAATTTAGTTGCTAGGACCATCTCCTTAGCAACCAATAATATTGGATTGGATTACGGATTTCTTGCAAATTAACTTTTTATACAAAACAGAGTTAACTGAAAATGAATTCAATTCTAGTTAAAGATGGCTAAATGTATTAAAAGAATACATTGGCATCGTGTTCTGATATATTATAAAAGTTTCAAATGTCTAGCTAGTCGGAAAATTAGTTAAAAATCGATTGCAAGATTTGTACTCGATAAACAACTACCGGACAAACAAGAATACGAGCTAAGAAATACGTGGTAAAAATATATATGTTTTCCATAATTGTTACTAAATTTAATATTCAAAATTATTGATGAAATAAAATTGGTTATTGTAATATTTTTGTTGGATTTAGTATATCTTCATAATATTTAAAAAAAAAAATTGGGTTAGGACCCCCGCAGTTTTTTTTTAAATTAAGTCAGCTAACAGGATCAATCACAGAGAATAAGTATAGTTATGATATAATCAGGAAAGAATAAAATTTACTAAGTTAAACAGAATATTACTTCTTCATCTTCGTCAGGGTTTCATTACCCGGATGATTTTGCTGTCAAACGGCCTTCTAAACGGCATTGCAATGGCAGTATCTCCATCTTCACTCGGTATTCTACGATACGCAAGGCCTGTGGCTCTTAGAATACATATGGCACTCATAAATTGGTGTAACTATCTGCGACATCCGATGTTTCGATGTGGCTAAAGATTTTTTTTGCCAAAAATTGAACATGATAGTAATTTTAGCCCTACATAGCTTAAAAGATGTTTGCGATGGATACTGGGTGTGTAATGGTACAAATTTAGGAGTAACAAGTAGATAAAAGAACACACCAAGCAGCCTCTCATCACCCTGTCTCGGCCACGTGCTGCGGATGCCAGAAGAAAACACCAACCCGGCTTGCCTATCCATCAAGCCAGGATTCCAGCTTAATACAATCTATAGACTGTATACAACAAAGCTACGGGATGCTGGTTTGACTTGGAATGAAACAAGAAAACTGGCGAGCGATAGGTATAATCCCGTGAGACCTCACCTGCAACAACACTGTACATCGATTTTGGGCAGTTCTGAGTTATGAATGCCACAATGTTGTACATCTCCTTGAGCATCGAATGATATTGCATTGAACAACCATATAGGTACATGAATTAAAAACAATTTTTATGTTGCCTTTCCTGCAACAACACTATATCATTCAAAAATACAAAAAGCTGACACGTCGTCTTTTGAGCATCATAATTCAGAACTGCCCACAATCGATAAACAGTGTTGTTGCATGGGAGGTCTCGATTCTTGGAGGCGCCTCGTCGTGTCCATATGCTCCAACTAAGGGGCGGGGTCGAAAAAGAAGAATATAGTTTATACATATGAAATATGAGACATTTTAATTTAAATCAATAATAAATCATTTTTTTTCAGTTTCATTATATCTGAATGATATTAGGTAATTTGAATTTTAGCATAAAATTAAAAAGTGATATTGCCACACTATTAATGAAACTAATGTAAATAATGATGTGACCACTTACTAAAATAGCTATAAAATCAAAATTGAGTTACGAATTGAATATTACCTAATCAGTATTATAATAATAATATTAGTTGAATTATACTCATTCATGTTTATCTCAATTATGTATTTTGTTAAATAATATCTCTAGATAAATTTAGAAATTAAATGCAAAATACAATATTTAAAAGCCAATTTCTAATTATACAATATCATCTGTTGCTATTTCTACAAAAGTGCAAATATTGCCATCACGCTATTTAAAAAATAAACGAAAAGAACCACCCTTAGATAACTTCCGTGAATAAATTAACCATATTTTCCGTTTGAAAGCCAAGCGTAGTAATTAATCATGTAAAAAAAGCAACTGTGTATGCCCTTTGCTTCGAAAAACCCACTTTAGCCGGGGCAGAAGTGGATACTTCGAATTAGCTTTGAGAAATCCATTCTCTTTTACGGTTCGCGAAACCTTTATCCGAACTTTCAAAAGCTTCTTCTCTCTCCAGCGAAAGATGTGGAAAAAACTTTTCGCAGTGCTCCAACGAGAGCTTTTTAACGTTTGAATAGGGAGCTTTGGTATCGATTGTAGTTTAATGAAAAATAGAACGCAGTATTTAGGGATGATAATTTGAACGAAAATTATTTTGGTTCACATTCAACTCGTTGCCGTAGTATTAGTATATACGAATCAATAAAAACTATCTTTTACTACACACTAATAATACGGGTTTCTATATTTTGGGCACCTTCCGAAAATATGCCAGAACCAGAGTTATAAAGTTATTTATAGATAATTAGTTAAAAATATAACAAAAATTACCAGATTTTATAAAAGCTGCCTAATTACGAGAAGGTAAGAGATAGATACTAGACTTTGCTACCCAGAGCAATATCGGTTAATACGTTCTACAAAAAATATCGTTACTTGAAACCAGATAGTTAGACATATTTACGAACTTTCAACCCGATAATAATTTATCAATTATATTTCACCAGTAAACTATAATTCAATTAACTATTTTTCTTTTATTCAACGAATAATTCAGAAGATTCTAAGAATGTACCATTCTAATTATTGAACATACATAATTCTGAAAACTCTCATGAAAAAATATGGCTAATAGAAAAAATATTTCTTGAAAAAAGTAAGACACGGCATGATTGAATCTTCATCTCTTGGGTATCGCACCCTGTGCATTACCACTATTCTACGACTACCATGCTTAATTGCGACACATTTTAACTATTGGTCTTCTTTATATCTACTCATAAGCGCTCTCCAAAATGAGTTACTGTAGGCGATCGGTTTTTGTATTCTAAATTAAAGTATTTATTACTTTAATTACTATCCGACATTACGGATCACTCTAATATTTTTTGTTGCTTCTTACTTGAACTTGCTAATAATTTTAATTGACTATTTATAAATCAAGCAAGCAATGAGATTAATTTATATTACAAAGTTAGAAAGCAGATATTATTGTTGAGAGGATCTGAAATATTTTAGATAGTGATTAGAATTTATGTGTAAGAAGGATATTTGGAGCATCAATATTTTGGTGAAAACATTAAGAAAAATCAGTTGACATCGTTTTAAGGTAACACGAATTGAAAATGGATAATTAATCTTTACCTCAGGCTATAACAATTTTCAAATTTATGTAAATCGTTCAATATTATTTAATAACACGTTTAAAATACAGTTAATGATGTTAATACGGTTTTTAAAAATCTTAATTGCGTACGAAATATTTCGGAGGGGGATTCTATGAAGTTATTATATATTTTATCATTGATAATGATGTAACGACAGAAAAATCTGTCGACTAATAAACCAACCTATATATTAATTCAATAATATATTTCTAATAATTATTATCATTTAGTAAAATAAAAACATTTGATCAAAAACTTTATTTGTTTTTGTCTATTTGTAAACACGTCTTAAACAACTACGCGTATCTGAGATATGCTTTTAGCCTAAATAAAATAATATTATATATACACATATAATTAAAGCATTGATTTTTAAGCTGGAATGTTATCTCAAGAGATACCAAATCCATTTGAGACTCACCGATAAACACAATTGTTTATTCGCACTGTTTGTAATACCTTGATGCATAATACGGGTTTACTGTTCTACATATACTTACATAATGCGTGTACGTCTGAATCTCTACTGAAACATGGCCCATATATTTCATCACAGTAAACTGTATACCTTTAGTGTGAGTTAATCGTCTAATAATTTAGTTTTTTTTCTGATTCTTCTTTTCTTTCTTAGTCAATGTTTGCTCCTTGGTTAGAATCCATGCATTAAGAATCTGGATTTTATAATAATTACAAAATAAAAAGAACTTTTTATATACAACGTTTTTAAACTTTCTGATGAATTATTATGCTCAATATGCTCAAACTTGTACTTGATATGAAGTAAACAAAAAAACAAATAAACAAACAAATATAGAATAGTGAAATGTCATTTTGACATTTCATTTTTATTTCCATAGTAACGCACGTATATATTAATAATTTAGTGGCTAATACCACCTCCTTAGCAACAGATTATAGTCTTTTACTTTTTACGGATCTTTCTGAAATAACTTTCCATACAAAACAGAATTAACTGAAAATGAATTCTATTCTGCTTAAAGATGGCTAAAAGTTATTAAAAGAATGCATTGGCATCGTGTTCTGATATATTCTAAAAGTTTCAAATGTCTAGCTAGTCGGAAAGTTAGTTCAAAATCAATTGCAATATTTGTACTGGACAAACAACCACCGGATAAACAAGAACACGAGCTAATAAAAACGTTGTAAATAAATAAATAAAAATAGCTTAATAAGATCTCTTTGCATAGATAACCTTTTTATTAAATTAATAAATGACATGGCAACGTCATATTCGGCGATCAAAATTTTTGCCTTTTATAAATACGGAAAAAGTTTATCGGTCGATAGTAGAATAAAAATACAAGCAAGCGTTCCTAATATTTGCACAAAATTTATTGAATAATTTGATGGGTGTGAAAAATTGCGCTCATTTTGAGTCGACTTTGGCTTAATTGTGTTAAATGCTCCGATCAGTCTTTGAACGGTTTGTGTTTCCTGTCCACTTTTTTCATATAAAGAATCGTTTTTTTAATTAATATTTGACAATAAAGAAATCCCGAATCCCAAAAAAAGATTCTCGAGATCCAGGATTTCCTAAAATATTAAAAATGTCTATTCTCGAGATTCGGGATGGAAAATCTCGAAAATTCCCGTCTGGAAATTCCCGAAACCTAACTCTAATTGTGGGTTACACGTTTACTTAATTCGCTTTTAATAATACAATTTGTGTTGGTGTTCAGTTATATTTTTGATGCTTATTTAAACAATAATAATTTCTGGCCTCGACAATTTTTTCCACCATTTGACATAAGTCATCTATCGCAAATCAGTATCGGCATACTGTATATTTTAAGAAGTTTCCCATTATGTATGACAGTATGACTTTGCAAACATTAATCTTCTCGATATTTTTATACGGAGTCGAGTCGTGGACCCAGAAGGCATGGGAATGGAAGGCAATTGATGCCTTTTAGATGTGGTATTGTCGACGAATGCTTCGTACGGAGCACAAGACGAACCAGTCAATCATCCAGAGACTGAAGATAAAGGAACGGCTCTCGATAACATGTCTGAGAAAAATTCTGCAGTTTTTTGGACATATTATCAGGCGCGAACCGGACAACCTGGTGAGACTGGTAGTTTTGGGTGGCCTCCAAGGATGGCGAAGCAGAGGAAGAGCGTCTAGCTAAAGAGCTGACTGGGGGTCATCATCCATTCTGCCCTGAGAGAAGCGGAAGATCGAGCAGGATGGAAAGCTTTGGTCGCTCAAAGGATGACGATATTCAAATGTGGTCACGATCCTCAGCCATGAGAGCACGACCAAGAAGAAGATGACTTTTAAAATTGGCTTACAAATAGAGATTGAATAATGATAGAGGTGAAAGTATACACCCATGTCAAATTCCGCGATAAATTTATATCTCTTCACTGATATCGTTTTCAATCTTAATACATATAATAGGTATGTTTAATACTTTATTCTTTAATATTACCCTTTAATAGATCTTCACAATACAAATTAACTAATAAAAACATAAAACATGACATTTCTTGGCAGAAACTAAGTCACCATAGCCGAGGTGCAAAAAAACATAATTATAATTGACAAACGACAAAAGCGCCCGCACCAAAAAGGCCTAGCGAAATTTTCTTTATCCCATACACGAGAGACGCGCTTTCATCATTTAGATTTCACCCGACAGTGTTAAAATTTTCCTCTTCGGCTCTAAAAAACATCGCGCATTAAAAAATCTCTTAGCGAGAGTGCCCTCAGCCGCTGACATCAACAACTTTGCAAGCTCTTTATCCACGGAGCATTTTTTTACGGACCAGATTTTTTAGAAAATAATTTTCAATTTTGTTTTAAAATGTTTTACACAACTATTTTTCGATTTTTAAACAACTTGCTGAATATTTTATAGAGCTTGACTAAATTATTTGTTTTCATAAATATAATACAAAATATACTTAAGGCTATACTTCAGTTGAGGCATGGTCTAAAAAAATCATGGCTAGACGATGCGCGGATTGTGCAAATGACGCGTGCCGAACGAAATATAATTTGTCATAAAAATCCAACATGCGTCCATTTAATGTTATGTTTATTGTTATATTAGTAATAATAATAATATATTCATTCACATGTTTTCTTTTTCAAGTAAATGAGTAACGTTTTTTAGTAATTTTTACACGATTTAAGAATATTTTCATCCGAAGCCATGACAAAACAAATCGACGTGCGGACACCTCGCTGTCTGTCTCCGATTGGCGACTAGTGAGGAATTTCATCTCACCTACTGTTGAAAATTATTTGCCGTTTCACTGAAGTACGCTCTTAATATAATAAACTATTTTTTGTATTCAACGAATAATTCACGAGATTTAAGAATGTAACAATATACTATAAAAACACCCGACGGGACTCGAACCTGGATTCAACGCTAGATTCACGTCAGTGTGCTTTTGCTTTAAAATTTCGTCGTACAAAACAGTCATTATGTTTAGGTTATTGTGTAAACTGTATTTTATATGCCTTCAAACGTAAATCTTTATTAAGAATATTCCATGTAGTGTCATAAGAAATTCCAGGTACTAACGACATGACGTAATATTTTGTTCTGGATTTTCATCCACACTATGATTCACAATATTGATATTTTCAGTAGTACGTTTATTTTTTTGATAGGTTGGAATACAAAAAAATACCATTGAATCTGAATTTTCTAATTAAAATACGAATAGAAAGCTCTGTAGGTCGATTACATAACCGCATAAAATGTAGCAAGAATAGATGCAGTTGTTGTAATAAATTTTAACAATTCTTATAGCTGTCAAATTGGGTATTTTTCCATGATGATTTGTTAAACCATACTTAACACTTATGTCAAATTTGGTGTGAATCAAAAAAAATCATTAATTTTAAAATCTATAGTTGTACTAATTTGATAAATCTATACATACATTACAATAGACAGCTGATATCGTAGGCAAATTATATTTTTTTAGAATATAAAATAATGAAATTATTAAAAAATAATTACCGGATAAAAAGAACTTTTAACATACAATGTTTTTAAATTTTCTTTTAAATTATTATGCTCAATATGCTCAAACTTGTACTTGATATTATGAAATAAATAAAAAACAAACAAACAAATAAATATAGACTACCGAAATGCAATTTTGACATTTCCTGTTGATTTCCATAGTAACGCTCGTATATATTAATAATTTAGTTATTAGGACCACCCCCTTAGCAACCAATAGTAGTCTTTTACTTTTTACGGATTTTTCTGAAATAACTTTCCATACAAAACAGAATTAACTGAAAATTAATTCAATTCTGCTTAAAGATGTCTAACAGTATTAAAAGAATGCATTGGCATCGTGTTGTGATATATTCTAAAAATTTAAAATGTCTAGCTAGTTGGAAAGTTAGTTAAAAATCGATTGCAAGATTTGTACCGGACAAACAACAATACGAACTAATGAAAACGTTGTAATATTTTAATTCAGAAGGTCGGCTGTAAATAATAATTGCATAGTGTGGAGTTTTTGCATAGGTAGAATATACATTAGGTTTGACAGTATATAAAACGTAGACATTATATAATATATAGATAAAATAATACTCCAACGAAAATCACATATATACTTTTAGAAAACTTTTAACCAAATTAAATTGCGGTATTCGACATTTTGACTTTTCGATCTTTAGAAATGTAAAGAGGGCGCACAACCAGCGCGTGCGGGAGGACCTAATATTTATACTCAAACATTCCTTTGAAGTAAGACTAGTGGCGGCTCGCCCTTTATTTACATTCAACTGTTTGCAGTGACCAGCAAAGCGTGTGCGACCGTCGTATTTGCGACTGACTACATACAGTCAAATTTGCGGAAGGAATTCGCTATTCAAAATTCTCCGTAAGTACAGTAATTTATAATATTGCGAAGATTAGAAAGTGTATTTTAATATTTCAATATTTGAAGCTTTCTTGTTTTAATTTTAGTGAGATTTATCTATACCATCATCATCATTAGCCTGAATCTATCCACTGCTAGATGAAGGCCTCTTCAAGCTTCTTCTACTTCTCTCGGTTCTGTGCGTTGCGTTGCCACGTACTTCCGCAGAACTTTATAATTTCATTAGGTCTACCTTGCGGACGTTTTGTACCTCTTAAATGCCACTGGACGACTAAATTCGTCCAACGATTGTCTTTTCATCTAGCAATGTGTCCAACCCATCTACATTTGAGGCTTTTAATGAACTCTATCACATTGCAAACCCTTGTCTGCTTTCTTATCTACTCATTCCTCTTTTTGTCCTTTTGCATTATGCCCAGCATAGACCTCTCCATACCGCGTTGTGCTACTTGTTTCTGGATCTCTATTTTCCTTAGGGTCCATATTTCACACGCATATGTGATTACGGGAAGCACATACTGGTTGAACAGTTTGCGCTTTAGGCACAATGGAAGGTTATCTATATATGGTTGTGATATTGTCTTCGGCCTCTGATCCTTAAGCTTGGTCCAATAAAAGGTGATAATCAGTAAATAGACTCGGTATTAACTTTATGTTGTTTAATTGGTAAAAATTTAGAGTGCCTATACTAGTTATACGAGACAGGCGTGAGCACAAAAACATTGTTTGGGGGTTACAAGTTTTTATTCTAGATAGTAGATCATAGTCTATTAAAAGTCTAACATGCCTGATATAGGGAAAAGAACTGATGCGCAGTGAACTAACTTGGAAATTGAAGCTGAATTAAGTTTAATTTTAGTTGAATTGATTTGGATGATATTATAATGGTTACCAATTGAATAATATAAATATAATACAGTAAGTATCTAAAGTTAGTGATACCTACTTATATTTTATATATAAGAGATTTATATATTATGTGTGTTGTAACACTGTTAGATAGAGTTAAGGGGTCAATGATGTAACATTTAGTATAAGTAACCCTCCCAATAGTCAAATTTATACCATTCAAAATCAATAGAGTTAACGTAAATCTTCTTGCTGGAGTGCTATCGTTAGACTTGTACATTCTGGTCCATGGTGCCATGATCACCTTGCTCGGTATCTGGGAGGAGTTGATGGCTGTATCTTAATATTGCCGCCGGACAAGATGGTTTTTCCTCCAAGCTCTGTCGGCAATAGAAACTCTAACTTGATTATGTGGCGATTTACATGATGACGACCACATCCTTTGGAAATGTTATGTAAATTTAACAGTAAAAGCTTTTCAAGTCGGTCTGATCCTCAGTTAGACCAGTTAGCCATTGCGACTTACAAAGCTTACAAAAAGGTTGCGGCATCTTATAACAAGAGAGAAAGACTTTTCTTATCGAGGATCGACGGTAATATTTTATATCAAAATATGAGTCATGCATATAATATTATGAAGGGCACCTAACGTTAGTTACGCTACAATTTATGGCTGCATAATAGATGCAAGCTATGGTGGGGGGTGAAGAAAAAAATATGTCCAAGTAAATTGTTTTTCTTTTTCATTCTATTTAGCTACATATTCTGGATACGGATTTGACCTCGTAGATACCAATTTTTCACTGACTAATGTCCATGTTGTATTACTCACCCATCCCCAATTAATATTTCAAAGGCTAGTTATGTATTTTAAAAGAATTTTTAGTCAGCAACAAATTCTATTGTACGCTGTATAAAGGTTATTTTTTTTCAAACAGAAATATGTAAATATTACATTTTTTTTTTTTAAATCCAATTTTTTTTCGGAATAACTGTTTCAAATTTATTTATCTGTTTTTTTCGAAAAAAAATTGATTTCTTTCAAACTTTGATCAAGACTCGCCGATCCAATTTTCTTATATGAAACAAGAGTGTTTGAACGCAAGATTTTTTATATTCAATTCTATTCACGAATTTGTACAAAAAAAAACTTGTTTGAATATGTTTTTTCGTGTGAATGTAAAGAGTTATTTAATGTATAAGTCAGCTATTTTCTATAAACTTATTCAAAGGTTTATCTTCAGCAATTCGAGAAATTATTAACACATTTCATTGAATACTATTTATCACTGGTTACTTACTGTTTATTATTCCAAATTAAATTTGCAAATCTAAATGTACTATTTGTTTCTGTTCTGTATTTTCTGATATATTATTTTTTGATTAAGTTTATTATACATAATTTTAGGTTTAAGAAATATAAATTGATGAAGTTATTTTTTTATATATTATCATTGTTAACTTTGGACTTTTGTGACATTTTCAATTAGGTAAACTTTTATTGCAAGAAGCTTTTCAATGTGTAGAAGTTATCTATCTTTAAAATAAAAAAATTTACCTTTATTTGATTTACTTTTAGTAGGTTTATACGATCTTAGCAGCTGAAATAGAGATGGAGGGGCATTGTTCGCCAGAAGGACAGCTGCTGGACAAATGCCGTCATCCAGTGGTACCCAAGGGGTACGAAACGGCCACAGGGTCGCCCTAAAAGCCGCTGGATTGACGAACTGGTAAAGTTCGGCGGAAATACGTGACAGCAAATGACACAGGACCGAGAGAGTTGGAAGAAGCTTGGGAAAGCCTTCATTCAGCAGTGGATTGACCTCGGCTGATAATGATACGATCTAAAGATCGTTCACTGATATATTATATTATATATATTGGCTTTTTAGTCAACTATATTAGACGGAATGATTCGGATGCTGGGGGTTATATCAATGATGCCAGGTACTGATCTGATAAGGTTGGCCCCGCAGTCTTGCTGTTATTCACTCGCACTACCAATCTTGCGTGTTTCTGTTTATTGAGTCAGCTTGTGCGTGGCACTTGACGGTTAAAACCAGTGCACGCAAATGACGTCTTAATGTTTTTCAGGTTATATGTGTTTACAAATATATGGTTGCAGAATGACTGCATGTTAATAGTAGATATGGCAAGAATAATGATGCCAGGTAGATAAAAAAACATACTGAGCACTTAACAAATTATTAATTCAAGACGTTCACAATATGGCATTTAGAATAAAAAAGTACAGATAAATCAATTTAGTAACGAAGAGTACAAACCAAAATATTTTTTTATAGCAAAAGATATGATATAATATAATACAAATAAGTATGACTGAAAAGGTATCCACTATGTTTATTGAATCGCCCATAGCAGTCGCAAACCATTATGGTTTGGTTTAGGGAGGGTTTAGTTGAATTTTAAAAACTAACCAGCACCATCCGCAATTTGCATTATTATTTCATTGAAAATAAATAACTATGACTGACAAAGTATAGTTTTCACTATTTATCTCGAATATAAACAGCCTACCTCCACCCCTCGCTACTGCCCTACACACCCCGTGTATAATATTTACCATACTGATTTAAAAAAATATTCACCCTTATTATAAGTAGAATAACTGGTCGATTAAAAATGTTAATATTTTTCGCACCTAGGTATATTTTTTTATAATAATTTTATTATAATGTTATCTAATATTAAACTAACTGTCTGTCTTTATGTGTCAAACTTACTTAACTAAAAAATATATAATATACAATTAGTGTCAAACATAGAAATAGTTTTTTATCAACTGTAACACAATATTTCACCATGTTGAACTAAGTAACGTTATTTTCCAACCACGAGTACGTTACATTGTAATATAAAAATACATCTGCCATGCCGTTGAGTATGAGAAAACTTCTGTGTGTAATATTCCAAAAAAATACATACTATAATATTTTTGTAAGTAGACAGAACCTGTCTTGTTTACTATTTTAATAATTTTATTAACATATAAATAATATATCTATAGTGTTCTACCAAGAATAATTGATATATAAAGAACATATATAATTTTGAAAAACACTTTCTGAGAGAGTATATTATAACCAATAGAAAATCTCTCAGAAAGTGTTTTTCAAAAATATATATTATGTTCAATAATCATAATGGTATAATCTTAAATCTTGTGAATTATTCGTTGAATAAAAGAAATAGTTAATTATAAATTATTAACAAATGCAAGTAGTTACATCTAAAAAATATTTGAGAAATTCCACGACGTAGTAATCGAAGTAATAGTAATAGTTACCTACTTTGATTTAAGGGGGGACATGCTCGTCGAAGGTCAAAATTGAGTTTTTATTGTATTTTCAAACCATGATCCTGGACACTCCTTAAACGTTGTAGATAATATATTTATATAATTTTGAAGCCTTATTATCCTTTATATTTATTTTAAACATTTGATGACTGTATGAAGTATTTTTGTTACATAAAATAGTATTCTTTTATATCTCTCGCTCTAATGTTTTAGAATATAGTCATATTTCGGTAGAGAACTGTGCAGTGGTGTTAAGATTTTTTACATTTATTAATTTTTAAACGCATTTATAAAACCATTAGTATAATTTATTACGAGATAATTTTTGTAAAATATTCACGATAAAAAATTATTTTGATAATCTCTGTGATCCCAAATTTGACAAGAATTAGGCATTTTATTATTCAAAAAATCGGCAAGATTAACACATTTGAAGATGATTCTAAAGATATTTATTATAAGCTATGTTTTTGACCATTTAAGTGTGATAAAAATCTTATGAATAATGATTGCTTTATAAGAATTATTGACCTAAGAATAAGGTAGTGTTTTTTTGAAATACGCCATTTCTTTTGTCATTCCCTAGTGGTTAAGCTACAACATACGGCCGTAGCCATAAAATGACAAACTATAATTAAAGTAGGAAGTAAAATTATGTTAACGCGCGTGTTTGAACATGTACCTAACCGATTTTTTTTTAATTTTTTTTTAAACGGTACATGTTCAAACACGCGCGTCAATATCATTTTACTTCCTACTTCAATTATAGTTTGTCAATTTATGGCTACGGCCGTATGTTGTAGCTTACCCACTAGGGAATGACAAAAGAAATGGCGTATTTCAAAAAAACACTACCTTATTCTTAGGTCAATAATTATTATAAAGCAATCATTATTCATAAGATGTTTATCACAATTGAATAGTCAAAGACATTGCTTATAATAAATATCTTTAGAATTATCTTGAAATGTGTTAATCTTGCCGATTTTTTGAATAATAAAATGCCTAATTCTTGTCAAATTTGGGATCACAGAGATTATCAATATAATTTTTTATCGTGAATATTTTACAAAAATTATCTCGTAATAAATTATGCTAATGGTTTTATAAATGCGTTTAAAAATTAATAAATGTAAAAAATCTTAACACCACTGCACAGTTATGTACCGAAATATGACTATATTCTAAAACATTAGAGCGAGAGGTTTAAAAGAATACTATTTTATGTAACAAAAATACTTCATGCAGTCATCAAATGTTTAAAATAACTATAAAGGATAATAAGGCTTCAAAATTAAATAAATAAATCATCTACAACGTTTAAGGAGTGTCCAGGATCATGGTTTGAATATACAATAAAAACTCAATTTTGACCTTCGACGAGCATGTCCCCCCGAAACAAAAATCGATTGCCAAAGTAGCTTGATTTGGAAGAACGCTGATGAGTAGGTATTAAAATTGACCAATAGTTAAAATTTGTCACAATTAGTATGTCACGCCGTAGCATATTGGTTAAATGCGACGGATGGGGCGTAAACCCGGGAGATACGGGGTTCGATTCCCCGTCGGGGTGACTTACTTTTTTCAAAAAAAGATTTTGTTCAATAATCAGAATGATATATTCTTTAATCTTGTGAATTATTCGTTAAATAAAAGAAATAGTTAATTATGATATATTAAGGGTTTATAATATAGATTTTTAAAACATATAGCAGACATTTTTTTCCGATTCCCGCCAAAATTGACATTAATTATGTTCAGTATTATCTGTAAAATCAACATGAAAAGATATATAGTTGTACAGAGTATACATATTGCTAAAATGTGTTACAACAATGAATCAATTTGACTTATTTCGGAGATTTCGTAAATTATATGCTTAAAATAATCAACCTAAATATAAATTGTTTACTATGTATATATTATAATATAATATGGCAGCGCTTTTTATTAGACTGTAATTGGGGTGGATTCTGTATACTGGGTGGGGGAAGCGGTTACACATTAATTAAATCCAAGCATTAACCTTTGATGATGAGATATCTGACACGCTGGAGCTAGTTCCATGTTCACGTACTCACACAATTGGTAAACTGGCAGTTAGGAATGTCACTCTCACGGTTACACTGCACTTGTTTAAGATGAATGTGGTACTGAGTTTATGATAGACGCAACGTTCGCTCTAATCATGGCAGATTTAAAGGCAATTAGGGTTGAAAGATAACTGATGAATGACTCACCCTGTGCGCGCGGCAATTGATGATCAAAACTAGTGCAGTTAATAACGTCTCGATATTTTACAAGTAACATATTGTGTTTACGCCAATACGGTTTAATAATTAAATAGTTGATATTACAGCACCTGGACGGCGACAATAATTATGAAACCGAATGGGAATATTGGATCGAGTAAGGGATTGGATTAGGATCATAATTGGCACAAACATTATGTTCTATTAGATAAAGTTTTTCATACAAATAAAATACGTGTTTTAATAATATTTTTTATTTTATATAGGTACGATTATATTAGAAAATTGATATTGTTGTTAAAACATACTGTTATGTATCTAACTGATAGTATCCGAGTATAACATAAAACTGTACACCTACATACTTAATCTTTACTTTTCATTAATATACAATTATTTTTTTTATTGAAATCATGTTTGATCAGAAATTAAAAATACATAAAGTAAACGAATGATAAACTAATTTAAAACAAATGAATACAAAACAATCAAAGAAATTTAATTAGGAAACTCAAACACAAAGTAACTTTTCAATCGTCTAAACTCGATAATAAATTGTTTGATTTATTTGATATAATAATTGAGAAACTCACGTCCCAAGAGTCCAACTTTAGTTAATGGACGTCAAATTTAAATAGCTGTTTATGTTTTAATAAATTTTACATCATTCGCTTTACATGATAGCTATCTTGGATTTATTTAATAGTTTTAGACCCATCATAAATAGTACACACTAAACTTTGTCATTCAAATGACGTATCTGTTGTCATTGAACTAAAACTACAATGCAAAGATTGTGTTTAAATTTTAAAATTCAATTGAAACCCACTCAATCCAAGCCATAGTAAATAATAGTAAAAAATATTCATTTATCTATAAAATATTTAAAATTATGCCATTGAATCATATAATATTACTTTAAATATTTTATAGGTGGAAGAATATTTTTTATCAACCATGGTTTAGTTAGGCAGGGCTAAATGAATTTTAAAAACTAAGTAACACCTTTAAGTTAATATTATATATTCTTAATTCAATGATTAATTAATAAATATGACTAAAAAACTGTGCAATATCTTCTTAAATCACCTATATCATTTAAAACTATTTTGGTATGGTTTGGCACGGCTTTATTGAATTCTGCTCAACTTACCAACACGATCTGCAAATTTTATTGTTAGTTCAATGAAATCAAATAAGTATGGCTGACAAAGTTTAGTGTGCACTATTTATCTCGAATATTAGAACCTCCACCTCTTGCCACCGGCTTATGCCAATCAACCCTGTCCTTAATAATCCTGTAATCGACACAATTAGGAAGGAAAATGGTACATTTATTTAACTCATATATTATTACTTATTAGTATAGTTCTAATTTTTAAATAAATAAAACGATCGAGGAATGCTAGACTGGGATGCAAAACGAAACAAAGTAAAAAAAGTACTGTTGCTTGACTCCCTGTGGCTGAAGAATAGAGGATAGGTAGTCGGGAAGTAGCCTTTGAAACCGCCTCACCTAATTTGCTTTTTTTTTGAGCCAAAGTACACATACCTAGTTTAAATACTAACATGAAATCAAATTTTGTTAATTCAATCAACATCTATATCTTATATCCCGTATCGACCTTCAATATTGGGACCATATCTAATTTAGATTTGATATAAATAAAAAGAATATTTATATTTTTATAAAAATCGATGTTTTTTTTAAATAAATATAAAACATATTAAACCCATGAATTAGTCAAAAATCTCTTAGATTCAATGTAGAAAACTTAATAAACTGAATTTTAATAATAAATATTACCATAAAATATAATTGCAATAAGAAATTCACATTATTTTATAACATTTTTTTACAATTGTTAGTTTAATATCTCTGACTATGACTATAAAAAACCTTTTTCTTTTTAATGTTTTCAGATACATATTTATTAATGAATACAGTTAAAATTGTAAATTATCAAAAAATGTCTCAAATTGCCAGTTTTGCATTTTTCCGCTATGTGCCTCTGGTAGGTAAAGACATCGTCTTAATACTTCATTTTCCCGAATCCGTGGTTTTAGCCAAAGTGAAAACATACCCTCTCGCATAAACTCTTATATTATATCAATGCAAATTCAAACAAACGTCTTTCAACCGACTAGTGCCGATAATCCACAAAGCATTTATTATTATGATAAAAAATAGAATGTATATTGGTCAAATTAATTCATAATAAACCATCGGTTTACAAGACTCTCCGTTTGACTATGTTGATAGTAGAAATTGTTACTTAATAATAACGTTAATCAGTAAAATACTAAAAAATTTACACAATTAATTAACAATGTGATTATCTCTGATTATCTAAATGTGAACTTTTTGGATACCCAATGCTCACCGCCTCCAACAGACAACACTATTCGCCACTGGCATATCGCACGTCGCGTGTACGTATAAAAGTGACTTGCGCCAGTGGAGCGAGTAACTGTGGAAGTACGTAGACGGCATTAGGGCGAGTGATCTGACTGTGGAAACAAGTCGCAGCGGTTAGCTGCAACGTGCGGTGTAGTATTATAACCCCTCGGTGACGCCACGTGCTTGCTGGTAGCCATGGAAACTAAAAAATGTTTATTTGCACAATTTTACATAAATTTGCAGAGAAACGTTTTTGATGCAGAAAACTAACATACCGCAAACACGACGTTTCCGTAAATAAAATAACGATGCTTTGAATAGAAAAATGTTTGTATCTGGCTTATATAATTGGGTACTTATTTAAGTAAATATTTGAGTATTTAAAAAAAGCTTTCATAGCTTAAAATTAAAGTTTTTTTGTTGATGCGTTTGTTAGTGAGGTTATTAAGAATAGTAAGTTAAGTTAAGATGGCATTTTAAATGATTTAGGTCCATGGCCGACTGCAAAACTATCTTCTAGTCATAATATAAATCCCACAACCTCTCCAGTCAATCACACTCAGCCACTCTGCGCCTTTTTTGATGTAATTTGCTGATCTCTTCCAGTGGCAATCAGAAGGCCAAGTGCCTACTGAGATAAAACAAAAATAAAAATTAACATGGGTCCATGACAATTGATTTTAGTTTCAAGAAATAAAAAAAAAATGATACAGCAAAGATTGATTTTATGACCGTGAAAATACCGTGGTTCAAGATAGCAATTAGCCTTAAAATTTAATAAACATGCGTAGTAAAGTTAAAATTCTCAAACAAAATTCACAGTGCATCTTGCTAAAACAGCCCTAATTTCAAACAAAAACCAAACTGACTGTGCTTTAGTTAATCAATTACGACTATAATAATGTATAGATTCACACATAAATTTATTTATATGTTATTAAGATGGTTACATCAATTTATAAACCAACTAAGTACCTAATTTATATTATATTGTAAAACTATATTACTTTTCATAGAGTATTTTATAATTTCTTACATTGAGATAGAAGATCTCAAACTTTTGAAAAATTTAACACCGATTTGCTTTACGAAGTAATCTACAGTCATGATTTCTTTATTTTACACTTCAAATTCTTTTATGTAAAAAAATGTCTTTATTAATTATAATATAAACTGTAAAATAATACGTATTCCACATTAATATGAAACAATTATGAGGAACAGTATTAACCAAGAATTTAATCGGCTTCTTTCAACTTTTTCATTTTCTATTATATTAATATTTTGTTTGTAAAGCGACATATAATTTATATTTAAAGAAATTATTTGTGAAGGGATTGTCTTCAAATCTGTTTAGTATTATTAATATTAGTATAAAGCATAATTTATTTAATAATATTTTGTACATTCTGTTGAGAATATTCTTTTGAAATGAATGTACCGCTACGTTTTTAATGTGTTTTATTTTAATTAAATAATACTTTCAAGCAATTAAAAATGTTCTTTGTAATTCAACATTTTCTTCCCTTGCATAGTTCTCAACATTCAAAATATTTTTAGATAGCACATCTAGCATTTAAAAATGGAACAATATTATTTAAATTATTTTAAACGAATAAAATCGTATTTGTTTATTTAATATTAGATTTTTTTTAAATAAAGAATGTTTATAATAATGAGTTACATATTCAATAAGTAAATATAAAAAAATCTGAAACTTAAGATAGATAATCAAAACACAGATCGATAAAGAATTTTACATATTGTGTTGATAAACAAATTTTATAAAGTATCATGAATATCCTGAAAAAGTAAAATATAGTTAGTACTCGTGTTTGGTCACAACAATTAATATAATTATGGTTTTATGTTAATAATAACATTTTATAGATATGGGGTAGCAAAAGCGCAGATTTCTTTGACTACACAGCTTTTTTAGACAATGCTTCTGAGGAATAACTACCCCAGCATAGAGGAAGGTGGTTTTTATGTTGGTCACAACAATCAATCTGGCCGAATTACAAGATTTACCTGAGGGATGTATAAGGGCAGCAAGGGTATAAATAGACATTGGGATTTTTTTTACATAGCCACTATCACCAGCAATGCAATTCTAACTAATTAACACGGTAACACCTTTTCGTTATTATTGTTGACTTGACTTTATCACTCTGGGTAATTTTACATACAAGGCGGTTATCTACAATAATTGGTAACACAGTAATAACCAAACAATATTGAAATGGTATGCATTTCGTGTCAATCATAATTTTTTTTTGCAGAGCTGGACTCGTGCCGTAATTCATGAATGCGTTATCTATGGTGTTAAGTTGAGGCGGCGACCGTAGCGCTAGTGTCGGAAATTAGTTTTAACGTATAAAATCGCCGCATCTCAAGTCTAAATTTGTAATTGTCGTAGTGTATCTTGCTCTAAACCAGGAAACGAGGTTATTTAAACGCACGTTAAAAAAGATCACGCCTGACAGTTCTTATCTCTCAATAGTTAATGTTGGAATACGAAATAATATCATATTTATCACTTTTTTGTTGATCTTGGAGAAACAACATATTAGAATAACTCTGCACATTGACTGCTGACTAGATAAATTACTTTTTAATTACCACATTTAAATAACATGGTAATTATATCAAATGGTCGCCTTATAATCATTACGCGCTAGGCGCGTCTATAGCGTCCAATGTATTAGGAGAAAAATCCTTCCGTTGGAATAAGCTAATTTATTGAAAATACATCTGACATAATAATATGCTTAGGTACTAGTTTTATTTTTAAATACGACGCAATGTGCTTTACCAATAATTGATTTATGTGCATCCTATTAATTTATTTGTAATTAGATAATCCTGTAGCCGAGATAACAATTATAATAACATTATTTATTAAATATTCATTTTTCTCGTACAATCAGTCAGTAACTATATATAATATGATTTTGTATTGTTATGAAATAGCGGATCTGCAATTTTATAACATTGCGAATTATTATTATTTCATAATAATTTCAAAATATTATTTCATAATGCGGCCGCTCAATAAATAGCGCGTCATAATCGATTGAACATATCACTCGTTTACAAGTTTCTGTCAAAGTTACATCGCACCGAACTACCATTATATTTATTATATTGCATCGATTGTACCCTTGTAGTTATTTGAAACAGTAAATAAATTCTCGCCTCCTCCATCATCACAAACAACTACTACTGTCTTTCGTCTGCAATACCCTATCCTCCGCCGAACCAAAGAATATCACATGTATAAGGGAATACAACCTATTATTGGCATAAATCCAATGGATACGGAGTAAAATCCCATTGGGCGTCATATTTCTTCATTTTTTTAGTAGGTATCTGTATTTTTTTGATGGTGTATGTTCAATAATGAATTGGTTAATTATTCTCAAATATTCTGAATTATTCGTTGAATAAAAAAGTTGTTTATTACATACCTAACTTGTATAATATTCTTTTATTTTTTCAATGTCTAAAAGCAAATTAAAGTTCAAAATATTAATACGTACTTATTATTCGCTCCCAATTCACAGATTGAATAATAAATGACATGTTATGGAATAATATTAAATATAATTCTATTACTATGACGTGTGAGCATTAATAATTATTCTAAGCAGGGTTAACAGTGGTCCAACTTCGCAGCAAATGACGATACTTTGACGGTTTGCGGCGTCATGCGGTGGATATATGAAGCGATGCTTAAATCACATGAAAGCTCTCACAATACCAACAGGGATTATAGCGGTTCTGGTTGCAAAATGACATTTCCGGTTTTTCATAACATATATTCGGTATTTCATCAATGTTAATAAAACTATTTGTTTCATTATCATTAGTATATATTGATACCAAATAGCTCATTATATGCCAAAATGCCCCATTAAAAATCCTGCAATCGCAGAGTTGGGAAGAAAAGAACTCGTACATAATAATAACGTATCCGGAAATTTGTACGTAAAAAGTTCACCGCAGGACACTTATTCGTATGCCGCAGTACGTGAAACATGAGTTCGTGTAACATTTAATCAAATGACGAGTTCTTCGTTGAACATTTCACCGTGGAGTATATTTGTACGTATGCTACAACATGTGGAGATGTATTGTTGTTTTTATTTAATAAAACGCAATTTTTTTATTACCTAATATATTAATTAAAGTGGAATAAGTACTATAAAAAAATTGCGTTTTATTAAATAAAAACAACAATACAATAAAGTTCCACCATGAATTGACAGTTAACAAAATAAAAGAAATGTGGAGATGTCTTTACTAGGTTCTGTTAGGTTAGATTAGGTTATGGTTAATCTAATTGGAACAGTACTATTTGCAAACTATCGCCACATTTTGTAAGATACATTCAAATGTATTCCACGGTGAAATGTTCAACGAAGAACTCGTCATTTGATAAAATGTTATTCTAAACATGTTTAACGTACTGCGGCGCACGAATAAGTGTCCCACAATGAACTGCATACATACAACTTACATGTCACCTAATAATATTCGTAATTATAAATGAGTCGATAGAGAATTTCTTGACTGGGAAAAAATACCGTTACTTGTTTCTGGGTGAAATAAGGGCAGAGGGTAGGTACTGGTTGGCTAGGTCGGGAACTATCCCTCGAGCCTAGACCGTCACGTCTCTATTTAATTCGCCACCTTTTCGCGGCAAAGTGTACTTGAACGTGAAATACTGATAATAATTTAAAGTCTTAAAAGCAAAATATACTGAATATTTTATTTCCCCGAATCCGTGGTTTTAATTATAGTGAAACAAAACCACCCAAATGAACCAATACATATCACTATTTACTATCATTAGTAGCATCCTATCTACAACACCACTCTCATGGCTGCTACCTGTAGTGAAAGATGCTTGTTGAAACTACGTAGGCTCTGGCAATGGCGAAAGGTGGAGGTAGACTGTTAACAACCAACATAAATATTGTACACCCGATCCACTTTTTGCACGGATTTTTTTGCACAATTTCAAATAACACGGTTTAAAAAATACTGTTTATTTTTTATTTATACCGATTTTTTTGCTTTGATACGGATCAAAAAAACTAAAATGTAAAAAATACGTAGATGTATGTCAATATTTATCAAAAAATTGCGTTGCAATGGACCGCAAGCCACTGGTGCATAGATACATAATAATATGTTGTGACCGGATGCCACCCTGACATAGATACCTATATACATGGCGCCACTAGTCATGTCACTTCGGGTTCGATACAAGAGACGCGCCGCGTGCTTCAGCGTCAGCGTCATTAAATATTTCCAGCGATGAGAGTGATTTTTCGCCAGAGTATAACAGCAGTATCAGCACGTTTGTTGTCAAGTAACGAGACTGAATGAATATGTTTCTATGCTAAATTTAATTAAAATCGAAAACTATGTATTTTTATGTATAAATATTTTAATGTCGGTGTTTTTAAAAATCAATTAAAGCTTGCCTAAACCAAACCATAATAGTTTTGGTATGTTATGGGCGATTCAATAAAATAGTACACATTTTTTCATTCATACTTATCTGTTTTCGTTGAATTAAGAATACGTGTTACACATGTTTTTGGTTAGTTTTTTTGAATTCATTACGCAATGGAAGATAAAAAATATTAATATATCTATAAAATAACTAAAATTATGTCTGATAGACGATTATTTTTTGACTATTTTTATCATGGCTTGGTTTTCTCAGTATTTAATTGAATTATAAAAAAAACTAACTAAAACCATCTATAAATAATTGTAGCCTTAGTTCAATGAATGGCTTAAGAACCTCCGTGATTGGTACGAGTGCATTTCTATAGAACTGTTCCGGGTAGCAGACGACAAATCGTCTTGATCGTGGCTGACCTCCGCTAGGGGATGTCACAACAAGAAGAAAAATAAGTTTAGTGAAAAAAATACGTATGACTGACAAAGTTTAGTGTGCACTATTTATGTCGGATCATAACGGCCTACCTCCACCCTTCGCTACTGGGCTGTGGAAACTAATTGAAAGAAAGTCATAGGACAGCCATATTTACGTGAATTTGAATGTTGTTCATCTTAAGTATTTTACTGAATATAAAATATTATATTTTAACCTTCCAACAATAGGCACTAAAATAGATATAAAAAAGTTTTGTCGAAGGAACCATTTCGCATTAACTCCAGTGCAAAAAAATGAATGAATATACTATATCGTATTGTTTTATAATTATCAATAACCATGTCCTTGCTCTTTCGTATAAGGTGGTTGTTAGTAATTTTTAAGAATCACAAACACCCAGGCTTTGAGATAAACACATAAATATTGTGTCCTCACCTGGAACTGCACCACGAGAGCCGCATATATTGTGTTATATTATTATATAGCTCATCACGTGTTGAGCATTAACATTATTTTATATTTTAAACTATTTTTTTATAAATGGTAGGTAATAATTTCCATATTCATTTACAATATTGTATAAAAGTTAAAGAGACTCTAATCTAACTGTAATAACTTTAAATCTTAGAAAATATTGTCAAATTACCGGTAATTAAATTTGCATTCCAAAAGCCGGTCATAAAACCCGATACTTCTAACGTGCACAGTTAGTACTTGTACACATACAGAATTGATATAGTCAAAGTTGCGATATGATAGCTTTCAACTTGCTCGTATAGCCTAACTCGCTTCGAAATGTTATTATCCTTTACGGACCGTAGAGCCTGCCTAGTATAATTTAGTCAAGTACCTTTTGGTATTATTAAATTTAAAGGGTTATGTTTTTTCTGGACCAATTCTGTACTTAGAAATAATGGGAAAGGATTTTGCTACTCAACTATTATTTTGTTTCCATTATATATTTTTATTTGTTTTTCTACAAAGTTTAATAATTATATATCGTGGGGTTGCTGCCAAAAGTTTATAAGTTTGTTTAATTTTCATGTTTGATTACTTATCCATACATATCACTTGAACAGCCAGAAAAAAATATTCAAGTTAATTTACCAGAATATCTTAAAATACTCCGACGTATTTGTTTTGACCATCAAGGCCTTCCTCTGTCTTTGGGATCCCGACTACTCGTTCGATAACTCCTCCAGTATCTAC
This sequence comes from Rhyacophila brunnea, assembly GCF_057557595.1. Taxonomy (NCBI): domain Eukaryota; kingdom Metazoa; phylum Arthropoda; class Insecta; order Trichoptera; family Rhyacophilidae; genus Rhyacophila; species Rhyacophila brunnea. The sequence continues at coordinate 16,204,189 of NW_028232893.1, read as the reverse complement.
CTATGACTTTTTTTTTTTCAGTGCGGTTTTAAATATACTTTGCACTTTTATATGTTAATTGATTTATTATTTCTTCCGTAAGTAATGGAAATAATACGACATTATTGCTATCACTGCTGACGGTAACAGCTGTTGTAACCTCATAAGGGGGCCAATATATATAATTAGCATGTTATTTAAATGTGGTAATTAAAAATTAATTAAATGCTCCGTAGCAAAGCGGTTAACTCTTATTACTTGGCAGCCATCGTAGTTCAGTAGGCGACCACAGACGGACAGTTCTCGTAACAGGTTGAACATGGCACAGACAATAACTGTTCAATAACTGTACGTTAGTGGCCACACCACAGATCAGTTTAACTACCCCATTTAAATCTGTCGAACTGTCAACAGACGTGCCCATATACGTACAGTTATTGTCTGTGGCACAGCAAGTGTCAAAAACTATGGAGGTTAAGTTCGCGGAGATATTACACAGGGGTATTGTTTCAATTAGTTTTAGGTAAGGTATACTTGAACGATGATACACGAATAATTTTACTTTGAATTTATTATGGTTATAATTGTTTTTATTAGAAACAAATTGACATAAAATACACACCTATGACGTTGGTAAAATAAATCATGATTTCGCTAGTGGATAATATAAAATATAATCTTTTCTTTTGAATAAATTATTCCCTTTAATGGACAGTATTAATTAAGTAAGAAAACGGTAATATTTATAAAGGTATTGATTTTATATACAATAAATTTAAACATGCCACAAAATTATATTTACATCAATCATCAGTATAATAATTAATTACTATGATATTATAAAATATATACTTAAATTTTATTTAGATTTAGCAACATTATCATTCACAATTAGGTATATTAATTTATTTTGTGAACGTCTTAAATTAATAATTTGTAATATTCACTACATACAATAAATAAAATTTGAGTACTGAGTTATTAGTCTATATTTTCACAATAACTTAATATTTATAATGCTCTCTAAAATTTTAACATTTATATTATATTGTATGAAATAATATGTTTACATAAATAACTACAACTTTGTTTTACTCTCGTAAAAATAAATAAAATATATTATTTGCGATCTCCGCGTACATAATATTATTATATTTTTAATAATAAATGAATTTGTATTTTATAACAAGCAACACCAGCCGTAGTTGTATCGCGCGGTATATTCTACTTTACGTTACCGACATCTAATGTCACTCGAGAACTTTCGGCTAGTTGAAATTCCAACAGTTTTACAAAAACACGGGAGTGGGGGGTCGCTGGCAGTTTGAACATGCCACACATCTGACAGGTCGAAAAGTGTCCGTCTATGGGCGCACCAGATTATCTACCAAAGATAACTGTATGGCCGCCATTACGTATTAACTGGCATGTTAAACCTCTTACGAAAACTGTCCGTCTGTGGCCGCTTTATGTAAGGCGTGGCCTTTCAATTCAAATTTATTTATTTCATAAATAAAGATAATAAATTTAATAACAAATAACAAATTTAAAGCGTTTAAGACTTAACAAAAGAAAAAATAAATAAGTTTAGTGTTGGTTGCGCTTTTTGCAGTGGACTGAAATTTGAAGGAAGGCTCGCGCGCTGGAGCAGTTTTGGTGTTTACGCACCCACGAACTGATAAACGGATGGTTTGGAATGTCACTATCACGGTTTCACTTGTGTTTTGAGATAATTAATGATGATGACGAGTTCAGCGTGGATGATAGACGCGACGTTCGCTCAAACCGTATCATATTTAGCGCAACGAAGGTCGAACTTGTGCATTTTGGATGAGTCAATCTGTGGTTAATGACAGCTTAGCTTTAACAAAACCTAGGCGTGTCCGCTTTCTTAAAGTAACCGAATGTAACTTACAATCACGGTCGACTCATAATATTCCGTAATTGCTGGTCGCCTGGTGTTGCGACAATAATTGGTGATTCGAGGTAGGTGGGAAAAAAGGCATAAGGCCCACCGTAATTACCCCAACCAAGTGTTAACAATATCTAAATAAACATGGTAATACAATATTATCAAAGCAGAATAAAAATTTACATGAAAGTACACCGAGTGAAGTAGGTTGACATTGTCTTAAAAACTTGTAAAACAATGGCCACCTAATTCCCTATCACGTAAGTGAAATATATCAATATCCAAAGCGATTTGATACACAGTTATTGCCCTCCCAAGACAGTATTATTGCAAGTATCAGATTAGTTCTGCACCTTGATAGAACAAAGAACGGATGCTCCCGATTTATAAGATAATTATCAGGGATACATAAGTCAATTTCAGAGCTTTATCTGGGAGATCCGAGATCGAATCCGGTGATGGTACAATTTTTTCTAAGCCTGGATATTTGTGATTTTTTTTTTCTTATATTATTTTACCACTGTTTCATTCTTCTTCTTCCACTGCGCTACATCCCGGGGTGGGGTTTGGCCTCCTTCACAACCGCTCTCCACTCACTCCGGTCTCTCGCCACACTTCTCCAGCTAACGGGTCTTCCTATATGAAACCAGTCTACTTTTACGGCGCCAGCCTATCTCCTTCTTGGACGGCCTCTGGGTCTCTTCCGTTGGGGTAGCCAGTTCGTCATGATCCTTGGCGCTCTAACTTCAGGCATTTTCTCCACTACTACTCTAATACAACTGTTTCATTATACTACCGTTATTGGGTCCATGGCCTGTTGTAATGTTAAAAAGAATATAATACTTTTAGATTCTTGGAAAATCTATGTGGTGTTCATATTATGCTCTGAGTGATAAGTGGATTTGTTCAAAGTGAAAGAAGATGTTCGATACTTGTCTAAGTATTAAAAAAAGGCATAGAAGAAAAATGAATCTACAGAGAAAGCATTTTCAAAATAATGCGGTAATTATATTTTTCAATTTTCTAAAAAAAAATCTCTCACAATTTCGTCTTACTACTTAACTGAGAGGCGAAATCATTTGACTGTTTCTGATTCTTTGTTTGAGTGGCCTTAATATTTTTTAATATTATTTTCTTGTATTAAATTAACGTCTTACACACAGCTGTTTTATGACGTCTTTGAGCAAAAAGCTTCCGCCACCGTAAACCGGAAACAGAAGCGTCAGTTGACTTGTGCAAAGTGAAAGCTTCATTATTAGTAATGGATTAATATAATATAAAATAAATGAACATACATAATTTTTAAAATACTTGCTGAGAGAGTATATTATAACCAATAGATAAAATCTTTTTTTTTTTTTGACAAAAGTAAGCCACGCCGACGGGGAATCGTACGGGTGCAGCGTTCCCAACTTGGCATTTTTCTTGCCAGATCGATCATTTTGGCACTGGGACAACTGGACGCCAGGATACGTGGGTATAGAACTGTCTTCAAATATTATTATAATATGAACAAGTTCTAGCATAATACCGTGTACTTACCTCGAGTTGCGGCAGTATGGCGCAGCGTTCCCAACTTAGCGTTTTTTTGACAAATCTCCCATTTTGGCACTGGGACAATTAGACGTCAGGACAAGTGGGCACCGCAATGTTGAATGAAATAAATAGAAGTTTGTTACGATTTGATACAGAAAGTAGAAGAGGAATTGTAATCGAGTTTCTATCTACTACATAATGTTTTTTATTACGAATTGAGAATTATTATGCCTGACGCTTTAAATAAAATAAAAGAACTCTTTTCTCATTGCAACTTAAACATATGCACAATAAAATCATTAGTAACATGTAAATATTTAAATTCCCACCAAATATTAAATTATATAAAAATATGTAGCAATCATGCCACTCAGTATTAAACGAGAGACACACATTAATATGTATGTTTTGTTGTCAAAAAAATAGAGCAATAATAATTATTGTCAGAATTTCCTCAATCTTAACTAGATCAGTAGGGTCTGTAATGATTTGTTAATTGCGACAATAAATCTTTTAATATATTATGTACTGCATTTGTATAAATTATTGTAAGCACGGTGGATGAATCCTCACTCACTCATCGAGTCCGTCACAAAATTCACTACAATTATCATGAGTTGTTCACTTGACATAATCAACCGTCATTCCACTAGAATTAAGTCTCTAAGTAAATGCTACCTACATATTTAATTTTAAATATTAATATAATGTTTATGTAATCAACAATTGCTGAGAATTTTTTAAAACAGACATCACATTAATGTGGTTTTTCATTTTAGTATGTGTCATTTTATGAATTTTGAGATTACTAATTAATTATTAATATTTGCAATCAAACATTTGCTTAGTTTTACCTCAGTGTTCTGAGAGTTAATATCAAGGGCGTACGATAATAAAAAATACATTCATTCGTGTGTTTTTTTTTTAACCATTATTTACGATGCTAAGAAATTCCGTCCGTTTCGGTGATTTTACCTTGAGTTACCATACGAGGTTATCAATATTAAAGTAGGTAAAAAGAAAATGCTTATTTTGGCAACAAATATAAATCTAACAAGGCGTCATCATCCTTTATATTTGTTTTATCTATAAAATAATCAAGGCATCAAAACTTAATTATAGTCACACATGCATTTCTTTGCAATATTATACAGCCTACAAGTCATAATACCATTTTAATCTTGACCTTACTTTTATATTAACATCTTTCTCACAATTAAGTATATTGTCTCTCTTTGTCGCATAATATACTTATAGATCTATCTCTTTTGTTCGTAATGGAATGCAATACTCTATTAACAATGGGCATGTATAATTGATGACAGGTAAATGAAATCTAACGGATGTCCTATCAGTTATATGTAATAACTAGATAATACTATCGATTTTGACTATAATAACATTTTAATTAAATGTATTATTAATGATTCTAGTAATAGCCTAAATATTATAATGACAAATTGTATATTAACTGAAATATTTGCAGTTTATCGGACTGGGTAACCTCAGATGACATTACAGTAACCTAAGTACACCTAAGATGAGTGTTATTTGGCCGTATAATCCGGAATCAATAAATTTAGTTGCCTACAAAAGAAGTTATTTAAACTTTAAACAGTTTTTTTTTTACAGAAAAGGTCGTTAGATAAAAGATCTATTATGTTTTTACAAATATTGACATTATGCAAATATATTTATATTTATTTATTTATTTAGCATTCATTTCTCGCAAATCATCTAGCAATGTTCGCTTTTTAATTACTTAATGTAAAATGTGCAATACCCTCGAGACAAAAGAAGTATTTCTTTGATTCAAATGCAAGGTCTAGAAACAACAATACGTTTTCACGAAGTGTGCGTTTCGTTTGATCCATTATTTTTGTACAGGATCGAGGGTTAGATAGTGTCGCAGTTGACGTGCTGATTGTGATAAAAGAAATATTATTCTGTCTATAATATTACAAGAAAGTGGTTTAAACGAATACAAGTGATATATTATAATTTAAACAATATTAGAAACAGTGTTCAAAATACCCATATTGTAAATACACATATCTGTTGACTTTTTCTTAATTATACTAGTAGGTAAGCTTTCTGTTTAAAAAAAAATCGGTTAGGTACATGTTCAAACTCTCGCGTTAACATGATCTTACTCCCTACTTCATTTATCGTCTGTCAATTTATGGCTACGGCCGTATGTTGTAGCTTAGCCACTGGGAAATGCCAAAAGAAATGGCGTATTTCAAAAAAATACTACCTTATTCTTAGGTCAATAATTATTATAAAGGAAACATTATTCGTAGATTGTTTATCACATTTGAATGGCCAAAGACATAGCTTATAATCAGTATCTTTAAATATGTAAATCTTGCCCATTTTTTAAATAATAAAATGCCTAATTCTTGTCAAATTTGGGATCACAAAAATTATCAATATAATTTTTTATTGTAAATATTTCACTATAATAATGTCAACATAAATTTTACTAATTGTTTTATAAGTGCTTTTAAAAATTAATAAATATAAAAAATCTTAACACCACTTCACATGGACGTACTGAAATATGACTATATTCTAAAACATTAGAGCGAGAGGTTTAAAAGAATACTATTTTATGTAATAAAAATACTTTATGCAGTCATCAAATGTTTAAAATAAATATAAATGATAATAAGGCTTCAAAATTATGTAAATAAATTATCTACAACGTTTAAGAAATGTCCAGGATCATGCTTTGAAAATAGCATATAAGCTCCATTTTGACGTACGCTGAGCATGAGGTCCGTTAAAGGTATACGCTTGTCAGGTATATCGTAATATGCATTAAAGTTTGTAAATATTTTTGTTATTTGAAAACATTTATTTCTTGTGTTTTATCGCCTGACCGTTATTAAGTCGTAAACCAAGAGTTTCAAATCATCAAGAGAGCTTCAAATTCTTAGTATATGGCGACTGATGTTCAAATTCATATCTTATTAATCTATTTTATGAGTCGGCTCTCGTGGTGCATTGCCTAAGGGTGCTGGCCTTCCACCCGGGAGCTCTGTGTTCGATTTTTGGTGACGAAACAATATATTATTTATCTGATTTTCTCAAACGCTGAGTGTTTATGATTGTTCAAAATTACTAACAACCACCTTGTACGAAAAAGCAATGCCATGATTATTAATAATTTAAAAAAGAGTCTAGTCTCTAATGCTTTACTGCCACATACATCCACCGATCTTTATATGAGTTCGTCTATCCAGTGGGTTTTATGTCGTCTCTATAGCCAATTAGTGTCCCTTGGGTACGATTATATGACATTTGTCCAGCAATTGTTCACTTGCTGAGCTAGATGCCCCGCCCATTGCCTATATAATATGCAAAGTATCGATATATATAATATTTTAAGAAACTCTAACATGACTAACAATATTAAAAACTATATTCAATTTTATTATTAAGATAATCAAGTATTACTCGTCATTTCTAATCAAGTCTTCATATAAACTGGTCGCGTTCTCAATATGTCTGACATTTTAAATTCATGTAAAAAAAGTTAATTACTTTGTTCACTCCTAAGCGGTGGTATAGAATAGATGTTATATTTACATTTTTTTACGTGGAATGGTTATTAATCATTTATTTACTAATATGAGTAATATGTAAGAATCATGACTGAATCGAACACACTATACGTATAGAAAAAAAAAACAACATGCATTCTTTATGCCTAATCGCGGCATCGAACTCGCAACCGATGAATTCAGAGTCGACCACTCTACTAATCAAGTTACCGTGGGTGTGTTATATACATTATTGATTAATTTAATAAAACGAAAACATTTTTAGTACCTACTTATTTCATTTTAATAAATAAGTCTGGGCCGGTTTCGTTCGCCTCAGAGAGATATTTTCAACTAAATAATATTTATAAAACAGGTATTTACCAAAACAAATTCAAAAAGTGACAGAAATATTCTGCCAATACATTGCATTATCCGTCCAATAATACTTAGTCATTAACAATTAATGAAATTGGATATCAATGTTCTGGCAGAAGACACTTATTCGAAAAAATTACATATTGAGTTAGTTATACCAAAATGTTCCTTATTTCAAACTTTACCGCCTAGAAACCTTTTTAATAAATAAACAGTCTTTATTTTAAAGTCATCCTTTTTACGATTATTTAATAAACTCACATGATAGACCATTTCAAACATTTTAACAATTTCAAAGTCAAATTACTCAAAACAAGTATTCTCCAGTTAATGTGTTTTACCAGAACAGAGACGAATTTTCATACTACATAATTAAGGACACTAAACAAGATATTCTAAAATTATTAACGTAAAACAAAATATGAAGCAATGAGCACTTACAATAACATTTAAAAAAAATATTTATGAAAGGTATAGATATGATAGTCAATATTTAATAAGCACAGTAAAATTTTATTAACAATTCATTTATAAAATTTACAATATACATGTAATAGAAATTCTTATTATTAAAAAAATATATATAGTTATATTCCAATAATAGTATAGAATTCCACGAATATATTATGACAAAAAGCGTAACGTGGGTCATTACTTTTCCACGGAATTATCATCGCCAACAGAATTGAACATTCACACAACGCGCGCTAAGTATTTTCGCTTGATTAAAATAACCTCACGTCAAATGAGCTTTTTTACGTCCACGAAAAAGTGACGCGGGTCGTTAATTTAAATAACTTACACTGGTCAGAAAATGGGGCTTCGAATGAAAGCCTTCGACACAACCCCCGCCTCGACGTTGACCGTTGTAACGAATATGTTAATATAATATCACGCTTGTTGACCCACAAGGGTAGTTTTCAGTGAAGTCACTTTGCCCATTATAGCTACGCGTATATTCATTGGGATAGGGTAGTTTTATCGGATTTTTGGTTATGATATTTTATTTCAGAATAATTATCGAACAGCAATTTTTGAAGTATTGCATTACCTATGTCCTATATAATAAATACGCCATAATATTGTAATACCTACTACATGGCTGCGCTTTTCATAGTAGACTGTAATTTTGTGACGGAATGATTAATGTGGATGTGGATGTTGGGGGGGGGTATTATGTTAGGATGCCAGACACTATCCTTATTGCTGTTGGCTGGCTCCGTGATTTAGTTGCACTATCACTCGCGCGGTATTGTTTGTAGGGTTACCCGGTGAGCGGCACTTGACGGTACACTTTTGATGAATTAGGTTGATGAATGACAAGATCCGATATCATGGCTTGCCAGGTATTCAGAAGTATCGCTTGGACGACGGTCACACTATATCAAGCTGACCCGGCCATGGTCCACGAATAACTTCTGAATCAGTCTGTATAATCGAATTTAATCATTAAACGACGGCTAAGCTTTAACAAGCCTAGGTGCGTCCACTGTTTTAGAGTAACTTGAGCTAACTGACTATTCTAAAATCACCATATTTGACCCAACCACAACATATTATTTATATTATTGTCGTAAACCATATAAAAATATACCTAATATCGGCAATATAGTAGTGAATGGAATCTTGTTTTTAATTTGATATGTTGCAGGTTCATTGCAATCGGATTATTTTTTTTAAATTAAGAATATCCCATATTATCGATATTAATTTGATTTGTCTTATTCTTACTTTTTTCTTCTATATATCATCACTTAGTGATCTGAGATCGGCCTAGATAAATGTCCCTACCAACTAGACTAATCATCTCAAAAATTACATCAACTACAACAACGTTTTATTGATATTTTGAAACCATCCACAAGGAATTTATGATTTCAAATGAAATTATTAGTTAAAAGTCAGCTTGTTTAGCCGACGCCAGTATAACTGGGTGTCGGGACAACTGGGCGACAATAATAACTCAATAGTCGAGATATTGATTATTGAAAAAATATATTACTCGTTTAATCGACATACAGACGATTTGTCAGTTAAATTTTAATAGTTAAAATATATTGCATAATTTTCCGAATATCGACCATCTTGTAAAAATTATTTCACAATTATTATTATTCTGCGGTTCGCTGGAAGATTTAAATCATAAAACTCTCAATCGAAATATTGAGTCATGCGACAAAAAAAACCTCGCAGTGTTATGGGTTAATACCAATTGGTATTCGACTTGCTTTCGTAACATACGTATATTTCCACCCATTTTTCATTCCATCACCCAATAGTTCTGGTGACCAGTCGAGAGCGCCGAATAGTCTCATTCGTTAAATATTACTGGTATCACTGACAAAGGAGGAGGTAGGCTGTTAGAATCTGACACAAATAGTGCACACTAACCTTTCTTAGTTATACGTGTGTTTTCATTGAACTAATACTATGTTATTGCAGATAGTGCTGGTTATTTTTTTTTAAATCAATTATTAAACATAGCGTAAATTCAATAAAAACGAATAATTAACTATTTCTTTTATTCAACGAATAATTTACAAGATTTAAAAATGTACCATTCCAATTATTGAACATACATAATTTTGAAAAACATTTTCTGAGAAAATATATTATAACCAATAGAAAAAATATTTTTTGAAAAAAATAAGCCACCCCAGCAGGGAATCGAACCCTGCATCTCCCGGGTCTATACCCCATCCGCGCATTACCTCTATGCTTCGCGGTGACATACTAATTGCCTACTTGGCCTATTATTATTATATATTAACTATTGGCCACTTTCAATACCCATTCATCAGTGCTCTTCTAAATTAAGCTACTTTGGCAATCTATTTTTGTCTATTAAATCAAAGTAGATACCTATTACTTGTATATATTCATTTAGGGAAACAAAACATAGTGGACAAAACAAATCGAAATTCAAAACGTTCACAACATGAGATTTACATTATGTAAAATATTACTCTCACAAGATAGAAGAAGAAAAAATATAAACAATTTTATACAGTAAAATAACGTTTTAAATACAAAATGCACAGCACATCATTGAAAATGTCTGTCTAGGGAGCGCATTGATTAGTCTTGCACCCCTTGCTAATGGTGCCTGATAGACTAGACTCAAAAAAACCGTTCTGATCCAGGATACGTCATGGCTGTGACCACGTAGGTAATTGACAGGCGCATATAAATGTTAACTCTTTAGGACGCCAGGATTGGAAACCATCATCCGTGATAGCGGGTAACAAAAATGTCTCAAGATCAGAAGTAATGTAACGAATTGAATATTTTAATATTGAATGAGTTGACTTTAACTTCTGTCCCCCAATAAACTTATAAACGTTAATTTGGTTTGTTTTAATTAGTAATAAATACCCCATTTCAAATGTCATTAACTTACTAATAGTATATAAAGATCGTTAAGTAATACATTTCAGGGTACATGTTTTGTAATGTCCAGCTTGTCGTATTTTCTAATTATTTTCATTTTAATTAAACGTTATATCTTATACTACACACTTGAACCACTGCCAAGTAAAATAAACGACTGTTCAGCCAATTAGCTAAAAAGGTGTATCGTGGCTAAAACATCCAATTAACTAAAAACTTGCCGACTAGATGAAAAGTTCTGGTTTTTCGAAGGACTCTCCGGTAATTAAGCTGTAGTGCTTTCATAATGTGGCTATTGTTTAATTCTCTTACAACCAGTATGTCTTTCTTATGTAAGTATCTATTGTATACATTTTTAATCATCTAATAGTGGAAAATAAAAGACAAAGTGTGGTTTTTTTCTGTTACTGAAAGACGTAAGTTGAGTAAATTCCATTAGAGTTATCAGTGTTATCACACAATATGATACTCGTAATATAGAATTAAATAATTACAATTTATTTTCATTGCCGTAATTTACATTCTCATTAGAAGGTTGTCTTTGAATAAATAATACATTTAGTAACGCAATACATTTAAAAATACGTACAAAAGAAGCCAAAAAATGATAATAATAATTGAAAGGGTTATTGCAAGACAATGCTATAAAACAGAAACATAGTTGGAGATATGAGCAAGTTAATGTTCTTGTTCGTTCATTATTGTAACAAGAAAAATTACAATCCTCATTAAAATGTTCGATATATCTCACATCTAATTATTCTGTTTGGAGAAAAAGGCGTGGATGACTGACCAATATTAATTTTGACTGGCGTGGCATATTATATTATTGTTATAATCATTTTTTTAGCAAAATTTGAATTTGTAAGAACTACATATTGATCATAATTATTGAGACATCAGTGTATTTTTTTAAAGTGTCTTAAGTAAAACGTGAGTTTATGCCCTGGAAATTGGTTTTATTGTATATCAACTATCTTAATTATGTGGCATATCATTGTCCCGCGATAACCCCTTCAATTGTGCTGTTTATTTATAATTTTGACCTAATTAAAACGTAACAAAAACGTCTAAAATACTTCAGATTATTTGTGGTATTTTATATATTAATGCTTAAAATTATGCTTTTAAAATTTGGACACTGAAGGTAAGAGGACAAAGATTTTTTTTTTTGTTTACATGGTTTGGAATATTTTACTGGAGTTGAGAATGCTAAGGCCCATTTCAGACGGGACACTGGTGTCGCGCTCGATATAATATAGGAGGCCTTTGTTTTTGAATAAAGAAGCCTTTGTATTATGTTTATAAATGCCCCAGAGCTAATGAGTCAACGCATAATTTTGCGTAATAAATTAGAACATAAAACTGGCTGCAGTAATAAAAGCAAGTGTATCGGCGGCTTGAGAATGTAGCGGTCGACGGAAAAGTGTACCGGACACACGTTGGCTCATTAGCTCTCGGGCGTTCATAAACATAATACAAAGGCCCCTTTTTTCAAATACAAAGGCCTCCTATATTATATCGAGTGCGACACCAGTGTCCCGTCTGAAACGGGCCTAAGAGTCACACGGAAAGATAAGAGAATACATAATTCAATTTTTAACGACTAATTATATAATCGCGTTAGATTTTCAATAGCTTATAATTCAGGGTTTCCCAAACTATGTTCCGTGGAACACTAGTGTTGCGTGGAATGTAAATAAGTGTTCCGCAAATTTATCAGAAAATTACTCCAGTACACAAAAGTGCACAATCTATTATTGCGTAACTTCCGTTTAATATGACATATTTATGCAAAGTAGATTTATTTTTATTATGATATAACAAAGTCAAAGTCCACGAACAGGCTCGACACCACTCCAGATACTATAGATAGGCATTCTTTCTAATAATATTGTCCCTGATATCAAGAAGATTTGCAATTCATAGAAGCAAGATCATCGAAATCATAAGAACTTCATTCACTTATATTTTAAAAATAGTTACTAAATACATAATTACTGATGTTTTTTTCTTATTTTTTCACTGATACCTACCTTACAAAATAAACAAGGTGTTCCATTAAAATTTAAAGTGTTGCATTGCAGAAATCTCAAGAATAATGAAAACTAATAGAATTGTGTTTTAACTTAAATTGGATGTTTCAAACAACTCCCTTCTAAAATATTTCAAATATGAGTTGGAATAGTTCTGCATTCGGCTGAAGGTATGTAGCCGAGAATCAGTATTATAAGTTAAAATATAACTGTTTCTTAGTGTTGGTGGAATTAAGACTCCATAGTTGTAGGAATATTAGGTACCTACCTGTGAACCAGTGTGTCATAAATAAAAAAAAAAATACTTTCGGGGAAACAATAATAATTTAAGATTTTTCTAAACGTTTAATTTTGATGAACATACAGCTCTATGGTTATAGAAATGTCATGTACCTGACAACCATTGTATATTAAATCCAAAATAAATATATAATTTCCTAAGAATGTTAGGTTTGATTAGGTTAGGTTAAGTGCCTTAAATACATTGACTCTGATATACAAAATTTATTTAATTTATGATTGATACATTACTATGCTGGCCTAAAAACGACCTTCATCAATGGTATTCAAATCTAACGTGGTGACAACTATATCTATCACGGACAATAAACCTCTTCTAATGAACGTATGATAGGATTATTTACAGAATGAAAACGCCATGGAAAACATTTGAGCGCCATAATATATAGTAGTACTCGTATCTTCAAATTGGCTAATACACAATATTTTTTTAGTTTATCATATTTTTTTATTATTGTTATTATTATTATTATTATTAACCATGGCCTTGATTTTTCATTCAAAGTGGTTTGTTAGTAATTTGAACAATCACAAACACCCAGGCTTTGATAAATTCACATAAATATTGTGCCCTCACCGGAAATCGAACCCAGAACTCTAGGGTGGAATGCTAGCGCCTTACGCACTGCACCATGAGAGCCGCCTAGTAACCTAACCATTGCCTGGATCACTCAAAATATTAGTTACAACGTACTTACATTCGCTAATAATTTTATAAACTACTTATATTGTTAAAAAGAGGAGTGATATTTAAAATCCAGTAACAGTTATAAAAATGTTACCAAGGCTTTGAGAAAATCACATAAATATAACCCGGAGTTCCCGAATGGAAGACCAGCACCTTACACACTGCACCACGAGAGCCGCCTATTTTCATAATTATAATTAATTACATGTAACTATATTGAATCTAAATGAATTGTTAGGTCAGTAAATTATTCAGTTAATAACTAAACAAGTTTATATAACATCATTTATATTTTGTTTAATTTTACACTAAATAATATAGTATCTAAAAATAACGTATCATAAATAAAATATGCCATATTCCAAAACTCTCACAATAAAAATGGCAAAGTCGATTTGTTTTCATCTATGCAAATCTCCTATTCCGTTTAAATCTGGCATACGACAGTTCCACTCATATGGCATATGAACGAAAACTGTTATTTTTACGAGTATGACAATATTATAAATACGATGGAAATAATGCTACGAAAAATGTTTTCGCAAAGCAGAGGATTTCGTATTAGGGGTTTTTTTTTGTTTGAAAAATAACAGAGTTGTGTTATTTTATTTTATTCATATCAGGCTAGCTAACAGTGGTGTTGGGCCGAACAAAATGTATATTTGCTACTCTAGTGGGTTAACTAGTAAAGGAAAATAAAACCTTTCAAATTAAACATTCTTTTGTTTTAAATTTAGTTTAATTTAAATTTTATATAAAAGATGCTGTTATTCTTTATTCGTTTATTATTACATTAATCTACTTTTAAAATATCATTATCGTAAGTACTAACTGCATTAAAATATGTTTTGACTATCTTCAGATTAAGTCTTCAATCCAATTCATGAATATGTGGAAAAATTAATATTGCGGAAAATATAATTGCAGTGAACTATTCACTGAGTTTGCCATAATTATTTGACACTACGGGAAATGAATTTTAAAGACTTTGTAATTACGGTAATGTTTTAAATATCGCCGATCAATATGCTGACACGGATTGAGTTGTTTGTCTCCATATGTTCTTTATGTCAGCTGGTTTCTGATGAATATGAGGAATAAACTTCTAAACATAATATATAATACTGACTAATTAGGCTTATGGACACATATACAGGGCTCGAAATAGACTGGAACGCACCGGAGCGCCGTTCCTGCTCGTGAAATTCTAAAAGATACCGTTCCGGCTCGTGGCTTCTTTGAAAATTGCGTTCCGTTTCATATTATTGAGATAATATTGCATGTAGGTATGTAGTTTTTAGTTAGTTATATTTAAGGGCTAAAGGGGCTACAGTTCCAGGACCTTAAATTAGTAGGTCTCCGGAACCTGAAAAATAATTTGAAATCACAAAAGAACCTTGCAGCGAAGAAATACACCAATGTACGAGCTTCTAGAATTTTGAAGATAAAAGCCCAATTCTAAGAAAATTGACGAAAAATGATTTTGCAAAAATAAGTAGGTACCCATTTAATAAAAAAACTAGATTTTAATGTTGTATTGTGGGGGGGGGGGGGGTAATTTATGTTAGCGCAGAGCCTCTTCAAGTATAAATGAAACCCGGATTATTAGGCATATTGCCCTTATGATATCCGAAAAATATTTAACATAATTTGATATTTTTGAATGATTATTCAGCGCTCCGGTTCGTAAGATTTTCTATTTCGAGCACTGCATATATACTTATTTTAACTTCTACTTTAAGCTTTTACTACTATTGAATCTTAAAAGTATGACATTGATTAATCATTTATGATCATTTTCTATCGTTTACTATGTATAATAGTATCTCCAATATTTTAAAAGAGAAATCAAATAGCACATGGACGTCTCTTCTGGCTTCGTTTTTAATGATTTCTTGATATAAGAAAGAGGTAAGGATATTTGCAGACGTATTCTTTTTTGTGTCGTGCTTTAATCAAACCATATCCTCTGGGAGTATCCTGAAATGTATACAGAAAGAAAAAAGCTGCTTAAATCGGTTCAAATAGCTATGGGACCTATTGGAACATCCGGTCTGGTTGCGACAGAGGCCAATTTTGTTGCATTTAGAAAACTTGCTACGTCATACTGCCAACGTGTGTTTCACTCACATTTTTGGCAGTTTTTATTAGCTTTTTTTACTTATTAAAAAAATTGCCTCTACGTACTACTCTCTCCCATGATAACTTATAGCCATGTACATTAGGGTGCATGATGACCTCAGTCTTGGGTAACTGGTTGATAGAAATTATCAGTAATAAAAATGATTCTTCCCATTCAATAATAGAGTCCCGTGATATGCCCAATGTTAAGACGAGGTATTATGGTGGAGGGGAGTGATGCGGTTTGATGAGAACATTACCTTTATTGTGGTGCTCCGATCAGGTGTGGATATGTACCGCCTTGAGTAGACTCCTTCATTCTAATGTTTTTCTCGTCCAGTTGATAATTCTGAATGCTAGCACGTATGTAATTAAGACACTGATTTCGTGGTATTTTATATTCCATCCACTAAACGTCAATCATTTTGTCAGGCCAACCCATTTCATACATTGGGTTTTAATAAAACTGACGACTCATCAGGCTCATCAAAGAGCTTAAGGTTCTTGAGGCGTCGACACATGATTCTATAATCGAATACCTCTGACCTCTAAAAATATACATACAAACGGAAATATCTATATTCTGAGTCAGTTGTATATTTGCCATTAGTGAGTGAGGAGCCTGAATGAGTGGATGCTAAAATACTGAAATGGAAAATTATAAAAACTTTATTAGAAATTATCCAAGTAGTGTGATGCTTATACCTTAGAACCCATCAAGCGGAAGTTAACTGAATAATATAATGCATACAATAATTATTTTAAAACACCTCAAATATATTATACCAACAATAAAAAATCTTTTTTGGAAACAATACGACGTTCGACGAGACTTGAACCTATAACCACTGAATACTCGCACAATATGATTTGCCAATTATTAGGGTACATTTTGTCTTACTTAATTATGACGAAGTTAACTAGCTGTTCTTACATCAAATGCTTATCAAATTTCGTTAAGGTTGGTTAAAAATCTGTTAATACAAACCTCTACTACGTGGAGACCCATACAATTTTATTATATAGGACATGGTCAAAAGAAAAAAAAATCGGGTTTTGTGTTTTATATCAAGGAATTAATTAAGTATCCTAATTATTAAACAATGCCTGGAACATTCCAAATATTAGCACGTAGGTACTTGCACTTGCTAATAATTTTATAAACTACTTATATTGTTAAAAAGAGGAGTGATATTTAAAATCCAGTAACGGTTATAAAAATGTAACCGTTTTCTCGTCTAATGACGGAAATGTTTTTTTTTCTGATTTATAGTTACAAAAACGAATTAAATGCGGCTATAATTTTCAATCTAAAAATAAATTAAGGTCTTTCTAATTAACTCCATTCGTATTTTTTTAATCTAGTGCTCCTAGTGGAGACCGGACTTTTTTCCGGATCGTCGTATAAATTTCCCCCGTCCCAGCCTGCTCGATCCGCGAGAAATGTAGGCAAACTTTTCGAAAGCACTTCGGGCGAAATTTATGAAGCCCACATCCCGCTCGGTGATAAATCACACACTAAAGCGTCGTGATTATAAGACAAAGTTCGAATGAATGAACAAAATGACTAAGCGAATGATGATTGTTGGCGTTGTTAGCTGTTTGATGGTAATTTACCATTATTATGCTATTATGATGAACATCAACAGTATAGCGAATTGTTACATCATATAAATCTAGATTCAGATATTCGTGCTGTAGGTAGTGATACCGGTTATATGTAAATTGTACATATGCAGTTCATCGTGGGACACTAATTCGTGCACCGCAGACAAACATGAGTTCGTATATATTTTATCAAATGACGAGTTTTTCGTTGAACATTTCACCGTGGAATACATTTGTACGTATCTTACAAAATGCGGCGATAGTTTGCAAATAGTACTGTTCTAATTAGATTAACCCTAACCTAACCCAGTAAAGATATCTCCACATGTTGTAGCATAACTACAAGTATACTCCAAGGTGAAATGTTCAACGAAGAACTCATCATTTGATTAAATGCTACACGAACTCATGTTTCACGTACTGCGGCGCAAGAATAAGTGTCCTGCGGTGAACTGTTTACGTACACATTTCCGGATACGAGTGATACCAACACATTGAAAGGTTTTTATGTTTTTGGCGCATACTGTTACAAGTAACGATAAAGGTGAAACTAGTCGACTTTTAAGATTAAGTATACTTGCTACCAGTATAAAAAAATACTTAGTATCGAAACTTGTTCCAAAATATTTTTTATTATTTTTGGGATATTATATACAGCGTCTGGCGTACTTGACTTTTTAGAAACCATTTTTACACAAATTGTTTATATAATTATTATCCATTTACACAATCACGCTTAAAATTTGAATTCAGTTTATAAGTTTCAATTATAATACTATAAAATTGAGAAACTCGACGTGACGAAACCAGATAATCGTGTAAATACTTATCAGAACTCGAGCACTAGTACCTATTCCGGGACTTGAGACTGACATATTATAAATCTCATACTCAACTGGAACTAAAATCAAATAATTACAGTGTAGGTATTACGATAAGACGAATTTGTCAGTTGTCACCATTTCTAACTCACCTTTAATTGGGACCATGCCACGCCATGAGACAAAACACGATGCGTGTGTAGTAACATCACACATTGCGACTTTCATATCGGTCTTCTACATCACCACGGTCGTTTCTAGAACTAAAAACCTCACCTTCTAAGGATGCTCAAACGTGGGTGTTAGGGGTGCGAAACACTGGGCGATAAGATTCAGAAGGCGGCTAAGCAAAACATTTTTAGCTATATTATTAGTCAATTACATAAAATAAATTTTATGATAAAAGCTTTCAGCAGTTTTCTTTTTTATTATCTAATGATATAATCTAATAAGTATTTATAATTAATGCTTTCGTACTTCATCCGTACACAATAAAGAGTTATCGCGCGATATTGGTAGTATTAATGAGTGAGAACCAGACTACGGAGCCAGCCTCATCATCATTAAAGAGATCAGTGCCTGGCATTCTCGATATAACCATCCATCCCCATTGTATTTACAGTTAACTGAAAAGCGCAGCAAAAAAACAAATCCCAAGTTAATATTATGTTATGTAAAGCTTGTATGTGTATTGTATAAGAAATGATGAGGTATTTAATAATTACGTAGGTTATAAAACATAGGTCAGTAACTGATTTTTCTTTAATATTTTCATTTGTTTTACCCTTGTTACGTTGATGTTTCGGTCGTTATATATATATAGACTGCGAATCAGGTTAACGACAATGACCATTATCGTTCCGTAAATATTCCTTGTTATGTTTAGTAATATTTCTATGTCCGAACCATATGTCGGACATTATGGCTCGTAAACGTGTAGTTAAATATAATTGACAACCCTTGGCTATTTCCTACCTTGCCTAAACTATAATATGTTAGTAGTAGTTGGGAACAATATGTGAATCTTGCTATTTAGTTTTGGAATAAGAATATATGTATATATATATATATTTATAAATTCGAACAACTTCAGAACTGGAGAAACAGCTATGCTAATTAAGGTGACAGATTAAATACTAGCTTTTCTTAAATTCTTAACAACTATGCATCTGTGATTTTATTTAAAATTCAGTGAAGATCAACTTATAGAACAATGCTGTTGTGTATTATTCCTCTTTCAGTTATCAAATAATAATATATTATATTATTGATGTTAAGATATTACTGTTTGATAACTTTATTTATAGTGCCTTCTAAAAATATACCAGGGTCAGCGTTTGACAGCATAAATTATTTAATATACAAAGTTAGCTAAAAAAGACTCATATTTAGGTATATTTCTGTATTACTATTACCAAATAAATATTAGGGGTGATTCAACAGCGGCAACAGCAGTGACGCCCCTAGACAAAATGCCGCCCCTATGCAGCATCAAAATGTCGTCCCATTTTTATACAGTATTTTTTTTCATCCTTTCATAACTTCAATATCTAAGAAATGTGTTCTATGGATACATTACTAACAAAATATCTTACTACTAAATCTGATTTAAATGGCATATTATCTACTTTAATAGCCAATATTGCGAGTCCACAGTTTCAGATACATTAAAAAATATACCTGACAACTTATACTTGACAAACTCGCGATTGACTGGCAAAAATAATTAATAAATTAATTACTTAGGTAACTGTGTAGGTAATTCAAATATAATTCGCAAATCTGTACCTGTCGTTGTTGGTCATCAAGGAGGTGACGTCCAAATACAACGGAAGTAAACTAGACATCGCAAGCCTGACAAAAATACAGTCCTATTAAACCTTTTGTGTTAATTAATACATTTTATTTCCAACTAGTGGGCTGAATTTTTAATGGAAAGATATTTTCGTTATTAAGTACTAAGTTTAGGTACCTATTTCTATATATATAGACTTAATGATTCCCCTTGATTTGCCGCCCTTCGAGTAACTGCCACCCCCAAGCGACGCTCAATCTGCCTACCCCCACGAGACGTCACTGGGCGGCAGTACATACAATTTTAATGTGATTATTATGCTGGCAATAATATTTACAAAATGACACATAGATACACACTGACAAGCTTTCTCCCGCCTGCATGGATAGATAATTTATCGTAATCTGTTTATCTCAATAATTTTTATATTCTTTTATTACGTCAATGACTCAATAAAATAAGACGACGCTGCCAAATATCGTGTTTTCATTTTATAATTACCCGTGTTTTCAAAATGTTTGCTAACACCTTGGCAATGAGATATCGCCACTTTAACTTCTCTTTTCCTCTCTTGTTCTCTTTAGTAGTGCCGAGGCAGGGAGGCACCACACCGGTCTTAATCAGGCATATGACGAGGCCCTAAGTTTGATGTGAAACATCACCAGTAGTTTATATCCGGACATACGAGTACCTCAGGAGCAGATATCTAAAACTGAGGTGATCACCCACCCACGTATGTTTTGACTAAGGTTATCATGACTTTAAGAGTAGATGGTAGAGAGGAGTACGATAAAAAAATGTTAGATATAAAACCAAAACTTATCTTAATTAAGAGATCTTTACATAATATATGCAATATAAGGTTACATTTTTTCAAACGCAATAGAATTCCCTTTCGGTAGATACACATGTCAAGATATTACCAGATGATATGGTTTTCATCTTGTAGTTATTTGCCACATAGATATTATAATATTGGCTGATCGATTTAATTTTAGGAAATCGTCAATTTGTACGGAGAGATAAGAAGCAAAAGTGTTTTTCTCCATTTTTTAAATGCACAATTATTATTGTCACTCTTTCAAATAATCAAGTTATACTAAATATAATGTTATTATTTTAAATTCCAACATTAGTCGAAAAAAATAGGTGTCTGTACTTATGTACGCGGGTTAGAAGTTATACTTCTTTGACGTAACAAAACAAAAACAAAACTTGTGATAAACTAGATTCTTTGACTAGCTCTTAATTATCTTGTTAAATTACTCCCTCAAGAAAAAGGACCGCTTATTGGAACGCCGTTGGTTTATTTCTATATACATTAACTTATATTACTAAATTATATAATTATTTATCGTTGTGTTTATTTTTTTAATGTAACAACTGCCACTATGACGTTTAATAGTTTGTTTACGTAAGGAATTGCAAATAGCTGACAATAATAAATTCGCTGCCTAGACAACGGAACAATTCTAAACTATAATATTATACTGTATAATCGTCACGATTGCAGTATTATACTGTGGCGTAAAGGTAGTGCGTTCGGCTGATAACCTAACAATCGGTGGTTCGAATCAAATCGAGTGCGTTTTTTTCGTGTGAAAAACTAAATTATGTGTTACATGTCACACGCCAAAAATACACTCTGATCTGATTTTCCAAACGCGCCAAAAGAAGTATAACTTCAAAAAGTATTGTAATAATAATAATATAATAAAAGTTATAATGTAATAAGTATTTATAAAAAAACTGCTAAAACTGTGATATTATTTTATGCGCATATTTTAATGTGTAAGTTATGGAGAGAGATCCTTTTGATCTTGTCCAACTCAGTTACAATTTTTAATACAATGTAATATAAGTATTCAACACTGAAATAAAATCGTTCATAACTAAAGGGCGAAAAATACCTACATTTCAAATAAACTTCAGATTCATAGAAATCACTTCAATATTATGACAAGATATTTATATTGTGTTTAATTTACTTGAAACGTTCTTTGAAAATATTATTACTTGGAAAATATTGCGGATTGTCAGTGCTACGTTTTACGTAACAATATTTAAAGAGTCAAGTTTTTTAGAGAATTCAAATAGTCTTTTAGTATTTCAAAGTTTCCGTATTGTATTTGTAACATTTTAAAATGAGATATCTTTCAATTTAATAGACAAGTATTTAAATATATTTTATTCACATAATATTTGTACTATGATTCGCTGAGTATTTTCTCATTGTAATATCTATACGTATTTTTGTATTCATTGTTTTTACTGTTTATTTATATAGACAGTACTCGAAATATTAAAATTTTGAAATACTTGAATAATATTTGTTAAAGTTATCAAAATACTCTCAAGGGCTGTATTATTCTAGGTTCTTTTGTAAATTTCCGCCACCTAACAATGCATCATGCTCATATAGAACTACATTGTCATCCTTTCTTCAATCGGTCTCCGAAAAGAGCTTAATTCCCCCCCCCCCTCCAACCATGTCCGATCCTAATAGAATCATATGGGCCTCTACAGAGTGAAGGTTTGTATTAACAGATTTTGTTTTTTACGAGAAATGGATGTCAGCCACTTTCTCAACCTATTAGGTCCATACTCTGGCTCAAACACAAATTGAAAAACAATATGACGTGTACTTGCCAGACCCAGGATTCGAACCTGGGACCCACGACACCAAAGACCAACGCTCAAACCGCACGGCCATCGTGGGAGCTTAATTAGGTACTACGTAAATCCTTGTGTCACAACCCTGCTCTGAAGAATTTGTATACTTAATAAAATATTAAAGAAAATACGAGTAGTTTTTATTTCATACTTACTACTAACTAAGAGCAATATTTATATAATTTTATTGTCTCATCACGGTATTGATTAATTCATTTAGTGCTAACACTGCGACTGGCGCGTTTGGAGTAATTGTCCATTAGATATAATTAACGTGTTATTTAAATATGGTAATTCAAAAGTCAGCAGTGATTGTGATAATAACTCCAATTTGCACGGAAATGTAATTTATAAAAAGTGGTTTCAAAATGTCCAGATCAGGTTTTGCAACTAGGCGTCTCCTCTGTTAAATCTAAAATACTTTGTTATCATACTATCATACAGGGTCGTATTTATATTTGAACGAGCTTTAAGCGAATGCGTATTGAGGTCCCCTTATTCTGACCCAATAATTTTAATTACAAATTTGTATCAATCTAATAATATTGATGTACTACCGCTAAACTTATTGTCACGTTGTGGATACGTACCTATACGTAATTTGAGAGTAGGTAAATTCTCACCGATAGAAGAGGAGGCAAGAGCGATTCTCTTTCACACAAACCCCCACCCTGCGGCCGTTACTGATACCTACTTGTACTTTGGCGGACAGGAGGGTTGCACCTTTATCGATCTCGTTCACTTTTACCCTGACTTCTCAACTGGATGGATCTTTCAACTTAACCTACTTTTTGTACATGGCCGGATGGACGCCGGCCACATAAAAATCAGTTTTTCTTTCACTTTTATTGAACTTTTATTAACATTAATTTCTAAAATTCAGTGTCTACAATTTGAAGGGATGCAGAGCAGATGAGTACCCTATTATTTTTATTTATAATGTTTTTTTGTAGAATAGCATGTCTTCGCATAAAAAAGATCACCGAGTCTCCTTAATTTCAATTGTTATACTTGTCAAAATAAATTTAATGTTTTTTTTGCCTATAATAAACAACTATTGTATCTCTAAATCTAGTGTTTTCTTTATTTACATGGTATTTAATTATGTACACACTTAGACAGCACTTGGCGCCCTTTTTATCAATTCAATTTTATCACACACTTATAAGTCTCTTTTATACATAGTTTTCTCAGTCTATTTAAATTCCTCTTTTTACATATTTTATAGATGCTAGTTCTCTGATAATCACATACATTTGTCAGCGCGATCTCATGGCCCTGAATAATTCAATTATCCGATTTTACTATTCACGCTTAAATCTAATCATGCTCTACCTTTAACTTGCAATTTCTACAATTTATATTTTTATTCACACATTCTCTCCTCTATTTTATTCAATATTTATTATCAATTTTATAGCTAATATTACAATTGGCGCTACAACTTAGGACCGATTGTTGAACTATTTTAACATCGATTGTCAATTGTGTGTGATTTTTCAGTGGAACTTGTATTTAATTTAATTGAGGCTTTGTCAATTGTTTTATTCTCTTAAATTATTTCTTTTATTCTTATAAAACGGATGATACGTGATCTTTTGCTTGCGGAGATAGATATTTTAATTACTATGTTAGGTTATTTTGTAATCTATATTTTTGTGTATTTATTTCAGCAGTGCTAATTTTTTCGCTTAGATATTTTCTATGTTGTATTTTTTTACTAATGCATTATTACATTTGATCATCATACTAGTTTTTAATCAGTGTATATATAATTTTGTTGGGAATATTGTAGTTTGGAAGGAGACTTATAATCTATATTGTTAGGTTTGTTAGTCAGAAAATTTTCATGTCCGACGGCATTTGACTCTAGTTATTAAATCTGTAATAGTATTTTTTCATAGTGAATTGTTTGAATTATGAATATCATGAATGTCCGTTGAAAAATGAAATGCTTGACCGCAAATCCTATCTAAACATAGTTTTTGGTTCTGTGTTTTCTCAAATTTTGGTTAGAAACTATTTTATAGATGCATTAGTTTGTATTCTATAAATAATGCTAGGTTTATATATTTTTTATTAGCCAAAAATACTTAATTCATGTTATGTTAAAGTTAGTGCATTGTATTATCTTCGCTTGATTATTTATAATAATTACATTGTTCGTTTATTTTCTAACATCCAATTAAATATTGATAGAGGATATCAATAATTTAGCGAAATTCATATAGTTTTGTTTGTTGAGGCCGTAGATGCTTCGAACGCAGATTTTTAGTTTCTCCACATGGCACTGCATTTTTACTGTATATCAGGTACGGGGCAGTTCGCATCTTTCATTTCAGTCTTACCTTTCGAAGTGTCAACATCTCAGAACTTAATTGTGTTATACTATCTATACCTACTCTTTAATATATTTTCTATACTAGCTTCCATTGTGCTTAGTGTCTACAAGTGGTTTGATTTTTGGTAAGTTTTTGAACTATTATTTTAATCTTATGTTTGAACTTATATTCTTTTCAGTAATTATCTTTCATAAAAAGTGTATGGTTTGTAGATAGCTTGCGGCATTGTTCATTGCAAAATCTGCTTGGTGGTTATTTTTCTGGTTATTAGTTATTATTTTAAATCAGTGATTGTTTTATATTATTGAGTGTCATATTAAATTAGATAAATCTTCTGTTTGAATAAGTTTAATATTTAAAAGTTTCAATTAAAACTTAGTTATTAAAATTTTAATCAATTCTAGCGTCAGTGAGGGTATTGTTTAGTGATTTGCAGATAAGAATATCTACTAGACCTAGTCTTTTCTCAATTAAATATTAGATGTGTTTATAAACACAATTAATTTCATCGTCTATCATCTTTTCTTGCTGATATTCTATTATAGGGCATAATCAGTAGGTATTAATATTTTTTTTAAATATCCAATTTGTTACAAATGTTTCTAATTTGATTTTTAGTAAGTTTCAATTTAGTGGTAGATTTGTCTACATTTAATTATATTACGAATTATTATCATCGCAAACTTTAATTAATATAATATCATAGTTAGATAGCTTTGTTGTAATGGCGGATTGTCAATTCATTTTGATTATTTTTCTCTTATAATTTTTATTCTAATTTTTTAGACAAACTATGTAGGTAGGTAATGAATTTACTTTCCCGCGTAAGTTTCCGAAAATCTCATTCTATTTTTTCATAAAGTTTTTGTTGTTAAGGCAATGTTAAAATTTAATAACCGTCATTTTTGTCAAAATGTGTAGTTATGAAAACATTCATGTAGGTATATTCCTATTACTTCCAAAAACCCATTTCAGGTATAAAACCTTCTTAACATTTTGTTGCAAGTAGTTAGGCAGGGACAAAATAGAATTATAGAAAAATAGTAAACAAGGTCGTTACCTACTTTATGCATTTCAGAGTAATTTGAAACCGTCATTATGTATTTTACCCTTGGTTTTTTCCACACTTAACAATTGTTTAGTTTTTGTATCTCTCACTTAAATAATATTATTTATCTGCTTTCCAATTATATTTACGGCACTTCGGAGAAAAATTCTTTGAATTCACCGCATTTATTTGTTATTATTTAAAATCTTTACCATTTCTAGGTAGTGGGTTTATTTTTATTAGCCTATTGTCACATTTAGCTCTAGACCCTCTTAATTGCACCCCAATTTAGTTTTGGGACTTTTACAACTTTATTGTTATTGCTTTCTCTAAATATTTGAAACGGATGTGTTTTTATTTAAAATGCAGTTTATTTTGCACAGAAACACATTAACTCAAGGTTTAAAACCCTCGATTTTATTACGGGTATTTCTTAGCATTCTGGTTTTGTATTGTTTTTTATTGCAGTTCGGAGAAATTTGCTGCATTTTTATTGTTTTGAACCACTTAGTTTTGGGTATCGATATTTTATTATATTGTTTACTTAGACCTTTTTTAATTGCCCCTATTTAGGCATTCGGTTTTTCTTTTGACCATATCCGATCCTAATGGATGTTATCGGTTTTTACAAAACCCAGTTCTTGTAAATGCTTTATTAATATTCTTTTAAGCAAATGTCTTTACATTTAAAATACATTAATTTTACCTACCTAGTGAATACATAAACCTTTGTATTATTCCTAGTAGATTTTAAATTGTTTTTTGTAAACTTTAGTAACTTAAAATAAGCTAATGGTTATATTTACCTACTGTTCAATAGATACTGCTCAGTATAAAGTTTCAAGCATTCTCATTACTATTACAAAAATATAATCATATTATGCAGTGGTAATACCTACTTTTTAAAACTACTATAATCTGCTTACAATGATTCTCACGAGAGTTTTTTTTTCTCTTTTCTCTGCATTCTTATTAATTATCATTTAAAATACAGGCATTTTATTTAATTTTTAATTTGCTTATAGTTTATTTCTCAAATACGAAGCTTAAATGCTATAACATTGTTAGTCCAGCACATCTTTCAATTTTAGTCAATTTAGAATGGAAATAACATGAATATTTTTTCAGATAATTATTATGCCGCGTGGGCATACATACCTACTGACTCGATTGTATCATATGGGATTCTGATGAATGCTTCAAAGAGGATAAAAAAAAAATGAAATCAAGATTGTCTTCTTCAATCTTGGGAGGACAAATGTCTGGTCTTCGACATACCTTCTTCAATATATCACAGAGGATATAATTGAAAAGCTAAGTAACTGGTTAAATCATCACTATTTTATTTCAGATGTTATTAATTCGTTGCCAGTGATTAACTTTCACTATGTTAATCTTTAAAATAAAATAGTCGCAGTTTTAATCTTAAACCTGAGATTCAGCACTACTTCAACGACTATTAAAATAAATACTTACTGTAATTTTATTACGTCTGCTTGATTTTTTGAATATTTTCATCTTTTGATTAAATTCTATTACAGATTATTATTCGTCATCTTTCATACTTGACTTTGCTCATAATTTTATCATAATTATTCTTTCAATTTCAAGTATCGGAGATTTTTTTTTACACCTAAACATTCGTAAATTTCTCGTTCATTTTAGACAATTTTACTTATTATTTCAATATTTTTTAATTTTTTATTGATTATCTCGATTTTTATTTTTCGACATTAATTATCATCGATTAGAACCTCGATATAATTTGTCAGTAATATTTCAATATTATTTTTTTCTATCTAGATGTTTATTACTTGAAAACGATTGTCAATTGTCGAGGAGCGAGCTCAGTATTATTTTTTTTTTCAGATTTTTTTATTTTCGCACATTTTCTTATATCTCTACAAGCTTATCTTGTATATTATTTTGTTTTTACTCTCTAGCACTCTCTGTGCAATTTTAATATTTTCACGTAAAATATGGTAGAGCTCAAATCGTAAAATTTGAAATAACTACTTGTTATTTGTTTATAAAAGTTAGATACTTATAAATTAATATGAATGTCCACTCGTCACAAAGAGACATCATATACAGAAAGGCCTACTGCCTAAATACCAGGCGGTAGTCATAGCTCGGGAAGTGAAGTCGTTTACAGAACTATCGGCTTGCTGCAAAAACGTGGATCGTATCACCGGAACTACTACAGCGCAGGCGGATACGAGAACCAAACTTCATAGAGGCAATGTGGCGGCTGTTCAACAGAGCTGCATTCCCTCATCTACAGCAAATAAAACTTTTTCCAATAGGCATACCAGCAAACCGATCGCCACTCAAGCAGCAAATATTATTTGTTTGAAGTGCCAAAAGACAGGGCATCACTATTCTAGTTGCAGGACTATTACTCATCTTTTATGTTTTCGTTGTCGTAAAAGCAAGACAATCACAGCGAAGTGCCCGAATTGTTCGACAGCTACGGTCACGGAAGCTCAAAAAAACGAGCACAAACATTCGGAAGCCGCCCAACCGTAATTGAACAAAAGGCCGAATGGAAATCGTGGCTGAAAGTAGTCACCGATTTTTATAATTATTCTTATTTAGCCCCTATGTTACCTTGTGATCATGACGATCCAAGGCCTTTTGCAGACATATTTGTAAATAATGTTAAGTTGATAGGTTTATTAGATACGGGAGCCTCCGTCAGTTGCATTAGTAAAAAAGAATCGGAAAAATTATTAAAAATAGGCTATAAATTATTACCTTCTAGTATGTATATTAAAACAGTCGACGGTAGATCCCAACTCGCGAAAGGAGAGTTGCGGGTACCTGTCACCTTTAATAATATAACTTTTATTTTATCTTTAGTAGTAGTAAATAACATTTATCCAGAGCTCATACTAGGTATAGATTTTTGGAAAATTTTCAGTATTGCACCTCATGTTTTCTCATCACTGCAACAGCAGGATAACAAACATACTGTTTCCTCTGTTTGCTCATTGAATAAAATTGTTTTAACCGACACTCAGCATACTAAATTAGAAAATTTAAAGGAAAAATTTTATGCAATATCTTTTGAAAAGGTCGGACTAGGTAGAACTCATCTGGTTTCACATAAGATTGAAACAACTGGCCCGCCTATTAAACAGCGTTATTACCCTTTGTCACCAGTCAAGCAGCAGCTAGTTGAAAAAGAGCTTGATGAAATGCTAGCCTTAGGTGTAGTCAAGCCATCAATTTCTGCTTGGTCAAATCCTATTTTAATTGTACCGAAAAAAGATGGAACAGGACGACTTTGTCTCGATTCCAGAAAACTAAACAGCGTCACAAAATCAGATAATTATCCTCTACCGTATATTTTGCAGATTCTGGACCATCTTAGGGATGCAAAGTTTATTTCTTCAATAGATCTCTCTAAAGCCTTCTGGCAATTACCTTTGTCACCAGAGTCTTGTGAAAAGACTGCTTTTGTTGTGCCCAGACGGGGACTTTTTGAATTCAATGTTTTAGCTTTTGGTCTCAGAAACAGTAGTAACGTCATGCAGCGTCTTTCAGACAGTCTTTTTGGACCGGATTTTGAGTCAAGAGTATTTTGTTATTTAGATGATATTTTAATAGTTTCGGAAAATTTTGATAACCATTTAATTTTATTAGAAAGAGTCCTTCAAAAATTTATCTCATCAGGATTGACAATTAACTTTAAAAAATCTGAATTTTGCAGATCTGAATTGAAATTTTTAGGTTATGTAGTAAATGAGCGCGGTCTGCAGTGTGATCCAGTGAAGCTGGAGAGCGTAAAGAATTTTCCAATTCCAAAATCTTCAAAGGACATTAAATCATTTATAGGCTTATGTTCTTATTATAGACGTTTTATTAATAACTTTTCTTCTATATCTGCCCCTTTATCCCGTTTAACAGGACAAAAGAAAGGCATCTCAAATTTTCAATGGTCATCGGAGGCTCAAACAGCATTTGAGGCTCTGAAACAGGCTCTAATTACTGCACCTGTTTTGTCTTGCCCAGATTTTGGATTGGAATTTTCTCTACATTGTGACGCAAGTGCATACGGTATTGGATCAGTCCTGACTCAAAACTTTGAGGATGGCGAGCATCCGATTGCATTTTTCTCTAGAACCCTATCAAAATCTCAACGTAATTATACAGTAACCGAACGAGAGTTATTGTCTATTATAGAATCAGTACACCATTTCAGGCAGTATATAGATGGTTGCCATTTTACTATCTACACAGATCACTCAAGTTTAAAGTGGCTCATTAGCTTAGATAATCCGTCAGGTAGGCTAGCACGCTGGGCTACTAAACTTTTACAGCTTGATTTTGACATCAAACACCGACCGGGTAGGTTAAACACCGTACCAGACGTCTTGTCGCGATTAGAGCTGGCGGAAGTCGCGGCACTAAATACAAAATCTGAAGACGAATGGTATGGCTTTAACTTCGAAGGATGTGGTACGAATCCTCTTAAGTTCCCTCGTTTCAAAATTTTTAACAATAAGCTTTTCAGATTTAAAGCAGGTGATCTTCCACTTAGCGATGAAAACTGGAAGGAATGTGTTAAGTTTCCTGACAGGATAGATTTAATTAATAAATTTCATTGTGATGTTAATTTAGCTCATCTAGGTATCTATAAAACGTTTAAAAGAATTGCTTTATACTATTATTGGCCCGGAATTTTTAAAGATGTAAGTAACTTCATTAGTAAATGTAGCATTTGTAAGAAATTTAAACATTGCACCAAACCACCTTCAGGTTTAATGACAAATCCTAAAATAGTAGATCGACCGCTACAAACGCTGTCGATTGATCTAATTGGACCTTTCCCCAAAGCTATGGATGGAGCTATGTTTATTCTTTCCGTGGTTGATGTATTTTCAAAGTACGTTTGGTTAAAGGCTTTGAAAAAGGCAACCTCAAAACCTATCATTCAATTTATGGAGTCTGAAATTTTTTTGAAGCACGGCGTACCTTTTTGTATTTTAGCGGATAATGGTAAGCAGTTCATCTCTAAAGAATTTAAAGTTTTTTTAGCTAAATATAACGTTCCAAAATTGTTCTTAAATGCCTTCTACTCTCCACAGAGTAATACAGTGGAACGCTATAATCAAACCATAAATACCTCTCTAGCCATTTTAGTTGGTAAGAATCAGCGTCTTTGGTCAGAAAATGTGATTCATGTACAAACAGCGCTGAATTCTACAGTAAATATTGCCACTAAGTTTTCCCCTTATTTTTTGTTACATGGAAGAGACATCATTCTTGATGGTCGCTTTCATTTTCCTCACCATGTACCAACTCATGCAACTTCTGGTCAACCAAACATGGTCGAGCAAGATAAATTTACTAACAAATTACTCGAACTCCCATTTATTTTTGATATAGTACAGGAAGAATTATTTACTAATTTCTTTAGAAACGCCAAACGTTATAATCTCAGGAGGAAATCAATCCAATACAGCGAAGGAGATACTGTATACAGGAAGAACTTTGTGCAATCATCGGCAGCTAATTATTTTTCTAGTAAATTGGCGCCGAGATTCGTGGAAAATGTTGTTTTAAAGAAAATTTCGCCTCTAATCTACTTGCTTGGAGATAAAAATCTCAAACCAATAGGGAAATTTCAAATTAAAGATATTGCCAAATCAGCATAATATTTTTTAAATTACTATTAATCTTTCTATTTAATCTAAATATAATTTATTTTTATTGCACATTACTTTTAAATTTCACTTTTATTAAAATTGTACAATACAATTTAAATGTTTTTGACAAACTACTTTAATTTTTTTGTTAATATTGCTACCATTTTCTTTCTTTTTTTTTCAACATAATTTTACTTTTGAGTAAGCTAATCACTTAATTTGCATTAATTAATCTTGGAATTAACATTGTCACTCAAAGACAATAGAAAATATGACCCAATTTGATGACACCTTTGTTTTTTTTCAATGTTTGGAAATGAGGAAATATTCTGCTCAAACTCATTCTTTTTTTTTCAAATTCATCTCGAAGGGGGTGATTCTATCCATTAGCATGTCTAGAAACTAAGTTTTTTTCAATCTATATCTATGTTAATGATTCTAATGTCATATATTTTTTTTTTGCTTATTTTCATGAATCATGATTAATTATGCTCTTATTATATATCGAAACTGATATTTACAAATTTGTTACTCTATAAAACTTGTGTTTAAATTAGGTATGATGATTTTGTAATTTTGTATTGTAAATAATATACTTAAATGACGTATGAATTACTTAAAATATTGCATTTAAGATAATACATTTACTTTTTTTCTCTTTTCCAATTAGTCTTATCTTTTAGTATTATACGTTACATCTGATATCGAGATTTCTTTAGTTCAAAATTAAGATCAAAACAAAATCTTACAAATTATATTATATGTTTTCAAATATTCTTTCAACATGTTGTGACAATTTTAATCTACATAATTGTTTTATCTCATTCAAGGTTCACAACTACAACACTGAAAAGCTTTTATTGGATGAAAAGCAATGTCGGCTTGCAGAGATTTGTGTCGCAGTATTCCAGTGGTCAACAGCCAAATGCAATCCTGTTTTTTTAATTGTGTCTATTACTTTATGGTTGAGGACGTTCAACATCAACTTAAGTTTTGCTAGGTTGTGGTCATGAGGGCTTTTACGCAAATGCTTGCAAGGACAATTCAGTTTTCACGCTAAAACATGTTTTTTCTTTCTTTTATATTTCTCTTTTTACAACTGTACTGTGTACAGAATTTTTCTTGTAATTTATTGTTACTTGACTATCTTATTTGTTAAATCAATCTGCAAAATGGTTTGGTTTCACTTTAGGGTTATATTTTTTTATTTTTAGTATTATTAATTAATTTTGTGAAATGAAAATTGAGCTTGTATTTGATAGGAAGTAAGTGTTAGCGACTATAAGTTCAGAGGTCTAGTTTTTTTTCAATCTTACTCTATTGTGGATGATTTCTATGCAAAATTTTTATTTTCATACATCTCCATACTCTCTTTAACTGCGAAGTCGCGGACATTTAGGATTGGTCCTTTACTTTGTAGTTTATCTGTGTCGCTCACAGATACTTTGATTTGGGTCGGGAACATTTAGTGAGGAGCTTTACCCAATCACTCTATTTAGTCATTAGTCTTATGGCATGAGTTTCATAAGCTATTGCACTACTATTCTTATTTAAGGTTGAGAAGAAGCAGATCCTATGAATGAATTTGTCACGTAACGGGCTCTAAATTCAGAATGTTTTCTTTGCATGAAAGCATAGTGGTTGGCTTGTTTAGCTTAATTCTCGAAACATGAGTAAATTCTTTGTTTTGTGATGGATTTTACTTGAATTAGTAATTATCCATGGATATCGTTGGTGGTATCTAACAGTAATTTCGCACTAGCTTTCGATGTAGTTTTTGATGTAGCTGTGTTGCAACTCTCGTTTATTATGGTTTCTCAATAGATTCGTTTATTTCGCAATTCTCTCACATTTGTGTTCATGAATGGTCTCACGTTAGGTTAATTTTAGTTAGTAGGAAAGTGAGTCCAAGAAAGTATATATCTGTCGTAATAGAGAAGTCTCTTTGTTTTCCTCGCGATGTTAATTGTCTGCTAAGGCTCTGTAGTAATTAAGTTAGAATTTAAAAGGGAACTGACCCTTGGTTGTTTCATGTAACTTTCTAAGGATTTTTTTATATGGAACTTCTGATGGTTATACAACAAGTAATAACCCCCTGTTATGCAAATTGTATTAAAATTAGAGTACATGAAGTAAGAATTGTCGAGGCAGGATATTGACAGTGCTGGGAACATAAATAGCAGACATTAAAATTAGAGTTCTTTTAATTAGCTTTTTGTTTTTGCCAACAGTAATCGTAATTTTTTTTTATTATTAGTTCGCTAATAAGCCTAATATTATTTGTTAGTAGATTCATGTAGAGAAATCATGGTAGACAGATTTGTGACTAGGTATTTCTTAATGCATCATTTTTTCTAAATAACGTTTCGTAGAAGATTTCCACGCATCATCACGCTGGATTAGTATCCTCGTGGGATAAACAGAAAAGTCTGCATACTGATCTGAAATTTCAATTGTATTTAGTTTAAATTATAAATGTACGGACTGCTTACAAACAGTGAGATAGTATTATAACCGTTGAGTGAAAACCTTGAAGTGAACACCATTCCAGCAACTAAGAAATTCATGGGAAGTAGAAATTTTATTTGTGGCAGTGGCTTGTATTCTTTTTATGCATTTCATTGTACTGCTTCAATCTTTTATGTTATTATTTTTTCCACCTGTTATCCTTATGTGCTTATCGCAGGATCTACTGGTTATTAATAACTAATCTTTAACGCAATAATTGACTTGGTCGCTTTCTGTTTTTTTTATACCAACACAATTTTTTGCACTAAATCAACTTCCCAAGAGTTATCTTATCTTTATCTAAACTTATCTATGCATTTCTCTTTGTAAAATATTACTTATATTATCAAAGA
Source organism: Rhyacophila brunnea (assembly GCF_057557595.1). NCBI lineage: Eukaryota > Metazoa > Arthropoda > Insecta > Trichoptera > Rhyacophilidae > Rhyacophila > Rhyacophila brunnea. Next base: position 16,169,499 of record NW_028232893.1, on the reverse strand, counting down.
ATTGTAACTTGATACTTTACATCTTTAAACTTTTATGTTGTACAAGTCATCATTATTATGATGTTGCTTGTGCAATGCTAGATTTTGGTATTATTTTAAATATCACATTGTCTACTTAATGTAATGTATTTACCTAAGCATTACCATTGAACGGTAAGCTATTTTATCAAATCAGTTTACTAAATTGTAAACATATTTTCCTTTTTTTTTAAAGCTATGTCAACTCGATTAAATGAGAATGTCATAAACTATGGCAAGCTTAAAGATAAATTAATTATTGTTCTCGATATCACGTAACGGTATTAAACTGAAGACTGAATTAAAAATAGTATTTTTTTTTGCTGGTAGTTTTTTGATTTGGAAATGGACATACTGATAGATGTTATTTTAAATTGCTTATGTATCGTTTTCTTTCATTTATTTGATAACTTATTACTACGCTTTAATTTTATCTTGGCTTGTTCTTCATAAAGCTTTTTATTATTGACGAATCATTTATCATCTTTTGCAAATGTTTTATATTTGAAAACTTAAAACCATTTTTTTTGCTATGCTGGCAGACTAACAACATGTATAAATTGTATTGGTATTGTTTAGCATAAGTTTTTGAATTTTTGTATATTTACTGTATAATTTTATTATTATTTTTTCTGAGACTTTTTGAGACTTCGTGATCAATTTTATTTCTGTTATTTGCTATCATTATCATCAACATCAAGATTTTTTTTTCTCAACGTGAAAATGACAATTTTACCTTTGAAGAAACATTCAGTGAAAGTGAAAACAAGGAACGTAATTTCCTTTAGTGAAAAAATAAGGAACGAAATTTCCTTAAGTGAAAAGAATCCAAAGTGAACAAAACGCCTGTGTTGCGAAGTGTTTTTCTCAAACGATGCTCAAAGATTTTCGAGGAAAGACAAACCCTTGGAACAAACCACTCTGCAAGATGAGGAACTGCTCTCCACTACTGATCTTGGGTCAGTGTATCACACGATGGTCTACTACTTAGCTACTCTGGCAGAGGCAACTGAACTTCAATGGTCGAGATGCTGACGAGCCGTTGGCAAATTCAACCACGACAAGTCACACCATGAACAGCTGACTGCCAATGGAAACCCTGGGAGGAGTTCAATCTTTTTTTTTCTTTGAGTGGAAAAGGGGTGTTGTCACGTTGTGGATACGTACCTATACGTAATTTGAGAGTAGGTAAATTCTCACCGATAGAAGAGGAGGCAAGAGCGATTCTCTTTCACACAAACCCCCACCCTGCGGCCGTTACTGATACCTACTTGTACTTTGGCGGACAGGAGGGTTGCACCTTTATCGATCTCGTTCACTTTTACCCTGACTTCTCAACTGGATGGATCTTTCAACTTAACCTACTTTTTGTACATGGCCGGATGGACGCCGGCCACATAAAAATCAGTTTTTCTTTCACTTTTATTGAACTTTTATTAACATTAATTTCTAAAATTCAGTGTCTACAATTTGAAGGGATGCAGAGCAGATGAGTACCCTATTATTTTTATTTATAATGTTTTTTTGTAGAATAGCATGTCTTCGCATAAAAAAGATCACCGAGTCTCCTTAATTTCAATTGTTATACTTGTCAAAATAAATTTAATGTTTTTTTTGCCTATAATAAACAACTATTGTATCTCTAAATCTAGTGTTTTCTTTATTTACATGGTATTTAATTATGTACACACTTAGACAGCACTTGGCGCCCTTTTTATCAATTCAATTTTATCACACACTTATAAGTCTCTTTTATACATAGTTTTCTCAGTCTATTTAAATTCCTCTTTTTACATATTTTATAGATGCTAGTTCTCTGATAATCACATACATTTGTCAGCGCGATCTCATGGCCCTGAATAATTCAATTATCCGATTTTACTATTCACGCTTAAATCTAATCATGCTCTACCTTTAACTTGCAATTTCTACAATTTATATTTTTATTCACACATTCTCTCCTCTATTTTATTCAATATTTATTATCAATTTTATAGCTAATATTACATTATATATTTAATGGTAGTTTTTATTATGTATGATCAATATGGAAAAAAATAAAACTGAAGTGCAAGAGCTTTCTCAGTAATATATTAATTGATTCACACACAAAATTTTACTTACGAATAAAAGGGCAGCATTTGACATATTACATCTGTGCATTGTATATTATATGTAATATTTTTCTGAATGTTTATTTTTTCCGCAGTTAATTTCAATAATATTGTATTTTAATAAAAGTGCCTTCTTACTTTTGTGGATCTAAGAGCAAGATAGCTGTTTCTTTTGACTCAGGCTTTTTTTGTGGATCTTTTCAGTTTATTTTTCTGGTGGCGGAACCTCCGACCAATACAAAGGCCATGATCTATAGCTCCTTTAAGTCTATGGTAAATACGGTACTTTTATCAAGGTTTTAATATATACTCAAATTATTCACTTTATAGAAAAACTTTGTTTTGTTAATGTTTTGTAAGCGGCCGAGGGGCAAATCGTTCTCATGAGAGGGATTAGGTGGTTAGGGGTTTAAGCTTCCAGATGGTGATGAAACGTAACTAACATTTGATTCGCTAAAGATAACCGATGGATTGCAGCGCCACTAGTATGATATTATATATTTGTTTTTTTGATAAATTCATTATGAATTAAAATTTGAATAAGCAAATAATTTTTGTTATTATATTATCACAAAATCAACACAAAAAAGAATTGTTAGAGAACGTTTAATTGAATAAAATATCTGCACAAACGCCAGTGATTTTGATTACATATAAATTAACATATCTCGGAACATTGCCACTACAGATTCATGAATGCTTTAACTTAAAATGTGGTCTGCTAGCTGAAAGATGATGAAAAGCGAAATATTCTATGAATTACACCAGTCTGAAACTACTAGCTCAAAGAATTTTATAAATGGCAATAGTAATACGTTACATTTTAAAAAGACATCAGAACCTGAACGCGTTCTAAAAGTAGTTAATAAGAAACTTCGCAAAGGTGATAATGAATTCAAACTCAAGACTGCTAACTACTCATTAGTGAAACATAGTAGACTCTAGTAACAAGTATACGAGGAATATTTTTAACTTAACATGTAATTTTTATTTTACGTGGTCTCTATTTTATATAAATATTTTGTTCTAAACTCTCAACGGCTTTTTTGTATATTTTTCGTTAGTCAGAAATATTTAATATTCAAATTCGAATTCCAAACAAACCACCATTTTTGAGAGACAATTATATCGAAAATTAAATTGACTACATAGGAATTTTTCAATTAGGAAATTGATCACAAAAAATCTTTCAATGGTGGTTTTGGATTTATAGCACCGTTACCAAAAACGAACAAATATTAATTACAAATGGACTTTATTTTTGTGAAAATGTCGTTACTAGTAAAGTTTTAAATAATATGTCAAAATAATACACTCGCTATTTAATAGGTATTTATTAGACAAGGTAAGCTGGTGGAGATTGTCGAATACGCAGGCATAGTCGATCTCATAGTAAAGGATTTGATAGTTATTGAAATGTAACGCACTTGCAACATTTATCACAAATAATTAAAACGATAGTAGGGTGCTTGTCTAACCGGCTTAGACAGAGCTAATAATACAATTAAATTATGTTTAAGAAGGTACTTCAGTGAAACGGTAAATAATTTTCAACTATAGGTGCGACGAAATTTTGGACTGGCTGGCAATCGGAGAGCGAAAGTCGAGCTGTGAACACATAAATTTTTTTTTTTAATGCCGGCGGGGGAATTAATTCTTAAATCGTGTAAAGATGACTAAAAAACGTTACCCATTTACTTGAAAAAGAAAACATGGTAATGAATATATTATTATTATTATTATTATTAGTAATAGAACAATAAACATAACATTAAATGGACGCATGTTGACTTTTTATGACAAATTATGCATGTGTTCTGCATGCGTCATTTGTACAATCTTCGCGTTGCGTAGTCACAATCGTTTTAGACTGTGCCCCAGCTGAAGTATAGCCTTAAGTAACATGGGAGTGGTAAAGCGAGGTGCAGGTAGAGCGGCTACTTATTCAGACCCTGCTATTGTATATCTCAATTGTTATTTAAAAAATAATAAGTGAATAAATAACATTTGAATTACTTTATTTCTTCATTCTATATAATATCTGGTATTTTTTTTTGTATTTCACGCAGATAAAGTCTAGCTTGCTAGTCAAATATATATGAAAAAAGTATAATATTGATTATTGGCAAACATTTTGGTAACATTTGCTTCGTTTTCGCAATACTTGCAAAAATCTGATAACACAGTGCGTGTATATATACCTACTCAGAAACTCATATAGTATTATTACATTACACAAACTGGAAATCCACGATAAAAAAATACTACCCGCCGAAAACCACTGCCATATGTTGCTATATCTCTCCGGCACAGTGTGATGATGTAATCATATAATATCGCGCGCAAAAAAGCGACGGAGGCCGACGTCGTAAAAAGACGTCGCGCGCGGACACTGCGGCATCGCCAAAGCCTCAATAGACGTCGCATGAAAGAGGCTTTATAACGCGATCATGCGAGAGCGGTTTGCGGGGCTTCCCGGAATGTGTTTACGGATACCTTCCTCTGACACTGATCAAACTTTTAAAAGCTGGCGTACAAACATTGAATATCAAAAGTATTCTCTATAAATATGTACAATCATAATTATACATAATTAGAAAACCACAAATAACAGTTAATTAGATGATAATTGTATAATATAATTCTTAATATCACTACTTAAAAGCAAAAGTAGAATAAGTCAAAAATACTTGTTTCGAGATAATTGAAGTTTAATATTAATGTCATACAAATGAAATAGTTAACTACACGATCATTTTGCTTTTTCTGCTGTTAATATGATAATGGTAAGATTTTGTGTAACAGTGGGTTATTTTTGTTTGTTGCTTTGAACACCCACTGTTTGTTTGAAGTGCTTGTTTCCACTGTTGCTTTTAAGTGACATGACAATTTTAATGCAATAGTGGCATTTTTTCTTATGTAGGTATTATTTTATAGCTTTCAGCAATCCTATTAAGGATGATTTTTAATAAAATTTATTGTTCTGCATCTAAACATGTACTATATTATTATTGTTTTATTTTAATTTTAATTAGGTAATATTTATGGTGGCACATTTTATAGAAATCTGAGACGAAAGCATGAAATATCACAGTACAACAAACACAGTTATTATCACATTATATATATTTTTAAAGCAGTTTTTGTTAAGTCTAAGAGCTCTACTACATAATTGCCAGTTCAATAATTAATAAAATATTATATTATATATTTCAATTAGGTACATAATTATTACGTTGTTATAATTTAAAACATATTCCCATTTCGCATGCTAAAATTCATCTCCAAAATACATTCACGTATATTATGTCACAGGCCCAGTTTTTGCCGGTCTTAATCCAATGTCAAACTATGCTGTACCCCCAGGCTCCGCCCTCTCCGTCCCTCCACTCCTGGCCGAGGCCCATCCGGATAGGCCTACACTCAAACGTCATAAATTTCAATTAACTCTTGAGTTTGCTGTGATAACCAAACGAGATAGCGGTGCGTCCTGGTTACATAACTCCCTTGGCCAATTTCGGTGATACACAAAGCTTTAGCTAGACTGCTTAGCATGGCTATCTATGCTAAGTGAAAGCGCGAGGGGAGTGTATCACATCAAAATAACAGGATATAATTAATCATTTTTTTCTTCAGTATGGTAGTCGTCATTTTAGACAATATTGATGGGCTACTTGATAAGAGTATTCCCAAACTTCGTACTATTTCGTTTCTTTTTGCGACCATATAACCAGAATTTTAGCGCAAAGTAATAATTAGAATAATTGTATTTTTTTAAACGTTTATTATTTGGACCTAACTTGGACAATCGTGTGCAATACTGTGGTTTCAAATGTTGCCTACATACTTACTTCACCACGTCACGCCCCGGTATTGCGGCATAAGACAAGCATAAAGTTGTGCCAATTCCCTTGGTCAATTGCCACGTCTAACGTCTTTTGCCATGTGAGATAATAATATGTGACGCTAAGATTGTTTTTGAAGTTTCAGCAGTTGATGCTTATTTAACTGTAAATTCATGTACTGGAATTACATAAATATAAGATTAATTTTATATAAACAAAAGCAAAATATACGTCATAATACTATTATTCATCATAATGGATTCATATTAAATTATTAAATGTTAGCTTCAACCACAATGAGTTCCCTGGCTTTAACCATGTGATAAATAATGTGGTATTATAATTTATACTTGCAGGTAACATTATCGGCGATATTTGGCTGAGCTATAAAGATCTCAAGATTAAGTGGCAATAATTGTTAATTTTAATCTTTTAAATTTGTAAGGAGGCTTTGTGTATTTTTTAATTGGTTCTACAATCTTATGTGGATCTGTGTTATCTCAGGAAGAGGTTTATTTTTACAAGAAATGGTTGATTGCTACTTGCTTAACTTATAAGGTCCATACTCTGGGTCCAGATAGATATTGAAAAATTACATGTGACCACCATAAACCAGACATTGCCACTTAACGTTATTTATATTTTCATTGTTGCTTCCGTTTAAACACTTAGTGTCAATTATTATACCTAAGCGATTAAGAGATCCTGTAAGATTATTTTACCTATCAAGCATTTATCGGTAGCTTCAGCATGGCATTATCATAACGCAGCCGAAATACATGTTTTGTCTGAATGTATTTTTGATTAACGAAATACGAAAAATATGGAATAGAAATTAGAATTACCAGTGGCGTACAAAATATTTTTTTTAAGTTACTACAATTTTGCTCAAAGTACCTTAATAATAATTATTCACTTACTTTTTTAACGTAAAGTAAGTAAGTTTATTGGCAGCGTTTACCTTGAATAGCCAAATTGAATTTTAATGTTTAAAAATACCTCTAAACTATGAATTATTCAAAAATCTTATCAAAAACATATCCATAATATACTTGCGATAATATACTAACAAAAATCAATTTTTCAATGAAAACACAATTACAATATTAGCATATATTTTTTTAACGCTCAGTAAGTTAATTCATGAGTTAAAGGAAAAAAAAAATTATTTGCGTAGGCTAAAAGCAAAAGGACTTCTCTCAATCCGGGAATCTCTACCAATCTCTCAATTTTTGGGCACTGTATCAATTGAAGTATGGCCTTATGGTGGAGAGGGTACAGAAGAAATTCTTGAGACTCCTTTACTTGAGGTTGTATGGATACTATTCGTGGCTTTATCCAACTGACTTTTTCTTAGGCATGCTTACATACTGCAGTCTGCAATTTAGAAGAAATCTTTATTTAGCTACGTATTTTTTTCGACTTATACGAGGCATAAATGAGAACTCTGCCATTATGAGCAGTGTTCACCTGTGTGTCCCTGATAACTATCTTAGAAATAGACACCATCAGTTGCTTATTCTCCCAAGGTGCAGAACCAACCTGCCACTGGTAATGCCAATTGGGAGGGCGATAACTATGTTCAACGAAATTGCTTCGGGTGTTGATATATTCCACCTACGTGAGAATGAGTTTAGGTGGACATTGTTTTATAAATCCCTAAAATAGGGTCTGCTTAACTCATCCGGTGTACTTCCTTGTACCTATCTAATTTATCTACTGATCTATCTCTTTTTTATGCAATACTGTTATATTTATATATCTTTGTTTCTAAATGTCATGTTGTGAACGTCTCACACTTATAATTTGTAATGTCCACAATATGTTAAAAAAAAAATGAAACTGAAATCGAATCCTTTACACATTGAGATAAAGGACGCTTAAAATAATAAAACAGCTGTTTTGTAAATTATTAGTTTGATTATATTATAGTAATATAGTAGACTGAGCTACTTTGGCTATTGCTTAAATTAAAAATAATTAACTTATTAAGTATTATTTATTTACTAAGTTTAGTTATATACGCTTTTAAAAGTGGAATAAGTACTAAAAAAATTAGTCTTATTAAATTAAATCAATAATACCTAGAATACATTTCCACCATGAATTGACAATTAACACAATAAAAGAAATAAAGTTATTTAGTTTAATTTTAATGTCTCAAAGGATGAGTGTAATATTGTGAATTTCTAGAATGGAGAGAGCCTTTTTGCTTATTACCTACTTATTTTTAGATATTCATTTTTTTCAACGAATAGTTTTTCCAAGATTGGCCCATCGGATATATTATACCTGCTAGAAATCTTTGAATAAAATGATACACTGGATTGTACTCGAACCCGCATCCATTGAATTTGCGCCAATAATTATTATTATCAGATGAATTTTATACCTTCTCTATTTTACTACGTTTTTATTAGCTCGTATTCTTGTTTGTCCGGTACAGATTTTTTCTTGTGCAGTACAATATTTTTTTTTTGTCCAAGATTTTTAACTAACTTCCCGACTAGCTAGACATTTGAAACTTTTATAATATATTAAAACACGATGACAATGCATTCTTTTAATACTTTTGGCCATCTTTGAGCAGAATTGAATTTATTTTCAGTTAATTCTGTTTTGTATGTTTCGGAAAAAAAATCGTTAAAAGTAATATTTACTCACTATTATAGGTTGCTAAGTAAGTCCTAGCAACAAAATTATAATATGCATGTGCATTACTATGGAAATCAATATGAAATGTCAAAATGACATGTTTGTATTTTTTATTATATTTATGGAGTATTTCTATCAAGTACAATAAATAGTTTTTATTAATACATAGCATTGTCAAGTTTATATAATGATTCAACAGAAAATTTAAAAACGTGGTACACATAAAGTTCTTTTTTTCTTATAATTATTTATTTTAAATTAAAAATAACATTTATTCAAATATTGCCAACAAAATTTCTTTTTAGGTAAGTATTTATTTTTTAACAGATTTATTTTTATTCTCCGTATTTTAATATTCTACTGTATTAATAATTTAAGACTAATCTAAAATTTGTTAAAGTATATCGGAAGCATAAAACAATTCCTAAGTAATTATAAGGAAATACTTTGTAGGAATAATATTTTGAAATAATAATTGGTCTTTGACTGTGTAGGGTTAAGAAATTTGAAACATTTTAATGAATTAATGAATACCGCTTGAGGTATTGTACGTTTATTTAATAATACAATGAACAAAAATAAAGTCAGCTTTATCAATTGATCATAGATGAATAATATATTCATCAATAATTATTACATTACAATGTTTTTATTAGCTCTATTTGTCCGGTGGTTGTTTATCCAGTACAAATCTTGCAATCGATTTGTAGCTAACTTCCCGACTAGCTAGACATTTTAAACTTTTATAATATATCAGAACACGATGCCAATGCATTCTTTTATTACTTTTAGCCATCTTTAAGTAGAATTGAATTAATTTTCAGTTAATTCTGTTTTGTATGAAAAGTTATTTCGGAAGAAATCCGTAATCCGATCCACTAGTATATAAAAAGTTATTTTTATCTTGTAATTATTTTATATTTTAAATTTACAATTGTATATAATAGCTTTGTAAGAAATCTTGTGCTTTTAAAAGAAACATGAAAGACCTTTATAAAGTATCTATCGATTCGAAAACAAAATTATACTATGAATAAAAAACCATGATTAATGCATCCATATTAATGCCAAACTCTTCAAAACAAATAGTTTCCAATATTAAATATAATATTGAAGTCACAAAGGTTCAGTTGCTAGATGTATTTTAAATTAAAATTCTCCGCAGTATACTAAGATGGAAAGAATCCCAAAGATGATGCATCCGTATAAAAGTAGAGCTCTCCGAGAAAATTTTCCGCAATATTGTTATTATTATCTTGTTAGATTCGATGGTTTTCGAATTTTCTGTGATATTTATAAAGTTGTACATATGCAATTCATCGTGGGACACTCATTCATGCGCCGCAGTACGTGAAATATGAGTTCGTATAACATTTTATCAAATGACGAGTTCTTCGTTGAACATTTCACCGTGGAATACATTTGTACGAATCTTACAAAATGCAGCGATAGTTTGCAAATAGTACTGTTCCAATTAGATTAACCCTAACCTTACCTAGTAAAGACATATCCACATGTTGTAGCATATGTACAAATATATTCCACGGTGAAATTTTTAACGAAGAACTCGTCATTTGATTAAATGTTACACGAACTCATGTTTCACGTACTGCGGCGCACAAATAAGTGTCCTGCGGTGAACTGTTTACGTAAAAATTTCCGGATATGATTTATAAAGATCCTATTCAGCTTCTGTATTATGCCTACAGAAAAGTGATCAGTATTAATAATATATTGTAAAACCACCGATTAGTACTATAGGAATAGAGAAAAAGCTCATGACAGAAATGCGTCTAGGATTTTTTATCTATTGTCCATATACTCTTATAATCAGTCTAACATCAACAACAAAGCTATAGGTATTATAATATTCTTCTTTATGTAATGTTGACAAACCTGGTTCTTTTCTAATATCTTTGTTAAATCTCTAACGTGATTGATTATATCGATCTGATAACCATTTCATGTAACAACTACCAGCCAAAATCATCATAATTAAGTAGAATGCTTGTAGCTTAATTGGTAAAGTACACTGGCATAAATCAAGACTACAGGTTCAAGTCTTGTCGGGTGTCGTATTTATTTCTAAAAAGGTTTTTTATATTGGCTATTATGCTAGAGATGTTTTCAAATTATATATGTTCAATATTGCCTGAGTTAAGTTAAGTTATTTATAACAGCTATTCATACATATAATCATGTATATATATGGCTTGATAGTGGTAACTATGAAATAATAATTATTGTTGAAATTGCCAAGTGTAATCGGTAGTCGGAGAGGAAGTGAAATATGGGTTTAGTACCCAGTTATAGCGTCATATACGATTTTGATTGCCCCGAATAGAATCATCACAAGATTAGACCTATAATGTTAAATTTGAATAGTGCAATAACTATTACAATTCGGCAATGATATTCGATTGTAAATTTATTAATGAGGGTTCAATCATTAAAGTTGCATTAAACTTCATAGTTACACGCCATAAATGAAATTGTAATGATCATAATCTATCCATGATTGAAAACCATGTAAAACAAGTAAAACAATAAATATTTTTTTCTGCAAGCATAGCAAAGTATTATAGTCTCAACAAATTAAATAGTGTATAATATTAATTGTAGTTTATAATTACTCTTAGAAGATTTATCGTTATGATGGTATTCACTTAACGGCCCACATGCTCGTCGTAGGTCAAAATTGAGTTTTTATTGTATTTTCAAACCATGATCCTAGTCACTCCTTAAACGTTGTAGATAATCTATTTATATAAATTTGAAGCCTTATTATCCCTCATATTTATTTTAAACTCGCGCGTTAACATAATTTTACTCCCAACTTTAATTATAGTTTGTCAATTTATGGCTACAGCCGTATGTAGTAAAGTAAAAATACTTTATGTAGTCATCAAATGTTTAAAATAAATATAAGGAATAATAAGGCTTCAAAATTATATAAATAGATTATCTACAACGTTTAAGGAGTGTCCAGGATCATGGTTTGAAAATACAATAAAAACTCAATTTTGACCTACGACGAGCATGTCCCCCACGTCAAACACAATAAATTGAAGTTAAAAAAAATACATACCTAATGCCAGTCTCTAGATCAAACCGTAACTCACGCCTTTACAGATAAGTAGTTTACGAACTAAACAGCATTGGAACAATATAAAAGTATATTACATAGATTATAGTGTTTAATTAAACGTGTTTCCCGAGGGTGAGAAAGCTGCAAACATTGAATGTAGTGTTATCTTATAGTAGCATCTATCAATATAAAATAGAACTAACTATCTCAGACGATAGTTAAGTACTCGTCACTCGAACGTATCATATTACATTGTATTATATATAATGATTAGGCGATATCAAACCTTTAAATCAAGCAGTTGATATTAATTAATCTCTCGATTGAATAATCGTTCCATGCATACCGTATTTATCCGAGAAGTACGTAAAATTATTAAATACTAAATTAATATTATCACAATATGTACATCATTAAATTGTAATATAAATTAAAAACTTGTATATACATAAAAGATCATTAAAACAGTTTGGTGTTTATTAATTAAATGTGTATTCATATAAAATTAAACTTATTAGTTGGAAATCATACCAAATTCAAATAGCAAATAACTATAAAATATGGTGATCCTGGCAGAAAGTGATGAGCCAATATAATCTATGCTGAGTTATTGGTTAACACAGCCAGTTAACGTCCGAAGTTGCAAGTTGTTAAGTAAGAAAAGTGATTAGCCTAGCGCTACCAGGATTTAATCCATGAAAACCCTGAAGGTTGTTAGATCGACCTGATTTTTTATTCACTGATTTCCTTCCTTTAGCTAGTAGGTTAGTTTTATATTCCCAGTCCCCTGCCGTTCGCCCCTTACTGCTTACTACAGCTGACGCTAAATTGCCCAAGATCGCCAGAAGTTTGAATTTTTGATTAAATTTATCAACTATTGCTATCAGTTGCTGTTGACCAATAAGAAGATAAGCATTTTATTCAGACAATCCAGTCTCTCATTATTTATAAAACAATGAACCATGAATCGACCCTGTTGGGCCACGAACTATGCCTATTTTAAGAGAAAAGAGGATTCCTGCATTTCAAAATGCCTGGTCTAAAAAAATGTTAAAAATCTGGTGAGTGGATGCAGATTAAAAAAAAAGAAGATAATATTTAAAAAAAATATATAATATGCCTAAGACTGCTTTTATTGGCTTAGACTTTAGAAAGATATTGTTACAGTTTTTACATTGTGTCTGCTAAATTTATGGATTTATGAGCATTTTTGTTACTATAGGTTTTAATTTTTTTATGAGTAATAACTATTTTTTTTCATTCTTACTATAAATACAACGAAATGATTTATGAGATGGAGATAGGTGAGTTGATAAAGGTAGCAGTAGTAGAGATGAATGTAGATGTTTATTGCCGTGATGCAGAGTTCAGAGAATTACTTACAGTAGCCGGAGTAAAATAACTGTACAGAGTATTGCGGTGGGCTTAGTTACTCAGACCGAGCCGCGATACGATAGTGATTATAATCGGGATGAGCTTGGGAGTCTGTTCTCGAGAGAAGAATGTCGATTATCGAGTGTCGAGTGAGAAGTGATTTTGTCTCTTACCTATCGTCCTTCACTATTTATACAAAAACAATCAATATCATACACGAGACACTGTTTATCTAAGTTAATAAATCATAATAATCATTGTTGACTAGGCTATGATTGAGAAACCAGTTGATCGCAGTATCTAACGACTACAATTTGTTTTTATAAGCAAGCATGAGATAGTCGATTGCTATGTCATTGCCTGTAATAAAAACGCTGATGCTAAATGAATCAACTGATAGTTAAATGACTTGTTGATTTTACGTTGCCAAAAATCATACTGACCCAACATAAGGTTATTTATGAATTGATTTTTTTTTATATTGTGGCATTTTGGTAGTTTTTCTCTTGTGTATCTACATAAATTAATTATTAGGATGCATTCTTAAAAATACGTTAACGTTGAGAATTTTAAATAACCTTATGTGTAAACACTTGACGATCAATGCCTAGCCAATTTTCATTCACCACTACTGAAACTAAACCAAGCATATCGACTGTAAAAAGGAAAAAGGGCGTAATCCACACAAAGCAAATTTTACAGGAGGAGCAAAAAACGTTTTTTCAATGATTTTCTGTCAAAATCAAAATAAAAAATATACACAGATTTAAAGTGCATAATGATTAATAATTTGGTGTATTATTTTCCCAATCTGACATTAATTACGTAAGTTATTAGAGAAAAACCGATAAAAATGATGGTAACATCCTTTTTCCTTACCAATTTCAAATGTCGTATTCATAAAATACAGTGGACTTACGCAGCAAATAGCCTTTTTTCACACTTATTTTTAATTAAATTCTTGGGAATGTATTTCTTTATAGTGTTTCACTAGGTGTTTATTTACTATTTTTTTCATTTCCTATGGTTTAATTATATTAAGTTTAAAATTAGAACAATCATAATTTATTATTTTCAGAAAAAAAGTATTTTATTAAACCATAAATGACACATAATAATTACATAATAGTAATAATGATAATAGTAAATAAAGCAAATATTTTATTATATATAGATAGACATAGTATATTGATTCAAGCTAATCTTAGTTATTTACAATAATTATAACAAATAACCAATATTTGCGGATGTATTTGGTTCTTGACAATCACTTGTCACTTTGATCAGTGGCTCCTGACAACAAATTAAAACAAAACGCATTTTACTCGAGATTTATGTTATTACTATAAATAATACGGTGTATAATTATAATTTTTGTCCATTACAATGATTTTAATCTTAAATATAAGCGTACATAGGACCTAGTTCAGTTTAGAATTGTGTTTGACATGTCACATAACCTATAAACCGCACGGCGGTGTTTGAAGTAAATATAGCAAATATTTTATTAATTTTATCATCTAATATGAACAAGAGATCATTAACCAATGATTAAGACACAATATAAGTTGTAACATAATGTTTTATAACAATTTACAGAGAATTAACGATGACGCTTCACTTGTGCGGCATAACAATTTCAAGGCGTAATTTTAAGGTCTTACCATTTTTCTTTGTGTTGTTTATTCCATCCATGTTAACACCACACATTTTAAGAATATTTTAACTTCTTTCTATTGCCATTTTCACTGGATTAGTATACTTTAAATGAATTTTAATGGAGAGAGTGTCGAAAAACGTGTTGGACTGTCAAACGAGCGAGCGAAACTATTAGGTGGCTTAATCTTCATTATGGTTCATACCTGAGCCAGCCGGCCGTCAGCGTTTAGTAAAACTGCCATTATCCTCATACATTTACGGATTAAGTTGCTTACCGCCCTTTTCCTTACCACAAAAGATTGCTTAAACGACTTATAATGTCATTGACGTGGTTTGAGCCCCTTTTCCTGGACGTAAAATTCACACGCCCTTCATTTCTAAAAACTAAAAGCTAAATTTTCATAATAATTCGTCATTTGCAGCTTAAATCCTTTGGGCATACCATGTATTGAGTTGAATACTTTGCTAATAACAAATAAAACCCACTTTGCAAAAACTGAGGCTTACGCCTCTTTTCCTTTCCACAGTCGATATGTATCATAAAATTAAATCACATTTAGTATGCAGTGTGAGTATCGCTTCGGCGCACGGATCGGGAATTAAAATATGCCACACTGTGTGCTTTAGCATCTAACAGGTTGACGCCAAAAGAAAACAAACACTTCAGAATATGTGACATGCGCCAAGTGTAGAGAATTTTCAAATTGTGAATAAACTTAAACGTAATGAAATAACCGATTTGATGCGAAGGTGATACTTTTGTTAAATTACTTTCCCGATCTTGTTCATTTATTATATAGACACATTATAATCCATAATCAAAACGTCAAAAACGACTTACTTTTTATTCTTTTTCGTCAGAAAAAAAAAAAATATATATATATATATATATAATAAAAATGTCATATTATTTTATTCATTTCCCAACCACAGATCCGCAAATCCTCATTAGAAAAAATAACCACTTCTTAAAAAACGTCAATACATGCGCAATTAATGCTTAAAAATAATGACAACACTACCAAGTTTGACTTTTATACCACTTTGGTATTCAGACATAAAATACAAACACGATACGAGACTTGATTATACTCAATAGTTTCGGGCAGTCGAAAATTGAATTTACAATTTTAAACATTAACAAAAAGTCAGCTATCTATATTGTATTGTAGTAATATTGCTTAGTGGTTTCGCTTTTTGCAGTGAACTGTAATTTGAAGATGCTTATGGATAACGGATCTACTGGGGAGATTAAACTGTATACCAGGCGCGCTGGAGCTGGTTCGGTGTTCATTGGTAAACGGGCGGTTCGGAATGTCACTCTCACGGTTTCACTTAGATTTTGGAATAAATGATGATGATAAGTGTAGAATAGATGATAGATGCGAATTTTGCTTAAACCGTATCAGATTTAGCGCAACAAAGTCGAACAGATGCGTTTTGGATGAGTCATTCTGTAGTTAACGATGGCTTAGCTTTAACAAGTCTAGGCGCAACCGCTGTCTTGAGGTAAGTGAATATAACGTTATCACGATCTACTCATGACCTGTGGCTGCTGGCCGCCTGGTCTTGTGACAATATCTGAGAATTTGAGGTAGGATGGCAAAGCCACCATAATTGGCCTAACTATTTACCAATTGGAAATATCCGTTAATATGGCACCGATCTTGTGTTCAATTAAAAATAAAAAAACGTACGTATTATAATATTGCAATGTTTGTTTTTTTTCAATTAGTATAATATTACCATTTCTCAGGTGCTTGTAGACTTTACGGCAGTCTACAATACCTACCATATTATTTATAATAAATTATATGCAAAATAAAATACTTATCATATAAAATATTATTATCAGTATCAAGACGTTGGCAGTAACTGTCAGTGATTTCCGCAAGGTGCAGGTGTTTGAACATTATAATCTTCGGAAAGATCTTAAGCCCTATTTGTAAAGATGGCATCTGGTATTATAACTTTAATCACGAGTTTCACAAACTCATTCATTAACATGTAACCTGACAAATTTAATAAAACCCAATATCGTCGATGAGCTAGACAATCATAACAAAGATACCTCAAGTCAAACTACTCAAATTGAGTAAATTTAAATAATACAAAATGTTATGAGATGAATAATAATAATTATTGTTAGCTATCGATTATTCGATAAACAATTATACACCTAGCAACTGAATATATCTGGCGTAATGGATAAGAAATATAAGTAAAAGTAAATTTAAATCTCACTCAGTCTAATTTTTATATTTTGTATTTTAGTAAATGTCTGAGGCTTTTCAAAATATGTATTTTCAAAAAGCTTTTTAATATTCCATCGCTCTCCGTAGAATCTTCCATGAAGTAACTAAATCAATAACTCCGCAGACAGTTGAAACAAAACAAACACATTAATTTATTATCAAAACGTCTAAAGTTTTCACCAGAGTCATCGTGCATTAATTTCAGTTAGGCTTCTCTCGGAAAAGCTCTGTTTACAGGCCGCCAAGAAGCTTTTTGCTGTTCGGTGTTATTTAAAACATCTATTCACGGATCTATTAGTAAATGTGATGAAATAGGATGGAGTATGACATTCAGAGAAAATCACAGTGAAAACCCTTTAAGAATATTTCCAGACATGATGACTAACACTATGACACCAGGAAAATCTTGATGATAATAATTTTGTGAGCAAAAGGAACACTGCAATAGATCTTAAAAATCAAAAAAAAAATCTTAAATTTTCCAAATGAACCAAAAAACAGATAATACTATGCACAAATTATAATGAATAACACACGGAAACTTTGGAGTTGCCATACAAAATATTCCAAATATCAATTTTCTTTTGGCTTTTCTGATTAGATTTAACGCTTTCTTCTTTTTGTACATAAAATTAAATCTTTCCTGACAAAGCAATCTCCTTTAAAATGTCATTAATTAAGAGTAAACTTGACTAAAAAGACAAAAAGTATAGAACTTTCCATTGGTGTTTTAAGCGTAAAGTGTTCTACCAATTTATGTCACCAACGCTCACGTATGCATGTGAAAAATGGAATATTAATGTATGTAATAGAAATTAAAAAATGACAAGTAGCGCAACGTGGCATTGAATAGTGCATGTTTGGAATAACGCGTAAAAATCACAAAATAAACAAATGGATAAGGTAGCAAAAAAGAGTACACGATATGATAGAGGTCGCTAAGTAGATGAATTGACAAAAAGCTGAACATGTCGCTTGGTGAGTGGATTTGGACAAATTCCGTCATACAGTAGTGTCCACGAGGCAGTAAACGCCCATAAAGACAACCTAAAACCCGCTGCATTGATGAACTCATAAAGTTTAGTGGATGTTCGTAGCAGCAAATAACTAGGAACCGAGAAGAGCGGAGGGAGCTAGTGGAGGCTTTCACCCAGCAGTGGATTGATCCCGGGCGATGATGACTTTTTTATAGTTAGGTATCCAAAATTTGTCGCTACGTGTTATTTTGTCAAAACGTATAATAATTTTTATACGTCTTGTTGAATAAAAAAAATGTATTTTGTGTAAATAGTAACATGTATGCGAATATACAATTCCATTTTAAGAATGTTGACAGTTGTTGTTTTAAATACGAACCCATGTTTGAATTCTCGACATAAATTGGTTAAAAAAATGTACATGTGGTTGGCGAATATAACCAAGAATTTGTGGCAAAAATAACGTATCGGTTTCCATCCCCGTCACCCACACACACTCTTAAGGTACCCGTTTTCTTTCTTGTGGTATGGGGCGTCAGCCAATATTAATTACCAATATAAAAGCAAGTAATTATATTATAAAATATTTCCTGATGATAGTTTTGTATCGTGAAAAGGTAGGCAGGGAACTTTTAATTCATATTTATTATGGTCAGTCTTTCTGTGTGATTAATAATTAGTTTTAGCCACCTATTTTTCCAGCTATTCAATAAGGATTCTATCATTTCGAGTGCTTAAAGTCAGACAACGTTATCTACAAAAAAGTGTTTTTTTTTTTTTGAGATAACGTTATTTTACATTTACGGCTACATGATAGTCAAACAACGTTATGTCAATTTTTTTAATTTCTTATTAAATCGTCAGTAAAGTTTAATGCCAACCACATAAGTAACCCTTGTTTTCATATATTTTTTAAACTATCCCTATAAATTTTAACATCATCATAAGCAAGATAAATGTACAATACACAATAAATTATAAAATATTAACGTTAGGTTTTAAATAAACATTTCCCTTGTTGAGTAACAAGAATCTAAAATAAGGATTTTTGGCTCTCCTGTAAAGTTGCATTTTTGTAGATAGTGTTGTTTGACACTAAGACCTCGATTTATGTCACCATATTGGATAAATCAGGATCATCTTAGCAATGTACTTATTTCCAACAATAATATAATATAATATTATCATAATGGGGTAGGTATTTACCAATTTACCATATAATAATATGTAGAATGATTACAAGATGACATATATTATGTTTCATTCAAATGGTAAGCAAAACACTGTGCTCACGCCAACATTTACTTTCGAATTTTGTAACGTAATAATTTATTTTTAATACTATGGGGTGGATGTATAAAAGTACATAAGTAACGTAAAAAACAGATAGTTAGAAAAGTAATAATTGAGTGAAGGGGGTTGGAATTTTTGAAAACGAATGGGAAGCAATTAGGGTAAAAAAATTGTAATATAATTTTTATTGTGCTATTTTTATTTATTTCTAGGAATTTTTAACTCGTTAATTAATTATGAACAACAACTTTGAATGTTTTGCCTTTAGCAAGTTATGATTATTTTATATTGAGTATTTTTCAAATTATGGAAAATTAAAACTTTTTAGGGGTCTTATAATATTATTATTCATTGTTCATAATATTGAAGATCTGTGAGGTTGCAATATTTTTTTCTCTAAGATTTTTACGTTAGAGCATAGGTCTTTAACCGTTCAACTTCGCTGGATCATAGGTACTTAGCAAATAGGTATTATCTTGGGGACCGCAAGGAAAAAATCAAAACCTTTTCTCTCTGATAAAAACAAAATTGTTCAAAGTCCAAGTTGATTATTCTATTTGCTTGATCACCTTTTTTAATCAAGATTCGATATGTAAGTTTCACTTTTTAAAATTCCGGAATGACGAAACAAAAAGTTTTTTCCCGTGTCAGTATAATTTCCGATTTTTTTGAATTTTTGAAACATGGCACGTTTGCCATAGGTTCACCACCAACATTATATGATAACGATTATTTGTATGTATCATAAGATCAACCTTCTTAAAATCACAACGGGTCTGAAATGTGTTTTGAAGTCGCCAGACATTTTAGATATGTTGACATTGTTTTATGTAAATATCTGCCTTTCGAAAACTGAAATAACCCTAAATAATTCAAAATGACCGTTTAAGCTGTGCATAACACACCCATGTAAAAACCAGCCGGCTCCAGTTTTTCAAATATAAAAGTTTTCCCTTTCCAGCCAGGCGTTTTCTGCCTCATAAAACAACGTATGGACAGATGGGGGATGATGCTACTATGTCTGGTTAACCTAGCACAAATAATATTATCGCCATGAGATCTTTGAACATAACATATTTTTTACATGATAACGTATGACGTCCTCATTACTACATGTAGTTCTTACAACTTTATTCTGGTTCATCATTATCATCCGGTGTCTATTCACTGCTGAATGAAGGCTTCCATTAGATATTTCTTCGACTTGCAGTCTTAAACTTCTTGCTGTCATAATTTTACCTTGTGGTATCTAATAACTTATTAGTAGTAAATTTTTTTTTTTTTTTACCTTCTAAAGATCGTATGTCACGTTTTAGAGATACTAGGTGCAATTTATTAATAATAATTACAAGATAAAAAGAATTTTTTAAATACCACAATTTTAAATTTTCTGATGAATCATATAAACTTGATAATTATGTATGAAAATTTTATGGAAATAAGGCAATTGTCAACAGATCATTTTTTTGCTATTTTGCAAAAATAAAAAAACACATGTATATAATACTGAAATGTCATTTTAATTTCCATAGTAACGCACGTATATATTAATAATTTATTTGTTAGGACCACCCCTTTAGCAACCAATAATAGTGGATTTGATTACGGATTTCTTCTGAAATAACTTTTCATACAAAACAGAATTGACTGAAAATGAATTCAATTCTACTTAAAAGTATTAAAAGACTGCATTGGAATCGTGTTCTGATATACCTATTCTAAAAGTTTCAAATATCTAGCTAGTCGGGAAGTTAGTTAAAAATCGATTGCAAGATTTGTACTGAATAAACAACCACGCGGACAAACAAGAATACGAGCTAAGAAAAACGTGGTAAAAATGTGACCTTTGTAATCTTTTTTTATGATTAATTTTATTAAAATGACACGTTTTAAGGTTTTTAGATACAATATATCGATTATTTAAAAACAAAATATATTTAATTCTGGATTTTAAATTCATTCGCAGAGGCGTTACGATCACACAATAAATACAAAACTGTATTTAAAAATAAAATACTCGGAAGCATAATATATTTAAGGCCCCTGAACAAATATATTATTACCCTTGAAAAAAACTTTTTTTAATTTTAAGTAATCAATACGGCTTAATCTATAAGTCAGCAAAACATTGATTTATTTGTCTATCTAATGACAAGGAAAACGTATGCAAATAAGTGGATTTCTTTATCGCACATGATTAGTTAGATTAAATCAGGGCGTTAAAAATGAAAGCAATTTATCCCATTTTGGTGTAAATTTCGTATTACGATATCAAGTAAATTTTAAATAGATATATTATTATTATCCACGCCACATGAAGCATAATTTCATAATTACCTACGTCAGCTTTTACCAAGATATTTCGGACAGTATCCTGAAGGCCGACTCCCCAAAAATCAAAATTTAAGAAAAAACATGATTTATATTTATATTAAGTGCGAGTTAGAAAGCATTCAGTTCACGTATAATCTCCGCAATATGTGTTGAAGTAAGATATAATATAAGTATATCAGCTTTTACTAAGAGGTTTTGGACAGTATCCCGAAGGCCAACACCCCAAAAATCAAATACAAAAATAAATATACAATTTATATTTATATCAAGTGCGAGTGAGAAAGCATTCAGTAAGCGTATAATCTCTGCAATGTGTTGAAGTAAGTTATAATATTTTATATTATAAATAAAGTTGTTAGGTTAGTAGTTAGTTAGTTAGTTAGTGTGAGTACGTGTTGCTGAAATATATAGTTTTCGAGTGAAATAATTTTATTTAATAAAGTATAAAAAATAGTAATCCATGTCGTGTTAAATGTTACATCCATACTGAGAAATGTTTCAGATATGTTATTAATAATAAAGTTGACACAAAGAAAATGAAATCATCCGGACAAACTCATCTCTTTTAGTATAACTGTTCTGAGGTGAAAACCACACAACTGATTAATAAGATATAAATATGATGTTTGAAGTAAGGTTCGCTTTATTACTTTAGACAATTAATTTCAAGGACCACAAATCATATTTACTGTCCTTAAATATTGAATGCGCGATTCCGTTACGTGATCAACGTCTATACATATTAATATGATAAAGACGCAACTATTTAAAAAAAAAAAACAATTTATTAACACTTATCTTCATTACAGACAATTATTAAAAACTGATAATGAATATAATTATTTTAGTTAAATTACGTTTTAGGTTTCCCAAACTTTTTTTGGAATGGAACAGTTCTCAAATCCTGAAATTTTGACACCCTATTTTTTTGTAGGGTAGGTAAAAAATACATACATTATCAATTGAATTTATAAAATGAAAAATAAACAAAAATAATTCATTAAATAATTATTTTTAAAACATAGCACATAAAAATATAAGCGAATGATGTTCTTAATGACATCGATGGATTCTGGGTCATTGAATTGAAAATCTTCTTGATAATACCAAGCGAGTTGAATTTTTATATCTGGTGTGGCGTCGAGCCTGTTCCTGGACTTTGTCTTTGTTGGAGCATAGTGAGAAAATCCTGCTTCACCTGTCAATATGAATTCAAACATGTATCTATTTGAACTTACATAATTTGGAAAAACACTTCTGAGAAAGTATATTATAACCAATAAAAAAAAATTGAAAATAGTAAGCCACCCCGGCAGGGAATCGAACCCTGCATCTCCTGGGTTTACGTCCGCGCATTATCCTCTATGCTACAAGGTGACATACTAATAGCGACAAATTTTAACTATTGGCCTTTTTAATACCTTTTCTTCAGCGCTCTTAGAAATCAAGCTATTTTGGCAATCGGTTTTTGTTTATTAAATCAAAGCAGGTACCTACAACTTTATTCCTAACCGACGTCACGACTTTCACTAATATTTTATGATGTAACTTACTTAAACCTGCTTATAACTTTTAATGAACTATTTCTTTTATTCAACGAATAATTCACAAGATTTAAGAATATACAATTCTAATTATTAAACATACGAAAAGTCGCATTGTAGCATTGAGGATAATGCGCGGACAGGGTTCGATTCCCTGCCGGGTTAGCTTACTTTTTTTTAAAAAAGATTTTGGTACTGTTCGGTTATTAGGAATACAGCGGAAAACACATTCTGAAAATACCCGATACACTGGATTATTTGTGAGTTTAGGTAAGTTTAGGTTAGGTTAACCTAAAAAATAATCCAGTTTATCGGCTATTTTCAAAATGTGTTTTCCGCTGTATTCCTGATAACCTAACAGCACCAAGACTTTTTCTATTGGTTATAATATACTTTCTCAGTGTTTTTCGAAATTATAAATGTTCAATAATTAGAATGGTACATTCTTAAATCTTGTGAATTATTCATTGAATAAAAGAAATAGTTATTGTACTTATATATTTATTGCAGCCATTATAGCTTATAAAACCATTCCAGATTGTCAGAGTTTCCCAAATTATAGTAAATAGGTATTCACTATAATTTGGGAAACTCTGTAAAATTAGACAGTTAGTCTCCATCATGAATAAATAAAATTGGTTGTAAGTTAATTCTAATAAAATGAATTTCATTAGGTAAATGATAATCCTCTCCTGGTATTAAACTTCACGGATAAATATAGTTAAAGGATTTATGTTAATATAAATTAATTTATCGGAAAATCCTTCACAAGTCAGTAGTTTTTTGGTTAGAGAGGATTAAAAATGGGATGTAACAATATGATTCAAGGATTTTATAGCTTATGGCTACTTTATATTATGAAAATAAGGCTTTGCCAAGAAATAAACGTGATATTTATTCCGCTTTTGTAAGCTTCCGTTGACTGATATTGCCTCTCCAATCGCAGTACTTAATAATGGTCAATGTGACATAAAAATTTATCAGAATTTATTGCGAATTTCGTTTTTATGAAAATATTATTTTGGTTTCAAAATACAATTTCCATTTTTACCAATCTTCGTTTTTTTTAATGCGAGTCTGAGAGAACCAAAGGTATACGAACGATAGATTTAAGCTAATTTTGGTTTTGATTATAATAAATATTAGTTTTAATAATTATTGTATTAATATTATTATTAATTTATTTAAAGCAGAACTGAATACTTATTCAACACATTGCTAGCAGAATCAAACTAGCATACTAAAGAGTGCGTTTTGCACCTGAATAGTATCTTCTACAAAACAGATCAATAAATAGAAATGTAAAAACCATCGCCGTGGACCAATATTTTGAAACAGGGTATTTTATGGCGGTCAAGCCATAAAACTCAAAAATAACAAATCATGTTAACGGACTCAATATTGGATGCATGACATTACATTTACGTAACAAACTTTAATATGTACATTATTATTATTATACAATCGTAACAATTGAAAATAATATAATTTTAACACATGTTAAAAATTATCCCATATTTTTCCACACTCTAGATCTGCTGCATATTATACCATACCCAGTAGGGTCAGTGACGTCCTCAGACAAAATGCCGCCCCCATGCAGCGAAATTTGTTGTACAGTATTTTTCATATCCTTTCATGACTAAAATATCTAAGAAATGTATTGTATATATATGTACATTACCGACAAAATATATACTACTAAATCTAATTAAAATGCTATCCCTGCTTTAATAGAAATATTGTGAGTCCTAGGTTTCAGATAGGTATATTTTAAAATACACCTGGCAACTTCCAAAATTCGTGACTGGCAAAAATATTTGGATTTTTTTTTAATTAGATACGTATTACCTACCTATAATTAAAAAATCTGCACGTATCATTGCTGGTCATCAAGAATGTGACCTCCAAGGACAACAGAAGTAAACTAGACATTGCGAACGCGACAAAAAATATAGTCCTGTTAAACCTTGTAGGTATGTCAATTACTCAATACATTTTGTTTCCAACCAGTGAGCTGATTTTTTAAAGATATTTCCGTTATTACTAAATTTAGGCAGATATTTATGTAAATATACATAATGATTCTCCTCCATTTGCTGCCTTTCAAGTAACTGCCGCCTCCAAGCGACGCTCAATCTGCCTATCCCCACGGGATGTCACTGAGTAGGGTAAGCCAGTTCCCATTAATTTTGTGTTCCCTGGTATCTTCAAAAAAAGCGAAAAAAAATCAATATATTGTGGTAACAGTACTCACGTACACATATGAAGTAGTACGAGTAGCGCAACGTGGCATGTAAAGGTGCATGTTGGGTATAACGTGGTAAAACACACCAATATAATATAACGAAACAAACGAGTGTACGCGTTATGATAGAGGTCGTTAAGTAGATTAAATGGCACTGAACTGGACATTTCAATCGGGATGTGGAGAATCGCTGGTTATATTGTAATACCTTAGGAGTATTAAACGACACCCACGGTGACCAGGCGGCTTAAGCGTTGTACTATCACGCCGTGGGTCTCAGGTTCGAATCCTGGGTCTGGCAAGTACACATATTGTTTTTCAATTTGTGTATGACGCAGGGTATGGACCTAATAGGTTGAGCAAGTGGCTGACATCCATTTCTCGTAAAAAACAAAATATGTTAATACAAACCTCTACCCTGTGGAGGCCCATATGATCCTATTAGGATCGGAGATGGTCGAAAAAAAATTAATAAAACGACTGCATGAACGCTTTAAAAACCACTATATAGACGAACTAGGCAAATACATATCGTGTATATTTTAATGTTTATCAGTATTATATTGAAAGTAAAATAAAATTATGTTTGAATTTCTATTAGTATGATTATCGTACTACGTTTTTTCATTTACCCATCAAACCAACTTCCATCTAACAGGTTCTCTTTACCACCAATTGACCTTCTACTGTGGTTGGTAAAAAAATATATCCATCAATATTCGAATATTTGAAAATATTTATCTCGAGATTGTTGACTGGGAAAAAATACGATACTGACGGGAAATAAATTCACGGCTGAAATTCGACCGGCATTCCTGTCGCAAATTGAACCATCCCCGTCTCCAATATACTATCCGGATTAAAATCCTCAAAAACCATCTGCGCCCACCCTGGGGGATGATCATATTGAAAGATGGCTGTCGTCCAAGTGAGCGTGGGAGGGATGACACCCCCAATGACTGTCTTCTTCTGCTTGGCTGGATATTAAATATTGAATGGATTATAAAGCGAGCTATTTTGATTCATAACTATTTATGAATTCATTCAAGAAATCAAATATTAAAATTATTCACTATTCCCTGTCAGCTTAAATTGAAAAGTCTGTGAGTGTTTGTAAATCGTTTTTTCTCTCACATTGTTCACCAGAAAACATATTAATACACTAACTTCACACCACAATTGCTCCCCACCCGATTTACCATAAGAAATATAGAAATAGAGGCTTTTCTTATTAATGTATTTTTAATAATAATAATAATAGATTTTGTATTTATTTATTCAGAAGATATTAAATGAAGAAAATACAAATGTATAACTGCATAAATAGATTAGGTTAAAACATTACGTCACCTATTTATAAAGTCATGTTTTTAATAATATCATTACCATATTAAAGCTAGTTGCTTGTTTTTGGCCGAATTTGAAGCCTTATAATACTATAATGAAATCATTGATAAATATATTATATTGAAATAGGTCATATCACCGAAATGAAAACATCAAGGTGTCGCGACAGTACAATCTTAATTTTAGCCAGTAGTAGTGAAATTTTGTAATTCATTTAAATGTGCCGACGATGACATGTTATTTACAAAATAGCACTTAGGTATCCAATGACATGCTTTCTTCCTCTATCATAATACTCTATCTTTGTCACTGCAGTAGAAAGTTGAAGATACTGAATTTCTTTTCAGACATTCAGACTTACCTTCCTACATGGTTCAATATATCCACCAGTGGGGATAAATAATTTGTAAAAAATCTTAGTTTAATAAATTATGTATCTTTTATAACGTCAAATGATTCAATGCACCAAGACGACACCGCCGAATATTATTTTTTCATTATATAATTTCCTGTACCAATTCTAAAAATATTTGCTAACCACATTGGCAGCTACTCCTTTGTTTCCCGCCTTATTTAAAAGTCCCGAAGCTAAAAAGCTAATGATTTAAGCATTCTTTTATGTAAATTATTTATAAATATTATGTACGTTACTGAACAGTCTCCTTTTCGACACGTTTAGAGCGGCATTCAATTTCATACATCTTGGAGTATACTTGTATACATTACCTCTTGAGAATAGTCTCTGCAATGAATCCGAAATATCAAAGAAAAAAGAAGAACACGAGTTGACAATCCAAAAATCTATTGCAATAACAAACAATCATGATGGTCATGAATCAGGATGATGATAAAGAAGCCGAAGATGTATGCAGGAGCGAGTTTTATTTGCAGCGTAATGATTGGTACAATCGTATAAATACAATGACAGTACATATTATCTACTGAGATAGTTACGAGTCAGGTACTTAGATTCGAGTGACATTTTGATAAATAATTATTCATTATTTATGCAGTCAAAAGTAATACATAAACATTATATTCCCATACATAATAATATTGAACGAGTCAGCGGTTTAAATACGAGTAACTTGTGAATTTTATTTATTATTACAGACATAATATAATATGATACTATGGGAAAGGATTATTCGACTAATTTTCCATTGCGACACCGTATTTCATATCTTCATCCAATCTGCTGATCCAGCTAAACAGTAAACTTGTTTACCGTTATATGAGTCACTGAGAAATTATTATTGCGGTCGAATAATTTCATACATTAAAAAAAAAATGATATTTGATCACTAATATACTGACAGCTACAAAAGTCTCAAACATATGCTTCCATCAATAATATGGCTGTACACTGGGCTATTTCAATCAAAAGTTTATTATCTATTAATGGCTACATTATTCATTCAAATTCTCTAAATAGATATTTATTTTTGTGTTGTAATATATGTGATATGGAATTATCGAATATGTATGTTTGTTTATATTAAAATGTTATTTTTGGTTGTATTATATTTCCAATAACAATACTGTTATATTTCCTTGCTGTGTATATAATATTTTCTGTATTAAATAAAGAAACAATTACATAAAAAAATGTTATTACCTACTCCCAAAGAAATCAAATGAATGTTCAAAATTTGATTAAGTGAGGCAATTTATTCGATTTCCCAATATTCAAAAACATTTTATTGTATTTACTCCGCCGTCTTGAGAGGAGAAGGGTGACTTTTGTTATTTACTGTGTGCTAAGGGGCAGTAATTTAAAAGACGAAAGCAGTGCTTTGAAGGGAAATTAGCGTATGCTACTGGAAAATTGTTGTTTAACTTTGCAAAAGACTTATAAGAATTTATTTTCGGCAAAATTTTGGACATTATTATTGTTTAAATATTCTTTGTGATTCGTGCTTCTGTCTTTTTTAGTAAACCATGAAGCAACGAATGCTGAATTCTGCTGTAAGTATTTCAGGTCTTATTCATCTTCTTAAACCACATTCTATTCATTGAACATGATTTCTCATTTTTAGTGCCTTGAATCCTTTTGTGTCATTTGAATACTATTGGATGATGAGATTTGTTTAAAAATCAGAATATATTCAGAATTCAATAATCAGACGGTTTTATTAAAAATATAACTATTCTTTTAAATACATGATTTTTTTTAACTTACATTTATATTTTTAGAGTAGGGTTTTGCCTTTAAACATTTTTAAAAACATTTTATAAAAAACTTTATTTGAGAATCAATTTTCCACCAAGTGGCCATAATCAATAGTTTATTAAATCATTAGCAAGTGCAAGTATATTATAACTAAAATTTTGGGAAATCCTGACGTCGGTTCGTAATATTAATGTAATTGATACCTTGATCATAAATGATCTTCATTAATATTTTCTATCACTCCTTAGTTAGAAACAGACTTGAGAGTGGGTCTATCGTTTGGGCCCGCATCAGTTGAAGTACGGCCTTATGGTGGAGAGAGTCCAAAAGAATTTTTTAAGACTCCTTTACTTTCGGCTGTATGTATATTATCCGTGGCTCTATCCGACTGATTTTCTCTTAGGGATGCTTACACACTGTAGCTTAAGGGATCTTTATTTAGCTACATATGCGTATTTAGCTACACTAGCGTAAATGTGAACTCTGCCATTCTTGGTGGTGTTGGCTTGTGTGTCTCTGATAATTACCTTAGGAATCGAGGGCATCCGTTGTTTGTTCTCCCACGGTGCAGAACTAACCAGCCATTAGTAATGCTAATTGGGAGGGCAGTAACCATGTTTAATGAAATCGCTTCGGATATTGATATATTCCACTTACATGAGGGTGAATTTAGGTGGACGTTGTTTTATAAGTTTTTAAGATAGGGTCTATCAAAGTTCACTCTGTGTGCTTCCATCTACTTTTATTTTGTTACTTATTTTATTTCTTATTTTAATACTTATTCTGTGTATTTTTATTTTTAAAAATTAAACACTTATTTTATGTCATGTCATGAATGTTGTGAATTTATAATTTGTTATGTTCATTATAATATGTAAAATAAATAAATTTGATTTGATTGATTTCATTTGATTTGATAAAGTCAATCGGTAAAATTTAACACAATTTGTTGAGCACTTCAGGATGTAACAATGACTAGTTAATTTCATTTTAATTAGATAGGGCACACATGGCTCCATTGGTAAAGTTCATTGGTGCGAATAAATGAATGATGGTTTGCGTCCCACTAGGCGTCGTATTTTTTTCAAGGATTTTTTCTGGTAGGTAGGTATATATTTGTGTTTTCAAAGTGTGTGTGAGTAATTTAATTTTCCGATTCAATTTTTCGTATTCTTATTATCAAAATATATACCTATTAAAGTCGCAAAATAGAATGAAAGACAATTTTTTTGTATAAAATCGATCTTCATCAATGACAATGAAAATATTAAACTGATCAAAAAGTACGCATATCTAAGACAACAGAATGTCAATTGATTGTAGTATGTATGACATGTAGAGCATTTAGGCGTCTGAATAGTATCTTCAAAAGTGATCACCCATTGTGTCTCAACCGTAAAGTGTTCAACCAATATGTGCTACCAATGCTCACATATCCGTGTGAAAAGGGTGCATATTGAGCATAATGCGAAAAGATCATATAATAAACCAATGAATAAGGGATTCGATAAGAGTACGCAACGTGATATGTCTTTAAGCAAATAAAATGACAATGGGCTGGACTTTGCACTCAATGAGTGGACAACCACTGGATAAATACGCGAGGGGAACTAAATGCTCTCAAAGATGCCCTAAATTCTGCTGAATAGACGAACTCATGAAGTTGTGTGGATATCCGTGGCAGTGAAAAACTAGAGACCTAGAAGAATAGAGGGAGCTAGCGAAGCCCTTCATCTCTAGTGGATCGACCCCATATAATGAAGGTGATGATTATTTTCAGAGAGGTAAGAGCATGGCCCCCACATCCTGAAGCGGGCTCCCTACCTTTTGCTCAGGTTTAATTAAGGCAGTGTGATTTTCTACAGTAGTATTCCCCTTGTGGTTTCCACGGAACCCCAGAGTTTTTTTATTTATATTTATGTATTTATTTATATATTATTTATTGAGTATTTTGTATATTTTTAGCGATTTTTAAATAAATCCAGTTGATTTATTGAGTTGTCAGCACTCAGCATAATACTCGTATTATGAAACAGGTCGCAACCTCCTTTTGTGGTACCTAACCAAGCAACATTCAACCCTTCGCCATATTGGAGAAAAAGCCATGTTGTAAGTCAAAAACACACTTAAATTAAGTAATTATAAAATAAAATTCTACACGTGAAATATCAATAATTATCACATCAAATGACATCACACAACCACATATTTTTAAATGTTAATTCTTTCATTTAGGAAAATAGCGCCGCAGGCGACTTTCTACTATTAGCGAAAAATTATAGTGTGTTTTTTTCACTTAACTGGTCGACCCACCACGCTGGGCCTCCTCTAAGCCCGGGCCCCCAGGCTAGAGCCCTGTCAGCCCTTCCTTTGTGGGGGCCATGGGTAAGAGAATCTACTAGCCTAATATTTAAGTGTGGTTAAGTCTTATAATAGCTACCCACTTGGATTAATAAATGTTATATTATTAATTTTGAAAATGGAACCTATTGCTTTATAAGTACACGCTCTGGCATACAAAATCGTTAAAATATAAAATATTCGACAACGCCATAAAATACACAGCAACAAATAGATACTACGTGTAAAAAATAGAGTGAGGTTTACATAAAAAAAAAAAAAATGTGACAGAACCGTGCGAAACACAATTCATTTTTTTTTGCGGTAAAAATGTTGATATTCTATGTTTTGAAACGGCCTCGGGTTATTATCATGAAATTGAAAACCCGTTATTAAAACACAACGTCTGAATTTCATCTCATTGTTTTTCAATTTGTTTGACTAAAAATTACGAGCATTTTTTTCCATTCTAGCTTTGTTATGAAAGTATATGAACGTTTAGAAAAAAAATGTTTCACATTTTTTTTTGTGTTAAGGAAAAAGCGTTTTAAATTATTTATAAAAGGCGGTGTCTGCTATGAGCGTATAAAAAATATCTACCTACTAATATTGAAAAAAAATATTTTGCTATAACCTTGAATAAAATAATTGTAGTAGTGAGAGGCCAACGGATCTAATTGCAAGATGATTGAGCTAACTTTAATTATAAATACTTCTGCAAATGTCAAGTAACAGAAATAGAGGAATATGACAATCATATTCTATGTCACATAGGACTTACACCTGGAAAGTATGGCGTCGGATTCTTAATACATAAAAACACAAGAACAACATAGAAAACTTCATAGGTATACCAGATAGAGTAGCACTATTGAATTTAAAGATACAATGAAACGAATTATCTCTTATACAAGTATACGCACCCACAAAAATAGCGAAAGAAGAATAAATTGATACTTTTTATACAAATGTAAATAAAGCTATTAAGCAAGCACATAAAACTTTTATAATAATGGGCGACCTAAATGCAAAAATAGGCCAACCCAGACAAGACGAATACTTAGCTACGAAATCAAACGGGTATGGAGAAAGAAACCACAGAGGCCAGAGATTAATACTTTGGAGGAGGCCTTCACCCGAAGAGGGGTTCTTACAAACCAAACAAACTAATTACATATCATTGTTTAATTTATAAACATTATGTAATAGTATTATACAAAAATTAAAAATCTTAATATATATATATGTACCTATTACACAAAAATATAAAAAATAATAATAATTAATATTAAATAAACTAGAAAATAAGTAGATAATACAACCATATATAGATATATATACATAATAGATATATTCATAGGTTATATATATATATTCATTAGTTATAGTCATTTATTTTTGCTTGTAAGAAATAAAAAGGCTTTTTTATTTATTTATTTACTTCTGCAATTAATAATGATGTCGTATTTTTAAAATAATATATACATTATTACTATGAAACTAAAATTGCAGAAATTTCTGCATAACAAGTGCGGCCCAGTGGCGAAGGGTAGAGTAGGTAGAGTGAAGATCCGACAGAAATCGTGCACACTATAATTTCTGAGTCTTTCATATTTGGTTTCATTGAACTAAGACGTCAATGTGCCGATACTGTTTGTTAGTTTTTAAAAATTCATTAAACGCTGCCTAAACCAATATATAATAGTTTTGGTATGTTATTGGCGATCCGCCAAAAATAGTACACAACATTAATTTAAAGATGGTGATAAATTCATTAAGCCCTGGATATACCAAGCTATAATAAATAAAACATATTCTTCTATCTATAAAAAAATCCAAAATTATTTACGATTTAGTGGTATAATTTTAGATATTTTATAGATAAGATGAATAGTTGATGACTATAATCTATTATGGCTTGGTTAACGCAGGGTTAAGATGAATTTTAAAAATTAATTTAAATAATCTACACATTGTAGTCTTAATTCAATGAAAACAAATACATGTGACTGAGATAGCCTACCTCCACCCTTCGCCACTGCTATGGCCAGTATATAACTTAAGTAGAAAGATTAGTGAAATGAAAAAATCGCAAATTTCTATATTATGGTTTTTCCATAATATTATAAATATTATAGGACTTGTATAGATCTACCATCGTAAGTTGGCGGCCGGTCGAATTTGAAACTAAAATTGTCTATCGAGGATAAATTTGTTACAAATGCCATATAATTTTAAAACATGTTTGGATTGCATAATATTTGTACAGAAATCTACTACCAATAAAAATTATAAATTACCATTTTTTTGTTAGTTATGGTAATATTCTCAATGTCATACTAGCGCCCTCCCTGAAACGCCAATTTATGATGGTAGATCTATACACATGGATGGATTTACTTGCACCAATAGTGTGTATTTTAAACCATCGCGATTATAACTGTTTACAGGTAACAGTGCTGACTGCCTCGCTAATCTTATTCTTCAAGAGTAAGCGAGACGCGATATTATCATTGTATGGTACTTGACAGGTTTTGAAAATCGGTTAACCTCAAAATGAGTCTCTGCGTCGTTTACCGGCATGTTCACCACAACCGTTCTACTTCTATACACTGTTACAAATAAACTTACGTTCTTCTTATTGTGCCATCCCCTAGCGGAGGTCGGCCACCATAAAGGCGATCTTATCTTTGTCATCTGCTACCCGGAACAGTTCAGTGGAGTTGCACTCGTACCAATCACGGAGGTTATTAAGCCACGAACTGCGGCGCCGTCCTCTGCTACGCTTCCCATTGATCTTTCCTTGAATGACAAGTTGGGGAATGCTGTATTTTTATCCTCTCATAATGTGGCCGAGGTACTGTAGTTTCCTGGTTTTGATACTACGTAGAACTTCTCGGTCCTTCCCCATTCGATTGAGAACTTCAACATTTGTCATCCGGTCAGTCTAAGGAAATTCGAGGATGCGTCTAAACTTACCTTACGTAACTATAATTACCAATACAATATTATAATATTGTTATCACGATGTGAACTATGAAGTATTATTTGTTGTGTTTTAGAAGTACTTGACTAAAGTAATCTGTTCCAGTTTTGAGAAAAGCGAAATTCTACTTACAACCAAAAAGTGAGTACAAAATAATTTCACCTACGATTGCTCGTAGAAATTAAAATATCATTTATTTTATACCACAAACAGTGTAAACTATGCGATTTTTATTGTTTTGAGACTAATCCGTCAATTACATTGAGCTACTTTACGAGCTGTTTGTTGGCTAATTTAAAAGCGGGCAATTCAGCTAGTGCGATTGTGATGATGACACACAAAACTTTCCATTCGCTGAGAAACCAACAAGCTAGCGACTATTTTGACAGATGTCGCTACTACGCTCTACTGCGCAGATGCAGTAGGCCCATATGCGATTACAATCTGCTTGCTAGCTTGTTCGATGATGACACTGAGCGACTTTACAGGCAGATTGTAAATTTACCAACAAGCAGCTCGTAAAGTAGCTCAATGTCATTGACGATTAAGGTAAAGGTTTAATTACAATAATCGTCGCCATTGTATTATTGTTTTAATTTAATAAAACGCAATTTTTTTTGTAACACTTATTCCACTTTTAATCAATAGATTAGGACCGGTTTCGTCCGTTTTTTAAATTAAAACAATAATTCAATGCAGTTCCACCATGAATTGACTGTTAACAAAATAAAAGAAAATCGTCGCCATTCTGTAATAAAGTTTTTATTTTATAGTAAAAACTTAAAAATAAAATAAATACCTACTTCAAATCTCGACAGTATATGACTTCATTGTCATTCTATATTTATTACTACTTTAAAATGCAATCATGACATAAAACTCTCTGTCGTCAATTGAAATGCCATCTATGCAACGCTTGCATAAACACAATGCTGCTTTACGGTAGCGAATAACTATGGCTTCTTACAAAATCTCAGAGCAACCGTTATTGCATATCAGTACACTAGATGTTGGATCTGGTTCGGCCACGTACTGTGGATGCCAGAAGAGTATCTTAACACGACTTACCTGTTCTTCAAGCCAACTGGCTTCCAGTTTCCTGGAAGGCCGCTACATATTATTTTAATAACTGTAAATTGCGGAGCTACGGGATGCTGATATGACGTGGAATCAGCAACGTCCCTAGATAAAATGCCACCCCTAAGCAGCGCCAATATTTTTATCATCCTTTCATGCATCCAATTTCTAAGAAATATGTTGTTTGGATACATTACGAATAAAATATCAGAATACTTATTCGCAAATCTGCACGTGTCGTTTTGGTCACCAAGGACATCGAAGGGCAACGGAAGTAAACTAGATATCGCAAACCTGACAGAACCAGTGAGCCGAGTTTTTAATGGAAAGTCATTTTCGTTATTACTAAGTTTCGGTAGCTATTTATATATAGTATAAATGATTTGCCTTCATTTGCCGCCCTCAAGTAACTGCCGCTCCACAGCGACGCTTAATCTGCCTACCCTCACAAGACGTCACTACCTGGAATGATGCAAGAAGACTGGCCGATGTAGAAGAAGTCGTCAAAATTAACTGAAACTATACAAACAAAAAATTACATATTACTATATAATAGATATTACGTGATACTTCATAATTATTCAGTTAAACGTCACGTATATCACTTGGATTCTCAACCCATCAATTGGTGTTTTTATGTAACCTTAAAAATAATAAATATTTTTTTCGCAGAACGAAGAACTACAAAAATATATATTGTACTGTTTTTGTAAAAGTAATTTAAGGCGATACAAACAATAAACAAAGCCGTACATCAAATAAGAAATATTATTGAAGGTTCGTACAACTGATGTACACTGATGTAATATTAAAAACACCGATTTCTATTTTATATAGGTATATTATATATTTAAAATGTAGTAACCTGATCTTATTTGATACTCTTCTAGTCTACAAATAAAAGATTGGAAAATGCTGGATTAATATTGAATTTCTAGGCGTATAGCCAAATTATATTAAAAAATATCGGGTGATATTACAATTTCCTTTATTTAATTGAATTATGTACAACTGCTTTCTTACTAAGACTGTGACTTTTTTTATTAAAAAGAGACTGAAGAAAGCTATGACCCCCAGTTAATACGCTTCAGATGATTATTCATGTGTTTCTAACTTCGTTCCAGTTCCGTTAATTATATTTATAATAGGCTTAAGAAACGCTCTCTATAATACTTGAAAATAAAATACATTTTATATAAACATTAAAAAATATATTATATATAAATAAATAACCATGGACGCTTAATGTTAGACAAATTTAAATATTACGAGTAGCAAAGTGTGGCATGGACAAGTTCATGTTGAGCATTACGCAGAAAGACCACAAGATAAATCAATATGAATAAAGCAGACACTTATACGTAATGTGATAGCGATTGCTAGGTAGGTGAATGAGCAAATGGTGAAAGGAGCTAAGAGAGGCCGTAATCCAGCATTGTATCGAGCCCAGTAGATTATCACTCTTAATACTTGTCTGACTTTGTCTATATTTACATATTGTGAATTCGCAATAATCAGATTTCTTTTGTGTTATTGTTTTAATATTTCTATTCATATTATTATTCAATAATCTTTTTGCTATCACTTTTATATTACAAGAAACATTAAAATTTATTAAATATTAAAACATTAAAATTACTATACAATAATCAATAGATCATTTTTCCGAATTTCAAAATAACACACAGAATTATTTCGTTATTTATTTCCCAAAATAAATTTCAATTAAATGACAGTCGATATTTAATAGTCATGCATAATTTTGAATTCAGAATTTTGTATCAAAGTTATATTTTTTCAGTTTACTTATTAGTAATTGGCAACACAACAAAAAACATATTATACATCCAGACTCCTCTATTTTCCGAAAGACCTGTGTTCGATTCCCATTCGGTCCATGCCTTTTTATGTTATGTATTTCGAAGAAATGTGTTGTCCTTTGTGGTTACTATTGAAAAGCAGTCGGTTATGAATAGAGGGGTGTGAGGTGACAAAGGTTACCCTCTCATGTACGAATAATGAAAACCATCTACTGAATCCATTTTTTAAATGTACACTATTAAATGATAATACCACGCATTGTCACGATCGGAGGTGAACTTGCCCCGTGTCAATGTAATATAAAACATATAGTATTTCGGTTATTTCCATTTATTCAATGGTCATCTATGATATTGTATACCGTGTATCGATATCTTGCTCTTCCGTCCCGAATAGAAATTTGGTGACAGTGTGTTTACAAAATAGTTCATTCAGAAGTAAACTGAACTGAGGTGACAGAGACTGTTCATTGACACCTTATAAATAAAATTTGACAGGTGAAAAACACAGTAGAAGAGAAGCATACGTGGTTAACTATAGTTTAGAGCAGGTGTTACAAGTATGCAGTATGAAATATTTCCAATAACAACTGGAAAAGTTGTCGGATTCAGGTAGGACATTTCTCCAAGAAATATGTGGGGGACTTAAAATAACTTTGGAGGTGGATGAGAATATAGAAGGTCATTGCCACTTGGTTGTTGAGATGAGAGTTTATTGGTTGATAAAAGAATACATGAAGCACCTAGTTTCAAAAGCCCCTAAAACGATTTTAGGTAGTTCTGAGAAAAATGAGAAAAACGATTTTAGGTAGTTTTGAGAAAAATGAGAAAAAATCATATCTATTAAATCTGTGAACTTTATGTATTTATTTTTTAATTCGTTAAATTTTAAAGAGTATTTTGGCTTTCCCTTTTAGGGAAATTTGAAAAGCACACCCAACCATTTTAGCGGGTTTTGAAATTTACCCTAATTCTTGATCATACGTATTGACGGTTTTTGGCGGTTTTTAAAGTTCAATCTTTGGCCATCATATAATTAATAAAAATATCCATCTAAATACATATCTAACTCAAAAATTTTCAAAAACCGTTTTAAGGGCTTTTAAAACTAGGTGCTTCACCTTGAAAACAATAATAAGGATGATAACGTGAGTTATGAGAGGACAACAGTACAGCATTCCCCAACTTGTCATTCGAGGAAAGATCAATGGTAAGCGTAGCAGAGGACGGCGCCGCATTTCGTGGCTTAAGAACCTCCGTGATTGGTACGAGTGCATCTCCACTGAACTGTTCCGGGTAGTAGACGACAAAAATATAAGATCGCCTTGATGGTGGCCGACGTCCGCTTGGGGATGGCACAATAAGAAGAAGAATGTTAGATTATAATCGCGTGGTAATGATGTACTGGTGATATCGAGGTGATCAAGAGATTAATTTTATTCTATTAATGAATTGAGAAACCGAATTTGAGTAGAATAACGGATGTACTATGTTGAATGAAGAGCTCGTGATAATAGTGGTATGTCTCGTGATGAACTCGATGAGTTGAGTGAGGATTCATAGATTGTCCTTTTAATTTTTACTAATGCAGTACATAATTACAGGAGATATTGTCGTAATTACTAATCAAAACAGAGCCTACTGATCTAGTTATGATTGAGCAAACGCTGATAATTATTATCACTTAATTGTTTTGTTTAAAACAACAAAACCTACAAATTAAAGTTTGTCACTCATTTAATGCTGGATGGTAATGATTTATACATTACCAATAACAATAATTACGTCGACATGGCGTTTTTATATTATGTTTATATTTTTAGTAAGTAACATTTACTAAATTGTATTCTTGAGAGCCAGTGTATCGTAAGTATTATTATGGACCTAATAGGTTGAGCAAGTGGCTTACATCCATTTTTCTTAAAAAAATATATTAATAAACCTACACTCTATGGAGGCCCATATTATGATCTTATTAGAACCAGATATGGTCAAAAAAAAGAAAGATAATGTATATAAAACCGAAATAACTATCGATTTAAAAGTATCTCGTAGAAGTTATTATAATTTATATTATTCTTTTAATCGAATTCTAAAAAGTAAATGCTTACTCACTTAATCAAAATATATCAATTATGCACTTTCGGAAATTAAAGATATTTCAACTGCTAGGAGAATATGGACTTGGCTTTAGTTTTTTGTTTTCGTAAATAATTTTGTTTTGATAAGACATGTTAAAGGCTGTGTGCAAAGATTGTATAATATTGAGTAATATCGAAAAATTTGACATGTTGCATTCTTGACTAGTTTGTTTGTGCGATTCTGCTTAGACTAATTAATTATTGACTAGTGAAAAATGCTAAGCTTTCAAAAAGTTTGCAACGTCTTACAGCGAGCAGTCTTTTTCCATGAATGTTTAATGAATGAATCATAATATAAAATACTGACCTGATTGTACGCTAACGGACGTTCAGGAGGTCACTCTTGGGACAAAGCTCATCTAAACTTTTTAGTGCGCTTAGCTTTCGATGAGTCACATTATACATCCGCTCAATGAGTGTGGAAACGTGGCAAGTAGTTGAAGGAAAACAATGTTCTGTTAACTGGATGTTAGAGTAATTGAGGTGTCTAATTATAAAAAGCGAGAAGTCCACAATTCGATATTTGCGGGAAACAACGTTTTTATATTTTTTAAACTTCAATTATTTGTTTTAACATGAGATTATTTTTTCCGTTGTGTTCTATGTCAAAATTAGAACCAAATAACACTTTGTTTCAGCCGATAAACTCTTAAATGTAATAAATAAAGGCAAAATAAAATTGGACGTAGCGCTACTTGAACCTCACTTTTTAATTTATCCTGCATAAGGTACATATTTCCGTGGCACTGTCATGACTTTACCGGATGCTACAATATGGGACACATCATTTCCAATATTGAACGTTCCATTATTGGCTGACTTAAACACGCGCAAAATCAACCAAGCTTTCAATAATATGAAACACGGACTTGGCGCTTTTTGTAATAAATCGAGACTTAAATATTTTTTTTCGTAGGTTTTGTCGCGTTTTGGAATTTATAGATCAATACATATTATGTAACATTATACAAATAACACGTGCGTATTTTTTTCGCGATTAAAACCAAATGTGGACTTATCGCTTTTTGGAATTAGACGCCTCAATTTTTAGTTTAATAATAATAATTGAATTTTATCCTCCAATAACAATAACACGTAATGGATACTAACACGTGTTACTTAACAGTTATTTAAACAAAAATATTTTATATCGAATTTCTACTATTCTTCATTTGTTTTTTTTAACTATTCAAAAATAGAACACATTTAAGCAGCGGTATTAATTTTTACTAGCTAAGCCAGCTGGCTCTCGCCAGTCTGTCTCGCTAGGTCTTGCAGACAGCTTTTCGTTATAATGACATGGTGTTGGATTTTAATATAATTGTAAAGTATGTATAGACGGCGCCATAGTTTTCTCTTCGGGATGGATTTTCATTCACGTTAGACAGTTTGACATTTCGCTAATTTGTCAGTTTTACGATTTGCATGTCGTCACTGCCATACAAATTTGTAGTCGCATGCGTAGTCTATTCTGGAGTCTGGCCTTCACAATATCGTCTGACACCACTTCAGGCTGCTAGGCCTAGCAGAATCGCCGATTGCTACCAATGACATTTTAATAATAATACAATATATGTGTAGGTATGTGCATTTAAATATGATAAATAATTATACATCTCATTCGTTCGAATATACAGCAATAATATGTGATTATCTTAAAATGCGATCCATTATATCAAAATATTAATCTCTTCCGGGTCCCATTTACATATTAAAAAAAGGTTAGCAGCATAAAAAACAAATTTAAACATTGTTTTATTTCATTGTCTATAAAAAATAAATGCATGCAGCCATAGAATATTATTTACAAAATCAAATTTTAAATTCAAAATTAACCTTAACCAATATAGTTTTTCAGTGCGGGACATTCATATTGAGACAAATGGTAATAAATAATAAAACAATACATATTATATCTGAGAGGAATAGACCAATTCTGATAAAAACAGGAATTTATAAAACCTAAAAATGTGGAATCAGCTTAAAGAGGCCTTCATCCAGCAGTGGATTGATACAGGTTGATGACGATAATGACGATATAAATGGGTAGGTATATAAAATCACAAATTATATATAAAAATATAGCAATTTATATGATTAAGAAGAGTAGAATTAGGTTTGGGATAACCTTCATCCAGCAGTGGATTGATCTTGGTTGATGATGATAATGACAATATTATGAATGGGTGAATATAATATCAGCTATTTTGATAAATATAGCAATTCATATGACCGTATGACTGACAGAAATACAAACAAATTAGAAAGTCCTTCATCCATCATTGCGTTGATTCAGGCGCATGATATTATAATATAAATAGATATAATATAATATCACCAATTTTGATAAATACAGTAATTCAAATGACATAAAGGAGAAGAATCAGGCTAGAGAGGCCTTTATCCAGCAGTGAATTGGTTCAGGTCGATGATGATAAGGACGATAGAAATAGGTATAATATCACAAATTCGTTAAACCTATAGTAGTAGAATCAGGTTGCGGAACCCTTCATCCATCAGTGGATTAATTCAGGCTCATGATATAATATAAATAGATATAATATAATATCACCAATTTTGATAAATACAGCAATTCATATGACAGAAAGGAGTATAATCAGGCTATGGGAGGCCTTTATCCAGCAGTAGATTGGTTCAGGTCGATGACGATAAGGATGATAGAAATAAGGATAATATCACAAATTCGTTAAAACAAACCCTTCATCCAGCAGTGGTTTGATGATGATGATGAAATTCATGACTATCAAGAATACAATCAACGTAGAGAGGCCGTCATCCAGCAGTGGATTTATTAAGGCTCGTGATAATAATGGCATTATAAATATAGATAGGTAGATGGTATAATATCACTGATTTTGATAAATATAATAATTCATGTGTAAGTAAGGAGTATGATAAGGCTAAAGAGGCCTTCATCCAGCAGTGGATAGGTCCAGATTGATGATGATAAGGATGGTAAAAATAGGTAAATATTATATAATATCACAAATTTTGTTAACTATAACAATTCGTATTAATTTATTTCATTGTTTGCAATGGCAACTTAATATGACTATATTGTAATCTATCGAAATTAGTAGCCTAATTATTTAATAAAAAAGAGTTCGTGAACAGCCACAAAGAAGTATTTAAAAAAATCAAATTTGTTATTAATTAATAGAAAACACATCTTACAATAAAAATGTCTGATTGAAAATGATTATTTAACATGCTAATAGAAATTTCACATTTTCGATTGTTTCTGCAAATTCTAAATTTGAATTCTGACACGTCAAACATAGATAACAGACGTATATATATATATATATAGATTCGTAAGTTCCATACAAGAAGATGCCCCCTATAATTAGCACCATCTATTAGCGTGACTAGAAGTTTTGGCTATGACAGAACCATAGATCCGAACCCAAAAAAGTATTTATAATTATAAAAACGAAATTGTGACAAAAATTAATAAAAGTCAATATTTCAATTCAGATAGGTACACTTTATTGCAATGATAATCATATTGACAAATTATGAGTAACAATATAAATTTATGAGGACATAATTATGTAATAAAAATAATTGTTATGCACTCCCACCACGGAAATTATTTGTCAGCACTTCCTGTCAGATTGATGACTTCATTAATTATTTCATATATTGTGTAGCTTGAAGATTTCTTTATAAATGTTCATCGCTTGACGATCAACAACATATTGATGTAGATTCTGAAACAATAATTTTAAAATCTACTTAATCTCAAAATATAAAATGACAATGGTCACCATTTACACTTTTGTTAGAATGCGCAAATATAATATAGACATTTTATATAGGTAGGTACGTAATTTACTCAAACATAATCTTCTTTATATACCTACCTATGTTTTATGTTTGCCTTGGTAGATTTGCAAACGTGAAAATTACAATAGGAAGGTACTATCATTATTTCGATACCACGACTGCAAAGAAATTTCAAGGGGCATACAATTGTATATACCCATAAACTTAATATAATAAAAGTAGACTTACCCATTAATTTATTTTATCAGCTATCGGATTGCAAAACCTTTTATCAATATGGTTTAAAAACGCCGAACAGCAATATTATTCTGACACTTGACACTTGGACAACTGCTTTTGTTTTGAAAATATCATATAGAATTGACATGAAATTTGAAAAGACTGATCGAAAGCTAGAATGTTGATTGGCTGGAC
This sequence comes from Rhyacophila brunnea, assembly GCF_057557595.1. Classification (NCBI taxonomy): domain Eukaryota; kingdom Metazoa; phylum Arthropoda; class Insecta; order Trichoptera; family Rhyacophilidae; genus Rhyacophila; species Rhyacophila brunnea. Next base: position 16,125,987 of record NW_028232893.1, on the reverse strand, counting down.
CATGGGTGAGCTCTGATTGGTCATTGAAATGGCCTTGTATCATGCGACTTCGTGTGTGACCGTGCTACCATCTATTCTGAAAACTGATTATTAGGTGGTCACGTTCGCTGTATGGAACTTTCATCCCCCTGACGTCAAATGAACCTGTTATAGGCGAAAACAATTGAAAATCAATCATATATTTCAGTTTGACAGATAAGTGGCAGTGAAGTAGTTTTAGATTATATTTTCGTAATAATTAGTGAGGAAATATGTATTTATTTTGTGTTAAAACTCAAGAATACGCCAATGTGCTACATACAGATTTGAATAATTTTGTGGAATATTAATTTAGATATTTTGCAATATTGATTATATAGAAAGAATTAAGCGACATTATAATCGATTTGCGGTAGACGAAAGGCAAGATGCGAAAATGTATGATGACGGATGTAAAACGCGATTTAAAAACTATAGTATCTGTGATTGTGTCGAGTTTTATCAGATTGTGCCCGATTCAAATGGAAGTAGATTTGGGACGATTGAAGTGAATTCCTTAAATAATCAACAAAGTGGTATTTAAATAAAAAAGTTGACGTATTTTCCAAAATCTCTTAGGATAATAATATATAGGAGATAACATGGAAAAATCGTAGCAGAACTTAAGCCAGGACTTTCAACGAATTCGTTGGGAAGATAATTAACACTCTCGTAATGCGGTGCAGGCAGAACATTCTTTGCATGCCATGAACGGTAAGGCATACAAATATCTATGTACTGGAAGAGCTAGGCAAATAAGAGACACATTCTTTAATTCTTTGGTTCAATATACAGTAATAAGGTTATACCACCCATAGTTGAATATCGTCCAGATATATTGTCCATAATTATTGTCTACTAATTATTACGACGTAAAAACTATATAAATAGCGACCACGTACCAACACCTTTCGCGTATCCAGAAATTTGTACATAAACAGTTCACCGCAAGGCGCTTATTCGTGCGCTGCAGTACGTGAAACACGAGTTCGTATAACATTTAATCAAATTGAATAGTTGTATTAATTAAGGCGCTAAGTACCAAAAAAATAAAAAAAGACATTATTATAGAAAAATTTTCTACATACCAACGTCAATAATGTCAACTATGGTCTAAGTGCCTCAAGCAAGTCAAAAAAATACAGCAAAATATTTAAATCTGGTGACATTGTAAGTCCGTTGGCGTGTTTTATTTATAATGGTGAAAGTACCACCGCAGTGGTCAACGGCATTCAATATAAAATGGCTGACGACGGTGTGTTGATACTTGCGAGTTCTTAATTCCTAAAATTATGGAAGCTGCCGAGATTTTTTCACACTGTAAAAACACATTTTTCAAAAGGTCTGCTTCATGCAATTTTACTGCACTGACTGAGTTTTTTGTAACCACAGGCAATACTCCTTTTTGGTACTTAGAGCTTTAATTAATACACGTATTCATTAATGACAAAATCTTCGTTAAACATTTCACCGTGGAGTATATTTTTACGTATGGTACAACATGTGGAAAATTTTATGAGATGTCTTTACTAGGTTAGGTTAGGGTTAATATAATTGGAACAGTACTATTTGCAAACTATTGCCGCATTTTGTAAGATACGTACAAATGTATTCCACGGTGAAATGTTCAACGAAGAACTCGTCATTTGATAAAATGTTATACGAACTCATATTTCACGTACTGCGGCGCACGAATAAGTGTCCCACGATGAACTGCATACGTACAACTTACATGTAACCCACCTTTCGTATATTACCAAACTTTATACTTTATAACACTTAAGTGTCGAATCTTTGCTTACACGTTTGTTGTATTAACTCTAAACTACTTATAACTTACATAAAAGTTTTTACTGTGTTTCGATCATCATTTCGCCATCTTTCTTAGTCCATCCTTGAAGGTAAATTTAACTAACAATTTTCCTTCAAGACGAGGGTATATAACTGTATAGTCATCACGAGCCTGCGTAGAAATCTAGTTTTTAGTTAGTCAACAAGGAGAGTATCATTTTACCACCTCAGGTACCTTTCAATACAAGTAACCTGATTTTTATGCCTTTTCTCTGAGGGACTTAAATGCATAGACATAAGATTGATAGATAAGAGAGTGCATCACAAAACATTACGTTTGGTGTAAAACATCATTTTTTTATGTCTAGGAATGTCTCAGTAAAGTAGTAACCCAATACCCATTTGATAAAATTTACATTACTTTAACTAAAAAGTACCCAAAGGGGCGAACGTAGAGGCAAAATAAAACATTTTACAAGTTAAAAAAACTAATATAAAACTATGGAACATTCTAAGTGAAGCGATCTTCATATTGGCAGTATAGAGCCGCAAATTTTATTAGTCTTTATGACGACCAGATCGGATGATCTGATGCCAAGCAATTGGTTGAATCGACTCGAACGGGAATGTTACAACTGGACGCTAGGACACTTAGGCACCGCACTGTCTAATGAAATAAGTAGATGTTCGTTAAAATTTTATACAGAAAGTAGACGAGGAATTTTAATCAGTTTCTATCTATTACTTTGTGGTTTTAATTCATTTTGCTCTTAATATAATATTTTTTATTGCAGATTGAGTATTATCATGCCTGAGAATTTACATAAAAATAATTACAAGATAAAAAGAACTTTTTATATACCACGTTTTTAAATTTTCTGTTGAATCATATAAACTTGACAATTCTATGTATTAATAAAAACTTTTTATTGTATTTGATAGAAATACTGAATAAATAGAGAATACTGAAATGTCATTTTCACATTTCATATTGATTTCCATAGTACCGCACGTTTATATTAATAATTTAGTTGCTAGGAACCCCTTAGCAACCAACAATAATAACTTTCCATACAAAATAGAATTAACTGAAAATGAATTCAATTTGGCTTAAAATGGCTAAAAGTGTTAAAAGAATGCATTGTCGCCGTGTTCTGATATATTCTAAAAGTTTCAAATGTCTAGCTAGTCGGAAAGTTAGTTTAAAATCTTCAATCGTCCAATACAAATCTTGGACAAATAAGAAAAAAATTATACTGGACACACAAGAAAAAATCTTTACCGGACAAACAAGAATACGAGCTAATAAAAACGTGGTAATAAATAAAAGAACTCACTTCTTGTAATAATTTAAATATAAATAATAATATTATAAACATATTTTTAAAGTACCTATAATTCAAGAACGTCCATTTATTTTTGAATTTCATTCGATTGCATGACGCCCAGTTCTACCGGCGTCGAATCGTCCTAGACCAGACTCAAGCAGCTTTTCTCTTTCCGTACAAATTTTAGAACATTCTCAGGGAATGTGGTTTACACCTATGCTTGCCAGTTATATATATTTTGACACCAGTCAAGTGGATATCATATCATATATCTTACTCAGTGCGGCCAGTCAATATAATGTTGCCCGCTGATTGATGTCCTTAATTTAATATTATTACAATGTAAAAACGATCAAACTTTCTAGTCGAGGAAACTTGCGTTTTAAGAAAATAAGTTTAATGTCTAGAGGTTGCAAATTAAATTATAGTGCAAATGTCTGCTAAACATAATATTATAAAACGTCAAATCATTAGTGCAATCTTAAAGTAAAATATAATATTTAGTAAGTACAGTTTTGTACTTTAAGTCTATATGCAAAACTATTTCAATAACAATGCATGCAAAATTTACGCAACGTGGTACGCATATTCAAATTTCAATAAAATACTACTAAACTGTTTTCGTTCGGAATTCTGTTTGCGCATTTTTTCCGCATATTTGTCCCAAAAAAATATTGGCCTAATACGATTTGTTTTTCTTTCGAGCGCTCTTTAATAGAAATATATATATGTAGGTATATGAAAAGTATCGGAAAACTGTGTTCTTTTTATTCGTTCAAAATGCGCCACTGGATAAGCGAATACAAAAATAATAACACTTAAGTTAAGCTAAGCTATAGACTATAGAGGAATCATTGTATTCTGTTTGAGTATATTTATTTTACCAGAATATACAGTCATTTTCGTAAACAATGATAACTCTCCTCTTTGATACTCCTCAAAGAAATCGAGAGGTCTAAGTGAGGGTACTTCTTTCCCAGAAGAGTAAACACCACGTTGAAAACCATATAGAGATAGGAATTATTTGTAAAGCCAAATCACGACATTTGGCAACATCGCTTTGGCTTATTCAGATATATTAATATAGTATCTGATATAATATTATTACGTATAAAAAGTTACAATACAATATTCAATAATTAGTATCCAATGTTGACGCCCTGACTACGGTAAGAGGTATGTCTCTTTATGGCGAAACAAGAAAAGTATATACCAATAGCAATGACTCGCGTTTCTGGAGAGATGATGGATCATTATGGTAAAGAGAAAAAGAACGTCTTCAAACGTCGTCGAAAGAAAAGGGACATAAATCTATAACCAATGTGCTCTACTCAATTAAATTACGGGTATCCTACTTAATTACAATGGATTTAACTGGTATAACATGCTAATGAAATTGTGTTAATGCTAACTATCGGTTTATGTGTTATAAATTAAGGTATCATCAATAATTACACTAATTACTAACCGATGCCCGGATCACTCCAAATTTTTAGTTATAACGTACTTGCACTTGCTAATAATTTAATAAATTATTATGAATGTAATATTCTATATAATATTGAATACACATAATTTAAAAATACCTCAGATATTATATACATCAGCTGAAGTGCTAGATGTATATTTTTATCAATACATTTTCATTCTTAGTTTATAACTTTGATACCTCCACGTTTCTGCGTGAATGGAGGACCCCTTTAGGGTAGAGTACGAGCGAAGATATGGATGCCACATTCATGGTTCTTATAGTTCGCCAAGCCAAAGTCCTTCTATCGCCGCTGTATGAATACGATGATTTGTATTAATTAACTATGTTTCTTTTGGGCTCAATTCCCCGAAATCGCTGTAACTCTTCACTACATAGCAAAAAAGGTAACTTGGACGACCCTTTAGGAAAAACCCAGGTAAAGGCCTAAGCGTTCTGACGCAGGCGAGAACGACAGAGAGGGATGAGCGTCCTGGGGTAGATCGAAAGGAACAGCGATAAGGGGAAACGAGGACATAACCAGGCTGGCAAGGCAGTAAAAACCGAGGCCGTTGGGTAGGATGGACAGGGTGTCTCCGCGTACCATTCCTAGTGTTTTCGCCGACTGTCAAAAATAATTTCAGCGTTCACGTGTTACGAACGTGGAAGGATTAGGTCCTTAAATATTTAATTGCCGCAGTCCACCGCGCTCATCAATAAAAAATTAGGGCTGTGGCGAAATTATTAATGTGTATTGATATTGTGTTGTGTATGTTTTTTGTTATTGTGAACCTAACTGTTAAATATAAAACTCTGTGCTACGAACCACGTGTGTTTCATTGTGAAGATCCAACATCGTCAACTGTCAATCCTGCATCTTTACCTAACCTAACCTAACCTTACACTGAACGTGCTCTACCGAAACACCGAAACCCAGCTTCATTTGACCGCCCTAAACAATTTCAACCACTGAGCTAGTCGAAGGGTGGAAGCTGGTCGTGTGACCCACTCGTACCGACAGACAGCACGCTAACCAGGGCATAATTGACGCCCGGTCGACTGGAGAGTCGAGCGCGGATATTGGATCGGGCTGTGCGGCCCCGACTCCCCTCCCTACCCGGACTTCCGGGGTGTCAACTTACTAAAATTCATTGCTTTTCTAAAAAATGCATATATAGCGGGCAATCAAAGCGTTATTAACTTATTTACGTTTGGATATTTACATATATTCGAATTTTATTTTTCACTATCAAATAGCAAATCTTGTCTCGTGTTTGACTCGATGATCGAACGGTTGAAAGTAACTATGAAGAGACTTACCCCAAACTCAAACCATCTAGATCTAGGTCTTTATCTGAACGCGGCAAAGACCAAATCCATATGCAGTGCTGCATACATTGACGCCGACACTCTTCTGTGGTTTTCCGGACTATCCTTTATGCTAGTGTCCAGGTTCAAATACTAATATGCCACAGTTGCCGACGATGGTATCATTTCCAGTGAACTTGAAATCCGCATGGGTACGGTGGAATTACGTCAGCCAACTTGGAGTTTCATGAAAGTCAAGGCTGTATTCTGTGAGCACCAATAATATTTTTTGTTAACTGCGTACATACTTCCTGTGCTCCTGTATGGCTGTACCCTGTGGCATATTACTAAGCTTCAAACGTCTTGGATTTTTAGCTTTGAGAATCGATGTTTCTGCCAAATCTTGGTACATTCGTACTACCACGTTATACTCGAGTTTGTGAGTGGATACGGCTGTTTTCGGTGTTCACAGTGCAGTGCAATATTTTATATTCTTGTAGTACATAACAGCTCCTCAAGCTACAAAAGTGGTATGCGTGCTGCAGGTCTGGCAAGGCAAGATTAGGAAGTGTCGGCTACGGACCGAGAGAAATAGTGCAAACTTGTGTTTGTTCTATGCTCCAATACTGGGGCGTTACAGGATGAAAAAAGAGAAGAAGGAGAATAGAAATCTCACACCACACTCCATTTGCTTCAATAGAGAATAGTTTTGGACAGCTTGTATTATATTATTATACACTTTTGGTATAAAATCTTAAAGACTTCGATTGGTGATTGAAAGAATTTGCAAAAATGCCGGAATATAAAAGAATATTGCGCGAGGAACAGTTTTTATTTATAAAAATTTCAATTTATGCAAAAAAATAATATGATTAGAGATCACGTAATTTTTACGGTTCATTTCCTTTCTTCAATCTGGCGGTGATCGTTCACTGATAAACGAGCAGCCAAATAGCAAACCGGTGGAAATAACAGAAATACTTTGCTCATAAAAACTCCCGTATTGCAGAATCCTGTTGGAAAAGCATTATCTTTGTTTGCTACAAAGTAAAAAAAAAAGAAAATGTTTTTATTCAAAACGATGATAATAGTAAAATTTCCCAAACGAAAACGGTGCGATAGAGTGTAATATTTTAATATAAATTATTCTCATTATAATAAACATTTTTTTCTTCTTCTAAAATATTGTATTAAAGATTTTTTTTAACTTTTTCCTTGGCTCATTTACAATAACTGAGGGATATATTATTATATATTCCCAATATCGATATTTGAGATGATTGTGAATGTGAATGCTACATGAAGACAATTTAAACGGGAGTTAATCCAGGCACTAACCTTGGTGTTGTTTGGCTTTATGGCTGGAGCAGGTTTCGAGTCATGCACTCATGAACTAGTACGCAAATTGTTATGTTTATCACTTGCACGGTACAGGGGAGTTTTGAGGTTAATGATGACACTCGAAAGAATACCCGTTTGATAAATTTAAAAAAAAAAACGTTTCGTAAATTGTGATCGTGGATTGAATTATTGCTTGCACGACAGTTATACTATAGCAACAAGGTCGCGGTCTACGAATAACTCTCTTTGTCTCAATCATGGATGACTAATGACTCGTTAAATAGTTAAGCGCCTGGATGACATCAATAAATGAGTAAAGTAGGTATGAGTTATTTGTGCGGGTGTAAGTATTGGGATCATAATCGGCCCAACCAGTCAACAATTCAATATTTCGGATTTCGACCGATATATTTCACCAATTTAGCCTGTTTCGCCCTATTTTATTACTATAAAATTAACAAATACTCATAAAACTGATATACTTTATAAATATCGTTAATATTGACGACTTACTTACGTTATAATATTAGTACTTTTATTAATGTCACATTCTTTATTGAAGATACACAGTTTGAAAAAACCATGGTCAGAGCGTAATAAACGTAAGTCAAAAGCGCAAATCCCTGGGAGCGCGGACTTAAATCCTGTTGGGTGTCGTACTTTTTTCAAAAATGTTTTCTCTAGTGGCTATTATATTTTTGAGGTGTTTTCAAATTCAATAAAGAATGTTACATTCTTAAATCTTATAACAGTAACTACACTATAACAAAAAAAATGATCCCAGAAGAGATCGTGAAACCGGTTGGTAAAATACTTTGATTTTAAATAAAAACGTCGATTGACAAAATAATAACGAAATTTAGAAAGCGCTTCAGTGAGAATTGTAAAAGCTCTAGTAAATTTTTTCGCAATTATATAGAATATACATAGTTTAGTAGTTGGAGTACATGGATGCGAGTCCCAGGGGGCACAGATTTGAATACCGCTTGGAGTAGTTTTTTTTTCAAAAAGATTTTTTAGTGGTAATAAATTTCTGTGAGGTGTTTTCAAATTATTTATTTTCAACTATAGGTACTTGGCTTTACATAATATGATGGTTTCCCTGCTCGTTGTAACCAGCTGCACAATGATGATATATTTGAAGACAATGGTGCAGCCATCACGGTGGCCAAGGCATGGTTGGTAAGAGTCAAATTGCATCACTCACGGACACAACTGTAAAAGAAGTTTGGATCTTAACCGATTTCAAAAAACGTTTCTACTCTTTGCTGCCTGTCGCAAACTCTCGCCATTTATTACATGTAAATTGTACGTATTACATTTCATCGTATCGCAGTTTACAGTGATCTGTCATACTGGAAAATGGGCTGTCTCTTGGGCATTGAGATAAAAAAGTGACGTGTGTTATTCGTGGATCATCGCAGATAATAATATACCAATTTTATTAGATACAACAAGAACATTGATTTGATATTTTATATCTACGACTTGATATAGTATACATGCACCTACTTACTCAACCACTTTTGAATTATTCATAATTTTATATAAATATATTATACATTACGAATATATAATATGTAGCAGAGCGGAAGATCAATAAGGATGGAAAGTCGTGGTCGCTCAAAGGATGGCGAAATTTAAATGTGGTCAGGATCCTCAACCATGAGTATACGACCAATAAGAGATGTAGCAATCATACCACTCAGCATTATAAGTATGACACACTTCAATATTTATGTTTTGTTGGTAAACCAAAACAAAGTAGCGGAACAATTATCAGCATTTCCTCAATCATAACCTAGATCAATAGTATCTAGTATGATTTATTTAATTGCGTCAATGTCTCTTGTACTCAATTATTTGTATAAATAGCAAGGACGATCGATAACTCATCACTCATCACGAGACCGGTCACTCGACACAGTCAACCGTCCAGTCCCGCGGCCCTTAATCTCTTAATAACATCAATCACATCCGTACACGCAATTATAACATTACTTTGTCATCTTTATCATTGTATTTATTTACTCTTTCATCGATAAATAAACTCTCCTCGAAACTTCCAAGCAACTACGACTTTTTCTCCACATACCTCATCAATCCCACAATATCCAATTAACTTACCTACTTAGTTTGTTTTGTCAATCCCGTGTATTCCAGTGGCAAAGGGTGACTTTTGGAAAGAGGTAGGCTGTGGAGTAACCACGCTTGTCAGATATATTTACGGGAAATAAGAAGATAACCCTATATTACTACTGATGAATAGGTACACTAAATCGATGAAATTTCAAAATCTCAATTAGTTTGATATAATTAGTTTATAAATAAGCAATTAGATTCAATTATGTATTTTTCTATAAACATAACAAACGCTCAAAATATATTATCTGTCATCTTTGAAAATATCCGTTGTTGTGTATAATAATATGTTCCATAACAATTTATAGTTTAACCCGTAAAACTAGACATTTTAAAATAATTATATATTTAAAAGACAGACTTAGGTATAAATAACTGATAAATAAAAATTGCGAGATAAATTATTTTATATTTTTAACAACAATCAATATTTATATGTGATTGAATCCCATAGAAATTATTTTTTAAATTATCTTCTTATTAATTATTTTAAATAAATGTGCGGATGTAAGCGCTAACTAAACAGCCTATGATTTCGGAATAAAAAGCCAGACAGAGACTGGCGTCAATGGCGTCACGTGACTAAACACGCATACAAACCACATCTTAAATTCCCATCGAATATTTCATAACACAGTTGAATCCACGCGGCAGTTGTTATGGTTCTAAACCATACTAATTTATAAAATAAAGCTATGTACTTCTGAATTTTGATGATAGATGACTATCAAATATCTTGGATTTTTCAGTGTATTTTTTTTTTTTAATTTAAATTATTTGCTTGAAGATCTATTTTTCTTAGTAGGTAGGCTTTAAATAATCTTTAAATAATTTTTATAATTTTTATAAATACTATGGAGCTTTTGCCACTGTTGTATTTCGGTAGTTTTTATTACGTATTTTATTAAGACACATTATATTTCAATGCTATACGGACTTCAGTTTCAGATAGAACATCTGACGGTAAATTATAAATTTTCAAATACGACCTTCACAGACTTTGCCACAGGGATATCTATTGTGTTTTTTCTACTCTTATTATTTCACTTTTTTATCAAACCAAAATGTTCAAATAAACAAAATACAAAATAGTTTAGTATTTAAACTGAGACATTACTGGATCTAAAGTACCTACTGAAAGTAAAAAATTGATTGTGGGTTTCTATTATTTACAATGATTATACTCAATAATCGTAGTTGTACCTTGTCAATAATAAATTACATACTCCATGAATGATGTTCTTAATATTATAACAAATATACTTATAAATATATTTTTTTATTTGTTTTTTTGATGTAAATAAACAAATCCTACTTAGTAAAATAATAAATCAAAATTCTCACGAAGGACCATTCTGCTCTGTCAATACCGAAAACGACAAATTTTGTTTATCTTTCGCACAGTGACAGGTCGGAAGTGTTTTTGTAAGAGAAGATATTTATACCATTAATCACTTATAATCATCTTTTTTCTTGAATAAACATAAGAAAACAAAGAATATTTAGGTATCTATGGCAACGCTATGTTGTTGAAAAATACTCACATAATTTGTTTATTTATTTTCATTACGCAATTCTTTCATGATTTCAACTACTATACTTATGTTTTTTTATCAAAATACATGTTTAATTAGAATAATTATTATCATCATCGGCTGAAATCAATTCACTACTGCATAAAGGTCTTTCCTAGTTTCTTCTACCGGTACTGTGACGTACACACACCAAATGCAATGAGTTCATCGTTTATTGCTCCTCAGTTACCACTGTGTGACTGCATTTCTCTAACAGTTGTCCTCAGTGATCAAAATTTCCAGCACATTGTCATTTCAGCAGCAACCTCCATAACGCATTATACTATTATCTGCCTCCTTGTTAATTGATTACATCTGTGGTCTATCCGCGCTATGCCCAACATGCACCTTTTCATGCTATTTTGCACTACTCGTATATTTTTGATTTCTCTTACATTATGAGTCCATGTGTCACATGCATACGTGTACTAGTTAAAGAAATTGGTTAAACATTGGAGGTCACTTTAGCGCACACATACAATACTCTCCGTACTCGTACGAGTTTGACTCCACGAGTATTACACATACCACTGTAAATAATTAATATTCTTTCTCTAAGATAGATGCAGTTGTTAACAGTTTCGATTTAAATTCCATTGATGAGGATCGCTTTTCGTTTAGTAAAGCAGTCTATAATACTTACCGTTGCCTTCGAAACACTTATCCTTAAGCCTACTTTGCGACTTAAATTTAATTAAATTTTCAAACTCCTATATTATCATGTTCTGGGTCATTTGTAAAGACAGGAGTGTCAATTACAAAGCGCAAGTAACTGAAGTATTTTCCATTAATGATAATTCCACTGTTATCGTAGTACAATTACCTGAATAGATTTTTCCAGAGCAACGGTAAATAATTTATGTGAGATTGTCTTGCCTTGCCAAACACACTTGTTAATAAACACCCGATATAGCTTTATGCTAGCTATTGTATCACTGTTAATAATTTTCACGTTGTTTATATGGCGCCTGAAGATTCCTTGGTTCTGCAAGGTGTCTATAATTGAATCAATGCTTTTACCATAAACAATAATTAAGCCAAGGTAGAGTATTATTCTTTATTCTCGAGATAGCCATATAACTTTCTTGATAAGTTATATAATAATATGAACCACTGTGCTGGACCTCTTATGGATCAGGCTTTTTTCTCAGTTGGTATTCGTCTGGCAAAGGTTCTAGGCGATTGGGAGGTATTTATTAAAGCATTGAACAGAATTCTACCCTTACAAATAAAAAGGCAGACGTGTGTATTTAAGGATTATGTCAAAAAAATTCAATTATTTTCTATACTGTAAGAGGGAAAGTAGTTTATAACTTAGTTTCTCTGATTTTACAAAAATCAAATCACTGTATTTTTACTTGGTATCGCAATATTTTAATGCCAGCTTTCGTATACATTTTTTCGATAGACTAATATCACTAATTTGGTTCCTACATTTTTCTTTCAGCACTTGCATATTATTTACTTTCAAGACAATGAAAACGATGTATTCGACAAACGGTAACTACCTACACTTGAATATAAGAAATGTGTTGAATTCCGGAATCATAAAAATATAACTTCATGTTTTTTATACAACATCTAGATATCTCTGTTAACCAAGGTTTCCTGAGCACACCAAACGAATCTGCTCTTGGAATGATAAAACAGGTTTCTCCACCATTTTCCGACTTCATTTATTACGCACCACAAAATGTTATTTCACCCCCGGTCCGTACAGCGACTTCTAAAATGTTTATTTCCGGCATAATTTAATAAAACATTTCCAGATACAGCGAGAGCTCAAATTATTCTTCGTGGATTATTAATAACAAACAATGTATTCATATTGATCCATTTTAACAGTACAAGTAGGTATGTAAACAATGTTTTTAAATTTAAAATTAATAATTACAAGGTAAAAAGTTGAATTATTATGCTCAAACTTGTATTTCATATGAAGTAAATAAAAAACAAACAATTATAGAATACTGAAATGTCATTTTGACATTTCATTTTGATTTCTATAGTAACGCACGTATATATATTAATAATTTAGTTGCTAAGACCACCCCCTTAGTAACCAATAATAGTCTTTTACTTTTTACGGATTTTTCTTAAATAACTTTCCATACAAAACAGAATTAACTGAAAATGAATTCTATTCTGTCTAATGATGGCTAAAAGTATTAAAAGAATGCATTGGCATCGTGTTCTGATGTATTCTAAAAGTTTCAAATGTCTAGCTAGTCGGGAAGTTAGTTAAAAATCGATTGCAAGATTTGTACTGGACAAACAACTACCGGAAAAACAAGAATACGAGCTAATAAAAATGTTGTAAAAACGTTGTAATAAATTGATCCGAGTGCACTGGCAACGCTACTGGTGTGATGCCTAAGGCACTGGCTTCTCATACCACTTACATTTCACCGTATTCACCGTGACCTGTCTTAACGTGAGCTGAAAGAGTTGGTCGTATAGCATTGCGATCACAAAATGAGATTTGCAGACAATTATATTCCAATTTTATTACATTCAATAAAATCATTATTATAATAATTTAATTGATACCTTATCATTATTATCACTACTCGTTCAGTCATCCAAATGCATTTCATTCACTCAATTCGTAATTCGTTCACTGTATTGTATTAATTTTTCATTATTTTTATAAATAAAATAAAATATTTCAAGATAAAAAAAATACACCGGTTTCATCGAAATAGATACCTGCCAATCTATATTGGTATTCAATCGACACGTTCTTCAGCTATACATATTATTACCCTAAATTGCTTTGCTTTTGATTAAAAAATAGTACAATTGTTGGCTAAGTAATATTATTGAGCACACAGCCAGGAGTGCTGACAGGTGGCAATTCAACCTGGTATTTTAAAACTATAAATAGGTATGACACATAAGCGTGAAATTCGATAGTTTTTACCAATGACATTATTAATGGACGACTCACTCAGTACAGTAGCTAGCAAGTAAATTCAAACGTAACATTCGCACGTCTATAGGTAGACGTCACGCAATATCCATTATCCGATATCACGCATCGGGAATTTATAGCAATATCACCTTTATTGTAATGGCGTTAGAACAGTGTTTCTAGTATCAATGTTCGTTTGAGCGAACCCGTTTGAACCGAACCATTCGGCAGACCCGACAAGAAGCTTCGAGAATTTATAGCAATATCACCTTTATTGTAATGGCGTTAGAACAGATTATGCCATTCGGCAGACACGACAAAAAAGTGAGTGTCATTTTTTTCTTCAGATGCTTCGTTCATATTAATGTCTATGGTTTTTACAGAAAATATGACGTAGTTAGAGCGACGCCGAGCGAGAGAAAACGATGAAATAGGCTTCATGTAAGAGCAGTCGGAAATAATAACGGTAAAAATAATTAAGTTTACACAATGCACTTCGTGCGCAGTGAAAGAAATCGCAATCTGTACAATTTCAAGGTTAAGTAAAGTTGTAATATACTATTTTGATTAAAATAACATAAATGTTATTATTTGTTGAGAAGCGCTTCTCAAAAAAATAACACAGTCTGGTTCCATATGGCTGCACGCACAACTCTTCAAAAAGTAATTTATGTGCAAGAGATATTTCCAATGATTTTATAAAAAGTTGAAGAAAAAACCTTTTGTCTTCCTTATATCTAAGGCAAACTCAACCAGCTGAGTAAAGGAATTTTTTCCATTACCAAAAGGGTTTTTGTGAAAATTATGAAAAAGTTTTGGGAAAAATATTAGTATTAATCTTTGTCTGTGCAAAGTACCTACTTTACTCTTCTGTGGATCTCGTCCTGCGCCAACATGTGTTTTTTTTATTAAATTATTATTCGGTACTGGAACAACTGGGCGCCAGGACAAGTGGGTGCCACACTGTCGAATGAAATAACGTCCATTAATGAAATAAATATACGTTCGTTACGGTCTTATGCGGAAAGTGGACGAGGAAGTTTAATAAGTTTATATCTTTTACTTAGTAGTTTTAATTTATTTGGCGCTTAACATAATACCTCGTTTACATGTGCACCGATTTACTGCTGACATTACGTATTATCGCGGCATAACAAAAAATGCACGTATACATAGAGTTGGGTATTTCCCGAGAAAATCTCAATCTCGAGATTCGGGATTTCCCCAAATGATGAAATTTAGAATTCTCGAGATTTGGGATTTCCAGAAAGAGTTCTCGAGAATTCTCGAGATATCGAGAAATTAAGAAAAAACCTGTAAAAATCCTAAAATAAGTGTAAAAACATTCAAATTCCCAAAAGATATGATTTTTTTTATTTATGTAAGAAGACAAACAAAACAGAAGTAGAAAAACAAAATTAATTCCGACATTGCTTATTAAAATAGAATTTCAAAAAACACAGACCGTCAATCACTGCATCTGACAATCGCGTATGCTGTTAAACACAAAATTCCATGATGTTGCACAAATTGCACTCATTTTGAGTCGATGTTGGCTTAATTGTGTCAAATGACCCGATCAGTCTTTAAACGTTTTATGTTTTTTGTTTACTTTTTTCATACAGAAAATCGTTTTTTTTTCAATAATTAATATTTGATAATAAAGAAACCTCGAATCCCGAGAAAAAAATCTCGAGATCCGGGATTTCCCGAAATGTTAAAAATTTCAATTCTCGATATTCGGGATGGAAAATCTCGAAAATTTCTCAAGAATTCCCATCGGAAAATTCCTGAAACCCATTTCTACGTATACACACGTATGATCTTGCAAATTGCAAGATTGCATGCATGGATTAAAAAAGTTCAAAATACGTGTGCATATTTTAAATTCTCAGGAAGTATTAAATAATTATATATTTTAAAAGTACCTAGGTATATAATTCACGAACGTCTATTTATTTTCGAGTTTCATTCAGTTGTCCGTTGTTTCGCTCAGTTGTCCCGGCGCCGAATCGTCGTAGACCCTATTAGACTTCCTAAAATTATTGTCCTACATATTACAGGTAAACTATAGTAAGTCTTGAACGTACATAATTTTGAAAAACACTTTCTGAGAAAATATATTATAACCAATAGAAAAAATCTTTTTGAAAAAACTAAGCCACCCCGGCAGGGAATCGAACCCTGCATCTCCCGGGCTTACGCCCCATCCGCGCATTACCTTTACGCTACGCAGTAACATACTAATTCCGACAAAATTTAACTATTGGCCACTTTTAATACTCACTCATCAGCGCTCTTCCAAATCAAGCTATTTTGGCAATTGTGAAATTTTTTAAATTTGTCGCAATTAGTATGTCACTTCGTAGCATAGAGGTAATGCGCGGATGGGGCGTAAACCCGGTAGATGCAAGGTTCGATTCCCTAGATTTTTTCTATATTTTCTCAGAAAGTGTTTTTCAGATTATGTATGTTCAATAATAAGAATGGTACATTCTTAAATCTTGTGAATTATTCGTTGGATAAAAGAAATATTTAATTATGGCAAGTCTATTAAATTGTTAAATTTAAAGGAGAGACACGAAAGTGTTTATTTCACTATTTAAACATCTGGTATTAAATTTTTTCTGGAGAATATTATTTTAAATAGGTACCTATTAACATTTATTTTATTTTCTAAGATATATTTTCGGTTTTTTATATTTTAAGCGTTTAATTTTTTAATTTCAAAAAATGACGTCTGAAAACTTTTGAACATTTTTATTTGTTATTTAAAATATTACTTTTTGCTATTTATCACGTTACAGCGTGCGATTATAATTATAATTAACTCAACGTTGAGTGGTCTCGTCTATATTCTATCGATACATATATGATTCATTTGTGATAAGAAAGCCAAGTATTTCTTGATTGGTTTAGTACTTCAATTAAAACGTAGTTATAAGAAATAATTAGGATGTTTCATAGACGGATCGACAGCTGACAGGCAAGAGCAGTCACTGAGAAAGTGAAAATGTGAGTACGAGTCTCATTCGATTTTATCTTTGTTCTATGATTTTTTTCTAAAATTTATGTATCTGAGGTTCTTCAAAATCTGTAGGATACTAATCATCTAGGCGAAATTCATCAACAACTATAATTCCTGTTCAGATTTCCACATAATAAAAAATAAATAATATTTTTAATTATACTCTAATATTGTTTGCATTTATTTATTATATATCAACCAAATAATTTCTCATTTCTTTTATACGTTTTTATTACGACAAGGATTTATAAAAACTATTTATATTAAACGCTTGAATACTTGTATTTAATAATTAAGTTAATGATACAATTAATTGGCCTTCTTGTAAATAATTTTGAATATTTACGCAATCCGAGACATTTATTAAGCTCGGATAAAAAATAATACTTCCATATTAATTGTAAATAAAATAAATTCAGGTACATATTGACTTTCTGACTGAAATTATATTATATAGCATAGTCTTCTTCTTCTTCTTCTTTAAGTGTCGTCTACTATTGATTTTTGGCAACTTATTTTCTATCGTGGGCTAGTCATATCAGATCACAAACGCCTCTGACATTGAGCCCTTTGCGGAAGGTAGGTACCTATATTTTCCTGCATTATAAGCTGGAGTAAAAATTATACTTTCCACTACAAATTTTAGTGCCTGTACATGTGCATGGATTTACTGACACTAATAGTGTGTATTTTAAATTATCGCGATAATAACTTACTATGTACATGTAAAATTTCTGACTGCTCTCCAATCTCATTCTTCAAGCGTAAGCGAGACGGGATGATGTCATTGTATGGTGCTATTTGACAGATTCGGACAGGTTAATAAATACTCGGTAAACCTCCAAATGCTCTATGCAGCGTAGTTCGTATTTCTCCCGGCAGGATCATTACTGTCGTTCTACTATGCATGCGCATAAAATTATCGCGTGAAAACTCAGAACTTTTTTTATCTATGCATGCAATCTTTCAACTCGTACAATAGTACGTGTTTACGTCTTGCATTTTCTTGTTATGGCCATGATAATACGTACTTTCAGCAGTAAATCTATTTACGTGTAAATGGGGTATTATGCAGCGTTCCTGCAGTTGATTGTAGATATAAGTTCTCGTGGGATTGGTTTGTCTTTAAACCTCATCATTGATAATATTATTTGTCCACGAAATCTCCATCCAATGAATTGTATTGATAATCACATTTTGAATATGACAAGAGTACCATGTCCAATCCGAATAAGAACATAATATGAGCCTCCACAGAGTGATGGTTTGTATAAAAAGATTTTGTTTTTATGAGAAATGGATGTCAGCCACTTGCTCAACCTATTAGGTCCATCGTCCATACTCTGACTTATACAAAAATTGAAAAATAATATGTGTTTGCCAGACCCAGGATTCGAACCTGAGACCCACGACGCTATAGTCCGACACTTAAACTATGCGGGTCATCTTGGGGTGAAAAGATATAAAAAAATGAACCTATTATATCTTGAGTTTTTAAAAAAATATGTGACTTTATTTATATTATTATAAACAAAGGTTAATTATTAATTCAAGACGCTCACAATATGATATTTAGAATAAAAAGTACAGGTATATCAACTTAGTAGAGAAAAAAACAAACCAAAAAAAATATTTTATAGCAAAAAAAAATTATAAAAAAACAACAATAATAATGCAAGACAAATTAAACAATAAAGTTTAATTTAAAAAACAAAATATATATTGCATCATTAAAAACATACGAGCTTCAAGAGAATGAAAGGCCAGCATACCTTGAAGAAAGTTAGTCATAAAATACTCGTTTGAGAAACTGTGAAAAGGAAAATATTTATATACATAAATATAAAGATGTCGAAGAAATTTCTTCCGAACACGCTCTAAAATATAATTATATGTATCTAAATTATACATAAACACTACGCGTTTTAGTAATTAATCAACACAGTCATATCACATCTGATGATAATTTATAATGACGTTGCTTGTAAATTATTAGCAAAACAAAACAAATCCAGCATCATTAAAAAATAGATTCCACTCAGGGCAGCGCAAAAATGTTAAACATTAAAATTACTTAACTATTCCCTTTGTTGTCATTAAAAATAGAGCCGTTGCTATGTAGCATAACTCGCCTACATATTTGAGCAGCTTAAAATTACGCCAAATGTAATGAAATAAAATAATAATACGGGAAATATTAATTTAGTTTTTAAATAAATAATGCAGAACGGGTAAAACTGTTTTTTTTTTATATAATTAACAAATTCTCAATAATAATAGATAGAATAAAGTATGGACTCTACGCCATCAAAAACTACAACGTTTTGTGCCGTAACATATGTCCCGATTTCAATTATTAGTGAGGGTAAAAACATCCGTATCCGGAAATTTGTACGTAAACAGTTCACCGCAGGACACATATTCGTGCGCCGCAGTACGTGAAACATGAGTTCGTGTAACATTTTTAATCAAATGACGAGCTCTTCGTTGAACATTTCACCGTATTTGTACGTATGCTACAACATGTGGCGAATTTTATGAGATGTCTTCACTAGGTTAGATTAGGTTAGGGTTAATCTAATTGAAACAGTACTATTTGTAAACTTTTGCCACATTTTGTAAGATATGTACAAAATGTATTCCACGGTGAAATGTTCAACGAAGAACTCGTCATTTGATAAAATGTTATACGGACTCATGTTTCACGTACTGCGGCGCACGAATAAGTGTCCCATGATGAACTGCATACGTACAACTTTTTTTTTCGACCATGTCCGATCCTAATAGGATCATATGCGCCTCCACAGAGTAGAGGTTTGTATTAACAGATTTTGTTTTTACGAGAAATGGATGTTAGCCACTTTCTCAACCTATTAGGTCCATACCCTGACTCACACACAAGTTGAAAAACAATATGTGTAATTGTCAGACCCAGAATTTGACCCTTAGACCCACGGCGTGATAATCCAACGCTTAAACCGCCATGTAACCAAAAACATCGAGAGTGTCGACAGCTTTAAATACCTGGCGCATTGCGGGAATTGACACTTTGCGAAGAGACCTCGCTTTAGTCGACGCTTGCATTCTGACGGTGCTGTTTTACAGTAGGTAAGGTATCATGGCACCTAACAACGGTTCAAAAGAAATATATACTAAAATTTGAGAATTTGTGATCAATATTACTGGGATTGAATTTTTAACTTTTGGTGTAACAAAGAGATAAGGAAGTGAGTGAGAAAATTCTTATTACACTAAGATTGGTAAAGAAGCGATGGTAGACCTGACTGGGCCACATGCTTTTCAACAGGATTCCGTTGCTCTGGACGGCTGCTAAATACCATCCAAAATATATACGCAACTTTAAGGCTATACTTCAGCTGGGGCACGGTCTAAAACGATCGCGACTACGCGACGCGAAGATTGTGCAAACGACGCGTGCAGAACAAAACGTAATTTGTCATAAAAATTCAACATGCGTCCATTTAATGTTATGTTTATTATTTTATTAGTAATAATAATTATATATTCATTGACATGTTTTATTTCAAGTAAATGGGTAATGTTTTTTAGTCAACTTTGCACGATTTAAGAATTAATTCCCCCGATGCCATCACAAAACAAATTGACGTGTTCACAGCTCGGCTATCGCTCTGCGATTGGCAGCGAGTCCGAAATTTTGTCGCACCTATAGTTGAAAATTATTTGCCGTTTCACTGAAGCATGCTCTTAAGGGATATTGATTTTTGGCGAGCAACGAGCATTTTTATAGGTACCGTATTATCCATATGCTCCAACTAGGATTCTAAAGCGGACATGGTCGAAGACGTCAAAAAAACTATGACATCATAATATTATTTAAAACATGATATTATAATCTATTGGGGTTGGTGTTATTTTTAGTGGACTGTATATTTGGATGTTAGAGTTAACTTAGGGGAGTTGGGTGTGGTTTTTTTTTCAATTAAATTACGAATAGTGCAGAGCTGTGAGTCAATAATTATTTTGACAATAAATTTGACATAATGCCCGAAACGTAGTTCGAATAGATTTATATACGCTTTATAACGTTGTATTTTCTATGATGATTTTTCAAATAATACTGAACACAAATGTCAATTTGGGAATCAGAAAAAATAGTGCCGGCTACAATGTTTTAAAAGTCTATACTAAGTACTAATTTCATAAACATTTACTAGTAGTTTATTATAATATATCCGCAAAGTCATCATCATCAGCCGGGGTCAATCTACTGCTGGATGAAGGCCTCTCCAAGCTTCTTCCAACTCTCTCGGTCTTATGTCGTTTGCTGCCACGTATTTCCACCGAACTTTATCAGTTCGTCAATCCAGCGGCTTTTAGGGCGACCCTGTGGCCGTCCTTTCGGCGAGAAACGTGTCCCGCCCATTTCCATTTCAGCTGTTTGGCAACGTCTATTACATCCAGTACTCTTGTCTGCTTCCTAACCCATTCGTTTCTCTTACGGTCCTTTTGCGTGATGCCCAACATTCACCTCTCCATGCCTCGCTTTGCGACTCTTGGCCTTTGGATATCTCTCGTGTTGAGAGTCCACGTCTCGCAGCTATACGTTAACACGGGCAGCACACATTGGTTGAACACCCTACGCTTAAGACATAATGGTAGGTCATTCTTGAAAATACCATTCAGACGTCCGATAGCACTACATCCCAGCAATTTCATCGTGCATGCTCCCATCTATGGGGACCATCTGTCCGAGATAGACGTAGCTGCTGACTTGCTCGAGTTGGGTGCCATTAATACAGATAATTGCAGGGTCCGAAAAGCAGTTCCTCATCACTTTTGTCTTTGAGACATTTATCTTTAGGCCGACCGTTTGACTGACATCTGCGAGCTCTTGCATTCTACCTTGGACGTCCTTCTGGTCTTGTGCGCAAAGTAAAGTGGAATAAACAAAATTTTATTAAAAGTATTTAATACTGAAAAATTTTGAAGAACAAATGTCTCTAATAATAAAAATAAATAAAAGCACTAGGTGTGTAATTATTTTCTTTGTTAACATTTAAATGTTGCGCCATTCCTGCACGATGTAACCCGCTTACATATTTGAGCAGCTTAAAATTACGCCAAATGTAATGAAATAAAATAATAAGGGAGGTGGGGTGCTAGGTCATATTTAAGGGCGACCTTTTTCTTATTCTTCCCGCCAATTTCCACGTCTTTTACGCCTTGGCGCGCTTCAACCCGAAGAACAATTATTCATCACACATAACTCCACTGCGTGTTACACCCGGGCACTGTTAGAAACAACGTTGAGGTACAACTGTTTGCAGTCGTTTTCAAATGTAACGAGACACAAATTAAAAAATAATACTTTCAAAAAACTGACATGAGTGGATTAGGTATTTGTTTTAAGGCCATCCTACATGAGCAGTTAAAATACCGCGGCTACTTACTTGATTATCTTTTAATTCTTTTCTGACTTCTACTAAAATGTCATTTTGACAGGAAGGCGCTCAGGAATTCGCTCAAACGAAGACCCCAGACCCCTAGCAACCAATAATAGTGGATTGGATTACGGATTTCTTCCGAAATAACTTTTTATACAAAATAGAATTAACTGAAAATGAATTCAATTCTGCTTAAAAATAGCTAAAAGTATTAAAAGAATACATTGGCATCGAGTTCTGATATATTCTAAAAGTTTAAAATGTCTAGCTAGTCGTGAATTTAGTTAAAAATCGATTGCAAGATTTGTACTGGATAAACAACCACCGGACAAACAAGAATACGAGCTAAGAAAAACGTGGTAATGAATACAAATAGCCAAATTAAATATTCAAAAGAAAAGATATTCAATGGACAAATATAGTGGTATTAAAGAGATAAAAAATCAGAGATTGATAGACATTTGGTCAGTCTTATCTATACACAGAATCGAGACAATTATTTCTTACGTCCTAGTAAAACTGAGACACACATGATATAAAATTGTGCATGTTGGGTATTACGCTCAATAACAGAATTTTTTGAGGAAAAAAATAAGGGTATACGATAAAATAATGGTTTACTAAAAGCCTCAATTAAAAATGATAAGGAAATATAGCCCTAAAAAGGGACCAATGAATCGATAAGATATTTAATTTATCCATTAAATTAAACCTCATTTGAGGATTAGGCGTAATCTGGTATTTAAAGGTCTCATACCAAGGCTAACCGGCATACCCGTTTTAACGTAAATAAATAATAATATGACATTTTATTTAGTAATTTTCTAAATTACCCTTAAGATGTTTAAAAATTATTTTACTTGATCCCGAGATTCCGAGAAAGCATGACCATTCGCTGGTAATTGCAAATAACAGAAATCAATTTAAATCTCTAATATTTATAGAACATTTTTTGTAAACTGTATGTTTTGACGAAAGATTTAAAATATAAACGATTATCCACCCTTTATTGTACTCGCTGCCGAATATATTAGTTTTGAAAGATTTAAGAAAGTACTTGATAACGCTGTGCCAATAAACGAGAAGAATTGAATCAGCTTGGATAGACCTTCATCCAATTGCAAATTCTTTTAGCTAATTTTGATATACTTACATGTGATAATATTATGTTGGTAAACCCTAACACTTGGACATTTGCAATCTCTTTAAATAAAATACATTCATGAAATAGAATAAGACCTTTTCTAGGCCATTGTTTTAACCCTGACTGACCTTTATTCCATTGTTTAATAAATTAAAGAACTCTATTATGAATGCCTACCTTTTTTGTAGTCAACAACATAAAATATTTTCCGTTTTTATACAAAAATTGCGGTATAATAAACCTTGATATCCACTGGCGTAGACCCTCTACGAAGCGTAGACACACAATTAGCCAAGCTGCTACGGAGAAAGGCATATTTACTCGAAACGTAAAACACACCATCGTGTTGGACTATTTTTCTCTCTGTCATAATTTTGGTTTAAATACGTGGAAATATGTATTTGCTCTAATTAATTTTGAATGCTGTACATCATAAACCTTTGCTGCTTACTACGTTATGATGTTAATATTATTTTTCGCTTGAATCATCGCTTATTTAATACGTTTAACTTTGTTATTTAATATCTATAAAAGTCAAAATAAACATAATAAAATAAATTTACGCTTAGTGATTAACAACCGAAGACTAACAAGTAATATACCTCGTCTGCAGCTTTATTCTAACATAACACAAAATAAATAATTACAAGGTAAAAATAACTTTTCATATGCAACGTTTTTAAATTTTATGTTGAATTATTATGCTCAAATTTGTATTTGATATGAAGTAAATAAAAAACAAACAAATATAGAATACTGAAATGTCATTTTGACATTTCATTTTGATTTCCATAGTGATGCACGTATATATTAATAATTTAGATGCTATTATCCAACTATTTTCATTACGACGTTTTTATTAGCTCGTATTCTTGTTTGTCCAGTACAGATTTTTTCCTGTGTGTACAGTACAGTGTGTGTTTATCCAAGATTTGCATTGGACGATTGAAGATTTTCAACTAACTTCCCGACTAGCTAGACTTTGAAACTTTTGGAATAAATCAGAACACGACGACAATGCGTTATTCGTTTAAAGTAATATTTACTTCTCACTATTATTGGTTGTTAAGAGGGTCCTAGCTTCTAAATTATGAAAATATACGTGCGTTACTATGAAAATCAATATGAAATGTCAGAATGACATTTCAGTATTCTATAATATTTATTCAGTATCTCTATCAAGTACAAAAAAAAATTGAATTAATACATAAAATTGTCAAGTCTATATGATTCAACAGAAAATTTAAAAACGTGGTATATTAAAAGTCCTTTTGAATTTGTAATTATTCCTTATATAGATTAATGCCTTTTGAATCACCTGTTATATTTAACTCAAAATTGCAAAATGTGAGTTATAGGTTACAACTCTAAGCGACTCAAGTATGCTTTTTTTTTAATTTGTAGAATTTGTTGAAAACCCGTAATATATATTGTTATATTAGATACTCACTAATATAGGTAGGTGCATTTAATTGGTACTACTTAAAAACAATGGGAGTAGGTAACTTGTTGTTAATTTAATAAAATTAGCTAATGATAAATGTCACTAAATATACCTACATACCTGACATGCCAAGGGTTGTAGTGCCATAAATAATAATGCGACCTCAATCACATCACGTACTCTTATCTGTTTCCTTAAAATTAAGGTTGCTAATCAGATGAAATGGTAATGGGCTAGACAAGCCATCATTCAGTGATGCAGTGACAACAGGGATGCCCTAAAATTCGCTGGATAGACGAACTTATAAAGTTCTATGAATGTACGTGGCTGCAAATACCTAGGGACCAAGAAGAGTGGATGAGACTAGGGAAGGTCTTCATCCAGCAGTGCATCGACCCCAGCTAATGATGATGATGATAATGAAATAATAATGATTTTTATCAGTTTAAAGAACAGAATTATTTTTTATACTTATAGAATAAACCATTGCCAAAAAATCGTGTAAATAATTTCAAATAAATCTGAAACGCATTAAAAAGGTTTTATTACAAATTACTTCAATGTTTCATTATAATAATATTATGACGAAATGCGTTTTTTACGATTTGATGGGAAGTTAAAAACTTTACGATCAGTGAGTTGTTATAGCTTAATTTTGCGATCCAATTATGACATTGCTTTCCAAAACACTTACTTTTTCAACGTACAACATTATATATTATTATTAAAACAAAACGGTATAAAACTTATGTTATATTAGTATTTGAAAAATAATAAAATCTATCAGTGGCGAACGGTGACTTTTGGAAAGAAGAAGGCTGTGGATACCTGAGAAAAAGAACACACTTTTCAAGTATACTTCCGGGAAATAAGAAGATAATACGATATTACAACTAATGAATAGGTACACACTAAGACCAACAAAACACTAATTCAATTTAACTTAAAAAACTCACTGACGACATAAAATTGAGCTATGAGATTTAATTACGTATTTTTCAAAACATTTATATATACATCAAAAATCATTAAATAAATTTTCTTTTTATTTTTAACAAGGGACATGCTCAGCGTAGGTCAAAATAGAACTCTTATTGCATTTTCAAAGCATGATCCTGGACATTCCTTAAACGTTGTAGATAATCTATTTATATAATTTTAAAGCCTTATTATCCTTTATATTTATTTTAAACATTTGATGACTGCATAAAGTATTTTCATTACATAAAATAGTATACTTTTAAACCTCTAGCTCTAATGTTTTAGAATATAGTCATATTTCAGTACATGAATGTGCAGTGGTGTTAAGATTTTTTACATTTATTAATTTTTAAACGCATTTATCAATATAATTTATGTTGACATTATTATATTGAAATATTTACGATAAAAAAATATATTGATAATCTCTGCGATCCCAAATTTGACAAGAATTAGGCATTTTAATATTCAAAAAATGGGCAAGATTAACACATTTGCAGATAATTCTAAAGATATTAATATAAGCTATGTCTTTGACCATTCAAGTGTGATAAACATCTTACGAATAATGATTATTATTAAAATATATTATGAAGTTATCTTTTCAGTCGGCTGTAAATTCATATCCCATAACATTAGTTAGTTTGCCAGGAAGTGATCAAATATGTATTATATCTCCTTAAGTTTTAAAATATATTTGTTAATAGATACTATAATAATTTATAATATCTTGAATAATATTAACAAAGGGTAGGTATGTGCTATTTCAGTTAATTAAATCAATATTAATTTGTAGTACTTAAATATTAATTGTAAAGTACTAGTTGTGGATAGTTGAATTTCACGTTAGTAAAATAAGTTTGATGAATAATATTAGGTATTATGATGAATGAGGTAGTTTATTTATTGAAATATAAGTTACATATGAATTACAAGTACATTGACATTTGAAGACAAACTAAAAGTGAAACGATTAGGGCCTCACCAACCAGTCATCGTCAACAGATTTAGTTATTGTGTATGAACTAATCAAAACATGGTTGACGGCGAGTGTATCCTTGAAAAGACTATTTTGTTTTCCTTGTAGCAATAAGATTCTTTCGAACGCAGGAGGCATATTATGAAGATAAAATCATAGGTATAAAAAAATAATATGTTTTCTACGCTTTGATTAATATTGATTAGGAAGGTACTTATTAGATATTTCACGGCATCTGACCCCACTTACTAAAAGATACTAGAACCGCCACTATCAACATCTTATATGACATCTGTCGTTGGTAAATTGAATTGTTTTTTATAGAATATGAAATAATCAAGTGATCATATAAATATATCCATATGCAATTAAAAAAATATTTTTCTTAAGAAAGTAGGCTTTAAATAATCGCCAAGTATGAAGTTTTTGCCACTGATACATATTTTTTTATGTTATCTTGATAACGTTCCAAATACTGATAAATGATCATTGTTGTCTATGTGATGATATACCACACTTCTCAGTGTAGTATATCATTAACTTAACAACTGCTCAATACTATAAAAGGAACAACGCGCTCTCAGAACTCAAGCAGACAATAAAATTATGATAATGATTTTAATCTCAAAAACTTTAAGAAATACTAAACAACAATGTAACACAGAAAAAACACACAATATCTCTAATTCTGGCCTTTATTTTTATTTCAAATAAATGGGGTAAAAATATTTTTATGTTTTAAATAAAAATCAATGCATTCTTGAGTACACTGATGTATGAACGAATTGTATTTAAAATTAAATTATTAAAAAAGATTGATTCTGACTTAAAGTATACTATAGGTTTACCTAAATCACGTCATAAAATGTTTATTCTTTTGTAATAAACATAATATACCTACGTCTTGCTTACATAAATATTATAATAAATTAAATTGAATAATTAAAATTAATGTATCTACTATACATGATCAATAATTCACCTTAGTGGTGGGTTAATTGTTTTCCAAAACCTAGAATAAAGGGTTACTTCCTGATACAATTACAAAACGTTAAATTAAATTTATCTCACTCTATAATAATATTGCATAATATATAAGGGGTTATATTATTATCTCTAATAATTCTAAAATAATTAAATTGTACAAACAAAATCATATTATTATTATTAAATCGAAATGTAACGTGAACGTAGTGCGGGTCCTAAGGCGCTTTCCTTTTATCCGGGGAGTCTTGGTTTGATACCTGGTGACGCTTATCTGATTTTCTCAAAGCCTGGATGTTGGTGATTGATACACGTCTATTACTAATATATATTATTACCTCATGGCCTGTTGTAGTTATTTTTTAATCAGCAACTCTTCACCTAAAAATCTGCATTTTTTGTATTTCACTCACATTTCATCGTAAAGATATAGTGTAAAAAATACATAGGATATGTACCTATATTTGGTAACTATTAATTAATGTCAAACAAAACTACTAATCAACTATTTTTTTTAGAATTATTAATAACCATGTCCTTGCTTTTTCGTACAAGGTGGTTGTTAGTAATTTTGAACAATCACAAACACACAGGCTTTGAGAAAAACACATAAATACTGTTTGTTCTCACCGGGAATCGAACCGAGGAACTCTCGGGTGGAAAGCAAACCTTACGCACTGCACCACGAGAACTGCCCTTCTAATCATTTATTATAGAATATAGTTATAAACAATTAGCTAGTTCTTTTATTCAACGAATAATTCACAAGATTTAAGAATATATCATTCTGATTATTGAACATATATAATTTTGAAGAACACTTTCTGAGAGAGTATAATATTATAAGCAAAAGAAAAAATCTTTTTTGAAAAAAAAAGTAAGTCACCCCGACGGGGAATCAAACCCTGTATCTCCCGAGTTTACGCCTCATCCATCGCATTTATCCATTATGCTACGGCGTGACATACTAATAGCGACAAATTTTAACTATTGGTCTGTTTTAATACCTACTCATCAGCGCTCTTCCAGTCTGATGAGTAGGTATTAAAACTGACCAATAGTTAAAATTTGTCGCTATTAGTATGTCACGCCGTAACATTATGGATAAATGCGACGGAAGAGGCGTAAACTCGGGAGATACAAGGTTCGATTCCCCGTCGGGGTGGTTTACTTTTTTTCAAAAAAGATTTTTTCTTTTGGTTATAATATACTCTCTCAGAAAGTGTTCTTCAAAATTATATATGATCAATAAGTTATAGATGGTGGATAATAGTATTCACACACGTTTTTCCGACCGATATTTGTTCTACAAAATTGCGTTGTGCACTAAAAACTGTGGTGCATACAGATTCAAACAAATTTGTAAGCTATTTGATAATAGGTACATCAATTTTTTAATATATTAATAATTCTAAGGTTGAACAGGTATATTGTTAAGAGTTTGTTGTAAGTAATTTCTAACATGCATTATCTCTGTGTAAGTGTCAACATTTTTAAATAGATGGGGTAATTAATCAAGGATTAGTAATAGATATATATATATTAGTAATAGATTTATCCGATATCAAAATCTCTCAGCGTAATATTTTATGCGATTCACAGAAACATTGAATAAATAATTTTACTATGCACCTAATCAATTAACATAACCCAGACAGAGTAGCAAATCTCTAGATAATAATACTCACAGCCTCTTTCCCCTGTGACTATTCCTACAAAGCTGTGTTATGCTACCTTCTACCAGCATGTAACGGTAAATAGAACACGGTTGTAACACTCGTCCACCCCTCTCATTCCTTAAAGGCAACACGCAAAGACAATTAGCGATTCCGAGGTTGTTTCATCCCTTATTTTGCGGCTTGGCTTGTATCCGGTATCAATTTATTGACGCTAAAGCTTTCGGGAAAGTTTTCTTACATTCTACGTGAAAGCTCTATTCGTGATATCTGTATCAATCATTTTGAATGACTCACGAGTAAATGTATCTTTTGTATCGTGATGTAATTTGTAATGATAGTAACAAAAAGCGTTATCACAGTATTAGCCATAATAATTATATATTATGATATAATATATAATTAACATAAATATTATAATATAATATAATATAATATATATATAATAATACCTTAATAATTGTTAAGTAGATGGGATTGGGGAAAGATAAAATTGAGAATCCAAAAGTTATCAAGATGGAATACAATCTTCGGCCAGGATAAAGAAAAAGCGTATTAATAAAATGCTTATTTTAATTTGTGGTTGAACTCTTAAATTGTTCTGAAAGCCTTACCTTTTAAGCTTTAAAAATCAACCACGTTACAAACACTTAACTTTGCGAGCTGGCATATCAGTTCTTAGAGACTAAATATTTATAAATTTCCTTTACGTGGCTGAAAATTTTTGTTCTGATGGCGCAAAACAGTTCTAAGTTTTATGGCATTGCCTCAAGAATTCCGATGTCGTGGATCAGTTAGTAGTGTCCTAAATAATTTGACAAAAAAAAACATTTAAAAATTTCTAAGTTCACCGAACTCATTCTTCTGAACCATAACATGTTTACATGGTAAGTCCAATCATTAATATCATGTTGCTGTAGTGCATTGGAGAAGACACACAATATAATTGATCATTTAACAAATTAGAATTGGGCAAAAATTTATACCTATTAATTTCTAGGATTTCCTGTTTATCCAATTTTATAGATTTGTCATTCAAATGCAGGATTTTAAAATTTTTACTGATATTAAAAGAGTGATTTTTTAAACATAAACGATTTCCAAAAGATGAAGGTTCATTACCATTTTTGGCACAGGCTAAATGTTCTTTGATCCTAGTGTTAAAAGATCATTAATTTTAAATTAATCTGTTATTGGGAAGGTATTATTGGACGGATAATTATATTTGTACCTATTTTTATAATATTTCTGTCGCTTTGGATTTTGTTTGATAAATATTGTTTTAAAAAAATGTATTCAGTTAAAAATGTCCCTCTGAGGCGGACGAAACTGGTCCTAATCTATTAATTAAAAGTGAAATAAGTACAACCAAAAAAAATGCGTTTTATTAAATAAAAACAACAATACAATGCAGTTCCACCATGAATTGACAGTTAACAAAATAAAAGAAAAAAAATAATATTAATACTATCGACCGAAGGTATTTGATGGAATTTGATTTTAAATTCTAATGGATTTAAGTTTTTTAAGAGGTATTTCCATTTGAATCGTTTTTTGCAACCCAGGTTTTGCCTTTCGATATCTTCAGGTACTGTGTACGCTCACCAAAAGGCAAATACACACTGGCAATGAATACAACTAACTCTAACTTATATAAAAACCCGGGTCGCGAAAAACGACTCAAATGAAATAGTATAAAACTAAAATCCATTAGAATTTAAGAATAGATTGTCATATAAACATAGTTTATAATATTATCATCATGTAAGTGACAGAATATGGAAAAGGTATTCGTTTGTTTTTTGACAGCTCTTGTATAAAATAAGTCGATCAAAATAATGCGTTTTGAATTTGGAATGGATACATAATAATATAAATATATTAGCTGACCCGGCAAACGTTGTTCTGCCATATAAATTATTTCTAGTCAGGGCTCGAAATGAACCGGAACGCACCAGAGCGCCGTTCCTATTCGTGAAATCGGTAAAATTTTCGCTCAGTCTCGTGGAATAGATAATTTGACCGTCTGAGCTGGATAGGCCATATAATAGAAAATCTAACACTTATTTTTATGAAAAAAACACATAAACTTTGATAACTTTACCATGTAAAAATCTTCAGAAAACTGTCGAGCGCTCCGGTTCGTAAATTTTTCCATTTCGAGCGCTGTTTCTAGTGAATATTTTGGTTGTTAAATAAAAAATAACGAATGTATCGTAAGTGTGTGGGGATAGGATCTATGACAGAAAGAGGAATAGAGCGCTGTAGACGATGACCGCCAATAAAAACAAAAAAACATCAACCATTCATTTTCTCAATTCAAAATGAGTAATGATGTTCATAATGAATGAATTACCTGTGACAGGATCTCGTTGTTTAATGTTTATGCAATATCCGTCTTGTCCCTTCCAGAAAATTAGCGGATATTGGAGAGCGTCGTATAAACGGTGTGTGTCAGCGATGAACTCCAGATTATTGTTTCTTCTTCAAATCACGATTTCTCGCGTCGATGTGAGGTCGCCAAACCATGATTCCAGCAATGTCGTCAACAACAGTCGCATTGAATCGACGTACGTGCTCTCCAACTGGTGTTTTATCAGGATTGATGACAATAGCGTGATTATCACTTTGCAATTCGTGCATGTGTGCTTTGAAGAATTTCAATAATTCATTGTGCTCATTCAACAGGGCATCCAGTTCGCCGATGATGCGCCTGGTATTAGGCGAATTGAGGCTATTTTAGCCGCAACGTGCATCCACATGATTGATGTCCTCACCGCCGCACCCATGAAGTAGATTTGTAAAAATGTGTGTGGTTCGTTTGGCATTGGCAGCAATGAGCCTACTTTGGATTTTGAATGTAGAATAGAATTGTTGACCATTTGCCACAGTATTGTGAACTATTTCTGTTGCTCCGAACGAAGTCATTTGGAAGCATGAATTGAATGTGCGAATGGACTTCAGGAACAGGTTTGAATTTGGAACCGTGCCGATGAGCAAGCCGTTCAATGGTTCTGGTGGTATCTCAATTTCTGGTAGTTGCACTTTTCCTGATGCGCAACACATCCCGGCTGACTCATGCTTGAATTTGAGCGCATGACAATGGGGATATTCTTTGTCCATAGCATCAATCAGCACTTTCGGATGAGCAGAATATTCAATATCTGGCTTGTACTCGAATGCGAGACGAAGGAACGAAGCGGATGTAAATGTTCGATGTACTTGTTGGCGTTGTCGGTCATTTGGTCATCTCTGCGTGTGTTAACTACAAACCGGCGCGTTTGGCTCCGTCCCAATTGTCGTTGTTGATTTCGTTCAGCTCGTGCCTCTTGTGATTGAGATGCACGCAATTGCGACATGCTTACACGCACGTTTTTGTTATCTTGTTGGATTTATTCGTCTGTTTTTTATGCTCTACTATTTTGCATGTTTGTTGTTTTATTCGTTCGACGGCCCAAATGGCCCCCCTTGCGTTTTGCTGGCATTGTGCACTGTAATACACGCACATAAAAATAGATAAATTAACTGCGTTGTGATATGCCGAATGAAATGTCAAAATGACGCGACGCTTCTCTTGAATTCTTCTCGGACGTAGCGCCATCTGTCATTCAACAACATAAATAATTTCGTTCTGTTTGAAATACGAACGACAGTTAAATTTGTTCATACAAAAATAACAAAATCGCGATTAAAAAATGGGAGGGTAAAGGTAGGAGAGTGAAAATTTGGGGTTATAGGTATTTTTTTATGCCAAATAATAAAAAAATACAAAAAAAAATTGTCATAAAAATAGAAAAAAATTGTTCTGGATAGAGATACCCTAATCACCTAGCGGTATGAAATATACTTGTTGACCTATTCTCATACCTAACAAATATACATAAAATAATTCATAAAAATCGATCGAGCCATTTCGGAGGAGTTCGACCACAAACATCGTGACACGAGATTTTTATATATATAGAGATTATATCGGAAAATACACCTTACGAATAATGATGTTTTATAATATGATTTTATGAGATACCGCAGTAGGTAAGCGTTTTTTGTATCGTCTGTATTTGATAAGAGTAAAATTTGATGCAGGATAAGGTAACTTCTGTAAACCAGCATATCCGTCAAAAGCTTTTGTGTCTGAACCAAATTCATAATCTCTGATAGCCGGCATTTAAAAATTTAATTATGCTGTCAAACAAGTTTGCAGAGCTTACATGGTTTTGATATCAAAAACACGTTTTTTGATAACACCGGTATGACTATGTACGCTCACTTACCGCAAAAACTCCTGTCAGTTGGTTTTGTTTACCATTAAAATTCAAATATTCCTGCTAATGGCCAATTATATTGGTTGAATGTTTCATGCAAGC
Organism: Rhyacophila brunnea; assembly: GCF_057557595.1. NCBI lineage: Eukaryota > Metazoa > Arthropoda > Insecta > Trichoptera > Rhyacophilidae > Rhyacophila > Rhyacophila brunnea. The sequence goes on along the minus strand of NW_028232893.1, from coordinate 16,092,074 downwards.
CGCCAAAATGGTAGTATACCGCCAAAAATGTTATTATTTTGTACACACATTAAATGCGTCGGTTGACGTCACACTGGCTAAAATAATATACCTACATATATTATTTTAATACCAGGAAAAGTTTTATAACCTATCGCCATTGACCTAACATACTGATGCTATTGATATAAGTGGATAGATTAGCCGAATGAAGACAATTTTGTAATATGCATACATACTTCAATGTAGGTAAATAACATTCATATTACACCTTCATTTTTTTTGTCCCTAAACGTTTAGAATCGTGATTCGTCCCCTTAGAACAGAACTAGCCTAACTGATTTTTGAAATTTCACAGGAGAGCACTTTTAAACTTTTTTTGTTATTGATTGGAAAACTGTAAATATAAGAATATTGATTTAATTATACGATAATGCATTAGTTAAAAGTATTTTTCACGTTAAAATCAAAATTAAAAAGTATATTCTTTTCCATATTTCGTCAGGTAACGTCAGATAAGTTAATTATGTTCCAAAATGTTTTTAAGATTGAAGTTAAGTCTGGAATGATATAAACTGATAACTTTTTTATGTTCATAATTCAGATACGCTTATTCTGACTCCATATAGAGAACAAAAAAATGTTTTTTTTTGTACAATAAAACTATTATCACAAAAATCAGTTAGGCTTGTTCTGTTCTAAGCGGACGTTATTAACCTTTCCTTTGCGATGCTAATAAAATCCGTCTATTTCGGTGATGTCACCTTAGGTTACTATACAAAAGAGACACAATATAACAGTAAGTAAAAAAGAAATACATATTTTTACAACATATGTAGTCTATCTAATTCAGCGTTAATAACTTTTTTGATCTGCGGCCGAAGATAAAATAAATAAAATAGCACGTACTGACAAAAAAATATTATTTATTTTAATAACTCTAAATACAGTTTTCGTAAACAATATTTACTAATATAAACCTTGGCTTTGGATAAGCTTTGAAAGTTTATCAAAGTTTGGTATTACATTAGACAGGCTGCATCTTATGTCTTCTTCTGGCTACAGTCTATTTCAAAATGTTGATTTCATTACACTCAGAGCAGAAAATCCTGATTCGTACATGTATGTTGTTGCGATCGCGTAAAATGTCAACGTTAAACAGTGTTGCCATAATATTATTTTATTGAGAATATTTTGCGACCCACTAAATATACCAATCGACCCAATTCTGGGTCGTGACCTATAGGTTAAAAAACGCTGATCTAATTAGTAAAGGGAGTGTTAAACGATATGCATACAATATTTTTAGTGTTTAGAACGCATTCGTACCAATTGCACCACTAAGATTCGGTAGAGACATCAATTCTCAAAGCATAAAAGTCAAAACCTTGAAATAATGGTAAGATGCCACGTCGTGTGAGAGTACAGGCATCACACAGCATATTATGGTCATCAAATAATATAGCCTTAACCTCCACGAGACTTTAAATCGGCTGAATGCCAAGGCCAACTACAGTCAATCAGGCTGCGGTATTAATGTAACAAATAATTACAAGATAAAAAAAAAACTTTGTATATAGGTACCACGTTTTTAAATTTTCTGTTGAATCATCTAAACTTGACAATTCTATGTAATAATAAATACTTGTTTTTACTTGATAGAAATACTGAATAAAATATAGAATACTGAAATGTCATTTTGACATTTCATATTGATTTCCATAGTAACGCACGTATATATTAATAATTTAGTTGCTAGGACTTCTTTAGCAACCAATAATAGTGTTTTACTTTTTAAAAACAGAATTAACTGAAAATGAATTCAATTTTGCTAAGAGATGGCTAAAATTATTAAAAGAATTCATTGTCGACGTGTTCTAATATATATTAAAAGTTAAACTGTCTAGCTAGTCGGGAAGTTAATTAAAAATCAACAATCGTCCAATACAAATCTTGGATAAATAAGAAAAAATTTGTACTGGACAAACAAGAATACGAGCCAATAAAAATGTGGTAATAAGTACCTAACTAATTAACGTTGTTTTATTGGCAAATAAAATTAATATATTATTTTTTAAAGTATGGTAATGAAATATTACGGAACGGTTTGGACTAGACACCTGCGCATTTATTCTATACACAAGACTGCTTTTGGCCTCTACGGCACCTATCTGGGGTATGAAAGTATCTAAATATTAGCACTTATTGTAACAATAACAATAAGCCGTCTGAACTGTCAAAACTGTCTATCTCACTCTAAAATTTATCACAGCCAAGAAAAATGCTGCTAAAACATAGCAATTTTGTAATAATTACAACTAACGTATTGTAATTGTTACAATAAGTGCTAATACTTGGATACTTTTCCTACCCTAGATAGTGGCCGAAAGCAGTCTTGATGTGTATAGAATAGATGCGCTGATCTGAATGGTTCGGGAAATTAGTACCGTATCCGGAAATTTGTACGTAAACAGTTCACCGCAGGACACTTATTCGTCCGCCGCAGTACGTGAAACATGAGTTCCTGTAACATTTAATCAAATGACGAGTTCTTCGTTGAACATTTCACTGTGGAGTATATTTGTACGTATGCTACAACATGTGGCGAATTTAATGAGATGTCTTTACTAGGTTAGGTAAGGTTAGGGTTAACCTAGTTAGAACAGTTCTATTTGCAAACTATCGCCGCATTTTGTAAGATACGTATAAATGTATTTTACGGTGAAATGTTCAACGAAGATCTTGTCATTTATACGAACTCATGTTTCACGTACTGCGGCACACGAATAAGTGTCCCACGATGAACTGCATACGTACAACTTACATGTAACCAATTAGGACGCGGACGACGTGCACAATGCCACACTGTTTTTTATACTACGCAACATCGAAACGTAACATTAGGAATATAATGGAATTATATGATATTTAATGTCTTCCTTCTTCTTTTTGTACCAACTAAAAGTTTTTTTTACATCTTTGTTTGTTATAATGTGTATGCTAGGTAGGTCTTGCAAATAAACATTATTATATATATTAAGAATAACAGCTCATCGGTGATTTATTTACTGAATATTATTTATTAAATATTAATTGTCCGACACAGTGGTGGACGCATTATATATATATATATATATATATATATATATTAATAAGGATTTATTTTTATTAAGAAGTTGATTTGCGGCTTTGGGTATACCCACAGAGCTTACAACGATGTATGTAAAAAAAAACCCCAAGTTACCCTCGTCAATCGGGGTTCAGGTTAAATTTTAATTTCGCAAAGCAAACACAATCGTGAATGTAAAAGCACCCGATTCTCGCATGACCGAGCAGTATGTGGCATCAAAAGAATTAATTGGATTTTTTATTAAGTTTGTACGAGTGGCTTTGTTGGAAATTTTGAAGCTTTTTTGAAGTCTGTATTTCGCGTACTACGAAAGCTGCCATGCTTAGTTATATACTCCGCTGCTAACTGGCTGTATCATAATATTTTCGATCGCCTTAAAGCTGGAATATTTTCAATTTAATTTAAAATCGTATTGATGTTTTATGCAAAGCCCTATTTTCTATATTCATAATAGACCAAGTTACAAATATTTGGATAAAAATAATAAATATTTACACTGTCTCTTTACATTAACCAATTTCAAAATAAAAACATTGTATTGAAAAAAAAATTTAATTAAATTTTGAGGAAAACATTGAAAAATTTCAGTGGCCACGTAATAAAATCACACATTTTATATTTTCATTAAAATTATTAAAATTGTTATTTCTCCTGTTTGTCATTCTATTTCGCTCATGAGGTGGAGCATATAGTTACCACAAGAATGCCAGTGCCATTTAGCTACGCAATGTCAATTGTATTTAGTGACCTTCTAGGACACCAACGGCTTATTGGCTTGTGAAAAAGATAGGTCGAATCAAGTGCCACTATTATTAAAAAAAAAAATGTATTTTTTTAATTATGTTTTTTTCGACCATGTCCGATCTTAATAAGATCATATTATGAGCCTCCACCAGGGAACTCAGAATGTTTTGTGACCTCCACAAAGTAGAGGTTTGTATAAACAGATATTGTTTTTACGAGAAATGGATGTCAGCCACTTGCTTAACCTATTAGGTTCATACTCACATACAACCTAGGACCCACGCCGACGCTTAAGGCGCGTGGCCATCGTGGGTCTAAATTATAATTATTTATAAAATATTGTCATATTTTTATTGTTTATAACATTTTAACTGAACTAGCCATTATTTTAGCCAATTTTTAACTATGTCACTAGAAAAAATATTGTTTATATTCAAATGAAGACTAAACTATTACATATTGTAAACATTAGAAATTCAATATTCAAGACGTTAACAATACGACGTGAAAAATAAAGAAAATAATATGTAGAAACAATATTAATGAAAAAGGCGGCTAACGCGTTGGCTTATAATGCCGTGGGTCCCACATTCGAATCCTAGCTGTGGAAAATATTAATATTGTTTTTCAATGTGTGTTTGGAGTCAGAGTATGGACCTAATTAATACTCTGAGCAAGTGGCTATCATCCATTTCTCGTAAAAACAGAAATTTGTTAATATAAACTTCCACTCTTTGGAGGCCCATAATAATATGTTTCTTTTAGGATCGAACATGGTGATATAATATTTTTAGGGCGTAGTAAATTTGTTACATCTTATACACGGTGTTTTTGTTTTGTTGTTTTATATTCATTTTTAACCCTATGTTATTTTCTTACTTTCGGGGGGTTTCATTATGAGAATAATATCCAATCTTCCCGGGATCGGTCTCGAGGCATGTTTACACCATCCTGCGCCAATTACGTAGGCCGCTTTCTTCGGTTGTTTTCGCCGAAAAATGTCCGCAAACAAGGCTAAGCGGATTATCCCGCGGATTACCTTATTACAGTGTCTCCTGGCTAAGAAAAGCCAACCTACTTCGACCGTTTCCATCCACTGAGGCTTTGCTTGCACGTTTTCTCTACTTCTTATGGCATTCGCATGCATGTTATTATTTAAAATAATAAAATATTCAAGTTACACCCCATAGACGCAACGGTCGGTAATTTACGACCCGTTAAGAAAACCACTCAAAATTTCAAGTATTTAACACTCTCGTTATATTAATATCACTTTAAATTACTTACTTAATGAAACTATAAATATTTCAGTAATATGGACTTCGTCATCTTCATATTTCGGCTATTAATTATATTAATAATAATTATATAGCTATAATTAAATTAATATAATTAATATTATATTATAATTAATATAATATTACAGCTAGTAATTAATATGTTATTATTTTTTTTAATCAATCGCATTATTCAGTAAATAGGTACATAGGTATAATTGATAGATATCTCTTAGATTTTATTTACTTGTCATAAATTATAAATGCACATTAAAAATAGGATGTCGCATTATATTAGGAAGAACAAAATAGATAGATCTAAAAATATATACGACAGAGAGAGACATACTTAATTATGAGAAAGAGATATGAATGTAAGGGGCAAGATTTCAAATTCAAATTTTATTTATTTTTATTAATTTATTATTAATTTCAGACGTTCACACCATGATATTTAGAAAAATAGAAATATTAATAAAATAGTATTATACAATATATAATAATTACAAGATAAAAAGAACTTTTTATGTACAACGTCTTTAAATTTTCTGTTGAATCCTATAAACTTGACTTGACTAGCTTAAACTATCAAAAAAAAATTACTTGATAGAAATAATACCGAAATGTCATTTTGACATATCATATTGATTTCCATAGTAACGCACGTATATATTAATAATTTAGTTGCTAGGACCCCAGACCCTTTAGCAACCAATAATGGTGTCGAAATAACTTTTCATACAAAACAGAATTAACTGAAAATGAATTCAATTCTACTTAAAGATGGCTAAAAGTATTTAAAAAATGCATTGGCATTGTGTTCTGATATATTCTAAAATATTCAAATATCTAGCTAATCGGTAAGTTAGAAATCGATTGCAAGATTTTTACCGAACACAGAACCACCGGATACATAAGAATACGAGCTAAGAAAAACGTTGTCAAAAAGAAAGAGATCAGTATTAAAAAATAGAAAAATAGTAATAGAAACATACAAAAAAATACAAATTAGATACATGGAAGTACACCGAATGAGCTAATCAGACCCTATTTCAAGAATTTATAATACAGTGCCCACCTACACTCATCCCCACACAGATGGCAGTGATTTATTTGAACAGAGTTATTGCCCTCCCAATTGGCATCACCAATGGCAGGTTAGTTATGTATCTTGTAGGCTATAATAATGTATAGAAATACTCGTATGATTATAATTAAGTTTTAATGCTCTCTTTTGATCATTTTATAGATAAAATAAAAGCAAATAATGATAATAGATATTATGTTGCCAAAATAGACATTTCCTTTTACCTACTGTATTATATTAATTTTAAATCTCGTACGCCGTACCTTAAGATGACATCACTGGAACGGACGGAATTTATTAGCATCATAAAGATAAGGTTAATAATGCTATTTGATCTAGAAACGTATTTTCTTTATAATTAAAAATGATGAAAGGAAGTGAAATAGTTTCGACAATATTTACACAAATATTCTAAAATTATTTAAAGTATCTCTACTGATATCACGACTAAAAAGCTTACTCGCACCATGGCCAGATTAGAGAGGGCTTTCGATTCAGTACTAACTGTCTTAATATTTTTCTTTCTATTACTATAAAAAGGGAAAAAATAATGATTAACGCAAAAAACAAAAATATACAATCACCATGGTAAACACAACCAAACTATAATAGTTTTTTTTTCAGATTAGTAAACATAATATCATTTGTATAATACAAAAAGTATTGGTGAGATAATTATCATCATTAGAATCATAAAACAAAATGATGTATTATTTTATTTTTTATCAATAATTTCTTTATCACAAAATGCCAGGAAAAATAAATATAATGCCAGATTGTTATAATTGTGTAAATGAATAACACTTTTTCTTATAATTAATTATTGACAGGGTACCTATAATATGTTTCTAGCAGTGCCGAAATTGGGAGTTTAAAACATTGCTAGTTATATTAATGTTAAGGGCTTAAGTGCTATCTGAAGGTCAAAATTTAAGAATGTAGGGTATATTTGCGAGCTTTCTTTATTTTAATCTATAGAATTTTATATGGAAATGGGAAAATATAGGAAAATGTATAATATGTAATCATGATAGCTTATTATTTCTCATCTTATAAATTACAATTTATTGACCATATAAAATATTGTATTACCATAAAAGAGAGTTGTCGTAAACGTCCTCGTGTTAAAATTGCAAATAAAGCCATAATTAGTAGAGTTTTGGGTACTGTTCGGTTATCAGGAATACAGCGGAAAACACATTTTGAAAATAGCCGATAAACTGGATTATTTGTACGGTTAACCTAACCAAACCTAACCTAAACCAAACTAACAAATAATCCAAAATATCGGGTATTTTCAAAATGTGTTTTCCACTGTATTCCTGATAACCGAACAGTACCAAATTTTGTTAGATTCTTGCAGCAGTGCAGGTGCTTTATTTAAATGTTGGTATCATTACTTTAAAATTACACTAATACCGATCCAAAATGATTGAGTCGTGGTCATATTGCCAGAAAAATGGCGAATGGAGATAACCGCTTTGACTCCAGATCATTACACCAGTCAATTCTTGACTGGACATGGTGACTTCGGTAACAGGCTCTTTGAGCTTGGTCTTGTTATCCGTTCAACATGTCCATGTGGAGGAAAAATACAAGATGCAAACCACATCCTCTGGGAATGTCCTAAAATATCCACGGAAAGAAAAGAGCTGCTCAATTCAGTTCAACCAGCTGTTGGGCCTATCGGACCGTCCAACCTGGTCGCCACAAAGGTCAATTTTATTGTATTTAGAAAATTTTCGGTGTCATACTAACTGCCAACGTGAAGATCTCTTCACTTAGAATTTTCGGCAGTTTTGTATTAGTTTTAATTTGTTACTTACAGCAATTTTTAATATTGCCTCTACGTGCTCATCTCTCCCATGGGTACCTTAAAGTCATGTAAATTCAGTCAAAGCACATTTGAGTGCATGGCGACCTTAGTCTCGGGTAACTGCTCCTGAGACATCCTCAGTCGTAAAAATTAAAATGATGCTTCACACCCTAGCGTAGGGTTCCGTGATACGTCCGATTAAGACCGGGTGTGGTTTGGTGGGACCATTAACTTTAACGCCAGAAGTATATGGGAGTTCGCCGAATGAACTAAGTAAACTTGTAAGAATTTACAATACAACGTATATTTTTATCCTTACGTTACCGTAGGTGGAATATATCAATATTCGAAGCAATTTTGTTGGATAGAGTTATTGCACTCCCAATGGCAAGTTCGTTCTATACTTTGGAAGAATAGACAATTGATGCTGCTGATTATCTATGATGGTTATCCGGATCACTATTACCGAAAATGGCACCACGTACAACTCAGAAAAAATACATATCCAAATAATTTATATTGGTTCGAGTATATTTTAGCATTTAGACTACAGTATGTGAGCAACATTAAAAGAAAGTCAGTTGGATAAAGCCACGAATAGTATCCATACAGTCTCAAGTAATGGAATCTCAAAAAAATATTATATACTCGTTCCACCATTACATCGTACATCAACTAATGCGGAGCCTAAATAATCGACCCACTCTCAAGCCTACTTTGAACTGAGGAATGGTATTTTTTTAATCTCATAGTTTAATCAAGTAAGACGTGATACGATTGTGCCAAGTGGTATCCATATACTCTACTTAAAGAACAGACAAGAACGAAGAATACTATAAAACATTATTCATTCATGCCTGCATATTGTTTACAAGACATATTTTTTTCAGTCACAAAATACTCATTGATGTTTCTGAAATTTCGTATTGTCTTTTCTATAAAAGAGTTTCATATTATGATAGTACGCTAACGAGTGTACAATATTGTAACGTTCACGAAACCTATTGGATTGATTGTTAGTATTGTATGTTAGACAACTCATGTGCCATATTGGAAACTTACTCCAGATTGTTAAAGTTTGTTTTTCTGCTTGTTTTCACCCTTGTATAAATTGTACCCCTATTCACAAAGAGGTAGCTGTGACCAATTTAATATTCAGTATTTTATATTATTTATTCTTTTTAGCACCACAACAGATCATGAGGCTAAATGAAATAATCACAAATACCCGGAGACCCCGGATGAAAAGCCAGCATCTTACGTACTAAACTACCGGCTTACCCATTTTAAGACTGATTTATAAGAAGAAAAAAGAAGACCAAGGTCAGATTAAATTTTATAGTAATTTTGAGTGAGTTTACCAAAAATGCTACTTACAACTTTTTTAGTAAGTATATTATGTTTAAATTTAATGTTTTTTCAAAACTTGTGTTAGTATTAAAACACTTACAAATATATTTTTTTAAATCTCTAGGTAAAGTAAACGAGTTTTAAGGAACATCTAAATAGAAAAAAATAAACATTTTTTTTTTGATTGACACCGATTGTCCGGAATCCTTAACTTTGTAAATATGGACTAAATTTTTCATATTTTTGATACCATCCCTTTTTGCAGACCCCCTTTGATAATGGCGATTTTCACTCTATTGCCTCTAAACTGTGGCAGTTCATTGGATCAGTCCTCATATTAATCATTAAGTCCAAATTATACCGAGCAAAATTCGAAGAAATGGGAGAAATTGACACAATCAACTGAATGCCTGGATAACTAGATGATGGACATCAGAACGTCGCCACATATGAATGAAATACATGAATAAACTCATTCACGTTAAGACTTAAACTACCAATTTAATATAATATTAAACTACCTAGGTACTTATACGTGGTTTTGTTACAAAAGACACGATGGAAAATTACTGACAAAATTATTATGAAAAATATTTTATTATTATTTGCGTTATATTATATATTATGCGTTCGAGATTTCGGCTTTCGGGATTTAGGCTTTCAGGTTTTAGGCTTTCAGGATTTCAGCCATTCGGGATTTCGGCCTTCGGGATTTGGTCCGGCACCCAGCACAACAAGGCATCTTAGATCCAGATTTTAATTTACGCAATTCTTTATTTTTTTATTCCAACCATAACTAAAGTCTAATCACATACATACATAGGTCTCTTCGACAAAATCATATTAATTCTTCGACGTTTTGAGAAAATAGAGCGACGGAGAAAAATAAAACAATGGACGCTAATGAATCGACCGGGTACGCAGACTTGAAGAGGTAGAGGGTTGGGTAAAAGGAGGCAATTACAGGCTGATTATTGGTTCATGAAGCAGTGGTTTTAATCAGAGAACGGAAAATAATGAATATTACAGAACAAGTGCACATTATATCGTAATACTAATTGAAGGGTAAGCTTAAAAGTGACTCATGTGATATTTTTGCAAAAAATTGTTTATGATAGTAAATTATACATCCAATAGATCACTTGAAGGCTTTAGTGCAGCGTTTCACAACCTTTATAAAAAATTCAAATATACATCCGACACTTGTTGTCGCAGATAGATGTAGCTTTTCACCTGTTCGAGCTGAGTGCCATTGCTGAGGATCTCTCTTTGGCCCGCAAAGCAGTTGAACATGACTTTCGTCTTTGTTACATTTATTTTCAAACCTACTTTGATGCTCACTTCAGCGACTTCCAGCATTCTGCTTTGGAGGTCTTCTGAGTCTTGCGAGAAAATTACTATGTCATCGGCAAAGCGCAGATGACTCAAGTATTCTCTATTTATGGGGATCCTATTGTCATTCCAGTCAAGTTGCCTAAATAAGTCTTCAAGGGTAGTTGTAAATAGTTTAGGTTTAATAGTAATTTGTAATTTATATTACTAATTAGTAATTTGATGATATTGTTCGCAGAGTAAAGCTAGGCTAGAGTGCTTTTGGCCACCTGAATAATGTCTTCAAAAGTGACCTTCCACTGTGCCTAAAACGCAAAGTGTTCAACCCAGTGTATGCTTCCCGTGATCACATATGCGTGTGAAACATGGACCCTAAGTAAAAAAGAGATCCAGAAACTTAGAGTAGCACAACGAGGTATGGAGAGGTGCATGCTGGGCATAACGCGAAAAGACAAAAAGAGGAATGAGTGGATAAGGAAGCAGACAAGAGTTTGCGATGTAATAGAGTTTATTAAAAGCTTTAAATGGAGATGGGCTGGACACATAACTTGAAGAAGAGACAATCGTTGGACAAATATAGTCATCTAGTGGTATCCAAGAAGTACAAAACGTCCGCAAGGTAGACCTAGAGGCCGCTGGATCGATGAAATGATAAAGTTCTGCGGAAGTACGTGGCAACGCAATGCACAAGACTGAAAGAAGTGGAAGCAGCTTAAAGAGGCCTTCACCTAGCAGTGGATAGATTTAGGCTGATGATGATGATGATAAAAAATTTACGAGACATTAAAGAATACTTTTTAATTAATCTTTTTTTCGAATTTCACAAAGATGTCGAATGAAACCTCGTCTACAAAGATAAAGATAGAGCCTAAACTATACATGGAGCATAGATCGATTAAAATAATGCAAGTTTAACTATACTAATGGCGCCTAAACCTATGGCGAAACAACCATTATGAAAAATTGCACTATGATGTGATCCAAGTTCTCAGCGTTTATGACTTTAGGATTAGTATAAATTTTATTGTTAATGCATTTCTGTATAACAACACTTATTATGTTATCTAAGATTATGCTGTTACAACCAGACATAATTTTGGATATTTTATAGATATAAAAATATTTTTATAAAACTAACCAACACAAATTGTATTATTAGTTCAATGAAAACAAATAAGTATAACTAACAATGTTTAGTGTGTATTATTAATATCGAATCTTAACATTCTACATCCACCCTTTGCCATTGGAAGTACTAACTAAGCACTATAGCTATATCATTTAATATCATTTTTATTTTCACATTTAAACTTAAGTATTAAATAAAAATAAAATACGAACCATTTTCAACAAAATTGTGTATACTTTAGAACAAACAATCAGCATTTAATTTTCATCCAATCCCACAATCAGATATACTGAAAGCTTAATTCGAACAGTAAAAAGTTTTAATTGGGATATATTATGCTATCATACGAAACCCCGTAAATAATATGGTAGGGATTTATTCTCAAACAAAAATGATTTACGGCAACCCAAAAATTAGATGGATTTCCGTAAAGCATTTTATTCCTTTTATCTCAGTGACGCAACGATCTAATTTACAAGTGGGGTTTATTTATTTATCCATTTATTCGTAAAACATAATTATATCAAATAGTCAGGGAGCTAGGGAAGGCCTTCGACCAGCAATAACTATACTCAAACGTATCGCTTCGGATAAATTGATATATTCCACTTACGTGAGGTGAGTTTAGTTAACTTGTATTTTTATTTCAATGCTGTTAACACTAATATTTTTATGTCATTTCATGGACGCATTGAATTAATAAATTATCATATTTATTATATTATCTAAAATAAATAATTTAAATAAAAGCCGTGGATCGACCCCGGTGATGATAATGATGATTAGTCAATATAATCGATCAGTCGCCACAATTATTAACATTAAAATTAGATTTTTCTTTTCTTCTTCTCGAAAATATAACCTCACCTTGTGATCGAGATTTTTTCACGTTTTGATAAATCTCGAGAAATATTTTTGTATGTAAGTAAGCCATTCCCATTTGTATCTGTAATAAAACGAAACAAAATAATATTGCATTATTCTAAATTTTCAAGCGAAGACGTATAAAATGATACTTATTTATTACAACGTTTTTATTAGCACGTATTCTTGTTTGTCCAGTACAAATCTTGCAATCAATTTTTAACTAACTTCCCGACTAGCTAGACATTTGAAACCTTTCGAATATATCAGAACACGATACCAATGAATTCTTTTAATACTTTTAGCCATCTTTAGGCAGAATTGAATTCATTTTCAGTTAATTCTGTTTTGTATGGAAAGTTATTTCGGAAGAAATCCGTAATCCAATCCACTATTATTGGTTGCTAAGGAGGTGGTCCTAACAACTAAATTATTAATATATACGTGTGTTACTATGGAAATCAATATGAAATGTCAAAATGACATTTCAGTATTCTATAATTATTAATACATAGAATTGTTAAGTTTATATGATTCAACAGAAAATTTAAAAACGTGGTTTAAAATCTTGTAATTATTTATCATTGATAGCCGGTTTTAAACAAACGATTACAAGTTAAATAAGGTTGCGTAATAGAAGTGGGTGGTAAACGTTTATTTACATACAAATTAGTTTATTTCGTCACAATGCCTTTACAAGCCGACAACCCAACTCTCGCTTCAGATTGTCAAAGAGAAACCGTCTCACTAAAACTCTTACAATCGTATTAATCTAACAAGACAAGCCACAAAACCGAATACAGTTATTCCATATCTGACATTGGCATCTTACACGTTCTCCCACCCCCTCGCAGATTAATCTCGGCGAGCCACTGGTAATAATAATTAAGCAATCAGACCAGTTTTGGAAAACTGAGGCAGGGCCTGATTAAATTGTAATCCTGGGCAGGGTTGGCAAAATCAGATTTGGATTTTGCGCGCGAGGGTATTTATTGGGATTATATTATATTGAGTTATGCCTTCTCTTTGGGGAAATTGGCGGTCAAAAATTATGATAGGGTCAATTATTATTATTCTCTATTTGAGCTCACACGGAAAAACATAAAAATAAATCATGTTTTTCGTGATAAAATATTACAATATGTTATAAAAAGTTTCACGAATTCAAAAAGAGTAGCAAAACGAACATTGGAATAATTTTTGATTTCAATCAGGAGAAATAATAATAACTTGACACCCACGGTGACTGCGCAGCTTAAGCGTTGGACTATCATGCCGTGGGTCTCACATACACATAATACTGTTTTTGTGTGTGAGTCAGGGTATGGACCTAATAGGTTAAGCAAGTGGTTGACATCTATTTCTCATAAAAAAATCTGTTTATACAAACCTCTACCCTGTGGAGGCCCATATGATCCTATTAGGATCGGACATGGTCAAAAAAAGAAAAAAAAAACTATGAATTAGTCAAAAACATTTTCAGTAAATTGGAGAAAACCTAAAAAAGTAAATGTTGATGGTTTTGAAATAAAGTTATTTTTGTTATTTCTACTTTAACTCATTTAGGGCTAACACCGCGACTGGCGCGTTTTAAGCAGTTGGCCATTAGATATAATTAACGTGTTAATTAATGTTAATAAATGTGGTAATTTAAAGGTCAACAGTGATTGTGTTAATTTAGTCATTTTCATTGAGAGCTGTGTTAGGCAGTAAACCCAAACTCAGAAGAACAGTCGACACATGACTTCTAAACTTATTGTCAACTGTTATGAGGATAGGTTTATAGCGAGAAACAATGTTGTCAACGTAAATTACTCAATTAAAGTAAAATTAACAAAAATAACTTTCTTTCTTCCGTTAGGAGATGCCTGCATGGGACATATTGCAAAAAAAACTGAACGTCTTATAGTCATACAGATTCGGGTTCTAATTCAGAGGTTTTTACAGTAGGCTCAGCGGCAAGCTGTGGTACTGAAGGGTACATATTTTTTTTTTTATTTTCTTGCAATCTTATAACAAAATTCATTGTATAATTCACTTTTAGTTACTGTGGTAACCAGACAAAACTGAACATGAAAAAACAAAACGGTGATAAAACAGAACAGCCAATGGGTAAAAATAAAACATTAATTTTTGTCGTATCTATTTATTAATTAAATACTTATAAAACTTGAGTTTATTAAAAAAATATCTTTTAATACAATCTCTGCGTGTTGGCCATTGGGCATAAAATCCTCAATTGATTTGCTTGATTTTAGTATTGAGTTATTAAACTCATTATTTCGTTTTACCTAGTGGTGGGTACAATCATATTGAACATAATATTAGATTGATTGAGATGAAATATACCTAGTTCCGTTTAATTGAAGCTTTCCAGCAATTAGAAAGACATTATACACTTTAATTTTTTACGGCATATTAAAAACTTGTGTAATTGAAAATATAAACACTTACAACATTATGTTTCCATACAACAATTTTATTCTGTATAATTCGGTATTCTGTTTTGTCACCGTTCTGTTTCTTCATGGAACTAGTTACTGTACTACTTGGTCTATAAATCCATAATACTGTCCATTTAATAACCTTAAGACTGCCCTTCAAGAAAGTTGTCTTAATGTAAGTAAACCAATTCAATTAGTACGCACAACGTACACTTTCCTTTTCTGAGAATCAGACCGACCAAACCAGCCTGATTTCCTGAATTAAATATTAAACAAATAACAATTCGAGCATTTCACTATTCCAGGCTAAGTGTTTCCGGTCTTTGGAGGTTTCTCGGACGGTGCCTCCATTGTTTCGACCGGATGTGAGTGGAAAATCTTTACAAAAACACTGTGCGTGTTCCTGCGGTCGGACTATTGCGAAACAAATGTTTTAGTTACATGTTTTTTGTTCCGTTAGTAACAGATTTTTCGTATTGTGCTGGGATTTCAAGAGATTCGCATTTTCGGTATGTTTTCGTGTAATTGACGGCTATTTTCGTGCCTCAATAATGGCTTAGCCTTTTGTACTCGTAAAATATATCAGGGAAGCTTTCAAATTTTTATATACATCGCATCCTTTTTACAATGTAAACATAAACATTTCTTTATTTTGAATTCTCATCACTTATAATATAAAACATAATATTATGTTCTTATTCTGAAATCACCAATCTCCCGTTTCTTTTATTATAATATGAACACTCATACAAGATTTTTAAAAAATGAAACAAAATACTGTTGCTTCTTATGCCACCTGCATACCTTTACATAAGATTTATTTAAAATAGAAAAAACGAACATCACAATAATATATACTGTCACTTGCATACATACTACGTTAATATGACAAATAATTATTCTCTAATGTTAAAAATTGTCCTCAGTAAAAAATATTGTTTGTATCGTTCGGTTTTAGGTCCTAACAATAAAAAATGTATTCTATGTTAATACCATATGATTTAGCTATAAATATAGAGATTTGTGTAAAATTTGCAAATTACATTGTTTTATGTGTTAATGTTTAAAATTTTAATAAATGATAGATAGTGCTGTATTATAAAATATTTTATAAAAATGCTGTTATAAATTTTTATTTTAATTAAATTTTCAAATAGCTTCCTACACAATTGTATTTTTTATAAGATTTTCAGCGTTTTTTATTTTATAAAATGAAAGATACATATTAAATGATGGCCTAGCGGCTTATGCATCAGCTTATATGGTCGTGGGTCTCATGTTCAAATCTTCATTCTGTAAAATACATAGATTGTTTTTCAATCTGTGTTTGGAGTTAGTATGGTCCTAATAAGCTGAATAAGTACATAACATCCATTTCTTGTAAAAACAAAAAATCTGCCCATATGACTTTATTAGGATCGGTAATGGTCAAAAGAAAAAAATACATTTAAACAAAAATATATTCTTTTGGTTGACGTATTATAATGATATTTAATCATATAAATTGGGATTTTTTATACATATACATTAGGAGATTATTTCAATGTAGTATCAAAGCACAACGCTGTCTTATTTACTAATAGAATCTGAAATGTAAAGTAACTTGCAGCAAATTGAATCATTAGCCATAATAACCTTTTTATAACAGTCTCCAAATTTACCCAGCATCTGCTCAAAGATGCTCCCTTCCAGTTGAGGATTCCCAAAGTATTTAAATCCAATTCGTCACTATTCTTCCATGTCTTCATCTGACTTCCATCTTCTTGAATGTCAGTTCCATAATCATGCATGACTCTTTCATCCTATGTAGGTACATGACCCTGCTATTTAAAGTGGCCTAATTTGATGGACTGTACGATGTGCGGATCCCCACATAAAACGTACAATTCTCCATCTTCATTCCAAGTGTGTGTCATTGATGGGTATTAACATACCAAGCAGCATGCTTTGCTGAAATGAGCACAATACTCTTTATATGTTCACCAGATCTCCAAGCCATACATACTAACTGATCATATTAGTGTATTGTACAAGATACACTTCAAGTATCGCTCCGATACCTCAAAACGTAACACCTTCATAAGACGAAAGAAACATTAAATTTTTTGCCAAGCACAATTCTTCTTCTACTATCGACTTATAGGCTGTTCTTACTATTATTAAAGGACCTGGGGTACACAAAACTTTTGATTTTCTCAAAAACACAGTTATGTGGCTTGAAAGTATGGCAAGGTCTGTCCGGCCTTCTTGAAATAACCGTATATTTAGTGTTCTTCACATGAAAAGTGGGTACTTGTGTGCAGTCGACAAATATTAATCTGATAGTATATATATGCTAATATTTAATGGCTGATTTAATTTAATATATTTTTTCTTGGTCTTAAAAACGTAATAAACAATATAAAAGACGAATTGCAATTAATTGATATTAATATTATTGAATATAAATAATTTTGAAAAATCCCAGATATATTATACCTACTTTAAAAAATGTTTTTAAAAAAATCGACGCCAGACGGGATAAAAACCTGTAAACATTAATTGATTTGCACCAATATGCTTTAGCAATAATTATTCATGAAGTGATTATGAAATTGCGTTATGACTGTCGGTTTTTTGTATTTCAAATCAAGGTCATAATTAGATAGCATGGCGCGAATCCAGTGGTTATAGTTTCAAGTCCCGTCGGGGGTAGAATTTTTTCTAGAGCTGTTTTCAAAGTATGTATGTTCAATATAAAGAACGTCACATTGTCAAACATTGAAAATTATAAGTTTAATAAAATAATGTATTGGTAATATTAACATGACGTTCGCTTTTTAGTGTGAATACTTTACAATTTCAGATGTCAGAAGTCTTTACATTTAAGATGTCATTTTAATAATGTTTCAAAAACTATATTGTCTATTCATTTTATGAAACCCACCCCAATGTATATTAATTAGTTAATACCCTTTTTATTACAACGTCTTTATTATCTCGTATTCTTGTTTGTCCGGTGGTTGTTTATCCAGTACAAATCTTGCAATCGATTTTTAACTAACTTCCCGCCTAGCTAGACATTTGAAACTTTTAGAATATATCAGAACACGATGCCAATGCATTCTTTTAATAGGTACTTTTAGCCATCTTTAAGTAGAATTGAATTCATTTTCAGTTCTGTTTTGTATGAAAAGTTATTTCGGAAGAAATCCGTAATTCAATCCACTATTATTGGTTGCTAGGGGTCTGGGGTCCCAGCAACTAAATTATTAATATATACGTGCGTTAATATGAAAATCAATATGAAATGTCAAAATGACATTTCAGTATTATTTCTACCAAGTACAAATTTTTTTAATCGTTTAAGCTAGTCAAGTCAAGTTTATATGATTTAACAGAAAATTTTAAAACGTTGTATATAAAAAGTTACTTTTATCTTGTAACTATTTTTATACATTACACATAATTCGTTAATAACTAACTATAAATGTAACTAAATTATCGACTTACCAACTTTTGGCGGCAACCCCACAATAATATAGTTTATATGAATTTATATTGGTTTCGTTTAAATGCTGTGAGAATAACGTTACCCCAATTTACCTTTCAATAAATTTACATTGTTTTAATAATATAACACACGATTATTTGATAATCGTTAGTTCCCTATCAAAACCTCGTTAAGATATACGTCGCACCCCTACATCACGAAGAATATACGTCTATCTTCGTCTGAGATTCATCAAAAACTTACGCTTTGATAAGTTGCCCAATTTGGTACTATGGATAGGCGAACTTTGCGCCACGTAATTGCGGCTCACATGTGCTTTCGCGTCTAACAACTAATACCAGATACCTATAATAAAGCCTGCTTTAGAGCATTTTCAAGCCGGCGGTTTTTGCCATTAATCTATCTCCTTGCCTAACTAACAAAGTACTCAGTGAGATGTTTCGCAATTTAATCACGCGGATCCGATAACTTTTTGCACAGCCCTCTTTGCTATTTATATCGTATTATAGTATAAAATATCGTTAGCGTATCCTTATTAGAAATAAATCCACAACCTTTTAAAAGAGAGACATAACTTCTAGAAAGTTTACTGTTAATTTCTGTATATTATATATTATGTAAACGGTAGTGGCAAAGGGTGGAAATTCAACATAAATAGTACACACTAAATTTTATCAGTAATACTTATTTATTTTCATTGAACTAAGAATACATAATTACAAGATAAAAAGAACTTTTTATATACAACGTTTTTAAATTCAGTTGAATCATATAAACTTGACTTGACTAGCTTAAGCGATCAAAAAAAATTGTACTTGATAGAAATAATACTGAAATGTCATTTTGACATGTCATATTGATTTCCATAGTAACGCACGTATATATTAATAATTTAGTTGCTAGGACCCCAGACCCCTAACAACCAATAATAGTGGATTGGATTAAGGATTTCTTCCAAAATAACTTTTCATACAAAACAGTATTACCTGAAAATGAATTCAATTATACTTAAAGTGCCTAAAAGTATTAAAAAAAAATGCATTGGCATCGTGTTCTGATAATATATTCTAAAAGTTTCTAATGTCTAGCTAGTCGGAAAGTTAGCTAAAAATGAACTTAGTTAGTTTTAAAATTTAACAAAAATCCAGCCCAAAGTAAACTATATTATTAGAAGTAGGTTGTGGAGATCCTAGAAAAATAATGCACACTTTGTCAGTCATGTAAACCTAATATTTATTTTCACTGGACAATGAATATTATACGTCTACGATGGCCAAGTGGCTATAGCGTCGGCTTCGTGGGTTCCATGTTCGATTCCTGGGTCTGGCAAATACGTATATTGGTTTTCAATTTGTAAGTAATAATAATTAAATTATTTAATACCTATCTAAATAATATAGTCATCAATATATCAAAAATTTATGTAATTATAACAGCAGTAAAAATTAAACTAAAGAACACCGAATTAAAATCGAATCCAAAATAAGCAAACTTTCTCTAAATATGTGTAAAAATTCAAAATTTGCAGGAACAAACATAATAATTTGTATATACAAACGTCTTATTATAATGTTTACCTGCTATAAAAAAATATAAAAACTGTGCTGAAAACTGAAACAATGTGCTTTACCAATTGAGCCACGTGCGTCCTATCAAATTACGGCAAAATCATTTAGTAGTTTTTACATTTCTGAATTTGGGCAGTCAGCTTTTATGTGTTTAAATCAAAGTATAATTTAAAAAGTAACTTAACTATTACAGTGTCACGATACCTACAAATTTTAGTACTTGTACTTGCTAATTATGTAAGATAATATATTTACTATTCAAAGAATACTTCACAAAATTTCTGAATGTAACTTTTGTTTATTGAACATACACAATATTGTATACCGACTAGAAAAAATCTTTTGAAAAAAAATACGACGCCCAACGGGACTCGAACCCGCATTCACTGGACCATTATTATTACTTATGTATTATAATGCGAGTGACAGTAAAATGTGAGCAAAATAGCTATTTTATATTTAAAAAACAGATATATTATTTATGTAAGTACTCGTATTTGCATATATTTATCAATCCAAAGTGAAGTTAATAATAAAATATGCTATCGTCTGAAAGACTTCCTTCTTGTGATTGCATGCCACGAGAAATAAAATCAATACCGTCACGTCAGGCTATGATTGGTACGGCCTAGGGGATGGGGGTGGTATGGCTGGAATAATTTTAAACTGAATTTTATAAATCGGGGTTAACTTTAAGTGGCTTGTCAATCAATAGGGTCTCGATTTCACCGCAAAGTGAAATTTCACCCTTTACTTGTTTTTGATCTCCCATCGTTTCCGTTTTTCTTTGTCTACACTTTTCGCAAAATAACTGACGGAAAATCGAGCGAATTTTATTTGATGTTTTTTTTTGCAAATGGTGTGTGAAAAAAATGCAAATAATAATTATTACAATAGATGTCATAAGTGAATATACGAGATATTAATATTTTCTTTACTACATTTTAAGTATTTTTAGTACTTAACCAGTTCTATGCCTTCGCCGAGTTTTCTCGCTCTATAAAGCCGTGATAAACAGGCCGCATATACAAATTTTGCGAATTATCTAGACCGACTTTAAACTCAAATTACTAGCCACTGTCGATTGATTTACCTAATCTAAAAAATTAAACTCACAGTGACATCTGTTTGAATAATTATGAAATACTAAGAAATAAATTATCGATATTGCAGCAATTTTAGTCAAATCTTCACTCTATCTTCAACGTGTGTCTTTAAAAGAAGGTTAAGAAGACGCTATTATCACTGAGAGCCATTGACTTTTATAACAAACAGCTTATAAAAGAAACAAAGAATATCTAATAACTTTTGCGAAATGTTGCGAACCAAATTGCGAAATACTATAATAATGCTAAATATTGATTATCTTCAAATACAATGCAGTTACTTACCTGATAAATGAAGAATATTGATTGCATATTTTTAGTTCAAATAATTACCATTTATTTTAATATGCAATAATCATAATTTTTCAAAAATTGCATTCGAAGTATAACAATTTCTATCACTACCTACCATAAAAAATCCTGTTTCGCGTGACAGCCTGACTATAGTGAGCTATGGTTATTTGAATATTTTATATAGTTTTTTTTTATGGTGATAACTGTCAATTCGTCGTGGTAAATGCATTATTGGTATTAATAATTAAAATAAAACTCCTCAGATATGTTTTTGAAAAAAAAAAAAAACCCGATGAGTCTTTATCCTGTAACCATTGGATTAGCGCCAATGTGCTTTATCAATTTAAGCTAGGGACAACAGGCGTCATACTTAATCACGATGAATTTAACTTGTAGTTTTTACAATAAATGTTTATCAAATTGCATTAATATTGGCAATCGGCTATTGCTTAATTGATAAAACACATTCGCGCAAATCAAGTGGTTATATGTTTAAGTCTCATTGGACGTCATATTTTTGTAAAAAAAAATCATTAGATAGGTAACAAACTAAGGTATTTTGAAATAATTATGTAGGCATATAAAATTATATTATTTTACGACTGAACGTACAAGCTTTTTATATTTTCATGATTCGATACCTGAGAAATGCATTGGATATGCCTGTTCTGCATAATGTGTCTTTTAAATTTTGACATGAGACAGTATTCGTCTCTGTTTTGGTAGAACACACTAACTGAAAAATACTAGTTTTGAGTAATTTGACTTTGAAATTGTTAAAATGTTTAAAATGGTCTATCATGTGAGTTTATTAAGTAATGGTAAAATGGATGACTTTAAAATAAAGACTGTTTATTTATTAAGAAGGTTTCCAGACGGTAAATTTTGAAATAAGAAACATTTTGGTATAACTAACTCAATATGTCATTTTTTAGAATTAGTGTCTTCTGCCAGAACAGTGACTTTGTTTTCCGTGATTAGTTTTGTCAATTTTATATATCGTTACCTGAAAGCAATTGTGAGATAATGAGAAAAAGTTGATTTTGAGATAAGTATGCCAATCGATTGCTGAAAGCTATACCTACTGACATAATAAAAATGTTCTGTAACTTTGAAACAATAGTGGAATGACTGAAATAAGCCACTATTAATAATATTATACAAAAATTATGACCTATAAAAATCGCAGAAAATACAAAATAAAAATATTAATAAAGATTTTATTTGAATGAAATAAACATTAAAGTTCAATTATCTCGAAACAAATATTTTTTGGCATTGTTGCTTTCAGGTAGCGACATAGTGAATTTATGATTAATCCCAAGCATTTGTAAGCAATTTTATGACACATTAATGATTTTTTTTTGCTGAATTATAAAGAAAAGAGCTTTCTACATAAAATAGCATTATTTACTCAAAACCTTTGAGTTGTCTGCGTTTTCCTTATAAAAAGAATAAGTGTATTGATTTATCCAAGATTATTAATTTACGAGCTTCTAGATAAAGATAATTGTATGCCTTTCCTTTATCACATAATATTATTTATTTTTTTTGTCATTGATAAACTAGTATTAATACTATCGACTGAAGGTACTTGATGGAATTTGAATTTAAATTCTAATGGATTCAAGCTCTGTACTATTTCCATTTAAGTCGTTTTTTGCGACCTGGGTTTCGCTTTTCGGCATCTTCAGGCGCCGTGTACACTCACCAAAGGTAAACATATACTGACAACGAACTCTCTTCACTCTAAGCTTATATAATGAATCAATACAATAAAGTAAGTAAAAACTCCATTACCTACCTATCAAGTCAAAGGTTACAAAAAATACAATAAACAACTTATAAATAGTTGAAGTGTCAGTAAAAAACCTAATTAGTAAAAACCCTATCTTATTTATAACAATACCCTCGATAGCATATTATAATACATCGTCAAAACATAATAATAGATCATTATTCTTTTGACCAATAAAAATACTACATTCAAGAGGTGTAAATCGTCAATTCTAAGAAAAAAAAATCTGGAGCTTAGGAGGAAAAATGGAGTTTTTACCGACTTTATTGTATTGATTTATTATATAAGCTAGAGTAAAGAGAGTTCGTTGTCAGTGTGTTTACCTTTAGTGAGTGTACACAGCGCCTGAAGATGCTGAAGGGCAAAACCCGGGTCGCAAAAATGACCTAAATGGAATAGTACAGAGATTGAATCCATTAGAAGATAAACTAGTATTTTACAACGTTTTTCTTAGCTCGTATTCTTAATTGTCCGGTACAAATCTCGCAATCGATTTTAACTAACTTTCCGACTAGCTAGACATTTTAAACTTTTAGAATATATTATCAGAACACGATGCCAATGCATTTTTAATACTTTTAGCCATCTTTAAGTAGAATTGAATTCATTTTCAGTTAATTCTGTTTTGTATGAAAAGTTATTTCGACACCATTATTGGCTGATAGGGGTCTGGGGTCTTAGCAACTAAATTATTAATATATAGGTGCGTTACTATGGAAATCAATATGAAATTTCAAAATGACATTTCAGTATTATTTCTATCAAGTACAATTTTTTTTATCGTTTAAGCTAGTCAAGTCAAGTTTATATGATTCAACAGAAAATTTAAAAACGTTATAGGTATATAAAAAGTTCTTTTTATCTTGTAATTATTTTTACTTATACTACTGTTGCTTTCAGGTAGCGATATCTGGTATTTAAAATTCCGTCGTTCTTTTTTCAAACTTCGATTGTGTTTACTTACGATAATCAACCCTGAGTTTTAGCAGAATGTTTTATTTATAAAATACGTTATATAGCAACTATTGTGAGTAGACTACCATTATTGATACGTCGTTTGTAACAAAGTTTTTATTCAAAACCAAAAAAAGGTTCAACCGCAGTATAAACAAAACCTGTGTGTCATGGACTTTTAAAAAGTTGACAACAAAAAAATGAAAGGCTGTTGATTTACAGCATTAATCCTGGGCGCGCGCGAGGTGACATTAGAGGAATGTTTACTTTGAAAACTTTTTCATTAGGACCACCACATATTTACCAAAAGCGCAAATCTACCGCAAGAGCCCAACTAAACTTTCGCTTTATAATACTAACATAAGATTTATGCGAGCTTTTAAAGCGGTCACCCCATCCAAGCTTTTCAGTTCAGGGGTCGACACGAAGTTTTCAACGAGAGTGCCAATTTTTTGAAAAAAAAAACTTTAAATAGTAGTTGGCCAGACTTAGTGCGTTTCTAGTCAGTTTAAAACTTAAAAGATTTTTTTATACATAAAAAAATAGTCTGTTGGTGCTAAAAGTCCCAAAGCATAGCTTTAAAATTCAAAGAATTGCAAATTTTTTATAAAAATATAAAGGCATATCCTAAGTATTTTTTTTCAGATATGAAATTGTTTCAAAATTTACCCAGGAGCCACTTAATTTCAAAATGGCAACACAAACATAGACCCGCACCACACTCAGTCTTAATCGAGCATATTACGAGGCTCTACGTTTGCATGTGAAGCATCAGCAGTTGTTTACGCCTGGGAATGTCTCAGGGGCAGACACAAGACTGAGGTCACCACACTCTCAAGTGAGCTTAAGACGTAATTACATAAAAAAGTGCGATTGGAGAGAAGGGCACGAAGACTTAATAAAGTTAATGATATTATGTAAGATACAAAAAAACAAAGCTAAAATAATACGGACAAACAAAACTTTGTGAAGAGATCTTCATATCCGCAATAAGACACCGTAATTTTTTAATACAATTTAATTGGCCTTTTTGGCAACCAGGTCGGACGGCGCCCAATGGGCCCAACAACTGGTTGGATTGTCTTGAAAATTTCTTCCCTCTCGGAGCACATTCTTAAACATTCCTAGAGGATGTGGTTTACATCATGTATGTGGTTTGAATCTAGCTACAAAATGGCAAAAATAAAAATGTTCATTTTTCTATAATAACCGTTTAATTGTATTGATTTTCTAGACTACACCCACGATGGCCGCGCGGCTTAAGCATCGACCTATAGCGTCATGGGTCCCAGGTTTAAATCCTGGGTCTGGCAAGTATACATTTTTTTTTCAATTTGTGTATGAGTCAGAGTATGGACCTAATAGGTTGAGCAAGTGGCTGACATCCATTTCTCGTAAAAACAAAATCTGTTAATACAAACCTCCACTTTTTGGAGGCCCATATGATCTTATTAGAATCGGGTATGATCCAAAAAGATATCTAAGTCATTTCACCCTATTTAATAAATGCCGCTGATGAATTCTCTCACCCGTTCAAATAATAAACTTGTTACAAACATAAGCTTCCATAAAATCATTTGATTAATAAAAAATTGAATATCTTATCCAAATAAGGAATTTGTGTAAGACTCCTTCTTTATTATAGTGTCTGAATTCATTATTATTTACTTGTTTTTTTGCCTTGTCACTACGCCTTTACTCTTCAGTACTTTGCCTGTTTCCTATTTTTGATCTGTATCATCCACTCGAAAATTCGAGCACCCCTGCCTAGCCGCTAATGTCACCCCGCGCGCCCAACTTTGTTGTTGGCTCGTCAAAAGTTTTGATTGACACTTGCAAGCGGCTAAAAGTTCCAGCCGCCAGCGTAGGAAATTTGTGTAATCTGTTCGAATCTTATAAATTATTCACGTTGTGAGAGCCGCTCGGTTGCAATTTGAGGGCAAACTTTGCGAAATATGACGAAATTAATACTGTTTGCTACCCAGCTTAATAATTGTTATTCTTTCATATTTACTTTGCAACCGATACGCTGACTGACTAATTTGTCTGTGTGGGATTGAAAGGGTTGATTTTAATTAAACAACTATAATTATTTCAAACACGATTCGCGGAGCCGTAATCCACCAGAGATTTTAAAAAAATACTTGATGAGTATAAAAGTAGATAAATATATAAATTATAATTATTTTTTTTTATTTTGAGTATTATTGCGTTACCGTTATTAAGCAATGCTCCATAATATTAAATACAAAGAAAACATACAAATAATGAATAAGACGTTATGTACGCATAAAAAAACGGTGTTTGTACTTATGCATGCGCGTTAGTAGTTATAATTCTTTGGCGTAACAAAACAAAAAAAAAACTGGTGATAACCTAGATTCTTCGACTAGCCCCTTAATTATATTGTTAAAATACACACTTAAGAAAAAGGGCCGCTTACTGAAGCGCCGTTGGTTTATTTCTATACATTTTAACTTATATTACTAAATTATATAATTATTTCTCGTTGCTTTTATTTTTAAAGTAACAACTGCCACTCTGACATTTACTCGTTTGTTTACGTAAGGAATTTGAAATGACCGACAATAATAAATTTGTTGCCTAAGTAACTGAAAAATACTACTATCAAACTTGTGTTTGTATACAGCTGACTGTTTTGCAGCTAACTTCATACTGTCGCGCATTTTCTCTCAATTTCACTCTCTACCAAACGCCCCAAAAGAAGTATAACTTCAAAAAATATTAGTTAATAATGAATACCAAAAATATAATAATTGTATAGTTAATTAAGTTTGTTGTCAGAATGACGTAAGTTGTGATATAAAATTATAATAACAAATTGAACCTATTTAAAATATCACTTTATTCACTTTATCACGTTATCAAATGGGTTAGTCGCACGATACATAGCATCATGATACATCACATTCTTCCTGTGATGGGGTAGTATGGAGACCGCAGACTTAGCCGGCTCTCACATCTAAACTCGCCCGTCTGCCGCACAGCCATAAATCAAACCTTCTAGGAACGTCGATCCGGTGTCGTATATGAAGACCACGCACATCTACCTAGCGACAAGACTTGCGGTCTAGCAACCGTCGCGAGCAGTCGCTTTTCAGTGCGCTCCGATACCAGCTGAGATCTAGGTACATACCTACAAGATACCTCGCATAATCTAGAAGATACATCGCAGAAATCCGCCAAGCAAAATACCTATTTGCCACCACCGCCGCAAGTGACCAACAGACCAACCTACCTACTACACAATGGAACAGATCACCACAAAGATTACCAGACTCGCTGCATTCAAACCAACCAGACTACGGGACCTCCTGACGCTGCACTTCTTTCTCCTGACGGCATATCAGGAGCAAGCCGAGGCAGCTTTTCCCGCTGACCCACCCGCCCGACCTCATACCTGGAGGACGAACAACGCTAGACCAAACACGCCACGACGAATAACATCACACACATGGACCAACAGGAGCACCAAACACCACTACAGATCACCATCTTGCTACTACAGAACACCATATTGCGCGCCGATCAAGGAGGCAGACCCCGTCACATACACAGGACACGAAAACGATCGAATATCCGTCGTTATCTGGAGCTTCCCGATCGGCACCAACACGGAGGACATCACTAATGACCTACTCCGCAGAGGCTTCCCAATCATCAGCGTCCGGAGGGTGACCCGGGGCAGGAGCCAGCATCCGATGCCTCTTGTCCTGGTCAAACTCCTGGACAATGACAGAGGGAGGCTGATCCACACACTAAATTACGCACTTCACCGCAGAATCACGATCAAAACACCGAGGAGGAGCAGTATCACACACCTCAGCCCAAATCAAAGCAACCCGATGACAACAACTCAAACCCAAACCAAAACTAACCTAGACGACTCAAAACATCACAAGGAGACCTCTACGAAAGTTGATATCACCATATCCTATGCTGAACTCCCACACTCACCAATCAGACCTCACAGAGCTTACGAGCCACAGGTAGTGGACACCATCGTCATCCCGACAGCCAAAAAAACAGAGATCCCGGAAATCGAAATTGCAGACACCTCAGTAACTGCAACAACCGAGACACCGGAAACACAAGGGACCCCAAAAACCGCATTACCAGAGACCCCGGACTCCGAAACTGCTATAACCTCTAATCCTGAAATAGCAAAAACCCCGGAAACGGAAAAACCAAGGACCGTGATAACAGAAATAGATGAGATCCCGGAAACCGAAACACCTATGACCCCGAATATTGATTTAGTAGAGACATTGAAGGCCAAACAAGCCCGAAAAATAGAGGAATCGGGACCCCAAAACAATTTTAAACGACAATTCCAATCACTAATCAACCACTTGAATCAACGCAAAACAGAATACTCAGTAAAAGACCTGCGGAACTGCATTTCATATACAATAGAAACTAGATCCACACTAGACAACGAAGATTACCGTAAAATGTACTACCTGGACGCCTACCAAATAACAGCGACTAACCGCCTACGCAAACGGCCAGAATCCTGATGAAACACCAAATCAGAAGAAGAGAAGAACAAGAAAAAAGAACAATCACCAATAAGCAGCAACCTACGGATCAGCCAACAACCGATGAGAAGGAAGAAATCGCCGCCAAATCGAGACCGAAGTCCTCCCCTGCCAACTGCCAAGAAGCAGAGTTTTGAGCCGCGATACTCAGAACTCTTTCAGGCAAAGGCGGATGCCCGGAAGTAAAGACGATGACCGGAGTCCGGAAGAGAAAGCGAACCGGCCGAAAATCGACGGACGCCAGCGTGAAGTTTGCTCTACTTTTTAAAATACTCCAGACCATACCCCTGAGATCTCCAACCCGGCCTCGCTCGGTCGCAAAGCCACCGAGGCCAGGCTTCATCCAACAAAATCATGCTTCACTTCACGTCGCTATAGGATTTGTTTCCCGAATATCCATTTTTGTCGAAATCGACATTTTAATGCAGTTCAATTTCTTTTATCGAACTCTACCGAAATCATTTATAAAAACAATATATTTTTATCTAGGAACAGAGATATTTCTTAAAAAACCCGAATACGCCACGTTAAGTTACAATTACTCCGTGGTGTTCTCCTGAATGTCCAACTATTCGTACCTGAATATCCAAGTTCATTTCGGTCGAAATATATCTCTGGCTGAGTGTTTATTTCCCGAATATGACTTTAGCCAATCAAACCGCGCTCACGCCGTGCATCTCGCTCCCACATTCACGCTGTCTAGCTCTAAAACAATCACGCCCACTTTCATATTTTTCGGCCGTCTGGAGACTTCTTTCAAATTTCGTCTTATTGATATTGTTTTTAACGTTACTATTGTTTTAATAGTGAATTCATCATATTTGAAGAGATCATTCATAGCTGATACATCACCAGTTCGCCCTGAACTTACAGTAGAGTTGTGGAAGTGAGTATTTTAACCTAAATAACTGCATTTTGTTTTGATAAATGACACAAAATCCCAACGGTTATATGAATTCTACAGTATGACCCGGCAACTACTATGACGTAAAAAATAATTATTATTTCAAATTATTTTTATTCAAACATTGTTTGTCTTTATTTTACTTTTAATCTAGGTATTTCTATGAAAATAAAGGCGATGCTATTATTTATTTTTGAATGCGCTGATAGTTAATTTAATTTAATATGTATGTTAGTAATTATTTATTTGGTGGATATTATATACTTAGGATATTGGTACCTACCTAATATTAGCAGCCAATGGTAATTAATTTATACATGCTATTATTTTGTGTTGTTATTCCTTACAATAGTAAATATATAATATTTATTTGGTGGTTTGTAATAAGTTTAATTGTCAATTATAGAAATATATAGATATAATAATAATTATACAGATATATATAAATAGATTTTTTTTTTTTGAAAAAGTATCAATATAAAATTTTTAGCAAGTACGAGTAAGTACCTACCATCATAAAATATTGGAGAAATGACCGTGACGGCGGTTAGTAATTGAAGTAGTACCGTATAATATATTTTCTCAGAAGTGATTTTAAAAAATGATGTAAGTATGTTCAATTATTAGAATGGTACATTCTTAAATCTTGTGAATTATTCGTTCAATAAAAAAATAGTTAATTACTTAAAAACTATTTTATTACTTAATCCGAAAAAAACCGAAAAAGCGATTGCCGCATGTTATTATTACATACGAACTTGGGTAATTACGATCATTAAGTATTTAAATAGTAAAGGTAATTATTAACAATTATCATGTAAATAAATATAACATTTGAGGCGCGTACTTTTTGACCACTCAGTAATCTGTGGGCCGTGCAGCAATACGCTACGGTCTTTAATCCCGAACGTCCATGTTTTGTCCCGAATATCCATTATTCTGAGAGAGCGCAAAAAATTTCCCGAATATCCACAGTGAGTACTTGTAAATAAAACGTATTTTCTGTGCATTTAATGATTTATACCAGTATATTATTCTTGGAATCTATTCTTAGATAATGTTGCAATCTTATAGTACAGAAAGAATGATTGATACATCTACTGATATTAAAATATACGACAATGAAATTTGTTTTTCGTCTCCTGTAAAATTGACATTTGGTCTATTCGGGAAACAAATCCTATAGCGACGTACAGACAGCCACCACATATAACGGGGATAGGCCACAAAGCTCGCCTAGGCGTCCCAGTTTGTTAAGCACAATATCCTAAGTAAAGTACCTAGCGACAGTAGCACGTAACCTCTTGAAACGTATAGATATTTTGATGCGGCGATCGGCAAGCCAGTATAGAAATGACCGATTCCTAGGTGTTTGCATGCATTCTGGCGTCTTTGACTCACAGCCCGAGAAGCATGCGATTTGTTGATAGCAGCACTAGATTTTTAAACTAAAAAGTTGCATTCGACCAATCTGCAGAGCTCTATTTGGCAACGTGGGTTTTGTGAATAACGATTACGTCACATCGAAATATTTGACACGTTACAGACGAGACGAATTTAGATGTGAGAGCTGATTTAATAATGATATTATTGGTAGGAACGTGATAATTAATTCTTGCCTGTAATAGACGAATCGTAAATGAACCTACGGAAAAAAATACTTTATCAGAATAATCACTTTTTATGTGAACAGAGATTGTATTGATAACATATCCAGAAGAAAACATGCCGGCAATTTCTGATGTTTATCATTACTACAATAAAAGAATCCATATGTCGTTAAATACAAAAATCGAAAAAAATATGGACTAACAGATTTATAATAACTTCTGGCAGTAACGTCCCGTTGGGGTAGGCAGATTGAGCGTCGCTTGGAGGGTGGCAGTTACTCGAAGGACGGCAAATTGAGAAGAATCTATATAGAAATAGGTACCTAAACTTAGTAACAACGGAAATATTTTTCGATTAAAAAAATCAGCTCACTGGTTGGAAACAAAATGTATCAAATAACATAAAAGGTTTAACAGGACTGTAAAGCTTACTTCCATTGTCCATGGACCTCACGTCCTTGATGACCAGAAATGACACGTGCAGATTTGCGAATTATAGGTAGGTAGATACATACTTATATAATTAATTTATCCAATTATTTTGCCAGTCACTCGCGAGGTTTGAAAGGTGTCAGGTGTATTTTTAAATGTATCTAAAACCGTGGACTCGCAATGTTGTCTATTGGAATAGAGATGGCATTTAAATTAGATTTAGTGGTATATATGTTGTTAGTAATGTATCCATATAACACATTTCTTAGATATTGAAGTCATGAAAGGATGATAAAATATACTGTATAAAAATGGGGTAGCATATTTGCGCTGCCAAGGGGCGGCATTTAGTCAAACGACGTCACTGACTTCTGGCTATGTTTTTATAGTCAGAAATATAATCACATATTACAGTGTGTAACATATTAATATAATTATGTATTATCTTTTATTTAACTACTTTCTAGAGGGAAAAAGTTGGGAAATAAAACACTATCTAAGAAAAATGTTATTAATATTTTGTAGTGTTGAATATAACAATTGATACAAATTTTAATCAGGTTATATTATTTGGACCCGTGAATAACCTGCCACAAACAAACTTACACTAAACTATAATTATGCTAATATCAAATTCAATAAAGCAATTTGAATATTCGTAGTTGAGTTTCATTGATAGATTAAAATTTAATCATTAAATTAAATTGAATCGCATTACACCAGATGCGTTATTTACATTCAAATTAATAATTAATTAATTGCGATTGTATATTATTATTTATTGGATAAATTATATCCATTCAAATTAATTCGATATAATATATCGAAATATATTATATTTAGTTTGGAAAATTATTGAAAGCATTTGTGAAGCAAGGTGAAGATCTCTTCACTTAGAATGTTTGGCAGTTTTGTATTAGCTTTTGTGCTTGCTCTCTCCGATGGATACTTTTAACATAATATCATATAAATTCACTCAAAGCACATTTGAATGCATGGTGACCTTAGTCTTGGGTAACTATTTCTGAGCATTTCCAGTCATCAAAAAATGATGCTTCACATCAAACATAGGGTTGCATGATACGCCCAATCAAGGCCGGGTGTGGTACGGGGCAAGTATAGTTTTTGGTGGGGCCATTGACTTCAAAGACTGTTTTGGGTTATGAACTCATCCGTTACGGTCAACCGTTTCGAAGTTGGGTTTATAGCTTGAAACACAGCTGTCAACATAAATGTAACTCTATATTATATATTATAAAATTATTTATAAAACGTTAAGTATATCAAAACCATCATAAAAATATATCAGTGATACCAAAAGATTTAAAAAAAAATTGAAACAGCATTTAACCAATCGTTTTCAACTAAAAAAATCTATTTAGAAACGAGGCCAAGAAAGAAACCTTAATGAACTTCAATGTCCTTAATATACGAACATAATTTAAGGGTTATAAAGATACCTGATACTACTTACATTTTTTTTACAGAAATTGGTTTGTAATGTTATTAAGAAAGACAATAAGTCAGTGTCCCATAATCGGCTACATAATATTATTTTCATGTTTAAAATGTCCTCCCAAAAAAATGCAACCCTCTGGCAGATGTTTGTAAGAAAATTGACGCACATAACTGCTTATGAATTATTCAGATAGTCAGTTGCCTATTCAAGTTTGGTTATGGAACTTCGTTAGGCATGAAAGGAATTAGCATGTTTCTGTACAAGTTGTTTTATTATATAGGGTGTATCAATAAGCGCTGACCGTTTTTATTTGCTACCATTTTATACTGGTCGAAACTAATCCTTTAAAATTTGACATACATAGTCTAGATATTATATAGAACATTAGTAATAAAAAAAATGGTTACATGTAAGTTGTACGTATGCAGTTCATTTTGGGACACTTATTCGTGCGCCGCAGTACGTGAAACATGATTTCGTATAACATTTTATCAAATGACAAGTTCTTCGTTAAACATTTCACCGTGGAGTACATTTGTACGTATCTTACAAAATGCGGCGATAGTTTGCAAATAGTTCTGTTCCAATTAAATCAACCCTAACCTAACCTAACCTAACCTAGTAAAAACATCTCCACATGTTGTAGCATACGTACAAATATACTTCACTGTGAAATGTTCAACGAAGAACTCGTCATTTGATTAAATGTTACACGAACCCATGTTTTACGTACTGCGGCGCACGATTAAGTGTCCTGCGGTGAACTGTTTATGTACAAATTTCCGGATACGTAGAAAAATATACAGTAAAACAATGGGTACCAATTGTAAAAAAATACGATTAAAATAATAGTAAATAACTATAACTGTGCAGTAAAAACTACGGGATATTTCTGAATTAAATCAAGTGCCAAACAATAATTATGTTAACGTTAATGATCAAAATTGTTGGATTAGAATATTTTCAAATCTTCAAGTATTTTATGAGAAACCAATACGTCCTGAAAATGTTACGGCATGGTTTTATTTCTAGGCAGAAACTGTCATCGGACCGTACTTTTTAACTTTTTTTTTCATTGTCAAAAAATCAGAGGCAGCTATTTGAAAAATGCTACATCTTACTATATTTTGTATGAAATATTAATAAGACTAGTTGTCATAATATATGGGTCGTAGACCTTATGTATCACTAACAGCATGGGAAGAGTCTTGGGTTGATTTGAGCTGAGCATGTTGCGTGGTTGGCATTTTTGGACCCATCAGTGATACTCACTTGGGATGGAGATGAAGATACAATAATTATTACTAGATGTACGCTTGTATAGCCCATCAAATTGGGTCGCCTTAGATGGCTGGGCCATATACATGGCATGGATGAGTCATACATAAATAAACTGACATTTGGGAAGCTGGAAGGAAAACAAAGTTAACAACCTTGGGCATCTTAAATTAGATCTTTGAACTGATCTGGATGAAATCAAAGACTCACGTAACGTTGTAGCACCAAGAAGACAGATTTAGAAATAAGTATACTGTACGTACATAATTTCCATTTATACTTAACGGCCCACGTGCTCGTCGTAGGTCAAAATTGAGTTTTTATTGTATTTTCAAACCATGATCCTGGACACTCCTTAAACGTTGTAGATAATCTATTTATATAATTTTGAAGCCTTATTATCCTTTAAAGTTATTTTAAACATTTGATGACTGCATAAAGTATTTTTGTTACATAAAATAGTATTCTCTTAAACCTCTCGCTCTAATGTTTTAGAATATAGTCATATTTCGGTACATAACTGTGCAGTGGTGTTAAGATTTTTTACATTTATTAATTTTTAAACGCATTTATAAAACCATCAGTATAATTTATTACGAGATAATTTTTGTAAAATATTCACGATAAAAAATTATATTGATATTCTCTGTGATCCCAAATTTGACAAGAATTAGGCATTTTATTATTCAAAAAATCGGCAAGATTCACACATTTGAAGATGATTCTAAAGATAAATATTATAAGCTATGTCTTTGACCATTGAAGTGTAATAAACATCTTATGAATAATGATTGCTTTATAATAATTATTGACCTAAGAATAAGGTAGTGTTTTTTTGAAATACGCCATTTTTTTTGTCATTCCCCAGTGGTTAAGCTACAACATACGGCTGTAGCCATAAATTGACAAACTTTAATTGAAGTAGGGAGTAAAATGATATTGACGAGCGTGTTTGAACTTTAGTGCTAGAACTTTACTTTTTATCAAAAAAGGGCAGTTCTTATTGAAACACCCTTTATCATACTGACATTATTTCAGATTTCATATTCTTCTTTCAATGTTTACTTTGGCTTACACGAGTAAACCATCTTTTAGGCATTAAGGGAAAATATTTATAATAATAAAAAGCTTTATTTACATTACATCATTTATTTTAATAAATATATTGCCAGTCGGTTTAATTATACTATAATTAATAACTCAAGCCTCTGTTTAGGGAATATTTAAATCTGTCTTGAAAAAATTAAAACTATTAAATTCTAATTAATTAAAAGGTTTAACTTCTTAGTTTTTATTTGCAAACGGTATTTTTCTCTGTTAGCATCTTCGGCATTATAATATTTTTACTCGCCAAAGGTATAACCGACAAAAAACAAACCTTCAATAATCGTAATTAATATAATATGTTTATTATTTTAATAACAATATCTTATCTTAAAAAAAATAATTACAAGATAAAAAGAAATTTTTATATACCACGTTTTTAAATTTTCTGTTGAATCATATAAACTAGACAATTATATGTATTAATAAATATAGAATACTGAAATTTCATTTTGTCATTTCATATTGATTTTCATGGTAATGCACGTATATATTAATAATTTAGTTGCTAGGACTCACTTAGCAACCAATAATCGTGAATAGTAAATATTACTTTTAACGATTTTTTTCCGAAACATACAAAACAGAATTAC
Source organism: Rhyacophila brunnea (assembly GCF_057557595.1). Taxonomy (NCBI): domain Eukaryota; kingdom Metazoa; phylum Arthropoda; class Insecta; order Trichoptera; family Rhyacophilidae; genus Rhyacophila; species Rhyacophila brunnea. The sequence continues at coordinate 16,055,767 of NW_028232893.1, read as the reverse complement.
TTGAAAATAAATTCAATTCTGCTTAAAGATGGCCATAAGTATTAAAAAAATCCATTCCCGTCGTGTTCTGATAAATATTCTAAAAGTTTCAAATGTGTAGCTACAGGCATATATTTATGCAACGTATACAAGTTATTAAAATTTATTACGATCATAATGAATCTATTCAAGCTATGAACGGCATTACGTGAAATTTATGGTCAAAGTATTAAACCTACTGAGCTTACTTTTTGTTATTTAATTTAAAAAATCAAATCGAATGGTAATGTTTGTCATGTTATGAATGTTATAAATCAAATCCATCAAAAACGTAAACGTACAGCCAAAAATATCAATGTTGTGAATCAAAGTGTAGGTGAAAATACAAAACAATTAATTACACGTTCTCGAGAACTTGGACTTTCTTATGGCACTACTGGAGATTTGCATTTGAAGGCGTACATTATATTGTTAACATAAGAATTTAAACCGAATGATCGTTATTTGGTGTCTAAAATTTTTTTGTTGATTAGGCTTTAGAGTATCTTGAAACAGACTCATAATCTAATGAAAAAATCATCTTCAGTAAAGAAGCTCATTATCGGTTAAATAGCTTTGTAAATAAGTATAATTTATTGTCGCATTTAGAGTAATGAAAATCTACATCCTATTTTTGAAACACCTTTACCTCCACAAAAATTAACAGTTTTGTGTGGTTATTTTTTTGAAAACGAAAACTGCTAATGGAGAACGCTACAGAAACATGATTACTATTTTTTCTGGAATGAATTAAATGAATTTGATTTGGCCGATATGTAGTTCTAATTTGTCTCATCTACAACGTGTTGAATACGTTTATGTGACGTCATTGTTTAAAAAAAACACACGTTGCCAAATTGATTTCCACACGTTGGTAGAATACGACTTTTTTTTTTTTTTTTAAATCTAGTATTGCTAGCAACGAATCGCACGCGTTTCGGTCTGCGTATTGAACCATCCAGTATTCATACGCACACGCTACGAATTGGTCATTCCTGTTTAGACGTCAAAGGTCACCGGTCGCCGCATCCCATACATATCCACGTTTCGAGAGGTTATGCGCAACTGCTAGGCTAGGAGCTTATGTGCGCGGTCTTCATATGCAACATAAGTGCGACGATCTTAAAGGGCTTAATTTATGGCTGTAAGACAGACGAAGCCAGTTCAAATATACGAGTCGGCTAACAAGATTGTGCAATATTCAATATAGCTCGCGACACAATCAACTTATTGAGAGTTAAATTAAATTAATATATCTCTTTTTTGATAACCCTATATATTATAAGCTAGTATTGGAAATTTTAGGTGTTTTAAAAATACCTACATAATTTTGTAAAATATCATCAAGTCGCACATAGGTGAAGGGTGTGAATAATTAATAGATTTTTAAATTATAATTTTACGTATTATTTATCTAAAATATTTGTTGTGTAGTACCTATGTGTATTTAAATATTAAGTGAATCTGAAAATCCAATTTAAATTTCACATTTACCTGTCAAACATTACGTCACTATACATCTCTATACGTAGGTATAGAGTTCTAAGACATTCCTGTCGAAATACCTTAGATTTAATATTATTACATAGCGTCTTAAGTACGCAGAGCTCCACGTGTGTGGATATGATAAGTTATTTAGCCTAGATGCGCAATAGGGCTCAGTTCCTTCAGTGTTATTTCCTTTGAACAGGTCTTAGGGGGCGGCGTAAAATGTGAAATGACGCGAAAAGTGTTTTTCTCCTCGTAATTGAAACATTCCTCGCTCGGCGTTTGTTTTGTGCCCTCGGGCTGCTCCATAGGACACGTCTTCAAGAGCGCGCCTATTAAGGGCTGCGATCCCGGGACGCCACTCGATTCCTTAATTTCAAAATCCCGGATTAAGAATGTTGAAATCACAAATTTTATTTTATTCAGTTTAATTTTTTTTTCGCTATAAAAAATAAGTTTTTAAAAAAATAGTAGTCTATTTCTTAGTTTAGCAACTTAAAAATATATTTAAAAGGAAACAACATATTTTACATTATTTTATCTCTCTTCTATTCTTGGTCGTTAAAACTCATGGCTGAAGATCGTGAACATTTTGAAATTCAAATCCAAATCAACCCACCCACATTTTAAATGTGAAATGTCAGCAGTTTTTTTTTCAATTGGGAATGTCTCAGGAGTACCGTCAGGGCGTCACACACTTAAATTGCTTTTACAGATTTTACTGTGACCCATTTATAATAAAAGTACCATTGAAAGAGACGAGCATGGTGAACTAATCGCAAATTAATGAAGCGAATTAATAAATATACTTGTCTTATATTATTAAAATAAACAGCTGAGACTCTACTGATAGTTAAAATGATCTGAAGGATCTTCAGGACATTAGTAAGAAGCCGTATTTTTTTAAAAAGCAAAAACGGCCAAGTCGGATATCAACCAACACTCTCCACCCCACTTAGTCTCCTGGTTCCCTCAAGACTGAATGAAGGCTGCCCCTAGTAGGCTCCTTCACTTGGTCGCTCCAGCGCCCCGACACTTTTCCTCTACTTTGCCTTTCCTGGAAGCTACCAAAAACCACCAGTCTCTCCAGTTTATACGTTCCACGCCGAAAAATATGTCATAAAACAACAGATCGATGCTATGTGCCCTATCCAAGATAGACGTGGTATTTGGTGCCAACACAACTTTTCAACACACTTGCTTTCCGGTCATACAGGCAATAACATAACAATTAGCTATATCATGCTTGCTCATCGAAACAACTCGTAGTCGTTATAGCTCTACGCGGCGTAAATATTAACTCTGCCATTCTTGGTGGTGTTTGCTTGTGTGTCTCTGATAATTACCTTAGGAATCTAGGGCATCCGTTGTTTGTTCTCCCAATGTGCAGAACTAACCTGCCATTAGTGATGCCAATTGGGAGGGCAATAATCATGTTTATTGAAATCGCTTGGGATATTGATATATTCTACTTACATGAGAGTGAATTTTGCTGGACGTTGTTTTATAAGTTTTTATGATAGTGTGTATCAATAGTTCACTCTAGTGTGTGCTTCCATCTATTTTTATTTTTGTTATTTTATTTTATTTCTTATTTTTTTACTTATTGTATTATTCTATGTATGTATATGTAAAATCTGTTAATTCAAACCTCCACTCCGTGGAAGCCCATATGATTCTATTAGGATCGGACATGGTCGAAAGAAGAAGAATTAAGTATTATTCACTCACATTTCTCTGTATTTTTATTTCAAAAATTGTTAACACTAATTATTTCATCTCATGTTGTGAACGATTTGAATTTGTAATTTGTTATGTTTATTATAATATGTAAAATAAATACATTTGATTGATTGATTTTATATAAACAGCGAAGGACGATTGATAAGAGACAGTCACTCTCACTTCTCACTCAACACTTGTTATTCAACATTCTTCTTTCGAGCACAGACTCCTGATCTCGTCCTGATCACCAACCGGATCGCGGCTCGGTCTGAGCACCTAGTTCACCGCGATACTCTGTACCGATATCTTACTCCGACCATTGTAACTCTTTGTACTCGGCATCAAGACAATAAATATCTACATCCATCTCTACTAGCGCTACCTTTATCATCTCTTCACCTTCTCCTTCGTGACAGTCAAATTACTTTGAAAATAATATGAATCTACAAATATGATAATTTTAGACTTTAATTTAAAGCCATTCTATCTAATAATTACTTTATATTGAGTTAGTCAAATATTTAACTAACTCACTATTAATCTCCGAAGCTATTTTCAGTATTTTGAAATATTTTTCGCAGTATTCCATTAATGGAAAAAATTTACACATAGCATTTAAATCGTCACCTATAAAAATCTGAAACATTTCGTAATTTATTTTCTATTTTTTATTATATTCATGAGATTTTAAATTTTTTCCGGAACCGAAGTCCCTGGCACATAATATAATATTCTGTTTTTTGTTTATAGTAGTGGTAAATATTGTGAAAGATTTTGTTGAATCATGCTGAAAATGTTATCTTCTACACACTACTTTATAATATGATGCAGGTATCTTCTTTGTTTTCTTTTTCCTCACTGGAAAGGATCATTACTCTATTCAAAATCTAGCTTTGTTATATATTTCTTTTTTTATTTATACATTTGTTATAATATATATTTCCGCCAATCCCCACAGCCCACCATCCTCATGGGTGATGGAGTGTCCTTCATCTGTACCATTGAGTAGGAGATCTTCTTTTTCCGCGTCATAATATTTTCTTTATCCGATGAGCCTCTCCAAATTTGCATTGCAGACTACGTAATCACAAAACAATGCATAGAATATTTTTATTATTTTTAAATACGTATTGATTATTTCAAATGAAAGTTATCAGAAACTATATAAACTGCAAGTTTTATACTGATATACCTACACAAGATTTCGTAATATTGAAATCTTTTTGACCATACATAATTTAAAAATACTTCTGAGAATTATATAACCATTAGAAAAAATATTTTTAAAAAAATTCAACATCCAAGCAGCATTTGAATGTATGCCCCCGGGATTTTCGTCCATGTGCCCTAACTAATCTATACGTGTGATAACTAATTGTGACAAAGTTTCATTCATTTATTTATTTGAGAAAATAAAAGATAAATAAATTAAAATTAAAATTCAGCATGTTCACAACATGAGATTTACATTATAATACTAGCTGACCAGGCAAACGTTGTTCTGCCATATAAATTATTTCTAGTGAATATTTTGGTTGTTAAATAAAAAGTGGGGATGGGATCTATGACAGAAAGAGGAATAGAGCATGGTAGACGATGACCGCCGATAAAAACAAAAAAACATCAACCATTCATTTTCTCAATTCAAAATGAGTAATGATATTCATAATGAATGAATTACCTGTGACAAGATCTCGTTGTTTAATGTTTATGCAATATCCGTCTTGTCCCTTCCAGAAAATTAGCGGATATTGGAGGGCGTCGTATGAACGTTGTGTGTCAGCGATGAACTCCAGATTATTGTTTCTTCTTCGAATCACGATTTCTCGCGTCGATGTGCGGTCGCCAACCATGATTCCAGCAATGTCGTCAACAACAATCGCATTTAATCGACGTACGTGCTCTCCAGCTGGTGTTTTATCAGGATTGATGACAATAGCGTGATTGTCACTTTGCAATTCGTGCATGTGTGCTTTGAAGAATTTCAATAATTCATTGTGCTCATTCAACAGTGCGTCCAGTTCGCCGACGATGCGCCTGGCATTAGGCGAATTGAGGCTATTGTAGCCGCAACGTGCATCCACATGATTGATGTCCTCACCGCCGCACCCATGAAGTAGATTTGTAAAAATGTATGTGGTTCGTTTGGCATTAGCAGCAATGAGCCTACTTTGTGGTATACTTGACCTTTGATTTTGAACGTAGAATGGAATTGTTGACCATTTGCCGCAGTATTGTGAACTATTTCTGTTGCTCCGGACGAAGTCATTTGGAAGCATGAATTGAATGTGCGAATGGACTTCATGAACAGGTTTGAATCTGGAACCGTGCCAATGAGCAAGCTGTTCAATGGTTCTGGTGGTATCTCAATTTCTGGTAGTTGCACTTTTCCTGATGCGCAACACATCCCGGCTGACTCATGTTTGAATTTGAGCGCATGACAATGGGGACATTCTTTGTCCATAGCACCAATCAGCACTTTCGGATGAGCGGAATATTCAATATCTGGTTCGTACTCGAATGCGAGACGAAGGAACGAAGCGGATGTAAATGTTCGATGTACTTTTTGGCGTTGTCGGTCATTTGCTCTGCGTGGCGCGCTTGGCTCCGTTCCAATTGTCGTTGTTGATTTCGTTCAGCTCGTGCCTCTTGTGATTGAGATGCATGCAATTGCGACATGCTTACACGCACGTTTTTGTTATCTTGTTGGATTTGTTCTTTCTACTCTACTATTTCGCATGTTTGTTGCTTTATTCGTTCGACGGCCCAAATGGCCCCCCTTGCGTCTTGCTGGCATTGTGCACTGTAATACACGCACATAAAAATAGATAAATTAAAATAAATCGTACAAAATTTTGCACGCACTGCGTTGTGATTTGCCGAATGAAATGTCAAAATGACGCGACGCTTCTCTTGAATTCTTCTCGGACGTAGTGTCATCTGTCATTCAACAACATAAATAATTTCGTTCTGTTTGAAATACGAACGACAGTTAAATTTGTTCATACAAAAATAATAAAATCGCGATTAAAAAATGGGAGGATGGGGGTAGGAAAATGAAAATATGAGGTTATGGGTATTTTTTTATGCCAAATAATAAAAAAAATACAAAAAAATAAAATATTTTTTTTCTGGATAGAGATACCCTAATCACCTAGCGGTATGAAATATACTTGTTGACCTATTCTCATACCTAAAAAATATACATAAAAAAATTCATAAAAATCGGTCAAGCCATTTCGAAGGAGTTCGACCACAAACATCGTGACACGAGATTTTTATATATATAGAGATAACTCACGCGAGAGAGAAAAAGAAAAAAATGTATATATATATATATATAAATAATTAAAATAAAGCTGCAAAAATATAATTCTCAGCCCATCATTAAAAATGTCTATACTTTAGGGAGCGCATTTAGTCTTTTGCACCCCTCACTATTAGTACCAGATTGGATTGACCCAAGGAAACAGTTCTGACCCAGAATAGGTCATGGTAATGTTTTTACAATATTCTCTAAAGCGCTTTCTAAATACCTTTCTTTTTCAATGAAAGAATTTTAAATTTTTAAATCTTGTTAAATGCTTGTTGAATGAAAAAAATTGTAGTCTTTTTTATTTAAAAAATATAACTTGAAAAAACCTCGCTTATTGTTTATAAAAGTCGATTATAAAACTACTTGACATTTAACTATTTACATTGGCATTCAATATAATTAGATCAAGTGTATTTTTTTATTCAGCAGGAAAAGGTTGTGAATTTTCATTCATATTTATTTTAAAATATAAAAATATAAACATTTCCTTATTTTCATCCAAGAAAATAATTACAGCTTTAATTTTAAGGGTATCGCATCCCTCGATGAAAATTTTCCCTTTCATCGCCGGCCCATTGATGCTCTTTTTAAAAATAAAACCCCGCCCAATCGACGGGAACAAAAAAAAGACGTGCCTTTGAGCGGAAATAAAAAAAACAGATTTACAATTTAATTGCCTAAATCCGGGCCTATTTAGTGTGCGGAAACGGCCGTACAGAACGATCGGATCGGCCCTGAATTACTCACATAATTAAATACAGTTTAATTTGTTTTGTTTCGTTTAAGGGACATTTTTGTACCGACCTAACTAGGGCACACTAATGAATAGTAAGTACCTACCTACAATAAAAAAAAAGCTCAAATAATGATAATATTCTTTTGCTCACATTATAGTAATAATTAACTCATTAGTGGCACAGGTGTTCATATGGACACATCAATTTTGTTGATGGTGTGACATGAATTTTTATTTGTTTTAAATATTGTTTATTTACATTTTTTATGTATCTGTAATATAACAGAGAATGAATAGTGAAAATAAAATTTTCATATCGTTTTTAAGTTTTGAGATAATAGCCGTGTCCATATGGACACGCGTGACATTTATGTTATCAATTTTTTTTTTGGATTGTATGGTTTATTAGTAGAATTATTATAAAGTATGATAGTTTTCAATACACATTACACACAAGCTAGTATTGCATTTTCTTCACTGCGTTCTGATTTCAGATGTTTCCTTTTCTTTCAAAAATCAGTCACAGCGTCAATTTTTTCTATTTTTTTGAATAAAATAATTTAAGCCATTAAATCGTATATCTGCTAGAATCATTGATTTTGATGTACATAGTTTTGAATATCCATCCTATCAAGATCCATCAGCGTTCTTGTTTTCCACATTTTTCCCGTAAAATTGTTATTTTGTGCAGCTAGGTGTGATTGCGTGTAGAATCTCCAGTTATAGTATAAAATATCAGGTTGGTCTATCTATGTTCTTGTATTCCTAGATTTCACTTGTGTATCTGCTTTTAATTGTCTATGATTTAAATTATCGATTGTTCCACCACCATCCTCATCTTTTAAAACTGCAGGATCTGGTCGGTGGTGAGATAAATAATAATATTATATTCGTCAACATTATCATCATCACTAGCTTCATAAAGTGCATTCAATGCATTATTTACCAGCATTTCTCTTTCTTCAATCTTAGACATATCCCAGAAACTAAATACTTTGATAAAATGAGAATAATATATTTTTTGATAACACTGATAACAAATCATAATTTAAATTTGTAGTGTTAAGTGGTACGCGTGTCCATATGGACACGCATTAATTCATTATGCAATAACACCACATAAACAAAAATAATTCCATTTCGTAATTACATATCATGAAACAGAACACGTCATTCAATGACAGAAATATTATTCTTTGAAACAATATAATCAGAAAACCACGGTTACCTTTAACATAAGTCCATCATTTTATGATTATTAAATGAATGACCACTTTGACACTTTATTTATGTTTTTGACACTTTATTATGTCAGCTAGATCATTCAAATGACGGACAATTGAACGTAGTTATGCACAAAGCAGCCGAGCCACACAAACCTCAAACAGAGATAGAAGCACTTTTATGTAAATTGTGTTTCTTTAAATCAGCAAAGCCTCTGTATACTGTGTATACTTTTTGAATGATAGATATTATATATATATATATATATGATTTTGTATAACTTTTGAAGAGATAAAAGCATATAATCTATGAAATTTTGGTGTTTTAGCAGTCCAGGTGTTTTGAGTAAAATGGTTTTTTTAGAATGTGCATTCTGCAGAATGCAGCCATCTCTTATTTTTGTAAGAAAAGTCTTTATTTTTGATTATTTTCTTTAAAAATAGCCTTTCAAGTTACTTAATTATTATAAGAATTTCAAAATTCTGAAAATAATTCGAAAAACTTGTAAATTATACATCAATATTTAGCTGCCTGGCACTATTTTTATATGAAAAATCTGTATATTATATTATATATAATAAAATGAAAAACATATAATGTAATTGAGAAAATAATGTTTATTAATTGAATGTAGAAAAACATACCTTACAGTCACGATTTTTAAAATGTACGTAAGCACAAATTATTATCATTTGGCTGCTTTTTGCAGAACGAATATTGCATATTTTTAGAACGCATTTATATGACATTTTTGTATGACAGCAGCTTGGTTGCTTTATGCAAATCGAAAATGTCATATTCTGCGATTTGCAAAATCTTTAAAACGCATTTATATGAGATGTTTGTATGACAGCAGCTTGGCTGATTTGTGCAGAACGTAAAACAAACGTGTGAGATTATGGCAATCACAATAACTCATTTTTTTCAAAATTGTGGCTTGGCTGCTTTGTGCATAACTACGCTCAATTGAAGCAGTGTACTTATTTCAACTGATTAACGTTTATAAACCACATTACTATTTTAAAATAACAATTAGTCAAAGTAAACTGTACTACAATAATTGCGTGTCCATATGGACACGGGTGACACTAACGTGAGCAATTGGGTCGGGCACTAAAGAGTTAAAATCATTAGGGATGTTTGAAAAATATTAATTTTATATAAGTATCTATTAGCAACAGAACGCGAGTGAATGTAGACTTGTAGTTCCTGGTAATATGGCGAGTTTTTTTCCTGGATTGACAAGTACAGTTTACATAAGTACAATAATTAATATAATAATATAATATATAAAAACTGGTGAGATATGTATAGTGACTGTCACATGATCAAGATAAAAGCGAAGTGAGATATTCATTCAATCTTGATAGCCAATTTATTGAACTACTCACGATTGCTACTAATAATGCTGACACTGAGTATCCCATGCGTTTGCTATACTAAAAATATATGTACTAAACAATCTTATTTTATTGCCATTTTTGTCAGCATTTCTCACTCGGTAAGCATTAACCGATACCGCTGACGGCCTGAGAAAAATGTACCTATATGAAAATAATTAAATAATATTTGATGAAATGAAGAAATATTATATTGAATCGATTTAACTATTGGATATAGTATATCTGCACCTCACCTAACCACTCCATCGCTGCTATAATATGATGACTATACAATATTATCATGAGGAATTATTGCAAGTGCGTTATTCGACATAATTAATATTATGATATAAAATAAATATACTTATTCTTTCAACACCATAGTAATAATTAAATTTGTAAGAGATATTTTCTTATATTACTAGGGATACTCCTTGACTATGTATACATGAAATACGAAATACGGAAATCGAAAAATATACTGATTCGACTTGATTTTGATTATTGGACTTGAGCTACGCACCTTACCTGCTATCTGACCACTTTACATACTCATTATGAATTGTTGCAAGTGCATTATTTGACAACGTTTATAATACGAGTATGTAGGTGCGTTTGCTATTACCCGCGCATCTTATCACCATTCCACTACTGCTAAATGATCAATGTATTACTTTCGAAAAAATGTATATTGTAACTTCGTCGTCGGACATATTTACCGACAATATAAACTATAAGCAGCTATTCAAGCTTCATTAATATTGGTTCAGTGGTAGTTTAGTTGTTATCCAACAATCATAAATTAGCATTTAGACAGACAGACATACAGTCTAACAACTCTGGCTTATCCAATTTCAAAATACATTATTTCCACTGAACTACTCAATGACAGATCTTTTTAAAACAAATGAATGTACCATTTACTGTTACTGCTGGTGTGTGGAGTGGGTAAGCTAAATTACAATAATGCCTAATATTCCAATTTTGTGTAACATTAAATTACCCACAGTAGCACAGGACTCTATATTTGCTTATATATAGAGCAGTACTAATAAGCTAATATTATATTGTTATCATATCCTTGTTAAGTCAAAAGTAGAGTCGACTTCAGAACATAGCAAATTTTCCGTTTTGTTGAAAATTATCCTTATAAATTTGTGCATACAATCTTTTATTTTTAACTATAGGTACCTTCCAATTATTAGATAAATAAATATTATAAGTACAAATTTTTAATGATGTATTTTTCTCTATTTTCAGGTAAGCAAGCTAACTAATTGGACCATAGCAATTGGAGTTTTAAAACAGTTAAAATGTAAGTATTGACACATTTTACCTCTTCGTCAAACTGTATCAGTAAAATAATAATGCCAGATAAATAGTATGGATCCATTTTTGCAAACATTTGACTGTAAAAAAAATATAATAATCTTTCTCTTGGCTAATATAAAATAAATAGTTTTGTGACATCTTTTGGCAGCTCGACCACGCTAAATACGGCAATAATTTTATTGCATTGTAGTCTCACCCATCCGTTCTTATCTGTGGTTTCAATATGAAACCACATTTTCTTATTTTTGTGCTGATCGTACTATTTGGTTTTGACTAGCCAATATTATTTATTAATATATAATATAAAACCGCCTATCTATTAAAATTAAGTTCATTAACTTAACACGGATACAACATGATCATTTAATATCATTATTATTTTTTTTCTTTTAATCGTGATCGATAATAATATTATCATATGGGCCTGCACAGAGTAGAGGTTTATTGTTACAGATTTTGTTTTTACGAGAAATGGATGTTAGCCACTTGCTCAACCTATTAGGTCCATACTCTGACTTCAAATACAAATTGAAAAACAATATGTGAATTTGCCAGACTCAGGATTCGAATCTGGGACCCTTATAATATTATTTGTTTATACACATGATGCTATTTTTACTTCTTACATTACTTGCTATTTAGTTTTTATTATGTATTAAGAAATGGTTTCACAATAACATCATCTGCACATACGCCAATAATTCAACATATTGGTATTGTACCTGCGCTCCAAGTGAAATTTATTACACGCGACAAGCAGATTTTTATTCTACCAAAAATGTCGCACCAATGCTATGTACATTCGATTACGTGTGTTTTGTGAATGACAATAAAATCGACTTGTTGCAGTCGTGACAAGTTTTTATGTGAGACCTGCCTAAAGGTTAATAATATTAATAATATGTACACGTATTCCTGAGTACATTATAAATGAATTAAATATTTGATAATGTCTGTATTATTCACTCACACTATAAAAACATCATCTAAAATACTACAAAAGTCCTCTTAACAAGCTCCAAATGCCACTTACTCTCAATCATTGTGGTCTTTTTCATCTAATACACCATTTAATGGTTCTCAAATGGAGCTTAAACGAGCTACCTGGCCATTTATTTCAATGTAATGTGTAAATCTTTCAAGGAAACTTTCTAAACGCTCTATTTCCGTGTCACTTTTTTACTTTAAGTGGAAGTTTTATGGCCGCATGGCGCGTGAATTCTAGCATAATATCATTGTGCCGTGTATTCGACATACTAATGTCTCTTTTTGTTTATAATTTTCTGTATGCTTCTTTTAAAAAAAACACTATAATATATGGAATGCCGATATTAGGTACACTACTGATTGTTTATATAAAGGGTTTAAATCAAATAATATCGATAAGGTCAGTAATCTGTATGGTTTAAAATAATGACCCTCAAAAAAACAGAATTACTAAAATAAATCTACCTAAAATAATGTTACTTTAAAAAAATATTACCTAAAATAATGTTACTTTTTGTTTGTAATTTTCTGTATGCTTGTTATTAAAAAACACTATAATATATGGAAGGCCGATATTATGTACAGTACCAATTGTTTATAGAAAGGGTTTAAATCAAAATAATGTCGATAAGGTCAGCAATTTGTATGGTTTAAAATAATGACCCTCAAGAAAATAGAATTCCTAACCTAACTGTATAATATAAGTTTTGTTTTGTATAATAAACTATTTATTTTATCCACCGAATAATTCACAAGATATAAGAATGTAATATTCTTTATAGATATTGTCACCAAATATACCCTCCCCCTCAAAGTATGCCTCAAACCACGCATCAGAATTCCATATCAAATCGTAAATGACCAGCCCTGCAAAAGTTTGAAACCCCCGATAAATATTATAAAAGAAATACTTCGCAAACAAAAGACGCTACCTGCTTGTTAGAGGCGATATACCTACATCCGACCTTGAAAGTACAGACCCTAAGCGAAAATCCCGTTGGTTAGCCAAATCCTCCCCTTGCCCCGCGCTCACATGTTTCGCCACCCGCGAGGAGGGATGCATTTTTAAAAATAATAGATAAGAAAGACAGTACCTAAATAACCGCCATACTAATAAAACCTAGATATGGCGTGATTTACGCCTAGGTTATCACAATGTAGACCGCGCGTGTTTTATAATCATTAAAAATCAGCGCGTCCCTCATCGCTACCGTATTATTAATAATTTATTATAACCACCCTTAAATTAATTAACCATCGAATGAACAGTATAGTGTGACAAGGTAATATACCAAAAATTAATCCGCCCATCAGTGACATGTGACAAGTATAACTATAATAACCGCACACCCCTTATGTTTACTTATCTAATCTTTATAATATACCCGTAAAATCAATGCTTGTGTAATTGAAGAAAATAAATCCAGCTCTGCGCGGGTCGCCATCAAATAAAAATCTGTGTTAATCATTTGTATACTATTTTTGCCCGTTTTACAATAACTCTCACGCCCCAAAGATCAATAATGCGTGAATAAAGGACTCCACACACACACACACACACACACAAGTGAGTTCTAAAAGCTATTAATAATATATAGTTACTAAAAATTTCTTTTAAATACGATCCTCGACGGGTTTGAACCTATTACCACTGGATTCGTATTATAACTATCGAATCAACACACATTTGGTAACAATAATTCTAACATCAGCCTTGATCGTTTTAGACATACTTTTATTATAAAAGCTTCAAATTACCTAAATTGATCGACCCGTACACTACTGAAGAATAAAATGAAATCATAACTGTGTGGACGTTTCTCATTTTAAAACAGAAGTACGATTAATTGCACTGAAAGGGATTGTTAATTTACAGTTCTTGTTGGACAATAAATATTATTTGCCGCCACTAAGCAGTTTCATCCAGTTGCAAAGTAAATACAAATGTTCTATAATGTTTGTAAATGTGCCTTTTCTCTTTATTATAGTAACTCATCCTTATCTCCTTCTGTTTTTAGGTCCCCGGTCGAAACTTAGTTGTCTAAGCCGAGATAATAATTAAAATAATAATAATCTTTATATTTATAATACATTTTAGTTTTGTAAATTCTTCAATTATAAAGGTCAATACGTGGGCTAAGTAGTGTCTATATAATATTGTCCATTAGTATATTTTAATTCAACAATAATATTTTATTTTGTTCTATCTTTCTCGGGTGTCTGTGATCCTACTTCTTTAAAGAAATTCGGAAATGTTGAGGTAACAGTACCTTCAGTTAGTTTTAATGTTGAATTTACTCTCAAGATTTTTTTTCTTTTGAAAGAAAAACAAACTTGGATATAAGAGACGTTAGATTAAGCTTATATAATATATATTTTGTACTGTTGTATTTAGTTTCAATGTCAGAAACTTCCATTCTAGACGTATTTGTATAAAGTCACTTAAGCTAGCCTCACACGTAAAGTCGTCAATTATTGTAAATATTATTAAAGCCAAGCTCGCAGCGTCCAGACTCTGTTATCAAAACCATGTAAGCACAGAAATATAGTTTCCTTCGCTTTCCATACAAATCGGTTACAACGGTAATATAGAACGTCGCATCCACTAGAAGCGTTTCGCTTTTGGATTGATCGATGGCTTAGCTCTCAAATTGAATTCTGTATATTGCTTACCACAAATGCGGATGAACGCCTGGCTTTGTACACGAATTCTGCCAGATCGATTTAGGTAACTGAATAGAACTACTATAGACAAGTATGTAAGTGAAAAATTGAGTAAAACCACTTCGGTCTTATTATTGATAACGTTATTTTTAATTTACGCGACATTTTGTTCGCCTACTTTAACGGCCCACGTGCTCGTCGTAGGTCAAAATTGAGTTTTTATTGTATTTTAAAACCATGATCCTGTACACTCCTTAAACGTTGTAGATAATCTATTTATATAATTTTGAAGCCTTATTATCCTTTATAGTTATTCTAAACATTTGATGACTGCATAAAGTATTTTTGTTACATAAAATAGTATTCTTTTAAACCTCTCGCTCTAATGTTTTAGAATATAGTCATATTTCGGTACATAACTGTGCAGTGGTGTTAAGATTTTTTACAATTACTAATTTTTAAACGCATTTATAAGACTCCTAACTTCAATTATAGTTTCTCAATTTATGGATACGGCCGTATGTATATAATAATAAGGCTTCAAAATTATATAAATAGATTATCTAAAACGTTTAAGGAGTGTCCAGGATCATGGTTTGAAAATACAATAAAAACTCAATTTTGACCTTCGACGAGCATGTCCCCCCTTAATTTGTTTATACGTCTTTTGTAATATAAGGAATATGAGATTAAACCACTTAACAAAATATCATTAAATATTAGGCTAGCATTAATAATAAGACATGAAAACAAATTACAGAACATTTTGATATTAGTAAAATAAATTATCTGTCTTCGGTGGGTGATCAAATCAATTTTCTAGACCCAAATAAATACAACGTAGTGTTTTATAATATTTCAATAGTTTTATACATACCTATGTAAAAAATTTAGCTATAAATACTTTCTCTTCAATTTTATGTAGGCAAGTAAATAGTTATGAGTATTTTTTGTTAAATAATCAAATAAATATCAAGAAATTGGTAGAAGTAGATTATATAGATAAAACCACAAATTTTAAACCAGAACGCGTGTCGCCATTTTGTATTTGGGGGCTTTACAATCACACGTACATTGATAGATTTGAAAATCGAGCTGCCTTCAAAATTTCTAATACGGAATGCATATTTCTATCTAGAGTCCAAATTCTTTGACCTAACCATAATATTTCTGGTTATTATACTAATTGATAATATCAGTTATGGTAATAGTTAAATACTTTTAATTTAAATTACAACTATATTTTATGACCAGCGCTAGAAATGGAAAAGTTTACAAACTCGGCAGCTCGATAATTTTCCGAAAATATTAACATATTTTCCAAATTTTATGTAATCATCATTTATGGCACTACAAACCATGGCGGATCTTGGCCTACTTCAAAAACTTCTTCCGTCCTGGACGATTAAGCCCTGACACTCTTCAATTGATTTGACCGAGCATTTTTAATCTCCCGTGACGCAGTCCAGTCATCTCAATCTCGGCCGTCCAGTTATAATTTTATGTATATTTTATAAAAAATAGTATGTTTGATTTTTTCATGAGACAGAGAAATAATTTTGGGGATTCCGTGAACCAGAGTTACGGTCCGGTGCAATACTGTCCATTTCAAGCCCTTAATATGAATTCGTTAATTCTAACGTCTGCTTTTATAATTCCCATTGTCTTCTTCAATAATTGTGAATATAATCAAATATATTAGGTAATAATTACAAGATAAAAAGAACTTTTTATATACCACGTTTTTTAATTTTCTGTTGAATCATATAAACTTGACAATTTTATGTATTAATGAATATAGAATACTGAAATGTAATTTTGACAATTCATATTAATTTCCATGGTAACGCACGTATATGTTAATAATTTAGTTGCTAGGACCTTCTTAGCAACGATTTTTTTCCAAAATTACTTTCCATACAAAACAGAATTAACTGAAAATTAATTCAATTCTGTTTAAAGATAGCTAAAAGTATTAAAAAAATGCATTGTTCATATATTTGTACATATATTCTAAAAGTTTCAAATTTATAGCCAGCCGGGAAGTTAGTTAAAAATCGATTGCAAGGTTGGACAAACAAGAAAAAAATTATACTGCACACACAAGAAAAAATCTGTACCGGACAAACAAGATTACGAGTTTATAAAAACGTGGTAAAAAATAAACAGCTATTATACCGCTAAGTAATATTTTTTTTGAAAGAATCTGGTACCTGAAAGTTATTTTTATTAATACATTTTCTCCCACCGTATTCACCAAATAGATTTTACTTCTCACATAAAAATATTACTCAAGTATAATATCACTTTCAGAACGAGCACTCCATTAAATATCACAGAGCATAATATAATATATATGTGCGTAAATATTGTATGAAATGTTTATATGAAAATATTATGTGACGCGATTTCTTCCGCATGGCACGAATATTTTCTTTTTCAGGTACGCCTATCCGCTAAAGCTCTATTTTGCGTTGCCACGACGACCGTAGTATGGATTAAAGTCCTTGGGAATAATGAATGAAGACGATTCCATTCGGCTCTAGTAAGCGATCGAACGAGCCTGGATTTATACTGATGGATCAAATATCCTCTAATTAATTGCAAAGATTTTAGAACAGTGCCGTGTATTCGTTTTGTTTTAAAAAAAAATCCTCTATAAAATGGGTTTTTTTGGTGTTGCAGACATTTAAAAAACGTTCAGAATAAAATTAAGTATAATCTTTACACTTTCAAATTTTACTAGAACTACATGACAAAATAAACTTAATTGACTAGCCGGAACCAGCTTTGTCAGTCGCAGGTGCTTCAATTTTTGTATAACTTTTATGCTATAGTTAGCATTAAAAATTATTGTAAGAAGCATTTATCCAAATATTGCGGTCTATTGTGTAAAATAAAAGGCTCTTAATAAGCGAGATAGACCGTCAACTGCAAAACTTAGCTCTTAACTTCCATGCAGCCGACAGCTCAATCAGCTGCATTCTTAATTAAGTAAATTATGAAAATGCTAAATTAACTAATAGAAGCATCTATACCTTATAATATTATAATGTAATAGTTGTCGCAACATAGTATCTATCTCATGACCCCAACATGCCGAAGCGGGCCCTCAGGCACGGATCTTTGGCGGGCCCCTTACCTATCGCTAACGTTAAAGGCGGGGTAAAATTAAAGGTAGATAATTCAGTGTATTTTTAGTGATTGTTTTGATACCTCCACGTTTCTACGGGCATGGAGGACCCCTTAATAGTAAATCACGAGCGAAGATATGGATGCCACATTCATGTTTCTCATATCCCGCCAAAATCCTTCCATCGCCGTTTTATGCATAAAATGCTCTTTAGTAATCAACTATAAATGTTGCTTCTTTTGGGCTCAATTCTTAGAAATCTCTGTAACTTTCAATCTGCCTGCCAAAAAGGTAGCTTGGACGACCCTTACGGTAAAACCCAGGCAAAGGCCAAACATTCGCCGCATGCAAGAATGATAGAGAGGGGTGGTCGTTCAGGGGTAGATTGAAAGAGACAGCGATAAAGCTCAAAAGAAGGAGAGCTAGCCGCAACACGGCAGGTAGGGGGCTAGTTAGCGGAAGACTCCCAAACGCGACAGGCTGTGTGCCCTGTGGAAGCTTAATTTTTAATTGACAGCCTAGGCGCCCATTTTTAATAAATTTAGGGCTGTTAAAAATTTATAAAGTGTGAAATTGTTAATGTGTAGTAATATTGTGTTGTGTATGTAATGTGTGTTGTGTAATTTTTTTGTGAACCTAACTAATTAGGTAATAAAACTTTCGGCAACGATTTGTGCTACGAACAACGTGCGTTCATCATTTTTCCATCCCGTCAATCCTGCATTTACCCCCAACTGTCAAGTCCTACCGTGCACTGAACGTGCTCTACCGGACTAAAAACCAGCTACTATTGACCGCCTTGAACTATTCTGAGCTAGACGAAGGGTGGAAGCTGGTCGTGTGGCTCCCGCGTTCTGTCGACGGCGCGCTGAGAGGGCTTCATTGACGCCCGGTTGACCGGAGAGTCGAGCTCTGAGGTCGGATCGGCCGTGTGGCCCCGACTCCCCTCCCTACCCGGACTTCCGGGGTGTCAGTTTGAATTATGGAGTTGTCAAGTATCAACACACAATAAATAGAAATTACATCTCACAACTGCATATTTTAAAATAATAATAGTCTTGAAGTAAAATAGTCCCGCAGGCGTCTTCTTTTACTATCAAAGAACATTTTGTGATTTGTATTTATCTCATTTGTCTGGTCAACCTGCCACGACCCCTGCTTTGGGGGCCATGATCTATTAATATCAGTTCAAAGGCTGTAATAATTCGTCTGTAAATAATTAATCATGTTTTATATTATAGAATATCATGACATCTACCGGAAAATTATCGTAAAATTTCGGCAAATTGTAATATTAAACTATTTTTTTATTCAACGAATAAATTTCAAGATTTGAGAATGTAACATTCTTTATATTGAAAATACATGAAACTAAAATTTAAACTAATACGGGTACTTAATTATTGATATCTTGATTCAAAACACAAAATAGCATAGCCAAAAATATACACAATTTGATAATCATTTCAATAATTTGATAAACTTTTAATTAATTTCATCGTAATTAGATAGGACGCCTGTAAATTAATTTTTTAAGCACAATTTGGCACGAATTTAGTGATAATGAGTTCAAGTCCGGTCGGGCATCGTATTTTTTTCAAAGATTTTTTGTAGTACATAAATATATCTGAAGTGTTTTCTTATTATGTACATTTAAATTGTACTAGAATATTAAGCAATAGATCATTTTTTGAAATCAACTATATTAAATCGTATATAATTTTTAAATAAAATTTAAATTTTGATTTTTTTTTTGCATTAAATTTGAAAAACTAATTCTAAGAATTTACTTAATTTTACTATATTATTTTTTGTTAACATTTATAAGTGTATGTCCTTATTAATATTATTATTATTTTCTCCATATATGACTGACAAGTACATTCTCTTTTTTCGAATCTGTCTTACCTATCTACTTCCAAAAGTGACTCTTCGCGACCGCTATATACTTACGTACTAAATCAATATACTGATATATAATATATATATATGCTCTGGTAAACCAATAATTGAAAAGCGGCGACAGTAATGATACTCCAGGACGAAAATAGTTTTTTCAGGAGGCCAAGACTGGCCAAAGTTTATCGTGCCGAAAAAAATTAGAAGATATTCTATTACCCGTAAAAAAAATAGAAGGACGCCTCTGTTATAAATTTGGCAAAAAAATATATAAATTTCTCCATCGAATGTAGTAAGTATCAAAGGAATTATTCGATTCTCCGGAAAACTACATCACTCAGGCTTACTCTTTAGCCATTTTCGTAATATGTTCATTTTAATAAAACTGTCCGACTGATTAATGATTCCAAGCTTAGCGAAGTATTTTCTTTTCTAGCGTTACTAGTTAATTAATAATCTAAATCTATGCACAATTGTTTATTTCAAAGAGTTTTGACTAAACCTATCTACATGGAGGTTATTTTTCTTTTTCTTCTACTTTATCAGTTTCCTAGTTAGATTATAATTCAACGATTCCCAACCAGTGTCCCAAGTAACTCTAGACCTATGTACATTTTCAAACATTTTTCTCTAAAAGTAAGGTTTAACACAATCCGCATTTGAGCAATGGAGTGTCTATTTGAAAAGTTGAGGTTATTTGGCTTTGAATATTGTATCATAGTTATTATTGAACTACAGTGAATTCTACTTAGGAAAAAATTTTCTAACAGCCATATGAATGAACAAAAAATAAGGAATTCAGTTACCTATAATACAAAAAAACTATTGTAGTATTTTTTATTATAAAGGTTCTTACGCAGTGACATATTGTGCCAGTAGACAGGTCATATATTGTTTAGAGCAAGGCATTATAATATATTTTTAGATACGCAGAGATTATTTAAAATGAAAATCATTATTTTAAATAAACCTATGTAGGCATTCTTAATTTCTCACATTTAGAAGATAACCTGACGTCCACAAACGAATGAAAAATAACCGATAAATTATGTGTAGTACCAAAACCAGAAAACTGCAGAATTCCATAACTTATTTATCTAAGGATAGATCAAGGGTGGACGTGTAAAAAATAACACAAACTTTCGTGGTATAAGAACTCCTTTGATTAAAAGGAGTGCACTTTTATCTAACTATTTCAGTTACCAAATAATAGAGCAAAGACCAAATCGCAGTTTTGCCGACCTTCAATAGGGAACGACACGATAAGAAAAGTATTTATTTACTACCATATTGCATTTTATCTAAAGTAAATACGAATTTAATTAAATTTTATTGCATTAGTTTACTGATGTATTTACCAAAATAATATGTACATATTTATAATATCAAGAGCTTTTTCTGAGTAATCCTGATTAGGTAATATATTATTATAACTACGGATTATTTGCTTTAAACGGGCCAATATTGGTTTTCTGCTTTTAAAGTATTGAAAAATATTTTATCATTTTATTTAAAAAATCATAAAATCTTATAGATGTTGTCAAATTTTATTAAGGATCATAATGAAATTATTAAACAGTTAAACTGAACAAAATAGTAATAAATTCAGTGTATTTTATTGATTGCCAATGTAAAAAGAACTAACTAAATCTGTATAATCCCTTCCGTTTCTTATCGAAATAAATTATTTCGTGTCCATGGAAACTTTTCGGAAAGCATTTAAAAAGTTTTCCTTTTAGATGGAAGCTTGTCGCCGAAAGAACTTTTGATGAATTATCAGCTGTATCGATTTGTTACGCCCGAATTCATATTATTTTCGATTACCTTCATTATTGATTGATGAAAGAGTACTTTTCGAGGTAATAATCAATTAAAATAAAGCAAATATAATATAGGTATATACTTAGATAATATAGACCAACTCAATATTACCACGGATTTTCTACTGGTACTATTTGTGAGAGTTTCTCCATTCCATTAATCGGTTTATGGAGAAGAGTTTCTCAAGTCAACCCGACCCTCCATTGGACCAGTCGCCTATTACCAATATTGTTATATATGAGGAAAATTAACTAGAATTGAAATCACGCACACTCTAGTGCACATCAACTAAGCACTTTGAAAGTTGTCTTTCTAAGCATGTCCGTTACGATATACGCCCGAATGATGGATGTAGAAATATATCAGGTGGCGGAAAGAAAGGTAATGCTGAATACCAATCTCAAGCTGTGGAAAAAGTGTCCAGATGGGCATATCACCTAGATCACAATCCCCAGTCATCACAGTTTACGAAGTAGACACAAATTCAATATTATTATAATAAACTAGTTTTTTTTAATAAACGAATGATTCGTAAGATATAAAAATGCAACATTCTTTTATTAATCAGACATAATTTGAAAAGATTTCTGAGAAATATATTTTAATCGGTAGGAAAAATCCCCAGAAAACATAAAAAACAGCAAATTCCAAAATATCCAGCAGGATTCGAACATAATTATGCCCCCTGTGATTTGCGCCCATGTACTTCCAGCAATTTGTAAAGAGCGCAGGTTCAAATACTGCTGGGTGTCGTTTTTTTTCAAAAAGATATTTTCTAGTTATTACATTATCTTATTTCTCCCAAGTAGTTTTCCAATTGTGTATTTTAAACGGCCAGAAAATAAATTTTGTGGTCTTCACAGCATTTATTTTTCATAGGATATGTTAGGGGGGATTTATCAAGGATGCCAGGCACTCACCTCTAATGATGATGAGGCTGGCTCCGTTGTCTGGTTGTCACTCACTATTACTACCAGCTTTAACTGTTTATTGAGTCACTCTGTCCGCAGCAACTGACGGTCAAAATCAGTGCACGTAATGACGTCTTAATATTTTACAGGTTATAGATGTTTACACTCACACAGTTGAAGAATGACTGACTGTTAATAGTAGTCCTGGCAAGGATAATGATGTTAGGCATTTTTAGACATTTATATTGTATTAGGGCTGACGTAATTGGCCCAAACATAATATAAAGAATATTTTATAAAAAAAATTACAATAAAATAAATATTATATATTTATAAAATATGTTTTTTATAAACGATGGATGGTGTCATATCTCTTTTAAAATGAATAATGCCAAAAAATCAACTAACAAAATTATTATTGATATACGAAAAATATAAAAAGCTATTATAGAGGAAATAATCGCCACCCAGATTACAAAAATATAAATAAAATACTGGCCAACATATAATATTCTTTCTCCATTCCTTAAATAAACTGTATAAAATAAATTCTATAAAAGCTTTGATAAAATATATTTGTCAAAGATCTTTGATGGTCTAATACGAGCCGTACCAACATTTCGATCTATATGTTTTCTGATATACATCTTTACATTTCCGGATCCTCTGTTTCAAAATAAATAATACACGTTATGTCGATTAGTAGGTTTATAAATATATATTTTGATACTTACGTTATCCTGTGTGAGAGTGAGAAACTTGACATAGAAAATTGCATTATTATTCTTCGTTCAGCTCTGATTATATTTACAAAGAATTGAATCGATAAGTGCCTATAGGTGAGGGGTGGCACCATTACTTTGAATAAATTTCCATGCTTCCATTATCATTTATTCGCTCAATCAAATCAGCATAAAAGCCATCTGTCAAGATTTTATCACACCGTTCCCATTCCATTCGCAGTCCCTGTCTCTGTTTCCACCTATACAACAATGAAGACAACGGAAGGTTCCCCAGTAGTGCTTTGCCAAAAATGTGTTTGATTTACAGACGACGATAGGCCGTAGCACTATAAAGTATGTAATGCATATTTAACGTATTTTAATGTGGTTTTATGTGCCATACTATAATTGATATCAGAACAACTTTCGAAATAATTGTTTTATATTTCTCCAATAACAAAAAAAATATTATATTTACCGACGATGTCCTGCGAATTTATCCGTGTATAACACGGAAATAAAAATTGACTGATTCGATTAGTTTTTTTTCCCACCGATGAGTTCGATAGCCATGCAATTCAGTTGCATCTATTCAGTCGTTATATTTCTTTAAATATCCAGCAAGTTCCTTTAGACACGTATATCACTATCACACTTAACTGAAAGTTGAACTGAGTCCACGTTATTAACAACGGTTAGAAGTAGGTATACGCAAGTCTACCCATACCTCACCTCCCCACTACACCGCTGCTATATTGCCACTATACAAGTGCATATTTCGACAACGTGTAGTTGGATATTAGCGCAGCCACTTTTACCCAAACATTACCCGTATCCGGAAATTTGTACGTAAACAGTTCACCGTAGGACATTTATTCATGCACCGCAGTACGTGAAACATGAGTTTGTGTAACATTTAATAAAATGACGAGTTCTTCGTTGAACATTTCACCGTGGCGTATATTTGTACGTATGCTACAACATGTGGCAAATTTTATGAGATGTCTTTACTAGGTTAGGTTAGGTTAGTGTCACCACCTACCTGTAGGTAGGTGCCTTCGCACAATAAATTGATTAGTAATAAGCCGACATGTAAACCTGATCTCTAACTATACGGCTTAGTAAAACGCCTAAAAACGCTTCCTTGTCGAATCACATATAAATTGTTTATCTGTTCACAGGTTTTTACGCTACCCGTTCGGTATGTAAACGTATCGAACGGGGCATCGATTGCTACGAGCAGGGTAATGCAGTGTGAAAGAATGATGGATGTAAAATTGCCTTGTTCTGTACAATAAAAAAACCTGTGACGATGTTATTATAAAGTGTTAGATATAAATGTATTATGTAACTGTATATTAGTATAAAAGGGGAAGAATGATTGTTAAACATAAAGAGACGAATGCAGTAGCGAGAGATTATTATAAGAGTGTATAAGTGTAATTAATATATTTTGTAATAGTATGAAAGAAGAAGAATAACTGTTAACATAAAGAAGAAGAACGCGGTAGCGAGTGATTAGTATTAAAAGTGTATATAATTAATTAATATGTCATGTGGAACACACTAATCGAATAGTATTTCGATTCGTAAACTCATTAATAGCAAACTAATAATTATAGAATCAATTATCCGCGAGTGGCAACACTTAAAATTATAACGCAGCAACACCTACCAACGCGTTGGTATGGGTGTGCCTCTGTGCGTGTATACGAAAATGTTACCGGCTAAAAAGTATCCGGCGCACAGATTAACTCAGAAAATAACGCCTTAAAGTCTCTAGAATTCAACTTTTCGGAAATATTATTTCATTATTGTGTTCCTAATTAGGGTATTTATCGTCTGTAATATAAAGCATGAGGAAATTCACATATTTAAGAAAGAGTAAATTCTTGATAGCAACAGACGGGAGCTTCGCCGATTTCTAATAAAATAAATTAAAATCACGACCTTTATGCAGCTGTGCGGTGTAAAGACAGCGGCTAAAAATAAGGCAATGCGGGGGAAATATCGCCGATCGATATACTCTTCGACATTGAATTGCGAATTACCTCTATGAAGAAGTAGTATTTTGCTATTTTTCGGAAATAGTAAAATATTATTTCGTATTACTATATAAGACGTAGTTTTAAGATTAAACTGTTATTATTATAAATGTAATATTGTAAAAGGTAAAGGCAACAGACAGGTTTTACGTCGTAAAATCACAAATGTTTATGTGAAGGTCGATGGATAATGATTACAGGGCCTATTATTATGTCAATAGGTACCTAATAAGTAGTTGTAAATGCATGTAATTTAAACGCTAATCAAATCGTGCGTTTACTCCTGGCATAAGACTAAAACCGCGAGTTTATGCCGGAGATAGCTATTTAAATGCTCTAAATAAATTCATATAAAATCCATAGAATTAGATAGACGATATTTTATAACGTCAATATATCCATCCACGTGCACAAAATATATTATCTCTTGATACTTGGTCCTTCTGACAATCCAGTAAATTCTTATTAAATAAACAAGAGATATTACGCAGTACGAAATTAACGGACATAGTAGAATCTTTGGTCACCCCTTCTCAAACTCTTTGGACCAATTAGAATAAGGGAGGCTGCTATAAAAGAGGGCGCATCCGAGAGATTTTTATCAGTCTACCGGATCCTCCCTCGGGAACAAGTCTCATCTCTACTAGCAGCCTCTCTTCAAACACTCTGGACCAGTTTCACCAGTTCTCGCCGCGCATCTCTTCGCTTCTTGAACGCCGAAGTACTCCCCGGGGAGAGTTTCACATCCCGTTTACCTACGGGTGGGAAACATCTCTCGCGTTCGCAGTCATCGGTCGTCACGTATTCCTGTCTGCCGCCTTCACCTACATTTGGCCTGTAAAATTATTTACTAGACGCTACATACAAGGAAATAAAACCAAGTCATTACCGACTTTTTCAAAAGGAAACATCGTTATTATTAATAACCCCTCCACCGACTGAGCTAGGAAAATACATCAACGAAGTGCGCAGTGGCGTATCGTTGAGGGGGTGTTGTTATTAGGTTAGGGTTAATCTAATTGAATCAGTAGATACTATTTGCAAACTATCGCCGCATTTTGAAGATACGTACAAATGTATTCCACGGTGAAGTGTTCAACGAATAAGTGTCCCACGATGAACTGCATACGTACAACTTACGTGTAACCAACTTTACCTCATCACTGTATCTAGTGTATTACTTTCGAGAAGTTTTATCTTTTAACTTTGTAACCTGACATTTGTAGATAAATCTTGACTAAATTAGTACCAACTGTTGTTTATATGTAGTTTTGCTGATTTAAGAAACGTCACTCTTATAATATTATATTTTGTAAAAAGAAAAATATAGATAATATTCAATTGCAATCAATCTGTTGTTTTAATATAAGTCAAAACACACCCCTTACCACTCACCTTTTTGTGATACTATATTATTATACTCATTCACTAATTAATTGGAATCCGTATTACTCTAAAGGTATCTAATTACAGCATGAAAATAACAAAAATTCAAATAACCACTAAAAAGTGGAAAATCTCTGCCCGTTTTTAAGTATACATATCACGGCACAGCGCGCCCCGGTAAACATTCCGCCATATTTCTCTTAGGAAACCCCAGGTTCTGGGTATATTTTCGAACTAACGATTCGACCTCGTACGTCATACGGCCTCGGGTTATAAATCAACTGTTGGAGCTATCGCTGTGTGCGCGCCGCCGACAGTATCAGTTTGGATTCGTTGTCAAACTGTGGCACGCCAATTTGTCAAATTTTTATTAGAACGCCCCTATAAGAAAAAGTTGGTTTCTTTCCAATAATTCCTTTATACAACGCAGTCAGTCATTGACCTATACTCGAATATGAGTATCAGAATGAAATATGTCGATATAATAATGCGGATATCCTCCAACAAATACCGATATAATATGTCATAAATAACATTTTGAATAATATTTATACTTCTTTCCTTGAAATACATAAAAAAATATAAATAAAGTCAACATTAAGATGTAGTGTCCATTTTTATAAATGCCAATAACTCCACAATTCAGTATTATTATATGGTAACTGATATGGTTGTATATTTAACATATTAAAGTTAGTTTTATCTAACTATAATATATTATATAATACTCTACTCATGAGGACTTATTTAGGAAACTTGATTGGGAGGAAAAGGGTGTTCTAATTAATGGGGAGTACCTCAGTCACCTGCGTTTTTCAGATGATATTGTTATACTTTCACAAGACCCGAAAGACTTCCAAGGTAGAATGCAAGAACTCGCGGATTTCAGTCAAACGGTCGGCCTAAAGATCAACGTCTCAAAGACAAAAGTGATGAGGAACTCTTTTTCGGACCCTGCAATTATCTGTATTAATGGCACCCACCTAGAGCAAGTCAGCATTTACGTCTATCTTGAACAGCAGGTGTCCATAGACGGAAGCATGCACGATGAAATTACTCGAAGAACAAAACTGGGATGGAGTGCTTTCGGACGTCTGAATATTATCTTCAAGAGTGACCTATCATTGTGTCTTAAGCGTAGGGTGTTTGACCAATGTGTGCTACCCGTGCTCACGTATGGCTGCGAGACGTGGTCAACACAAAAGATGCCCAAAGGCTGAGAGACGCACAGCGAGGCATGGATAAGTGGATGTTGGGCATCACGCGAAAGGACCGTAAGAGAAAAGAATGGGTTAGGAAGCAAACAGGAGTACGCGATTAAATAGACTTTGCCAAACAGCTGAAATGGAGATGGGCGAGGCACATTGCTCGCCGAAAGGACGGCCGTTGGACAAATGCCGTCATCCAGTGGTACCCAAGGGGCACGAAACGGCCACAGGGTCACTCTAAAAGCCGCTGGATTGATGAACTGGTAAAGTTCGGCGGAAATACGTGGCAGCGAACGACACAGGACCAAGAGAGTTGGAAGAAGCTTGGGGAGGCCTTCATCCAGCAGTGAATTGACCCCGGCTGGTGATGATGATGATAATATTCAAATTCATTTTGATTAACCGATATATCATATTTTACGTGCAATTAACATTATTATTGATTTATCAATATGAAAAACCATTGTCAGCAAAATTCGTGACAAACGAATCGATCTCGGAAATATTATTTAATTATTTTTATATAATTTGATTAATTATTTGTTTAATTAAATAAAACAAATTTTTATAGCACTACTTTTTATTCATTAAAGGAACATTATAATAGAGGAAGACGAAACCGGTGCAAAATTTAATTAAAAAAGTGGAATAAGTAAGTACTATAAAATTGTGTTTTATTTAATTAAACAAATAAATATTCAAATAGTACAATGCAGTTTCACCATGAATTGACAGTTAACACTATAAAAGAATTTATTTTTATATACATTTTTTTACAGGCTGTCAGCGTATTGGTTAGTGTTTACTCAGTGTCGGTTACCTGAATGGGTTTAAAATAACATCTGACGACGAAAGCGACCAGGACGTTCTACATTTACTCCTAGATAGTCCAATTCTCAGCAAGGAGCAGGACAACCTGAGATTTTTATTACAGATGGCAGACGCAGGCATCCAAGACCTTCCGGGGACCATGGCAATCGAAACCGGAAGAGATGCGTTTTTAAATTTCTGTATACATAATAAAAAGAATCAAATTAATAAACAGTGTCATATTGGAACAAGGATTCATGCCTTTCAGATCCAGTGATTTCAGTCAATAATGCGGCTATAAAACGAAGTTCTCAGTTATTCATCAGAATCATCATCGCCTTGCACGACAAAGAATTTTCCAGGGTTTTTTCAAGTTGGTTTCATAGGTCCTGGTCGAATTTAAACTAGCAATACCCGATGCGGGTAGACGAGAATTGTTTTCAATAAGGATTTTTTCTCAGCCAGCACAAATATTAGCATCAAGTAGAGTAGCGTTTCGTGCCTTTCTTCCTTCCAAGTCCTTAAATAAACCTTGATAGTAAATGCGAGGTATCCACAAAGGTATCTAGAAAAAAAAATACATGAGTACATAGGACTAAATAAATATAAATAACAGCAGTTCAATGTAATATGATTTTGTATTTTCTAAACTATGTCTTTAAGCACCATGGTGTATGGTTGTTGCATCAACATAAACATAATATACCCCTCCAAACCAACCTACCCTGCACTTCAATCGGTTGTAATCGAACGTATTATGATGTCCTACATTTGGATGTAAAGTATCACCAGTTTTTTACTCCTAAAAATGTCTCAAGAGCAGATACCCAAAGCTAAGATCACCACATACTCAAATGTGCTTTGCTTGATTATACAGAGACTTCCTAATAAAAGTGCTGCCCAAGGAAGAGAGGAGTACGGTCAACTGATAAACTGACAATATTCTAGTTAATAAATCTTGCATATGTGTATAAAAACAAAGCTTAAACAATACGAACATATAAAAACTTGGTAAAGAGATCTTTACGTCCACAATAAGATGCCGCACATTTTGTAAACATAACAAAATTGGCATTTGTGGTGACCAGATCCTACGGCTTGGCTTGATGGGCTGGTTGGACTGCCTTGAGCATATCTTCTCTCTCAGAACATATTCATGGAGTTACCCATAGGATGCATGGAAATGGTTATGCATCAATCCCATGCGGCTGCTAGTACCATGGAATAATAGGTTTATGGTATCATAGAAAGTGGACGTGCACAAATCGAGATTGGATATACATGACGGGTTAAGAGGGGTTCCTTAATGTGGAGAAAGTTTATAAAAGAAACCAGTGCCTACTCAGGTTTTTTACGCTCCTGATGATGATAATGCTACATATTGTACATATTAGTGTCACACTTTGAATGACAATGAATGAAGTTAGAAACTCACTTATTACATATTATTAACTTTTAACCCCTAAAATATAAAGTGGAAGTACATAGTACAATATAATTGAAACACTCACATTTCAGAGTCTCCGTCCATCTATTAATTTTAAATTAACTAGGTACATAACTAAAATTCAGCATGTTTTCAGTTTTCAAGCTACCTTGAAGCATTTTCTTTAAACTTCGGATTAAATAAGCACACCTGACATAATTTACTAACTACACGAAACACGTCATAATACTTGCAATATCTTTCCCATATTAATGAATATAAGTAATATATTATACAGCCTTCATCCAATGCAGAATTATTTTAATTAAAACTAAAACTACACTTATTTATAGTAGGTATATATGACTTTAATAAATTTCATATAGTATATTTTGATAATATAACATAATTATTATTTAAAATGTTATTATATAACAAGCATGTAACATTCACTGTAATTTTTATTTTAAAATATACACAATATAATACTCATACCTGGTTACTAATTTTATAACCAAACGTGGCCAAGCGTTTGTTTTAATTAATTATCCAACGTTTCAATATATATAACAAATGATTTTCTCCATACTTTGGTCGATTATATTGTATTAAAAAATGTTAAAATTTTAATTTTAATAATAATAGTTAACATTCAGTTACCTTGATACTTTTCTCAAATACTCATTTGCTTAATATTATTTAAATAGTACCTACTGACAGTGACATAGCTTGAAAATTAGCTAGGTTTTAGCAAATTTTTGGGAAAAAATATGAATCAAATGTAATTCGAACACACTTCTTAGATTTTACGGATGTCAGCTTTGGCTAATAAGACACAAACCCAAGTCACACATTGTAAGTTATATTTTATATAGATCACTTAGATATTTAGAATTTATTTGTGAGGTCACAATACATCTATGTAATTTACTCAAACCTTGGTAGTTTGTATTGTTTTTTCACTGCTACTACTATTATTTTATAACGGCTACACTACTTAACTATTAATGTCTCCAAAATATGAAATACACACACCATTAACCCGCAAGTAATATTACAAGTGTTTTCGAATCCGTGTTAAATCCGAATTTATTGTGTATTATATGATATTTATACATATTATTATAACCATGAATATGGTATATTATTTAAATTAATTAGGTTAAAGACATTTATTAAAAATAAGTAAAAAAACAGACATTTGGTCTACCAATTAAGTTAACTACAATTGAATTTACATTGTAGGTTCATTGGAAGATAACTTCACACTTTTACTATGACATCCCACTATAATTTAAAATTTATTCAATTAGTTAATTGAATACATGATTAATGCATATTCTGCAGATATTGACAAAATAAACCTTAAATACTTAAATTTATAATTTTTAATAGTCTATAATTAAATTAATCTTTAATTTGACATTTCAAACATTTGATATGCCATGTCAAAGAAAACGTTTAAATATATAATTAGAAATACATACTCACATGTGGGAAGACACTTTCTTGGCAATATTATATAGGCATTAAAGACAATAATGATGGACCAATATTTTCATAATAAATAATTATATAAAACACCAAGAAATGCATAATAATATGTAAGTTATTTAAACGAAGCAACAGATTTTGTAGCTATTTTTTCTATGAAGATACTAGAGAGACATGCTATATAATAAAGGAATGAAATAACAAACATATTACCAAAGCAACCACATAAATAATCGTCCAATTCGAAAATCGAACAACTCTAAAAATTCCTAAAACAAAATGCATATCAGAGTCATATAATATATCATAGAGTTCAAATTCTTTGGTAATGTAAGATTATTACCACGTTTTTATTAGCTCGTATTTTTGTTTGTCCGGTACAGATTTTTTCTTGTGCGGTACAAATTTTTTAACTAACTTCCCGACTAGCTAGATATTTGAAACTTTTAGAATATATCAGAACACGACGACAATGCATTCTTTTAATACTTTTGGCCATCTTTAAGCTGAATTGAATTCGTTTTCAGTTAATTCTGTTTTGTATGTTTCGGAAAAAAATCGTTAAAAGTAATATTTACTACTCACTATTACTGGTTGCTTAGTGGGTCCTAGCAACTAAATTATTAATATATACGTGCGTTACTATGGAAATCAATATGAAATGTCAAATTCACATTTCTGTATTCTATAATATTTATTCAGTATTTCTATCAAGTACAATAAAAAGTTTTTATTAATACATAGAATTGTCAAGTTTATATGATTCAACAGAAAATTTAAAAACGTGGTATATAAAAAGTTATTTTTATCTTGTAATTACTTTTAATTCAATACATGTTCATATTGGCATTACCTGTAAAATTTTGGCAATCTGTGCTATTTGTCTCACCTTAAAGATGCCAACTAGGTAGCCGGAATCCAGAGATTTTCTCTCGCCATCTTTAGGCTTCCAAAATAGTCGCTCTGAAATATTTATGGCGTGGCGGTCACTTTTCCTGGAAGTCTTATTTGCGGACAAGATGTTTGTACGTTGTTACTTACATTTTGGGAGCCGGTTGTTACACAATGTACAAGACTAACAGCATTATATTATAATTAATTTAGACCAGGCCTAGCCAGACTTTTGCAGGCAAAAGGCTACTTCTAATTTATTGCGAGTATATTGTTAGTAGCACACTATAAATTAATTTATTAAACATACCTACATAATTCGTAATACGTCAGAAACATAATATACATACATTAGAAAAAGTATTGGTAAAGATGCTTTCCAATTTTAACAAAATATTTGATAACTCGCAAATAATGATTTAAGTTGCTTAGTTGGTAAAGCTCATTGACTGAAATCTGGTAGATTTTTGCATCTTTATTGCACACCAATTGGTGGCTTACAAGCCTTCATGTGTCTTTTTAGGTTATACTAGTAATCCTTAGCTCTGTTGTAGCGGTGTGTACAACAGGGCTACGGCCAGCATTCTTTCAACCATGTCCGGTCCTAATAAGATCATATGGGCCTCCACGGAGTGGAGGCTTGTATTAACAAATTTTTGTTTTTATGAAAAATGGATGCCAGCCACTTGCTCAACATATAAGGTCCATACTTTGACTTATACACAAATTGAAAAACAATATGTGTACTTGCCAGACCCAGGATTTGAACCTGGGACCCACGACGCTATAGGCCGACGCTTAATTCTCGCGGCCGTCGTAGGACAGCCAGCATACCACACCCAATATTGACATGTATCGCCAATTCTGATACAAATATAGATATCTACACCGGGGAACCGTTGTATCGTAACTCACTTTCTGAAAAATGTAAATTACGATTTTGTATCGTTTACATGTTAGTGTACTCATAACCATAACTTTATGGTTTTAAAAATGTCGGGTTTCGATTAGGATTCGACTGAAAATATACGATTATTTAGGTATTTGGGAAAAATTGGACTTAAGACACATTGACTCTGAGGTATAGATATTATTATGATAATGATTTTTTTCATCCTGTTCGTGTAAAATTTAGAGAATATAAGCACTCGGTTATGCAGATATTCTGTTGAATTAGTTTTTTTTTTTGTGATTTTACCGAGGCTTTGACTGCGACTCGCTGTCATATCGCCTCTTCTCTTCTAGAAGGGGATCCGTCGATCAGGTCCTCACTCCTATTCTGTTAAATAGCTTTACAATTTTGCCTAGCTCTTCCGTCTTACCCACCGCCAGGTTACCCTTTAATTCGTCGACATTTTCATAGATATCCGCAATTCGCAGCTGTACTCTGTAAAGTTCATATTTAGGGCATTGTAGTGCTATATATACAATGTCCTCTAAAACATTACATTCATCGCAGAGCTACGATTCACTTCTTCCCATAAGGACGTCAAATCTTTTACCCATTGTGTGCCCTGTTCTTAGCCTCAGAATTAACTTAAGCTCATTCTTCGTCAAAGAAGACTCTACAAACCAGGGCACCTCTCGTGGTGATGGTAAAATAGACTTACTCTATTTACCCTTTTCTAATAATGCCCTATAATGAAAATTTATCCACATACTTTGGCCCATTTTCTTTATAGCCTCGTTCCAATCTAGGTTTTCTGGTATCCACTGATATGGTACCCCTGAATGGCCAGCTTCCTTTGCCAGATCATCCGCCCTTTCTCTACCCTCAATGCCCATGTGCGATGGGATCGATCTGATGAATTAGTTAGACTTTCTTTTAGTTACTTTCCATTCACTAAGCCATGTCCTTTCTGGGAATGAAACACCAGTTGAAAAAATACCCTTATCGTTATTCGAGCACTACTGTGGGTTTTACTGATTCTTTATCTTCACAATCTGACGTGGATCTCGGTCTTTTCTTAACAGTTTTTAATAGTTGTTATACTATACTTAACCTAACTTAATCTAATTAATATATCAGGATTTTATTATTATATTGGTATTGATTCACACGGCTATTGACTTATGATTCCAAACAATATCAAACCGAAGGCGACTCTCGTGGTGCAGTGTGTAAGACACTTGCCTTCCACCCGAGAGTTCCTGGGTTCGATTCCCGGTCAAGACACACAATATTTATGTGTTTTTCTCAAATCCTGGGTGTTTGTGATTGTTCAAAATTACTAACAACCACCTTGTACGAAAAAGCAAGGATATGATTATTAATAATTCTATAAGAAAAAAAATATATATATTATAATATCAAGCCGAAAGTCTTAGCTATCAACATAAAATAGAACTAACAATCTCAGATTAAGTGCTCGTCACTCGAACTTATCATATTATATTGTATTAGATATAACATTAGTGCTTAGTATATATCAAACCTTTTAATCAAGCAGTTCACAAATTAATAATCTCTCAATTGAATAATCATTCATCGCATACTGTGTTTATCCGCAATATTCATTAAACTATTCAAATAATAAAGCAAAACTATAATTTAATATTAAAAAAATAGATATGAAACAATGAATAGCTAAGAAAACAGTAATGCGTTTATTAATAAAATATGTAAGTATATACAATTAAAAGGGTCTAGGACGATTTGGCACCGGGACAACTAGACACCACAGAATTCGAAAATAAATAGACATTAAATACTTATAGGTACTTTAAAAAAATATTTAATATTATTATTCATATTTAAATGATTATAATATTATGATTTAATGGTTGGTGAGAATGTAAATATGCAGACGTAAATAATGATTTAATCGTGCATATGTTTAAGTTCCAACAAAAAAAGAGTTTTTTATTTTATATAAAGCCTTAGGCATGGTAATTCTCAATCCGCAATAAATAATACATTATGTTAAGAGTAAAATGAATTAAAATTACTAAGTAGTAGATAGAAACTGATTAAAATACCTCGTCTACGTTCTGTATACGTGTCTACGGCAGTGCGGAGTCCAGACGTTCCATTCCCAATTAAACTTAGTAGTTGGACATCATACCAAATTAAAATACCAAACAACTACAAAATGTTGATTCTAATAGAAAATGGTGAATAATTTTACAGTAACAGTCCATTAAAACTAACGAGAATACGAATAAGTATATTGATTTTTTTCCAAAATTAATGTATTTGGATTTGTGGTACTCTGAATTTTAGATACAGAAATTCTTGCAATTGCGACTTTAAAGTTGTCTAAAATAACATGAAATCGATACGGAGTTGTAATATTGAATTTTCAAAATTGAATTGGGCAGCTCGAGCGAAATGTACATGTGACATTTTCAGAGTGTGACCCGCTTATAAAGTGACCGTCGCCGCCTGTGCCGAGATCAATATTCGTTTGTGCTGCTTTGTAACCGGCAATCTTTTGTATTGACCACGGGTCATTCTTCTCGGGTCTTTATGAAAGAATTCTCGATTGCAAGCTCCGGTCTGTCACTGAAAAAGCTGCATTTCTGAAACGATTGCTGGAAAATGTAAGCCGTTTTAGTTTATAATGGAAATTATTCCACTGTCATCTGCACATACGGGAATTATTCTACTGTGCTTTCTCTCTAACTTATTCTGAGCGTGAAGGTACGCTTTTTTTATTCCAGCGAATGTATTTAATGAATTTTAACCTATGACTTGTTTACATAAGAGAAATACTTAGCTACATAAACTTAGGAAAATTAACATTAAATGTTAGTAATACAATATGGTCATTCCTTCGTGTCTAATAACTGTGGCCACCCTAAAATTCATTCGTCTTCTGAGCAACCATGACCTTCTAACCTCTTTCGGTAGTCTGCTTCTCTCAAGGCAGAGTGAATGGTACTCTTAGTAAGCTCATTCACTTAACCGTTCTATTTCTATACTTTCCCTTCCTTGGAGGCACCAGTTGGTCTAGACTTTCCAGTTTACGCCGAATAATATGTCCAAACAACTTAACTATCAGACATAATATTGTCAATTGCCTTTCCTCTATCTGAAGTCTCCAAATGATCAACTGGTTCGTCTTGTGCTCTGTCCAAGAAAAAAGATTAGTTCAACGCCAATGTCACATAATTGATGCAATGAGGGCAAGGTAGTCAAGGAAATTATTGCATTTGGCCCCTTTATCCTCAAGATACTTGACTCCACACCAGACGAAATATATTATAAATATACAATTATAATTACCACTCAATGTTTACAAAAAATCGCAATACCTACGTTAATTAATATGAACGAAATAGTCAATCCTTCATTTACAGCAGATAGTTACCCCATAGTATTTTAAGTTACACAGTAACTAGCACTATCATAGAAACTCAATCAAAAATCATTTAGTGTCGTGACCTGACTATATCTGGCATTGGCATTTAGCCAACTTAGAGTCGCATGGAAGTCAACGTCGTATTCTGTGAGGACCAAATTTGGTACTCATGTATGCTTGTGAGATATGGCATCTTACTAGAATCCAAAGCTCTCGACTTTAGAGCTTTGTAAATATATATCTCCACCAAAACTTGATAATACATTGGTAAAAACGCATTACAAACACTCAGGTTCGTGAGCGGATACAGTTTTCTGTAGCCCTCGGTTATTGAAATAGTTTCAAAAAGACTCTTCACGTGGCTGGGAAATGCGTTCCAAGGGTTCCGTTGCCGTGGCCAACCTTTCCTCACCCTACAGTGGTGCTACAAAAGTGGTCTACGCGCTGCAGGTCTTACATGGCGGGAAACGCGAGTCATGGCAATCCTGTACTTTACATATGCCCCAGTGCTGGGCCATGAAGAGTAATTAAGTAAGAAAATCTGGTCGCATGTGTAATTGAGCGCGCGGTATTTCTTTTGTCCAACTATAAAATGTAGCATTTAACAGTATATGTTTTTAAAATGTAATTTTTCTCTTTCGATATGAGTTCATGTAAGTATTGAATAAAAACCTTTTCCTAGCTGTAAACACACACAAACATTTACGCGAACACTGAATTGCAAATAATGAACAAACGTGAAATACAGATATATACGGAATAAATATTCAAAAATTTCCTTTTGATCATTCTATAATCCGAATATCTGCTGTTTTTACAAAACGAATTCATCGCAAAAAATCCTGCCGAAATTCACAACATATAAACAAGTGGTTATTTGTTTAAATTTCAGTGGAGAAAATTCGAACGCGGTGAGTAACGCGCCCGGCGAACGTGCGCGGTCGGAAAAATTGTTTAATATTACGAATTTTCGCAATTTTCCACGCTCGATCGGGCGGCGGTGTGGCTTTTAAACCAAAGTGCAAATGAATCACACTACTGAAAAACATTTTCCGGCGAAGGCTGGTCTGGGAAGTCAGCCAATAGTGGGTCGTTAGTTAAAAATTAATATCGATTTTTAATTTGTATCACTAATTCCGGTCTCGCGGTGCATGTAGAGACAGTACATCTTTTGGCATAGTGCATTATATATTTTTTAACTACGTGATAAATTTTCCGTAAATACTTTCCTACTGACTGGATATGGTTTAATAATTCTGTAATATACTGTTGAAAATGATGCAGTTTTCTTTCCAGTTTATCAGTATTTATTTGAGTCAATCTGCAGGTATTAAATTTATTATCGAAATCTAGATTATTTATAATATAGAAATTCAAAAAAAGATTTATTTTATACCATTTCCTTGCTTTTCTTTACAAGGTGGTTCTGTTATTAGATGGCCTCACGAAGAGGTTCCTTAACAGTTTATTTTTTACGAGAAATCGAGGTTAGCCAATTGCTCAGTCCATTAGGATTAGATCCATGTTCAGGGTCTAAACAAACAATAAAATATAACATGTGATTTTTGCCAGACCCGAGATTTGAACCTGAGACCCTCGACATACCAAGCAGACATGTTACCAGTCGGACATTGCTGGTGCTAGCAGCACACACCCAGTATATGCCGCAAATTGCTACAACCATACCCATTCGGATAGCGAGTTTTCTTTGACAAATTCCATCATCTTCTGTGGTGTGGATCCTCGGGTATTTGAAACTGTTGCCACTACTGTAGGCTACGCAAAACCATATGTCTCTCTTTCTCTAGATTATCCAGTCTAATTTGAATAATATGTACGAAAAAATTCAGAATGTATTTCAGATATTATGTCGATATCCGTTCGTTTATCACAAATCTATGGGTGATTGACTACATATGAATGTACTCTATCAAAACATGAAGCCACCACACTTCATTTTAAAGTTACCAATTTGCCTTTTGATATTTTTTTATATATTGGTTATTTTAAATATCTTCAATCAAATTTAGGCGGTCATCATCTTATATGGTGAGAGGGTTTGATCAACAAAATCATAGTCACAGTAATATGTAATATAAACACATTACCAGATACAATGCATAAGTACCGATAAAACCTCAACCTATGCCAATACGTTCTCGTCATCTTTTTGGATGGCAGAGAGTTATACAGAGTAGGCATATGGGAGCAGATTTCAACAACAGACTCATTGATTTTGATTTATCCGCCACTCACATAAACATTAGGGATTTAATCATAACATGAATACTATAAGTACATCGGATATATCTGCATCATATGCAGTTTAGAAACCTGCGGTGTATTTGCGTGAAAGATGGGCTCCTAGGAGCTGTATAACTGGGCTTATCACCAGATGGGAGTTCTTTACTACTGCCAAACATCATCCCAGATATCCCAGGCGTTTTATTCTTTTCAACCAGCCCCTATTCTACCAGAGATTTTATAAATATGGTTTTGCAGAACTTTGGTATTTTTTTTATAGTCCTAAAAAAATCATGCATAGAATGTAAAATTACATCAAATCGAAATAACGTCAATATCACATATATAAATGAAAATACAATTACAGTTATTAAACTGCTAATTAGTGACATCACTTCGCTATGTCATTACCATAATTGTTATGGCCATTTTTAAATTTTGACTCCCTGATAATTAATGTTTTTTTTTATTATGGAGAGTGGTAGATACGGCATAATATAAATTGAAAATTATAATAGAATCTTCTTCGGCCATATCCGCCCCTTAGTTGGAGCGTATGGACACCACGCGGCGCCTGCAAAATCTCTGTCACTCGCCAGTCTTTTTTCTTCATTCTAGGTCAAGCCAGCAGCCCGTATCTCCGCCGTATACACTCTATAGATAGTATTTAGCGGCCTTTCAAGACGCTAGAATCCAGTCGTCTTGAAAGACAGGCAAGCCAGGTTGAAGTTCTTAAATGCAACGTCAAAATGCAAGCATCGAATAGGCGGCGTTTGGTTTTGAGCGAGTACAATCGTGAGTCCCAGACACTCCGCATTGAGTTGAATGTCGCTCCAGCCATCCCCATTCGGATAGCGAGTTCTCTCTACAAAATACCATCTCCCGTGACGTGTAACCCCAGGTATTTAAAGCTTTCGATGCTCTCAATGTTTTGCCCGTCGCTAATCAGAGGGAAATCTGGATCAGTGGGTCTATTCTATACTTATCGAACACTAAATTGATAAATAGTATCAAACTTAGGGTAGGTTTGTATCAAAATATTAGCACTTATTGTAACAATTACACGAAGCCGGTTTTTATTGTTGCAATAAGTGCGATATTTTAACAGCAGCAAGATAGGTGCTGTTAAAATATAGCACTTATTGCAACAATAAAAACCGGCTTCGTGTAATTGTTACAATAAGTGCTAATATTTTGATACAAACCTACCCTAAGTTTGATAATATTTTTCACTTTATCACTTTAGCGGTCGATAAGCATAGAATAGACCCACAGGACAGGTTTACACAAAACATTGGTTTTCTTCGCGTTGATTTTCAAACCAAATAAATTTTAAATAAGTAGTTTAATGGATAATCTATAAATATTTTAATTGTTACTACACGAATGGATAAAGTATTCACAGTAATTATTTATATAGTAATCGACTGGCAACACAACTTTGGGCGCTCACATTGCTGAAAAGATCTGTACACACTGATAATAATAAATAATGTCGAGTATACAATAAACAAGTAGTTCATCTGACAAATAAAGTCTTTAAGTATTTATTAAGAGGATATTTTTCTTAAAAACTCAAATGTCAACACAGAATATGACAGGAATCATCTCAGTTAGATTACATTACCATGTATTCAAAAAACGAAAAACATTTTATTAAAATAAACACAATGCTCTTTTAATAAGAACATCAGACGTCGCGCTGTCTGAATCGTTATAGAATTATCAAACATTGTTTATATTGTACTTCTGTCACATTTGATATAATAAATTGCCTCACTGTGTTAGCGAAATAAAAAAAAACATAAAAAACATATCGCTGTCTTATTTTTAACACTACATAACGTTCAATTTGTAAAATTCGAAGTAGAAAGAAAAAAACTGTACATATATAAAATTATTATATTATATACTTTTTGCTATATTTTTCGTGTTCTGAAATACTATATTACTTGCTTACATAGTGATTCTAAACCAGGGCTTAGCGAGCTCTTATCTGATCCGAGAATTGGCAAATAAAATCTACTCGACATATATAATATATTAATAAGAATAGATCAAGATTTTTACGTGACCTATTAATAGTATAATGAGTCATTTTGAAGATTTGGCTTGTTAATGTTAGTATTTGTACGTAACTATCAAAAACAAAAACATACTTTAACTCAAAATCGTCTCCATAATATGACTTAAGGTAGAAATTTTTGAATTATTTTACCCCTATATGAGTTGACTAGAATCATAACTCACATATTTCAAAAATCGAGTTTTGAAATAATCGTATAAAACCACCAGAGCATTGTTTTTTGTAATTATAAGAAAATTATTTAACTCCCTTAAATATTAATGAGTGAGTTAGTTGATTTAAAATAGTGTTATAAATATATAATATTATAATACTTCTAAGGCTGCAGACATACAGCACACTATGGAAAATAGAGCTCCCTGATTGATTAGAAATTCCTTGATGACAGAACTCACATTATTCATTAAAAGTTATGACACCAACAGGCAACTTTGTTAAAGATTTCACATGGTTTAAATTAGTGACTTTCGATACCCATCTATCTTTATTTATATAGATTAATGCATTTAGAATCACTTGGTATATTTTACTAAAAAATGACAAAATGTAAGTTAATACTCTAGGCGAGTCATACTGTTTTGACCAAGTTGTGATTTCCTGAGATTTAACAATATATTGCAATGATTCTTTCAATTAAAAATTGATTGGAAATCCTTATACTATAAATTAATTATATTTACAATTCAATCAAAAATAGCTACTTGTCACGAGGCAGTCATATATAGCCTTAGAGAAGAAAAATAGAAAATGGCTCCTGAATCAAGAATCCTACAGAGAGGAAAATAATAAATAGTATGTAAACTGATGATTTTACCAAATATTTATACGAAATAAAAATATTATACGAATTTATATAATAATATGTATGCTTGATAATCGTATTTCATAACAAAGCTAGGATGAAGTGTTTTTGGCAGCTTAAAGAATATGGTCCAAGTGACTACCTATTATTAAAGCTTAATGTAATTTTCACTAGTTTGTACTTGCGTCTAGTAATCATTTATGCGTGTGAAGCTTCATTAAATGGGTTTTCAAAAATTTTGAGTGGCAGAGCGTTATATGAAGATATGCGTGCTGGGCATATCGCGTAAACACAAATAATAGTATAATTAGATAGTGAAACAAACAATTATTATTGCATACGATTTATAACAGTTTGCAAAATAACTAAAATAAAAATGGACTGACTACATATCACGAAGAAGACGTGATCGATTGAAAAATCTAGACATATAGTCGTACATAAGAGGTAGATATAGCTAAGAGCTCAACGCAACTGAATCGAGTAAATAGCAAAACCAATAGGAAAAAATCAGATTAGAGCATGGATAAATCCAATGTTGAATAAAAGTTGTTGGTAGCAAAGTTATTTATATTCATAAGCCGCACATTTTTTTAAATTTCACTACTGAGTTAAAAATATTATTTTGTATCACTTTTAATGACGTTAATGACATTTTATTTTGTAATAATTTTATTTACAGTCCTAAATATGCTTGACGTTTTTTTTTGTAATTATCTGAAAATGGCCAAATATGGAGGTTACTTAGTTTTTAACTAACATCTTCGTAATATATCATATTAAAAAAAAGAAAATATCACTATATATATCGTTATACTTCACAGAAACGTGTATGACAATAATTGCCGCAAGGTTTTGTAGCATGATTCACGGAATTAAAGAGAACATTTTGCTATTTAAAAAGTGATAATTGAAAAGAACGTGATACGTGGTGTTAAAACTAGGACAGCGATATTAGCCGAAAACAAAAGAGAGGCGTTCTTTATTTTCAGAGTATTGTTTCAATCAATGAATAGACCAGAGAGAATAAAATTCATTATATGGCAGCAGACAGAAGTACAAAGGCGATGATATAAATAGGAAATAGACAATATAAAGAATTTTAAACAATAAACAGTCATTACTTACTCGTATTTTAAAGTATTTTTTACCATTGCCATGTCAGCGTTCTACAAACCCGTTATATGTATATGGTTTTAGTACAGGGGCTCTTAACCCTGTGCAATAATTATTAATGGTACTCCAGCAATGATAGGCTGCATAAATGGATTCATTTCCCATTGCAAAATATATGAATCCTTTACGTACCTACTTTATGTATTAGCATTATGCCAATTGCCAATATATTATAATTTAAATTTGTCATGAATGTCGTTCTAAAAATAATTAACAATATTCTAAAAAATCCTTTATCACAAATAATGTTTGAAGCCTTTGTAGAAAAAAAACAATTTGACCTTGCGATTAGGAAGATGGTTAAGTAGGGCCAAAACTCTAGGGCCTATTTCTTTTATTCTTATCTTTTGGAAGAGATTAAAAATTTATACATTTCAAAAGTTCAAACATTTGAGCAATTAGGTAACCTTTATAACTTCAGAGGAAAAATAATTACAAGATAAAAAGAACTTTTTTATATACCATGTTTTTTAATTTTCTGTTGAATAATATAAACTTGACAATTCTATGTATTAATAATTTAGGACAAATAAGGCAATTGTCAA
Source organism: Rhyacophila brunnea (assembly GCF_057557595.1). Taxonomy (NCBI): domain Eukaryota; kingdom Metazoa; phylum Arthropoda; class Insecta; order Trichoptera; family Rhyacophilidae; genus Rhyacophila; species Rhyacophila brunnea. Next base: position 16,011,992 of record NW_028232893.1, on the reverse strand, counting down.
CAAATCATTTTTTTTTTTTTGCTATTTTGCAACAAACAAACAAATATAGAATACTGAATTTGAAACTGACATTTTGATTTCCATAGTAACGCACGTATACATTAATAATTTAGTTGCTAGGACCACCCTCTGAGCAACTAATAATAGTGGATTGGATTACGGATTTCTTCCGAAATAACTTTTCATACAAAATAGAATTAACTGAAAATGAATTCAATTCTACTTAAAGATGACTAAAAGTATTAAAAGAATGAATTGGCATCGTGTTCTGATATATTCTTAAGGTTTCAAATGTCTAGCTAGTCGTGAAGTTAGTTAAAAATTGATTGCAAGATTTGTATGATAAATGATAAACAACCACCGGACAAACAAGAATACGAGCTAAGAAAAACGCGATAATAAACTTAATACAGCAGGAAAAATTAGCTTTATAAAATCTTTCAAAGCTAAAATACACTTTATCTCTTGTGAATTTTCCATAAATGAAAAAAGTAATTGATGAAATTTAATATTTTTCACCAAAAATTATTAAACACTGATTATTTAACAAATATAACATAAAATACACATAATAAAATAAATATCTTGTTTTTCTTTAAATCCGCCATTCGCCCGCTACTATTAACCTAAATCTCAAATGCGCTCGAGATCGCAACAAGGTTTAGAACCCATGTCGTCTTAATAGGTTACCTAAATACAGTATTGTTTAATTATTTTAAACTTAAAGTTTAGCCAGAAAATCTTTAAAGCTTCGCATATTAATTTACTAAGTAAGCCATTTAATAAAGTTTAATGGCTTCAGTGATATTTAAAAGAAAAAAAAACAAAAGAGGAAAATTTAATTCCAAAAACAAAGATAAATAATTAACATTTCAATATTTTTGGAACCTACTTTTGTTCTTATTTTAAATAAAAGAAAATGTATGGTAATTTAAATAATATTACCAACTATTATTCGCATATAAAAATAATATTACATAACATATAAAGCCACCTTAAATTATTCTTAATCCAACTGTTTATAATGAAATAAAATATTACTTAAAGGCGGACGTGCTCAGCGTAGGCCAAAATGGAGTTTTTATTGCATTTTCAAAGCATGATCCTGGACATTCCTAAAACGTTGTAGATAATTTATTTATATAGTTTTGAAGCCTTATTATCCTTTATATTTATTTTAAACATTTGATGATTGCATAAAGTATTTTTATTACATAAAATAGTATTCTTATAAACCTCTCGCTGTAATGTTTTGGAATATAGTCATATTTCAGTACATGCATGTGCAGTGGTGTTAAGATTTTTTACATTTAATAATTTTTAAACGCATTTATAAAACCATTAGTATAATTTAAGTCGACATTATTATAGTGAAATATTTACAATAAAAAAATATATTAATAATCTCTGTGATCCCAAATTTGACAAGAATTAGGCATATTATTATATAAAAAATGGGCAAGATTAACACATTTCAAGATAATTCTAAAGATACTATTTATAAACTATTTTTTGACCAATCAAGTGTCATAAACATTCTTCGAATAATGATTGCTTTATAATAATTATTGACCCAAGAATAGGGTAGTGTTTTTTTGAAATACGCCATTTCTTTTGGCATTCCGCAGCCATAAATTGACAAACTATAATTGAAGTAGGGAGTAAAATGATGTTATATTTGATAGATTTTGTTTTTTCATTATTTCACATATGTTGCATTTGCATTTTAGCAACACATAACTTATAATTTATTTTCAAAAACGGAAATTAGTGTGATTTCATAATACCAAAAATTCCGGTATTTCGGAATTTTAAAACAGGTATTTCGGTATTGATAAATACTGTAATACCAGTATTGCAATCGGACTCTAGTGTTAAAAAAGAAGAAGAAAATAGCAACAGTAGTGTTAAGTAGGTACTGTCTTACTATAACTTACATTATACTTTATAGTAAATAGCAGAAAACTCGACATTGTTTTGATTTAAAGGATGGAGTGGTAGTTAAATTATAATTCACTCTTATCTAATCTTTGTATTAACATATATATTTTAGTACTTATTTACTCATTCGACAAAGCACACGCAATATAAGACTATGTCATTGATTTGTAATTTATTTAAAGGGGCTCGGGATTATAACACGCTCCTTTGCCCCATAAAAACAGTCCAGGTGAAGTTACATTTTAAATCGGATACAAGGACAACTGATCTCACCAGGTAGAGAATAAAATAAATAGTCAAAAGTGGAACCGATAGCTTACGTCTCGTTATTTTAGCTCAAGTGCACGAATTTCAAACAAAAATCAAACTGGCTCTGATTTATTCAATCAATCATGATTACGATAAGTCTTAGTAAAAGAATGGTTATAAATACATTATTATTGTACGAATCTGAAACCGTACTTCATATATTATTATATTGCAATAAGGGTACTTTTTTTCAAAGTCTTACAGAGAATACTTAAAGAGGATCGTCATGAGGGTCAACTTTCAATAATTTACGTTATTTGTTTACCTCAATTTTACTGTTTCCAAAATTTTAAATAAAAGAAAACAATTAAATTGTATGGGACATTTTTAAAGATTTTTAAAGTCCTGAAAACATATTGTACTATAGGATATGCAGTGCTTATAAAGAATACAAAGAGAATAGGTTATATATTATATTTGAGAGTATATTTTGAATTACTGTGATTTTTTTCGCCTGCAGCACTCGCAGTCATTGCTTGTGCAAATCCATATAGTAGGTATAAAGTTCTTTCCTTTCAACTTAGGTAATAACAGCAAAATGTGCGGACGAATTGTCGAGCGCTCCGGTTGTTAACATTTTCCAATTCGAATGTTTAGTATCAGAAAGTAATTCGCACGTACAAGCACCGATATTTTAACTGCCAAAAGTATTTTTCCGTGGTAAGCGTCACAATCGGTGACGCAAAAATCACACGCAACCATCACTAAAAATTGCCTTTTCAAAAAATATTATTTTGAAAGCACCATGACGATATTTTTTATCACCGCCACTTAGAGGAAATGGTAATATTGGTTTGCAAATTGAAAATAAATCTCCTTCGCGCATCTTCACCGGGGGGCGGTGCGGCATTGCACCGGAGAATACATTTCATAAAAAAATCCATTAACTTGGCTAATCTATTTTCACAGGCTACGATGGTAAAACCTTAGCAATATTATTTTTACATCGTCGCACGACACCAAAAGCGTTTTATGTAAAAAAAAAAAAAAAGACTTTTTGAGAAAACGTTTTTTTAGAATATAAGAAAATAAAACCTGATATTATAATAATATGTAGGTGCTAGGGTTGACAATCTCTTTTCCATTTCAGGAATTTTGAATAAGTATTCCTTTCATCTAGGTCCTAGACCAGTGGTTCTTACGGTCCCTCAGGGGTCTTTGTGACCGCTAAGGGGGTCTGTGTCAAATTAAAAATAATTTTGGCGTGCGTGGACAACGTCGAGGGGTCTGCGAAAGGTTTAATATAAAAAAACATTTGTGAAAGTTAAATAAATAAATAAATTGGTAGCGATTTTTACGTCTTGAGTTAAATAATAGTACATAAAAAAACAAGTAATCACAAGCATCCCACCGTACAATCAGGTCGACCGCGGACGTCTTTCTTATGCAGGTTTAAACAGGAGTGAATTCTCGCCGCTGCATGCAATAGCTTGTCTAAAATAATATGACACTTTAAAAGAGTCGTGCATCCAATCAACAATTTAGTTCGGTTTTGTACGTGATGTGAAGTGCATTCAATACATGCAGACAATATAGCGTTGAATATTTTAAATATGGTTTTATTCCGTTACCAGGACTAGATCTAGGTCCTAGACCTAGCTTTAATACTGCAAAATTACTGCACTGTTATGTTATCTCAGTAAGTATGAAAGAATAACAGTACTACGAGTATCTAACTAAAAGAAAACGAAAACCTGGTCAAACTCTGATTTAGATATATTGGATGTCCAAGACTTGAGAGTACTAGTTTTAGATAGGCCTGTATGGAGGCTGAACGCTAAATAAGATGAATATATATATCTATCAATGGGTCAGTTCCATAGTAGGTACGTTAAGTCAATATTTTAATGTGTTTTATTGAATTATGTAAACCATTATAATATACATATCGCTCCTCTTCAGTTCCACAATATTAAAACTTGAAAAATTACTAGTTGTCCCTCGTAAGGCTGATGTTTTTGTCACTTTTCTACATCTCAGTTTAGGTGAGTCAAAACTTTGATCAGCCATACTCAAAACTACTAATTCCTACTTATAGCACTGTGGAACTGAGCAATCGATATGACACGGATCGAGATGAATAGAAGAAGCGTAAAGTATGGTTGCTTTCGTCTAGCAGTAGTTTTAAAAAATACACTATTTTTTACATTTTCTTCTTCTTGCCGCTACAACACCATATGGGCTTTGGCTTCCTCCAGGATCTGCTTAAATGCAGGTCTATCCAGTTAAAGATGCCCAAAGTTTTTTTAAATTTAACTCACCACTATCCCTCCATCTTGTACGAAGCTGATCAGTTATTTATTTGCTTTTTGCTATTTTTGACATATTAAAACTAATCCCGAAATTGAGTGAGTTCCCAGGATTGCCATACCTTCGGCATAGGTAGGTACATATAACTTTCTACATAATATTATATATAATGGCTTTTCGCTGTATAAAATATTATCAATACAAACTTTGAACGAAAAATATTTTATGATATTCAAAAAATTATATTTTTTTCTCAATTGATTCACAGTCACTACAATATGTGATTTTAGATATAAAATTCGATGTGTTATTAAGTACCTACTGAATTATTAGAGGTTTTGAGAATTCAGTGAGTAAGTGCAAGTGACATAATATTTTTTTTGATGAGTTAGAAGCAGTGTTCACATCATCACATAACCACGTATGCGTGAAACAGTACCTATTCAAAGACTTATGTGAGTTAATTACTTTATATGGAAATAACTATATTTTATTGCAGTGATTCCCAATTGTGGTTCCGCGAGATATGCCAGGGACTCTGCAAGAATTCGTAAAAGCAAAAATATACAATTTGAGGCCTTGTTTGACTAATATGAAATTATTATTGAATATTTGTTTAACTAATAACTTTTTAAAGACTGATGTATCTCATTAGTTAACTCCAATAAAATCCCAATACGTTGCCATTATTCCCAGTATTGTCAATTTTACACCTCTTGAGTGTAATATTTTTATTTACCACGTTTTTCTTAGCTCGTATTCTTTTTTGTCCGGTGGTTGTTTATCCAGTATAAATCTTGCAATCGATTTTTAACTAACTTCCCGACTAGCTAGACATTTGAAACTTTTAGAATATATCAGAACACAATGCCAATGCATTCTTTTAATACTTTTAGCCATATTTAGTAGAATTGAATTCATTTTCAGTTAATTCTGTTTTGTATGAAAAGTTATTTCGGAAGAAATCCGTAATCCAATCCACTATTATTAGTTGCTAAGGGGGTGGGTCTGTCAACTAAATTATTAATATATACGTGCGTTACTATGTAAATCAAAATGATATTTCAGTTTTCTTTATTTGTTTGTTTGTTGCAAAATAGCAAAAAAATGATTTATTGACAATTGGTTTATTTGTCCTAAATTATTAATACATATAATTGTCAAGTTTATATGATTCAACAGAAAATTTAAAAACGTGGTATATAAAAAGTTCTTTTTATCTTGTAATTATTTTGATTATAATTACCAGTGATCTATTATTAGGTTTTGACGATTTATACGCTTATCGAGTCTATTATTAGTAATAACGTAGGGTTTTTTACAAACACTTCAACTATTGATAATTTGTTTGTTATATTGTTTATTGTGATTCTTGACTTAATAGGTAGATGGTGAAGCTTTTACCTACTTTATTGTATTAATTTATATTATTAGTCAGAATTACTTGTATTCGTTGTCAGTATGTATTTATCTATTACCTTTTGGTCAGTACACATAGCACCCGAATATCCCGAAAAGCAAAACCCGGGTCGCATAAAAGACTCAAATGGAATAGTATAAAACTTAAATCCATTAGACTATGTTGTATACTTGCTCATTTACTTAATACCTACCTACCTTATAATATTCCACGTTTTTCATTGTATTATTTTGTATTATAAATAATAATTAACTATATCGGCAGTTCTCGTGGTGCAGTGAGTAAGGCGCTGGCCTTCCACCCGAGAGTTCGGGGTTTGATTCTTGGTGAGGACAAAATATTTATGTCGTTTTCTCAAAGCCTGGGTATTTGTGATTGTTCAAAATTACTAACAACCACACCTTGTATGAAAAAGCAAGTATATGGTTATTAATAATTTTAAAAAAATTAACTATATTCTGTGCCAGTGTGCATTTGCTATTAGTGAGTGCACATTTATTATGCTAAAAGTGAAACCTGGATTACAAAAAATATTCAAATGGAATAGTACAGAACATGAATCAATTAGAACATAATGTATATTTTATATCGAGGTGTTTATGTTTACCATTTTAGTGAGTGATAAAATTTCTAAGTGCTTGCGTGGATTGAGATTTTTTTTCCTAATACATACATTTTCAGCATTTTAATATAACATTCCTTGAAATATATGACACTTAACAGAGTTATTCATCCGAGATATCAAGTTTCATGTCTGCGCTATTACGGGCACAATGTAAAAATGAAAGCATTTCTCTCGCTAGCCGCAGGAGTAAAAACTAAATTATCTCGCAAAAGAGTGCTTTCTTGCTACTCTTTCGTCTTCTCCTGAGGTACCACGTAATACTCTATTATGAATCATTTCTTGTCTACCTTAAATTATATCTCGAACATAACTGAAAACCTATGGGACTTGGTACCTCTACTCTGGACTTGGATATGCCATAATTAACCGTTAATATTTATAGTAAAAGGTTCATGCGGTGGTGTAGAAATGGACAGAATACCCACATGTAATTCCTTATATATTATATTACTCGTGCAAACCAAAACTATCACAACCCTATTATAATATTAGACAAAAATAAATAAGGTTCTGTTCCAGGGTTTGGTTTTACGGAATCAAACACTTGATTATATTGTAACAAAAGCGATGTCGTACTTTATATGGATGGCAGAGGATTACGTTAGGACTTCAACTCGGGGAGTTGTATATTAACAGATATTTTCATTTATTTACGGTTGAAAATTTAACCACATTTACTTAGTAATTTTACTAGTTGCAAACAACTATTCAATTATTTAATACATGTCAGAATATCGTAGTAATAAAATACTAGCTGCAAAGTACAGCTCCCTATCAGGGAAAATGTGGTGTGGTATAAAACGTGGAAGGGTGTAGTAGGAAAGAGGAATATTATTACTAGCTATTAATAACTAATTTGAATATATTATTTCAATAAAATTTACCTTTCCCACTTTACACGTAAGTGATGACAGAAAATGCTATATTCAGTAATATTTTGAGAAATTTCTAACGATGTAATTTAAAATTGAAATTTAGTCGGATAAATAAATGTTTATCATTATCGTTATCATCAACGGGGTCGATCCACTGGTAGATGAATGCCTTCCTTAGCTCTCTCCTCTCTTCTCGGTTCCTAGTTCTTTGCTGCTACCTACATCCACCGAACTTTATGAATTAGGCTATCCAACGGGTTTCAGGGCATTCCTGAGTACCACTGTAATGAGCGATTGTCTACTCGCCGAGCGACGTGTCCAGCTTATTGTAATTTCATCTACTTAGTGACCTCCATCCTTGGGTACTTCCTTATAAGTTGGTTTATTTTGTGATATTTACGCGTTCTGCCTAACATGCAGCTTTCCATGCCATGTTGCGCTAGTAATATTTTTTGCATTTTTCTTAGATTAAGAGTCTATGTTTAACATGCATACCAGGCCGTTAGTAGCACACATTGATTGAACATTTTATGCTTAAGAGGTCACTTTTGAAGATACTATGCTCAAATGCACTCCATGCCAGTTTGATTCTACGAGCAGTTATACCACCGTAACATTTGTTGTCCAAGATAGACGTAGTTATTGAATCGATCAATTTAAGTGAACTCGATGAAGACTGCTTTTGTTTCAGCCAAATGGTTTAGCTGTATTATATAATAATAATTATATAAACCAAAAACACCTCAGAAACACATATTAGATAAAACTCTTGTAAATAATATTGGCACCGGGCGGGGTTCAAACTTACATTCATCGGATTCCAGCCAAAATCCTTTACCAATTTAGCCGCTTACACCACACCTTACTACAACGAAATTAACTAAAATAGTTTTTTTTATAATTAATAAAGATTTTTTCAAATATGCTAATTGCTGGTGTATTTTCGAACTATATACTTTTATGTTCAATGAAAAATGGTACATCATTAAATTTCGTGAATTATTAGTTAAAAAAATAGTTGTATTCAAAGATATTATAATATAATATCTCTTACCATTTACATGTAGGTATATAATATATTATATTATAAAAAATAAATATATTCCTCTATTGGCATATCGTATTTCAATCTACAATTCAAAAAAAACACCATATAAATGCATTACCAGTCGAATTACTTTGGATTGATTGATATAACTGTCTCGACTGGGATACAAAAAATACAATAAGAATAATGCTAGTAGAAAGAAACCTATACATTTTTAATCGTATCTCAACCTCAGAGGATAAGACAAGTGCCATAGCTGATAATTTTAGGTTTTTAGTTTGTATGTATGGTAACCGGACAAAACAGAATATGACAAAACAAAACAGTGACAAAACAGAACAGTCAGGGGAAAAATGAAATATCATTTTTTGTGGAATCTATTTAGGTTAGTTTAGGTCATTATTTCGTTGTAACTAGTCACCCAATCATTTCGAACATATTATATTGATTAAGATGAGATATCCTAAGCTTGCGCGGAACAATCCCATTTATTTGAGTCTTTCTAGCGATTAGGAATACAGAAATTAGGTATATAATTTGATTTATTATAGCGTATTGAAAATCTGTGCTATTAAAAATCTATCAACATAAAAGAGATTTCAATATTAAATTAATATTTTTCCTGAAAGGTCATAGTTATATTTATCGTTGTTCTGTTTTGTCATGTTCTGTTTTGTCACTGTTCTGTATTGTCATGGAACCGTATGTATCAATTGGTATCAAGTTAATAATTACTAGCGATCAGTAGTGTTTCTGATTGCTAGTAATCAATATAGTTCGTGAGTCTTCAAGTGGATGTTCACATTATTTTCAAACAATACTAAGTTACCACGGTTAACCAATTTTAATTTTTTATAATAAATTATAATATTATATTTGAGAATTTTGTTGTGGTATTTTAAACAATATATATCCAGTCTCCACATACATTCAATACCAAAATTTAAAATCCTAGTCCTCGTAGGAAAACATTTAATGATTTTTGACATGAAAATATATATGTCGGCCTATAGTGGTGCGCAGATGAAATCTGTAACAACCAGGAATAAGTAGATAAGTCTAAATTAAATAAGTTATTAATTATTTAACAAAATAAGTCAAAGATGGCTAAATTGTAAAACCATATCATTATAGTTTGTTTGTATAAACAAACAGATTATTGTATAATTAAATATAAATAATTACAAGATAAAAATAACTTTTTATATACAACGTTTTTAAATTTTCTGTTGAATCATATAAACTTGACTTGACTAGCTTAAACGATCAAAAAAATTTGTATTTGATAGAAAAAATACTGAAATTTCATTTTGACACTCATATTGATTTCCATAGTAACGCACGTATATATTAATAATTAAGTTGCTAGGACCACCCACTTAGCAACCAATAATAATGGATTGGATTACGGATTTCTTCCGAAATAACTTTTCATACAAAACAGAATTAACTGAAAATGAATTTAATTCTACTTAAAAATGGCTAAAAGTATTTAAAAATTGCATTGGCATCGTGTTCTGATATATTCTAAAAGTTTCAAATATCTAGCTAGTCGGGAAGTTAGTTGAAAATCGATTGCAAGAATTGTACCGGACAAACAGCCACCGGACAAATAATAATACGACCTAATAAAAACGTTGTAATTGTAAAATAACAAAGCTCAAATCGTTCCCCTGATTAACACATTAACAACGAATACAGTTAATTTTAACTTATACAATAAAGTAGGTATAAATTAAGCTCGAGTTTACAATAAAAAATACAATAATAGGGGTCAATATGCGTATAAATTGTCAAAACCGTACAAAATAGATCATTATATAACTACCTAATCACTAATAATACATTCAATAGGCATAAAAATCGTCATTACTAGAAAAACCATGGCACTGGGTAACGTGTTGGGAATTTAATGGGGTTAACTAATGAGAAAAATCTGTTATATAAGTACCTAATAATAATAAATAACAATGGGTACCTATTAATAAAAAAAATCGGTATGAATGTGGGGTTATTGTGGGTATGTTTTGTATTATAAAAAGGCATGTGAGTATACCTATATATTTATCTAATATAACTTTTCCTCAAATGGAATAGTACAACACTTAAATCCATTAGAAAATAAATTGTCTTTATCAAGTACGACACTTCGCCTTTAGAATTTATTTAGATATGTTTATTTTTTGCGTTAGTACATTTGGGTTTTGGATTAAGATGCTTTCAACTACTTACAGAAGAATACGTTTAAAACGCAAAAAACAGAATTTTTGTTGCCATTAAATAAATATCATTGAATAATTAATTCTCCTCGCGAATTCCATTAGCCTTATTTTCTATTGTAGCAATGATTAATTCAACTTTCCTCCAGCTCAATTTTTTTCATATCATTTCTTATCGTTTCTTTTTATTTCTTTTTTTTTCAGCGTCGAGGTCCCGACTTTAATGCCCTATTATATCATCGGTAGGTATAATGCTTGAGTTTATTGAATAATTTCTCCCCTGGGAAATTGTTTTTTTTTTATATTCAATTCGTCTCGCCTATCGGTCATCGTTTTGCGAATACATTTTTATCTCGAGATCTTTCCGAACGACCCTCGGCAGGTACAATGATTTTTTTTTTCAATCTGCATATTTACGAGATTTTTTCAATCAACCTGAGGTAATTTTGTTAAACCGTTTCTACAAAAAGAATTTTGCATGTTTATAATTAAAAAATAAATCAGAAAAATTAATAATTTCAAGCACGCAAAATATTTTTACGTTAATCCTGGAATGTTTTCCACAAAGTCCATATTAATGGACAATTTAGGTAGGTGAGTATTTTACCATTTTTATAATACGATAAAGGTCAAAAATGAAGTAAGATTAAAATACCAACATTAAAAATAATATCGTATATTAACCTAAGCTAATATATTCAAAAGACCGTGGGTGGAGGTTTTCGTACGCGCATGCATCATAAAGATTGCAGTAAAAATAAAACTACAGTAGAACCCCAATTTCACCTGCCCGTAATTTACGTTTTCCCGCTATTTACGTGTAGTTTCTGCAGTCCGGTTTCATTTTAGTAAATTTAATTTCCCGCAATTTACGTTTAAAATGTTCAAAATTTGAAAATAACTATTCTATTTATTTTAACACACTTAATTAAGTGCACAGCAATCAATGACATTAATATTAAGGCGCAAACGTGTGAATGAATTTCTATTTATGTACACGTCTATAATAGTACACACGGCAAAGGTTTACATATCTAAATTGTTTGGCAATCTTTTATTCTTTTTACGTATCGACTCGAATGGTTAAGTTGCATTTTGCCAACGGCAATTCTATTTGACGCAAATGACGCAACCGATTCCTCATAAAATTCAAAAGGGGGCCTCGAAACAAATCAATCAGTGATATTTTTTTTAAATTTTACCAAAATCCACAAAATATATTTATTTATCATATATTGATTTTTAATATTAATTTAAATTTAATTTTTACAGATCGTTCAACTACGAGTATCCCAATTAATATCACCAATATTAAAAACCGTGACGTAGCATGAGAGCAAACAAATCATTCGTTTGCTAAGAGATGGTAAATCGATGAAGGGTTTTCTAATATTATATACCTACACATTTGATAGTAAATAGCATGGACGTGAAATTGTTAATTATCTGTTTTAGGGGGTCTCAAAATCCGTCATTACATTGGACTTGTACATCACAAAATGCACAACTACTTATTGTTGTCATTTTTCATTTTAATTTGACCACGTTTTTATTAGCTCGTATTCTTGTTTGTCCAAGATTTGTATTGGACGATTGAAGATTTTTAACTAACTTACCGACTAGCTAAACATTTAAAATTTATAAAATATATCAGAACACGATTAAAATGCATTCTTTTAATACTTTTAACCATCTTTAAGCAGAATTGAATTCGTTTTCAGTTAATTCTGTTTTGTATGGAAAGTTATTTCGGAAAAAAATCGTAAAACGTAAAACACTGTTGCTAAGGGGGTCCTAGCAACTAAATTATTAATATATACGAGTTTAATATTACTATGAAAATCAATATAGAATATCGAAATGACATTTCAGTATTCTATATTTATTCAGTATTTCTATCAATTACAAAAGAAATATTAAATTGTCTAGTTTATGATTCAACAGAAAATTAAAAAACGCGGTATATAAAAAGTCCTTTTTATCTTGTAATTATTTTGCATAAGTACTTTAGTGTTTACATTTTTTTTTTATATTTTTGGTTTCTCGTGTACACCTGTTCAAATAATGCAGTATAAAAATATCTGAAATGGCAACTTGGAATTAAAAATGTACCACGGTCAAATAATATCCACGGCATTTAATTTTATATGATTATGGCAATATGTATGCTTACATATTATTCCAGTTTCATTCTTCCATTACACAATCAGAATTGAGAGGAAAATTTTGATTTTCACCTTAATGGAAACAATCCGCTTCATTAGTATTATGACCGTGTTTCCAGACAAAATATTTCATGCCCCCAGGATAGAATTCAAACAATTCGTTGCAAAGTTTTACGTTTGATATTATACATTATTAAGTGTTATTCATACGCAGGCCCTTTTCTATTCAACTCGCACAATAAATAATTCAGCCTAACATTGTTTACTATAATATCAAGAGTTTTTTGGCGTATTATATTTCATTACATTCGTATGAAATAGCCAATTAGGTTAATATTTTGATTGTAAGCTTTGTAATAATATTGTGATGATCAAAATAGTTTTGTATGTCCATTGTTATGGCAACACATAAATAAATATTTAATACAGTGTCACGTGTCATCAACTTATTGAAAAATACGGTGTTTTGATAAAATATTTATTTTATTCAACGAATAAGACGCAAGATTTGAGAATGCAACATTCTATATAATAATATTGAACATACATAATTTAAAAATATCTCATGCATAACGCTCTTTGATAAACATTCCATGTAACTTAATACTAGTTGAAATCGTTATATTTAAGTAATATGCATGTAGCTTAATTTCAAAAGCACACTGGCGGAAATGAAGGTTCAAGTTCCGTTGGGTGTCGTATGTTTTTCTAAAACGATTTTTTCTAGTAAGTATATGCATGAGATGTTTTCAAATTATGTATGTTCAAGGTACAGTATTGTTTTAAACATCATTATATAGAAAATGCAATTTTGAAAACATTTATCTGAGAAAATATATTATAATCAATAGAAATAATCTTCTTTTTTGACACCCAGCAGGAATCGAACCTATGCCTCTCGGTCAATCTCGGAAATTATGTATGTTCAATAAGAATGTTACATTCTTAAATCTTATGAATTATTTGTTGAATAAAAAAAATAGTAAATTGATAATATTATAGCATTTATTAGTATTTTTTGTATAAATATTATAAAAATATATATTATAAAATTTATATTATCAAAATTAATGTCTCATGAAATATAACTTCTTATAAAAAAACAGAAACTGCCTGTGCATAGCGCTACTTTAAGTAAAGAAATACTGCCGCCATCTTTAATAAAAATACCTGCTGATTTTAAATATTCAGCATTTTTTTTAATAGTGCATGAGATGCATAGTATATTAAAAGTGTTCTAACATAATCGGCAGATACATAATTTCAAAATTAAAAATATTATTATTACCTAAGAAATGTATTTAAATTTTTTCTTGTATTATTATTATTTGAAATACTTTTAGACATTTATAGCCGTTCGAACACTTCTGAGAAATATATAACTACACCCAGGAGGGTTCAAACCTTGCTCAAGATTCAGCATATCTGTGGGTCTATTCTGTACTTATCAACCGCTAAAGTGATAAATATTTTCAAACTTAGGGTAGGTTTGTATCAAAGTATTAGCACTTATTGCAACAATTACAATACTTTGGTTGTAATTGTTACAATAAGCGCTACACTTTAACAGGACCTTTCTTGCTGCTATTGCAACAATTACAAGTATTACAACCAACTTATTGTAATTGTGACAATAAGTGCTAATACTTTAATACAAACCTACCATGAGTTTGATAATATCTATCACTTTATCACATTCGCGGTCGATAAGTATAGAATAGACCCACATGTATGAGATTTAATTTTTATGTAGTATATTATTACTAGTTAATAATTGGCATTATATATAATAATATGAAAAGTCTCCTCTTTAGGGATATAAGTTCCAAATAAGGGGTTATTTTGACTTAATAATAAATATGTGGTATACTTACAACTTCTTAATCCGGCCCTGGTTACATACACATATAAACAAAATGATTTGCGTGTTACCATTATGATAATTACGCTTGCGTTATCTGATAAAACCATTTTAACCGAAACAGAAACGGTACTATTAATAAGAGTTTGTTTATAGCTATTATAATGGAGTTCTACCACGTAAAACCCAGTGCAATCAATAATCCAGTCATAACTTGCGACCCCATTATCACTCAAAGTCACAAGGGAAAAGGCAAAGCCTAGTCCCATGACAGGGTTTGAGTAAAAACAAAAATGGACCTTATTTAATAGTTGCACAGGAAATAGAGTTCCGGCGTAACCCTGGGGTAAGGATGCTGACTCTGACACTTTGAGGCATATCAAAGGCGGGTTACTTCCATAACCGACCATTGTCGTTTAGAAATGTATATATATGTAAATATATAGTGGTCGTTTAGTCCAGCTAAAGACAATTTTGATATAACGTAGGTATATACCTACACACCACATTATTAAATTTTGTAAAATATATGACGTGTCTACTCCCAGTCAATAATTTAAAAAAAATAAACCAAAATCTACAACGTTTTTTTTCAATCCCACTCTAAAAAAAAATTGCCTATTTTCCACTTACCCAGAGTGAAATTCGATACACATAATATTATTATTAACATTTTATTTGTGATCTCATCCGTTTGAAAACTTTACTAACATATTCCTACGACGTAGACGGCTTCTACATATTATTATATAGGTAAATCGTTGATCTACTACCCAAAATAATGGAATTTAAACATTTCATGGCGTTTTGCACTTAGGAGGTATGTGCTTTGGCGAGAAGTCGGGGAGCAGAACCAATTTAATACTATAAAAACTATTAGGTGCATATTTTACAAAGCACATAACATAATAATAAGACAGAAATGCGATGCTAGTCGCCATAGACCAATACTTCGAAATTCAGATTATTTGATCTATGACGTATCTAATGGCCTCTCATTTAAACTATAAATGCCAGAAATTTAAAATCTTTAAAATGTTCTTAAATATTACCAATAATGGGCGTTTCGTTTACGTGACAACCTTTAATGCATATTATAATATAAATGTAACCATTGAAAATAACATATTCTTTAACACAATATAATAATGTTTATTATATTATTATTATAGATTATCTGCAACGTTTAAGGAATATCCAGGATCATGCTTTGAAAATATAATAAAAGCTCTATTTTGACCTACGCTGAGCATGTCCCCCCTTATAAATGTACCTTCTTACAGCTACAGAAAGAATTAATTGTGTGCGTTGTCTGTGTGTATTTACCTTTTAATAAGTGCACATAGTGCCTGAAGATGCCAAAAGGCGAAACCCAGTTTGCAAAAAAACGACTCAAACGGAATAGTATAAAACTTAAATCCATTAGAATTTAAATTCAAATTACGGTCGATAGTATTAATATCATAAGATAGTGCCAACAGTAATTATTATCAACCTAAAAGAAATTACTAGGTAACAGTGCCACCTGTCAATATTGTTTTCTCATTTTTCGTGGGCTGCTGCATCAGCCTGGTGGAGTATTTGTATAGTATCCTGACTTTGCCGAGCACGCCATCGCTGAACTCGTTCATTAGTCAAGCAGCGACACTTGGATGATGGTTCTTCCTCGTTCATATTGTTTCTATTTTTTTTATTTATTTCGTATTGTATAATAAGTATACTAATTTTTTTATCAAAACGCCACTTTGTTGATATTTTAACACATTTCCACTATCCTCATTATCCACTCCCGAAATTTCTTCAATTTGATTGGAGAATTTTATTAGTGAATTCGCATTTTTATAGATATGTTATTTTCAAAATCGTGTATCCTACCCGACATCACACTTCGTTATACCTTTTTCTTTAATGTGTCATAAATTAATTGCAACGTCTATTAATATTTGCTAATACTAATATGCTAGTACTACAGTGTAATCAATCATCTGTCAACATATTATTATTATGAACTAATCCTATCATTTTTTTTATTTTATGGCCCGATTAAAATAAGCGATTCCTTTATTTGCCAATTTAATTATCAAATTTAGAATTATTACTTTTATATAAATATGAAGACCACAAGCAAATATAATTCAAAGTCCATTTTACCACGTTTTTATTAGCTCGTATTCTTGTTTGTCCAGTACAAAAATTTTCTTGTGTGTTAATTACAATTTTTTTCTTATTTGTCCAAGATTTGTACTGGACGATTGAAGATTTTTAACTAACTTCCCGACTAGCTAGACATTTGAAACTTATATAATATATCATAACACGATTACAATGCATTATTTTAATACTTTTAGCCATCTTTAAGCAGAATTGAATTTATTTTCAGTTAATTCTGTTTTGTTTGTCTCGGAAAAAAATTGTAAAAAGTAAAACACCATTATTGGTTGCTAAGGGGGTCCTAGCAACTAAATTATTGATATATACGTGCGTTACTATGGAAATCAATATGAAATGTCAAAATGATATTTCAGTATTCTATGTTTATTCTCATTTTCGAAAGAAAGAAAGAATATTTATTGAGCATTTCTATCAAGTACAAAAAAAGTATTTTTTAATACATAGATTGTTCAAGTTTATATGATTCCACAGAAAATTTAAAAATGTGATATATAAAAAGTATTTTTTATCTAGTAAATTTTTATCTATAAATACACTTTTGGAATATAGTAGGTACATCTAGACATGATTTTTTATTATTTTGATCTGCAAATTGAGATGTCTAGGATATATAATAATGAATTTACTCTTTGTGATCTAACAACAACAACGGCACATGGAATGTTTTTCCCCACAAAAAATGACTTGATCTGAAAAAGAATTTTTTTCAGAAATAGGAAATGGAAATATAATATAATATTTTTAAGTGAATGTCCTATTATGCAATATAATAACAAATAAAAATCATTTTGAAATTATAGTGTAAGATTAATTATTGTAACAATTATTCAGAGTGTGAAACTTTAAAAATCGATTTACTCAAAATTATACAGATGTGACATAGATATTTGCTTATGGTCTTCATATGTCTCACTATTTCTTATATTCATTACAAACAGGCAGAGTATAGATAAATTACAATAAATTTAATAAACAACATAATTATATTTTGAATGTGTTTTATTAACAAATGTTTCTAAATCAAATATGTCGTATCCAAGTATTCATAAATTGTGTTTATGAACTTATAAAATGTTCAGTGGTTTCATGTAGAAGATGATCACTGATGCATGCATTGGTAGGAGTAGAAAGAGTTACGCAAAACATTACAACATCGAAGAAGGCAAAAGGATCGTAGAACATTCTACCAGTTGTATGTAAGCGGTGCGGGAAGGCAAAGTTCGAGTTGAGCTGTGGCCCTACCAAAAGAATAATAATAATAATATTTTAAAAAATGAATCATATCAATTTCAAAATAATAATATCTCACTTAGTAAAGCTCTCTAAGACCATGAATTCAGACTGTTCGACGAAGTTCAACGGATCCTAAACAAATAGTTTCAAATTTCTGTGACTTTGTAAAAGTTCAAAAACTTTACCGATAATTTCCGAGCCCCAGCAAAGTGGGTGAAGCAACTTAACTTTCGACCATTTATCAAAATGAATAACAAAATATGCTTTCACCACCGCCGATGATTCTGCACAGTACCTAGAGACACCGAGTACAAAATAATTTTAAATAATTAGTTTCTGTAATTTTGGCGAATTTTAGAAGTTATAGATCACAATATAAATTGTAAAATTTAATATAGAATATTCATTATATGAGGCGTCTAATTCCAAAAAGCGATTAGTCGAGAAAATCGAGAAAAAAATACGCACGTATTCTTTGTCTAATTTTACACGATATGTATTGATCTATAAATTCCAAAACGCGACATAACATTTCGAAAAAAAATATTGTAAGTCTCGACTTATTACAAAAAGCGCCAAGTCCGTGTTTTATTTTATTTAAAGCTTGGTTGATTTTGCGCGTGTTTAAGTCAACCAATAAGGGAACATTTAATATTGAAAAGGGCGTCTCCCATGTTGTAGAATCTGGTAAACCATGACAGTGCCACGGAAATATGGGCCTTATGCAGAGTAAATTAAAAAGTGAAATACAAATAGCGCTACGTCCAATTATTGTTTTTCCTATATTTATTACATTTAAGAGTTTATCAGCTGAAATAAATTTCCATTTGGTTCTAATTTCGACATATAATACAACGGAAAAAATAATCTCACGTTAAAACAAATAATTGAAGCTTGAAACATAAAAACGTTGTTTCCCGAAAATATTGAATTGCGGACTTGTCGCTTTTTGTAATTAGACGCCTCATATGTCCACTATGTTATGTGTTACTTATCATTTATTAATATGACTTTTGTTTTTGACAGCGTCATATCCTAAGAAGATCATAAATTATGAGTCTTCACTGGGTGGAGGTTGATATTCAGGTGTGTTTTTATAAGAAATGAATATTGGCCACTTGCTCAACCTATTAGGTCCAAATTCAGACACCAAACACACGTTTAAAATTAATGTGTGTATTTTCCAGACAAAGGATTCGAAACTAAGACCCATGACATTGTAAGCTGCTTGGCCGTCATGAAAATATATCTTCCTTCTTCTTCCACGGCGCTACATCCCGGGGTGGGATTTGGCCTCCTCCACAACCGCTCTCTACTCACTCCGGTCTCTCACCACACTTCTCCAGTTACCGGTTCTTCCTATATGAAGCCAGTCTACTTCTAGGGCGTCAGCCCATCTCCTTCTTGGACGGCCTCTGGGTCTCTTCCGTTGGGGTAGCCACTTTGTCATGATCCTTGGCGCTCTAACTTCAGGCATTTTCTCCACATGTCCCACCCATCGTAGTCTTTGGGACTTACAGTATCTCATGATTGTTTGCTATTCAATCAGCTCTTCCAACTCGGGGTTCATTTTTATTCTGTAGTTCCCATTTTCCAACGTGAAACCAAAGATTTTGCGGAGTATTTTGCGCTCGAAGACAGCTAATTTGTTTTCCTCGTTTTGAGTTAAGCACCAAGTCTCACAGCTATAAGTGACCACTGGCCTTATAATTGTTTTATAAATTAAAAGTCATGAAAATATAATATATGAATAGCAATTTCAAAAATGATCTCACAATATGTGCTACAGGTGCTCATGTATGCATGTAAAACATAGTCACTTATTGTTAGAGAATTTAAAAAATGATGCTTAGTAAAACGTGGCATGAAAAGGTGCATGATAGGCATAGGGTATAATTTCTACAAAAAATCAGTGGATATGTTGGCAAAGAAGGTTACACGACATAATAGAGGTCACTAAGCAAATAAAATGGACATACTTCTCAACAAGTGGAGAACCGCTGGATTTCTCTCTAAAGCCTTATAGTTATTAGATAAATAAATTCATAAACTTCGGTGGATTTACGCACCAGCGTACCAAAAATAGTAGATCGAACTAAATGAGGTTTTCATCCACCAGTTGATTGACTCTGGCTGATGATGATATGTTACTAACCGGGTTTTATTTAATAATATACAATGTGATTCATGTGATAAAAGCCATTAAAACAAAAGTAAAGGTGGCAACGCACGTATAAATAACGTTTATGCGGTCTCTTCTTACGGCCAGTAGAAGACGATGATCGTTTGTACGAAAATATTTTGCTGCCGCTGTCTCCACTTTACGGCCTTTCATAACTGGGGTTTGTAGGGCATCGGGGTAAAGTTTCTGAAGTTGAGTAAGGTTTCTAGGGTAGCAGCTATTGTAAACACTTGTAATCGAGTATCATACTTAGGTACTTCCGTATAGATTGGATGTATCCTCACTTCCGA
Organism: Rhyacophila brunnea; assembly: GCF_057557595.1. NCBI lineage: Eukaryota > Metazoa > Arthropoda > Insecta > Trichoptera > Rhyacophilidae > Rhyacophila > Rhyacophila brunnea. The sequence goes on along the minus strand of NW_028232893.1, from coordinate 15,991,402 downwards.
TTTCATTTTCACCCCAAGATGCTGTAATAAGCATTACATCTATATTGTATTATATAACTTCTAGTTTCGATTGAAAAGTGGGCCGTGATTTTTTTCCTTTTTCTATCGCTACACTTTTATTTTTAGTAAGTAGTTTTCTTTATAGTATTTGTCTATTGCGATTTTTCCTTTTTATACAAAATCAACATCAATATACAAAAAAAAATCAATTAACTCACAAACATAGACACATTATCCGACCATGTCCGATCTTAATAGAATCATATGGGCCTCCACAAAGTAGAGGTTTGTATTAACAGATTTTGTTTTTTACGAGAAATGGATGTCAGCCACTTGCTCAACCTATTAGGTCCATACCCTGACTCACGCACAAATTGAAAAACAATATGTGTACTTGCCATACCCAGAATTCAAACCTGGGACCCACGGCGTGATAGTCCAACGCTTAAGCCGCGCGGCCACCGTGGGCGCTTGAGACACATTATACTCGGTCTTATTCTAGCGTATCAAGAGATCTTATGTTTGGGTGTGAATCATTAGCAGGCTTTATGCCTGGGAATATTTCAAGTGCGCTTTCATTTAATTAATATGCTACGATTAATTTTACTGTGGCTCATGAAAAATAAATTACTCTGATTAATAAATATATATTATTAAAATCAACAATACAACAACAAAGTTATACGTGTATACAAATAGTTAAAATGTACTATAACAGTCATCAATGAATCTCTTCCAACAACATTTCGAGTAACGTCATAGCATTAATTTTATTTCTGATTCTCACCAAAATTGATATATATGTTTAGTATTATTTGAAAAATCATCAAACACGCGCGTTAACATGATCTTACTCCCTACTTCAATTTTAGTTTGTCAATTTATGGCTACGGTCGTATATTGTAGCTTAACCACTGAGGAATGACAAAAGAAATGGCGTATTTCAAAAAAACACTACCTTATTTTTAGGTCAATAATTATTATAAAGCAATCATTATTCGTAGAATGTTTATCACACTTGAATGGTCAAAAACATAGCTTATAATTAATATCTTCAGAATTATCTTCAAATGTGTTAATCTTGCCCATTTTTTGAATAATAAAATGCCTAATTCTTGTCAAATTTGGGATCACAGAGATTATCAATATAATTTTTTATCGTAAATATTTTACAAAAATTATCTCGTCATAAATTATACTAATGCTTTTATAAATGCGTTTAAAAATTAATAAATGTAATAAATGCTGCACATTCATGTACTGAAATATGACTATATTCTAAAACATTAGAGCGAGAGGTTTAAAAGAACACTATTGTATGTAATAAAAATACTTTTTGCAGTCATTAAATTTTTTAAATAAATATAAAGGATAATAAGGCTTCAAAATTATATAAATAGATTATCTACAACGTTTAAGCTATGTCCAGGATCATGCTTTTAAAATAGAAAAAAAGTTCCATTTTGACCCACGCTGACTGAGCACGTCCGCCCTTAAATCAAATATATTGTATTCATATAAAATTAAACTTGGTAGTTGGACATCACACCAAATTAAAATACCAAACAACTACGAATTGTGATCACGACGGTAAGTGATGAGCGAGTACAAATATCCTGTATAATGTGATGAAGTTATCAAAACAATATAACAATACCTTATTACGTGTGGAAATAAATAATTTTGTCACAAGAGGTAATATACTGTTAAATGCTTTCGCTGTATAGGTTTTTATTTTACAAACTCCAGCTGCTTTAAGACGCATGAAACAAGACAACGACAAAACAATACCATTACCAAAATAAGGACACGTAAATACACCGTTATGGTCTCAAGCGTAACCTAGTTACAATGCAAGTTTACACAGAGAAACTAGATAGGTAACCCAGCTTCGTAATAATGGCAAGAAATTTAAGAAGATAAGTTTTCTATCTAAATCATAAAATCAAATAATCATTAGAGCTTACAAATGAATGTTTGGGTCATCAAATTTTCAGATAGTTTGGTGAGATGATTATACGATTTGGTATTTGCAATTTTATGTTCACCGGTTAAGCTTAAAAAGATATGTATTGAGTTACCACATAATAAATTCTACGTTAACAATTTTATTATACCAGTGTAGCTAGATTTCAAAATCAGCCAAGTCCATTACAGATGAATAGGGGAAAAACAAAACTTTGCTTTTTGTTTTCTCAAGTACACAGTCACATGGGTGAAAGTTTATATTATTTCGAGCACAGAATATTTAAAATCAATGAGTTCCACATTTCGATAATGCAGAAACGTTATAAAGTACTAGTTCTTCAGCAATTCACAAAAAGGTCAAAAATACCTAAAGGTGGATTTGGCTGATTTTGAAATCTAGCGACAACTTTTCTCTTACACAATTTAAATTCTAAGCTAAATATTATATTGTTATGAAATTAAGATACGACAAAGAATGTGACGACTTTACTGATACGTGATCTCAAATTTAAAAGATAACGGAGACGCTAAAATTAATTCTTCCCTACTTGCCGCAATAATTTCATATTTCGGGAAATATGTGTCTTCTTTATTTCTGATGTTACACTCTTGGATTAAGCTTGGCCGTCTTAAGCGAACACCTCCATTTGCCTTGGTCATTTGGTTGATTTCTCATAGTTCTTGCAATTAATATGTATGACTGAAAAAGTAGGCACTATTTTTGCCGGATTGCCCATAACATACCTAAACTCTTGTGGTTTGGTTTAGGCATAGTTCAATTTTTTTTAAACTTACCAACACCATCTGTAAATTGTATTATTTGATCAATGACTGACATAATTTAGTGTGCACTATTTATGTCGAATCTTAACAGCCTACCTCCACCTCTCGCTAGTACTATCTGTTACACATAGAAAGTACTCATCAACATCAGGGGCGCGACAACCTAGTGTGGGTCCTGGCCTCCTCCAACAGCTGCCTCCACCTGTCCCTATCCAATGTGGCCGCTTTCCAATTTGGTACCCCCAGTATACGGCAGTCCAACCAGCGAATCTTTGGCCTCCTTCTTCTTCTACGTCCTATTGGTTTGCTGGACATCACTCTCTTTGCCGGTTCATTGTCATTCATACGGTGCACATAACCTAGCCATCGCAGTCTCCCAATCTTAATTGATTGAACTGCGCTGCAATCTTCGTACAGACCGTAGAGCTCAGCATTATAATTATCTTCTCCTCCAATTGGTGCCATCCTTGATCGGTCCATTTATAAAAAAAGTACTAGCTAAGGCAACCAATAAAAAATCTACAAATTATCAATCAAAACTTTATTCTAATTGTTGTACAATGCAATGAGAACATGTTAATAATTATATCTATCTCCAAGGTATACGATAAACTGAAAGGATAGATTTTAAAAGTTATCCTCAGTGTGGCAACTTTCTTTGATGGAATGTTGTAATAAATAAAAGCTACATTCTAAAACAAAGCCGGGGTTTCCGGTTGCACATTTTACTGCGCTCTACCACCCTTTACTACCCATGCATCACGGTTCGATCGCCACCCTCGCGAAAGCCCGCTATAAAGCTCGCCTTGCATCATTTCAACCTTCGCGCTCATACACTGTAGAAGAGAGGAGAATGGGTCATCAAGCTATATTTTAATAATATTATTAAGCACTTACAGTGGTTTTTCAGTCATATTAATTAAATTTTGAATGTAGAAAAAACATAATTTAAAATTACCTCAAAACATAGATACATGATATTATTAGAAAAATATCTGCAGGCATCGCTCCCGTGTCTTTCACTTTCTGTGTGAATCCTTTCATCCTTAAGCTATTGATCCATCTATGATTCGTAGAAATTATTTTTTATTATAACTACATTTAAACTAAGGTACATCAAATTTAGAAATCAGGAGGCAATTTCACTTAAAGTAAATTACAGTTCTAACTTAATTGTAGCAGACGTCTGGTACTTACTTAATTTTTAAAATCAACGTTCTTGAACCCTTTTCTAATACCTACATACATATGTTTCTGAAATTATTTTTTTCATATAATAAAGAATCTAACATTCTTAAACCTTATGCCTATTCAATATTCAATAAATAAAAAATTGGTAATACCATTATAATACTTTTGTAGGTTCGAAAAGAAAATTAGATGAAGAATTACTATGTCTAAGACCACCATTATTCAGCTTATTAAGATATTTGGGATTTTGTGTTGTCCAGCAGTCTTGACGGTCAGGAAAATTCACGCCGGGGTCATCACTTTGGGAAGATGGTGTTGTGGAGATGAAAAACTGGTAGTTGTTGAGTGGATTGAGATTGAGAGTTTATTTACCGAATAAATAAATACAATGACAAGTAAAAATTCGCTTCCGATTTTTAAGACTAAATAATTATCGGCCAACCGACATGGAAATGTGGCAGAGAAATGCTGAATGTAAACTACTTTCAACGATGTAAACTTTAAAAAATACTGATTACTACAGTCGTTTAGAACTTTTTTCATTGATTGTTCATCAGTATAAGTCGTACAGTGTCTTTTGTTACTTGTTACATTTTTCTTAAATTTGCCTTACCTTGACGTGCTTCTCTCTCGCATGAGAACACTTAACATAAATTCATGTAGAATCAGGAAAAGTCTACTTGATTTGTTGACCATCTGAGGCTTGTGTATCTACTTCTGAGACATTCCAAGAAATAAAATACTGTTGATGCTTTACATCCAAATCGAGTATGGTGCGGGGTGACATAGTTTGGGGTGGTGTATGTATATCGTCTGTGGAAAAGAAAAATGGGCGTAATCCACACAAATCAAATTTTACAAGAGGCACAAAAACGTTTATGTTATAGTTTTAGGTTAAAGTTAAAATACAAAATAGTCATAACATTAAAGTGCATGTTAATAATTATTATTAATTTGGTTTTTATATCCCTTATCTGATATTAATTATTGAGTTATTAAAAAATATATGGTTAAGTCGTTTTTCCCACGTCACTTTCATCTTTTTTTTATTGTTAGCAAAATAAAAGAAATCGTTAGCTAAGTTTAGATAATAAATCAGTATTTGCAGCTTACATCCTTTGAACATAACGTGTATGTAGCCGTTTAGAATGTTATCATGCAATAAAACTTATTTCTAAAAAACTGAGGGTTACGCCTTTTTTCCTTTCTACAGTTGATATGTTGTTGGCAGCATACTTATTTTGAAAGTACTTAATATATTATAACCAATAGAAAAAAATATCGCATCTGCATCTCTCAGATACCGGGCCCATGCACATATACCAGTATGCTAAAGAAGCCATACTTATATAATATTTGAGACTTTCACGGTTGTATTTTTTTAAACCATACTTAATTGGAACAGATGTTAACTAATGGCTTTTAACATATTGACTGCTGACTATATAATTACTTTTTAATTACCACATTTAAATGGCATGCTAATCATATCGAATGGCTACTTAATCGTTACCAATGTAGGTATTAATATTCGCTGAAGCACTTTCCGCAAATGCAGGTTTGATTCCTGCGGGGTGTCTTACATAACACTTGTGAATTTTTCGTTGAATAAAAAAATAGTTAATTAAAAACTTATTCTATTGTTGATAAGTTTTACTCTTTATAATTATTAAGGTACGTGTACACAGTTTCACTGTTTGAATCTTATTACCTTTTCACGACGATTTTTATTGTAATTGTTTTAATTCCGTGAAGGTAAAATGAAGTTTGGAAATAAGGAATTACGCAAAAAAGAAGTATTTTTTTCTACAATTAAAAAACAATTTCAATTCCGCATAGGTTTATGACACCTGCAATTGAAACTTAATAATTCAGCAAAGGACTTCATATATAGCTAGAACAGTTGAGCAAGGAAACTCTTTAGCACTTTGTATGCGCATTATGAGAAGCAATCGCTTTTATTACTTACACATCGCTCTATCCCGACTTTCTTACAAACTAACTACTTATTAACTACTTTGTGTGCAAGTAAGTTGTTACACAAAGTGTTTGATTGTGGCATCTATTCCTTTTCATCTTATCGACGCGAAGTTCGAGTCTATTATTTACGTTAGCTTTACGCTTGTCGACGTGTGATAGGCACTTTGAATGATTGTCTTATTTTGCGGTGCATAAACTATTTTTATTAATAATATGCACTTGATAATTACACTCAATTTTGCATCACTGATAATTGCATGTTTTACCACAAATGAGTTTTTGAGACGCAAATCTACATTGTTTCTGTAGTTGCAGGGTAAACGCTCTTAAGACGCGTTTTTACGAAATTAAGATTTTAATGCCAATATGCCGTGTAAATAATTATGCTCTTTTTCCATGTATCGTAGATGGTGTTACATATGTTTTGGAAAAAGGTTCTCGCCTCTGCTCCCGTTATGTATATGCAGGTACGTCGATGCGCAACCGTCTATCATAACCCTTAAGTGTGCCAGTTCAAAGAATTTAAGCCCTCATTTTTGTCCCGAGCGGAGCCGCACGGAACTGGTGATACAACCTTGCACCCAAGTGCAAAAATAAATGGATTTTATTTATTTATCGGCAACTATTGTCTTCTGTCTAGTGTCTTTAGCTTGACGAGTCGCAAGGGGAATCGGGATTGTCCCGCTCTCCGTACGCTCTGGTGAATTTAGTAAAGGCCTCTGGTGTTACATATAAGCAAACTAAATAGATCATTAATTATACGTAAAATTACTAAAACACAATATCTAAACATAAATGTGTCGCTAGATTTCAAAATCAGCCAAGTCCATATTAAATGAATAGGAGAAAAACAGCTTTTCAGTCACAAGGGTGGATGTTTATATTATTTCGAGTATAGAATATTTAAAATTAATAAGTTCCACATTTTGATAATGCAGAAATGTTAGAAAGCAGTAGTTCTTCGGAAATTCACAAAATAAGTCAAAAATACCTAAAGATGGACTTGGGTGATTTTGAAATCTAGCGACACAAATAATCCCGGGGTCTCTACAAAACCGCCCAAATTTACCGCCCAGACATTGACAACAATATTTTTATATAATATCATATTTTAGACACACAAATAAAAACATACGAATAAATGTATAAAAAAAATATTAACTAAGTATTTAAAATTAAAATTTCAATATTGTGTGCTAACTTTCTTAAATATTCTAAATTAATTAGAAATACTACTATCATACAAAGGCTATAATAAAAAAATATAATAATACCTAAGTTATTACTCTATTAAAAGCTGAAACGGATTAAGTCTCAAAGTACACTGATAATCGTATGTAAATTTCTATCCATATGCACTTTAATAAACCAAAAAAGCACTTGTTTAATATATTATTTTTGTATTTTTGCAGGCGATTTTGTCTATGCGGATATTTTGTCCGGGTGGTATTGATGAGCACGGTTTGGCGGTAATGTCTGGGTGGTAATATCTGAGTGGCAATGTCCGGGCGGTTTTGTCAGGGTGCCGTATCTGCCAGACACAGGATTCGATCTTGAGACTCAATACACTATAAGCCGACGCGTCCATGTAAGATAAATTAATATGAAAATAACCAAAAAGATACTTTATATAAAGAAAGTTTATAATCTTTAAAGTATTGGCTGATAGACACAAAGTAAAATATTATTAATATTTCACGTCCGTCGTCTCTTCTCACTCAAACTGGAGTGCCTAATACACGACAAAGTCGACAAACTAATATCCAAATCTATACGCATCTCAATCTTCAAGACACTAGAGAATATCGCAATGCAAATAAACCTCCTCACCCTCGGAGTTAAGGACTCAACAGAGCGAAGCGACGAAGGCAGCGATAACATCAATTCATTGAATGCCCTGTGGAACTGTCGAAACAGTAAAAAGCTGGTATGTAGAGATTGCTTACGACAAAAATAGTCTTGCAAATTAGTGACTACGTTTCTATAGTAACCAGAATCATGCAATTCATATCAATATTGTTTGTCAGTCATGTTGTAGAGTTAAAGAAATAATATATGTAGGTATATGTCGTCTCTGTTCTGGCAGAACACACTAACTGGAGAATACTAGTTTTGAGTAATTTGACTTTGAAGTTGTTAAAATGTTTGAAATGGTCTATCATTTGAGTTTATTAAGTAATCGTAAAAAGGATGACTTTAAAATAAAGACTGTTTATTTATTAATAAGGTTTCCAGACGGTCAAGTTTGAAATAAGGAACATTTTGGTATAACTAACTCAATATGTAATTTTTTCGAATTAGTGTCTTCTGCCAGAACAGTGACGATATATATATTCGTGATTATACACGTTACCAAGAACAAACGCATCATTACTATAAAATTCATCATAAGGAAGGCTATGTACTTGCAGCCATTATTATTATTATCATGATACATTTTATAATAATCGGCAATATGGTTTATCATTAAATTTGGTTAAAAGTTCGAATACTTTAAAAGTACACTCCAATCCGTAATAATATTGATTGATGTAAAACACAAAGTAATAATATACGATAGTTATTTTGAAAGTGATTTATTAATTTTCTTCAAAATCGCACGTGAATTTCTTCATATGTGTAATCCATTATTAATTTTTCAGGTACGATGGTGAAACTTTGGATCCAAAATGATTTTTTTTAAAACTCCAAGCTAAATCTCATGATTTACTGACCAAAAACTACGTGTGGCAATCTGTGCTACACGTGGCACAATATCAACAAAGTTAAAACACGCTAAAAATTACTAGATATTTATATAGCAGCTCGATTTTTACTTCCATCGCTAGCGTCGCTTTCATTTGCCGCATCGCTTCATTACATCCTCAATTTAATTCACCGGCCAGATAAGCCGGCAAATCCGGCTTTTTCATCCGGAACGTTCTGTTAGGCGATCTATAATCTTGCCGGATCCTTTCACATATTAAAAACGTAAATCCGAGACCCTCCCGTCATCGCGGACCTTCTTAAATGTTTTTCGGGGCCCTTTGTATTATTAAAAAAGTGCCCGATATACATTCAGATAGGCATAATGGGCCGGCATTTTATTTAGAATATCTCGAACTTTCACGAATCTTCATTTTTTTACATCCAATTTTAAATTGCATAGAAATTTCATTGAATCGAATCAACGTCAGCGAACAAACGAAGCATGTAACTCTATTAAAATATTTCATTTAATAAATAATTCAGTGAGAATTATTCACTGGCAATATATTCAATAATTGAACAGTACAATAGCTTGGTTAATTAATTAATAGTGTGGATATTATTTAATCATTGTAAATATTTTAATTGCCGGCCATAATAACAAGTTAGTTAATAAACATATTTTAACCAATTTTAATTAGGTCAATATACAAATTAAGAATTAAAAAATTAACTAGTCGAGATAGCAATAACATTTGAGGCAATTAACATCTTACCTACCTTCCCCAATCTAAATATCTATCATATCCTGGGTACTCAACAGCAACTCAATATATACTTGGAGTGGATTATTACAATGCAGGTATGGAAAACAGAACATTAACCTTACTAAACATTACCAAACATCAAACCTGACGTTGTATGGATACCATCAGTAGCTTTATCCAACTGGCTTTCTCTTAGGTATGCTTACATACTGTAGTTTTAAACACTAGAAGATATTAATATTTGGCTAAGTATTTTTTCCGACTTGTGCGCGGTGTAAATGAGAATTCTGTCATTCTTGGTGGTATTGACCTATGTGTCCCTGATAACTATCTTAAAAATAGGGAATCAGTTGTTTGATCTACCAAGTTGCAGAACTAACCTGCCATTTGGTGATGCCAATTAGTATGGCAATAACTTTTTTTATCCAAATCGCCTCGAATTTTGATACATTTCACCTACCCGAGGATGACTAATAGTCGGAAATTGTTTTATATATTTTTTGAATAGGGTAAGCCTAGCTTATTCAGTGTATTTCCATGTATCTACCTTATAAAATCTGTATTTACTCTTTATATGCACTGTTTTTTCTTATACTGCATTACCACTATGTTTTTAAATGTAATGCTGTGAACGTCTTAAATTAATAAGTTGTAAAGTTCACTATATTATGTAAAATAAATACATTTTAATTTAAAATCTATTTCGCATACCAAGTGGGCATTCTTCTTCTTAATGGCAACAATTTATTTTCAATCTTCATGATCACTGCCTGCCCATCATCATCAATATATTCAAAATATTGATAATATTATTATATTCCACAAAATTATTTATTAAGCTGACAACTGTAAGTTTTTGTAGAATGGTAGCATACTCTTGATAATGGTGTTACATTAAAAAAACCTTACAAAATCGATCGATTTTATTATTATTTTTTTAATATATACTAAATAAGTACTTAAATACACAGATATCTATTATTATTAAAAGATTTATTTGAAAACAGTCTCATAATAATATTAATACTTTCGACTAATATAGAATAAGAACTACCTACTTAAATAGGTTGAAAAGTCTGAACACGATCTATGAAAAGCCCAGAAGCCTATTACGAACGGAAGTCTTCAGGGACATTCCCTAAAAAGCTACCCCTTGGGTATATAAGAGCGTCTAATTTAAGATAAGCGATTGTTTCTTTCTAGTCTCTATAAATATTTATGTATTATTTCCAAATGAAAAACTAACTAAGAGCATACTAACCCTAAATATTTAGAAAGCATAATAAATTATTTACTTACGAATTTATTGACTTATTTGCTAGGAAATATTTTTATTTTGTAAATTTTTATTAATTATCATTTACCGTAATATTCCTGAATTTACTCGTACGTCTTCTCTCTATCTCTCATACGTTTACGTGTGTGTTCTGTCTTACTGTCTTTGGTCTGGTATTTCAGACTCAATTTATCAGCTTGGCGGAGTCTTTGTAGAGTCCCCTGACTTTTCCGAGTACGCCATCACTGAACTCGTTTGACGGTTCTTCCGCATCCACAATGTTTCTATTTTTTGATTGGTTAAGGTCCATAATCACCTTTAAATTTCTTGGGTAATACACTGATTTCTCGGTAGGCTGTTATTATAAGCATCTGTCAAACTATTGGAGAGTTTCATTTGTTTTCTCTCATGACCCGATTCAATAAACGATTCCTTCGATTTTTAAATTTCCGTTTATACGTGAATGTTTAATATAAGTTAGTTTTCTCCCTGTCACGTTCTCTCTTATGTTTCGATGACATTTAGATACTTTACAAGCTGCTTGTCAGCAAGTTTAATAGCGGGCGAGTCAACTAGTGTGATTGAAACTTTCCACTCGCTCAAAAGCCAACAAGCTAGCGAGTTGAAACCATCATTTTTGGTACTATTTAGACAGGACATATTTTTACCGGGAGGTCGCCACTATCGCTCTACTGCGCAGACACATATCGGCCCACACCCCAGCGTGTAGCGTGTGAAGTAGTCTGGCTTTCAACTTTTCTCGGTAGATTGTTTACAATCTGCTTGTTAGCTAGTTCGATGATGACACTGGGTGAGTTTACAAGTTGATTGTGAATTTGCTGACTTGTAGCTTGTAAAGTAGCGCAATGCCATCGACGCATTACACACTAATTTCTCTATAAGCATTATTCTGTCAAACTATAGAGAGTGTCATTTTTTTTTCTCTTATGACCCGATTAAATAAACGATTCGTTCGATTTTTGAATTTAGAACTAGCTTATTTACGTGAATGTTTAATACGTTTTCATATTATTATGTTCTCTATCATGGTATATAATTCAGAGTGTAAAGGTTCAAATACAATATGATGCACGTCGCGTACTGTCATATGGTCAGGAAGACAAATTTAGTATATAGTGTCATCATTATATATTTTCAACGATTACTATCTCTATAATAAATTCAATGATGGAGAGTGCCGACTGTAATGTGTTAGTATTTTGAATTATTATTTATTATTCTTGCTAATTTCAATTATTTTAAAAGTTTCTACGTGTGCGTACATTAAAATTACTTACGATATTGCATCCATAGATAATATTTTGAACATAACTCAACCTGCAGATTATAGATAATAGACAACATTCTTTTCGAAAATACATAGTGTCAACCACTAAAAACAAAAAAAACACACGATTTCAACATGAGTCGAAAATGTGTAGGCATGTATAAAATGATAAAAAAACGTTTATTTAGTCATAAGGGTGTCGATGTAGCGCAGTACGCATGAGGTTACCTCATTGTCGTTCTGGTGATTTCAACAGATTTTGCTAAGTTACTGACAATGTTCGTTTCTTCTTCTTCTTCGATAGTACTATAGCTCAAGTCGAGCCCTGGCCTCCTCCACCGCCGTCCTCCAACCGGTACAGGTCCTCCGCACGTCTTTTCCAGTTCCTGATTTTTAGCAGCTGGTTAGTATCTTTTGTAACGTTATCACCCCATCGTGTGCGTGGCTTTCACACTGACCTTTTCCGTCCTGGGTTTACTTCGAGGATTTTCTTTGGTATCCGTAACTGAGGCATGTGTTGGACATGGGCTGCCCAGTTTAGCCTCTGGAGTTATATGAAACTGGAGAGTTTTGAATATTGGTATAGGCGGTATAGTTCAGTGTTGTACCTAATTCCCTACTCTCCACCATCATTCATGGGTCCGTATATCCGCCTCAGGATCTTTCTCTCAATGACAATGTTCGTTTAAATGTACAAAAATGGGATGGGACCATCAGTCTGATAACATTTTAAATACCAAGAAAAATAACATAAGACATATTTTCCCCTAGTTTACTGTGATAAGACAACGTGCATATAATATATTTACGCCTTAACAATCATGTAGTGAATAGTGATATTGTAACAGGTCGGTCACGTGACATCCATGTAAGATCACACGATATGTTTCACGCTTAGTAAATCAGAAGTGAAGTGAAGGAATGAAGGAATATTATTGCTTCAGTGGCTTGAAGGACTACAAAAGACTTGCAAATGCTGATGATAATCAACTGGAAAAAGTGAGCAGTGACTTTCTTGAGATAACCAAGATCTTCTTCTGACTGTATTAGATACCAGAAAAGAAAAAAAACAACCAATTCCAACACCCTCTTTATATTAATCTATCAGCTACTGACTATCAAATCAATAATTACAAGATAAAAAGAACTTTTTATATACCACGTTTTTAAATTTTCTGTTAAATGATATTAACGTGACAATTAATTATATGTATCAATAAAAACATTTTATTGTACTTGCTAGAAATACTGAATAAATATTATAGAATACAGAAATGTCATTTTGACATTTCATATTGATTTATGTACGCATGTATATATTATTAATTTAGTTGCTAGACTAACTTTTGTCCCAGTTCAGTTAGCCACCAAAAATAGTGAGTAGTAAATATTCCGAAACATACAAAACAGAATTAAATGAAAATTAATTCAATTCTGCTTAAAGATGGCCAAAAGTATTAAAAGAATGCATTGTCGTCGTGTTCTGATATATTCTAAAAGTTTCAAATGTCTAGCTAGTCGGGAAGTTAGTTAAAAATCTTGGACAAACAAGAAAAAATCTGTACTGGATAAACAAGAATACGAGCTAATAAAAACGCGGTAATAAAAAGTACGGCATGATATTCGAACGAGTAATGTATAAAAGAATATTTTGATGTATATCCGCATTGAACGTTGGAAAATTGAAAACTCGTACGATGTATATATGTACAACACGATTTTACGGTATTTATAGTAATAATAAAAATAAATAAGTTTTCATAATAAATTCCGCGCTGCGTTCCCGGAGCCAAGCGCAAAAATAAACGAGGGGAATTACCTGGACGGAGATGGTCATAAGCACGAAGTTAGCCTTAATTGGCCGCATTTTCTTTCGTGAAAGAAACTCCGTCACGCCCCTCTCTGCGCTTAGTGGGGAATACTCCCTGCGAGATATATTTCTTGAGTTTCCATTATTGACCATACTTGTTTGAATAAGGGTCTCACTATTAAATAGATTCCATACGGCTTAGTTATAATATTTTGACATGTAAACTTAGAAATAATAAAGACTTATTTTGTTCAGAATTATTTTTGAAGTTATACTTCTTTAGGCGCGTTTGGAAAATTAGATCAGAGAGTATTTTTAACACATAATTTATTTTTTCACACAAAAATAAACGCACTCGATTAGATTCGAGCCACCGATTGTTCGGTTATCAGCCGATCGCACTACCATTACGCCACAGTATGATACTCTAATCGTGACGATTATACAGTATAAGATTATAGTTTGGAATCGTTCCGTTGCCTAGGCAGCGAATTTATTATTGTCGGCCATTTGTAATTCCCTACGTAAACAAATTTTTAAACGTCATAGTGGCAGTTGTTACTTCAAAAATGAAAACAACGATAAATATTTATATTATAATTTAGTAATATAAGTTAAAGTTTATAGAAATAAACCAAGCGCGTTCCAATAAGCGGTCTTTTTTCTTGAGTGTGTAATTTAACAAAATAATTAAGAGCTAGTCGAAGAATCTAGGTTATCACAAGTTTTGTTTTTGTTTTGTTACGCCAAAGAAGTATAACTTTTTAAACTTTTTTTTAGTACCTAAGTAAGCAAGTAATATTTCCATATGTTTTATTTGGCTTAATAATTATTAAAAACTTCTCTTTACAGCAATTGTGACGTCCATCTATCTGAAACAGTCATGTTTTCGGAATGTCACTCTCAAACCGTGATAAATCATGATGACAAGTTTAGGATGGATGATAGACGTGACGTTCGCTCAAACCGTACCTGATTTAGCGCAACACAGATGCGTTTTGAATGAGTCACTCTGTGGTTAACGATGGCATAGCTTTAACAAGCCTAGTCACGTCCGCTGTCTTGAAGTAACTGAATGTAACTTAATCACAGTCGACTCATGACCCGTGACTGCTAGTCGCCTAGTCTTGCGACAATAACTGGGATTTTTGGTATATAGGAAAAAAGGAATGAAGGCTACCATAATAATTGGTCCAACCAGCAAGTAAAATATTTAGTTTATTTTCGTAACATAATAATATTGTTTATAATATTTTTTGTATAATTCTATAAGAGCGAAATAATAAAATATTGAGTGAAACTTTATTACTATGAAAAGATACATACCTACCCACTTATCGACATCAAGCTGTAAGACCACTAATGTAATAAATTTATCATATTTTTGTATTTTCTACTCTCTACGTTAGACCACTTAGTCTATAGTTCAGAGGTCGGTAAATTGCGACCCCGTGGGTCAAATCTAACCATCCGCCATATTTTCAACACCATGGAAACTAAAAATAAGTTTAATTTCTTATACAATATTTCTTTTATTAAATTTTAATGTCACAATTTTGCTGTGTAAATATTTTATGAGCTGAAATCATAGTTCTTACAACGTTTTTCGTATCTCTATAGAAGTACAGAATGTTTCATATTTAAAAATTCATTTGACTACAATAATCGAGGAGCTTCCACATAACCTTCATTTGAAAGTGATTAATTACCACATAAATAACATTTCTTTTATTTTGTTAACTGTCAATTCATGTTAGAACAGCATTGTATTGTTGTTTTTATTCAATAAAACGCAATTTTTTGTAGTACTTATTCCACTTTTAATCAATAGATTAGGACCGGTTTCGTCCACCTCAGTGGGACATTTTCAACTGAATACATTTTTTTAAAAACAATATTTATCAAACAAAATCCAAAGCGATAGAAATAATATAACAATAGGTACATAAATAATTATCCGTCCAATAATACCTTCCCAATAACAGAATAATTTAAAACTAATGAGGTTGGACATTAATATTTCATACTACGTTAGGGGCATTAAACAAATTATTTTAAATATTAACAAACCACCAAATATGAAACAGTCTACACTTACAATAACATTAATATCAACAAATAATTATTATGATTAGTCAAAATTTACAATAAAAATTTATAAAAAATAAAATAAACAATATTATCAATTGAAGCGAGATCGAATACAAAAACAAATACAACCAAAATATTAGTCAAAATTAAATAAAAAATTAAATAATAAATAATGTACAATACATAAAGTTATGTTATAACAATCCCAAATATTAAATAGGGTATAATAATGGAGAAGACACAAAATATAATTGATCATTTAACAAATTAGAATTGGGCAAAAATTTTTACCTATTAATTTCTAGGATTTCCTGTTTATCCAATTGTATAGATTTCTCATTCAAATGCAGGATTTTAAAATTTTTACTGATATTAAAAGAGTGATTATTTAAACTTAAATGATTTCCAAAAGATGAAGATTCATTACCATTTTTGGCACAGGCTAAATGTTCTTTGATCCTAGTGTTAAAAGAACGTCTCGTTTGTCCAACATATTTGGCATCACAAGAGTCACAACTTAATAGATGAATTCCACTTTGGTTAAGTTTATCTAATCTTTCTTTAGTATTCACCAGTATTGAATTCAAATTTTGTGTATTGTAAAATGTTACATTGAAAAGTTTTTTTATCCATTTTTCTTGAAATATTCTCAGACACTCCTCCTAGGAAACATAATAAACACGTTTGATTGATCGCATTCTTATTGATATATATATCAAATTAGCTTTATTAAATGTGACCTCTGGCTTAGTGATAGATGAAGTCAGTGTTAAAAAATGCTGGGTTAAATTATTCTGTTATTGGGAAGGTATTATTGGACCATTGGACGGATAATCATTTATGTACCTATTGTTATATTATTTCTATCGCTTTGGATTTTGTTTGATAAATATTGTTTTTAAAAAAATGTATTCAGTTGAAAATGTCCCACTGAGGCAGACGAAACCGGTCCTAATCTATTGATTAAAAGTGGAATAAGTACTACAAAAAAATTGCGTTTTATTAAATAAAAACAACAATAAATAACATGCTTATTATATCTAATGGCCACTTGGTGGGCGCACCAAACACGCACGATGGCCGCGCGGCTTAAGCGTCGGACTATAGTGTTGTAGGTCCCAGATTCGAGTCCTGGTTCTGGCAAGTACACATTTTGTTTTTAATTTAATATATGAGTCCGAGTATGGAAATAATAGGTTAAGCAAGTGGCTGACATCCATTTCTCGTAAAAACAAAAATCTGTTGATACAAACCTCCACTTTGAAGAGGCCCATAATGATCTTATTAGAATCGGAGATGGTCGAAAGAAGAATAACCATACTGTATTGATATTATCCGTAGCTCTATCTGATTGACTTTCTCTTAGGTATACTTACGTACGTACTGTGCTTTAAAGTTTTAAAGAGATCTTTATTTACCTACGGAAGTTAATTTTACAAATGGCTTTTGCGAACCTCTTGATAGATATTTCTACTGTTATTGCTAACCAGTTGATAATAAAAACTCAACTTATCTCTTAGGAATTCCTACGTAGGAACTGTAGTCTAACTACATATTTTTCTGACTTATATTACGCGGTGTAAACGGAAAATGCTAAACTTACTAGTATTAACTAAGCTATCTCTGATAATTATCTTAGCATTCAGGAGCATCCATGTTGTGTTCCGAAGGTATAAAACTAACATGTCATTAACAATGCAAATTTGGAAGGCAATGCTTATGTTCAATCAAATCGTTTCAAATATTGAATTATTCCACTTACGTTAGAGCGAGTTTAAGTGGATGTTATTTCATACGATGATTGATTGAAACAATCATAAAGAGACCAATATAATATACTTCACGTGGCTGGGACATGTGTTTCGCATATCCTTGCGGCACAACTTCAAGGTTTCTGTCAATGTGATTAACTGTGGTGGTACTACACAAGAAATCTATGCTTTGCAGGTTTTACATGGTTTAGTAAAGAAAGTGGCGTAACCTAGTGCTTCCCCTATGTTCTTATAATGGGGCTTAAAAGCGATAAGTAAGTAATTTACATTGTGTTTAAATATGTGAAAACTTGTTACTTTTCTTGTTATTTAAGTGAGCCTTCTACATGAATATTCTCTACTCCTCTTGGCCCACAGAACATAAAACATTTTACTACACGACCCTTTAAAAAAAATAGCTAAAGCCTCAATGTTATTTAAAATTTAAAAAACTAGGGCATTTAATTATATATTACATTTTAAGTATGTTAGTATTTTATAGATCTGTCAAGCTGGGCAATGTATATTTGTGAAACTTTTAAAGCATTTAGAGTGTAGACGTATTGGCAAAATGTGAGGAAGTAAGGTAGTGTGTGTGATCTTTTATAAGTGTGGGGTTGCATAACGATCAGGCGCAGGGGGGCGCCGTAAACTGTGGCGCGGCCTGACGCCAATTCCGGAGCTTTATGAAACTCCAGTGGTTTTGAATTAAATTACAAAATCGACCCATAAAAATTCCGATTCCCACTTTAACCTCTTTAAGGAATGCAATTTAACAAATTGACTTTTTGGTTTACAGGTGCCGCAAAATATTATTTTCCCCACAAACAGCGAATATGGCAATGAGGAAACCGCGTAATACGACTCCGTTTTTACGTATATTTTTGTTGCACGGATACGATATACGATATAATAATGTTATTTTATTAATCAATAAGTACAAATAATTTCAGAGAGTCAAAATTTTTGTGATGCAGGTATTTAGAACAGGTGTGTTCAAGTTCATGTAGGCTGTTATCTATTATTTACCATACACCTTCATTGTCTTTTTCATCTTAAAATAAAGCTATCTTATATTATATTTGGCCAAGAACACTGAGGGGCTAGAAACTAATCAACACTTATACGAAATATTCAATATCTTATTCATCGTTTTAGTATTTTCTTAGGCACTCATCGTCAAACTGTTATTCTGTTATGCAAAGACCGTACTGCTCGATGGTAAGATAAAATTACGCGTGGGGATCTACATATTCTCTTTTTATATCTTCTGCGGCAGGCCGTGAAAACACCGATACTGTGTCGATAGATGGAACACATTTGCCAGTCATAGATCAAAGAGCGCTAATGTTGGCCTCTACTATGGTGACCACTACGTGAGCACGTACATTCACCTTACTGGAGAACGGGTATGTCCATATTCTCTTTCCCTCATTTCTGCGATAGGCTATGCTATTATATAACAATATGAATCAAATGATATAAAAAGTCACGCGAAATTCCTTAAAAATAGTTTATAAATAACTGTCATGTAAACTGGGTAATAAAATTAAAATAACAATGCTTCATGTTTCATGCTTCCCCTTCAAAATCACAATGATATCATAGTATATTACAACTAAACGTACACGTTCATTAAATAGGTAATGTTAAAATAAATGAAAATTACATATTTAGCTATTTTAATACGCATGTTGACAAAATAATAATTTCAAAAAGTGTTGTAACCACTGACATCTGATGTACCAAATTGAATATGACTTTAGTCTTAATTTTAACAGTACTATAATAATAATACACGTTTATTATAATAATATATTTTATGTAGTCATTAAATCCTATTTTTTAAATAAAAAAACAAGGTATCGTAATTACATATTAGAATTTCCTATAGAGTTTATTTAGACTAAGCTTGCTAAGATACGTCAAATTCTTAATGTTTGATCATCACAGACCACATAGGCGCAGACCCTTAACACCAAGCTGTTGCACCACGAATAATGCGATTTCAAATTAGACACATCTAACATTCTTAATATTTATTCTCTCTTCTTGGTCGTACCGTCATGGCTGAGGATCGTGACCACCTTTGAATTTTGCAATCTCATCATAGGGCAGAATGAATGGTGCTCCCAGTCAGGTCCTTTACTACTTGGTCGCTGTAGCGCGCCAACGCTCTTTCTCTGCTTCATCTTCTCTGGCAGCCACACAAAATCACCAATCTCTCCAGGTTGTCTGGTCCGCACCGGACAATATGTCCAAAACACTGCAGAATACGTGTCAGACATATTGTTGAGAGCCGTTCCTTTATCTACAGTATCTAGATGATTGACTGATTCGTCCTGCGTTCATCAATTGCCTTTCGCTCCCTTTCCTTCAGGGTTCATGACTCGATACCATATAAAAATATGGAGAACACTAATGTTTGCACAAGCATCATTTTTGTGGCAATTGAAATTCCCCGATCCTTCCATGTAGTGGTAAGACGTATCTGTATGCGCCTTCTTATTTCCGCTTCACATCCGCCTTTCCCACTAATGGTCGATCCCGATCATATCCGGAAACTTGTACGTATGCAGTTCGACGTATCACACTTCACCGTGATATACTGTATCGGAAATATATGGCCGTGTATTAAAGACAGTCCAACCTCTTTGGGTCGTATAGTACTGACATAAAATTCATGTATAATTAAAACACGGTTCTCGCTTTACATTTTCGGTTCACGGTGAACTGTTCCACGGTAAAAAAAAAATACGTACAATTTACGTCATGTAACCGATCCCAATACATACTTATTATTGAATTTAAAAAAAAGATTTATTTAATAGTACCCAAATGGAAGAAGATAATAATAAAGAAATTTTTCTAACAATAGTAAAAGAATTTTTAAATTTAACTTGTATTTTTCTGTGGTGCATAATGGCGTTGAGCATATCTGAATATGGAAATTCTTCGACACTGCCATGGCACTAAAGTATACATCAATCCAAAAATGTGTACCCAAATTTACCGCTCGTGTGACTCACTCACTCTAGCAGCGCATGAAATGGCCGGATTTTGCGTCAAACATTCTGCTTAGCTAATAACGCAATAAATCAAAATTTAAAACATACGTCAAGTTGACAGTGTTGTTCATACTTGCAACTGGGCCAAAAAGGAGGCTTTTACATTACACAAGTAGATAGAAGCAAATCAGAAAGCTCGTTTTATTGCAGTATGATTCTCAAGTAGGTTATACACTACCTATTCCATTGCTATTTTGTATTCAAACTTTAAAAATCCTTGTTATCATTTCAACCACTCTTGTTTAATTTAAGCCTATATTTCCTGTTTAAACTCTTTTCATCCTCTTTGAAATGAATTTTATAGTAACAAAATCTAGTTATTATTGTTATAAACGTCCA
Source organism: Rhyacophila brunnea (assembly GCF_057557595.1). Taxonomy (NCBI): domain Eukaryota; kingdom Metazoa; phylum Arthropoda; class Insecta; order Trichoptera; family Rhyacophilidae; genus Rhyacophila; species Rhyacophila brunnea. Next base: position 15,970,402 of record NW_028232893.1, on the reverse strand, counting down.
CGATGAAAATTTATTTAAATATTTAAAATATAGTAAACTTTACAACCAAATGCCGCCTATTCGACGCTTGCATTCTGACGGTGCTGCTTTGCGGTAGCGAATCATGGCACCTTACAAAGGCTCAAAGCAACCGTATACTGAGCTTCAAAAACAGATGTTTGCGACGAATACTGGGTGTGCGGTAGTATGACTTTAGGAGCAACGAGGAGATAAGAGAACGTACCAAGCAGCCTCTGATCACGCTGAAAGTGAAGAGGCGACGTTGGACCTGGCTCGGCCACGTGCTGCGGATGCCAGAAGGGAACTTTAACCTGGCTTGCCTGTTCTTCAAGCCGACCGGATTCCGACGTCCTGGAAGGTCGCTAAATATAATCTACAGAGTGTATACGGCGGAGCTACGGGATACTGGTTTGACCTGGAACGAAGCAAGAAGACTGGCGAGCGACAGGGATTCTTGGAGGCACCGCGTGGTGTCCATATGCTCCAGTTAAGGGGCGGATATGGGCAAAGAAAGAAGAAGAAGAAACTTTACAAATCATAAATTTAAGACGTTCACAGCATGACATTTAAAAACAAAGAAATATAATATGCAGTATTATAAAAACAATATAAAGAGTAAATACATACAAAAGTTATAAACTAGATACATGGAAGTATACCGAGTGAGCTAATTAAGACCCTATTTTAAAAATTAATAAAATAACTCCCGTCGTCCACACTCGTCTTCAGGTAGGTGGAATATATCAACAGCCGAAGCGATTTGGTTGAACAGAGTTATTGCCCTAACAAATGACAGGTTAGTTCTGTACCTTGAGAGAACCAAATAAATAACTGATGCTCCCGATTTCTTTGATAATTATCAAGGTCACACACACGGGTCAGTACTACGAAAATATACGTGGCCAAATATAGATAGATATCTTCTAGTGTTTAAACTATAGTATGTAAGCATACCCAAGAGAAAGCCAGTTGGAGAAAGCCACGGATAGTATCCATATAACCTCAGGGAAATGAGTTTCAAAAAAATTTTTGAACTCGTTCCACTACAAGTTCATATTTCATCTGATGCGGAGCCCAAACAATCAACCCACTATCAATTTAAGTAATTATAAAGGATTTAAATATATTAACTTCCGAAAAGACCGGATTATAGCCAATTCATATATATATTATATTACCATGTTGTGGCGCTTTTAGCAGTGGACTGTAATTTTGAAGGAGATGGTGGATGGTAGATCTAGGGTGTGGGGGGGGGGGGGCGATTTAAATGAGAATACCTGACACTGACCTTTAATTTTGAGAGAACTTGCGTGCATTGAAACTGGTTCGGTGTTCAAGCACTCACGTACTGGTAAACGGACGATACACTTTTGGATGGATGATATTATATGAGGTTGATGAATGATGATGATAGGTAGGTTGTATGATTGATTGACGCGACGTTCACTCAAACCGTAACAGACTTAGTCCAGCGAGGGTTGAGCAGATATGTTTTGAATCACTCGGTAGTAAACGCGGCGCGGCAACACGCACCCGCTCGTATTCTTGAGCTGACTTTTGAATCACTCTGTAGTTAACACGGCCTCGTTTGTATCGTATCAGATATAGCTCGATAGCTTTAGCAAGCCTACGCGTTCGGCTGTTTTTTAGAGTAACTGAATTTTCTTCGCAATTACGGTCGATCTTATAACCCATAATTGCTCGTCGTCTGGTCTTGTGGCAATAATATATAAGGGGATTTGAGTATGTGGGTTTAAGGATGACGGCAACCACAATCGGCCCAACCACCATGCATGCATCTAAAATGCATAATAACGAAATTTCATTTTTGCATATTTCAAAATAGCATCTAGTCGTAAAGTAAAAGTTTCATAAAAATATATTAACATATATTTGAAAAATCCCTCGCGAATAAGACTGTAACATATATATACGTAAAGCGCGGCGTCATATTATTATTATAATTTAATAGTGGCATAAGCCGCAGTGTTTACGGCAGAAAGCGCGGTCGGCAAAACAAACGTCTGCGGTTTAAACGTTCAAATATTGACAACGAGCACAGATAAACATATTATATATACATGAACGAGACGGTTTATTACTAAGCTTTCAATATAATATACTTATAATAAACATATACACAATACATATATATAACAACGAAACAATATTATTTTAATGAATATAGCATATGTAAGTACTATTAAATAGTTTGGCTGATAACACCGTCAAAAAAATGACGGGAGATAACAATAAGGGTAGGTATGCGATGTATTAAAGTTTTTTATAAACATAACATTTTATATTGTCAGAATACATAAAAGAAAAGATAATTGCTGAGCAAATCTGGTCGTGTAAAATGAAAAGTTCGAAAGACGTGACAAGTTAATTAAAACTCTGTAGTACCTCTCATCAAAAAACTCATCATCTTCAGGGGCGCGACAACCCGGTGTGGGTCCTGGCTTCCTCCAACAGCTCTCTCCACCTGTCCCTATCCAGTGTGGCCGCTTTCCAATTTGGTACCCCCAGAATACGGCAGTCACTGGCAGCTCCATCCAACCAGCGAATCATTGGCCTGCCTCTTCTTCTACGCCCTATTGGATTGCTGGACATCACTGTCTTTGCCGGTTCATTGTCATTCATACGGTGCACATGACCTAGCCATCGCAGTCTCCTAATCTTCATTGATTGAACTGCGCTGCAATCTTCGTACAGCCCGTAGAGCTCAGCATTATATCTTCTCCTCCAATTGGTGCCGTCCCTGATCGTCTATATACACGGCGGAGAATTTTTCTTTCAAAGATGTTCAGGGCTCGTGATCATCAAACAACTCAGGCAAATCTAAATCAGTGCTTTAATAAGCTTGGAACGAACAATTTTCAAACAATAAAAATCAAACGACAGGGTTATCCGCACGCATGTGAAAGTAAATTATGATATTATACTGTCCATTTAAACAGTGTGTGCGCATTTGACGCCTATGAGGTCAAAGTGAGAGACATCCTCTGCCTACTAAAAATAAAAGGTGAGCGTCTGAGGCTCCCTAGTCTACCAGATACTAGTGTGTACTAAATCATTAACAAATCCACATTAACTGTCAGTTTTATCAGGTTTTTTATAAGACCAATACCTACATAATCAAAAATTTCTGCAATGTTTTTATATATTTTTGTTTAATATTTATTACTGGTTAGTGAATCTAACTGTGGCGTGGTGTAATCTTCCTAAATATTCCACTAATATACTATAATATGATGCAATATTGATGCCTGCATAATATTAATACAATATATGAACTGCGTCTGTGTGATTGCCATTGCCATGTGATGGTAGTAAAAACATAAGCTACAAACCTCTACGGTAGTCTACGATACTATGCTGCTACGCCTCTATGGCGTAGAGAATATAAATAATATTTTAAAAATATAACTATATATGTGAACAATTATTAGTATTCCCACTTAGTAAGTAAAAATGGCATTTTTATGTTGCATTCTTCGTTGATATTTCAAAATACAATCGCATGTCTAACTTTTAAGTGGAATAACTAAACTTGGTCATCGATATGCTAAAATTCCTTGACGTTATGTACCTATCTCAATTATTTATCTTCGATAATATTGTGTACCAACTAATATCAATAATATCTAAAAACACTTTTGAATATGTATACTTCCATTTTCTAATATTAGTATTGTCCGATCAAACAACGTGCGGACTGGAAACTGTATTGAAATCGTAGTTATTATTTGCTACTTCTTCTTCATTATCTTATCCTTCGAGGTTAGCAATCGCCATGCTAATTAGATCTTTAAAGGCAGCAAATTACCCGTAATACTATACAACTATACATGCGAGTTTAATTGTATCATTTTAATTACCTTGTATATAATATTAAGAGCTTATTTAGTAGTTCTCTGACGTTTTATTCTTCTTTTTTTTAATCCTTTTTATTCATCGCAAACGACAAACAAAATCGATTGTAGTGTCCGGCTCCATTACCACTTTTCCATAGTTATTTTGATCATATTTACTCTATTTTAAGCGATAGACACTGTATGCTATCATTTAAGAGAAACGACAAATAATTTCCAACTATAGGTGCGACAAAATTTCGGACTGGCTGCCAATCGGAGAGCGAAAGTCGAGCTGTGAACACGTCAATTTATTTTGTGATGGCGTCGGGGGAATTAATTCTTAAATCGTGTAAAGATGACTAAAAAACGTTTCCCATTTACTTGAAAAAGAAAACATGTCAATGAATACATTAGATACTGTTCGGTTATCAGGAATACAGCGGAAAACACATTTTGAAAATACCCGATATACTGGATTATTTGTTAGTTTAGGTTATGTTAGGTTGGGTTAGGTTAGGTTAGGTTAGGTTAGGTTTAGTTAGGTTAACCTAACAAATAATCCAGTTTATCGACTATTTTCAAAATGTGTTTTCCGCTGTATTCCTGATAACCGAACAGTACCATATATTATTATCATTAGAAATAGAACAATAAACATAACACTAAATAGACGCATGTTGAATTTTTATGACAAATTATGTTTTGTTCTGAACGCGTCGTTTGTACATTCTTGGCATCGCGCAGTCACGATCGTTTTAGACCATGCCCCAGCTGAAGTGCCTTAATCATTTCTTTCCCTTGTTAATGTATTTTTTCTACAATCAGACGTAGACCGTGGCCGCTTCACAAAAAATCGATGTTATCCATTTGCGCAAACTATTTAGATTCATGATCTGGATTTAAACACGTTTAAATTTACCAGATCTGAGATGCAAACTTAATATCCATGACATTGTAAGGGGATACCTTAATACTCATCCATCAAGGCCTCTTTTCCCATGAGATCCTTAAAAGAACTTTTTTCCTACCTCTAAGAATTCCTGCATTCCACCGTATATACCCGAAAAAATGTAAGAAGCTTCCATTGATTAGATCAGACCTTTTTAGAACCCCCCTTATTTTATGGTAGGTAATTGTAACTTTGTGTGAAGTAAAGTGATAATAAAAATAATAATAATATAAGTGAATTTTCTGGATGATAAGTAATAAATAATCTAGTAATAAGTTGTTGTGTAACATATTCTTAAAAATAAAATTGTAAAAAAATGCATGGATACAATCAATAGACTGCTCAATACCATTAGTAAAATCAGTAAAATTTAAAATAATTACTTTCGTTGTGGTGTTGTCTCTTAGATTCTATATTTGTCAAAATCATCCAAATCGCCTCAAATTTATAAGTATTTGACACACTATTGTTATATTCAAAGAATAATTTACAAAATTTCATAATATAATATTTTTTATTGAATATACATAATTCGGAAACATACATTTTAGAAGAAAACTTGAACGAGTTACGCTATATATCTGTGTACGTCTTATTGCGCACTTCTCCAGTTTACACCAGCTTTCACTTTGCAATACCATGAATTTGATAAGGTATATATTATTTTTAATAAACCCTTTCTTTTATTTAAGGAATAATTTCACAAGATTTGAGAATGTAGCATTCCATGTTTTGAACATACATAACTTGAAAACACCTCAGATATATACCTACTAGAAAAAATTACATTCGAAAAAAATACGATGCTGGACGGGATTTGAACCCGTATATCTACTGGTATCGCACCAAGATGCTTTAACCAATTAAGCTACAAGCCTCATACCTAATTGCGATAATTTAAGCTAGTAGGTCCAACATGAAATGCTTATCAAATTGAGTTATTGTTGACTGTTGATCTTATATTTTAAATCAAGTAATATAAATTACTTTACAAATTACTAACCGACGTCCGGCTCTCGCCAAATATTTAGTTATTACGTCTACTTGAACTACGAATGTGATTTTTTCTACTGGGTATTAGTAATGTATGTTGAATATATTATTATTTTATGTAAATTTTAACTCAGTCGGTGGGATTCAATCTCGCCGCCTACCAATTAGGAGCACAATCCTTAACCCTATCGATTGTCTCCGTGGTGTATGGTTGATAGATCTGGTTACATGTAAGTTGTACGTATGCAGTTCATCGCAGGACACTTATTCGTGCGCTACAGTACGTGAAACATGAGTTTGTATAACATTTTATCAAATGACGAGTTCTTCGTTGAACATTTCAGCGTGGAATACATTTTGTACGTATCTTACAAAATGCGGCGATAGTTTGCAAATAGTACTGTTCCAATTAGATTAACCTTAACCTAACCTAACTTAACCTAACCTAACCTAACCTAGTAAAGATATTTCCACATGTTGTAGCATACGTACAAATATACTCCTCGGTGAAATGTTCAACGAAGAACTCGTCATTTGATTAAATGTTACACGAACTGTTACCGTTTAAAAAAAAAATCGGTTAAGTAAATGTTCAAACACGCGCATTAACATCATTTTACTCCCTACTTCAATTATAGTTTGTCAATTTATGACTACGGTCGTATGTCGTATCTTAATCACGGGGGAATGCCAAAAGAAATGGCGTATTTCAAAAAACACTACCTTATTCTTAGGTCAATAATTATTATAAAGCAATCATTATTCATAAAATGTTTATCACACTTGAATGGTCAAAAACATAGCTTATAATTAGTATCTTTAGAATTGTCTTCAAATGTGTTAATCTTGCCCATTTTTTGAATAATAAAATGCCTAATTTTTGTCAAATTTGGGATCACAGAGATTATCAATATAATTTTTTATCGTAAATATTTCACTATAATAATGACAATATAAATTATACTGATAGTTTTATAAATACGTTTAAGAATTAATAAATGTAAAAAATCTTTACACCACTGCACATTTATGTACTGAAATATGACTATATTCTAAAACATTAGAGCGAGAGGTTTAAAAGAACACTATTTTATGTAATAAAAATACTTTATGCAGTCATCAAACGTTTAAAATAAATATAAAATATAATAAGGCTTCAAAATTATATAAATAGTTTATCTACAACGTTTAAGGTATGTCCAGGATCATGCTTTGAAAATAGAAAAAAAGCTCAATTTTGACCCACGCTGAGCACGTCCGCCCTTAAGTGAATATTATTAAATGAATTTTATTGAGTTACTATACGAGAAAAATCACTGAATATAACATTCTTATTTAACGTTACATTACGCCACAGGAAAGAATAATGTTGAAATATTTTCCCAGAGAGCAAATCGCTACAACCTTTCTACGAGATTAGAGATTATCATCAGAGATGTTATTTTCTGCGAATGTAACTCCATCCAACCCCCAAATGACGTCATAAACTATCACGTGACTCTTTCTTTATTGGGAAAGTTTTTCGGAAAAGTTTTCTCGTTACTAAAAATAAAAAAAAACAGGGAATTGAGGAAACGAAAGTTCGCGGGGATTATTGAATTCTTTTTCACATAACTAATTCTTGCGAGTCCGTGCCAAGGTGGTATGTAATTAATATGTTAATAATTTTATGATAATCTATAAAATAGGAGTGGTATATAATAATATATAGAGACTATAGTCGGCTGCAGAATATTTTTTCAGCGAATTCAACGGTCACTTACCCCCGTTTCAGACGGGACACCGGTGTCGCGCTCGTATATAATAAGGAGGCATTTGTATTCGAATAAAGGGACCTTTGTATTATGTTTATGAATGCCCAGAGCTAATGAGCCAACGCATAATTTGGCGTTATAAATTAGAACATAAACTGGCTGCGATAATAAAAACATGTCTATCGGCGGCTTGAGAATGTAGCGGCCGACGGAAAAGTGTACCGGACACGCTTTGACTCATTAGCTCGGGGCGTTCATAAATATAATACAAATGCTCCTTTATTCGAATACAAAGGCATCCTTATTATATACGAGCGCGACAACGGTGTCCCATCTGAAATGGGCCTTAGTAGTATTTCATAATAATTTATAAAAATAATTTATCCCTTGATAATTACTACATAGGTACTATAAAGAATTTTCACCCACGTGGCCGCGCGGCTTAAGCGTATAACGCCGTGGGTCCCAGGTTTGAAGCCTGGGTCTGGCAAGTACACATATTGTTTTTCAATTTGTGTGTGAGTCAGGGTATTGACCTAATAGGTTGAGCAAGTGGCCGACATCCATTTCTCGTAAAAAACAAAATCTGTTAATACAAACCTCTGCTCTGTGGAGGCCCATGTGATCCTATTAGGATCGGACATGGTCGAAAAAAAAACTATAAAGAATACAAACTTTGTTAATAATAGTATTTTTTTTAATCCTTCACACTAATTAAAATTAATAATTTTTGCCCGTTTCGAGTCGCCTTTGGGCAGAAATGTACTTGACCATGACCATTCGACCCGCATATATCAGATTCAGCTAATTCGATTTACCAATAATTTACCCATCTGTACTTAATGTAAATACGATAAAATTAAATAATATTCATCCAACTGAAGCTAATCGTGGTGGCCAACTTTTGTGGTACTTACATTAATTCTGAGCCGGCTTCTGAGTCTCTCCAAAATATTTTAATCTTGACGTACTTGCACTTCCTAATAATTTACTAAAGATTTTTTTTATTTAATAAATAATTCACAAGATTTAAAATGTAACACAGTTTATTAAATCCGTTTAATAAATTTTGCCACGATGGCCGAGCGGCTTACGCGTAAACTCAATGTCGTACCAAATAGGTTGAGCAAGTAGTTAACATAATTGTTATTATTTCAGATTTTTCAAACTGACCAATGTTCCTTATTTTCGCCAGTATAGAGCGTTTGTACGAATTTTATTTTGCCGTGGTTGTCTATGAAATCTGACGGGTAGCCTCTCGTAAAAGAGGGCCACTTCCACTCTGTGGTGGCCCATAATAATATCGTCACTGTTCTGGCAGAATACACTAATTCGAAAAAATTACATATTGAGTTAGTTATACCAAAATGCTCCTAATTTCAAACATAACCGTCTGGAAACCTTCTTAATAAATAAACAGTCTTTATTTTAAAGTCATCCTTTTCACGATTACTTAATAAACTCACATGATAGACCATTTCAAACATTTTAACAACTCCAAAGTCAAATTACTCAAAACTAGTATTCTCCAGTTTGTGTGTTCTGCCAGAACAGAGACGATATGGTCTTCTTAGAATCAGACATGGTCAAAAAAGAATTAAGCACCTCAAAAATATCCATATTGGAAAATAGGTATCCAAATTATGAATGTTTAATTAAAAATATCAGATTTTTGAGTTTCGTATATTATTTGATAGTTTAAGAGATTATTTACTCACTCAATCTAATCATGCGGAAATTATTTAGTATTTAAAGATGTTGCAATATCAAAAATAAAATAAAATTTAATTATATTCTTTAATATTTAAACTGCACCTCTGTGGAAAACTAAAATAATAGAATATTATTATAATGATGACCCGATCGCGTTCTACTCGTTATTCCAGCCAATCGATTTCGCAAACCGACTCCGCCCGTGCGCGCCGTTTCAACCCATTGTCAGCGTATATTTATTATAACATGGCAACTTTCCGGACATGAGCGTTAAAATATTATTATTTAGTATCAAAAAAATAGTATTGAATCTAATTCTTTGGTATTTTTATAAACTAGAGTAAAGAAAAATTAATAAACAATAACAAATGGGACTACGTCGGCTCAACAAAAGTTTTGCCAGTCACTAATTCAGATAGGAACTGTTTGACAATAAAAATACTAATTCCAAATTTACACCCTGGAATTAATTCCATAATTATTCCCTATTGCAAACCTAAAAATAATCAAAGACAAATCGTAATGTATTCAGACGACTTTATTTTTAAAATACGTTGTTTCTCTTCGCGGTTCAAGTAACCAGAAAAATATAATATATACCATTAGAAACCAACGGTAATTTTTTGTTCAAGCTGCCATCAAGTTTTCTAGGAATCTGTACCCCTCTTATGCGGTGACCCCAAAGGTTTCCCAAAGGAGCAGCAATACAAAAGAATCTATGAAAGGCAGTAGGAAAAGTTTCCTGATAGATAGCCAAAACTGCGTCGCCACCCGCGAAATCTGGATGGGACGATGATAAGCGATAATAGGCGGCTTTCGTGGTCCAGTGCCTAAAGTACTGTCTTTTCATCCGGGTGCATCTGGTTTGATTCCTGATGTGGTCACAATATATTAAATTTATGTGACGCTCTCAAAACCTATGTGTTTGATTGTTTCGCTATACTACTATCATTGAACCATATGGGCTGTTGTAGACTGTTTAATGATAATATACTTATATATTTTTTGTATTAACACTTTTCTACTGTTTAATTACTTAATACTGATCTATTTCTCTGTTATAATAATATTATTCTTTGTTTCTAAATGCCATGTCGCGAACGTCTTAAATTAGTAATTTGTAATGTTCATAATCTGTAAAAAAAAAAAAAAAAAACACCTATGTAATCTTAAATTAAAAATTTCAATTTAAATTACCTCAATTGCCGCTTACTTGAAAACTTTACTGCACGTTAAAAGGTTTCCCTTCTTCGGCCACGCCCGCCTCTTAACTGGAGCATATATATGGACACCACACAGTACCTACAAGAATTCCTGGCTCGCCAATCTTCTTATGTCATTTTGCATAGCTCCACCCAAGGAACTTAGAAATAATGGAAACTGAAATACCTAACGGGTAAGGCGATAGCAGGTAACCGATCGAATAAGGAAGAATCCGGGTTAAACTTACACACGTGTCAAGAATACATTGTACGTCGAATCATACACTCATTTAATGTTGGTGTGTTATACACACTATTGCACGTGCATAATGCGTACTTCATTTTCGTAGGACAATAAAAACCCTGCATCAACATGCGGCGTATTGAATATAGCCTATCGGTATTCTATTTATTATTTATTCTGTGGCTCCACCGTATACACTCTAGAATATATCACATTTAGGCCTTCCAGGACGCCAGTTGGCTTGAAGAACATACCAGCTAGGTTGAAGCTCTCAAAGGTTTCACTTCACTATATATTATGGCATTGAGACCTACCTACTTCGTTATTATTTTTAATTTGCATGCAAATCATTTTACTGATTTTTTCATACAATATTTTACGTATTTTGGCTATTACGACATGTTTATAATTGTATATCGATAGGTACAATATCTGTGAACTAACCCATTAATATTCTCATCTACTCTGTACGTATAATCTAGGGCACAAATTTTGAAATAAATTGAATATAATCACGACTATAATATTATAGTATGTACTGTAATCAATTCATTTTCTAAATGTTTTTTTTGTTCTTAATAATTTAACTAATCAAAATAGTTCACGTAGCGTTCAATTTGTAGAAATAGAATTTAACAGGCAGATAAAGGCGGGCCCGCACTACAATAATTAATGGGGCAAAAAATGGCCAGGCTCGGCGTGCGAAGGGTTAACAATATCAGACTCCGATTACACACAACTGGAAAATGTAAATTCAGATAAAATAATAATATGTTTAATCCAAAGAAAATGAATCTCTCTCGATTTATCATCATTATGTTATAAACTTATTACAAAACTTGACAGATTGTATCTTGCGAGTTATAATAAAAGCTTATTTTAACCGAATCAAATACAATATAACAATAAGTAATTACTTGTACTTTTGTTAAAAGCCCCAGTACTACACAATAAAACACTAATACTAATTACTTGTACCACAAAATTTATAACCAATTATGTACATACTGTAAAAAATATTTTAGACAAAAACAACTTCTTAAAACATTAGAAACATTCATATTAGAGAAACAATCGTCAGTTGAAAATTTATAATTATTATTAACAACCTCAAAAAACATCCATAATATTAAAAATAGACAGAGTTGAATTCGGACACACGTCCAGATAAGTGATTGTATTTTTATCATGAGCATTAATTCTAACAACTACACTATCTTAACTCCACTAATATAATACGAGTAGCAATCATCATATTTGTTATGTATTATTACAAGTATGATTATAGATGGCGTTGGGTGTAACCTAAATTTATTAAACACATTCATATACCGGTGAATATTTTTCATAACTCTTATTATTCAATACGGAATATTATATTATAGTATATAATATAATATTCCATACTAGGCTCTTATTTAAAGCTTACCATCTTAAGAAAAAAAATGCTCATTAATGTATTTAAATAATATCTATAATATTTTATATTCTACGAAAATAATATAATTTACCAACGACATCTGTCGCTTGCCCAATCAGTAATACGTAAGCAGTTATGGCACCTAATACAATTAAAATAGCACTGCAAGTTATTTGTAACACTGCATACAACACATACATACGATCGCACACGTATTGTAATATATATATATATGTATTTTTTGTAATTACATGCAGATGCAGAATAGCCTCGTGGTCAAAATGCTCAACTAAATTTATAGCGTTAAGTTTTGATATAATATATTATAAAAAGGTATCATCATCATCAGCTTGAATCTATCCACTGCTGGATGAAGGCCTCTTCAAGCTGCTTCCACTTCTCTCAGTCCTGTGCATTGCGTTGCCACGTACTTCCGCAGAACTTTATCATTTCATTGATCCAGCAGCCTCTAGGTCTACCTTGCGACGTTTTGTACTTCTTGGATTCCACTAGATGACTAGATTTGTTCAACGATTGTCTCTTCTTTGAGCTATGTGTCCAGCCCATCTCCATTTAAGGCTTTTAATAAACTCTATTACATCGCAAACCCTTGTCTGCTTTCTTATCCACTCATTCCTCTTCTTGTCCTTTCGCGTTATGCACAGCATGCACCTCTCCATACCACGTTGTGCTAATCTAAGTTTATGGATCTCTCTTTTACTTAGGGTCCATGTTTCACACGCATATGTGATCACGGGAAACACACACTGGTTGAACACTTTGCGCTTTAGGCACAGTGGAAGGTCACTTTTTAAGACATCATTCAGGCGGCAAAGCACTCCAGCCTAGCTTTGCTCTGCGAACAATTTCATCAAATATACATCTATCTATAGACACTTGTTGTCCCAGGTATAATAATATAATATTTTTTGTTCAGAAAAATACTGAAGATGATCAATGCATGTAAATATGGTTATCTTAGAACTTTTAGTTACCTATCACAGCCTACCTGCCTTTAATTGGTACCCTTCGTACGTGGAATATACCTACATAAGATTTAAGAATGTCAGATACTTATTAATTACATTACACAATTTTTTAAAAGTTCCCCGGTGGTTATTATAAATTTGCCAATATTTTCAAATTTGTCGACATTGATCATGAGTGATGAGCTTGAAGAAGCCTCACTCAAAGACATTAAATTTTGTCTTGTAGGCTTGATTAATTTGGTATTCAAGTAATCCATTAGGTAAAATGTATAGTAATAATTATTTTAGTATTATAAATATTATGTATTTTGCGTTAACGTACTCATTTTAAAATACAACAAACATATTATTTTCCAGTTGATATTTGAATAGATGACTAGAGTATTACCAACATAATAATGCATTGCTAAGTCTTGCAAGCCGATACATTGTTGTGATCATATCCGGAAATTTGTACGTAAACAGTTCACCGCAGGACACTTATTCGTGGGCCGCAGTACGAGAAACATGAGTTCGTGTAACATTTAATCAAATGACGAGTTCTTCGTTAAACATTTCACCGTGGAGTATATTTGTACATATGCTACAACATGTGGCGAATTTTATTGAATGTCTTTATTAGGTTATGTTAAGTTAGGTTAGGTTAGGGTTAATCTAATTGGAACACTACTATTACAGTACAATACAGTACTATGCAAACTATCGCCGCATTTTGTAAGATACGTACAAACGTATTCCACAGTGAAATGTTCAACGAAGTACTCGTCATTTAATAAAATATTATACGTACTCATGTTTCACGTACTGCGGCGCACGAATAAGTGTCCCACGATGAACTACATACGTACAACTTACATATTGTAACCGTTGTGATTGGGGTATTATTTCATAAAATATATACTTTTATTCATTTGTTCGTATCAGATAAACGATGCGAAGGCCTGGTCTCTTTCTTACCTACATAGATCACTCTGTCGTAAGCTGTCATTTGTGGTTACATGTAAATTGTACCTAAAACATTTTACCGTGGAACAGTTCACCGTGAGCTTTTTTAACGGAAAGAGATGACCGTATGTCAGTATACCATATGGTCTCCAATTTTATTAGATTCACTATGAACATTAATTCAATTTTCATATCTGATTTTGGCAAAATTCATGAATTTCATGAATGCAAATCTAATCTATTATACCTAACCTAATAAATATTCCAGTATATCGACTATTTTCAAAATTTGTTTGCTGCTGGCTTCCTGTAAAGTGTAAACCGACAAGAACCGTATTCTATTTAGACATGAATTTTATGTCAATACTATATAAATAACCCAAAGAGGTTAGACGGTCTTTAATATACGACCATATATTTCCGATACAATATTTTTCCGTGAAGTGTGATACATACAAGTTTCCAGACACGAATAATATGTATACTTTTCCATGATTCGTTTATTCTTACTCAGGCAAACGAGGCGAAGACCTGGTCTCCTACCTACATGGATCGCTCCTTCGTATGCTGTCATTTGTAACTTATGTCTTTGGAATGGGGCGAATGTATAAATTAGGTATCACTCCAAAGCAACAATCTGTAATTAGGTCTAATCTGTATTCAATTTATACTGTGGTCTTGCTTACTATAAAAAATATTGTAAAACAAACACTTGGGAAGATTTTACTCGCATATAAATCGTTTATTATGTTAAATCGTCCTTTCTCTAGTAAAGAGATCATAACCCATTTTATTGCCATCCATTTTGAATGTCACTTTAAGATTAAGGTTATTAGTAGCTACCTATTATCGTTTTTATATTCTTTATTCAAAAAGTTCTTTATTAATGTAAGACGTTATTTAGAAATAATTTTGAGTATTGTAGAAAAAGTCCTGTAAGTTTCAAAAGAAATATCAAGCACTAAGAAATAAGTATTCAGACAGCGTAAACCAAGAACTACCTAAGTAAATTTTATGTTAACTTTGAATATAGTACCTACCTAGTTTTATGGCAAAATTTTTAAATTACCTACTCTATTTTATTTTCAATAGAATTAACATATTTTTAAAGAATCTACGCGGTATGAATTTTAAACAAGTTGAATCATAATAAATATAATTTACTTGTCATAAAATTTAACCAAGAGTGTCACGTATATCTTCACCTTCACAATGGTAAATGTAATGTATCAGTCAAGATATGGTTAGTAGAATAAATAATGCAGCCATTTAAGAAGTCATCCATATACAAATATATCGTATAGTTTTGTACCGTATGATATACTTAATATTTAGCATTTAACTTAATATGTATAATACGGTATATAAACGAATATGATCAGACACTTCCTGAAAATATATTTCCATGAACAGAAAGAAGTTAAGTATGCCACACTCATGGTCCCCACAAGGGGGGGGCTGACGGGCTTTAGCCTGGGTGCCCGGGCTCTGGAGGGAACCGGCGTTGCGGATTGACTAGATAAATGATATAAACATGTCATAAAGTTGCCTTAATCGCAAAAATTGTATGATGTGCAATGTAATTTTTGATTATTGTGTGTCGATACTCGACACCTCCACAATTAAAGTATATGACGTATTAAAAATAAAAAAATCGCTAGTATTACACTGAATGTACCCTTAATTTGTCAGAAAATACAATTTGACATCACACAGTACATCACACTGCCTTTAACCTTGGTAATAGGTAGGGGCCCGCCAAAAATCCTAGCCTGAGGGCCCGGTTCAGAATGTGGGGGCCATGCACACCATATAATTTAAGAATCTCCTCTAAACGTCACATTGGACCTGTGAGACCTATTTCAATCAGATATACCATAAGCAGAGAAAATCATATTTTATTAAAAATGTATGAAAATTATTTAACTGTCTTCTTTATCTGACTTTACTTGGTACCCAAATAATGTACTAATTCAGTTTAAAGCTATGACGCCTTTGGCAATATCAATATTGGAGTTGTGGACAGAACGCTCTCTACTAGGCTACTAGCGTGCCACATGAATAAACACCAAATATTCTTATTACTTATTCTTCCACCGAAACTCAAGCGTTACACAGCGACTCTAAAATAGCATTATAAAAACTTTGTAAAAATGTCAAGACCCACTTTACTGGAGGTAACATAAATATTTAATCAGTATTCTCGTTAAAATCAGGAACATTCTTCTCGATGGCTGAAGATGAGCTGGCTTAAAGAAATAAAATAGAAGTATAGTTCCATGGCAAATAATTGGGATAATAATCCCATATGACAAACATTTTGACAAAAACATATTTATATATATTTAAATAACTGAGAGTTTCATTTATAGTTCCATCCTGTATTCCTTCTGTTATAGACTTCCGCCATCTGCCAACCAGATCAAATGTTCACTCACCGAGCGACATCCCATCCCATTGCCATTTCATCTACTTCAATCACATCGCGTACTCTCGTGTGCTCCCTTATATATTTTTTTTCTTTTGCATGTTTCTGCGTTATGCTCAACATGTACCTTTACATGACACGTTAAACCACTTATAAAGTTTTTTTTTCCATCAAATGTCCATTTTACATGCATGCCATATATGAGCACTAGTAGTAGATACACATTGGTTGAACACGTTCCGCTTAAAAGACAATGGATTTTTTTTCACAG
Organism: Rhyacophila brunnea; assembly: GCF_057557595.1. Taxonomy (NCBI): domain Eukaryota; kingdom Metazoa; phylum Arthropoda; class Insecta; order Trichoptera; family Rhyacophilidae; genus Rhyacophila; species Rhyacophila brunnea. The sequence goes on along the minus strand of NW_028232893.1, from coordinate 15,953,637 downwards.
TATGCGAGAAACGATTATTCAACTGTGAAATTATTTGTGAACAACTTGATTGAAAGATTTGATATCGACTACTCATAATTTATATACATATCACAACGTTTTTCTTGACTCGTATTCTTATTTGTCCGGTGGTTCTTTGTCCGGTACAAATCTTGCAATCGATTTTTAACTAACTTCCGACTAGCTAGACATTTGAAACTTTTAGAATATATCATAACACGATGCCAATGCATTTTTAGCCATCTTAAAGTAGAATTGAATATATTTTCAGTTAATTCTGTTTTGTATGAAAAGTTATTTGGACACCATTATTGGTTGCTACTAAATTATTAATATATACGTTCGTTAGGTACTATGGAAATCAATATGACATGTCAAAATGACGTTTCAGTATTATTTCTATCAAGTACATTTTTTTTCATCGTTTAAGCTAGTCAAGTCAAGTTTATATGATTCAACAGAAAATTTAAAAACCTTGTATATAAAAAAATCTTTTTATCTTGTAATTTATATATAGTAACATCTATCGACGTTAAATAGAACTAACGGGCGATAATAAAATACTTGTTACAAAAATCGATGTTAACCAAACTTATATATAATATAAGTTTGGTTAACATCGATTTTTGTAACAAGTATTTTATTATCGTCTGTTAGTTCTATTCAACGTCGATAGATGTTACTATAAGCAACTCATAAAGTTGTAAGAATATGTTATGCTAACAGACTCCACTCACTAAGGTAATGCAATAGTTAGACATACAGGCTACTTTCTCTCCCAGGTAATACGATTAGTTAGAAGCTGACTGACAACGCCCTCACCGCAACTAACGAGTAACATACGAAGCCTTTGACGTTTAAAAACACAGTAACGTCAGTAAACTTGTCAAATTGCAGTCCACTCACTGATGTTACAAAAGAGATGTACAGTTCTAAGGACGATTCGCGCTTACACTGCTCATAAAGCGCCTTGTACGTACAATACGAATGCGATCACAACTGTATCTCAACTCGGAAAAGCCTGCAGAAAAATATTTTCTGATCTCACAAACAAACACAACTTATTCCATTGTATCAAACGTTGACTAAATAAGCTAGAATGCCAAATTACATTTAATTGCAAAGGCATCAATATTTCGTGCATGAACGAAAATACAATGACAGTTGCTAAACTTTTAATTAGTGATGTCATATCCAGTTCCATCATTACTACTGTGCCATTGAAAAAAAAATATCGTCTTCTAAGTTAATGGCGATTTCATAGTTTTCCCAGTCGAGTCGCATGAATAGTTCTTCCAGAATGGTGGTGAATAACTTAGGTGACATCATGTTGCCTTGCCGGATACCAGTGGCGAAAGGTGGAGGTAGGCTGTTAAGATCAGCCATAGATAGTGTACACTAAACTTTGTCAGTCATACGTATTGTGTTCATTGGAATAAGTCTACAATTTACAGACGGTGTTGGTTAGTTTTTTTTAAAATTCAATTAAACCCTACAAAACCAAGTCATAATAAATAATAGTCAAAAAATACTCGTCTATTTATAAAATATCTAAAATTATGCAATTAAATCGTACACAACTTTGGATATTTTATAGATAGAATAATATTTTTTAACTTATAGTTTGGTTTGGGCAAGGTTTTGAATTTAAAAAAAATGAACCAACAATAATGTGTAATTTGTATTCTTAATCCAACGAAAACAAAATAACTATGAATGAAAAAAAGTGCACAAAGTATAGCAAAACTCTTATTATGAGTTGGTTTATGCGATTTTTAAAAACTAACCAACACCATCTGTAAATTGTAATCTTAGTTCAATAAAAACAAATACGTATGACTAACAATGTTTAATGTGCATTATTTATGGCGGATCTTAACAGCCTACCTCCACCCTTCGCTACGGCCGGATACCCTTGCTAATAGGAATAATGTTAAAATTTTGTGCATTTTTAATCATGATGAATAACAAAGTTTGTCTTCTTTTTCAGGTGGAACGGCAGCATCTTAAGATGAAATCGAAAATGGTAAGAATTCAAAATAAAACAAAATCAATCAATATTATTAGGTATGTAAGAATAAGAGATTTAATTTTAGACCTCCACCTTCACAAATTAAAATTTAATTTTGTTTTGTTTTGTAATATCTATTTTTTTTAGAATTATTAACCCATAGCTTATGGGCCGCACAAAATTGTGTTTTTGCTAATTACTTTTCAAATGCAAATTAACACGTTAATTACAAAATTAATTAAAAGGGCTCCATAAGCATTGTTTTAATAACCATGTCCTTGCTTTTTCGTACAAGGTAGTTGCTAGTAATTTTGAACAATCACAAACACCCAGGCTTTGAGAAAAACACATAAATATTATGCCCTTACCGGGATCGAACCCAGAACTTTCGGGCGGAAGGCCAGCGCCTTACCCACTGCACCACGAGAGCCGCCTGTAATACCTAATTGAGATCCTGAGGATTAAACGAATACAAGGGATACACACACACACACACACATTTTCTATAGCTTCATATACCCACCTATTATTGCATAAACTATAAATTTAATGTACCTAACTGCGTTGTATAAAAAGTTATTATCATCTTATTTCTAACATTGGATCATATACAAAATGTGTATATTTATCATTAATCATGATTGAAGATTGTTAGATTCTTTATTTTTGGATATAATAATTTACGTATATGGAACATCCATCCATCGGATTCCGGCCAATATGCTTTACCAATTTAACTATCTGTGCCCTACCATAATCACAAAATATCAACCACAAATAACCAGAAATGTTCGTAGTTAATATTATTTGCGCTTCAGTTACGTGACTATTAATTAATATCGTCGTAATAATATAGGATGTAGATGGCAGGTAGAGGAATATTGCCTGGAATTCCATGGATACACAAGGCCTGTCTGGTGCCATATTAAAAAAAAATATTTTCTAATAAGTATGTTTCTGAGCCGATTCCATATAAATTATGTTCAATGAAGAATGTTCTTTTTTAAATCTTGTGAATTTTTCGTTATATAAAAGAAATATGTTATAAAATATACTTATTCGCAAGTATTTACAAGGACGTCAATAGTAAAATTTAGTTAACATCTGATGCCAGCTGTAAAAATTAACATAGCATTTAGTATGGGTACTACATTTTGCGGAATTTGAAGTACCCATCGAGCTAAGATATTAGTATTAATTCGCATGAATCGTATATAGATCGACAGCTCAAAATTTTAGAGTATTCACATGTACAGTGAAATATGCCAGTTCGAATCACTCCGAGTCCAAATGTTTTTCAATGATTTTGTTTATAAGGTAGATTAAATTATGTAGAATTAAGTAGGTATATTCCATAATATAAAATAATAATTTTCTAAAACATGTAAATATCGTCCTTTTATATCCTCGTGTTGCAATTTAGTCAAATACTACTATAACATTCATTAAAATTAATCTGCTAAGACCTTTTACAATTTTAATTAAAATAAGGGTGAATGTAAAGCAATTAAATAATAATATGTATGACACTGGCCGTGTCCAATTAAATGCAATACTAAATTAAAATAATTCGGCTTGCTTTAGGTAGGCCATCTGACTTTCGATCCGCTAATATAAATCATATCCGCCGATAATTGTGTTAACCCCCTCGCTCCCGAGAGGGTGCACACGCGCACGCCTTGATTAAATGGCCGAGGCGTGAATTAAAAACCCCTGTACGGAGGCATACTTTTTATTCGTATTGCAAAGCCATTTATTTATATGGGGTAAAGGTCTTGAACCCGTGTTATCTTCGATTTATCACCGCGTACAATGGCCGAATTGGTGTCGTGTTCGAATGCGTGTAACGGGCTTTAAAGGGTTGGATTTTAGGCATGGCCCGAAAGTAATGGATGTTAAATTTTGCCATAAAAATGTTAGTATCTTGTATGAAAGCCTCGATCGATAAGCGTAATTACGAGTACATTCCAGGATATCAATTTTACAGCGGATCTGCTTTTATTACATAAGAAATTCTTTAATACGTATTAAAATATTCTAAAATATTACATCTACCATGTAATTTCACAAGCAAAAGGTGTATAATAAAATCCCATTAGAGATTTTAACGCATATTTTTCTTAGAAGACACTCACTTTAGCGTCAAATTTAGCATAGTAATCAGGTGTAGTAATTTAATTAGGGTAAAATGATATTACTTTAAGAGAAAAATAGCAACTAAGCTTTTGTTCTAGATTAGCGATCAACAAAATTACACCATGTGTTATTTTAGACAATGAAAAGGCTTACTTTATTTAAATATGGAAAAAAATCTTTTCACTTCGCCAATGTGCTTTTCAAATTAAGCTACGGGCATTCTACTTAATTACGACGAATTTAACCAATCATTTTTACATGAAATGTCTATCAAATTGCCTTAATAATGTTGGCTATCGGTTTTTATACACTAAATCGAAGTAGGTATCAATTAAATGCCTGAATTACTATTTTTTTCAAAAAAGATTTTTTCTAGTAGGTATATACATAAGATGTTTTCAAATTGTATATTATGTTTGTCAATATAATATCATGAGGTTACTGTCAAAAGTTGGTAAGTCTCAAAATATGGAATAATTGCAATAATTTGAAGTTTGACATGGCTTCTAAAATCAGGCATAATGCTAATTTCTTTGTTCTTTTTGTGCGTGTTATGTATATTGGATAATCTTAATTTTTTTCTTGGCATATTTTCATATAAATACCATAGTAAACTGTTAATATATGAAACATCGACTTACCAAATTTTGGTAATAACCAATAATATAGAATGTTATATTCTCAAATCCTGTGAATTATTCGTTAAAAGAAATAGCTGTTTATTATTAAAATATTGAAACCTCAGACCAATGAAAAGTATCAAATCACAGCTCTGAGATTGATGTAATATCCAGGAAGACATTTCACTTATAGTTATACAGTTTATTTAGAATGAATTTGAGAAACACAGCATAAAACTGCGACTTACATGATATTATAATGTTTATGGGTGACCAGTGAAACGTGTGTGAATGCATTTAATTGTCATTTATTTGAGTCTATTATATAAAACATGTTAATTTGGACTTGTATGTGTGGCTGTTTAATATGCATGTGCTTCCCGCCGAGGCTTGTAATGGACTAGTTAAATCAGGGCCACTACATATATGACCTGTATGAGGATAATGAACATTCACAAGTAAAATTCACTTTTAGTACCTAATAATATATACGACACTTGACATTTACTACTTGTTTCGCGGTTTCATTTAAGTAATATATTTTGATTTAATTTTTTAATTGAGCTTATTTTAACTTAACGCAAGTAAATACTTTTTTGGTTGTCCAGAATATATTATAATAGGTAACAATATGCTACCCGTAATTTTAGAACAACTGGTTTACATAATATCTTTTATACGTTATTCTATTTGGATTTTTTTATACAATAACAAATAACATCAATCACAAGAGACATTATTTACCTGTCATCGACAAAATAAAGTGAATTTCATGAAAATTGTCGACCTTTTTTATCAACACATGGTCGATATTCAAATTGGTTTTTCAGTATAGCAAAAATAAAAATAAGAACACTTTTATTATGGTAAATATTTAATATACATCATTTAAAAAGCATCAGCCACATATTATATATAAGAATCTAAGATTTTTAAATCTTGTGTATTATAAATAATAATCATAATATACAAGTGAAAGAACGCCGATATTAAAATTAGTTAAAACTTGACACCATATAATATAACTTCCACAGTCATCATGAATCACACAGTTCATTACCTACTATTATCAAATTTTGAAAAACTTAGGATACGTATTAAAATTAATTGAATTAATTCACACCAGTCACAGATGGATCTGTAGTAAATAGAATAAGTGCAAGAGAACAGCGAAAATATGAGTTCGAATCCCACCCGGGCCAACCTTTGTTATTAAGAATCTCACCATTAACATTATTAAATCCTATTTGTAGGCAGTATTATTTATATATTATGAAAAAAAACATCGCTATTATATTTAATTGACACCTGACGTAATCTGCAATCATGTTTCCAATATTATTCCTTCATTAATTTCACACAATTAATTGTGTCCCTAGATTTCAAAATCAGCCAAGTCCATAATAGATGAATAGGAGAAAAACAGCTTTTTGTTTTCTTAAATACACAGTCACAAGGGTGAAAGTTTATATTATTTCGAGTATAAAATATTTAAAATTAATAAATTCCACATTTTTATAATGCTAAAATGTTAGAAAGCAATAGTTCTTCAGCAATTCACAAAAAAGTCAATAATACCTAAAAGTGGACTTGGCTGATTTTGAAATGTAGCGACACAATTATCGTATTAAATAGTTAAGATAATTAATTCACAGGGATAATTGGTGGATCGGTAGCTTAAAGGATAAGTACACTTAAACACACCCAAATATATACATCCAAAATACACCCAAAAATGAGAAATATTATTTTGAATCCCACTCGATCCAAACTTTGTTGCTAGACCTTTTTCTGGAGTTTTTGAAAATTATGTATTATAATAAGAATCAAACATTCTTAAATCTCGTGTAAATTCGGTATTGAATAAAAAAAATGTAAATTATGCTATATAATTCGCACTGGATATATTATTTATACAAACATGACGTGTAAGTATATACGCATACTTTTAAAATAGCCGATAATTAAAAAGGTTCTAGATCAGGCTGTACAAAAGTAAGGGGATATATTACTAATTTATGGACCCGTATATAAAAGAATCTGTAGGTACAGTTATGGTCACAACGCACCTTTTTCTTTTAAAACGAGTACATACTTACAGACCGTTTCACCTAAGCATTCTTGTTAATTTCTCACTGAATTTAATCTTTGAGCAATATTAATAAATTTTTCATATTATAACATTTATTATTATTATAAAATATGTATTTAATGCAATAACATCGTACTTTACCGTTGTAATTTAATATTTATGTTACACCGAATGTGTGAAATTGCATATTACACGAAATCGGCAATATTTAGCCTAATTCATGAATAAGGCAACGGGCTTTCATTATTCATGAATTAGGCAATTTATCTGCCGAGTTCGTGAATTTGGCAGGGTATGGAATTCTTAAACTGTCAGCATGACAGTAGAAAAAGTAAATTTAATACGGATGGCTTTATTAATTATAATTGGACATAATATAATATTATTATAATTAGGTTAGGTTAGGTTTTTTAATTCTGAATTCAACTGAATGTCCTTTTTGAGGTTAGCTAACAAGTGTCAACAAACTATCACATCATACTATTACAAACAAACAATCGACCATTGCCTGAGACCCAAACACGAATCAAATCGCAAAAATACCTTTTTACCTACCCCATAAAATTTGTCGCAATTAGTATGTCACCTTGTAGCATAGAGGTAATGCACGGACGGAGCGTAAACCCAGGAGATACAGGGTTCGATTCCCTGCCGGGGTGTCTTACTTTTTTCAAAAATATTTTTTCTATTGGTTACAATAATATGTGTCGCTAGATTTCAAACACAGCCAAGTCCATAATATATGAATAGGAGAAAAACAGCTTTTTGTTTTCTCAAATACACAGTCACAAAGGTGAAAGTTTATATTATTTCGAGTATGGAATATTTAAAATTAATAAATTCTACATTTTGATAACGCAGAATGTTAGAAAGCAGTAGTTCTTCAGCAATTCACAAAAAAAGTCAAAAATACCTATTGGTGGTGTTGGCTGATTTTGAAATGTAACGACACATATTCTCTCAGAAGTGTTTTTTTCAAAATTATGTATGTTTAATATGATAATGTTTTAAACACATTACGGGAATAAGTTGTTGAAACAGAGTGTATTCACCTAACTAAAGAATCATTGTGGCTGCGGGTTGGATTTAATATAATGCGTTCTGTAATGGGTTATTCGGTAATTTCATTTATATAAAGTGATTTTGGCCGCAACGCGACGTAATCCCGATACCAGAAACGATATATTGACGCAGGGAAATGGGATTCATTATAGCGTTGGAAAATTTGGGTTTCCAATCACAGAATGTGGGGAGGTAATAGCAATTTAAAATGTGATATCTTGTATCGATCGAAGCTAAGATACAACCTATTGTATTTTATAAAAAAGGTTTTTTTTCTTTAAAGTCTTTGTCTCTCTCTCTGATGCGTATATCATTTTATTTTGTTATATTCCATATAAGTACTGCCATATTATGTTACCCCTAGTATGTACTTTAGGCATTTCCAACGATAATTTTGACAGCTCGCCCTATATGCATATCGACTGTAGAAAGGAAAAAGGACGTAATCCACACAAATCAAATTTTACAGGACGCTCAAAAACATCTTTGTTATGGTTTTCGGTCAAAGATAAAATGCCAAATAGACACAACCGTGAAGTGCATAACTTAATAATAATTTGGTTTTTATATCCCTAATCTAATAAAAATAATTGAGCTAATTAAAGAAAAACAAACACAAATGATGGTTAAGTCGTTTTTCCCACTTCACTTCCATCTTCTTTTAATAATTGCTAGCTAAATTTAGATAATAAATCGGCATTTGCAGCTTACATCTTTTATACACTACATGTATTTAGTCTTGTACGACGTTATTATCAAATAAAAGCTATTTTGAAAAAATTACGTCCTTTTTCCTTTCAACAATCGATATAATAATAGTTATTATTGAGTCGAGAAAATGTAAAAACCGTTTAAATTCAGTAGTAATAATATGGGTAATATGATTTCATTGAAATTTTAAAATATAATTAATATTTATCATGTATAATTTTTATTTCTTAACCAACTTGATGAACCTCACATGACGAAAAAGAGATGGTGTAAATCCCAGTGCTTTAAACTGATGCGTATATTTTTGGTACAGTTCGGTTATGATGAATACAGCGGCAAACACATTTTGAAAATAGCCGATATACTGGATTATTTTTTAGGTTAACCTTACCAAACCTAACCTAACCTAACCTAATCTAACCTAACCTAACGTAACCTAACCTAACCTAACTTAACCCAACCTAGCCTAACCTAAACTAACCCAATCTAACAAATATTCCAGTTGTATTTCCTCATAACCAAACTGTACCGATGTTTCATTACCATCGCGCAGTAGGCTCTTTGCACTGTAAAATAATAAGTGATCAAAACAAGATCAAAATTTGAATACATAACAATATTTATTTGTAATAGCGAAAAATAAGTGTTGTTTTGTAGTAACGTCTCAGTATTCTTAGCCAAATATAAGTTATTTGTTCATGTTGAAGAATGTCAATTTTTCATAACACTTACGAAAATATTAAATAATATTAAATTTGTGTTGCACAAAAGTGATACACTGAAACTTGAATTTTAATTTAAATGCGTTATTTGTTCCTGTACAAGCTGATTGTATCATTACTTAACAACTATATAAAATGACACATACTGACTAAAAACCATTTGTATATTATAATATACAATCAGAATGTTTGACCACCTAAAAACACATAAAACGACACATTTTAAATGTATGTTCTAAATGCACCCAGACAATGAGTTAAACTATAAAATTATCAATAATGTCAAGAACCTGAGGTATCATTTTGTATTATATACATTTAATTTGTATTGTAACCTCATCGAGAATTGAACCCGGAGTCTCCCGATGTGAAGCCAGTGCCTTATACATTGGACTACGACGACTGCCAAACAAACCAATATTAAGTGTTTTTCAATAAATCTACGTATTTTAAATTCTTCTATTATTAACAGAATAATAAGTCTTGGCTTATTTTTAAATACAGAGAACTTCAAAGAGATTCATTATATTTTAAGCGTCAAAGTGTCTTTCTTTTGTGATATTCATGAGCAGGGTAGAGACCCACCCAAAATCGCCTTATACAAAAATCTTAAAAACAAAACGTATTTTTTCGTCTTTTTTATTTTTCATCCCCTTTAAGTTAAGTCAAACGATTTTTTATTGTCCTTTAAAATTGCGGAAAATAATAAGCGGCAACTTTTTGTTTTGAATTTATTGTTAAATTTCTATAGAAAGGGATGACAATTTTGCGTTTCATTTAACATAAGCCTGGCGTGCGGTGCGTTATATATATATATATATACAGATCTAAAAAAATGGGGTTTGAATAGACAATTTTGAAGAAATTCACATTTGTTTAAGCAAAATTTGCGCGAATCTGTTTGAAATACCGTTATAACTAATGTACAATATGTTATATTATTACCTACTGATTGTAAATGTGAGTGGACTGTATGAAATAGGGTTAGATTGAAACGATGGAAATGAGAGAGCATATGTACTAACTATCATGATATTGTCTTGTATCTATCATGGTACTGGCTGGTTGACGGATTTTAAGAACACTATTTAAACGTATGCAGTCGATCGTAAGCTACTTGATGACTTCGATTCACCCTATTGATAATATTGTCGCGTAAATCGTAGATACTCCTATATCACTCATTCATAGTATATAGAATACCAAATATCCCACTTTAATGAACTAAATGATGCCACTTGCGCAAATGTATTGCTGTCACCATGAAGATAGGACGTAGAGTTTGGATGTGGAAATTGATTCAAACTTCTACTTCTAATATATCCAACTAGTTAAAGTACCCGCTTTTGCTTTAAGTCAAATCCTGGGCCTCAAAAGCAACTCAAATATAATATTATTAAAGTTAAATTAATTGAAATTTTAATTTTAATTCTTTCAATTTACCCTCGGTTGAAGTTTTAAATACAACAACTCTTTGATCAGATTAGTGGCTACACTGAAACTAAGCTCTTTTTTTGCTCGTATATCTACTATTATTTTAAATGTCACTTTAAACTACGAGTATCATATATATTGTTTTAACAAGTAACAGATTGTAATTTGCATTTTTTAAATATTATTACTGTACGTTCAGATAGTTAATAACGTCCGAGCGGTAATATTAATTAGACAATTACTCAGTGGCAAAGAGTAGCTTTTGGACCGAGGTAGGCTGTAGAGATCAAAGAAAAAGAACACACTTATTAGGTATATTTACGGGAAATAAGAATAAAATACGATATTACTACTGATGAATTGATGACTAATTCGATAAAATTCCAAGAACTCAATAGCGACATAAAATTATTGAGCAATGAGTTTAAATTATTTATTTTCCAAAAATTTAATGTTTAGTAAATGGTCAAAAATCATTAGAATAATCAAAATTATTTTTTATTTTTAAATACAATCTATATTTATTTATATGTGATTGAATGCCATAGAAATTATTTTTTAAATAATTTAATCATTAAATCATTTTTAAAAATATAATATTACATGCAAATATTTTAGGTTTACGCAGCATTGCCTAATGTTTTGTATGGACTGCTTGAGACATCAGGTCACGTGACATAAAATTCATACAGAAAATTCACTATTCATGGCAAATAATTAGACCAATTTGTTAAAGACATTTGTCGTGCTGATTCATATTTGTTTAAACCTTTCTTTATAATACATTTCTACTTTCCTACATATACGATAGATGTCGTTAGCAAATTAAATTATTTTTTTAAAAATAAAGTGATTATAATACATGCATAAATAATTTTTCTTAAGAAGGTAGGCTTTTAAAAAATAGTCGATTAATTTTAAATTCAGCTTGGTTTCAGTATTGGTTCAAAACTTTACAAGTTGACACAAGCCCAGCACTCTAGTTGTTACATTTGTCATATTTTACCACGTTTTTAATAGCTCGTATTCTTGTTTGTCCGGTACAGATTTTTTCTTGTGCAGTACATATTTTTTCTTGTTTGTCCAAGATTTTTAACTAACTTCCCGAATAGCTAGACATTTAAAACTTTTATAACATATCAGAACACGACGACAGTGCGTTCTTTTAATACTCTTGGCCATCTTTAAGCAGAATTGAGTTAATTTTCAGCTAATTCTGTTTTGTATGTTTCGGAAAAATTTCGTTAAAAGTAATATACCACTCACTATTATTGGTTGCTAAGTGGGTCCTAGCAACTAAATTATTAATATATACGTGCGTTACCATGGAAATCAATATGAAATGTAAAAATGACATTTCTGTATTCTATAATATTTATTCAGTATTTCTATTAAGTACAAAAAAAAAATATTAATATATTATAGAATGGTCAAGTTTATATGATTCAACAGAAAATTTAAAAACGTGGTATATAAAAAGTTCTTTTTATCTTGTAATTATTTATATTTATTTTACATAAACATTAAATTACGTACTTAGTTAAAAAATGATATTGTTATGTAGAAATTGTTATGAACTTACAGTACTTTGGCAAATATTATTATGTAGAGGACTTTTTGATGTTTTTAAACAACAGTAAAATATAACTGCTATACGAATAGTCACCTAATCTATTTACTTAATAGGGTAGTATACTTGTTTGGAGTACAATATAATTTATTTAAGTCTTTAAACTAGGGGTTCGCAATTGATGTTTGATCAAAAACATGTTAAATAATCAAGAAGTGATTGGCGTGACATTTTTTTGCAATGAAACTTTATAGTTTTATAAGGTAGAAAAAATATTCACAGAAATCGACAAAAACCTTCATACTTATATTATGTATGTTTTTATTGAACAAAAATAATGGGTCTAGGACAATTAATTCAGCGCTGGGATAACTGGGTGTTACGCAATCGAATGATATTCGAAAATAAATAGACGTTCGTCAATTATAGATACTTTTAAAATATATAATATAATATAAATAATACTTGGTGAGAATTAAAATATGCACACGAAAATAATAATTTAATGTATGTGCATAATATGTTTAAGTTCCAACGGGAAGATAGTTCTTTTATTTTTATATGAAGCGTCGGACATTAAAATTCTGAATCCACAATAAATGTTAGGAGAAAAAACTATTAAGTAGTAGATAGAAACTTGTTAAACTTCCTCGTCTACTTTCTGTATCAAATTGTATCAAACGTCTATTTATTTCATTAATGGACGTTATTTCATTCGACAGTGCGGCGCCTTGTTCTGGCATCCAGTTCTCCCAGTGCTAAAAGAATCTAGTAGGTAACATGCAAAGCAAGCAAAATTGCGCCGCAGACCACTTTTTTATTTTATTAAACAAAAAAGTTTACTTTAAAAAGACTATTTATCAAAATTTATAAAACTTATAAGACAAATAGAATGAAATTCGAGAATATATTATTATTTCAGGAAGAAATTTTATTGATTCTACGTTTCCACAAACTTGCACTTAGTTTGATAGTTATACCAGACATTTGTGATAAAACTTAATATATTATGGCCGAAAAATATACTTTCAATATTTTAACGGATTTTTTAAATAATTAAAACAAAATTAAAAACTTGTATTTAAAAAATACTGAATATTTTTATTTTATGACTGTAGACACACTCAAATAAGAGTACGCTGTTGGGAAACCCTGCCCCACATAATTCGAATGATAACGCAATAAAAAGTACTCAACGACTTTGTAAGTTATACCCCATAACGAACTCTACGCATATACATTTCTATTATAAAAAAATAAAAGTCGTATCCGGCACGACGCTGACTTACTTATATGTTACAAGCCCCGAGCGACCTATTACGCATTTTCTGTATGATTAGCCGTATTTCCCGTTAAAATTCACTCTCTCGTCGGAATAACATTAGCATAATAATGAAACCATTAAGTAAAAGTTTCTAACAACCGGCTACAGCCAGCCCGCGTATTTTTCTTACAGTTTTTCTTCTAGCGAGTTTATGTTGCCAGGAATTAGAAAACTTTCCAAGTGTTCCGCGATTTTAATTACTTCGTTTTTTGAATAATTTTGTATATTTACCCAAAAGCTAGAAGCTGTATTATTTGATCTCAAGTTTGGTCAATTAATTTAAATTCTATGCAATTTTTGACTTTATTAAGATGTTTCAGTAAATTTCATTATCGTTAGCCGCTGTTGACTTAGTGTTAGCTGAAAACATCCCCTATATTAGGAATTTAAAAGTTAGAAGGTCATGTTTCAAAAATGAAATATCACAACTAAAAAGAGGCTCTCCAACCAGTAGGGATAGTCTCACCATCGTAAACAGGTTTTAGTTACACCATTTCCACCCTGCATGTATATGCAGCCGCGATTTACACACGGCCGCCTTCCATTACGCTATAAAAGTGTATAATGAAAATATTTTAGTGGCACACTTCCTTGTCTCGTCAACCATTGACCTTAGTCCGTAATGAAAATGCCTCAAAGTGGGCCTCGATTGATATCAAGTCAACGTGGCCAATAATTATTGTGCCCGTGTGTAGACGAACCCTGCCAAACAGCTTCGCTCATTCATAATTCATGTGAATACAAGTCGTATGAAGAGCAGGTTAATCGAATTCATCCCGATTCCTGCGTAGAGTAATGATATAATTCAAATCTTTATATTCAGTATGCAGATATAGATGACACCTAATTTTAACGAGACTAGCAAATTCAGTTTAACTCTTTTCTTTTCTCTCTATTTTTTTTCTTTAAGCACCATGGTGCATGGTTGTTACATCAGTCCCGTGCGGCTCCCTATCGGATAGCAAAGTGAGCATATAAAATATTTACTTTTTGACACGTTTTAAGTGTCTTTTAAGGTGGCCCTGTATATCCACGGCTGTTACATACATGGCGGGTGGAGATAGAAAACCTAAAATCATATTTTTGTCTTAGGGAGGTTTTAGTACATATGCATAGAAAATTAGAGATGTTTCCTGAAAGCCTCCAATACACACATCCCATATAAGGCCAATGACAATAAGAATAAACGTATCACGTGACCATGGAAACGAAGCATAATTTATTTGAATTACTACATGCCAGATTTAGCGCACCTGTTCGAAAAAAAAGGTAAAAAGCTTCGCAGGGTCGGACTTTAAAAAATAGGCGTGCATAAAAAGATAAGTACAGGACTTTTATGTTCAACATACAGTATTTGATGTATAAGCGAGGGAAAGTTTTTTTGTTGGTTAACTTCTTTTTTATTTCAGCACACACGCAAGGTAACATTATAAACTTTTGACAACAAAGTGAATTTTGGTTATACTTTTAATTTAATATTATTTTGGTGAATATTTATAATACATATAGTACACTCACATGGTTGTAGGCATAGGGGCATAAAAATATACTGTAAAATGTAAACCCAAAATGACAACATCGCCGAGATGAATACAATATACAAGCCTCACTATAGTCAGGCCATGATAAGAAACTATACACTTCAATGGTAGTGCTAATAATTATGATAAACTATTTGTTAATATGGTAGTTTATCATATTTATGTATTGAGGTATTATAATAATTGTCACAATAAGTTAGCCATCTTAACTGTAAAAACTGTTTATCTCACTCTAAAGGTTAGCACACCCAAGAGAGGTGCTGTTAAAACATAGCACTTTTTAACAGTTCAGACGGTTATCTTATTATAACAATTAACCGCCCCAATACATAAATACGATAAACTATCCTTGATAGCCACAGAATAGGTGCGCTGGAGTACCTAAACAGGATTTGGTCCAGAAATACGCTAAATTTTCGTGGATGTCTAAAGCAGTATCGATTAAATACGCAAATACAAGAGATTATCTGTATTTATTACGTCTGTTTATATTATCAACACGTTGACATCTCAAACTATATACAAACTTTGACAAAAAATATATATATCCAGTATAACTATCGCCATAATCTATCCACAATACATCAATTAAATCAGATAACACTAGGTACTGCTAAATCAATGATTAAAATTATTTAATTATTTAAATTAACTTTATACATAGAAATTACTAATATATACATAATGTCCCTAAACATTTGTATCGATTATGTATAGAGATGTTGTTTTTGTTCTAAAGTACTTCTTGCTATCTCAAACTTGATTTTAATCTTATGGTATAGGGCTGTCTTCATTTAGACGGTAACCAAAGTATTTTATATATTTCACCCCAAATGACTTAAGGAAATAATGGGAACTGAAATATCGATCTCGTGTAAGAAAGAATCCTGGATAAATTTAAACACTTGTCACTAATACGTCATACATCGAATACTGACAACTGCTCTCGGCTTATGCATTGACGCTCATTTAATATTAATGTACTAGCTGAAGTACCCGGCTTCGCACAGGGTTGCTTCGTGGTTATATTTATCTTAGATATTTAAAAAAAATTAAGAGGTAATTATTTTTTTAATATTAAAATATCTGTGTTATACAATATGGCAATATGAAAATAATTCTAATAGGAGTAAAGGTCAAACAAAAGAACACTAAATTAAAATCGAATCCAAAATATGCAAACGATATTAATGTTATTAATATGCAGTAAAAAACCAAAATTGGATGGAACAAACAAACAACAAACTTTGTATTTTATATAATACTAATTTAGAAACCTTTGCAGGTGTGCGCACAACTTCTGACAAAAGATTCTTCGCAATCGGGTGAATGGTATAGGAACTCATACGAATAGAAGAAGAAGATGATTTTCTAATTCAGAAATCTTCGTGGGCATGCGCACGACAACTCACCAAAGTTTCATTGTAAACGGATGAACGGTATAGGAACGCATACGAATAGAAGAAGAAGAAGAAGATGGTTGTACTAATTCAGAAACCTTTGCGGGTGTTGGCACAATTACTGACGAAAGTTTTATTGAAATCAGATGAATGGAATAGAAACGCATACGAATATAAGAATATCAAATAAAAGAAGAAGATGGTTGTACTAATTCAGAAACCTTTGCGGGTATTACCACAACAACTGACAAAGGTTTCATCGCAATCGGATGATTAGTGTAGGAACCATACGAATAAAAGAAGATATAATGAAGAAGAAGAAGAAGATGGTTGTACTAATTCAGAAACCTTCGCTGGTGTTGGCACAACCCCTAACGAAAGTTTCATCGCAATTGAATGAATGGTATAGGGACCATACAAATAAAAGAAGATATAATGATAAAGAAGAAGAAGAAGAAGAAGATGGTTGTACTTATTCAAAAACCTTTGCGGGTGTTACCACAACAACTGACGAAGGTTTCATCGCAATCGAATGAATGGTATAGGAACCATACGAATAATGTATAAAGTATAAAGAATAATGTGTAAAGTATAGGAACCATAAGATATAATGAAGAAGAAGAAGAAGATGGTTGTACTAATTCAGAAACCTTTGCCGGTGTTCGCACAACCACTAACGAAAGTTTCATCGCAATCGGATGAATGGTATAGGGACCGTACAAATAAAAGAAGATAGAATGATGAAGAAGAAGAAGAAAAAGAGATGGTTGTACTTATTCAGAAACCTTTGCGGGTGTTACCACAACAACTGACGAAGGTTTCATTGCAATCGGATGAATGGTATAGGAACCATACGAATAAAAGAAGATTTAATGAAGAAGAAGTAGAAGGAGATGGTTTTCCTAATTTAGAAACCTTTACGGGTGTGTGTGAAGAAGAAGAAGCAGATGGTTGTACTAATTCAGAAACCTTTGCAGGTGTTGGCACAACCACTAACGAAAGTTTCATCGCAATCGGATGAATGGTATAGGGACCATACAAATAAAAGAAGATAGAATGATAAAGAAGAAGGAGATGGTTGTACTTATTCAGAAACCTTTGCGGGTGTTACCACAACAACTGGCAAAGGTTTCATCGCAATCGGATGAATGGTATAGGAACCATACGAATAAAAGAAAATAGAATGATGAAGAAGAAGAAAATTATGATTTTTCTAATTCAGAAACCTTTGCAGGTGTGCATACAACCACTTACCAAAATTTCATCGCAATCGGATGAATGGTATAGGAACGCATAGGGGACAGACAGAAAGATAGACAGACAAACAGGCATACAGACAGACAGATATTCATTTTAATATATAAGATATAGCCTATACTCTTCACGGAAGTGCAAGCAATAAGTTAACAAAGTTTTATCGCAATCGGATGACCGGTATGGCAGTGCATTCAATACGAACAAACAAACAAACACACAGACAAAAAATATTAATTTTTATATATTAGATTACGCACACTATTGCACGTGCATAATGCGTGTCTCATTTTCGTAGGACACTCACACATTCAAAACCCTGCATATATATATAGCTTATCGAAATTCTATATATTTATCTAGTTCTGTGCTTTGCTCTCTTTACAGACTTGCAGGTTAACATCCCCGACTTTTTGTTTACTGAAAACCATATAAACTATTTTTGAAAAGTTAGTATGTCTTATTTAAGTAATTTACTTATGATTGCAATATACATATTATTATATTCGTGTGTTTATGGAATCGTGAAGTAAATTCCATGTCAGTATATTTATAACAACTTCCATAAATCTCTGCCAACATACAAGGTCCACAAAAAGCTCACCATTTTTCCAGCTCAGAAGCAAGAGTATTGAAAGCTTTTTACACGATCTCGTTTAGCAGGTAAGGTCTGCACTTAATTGCTGTCAGCGTACCGATTCATTTCCTATAGGTTACCATTTCCGCTGCTCGTCGCTTTTTGCAATCGAGCGGAAGTTAGAGTTAACCGAGAGCCCCCTTTCGCGGCGAAGCCTGCAATTTATTGGCCGCCCCCTATATTTTTCATGCAACGATTGTTGTATTAAGCTATTTTTATTCTTGTTTGAAAGCTTTTATTAAAGCAGTTTCCTACCAAGGTTGTGGCTTGTTAAATTGTTATATGATTGTATTTTCGATAAAACCCATTGAGGCTAGTTCATCATAAAAGTAAACCAAACTTACGGACCTATATATTTCTTATTTAAGCTGAAGATTGGTGCAAATACAATGCCATTTTTTGGATATTATGAAGGTTGAAACGACGACATCAAAATAAATAAACAATTTTTTTAAGTGTTCAATAAACTATTATAAAGGAAAGTTCATTTTGGGCCAGTTTTGTTTCAATAAAGGGCTGACGTTCTTTTAATGCTCTGACATAAATTGACTAATTGTTTCAAACGCATGAGACGTCTTTAGAAGTGAGATGGCGTAGTAACAGGTAGGGTAGGTTGGTTTGACTCCCCAAATGAATAACTCAGAATTTGGTGAGTGAATGAAATGAACTCTGGTCTTATTATCTCCTTCCAAATAAATATCAATTTAATTATTACAGGTAAGATTACAGATTTATAATTTAGCTGAGTGAAATCACGAGTATGCGTTCTGGTGGATTACGAGATTCGACCGGGCGGAGCGATCGATAACCTTACGGTTAAATCTTTGATAACTGACTGACTTATTGATTTCATGTACTGAGTGTTTTTATAGTGATTTGATACAATAGAAAATGCTGCTATCACTACTTGAATATTTTGATAATCATGCTTTATTATGTAACGTATGATTCGTTTCATAAAGTATAAAAAATTGATTTCAATTTGAACAATTATGCACTTTTTAATAATTGGGCAAGATTGATTTTCATATAAACAACTTTTGTGCATATCATGATAAACTTACGTAGAATTATTTATTAGTTTGTAATATTATTGAATAATTGAATTATTTTATAATTTTGCTACATTAGCTTTCTGTTGAAATTGATTGATTCACATAAATCGCTTGTTTTGCAATTTTAACAATATTATATTGCAAGATACATCATTATTATAAATTAATGGTTTCCTGCCAAGTCATGCGGATGGTAGGTTATTGACCCTACACGTCAATTTGAAATCATTTTGACATAGGTACCATAACATGAATTAATAATCATTAATACCTAAAATAAAAACAAGAAAGACATGTAACTTACTTACAATTTCGACCTACTTTGCGTGAGAGAAACATTCTTAGAATGCATTATTACAAGCATATCCAACTCGTCGATCACAATATGGAATTTAGTAAATTTAACAGAGACTCATAGAATCCTGTCAGCAAAATCCAATATTCGACTCGGTATATCTGGTCGTAACAAGTGACATATTACTCTGAGCAACGTTTGCTCTTAGCTAATCGTATTCCTTTTGGCATTCTTAGAACAACGTTTGCATTTATACACCTAGGTACACTATACTTCATCATAACACATATATTTTGATAATGGCCTCTGCAATGAGCCGGAAACGTCGAGAAGGATGGAAAACTTTCACACGGTGGAAACCCAAGAATCTATTATGCTATAAAACAACCGTGAAAATCTCAAACATTATAATATAGAAATTATTAAAATGTAAAAAAGCGTCGCTATTCAGTTGTAATAATACTTATAATCTCATTGGTATTAAGAAAAGGAAAGTATTAACAATTCAAATGTTCATTGCCCTAAACATCTTACGTGAAAGTCAATTAACCCCGATGAAGTGATTTTGTTGTATCAATTTGTTTTTCATTACTCACAGCCTGCTGTAGGAGTGAGAGAAATATGCGATGTAAATTCCCTAGCTTTAAACAGAGGCATATTTTTGGACAGGTTATCATTTTCACGACGAATGGAAAATTGAGTATGTATTTGTATAAGTGATGTCGATGATGAAGAGTAGTGTCGTTTAATTTGTAACGTAACTGTTGAGAGTGTCGTTCATCATTATTAATTTTTATTGTCAATGTAGCATTCTTTAATAAAAATAAATAATTTAGAAAAGCCTTACAATACGTAATTATTAAAAAAACATCTTGCGCGACCAAGTGAAGGTACTGACTGGGGGCACATGTTTTAACTTACAAGAAACATTGTCAATACAGTCTCATTGTAATTCTTATTGTAAAAACATCACAGTTCTTACAACATCAAATCGTTGTTAGTGTTTTTATTATAATATAAAATCACTGATGTTAATAAATACCTTAAAAATATAAGTTTTAATGAAAAATTATATGTGTGTTTGTGGGGGGGGGGTGTAACTTTACAGCATCGGATGACAGATGACACCAACCCTAGTTACGCCACTGCTCAGATGCGAAATTGGAGGGAATGTTGGTGGAAAGTTGCTGAGATGACAGAATTTCAAGGTGATTACGCTCCTAAGCCACGAGGAAACGTACGAAAGTACTGTCTAAATATTATTAATATTTTACTTACGATATTTTTTTAATCAAATTAAAGTAAATATCTTATAATTTTCTCCCGTGATGTTAATTTTATGCTGTAAACCCCCTATATAAGTTAATGCATACCGTGGTAACATTGAATGTTGTCTATAGTTCATGGGTGGTCATCTTTCATCCGTCCTCTCCTTCAGCCTTGAAATATTCAGTAGCGGATAAATAAATCCTTAATAAATACTGCTTTCAAATCACGTATTATAACACCACCTGTTATATCTACCCTGGCCTGCACAGATCTAAGTCAATGTTTTACGCAATGCGCATTACTTGAAAATGAATATCAAAGCAACAAAACACGTAGGTACAAGTAAATAAAGAATTATGACAGCATTACTTTCGATTATTAATAACACTATAGTTACTAGCAGAAAGAATTAGCATGAATTATTATGAATGTAGTTTTAGCTGAAAGATACTATGGAACATAATGGTGAAGGTAAGCTGTTTATATCTAACATAAATAGTGCATGTTATACTCTGTCAGCCATACATATTTATTTTTATTGAACTAAGACTACAAATTGTTGATAGTGATGGTTAGTTTTTGAAATGCAATTAAATCCTGAGTAAATATTGAAACCACTGCCAAGCTATAAGTGTATAAATTCAGATTAATTTAGTCTCATATTCCACGATAATAGCAGTGCTTTGCATTAGAGCACGAGCTTCGGTATTTGAATAAGAAATGATACTTCCTCGAATCGAATTATATTTTATTTATCTTGCTTAACGTATACGTCGGTAGGTACTGTTACAATTTTTAATACATCGGTAAGAAATGCAGACCGATGTATTGTGATTTTAATTAATTTATGAAAGCAAAACAAGTTAGATTTCTCTGTAATTTTTTTTCTTTTCCACACTTATCACATTTCGCAATCGCTTGTCTTATTATATCTGATTGCTGATCAGTTGTTTGTTAACCAGCTGACTGTATGTATTAAATTAGCAAGTATCCGATTCAAAATGTTACTTCTGCAAACATGTTTTTGTGGCTAAAGAGCGTGTTATAATCACGAGCTCCTTTTAAATCAATTCTATAATCATATAAAACTATATGGTTGCGCCAAATGTGGTGGACGTCATTCCTTATTCCCCCACCTACCTCACATCCTTATTTATTATTGTCACAAAACCAGACGACGAGAAATTACGGGTCATAAGACGACCGTGATTGCAAATAACATTCAGTTAGCTCAAGACAACTGGTGCGTGTAGTTTGTAACCACAGTTTATTGATTAATTCAATTATTATACAGACTGATTGGTCATGGCCGGACCAGCATGATAAGTATGATATAGTGTTACCGTCGTCAAAGCGACACTTCTGAATACCTGTCAAGCCGTGATACCTATTTTCATCATTCATACAAACTATCATCATCATTCATCAACCTCATATATTATCATCCATCAATGTGTATCGTCCGTTTACCAGTGCGTGAGTGCATGAACACCGAACCGGCTCTTAAGCGCGCCAGCCCCTCAACATAAAAGTCAGTGTCTGGCATCTTGTGTAAACCCCCTCCCCCAAGATTCGTTATCCACCAGCACCCTCAAATTACAGTCCACTGCTAAATTTGCCACGACTATCATCCAAATGCTCTCTGTCAAATTTTCCTCAAATCTACAGTGGATTCGACTATAAATAAAATATCCCTTATCAATTATTATTACCCCTTCGAAATGAAAGCACAATAAATATTTTCCTATTTCTGATCATAAATTACAATAAGTCAGACTCGGTTATTCAAAAAAATCACAGAACTTGGCTGAAAGTAAAGACAAATAGTTTATTCAAATTAACTTTTAGTTATTAATTAGTTAATCAAATTATTGACGAAGGCGCAACGAACAATATATCTATCCACAAATAGTAACCATTGGAAAAGCTTATAAATTATCTTCAAGATACTTAAAAAAGTTCTGTTATATTTCATATTAATCATTGACTCTATAATCTACATATTATTAAAAATTACTTTAATGCGAATGCCACGGTGAGTGGTGGATTGATCGTTTGTATAAAAGTTAAGAACTATTGCAATATAAACTTCTCACTTGTCATCTATTTTGAAACATAATATTATACCTACCCTTAAAAAAACTTTAGGATGTTGAGATGTGGACATACTGTTATTAAGTTCAGCCCCCGATCTTTTACGTGGTCCAGTGGAAGGTGTATATCGCTAATAAGACTCGGTGGATGTTAATCTACATTGTTGTTTATTCGATAAGTAATCTCAAAGTATAGGTACTTAGTTAAATAGTATAAATAAAAAGGAAAGAACTCTAGAGATTTCGATCTGCAATGAAACAACTCGGAGAGTAGAGCAGAATTAAGTTTGAAAAAGTTTAATGGTACGAGTTGAGTCGTATTAGAATCATTTACATTAAATTTACAGCGTAATAGTAAATAGTAAGTAAGTATTAGTTCATGTACAAGGTTTCATAATTTACGAGTATATACTGACACAACTAAATAGGGTGAATAAGTTGGGGTTGATCAATAATACAATATCGAGTAGGTGCATTGCAATAGTCTAAATCATACCAATCAAACCACGAAGGTAAAATATGTCAATATCCGAATTGATTTGGTTGCTCTCCCAATTGGCATTACCAATGGAAGTTAAGTTCTACACATTAGGAGAACAAAAAACTAATTCTCCCGATTTCTAAGATAGTTATCAGGGATACACAGGTCAATACTACCAAGAATGCAGAATTCTCATTTTCACCACGTATAAGTCGGAAAAAATACGTGGCCAAATGTAAATAATATCATCTAGTATTTAAACTACAGTACGTAAACATACCTAAGAGTAAACCAGTTGAATAAAGCTATAGATAGTATCCACACAACCTCAAGTAAAGGAGTCTCAAAAATTTCTTTTGAACTCGCTCCACCATAAATGTCACATTTCAACTGATGCGGGGCCTAAACAATCAACCCACTATCAAGGTTCTAACTAAGGAGTTATATTATTATTATATACTATAAGAATGAGTCCGGCTAGAAAACTTTATTCCATGGCGATTGTCTTTTACATTTCTATCTTATTAATCGTTCCTATGATTAAAATACTCTCGACGTTAAACAATATTATAATGTATTGTAAAAAAAACATTAAGCTACGATTTCTTTGCCATAAACGTGAAATAAATAAAAAGATTTTTCCCAAAATGTTTTGTTTACATTCCACAATCCGCACACATCTGGTGGAAATAAAAAACCCTTCTACATAAATAAATGCATACCTCGCATCCCTTATGAGATTAGAACAAAAGTTCGTAAGGTTTTGTGTCACGTCAGGAGGCTCTGAATTGTCAGGGGTCGTTTACAGAATTCTAAGCCCCTCCGCTCTTGCTGTCCCCTCATATTTACAGTGTAGAAGCAAGTAAGTTACGGGGCCAATTTGTCATACCCTCCCAGACGTTAAATGGGGCGTGTCAAATACCATCTCTCAGTTGTTGTCAATACTGATTAAACAGAGCTGCTTTCTCGGATTCCGTATCGTGACAATATTGATTTTCCTTCAAATTATTTATACACCATTTATTTACGTTGGTTTAATTTCGTCGAATTGAACTGAAATAATATAAAAGGCTATAAATGTAAACTCTTTGTCGTTGCTAGAAGTATTTATATTAAATAAAAAAAACGAAATCTACTTCGAGCATTTCTATAATTTACAAACACCAGCGCATCTATTCTATACACAAGACTGCTTTCGGCCTTTACGGCAGCTAACTAGGGTAGAAAGTATCAAAATATTAACACTTATTATAACAATTACAATAAGCTAGCCATCTGAACTGTCAAAACTGTCTATATCACTCTAAAATTTATCTATAAGAGAGGTGCTGTTAAAACATCACACTTATTGTAACAATTACAATAAGTTAGTTGTAATTTTAACAATAAGTGATAATACTTGGATACTTTCCTACCCTAGATAGCGGCCGAAAGCCGTATAGAATAGATGCACAGGAACGAATAAAATACAAATTGTTGAGGTTAATGGAATATTACTAATTCTTTTTGTTATGACTCGTAACTGAGGATTATTTTCTGACCATGTCCGATCCTAATAAGATCATATGGGCCTCTACAGAGTGAAGGTTTATTTTTACGAGAAATGGATGTCAGCCACTTGCTCAACCTATTAGATCCATACTCTGACTCATACACAAATTGAATAACAATATATGTACTTGCCAGATCTAGAATTTGAACCTGGTACCCACGACGCTATTATAGGCCGTCGCTGAAGCCGCGCGGCCATTGTGGATTATTACCGGAATTATTTTCAATGGATTCACCTCTCCCCTCTTGATATTCTACGACACGTAAAGCCTGCGTTTCATTCATAAATTAGTGCAACCATCTGACCAATATTTCAACGTAAAAGACAAGACAGCGCGGATGACATAAATGGACACTAATGATGCTAATAGTTAAACCACCTGAATTTGATAACCACTTGTGGATGTGACAGATTGCAATAATTCGTAGATGAGCATACATAGTTATAGCTGCAGATTAAGTTTTTATCACTATACTAAAATACCGGAGTGTCTCGATATAATAAATGTACCAGAAAAGGTGCGGAATCCGTGGTAAAAAACTATAATATTTGAACGTATTATCTTTAAAATATAAGACAGCGCAGATGACACAAACGGACACTAACGATGCTAATAGTTAAGCCACGCCCATTTGATAACCACTTGTGGATATGACAGGTTACAATAACTCGTAGGTGAGTATACATAGTTAAAGCTGCAGATTAGATGTTCATCGCTAAAATAAACAGGTGGAGTGTCTTAGTATAGTAAACGTAAAAGAAAAAGTATGAAACTATCAGTAGTAAACGGCGTAAATGTGTAAGTCAGTGGCAACTGCTAAATTTTGTCAACCAATTTTGACTAATATTATGGTAATATACAGTTGTAAAGTTCTTGATAGCTTGAGAACTAAATATTTTTGAAAAAAGTAAGCCACTCCGGCAGGGAATCGAGCCCTGGGTTTACTCCCCGTTCGTTGCATTTACCTCTATGCTGCAAGGCCACGTACTAATTACGATAAATTTTAACTATTGGCCTTTTTAATACCTACTCATCAGCGTTCTTTTAAATCAAGCTACTTTGGCAATCGGTTTTTGTTTTATTAAATCAAAGTAGATACTTATTACTTCAATTACTAACCGACGCCGACGTCGTGGATTTCTCCAATATTTTTTATGATGTAACTTACTTGAACTTGCTAATAATTTGTTATTAACTATTTCTTTTATTCAACGAATAATTCGCAAGATTTAAGAATGTACCATTCTGATTATTGAACATACCGTCACTGTTCTGGCAGAAGACACTAATTCGAAAAAATGTCATATTAAGTTAGTACCAAAATGTTCCTTATTTCAAACTTTACCGTCCGGAAACCTTCTTAATAAATAAACAGTCTTTATTTTAAAGTCATCCTTTTTACGATTACTTAATAAACTCACATGATAGACCATTATTTCAAACATTTTAACAACTTCAAAGTCAAATTACTCAAAACTAGTATTCTACAGTTAGTGTGTTCTGCCAGAACAGAGACAAATTACATAACTTACTTTTTTCAAAAAGATTTTTTCTATTGGCTATAATATATTTTCTCAGAAAGTGTTTTTCAAAATTATGTATGTTCATTAAATATAAACTTTTGGATAAGGGGCAGAGTAATAATACAAATGAATGAATCCACTGAAAATCGAAAGCAATTCGGCTTTGAGAAGATAGGAAAAAATGAAGATTGGAGAAGGTTTATCACAGAGTGCTCAGTCATGTGAGTGACAACAGAGGAGAAGAGAACTACTAATTTTGTTAACTAAAAGTTATAATTCAATCTATTCTAATACATAATACTTAAAACATAAAAAGCTTAATCTATTTGGAAGACGATTTCTTTTCAATACCTTTTATTTGAATTTTATTTGAATTAGTCCTGAAATAATGTTTAGCAACTTTCACGGGTATCTATCTTTTATACTATTGTTTTCAGCCAATTGAATAGAGTTATTCCGCATTCTATTGTCAAATATGTTTGCGGATAAACATCAACCACTAGCTAGAACTAAAGCGTAAGGCAAGAGTGTTTCTATTGACGCTAGAAGCGGAGATAACGCGACTCAAAGAATAACCGTGTAATTTTATAGCGTCATAAAATACGCGTTCGGGGAATTCCGCAGATCTTGACGATAACAATGTCCTCAAAATTTCCCCATTTGACATTCGTTTAACACCGTCCATTAGTCGAACAAGCGACGCCTCCGACATTTTACGTCGCGACGCCTAATTGCTCTTGCTAATGCATTTTGCAGGTGAAGGGGGGTGGAAACAGTAGCGGTACCTGCCCTCGGAATTTAACTTTACAAACGGCGTATGCAAACCTCTTCATAGATATTTATACCCTTATGAGAACCAGTTGATAATAAATAATTCAGTGAAATCTTTAGCGTACTTACAGCGGAATAGTCCCGACTCTTATGTAAACTCATCCATTTCAACTCGTGACACTCATTATGTGGTATCGGTGGTTAATACTTTGGACGCTGAAGACGCACCTGGCGCGTAATGACCAGGCGGCCGATCGATGTAATTAACGTGCATTTTAAATATGGTAATTAAAAAAATCATTATCTAGTCAGCAGCGAATGAAATGAACAATCGAAGTTGCTGATGTTTTATGATTGTTATGATTGAATTTACAATCTGCTTGTAAACTCGCCCGGTGTCATCATCGAACAAGCTAACAAGCAGATTGTAAACAATCTACCGAGAAAAGTTGAAAGCTGGTCAACTTTACATGCTACACGCTGGCGTGTGGGCCTACTGTGCCTGCGCACGAGAGTAGTGACCTCCCGGTAAAAAAATGAACTACTCAATACGTCCTATCAAAATAGTACCAAAAATTACGTTTTCAACTCGCTAGCTTGTTGGCTTCTGAGCGAGTGAAAAGTTTTGAGTGTCATCATCACAATCGCACTAGCTGATTCGCCCGCTTTTAAATTCGCCAACAAGCAGCTTGTAAAGTAGCTCAATGTCATTGAGGCTTTAAGTAAACTTTTTTAAAAAAAAAAATTTTGTAAAAGTTTACTTAAACCTACTACGTTAAACCTACTACGTAAATATAATATTATGTAATTCTAATAAATTATTTATTTTATTCAAGATAGCCAACATTAACGCAATTTAATAACCATTTTATGTTAAAACTACTAAAATAAATTACTTCGATATAGTTCGACGATTGGTAAAAAAACACTGCGCGAATCCAATGGTTACAGATCTGTCCCATCGGGAGTCGTATGTTTTCAAAAAAAGATTGTTTCTAGTTGGTCTATATATTTGAGGTATTTTAAAGTTGTGTATATTCAATATATAATTCTGTTATCACATTTTTACTGTTTTAAAACGGTGATCACAATTACCCCAAGTTGTAAACAAATATTACGTTATTTATAATTAAGGGGATTTTTAAATTCCCACTGTGCATTTCGCGACCCGACGACTCAATCACCCTAGTTTCCATATAAAATGAAATCACTGTCCAATGTATATAGTTCATGGTTGTATCTTCCTCACCACGTTCGATGAATTTGTCACGAGATACGACTCCAAACATTTTATTCCAAGTATTTTTCTTTACTATTATGTCCAGTTCTCCAACCGGCACGTCAGAGTGATATTAAAACGTAGTGTGTAAGAATAGAAAGTTATAGCGGGATCATAAATATTTACTTAAAAGAGACAATTGGGGTTTAAGTATTCTATTTCAGATGTTTTCAAACTTTTTCGATTGGCGACACGGCGTCCTCATTGTGCCAAAATTATGTCACTGACCCTCATTTTTATCTTAAATATTAGTAATTTTAAATGTCTGTTTAATTTCTATGAAGTGATACAGTCATTCAAAAAGTAAAACGACTGCTGGTATGTAGGTATCATTTTTCAAATGGCCTGTGTCCAATTTCCAGATCCGATGCGTAGTTAACGTTTGGCAATCATCTGAATCGTACACTTTCGAATTTTCTAAAAACTTTACGGAGACTGCTTCAGCATGAAGAATTTTTGATTTTAGATACATAAATGAATATCGCACGATAACCGAGCTGCTTATGCGTCGGTTTATCATTTCGTGGGTCCCAGGATTGAATACTGGGTTTAACAATTACATATATTGTTCTTAAATATGTGTCTGGGGTCAAAGTATCGACCTAATAGGTTGAACAATTGGTTAACATCCATTACTCGTAAAAACAAAAATCTGTTAAGGCAAACTTTTACTCTATTAAGGCTCATTATGATCTTATTAGGATCGGTCATGGTCACAAAAAATGATTTTAATTATGACCAACACAGAAAATGAATTTTGCTACGGAATGCCAAGTGAGGTCACCACTATGAAAATCACTGAAAGAATACGTCATGGTATTAGAACAGAAGAAGACTGAGTGCATATTATGCAATTCACAAAAAAATATCGGTGTGTGTACTTATGTACGCGCGTTAGAAGTTATACTTCTTTCGCGTAACAAAACAAAAACAAAACTTGTGATAAACTATATTCTTTGACTAGCTTTTAATAATCTTATTAAATTACACACTCAAGAAAAGGGAACGCTTATTTGAACGCCGTTGGTTTATTTCTATACACTTTAAATTATATTACTAAATTATATAATGGTTTCTCGTTGTTTTTATACTCTGACGTTTAATCGTTTGTTTATATAAGGAATTGCAAATGGCCGACAATAATAAAGTCGCTGCCTAGGCAACGGAACAATTCTAAGCTATAATGTTATAAAGTATAATCGTCACAATTGCAGTATCATACTGTGGCGTAAAGGTAGTGCGTTCGGCTGATAACCGAACAATCAGTGGTTCGAATCCAATAGAGTGCGTTTTTTTCGTGTGAAAAAATAAATTATGTATCACACGCCAAAAATACACTCTGACCTGATTTCCCAAACGCGCCAAAAGAAGTATTAGTTCAAAAAATACATTTGAAAAACCTATCTACACGAAGGGTATCGCGATGTTGAAAAACGAACTCAAATGGAAATTGCATCGATTTATGATTTTTGACAAAACTTGTATCCAACACGACATGTATAACACTAGCAAAACAATATACAGACTATCTTTAAAAATCGCCGCTAACTACTGTAATACAAAATTTAATAATATATTAATTATTTATTGTGCATTTATATTTCAAACACTGTGGTTTTATTCATGTCGTGGGTACAGCACTAGTTAAATGAACCGACGCCGACGCCGACGTCGATGCCACAGTAAGAGGACACCGTTTCCAAAGGACGTCGATTTTTGTTAACAACAACCGACGCTCGATAGTATTATGGCACTCTAGTGTTTATCATTGAAAACGATTGACTTGGTTATGAAGTGGAATAATATATGATTAGCAATTCGAAATTAGGTAATGACAGGTAGTAAAGTGTTGACACCGTTAGAGCAGCGATTTCCAAACTGAGACGCGCGCTTTTTTAAATATGTGGTTGTGCGTTGCAATTTGATGTGATACCTTTCTGATGATTTCTATATTTAAATGATAGCTGCCGTGTATAATTTAGCAAATACTACTTTAGAGCACCACACTGCCTTTAAACTCAGCGATAGGTAGGTGGGCTCGCCAAAGATCCTGGCCCGGCGGCCCGCTTCAGGAAGAGGGGCCTATGATAGAATCCATTTGTCAATGGACGATGATAAATTTGGATTAACTACTATTGAAAAGGAAAAAAAAATGATAGAATTATCATGTGTTAATTCATTGAAACCATAACACTTGATCAATTTTGGTTGAATTGAAGTGAAGAATAATATAATACTTTGTCAATAAAAGCAATGTAAGTTGTAAGTAAAGTACCTACTGCTACTATTACGAAACGGGATTTTCTGCATTAGCTGCAATAAAATCCAAATATCGATCCCGTTTAGTAGAAAAAGAGCACTTGTGCTAATAAACAAGCACATCCATCGCATGAAAAACAAATTAATTTAAAAATGAATATAATAAAAGTAGTGAAATCTTGTTTATTTTTATAATAAGGTTTTTTTCATTTTTGTATTAGTACAATTTTAGCTATTTAAAAGGTATTATTTAATGAAATAAAGGGAGGAGGTGCTTAGAGGCCGCGAAGATTAGATTTTTTTAAAAGGGAGGCGTAGTAACATAAAGTTTGGAAACCACTGCGTTAGAGTTTTGACAGATTTTAAATCAGTTTTGATTTAAATTGTTGTCTAGTATCAGCACGCAATGCGTCAAAATAGAAAATACAATACTACGATACCGAAATTCGTAAAAACAATTAAATTTATATGAATATTATCTTTCTGTTATATGTGATGTAAATATCTAGATGTGGCTGTGCAGTGAAGATTCTTTGAGCTAATCTCCTACACAGTTGTCAACGAGGAGGTTTTAAGATGGCCTAATACGCCAAGAGAACATTATAGCTATTGTCAAGAGCATAAAGGCTGGATACTTTAACCATATCTCCTGTTATGGGAAGTATGATTTATTCTAGCTCATATTACAAGACTTACAGAAGATATTGGAGAGACAAATTAAAGATTTTTTTGACTACATAACTAACGAAAATGGTTTTGTACAAGGCATTGGTGATCTGGTCAGTATGGGGGTAGGTGTACTTACTGAAATTGGATCGCTAAGCTTCGATAGTAATCTCATAAAGTTTGATGAAGATCGAATGGAAATACCCACGTCAGCTTGATAAGAAATCATGGGACTCTTTTTCATACCGATTGCTTCATTACTCAGGAAAATGAATAATGAATTTACAAACGTTTCCAAACAATATCTTTCTATTTGGAGCAATGCTGCACTGGCCTTGTTGCTTTCTAGATAGTGTTGCTCCGTCTGGAAGACGCACACCCTCGCGACCTCATCCTCTCGATATTACACTTTTCATGGGGGTGGATAAGCGAATTTTATTCCCTCATTGAGTGATGACGTGAAAAAAGTGATACAAACGGCGTAAGCTTTACGTATACTTGAGTAAAGGCGTCTTTTCACGCTTTTGCTTATTGCTACATAACAATATATCTTATAATACTTTTTTTCTAAATTATAGACTAAACGTGTGGTTTTAAGTTATTGTATCAAATGTGGTGAAAACTCATTCTTTGGTACTTATACATAATATTTTTTTGAATAATTTGTAAGTGAGTGTATTTACAACTAGAACGCTTCTTCTACAACCATGAAAGTACTAATTGGACTGAATATTTGTCGGCAATACACACACCTTATAATCAATTATTATGTTATGTTATTATACCATGTTAAATGATTACATATTAGTTTTGCTTACATACTAGTTTTTGAAAATTTGAACTATGGATTGTGGTGAAGATTTAATATACTTGTATTATGTTTAGGAGATTTTATCAACCTGGATTTCATTTTTTGGCATCTTTAGCTTACTAGGTACCTATTATTATGTATATCTATGATATTATAATATCATAATATATTATATTATGACAAAGATAATATTATAAAGCTTGGTTATTAAAAGCTCTATCAGAGTTATTATTTTTCTTTCAATATTAGTTGATAATAATTATACGAAATACAACTACCAATTTAGCAAATTTAAAGTCATGATTCATTTATTTATGAAGGGAGCAAAAGGTTGATATTAATTATCCACTGCGGTACTAAACTTTTTAAATAAACTTCAGAAAGATTACTATCTGTCAAAATTTGGAAGCGTTATTTTTGTTTATTTAAAATTTCACTTTATTGCGGTCTTTAAACGACGTCTAACGTCAAAAATATCCAACTGTTACAGACTTTCCCCCGAAAATGGGGAAGTGAGGGAGTGACAGATGATCTAATCGTGACAGTTGAACTAACGATCAATGCATTATGTGGTAGATATATTAATATCTCCAAACAATTTACCTCTCGGCTAATCAAGCATTAATTATATTTGTGTAAAACTCATGAGATTCAGAGAGATGCCTTAGTGCAGGGTTTCCCAAACTATGTTCCGCGGAACACCAGTGTTCCGCCAAACCTGGATAGGTGTTCCGCGACCATTTGGAAAAGTTTTATACACTGCAACACATTTAAAGATCTTCTACTAAGTAGAAGTAAAATAAGTAAAACTAAAATAATTAAAGAATCTACTTCATATTGTAAAGGCGAGTGATGATCAATCTCCACTGATGTTTATGACGGCAAGTATTGAGATAGGTCATGGCTTCCATAAGGGGGACTGACAGGCCTCTAGCCTGGGGCCCTGGGCCGGCGTGAGAGATCGACTAGCCAAGTGAGATAAACACACATCACAAACATGCACTAATAGTAAAAAAAAATCGCCTGCGGTGCTGTTTCATTCAAGCTTGCTAACATTTGATAATATGTGATTTTGCCATACTTACAATTTTTGATTATTGTCGATATTTGGCATGTCCATAATTATTGTGCATATCAACATAAAAGTGGGTGTATTAAAAATCGCTAAAAATACCCTTAATTTTACCTCGAACACCATTTGGAATATGCAACTGTAGATTGTCACATTGCCTTTAATCTTAGCGATAAGTAGGGGTCAAAGATCGCCAAAGATCTTAGCCTGGGGGCTCGCTTCGGGATGTTGGGAACATGATCTAGTTACAGACGGAGGTATCGGATCTAGGTACAGACTCACACCGTGCGCATAAAAAAGATGGGGTAATTGTCTCTAACTGACCGGCTGACAAGTTTTGTCAGCTTAACGACAGTTGCAGAAATTGACAGAACGGTTAGCTGCGCTAATAAATAACCTACAAAATAAACTAAGTGTTCCGTTAAAATTTCCGGGTTTGCGAAGTGTTCCATTACAGAAAAAGTTTGGGAAACCCTGCCTTAGTCGATTGGGCAGACAAGTTCTTGTTTGTTTAAATAAGTCCTAAGATATTGTCCAGCTCGTGAACCTACATATTACTCCCCATCGGGGTATAAATGGACAAGAAAAATAAAAATTAGCCTATGGTATTTAGAAAGTACAGAATGTGTATAAATTGTAAATATAGTAGTAATTTGTGGAATCGTAGAAGTTATACAAAGTATACAAAGTGTATTAAGTGAAAAGAGTGTTGAAAGCGTTGAAAAATCATCGAAGATATTGAATAGGCATATCCAACGCATCGACCGAGTTATAATAATTATATAAAGTTTTATTATTCCTATATTTTATTTCCTTAACCAGTTTACGTAAAAGTCGTTTTCAAATTAACTATGAGGAATTCCGCGAGATCAGGTCGTATCTTAGTATTCGCATTGTATCACTCACGGTCTACCGCACGAGTAAGAGAGAAAGTAAATGTAAATCCTATCGCTTTTAACTGAGGTGTAGTTTCCTCTTAACGTCGTGCAGTAGGCTCTTTTCATAATAGGAGACTACTTTGGTGATAAGTCGTGTATTTAGTGTCAAGCAGCAGGCCAATACTTTCACGACGAATTGGAAAATGAGTTATTGTTGGTAACTAAATTTAAGGCAATGGAGGAGTATGGTAGATCATTAATCATATTAGCGTTAAAAATGTTGGGCTTTGTCTTGCGTACTTCCCGGGTCTTTTTGGATGTTACGGTACTAAAAATTCTCTATAACTCCTTAGTTAGAAGCAGACTTGAGAGTGGATCCATCGTTTGGGTTAAAGTACGGCCTTATGGTGGAGAGAGTCTAAGCGATGGTGCCCATAGAACGCGTCGAGCGGGCGAAGTCAGCGTATGAAGTGTTTATTCATAACCATAATCACACGTCTCTTGCCGCGCATTACCCTTCACCTATGTAATAAGCGGCCCAAGCAGCACAAAATAATTATTATTACAGCGCCTCTCATAACAAAGCAATAAAAATATTATATTATTTCGGGGCTGGTAATTAATATTTACGACGACATTATTCAACCAGCGATAAACTGGACACGCAATAAAATTAAACAATGACTTCCCTGTTATTAAATAATTGCTTTTCGCCCGTCGATCGACGACGCCTCAAGCAGCGTAATTTTGGTAGCCGTGTTCAATGAATGGACTTCTTTGTATTTTCATTAAATCGTATCGCCGAGAAGCGAAAAACGGTGACTCATGCGGCAAGCAAGGCATCGTCAAGTCCAGTGGGCGCTGGCGTATTTGATAACGTTGTATTTTTGATGATTTACGCGCCACTTGTAGAAATTTTGCGCGAGCGCCGCACTCGCTGGTCAATGGGCTTTATGCCTAAAAGAAATTTTTGGGACTCCTGTACTTTCAGCTGTATGGATATTACCAGGGGCTCTATCTGACTGACTTTCTCTTAGGTATGCTTACAAACTTTAGCTTAAAATTTATAAGGGATCTTTATGTAGCTACATATTTTTTTCTGACTTATACGCGGCGTAAATGTGAACTCTACCATTCTTGGTGGTGTTGGCTTGTATGTCTCAGATAATTGTTAAACCTTAGGAATCGAGGGCATTCGTTGTTTGTTCTCCTAAGATGCAGAACTAACCTGTCATTAGTGATGCCAATTGGGAGGGCAATAACCATGTTGAATGAAATCGCTTCAGATATTGATATATTCCACTTACGTGAAGGTGAATTAAGGTGGATGTTGTTTTATAATTTTTTAAGATAGGGTCTATCGATAGTTCACTATTTTCGTTGCTTTATTTTATTTTTTTTCTTATTTTGTTTCTTATTTTATTGCATAATGTATTATTAAGTCACATTTCTCTGTATTTTTATTTTAAAAATTGTTAACACTGTAAACACACATATCGTGAACGCTTTGAATTTGTAATTTGTTATGTTCATTATATGTAAAATAAATAAGTTTGATTTGATCACTGCCAGTTTTGATCCTGGTTAGTAGATGACAGAATACTTGAAGTTGGATATGCCTGTTGTAGAATATATAAATAGCAAACTTAATATATACGTACAAGATACAACTAAAAAACTATAATAATATAATAAATGAATATAACATTTTCTTTTTAGTTTCATACAATTGTATTAATTAGCAAATTGTTAGCATACATAGAATATTTAACTACACTTTTGTGTTATAAAGCTTTCAGTATAGTAAATCGTCCGTATACAGTTACCATGATAAATTGATTAACAAGAATTCAGAGAGAAATTTCCTAATGAACCTTCATTTGTAACGTTTGTTAAACATTCAATTGAATTCTCACGTCACACTCTAACTCTAGATACTACTATCATAAAACTATCAAGAGACCTAATGAATTTTATATTAGATAATTACAATATAAAAAGAATTTTTTATATACAACGTTTTTAAATTTACTGTTGAATTATTATGCTGAATATGCTCAAACTTGTCCTTGATATGAAGAAAATCAAAAACAAACAAATATAGAAATACTGAATACTGAAATGGCATTATGATTTCCATAGTAACGCACGTATATATTAATAATTTAATTGCTAGGACCACCTACTTAGCAACCAATAATAGTGGATTGGAATACGGATTTCTTCCGAAATAACTTTTCATACAAAACAGAATTAACTGAAAATGAATTCAATTCTACTTAAAGATGGCTAAAAGTATTAAAAAAATGCATTGGCATCGTTTTCTGATATATTCCAAAAGTTTTAAATATCTAGCTAGTCGGGAAATTAGTTAAAAATCGATTGCAAGATTTGTACCGGGTAAACATCCACCGGAGAAATAAGAATACGAACTAATAAAAACGTTGTAAAATAGGTAATCTTCAACATAACCATTAGTATATTATTTTGATTTTAATATTTGGTTATATTATTATAATCTACATTACTAATTTTTAGTACTTTATAGCAGTAGTTGGTTGACTCTCCATCTTAACTCATTTAGTGCTAACAACGCGACTGGCGCGTTTACATTACCTGGCCATTAGATATAATTAACATGATATTTAAATGTGGTAATTAAATATTAATTAACAGGTCAGCAATGATTGTGTTCAAATCTCCTAAGCTCTGGCAAAAACATGTTATTTTTCAATCGATTTAAAAAAATATAAAAATAGTCTATTTATGTAAACTCAACTTTGTAAAGACCGATATAACCTACTATAATCCGTTCAGCGCATCTATTCTATACACAATACTTCTATCGGCAGTTATCGAGGGCATCATATTTTTGTATTGAGATATTACATCATCATCATCATCAGCCTGAATCTATCCACTGTTGGATGAAGGCCTCTCCAAGCTGATTCCACTCCTCTCGGTCCTGTGCATTGCGTTGCTATGTACTTTCGCAGAACTTTATCATTTCATAGATTCAGCGGCCTACGTCTACCTTGCGGACGTTTTTTACCTCATGGATACCACTGGGTGACTTAATTTGTCCAATGATTGTGTCTTCTTCGAGCTATGTGTCCAGCCCACCTACATTTGAGGCTTTTAATGGACTCTATCACATCGCAAACCATTGTATGTTTCCTTATTAAATCATTCCTTTTTTGTCCTTTCGCGTTATGCCCAGTATGCACCTCTCCATACTACGTTGTGCTACTCTAAGTTTCTGGATCTCTCTTTTACTTAGGGTCCATGTTTCACTGGTTGAACACTTTACATTATATAATATATACTTTAATTGTTACAATACACTATCCGTCTAAACAGTCAAAACTGTCTATCTTAATAAGCGGAATAGTCACCCATTGAAGCCTTTTTATTTTCCACACAATATGTCCATTTAATACGTCAATGTTCTTAATAAGACATGTTTTGGACAGCCGAGCTTTCCTATTATTGCCTTTCTTTTCTTCCTTGAAATTGAAAAAGAGAAATTTAATAATGAAACAAGAATGTTTCAAAAATCAAAACATAACGAAAGTTAGTAACAAATTTTCATTTTCTTACAACCATGCAACCATTACGCGGAAATAAAAAAAAGCTCGCGAGAACTTTTTAATAAGATATCCAACCTTTTTAAGTCGTTTATTTTTAATACTTTGCAAAGCGCTTGTGTAATAATAATAATATAATACGTGTTATATTATAATTTATAATATAGGCCAAAAACTTTTTAAATTTATGTGCACCATATCTGAATTTAAATCCGAACTCCGGATAGAAATAACTCATTTTGAATAATAGACGGTCAAGAAAGGTCATATTAAATTGCCTCTCATACGGAGGAGAGTTTTATTATTTCTGCCAGAACAATGTGGAAAAATAAATTAATAGTTTGACGTTGTTTTGAATTCGAAGAAATCCGCGAGTTTATAATATTCGATGACAATGTTGAGTTCTTTAGAAGTTTCGTGATATTTCAATTAAGTGAATTTTCTTCACTTCTAAAGAAGCTGCCTTTGTTTATATTAAAGCCATTTAATTAGTGAACCAATTCAGGTGTCGATCAATTTTTAATTATATTTAATTGAAAATACTTATTATTTTCTAGACTTTATTTATTAAGTCTCTGTTATATTTATGAAACATATTGACTGTAGAAAGGAAAAAGGACGTAATCCACACAAATCAAATTTTACAGGAGGCTCAAAAACGTCTTTGTTATGGTTTTCGGTCAAAGTTAAAATACCAAATAGACACAACCGTGAAGTGCATAACTTTATAATAATTTGGTTTTTATATCCCTAATCTGATATCAATAATTGAGTTAATTAAGGAAAAACCAACACAAATGATAGTAAAGTCGTTTTTCCCACTTCACATCCACCTTTTTTTAATAATTGCTAGCTAAATTTAGATAATAAATCGGCATTTGCAGCTTACATCTTTTATACACAACTTTTATTTAGATTTATACGACGTTATTGTCAAATAAAACCTATTTTGAAAAAATTACGTCCTTTTTCCTTTCAAAAATCAATATTTTGTTTAGATATTTTTTATATAAACGATTATTGAAAATAGGTACATCATTTTTAAAAACCTCAGAAGCTATAACTGAATATGAGGCAATTTTTGAACCTACATTAATGTACGTTATGTCAACCACATATTATTAACGTCACTCATACAGAATACAGCTCCAAACCCTTCTTATTTGAAAATCAGTAAATCGCAATTAGATTTGGCGTAGACACTGCCATGTGTCCATACTGCTCCTATAAAATGTAATGCTAAATCCTACTGAGGCCAAACGGAGCAAAATGAAATGATAATTCTGCGAATGTTGCCACGCGCTCATACCACGTATTGAAGTAGGAATCGCTGAGTTCCTACTACAAAAATCAATATGGTATAGTCGCCACCCCCACGTTTAAACTGAGCGACCTGGAATACGAAGATGATGCTATTCAATTCGACATCTCGGCCGAAGGCATTCAAAAGATAATCAACGAATAAAAATTCGTCTCGTATCAAAAATCAAGCAAAGAAAACCAACGTTTGGTACAACGTATCCTGGTAAACGTTGGGAAAAACATCAAGAGTGTCACTAGCTTTAAACATCTGGGAATGCTCGAAGAGCAGCATTTAACTCTACGCCGAATGATTATGACATAGTTATAATCGGTTAGCAGCCTACTTAACATGTATATTCTAATGACGGTCCTACTTTACGGTAGTGTGACAATGCATCTTACGAAAAGCATTTTTCCCTGCTCTCACGTGGTATAGTTTCCAATCTGATATTCTGGAAAATTTGAATTTTTATGCACCCGTCAATTACATGACCTATTTTTGGTAAAGGCTGTTTCCTCATGCCAGGCTCACCAAGCACCAATAGCGAGGGCTGTGCGGTTGGTCAATGCACTCCCTAAAGATGTAGACATTTTTAGCGATGCATTATGTATTTTCTTTTTAAAATTCTATTTTATTGTTTCATTTGTATTTTTCTTGAATTATTGTTGTTTTTTTTATTTTATTTCTTTCGCTATAAAAATAAATTATTTCTTGCTTTGTTTTTTACTTTACTAAGTTAATTTACGTGTACTTTTTATTCTAAATGTCATGTTGTGAACGTCTTCAAATAAAAATTTGCTATGTGCAAAATGTGTCTTTTTTTAAATAAATAAATAAAACATACTCAAAACAACTGTATACTGAGCTTCGACAGCAGTATAATATTCTGTTTGCAGTGGATACTGGGTGTGCGGTGGTATAACTTTAGAAATAAATAGGACATAACAAGTGAGCAGATCATGCAGTCTATTATTGCACTGACAGTGAAAAAACAATGTTAGAACCGGCTAAGTCACATGCTATGGCTTCCTTAATATAACCAAAATAACTATCGAATACTAAAAACCTATCTGTAATGTTGATTTTAATTTATATTATCATTTTTTATTACAGGAAAATGTATTCCGATGACTACTATATTATTATACTAACAACTCGTGTGTGAGTATAAATAGAAAATATTTATTAACTACCAAGATGTGATCGAGCTTTTTGTGTACTTTCCTCGTTTATTTGAAAAGCTTGCGTTCTCAGGAAGCACTTGAGGCTTAAAAATTTGAGCGGACGAAGTAAATCTCCACCTGGTTTTCAGTTTTACAACTCTGCGCTACTGCCTCCAACTTTATTCTTTTATTACATCTCATCCCTATTTGTCAACCATTGAAAACAATATTATTTAAAATAACGAATTTCTTAACAAACTTGTTCTTGCCTCAGAACCGATATAATTTAATCAAACCGAAAATCCTAATAATGACGTTAGACGTTTCATCTTCTTTCTGATACTATAACCTTATATCGTCGATAATTTTCTACAACCATGTATCTAAAAAAAACACAACTTTTCATGAGAGGCATAAAACAAACTTAACTTCTCAGTTTTTAATTCAGAAATAAATTTTCTTCTATGATATGTCAATTTATTATAGTTACATATATTTTCTTAAAATCATCTTAAAATAGATTATTTTTTATTGAACACTAAATAAAAACAACATACAAATCAGAAAAAAGTT
The DNA here is from genome assembly GCF_057557595.1 of Rhyacophila brunnea. Taxonomy (NCBI): domain Eukaryota; kingdom Metazoa; phylum Arthropoda; class Insecta; order Trichoptera; family Rhyacophilidae; genus Rhyacophila; species Rhyacophila brunnea. The sequence goes on along the minus strand of NW_028232893.1, from coordinate 15,912,492 downwards.
ATATTCCTATGACAGAACCGAAGATCCACTATAATCAGCCCGAGACACAAAACTGTAAATTTTCATAATAGTGCTCAATTACTGCTCATACTATAAATTATCCAATATGGTAAACTGTAGAATATCATGATTGTTTCATATTGAAATAGTATTATTTAGTAAAACCCCAATTTATTTAAACAACATATACAATGAAACATTATCAATAACCATCGTAACTTGCAATTCTGGGCCCCGGACTGTCTATAATCGGCCTTGAATTAATTCGAATTTATTTTACAACATTTTTATTAGCTCGTATTCTTGTTTGTCCGGTGGTTTTTTGTCCAGTACAAATCTTGCAATCGATTTTTAACTAACTTTCCGACTAGCTGGACATTTGAAACTTTTAGAATATATCAGAACACGATGCCAATGCATTCTTTTAATACTTTAGCTATCTTTAAGTAGAATTGAATTCATTTTCAGTTAATTCTGTTTTGTGTGAAAAGTTATTTCGACACCATTATTGGTTGCTAGAGTTCTGGGCATAGAGGTATTAAATAAAAAGAGGGGCAAGGAATCGGCTTTCTCATACAACTGAATGAAGCAGGCTAACTTACAATAGCCGACAACTTACGAGAAATAGCGATGCGATAAATCACGCATCACGGAGGATTTACTTTGGTCATTATAACGTACCCATTTAATATAATTTTAACGTGGAAAATTTGCCGCAACTTGATTATCAGCCCGCTTCACCATACTTTTTCACCATACTAGCCTGCTTCACCATACTTTCATATAACGTGCCGCCCCTAGGTTCTGGGGTCTTAGCAACTAAATTATTAATATATAAGTGCGTTACTATGGAAATCGAAATGACATTTCAGTATTCTATATTTGTTTGTTTTTTATTTACTTCAAATCAAGTACAAGTTTAAGCATATTGAGCATAATAATTCAACAGAAAATTTAAAAACGTTGTATGTAAAAAGTTCTTTTTTATCTTGTAATTATTTATTTTTTATTATGATATAATATAATAATAAAATCATTACAATGCATTAATTAAAAATCTTTACAATATGATATTAAAATTTTTAAGAAATATGTAAAAAAAATACTTAATAAAAATCTATTTTACTATAAAATATAAAACAACGTCTATCTATGAAAATCTGCAATTTACATTACATAGCGAAAAAAATATCAAAATTTAAATGTTATTTATTTCCAAGTGATGCCTCAGAAAAGGTTGTTTATCAATGCGGATTTTACTGCTTAGCAGCATGATGCTACCTTCGTGAAAAATCAAAGCTCCCCTTCTTAGTTCTTTTTCTTTTTGTCGTGGTTGAATGGCTGCGGACACTTTGGACGTGCGCCATCTATTTGCCGTCTTAAAATAGATCGGCCATTAAAACGTATACTCCATTCTACCGATTGATTGGACGGGTGAATTAGCACAAGTAGGCTGCCATGACTGAATGGTCGTACTTTATTATTTTAAATCATAATTAGGTATTTAAAAACATATTTTGTAAATTTCATAAAATTTACTCGCACAATCTCACGACTGCTGATAGATGAACAAAATAAATTAAAATAGCATTGATATCATTCGTATTATGCACTTAAAATTTCATTTCATATTAAATCATACGTGGATATTATAATAAGTATATATACTGTGCTGGTTCCTTAAAATAATGGAAAACCTTTTTAAAATAATGAGGATATATAATATTTTTTTTTGACCATGTCCGATCCTAATAGGATCATATTATGGGCCTCCACAGAGTAGAGGTTTGTATAAACAGTTTTTTTTTTTACTAGAAATGGATGTCAGCCACTTGCTCAACCTAATAGGTCCATGCCCTGACTCACACAAATTGAAAAACAATGTGTACTTGCCAGACCCAGGATTCGAACCTGGGACCCACGGCGTGATAGTCCAACGCTTGAGCCACGTGGCCACCGTGGGCATACTCTACGTCATATTATCTTGGCAGTGGTAAAACAATTATGATGGGATTAGATCCAACTTAAGGCGATCTTTTTCTGTTATTTTAATTAATGAAGTACTCGTATTTTCCTAAACTTTATATCGGTTTAAAGTTTATAATACATAACAATAATATATATATAAGTTTTATCCATAGTTTTCCAATCGTATACGTAGTTCTACATGTCCACTACAGCATAATTTTATTGTTAACTGTTTACACGACTGGTGCGGAAAACTGCTGATGCTTCACATTAATATTACATATGATGCTTCACATTATTATTAATAACTTAAATAATCATAAACCCCCAGTCTTTCGAACCAAGGGCTCCCGGATGGAAGGCCAACTCCTTACACACTGCATCACGAGAGCCGCCGCCAGTAAATATTGTTACTGTGTATAAACATAATATGACTGGGCTATTACCTCGACAGAGCATGGTGTGAGTTCAATCCAATAATCCATAAGTCTTAATATGTTCTAAAATGTTATATAATTTTTACAACGTTTTTATTAGCTCGTATTCTTATTTGTCCGGTGGTTGTTTGTCCAGTACAAATCTTGCAATCGATTTTTAGCTAACTTCCAGACTAACTAGATATTTGAAACTTTTAGAATATATCACAATGCCAATGTATTCTTTTAATACTTTTAGCCATATATAAGCAGAATTGAATTCATTTTCAGTTAATTCTGTTTTTTATGAAAAGTTCGTAAAAAATCCGTAATCCAATCTACTAATATTGGTTGCTAGGGGGTGGTCCTAGCAACTAAATTATTAATGTATACGAGCGTTACTATGGAAATCAAAATGACATTTCAGTATTCTATATTTGTTTGTTTTTTATTTACTTCATATCAAGTACAAGTTTGAGCATATTGAGCATAATAATTCAACAGAAATTTTAGAAATGTTGTATATAAAAAGTTCTTTTTTATCTTGTAATTATTTATTTCAAAATCTGACAATATTTTTAAAAGAAAATCGATGTATCTTTCAGTCAGAGTTCAGTTCAAAATAAATAATCCTTAGTTTACTGTCTTATATAAACAACTTTATTATTTTATAAAATTACACTAGAAAATATTATATATTATGTACAGTCGACTGTTTGAGAAAGATGCACGTCACAATTACTGTAAGGAAAAGATAACACTAAGATATCTCAAGTAGGGTTAATAATTAAGCTGTTGGGTGCTTTGTAGCAACTCATACGTGCTCTAAAATGCAATTCCCATAGGGCCGAAGACGTGTTACTCTCATCGCAATATTAAAGTTACGCTGCGCCATTACACAATATTAAACAATCTTATCTATCCGAAGAGTTTGCTTTAGGGGTTAACTTTTCTTTGTACTCAACGGTCCCTTAGAAACTCACAGGCTGTATTATATTATGTAGATAGTGTTGTAAAAGGAAGTATTAGAGTAAAGAATAATTGTCTGCATCATCGTCAGTATGTTTTCCATATGTTAAATCAGTGCTGTTAAACTTTTCTTTACTTGACGGCACACTGAGAAACGGTAGAAATCTTATCATTGGTAAGGATAAAATAATATGATTTTAGCAATTATCTTTTAATGTCATTATGTAGAGATATAAAATTACAAATTAAATATTTATTTTTCGTAGTGTCAAATTATATCACCGCAATAATAAATTCCCAGCTACTCGTATGTTCATTGACGCAAGTGCCATTTAGTTGCTGACTCGATCAAATATTTATTTACTAAATTATAATGGTTAGACATTATGTATTTTGATTGTATAAATACCAAATAATAATGCATCGAAAATGTCACTCGAATACACGTTTCCGGTCTGTTACTATCTCAATCTCTGTATCGTCCCTCACAACATCTCATTGTACCGAGATTCGGACCTCTGAACGTTATCATAAGTATTGTGATATAACTACTGTGACATGCTATTGTACCGACTGTTTACGCCGCAAATAAAACTCGCTTCTCCAACCATCGGAGCAACTACCAAATCTCGACTACTCATCTCTCCTTGGGACGAATTCCTCATTCATCACACGACGACTCCCATAGTGGTAATTCAAATCGAACCCCACATAATATATAGTATCATCATTATCAGTCGGGGTCGATCCACTACTGTATGAAGGCCTCCCCAGCTCCTTACACTCTTCTCAGTCCTTAGTTAATTACTGCCACGTACATCGATCAAACTTTATGACTTTATGACGAACGACATGTCCAGCCAATTGTTATTGCACCTGTTCAGCAGCCTCTATCACATCGCGTACTCTTGTTTAATTATGTATCCATTGGTTTCTTTTGTGATCTTTACGAGTTGTGCCCAACATGCACCTTTCCATGCTACGTTGCTCAACTCATATTTTTTGGATTATGTATAATATTTTGATTTACCTGTAATATATGAGAAAACACATCTAATGTACACATAAATTATAAAATAAACTATTTTTTTATTCAACGAATAATTCACATGATTTAAGGATAAAGCATTCTTTTATTTAACACACATAATTTGAAAACACTTGCGCTACTTAAGTAACGCAATTTAGAAAGTGCTTCAGAGAGCATTGAAAAAACCAGTAGTTAACTTCGTCGCAATTAGATAGGACACGTATAGCATAGTGCTCAGTGCACATAGGCGCGAATCTCGGGGCGCGCAAGTTCGAATCCTGATGGGTGTCAAAGTATCTATCCAAATTCTAAATTTAAAATACACTCAAACAAAAGAATCGTTTATTTTAATCATGTTGTGAGAGAATACAAATTATAGAATACTCTCATAATAGTTTGACAGGTACTTATAGTGCAGTAGTAGCATATCTAGTAAGTATATAAATAGTATTTAACCAGTGACGTCCCGTGGAGGTAGGCAGATTGAGCGTCGCTTGGGGGCGGCAGTTACTCGAAGGGCAGCAAATTGAAGAGAATCGTTTGGTATATATAGCAATATCTACATAAACTTAGTATTAACGAAAATATCTACCCATTAAAAAAATCAATTCACTGATTGGAAAGAAAATGTATTAATTTACATAGAAAGTTTAACAGTAGGTACTGTATTTTTTATCGGGTTTGCGATATCTAGTTTACTTCCGTTGCCTTTCGACATCCTTGGTAACGACACGTGCGAATTTGCAAATAATTACAGTCTGACGCAATAACCAGTACGCATGGATGTTGCGTTGGCCATCGAAACTAAAGATGCACCCCCTTATTACAGAGCGTCCCACCTACCGCTTCTGGTCCACGATTTAGTCTATATCGAAGAGTCACGTCGTCATTATATCGATGTAATAATGACTAAGCCTTTGCGATCTCAGGCTGAAAATATCGTTACCAATGTTGCCAAGTTTTGCGAAGAAGAAAGCTACTGTATTAACAACGTCAAAAATTCCCCACATTTCGGGAAAAAATATTTATAAATTTAATTTTGTATGTTTTAGTGGTATATATTTTGTTAGTAATGTATCCATTCAACATTTTTTTAGATATTTGAATCATAAAAGGATGATAAAAAAAATACCATATAAACAAATGGGGCGGTATTTTGGCGCTGCATATGGTCGGCATTTTGTCTAGGGACGTCACTGTATTTAACGACATTTTAATTTGTGACATATTGACGGAGAAGTATATAAAGAAGAATATTATGGTATCGGATAGAAAACATGATTTTAAAAATTATATAATATCTCTGAAAATGTTAATTTCTACAAGAATATACTCGATTTAAATTAAAGAGATTTTTGAAATGGATGACATGGTTGAAAATTACATTTTAACAAGAAAAAAGGAAAGAATGACGACTTTTCATCGTGTAGGCATTTTCATCAATTTTCAAATAATGTGTCGTTACTGCTCTAGTCAAAAACTGTGAAATGTTAGCGTATTTAAGTTAATATCTCGAGTATTTAGTTAAATTGCGGAAAATGACAACCATTGTCGCTTTAACATCAACAATTTAACTTAATAATAATTAATAATATTATTCAAATAATCCAAAATATATTTTTGAAATATAGCCTACGCCTGAAAATCTTCCTCTAATAATAATTTTAACAGGTTTATTTATTACGTTAATCTACTTAATTAAATCAAGAAACAGCAATCACTGAACATAATAATCTGTAGAACAAAGAACTTAATGCACCCACTTCTCTTAAGGACACAATTTACAAGCTCGAAATTAAATCCGCAGGGGCGGCTCTACTTTAAGGGTTCATTGGAACCATCCCCACATCGTTATCATGTCAAAAATAAAGTCCGGTATTTTTAATATTATCATAATATACATACTTAATTACAATGATTAAATGAACCTTTTAATTTATATTATCCATCTAAACCCGTCGCAATTGTATAGAGATATTTAATACTATTATACCAATACATAGAGCAATGATTGTAATACCCCTTATTTCACGGCTATCTACAAATTAAGAAAACTGTGGGATCTATTTTTCGCTGAACGGTGTGGGGTCACTCTATCCCATCCCGTCACTGCGGTACAAATCTCATTCTACAAAGTATGTGAATGCATTAGCGTTAGTATACGCATACTGGGGAGAGAATCAAATAACCCCAAGGTGGGTAAAAACGCTCGCTGTATGTCGTTATTCAAAACTGGTAAGAGTAAGTCTATAATAATTATTATTATTAAATCAGTTAATATATTTAAGTACGCTTTTTAGACGTGATTAAGTAATGACTCAGATAATCATATTATTTCCTCATTAATGGAATCATATTATTATAAGCTCGGTACATAATGTATAATATGAGAAAGTAGGCAGGTATATACCCATATTTAATAATTAATGGCTAAACCCCACCACCTAAAAAGTCGTCGAGCCACCACTCTAAATCCGTATTTATAAGTAAGTCATGAATAAATTGTAAATGGCAATTTATTTTTAGACGATTAATAATTACTTATCTGTTTGCTTTTTCAGCAGTCATGTACTTCAGAACACAAATCGCCTACTTATCGATTCCAATCGAATACACATTTCATAAAATATTCCCGATTACAAACAAAATAAAATAATAACCTTAGACTCAACTGCAAATTTTACATCAAACGTCACGCCGACAATTTGAATCTTGGCGATGTTTTTTACCATCGCCATACCAGGCCAACATGTCCATGTGGCGGAGAACTACAGGATGCAAACCACATCCTCCGGGAATGTCCGAGAATGTGCTCTGAGAGGAAAGAGATGCTCAAGTCAGTCCAACCAGCTCTTGAGCCCATTAAAAAATATACGGCGTCTTATTGCGGACGTAAATATCTCTTCGCGTATTTTTTTGTCCGTATTGTTTTGGTTTTGTTTTTATATCTTACATTTCATTAAATTCATTTACTTTAATTAAGTTTCCGTGCCCTTCTCTCCCATGCCTCTTTTTATTAAATTGCGGCATTCATTAAACTCAGTCAAAGCTCACTTGAGAGCGTGGCGACTTCAGTCTTGGGTATCTCCTCCTGAAACAAAACAACTGCCGATGTTTTACATCCAAACGTAGGGCCTCGTGATATGCTCGATTAAGACCGAGTGTGATGCGGGGCGGGTTGGTTTGGAGGCTCCATGTGAGTTTGGGTTGAAATCCCGAATGCCGGAATCCCGAAGGCCGAAATCCCGAATGCTGAAATAACGAATACTGAAATCCCGAATGGCCGAAATCCCGAAAGCCTAAATCCCGAATGCCTAAATCCCGAAAGCCAAAATCCCGAATACCGAAATCCCGAATGCTGAAATCCCGAATGGCCGGAATCCCGAAGGCCGAAATCCCGAAAAATAAAAAAAAATGCAAACACCAATAATTTCACAAGAGAGACAAAACCGCATTTTTTGCGGAAATATTAAAGATTAGTGTTAAGATTGCGCAATTTTTGCAAGCGAGACAAAAACCCACTTGTTCTACAAAAAAATGGGTTTTTTGTCTATCTTGAAAAGATTGCGCAATTATTGATGTTTGAATTTTTTTATTTTTCGGGATTTCGGCCTTCGGGATTCCGGCCATTCGGGATTTCGGCCATTTGGGATTTCAGCAGTCGGGATTTCGGCATTCGGGATTTCGGCCTTCGGGATTTCGGCTTTCGGGATTTAGGCTTTCGGGATTTCGGCCATTCGGGATTTCGGCCATTCGGGATTTCAGCATTCGGTATTTCGGCCGTCGGGATTTCGTCCGGCACCCGCTCATGTTTGTGTTGTACTAAAGATAATATTTTTTTTTAATTTTACGAACTCTTCCGGCTCATTCTTCTATTTTTTGTACATTTTTTTCTTTTGTGCGGTAATTAGTCTCGGCATTGTAAATCTCTAAAATCAAATATTATCAATTTTAACATTATATTATATATGGTGAAACTGTGATAACGTAAATCATTTTGACATGGCCGCCATTTAGGCAGTTTCATTGTCATTGTGTATATTGGCATCCTTTTTATTTCTTAAATGATGTAACTGGTCTGATCGAATTAGATGCAGAGTACTCTATAAACAATAGATGGGATAAACGGTGACTCACTTCTGTGTACTGTAAGATGTTTTACGTACAAAAAAAAACAAATATATAACTTTAGATGATGTAATAAAAATTGTAAATAAAAAGTTAACTGATTGAAAAATATGAAATAATGAAAGGGTAAGTTGCTAATTCAATTAATGTGTCTTACAATTTAATTTCCCGTCAAAATTCTTTTAGATCCCCAGCATAGTACCCTTTTTTTAGGGGCAAAACATCAGCAGACTTCCTGGAAGTTTTATGTTTTCAAATTGAATTAGGACCCAGCGGACCGCGGATGAATTTCCAATTACGTTCTGATACCGATCCGGTCGAACATTTTTCCACACTTTTCCATCGATAGAATTTCATCGACGTTAACTATTTCAACATTTTTAAACTCCACTCCATTGCAGCGCGTCGAAGTTTAAAGAGCAAATGGTAGTGATAAATAATTAAAAAAAAAAAAACTAAAACATATCTTATAAATAATCTACATAGACCCAAAAATATAAAATCATTTAAAATTTTCTCTCTTCTATTTTTGGTCATTCTCTCAAACCTGAGGATCAATGTTCCCTCTAATATGTTCATCAATGTTCGCACAGTCTTCACATAATTTTTACTAATGGTGTTATAATTGTGTTTAAAAATTAATAAAGGTAAAAAATCTTAACACCACTACACATGGATGTACTGAAATATGACTATATTCTAAAACATTAGAGTGAGAGGTTTAAAAGAATACTATTTTATGTTATAAAAATACTTTATGCAGTCATCAAATGTTTAAAATAAATATAAAGAATAATAAGGCTTCGAAATTATATAAATAGATTATCTACAACGTTTAAGGAATGTCCAGGATCACGCCTTGAAAATACCATACAATCTCATACAATATGGAATGTTACATTCTTAAATCTTGTGAAATATTCGTTGAATAAAATAAATAATTTATTAAATATGTGTAATTTTGTATACGTACTTAATTTATGAGAAATTACGTAATATATGTTATATTATTATGATTTAATTTAATAATTGTATGACTAGTTTGAACTGTTTCAAGGCCCTATTTTAAATCATTTTTAGAATCTATTGCTTTGCATGCGTCAACAAAATCGTCGCTGTATTTTCACAACCGGCATGACATTTTTAAAAGTTTTTTTCTATAAAGTGTTTTTATTTTATTCATCAAATAATTCACAAGATTTTAAAATGTATCATTTTTTATATTTAACATACATAATCTGAAAACACCTCAGATATAATATAATATAATATAATACAAAATACGATGCCTGACGGGATTTGAATGTGTAAACAGTGTGCATTTTTGTAACTGGTATATTAAATTTCTCAGATGTTTCCAAATTATGTAGATATGTATCATCCACTAATAATAAAACTGAAAACATAACGTGTCTGTTCAGTTAAGTAATATACCTAGTTTATTTGGCAGACCGGGAAGGAACATATTTCTTTTTATATCCCGTTAATATTATAATACCCAAAGAAATAAATATCTCTGACAAAACTACGATCACAAAGCACTAACTCGATAAAAGCTTATTTCCTATCCAAATTCCAGCTAATAATAGCAAATTTGTTTGACGGGCGCGCCGGAATCTTTGCCAGTCGTCTGAGACCGCAAATCGCATGATTGATAGTGAAGAATTTTCTTCGGGAAATAGTTATCCGGCCGGCACGGAAACCCGGAAAAACTTCCACTGGCGTCTCGCATAATGACTGCCCGTAAAAAAAAGTTGTTTTCCCAACTGCCGCAACACTGGGAAATATATTATACATGTTACTGTAACTGTCTGAAACACGGTTATTCATAAATGTAACGCGTAAGTCTTATTTAATTTTAACCCATTTTACAACGTTTTTCTTAGCTCATATTCTTATTTGTCCGGTACAAATCTTGCAATCAATTTTAACTAACTTCCCGACTAGCTAGATATTTGAAACTTTTAGAATATATCAGGACACGATTCCAATGCATTTTTTAATACTTTTAGCCATCTTTAAGTAGAATTGAATTCATTTTCAGTTAATTCTGTTTGTTATTAATTTCGACACCATTATTGGTTGCTAGGGGTCTGGGGTCCTAGCAACTAAATTATAATATATACGTGCGTTGCTATGGAAATCAATATGACATGTTAAGTAAAAAAAAATTTGATCGCTGAAACTAGTCAAGTCAAGTTTATATGGTTCAACAGAAAATTTAAAAACGTTTTTTTTATCTTGCAACTATTTAACGGTTAATTTATATTTTAACTATATTATTATTTAGTGGAGCATGCAAGCTTCAATTTTATGATTTATAGGAAATAATCAAATAATAATAATATAAAATTAAAATTAAAGACGTCATTTAATATCTCCAAAATTATGAACCCTTAGTAAATTTGGGCTTAAGCGTCGGCCTATAGCTTCGTGGGTCCCAGATTTGAATCCTTGGTCTAGCAAGTATACACATTATTTTTAAATTTGTGTATGAGTCAGAGTATGGACCTAATATGTTGAGCAAGTGGCTAACATCGATTTCTCGTAAAAACAAAATCAGTCAATACACTCTGTGGAGGCTCATAATTATGATCTTATTGGGATCGGACACGGTCGGATGATCGCAAACGAATGTACTAAATTATAATTTTATTCTCATTTTGAAACGTTTATACTCTATATATACTTTCCTCTCATACCTCTCATGCTGGGCATAACGCAAAAGGACAAGAAGAGGAATGAATGAATAAGGGAGCAGACAAGGGTTTGCGATGTAATAGAGTTTATTAAAAGCCTTAAATGGAGATGAGCTGGACACATAGCTCAAAGAAGAGACAATCGTTGGACAAATCTAGTTGTCTAGTGGTATCCAAGAAGTACAAAACGTCCGCAATGTAGACCTAGAGGCCGCTGGATCGATGAAATGATACAATTCTGCAGAAATACGTGGCAACGCAATTCACAGGACCAAGAGAAGTGGAAGCAGCTTGAAGAGGCCTTCATCCAGCAGTGGATAGATTCAAGCTGATGATGATGATATACTTTCCTCGGTTCGCCTTCTCTGGTCATATTACCTCGCAGAGAAGATGACAACCGACAACCTAGATAAACTCTTGATGTCTAAGGTCGGAGAGAGCTTGAAAGAATATCCTCCAGATAGATAGAACAAATGAAGAGTTCCACAGGTTTCACACTGATAAAGGCCTTACGTGTCGCTTAATGTCAAGAGTATGGAGCAAAGCCGTGAAAAAGTCTGTCAAATGGCTGAATCACATGTGAAACGATCCTTAGTCATAAGTTCCCGACAAAGAAGAAGTTATTATCAATCATATCAATTTCTAGAATTAGATAATATTCTACAAAGTCAACATACTTTTAATCTTCCAAAGATACGCAAAATTCTTCATTGTTTGTCCTTTACGCATAAGAAACATTGAGATACTCGTGAGATTAGTTGGCAATATTTTGTTTATTTTTAAATCTGAAACTTTACTTGTTATCTCCAGTATTAACCGAATTAATGTATTTTTACAGTGACACACATGTTTTTTTCAGATTCTTCTAGCGTTGATAATTTGTATTAGTTTCATGATGACTTGTGGAAATTCCCTTTCACAATGCAATCGATCCCTTTGTGTTGTATAAGTCCCCTTATTGTCTGAGGGCATTTTTATTTTCATCCGAAGAATTGGTGAATGTTTTTTTGAACACAATACAAACCACGCTCTATTTGATGACAATGGAACCTCACCAATATTGTCAAGAGAACTCAGTAATAATTAATGAGATATACTAACTCATACCATCAGTGTTGGTACTATAACCCAATATGGGTATTGACCGTTTCCAGTGTAGGTACATCTTTAATTCCCTCTATTCGCGCCTTATAGTATTATAGCACGCGAATCCAACTAAAATTATAATCATTCTGTGATCTACTCTTAAGTATCAAAACTGGCAGTGATATATTATAATACTCTCCCATTGTCATTCTTTAACTGGAAAAAATATACTATATTTGACCGAAGGCATTGTCATTGTTATTACAAGTTAAACAATAACAGTTGTCTTTATGATAAGTTTCAGTCTTCTTTTGGGTACTCATTGCATTTAAGACTATTAGTTTCTTTTTTCTTGATTCTGATTCGGTGCGTAGTTTTTCATGGTATGTATATTCATATATTATTAAATCTAAATCCGATTATCAGCTACTTAAATAGAATTTAATGATAGGTATATTCATAAGTAGTGGTTGCGCTTTATGCAGTGGACTGTAATTTTTGTAATTGCTCGCGCACTGAGGCTGGTTCGGTGTTCACGTACTCACGCACTGGCAAACGGGTGATTCGGAATGTCAATCTCCCGGTTTAACTTTAGGATAGTGCTCAATTATGTTAACGCGCGTGTTTGAACATGTACTTAACCGAATTTTTTAAAAAAAAAATTTAAACGGTACATGTTCAAACACGCGCGTCTATATCATTTTACCCCCTACTTTAATTATAGTTTGTCAATTTATGGCTACGGCCGTATGTTGCAGCTTAATCACTATGTAATGACAAAAGAAATGGCGTATTTCAAAAAAACATTACCTTATTCTTAGGTTAATAATTATTATAAAGCAATCATTATTCATAAGATGTTTATCATACTTGAATGGTCAAAGACATAGTTTATAATAAGTATCTTTAGAATCATCTTTAAATGTGTTAATTTTGCTGATTTTTTGAATAATAAAATGCCTAATTCTTGTCAAATTTGGGATCACAGAGATTATCAATATAATTTTTTATCGTGAATATTTTACAAAAATTATCTCGTAATAAATTATACTAATGGTTTTATAAATGCGTTTAAAAATTAATAAATGTAAAAATCTTAACACCACTGCACAGTTATGTATCGAAATATGACTATATTCTAAAACATTAGAGCGAGAGGTTTAAAAGAATACTATTTTATGTAACAAAAATACTTTATACAGTCATCAAATGTTTAAAATAACTATAAAAGATAATAAGGCTTCAAAATTATATAAATAGATTATCTACAACGTTTAAGAAGTGTCCAGGATCATGGTTTGAAAATACAATAAAAACTCAATTTTGACCTACGACGAGCACGTAGGCCGTTAATGCCGCTCCTTCAAAACCTCATGTACTTAAATCATATTATATTACAACTAAACGTATAAGCTTTTTACGTTTTGATGGCTCAATTAATACAATAGGTCTAAAATAGTGATTGACCACAATCAAACCCACGACCTGTTATATTCCTCGGGAAAGAAGGCAAAAGAATCAGGTGGCTTGGGTTAACGCGAATCTGATGTGGTGTGATGGTATTATCCTTCCTTCGTTTCCTTACAAATGACTGGAGTTTTATTCAACTCTTGAGTAGTATTCACAGCTGTTACATTTAAAAACCGTCATCTTGAAGGTAATTGTCAGGTTATTTACTTTCAAGGATGTATTTAGATTAGATGGAGAGAAGATGATTGGGACACAATAAGCTTTAACGAAAGTTTATTCAACGGATATGCAAGTACTGATGGGTATGGGTTTACGTAGGGTGTTGATTTCTACTTAATAAAAACACTGATTTAGGGACATTAAGTATTATTACGTCAGTATATTTTGCTTGACAAATAACTGAAGTAACAATTAATTATTAGTAACATTATTTTGTAAACGCACGTTTTGGCGTGAAAAGGTGGCAAGTTGTATTTTTAGAGGCAACGTTTGAGGCTCAAGGGTACGTTACTGACTGACCGTACCTACTCTTGACCCTTCGTCCGCCCAGAAACAGATAACGGTAACTTTCTTTTTCTTTGTTTCGCTGTGCATCCTGGTCTAGCCTTGACTCATTTACAATTACAATAATATCAATTTATTCCCAACTCTGTCGATTAAAGGATTTTTGATGGGGGATTTAGGCATTATGATATTTGATATCAGTACATATACAGACGACAAGATAATATACGCATTACAAAGATAACAATTACATTAAAAAAAAAAAAGACGAAGTACGTGAGGTGGGTGTCCCTTTTCATACATTTTTGGTGGTGTCATTTTAATTAGTTTATTGACATATTGTGTGTGATATCCTATGTGGAACCATAGTGCTATGACAGCCTGATGCCACATACTTCTGTTTATTAAGTTAGAGTAATTCTGTAGGTATTGCATCATATTACATGGCCATTGTTAATTAACCCTTATTAAATTGCAGTTTGGTAGGTATAACATACTCTGATACTTGTGAGGTTGTATAACAGATCGATGCGTTAAATTGCCTTACCCTTAAGAATAATAATATTGTATGTCATTTTACAGCATGCAATCACATCAGTTGGTTACTCAACCAAATGTATTTTTTCCGGTCTACTGACGAAAACCTTTTGGATGGTTGACAAAATAGCCTTAAGCGTTCTCTACACAAAGTGTTACATCTCAATACTCTTTCAGACATAACGGATAAATGTGTTAGTGTGCAGAATTCCTAGTTTAATATATTATTACTACTTTGCTCTAGTTTTGGTCATAAACTTTTCCTCTAACAACTTTACTAAAGACTAAATAATTTTCTCTGATAGAAACCTGGCCGCAACAGCAAATCGCCCCAACTTAAATTTGAGTACACTGTCGATCTTTCTTTTTAACCAATATTTTTATGATAACACCCTTCATCATAACTAGAGATTGCAATACCGAATGAATGTATCAATACCAGTATTTCGGTATTTCTTGTTTAATACCATTATTCGTCAAAGCATATTATAGAAAAATAATAACAAGATAGAAAGAACTTTTTATATACAACGTTTTAAAACTTTCTGTTGAATCATATAAACTTGGCTTGACTAGCTTAAACGATCTAAAAAAAATGTACTTGATAGAAATAATACTGAAATATCATATTGATTTCCATAGTAACGCACGTATATATTAATATTAATAATTTTGTTGCTAGGATCCACTTAGCAACCAATAATAGTTTTATATTCTAAAAGTTTCAAATGTTTAGCTAGTCGGTAAGTTAGTTAAAAATCGATTGCAAGATTTGTACCGGACAAATAAGAATACGAGCTAATAAAAACGTTGTAATAAATAGCTATCAATAAACAACTATTAAAATCTATTTAAAACACTATTTTATAGCAACCTATTATCATATTATTTTAGAACTGCTAATTTTTACAAAATACTATAAGTAATTGGTCCGGGTACAGAAAAATCTCTCTCAAATTCAACATTTATTTTGCTAGATGTACTATCAACGTTGGATTAATAGTTATAGAACAATTGGAAATACATATTTCCCATGAATGTCTTATTTTTCGAAATATATTAATAAATCATCGCGACAATTCTATAATCCTATGGAAACCGGTATTTTGGTATCAATAAATAATTAAATACTGGTATTGCAATCCCTAATCATAACATATAGGTACATAATAATAATATATATGGGAATATAATTAAGGCAAGCTGACAGCCATTCAAAAACTAATAAATCAATTAGTTTGGAGTCAGTCTGGTGATTTTCAATAGCATGGGAAAATAACAAAAAAAAAACTAGATATCATGCCTTTTTATGATACCTACCTCCTAGAATTCTGATCAATAGAATTACATGGAGTTTTTCTAACTTTAGGAGTCTCGATAGAAATGTCTTTGTAAACCGTAGTAGAATTTACTTAATAGAGTAATTCTTCTACTAACTTATTTGCTTTTGTAATTTTAATGGATGCGTGTAGGTACCAAGAACAAGATACATTTTATTAATTCATAAATAAATAATAATTTATGTAAAAATAGTATACTTTGGAAACTAAAGATGCTTCATATTTAATAGTTTTTTTTCGACCATGTCCGATCCTAATAAGATCATATTACGTACCTCCACAGAGTTTTTTATATCAACAGATTTTGTTTTTACGAGAAATGGATGTCAGCCACTTGCTCAACCCCTAGGTCTATTATACTCGGACTCATTCACAAATTGACAAAACAATATAGTATGTACTTGGCAGACCCAGGATTCGAACCTGTTACCTACGACGTTATAGACAGACGCTTAAGCCGCGCGGCCATTGTCGGTAACATTATTTTGTTATTATTTTTATTATTGTTATTATGTTATAAGAATCGAGAAATAAAATCGGTAAGAACATGATTTTATGAGTCAATATAAATCAATAAAAAATACAGAAAACTTGTAGCAATCGTCATTGAACATGCTTAATTTGTAAAGACTTTTTTTTATTTTTGAAAGAAATGGATACAATCCACTTACTCAATATATTACCCCCATATTCTGGGTACAAATACACATTAGACAAAAACGCGGCTTTTATATTTATACCGAATGGATTTTGAATCCACAACTATTTCAATAAAATTAAAATGTTTTACTTAGCTATCGATTGCAAAACTGCATTTTCAGGCAATTGAGGAGATTATAAAAAATAATATATGGTTGGGCCAGTTATGGTCGCTTTTATCCCGATGTTTCTCTCCTATCTCAAATCCCTAAATATTGTCCCAAGTCCAGGAGACCAGCAGTTACGGGTCATCAGTAGACAGTGATTAAAAACACTCAGTTATGTACCTCAAGATACTTCAAGACAACGGGTGCGTCTGAGGTCGTTACAGCTAGAGCTAGACCATCGCGTGTTAATCAAAGTGCATACTGACTGATTCAAAAGTTTTTCGTAGACCACTGCCGGTATAGTGTGCGATGCACCTGGCAAATCGTGATACCAGTTCTTGTCATTCATTAATCGTACACTTATAACATAAACCATTTCTGACCGTCAAGTGCAGCGCACCGGGTGACCCAATAAATAATACTGTGCGGTGATGGTGCAACCACACCACGGATCAGCCTCAATCGCATAAAAGATCAGTGCCTAGCATCCTAATGTAACCCCTTTCCCTCCTAGCATCCACATCCACCACCACAATCATTCCACCAATCAATTACAGTCCACTATAAAAAGTGCAAATATGTCCTAAAAAATTGCACCAAAGCTTTACAAAAAGAAAAACTTGTTAATGCTGTAATTAAAACAATATTGTATAAGCAAGTATATTGAAAAACTGTTAACTTATAATCAAAACATTTTACACAGGTAAAAATATATTGAATAATCGCCATAAGTATATTTTTTCGCTCGATATTTTCGTTTTGTAAAAGTTTTTTTTCCTCAAGTTACTTATACAGAGTCTTTGAATAAAAGATTTTTTCACCTTGACAAAGACTTTTTTGAATTTCACGTACGTATATATTATATACTGCGATAAAATCTAGATAACTGTGTGGAAAAAAGAGAAGCCACGAAATCGTCACGCACCTTTATTTAAAATTATGACCAGTATAGAACTAAAGTTTATAACCTTCTCGACATAAACAGTACAATATATTATATAGATGTCACTATTAAATTTAATATATTGAACCAAACCTAGCCTTAAAACTGTTAAATTCTCTTTATGTAAATAAAATCTACATAATATGTCTTTTAAATTTAGAAAATTTCATCAAAATACGGAAAATTTGTGGCATTATAAAAACTGTGTTGTTTTTAAAATTCAAGCTATTACTATTAATTGAATGTATCAGATTTTTCAAAATAGGTTTTATTGGATAATAACCTTCATCATCATCAGGGGCGTGACAACCCGGTGTGGGTCCTGGTCTCCTCCAACAGCTCCTTCCACCTGTCCCTATCCAGTGTGGCCGCTTTCCAATTCGGTACCCCTAGAATACGGCAGTCACTGGCAGCTCCATCCAACCAGCGAATCTTTGGCCTCCCTCTTCTTCTACGTCCTATTGAATTGCTGGACATCACTCTCTTTGCCGGTTCATTGTCATTAATACGGTGCACATGACTTAGCCATCGCAGTTTCCCAATCTTAATTGATTGAACTGCGCTGCAATCTTCGTACAGCCCGTAGAACTCAGCATTATATCTTCTCCTGCAATCGGTGCCATCCCTGATCGACCCATATAGAGCTAATGTCCAGGTTTCCGATGCGTAGGTGAGCACTGGCTAGTGTCTTGTAAAGATTGCTTTTAGTTCGGCGAGATAGTATGCGGGACTTAAAATGTCTTAACAGGCCAAAGTAGCATTTATTCACAGACATGATTCTCCTGTTGATTTTTTCTGTAATATCAGTATGTCGAGTCACAAGAAATCCAAGGTGTATGAAACTGTCGACCGTATCAAACTTGTATGCACCAATATCTAACTTTGGTGCGCTCTTCTCGTGGTGGATAATAACCTAGAACACGACTAAATACGCATTGTGTCCAAAGGATGTTAGCTGCAAATGCTGAATTATAGAATATACATAATTTGAAAACATCGCATTCATATACACACTAGAAAAAATCATTTTGTAGAAAAAAATACGACACCCGATTGGACTTGAAAATGTATCTGCTGGATTCGCGCCAATATGCTTTTTCCAATTAAGCTACTGGAATCCTATTAAATCACGACAATTTTAACTAGTACTTGTTACATTAAATGTTTATCGAATTGCGATAATTATTATCAAGCTGAATTATTATTTAAATTTAGCTTGTTTTATTTTAAAGAAGGAAGAAAAATGGGAAAAAAGACTTTACTATTATTAAATTTGTAAGTATTTGTTTTTTTTAATTACATCAATAATTAATATAACATTGGAAACATAAAACTACAAAATTATTATTTTCATGCCAATTGTGGTGTATGTCAATTATTTTAACTTTGACCGAAAACCATAACAAAAACGTTTTTATGCCTCCTGTAAAAATTGCATCGAATATAATGTAATTTTAAATCATGTGAATTATTCGTTGAATATATTATATAAGAAATGGTTTATTACTCGTGTTTATTTTTTTTAATCTCAGCTTAAAAGAATTAAATAAATCACTATACAATACAAAATAAATTGCAGCTTATCTGATATAATATATTACTAATAAAATAGTTCAACATACTTTATTACGAAAACCACTAAATCATTCTGACTAAACTTAAGCTCTTAATATATTATTGATAAGTAGTGCTATGCTCAAGTCAGTACAAAGCCTCCTCTCATAATACCCATAAAGACATATAAATACACAGTAATCTTTCTTTACGTACGGAAAGTGAAAAGAAAACAAACGAGAACAAATAAAAACGTTTAACACGGAGAACGAAATCAATAAAAGCGGAGCTTACGAAAGCTTATTGATTCGGGTGGTGAGCTTTTAAGATCGATTTATACATTCCAGTAGTGTATCTATACTAATAATAAAATTGAAGTTTTTGTAAGTGATTTTGAAATATTTTACTGTTAATAATATTTATTTACATTTTGACTATTTCATAACTGTCACTTTAATATCAGTATTTAAAAATATTGACGATTATTGACGAAACGCGTATATTGCCATAACTTTACTGCTTATATATTATATTAATAATTTAATGTCATCACATTCTCAGTGTACTAAACTGTTAAAAAAATATTGTCTGTCATTGCGATGACAACTCTAGAAATTGAAAAGTGTTTTTCGCTATGAATCAGTAGGCGTATTTTTATTTATAGACAGCTCCAGGCTTAAATGAGAAAATTATATAGGTGTTTGCCAAGCAGAAAATAATGCCGAATGCAATGCAACGCACTTCCAACGAAGGTAATTTTGGAAACCATCGCCCGCCACTGATCAGTACAATATATTTATATTTCTAATACACTATTTTTTATATAGGTATCCAAGATTTGAAAATATAAAGTTCTTCATACTATAAACATAAGAGAAAACACCTCAGAAGCA
Source organism: Rhyacophila brunnea (assembly GCF_057557595.1). Classification (NCBI taxonomy): domain Eukaryota; kingdom Metazoa; phylum Arthropoda; class Insecta; order Trichoptera; family Rhyacophilidae; genus Rhyacophila; species Rhyacophila brunnea. The sequence goes on along the minus strand of NW_028232893.1, from coordinate 15,892,149 downwards.
AAATAAATATATGAGAAAAAATCTTTTGAAAACAATATAGGACGCTGGATACGACGGTCAATGTTACATGAATTATAATAATGTTTCATTCTTTGTTATTATCTAATACCCGATTTGTGAAAAACTCGCATATTATTTTTTTAATTCTGGTATGATTTAATAACTTTATGATTGGTTTAACCAGCTTCGAGGCCCGATTTTAAATCTTCTGACGAATCGATTGCGTTATACGCATTAAATAAAATATTTTTATACATTACATAATATTAATAATTATTTAATATAATTACTTACGTATTTTGATAAAACCGCAGATATAATATAACTACTAGAAAAACCTTTTTTTTTTGAAAAAAATACAACGCCCGACGGGACTTGAACCTGCAACCACTGGATTATCAAAAATATGCTTTACTATTTAATTGCTAAAGCACATTGGTTACCAAAAAAAGATTTTTTGTCTAGTGGTTATTTACATATTATCTGAGGTGTTTTCAAAATTGTAAGTATATTCAAAATAATATAGAAATGTTACATTCTCAAATCTTTTGAATTATTCATTAAATAAAAGATATGGTTTATTAAACATTTAATTGTTCACACTATTCCTTATAATATGTGAAAAATAACTAATACTGACACTGACAGCACAGTACTGATACTTTACTGACGCGCGTAAATCAACCTTTACCGTTTCGATGGTGGCAATTTTTCAATTTATTAGCTTTGAATAGTTGTTATTTGCCGGTCCTTGTATCCGATTGATACGTTTACATTTTTCTATTTCTCTCTCTGTCTCTCTCGCGGTCGGCTATTTGGCGATTTATTTATTATACGACTCGCCTGGGGGCCATTTTGTCAATTGAATTTCGTTTTTGTCGCCCTAATGATTGTGCCGAGTTGTTTTCGGAGAGCTTTTATGGCGTGAAACTCGGTGTTTTGTATTGCGGTACTACACTCAAATAAAATACAGTATTTATGGCAACACTCTAGCTATGATTTTTTCAAATAGCTATGTACAGTCTTCGGCTTGATTTTCTTATACTGTGTATAAATATATGGTTTATTATTTCTTTCCAATATTATTGCTTTTAATGCCAATAGAATCTTATTTCATTATCTTTTTAATGAATTCCGTTCCTATTGTGGAATTATTATAAAAATATTTAAATACTAAGTGTAATTTTATTTACTTAACATATTTTTTCCAAAAGTTTATAATACACCTATGGGGCTAAAAAAACTCAATCCGTATCACCATATTGATCGGCGATATTAAACATCCATTTCCCGTAGTTTCCAATTATGGAAAACTCAGTAAATAGCTTGCTGCAGTTATTATTTCCCCGATATCAATTTTTCCATATAGTCAGCTATATCCGATGACGCAAACTCCATATAACTGACTCAATTATAATAATTATTTCCTAAATATTCTTTTCAAGATATTATTTCGATTGTGATTCAATAATCATAATTCATTAGACATGGCACTCTTATTTAAGTTCCCGGTCTGTTAGAATCTCAGTCTCTGTATCGTCCCGCACAACATCTCATTCTACGGAGATTTGGACCTCGGAATAGTAGCATAAGTATTTACTGCATATCCACGCAATTCACCGAATATCCATGCATATAATTAGTGGTTAGTTGATGAGTTAGTCAGTCTAAATACCTATTAGTATTCAACTTAATCGCGGTCCGATCAGTAAGCTTAATGTAAGTCGCTCCGTACAACATCTCATTCAACCGAGATTCGGACCACGGAACAGTAGCATAAGTATTGTAACATAACTACTGTAACATATTCTTGTACAAACTGTTTACGCAGAAAATAAAACTCGCTCCTCCATCCATCGGAGTAACCACCAAAATCTAGACTCAATCCACCATCCACCATCAATTACAAACTTTGAAACTATATTCAAAGAGTAGCATTTTTACAGTATAATTCAATTTACACCTCAAAATATACAAGACACACATCCACCACCAACAATTACCAACCTTGAAACTATATTCAAAGAGTAACATGTTTACAGTACAATTGAATGTACACCTCAAAATATACAAGACACTTAGAGGATACTGGACGACCTCTAAGCTTTCCAATGACAAGTATGTATGTACATATTCTTGGGACGCCGTTTCTTCCGTGCTCAATAATTTACAGCTTAATTTAACGGCCGTTATAAGTATATACTGCTCTCATCATAAGTTTCTATGAATATCCATTGAGTATCAAACTTATTACATAGTGTTTACTCAGGGCCGTCGCAAGGAAACACTCGCCAGTTTGCGTAAAATATCCCGTCACAAATAATTAAGAGGGCTGCTTTGATTATATTGTTCAGCGTATTTCCGATAATATTTACTTTCCAGAAAGAATTACAATTAATTTATTGATAGCAACTTTTTAAAAATATAATTTACAGATATTACCTTTTTACTTCTTTCATTTTTACTATTAACAATTTTATTAATTAAGTATTGTTTTTATTCAACGAATAATTCACAATATTTAAGAATATAACATAATATATACATAATTTTGAAAACACTTCTGAGAAAATATATTATAAGAATAGAAAAAATCTTTTTAAAAATAGACACAATATTTAACCTGCATCTCTCGAGTATCACGCCCACGCACTTTTTAAAAATATAATTTACAGATATTACTTTTCTTTTTTCATTTTTACTATTAACAATTTTATTAATTAACTATTGTTTTTATTCAACGAATAATTCACAAGATTTAAGAATATAACATACTAATTATTGAACATACCTACATAATTTTGAAAACACTTCTGAGAAAATATATTATAATAATAGAAAAAAATCTTTAAAAAAAAAAGACACATCTAACCTGCATCTCTCGGATATCACGCCCACGCACATAGTCTACTATGCTAAAGGAGTCATACTTAATTACGAGAAATTTAAACTATTGACTTTTTTAATACTCGCAGAAGCGCTTTCCAAATTGGCGCAGAATTAACCTGCCATTGGTGATGGCAATTGGGAGGGCATTAACTCTGTTCAAATAGAATGCACTAAGCTCATTCGGTGTAGGTACTTCCATTTATCTACTATAACGTTATAAAACTTTTGTACGTATTTACTCGTTATTACTATTTTTATAATACTGCATATTATATTTCTTTGTTCTTTATACTTTTCTGTTTTGTAAATGTCATGTGTGTTGTGAACATCTTAAATTTATAATTTGTAAAATTCACTATAGTTATGTTTAAAAAAATGAATTTAAAATTTGACTAGGTACAAGGATCTAGTGATATAGTATCGTTAACTGGTCCGATTCTTTTACTAGATTATTTCTGATAGTGATGTATTAAAATTCGGTTAATGGATTTAACGCAATTATTTACAGTGACCGAAATTTGTGATTAAATTTTAATTAATAACCGGTGATCTTCGGCCGCCCCCCGAGTTCAGCCGTCCGTATATGCAACACACATTGCACACAAGCCTGCGGTGGCCCTGTTTACTTAAGGAGACCGAATCAACGAGTTTCGAATAGGGAAACTGCATAAAAATTTGTACCGCCCCACCACTTTCAAATTTACTGCTTTATTTACGACGCGCCTTTTACTACTAACAGTTTTCATAGCCATTTTTTGCAACCATAATTCCCCTTTGAAAGTATGAAACACGTCGGATAATTGAAATAAATATTTCCCATAAAGTGGGACCATATTTTGTATTTTTTGTCGTTACCTCTTTATACGCCACGTCCGTATTTCATTCTACCCTACAACCCCCACCATATGTGTAAAATATATTATTTTAAACATACATAAAAAGATGGAACATATTCGGCACAGTGTGCGTCACAAGTCAGCATAATAAACGGCCCAGCAACCCAGAGCAGATCCAAGAACTTCTCCTATATTAATCTCCATCTATTGCTAGTGGTCAGCGTCATTCAGCTGTCTACGCCGGCTGCTCCAGTATCTTTGTTGATACCATCAAAACATTCGGTCTGATATCCAGGATTCCTCTTGGCGATTGATAATTGTCTATTTTTACTACATGTCCTGCCTATCGATGTCTAAATTTAACGAATGAAAAAATACATTCTTCTTTGAAGAGGTAGTAGATCTCCGGCTTATAGCGAATACGCCATTATTCTCTTTCTAGTATGGACCCATAATTATATCCTACGTAGCACATTCTTTTATCGAGCATACGCTCATTGGCTTTAGTAATAGTCTAACACTCCAAATTATAAGTCAGTATTGGTGTAATCAGCGTCTTGTACATTACTAGTTTTGTACTACGGCAGAGGATGTGAGACTTAAGCTGATTTTGTAGACCAAAGTGGCACCTGTTTGCTGTTATGACTCTGTCAATACAGGTAGACACCAGATATTTTAAAGCGTAGCGGATATTAATAATTCAATTATAAAAAATCTTTACTACTGAAAAATTGTATTAACGGCCCACGTGCTCGTCGTAGGTCAAAATTGAGTTTTTATCGTATTTTCAAACCATGATCCTGGACACTCCTTAAGCGTTGTAGATAATCTATTTATATAATTTTGAAGCCTTATTATCCTTTGTAGTTATTTTAAACATTTGATGACTGCATAAAGTATTTTTGTTACATAAAATAGTATTCTTTTAAACCCCTCGCTCTAATGTTTTAGAATATAGTCATATTTCGGTACATAACTGTGCAGTGGTGTTAAGATTTTTTACATTTATTAATTTTTAAACGCATTTATAAAACCATTAGTATAATTTATTACGAGATAATTTTTGTAAAATATTTACGATAAAAAAATATATTGATAATCTCTGTGATCCCAAATTTGACAAGAATTAGGCATTTTATTATTCAAAAAATCGGCAAGATTAACACATTTGAAGATGATTCTAAAGATATTTATTATAAGCTATGTCTTTGACAATTCAAGTGTGATAAACATCTTATGAATAATGATTGCTTTATAATAATTATTGACCTAAGAAGGTCGTGTTTTTTTGAAATACGCCATTTCTTTTGTCATTCCCCAGTAGTTAAGCTACAACATACGACCGTAGCCATAAATTGACAAACTTTAATTAAAGTAGGGATTAAAATGATATTGACGCGCGTGTTTGAACATGTACCGTTTAAAAAAAATTAAAAAAAATTCGGTTAGGTACATGTTCAAACACGCGCGTTAACATAATTTTACAACATTAGTTTAAAATAACTATAAAGGATAATAAGGCTTCAAAATTATATAAATAGATTATCTACAACGTTTAGGGAGTGTCCAGGATCATGGTTTGAAAATACAATAAAAACTCAATTTTGACCTTCGACGAGCATGTCCCCCCACACTGTTTTTAGTCTGTTTTATAATGTAAAAGTTCTAAGTAGCTACTAACGTATAACTGAATTTGCTTTCAGCGTTTTAAAGTAAATCAAAGAAGGCTATATCTAGAAGAGAATTTAATGTATTAATCAAATTGGGCTCTCCGTATGTCCGTTCATTTCCAGTTTATTTGGGTTATTATTTAAAAGTTGTGTACTCTCTATTAATAAAATGTACACAGTTTGTATACATATCAGATACATAATCGCATAATATGTATATTCTCATGTTTATAACGCCAGTATCCTCAGTGTGAAATTGCTCTAAGATTGCACAGACATCCGTAGAATTAATAAACTGATACTTTATACATAATATTTTGATTAATCTGTTTTACAAAAATTATTGCAAAACTACACAGCTACAAATTACGAATACAAACTCACCACCGCACCGTGCTAATACGTCAGTGAGATATTTAACAGCCTTAGTTTGATGTTAAGTATAGAGTTTAAAATATGACAACATTCAGTAACATAGTGCTACTTCACAGTGATGCTAGTGCCGTGGACTGGCCACAACATCGGATGGCGTATGATCCGAAAGCGGTCAACAACCATTCATGAAAATAATATTTAAATAGATAAAGGAATTTATATTTTTAAAATATGTGCTTTACTAATTTTATTGAAGAGAGTTAATTCTCGATCTGTTCTTTACAAAACTATTGTTTTACTATAATACATTGCATTAATAACATTTAACGTTTAACATATAATTTTACGGTCAAATAATAACATGACGTCCACGTGGTTATTTCTGCTTTTAAATACATTAAACCACCCTTTAAAAACCCCCTACAGACTCTCTGTCACTATTATGAAGGTAACCTGAAGTCATACAGTTGCAATATCTAAATAATCTAAGTGTTATTTCATATAAGTTTTGTAATGGTTTGTAAATTCTAAAGAGCAATAAAATTTTAAAGACATACAGAAACTGATTACTTAATTAAAATTATTTTTGTAATTGAGCCGTTGAGTCGCAAAATCTGCTCTGACAGTTTTAAAACTCCCTTTTTTATAAATCACATAACAATTTCTTGCAAATGTTCGTATTTTTTATCATCGTTTTGTCAACAAATCTAATAAAAAAATAAAATTATGTAATTATTATAGTATTTACATATTAGATATGAAGTAAAAACGGTTTTTTGTAACCTTTACCCTTAGTTGAAAAACTTACCAGAGTAGATTCTGTGACTAGACATAATAATAATATCTATTTTTTTATATTTAAATGTTTATAAATATTTCATATATATTCGGTAGGTATTGACAGTGGTAACAAAATATATTAATTACTTAAATTTGGCTTAACAGAACTGTAAATTTTTTGTCGGGTTATGCGATGTCTGGCTTACTTCCGTGGCTCTTCATCGCCCTTGGTAACTAGCAATGACACATGCCATACAATATTAATATTTTAAAGAGATTTTTACATATTATATTAATTTATTGGTAGATACTTCTATTTTTTCAAATTATTTTACGAATACCGGTATTAATACCGTTATTCTATGTGAAATATCGAAATATCAGTATTAGTATTTTCATTCGGGATTGCAATCCCTACCAACATGTTATTACAAAAGTCAAAATTTGACATTCTTGATATTAATAGTTTTTAATCAACTTACCGATGCTTTAACCAATAAAGTTCAGCAATCGACATCACTGATAACAGCCACTTCTCACCGCAAACCCCATACAGAAGTGAAATATATACCCATCTAGATAGTTCTTTGCCAAGTAAAAGAAAATATGATTCATTCTGTGGCGAAAACTTTGTGATCGATTCGTAATAAAACAAATTATCGGGTGTTATGTTAAATTACATGTCGATGTATTTGATGGGGAAACTTTCGCTCCGTCGTTACATTTGGCGAAGTTTTTTTTCCCCGGTGACCAAATAATCAATTCCCTGTCACTGCTCACAAAAGCAATAAAAATACATGTTACGGAGAGCGCAAAAAGAGAAAAGACAGCGACGTGGAAAAAACCGGCGGGAGGTCGCCTGTCCCACTTAAGGATATGAAAAATACTTTTGCCGTCATTCGTATTACGAAATAATAACCGCTGAAAAGACATCGCTAATTAGTTCAATTATTACTTTTCTGCATTGTTTTTTTATGACATGCTTCCAAAAAACGTCTTTTAGAATAAGTTAATGCGAAATCTCACGACCAGTATTTTTCAGAGCGTTGGAGCGGACCCTTTTTTGAGTTGCTCCGCTCCAGCTCCGCTCCGGGACCTAATATTTGCTCCGGCTCCGTTCCGGGGTTTGCTCCGCTCCGCGTATAAGTATTATACGTAGGGATACAAATGTTAAAGAAAAAAAAATAATAAGATTTTAAATAATCGTCATTTATTAATTATTAAACAAAATTCCGGCAGCAAATCATCTCTCATTATTTGCCTCTTCTGTCAAAAAGTGAGGTTATTTATCAATCGGCAGTGTTGCCATATATCAAATACATAATTACAGTGTTGCAAAGTGTCAAAATATACTATTTTCATTGGATTTTAGGACGATAATTTAATAATGAAAAAACATCCGGAGCAGTGGAATACTACAAATTTTTGGTGCTCCAGCTCCGCTTCTACTCCAGGTAAAATCCCATTGCTCCAGTACTCCGTGCTCCTGCTCCGAGCACCGCTCCAACGCTCTGGTATGTTTGACAAATATTGCAGTGGATCTATTCTAAACACAAGGCGGCTATCGACTGTAGTTTATCATATTTACGTATTGAGGCGGTTAATAATTGTTAAAATAACCTAACCTAACCGTTAACCAGTGTTTCTCAACCTTATTTCTGCCAAGCCCTACTTCAACGCTTTAAAAATCTCCATGCCCCTTAGCCTCCGATAGCCGCCTTGTATATAGAATAAGCCCACTGACATCGCTCCATGAAAGCAACAATGAGATACAATGAAAAAGTCGATTTTGAGATAAGCATGCCAATCGATTGCTAAAATTGAAATACTCTTATTTCAAAGGGAAAATGGCACTATTGCAATTATTAAAATTGTCCTGTCAAAGCAACAGTGATATAACTGAGATAACCCACTGCTAATAATGTAGTACAAAAAATCCTACAATTATCATCTATTAAAACCGCAGATAAAACAAAATAAACATAAAGTTAACTATTTTATCTGTATGACACACATTAAAGTTCAATTATCTCTAAATTAGTATCTGTGGCATATCTTACTGTTGCTTTCAGGTAGAGATATTTGACATGTCAAAGAAACGACTGTAAAATCATTATTGAACACTAATTGTCTTTTCCCGCTGATAGATTTTGATGAGTCAAAGAACGGCTAATATTTCAATGAGTTGAGCATGAATATTTCTAGCAGTGACAGGACTTCTCTTTTATATTTATTTATACCCTATGCTACATTACTAATGATGATCTTTGAAATTACTAGCGTTATCAGCAATTTTCGTCCATTTGGAGCGAGCATGTTACTTCAGTGCTAACTTGTTAAAAGTTAAATAATATTTTCTACATAATAAAAAAAACCAATAACCAATCTTAATAACCGCTAAAATGTTATACTTAAGTTGATTAAAAATTCATATAGTAAACCAGTGAAACATAGAGCTATGCCGAGCGAGAGAAAATGATACAATAGAATTCATGTAAGACCTGTCAGAAATAATAGTAGTATCTAACGATAATTAAAATTATTATATGTAATTAGTGCGGCACGTCCAAGGTTAAGTTGTTCCACTATAACTACCGCACAAACGCAGTCAACATCTTCTTCTTTCTTTCGTCCTTCAATAAGAAAGAAGAGAATCGAGAACCCTTAAAAATTAATAACCACAAAAAAGATTACCTTGCTGCCGTGACAATTCATTCATTCATTAATTTCAACCATTTTACTTCACTCCAATTACCAGGTGTTTCTATTAATTCATTCACAGACTATCGTCATGGTTACCAAGAAGAAATTTCATTCAAATGTTTGACCATGTTCATTGGCACTTTATTTTATCGATGAACTGAATAAATCAAATCGTGTTTTGGTCCACTCAAAATGTACAAGTTTAAACGTCAATCCGGTTCAACTCATGAGTGATGTGACACAGGACGTGTGTTTATTTTCCTCTTGTAAATAAATAATAAGATAAAACTTTTTCACAAAACGTACCGTGCTTTTTGATATTAAATTTGCAGATTTGAGGTAAATAAAGACCTAAACGCCATTAAATCTACAACCAAGTCAAGTATGAGGTTTATTCTAAAAGCCAACATCAATAATATTAATAAAAAAAGTCTGATAATAAAATATAATATATAAAGCTATTAGCTTTACTGTCGGTAAACTCATTCCTCTTTTATTAAATAATGCAAATAAAATATTTTATTCTATTTGCAATTATTAATATATTAGTAAACAATTAGAAAAAAGTGAACAGCGAAATAAAATATGCTAGACCTCATTAAAATTAATAATAAAAATCATGTTTGAATCTTCAAATAAAAAAAATATTGGCTAATGAATAATATATTAAACAACCTTTCAATCAATCTCCGGTTCGATTATATTTAACTAGCGAACAAGCTGAGATTAATTTATTTGTTAATATACATACGATAAAAAGTATTGACAGATTCAGAATCAAAAAATAATATTTTTTTTTAAGTGAAAATAATTAAAGTTACCGGCTTCGAAAAATACTTAATAATTGTGGTAGTATGACACTAAGAAGGATCACAGGTACCTACATTTTGAGCAGTGTGTAGTGTATATTTCATAGATGATAAAACCTGATATCTTGATATATTTACGCAATAAAGATAATCACCATATTTAAATTTCTCTAGTTGAGATCTATAAGACGGTAAACCTTTAGACTATAGATACATCTAGACGCCACCCATTACATTGCTAAATGAAGCTGCATGCTGTGCGTTTGGTTTGTGGGCGAGCGAAAGCATTCGTATAAAAATGTTCGAGACCATAGACCATTTTGCTAGTGCTCGCACTAGACGCTCAGAATTAAAATATATTTTTCTATTTTTAACGTTATATAGTATTTTTAAGCGGTCAAAATGCAACCATTAGGTAAAAATATCCACAATTTAAGTTATTTTAAAGAAACACGATCACTTGATAATAATATACAAATAAATTATCACGAACATGTATCAACTTACCTATGAAACGTAATACCATGTTCTTGCTTATCAGTACGGCTACCACATTTTAATACAATACACAGAACCATCTTTTCTACTTAATTATTAAATAATAAAAATATTTACTACTGACTTTATGTTTAACACAAAAAATAGCAATTTTAGCAACCCGGTTATCGACGCTTAGTTAAGCAATAAGGTAAGATTTTGCGGCTACACCGTAGCAAACTATTTCCCACATCTGTAAACCTTATATCTTACTCAAACGCGTGTCGCAGTGATTATAAGGGTGCTGAATACTTTTTCACTCGCACTTATGCATCGTTTTTGTTCAGGCAAAACCCAATATCTTATAGTTCTCATCCGACCCCCAGTAGGTACTAAAACTAGAGTAACGAACGTTGGTATTTTTTTATATCTCCAAAACTATGTTTTTTTAACGAAGTCAGAAATTGATAAGTAGAATATCGTATTGTGTCATCATTGTTTATTTAAGGTGGAGTACAATTTGTAATATGACACAATATAATATTTTCATATGCACGGTTAGCCTATCTGATATTACTATTAAGTAAATGTGAATTAACAGACGTTGATATATTATACAGCAGGGATGGCCAGTGCGTCGATCGCGGACATAATAATAATAATAACATGTTTTACAATTTTTCTTGTTCAAACGAGTCAAAACTACTCAACGTTCCAGCTCTTAATATCCAGTAGTTCTTATTTCTTCTGATACATAATATTATCATTACCAAGAAATACACTCATGCGAAGAACACAAGTGATGAGCTTAAACTTGGAAGAAATTTTGCAGGAAAACATATTAAAGGAAGGAAAAGATATTGCACAACTATGCGTTTTTATTCGATTAAAGACAATATATCTGCTTGAGAAGAATTATTAACAGTTTTACCAATGAAGGAACGATCAAAAAGAGAAGATATATTTAATGCATTTAAGTCGTATATTAATTGTACTCGATTTCTTATTCATAAACTAGTATCGGTAACGACTTATAGAGCTCCTGCTGTGGTTGGGAATCATGTTGGGTTTATTTTATGTAAAAATGAGGAAGCAAATCCCACTTTTATCAGTTATTGTTACATTATACCACCACCGTTACGTATGAAATATTATATTTTAACCTAGTAGATTAATTTTAACTTATTAATTAATATCGTTTTAATATCCTCAAATCCTCAAAAATGCCTTTTCGAGGTGCAATGGCCTGTCTAACTAAGATTCTTACATTATTTACAAAGATGAAAGTATCATAAAAGTTAAAATTTTACAAACGAGTAAAACTCATATAGTGATGTTGAACTTATGCATATTACTTTCAAGTAAAAATGAGAGAAAACCTTGTCGAAAAAGTGTACTGCAGAATCTCTTTGTGTGCTCTGAGAATAATACTCCTCGATGTTTTATACAGAGTGAACGATAAAACAATGTCACTTTTAAATAATTCACACATGCGAACAACGGAATAATAAAACAGGACCACTTACACAGACAAACTCTCTCGAACTAAAAAATGCGGTACGGTTAGTGGCGGCGTAAAACTCCAAAACTAAAAGAAAAGGTCTGGTAAAATCAAATTGTAAGTCGGCTCTCTGATTTTTTTTTCTTTTTCGATTTCACTTGACAACAAATCATTTTTTTACATTATCATGTTTTCAACTACATCCGCTTTCAAACTTATTTAATTATAACCATTAGTTTTACCAAACAAATAATATGCAAAAATAAAACTTCAGATATTCTGGCATAACAAAAGTAAAGTTATCGAAAAATAAACCGTAACGCAAATGAAAAACTAATTTATATTTTAATTGCAGGTCTTTGTACTTATATGCCTTACTGTAGCGTAGTGGCAGTCTGTGGAAGCCGCGAGTGCGGATTTTTTCACAAATCTGTCAAAAATATAAATATTGCTTCTTCTTCTTCTTTCACCTCTTCACGTCTCAGCATTGAGGCATAAGTTCGCGCCACTTCTCTCGTCTCTCGCGCCTCCCGCCATGCCAGACCTGTAGCGCGTAGATCACGTTTGTATCACTGGTGCAGGATGAGAGATGGCTGGCCACGGCGATGCTGAACCACAGGGATATGAAGTATCGTACTCTCTGTCTCTGAATCGTTTCTTCGTAGTTACCTCAATCACTGAGAGTTGCTGTGTCCACTCATGAATTCGAGTGTTTGACATCGATTCTTAAAGCTCAAAAGCCGAGACCTTGCTGTAATAAGTATTGATTATCTATACATTATATACATACCAATGATTTTCCATAGCTGTCAATTTATTATTCGTGAAAAGACAATATATTAATTAAAATAAAATAAACTTGCTTTACTATTATGACTATCGTTACTAACACAAGCTCTGAAATTAGCTAATTGTTTCACATGTGTTAACTACAAGAGGTGTAATATTCGTACAATGTAAATCAAAATAAAACGAAAAATTGAAACCATGCTGCTCGCTGTGGTATAAATGGTATATTGTGCTATTTTTGCCATAATTGCAATTAGTACGCCACCCATTGTTTGCTACGGTTCGAATGAAGTGGATGTGTCATTTGAACATATGTTTACCACAAATCTTTTGATTACGATAGATTCAGTATTTACTACATATTTATAACAATTACCATCGATCATTTAGTTATCATTCACTAATAATTTCATTATAAAATGTTATGAATTTAATACTACCTAGTACAATTTAATTTTCAGTATATTCTTCATGACATTTATTCGTACATTGACTACTACATGACTGTTATACACTTTCTTAAATTATTGTAATACTATTTTATGAATAATATATGAATCATTAATTATACCACCGAAAAAATCATCGTAGATACTCTAACAGGTAGTGTTAGAGATATACCATCAACTAGCCAAGACGTTTCAACGGTGGAACTGCACTCGTACTAATCGTGGAGATTCATAAGCTACGAACACGAAATGCGGCGCCATCCTCTGCGACGTTTTCTATTGATCTTACCTTTTATAACGAGTTTGGGGATTGTCCTCTCATAATGTAGTCGAGGTAGTGTAGTTTTCTGGTTTTAATACTACGCAGAACTATTTTTTCATTTCTCATTAATTTTAAAATGTCAATATAATTTTGTCATCCGGTCAGTCCAAGAATTTTGAGGATACGCCTAAACAAAACACTCTCCATGCCATCTCCTGGTTTAGCACCCATACCATATTATCATATTATAACATCGTTTAATATATCTATCGTAGGAGATTATGAATTCAACTCTGCTATTAACAACAATATGAATAAAAAAGTGACACCATCGCGTTACGTTCTTTCAAGATAGGTCATGCATACTGAAATAAACGTATTCTACATGTTTTATCACGTCCGATCTTAAGATCATATCAACGGAGATCTGATAATAGTATCTATCTGCAGTTTTGGCAAATTCTATGTTCAACGAAAAAAATCCTTAAGTGCTCGAATTTCACGTGGAAAATAATGTCGATCTGCATCGAAGTGTCTAGAAACTAAAAACAAATATTATATATCTGCTTGATTTATTACAACGTTTTTATTAGCTCGTATTCTTATTTTTCCGGTGGTTGTGTGTCCAGTACAAATCTTGCAATCGATTTTTAACTAACTTTCCGACTAGCTAGACATTTGAAACATTTAGAATATATCAGAACACGATGCCAATGTATTTTTTTAATACTTTTAGCCATCTTTAAGCCGAATTGAATTCACTTTCAGTTAATTCTGTTTTGTATGGAAATTTATTTCAGAAAAATCCGTAAAAAGTAAAAGACTACTATTATTGGTTGCTAAGGGGGTGGTCCTAGCAACTAAATTATTAAAACATACGTGCGTTACTATGGAAATCAAAATGAAATGTCAAAATATTCTATATTTATTTGTTTGTTTTTATTTACTTCATACCAATAACAAGTTTGAGCATATTGAGCATTTCAACAGAAAATTTAAAAACTTTGTATATAAAAAGTTCTTTTTATTTTGTAATTATTTTATTATGACATTACAATTTCCATATATCTTTAAATCACTGTTTTACTACTAATTTTAAATCATTTCATTTGAAAAATAAAAATAATACTGATACCGACAAAAACAGTTTTTTGAACCCCCTGAAATATTGACTATATTATGTCGGATAGATACTATTGTCAGATCTCCGTCGATATGTGCTGTATGTATAAACAGATTTTTGTTTTTACGATAAATGGATGCCAATATTAATTAAGTCCATACTCTATATCAAAACACAAATATAACCCGGGACTGATAAACCAACAACGATACCGCTCGTCCATCGTGGGCGAGATTAATTTATAAAAATGCGAAACCAGTTAAACTTTAAATTATAATGACTGAACCGTAGAAAATATATTTTTTTTACAGTCTGTAAGCTGCACGTGACTGTGTTTGCCATTTTTCTTTCTTCGCGGATCCATTGTGTCCTCTTTAAATACGCCTTACAGTCAGTCGACAGTAATTTTTGTTTCAGTTATTATTTCAGTCATGACTTACATTACCCCGCACAGCCGTACCTTTCTCAACAAAAGATCTCTCGTGTACACAGTGTACTCTTTTTTTCTCCTCGGCTCCATTATTTAGTTTTGCTAATGACTCGGCGGAAGGGCACTGTTTAAATATGTACATTGTATTATTTTTTTATCTACATAATCGGATAAAGTACTCACTATTTTTTTCTCAAACGAGAATTCTATATTATTTTATGTACTGTGGGAAGTATGTATGGTTTTCTTTTGAATAAATTAAAATTTAAACCACGTTACCATTTTATTTTCTGTATCATTTAAATTTAAAAAAAACATGTATAGTTAAAATTTTACATAATGGATTTAAGTTTTATACTATTCTATTTGAGTATTTTTTTGCGTAATAATAAACAACCATACAACAGTAATATATTATGTTTTTAATTAAATATATATTCCTATAAGAATATTTGACTAATATAACTCTTTAAAGACTGATAGTCATTAATTATTGATATATCTCACTAGTTAACTCCATTAAGTTCCTAGTATTGACCATTTTAGACCTCATGAACATAGCGTTTAATGATTATTACCGGCCCACGATGGCCGCGCGGCTTATGCGTCGGCCTATAGCGTCGTGGGTCCCAGGTTCAAATCCTGGGTCTGGCAAGTACACTTATTGTTTTCAATCTGTGTATGAGTCAGATTATGGACCTAATAGGTTGAGCAAGTGGCTGACATCCATTTTTCGTAAAAACAAGATCTATTAATACAAACCTCCACTTTGTGGAGGCCCATATATGATCATAGTATTAGGATCGGACATGGTTGAAAGAAAAGAAAAAATATTTAATGATCTATTATTAGGATTTGACGATGTATATACCTATTGATTGTATTATTAGCGACAGGGGTTTTTACAATCACTTCAACTATTCATAATTGACTTAATTAAATTAAATTAAATTTTTTTTAAAATTGACTTTATAGGTGGGTGATAAAGTTTTTACCTTCTTTATTGTATGAATTTATTATATAAGTTAGAATTAATTGTATTTGTAGTCAGTGTGTATTTACCTTTTGGTGAGTGCATAAAGTGCCTGAAGATTCCGAAAGGCGAAACCCGGGTCGCGAAAAACGACTCAAATGGAATAGTACAAAACTTAAATCCATTAGAATTTATATCTGATATTACATAATCAAATTGGATTATGTATATGTCTATCCTAATGAGGTTTGATTCTTTCGCTGCGTTCGTGGAGACGCCCTTACAACCGAAAATCGTACATGTTCCACCTTCAGTTTGGGCAAACCTACATCATAACCTACATAATTGACTAAAACCCACTATGTATAAACATTTGATAATCTATTGGCTTCATACCGTCTAATACTAATGCACCCATCAATGAATAGTCCTGAATGCTTTACAAAAAATCATAAAGTAAAATCAATGATATTAGGATTGGATATGGTCGGGGAAAAAAATAGTCAATTAAAATAATTATTCAAAATGTTGACAACACTATCTTCTTTTTTGTGTGCAGTCTTCTAGCAAAAGTTAGCGTTTGTAATGCATCTCTTTATTTTGGTCCAGTCGTGCCTATTATAACTATATGAATTGCAATATCAGTAGTCTAAAAACCGGGATCCTGAAAACGGTTTTAAAAATCTGAAATACCGGTATTTTCGGTAGTAATAAAGTAAATAAATTAATAAAACTAGGTAGGTATATCTTAAATGAAATAATAATAAAAAAATCCATCAGTTTTTTTTCTCATTGAGTCTACGTATACTACGTTCTGGGAGCTTTTCTGTACTTTAAAAGCTTGTTGAAATCTACCTCCCATTCGGAAGAAACTTTCAGACATGAGGTGATAACGTTATCACGTATTTAAGAAATGAGATGAACACCCTTTAGAATTAACAGTATGTTTTATTATTAAACCCTAATATTTGTCTTTAATTATCATTAAGAACAAATGCAGCGTCACACAATTTCAATTATAATTGCCTTACCTACATCGCTCCGAAATAATTGGTTTCCCAGTCAAGTTTATCGCAAAAGACAATGTAGTGAAAGCAATCTACTTGATACCCTAATGAAGATTATTCCGGTTAGGTTTCCACTAACGAAACTCAAATAAACATTGCAATAAATACAGAAGCGATCTCGGGAAACGATAATCAGGGGAAAGGTTCCCAGGAACAAATAAAAAGAAATCTAATGAGCAATTTCCACGCCATTAACTAACCAATTTAATATCTTTCGAGTCATATAACTTGAAGATCATTGCGAAAGATTTTTCTTCCGAAGGATTTGTTAATTTTTTTTCATTCGCTTTTTATGGAAACTTTAAAACAAAAATTTAAATACCGCTTAGTTGAAACGGCGTAAAAATTCTATTATAATATTAATAATGATCATTGTCATCATCAGCAATTTATTCATTTCTGAAAATACTTAATTTTAAAAACACTTCTGAGAAAATAATATATTATGACCAATAGAAAAAATCTTTTTGAAAAGGTAAGACGAAATCGAACCTGCATCTCTCGAGTTTCGCTTATGCACATACACCACTAATGCTAAAGGTGTCATACGTAATTGCGACAAATTTTAGCTAACGGCTTTTTTAATACTCTACAAAACGTTTTCCAAATCGAACTACTATTCGCGATCGACTTTTGTATTTTAAATCAAAGTAGGTATTACTTTAATAATTACTAACTGACGTCACGGATCACTCCAAGACTTTTTGTTGTAACTTTCTTGATCTTGCTAATAATTTAATTAACTTTTTTTTTATTCAACGAATAATTCACAAGATTTAAGAATGTAACATTCTAATTATTGAAAATACATAATTTTGAAAACATTTTTGAGAAAATAGTTATATATTATAACCAATAGAAAAAATCTTTTTGAAAAAATAAGACACCTCAGGAATCGAACCTGCATCTCTCTGGTTTCGCGCCCACGCACATAGACCTGTGCATTGCATTACCACGTAATTTCTTCAATTACCTATGCAAACAATAGTAATTATTGGTCTACCTTTAGAACATTTTGTTCTTATATGGCAGCGCTTCTCAAACTGTAGAGTGGGGACACTACAAAAACTGTAAAGCTCGTTTTAGGTAGCCGCGACATTTTATTACAGATGAAAAAAGTACCTAATCAATTTTTATAGCAAAAAAAGTACTATAGGTGCTTTCAAATAATATAGTATCCAATTGTGTACGTCCATAAATGTTACGTCGAACAATTCGTGGAGAGAAAGCGACAATGATATTCGTGTTTACGAAATTAGAAGCTATGTTGTGGGTAGCTACTATAAGTATTGATTTTTTTAAAGTCGCAAATTCTAATGACACTCCATTACGTAGCATGTACATTTTTATGCATATCGCATATTATAGTGTGTGTATACAAGTGATGTATTTGTGTAAATAGTATTTTTACTATTCATGCTCTATAAAAACCATGTCATGATAATGATGTATCCTTCTTCATAATATTATAATTATTTAGGGCTCGTGAGGGAGAATATGATGTCGGGGTCACCACTTTTGGGATCGATGAACTAGAGGTAGGTGAGTTGATTGAGGCAGCGGCAGTAGAAAATGTATATACAATGGTCGGAGTAAGGATTAACGGTGTAGATTAATCGTGCTGAACTCGTGTTCAGACCGAGCCGTGATCCGGTAGCGACGACTACCTATCTACTGTTAAGAAGATGACTGGTGTCGAGTGACGGGCTCGAGATGAGTGGTGAATTATAAGTTATAGTTAAATAAAATCAATACATTACAAGAGACATTAACAATTAAATAAATCACAATAGACACTGTTGAACTAGGTTATGATTGAGGAAATGCTGACAATCACTTCCGCCTCTTTGATTTGTTTTGAAAACAAAGCATAAATATTGAAGTATGTCACATTTGTAATGATGAATGGTATGATTGCTACAAACACAATTGAATGCTCTTACTATACATCAATTTAGTGTTCCCAGATCCTGGTAAAATTTAAAAATAAAAACATTTAAATTATTAATTCTTGCAAATAATGAGAAAATGTTAGATCATGTTCGTACATTTTCAACGGGTTTTCTTCACTCTTCTTCTTTGATTGATATTTCTAACTAATTTCAGAGCCTATTCTCAAGGGAAGGTTTAATGTGTATTTGTATCCAAGTTATAGAAGCAGTGACTCCTAGTAAAAGCGTCTCTCACAAATATATTCTTGTATTTCGCTCTGTATTAAAGAAGTAAGTTAACAACAAAACAACGAAAAATATACGTTAGTTTAAATCGAAATAGCTCCATCAAGTACCCAGATAGCTCTCCACTAAAAGCTCTAGACGCCCTGTCAACAACACTAAATACACTCCATAAAAATCTGCTGCAGTTCTCAGGTTTCTTCCCCAATGGCTATCTCACACATTAATCCAGTGGTTACCACATGATTCTCTCACAACGAGCAAATTATTTTCCAGTTTTCCCGCCGTCTTGTGCACTTCTAACGACTAGAGATGGTTTACCACTCCACTAAAGTATTGATATTCTTTTTCGGTATTACACCAACCAGTTTTCGATTATATAACTCGGCTGTTGCTGACATTTTCTAATTAAATTTTGATGCTTTTAAAATTAAGCGGTTTGGCTTTGAGCTAAAAAATCAGTCACATTAATTACCTATTGTATGAGTATATATTATATCTATTTAATAAAAATATAAAATATTTTTTAAGATAAAACGGCACCCCAGTTTTAAAAGCATAGAATTTATGATATCAGCTAATTAAGCATTACACTGGTAGAATTTTGGTCGATGCTGAATAATTATTTATTCTTATTTCTCCATGTTTGAGTAAGATAATGTTAAAGCTATGTTTGATCTACATTATCACTATGCGTATAATCGCTTCTATTCTATATAGAAGACTGTTATCGGTGGCTATTGAAGGTAGTTTTTCATATGTTTGTATTGAAGTATTATAATTTTTATAATAAGTTAGTTTTAATAGTTACAATGAGTGTTATGTTATAACATCGCTTATCTTGGCTGTGCTAGCTTTTAGAGCGAGATAGACAGTTTTAACTTTTTAGACTGCTACCTTATTATAACAATTATAATACTCGTACATCAATACAAATAATTACAAGATAAAAAGAACTTTTCATATATAACGTTTTTAAATTTTCTGTTCAATTATTATGCTCAAAATGCTCAAACTAGTACTTGAAATGAAGTAAATAATAAACAAACAAACAAACAAATATAGAATATTGAATTGTCATTTTGATTTCCATAGTAACGCACGTACATAGTAATAATTTAGTTGCTAAGACCATCCACTTAGCAACCAATAATAGTGGATTGGATTACGGATTTCTTCCGAAATAACTTTTCATACAAAACAGAATTAACTGAAAATGAATTCTACTTAAATATGGCTGAAAGTATTAAAAGAATGCATAGGCATCGTGTTCTGGTATATTCTAAAAGTTCCATATGTCTAACTAGTCGGGAAGTTAGTTACAAATCGATTGCAAGACTTGTACTGGATAAACAACCACCTGACAAATAAGAATACGAGCTAATAAAAACGTTGTAACATATCAATAACTACCCTCGATAACCGCCGATAGCGACCGATAGCAGTCTTATGTATGAAATAAAAATGTGTAATGCAATTTGCCGATCGTGCCATCTACAAATGATTTACCTACAGTTTGTAAAGCCATGTATGATGAACTTATGCTAGGTTAAGTTACAATCATTTCAGCTACGTTTAGTTAAGCCATGTTTGGGGTGGTCCACTTTTATTTACTTCAAAAATTATCGTTGTTAGTGATATTATTATATAAAATCACTGAAATTAATAAATACCCCTTAAAATAAAAGTTCTAATGAAAAATTGTATGTGTGCGTTTGTGGGTGGGGGGGGAGTGTAAATTTACCGCACCGGGTGACGGCCCATCACTGACGCCACTGCTCAGATGCGTTGATCCGCACACACAATAGAAAAATTAGAGGGAACGTTGCTTATGAGTATCGGATATGAGTATAAATCATATTGAAAATTACCGATACTTTCTCCGCACATGTGACATCTCTACTAACGACACAAACAAGACAGTAACGGGCCGTAGTACTTCTTTTTATTTCCGTTTAACGGGGCGCAGTAGTTCTCGCTCGAGTCGTTACGCGAACAGTGGAATGTTTTCATTTCGCCCCGCTAACTACCGCTAACGCCGTTATTTAACTCTCCTACCTATAATAGGAAAAGTTTTATTTTTTTATTATTTCCCGGCCGTCGGAGACGACTCTCTGAGTATACTGCGCGCCGCCGTTAAAATAAAATTATTATTCCTGAGCAGTTGAAGAAACATTAAACAAACGGTTATTGGAGTTTCTTCTCAAAGTTTATTGATACCGCTTTAGGAGTGGACTGTAATAACATATTTTGTCACGTTATCTAAGGGTAAAGAGGGAAATTTTATACGGTAATTTAAAGGTAATACGTATTATCGAAGCAATTCACGTTTAATACTAAGAATCTTATTCTTCTCATGTCATCCCCTATCAGGACATTTATTTCTTCATCGTCTATTAACCAGAACAGTTCGGTAGAGCTGCACTAATAATGGAGGTTTTTAGTCCTTTATTTCCCAGTAGTTTCACTGTAAAACCACCTTTTATTATGTTTATTTTATCCAGTTTTTAAAGCTTTAACAGTCACTGTTCAAAATAAAGAGCCGTCTATATTTTTTAAATAAAAATAATCAATTTAACATGGATACAGCTACCTACATAATATTTTTGATTAAACCATAGGTAAACAAAGTTTTTTTTATTGATTTAGAATATTATTTACTGTTTTATACATTGATATATGTATTATTATTCTCCCAGTGACATGCTATCTTGCTATTTTACAAAGTTTTTATTAGCTCGTATTCTTATTTGTCCGGTACAAATCTTGAAAACGATTTTTAACTAACTTCCCGACTAGCTAGACATTTGGAACTTTTAGAATAATATATCAGAACACGATGCCAATGCGTTCTTTTAATACTTTTAGCTATCTTTAAGCAGAATTGAATTAATTTTCAGTTTATTCTGTTTTGTATGGAAAGTTATTTCAGAAAAATCCGTAAAGAGTATAATACTATTATTGGTTGCTAAGGCGGTAGTCCTAGCAACTAAATTATTAATATATACGTGCGTTACTATGGAAATCAAAATGAAATGTCAAAATGACATTTCAATATTCTATATTTGTTTGTTTGTTTTTTATTTACTTCATATCAAGTACAAGTTTAAGCATAATAGTTCAACAGAAAATTTAAAAACGTTGTAAATAAAAAGTTCTTTTTATTTTTTAATAATTTATGAATTAAAATAAATTGGTTCTATTTGCCGGTTACATGTAAATTGTACGTATTACATTTCACCATAGCACAGTTCGCCGCGAGCTTTATTATCGAAAAGAGATGAAAAATATACGCGCTGTTTGTGAAGCATTTTATTTGAAAGATTTGAGATTTTCGGCTAGAAAGAGTTAAGTCATAAAATACAGTGTCATCTTGTGTTGCGCTTACCGTTGATATTTTATTGAATAATGAAGCTGGACTACGCTAGTTTTGTGGTATTGATACTTCGCAGAATTTCTCGATAATCTCTGTTTTCATTTGAGGACGTCAACATTACGTGATAGAGGTCGCTAATAAGATATAATGGCAATAACCTGAACGTGTTTCTTGGTGATTGAACAACGGCTGGACAAATTCTATCATACAGTGGAACGCAAGGGACACTAAACGACCACATGAATGCCCTAGCCCTAATACACGCCGAATAGACGAAGTAATAAAGTTCAGTGAATGTTAGTAGTGGTTACGCAGATTTACGGACCGAGAAGAGTTAAAGGAGATGAGGCCTTCATTCGACAGTATAAAATTATGATTATGTCCAAGATTTATATTTACTTCCTTATACATTTTTTTTTCAATTTCTGCGCATCATGTCCAAAATGTATCCTGCACACTATGTTGTGGTACTCTTCATTTTTCAATCTCGAATTTAAACTCTTTATTTCGTACTTCATCCAAATACCAAACCACAACACTCATTTCACATTATACGGTTATAATAGTACGGCAAAAAATCGAACGGCGAGAATCTTTTAGTGGCGTGAAGAATAGCATGGCCCTTTTCACATTACACGGCGACGGTTAAAGATCGCCGTATAGTAGCCGTCCATTTCCATTGCATTACGGCGCCCGGACGGCCACCGATGACTCAGTGGTGCACGTGACCTAATGCACGCTTTCACATTAGACAGTTTTAAATCGTATGGTCAATATAATAGTCAACCATAAACTGAACTTGTGACGGGGAAAAAACCGTGCATAAACCGTATAGTGTGAACTTATTGCCGATTCGGATTTTTACCGTTCATTTTTTTCCGTAAGGTTAAAACCGTATAGATAGTGTAAAATAAGGGTAAATGTCTCAAAATAGCATTTGAAACAGAATTTGTCTTTAACCCAATGACATTAATATGGACGAAGCATCTGGAAAAAAATGACACTGACTTTTTTGTCGGGTCTGCCGAATGGCATAATCAGTTCTAACGTCATTACAATAAAGGTGATATTGCTATAAATCCCCGATGCTTTTTGTCGGGTCTGCCGAATGGATCCGTTCGAACAGGTTCCCTCAAATGAACATTGAGACTAGAAACACTGCTCTAACGCCATTACAATAAAGGTGATATTGCTATAAATTCCCGATGCGTGATATCGCATAATGGAAATTGCGTGACGTCAACCTATACATGTGCGAATCTCGCTTTACGCGAATTTACTTGCTAGCTACTGTATTGAGTGCGTTGTCCATTAATAATGGCATTGCTTTAACCCAATAAAAAGACTTCAATAATTATTTACTTATATATATTTGGCTGTATAATGAATGATGTTGGAGGTTGATACAAGAATACACTGACCACAATAATCAGGATGATGACATGAGATTATAACCGCGAGGTAATGATCTACTGGTAACATCAATTAATTAATATGATCAAGAGATTAAAGATAAGAATACACTAAGAGACTTGATTCGAGTGGAATAACGGATGTTGTATATCGAGTGAAGAACTCGTGACAATAGCATTACCTACGTCTTGTGACGGACTCGATGAGTTGGGTGTTAGTTCATAGATTCTTGTTCATATTAATTCAGTACATATATTACCAAAGATGCTGTAATTCTCAATCAAAACAAGAAACGCTGTCAATTATCATTGCTAATGTTTTGTTTTAATAAAAAAACCTACATTAAAGTGTGTCACTAATTTAATTCAGAGTAGCATGATCACCACATATACCGTACAACTTCTAAAATAGAATGTTCTATATCGGATCGGAAAGCGAGAAGGACGAGAAGGCATTTCTTTCAATAAATCATGCCATCTGATTCAATTTGAACGGCACTCAATAACGAGATTGGCGTCATAAATATCTCCGCATTGCATTTTCGTTCGATTAATTCGATATTGCACGGTGTTCGGTATCGTCTCGTAATGGAATGGCAGAGACAGTAAACTTGTATTCCGTTATTAATTGTTACGTTATAAATTGTATTGTCATTTTCACTAATGATCACGAAACATACAGATCTACAAAACCATTCGTGTTACTCACATGATAATGCGTCGGACAGCTATGTAAAAAGATACATTATTAATAAAATTAACTAGTTTGTTTGAGTTTTAACGTACTCGCTACTAATGTCACCGATTGAGAATATACAGAGACCCCATAAAATGCAATGCGTAATTCTTTTTCATCTACCATGTAGTTATGATAAATAATCAACCTATTCATCCACCAACCTACCAACCAATCAACCTAATCAATCATCTGGTTGCCTTCCATTGAGTGTCCACACTTACATAATATTATTGTATCTCAGTTATAGAAAAGATGTTTCATTTTTTAAACGTGCTTCTTTCCACCTCAATTCTGAACTTTTTCTCATGAACTGGGCTTCCGGCATCATGTAAATAGCAAGAGACATATTTTTCTGATATTTTCCAAGATATTTAACTATGCGGAAAGAAAATGTATGCACTTAAAACACGGTAAATTGGATAAATGAAAGTAAAATAAAATACACGTCGGTTCTTTACTGTGCAACAGATGAATAACACATTTATCATTGGCGGTGACATAATTGAAACTGTGGATTTATTTGTTTATGTGGAATCCCTTATCACAAATACTAATAACACAAGTGACGAATTAAATCGCCGGATCACCCTTAGCAACGGGTGCTATTTTGGTCTCTAAAGGATTCTAATGATCAAGGCACTATCAAGAAAATCCAAAACAACCATATAAAACTCTCCTCTGCCCAGTATTAATGTATGGATCAGAATGCTGGGTACTCAGCAAACAGAATGAGAGAAATATGGAGAAAAATATTTGGGCCTGTTCAAGAAAGTGGCATTTAGGGGTCAAAGTATAATGAGGAGCTTTACACATTTTATAAGGACGAAAAGATCACGTGGTATATAAAAATGACTATGCTGGATCGACTACATGCATAGAAGTCTGGAGGATATACCAGCATTAAGGGTTATGTACGTAACTCCCAAAGGCAAGAGAAGACACGGACGAACGAAATTGAGACGATTGGATGGAGCCATAAGAGAATTATGAATACTCGGTCAAAGCAACTGGAGGGCATCGACGCTGGATTTTTCATAATGGAGGAAGTGTTTTAAGGAAGCGAAGATCCATCAAGGGTAGTTGGTGCCCTTGGAGCTGGCGTGGTTGACGCCCAAAACATTAACTTCGCCTCGTTCCCTGGCCCGCACTGTCCAGGACAACGCCCTGACGCTGAACTCTGACTCCTTTCTCCCCTGAAGTCGTCGGAGCTAATGTCAGGGAGTCAGAGGGTCTGCGGCGGCGGATGATCGGCGGTTGGGTGGACAGTACGGGCGATGACTGTGGTCGCCTTGGCGGTGGCTAGGATTCGGATGGCTGAAAGGAATATTAAAATCCGCCGTATGTTGTAGCTTAAGCACTGAGGGATGACAAAAGAAATGGCGTATTTCAAAAAAACACTACCTTATTCTTAGGTCAATAATTATTATAAATCAATCATTATTCGTAGGATGTTTATCACACTTGAATGGTCAAAGACATAGATTATAATTAGTATCTTTAGAATTATCTTCAAATGTGTTAATCTTGCCGATTTTTTGAGTAATAAAATTCTTGTTAAATTTGGGGTCACAGAGATTATCAATATAATTTTTTATCGTAAATATTTTACTAAAATTATTTCGTCATAAATTATACTAATGGTTTTATAAATGCGTTTAAAAATTAATAAATGTAAAAAATCTTAACACCACTGCACAGTTATGTACCGAAATATGACTATATTCTAAAACATTAGAGCGAGAGGTTTAAAAGAATACTATTTTATGTAATAAAAATACTTTATGCAGTCATCAAATGTTTAAAATAAATATAAAGGATAATAAGGCTTTAAAATTATATAAATAGATTATCTACAACGTTTAAGGTATGTCCAGGATCATGCTTTGAAAATAGAACAAAAGCTCCATTTTACCTAAGCTGAGCATGTCCCCCCTTGTATTATGTCAATTTTTAAAAAAATTAAATGGCTCTACAATGTAGTAAATTCTAGATGACTTCCAACGAGTTTTTCCAGCACATATTTTTTATGGATGGGATACTCGAGATGGAGACCTTCGGCTTCACAAGTAAACAATTTGCCATTCGTCTACTGTAGACAATGATTATAATATGATAATTTGAAATGCTAATATTTACCATCTGTAAGTTGGGAGCATCTGTTGTAGTACAAGATATTCGAAACCTGCTCGTACAACGTTCGTCTCCGAAGATATAGAGAGAGCTTGAAATCTAATAAACAGTTGCCGCAACATCTTCCCCCATCTCTAGTAGTGGTTCAAATTCCATACCACGGCTTCCTATTCAGGGCTGAAATTATCGATAATTTAATCAAATAAGTACCTACTGCTAATGAGTTTTCCGTAGACATCTACTTCAGAACTACATAATATTAGTAATTGTTAAGTGAATAATTACTAAGTGCAATTGATATTAATTGACATAATGTCGAATAATGGTACTTTGCGATTCTTCTTTACATGGTTTTAATACTGCAATTACATTTTTTAGTATTAATAGTGGAATAGTACTAGTCTAAGGCCATGTCAAGAAGTGCGCGATTTTACTCGAGCCAGTCACATGTACAGTCACAGTAACTTATCTGAAGAACGGACAAAAATGGAACTAGTATGACGCCATATTGAATACGTCATTCCACTGTCAGATTTGTCCAGTTGCGAGCTTTGATTGGATAGTTTTCGACTGTGGCACCCCCATCAATTCTTCAGATAAATTTGTGGCACTATACTGGCCACGTATTACCTCTCGCCAAAGTACAGGTGATCTCCTTGAGCTGTCCATATGCACTTGCGGCAAGGCACGCATCATCTGGATAAGCTTTTAGCGTAAGGAATCATTGCCAGCGTTTTGCGTGGCGGAGCATGCAGCGTGTATATTTCGTGCAGCAACGAACGCCCCGCTCCGCCCCGCTCCAAAAAACACAACCACTGTGGCCTTACGCTAATAATATAGTTGATCTATTGATAAACCAAAATATCGTGGTCGAAATCTATTGTTTATCAATCCACGCGGACGATAATCGTCTAAACATATTACCATCACGTCATGTGCTGTCACACTAATATAAATATTAAATAAACGTTGAGACAGAGATTAATGATCCACTATCCAGAGCAAAACCAGGGAGAAGGAGTATTAAACATACATGTATCAATTCAAAGTCTAAATTTGAAAAATCGGAAGTATGGTTTATTTTAAACGGGTTGTGAAAGCAAATAAATGATACTTTCACAATAGTTTGACAGATTTGATATCGAGTGATAAGATTAGTGTGTTATGGAAGAGGTTGAATGTTAATTATATTATTGATAAGGTGCTGTAACCTACTGTAACCTTAAGCAACATACACAATCAATCAAAAAAATAGACACATTACGGGCGAGGAAGAATCATCACCTACACGTCGCCGCTTGAAATACGAACGATGTCAACGATGGCGTCTTGAGCAGGCTATCCGGTACTATAAGTTTGGGGATTCGAAAATATGTTTATATAATATAAATGTCAATTTCGATATTATGAAACTCTCATTAATAGATTCCTTTTTTGTGAATTCCTCATAATATATAATTTTTAAATATATTTTTTTTAAAAACATGCCATCTATCTACTTTTTGAGATAATACAACTTAAATACTGCATTAGTGCAAGTCGTCATTTTGCACGTGTAAGGGATGGTGCTTAGTGGGGGTCGTGGCGCAAAAGCGGCCAGTGGGTGAAGCACCCTGGTGGGGAATTGGGCCACCGAACATAGCTTTTAGAATGGATCTCTACTAGTAATAGAATACAAAATAATATAAAAAATATAATAATATATACTTTAGGATTTTTACTGTAATACCCAATTATTAGTGGAAGATTTAAAATAATCAAATATGTCATCTTTTAAATGATACTAGGTGTAAATCTTATTATGGTTTCCTTCACTAAATGGTCTAATATGCATAATTAATATGAAAATCTATTATAAAACATTCTCTATCTTCTCTCAACCATGAGTATAACAATCAATCAAAACAAAGCATTCATTAGCAGAATGTTACGATTTCAAGAAAATAAAATTGAGAGCATTTCCGACCAATAAGAAAAAGGAAACCGTGTAACTCGGCCAAGATCCTCGATGCATTCTCTGGAACCGAAAAAGAGAACGAAGCAAAAACATCTCGGCGGCAGCTCCTGTCACTTAAAGCTGTAGAAATTTCGCGCGGGAAAAAGAAAACATATGTTGTGTGTTCCATGATTCGTTTTTCCCGCCTTCAAGACATCCTGCGGAAACGATGTTTCCATTTTACTGTGCAGTTGAATTTGGAACAGTATTAGAAAATGTCAACTAACTAATTGTGTTTATAATATCGCAGTATAAATAAATGGTTATTTGTTTCGGTGTTAATAATATGTTATAATATTATGTAGTGTCAAATATATATTAACCAATAAAACATTAAAGTTAAATATCACCGTATAATTAACCTTTCCACATACGCAATACAGATTTAGTTAAGATATACTTTTATAGATAGATATTCACATGCAAATAATTCGATTTGGATGATTTATCAGAACCAACCTGCCACTGGTAATGCCAATTTGGAGGGCAATAACTATGTTCAACGAAATTGCTTCGGGTGTTGATATATTCCACCTACGTGAGGATGAGTATAGGTGGACGTTATTTTATAAATTTTTAAAATAGGGTCTGCTTAACTCATCCGGTGTATTTCCATGTACCTATATAATTAATATTTTTGTATGTACATTTATTTATATTGTTTAATAACATACTATCTATCTCTTTTTTTATGTCATGTTGTGAACGTCTTAAACTTATAATTTGTAATGTCCACAATATGTAAAAATAAATAAATTGAATTGAATTGAAATTTAAATTTAGTACTCCATAGGACACAAGACTTATCAACAAAACACAGTATTTTATTTATACGCAACCACACTCGGTCTTAGTCATGCGTATTATATGTCAAGCGTATGAACCAAAGTACCTTACATACACTTTTTCAGTGGATACTGAGTATTCATTAATATGACTTTGTTATGTTTATGTTAAAAATATGGATATATGTATTGTATGATGCATACAAAATGAAAACTTGACATGACTGGATCGCGTATTACGAATACTTCTAGAGAGACATAACTCAGCCTGCCTTTTTACAAACTCTAGAATGACCTATAAAGTAAATTACCATGTTTGATCCTGAGGCATATGAGCCTTCGTAGAAATATTAGATTATTCTTTTTACAAGAAATAAGATTGATGTTAGCCAGTTGTTTAACCTATTAGATTAGATTCTCCATGTCCAAAAATATATTGAAAAACCCACATGTGTATTAGGTAAATCCACGATTTGAACCGAGATCCTACGTTACCATTTGGTCATTGTAAGCGCAGATACACATTAAAACTGGAAATATAAGATAAGAATCGTAAAATGCGATCCTTTGAATTTTAGAATATATACATAATGTGTAGGTACATAAAATATTTCAAATTTTATTCATGCGAAGTAAATTTTAAATCTGAGCCCAATTTCATAAAAGGTTCACCAAAAAAATACGACTAAAGCAAGTGAAACTATTTTATTATGTAGGTACAATGTTTTCTAAAGTAAAAAATTGTAACTCTCCAAGGTTTCAGTGTAACACTACTCGCTGTTCAAATATTGATACTTTAATTGAACTCAAAATACCTTTGCATTTCACTTTAGAAAATCCTTTCCCTTTAATAAATCTTCCGCACGAGTTACGCAACAAAGCTTTTCGGGAATTCCCGAAAACAAGTTTTTTCTTCCAACGATACACTGTGTAATAATAGAGATTTGTTCGCAAGAGAAGATCTGTATTTTGCTACGTACTCAGAAATAGGCTACATATACTTTACGAGACAAAATTCCGCTTTAAATTACATAATGTATCTAATTCACATTACGTATACTATAATATAATATGCCTACATATTATATACACTGGAATTTTCTTTTATATATCGGACACTATGAGAAGCTTTAAAGCTCTGTACAGAATTGGTCAGTGAATAATAGTTATTATAAGATGTCGATAACATCCTTTCGGAGTTACTGATCCGCCATTGTTATACTAGGACAATTAATACACTTACAAAAAGTTCTGGAGTCTAGGAGTGAAAAAGAATGTAGCCAATAATAGATTTGATCGAAAAAGTGATCATGCACAATCTATTTATTACACTCTAACTTATGCCTCACGATATTACCTGACAGGCCGAAGATTTTTAACGATACACGTTGAATGTAGAAATGTGAAAATCTTACTACATTCGCTGTAATACCGATATTGTTTGGCTTAGTATTTCATAATTATTCAAACAGATGTCACTGTGTATTTTATTTTTTAGATTATGCAAATCAATCGAGAGTGGCTAGTAATTTGATTTTAAAGTCGGACGAGACAACTTTTTTATATGCAGCCTGTCAATCACGGCCTCATAGAGCTAAAAAAGTCGCTGAAGGCATAGATAGAACCGGCTAAAGATGGTTTTGAGAGGGTTCGACTTTTACGCTACAGGTGTAAATTATTAATTATTTGTTAAGTTGTATATGAACAATTTTGGCTTGTTGCCTTTCATGGAGTTCATTCCTGGCATCTTACAGAAACCGTACTTGAAGTAGATGCAGCTAACGTTTTCAATCATCAAACTATTTATTTGCATAGGCAGTGATTAAAGGTGTTATTAATGGTATTGTGAAATAAAATAAGCTAATTAATTAATACGAAGGGCAGCAAAAATTATCTTAATTAATTATTACCTATTCAATATTTAAGGAGTGTAATATTATGTAGTACGAAATTACTATACATAACAGGTAATTTACGTTTGGTACGTATAATATTACTTTATGAATGTATGGTCGCATAGTATGATATTATTATAAAGAACAGAGATCATTAAACATTGTAGGTTCAAAGCGGTCTATAATTAATATAAAATGAATATTGATTGACTTATTTTGCCCGATTTCTAAATTTGGACCTCTCATAAAAATTATAACGTTTAGTATCTAGAAAAAAAATAATCTAACCCTCGGAAATATTACATATTAGAAGAAATCCTAGGAAAAAACGTGTAACCATGTTGAAATTTTTGAGTGCTTCCTTTTGCTACTACGTATAGGTCCATCCAGTGACATCCTGTGGCAGTAGGCAGGTCATGCTTTGCATGGAGGCGACGAATGGAGGAACGAATACAAATACTACAACTTATGAAAGCAGTGGCGATTTTCCATAAAGTAGACGATACAGTCACTTCATTAGAAAATAGTATCGACATCTTAGTTTTAAAAATAATTGAATAAAAACAAAATAAAAACGTCTCACGATACAACTAATGTTATAGTGTAATTAATAGACATTACAATACATATTATGGCAGTTTATCGCACAGGCAATTTTTTCACAAGGATGCCTCTAATAATTATTAGTAAGTAGATCAGAGATTATTAACTATATCATGTTTTTTGGACCTGTTCAATAGGTTAAATTTATAATTTTATTTATCATTTTACTTAAATATCTACATAAGCACATACTTTATTGTTATATTGATTGTTATTTATTTTGTAATTAAGTAATTTTTATATTTTATTATGGATTATGGCGCATTGGCCAATCGCGTTAGTGCCATAATACTCTTTTCTAAATACTTAAATAAATCATGTGATGTTTAAACTAAAAATAAAAGAGGACTGCATTTTAAGTTTGCTAGAAAACGGCACTTTGACTAGGGACGTTACTGAATCCGTTTATGATTCGTGCAAATTATTTCTTATAACTGCGTTTTAATTGAGTTATTTTAAATTCCACCAATTAGGAGGCAATCTGTTTTATGATTAATAATTAATTTAAATTACATTACTAACTTAATTGTAGTAGACAATAACCGCATATTATTTTTTTTTCATATCAAATACAAATGAATAAAAGTTGATTTATTCTGACCGCCTTCTAAATTCAAACGGTCTCATGTAATGCAGATATGGAATATATTACAATATAAGATAACGAGGTGGGTCTGACTGTACGTTTTTATTTATATGGATAAAGATAACCATTGGTAATTTATTGCTTACCTACTGCAATATATAACAGTGGTACTCATCACCTGAGGCTTTAAGAGCGTACTTCTGTGAAACGGCAAATAATTTTCAACAGTAGATGCGACGAAATTTCTCACTAGTCGCCAATCCGAGACAGACAGTTGAGGTGTCCACACGTCGATTTGTTTGTCATGGCGTCGGATGAAAATATTCTTAAATCGTGTAAAGATGACTAAAAAACTTTACGCATGTACTTAAATGAATATACTATTATTATTAGTAATATAACAATAAACATAACATTAAATGGACACATGTTGGATTTTTATGACAAATTATATTTCGTTCGGCACGCGTCATTTGCACAATCCGCGCATCGTCTAGTCACGATCTTTTTAGAACATGCCTCAACTGAAGTATAGCCTTAAACAAAATTATATCCAAGACTCATCTCTGGCAAATTATACAGCACCACTTTTATATTGCGAAATGAAAAATGGCCGCGCCTTTTGAAAAAAAAATACATACACAATATATTCGAAGACTTTTGTAATATTTCTTATATTTTCTAGCGACTGTTTAATGTCTCGGGGAGAACCCAAAGTGTTGTTTTGGACGTCGTGGAAGAAGAAGAGGAGGAGAGAGAAGAGGGAAAAACGCAAAATTTTACGACGGAACTCCGTAATAAAATATTTTGGTTTTATTTTACAAATTGAAAAAGCAATGTTCTTCGGCACCGTGCAGGAAAACACACAATACAATATACATTGTAAAGTAAAAAATAATGTTTTGTTTGTAAAATAAATCGCGGATTTATTCTTCGTTTTTTTTCTATTCTACTTGCCGTTCGGAAAATCTTGTGAGGCTATTTCTTTTTAGGGGCAATAATGCAATTTATAAAATGCCTTTTTGATTCTAGTGCCTTTACAATTTTAATGCTGCCAGCTAATGGCTCGACTCGTTTTTCCGCCGAGCGACATTTCCTTGTGATGTCTTCCTTACTTTAAAAATCCAAAAATAAATTATTTTTTCGAAAAATCTTAAGGGTTGCCAACCGCGTACTCAACACTATAATAATAAAACTATATAAATAATTACAAGATAAAAAGAACTTTTTATATACAACGTTTTTAAATTTTCTGTTGAATCATATAAACTTGACTTGACTAGCTTAAACGATCAAAAAAATTGTACTTGATAGAAATAATACTGAAATGTCATTTTGACATTTCATATTGATTTCCATAGCAACGCACGTATATATTAATAATTTAGTCGCTAGGACCCCAAACCCCTAGCAACCAATAATAGTGGATTGGATTACGGATTTCTTCCAAAATAACTTTACATACGAAACAGAATTAACTGAAAATGAACTCAATTCTACTTAAAGATGGCTAAAAGTATTAAAAGAACGCATTGGCATCGTGTTCTGATATATTCTAAAAGTTTCAAATGTCAATATAAATTGCAAGATTTGTACCGGACAAACAACCATCGAACAAATAAGAATACGAGCTAATAAAAACGTTGTAAAATAGAGTAAACCATTCAACACAAATAATAATCGTATTTTATTAACATAATTTTGGTTGTTTGTAGTTGAATAATTGATAGGTAGCCATTGAAAAACATCATAGCATAATATGCCTGTACACGTGTACACCGATGTACACGTGAATGGACTAATTGGCACCAATAGTGTAACTATCGCGATAATAAAGAGTCGCCTACAAAGGCATTAATATCTAATATATAAAAATTAATATCTGTTTGTTTTTTTGTTCGTATTGTATGCACGGCCATATCCTCAATATCATCCGATTGCGATAAAACTTTGTAAACTTATTGCTTGCACTTCCGTGAAGAGTAGAGGCTATATTTTATATATAAAAATGAATGTCTGTCTGTCTGTATGCCTGTTTGCCTGTCTCTCTTTCTGTCTGTCCCGTATGCGTTCCTATACCATTCATCCGATTGCAATGAAATTTTGGTAAGTGGTTGTATGCACACCCGCAAAGGTTTCTGAATTAGAAAAATCATCATCTTCTTCTTCATCATCATTCTATTTTCTTTTATTCGTATGGTTCCTATACCATTCATCCGATTGCGACGAAACTTTCGTCAGTTATTGTACACACACCCGCAAAGGTTTCTGAATAAGTACAAATATCTTCTTCTTTTTCATAATTCTATCTTCTTTTATTTGTATGGTTTATTATTTGTTTGTTCCATGCAATTTTGATTTTTTTACTACATATTAATAACATTAATAACGTTTGCATATTTTGGATTCGATTTTAATTTAGTAGTCGTTTGTTTGACCTTTACTTGTATTAGAATTATTTTCATATTGCCATATTGTATAATACAGATATTTTAATATTAAAAAAATAATTACCTCTTATTATTTTTTAAATATCTTAGATAAATATAACCACGAAGCGACCCTGTGCGAAGCCGGGTACTTCAGCTAGTAATATATAAAATAACATAGTTGGCTATCAAATGTCACTTTAAACCATGTGAAAATCGTTCATTCAAAAAAATTCAAATGAATAATGTGAATTCTGTCATCAAGGCCTTTCTAACTAATAAGGCAGCTCTAGTTCTCATAGTGTGCTGTGTGTCTGTAGCCTTAGGAGTATTATATATATATATTAAATAATAAAAATCGATTCACTCACTTATTAATATTCAATATACATTTCTTCTAATTACAATTAACAGTACTCTGGTGGTTTTTTGCGAATATCACGGTGTGTATGTGAGTTATACTTCGATGAGGGTCGACTACTTCAGGCTTTGTCATCAAAGTTGTAACAGTGTGATGATCAGCATATTTCCTAATTGTGAACAAGATCAACAATGACTCTTGTAATTTACCGAATATTCATTTATATAAATAGCGAGTCATGGTTGACGCGTTATCTCAGTGCGTTCAGTAATCTCAGTCCTTTCAATATAGTCAGTCTAATCAGTATACTATTACCAATACCCTCTATCATAACTTTGCACCTATCATTCTACTATTGTATTATTTATTTGTTAGTAAATAATAATACTCTCTCCTCGATTCATTCGAGCATCTCCAATCAGACTTTCATCTATACACCCTCATCCCTAAATACATAATAAGTAACAAAAAAATATTGCAAAAGAACTACGAACAACTTTTAACATTTTATAACAATTGTACCAAACAATACATATTATTTTCCTTACAGTAAGCTCTACTGCTCTGTCTCCATAACACTGAGTACTTCCAATTCCAATTTCATATTTTTATAAGTTATTATACTCTCACGGTTGGGAAAATCCTTGATATCTAGTTATACGGCCACTAGAATAACTGAGGAGAGTGAAATTTCACCATACGGAAAGCTCTGAAAGCTTTTCGCTATAACTTTATATTTCTTGTATCGAATTTATTGCACCTTTTACACAACATAGTCTGGAAAATCATTATTTTTCCTGCCGCAGAAAATTCTACATGAAAACAATTTCTTATAATATACATTTAGCGATACTTACAAGGCAACCTCGTCATATAATGGAGATATTTTTATTAGTTTTATTTATTACACTATACTGTACTTGAAATCTTAAATTATTTTTCATAATATTATCATCATTCAACGAATGATAAAACTTTGGAGAGATCCTAACACTGGCTCGTACTCATGGTAAAGTACCTATTATTGGTACCTTCATTTAAATCACAAAATCCTGTCACAAATATTAGCAAAATTTAAGAAGCGCTTCAATTTCATTGTAATTAGGTAAAATTCAGACGACTTAACTCAGTGACGTCCCTAGACAAAATGCATCTCCTAGGCAGTGCCAAATTTCCGCCATATTTTTTTTATACAGTACTTTTTATCAACCTTTCATGACTCCAATATCTAAGAAATGTGTATGGATACGTTACTAACCAGATATATACCACTAAATCTAATTTAAATGTCATCTCTGCATTAATAGACAATATTGCGAATCTACGGTTTCAGATAGGTATCTACATTTAAAAATACACTTGACAACTTCCAAAACTCGCGAGTGACTGGCAAACATATTTGGATAAATTTTAAATTAGGTGTTCACGTGTCATTGCTGTTCACCAAGA
Source organism: Rhyacophila brunnea (assembly GCF_057557595.1). Lineage (NCBI taxonomy): Eukaryota > Metazoa > Arthropoda > Insecta > Trichoptera > Rhyacophilidae > Rhyacophila > Rhyacophila brunnea. The sequence continues at coordinate 15,855,081 of NW_028232893.1, read as the reverse complement.
ACGTGACGTCCAAGGACGACGGAAGTAAACTAGACATTGCGAAACCGACAAAAAATCCTGTCAAAACTTTTATAGTAGGTAGGTACCTAATTAATATATTTTCTTTCCAATCAGTGAGCTGATTTTTGTAATGTAAAGATAGTATTTCCTGTATTACTAAGTTTAGGTAGCTATTACTTTACTTATATACCTAGTGATTCTCCTCGATTTGCCGCCCTTTGGGTAACTGCCGCCCCCAAGCGATGCTCAATCTGCCTACCTTCACAAGACGTCACTGACTAAACTGGTAAATAAATTTAACCGAAATCCGATGAATGTTATTTAGAGACCTGTCTAATGGGTATATTCGAGATTTCGTCTGTAGTCGGATATATAAAATAGAGAAATGAACTAATTCCGTTTGGTTTTTTTTTAATGATCTAGATGCAGCGCTCGAAATGGGAAAGTTTACGAACCGGAGGGCTCGGCAAATTTTCTGAAGATATTTAAATAGTTATCAAATCGTATGTGTATTTTATAAAAATAAGTGTCAGATTTTCTATTCTATGGCCTATCTACCTAGACAGTTAACATATTTTTTCCACGAGACGGAGCGATAATTTTACAAATTTCACGAGCCGGAACGGCGCTCCCGTGCGTTCCGTTCCATTTCGTGCCCTGTCTAGATGACGTTTGGATATAGGCACGCACTCTACTAACCACACCTCACATCACCACATCACCATTGTTAACTGATTATTAAGTCTACTCATGATACATTGATGTAAGCATGTTGTTTTTGAAAAACTTAATTAACTTCGACTAGATAGAATAATATAGACAGACTGACATCAATTTTGAAACCATACTTTATACTTAATTATTATGAAAATACTGAATTATACTTAATTATTATGAAAATACTGAAAATACTCTGATAAAAGGCAAATATTTCTTATTGACACACTTCAGTGTTATTATACTAATACTAATTAATACCATTATTTCCATAGAATGCAATAAACTTTTTGGCAATTATTATTTATTGCATTGTATTTGTAAATACGTACGAAAGTTTAACTTTCTTTGTACATGGTGAGAAAGCGTTGAAATACGGAAATTACCTACAGACGACAATTTTTAAACTTTTTTACTTTATGCTATAATATGATTACTATACGAGTTTCTTCAATTATAGACGTCACGCAATTTCCATTATGCGATATCACGCATCGGGAATTTGTAGCAATATCACCTTTATTGTAATGGCGTTAGAACAGTGTTTCTAGTGTCAATATTCATTTGAGCGAACCCGTTTGAACCGAACTATTCGGCAGACCCGACAAAAAGCATTGGGAATATATAGCAATATCACCTTTATTGTAATGGCGTTAGAACAGATTATGCCATTCGGCAGACCCGACAAAAAAGTGAGTGCCATTTTTTTTCCAGATGCTCCATCCATATTAATGTCATTGGCATACTTACACATTTTAATAAAAAGCTTACTTATATCATTTATTCACCTATCTAAATAATAAAAATTGCAATATATAAAAAACCATAAGTACTTCTTGTAAGTTAGTATACATTTTTATAGTTTGTGACAGGTTAAATGAATTACTTATTCTTTTGAGCTGATTTTACATTCGCGAACTACTAAATTCAATTGTGAAAGTTGGAAATTTTCTCGCGAAACAGGAAAACTTTGCACTCCGACCTTATTATATGATACACTAGGGAAATTATGGTTCATTAAATTAGAGAAAGGAAATGCAAGTTCATTAACCTGCTGCCAGATTGGTGTGACAAAATGATTTTCAACCTTTCCTCCGTGAAATCGTAATATTTCTCAATGCTTATTTTGTATTGACAAATCAACATTATTTGCTCGAGATCACAATAAATTAATCCTAATACTACACTTATGGGCGTTATATAGATTTGGAAAATACATGTTGTTATGTCACTAACGGAGAATATATTTTAACTTCTAGTTAGTATACATTATAACATTAGGAATCCCAATTACAATAACAGATTTTTTTTTATTTATTAAGGAAACAAACAGTTACATATTGATTACAAAAATTTAAAATATAATAATGAAAGTTTATTGCAACCAGCAAAGTTTACATGTATATGTTACGCCGAATGTGCGAAATTGACTATAACATGAAATGAGCAAAATTTTGCCTAATACAACATGTAATAGTCAAGCCCGTTGCCTTATTCATGAATTAGGTAAATTATCTGCCGAGTGCATGAATTCGCCAGGGTATAGAATTCTTAAACTGTCAACATGACAGTAGAAAAGGTAAATTTTATACAGACGGTTATATTAGTTGTAATTGAACATAATATAATATTATTATTATTATTAGGTTGGGTTAGGTTAGGCCCAATGCATGATCTAGGCAGAAAAATTACTGCCGAATTCACGCACTTGGCAGATATTTTGCCTAATTCATGAATAAGGCAACGCGCTTGCATTCTTCATGATTTAGGCAAAATTTTGCCCATTTCGTATAATAGTCAATTTCGCACATTCGGCGTAACATATACATTATAATATAGTTAAGCCTAACACGATAGAGAGTAAGAATAACGTAAATATAAAGAAATTACATAAGAAAATTACATGAGAAAAACGAGGAAGAATAATGAATAATTAAATTATATACAAAAAAGTAACATAAAATATATATATATATATATATATATATATATTTATACAAAATTTTGGAGAAAGCGCGTTTAAATGAAACAGGTGGATTATTAAAAGGATCAACGGTGGAGAAATGCGTTTTATAATTTAAACAAGAGGGCCGAATAAAAGAGTTTTGTGCATAATTAGAATCGCTACAACTGACATGGTACCAAATTCGGTTTCGCGTAAATCTTGATTGACAATGGAAACCCACCCTTTCGAGTAGGTTTGGTGAGTCAACAAAACCATTGATAATTTTAAAAAGAAAATATTGATCAGATCGACACAGAAAGTCGACGTTCTAACTTTCCAAATATGGTACCATAAAAGTTGCAGTGGTCGAAATAGAATTAGATAAATCATAACAGCAAGCTCAAAAGCAGAAATTAACGTTTATTCTGATTATTCAACAACTTATTTTTGTTGTCACAAAACAGATCTTAAATGTCGGCTGCGCTTTTGTAGACTGTATGAAAGGGGGTTGAGGATTTGGATGTTGGTAAGAGACAGCGGAAGCATCAACATATTATATTTTGAGAAGAGCCTCTATAAAGCCTGAAACGTTGAGGAAAAAAGCAGGAAGAATGCGAAGTGAAAATCCTGATATTATGTATCCATAACTCCCCTTTCTATGATATCTCTCCAATGACAACAAATTTTGTTTTGTTTAATTCATCGACATCTTGAGTAGGTAACTAATTTTGTTGTGTGTTATGTTGTTATTATTATGTAACTATCTAGTTGTGTTACTACATAGTACATACATATAAACTCTTTTACATAAAATAAGCAACACTACTTATTTACTATTTAATATTTATTTTTATAACAACATTGTAAATGATTCAATACCATTCAACTTGTTCAAACTTAACTCAGCTCTACTCTCCGAGTTGTTTCACTGCGGATCTAACTCTCCTGAGTTATTTCTCTTTTATTTACACCATGTAACTTACTTTGAGAATAATTGACGAATAAATAATTCTGAATATTAACATCCACCGAGTCGCATTACCGATATATACTTTACACTGGACCACGTGAAAAATTGCGGCCCGTTGGTAACGATTTCCGTTTCCGAATACATAATAACAACAGACCGTTAAACTGACAAAATGGAACCATGGATATAAAAGAATAGAGTAGCCTTCATCCTCTAGTGTCTAGTGAAACGATGATGGCTACTTCTGATAATAATTCTAATTAATTTGAGTGCCTCTGCCTACGCAGTACACCCTTCCTGTACGTATTTGCCTTTAATCAAACTATAATAGACAAACAGGCCAATTCCCTTGTCAGCTAATAGTATTAACATCGAACTTAATTATTTGCGGCATACACTAAATAAGTGCTTTCCCCTCAGTAATTTGATAGACCTGTTGGAATAATTACACCGCATTACATTATTATTGAAATTTCATCATCATGTTTAGTTTCTTGGCTCACCACCCAACCAAGAAATCACAAAAATAATGAACACTGCGTTACCTTATTTGGGCAACGTTCCCTCTATTTTTTTCTATTGTGTGTGCGGATCATCAACGCATCTGAGCAGTGGTGTAACTAGGGTTGGTGTCACCCGGTGCGGTAAATTTACACCCCCCAGCCCACAAATACACACATACATTTTTTCATTCAAACTTTGAGCCGAGCCACACCGGGCGACTCTCGATTTACTCGGGCGACTTGCCGGCGACCAGAGAGGCAGCCAATAATAATAATAATAATGAATGTATACGCAATTATGCAAAAAATGCGGCGTGGCTGCCGGCGACAGGTCGCCTAGTGCAGCAGCGCTCAATACATAGCTATATAATATGTTTTCATACATCGCTACCGATCGCCCGACCAGAGAGACTAGAGAGATCGGGAAACCAGACTGAGCGCACGAACGAGATTTTACTGATCGCGCGACTTTATTGCTTGCGCGATTACTGGGCGACCAGGTGTGGCATGGTCCATATAACTGCATGCATCGGTCTGGTCTCGGCGACTGGTCTCGAGACCAGAGTCGCCCGGTGTGGCTCGGCACTTATAATGTTAAGGTACATGTGTTATGTGGTACACTGGTACAGGTTTGTGCATTCGAACAAAACTAAAATCTGGCAAAGAAAACTTTGTTTCACAACATTTTTATTTAGAGGACTGTGCGGAGGATGAAAACATGTGTGCAGACACATTTTGCTACCTTAGAGGGAACATTGCTTATGGGTATGTTCAAGTCACATTATATAATTGTCAGGCCGTGACCATGGCCCCCACATCCTGAAGCGGGCCCCCTATCTATTCCAATGGCTAAGGGTGTGATGTTCTACACCAATGTTTCCCAAATGGTATTCCACGGAAAAATAAAATGTTTTCCACGTATTTTTAAATAAATCCACATTATCCATTATCCAAATTATTGAGTTGTTGGCACTCGTCATCACAATATAAAGCACTTATCGCGACCCTTTTTTGTGGTAGCCAAGTAACATGCAACCCTTCGCCAAATTGGATAAATAGTCAGGAAACACACAAAAAATGTTTATTAAATAAAATTTGAAATATCATTTATTTTATTTATACCAATCATCGTATCATAACAAATTGCATCGCATATCCACATATTTAAAATATTAACATCCTTATTGTAAATAATTACAAGATAAAAAGAACTTTTTATATACTTACAACATTTTTAAATTTTCTGTTGAATTATTATGCTCAAAATAATAATTAAGTTGTACTTGATAATATGAAGTAAATAAAAAACAAACAAATAAAGAAAACTGTCATTTTGATTTCCATAGTAACGCACGTATATATTAATAATTTAGTTGCTAGGACCACCCACTTAGCAATCAATAATAGTGGATTGGATTACGGATTTCTTCCAAAATAACTTTTCATAAAAAACAGAATTAACTGAATATGAATTCAATTCTACTTAAAGATGGCTAAAAGTATTAAAGAAAATGCATTGGCATCGTGTCTGATATATTTTTAAAGTTTTAAATGTCTAGTTAGTCAGAAAGTTAGTTAAAAATCGATTGCAAGATTTGTACTGGATAAACAATCACCGGAAAAATAAGAATACGAGCTAATAAAAACGTTGTGAAATAGCGCCGCAGGTGACTTTTTTATATTACAGTATATTTGTGGAGTATGTTTATCGTATTTAACTAGGTATATTTAATCAGCCTCGGTTTAAGCATGTAGACATTGCATGGCACCTTCAAGGATCTTTTTCATTCGCTAGTCTTATTGACTCTTCCCAGGTTATCGTAGCATCCCGTAGCTCTACCATATAAAATGTGTTTAAAGAATAACTGACTGTTTTGTCTTTTTTTGATAAGCAAGAAACCATTGGTTTATTTTACCACCAAATTTAGAAAAGCTTCACTTCAATCTGCGTGCCTCACATACACACTTAAAAAAAATATGCCAGGAATAATATAAAATATCTCAGGGTCCTCCAACACGTATAACGACTTTTTAAATAATAACTCACATCTCTCCGATTAAAACATTGTTTTCAAACGTATTCGTGGATTTCGTACCTACATACACTATTAATAAAACATTTTCTAGACCTTGTACAACACTCGTGGTAAATTTCAACTACTTATACAGATAATCCGGGGAGATTAACTCCACTCAATACACGTAAGTAAATTCTAGACTTAGAATAATTATTTAATCCGTGTAAGCCTTCATGTGCCGCATTATTGTTTGAAAAGATGGATTAGCCGATGAATGTAATGTAAACATTATATTATTATATTTTAACGTATTGAAGGTATACATATTATATAAATATACTTTATCAAAAAATCAGAGGAGAACTACATATTATATAAAGTATTATGTTTACTACGCGTAAACGTAATAAAACTTATTGTAAGTAAGAATCGATACATTCATTATGGATAATCTGTACTGTGATTAGTGCCACTCACTTCAGCCGAGCGGCTTAAGCGTCAGTTTATAATGTCGTAGTTCCCGGGTTCAAATCCCGGGACTAGAAAATTCACATGCCAATTTTTAATGTGTGTTTGGACCCAGAGTATGGACCTTATATGTGACAAGTAGGTTACATCCATCATCAACACCCTATGCTAGCGGACGGACTGTTTTCAATATGACATTTTTCTCAGCCGGTACAAATTTATTTTGATTTAACATTAATACTTTGGACGCTGAAGACGCACCTGGCGCGTAATGACCAGGCGGCCGATCGATGTAATCAACGTGCATTTTAAAGGTGGTAATTAAAAAGTCATTATCTAGTCAGCATTGAATGAGTTGTAGAGTAGTTTGCATGCCAACGTGTTTAATACTTTGGACGCTGAAGACGCACCTGGCGCGTAATGACCAGGCGACCGATCGATGTAATTAACGTGCATTTTAAAGGTGGTAGTTAAAAAATCATTATCTAGTCAGCAGCGAATGAGGAGCGAAACCTTAATAGTAAATGCGAGATATCTATTTATAAAATAAATCTAAAAAAAACATTAACTTCTCGTCACAAAAAAAATGACAACAATATTATACATATCTATCAAGTGAGAGTACAAATTTGGTAGTTAAAAAATCATTATCTTGTCAGCAGCGAATGAGGAGCAAAACCTTAATAGTAAATGCGAGATATCTATTTATAAAATAAATCTAAAAAAAAACATTAACTTCTCGTCACAAAAAAATGACAAAATTATTAGACATATCTATCAAGTGAGAGTACATAATTGAGAGAATTTCTATTTTAATTGATTGAAATTTTGCACTATTTCATTTGGTTTTGCCTTTCGACATTTTCAGCCACTATCCGTACTTATCAATGGTAAACTCACACAGAATACAGTCATAGCTTGTAAATTCGATTAAACCTTGCCTAAAGAAATCCAAAATTGACATAGGTAAGTTTAAAAAATCTTATATCTATTAAATATCTAAAATTATGCCAATAAATCATACAATGTTATTAATTATTATGGTTTGATAGGCGGGGTTTAATTAAATTTTAAATACTAACCAAAACCATTAAATATTTGTATTCTTAGTTATATGAAAACACATGAGTATGACTTACAAAGTTTAGTGTACACTATTTATGTCTTATCTCCACAGCCTACCTCCACCCTTAGCCATTGCGCAATGGGCTCTTTACAGAGTAGTAGAATAGTTTGACGATGAGTGCAATGAGTGTCCCAGTGGCGCACCCAGGATTTAATATTGGGGGGGGGCAAGGAAGAGAATGTAAATTAGTCCCATAGGCTCTTTTTCTTCTTCACAGCCTAATTTATCGTTTATCTGTCTTTTGTCTATTGTACTCGGTGTACCTACACCATGGTCCCCACATCCTAAAACGGGCCCTCAGGCTAGGATATTTGGCGGGCCCCCCTACCTACCACTAAGATTAAAGGCAGTGTGAAACACTACATTAACATTTTTCAAATTGTGTTTTAGTTCAAATTAAGGGTACCTACTTATACAGTGAATTATTAGCGATTTTTAATACATCTACTTCAATAATGGAGCTGTCGAATCAGAAAATATATTGCACAATTATATAATTTTAAATTTTCATAGGCATGAAATATAGTAGCGCCGCAGGCGACATTTTTTTACTATTAAAGCTAATTTATGATGTGTGTATATCTCACTTATCTGGTCAACCCGACACGCCAGGCCCCCCACAGCCCGGGCCCCCAGGCTAGAGCCCTGTCAGGCCTCTCCAGCCATGACTCACAACACTCCGGAATTCGGGAGAATTTTTTGACAGTTCCATTAGGGATTGGGTTTCTAAAAAAACCCGACATGTGTTTCGAAATTTTTGTGTCTACGTCTAAGATTTTTTCTAAAAAGGGTGCTGGGAATTACAAATCATTTTTTGCCGTGTTTTTATTTGTCCAAGCCTAAGGTATAAGTAGGTTATTGGCTTTCAATTTCAATGCTTAAAATCATTCTGATAATTTTTATGTTTGGGGGGTGCCCGGGCCCTTTGCTCCCCCCCCCCCTTCCTTCCTGGGTGTGCCACTGGAGTGTCCAAAAGAAGACTAAAACTTATTATTTTCACGACGAATTGAAAATGAAGTATTTATTAAATTTGTGATAATATAATACCTACGTTTGTATGGATTGAACAATTACAAAAGAAACCGTGTGTAATAGATGACAGAGATAGTAGATCGTAGCCCACTTGAACTAGGATATGCCTGATATATTGAAATAATAAGTTTAATCGCGACCAAATATTTAGAGATTTCTGCATTCCTATACCTAATAACAAATCTCAAACAAAATCAGTCAGTACAAGTTAAAATTCTATATTATGTAATTATGTATTTTTTAAACAAATAAAATATTAATATGAAATCGAATACGTTATTTTTCACAGATACCTACTACAGATTCTTCCCATTATTTAATATAAAATATCGTTTTGAATAAAGTGTTTTCAAAGGCTTTTCTGATTGAACTTTTTTGAACTGTCAAAAACAAAATAACATTCAATTGACTGGAACGAAATAATATTCGCGGAAATTCAGTGCAATTTTAAAAACTATTAAAACAATGCGATTTTCAAAAACACTTATTGTTCCAATCTGTCAACTTCTATCAATATATTATTTTTTTCTCTGAAACGAATTTTGCCATTTTTTTTTCAATTTTCATGCATGGCGAATCCAATTTACTGCATAGCACTAAATCATTTTTATTTTATTTTTTGTTTCAGATGTTCCGGAAGCCACACCATTCAGCTGGAGTCGATAAAACATTAATAAATTCTGCATAATAATAAAATATTAACATTTAAAATGGCTGCCTATTTCTCACAATTAAAAACGATTTATCGGAAAATATGTCAGCAATAAATAATTCAGTATTTAACCGATTCGCTTTGGTAAGCTAAATAAAATGGAGTGTCTTTTATGTCACAATTATTATTGCAATACTAATAATAACTGCTTATTTAAATGAATGAATTTTGAAATAACTATTATCAAGATGAGAAGAAAGAAATACATCAAATTAATTCTGACAAATAATCTGTGCGTGTTCGAAAATTGCGGGACAATTTAAAATTTAAAATGAAGTGTAAAGAATTCGTTTATAAAATAGTGTATTTTTTTTAGTAGTATAGTATTAACAATATAAAAATACAGTGTTTAAATATGTCATCAAAATGGATCCAAATTTTGACGATAAAGACGTAGAGACATTTCAATATGGCACGTCATACACGAACATCAACATCATCACCACAGGAAAGTCAAACATGAACGGGGACGCCGTTTTGCGTCAAAACATCGATGGCGGCGATTCAGGCGGGAAAAGCGCACAAAATGGCCGCCAAAAGATTGTCTGCTGTTTCTGTTTCAAAACAACGAAATTACGAAGACGGCAATACATAGTCAGTTTCTTCACAAACCTAGGAATATTCTCATTACTGTTAGGGTACACTTTTTTGGGTTCGTTTATATTCCTGGCGATAGAGGGTGGTAGTAATCAAGTTTTAAAACCTAGAATGTTGCCTGACAAGCATCATACAGAACAGAAAATAATACTTGATAGACATTCTAATGCAACAAATCTACATGACGATGATCACACGCAGGAGAGTAAAGTTTCTTCTGTGACTTTAATGGATCCTGCCGAGAAATATCAAAATTATTCGTTTTTAAGTGACGTGAACTCTGAGGCTAGGGCTAGAACTGTGGAAAACATCTGGGAGATAACAGTGTCACTTAATATTTTGTATAGGGAAAACTGGACTAGATTAGCTGGACAGGAGATATCGAAATTTCAGGAAGAATTAGTGCATAGAGTCGCTCAAGAGATGGCGGCGCAGTACGGTGCGGTTTATCAAGAAATGGCGTTGGGTGGCGTCAGGGCTTATGGAGACCTCAGTTATCATCAGGATGAAGGAGAATGGAGTCTAGCGAAGGCGTTTTTCTACTCCTTGACTGTTTTGACGACTATTGGTAAGTACATAGAAGTATTCTCCTTCTAACTTAGAAACCTGCAGTGTTATCAAGTAGGCAATGTACGTGTATAGCTTCTTGTACATATAGCGCAATGTAGATCCATAATTAGACGCGCCTAACTTTAAAAGATCAATTTCGGCGCCCTATATTCAGTGAGAAAGACATACATTTTTCTTATTAGAACGCCTAAGTAAAAGAGAATGTAGAGGTTATACCCAACTCTACAACTGAAATGTCCATGGTATTTTTTACAGCATAGATAATAACGAGACAGAAACGTCAGTTGTCAAGAGAGCTTCAATATAATATTCAATATATTATATTCAATATATACGCGTCCGTTCCTAAAATATCAAGTTAAAAGTATCATTATAAACCTGTACGTTTACATCATACATTAATATACTTATGTATATCCTGCCATGTAATATCACTAGAAGTATAATAATTGTGCTTTATACTAAATACAAAACGATAAAAATGCTCACGCCCGTTTCCTTTTGTAAAGCCCCATATAACATCACATCTACACATCTAAACGCAACCTGCCTGAACATATTATATCACCGGGGTAGTTGACTCAATACTACAACTACACCCCCCAATAAGAGAAAGAACATGTGACGTGTTTCTTAATATTATTCTGGTTAAAACGGCCGCGTAACGTCGACAACTCTGCATTACACATTGTTAAAAAAATCTTTGCATTGCCTGTAGATAATTTTTAATCAAAACTTTATACCAATGCTAAGAAGCTTTTCTCATTTATGATGCTATAATATTTGTCAAATGAACAAACTTTTTTATACATATTTAAAATATTATTTTAAGATATCATAATATTAGGCAATTCAAGTAGGCTGTAATCTACACTAGCCTATATCAAAACTGACAGTGATCTACCACACTTTCTCACTCTCATTTTTTAACTTCAATCAACGTATTATGTGTGACCAAAGAGACTGAGGTGTTCCAAATTAAACAACAGTTGTTTACAAAGAAACACTTAATTTCACATTCTTCGTGAAAATAACATTTAAGTTTTGGTTGCACTCATTGTGAAATTATTCTCCTACTATGAAAAGAGGTAAGTGCATAACGGTAAGAAAAAACTACACCTCAATTTTCAATGCGAGTATTTACATATTCTCTTTCTTTCCCTTCTGCTGAATGCCGTGACTGATGCAATACGAATACAGTGATAAATAACGAATTCCCGAGGGCCTATTCATGGTTATTTTGAATCTTTTCAAAATCATTATAAATAACTATCAATCAATCAATATAAAAATATTGTAACATAGAATGTTTTAGCAGCACCTCTCTTGGCTGTGTTATCTTTTAGAGTAAGATAGACAGCTTTGTCAGTTTAGATGGCTAACTTATTGTAACAATTATAATACCTCAATACATAAATATGATAAACTACCGTCGATAGCCGCACTATGTATAGAATATACACACAGGCGCCCAAATGCATCCATGAAAGTTTGGTTCTGCGAGTAATCCCATCATACATATCACACTCAATTGACATGTGTTGTCCAAGATAGATGTAGTTGTTGAATCGCTCGATTTGAGTACCATTGATGAGGATCGCTTTTCAGCAAATCAGTTTCAGTTTATATTATTATTGGTCTTCGAGACATTAATTTATCTTTAAACCTACTTTGCGACTTTCGTTGTCAAGCTCCAGCATCCTTTTCTGAAAGTCTTAAGGACATCTGATGTATTCCAATTAAAATAATTTACATTATTAAAACATTTTGTTATGTATAAAAATAATACAATTAAAAAAAAAACAAAACATTTGTAGAAAAGATCATGGAAATAATGCCATTTGTAATCTAATCATTACGCCTTAGAAACATTTCACGAAATACTTTTATCTTGTTATTTTTTTTAAATAATACCTTAACAGCTTTTCCTACATCGTGTGAAGCGATGATTTTTTCAAAAACTTTCAAAAAATGCCTTAAAATCCTACGCGGCTTACAATAATTATATTGTTTCTTCTTTCTTCGGCGAATTTACATTTTTTTATCTCGAGCGAAAAATTCTTAATACGATCCCAGCTACATAGCTTTCAGGTAAAATTTATACGAAACACAAGAGGTGTTTCAATGAAAATTATTAGTTAAATTAACGTAAAAAATCATCTCTGCAAAGCAATTCACTTGTATTAGATAGGGAACGCAGTTTTTTTTAACACAACTTGTAAATTTATAAGAAACATGGAGGCCGGTGAATCTCTGTATTTTCAAATTTAATTTATAAACAAAATTCCAGTATAATAATCTATCCGCCGTAAGACATCAGCTAACTAGTTTAGACATATAAAATTACAATATCTAAATTCAAATTTATTTATTTACATATTATAGTGAAGACAGTTTACAAATTCATAACGTTCATAACGTGACATGGAAAAACAAAGAAATGGAAGCGGTATTAGTAGAAATCGTATAAGAAGAGTAACTACAAAAATTATTAAGACCCTGTTTTTAAAAACTGATAGAGAACGTCTACCTAAATTCATTCGATGTAAGTGGAATATATCATTATGCGAAGCGATTTCGTTTACCAGGGTTATTGTTCACCCAATTGGAATTGCCAATGACAGGTTAGTTCTGAACCTTGAGAAAAGATAACTGATGTTCTCGATTTCTATGATAGTAGTTGTCAGAAGCACACTGATAAATACAACAAATAATGGTATAGTTTACAGATCATAAAAAGTATATAGCTAATTATATTACCTATAATCTCTTCTGAATTTTAGACCAAATAATATATTATATTGCAATAGTATATATCTACGTATAGTTGACTTATGTTACATTTATAAATCACTCATAGCTTAACTGCGAATTCAGGACGCTGTTATTTAATAAATTACGAGTAAAAAAAAATGTATGGAAAACTATGTATTTTAGGAAAATATAATTTTTGGTATAAGTGAATAAATATTGTTAACAATAGCAACACTACGTTTAATATAAACCAATCATAAACAGACGATAAAATCGGTAGATACATGACTACGTGCAATTGTTTATTTAAGATTTACGATTGCTCGCGTCGGTCGACTTTTATCGTTGATTCTGGTTGGATCTGTGAGTTTGCTGATGTAATTAGGCCATTATATTCAAGTTAACTGGATTTTAGTTACGTAAAGACCGTTTAATACTATCAACCAAGCGCATACGTCAACACTCCTGGTTCTGGCATAACATTAAAATACAAAAGAAGACGAGTGAGCGATTTTTAGAAATACTTTGGAAAATATGTGAAAAAGAAATATAATATATTATTTTAATGGGGAATTAAAGGTGTTTTTGTTTTAATTCCAAGTCATAATTCACTAGTCTATTCATGAAGATTGACATAGTAATTTGTAATAATATATACGAGTAGAATTTCAAAATCATTTTATATAAGCCAGTACCTATATTATGTAGATTAGGAAAATCCTTTTGCAGATTTTAATCATGTTTTACTGAATCAAATGTTATTATTAAGAGGAACTTGAGGTATGCTGATTAGAAATTCTCTAAGATTAAGCCTACCGAATTCTACAGCATAGCTCTCTAAATATCAACATAACTTCCGTAAATATCTTTCGTATAATATTATGTTTTAGAGGAATACTACAAATTTGAGACCTATATTATATTATAATATAATTTAGTTAACTCTCAATTTTATTTGATTAAATATGCTAACATTGTTATTGTACATTTATTATTTCAAAAATAGTTTCTTTCAAGTAAAGCATTGAGGTGAAAACCGTGAAGAAAAATCCATAATGCAATGACGATACCTTGGGCTGATCATTATTATAATAAAGTAGGATTTAAGATGACCCGATATGACAAGAGTACTTATAGCTACTATCAAGAACTGAAAAATTGCATAATTCATCCATAATTTGCTGCAATAAGAAGTGTTATTTACTCAAACACATAATTTAAGAGAAAGTTAACAACAGAAACATAGGTGGGAGGAAGGCGTTGGAGATCTGATTTGACTGATTCAGAATGGTGAAGTTGGCCAATAAAAGAATAAATTTAATGTATATATATAATATTTTCACACCGTAACTTACTGACACACATTCCAAATCCTGTATACATTATCATAACACATAAAAGTAATTAAAGATCTCTTAATAACAACAATAAGTTTGGGGCGATTAGGCCAAAGAAACTGAAAAGTGGCCGTACTAACTCATACGGAATAGAAAGACCTGCCAAAGGATTGTAGTGCCAAAAATTATTAAGTGAGATGAGATAAGGTTTGGTAGGGATTGTTAATAATTACCCTCTTCAACATGTTCGATCCTAGGAGGATCATGGAGTCTGTATTAATGCATTTTGTTTTTTCGAGAAATGAATGTTAGCCACTTGTTGAACTTATTAGATCCATACTCGGGGTAGGTCCAAATACCGATTGAAAAACAATATGTATTTTCCGAACTTGAAATCCGCGATATTATACTAAGCTACGCTATCATGGGTGGTAAGTGTTATTTTAAGAGGTTAAGATAGATTATGTAGGGTTTAGATTGCGGTCTATGTCTGAGCTATGCGTAAACATCCCAAAACGTTTCCGGAAGAAAAAAATATTTGTCACAATAACACAGTATTAAAAAAACGGCATTAATACTTACCAAATTTATGTATTATTCTACTAAGTATATAAAAAAATTGTTTTTGAAGTAACACTATTTTTATAGTTTTTTTTCGTCAGTTCTTTAAAGATTTTCTTTTTAGAATGTCCATTTACATTATATCGTGACAGCCCATTCAAATGCAAATGGCGAGTAAGAAACCTTTTTGTTCCTTTTCCTATATATCAGCACACATTCCAGATAAACAATGTATAAGAATTTCGTCTTTTCGATGTCCATTTAACTTTATCAACTTTTATCCGTCCCATAGAGCATTCGGTAAGTTTTCCTCCCAATCTCCCCTAAAGAGCACGAAGTAGAGTCAATCTCGAGACGACCATCTGACCGTGTTATCTAAATCTCACATAACTAGTGTCCCGTTTGGGCGCACTCTCCTCTTTCCATAATATTATCTGATATACGCGTCACATATATTATCAAGGGATTTTGTATGGCACGTTTAAAAAGAAAACGTTTCCATATTATCTCGCATACAATATCGGGGAAACAGTAACTTTGTAAGACGTAATTTGTAACGATATATTGTTTATATATTCGATTAGGTTTTTTTTATACTAATATCATTCGAAATCACATTGATTTTTTGGTGGAAAATTCGTGAATGAAATTTACTTAAAATAAAATAATTGTATCATGATATAAAAAAAAAACTGTTTTAGTATTAATCATAATACTCGGAACATGGATGGAGGGAAGAACACAATTCCGCTGGCTAGATAGAGTGAAGAGAGGCGTACTGGTACGCAGGAGTGGTCTGACTGATGAAGAGTGAAGCGAATGAAGGTAAATTTTTGCAACAGAAAGCATGCATTATCAATAGCACCATAGAGGCACCGGTAAAGACTCAAAAGATTCTAGCGCATTTTCATAGATGATGGATAGTAGGTACAGAGTCATCCACAGTGACATTTCGAGACAAAATGCCACCTTTAAACAGACTTTAATGCCATTCCTGTTATTGTTTTTGTTTCAAATTGTCTGAAAATTCATTGGGTTAGTTAGGTTAGGTTACTTTTCTGTTTTATTTTTTATTTTAGACAAATATACCAAACATAGTTAAAATGACATACACAACATTTACTGAGAAACAGATCATATCCATGAAACCTACTCTCAAATAGTGCCTGTTATAGGTACGTAAAGGTTTGTAGTGCTGAGAGTTTTGGAGGCATTCTTGTAAAAACGATTCATGTGCGATAAACAGCCATTAGAGTACAATGTATTACAATGGTTATTACGATACGATACTAATTGTGTTGTCAGGTGTAATTTATGCTTTGATTATTTTTTTTAAACTAAGATGTTGATACTTTCTAATGAAAACTTATAATATTGTTATTCATTACTTCATTCGCCTAAGCAACGCATGGCCTGCCCACCCCCATGAGACTTCACTGGTCAACCAGGGTTGGAAACTAGGGCGCTGGTAACAACATGCTCAGCAGTTTAGCAATCTCCACACCGGAGAGGAATTTAACCCAACTTATGCACGTCATAAGCACATCGGGTATGTCTACAATAATTCTACATCGTATGCGGTTAAAACGTACTATATATTTTTTGGGAACTCTACAGTCTTCACAGTCGATCGCAATTACGCTGTAGTTAAACCAACGTATAATGAGTATTCTTATACGAATTGAAAGATTTGATTAGTGACGTCAAAATTAATATAATAGCCCGTTTGGACGTGCATGGATTTACTGGCGGCAGTACGTATTGTCGCGACCATAAACTGCAAATGTAAACACGTATTATCGTGCATATTGCAAGATTGCATGTTTATCGGCTTCTGAATTTTCACGCGATAGTTGGAAAATTACATGACGTATGTGCATGCGCAATACAGCGGTAGTGGCGAACGTGCCGGAAAAATACGAATTACACCACGTAGATCATTTTGATGATTACCAATTTTTACAAATTTGTTAAATACCACCATACAAATAAAAGAATGCGGCTCGATAACGCTTGAAAAATGAGATTTGCGAGACAGTCAGTACTTTTCTGTGTAAACAGTTATTATTGCGATGGTTTAATTTACACTCTATTAATGCCAGTAATTGACACCGACGATGACCGCGTGGCTTAAGCGTCGGCATATAGCGTTGTGGGTCCCAGGATCGAATCCTGGGTCTGGTAAATACACATTTTTTTTCATTCTGTGTTTGAGTCAGGGTGTGGACCTAATACGTTAAGTAAATGGCTGACATCCATTTCTCATAAAAACGAAATCCGTTAATACAAACCTCCACAGAATCCAAACACGGTTACGTGCTCTATCATCAAACTATCGCCAAAATAAAAAAAAATATATAATAATATCTCCAGTTTTTGGCTGAATTAATAATAACTTTATAGTTAGGTATTAATTTTGTGGATCACAGAAATATGTTATTTTAGATAAAATTTATATAAAAAGGTATCATGAAATCAAATTAGAAAACATTTTACTTACAAAATACGTGATAATAATAATATTATTATAACATGCCCCACTGACCCAGACTGTGATTTTTTGTCTCAAAATAGCTTAAAACTCCGTGCCGACCGCAGTACTAGGTAACTTAAGCTATAAATACTTTGAAAGAGATTCAAAGGAAATATAATTTAACGTCGAAACATAATTATTTTTTTTAATTAAAATTTTGCGGAGATTTTCCGAAATTAAAACATCAGTTTGTTGATTTTTCTTTTTGGTTACATAGTCACGTCTTGACTAATACGCACAGCGTGTGAAAAATAAAACGGTCTTCGTAAAAACATTGATAATAAACACCTGAGTCTACTCATATAAAATGTGACAATCTTCCGTAACCAGATAAATACAAATACATTTGGTTTAAAACTGAACGGCATCTACATTGCAATAAATGTCATTATTCCAATTCTACGTTCACGTGTATACAACATTTACATTTAGATAGTTGTGAGGACGTAGTGAAAGTATTTTTTTATTTATTTACATAACCAATCAAAATTCACAACATGAGATTTACATTATTACAAAATATTACCCTCACAAGAGAGAAGAAGAAAAAATACAATACATAAACAATTTTACAGTAAAACTAAGTTTCAAAAACAAAATGCACAGCATTAATAATGTCTATAAATGTCTTATAAATGGGGAGGGTATTGACTAGGATTGCACCCGTCACTAATGGTGCCTGATAGGATTGACTCGAAGAAACTGTTTTGACCCAAAATACGTCATGGCTATGACCACGTAGGTAATTGACACGTTCATATAAATCAGACGCCAGGATTGGAAACCATCCCATGTGATAGCAGACAAAAATGTCTCAAGAGCAGAAGTAACCTACGAGATTCGAGAGAGTGAAAAATGAGCATGCCTTGTAGAAAGACAATCGGAAAGTAACGTTTGACGAGTTATTGAAAGGAAACGTGTCTTAAAATAAAGACATCGAATCAATTTCTTCTACACTTATCATTATTATGAATGGGTGAAAATGATCTAATCAATGTATTATGGAATATTTTACTCTCATATAAAACTGAGTTTACATTTTGTTGGTAATGTAACTTTACATTAAATTTACAACCCCTTAGTCACAAAGTATTGCATTATATCAGACTCTCTCTACTCTTTAGGATGTGATATTATAATATCGACTGTGTTTAGGAAAAAGGGCGTAACCCTCGATTTTTCGAAAAGTGCTTTTATTAGACATTAACAATGTATACAACTAAATACAGGTTCTGTAAAAATGAAGTAAGCCGCAAATGCCAAATTATTATCTAAATTCAGGTTTTAATTGAGCTTTAATTAAGTTTAAGGAAAAAAGCATTTACACTCAATTTTAATAATTTTTCTGTAATAACTTCTTTAATTATTATGAGATCGAAAAGATATTACACCAAATCATCATGCACCAAATGTATGTGACTATTTTTGTGTAAGTATGTAAATATTAAACCAAAATCATTCAAAAAACGTTTTTTGCCCCTCCTGTAAAATTTGTTCTGTGAGGATTACGCCCTTTTTCCTAAACACGGTCGATATATATGTCCCGTTAATGAACAATTCCTTTAATAATATTTGAGTTTTTCTGCCAACTTGGTGACTTTAACTATTGTGATTTTGTACGCGAGTATCGGGAGTATGCAATGTCCACAATATGTCACTTGAAATCATCCACAGTATTTTATCATTTTTCCACTACGCCAAATATCGTCATTCAATCTTCTAAGTCCTTAATACAGCAATGGAGTAAAAAAAAAAAAAAAACAACCGCAGGAGATAACATTAAATTGTGCCTCTCACTTTTCACGAGAGTACCTAAGTGATTCGTTTCCGTGTAAGCCAAGAGGGCAATTTCTCTATTAAAACTTACCATATTTTCTATTTTGCTCTCAAGAAAATATCGCGAAGGCTCCCCGTTATATAAATAAGGCTTCGCCTGAAAGGGAAAGTGCTTTAGTGGATGGTGAGGCGCGGGGGTATGGGGTGGTTTTTCTGTTAGCGCAAAAATATGGTCAAAGGAAGTGTTGGGCATAGCGCAAAATGCACTCAACGCCATGTCCACCGAGAGGCATTTTTCCTTTGACACCAATAGTTTATTTATTAAACCCAAAAAGAAGCAAGATAAATTGATTATTTTTATTCGGTTCGGTAAAAGGATATTGATAAATTGCCTCTCTTTACTTTGGAAATTTATTAATTTATAACTTGGTAAGTAATAGCAAATTTGGAGCACTACGATTCTAATGTTTTCATTTTATTTTTACTACATGACGTATCACAGATACATACTGTAACACTAGTACTTTATGGTACGGTAAACGGTAGAAAACTCGACATGATTTAGGTAATTGATAATAGGTACTTTCATTACGGTCGGATCTAACTAAACACATTTATTTAGAAAATTAATACTATCAACCAATTGTATTTGATGGAATTTGAATTTAAATTCTAGTTGATTTAAGTTTTTCACTATTTTATTTGAGTCATTTTTTGCAACCCGGGTTTCATCTTTCGGCATCTTTAGACACTATGTGCACTCACCAATGGCAAATACACACTGACAAAGATTACAATAAAATTTTATTTATATTGCAATTTACTACAGTAAAAGAATGAAAAACCTCATTACATAAGAATAAGGGATCAGGTATAAAAACATTTTTTTATGATTGGGAATGTCTCAGGAGCAGTTACCGAAGACTGAAGTCTTCATACACTCAAATGTGCTTTGACTGAAGATAAGGGTGCCCATAGGAGACAGGAATACGTAGAGGCAAAATTAAACATTATAATAAGTGACAAAAGCTAATTCAAAACTGCCAAACAATATAAATGTAAAGATCTTTGCGTTGGCAGTTTAACACCGCAATTTTTTTTCAAAATCAAAAAAATGGCGACCAGGTCGGATGGTTCGATTGACTCAACAGCTGGTTAAGCTGGCTTAAGAAGCTCTTTTACCCTCCACATTTTAGGACACTCCCAGTATTTTTTAACAGCTGTCAGTTTTGTTTTAACGTTTAACTACTGTTAGTGTAATTTGATCTTTAGTTATATTTACATAGCGACGACATTCTATAGATCAGCAGAGCTATTCTAACGACGTAACTCTACTTAACTCTAAAATAATAAAAAAATGACAAATATGTTATGTCTTATTTAGGCAGTTAATTATTCCGGAAAATTAACTATCAGGCATGATAATTTTCATACGGCCGTTCATCACTGTGTTAACCGCGAGTTGTTAAATTTTGTTTAGTAACACAATTAACACGTCTTACTTGATTCTAATCGGATGCATTTTAAATCAAGTAAGACGTAGTGCAGTGTGTTAAAAATTAATTATTATAGATAACCGCCTTGTAGAATAACTTTGAGTGATATTCATGTTATTTTGGTCCAATGAAAATAAGGAAAACGTCTAAATATTGATACTTTATAATAATTTCTAATTTAATACCAAAAGTAACAAAATAATAGCATTTTATACCTTCTTACTTTAAATTACTTACGATTACATTACATTATACTTACACTATATTCAAATTGCGTACAAAATTATGGACAGTAATAATACTGCCAGTGTATACCCTAAATAAATTGCCTCTATTGATCAGTAATCACATGTCTTGATGCTATCTCGAGATACTAACAATAGGCAATATACTAAATTATTAGAGTGGGTCAGGCAGCATTCCGTACCCGATCTGATATCGGTACCCGATAGTTACTATCCTAATTGGTATTGGTATGAGACAAACAGAATAGAAGCACAATTATCCGAGAAAATAGAATGGCCGGATAGATAAATGAATATTCAATTGTATTTCTCTTTGATTTTTCTTTGCCACGTACCGTACCTATAGCATTTTTTTCCTTAACAATCGCAATGATTTTTATGTATCTTGCATATTAAAATATAAAAGTCAATGGACGTTCAATTAATTATTTGTTTTACATATTATTACGAAACATAGGCGTCTGCATAAGAATTAGTAATGTTATATGTATGTGGAAATATATTATTTTGTAAAACCTCAAAAACATAGTATACGCTATTTTATAATAGACCGTATATTTGGATGTTAAGTTTGGTGAAGTAAGGTAGATAGCGGGGGACTCCGAGCGTTTCCTTTTTTGATGGTAATAGAGAAAAAGAAGACATGAATCTCCGTGCTCTAATCTGAGGCGTAGTTTCCTCTGCCGTCACGCAGTAGACTATTTACACAATTTTAACGATAAATGCAATGAATGCCCAAAAGAATACCAAAACTTCACGATTAATGAGAAATTGAGTGTTTTGGAAGACAAGTGTTATTTAATGTGTAACTTATCAGTGCTTTTAGTAAAAAATAATACGTTTATTTATGTTAACCTTCCCATTACGATGCTAATAAATTTCGTCCATTCCGGATATATAACCTTGAGTTATCGTACAAATTTGACAATATTACAGTAGGTAAAAAAGAAATGCATTTTTTGGCAACATAAATAAGCCCACGATAGCGTGTCGACTTATAATGTCGTGGATCCCTGGTTATAATCATGAGTCTGGCAAAGACATATATTGTTTTTCAATTTGTTTTTGGAGTCAGAGTATGCACCTAATATTTTGAGGATGTAGGTAACATCTATTTCTCGTAAAAACAAACATCTGTTAATATGAACCTCTGCTCTGTGGATGCCCATAATAATATGATCTTATTAGGATCGGACATGGTCAAAATAATTTCAATAATTTCATTACCATTATTTACTATTTGTATTATCTATAAAATGATGAAAAAAGCATTGAAACATAATTATAATCATACAATTTATAATACTATCTTGATCTTACCCCTTACTTTCACATGTCTTTCTCACAATAGAGTATATTATTGTCTCTCTTTAGCGTATATACTTTTAGATCTATATTATTAAATATGTAATGGAATGTGACGTTATGCTTTCATAAATTTATGAGACATAAATGAAAACTGATAGATATCTACCAATTATATGTATTTACTGGATAATGGCTATCGATTTTAAAAATAATAACATTTTAATTAGATGCAATATTGATCAGCCAAAATATGAAGATGCTAAAGTACATAATTACTGAAATATTTACAGTTTAATGGACTAGGTAACGTAAGGTGACATGAAGCGCCTAGTTTCAAAAGCCCCTAAAACGATTTTAGGTAGTTCTGAGAAAAATGAAAAAAAACTATTTTAAGTAGTTTTGAGAAAAATGCGAGAAAATCATATCTATTAAATCTGTGACCTTTATGTATTTGTTTTTTAATTCGTAACATTCTAAGGAGTATTTTAGCTTTCCATATTAGGGGTATTTGAAAAGCACACCCAACCATTTTAGCAGGTTTTGAAATTTACAATAATCTTTGATCATACGTATTGACGGTTTTTGACGTTTTTTAAAGTTAAATTTTTGGCCATCATATAGGTTACAAAAATATCCATCTAATTACATATCTAACTAATTTTTTTTTAAAAACCGTTTTAGGGGCTTTTGAAACTAGGCGCTTCACATTACAGTAACGGGAGTGTTAAATGATGACATTGGGAGATTATGTTAGATCACTATCAGTTTTGATACTGAAAAGTAGACGATAGCCTACTATAAGTTGGACGAGGTCTGTTTTATAACAATGATTTCTTACTGCAATGTCTTTGATACGGCCAATGATGAAATTGTCTACAAAGTATTCCTTCCGAATAGCGAATAAAATATGTTTTATTCGTATCGATGTGCTACTGCCTACCTGTATTTTACTCTACCTGACATACCTGAGCGGAAAAATTATTACAACCGGTCATGCGTCGTTCGGCCGTAATATTATATTGTATTTTTGTTTTATTCGTTCGCCGGAAGAAGAAGCAAGAAAAAAAGTATGGTAGCAAATAAAAATATTTCCGAATGTAATAGTATTGCACCCCCGAGGAACCGGCCCGCGGACCCTTTTCTTATTTTTATTTTTCGAGATTACGTGATGCGCGCTCACCCCTCACGTTAACGTCAAACGTCCCACGTGACTTGCATTTATCGCCCCTTTAGCAGCGAAAATGAAATATGTAACACCTGTCAAACGTATTTGGAGTATGTAATAATTGGACTGATAACTATTCCAGCAGCTGATGATGATTAATATAGATAAATAAAATATATTAAAAAATATTAGGGCGGTGATTCCTAATAATTCTGGAGTTCCGCGAGCTTGTGCCGGATAATAATAATTCAAAAAATCTTAAAGAAAAGAGTTCGAATTGACACTTTTTTCTATAGGCACTTAATTGTGTATACTGTGCTCCAGCTGAGATTATCTATGACATCGATTCATCAGAATATTTACAAGAGGCCTCAAAAAATCTCAAACCACAAATAAAATTATTAAATTATACTTACGCAAATCTCTCACAAATTGAGTATAAATAATTACAAGATAAAAAGAACTTTTTATATACCTACCACGTTTTTAAATTGTCTGTTGAATCATATAAACTTGGCAATTCTATGTATTAATAAAAACTTTTTATTATACTTGATAGAAATACTGAATAAAAATATAGAATACTGAAATGTCATTTTGAAATTTCATATTTATTTCCATAGTAACGCACGTATATATTAATAATTTAGTTGCTAGGACACACTTAACAACCAACAATAATAACTTTCCATACAAAACAGAATTAACTGAAAATGAATTCAATTCTGCTTAAAAATGGCTAAAAGTATTAAAAGAATGCATTGTCGTCGTGTTCTGATATATTCTAAAAGTTTCAAATCTCTAGCTTAGTTAGTTAAAAATCTTCAATCGTCCAATACAAATCTTGGCCAAACAAGAAAAAAAAAATATACTGGACAAACAAGAATACGAGCTAATAAAAACGTGGTAATTAGTATTCATTGCTTAACTGAATTCCATAAAAATATCTTTCAAAAGTGAAGTATCTCAATTAGTAGGTCCAGAATTTTTTACGTATGCAGTTAGTATCATAGTCCAACGTGAGCTTGTCGGAAATAGATGGACATATTTATGAAATGCATGTCTAAAAAATGCGTAAAAATTACCGGAAAACAGAAAAAAACAGGTAGATATCTAAGTAATTTAGAAATACAATCATATCGTAAATTAATATACGATTTTAATAGATGCTCGTATCAAATAATATTGACAATTTTATTATCAGATATATTTTGATACAAATTTAATTAATGTTCTTATAATAAAATAGGAACATTACTCCACGAACAATGCGTTATTTTTTTTATCTCAATCGCATACACGTAAGACAGCTCACGGTAAACTGTGCTAGGGCGAAATATTATGCGAACAATTATTTACATGTAATCTCAATTAATGCTTATACTGAAACGCAGTGGCGAAGGGTGACTTTTTGAAAGAGGTAGACTGTGGGAGTAACCATGCTCGTCAGATTTATTTATGGGAAATAAGAAAACCCAATATTACTGATGAATAGATACGCTAAATCGATGAAATTTCAAAAGCTTAATTGGTTTGTTATAATTTGTTTATTAAAATAAGCAATTGGTTTGAACTACTTATGTATTTTCCTAAATATTTATAAACGTAACATACACTCAAAATACATTACCTATCATCTTTGAAAATATCCGTTGTTGTGTATATATTATGTTCCATAAAAATTTATAATTTAACCCGTAAAACTAGACATTTTAAAATACTTCTATATTTAAAACACAGACTTAGGTAGGTACAATATCAGATATATAAATTGTCTAATGAGTGAACTAATAGATAAATAAAAATCACGAGATAAATTATTTTCTATTTTTAACAACAATCAATACATATTTATGTAATTGAATCCCATAGAAATTATTTTTTAAATTATCTTCTTAATAATTATTTTGAATAAATGTGCTCTAGCGATGTAAATGCTAACAAAACAACTTGTAGATTTATATGCGGGACGCCAGACATTTTGAAATTATGAGAAAATAACTTTATATTGAAAAACCCGACGATTCACGCCAAAATAATCCTATACAATATGTATAGCGAAACGCGGTGTGTTTTATTTTTTTAAACTTTTGAGAGATGCCATAGATGGTGCTTATTCAAATATGGGAAAAGATCGTAAAATTATGACAATTATACGATAGATGTCTTTGGGCATATTGAATATTATACTATTATTTGTGATTATATAAATGCGTCAATATGAAAATAAAAATTAATATTCTTAAGGCCGTACATCAGTTGAGGCACGGTCTAAAAAGATCGTTGCTAGACGATGCGCGGATTGCGGGTCGCGGGTGCAAATGACGCCTGTCAAACGAAATATTATTTGTCATATAAATCCAACATACGTCCATTTTATGTTCTGTTTATTATTCTATTAGTAATAATAATAATATATTCATTGACATGTTTTCTTTTTAAAGTAAATGGGTAACGTTTTTAGTCATCTTTACACGATTTAAGAGTTAATTGGGCCGTCGCCATCACGAAGCAAAGTGACGTGTTCCTAGCTCGACGTTCTCTTACTGAATGCGAGCGAGTCCAAAATTTCGTCGCGCCTACAGTTGAAAATTATTTGCCGTTTCACTGATGCGTCACCTTAAGAAGGTAGGCTTTAAATAATCCCCTAGTATGGAGTCTTCGCCACTGGTAAAACAAATCATCATGGCATAACAATATAAAAGAAGATATTTTGAAAAAATATTTTTTATAAAAGTATAAATTTATTGACACTGTTGGATGATAGACTTGCTTCTTCATTACTTTTCTCTAGAAATAAAATGACGTTATTTATTCTAAAAATATTTTTTTTATATATATTATGTATTTATTTTCTTAATACTCCAATATTAATACAACTGGATATGTTTGATCTAATTTTATGCGAGGTAATCAGGCAAAGAGGCGTATCAGTGTAGTAAAAAGTGAAAAAAAATACAGTTATAAAACGTATACTCTTATAATCTATGCAAAAATATGTGACAAGAAATTCCTAAATAAACTTTAAAATTATGTAATTTTTTATATTAAAAATATATATTTCCATGAACGGTCTATTGCTAAATTGCGTACCTATGCGATTTTCTTTCACTGTTCCAGAAAAAAATGAACGTTTTTAAGCTAGCAAATACTCAAAGGATTATATTATATATATATATATATATTTTTGCAAATTTAAATAAGCAAAGTCAGTTTTCCCCGAGGACCTCTATATTGGAAAGTCCTTAAAATTCCCCTTTTTGCAAGATCCGAGAGTTAAATTTCTCGTTTTTTTTTTATCTGACATTTTTATTATCGTCTCTCTTCGTAATGCGATCGCGAACGATCTTTCACAGGAATCCGGACGTACTCCATGATAAGAAAGGTAATTTTATGATAGCGGAAGGGAATAAGGAAAAATAAACAATAACTTCTAACTCGATTTAGCTTCCGATAATATTCTAATCACGAACATTCACTGATTTATCCTGCTGCATAGGTATCATGATCTAATATTATGATATTATTATATATTGTAATACATACTGTGTTTGTATTTTATGTTATAATAAATAAACAACGATAAGGTCGAAAAAGTTATAGTAATACAATCCAAGGTTCAATAAATTAGACACATTGGTTTTTTTTTTATATAGGTATTGTGGAATTTTTAGGGAAGTTGTACGTAATAACCACTGTGCAACTAAAACAAAAAAACATATATTTAACACATAGAAAATAGCAACTAATTATATATATTTTAACATAACATAATGAATCGAAAGGACTTTTAATGATTTTTTTTTACCATTTCCGATCCTAATAAGATCATAATATGGGCCTCCACAGCGTGGATGTTTGTATTAACAGATTTTGTTTTTACGAGAAATGGATGTCAGCCACTTGGTCAACCTATTAGGTCCATACCCTGACTCACACACAAATTAACACCCACGGTGGCCGCGCGGCTTAAGCGTTGGACTATCACGCCGTGAGTCTCAGGTTCGAATCCTGGGCCTGGCAAGTACATATAGAGCAAAGTATTCAACATAAATAATAATCTTATTTTAGTAACATAATTTTGGTTGTTTGTAGTTGAATAATTGATAGGTAGCCATTGAAAAACATCATAGCATAATATGCCCTTAACACTATTGAATCATATCAGCATAATAGCGGATGTACACGTGAATGGATTAACTGGCACCAATAGTGTAATATCGCGATAATAAATTGAGTCGCCTACAAAGGCATTAATATATATACAAAATAACATAGTTGGCTATCAAATATCACTTTAAACCATGTGAAAATCGTTCATTCGAAATTCATTTTTCAATGAATAATGTGAATTCTGTCATCAAGGCCTTTCTAACTAATAAGGCAGGTCTTGGTCAACCTATTAGGTCCATACTCTGACTCATGCACAAATTGAAAAACAATATGTGTACTTGTAAGACCCAGGATTCGAATCTGGGACCCACGACGCTATAGTCCGACGCTTAAGTCGCGCGGCCATCATGGGAGTATGAATTATATTTACTTTATATTACGACTACATAATATAAAAAAATACTTAGAAAGGCTCACCTGACAATATTTTGATGTTTTAAAAATATAGTGTAATTTTGCTTGAAATCTCTTCATGTGACAGCACTCAAAATATCTAACTTAGGTACAATCATTTAGGTATAAATCTGTTGTAACCGTTTTATATCGTGAACTTTATTTTTAATACATTGATGACTGTACAGTTTATCATTATAAAAAAAATGTTGCTACTCAAAACTAGATGGCGGAATAATAGCGGGTGGTTTCTCAGTGAAACCATCAAGCAACAAAGGGTTAACAGATTTTTTGTTTTTACGGGAAAGTTCTGCACTTACCCAATCACACATGTGAAATCTCCGTATCTGGGATGTGAACTCAGGGCTCATGACATTATAAACCGATGCGGTAGCCACTCAAAAATAATAGCCAATCAATAGTTATATAATTATATTAATAAAAAAAAAATAGGAGTAGTCTACATAATATTACATCATACCTATTTAATGCGCCGGTTAAATGGCAGCGACTTACCCGTGCGGTATAGTTTGAATATGTATGTATAACACTTTTACAGCGCTTTTCGGTTACCAGGAGCTACAGTTTTCCCGTCCTTACACACGGGCTTCCCGATACAAACCGGTTTGTGGTAAGGCATAAGAGTCTAGCCGGGGCTTAAGTGTGAAACAGGATTTAGAACGCACGATGCATAACCATTCCCTAAGTCTCTAAGATATGCGTCTAACTTTAAGAGACTACTATCGGCAACTTAGACAGTGTCGCATACAGTATCTATACATAATAATAGTTATATAGTAAATAATAAATCTACGGAAAAGAGCAGTAGCGCAGAAAAAAGCCATTTAAAATACGGTCAAAACGTCAGGTTTAAATAAATTACCAACTCTGGATGGTGTTTATTGCCAAGATAATCTAGATGGTTTTTAAATAATAATTTGTTATGTTCACTATAAATATGAAAATAAATAAAATTTGAATTTGAAATTGAATTTTAAATTTGAAAACGGTTCTGAATTGCGTTCTCATAGGGTCTAGGACGATTTGGCGCCGGAACAACTGGACGCCACGCAATTAGAAATTAAATAGACATTAGATACTTATAAATATACCTTCTGTTCAAAAAATATGTAATATTATTATTTATACTTAAATTATCATATTATGATTTATTAGTTGGTGAGAATTCAAATATGCACGCGTAAATAATGATTTAACCGTGCATGTGTTTAAGTTCCAACGAAAAAAGAGTTATTTATTTTATATAAAGCCTTAGGCATGGTAATTCTCAATCCGCAATAAAAAATCATGTTAAGGGTAAAATGAATTAAAACTACAAAGTAGTAGATAGAAACTGATTAAAATTCCTCGTCTACGTTCTTTATACGTGTCTACGACGATGCGGCGTCCAATTGTCCTGGCGTCCAATTGTCCTGGCGTCCAGTTGTCCCATTCCCTTCTCATACACGTCAATGATTTGTATTGGAAGTTAAAAGCAATTATTTATTACACAATCTTATTGAGAATAAACATTATTTTCAACGTGAATACAAAGAAAAACTAATGATTTTTTAGTCTATGAAAAGATAATAATGTTATATTCGCTTTGTCGGATGTTTCTTAGAAGAAAACGATGTATTTATTTTTATTGTGTCTAGCAATGTGTGCGAATGAAAATTGACCGAAACCATCAGACAGATTCACAAAGCCAGAAAAGCATTCAAACCGAATGGAATTTTCATCGATCAGTACGTTACCTTTATTTACAGTGAACGATACTTTGAGATGATGACAGACTATTTAGTTCCCATTGATTAGCCTTTAAAACGATTCCGCTCTATCTGAGCGACTAGAGATGCTCCCTAAAACTACGTTTCAAGATATTCTATTTTCTAAGCTTGGACGATAGTACAGTGACGTCCATGGAGGTAATCATTTCATGCGCTGCTTAAAGGCCCACATGCTCAGTGTAGGTCAACATGAAGCTTTTATGGTATGTTCAGAGCATAACCCTGGACATTCCTTAAACGTTGTAGATAATCTATTTATATAATTTTGAAGCCTTATTATCCTTTATATTTATTTTAAACATTTGATGACTGCATAAAGTATTTTTATTACATAAAATAGTATTCTTTTAAACCTCTCGCTCTAATATTTTAGAATATAGTCATATTTCAGTACGTCCACGTGAAGTGGTGTTAAGATTTTTTGGATTCATTAACTTTTAAATGCATTTACAAAATCATTATTAAAATTAATGTTAACATTATAAATAGTGACATATTTACGATAAAAATTATATTTTATAATCTTTGTGATCCCAAATTTGACAAGAATTAGGCATTTTATTATTCAAAAAATGGGCACCATCAACACATTTGAAGATAATTCTAAAGATATTGATTATAAGCTATGTCTTTGATCATTCAAGTGTGATAAACATCCTACGAATAATGATTGCTTTATAATAATTATTTACCTAAGAATAAGGTAGTATTTTTTTGAAATAAGCCATTTCTATTGGCATTTAGGATATAAGGATAATAATGCTTCAAAATTATATAAATAGATTATCTACAACGTTTAAGGAATGTCCAGGGTTATGCTCTGAAAATTCCATAAAAGCTCCATTTTTACCTACTTTGAGCATGTGGGCCGTTAAGGGCGTTACAATATAGGGGGCGGCAAATATTACAATTTATTAGGGTAGGTTTTATGACAATGCGTTTTTTATCCATGCGGTACAGATAACATTCACTTGCTCAAGACATCAATTATTATTGATGACGTATATATTAGAATCCCATATAGGTATATATGTTAATTATACTTGTTAATTTGACGGCTGATAAAAATTAATACAATATAGTACCTACTTTATTAAATTTAATGACCCACCAAACCACATTTGATTATAATCGGGCGTATCATGGGATCGTCTGTTTAGATGAGGAACATCCACATTTTTTCATTACTGTAAATGTCTCAGGAGCAGTTACATAAAACTAAGGCTCCCACTTACTCAAAATATCTACTCTGACAGAATTAAGACACCTTGTACGAAAAAGCAAGGACATGGTTATTAATAATTCTAAAAAAAAAAAAAAAATAATATAAGTCATTGGTTTTGAGACATTGTCGTTTCACATTACACTTTGTGTATAAAGCTTCATTAGTAGAGCCTTTAACGATATTGTATTGTCCTTCAGATAGCCTTTAGCTTTTCTAAAAGGTGTGGATCGGTAATTAGCTTCAAACGAAAAATAAATTAAATTAGGTCATAAACGAATTCGATTCTGTTTTTAATATGGAAAGCAAAGAGCAGTTTAAAGTTTTTGTCACGTCATGATTAAAAGGGCTATCAAATTATACAAATCAATTATTGTGATCGTGCATCAGCGTATTGAATTAATAATTAAATTATTTTTATTGAACAGCATGCAGAATCCATTTTTATATAATTCTGTCTGAGCGGATGTGAAGATCTCTCACCGTTCGTCAGTTTTGAATTGGTACACACATTACTTATTTACACTATTTTATTCAAAAAATTATTTTTGGTAGTAGTATTTTCCTCTCCAATGTATTCGATATCTATCACACCGAATATAATTTGCGAAAAAAAATGATTTTTTTTTTTTTTAAATTAAGTACATTAAAATTACAAAATAAATTAACTTAAAAAATATTAGTTTTTGTATCCGAAAAATATGTTTATCTTGAACAAAATATATTTGGATTAATTTCATTGTGTTCTTTTTTTAAATTAGTTGATTTCACGGAATAATTAGTTACTGATGAAATATACGAGATATCTCGTCTCTTTCAGTGACCTGAATAAGTCAGTTTAAACTCAGTGAAATCACAGTTCAGAAGGTGGTGACCTCAGTCTTGAGTAACTCCTCCTGAGTAAAAAAATTCTGATGCGTCACCTCTAAACGTAGGGCCTAGTAATACGCTCGATTAAGACTGACTGTAGTGCGGGTCGATTGGCTTGGAGGAAATCTATGTGTGTGTTGTAGTAGGTGGGTAATGAATTAATATAAAATTTAAGATTTGAAATATAAGGGGAAAGGGTGGCATTTAAGTATACCGAAGGGCGTCACTTTGCATAGGGACGCCACTGTGAAAGTGCGAAGAAATATTATTAGAAATCCTAGCACGCGTCTAGTTGTTACTTTCAATTACTCCTCTTCAGCCTCCCTCAGCGTGTTATTTCGATATCCCTGTGTTGTATTATGGGCTTATCCTGCAGAATCTATTTAGGCTGTGGCACTCAAGGGGTTTAAAACCCGCGAATGACCTAAATAGATACCTGGTAACGTCGCGTTGAAAGCGGACAACAGTTTACTTCCACACTAAGCACATTTTTGGTATCTGCACAATTTAGATAGCTCATGTTTATTAATGTAATCATTTTATTACCCTATATTATATATTTAACTTGAATTATCTGTAACGCATGAGAAAAAATAATATATGAAAATGTATAAGAGACGAGACATATAGAATACGTATTAAACATACACGTAAATTCTAAATTTGAAAAATATGATAATAAGGAAATCATTTATTTAAATCGGGTCGTGAAAGAAACAAAATAATATGCTACTCCGATAATGTTGAACATACACTTACAGTGCTAAAATAGTATTTTGAGTATAATATAGAAAGTATTAAATGACATAATAATTCATTTGTGACATGTTGACTGAAAGGTATAATGTATAATGAAAATTATGCATCCAAGAAAATTTCAATTTATTTAATAGTATACTCGATTAAAATTAAAACGATTTTGAGAGTGGATGAATCGAAATTAATTAAAATGTAAAAAAATCAACGAAGTGACGTATATATAAAAAAAATAGTGTTTTAGCCGATACACAATCAATCAAAAAATACAAACGTTATGGATGACGAAGAACCATCAGCCAAGCTTGGTAAAGCCATGAGACTCTACAAAGACTCCACCCCAGGCTGATGCATTAACTCATAGAAAATAATTGACTCTGAAACACCAGAACAAAGACAGTAAGACGTACCTATACGTAAACTAATAATAGAAAGAGTGCGACAAGTAGAAAACGTGTGAGAGTGTTGATAGGTGGTACTGTTACCTCGTAATATTCTTCAGTTATTTCAATAATAATCACAAGTCCGCCCATGGTACGCAGCCATATTGGTATGGGTTAAAGTTTTCCATTAGATACATAATATTATTCTTGACATATTTTTGTAAAAGTGTCTTAATTGTTTTTGATTCTCCAGATTCATGACGTACTATTTTATGTGTCAACAATTGATTTCTGTTTCATCACTATTGAAAGTTCTAAGAACATTGAGAGAAAAACAAGGTAATTCACCTCATCCATTCTCATCCCGTGACAGATAAGCATGCTATCAAATGCTCCATCAAAGCCGTAGTAAATGCGATAATATCTCTTGTGATAATGTACTGCATTTGTACAAATTGGAACGACAATGCATAAATCCTCACTCACTCATTGAGTCAATCACAAGACGCACATTTATCGTCACGAGTCTTTCATTCGATGT
Source organism: Rhyacophila brunnea (assembly GCF_057557595.1). NCBI lineage: Eukaryota > Metazoa > Arthropoda > Insecta > Trichoptera > Rhyacophilidae > Rhyacophila > Rhyacophila brunnea. Next base: position 15,821,120 of record NW_028232893.1, on the reverse strand, counting down.
AGTTAACCATCACTCTACTCGAATCAAGTCTCTCAGTTGATTAATATACTCAATCTCTTGATCACATCGATTTCACCAGTACAACATTACCCACGATTAGAATTTCACGCTGTCGAATTATTAAAGTATTATTGTATTCATGTGTCAATCAATAAACTCTCCCTAGAAAATTCCATGCATCAACAATTTTATCCTCTCCACCAAAAATGATAAAACATTTAAGTACTTACCTAAAAATATATTTTAATAATAATATATAAGTTAGATAAAGTCAGAGGAGATGATTAAATTAAATTGTTTTTATTCTACTTGTCAAATAAGTATATAATATAGTTATATTAATATGTAGGGACTGTTGTACTCGGTCAAAACCAAATGCCGCCTATTCGACGCTTGCATTCTGACAGTGCTGCTTTAAGGTAGCGAATCATGGCACCTTACAAAGGCTCAGAGCAACCGTATACTGAGCTTCAAAAACAGATGTTTGCGACGAATACTGGTTGTGCGGTGGTATGACTTTAGGAGCAACGAGGAGATAAGAGAACGCACCAAGCAGCCTCTCATCACGCTGAAAGTGAAGAGGCGACGTTGGACCTGGCTCGGCCACGTGCTGCGGATGCCAGAAGAGAACTTTAACCTGGCTTGCCTGTTCTTCAAGCCGACCGGATTTCGGCGACCTGGAAGGCCGCTAAATACAATCTACAGAGTGTATACGGCGAAGCTACGGGATGCTGGTTTGACCTGGAACGAAACAAGAAGACTGGCGAGCAACAAGGGTTCTTGGAGGCGCCACGTGGTGTCCATTTGCTCCATCTAAGGGGCGGATATGGCCAAAGAAGAAGAAAGAAGTAGGGAGCGGATTTATATGCAACAAAAAACATGATTATATACATGCACGTATGCACTTAAAATCAATAAAATATGCACTAAAACCGAAGAAATATGCAGTTAAAAATTGACATTTTTTGCGGGAAAAATTGTAAATACCCACTACCTAATATTACTGACAAAAAATTGAATAACTAGTTAATAACTTTTCAACATAATACGATAGCAAAACAAAAAAATACAAACAATGAATATAAAGTTAATCAATTACAATGTACAAGTACAAATAATTGAATAATAAATGCAATGTAAACCAAAAATACCTTAAAAACAAAAATGACGCACTTAACTATTCCTAAATAGTACTATTTTCTGTTTTTTCCCCGAAAAAAAAATTACAATATTTTTTTCAATATTATGCTCTGGCATTAAATTTTCCGCATAGGTAAGTATCTGACACTATTTTACATCCCTACGTCCACAGAGGTGATTGGGCAAACTTTAAATAAAAATTCCCGAGTTGACTTCACTTTTTATGATAAATCCACAGCTCGGAGATGGCATTAAAAATGCAAGTGCATCTAAACTATCTACATTCCTAACTTAGTTATATTTCGATAAAATAATTTAAAAAACTGAAATTATAAATTCCAAAGCTCTAAAATATGCATTTATTTATGAAATATGCACTTATGTCTCAAATATGCTCTAACATCTCAAATATGCATTTATATGCACAATAAAATTTTATTTTAGGCTTTTGTGTCTTTAAAAACAGATTTCTGTGCAACTCTCATAGCTGTGCATACACCCTAACAAAACATGCACTAGCATATAAATCCATTTCATTTTTTTTTCACATTTAACCACGGCTTCAGTGGTGCATTCGATAGCGCACTTGGCTGTCAACCGAAGTTCGGTAGTTCGAAACTGACCTTGGCCAGTAGGCTTTTTCGTTTTTCTATTTTTAAATTGACTGGGAATGCGGTGTTTCATTATACGTCATGCAGAATTAATCTTACACCAAAATTTCACTGAAATAATTTATATAATAATAATTCACGGGTTTTATCGGCTGACAAACTTTGCGATGCAATAGAGATCAGATTAGATTATACGTATTGCCATCTCAATATTGAAGGCGAAAGTTCATCGATATAACGCAGGTATAAAACAAATACAAAACAACATAAACACTCACGACTTAGCCATAGAAAATTCCCCTTTGAAGAAATGGTCAAGAATGATGCAGAAATAAGATAAACCTAAAACCTCGCATCACTAAAAAGCGCTATTCCTGGTTCCATAACATTAAGTTTTACACATATACCGTATCGCAAATACTTGATAGCATCTGTTTCCAACCCTTTCCGGTCGATCAAGAATTTGAGATCGGATACAGTTTTGTTCGACGTCAGCGTTTAACTTTGTATCCCTTTTCGAAATCTTTGGGACATATTCGATGTAATATATTATGCGATACATATAATTGTGTATGTATATCGCAGGCTTGTTTTAAGGAAAGTCACAACTTAGAAATAGAAACAATGTCATATTTAATAGTTTCAGAAACATATCTACCAAAATTAGACCGATTTAGATTCTAACTCACATCTTCCTCTGTCAAGGTGAACAAGGTGTTAGGTATTTAGACTTTTATCTGGAAATAATTTTTCTAAAGAGGAAACCGCATCTTGGAAAATAGTGGGCGATATATTTTCAGCTATATGTCATATTATGAATATATCAGTATGGTTCTTTTGATCTGATTATCCGTGACGTCGATTAGTAGTATGATTAAGTAATAAATGTAATGTAATAAAAATAAAACGGTGGCCGCGCGGCTTAAGCATTGAACTATCTTGCCGTGGGTCTCAGGTTCGAATCCTGGGTCTGGCAAGTACACATAATTGTTTTTCAATTTGTGTGCGAGTCAGGGTATGGACCTAATAGATTGAGCAAGTGGCTGACATCCATTTCTCGTAAAAAAAAAATCTGTTCATACAAACCTATACTCTGTGGAGGCCCATATGATCCTATTAGGATCGGACATGGTCAGGAAAAAAAACTTTAATTTAGAATACAAAAATCGATCGCCAACCGTAACTCAATTTAGAGAGCACTAATGAGCAGGTATCAATAAAAAGCCAGTAGTTAAAGTGTGTCGCAATTAAACATGGCAGTCGTAGCATAGTGGTAATGCACAGGGCGCAAAACCCAAAAGACGCTGGTTCGATTCCAGCCTGGTGTCTTACTTTTTTCGAAAAAAAAGATTTTTTCTATTGGCTGTATTTTCTCATGAGTATTTTCAGAATTATGTATGTTCCAAATTAATTAGGTAAATGAAATTTTACTTATGTATTATTCTTTGGATCATGACGAACCTGTACAGTAAGGTTGGTGCAACTATTTGGGGCATACAATGTGTGTTTTAATATTTTGATGCGGCATATTTGAAATACAAGACAGTGCGGAAAACACAAATGGACTCTAACGACCCTATTAATATTATGACCGTTAAATCACGCACATTCTATAGCAATCTTTGTTACTTAGATATTTATCGCTAGATTCAAAAGTGCGGAGTATCTGGGTATAGGAATTATATCTGAAAAAGTGCGGTATTCCATGATTGAAATAACGACAAGCTATAAGTAGTAGGCGGGGTAAATGTAGAAGTCAGTGGCACCTATTAGATTTCCTTGAGGCTATACTTCAGAATCGAAGCGTGCAGAACAAAACATAATTTGTCATAAAAAGTCAACATGCGTCCATTTAATGCTATTTTTATTATTATATTAATAATAATAATAATATATTCATTGACATGTTTTCTTTTTCAAGTAAATGGGTAAAGTTTTTTAGTCGTCTTTACACGATTTAATAATTAATTCCCCGTTGCCATCACAAAATAAATTGACGTGTTCACAGCTCGACTTTCACTCTCCGACTGCCAGGCAGTCCTAAATTTCGTCGCACCTATAGTTGAAAATTATTTGCCGTTTCACTGAAGTACCGTCTTAATCCCGCCCCCTTCTGTTGCATTAAAATCAATTAAAATATCCCCTCCTTAAACCATTATATTTTGGTGTGCGTATTTTTGTATGGCTATTTTAATTTTAATTACCGCACATATATTTTTATCCAACAGTCAGTATTTCTTTGCCTCTTGTGGGTACAGTATGTCATTTTCATCTGAATAACACAAAACTCTGACATAATATGCCAATATTAGATCGAGATGTGCGTGTGACATGTTTCTTATATACTGAGCCAATAAAATGTGAATGGGTATCATAACTATAGCTTTTGTAACGCGGTATATGCAAATAGAACTACTCGATACAAAAAAGGCAAAATATAAAGAAAATACTCAATCGATACATTCAATATAAAAAATACTTCGCATTCCGATCGCGTGCCTTCAAGGACAAAAAAATCGTATATTGTATTTGAAATAATATAAGAGGCGACACACCCTTTTCGAGCGAAGGGTGCGACCTTCAAACTAACAATTCGTCCTTGAAATGCCTACAAATGTTGGCAGTCACTGCTACGTTATTGTCGCATCCGTGAATTTAATATCGTTTTATTTTACTATATTACATCGACGATGATCTGTTTAAACCAGACCTGGAAATAAAAACTGAACCGAACCTTGAGAACCTTTTAATTATTTTGAAACCGATATTGGAACCATCTATTTTGAATATTAGAAAATGGAATTTTGATGTTTGCAACATCATCTCGCTTATCTATTTTACCACATTTTTTTTTATCTCGTATTCTTGTTTATCCGGTCGTTGCTTATCCAGTACAATCTATTTTTAACTAACTTCCCTATTAGCTAGACATTTGAAACTTTTAGAATATATCAGAACACGATGCCAATGCATTATTTTAATACTTTTGGCCATCTTTGAGTAGAATTGAATTCATTTTCAGTTAATTCTGTTTTGTATGAAAAGTTATTTCGGAAGAAATCCGTAATCAAATCCACCATTATTGGTTGCTAAGGGGGTGGTCCTAGCAACTAAATTATTAATATATACGTGCGTTACTATGGAAATCAAAATGACATTTCAGTATTCTATATTTATTTGTTTGTTGCAAAATAGCAAAAAAATAATTTGTTGACAATTGCCTTATTTGTCCTAAATTATTAATACATAGAATTGTCAAGTTTATATGATTCAACAGAAAATTTAAAAACGTGGTATATAAAAAGTTCTTTTTATCTTGTAATTATTTATACATATCTATTATTAATGTAACTGTTTGTTTTCTTTAATTAAATAAATATAATCAGAATAATTATAACGATCGCAATACTATGTATATTTTTTATGAAAGATTATGAAAGTGATGAATCTAAGGAGGGATCGGAAAATTATTCCATCCTCCATATGACGCAGCAAATTTTTCAAATGCCTCAATAATGGCCTTAGTTGATATCAAGTCAGCGTGGCCTATCGGGCTAGTGTATTGACGGACCCTGGCAAGCAGCTCCGCTCAGTCAGATTCCATCTACATGGGAGTCTCTGATTATCGTCTAATTTGTATATGTATAGAGAGTTGCGAATACATACTAGGCATATAGATTATGCAATGAGTGTTGCGCTAGACTCTTCATAGGTCCATATATTTGCCGCAGGACTTTCCTTTCAAAGGACATAGAGATTAAATATTTACTGCAAGTAATTCACCGACAGAGTAAAGTAAAAAATACTTGCTTCGTGTATATTTTTTGATCGTGATTATTCCATTAAAAGGAAAGTGGAATTTCAAGCGCGATCGTTTTTTTCGAATTCCTTTCAAACAAATTGTCTCAAAAAGTCAAATCGGGCATTTAATGTAATGCGTTACAGAATCTCACGCCCACCGATCAAGTAAACTAGGGATACGACCTTCATTCGACACACCCCCCTTGTGTTACGTTGTGTCCACCCATTTTCAATGTTTTACTAAAATAGTCGAGTGTGCCTGCCTGCTAGCAGCAGGTGAATTGCCGTAAAGGGTAAGACGTGTTACTGTTTTTTGTAATAGGTAAGCCGTATGCTTGTCACCTTGTACGTTATCTCTTAGTGTAACTCGTCGGCTAAGCTTATTTGATTCTTTTTACAATGTGACTGTCATTATTATCTGTCACAATAAATCTGTATATCACTACCATAGAGTACATCAATGATTACTACCATCGTCTGCCAGGCCATTGGATGAAATCTTAAGGGTCAGAATACTATATTGTGAATGTCGAAAATGACAAAATTTCGAATACATTTGCGAGGTTAGCCTAGATAAGCTGTAAACTTTATAGAAAAACGTACCTCGGCGTTTCAACATTTTAAAAATTATGATTTAACGACAATTCATATAAAATATATTAATACCATAAAAAAGTACTATTGTAAACATCATATTGTTAAAATTAAGAATGAAGCCATATGCGGGCGTTGGTATCAAAATTCATAATCTCTAGCATATACCAAAAATGAGTTATGAATGCAGCATTGTTCTCCGTGCTCATACCTACCATTCAAAGTATAAATTATTTTTCTAAGCTGACAATCTCCCATACAAAATTAATGTACAATCTGTGTTTATTTTCAAAACTTATATACTCCAATGCTCTATGATTTTCTAAACTAAGAATCTCCATTCCAGCCAATGAGAAGGTAGCATTGAACTGTCATGGTCGACAGTGTTTGTTTATCTATCAAAGTGTAAACATCTGTTCCCCAGTCTCTCATTCAAGTTTTACTTAATTAATATAATTAATTATAATTATATTTATATTATCTTATATAATTAATAACATATAACTCGTAATATCCGTCTATCTAATAATCGTAATATCTTATGACGTATTTTCTAAACTAAAAATCTCCAAGTTTAAATTGAAGATATCTTGAATGTTTAAAAATAACATCTGTATTTACTACAGGTAATTTCTTTTGCGATCCTCTATCTAATAAAACTATAATCAAACTGTAGCATGAAAACAGTTTTTTTTGGTTTGCCAAAAACACACATTGATGGAGATTCTGATTTATGATACCAAGCCCCTCATATTTGTTACATCTGTGCATCTATTCTATATACGAGACTGCTATCGGCCGCTTTCAGCAGCTATCGAGGGTAGTTTGTGATATTTGTGTATCTAAGTATTAGCACTTATTGTTTTAACAGCACCTCTTTCATTCTCTATTCAAGGAAAAATTCCGGTAAACGAAGCCCTTGTAGAAGAAAAACGTCTTGGCTCAAGAACCTCAGAGACTGGTTTGAACTCAGAACTTCATGCCTATTTATAGTAACGATAGATAGGGGGAAAAATATCAAATTCGGCGCTGGCATCTAATAACGGATATTGCACAAAAAGTAGAAGTGTAGCTTCAAATTGGATATGATCAATAAAAAATGTTTGACGATAGATGAGGTTTGTGAAGATAAAATTGTTGCTGCTTGGATGTATTTAGGAGAGAGTTTATTTATCGTTACAAGAATAAATAAATACAATAATAAAGATGGCATCTGTTATAATCGCGGGTACAGATGTACTCGTGAGATCGATGTGATCGAGAGATTGATTACATTTTAATGAACTGAGAGACTGGGCTCGAGTGGAATGTCAGTTGACTATGTCGAGTGACCGGACTCAATGTGAGAGTGGTGTGTAGAGTGATGGACTCGTGACGATAGTTAGTAGTGCGTCGCGTGACGGATTCGATGAGTGAGTGAGGATTTATGGATGATCCTTCTTATTTATAAATGCAGTCCATATATTACAAGAGACATTGCTGCAATTACAAATCGTAATAGACCGTACAGATCTAGTGATGATTGAAGAAATGCTGAGAATCATTTTTGCTCTATTGTTTTGTTTTCACAACAAAACATACATAAAATGTATCACCCATGTAATGCTGAGTGGTATGATTTCTATAAATATGTTACATTCTTAAATATTGTGAATTATTCGCTGATTAAAAAAAATAGTTTTTTTTTTAATTATTATCAAGTGCTAGTTCATTGTAATAAAAATCTGATATGATTCTGACACTGCTAAGTAATTAATGTAAATAGTAAACTTTGATTTAAAGTACAAAAACTGTTTTCCAAAAACAATAACGCAATTTAAAAAGCGCTTCAGTGAGAATTTTATTGTAAGAACCGCTAGTTAATTTTATCACAATGAGATAGGACTCACGTGGTTTTGCGGTAAGTACACATAGGCGTGAATCTCAGGGGGCTCGGGTTTCAACCCCTCTGGGTGTTGTATTGTTTTAGTGGTTAAATATTTCTCTCAGGTGTTTTCAAATTATGTAATAAGTTGTTTTTTAATTATTTCTAGTTATTTTCTTGCCGCATCCTAACATCGTAGCATCCGACTGTGATTGACGCTGCTAAAAAAAAACACAATTTGTCCGTCTGACCTTAAGACGCGTACTGTTGTGCGTCTCTTCACATAAACAAATGACATCTTTTCAGATTTGACTCCTGAAGTAAGAAATAATTCATATCAACCAGTAAGACGTCTAAAAAACATATTTTGATGTCTAGAAAGTTGGAATTAATTTTCATCATACAATTTGTCCGCAAACAAAGGCAGAATAATATTATTTTATTAGTCATATTATCTTACCTTAGATTCTGATGTATTCTTAGTAAGATGTAAAACTTACTAGTCACAACTATCCTAAGTAAGTTAAATACAATGGAACCCATATTATACGTTTTTGAAGAGATTAAAAATATATCTAAGTATGTTGGTTCTTGATTTGCCATGAAAGCTTGGTCAAGTTTGACATTTTAGTAAATACGTGTGCATCTATCTACTTACTAGTTGTGGCAATCCTTATTATTGAAAATATAACAGTCTGGCAAAAATATTCAAATTAAATACATTGATAATAAAATAATAACAACATTGTACGAGTATAATACTAAATTTCATGCAAGTATTATAATTTTATAATCTAATAGTATTTAGTAACGAAATACTTATAATATTTCATACAAAGCAGTTATAATTTATGTTCCAACCTGTTTCACATATATAAGTAATATAAATTGTTATGTTGTGATCAATATTCCCTGTATGGTGTACGCGTGTGCGCGCGTACACCTCCAAAAATGTGTCTGCACACATGTTTTGATCCTCCGCACAGTCCTCACACAAAAATATTGTAAAAGAAAGATTTCTTTGCCGGATTTTAATTCGACTCATTTCTTCTTTCTTCGGAAGGCTAAGGTCATGTGCGACTAATGCGAGCACGCAAGTGAAATCTTACTTCGGGCGGGATCACTATATCCGTCCTGTTCTATCGTGTGCCAAAGTATACGAAAAGAAGATACGTATTTTAGCGTTTATCAATGACCACCTATGTGCCGGGTCCTCTACATTTCTTAATCTTTGACATGTTTCAACTTGTAAAAAATATTGTCAGTACAGTCTTATAGTAGTCCTTATTGTGAAAGCAACACAGTTCTTACAATATTTTTTAAACGGAAAAAAGTGTTAAAGTTTTAATAAAAAAATTATATGTTTGTAGGGGGTGTGTAAATTTACCGCACCGGGAACCGTATTTACACCACTGCTCAGATGCGTTGATGATCCGCACACACAATGGAAAGATTAGAAGGAACGTTGGTTGTGATGTAAAATCTATTCCTAACTCTTATTTTTACTTATATTATGTTTTTCAATACTGCAATATTTTTATTATCTGTTATCAATACCTTACTGATATTTTCTCAAAAATACATAACTTAGAACAACCTTAGAATTACTATTATGTAAATCGAATGATTTAGACTGTAAACTGGTGTGCGAGTGTTTAATTTACCCGTTGGACGCGGACGACACGGTTGCCGTGTCCTCGTTAAACGGCCATTAGAGGCAATTAGCATTTTATTTAAATGTGGTAATTAAAAATTAATTAAAAGGTATGCATGGACTGCGTCAAAGTCCCAATTAACGTTTTAACTTCATAATATACAATGACACACTGGAAATATGATGATAAATAAAGTGTATTTATATTGTAAAATATGCTAACAGAAAAATATGAAATACGAAATATATATACTTATATATTATATCAGTTCCAAATTCTAATGGATTCAAGCTCTGTACTATTCCATTTAAGTCGTTTTTTGCGACCCGGGTTTCGCCTTTCGGCATCTTCAGGCATCGTGTACACTCACCAAAGGTGAAACTCACCAAGTTTTTACCTACTTTATTGTATTGATTTACTATATAAGGTAGAGTTAAGGTTGTTCGTTGTCAAAGATGCCGAAAGGCGAAGCCCGGGTCGCAAAAAAACGACTTAAATGGAATAGTACAACAGAGCTTGAATCCATTAGAATTTAAATTCAAATTCCATCAAGTACCTTCGGTCGAAAGTATTAATATTATATCAGTTCCATTTTTATGAGATTCTAGGCTTAAAAAACTGTATATAATTTTGATAAGACTTAGAAGTACCTAAAATTATTACATTATTTGTCTGGTGCATTATTGCTGGTCATCATTATTCTGGTCATTATTGCTTAATATATAAAATATATATTCACCCTTTCCAAATTATATATATCGACGATTACCTATAATTCATTGAGCAAGCTTGCGCACTCTATATAATGATAACATTTGCCACATACGACAGATGATCTGTCTATCGCATTCAATATTTAAGTGTTATGTAATATATTATTATATACCGGATGTAGTGAGCAAATGCTACAGCTAGCTAAAAAAAGGTGAGACAGAATGATTTGAGTAATTCCCCCACATCCCAACCACCCTTTGAAATGACGTAACAAACGCCAGGACTAAGTGTAACTACTTTACATACTTCCACTTGCATGGCAGTGATGACTGAGAAATGTGTACGGATAGGGAAGAGTTGCCCATTGGAGACAATCGTCACTGTTGACTAAGTGATTTTTGACAATCGTTGTTCTTTACTAATTTACCTACATATTTAAAAAGAGAAGTTTAAATTTAAGCGTTTTAATATCTACACAAGTTTTGAAAAAGTATTTCGGTACTGTTCGGTTATCAGGAATACAGCGGAAAACACATTTTGAAAATAGCTGATAAACTGGATTATTTGTTAGGTTAACCTAACCAAACCTAACCTAACCTAACCTAACCCAGCCTAACCTAACCTAAATTAACCCAAACTAACAAATAATCCAGTATATCGGGTATTTTCAAAATGTGTTTTCCGCTGTATTCCTTATAACCGAACAGTACCAGTATTTCCATTAAAAATATAATAAAAAATGTTGTAGCAGTTTTAGAAAACTTTTATCAAATTTACTACGAAATTTAACCTGACTTTTGGAACACTTTTAAATTAGGTAAAGTCAATCAAATCAGCTATTGGTCTAATTGGGCCGTCTGACCTGGTCGCCACATGGGTAAATTGAATGTAGAATTGAATGATGGGAAGAATTGATGGTAGAAAATTGGCGGCTTCACACTGTCGATATACTGACATACACTGTCATTATACTGTATATATACTGTCAATATCTATTCAACTAGATTGTTGGACAATTTTTTATTAGTTTTTTTCTCCTCTCTCTAATGGGCTCGTAATTATTTAAAGCTAGTAAACTCAATCAATGCCGACTTGAGTTATTACATGGTGACCTCAGTCTTGCGTAACTTATCCTGCGGCATTTCCGGGCATGAACAACTGAATATAAGATAAGTACCTTAAATCAAAAGTACCTCGTGACACTTGGTTGATGGGAACGTTTTAAATGGTTGTGCGCGACTAGTCGAAGGTGGGTTAGATGTTTTATTCTGGTGAGTTTTTCGTTTTATTATTTCATCTACGAACAACACAAAATTTACATGACACACGTGGTACACGTGTTATTGTAATTGTGTTATTACAAAAAAAAAACAATTAAAATATACTCCTTAATAAATATTGTACTACTAAAATTAATACTTAGTAATTATTTTATTTTAGTCAATTCGTATTATCTTTGGGTATAGAAAATTATAACGGCCCACTCCATATGTATACGCGGAAAATGGAATCAAGGAATTTAATCCAAATTCTGGTATTATTAAACAATACAGAAATATATTTTCAATGTACACCTTCCCAGAATTATTAATGAACAATGGGGAATTCATACAAGCTTCGATTATAATAATAATTATTATATTTAGATAAACAATAATACTCATAATTACATTTAATAGTCTAGTGGCATTGCTATCAATACATTATTATTTTCATCAACACTACTAGCCATAGTGGGTTTAGGCCCCCTACGGGAATATTTTCACTCATATATATAATATATATATGCCATAAGCCCCATCAACTGGTTTAATCTCATGGCCAGAGTTGTAAATTGAACCGTAACTGAACTCTGGAGAACCCCGAACCAAAACTAGAACCCATTAATATTGTTAGAGTTCCGGAAATTGCAATAAATTTAATTTTTATTATTGTAATATTTATATTCTATTACTTTTTATCAATGAGGTTTGAATTTGCACTGTATTCATGGAGACACACATACAAACGAAAATCGTACGTTGCCCAAATTCAGTTTGGGCAATATGATATAAAATTTAATTGACTAAAAATCATTCCATAATTTCCATACTAATCAGTCGATACCTTATTGGCTGCATACCGTTTAATACTAATACACCGACCAATGAATGGTTCCGAATGCTTTACAAACTATTCATCAAATCTATGTGAATTTAGGAAAAGGCTTCATAAAAATGTCACACACTATAAATAAATACATTTTGACGTAATGTTTTCCAAAAGTTTTTGACTTGTATAGTAGTGTGCAGTGACTTCTTCTTGTAGGGATTCTGTAGAAAAAAATACATTGACTATCTGCTTAGTACGATGGTCTAGCGATAGCGTGTCGTCTTATAATGTCATAGGTCCCGGGTTCAAGTCCCAGTTCTGACAAAGTAACATGTTGTTTTTTCAATGTGTGTTTGAATATGGAATTATGGACCTAATAATTTGAGCAAGTGGCTTACATCCATTTCTCGTAAAAACAAAAACAAGTATTAATACAACCTCCACTCCCTGGATTCATCTTAGGTTTTAAATATGGCAATGCAATGTAATTTTTCTACATATTTTTAACTTGTTTAGCCTAGTTATATTGTATTTAAATACTGTTTCACGCATAAATATGTAGGTATGTGATAATATCAAAACTGCTAATAACTCATTTTGAATTATTATATATTATGTCATTTTTTATCTTCTTCTTCTTTGGCCATATCCGCCCCTTAGCTGGAGCATATGGACACCACGCGGCGCCTCCAAGAATCCCTGTCGCTCGCCAGTCTTCTTGCTTCGTTCTAGGTCAAACCAGCATCCCGTAGCTCCGCCGTATACACTCTGTAGATTGTATTTAGCGGCCTTCCAGGTCACCGGAATCCGGTCGGCTTGAAGAACATGCAAGCCAGGTTAAAGTTCTCTTCTGGCATCCGCGGCACGTGGCCGAGCCAGGTCCAACGTCGCCTCTTCACTTTCAGCGTGATGAGATGAAATGATGAAATTTATTATATTTTTCCGATAACGGATTTAATAGAATATTTCAGTATTTCTGGCAATATTTCAGATAAAAGTTCATAACTTTACCCCAATAACCTGAAACTGTAAAACGATCCACACAACCTTCGAAGTGAATTCAATTTCAAGACCATAAAGTTCAAGAAAACCTTTTTTCAAATTGAGAGCATAATAAATTGAGTGGCGGAAAAAGTGGCGCCGGAAATGCAGTTTGAAATTTAAACTACGAATCGTTTTATTCATTTTCTCCCTCCTTTAAACTTACAAGTATTCATATTTTGGCAGTCGATGAAATTATTTTATGATCCAATAATGAAATAATTATATTTTTATTGGTAATATTTACAGATATTAAATATGTTGCATTAATTAAGTATATTCACATATTATACACGATGACATGTGATCATTATTCCTCATTGAGTTGTGCGCTTGTGTGCATGTTCATCAATTCACTACCACACACAGCTCAATCGAGTTAATAGAAACCTAAAACATAAAGCATTATATAAAAATCGAAACTCAAAATTATTATGGATACTATACACTTTTTAAATCGTACAAATTACTGCGCCGGTGAACAGTAGTTGCTCTTCTGCTTCTGTCTATTGGTCAATTGATTTAATGGCTTCGGTCATTTTCCTTTCGTAGAAAATATAAGCGGTCATGATAGTTTTTTTTTTTTTTTAATTTTTAAAATAACTAACGAGCTTCTTTGTGACACCCTTTGCCCTGACACATTTATCGCAGTGTCCGGAGGGTATAGGACCTAGGACAATTCGGCGCTGGGACAACTGGGCGTCACGCAATCGATTGAAATTCAAAAGTAAATAGACGTTTGTGAATTACAGGTACTTTTAAAATATATATTTAATATTATTATTTGTATTTAAATTATTATATTATTATTTAATACTTGGTGAGAATTTAAATAAGCGCACGTAAATAATGATTTAATTGTGCATTTATGTTTAAGTTCCTACGAGAAGAGAGTTTTTTTTTATTTTTATATAAAGCCTCAGGCATGATAATTATTCTCAATCTGCAATAAAAAAAACAATATGTTCAAAGAGCAAAATGAATTAAAACTACTAAAAGTTAGATAGAAGCTGATTAATATTTTTTATCGTCTACATTCGGTATAAAATTGTAACGAATATCTATTTATTTTATTCGAAAGTGCGGCGCCCAATTGTCCTGGCGCCCAGTTGTCCCGTTCCCATGTCCGGATTTATAAAATCTTCATCAGTAATATACAATACAACTTCCGTAATGGTCGCATTTTTAATATTAAAATATAAAAGCTATAACAGAATATTATGACTTGTTGATATGAAGTTCAGCAAGCAAAAGCTTTCAAACCGCTTAACGCTTTTATGTAATATCCCTATTAACAGTATGACTTCTCAGTAAAGTCAAGACTTTAATTGGTCGTAATCTCACGCATTGAGTATGAAAAAACTGCATTGAACTGTACAAGATGCCACTTAATGGTGACTGTAGAATTGGTTTGTTCAATAAACAAAACGATATTTTTATATGCCTTATATTAACTGCAATTGGGCTAGTTACCTAGTATTTATTTATATTACACAATATACCTATTGACTGCTTAACCTGCAAATCAGCTAACTACATTTGGGCAAATTGTTCAGGAACGAGAAAAACTTAATAATTTAACTATCGAGCGGAATTTAGCAATTACAAAAATACACATGGAATTATTTTTTTTTACAAATAAGCTGCACTATAAATTAATACACTATTTTAGCTTCTTTTTTATATATACTTAAATAAATTTATATAAAGAGCGGTGTTGTTTCATTTACGATATTGGAAATTTGGCACCTGCAATTGGCTGTTTTGAGTGAAGAACGATAACAAATTTATTTATAGGTTTAGGAATTTTTGCGTGAGCATAGAAAACATGATTTATAGCGAAATGCCATTAAAATATTATTTTTGGTCAAAAGTGCAATAATTACCTAGTTTTCAGATTATCAGATTAATAGTCAATATAGTGTTCATTATAATATTATTATCTAGTTATCTCACTATTAATGACAATAATGAACAGAGTTTATGCATGTAGGATTTTCATTTACACAATCACTGCTAACCTTTTAATTACTACATTTAAATAACACGCTAATTATATCTAATGGCCCACGACTCCAAACGCGCCAGTCGCGGTGTTAGCACTAAATGAGTTTAGGTAATGCATGTACAGTTTCAGCTCAGTGCGATTTTGATATTCAAAGTAACAACGTGGCAAACGATCCATCATGTGAGATTACTAGTTATAATTGTCTAGTTAATTCGTGGGGTTACTTCTAAAAGTTGGTAAGTCTCGATATCATGTTATGGAGCATTTGCAATTATTTGAAGTTTGACATGATCTCTAAAATCAAGCATAATGCTATATTCTTTTTAATTAACTATTTTTTTATTCAACGAATAATTCACAAGATTTAAGAATGTAACATTCTAATTATTGAACATACATAATTTTGAAAACAGTCTGAGAAAAACTTCTGAAAAAATATATTAAAATAAAATGTATAAAAGTCACCGCGCGCTACTGTGCAATGCAAAATTAAATATTGATGTAATGCACTTCATTTTATGTTCAGATTTGTATAGTTCCACTCCATACGGATGCGTTTTCGACTAACATTTTAATATAAAAATGGACATTGAACAAACTAAATTAATCCATGATAATATGGGTGGTTCCATTTGGCACAATGACTAATACAGCGCCCACAGTGCAACCTAAGTGCATATGTGAAGGGATGCACTTACTGCCCTTATGCACAGCCCCTACGGAACGTAATTAGGCTGTATTGATGTAGGCTTAGCTGCGCATGACGTCGACTGTGTGGACCATGATATTGCTATTCAGAACAGTCACTTAGACAGAGTACAAATACACGGAGAGTTCCATGATTTAAAAATGCAAATTCGGTACATAGTTAGAAACAAAATTTACATTTCTAGACATATCTGGAATAATAAAAGGTATACTATACATTGGAGGTGTAATGTTATATGTATTAGAGACATCTAGTGATGGCATTACGAAATACGGATTTTTTTTATCTTTGTCACTACATAAATAAAGAAAATTGTTTTATTAAACCAATATTTTTATCGGTGATCTTCAAAATAAAAATTCTATTTTAATCAGAGTAAATTTTAATTGATTATTTCAGATGATTCCAATTAGAATTTAATCATAAATTTGAAACAACTATTGTCAAAAAATCTTATTTATTTAATTGGATAAAATAACTTTACTGAGAGTGGAACCATTTATAGAGTGAATACACCGCTACCAGAGGTTACTAGTGGGAAAATACAAAGCTTGCAATTCGACACGCTTTGATAATTTACATTTTGAAGTGTTCATCTGAAAACATTAAAAAGAAAAATATTGTTTTAACGTCAAAGATAATTTTACAATAAAAAAAAAAAATATGTGAATTCGTTAAAGTATCCCATTTTATTGCTAGATATAAGTATTATTTTATGATATTTTTTTTTTCATCGGGACGGGTTGAAAATCGCGCATTTATAAATTGAATAAATACGAATCATCTTTATTAGGTATACCTGTTTACTTTTTGTTTCTGTGATTCACACGGACAAAGTCGTGAGCATTTTCTATGTATTCAAATATTTAGTAATAAAAATCTTTTGGCTTAAACGACTTTAATAATGGATACATTTGAAGCTTTTAGTTTCAAAGTCATTAACCTTCATATTACGCCATTTTTAAATCCTCGCAAAAATTGCCAAAGACTGAAAATAGAGTAATTTTATTTTGTAAACTTATTAGTAAAAGCGATTGGTGAAATAAAATGTCCTTGACATAATTAAAATAAATAGAAAATCTCGTTTAAAGTTACTCGTAACACAAAATACTTAGACCACTTTGCAATCAACCTCCGGTTTAGGTAATTCAATTTAACTAACAATCGCATCTGTATTTTATATTTTATGGATATTATAAAATAAAAGTATTGTTGTTTTAATTTAATAAAAGGCATTTTTTGTAGTACTTATTCCACTTTTAATCAATATATTAGGACCGGTTTCGTCCGCCTCAGAGGGACATTTTCAACTCTGAGGCGGACGAAACCGGTCCTAATTTATTGATTAAAAGTGGAATAAGTACTATAAAAATAATTGCGTTTTATTAAATTAAAACAACAATACTTTTATTTTATAATATTCATAAAATATAAAATACAGATGCAGTTCAGTTCAGCAATGCAGTTCCACCATGAATTGACAGTTAACAAAATAAAAGAAATTAAAATAAAAGTAGTCACAGAATCAAAATGATGAAAAATATCAAAGACAGTATAAATGGAGGGTACTGACTGTGAAACTGATAGCGTCATTTTATTTCATAGAGTGAATTTAATTTTAACTTTTAAGTATATTTTTAACCTATAACGATTTGAAAAGTTATGGGGAACGTATTTTAGATGGCAGAATTTAATAAATTTCCAGTCGCCAACAAAGTCATCAATTTTGCATCAAGGGAGAGCTATGGGGTGGAGAGCGATGAAGAAAAGATAAATTATTCCACCCTTAACTTGACGAAAAACCTGCCCTTAACTTCATAAATACCCTTTTGCGCTATTATTTAATATGAGCTTAGGCGGGACCTAGTTTAAAATACAGACGATAAAACGTGCATGAAGACGTGTTTACTAAGTATTTAACTATTTTTTTAACAATGACATAAATTTAATAACATGTACTCTTATTT
The DNA here is from genome assembly GCF_057557595.1 of Rhyacophila brunnea. Classification (NCBI taxonomy): domain Eukaryota; kingdom Metazoa; phylum Arthropoda; class Insecta; order Trichoptera; family Rhyacophilidae; genus Rhyacophila; species Rhyacophila brunnea. The sequence continues at coordinate 15,802,925 of NW_028232893.1, read as the reverse complement.
AGAATATCTAGCATTTTTTTGATGTTATTATAACACTATTAAATCTCTAACATAATTTTAGATTTTAGATGGCATCTTCTCTTTGATTTATTATAATATGTATATTTCTAGAGCTTTTCCAAGTTATTCATATTAAAGAAAATACTTTGATATCTCGAAAAATGAAAAAAGTTGAGAAATCACAAGCACCCGTGATGGCCGCGCGGCTTAAGCACGGCCTATAGCGTCGTGGGTCCCAGGTTCGAATCCTGGATCTGGCAAGTACATAATTATATTATTTTCAATTTATGTATGAGTCAGAATATAAACATAATAGGCTAACCAAGTGGCTGACATCCCTTTGTGGAGGGCTATAATTAATATGATCTTATTAGGATCGGACATGATAGAAAAAAAAGTTATAATAAATCCCATGGATTTTTTATTTAGTTTTTACATACTTTTACAAAACACGTTGACATTTTTTCCATTGTCTCATATTTTTATTATATTGACGGCTTGTATTATCCCCGACTGACCGATTAGAGGTGAGTAATAGCGACTCCCATAGAATCGCGCAAACTGGCATACTAAACGATATCTCGATTAAAATCAGCTCTGCTCCCTGCTTGACTAAAGCTTTGTTTTTACGATTATTCAAAATTATTTTACATTCATTTATTATCACACGCACGTAAAGCTTTGCGTAAGTGAGTGCCAATACCTTCTGTGTAAACATTGGCAAACTAAATTATATTTACATAAAAAATCTAAGTACCTACTTTTAAAAATATTTCAAAACGCAAACTCATTCTATGATAATTATGACCAAAATTTATTGCCATTGCGTACATAATCCCTGATTTTCAGAGCTTTTTTTCACTTCGGTGATTATATTTTCACTCTTTTCGCTCTTGATTACTCCAGGTATATTTATTTTAATACTTTACCAACGACAACGTTTTTAAAACAGCCATAAAATTCAAATTAAAAAAAATTTGTACTTCACGAAAAGAGACAAACGACACCCAAAGCACCAAACACAATTGATATTTTTATTTCATTAAAAAAACCAAATTAAATTTTCTTCTGCGTTATTTTTTTTAAACTCATTGCTGAAAGCAACTGTAATAATAACTCTCATGTATATTCTTCATTGTTATGTGAATCATTTAATCCTTAATTAATTGAATATATTATTTTGTTGCATTTAAGGAACAAGCTCTATCTATTAATTATACATTATATTTTTGTGGTAATTAAATTTTATTTCAAAACTTACAATTTTCTATATTGAATAAAGAGTTCTTATAAAATAGTTAAAACTTTTATTTATTTTATTTATTTATTTATTTATTTGAAAAAGACACGTCGAGTACATAACAAATTATTAATTCAGGACGTTCACAACATGACATTTAGAATAAAAATTACAAGTAATCAGTTAGAGAAAAAAAAGAAAGCAAAAAATAGTTTTATACAAAAGAAATAAAATAAAAAAAACAACAATAATTCAAAAAATACAAATTAAACAATAAAATAGAATTTAAAAAACAGAATATATAATGGATCGCCAAAAATATCTACATCTCTAGGAAGTGCATTGACCAGCCGCACAGCACTCGCTATTGGTGCCTGGTTACCCTGACATGAGGAAACAGCTTTTACCCAAAATAGGTCATGGCTGCGACCACGCATGTAATTTATGGGTGCGTAAAAATTAAAATTTTCTAGAATATCGGGATTGAAAATGATACCACGTGAGAGCAGAAGTGACCTACGAGCTTCAAGAGAATGAAAGGCGAGCATGCTTTGAAGAAAGTTAGTCGGAAAAGACTCGTTTGAGAAGGTGTCAAAAGGAAAATAATTATAAACTTTAAAATAGAGATGACGAAGAATTTTTTCTGAAAACGCTCTAAAACAAGCTTATAGGAAACCTCATAAGGACTCCAGATGATGGAGCCATACTCACTATAAAAACAGTTGGATTCTTGAATGACTTGGCTTGTCTCATGACGAATCCTAGAAGCTTGCTCGCACCCAATGCCGTAGAAGTGATGTGCGAGCGAAATGATAAACGTGAGTCAAACAATATACCAAGATCTTTAATTTCTGATTGACGCTTCAGTAATCTATTTGACATATTATAGTTGAATATAATTGGAGATCTTGATTTCGAAATGCTAATACACACACATTTATCAGTGTTTATTCATAGGTGCCACTAGTAATTATTATATTAATATTAAATAATACTACATTTAATCGATTGGGATATTATATAATGCCAACAGGTAATACCAATGTCGTAGTATTTTTCATCTATTCAATACTTGGAGTAAATTTCTCTCCATATTTCGGCAAAATGACTATATTCTGGGTGTGGAGCTCATCCAAGATATTTAATGAATTTATACAAAGCTGAAAATTTTATATCTTCGTGCTTAGAAAGGTTGTTATTAGATCAAATTTGTTACTGTTTACCGTGTCCGGAAATTTGCACGTATACAGTTTGCCGTGAAATGTTGTATAGGAAATATATGCAAATATATCGGAAATGTATGATCTATTAAAGACGGTCCAACCTCTTTAGGTCGTAAAGTACTGAGATGAAATTCATGTCTAAATAAAACACGGTTCGTGTCAGTTTACAGGGAGCTAGGGTAAAACAAATTTTGAAAATAGCCGATATTCTGGATTATTTGTTAGGTTAGGTTAGGTTTTCATTCATGAATTCATTAATTTTGCCAAAATCGGCCATGAAAGTTGTCTCGGTTCTCGCCTAGTTTCCTGTAAACCAACTTGTACCTAAAACACAAATTCGTAATAAAAACTACCATACAAGGGAAAGATAGTAGAAAATAGGGTACTGTTTGGTTATACGGAATACAGCGGAAAACACATTTTGAAAATAGCCGAGAAACTGGATTATTTGTAAGGTTAACCTAACCAAACCAAACCTAACCTAACCTAACCTAACTTAACCTAACCCAACCTAACCTAACCTAAACTAACCCAAACTAACAAATAATCCAGTTTATCGGCTGTTTTAAAAATGCGTTTTCCGCTGTATTCCGTATAACCGAACAGTACCGAAAATAGGTATGCAATTTAATTTGAAATACAGAACTAGGCGTATTTTTTTCATCTCCGTCCTATAGAGATAACCGGTCGGAGATACGGTCATCTCTTTTCGATTAGAAAGCTCACGGCGAACTGTGCTACGGTGAAATGTAATACGTACAATTTACATGTAACCACTGTCTACATATTATCTTGGAATAATCTCAGAAACATAATATTATCTTATTTGAAATTCAACTTATATAAAAACACTGATAAGTCCAGTAGTTGTCATATATGACTCGGGGACTTGGTGCTAGTACATGACCAAAAACATGAAAAGTGTGTTGGGCTTATTTGAAGGGAGCGTGCTGCGCGGTATCTTCGGACCCATCAATGACAAATAATCGGACTGCACGTTTTGTACAGAAGTCCGCAAATCATACAGTCCAACAAATCGGGTCAGTTTAGATGTCTGGGTCAAGTACGTAGGATAGATTAGACACACATGACAAATCATATGACATTCGTAAATGCAAAAAAAAGACCTGATTAATATTATGCAAGGTGGAGGGATAATATTGCAAGACCTTGGGAGTCTTAAACTGGAGAGAATTGACTTGAGATCTGGATGGAGACAGATACTAGAGGAATAAATAGAAGAAGAAGATATTGCTTTCCGGGCAAGTGTTTTATCTGCTGAGCTATTTTAATATATCGTCACCTTACTATTAAGACCTCGTAAGTCCGATATTATGGAAAAATGAATTTGTTCGACAAAATTTAAACAAAAAAACATTTTAAATCATACCAAAACCTCGGTTCTCTAGACTAGTATTTATACTGTCCATCTATCGACAAATTATAAAGTCTCGTGGTTTTAAACATGGAATTAAAACCTCGTATTTCACAACCAGTATTAGCAGATTCATCGATTAGAGAGGCGTTTAAAATATTATTTGTATTACGTTTTTTCCTTACCTTCAACATTCTTCTCAAACAGCCTTACGAGGTTTTAATGTAAGGTGACGATATGCTAAGTGCCTTTCTTGAAGATTTTCCCGATTTATACGATATGAAAATGGTTCAAATTTATGCAATTACCATGATATGCAATTTTAATTCAAATAATAACATTATTAAATTTAATTCTAAATTACATAATAATGTCACATTCTTATATATTGTATTCATCCAAATATATTCGAGCGGTGCTTATGACACTGGTTTTTAATCTGGGGCTCCAGGTTTGATCCCGGTTTGGTCACAATATATTTATATGATTTTCCGGGGATTTGTGATTGTTTCACTTCTATTACTGATTATACTACTCTCACTGGGCCTCGTGGCCTATTGTAGTATATATATAAATAAAATTATCTACTGTTCGACTATAAACCAAAATACGTTTTAAGCTTTATATTAATAGTTGATATTGGAGCCATATTTAGAAACAACGACATTTTCGAAATTCGAATAACCAATTACTATTCGATCGCGTGATTCGAAATTCGAAATTCGAAAAGTGCTATATTTAAAGATTCGAATCAAATGATTAACAAATCTTTACACTCCCCGAGCGGCGCACGATAAATCAAATAAATGATCCATCCAATTTGCTGGAAGCGGGAATCAATTTGCAAAACATATGGCGTAGGCTCTACAGCCCTTAAAATTATTCAGCGAACAGCGTGCGTTCTTCATTGCTCGTCATATCGATATATCACCCCAGCATATATTTTCCCGCCAGACGGGGGAGCGTTCAAAATCGATGTCTTATTATTATATTGTGTTGGTACATGGGATTCGACGATAGACAGCACTTGTTTATTATTATGTCAGGATATATTCAAATTTCGAACGTGTTCGCCGCTCTGTTATTGATATTGGCTCTACTTACTTGTACATATTGTATTCCGTTCGAATAATATTATAATAAAGATAATTCCAAATTCAAAAATTGAAATTATTAACCTGTCAGCAATATAAACCAATAAAACAAAAGTTTACTTTATTACAGGGTGTAATTCTATAAAGAGATTAATACAATAATGAGTTAATATCAGTATATGTTATTCCAAAGAAAATATGATTTTTTTTAATAACCATATCCGTTAGAGATATGTGGACTGTATCTGACAGAAACATCGATATACTACTGGATGAATCATATGCTTCTTAAAATGACGCCCGATTTTCAGCGACTCGGCCTTTGTTAAAACTTACTGAGTAAGCCCGATCTAGCTTGCATTTTACTCTAACTAACAGTCAGCGCATGACGACTTGCTCTGTCTGTTTTGCGTTGCAACACCCTTAGGTTTACTATTCCAAGAACGCAAATTTAGTTTTACAGCCAGGGCAATACTGGTGAAATTCGAGAATCCATGTTAACGGTCTTAACGCATTATACTTACAAGGAAATATTATAAGACGATATTCGTAATATCTTTTGTGGTACATTTTTAAAATGACACTTGTATGGGAACTGCTCATCTAGTAGTATATCAATGGACAGAGACATATTTTTCAATATAGAGATATTTTTCATGTAAATAGTTCCGGCAAATTGCAAATATTTTTTATAGATTTTTATAGATTCAAGTCCAGCAAATGTATGCTTTTTTCTTCTCTAATATGAGTATCTCTACTTCTTCATATGGCTTTTAGTTCTGGTTAATTCAGTTCGTATCCTATTTATCGTGCTCCAAACTGCAGTCCTATGTATGGATGGTAGCTTCCCATCGGATATCATTAAGTAGACTGTGTGATTTTTGTCTCCTTGAATGACTTAAGGATGATTTCTTCAGAAAATTCGTTAGGTACATAAGTACTTACAATATATTTTATTATTTATTTTCGGCTGCCTTAAGAGCATACATAAGTGAAACGGCAAATAATTTTCAACAATAAGTGGGACGATATTTCGCCTTCGCCGCCAATCGCCGAGCGATATTCGAGGTGGGAGCACGTCGATAGCTTTTTGTGATGGCGTCGTAAGAATATATTCTTATATCGTGTAAAGATGAGTAAAAAACATTATACCTGGACTCGAAAAATAAAACATGTCAATGAATATATTATTATTATTACTAATATAACAATACATATTGAATTTTATGACAAATTATGTTTCGTTCAGCACGCGTCATTAGCACAATCCGCGCATCGCATAGTTACTATCTTTTTAGACCATGCCTCAGCTGAGGTATAGCCTTAAGAAAATACATAAAAAATCTTTAAAATAACACCATCTCCTGAAAATTAGAACATTTCCACAAAACCTACTCTCCTAACAGTGGTGGTTTTAGGTAGGAGGAGGCCCGTGGCACTGACAGGTTTTGAGTCACATTTGTAAAATACTATCTGTCATATAAATCGACAATACAATATGTATTACAATGGGTTTTATAATATAACAATTAATAACTATATTGTCATTAGATCAATAGTTATAGAATAATTGGAAATATTTGCCACGAATGTTTTCTTTTTCGAAATATGTTAGTTATTAGTATATTCGAGGAATTTTGTTTTATTATTATTTAACTTTTTTGGTTTGCGTTTAGGTAGCAATAATCTTATACACTAAATTTTAAGATGAAAACACCGGTATTTTGGATTTTTTTAAACCGGTATTTCGGTATCGATAAATAATTGAATACCGGTATTTCAATCCCTACTGATAACTGCACAAATAAGTCATAACCGCACACCGAGATTTATTTCTCAATAACCCCAGTATCCATACCGTTTTTATCGCACAACAAAGTGATCATTTTCTTTTTTTAGTAGTGTTAACTTGACCCCGCCCCGAAACTAGCTTCACTTGATAGCTTTCGTTAAGAAAATTCATGAAGTTGCCTTGTAGATGCCCCATAAAATTTTATACGAAAACTTAAGGCAGTTATGGTTATGATGATGCCAGCTTTTCACGATCTATGTAATACAAGCTGAAGTTTTCGAATTATGAGGGTAGATGGCCTGTGGCGCACCCTTGTGGGAACTATTTGTATTTTTGGATTTATTCCAGTATCGAGATGTTGATGTTTTTCCCGCAATTTATTAAGACAAAAAAATACGAAGACAAAATAATAATGCATATTAACTTTTTATATTGCGAGTTTGGATATTATGGTACCACTTAGTCTATAACCCAGATAGGCTACACAACTGAGCAATTATATTATCTTAATGTATACTAGCGGCCTGGAATAACTCTATACGAGAGCGAATATGTTATGCCAATGAAAACTAAAATTCGTGTTGTAGAAATTTCAAGTTTGGTTTTAATATTACATAAAAGTTGATTAATATAATGTTACCATCGTACTCCCTTAACGTAAACTCGTGTTTAAACAAAATGTAATCGAATAATATTTGTAATAGGGCGGCGATGCCCGTGTAACCGTATGTAATATTATACCTAAATGTTATTTACTTGTTTTAAAGATTAATAATTTCAAGATAAAAATAACTTTTTATATACCACGTTTTTAAATTTTCTCTTGAATCATATAAACTTGACAATTCTATGTATTAATAAATACTTTTTTTGTACTTGATAGAAATACTGACATGTCATTTTGACATTTCATATTGATTTCCATATTAACTAATTTAGTTGCTAGGACCCCTTAGCCACTAATAATAGTGTTTTACTTGCTACGAATTTTTCCGAAATAACTTTTTATACAAAACAGAATTAACTGAAAATAAATTCAATTCTGCTTAAAGATGGCTAAACTAAAAGTATTTAAAGAATGCATTGTCTTCGTGTTCTAATATATTCTAAAAGTTTCAAATGTCTAGCTAGTCGGGAAGTTAAACAAGATTTTTATTGGACAAACAAGAAAAAAATTACTGGACAAACAAGAAGACGAGCTAATAAAAACGTGGTAAATAGTCGACACCTACAAAATTCATTTTTTTAATACATCAAACCATCCTCTCAAAGTAATCTCGCTCGATTGTCTGCTGTAATAAATTAACCTGAGATCTTTTCTTTACAAAAGGTATCTGTTTAAAATAAATGTAAATAATGTTATAACGATTAGTTTACCCACTTCATACAATTTTTTTTAGATAGCAATTTTATGCTTATATCTGTACTGGCCAAAAAAAAAATAATAGTGTATCATAATTCATTAGTCGACAGAGAAAATACATTTAAAAATTCTGAGGGCACCCAAGTTATTATGCTGAACCAATAATACCATTACAAATGCTTACACGTAAATCCAATCACTTTATTTGAATTACTTTGAATCAGATTATTTACCTTGCCTATTTCACATGAAATTATGTTAGATACCCAATAATAATTATTATATGACTAAGCTCGGAAAATAATACTGATAATAAGATTAAAAGCAGCTTAAGAATATTCATTTAAAAACTTCTCAGGGCACAAAAATTGTTTCAATATCTTTTTAAAATGACACTTTTTGACATTAAAGAATAAATAATTGTCACATAAGCGCTGTTAGTATGCAAGTGACAGAAGGTGGAATAGGTATTCGTTTGTTTTCATTTTTTAAACTTTTCTCTAAAATGTCTGGAGAATACAACTGACAATATTTACTACCTTCTTTTGTCTTTACTAAATCTTGTATAAAATGACTGGTTATCATAATAAAGTGTTTTGAATATGGAATGGTTTTTTGGAATTTCACTACATAATGTTTTTTTCATCGATGAATATGGCAAGCACAAAATCGTCCCATTTTTTCTCAGACCTGTGTTCATAATATGCATTTTAGGCTTTATTATTATTAACCTTGATGAAACTGGAATATCTTCAAATCCATTAAGCGCCAACTGAAGGATCACTGGATATTATAATAATTCCAACGCCGCTCATCAGTTCTTTCTAGACACCACTGTGTCACAAAATAATACTTTATTATTATTTCAGAAATATACTCCAACTTCTTGTTTCCTTACTATCCTGCCTATGTAATCGATAGTGTTTTTTTATGTATAGCGCAGGCGGACATGCGATGGATCGATCGCGAATTGTGTCGTGAAAATCTAAAAAGCGCGTAGGAAGAATGGTGTCAGATGCTTCTGGTATGCAGGCGACTCATTTAGGTGTTAGTATCATTACTTTCAAATGACACTAACACTGTTCTAAAGTGATTTAGTAGAAGCCGCAATACCAGAAGAATCTGTCCTTCCTTTAGAATTTTAGAATTCAGATGTAATGCAATATGGCTTCATTCACATTTTCAAGAGGAAGCATTAACCGTACCTATTTTATTAAAGTCGTTTTCAAATTAAATACAAAGAATCTCGCGTTTTCTTGTCATATTACTTGATTCGTATTGCATCACTTACGACCTTCCACAGGAGTGATAGAAAGAGAAGATGTGAATCCCAACACTTTACACAGTATGATAATAGTTTGATGATTAGTACCTACAACAAGTATTCAAAATAAGACCAAAACTTTTCATTTTTACGATATATGGTAAATTGAATATTTTTTTGTGATAGTGACAGTCTTGAATTTATAATAAGTAATAAAAAAATAATATTTTTATTTAGCTTCAAGAATGATAGTGAAAGATGGTAGATAGATCACTGCCAGTTTTGATACTGAATAGTAGATTACAGCCTACTTAGAGTTGGACTTGCCTGGTACAATAATTAATAGCAAATAAGCCCGGGCTTTGAATTTTGGGAAAAACAGACTCATTTTTCTATATACTTAGACTATCGTTCGCATCCATATACATAGCTTCAATACATTTATCTATTTGATAATAGCCTCTGTGATGAGTCCAAAATTGAAAGAAGTAGAATTATCCAAAAACCTAATACAATAATATCTTTATCATTGCATTAAGTACATACCTATCTTTTGCATACTTACAATCATTATTTTTGACGTGTGTAGATCGATGGCCTTCATATTATATAAAAGTCAAAATACATTTGTTTGAATTCCTTTTTCTACTTGGCTCCAGCTAACATCTCCATAATATTATAAAAAATACAAATTTTGTTTGCTTAAATTATTTTTCCTCCCAATTCCAATTTTGAATATTAACGACAGATAAAGTTTGCATATTTTATTCGATTTTAAATTCTTTTTTTTTTGACTTAGCTGTCATAATTATTATTTAGCCCGCATGCTCAGCGTAGGTCAAAATGGAGCTTTTATGGTATTTTCAGAGCATAACCCTGGACATTTCTTAAACGTTGTAGATAATCTATTTATATAATTTTGAAGCCTTATTATCCTTTATATTTATTTTAAACATTTGATGACTGCATAAAGTATTTTTATTACATAAAATAGTATTCTTTTAAACCTCTCGCTCTAATGTTTTAGAATTTAGTCATATTTCAGTACGTCCATGTGCAGTGGTGTTAAGATTTTTTAGATTTATTAATTGTTAAACGCATTTACAAAACCATAACTAAAATTAATATTTGCATTATATAGTTACATATTTACGATAAAAAATTATATTTTATAATCTTTTTGATCCCAAATTTGACAAAAATTAGGCATTTTATTATTCAAAAAATTGGCACGATTAACACATTTGAAGATAATTCTAAAGATACTGATTATAAGCAATGTCTTTGACCATACAAATGTGATAAACATCCTTATAAATAGATTATCTACAACTTTTAAGGAATGTCCAGGGTTTCACTCTGAAAATACCATAAAAGCTCCATTTTGACCTTCGCTGAGCATGTAGGCCGTTAAGTAATTATTAATGTATATCGACAATAAAGAGACCTTGTGCAATCCCAAGTACTTGCCTTGTACTTGGTACGTGGTATATACCTTGCATTAGACCGAAGTCATTATTTTATCTTGTATATATTTAACATTTAAAATTTTTGAAACTTTCAAAATGACGTCGATAAATACGTAGGACTCTTTAATTGTTTACGATTTTTTATTCTTTGCGTGACCTCTATAGTGCTTTATTGCTGCTTAAATATTTTTCAAAGCCAAATGGGTCATTCCATTAGGCCAAAAAAAAAAGATTTAATGTATTGAATAATTTGGTAAATATCGTTATAAATCACACATCCCAGACGTCGATGGCTGAAAATAAATCTGTGACCCAGTTATCGCAGTGCTTTTGTTTCGAATCGTGACCTTTTTTGAGAAAATATTCAAATTTCGATATAATCAAGTCTGACAGGAGAGCGCCTTTGTTTTGAAGATAAGTAACGGATTATGTAAATTGAATCAATTTCGGATGCCGTGGAGCAGATGCCAAGGTCAATGTGACCTTGTAGTTTGCTCCGTTTAGCGATTTTGATTCTATAAAGTTTTAATTACAACAAAATTATAACAATAATAATTATTGTTCACAATTTAATGCTTTTAAATTTGTAAACAATACGTCTTCTTACTTGGAAACAAACATCTAACGTCAGAGTAGAGGTTAACGATTGCCACTCCATATCAATTCGCATGGTCTCTAATGTGGGTGAAAATGTTTCTTCTTCGTTACGTGCCATCTACTGGCGGAGGTTGGTCACCAATAGAACGGTCTCTGTTCTATAGTTTGGAACCCGAAACTGTTCTTCTATGAAATGTTGTGTCATTTATGTCGTGTATTTTTTTCACTTAAGTTTCCGAATCACTGTGGTTTTCTAATTTTGACACAAAATAGAATTTTTTGGTCCTTTTCTATTCGATCGAAGACATTAATATTAATTTGTTATTCTGTAATACAAACAAATTTTGAGCTTACGTCTGTACAGCCACATCTCAAAACCCTTAATTCTCAATGATATCATATTATAATGACAAAGATGTTGAATAAAACTAAAAAATGTTCACTAATTAAGTAACCACTATTTAAGTAACCAAAGTAAAATATCAAACCACCCACTGTTTTTTTTTCCTTTTCAATTAGGCACATATATAAAATATAGCCAATTCAAAGAATAATAAATGACATATAATCTATAGTTATGAATTCAATCATGCTTACAATAATTCTGTAATTTATGTATTTAGAGTAAGGAGTATTATAGCATTACATCGATTGGCCAATGCGCCATAATACATAATAAACACAGATTATAAAAATGACCTAATTACTTACTTATAACAACCAATATATGAAGAAAGTAGAAAAAGTACCTATGTTCTTATGTAAATATTAAAGCAAAGTGGTAAATATAATTATATAATTATCCTATTTAATACGCCCACAAACATATTAAAAAAAAAATAGCCTTTATGGTGCCATCAAACAGATTAACCGCACGATATACAGCATCAATTGCTGTCAATAATGTTTTAACAGAAAAATTTTGTACGATTCCTCCTGAGTATATTAAATTTATATTCCAAACTCTTTAGGGTTGACCCACTAATATTACAATATTTTTAAATTGCCGTTCAGAATCTCACGTATTTTTTTTACTTTTTCCAGGTTACGGAAGCATAGCCCCAAGAACATCTCTCGGAAAGGCAGCTACAATCGGCTACGCCCTCTTCGGCATCCCTTTAACGATGCTCTACCTCACCAGCGTGGGTTCACTACTCTCGAAGGTTGCCAGAGGAGCCTTCTCCAGGGCACTATGCTGCTGCCTATGCTCCAACTGCGGATACTGCTGTTACGATGAAAGAAGAATGGCAGAAAAGGAACGAAGAATGAAACTGAGACGACAGCACGAAGAGCAAAAGAACATGCAAAGTGGGTCAAATAATTCAAGCCAAACCATAAAAACTACACAAGAACCTTTTTACGTTGTTAGATCTTCGTCAGATGTTTTATCAAATGCAACACAAAGTAAAGACGCTTCTACAAGTAAATCTAATCTTAATCTAAATAAAGACCTGGACAATATAAGTTGGCCTGATACGGATTCAAAGTTATCAATGCAAGGTTTAAGTATTCTGGCTCCAATACTGTTATGTCTTTGCATTATGTTTGCGTATATTGTAATTGGAACGATAGCTTTGTATAAATTGGACAATCTTCGCCCGATGGACGGGTTTTATTTCTGCTTTATGAGCTTAAGCACTATAGGTTTCGGCAGTTTAGTCCCTGGTACCGGACATCCAAACAGTTTAAAACCCGGAGTCGATAATACGACTCTCTGGTTTTGTTCAATTTATATTCTGTCAGGCCTAGCTTTGACAGCCATGTGTTTTAATGTAGTTCACGACGAGATAATCCACAGGTTGAAGCACAAACAAAAAAGATGGTCGCAGAAAGGGAATACGGTAAAAGACGAAGCAAACCTTAGAGATCCATTCTATATAGCGTCCTGACAATTCTACAATGGTAGCAATAAAGCGGAAAATCTCTACAGTGTCATGGAGGAGACCAGTCTGTCTGGTGATAAGGTTAGGAGACGGAGTCTTGACGATGTGATGGAAGAAGGTTCCACCGCCGGAGGAGCAGGGTCAAGTGTTAGTGAAACCGGAGCCACGGAGTTTAGTGGAGTGTCTTGTGCAGAGGACGAGATTGTGGCCATTGTCACCAAGAAGGATACTGTTAACAGTGTTAATATGGTGGCATATAATTTTTTGCCAGGTCTTTTGAATCAGGTTGGGAGTACAACACCATAGAAATGTAATTGGATTTCCATCAAAATTATTAGGTACCGTATAATATTTGTGAGAAATAAATTATGCTGTCAGCAATACTGTAAACTTTGATAGTTGTTTCGGGTAACATTTTGATCAATACATCTATACACGGTTCTTGCGATTAGCGATTATAAAAACCTTTGAATATATTAAACACGAGCCATCCCCCAATATCAACCCATGGTTACCACTAATAGCACCTTCTACATTCTTGTAACCGATAGACTTGCCGGAGTGTTACACGTATATGTGGCTTATCAACGCTGGTTATCTAACAGTGTATCGTTGCTTCCAAAGCACAGCCCTTGCATTTTCCCGCATGCATCTCTCACTTCCAGACAGTCCTTTCAGGCATCTATGAGCTTTGTCTTATAATCTGTTCAACATGTTTATTGTGACGAAGAAATACAGAATGTAAATCACATCATGTGTACTAAAATATGTATGAAAAAGGAAGAGAGTTTCTCAAGTTGGCTCGACCTGCTGTTGGGCATATTGGACCGTCCAACTTAGTCGCCACAAAGGCCAATTTTATTGCATTTAATAAATTTGCGGCTTCATACTATCAACGTGAAGATTTTTTACTTATACAGTTTTGCATTAAATTTGTTATGTACTACAACTGCTTTATATGCTCCTCTTATGAGCACTCTTAACTTAAAGTGATGTAAATTCATTTAAAGCTCACTTTACTAAATGGTGACCTCAGACTTAGGTAACGGTTCCTGAAAAAATACTAGTACTTCACATCAAACGTAGTGTCCCGTGATAAACCTGATTAAGACAGGGTGTGGTTGTGGTAGGTATGTTGTGCAATTAACTTTTTAAAAAATCCTTTCAAGTATGTGTCTTAAGCCACTCCAAACTTCAAGGTGTTGCATACCGTCGCATTCACAAGTGGTAATCGTGTGCAGATAGCGTTACTTCACCCGAGGTTGCGATCTGGTGTAAACTTGTGTAAACATTAAGCTAATAATGCTGTTTTGCCCATATCCAAACATGGTCTGATTTAAAATATATATATTAATACACATGTATTTCGAGCTGGATTATATTGATCCACGTCATAATGTTGATGTAGAAAAGTTACAACCCTGATATCATTTTGCTAATATCACACAATATGATTTAAGTAGGTCTTAAAAAAAAATTACGGAATGGCATCGCTTGAATTTTACAAAATTGTTATTTTTTTTTAGTCATATTTTTTCTGATCTTTAAACTCGCTAATAACTTTTAATTGTCGTAAATTAAGCTGCTTTAACGTCCCATTAATTTGAAATGAATAATTTTCGTATTGATATATTTTACACCATTCACTCATGTCAAAAATTTTACGCTAATATAATACATAAATATGGCTAATATACATATATATGTATATATATACGAATATGACTGTATTTTTTTAGTATATATGCTAATAAATTTGGGTTAAAATCGGAACCGAGTTGCAAAGTCAGTTATATTCATTAAACTACGAGGGTTGTCCAAGAATTAAAGACCTTTATTCATATTTGGCGACGCGGATATTATTTCTCAAAATATGGCAGCACCAGCATGTAGCGTAGATTTCTTTCTCCATAATTAGTGGTGAGCCTGCTCGGTAGCTGCTTCAGTATGATATGACCTTTGCGTCCATTTGAGATGGACGCTCCGCTGTCAAATCCCGCCGCCTGAGAGGTGCGTTCGGTTTCTCAATCAGGAGGGAGTCCACCCTGTTGAAATCCATCGTCGTCTCACATCCAATTATGGTATTGTGATGAACCAGCAGAATATTAGGAAGTGGTGTACTGATTTTTCGAGTGGTAGAACGAGTGTTCATGATGAGGAGGAGAGAAAAGGGCACTCCGTAATTGGTGACGTTTTGTTGAAGAAAATCAATAATAAAGTTCGTGAATATCGCCTTCTGATAGTCCGTGAGCTCGCAATTTTGATCCCCAGACGTCAGTAAGTTTTTATTCCTTGATACTGGTCCCATTTTTCATTAACCAATGTTCATAAAAATATACTTATACATAATGTTCAATCCACAAATTCAATTGTACTTTTAAATCTTGTGTATTATTTTTTAACGCGTTTTTCATTGTATAATGTTATATCGCAATCCACACTATGATTGTGAATATACTAGAATGAAAAATATAGACATCAAACTGACTTTACAACTAGTATCCGCATATGTAGAGTGAACTAGAATGTCTATCATTAAAACTTGAAAGGTCGATGTCAACACACTTCCTAACTACTCAACCATTCTCAACTAGGAAGGACTATTTAAAGTTAGGCAATATCAGTTCGAAGGTTCGTATGATTAGTCTGTTACCCGAAACAACTGCCTGGTCCTATACCCAATTGACGAATTAACATAAATTTACTTCTCAACAATATTACGGCACTACACCTTGTAAATACCGGATCTCAATACATTACAGTAGTTGGATCGGTAATTCTAAACCGTTTCATAGACAATGAATTATTCTAAAATATATTTATAGTACGTATTAATGTATAAATATCTTCAGATTGTATTCAATTGATGTTTTATCTAATTATTAACTTTTTTTTTACCCAACGAATAATTTACAATATCTGACAATATACCTAACATTTTTATTGAACAATTTGAAAGCACATCAACATACATGGATAGAAATCAAGATAGCTACAAATTATTAGTACCTTAATTCAAATCCGATTGCCAAAATTTTGTAAAGCGCTTCATATGTATGAATACTGGCTAATTTCTTCGTAATTATGTAGAACGCACGTGGGTCAATTGATAAAGCACACTAGTGGAAACAGGGAATTTAGAAATAATGGGAACTGAAATACATAACGGGTAAGGCGATAGCAGGTAACCGACTCGAGTAAGGAAGAATCCGGGTTAAACTTACACACGTGTCAAGAATACGTTTTTTGTCGAATACTGAAAACTGCTCTCGGTTTATGCATTTACGCTCATTTAATGTTGGTGTATTACACACACTATTGCACGTGCATAATGCGTGCTTCATTTTCGTAGGACACTCACACATTCAAAACCCTGCATCAATATGCGGCGTATTGAATATAGCCTATCGGTATTCTATTTATTATCTGTTCTGTGAGCGGAAATCTAATGGATGCTGGTTTGAATTCCATCGGACGTCGTATTTTTTTCTAGTATTCATATATCTGAAGTGTTATTATCTATCGGATACTGACATGTACATACTTTTTCTGAACAGTGGGCAAAAAGAAAATTAATCCTTTAATATAAACACTATCGGTTAACAGTAATTAAAATGGTCTCAAATTCTTCTGGCAGTATAGGCGACTCATACCAAGGCGACTCATACATAACACCCTTGTGTAAAGTGATTAGGTTATGGCCACAATACCAGAAGAATTCGTCCATCTACTACGCATTGGTTTATAGTTTTTCAACACCTGTATAAGTTTATAAAACGCTTGTTTTGTTTTAATCGAGTTATATATATTTACCAACAAATGTATTTTTATTTTAATATCAATGAACTAACTAAAGTTGTTTCTAAGTATACGGATTAGGAAATATTTGTAAATTGGTGTGAAGCTATTTTTAACTATAAGTCATTTTGTAAATATTATTCATAGATATTTTTAAAATATCTTCACCTAAATAATACTTCATAAAATGTATGTAGATATTATATTATAATAATAATATAAACACAGAATGAAATTGTTCTTCATTACTCTTCGCTGTACATTATTTTTAAACATTAATTTTTATATTATTTCGACTGAAATTTTTCAAATTTATGTTTCAAGATACCTTAACATTTTTACGACAGTAAAAAAATGTATTTGTTCCCATAAGCATAATTTTTTAACTTGAAGTTTGGAACATTTTTATAGTTTTACTTGTGGATCAAGAATATTTAGTATTGAATGATGTCCGGCATGAGATTCTCAAATTTCCTGATTATATTCAACTTATAATATTATTTATAATATTCACCAGTGGCAAAGGATGGAGGTAGGCTGTAGAGATTCAACATATTATCAAGGTGTACACAGTAAACTGTGTCAGTCATATTATGTTTGTCTTTTCATAGAACTAAGATTACAAATTTCAGATGGTAGTGGTTAATGTTTCAAATTCAATTAAACTACTCCTAAACTATGCCATAATGTAGAGATGGAAATAATGCATACTTTGTCAGTAATATTTATTTGTTTTCGTTGATCTAAGAATATACATTGCCGATGGTTTTTAAAATTTGATTAAGCCTTGCCTAAACCAAACCGAAATAGATGAAAAATATTCTTTTATTTTTAAAATATCTAAAATGATATAGGTACGATTTAATCACATAATTTTAGGTATTTCATCGATAAAAAAACATGTTTTTATCTAATAGCTATTTGCTGGCATAGTTTAATTGTTTTTTTTTAATTAAAAAATACCATCTGTAATTTATATTCTTCAACGTCAATGAAAACGAATAAATATTACTGATAAAGTTTAGTATGCACTCTTTATGTCAGATCTCTACAGCCTACCTCCACTCATTGCCACTGATGTTTAACTTTTATAATCAGTTACCAAAATGTAATCAAAAGTTTTTTTTATTTAAAATTCTAAAATAATAATTTAAACGATAAAAAATTAAAATAAACTACAATAATCTTGTCAATAAGTTGATCTACTAGTAAAACTATATTCGTGAATAATTTCAGCTTTCTACCTTTTAACGACTTATTTACATTGACTCTATTAAAATACATGAAAATTATACTTAATGGTTTTTATCAAAAATAATATGTAATAGTTTTATAGACATTAGCCATAACAGCCGCAAGATTGTTCGAATTATGAACATTAACCCACGTTTTACATTTTCTTTGTTATAGAAATTATTTGTCATATAATTAGATTTAGAAGTGAATATTATGTAAAAAATTCATTTTTTTTTGTTATGCATAAAGAAAACAAAAATAATGTGTGGAAAATTTATCCCGATAAATGTAAGTAACTCAATCGTACAAGATTTTTTTGAGGCTGAAAGTTCAAGGAATACAAGTGACAACCAAGTTATTAATTTTATTGTTTAAACGCACAGAGTGGATGTTGTATTAACAGATTTTATTTTTACGAGAAATGGATGTCAGCCACTTGTTCAGCCTATTAGGTCCATACTCTGACTACAAACAAAAATTGAAAAAGAAATGTGTATTTTCTAGACCCAGGATTTAAACCTGAGACCCACGGCATTACAAGTCGATGCTTAAGCCGCTCGGCTATGGCGGCGAAAACATTTTCAACCAAACTAAATATTATCATTAAAAAAAACAGTATTATCTATTGTACTTACTTAAAAATGACGACCTAATTCCGTAATAGCGAAACTAATTATGTAAAATTTACAAAGATAGATAATTCAGATTTAGAATCAATTTACTCAACCAGCAGCCCTATGTTGTAACTTGTGACATGAAATCACCCGGCGACATGACGTCATATGACATCATTGTGATGTACTACCGGAGTGAGTCAATAGTCTTCGAGAAATTAACGCTACTCTAATACTGGCATTATTCATTGTCCCCATACACAAATACGTGTTTCAGCATAATAATATCTATGGTGAGCCGTGTGCATTAGGCGACTCGATGCGTGTATTGAGCATACGTCACAATTACGTCATGTCGTCGGGTGACTTCATGTCACAAGTTACAACATAGGGCTGCTGATCATCTGTGAACTTCGATTCGATGTCCTCTCAGCATCAAAATTAGATACTTATTTATTTTCACTTGAAAGTATCACAAAAATGTGATAATATTATTGAATTACTATATAAATCATTCAATTAAACAACTCTTAATAAACGTATCCTCATTTTAATGTATTTTTCTTTTCTCATGCGTAGAAATACTTTTATTTCATTGTATTTAAACATATTCTTCAATGAGGGTAATTAGTAATAGATTATATGTAAAATATAGATTCGCAGTAAACGTGATTCAATTCATAATATTGTAATAACATAGATTATAAAATATGGATTGTCATAAAATTTAAGCCCAGTGTCATTATGTGCTCATTCAAATTATTCATTAAACATCTCGTAAAAACCGTTTCACAAAATGTAACTAAATCTAGGTACTGTAAAAGCCATTATATTAAATTATGTCTTAATTATTATTTACCTAAACTCTTTATATAATATATCAGTTTTATTATACTGAGAAAAAATTACTTGGAGAAGCAACGGATTGTACCTAATGGTCGAATTATACGAGCAGATATGTAGAGTCAATATGTACTCACACTGATCGTCGTGAGAAATCGTCAACCTAAAATAGCAATTACACTCACCGATTCAGCTATCAATTCGATAGTGTTGATGCTTGAATTGAATCATGGTAAATGAATCACTTAAGTATAAACATCCTCACGTCAATTAAATTTAATATTTCGTTCTGATTGATTATGTCATTCGGGTCACGAGTAATAAAATTTCTCCTTGAACGCTGTCGTGACGTCATAAGTCAGTCAGATACTACATGACTGACAAACGAGTAGTCTCATACAGTTTTAATCGGTCGTGCCTACATAAATGTCGGACATCTAGTTTGAATACATTGATTCATAGCATACGTTGTATTAGGTTATAGCATTAAAAGTTATAAGTTAACCTAAAATATTGGTAAACTCGATTTCTACCCACATATTTTCTTACTTTGAATGTTACTACAAACTATTAGAAATTGCATTTGGACAAGTCACAAGTCTTAAATCTGTCACCCTAATCGTCGAGCTGTGTGGCCTTAAATACAAATTATTCTTTTTTGCTTACGACTCTAGAAAACGATTCAAAATCGTATTCAATCTGATCAAATCGTCGGAGTCAGTCCTCGAATCTGTTCGTGTAATTTACACTTAACCCTATGGAAAAGATTAACTTGTTATAAATGTCTAATTATATCTATAGTTACTCCACTGTTGGCATGCGTAAGTATCAAAAAGTCCGAAGCCCTTAACACGTGGATGAACCATCGAGTATGGTACCTCCGCGTCGACTTTCTAAACTATTCTTCTGTATTCTGGATAAATGATCAAAGCACGATGAAACCCTGTAAATATATATTTTGAAGAGCCAGCCCTTAACCTTTATTTCTATTGGATACTCAATTTAAACGTTGTCAATTAATTATTACTCCATAGTCGACTTTCATTTCATACCTGATCACAGCGATTCTTGGAAACTTTTCCAGCGTAATACTGAGAATATAACTCTGCGTTGCTTTATGGTCATTACTAGGGAACGGATTTATATGCAACAAAAAACATGATTATATACATGCACGTATGCTCTTAAAATCATTAAAATATGCACTAAAACCGAAGAAATATGCATTTCAAAATTGACACTTTTTTATGAAAAATACTCACTTTGCCCAATATTACTGATATAATATCAAATAACAAATTAATAATCTTAATCAATATAATACAATAACAAAAAACACAAAAAATCAATATAAAATTAAATCAATTACAATTTTCAAAAAGTTTGTTTATTTAAAAATAATTGAATAAGAAATGCAATGTAAACTAAATACCACTTAAAAAAACAAAAAAGACAGACTTAACTAGGTATTCCTTAATATTATTTGCTGTTTTTGTAAAAAAATAAGTTAAAATATCTTTTTTCAGTGTGTTTAGATATTTAATTTTTCCGCAAATCTGTCAGTATTTTGTTTACATGCGGAAAACGACCTCAATGTCCACAGAAGCGATTGGGCAAAATTTAAACAAAAGTGCCCGTGTTGACTTTCTAAGATGCCATTAAAAAAATGTAAGTGCATCTAAACTATTCTAATCTAGTTATATTTCGATAAAATACTTTAAAAAAATCATAAATGCAAAAGCCCTAAAATATGCGTTTATTTATGAAATATGCACTAATGTCTCAAATATGCTGTAACGTCTCAAATGTGCATTTATATGCACAATAAAATTTTATTTTTGGATTCTGTGTCTTTCAAAATGGATTTCTGTGCAACTCTCGTATATGTGCATACACCCTAACAAAACGTGCACTAGCATATAAATCCGGCCCCTGGTCATTACTCATCAAGAATTCTATGTTTATCTGCTTTAGTCAAGGCGGATGACTTTTCTTAATTTCAAATTAAAAATTGACACAGTTATTTACAAAATAAAAAAACCTAGATTCTTAAGACTTTTGAATGAAAATGTTATAAAGACTTTTCTTGTTTTTCTCGAGTGGTCAAATTTTCTATATAATATAATATATATACCTATTTAATGATAAAAAAATAATTTATAATACTTTCAACACCACAATTCCATATGTAAATTTTTCTTACAAAATTTGTATGACATAGTGTAATAATTGTTATCTGAATATTATATTTTTTGATCTCTGCCATATTTCATAGATTTCACTACCTTGTAATTATACTAAACTAACTTCTAGAAGAAAATGTCATTCTTTCGAAAAGTCGTGATAATTTTTGTATCGATTTAAAATCGTGTAGTTAATAAATAATTATGTATTTATAATCATACTATGTTTATTATAGAGTAATTTATAATATATATATATTTGTAAATATATCTTCTAAACTTACTAAATTATTATGTTTAGGACATTTTTTAATTGAAATCCTAGTAGACTTAAGAAATTGTGAAATAAAACAACACTTTGTCTAATGTACAAATTTAATTGTATGAAATAAAATATGTTACAAACAATACACATAATATTTTATTTATTTCTATAAATCAATTCATTGTAATAGCTAAAAAATTAAAGAACTAAAATCTATCAGAAAATCTGTTGAATTGTATTATAATACATCTGACACAGAACAGCCAATAATCAATCGCTATAAACCAAGAGGTTGAACCCACAAAACCCCCTGAATGTCCTCAAATACCAACAACATTTAATGCGCATTTCATTTAAATGACAAGCTTTATTACATGTAATTCAATTTATTTTTAACATATTGTCGACATTACAAATTATAAGAAGTTTAAGATGTTCACAACATGACATGAAACGTTATTATAAAGAAGGGGGGAAAAAGTAATACAAGCGATAAAATGAAAGTATAAAAAGATAACATAATATTATTAACATACAAAAGAAGTTAAAATACAATTATACATCTATACAAGTTCAAAGAAGTACACCGAGTTTGCTAAGAAGACCCTATTTTAAGAATTTATAAAATAGCGTCTACCTAAACTCACCCTCACGCAATTGGAATATATCAACACCCGAAGCAATTTGGTTGAACATAGTTATCGCCCTCCCAATTGGTATTACCAATGGCAGGTTGGTTCTGCACCTTGGGAGAATAAACAACTCATGCTCTCTATTTCTAAGATATCAGGTACATATAGATAAACACTGTCCAGAATTGCAGAGTTCTCATTTATATCTCGTATAAGTCTAAAAAACTACGTAGCTAAATAAATATCTCTTCTAAATTGAAGACTGCAGTATGTAAGCATACCTAAGAGAAAGTCAGTTGGATAAAGCCACGGTAGTATCCATACAACCTCAAGTAAAGGAGTCTCAAGAATTTCTTCTGAACCCTCTTGACCATGAGATCGACAATACTGACGTTATACCTAATTGAAAATAAAAATAATTTATCTGTAGCTGTAGTATATTAGCGATAAAATATCTATTTTTTAGTGTATCAAATTATTCGACCATTCCCAGCAAATCATTCAGTAAACAACTTTTAGCTGTATCAGCAGATTGATTGGCGATATTAAATACGGTCTCGCAATGGATAATTAGCCGAATAATCATTTCCCATAGTATCATATTTTCTTATGACTGTAATAATAAATAAAATTTCACAAGCTACTCGATTTAAACCGCTGACTCTATAATTAGTCCAATATAATTATATACTAGAATATAAGGTTTATGTATTACTTTTGATTGTATAAATAACGAATAATGATTTATCTAAATGTCACTCGAATCCAAGTACCTGTGGCTCGTAACTATTTCAGTAGATTGTCATTGTATTTATACTATTGTACCAATCGTTACGCTGCTAATAAAAACTCGCTCCTGCTACATCTTCGACTTCATCATCATCATCCTCAATCCACACATTGAACACTACAGTAGTGACCCAACATATGTTTATGCCATATTAATTATCTACACTCGAGAATCATATTCCCTTCTTATAGCTACACAAGATAACTAACTTCCAAACAGAACTTGAACTTTTGTTCTGACGCTACATAATGGTATGGCTTACTTACTACCTACTCACTAGGGATTCCAATCCCGGGATCCCGAGCTATTTTCGATACCTATGAATCCCGGGATTGATAAACATAATCCCGAAACTTTCGGAATTGATTTTTTTATCAATTTTTATGGAAAATAAAATAAAAACGACAATACAACAGAAAAAATACTTTTAATAACAAATAACTATATTACAAATAATTGAATGAAGTATGATTTATACCCATGTGTAAGTTGCCGATTCATTTATTTTTTCACATAAATTAATAAAAATGAAAAAGATTGGAAAAAAGCAATGCTTCGCACTATTAACAAAGTAACTCTACCATGATCTCATACGTTTTACGGCTGTTTCATTTTTGGCTGACTAATTAGATTTATGAAGCGGAAAGGCCATAAGTACACCATGATTTGCTTTACTATTTTAAATTTCGCTAACCCATTCATTAAGTCTTTACTATCAGAAACAGCAATCTCATAATAAATTCACATTATTATTTATAATACAATATTATTTACTCCATTATACTTAT
The DNA here is from genome assembly GCF_057557595.1 of Rhyacophila brunnea. Classification (NCBI taxonomy): domain Eukaryota; kingdom Metazoa; phylum Arthropoda; class Insecta; order Trichoptera; family Rhyacophilidae; genus Rhyacophila; species Rhyacophila brunnea. Next base: position 15,778,476 of record NW_028232893.1, on the reverse strand, counting down.
GTATTTCCATGATTGAACGTATACGATATTAACAATAAATGTCTTAGATAGTATAAAAATTATACTAGATTTATTTTTGGAGGATTTTATCAATGTAATGTGTAAATATAAAAATTTTATATTAACAATGGGAAAAAATGCCAATCCCGGGATCAGAATTTTGATACGGGGTTGGATTCCCTACTACTCACTAAGCTAGTAGGACATTGCAATAAGAATTTAAGTTTTTGATGTGCATTAGCGCATTGCAAATGATTCATCTATAATAAAATGTGTATAAGTATTAATTATTGTCATCGACATATCGTGAGTTGCTGCGAAAAGTTGGTAAGTCGATAATTTAGGTATTTAAAGTTAACAACAGATTTAAAATTCAATGGCACGTAAAGCACAAAGAAATTAGCATTGTGCCTGATTTTAGAGGGCATGTCAAACTTCAAATTGCAATTACTCCATAACATGATTTCGAGACTTACCAACTTTTGGCAGTATGACGAGTCTTTACTTTTGATGATGTGAATGAATGATTTATGCATAGCTAGGAGTGTTAGGACTTCCCGACTTAATAATATTATCATTCATCGTGTTTTAGAAACGGTCCTTGTGCTCTATTTCAAATTAGTAAGCCCCCTAATAAATCTTCTGACGAATCAATTGAGTCATTTGCGACAAAGAAAACCACTGCTGCTTTACATAAACAATTATTATCTCACTGCATGATGTTATATAAGAGCATAATTCAGTGCAATGGCAGATAATTTTCAGCAATAGGTGGGACGTAATTTTGCATGCGTTGCCAGTCGGAGAGCGATAGTCGACTTGTGAGCACGTCAACTTCTTATATGATGGCGTCGGAGGAATTAATTCTTAAATCGTGTAAAGATGACTAAAAAAAGCTACGTATTTACAAAACATGACAATGAATATATTATTATTACTTAAATAACAATAAACATAATATTAAATGGACGCATGTTGAATTTTTATGACAAATTATGTTTTTTTCGTTTGCACAATCTGTGCGTCGCGTAAAGTCATGATCGTTTTAGACCAAGCCTCAGTTGAAGTATAGCCTTAAACCAAAACAACCCAAAACATCACTCCACGCGCACGTTAAAGCCTATCTAATCATCTACAACTGCATAGTGCTTGACGTTCAGTATATGCGCATGTCGACAACACTCATTGTAAGGTAACACTCAAAGGAATTCGAGAGAGAACTGACAGCCCGGTGGATCACGCTGTTTGGTTCGCCAAATCAGTTAACATCAGACTCTGTTTCATCAGACAGTGTTTTTCAAACTTTTACATTTAGAGCTGTAAATTTATTTTTTTCTCTTTAGGATAGATTCGAGGACTTTTTGGAAGGCGTAAGAAAGAATGTTCTCTACGTTATTATTATAAAATATTATTAGACATAAGACAATAATCAATAAGTGAATTTATGGCTGACCGAATTTCTACATTATTTATTATGTTATGTTGTTAAATACTATAGTAAGGGATGTTTTTATATAAATAAATAAGGGATACTTGTGGATGAAGTACTGATTAGACAAGATAAAGATGTATTGTGGACTAGCACACAAATGGCTTTCGCCTAATCGGATGTATCTGTATTTTTCTATACTACTAGCGAGTACCTAGCATGCGTTGCAATGCCACTCAAAGAAAGAAAGTGTTTATGTTTTAATTCTGTTTATTGTAGTGCTTTTGGATACACAATATTTATTTTTTTACCGTCTGGTGCGTGCACAAATAGATCAGAAGGTTTTCCAACGCCTGAGCAGGCCACATACAGCGTCCATATGAAAAGCATGGATTTTCCAAATTTGATATAGGAACGAATACGAATAGAAGAAGAAGAAGAAAAAAAAGAAGATGGTTGTACTAATTCAAAAACCTTCGTGAGCATGCGCACAATGCAATCGGATGAATGGTATAGGAACACATTCGAATAGAAGAAGATGGTTGTACTAATTCAGAAACCTTTGCAGGTGTGCGCACAACAACTGACCAAGATGTCATCGCAATCGGATGAATGTTATGGGAACGCATACGAATAGAAGAAGATAGAAGTATAAGAAGAAGAAGAAGAAGAAGAAGAAGAAGAAGAAGAAGAAGAAGAAGAAGAAGAAGAAGAAGAAGAAGAAGAAGAAGAAGAAGAAGAAGAAGAAGAAGAAGAAGAAGAAGAAGAAGAAGAAGAAGAAGAAGAAGAAGAAGAAGAAGAAGAAGAAGAAGAAGAAGAAGAAGAAGAAGAAGAAGAAGAAGAAGAGGAAGAAGAAAAAGATGGTTGTACTAATTCAGAAACCTTTGCGGGTGTGCGCACAACAACTGACCAAAGTTTCATCGCAATTGGATGAATAGTATAGCAACGCATACGGAACAGAAAAACAAACATTCATTTATATATATATATATATATATAGATGTGCTGATGGCGAGACATTTGAAATTTATAAAACTTAAACCGATATGTTTAGGCTATACCTACAATAATTATACCGATCATAACAATGCATAGATTTTACAATTCGCATTATCATGGTGGTGAAAACAGGTACCTATAAGCTAACCACATAAGGGTGAAGTTCGATAGTTTTGACAGAAAATATGACGTAGTTGGAGCGATACTGAGCGAGATAAAACGATGCAGTAGGCTTCACGTAAGAGTAGTCGGAAATGATAACGGAAACAATAATAAAACGTACACTGTGTGACACTAGTAGGCCATCCATGGACTGAAACCGTATGCGGTTTCGAACCGTGTGCTATATACTAAGCGTATCTTTTCTGGTCAAGGAAATATATTTCCACAAAGTATATTAAAAGCATCTGATAGTATCCGTTTATACCATACACTTGCACTTACAAATTTAGTGAAAATATATTTTCATGAACAAAAATCGTAAGTTTAGTATGGCACACGGTTCTAATCCTCATACGGTTTCAGTCCATGGATGGCCTCTAGTTCGTGCGCAGTAGAGGAAATCATAATCCGCGCAATTGCAAGGTTAAGTTGTTCCACTATAATATCGGACCATCCACTTGTACAGATTAACACAATAATAAAAATGAAGCATAGATAAATTTATATTGTCTGTGCCTTTCGAATTCCATATTGGAAACTTGGTTACTGATGAAGGTGATAAATTGTTTTTCAATCACAAAAACATTATAATTGCCTTTTCTGTGGTTTTAATAAGTAATGAAAGAAAAAATATTTTTTTGGGCCGTTTTATATCTTGTAATAATAATTACGGTTATACAGATCAACGATTTGATGAACGACATATCCATGATGGACAATTTATTTCAGTAAAAAAAACTTTTTCATTATAAAATATTGTATAACTTTATATGTGAGATAGATATCCTCAAAAGGTTCGAATTTTTCACCCCTTCGCGTAATAAGGCGTGTAAAATCGCACATCCTTAGGCGTTTTCTAACCAAGAAGGGATGATTTCAGGATCACAATGTGTATTTTACGCGTGGTTATATTTGACACACCCTTATACGTGTAAATAAGGGATGATGAGGTGGAAAATAGAAAGATTTAGCTTTCTAAATTATTGTAGAATCGCTATCAATTGGCAAACAAAGTATGAGTATAAATGTTACTCAAAAATATAATGCAGAAATCAAGTAAAATCCATTACAAAGTAGTGTTATAATGAACCCATTTTTAATAATACATTACGTTCAAGGACGACCAAGAGGACTAGCATTATTGAGAAAGCTATGTAGTAGCATCTCTTCTATTCCTCCCTTTTCTCTCTAATTCACTTGAAATTGAAAAAACTGTCAGTAAAATATATAAGGTTTGTAAGAACCCCTCTTCGGGTGAAGGCCTCCTCCAAACCTCCAAAGAAAGAGATCTCACTGGACTGGACTGGATAGATGCAAGGTTTGTTTTATTGCGTGGTTGTATTTTCCTTTGGAGGGTTTTCTTCTATTCCTCCTTTTTCTCTCTAATCCACCTAAAATTGAAGATACTGTCAGTAAAATATATATGTGAAAACTTTCGTTCGGGGCATAAAAATTTGACGAGTTCATTTACCTACACAAAAACATCTAAAAATTTGAAAATATATATTGTTATACAATTTAGTGCTCGAATAAGTTTATGATGCGTAGGTACACAAAATAAAAAAATAAAGGGAAAGTAATTGTTTGTAAGATAAATGCTTTATTCAAGAATATTCTGAAGTTGAAGAAATTTTGAAGGTGATAGGTACCGATTATAAAGTCTCGTATTCACTAGGGGACACATGAAGCAACATGTTGCGGAAAATGACGCTCATCATCTACGTCGATGTCTCGGGAACAATGTCGCAGAACATTGTGCTTGTACACACCACGACTCACCAGTGTTGCCATGTCTACTGAAATTTCAGTAGATCTATTGATATTTTTTGATATTTTTGGCAATATACTGAATCTACTGATATTTTATGAAATCTACTGATATTTCCGCGTTCCACAAAATTCCCACTTAATAATCCCGAAATATTTCTCCTAAAAAAACGAGCCGACTATGAAAAATTGGGAATCTGCGGCCCGCGGAGATATTTCTCTCTTAAAAAAAACGTGCCGACTATGAAAATAGGGAACCTGTGGCCCGCGGTGAAATTTTTCTCGTCAAAATTGAGAAACAGAAATCTACTGATATTTTGTCGAATCTACTGAATTTTTTTTGTTGAAATGTTGCACGAGGAGGTTGTGTTGGTGAGTGTTGCGTACATAATATGTAAATAATATTTATTATAATCGAGTAGTAGTATCGAAACGTAAGAGAATGAAAAGGTAGTGGGTGCGGAACTACTTACTACGAAGTAAGAATGAATATTGTAAGTGTTTTCATTTCCTTACATTGCTGCTATGTTGAGAGGCACGTCACGCACCTATCTACACTCGCTAATACCTGATGCTGGACTGATGCGCAGCAAATGCGTTAGCTCGCGTCACATAAACCTGCCGCACTATGTTGCATGCAACGCTGCAGCGACACGTAGACTATGTTGCGCGTAATGTTGAGGGACATTTTTTCTCCTAGTGAGTAAGGAAAGGGAAGAGCTCCTCAAGTCGGACCAACCAGCTGTTAGGCCCATCGAACCGTCAGACATGGTCACCACAAAGACAGTTTTATTGCATTCAAAAAATTTGCAGCGTCATGCTGCCAACTCTTCATTTAGAATGTTCGGCAGTTTTGTATTAGCTTTTATTACTTTGCTATTAGTTATTAGCTCACTACAATTTTTAATATTGTCTCTACATGCTCATCTCTCCAATGGGTGCCTACTCTTAACTTGAAGTCATGTCAAATTTAATCAAAGCACGTTTGAGTGCATGGCGACCTCAGTGACTTTAGTAACTACTTCTGAGACATTCCTAGTCATATGAAATTATGCTTCACGCCCAAACGTGTGATACGCCCGATTAAGACCGGATGTAGTGCGGGGCGGGTGTAGTTTGGTGGGCCCATTAACTTCAATGTCCTTTCATGAATACGAGGTTTTAATAAACAGATTGTATATAATCAGTCTTTTTCTTCGAGTACAATGGTTTCCTTGTTTCAGCAACAGAAGCGAACTCAGTGAAAGTTTCGCCGCCTTATTTGTTTACACTCCTCAAAACTTTCCTTTTGTGCATAGCAATAAATACAGTATTATCATAAAGGACGCTCCGCGTTCGCGAGTCGTGCTCATATATTTAAATTTTCAATTTTAAACTAGCGAATAGTTTGCGATGCGAACTGAATACTATCCATCAGATAATAGAATATTGCACAAACGTACCCAGATTTGTTACCGTAGGGGACGAGATATTAAATAACTTAGTGCAACAGGAGGGTGACACGCAATGTGTCCAATACTGTAGGTTGCTATAATTTATTGTTCTATAGGTACGCCGTAAAAAGACAGAGAGCTAAGCCAGGCCTTATCAAAAAAATACTTATACAGTTCCCCGTGTCACATTTTTGTGGAAGTTTTATGCAACTGTACAACTGACATGTAATTATATATGCTCATTTACAGAGCATAGACAATTGCGCAACGGAAACGACATAGTTGTCATAAAGCGCTCCCAAAATGTAGTTGACATAAGCAGCTCATCGATTCCCTTTTAATATCTTAATTCAAAAGAATTAATATAAACCTTTACACTCAAAACATAGTTTAATATACTGTCATTTTATCGTACCGTGTAATACGCAATTGTTCTGCATACTAAATATAAATCAATATAAACACCCACATGTGTTTCAGTAAATGAGACCCTAACCATACCACATCGCAATCGTCTGAACGATATATAACATCGGGGGTAAGATCCTCTACTTCTTCTACCCCCGATACATTTCACCGTGAGCTGTTGTATCGGAAACATAATACCCTATAGCATTGAGATCAAGTCATGTCTAAATAATAAAACACTTAAAAATACGTGACAATAAAAACTACTTTAATTCAAGGGAACAGAATAAAATAATATGTAGGTAAGTAAATTAGAAATACAATCATATTTTTGTATTATATTTATGTAGAATTCTGAATGTCATCGAATAATACTGCCGCGATACATTCTATCTCGCGGTGAGCAGGTACAATGAAATGAAGACGTTGATTTTGTTTTATGTGGCATGAATGTGAATGTTGACATAGTTCAAGGACCAAAATTTATAAGAAATCGATATTTGAAGGAGCGTAGTATTGAAACCATTGATGGAAAATGCCGTAAACGGGCCCAATTTTGAACAGCGGCCGAAGGCGGCCATTTTTTAGTTATTTTAAACATGTTTTTATTATTTTGAAATTTATCAAATCAGATATTGAAATTTATGTCACTTTTTACGCTTTTCAGGTTTTCAAAATTATGTATTTTCAATAATAAAAATCAAATAATATTCTTAGATCTCGTCTCACTATGCTCTGTGCATAATAATTATACACTAATGCTAAAAAAGGAATTGAAAAAATTGACTGTGAAAAATTCTCCCCCACGTCTACATTTTTGCCTAGCCCCGTTACTGATGCAGCGGTGAGAGCATATTGTTTGCGGGCCAGTGGCGTAGTGTGAGCTCGTCTGGAAAAGTTTTCCGAGTCGGCGCGAGGAAAAAACTTACAATATATTAAAAAGCTCTGCCCAGCCACTGGAAATAACTGCTCCATAATAATATCTACTGCCAGGAAGACGTCATATAAATATTCAGCAGAAACGAATCGCATATTATGTATATCGTACAATACACTTGCTTTAAATACCCGGCATTTCACAGATATACGATTAATTTACTTGTGATTCTACTTAGATTTAAATAGAATCACAAGTAAAAATTATAATCAACATTGTTTTGTTTCAATATTGCATTGATATTTAAGAAAAACAGGTTATACGATTACTGATCTTCTTCTCGTATGAGGGCAAAATGCAGAATATAATACAAACAACCAATGCACATTAATATACAGTCAATTTCATTTTGCTTCTTTATACAATTATCATTAACGGTTTTATGGTAATACTGTTTGCAATATTATTTCAGTAAAACTGAATGAATATTTGAAAGGTGCTCGTCAAATCTTTTCAACTTTCAAAACTACATAAAAAATCGTTTTTGCGTTTACTATAATACTAGAAACACATTAAAAATATGTCACGTGAGCATACATTAGAATGTTAGATAACGCTAAGCTCGGGTCATGGGCAAAAGGTTTGCAATGTAGTTTTAATTAGTAATTTAATATTATCATATATATAATATAGATGCTCCCATCTGGTAGCACATTTTAAGCCGAAACAAACAGCATCAGTTAGTAAAATCTCTCAACAATGTATCAGAACTACACTACGGTCTACTCACACGTATTCTGCAAGTTAACACATTTTTTAGTCACATGATCTGTCATATATTTAGTTTTAGTCTCATTTTAAGAAAGGCACTCCTTGTGATCACGATTTTAATTTGTATTTCCTGAGACTGGTCTCATTTATTATTGACCAATACTCCTAAAATTAGGAGTTAAGAGTAACGTTGGAATAAAACTGTTGGCTGCGAATCCATGGTGAATGATCGAATTACTAGCAAAAAGTATGTCAAGATATCCGATAAGAATCTTAGAGTAGAATTAGTGAGTTATATTTTTCCTTATTACAGCTTTATGCCCCAAATAATGTTATAATATTATTATATTACCGTCTGGCACTCACCCCCTTTAAAGCTCTTTCATAAGTAAGTGCAAAAGTTTCTGTCGGAAGAAGTTTTTAAACATTTTCCATTGTTTTTCACAAGCGGTAATCATTTTTGCATCTTCCTTGTCTCTTAAGTTATTCCTTTATCTGCGAGATAACAAATATAATATGCATTTTAATTATACCACTAAATCAACTAGTTTCAAAGGGTCTGAACAAACATCTCACAATTTTAACAAGATATGAATACCTATCTACTAAGACAATATTTGAAAGAATCGTTTAATATTACTTTGTCTTTCAGATAAATAGTACCTTCTTCTTCTTTCAGGCGCTACAACCATATGTGGATGTTGGCCTCATTCAGCACTTGTCTCCATCCATGTTTGTCCAAAGCCACTTCATTCTTGTTTCGGACGACCCAAATCTTTAAATCCAACTCGACAATATCCCTTCATCAAATACAAGATCGACTTTATTTGCCTTCCGGCTTCTTGAATATCAGTTTCTTTGTCATAAGTGACTCGTTCATCTTTTGCACATAAGCTAGCCATTTAATGTGGCCTAATTAATTTGGTCAAATAAACAATGTACGGTATGTTGGTTACGTTCTCAATGATGTATTCTCATGCCTATGGTCACAATATTGAAGCTCAATTTGGACGAAAAAACGGAAAAGATTTCTGGTTGTACGATGTTTTTAAAATAAGTACAAAATACATTAATAGTGTGAATCATTTTACAATGTTTTTTTATCTGTTTTATCGATATCTTAATAAACTAAATTTTGATGATAAACACAATCATAAAATAATACATCCGAATTAAAAATGTGGGAACCTTTAACGAATTACCATTTTAGGACGTTTTTTTTAAGTTATTGTGAGTTAATCTTTGATTAAATAAAATATATTTTTCATTATATTTAGATACACATTAAGCAATTAAAATACTAGCAACCCGCAGCGCATTTACTTTCATATTTGTATTTTTTTGGTTTCGGTTGAAAATTTCTCTTCGAAACTATTTTTTGATTATTGTATATTATTATGTTATGTATTCAAATAACCAATGACATACCTACTATAAGTAAATAATAGATCTTAAAAGTCAGATTCCATAACTGAGATTTTTCTCCTAATACCCCTTTGAAGTTTTCATCTGCCTTTACGGAGAGCTTACTCAAGGAATCCGGTCCAAAGTCCTACGAAGCTTTGAACGGCTTTCTAGGATTCAATGGGATGTCCATATGGAGATTTGGAAAAGGCCGTTGCATGCAAATTGATGCATACAAATGCCTCCCTTCGACTCGGGCAATGGGTGCACTATTCGTATTGTGCATAGCGAATTTTGTTCACTGCAATTTGCAGCTAATGCAGCTATGTGAGCGGTATTTTGTTTGGAATTCTACTTAGTTCCACATATTTACCACACTTTATATAATAGTTATATTACCAAATATAAATATCATTGTATCTATTAGAATTAAATTTTCTGCCTGTTATATTAAGGGGGGACATGCTCAGCGTAGGTCAAAATGGAGCTTTTGTTCTATTTTCAAAGCATGCTCCGGGACATACCTTAAACGTTCTAGATAATCTATTTATATAATTTTGAAGCCTTATTATCCTTTATATTTATTTTAAACATTTTATGACTGCATAAAGTATTTTTATTACATAACATAGTATTCTTTTAAACCTCTCGCTCTAATGTTTTAGAATATAGTCATATTTCAGTACATAAATGCGCAGTGGTGTTAAGATTTTTTATATTTATTAATTTTTAAACGCATTTATAAAACCATCAGTATAATTCCCGAATAGCCAAAATTCCATAAGCCTTAATCCCGAACGGTGAAAATCCGAAAGCCGAAATCCCAAAACCTGAAATCCCGTAGACCGAAATCCCGAAATATTTATCAATTTGTAAATATAGGTAAGTTGTATCAAACTACAATGTAAAATCGGGTATCTAGAGAATTTTGTAATACTGTTGACAATAAACGTTAGATATTTTTTTCGCTTACTGCTTCAGCAAATAAAAAAAATATCATCGAAATATTTTTTATTTTACAGAATGTGTTATTAATATATAAATAAATAAACCTTTAATAATATTTAATTTAATTAATAAAATTTCTGGTAAAAAAACTTGAACCGAAAGGGATTCGAATTCACATTTTCACTGCCTGAGCGAGTGCTCTTATCTTTTAAGCTACCGATCCACTGAAATTATAGGTGTTTCAAAATCCACCAATAAAAAAGACCAGCTTTATAATTAGATTGATAATTACGTGGTTCTTTCGACCATGTCCGATCCTAATAGGATGATATGGGCCTCCACAGAGTAGAGGTTTGTATTGACAAATTTTGTTTTTTACGAAAAATGGATGTCAGCCACTTGCTCAACCTATTAGGTCCATACCCTGACACCCACAAATTGAAAAACAATATGTATACTTGCTAGACCCAGGATTCGAACCTGGGACCCACGGCGTCATAGTGCAATGTTTAAGCCGCGCGGCTGCCGTGGGCATTAGAACGTGGGTAGTAGAATAATACCATATGATTAATATATACTAGTCGTTATTGCTCATCTTTATATTTATATTTAGTCGCTAGCTTTCGATTTATAAAATATGCAGTCCAATAAAACAGAAACGCTGACGTTATTTCAATTATTCTAAGTATTACTAATGATAGGTTCTCACTAAGTAATGACACATTCGCCTTTTCTACAGATAAAATGCAGACTCTTTCTATCGTTATCAAATTCGATAATTTGGACAATCGGTAAAAATCCTCTTAAAGAAATTGTCATTTTTCAACATTTTCCGATGAAAAGCGATCCGAGTCTAGACGGGGCGACGATTTCTATTAAACCTTAATATACGAGTTCTAAGGCTTCGATCCAATTCACATATATTTAATCTCTTACAGAATATCTATTTAACACACCTGATGCAAGACAATTCTTGTTATAATCATCGTTTTCAGAACAGGCTTCATTCAAGCACATTATATTACTCGTATTATATTGTAATAATATATCATCGATATTATATAACCAGACTTATTTTAATCTTTATAATATTATGCCGTATTATGATGGTAAATTGTGTGTCATTGACTCTGTACTTTGGCAAACTATTAATTCTTCTGTTAATAAATACGTCCTCCTCCTGGATCTCTTTACACCTGTCTTTCTTTTACCATTCACCAAATCAGTGCAAGATTTGACTATAACGACGCATTCTTGAAATTTCTTAGACTGACTGAGTTACAAATATTGACCTTCTCAATCTCAATCAAAACTCAGATATCTTAACATACTTTTTACTAGCAATTCGATCATTCACTGTAGATACACAGTCAACAGCTTTATTCCAACATTAGGTACTGTTAACTCTTAAATTTATGAGCATGGGTCAATGAGAAATAGAACCAATCTCAGGAATTCAAAACTAGAACTAAGATCGCAAGGAGTGCTTTTGTCAAAATGAGACGTCTCTATGGCAATCGATACCTTAACCTAGGTCTGAGAGGCGGCTCTCGTGGTGCAGTGCGTAAGGCGCTTGCCTTCCACCCGAGAGTTCCTGGGTTCGATTCCCGGTCAGGACACACAATATTTATGTGTTTTTCTCAAAGCTGGGGATTGTTCAAAATTACCTTGTACGAAAAAGCAAGGACATGGTTATTAATAATTCTAAAAAAAAACCTAGGTCTGAGACTGCGTATGGTTCGTTGTTATGTTATCTAAATGCTTTTCTATTATATGGAAGTATGGACGCTAAACCAAAAGATTTCACGGAAAGTTGAAGTTTTTTAGATGTGGCAAAAGCCGGAAGGCGCTGTTGTCGACTAAATGGGGGGAGCTTGTTAGTTCACAGCTAGTTTTAATACGTAGTCAAGAAGATGTTGTTCGAGTATAGATACATTCTCAAAATATCTTAGACTAACCTAGTGACAAATGTTGACTTTATCAATCGACTGATAAAATATCGTAAAATTCTGCATCTGAAGCCTCTGTGAAGACAATATAATTACGAAATTAACCTACAAACACAACACAAAATATTTTGACCATTTAGAAAATTGAAGAAATTAATGGAGGAATATAACTTCATTTAATACTATAATCGAACAAGTTTTTAATTACATGATGCCATTATATAATTAAATATTTGAAGTAATCTCTTTAATCAATCTCTACGAATAAATTAATTTAAATATGTATATAAGATAAGTGTATTAAATGAAGATCATGTCGATACACGCCTTCACAATATCACATAATCGGCTGATGGACCTTCATTAATCAGGAGCTGTAGACCCTCTTCACCCAGCCAAAGATCAACTTCTCTGTCTTCCACGTAGCGAGACATCAATGAATTAAGTTAAGTAAAAATCGTAACGCCAACACGTTACTGTTTTTCCAAGTCGATCCCGCCAAAATTAAAATATGCGTAGATATATGTTTTAACTAATACACTTAGGTACAGGCCATCGGTTAAAAGTTGTCGGTATATTTTTTAAGTGTTTGTTTTGAAAACATTCATCCACAATATTATAATAATTATTGGTGTTTTGCACGGTGTTGTATTACCAACATAAAACATTCTGTTTACAAGGGTTAATTAGTGGCTCGTCTGCTGAAATTTAATCACTAAATTTGGTCACTCTACGTGGCGTTCAAACCACTAAACATGTTTTAACAAGCCACTTTTAATAATTATATTGGTTATAATCACAAAACGTGATAAGTAGACTTGTTTCAAAGTCAGCGTATGAATTTATTTTCAAAATTACATGATATTAAGTAAATTCTGAATGTTTGAAGCTTCTATAGAGTTAAGATTGGCCTCATGTAATGATCATCACTAATTACAGTTCTCACCAAGGCCCAGTATTATTACAATTCCGCTGTTTTGAGCCTATTTTTGTATTATTATCAAGTATTAATAATCATGCATCATGAATAGCTGAGAATGCGTTTGATAAAGATTTGCTTTATCGCGCCATTGTTCTTATCAATCTACTCGACTGAAATGCAATGCACTCACTCTTTGGGACCTGATAACGTCCCTACATTTTTTTTTAAAGGGGTGTGTTGATTTTGTCAAAGGCCCACTTGCATATATTTATAATCTTACAATGGAGACAGGTATCTTTCCGGAAACGTGGAAGATGTCGAAGGTTACTCCAATCCATAAGAGTGGTACAGAGTCATCAGTGGAAAATTACAGGCCGGTAGCTGTTCTCTCTGCACCAGCAAAAGTTCTTGAGATGATCATGCACAACATGATTTTTCCAAAAATTGAGTCATTTATAATAAATGAACAGCATGGATTTAGAGCAGGCCGATCAACGGAAACTAACCTGATGGTATTTACCAATTATGTGTCATCGGCCCTGGATAGAGGTCACCAGGTTGACTGTTCTTACAATGACTTCTCGAAAGCATTTGACAAAGTCGATCATGATGTCCTGATGGAAAAACTCCAACTTATTGGATTGTCTGATCGATTTTTGAAGCTATTCGGGAGTTATTTTAGGAACCGTCAACAATACGTATCGTACGGCCTTTATCAGTCACAGACCTTTAACACATTTTCTGGTGTCCCTCAGGGCTCAAACTTAGGGCCGTTGCTGTTCACGATTTTTATAAATGACATAGCATTGGTAATAAAAAATGCTATGTTTTTTTTGTTCGCTGATGACTTGAAACTCTTTTTGGAAGTTGTCACCTTGGACGATTGTCGTCAGCTCCAACTTGATATAGATAATATATTAGATTGGGGCAGGCGTAACAAACTAGAATTCAATATTGATAAATGCAATCTTTTGTCGTTTACCAGAGCCTCAAAAGTGTTGTTTTTCCAATACTCGATGAATGGCAGAGTTCTGTCACGAATATCATCTGTAAGGGATCTTGGCATTACGTTTGAGAGTAAACTGACATTTATTAGCCATATAGTTACCATTTGTAACAATGCGCTTAAAATGTTGGGCTTCGTCATGCGTACTTCCCGGGTCTTTTCGGATGTTACGGTATTAAAACTTTTATTTAATTCTTTAGTTCGAAGCAGACTTGAGAGTGGGTCTATTGTTTGGGCACCGCATCAGTTGAAGTATGGCCTTATAGTGGAGAGGGTTCAGAAGAAATTCTTGAGACTCCTTTATTTGAGGTTGTACGGATACTATCCGTGGCTTTATCCAACTGACTTTCTCTTAGGCATGCTTACATACTGCAGTTTGCAATTTAGAAGAAATCTTTATTTAGCTATGTATTTTTTTCGACTTATACGAGGTATAAATGAGAACTCTGCCATTCTGGGCAGTGTTGACCTGTGTGTCCCTGATAACTATCTTAGAAATAGAGAACATCAGTTGTTTATTCTCCCAAGGTGCAGAACCAACCTGCCACTGGTAATGCCAATTGGGAGGGCGATAACTATGTTCAACGAAATTGCTTCGGGTGTTGATATATTCCACCTACGTGAGGATGAGTATATTATTATTATTAAACTGGCGCTAGGGGCCGTTCAGGTCTATGGCCGACTGCACAACGTTTTTCCAGGCATCTCTGTCCAGCGCTCTCTCTTCCCAGTTGACTATCCCCAGCCTTTCCGCATCCCTTTGAATGTTGTCCGCCCATCTCCGTCGAGGGCGGCCAAGAGGTCGAGTGCCAGCTGGTGTGCCTTTGTAAATCCTATAGAGAGTTCTAGATCGTTTAGATCGTACAACGTGGCCCGCCCATCTGAGCCTTCTTGACCTCAGAATATTAGTGATTCTAGGTTGGTATCGGTCGAAGAGCTCAGCGTTTGTGCGGATGCGCCACCGGTGGTTCTCATTGACGGGTCCAAGTATTCTCCGGAGGATTCTGTTTTCAAACACTTGGAGCGCCTTTTCTTGTTTTTCTGTTAAACCCCACGTTTCACATCCATACATGACGATTGGCTTGATGACCACGTTATACACCCGGAATTTCGTTTTGATGGACAGCATTTTGGACCTGAACAGACGACTCAGCGCGAAGTACGCTGCATTTCCACTTCTCAGTCGGTCAGAGAGCTCTAGGGACATTTCATTTTTAGAGGTAATGTTGGAGCCCAAGTACTTGAAGAGAGAGGTTCTCTCGAACGAGGAGTTTCTTATTCCAATGTTTCCAGAGGGTTCAATGCCTCTTGTCATTTTCAAATACTTGGTCTTTCCCACATTTACTCGTAGATTCAACCTTTTCGCTGTGTCCTCCAGAGGAGTGAAAATATCTCTGACTTCTTCTTCAGATTCTCCGAGCACCACCAAATCATCTGCGTAGCCCAATATTTTATGGGACCCATTCAGGGTAACTCCACCTTCTGCTTTCAGAGCTTCTCTAACGGCTTTCTCTAAAGCTAAGTTGAACAGCATTGGTGATAAGGAGTCGCCTTGTTTTAGTCCTGCTGTCACCTTAAAAGATTCTGATATACTACCTTGCATATGAATTCTACTTCTGGATCCGTCCATGCATACTTTTATTATATTTATAAGTTTTGACGGTATTTCAAATTCTTTCAATATATTCCAGAGAGCTTCTCTATCAATAGAGTCATATGCGGTTTTAAAATCTACAAAGAGACAGTGTACATCTTGGGCGTATTCCCATTTCTTTTCAAAGATTTGGCGCAGTGTAAAGATTTGATCGGTAGTACTGCGGTTTCGTCTAAAGCCGCATTGGTAGTCACCAAGAATGTTTTCGGCATATGGTAGAATTCTTTCGAGAATAATGTTCGACAGAACTTTGTATGCAGTAGGAAGAAGAGAGATGCCACGGTAGTTTGCACAGTTGAGTTTGTCCCCTTTCTTGAAGATAGGACAGACCAGTGATTCTTTCCATGCTTCAGGGATCTTTTCTTCCTCCCATATTTGTTGCAGTAGCTCAAGCATGGCACTAAGAAAGGTTTCTCCTCCATGCTTGAGAAGCTCCGATGGAATATTATCGTTTCCTGCCGATTTGTTATTCTTTAAATAACTCAGTGCTCCCATCAACTCTGCCTTATTTGGTGGCGGTATAAGAGGTTCTGCTGTCGCGATTTCTGGCGATTCCAAAGGTTCATCTGGTACAGAGCGTTGAAGTAAGTTTTCAAAATGGGACTTCCATATGTTTAGCACTTGCTCTTTGTTTGCCACTATCTGACCCTGTTGATCTTTGATTTGTAGCGTGCTAGGTTGAAAGCCTCTTTTTTCAAAGCTCACTTTCGAGAAGAATGATCGAGTTTTATTTCGTTTTGCTTCTTCTTCCATCTGCTCAAAATTACTTTTGATGAAGCTTCGTTTGCACTTTCTCAGATGCTTTCGGACATTTTTGCACGTCTCGCTATATCGTTTCTGTGCTTCTTCGCTCTGCGTATTTTGCAGATAGAGCGCTCTTTCTGCTCTTCTCTCCTCCACCATTTGTCGGCAAGTGTCGTCGTACCAAGGGCACTTTACTTTCTTAGGTGCCAGTCCTATCGAGACTTCCGCAGCTTTTACCATTCCTTCTTTTAGTCTCTTCCACCTCTCATCGATACTCCAGGCTTCTCCTTCGGTGAGTTTTCCGATTTGGTTTTTTAACTCTTTTCTGTAGCTATCTCTTCCGTTTGGAGTTGTCAGCTTTTCTATATGGTACTTCACTCTCGTCTTTGCATTTGCGTGGGCTGTCTTTTTAAGTTTTTCCCTAAAGGTTGCTATCGATAAGTTGTGGTCCGTATCACAGTCAGCGCCTCTGTAGCTTCGAATGTTTTCAATAGCTTTATGGTGTCGTCTATCAATTAGAAAATGGTCAATCTGGTTAAAGGTCTTCCTGTCCCTTGAATTCCAAGTCACTTTATGTATATTTTTACGAGGGAAAGTGGTACTTCGGGCGATTAAGTTTTTGGCGCTGCAGAAGAGAGCCACTTTTTTACCATTTTCGTTAGAATGATCATGTAGGCTCTCTTTTCCAATAAAGGGTCTGAATACAGCTTCCTTCCCTATTTTCGCATTGAAGTCTCCTAGCACACATTTGATATCATGTCCCGGTAGCCTGTCAAAAGTCGCTTCAAGGAGATCATAGAAATTATCCTTTTCGGCCTCTCCTGAAGTCTCTGTCGGGGCATGTACATTCACAAGTGATATATTAAACCATCTTCCTTTGATTCTGAGCACACATATGCGCTCGTTTACGGGTTCAAAAGAAAGTATAGCATCTGCTACTTCTCTAGCGACCACAAAACCTGTTCCGAAAACATGTTTCCCCTCTGTGTTTCCGCTATAGTAGATAACATGCTGTCCGACTATAAGTTCTCCGCTATCCGGCCAACGGGTTTCCTGGATGGCGGTAATTTGGACCTTATATTTTGACAGTTCTTCCACTAGGTTTTGAGCTGCGCCAGCTCGGTATAGGCTGAGTACGTTCCAAAATCCTATTCGTAGTCCATTTTTCGGTCCGGGTCGTCTAGAAGCGGTTGCCATATGTCCGAGGCATTGTGTAGTATTAGTAACCTTTGGTGATTTCACGGGAGAGAGTGGTTAACCCTCTGCCCAACCCCCAACCTGGAGGGCCAGGTCTGTTGGTCCGCGGGAGATATTTTATTTTTCTCCTACCCTTGATTAGGGCATTCTCCTATCCGCCACCTGGAGACGCGCTCTCTAGGGGTTACAGACTCCCCCGAGAGGAGGATGAGTATAGGTGGACGTTATTTTATAAATTTTTAAAATAGGGTCTGCTTAACTCATCCGGTGTATTTCCATGTACCTATATAATTAATATTTTTGTATGTACATATTTGTTTAATAACATATTATCTATCTCTTTTTTATGTCATGTTGTGAACGTCTTAAACTTTAATGTCCACAATATGTAAAAATAAATAAATTGAAATTGAAATTGAAAATGTTTATTGCTCATTGTTTCAAACTTCTCTCTAGCAGATATTGTCGTCTGAAAATGCCGTACATACATAATATTAATGTTTGTTTTATATAGAATCGAAATAGCTTTTCATTTCAGTTTTAACTAAACCTTAGACTAGGACACATCGACTGCATTCAATCACTGTACCAAATCAGAATGTTAGCAAGTTATTGTCTAAAACACACACTACTATAATATATTATATATTATTATCTTCTAATAAATCCAGTTTAAATATAAAAGGTGTTTACATGAAAATGGTCCCAACGTAAAGTCAGGCCGTGACACAAAACTCTAAACTTCGATAGTAGTAAGTACTAGTTATTGGTTATACTTCGAATTCAATATATAATATCTGAGCTGAATTATTATAACACTTTACTATAAATTGTATTTATATTGGTAATATTTAAAAATCTGTACTATAACTAGCTGAAGTACATAGCTTCACATAAGATCGCTATATTGATCGAAATACGATTACATAATCTTACTTAATCTGTAATAAAACAATAATAATTATTAATAATTCAATGTAGGCATACGATACGTCAAAATAAAAAAAATCTGACAGTTGTAAAGGTAAAAAACAAGAGAACTCTTAATTTCTTTTATTTTGTTAACTGTCAATTCATGGTGGAACTGCATTGTATTGTTGTTTTTATTTAATAAAACGCAATTTTTTTGTAGTACTTATTCCACTTTTAATCAATAGATTAGGACCGGTTTCGTCTGCCTCAGTGGGACTCAGGCGGACGAAATCGGTCCTAATCTATTGATTAAAAGTGAAATAAGTACTAAAAAAAAATTGCGTTTTATTAAATAAAAACAACAAGAGAACTCTTAATTAAAATTGAATCCAAAATATGCAAACTTTGTATTACTATCATCATCATCAGCCTGAATCTATCCACTGCAGGATGAAGGCCTCTTCAAGCTGCTTCTACTTCTCTCGATGCTGTGTATTGCGTTGCCACGTATTTCCGCAGAACGTTATCATTTCATCGATCCAGCGGCCTCTAGGTCTACCTTGCGGACGTTTTGTACTTCTTGGATACCACTGGATCACTAGATTTGTCCAACGATTGTCTTTTCTTCGACCTATGTGTCCAGCCTATCTCCATTTAAGGCTTTTAATAAACTCTATTACATCGCAAACCCTTGTCTGCTTTCTTATCCACTCATTCCTCTTTTTGTCCTTTCGCGTTACGCCCAGCATGCACCTCTCCATACCACGTTGTGCTATTCTAAGTTTCTGGATCTCTCTTTTACTTAGGGTTCATGTTTCACACGCATGTGTGATCACGGGAAGCACACACTGGTTGAACACTTTGCGCTTTAGGCACTTTTGAAGACATTATTCAGGCGGCCAAAAGCACTCCAGCTTAGCTTTACTCTGCGAACAATTTCATCATATATGCATCCATCTATAGACACTTGTTGTCCCAGATACATGTACTATATTATGGTATAAATTTAAAATTGGAAGGAACAAACAAACACACTTTGTATTTTAATAAATTATATAGGTAAGCTTATTGTGCCTCATTTCGTTTTGAATACAAGAGATTTAAAAATCGTCGTTTTACTTTATATAATGAATATCCAAAATCGTTAGCTTTCCTTTGCGTCAGTCATAGTCAAGCGCGGCTCTCCCATTAGGTCATTCGGTCATTGTCCTCCCAAAATAAATACCTTACAATCGACATAATAATATTAATAATATGTACAATGTCATATAATAATATTAATAATAATCGGTGGATTTGAAATTATAAGGCGTACGCTGTGTTTTTGTTTTGTATTCTTGATGGGCGATAATTCGCCGCCAACGTCCGGCAATTCAATTCTTGACCCAAACTGAGAATTTTTATAAAATTTTCTCTCTCATTTTTCATACATTAGACAAAGAAAGATATAAAACAATATTCGACGCTTTAAGGGGGAAGGTGTTCCATGTCAGCTATTTTCTGGTATTTTCAGAGGTTAAGCCTGAATAGTACGTAAGATTTGTAGAAAAACTATTTATATCATTATGAAGCTTATTCATCGTCAAATATTTATGTAAAACATTTGATAACTACATAAAGTATTTTTATGACGTAAAATAATATTCTTTGAAACCGTGAAACGTGATAATTGAGAACGAAGCCATATTTTTGTGACATTAATAGGCTGTGATGATGACAAATTTTTCCCTTAATTATTATCTCAAACGATTTATTATAGATAGTTGTAATGTTATAAAACATAATGTAGTAAAATATATTCAGTATAATTATAATATTTGCAGTTTCTATTGGTTCTAAATCTAATGGAAGCGAGTGGACATTTTGTTATTTAAATATGCTACAATTATAGACATACGAAATAATATAAAGCTACGTATCAGAAGGTTTATCATTAATCATTGAATAAATGATGAAATATCTTGTTAGTTATAAATTTATAATACTAAATAGAGACCTTTTTAAAACAACTGTTTCCACGAAATATTCGACCATCTTGATATCCGCCAGACCCACCTGCGAATTGGTGTATGATGTATGGAATCTTTAGCTGGTATTATTTTAACTTTATATGACCAAAAAAATACGCCAACACACAAGTATTGTACAAAAATATGTTTATAAAAGTGAATGCTACAAATTGAACACAAAAATAGGCGAAACAAACACAAATTCGAACATATTATTCAAAAGGAAAACATATTTTGACATTTGAGGACAAAACAAAAAAAAATCTGAAGAAATTTGTATTTGCGTCAATTCTACGTTATGTCATACTAAATCATACATTATAATTTTTAACACTGTTGCAATCTATTTTGCCTAATATTGCAACATAGCAATCAGTTTTCTGTCCCTTTCTATAACTATCTCCCTCTACATTCAAAATAATTATGATTGTAGTAGGTATGTATTTTATAAATTGTGATAGATTTTATTTTATTTCAGTGACATATATCGGGTCGTCCAGTATTGCCATATCTACTAAAATATTATTGAATTGATATTTTAGTAAATAAGAGAATGAAGTTTTTCACCATTTGTATCTACTATTAGTTTTACTATTTTTATTTAATAAATAATACACATGAGGTTTTACGAATTTCACATTTGTTATTAAACATACTTACATAATTTAGAACACCCCAAACACATCGCGAAGTAAAAATATCTATATTTTTTACTTAGCCAAAATTATGAATCAACATAGGTTAGGTACCTACTGATGTTTATATTACAGAAAATTTAACTTTTACTAAATTATGAATTTGCGAGATTATAATAATACAGATGATTTTAAAGAATACTTTCATCAAATAACATAATAATGGATGCCTGTACTTACATAATATTTTCCAATGTAATTTTTTTTTTAAAAACTAACTTTAATTTCGAAAGTTTAGCCTGGCAATACTATGAACGTCATTTATTTCAGCGGGAATGCGAAATTTTCATCCTCGGTTTTTGACATAGGTACCTAACAATATTATCACAATTATTTATATCGATTGTACTTACAAAAAATGCCACGAACTCACTATCCGATGGCTGGAAGTTCCAAAAAAAGACGTAGGAGAAAAGATGGAAATATTAATACATTAAAAACACAAAGGTTTGAAATTATTATTTTATAATTTGACATAATTATACATAGTTGAAAAAACCACATTTCACAGAAAATTTTGGTTCACAATATTTATTTATCTTGCAAAAGGAAGTTTTGCGTATTACTTATTAATACACACAATTAAGTATAATGATCATTTGTACTTATATTATTTTTATATTATGTTTGTGCCATGTCTTATTCGAAATTAGTGTGTCTGTGACAAAAATTATAATCTGGTACAATAATTAATAGCAGCTATACATTTTGTTTTCTGTTAACTATCTACTAAACTAATATTTTTGAATGTATTATAGTATTGATATATTGCCGAAGACTATGCCTGAGCATGGAAATCCTCAAAGCATACTACCTGAACCAGAATTTCATCCCACATTTGAACACGAACACGAAGAATTTATTATAGAAAATAAAATTGAAGATTCAAGCCCTAAATTCCGTGTAGAAGGCCGTAGAATTATAGACTTTTCATATTTTTTCCAACAACTTCAATTAATTAGCCACCATGATTCTCCATTTAATTGTAATTTATCACATTTAGAAATTTTTGGGGAAAATCGGGATAACTTTAGTAGTACATTTTTTATTCAATGTAAACTTTGTGGTAAAAAATTAAAATTATATACCACTGAAATGAACAAAAACAAAATGAATCTGTGTGACGCATTTGTATCCAGTATAATCAGTATCGGCAGTGGATTTTCAAATCTGGAAGAAATGTGTTCAGCAATTGACGTACCATCGATTACAGCAAGAACATACAGAAAGAGTCAACAGAAGGTGTACGAGTGGTTTGAAGAAACCAAAAATAAGAGTATGGAAAACGCTGCGAAAGAAGAGCGACAACTTGCAATCGAAAATGGTGACGTCGATTCTTCTGGTATTCCCATGATATCAGTTGTTGCAGACGGCTGTTGGTCGAAACGTTCATACAGATGCAATTATTCCGCAGCATCTGGCGCTGCCACGATCATTGGTCAAAGAACCGGAAAGATTTTGTACATGTCAGTGAAAAATAAATATTGCGATTTGTGCGCCAAAGCTAAAAATAAAAATATCCCTGCTCAACAACATAAATGCTTTTTAAATTATACCGGTCCGTCAGGTGGAATGGAATCTACAGCAATATTAGAAGGCTTTAAAGAATCTATTAATACACATGGATTGATTTATTCAAAATTGATTGCTGATGGAGATTCCAGCACATACAAAAAAATTCTTGATTGTCACCCTTATCCGAATGTAACTGTCGAGAAAGTTGAATGTAAAAACCATTTAATTAGAAATTATTGTGGCAAAATAGAGGCATTAACCAAAGACACAAGATATCCCTTGAATGTAAGAAAAATCATTGCGTCAAGAAAAAGACGTCTGCGGAAAGCCGTCATAGGTGCAATCAAGTATAGAAAACTACAAGATAGTACTTTCGAAGAAAAGGTTATCGCTCTGAAAAAAGATTTATTTAATGGACCGCACCATGTTTTTGGAGACCATACTTCTTGTCTACCATATTTTTGTACAAATGAACCAAATACAGAGGACATGCTTGATGTAAATTATGTACCAGCATTAAAAGAATGCAGTCTATTTTCTCAATTAATGATATATAATTCTCGTTTGGTGCTAAATTCAAAAAGTTTAATTTATAATTTTTCTACTAATATTTCAGAATCTTTTAATAACATGATTGCAAAATTTGTAGGCGGCAAGAGAATTAACTACTCTCAAAGACAATCGTACATGGGACGATGTGCAGCGGCGGTAATCGCATTTAATACAAATAAGTTACATTGCACAATTCAAAAACAAGTTTATAAAAATAGCCCAAAAGCCTTCATAAATCGCTTAGAATCAAGAAGGTTGAAAATAAATAAAAAAAAAATAGGAAAATCTTGGCGAAAACCAATACATACTGTTCCTTTATCTAATCCAGATTATGGAGAGAGTTGCCAAAAACCTGATATGGACAAAAATCAATATCAATTGTTAAAAGAAACTTTTTTGAAAAAACTCAAACTGACAAACTATGAGAGGAGGGATATAGAAAGACGCACCGTATTACAATCTGAATGTGCAGAATGGCTAGAAAGGCGACGAAACCTTCTTACTGCCTCTGTTTTTGGTAAGGTGTGTAAGCGGCGAGAAAATACAAAATTTGGGCCTTTGGTAAAACGTTTATTATATAGCCAATCATTAGCCAACGTGAAAGCGGTAAAATATGGTAAAGAAAATGAATCAATAGCTTTACAACAGCTTAGTGTACAAGAACGGATTAAGATTGAGAGATGTGGATTGTTTATCGATGATGTGTATGATTTTATCGGTGCAACGCCAGATGGCATCAGCGATGATGATACAATTATTGAAATAAAATGTCCTTTCTCAGCTGCTGGAATAAGTGCAGATGAAGCTATTGTACAGAAAAAAATTAAATTTTGGAAAGTAGATAAAGACAGGAATATGGTAATAGATAAAAATCACGATTGGTACTTCCAGATTCAGGGGCAGCTTCATATTACTAAGAAAGATGTCTGTTTATTTGGAGTTTGGACGGGACATAATTTTCCTGTTAAAATAGAATTAATCAAAAAAGACGAGACATTTTGGATTGAAAAGATTGAAAAAAAGATATATCACTTTTATATGAATTGTCTACTGCCAGAAATAGTAGATCCCAGAACCAGTAGATCTATGAATATTAGAGAACCAGAAAGGCTGAATTTCTAAATTTTTATTTTAAATTTTATTATGCTTAATATATTTTCAACAAGTCTATATTACATCACTATTTTATAGTTCATCAAGATATATCTAATTTACTAATATAGTTTACTGTTACGAGACACCCAGAACGAGTGTAATTTTATGAAATTCAAAATAATATGTATACTTACATCTAAATAATGATACCTGCAGATCTTGCTGGCGATTCCACTGCGCCATATTTTGTATAAGCATTCGTCTCTGCAGCCGTGAGTTTTGGTTCCGTGTAAAAAGTACATTTTGTTCTCAAGGTCAAAAACCAAATTGGTTGTGCCAATGGCTTATAACCATTCCTCATAAATGATTATAACTGATATCACCTCATTACTGATCAGTGCCACGCACGAGTTAACTCGCGGGATCTTTTAAACGTCATAACTTCTGAATGAACTGTTTGTGTATATTTTCTTAACAATATTTATCATTTTAGTGTGAAAATATTCACGTTAAACATGTTGATTTGGTAAATTTTCACAAATATTTATCATTCTATTCTTATTTCATATTTTTTAAGGGATTCATTTTATTCCAAAAATAACTGACCTACAAGTACCCACCTGGTAAAAATTGAATTTGGATTGGATGGAATTTCCTAGTAGATGTTCCAACTAAACAACATGACGCTTTCTATATATTATTTACTGTTAGTTTTGAAATTATTGTATTTGAAATAAATAATGTATCAATAATAAACATAGAAATCAATAGATATATAAAATAGATATCACAGTTTAAAAATCAGAAAGATCAATGCATATTACCATTGTTTATGTTACAATATAAAACAACATTTATCATTGAACGTAGGTACCAAGAAAAATAGACT
Source organism: Rhyacophila brunnea (assembly GCF_057557595.1). NCBI lineage: Eukaryota > Metazoa > Arthropoda > Insecta > Trichoptera > Rhyacophilidae > Rhyacophila > Rhyacophila brunnea. The sequence continues at coordinate 15,753,139 of NW_028232893.1, read as the reverse complement.
TCATTAAAATGTGTCAATATAGTATATACCCGATATAATTATATAAATTATTATATTGTTAATTACTCTGTGGGGTCCATATATACTGCTTCAATTGTAATTTAATTTTACAGTATAATTATTTATGTTAAGTACTTGATTTACTTATTATATGTACAAATGTAATATACTTACCTACTTATTAGGATATATCTTGGTGAATTTTAAAATAAGAGGAAATTAAATGGAGGTCATCGTGTCTAACTAGATGTCTAACTAGACGTTGTTAAGTCTTATATAAATATTTATACATTATTAAATTGTTTTTCTGTTTTTTATTGATGTAAAGACATGGCATGTATTCAAAGTAATAACAAATTAGCTGTGTACTATTTATTTAACTTATATTAAAACCCCAAGATTGATTTCGTCTTACGACATATTTTATTCTTCTAAGTTTTACTATGACATTGTAATATGAACCATGGATATAGTATAGTACTTAAAAAAATCAAAACTGGTAATATATTATTTCAATATTTAATAGTCAATTTTCATTTGAAGTCAGCATTTAATTACTGGTATAACACATAATTATTAACTGATATCTACAACTTCAGATGGACAAATTAATTGATATATCATATTATCAGTTTTCATTTCCTTTCAACAATGTATTCATTCTAGCAGCTATTTTAAATATCTTACTAGTTTTTATGTCATGGCACCTTACAAAGGCTCCGAGCAACCGTATACTGAGCTTCGAGAACAGATGTTTACGACGGATACTGGGTGTGCGGTAATTTTAGAAGTAACGGGAGATAAAAGAACGCACCAAATAGCCTCGCATCACGTTGAGAGTGAATACGCAACTTTGTACCTGGCCCGGCCACGTGCTGCGAGTGCCTGAAGAGAATCCCAATCTGGTTTGCCTGTTCTTCAAGCCAACCGGATTCCGGCGTCCTGGATGGCCGCTAAATACTATCTATATAGCATATCTGGCGGAGTTACGGGCTGCTAGTATGACCTGGAACGATGCAAAAAAACTAGAGTGACAGAGATTCTTGGAGGCGCCGCATTGTATCCATATGCTGCAACTAAGATGCAGATATAGCCGAAGAGAAGAATTAATATACAGCATCTAGAAAACTTAAAGTCTTTGAAATGGTGTTAGAAAGACAATGTTTCTAATATCAAAGTGATATTGAGGATGAAAAAGAAAAGACTTGGAGAGTAAGCTCTACCAAATGACATACCTGATATGATACAAGTAACTGATATGCAAAATTATATTATATTTTAGAATATTATGAATCAATTTAGCAACTTTTATATCATTATCGATAATAAATTTAGTGCAAAAATGTAATTATAAAATTGTTTTATTTTTTAAATATGTATGCGAGATAGATATAGCTATAGGTTACAAACATTAGTCACTTTATATTTACCTTTTGTAATTGTACTATTAAATCTATAAAATGGGTATATATGCTTGATGGTCTACGTCATAAATAATATTATATGAATCACGCCATGTTCGGATCGTACGCCGAAAGTCGGATTTATTTCATTATTAATTAAAAGATTTATTTCATTCCATCTTATTCATATGAAACCGTCGACAAGCAAAGATCTCGGTAGACATTTTCTCCATCTGCAAAAAACATAACATATGAACTGTTAATAGTGTGATTTTTAATCTTTTATAGTGTGCGACTGTTTGAAGAATGGTAATTAAAACGGATTAGTGATAATACAAAGCATCAAAAAAGATTGATTAACTAAAATAAAGTAATCAGGTAGGTAACATGTTTAATAACAACTAGAACGCCTTAGATTATATCAAACAAATAAATATGAAATCACAGGCATTCTCGCAATAACCTCTAAACTAACCTCAAAAAAAGTAGTCGGAATTATGAAACATTGAAAGTATGTGTAGACTAAGAAAACAATAAATTAACACTTGAATAATATATGCAAAACACACAGAATACTACTACAGTAATAAATAACATAATATTGTACTTACAGATAGTGTTTCTTATTCCTGATATAAAACACAATTCCTTTGTTAGGTATCTTGCAATTTGCTATCAACATAATCTGACAGCAGAGAGTTTTTTCTATTAGTCTATGGCCAAAAATACGGATTTACTTGGCCGGCTAAAAAAAAGATTTTAATATAGCAAGAACATTTTGAATATGCGACAAATAAATAAAAGTATATATAATATAGTTGTTAAAAAAATCTGTGTACATTATAAAATATATTTAATATTATAAATACATATATTTTTTAAATTCATGTTATAATTTGTAAACGACGAAGCACGTCAGCTAATACGCATAGTAAATGTTTAAACTTTGGTAATCAAATTCGAATGTGACAGAAAGAGAAAGAAAAACTTTTTAATCATATTAGCATGCGTAAAAGAGATGTAACATAATATCACTTTCACTTTAAAAATCATACCTAGTATTCAATGTCATAGTTCAACTTTAAATGAAAAAACAGAAACTCTAGGTAAGCATGTGTGCCCTTAAGTTCCAAGGATGCGTGGATGATATGCCTCTTGGCCATTGTTCGAGTGTGAAACAAAAAATATTTTCAGCTAATTATGTGAAACAGAATGATAAAGTCGACTAGGGTCCCTTGCTACTGCCACGCCGGAGATTATTGTATGATGTATTTTTTCTGACAGTTGACAAGTTTCGACGAATGTCTTTGGTTGTTTTAAACGTATGTAAATAGTTTTTGGTGCAGTTATTATACGAATATACACACAAAGTTTGGTTTTTAGTGATTTATTACATTTTTGTGAAGTTTTGTGGAATTTACGACGGTTTATTTGTTTGAACTGACACAAAATGTCTAATTCAGTGGATTATATTTTAAACAAAATAAATAATGAGACATTTAACTATGATAAACGTCTACAAGCGAAGATATTAGGCAGGTACATGCCGGATATGAAAATAGTTCAAACAACGAAAGAGAAAATCAAAGATGTTAACAGATATTTCAACAAGAAAAGCTATCATTTTTGCGAATGGATATGTGGTTGCGATCGAAGGAATTTATTTTTTTGTTTTCATTGTTTAATTTTTGATTGAAAAAATGAAAAACAATGGACAGAATTTGGTGTTGGTGATCTAAAACATCTCAAAGAAAAAATAAAAAAGCATAGCAAGTCAACTGCACACATAAATAATTCTATGAGTTTTGTTTTATTAGGAACAACAGATATCCGAATTCAGTTAGATAGTGTGTACCGCAGATCGATTGCTGATCACAATGAAACTGTCGATAAAAATCGTTTAATTTTAACAAAAATATTAAAGTGTGCGGATCGTTTGAGCTGGCCTTACGAGGCCATGATGAGTCTAAAGAGTCTGATAATCCTGGTATATTTCGTGGATTAATAAATTTCATGCAGGAAATAGATATTGTTATGAAGGAGCATTTAGAAAGGTCAACTTCATTCAAAGGAATTTCGAAGACTATCCAAAACGAATTGCTAGATTCAATATTAAAAGTCACTCAAGAAGAAATTAGATGTGACATAAAAATCTAATTACGTAGCTATTCAAGTTGACGAAACGACAGACAGCTCCACAAAAACGCAAATGGTTTTCGTTGTGAGATATTTAAAAGACAATATAGTATGTGAAAGATTTTGGAAGTTTGTAAATCCAGAGGTGTGCACAGCAATAGGATTAACAGAAGAAATTTTAAAAGAGCTGAGAATCTTGGAAGTTCTTCCCCGACAGCTAATAGCGCAAAGCTACGACGGAGCTGCCATAATGAGTGGGAAAACTGGAGGAGTTCAGACGAGAGTCTGCGAAACTTTTCCACTAGCACAGTACATCCACTGTTATGCTCATCAATTTAATTTAGTTCTGCAAAAAGCATCCACCATAACCACTGGTCTGAAAGTTTTTTTTGCCACAGTCCAATCATTTTCCGTCTTTTTTTTGAGATCACCAAAAAGAACGAAAATATTAGATGAATTCGTCAAAGTGCGTCTACCGAAAGCAGCTCCAACTAGATGGTGCTTCAATGCTAAATGAATGGAGACAGTTTTTTTGTACCGAGAAGACATTTTACAGTGTTTAAATTCAATATTTGACAGAGAAAATGACACCAATACCCTAAGTCAAGCCCAAAACTTAATAAATAATTTGGAAAAAAACACTTTTATTTATTGGTTGACTTTTTTTCACAAAATAATGCCTCATTATCAAATTTTATTTTAACAAATGCAAAAAAGAAACTTATACGCTATTAAGATAAAAACATACATCGATAATTTTAAAAAATATATTTCTGAAATCAGAAATGAAGCTAGCACTAATCCGAATTCCAGCTGTGCAACGGGTGAACATAAAAAGCGACGGATAGATGACAATAGCAACGCAGTAGCAATTGAAGTCTGTGATACAATTATAGTGGAAATAGAAGCACGATTCACATCCAACGATCATCTCATTATATCCGATTTGTTTAATAAAGAAAATTACACTGATTTTAAAAATAATTTTCCCACAAGTCAAGTAAATTTGATAAAACAATTAGAAGAAATAAACATAACCAAGTTAAAAAATGAATTATTGGTGTTTTATTAACGAGATGATTTGCATGGCGCTAATAGTGCAGTTTCTCTTTTACATTTTTTACTCAGCAATAATTTCAACGAAACATTTTCCGAATCGATCAAAGTTCTCCAATTTATTTGCGTCATACCAATGACAACAGTTGAAAGTGAAAGATGTTTTTCCACTCTCAAAAGAATAAAAACCTTTCTACGCAATACGATAGGCCAAGATAGACTGACCGCTCTTGCAATGCTCAGTATTGAAAAAAATATGTGGGAAAAATAGACAATTTTTATAATCGTGTGATTGATGATTTTTCAAAAAGTAAAGAAAGAAAAGTGGACTTAATTTACAAAAAAATATAACGCGTTGTGTGCAATTTCGGTTACGATTGGTTGGCGTTTTTGGACATTTGTTTTTGGACATTTTTTGAAGGGTAAGTAGGTACCTATCTATAACAATTTCTATCACTTATTATGTAATGCATAAAAAGTCAATTTGCAATACGTCTTTTAAGTATACAACGAAAAGGAAAATTAAAATAATATGTTCAAAATTGACCTACCAGTTTTTCGGGCCTAAGGCCGCCAATGGTCATAGTCACAATAATTGGAAAACAATATTCGTTCAAACCTGTAAAACGTTTGTTGAAAATGATGATTGTTGCATTTTTAAATAAATGGTAACAATTTGAACGAAATATATTATAAAATCGAATATCTTCATAATATATTGCAAATAGGTTATACGCATTACATATTTTGAAGATAATCAATAATTAGCACAAAAATCTTAATTCTTAATGCAGTGCAACGGCCTCGATATACAGTCGGCCTTGGTTCACATGGGAAACAGATCTCCGAAGGCTTGAAAAATTTGATAAGGCTAACAAAATATCTCCCTTGGGGATTCTTCTCGACTCTCGAGTACCCAACAAGAAAAGTCTTTAGGTTCGATTCAATGTTTTTTAAACTTTAATTTGATATAATATTAATTTACCTGATACACTTGTCTTGAATTACATGTAAGTCATGAGAAAAATTTGTGGAAAAGAGCTAAACAAGGAGCAGACTTATTAAACATATACCTTGTATAATCGTTTATTTTAATCGGGTCGTGAAAGAAGTCAAATGATGCACTCATAATAGTTTGACATAGTTTGACAGATGCTTACAGTGCGCTAATACCATATTGAGTGATTAGTTTGTTATCCAAAAGATTTAAGGGATAGAGTGCTGTAGCCTAGTATATCCTTCAGCAATATACAGAATCAATTAAAAATAAAAACATTATGGATGAGGAAGAACCGTCGGCCAAGACACACATATCACAGACAAATATTTGAGTCGGAAACACCAGAACAAAGATAGTAAGGCAAAAGATATATGCAAACGTATGAGAGAAAGGGTAACTGATACAAAACAAAATAAATTAATATAAAATGATAATATTGACAGGTAGTACTACCACCAATTTTTTTCTCTAGATATTATAGAATTTCACAGCAGTTCAATGTAAAATACTGAAATTAATCTCTATATATATAAAAATCTCGTGTCACGATGTTTGTGGTCGAACTCCTCCGAAATGGCTACACCGATTTTTATGAATTTTTTTATGTATATTTGTTAGGTATGAGAATAGGTCAAAAAGTATATTTTATATCGCTAGGTAATTAGGGTATCTCTATCCAGAAAAATTTTTCTTTTATTTTTTTGAAAATTTCTTTTTGTATTTTTTTTATTATTTTGCATCAAAAAATACTTATAACCCCAAATTTTCATCCTCTTACCCTTACCCTCCCATTTTTTAATCGCGACTATATATATAAAAATCTCGTGTCACGATGTTTGTGGTCGAACTCCTCCGAAATGGCTCGACCGATTTTTATGATTTTTATTTTATGTATATTTGTTAGATATGAGAATAGGTCAACAAGTATTTTTCATACCGCTAGGTGATTAGGGTATCTCTATCCAGAAAAATTTTTCTTTTATTTTTTTGAAAATTTCTTTTTGTATTTTTTTTATTATTTTGCATCAAAAAATACTTATAACCCCAAATTTTCATCCTCTTACCCTTACCCTCCCATTTTTTAATCGCGACTATATATATAAAAATCTCGTGTCACGATGTTTGTGGTCGAACTCCTCTGAAATGGCTCGACCGATTTTTATGATTTTTATTTTATGTATATTTGTTAGATATGAGAATAGGTCAACAATTATTTTTCATACCGCTAGGTGATTAGGGTTTCTCTATCCAGAAAAATTTTTCTTTTATTTTTTTGAAAATTTCTTTTTGTATTTTGCATCAAAAAATACCTATAACCCAAAATTTTCACTCTCCTACCCCAACCCTCCCATTTTTAATCGCGATTTTATTATTTTTGTATGAATAAATTTAATCGTCGTTCGTATTTCAAAGAGAACAAAATTATTTATGTTGTTGAATGACAGATGGCGCTACGTCCGAGATGAATTCAAGAAAAGCGTCGCGTTATTTTGATATTTCATTCGGCATATCACAACGCAGTGCGTGCAAAATTTTGTACGATTTATTTTAATAATTTATCTATTTTTATGTGCGTGTATAACAACGCAAGGGGGCCATTTGGGCCGTCGAACGAATAAAGCAACAAACATGCAAAATAGTAGAGCAGAAAGAACATACGAACAAATCCAACAAGATAACAAAAACGTGCGTGTAAGCATGTTGCAATTGCGTGCATCCCAATCACAAGAGGCACGAACTGAACGAAATCAACAACGACAATTGGAACGGAGCCAAGCGCGCCGGTTCGTAGTTAACACACGCAGAGCAAATGACCGACAACGCCAATAAGTACATCGAACATTTACATCCGTTTCGTTCCTTCGTCTCGCATTCGAGTACGAGCCAGATATTGAATATTCCGCTCATCCGAAAGTGCTGATTGGTGCTATGGACAAATTATCATGCGCTCAAATTCAAACATGAGTCAGCTGGGATGTGTTGCGCATCAGGAAAAGTGCAAGTACCAGAAATTGAGATACCACCAGAATCATTGAATGGCTTGCTCATCGGCACGGTTCCAGTCCATTCGCACATTCAATTCATGCTTCCAAATAACTTCGTTCGGAGCAACAGAAATAGTTCACAATACTGCGGCAAATGGTCAACAATTCCATTCTACGTTCAAAATCAAAGGCCAAGTATACCACAAAGTAGGCTCATTGCTGCCAATGCCAAACGAACCACATACATTTTTACAAATCTACTTCATGGGCGGTGAGGACATTAATCATGTAAATGCACGTTGCGGCTACAATAGCCTCAATTCGCCTAATGCCAGGCGCATCGTCGGTGAACTGGACGCCCTGTTGAATGAGCACAATGAATTATTGAAATTCTTCAAAGCACACATGCACGAATTGCAAAGTGACAATCACGCTATTGTCATCAATCCTGATAAAACACCAGCTGGAGAGCACATGCGTCGATTCAATGCGCCTGTTGTTGACGACATTGCTGGAATCATGGTTGGCGACCGCACATCGATGCGAGAAATCGTGATTCGAAGAAGAAACAATAATCTGGAGTTCATCGCTGACACACACCGTTCATACGACGCTATCCAATATCCGCTAATTTTCTGGAAGGGACAAGACGGATATTGCATAAACATTAAACAACGCGATCCTGTCACAGGTAATTCATTCATTATGAACATCATTACTCATTTTGAATTGAGAAAATGAATGGTTGATGTTTTTTTTGTTTTTATCGGCGGTCATCGTCAACAGCGCTCTATTCCTCTTTCTGTCATATATCCCATCCCCACACACTTACGATACATTCATTATTTTTTATTTAACAACCAAAATATTCACTAGAAACAATTTATATGGCAGAACAACGTTTGCCGGGTCAGCTAGTAATATATTAAAATTTCACAACTGGCATAGATATTTTATAAAAGAGTTATTTACATGTATTTTTTCGTAAATTTAATTTATCTGTACAACGCTTGTGAAATCGTTCCTTCGTTTTGTTGTCGTCGCGTCTAGAAATTTTAAAACCACATACAAGTGGATAATAATATATAATTTAAAAATGTATCTGGTAGATATATCTCGAGATGTTTCATAAAGCCCTGAGTTTCTCCTACCACTAAATATTTCTATGAAGCGTTCTAAGATCTATTCAACATTTTGTCCATAACTAACGTGTCTTGAAAACTAATGTGACCATATAATAATATATTCATAAAATACTCACTTTATAACTACTCTGATCATATTTTTCCAACTACCCACGTTTCTAGATACTATAATTACTTAGGTTAGTATTATACGAAAAGCTGGTAATGACATTGTTGAGTTGTATCAACCCGTTTCTATTAGAATTTGGACAACACCTTCTCCACTTTATCCTTTTGATCTACAACATATTATATCCATTCATATTAGAGCTTATAATTTCTCTAGATTCGATAATATTCAACGTGAATAATATGTAATATTTATTTTTGTGAATTATAGATTGGTTTATTGGTGTTTCGATCATTTTTATGGGGTATACCAAATGAGTCGAGAGCTTTTAATGCGTTTCTTTCAATTTTTTCCCCTCTAAAATCTTTTTGTTTGCAACTCTCTGGTAACGATTTTCCGAATTCTCAAATAAAACTAATTACAGAATAGGTAAGTCAAATTAGGATAACATATTTAAAATATAAATTAATGATAAATATGCCATCGTTATGGATGATAAATTTTCTTTATTCAATGCGTCAGTTTCGGGTCTAGGACGATTCGGCGCCGGGACAACTGGGCACCACCCAATCGAATAAAATTCTAAAATAAGCTACTCGTAAGTACTTTAATACATATAATATATGTATTATATTATTTAATATTAATATTTAGTATTTAATAGTACTTGGTGATCATTTAAATATGCACACTTAAATAGTGATTTAATTGTGCATTTGTTTAAGTTCCAACGTGAAGAGGTTCTTTTATTTTTATATAAACCCTCAGGCTTGATAATTCTCAATCCGCAATAAAAAAACATTTTGTTAAGAGCAAAATGAATTAATACTACTAAGTAGTAGTTGGAAACTGATTAAAATTCCTCGTCTACTTTTTGTATAAAATCGTAACGAACGTATATTTATTTAACATATATAATTTAGAAAAACACTTTCTGAGAGAGTATATTATAACCAATAGAAAAAATCATTTTTGAAAAAAGTAAGCCACCCCGGCCGGGAATCGAACCCTGCATCTCCACGGGTATACGCCCCATTCCGTCGCATTTAACCAACATGCTACGACGTGACATACTAATTGCGACAAATTTTAACTATTGGTCAATTTTAATACCTACTCATCAGCGCTCTTCCAAATCAAGCTACTTTGGCAATCGATTTTTGTTTCTTAAATCAAATTAGGTACTATTACTTCGATTACTAACCGACGTCGTGATGAGTAAGGTAATAAAATTGACCAATAGTTAAAATTTGTCGCAATTAGTATGTCACGTCGTAGCATATTGGTTAAATGCGACGGAATGGGGCGTAAACTCGTGGAGATGCAGGGTTCGATTCCCGGCCGAGGTAATTTACTTTTTTTAAAAATGATTTTTTCTATTGGTTATAATATACTCTCTCAGAAAGTGTTTTTCTAAATTATATATGTTCAATAATCAGAATAATATATTCTTAAATCTTGTGAATTATTCGTTGAATAAAATAAATAGTTAATTGTATATTTATTTCTTTCGACATTTCGGCGTCCAATTGTCCCGGCGCCCAGTTGTCACATTCCCTCAGTTTCGTCCAACTATGGTGTAAAGATTTTTCTCCGACGTTTCTATCAAAACTTTATTTTATCAATTATCGAGAAGAGTGTCACCCCAGGGGTGGATGTAAAATTTCAAAATTTAATGCGGCCTTTATCCGCGATTTAAGTTCCCTTTACGTCCGTAAAGCCTGAATGCTCTGAATTATTTCGCCGGAATGTTTTCACCTGTACACATAAAATATGCTCACCTCTTCCGAAGACTAAGCCGCCTTCTCATGTCGGATTTATTCGCTAGAAAAACAAAACTTACTACAGTTTACGCGCCGAAAGAAGAATTTAGTTGAAACATTTTGTTTTGAGTTCTTTTTCAACAGCTCTGTGAATGTTTTATTTTTGTTATTCTATGACGTCTGTATATCTCAGAATAATAATATTATATAACAGGCATGTCCAACTTCAAATAATCCGTCTGTGATCTACCATCCAATATCAAACTGGCAGTGACCTACTATAAACCTACCACCATAAATTTTATTGTCCAGTAGAGGTACTCGAATTTAGACCTAAGCTCATCACGATATAAAAAGTATTGAATGATAATATGTCAAATATTAGCATATGGCGTCCTCACTCAGCTGACAACTTATACTGGTGGGTGAGGATATCAATTATGCATTAAAAATTAATAATGCCATCCTTCACAATAGTGATAATAACAAGTTGTAATAACAAAGAAATATCTCAATTTCCCATTCAACGTGACGGTTTTCTCTTAAACACTCATTATCAAATTATTATCTTACTGCGCAACGGTAAGATGAACCACGCCTCAGTTTAAAGCGAAGAGTTTTACATATTCTCTTTCTCTCACTCCTGTAGCAGGATGAAAGTGATGTGTGTGATGCAATAGGAATCAAATGATATGACGGGATCATGCGAGTTTTCTTACGGTTCATTAATTTTAAACGACTTTCACGTAAGTTGATTCAGCGTGCTGAATGCTTTCTCATTGGCACTTATGGTTCGTTTTTGTTTAAGCCTTGAACATAGTCTTTCTTTCACTGCAATCATACTCTCAAAAATTTGTATTTAATACAACTAGTGTTGGGTTTCGGGAATTTCCCGACGGGAATTATCGAGAAATTTTCGAGATTTTCCATCCATCTCGAGAATTGAAATTTTTTTACATTTCGGGAAATCCCGGATCTCGAGAATCTTTTCTCGGGATTTGGGATTTCTTTATTATCATATATTAATTGGAAAACGATTTTCTATATGGAAAAAATTGGACATAAAACACAAAACGTTCAAAGACTGGTCGGGGCATTTCACACAATTTAGCCAACGTCGACTCAAAATGAGCGCAATTTTTGCAACATCAGGGAATTTTGTGTTTCGAAAGCGTACGCAATTGTCAGACGCAGCGATTGATAGTCTGTGTTTTTTGAAATTCTATTTTAATAAGTAATGTTTTCAATTATTTTGGTTTTCCTACTTCTATTTTGTTTGTCTTCTTACATAAATAAAAAAAATCATATTTTTTTGGAATTTGTCTGTTTTTACACTAATTTTAGTAATTTTACAGGTTTTTATTAAATTTCCCGATATCTCGAGAACTCTCGAGAATTATTTTCTGGAAATCCCGAATCTCGAGAATTCAAAGTTTCGTCATTTCGGGAAATCCCGAATCTCGAGGTTGGGGTTTTCTCGGGAAATACCCAACTCTAAATACAACTAATATTTGAAAATTGATACTGATGTAATGAGAAATAATGAGAGAAAAACCGGTTCGATTCAGTCAATCTGCAAATATCTACAGTGAGACATAGAAACTGTAGACGCTCTTGTAAAGTGATAACACTGTCTGAACATAACTGTGTTCGCGTAATTTAATCTACTTACATAGGGCGAAGGATTTTAACACTAACAGATAAATTAAAAGGTTTATCTGCTGGTAAGTATTTTCTTTTGCATACTTGTACCTCTATTTTGTAAATTTAACATTATCTTAAAACAAATTTAATCTTACATTGCTTTAGTTTTTACTTTTAAAAGGGGTGTAATGCTACAAGTGCCATCTAACGACGGAATACGAAGCGTGCAATTTAATACAATTTACTGATAATATTCGACTATTTTAATTAATACATGCGTAGGTATCTTAGAATATTCATTAGAAAATAAATATTTTTTTAATTAGGTATTTCTACTATTCCTTTTGAATAATTTAAATCTCTTCGAATAATAAGTAGAGAAGCATCGTCGTAGTCTCAATAAAAAGATTAATATGCTAAAAGTACATTTCTATCACGCCACGTGAGCACACATGAGCTCTCTAAGCTCACGCCGCGGGGTTAATGGTGTATTTTGTCGTTTGATTCAGTATTTAAATTATAGACAGATGCTCCCATTTCTAACACATTCGACATGAAAACAAATAGTGTCAATAATTGGCAAAATCACGAATATCACATCACATCACTAATTATTTTCTGCAAGTTTACAAATATTTTTTAGATAACGTGATTCACACTTTTTTGTGTTTTGGATACGACCTACAAATGGCAAGCAATTTATATAATGTTTTTGTTGATTGTCAATTATTCTTATTATTGGATTTTCTGATGGTTATAGCACATGAACTCGCGGTAAGCTCGGGTCACGGGTAAAAGATGTTCAATGTCGTTTTGCTTGGTATATAAAAGTATCCGAACTATACTGAAGTCGCCTCACATAAACACGTCATATTTTTTTTTTAATATTAATAACCATGCCCTTGCTTTTTCGTACAAGGTGGTTGGGTGGGTTGGTTACATTGATGTAGGGCTAATTAGGTTCCTCCATTTATATCTTTAAGTTTCTTTATGGCCAGGATTAAATATTTTGTGTAGTGTTTTTGTGTTGTTCTATTGCTTAGTACTTCGTGAGGCTTTTGGAGGTCAATTTCATGATTATGCTGTCTACATCGAGTCCTAAAGGTCCATCGCTCCTTTTCTAGTATAGGGCAGTCGTTGATGACATGCCACACAGTTTGAGATGTGTTGCCGTCACATGGAAAACAGTCATCATCCCTCAATTTAAATCTTTTTAGATAAGCTCGCACCGCTCCGTGGCCTGTTAGAATCTGTGTGAGTTCGTGTGATATTTTTAAGTTCCTGCCAAGAGTGATGGTAGAGTTTATGTTTGGAATAAATTTCTGCGTTATTGATCCTGTGGCGGATGTTGAGTATCTGTGGTTCCATAGCTCTATTGTGTCTTCGTTTAGTTTTTGTTTTGCGTAAGTTAGAAGGAAGTGTGTGTAGGTTAAATGTCTTTTATCTGTTGTGGCTTGTTTAGCGTATTTATCAGCTTCCTTGTTTCCGGCCATCCCTGTGTGACTTCTTATCCAGAATAATCTAGGGTTTGTTCCTATCATTCGAAGCTGTGTTGATAGTGTTAAAATGTCTCTTACAAGTGGGTGTGTGGATGATGTGTTTTGGAGAGCTACCAAACTGGATTGGCTGGAAACTGGATTGTATTGGACTGGATTCGAACACGTCATATTACCATGAATCTTATACGTGATAGAACTTTTTTCACATATTTTACATTTATATTCGAGTATCGCATTACTTTGGTTTTAGCGGTTTGGAAGGGAATACAATGACAGGTAATTGACATGATGGTTTTGTTGGTTATGTTATTAGTTTGTAATATTGAATATTCCGTTGGTTCTAGCATATTATAAATTCGTGTGACGTTATAATAATGTGTTATATAAGTCTAAATCTAGTAAAATTAAAAAAAGGATTTATCGTACATCTTTCTAATAAATGGTTTTCGTGTATGCCTGAAAAAGACGCCAGCGGTGAAATTTTGTTTCGTGTTTGTTTATTAATAATTTCGAATTTCGACACCTCATAATGATTAAATATTAAATTCTCTGCATATATACATTTATCGTCGATTATAGGAAACCAAAAATCACAGCAATATACAGTAATTCATTCACTTTGAAAGCCATACATTTCCAGAATATTAAATTGAGCAATAGGTACGTATAAATTTAAACTGTTTTATACGATTTTTTTTAAATAATTAACAACAATAATATATAAATATATTATTATATAAGCAAAATGGTGGTAAAATATATATTATATAAGTAACATAGACCCTAAATAATTGTTGTTTTAATTTAATAAAACGCATTTTTTGTAGCACTTATTCCACTTTTAATCAATAGAATAGGACCGGTTTTGTCCGCCACAGAGGCACATTTCCCTCTGTGGCAGACGAAACCGGTCCTAATCTATTGATTAAAAATGGAATAAGTACTACAAAAAAATGCGTTTTATTAAATTAAAACAACAATACAATGCAGTTCCACCATGAATTGACAGTTAACAAAATAAAAGAAACCCTAAATAATATAAGAGAACTAAAAAAAAACTATGAATAGCGCACGTGGCATGGAAATGTGCATATTGGGCATTGGGGAAGACCACGAAGGAACCCAATGAATAAATACGTAAACCAGTGGTTTCCAAAATTTACGTTACTACGCCTCCCTTTTAAAACAATCTAATCTTGGCGCCTCCCCCCTTTTATTTCATTAAATACATTAATACAAGTGCTTTTTCTACTAAACAATCTCGATATATGGATTTCATTGCATCTAATGCAGAAAATTCCGTTTCGCATAAATATGATGTTACGAATAGTAGCAGTACCTACTTGCATTGCTTTTCTTGACAAAATATTATAGTATTCTTCAGTTCGATTCAACCAAAATTGAACAAAGGTTTTTGTTTCCATATAGCCATTTTTATTAGTCAGGAAATACACTACAAATGATTATAAAATAAAATTATACATGTGAACTATCATCACACACATCACATCAAATTGTATCACACACAAATATTATATAAAATGTTAATATTCTGTAACTGAAACAGCGCCGCAAACGACTTTTTTACTAATAGAACGAATTTGTGTTGTGTGTGTATCTCACTTAACTGGTCGATCCGCAATGCCGGGACCCCAGGCTGGAACCCTGTCAGCCCCGCTCTTGTGGGGGCTATGCACAATAGTATAGCAATGAGGTATAATAAAATTAGTCTCCATATCTTCATACAGATTTGCAAACAACCTAACTTTTATAGGACTGTTTTTTTATGTAGTTTATAACTAGCTGCCGTTCTATAAACTATGCACTTGCAAACTGCAAACCTGTAGCTACATTATTGTGTTAAACTTTTCGCGCCTCCCTTTGAAACAGTCGGCGCCTCCTCGGGGAGGCGCGCCCTTCAGTTTGGAAATCGCTGATGTAGACTATAATATACGCGATGTGATAAAGGCACAATAGATATGTCGTTCGGCGAGTGGATTAATTCCTGCAGTGGTACTCAAGGGTCACAGAGATGCCCTAAAATCCGCTAGATAGACTAACTAATAAAGCTCAGTGGATGTATATGGTAACGAAGAATTAAAGACTGAGATGAGTGAACGGAGCTAAGGGAGACTATCATTTAACAGTGTATAACTTCCGGCAGATGAGCATGATGATAAGTGCAATATTGTTGTAGTAAAAGTAAAATATATTGCGCTCTTCGTGGTACTAAGGTTTCCGATTTCTGATCTTCAGTAAGAAGAAGAAAATCTTCCATAGACTGCAAAAACGAAAACTTATGTCAGTTCCTTATTATAGACATTTTTATTATTCATGTCACAAATTTTAGTTCGGTATATATTATAAGGATCGTAAGGAATAATAAATTAAAATCACAATTTAATATTCTCTGTATGACATTAGACTCTTAGACCGTCTTAAAATTAATTCGCGCGCTTTTCTTGTAACAATAACCCTAGACGCCATGTTTTCCGCGCGCGCGAAACTCAAATAACATCTGTAATTACAGTGACATCTATGGAAGAGCCGGGTACGCTAGCCGCCATCTTGATGTTCACTTTTCAAAAACGTTTCTAGTGCTGCCAACTTCAGAGTAGTTTCGGGACGACTAGAAAATAGCATGTATTTGCATATCCAAACAATTTACCTTCAAAGATTTTAATTTTAATATGACAATAAAACATTGTTTATAAGAATATTTTATTCGATTCTATGGTTATTATAATATTATAGTCCTGTTAATCAGATTTCACCATCATAATAACGCATGGCTTATGAGCTGTTGCATGCATATAATTAGGTTTTAAAACAACCTCAAAGGGGCACGGATTATTATTATATACATTTGTACGTTCCGCCATTATATACCACCGACTGAAATAGAACAGATTAATAAGGTAGGAATTACTGCAAACGCCAGTCGCCATATACCAAGAATTTGAAAACTGTTTTAGTATAATATGACCTAATGACGGTCCGGAAATTGAACGCACAACATACAAACCCATTGAATGTCCTCAAATAATACAAATATTGAATGCGCACTTCGTTTATCTGACAAACTGTGGTGATATAGAGTATAGACGTACATATTGAGGAAGACGTTGTCTTTAACACGTGTTCAAGTTTATCACAGATAACTTGAGAATCGTAGGTACCTTCTTACAGCCAAATCCGCAAAGTAACAAACTTCCCTTATTTTTGTGTTCCTTGTATCCAGTCACATGATGTTAGCATACCTTTATCATCCATCTGAAAATCAATCGCCGTCCATTGTAACTTATCTCGTCAAATGTATTGTTTTAAAAAATAGTCAATTTAACCCATATTTTCCCAATCTGTAATTTAATTTGTGTAGTCTTGATTTTAAAATATATACGCCTTGAAAGATTTCACACCTCCATAATATATTGTTTATTATGATTTATCACTCACTGCTTCATCAATAAAAACCAACTGTTAGTATATGTTATCCATTCACAATGACCTCAAGTCATTAGGTATCAAAGAGAACATTCTCTGGCATTCATATTATACTCTTTATAATAATATAATATTTTATCATATAATAAATTGGGATAACTATACCAGATCACGTGCCAATAACATTAAATTAAGTTGTAATTAAAAAACTGTACTAATAAAAGTATATAAACTAGGACCAATGTTACATTTTTTTGGTGCACATAGGTGATGCCATGCCGGGACAGTGACGTCACACGGAAGCCATAATGAATGACCACGTGCAATATTTTGGTATTATTCGTGCACCACATATCGGGTAAAATTTGTTGCTATATATATATACTGACGTCGCGATCGAGCATTATGCGGAAGTACATTAGATTACATGCGTTTTGTGAATATCAACTAATAATAATTCACGTCGACATATTCGACATTTTGCAGTCGGACGAGTTTAGATGATGTGCAACCCGGCTAAGAGACATCTAAGTAGTTAGCTAATTACAACTACTAAAATACTATGCCGATGGTGTCAAATTATTTTCAATATCTTCCACATAACCAAACATTATAATATGATCGCTCTTGTGAAACCTTTCAAAATTAAATGAAAATATTCAATACCTAAAATAAGAAAAGGAGCCATCGCGTGAATAAAATCGTAATTATTCATAAATCTTTTTTTTAATGGCGTAGAATTGTCTGCGAAACTGAATTTTCATTATGCAATTATTATTCCAGCGTGCAATTTCATCCAAGACAATACATCGGCAAACATTTTAAAGACCCTCCTAGCACACACACTCTTAACTAAATTAAAACTACCAAGAAGTTAAATACGACGTGTACGTGAAACTAATATTAATATTTAAATTAAAATAAATACAATATGTTAGTTAGTACGCATTGTATCCTAATTAGTTTAAAGTAGAACGCTACATAGAGATATTTCACGCAGAAACATTGTCAATATTCCTAATATACCGTAATATTACTATTAGTAATATTAATTTTACTGAAAACCTCTGATATGTTTAGGAATTATTATTGTATCAAAAAACAAAAGCAGAATAATTAATAATAAACGTCGAATTGGTCTGAAGAATATGCAATGTTCTTTATTTAAAATTTTCACAAGATCTCATTTTGGAGTATTTGTAGTGACATCTGTCGTGGAACATTTGATCACTTTATTTTCCACTTCACTTCAACGTTTTAATACCGAGTAATTTTGCGCATGCTTTAGGTGGAATGCATGTTACGCATCGCGTCAACTGTCTACACTTGTACGTGAAATTTTTATAATGCTGATTTTAATACAAATATATAAAAATATAGTGTTTTGAAAAACTATAGTACATTAATCATTTTTCGTTTTGAATCCTTCAAAATTATTGTAGTTATGGCTTATTGGGTGTAAAATTATAGTAATTTACTATTATACTTACATTTTTCCCGGAACCATTCGATTAGCAACATTGTGATGTTGAACAAAAATATATCGGTGATGGAGCTACATGCGCTAGCACTTTCATTACGAAAAAACAGCCGTTTTAAACCGGTTTGCGGCAGGCAATGCACAGGCTACGCATGCAGTGCGATGCGTTCATCTAGCAAACAGACTTATAGCACAAGGAAGACTAAGGGTATATTTTAAATAATTCTTCAAATTTATAGTATTTTGGCTTAATTTGGCGTTAAATTATTGTATAATTTACTATTACACATTTTTACGGAATCATTCAATTAGCAACACTGTCGTGATGAACAGAAATCCATCGGTGATAGAGCCATGTACGCTGGCACTTTTATCACGAAAAACGGCCATTTTAACCGGTTTGAGACAGGCAATGCGCAGGCTGCGCATGCATTGCGATGCGTTCATCCAAACACAAGGCACAAGGACTTAGTTTTCTTCTTAGAAATGTATTTAAAATAAAAACCGAAATTTTACTAAGTTATTAATTATTATTTAGTATGCATATTAAGGAGGCTCGGGAAATGGTTTCATAGCCTCTATAAAAAACCAATGCGGTGTTTAAGCATGACTACCGCTATTTACTGTCGAAGTTAAAATCTAGTTTGGTCAGATAGTATGTACAGAGAGATACTTCTTGCGGTATTCGTATTCCGCCATCTTAGTTTTTCAATCAAAAATGGAATATTGACATGACAATTGTATTGAATTTAAGAGAAACTTTTTCTCCGAGGGTATCCCGCAAAAATATTAATTTTAAAATTAAACGAGACGCGTTTTGGTTAAGTTATCTGAATCATAGCAATGCATCAATTCACAAGCATTATTATGATGGTAAGTATCATAAAAGTTTCACAGTATTTTCCATCTACAAGGGGTTTCTTCACGTAGGTTATATCTTTCACTTCCACTTATCTATTTATCTATTTAATGTGTTGTCATAAATTGCCATATCGATAGACAATATATAAAATTTACAGCTGATAGCCAACAAAAACATATTTCAAAATATCTACACCACTTTACGCTAACAGGACATAACGTAATAATAATAAATTTACGACTTCTTGCTAGGTACTTATATTTTATAATCGAGTTTCAGTTAAATCCCGTTCCATCGCTATAAATTTATCATCCGCAAAGTTCAGCGGAGAAAAAATTAACTTTATTTAAAATAATGATGACAAATTTTCAATGTCAAAATAAACTTACCCACCCTTGGAAACTTATTATAAGATAGATATATCAATCACAACACGAGTCCTCAGTTTTCAAACTTTACTTTGTATAAATGAAATTTGTTTCGCACGGAGCGTCAAATTCATTAGTTAGTTAACATTATATTATATTATAAGTTTAAAATGTTCACAACTTGACAGGAAAGAGTACGAAGGAAAATAAGTAAACTTAAATAAAACACAATAAAAAATCTTGTCATATTAACATTATCGGAAAAATTTACCCAGTAATTTAATACAGAGATTTATTTTTTTATATTTTTTACAATGAAGGTTTTTTGAAGGAAGCCGGTCGGTAAGATTTTCCAAACAAAAAGCCAATAGTTAAAATTTGTCTCAATTACTACGTCGCCTTGTAGCATAGAGGTAAATGCAACGGACGGGGCGTAAACCCAGGAGATCCAGGGTTCGATTCCCTGCCGGGGGTGGCTTACTTTTTTCAAAAAGATTTTTTCTATTGGTTATAATATTTTTTCTCAGAAAGTGTTTTTCAAAATTATGTATGTTCAATAATCAGAATGGTACATTCTTAAATCTTGTGAATTATTCGTCGAATAAAAGAAATAGTTAATTACTTATAACTTATTGTAATTGTTACAATAAGTGCTAATACTTCGATACAAAAATATGAAAAACTACCCTCAATAGCGGCCGATAGAAGTCTTGTGTATAGAATGGATGCGAAGGAAAGGTTTTTAATTTATGTTCTGGAGTAATTCTTCCGCTAACTGCTAAAATTCTTCGTTAAAATAAATTAAATATAAAATATTTTCATGGTGTAGCTTGAAACTGGACGACCCTTATCTGGAGTGCCATAATATAATCAGGGCTCATAATAAATGAGGACTATCAATCACGTTGATGAAGTACGAGGACTTGCGTAGGTTTTAATGTAATATACCAGCCCATTACTCCGTATTGAAACAGTTTTAACACTGTGCTTTATACAGATTGTTGTATCTCGGAATACTAACATATTTAATACGCTCAGAAACAACGAAGTTATAATATAACGTAATGTTTGAATAAGCATAATAATATGTGTTATTAAAATTATTTACAAATAAAATGCTTCACATTGTTATTAAGAAAGGATAGTTAATTGTAATATTTGCGTTCTGTATTTGTCGTGATAATAATGTGTGTATTTTATGTGAGATAATTACCCCACGTGTAAACCTACCCCCCCCCCTCGTACATTAACTATTAATATAAAAATAATGGTGCATGTCTGTTCCCAGGCGGGAACAGCGGCAATATTCAGAGCCGATTTCGGTAAAATTCATAGATTCAATAATGATAACCTAACCTAAAAAATAATCCAGTATTTGGCTATTTTCAAAATTTGTTTGCCGCTGACTTCCACTAAACATACAAGAACCAATATAAATATTTTGTTAAATAAAGTTTCCTTCACTGAGAACGTAAGACTTGGGTATCTGCTCCTGAGACATTCCTAGGCGTAAACAACTGCTGATGATTCACAACCAAACGAAGGGCCTCGTGATACGCTCGATTAAGACCGGGTGTGGTGCGGGGCGGGGATAGTATAGGGGTCCATGTTTGTGTTGTTGGTTTCAAAGTTGATTAATACGTAAAATTCATAAAATCTAGAAAGAACACCTAACCTAACAAATTATCCAGTATATAGGTTATTTTCAAAATGTATTTGCTGCTTTTCCACTGAAAACACAAGAATCAATATAAATACTTTTAAATTAAACTTTCTTTTACACAACAAACAATAGGTAGTTTGAAAAAAATATATTGATAAAATTGAGATGAAAACTGTATTTTCGTATCAGGCCTATCAGGCACCAATCGCGAAGTCTATGTGATTGGTCAATACGCGTCCTAGGAACGTAGACATGCTCCGCTATATCAGGTTTGGCGAACCTTTTTACGTACGCGTGCCAAAATTTCCTGAATAATATTTTTCGACTGACTGACGTGCTAAGCAGTTTTTCAGGGTGGAAAAAAAAGTTTTTGAAAGTTTTCTAAAATAATAGTTTTTAAGAATTCCACCAAAAAAGTTTAAAAATTACAATTGAGTTCTTGATTTTCTATCTTTCACCGTATTTCTAGCCGAATGCATAACTTTTAATATTTGAATATTTTTTTTCTTGTTTTAAAAATTCTCTAAGACCGAGTATTTGAACCACTCTTCTTTCATATTATATTCTCCATCACTGAATGGTTTTCCATTTTACGATGTTTTTATTAGCTCGTATTCTTGTTTTTCCGGTGGTTGTTTTTCCAGTGGAAATCTTGCAATCGATTTTTAACTAGTTTCCCGATTAACTAGACATTTGAAACTTTTAGAATATATCATAACACGATGCCAATGCATTATTTTAATACTTTTAGCCATCTTTAAGCAGAATTCAATTCATTTTCAGTTAATTCTCTTTTGTATAGAAACTTATTTCAGAAAAATCCGTAAAAAGTAAAAGACTAAAAACCAATAATGGTTGCTAAGGTGGTCCTAGCGACTAAATTATTAATATATACATGCGTTACTATGGAAATCAAAATGAAATGTTAAAATGACTTTTCAGTATTCTACATGTGTTTGTTTGCTTGTTTTTTATTTACTTCATATCAAGTACAAGTTTGAACATATTGAGTATAATAATTCAACAGAAAATTTAAAAACGTTGTATATAAAAAGTTCTTTTTATCTTGTAATTATTAAATTTAGAGATTATTTTTGCGGTAAAATAACAAGCAGTTATTATACTTGAATGACTGCCGATAATTAATTAATTTCTAAGGTTGATTGAATATTTTAATTTTGAATTGCCTGATTCTAGGGAACTACCTATGCAATTGTATATTTACATTAAACGTAAATGATAATATGGTAAACTAAAGAAAATATACATGGTTATATCGCCATTATTTTTTAAATATATTATATATAATAGAAGGTAATTTATTTTCTCTTGAAATTGAAACATTCGCGTGCCACTAGTGGCACGCATGCCATAGGTTTGCCATCCCTTCGCTATATTTTAGTTTTAAAATTCTATTTAGCCATTTTTTTTTATAGAATTATATACCTAATACATATAGATATAATACACAAAAACCGGTAGTGAACACTAATAACGAAATATTAAGCATTTCATGTAAGAACTACTAGTTAAATCCGTCGTAATTAAGTAGCATATATTATTAATTAATTATTTTAACTATTGCAAAACACATTGGCGCGAATCCAGTGGTTACAAGTTTCAAGTCCCGTGCGGTGTCGTATTTTTTTTCTAAAAAAAAATTCTAGTGGGTATACTATATGTTTTCAAATTATGTTTAAAATATTGACTGTTTACACTGTAAAATATTTTATAAAATATTCTTCAAAAAATATATTATATTTGTCAAAGATCTTTGATACTCTTATAATATACACCATTACTGACAAAGTTATGCGGTATTATGATATTATCTACATCGTAGTATATTATCTAACTGCATCGATCAACTGTGTCGGTGACAGCTCAGGAAGTGACGAAAGTTTGCGAAAACAGTTTGTCATGTCTGTCAGCCGACATGTCTGACGTTGCGAAATATAGCTTCGAAATATCCACTGCACCATACATAGTCATAATTTTCAGTACTTACTCGTTTCTTCTTAATAACGATTTCATGACTGACAATAATTGTGACTCGGACATTTAAAACATCAGATAAAGTCTCTTTTAAGGCTATACCATAAATAAATAGCTATAAAGCTAAAGGCATGGTTTAAAAAGATCGTGACTAGGCGATGCGCGGATTGTGCAAATGACACGAGCCGAACGAAATATAATTTTCCATAAAAATTCAACATGCGTCCTTTTAATGTTATGTTTATTATTATATTCGTAATAATAATAGTATATTCATTGACATGTTTTCTTTTTTCAAGTACATGCGGAACGTTTTTTAGTCATCTTTACACGATTTAAGAATATATTCCTCCGACGCCATCACAAAACAAATTGACGTGCTCACAGGTCGACTATCGCTCTCCGACTAGCAACGTGGCCAAAATTACGTCCTACATACTGTTGAAAATTATTTGCCGTTTCACTTATGTACGCTCTTAAGAGGACGCTCTACAGAATCGGCCTTGAGAATTGAAAATATGATTTTTTTACATGTGGTCCATAATAACTGGTCTACTAGTTAATATAAAAAGGTTGCCGCCAATGTTTGTCTCAATAAACTCCCTACAAGTGAAGCTTGTGAAGTGAAGCTATGGGGTGACCAAAAAATAGTACTTTCTAATAACATTTAATGTTACTAAATTCAATATGTTTATCAGTTCTTTGGTGGGAAGTATTGCAACTGATATGATGGATATGATAACTTTTTTGAATATGTGTTGGCCACGATATAAACTTAATAATATATTAATAACTTTTTAACCTGAAATTGTCCGAGAACTAAACATACGAAGGATGTTGACATACATATCAACCTACCTTTTTATTTCATGTGCTATCCAAAAAACATTACTAATGAATAGTGCTTATTTGTAATGTTTAGGACCTACATATTAAAAATAATAGGTATTGTTTAATTCTAATGCATATTTTTTAAAACGTAGAATTTACTGTCTGCCTATAAAAAGAAAGTGACTTTTTATTGCCTGCGCATCTTCACTTTTATACTAGTGAAACAAGTGGTAGGTAAAGCCAATGGGCGAAATTATATATTATATTAAGAGTGCCTAAAAATAATTATTAACATACAGTCACTAGACACATTATTTTTTTATTAATCCATCGGACTGGCGGGCATATAAAAAATGACTATAAAAAATGACCGTCTCTAGAAAAAGTGTCTGACAGGGCTGCCGACGCAATTAATTATATTGTACTTTTTAAATTTAATTTATAATATATTTTATTTAAGTTTTGTGCATCTAATGCCGGGTCCACACTGGCGCAAAACAATGTCGCGCGACAACCTCGATAAATTTTACGATAATTATCATAATGGCTTAAAAATTTTTACGATAATTATCATACTTATCGTAAAATTTAACGAGGTTGCCGGCAACATGTTGCCAATTTGGACCCGGCATAATATCCACTGTGGTTCACGTAGTGGCATGTACCTGTTTTTCTGGGGTCAACTAATTCAAAAAGTAAACACCCATAATAGAATTTTTCCAGTTTTGGTTGCATTATATTCCAACTCATTTCCGATATTATTAATGGAATTTTCTCGGTGTACATAGTAAACAAACCTACGAATAAAAAAAGACAGTAAGGAACACAGTGATTCATCGCAGTAAAAACTGGCAACCAAAATGGATTATATAATATATTCCATCGTATTATTTTCTCGAAATCATAAAGATACTATAATAGTATTTGAGTATCAACCTATGTTCAATTTGAATTGGGTTATAATAATAATATACCCGTAGATATATCAATAGTATGTTTGCCACGATATCCACCCAAGTTATCAGTATGTACTTGCCAGTGGCGAAGGGTGGAGGTAGGCTGTTAAGATCCGCCATAAACAGTGCACATTAAACCTTTTCAGACATACATATTTGTTTTCATTGCAATAAGACTACAATTTACAGATGGTGTTAGTTAGTTTTTAAAATTCAATTATACCCTGAGAAACCAAGCCATAATAGATAATAGTTAAAAAATACATGTCTATCTATAAAATATCTAAAATTATGCAATTAAATCATACATAACTTTGAATATTTTATAAATAGAATAATATTTTTTATTTATTATAGTTTGGTTAAGGCAGGGCTCAATGAATTAAAAAAATTAACCAACAATATGTGTAATATGTATTTTTAATCCAATGAAAACAAATAACTATGAATGAAAAAGTGTGCACAATTTTGTCGTATTGCCCAAATTAGACCAAAACTATTATGGTTTCGTTTAGGCTGGGTTTAATTGATTTTTAAAAACTAACTAACACCATCTGTAAATTGTAGTCTTAGTTCAATAAAAACAAATAAATATGACTAAAAAAGTTTAGTGTGCACTATTTATAGCGAATCTTAACAGCCTACCTCCACCCTTCGCCACTGGTACTTGCACAGGTTTGATTAAAAACTATGATGAAATTAACATTTTACAAATATTATATTATTTTGACAGCCCTGTTTTCTGATCAGCGGACACGTGCAGGTGGTGTTTATCAAATAATAATGTAAGATTGTCCACAATAATAATAATGTAGAAGGTCGACAATAGTAATAATACTAATAATAATGTTTTTTTTTAAATAAAATCTCCGATGATTAGTGATTTTTGCCAAAAGATGGATTTAAATTAACGTGCGTACGACGCCGAGGTCGATTTCATACTAAATTATATTTGAATACCAAGCTCTTCAGCCGCCCCTTAACACTCAGACACAAGCGATACCTGCCTGCGGTAACCCATAAGAGGCTGCGCGGTGAAATTTGTAGAGCGGCACAATCAACTCAACGATAATTTTATGTCTTCTCTTTTCGGTATTTCTCTCATGGCTGAGGGTCGTAATCACCTTGAAAAGCATGCGACTAGGATTCTCCAGAGTGAAGGCGGTGAAAGTAAAATCACCCTAGCTACCCATAATTCTACAGGTAGACCAGATAGTCTACGCCGAATAATAATATTATGTCCAAAACATTACACAATGCGTCTCGGATATATATACACGAGCCGTTCCTTTATCGGTTGAATTGGGGTTGTTGGTTTCAAAGTCGGTAACCTTCATATTCCGCCATTTTGAAATAGTCGAAAAAAACTACCAAGTACCTACATTTAAGTATGCAAATAAATGAAAGAAGCGTGAATAATTAGAAAAAGCGAACAACGAAATAAAATATTTTTAACGTTATTAAAATGAATAAAAAATTATGTTGAAAGTTAGTCTTAAAATATAAAAAATGGCGGCTGATAACTATAAACAAATGTACAATCAACATTTGGTTTTATTTAACTAACAAATGAAGAAAGTATTAATATTTTCAGAATATACCTACATACAATAAAAAAGTACCTACTTACAGAATTAGAATCAATAAAAATAGCAAAAGGTAATAATGGTGGTTACCGACTTTGAAATGAATAACCTCAAATTTATAAAAACTACCTAGGTAGTTATTAAATTTTAACTAAACATTTCGAAGTGGTTGTTATTTCTAACAATATGTCTACTGGGTCGGAATAAAGAATATTCCTCACAATTGGTAAAAGAAACCATCAAAATCTATAACAGTGAAAAATTTCAAAAAACACTTAGTTATACAAAAAAAACATCATTATGGAAACATACAATTAATATTAAATAAAAGAGCTTTTTAAATTCCACCATTGTTAGACGTCTCAAAGACATTAAACTAACATTAAAGAAACAATGTCGGAAAGAAAATGGCGTCAGAGTTTTCAGTTAACTCGCCGTCAACTATGTGACACGACTGCTGCGTTCGCTTTGACATAACTCGGAGACAAAGACAATGGCGGGTTTCGCCTCTTAAGACGACCTTTAAACGACAATGTTCCTCTCTTTGTCCCAAGTTGACCTTAATACATATTTAAGTAATGCACAACGAAGACGATATATCCAGCCAACTTGCAAAGAAGAACTTTAAATACTTTGCGAGTGAGCTCTAAGCTAGATACCTTATCGCGTCGCATTGTTTTTTTACTAACCTTACACTAATCTTGTACTCTATTTGTTTACATAGTAACTGGCTGCTGTATGTAAATACTAGCCAAAATACCCGGCTTCACACGAGATCACTTCATTGTCCAATATAATTAATGTATCTTTGTTAACAAAACAACAATAATTATACTCTTCTAGGGGCGGCTTTACCTTAAGGGTTCGTAGGGGCCATCCCCATATTGTTATCATGTCAAATATACACGTCGGATATTTTTATCATTGTCATAATATAATATACCTGATTAAAGTATATGAACTATTTAATTTATTTTATCCATTGAAACACGTCACAATTTTAAAGAGATATTTACTATTATTATACAAGTAAATCAATCAATGATTAGATTGGTAAATTATATAATAACATAATGATCATTACGCGATAATAATGTAATTAATTTGATTAAATACACCCTTTTTCACGGTGACATCTATGTACAAATTAAGAAAGCTATGGTCCCATCCCGTCAGCGCTGTACAAATCTCATTGTACAAAGTATGTCAATTCATTACCGTTAGTATACGCATACTGGGGAGCGAATCAAATAACCCTATGGTGAGTAAAAACGCTCGCTGTATGTCGTTATTCAAAACTGATAATGGTAAGTCTATAATAATTATTATTATTAATTGTTAATATTTTAAGCATACTTTTTAGATGTGATTACGTAACAACTCAGATCATCATATTATTATTATTTTCTGAAAAAATACTCATTTCTTCATTAATAAAATCATATTATTATAAGTAGCTTGGTACATACTGTATATCATGAGAAAGTAGGTGGGTATGTATATTTAATAATTAGTGGCTAAACCCCACCACCTAGAAAGTCGCCGAGCTGCCACTGCAGTCTTCAATATTAAAAAAATCTGTATCTAAGCATCAGCAACAAAGGAAGGATATAAAGTAATAATAAATAGTGCATACTTAACGCATTCGCTGCTGAGTCGATAATGAGTTTTTAATTGCCCCCTTTAAAATGCACGTTAATTACATCGATCGGCCGCCTGGTCATTACGCGCCATGTGGGTCTTCCGCGTCCAAAGTATTAACTTTCTCAGTCATGCGTATTTGTATTTTTTTTCATTGAACTAAGACTACAATGTGCAGATGGCATTCGTTAGTGTATAAAAAATAATTAAACCCTGGCTAAACCAAACACACAATTATAACTTTCATGTTTAAAATACTTAATGATTTGCAGAAAACGGCAAAATATAAATGCCTATAATAATATTATATACCTACAATATTTTATTTCAAGTGGCTCCAAGTATTTGAAATTTGGGTAATCTTCGGTTATACGGAATACAGCGGAAAACGCATTTTGAAAATAGCCGATAAACTGGATTATTTGTTAGGTTAACCTAACCAAACTTAACCTAACCTAACCTAACCTAACCCAACCTAACCTAACCTAAACTAACCCAAACTAACAAATAATCCAGTTTATCGGCTATTTTCAAAATGCGTTTTCCGCTGTATTCCGTATAACCGAACAGTACCGAAATTTGTTTTGACTCTATCTAATGCACTATTAATGATAAGCTACACAACAATAAGTAATCACTCATATTTTACTTTAGAATTTACTTCACGATACAATTTAAGAGGTTTAATATTTTTTATCCATTCGTCATCAAATGCTATAGGTCTTGGCAATTCAACTACTACTACAGTCTACGTGTCCTGGCCCTTTTTTTCTTTTCATGTCTATTAAAAAAAAACCTCTTGAGTAGTTGACTGTGATTAATATTTTAAACATAGCTTGCCCATCTAGGTCACCCCTTCATGTATAAATCGTCAAAATCATTGTACACAACGTATTTTTCTAGTTGTACCTATCTCACCATGAGCCATTTTCGTCGTAAACGTTTTAACGTGATATCCATACAGCTTTCCTTCATCTTTTTATGACATATAATATAATAATTTTAATCCTACGAGGAGAGTACTGTGACAACACTAGTTCAAGTCACTTACACATCCGCGACCAAAAGTAACTAATAAGTAATTTTTTGAAAAAAAAAAATCAACTGTTGCAATATAGAGAAACAATATTGCCATGCACAAAAAACTCGGTATAAAGTGATCATTCACATACACTACAGCAACAATAATATTTAAGTTTTTTTATTAATTGTGAACGCATTTCACTACGAAGGAGGTACCGTCACAAAACTCGCTCAAATCTATCGACCGACAGTACCAGCATTGTTAACGCACGCACTTGTAAAACCTTATAAATATTTATTTTATTCAAGTAAACGCAACAACAGCTCAGTGAATATATTATAAACATGTAAACCTTCTGACGTTGACACTTATTATGACACATAGATCAATATTGACATGTGGGTCTATTCTATACACAAGGCGGCTATCGATGGTAGTTTATCATATTTATGTACTGAGGTATTAAAATTTGTTAGAATAAGTTAGCCGTCTAAACTGTATAATTCTCGCTCTAAAAGTTAACAGTCAAGAGAAGAGGGGCTGTTAAAACATAGCACTTTTTGACAGATTCTACGGTTAACTTACTGTAACAACAATTAACTACCTCAATATATAAATATGATAAACCACCGTTGATAGCCGCCGATAACCGCCTTGTGTATAGGTGGTGAGTGCTTCATACAGATTTTTTTGTTATTCTTTAAAAGGAGTCTTCACCAGAAGTATGTCATAGTACTGTACGACAAGATCTTCTTGGCTACGTGTTAAAAATGTGAACTAACAACCTCCTCCCATTTTGAACTGCACTTCGACTATGAACTAACAAGCTCCTCCTATTTAGTCGACGACACCGCTTCCGGCTGTTGCCTAGATCTTCTTGTCGGGGGAATGGGACAACTGGACACCGGGACAATTGGACGCCGCACTGTCGTAGACACGAATACAGAACGTAGACGAGGAATTTTAGTCAGTTTCTATCTACTACTTAGTAGTTTTAATCCATTTTACTCTTAAGATAATGTTTTTTTTATTGCGGATTGAGAATTACCATGTCTAAGGCTTTACATAAAATAAAAAACTCTTTTTTCGTTGGAACTTAAACATATGCACGATTAAATCATTATTTACGTGTGCATATTTAATTTTTCACCAACTTTTAAATTATAATAATTAATAATTTAAGCATAAATAATAATATTAAATATTTTTTTTGAAAAGTACCTATAAGTACCTAACGTCTATTAAATTTCGAATTGCGTGGCATCCAGTTGTCCCGGCGCCAAATCTTCCTAGACCCTCTTGTCGGACAGTAGATTATTGTCAAGTAGTGCACCTACATGTAATATTTTTTTCTACTTAGTTATTGGTTGATGTCATTTTAAGGATTAATAATTACTTAGTTAAAATTAGTTAATATTATTGCGCCTCGTCTATGAAATAATGTAAAAAAGTTACAAAAGTCAAATATTTTAGCAATATTGCGCCAAACGAGTTTTCTAATTTGCCCGTATTCCAAGCGGATAAACCATCCGTTCCCCAAGTGTATTCGTTCTGTTCAGCGACATTAAATGTGTTCCGAGCTTTGATATCTTTCCATTAAAATATTCATTACAAGAGAAATCCATCTTCAAACGACGTTTTGCGTTTACTTCGTGAGTTTGTTATCATGGACGGGTGAGCAATAGAATGAGCCGAGAGAGATATCGTCTCCCCTCACTAAATTCGCCCCAGCGTCGCAGGGGTAGTCAAAATAAATTAAGTAATCGAATAAAGACATAAGCTTTCAAAACGCAACATTAAATAATAGGTATTACTAATGTCAGAATAGTTGTTAGATAATTAGGTTTCTTTACTTAATTCAAATTTATTTATTTACTACGATATGTAAATACTCAGTGACGCCCCTTGACAAAATGCCGCCCCTAGGCAGCGCCAAAATGCCGTCCCATTTTTTATTCAGTATTTTTTTATCATCCTTTCATGACACCAATATCTAATAAATATGTTGTATGGATACATTACGAAAAGAGATAGATACCACTAAATCTAATTTAAATGCCATCTCTGCTTCAATAGACAATATTGCGAGTCCACGGTTTCAGATACATTTAAAAATAGACCCAACAGTCTATATTTATCAATATTCAATTAAACACCATAGAAATTATTTTTTTAAAATATCTAATTATTAATTATTTAGTTTTAGGCTCTGCGATCGGAGCTTACCTTAGTTCATATAATTTGATAGACTACGTGACGTAAAGTCCATATGAAAAAAAAACGAAAATTATTTGAAACATAATCCGACCTTTATTTACGTCAAGAGAGATGGCGCGCTGTGGTATATTTTTTAAAACCTTTGCAGATTGTTTTGTAATTATCTGTGTAATACATTTCTACACATACGGCATCTTTCGTTGGCAAAATAAATTATTTTATTGAATATATAAATAAGTCAATATGTAGAGTCTTAAGAAGGTAGGCTTCAAATAATCGCCTAGTATGGAGTTTTCGCCACTGGTATAATTTCACGTTATCATCCTTATTACAGTATTCAGTATAGTATTATATCAACCAATAGACTCTCATCTCAACAACCAAGCAACGACGACCTTCTCATCACCTCCACATCATCCTACAGCCAAAGTCTGTTCCGCACACAAATAATTAGAGAAGACGTAGGTCGCATACTGTTATGCATGCGCTCCAACTAAGAAACGGGTCTGGACTAAGAAAAAAGAAGAAGAGAGTGTATTGTTATGATAATTAATTGCTTCGTGCTTCTAGTATGTACCATTAAGGGGTGACGTAAGTACTCGTATTTACGTATTATTATTTATATAAAACCCCTAAATTAAATTAAAGTCTGCAAATATTCGAGGACCGTTGATTATACACGCCTGCCACAAAACGAAAATAACTTCCCTTTGATACCAAGGCAGGAAGTGAGCCTAAAAAGCATATTTCCATTTTCCGGTGTGGCATAATTCACTTCCCCGCCATTAATCTAGTAACTCACGCGGGAGAGGGGTGAGAGGAGGGGGACGACTTTAATTTATATTGGAATTAAATGTTAAACTGCGCAAATTATGTTTTGTCCATTGTCCACTTTAAAAAGCGGTTCGAGAATTTCGGGTCATCCTGTGGTCGGGTATTTATATTTATAGTGATTTTTATGCGAACCGTGAATGGCTTCAGAGGAACCGAAATTCGTTTTATAAATACCCTTATTATTATTATAATATTATGACCTAAAAATAATTATTGGCGTTAATAAAATTGTATGTTAATATTGTTGGACCACTAGGTTTGATAAGGGTCCAAGTGCCATATAAAAGTCGAAATAAGAATATGATTAAATAAGTTATAACTCTCATTTTGCATTTTCTTATTTAAAAGTAAGTAAGTTTGTAAGTAAGTGATTCAAATTATTGCATTAGACATAAAACCAGAGGGTTGGAGCGGACCCTATTTTGAGTTGCTCCGCTCCGGCTAAAATTTTTAATAAATACCTATTACTTATATGTAAGTATAGGTACAAATGTTAAAAAATAAGTAAGTTTAAAATAATCGTCATTTTCATTACATATTAATTCTATTAAACAAAACCGACAGCAAATCGTCTCTAATTATTTGCCTCTTCTGTCAAAAAAGTTAGGTTATTTATCACTCGGCAGTGTTGTCATATTTTAAATAATTCCGGTGTTTCAAAGTGTCAAAATATACCTACTTAGGTAAATACTACAATTTTCATTAGGACGAAAATTTTGTAATAAAAAAACATCCGGAGCAGTGGAGCTATGTGCTCCGGCTTCGCTCCTGCTCCAAGTAAAACCCCACAGCTCTAGTGCCCCGTACTCCTACTCCATACAAAATCCAAAACAACATAGTTGGGTATCTAAAATCACTTTAAATCAGGTAACTAAAAATTAATGGGAACTAGCTTACCTACTGGATGTGGTATAATTTTTCAATAGTTACGTCTATATTCAAGGTCAGTCTTAGCGAGTGCGAGGCCCCTAAATAAGATCCATGTTATTATTTTCCGCTCTTAGAACGGTTGCCTCCCCCCTTACTTGAAACCCCTATTTTCTTAATCTTCATCAACAAATTATCGTATACATAACGAATCGCAGAACATAATATAAACAAAATTACTTACCAAATCAAGGTGATATTTTTTTAATGTATATCGGCATATTCGTTATAATTAGTCAATATATAATAATATATATATATAATTCAAACTCCCAGCCAGTAACAGAAATATTGAAAAACAGCGATATACTTGCAGAGTAACATTATTACAAATAATTATAAGATAAAAATAACTAAGAAGAAGAAGAAGATAAAAAAAAATTGTACTTGATAGAAATAATATTGAAATGTCATTTTGACATTTCATATTGATTTCCATAGTAACGCACGTATATATTAATAATAAAGGACCCCAGACCCCTAGCAACCAATAATAGTGTTTTACTTTTTACGGATTTCTTCCGAAATAACTTTTCATACAAAACAGAATTAACTGAATATGAATTCAATTCTACTTAAAGATGGCTAAAAGTATTAAAAGAATGCATTGGCATCGTGTTCTGATATATTCTAAGAGTTTCAAATGTCTAGCTAGTCGGAAAGTTAGCTAAAAATCGATTGCAAGATTTGTACTGGATAAACAACCACCAAACAAGAATACGACCTAATAAAAACGTTGTAAAATGTACATACTCCATTATTCCAGAGAATTGTATGATACTACCGCACATGGGTCTTGCGTTTTAAATGTTTATTAAAACATGTTATAGCAATTTAAAAACCAACTTGTATCGTATATTTTTCTTGCGACGCCCGAAGTCACTTAGGGCGCAAGGCCCCCAGAGCGCAAGTCCGATTGAACCCAATCGGTCCAATCGCCCTAAGACGGGGCCTGTCTGTATCATAGTTGCATTAAAGTATGTCACGTAAATGATCACGTGTCTCTCAATCTGTAGATGCCAGCCAGATTTTATTTTAACTCTAAATTGTGTCATGCTTCTTCAATAAATACCATTCTACGCTAAATGATTATTAGAACCCGCCCTATACTAACCTTTTAAGCTAGGCACGCCAACGCCTAAATATATGTTCCAAGCTCAGAGAATATTATTACAAATATACATCACTTAAAACAATACATAATGTTTGGGCCAATTATGGTGGCTCTCATTCTTTTTTTCCTACCCACCAAAATCCCAGTTATTATCGCAAGACTAGGCATCCAGCAGTCACGGGTCATGAGTCGACCGTGCTTAACTTAAGTTTAGTAACATCAAGACAGCGGACGTGCCTAGGCTTGTTAAACCTATCGCGCTCTATTTGATACGATACGAACGAGTCCTCATCTGTTCAACCTTCGTTGCGCCAAATCTGATATGGTTTGAGCGAACGTCGCGTCTATCATCCATCCTTAACTTGTCATCATCTCTCATCCCAAAACCCAAGTGAAACCGTGAGAGTGACATTCCGAACCATCGGTTTACCAGTGCGTGAGTGCGTGAACACCGAACCGGCTCCAGCGCGGGAACCCTCTCAACATAAAAAGTCTGTGTCTGACCCCTGTTTAAACTTCCTCCCCTATATCAGTAATCCACCTGCATCTTCAAATTATAGTCCACTGCAAAAAGCGCAACCACATAATATACTCATATTGATAAGAAAAACTCACCAATAAAAAATAAATTTACTCAACCACCTCAATTTGAAATCTTATCACCAACCCAACATACTATGCAGTTGAATACTTATTATAATCAAATAATTTTATTTAAAACAAATAAAATGGTTAACTGCACCAAGCTTCCAACCTTTCATATTCTCTTAGCCAAAGGCTTAATGTCAAGTAAGTATATTATGGTAAAGTACGGAGATTTAGATAAAGTACTAGGAACGTATGAGAAAAGGAATAATTTAGGTAGTAGAACCAAGACAAGTCGAGATAATCGTAGATGAAGATGTTTCTTAGTTACGGTAAAATAGTGTTTACTGAGATATCACTTTTTACGAGCCGAAACGTTTGTGGAGAAGTAATGGATGAATGACTTTAATAACTGCTCATAAAAGATATGTTTATATTTTCTTTGCCTTTATACTATTTTGATATCGTAAATCTTTCATCAATGGATGTACTATTTATATTTATAAATGAGAATGTTTTTACTACATACTGCATACATGTTTAATGTTGATTCTTTGACATGCTAATGCTTCACTCTTAGAGCTCTCACAGACGGGATTCCGGTGTCGAGCCACCGAAGAATCCAGCCACTCTACACTGCAGTGGCTATGGCAGCCACTGAATTCATATCGCACCATCACAACTAAACCGCCACTAGTGCAAAATTATATGATTACGTTTAATCGCTTCACCGCGGAACATTTAATTACTATTTAAATACCACGTTTATATAACATGCTAATTATATATAATGGCCACCAAATGAGGATACAACAGCTGTGCTGTCAGCGCTGTAAGGATTAATAGTCTATCATTCATAGTAGGGGAAATGTGTTCAAAATGGCACAGTGGGGAAAAATAAACTTTTGCTCTACTGGCGAAATGGTGCAGTCTAACATGATGCAACTAGCTGAGTAACAATGCATGACCCTTCTTTTAAATATTCAGCCATATTGAGTTTACTAAAAACAGCCGTACAAGAAGATACAGTGGAAAGATTTGTGAACCAAACGAATATTTTTGCAGCTTGTCGACAAAAGGTAATATTACATGTATTTTATATTATTAAATCTATATATATATATATAAACCAGCTTAAGTAGCCGTTATTAGTGTTCATGTACGATGTGAATTTATCATAATTACTGAAGTGTAAACTGCATTTTTTAACGAATTTGCCAAATTCATTTGATTGGGATAAAATGGCATACATTATGGTAGGCTAAAACGGCATATTATGTGATTTATGATTTTATTGTTTCTGAAAGATTATGTTCCGAAATTACCTACGTAAAACTCTGAAGAGACATGGGATACAATGAAAATAAATCAGGCAGTTTTAGCTGTGAAAATGAATGGAAGAACTTAAAAAAGGCATTTTTTAAATAGAAATAAAACAATAAAAACGGAGATAAACATCTTGGAAGATTTATGACTACTTTTCCAGTGGAAATTGAATGTCAAAATATGAAATTTTTATTTGATAATATATTTTTGTTTCTATTTTTGACAAATATTTATGTCGTTTGCCATTTTGTACAACCGGAGGGGTGAAATGATTTTTAACTACACGTTTTTACTTCTTATTTTTAAAGTAGTTTTACTTTATTCGTGCTCCGTTTTTATAATAAATTATACGTTTTGATATTCTTTTTTTCATTAAACTAAACATTAAACACTATGCCATTTTGTACACCCTTCTCCTACATGTACCGAAAATTTCATATCTATAAGTCAAAAGATCGTTCAATTTCTAAATATATTTCGAAAACACAGTACAAAAATGTGAAAGGTAAAACCAATTTTGCGTTAGGCGGTTTAATTTAAATGGTGCGGTTTCATTACGCTCGTCTAATTAATAATATTATAATAATAATCACATGTTGGTCGACGAATACAATACTATTATTATTATTACGTATTATTATTACGACGTTGAATCATAAAGAAATTACTTGCCGCAATAAACTATGTTCTTTAGTCGATGCAGCTTTAACAAACCATTTATTTTATACAATGCGTATAGAATACGTTGTTTAATAATTATATTATATCTAATAGCTTTTTCGCAGGTACCTTTAACTAATATAGATACATACAAATACCAACTAATATATACCTAAAGTAATACTATAACTAACTAAAATATACTAAACGTTAATTTATTTAGATTTAGAATATTTTATATCTACTAATCCGAAATGTCACACTATACCACTTACCGTGATTAAATTAGTTATAAGACCTTAAGTATATAAAATGCAGGCTAACGTTCATTTCTAAAAGAACACACGCCCGTTCTATTCAATCATGTATTTAGGTATTACAGGAGCGAAGGGTGAAGGTAGGCTGTTAAGATCCGCCATAATTAGTGCACATTAAACTTTTTTAGTCATACGTATTTGTTTTTATTGAACAATTTACAGATATTATTGGTTAGATTTTTAAAATCAATTAAACCCTGCCTAAACCAAACCATACTAATTTTGGTATATTTTTGGCGTTACGACAAAATTGAGCATACCTTTTCATTCATACTTATTTGTTTTCGTTGGATTAAGAATAAATATCATTACACATTTTGTTGGTTGTTTTTTTTAATTCATTAAGCCTTGTCTAAACCAAACTATAAAAGATTAAAAAAAAATATTCTATCTTTAAAATATTCAAAGTTATGTATGGTTTAATTGCATAATTTTAGATATTTTATAGATAGGTATTTTTTTTACTATTATCTACGAGTATTATGGCTTGGTTTCGCAGGGTTTAATTGAATTAAAAAAACGAAACAACAGCTTCTGTAAATTGTGGTGTTATTTCAATGAAAAAAATACTAATACCTGATAAAGTTTAGTGTGCACTATATATAGTGGATCTTAACAGCCTACCTCCACCCTTCGCTACTGAGGTATTATTATTTGATTTAAATATATATAACGTGGAAAGACACATGATTCATGACATGCAACGGCTGGTACCTTCCTACATATTTCATTCAAAAAACACTTTTAGAAAATAAAAGCTTTTTATTTTTTTTACTTTTTCCACATTTTATTTCATAATTTTGATATACAAGCGCTTTTATCCTAGCGTAAATTTTCAATTGAATGACAGTAAAAAATATAGGTACATATTATTGAATAAAAAAAAATTATAGAGAACGTCGGTTTCGATTGTTTACTTAAATTAATATTAACTTGTTGGTGATATTTGTACTTATTTATATACATTATGAGATTGCCTAATTTTATCATAGAAAAATTTGCTGTGTTTAAAATTCACCTACCGTATGAAAAAAAAGGTTCCCTATCAATGACAAATTTTGTATTGTACATTGTAGTGATGAACGCTCGATAAATACAAACTTCATTATTCCCATCCTAACCAAATAATAAAAAAATATATTTCCTATCTATAAAATATCCAAAGTTGTGTACCTATAATTTAATCACATAATTTTAGATATTTTAGATGCCTATTAATATTAATTATGCGTCAATGATAAATTAAAATTTACAAAATAAATAGCGCCGAGGAGTTCAATGAAAAGACAATAGGTAATTAGACCTGGCTTCAGCAATAAAAATAATTACACGACAAAGTATGGTAAATACATTGAGAGAAAAACTTGTTAGTATTTATTTCTTTACATACCTACTTAAGTAGGTATTTTGAAGATGCTCGACCAAACTGATCTATTTGATTATAAACTATTGTCAATAATGAATTTCATCAAATCGATCGTAAGAAATTTTCTCACCAACACCACCATCTGTAAATTGTCTTTTTTATTGAAAACAGAATAATATTAATTTTTTTTTTCAGAATCTGGATCAGTATGAAACACTGTTTTCATTTATGCATTTTATTTTGAAGAAATTTCTATTTAGCTAAAAAACATGCCTATTAATATTAATTATGTTTCAATGATAAATTCAATTTCAATAATAATAATAGCACACGTGTCGCCGCATCAAAGCGGTCTTCGTATTAATTATTATTATTATTACGATGGCCGGAGTTTCGACCAAGGCAATGAATAAAAAAAGGTAATAAAAACCGCGTTTGCAAATAATAATGAGTTCGAGCGGCTTGACATTGTGGCGGGCAAAGGAAAAGTGTGCGATTCTAGTAAACACGAGTATCTTCCGTCTGAACGCTCCCATTTAGTTATGTGTAAATGCGGAATCTCCGCCACACAGGTGGCTTAAAAAAAGTGCGATACGGGTGTCTTCCGTCTGAACTCTCCCATTTAGTTATGTGTAAATGCGGAATCGAGCCACGCCGGTGGCTCGACACCGGAATCCCGTCTGAAAAAGGGCTTATTTCTTCATCTCTTCTTTTCAGTTGGAGCATAATATGGACACCATGTGGCGTCTCTTAAGGGGACGTTCTACAGAATTGGCCTTGAGAATTGAAAATATGATTTTTTTACTTGTGGTCCATAATATCTGGTATACTAGTTAATATAAAAAGGTCGCGTCAAAGTTGTTTGTGTCAATAAACTTTCTTCACGACTCGATCGACTCATATTTCATATTTATTTCATCAGGGCTGTCGAAAACATAAATCATAAATATTTATAATTTTAAATTTTTATTTATAATATATATTATTTAAGTTTTGTGCATCTAATGCCGGGACCACACTGGCAACAAGTTGCTGGCAACCTCGTTAGATTTTACGATAATTATCGTAAAATTTCTTAAGCAATCAATGTAAGTATCGTAAAATTTAATGGGGTTGCCAGCAACTTGTTGCCAATGTGGAAATGGCTTAATTCCGGGTCCACACTGGCAACATGTTGCCAATGTGGACCCGGCATTATATCCACTGTGGTTCACGTAGTGGCATAGACCTGGGGTTAACTAATTCAGGAAGTCAATACCCATGATAGAATTTTTTCCAGTTTTGGTTGCATTATATTCCAAAACTCTTCTGTAAAAATCGTTTCCGATTTTATAAATGGAAATTTCTCGGTGTACATAGTAAACAATCATACGAATAAAAAAAGACAAGACGGAACATACTGATTCATCGCAGTAAAATCTGGCAATCGAATTCGCCATTTTGAAAAGCGACGATTTTGCGTAAACAAATATCACGTGGTCTGAACGTGTGCGGCAAACTTCGAATTTGTTTGTAAGTTTGTGTATCACGCATTGTCGGCCATATTTTCCGGCCTTTCTGATTGCCATGATTTGTACACATCTTCCTTTCTGTCTTTTTTTATTCGTAGAAAGAAACAGTATTTTTTATTAGTTATATGAAGTTGGCCTTGAGTCTTTAATAAAATAATACACAATTAAAAGATTTTGAAATAGAAAAAAACACATTTCCAAGATTTCAGCCGTGCTCACTCGTGAATGTCATTCGTCATTTAGATAAGTATATACACATTTTTATGTTATCTTGCTAAGTAAACAGTTATCTGATCTTTACACTATATATGTACATGCGAATGTAATGTTTTCAAATAATTGATATGGATTATATACCATCGTATTATTTTCTCAAAGTCATAAAAATATACTATAATAGTATTTAAGTATCAACCTATGTTCAATTCGAATTTAGTTATAATAATAATATACCCGTATATATATCAATAGTATGTTTGCTACGAAATCCACCCAAGTTATCAGTATGTACTTGCACAGGTTTGATTAAAAACTATGATGAAATTAACATTTTAAAAATATGAATACATATATTATTTTGACAGCCCTGTTTTCTGATCGGCGGACAAGGAGCAGGTGTTTATAAAATAATAATGTACAGCGGCCGACAATATCAATAACAATAATAATGTTTCTTGAAATAAAATCTCCGATGATTAGTGATTTTTGTGAAAAGATCGATTTAAATTAACGTGCTTACGACGCCAAGGTCCTTTTTATACTAAATTATAATTGAATATCAACTCTTCAGCCCCCCCTTAAGCGCCAAATACATTTTGATGCCCGTTACTGCTATCACGTGACGTCACAGTAAGCTGCTGCTACGGGAAAAAAGTGTGTAAAGTCGTTTTTCTTGGTGTTTAAAATGTTATCAGACTCATGCTTTCATCCGGTAGCCCATTTTGAACGTTTAAACGAAAATTGTCAGTCATTCTGCCGAAGTCACCAAAACAAGAATGAGGTCACCTCACGCGTACCGTACCGCATCGACACCCGCATGACTCAATGAATGTTTTTTTTATCATTTACTACATGCCTACACATTTTCGATTCATGTCAAAGTCGCGTGTTTTTTGTATTTAGCGGTTGGCACTATGTACTTTCAATAAGAATGTCGTCTATTATCTATAGTCTGCAGGTTGGGTTGTGTACAAAATATTATCTATGGATATAATATCGCAAGTCATTTTAACGTATGCACACATATAAACTGTTAAAATTTATTGAAATCATCATGAATAATGAATAATAATTCAAAATACTAATACAATAAATTTGGCACTCTCCATCATTGAATTTACAGAGATGGTGATCGTTCAAAATATTTTGCAAAATGACCAAACAATAAACTCATTTTTTCACCGTTACAACGTGACAGTACGCGACGTGCATCTCAATATAATCACAAATTTAGAATCATACACAAGAAATCAATAATAAATATAAAAGATGCCCAGCGCTCGCG
The DNA here is from genome assembly GCF_057557595.1 of Rhyacophila brunnea. Classification (NCBI taxonomy): domain Eukaryota; kingdom Metazoa; phylum Arthropoda; class Insecta; order Trichoptera; family Rhyacophilidae; genus Rhyacophila; species Rhyacophila brunnea. The sequence goes on along the minus strand of NW_028232893.1, from coordinate 15,711,188 downwards.
TCCTTTGTATATTATCTATATTTCCTTGTAATGCTTTTAATTTTTTTCTTCTATGTACTTGCATTCTGTTGAAGAATCTTTAATACTTTAGTAAAAGCGTTATTAAGTTTAATCCATGGCTACACATAGTGGTGGCTCGACGACTTTTTACGTAGTGGGGTTTAGCCATTAATTATTAAGTATACATACCTTCGTAGTGTCTCCTCTTATTATACATTATGTACCAAGCTAATTATAATAATACGTTTTTATTAATGAGGAAATGAGTAATTTTTCAGAATAGATAATAATATGATCATCTGAATCGTTTGCTTAAAAATAATAACTTAATTAATAATAATTATTATTATAGACTTACCATTACCAGTTTTAAGCAACAACATACAGAGCGAGTGTTTTTACTCACCTAGGGGTTATTTGTTTCGCTCCCTGGTATGCATATACTAACGCTAATAAATGCATTCACATCTTTTGTAGAGCAAAATTTTTACCACGGCGACGCGACGGGATGGGACTGAGTGACCCCAGTCAGCGAAAAATAAGCGCCATAGTTTTTGTAATTTGTTTTTAGGTGTCACCTTGAAATAGGGCGTATTTAATTGAATTAATTATTTTAATACCGCGTAATCATCATTATGTTATTAGATACGTAATTTACAATCATTTCTTTAATTATTTTAATAATAATAATAAATATTTTCATAAAATTTCTATGGGTTTAGATGGATAAAATAAACTAAATAGTTCATTTTAATCATGTTATTAAGTAGGCACATTATGATAATGATTAAAATATCGGACGTATATTTTTGATATGATAATTATGTGGGGATGGTCCCTACAAACCTTTAAGGTAGATCCGCCTTGGCTAAACAATACTTTTCTTAGTCAAGTAAAAGCTTTCCTTGCTTTTTCAATTCACTTACTAACCAAAATAGATCATCGTATAGAATTATCAAAATAAATGTAGACAGAAAATAATAAAAACACTACATACACTACAATTATCTCGATAATTAATTGTAATTCAACTACATCAACAAACCCCAAAAATATAAGAAAACCATTCTTCTCAATTCAATAATAATATTATAAATATGAACACTGTATACTTAGTATAATGGACCCCATATTATAATACATTATCTGCCTAATCCAGAGAGGAATGAAAAAGCAAAGAGAATGAGATTTACGGTAGTATAATATCTGCCGTCCACTAATCGAATCTAGTTTACACTTTTTCATATAAGCATAGCGAATAACCTCTATTTTTCACAATTTCGACCTCTTCATGAAGGGTAACACTGTAGAGTCCACTTCCGGTTTGTGGAATATAATATTTAAACCTTCAAATACAATAGCAACCGACCAACAACGTATTGTAACCATTTGAATTCAGGTTCCCTTCAAATAGATGGCAAAGAGTTAATAGTTATGATTTCATCTCAATAAAAGTTTAGTGGTTCCCACGGCTTAACTATATTTTACTTCTGCAAATATTTCAATTAATTAACACAGTTAATTGGGTACCGTGTTTGAAACTAGGGTCTGGAAAACATTTTGTGTTTAATATGTGTTTGGACCCAGAGTATGGATCTTAAAGGTTGAGCAAGTGACTAACATCCATTTTTTGTAAACACAAAGAATGTATTAAAACTCTTCATGGGGTGGGCCAAATCCACATAGTGGTACAGTCAATTAAAAAAACTTTAATATAGAATAGGTGAGAGGTTTAGTACAAGACCTTATAACCCGTGAAAAAAAACGTGTTCCTAAATAAATCGACATTCAAATTTAGTTACACGCAGATATTACGAGCAAACTATTAGCTGTTGACTGCCAAAACAGTGCTTTGGAATAATCCAGTTAATCCAGTACGATCAAAGTGGCGTCTCTTGGTCTTTTTTCAAACCTTACTTGTTTCAAATTTCATAAATTAAAATGAGGCATATTTTTTGATCGAGTCTCTCAAAAACTCGTCTCGTATGTTCTAACGATGCATTGTTGTGTTGGTAATATTATCATAACAGTATTTTGTCATATTTAATGAGCTTGGACTATAATTGGATGTATTCTACTGACATAATATAATATATATATACGAGTATTAACATTCACTAAATATTTACCAACCTGTAATAATTGCATTGTCTATGATAAGCAGTCCTGCCAACCTGTCATAAATATCATTAATAAAAACATCTGTCATTCTCTCTCTCGCAACTTCCCGAGACAACACGGTGAGAAATTATCGTGAAAGTCAGAATCGATCCAGGTGTGTTAAATGTAAATAATTCTGAATCCTACTATAGGTAAACATACATTAAATAAAACAAAATAAATACCACTTAACTCACACAGTGTAATAATGATATTACCCCATTTTCGCCCGCTTGAATTGACAATGTTACCTGGGGGAAAAAATACATTTAATAATAATTGTAAACAATAAAATTGTATTATATTTGTGGGTTTCCACTGCGTGTTCATTCTCAATAAATGAGAATGGCCATTAATTGGAAACTACCTATATTATCACAAATACATCAAACGCCGACGATGAATTAGTGGCTTACGCGTCGGCTTATAATGTCGTGGGGTTCCAGGTTCAAATCGTGAGCCTGGAAAATACACGTATGGTTTTTTAATTAGTGTTTGGAGTCAGAATATGAACCTAATATGTTGAGCGAGTGGATATTATCCATTTCTCGTAAAACAAAAATATATTTATTACAAACCTCCAATCTTAATATGGTCGAAAATGGTCAAAAGAAGAAAAAAAAGAATATTGGTTTTCTTATTATGGATAAAACAATTAAAAAGAGAAGGTTGGACTGAATAGGAGTCACATCATTCATTTTCCGGATGAGTGCTGTCGTTTTTAATCTTCACCGATATTTTTTTTTAATGAATATAGAAAGTAGATTTTCTTTGACGCAACTGATGCAAAAGATTCGTCAGAAAATTTAAAAGTTGGCCTCCAAATAATATAAACAATTAATACAGTTATTGGATTATAACGAAATCTAAAAATGCTGCTTATGTATTTATCACAAATTGGGTATAAGATATTATATAGATAGAGAATATAAATAATATATAGTATATTAGCAGACATTTATTGATTTGTAAAAAGGGGGTCTAATTATGCGAATAAATTTAATTAAATGCAACCAAACGATGTGTAAGTAATGTATATAAAATAATAAATCGTTTGAATCCATGAATTTATTTGAAAAATTATGTTATTTATTTTATCGTAGGGGGCCTCAAAAATAGTCAATGCGTCGGGCTTAGTGGGTAGACTGTAAAATTGTGAAGTATTACTATTTATAGCTGAGGTAAAAATTTACAAAATCCAATGAGCAAAACATGCACACCAATCGGGCAATGATTCTAATCGAAGTTGATTTCAAGGTTCGAGAAACTGTACGAAATAATTACAAGATAAAAAGAACTTTTTATATACTTACCACGTTTTTAAATTTTCAGTTGAATCATATAAACTTGACAATTCTATGTATTAATAATTTAGTACAAATAAGGCAATTGTCAACAAATCCTTTTTTTTGCTATTTTGCAACAAACAAACAAATTTGATATAGAATACTGAAATGTCATTTTGATTTCTATAGTAACGCACGTATGTATTAATAATTTAGTTGTTAGGACCCTAGCAACCAATAATAGTGGATTGGATTACGGATTTCTTCCGAAGTAACTTTTCATACAAAACAGAATTAACTGAAAATGAATTTAATTCTACATAAAAATGGCTAAAAGTATTTAAAAAAATGCATTGGCATCGTGTTCTGATATATTCTAAAAGTTTTAAATGTCTAGCTAGTCGGGAAGTTAGTTAAAAATCATTTGCAAAATTTGTATTGGATACACAACCACCAGACAAACAAGAATACGAGCTAAGAAAAACGTGGTAAAATAGTGAGTTTTCCCATTCAACTATTTGGTATTTTTAGGATGCTGTGTAAAAAAAAAAACACGAAGGGTGCTGCGAGAACAAAGTGTTTGAAAACCACCGGCTTGACGGATAACCCTCCAACTTTTTTGTTGTAATGGGTAAGTGTCTGAAGTTTTTAAAATTGTGTGTTTTAATTATTTTGTACTGTTTACGAAACTAATGGTAACAACTAACAGTTCGTTCACTTACTTCTTACGAAGAATGATAGTAACAATAATTATAAAAATGATTATTAGTTGTATTCGCTAGGCGCCGAACGTGTCAAGGTAAACCGCAGGCACCGCTGGCGAAAGAAATTTCAGCAGAAAATTCTCGTGAAAACCGACCCCCACCCCCGGCAGCCATCGAGAGGGATGTATGCCATAAATAAAAATAAAAACAAGGGTTTCGCGTGGCGAGACCATGAATAATGCAGGCGAGCGGGACACCGTAGCGAAAAGAGATTCCGCGATTTTTAACCTTACCGCTTGCCTAAATGCAATGTGGCACACGTGGCGAACGGGGAAATACCAAAAGTCAATTTTGATAAAAGCTATCAGTAAACGTAACGTTGTGGCATATAAATATATGTAGTTTTATTTTGACGAGCTTGACAGCAACGTTCTGCTTCAAATAATGTTAGACATCGCACATATTTATTACTTACATTTGAAGAGTGTCTCGAAGTTGCTACCCAAGCCAAAATAATGTAGGAGACATTATTTGGCTCTAGATTAGATCAGTGATTCCCAATCGGTGTGCCGCGATTGATTGTTATGTATGCCACAGGAGATCATTCAATCTCATTCATAAATCGAAGCCTCCTTCTTAATAATGATCTATATTACATTTTGGCAATTTTTTTTGTTACATTATGACAAACGTAGAAATCTAAATTGATACTGTCGTATAAACTTTACAAAATAGAATATTTAATCATATAAACACATAAGTACTACTGTTAGACATTGAGACAGTGATATAAATATACACCAATTAGTTTCAGCTGATGGGTAAAGAAAGATAAACTAGTTTCAGCTGATACTATACGAAGAATATCAACGGTTACAATTGAAGCCACATCCTCAATACGATCTATGTTACATTTTGGAATTTTTGAACTAAATATGCAACAATGATCTACAATCTACATCACATTGCCTATGTTTTGACATATTTATTTTTTTGATCTAGCAACATTAAGGAACTTGTTTTTGATCCATTATGCCGGGTCCACACTGGCAACATGTCGCGCGACAACCTCGTTAAATTTTACGATAATTATCATACGTATCGTAAAATTTAACGACTTGATCGCGCGACATGTTGCCAGTCTGGACCCGGCATTATGTTGGCCTCCCTATAATAATTTTCTATGCATCTGTCAAAATGGAGGATGACATGAGAGTTTTTGTAAACCCTACGAATGCAAAATGACTTCACAGAGAAAAATTCACATGGAAAATTGGAAGAGGAATAAAATTAAGTGATTAAGGAATTCAGGAGAGGCCTTATAATAATAAATAATTTATTTCTTCTTAACAAAATAGTTTTATTTGATTATCTCAAAATGCCCAAATGTAACATAAATCATTATTGAGGGGGATTTATTTATCATCTAAATAATAATATGTTCATGCATTTTTGCCACAGTAGGATGTAAATAGATTTTTCGTTAAAATATGTGCTTACGCCATAGTAGGTTCATATGTTTCTTCTTCGTGTCGTACCATGCCCTAACAGAGGTCAGCCACCATCAGGGCAATCTTTTTTTATCACCTGCTTTAAACACAGTTGGGCTTCTCCTTTTTTTCAGAATTAAAGTCTAAACCAATAAACTAAAGAGGATTCATGACCGTAAACGTAAAAACCGGCGCTCTATCGGTGAAATAGACCCGGATTTGTATGAAAAAGTTATAGAAAACATAGACAAAAGAATAATCACCCGTCAGACGAATCAAGGCGGCCATTAGAACAATGGTCTATAGTCTATAGCAGTGCTCCGTAACCAGTGTGCCGTGAGACGATGCTAAGTGTGCCGCGGCGCATTTCTTCAAAAAAAAAAAAAAAGCAAAGCAAATAAATTTGTATATTATACAATACTTACTTAATAGCCAAATTTGCGTACATGGCTTGTAATATATTTGAGCACCAGAATGAACGTAATAAAACAATACATGGTCAGAATGAAACTATATTGACATGCTCTGATAAATTAGAAGGATTCAAAAATAAACTCAAAATTTGGCAGATGGAGTTAAGACAAGAATCTCTACAAATTAACCAAAGAATCTACCATTGAAAACAAGCATTGAATTTTGGATCAGGCTCAAAAACATTTAACTTTGCTGCAAAATAAATTTCTTCATTACAACTGGATTCCAAACCCTTTTGCCATCAATGCCGAAAATTCTATAGAAGCGCTTTCCCTATAAATTCGAGAGGAATTTGTTGAATTAAGGAACTACGGGATGCTTAAACAGAACTTCATCGATATTCCATTGGCCATTTTCTAGATTTCGGTTAATAAATAATATTCTCGGCTTTACGACAAGGCTATCGCAGTTCAGTTCCCATTTTATACGACATAATTTGTTAGTGAGAAAAGTTTTTCTAAAAATGATAAGCAGTGCTTGAAGGGTCTTGACTCTTGACCAAGAACTTCTGGTTGCCCTTTCAAATATCAAGCCAAAATATATAAACCTTTTACGTTCATTGAAACAAGCTCTGGTATCACATTAATTTGTTATTGTATTGATATTACAAATATACGGACATATGTAAATTTAGTTCTTCCTCGTGTGTTATGTATATTTAATTATTTATCAAATAAAAAAATAGATTAATGTAATTTTGGTGCATGGCCGTCCCCACCACAAGGGGGGCCTGACAGAGCTCTAGCCTGGGGGCTCAGGCTCAGTGGGAGCCGGCGTGGCAGATCAACCAGTTAAGTGAGATAAACACAAATTACAAATTTCCTCTAATAGTAAAAAAGTCGCTATTTTACTACTTTAGTATTAATATTTTTAAATATGCAATTGAGGGGTTGTGGGGTCGACAATTAATTATTCTTAACCCGACAACTAACCATAATGCAAGTGTAACTAACCATAAAGCAGGACAATTGAGCGCCCCACTGTCGAATGAAATAAATATATGTTCGTTACGATTTCATACAGAAAGTAGACGAAGAATTTTAATCAGTTTCTATCTACTACTTAGTAGTTTTAATTCATTTTGCTCTGAACATAATGCTTTTTATTGCGGATAATTATTCATTTATGCTAGAGACTTTATATAAAAATAAAATGACTATCTTCTCATTGGAACTTAAACATGTGCACGATTAAATCATTATTTACGTGTGGGTATTTAAATTCTCACCAAGTATTAAATAATAATTCAAATATAAATAATAATAATAATAATAATAAATATATATTAATTCTAAAGTACCTGTAATTTTCGAACGTCTATTTATTTTAACATTTCATTCGATTGCGTTGCGCCCAGTTGTCGCAGCTCCGAATCTTCCTAGACCCCGACATTATGGCATGCTGTAGTGTTAAAAAGAATATAATTATATAACACATTTTGTTTAAATAACAAATAACCAGTACATATATAGCAAATAAACTCCATTGAATTTAAATTGTATAGTATTACTACGCATGGGTACTCCAATTTATTAATTAAATAAAAATGAACAAAATATGTATATTTTTTTTACTTTCGCAGATGTAATGGCATAGTGGTTGTTGAGGGAATGAATTCGGGAAACTCAATTACACGCTTTGACAAGTGACATTGACACGTGTTACACAATTTATTTTAGAATATTTTATATAATCAAATACAAAGAAAGGCTCTGTGAGAGGGAAAAAGTCCAGAGCTCGTACTGGCGCGAACGCAATAAACCTTGAAAGATCCCCCCATTCTATCCATCTAATCTGATGAAAGTACATAAAAATACCCAAACGAAGCACTGGAATCTCATTTCATGGCTGGCAATAGACTATAGAAAGACCGTACGGGTATCAAAATGACATTACTCACTACTAGTGATGGGCACAATCGTACAGTTACGAAAAATCGATTATTAGCTATCTAATATTCCGAATAACGATTACAAAATAATTTAATTAATATTGGCTTTTCTCATAATATTCATTTATTGGTATTTCAACAATATCATTTATTATTACGATAAAAGATTTTAATAACACACACATTTCTCGCATAAACGCCACTATTATTGATTATATACAACATATAGATCCGCTAGAGCTTTCGACTAATTACCATTATATATTTTAATAAATAAACATACCCAAAGACTTTTCTTAGGTATTAAAAGTATATTTTTAATGCAAATCCATACTTTTCTGCACCTTTATAGTGTACATTTAATTATGAAATAGAGGCTTCTTGAGACAGAAAGAAAACTTAATAATGGTTAATAAAGTGCAAATTAATCATTTTAAATGTTTTACCTATTTAAATATAAATAAAAGAAAATTCTTTTTTATGAGAGCATTTATTTTTAAGAATATAATTGAAAAAAAATCTGTCTTTACGACTAGTAAATCATAATATTCTTTTCGGATCGAAGAAAATTACAATAAACATCAAAATTTTGTGTATTATCTTTTCCATTTTCGTATACATTAAAAATTAACATCTCTAGCTATATCTTAGTATCTCATAATGCCTTGATACTTACTTAATGATATTGTGTGACTAATTTTGGTCACACATTCTTTCCGTTCGTGTAATTTGATGTTACCGCGGTCAGCAAAATTTTAGTTCATAAATTTATTATAACCTATTTCTAACAATTTCTATTTCTAACAATTACCTAACACTTTCAATTTTCAAATTATTTCTAAATAATCAGTTTTTTTCCGACTTGGTACGTTCATAATTAATCTAAATATAAATTCAAATGCCCAACACTACTTAGTACTGAATCTAAGTACGGCAGCGGTGTCTTATTTGATTTTGGTGGGGTGACAGTAGCTTCCTGGGAAATTGAGTTATCCGTTTTATATTATTAGCGACTATTTTCCCATAAAATTTAATAATAATTCACGTAGTAAAATCTTCGCGACTCACGAAAGTAAATATAAGTTTCTTTCTACACACACACATATAATATAATAATATATTATGTAAGTAACTAAGAGTATATAAAAATAGATTGAACAGTCATTGAATTTGAATTTAAATTGTGTTGAAATTAAACGTGTTATTTAAATACCAATTACTTATTTTAACCGTAACGAACACAGGTTTTCATTTTTGAACTAAACCTTTTTCACGACGTGCAACACATGAAAATTCCTGGGAGAGTAATTCTTTCATTTCTATGACGAAAGACCATTGTGATTTACAAAATAAAAACCAAAGGCAGAGGGGGGATTTATCTACAGATCTTATGATGAACAAACGCGCACACTGCCAATTGTGCTATTCAAGCCATTTGGTGAGTAATTTTTTTTTATCGTTAAAAAAGGTTATTGTAGACACCAGACAACATATAAATAAGAGAAGTGGATTGCCTTCTGGGTGAGGCTATTTAATTCTTGAGTGTGGAGATATGTGGTATAAACTCAAATACGTGTTGAAAGAATGTGTTATTTTAAATGGTTGCATCTGTATCATTATATTCATTAAATGATGTTATGCAAACATATTTTGTAGACACCTGACACCCTTTGTATTTATTTTCTTATAAAGTATATAATATAAAGATAGTTATATTTAACACATAAACAATAAATTTCAACAACACGTGCTTACAGTTTTTAAATGAATGTAATCATTCAAATCAATATTTACCAGCGACTATTCCAAAAATATTTAATTCAGCCATAAGAATTCTATCTTGCTCTAACGCATCTTGCGGAGATATATAATCTCATTCGCACTTATCGTTCTATTTTGTTCAGGCCTTGGATTCAGGTAATTTTCTGAAGGTGCTGGTTTACTTCAGTATCAAATTATATTTTATACCAATTATATAAACATCAGAGAAATAAATATACAATGTACGGTCATCCTATCTAAAATACGACGAAACAAATTTGGTTTTTTTGTAACTCCAATCCTGTTACAGCAGTAGAACCAAAACTTTTTCAAAGGTCAATAAGATAGACCTCCCAATGACTCTACGTGCAACTGGGTCTAGCTATCCCATAAATTTAAATTACTACTGTTTCTTCAGTCTATCATAATTTTGACTAGAAGCATAATATTTTAAACATAGGTCAGACAAAGTAGATTATATACCCTTATGCTGCAATTACATTATGATAGCGTCACGTACTGTCACACGCTATACGGCGACAAATTTTGTCTATGGTTTTGTCATTCCGCAGAATATTTTGAATAATCACTATTGATGGAGAGTGCCAACTCTAATATATCAGTATTTTGAATTATTATTCATTATTCATGCTAATTTCAATTAATTTGAACATTTTCTACGTGTTCGTACGTTAAAATTACTTGAGATATTGCATCCATCAATAATAGACAATATGTTTATAGAAAATACATAGTGCCAACCGCTAAGAAACACAGGAGCCGAAAATATACAGGCATATAGAAAATGATAAAAAAAATGTTCATTGAATCATACGGGTGTCGATGTAGCGCGGTACACGTGAGGTGCCTTTATTATTGTTCTAGTGATTTGGGCAGATTTTGCTTAAGTGACAATGTTCGTTTAAAGGTTCAGAATGTATTTACTAAAAAATGGGAGCATCAATCTGATAACATTTTAAATACCAAGAAAAAAAACGACATTACATATTTTTTCCCGTAGCGGCAGCTTACTGTGGCAGCATATAACATGATCTATTTGAACCTTTACTATATTATTGTAAGGTAAGAGACATCAGCCACGATGATGGATTCCCTGAGGTATTGCTATAAAGCGAGCAGTAACGGATTGGGCAGTATCATTTAACTGGGCAGTATCAGAGAACTCATGCCCTAACCACGTGATAACTTACTGTCACTAGGGATTAAACTCAAGTGCTTGTTGTCCAGACGTACCAATATAGTACTTATACAATAATATGTACAACATATATTTGTAAGAAATAAAATTGACTAAAACAGTGACAGAAACGCATTCTATTTGAATAGAATCTTCATCGATCAGCTCTGTGCCACAGCTCTAATTAAAGATGAGTGGCATGTATTAATTTGAGATACATTATTTGGAAATATTAATGTTCCAGTTAGGTTAGATTTTAATTATAAAATTATTTCTCTAATAATTTAATTACGGAAGACCAGTAGTTGACCTTATGGGTCGATATGGATTGAGCTGCAAGAAGAGCTCCGGGAGACATAGTTGCCAGTCTGCAATCAATGGTGTGATCTGTCGGTCTATAAGATGGCAATCGGCCTGATGATATCACGTTGATTTCATTTAGGAAAGAGAAATGAATAGTGTATAGTTTTGGATGCCGCTGTGGTGGATACACTCGCGGCATCTCATCTGAATAAATCAGTTCAAACGTCAGGTTCAGCAGCTATTTTAGAAGAGTCTAACAAAACCCAAAAATACAACTGTCTGTCATTAAATTATATCGTCAGTTTCTCAGGTTTCAAAGCATTTGAACCCTGGTGACCTTCTGCTTTGAAGACGGTGGCTGAGATCGGTCATCGCTTGACTGATAACACAGGTGATTTCTTTGCAACAGAGTAAGGTACCTGAGACAGCGAAAATGTATACTGCCTTGCTAAGTAAAAACACAGTGTTTTTGGTTATAGTGAAAAAATGAGAACGCAAGTTTTAAACTATCCTTTCTATTTTTACGTAGGGCAGTATAGAGGTAATACAATTGCTGGCTTAGGTATTCTTGGGGTATCCAGGGGACTGAAGAAGATATTCTATATACATGGGAAACCTATTATATCAATAGTTTTACATGTTTTTGTTTATTGGTTGATTTATTTTATGTATGTATATCGTTTAATTTTACACATTTTCTCACTTATTTTGTTTTACTCTTTTATTATTATTATTGTTTACCCATTTTTTAATTCTCTACGTAATTGTCAGTGAAATATATATTATGTAACTGTTGGTTTGCAATAAATTATATATATTTATAAAATTAACATGATGTTTCAATAAATACTCAAAATAATTAGAAATAAATAATATGTGACATTAATATTACCTACTGTGGGCACATACTTGAATTTCCTTAAAGATCGACGATAATAATTCCTTTTGACTTGAAAGCTTTTCTACTATTGATAAATCGCCCTAATGGTTTCGGTTAATTTTCCTTCGTACAAATTTTTTTGACGTTTTTCCTGACATTTTTTTTTAATTCTAGTTGCAGTCGACAGCCTATCTATTCTCATTACTGATTTCTGGAGATTTCAACCTAATAGTGGAACAGCTTAACCTTAAAATTGCGCAGATTGTGATTTTTTCTACTACACATGAATTACATAGCAAAATCTAATTATTTGTACTGTTATTATTTCCAATTGCTCTAACTACATACGTCATATTTTCTGACAAAACTATCAAACTTCAGGCGTATATAGTATGTTTATAGTAAAGCTGCAGGTGATCCTTAACTAAGAGTACACTCTGTGTAATTTTCGCTTGTAAAGCTCTACGAGCACAGTGATAATTTCAAATCATATTTGGGTTAAACACTTGTGCTTAATTCGACTGATTATAATATTACGTGGTGAATATAAAATGATAGCTAAACTTAACGCCATGCAGCGTCCTTCTGCGGTGGGCTTATCCTGTAAAAACAAACAAAAACAATTAATCAAAAATCTAATACAACGGAAGCTTTTAGTTGAATTATCGAAATAATTAAATTAAAATGAATTTTTGAAACAAATTTCGAAAAGGCAAAGCGACTCAGTAAGCCGATTAGAAACTTTACTCTTCTTCTCAGTTAAAAGTAATTTCGTTTTAATTGAGAGGGACTGCCGATAGTCGTACTAGGAATACTCATTTTCATACATATTAAACGGCTCCTTGTTGGCACGGCCCCTTTAAAAGTTAATTAATTTTAACAGTCCGTGACACGGAACTGATTAAAACATAATGGCGATATTAAAGAGATTCCCTTTAATAAAAATTAACGTTTTATAACAATCCCGGCGCGTCCCTCAAAATAAATACCGAGTGGTTTTGCTAAAGACTGCAAAAATTTAAATTATTTTACACGACAACGAACGCAAATAGTTTCCTTTCAATCAGTAGCAGTCTTTCATTAACTTGATAAAGCAATCGTTTTGTAGAAAGTACACAAATGTTTAACATGTATTTAATGTTTCCCATATACCTATAATCCAAATTATTGTTGCACGTCCAGGCGCAACTCAGTTACGGGTCATCAGTCAACCATGATTGATAAACAGTTAGTTACATCAAGACCATGATCGCGTCATGACTTCGTTACAGTATGTCCGTTGTGAAACGTAATTCAATTCGCGAGTCGCACCATATAAACATGAGACAGGGCGACTCAGAAATGACGGTTCACGCGTCACCATAAATTCAATACCCACTAAGTGTCATCATCCATATAAAGAAAGTTCCGGTAACAAGTTCTGGCAACAAGTGTGTGCGTGCAGGATCCGGGGATCAGAAGAGCACCTTAAGACAGCAATCCGGACCAGCTTAACATCATAGTTCAGTGCCTGGACACAGTCCTGCTTTCGCTGTGACTCCCCAACATCTAAATCCTCAACTCACCTCCATATAGTCCAACAAAGCGCAGCCAACATTATTAAGTATTTTTCACAATTAATTTAAGTTTTTTTAATATAATAAAGCCCAATAGCAAAAAGTAAAGTCAGAGTTTTGTGCCATCACGTACTTTAAATCATCACTATTTTATGCGATTTCGATCAACTCCTAAAGAAGTCTTTTATTTTCTTATTGAACCTATTGGTTTGTTGTATTCAGATTTTTTGTGTTGATTTAAATAATTTAAAAATAAGTTCCAACTATCTTTCTTATACTTTTTTGAGGGAGGGAATTTCAGTGATGTGTGGAAGCCTTGATTCGCTCAAACTTTTCTTATGTGCAATATGATTTATGAAGGTTTTTCTATAGTACATCTAAGTGCCTTTATTTTTAAATTTCCAAACATATATTTGGTTTTGGTGATGTCTGCTCTAGCCTTGTTCTGATATCTCATAATTTTGTCTTAACGGCCCACGTCATGCTCAGCGTAGGTCAAAATTGAGCTTTTATGGTATTTACATAGCATAACCTTGGACATTCCTTAAACGTTGTAGATAATCTATTTATATAATTTTGAAGCCTTATTACCGTTTAAAAAAATCGGCTTGGTACATGTTCAAACACGCGCGTTAATATGATCTTACTCCCTACTTCATCTATCGTTTGTCAATTTATGGCTACGGCCGTATGTTGTAGCTTAGCCACTGGGAAATGCCAATCGATATGGCGTATTAAAAAAAATACTACCTTATTCTTAGGTCAATAATTATTATAAAGCAAACATTATTCGTAGAATGTTTATCATATTTGAAAGGTCAAAGACATAGCTTATATAATAAGTATCTTTATAATTATCTTAAAATGTGTTAATCGTGCCCATTTTTGACTAATATAATGCCTAATTTTCGTCAAATTTGGGATCAAAAAGATTATAAAATATAATTCTTTATCGTAAATATGTCACTATATATAATGTTAACATTAATTTTACTAATGGTATTATAAATTCGTTTAAAAATAATAAATGTAAAAAATCTTAACACCACTGCACATGGACGTACTGAAATATGACTATATTCTAAAACATTAGAGCGAGAGGTTTAAAAGAATATTATTTTATGTAATAAAACTACTTTATGCAGTCATCAAATGTTTAAAATAAATATAAAGGATATTAAGGCTTCATAATTATATAAATATAATATCTACAACGCTTAATGAATTTCCAGGGTTATGCTTTGAAAATACCATATAAGCTCCATTTTGACCTACGCTGAGCATGTGGTAAGCTTGATTTGTTAACACCGTATATGCTATAATATTATAGTCTTTTTTTATTTTTAAATATCTGACATTTTCAAAGAATCTAGTAAAATGGGAACTTATAATCGAAGATACACTGATATAACAGGTTATGCCATCGAGTAGTAGATATTGTCAGCTAGCGATATCTAAATAGTGAAATTAAATTGCAATAAAATAAACCTCTAAGAGCGGCATGCACAATCTAGGATTTCGATCCTAATGATAAGTCGCCGAAAAGCGTGACTTAACTATAGACAATCCTGAGTATAGAGTTAAGGAATCCTTAACCATAGACTAATTTTGTTATGAACATGCCCCCTTCTGTATTACCGTTTACCACTGACAGCTGCTGTCAAAATAAATTCGCATGTCTATAAAACAGTCCATACACTCAAATTCATTTAACAATGTATCTCAATATGGATATTGATAGTGTTACTTTGTTTGGCATGTATTTGGAGAATATTATTTTACTTTTATACGCCAGCCCGCAGAAATACAAGATGCCAGATGATAGAATGACATTTGACGCTAGTGTTACCATGTTAAAAAAATATCTTGCGGTGCCTGTGGAATCACGTATAATGACTTATAACGGAAACATAAGAGTATTATAATTAAATATTAATATGTATTTATAGTTATTGCATTTATAAAATGCAGTTGTCATAGTTTTGTCATCGTTTAACAATTATAAAATAATTTACCTAAACTATAGGAAAAATAATTTTTAAATATGGTATTATTTTCAAATGATCTTAACTAAGGACAATGTTTCTGCATAGTGTTTTCTGCTAAGGAAATTTTAGTTATGACAAATGTTTCTGCATTCCGCTCTAAGTGTCTACAAGTGCCTACAAGGCATTATTTTTTAGAGAATAAATTTTTTAAAAAATACGACATGTGTATGGATAATTACTATAAATATTGCGAATTGGTTTAATTAATATTAATTGAAAATGAAACTATTAAACCGTGGCAAAAAACAAAATGATCTCATTGAAAACGGATGCGCTTTTAATTAAAATTCGTATCAAGTTTTACTCTGTCAAATATCGTAGGTACTAATATGCATCAATGAATAAATAATCGGGTTTCGAAACTAATAATTAATTAAGTGCAAGTTTTAATTAACACAGCTTTCATCACAGATTAACTTTTATTTCAGTTAATTGAATGTAAAAGTTAATAAACATTTTACTTACTTTAAACTTACATTTTCATTTCTTTTATCGTTTTATCAAAATAAATACATTAAAGTATTAATGTCATTTTGATATTGTATAGTACCATATATCAATATAATATAGAACTAATGGTCTCAGACGATAATTAAGTACTCATCACTCGGACTGATCATATTATTATATTAATTATAATGAGTAGTCGGTATCAAACCTTTCAATCAAGCAGTTCATAAAATAATCATTCCTCGCATACTGTGTTTGTCCGAGAATGACGTAAAACTATTAAATACTAAATCCACATAGATATGTAACTCAATTAATACTGTCTAAATACTTACATACGTCCTCAACATGTAGTACAGGGGACAAGTGCATACAATAAAACTACTCTAAAAATGGTTCTGTATTTATTAATCATATACGTATCCATATAAAATTAATCTTAGTAGTTGGACATACTGCGAAATTAAAATACCAAACAACCACGGTAATCCTGACGGAAAATGACGAACAACTACAGATGATACGATTACAAAAATGTTTGAATTTCATGGTGACCTTGATGACCTTGATGACCCTTTATTTATAAAGATTGTATTCCAACTATACCCACGGTTACTAACCATGATTCATTGGACGGGGCTCCAGGTTTAATACCCGTAATAATAAGATCGTATCATGTATGTAATTTTTATATGATACTACTATAATTATTGGCTTCTTGTATTTTTTAATATTACGAGTAAAAATGCATAAAAATGAGCAGGATATATCATGAAGATTTGAACGTGTGCTGGGGTGGAGTCTAAAAATATATATATAGTAAGTTTCTAGTCCATGGATATCTTTTTTTAACATGATCAAAATATTTGGACAAAATATGCTGTATAAGTAGTTTATGTATTATTTGTGAAAAAAAATATTCTTCTTTGCCAGTACTTTATGAATAAAGATAGTGAAATACTCATAAGTATTGATTTATTCGTAGCTCATCAGTGTCTTGAGTCAAATATGACAGATTCATTTAAATTCTATTTAAGTTTTGTACTATTCCATTTGAGTCGTTTTATGCGACCCCGGTTTCGCTTTTCGGTATCTTCGGGCACTATGCACACTCACCAACGGCAAATAAACACTAACAACGAATACAGTTAATTCTATAACAAATTAATACATTAAAATAGCAAAACTGTATTACCTACCCATTGAGTCAAAAATTAAATACTTATAAAAATAAAAGGTACTGTTCGGTTATACGGAATACAGCGGAAAACGCATTTTGAAAATAGCCGATAAACTGGATTATTTGTTAGTTTGGGTTAGGTTAGGTTGGGTTAGGTTAGGTTAGGTTTGGTTAGGTTAACCTAACAAATAATCCAGTTTATCGGCTATTTTCAAAATGCATTTTCCGCTGTATTCCGTATAACCGAACAGTACCGAATAAAATAATAACAAGATAAAAAAAACTTTTTATATAAAACGTTTTCAAATTTTCTATTGAATCATATTATAAACTTGACTTAACTAGCTTAAACGATCAAAAAAAATGTACTTGATAGAAATACTGAATAATGAAATGTCATTCCATATTGATTTCCATAGTAACGTACGTATATATTATTAATAATTTAGTTGCTAGGACCCCCTAGCAAACAAAAAATGGTATCGAAATAACTTTATATACAAAACAGAATTAACTAAAAATGAATTCAATTCTACTTAAAGATGGCTAAAAGTATTTAAAAAAAATGCATTGGCCTCGTGTTCTGATATATTTTAAAAGTTTCAAATGTCGAGCTAGTCGTGAAGTTAGTTAAAAATCGATTGCAAGATTTTTATTGGACAAACATCCACCGGACAAATAAGAATACGACCTAAGAAAAACGTTGTAAAATAAAAATAATTGAAGTTTTTGTAAAAAAAAAAAACCCCTACCTAATACATAATTAGATAGTACGTAATCACTCACAGTACATTCAATAGTCGTATAAATTGTCAATACTGGGTAACGTACTGGGAATGTATGGAGTTATCTAATGAAAAATGACAATAATATAAGTGCTTATCCATAATAAATAACAATGCAATAGTCACTGTATCAGAATATCAGGCTTTAAATAAGTTATATTACAAAACTTAAATACATTAGAATGTAAATTCAATTTCTATCAAGTACCCTTGGTATTAAGACGCATTTAATTAGAAGATGATAGACCACTATCAGTTTTAAAATTGGATAGTAAATCACAGTTTTCTTGAAGTGGGACATGCTTATAGCCCAACATATAAATAATATACAGGTTTTAGGTCCAGGCTTAAAAAAACTTTTCCAATAAAATAAATTTATTTAATCTTGACAGTTTGCTATAAAATGAATCACGTATTAAATTTCGTTCAAATATATATAATATATATTATATATACCTACATACGTTACTAATTTAAAAAAATAAAAAACATATTAACGACATATAACGAAAAAGAGGCTATTTCTTTTTGAAGTACGGGTCCAACTTACTTGAAACCTTACCTAGAAGAAATACAAAACATACTCAAAATCATCCCCAACCTCTCAGAAAGACCTTTTTTAGGTACTAATCTAGATAATATATCTTTTTCACGTAAGATGTAAAGAGGACAACTTACTTTGAAAAAAATATTTGGACCCACTCTCGCTGTCTTCAAATTCCTGATAGGTATTTACAGAATCAAAAATAATTATAACACTGCTAGCTTACTATAACAGCAATCTATTCTTAGATTCTATAGAAGACAATGCCACAAATATTATAATATTGATAATACTTGAGTAAATAACAAAAAAAAATACCAATTTGTACCTCATAGGAAGAAAGCGAGAGGTAGAACAAAAGAATTTGGGCTATTAATAGAAGAAACCTTATATTATGTACTTACGTCATTTTCTATTATGACATATAAAATTATTTAGCACACGCATGAAGGATGGTTCCACAATTAATATTATCATCGTTTACTTGCCATTCCGATTTTTCCATGTGATTTCTTGCAGTTAAAATTGTTTTACACAAATTTTACAAGATTTTTTAGCTAAATAATAATGCCGAAGGCTGCTTACTTATCTTCACGGATTGTCTTTTTACACGTCCTGTAAATTGACAAATAAATATCATAGCAATAGTGTAAAGTTATCTGCAGTTAAACCTGTAATACAAAGTCACTTGCAGTTAGCTTAATCAGTGGGCTATAAAACCTGTATTTGCTTCAAGTTTCGAAAATCTATCGACGACAGAAAACTATTCATTCATTTGTTTACAAAATTTAATTATTTGACAGCTGTCAGTTGTGTTTCATTGTTTTATGGCCAGCTTGCCTAACTGCCCTTTTAAGATATTTTTTCTAACAATTCAGTATCAAGTCTTTAATTTTATTCATTATGTATATTATACTATGCGTCTTAAAAAGAAAATTTTATACAAACAAGGAAAGCTACATTAATTTTGATTCAATAGATTTTATTAGTAGGTAGACCATTATTTGATTGATGAACAGCATGAATCTATCAAAAGAATAAGAAAACGTTCTTATTTTAAAACCACATATTTTAAGTATGCACCTACAAAAAATTCATTTATTCCCTTTTAATGATTTTCGCATAATGGAGGTTTTTTTATGCGGCGATAACTATTTATCGATAGGCCTTATTTATTCCGATGAATTCTCCAAAAATAAACTTTCTTTTAACATTCCTCCTTTTAAAAAAAACCAATCTATTCATAATGGTACATTATTCTCGCGAAAGTTCCCATTTTTTCAACTAACGACGGGACAATTGAAATAAACGAGTTTTCGCATTATTATTCGAACTGGCAATTTATGAAAAAAAAAATGTCGTCCATCATTTCTGGCGCTCTGAAATCGACGGTTTTACGCGAGGTCCCGCACCGGCCCTGATCAGATAAAATCGTAATTTTCCATCGACGACGCACGCTCTATCGTTTAGCGTCGAAATTTTTATACACTACACCATGAAGCCAAACGAAAAATGCGGAATATGATAATATTATTAAAATTTATTAAATATTATATTATAATAGGTACTGTACTTCTTAGTAATATTAGTAATACTACGTTCATAATAATACATCCTTAAGACGTGTCAACTGATGTATTGATCCAATTCTGATTAATTGATCAAAGTAGAGCCTATTTGATTTTTGTTTGTTCAGTGGAAACTATAAGCCGTAAGCGGCCAAATAGTAGCTAATGTAGGTAGCCATTTTCATATTTTTTTAGCAGGAGTGATCAGTGTTGTTCGTCGACCGTATTGACAAACATCCGATTCATAATGTAACATCCTCAGGCTTGTTTTGAGGCTAACCCCCGTTTCAGACGGAACACCGGTGTCGCGCTCGTATATACTAAGGAGGCCTTTCTATTCGAATAAAGGGGCATTTGTATTATGTTTATGAACGCCCAACGCTAATGAGTCAACGCATAATTTCGCGATATAAATTATTAGAACGTAAAACTGGCTGCGGTCATAAAAACATGTGTATCGGCGGCTTGAGAATGGAGCGGCCGACGGAAAAGTGTACCATACACGCTTTGACTCATTAGCTCGGGGCGTTCATAAACATAATACAAATACCTTTTTATTCGAATACAAATGCCTCCTTATTATATACGAGCGCGACAACGGTGTACCGTCTGAAACGGGCCTAAATAGCATGTTGTAATCCCGAGCCCATTTTAATTTAAAACTTTTAAAATTTTAAGTTAAAACCATTTCTATTCTCGTGTATGACTGTCATACGGATGGGTCTAGTCGAGTGTTAAAAATCTGTATAATAAAATAAATACCTATGGAGGATCCAACCAATCAATGGAAATCACGGAAAAATCAATGGTAAATAAGTCTGAGAATGACGCCGTATTTTGTGGTTCAAGAACATCTGTGAATGGTATTTACTACTGCAGCTTTAGCGAATAGTTTCAGGTAAGTAGTAGACTATAAGAAGGCAAAGACTGCTCTTGGGATGGCCGACTTCTATTAGGAGATGGCACGAGTTGAAACTAGTAATATTAATGCAATGCATTTCTATCATTAATCGATAGTTAATACCATAAAAAACCATTATACATAGGTATCTTATATGATAAGTATATGAAACTAATTTTAGTACCTACTAGGATTGGGGGTCGTTGAATCTTGAATCCAATCAGGACATCTTGACGATTGATTGACAAGAATTTTTTTTAAATATGTCGATTATAGCGTCTTACAATAACTTTAATACAAATGCACAATGTGCCGGTTTGCTAAGAGACAGGACCCGAGTTACTCATTATCTGTGTAACCACAGGTAAGCGGCACGTAACGACAAATGTACTACCCATCGTTGGTTTTCTTTTAGCCTGAACACCATCGTTAACTAACGTCCATGTAACCTTTCTCAGAAATGGCTCACTGGCAGACATTCAAGTGTGTTACAATCGTATATTGTAGGGATTGCAACACCAAATGAAAATATCCTTACTTACCTATACTTACATATATACTTACCGGTATTCTTTAAAAGATAGACAAAATGGAAGTAGGTATCTCTCAATAAATACAGCTATAAAAATTTATTTAAAACATTGATATTAGATATATAGGAAATGTATATAAGTGTACCTTAATATTATTCTGTTGAGGTTTGAACATATCTACAGGTGATAAATTATAGGATTGTTGATTTTACAAATGCATTGCATACATTAAATTCGTTTTCCGAAAAGAAAATATGATTTTTAATAACGAATATACCGGTATTTTACAACGTTTTTATTAGCTCGTATTCTTGTTTATCCGGTGGTTGTTTGTCCAGTACAAATCTTGCAATCGATGTTTAACTAACTTCCCGACTAGCTAGACATTTGAAACTTTAAGAATATATCGGAACACGATGCCAATGCATCCTTTTAATACTTTTAGCCACTTTTAAGCAGAATTGAATTCATTTTCAGTTAATTATGTTTTGTATGGAAAGTTGTTTCAGAAAAATCCGTAAAAAGTAAAAGACTATTATTGGTTGCTAAGGGGTTGGTCCTAGCAACTAAATTATTAACATATACATGCGTTGCAATGGAAATCAAAATGAAATGTCAAAATAACTTTTCAGTATTCTATATTTGTTTGTTTTTTATTTACTTCATATCAAGTACAAGTTTGAGCATATTGAGCATAATATATCAACAGAAAATTTAAAAACGGTGTATATAAAAAGTTCTATTTATCTTGTAATTATTTTATATTTAAAACCGGTATTTCGGTATCTATCGATAAATCCTAGAATACCGGTTTTGAAATACCGGTATTGCATTCCCTAATCGTATAGCAAATCCAATATGGACAGAAACATAAAATATTCACAAATAAATCTATGTTTACATTATTATTAAACTGAAGCAGTAACTCGTGGCTATAAGATAACCAAGAGTCAGTTACGTAATTAAATTATGTTTTACAACTAAACAACCTTGGAAAATCGTCTATAAAAGGTATCTAATATTTAACGTCGTAATTTATACATAGACAAATAATATCTAAATTAGATCATCATAATTCAGGACCAGTCGGGTTAAAAATAAATTGCACTTGGACTTCACGTCCTGTGAGCTTTATCGAAAGCTCTCATATCCCAATTTATTTTGCGTAAACTTCACACGTTTATGGGGATAAATTTAATGGCGTTTCATCCCCTACCTGCCAACCAGCGCGCTCTCCCAGCCCTGCCAATACCTTCGATGACGTATCACAACACCTTGACGAGTGCAAATATGACGTAGTGGATCAGATGCGGATTAAGAGTATATTATGTGTTTATGCCTACATATTATTATGACCAAATCCGCTGTCTTTGAAACAAAAATTGGCTTCAATGTCTTGGTTTGCAAAAGCCAATTGACAATTGGTTTTTTCATTTCTATATTATTAATCTATTCTACGGCCCGACCAAATTATAATTTTTATTAAGTGCACCTTGTAGGATCCTATAGAAGTATGGTCGCTAAAACAAGCGATGTCATGGAGAGTTGAAGCTTTTGAGATGTGTCTGTATAGACACATCCTCAAAATTCCTTGGACTGACCAGGTGACAAATGTTGAAGTTCTCAATCGAATGGGAAAGGACCGAGAATTTCTGCATAGTATCAAAACGATGAAATTACAGTACCTAGGCCGCATTATGAGAGGACAAAAGTACAGCATTCCCCAACTTGTAAGAAGTATGATCCTTACCTACAATATAATAATATACTAAATATTAATCCTCAATACAAAGGAGGTAAAACAGCATTGTTTTAGGCAGAGTATATCACTTCCACAAATTGATATAATTTATATTTATCCAAATTTCTTATGTCATCGATACATTATTATTCGAATTAAGACGCTGTTCTATAATCTCTGGCAATTCGAATACTAGAAAAGAAAATACTAAATAACAAAATGACATAAGAACACTACACAAAATATCTAATTCTGGCCATTAAACGTACTAAAAAATAAATCGATGAACATAACTCATTACATACTTCACGTAAAACTCTAATCTGGCAAATTTTTATTATCTTAACCTCCATCACAAATGCCAATATGTAATATTATTATATATACGATCAAAAAGCAAGGACATGGTTCATAATAAAAAAAATCTGGCATCATCATCTTTGGCACTACAATCCTTGGTGGTTGTCATAAATCCACCATGCCTCAGTACAGCTATCTCAGCTTGATCCATCCAAGTCTTCATTTACTCTCAGTCTGAGATAAGTTTACTGTAGATCGTCGTCGCGCTTGCAAAATCCGCTATGTAATAAAACACAACTTTTCAGGGGAAGGAAAAAACTGATTTACTCAACAACGCCTCACGTTTTTTACAAAGCAAATAAACTGAAAATTAGATAATTACTTCGGATTCAGTATAAATGATATTTTATAATACAATATTTAACAGTTTAGTCGTAATAATTTTTTTTGTCGATAAAATGCACATAGCTTGTTTTATTTGGGTCTTTAAATCCGTTTTGTGGTTGAGGCAGCACATAGCGGATTTAAATTAACGCGTATTTTAGACATAGCGGATTTTACCCCGGGTAAAAAATGATAATTGAATAATTTAATGATATAAATTTTATGCGAAAAACATCTTTAACCAAGCCAATAGTCTGTATCGAACAAACCTTTATCTTTCCAGCCAAAATTTGACACATAAATAAGTAATAATTATCGAGTGAAGGGGAAATAAAAATATCCAGAGTAGGATGGATAAATAATTAAACAATTTTATTATAAGAAAGTTACATTAGATTATAATAAACAGTTGTATAACTTACCTACCTACCGGGCTTTTAAAATTAACACTTTTCTTTAAGTAAACACAAATGATTGTGCAATGTAATGTAATTTTACACTTTTTTATTGCTTAAATATTATTTGTCGACAAACATAAATAATCCGCTATGTACACTAGCGCTGGTAGTAAAAGGCGCATTCTGAAGCAAGGGTCAGTGCAAACTCCGTTATGTGTCATTAACAGGCGCAATTAATAGTAACTTTTTTACTTTAAAATGCAATATGTGACCGGAATATTCATAGCGTATTTTGCAAACCATTTTTTAAGTGAAAATACATAGCTTATTTTGCATTTTTTTAAACTAGCGTTGATATTAGAAAACGGGTTTTACAGGCCTATCCGTCGCGTCTTGTTCTATCACATAGCGTAAAAATGTAAAAACGCAAAAAAAATGTTTGTCGGATTTTGCAGGCGCAACGACGAGATGCAATTAGAATTTAATGGAGGTCCCTTGTGAACTTTATACCAAAGCGAGTACTTACCTCAAATTGTCCTTGTCAAACCGCTCTTGCTCTTTGAAGATGCGTACATAGCCCACCTTGCATGTAACTCTTTCTACATTTTCGTGTGCGTAACTATATTCTAATTGCTCGAATGCTGGAGTATAAAAAAATGATGTAAATAAGTAATGCTCATCAAATTATGTTACAAAGATAAATAAATTACATTGGGAAATACAATATCATTCGACGTTCGTTTAACCTTAACCCATTGTCATCATGATATGGGTCAACCACATGTTGAAAAAACAACATTATATGATATATTATATTATAACATAATATATTATAATGTTTGTTAGGAATTATAAATCGCATCTACAGATCCAGAGTTGAGCAATTATCCTCCACTTCATCGTGCAAGGAAGATCCAAAATAATTACAGGATAAAAAGAACTTTTTATATACCACGTTTTAAATTTTCTGTTGAATCATATAAACTTGACAATTCTATGTATTAATAAAACTTTTTATTGTAGGTACTTGATAGAAATACTGAATAAATATTATAAAATACAGAAATGTCATTTTGACATTACATATTGATTTCCATAGTAACGCACGTATATATAAATAATTTAGTTGCTAGGACCCACTTAGCAACCAATAATAGTGAGTAGTAAATAGATATTACTTTTAAAGAATTTTTTCCGAAACATACAAAACAGAACTAACTGAAAATGAATTCAATTCTGCTTAAAGATGGCCAAAAGTATTAAAAAAATGCATTGTCGTCATGTTCTGATATATTTCAAAAGTTTCAAATGTCTAGCTAGTCGGAAAATTAGTTAAAAATATTCAATCATCCAATACAAATCTTGGACAAACGAGAAAAAATTTGTACTGTACACACAAGAAAAAATCTGTACCGGACAAACAAGAATACGAGCTAATAAAAACAGGGTAAAATAAGAATGCTGTTAAAGTCACAAAAGAATCAACTTCACAAATAATAAATTACAAAAGTAATTCTTAATTCGCTCCTGGTGTGCGGCGAGGTAGTAAAGCATCTAGCACACACACGTATAACGTTTCTTTTCGATCGTCAATTTGCAATTTCGCCGGTAGATGGCGAATCTAATTTTATCTGTCATTTCCTCCCTGGTTATGGAAAGGAGATTGCCGCGGGAGATTCGCAGACTGACTTTTCGTCCAGCCAATCAGCGCGTCGGGTTTCCGCTTCCGATTGAGTTTTCGCGCCAAACCCAGCGGAGCGTCTTCGATTTTTGAATCTGACATACAGCATGCTCCATTGTAAATAAAAATATAATATCTTATACCCAGAAATATTCTTGTATTCAATGCCAAATTTTGAAATACAAGCTAAACATATAAGAAACAGTTTGATAAAATGTTTATAATACTATTAAATACAACATAGAGAAACTGTATTTTTTAAGAACGAATAATTCACATGAATTAAGAATGAAACATTCGTTATTGAAGATAGATAATTCGGAAATATGGATAATGTAAGAAAAAATCTTTGAAAAAAATATATTGCCAGGCGGGAGTCGAACCCACATCCATCGGAATCCGACCGGTGTTATTTACCAAATTAACAACCTGCTCCCTGCTTTATTTCAACGGGACTAACTAATACTCATGCGACTGAAGTGTTTCTCAAATTCCGTTAATATTAGCGAAAGGATTTTGTAGTTTGAATCAAGTTACTAATAAGAGGTGCATTATTTCTAGATTCCTGGCCCTCGTCAAGATCTCTCCAATTTTTAGTTTTAATGTAGGTACTTATATTTTATTTAGCAGAGATTTCAGAATGTAACATTCTTTATTGACCAAACATAATTCGGAAACATATCAGAAAGATACCTACATATTAAAAATAATATTGAAAAAAATATAGAGCATATTACATCAGATATTGTTTTTTTTTCTGCGCATCTATTCTATACACAAGACTGCTTTCGGGCGCTACGGCAGCTATATAGGATAGGTTTTTATCGAAGTATTATCACTTATTACATAATAATTACAATAAGTTAGTTGCAATTGTTACAATAAGTGCTATGTTTTAACAGCACCTCTTTTAGCTGTGTTTAATTTTAGTGCCAGATAGACAGTTTTGACTATTTAGACGGCTAACTTATTGTAATTGTTACAATAAGTGCTAATACTTCGATACAAACCTACCCTAGATAGCTACAGTAGCGGACAAACGCAGTCTTGTGTATAGAATAGATGCGCTGGAGGAAAAAACAGGGGAAAGGAAAATACATAGACATAGAAAAAATGCTCTCGACTTGGATGCTGAAAGATATTTTTATTGTGGGCAGGAAACTGGATTGACAAAAAATATATTGTCCATATGGAGAGCTAAGAGTTAAAATATTTCTTAATATTCAACATATCGCACATTTATTTACAAGTCGATGCTAAATTATTGTTAAGTAATGAGTATTGGGGACTGATAGTTGCTTACTTATATCGGTATAACCAAAAGAAAGTCAGTTGGATAAAACCTATAAAATAATAATCAGTACATCTCGTTTTACGCAAGTAACCCAGGATTTTTTCTTATTTTTTTACATATATATATATATATATATATATAATACAAAACATATATATCTAAATAATAGTGACAGGTGGAAGGTAAAAGAAAGCACGCCTTGTAGTGTGTATATAACTAACCGCTCTTTGATTTAGGACTGTCAAAAAATATATTGGCGAAATACCTCGAGTGTGCAAAACATCGTTTATTTTGGAGGATGTCATATTATTATTTATGATGAGTATTTTTTTCTCTTTTCATATTGCTTGTTTGGCGAGACTAACCGCTGAATTTTATGTATATTCCCCTCTTCGCGAAACGGGACGGGTGTGCCACTGGCAGTGCCAAGATAATATATTCAATGGCGCACTTCATTCTTTTTTTCAATGGGGTAAACTGAATTATGGCATGGGGAAAATGTGACATACCGATACAGAATCTTTGTGATGATAACTGAGGAACTGAGAATGAAAGCAGCACTAGTGATATTTTAGTAAAAAAAAATACTTATGTTATTTTCAAACAACCACACACCAATTCTGTATCAACCGGGAAGAAGTAGGTAAGTATTGTTTGAAGATTTTGTGAGTCATATAACTTCTTGATTAAATAAGTTATTTAATTATTTAAGAAAAATTGTTAAAATACGGCTGATCTATAAAATTATACCTTTTAATTTATTTCTATAATTAAGTAAACAGATTATTTCATAATTTAAAAAAATGATAACGTTCTTGACAGATTGCTTCTCGTGCAGTTAGCTACTTCTTCCCGGTTGATACAGAATTTATGTGTGGAAAAGATTCGCACGTATATTAATAACTATGTATGAAAATTTATACTAAAGCATATACCTACAGTGACGGATTACGACCTTATGTGGCCCTTAAGGATCCACGTTATTATGGTGACCTTACTTAGTAGCGTATTACTGGCAATTTATATGTATGCACCTAGGAGGCTTGGAAGCCATCTTGCTTATCTGAAGCATAAAAATGCAGCGCTGAAATTTTCGAATTTCGAAAGTAAAACAACAAAACGTCTTCTGCCATAATTCGTGGAATTATTTTGTTCTTGCTGTGGTGTTTTAGACAATAATTCAACATTCTTCAATCGCGATGTAATAGACGTTGCCAAACAGCTGAAATGGAGATGGGTGGGGCACATTGCTCGCCGAAAGGACGGCCGCTGGACAAATGCTGGCATTCAATGGTATCTAAGGGGCACGAAACCGTCACAGGGTTGCCCTAAAATCTGGATTCATGAACTGGTAAAGTTCGACGGAAATACGTGGCAGCAAATGACACAGGACCGAAAGAGTTTGGAAGAAACTTGGGGAGGCCTTCATCCAGCAGTGGATTGACCCCGGCTGATGATGATGATATAAGTAGGTATACTCTATCTGTAATGCGTTAATTGATTTATATTAACCCTGATAGATAGATATGATTCTTTTGTTTGCTTCACTTTTATGTATTTTTAACGTCTATACTAAAAATCTTTTGAAAATATCTAAGTTTTATGTTTTCGACATGCTTGCTTTCTTCTTATGACCCAATATTATCACAAACCCA
Source organism: Rhyacophila brunnea (assembly GCF_057557595.1). Classification (NCBI taxonomy): domain Eukaryota; kingdom Metazoa; phylum Arthropoda; class Insecta; order Trichoptera; family Rhyacophilidae; genus Rhyacophila; species Rhyacophila brunnea. The sequence goes on along the minus strand of NW_028232893.1, from coordinate 15,682,023 downwards.
ACCAGCGTGTAATAATATATCAAATGCAATCAGCGAATTAAATTGTCTCTTTCCATCAGACATGGTCGCCGTACGTTTCCTTTGAAAATAATAAAACACAGACGATTGTAATCATAATGACATAAAGAAGATAAGTCATGTTATCGTATTATTCCACCGGCCATACAAAGAGTTCATGATAAGGTTCATTAAAAGTTTTTCCCGGGAAACACGACAGCGCGGAAAAAAATACAAACTTGTTTTTCCCTCCCATCAAAAGAAAAGGTAGGCTTTGTTGGCCACACTGGAATATTAAAAGTATTATTAATATTATATTATTAAAAAAGTAACATTCATAATTAAACGAAAATGGGGGGGATTTAATTAAAAAAAAAAAAACAAAAATTTCTCTTTGTGACTGGTAAAAAAATACAGAGATAATTTTTATTTACCGCCGTGATAAGACTATGATTTTTTTTCTTTTATTTTTACTACAGATTTGCATGTTGATTGATAGAATTTTTCATTTATCTTGCATTAGATTCAGTTGTAAATATTCATTGAATACGTGGGATTTAAAGGAATCCCCACTTGTAAGCGCGGTCAATTTGCTTTACCAACCAACACTATATTAGGTATAGCTTATTTAACTATTAAAGGTGTAAAGAGGTGTAATCAAATTTTGTTAATATCGGTGACAATCTATTATGATATTAATTCAAGGTTCAAATTACCTTAATTCCTAGTTGGCGGATGGATGTATTTTATATTCTATGAATAATACAAAAAAAAATAGAAAAGTAGCATTCGTAATTTTCAACACCTCAGAAAAATACATATAAGAAAAAGTATTTTTAATAAGGTATGTATATAGGTACCGAGCGGTTCGAAAATATATTCTTTCTGAAATAGCTATTAATATTATTCCTCACCTACAAAAAGTTCATGATAAATGGTTCCTTAATATAATGTATCTATAGTCAGGGCCGCGCCAAGGGTGGTGGTTGCCCGGATACTAACCCAAGATTGCCGCCCCCTAACAAATATAATATGTTTTATTAGCCGATGTTTAAAACAATGAAGTAGTGAAAAAAATATTTATATTAATTACTTATAACAAAAATTATGTCGTGTTTTTAATGCCCCTTCAAAATTTATAACTTTATGACACGATCTATTTTTTGACGCCTATTCCTTTCAAATAATTATATTTTTACAGATTTTATATTTATTATGCTGTGATACTGAATGGTTCTATTGAGACTTTGAGAGAATGATTTTCATTCTTTTTCTATATAATCGGAGATTTTAAACTTCTTAATAGGATTATTAATATACTTATAGATATTTTAAATATATATATATTTTGCGTTGATTTTTCGATTTGCCTTTTTAGGAAGTACCACCATTTCTTGTACGTAACATAAGTGTTTATTTCATATATTTTAATATAAAATTCAGTTTTGGTATTTGCCACCCTCTAAAACCTGCCGCTCGGATACCGCGTACCTCCAACATCACTGCTTGACGCGCCTCTGCCTTTAGTAAAATCTATACAGTATGGTTACGTTAATCTACAACAAAACATTGTTCATAGTTCCCCTTTTACATTTGTTTTATTCACCCGATACAGTATCACAGGCCATAAAGGAAAGTGTTTTTAAATTTGATAATTTATTGAGTCGCTCGGATGATGAATGATTGAATTTATATTCCGATTAAAATAGCTGGTCGTGATTAAAAATGATGTGATTAGCGAAAGCCATTTTGCCTGTTTTGTTTATGACAAAGGCCGTCAGATGGCGAAGGCAATAATTATTATTTAAAATTAATCGCGCAGTACAAAAAGACTGATTGACTGATGGCTTCCAGTGTTTCGCCAAATTTTATTTTATCTTAATCTACGCCAAAATATTTAAAACGCTCAGTGAGTGAAAATAGAAGCCACAACGCGTTGTGGATAGTGTTAAATGGCGAAATGAAATAACAAATCGACTGTTAAAAGGAAAAAGGACTTAACCCACACAAATCGAATTTTACAGGATGCACAAAAACGTTTTTATTATGATTTTCAGTCAAAGTTAAAAATATAGGTATAATATACATAAACCTTAAGTGCATGAAGATAACTATTTTCCTATTTTATGTTCCCAATGTAAATTATTGAAGTTATTAAAGGAAAACCAATAAAAATGACGGTTAAGTCTTTTTTCCCATTTCACTTCATTCTTTAAAAAGAACATAAGATAATAATTCAGCTGACATTCGTCGGATACAATGTTAATATCCAATAAAAACAAATTTGCTACCCATAACTTAGGGTTAACTCCTTTTTCCTTTCTACAGTTGAAGTGATTTACACTTATTATTCATTATTTTGACAATGCAGAGAGCTTTTCTTTGTTTTAGTTTTATTATCGTATTTACTACTGTTTTGAACGTATATAATATTATAATAAGCGAACCTTTTAAGTAAGTACATAGATACTTACGAAAATATTTATAAATAGACTGTTGGACCTTACATGCCGCGGTCGCCAAAAGAAAACTTTTCTTCAACCTGGCTTGCCTGTTCTTCAAGGCCAACCGGATCTCGGCCTCCTAAAAGGCTGCTAAATATTATCCGCATGAGGTGAAGCTACGGGATGCTCGTATGACCTGGAATGACGGAAGAAGACTAGCGAACGACAGGGATTCTTTGAAGTGCCGTGTGGTGTCCACATGCTCCAGCCCAGGAGTGGACATGAGCGAAGAAGAAAAAATAAAATAGAAAATATATTTTTTTAAATATATTAACCCACCGTTTGAGGCCACACTTCGTACCAAATCAACGAGTAAAATTATTTGAATAGGATTATGCATGAAAACCTTTCGCGCCACATTTTAAATCAACCCATAATAATTATTAAATTCACGCTACACAAATTTGTAACTGCATCGTATCAAATATTAAACACAAAAGCGTGAACGCAGCCTTTGGGAAAGCAAAATCATAACGATTTTTTTAATTAATTACCTGGGGACTCAATTAAGAGTAATCATATGTTAAATTATTATAATAATTGCATTAATTTACGAATTCGACACCTGGACGTTTAAGGACAAACTTTTTAAATTTTGTTTGTCATGGCTTTTAAAAAACCTATAAACACTAATACCTTATGTAATATATATGTAATGTACATAAATATTATGTATTATCTATCTTTCAAAATATTTGTACCTACGATGTTTTCTACGTGAAAATGTCTAGGAAATATAAAAAAATGTTGCATTTCAGTGAAAATTCGTTAGATTTTTTTTCTCGGTCACCAATATACATATCTCACTATAACTATTTGATATAAGATATAAAACATATAAGTACATAGAGATCTATCTTAAACATAATCACCATGATAAAGGTCTCCCCAAGCTCCCTCCAGTCTTCTCGGTCCCTAGTTCTTTGCTGCCACGTACATCGATGCAATTTTATGAGTTAATCTATCCAGCAGATTTTAGGGCGTTCTTATGGGCGCTTAGTGCTTCTTTGGTACCACTCTATAACAGCATTTTTCCAACGATTGTCCATTCGCCGAGTAACATGTCTAGCCCATTGCCATGTCTTAGTGACCTCTATCACATCGCGTACTTTTGTCTGCATTCTTACCCAATTTTTATACGTTTTCTCTATGAATTTTCTATTAAGTTATTATGTATGTCTGGTATTTACATAAATTATCTATAGTTTGTTGGCTGGGTTCTATTCAAAATGTTATCTATGGATGCAATATTGCAAGTAATTTTAACGTACGCATGCGTAGAAACTGTTAATATGAATTGAAATTACCATAAATAATGAATAATATTTAAAAATACTAATAAATTAGAGTTGGTACTTTCCATCATTGAATTTATAGAGATAGTGACCATTCAAAATATTCTGCGGAGTGACAAAACCGTAGACTAAATTTGTTGCCATGCCAGCACATTACGGAACGTGACGTGGTCGTAATACGAGTATGTTCGCTGCACAGGATTCCACCTTTCATCACGCATGTATACGTGAGCGTTGGTAGCACACATTGATTGACCACTTTGGTTGTATACCATAATATATTCAAATTGATTTATGTTTTGCTCGTTCACTTTTCATTTTAATTTAAGGTAAGTACCTAATAATTTTAGCAAAGTTTATTTTTGTATGTATGTCCGTGATAGTGTTTTTTACGTAAAAAATCGATCGCAAAAAAGTTGTTCACTCTCGTAATATATTATAATGTACCAAATAAACTTAAATACATGTTGTATGCTAGAATGCCGGAGGATATATTGGCGAGGCGGGCTATGTACGCAACCCTCGATGGCAAGAAAAGACCTAAGAAATTGAGACGGCTGGACTACGCCACTGGTGATTTAAAAATGCTCGGTTAATGCAACTGGAGAGTATTGACGCTGGATCTTCCAGGATGGACGAAGTTTTTGAAGGAGGCTGTTGATAAGTAATTTAACAATCAATATATTACATCCAATTTGCAAACCTATGCCAATATATCCACCGTATTATATAACATTAAAATCATAGGTGGTATTTTTTCATCTGTATAATGTTGATATTATATAATCATTCCAAATTCAAAAACATTATTCAGATATTCACTCATTTTATACGAGATTTAAAAAAAAAAGACAAAGGAATGTCGCATATACTGTCACTTGCATAGTATCCACTTATTAAACAAAAAAAACAATATCTATCCCATCCACTGCCACTTGCATACAAATTACTTTTATATGACGTTCTAATGCCAGAAAGTGTCATTTTTAAAATGTACTTTTAAAAAAATATACTTATGATAAACTTTCATTCAAGTTTTTTTTCAAGCTTTCAATAACTATTGCTTATCTAAAAAAATTGCATGTGTAGTGGGCAAGCTTAACAAAACGTTTTAAAGAAATTCAAATTTAATACATCAGCATAATAATATGCAATTATACCTAAGTGACTGGACCTACATTCAGGCACGTGATGGTATTATCGGCTCAACATAATAACTGTGGCAGCATAATAAGTGGCCCAGGATGCACGAACGATTAGAATTCCGGGTTGGAGTATTTTGCGAAGGATATACAGTCTGTAGAAGTCGACTTTAGGAGACCAGGGCCCACCAGAGCACGGATGATGATGACGATGGTAATATATTATACTATATCTGATAAATTCAATATAACAATTCGATTTATACAATGTTTCGGAAAATTTTGATTTGTGTATTTATTGGGGGTCAGTATAAATACATTTCAATCTTTTATGGATCCACTTTAGTGAGTTATGGCCGCATTATTCTGTGTATTGTTGTGAAACCGATATGGCAGCCTATAAATTTATATCGACCCATTGCACCAACACAAGAGCGCTCCTTCATAAATTTACTGCCACATCTCCTCATTTGTCAACGCTTTTGACAGAGTTTACGCCGGGAAAATATAACACTAAGGCACGGCTTGACTGTTGTGGATTCACATGAATTTATTTTTGCAACATTATTATATTTTCATGCGGTGTCTAGATCCATACGCCGCCTCACAAAGAGGTTTTGTAATAGACTTCTTCTTTTCACGAGAAATAAATGTCAATTACTTACTCAACTTTGATGTCCATTGTCTGGGTTGATAAACAATAATTGAATTTTCCCAGACCCGGGATATGGACCTGAAACCCTAGAATTAAGACCAAGTGGATAAATATAGGCTTCAAATTATTGGGTAAGTATATATATGCATTTACAGCAAGTATTTTAATAAAAAATCGAGCAAGTATTTTATTAAAAAGGTGGGAACTATTTAATATGAACAGCAAGTAAAAAATGATTATTGGTAAGTATTATAATATAACAATGGAAGTATTTAAATTATGATAAATAATTATTTAAATAATTTCCGGGAATTATTTAAATAATTAATGGTAAGTATAAATATCAATTTGTCAGTATAAAATCTATTTTGGACAGATTTTTTCTTTTACAGAAATAACTTATTTAGTAGCTTCCTTATTATGTTAAATTTAGTAGGATAGTATTGTTCTTTCTATCTGGCTCCCCAGAACAGATTGTACTATTAGAATGGTATTTCTCTATTATTTCATCCCTTACGCCCATTTAGTGTAGCAGCATTTGTGTATCTATAAAATGGCTCAATGATGCAATGCGAGTCTCCTGAGCAAGCTTCTAGTGCTTTTAGGATACTATTTCATTTTAACTATCAGCTGTAACTTAACTTCACTGTTGTAGAACCATCAGTTGTAGGTAGCTGTTAGGCATACACTCTTGATCTAAGCGCACTTCAAAGATATATGTAACCTTACCTTATGAGATTCAAACCCTTAATCTCTACTTCATCGCGGAGTTAAATAAATTGTAGTGTCTATTATATACATTTTCAACTTTGCAATAATAACAAGACATACTTCAGACTTGTATAGTGCTTATTAAATATTATTTTCAGTATCAGAATTAAATAATAAGACAGACTTCAGTTGTTTACAATAAATGTATTTCTTGTGTTCAAAAATTCACAATAATAATCAATTGTAACAAACATATGACAGAATAAGACGTTTCCTTCAATGATATATCAACTACATACAACCTTTTACTAAAGACGACCGATGTCGATCAATGTGAATGATTAAAAATGATAATCTAGAATACACACCCAGTCAAACGATAACATAAAAATCTTTTCCTTCAATTACGTACAACCTATTACTAAAAACGTTCATGAAATTCATAAAAGAAAACATAAAATTTGTGTTGTTTTTACTGTTATATTATTTTATGCAAGTCTACATATAAATAACACAACATTTTAGGATTATCGGAAAACATTCCGATAATCGCAACTTTTGACAGCTCGATTTTTTTATTCGTTCGTTGATCAGTATCAGAGCATAGACAAATCGGACGACTTATTAATTGTCCTCGGACTTTTGGCTCGCCAATGGCAATACGTTCCACGGTCTTGTTTACATTACATACTGTAATAAATTAACAATATTAAATTATTATCTGATTCGGCAATTACACTAATAGTAAAAATTATAATATACATATTATATAAATAATTAAGATACTTACTTAAATTAGTAATTTTAAAAGACGTTGAAAAAAACCTTTTTTGTAGTGATGAGTAAAAAACATGTAAAATATAAAAAATCCACAAACCCTAACTAATTAATTTAGCATACAATTTTAATTGAGATAAATTTAATATCATACTATTAATTATTGTTGTACCCAAACTGAGATTCATTTTTTTTTTATAAAATTAGACAATAATAGGTAATAAAAATGTACTTAGTTCAAAAAAATGATTTCTGTAATATTTGTAGTACCTACCTAGAGAACCTATATTTTTGATCAATTATTAATTTAATCTTTGAGGTTATTCGCATTTATTTTGTGAAATGTCCATCTAGCTCTTTTTTCTGCACCTCTGCGACTTCTTATTTGATCTTCTTTTAATAATAATATAATCATAAATAGTTTGTTCTTACCGATATCTATGAATGCATAGACTAATATACTTTATATGCGATAATGGTAACCCTAAAATGCCGTGCGCCCCATTGAATGTTTTTTACTTTTCATACTATCAAAATAATAATGGATATTGATTTTATCTATTGGCCCATGTCATTTAAATAATGATTATTTATTTTTACTACTGATTTTTGAATATTATTTCTTGCTGTACCAATATTTTACATTCAACATTAAAACTGGCGGGCTTATACCGATACTTTGAAATAAATACTTACCATTCATTTAAAATTCTGACAGTTGTTATTTAAAAACTTTTCAAAATTGTCTATTAATACTTGCTTCAAAAATGCACGCCATAAATATACCACTCGGGCATCGTAAGCATAATTATTATTTAATAAAAAATATTAGGTACTATATGGAAACCCTATAATATACAAAAAATATCTAAATTCTATTTTTACTTAGTTGTCATCATCATCATCACCAGCCTGAATCTATCCACTGCTAAATGAAGACCTCTTCAAGCTGCTTCCACTTCTCTCGATCATGTGCGTTGCACTGCCACGTACGTCCGCAGAACTTTATCATTTCATCGATCCAGCGGCCTCTAGATCTACCTTGTGGACGTTTTGTACCTCTTGGATACCACTGGATGACTTTGTTGAGTTGGCGCTAATTATCGTGGCGTTAATCCCATCCCATATTTCCACCCTACCTATTACACTAATTTTTGTCTTCCAGGCATTTTAATCAATTAACTAGTGACTGTGCAACCGTGTTTGCAAAACGTTAGTTACCTGTAGACCACGAAAACGTCACGACTTGCACCAGTTTGACCGTCAACCGCCACGCGGTGACTCATCCACCACTTATGTTTCGACCTTCGTTGCCTCTACATCTGATATGAATGGACCAAACGTTGCGCCTATCATAAACTCAGTACCATCTTCATCCCAAACGCGTACAGTGTAACCGTGAGAGTGCTAACCCGAACCGTGATAATACTAGTTGTGGATTGCGTGAACCCGGAACCAGCTCCAGCCATCTCAACATCAAAGACTTGTGTCTGGACTGAATCTCTGTGTAACCTCCCTCCCCCATCATCTTAATTCCACTGAAAAATCGTAACCAACTACGTATGTAGATACTATTTCTACGACGCGGGTTTCGCTCACTAGTAAGTTTTTGAAGTACGGACGTCAAACATTTTAATTTATAGTAAAATGTATAAAGAGAGATAATGAGTTGTATTAAAGAGATAATTGGTATAATTCCAAATTATAATTGAATGTAGGGGATGGGATTTTTAATGGGAAAATCGTAATCAGTGGGAAGCAATAATTAGGGTTTAAAATATTGTACATTAATATATTATTACTATTAGTCTTTTAACTTGCACAGTTTATAATTTATAGAAATGAATTAAACTAAAACTGTATCCCGTAGAGATCTACGCCGTAGAAAATACGCGTAGCCCTACGTCGTAGGTCTACGGTATAAATAATATGAAACAACATAATAATATGTGAAAAGCTTTTCTTAATAAGGTATGCTATTACACAAATTTAAATATTTTTTGTTTATACAAAGAAGTACGAGATAAATTATGTCCTAACCTAACCTGACATAAGCATTATATTCGTTTACTGGTCGAAAAGAACTCCACAACTACTAATAAGAGTGTTTCTTTAAAAAAATATATTATTATTTTATTCAATGAATAATATACAAGATTTAAGAATGCAATTCATTTAACAAAAGAATATTTATAATTTGAAAACACGACGATAAATACGACGCTCTGCGACACTCGAACCCGCATCCGCTTAATTCGCGCCAATGTGCTTTGTTTTCAAATTATTTAAGTTTAATAAAGAATATTATATTATCGCAAAAGGACCGTAAGATAAACGAATGGGTTAGGAAGCAGACATGAGTACGCGATGTAATAGACGTTGCCAAACAGCTGAAATTGAGATGGGCGGGGCACATCCCTCGCCGAAAGGACGGCCGCTGGACAAATGCCGTCATCCAGTGGTACCCAAGGGGCACAAAACTGCCACAGGGTCGCCCTAAAAGCCGCTGTATTGACGAAATGGTAAAGTTCGGCGGAAATACTTGGCAGCGAACGACACAGGACCGTGAGAGTTGGAGGAAGGTTGGGGTCCTTGGGGAGGCCTTCATCCAGCAGTGGATTGACCCCGGCTGATGATGATGATGATGATATCATTAAATCTCATAAATTATTCGTTTAATAAAAAAGTAGTTTATTAAAATAATACATTTAGTAAATAAATACATAAGCAAGTGAAAGTAGATTCGTTAAAACTTGTAATGATCTGGATCCAGTCTAAGGATCAAAGTTGCTAATAATGTGATAAAAAGATTATACAAAAAATGATCGCCAATATTAACGGACTTTGAAATAAAACTTCAAAGAATGATTTTCCATGTGATTAGCAATTCTATTTTTCTACACTGAGATACCTAAACTAACGGAATATTAAAAAGTCTTCAGTAGTATTCGACCAAGATAGAAACTGTTTTAGAAGTATACTATTTTGTGTAGTATATAATATGTCTCCCGTGTTTTATAAAACACTGCTCGACCTTCGTAGTCTAGTGCGTAAGGCGCAGGGCTTTCATTCGAGGGCTCCGGGTTCGATTACTGGTGACGTCACAATATATTTATGTGAACATACATAATTTGAAAACAAATCATATTTCAAAAAAAATACGACGCCTACATATTATACGGCACTGTTATCGCGCCAATATGCTTTTCCCAATTGAGCTACTTACAGGCCTCCTACATAATTACGATAATTTAAACTAGTAGGTCCAACATGAAATCCTTATCAAATTGCGTTATTATTGATTGTCGGTTTTTATGTTTATTAATTGTAATATTAATTGCCTTATTACCATGTTTTTATTAGCTCATATTCTTGTTTGTCCCGTACAGATTTTTTCTTGTTTGTCCAAGATTTTTAACTAACTTCCCGACTAGCTAGACATTTTAAACTTAAGAATATATCAAAACACGTCGGGAATGCATTTTTTTAATACTTTTGGTCATCTTTAAGCAGAATTGAATTCATTTTCAGTTAATTCTGTTTTGTATGTATCGGAAAAAATTCGTTAAAAGTAATATTTACTACTCACTATTATTGGTTGCTAAGTGGGTCCTAGCAACTAAATTATTAATATATACGTATGTTACTATGGAAATCAATATGAAATGTCAAAATGACATTTCAGTATTCTATATTTATTAATACATAGAATTGTCAAGTTTATATGATTCAACAGAAAATTTAAAAATGGGGTATATGAAAAGGTTCTTTTTATCTTGTAATTATTTATTTTTATTATTACCCGACACCCGGATTATGTATTTATGTGATTTTCTCAAAGTCTGGGTGTTTGTGATTATTTCAATTATGTTACTAATTATACTACTATCATTGGGCTCCATGGCCTATTGTAGTGTTAAAAAGAATATAATTTATAACGCTCTTAAAATAAATGCTATAAAACATTTGATAAAATATTTGTATCATAGGTATTTTATAATAATAATACTGGACTTATAAACATATTTGCATACATTCATAAATTGCACACAAATAAAATATATTATTGTGGTTCGTAAAAGGCTACAGAGGAATACCACCTTAACGTTTTAACGTCATCATTCTAAATCGCTCGTAATCATAGTTACGATAGTAACGCGCAGTTTACGCGATGCCTATATTGGATTTTTATTGACCAATTGTCAAGCAGCCGAATTGGATTATTTTATTTGACTAATGGCGGCGTGACAGTGCGAAATGTATATTCTATTAGGTAAACGACCAAAGACAATCATAATATAAAGAATTTATCCAATGACATTTATTTACTCTAAAGATGAATCCATCTTATAAAATGCAGATTGAGTTTTTACATATTATATTGTGTAGTATATATTAATATTATGAAATATAAATGAAAAATATATACAGTTTTCATGAAAATATCATGCGTAATCTACGAGTGTTTTCAAATGAAAAAAAATGGTTTTAAATAGGCTACGTTTATTTGAATTAACAATGAATGTGACATGCAAATAATTTTAATTCATATATTCTTCTTCTTAATCTTTCACCCTGTCACGACCCACCATTGGGGCAGAGGGCAAACACAATTTAACGCCACTTCCCTCGATCCATCGCCAACATTTGCGCCTCCGCCATTCACGTGACGGAGGGCCGGCCACGAGGACGGAACTCTTGAGGCTTTGCCACAATGGTACGAAGTGTCACACTCTTTGGCGGCATCCGAAACACATGTCCCAGCCACGTAAAACGTCTCCTCGTGATTTACTCAGTCGCCGAAGGCTGCTGTGTCTCCTCACGAACTCGGGTATTTGTAAAGCGGTCGTACCAATGTACCTCTACGATTCGGCGGAGACATCGATTCTAAAAAGCTCAAAAGCCATGTGTCACAGACATACAGGAACACAGGTAGCACGCACGCTATTCTTGGCATGTTTTTTTTTCCAAACATGGATAAAATTAAATAATAATAATTAAATAGTAATTGAAAATGAAAACATTAGTTATGAATAATATATAAAAAGGCAAAACAAAAATTGTTGTCGGACACCTTGTTTTTGCACTATCTATAAAATGTACACAATTTATATGATCTGATATAAAAGTCTTGGAAAAATATATATATACACTCTCTTGATGTTGATCTCTTGTATGTGGATCAGATAATACGTAGGTAGGTACGAGGGTGGGTCAATAAGTCCTTAGAAAAGCCGACAGGTGGCGCGACTAGTACTGTAAGCGGTTTGTTTTTATGCAGCGGCACTACCGATTCAGTATGCTGCGAAGTTTCAATCAGATTGGTCGGGTTGTTGTGTGTTTCTCGTACATTTAAAAAAAAAATTTGCTTGTGGAAAATGGAAAAATGGAAAATGGAGAAAATTGAGCTTAGAGCTGTTATTAAACATTTTAATATAAAAGGGTTAACAGCAAAGGAAATAAAAAATGAGTTGGATTTAGTTCACGGCATATCTGTTCCTTCACTTGCAATTATTTATAACTGGTTAAATGAATTTAAACGTGGTCGTACATCAACAAAGGATGAACCACGCTCAGGACGTCCTGTAGAGGTGACTACACCAGAAATGATCAATAAAATCCACGATATGGTGTTAAGTGACCGAAGATTAAAGTTGAGTGAGATAATTGAGGTTACAGGGATCTCAAAAGGTAGCGTCATTTCTATTTTACATGACAAATTGGGCATGAAAAATATTTCTGCAAGATGGGTGCCGCGTTTGCTCACAGTCGACAATAAACGCAATAGGGTGGTGGCCTCTAAAGCCCTGTTGTCGCTCATGCAACGCAATCCGGATGAATTTTTTCGTCGCTTTCTGACTGTAGATGAAACATGGATACACCACTATACTCCCGAGACGAAAGAACAGTCAAAGCAGTGGATTGCGAAGGCAAACCATGTCCAAAGAAGGCGAAAACCGTAAAATCAGCTGGTAAGGTTATGGCTACTGTATTTTGGGATGCACGTGAAATTATTTTCGTTGACTATTTGGAAAAAGGAAAAACAATAACAGGGGATTATTATGCATCTTTATTGGACCAGCTAAAAAACAAAATTGAAGAAAAACGGCCTCATTTAAACAGGAAAAAAATCATCTTTCATCAGGACAATGCCCGTGTTCACACATGTTTACGATCAATGGCTAAAATTGAAGAATTGAAGTTCGAATTGGTCGACCACCCACCGTATTCGCCAGATTTAGCCCCCAGTGACTTTTTCCTTTTCCCAAACTTAAAAAAATGGCTAAGTGGACAACGTTTTTTTTTCAAATGAAGAAGTCATCGATCGGACAAATGCTTATTTTGAGGACCTTCCGAAAACTTATTTTTCTGACGGTTTAAAAAAAATTTAGAAACGTCTAACCAAGTGTATTGAGCGCCAAGGAGATTATGTTGAGAAATAAAAAAAAATACAAAAATAAAAACTGTTTTAATGCTTTTTTCTAAGGAATTATTGACCCACCCTCGTACTATAACATTATAAACTGGGTCAAAATGATAAACCGGCCGGGACTCCTGGATCTATCATTAAACCTGGAGTAATCAGGGCGAATGGAAAGCTCCTGACCAATATCCATTTTTATGAAAAAAATTAAATCAATAATAATTCTAATTATGATTTTGGGTAATTTATGAAAGGAATAATTTGATACCTATATCTAAAGCTGTAGAATCGTCTTTTAATTGGAGTGGTTTTCCTTTAAAATTGCAAGTTTCAGTTTGTCATAAGTGCCATTTTTTATAGATTACGAAGGAAAAAAGAAATATGTACTATTTCTACTTATATTCTGGCAATATGTCCAGTCGATATCAAGCATATATTGTAACAATTATTTCTCATAACAAAAAAAAATTAATACGTCATATCCTATTATGGAAAACAATTTTTTATTATCAAAACCCTCACATATTTTAACATAAAATTTTGCCTACCTCACCTCTTTTTTATTTTGTGTACTTATAAACAACATGATATCTAAAAAAACTGCTTCAAGGAAATTCAACTGCACGCATATGCGACTACATACATATCGAATTGCTCGGATCTACCTGCAGGCATGCGATGGTATTATTGAAGCTCAGCAAAACAGCTTTGATGTTACTTATTACTTATCTAACAAAATTGCATGTGAAGTGAGCAATCGAAAAGTTAAAAAAATACAAATTATTTTTAATTATACCTATAATTATTATATTACATATTATTCTACTTTATGTAATATTGAAACCAGCATTTAGAATGTCTTCTAACCATTTTTTTTTTCATTTAGAAAAGGTCACCCAATACCATATTCGCTCCCATATGAAGTAGTTCCGGATAGGTAGTTCATACTAATAAATTGATTGTAATCTCGAGCAATTTATTATCATTACTTTTAATAGTAGATGTGACTAACTAGCCATAAATAACTTGTTACTAGGTAACAAAAGATTCCATTTAAATGTTTTCGACCATTATTACTTCATACTATTGTAGACTCACAATCTATTTACAAAAACCAGACTAAAAACTCTTTTCTTTACATCCCCACAAACAATTTGCTAACCTCTGCATTTTTTCCTTGTTTTACTCATCAATTACAAAACAAAATGGTGGAGTCGCCAAAAGCTTCGCCGTAGGGAAAAAATACACGGAGGAAACCCGACATTAACCTTATTTAGCGGCTCACGGACGAGCGTTGTATGAAAAAAATGGCGGGCAATTTGTAACCGGTGACATTTTGCGGGCTGTCCGCCATCTTGCGGGGGGCCACGTCAGCAGCACGCCTAACGGCAACATTTGTAACTGGCCGTTTATGGCGGCATACTGTCTATGCTACGTGGCTGTAGGTATCTATAGTCCATTCACAGGTATTATCTACTTCTACTACCACTTGTTGAAACAAAGCGAAGATTTATACATACAACTCACGACGGTTCTTTTCAATCTCAAACATTCCATTTTTTTAAAATATTTTTTTATATTGACATTGAAGTTAATGGCCCCGCCAAACCACACTCGGTCTTAATCGGGCGTATCATGGTAGCCTATGCTTTATGTGAAGCATCAGATTTTTTATGATTAGTTATCACTCTCAGGAACAGTTACCCATGACTGAGGTCACTGTGCACTGAACTGTGTTTTGATTGAACTTACGTGATTTTAAGTTAAGCACATGAGAGAGAGAAGCACTTTCGAGACAAGATTAAAAATAATAAAAGCTTATACTAAACTGCCGAAAACAACATAATGTGAAAAAATTGTAAAATTTCCAAGTGCAACATAATTATTGGTCTTTGTGGTGATCAGGTCGGATAGTCCAATAGCTGTTTGAACTGAGATGAACAATGTGATATTATGCCTAAGTCCAGTCGCACATTAAAAATCTTCTCGACTGGGATATAAATGTCATAAATGAAAACTAGGCACAGTGACGTCACCCGGCTAGCCAAAATTAATGACGTAGTGCGACATTTTGGGATTATACCCAGAGGCGCGTTTCCTTAGCGCAACATGATGCAACAGATTCGTTTTTTAAAAGGGGACATCCGAGGAGTTAAAACCTGCCTCTCAGTTATTATATTGAAATTTGAAAAAAGATGCATATTTCTCATAAACTGAATAGGAAGCATAACAGAATCCCTGCATAAAAGTAGGGGTTCTAATTAATAGTTCTTGCTTAGAAGTAAAAAATCGGTTAA
Organism: Rhyacophila brunnea; assembly: GCF_057557595.1. Taxonomy (NCBI): domain Eukaryota; kingdom Metazoa; phylum Arthropoda; class Insecta; order Trichoptera; family Rhyacophilidae; genus Rhyacophila; species Rhyacophila brunnea. The sequence goes on along the minus strand of NW_028232893.1, from coordinate 15,666,221 downwards.
TTAAGTAGGTAGATACGAACACTAAAATAATTTTTGTTACAATCTAATTATAAAATTAGTCATTTTTTATCGTAAGGGGCCTTAAAATCAGTCAGTCCGTCAAGTCTCTGCGTCACTAAACGCGCCTGATTATACCTGAAATTTGTTGCATGTGACTAGGGATTCCAATCCCGGGATCCCGAGCTATTTTCAATACCTATGAATCCCAGGATTGATAAACATAATCCCGAATCTTTCGGGATTGATTTTTTATCAATTTTTATGGGAAATAAAATAAAAATGAAAATATAACAGAAAAAAAATACTTTTAATAACAAATAACGACATTAGAAATAAACTAATTTTGAATGAAGTTTGATTTATACACATGTGTAAGTTGCCAATTTATTTTATTTTTCTGAGAAAGATTGGAAAAAACAATGCTTCGCACTATTAACAAAGTAATTCCACCATGATCTTATACGTTTTACGGCAGTTTCATATTTGGCTGACTAATTAGATTTATGAAGCGGAAAGGCCACAAGTACACCATGATTTGCTTTAATATTTTAAATCTCGCTACCCCATTCATTAAGTCTTTACTATCAGAAATAGCAATCTCATATTAAATTCACATTATTATATATATTACAATATTATTTATGGAAAAAATGCCAATCCCGGGACCAGTCCCAGAATCCCGGGATTGTCAAATTGTATTCCTGAAATCCCGAGATCAGAATTTTGGCTCGGGATTGGTTTCCCTACATGTGACTAATGATAAATGTGACACAGTTTGTTTTTTTAGCTAAAAGGTTGCAATCATGTGATGTGCGGCGCTACATTTATTTACATGTGTTTTTTGAATGCCTTTAAAATCTCATGTACAAATTCGACGTGTTTCAGTCGAGATGAGTTTGTATGTGAGACCTGGCTAAAGGCAGGGTGATAGAATATAATTAATAATAACTAAACACTTCACGTTTAGTGGACGAAAAGAGAAACGTTTTGTTGAATCAATTAATTTATATTTATTAAAGAACTTTTATTTTTTTTACAGGCAATTAATGATCGAGGGATAATTGTTTGTTAGGTAATTTTCCTAGAACCAATGAAATATAATCTTCACTAGCGAATTAACCGCACGATCAATATTACAACGAAATGACTATTCTTGATAAATCGTCGATAATCCGTTACGCCAGACAGCCCGAAATGTTATCCACATAATATCACCGAAGATGTCAATTCGGAGTCTAGTCTAGTAGCTTTATCCCAATCAATCAGTTTGCGAATAGTAGCCGATAGTAGAGTCGCGAACCAATGAAGCATTATTTAAGCTGACAGTGCATACAATCAATCTTCAAATCCATAATATGCGAGTCCGATATTATTCCACGCGTTCGCCAGTGGACTTAGCAGATTATTGATTGTAGACTTGCTGGCGTTGTGTCATGCTTCAGTGGACACAACTCGACCACGTATCCTAAATGTGCATGGTTTTATAATCGTGTTTCATTATACTGCTTCTAAAAATGTTGAATTTTCAGTTTCATATGTAATAATTATATGAGACAGTAACCTAATCAGGGAATGGGACGACTAGACTCCGGACAATTGGACGCCGCACTGTCGTAGACACGTATACAGAACGTAGACGAGGTATTTTAATCAGTTTCTATCTACTACTAAGTAGTTTTAATTCATTTTACTCTTAACATAATGTATTCTTTATTGCGGATTGAGAATTACCATGCCTAAGGCTTTATATAAAATAAAAAACTCTTTTTTCGTTGAAACTTAAACATATGCACGATTAAATCATTATTTACGTCTGCATATTTACATTCTCACCAACTATTAAATCATAATATTATCATTTAAATATAAATAATAATATTACATATATTTTTTTAAGTACCTATAAGTACCTAACGTCTATTTATTTTTGAATTCCGTGGCGTCCAATTGTCCGGTGCCAAATTGTCCTAGACCCCCTAATCACGGCCAGTTGTTTATGTTGTTAATTAACTATTTTTTTTATTCCAGCAATAATTCACAAGATTTAGGAATGTAATATTCTAAGTATTGAACATACATAATTTTGAAAACACTTCTGAGAAAATATATTATAACCAATAGAATTTTTTTTTTTGAAAATCGTAATCGAACCTTCATCTCTTAGCAAATCAAAGGTTTTGACTTCGTTCTTGGTAGAATAAGTAAATTTACTTAAAGTTTTTCCTGCCAAATAGCTTGATTCATAACTGGCATGTTTTTGTCAACGACAGTTAGCAATACTGGTTATGACAATTGAAATTATTTATCAAACGCATGAACAGTGATATCCCGTAGGGCTAGGCAGATTGAGCATCGCTTGGGGGCGGCAGTTACTCGAAGGGCGGTAAATCGAGGAGAATCATTTGGAATATATAGAAATAGCTACCTAAACTTAGTAATAAAGAAAAATCTCTCGATTTAAAAAATCAGCTCACTGGTTTTATCGGGTTCGCGATGTCTAGTTTACTTCCGTTGCCCTGCGACGACTCCTTTGTGACAAGGAACGACACGTGCAGATTTGCGAATAATTAGTCTGATAATTTGTTAGTAATGTATTCATACAAAACATTTCTTAGATAGTGAACTCATTAAATGATGATAAAATACTGTATAAAAAAATGAGGCGGCTTTTTGTGCGCTGCCTAGGGGCGGCATTTTATCTAGGGATGTCAGTGCGCATGAAGCAGGGTTAAGTTGCTAAACTCCACAAATATTAACATCGCTCAGTTGGCATTCAGATTTATTGACACACTTAATGGCACCCATTTTTTTATATTCATTGTGTAGTATATTATTACTACTCGTCGTGGTGAATTGTCTTTTTACACGCCTTGCAAAATGGCAAATAAATGTCATAGTCAAAGTATGAAGTTGTCTTCAAATGAGCATGCAAATAGGCACTATCTCTATTATAGACGGAGATTTTCAACATCGTATCCGGAAACTTGTACGTATGCAGTTCGCCGTATCACACTTCACCGTGAAATGTTGTATTGGAAATATAAAATTGCCATATATTAAAGACTGTCCAACCTCTTTGGGTGGTATAGTACTGACATTAAAGTCATGTCTAAATAAAACACGGTTCTTGCCGGTTTACAATTTACAGGAAGCCAGCAGCAAACAAATTTTGAAAATAACCGATATATTGGATTATTTGTTAGGTTAGGACGTTAGGTTTTCACTTTTGAATTCATGAATTTTGCCAAAATCAGCTATGAAAATTGAATTAATGTTCATATTGAATCTAATAAAATTGGAGACCATATAGTATACGGTCATCTCTTTCTGATAGTAAAGCTCACGGCGAACTGTGCCACAGTGAAATGTTGTACGTACAATTTACATGTAACCTTTTAACATTGAATGACGACTTTCAGTAATTAATTGAATGATTAGATTTAGTACATTGCATTTCGGCTCCATCTAAATAGACAAGATTTTCCTGAATATTTTGTTTATAAATATTACAAAATATGTAGTGTCCAGATATCTAATATAAGATTCCTCAGTACAAACCGAGAGACTCTCTCTAGCCTTAGTAGGTATTTAATTTGGTCAGAAGTATTTGCATAAACATCATAGCGAGTCGACTTGAGATGTTTTGAAGTACTAAGAGTTTCTCTTGTCCAAAATTCTACCTCTAATGAAAACCTCACGACATATTAAGGGTTGGCATAAAGAAATAATATTTCACTTATCCTGTTTTTTTATTGACATTTTATTTACCACTAAAGAAATAGTAGATAAAAGGGCTACATTTGGAACAGCTTAAAGGTGGCTACACACGTAACTGCATGGCTGACAAGCATACATAATCAATAGTGTTGTACAGGCAAGCTTAAGCGTCTGCAACATTATTTTGAAAGCATAACTGAACGTGTGTATTTGCCTAAGTGTGTGCAAGCGAGAATAAATAATTCTATACTTAATTAAATTATCAAGTTAAGTACCAGAGAAAAATTTAAAAAAAGATAAACTCATGTCGTAGTCGCCTAATGCAATTATTCAAAAAATTACAAGATAAAAAGAACTTTTTACAAACTACGTTTTTAAATTTTCTATTGAATCATATAAACTTAACAATTCTATGAATTAATAAATACTTTTTCTGTACTTTATAGAAATACTGAATTAATATATAATACTGAAATGTCATTTTGACATTTCATATTGATTTCCATAGTAACGCACGTATATATTAATAATTTAGTTGCTAGCACTGGACACACAATAAAAAATTTGTACTGGACAAACAAGGATACGAGCTAATAAAAACGTAGTAATAATCGATTTCAATGCATTTTTATTTTTCGTAAAAATCGATGTTTTTTAAATTGAAAAAAAAAATTAAAACTATAATTAATTGACAAAAGAGACACGAGGGTCTCAATAAAACTTGAAATTGATCATTTTGTTTCAAGAAACTACTTGAAACAATTCAAAAAAACGAACAGTGGAACCCTTATTTTTAGGCTTTTTTTCTAATTTGTCGCTTTTTCTTTGAAATAAAAATATATATTTTATTTTTCTCATTGTATTTATACACTGATTGATCGATTAAAATACGTTTAAAACTTTAATTTGATATTAAATTTCTATGCCTCTCACCGTCTCACCCCTAAATTCTCATCTTCTAGAGACTCATGATTCACCATGCACGCTTATCAAGGATGCAGGTTGTTATGTGTGTAGTCACCTTTACACTTGAATGATAATATTTCTCATAGAGTTCAATGATGATACCATGTTAACTCATAATATTTATTTAACTTTCTTTTAACATATTGTATGCACTCATTTCGTGTACATTGCAGAGATGGTTTTGATATTGCAATATTACGTGGGGACTTGAAAAATATTCCCCACATACAACATACCCGTCAGATTGATGCGCGTTTGGCATTTCTACGTGTACCTGCGTAATATTCTCATATCCAACCCTGACATAATTAATTAAAAAATTGTATAAAATAATTAACGAAAAAATCTTAAAACCATTATAGGAAGTTGACATTTTCTTTGTTTTCAGCTATCTCACTGTTGAGACTAATTATTGTGCTCGTGAAAAGCGCAAAAATTGCTTCCTATACAATGAATACCTAAAATTAGATTAATCTCCATTAATTGGTAACTTTTGGTATTCCATAATACAAGAGTCAAACTCAAAATAAACAAAATCCTCAACTATAGTCAAACCTTGAAGTACCTATGTCGTTTTTGAGGAACTGACTGCTTCGATATATGTATCATGATTTTAGTTTATAATTCGTAGACCAAGGGTTTTGCTTTCCAATTCTATACATTTAAGGAATTCAGCCGTTTTATTTTATGATGCAGTGAATGGTATCTTGTCTGCGAATCTAAGACTGTGTAGGCTTTTTCTACATAGCAACAAAGTCAAATGAGACTACATGGGAATTTGATTTCTTTGCTTTCAATTACGTCAAATATTCTCCTAAAAGTATAGGTGAGATGTTATACCCTTGTCGAACACCATTAAATAAGTATCTTTAACTTTTTAAAATTAATATATTATAACAATTGGACTACATACGACGGTGATGTCTTTCTTTTATTAGCGTTATTATATTATGTTCTTCGTAAATATTAAAAAGTTTCGGTGAGAGTAAGCACTCTTGTCGAACACCATTAAATAAGTGTATTTTATGTTAATATTTTAATACGATATCATTTTAATGGCAACCCTACGCGTGGTTTACATACAAAATAATGTTGCCAAAGCGCGACCCTTTCTTAATCCAGCTTTTATGAGCAGCTCGACATACTTCACTGTTTAATCTTTGAAACGGTTCCCAAGAAGCATATTCACTATTCCATATTACATACAATAAGATATGTGAGTATAGAGTGACAGTGAAAAATAAAACAGTTTGTTCTACACTAACTACAATGGATGGGCCACCGGATACTCAAATTTATTTATTAATATATTTTTTAATAATAATTATTACATCTCCAAACAAACATTAAAATGAATGACTTACTAAAATAGAGAGTTTCGAGACACTATTTTTATGTTGTGAATTAAAGAAAATACTGTATTCTTTTAAAGTATATCTCTGTGAACTGTTTATGTATTCAATCACCAGAATTTTGTATAACCCATGGTAAACCAAATATCAAAAAAATGCGTTGTTATAATAGAGACATGAGAGTGAAAGTTGTGTGTTATGGATACGTTCTATTAAAAACTAACTATTTTATTTGTTGATTCGCATGTAAATTAGATGATTTAATTGCAGTATTCTGACATCTACCACATCTACCCTTGGGAATGAATCTTTAAACCTTCTACCCATTTTCGTAACTCTTCAGTGACGCTTGGTAAAGTAGGTAGATATACACAACGTCATTACGCATCAAAAAATTTCACGCGTTGTAATGATTGGTTAACTTTCACATTAAAATGAAACTATTGTAATGAATATCTGTCCCAGCATAAAAATGACAAAAATCTGCAATAGCTTTAAATTTAGTAGTAGTAAAATAAGATTTTAAAAACTTTTATCGTGTAATCTTAATAATTAAAAGCACACCATCGACAATGAGTTTTTACAACAATCATAAACCTCACTTTATTATAGACACTTCATATAAGATTATGTTGTCTACTTTCTTGTCGAGTACAAGCAAGTAGACCAGGGATGGCCTGTGCGTCGATCGCGAAAGTATTTTTGGTCGATCACGGACATAACAATAATATTGTACTATTTCTTGTTCAAACGAGTCAAAACTACTCGATGTTCCGGCTTTTAAAATCCGCTAGTTCTTATCTATTTACATATAATTATCAAGAAATACACTCATAAAAGAATACAATTAGTGATGAGAACTTGGAAGAAATTCTACAGGAAAACATTAATAAAATAAATAATGTAAATTCGTATCCTTGCAATTTGATGAGTCAGTAGATTACACGGATATTGCACAACTATGCGTTTTTATTCGATTGGTTTTTAAAGACATGTTTGCTTCAGAAGAATTTTATTAACAGTTTTACCAATGGAGGAACGATCTAAAAGAGAAGATGTATTTAATGCATTTAAGTCGAATATTAATCGTACTCGATTTCCTATTCATAAACTAGTATCGGTAACGACTGATAGAGTTCCTGCTGTGGTTGGAAATCATGTTGGGTTTATTACTTTATGTAAAAATGAGGCAACAGTACCCACTTTTATCAGTTATCATTGCATTATACACCACCAGGAATGGCTCCCACAAGGGGGATCTGACAAGGCTCTAGCCTGAAGGGAGCCCGGCGTAGTGGGTCGACCAGTTAAGTAAAAAAAACACACACAAATTTGCTCGAATAGTAAAAAAGTCTCCTGCGGCGCTATTTTCCTCAAGGGGTATTTAAATTTTAAAATGCATGGCTGTGCTATGCAATTTGACGTGATATTAATTATTGATGTAATTAAATGATAATTCACATTATATAGAATTTATTTTAAGTATGTTTCCTGGCGAAGGGTTGCACCTTGGCTACTACAAAATTTCTAATATTCGATATACTTACAGGTAAATTGTGTAATTATGGCGAAATTACAGTTAATGTGTACCTACCTATTTAATTTTTTTAGAAATTAAAGACATAATAATGTTACTTAAGTACCTATTTTATTGTCGTTAATTCGATGTTTCTGTATCGTTATTTTGTATATGTATATAATATCTGTTTTCAAAATATATATTTGAACTATAAAAAATGGGGTTTTATTGTTCTCGCATGATATAATTACAAGTGATATCAGTCGATCGCCATAAATATTTTTTTCAACAAGTCGATCCTATTTTCTATCCCAGGATTCTAACTTTAGACCCACGACACTACCTATAAACCACTCGGCTACCGTGGGCGTTACACTGCGGAATAAATTATTCCAATTTGTCAGGATTACTTACAATTTTACAAAATACTCCGCGACGTCTGTCAGACTATCATTGCGGCATGATGTTAACTCCATGTCACACATTTTCACCTGTCTTTAATTAATTATAATAACTAAAAGCCGGACCGTTGGCCACATGACAATCGTGAGCCTTGTTTTATTACTAATAACAATACAATAAAATGTATTTAAATGAAGAAAAACACATCTTTATATTCGATATTATCAAAACCAAATATATCCAAGATTTTTGTTCAAAATTAATCTTATTCATTTTTTTATTTGACAAATTAATGCTCAATTTATATGGCATACTAAAATCTATTAAATACAAACAAGTTTTAAACATTTTAGATAGTTATAAAAGGTAACCATAATAATTTGACATTAATATTGCTGTGTTAAAGTAATTAAACTGTCAGAACATGTTAATGTAATTAATAGTTATCCGTCTGTTATGCGATGTTCTCTCGTGTTTCACATACATACTCCCAACCTTGCAATGTAATTCTTACTAGTATAATACTACAAGCAGTGTGTATGAAGCCTATTAGCACTTTAATGAACACAGTAGGATAAAATGAAAATGATAACACCCCCAATCTAAACTGGCCCGGACCATCTGTCAGAGTCTCAAAAGATCCATTTGTTTGTGGCAGATAACTTAAGAAAGGGTGCCACAATATAGCGAGCGACTGACAATGTTCCTAACGCTATGTAAAATATTCTAGTACAGAAGGGAAACCCGTTATCTGACTTATATTTTTTGAAGGGTCAAGGAAAGGAAGAGTGATTTACATATAAGGTAGGTGAATAAAGCAACACAACACACCTTCATAAATATATATGCTTTTGATGAAATTTTCCACTCTATATTATATTCTATATCACCTAGGAAAAGGGTAGTTTTTTTCAAATATTTGTTTAAAGCTAATCTTTCGACAACGTGGATGTAACCCGCCAGGGTGTATTAGTACATACCCTGCAAAAAGAATTTTCACTATATAGAACAGATATTATTTTAAAATATCTCAGAAACAAACTATAAGTAAAAATCTTGAAAAAATAGTGCGCTAGACATTACTTCAACTCGCATCCATCAGATTCCGATCATTGTGTTTTATATTACAATTATACACCTGTGCCTTACTTAAGTATGACGAAATTAATTAATAATTAAGCAACGGAGGGGTTATTCTGTACACAAAGCGGCTATCGACAGCTATGATTGACCAGACGATTGTTTATCATATTTTTGTATTGAGGTATTATAACTGTCGTTCTAACACAGCCAAGAGAGGGGCTATTAAAACACTTTTTGATAGTTTAGATAGGTAACTTATTGTAACAATTAACCGCCCCAATACATAAATATGATTAACTACCGCTGATACCCGCCTATAGCCGCCTTGTGTATAGAATAGCTTCGCAAGTGTGCGTTACAAATTTCGCTAATATTGGCGAACAGCTTGTGATTTAAATCAAGGTAACCTGACTGGGGACAGCCTTCACTATATCCTGAGAGAATCAGATGATCGAAAGGGGTGGAAAGTCTCGGTTGCTCAAAAGATTACAGCGTTTCAAGGTGGTCACGCTCCTCAGCCATGTGGGTACGGCTAAGAAGAAGAACCTTGATTATTAGCCAGTATCAGGATTTTTTCAAATTTTTGTCTTAATAAACTATTGTTTTATTCTGTTATTAATTGTTCAAATTTAAGTGTATTTATTGATTATACACAATTTTAAAACATCCCAAAAACTTATCTACCAATTAGAAAAGTTTTAAAAGAAGACGGAATCCAATGGATGCAGTTTCAAGTGTAGTTGAAGTCATATTTTATCAAGATTTTTTCTAATATAACATTATAGTCTCTGAAGTATTTTCAAATTATGCTTATTCAATAAAGAATGTTACCTTCTCAAATCTTATCAATTAATCTTTGAATAAAAAAAATAGTTTATATTGAATATTGAAGAGTTATTTTTAACCTCAAATGGCACACAAAACGACCCTTTGCAAAACTCTCATAATATAACAAACATCGACATTTTTATAATAATTAGACATCACCAATAATCCGTTGATAGGGTCAATCTTATAATGGAATCCGTCAGTAAGCACTGATCCCTCGCCGCTTCAGCACTCCGGAAGAGGACAGGAGAGGCCTGAATAATGGAACTTCATTCATAAGACAGTTAGCAAACGTTTTGATGGTACAGATACATACATATTAATGTATTTAGCAGCACAACCTTAGTTTATTCAGCCAATTGACGTAGTGAAAGATACAAATAATATTAAGCTAAACTGATTACGGAAGGACGAGTTCCAACAGATCATCCCTGCAATATAATTTATGCGGGATCCATACTTACGTTCATGCTTTCCACGTGTCTATTCTAGAATTTCATTCTATGACATTCAACTCCTTCCTTGCCCCGCCTCGTCACTTTCACAGCGGATCTTTGCACTTTCTCTACGTACATTCTTTATTATTTTTTCTTACTGATAGACACCAGGGGCCCTATGCTAGAACTTGCGAGTCCAAGCCGCCCGGTCGACTGACGTCATATGACATCATTGTGACGTACTACCGGAGTGATAATAGCATTCGAGAAAATAATGCTAGTCAATTAGTGGCGTTATTCATTGTCACCATACACAAATAGGTGTTTCATCATAATAATATCTATGGTGAGCAGTGTGTGTTGGGCGGCATGCCTCGAGCGTGTATTGGCTGACGTCACAATTACGTCATGTCGTCGGGTGACATACGAGTCGATAGTTAGGAAATCGCAGGCCAGACTTGCGGCTATAACCATTGATGTGATACCAGTGGCGAAGGGTGGGGGTAGGCTGTTAAGATCCGACATAAATACTGCAGACTAAATTTTGTCAGTCATACATTTTTGTTTGTATTGAACTAATACTACAATTTATAGATGGTGTTGGTTAGTTTTTAAAAGTCAAATCAATACCGCCTAAACCTAACCATAATAGTATTTGTATGCATGGATGATCTGACAAAATAGTGCACACTTTATTAGTCATACATAACTGTTTTCATTGAATTAAACGTACACATTGCACCCCTGTCTAAGCCAAATCATAATATTATTTAAAAATAATATATCTATAAAATATCTAAAATGATATTATTGGCATATGCTTAATGATTATATGATTAATGGCATAATTTCAGATATTTTATAGATGCACGAATATCTTTTGACTATTATCTATTATGGCTAGGTTTTTTTCATGTCAGATCTTAACAGCCTACCTCCACCTTTCGCCACTGTAGAATAAGCACTATATCGGGTATAACGAAATCATGTGACGCGATTGAACACTGATCTGACACCGTCTTCTACCTTACCATATCTCGTTGCTTCCACCACTCGCGCATTTTTTCCTCATACTTTCACTGTATATCTACTAATGAACGCCAGGCTTTTATAATATAATACATAACCATTGGAGGGATCCTCACCTCTTAGTCATTGCTACTTGTGCTGCACCCATAAGTATTATTATGTAAACGTACTCTGTGTGATCTTCAACTCTTGGTTTTGTCTCGGTCAAATTCTCCACTCATATTTCAATTGCATATATTTTAAATTTATGGTAGGTATTGAGAAACCATTTTTCTACTTCAAATACAACAAGCACTTATTTATATTTATTTATTTAAATATTATCACAATCCAATAGAACTATGCTTAAAAAAGAGACTCGAATAAAATATAAACCGCCATCTAAAAATAAATTTCGAGTACTTTATATTAAACAAAGCAATAGTTTCCAGTTTTTCTTTTAAGGTTTTCTTCTCGAATCTAAAGTTACGCACATAAAGAGCTTTCCTTTGTAGGCTTTGACGGAAGAACTATAAGGCTTATCCGTTGGAATATTTTATAATAATTTAGCATGATTTTTTGCCGCCAGGGCCACCAAAAGCCACGAGTCTTCCGTTTCGAACGAATCCGGCCCTGATGATTTTGTGCTATCCTGAAAATATATAAGTCCATGGCAAAGCTCGGTTTTGGTTTTTGAAATAATAGTTTTGCAATTTTGTATCTCTTCCACGCATAGATTAAGTAGGTACTTACTGAACTGTTGAAAACAAAACAATATTGCAGGTAGATACCTACCAACAAACCATTTTCTATTCTTCGTGCAAATAGGAATCGCAGGATAAAGGGAAGAAGTGTTTTTATTAATAGGGGACTGTATATTAAGTTCACAATTTTTATTTACACCTTAATCACCGCATTAAAATGTTCTAGTACTATAACTATTTTATATTGAGGTTTGATTATTGCCAATTTCCTCCACGAGGAGCAACTTGAAAAGAAATAATTTTAATACACGGTGACAAAATAATATGTAAGTATATATTATTATTAATTTTACAACAACCACTACTAAATTCTGCTCTAATGGTCAAATTACACGACTCGATGCGATTCCCGAGTTCCGACGACCGTCTGAACCAAGGAAAACAAAAATAATGGGAAAGTGGATTGCCTTCTAAGTGAGGCTTTAACAAGGTTTAAATCTCGAATATGGAAAAATATGGGATAACAAAACACGTGTTAAATATTAATATGTTATTTTTAATAGTTAGTCTGTATCATAATAATATGCAATATAGTTTATGCATTCGGTATTGATAATATCCACTTGGCTCACTTTATATTTCTTGCGTTTTATGGCCTAACCATCATAAAGTAATAAACCGACCCTGGTTTCAACACTTTAATCCATGGCGACTGCCTTTCACATTTATGTCTTGTTAATCTGTTCTGTGGTCTGGCCTGATGAACTGCGTCATAAAGTGTAACATTAAAACTATCGGACAATCAGGAGGTGAAATAATATAAAAGTGTATATTATTCTTACCACAGGGCTTTCGCGATGATTTCTTGTAGCATTCCACTGCAAAAACTGTCATTTTGACATTTTGTTTTTATAATAAATTGTCGTTTAGGTGTCAATTATATTTATTAATAAATTTTAAAAAAAGTTTAAAATATAAAATAATCAGTCACTTAGGTATTACTTGTTCAAATACGATATTCGATAAAGACGGCTTAGTGTGGCTATCAACCTGACCAATATAATATATTTTGGCCCACTTATAATTTTGATACCAGCGACACAAAATATGTCATTTTTTCCACTGTTTTATTTATATTACTATTGTTTACTTATAATGTAATTGATTCAATATTGTTTGTTTATGTCACCTCATTTTTCTGTTTTTTCTAACTATGTTTATTGTACTTTCCCTTAATCCAGTTAACCCTGATGTCTTCATTAATTTAATAAATCAAATGAAATTTGACAGTTTAATAATATATTGACAAGATTTTTCGTTGCCAATTTATTTTATTAGTTATTAAGTTGGCTACGTGTAATAAATAAAATATCTACGATACTATCTATAAGACAGTCACCACTAACGTCTAAATAATTTAAGAATTTATATCTCTTAATCTTCAATCGCTCACTTTCCACTTGACTTCACTTCACGAACCATCAGTCTGTGAGTCGTTGAGAATGTTCATGTAATTTAGTCATTAAGATAATACAACATTTATTGTATTCTTAATTCAATATCATACAGCCCTGACTAACAGAAAATTTGACAGAAAACTCTCATATAAATGACTCTACAGTCTATTTCGGAAGTTACTAGACCAACTACATATTATCATTCTACATGACATAGTACCTATCATATTTTCGAAGAAAATAATAAGCCAATAATATTATATTGACAATAATGTCGGTCAGTGGCAAAGGTTATATACTAGGCGATTATCTAAAGCCTACCTTCTAAGAAAAATAGACTAAAGATATTATAAAGTTAAAAAATAAACAGAACCATCTGTCGTCAAAATTTTCAGGTACTGAATTTAGAATTAGTATCAAAGGTAGCAAATATGCGACAGCACCATCTGTCTTCAACTATCGTATTTATACGATTATTTTGTTAGGAATTCAGAATTATTTTGTACGAATGTCAGATGACGTGAGCTCAGCCTCGTCTACCGAACTGTTTGTTATACGGTGGGCTCGAAAAGTGAAGCCTAAAATTTTTGCACATAATATTATTGTCTATGACTGCAGTTTTGTCAAAAATACATAATAATAGATTTTAAAAAATGTTATATAGGTACCTACTGTGTACCTATTCATCAGTAGTTACATAGTATTATTTTTTTTATTTCCAGTAAATATACCTGACAAGTATGTTTTTATTCTCTGATTTCCATAGCCTACCTCTTTCTAAAAGACACCTTTCGCCATTGATGTCGGCAATAATATGCAATGGGACAGTATTTATTTCCTAAACTAGAATAATTTATTAATAAATCTCTACATACAAAAACTACTAATAATTGTATTTGAATTATGAATTCAACACCTACACAGAGTTTAGAAATACATGTCACAAATATAAAATGGATGTCCGTCAATGATTCCAGAAACACCAAAAATGATGGCAAATAATTACGGCCATGGCCACCATGAGTAATCTCACCAAGATAGTAAGAACCCACAGTATCTAAAAAATATTGTGTCATGCCATTTTGTATTTCATTATATAATTGATCAATTAGGCATTTGTAATTCACTTGTTAAAATGTTGTGGTTAGTCGCTCGTTAAAGTGTCACGACTTGTTGATGGTAGGTACATCAAAAATAATTAATAATAAACATCTTATAAAAAATAATTCAATATTTGATAACTAAATTATATTAAAAAACATCAATTTGCTAACAATTTTATAAATAAATTATTGTTTTATGATAACGAAAATTTAATATGCCCGTCTTCGATTGTAATTAATGTAAATACTTACTGCATCAATTGTACTCCCAGATTTTGTTGTAAATACATTTTCAAACACGTCCACCTCATTCAAACCGTAGCACACAACTGGTATGTCATTGGTTTATAATGAGTGGTGCAAACGTTAACCACTTCCGCTACTGATTCACACTGCAAGTGTGACAGAGAAAGTGCAACGTGGTGTTCTCACTGGCGTGTCCTTCGGTTGAAAATTTTGTCACATTTCGATTTCCATTGAGTGAACTTGTGCCCGTTGCTACAAAAAAATCCTCACCCATGCACAAATAATCCGATAAGAAGAGTATCGACAGATTCGAGGTGGGGTGTTGGTGAACGATGCTCTGATTTGCATAGACGGTCATGCGCACAAATGTTTCCACATAGGAAAATCTTGACATCAAAGAACATCAGACTCGTGGGGGTTACTGCCAAAAGTCAAAAATTTTATGGAGTTATGGCCATTTTAAAGTCTTAATCTAATTGAATTATGTTTTTAAATACGTTGGAGTTAATTCCTTAATTTCAGTATGTTAAATACTCCACTTTATCTAATAATTTTACACATAAGGTTATTTATTAAGAAACGGTTATACTTAACAATCTTTGGCAGACAAAATATTACACATTCCCATAGTTTACTGTCTATTCCTATTGGATTCAAGGAATAAAATCGTCGAAAGACTTCTTTCAGATCCCGTTGCCATTGTAGTTCATTTTAAAAAGTTTTATCAGTCATGCTATAAGGAGTCAATTTGTCCACTTTAATGAAACTAGTACCTAATTAATATCTTCCATAGATGGCAAATTTATTTAAAAGTATTATTTATTTTATTACATAAAAACACTTTGTAAGCACAGTTAGAGACTTTTAGCATAACATTTTTTGAATCAGACCGTATGTTACAAACCTCTTGCTGTACGAATAATCGCTAAAGGTTCAATACTTTAACTTGAAGATTTTGGTAACTGACTTACAAATTTTTCCCTGACCATATATTGAAAAATTAGCAGTTACAAACTTTTATCAGTAATATGACTACCAACCTGAAATAGTACCTTTCTGTGGTTGGATCAGGTCTATTTTTTAGGCATATATACTTAAGTCTAACTAACTAACTACACCATGTTCGATCTCTAGAGGATCATATTAATATGGGCCTCCACAGGCTGGAGGTTGTATTAGAGTATACGCTTCATAACTTTGCCATCCGGCCTGTAGGGTGAAAATGATGTAATGAATTCTAAAAATATTTGTTCACTATTTATTTATTTATTTATTACTATATGTATATACCTAATACAAGTAAATATCATTTTTTGATCTAATCTTATACAAGGTAATCAGGCAAAGAGGCGTATCAGTGTAATAAAAATGCAAAAAAGTGAAAAATGCAAAGTTATAAAACGTATACTCAGACATAAATATAATATACTTACTATAACAGATTTTGTTTTTACGATAAATAGATGTTAGCCACTTGTTCAATTTATTAAGTCCATACACCAAACACAAATTGAAAAAATGTGTATTTGCCAGACCCAGGATTCGAACCTGGGACACGACATTATAAAGCCGACGCGTTAGCGGTTGGCCATCACGGGCGCATATATCATAGCACTTCAATAACATATTGCATCGTTTTCAATCAGATATCATATAATGTTTACCGTCGCATCGATGTTGCGCCGGCGGCCATCGTGGGCATTCAAATCTAAATACACGCAATCAATTACTACTAACTCAAAATTCGACTTACCAACTTTTGGCACCATTGAAGGAATTTATTTCATCTACATGAAATCCTAGCTGCATGAAGATGAGGGTAATCAGATGTGGCATTAAAGGAAGGAGGTTGTGAAAGTCTGTAGTTTTATATGAAGAAACATCGTCAAGAAATTGACATTACTAACGATGACATTAATAATAGTATTCTCACAGAATCGTCTCAAGATGAAAGGAAATTGTTGACAGAATCTGTAAATTAAGAAGTCAAGTTATTGTTTTTGTTTAATCTTGTCCCATCATTGCATTGTGCAGTACCACATATTATTATTATTGTGTTGTAACTCCTGTCCTGCATCAAAAACTGATTTTTGATTAATATTTGAAATGTCAAAATTAAACAATTGAATTCAATTTGTAATGATTTTGTTTCCATTCAAATATTTGAAATTCTGTGAAACTATTTTGTGAAATATCAAAAATTAATTAATACAAAATGGTAGTATTATTGAAGCATATTATTATTGTATTTCAATTTCCCGATGATTAAAAATGTTTGTAAAGGTTGTAGCGTTATTTATATTTTTCGTTTGATCATTATGTTGTGTATTTTTGATTTAATGTATACACCATATTGACAGTATGACGAGAAACATGACTATAAATAGTACTAATTTATTGTAATATTAATAAACTATATTTTTTATTCAATGAATAAGATACAAGATTTGAGAATGAAAAGATACAGGTTCAAGTCCCGTCGGGTTTTTACTTTTTCTAGTGTGTATATGCATGAGATGTAGGTATTCAAATTATGTATATTCAATTGTTATATTATTAAAACGGTATAATTTAATCGTGTATAAACTAAAGATATCCAATATTTGTACATGAAGCCTTCTGTTATTTCCTGATAAAAATCAGTTTGACCTAAATGCCACTTTTGTATGGAAAACTATTCAAACTCTGTATCTTTCACCAGTGTTTGTGTAAAAATAAGTTTTTCTAGTCATTAATGTTTCCATTATTTTCATACGTTTAGGCATCATTATTGTTTGATGCCTGCTTGGAATGATTAGCTTAAAATCTTTATTTGGTTCAAATTTTAGTGTTTATTGTTTCATAACCACCCAACTGACCCAATAATTATTATTTTTATTTAGTGCACTTCCGAAGCTATTCTATGGGCGGCTATCGACGGTAGTTTATTATATTTATGAATTGAAGAGGTTAATTGTTACAATCAGTTAACCATCTAAACTGTCAAAAAGTGGTATGTTTTAACAGCCCGTCTCTTGACTGCGTTAACTTTTAAAAGTAGATATACAGTTTTGACAGTTTAGACGGCTAACTTATTGTAACAAATTTTAATACCTCAATACATAAATATGATAAATAGCCACCGATAGCCGCCTTGTGTATAGAATAGACCCACATGTAAATATTGATCTATGTATAATAATAAGTGTCAACGTTTTTATTAGCACGTATAATCGTTTGTCCGGTGGCTGTTTGTCCAGTACAAATCTTGCAATCGATTTTTAACTAACTTCCCGACTCGCTAGACATGTGAAACTTTTAGAATATGTCAGAACACGATGCCAATGCATTCTTTTAATACTTTTAGTCATCTTTGAGCAGAATTGAATTCATTTTCAGTTAATTCTCTTTTGTATGGAAAGTTATCTCAGAAAAATCCGTAAAAAGTAAAATACTATTATTGGTTGATAAGGGGGTGGTCCTAGCAACTAAATTATTAATATATACGTGCGTTACTATGGAAATCAAAATGACATTTCAGTGTTCTATATTTGTTTGTTTGTTTTTTATTTACTTCATATCAAGTACAAGTTTGAGCATATTGAGCATAATAATTCAACAGAAAATTTATAAACGTTGTATATAAAAAAAGCTCTTTTTATCTTGTAATTATTTATATTTTTGGTATAATAATACTTTTTAATATATTTTTTAAACCAATACTATCTCTACTAAGGGTGATTTATGAAATGAAATTTCATATATTATATTATAATATAGTAATCGATTCGAGTTATTACGACCATCAGATAAACTTAATATATGTATATATATATATATTATATAACTTATAAAATATGTGTATTTACTTACCCACTCTTCGGATACAAAATGTAAACAAATGATTTCCAATATGCCACAAAAAATATTATATTGGTTTATAAAGTAGAATACGCATGGTTAAATAAACAAATGAACAATAAAACATCCATTTTTTTTATAAAACATCTTTCAGCGGCCATTTTGAAATATGAAATATTGTTCAGTAGGTTTTGATAGTGTTACATTTCACGTGAACACTGCGTGACCCAAAAAATGTATTTTATAATCATATATTGTAGTATTTTACATGACTCGCTGGATTTTACTATGTATAAACAAGGATAGTATTAGATAATCAAGGATATCAGAGACGAGAAACAACCACCTTGTACGAAAAAGGAAGGACATGGTCATGGCCCCCACATTCTGAAGCGAGCCCCCAGGCTAAGATGTTTGGCGGGCCCTCCTACCTATCGCTAAGGGTAAAGGCAGTGTGACGCGTTGAAGTAGCGTTTTCCAAATGGTGTAGGTACGTGGTAAAATTGAGGTGTATTTTTAGCGACTTTCTGTATTTTTAATATTTACATCCATTAATATTATATATAGTTAAAATTGCATCGTACAACGAAATATTTTTAATTAACACTTTTTTTACTATTAGAGCAAACTTGTGATCTATGTTTAACTCACTTATCTGGTCGACTCGTCACGCCGTGCCCTTCCTGAGCCTGGGCCTCCAGGCTAGAGCCCTGTCAGCCCCCTGTGTGGGGCCCATGGACATTGGTGTTAATAATATAAATAAAAAAAATCCCCAGACATTGACAGACAATTAATATTGTTACAATTATAAACATTAATAACCAAAATACCAACAATAAGAACTTATAACCCGGTAAAAATAAATAAAAAGAAAATCCCAAAAAACGAGTTTTCTCAATTTCACCGACGACTTGATTTCGGGTTAATGTCAAGTATAAATAATCAATGTAAAACATAACGCAATTATTCCTTCAAAACCACACAGGTGTTTTTCTGCGGATCTATAAATGAATTATTTACCTCCCTCCAACAGACAGTTTTACTGGTTCAGCACTGCCACTCAGCTATGGCAGTCGTTTATAATACAATACGACTGAGAAGTAGGGTAGTTTGACGACATGTTCAATAATCTATGAATAATTCCGGTGGAGTTTTTATCTAAACCCATCATATTTACATAAAAAGTACGAATCCCCCAAGTTGCGATCGAAAGTTTTGGCACACCCACTACCCCACCAATAAAGATAAATAGTTTTTTCCCCTCTTACTATTATGAAAAGCTCTATACCTATTCTCGCCATTCGAATACGATTCAATTGAAAAGACACTTGGAGAATTTCCCAAACCGGGTTTATTTAAAGCATAGTAATATTATATTATGGAACGTCGCTAAGCTAAACATTACAATGGAAATTTTGAGAGGGAATTTATTATAAAAGAAATATTAGCGAATAAAGTGCCATTTTTATCTACAGACAGTGACGTTCCTAGGCAACATGACTGCCTTTAAGCAACATTTACATATACCTCTCTAAACCAACCCACACCGCACCACACCACACCACACTTGGTCTTAATCGAACGTGTCACGAGGCCCACCTTTGATGTGAAGCATCAGTCAACATCATAAGCCAACATTTAAAAGGGTTAGCTGATAACTTTAATAAATATTTCTCTGAAAATTAAGAACTACATAAAGGTGGACCTTTAACCTCTGGATTAATAATCCCTTTTTGGAAGATATTAAATCATGCGGACTTGATCCTCGTGAGAAAGAAAAGCTGATCTATCTTCTGATGTCACTCTGGTGTCCAGCCATAAAAATGCAATTGTCTCAATTTTGAATATCCCTTCTCTTTTACGCCTGGAAATGTCTCAGGAGTAGATACCCAAGGTGCCATGGGAGAAAAAATTACAGATAACTAACATAAAAAATGAATTTAATGATACATAATGGAATACAAAAACAAATCTTAAACAATACGGATATTCAAAACTATGTGAAGAGATCTTCACATCCGCAATAAGACATCGCAAATTTCTTAAAAGCATTATAATTGGCCTTTGTGGCGACCTGGTCGGATGGCCCAACAGCTGGTTAGACCGACTTGAGTATTTCTTCTCTCTCGGAGCATATTCTCGGATATTCCTAAAGGTTGTGATTTGCATCCTGTTGTTCTCCGCCACATGAACATGTTGGTCGGATGACAAGTCCACGCTCAAAGAGTCCACCATGACCGGTCAAAAACTGACTGGTGTAGTAATCAGGAGTCAATTTGGTTATCTCCAATTGCCATTGGACATTTGGGACAAACAAATATGTATACCTAGAATTGGTGGAAGCATCTCACTTTAGCTGCCAAGTCTTCGACGCCGCATCCAGCGTACTGTCCGTTTCCTTAAGGATATCAAGATTTGGAGGCGAGGTAAGGTGAAAGTCACCAACAACGGACTTTTCACCGTGGATGCACTGCTTAACTGTATAGTATACATATTATGTAGGTCAAGAGGAAGGATCCCGGCCAAGACAGGAAGCGCATCCATGGATGTTAAGCAGTTAGTAGGTCTTAGTGGTAGATAATTAGCGCACTACGCTGCCCACTTAAGAGAATACTTATAATATTCACTTGTATGGATACGCATGCAGCGATACTCATGAAGATGGCATCATAGGCTATTTTAAGCGCCTATCCATCACCAGCCATACGGTCGAGTCTCTGTAAGTCCGTTCAGGCTTTGTGGCTCAGGCCCTAGTATTGTGATTGAAATTTAGCATTGTGTCTAATTGAACGCCTTTTAGAATGTTTTAGAAACATTTTTGCTAGTTATTAATGCGGACTGTGCATTGCCACGTGCATTTAAGTCTACCTGGTTTTTTGAGGACAATGGCTTCCGTATTGGTAGATGCGAAAGACAGTCTGGTTAATTTTCCTCAAACCACAAATTGATTCTTGGGCTTCGCCAATGACACTCTCAATCTTCACCCTGTTATCAGCTTCAACCAGTAGCAACGCATCGTTAGCATAAATCTGTATGATTTAAACGACTACAGGGATGCCTTTAAACCTTCTGAGTAGACGAACTAATATCAATTGTTATGGGACTGAGAAGCGTGGAGGGAGCAAGTGTAGGCTTTCATCTACCATTGGATCGACCCCAGCTGGTGATGATGATATTACATTATATGCGACTATCTTCACGGAACTCTTCGCAAACTTTCTGATGCAGTGGATAGAAACGGCGCGATGATTATGATAAATGGATTGGAGAAAGCGTGGCATATTTTCATGGCAATAAATTCAACCCTACAGAGACCTACAAAAAAATGTCCGCAGTTAATTTCGGCCTAGCAAATAATGCAATAAAAAACAGTGGTGCTTGCGAGAAAAAAAACTGCCAAAAGAGAGAGAGAGAGTGAAGAAAAACCTTTTTAAGACAAGTCACGATTTAGAGGGAGTCACGTCGCAGTCGGAAAAACGAACCAATCCACACACATATGATTTATTAAACACGTGCTTTTTAGATAAATACAAAAGTTAACAACGGAACGCTTCTGCCGGAAAAAAACTACAAACGCTTATATGCGGCATTTGTCGACAACTCCTTTTTATATAAACCATTCATCAGTGACCAAGAGTCAGTACAAAATGAGTATTATTAGCATTTACCTACGTTGACTTGCAAAAATAGAATTTCATTTCAGTTTTATTAACTTGCTGTTCTTCTTGAAAACTGTACTTTATCATTTAAAACTTAGTATTTTTTAGTTATGTGAACATGTGACAAAATTGTAAATATTTGAATAAAGTATACTCATATAGGCATAAACGAAACTATTCGTTTCAATGTCGGTAACTTCCGTTTTCACTTTTTTAAATAATTTATGTTTCTTGATTCTGGTAAGTACTTTTTCATTTTACCTACGTATATATTGTACCTAAACCAAAAAAATAAATCGCAAAATTGCGCCGTATATTCAAATTGTTATACTAACTGACATCCAATAAAATTTCACCGCAGGCGATATTTTTTATGCAAATTTATGAGAAAAAAATACAAATAATTAAAAAAGTTTCTTGGGACCAACTTTCAACGCACAAAGCAATAAATTTCAGGAACTTATACAATCACAGAACAGATAACAAATAGAATTCCGATAGGCTATATACCGGTACAATAAATTTTGACGCAGGGTTTTGAATATGTGATTGTCCTACGAAAATGAACGAAAAAATGAAAATGAATTATAGACGTGCAATAGTGTGCATTACACCAATAATAAATGAGCGTTAATGCATAAACCAAGAGCAGTTGTCAGTATTCGACATATTATGACGTATTCTTGACACGTGTTTAAATTTATCCAGTATTCTTCCTTACTCGAGATCGGTCGCAAGCTTCTCCTTACCCGTTAGGTATTTCAGTTCCCATTATTTCTGAGTTCCCTACATACAATATATGCGACAAGTACAATTCTAAAACCGTTAGCCCAGTCGCACATTGAAAATCAGTTCGGCTGGGATATAGTCATACTCATAAATCAAAACTTGGAGTACCTAACAAGATGATAGACCAAAGATCGCATTGATGGTGGCTCCGGATCAGAAAAAGCACGATAAGAAGGGGAAAATACTATTATATTAATCAATTTTTCAATAATTCACATGTTTATTATTAAATTCACTACAACTTTCGTTACTGTAATGTCATCGTAGGTTACCTCGCCCATTAAACTGCAAATATTTAAGCTAATGTGCACTTCGTCATCTTCATACGTCGGATTCCTAGAATCATCAATATTGCATCTAACTAAAACGTTATTTTCAAAATCGATAGCATTATCCAGTAAATACATTTAATTGATATTATATATATCAGATTTCATTTACCTGATACAATATAAATACACATTGCAACCGTCACATTTCATAACGAACAAAAAAGATAGATCTAAAAGTATATGCGACAAAGAGAGACATATGAGAGATATGAAAGTAAGGGATGAAATCAAGATGGTTTTTATGACATTTAGGCTTTAAGAATGTATAGAAATACTTGCATGAGTATAATAAATTAAGTTTTGATGTATTTTTAAAGATAGAAGATTTTACAGATAAAACAAAATAAAGAGAAAATAATGATTATGAAATTTTATTAGACTTATTTATATTGCCAAAATAGGTATTTTTTTATTTACTTACTATTATCAATCTCGTACGGTATCCAAAGGTGACATCACCGGAACTAAAGATATTTATTAGCAACGTAAAGGGAAGGTTAATAATCTACATCCATTCTCAAAACTCGGCTTCAATATCATTAAACTATTTTTTATTCACCGAATAAGATAGAAGATTTGAGAATGTAACATTTTATATTATTGAAAATACATTCCTACCTAATTTGAAAACATCTCATGGATAATACACTAGAAAAAATCATTTTGTAGAAAAAAATACGACACCCGACGAAGCTTGAACCTGTATCTGCTGGATTCGCGCCAGTATGCTTTTCCAATTAAGCTACGGGCATCTTACTTAATTACGACGATTATACGAAATAGTAGTTGTTACATGAAATGCTTATCGTATTGCGTTTAATACAAAGATGCCGCACGTCCACTTTATTATTCAATTCGACTGTATGTTTCACATCCTGCCATCATACGAGTGAATGAATAAATAAATACTATTGAGATGTTGTTATGGTTGGTAATTCCTGCGGAAAGCACCCACACACAATACATTATAGAACGCGAACGGAGTAAGTGTTGAATTTCAAGATTTCTTCGCGAAATAAAGTTGTAGCGAAGCACCAGATACACGTACAACGATACATCAATGGAAACTTTCATCGACTCAATAATTTCGAAACTTTCTGCAGATTTTCAACGAAGTTTATTTACACAAACTAAATGCTTCTCCGGCACCCAAGGGGTTAGAGGATTAAAATTATTTAGTTCCACTTCCCAACACCTTGAGCTACAACATTAAAAAAAATAGATTCTTTAATTCATGTTTATTTATATCGTATCGAAACACAGACATTAGTTTTACAATGTTTTTTTTTCGGAATAATCTTATACCATTACCTTATAATTTAATAGTATTATATTTGTCTTGAATAATCTGTAACGCATGAGATAAAACATAGGTAATGAAAAACAGAAATCGAGACGGGGAGAAGACGTATTAAAGATACACATATAAATGCTAATTCTTAATTTGAAAAACCGGAGGAATCGTTTATTCTAATCGTGTCGTGAAATAAATAATAGCTTATGAGTCACCTAAAGTCATAACTCACATTTTTCAATGAATACTGTGAGTTCTGTCATCAAGGCCTTTGTAACCAATCTGGGAGCTCTATTTCTCATAGTATAATGTGTGTCTGCAGCCTTAGGGGTATTAAATAATGTTAATCGAGTTTAATACTTTTCTTCTCATTACAAAAAAAAGTGCTCTAGTGGTTTTTGCGATTATCTCAAAACTCATTTTTGTAAGATGCGAGTTACGACTCTATGCGACTCGTATATAGTGATTGGTGGTATTATAAATTGTAATAGGTATAATATAGTGCTGTAACCTTAGGCAACATTCACAATCAATTAAAATATAGAAACATTATGGATGAGGAAAAACCATCAGTTAACACGACCGTGCCCAAAAAATAGGGATTGTTCCAATTCAGTCACGACTCCAGGGAGCTATTCAAAAGTGACTTTTTAATATCGGGGGCGATCGTGGCAGACGGGAATGGGACGACTGGCCTCCGGACAATTGGACGCCGCACTGTCGTAGACACCTGTAGACGAGGTATTTTAATCAGTTTCTATCTACCACTTAGTAATTTGAATTCATTTTACTATTAACATAATGTATTCTTTATCGCGGATTGAGAATTACCATGCCAAAGGCTTTATATAAAATAAAAAACTCTTTTTTCGTTGGAACTTAAACATATGCACGATTAAATCATTGTTTGCGTCTGCATATTGACATTCTCACCAACTATTAAATCATAATATATTCATTGAAATATAAATAATATATTATATAATAATATTGAATATTTTTTTAAAGTACCTATAAGTACATAACGTTTATTTATTTTCAAATTCCGTGGCGTCCAGTTGTCCGGTGCCAAATCGTCCTAGACCCTGGCAGACTGTTGAGCTAGATGAATGTCCTGAAAATCTACCAATGTAATTTGAACTATACAAAAATACAACGAAACAATTTCCCTGGGAAATTCAACCATTTTTCAGAATTCCCACAGATGATGTTTCGAGCTACATGGATTTACCTACTATATAACCTTATCATTATATTATTATCTTGACTACGGATTACATAACGGTGATCTGGACAACTACGAACTACCCAGCACTTTCAGGTATAAATCTACGCCCCGACCGCCGCTATAATCCGTAACACTGCATACTACGCTATAAAATCGTATTCAAAATATATTGATACCAAATAACCCAATAAATCCCTAAATCGACCACCATTAATCCTGGAATTGACAGAGTTAGGAAGAAATGCATTAGTACATAATAATATGTTGTAGCTTTAAATGAGACAATAGAGAAATGCTAGAACGGGATGCACAACGAAACAAAAAAAGTGAAAAAAGTACCGTTGCTTGTCTTTACGTGGCTGGAAGGATAGAGGGTGTGTACTGGGTAGTCGGGATTCGAGAACTAGCCCTTGAAACAACCTAACCTAACTCACCACTTTTTCGCGCCAAAGTGTGCGTGCCCGTGAAACATTGATAACAAATTGTTAATGCAAGCAATATATATGTCTTGTATCTTGTATAAAAACCAAAATATACTTAATATTAAATCTCCTCGAATCTGTAGTTTTAATTATAGTGAAACAAACCTTCTAGTATAAATCCTCCAAAATCAATTTACTCATCGATTTTTTTCATAAACGACAATAGCGTCCTACTCAAGGCATGAACAAAAACGATGCATAAGTGCGAGTGAGAAGATATTCGACACCCTTATAATCTCTGCGACACGCGCTAGAGTAAGATAAAAGGTAGATGCGTAGAAGATTTTGTTGTCGGCGTAGCCGCCAAATCTTAGTTTTTTGCTTAACTAAGCGTCGATAACTTGCGAGTGCGTGTTGCTAAAATTGATATTTTTTGTGTTAAACATAAAGTCAGTGGTAAATATGTTCAGTTAATTAAGGAGAAAAGATGGTTCTGTGTGCTGTATTAAAATGTGGTAGCCCTACTGATAAGCAATAACATGGTATTACGTTTCATAGGTAAGTTGATACATGTTCGTGATAATATATTTGTTTATTATTATATATTTTAATATCAAGTGACCGTGTTTCTTTAAAATAACTTAAATTATAGATATTTTTACCTAATGGTTGCATTTTGACCGCTAAAAAATACTATATAACATAAAAAAAATATAAAAATATATTTTAATTCTGAGCGTCTAGTGCAAGCACTTTAGGCAAGCACTAGCGATATGGTCTATGGTCTCGAACATTTGTATACGAATGCGTTCGCTCGCCCACAAACCAAACGCACGGCACGCAGCTTCATTTAGCAATGCAATGGGTGGCTTCTAGATGTATCTATAGTCTAAGGTCCTACTATTCTGGCAGCCAGTGCAAAAGGCATACCAAAACTTGCCTCAATTTCAATCTAGCTCTAAAAAAGAATAACAATATTTAATATGTTGTATAATACGTTTTAAAATAATGTTTTTTATTGGAATCCCTAATCTAGCCCTGGTGATTTAAAAAGTGTTCCATTCTGCCCCACAATTCAAGCTACTGATGACTATCAGTTGTCATTTTTATAAAGTGAATCCACCATGGAAAATATTGTTATATATTTAAACAATAAAATAATTATTACCGAAATATAATATAATATAATAAAAATAACTGGTCCGAAATAGGTTCACATAGGTATGAATTTAAGTGAAGTTGCGAGAAATATCGTGGCTGACGTTATATTTACAAGAAACTTTCATGCAGTTTGATCTTTATTATATAACTATAATACTTTTCACAACATAAACAGCTCAGCTATTTTTTTATTTTTGGATATTTTTTTTAATATGTCTTAAGTGACGACGTGTCGTGTGAAAAGGTTTAATATTATTAAGAATTTAGGCTATCTTTGAAAGCTTAGCTTAAACGATCTATTATTTTATTGGAAAAGTGTACACTATAACACTAAAATGTCCTTTTCTTCTATCGTATCCGGAAATTTGTACGTAAACAGTTCACCGCAGGACACTTATTCGTGCGCCGCAATACGTGAAACATGAGTTCGTGTAACATTTAATCAAATGACAAGTTCTTCGTTGAAAATTTCTCCGTTGAGTATATTTGTACGTATGCTACAACATGTGGCGAATTTTATGAGATGTCTTTACTGGGTTAGGTTATGTTAGGGTTAATCTAATTGGAACAGTACTATTTGCAAACTATCGCCGCATTTTGTAAGATACGTAAAAACGTATTCCACGGTGAAATGTTCAACGAAGAACTCGTCATTTGATAAAATGTTATACGAACTCATGTTTCACGTACTGCGGCGCATGAAAAAGTGTCCCACGATGAACTGCATACTTACAACTTACATATTGTAACCTTTTTCTATAGTATAAATGTAAATCAGCATTTTCATGATCATTTAAATATATTATTAATGCTATCAAAGGGTAGATATTATTTAAAACGTCATCTTTATAAATATTGAGAATTAAACCATATTTTGATACATTAGCTGTCCGCAATTATAGAATTATTATTCTTTTATCAAAACGTGTATTATGCCCTTAATTTTATTATTAATAATTAATATTTGGAAATCTTTCCATTGAACTTTTCAACTGACTGTAATTTTTAAGTGACAACCGTTGAGGTTGTGCCACAAGGGCTTTTCTCTGGCGGAATCCAAAATACGTGAAGTCTTTCCTCATGATTACTTCAATGACCGAAGACTGCCGTGTCCACTCACGAACTCGAATGTTTGTTACTATCTTAGAAATCGAGAGCATTAGTTGTTTGTTCTCCCAAGAGGCAGAACTAACCTGCCATTGGTGATGCCAATTGGGAGGGCAATAACTCTGTTCAACTAAATCGCTTCGGATGTTGATATATTCCATCTAGTTGGGTATTTCCCGAGAAAATCTCAATCTCGAGATTCGGGATTTCCCGAAATGATGAAATTTTGAATTCTCGAGATTCGGGATTTCCAGAAAATAATTCTCGGGATTTTTCGAGATATCAGGAAATTAAAAAAAAAACCTGCAATCAGTATAAAAACAAATTCCAAAAAAATATGATTTTTTTATTTATGTAATAAGACAAACAAAATATAAGTAGGAAAACAAAAATAATTAAAAACATTACTTATTAAAATGGGGTTTCAAAAAACACAGACTGACAATCCCTGCGTCTGACAATCGCGTACGCGAGACACATTTTGAGACACAAAATTCCCTGAAGTTGCAAAAATTGCGCTCATTTTGAGTCGACGTTGGCTTTGTTAAATGCCCCAATCAGTCTTTAAACGTTTTGTGTTTTCTGCCCACTTTTTTCATGTAGAAAATCGCTTTTTTCAATTAATATTTGATAATAAAGAAATCCCGAAATGTTAAAAATTTCAATTCTCAAGATTCGGAAAGGAAAATCTCGAAAATTTCTCGAGAATTCCCGTCGGGAACCCCCAACTCTATACGTGAGGATGAGTATACGTGAACATTTTTTTATAAATTCTTAAAATAGGGTCTCCTTAACTCATCCGATGTACCAACTTCCTTGTACCTATATACTTTATATTTATTGTATTTACACATGTCTACTGTTGAATAACTTAATACTGATCTATCTCTTTTTTTCTGTACCTAATACTGTTTTAATAATATTTCTTTGTTTCTAAATGTCATGTTGTGAACCTCTTAAACTTACAATTTGTAATGTCCACAATATGTAAAAAAAAAAAAAAAAAAAAAATTGAAAATACGTGGTCGCGCCAATGTATTCCTAAGATTCGGCGGAGACATCGATTCTCAAAGCACAAAAGTCACCCTGCAGCATGCTACAAAATGCGATCTATGCGGTGCAGGTCTCACGGGGCGTTTTACGTGGGCGAAGTCGCGCGAAGCGTTGAGCGGCACGCGCAACTCAAACGTATAACCGTGTGTAAAAATGTTCGTAAACAGTATTTTTTTGGTTGTACGTTTATACGGTTATACGTTTGAGTTGCACGCACCGTTCATCGCTTCGCCGACGTCGCTCACGTAAGACGAGCCGTTACATGGCAGTAGGCGCGATACGTGGCGATGGTGCGAGGGTTGTGATGACTTGTTTTATACACCAACACTTGGGCGAGAAAGGGTGAAATATATAAGTCATTTCCCATAATTATCTAATATTATTATCACAAGACACGTCACATCGGTCCTTAACTATACTAAAGATGTTTACGAAAAACGTTATTTCAGTCGTAAGCAGATTGGGGTTTTGATGGTGTTAGACTGTGTTTTTCTTTATTAAAACAAATTTTAGAAACACTGATTAAAACATCAATATGAAATTAACGTTATCATTGAATATAATAAAATTGGAATATGACTGTCTGCAATGTTCCACGAACAACGTGTAATACTTTTATCTCAATACCACAAGGCCATCTCTTTATGATGGCTCACGGTGAAGTGTGATACGTATAATTTAGGTGTAACTTGTAAAGTTGTCATGTGTTATTGTAAGACTATCAAAATATGCATAGGCGATTGTAAACAGAGGATTAGAGCGGATCCTTTTGAGTTGCTCCACTCCGGGACCTAATACTTGCTCCAGCTCCGCTCCAAGGTCTACTCCACTCCGCGTAAAAAAAATTAATAGGTATTATATGTATATAAATGTTAAAAAAAAATAAAAATTAAGTAGTTTTGAAATTAGGCTTATTATTCGTCCTTTTCATTATTAATTCTATTAAACAAGACCGTCAGCAAGTCGTCTTTCATTATCTACCTCTTTTGTCAAAAAACTAAGGTTATTTATCACTTGGCAGTGTTGCCGCATTTTAAATAAGTCTAGTATGTATTGCAATGTGTCAAATATAATTAAATATTTTCATTTGATTTTAGGACGAAAATTTAATAATAAAAAAGCATCCACAGCGGTGGAGCACTACAAATTTTTGATGCTTCGGCTCCGCTTCTGCTCCGGGTAAAACCCCATCACTCCACTGCTCCGTGCTCCTGCTCCGAGCTCCGCTCTAACGCTCTGATTGTAAACGACCTTTCCAAACAATTGACATCGAGAAACTATCATACAAAACGTATGCTTTTTGCATGATATAGATTCAAACCGTTCTCTGGTATTGCCAGTATCAAAATTATTCCCAAACTTAGACAAAAAGCCAATAATAAACTTCAATTTGCGCATTCCACACAATGCACGGCAGCTGCAAACTTTTAAAGCGAAATCCTCCAAGAAGTCGAGTTACAGCAGTATCAATAACTTTCACAGACTCAATAATTTTGAAACTCCCTCCCGGATTATCCAACTCGGATTTATATATATGCGAGTTTGAGAATGTTTTATACATTGTTTACCTTCTGAATTATTAATTCAGTATTGCCAGTGTTACGTGGAATATTATTGTTCGACGTTTGTTTACAGAAATGGCAACAGTGTAATTGTAATTTAACCCAACTCATCAACTTATAAATAGGTTGGTTTGTATACTGTGTATCAATTTAATTAACACTGATTATAACATTATGAGGGTCCACATCATGGGACATGGCACTTTGCAAAAGGATGTTGCTGTCTGAATGGGAATGGCTGAAGCAACATTCAACTTGATGCGGAATGCCTGTCACTTCAAAGGAAATACCGCCTATTCGACGCTTGCATTCTGACAGTACGGAAGCGAGTCATGGCACCTTATACCAGACCTCAGAGCAACCATATACCGATCTTTGAGAATAGATTTTTGCAGCAGATACCGGGTGTCGTCTTCTTCTTCTTCGACCATGTCCGATCCTATTAGGATCATAATATGAGCTTCTACAGAGTAGAGGTTTTGTATTAACAGATTTTTTTACGAGAAATGGATATCAGCCACTTGCTTAACCTGTTAGGTCAGTACTCTGACTCATACATAAACTGAAAAACAAAATGTGTACACTTGGCAGACCCAGGATTCGAACTTGGGACCCACGACCAATGACATATTATAATTGTCCATGACGCTATAGGCCGGTGCTTAAACCACGCGGCCAACGTGGGTGTGCGGTAATAATATTATATCTTTAGAAGTAACGATTAGGTAAAGCGTCAATTATATTGAGCTACTTTACGAGCTGTTTGTTGGCGAATTTACAATCTGCCTGTAAAGTCGCCCAGTGTAATCATCGAACAAGCTAACAAGCAGATTGTAAACACTCTACCGAGAAAAGTTGAAAGCCGGTCAACTTTACACGCTACACGCCGGCGTGTGGGCCTACTGCGTCTGCGCAGTAGAGCGCAGTAGCAACCTCCCGTTAAAAAAACGAACTACGTTATGTAAAAATAGTCGCTGGCTTGTGGCTTCTCAGCGAATGGAAAGTTTTGTGTGTCATCATCATAATCGCAGTAGCTGAATCGCCCGCTATTAAATTCGCCAACAAACAGCTCGTAAAGTAGCTCAATGTAATTGACGCTTAAGAGACCAGACCAAGCAGCTTCTATCATGCTGAGAGTGAAGAGGTGACATTGGACCTGACTCAGTTACGTGCTACTAATTCCTTAGTATAATTTAAGTCTGGCTTGTCTGTTCTTTAAGCAAACCGGATTCCAGCATCATGAAAGGCCACTGAATACCATTCACAGATTGTATACTGAATATACAGTGGAGCTATGGGATGCTGGCTTGACCTGGGAAGATGCATAAATACTGACGAGTGACAGGGATTCTTGCAAGGCCCACTATTTTTTTTTATAATCAGGCTGTGACACGAGATTCTAAACTTAGATGGTAGGTAGTACTAGTTATTGCTTATACTTCGAATGCAATACGGTAAACTATTTTATAGAAAACTAGCTGAAGTACCCGGCTTCGCACAGGGTCGCTTCGTGTTTATATTTATCTTAGATATTTAAAAAATATTAAAAGGTAATTATTTTTTTAATATTAAAATATCTGTGTAATACAATATGGCAATATGAAAATAATTCTAATAGGAGTAATTGTCAAACAAAAGACCACTAAATTAAAATCGAATCCAAAATATGCAAACGTTATTAATGTTATTAATATGTAGTAAAAAAAAATCTAAATTGGATGGAACAAACAAACAACAAACTTTGTATTTTACATAATACTAATTTAGAAACCTTCGCAGGTGCGCACAACAACTGACAAAAGTTTCATCGCAATCGGATGAATGGTATAGGAACGCATACGAATAGAAGGAGGAGAAGATGGTTGTACTAATGCAGAAACCTTTGCGGGCGTGCGCACAATGACTGGTCAAAATTTCATCGCAATCAGATGAATGATATAAGAACGCATACGAATAGAAGAAAAAGAAGACAAAATCGTTGTATCAATTCAGAAACCTTTGCGGGCGTGAGCACAACACTTGGTCAAAATTTCATTGCAATCGGATTAATGGTATAGGAACGCATACGAATAGAAGAAGAAGAAAATGGTTGTACTAATTCAGAAATCTTAGCGGGCGTACGCACAACAACTGGTCAAAATTTCATCGCAATCGGATGAATGGTATAAGAACGCATACGAATAGAAGAAGGTAGAATAGAAGAAAAAGAAGAAGAAAATAGTTGTATCAATTCAGAAACCTTTGCGGGCGTGAGCACAACACTTGATCAAAATTTCATTGCAATCGGATGAATGGTATAGGAACGCATACGAATAGAAAAAGAAGAAGATGGTTGTACTAATTCAGAAACCTTCGCGGGCGTGCATTCTTGCTAAAAAACATAGTTGTTTAACAAAAAATAATGGTTGTTGATCGGGCCAACCTTCTACCAACACCAAGTACACTCTAAAACCTCGAAACAGTCGACGAGTTTGTATATCTGGGATCGACCATCTGTGGAAAGGGCGGATGCGAAGCGGAAATAAGAAGGCGCACACAGATTGCAAAAAATGCGATGACACGCCTTACCACTATGGGAATTTCGATTGCCACAAAAATGATGCTTGTGCAAACATTAGTGTTCTCGATATTTCTATACGGAGTCGAGTCGTGGACCCTGAAGGCAAGAGAACGGAAGGCAATTGATGCCTTTGAGATGTGGTGTTGGCGCCGAATGCTTCGCATTTCTTGGACGGAGCACAAGACGAACCAGTCAATCATCCAGAGACTGAAGTTGAAGGAACGGCTCTCGACGATATGTCTGAGAAGAATTTTGCAGTTTTTTGGACATATTATCAGGCGCGGAGCGGACAACCTGGAGAGACTGGTAGTTTTGGGTAGCCTCCAGGGAAGGCGAAGCAGAGGAAGAGCGTCTGCGCGATGGAGCGACCAACTGAAATAGCTGACTGGCGGCACCATCCATTCTGCCCTGAGAGAAGCGGAAGATCGAGAAAGATGGAAAGTCTTGGTCGCTCAAAGAATGGCGAAATTTAAATGTGGTCACGATCCTCAGCCATGAGTGCACGACCAAGAAGAAGAGTCCATAAAATTACTATAATACACCCAGACTTATTTTCAGTGACGTCCCTAGATAAAATGCCGCCCCTAGGCAGCGCCAAAATGCCGCCTCATTTTTTTATACATTATTTTTATCATCCTTTCATGAGTCATATATCTAAGAAATGTGTTGTATGGATGCATTACTAACAAAATATCAGACTAATTATTTGCAAATCTGCACGTGTCGTTTCTGGACCACCCAGGACGACGAAGGGCAACGGAATTAAACTAGATAATATCACGAACCCGATAAAACCAGTGAGCCGATTTTTGAAGTTATACTTCTTTTGGCGCGTTTAGTAGGGGTTAACTTGAGAACTGCGCGCGCACACCGTTACGAAAGTGCGACATGACGAAGTTAGCCGTGATCGGGGTATACCCAACGCGCATGTGCAAATCAGTCAGCTGTATACAAATGCAAGGTACTCAGCATAACACGTGGTTATTGTTATTTTATTTTGTTTAACTGTGTAAAAATAATTTAACTGTGTATAAATAAATATCATTTTAATTTGATTTTGCTTTTTAATTTCTTCAATTATTTTACCGTATTTTCTACTTGGTTGTTTTATTTTTGTTTGGTTACGCCAAAGAAGTATAACTTCTAATGCGCGTACGTAGTACACGCACCGATTTTTTTAATGGAAAGATACTTTCATCATTACTAAGTGTAGTTAGTTATTTCTATATATTCCAAATGATTTTCCTCGATTTGCATCCCTTCGAGTATCCGCCGCCCCCAGGCAACGCTCAATCTGCCTTCCCCCACGGGACGTCACTGCTTATTTGCAACCACAAAGAATATTTTTAACTGGTGATAAACAATCAGGGTCGTTTTAAGCAGACGGTTGCAGCGGACCCTTTTTTGAGTTGCTCTGCTCCAGCTCCACTCCGGGACCTAATACTTGCTCCAGCTCCGCTTCAGGGTCTGCTCCGCTCCGGGTAAATTGTAATAATGTATTAAGAATATATACAAATTAAAAATAAATAAAAATTAGTAGTTTTGAACTAGGTTTATTATTCGTCCTTTATTATTATTAATTGTATTTTAAAAAAATTCCGAGAGAAAATCGTCTTTCATTATCAGACTCTTCTGTCAAAATAGTGAGGTTATTTATCACTCGGCAGTGTTGCCGTATTTCAAATAATTCCGGTGTTACAAAGTATCAAAATATACCTAATATTTTCATTGGATGAAAATTTAATAATAAAAAAAACATCCGAAGCAGTATAGCACTACATATTATCGGTCCTCCGGCTCCGCTCCTGCTCCGTGTAAAACCCCATTGCTCCACTGCTCCGTGCTCCTCCTCCGAGCTCCGCTCCAACGCTCTGGCTTTAAGAACTCCATATAACCTAGGCACTTTTATATTCTATAATCTAGAGACCTCAATCTAAAAAAATAATAATTTTCAGCATAATGGAAGATCGAAATTTCCTCTTAATTCGTGGTGACCACGATCAAGTAGCAGTCAGTGCCGGGACAGTGCTAGTAATGTTTGTGGCATATACCTACTTGTATACAAGGTAAATTTAAAAATCTGATTACAATCCATCCCCACGGTCGGTTATGCGTCAATTACATTGAGCTACTTTACGAGCTGTTTGTTGGCGAATTTAATAACGGGCGATTCAGCTACTGCGATTGTGATGATGACACACAAAACTTTCCATTCGCTGAGAAGCCACAAGCCAGCGACTATTTTGACAGATTTACAGGCTTTACAGGCAGATTGTAAATTCGCCAACAAGTAGCTCGTAAAGTAGCTCAATGTAATTGACGCATTGGATTAACTGCATTGAAGTGTTGTTGTGAAGACAATCTAAACTTAAACAAAGTCATGTAAATCGGAACTCGCATCGTTCACTATCACGGATGAGGGTGAGTGTTCTCGAATCTAACCTATCGATCTGTATATGATAACTGA
This sequence comes from Rhyacophila brunnea, assembly GCF_057557595.1. Classification (NCBI taxonomy): domain Eukaryota; kingdom Metazoa; phylum Arthropoda; class Insecta; order Trichoptera; family Rhyacophilidae; genus Rhyacophila; species Rhyacophila brunnea. Next base: position 15,629,925 of record NW_028232893.1, on the reverse strand, counting down.
AGGACTTTCAGATTTGAGTTCGACTCCCACTTGATCAAACATAAATTATTGTTTCTATATTTTTTCTAGTATGTTATATTATAATCGATTGTTTGTAATAGCTCCGATATGATAAATTAAATTAGAGTTATTAAGGTCTTATTCATTTTTTTAATGCTAAATCGGAAATTTCTATGATTAACCTGTAGTATATTTATATTATACCTATTACCTAGAACATTGAAGGTTTTAACAGCTTGACAAAGTAGTGCTATGCTAAGTTATATGCATCACAAGAATAGATTTTTAAATATGTATGACATACCTACCTACGTAAAGCATCACCAGAATGGATAAAATCCCCGCTCTCTGAAACCTTTCAGAGTTTCGGACGAGGATTCGCTATAATATGCCGTTGAAAATAAGTTGACTGAATACCTTTCAACGTGGCTGTCAGCGAGGGTTTCCCGATGCCTCCTTCCCTCTCACTATTTCGTGAATCCCTGATATTTTGACAGGAGAAAACGGCCGATCGGTACCTATATTACTATGTAATGTTTACAAACAATTTACGCTCGGCTACTTAAATAGGCATTATGTGTGAAACTTTATAAAACACAATAGACTTTCAACATTATATTGCATATTATGAAAAGTTGATAGTTAAAAGGGTTATTGATAGGTTATTTAAGGGTGTCCTTTTACAGGCTCAGTTCTAGCATGAGTAATATACATAATGTCTGATTAAGACACAGGCGCAAGGCAATATGGATTACTAAAGGGCGCGAAGATTATTATATTCAATTTAAAAAACGGTTGAAGATGGAAATTGAGGATTGATTAGTATTGCAAATAATATCGTGTTACATGAAAGAGCTAAATTATTTGTAAATAATAACAACTTTTCAGGCCAGTTTGATGACTAATAATCGGTAACCGGACAAAACAGAACATGAAAAAATAGAATAGTGACGACACAGAACAGACAAGGTAAAAATAAAACATTCATTTTTGCCGTATCTATCTATTAATAAAACTTAAGTTTATAAACGAAATACATATAATTACTTTTTTTTAAATATATATCGTAATCACTGCATGTTGGGCATTGGCATAAAAACCTCAATTTATCTGCTTGATTTTGGTAATCATGCACAACTCCTAAGAATTATTAATTTCGTTGTACCTAGTCACCCAAGCATTTTGAACATATTACCTATATTGATCAAGACGAGATTTACCTAGCTTGGCGGAAACACCGAGTTGACTCCCATTTAATTAAGGCTTTTCAGCAATTATGAATGCTGAAATTATAGGATATTTTTTTACGGCGTATTAAAAACCTTTGTTATTAAAAAGCTATACAACAAATAGAGATATGACAGTTTAAATATTAAAGGTTGTATTGTTCTATTTATCGCTGTGAAAAAAAATGTTTTTTTCGCGTGCGGCGCTTAAAATCGTTGCCTGTCCAAATCTTAAGTAGTACCTAATGGGTAACTAGATGTCCAAAGACTGTTTTTGCATCTGTCCGTCTAATCCTAACGTAGATAGCAAAACATTTGTCACACTTTATTTTTTTCGGCACTCCGGCTCATAAACTTTTCTATTTCGAGCGCTGGCTTAAATCTATATACAAACGTCGAGCTCCATAAAAAAATATATTCGTTTCAGATACCTACCTCACATACATTTTTAAAAACCTCTGAAAGTTTGATAACTAAATCGGAGCTGGAAATAACATATCACGACTCTTATTCACGAGAATGACTCAATCATTCAAAGGGATTACAATGTTTATGTTTTATTCAGTAACCGTTTGCTTTGGAGTACGGGCTCGAAGATCTATGTACGATTTTTAGCTATTCATGCTAATACTACTACAGCCCAACCCAACCCATACAGACGTGGGTAACTTTATATTATGTATTATCAAATACTAAGTATCCATGTGGAGTTTATTTCAACGTATATAGCAGTGGTAACGAACCTATGGTACGCGATATGATTTTGCATGGCACGCGTTTGAAGAGAAAAAAATATAATAATAAGAAATGACAGATCGCATTGTATAAAAAATACCAGGCAAATGCTCTTCGAGAATAATTTAAATATATAATTGGATAGGTCGATCCTTAGGCATAAAGCCCACCAAAAGCGTCGGATCGGGGCGATCACTGCGAAGTAGGCCCGTGAAGCGTAAAGACAACCGAAATGACACTCCTCCCACCCGAGCATTACCTTTCACCTATGTAATAAGAGGCACGAGAAGCACAAAATAATAATTATTTTCAGCGCCTCACATAACAAAGCAATAAAATTATTATTTTATTTCTCGGCGGCTTGTAATTCATATGTACGATGACATAATTCTACTAGCAATATATCACATACCCAGCAACTAAACAATAACTTCTTTGTTATTAAAATAATGAAGGCGCCCGTCTATCGACAATGCGTCCAAGCGGATAAAATAAAATAGCGCGCGCCCCTTTTGCTTGCCGTGTTCAATGGGCTTTGACATATTTCACAACGTAGTATTTTCGTTAATTCGTCCCGCTGAGAAGCCAAGCAACGCGTGAATCATGGGGCGGGCGGGCACAGCGCTTCGTCAAAACCAGTGTGCTCTGCCATATTTGATCACGTTGTATTTTCGATGATTCACATTGAATATGCGCGAGCGCCCCGCACGCCCGATTGTATGTGCCTGGCGCCTTAGACTTTATGCGTTACATATAATATTATCGCACTAATATCATCAGGCGACAGGGAATGCCGAGCCGCGAACCTCTAATTTTGATCGATTTACAATGCTTGAGACCATTGTAGCTAGAGAATGCCTCATCTGATCGGAGCAATTATTCTGGTGTCAATTTGTGCGTAAATAATCAAAATAATTAATACATTAACAAACAATTTCATTTTTACCCACAAAAAAATACTGCACCAAATAAGAAACAAAAACTTGGTGAAGCTAATAGTAGTAATTCTGGCAGACAGTTTCGAAATTGGTGGACCGAAATGTATGGCGTAATTGAAAAAAGTGATTAAGCTATATGTGTGCTGTGAGTGGTATCTAGAACATCATCATTTTTTTAATAGAATTTTTAAAAACTACTTTTCCCCATAACTACGCTGCACCTCAGACAGTTGAAAAATAATATTTCGGAAATTTTGGCACGCGTACGTAAAAATGTTCGCCAACCCTGGTCTATTGGTGGAGCTGGTGCTGAAATACCTAACGGGTGTGGAGTAATAGGCAACCGATCTCGAGTATGGAAGAATATGGGATAAACTTAAACACGTGTCAATAATACGCCATTCTAAGCGTGTCCTTCGTCCTGACAACTGCTCTCGGGTTATTCACTGACGCTCATTCAATATTGCTGTATTTGAAGGTTTCAACCAGGGAACTCGGAAATAATGGGAACTGAAATACCCAACGGGTAAGGCGATAGCTGGTAACCGTGTCGAGTAAGGAAGAATCCGGGTTAAACTTATACACGTGTCAAGAATATGTTGTACGTCTAATACTGAAAACTGCTCTCGGTTTATGCATTTACGTTCATTTAATGTTGGTGTATTACACACGCTATTGCACGTGCATAATACGTGCTTCATTTTAGTAGGACACTCACACATTCAAAACCCCTGCTTCAACGTATTGAATATTGCCTATCGGTATTTTATTTATTATCTCTTCTTTGGTTTCAACACACATTAATACAATCATCAAATACTGGTCTATAATACCTATGTGGCTAATTTTCGTAGGACACTAACACATTCAAAACCCTGGGTCAAAATGTAGTGTATGTTTAACATAATAGGAATACTATTTATTAATCTGTTCTGTCATAGGTACGTACCTACATATTTAGTTTATAAATAATAGTAAATAACTTTATGTAAAGAATGACAATGACTGGGTATCGTATATGGTATCGTATATATATAAATAAAAAAACGATATCTTGTTATACACGTTTTTATTTTTTTAAGTATATAAATCGATGTTTTTGAAAATAAATATAAAAAACATTTTAACCATGAATTAGTTTAGGGAAAACTAAATTAATTGTAATAGTAAACATGACCATAAAATAATATGTAATAATATGATGGTATCCTTTAGCGAATTCACATTTATAACTTTTTAAAAAATGATTTTTTTAATGTTTTAGATACCTACGTATTTATTATCAAAAAATTTCTAAAATCGCAAGCTTTTGTGTTATACCAACTGCCCTTGGGCGGACACAAACATAATAAGTCATTTAATTACTTGCTGAAGATTAGGATATGAATATTTTTTAGCGCCGCAGGCGACAAAATCTCATTTCTACAGATAAAAAAGAGCATTATTATTTTATTTACCACCCATATGCAGTACACGGTCAACCTTACCCTACATACGTCACTTGTTCTTAGGTACTTACCTATTACATATTTCGATTTTAGGATAACCATAATATTGCAATATTCACATATCTAATGCTCCCTTCACAATGGCCTAAGCAAGTTAAATTTTGGTGCACTTTAATGTATGTTGAATACCGATACTGTGTCTATAGACGACGAGCATTTTCCGGCCATGGACCACGTACCGCGAATGTCACCCTTCACAGTGGTGACCGCGTACATTCACCTTGCTTTGGCAATTATGACGGGCAGAATAAAATAATAGCGGGTGTTCAAACCAATACACCCCGACAACACTGCCATCTATTTAGAGATTTTTGTATTTACTTTATAAAACATCGACTGTCTTGAAGGTGTTGATACAGGGTATTAAAAATGCATTCATAGATGTCAGTAAGCGGGATAAAATTAATAATAAATTACCTATTATACAATAAAAACAAATACATTAAATTTATTATACAACACCTACATAATTATTATTGAATAATTTGCGGTTGGTATTTTCATCAAACATCAATATTTATTACAACAGGTTTATTTAATCAACAAAAATGTTAAAAATATTCTTTGAATACCTAAACGTAAACGTCAAAGTCCATGTTTCGCATGTTTTATTGACGTTTCGTACGGCGAGTTGATGTTTTTGGGCGGCAGCAGTTGCCTGTTTCCTAATCTATTTTTGATACTGAAGTCAATTAACTGAAAATAAATCTATGAAGAGTAAATAATTAGAAAACATTCCAATTGTTCAATATTTCTTTCGGTTTTTAAATAATACATAGTTAATACAAAACGAAAACATTATTTCTTTCGTGCGCGATTCACAGGTGCAGCTGTCAGTATACATTTTTATTTTAAACCGAAAATATACCTACCGCACGCTAACTTGGATTATCACTGGATTGAGGAAATATATTAGTGCCTATAATATAATTTTATAGTTTGAGCGTTTGATGACGTAGGTGCGTGTACTGATATAACATTTTTTGAGAAAATTAATAAAAAAAAAAATACAGTCGGTTGTTTTCATTCGAGTGAGATACCTAGTGGTGTTTATATTGTGCGCAGAGGTCACGCGATATTAATGTGCATCGTGTTAATTATTGCTCAAGTGTTCAATTATTATTAGGCAGTTTCTCTGTGAAGTTATTTAAGTTTTAACATGGATAAAGGCGTGAGGAACCCGTTTCGCAGGCCATGGATGGACGGCACAGGCGCAGCATCAGCCGCTCAACCCGGATCTATTGCCCTAAAAGGAATAGTTGCAGGTGGAATCACAGGAGGAATTGAAATCTGCATCACATTCCCTACAGAATATGTGAAAACACAATTGCAGCTTGACGAAAAAGGTGATGACTAAAAAAATTATCGACAACTGCTCACCCAATTAATTTCTCACCTCATGCATCTCATTAATTGGTTACATTATAATGTGTCTTTTCCAGTAACAAAAAAAAGTTTAAAACTGTCAGAAACCAATAATTTCTAAAATTAAAAACAAACTAAAACCTAACACAACCTACTTATTTCTTGGTTACCGTAGGTTGTGTTAGGTTTTTATTTGTTTTTATATTTCAAAATACCACTATCATAAAAACGATAAAATGGTGTAGGTAATCGGTACTGTATATTTAAGTAGGTAAGTATCTAATATTCTAATATATTAGGTAAATCTTTCATGCCTCCCTAATTTTTCATAGCTTTTTATTGCCAAAAAAATTCTTTCCATCAAGAACTAAAGTGTGTTAATATTTTACCCATAAATCTTTCCCAATGACGTAGCCATTACAAAAATACTTCCGGGTGTTTTTAAAATAGATTTTCATCCAATGTCATATTTTATTGGATACCTATGTGTATCATAGACAAATAATCTCTTTGGATAACTCGGCCCACGTGTTATGTTTTAATAAAATAAAATTTTAATGAACTGAAGTGTTTGTCATATAAATAATTTCTGATGCTATATACGTAATGATCGTGTTTTGGTAGTTAACTAATGGGAGAAGTACATCCCCCTCTAAATTCGTCATTCAAATCACATGCTATTTTTCATTGTGTGTAACAGAATAGGCAGCTTAACAAATTAAGCGAATGGCTAACAACTATTCCTTATAAAAACCAATCCATGAATAGATTTTTAATGCTTATATTTGCCTCCCACTTTTTTTTTAATTTTCTCTACAGTCCGATACAGATCTTGGCCGCCCCGTGAAGCGGTTTCGTAACAGATTTTTTTTTTTGAAAAATTGATGTTAGCCACTTGCTCAACCTATTAGATACCACTCAGCAATCACAGGCGTTATGGAACTGGGGAGCAGGTGTTATCGTACCTTTCAATTCAAATTCCACAACCTGAATAAAAATCACATTTGGTTTTTCCAATAATTTTATGTACCTACATAGATACCCTAATATGTATTTGAATCCAGGCAAGGAGCCTAAAGCAATAAGAGCATACTTCAGTGAAATGACAAATAATTTAAGTCTGTGCATGGCTACCACACCGTTACAATTACACTGGTCGCTAAATGATCCTCAATCTCCCAGCAACACAAATGCATGATAATCTAAAAAAATTATTTTTATCTCAGTACTTAAGTAAGAAGTAAGTAGGTACATACTTATTAAATTAAAACTTATTGTGCTTTAATATCATTATATTCATTCTGGAACAAATATTCATTGGAATGTTTGCTTTTTCGTGAGTAAGAATAGACCTTTTAAGTCATGTTTTCAGAATTGTGTTATTATAATTATTAAGTACGGGCATGATACGGCCGATGTTAACATCATGCCGCTATCACTAAGACAGTCTGGCAGACTTCGCAGTGTATTTTTAATTGTAAGTAGTCCTGGCAAATTGAAATAATTTATTCAGCAATATGACGGTGGCCGAGCGGTTACGCGTCGGGTTTACGACGTCGTTAGTCCCGGGTCTGGCAAATTCACATATCGTTTTTCAATGTGTGTTTGAACCCAGAGTATGGACTTCATAGGTAAATTCATCTCTCGTAAAAACAAAAATCTGTTTAGAGCGTACATAAGTGAAACGGCAAATAATTTTCAACAGTATGTGGAACGAAATTTCGCAGTCATCGCCAATCGGAGAATGCCAGTCGAGGTGTGAGCACTTCAATTTGTTTTATGATGGTGTCGGAAAAATATATTCTTAAATCGTGTGATGACTAAAAAACGTTCCGCATGTACTTGAAAAAGAAAACATGTCAATGAATATACTATTATTATTACGAATATAATAATAAACATAACATGAAAAGGACGCATGTAGAATTTTTATGACAAATTATCTTTCGTTCAGCTCGCGTCATTTGTACAATCCGCACATTGCCTAGTCGCGATCTTTTTAGACCATGCTTAACATGCTTGCAGTACTTAATACAAACTTTTGATTTCATTTAAGTAACATGGTTTTTAAATAACTTCTGAATATTTGATAATTCTAAAATATTCTTAATACTTATCTTTCAAAAGAATCATATTTTGTTTCATCCATTACTTGAACGTCTGTTACTTATGCAAAAAAAGTGACTCGAAACCCTATGATTTCTTGTGTTTCACTGATGTTCACACTTAACCAAGTATACCTTGACGCGGTCAAGTATTAGGTCCAATTTAATCATTCTTTTACTTTGATAAAAACATCGTTATCACCAAGACACCTTTGCACCTATGTTTAACAAATGTATTCGTGTGATAAAATCCGCACAACTTTTCTATGATTGATTCCTATACATTGATAAGATTGAATGAATAGGTAATAGTTCCCAACTGTTTGTTATTGACAGTAATTATGACTGATGGGGTAAGAAAATAAAAGTGCACGGTTTTTCAAAATTAAAAACTTGTCAAGAAACATTTCAAAAAACTAAGTCATACTTATTCATGTACATTGTTTCTATATATTGAAAAAGAATATTTTGTCTTGCAACTAAAATCTACTGCAGGTACGACACCCTGGTTGTCACTTTAATATAGTATTACATTTATTTTATTGGTAAAATCAGTATAAAAGATTTCTCAGTATGTTATTGCCCATAATCTCTTGTTTGAAGTCAAAGTATGAACTTAATACGTTGAGCAAGTGGCTGACATCCATTTCTTGAAAAACAAAAAATCAGCACCGCGATTTCCTAACTCTCGTCTCGTGTGGCACCAGACGAGATGACGTAATTGTGACGTCACGCTCGAGGCATGCCGACCGCGCACAGAATAACCATAGAAAATTTTATTATGATACACCTATATGTGTATGGTGACAATGAATAGCGCCGCTGTCTGACCACTCGCTATTTTCTCGAATGCTATTATCACTCCGGTAGTACGTCATAATGATGTCATATGACGTCATCTCGACCGGGAAGCTTGCACTCGCAAGTTCTAACATAGGGCCCCTGTTGATACACCCCCCACTTTGTAAAGACCCATATGATCCTCTTAGAATCGAAAGTCATCGTTGAAACTCCAAAAATGCTACTTTACATGAGAGACAAAAAACATTATTGTTTCGCATAAAAATATATGGTTATGGAGTTAAATCATCCATGTTTTAACAATGTTACATTTTTTTTGGAATTACATGATTTGCAAGACGGGTAGCTATTAACAACGGCCACTAGATGGCTTTTAAAGTCAATTTTCGATTAAAACGGAGTTTCACATTTTTCTAGTATCAACGACGATATTATGTTGATTTTCAAGCAAACCTGGTATAGTAATTCTAGTTTTTTTATGAGAAATTTTAAGCTGCTGTTGCAGTGCGGTGTCGAAAAATGCTAAATTTAACGCAGTCTGCCAGATGCGTATTTTCTAAATAACAATGAGGTATGAATTTTTCACTGAAGTTGTGGAGACACCTTTACAACAAATATACAGTCCACGTTCAGTTTGGGATCACATGCATCATAGCAATCCATTTCATTGGGTGAGAACAGTTCCATACTAATCAACCGACACCTCATTGGCTACATACCAACTAATACCAATATGTCAAACATTGAATGACTCCGATTGCGTTAAGTACGAACTGTCAGAAATTGTATAGGTATGTATCAAATCTATACGAATTTGACGTAGTCCCTATGGTAGATAAATCAATGGTCACAAAAAATGCTCGATCTGACCAGAAAAACAATATGTTGGCAAGACTAATTGGTAACTAAGTATATCATTTTAGTATTTGCAAATTAATGTACATAAGTAAGTACTTACTTATTGATACCTACTGCGTTTGCTAAATAATTTCAATTGTCATAACAAAAATAATGTATAAGGCTCCATCTATTTATAGTTCAAAATCTTTGGTTCTATTACTTACTTACTTATTATAATTATTTTGTAGTTCAATTCAATCATTTTTAGTGCTATGCATTATCCCCAACATGGACTTTTCCATACCACGATGTTCTACTCTTTCTCTCTTAATATATTGTGATTACAGAAAGTACACACTCCACATTCCAGGCACAAATACATATCACAACATTTAATTTAAATATGAAACATTTAAATATAAATATTTGATTGATTATAAAAATATATACGTCGACACATGTCATAATAAAATTTTGCATTTACTTACTGCCAAAATTACTGAACACTGCCAAATGAAAAATAAGTTTTTGCAATAAAAAAAAAGAGCCAGATAAAAGATCAGTCAGAACTGAAAGGAAAATGATATATTTAAAAATCTAGAGCTATTTTTATTTACACGTGGGGCGGTTCAGTGTTCATTTTTTTCCTATTTAAGGAGTTGATTATTAGTGCAAATAAGTCATCTACCTGCCAACTGTGGAACAATTCCTCGTAGTCCAATGCGCAAGACACCGGCTTCTCATACCAGAAATTCTAGGTTCAATTCCCAGTCAAGTCACAATAAGTCATCTTCTTCTTCTTCAGCCATGTCCGCGCCTTAGCTGGAGCATACGGACACCACACGGTGCCTCCAAGTATCCCTGTCGCTAGCCAGTCTTCTTGCTTCATTCCAGGTTATGCCAGCATCCCACCATATACACTCTTTAGATAGTATTTAGCAACCTTCCAGGACGCCGGAATCCAATTAGCTTGAAGAACAGGCCAGCCAGGTTGAGGTTCTCTTCTGGTATCCGCAGCACGTGGCTGAGCTAGATTCAACGTCGCCTCTTCACAGTGAGCGTAATAATAGGATTTTGGCTCGTTCTCTTATCTCCTCGTTACTCTTAAAGTCATACCACTGCGTCGTAAGGTACCGTGATTCGCTACCATAAAGCAGAATACAATTTTGACTGAGTATAGTCGCAAGTCCCAGACACTGCATTGAGCTGAATGATGTTCCAGCCATTCAGATTCGTATAACTAGCTCTCATTGCAAAATGCCATGTCTCGAGGTATTTGAAGCTGTCGACGCTCTCGATGTTTAATATATGTCTTACCCCAGCCTCGCTCTCTCTAAACACGTTTTCACATGTCTCTCATGCGTTACAGATTATTCAAGACAAATATAATTAGTACATACTTAATTCTAATTATTTATTTGTTAAATTGGATAGTTACCTGTTATAACTTCATTAATTACCACATCAGTGGTGAAAAATAGCCTTATATGTTGAGTACAATTTAACTATCAAAAAAATTGCTATTAGTTCACTAAATTTACTTACTATGAACCACCTCACCTTTTTGAAATTTTGTATTTGATCACAAATTCTGTGCATTTATTTTAGTCACACTTTGGCTACAATATTTTGTATTTTTAATTTTCCATACCTATCTCGAGTATACAAGTAGGTATACAAGTCTCTAAACTAGTGGGTATCTTATAATGTGTTCCATAAATACTTTCATTGAACTTTGTGCCTACATTTTTTTTACATTTCCCACTTCAATTCGAAACAACCTTGGCAACACTGCTGCTCAACAATTTCTCAACAAATTTTAATTTATTGAAGCAAAAAAATATTAATAAAACATTACATACTTACTGTTAAATCAGAATTATTGTCATTAATTGGTAACATGCATTTTGTTTCCTACCACTACTATATGTTTCATCGTCATCAGTAGTGGCATCCCATGGGGGTAGGCAGGTCATGCGTTGCATAGGGACGGCAACGAATATTACAACTTTTGAGAGCCGATGATGCGGTCGCTTTATTAGAAAGTATCAACATCTTAGTTTGGAGAATAGTTGAGGCAAAAAAAATCTTGACAACATAACTATTGTATTTTACATGTACAGGCAAATTTTTCACAAGGGTGCCTCCAAACTTGTCAGCGCCACAGGCCTCCACGTATCTAAAATCACAACTGTTTGAGAGTAGGTGTGTATGTTAATTTAAAGATTTTTTTGTGTATTTGTCTGTATATTAGTATTGCCTAAAATATATAATAAAATAGGTAAACGGATAAATATGAAGTCTGCTTAAGGGGAACACTTTACCTAGGGACGTCACTACTGCTGGATGAAAGCCTCCCCTAGCACATTCCACTCTTCTCAGTTCCTAGTTCCCTAGTATGACGGCATTTGTCCACTCACCAAGCAACATGTCCAGTCCATTGCCATTTCATCTGCTTGGCGACCTCTAATACGTTGCGTACTCTCGACTACAACCTTATTCGTCGGTTTCTTTTGTAGTCTCCGTATTATACCCAACATGCACATTTCTCTATTTTTTTGATTTCTCTTACATTAAAGGTACTTGTTACGCATGCATACATGAGCACTGGTAATACACACACTTTACACTTAACCCTTTATAGGACAACTTTTTTTTTTAAAGATATGTGCTTAATTATTTTTTTTATGTATTCTATATTCATTTTGATGAACAGAAAAAATATTTTTTTTTTGAAATGTATATAGTTTTTTCGTAATTATCGATTTCCCAGCGGTCAGTTTTCTGACTGGTGTCCATTTAGGTAAAAAAAATATTTGTTCACAAAATTTTTTTTTAATAATTTTTTTTAGGAAAAAATTATAATTTCATTTATTTCTGTAACAATAATAATTACTTTATCAATTTTATAGAAATTTCTCAAAATAATAAACATTTCTAAGGCCTTGTTGGCTTTTTCTTTTGTTCAGATAATTGATACGGCATAAAACACGGTATGCAAAGGGATACTTTGCAATATGTTACTGAGCTTCGTATCACTTTCAGCATAGTGCTGCAATAACCACATCTACGAAGTGTACATTTTTCTGGATAATGATTTGAATTGATATCGTCAGGAAATGGAGGTCGACCAACCCTTTTTCGTGAAGTAAAAGATCCTATCAGCTGATCAGCCAACTTGTTTCTAAAGTGAAGATGTGTAATAGGTTTTTTTTTCATTATCCAACACACATTGGTATTCTGTTATTCCTTCAAATAATCTCAGGGATGCGTCTTTACCCATGTCTTCAAGGTCTTTCGCACTAAAACCTCCGCTTCTCCCATTTTCCATCCTCAGACAATAAAAACAAAATTTTGTTCGGCAATATAGGCTTCTACTTATACATATAACATTCCATAACTATTTTATTTCATTCTGAGATATGTATTTCAAAAAATTATTACAGTTTGAATGAAAACAAAAACAATTATTTTTACCCGCGATTTTTATGGAAAACATTTTTTCAAAGAATGACACATATCATCAAATAACTCGATAGCGACTAATTATCCACAAAAACTAACTAGTAATTGTAAAAGTTCACTATATTGTTATATGAAATTAGATGTATTGTGGTTTAGAAATTATTTTTAGTGTTTATATTATGTAAATCAAAAAGGATCCAAATTATACAATTTGAGGTTAGATTTTCGACATGCCACTCAATAATTTGATATTATTTTACTATACTATACATACAAAAAACTATATATTTGTATGTATAGTATAAATGTGCATACTTTTTTTTCAGTAAACAAGTCACAATTTTCAAAAAACAAGAACTTAAAAACACTGTTGTTGAAAAACTGGCAGCTATCATGTCGCTAAATGGACACCGGTCAGATAACTGACCGGGACACATTTTTCGTAATATACTCAATATGTGCGAACTTCAGGGCGATTGGTCGGCGAAGACCTCTGTGCATTATCTGAGAATGATTAAAACCCATAAGGGTGTTTATAACTTGTAAAATTATAGAAATATAAACCTTAATGTTGCCGGTCTCAAAACTATCCGTTTTTCGCTTATGACCTATAAAGGGTTAAGACACAATAGGTCACTTTTGAAGATACTATTCAGGCACTTCCAGTTTGGTTCTGCATGCAATCTCATCATACATAACACCTTCAATTGACATTATTGTACTTTGAATCTCTTGAAAAGATATTACTACATATCGTCGTTGCGCCTTCAAAACCGGCAATGTGTATTTTTCAAAACTTTACAGGAAAGGCTAAAAACAATACCTATCGCCGACAACATAGAAATATTTTTTAAAGCGATTCCAGAATACCTTTTATCATAATCATTATATTTTTTCCTTCGTATAGAAGGAATTATTATAAATTTTTTGGTGCAAAAAACCTATTTTGTGAAATTTATGCACATAGCCGATTTTGAAGGCGCTACGACGATGTTAAACACTGAAATTTAACAGTATATTATAATACATATTGAATTTTTTAACAATTTCAGGTAGTGGACAAAAGCAATACAAAGGAATAGCAGACTGCGTTCAAAAAACCGTAAAGAGTCATGGAGTACTCGGATTATATCGGGGCCTTAGCGTTTTACTTTACGGATCAATTCCTAAATCAGCCGTCAGGTTTGTAAAGCTACCTTATTAAATAGAATGTAATAAAAATAAAATGCAGAGTATGTTGAGCTCTATATTTTGGGCAAACTGGTAAGGATTTAGCTAAACTTGCATACATTTGACGCGTACATAATTTTTAACATTTCATAAGGCAATTATTAAAGTTCATTGGTCAGCCTTTTAAGTTTTATATGGTTAGGGTGCAGGTAAGTCAATACTGACAGATCATTGCAGCATAAAAAATTCAAATAACCTTATGTTTCCATTGTGCAGATTTGGAGCATTCGAAGCGTTCAAAAAGCGAATGGTGGACGAGCGAGGAAACCTGTCGGTGGCAGGGCGCCTCCTCTGTGGGTTGGGAGCCGGTGTCAGCGAAGCTTTGCTGGCTGTCACCCCCATGGAGACGGTCAAAGTCAAGTTCATCAACGACCAGTTGTCTGGCAATCCAAAATACAAGGGATTCTACCATGGCGTGTCCACCATCATCAGACAGGAAGGTGAGATGTAATTCTTCGTATCATTTTCACTCCATAACCAGTACATTCAAGGGTGTGTGCAAAAATTCCAGGCGTGCACTGCTAATAGTTCTTTAATGTAGAGAGACACATACTGTGGTGTAGTTGGTAGACTGGCTGTCTCTGAAGGCATAAATTGCGAATTCGATACTGAAATTGGAAAATGACATGCATGTTGTGTTTTTTAACGTGTGCATTATTGAATTGTGGAATATAAAAAGATAAGCTAAAATCTGCAATATTTTTCTGTTCTCTCCCAGTTCCAGTATATCCTGAGACTTGAAATTTGGTGTACAGGTTCTAATGCAGTAACAAAATATTCTATAAAAATTTTGAGACGGTCCGATACTCCAAATTTGGGATGAAGTCCATACGGTGTCCTTCAAGAAAACTTAACTTTTTTGTTACTAATCCTATCAATCTAAAATCTTCACTAATAGTTTCCTCGTGAACGGCTTCCAAAAAAAAAAAAACATTTTTTCATTATAGTCAATTTTTTATAACATGTCACTTGCCTATCTCTTGTTTACGATGAGAGCTTCTATAAATAATAAAATATTATAGGTACTTTTGAATAATATGGTATCCTATTTTTTACTTCCATAAATGTTACGTCGAATAATCCATGGAGGGAAAGTGACAATGATATTCGTGTTTGTGAAGTGACAAGCTATGTTGTGGGTACTATTTTAGTGCGCATATAGCAGTGGAGAGGGTTGGAGGTAGGCTGTTAACCTGATAGCTGCCCGTAACGTAACGTTTACGTCATGCACGGCGGTGATTCAGGCGCCCGTACCGTACGATATACGCCGAGCCGTTCTACGCGCTTGTATGAGTCAAATATTTATTTATTTAATTTTAAAACGTGTAACTACATTTCTGATCAGACCTTGCAAGCAAAAAACATTTGTACGGCGCATACAACGCGAGAATAAGGGAATTTCCCGAGAGGCCAAATCAGGGTTAGCTCAAAATTCCCCTGCACACTGGGATATCTTGTACAATAGAGCAGTTGGTATGATTCGATAGTGATGAGTCAGTTGTCGCCGGAATATCATTTAGTCGGGATGCTAATTCGGAATGCTTTCTTATTCAGATTTGCGTTATAATTGGAATGTTTTCAATGTTTTTACATTGAAATTTAATTTCTATTGAGTGACCAAGTGTTTTTATTTATATTTCATATACAATTTGCGTATAAAAAAGTGTTATATTTACGAGTTTTGTTTTAGATTTTACCTACTAAACTTGAATGAAAAGAAATATTTTGGATGTTTTTAGATAGAAATTGACAAAGAACTAAGTGTTGTGACTATTTTTTATTTGTATTTCGGATTCGATTTGCGTATACAAAGTGTTTTATTTACGAGTTTAGTTTTACAAATTTTATTATTCAAAATGGATGAGATCGACGAAGTTGGTGAAATCGATAACCTTATCGAAACAGTTGAATCTGAAGACGATGGAAGTGATGATTCGGATGTCGAACTTGAGGAAACTTTGGAAGTCGATGAAAGTGAAATTATCACACCGGAATCCACTGAAAGACCGACATTTGAGTGGAAATCGGATATGTTTGAGCCACGCGCATTTTCCTTCGATGCTAACGTTTCGGGATGCAAAGCTGATAATTTGACTTCGGATGCACTCGAAATGGACTATTTCAAATGTTTCATCGATATTTCTTTTGTTGAAATGTTAGTCCGAGAGACCAACAGACAATTTGTATTTGCCACAAAAAATATCACAGTTTTGAGTGATCGTCTACGGCGATGGGTAGACTGCACAATTGATGATATGTACACATTTTTGGGGCTGTGTATGCTAATGTCAAGGAATTCACGGAATAAAATATCTGAACACTGGTCTATCCACAGATTGTTATTTTCACCATGTTATTCCGAAACCATGTCCAGGAATCGTTTCGAACTGATGCATCGAATGTTGCATTTTTGTGACAATGAAACGCAGGTTCCCGGAGATCGACTATATAAAATTAGACAGGTCCTGAAGGAACTGAAAATTTCTTTCAAGCAGTACATGTGTCCATATCAGAACATATGTATTGATGAGAGTCTTCTCCTTTTCAAAGGCAGACTTTTATTCCGCCAATTCATCAGGACGAAGGCTAGTCGTTTCGGAATAAAAATTTTTGTAATGGCTGATTGCAAAACTGGTTTTGTCTTAGATGTAATCATTTATACCGGAAAACAAACTGAAATTGAGAAAAATAATTACATCGGTATATCGGGCAACGTGGTGGTAACGATGCTTGGACCATACTTGGAACTAGGGCATACATTGTACATTGACAACTGGTACAGCAGCCCAACGTTATTCAAGTATCTTTATGATCACCGGACGAATGCCTGTGGAACCGTAAGGAGAAACAGAATTGGGATGCCCAAATTTACTAAGAAATTGAAAAAAGGGGAAACCGATACATTCCATACTGACGAAATTATGGCTTTGGCGTGGAAGGATAAAAAGGATGTTACAATGTTGTCCACAATTCACAACAATACTTTCAAACCTACTGGAAAAGTAGACTATAAGACTAAAATTCCGATTTCCAAGCCGGAATGCATTGTTGATTACAATAAAAACATGGGTGCTGTGGATCGTAGTGATATGATAATTTCTTCTGTAAATTCGACAAGAAAAACTGTCAAATGGTACAAAAAACTTTTTTTCCATTTGATAGATTTATCTCTGCTGAATGCCCATGTATTGTTCCAACAAAAAACTGGAAAAAAACAACCGCTGGGTGAATTTCAATTGAAAGTCATCGGACAACTGATCGAAAAACATAAGTTAGAACCAAAAACTCTTTTGAAGCGAAAAGCACCCTTACCCTCTAGGCTAACAGAAAGACATTTTTTGGGTAAAATACCACCTACTAACAATAAAATTAATGCGGCAAGAAGATGTTATGTATGTGCCAATACAAAAAATCAGAAAAGACGGAAAGAAACTAGGTATTTGTGCAAGCAGTGCGACATTGCTCTGTGTTTTGAACCGTGCTTCGAAATTTTCCATACACAAGAAAGTTTTTAGTGATTTTAATGTGTTTAGTATACTTCTTAGTGCTATAAGTATTTATGGTGACATTTTACAAAAATACTATAAAATTTATTTTTCAAAATACTTATATTAAAAAAAAAAAAAAATCAACTAATTCTTGTAAGTGCAGTGTTGTGACAACCCTACCATACCTGAAAATTTTCAGACATTTTCACGAAATTGTGTATGAAAAACTTTTTCGCCGAACTTCAATTGAGGTCAATATGTAAGTGCATTATATTGGACTTTTCACTATTCTTTTAATTTTTTTATAATATAATTAATTCCTGGGCCCTGGGGAGTATACCTAGTACTTTCAGCTGGGCTGTTTAAAGGTTAAGATCAATATAAATAGTACACACTAAACTTTGTCAATCATACATATTTGTTTTCGTTGAACTATGATTACAATTTACAGATGGTGCTGGTTAGTTTTTTTTAGATTCATTAAAACACAATCACTGCTGACCTGTTAATTAAAATTTAATTACCACATTCATGTTAATTATATATGTAATGGCCAGTCGCGGTATCAGCACTAAAATAGTTAATCCCTGCCTAAACCAAACCATAATTGATGGAAATATTCTTCTATCTATAAAATATCTAAAATTTTGTAAAAAATACATAATTTTAGATACCTACTATTATCTACTATGGCTTGGATTAGGCAGGGTTTAATTGAATTTTAAAAAAACAACCTACACATTGCAGTCTTAGTTCAATGAAAACAAATACGTTTGACTATCAAAGTTTAGTGTGCACTATTTATGTCGGATCCTAACAGCCTACCTCCACCCTTTGCGGCTGGCGTATAGTGAAGGTAGGGTAGGGGCTCTGGTGAGAGAACGAATAGGGCAAGTTATCGGCAGTCATCTATAATGTCACACGTTTATAAAATATGCAACACGCTGTTCAATTCTTAGTTGTGATTTAATGATTTTGTATCGATATCAAATTAAATTGATCAATTCATTCAACACCAAACATACATAATATTATAATTTTTCTGCAGAATATTGTAAACATTTCAACACTTGTAAGTAAATAGTGTAATAATTTACCTAGCTATATTATATAATTTCCCTGAAGGCAATCTGTCATTGCACTGACCTCTATTAAGGTTAATTTGAAATATCCACATCGCTGTACCCAACATATTATGAAAATGGTCATTAGTGATTAACAGAATGCTGCAGTAAGGGAATAATAATCTACTTGTTATCTTCAATTAGAAGGAACTTGTTTTGTTAATATATTGTAGACATTAATGCATTTACAGAAAGTTTCCAAACAATTTTATTACTATTTGACAGAAATAATAATTAACACTCATTTGTTTCAAAAATTGATATTATGTCAGTTTTTTGTTTTCATTGTATTGTATTTTGAAATTAGAACAATGTGTCTATTTTTATTAGCTGAGCAATTAATTGCAATAGAATGATAGATATTATAAGCAAAATTAAAATTGATTTTTTTTGATTTATAATCGAATCTAGATTCGAAATGGCCACAATGTTGAACCTTTTAAATAAAATATAAAATACAGCAAAACTATAAATTACTTAATAAACATAAAGTAAATTTTAATGATAAACATAATCAATAAATAATAAAGAACATACATAATGTCGTTGCACCTTCAAAATCGGCTATGTGGATAAATTTCACAAAACAGGTTTTTTAACGGGATAAATATTTCATAAAAGAACTACTGGTTATAATTGTCATAATTAAGTAGAATGCTTGTATCTCAATTGCAAAAGCACACTGGCGCGAATCCAGCGGTTACAGGTCCATGTCTCGTCAGGTGTCGTATTTTTTTCAAAAAAGATTTTTTCCAGTGGTGGGTATATGCATGAGATTCAAATTATGTATCTTTAATATATAGAATGTTACATTCTCAAATTTTAATTTCAAAAAAATAGTTTTTTACATTATTTAAATAATAATAAAATTAAATACTTTAACGAAATCACATTTTCTATTATTTGTTGGTTTATCTTTGACTAAAAAATTTTTACATTTTTAAATATGTATCGATTAATTAAATCAATAAATTGTATTAAATTGCAAGCCTTGTATTTTGTTCATTAGGTGCCTCTAGCAGCCAGAGCAATCCAAACAATTGAGACACTCAAAAAATTGCAAGACTCCGAGATACTATTTTTCATAACTAATGTCTAATGTCTAATAAAACAAGATATTCTAATAATAAGTATCCAATCTTCACAAAAAAAAATTAAAAGCTATGTCAAACAAAATTTACATCGAGAAACATGAAAACAAAAATTTGAGCCAGACATTCTACGCCTCGCATAAGCGCAGAATGTCAACTACATAGCTCCACGTAAAAATTTTGATTGCGATGCGTTTAATTGTAAGCATAATTAGATAGTCAAAAACTATGTTTGCAATCAAAAATTAAAGCAAATCCGATGATTTATTTTTTGTTCTAATGTGAAAATAATGATAAAAAACAGTGATTATTTTGAATTTAGTAGACGAAAAATCAAGATTTAATAAACCATAATATGATATTGTGCATTTTATAGTCATACAATTATGGATTATTTCGCAACTAGATAGCCTTAAAAATTCTTAATAAAATTTGAAAACTGCAGAAAAAAAATAATGCATTTTTTATGCATTATTTGTGTTGTCTAAATCTACACCCATATAAGACGCTATTTAAGAATCATCTGACTGTATATTATTTAACTATCATAAAAGTCACAAATCTTGACACTTGACTTTCACTCATCCATTGATCTGTAGCACAGTAGCAGATCGTGGAAAAAACTAGCGAATTTTTCACCATAGACTTTCGGCTCGTCAATAAATCACCTGAACTTCTAATGGTGAAGATGTTAGTATGCTACATTGAGCTACTATGAGTGACCCACACGCAAATATCCAACCTTTATTGAATAATTCACTTCAATTCGCAAGAGATTTCTGTGATAGTCAATTTTTTTTATATCTTACTGTAATAAATTAATGTAATTGTGTATTGTTTGTAGGTATTGGCGGTGTGTACAAAGGTGTCGCGGCGACTGTGATGAAGCAGGGATCCAATCAAGCGATCAGATTCTTCGTGATGGAATCACTCAAAGACATGTACAGAGGAGGAGATCCCAAGAAGCCCGTTCCCAAGTATATCGTTGGTGGCTTTGGTGCTCTCGCAGGTATGTTCAATAATAATATATCTTCTGACAAGTTAAAATATTTAAAACTTCCATAATGTAGGGTGTAGAGGTATTCACTTTTTTTCTTTTACAAGTGCAATGCGAAATGACTAACCAATTTAATCATTAGCCTTATAATAAATTATTCCAATTATGTCCCGTGTGACTTTTTGATGTGTCCCGCAGATTTATGTGAAATCTGTATTATTTTTATTCTTCATATCGAATATTAAAAATTACATTGAAAATTAAATATTCTCTGGCAAGAATGAATGTTCCCATAAATATGCAATTTGAATTATTAATAGATTTGCAAGAAAACGTGAAAGCAAAAGCATCTTATCATGATAAGAATTTAATTGAATTCTACAAAGGACTTTCACTTGAGGTATATCCAAATATAGTTAAACATGCTCATCAAATGGCTTCATTATTTGGAAGTACCTATATTTGTGAAAAAACATTTTCTACAATGAGCATTAATTAATCAAACTTAAGATCAAAATTAATAGACAACCATATCGCATCTGTTTTCCGTATTCACACCACAAAATTTAAGCATAGATTGCAGGGTTTAGTTTCAAACAAAAAAAATTGCATAAAGCACATGGTGAAAAAAATTAAATATTATTTGTTAGTTATATTAATAAGTACTTATATCAAAATATAAGCTTACACAATGAAATATTTTTTTTATTTTTGCCTTAAGTTTTTTAAAAACAGAAAATATTTACAAAAGAAAAGCCCCCGCCAAATATTTTCGATTTCAAAATTGTCCCTTTGACGAAAAAGTTTGTGAACCCCTGCACTAAATGTTACATACAAAATGACAACTAAATTGCTTACCTGCATTAATAATTGTTTTTTTGACCTATTTTCTTAGTTGTAAAATACTAAATACTTTTTCGTTCTTTCCTCTTGTAAAAATGATATTTATAATAAATTGTGGGACATTTTTTTTGAAATGATGGTTTCTTGAAAATTTTCCAATTTTTAAAAAATCTAGCATTTTATACTGCCATCTGGCTTATTTTCTTACCCTATCTAATATTTATAACACTGATAAAGATGTTTCTTGAACATCTTTGCGATTTATTTTTAAACATTTAATTATTCATAAAATATATAGCTCTGTCCAATACATAGTTAAATGAATTTATTAAATTAATTCTTTTTCTCATTTAGGTGCCGCCTCCGTATTCGGCAACACTCCAATCGATGTGGTGAAGACTCGCATGCAGGGTCTCGAGGCAGCCAAGTACAAGAGCACCTGGGACTGCTTCGTCAAGATCTGGACGCAGGAGGGCCCCCTCGCCTTCTACAAAGGCACCGTTCCGCGACTTAGCCGCGTCTGCTTAGATGTCGCCATAACCTTCATGATCTACGACTCGTTCATGGACGTGTTCAACAAGATATGGCCTTAGACAGACGAGTTGAAACGATTACGCTGGTGGCAATACTTAACGTAATGATGAACTGGTTTTATTATTTTTAAATTACTATGGCGATATCTGACAGGCCGTCAACACACACACGTCTGAATGAAGTTCTTACTACAATCGCTGTAATACTGATAATTTGTGGCTTAGTAGGGGAGAGCAGGTAGGATTCGTACACTTTTTACTCTAAGCCGTATAAAAAAAAAACTGTAAGCTATTTTAAAATAACTTCAATGCTGCTATATACCCGACATATTTGGTTTTAATAATAGTGAAGTGTAGTTTAGATACAAACCAGCATGGCGAAGTTACGGTAACTTTTTTGAAAAATGGAAAACATATGAAACTACCCCACACATGGGGTAGCTTCGTACATAGTGTGGGGCACATTCGTACATAATGGGGAACCTTCGTACAGTCAAAGAAAATGCTATTTATTCAATGTAATATAATCATGTATTGAGATCAAAGTTAACACAGAACCAGCCTTCATGTAGTAATAATTAACAGTTGTTGTTTTTAAAGTGCGTATAACTACTTAATCATAAAAACATAACACTTTTATTTATTTTTTTGTTAATAAAAGAACGAATAAATCAACATTATAAAATTTACCATTAGAGTAATAAATCTTAATCTTATGTATTTAATATTTGTACTATCCAACATTATATATAGATAGGTCTTTTTCGAAGCTAAATATGTGAGCTGTTCTTGCTGTAAAAGCAGATTTTGATAACGGCAATATACATACCACATCTAATATGTAAACTGTTCCTTCATCTTTGGTAGTGGGAAAGACAAATTTCCAGGTATGAGGCTTCTTCCTCAAAAATGAAACTTTGTATTCAACGGGACTATATTTTTTAAGCACTTGCCCAACATAATATAAAACGGTCTTTTTTTCTCGAGCTTTGTTCGATGCGATATGAGCGATGTTCTCTGACGTAATTGGAGTTTCATTCTCAGTATCCGATCCTTCAGACGTCTCTTCGATGGGAGAACAAGAACTTTCTCTTAAACTCATACTAGCCTCATCCTCACAATCAGTCTCATCCTGACTATCAGTCTTTACAGTTTTATTTTGCCTCTTTGGTTTAGTTGTCCCTGAAGTTTTCTTCCGTCTCTTTGTTTTGGTTCTTGTATCTGATAGTAAATGTAATGATCGCTTCATCTCCTTAGCCCTTTGTTTCCTCTCTTGCTCTTGCTTTTTCAACTTTTTTGCTTTTTCTATTTCTTCTAGTCTATTTTTTTCAGGGGTATCTGTATATATTCTCAATTTACCTGGCAATGTTCCTTTCTTCGACTTTTTTAACACATTTCTGATCTCTCTGGGATAGGGCCGGATAATTTCTGGAGTTATTAATCCTACAGTTGATGAAGATCCAGGCGCAGTTGTAGGTAATAGCAAGGAGGCTGAGCTCCGTGGAAAATCTTGTTGACTAATCTCTGTTTCTGCAGGTTGAGTTTCTGGCACATTGGCATCTTGGCCCGCTGTAGGAGTTGATTGTCCACCTTGCGTGGATTCTAACGGCTGCATCTTGCATCATTGCATCTTCATCAACACCTCCTGCTCTTGTCCCCTTTTTCACATATATTCGCGGCATGGTTCTGTAACAATAATATTTTTGGTGAACAATCTTTCTACTGCCATGCAGTTAGGAATGGGGAGCATTCATACAGTACGAATCTACCCCACTCATAACTGCACAAAGGTACCCCAAACAAGCGAAATCAACAAATTAATTGAAAATAAAAATAACCGTTTTAGTTAGCCTAAAATGACTATTTAGATATCACTTCATAAACTATACTAAGTCACTTATATCATTCGTGCAAAACTTATAACAGCTAAGCGTGTTCAAAAGTGAATACAAAAAATACTTACATAGAGCGAAAACACGTATCAGCGTGCTCCGTCGAAGCCGTTGGGCGCACTGACATACACTATGCGTATGTCATGAGTCATGCATACAAACGTGAGTACGTCAATGAATTGGATAGTGAAGATATCACCACTGTACGAATGCTCCCTGTGTACGAATCCTACCTGCTCTCCCCTATATCATAATTATTCAAACAGATGTCAATGTGTGTTATTTTTTAGATTATGTAAAATCGACAGTGGCTAGATATTTGAGCTTAATTCGCGAAATCTCAGAGCGAGGAAACTCGCTGAAGGCATAGAACCGGTTAATACATTGGACGTTAAAGACGCGCCCAGCGCATAACGATTAGGTGGCCATTCAATATAATTAGCATGCTATTTAAATGTGGTAATTAAAAAGTAACAATGCTTTTTTTGATTGGTTCATAATAACACTGGCAAACGTTCGAAACTTTCTTACCTGTTGATAATGTATTTGTGGTGATTTGTGACATGGTTTGAGACAGAATTTATCTTATTTTCCGCAGTGGGGTTGGGGTTCACACTGATAAAATTCTATCAACCAAAAAAATAATTATAATTCAAAATTAAATAATTATTGACATTGTCATTCACTTCTGTTCAATCTTTAGTGTGTTGGTGAAGTCAATTGCATACAAAGATGTTGAAGAGAACCATCTATAGCAGTGGTGAAAGGTGGAGGTAGGCTGTTAAGATCCAACAGAAATAGTGCACACTAAACTTTGTCAGTTAAACGTATTTGTTTTGATTGAACTAAGACTATAATGTGTAGATAGTGTTTGTTATGTAGTTTTTAAAATTCCATTAAACCATAGTAGATAATAGTCAATAGATAGAAGAATATTTTGAATCGATTATGTTTTGATGAGACTTAATGAATTTTCAAAACCTAACCAACGCCTTCTGTAATATTATGTATTCTTAATTCAACGAAAACTACTTAATAAGTATAATTTCTTTTATCGTGTTAAATGTCAATTCATTGTGGAAGTGCATTGTATAATTGATTTCATTTAATAAAACACAATTTTTTTGGTACAATTTTGATAAAAAATACCTGTTTTATAAAGATCATTCAGTTGAAAATGTCCCTAAGAGGCGGACGAAACTGGTCCAGATTTATTTCTTAAAAGTGGAATAAGTACTAAAGGATTTGAAAAAAAAAGTTTTATTAAATTAAATCAATTATAAGTATAACTGAACAAGTGTGCACTATTTTCGTCAGATTGCCCATAGCATACCTGTACTATTATGGTTTGGTTAGGCAGGGGCGATAACGAACTACAATAAGCCTTTTGCTAATACATTAGAAAGCATTGAGTATTTTTGAAGACCTAAAGTTTAAATAATTACAAGATAAAAAGAACTTTTTATATACGACGTTTTTAAATTTTCTGTTAAATTATTATGCTCAATATGCTCAAACTTGTACTTGACATAAAGTAAATAAAAAACAAACAAATATAGAATACTGAAATGTCATTTCATTTTGATTTCCATAGTAACGCACATATATATTAATAATTTAGTTGCTAGGACCACCCCATTAGCAGCCAATAATAGTCTTTTACTTTTTACGGATTTTTCTGAAATAACTTTTCATAGAAAACAGAATTAACTGAAAATGAATTCAATTCTGCTTAAAGATGGCTAAAAGTATCAAAAGAATGCATTGGCATCGTGTTCTGATATATTCTAAAATTTTCAAATGTCTAGCTAGTCGCTTGAAGTTAGTTAAAAATCGATTGCAAGATTTGTACTGGACAAACAACCACCGGACAAACAAGAATACGAGCTAATAAAAACGTTGTAAAATAGTGATAGTTTTGATGCTCATACATTCACTACGAGCCATGGATGTTTCAAAAATTTAATGTCTGTAATAAACTACACAATATTGAAGTAACATGTGAGGCTGTCAGTGGAGATACAGAGGGAAGTATAAATGTTATCAAGAGTCTAGCAGAAACCATAAACAATGAGATTTAGAGGATTGTTTGCTTAAATGTATGCGCCTATGTAGGTCCATTTTATTTTTACCTATCCTTTGTAACTAATACATATTATTTAAATAATTGCATAATTTTAAGTTTTATTTGACTCACATGAAAATCTTCGGAATGAATAATTAATCACGTAAGTCGGGGACTTACTGTAACTAACTCTTGTTTAACGGTTGTCTGTAAATCAAAATACATATTGTGTGATTTGTTGTTATCTTGTCAACCACATAATTTTCATGAAAAAATCTGTGAATCGAATCTTTCAATTCCGTTACATATAACGAAAGTCTATATAATGAGCGTCCGTTATGCATAAGCTAAGTATACTCAATATCAGAGTTGTTTTTTGTTATTCGCTGCTTTAGCTTGTTATCTATCCCCTTCATTCAGACGGCAATCGTTCTGTTGTCCCAACCAGCATTGCCAATTTAGCATTTTTCTTGTCAGATCTAGCATTTTATCTACCTTGCAAAAAACGCATCTGGCTTGTAGCATTTTTTGATGCCTCACAACAGCTTTAAGTGTGCTGAAAATACGCTACATATTTAGTTTATTTATTTTCATGCGCATCAAATTTCTGACTATCGGATAACTACTTAATGCAGGTAGGTCTTTACCTATTTTAGTAGCGTGAGAAATAAAACAACATAATGAAACACTTGAAACAATAGAAGCATTCATGGCCTTATAGTGAAATGGTATCATATAATTCAATGTGTGCTTTTTTTTTTTTTTTTGTGATTTTACCGAGGCTTTGACTGCGACTCGCTGTCATATCGCCTCTTCTTTTCTAGAAGGGGATCCTTCGATCAGGTCCTCACTCCTATTCTGTTAAATGGCTTTATAATTATTTTGTCTAGCTCTTCCGTCTTTCTTTCTTTCTTCTTTAGACGCCAGTGTTTTATGCACCAGAATCGCTCTCCTCCGTATCCATCCCTTCTGTATTTTCGATACATCGTGTAATCATTTAATTTCAGATAGTCTAATTCAGACCTCAGCCAAGTCTCTGAGATTAATGCTATTGAAATTTTTTGTCTTATTAAGTAGAGTTCTATATCATCCTTTTTTTGCTTCATACTTCTGGCATTCCATTGTAAAATCCTAATTTGTTTTTTATTATCCATTTTGCTCCAGAACCTCCCCTAGAATTTCCTTTAAGTGTCCTTCTTTGAATTGTTTGCATACCCAGTCCACTGCTTTAATTATTAGTTGTTTAATGATCTGCTGCCAGTCTCCCCCTTTCAGCAAGACTTTCATAATTTCTCCCATCGCGTTAACCTCTGTCTTCCCCTTTGAATTTTTCTTATTTTTTGTAGGCTTTACGCTACTACCTGTAGATATTATTGTTGAGCCTGAAGCTTCTACCACCGCTTCTTCTTTCTTTTTGTTTTCCTTAGTTTTTTGAATTGTTTCGCTTTCATCTCTTCCTACGATTTTTTTTTGTTTTAATATGTCAGCATAGCTATTATTTAACATATTTTTTTTTGCTTCCTTGAAAGGTATGTTCATTTTTTTCATTGCTTCTTTGCAATCCTTTTCCTCTTGCCACTTTGGGCATTTTTGGCTGTTTGCCGCGTGGTTACCTTTGCAATTGATGCACGTAATTTCCTCATTTTTTTCGCAGGTTTTGTGGTTTTCACCACACTTAGGGCACGTTTCTACTGTACGTCCGCAATTGTTCGCGATATGCCCATATCGCCAGCATTTGTAGCATTGCATAACCCTGAATACATACGGTTCTACAGCAAAAGAGACTCCATATATCGTCACCGTTTTAGCAAAAGCATCTATGTGCACTTTCTCAAATTGTGCAGGAGAAGGATAAAACTGAATAAAAAAATAATGCTACATTTAAACATTAAAATTATGAAGAATGCTTTATTATAATAAGAAAATGGTCTAAGATTATTATTTTGTTTACAAAAATCTTTTATTTTTAATACAAAAATAATAAAAATACAGTTTGTGATGTCACATAAGTTGTTTTGACCGTTTTGTAAATACACATAGTTTAATTTATTCATCAAAATCTGAATAATAATAAATTCATGAAAAACTGTTACATAAATAATAGTTGAAATATACATAGTGCGTTAGTGATAAATTGCAATATCATTTTATTAATTATTAATGCAATAGTGAGATGATATTATATTTATAAGTTCGTTTACTTTCTATTAGCAGGTTTAAATGTTAGGTTATCGTAGAAATAGTGGTGATTCCTGAAGATGTATGTATTTCGACTGCGATATTGGCAATGATTCATTATATATATTACAAAGGCAGTCAAACGGTTGCACTAATAAAGTTGAGTTTGTAAAAGATTGTTCCATCTGGTAGATACTGTAACATTTTAATATCATATACAACAGGATCTCCGATTCGTTTTCCTGGTCTGATTGAACTTAATCCAGATTTAATCTTATCCATAATTCTTAAAAATTAAAAATCAATGACATTAATTTTATAAGGTTGTTTTGGTCTTGCTAGCCGCATACGTGCTATATAATCAGATGGTGAATATATTGGAGGCTTAAAATACTTTTCTTAGGTGGCATGTGCACCATCAGCCTCTATCATGGTGTGGCCTTTTTCCAGAAAAAGCTGTTGAATCTCGATGTTTTTTCTCTCTAAATAACTTAGAGCAGTAGCGAATAATTTATTTCGGTTTTGATATCCACACCCATCCGATATTAGAATTATTTCATTGTATTTTCCTGCTTTCGATGAGATGAGACAAATTCATTAGAAGATACATTATGAAGAATGTATATGGTGAAATTGTGTAGTTGCAGCTTTTGTTTATAATACATTTGTGCCTGTGTTTTGGACATAGCAGCACACTTTGGAGATCCATTGTGATTACTAACCGTCCAGTAATACTTCTGGTACTCTCCTTCATTTCATTTTTGGTCTTCTAGCATCTTTTTTTTTTTTTAATAATGTGGCTATTGTATTCCATTTCTGAAACATTCTTCATTTTATAACTACAGCAGATGGCAGTGATGGCACACTGATCTTTACGTAGTTGGTGGATACTGATTTTTTGGTGGTAAATATACTGGAGTATATTCTGCTGCTTTATGACCATTTTCCAGAGACCATTTTTTATATGCATCATGCATTTGTATTTTGGATCGGAAACACGATTCCACATACACCCTGGAGGTATTTTCTCTGCAATAATGGCTGGGAACTTTGGAATTAGATCCAACCATAATGTAACATTTTTCCACAAATCTCTCCGTTTTGAGTTTTGGTTGCACTACCAATTATTTATCTTCAGTCAGATTCTTATTACCTGTCATTGTTGCTTTCAATTGGCCACTGTCATCGAGACGTTTGTAGTTGTTTATCCAACTTTTAAATTAATTCTCGCCTATACCCTACCCTATTGACCATGTAGGCATCTTCCAGAAATTATTGAATATTTCCTGTCTCTCTTTTTGAGAAAGCATCTTTCAAACCGTCGTGCAAGACCATAATGCATAGCATATAACATAGAAACAAACTATGTGTAGCCAAACTGTAAAAAAACATTACACTCTCGATATCAAAATACCATCTTACTTATATGTTACTATAATATACACATAGTTGTTTTTGTGAACCGTGGTTTTTGAACCTTACACATAGCTGTTTTTTATTTTTTGAAATAACTTCGGAGCGAGTTTACCCAACACATAGATCATTTTACTGGCCTATAGAGAAAAAAATAAGGAATGACTTGGTATTTAAAAGTCATTTTTGATAAAAGTGACACATAGATGATTTTGCTAAAACGGTGACGATATGTAAATTGTTCTCGGCAATATTTTCTCCCCAAATTTAATACTGACTGACGAGGTCTTTGTCAGCTCTCCTGTATCACCTTTTCTTGTCAACCTCTTAAGGTTGATTACTTTTGCATCACTTTTGATTTCCATTTGCAGTTCTTGGAGGTCCATATCAATATCGACTTTTCTTATTACTCCATAAGAGCAGGAGTCATTCTCTTTGGTCACAAAACCGAGATCTTTGAGTTCTCCAGCTTGTTTCACTTTATCTGCTTCTTTTTCGTCTTCTACTTGGATGTACGTCTTTAAATTTTTATTGTAAATTTTCTGTACTTTTACTCCTGCCTTATGCAGCATCTGCGCTATTTTCAATTTTAATGGAATTTTACTTCCCGTCGCTATCATGACGATGTTTTGGTTTCCCTTTGGAGTGACCCCAGAGTCTCTTCTGGGTTTTTTTCCAGAGGTCACCGTCTGCCATTCTTCTTCTTTTTCTCCAACCACTTCCTCTTCATCATCGTTTCTTTTCTTCTTCGTTTTTTTGGTTTCATTCACTTCCATCGTGGTGTTTTCCATTTTATTGCTTTTGCCGTTCACGCGGTCTTGGAATTCGCGCAACAGTGTGAACAAAAAACAGTGTGGACAACCCCTCGCTTCACAGCGTTTGACGCACTCCCCGCACAAAGTGCACTATCCGTGCAACAATAAATATTTTTCACTTTTTCTCAAGCACTGGCACTGATTGTCAAAATCACATGGGACCACACATGTTGAGTTTATTGTCAAATTCATTTACAAACAATATTATTTTTGTTGTATCCCGTATTTATAACCGTTCGCGAGTATCCAGGCGAATAGCGTCCCGAATACGCAAGCGAAGTTGTACAACCTCACTCCACCGCTGTTGGCTTCCGACTGCAATGTGTGCTTATGTATGTGACATCAGTTTAACGATTATCGGAATGACATGAAACGAAACTTGAATGCCGTTGATACAATATAGGCGTTTGTTGTCAATTTTGAAATATATTTCTGTTAAAATGTGTGGTTTTTACACATATAAACTTTTTTTCAATTTTTGCACTTTTTTCGATACACGAAAGGAAATGTATTGACTTCGTTCTTGATAGAATAAGAAAATTTACTTGCAATTTTATTTTCACAAAATCTAGCGTTTTTCCTGCCAAATACATAGCTTGTTTTTGTACCCCGTCTGGTATGTTTTTGTCAACGACAGTTGGCAACACTGGTCCCAACGCCGAAATATAAATTCCTAATCGTCCCATTCCCATTCAGCAACTATTCCCATCTGATCCTTTTTAAAAAAATTAAATCCTTGTTCTTGATTGCAGGTGCCCATGAATTGCCGCAATGAAGACAATGGACAATTATTAATAAAACTCACCGAATCCGACTTGTGATAATGCTGGCCATCCATGAAATAAGACCTAATTAAATCATAAGGAATTTATGTACTATCAATGTTATCGGCAAGATAATGTTATATCGGAGAAAAACTACTTTTTGCGGGTTGTAGTCTTTTGAATAGAATACATTTTTTTTTAAATTCAATGTTAAGTACCCACCCTACATAAAGTTCCTATAGCTTGCATGGAGTAAAAAAAAAATATAAAATCTTCCACTGAATAATGGTACATATTGGTTATACTACATCATGCTATCATAAAAAATATATCAAATTTATATCCGCCAACTGAGTCTAGCAGAATACGCAACCGGTTGTAATCAGTTTTTATCTACTATATATTATGTGCAGGCATTCTAACAATATGTCATATCAGACATTTTTGTGAAAATTTATATTTTGCCAAACTATTTGGCGTATGTGCTAAAAAAGTGAAATGCTTGCTGAATTACAGAAAACAAACTTGTTTTATAAAAACATTCAAATCCTAACAACATAATTGGCTATTTGAATAATTTCTTCCTACATACATGATAGTATTATGTAAGTATCTGTATTTTAACTAGTTTGTACATTTTAACCTTTCCTGTCTTGAAAAATTCTGTTCGTTCCGGTAATGTCTCTTTCGGTTACCGTACGGAATTGACAATATTACTGTTGATAAGAGAGAAATTTAGTTAAAAAGTATTTACTGGATTGAGACATTGATTTTGAAAATGATTCTAAGAATAGTTAGAATATGAAAATCACGACGTGTATATTAACTGAAATAATTGCAATCAAAAGGGTTGCATCACCTAATGTAACATTACTGCAACGGCTAGGTTAAAACACACAGAATCTCAATCCAATTGACAAAAAAATCTTTTAGTTTTATGTAAATCAAATGTTTATATCAGTTTTTTGGTTCGAATGCCTGTAAATTCTTAATATTATTTAAAATTTTGAAGAAAATATAAAATAGTTAATTTTTTAACATTTTCACTTTGATTTATACACTCCCGAAAGATCAAGATGCAACGTGTACCTAAATAACAAGTTAATTCCTCACCGATATAACAGAATTGTACAATGTAAAAATGGCGAAGAAAAGAATTATTTCTAATTTTGAAAAATCAAAAATAAAGTGTCTGCATAAAAAGTGCGAATTCACCACCATGAAATCTATATACAAGCAATTTTTTCTGCTATATCAACGGTGCCTATAATTTTTATAAGAAGTTTTATATATGTCATTATTTAGTGATATTATTTTGTTAAAATTGTTTATTATTAATTGTATACCTAGAGTGAAGGCTTTGTGAATCAAGTAAATCGTAAATTCCATTGACAGTGTTGCCTGAATAATATTTAATCTGCGAATATTCCCCGTGTGAATGTAATTTATTAAATAATTGAAAATACATACATAGTAATACACTAGCAGGGCAACGGGCGATCGCCGGATGCCGTGCTAGTAATAATATATTAAATATTTTTTTATCTCTACCCAATACAGAAGACACTGTGACATAAGAATATTCCAATCTATAGTTATTTTTGTTAAATATTTTACTTGTTGTTGAATTTTTAGAAACTCATTTACATACATTTTTTTATTTTAAAACCATTGTTATTATAAAATATTCTATGCATTTGGATTTGATGGCAATACAACTCATTTATTTTAAAATAGAAGCTTTATTATGTACCTAAAGAAGCAGATTCCTTCATGTATAAAATTGTTCTGTTGATAAAACAGTTTCCTAAATTATCTTCCAATTTTAAACAATATTTTTTAATCATATTGTATGGTATTACATCAAATCCAAATAAAATATTATATTTCTTTGAAATGAATTATGTTTTATTAAATTTTATCTTCATTGCTATTTATCGTTTGTTTGTTAAGATTTAATAAACAGCTGTGAAGATGTAATTTTATTGTTTCCATTCTAAATAATGTTTACATTAATTATTTATTTTATTGTTTGTCTTTATTCTTTTACACGCATATCACTTTTTCATACATAGTATGACTTGCTTCCATTGAGGCAAATGAAACCTATTAACATTTGGACATTACAGATAATAAATTTTGCAGAATTAAGTTTAAACATGCTAATATGTAGCCTTTTTGAAATATGTTTCTCATTTCACTAATAACAAACTTTCAACATTGAAAAATTAATAAAAGGAACCAAATTTATTCAACATAATTACAATTCAAAAATGGGCCACAAAATGTTGTTTAGTTGTGTAAACAAAATAATACATGCAAGACTTATGTATGTATATAATTTAGTTTAAAAAAACATAGGACAGTGTTGCACTTGTAACTGTTGAAAAAATTAAATAAATCGCACATATTTTTAGACATGTTTATGGTAGAAAAGAACTAAATGTTACTAGACTGTAAAACACCATTAGTGGTTTCAAAATAAATTTAAAAGGTATACTCTAGCCATTTTAAAATGACGTGAAATACTGCCATAGATAATGTTATACATATAGTAAGTAGCTCCACATAAACCAAATTTTTGTCACCCGTGATGGTCAAATTCAAGATGGGGACGCAAATCAGATAACTACTTTTATATTAATCATTTAATTGGCCACAAACCAGGGTTCAATTATTGGGGACTTCCAATTACCATATAAACATCTTGTATGTGAGGTAATCACCCATTCATTTCACTTTTAGAAGTCAGAAAATTAGATATTGCTAGAACAAAACAGTTTTTATAAAAATATTGAAAGTTTTTGATAAAAAAAAATACATGTTGGACTTACACTGTTGTTGAAAATATTAAATTTTTTAGAAACTTTACTGCTTTTAAAGAAATGATAATGTTATGGGTAATGATGGAACGTTTGATTTTTTATTACGGCTTACTACTTTTGCTACATGGTATTGAAACGCCTAATATTTATATTTATGGATTGTTATGTCAGAATGGATATTAAAAGTAACCACTTTACAAAATATGTAAGTATTATTGTTTTATTTTTCAACCGATCCTCATCATCATCATATTTTATTGCAATTTTTAACAAAATTCATTAAAAACAAATCTGTTGTAAAAATGGTAAATTTCAGCATAATGTTCTCATGAAATATTTCACTGTCAAGTACGTTTTTGTTTTCTTTATGACGTCACATTTACTACACTATTGGCTTCATCACATTATATCAAACCCCATCCCATCTGTTACAGCGTTTTTTCCAATCCAAGGTCTGATGACAAACATTTCCATCCGGATGACAGACAACACATTGGAACCAATATCATGGTAGAAGGGTAAAATTCTCTTCAAATGAACCTGTAATGTGAAGTCACTTGTAACTGACTTAATCAGTAGACCAGAGACCATTTTGCTTTAATTTTATACATTTAGGCTCCATCTATAGAAGAAGGTTTTTTGAACATCTTTACCTGTGTCACTTACAGTATGAAGGTCTAAATTTATAGCATTTCTGATAACAATAGTGCATGGTACAATTCGTTTGGAATCCTTTAAAATTATAATATTGGCTTAAAATTTATATATAGTGTGATTAACTATTTTACATTTTTTTGACCAACAAACGTGGATTCTATAAGTTCCACAAGTTCTATGAATGTAAATATATCGTAATGAAACGTCATAGCCAAACACGTGTATTCGACACCTGCCGAGAAATTTTCGGACTGATCAGGCGGTTGATTCAATGTAGCAAAATTCTTGTATGCCCGAATGACTGACATTTGTAGACAAGTGGCGATACAAATGTGAAAGCTGTCACACCAAGTCATCATCACAAATTTGGAAGTTTGGATCAAACCCCTAAGATATGTGTATAACGATTGCCCATTCCTCCAACCTCTGTTTTTCGGATCAAATCTTTCAGTTTTCTTGTAACTCTAGCAGAAAACAATATGAGACGTGTATCCTTGGAGTAGCTACCTAATTGGAGAGAAGCCACTATGTGTAGGGTTGGCGGCAGTGGCGAAAGGTGGAGGTAGGCTGTGGAGATTCGACAAAAATAGTGCACACTAAGCTTTCTTAGTCGTACTTTTTTGTTTTCATTGAACTAAAATTACAGAAGGTGTTGGTTAGTTTTTAAAATTGAATTAACCCTGCAAAACCAAACCATAATAGATAAAAAATATTCTTCTAACCGTAAAATATCTAAAACTACACCATTAAATCATACCAACATATTTTTGTAATCTTAGTTCAATGAAAACAATTAAGTATGGCTTATTAGCACTCACTATTTTTGTCGGATCTCCACAGTGTACCACCACTAATGGGTGGAGATGGTAAAATTTATGCAATACCCATTCGTGATAAAAAATAATGTAACTACCTTATAAAATATTGTTGTTAAAGTAACTGCAAAATAAAATGCTGAATAGATTGCAGCACGTTTGTATTTATATCACTGTCATAACGATAGGCTTGAATGACCGACTACTCATTTAACTAATCATATAGATAATAGCGATCAATGACCTTATACAGAGACAGCATGAATTTCGACAACGTAAAATCAACAAGTCATTTAACTATCAATTGCTCCATCTAGCATCAGCGTTTTTATTACAGGCAATGACATAGCAATCGGCTTTCTCATACTTGCTCATCAAAACACTTCGTAATCGTTAGACATTACGATCAACTGGTTTCTCAATATTAACCTTTGTAGATAAGCGGTGGATCGTGTAAGGTATTGATTGCTTTTATATAAATAGCGAAAGACGATTGATAAGAGACACAGTTACTTTCACTCCTGAGCCCGTCCCGATCATCATCACAACTGGATCGCGGCTCGGTCTGAGCACCTAGCTCACCACGATACTCTGCATCAAGACAATAAACATCTACGTCCATCTCTACTACCGCTGCCTTTATCTACTCATCACCTCCACCTCATTGATCCCTAAATAGAAAATATTCCTGGTAAAAAAATCTATTAATGCAACGTCCTCTCTGTGGAAGCCATATTCTCTGCTTAGGAGTGAAAATAGTAATTTACTTTACCTAATTGCTACACTCGGTGGCTAACTTAAATAATGGCATAGATACAATATAGAGTTGATAACTGAAAAATAGTCCTTAATAAAATTTTACACAGTAAGTATTGTGCATCAAACCTCCACTGTATGGAGGCCCATATGATCTTATTAGGATCGGAATTTGACTTAATAAGGTAGTATCTATTTATTATACAATAACACTTTTAATATTTATCTATTCCAAAACGTTTAGTCAGTACAATTTCTTTCATAGATT
Source organism: Rhyacophila brunnea (assembly GCF_057557595.1). Classification (NCBI taxonomy): domain Eukaryota; kingdom Metazoa; phylum Arthropoda; class Insecta; order Trichoptera; family Rhyacophilidae; genus Rhyacophila; species Rhyacophila brunnea. Next base: position 15,593,188 of record NW_028232893.1, on the reverse strand, counting down.
CAATTAATAAAATCGGTAGACAACACCAGAGCTGTTAATTTGTATGATTTGAAAGTTATTTTTGTCAAGCTAAATATTAAAATAACAGTAAGGTAAACGTACTAGTAGTTGACCACTTATGAAAAAAAATCAACAAAATGTACATCTTGATTGGTAGTAATAATATATATGTATTTTTAATGATTAATTAAAATATGTCAATATGTTTCATACATGTGCTTAGATAATATTACAATCTAATCATAATAATGCATAATATACATTTTTAATGCGAAAACCCATGAGTCATAATTCTAGAATATTATGTCAGATGGAAATAGAAGTTATGAGAAGAATAGTAAAAAAGTGGCGCGCCTTTTTGAAATGAACCATTTCCGGCCGCCGTGTCTGTGTCTATTGACGCCATATCCGGTGCGTTGCGTCACGAAGTTGGCGCTTGCGCAATCATCGTCAGTTTCTCCAGCAGTAGGGCACCAAGTTGGACGTCGTCGGTAGCACTGTCCGTGTGCGATTAGTTTAATACAATTTACTGTATAACAAAATGATTTATAAAGAATTGTAAGTAGTGATTCATTAAAAGGACTCGACCGACCGCTTTTAATTTAGCATTCCGTCCGTTTTTAGTTACAAAGTGTCGAAAAATCAATTGACTCGTCTCGAGCCGAGTCCTCGGTCCCGCCGTCTATCTACGTTTCCCGACGTTAATATCTGTCAAATGTCATTAAAAATTAATCAATTCACTTTTAATTTCATTGTTACGTTGGTTTATTGTGGATTTTTTACTATTTAAGGGATATATTCGAATCCAGGATGACAATCTGACACTGACAGATCGACGGGTCAAGGATTATATTTCAATGACATGCCAATTTCTTTCACGCGATCCTGCATAGCTGCCGCATATTTTTTCGCATGCTAATATAATGTTTTAATAATTATAAATGTACGCAGTTGTCATGTCATTTATTTAAGAAATTCTTTTATTTCAGCCGCTTGGCGCTGCCTTTGACAGTGGAAGAGGTGAGAACGTGTTCAATTCAATCATACCATACTACTCGTAATATGACATCACAGGTCGCTCTACTCCACACCTGATTCATAATAGTGGTTCCGATGCAGAATTATTATTAAAATCAAATCAGACCGCAGAGTTGCAAATTTATTTTGCACAAAATTAAGTATTTTATCGCCATTAATTTAGCGATAGACGAAAACTTATATTGTATATTTCCTGAATAAGCAGAAAATACACCTGACATTGGCGAACTTTTTTGTTCAAATTTCATTATCGACGTCACTATTGTTTGACAGACTAGAAAAAACAGATCTATTTAAATTATTTTTAATACTTGCAAACATTGGAATCAATCATGTGTAAAAAATGTTTTTTTTTTGTGGATTTCTTCTAAGATCAAGCTGTGAATTATTATTATTTGTTTCGCGATAAATTTAATAATCAAATTAACTTTTTATCTGTTTCAACCGACTGACGAAATTAGACAAAAAATAGTAAAAACAAAACAATTGTTTTAATATTATAATTACAGCCATTTCAGTATGCTTTCACAATACAATGAATAGAAAGATGATCTATTGATAAATTTATCTTAACAAAAAACTGTGTTCTACTGTTAATTTTTTTTGTTGTAACATAATTTATTTGGTTTTAGTTTTTTTTTTTAAATACAAAGTCTATTGTGACCAAATATGGCTATGATGAAAGATAATTCATGGCCATTAGTAGTTTTTTTGCCTCGTTGGTTCTTCGCTTATGTATTTAGTACTAGTAAAATGCCACAAAATTTTTAACTTCCAAATATACCTACTACATTATCAATTTTCTTATTGTTATAGCGTATTTAATAAATTATGTAAGTTATCAACATGCAAAATATCCTCGAGTTTTACAATTTCTACAAACAATTATTTGAATCTAGAAAATATTATTTTAGTGTATTTATAAGTTGGTTCCCTCTGATTATTTTTAGAAAAAAAAATGGCCAATTGAATAACTACCGATCGATTCCTCTAAAAATACTATCGGAACCTCTCTACAATATAACACAAAATCATAGATAAAATAATAAAATATCTGTAGATAAACTCATAATATTTACACGAGACTTTACGGTACAGTTCGGTTATGAGGATTACAGCGGAAAACACATTTTGAAAATACCCGATATTCTGGATTATTTGTTAGGTTAACCTAACCTAACCCAACCTAAACTTACCCAAACTAACAAATAATCCAGTATATCGAGTATTTTCAAAATGTGTTTTTCGCTGTATTCCTCATAACCGAACAGTACCGACTTTACTAATGTTCTCCTGAGAAAGAAACACATTTTTTTTATATTATATACTGTTGTTTTCTCTTATTCAGTACCAAGTTGGGCAGTTATGGGCTGTAGCTGAGGCGTCAAAAAATGAAACGGGAGGTGGTGAAGGAATTGAAGTCATCAAGAATGAGCCCTTCAGGGATTACCCGCTACTCGGTGAGATTATTTTTTTCCGCTTTATTTTAAACCCCACCCAATCTGGGAATATGTCACCAATTTTCAGTACTGTTCGGTTATCAGGAATACAGCGGAAAACACATTTTGAAAATAGCCGATAAGCTGGATTATTTGTTAGGATAACCTAACCAAACCTAACCTAAACGAACCCAAACTAACGAATAATCCAGTATATCGGGTATTTTCAAAATGTGTTTTCCGCTGTATTCCTGATAACCGAACAGTACCCAATTTTCTAATCTTACGCCAAAAAAGATTAATAACATAGATTTATATTGATAATACTTAGTACTTAGTACAATTTTTTTTGTATTTCTATACTACTCTGCTGTGTTTCGCATGCATGTGTGATTATGGAAAATACAACATTTTCGAGCATGTTCCGTGTTAGGCACAATGGCAGGTCCATTTAGAAGAGACCATTCAGGTGGTCAAAGGGCATTTTTATGTGTCACAAAATTCTAAATGTATGAAATTTCAGCAAATAGGGGACCTCTGGTCTACTGATTAAGTTGGCTACGACTGACTTCGCATTGCAGGTTCATTTCAAAACAACTTCACAGTTCTACTATGAGTATTATTTTCATTGAACTAAGACTACAATGAATAGATAATATTTTTGTTAGTTTCTAAAATTCAATTAAACCCTGCATAATCCAAGCCTGAGTAGATAATTTAAAAAAATATTCATTTATCTAAAATTATTAATGGTTTGGTTGCATAGAAGATTTTTTTTTTTATCAATTATGGTTTGGTTAAGGCAGGGCTTAATGAATTTAAAAAAAACTATCCAACACCGTTTGTAATATTGTGTATTCTTAATTCAACGAAAACAGACAAGTGTGACTGAAAAATTGTGCACCATTTTTGTCGGATCGCCCATAGCATAACTAAACTATTATCGTTTGGTTTAGGTAGGGTTTAATTTAATTTTAAAAACTAACCAGCAACATCTGCAAATTGTATTCTTAGTTCAATGAATACAAATAATTATGATTGACAAAGTTTAGTGTGCACTATTTATATCGGATGTTCACAGCCTACCTCCACCACTCGCCACTGCGGAATGTGTATAAGACTCGTACTTCTTCCAAATACTTGGCTAATTTTCTCATTTATTTTTTTACCGATTGCAAAAAATTATGAAAATTATAATACTCTGCACAAAAAAATATTGTAATTGGATTCGTTCTAAATGGATTATTGAATGGCATCTGTACAAATATATTATTTACTCAACTGCATTTTTATTTGCTTACTGAGGTTGACTTTTATTGTCTTTTGAAATTGTGCATGGCAGGTAGTATAATATATTAAGTATGCATATAATATTTTTTGATATAGCTTTAAAGTAATAAATTGTAAAATCGAATAGAGGGAACTAAAAATAATCATATAAGCGTTATCAGTTCTTTATTAACGCGGCCCTCGCAACCAATTGCGTTAGGCATTGACTTTTCCCACCAGGGGAGGGGTTTCAGGTTCGATCCTGATAAAAAAGAAAAACTGTTAATACAACCTCCACCTGTCTCCATATGATCTTATTAAGACCGAACATAGTAATAAAAAATATATGTATACTAGAGGTGAGTTGGAAATACTGTCACCAGTTTGTATACTCAAGTCTCGGATGAAACTACCCATATTCAGTATGTGCGGCCCAATAAACTTATTCCAAAAAACTTGTGATGATATCATCGCGAGTCGCTGTTCTGGGCGCTCGCCAGTTGGTAGACTTTCTACACTATTGACATTAAATGCGCGCGAACGAGATAGCACTTGAATATAGGTATATTTTAATTTATCAGTCTATTGCATTTAAATGTATAAACAATATGTCATAAATTTTGTGTCGCAGCACAGTGGTGAGATGACGAACAGGCTTAGGCTTGTTATAATTATGACCGCTCAAAACATGTTTAAAATAAAAAAAAATGACTGTTTTTCATTTTTGTTAACAAAAATATTATAACCTAACAGAAAAACAACTCATAAATTTAAAATGTGTTTAAAATTTTATAATAAATGGACATTTCGAAAAGCGGAGCTCAGCGTATTTTGAGCGATTCTCTTGAAGACGATACACAGTCTGAGTTCCCTGAGCCGATATGTATTTCAAAAATACTAATATGGAGTTGGTTTTAGTTCCAGTTGAGTATGAGACTTGTGTCGCATACGCACGCCAAACGCTCTATATAGTATTCCGAATACTAGTAAGTATTTTGAAACAAGTTTCGATACTAAGTATTTTTTTATACTGGTAGTAAGTATACTTAGTCTTCAAAATCGACCAGTTGTCCCACCTCTAATATATACCTATATATATAATATCGTCGGCACTGACTGTGGGGTTTAGCTGCTTCCAGGAAAATTTGCATTATCAAAATTCAGCAACCTTTTCCAACGTGAAAAGATTTATGCAATAAGCTCAGAAGAGCTTACTGGCCAGGCATGTGTTTTACCATGGCTTGATATACCTGGAGTCCTATTTCCTCTACACTGAGACAAATACCTCTTGAAAAGCTAGCGTCAATCTTGCCACTGTATCAATTTCATCAGTATATCAGAGAAGTTGCACAGATTTGCTATGAGTGACACCTCGGAACTAGCTTACCAATCTCAAAACTCTCACTTACGAATCTCGAAAGTGGAAAAATATTAAATAAACTTATACACATGTTCTTTATACATAATAGTTACATCCGTCTCATAATATGCATTAAATTTGACACGTAAACGTAATGCACTTTCAAAATTTAGGGACAGTCGTGTGATTTCTTTACTTGGTTTTTTATGGTCAAATATGGTTATAAAACAATGGCTTTTACCCTTTTATCTTATTAATCTGCTCTGTAGATGACACATGTTTGTTGTCTTTTTCCATGCTTATATTAAAGAGTAGATAGCAAGGGCATTGCCTTGTCTGAAACCATCATCAAATTTACCTCAGTTGGCCAAATGTATCAATAATATAAATTAGATTTTTTTTAATTTTGACCGTTAGAACCATTCAATGGAGTTTCGTTATCAATCAAAATTAAGACAATATGTGTACAAACATACTGAGAGTTTTAACTTTAATCCAAACAAAAAAAAATTAATACCATCAGAATCTGATTAATATACATGACAACCAATTAATTGATTGTAAATTGCAGACACATTTGATATATTATAACTCATGCGATTGTTATGTTATCTTCACATACTATCAAATATGTAGATAAGACTTCTGAAAGATATAATTTAATGAATTCTCACCTGTCAAAGGTGTGATAATTATTTCTATATCTATTTTTGTTGTAACATTTAAATGCCTACATAATTATTGGTCTTTTTATGAACTACTTATCTAAAGTACCAATTGATGCGTCATATCTATTATTGTATTGTACATAATATATCGGCTGCTTAAACTGCAAACCAGCTAACTGCACTTTTGACCAAAAATGAGATTTTGATGGCATTTTGTTATAAAGCACGTTTTCTATGCTTACTCAAAATTTCACACTCCTAAACCTATAAATATATGCTTTATCGTTCTTCACATAAAACAGCTAATTGCAGGTGCCAAATTTTCAATATCATAAATGGAACAACTCTGGTCTTTATATAAATTTTCTTTATACATAAAAGGGAAGCTATAATAGTGTATTAATAAATAGTGTAGCTTATTTGTAAAAAAAAAAATTCCGATTGGAATTGTTAAATTCCGCTTGATGGTTAAATTATTAAGTTTTTTCTCCCTCCTGAACAATTTGCCCAAATGGAGTTAGCCGGTTTGCAGATTAAGTAGTCGATATGCATTTTTATCCAGAATCAAATGAATACAAGTGACATACCTATAATCAAAAAATGAATTGGGAGCAGTTACTATGTAGAATTTACAATCGCATATTTCAATCACCCATAGTACTTCAATTGTTTCGAAAACTACGATTTTACCGTCAATACGTGGGTAAATGTTGTTTATCAGTTATTTCGTTTGGTTTCATCAAATATGGGATGCTAAAACATTAAAACTAGATATCTAAAACACTCATTAGTCGACTCCGCATCCTTTCAAATCGAGTTCAAAACAATTTTATTGAAACCATAAAGAATAAAAAAATAATTTAATTGATTCTGGTCACAATACACAAGTATTATTGGTTGCAATTATAATCTAATTTGTTTTATTTTTTTTTGGTTTACCGTTGTTCCGTAACATAGTTTTCCATGTATTTATTATCTTATTTGTTTATTTTTTATACTCTCCTAATCTATAATAGTCTCTGAATACCTTATTATTAAACTACCGAAACGTTGACTCCTTCGTGAATGCAGCATCTGAAGCTCAGAGCTATATGAAACATCATCTTGCTTCTCAGTACGGTTGCCACATATAAACAGCACAGTTAACCATCTTTTCTACTAAATTAACTAAAAATATTTACCACCAACTTTACATTTCGTACAAAACCTATATATTTCAACAACACATACTGCCAGTGTTTGTCTACCTCATGCACATCTGTCAAAACTCTGAAAAATTAACTCTGACAATCATGTGTCGTTTATCTTAGTCAAACGCATATTGCAAAGATTATACGTGTGCCGAATATTTTCTAACTCACTTATAGGATGTGTATAGATTTACTGACATAATATTGGTGTGTAAATTAAACTATAGCGATAATAACTGTTTATATACAAAAATCCAGAATGTTTGTGAAAGTAGCAATTTACTTAGTCATAATTCTGTATTTTGCAGGTGGAAAGTATTCATCGGGTCAGTACACGTATAAGATCTACCATCTGGCTTCGAAGGTTCCCAGCTTCATCCGCCTCCTCGCCCCAAAGAGCTCCCTTGAGATCCACGAAGAAGCGTGGAACGCGTACCCCTACTGCCGGACAGTACTCACTGTGAGTATCCACTGTACCATTCAATTATAGTGTTTTAAAGTCATCACACGCCGGCAGTTCTTAAAATCTACTTCGAGACCACCAGGAAATAAGATTAAACTCTTATACAATAATTTCCACCAGTAAGTGAACCAGATACGCCAGTCGCTGTATTGTACATTAAGTACATCTGTAAAGGTAAATCATTATACAGTGACTCCGTGGACGATTCGCAGATGTATTGGTATCATTTGCTACAATGCCTGTTTCAATACTAGCAAGAAATACCAACACAACTGTGAATCGCTTTTACCGTACCCGTCGTGCCACTGTAGAATGATTTATTGAGTGTCAGCACTATTGAGATAGCTGATACTGCATGCTAACAATAATTATACATATTGAGGTTTGATTAAAATCTCTGAGATTATCATTCTTCAAGTTGTTGCCATGCTGTGCACAATTGTGTATCTGTTTCGGCCCTACACTGAAAGAGACATAACATGCGTGAATGAGGTGGCCCAAATAAATGAAATAGATTTCTGAAAAATCTTCTAGTATCCTACTTAAGGTTGACACAATAAAATGGAGACAGATTCCTGCAGTGGTCCAACCTTCAGTCTGAAGAAGAAACCTGACAATGAGATGGTTTATCAGAGAAAACCGATCGCTTTCCTTCACAGCTTCATTTTACCATGAGCGCATTGTAGGAAAATAATTATAATGTTATTCCTATATGTCGGTTCTGACGGAAATGTTTTGTTTGCTTTTTTCAGAATCCTGGTTACATGAAGGAGAACTTTATCATCAGTATTGAGTCATTACACGTTGAGGACCAGGGTGATCAAGAAAATGTAAGTCAAACCTTTCATATCACTCACTTATGTATCCGTATTTCAAGAATATAATCTGGGATTATGACCTGACTTCTTTCAACGACTCTCTCCAGTTGTCCCTATCAATTTGACCACTTTCCAATTTGATACTCTAAATGTACAGCAATTCGTCAGTTCATTTTTGTTCATACGTTGCGCATGACCCAGCCAGTGCAATCTGCCAATCTTAATCTAATGAACGGCGCTGGAGTCTTCGTGCGAGCCATAGCCCTCAGCATTGTATCTTCTCTTTCAATAGTTTTCAAAAATTTAGAGACTCGCAACAGCTTTGGTTTCAATTCGCTCATCTGTAATAAAGCATGGTGATTGGCTAACACCGATGAGTTCGATCGAACACGGTTAATACATAGTTTGATGTTCAAAAAGTTGGATTAGCTGATGGATGGTACACGGTATCTTCCCTGGTTATAAATGCTCAAAGCCAGTGGCAGTTTTCCTCAAACCACAGGTGGCAGTCAATTAATCATAAAGTGTAAAACATCGTTCCAATGCGACTATTACTGTATTTTTAACACTCGGTGTAGACTTATCATCACACAGTTTAAATTTCGCATAGGGGCCTTCGAACCTGTTGTAGATTATGAACAAATGAAACATTAAATTAAACATTAATCAAATTTAGTCAATGGTTTCGTCATTCCGCAGAATATTTTGAATGATCACTATCTCTATAAATTCAATGATAGAGAGTGCCAACTCTAATGTAGTTTTTTGAATTATTATTCAATATTTTTGCTAATTTCAATTAATTTTAACAGTTTCTACGTGTGTGCGTTAAAATTACTTGCAATATTGCATCCATAGATAATAGACAACATTCTTATAGAAAATAGTGCCAACCGCTAAAAATAAAAAACACGCGATTTTGACATAAGTCGAAAATGTGTAGGCATATAGAAAATGATAAAAAACGTTCATTGAGTCATGCAGGTGTCGATGCAGCGCAGTACGCGTGAGGTGACCTTATTGTTCTGGTGATTTCGGCAGATTTTGCTAACTGACAATGTTCATTTAGAAGTTCAAAATGTGCTACGGGATAGAAGAATACCAAGAAAAATGACATCACACACTTTTTTCCCGTAGCGGCAGCTTACGGTGACAGCACATAATGTGATCAAATCCTCTCTGTTCTGGCAGAACACACTAACTGGAGAATATTAGTTTTGAGTAATTTGACTTTGAAGTTGTTAAAATGTTGGAAACGGTCTATCATATGAGTTATTAAGTAATCGTAAAAAGGATGACTTTAAAATAAATACTGTTTATTTATTAAGAAGGTTTGCAGACGGTAAAGCTTGAAATAAAGAACATTTTGGTATAACTAACTCAATATGTCATTTTTTCGAATTAGTGTCTTCTGCCAGAACAGTGACGAATTACACTTATATAATATACCTTTAACCGTCACTCTGCATAATGCCATTGTGCAGTACTTAAAACACTCCTATAAATGGTTAAATTTTTTGAAGAACAGTCTGTAGTATTTTTTTTACTTAGAACTTTTACAAAGTAACCTAACGCCATTATTACAATATATCGATCTTAGTTGATTGTTGTTGTACTACGATTTCTTATGAGTACTAATAATTATCAGATGAAGCATTTAAGTATTGCATGATGGCAAAATTAATTAGACAATAATTATTGGCTTGTAAGAGGTCATTTAATAGCTTCTTACCGTATTAGATATTTTATTACTCTGTTTTTTTTTATAATGATATTATATTATAATAAATCCAATATTAGCTGGTCTATTATATTGTTTATTTTTATTTACGGTCACGCTATACAATAATTGAAGTGCTAATTCAATGATAACAATTACTGATAAAATTTAATTTGCACTATTTATGTCGGAAGCCAGTGCATGTGTCTGCTAGTTCAGAAATAGGATATATGAATTTCTCCATGGAGTGATCGTGTGGAGACAGTGACAAAATGCTGATCGGCCTGCGTCTTTATATTCTCTTGTATAGGTCCTTTTTACGCTGTCGCTTGTCACTACATAATGTTGTGGACGGCGTCTATATACATATACTCCACCATTATGCTATGTCATTAACTGCGCACCACAGTAAATAGTGCACATTAATCTTCGTTAGTCATACGTATTTGTTTTTATTGAACTAAGACTACTATTTACAGATGGTGTTGGATAGTTTTTAAAAATCAATTAAGCCTTGCTAACCCAAACCATGAGAGTTTTGGTATATTTTGGGCGGTACGACAAAATTCTGCACACTTTTTCATTCATACTTATTTGTTTTTGTTGAATTAAGAATACATATTACACATATTATTGGTTCATTTTTTTAAATTCACTAAGCCCCGCCTAAAGCAAACTATAACAGATAAACAATATTATCCGATCTATAAAATATTCAAAGTTATGTATGATTTGATTGCATAATTTTAGATATTTTATAGATAGACGAGTATTTTTTGACTATTATCTATTATGGCTTGGCTTTCGGAGGGTTTAATTAAATTTTAAAAACTAACAAATACTATACACATTGTAGCTTAGTTTAATGAAAACAAATACGTTTGACTGACAAAGTTTAGTGTGCACTATTTATGTTGGATCTTAACAGCCTACCTCCACCCTTCGCCACTGGCGCACGAGGTTACACACTATTCTGACACGTGTGGTGAAAATTCATTCTTTATTATTGATTACAATTTTTTAATATTAACAGCACATAAGCGTGTAGTTCGGTAGTTTTTACAGAAAATATGACTTAGTTAGAGCTACGCCGAGTGAGAGAAAACTATACAATAGGCTTCATGTAAGAGCAGTCGGAATTAATAACGTTAATGATAATTAAATTTAACCTATGTAATTCGTCCGCAGTAGAAAAAATCACAATCTGCGCAATTTCAAGGTTAAGTTGTTCCACTATAAAAGTAAATGAACCATAAAATAATATTCCTAATCATAACACACATGCACAACACACTGTGTTTACACATGTCATATCAGTCAGAGTACTGATCGTACTGTTTTGTTTCTACTAGTTATATGAATTTTGAATTGACTTTATTCACTTCAAAGTATATAATCGGTCATACTGACTTGTATAGTATAAAATATTTTTTAATTGAATTCTGCCAACCTGTTTTATTTTATTTTTCAACTTTGTCGATCATTGTAATATTAATGGAGGCCGTTGATTATATTAATATTTAATTGGCGGGTATTAAAGAAACACTAGTTCACCATGAAAAAATCTTCAATAGCGATGGAGCATTTATGAATAAAATGAAGCAAAAAAAGGATCTTTGGTCTACTGATTAACTTAGCTACAAGTGACTACATTGCAGGTTCATTTGAAAAGAACTTTACACTTCTAAAGAGTTGTCAAATTAGTAGGTACTATGGATTTTTAAAACGTCATAGCAGACATTTTTTTCTGGTTCCTACCAAAATTTACATTTATGTTCAGAATTATTTGACAAAATGAAGCGCTCACTTTCAAAAGCGGCTAAAATAGTTTTATGCAATTTTGAGATAAATTGAAATAACATTATACTATATTTTATTACCGTTTTATCCGATTTTGAAACTAAGCTAGATTTTTAATAATTAATATACGTATTTAGCTGAGTTTTGAAATTAAAACTCAGACCATATTGCTATGGTAGACAAATATATCGCACCGTGAGTGGCCACCAAGGCATCTGCAAAAGACATAGTTTGGATATATTAGGGTTTGAAGTCTTCGTTTTGTTAGGAGAAATACAGTTTCTAAAAAAAACTATAATATTTGGTTGTTATCCACATTATATAGCATGTTCTTTCAGTTACTTCACTTTTACATTATCAAGTTCACGACTTTTGCAGTTGTTCTCATTTAATCTCGAAATTGAAAAATTGGTTTTACACTCACGGTGGGATATATTTATCCAACTCAAAATACCTGAAAAACCATTTTAGCCGTTTTTGAAAGTAAGCTCTTCAAATCATTATGGAAAGATACACAGTTGTACAGCATATACGAATTGTTCAAAATATTTTTAAATACACTTTTTGACGTTTTTTTTACATGGCTCTGCGTTTGTGCATTTAACTTTTGTACACATTTTCAGTACCCAATTATGTATGAAAGTCAAGGACTGCCTCTAATATAACATTTATACTGAGTACATAATTTTAAAACATCTCATGCATATCGTCGCTTAAGAAACAACACCGCGGAAGTCATTTAATTACAATTTTCAGGGGCAAACGAAAACCCTCTCAAAAAATTGAAAATTGATACCTTTTAACTTATTTTTTTTGTGTTTAGTTAAAAAAATGTTTTTTTTAACTAAACACAAAAAAAAATAAGTTAAAAGGTATCAATTTTCAGTTTTTTGAGACGGTTTTTGTTTGCCCCTGAAAATTTTAATTAATTGACTTCCGCGGTGTTGTTTCTTAACCGACGATATGAAGAAAAGAAGAAAGAACTATAAAAATGCGACAAGCATTTCATGTAACAACTACTAGTTAGAATCGTCGTATAATTCAATAAGATGCCCATAGCTTAATTGGAAAAGCATACTGCGCGAATCTAGCAGATACAGGTTCTAGTCCCGTCTGGTGTCATATTTTTTTTTCTACAAAATGATTTTTTCTAGTGTGTAGGTATATGCATGAGATGTTTTCAAATTATGTCTATTCAGTATTTATAGATTGCTACATTCTCAAATCTTGTGTCTTATTCGTTGAATAAAATAAATAGTTTATTATAGTATTTATACTCTAATGTTGGGAATAAAATTGTTATATCCTTTCATACAAATCAGTTACATGTTTCACACATAAATATGGTGACATGATAACTGCTCCTAATTATTTTTTTAATTATACATCACTTACTCGTTTAATTCTCAGCCTCTCAATTATTACTAATATATAATGCAATTATGAAATTGCATTCATTAATATTCAAATTGATGCTTGTTGTATAGCAGAGTAGAGTTTCATACATCACGTAACTATATTCTTTATCTCGATAGATAAGATAACGTTTGAAACTAATAAAAGTTGACCAGATTATCCATAGATAACTACCAAATTGTATTGACTTATTGTTTAATAACAAATAACTCTGTTGTATATACCAATCCAGCACGTAGGCTTCAAGTTATTAACACCAGCACATCTATTCCAATTATGTAACGCCGTAACAACTTTTCATTATTCTTCTGCATACAAGATAACACTCACATGTTAAGTATGTACATTTATTAGGAATTGCAATATCAGTATTTCAAAACCGGTATCGCAATATTTTTGAATACCGAAATACCCGTATTAAAAATAATACAAAACCGATATATTCGGTATTGAAAGTTAAAACAAAATGTATTAATTAACATAAAATATTTATCAGGACTGTAATTTTTTATCGGCTTACGCGATGTCTAGTTTACTCCCGTTGCCCTTCGATGTCCTTGGTGCACAGTGCAGATTTTCGAAATACGTTTATGTAGTTACAGTACTCTCTCAGTAATCCGCCACTCTAAAAACCAAACAAAAACCGTAAATTACCTAAAGTCCCAGTCTGACAGTAGGTACCTACCTAGTATAGAATATAGATTAATCAACAACAAGCTTGAATCCTCTTTTCTGTTCAAGTACAATTAGTGAAAACGGCGGATTATAGTACATAAATACAAAATATTGTAAAAATTAAGACAGGTATTTCGTAAAAATAGTTTTTATCGAGAAATTTGTACTAGCAACTTACGGTTTTTTTAATGATCAAAATCAATTATGTGGGTTATACATACAATTATACATATTAATTATAGACTAACAGCCGTATTCATACAGTTTTGAAGCGCACTCAACGCAGTCACTGGTTTATCGGCCGAATAAGAAAGCTACAAAAAAATGAGATGCGCACGGAAATGAAACATGGCGGCCGGGTTTCCACCTCCTGTCAGTTTGACACATGACGGAGCATACTTATATACATACGTAAAGAGTCGGCAAAAATGAATTCATTACACGTTTTTGTTGGTTAGAATTGTCATTATACTATAATATATGTAATACATCCTAATTATAATTGAGAACCCATCAATTTTGTAGATTCGGTAGAGCATTTGCGAACTTTAAACAGTAATTGTGCCGTTTAAAAAACGCATCATGAATTTTAATCCATAGTCTAGCTAGATACAATGCTCCCGTGGTTCGATTACTCACTAAAGACGTCATAAAAAATGCAGTATTTCCCATGGATAAGATGGATTTACGTAACTTTACGATAAAATAGGTACTACATAATAATATGAGCCTACTAGGTAGTTACTGCTTTATTTAAGATATTATTATATGCAATTGGAAGCAGTCTTCATTGTTTCAAAATATCACCTAAACTGTAATAAACAAGATTAAAATCTCGAAACACACTGGTAAGACTGTCATAGGCTGATTGGTATATGATAATAATTAGATCCTTTTTCATATCTGTATGGTACATTAACATTAGGACAGATTCTCGCAGTCAATAAAATGTCATCTCATAACATAAATGAAGTTAGCTGCGAGACAAAAGTGTGGCCACTCGATTCCAAAAGTAAATATTTATATTGTTAGAAGTGTAAAATAAATATGATGTCATAACTGATAAATTATTTAAAGTACATGATAATTATTCATTTATAATTATTAAATTTATATGGTACCGTTTGCACATTTTTACACCAATTCACAATTTCAATATTTTAAATTAATTATCGGGGTATCAAAATTTAAAAATTGGTAACATTAGTCTCGGCATGACGCGTATTACGTCAGAGATGTGACGTCACTATTCAACAGAGTCGTGTTTAGGTTATGCATGCAAATTTGCATTAAATAGCTTGAATGTAGTTTGCTGTTCTATGCATACGCCAGTAAGTTTATTAACTACATACATATAAAACAGTAAACCACTTGTTTTTTCTGAATATTGTTGGAAGATTGTGTTATCACAATTATTGCCGTCATCCTCAGAACTTTCTGCTATCCATTCTTCTAAACAATCGCGTTAGCTCTTGAGTTTTCAGTCGCCTTCTGAATCAATTCTTCTAATGGAACTAAGTCTTCCGGTTCCTAGTTTTCATCATCTTGAATCATGGAGGGCCACAGCTTTTTTCACAGTTAAATTATTGCTCGACCTGCCTTAGCCACGTTAAATACGACGGCGGACAGCTGATATAGACACGCGGCGGACTATAAAATTTTACATATGAATTCCGGCGAATTATAAAGCTAGATTTTGTGATTCTAACTAGTAAAAATATTTACAAGATAAAAAGAACTTTTTATATACAACGTTTTTAAATTTTCTGTTGAATCATATAAACTTGACTTGACTAGCTTAAACGATCAAAAAAATTGTACTTGATAGAAATACTGAATAATGAAATGTCATTCCATATATATTTCCATAGTAACGCACGTATATATTATTTATAATAATTTAGTTGCTAGGACCCCGTAGCAACCAATAATGGTATCGAAATAACTTTTCATACAAAACAGAGTTAACTAAAAATGAATTCAATTCTACCTAAAGATGGCTAAAAGTATTAAAAAAATGCATTGGCATCGTGTTCTGATATATTCTAAAAGTTTAAAATGTCTAGCTAGTCGGGAAGTAGCAAATCGATTGCAAGATTTGTACCGGACAAATAAGAACACGACCTAAGAAAAACGTTGTAATAACGGCGGATTATATTAGTTGTCGCATAATCGAGCGGCGGATTACCGAGAGAGTACTGTACTTCCTTGATTTTAAATGTATGGTTATCTACTAAAGAGTAGTTTATACAGTAATGGAGAAAACTAATTTTGTTGAGAACAAAAACGTGAGCAACATCTTGTTTGATTTTACTTACAAGAATAAAGTGCCAATAGTTCATCTACTAGGTATCTGTAAACATCAGCATCTCCACCATATCTTACCTTTTCCTGTTTTCAAAGGTTTACATATTATATGTACCTATTTGGATATTTTTGCTATAATATCGTCACTGTTCTGGCAGAAGACACCAATTCGAAAAAATGACATTTGAGTTAGTTATACCAAAATGTTCCTTATTTCAAACTTTACCATCTGGAAACCTTCTTAATAAATAAACAGTCTTTATTTTTAAGTCATCCTTTTTACGATTACTTAATAAACTCACATTATAGACCATTTCAAACATTTTAACAACTTCAAAGTCAAATTACTCAAAACTAGTATTCTCCAGTTAGTGTGTTCTGCCAGAACAGAGACGATATATTAAGGCGATACTTCAAGTGAAACGGCAAATAATTTTCAACTATAGGCGCGACGAAATTTTGGACTCGCTGTCAGTCGGAGACCGAACGTCGAGGTGTGAATATGTCAATTTGTTTCGTGATGGTGACGGGGGTATTAATTCTTAAATCGTGTAAAGATGATTAAAAACGTTACCCATTTACTTTAAAAAGAAAACATGTCAATGAATATATTATTATTGTTACTAATAGAACAATAAACTGAACATTAAATGGACGCATGTCGGATTTATGTGACATATTTCGTTCGGCATGCGTCATTTGCACCCGCGACCCGCAATCCGCGCATCACCTAGCCACGATCTTTTAAGACCATGCCTCAACTGAGGTATAGCCTTAATATTTTGAAAAGATTTTTATATAATATATCGTCGCTTAAGAAACAACACGGCGGAAGTCAATTCATTCAAATTTTCAGGGGAAACAAAAAACGTCTCAAAAAATTAAAAAATAAGTTAAAAGGTATCAATTTTCAATTTTTTGAGACGTTTTTTGTTTCCCCTGAAAATTTTAATGAATTGACTTCCGCGGTATTGTTTCTTAAGCGACGATATATTGGTAGATACTGTTTTTTCCATATATTTCACGAATACCGTTATTCACTAAGAAATACCGGTATTGGTATTTTCATTCAATATTGCAATCCCTATTATATATCCACAGTGTACGAGGGTTATTTAAATCTCAATGGAATACCTGTCAAATGAAAATGTTCAGTTACTAAACTAGAACTTACCTGAAGGGTGCTACGTTTGCACAATGTCATTGATTTTTTTTCCATTTGACGAACCCCCAAAATTATAATGCATGAGCAAGATGTGATGTGAGTTGACGATTGAAAAAAGAAACAGCCAGTCTATTTAAACAATCATCTGTTGCAATGCTACCATTTTGTTCAATTTATTTGTGTTGAATCAGACAGTTTCCGATGTCACATATAATAATGTGCTATTAAAATATGAATATAATTCCACATAATTACATCCATGTAAGGTTAATTACCATATTAATAATGGAAAAATTTTAATACTATATGCAAAGTAAAAAGTTAACTCTCATTTTCACTCCTAAGCCGAGCATATGGACCTCCATAGAGTGGAGGTTATAGTAACTATAACCGCAGATTTATTTATTATATACTGATATATCTTGTTTGAAAAGACAGATCCTGTCAATTATTCTACATAATATGCAGCTAAATACCGAATATATAGATGAACATTAATTTGTTATGAGCTTTAATGCTGATACATTGTTCATCTTTATCCACATATCGCAGGCATTCGTGTTTGTAGGGTCCACGTCTCAGCCTTGTATGACAGACTCAGTCTCGAGAGTGTTTTGTATAGCCGTATCTTTGTTTTTCTGTATAGTCGTTATCAGAATCATTCATCATTCTCTTGGCTGTATATACAGTAAAAAATATCTGATGAATATTCTGTGTTACAGGTCCATGAACTGCCCCCCGAGAAGTTGAAGAACCGGGAAGTAGTATTCATCGACATTGCCAACGATCCCGTTTCCCAGAGTGACTACAAACCCGACCTTGACCCCACGACCTTCAAGTCAGTCAAGACTGGCCGCGGACCTTTCACAGGCCCAAAATGGTGGCACCGGCAGAAGCCTGTCATGACCTGCTACAAACTCGTCAGCGTTGAATTCAAATGGTTCGGTTTACAGGTAATACCAATACTACATCATCATCCAATATCTCAGGGCCAAATACTTACGCAATCTAATATAAATCTGTCATGATCGTGTATCAGCGCATTATTTTTTAACAGCCTGTGGCACACACTTTCCGCTGCTTTAAAACAGCGGTCCCCAACCTTTTGGACCTCGCGGACCACTAAACCCAAAATCTTGAATCCTGCGGACCACTACCACGTATTTTGTCCACACTTGTTAAAAATTCGATATATCAATATAATGATAAAAGAATTATAATAAATAAACTTATTAACACAGATATTCATCACGAAAAATGCAAAAAAAAACATGTTGAAATTTTATTTTATTAAAAAAGAATCAATACATAATAAATGTACAATGTAAACAAGAGTTATTGCCATCTTCCTGTTTCACATTATCATCAAAATTAGGAAACATTTGCAGATCTTCTTCAGCCAACCGCGTTTGCCACAGCAATATCTTCCTTTGATATGCATCAATTTTGCCTCGCAATGTGAACACGTCCGTGTGCAGTCTTTGCAAGGACACGTTCAACTCGTTTGACAGAAAAAATGTCTGCCAGGTATGCAAGCTTCGCCAGCCAATCATCGTCAGACAAGAGATCTTGGAACTTCGAATTATTTTGCTGCTGAAAGAATAACTTGACTTCTTGGCGTAGGTCAAACAATAGGGTTAGTACTTTGCCCTCACCTCGGTGTGAAAAAGGATATGAGTATGCTGAAGGCCCATTTCTTCACAAAGTGCTTCAAAGATTTGAGAATTTAGCGCTTTGTGATGAATTTCGATGACAATTTCAATTATATCAGATAGTACTCCATGCAGTTCTGGAGGTAATTTTTTTGCAGCAAGTTGCTCACGATGTATAATGCAATTAGAGATTGCAATATCGAATGAATATGTCAATACCCATTTTTAGGTATTTCTTATTGAATACCGGTATTTCTTAAAGAGTTTCAGGGCATTATTGGATTTTAATTTAATGAAAATTACTATGCGGACCACCAAAATTCTCTCACAGACCACCGGTTGGGGACCGCTGCTTTAAAACATGTGCCGAAAAATCCATATTTTCACAGTTTTAAACCATTTTCATTTTTACCAATGAAACTTTAAATATTTAACTGGTCAGTTAATCCAAAACATTGAATAAATTAGGATTGGATAATCGGGAATTTACCACACGGGTACCCTTGTGAATTCGTTTTAAACTTAATTCTTTTTTACAATGTAGAACATAATTAATGTTATTTTTTTAGTTTATTAATATGTTTAGTGATTTCATACTTGTTTTTTTTAGATGGTGAAATTTCGCTTATCGTGACCATGTCCCCAAAACGTAACCCTCGCAATGGCAGGTTACCTGTAGTTGTAAGTAATCTAGTAATGCATTGATATATTTTAATACATATTGGTTTTGCTTTCTCGTTTCAGAATAAAATAGAGAGTTTCATCCTTAAATCGGAGCGAAGATTATTCACCACATTCCACAGGTAATTGACACTTACTTACAAATTAGATTATTGGTACATAAATTATTGCAATTCGCTGGGACTACTTACAAGTAAAAAAATACTCGTCAAGAAGTCATGTCAGACTCGTCATAGTGGGATGACGTTAATATACGTAATACACATTTTCATATTTTGATTTTAATATTATAATAATGTTATTCATGACGGTAAAAAGTCTATGCTTGCATCTGAAAAAGAAAATATTACAAAATCAGTATTGTCATTGAAAGAAAGTATTGATTCTTTTCGGTGGATCTATTCTACGCAAGGCGGCTATCGACGGTAGTTTATCATATTTATGTATTGAGGTATTATACAGTAAAACCTCGTTAGTAAGAACACTGATAATTCAAAATTTGCCGTAATTCTAAATTTTCCCGAAAAAAAAGTCCCTTGAACATTATTTTCAAATAAAACCATACCTTTAATTCGAATTTCGTAATTCAAAATGATTTCAGAGTCCCTGGCATATAAAAATATTCAATAAATCGTAATAAAGTACACTATTTCATGGGCCAGTCATTGAAAATTGTGACAGACTTTCCTTAAAACATCAAAAATTACTTAATTTATGATGGTAATAAAAATAATCCTGACATTTTATGACCCAATTCGGTAGGCACACCTATGATCAGAAACAAAATTAATACTTTGGACGCTGAAGACGCACCTGGCGCGTAATGACCAGGCGGCCGATCGATGTAATTAACGTGTATTTTAAAGGTGGTAGTTAAAAAATCATTATCTAGTCAGCAGCAAATGAGTTAATGAAAATCAAAATAAAAAAAAAATTTCAAAATTTTTATATTTTTCCCCCATACATTTCGTAATTTGTACTTCGAATTTTTTTTCGATTTTCGGTACCATGGAATTCGTATTAACGCGGTTTTACTGTAATTCTTACAATAAATTAGCCGTCAAAACTGTCTATCTTGCTCTGAAAGTTGACACAGCCAAGAGAGGGGCTGTTAAAACATAGCGCTTTTTGACAGTTTAGACCAGTCCTTCTCAAAGTGGGCGATAACACCCCCTTGTGGGCGCTGGAGGCTCTCAGGGGGGCAGTAGAAGGCTCAAAGAAAATTAGGGAGCGTTAAGGAAATCTAGAGGGGCGATGGCAGACGAATTTTATCAATAAAAATCAGACGGAATCTAGACACACCACTTGAGATGCCATTTACTACTCGAATGCTTGGAGTCCCGTGTAGATGGTTAAATTAGAGTAGCTTACGCATGTAATAATGTGGATACAGCTTTATATTTCATGTACGTAGTCCATGTTTAAGTTAACTAAATAAAATTGTGATTCCCGATATTTTTTATATAAGTTATTTCTTTTAATGTTAAAAAAATACTTCTAAATATGATTAAGTTTAATATGAGTTTTATTTCCTCTTATTGAAACATTCTTTGATCTCAGAAATAGGATATGGGTCACACCCTATCTATCCTATCCATATAATAATGCATGTTTAAAAATTATACTTTCAATAACTGTTTTTAAGATACGCAACAGATGGTAATATAAAAAGGTAACTAAGTTAAAAAATATTGGGGGCACTAGATTTTTTTTAAATCTCAAAGTGGGCGGTGGTCGAAATAACTTTGAGAACCTGTGGTTTAGACGGTTAACTTATTGTGACATTTAACCGCCTCGATTCATAAGAGTGCTTCACAAGCATAGTAAACCAAGTCCATTCTGGTTATTTTTGAGTAAGCTAGGTTCAAACATAATATTTGAGTATTTCTTATTCTGTAATATGATAAACTACAATAGTCTAAACTAGATAGTCGCCTTATGTATAGAATAAACCCACTGATGGCCCTAGCCACAATACACATCAACAGCAGAAGGGAAGAATCAGTACATCCTTAAGTACAAACTAATAATACGGTGTTGTGTTGCAGGCAAGTAGTCTGCTGGCTGGACCGCTGGCACGGCCTGACAATGGCGGACATCCGAGCCATCGAAGAAAAAACCAAAGAAGACCTGGACAAGCTCCGAATCCAGGGCGAAGTTCGCGGTATGGTCTCCGACGGAGAGTAAACGCGCCTCCCCTCCACCCTGTTACCATAGACGGAGTCAATCTAGGAGACATTCGCAGGGAGACCGTAGATTATCTGAAGACCACCACGTGGTTGCTCACAGTGATACCCTTCAGCTCATTCATCATTTATGCATCCGTATCGAGTTGTATGAATTATGTATTGAAACCGCTTCGACTATCGACGGTTCATTTTGTCAATTGAATTTTTGTAGAATTCCACACATTAGTAAATAATATTATAATTCTACACGGTATAAAATTCTTCCATAGCTACCATTGTCAAGACTATCAACTTAGTAGTAAATTTTTGACTTATGCTGAAATAGCTATCGACTAATTTAATACTTCGTTGAATTGCAAGTGTATGTCGTATTTATTAATAACGATGTTAGCCTACTTTCAGACATACATTTTGTATGTAGGTATATATCTTCCAGATTTTCTAAAATATTCTTCGAAGAAATATATACTGCATACCTAAGCTACAAAATGTAAATCAACGCTTAATTAATTAGCACATCGAAAGTACCTAATCAACGCGTAATCAATACAAAATTTATAGAACTCAAATCCAATTAAAAGGATGAAGACATAGAAATTATTCCTTTTTATGTTTATTTTACGAAGGATTATTAAGTTAACAAGGAAAAATTTACTGTCAATAATTCTTATGTAGAACCGTTTTTGGCTGATTATTTTCTGCTGAATATTTTGTTTATTAAAATTTTTGGCATTAGAAATTAGCATTGTTGTAAATAACATTTATGAGCCTTTGGGTATCGCGTCAAAATGTGTTTGAGCGACATCAGTCACTCCATAGATTAAGTTGACTAGAAAATTGTCTTTAACCTTGCTGAGCAGTCACCATAGACACAATATTTTATTATCTGCCCGTTCATTTCCTAACAAACAGAAGAAAATCTGTGTTATTGTCGGTAAAACTGTGATGCATTACAATACCCATAGTTTCCATGTTGACACGGTTTTAAATATTATTATTTTTTACCGTGGTGGTACGTACATTGATCTCGATATTTATTTTTGTAGTACACTATAACAGAATGTCTATAAATAAAAACACGGTAGTTAGTATCCCTATATCTCCAAAAATAAATAAATATATCAGTTAATTTTCTATAAAAGCCATTGAATTATTATTGTTTTAACATGGGAGCTACACTAAGGTAAACTTAACTAGTTAATTATTAATATTGCATAAATTTATTCATAGTATGTATTATTATATCAAAATATTTATTCTTCATAGAGATCTGTCAAAAATGTATAAATTATGGTCATTCATGTTCCAAATTTAAAATATATCTTATGCCTACTTAATTTAAATGTTTTGGAATACTTGATGATTTTTATTTGCAACATTTCGATGAAATCATATTTTACCGGCGACATTGTTAGTTTTGATTGAATGCTGTGTACAGGATTTGCAGTGGGTCGTCCATTTTATTTTTAATAGGAATTATATTTTTGAATTGCAAAATATAGTCTATTTGATAATAAGAATAATAACAGTCATCCAATTTATAACTATATGCAGGCATTTGGAATCTACAACAATTGAAATCGGGTATTTTCGTTATGTAGTAGAAAATAATAGATTTTGTTGTGAAATTTATCCAATTTCAAAAATACTATGTTGTAATTATAATTTATATAATGAGATATAAATATTTTTTAAAAATACTAGTTATAAAGGTGCGCTTTGATAAAATTGTGTTAAAAAAACGCTGGTGTTAAGTTATTAATTTTTTTTTTTTTGAAAGTGAAGTGTGGATGCGTAATGTATAAGTTTGAGAATTTTGATTTTCATTGCGTCCTGTGACAGCCATGTCATATTTATGTCTTTTAACCTAATTTTTTCCTTGTCTGTTGAAAAAAATATATTTACTAAAGACAGCATTTGAAAATCACATCTGAAACAGCAAAAAAAAACATCATCGCAGTTCAGACAAAAGTCGGTAACAACAAAAATATTTTATACAACTTGAAACTTTTGTTGGATATGCTTTTTTGCCGAAATGGTGACGATATATTATGTTCTTTCGTTTTTTTGTCTCTTCAGAACGTTGGATTTAATGAATGTAAATAAATTAAGTTAATGCCATACCATAAATAATATCTGAACGTCAATTGAGTTTGGTGGTTTTATGTAAAATTTACTCTATTTAATTTGTTGCATGTTTCATTTCATACAATGTAGTATTTGAAAATAATTATTTATGTAAAATTTTACCAAATAGATTTCTCAAATCTGATTCTCAAGTAAATATATTATTTTTTATTGTTTTTTTTATTTTAATATATACTTTTATTAAATTTGTCAGCAAATTTTGGAAGAAAATATTATTCCCTATGTTTTTGATATAAATATTTTACCACCCCTATTGCGTAAAATAAAATATATGAATGTATAAAATCAAACTAGAAGTTTTACTTTTTGCACATGTGTAAAAAAATCCTCGATACCTATTCTATAAAATAATATATAGATGGATGTACACAATGTCCCATTGGTTGTAGTGCATGGAATCTAACTTTTTTTTTCTTCTGTTTATTCATGGTGAGAATTAAAAATATAAATTTATCTTTCATGATTAATAGGGAATGTATTTGGATGACTTAATAAAAAAATAATTTAAGACTTTGCAAATATTATTTATAATATTACATTTACGAGAAGGAATGTTTGATATGAAAAAAAAACGTAAAATAATTTAACATTGCAACAGATCTATTTCAACGTAGCTCTTTACATCAAAATCTGATTAGTTATGCTAAAATGTTCTGAAATATTAAATGTCAAAAATAGTCAGCTAATAATCACTTCTCTCAAAATAATTTCAGCAAATGAGAATGGCATTGTACCTTGCCATGGGCGTAATTATATTGAGTAACATTTATATTATAATTCATACAACATTAGAATTTATATGATTTAACTCCATCGATATTGCAATGACTTGAACAAAATGGGAGCATTACAACAGGCGTGTGCTTAGGTGTTTCTTAGGTTAGTCAAAGTAATTTTGACTGTCAATTAAAAAAGGTCAATGGCGTTGAACACGCGCAGCACCGTTCTGGACAAATTTTACTAAATTAACCAAACATTTACGTTTAAATGGTGCTATGGTTTTAGTAAGTTGAAATAGATCTGTATGATAAGAATTCCAAATTTGAATTTCTTCCTTTCTCTGCTTTTACTTTTACCATAATAATTAGGGTTGACAGCTTTTTTTCTGTCAAAATTGCAGTGAAAGTATTCTTAGAATAATCTGGTTATAAACCTAGTAATGGAAGTTACAAAAATTTTTCATTTCCTCTATAATGGCTGTTTATCTTGATTGATTTATATCGTGTAATTAACATCTTTAGTTATAACTTAGAGAAAAACTTTTAGATAATTTATTAGTTGACCGTAAATTAAATAAATTTTAATAATTTATTTTGCCATGAGAAGCCTACAATGTCAAAAAAAAAAAAAAATGTCCTATACTATAAACATTATTCGTTCACTTTGCCTAATTAATTTAATAAATTATTTCATAGTGCGATACGATAAATCTATTTTCTGTTTAAAACATTCCAACCAAATCATTGAATTCTAAAGAATATTTTTTTAATTAAATTTAGGCAAAACCCCAGTAATATATCATTAATAAACCACAATGGAATCTGCCGCGTAAATGCCATTTCAATAATAATTAATAGTAATTGATAATATCTATTATGTATCATCAGTTCATTGGTCGAAATGCATGTGTAAATTTGAAAAATCACACTTTCACCGAATCATATGTAAAATATTTTTTAGTAACTTTCAGGGTGTATAAAAAAAAATATTAGATATATCCCAAAACAGGTACCTACACAATGTATTACGTAGGTAGTTCTATTCTAAGCCACCAGTAGTCAAAATAAATAATTGGATCGCTTTATGCAGATTTATACAACAGGTCGAGTGATGTACAAAAAAACAAAACAACGCCATCTATTAGTAAAAGTTTATATAAGAAAAATTTGAAAATACAAAATTAATATTGATCCACGTTATTTTGAGTGAGTTTTGAATTACGTGCCATTGCGCAGATACTTAGATATGTAAGAGACAACTAATTTTCTGTTTTGCTATAATATTGCTTTATCTATAAAATGCATAATGCCATCCAATTGGCTTATAAATAGGTAGAGACAGGGCGGCGCAAACATCTTGTATTGTCTGTGTACGGGAGATTGTGTTGGTGCGCTTATTACTGGTACTCACACGGTCTAGTGTAAACAGAAACTGCAACAGTTTGTGTATCTGCTATAGTATTAAATAAAATTTGATATCAGCAATAGATTGGAAATGACTTTTTATAATCAAGTGGGGCTTAAAAAATTATTTGTATATTATTATTTATTAATGTATTTTTAAAAAAATGAATTACAATTTGAATAGCGCATACTGAAAAATTATTAAAAAATATATATCATTCAATACTTAAACGAAAGTCCTTGTATTAATTTTCAATGTTACCATTAAAAGTTAACTAGTAAATGTTACTATGCTTCCATAATATTATTAGTAATGATCATATAATTGGCATGTTTTTTTTTTTGTTAACTTGTGGCAGGTGAATATTATTTTTTTACAGTATATTATTTTTTGTAAATTTTTACTGTACGGTGCTCAACTAATCATTAGATTCGAGTGAATGTTTTAACAACGATTGTATTTTATATAGTTCATGTATCGAATTAATACAGTGTGGCTATATCTCATTTCAACGTTGTAAAAATACAAGAAGCAAAACATATAGGTTATGTTTTATTTCTTGTATTTCGATAATAACGATAGAGTGAAATAGTGCTATGCTTTATGTATTCATTGGACTACTATAGATGTCGTTAATTCACAATAAAATTGGATTATGCCAAGGTGCACTATAATCAGGCCATAAAACTAATATCGATCGTACTACTAGTTATTTCTCATTCTTTGAATATGACATGGTAAATTATTTGCAGAAAATGATGATTGTTGCATATTGAAATGGTAATAATTTTAACGAAATATGCAATTGAAGATCTTCATTTATTGCAAACATGTTACCAAATTTCATTTGAAGATAATCAATAACTAGAGCATTACCATCGTGATTCGCAATTTAGCCTAAATATAGTCGACCTTGGGTTATGAAAGGATATGTCACTCCACAAAATATTAAATTAAACATATTTCCAATAATTATTAAACAATTCTTTAACGTCTAGTATTATAGCTGTAAATTTAATGTAAAAAATATCATTCGAATGAATAGATCTTGTTTTGTGTGGGTTGGCTTATTTTTACATAAGATTCAATTACTTACATATTCACATAAGATCATATAAATATTCAAAATGACATTGTGTTATAGAGTTTGAGGCGCATAATAAGATACATAATTGAATAAAAAAACTTTTGAAAATATTTTATTTTGATTTTTTTTTTAAATACGCATGAATTTATCAATTTTTATTGTTGAATAAAAATTTTTCCGTAGCTATGATTATCGTTAAGAATGTACTTTCCCTAAGACCTACATTTTAATGACATAAATGCATGTTCGACATGATAAAACTATGAGATTAAATACAATAATTATTATTACTTTATTTATCAATAACTACTACTACTTCGAAATCGACGGGCAATCGAAAAAAAAATCGAATTACGAAATGCAATATGTGATGACAAAAAACTGGTAAAACTTTTTTGTTTCAATGTTGTAACACTTACAGTTGTGACTATTATGGTTCATTCATCGAATTAGTGGAAATCGCTACATACTTAAAGGCAGTGGCGACTCGTCCATATGCACTGCGGAACTGCAGCACCCCTACGCAAATTGAGAAAAATGTAATCTTATAATATACATACATTCATGTATATTATATGAAAATATCAATATTATTTAAGCGTGTATTAAGCTCGTCCGCTCACCGATACATCCAATAATTATCATACAACGCGGTACTAATATCAGAAAGTGACGCATCGCATGATTTTGTGTAGTACCGTTTCGATGGAATGGTACTGCCATTCCGGCAGTATTTTGTGTTGCGTCCGTGCGGGTGCAGCGGCTCTGAGCATGCGCGCGATAGCTGTTGAGAGCAACAAAAAGGTGATAAGACATTTTTTCAACGAAAAAAGACAAGAATCAATTTTATAATGAAATAAAAATACATGCAATGTTTAATTTTAATAATTAATCCAAATAAACATTTTTTTTATTTTTAATCAACTGCACAGCACCCCCAGATATCTTTTCCACGAGCCGCTACGTTTAATGAATTTTAGTAAATTTAGTGATTTACAATGAGTTTCGAATTAACTGGTTTTACTGTACTCTGGTAGATAACAGAAGTCTTGGTATGACGAAAGGTCATTAAAACGCACAGTGCAATTTATGATTTAGGAACTCAGACAAAGTTGGACTGGTAAAGAGTGAGATAAGTAATACGTAATATTCCAACAGCAATGTGTCCCATATTACTGTAAATAGTCTAAATATACCTAAACATGGAAAGTTTTTGACAGTGCACTATTTAGGCAATGTTTTTGGTAAATTAAAATTAATTGAGTTGCCCAGGTGACCAAGTTCTATATACTGTAAATAATGAGGTATTGTTTAAAGGAGAACAAGTCAAGGACATTCGAATTATATCGGTTCCTATGAAAATAATAACACACAAATATACATTATCCATCGTATATACTAAATGGTTATATATTTACAAGCAAAGCAGTTACATGTTTGAATCCAGTTTTCTGTATATATCGGTATGTATTGATGATGTGATTACTGCTCTAACTCATACCACCTCAATTTATTGCCTTGCGAAGCTATTTCTATACACAATGCGGCTATCAATGGTAGTTTATCATATTTATGTATTGAGAGGTTAATTGTTACAATAAGTTAACCATCATTTGTCAAAGAGTGCTATATTTAAACAGCCCCTCTCTTGGTTGTGTGAACTTTTAGAGCGAGATAGACAGTTAACTTATTGTAACAATTAACCGCTTCAATACATAAATATGATAAAGTGGTAATATTTACCATTTTAGCCATCGATAGCCGCCTTGTGTATAGAATAGCTTCGCTGACCATAGAATGACAGCATATTTATCGTCGTCAATTTGGAAAGCTTTTTTATAGATAACATGCTAATTATGCAATAACAAAAAAACTACTGTAATACGATTACAGATGAACAATTATATGAAAATCTATTCACCGATTGCATTGTCTAAACTTCGAAATCATAAACGTGTAAGTACTGAAATAATCCATTCTATCTTACGAGAGTAAGTGAAAATAAGTGCATGTTTCATTAATTGCTCACTAAATTATTTTTTTGTTTGCATGACATTACGTTTGATGGCATTATTGACTAATTGTGTTTGGATTCAAATGTTAATGTCATTTGATCAGCTGTGACCACTCCGCCATTTATATTAGACACATATTTGACATTGTTCTATTAATCTATTCCAAATTCAAATACAAAGCAGGCGTTCATCTTCATGATCGATCTATGTTGAAAATCAGTAGCAATAAAATTAATATTTAAAGCCGTATTTATTAACGGAAGGATATATTATAAAATTAGAGTATCCTCATATAGTCATTTCCTATTGTACAATAAATCTACGACCACCTGAAGAATATTATATTTTCGCCAGTCTGGCAAACTTAAGATTAGAAAATGCAATAAACAT
This sequence comes from Rhyacophila brunnea, assembly GCF_057557595.1. Classification (NCBI taxonomy): domain Eukaryota; kingdom Metazoa; phylum Arthropoda; class Insecta; order Trichoptera; family Rhyacophilidae; genus Rhyacophila; species Rhyacophila brunnea. Next base: position 15,563,574 of record NW_028232893.1, on the reverse strand, counting down.
ACTCTTAGCATAGCTAGAAAATGACTATGTGTTTCGTGGTATGCGCATCATGCTTAGAAATATGCAACTTACTTCTTAGGATCCGACAGAAAGGTACCGTGTCATATTTTAATGACGCAGTCGGTTCGAGATTGGTTTCGGAAACCCCTGATCTACTTAAAATATGGTTAATAAAAATCGTAAATTAAAAAAAAACATGACAGTTTATTGTTACATTGTTGAGAAAATATGTCTAAATCAAAATTATAATATAAACACTGTTATGTAGGCTGTTATAACTGCCTATAACGGCATATTTATAATAAAATCATCATCATTAATTGGTCACTCATACTAACAAAATATATCCATTCTGCTTTATATTCAAACATTATTATGTTCTTATAATCCCAATACAATGACTAGTTTTTTTTTATAAGAAATTGAAAAGAAAGTGTTTCACAATTGATTGGTTTAATGAGGTGTACTATTCTACTACTATGCATCCAGTGGTAATGATTAATGCAAGAGCTTAACATCGAAAACGTTGTCTACAAAAACAATTTTTTTAGGACAGCCAGAAAATATTTAATAGAATCGATCAACAATAATTAATCTTGGTATATGCTTTGATCATTATAAAACACCTAAAAAAATAAAAAGAACAATCAATCTGACAGATTTTTTTTGTAGATAACACTTTACGTTCCGTGGTTGTTTCTTATAATATATAATCTGCTAATGTTACTCATATTTTCATTAATATTAAGAATTTCAGTGTAAATTTATGTATTCGGTTCTTATTCATTGTTGGCTCTTTATTTTCTTTAACAGTAATGAATCCTTGTAAAGAGTAAACAATAAAATGTTAACATGATTCCCATTGGTTGAATTTTAACTGCAACAGCCAATGGTGTTTGTTTTTTGAAATACACCGGGAGGGTCTTTTTAGTAGCTTCATCTGAAAATGAGAAATGTAACAAACCTTGCTAAAATTAATTACCATATAATACCAATTACCGTATTGTATCAATCAGTAACGAAGGGTAGAGGTAGGCTGTTAAGATCGGCCATAAATAGTGCACATTAAACTTTATTAGTCATACGTATTTGTTTTTATTAAATTAAGACTAGTTTACAGATGGTGTTGGTTAATTTTTAAAAATCAATTAAACATTGCCTAAACAAACCATAATAGTTGTGGTGTACTTTGGACGATACGACAAAATTATGCACACTTTTTCATTCATATTTATTTGTTTTTGTTGAATTAAGAATACATATTACAGGTGTCGTTGGTTAGTTTTTTTAAATTCATTAAGCCCTGCTTGAACCAAATTATAATAGATAAAAAAATATTATTGTATCTATAAAACATTCAAAGTTATGTATGATTTAATTGCATAATCTTAGATATTTTATAGATAGATGAGTATTTTTTGACTATTATTTATTATGGCTTGGTTTCGCAGGGTTTAATTGAATTTTAAAAACTAACTAACACCGACTGTAAATTATAGTCTTATTTAAATGAAAACAAATATGTATGACTGACAAATTTTAGTGTGCACTATGTATGGCTGATAAATCTGAAGAAGTTTCAGACTCTGATAGTGATATTATAGATAAACAATAAACTGTTTTTATTGTTATTATATTATGACATTCATCTATGTAACAAAGTAAATAAGGATTCGTCTTAAAATCGATACAATAAGCTAATTAGGATGTGGAATTGGAATAGTGGATCGAATATTGCCTCTAAATCTGTCGCCGCCGTGTTCTAATCCTGGGGTTGGGTGGAATTATTGGATTCAGAGCATGGACTTCAGCGGGTTGAGCAAATATTGGTTAATAACTCTTTCTCAGAAAATTGAGTCAGGTAGATAATCTCAGGCAATATTTTCCACCTCGGACCTAGATAATATCCTGCCTATCCCGTAGATGATTGTGCGTGACATCAATCATTAACTGTGCAGCTGTGCCCTTGTGGCATCACAACCATGCTGTGGAATACATTTTCTTTTTTAGAAGTCATCTCTCTATTGTCACCTTGTTATTCAAATGAGATGTTGTATTTCCAAATACCGAAAAGTCCAAGGTCCACAATTCAATTTTTTATTAACATAGACATTTTTGTATTTCAAGTATAAATTGTTGAAAATTAATACTACCAACTGAGGGCATTTGATGGAATGTGAATTTAACTTCTAATTGATTTAAGTTTTGTACTATTCCATTTTGAGTCCATTTTTTGTGACTCAGGTTTCATCTATCGGCATATTGCGGCACTATCCACACTCACCGATGGAAAATGCACACTAGCACAGCATAGAGTTAATTCTCGTATATATAATGAATTAATACAATAAAAAAACATGAAAATCTTATTACTAAGTATAGATGTGAGTATAAAAATATTTACATAAGATACCCACTGAGAATATAACATAATATTAAAATATCTCCTAAATAAACAATGGCCATAGGTAGTGTTGGAAACTTAATAAAATTAGATATGTAATAAGCAATGTTACCAATTATATTAAATAAAAAACAAATAAATAATGGTAAGATATAATCCATAATGGGTAACCTGAATGCGTTAACTGTTGTACAAACCTGGGTCACAAAAGACAACTCAAATGGAATAGTACAAAGCTTATATCGACTAGAACATAAATTGTTGATTTTAACGTTAATATTTTCAAATTAGAACTGTATGCCCATCATTTTAATTAATTAGTTTCTGTAAACCATTAAATTTTTATATACTTTTGGAAGTTACACTGAAAATATAAATTGAATTTTTATGAATTTTTTGTTTAGATTTTGACCACAATATGAGGACTTATCGGTTTTTGGAAAAAGATGCCTTATTCTGCTTTTTAATGATTTATTGCTTTAGATTGTTTTTACAATCTTTTTTCATTAAAACGCATTTTTACTTATTTAAAATTTTATTGGGTTTTTTTTTTAAATATTCTTACCGATTTCTCCGGTAAGTATGTATTTATTGTAATAAATGAAAGAAATATTCAGGTAATTGGTAACTTGGATGGTTCATTAATATAGACATATTTAGATGAAGAAAAAAAATAGAAATGTACATTTTCACTAATGAAACGTTAAGAACTTCCTCGGTAGGTACAGAAACATTTTATTATTAAATGTTCGGATAGTACTTCCACAATATCTATGTAAATAATGTGTAATAAATGGTTGTTAGAAAAAATAAATTTAAAAAATATTTTGGGATGTTTTAATAATAATGCATTCTGCAGATTAAAACGAACATTATGTATGTCAATTTTGAAATAGTTAATACTTAAAAAATGTTGTATCGTCAAGTTAATATATTTCAAAACTAAAATTAACAAAGACACCAATTATTATGAACAATTAAAGCAGCCACAAATGTAAAGTTGTTTTCATTGAAATGTTCCCAACCATTGATTGGCCCTCACTCCTCATACTCCAAACCAATTTGTATGATTTTTTTAATTCTTAATACCTTCAATTTACTTTATAAAGTAGAGTATATGCTTCATAACTTTTCACTCCGGCTCTAGGATGAAAATTCTCTAAATATTCTTAAAATATTTTTTTTACATATAACACCATGAGTGTAAAACCAACGTATTTGCAAATTTTTTAATTTCGAGATTAAATGCAAAACAACTGCAAAAGTCGTGAACCTGATCATGTAAAAGTGAAGTAACTGAAAGAACATGCAATATAATGTAGATATAAACCAAATATTATGTTTTTTTTTTAGAAAATCTATTTCTCCTAACAAAACAAAGACTTCAAACCCCAATATATCCAAAATATGTCTTTTGCAGATGCATTGGTTTTACACTCACGGTGCGATATATTATCTATCTTTTTATTACTACATATAAAGTAATACAAGTAAATATCATTTGATCTAATTTTATGCGAGGTAATCAGGCAGAGGCGTATCAGTTTAGTAAAAAGTGCAAAGTTATAAAACGTATACTCTAATAAAAGGTATTTGCGTTTTTTTGTCAGTTTTTTTCAAAAACGTAAAACCTGTATTTCACCGTAAATCTCAAATTACATTGGTAGATTCTCAGGCCAACCGTCTGCCACGACCCGATCGTCTCCGATAGTGAAAAGCCACTTTTGAATCGTGAGCGAATTGGAACAATTCCTATTTTTTCAACACGATTCACCTACAATCCTATCGAGAATTGCTGAGAACGTATGAAAATATTAAAAGTTACCACCCGCTTTGTGAGTTGCATCGCTATAGTTAGTTGTGCCATTCTGTATTCATCAATTCAACCATCAACATCTCTCTGCTCAGCACTATCCGACTATCTTAAGATGGCAAAGAATCAAAGAACCGCATGCACTAACGTCGAGAACACACTCCTCATTGAATTGATCCACACTAGAAACAGTGTGGAACATTAAAAATCCATTGTATTCGAAAAACAATTTAAAAAAATAGGATCTTTGGGGAAATCGCAGATATATATAACATACAGACTATACAGTTAGCTCTGGCAGTTGAATTTTGATATAAAAAATGCGAGAGAAAACTTACTATTCAGTGTAGCCACCAACCTAATGAAGAAATAGGTTTTGGTAAACCTATATTTTTAATAATAGCAACACTACGTTTATTGTAAACCAATCTTAAGCAAGGATCAACGCAATTGAATCATTGCGTGTAATGACGATTGATCATGACGGTCGGCGTGGATCGTTGGATCTGCGTACCTGCCAGTGTAATTACGCCTTAATAAAACAACTCATTTACAAATATTTCGTTAATTTTATTATGATACCGTTTCGTTATCTTTACTTGCAAGATTGTTCCAAATTCCCGTATCGCTAAAGTGAAATTCCTTCTCTATGAGGTATAAAGTCAAACTTAAAATTTGCGCCTTTGTCACACAACTCATATCGATATTGTGACTTGCGATAATTTCATAGGAGATACTTTTTTTTTCATGGGCCTTCAAGAGAGGTGCGAGATATTTCTCAATGGAGCGCCACTGGTACAGTAAAATGTAACAATTCAAAAATATATCGTGAGAAGTAAATGTGGATTTCAATTTACCGTGAATAGTATAAAGATTCAACGAAGGGACTTTTGTTGATAAGGAATGACGTTTCATTACTTGGTGTAACTCAATAGTGGAATATTTATTATCCAAAATGGTGGATATATTATTTATATTGTCAGTTCCTTTAGTACGATCGCCTTGTGAATTTGCATACAATTGAAAAGAATCACTCGACGAGGATAATACATGCAAACTTATGCATTTCTTGTCGATTGTTTTGAAATACTTCAACCGCTCGTCTGCTTTCTTCTTGTAAAACACCAAACGAAGAATCCGTAAATTATCCATGAGGCACTGAAACTCGGGTACTTTTTTTAACTCCAAAAACCGTTCTTTTACTGTTTCGTATCCTAGTGTGTATATTTCAAAGCATCTTCGTTGGGCCTCCAATGATACCCCTTCATCCGTCAGAAACTTCTGTATATTCCAGAATGATTGATAATTCACGTTTAAAAGAATAGGCTTTTTTTGAATTATCTCTCTGATGTCTATACCGGCAAGACTCCGAACCTCCAGAATCTGTTTAACGTTATCGAGATCCGCATGCAGAATTCCAAAATGAGTAGCTATTTTATTGTTGGGTATTTTAATACATGTTTGTATAATATTTAAAACACTGTCTATCTGAGAGAGGGGTCGATGCTTTATTCTAGGGTATGTTATTATACATTTTTGAAACGTTTCAGGCGGTAAATCAATATTCAATTCGAGATATCGCGACAGCACACGCATCCTCGCCTCCAGCAATGTCGTCGTGTAATCAGACATGGTTTCAGACATCGGCGGAGATGTCGGCCAAAGCGACAGACACTTAACCAACTGGCGCTGTACGTCCACGTCATCGGCCAAGAGCCCGTCATATTTGAGTTTAAAAATTGTTTTTTTAGAAACTATCGTAACATATTTTGCAAGAGTATCTGCAGATATATTCTTGAAGCCGCACTCCAACAAGGTCTTACATCTGTAGTCCACGGTGATGACTTTCATTTTCGAAAACATTTCAATTTCTGCAGGAGCTTTTCTTTTTATGCCATATTTATGAAACAAATTTTCCATAGAAATGCTGCGATCACCCTTTGTTGATTTTTTTAAAAGATATGATTTTATTTCATTCACTGGAACATCCATATTCTTCAATTCGTTCGTTGGACGCTTTTTCATGTTCACTCCTCGGACAACGTATTTCATATAACCCTTTATCCCGATGAATCTTTTACAATCATTCCTAACTATTGGCAATAGAATCATTTCTATATTTAAATCCACAACATAATCATCAAGGTTTATCTATAATTATAACCTCCAAATGGAATAAATAACATGTCAAAATTCAAAATTATTGAAAGTTGACATTCGACTGATGTAGCCAGTAGCCAGGAAATTAAAAAATGTCAATTGTGAATCCGGGTCTCCGAATTATGAAGCTGCATCAAAATAGCACAAACATACACAATTTTTTTATAGAAATAGGTAGAGGTTTGCGACATGTTAGAGATATTATTTTTTACAATCCGTCCAAAGAAAGTACATGAATTTAATTATATTCTTAGTAATTCACGAACCGAAGTACATTTGAATTTTGTGGCTCATTTCATTTATTTGATTTATATTATTGTCTCCTATATTATATTATCCTATAAGATCGAAAACGAAATGAGTCGAGAGGTAAAAATTTGTCGCGGTGTAAGACGGGTGTATATTGTCACCTCTGCTATTTAACATTTTTATACTCAGAAGCTATTTTCAAGGAAGCCTTACAAGGTGAATCGGTGGGTATTTTAGTTAATGGGAAACATATTAACAATATACGATTTGCCGATGATACTGTGCTGATTGCTGATAGTTTAAAGAGTTTACATCAACTGGCAGAAAAGTTTAATGATGTCAGTAATTCTTATGGTTTAAAAATGAACCTCAAGAAAACAAAACTATCAATAGTATCAAAAAATAGCAACACCTAGTCCAGGCACCAACACAAATTTTAATTAACACTAATTAACAGCGAACCAATCGAACGTGTGACCCATTTTAATTAATATTTAGGTTAATGGGTCAATGAGAAAATGGGACCAGTTTCAGGAAATAAAAACTAGAATTGAGATCGCACGGAGCGCCTTTCTCAAAATGAGACGTCTCCTTAGCAATCGAGATCTTAACCTAGGTCTGAGACTGCGTATGGTACGTTGTTATGTTCTCTCAATTCTTTTCTATGTTATGGAAGTATGGACGCTAAACCAAGAGATGTCACGGAGACTTGAAGCTTTCGAGATGTGGCTGTATAGAGGCATCCACAAAATTCCTTGGACTGATCGGGTGGCAAAATGTTGAAGTTCTCAATCAAATGGGGAAGGACCGAGAAGTTCTACGTAGTATCAAAACCAGGAAACTACAGTACCTCGGCCACATTATGAGAGGACAAATATATAGCATTCCCCAACTCGTCATTCAAGGAAATATCAATGGTAAGCGTAGCAGAGGACGGCGCCGCATTTCTTGGCTTAAGAACCTCCGTGGTTGGTACGAGTGCAGCTCTACTGAACTGTTCCGGGTAGCAGACGAGAAAAATAAGAATATCACCTTGATGGTGGCCAACCTCCACCAGGGGATGGCACAATAAGAAGAAGAATATATTTGTAAATATTAGGATATCGTTCGATATTGAAAACACACCAAAAGTGGCACATAGCTATCTCGTTTGGAGGTCCATTTACCTGGAACACCCAATGTTAAAACTCCAACTTTTTTGCGTGCATTTGTTTGTGCATCGTTAGTGCACGTTTGTGCACGATTTTTTTTCGTTTGTGCACCTATAATAACCGAAAAATTCCAATTTCAAATTGGGTGTTCCAGCTAAACGTTGGGTCACCCAATGTTGAAATTTAAACTTTTTTCGAGTGCATTCGTTTGTGCATCGTTAGTGCACGTTTGTGCACGCGTTTTTTCGTTTGTGCACGCACATTAAGGGGGTTATTCGCATTTCAATTTGGGTGACCCAGCTAAATGCTGGATACTTGTGTCACTAAACATGTGTTTTTCCTTAAATTTAAATTGTAAACACTTGTGCGTTGGTAGTGAACGTTAGTGCACGATTTTGTTTTGCTTTTTCACCTATATTTAGCGCGCTATTTATTTTTAAAGTTTGTATGCAAAACCTGACTGGGTGGGTTTAAAAAAATATTTTGTAGTTAAATCTCTTGTTGCTTAGCTAGTGCGCAATTCTGCATACTTTTTTATTTTTTTTTCTCATATAGTGCGTGAGTTATTCTATATGAAATATTTAATGACCGTTAAGTAGAACCACCCAACAAACTTTTTTAACTTTTTATTAAGTCATCGATTTGTCTATTATTGGCTTACGTTTGTGCACGTGCTTTTTTTGTTTTATCGATTATATCGTGAGAGATATTATTTTTTAAATTTTAGTGACTTGATACTTGAACCATTAAATTTGCCTTAAAATTTTTTTGTTTAGTGCATCCGATTAAGTTAATTTATGTTAACTTTTAGCACGATTTTTAAAATTTTTATCTCTTATATTAAGCTAGTTATTAGATTTTGAGTGGCCGTCAAGTTTTAAAACCAAACATTTTTTTTCCACATTTTTTAAATGCACACCTTTGAGTAATTTAATTACATGATTTTTCATGAAGTTTTTATTGTTTTTCCATTTAAATTACGCGAAAAATTCGCATTTTTCCATTTTCACTAAGTACCCCGTCAAAATGTTCTGAACAAAAACGACCGCATCCGTTTGGAACATCCAGTCAAAAGAGTCTCCTCAAAATAGCCAAAACGGTGTAAGGTGCACTAAATATGTCGGTTTATAATAGACTACCTCAAAATTGACAATTTGATTACACAAAAGTGTCAAAATTACAAAATCATTCTACTTTCTTAACATTTATCTATTTATTAATGATTTTGAATGGATCAATGTCAGTTTAATAAGGAAAAATGCAGTCAATTATATAATTATACTTACCTACTGTTTTTTAAAATGATCTGTAATAAAAATAAATACCGTTAAGTTATTAGAATACAATTAGGTATGCATACTTTTGAAAAATGCAATAGGTATATTTTTATGCAACGATATTTTCTTCAAAAGATAATATTGGAATGACATTTATATTTTTTTTATATAAAGGGATTAACTTGCAGGCACTTAACTCTTCCTAATAATATTTGCTTCTTCTTTTTCTCTGTTTCTCCAGGTGGTGCAACGTATGCTTGTAGTTCTGGTAGGTGTTATGTTAGGAGAGAAGTGTTAAGTCACTTCATATTATGCTATTCAGAATCGATATCAAATAAAGTTTTGTAGGTTCTTTAAAAAGTTATTGCCTCTGACAGCTTCGACAATTGTTTCACGCAAATGGTTTTCTTTTGAATGTGTGTGTTTATTAGTTCTTAAACAACGTACCTACTTACATATCTGTTTACATTTATATTTAAACTCATCACGATTATGAGTTTTTAAATGACATATTTGTTTAGGTACTACTTTCAAAATAAAATTCATCACACGCAAATGGTTTTTCTCCTGTTTCGTTTTATGAGCGTTAAGATGATTTTGTGCCGAGCCTCCGTATAAGTAGTCAATTTATTTAAAAGGTAATTCACCATTTTGTATCTTTACATATGTTTGAAGATTACTCCGTCGCGAGCATCCAAATGAACATACATTGCATTTATAAGATTTTTCACGAGTATGTTCTATATAATAAGTACATATTCATTTCATGTTTTTTAAGACAACAAAGTCGTAGGCATTTATATGAATATACATCGAATTTTAAAGGTTTTTCACCAGAATTTGTCACTTGTTAGTTTTTAAGATGACTTAGTTGCGAGCATCTATATGAACATACATTGCATTTATAAGGTTTTTCACCATCCACCAAAAATGGCCGCGTGCCTTAAGCGTTGGCATATTGCGTCAAGGGTCTCTAGTTCCAATCCTCGGTCCGGAAAGTACGCATATTATTCGCGAAAATCTATATGAACATACATTGCATTTATTAGATTTTTCATCAGAATGTGTCATTTTGTGTCTTTTAAACCTTTAATTTGCGAGCATCTATATGAACATAAATCGCTTTCGTTAGTGTGTGCACCAGTATTGTCATTCCACATGTTTTAAGACTACTAGGTTTTTTAAATGACATATTTGATTACATTTCAAAGTCATCACTCATTACACGCAACTGGTTTTTCTCCTGAATGTGTAAGTTTATGAGTTCTTAAGCAACGTATTCGATGCGATGCTGCCAAAAGTTGGTAAGTTGATAGTTTAGGTATTTTGAGTTTACCACGGATAATATGTCTATACTTATATACGTTTGCCATATAAAAATATCAAGTTCATCCGATTTTTGAAACATAGTTTCTTTAGCAGCTATTCATTATGTTAAAAATACGTAACTCTTGATCGTTCTATTTACCAACATCAGAAGACTGTAAAGATGTTTACAGTCTTAATTTAGATAAGAATCTAACTAATGAAACGTAATGGTGAAATCTTTGTTATACTATTACCTAACAGTTTTATTATTTTTTAATAGTTAAGCTAAAATATAAGACTTCCGAAATAGGTTTGTAAATATTATGGTAAAATGGCATAGAAATTACATTATTTTCAACAGAAGGTATATGGAAGAATTATCAGAAACATATTCAAATAACATAAACTTATTCAATGAAAGAACTTATGAACTTACACATTAAGGAGAAAAACCATTTGCGTGTGATGAATGTGATTTCCAATATAATCAAATATGTAATTTAAAAATACCTAGTAAGCTTAAAACATATGGAATGGCAATACTGATAAAAACCTTTAAAATGCGATGAAAGTTCATATAGATGCTCGCAAATTAGTTTTCTTCGATTCCCATCTTGGTTGTATACTCATGGCTGAGGATCTTGACCACTGTTAAATTTTGTTATCCTTTGAGCGACTAAGACTTTCAAGCCTTCTCGATCTTCAGTTTCTCGCAAAGCAGAATAAATGGTGGCCGCAGTAATCGTAAAAGACATGATATGACAAATTCTTTCAAAGAACCTAAATTTAATCAGTGCACATATAGCTGCTGGCAACACAGTAGTTTAAAAAGACAAAAGTGATAATAAATAGTGTTGAAAAACCTTATCAATGCAATTATTGTTTATAAAGATGCTCGCAACCTAGAAACATTAAAATCTATAATATGAAACATAACGGGGGACACCCTCATTAATGCGATTTGTGTACATATAGATGCTCGCAAATTAATATTTTAGAAGACAAACAATGGCATATTATAATGAAAAACTTTATAAATGCCATGAATGTTCATATAGATGCTCGAAAATTAGTTGTTTTCTCCTCTCTTCTTGGTTGTATATTCATGGCTGAGGATCTTGACCACATTTAAATTTTGTCATCCTTTGAGCGACCAAGACTTTTAAGCCGTCTCGACCTTCCGCTTTTCGCAGAGCGGAATGAATGGTGCCAGCAATACTCGTAAAAAACATAAAATAACACATTGTGACGAAGAACCATAATGTGATCAGTGGACATATAGATGCTCGCTAGTTTAAAAATAAATTAGATGACAAAAAATGTGTTCAAAAACCTTATAAATGCAATATATGTTCATAAAGATGCTCGCAACCTAGAAACTTAAAATCTATAAAATAAAACATAACGGGGCACACCCTCATAAATGCGATTCGTGTTTATATAGATGCTCGCGAATTAATGTTTTAAAAGTCATACAATGACACATTCTGATTAAAAATTTTATAAATTCAATGTATGTTCATATAGATTCTCGCGACGTGGTAGTCTTTAAATACCTACATATTATGACACATATTGTTATCGAACATGTCCATTACTTATAAGATCTTATAATCCCAAATCCCATATGAGATCATTTATGAGGGTGTGACCCGTTATGTTTTATTTTATAAATTTTAAGGTTTCTTGGTTGCGAGCATCCTTATAACCATATATTGCATTTATAAGGTTTTTGAACACTTTTTTTGTCATCTTAAGTATTTTTAAACTAGCGAGCACCTATATGTACACTGATCACATTTAGGTTCTTTGTCATAATGTGTTATTTCATGTTTTTTACGAGTATTGCGGGCACCATTCATTCTGCTCTACGAGAAGCTGAAGGTCGAGAAGGCTTAAAAGTCTTGGTCGCTCAAAGGATGACAAAATTTAAAAGTGGTCAAGATCCTCAGCCATGAGTATACAACCAAGAAGAGAGGAAAAGACAACTAATTTGCGAGCATCTATATGAACTTTCATCGCATTTTAAAGGTTTTTATCAGTATTGCCATTCCATATGTTTTAAGCTTACTAGGTATTTTTAAATTACATATTTGATTATATTGGAAATCACATTCATCACACGCAAATGGTTTTTCTCCTTAATGTGTAAGTTCATAAGTTCTTTCATTGAATAAGTTTATGTTATTTGAATATGTTTCTGATAATTCTTCCATATACCTTCTGTTGAAAATAATGTAATTTCTATGCCATTTTAACATAATATTTACAAACTTATTTCGGCAGTCCTATATTATTTTAGCTCAACTATTGAAAAATAATTAAACTGTTAGGTAATAGTATTACAAAGATTTTACGACTGCGTTTCATTAGTTAGATTCTTATCTAAATAAAACTGTAAACATCTTTACAGTCTTCTGATGTTGGTAAATTGAACGATCAAGAGTTACGTATTTTTAACATAATGAATAGCTGCTAAATAAACTATGTTTTAAAAATCGGATGAACTTGATATTGTTATATGGCAAACGTATATAAGTATAGACAAAGTATGTATAAGAATCCGTGGTAAACTCAAAATACCTAAACTATCAACTTACCAACTTTTGGCAGCATCGTATCGAATACGTTGTTTAAGAACTCATAAACTTACACATTCAGGAGAAAAACCAGTTGCGTGTAATGAGTGATGACTTTGAAATGTAATCAAATATGTCATTTAAAAAACCTAGTAGTCTTAAAACATGTGGAATGACAATACTGGTGCACACACTAACGAAAGCGATTTATGTTCATATAGATGCTCGCAAATTAAAGGTTTAAAAGACACAAAATGACACATTCTGATGAAAAATCTAATAAATGCAATGTATGTTCATATAGATTTTCGCGAATAATATGCGTACTTTCCGGACCGAGGATTGGAACTAGGGACCCTTGACGCAATATGCCAACGCTTAAGGCACGCGGCCATTTTTGGTGGATGGTGAAAAACCTTATAAATGCAATGTATGTTCATATAGATGCTCGCAACTAAGTCATCTTAAAAACTAACAAATGACAAATTCTGGTGAAAACCCTTTAAAATTCGATGTATATTCATATAAATGCCTACGACTTTGTTGTCTTAAAAAACATGAAATGAATATGTACTTATTATATAGAACATACTCGTGAAAAATCTTATAAATGCAATGTATGTTCATTTGGATGCTCGCGACGGAGTAATCTTCAAACATATGTAAAGATACAAAATGGTGAATTACCTTTTAAATAAATTGACTACTTATACGGAGACTCGGCACAAAATCATCTTAACGCTCATAAAACGAAACAGGAGAAAAACCATTTGCGTGTGATGAATTTTATTTTGAAAGTAGTACCTAAACAAATATGTCATTTAAAAACTCATAATCGTGATGAGTTTAAATATAAATGTAAACAGATATGTAAGTAGGTACGTTGTTTAAGAACTAATAAACACACACATTCAAAAGAAAACCATTTGCGTGAAACAATTGTCGAAGCTGTCAGAGGCAATAACTTTTTAAAGAACCTACAAAACTTTATTTGATATCGATTCTGAATAGCATAATATGAAGTGACTAACACTTCTCTCCTAACATAACACCTACCAGAACTACAAGCATACGTTGCACCACCTGGAGAAACAGAGAAAAAGAAGATGCAAATATTATTAGGAAGAGTTAAGTGCCTGCAAGTTAACCCCTTTATATAAAAAAAATATAAATGTCATTCCAATATTATCTTTTGAAGAAAATATCGTTGCATAAAAATATACCTATTGCATTTTTCAAAAGTATGCATACCTAATTGTATTCTAATAACTTAACGGTATTTATTTTTATTACAGATCATTAAAAAAACAGTAGGTAAGTATAATTATATAATTGACTGCATTTTTCCTTATTAAACTGACATTGATCCATTCAAAATCATTAATAAATAGATAAATGTTAAGAAAGTAGAATGATTTTGTAATTTTGACACTTCGTCGCTATAGGATTTGTTTCCCGAATATCCATTTTTGTCGAAATCGACATTTTAATGCAGTTCAATTTCTTTTATGGAACTCTACCGAAATCATTTATAAAAAAAATATTTTTTTTATCTAGGAACAGAGATATTTTTTTGAAAAACCCGAATACGCCATGTTAAGTTACAATTACTCCGTGTTGTTCTCCCGAATGTCCAACTATTCGTACCTGAATATCCAAGTTAATTTCGGTCGAAATAAATCTCTGGCTGAGTTTTTATTTCCCGAATATGACTTTTAGCCAATCAAACCGCGCTGACGCCGTGCATCTCGCTCCCACATTCACGCTGTCTAGCTCTAAAACAATCACGCCCACTTTTATATTTTTCGGCCGTCTGGAATCCTCTTTCAAATTTCGTCTTATTGATATTGTTTTTAAAGTTACTATTGTATTAATAGTGAATTCATCTAATTTGAAGAGATCGTTTATAGCTGATACATCACTAGTTTGCCCTGAACTTATAGTAAAGTTATGGAAGTGAGTATTTTAACCTAAATAACTGCATTTTGTTTTGATAAATGACACAAAATCCCAACGGTTATATGAATTCTACAGTATGACCCGGCAACTACTATGACGTAAAAAATAATTATTATTTCAAATTATTATTAATCAAACATTGTTTGTCTTTATTTTACTTTTAATCTAGGTATTTCTATGAAAATAAAGGCGATGCTATGATTTATTTTTGAATGCGCTGATAGTTAATTTAATTTAATATGTATGTTAGTAACTATTTATTTGGTGAATATTATATACTTAGGATATTGGTACCTACCTAATATTAGCAGCCAATGGTAATTAATTTATAGATGCTATTATTTTGTGTTGTCATTCCAATAGTAAATATATAATATTTATTTGGTGGTTTGTAATAAGTTTAATTGTTAATTATAGAAATATATAGGTATAATAATATACAGATATATATACATAGTTTTTTTTTTTTTTGAAAAATAATTAATATAAAATTGTTAGCAAGTACGAGTAAGTACCATCATAAAATATTGGAGAAATCCGTGACGTCGGTTAGTAATTGAAGTAGTAGATACCTACTTTTATTTAATAAACAAAAACCGATCGCCAATAGTCGCATGATTTTGAAAAATACTGATAAGCAGGTATTAACAGGCCAATAGTTAAAGTTTGTCGTCATAAGTAGGTATGTCACCTCGTAGCATAGTGGGTAATTCGTGGACTTGGTCGTAAACCCAGGAGATGCAGGGACGATTCCTGCCGGGTGTCTTACTTTTTTCAAAAAGATTTTTTCTATTGGTTTTAATATATTTTCTCAGAAGTGATTTTCAAAATTATGTATGTTCAATAATTAGAATGGTACATTCTTAAATCTTGTGAATTATTGGTTGAATAAAAAAAAAAGATTATTAAAAACTATTTTATTACTTATTACGAAAAAAACCGAAAAAAGCGAATGCCGCATGTTATTATTACCTACGAACTTGGGTTATTACGAACATTAGGTATTTAAATAGTAAAAGTAATCATTACCAATTATCGTGTAAATAAATATAACATTTGAGGTGCGTACTTTTTAACCACTCAGTAATCCGTGGGCCGTGCAGCAATACGCTACGGTCTTAAGTCCCGAACGTCCATGTTTTGTCCCGAATATCCATTATTCTGAGAGAGCGCTAAAAATTTCCCGAATGTCCACAACGAGTACTTGTAAATAAAACGCATTTTCTGTGCATTTACTGATTTATACCAGTATATTATTCTTGGAATCTATTCTTAGATAATGTTGCAATCATACAGTGTAGAAAGAATGATTGATACATCTACTGATATTTCAATATACGACAATGAAATTTGTTTTTCGTCTCCTGAAAAATTGACATTTGGTCTATTCGGGAAACAAATCCTATAGCGACGACTTTTGTGTAATCAAATTGTCAATTTTGAGGTAGTCTATTATAAACCGACATATTTAGTGCACCTTACACCGTTTTGGCTATTTTGAGGAGACTCTTTTGACTGGATGTTCAAAACGGATGCGGTCGTTTTTGTTCAGGACATTTTGACGGGGTACTTAGTGAAAATGGAAAAATGCGAATTTTTCGCGTAATTTAAATGGAAAAACAATAAAAACTTCATGAAAAATCTAATTAAATTACTCAAAGGTGTGCATTTAAAAAATGTGGAAAAAAAATGTTTGGTTTTAAAACTTGAAGGCCACTCAAAATCTAATTACTAGCTTAATATAAGAGATAAAAATTTTAAAAATCGTGCTAAAAGTTTACATAAATTAACTTAATCGGATGCACTAAACAAAAAAATTTTAAGGCAAATTTAATGGTTCAAGTATCAAGTCACTAAAATTTAAAAAATAATATCTCTCACGATATAATCGATAAAACAAAAAAAGCACGTGCACAAACGTAAGCCAATAATAGACAAATTGATGACTTAATAAAAAGTTAAAAAAGTTTGTTGGATGGTTCTACTTAACGGTCATTAAATATTTCATATAGAATAACTCACGCACTATATGAGAAAAAAAATAAAAAAGTATGCAGAATTGCGCACTAGCTAAGCAACAAGAGATTTAACTACAAAATATTTTTTTAAACCCACCCAGTCAGGCTTTGCATACAAACTTTAAAATTAAATAGCGCGCTAAATATAGGTGAAAAAGCAAAACAAAATCGTGCACTAACGTTCACCACCAACGCACAAGTGTTTACAATTTAAATTTAAGGAAAAACACATGTTTAGTGACACAAGTATCCAGCATTTAGCTGGGTCACCCAAATTGAAATGCGAATAACCCCCTTAATGTGCGTGCACAAACGAAAAAAACGCGTGCACAAACGTGCACTAACGATGCACAAACGAATGCACTCGAAAAAAGTTTAAATTTCAACATTGGGTGACCCAACGTTTAGCTGGAACACCCAATTTGAAATTGGAATTTTTCGGTTATTATAGGTGCACAAACGAAAAAAAATCGTGCACAAACGTGCACTAACGATGCACAAACAAATGCACGCAAAAAAAGTTGGAGTTTTAACATTGGGTGTTCCAGGTAAATGGACCTCTCGTTTGGTCGGTATTCAAAAACTCGTTTCGCAATTGGATTTTTCTATGGTTGGTCTGGATGTCTATGGTCTGTCTGTTGTCTATGATCACTATATTTGGATTATGTGTTTCAAAAACGGCGGTTTTCACACTACTTTGTGTTTGTGTTTTTGACATATCAATGACATGTTCTTATGATTCAGTTACCAAATTTTACTTATGTTTACAAAATGAATGGTGCTCTGTGTGATATTATCTTGTTTTAAGTATAACATTTTTAAAAAGCAGGTTTGTACTTCCAGTGGTAAATTGACAACAATGGATAATAGCATGGATGAATCTCTAACTCCCGGAAAAATACTGTTCCGTCTCGAAGAACTGCGAAAATGGCAACAAATACAAGAACGTCGGCTTCTCGAGCAACAAACGAGTCAGAGAAAAACCTTAACAGAAGAACAATTGAAAGTTCGTCAACATTTTAATAACCGAAGTCATGTAAGTTACACTAGTGATATGCCTAATAATTCTACCACTTCTTGTGAGAATGTTGGACACTCGGACAGCGATGTGGAAATTGAATGTTATCCCGATCGACCGTGTGATTATTTTAGTTTACAAACAGTTGAAATGTTGTCGAATGAATCTGAACCTCTCTCACCGCAAAGTGGAATAAGAGATAATCTGACATCTTATGATTCTGACAAGTCTATAAAACTTGCACAAAATATTTATCAGACGAGGCAGACGAACGGAGACCTTCTAAATTGTACTAAAAATAGAACCAATACAAAAATAAGACTCGAAGAAATACCAATCATCGCTCCCAAAGATTTCAAAACACTGCTAGAAGACAATTTAAAAAATGAAAAACCTAGAATAAGCCCTCCAAAAAATAATAAAAAAGTTATGAAAAAGTATCTCAAACGAGGTGAAGGGATGACAAGGTTTAAATTGACGCCGGATGATATTGGTTTGAATAAAACCAACAAATTGCCATGGAGAAGGAAGAATTTAAAAAAAATACCAGAAAATATAAAAGAAAAACAAAAAATAACAGTTATCGAACCTAAAGTAAAAACTACATTTTCGAAGCCAGTATCAGATAAATCTCAAAAGGTGACCAGTAAAAAGAAGTTAAATTTTCCAACCGAGCCCTGTGAAAATAATGCATTTGATAATTTACCCATTCCAAGATGCGAAAAACTAAATCAATCTTTTAAAGAAACTTGTGTTACTGAAGTTTCAGACAGTTCGAATAAAACATTGTCACCTGGAAGACATCCGACTACCTGGGAATCGATTTTCAATAATGACCATGAAAAATTTCTGACAATGTTCAAGCGGACCAGTCTCTATCGGGATTATCTTGAATGCCCTGAAAATTATATGTCGGATTCTTCAGTTTCAATGAGCCCTTCATTTAATAAATTGAAAATGAATAAAGAAATAGCAGAACAGAATATGTTTGAATTGTTGGAAAAGAAAGTTGATAATGCTAGTTTTTGTTCCACGAGTAGTTTTATTTGCAAAATGGTCGGCAATGGCAATGGCAATGTCAATGGCAGTGCTGGCAACATTACTCCAAATATAAATAAAGAATATATTCAAAGACATCCCCGTGTTCTAAATTTGAAACCGAGTTTGGTTCAATTGAAAACAATTGAAAATCTAAACAGCAGTAAAGAATCCATTGCAGATGAAAGTAGAAATTTTCAATATCTGAATGAATTTAAAAATAAAACAATCCTAGACTCACAATTAAACACGGATTGTGCTTCAAATGATGATACAGATGAATATACGGAAAGTACAGATACAGAAGAAACGTGTAAAATAGGTATTGACAATCTTATTCCTACCTCTACTCCTAATCAACCTCTGGACATTATTGCAGAAAAAATACCAGATAAAACAAAAGATTGTCAACAAATGTCTCCAGATGCAAAGAGGAAGATTATCAAAATTGTAATAAGGAATGACAGTAGCAATGATTTTACTGTTGATCATGTTGAAAATATATCCGACTATGACAGAACCATCACAGAGCAAGGTAAAAATAATGTTGAATTAGATGCGCAGTCCGATTTGCAAACCAAAACTGAACTACTCAAGTCTCGATTGATGGAGTTAGAATCTGAGATAGAGGTATTTCGGAAAGAGAATGAAGCTATCAACCTATTGAAGGAAGAAATTTTTAAAGAAAAGGATGAATTTTTAAGAGAAAAGGCTGAAATGGAGCGTAAGATTAATGAGGACAAGATAGTCGCCGAGTATTATTTAGCGGAGGAAAAAGAAAAACTTGCCAAGCAAAAGTTATTGTACGATAGACACATAAAAGACATGAAGGGACAGTCTCTCAAAAAGGATCGGCAAGAAATTTTGTCCCTCAAAAGGGAACTGGAGGATTTGAAGCGGCAGATAGCCGACAAGGAAGCCAAAACGGGAGCCTTTCAAGCGAGGCTGAGAAACCAGATTAAAAACTTGGAAAAAGATAATGACAATCTACGAGAAGAAAATGACAAGTTGAAAAAGGAAAATAAAAAAATATCCAATTCAAATGCGAGAACTCGGAGATTGTCAAATATCAAATCGTTAGCCGAAATTAACAAATCTCTGGCGGAATTTACAATTAATAACAAAATGACCGAGGTCGAAATAGAGGATGTTTATCCGGTGAAGAGTATCTCATCGGAGTATTTGGCCGGAGAAGAGAGACCAAATAGATCCAGCAGAAGTTGTAAACCGAGTGTGATCAGGCACAGGGCCAAAAGTGTGCCCAATTTGTCAACTGCCACATCTCGATATGCAAAATACTTCAGCAAAAAAAATGAGAATTTGAAGATGAGACAAAATACTGACTACAAGTTCGATTTGAATTCGGAACAAAATTCAAATGATGACAGTAATTCCGATGATGAAGGAAACAAAAGAATACTTCCTGCTGATGATTTTACTAGAAATTCTTCCGGTAGTATTGATTATGGGAATTTGTCAAACGGCCAAGACATTGATTGCAAGAATAAAGATTCAGTCGAAGATGTTTTATTGACCAAACCGAACATCACTGCATACAGAAATGAGAATTTGATTGAAAAAATGTATATGGAAAAATTTAATAGGCTTTCGGAGCACGACCTTACGCGATCGAATATTCAAGACATTTCCAATAAGAAGGAGAGTGTTACCCCTGCTCCGGAGTCGATGAGCGAAGAAAAATCTGAAATAAATAGGCCCGACGGTAGTAAAGAAATACGGTTTGAAAACGGCAACACCAAACTTGTATCGGCGGACGGGTCTTATTCGAAGTTTACTTATTACAATGGTGACATCAAAGAAACATTCTACAAAGAAGGCATGATCAAATACTTCTACAAGGAAGTCAACACGTATCATACTACTTACAAAGATGGGTCACAAGTTCTACAATTCCCAGAGTAATTAATGCCTTTGTTTACGTTCTATTCTGTAGATTGCTTGTTTTGCTATTGTAATGTATAGGTGCTAGAGCAGTGATTCCCAATTAACATGTTATACAACATAACGGAACCCCTTATATTATTTTTTAGTATAGTATTACATCATCCCATTAGTAATTCAGTGTTTTAGTTGAAATGATAGAAAAAATGTTTTTTTTTTTTTAAGTGTAATCCTATACTTTACTCATATATTTCCCATTATTATTTGTGTTTCTTTCCTATCTTGCCCTTAAATTTTCAATTCTTTGGCAATAGAATTATCTCAGTTTGTCTACTTAACTGTTTCCCATTAAGTAATGTGATTTTATAGACTGCACATATAGTAGTGCCAGGTCAAGAAAATATGGTGGATGTGTCACATTCCATTTAAACTGCCTCGGTTTTTGCAGGGTCCTTTATGCCATATGAGGTCTGGCGTTATTGTCATGGAAAATGATACTCCTGTCAGGCGAGGTTGAACCTTTTTCCTCCAAATGATTGCTTTAGTAATTAAAAATTTAAGGTCAAGATGAGGAAACATCTAAAACATATCCTAGATTAAATTTAAAATATAAATTTTGTATAATTTCTAACATTCTTAAAATACCGTAATATTTGGTTGGCTTGTTTGAGAGAACATAACAGCGAACAATATGCAGTTTCAGGAGTCATGCATTCAATTGGTTAGCTGTTAATTACAAAGTTCGTGTTTGGCATAGCTATTTTGGATATTTACTATATCTTTGTGTTTTTTCCAGCGGCCATTTGGAGCGGCGTTATAAAGACGGTTCGATACAGGCTCACCTACCAGGCGGCGCCACCAGGTGGACGCGGCCCGACGGAAATGAAGAGTGGAGATTTCCTGACGGGACCCTCGTCATGGTCAACTCCAATGGAGAGCAGACTCTCCGCTTCCCGAACGGTCAGACTGAGATTCATACCCATGATCATAAGGTAAATCTGGCTTAATGTTTTTTTTAAATTTATCCCAATGAATACCAGCATTTTCAAGTAGTGCTCTTTCTGCTATGAGATACATAATGTACATAATATGTTTATTGTGTTTTTCAGAGGAGAGAATTTCCCGATGGCACTGTGAAAGTGGTATACGCTGATGGTGTGGTGGAGACCCGCTACGCTAACGGGAGGATCAGGGTCAAAGACAAACGGGGAAACCTCGTCATGGACTCCGCTGTGCGCCGCACTACGCAATCCTAATTATACATCATTTTGATTTCCACTTGAATAAATCCCACTGTTATGCACCTTCCAATAATATGACTGCCGGTGAGAATTGAATTTATGTGAACATACAACGGGGACGATAATGAAATGATAATGGTATAGAACTTGTGATTTCTCAACTTTTTTCGTTTCTCGAGATTTCAGAATTCTCAATATTAAAAACTTTTCACAAGCGACTTTACAAAATTCTGTTCCAGCTTGATGTCAAGAGCTATTTTGCTCGCTTTGCTTGCCAAAAAATTTGTTGGTTCACTTTCAATTTAATTGTACATGCGAGATCTTTCATTTGATTATGTCTTTTTTTAAAAATTGCTACTTTCAGGAATATAGAATGTTAAAAATCAACAATCAAAAAAAAAAAAAATTAACTTCTCTATTATATTTATATATATGTATATCTCCATATTTTTCGTCACCTTACTATCTATCTATATGTCAGAAAAATAGTTTTATGGTAATTGGAACTCTTTGAAATGTCACAATTTCAAATTATTCTACAACATAGTCTGCTGTTTTGCATTGTATGTAATAATTTATTTATAGCTTTTAAACATGAAGTAACCATCTTGATTTTCCCATGTTTCAATTATCTATGCATTTTTCATTATTTCAGCACCTTTATATGAATATAATATAATTTTAACTACTAATCTTTATGTGCGTAATACAAATGACCACAACACTGTTTTCATTTATTTTGTAAATCCGTCATCAGGGTTTTTACTATTGATGATGTATTTCAAAATTGGAACACTTCTGAGTAGACCTGTATGTACAGTGAAACCCTGATTTTACGATTTTCAAGGGACCCTAGAAAAAAAATGATAAATGCGGTGAGATACCCGGGGTTCCAGCGGCTAGCTCAGGTGTCCATCGAACCCCGGATTCACAAAAAAAAAAAAATTAAACGGTTGGAGTATAAATAAAACTCGGTCTTTCGTGTTCGTGACGTGGTCTTATATTTTCTTATAATTTTTAGTTTCACAAATACAAATTTATATCTGGGTTTTTACGATTATAGTCGCAGGTCCTATCCTATTGGAAAAAGGACGCTTACTAACTTTTTTTCTCTTTTTAAATTCCTCAGACCCACGCCAACTAGTAAAAGGGACTAGTGATTGGCCAAATCTGATCGCATGATCTTTGATTCGGCGAATCACGAGCCTGACCCTGGCGCCGGCGCGCGAGGATTTCACGCACAATGCGCGGCAAAATTTATTATATTTGAATACTTATATTTAGTCTTAAAATTATCGCTTTCATCCATCATCATTTATACTTTTTAAATTAAATTAAATTTATCTTAATTACACCTCCGCCCAATATGCGATTTTCACACACCGGACGAAGGCCTTTACTTATGATTAAAAATACTTACGTGGTTGAGCAAGGAATCAGATTAGATGTTTTATGAAGCCGTTTCTAGAGGTCAGGGTTACGTTTCGACTTATAGCTACTAAATGATTATTTTACACCGGGAGAAGCCCGCCTGTAACAGGGGTGTATCAGCGGGATATACAATTATTTTTTTTTAAAAAAAACTCGTTTTTCTCCTGGATTTTTTGTCTTGAATTATTTTCCGGTTCTCAGCTAGAGTTTTAGTTTTCTTCATGGGGAGCATTTTAGTTGCGACTTATAAAAATTCGTGATACAATATGCGAGGCAAGCCTGAGCGTCGATCGACCTGTGCAAACAGAGCGACGCGACTGAAAGGTCTGTCATAGTATGTATCATAAATAATTCTATGAAAGCGTAATGAAAAATATTCAACAAAAACGGTCAATCGGGATAATATTTGTGACGGGACCATATAATTTAGACGATAGATCGAGGAAATCGATAAATCGGGGAACGGTTAATGCGGAATTATTTAACATTGTTCTTATGGGTGTTTGGCGGGACTTTCAAAAATGAACGATCCATGCGGGAAAACGATTTATGCGAGAACAGTAGATCGGGGTTCCACTGTATTCTTTGCTTCACCGCATTAATGCAAAAAGATAGTTTTGGAAAACATCAAATAAATAAATAACACCTTGTTAAGTAAACCATGATGCCGTGCACTCAATTGTCGGGTTGCTATTAGTTGTGAGTTGTTGGCAATCCACAATTCTGCTTCATTCCTTTGTATGAGAAAGTCGGTAGAATGCCACTCTATACCTCTATGGTTGTGCTTTACTGTAAATAGCTATGTGCAGTTATTTACAGTTGGAGCTCTTTCAGGCCGGACACCGGTGTCCAGACACTCCCTTTCTTGCTATAAAAGATCTCAGTCCAGCATCTCTGTTTAATTATGTTATCGGAGTATTCTTCACACTGAAGATAATAATTATATGTAGGTCTATTTTATACACAAGGCCGCTATTGACGGTAGTTTATCATATTTATGTATTGAGGAAGTTAATTGTTACAATAAGTTAACCATCTAAACTGTCAAATAGTGCTATGTTTTAACAGTCCCCCTCTTGGCTGTGTTAACTTTTAGAGCGAGATTAGACAGTTTAGATAGCCAACTTATTGCAACAATTATAATACCTCAATACATAAATATATTTAACTACCATCGACAGCCGTCTTGTGTATAGAATAGACCAGTGGGTCTTAACCTTTTCAAAGTCACGGTGCACTCTTTATCATAAGAAAAAATTGCGGTGCACCAAATTCAAACGGTCAAAAACAAATAAAAATATGTGGACATAACTTTTATTACAAATTAAACAGATTACAATATAACAATTAAAGAAAAGAATTATTAAAGAAACAATGTATACATACATATATGGAAAAACTGTAACTAAAATTACCGAAATTAACAAAATGGAATTTATTTGATGTGAAAATCAATTAATGTGATACCCGAGCTTGTCGGATATTGCAGATTTCAGAAATATTAGATCGAATATTTTATATAGCTACCCTCACTTCTTCGTCTAAATTCGTAAGTTTTTAAATTTTTTTCAAAACATTGTTGTAGACTCCATGGTTGGGTCCACTTTAGTGCCACCGTTGGCTGGTTTGTTTGGTGTTACCCAATAGCGCACGGTCCACTCTTTAATTCCTTGAGTGCTTAAAAACATTTGACAACATACTTTTTCCTCGCAACCATTAATTTCAAGTAGTATACCCTACTTTCCTCTCGCTTGGACGGCCCTTCAACCCTTTTTCACTTTGGAGTAATTGTGTCAACCATGCTCAAAACAATGACCGTCTTTTCGTCCCACGATTTATTCCAATAGTATTTGAAAATTAACTCTCCATCTACGTCTTGAAATTTCTCACAATTCCGCTATTTTGATTTTTAACAAGCAGTCGACTCGCACCCTGGGCATCTTTCTCTCGGTTCTTCCAATATCCTGCTTATATTTTCCATTGATTTCCATTGCTTTTTTGAGGATATCTATCGTTAGACCATCTTCCCACGGGGCTTTCCCACTTTTCATGTAATTTAAAGCATGGTTTACTTCCCAGGATGTAATTTCGGGAGTATGGTCTTCATCATTTCCATTTCTCTGAAGATCTGAGTCTATAGTCGTATTGACAGTATCATCGCCGTAGAGATCGCTGTAGAACACTTCAACTCGGCTTAACAAGTGTTCCCAATTTCTGAGGATGGAACCATCTTTTGCTTTTAGTGCTGAGATTTGCCGTTTTCGTATCGACAAGCATTGATTGTTTTTGTTCAAACTCCTCCCTGCTTTCACAAATTGCTTGCATGAGGTTTACATTGAATTTACGAAGGTCTTCTCTTATCTTTCTTCGGAGGGTTTTACAAAGTGATGAAAACTCCATATCGTTTCGAGCAGTGGCGCACCCAGGATTTAATATTGGTGGGGCCCAAGGTGAATGTAAATTAGTCCCATAGGCTCTTTTTCTTCTTCACAGCCTAATTTCTCATTTATCGGTCGTTTGTCTATTGCACTCGGTGTATCTACACCATGGTCCCCACATCCTGAAATGGGCCCTCAGGCTAGGATATTTGGCGGGCCCCCTACCTACCGCTAAGATTAAAGACAGTGTGAAACACTACATTAACGTTTTTCAAATTGTGTTTTAGTTCAAATTAAGGGTACTTATACAGTCAATTATTGGCGATTTTTAATACATCTACTTTAATAATGGAGCTGTCGAGTAACGACACATAATAATCAAAAAATATATTGCACAATTATATAAATAATTGAAAATGTTCATGGCCATGAAGTATAATAGCGCCGCAGGCGACTTTTTTTACTATTAATTTGTTAAAGTGTTTATCTCACTTATCTGGTCAACCCGACACGCCGGGCCCCCCCACAGCCTGGGCCCCCAGGCTAGAGCCCTGTCAGCCCTCCCCAGCGATGACCTACACCACTCCGGAATTCGGGTGGACACTGAGAATTTTTTGACAGTCCATTAGGGATTGGGTTTCTAAAAAACCTGACATTAGTGTTTTGAAATTTTTGTGTTGGAAATTAAAATCTAAGAAATGTTTCTAAATAGGGTGCTGGAGAATTACAAATATTTTTTTTGCCGTGTTATTTGTCTAAGCCCAAGGTATAGTTTATTAGCTTTCAATGTTTAAAATCATTCTGTGCCAGGGCCCCTTGCCCCCCCCCCTGGGTGCGCCACTGGTTTCGAGCCTGTCTATCGCTCTTGGTTTTCCTTCTCTGCTCCATAAGATTCAATGTTGCCTTCGAAGGTTTGTTAGGAAGTGTGACTTCCGAGCTAACTACGAGTATGCCTGTTTTTTCTACACATTGTAAAATGATATTCGTTATATCCTCCGCGTTGGATAGGGAAACAGTTTCATTCTCATCTAAGTAACAGCCCGTTCACACGGTGACGTATCGTCTTTTTTTCAGGATCGTGATTTATAACGAATCGTTATTTTTTTTAATGGCTTAAGAACTCTTATGAGCGAGTTCACATGCGCCTACGGCTTTACGAATCGTGAAAAATGACGTATCACAACACACCACGAATACGGATGCAGATAAAAAGACAGATCCGTTGTTGAAAACTTATATGTAGAGATATATGAACGAGTTCACACTATATTCATTTTTTTGGGATTCGCCTTTCGTGTGGAGTTTGAATGCAGGACGGGAGCGGGAGCTCAGTGCTTCGATTCCATTGAATAAAGTGGACGCGTTTCGCGGACATTATGTCTGACACGGAGAAAGAAAAGAATTTGCATAAATTAATAGACGGAGAACTCTTAATTAGTTCGGTAGAACAAAGACCAGTGCAGTGCTATGGGACAAGTTTCTGGATATTTACTTATCTGGAAAGACAAAGTTGCCAAAGCAGCAGCATGGCTGGAAATATGTTTGATTTTAAACGAGAATTTTGAAGAAATAGAGCAAAAGGAGAGAATTATTTGGTAAGTGTTTGTATTTAATAATATATCGTCGGTATACTGCATAGATGTATTAAAAGTAGAGATAGGCAACGATTTGGCTTCCTCATACAACTGAATGAAGCATGCCTACAATAGCCGATAACTCACGAGAAATGGCGACGCGATAAAAAAAAAATGCAGGGCATCACGGAGGATTTACTTTGGTCAGTATAACGTACCCATATAATATAATGTTAACGTGGAAATTTTGCCACAAATTGATTACCAACCAGTTTCACCATACTTGCCGGCTTCACCATACTTTCATATACCATGCCGCCCCTAGGTATACTGGCAGAAAACGTTAAGTCAAAATTTAGCTGTTTTGACCTAATAATGCAACTTGATAGATTTTAACACGCTCTATCATCTGGAAAAACAAGCTCATATTCCATTTATTTTTTTCGTAATTTAAAGATGTCAATACGAATTAAGTCAATTATGTTCGAATTTCTTACTGGAAAATAACTATAAGTACACTTAAAGTTTTATGGCTGCAGAGATTTAATATTTCTATAGCTGCACAAAAACGTCAACGTGACTCATATCTTTTTGGCTGTACACATTCATGCCACTGCTCGGCTATTTGTACCAACTTAACTAAATGGCGTACGTCACCCGCGCATTCTACTCATCGATTTTTATAGTTAATGTTATATGCATCAGGCAGTTTTGAGCGCAAATAAGATTTTATTTTGGGAAATATTGAAAGCAATGCACCAAAAACACGGAGGCTTCGAATTGCTGAAGGTAAAGCGCGTGTAGATGCGAAATCTTATCATTTTTGTTGCAATGAAATAAAGCAAAGAGCCAACATTTCTCCAACACAGTAATTGTGAACGCTTTTAAGGGACGTGGTGAACAAGGTTCATTCCAAGGAAAAGATATGAGAGGTCGCAAAAGCCCAGCAAATAAAACAAATCAAGACGATATGAATTTTGTAAAGAGCCATATCGAAAAATACCCTACGATGGAAAGCCATTATACGAGGGCTTCTTCTAAAAGACAGTATTTGGAGAGTGGTTTATCGATAAATAAAATGTATGATCAATACCACTTGTTTTGCCAAGAAAAGTGGTGCCAAGTGGTGATTACCGACTAATAAACACATTTTGAAAAATCGGTGCGTGTACTTTGTACGTGCGTTATAAGTTATACTTTGGCGTAACAAAACTTTTGATAACCTAGATTCTTCGACTAGATATGGTGTGGTGATTTAGAATCTGGTTCACAAAATAAAGTTTTTCTTTGGTTCATCGAACTATCCAAATTATTTGTTTTTCTTATTGGTTGGAAGTTAAAATAAAATACTTCAAAAGTTTGGAGTAGTTTGTATTCTTCAATAATTACACATGGCACAACATATGATTTTTGGTGCAGTGGATTATTACCTATGTTCCTTCCTATACATGAATGGCAGTTGACTTGGATACTTCATAATATTATGTATGATGTAGGAAATGAAATAAAAAAGCATTTGGCATTATTTTTTTTTAATAATATTGTCCCCTCCCAGTATGAACTCACCAGATGCAGTTTCTTCACACTTAGTTGATCATTTACAGTGCCGTCTGCTCTTGGCAAAAATATTAAAATTTTATATAAAAAAAACAAACTGCAACATTCAAATTCGCAAGAGAAGACTCACGCTGACCGCCTGGTAAATGTAATGCATGTAATGGTAATCCTATTTTGATCTTTTGCAGTCGAGTTGGGGGTGGAATAGAAAATTTCATAAATTTGATCGATCCAATAAAGGCTGAGGAGACAAATTGGCTTGCAGGCATTACCCTCTGGATATGGCCACATGCAGTGCACACCATGTCAATACTGTCCAGGTTTGATGCTTGCGTTTATAGTGATAGTTGCCAGAATGTATTCATTATTTTAAGAGACAATGAAACAAAAATAATTTGCGAATAAATACAGCCAAAATATAATTCTCTAGTAATCTGTGGTGACATTTAAAATTAAAAAAATATGAGTGAAGACTAGCCACCATATTTTCAACAATAGCAATGCAACATATTGTGTTATGAACCGATCAAAACAAGCATTGAGATGGTCAAATTGATATCTGAATCGTGCATAGTTGATATTTAAGGTTGTGGATTGTTCAAAACGATTAGCGTGAGTCGTTGAGTCTGCTCATGTAATTAATGAATAATCAAAGCCTTAAAAAATGAGAAATTCTAATTATCAAAGATTTAATTGCAAATTTTCAAAAGAATCATTGAATTACATCATTTATTATTCAATACCGAATTACACACAACATTCCTTTTATCGAATACATAATATTTTCAATTGTTAATCGATTCATGAATATTTGCTAGGAAGGGATGATATTATCCTTATGAAAATATTAACAATCAGGTAAGTGTCTATTCTATACATTGTTTCAGAATAATCTACGATGAAGCTATCGATTCCATACGTTGAGAATTCTGTTTTGGCACCCCCTTCAGTTTGAAGTTGATGGGAGTCATATTATTTTCTGTGCCAAATAATATTTTCAATCCTTCCCGCGCCGCCATCTCTTTTGCTACGTCGACACTCTCACCGAATCCTGTAAAATAGAGTTAATATTGTTTATTAAACCTATAGTAGGCATATCCAATATATTATGGAATGGATTTACAATATAGGGTATGTTAATTGAGTCGTAAATGTATAAAAAGCATGTAATAATACAGGGTGGGGCGTGGGAACTGCCTTTTTGAAAATGAAATAAAAAACTTTACAGGTTTCAAATTTTTTTATTCTTATTTTTCGCCTGTCACATGACACAGGAGATTTGTTTTTACACAGTTTTAAAAATAATATCTTGTAAATATCGCCCTCCGCTGTCAGTACACTGATTCAGTTGAATTCGGCAGTTTTGGTTCACTCTCAAGCATGCCGACCGGTATATTGGCAATTTCAGCTCGGATGTTGATCTGTAGGTCTTCCAGAGGGTCTGTGGATGAATCGTTATATAACCAAGAATTTGAGATCATCCCACAGGAAATAATCACAAGGGGCTAAATCAAGCGAGCGCACAGGCCAATTTATGTCACCTCTCAGGGAGATCAGCCGCCCGGGAAGGCTTGTCTCAAAAATTCATTGAAACCCTGGTGGTATGGGCTACGGCCCCATCTTGCTGAAACCACACATTGTCCAGTTCCATTTCTTCGAGACCAGACAAAAAAAACTCCTGGATCATTGCCAAATAACTTTCTGAATTCCGTTTTCTTGAAAAAAGTAAGGGCGGATGATCCTTACTCTTGAAATTGCACACCATACCGTGACACGATCCGAATGAAGCTCATGAAGCACCCTGGAATTTGTTTCACTCCAGTACCGCATATTCTGTTTGTTAACACAGCCCACTAAGGTGAAAATGTGCCTCGTCAGAGAAGAACATAAGTACGTCATTGGGCAAGATGTCAACCAGCAGCTCACATGATATTTGTCAGGTTACATAATCACACAAACCTTAAATCCAGCCCCTCTTCCCTCTGTGATCCCCACTAACTTCTCCATGTTGTTTTTAAAAAAGGAAGTTCCCACGCCCCACCCTGTATAATGATTCCATTGTAATTTTAAAGGTAAAGCATTAGTCATTCCTATTTTTATTTCCTTAACCATATTACGTGAGTCATTTTCAAATTGACCATGTAAGCCCATAACCGGGTCATGTCATTTGATTCATATAGTATCACTCACGGCCTGCTGCAGGAGAGAAAGAGAGAGAGAAGATGTGAATCTCCGCACTTTAAACTGAGGCATACTTTCCTCTTACCATCATGAAGTAGGTTCTTTGCACAGTAGAGGATAATTTGACGATGAGTGTATTAAATGCCCAAAAAAGATAAGAACATAATTTTCATGATGAATACGAAATTGATTCTTGATGGAAGACAAATATTGTTGTATAATTTCTAAAGCCTCAGTGAAATCAACAAAATATTAGTGGCGAAGAGCTGAGGTAGGCTGTGAAGATCCAACAAAAGTAGTGCATACTAAATTTTGTCAGTCATACTTATTACAACGTTTTTCTTTGCTCGTATTCTTATTTGTCTGGTACAAATCTTGCAATCGATTTTTAACTAGCTTCCCAACTAGATAGACATTTAAAACTTTTAGAATATATCAGAACACGATGCCAATGCATTTTTTTAATACTTTCAGCCATCTTTAAGTAGAATTTAATTCATTTTCAGTTAATTCTGTTTTGTATGAAAAGTTATTTCAATACCATTATTGGTTGCTAGGTGGTCCTAGCAACTAAATTATTAATATATACGTGCGTTACTATGGAAATCAATATGAAATGACATTTCATTATTCAGTATTTCTATCAAGTACAAATTTTGTTGATCGTTTAAGCTAGTCAAGTCAAGTTTATATGATTCAACAGAAAATTTAAAAACGTTGTATATAAAAAGTTCTTTTTATCTTGTAATTATTTTTTTCTTTGAACTATGAATACAAATTGAAGATGGTGCTGGTTAGTTTTTAAAAATCTCTTAAACCCTGCCTGCCTAAACAAAACCATAAAGGATAAAAAAATATTCTTCTCCGGTCATCATTACCAGTTTCGATACCAGATAATAAATACATCACAGGTTACTTAAAGATGGACATACCTGATCGATTTATAGCATTCATGATAAAGTTTGTACAGTATAGGGAAAGTCGAGGAAAGCTGATTCAATTCCCAAAGTGCCTATTGAATAGGCACTTTGGGTACTTCTCAGACATGAGGGTGACGACTGGGAAGTCACCTGCTGTACATTTGGTAAAGTATTACTAATGTACAGAAGATGCCGGGTGCAATTCCCAGCTCGGTCAAAATAAATACTTGGACTTAACCATATAGTCGCTATAGGATTGGTTTGTCGAATAACTGTTTCTGTCGAAATCGACCTTTTAATGCAGAATGATTTTTTATAATATCTAAATAGACCAGAACCATACTTTTCTTTAAATTGCTTTGTAATGAATACAGCATTCATATGCTGTAAAAACAACAATTTAAATACCTCCTTGGATTTAAATATAAGATAATGAAATTTGTTTTTCGTCTCCTGAACATTTGACATTTGGTCTATTCGACATACCAATCCTACAGTGACGATATGTGAAGGAAAACCTTCTTCACTGGACAGGTAAAATAATAATACAGTAAAACCTCGTTAGTAAGAACACTGATAATTCAAAATTCGCCGTAATTCGAAATTTTCCCGAAAAAAAAGTCCCTTGAACATTATTTGAGTCCCTGGCATATAAAAATATTCAATAAATCGTAATAAAGTACACTATTTCATGAGCCAGTCATTGAAAATTGTAAGAGACTTTCCGTAAAACATCGAAAATTACTTATTTTATGATGGTAATTAAAATAATCCTGACATTTTATGACCCAATTCGGTAGGCACATCTATAATCAGAAACGAAATTAATAAAAATCAAAAAAAAATTTTTTTTTCAAAATTTTTATATTTTTCCCCCATACATTTCGTAATTCGTAAATCGATTTTTTTTCGATTTTCGGTCCCATGGAATTTGTATTAACGAGGTTTTACTGTATAAAAGTATAGTTGAAAAAGGGGACTCATGGATTATTTAAAATACCTGCAAATCATTTCGCATTGCAGATTTATTTGTAGAAAACTGCAAACTATCTCTCAAAAACATATGGTATTTAGATGAACAATCACAAATATGACATCTGTACCTTTATAAAAATGAAAAGTTTAAAACTCAATATTAATTTTGCTCTGGTTTCCAATTCAACCACACTAAAAATGTTTCATAAATGCCGTCAAGTGTTTTAATACTAAATGTTCAATAGGTTTCCTTTGTTACAGTCCAATTCATTATCAATCATCCAAAAATAAGAAAAAATAATTTGACCAGTAGCTACATCCAGACTACCGGTGGGCCATTGCGACTTGGTATCTACGAGGGAAAATTTTTCAGCCTTCAAAAAGTTTGCAGCATTTTACAGCGAGCGAAAAGGTATTTTCTCATCGAGAATTGACCGTAATACATTAAATCGAAGAAGGAATCACGCACACTCTAGTGCATGCCAACCAAGGTCTTGGGAAGTTGGTCCTGGGACACTTTCGGCACTAATTTGAATGGCGCCTAATGTTCGTTACGCCATGGTATACGCCTGCATAACGGGTGTGGAGATGTGGCAGGTGGTGGACGGAAAATCTAGTAGCTACATCCAGAGTAATCAATTTTCTGATTCATTTTTCTAGTAGAAATCTAATGAACCTTGTATCGATTGACGTGTAAGTATTTTTAAATGGAAAATATCATACAGGTATTCCTTGACTTTAAACTGCATTGATTTTGCACCAAAAAAAATTGTTTTTAACAACATAAATAGTTTTTGATTGATTTCTGCAGATGAAAGCGGTCAAAAAGTTTTTTCAATTGAATAATTTTATTATGTTCTACGAGTTTTACAACAACTCAACTTACGTCCAAAGTGTAGGAACCTATATTTACCAATCTTCTTTCTGTTTTGTGTCATATCTGGGTCACCAAAATGGTGGCAGTAATTTGTTGGATTCCTGTCCAGTGTCATTTTCAAGATGCAATTAGAAAAACTTAAAAGAATTAAAACTGACCTGCTGCCAACAGTTGTTTATCAACGTACAATCCGACACGGTAGCAAGCCAGGACGGTATTTTTGGCTGTTTCTCCTATAAGTCTTGGCTCCGGTTGTGACTTGCCCAGTTTACCCAGTAATTCATTCAACTTTTCCATTGGGTCATCGATCTGCCACAATTCGTTGACATCTAGATGATTGAGTTGCGTCAACACAAAATCCCGGACAAAATGGGCCGCTTGTTCAGTGCTTGACGAGTGTGCTATCGCTGCGACGATGGCTTTGAAGGTTTTCGACAGCTCATCTTCTGTAGGGGGGTAGTTCTACAATTGAAGTTAAAAGTATTGGATTAATATAATGTGGAATTATCTCCAAGACGATTAAGGTAAGATTGTGACTCAGTGTGAAGTAAGCATGGGGTTCTTTTAAAATTGAATTTCCAAAGGCCAAATGCAAAGATATGAACATTTTGTTAAGCTAACTAATTTTAAACTCACAATTATGTTGGAACAATATATAAAAAGACTAAGTATGTAGATTTTTGCAATTTCTTAGTATTTCTTTTTAATTGACACAATGGCTAAAAGTATGAAAACTGCACAATATAATTTTAATAATTATTATAGTATACAGTTAAGTAATATAAAACTTAAATAATTAAATAGTTGATTTATCAGTGGTTTAATTGAATAAACGCACACCACAGATGCAGTGCCCTTTATACTCGTACCTATATATAATTGCAACAATATCTAAAACAATTTATCTGACACATGCGAACAAAAAAAAAGGCTATTTTGTTTTAGTAGTTTGAACAATTTAATATACAATAAGCTACATTTTTAATACTGATAGTTGTTGCTTACATCCTACATGACATTCAATACTTATTTATTTTGACAGTTGAGTTTCTAAAATCCACTACTATGTTAGGGAAACCACTCGTTACATGGTAAATTTTCAGTTACAGTTACCTATGTCTAAGCATTTGGCCCTATTCAAAGATGCTCATTATTTGCACTTGAAATCAAGTTGTCTGTGATTGTAACCCGGGTCTCTTTGTCTGTCTTACTATGCAAACACTTGATCTTCCGTTTGAAAAATACTAAGGAATAATGGATATTTTTCATTTTACCACTAGACGGAGTGCTTTACATATTTTGAAAGTGAGTTTAACAGTCATAATCTAATCGAAAAAGTTTAGTCCCCATTGACACCTCATTGTCGCTAGAATGAAACAATCTGCAATGTTGTGGCATTAATTAAATTGCATATTGTAATAAAAATGACACCTACGGTGGCCGCGCGGCTTAAGCGTTGGACTATAAAGCCGTGGGTCCCAGGTTCGAATCTAGGGTCTGGCAAGTATACATATTGTTTTTCAATTTGTGTGTGTCAGGGTATGGACCTAATAGGTTGAGCAAGTGGCTGACATCCATTTCTCGTAAAAAACAAAATCTGTCAATACAAGCCTCTACTCTGTGGAGGCCCATATGATCCTATTAGGATCGGACATTGTCGAAAAAAAAAAAAATAGATGATCGTCATAAATATAAATCAAACATAATATTAAGTATCAAGCAGTGACGAAGGGTGGAGGTAGGCAATTAAGATTGAACATAAATAATGCACACTAAAATTTATCACTCTAACGTGTTTGTTTTTATTGAACTAAGACTGCAATTTGTATACTGATTGTTAGTTTTTAAAATTCCATTAAACCCTGCCTACTCCAATGGATAGTAGATAATAGTCAAAAAATATTTGTTTACCTTTGAA
Organism: Rhyacophila brunnea; assembly: GCF_057557595.1. Lineage (NCBI taxonomy): Eukaryota > Metazoa > Arthropoda > Insecta > Trichoptera > Rhyacophilidae > Rhyacophila > Rhyacophila brunnea. The sequence continues at coordinate 15,527,646 of NW_028232893.1, read as the reverse complement.
ATATCTAAAATTATACTGTTAAACCATATAGAATTTTAGATATTTTATAGATGGAAGAATATTTTTTATCGATTATGGTTTGGTTAGGCAGGGTTTAATGAATTTAAAAAAATTAGCCAACACCATCTGTAATATGTATTCTTAATTCAATTAAAACAAATAAGTATGACTGAAAAAGTGTGCACTATTTTTGTCAGATCACCCTTAGCACACCTAAACTAATATGGTTTGGTTAGGCAGGGTATAATTGAATTTTAAAAACTAACTAGCACTATCTGCAAATTATTTTCTTAGTTCAATGAAAACAAATAAGTATGACTGACAAAGTTTAGTGTGCACTATTTATGTTGAATCTCAACAGCCTACCCCCACCCTTCGCTACTGTACATACAAAGAAAAAGGAAAAACGCACAATTTATTATAATGTTGAATTCTGGAATTAAGTTCTTGACTCCACTGATTACTTACGCTAGATTGTATGAGGTCTTTGGTGCCGATGTGTGAGGAAATATTGGCCAAGATTTTTTCCTGCATCAGGTAATCCCTAACGGCAAGGATACCGGCTTGCGGAAACTTGGGCAGGGTGTACTCCAGATATATTCGAATATAATCCGCCATGAAGGCTTCACCTGGAAGATCAAACATTGTACATGCTATTAAATATATAATCTCTATAAGATATAAAATAAAACTATACAAATTTAGTGTTAATGTCGTACGTCTCACAATTATATACCTCAAAAGTTTGTAAAAAGTTGAAGAAAAATATTCTTCTATGGAGACTTCAATATGTGAAAGTGAAGCTAAAAAAATGGTTACTAAAGCTAATGATTAAATCAGTTGCATGTAATTTTGCATTAGAGATTCATTGTTAGCAAGCTTCTACTCCAAGATTTATTATTACCCAGGGCTACACTGCCGCACAGTGCAAAAGTCACCTCTACACATACACATACATGATGTATAGGTGATGGACCTTTTTTCAAGGAAAAAAGATAGCAGAATGAATTTTATAATGTAATACAAATACAAAAAATTTTAATTTTAATAATTTTGATAAAATATATTATAGATAAGTAAAATATAATATAGATAAGTAAAATATAATATGGATAAGTAAAATATAATCCAAATAAACATTCATTTTTTTATTTTTAATCGACCGCAGCACCCCCAAGTATCTTATCCACGAGCCGCCACTGCATACATCTCAAATGAAACAAACCTCCCTCGGCTTGTTTTCTTTGTAACACCAATGAAAATAGTATAGTAGTAGCAGTAACAGAATCACAGAACCACCCAGGCTTTGAGAAAATCACGTAAATGTATAGTGACCTTACTGTGAATCGAACCCGGCACCCCCAGATGAGGAGACAGTGCCATACACATTAGACTACGAAAGCTGCTGTACTGTCATACTACATAACATTGACATAAAATCTTCTTTGGTAAACTATTTCTTTTATTGAACAAATAATTCAGATTTGTAGAATGTATCATTCTTTAAATTGAACATACCATACATAATTTGAAAACACCTCAGATACCTACTAGAAAAATCTTTAAAAAAAATATGACGCCCGACGGGATTCGCGTGAATATGCTTTACCGATTAATTTGAGAGGTTTTCAAATTATGTACGTTCAATATAAAGAATTATTCATTGAATAAAAGACATAGTTTATTAAATTATTAGCAAGCGCAAGTACGTTAAAACTAAAATTTGGAGTAATTCAGACGTTGGTTGGTAATTAGGCCACTTTATTGACTATGATTTAAAACACAAAAGCCGATAACCAAAAGTAACGTAATTTGATAAGCATTTCAATATGCAAAAATGCTAGTTAATTTCGTCGTAATTCGATAGGACACCTGTGGCTTAATTGATAAAGCACATTGGCGCGAAACCCGTGGATACTGACGGGAGTCGTATCTTTTTGAACGAATACATTTATATATCTGAGATGTTTTTAAATTATGTATGTTCAATATCTTTTTAAAATCAATTCAATATTCTTTGATTGCATGATATCAGTTTGTCAGGGTAAATATGGTAAAACTTCTTTTCACAGTTCAAAGCAGACTTAAGAGTGGGGTGCAAAATAAATACCTTCTTCAGTAAGTTCCCTATTGTCTCTTTGTTTCAAATCTGGATCCTCAATCCCGAGAGCTTTCTGGCGTATCTCCTCCTGGATAATGTAAGAGCGGTGAGTAAATGCTTCTTGTAACTTCATCGGGTCGATGTCTTCTTTGAGCCTCTTGCCAAAAGCAAAGATCTCCGCTTCTTGGTTCCATTCCAGGAATGTATTTCTCGGGTAAACTTTTGTAGGTAGCTTCTTTTGCCGGTAATTGAATATTCGAAGTGTCGGAGCAACCCATCGGTGGATTCTGCGATCTATATTTTTAAAATATGCCTTGAACTAATAGACGCTGTTTCATAATTATTTCCTGTATGGATAACTCATACGGAATATTAAAAGGCGTCAAACGACCGCCATATTTTAGATTTATAATATTTTTCACTAAAATATTTGACATAAAATAGTGTCAGTTTAGAGGTTATGTTACTTTCTCAACACTACTAGAGATATAAATGGAAACAATAATAAATCAGTTTGATTTTATTACTTACCTTGAAACTTATTGACAACTGCAAATTGACCTTTTAAATTCCATATTTTTAAAATATTTCCTGAAATTGACATTTTGAAATTATCGTGAATTCATTCATAGACAATACAGAATTATAATTAAATCTGTTTCTTAGTGATACCAGAGATGAAAAATATTTTTCCTTTTGGAGATTTCGTGAAACAATTATTGTCCAATCATCGGATTTAATCACGCGGCACGGTTTAACAGCAATTCAATAAACATAGTTTATAACAAAATCAACTAAATTATTTGCAATCGAAATCGTAAATATATTATTAATGTAGGTATGCATGGCCCCCACCACAGAACAGATAATAAATAGAATACCGATCGGCTATATTCAATACGCCGCTCGTTGAAGCAGGGTTTTTGAATGTGTGAGTGTCCTACGAAAATGAAGCACGCATTACGCACGTGCAATAGTGTGTGTAATACACCAACATTAAATGAGCGTAAATGCATAAACCGAGAGCAGTTTTCAGTATAAGGCGTACAACGTATTCTTGACACGTGTGTAAATTTAACACGGATTCTTCCTTACTCGAGACAGTTACCTGCTATCGCCTTACCCATTGGGTATTTCAGTTCCCATTATTTCTGAGTTCCCTGGCCCCCACTTTCTGAAGTGGGCCCCATATTTGACCAGCACTTCTACCACTATCGCTAAAGCCGCTTTGACACGATCCAAGTACGATCCAAGTTGACTTGGACCAAGCACACTCGTATGAGACATCTTCATACTAATTATTCCTATCCAAGCTAGCTTGGGTGAGAAGAACGCGATCCAAGTAGCTTGGATAGGACTGATAGGAGTAATTATTTGTATGAAGAGGTCCCGTAAGAGTGCGCTTGGACGGCGCTCGGTCCAAGTGTACTTGGATCGTACTTGAACCGTGTCAACACGGCTTAAGGTTAAGGGAATGTGATGCTCTGCAGTGGCGTTTCCCAAATTCTACACGAATTATCATTTAACCTTTCCTATGTTTCACGATATTACTATGGCAGTATCTGACAGGCCCAGATTGACGACACACGTTAAATGTAGAGCGAACCTCTTGCTAAAATCGCTGTAATACCAATAATTTGTGGCTTAGTATTTCATAAATATTATTCAAACAGATGTCCATGTGTGCTTAATTTTTTAGATTATGCAAATCAATCGACAGTGGCTAGTAATTAGAGTTTAAAATCGGACGAGATAACTCGCGAAATTTGTATGCGCAGCCTGTCGATCACGGCCTCATATAATGAGAAAACTCACAGAAGACATATAACCGGTTAAGTATATTATTATCAATCATCATATCACATCAATTTGCATCGCACTACCACATATTTTTAAATTTTAATAGGCTTTAAGTATAATACGGCCACAGGCGACTTTTTTTTTTTTTTTTTAACTTTTCGAGCACATTTGGGATGTGTGCTTATCTCATTTAGCTGGTTGGCCCGCCACGGTGGGCCACCCTGTGCCAGGCACCTAGGATAGTGTCCTGTCAACCCTGCGTGTGGGGGGCTTGCATGTACCTATGTGTTTATTTGTTTTGTAGATATAAGATATAACTATCATGTCTGGCTTTTTCATATTCAGCAGCGACGTGCTTAGCCAGGATTTTTTGATTTTTTAGTAAAAACAAAACTTGCCAAATCAAACAGCTCGTCGAAAAAATGCTGATAGAGAGGTACCTACCACGTAGGATGTATCCACCTCCATACAGATGGGTTCAAAGATGAGAATAGAGCAGGAGCTGCTCTCGTGATACCAGTAAGTATAAACAAGAGCTGGAAAATAAGCCCAGCAATACAGATAATGACTGCCTAGCTAGATCATCACGATAAACGAGGCAATAAAATAATACATTAATCGATGGTTTCTCTGCGCAACCCGCTGGCATAATAAATTAACAGACTCCAGAAGTGGTTTACAACACCTTGCCGTAGCTACTCGCTTACATAACTTTACTGTAAAAGCATAGCATACCACATCCATGACCAGATCGAGGCCAAGAAAAATAGAGGGGGAGCTATGCCTTCAATGGGTCCCATCGCACAATATGGGTATTGAGGGCAATGGAGGGCGGATGATCTTGCAAATGAAGGTGGCGAATCAGGGATGCCATATCAATGGATACCAGAAAACCTGGACTGGAATGAGGCCATAAATAAAATGTGCCAAAGCATGTGGATAGATTTTTACCACAAGGCATCCCTAGAAAAGGAGAAATGGAGTAAGTATCAAATGGAATAGTACAAGTAGTAGTATTGACCGCTTCGTTGTAACAACGTCTTTTGTGCGCTCTCAGCATTTTTTTAAAGAATATTATCATTTGTTGGTGTTTAAAAATCAGTCAATAATGCCAACTGATGACAAATATGTCCAGTGTGAGGATGTGTCGGTTCCTGAGAGAACATTGCTTTTAGTGGAGTTAGAAAAAAGTGGAACAGCTGGAAGAAAAAAATAATAATTATTCGTGTTTGTGTCAGTGCGTACGTCTTCCCCCGCTACCGCCTGCCGCTCCGCAGTTCAAACCAAAGCCACTAATTGCACCAACGTCAATTAGCGTAATCGGCGTTAATGCAGCCGTTAATGAGCCCAAACCACTAACAACTCAAAAACACTCGAAGACCCGTGCAACAACTATAATAACAAGATCCCAAAAAATGCCGGAGATTTAAAAGACGCAACTCGTGCAAAGGAGGCTTCAGCGGGAAAGCGAGATGTCACTCCCAAGGCCTCGACGACTCAGAAATCTGAAGGGACACCGGTATCAGGAAATGAAATATCTCTTGGAAACTCCACTACCGGTGAAGAATGGTCAACGGTAGTGAAGAGGAAGAGGGCAGCCATTGCGATTCGTGGTAGCTTTGGTGGGGCGGTGAGGGGGGCGGAGGTGGTTAAAAATTACCACTTCTACCCCTTTCATCGAGACACCACAGTTGCAGACATGAACGACTATATTAAAAAAATTACTAATTGTACTGCTGATTTCACAATAGTTAAACTGAAGTCAAATGGTGATTACGCTTCATTTAAGGTAGGGATCCCTACTAAGCTAAGCACGTTGGTTTTGAAGGCGGAAAATTGGCCCCGCCATTCATTTATTAAAGAATGGGTTGCCAGGATGGAAACACCACGGCTACCGAGTAGCTGACTTAATAATAACAATAAAAATAATAATTGCCCTAAGCAATTATTATTCTACTACCAGAATGTTTGGGGCTTGAAAACAAAATCTGTCGATTTTTTGAGCAGTGTTTTGGCTGATGACTATGACATCATAGGGTTAACTGAAACATGGCTCAATGATAGTGTTTTTAGCCGTGAATATTTTGGAAGTGAGTACTCAGTCTTTAGGAGGGATCGAGACTCCGGCGCAGGCCACAGGCAGGGTGGGGGTTGTCTTTTGGGGGTTAGAAGTATGGAAGGGTTACAGGCCGAACGTTTCCGTGCTTTGGAGACTCAAAATGAGGACCTTTGGGTGAAACTGACCTACGACGGAGACACTATTTACGTTTGCGTCATTTATTTTCCACCAGCAAGTGACTTGGAGGTGTATAAGTGTTTTATTGAGAGTATGTTATCTAATATCAACTTAATTGGAGATAGAAAGATTATTGTAATGGGAGATTTTAATCTAAACTCAGCGCGTAGTGGTAAAAGAGTCAGCGATGACCTTGAATTTCTATGTTCTATTTTTGGATTTTCTCAGCACAATTATGTCTCTAACTCTAGCAATGGACTTTTGGATAGGGTATTTAGCAATATCGACTTATCGCTTTCACGATGCAATGTCTCCTCTTGTACGCGAAGATGTGTATCATCCAACTTTAGTTTTTCTGCTCAGGTTTCGGTCGACTCGTCCGCTTCAGACTCCAATTCCCTCTTACAAAACCAACCAATTCGGCGGGTGGAGGTTTGAAGGCGGAAACTTCAAGCTACTTTACTCATTGATGGGTGAAGTGGACTGGAGTGAGTTGCTCGAGATTTGTGATGTAAATGAGGCGGTACAATGTTTTTACAATATTGTGTATAATATTTTTGATCAATGTTTTCCGAGGAAGTCGCCATGTCGTGGTGGAAGGCGATACCCGAGGTGGTTTTCTCGGGAGATTATTGGGGACATTAAGGTCAAGCATAACTATCATACAGCATGGAAGGCTGGGCATGATCAGACTGACTATATCATGTTTAGCATATATCGTTCGAAAGTGAGACAAGCTGTTCGACGGGCCTATCAAACATATATGGAAACGGTAGGAGATTCCATTCGCGAAAATCCTAAATTGTTTTGGAATTACGTAAAATCGTTAAGAAGAGATGGTGGGTTTACTGATAGGATGAGTTGGAAGGGCGAAGAGGTGACCGGACATGGAGTGGCAGAAGCATTTGCTGGTCATTTCAAGTCTGTCTACGCAAGTAGTATTCCAAATCTGGATGTTGCCTCAACGTCAGGAAAACCGTCATGTGGTGCCCAATCCGTCGATATTTTTTCAATTAATGAGGGCGATGTACTTCAGTTTATTAAAAAAACTAAAGAATACTTGCTCTTTGGGACCTGATTATGTTCCTACATTTTTTTTAAAGGGTTGTATTGACTTCGTCAAAGGCCCGCTTTCATATATATTTAATCTCGCAATGGAGACAGGTATCTTCCCGGAAACGTGGAAGATGTCGAAGGTTACTCCAATCCATAAGAGTGGTACAGAGTCATCAGTGGAGAATTACAGGCCGGTAGCTGTTCTCTCTGCACCAGCAAAAGTTCTTGAGATGATCATGCACAACATGATTTCTCCAAAAATTGAGTCATTTATAATAAATGAACAGCATGGATTTAGAGCAGGCCGATCAACGGAAACTAACCTGGTGGTATTTACCGATTATGTGTCATCGGCACTGGATAGAGGCCACCAGGTTGACTGTTCTTACAATGACTTCTCGAAAGCATTTGACAAGGTCGATCATGACATCCTGATGGAGAAACTCCAATTTATTGGATTGTCGGATCGATTTTTGAAGCTATTCGGGAGTTATTTTAGGAACCGTCAACAATACGTATCGTACGGCCTTTATCAGTCACAGACCTTTTACACATTTTCTGGTGTCCCCCAGGGCTCAAACTTAGGGCCGTTGCTGTTCACGATTTTTATAAATGACATAGCATTGGTAATAAAAAATGCTATGTTTTTGTTGTTCGCTGATGACTTGAAACTCTTTTTGGAAGTTGTCACCTTGGACGATTGTCGTCAGCTCCAACTTGATATAGATAATGTATTAAATTGGGGCAGGCGTAACAAACTAGAATTCAATATTGATAAATGCAATCTTTTATCGTTTACCAGAGCCTCAAAAGTGTTGTTTTTCCAATACTCGATGCATGGCAGAGTTCTGTCACGAATATCATCTGTAAGGGATCTTGGCATTACGTTTGAGAGTAAGCTGACATTTATTAGCCATATAGTTACCATTTGTAACAAAGCGCTTAAAATGTTGGGCTTCGTCATGCGTACTTCCCGGGTCTTTTCAGATGTTACGGTATTAAAACTTTTATTTAATTCTTTAGTTCGAAGCAGACTTGAGAGTGAGTCTATTGTTTGGGCACCGCACCAGTTGAAGTATGGCCTTATGGTGGAGAGGGTACAGAAGAAATTCTTGAGACTCCTTTACTTGAGGTTGTATGGATACTATCCGTGGCTTTATCCAACTGACTTTCTCTTAGGCATGCTTACATACTGCAGTCTGCAATTTAGAAGAAATCTTTATTTAGCTACGTATTTTTTTCGACTTATACAAGGTATAAATGAGAACTCTGCCATTCTGGGCAGTGTTGACCTGTGTGTCCCTGATAACTACCTTAGAAATAGAGACCATCAGTTGTTTATTCTCCCAAGGTGCAGAACCAACCTGCCACTGGTAATGCCAATTGGGAGAGTGATAACTATGTTCAACGAAATTGCTTCGGGTGTTGATATATTTCACCTACGTGAGAATGAGTTTAGGTGGACGTTGTTTTATAAATTCTTAAAATAGGGTCTGCTTAACTCATCCGGTGTACTTCCTTGTACCTATCTAATTCATCTACTGATATATCTCTTTTTTTATGTAATACTGTTATATTTATATATCTTTGCTTCTAAATGTCATGTTGTGAACGTCTTAAACTTATAATTTGTAATGTCCACAATATGTTAAAAAAATAAATGAAAAAAAAAGCGTAGGTACATCGACTGGAATATAAATTGTTGGTTTTAACATTAGTATTTGCAAATTAGAACTGTATGCCCATCATTTAAATTAATTAGTTTCTGTAAGTCATTCAATTTTTAAACTCTTTTTTTATTCGACTGTAGAAAGGAAAAATGACGTAACCCTCAGTTTTTTCAAAATAGGTTTTATTGGATAAATTTCGGTGTATACGACTAAATAATACATGTTGTGTCCAGAGGATGTAAACTGCAAACACAGATTTTTATTATCCAAATTTAGCTGGCAATTTAAAAGAAAAAGAAGGAAGTGATGCCATCATATTTGTTGGTTTTTCTTTCATTAGCTCAATATCTACCTAATACCTAGTACCTATATTTATTACAAGCTCACAGAGTGCATCGTAAATTGACCGTTTCAGATTTCATACATATCAAAATCGGTACCACAAGATCTGCATTCATGTCACGACTGGGCTTTACTTGTTTTGTTAGAATAATTTATTTTTAATGCCGCTGTCTATTAGGTATTCAGTGGTATACAAATTAATACGCATAGTACTAGGTACTTGATAAGTTAAAAACCAAAAGGACTACTCTCAAAAGCTATGTCTACATATTATGATCACTTCAATGTCCATTATACTTCAACTTTTAAATTCTGGTTTTAACACCTAGTAGAGTATAATGCTTCATAGCTTTTCACTCCAGCTCTAGGATGAAAATGATGTCAAATACATATACTATTTTCATTATCTATTTATTTATTTATTACTACATACAAGTGAATATAAGATTAGGAATATAAAAAACAAATTATTAATTATTATGCACTTTAAGGTCATGGCTATTTTGTATTTTAACTTTGATCGGAAACCATAACAAAAACATTTTTGTGCCTCCTGTAAAATTTGATTTGTGTGGATTACGTCTTTTTTCCTTTCTAGAGTCGAAAAGAGTTCTATGATTTTTATACTAAAAATATATTTTTCAGCTTTAGGGCGCTGTACATCTTTGAAAATCTTTTTAGGTACATACCTATTAGCCATTTGATCAGTATTCTTTATTTCTGTTAATAAATACTAACCAGATACCATCGACCTTTGTATGTTTATAGGTTAGGTAGTTTATTAGTAAGTGTGCATATTATGTACTTACAATTTTTGTATTATGTAATGGGCGCATTTTTCATTAATACCCCGGACGCTAAAATGCATTGCTAAACCTCTGGGCACCTATATGTATTTATAATGAAAATTCTGATAATGCAGGCAATTGATAATATAATATTTATTTATTTATTTGATAATATCAATAAAATTATTACATAATATTATTATGTACAGTGGAATAATCCGTGTCCATTCTCGTTGACCTTATCCAGAAGTAGTATCTGTAAAAGAAAGATAGTTTTTATGAATTAGTAGGTATACTAATACCAGCCCCATACAGTGCTCGAAATGGAAAATTTCACGAACAGGAACGCTCTATAATTTTCCGAAAAAAAAGTATGCTTGATATTTTTCGTTACATACGTACGTACTTTGGATGTATAAATACAACAATAAACTTTGAACTTTTTACGTGGATGTATATTGAGCAAGTGGGCAAAGATTGTCAGCGCCGCAGGTGAAAGAACCTCGTCTCAACAAAGAATACCATCAAAAATTGTATTATTCTTTATTCTTACTTTATCTACCACCCATAATCAGCACTGCTTATAACTTATATTACTGTCTCATTTGGGATAGTTCAGTTTGTTAATTAATTAGACTTAAAACTCAACATATCCACATACCTACCATAAAGATTCAAATTAAAAATTAATTTACATATAGCAAATTTTACAGAATATAGATTCAAGACGAGCACAGAATATTTAAAAAAATCAAAGAAATAGCATTAAAATAGTGTTTAAAAAATAAAGAAATAGATGCAGTAACTATTAGAAAAATTAGTAAGTACCTATACAGAGACGAGTAAATACAACATTTATACAGTATATATCTGTACACCGATAGAGTTAACTACGCAATTTAATTATTTAAGAAGTTATAAAACTAAGAATTTATAAACCGTTCACATAAACTCGTTCTCACGCAGGTGGAATATAACAATATCCGAAGCGATTTGGTTGAACACAGTTATTTCCTGCCCAATCATTATTAGCAATTGCAGATTAGTTCTGCAGTACAGTATGTAAGCATACTTAAGATAAATCAATCGGATAAAGCCATGGATGGTATCCACACAGCTTCAAACAAAAGATCCTCAAAGATTTCTTTTGAACCTTCTCCACCATAAGGGCCATTAGGCCATACCTACTTCTAAGAAAAGTTTCAAGCCATCATCACCAAATAACGTAATTATAGCATTTTAAATTACCAATGGTGTATCATTAATTATCGGCCTTTGAGCTTTGAGAATCGATGTCTCCGCCGAATCTTAGGGGTACATTGGTACGACCGCGTTACAGACACCCGAGTTCGTGAGCAGACACAACAGCCTTCGGTGATTGAAGTTATCACGAAGAGACGATTTACGTAGCTGGGACACGTATTCCGGATGACGCCAAAGAGTACGGCACTTCGTACCCTTGTGGCACAGCCTCAAGGGTTCCGTCGCCATGGCCGCCCCTCCCTCACACTGCAGCGGTGCTACAAAAGCGACCTATGTGCTGCAGGTCTGACATGGCGGGAGGCGCAGGAGTTGGCGATGGACCGAGGGAAGTGGCGCCAACTTGTGCTTGCCCTATGCCCCAATGTTGGGACGTGACAGGGTGGAAGAAGAAGAAGAAGAAGTATCATTAATTATATAAGATAAAACATGACGGAAGGTGTAACTCGAGTTGCTAAACACGATTCCTATAGAATAATATAAAATTGTCGTTAATCAGTAGGTACCTACCCATATTCAACATTATAAGGACTAATATTGTAGTGTATGTATGTACCTATATCATGGGCCCCACATCGTGAAGCAGGACCCCAGGCTAGTATCTTTGGTGGGGCCCCCTTCTTATCGCTAAGAATAAAGGCAGTATGTACGCGGAAACAATAATCTGTATATTTAGTGTTTTATTGTATATTTTAATACATCCATACGAATTATTTAGATGTCGAGTATTGATACACAATTTAAAATTGTATCGTATAACCACATAACTTTAAATAATATTATCGTAAGAAAATAGCTCCGCAGGCGACTTTTTTATTATTTAAGCAAATTTGTGATGTGTGTTTATCTCACTTATCTGGTCGATTCGCGTCGCCGGGCCCCTCCTGAGCCCGGGCCTCCAGGCTAGAGCCCTCTCAGCCCCCCCTTTGTGGGGGCCATGACCTTTATGTTACAATGATGATGCTTTGGTTACCATTATTGTAGTATACCTACACTTACCACCTCAAATTAAAGAACTAACGACCGTATTTATTTAATCTATGACTACCACCTAAAATTATTAGATGTCCGCACTGAACACGTACCTACCTAATTTGTGAGTGTATTTTAAACTAAACGATTCAATTTATGATGTTTGTCCTTACCTACTCTCATTATTATTGCCACGGCGATGAATGATGATAATACAGAACAATAATTTATTTTTATGATAGTAATAAATTTTTATTGGAGTATATTCCTATTTTTTTAAAACAAATTTACAAACAAAAATTAACTAAAAGTTCTCTTCATAGTAGGTATGTATTATTTCTATTATTTTTAAAGTAGCAAGTTACAACGTATGTAATTATAACACAATATAAACGTCCCTTAAAAATAAACAAATTACGGTAGGTTATTCAATAGTTTCATACCAAAAACATTTTGTAGGATTCATTGTAAAAATATGGGTTTACGACACGTCATAAATATTTTTTAACACGAGTCAATTGTTGAAATGACATTGAATAAGAAAACACTGTTTCCACTGTATTGTCGATCTTAAATGCTTATCGGAGTGAATTCTTAAGTTTTAGCAGATTTACACGAAGTACCTACTACTTAATTAAGCCTTCATTAAATTTATAAATATCCACTCATATTTATCATTTTCAAAATGATAATATTCTGCTTGTGGCCACTGGTCAACAGCATTATGTTAAATCAGTTTGAATACCAAAGACAAAAAATATATATGTAATATATAGAAAGGTATCGCCTGCTGAGATGTTTAAGGGGGGACATGCTCGTCGAAGGTCAAAATTGAGTTTTTATTGTATTTTCAAACCATGATCCTGGACACGCCTTAAACGTTGTAGATAATCTATTTATATAATTTTGAAGCCTTATTATCCTTTATAGTTATTTTAAACATTTGATGACTGCAGGAAGTATTTTTGTTACATAAAATAGTATTCTTTTAAACCTCTCGCTCTAATGTTTTAGAATATAGTCATATTTCGGTACATAACTGTGCAGTGGTGTTAAGATTTTTTACATTTATTAATTTTTAAACGCATTTATAAAACCATTAGTATAATTTATTACGAGATAATTTTTGTAAAATATTCACGATAAAAAAATATTTTGATAATCTCTGTGATCCCAAATTTGACAAGAATTAGGCATTTTATTATTCAAAAAATCGGCAAGATTAACACATTTGAAGATGATTCTAAAGATATTTATTATAAGCTATGTTTTTGACCATTCAAGTGTGATGAACATCTTATGAATAATGATTGCTTTATAATAATTATTGACCTAAGAATAAGGTAGTGTTTTTTTGAAATACGCCATTTCTTTTGTCATTCCCCAGTGGTTAAGCTACAACATACGGCCGTAGCCATAAAATGACAAACTATAATTAAATTAGGGAGTAAAATTATGTTAACGCGCGTGTTTGAACATGTACTTAACCAAATTTTTTTTTATTTTTTTTTAAACGGTACATGTGCAAACACGCGCGTCAATATCATTTTACTCCCTACTTCAATTATAGTTTTTCAATTTATGGCTACGGCCGTATGTTGTAGCTTAACCACTGGGGAATGACAAAAGAAATGGCGTATTTCAAAAAAACACTACCTTATTCTTAGGTCAATAATTATTATAAAGCAATCATTATTCATAAGATGTTTATCACACTTGAATGGTCAAAGACATAGCTTATAATAAATATCTTTAGAATCATCTTCAAATGTGTTAATCTTGCCGATTTTTTGAATAATAAAATGCCTAATTCTTGTCAAATTTGGGATCACAGAGATTATCAATATAATTTTTTATCGTAAATATTTTACAAAAATTATCTCGTAATAAATTATGCTAATGGTTTTATAAATGCGTTTAAAAATTAATAAATGTAAAAAATCTTAACACCACCTCACATGGACGTACTGAAATATGACTATATTCTAAAATATTAGAGCGAGAGGTTTAAAAGAATACTATTTTATGTAACAAAAATACTTCATGCAGTCATCAAATGTTTAAAATAACTATAAAGGATAATAAGGCTTCAAAATTATATAAATAGATTATCTACAACGTTTAAGGAGTGTCCAGGATCATGGTTTGAAAATACAATAAAAACTCAATTTTGACCTTCGACGAGCATGTCCCCCCTTAACCAAATTTTAAGAGAACAAATTTAAATAATACAAAATGTTTTAAAAAACAAGCGATGATCACTAATAAATATATTTTAGCGGAATTGTACGATTTAAATTACCAAACTTTATCATAATAATTTTACCACCGAAAACTCAATTCATTTGCCCGCAAAAATATACGTGAGTATAAAATTAACACGGCGATTAGATGGCGATGAAAATAAATAAGTTTTATCACTCACAATAAAATATAAGTAATAAATTAGTAGGTAAGTAAATTCGCAATGCATACCAGTCAAAGGTAAAAGCGAGACTGTACTGAGATGATTCATACGTTAGAAATTATTATACAAATATGTAGGTGCCTACTTTATTTTTTATTGAATTTAAGTTATTTAAGTACAAAAGGTTTTCAAACAATGTCAGCAAAAGCACAATTCTTTTGTACCTTGCAGCTGCAGTTACTTTTTTCATGTAAATATGCAATTATTTGGAGTGTTTAGACAATGCATTTAGACACGGACGTATCGACACAAAAAAAGAAAATTGAAAGAAATTTAGGGATGTCATAAATTTTATTTTTAACCCTTGCACGCCCGGCATAACATAAATTCGTTAATTTTTAATTTTGAGAAAAACTTTAAAAGATACATTCATACATAATTATCTCAATCTAACGAACCGCAGCGCAATTTTAAATTAATCCACGAGCCGGAACGGTATATTTTGGAATTCCACGAACCACAACGGCGCTCCGGTCCATTCCGAGCGCTGGCCCCATAGAATATCACTGTGATATTATTCCTCTGTTCTTTCAGTCAAGTCACCTGAATAGATCTTTCAGAGTATCGGTGATTAGTTTAGGTGAAACTTGCAAGACACCTTATGAAGTTTGAAGGTGGTAGTTGCATAGCTGTATGCAGTGACGTCTCTAGGTAAAATGCCGCCTTTAGGTAGACTTAGAATGCCGGGTGACAAATTAATGTTGAAGTTCCAGTGCTCGAAATAGAAAATCTTAAATCTCGAAATAGGAAACGGAACGCATTTTTTAAAGAAACCACGGGCTGGAACGGTATCTTTTAGAATTTCACGAACAGGAACGGCGCTCCGGTCTATTTCGAGCCCTGTGAAGTTCTCGATCGAATGGGAAAGGACCGAGAAGTTCAGCGTAGTACCTACCTATCAAAATCAGGAAACTACAGTACCTCGGTCACATTATGAGAGGACAAAAGTACAGCATTCCCCGATTTGTCATTCAAGGAAAAATCAATGGTAAGCGTAGCAGAGGACGACGCCGCATTTCGTTACTTAAGAACCTCCGTGATTGGTACGAGTGTAGCCCCACTGAACTGTTCCGTACATAATTATCATCTACTGCAGCGATTTCCAAACTGAGAGGCGCGGAGTGTTGCAAAGGGAGGCGCGAAAAGTTTAACACAAATGTAGCCACAGGTTTGCAGTTTGCAAATGAATAGTTTACAAAATGGCCGCTAGTTATAAACTGCATAAAAAGTCCTATAAAAGGTTGTTTGCAAACCTGTCTGAAGATATGGAGACTAATTTTATGATAACTCAGTTCTATACTATTGTGATGCGCGCTGGCTATCTCGTGAAAAAATGAAATAGAAGGTTAAATCATAATATTGAAATTTGAGGCAAATTTGTTTAGGAATGATAACTTTGTTGTTAAACTTGACTTTTTTGGTTGAAAATTGAAAACATGAGTGAATAAATCAATGCAAGGAACACTAATACATTCACTGATTTAAAAAGACATTTTTAAAAAATGGAGCTTTGGATATAAAAATTACAAAAAAAATAAGTTCGTCATGTTTCCACTTTTAAATGATTTCTGCGCCAGATATATTGAAGCAAACAAAAATCTATTTACTGAACACTTTGCTAATACACTTTTCACATTATTTATTTGAATAAAAGATCTAGATTTTACAAAGTTCGTGTGGATATAGAATCCATGGCCCTCACAGGGGGTGGGGGTTGATAGGACTCGGGCCTGGGGGCCCGGCGAGTGAAATTAACACACATCACAAATTTACTCTAATAGTAAAAAAGTGGCACTATCTACTATATAATATTTTATTTTACACATTTAATATAAATAGTAAAATCTTGTTTATTTTTATATTTTTTTTTTCATTTTTATATTAGTACATTTTTGACTATTTAAAAAGGTGTCTGTATTATTAGTTGATGAAATAAAGGGGGGGAGGAGCCAGGATTAGATTTTTTTAAAGGGAGGCATAGTAACATAAAGTTTGGAAACCACTGATCTACTGTGTATTGGAGCATTTCTACGAAACCTACTCTTAAACATTGGTGTTTTTAGATATGTAAAGGTCAAGGGCACTTAAAAGTTTGGACCCTGTTATAATTATTTCTTTATACTTTCTAACGAAGCGATCGCATCGTCCGCTTTGGAAAACCGCCATTCCTTTTAAAAGTTGTTATGATAGTAGGTATGCATTCATTAATTTGCCGCTTCTAAGCAGCACATAGCTTGAATATGCCTACAGGACGTCACTGCTTTTATAGAGTATTCATGATATTAGATACTTTCTACGATTTGCAAAATAAATTAATTGCGAAATTCCCAAAATGTTTCCACGATAATATGCGGGAACCAAATGAAAGCAAGGGTGGATTTATCGGTATTCTGACTGGGTGCGGAAGTAGGGCCCCGCGCTGACAAGAGCACACAATTCAGAACATATTAAATCACAGTAGCCAAATCCTTGGCAACAATGATTGGAAAACATGACAATACTGTTCTTGTAACATTAAAAATCATTTTAAACGTTAATTATTAAACTTACTAGTTGGGCGTGCTGTTGTAGATGGCGG
Organism: Rhyacophila brunnea; assembly: GCF_057557595.1. Lineage (NCBI taxonomy): Eukaryota > Metazoa > Arthropoda > Insecta > Trichoptera > Rhyacophilidae > Rhyacophila > Rhyacophila brunnea. Next base: position 15,510,376 of record NW_028232893.1, on the reverse strand, counting down.
AGGTGGAGGAGATCCATTTGGACCTTGGCCTGGAGGTGGAGGAGGGCCGTTGGGTGGTCCATGTTTCCCTCCGCATTTCGCTGAATGGACATGTCCAGGAGCATTAGACAGCTGAGCTTTCACATTTGCTTCGTTCATTGCCATTCCGTTCTAATGAAATATATTATCATATTCATAATATACATTATAATAAAGTCAAAAGGGGTATTTTCCGATACATGTTTATGTATTGTAACATTTTGTAACCATTCCAAATTCAACAGGCATTATTCTCATAACCATTTATTTTATATAAGATTAAAAAAAACGAACATCCCGTCGCATACAAACTACAGTTTATTATCTAACTTTGTAAAGAGTCATTTTAAACAATTGGTCGCCACGAATTTTAAAACCTATCAGAACAACTTGGATGCCCTGAGAATTTAAAAAATGCATTTTCTCTGTCTACTTATAATAAATTTTCATTAAGTTTTTTTCTGAGTTTGGATCTAAGAATTATTATTGTTTATCTAACAAAATTGCACGTAGAGTGGGCAAACTAAACAAGCTGCTTCAAAGAAATTCAGATACATTACAGCAGCATATTATGCAACTATATCGAAGAGATTGGACCTGCCTGCAGGCATGTGATGGTATTATTGGTTCAGCAGAATAACTTCGAACCCTCAGAAAAAAATATTTTCACTGTCGACTTATGATATTTTTTTTATTCGGTTTGTCGTCCATCATAGATCTAAGAATTCCCACCTTATAAACTTTTATGTTCAGTGAGCAAGCTAAACTTTATTAACAAATTATGTTTTCTTCTATGTAATATTAAAAACAATAAGTATTAACAAGTAGTCATTTTCACTAAGTATTTATACTAATTTTATTTTCCACTCCCAAATAGCAAATCTCATAGGTACCACACCGCATTTGTTCCAGTAGGGAGTAGTTTCGGCCAGCTAGGCATACATAATATTATTATCAAAATTATAAAGAGTTATGTAAAGAAATATGTTCAAAATGTAAGTAGGGGATGCGTTATTGATCGATAATACTAGGTGAATAAACGTGATAAATAATATGTATTTTGTAGTCTTTTAATCTTCAAATTTTATTTATTTTGACATTTATAGTGAACATTATAAATTATCAATTTAAGACGTTCACAACATGACATTTAGAAACAAAGATGAAATATTAAAACAGTATTATATAAAAAAAGAAATAGATCAATATTAATTTATTAAACAGTAGAAAAGTTAAAAACATAAATTAGATACAAGGAAGTACACCGAATGAGTTAAGCAGACCCTATTTTAGGAATTTATAAAACAACGTCCACCTATAAATACTCATCCCCACGTACGCGAATGAATTATTGATTTTGTTCATAAACATGACGATAAAAATGTTTTTCCAAAAATATTTGTACCTACCACTTTAGCAACCAACTATATTGGATGGAAATAAGTATAATATTAATTGCACCTCATTCAAGGGACCTCGCGCTATAATTTATTGGCGTCGCAGTTGCTACAATCGGCCATGTTAGATGTGAGGAAAAGGCAATAGGGAAAACTCTTACCGCAACAGCGAATACAAATACTACAGCAAGCAGCATCCATAGACCAAAGAACTTCATTTTGACTTGTCAACTAAATGTTCCAAATTCAAATAATATATTACTTGTATGACTACTGTGGGAAACAAGGTCCGTGCCATGGTATATATTATGGTTTTTCCGTGATAAAAATCACAATAAAATATTACATTATAATACTTCAATAATGAGTTGTCACCTTCAACGAAAACACACAATATAATATTATGTTTATGATTATTGTGTTGGTCATACATTAAAATTTAATAGCAATCAGTGCCGTACCAAGGATGGTTGCCAGTAAAGTTTCCACCCAAGACATGAACAAAAATGAACCAGAAGTGCGAGTGAGAAAGCATTAGGCACGCTTATATCTCCGCAATATGCGTTAGATTAAGATAGAATTTCTACGGCTGAATTAAATATTTTTTGTAAAAGTCGCCGGTAAATATTGATTAGAATGACTACATTCATTTAAAAACTGCGAGCACGTGTTGCTGAAATTTATTGTTTTTGTGTTAAATATAAAATTAGTGGTAATTAATTTTAGTTAATTTAGTATAAAATATGGTACACTGTATTGTGTTGGTAGCAGTACTGAGAAGCAACATGATGGTATAACGTTTCATAGTTAAGTTAGTAATAATAAAATTGAGGTTATATTGTGCGTTACACGCAAGAAACGCGGCTTCATTTTGCCGAACAATAGCCACTCTCTTTATATCATTACTCTGAGTTGCCATACGTATTGGGCCAACGAAAAATGATCTCCCCCAAGTATATAAATTTTATTGGTAGGTAATATAAATTTTAGGTCGTTATTTTATTTTCATCTTATGTAAATATTATATATTAAATACTTCATCATAATCATCAGGGGGTCGATTAGGTGCCGAATGAAGCTCCTAGCTACCTCTACTCTTCTGGGTCCCTAGTTCTTCGCTGCCACGTACATTTACCAAACTTTATGAGTTCGTCTAGCCAGTGGGTCTATTCTATACTTATCGACCGCTAAAGTGATAAAGTGATAAATATTGTCAAACTTCGGGTAGGTTTGTATCAAGGTATTAGCCCTTATTGTAACAATTACAATAAGTTGGTTGTATTGTTGCAATAAGTGCTATATTTTAACAGCACCTCTCTTGCTGCTGTTAAAATATAGCACTTATTGCAACAATAAATTATAACTAATGTATTGTAATTATTACAATAAGTGTTAATACTTTGATATAAACCTACCTTAAGTTTCATAATAATACTTCTTACTTTATCACTTTAGCGGTCGATAAGGATAGAATAGACCCACAGGTATCCCTGTCGGCGTCTAGTGTACCTACCTTGGGTACCACTATGCGACGACATTAATTGTCCAGTAGTTGTCCACTCGCCGAGTGAGTATTTTTTGTTTTATTAACCACGAAACAAGTTCATGAAGAAAAATGCATGCCCCTTCAAATTTTATAGTTACCTATATTATTATGAATGTGAATTACATTATTTTTACAAAAACGATAACAGCGTTAACAAAAACTTATTATGTTAGTATTCTAACCCGTTCTGTCGAGATATTGAGAGACCAGTTTTCTGTATTTTATACAAAATGTACTGCATTAATCATATCAGCGATTGTAAACGTACATATGTATTTCTAAATATATTTTACGTAAAGATTGTAAATCTTCAATGGTTTCTGTATAAAACCACTGAATGATGTTTTTGTTTGACATAAGCGCCATTTTACCACGTTTTTATTAGCTCGTATTCTTGTTTGTCCTGTTCAGATTTTTTCTTGTGCAGTACAATTTTTTTCTTGTTTGTCCAAGATTTTTTCCGACTAGCTAGACATTTGAAACTTTTAGAATATATCATAACATGACGACAATGTATTCTTTTAATACTTTTAGCCATCTTTAAGAAGAATTGAATTCATTTTCAGTTAATTCTGTTTTGTATGTTTCGGAAAAAAATCGTTAAAAGTAATATTTACTACTCACTATTATTGGTTGCTAAGTGGGTCCTAGCAACTAAATTATTAATATATACATGCGTTGCTATGGAAATCAATATGAAATGTCAAAATGACATTTCCGTATTCTATAATATTTATTCAGTATTTCTATCAAGTACAATAAAAAGTTTTTATTAATACATAGAATTGTCAGGTTTATATGATTCAACAGAAAATTTAAAAACGTGGTTGTATAAAAAGTTCTTTTTATCTTGTAATTATTTATATGGAAGAAATAGATAACATGGTAAAGAACATAAAGGTTTTGTATTAGATACCCCGGTATGATTAACTTTCCATTGCCGGCATTCGTTTTTTTTTATTTTCCCGTCCTTCGTCCGTACTTGAAATATGTAGGTACTTACTTCATATTTTTTATCATTAGATTCACTTTTATTGATTACTTACTTTTTAATAATATTATTAAAAATGATCTAGGGTATTTGGCCGCCCTCTGAACCTATCGCCCGGATACTACGCACTCTCAATACCACCGCTTAGCGCGCCCCTGAAAGCAATCATTAATATTGGAATATAACATTATTACCTACATCATCACTATCATCAGCTTTGCATTTTTATTAGTGTTGACCGGATGTTGAAATTCATTATATTGTATTTCCTATACAATGCGGGGATATTTTTACAGATCTCTATGCTGATGTTTAAATCAATGCTAGTGATTATCAGATTATCTAGCAAGTTCAAGGTTTGAATAAAGCATGTACGCAAGGACCCTAGTATGTTAGTTTTCACTCTAAAAACAACAAAAACTATTTTTTTTAAATCTCTATTATTTATACCAATATTAAGTATGTACCTACCTATATTAATTTATCGAACATTTTGATAATATAATAAATGTCTAGTATCAATCTAACCAAAATAAAAAAAAATCCCTTTAAAATGCCTCGGAAAATTATTAAAATTTAAACTACCCTATAAAGAAATACAATAATCGCAAGACAGTAAAAAACTGGCAGTTTTTACCACGTTTTTATTAGCTCGTATTCTTGTTTGTCCAGTACAATTTTTTTCTTGTTTGTCCAAAATTTGTATTGGACGATTGAAGATTTTTAACTAGAACACGATAACAATGCATTCTTATAATATTTTTAGCCATCTTTAAGCAGAATTGAATTCATTTTTAGTTAATTCTGTTTTATATGGAAATTCGTAAAAAGTAAAACACTATTATTACTATGGAAATCAATATGAAGTGTCAAAATGATATTTCAGTATTCTATATTTATTCAGTATTTCTAGCACGTACAAAAAAAAATATTTATTAATACATAGAATTGTCAAGTTTATATGATTCAATAGAAAATTTTAAAACGTGGTAAGTACGAGTATATAAAAAGTTTTTTTTATCTTGTAATTATTACATTATTGTTTTGTATTGCATCTTTCATGATGTCAATGAAATTATGGTCTTGACTACCAAATAGTTGTATTACAAACATGACATGGTTCTCGAATTTTTATGAAAAATCTATGATTGTACGTACTTTTTCACTGATTTATATCTTCTAAAATAACTTTTTTTCTTGATGTATGGACACCTCGCATTTACTATCAAAGTTTTTTTAAGGAATTTGACACGCAAATTTGTGCAGGCTAAGAAAAACGCCGTATTGAAAATAATTCGTCTTTTCTATATGTCGTAATTCGGGTATTGCTAAATTAAATTCGGCCAGGGCCTACGAAACTTTCTTGCAAAAACCCTGGAAAATTATTCTTTGAAGCGCAAGGCAGTGGTGATTTCAATGACGTCCTGTGGGGGTAGGAATGTCATTCGTTGCTAGGGCGACAAATAAAGAAATGAATACCATTATTACAACCTGAAGGCAGTGGCGGTTTTCCATGAGGCGGGCGATGCGGTCATTTCATTAGAAAGTACCGAGATCTTAGTTTAAAAAAAATCAAAGGAGGCATCCAAACTCGACAGCGCCTGAGATCTAAAACTACTTACCACTATTTGAGAGCGGGTTTCGTGAAAATGCTATAATCCTAAGCAGTGGCGCACCCAGGATTTATTATTGGGGGGGGCCGAAGGAGGAGAATGTAAATTAGTCCCATAGGCTCTTTTTCTGATTCATATAAATATTTTTACATATTTTTACAATACACGGCGATATATTTGTACAGTTTCTCCTAGTTTTTATTAAATTGGAGGCATAGTGGCGGTAACCGTTGAGCGTGTCATCAGCGACTGGCGGATTGGAAGTGAACAGCGACCATGCTGGACATGTGTACCTAGTATGCTAAAACATTACTTAAATAATATCGGCTGTGCTACCCACTTGGTCCAGAGCAGTGTTTCCCAAAGTGTGATACGCGTACCCCCTGGGGTACGGGAAGAGTTTGGTGGGGGTACGCGCTGCACCGGGTTATGGCTACGCCTGGTGCAACAAGCATTAATACAACATCCATGCTAGAAGGTTTATCTCAGGCGGAAGAAGAGCAATTGTTGGAATTATTAGCTTCAGACGGATTCTTGCAAAATAACTATAAGGAGTGTACTTAAACATCATTTAGGTTGCAAATGCAACATATTGTGTATCCAGTTTTAGCAGAGAAATTCCTGAAATACATCTTGCCTTTTCCAACTTCATATTATTATGTGAAGTTGTTTTTTCAGCATTTGTAGACATTAAGTCAAAAAAAGGAACAGTCTTTGGGTGTGGAACCGCATCTCAGATTAAAATTAATAACCAGGGAACCAAATTATGATGATCTGTCGTTTCAACATAAATAATTTCATCCTTCTCATGGTTTATAATGAATGTTATTTTTCATAGTATAACTTTTATTTATATTTTATTATGAATGAATTTTATTTTTCGTTTATTATTATTTTGTTTATGTACTACAAAAGGAATATATAAATATATTTTGATTGTTATTAAAGTACTTATATGCATTTTTCTTTGACGAGGAGTACTCAGTGTTACGAAAATTATAGAAGGGGTACACAGATGTCGAAAGTTTGGGGAAGACTGGTCTAGAGAGCTACAATATTTATTCCGAATTCCACCGAAAAAAATGTTCTTTTGATTTACACCACCACCGTAGTGGGTGTAGTCGTTCTTTTCGCCGAATGTTTATCGCAGATTTTTGGTTTTTTTTTTTAATATTGAGGTTCCAACATATTAATTGAAAATGGACAAAAGAGTATTATTGCATTTAAATTATACACAACCTACTCAATACAATGGATCATATTATACAGGTCGTCAGGGAAATCATAGAGCGCTACCAGGAATACAAACTGCCATTATATCTTGGTTTTATAGACTATGAAAAGGCGTTTGATTCCATCAAAAAATTCTCAATTATAGACGCCCTTAGCAACCAAGGAATTTCCCGACGCTACGTAAACATATTGAACAGTATATACAGTGATGCCACAGCATGCGTGAAACTCCACAAACGGTCGTGTAAATTCCCCATTAACAAAGGTATCCGGCAAGGTGATACCATTTCACCTAAACTATTCACCGCTACTCTTGAGGACTTATTTAGGAAACTTGATTGGGAGGAAAAAGGTGTTTCAATTAACGGAGAGCACCTCAGTCACCTGCGCTTTGCAGATGGTATTGTTATACTCTCACAAGACCCGAAAGACCTCCAAGGTAGAATGCAAGAACTCGCGGATGTCAGTCAAACGGTCGGTCGAAAGATAAATGTCTCAAAGACAATAGTGATGAGGAACTGTTTTTCGGACCCTGCGATTATCTGTATTTCTGGCACCCAACTCGAACAAGTCAGCAGCTACATCTATCTCGGACAGCAGGTGTCCATAGACGGAAGCATGCACGATGAAATTGCTCGAAGAACAAAGCTGGGATGGAGTGCTTTCGGACGTCTGAATAGTATCTTCAAGAGTGACCTACCATTATGTCTTAAGCGTAGGGTGTTCAACCAATGTGTGCTACCCGTGGTCACGTATGGCTGCGAGACGTGGACCCTCAACACGAGAGATGTCCAAAAGCTAAGAGTCACACAGCGAGGCATGGAGAGGTGCATGTTGGGCATCACGCGAAAGGACCGTAAGAGAAACGAATGGGTTAGGAAGCAGACAAGAGTACGCGATGTAATAGACGTTGCCAAACAGCTGAAATGGAGATGGGCGGGGCACATTGCTCGCCGAAAGGACGGCCGCTGGACAAATGCCATCATCCAATGGTACCCAAGGGGTACGAAACGGCCACAGGGTCGCCCTAAAAGCCGTTGGATTGACGAACTGGTAAAGTTCGGCGGAAATACGTGGCAGCGAACGACACAGGACCGAGAGAGTTGGAGAAAGCTTGGGGAGGCCTTCATCCAGCAGTCCTCATAAGAACGGGCCTGTCCAGTTCAGAGGTAGGTAAACTTTTTTTTCTCTTCTACCACGTCCGATCCTAATAGGATCATATGAGTGTTTCACAAGCATAGTGAATCAAGTCAATTCTAGTTATTTTTGAGTAAGCTAGGTTCAAACAGATTATTTGAGTATTTCCTATTCTCTAAGGGTAGAGTAAGGTTTTCCATTCTGACGAAAACCCCAATGGTTCCTGTCTTCACGGTGTCCCCAACGAAACTGATGAACTCCATAACATATTATTGAATAACGTATACCTACTATCAAAGTCGAGACCAATCTTTTTTAGATTTTCTTTCCAAAAAAGTCCAGAATCCAAATCTCACACTAGGCTCGGGAGCAGTGACGGCTGGTGATTTCCAAAATTCTTTATATTAGGAGTGCACTTAAGAACTCACCGCATTCGAAAGAAAAAGATATTCGAAATGGTTTTTCGAACAAGAAATATTATTTCCGCTGTTGTTTTATCAGTAGAGTGAGAATAGTGTAAAATATCGACGGTTTTTCAAGCAGGATAGAATAAAGGTACTCGTGGAGATTAAAGTCAACTAACTATACAAGCGTTTGGTTAGAAAATATACCCACTCGTATAAATCTAAAATAGTTTAGCTCAAAACAAATGAACAAATGCCTATTGTGTCAATAAATTAAGAACCTATGTAGGTACATAGTTTTCATTCAATGCTATAAATCACAATTGTCCCAAACTGTTAGACAGTCTTCGTCAAAATTTAATCATTAGTTCTTTATGAAATTATTAAATCATTTAAATGAATATTCCGCGCTGTACGGACGCGCTCCCTGTCCTTACCTGGATCCTCTCTCTTGACCTACATATAATAATATGATAATATACAGGTACGCGGGCACCCCGACAAAACCGCCCGGACATTGCCGCCAAATCAAATCCGCCTGTAACAGTGCTCGTCAATACCGCTCGGACAAATCCGCCTAGACAAACCCGCTCGCAAAAATACAAAAATATATAAAACAAGTGCTTTTTGGTTTTTCAAATTGCGTATCGATAGAAATTTACATAATATGTAACTATGATAATTAGTGTAATTTGAAATTTAATCAGTTGCAACTGTTAGTAAAGTAATAACTTATCAGCTTTTAACACTTAAGTACCTATTTCTACAAACAATTATATTTTTTTGTTGTTTTGTTACAAAGTTTTTATGCGATCTTAGTATGACATAAATTCTGATTAATGCTAGTTTTGCACCATTCCATAGGATTTTTCACATGGTTTAGTATTCCAGCATTCGCCTTCCGAGATCTTCAATGTTTGTGAATATATATTTTTTTATTAGATATTATTAATAACCATGTCCTTTCTTTTTCGTACAATGTGGTTGTTAGTAATTTTGAACAATCACAAACACTCAGGCTTAGAGAAAATCACATACTTAAATACATTGTGTCCTCACTGGGAATCAAACCAGAGCTCCCGGATGGAAGACTAGCGCCTTACGCACTCCACCACTTCCAGTTCTGAGTTCTCCCACGAAAAAAACCGTTATCCAAGAGTTGAATTATTAGGATACAACAATACAAAGACTAGGACCACTTTTTATTCCAGTATTAATGTTTTGTACTGCATCTTCTATGATATATTAAAATTTTAGCAATGCGCACGTTGCGGATGGTAATCCGATTGCTTTTAATCCACCTATGTGCATACTCAGGCACTATATTCCACTTTAAAAGTAACTATAAGTTCTGGAATAGGGCCACTAAGATTTCAGCCACCCTCCCAAAACTATCTGTAATTAATAATTATTAGGACTATGGGAATAAACAACTCAAGCCGTGTCAACATATTGATCAGCAATAAATTTTAAATAACTGACCGCAATTGCGAATTCTTTAATATCTATTTCCTGTACTGTCCAATCATTGCAAACTCAGTAAATAGCTGAATGCAATTATAATTTCCACAATAACCGCTTTTCCACATAGTCAGCCATATCCAATGAGCGCAAACTCGATATATAATAGCTGACTCAATTATAATAGTTATTTCCTAAATATTATTTTCAAGATATTATTTTGATTGTGAGCTAGTCGACAAATAATAGCGGATCACAATTGATTGAACAGGCCACTCGATTATAAGTTCCGAGTCTCTGTATCGCTCCGCGCAGCATCTCATTCTACCGAGACTCGGACCTCGGAACAGTATCATAAGTATTGTTAGTATCATAAGTTATCCTTGTATCGACTGTTTACTGCTGCAATAAAAACACGCTTCTCCATTCATCGGAGTAACCACCAAATCACGACTTCTCATCTCTCCTCCTGACGTCTCTTCATCTACAACTCCTGGCCATCATACTACCGCGGTCTCGTCCCACTACAACGAGACCACCAAACGACTATTAAAATCATGTTATTTATTAATTTGACATTTCACTGATTAATCTTTCATAGAACATTTTCATGATGGTCCATATTTTTGCAGTCTGGACCTTAAGGGCAAGGGAGCGGAAGGCTTTAAAATGCGGTGTTGGCGCCGAATGGTTCGTAATTCACAGAACGAAATCAGTCAATCATACAGAGACTACTCTTAATGGAACGGCCCTCGACAATATGTCTGAAACGCATTCTGCAGTTTTTTTTAATATATTGTTCAGCGCGGACCGGATAATCTGGAGAGATTGAAGGGAAGGCGAAGCAGAAGCAGAGTGTTGGCGCGCATGAAAGATCAAGTGAAGAAGTTATGAAGGTACTGTGGACAGCCTTCACTCTGCCCTGAGAGAAGCAAAGGACCGAGAGGGGTGGAAAGTATTGATTTCTCAGAAGATAATGGAATTTCAAGGTGGTTACGATCCTTTGCCACGAGGAAACGACCAAGAAAAGAAAGATAGCATTTTCATGTAACTTCTTCTTCTTCTTTGTCCATATCCGCCCTTAACTGGAGCGTATGGACATCACGCGGCGCCTCCAAGAATCCCTGTCGCTCGCCAGTCTTCTTGCTTCGTTCCAGGTCAAATCGGCATCCCGTAGCTCCGCCGTATACACTCTGTAGATTGTATTTAGCGGCCTTCCAGGTCGCCGGAATTCGGTCCGCTTGAAGAACAGGCAAGCCAGGTTAAAGTTCTCTTCTGGCATCCGCAGCACGTGGCCGAGCCAGGTCCAACGTCGCCTCTTGACTTTCAGCGTGATAAGAGGCTGCTTGGTGCGTTCTCTTATCTCCTCGTTGCCCCTAAAGTCATACCACCGCACATCCAGTATTCGTCGCAAACATCTGTTTTCGAAGCTCAGTATACGGTTGCTCCGAGCCTTCGTAAGGTGCCATGATTCGCTACCGCAAAGCAGCACCGTCAGAATGCAAGCGTCGAATAGGCGGCATTTGGTTTTGACCGAGTACAATCGTGAGTCCTAGACATTTCGCATCGAGTTGAATGTTGCTCCAGCCATTCCCATTCGGATAGCGAGCTCTTTCATATAACGGATATAGGTTTTTTTAAATGAAAGGTTCTGATAATGCAGGAAATTTATAATGTATTTATTCATTTATTTGATAATACATATTATGTGTACAGTGAAATAATCTGTGTCCATTCTATTTGACCTTAGCCGGAAGTAGTATCTGTAAACGAAAGATAATGTTTATTAATTAGTACAGAATATCGATGGAAGGTAACTGAGATATCAGTCGATAATGTGGATTCATTCGCTTGAATAGATCTTCCAGAGTATCTAACAATGAATTGTTTGGATGAGATTGTGTCGTCTTGCCGGGTACCTACCACTATTAATAGAAAACCCGCAAAATTAGTTTAGTCTTATTGGATTGTGTATGTATTTTTTTTTATTTTCTTTATCTCACAGAACCATAAGATTAAAATATGATATTTTTCAATAGTGACACTTCAATTTTTTATAATCCCCAGTCATTATAGGATCCCTTAAATTAATCATCTTTCTTTTAATATATACAATGAGGATATAATGTCTGATATTTTAACGGTTGTTTTATATCGTAATAGATTTTTGGGAGAATGGTGTCTGCAACGAGGTCGAAACGTCTAGAAAAAAGGAAGGAAGAATACACGGTGATATTATGAATGTAAGATAGTATCATAACAATAATATTGAAGGAGTACCCAATCCCATTTTGCAGAATATCTAATTTCAGTTGAGTATTAAAATTAAGAAACCTAGTGTAAATCAATATAGAGATACATTTTTCTGCAAGCAAATAAAAATGATATAAAAGCTGTTTCAGGGGAATCATATATTATAATATATATAATATATTATTTAGAAACCTTTAGATGTCATTGTATAAGTTAGTATAATATTATAAAATAGGTATATAATATTTTTATAACACATTGTATTTTATTTCAATCGAACTTTCTTTATATTATTTTGGCATATTATTATAAAAATATATGTGAACCATAGATCTGTATGTAAATGTAATTGAATAATAACAATCCAGATTCTGGCTTTTATTAGTAATATAAATGAACATATTATTTTATAATGATCTCATTATTTATAAATGAATATTTAAAAAAATATATATAATTACTATTAATGATATTTAAATTTAACATTTTATTGACTGTTAAGTGACACAGTACCTACTAATATCTATGACCTGAGTCATACATAACCTGAAAATGTAACGTTTACAAAATAAAATCAATAATAGTTAACGATTTTAACTGACGTAAAAGTGCCGAATAAGTTAAATTGAAGTAGCGACGCGAAGTCTCATGAAATGTTAGTTTGATTAAAGCCCACAAATTTATACGGTGTGGACTGTCCAAACTACGTTTAATTTTATAACAATGTTCGTATAATATGTGGACATGGGTAGAATTTCAAACAAATGACTGCACGTGTATTGTATAATATGTTTTCGGGCATATGTTTGTCCAGACTAGGCATTACGTTAAAGATATCGATGAAATATTTATAATTTTATAATAAAGAGATACATATTATAAAATTATTGTAGACTTATAATAAAACTTACTAGTTGGACGAGGCGGGGGGTGGAGGTGGGGGAGCGTCATCACTCATCTCCATTTGCAGGGGGTGGTTTATCGTCGTTTGGGCCAGGAGGTGGGGGACCACCATTTGTTCCAACAAGGCCAAGAGGTGGGGGATCACCATTTGTTCCATCAAGGCCAGGAGATGGACGACTATCGTCGGAATTGCCTTGAGGACCTACCCCAGTCCCAGAGTCGTCAGCGGTCAGCTTAGCCGAATGCAAATGTCCCAGAGCACCAAGCTTGTGAGCTTTCATATTTGCCTTGTTCACAGCCATTCCATTCTATTGAAATATACATACATATGATTATTATTTTCAGATATAATTTATATACATATAGGGCAGCAAGTAGAACATCTTTTGTCACGTCAAATTTTAACTTTGAAATAATTTTGACTGTTATTTAGAAAAAGAAAATTAATATAGGTAGCAATTACAATTTTTTTACAAATTAGTTATTAATAGCTAGCGTTATATTATAATAATATTCAACTTCTCTGTACCTCTTAAATTTAAATAATTACAAGATAAAAAGAGCTTTTTATATACATACCGCGTTTTTAAATTTTCTGTTGAATCATATAAACTTGACAATTCTATGTATTAATAAAAACTTTTTATTGTACTTGATAGAAATACTGAATAAATATAGAATACTGAAATGTCATTTTGACATTTCATATTGATTTCCATAGTAACGCACGTATATACAATCAATAATAGTGTTTTACTTTTTACGATTTTTTTCCGAAATAACTTTCCATGTAAAACAGAATTAACTAAAAATGAATTTAATTCTGCTTAAAGATGGCTAAAAGTATTACAAGGATGCATTGTTATCGTGTTCTAAAAGTTTCAAATGTCTAGCTAGTTGGGAAGTTAGTTAAAAATCTTAAATCGTCCAATACAAGTCTTGGACAAACAAAAAAAAAATGTACTGGACACACACGCTGGACAAACAAGAATACGAGCTAATAAAAACGTGGTAAAAAATACACTCCCTACTAGAGATGTTGAAGAATTTATTAAGTATATTTTATGAATTTGTAACAGGGCTCGGAGCGCCGTTCCGGTTCATAACATTCACAAAATTATCGCTCCGTCTTGTGAAAAAATTAATTTGACCGTCTGAGGTATATAAACCATATAACAAAGAATCTAATACACTATTTTTGAAGATATACTTCTTTAGGCGCGTTTGGAAAATCAGATCAGAGTGTATTTTTGGCGTGTGACATGTAACACAAAAAAATCGCAATCGATTGGATTCGAACCACGATTGTTCGGTTATCAGCCGAACGCACTGCGCTGCCTTTACGCCACAGTATTATAATGCAATCGTGACGATTATACAGTATAATATTATAGTTTATTCCGTTGCCTAGGCAGCGAATTTACTATTATATGTACGAAGAATTGTTCCGTTGCCTAGGAAACGAATTTATTATTCTAGGCCAAAATAAAATAAAAACCACGAGAAATAGTTAAATAATTTATTTAGTGATATAAGTTAAAGTGTCTTGAAATAAACCAGCGGCACTCCAATAAGCGGCCCTCCTTTATTCTAGTTTTTATTGATATGGGGCTATTGAAAAGTCAATTCAATTTTATATCATACTTTATTATTTGACAGATCTGAAACATGACGTCTCGCGCAATGATGTGATCATAGCCGACCATGGTGACTATAGAATAAGAAGTATGGATTATTTTTCTTGGTGAAAAATATTCTTTCGCGTTGTGAATTGTACCTACTCCTTTTTATATGTGATTAGCTCTCAAAACTAAGCTTAATATTTTAAGTGTGATAGGTACGTTACTTTTGTTTGATATTACATAGGTATTTAGTTTTTAATATGTGAAAACTATTTTCTAACTGAATATTGTTGGGTGATGTGAATTTTGACTAACGCGGTGTGCGATTATTTTATTTTGTTACGCCAAAGAAGTATAACTTCTAACGCGCGTACATAAGTACAAACACTGATTTTTTTGTAAAATACATTTAAAATTAGATAGCAATGCATTTATATATTTATCTATGTAAATATTTTCGTAACATTGTCGAGCTCTAATGTTCGTAAAATTTTCGATTTCGAGCGCTGATTTGGAGCCTAAAAGTATCAAATTGAAACATAAAAAGCGGAAATTTGAAACCGCTAATTCTCATACAAACTCTCCATATTTTCCATCATGTTATTTCTTTTGTTCCTTACAAAATTGAAACATTCTGGCTATGACTTTTCCATAATATTATATTATAACAAACAATGGGTAACTTCACCTGTTCTCAGAATTTCTCGGGAGCCCGAAGCGCTGATTGATTTTGAGGCTCAACAAGATAAAAGTAAAATAAAAACTACAAAGTCTTACTACCTAGTAAAAATGTCAATGTATCTCTATTCCAGAATCACATCTTCTAAATAAAATTAATAATTAGGTAGATTATACAATATAATAATATTATTGTTATTTGGTTTAATTTTTGTGTTACGTAAGTCTGTCTGAGTGGTTATATTATATACCCCTTTAATGTTAATTGCAGAGATATTTTATACCTACTTGATTAATTGTGAAAAATATGTGAATTTTTGTAGAAGATTTTCGTATATAACATGAGTATAAATAATTGTATTATAGTTTACTGTTTCGACGCCCCTTTTTAAATCTTTTGGCGAATCGATTGCGTCATTTGCGTAAAATAAAATTGCCGCCGTTTTTATTATCGTGTACCTAATAGCTAATTAATTTGCTTTACTCTCATAATATTATCTTTAAGTTATTTTGAACCTTGTTTTATTCAACATCTTTAGTGAATCCCACAGAAAAGATTAATAAATAGAATTTCGATAGGCTATACACTACATTTTGATGCAGGGTTTTGAATGTGTGACTATCCTACGAAAATGAACCACACATTATATTCGTGTAATAGTGTGCGTTATACACCAATGAGCGTCAGTGCAGAAAACGAGAAAAGTCGTCAGAACGAATGTGAACGTGTATTCTTGACACGTGCTTAAGTTTATCCCATATTCTTCCACACTCGAGATCGGTTGCCTGTTTCTCATTATTTCTGAGTTCCCTGGTGAATCCCCATTTGTATTTCAAGACGGAGTATGTGATCATAGACCTCAACATTGTGTCGGTTTCTTAGCACAAATTTTATACGAAAATGTGACAAGGCATTTTTTCTATACACAAAAAATGATTTAAAAAAACAACATGGATTTATTTGAATTATTTGAGATTTATTCAGACTCGACGTGCTAACCTTAGCTGAAGATAACGTTGTTCCATAGCAGAGAATGTAAGAACCTATACAATCAACAGAAAAAAGCTCTTACCGCAACTGCAAATAGAAACACTACAGCAAACAGCATCCAGAGACCAAAGAACTTCATTTTGACTTGTCAACTAAATGTTCTAAATTCAAATAATATTACATACAGATAGGTATGGCTACTGTGACAAAGCAGATCCGTGACATGGTATTTATGGTGGTTTTTCCGTGATAAAAGTCACACTAAAATCTATTATAATGATGGTTTGTCACCTTCAGCAAAAATAAGCATTGTATTCTCATGATTACAGTGTTAATTATTTTTGAAATATAATTATTATTACCTACCTCATATTTTTTTGCAATCTTATTACTTATTACAGTGTTGACCGGATGTTGAAATTTATTGTATTGTAACTATTTTCTATACAATGTTATGACGGAATATTAGCAGGTTCCATGGTGATGTATCAATATATACGTGATAATCTAGTTCTGCGGTGGGCAAACTTTTCAAACTTATGGGGCACATTAAACTTTTAGTTTTCATAATGGATATGTTTCTAAAATCATTCAAATAACAAGTTATTTATTTTTTAGATTAAAAAAAAACTTGTTATTTGAAAGTAAGTGGGTGATGTTGTGATGAGGAGATGTGACGGATTGACACAAGTACAGTGATACAAATACAATGATAACAGATGTGTTACAGCGAGGTAGATATTTTAGCCCAAGGCACGATGATACAGAGTGACAGTTGGTTATATGATACACATGAAAAGTGGAGTGAGATATTCGGCCGTTGACGGGACTAGGTATACAGAGTGATTGATATGGAGTGACATTTTAATTCAATCGTGATAGACTATTTATTGAGTCCCTCGTGATTGAATACTGCTGACACTGAATGTCCCACAAATTTCGGTCAACCAAATGGCGTATTGGCTGACTACATAATCAAATACATCACACAAATATACATCAAAGCTCGATTCATCGTAAATAAATACAAATCCAAGTTACCTATACACCTTTATATTTGTTTGTTCAACGCGTGCGTGCTACCTATGCTCATGTATGCTTAGAGACGGCACATTTTAAGAGGCGGCAAATTAAGAAAATTTTGAATTTGAGAATCGATTCTTTATAGATGAAAACTTTTTCGTCTACGCGAACTGCATATAAATATGTGTAGGTTATAGACGTATTTCCACATTTTCTCTAAAATATAATTGTGACAATATAACACAATGCAGTAGTTTAAAACTAATATAATATGACGGGGGGGGGGGGGGTAATTTCAGTTTGCTTAAGAACGGCATTTAGCAAAGGGACGTCACTGTATCCAACTGTATGGTGTAGGTTTTTTTTCATTAGTTTTATCTATTTATAAATAATTCATCATACGAGACGCATGTTATATTGTATATGGTTACCCATAGTTGAGTCGCAAAAATGTACGTTCGGGTCACCTGTTAGTTGTCTACCGCTGATCTAGTTTATATTTCTTGGCTTCAATTCTTAACATCAAGTTAACAAGTTAACTACAGGGCTCGAAATGGACCGGAACGCACCGGAGCGCCGTTCCGGGTCGTAAAATCGGCAACATTGTCGTTCCATCTCATGGAAAAAATAATTTTACCATTTGAGCTAGAATGGCCATAATATAACAAAAAATCACACACTTATTTTTTTATAAAACATATAAAATTAGATAACTATGTTAATATTTTCATAAAATTACCGAGCGCTCCGGTTCGTGAAATTCTCCATTTCGAGTGCTGAGTTAACAACACGTAAGTAAAGATATTACTAAACTATAACACGATTTATTTATCTCACGAATAACTTTGTAGGTACGCAGCATTCAATTGAACTCAAGTTTTGGACATCCTGTGAGGATAAACAGATCATATTATAATTACGTATAGGCGGTAAATATAGGAAGAAACGAGAACAATAGGTACAAACTTTGACAATATATTTCGTAGAAATTAGATTTTTTGTTCGACTGCGGCGCTGACAACATTACCCTTTACCAAATATATTGAAAATCTTTCTTAGGTATATATGTTAAATGTACCCGGAAAAGTACGGGCTATAAAGTATCTAGTTTTAGTAGATGGGGTAGTGGGGTAGATTTTTTAGCTCTGTCCCCTCCCACCGTATTAAAAATCAATAATAAATTAATACTTAGAGATAGATATTTTTACGAAATTGACCCCCCCCCCCATTTTTCTGTGTGCGTGCTTGATGATAGACCCCAATTTGGTTAATATAATAATACATATTAGTATTATCTAGTAGGTAAATACTTCAGTCGATAGGTAAATATTTCAAACAACATTGTGAAAATAAGCTTGTAAAATGGTTGGTTGAATAAATTACTTTCATCGGACCGTGGTGATAATATTTTGGATAATACAAATTTGCTTCGGGTAACATCTACCTACATAACAAATTAGTTTCATGGTGTCGTTGAGTTAATTATATTTTATTTTTAATGGTGGGTATCTACAAGCCTACGCTTCTGCATTGTAATAATCTGTAATATTTAAAGTACCTACTTCCAGTAATATAATCAGGGCCGCTTCATTCAATAGACTGACGGGCCAGAATATTTCAAACAGAGAAACAAATGCTTATACCTACTTATAAATAAACTAAAAATAATTACAAGATAAAAACAACTTTTTATATACCACGTTTTTAAATTTTCTGTTGAATCATATAAACTTGACAATTCTATGTATCAATAAATACTTTTTTTGTACTTGATATAAATACCTACTGATTAAATCGCACCGTGAGTGTAAAACCATAGCAAGTGCAAATTTTTCAATTTCGAGATTTAAATGCAAAACAACTGCAAAAGTCATAAACTTGATAATGTAAAATTGAAGTTACTTGGAATTTACTTCCATTGTTAATGTAAAACCATAGTATCTACAAATGATTATCCATGACTAATTGTGAAACCCGAGCATCAACGCATTCTTTTGGTGAATGCAATGTGGTATTGTTTTTATTATTGTGATAGCAGGCAATTATTGAAATTCAGTGTTAAGACTTAGATAACGCATCCAGACGTATTCTACAATACATTATTGTTTCATTTGATTCAAGCAGTGGCGCACCCAGGATTTAATATTGGGGGGGGCCCAAGGAGGAGAATGTAAATTAGTCCCATAGGCTCTTTTTCTTCTTCACAGCCTAATTTCTCATTTATCGGTCTTTTGTCTATTGCACTCGGTGTACCTACACCATGGTCCCCACATCCTGAAACGGGCCCTCAGGCTAGGATATTTGGCGGCCCCCCTACCTACCGCTATGATTAAAGGCAGTATGAAACACTAAATTAACGTTTTCCAAATTGTGTTTTAGTTCAAATTAAGGGTACCTACTTATACAGTGAATTATTGGCGTTTTATAATACATCTACTTTAATAATGGAGCTGTCCATTATAATCAAATATCAAATAATCAAAATATCAAATAATCAAAAAATATATTGCACAATTATATAAGTAATTGAAAATGTTCATGGCCATGAAGTATAATAGCGCCGCAGGCGACTTCTTTTACTATTAAAGCTAATTTATGATGTGTGTTTATCTCACTTATCTGGTCAACCCGACACGCCGGGCCCCCCATAACCCGGGCCTCCCGGCTAGAGCTCTGTCAGCCCTCCCAAGCTATGACCTACACCACTCCGGAATTCGGGTGGACACGGAGAATTTTTCGACAGTTCCATTAGGGATTGGGTTTCTAAAAAAACCCGGCATTTTCGATATTTTTGTGTTAGAAATTAAAATCTAAGAAATTTTTCTATAAAGGTGCTGGTGAATTACATTCTGATAATTTTTATTTTGGGGGGTGCCAGGGCCCCCTGGCCCCCCCCCTGGGTGCGCCACTGGATTCAAGTAATGTAGTGCAGTGTATTTTGTTTTTATCAAATATGAGTTTAAGGATTCGAATGATGGTGGAGTTAGCTTAAAAGCTGAAAAACTTCTAAAAAGGTAAGACTTTGTGATAAATATTATACTAAAATGATATACAAAACTAACCTTAATATTATTATTGTTATGAAACTTATTATTTTCGACTTATCTAATGTACCTATGTATTTATTTTATGCACCTACAATAATAAACTCTTTCAATTAACACAACAGTATATCAATCAGATCTATAATATTTTGGTTTTTGCAATGTTACAGATTTTCAAAAATGTGACAAGTACATTTCCTGATGCTGAAGAACCCATGTTGGATATAGATAAGGATGCTGCTGGTTTGCAAGAGGAACAATACCCATTATAATATAGGCTTTTTTCAACCAAACAAGGACCTATGTGACTTTTGTGAAAAATATAAAAATTGCAGTAGCGAAGAGAAAAATATAATTCAAGTTAAATAATATATGACATTCATCAAAAAAAATAAACAATTATCTAGAACACAGAAGACGAATAAAATAGTATGTTGCTATAATCTGCAGGCCGTATTATCAACACCAAATGCCCAGATATCAGTGCTATATTATAAAAGAAAGCTTTCAACCTATAATTTTAGCATCTTACACACATTAATAATAAAAATGGTTACTGTTTTGTTTAGCATGAAGGGACTACAAAAAAAAGGGGCCAATGCAATTGGTTCTTGTGTAGTAAAATTTTTGGAAGACCAATCAATTGGGAAGGAAGTCATTTTTTATTCGGATAATTGTGCCGGACAGAATAAAAATAAATTTATTACAGCAATGAAATTTTAATATCCCAAAAATCACACACAACTTTTTGGTCGTAGGACACACCTAGAATGAGGGTGACTCTATAACACTCTTGCATAAAGAAACAAAAAAATAGTCTTGAAGTCAGGTCCAATTTATATACCAATACAGTGGATTCCAGTGATTCACTGGAAATTGGCACTGACGAGATTTTTGATTTTCACAAGTTAGCAAATGAAGTGGGCAATAATTTTCAACTCAACGAAAATAATAAAAAGGTTAGTTGGGTAGACATTCTTCGCGTTATTGAAGTGAGGAAAAACAATCCTTATTGCCTGTTCTATAAAAATAAGTATGAAACAGAAGTGTTTGATGTAATAAATATTAGAAAACTTCAGGGCGGACGTCAATCAGTACAACCTCAACTACACAAAGCATTTATAAAACCACCTCGAATCTCCGAAGCAAAATTATATGACTTGATTTCCCTATGTTCATCAAAAGTGATACCAGAAATACACCACAATTTTTATAAAAAAAACTTTCATCTACACATTTAAATACAGATTCAGATAATAATTGACGTCGATAAAATTAATTATAAAAACATTACAATTATTGTAATTTGCTAGTTTTATTTTAGTTTAAAATTGTATGCATCTATTTTAATAAATTATAGTTAGTAAGCTTAAAATATCAAAATATTATAGGTAAATATCATTCTTGATTTATTTAATAATAATATAATATATTATATTATAATGGTATTACCAAAGTTCCCAATAAAAATCTTACTGCAATTCAGGTAACTGCAAAATATCAACATTTTCTATGCATCATGAAAGTGTAAAACCATAGCAACTGCTAAAACTTGTAATCATGATGGATTTATATAAAAAAAATTAATAAAAGAACATGTCATAATGTATTCATACACCAAATATTATGGTTTTATTTTAGAAACTCTATTATTTATCCTGACCAAATGAAAACTTCAAACCCTTATATCTCCAAACTATGTAATTTGCACATACGTTGGTTTTACACTCACGGTGCGAAATATAGAATACTGACATGTCATTTTGATAGTAACGCACGTATATATTAATTATTTAGTTGCTAGGACCCCCTTAGCAACCAATAATAGTGTTTTACTTTTTACGATTTTTTTCTGAAATAACATTCCATACAAAACAGAATTAACTGAAAATGAATTCAATTCTGCTTAAAGATTGCTAAAAGTATTAAAAGAATGCATTGTCGTCGTGTTCTGATATATTCTAACAGTTTCAAATGTCTAGCTAGTCGGTAAGTTAGTTAAAAATCTTAGTTAGAAGTTAGTTAAAAAGACAAACAAGAAAAAATCTGTACCGGACAAACAAGAATACGAGCTAATAAAGTATAATTTTCATATAAAATTTAGGGCGAAAACAATACTTAACAAAATATTTAAAGTTAAAAGTTAAAGCACTTTTTAAAAATCTAAACATAATAAATGAAAGCTATAAAATATTTGGCCTGCGGTGCAAATCAATTTTCATAAATAATTGTGCTTGTCTTCGATTATTGTTAATCGATCGTTTGGTAATTTGTTTATTTACGTTTTTTACCTCTTTTATAGAATACGAAAATAAATATTTCAGCCCCCTAATCAGAAATTCTATAAGTGTATTGTATTTTATTTCGTTTTGAATCAGAATACAGAATTTATATTGTTTCAACCTTTTCTATCTTTTTCGTTTTTCCTTTTTTATATTGTAAAGGGGCTGTAAATTTTGGCTGGCACCATTTGGGTGGCTTTATGGTGCCCTACACCATAGCCCCCACATCCTGAAGCGGGCCCCCAGGCTAGGATCTTTGGTGGCCACCCTACCTATCGCTAAGGATAAAGGCAGTGTGACGCTTTACAGTTATATTAATATATTTAGTGTTTGTTTTGTATATTTTACTACCTACATCCATTTGAATTATAGAGTTGTCGGGTATCAATACACAATTAAAAGTTGCATTGTCCAACCACATAATTTTAAATAATAATATTATTGAAGGAAAATAGCTATACTTTAATAATATATATAATAGATATACTTTTTTTTACTATTAGAGAAAATTTGTGATGTATGTTTATCTCACTTATTTGGTCGACTTGCCACGCCTGGCCCTTCCTTAGCCCGGGCCCCCAGGCTAGAGCCCTATCAGCCCCCCCTTGTGGGGGCCATGCCCCTGACACACACCTGATTAAATTAATTACGTGTCATCAATCAATACAACACTCGTAGCTTTGATTACTTTGTTTAATTAAACGACAACATTTATTTTGTCATAAGACATGTGCGACGCAGGCATTTTTTTTTAAATGGAACATTCATTTTTATCGTAGTTATTAGAAGATTTTCAACACAATTTGGTCATTTCGGGATGTTATTTTCCTTACGTTATTTCCGCTTTCCACGATATGGAAATACCACACCACCAGTGACGCCCCTAGACAGAATGCCGCTCATAGGCAGCGCCAAAATGCCGGCCCATTTTTTATACAGTATTTTTTTATCATCCTTCCATGACTCCAATATCTAAGACATGTATACAACTAAATCTAATTTAAATGCCATCTCTACTTTCGAGTCCACGGTTTTAGATACATTTAAAAATACACCTGACAACTTTCAAAACTCGCGAGTGATTGGCAAAAATATTTAGTTAAATTTAATTAATTCGCAATTATAATATAATTTTCAAATCTGCACGTAACATTGCTGGTTATCAAGGACGTAACGTCCAAGGCCAACGGAAGTAAACTAGACATCGCAAACCCGGCAAAAAATGCAGTCCTGCTAAACCTTTAATGTTAATTAATACAGTTTGTTTCCGACCGGTGAGCTGTTTTTAATGGAAAGATATTTCAGTTATTACTAAGTTATGTAACTATTTCTACATATACTTTATGATTCTTCTCGATTTGCCGCCCTTCTGGTAACTGCCGCCGCCAAGCGACGCAAAATCTTCCTACCCCCACGAGACGTCACTGCTCACCACACTGATGTTTGGTGAAAAAAAGGATTTATAAATACCACGAAGATGACGGATCTTCGGAATCTTCGGAGCGTAGGGAGGTGCACCATGATTAGAGTTGTTCTTCAATATTAAACTCCGTTTTTACTTGATATAAATTTCACTAAGCATAAAAACCTCACTGAAGTTTTTAAAATTGTCACATTTTCTTTGATATTTTCGAAAGTTAAAATGTGCACTCATTTATTTTCTGGTTCTGAATTTAATAAGTATATTAAATTATCACTAGCTTTCGACATACGTAAATTATTTATAGTTTTTTTAGGCGTTCAACGGAACTGCAGTTTTGCGCCCCAGGCGGCTGCCCCGCTCGCCCGACTCTTGCGTATAATATCCATGAATAATATTTTTTGAGAACCACTTAGTAATAATTATATGCTGTGTGTACAAGTAAGTGTCCAAATATGTAAAATCCGGTGATATTATTATAAAATTGATCAATTTATCGGATTCAAATAATTTATATATATTACGCGAATTGTGAAAATTGTTTTGGCATTCGCATAAATCATCGCCAGAAAATGTATCCATCGGCGGCTTGCCTGCTTTTATTTTTTACTCTGCACTTACAAGTAAGTCTACATAATCTGAATGTTTCCTTAAAATATGTTAGGTAATAATCAGTGCGGGCTTGAGGTATGTGTTGGTCTCGGGCATTCACTACTAGAAACCCTATTTTGTATACTTAGGTATTTTTTGTTAAGGTCTCGATCCTCGAAGCATCGTTGCGACATCTTCTTGTGCGATATAGGGTGCTAAAACGCATTAATAGAATCGGTATGTAAAGATTTTTACATCTAAGCCCGGTCGTACATACAAACTCGTCTCGACTGCAACACGACGGATAAATACGGATTAGGGAACGTGCTCCGGCAATTCTTCAAACAGTTCTAATAAAAATTAAGTTTGAATGACGTGAATATACATTTTTTGCCAATGTTATTAATTTTAACTTGAGAAAAATATCGAACTTCACTTGAATATCACGTAGCTATATTTTATATCTGATAAATTAGAGGCAACGAGATTTGATTTTTTCGCGCGTTCATGTGGGTCTATTCTATGCTTATCGACCGCTAAAGTGATAAAGTGAAAAATATTATCAAACTTAGGGTAGGTTTGTATCAAAATATTAGCACTTATTGTAACAATTACACGAAGCCGGTTTTTATTGTTGCAATAAGTGCTATATTTTAAGAGCACCTATCTTGCTGCTGTTAAAATATCGCACTTATTGCAACAATAAAAACCGGCTTCGTGTAATTGTTACAATAAGTGCTAATATTTTGATACAAACCTACCCTAAGTTTGATACTATTTATCAATTTAGTGTTCGATAAGTATAGAATAAACCCAATGGAGGCGTTTTTACAAACTAAAATCGTACATTGCCCTCCTTCAGTTTGAGCAAACCTGATATAACATCTTATTAGCTGAAAACCATTCCATACTAATCAGTTGATACCTTATTTTTTGCATACTATTTGATACCAATGAATGATTCCGAATGTTTTACGAAAATGTGTACCTATACTTACATCAAATATATATGAATTTAACGAAAGGCCTATTCATAGGTATGGAAAATCAATGACTAGAGATAAAATACGGAAGAAGCGATTAGTCAGTTCAATTTCTAAGTGAGCATGAGAAAAATTATATTTATATATATTTATTATATATAGCGATTAAATACGAAATTTAGAACTACACCGCTACGATTGTGTATTTTATTATTATAATTAGTGGCTCATCTTCCCTCAGCTGTCCATTGACATTATGCAACTTTCTTCGTAATATGTGTTGTGATCAGGGCTCAAAATTAACGGAGTGAACCGGAGCACAACTCCGGTTCGTGAAATATTCGAGACTAGTGCTTCATCTCGTGGAAATTTTTAAAATAACGTTTCGGTTTGGAGAATTGAAATTAACCTTACTACAAAATTTCTTCATTCTTATTCGATTGACTGTTTTGTAAATGAGTGAGGTCGCCGTAAGGAAATATTTATATAAATACGAATTTAGCATTGAATACGAATTTTGTTAATTTTTTTTATTTTTACTTCTTAGCCCCTATTTGTACAATAAATAATGAAATTTTATGCTATCATCTATTGCTATTTGTACTATTTAAAATTTGGGTTTATATCACTTCCCTCCATTTTGGTAAGTGAATTTCTAACTGTCACTTTGTGTTTTGGTATGGTTTTTTTTGTCTGGTTTCGGGATGTGAAGGTGGATAATTAACACACCGGAATTGTTTCGGAAACGACGAGTTTATTTGGTGTTAATATATACTAGATTACTACATTTTATATAATTTATTTTATCCGTACGAAATGTGTGTACCGCAAGCGAACAGTGCTTTCTATCTCGGCGCCGGCCACGTTCTGACGCGCCAAAAAAGACTAAACAACACGGCCGTCTGCGACAACACAATGCGGCAGTGTTGCCAAGTCAAAATTTAAAATTTCAGTAGAATGTGACAAAAAAATTCAGTAGATTTGACAAAATATCAGTAGATTTCAGATTCTGAATACCTATTCATTGAATGACCAATTCTTTTCTGGATTTTCAAAAAATTACACGTAAAGTAATTAACGTCTCGTTTTTTTAGAGTAAAATACCGCGTAAGGTAATTAACGTCTCGTTTTTTTTAGAAAAAATTCAGAAAGTTCAAAAATAATTAGCGAGGGCTTCAAGAAATATTCCATTGCAAACTTATTTTCCAAATTTTCATTGCATTTCATTTCATTTCAGTGCATTAATCATGTCAAGTTTACTATTAACATAATCATGAATTTACTCACAAATATTATGGAAAACACAAATATTAGTAGATTTTAGAAAATGCAATAAGTATATCAGATAGGTATGATTTAAAAATAAGGAAAGAACTCACCTTGTGCAGATAACAAACGACCTTGATGCTACTTTAGAATATTATGGTCTTGTAATAATAATTATGAAATAAAATAACAATAATAAAACTATTCATCACCATCTATTTATTGTTTGATTTATTGTTTGTTTTCGTTATTATTGTTTTCTACACAAAATAATGTTAGTTTATAATACGATTTATCACTACACTTAGGTAGGCACCTAGTTATTTTTATATCACTGGTTTCACGATTACTACTAAGGACAATTTAAAATGTTTTCTGAATAACAAATGAATCAGGAAAAATATTTTAAGAAGTTCAAAAATAATAGGTATCAATATTAACGAACTTGTATTAATAATTTTAATATTGCTATAACTGCTGCTATCGGAGAATGCTAGAATAAAACTGATGAAAATTAAGGGCACAGTAGAAACCATTTTCGACTGTCTAAACTCTAAACAATCTGATGAAAACAAAACTATAAAAAGTAGGTACTAGGTAGGTACCCAGTTGTTCCTTGTTCGAGTTTCGAGATCCCATTGTTTGGTGTAATTAAAATAATTCCTGATTATAGAAAGGAAATCTCTCGATTCGCGATGTTTTATTCAGTTTTATTTTCATTCTAAATATCATGAGAAAGTTTTAGTTATAGATATGCCACCATAAATTGTCCGGTTTTCGAATTTAGTACTAAGCTCACCACAGTATAAAAAATATTGAATGATATACCTATCAAAATCAGCATGTGGCGCTCTCACTAATCGGAAGACTTATAAATTGTTATATCATATAATTATGTACATTCACCTTTACTTGCTGAAAGGTTCTTGAGAAACCTGACCTAAAATTTAAAATTGCTATTCAGTAATTAATACCTAACCAAATTAAATGTTCAAATTTACTTTATGTACCTGAGCCGGATCCAAAAAGTATTATTCATTCGAACTTACGTGCATAAGAAAAATATTTGAAACCAGAAGAAAAAAGTTTTTTTGCGTTCTAAAAAAAATATTTGTGGACAAAAACCCTTTGTACTAACAATGATTGAAATGTTTGAATAATGTCTCTTGTTCTTCGGTTTCCTTCTTATCAGCTTATCACTTAACAATGATGCAATTGTTCATCCCCATTAAATTTTATTTTTGCTGGTCACACATAGCATAGCATTAAAATATAATGATTATTGAGTCATGTTACGTTATGGTGTGACGTTTTACGTAATAAATAATAATAGGTAGGTATTAATTTATTATTTTCTAAGCAATGATGATGTCAGTGGGTTAAAATACCGGTATTGGGTAGCGTAACAATGCATCCTTTGTTAATTTAGAAGCGTGTATCCAAATCAACAAAGGCGTGCGTAAATCTTTTCAACTTTATTAATAAATTCACCATCGTTGACTTAAAAATATGGGAAATAGCCAAATATCAGTAGATTTCATGAATTTCGAAAAAAAATCAAAAATTCAGTATATTGGCAAAAAATATCAGTAGATCTACTGAAATTTCAGTAGACATGGCAACGCTGCAATGCGGACTTAACATTTACAACGTTGCCGTTTTATTAATATTTATTTTCGTAATCAAACCACTCACTATTTGATGGTTTGATATCGATTTGGGTCTCTCCAGATTCACAGAGACATCCCCAAATGGGAGACCATTTGGGAATGTAACATTTAGCACCCCAAGTTTTATTTACCTACACATTTAGTGTCAGTAAATATTTTGCGGTGGCCGAGCGGCTCACGCGTCGGCTTCATTATACTGTCATGAGTCCCGGGTTCGAATACTGGATCGGGCAAATACACATATTATTTTTCAATTCGTGTTTGGAGTCAGAGTATGGATCGAATAAGTTTAATATCCATTTATCGCAAAAACAAAAAAACTGTTAATACAAATCTCCACTCTGTGGAAGCACATTTATTATTATCATATTAGGATCGGACATGGTCAAAAGAAAAGAATGAAAAAAAGATATATTTTATGTCAATTTAAACATTGACTAGGTACATGGAAGAGTATAATATATACCATGCCCTGTAGACAAAGAGAGGAAAAATAATAATACAATATTTGACAATATATTATTTTCTAATATACATATTCATTGAAAATGCATGTTAGAAGGATAGACTGCTTATCCGTCTAAGTTAGAAAATATAGTGCAACAAAAAAATCGAGCATACTTCTTTCGGAAAATTGTCGAGCGCTCCGGTTCGTAAAGATATATAATATTTCGGGCACTTGGTCGATCTATGAAGAAGATTGGTTTTAGAAAAAAAGGTTATTAAGTTGTTGCAATCGAATTATGAATCATTTACTTGTTAGACTAAATTAGTCATAAAACTGAACATAAAAATGGAGGAAACAAAATATATCAGATAATTCGCTTGATGTACCTACCTACCTAATCCCACTAAAGACTAAACGTACTATTATGTGGGTACAGGCGTGCACGCAAGAGGGTCTTTTTCGGATCCGGACCCCCTGACGAAAGTCAGCTACTAGTCGAACTTGGTTATTACGAGGAAGATGGGACCGACTGAATTTGCTCGTAATAGGCATTACTCGTTATATCGTTATGTAAAATTTTCGCGCCACGTTCTATTTAAGCATAGAACATAAAAAATCTGAAAACCATCGTATAAATACCCGAAACAAGCATGTCATTCATAAACTACAAAAGAAGCTGTTTATTGTAATGAAGTGCTGAGCCGCCGGCGCTGGTAGGTACCTACTCACTTCACAAATCTTGGATTTTTTACATGCAATTTCAACCATATGCATGGATACTTTTTCAATGTTGTCGGCGAAAACACCAATTAGGTACTTAGACAGTTAACTAGTGTCATAAAGGTAATCCGATCCCAGCGGCATTGGTCTAGTTAACTGCCCGGCCGGATTTTATTGCTTAGGGTCGAAAATGTTGTTTTTAAACGATCGACACATTAATAGTTTTGCTCGGAATACCCGAGAAGTAGCTCGTTATAAAAGTGAATAAATATATGGAGAAAATCTAATAAACTAAAATGTCAACGAATGTTACCTCATTACATCCGAGATTTAGCTATTTCCGTGATCGTAATAACCAAGTTTGACTGTATAATAATAATATTAGAGGCCCACATACTTCTTTAGCAGTAAAATTTTGTAAATTACTAATTTATGTAAGTACCTACCTAATATACATAATTTTATCATTTCAGAATACTCTGTCAGTTTCGGTTTACAGTGTCACCAAAACTAAGGATTTAGGATCTGCAGGGAACGAAGATAAGTTTGCTTCAATTAAAAAAGAACTGAATAAAGACAGCGAAGATAAATGGTCGAAATATGGGAATCCGGGGAGATTAAGTGAGTTGCTACGAAGCAAAAGAAGTGGCAAATCCAAAAGCAGCTCGTCAGGTGAGAGTTCGAGCTCTGAAGAAAAGAAAAAGAAGTTGTCGCCAACACCAACTGTTGTAAAAAATCAAACTCCACAAAAAGGATATTCTAATACACCGAACATAAATACTACAACTACAGTTCATTCTACAACTTCACCCCGTCCCTCGCCAAATGGTCGGGGCCTTGTAAAGAAAAATAATCGTGGTTATGGAAGGAATAAACCACGGGGTTTCAGAAAGAAAAATTCCGTCGGTCCTGGAAAAAACGGTTTGCGCAAAAATAGAAAAAACAAAAATCCCCGCGGTGTCGCAAGGAAAAGACCTCACGGCCATAGAAATAATACCCACAACCTCGTAAAGAAAAGTCCTCGCGCTAAGAGGGAGTTGCCTGCCAGGTCTGGCAGAAAGCGTCGGGAAGCGCATGCTGGTGCAAGCGTTACGGTGGGAAATACCACTTTACAAGTTGGAGATATGCCTAAAACAACTTACTCCTCTCCAAATCCACCAAATTTTCCAAATATGCAAAATCCATTCTCGGATCCCAACAATTTCCCGAAGATGCCTATCCCAGTTAATAATGGAAATCCGCCGATTCCTATGATGACAGAGATCGCAAGGGGTCTTGAAGCTCTCAGTAAATTAATGTTTAACCAAAGTTTGCCTCTTTCTGCACTGACATCAGGCAATTTTGGCAAGTGAGCATATAGACATACTTAAAAACCATATATTAATATACCCAGTGACGTCCCTAAACAAAATGCCGCCCCTGGACAGAGCCAAAATGCCTCCCCATTTTTTTATATGGTATTTTTTATCATCCGTGCAGTGTCATTTCTGGTCACCAAGGACGCTGAAGAGCAACGGAAGTAAACTAGATATAAAAAATTACAGTCCTGTTAAAACATTTATGTTAATTTAATACAATTTGTTTCCAACCATTGAGCTGAATTTTTAATGAAAAGATATTTTCGTAATTATTAAGTTAAGGTAGCTATTTCTATATATACCAAATGAGTCTCCTCGATTTGCCGCCCTTCGAGTAACTGCCGCCCTCAAGCGACGCTCAACCTGTCTAACCCCACGGGACGTCACTGAATATATCATGTCAGCTATATCAGTGTTATAAACCATCGTGGATATCAAAGCTGAAGCGGAAATTCAAATTCTGCCTCCTCCCTCTGCAAAAAAAATCTGGACACCTCATAAAAAAATTAAGTAAGTACCTAGGTAATTTTTCGAATGTTTTGTTTTCAAGAAATATATTCTGACTGCATAAAATCTTAAGAACTTGAACATATGAAATATCATACATAACACAATAATTAATAGGTACCTATATTTTTAATGTTTATTATGTAATGAATGAAAAAAATGTAATAATTTGATTTGTGTATTTTTATCAGAATTAGAAGATTTAATGGAAATAGAAGGACATATTGTTATTGTTATTCAGAAGGTCCGTATTCCCTATTTGACACTTTTATTACTTACAATACCTATATAATATAGGTACCTACTTGTATCTTAAGCCTTGTACCTCTAGGTATCTTTTGTACATTTACTTTTAAGTACCTATGCTTTATTAAGATAAATAATTAAAATCTGCTTTCATTTATGGACATTATTTTTTCCTTAGTGTAGGTATACTGTTAGAATATTGAATTAAATTTAATTAAGTAGAAAACTAGGTAAGTAAGTAGGTCATGGCCCCCA
This sequence comes from Rhyacophila brunnea, assembly GCF_057557595.1. Lineage (NCBI taxonomy): Eukaryota > Metazoa > Arthropoda > Insecta > Trichoptera > Rhyacophilidae > Rhyacophila > Rhyacophila brunnea. The sequence continues at coordinate 15,478,316 of NW_028232893.1, read as the reverse complement.
CAAGAGGGGGCTGACAGGGTTCTAGCCTGGGGGCCTGGGCTCAGAAGGGGCCCGGCGAGTCGAGTCGACCAGATAAGTGACATAAACACACATAACAAATTTGCTTTAATAGTAAAAAAAGTCGCCTGCGGCACTATTTTCCTTCCGTTAATATTATTATTTTAAATTATGTGGTTGTACGATACAATTTTTAATTACTCGACAACTCCATAATTCAAATGGATGTATAGATATATTTAAAAAACACTAAATATACACTAATTACGAAGTTAAGGATATCTATAGTTAATACTGAAAATGATTCATTCAATGTTTAAATAGGATGGACCGGTAAGTTATCCACGCTAACGATGTTAGCGGTGCATTATTGGGTCTGGCAAATTCACAATACCTATATTGTTAGGGGCCCATATTATGACCTTTTTAGGATCGATCGTACATGGCTAAAAAAACTACCCTGAAACAGTGATTCTCATCCGGGGTTCCATGAACATTAGGTATTAGAAGAAGTAAAAATGTATGCATTAATTGAAGAGCAACGTAAAAACTTAATAAGTGTATGTACCTACCTACTTCACTTTTTAGATGACAATAAAATAAGAAAGTGGTATTTGTACTTTTTTAGTTAAAAAATAAATAAAACAGGACATGTACCTACTTATATGTTTTATAACCATGTTCGATCCTAAGAACATCATAATATCATATGCCGACGCGTCAGCCGCTCGCCCATCGTGGGCGGAACACCTTTGGCAGGGCTCTGGCTGCGGATGGTCTTTTGCTATCTATAAAATATTCAAAATTATAGTATTTTTGGCTTATTATACCTGTTTTATATCGTACATAGTACGCGGACCAAAATTATAGTACAAATACTATAATAATTATACGGTTGGCAACACTGGGTGATAGAGGTTGACTCTTCGTTTTTTGGGCGCACTAAACCTGTTTTATATCGTACATAGTACGCGGACGAAAATTATAGTACAAATACGATAATTATTATAGTACGCTTGGCAGCACTGACAGTGCCACATTGGTCTTCGAAAAACCATGACTAGATGACGTCAATAACGGAAATGGATATTGGATAAGTACGTAGGTACTACACGGAACGATTGTTTTGTATTGTAAAATCTCTATTAATTTCTAGAGAGAAATAAAATAGATTGTTTTAATGATTTTGATGCGGAAGACCGGGTGAATCCATAGGTCTATAGATTCCCGCTAATATGTCCGTAGTCAGGATCTAGTAATGGATGAAGAGTAGGTCAGTGGGCACCCAGGGGGGGAGGGTGCAAGGGGCCCTGGCACTCCCCAAAAATATTGAAATTGGAAGCCAATAAACTATACATTAGGCTTAGGCAAATAAAAACACCGTAAAAATTGATTTGTAATAATTCTCTAGCACTCTTTTTAGAAATAAATCTTAGATTTTAATTTCTAACACAAAAATTTCGAAACAGTAATGTCGGTTTTTTTAGAAACTCAATCCCTAGTAGAACTGTCAAAAAATTCTCGGTGTCCACCCGAATTCCGGAGTGGTGTACATAGAGTGCGATAGACAAAAGACCGATAAACGATAAATTAGGCTGTGTTGTGTTGAGTAGGTTTGTGCATAAGTTAAATGCAATAATACTTTTTTTTGTCCATTTTCAATTAATATTTTGGAACCTCGCTATTCAAAAACCAAAAATCGACGATACAATTTCGGCGAAAAGAACGACTACACGGACTAGTCGGTGGTGGTGTAAATCAGGTCCATTTACCTGGATCACCCAATGTTAAAACCAGGGAACTCAGAAATAATGGGAACTGAAATACCCAACCGGTAAGGCTACGCAAGCAACCGATCTCGAGTAAGGTAAACTTAAACCGCGTGTTCAGAAAACGTCACTCTAAAACTTGTGCGTCGGTCTGACAACTGCCTCAGTGCTCTCGGTTTTATGTTAATTTAAAATTGAAAATGGCAATATGTTCAGTAAAAGGTTGTAGTAGCGATACAAATATGAAAAATAAAACAAATAGCGCAACTACATTTCACAAGAAAGCATATTTTTGTTGTTATTTTGAATATATATGTCAATATCTTAACATGAATTAAAATTAATTTTACGCGTGGTATTTGACGACGCACAAACAATATTGGGTGTATTTGGAAAGTGCGACGCACACCATTGTATGCATATAATACGTGTGTTTTGTTTGAATAACAGGGCCGCATTTCAGACAGGGAATATTAGATAATATTTATTATAATCAATTATAACTGTTTTGTTTATAATAATGATTTATACAGTTGCGTATGCAATATGCATAGGTAAATGTGCATTTATTTACTGTCAATATTCATTTTAATCATAAAATGAAGAGACAAACACACTAATTACATAGTACAAAGTTAAACGATTTCAAATATTTAGTGAATAATTAATGATATTATACTATTGGCTTTTGGCATAACAGATTTCCACGGGACCAAGTACGGCGTACGCGAACTCATCATCAGGGATGGAAGGCCAGTGTCTTACGCACTGCACCACGAGAGCCGCCGATTATGAATTAAAAAACATGGCTAGCTATATTATTCCAAATTTTAAAACTACGTCGACATACCTAATCTTCATCGGCATTTTGACATAGCCATGATCTTTTTATCTTTTCAAATAGGTACCTTGTTTTGGATACCCATCTTGACCACCATAAGCACACACAACACCTTGTAATCGCTGACTATCAATTTATTTTGAAGTCATTAAATGTTTCAATTATGAATTATTCCTCACCGTTAATGTATTGTGTACCTACCTATATTTAGTATATTATAGAAGTGAAAATGCCATGTTTAGAACGATCTTCCATTACACATGCGACAGAATAGTCAAAAAACTTGATATTTGGTTTTTTCTCCCTGTCTCGATTGAATAAATCGTGTATAATATTTTCTTATTTATGTCCGTACCGTCGTTTTTCATATTTGTATACGAAAAATGAATAGCGTGTAAATAGATCTAGAGCTTCCAACCCTGTTTTTACTGAAACCTGATAACTTGGTAACCGTGGATATGTAAACTAACCAAAAACCGGGTAAAATTATTAGTATGTATATGAACAACTAAAGAGACAAACAGCGAAAATAGCTCGTGAGCGCTTTTTCATAAACGTTGCGTCGTAACAAGTAATAAAATCGCCTGCCTAAATTACTCTATTACTTACTTACCCTTTAAATGGCTTACTTTTATTGTTATTGATATAGTGTAAGTCAAATTCCATAGAATAAATAATAGCGCGGCGGTCTTTAAGGATTACGCAGGGCTCCGATATCCCACGGCAAATCTGTAGGATATCGACAACTGAATTGGGTTTTTTGCTTATACCCTAAATTGAGTAGGTACACGTCTTGTCTTGCCCGTAAATAATTTTGTTTCTATAAAAATATATTGTAAATAAGCAACCTAACCGCTAATCGGATAGTAAGTAATTTTCCTCAGGTTAATAATAATTGGAAGCCCTACATGGGTCCCATCATTTTTGTTTATTAGATTGATTTTTTTAACTCACACCATTAATAAAATGTGTATTTGATGGATGACAGTAAGTTAGGTATAAGACAAAAATATATACTTTCTGTTAATATATTATTATAAATGCGATTAATGTTATACTTATTTAGAATTATCTGTTGTATGTAAATATTGCTGTACTTATCTTGTTATTACTTAATCTTATATATTATGTGACGTAGGTATAAGTTGAATGGGATTTTTATAATTATATTTAATATTTTTTATAATTATTCTGTACAATGTGTTATTTATGTTCATTCATTTCATATAAATATACTTTCTAAAAAACCAAATTAATATCCTTTTTCAATTTCTAGAAAGCATATTCCTAACTAATTGTGTGTGAAATTAATAACTATGTACCTATGTTAATTTAAAAAAACGTGTTAAAACACAAATATTAGTAATATGTAAGTATTTAAAATATGTTTCGTATTAAGTCTGTCTAATGATAAATAGTCATCAATAATGCAGCTCTGTGCGTGATGCGAAGGTCATTTTTTATGCGTCCACACATTTACTCACACTAATAAAATCCTGCTTCACTTTCAAACGTTTGGAGAATAGAAGATCGGAGTTCTATTTATTTTCTTTTCTGTGGTTAAAACCTTTTTGGGTGCGTTTGTTTGTGCATCGTTGAATAACCGAAAAATTCCAATTTCAAATTGGGTGTTCCAGCTAAGCGTTGGGTCACCCAATGTTGAAATTTCAACTTTTTTTGAGTGCATTCGTTTGTGCATTGTTAGTGCACGTTTGTGCACGCGTTTTTTTCGTTTGTGCACGCACATTAAGGGGGTTATTCGCATTTCAATTTGGGTGACCCAGCTAAATGCTGGATACTTGTGTCATTTAATTTTTAATTCAAAATTTAAATTGTGAGCACTAGTGCGTTGGTAGTGAACGTTAGTGCACGATTCTTTTTTGCCTTTTCACCTGTATTCAGCGCGCTATTTAATTTTTTAAGTTTGTATGCAAAACCTGACTGCGTGGGTTAAAAAATATTTTTTTTTAGTGAAATCTCTTGTTGCATAGTAGCTAATGCGCAATTCTGCATACTTTTTTATTTTTTTCTCATATAGTGCGTGAGTTATTCGATATGAAATATTTGATGAACGTTAAGTAGAACCACCCAACAAACTTTTTTAACTTTTTATTAGGTCATCAATGTGTCTATTATTGGCTTACGTTTGTGCACGTACTTTTATTGATTTCGAGATTATATCTTGAGAGATATTATTTTTTTAAATTTAGTGACTTGATACTTGAACCATTAAATTTACCTTAAAATTATTGTGTTAGGTGCATACGATTACATATATTTTTTAAAACTTTTAACATGATTTTTTAATTTTTTATCTCTTATATTAGGCTATAAATTTAATTTTGCGATACGATTAAATTACGCGAAAAAATCCCATTTTTCCATTTTTACTAAGTACCCCGTCAAAATATCCCGAACAAAAACAACCGCATCCGTTTGGAAGATCCACTCAAAAGAATCTCGCAAAATAGCCAAAACGGTGTATGCTCTCTAAATATTTCGGTTTATAATAGATTACTTAAAAATAAATATTTTGTATTCACAAAAGTGTCAAAATTAAAAAAAAATCATTATTAAACTTAAAATTTGTCTTTTTATTTATGATTTTGAATGGATCAATGTTAGTTTCATAAGCAAAAATGCAGTAAATAATAATTATACTTACCTACTGTTTTTAACTTATCCGTAATAAAAAATAAATAAGTTATAATACAATAATTAGGTTGGTATGCATATTTTTGAAAAATGCAATGTATTTTTATGCAACGATATTTTCTTCAAAAGATAATATTGGAATGACATTTCGTCAACTAAATGCGCGGAACTTGTAACTCCGTATTAACCAATTTCACAGAAGGAAGAAAAAACTGTTTTAAAATAAAACGGACTGGTTTAGGAAATTTGAACACTTTTAGTATTTTAATGTTATTAACATAGAATATAGGGGAGTTACATGGTTTGCTTTTGTTTTTTTGAGATTTGAACTGGGAGTTACAATGTTTGAATTAAAATAAACAGCACCAAGTTTTACAGTATCTATTGCTTGTCTACATTATGTTGGAAAATTCAATAAAATCGCATAAATAGAGGTAATAAGCATCACATAAATGAACAAAATAATATTTAATTCATTTTAATTTTCGAGTTAGCTTCAAATGACAGATTATTATAAAATTAGTAATAATCAGCCACCATACTTGTTTCCAAGAACTGAAGGTATTCTTAGTTATTTTATTTTATTTCATGCCTTTCTTGATATAGTTGAGGAAGGCTGCAAGGAATTTTGGTTGCATAATAGTACTTTAATTTATTCGTACAGGGAGCTCTTGCTATTCTTCACTAAAACGCAGTTTGAAATTAATATTTCCATTTATTAGATCCATTATATTGCGGTGCTCGAATATAAGTCATTAGTTTTTCTCCTGGTCGTACCTATGGATTTGTAAAATCTAGCACCAATATTTTTTTATTAAAATGATGGCATAAATATGTAACATGGTATCTTCTTCTTCTTCCACGGTGCTACATCCCGGGGTGGGATTTGGCCTCCTCCACAACCGCTCTCCACTCACTCCGGTCTCTCGCCACACTTCTCCAGTTACCGGATCTTCCTATATGAAGCCAGTCCATTTCTACGGCGTCAGCCCATCTCCTTCTTGGACGGCCTCTGGGTCTCTTTCGTTGAGGTAGCCACTTCGTCATGATCCTTGGCGCTCTAACTTCAGGCATTCTCTCCACATATCCCACCCATCGTAGTCTTTGGGACTTACAGTGTCTTATGATTGTTTGTTGTTCAATCAGCTCTTCCAACTCGTGGTTCATTTTAATTCTGTAGTTCCCATTTTCCAACGTGGGTCCAAAGATTTGCGGAGTATTTTGTGCTCGAAGACAGCTAATTTGTTCTCCTCGTTTTGAGTCAAGCACCAACTCTCACAGCCATAAGTGACCACTGGCCTTATAATCGTTTTATAAATTAGAAGTTTACTTCTTCGGCCTAGAATTTTCGACCCCACCAGTCGCTTGCAGGCATGCCATCATTTATTCCCGGAGATAAGGCGGATTTTTATCTCCTCTGCTGTCTTATTTTGGGTATTTAGGTTGGATCCGAGATACGTGAACTTGTCCACCCCTTCATATGCATGCTGTCCTATGGCTATATTCTGCAGCGGTACCTGATCGCGTGTGCTGACCATATACTTAGTTTTTGACTGGTTTATTTCCAGCCCAACGTTTTTTGCTTTTATTTTCATAGTGCCACCATGGTCGATCATCCTCTGTTTGGATCTGCTTGTAATTAGTATCCGTCAGTGTGGTCTTTATTAGCCTTACTAGTTTTAAGGGAATTCCCAGTATTTTTAAGCTTTGCAGCATCTTATCCTTATTCACACTGGCGAAAGCTTGTTTAAAATCAATAAACAGGTGGTGGAGTGTCAGGTTGTATTCGTGCGCTTTCTCCATAGTTTGCCTCATGAGATGGATGTGATCTATGGTGGATCTATTTGGTCGGAAGCCGCATTGGTATTCTCCTAGGATTTCCTCACCATAGATCATTAACCTGCTATACAGTACAGATGAGAAAACTTTATAAGCTGTGTTTAGAATTGTGATCCCTCTGTAGTTATCGCACATTGTTTTGTCTCCCTTTTTCAGAATAGGCACGATTATACCCATCTTCCATTCCTCAGGAAGAATTTCTTTTTCCTAAATATTGAGAATTATCTTGTGGATATTTGCTTCCAGTGTAGGGCCACCACTCTTTATCAGCTCGGCTGTTATCCTGTCGGTTCCAGGTGCTTTATTGTTTTTCAGCGTTCTTAATGCTCTTCTTACTTCTGGCAGAGTAGGCTCATTAATAAATTCCTCAGCAGTGTGGTATAATACTTCTTCCGTTTCCTCATGACCATTACTATAAGCCTGATTTAAAAGTGTTGTGAAATAACCTTTTCATCTTTCCATCTTTCCATAATGTCCTTCTTTTTGATCAGCATTTGTCCTTCACTATCCTTACAGGAGTTTAATCTGGGTTGATAGGATTTCGTTAGATTTCGAAGAATCTTGTAAAATTTTCTGGGATCATTGTTTCTTCTTTGACATTCCATGTCTTGAAGTATTCTCTTGAGCATCAATCGCTTTTTCTCTCGACAGAGCTTTGTTGCAGTTTTTCTCTTTTCTTTATAAGTTTCGTAATTTTGGCGCGTTTCCCTTTGTAGGCATTTCTTCTTTGCTTCATTTTTTTCAAACAGTGCTTGCCTGCAATCATCATCAAACCATCCTGCATCTATTTTTGCTTTGTTATCCCCCAGAAATTCTGTGCCACTCGTGATAATACAGTTTTTTGTATTTTCCTAGTCCACATTCACATCATCGGTTATTAAAGTCATTTTTAAGTTTGTTTCTATAGATTCCTGGTATTTATCCGAAATTTCTTCATCCCTCAATTTTTCAGCTCTCCATTTAGTTCTTCTCTGGCCTTATTTTTTCAGTATTAAGGAGATTTTTTGTTTTAATTTTGCTCTCATCAGGAAGTGATCAGAATCGCAATTGGCTCCTCTGCAGACGATCACATCCTCCACTGTTGTCGCTCTTCTTTTTGATATAAGAATGTGATCTATTTGGTTGCATGTATTACTTCCAGGTATTTTCCAGGTTCCTTTGTGGATATTTTTATGTTTAAACCATGTACCTATTACTAATTATGAAATTATTTGCAGCCGCTAAAAAGCATAGACGTTCACCATTATCGCTTGTCGTTTCATGCAAACTGTGCTGCCTAGCTACTTCTTTAAATGCTTCCTCTTTTACAATTTTTGCATTGAAGTCTCCCAAGATAATTAGAGTATCATGTGGGGAGACTTTTACGCAGGCTCTCTGCAGATCTTCATAGAATCTATCCTTAATTTCCTCGGTCGCATCATCAGTTGGGGCATAAACGTTGATGAACGTAATATTGAAAAGTGTACCTTTCAGTTTAAGTTTACATAATCTCTCACTAATTGGCTCAAATCCTAGTTACTGCCCTGCGTATATCAGAGCTGATTAAGAACCCAGTTCCATAGCGACCCTGCGTACCTGCAGATCCACTGTAATACAAAGTGTAGTTTCTCTTGTTTATGAAACCTGCGCCCTCCCATCTTATTTCCTGCAATGCAGTCACGCTCATTTTATACTCATGCAATTCTATTGCAACCTCCTCCATCTTGCCCGGCTGCAACATAGTGCGTACGTTCCATGTGCCACATTCTATATATTATAATCGTTTGTCCTTAATTCTTTGCTTGGGTCGTTGGTTTATGGGGAGTCCGGGGTCCAAGGCAGTTGTTTTGGTGTTCGTAATCAGGTTTTTTTTTTACCGTGTTGGGTGATTAACCCTACGACGAACCCTCCTCCTTTATCCGGGCTTGGGACCGGCCATAGCGTAGGTAGAGTCGTTCCCTATTACTATAGGTGGAGATTGTGACATGGTATGGCTTAGGTTTTTCCTGGCTTCTTTAAACGCAGTTATATAATCAGCATGAACACGTTTTTTTATTTCTCAGCCTCATTTCAATTACAGAGCGAATCGTTCACCCTTAATTTGAGTGTGGTCCTTCTCCTTTTTTTAATGTACATTGGTGATATTACGTGGCATTGCAATATTAATTTAATAAAGCATTGGTGAGTACTAAATTTTTTCCTGGTTTTTTTCCCTGCTCGATCACTATACAGAATAGTGGTTTTATAGTCGTCCTCGTCGTCGTCGTAGAAAGAGGCAGAAGAGGAAAAGTAAATTATTGACACATTACACTGGAAAGCTAATTTGCAGTTAGCCCACTTTCGACTTCAATCAAAACATTGCAAGGACCATCAATCGTTTTTGGTTGCAGAGAGTAAAATTATGAATGGCAAGTTTTGTTTTAAAATATGCGCTGGACACATTAGATTTTGGATATACCAAAACGCATTGTAGGTCTATTGTAAACACATATTTTTCAGTAATTTTGTCAGATTCCTTTTCACTTCTGGCGTAGGTATTTTTTCTTTTCTTGCTGAACAAGGTATTTTAGTCCATCTAAATTATTTGTTTGACTGAAATAGTTTTCAATTCAGGTATTCAAATTTCTGACTTAAACTTCCATACTATGTTTAAAATGTTTATTTGTCCCTTAAAATTGTCGAAATCAGTGTTTCTAAACCTTTTGACAGCTGCGGATTACTGAAATTATTAGAAACGTTTTACGCACCGCTAACGTATAAGGAAAACATATTATTATATAAATATAATAACGTATGATAGCAGTTAATTTTGTCACGTAAAACCATTAATATATTTAAGGACAAAAACACAATGCTCAAATATTTAAAGTTGCACTGGTTTTTATTAAAATTTTAGCATAAGCATTTGGACGCCAAAAAATCGCGGACCACCAGAAAACTTTCTGAGGACCACTGTTCTAAATCAATATATACATGCACCATTATATATTGGTCAATAAAAGTGTCTTTTTACACATTTTTTTCTGATATTCCAAATTATAGTATTTTGGGCGCACTATACCTGTTTTATATCGTACATAGTACGCGAACCAAAATTATAGTACAAATACTATAATTATAGTACGGTTGGTAACACTGGCGCTGGCCTTTCTGGATTTAACTCCTGGTGAGGTCACAATGTGATTTTCTTTCCCCAAACCTCGTGTTTGTGATTGTCTCACTAATTCTATGATTAACTACACCACTGTGATTGTAGCCTATTGTAGTGTCAAAAAAATAAAAATAACATTTGACAACAAATTGACGTTAGTGTCTTTACAACACTGTTATCCTATTCTATATTCATGCAATACGTCCTGTATGAAGTTGAAAAATGAACTACCCAAGTAGAGTATACGTTTTATAACTTTGCACTTTTTACTACAGTAATACGCCTCTGCTTGATTACCTCGCATAAAATTAGATCAAATGATATTAAATTGTATTAATAAATCAAGTAATAAATAATATATGTAAAAAAAAATATTTTTAGAATATATTACATCATTTTTATCCTAGCGCCGGTGTGCAAAGTTATGAAGCATAATATACTCTACACTGCGATCAAGGTGATTGTTACAAATTTGCGTCACACATTTTTGACTAGTTCGCTAATGTTTCTGTTGAAATTTTCTGTACATTGTTTAACTCACCAGCCCTTTCCGATATGATTAAAAAAATCGATTACATAACTGTGTAAAAACTATCAAATGAATTTACTTTGTCGAATGTTTAAATTAGTATTAAAATAAATGTGTCTAATGCAATGACATTAATATGGACGAAGCATCTGGGAAAAAAAATGACACTCACTTTTTTGTCAGGTCTGCCGAATGGCATAATCTGTTCTAACGCACTTACAATAAAGGTTATATTGCTATAAATTCCTGATGATTTTTGTTGGGTCTGCTGAATGGTTCGGTTCGAAAGGGTTCGCTCAAATGAACATTGACACTAGAAACACTGTTCTAACACCATTCCAATAAAGGTCATATTGCTATAAATTCCCGATGTTTTTGTTGGGTCCGCCGAATGGTTCGGTTCGAACGGGTTCGCTCAAATGAACATTGAAATATGAAAACTCAATTTCATTAAAACTGATCATCTTTTACCTTTCATTCATAGACAGCCTGCGGTTGACAGCGTTTGAAAGGTAATAGGGAACAAGCGTCGAAATAGGAAAACTCAATTTTATCAAAGCTTATCCTCATTTACCTTTCATTCATGGACAGCCTGCGGTTGACAGCGTTTGAAAGGTAATAGGGAACAAGCGTCGAAATATGAAAACTCAATTTCATTAAAACTTATCCTCTTTTACCTTTCATTCATCGACAGCCTGCGGTTGACAGCGTTTGAAAGGTAATAGAGAACAAGCGTCGAAATATGAAAACTCATTTTTATCAAAACTAATCCTCTTTTACCTTTCATTCATGGACAGCCTGCGGTTGACAGCGTTTGAAAGGTAATAGGGAACAAGCGTCGAAATATGAAAACTCAATTTTATCAAAACTTATCCTCTTTTACCTTTCATTCATGGACAGCCTGCGGTTGACAGCGTTTGAAAGGTAATAGGGAACAAGCGTCGAAATATGAAAACTCAATTTTATCAAAGCTTATCCTCTTTTACTTTTCATTCATGGACAGCCTGCGGTTGACAGCGTTTGAAAGGTAATAGGGAACAAGCGTCGAAATATGAAAACTCAATTTTATCAAAACTTATCCTCTTTTACCTTTCATTCATGGACAGCCTGCGGTAAACAGCGTTTGAAAGGTAATAAGGAACAAGCGTCAAAATATGAAAACTCAATTTTATCAAAGCTTATCCTCTTTTACCTTTCATTCATGGACAGCCTGCGGTTGACAGCGTTTGAAAGGTAATAGAGAACAAGCGTCGAAATATGAAAACTCAATTTTATCAAAACTTATCCTCTTTTACCTTTCATTCATGGACAGCCTGCGGTTGACAGCGTTTGAAAGGTAATAGGGAACAAGCGTCGAAATATGAAAACTCAATTTCATTAAAACTTATCCTCTTTTACCTTTCATTCATGGACAGCTTGCGGTTGACAGCGTTTAAAAGGTAATAGGGAACAAGCGTCGAAATATGAAAACTCAATTTTATCAAAACTTATCCTCTTTTACCTTTCATTCATGGACAGCCTGCGGTTGACAGCGTTTGAAAGGTAATAGGGAACAAGCGTCAAAATATGAAAACTCAATTTTATCAAAACTTATCCTCTTTTACCTTTCATTCATGGACAGCCTGCGGTTGACAGCGTTTGAAAGGTAATAGGGAATAAGCGTCGAAATATGAAAACTAAATTTTATCAAAGCTTGTCCTCTTTTACCTTTCATTCATGCACAGCCTGCGGTTGACATTGTTTGAAAGGTAATAGGGAACAAGCGTCGAAATATGAAAACTTTATCTTAACAAAACTTATCCTCTTTTACCTTTCATTCATGGACAGCCTGCGGTTGAGAGCGTTTGAAAGGTAATAGGGAACAAGCGTCGAAATATGAAAACTCAATTTTATCAAAGCTTATCCTCTTTTACTTTTCATTCATGGACAGCCTGCGGTTGACAGCGTTTGAAAGGTAATAGGGAACAAGCGTCGAAATATGAAAACTCAATTTAATCAAAGCTTATCCTCTTTTACCTTTCATTAATGGACAGCTTGCGGTTGACAGCGTTTGAAAGGTAATAGGGAACAAGCGTCGAAATATGAAAACTCAATTTTATCAAAACTTATCTTCTTTTACCTTTCATTCATGGACAGCCTGGGGTTGACAGCGTTTGAAAGGTAATAAGGAACAAGCGTCAAAATATGAAAACTCAATTTTATCAAAGCTTAACCTCTTTTACCTTTCATTCATGGACAGCCTGCGGTTGACAGCGTTTGAAAGGTAATAGAGAACAAGCGTCGAAATATGAAAACTCAATTTTATCAAAGCTTATCCTCTTTTACCTTTCATTCATGGACAGCCTGCGGTTGACAGCGTTTGAAAGGTAATAGGGAACAAGCGTCGAAATATGAAAACTTAATTTTATCAAAACTTATCCTCTTTTACCTTTCATTCATAGACAGCCTGCGGTTAACAGCGTTTGAAAGGTAATAGGGAATAAGCGTCGAAATATGAAAACTAGATTTTATCAAAGCTTATCCTCTTTTACTTTTCATTCATGGACAGCCTGCGGTTGACAGCGTTTGAAAGGTAATAGGAAACAAGTGTCGAAATATGAAAACTCAATTTTATCAAAACTTATCCTCTTTTACCTTTCATTCATGGACAGCCTGCGGTTGACAGCGTTTGAAAGGTAATAGGGAACAAGAGTCGAAATATGAAAACTTAAATTTATCAAAACATATCCTCTTTTACCTTTCATTCATGGACAGCCTGCGGTTAACAGCGTTTGAAAGGTAATAGGGAATTAGCGTCGAAATATGAAAACTAAATTTTATCAAAGCTTATCCTCTTTTACCTTTCATTCATGCACAGCCTGCGGTTGACATTGTTTGAAAGGTAATAGGGAACAAGCGTCGAAATATGAAAACTTAATTTTATCAAAACTTATCCTCTTTTACCTTTCATTCATGGACAGCCTGCGGTTGACAGCGTTTGAAAAGTAATAGGGAACAAGCGTCGAAATATGAAAACTCAATTTTATCAAAGCTTATCCTCTTTTACTTTTCATTCATGGACAGCCTGCGGTTGACAGCGTTTGAAAGGTAATAGGGAACAAGCGTCGAAATATGAAAACTCAATTTTATCAAAACTTATCCTCTTTAACCTTTCATTCATGGACAGCCTGCGGTTGACAGCGTTTAAAAGGTAATAGGGAACAAGCGTCGAAATATGAAAACTCAATTTTATCAAAACTTATCCTCTTTTACCTTTCATTCATGGACAGCCTGCGGTTAACAGCGTTTGAAAGGTAATAGGGAATAAGCGTCGAAATATGAAAACTAAATTTTATCAAAGCTTATCCTCTTTTACCTTTCATTCATGCACAGCCTGCGGTTGACATTGTTTGAAAGGTAATAGGGAACAAGCGTCGAAATATGAAAACTTAATTTTATCAAAACTTATCCTCTTTTACCTTTCATTCATGGACAGCCTGCGGTTGACAGCGTTTGAAAGGTAATAGGGAACAAGCGTCGAAATATGAAAACTTAATTTTATCAAAGCTTGTCCTCTTTTACTTTTCATTCATGGACAGCCTGCGGTTGACAGCGTTTGAAAGGTAATAGGGAACAAGCGTCGAAATATGAAAACTCAATTTTATCAAAACTTATCCTCTTTTACCTTTCATTCATGGACAGCCTGCGGTTGACAGCGTTTGAAAGGTAATAGGGAACAAGCGTCAAAATATGAAAACTCAATTTTATCAAAACTTATCCTCTTTTACCTTTCATTCATGGACAGCCTGCGGTTGACAGCGTTTGAAAGGTAATTGGGAACAAGCGTCGAAATATGAAAACTTAATTTCATTTAAACTTATCCTCTTTTACCTTTCATTCATGGACAGCCTGCGGTTGACAGCGTTTGAAAAGTAATAGGGAACAAGCGTCGAAATATGAAAACTCAATTTTATCAAAACTTGTCCTCTTTTACCTTTCATTCATGGACAGCCTGCGGTTGACAGCGTTTGAAAGGTAATAGGGAACAAGCGTCGAAATATGAAAACTCAATTTTATCAAAACTTGTCCTCTTTTACCTTTCATTCATGGACAGCCTGCGGTTGACAGCGTTTGAAAGGTAATAGGGAACAAGCGTCGAAATATGAAAACTCAATTTTATCAAAACTTATCCTCTTTTACCTTTCATTCATGGGCAGCCTGCGGTTGACAGCGTTTGAAAGGTAATAGGGAACAAGCGTCGAAATATGAAAACTCAATTTTATCAAAACTTATCCTCTTTTACCTTTCATTCATGGACAGCCTGCGGTTGACAGCGTTTGAAAGGTAATAGGGAACAAGCGTCAAAATATGAAAACTCAATTTTATCAAAACTTATCCTCTTTTACCTTTCATTCATGGTTAGCCTGCGGTTGACAGCGTTTGAAAGGTAAAAGGGAACAAACATCGAAATATGAAAACTCAATTTTATCAAAACTTATCCTCTTTTACCTTTCATTCATGGACAGCCTGCGGTTGACAGCGTTTGAAAGGTAATAGGGAACAAGCGTCGAAATATGAAAACTCAATTTCATCAAAGCTTATCCTCTTTTACCTTTCATTCATGGACAGCCTGCGGTTGACAGCGTTTGAAAGGTAATAGGGAACAAGCGTCGAAATATGAAAACTCAATTTTATCAAAGCTTATCCTCTTTTACCTTTCATTCATGGACAGCCTGCGGTTGACAGCGTTTGAAAGGTAATAGGGAACGAGCATCGAAATATGAAAACTCAATTTTATCAAAACTTATCCTCTTTTACCTTTAATTCATGGACAGCCTGCGGTTGACAGCGTTTGAAAGGTAATAGAGAACAAGCGTCGAAATATGAAAACTCAATTTCATTAAAACTTATCCTCTTTTACATTTCATTCATGGACAGCCTGCGGTTGACAGCGTTTGAAAGGAAATAGGGAACAAGTGTCGAAATATGAAAACTCAATTTTATCAAAATTTATCCTCCTTTACCTTACATTCATGGACAGCCTGCGGTTGACAGCGTTTGAAAGGTAATAGGGAACAAGCGTCGAAATATGAAAACTCAATTTTATCAAAGCTTTTCCTTTTTTACCTTTCATTCATGGACAGCCTGCGGTTGACAGCGTTTGAAAGGTAATAAGGAACAAGCGTCGAAATATGAAATTTAAATTTCTTCAAAACTTATCCTCTTTTACCTTTATATCATGGACAGACTGCGGTTGACAGCGTTTAAAAGGTAATAAGGAACAAGCGTCGAAATATGAAAACTCAATTTTATCAAAACTTATCCTCTTTTACCTTTCATTCATGGACAGCCTGCGGTTGACAGCGTTTGAAAGGAAATAGGGAACAAGTGTCGAAATATGAAAACTCAATTTTATCAAAATTTATCCTCTTTTACCTTTCATTCATGGACAACCTGCGGTTGACAGCGTTTGAAAGGTAATAGGGAACAAGCGTCGAAATATGAAAACTCAATTTTATCAAAACTTATCCTCTTTTACCTTTCATTCATGGACAGCCTGCGGTTGACAGCGTTTAAAGGTAATAGTGAACAAGCGTCAAAATATGAAAACTCAATTTTATCAAAACTTATCCTCTTTTATCTATCAATCATGGACAGCCTGCGGTTGACAGCGTTTGAAAGGTAATAGGGAACAATCGTCAAAATATGAAAACTCAATTTCATCAAAGCTTATTCTTTTTTACCTTCCATTCATGGACAGCCTGCGGTTGACAGCGTTTGAAAGGTAATAGGGAACAATCGTCGAAATATGAAATTTCAATTTCATCAAAACTTATCCTCTTTTACCTTTCATTCATGGACAGCCTGCGGTTGACAGCGTTTGAAAGGTAATAGAGAACAAGCGTCGAAATATGAAAACTCAATTTTATCAAAACTTATCCTCTTTTACCTTTCATTCATGGACAGCCTGCGGTTGACAGCGTTTGAAAGGTAATAGGGAACAAGCGTCGAAACATGAAAACTCAATTTTATCAAAACTTGTCCTCTTTTACCTTTCATTCATGGACAGCCTGCGGTTGACAGCGTTTGAACGGTAATAGAGAACATGCGTCGATATATGAAAACTCAATTTAATCAAAACTTATCCTCTTTTACCTTTCATTCATGGACAGCCTGCGGTTGACAGCGTTTGAAAGGTAATAGGGAACAAGCGTCGAAATATGAAAACTCAATTTTGTCAAAACTTATCCTCTTTTACCTTTCATTCATGGACAGCCTGCGGTTGACAGCGTTTGAAAGGTAATAGGGAACAAGCGTCGAAATATGAAAACTCAATTTTATCAAAACTTATCCTCTTTTACCTTTCATTCATGGACAGCCTGCGGTTGACA
This sequence comes from Rhyacophila brunnea, assembly GCF_057557595.1. NCBI lineage: Eukaryota > Metazoa > Arthropoda > Insecta > Trichoptera > Rhyacophilidae > Rhyacophila > Rhyacophila brunnea. The sequence continues at coordinate 15,461,185 of NW_028232893.1, read as the reverse complement.
GCGTTTGAAAGGTAATAGGGAACAAGCGTCGAAATATGAAAACTCAATTTTATCAAAACTTATCCTCTTTTACCTTTCATTCATGGACAGCCTGCGGTTGACAGCGTTTGAAAGGTAATAGGGAACAAGCGTCGAAATATGAAAATTAAATTTTATCAAAACTTATCCTCTTTTACCTTTCATTCATGGACAGCCTGCGGTTGACAGCGTTTGAAAGGTAATAGGGAACAAGCGTCGAAATATGAAAACTCAATTTTATCAAAGCTTCTCCTCTTTTACCTCTCATTCATGGACAGCCTGCGGTTGACAGCGTTTGAAAGGTAATAGGGAACAAGCGTCGAAATATGAAAACTCAACACTCGAGCTGGTGACTGGTGCACGCCTTACTCCGAAACTCGCTTCCTCCGCAACCCTCTCAACCCGATGTCGAAGCCAATGGACCCAGATGTACCAAAAGGATCCCGGTCGGGCGGCTGGCTGATCGATGCATGGAGAACAAAGACGACGAGGCGTTGGGTGCGGCGCGGACCGGGGCGGTGGCCCGAGACCATGAGAATTTAAAAATTAACTAAACAAATTAAATTAATAGCTTCTAAAATCAAATCTTACAAATCAACACCCTAGTATTAAAGGTATAAACCTCTCCCGGAACTCCTCAAGAACCAGGAACTTGATATTGAAATTAAAAAATAAAATCGCACACGTAAAATCATACAATTATATAATACAGATAATTAATACAGATGAAGGAGATGTGGGAATAGCTCGGGTACCCCGAAACCGAGGAATATCAAAAGTAAGTAAAAGTGTGTTGGCTGCAGTTGACTATAAGACGTTTGCTAGTAAAGTCGTAGATAATAATATTTAGTTTGAAGTAGCTACAAATTAAAGAGTTTCTAATATTATTATGGTTTCGAATATAATATTGTAGTGGCTTGGCATAAATTTCAAACGTATTATTTACTCGTTTCTGCACAGTTTTACCATATTGGAGGTATGTATTAATTTAATTGTGTTAATTACCATTAAGTAATTTCTTTTATTTTGTTAACTGTCAATTCATGGTGGAACTGCATTGTATTGTTGTTTAATTTAATAAAACGCAAATTGATTAAAATTGAATTAAGTACTACAAAAATTTGCTTTTTATTAATTTAAAAAACTATATTAAGTCATTTTATTATTATAATTTTCGTGACATTAACAAGGAAAATCGCGTTAATTTTCTCTGCATAATAAAACTGTATGTATGTACTGTAACATACTGTATGTATTTGTAAAAATAATGCATAAATTGGAAAAGCCGGTAGCGATTTGCGCTGACAAGTCGACGTTTCGGGTTTATATCTCAGCTTTTTCAATATATTATACATGCACCATTATGTCAATAAAAGTGTCTTTTTATACATTTTTTTCTGATATTCCAAATTATAGTATTTTGGGCGTACTATACCTGTTTTATATCGTACATAGTACGCGGACCAAAATTATAGTACAAATACTATAATTATAGTACGCTTGGTAACACTGGCGCTGGCCTTTCTGGATTTAACTCCTGGTGAGGTCACAATGTGATTTTCTTTCCCCAAACCTCGTGTTTGTTATTGTCTCACTAATTCTATGATTAACTACACCACTGTGATTGTAGCCTATTGTAGTGTCAAAAAAATAAAAATAACATTTGACAACAAATTGACGTTAGTGTCTTTACAACACTGTTATCCTAATAATTATACATTGGCATCATTAAATATACAACCAAGCCAGGGCTCGAAATAGACCGGAGCGCACCGGAGCGCCGTTCCTGTTCGTGAAATTCTAAGAGATACCGTTCCGGCTCGTGGATTCTTTGAAAATTGCGTTCCGTTTCGTGTTATTGAGATAATATTGCATGTAGGTATATAGTTTTTAAAGTTGTAAGAATTGATTCGTGAGAATATGTTAGGTTATTTATTAACGATTAGTCCTACAAGGTCTACAATATAATATATAGGCTGTTCGGTTTTCAGATGTGCTCCAAATTTGTAATTATTTACCCTTACAAGCAGGGCTGAATTTACAAAAAGGGCTACAGGTCCGGGACCCAAAATTAGTAGGTCTACAGAACCCGAAAAATAATGTGAAATCACAAAAGAACTTGCAGTGAACGAATACACAAATATACGAGCTTCTAGAATATTGAAGATAAGAGCCCAATTGAGGCGTCTAATTCCAAAAAGCGATAACTCCACATTTGGTCAAAATCGAGATAAAAATATGCACGTATTCTTTGTGTAATTTTACACAATATGTATTGATCTATAAATTCCAAAACACGACAAAACCCTATGAAAAAAAATATTTTAATTGTCGATTTATTACAAAAAGCGCCAACTCCGTGTTTCATTTTATTTAAACCTTGGTTGATTTCGCGCGTGTTTAAGTGAACCAATAAGGGAACGTTCAATATTGAAAATGGCGTCTCCCGTCAGTTGTTAGGATTGCCCTCAAAGTGACAGTTCATCGTCGTATTTACAGTGCTATATTTTTATTCATAATGAGTGACTTAATGCAAAATATAACACCATCAATCAATGGAGCAACTAGGAAGCGAAAACAAAACAAAGAAATGTGGAAGAAAGAACAGGAGCGGCGTATGAGGTAATTACATTTTGTACTGCATGCCGTCAACAGTGTGACCGCAAAAATACTGACTTATTTTTATTTAAATCTCAAACTTGTATTATATTTTGAGTAATTTTTAATTCATTGTTGGTGGGACATTGTTATAAATGGTAAATAATTGCACCCAAGGATTAAATATAAAGATTTTAATTTAAAAATAATCAGTATTGTCTACTAATCTGCATATTATCATATTAACTGTCTGTAACTTGGTGGATACACAATTCAATAAAATAATCTTTAGTACTTAATTCACATAACTAATTATTATTAGGGTCGATTTCATCCGGTTCAATTGATCTTTAATCAGTGGCCTCAAATAAGATAATATTCATTTTAAAATATTTTTTTTCTTTTTTTTAGGTACACCCCCACCATTTTGCCGGGTCTCCCACCGTGCAACCACAATACTAGGGCCCTTAAATGTGGCACCTTGACCATCGATGACTTGCTGGCGTTCCATTCCATGTTTTACTCAAAAACAGAAAAGCTATGTCAAGACAATTTGATATTAAAATATTCCCGTGTAAATATGTGCCAAAGACGTCGCACTAACACGAGACAACGTGTATACGTTTTGTTGGTATGAGTCAGAATCCCAAAAAGGTTCTAATGAAATAGCCAGTGCGGTATTTTTTGTATTAGGTAAATTAACAGAAAGTAGATTATTAGGAATCCATACGATACGCATGTTCGCCGACGGCTGTGGCGGGCAGAATAAAAATAGCACGTTAATTGGAATGTGTATGAAATGCCTTTTGAGCTTTGCACCGACCGCAGTAAAGAAAATGGAAATTATATTTCCTGTCGTCGGCCATTCTTTTCTACCTCCCGATCGAGTCTTTGCTAAGGTAGAAAAAGAATTACGAAAAAAGGACACCATTGTTGCACCCAGTGAATACATTGATGTGCTACAAAATCATGGTACAGTATGGCATCTTGGTACGCAAGTCCCAATTTGGAATTGGAAGCAAGCGGTAGCTCAATGCATTAAGCCTCCTGGAAAGTGGCATTTTCGCTTTAATCCCACAAAAAGGTTCTTTTTTTACCGCCAAGAATCTAATGTGGCAGTACAAGGCGAAGAGAACTATCGGTCAGAAATAAATTCAAAGGGCTATATAAACATACAAGGTAAAAATTTAAATTTTGAGCCAAATCTCGTCCGTGCTGGAGTTAAAAAAAAAAAAAAAAGATGTCGTCAACCTTCTCAAGAAACATTATGGCGATGATTGGCGAAATCTTGAGCTACTGAGATTTTATCGTGACATTGAAACGTCAAACGCTAATAATGGAACTTCAAGTGAAAACTTGGACAATGACGACGAAGTCTGTGAGCGAATGGAAGAAACTGAAGGAAGAGTATGATTTGTTTCCATTAATTTATGACATTCTGTATTTTTTATTAAGTCCCAATTTTATCTTCTAATTCAATGTGATTATGTTATGTACCTACAATGTTATATGTCATTTTGTATTTTTTAATAAATTCCAATTTTATCTTCTAATTTTAATGTGATTATGTTCCTACAATGTTATACTTATGTCATTTTGTATTTTATAATAAGTTCCAATTTTACCTTCTAATTTTAATGTGATTATGTTCCTACAATGTTATACTTATGTCATTCTTTATTTTATAATAAGTTCTAATTTTATCTTCTAATTTCAATGTGATTATGTTACCTAAAATGCTTTTTTTGGGTGGATGCACTATAATATACCTATAAACCTATCTGATTCTGAAACTTTTATTTGTTCACCCCTTTGTTGTTTACTCTCTCTTTACAGATTCTACTAATACATTAATAATTATTGTATAATAATATCAATAAATACAATCCTATTTACTGTAAAGATATTACTTTTCAGTTAAAATACAAAAAATAAATTATTTAATCTGTACCAATTGTTTCCTAGCCATGCTGTAGCATCTGGCGTACTCGTGACAGTGCCACGGAAATATGTGCCTTATGCGGATAAAAATTTAAAGTGAATTACAAGAAGCGCCACCTCCAATTTTATTTTGCTTATATTTATTACATTTAAGAGTTTATCGGCTGAAACAAATTGCCATTTGGTTCTAATTTTGCCATAGAATACAATGGAAGCTTGAAACATAAAAACGTTGTTTCCCACAAATTTCGAATTGTGGAGCTGTCGCTTTTTGTAATTAGACGCCTCAATTCTAAGAAAATTGATGGAAAATAAGTGATTTTGCAAAAACAAACATAAAACAATATGAAAAAACCATTAAAAAAATAATTGAAAAAACCAGGTTTTAGTATTTCTCTGTATCCATCTTTCAGAATCGTCCTTGTTTCTCTTATGAATGCCGGATTTATCTGAAATACCATCTGAGATATTATCTGGCACCACATAGTGCAAGACACAAAAACAAGTCATTATCTTCTAATACTGGAGCAATATTTTTTGTGTTAAATATAATAATTGCTATAGGTACTATATAATTATTATAATACCATTAATATCGATAATTCCTAGTATGTATCATCTGCAAAGAATAATATTTTCCGAAGTAGGTACCTACCTACTCGTACCTATTTTAATAACAAATGTTGTTTCACTATTGCAAAAAAAAAGTTTTTAATTTTTTTCTTCAATTTTCTAGTAGGTTTTTTAAACGGAATACATAGTTTTCAACTGCACCACAGTGGATCAAATAAACAGATGTGGATGGTTCAATGTCATCTTGCCGAGATAATAATATTAAGTATGATTGTCGGTTCGTGATTAGACTGTGGTTCTATATCATTTAGTGTTCTTAAAACTGTTGAATACCTACATACTACACTACCATATACTAGTAGGTACATCAATATTATTGTATATTTGCATAGTAGAAGCTGTTACCTTATGGCAGTGAAATTTAATGCTGCTCTGGTCTTTTCATTTTCTGATGTTTTAAAATAACTCTACAATATTGAAACAAGTTATAATTTTTGGGGGTGTCTTCACAGCCTTTCTGGTGTTTATCATTTTGAAGTGTTTGTATTTTTCTTCACCAATAACTTTTTTTAAAAAATCACAGGGAATAATTTTGGTTCAAGTTTTTCTGTATGAAAATGGAGACCAAGCTATACATATCAACAGACGACGTAATAAAATAATGACTGACACCTTATTTTATCAACCAAAAGTTGAAACGGCCAACTACTATGCTATGGCCAATTCATAAATAAAAGTCACCATATCTATGTATTAATTAAATACAAAGAAATAGGTATGTACTTACATATTATACATAATATTCGGCGTAAAAACCTCAAAAATGATAATCATGCACGACTATTGCCACTCGATTACTAATGGTAGGTAGGTACCTACATATCATACATTTTTTTAACTTCAATGTGACCTGTATGGGCATTGGTTAATAATAATCGCTGGCAAGCTATATTATTTAGTCTAGGTATCTTATAGGTTCAAAATGCTTGGGTGACTACGTACAATGAAAAAATGGCGTTGCGAAAACCTTTATAACATTTTGTAGTCTTGGGACATCTCTCAACAGCAGCCTCAAAATGATTGATTCCTTGCTATAATTAGAAGAGAGGCGATCTTCCTGTTTTTTTATCTTCACAGAATTATTAAACTCATTATTTCGTTCTTCCAGTCAGCTTTGAACGTAATATTAGATTGATTAAGGGCATTAAGGCGAGATATAGGTACCTAGGTACCTAACTTGCCGACAACACCGAGTTGAGTCTTTATTTTAATTGAGGCTTTTCAGCGATTAGGAATGCAGTATATGTATGAATAGAATAGTTACCTAAATTATTATAATACTTATATTATAAGTACCCACATATAATTTGATTTTTTACGGCGTATTGAAAACCTGTGTTATTAAAAATCTATATACCTTATAGAGATAGGTACCTATCTTCTTCTTATTGTGCCATCCCCTAGCGGAGGTCGGCCACCATCAAGGCGATCTTATCTTTGTCGTCTGCTACCCGGAACAGTTCGGTGGAGCTGCACTCGTACCAATCACGAATCTTAAGCCACGAAATGCGGCGCCGTCCTCTGCTACGCTTCCCATTGATCTTTCCTTGACTGACAAGTTGGGGAATGCTGTATTTGTGTCCTCTCATAATGTGGTCGAGGTATTGTAGTTTCCTGGTTTTGATACTACGTAGAATTTCTCGGTCCTTCCCCATTCGATTGAGAACTTCAACATTTGTCACCCGGTCAGTCCAAGGAATTTTGAGGATGCGTCTATACAGCCACATCTCGAAAGCTTTAAGTCTCCGTGACATCTCTTAGTTTAGCGTCCATACTTCCATGCCATAGAAAAGAATTGAGAGCACATAACAACGTACCATACGCAGTCTCAGACCTAGGTTAAGATCTCGATTGCTAAGGAGGCGTCTCATTTTGAGAATGGCGCTCCTTGCGATCTCAATTGTAGTTTTTATTTCCTGAGACTGGTCGCATTTCTCATTGACCCATAATATCGTTGTTAGGCAAAAAATACAGCAAATCATTAATAATTAATATTTATTATGCTGTGTTATAATATGAATCATTATTTTTTACTGTTTATGTGTTAGCAGATCTAAAAAACTATAACGAAGTGATCGTATACTATTTTAAGCCTTTAACTTCCAAGTCGTATTTTTAATATAAATTTTATAAGCCCCACATGCCTATACGCTGAAATGATTCATTATTTTTCTATGTTACTTAGAGAAGCTTCATACATCGATTGGCGTAGGCCGTAGCGTATCGTTATACCGTACAATAGACAAAGGGTTAAGTTGACGATTATTCGTTATAAGAAAATATAATATATTATGAATTTTGCAGCAATGTGAAAATAGATTACGGCAAAGCAATAATTCCTTACGGGGCATCCCAAGTTTTCTAATGCAGCTCGAAGACGGTGAATTCCCATAACACAGGTAAGTACAGCGCAATTATTTTTTACTCTAGTATACTTAAAATGTAATGACGTCATTCTTTAGTTCCTCGTACCTACTGCAGGTGCCTGGTCATGCGACTTCGAAACATTTTTATTTTTGATAATAGTGTAAAGATAAACTTTTAACATCACTTATTTTATAATAATGTAGTGTTTTGAATGTTTAGTTTCGTTATAATTATTACATTGAACTAGCTAAAGTTTTGTGATGTGATTTTACTTCATTTTATGACATGTGATTAACGTAACCAATGTCGTTTGCCTAATCTAAATTGTTTTTAGGTGATCGAAGTTGGATCCTGAACAATTATTACCTACCGCATGAGATGAAAAAAAATACTCTATAAGATTTTACGCATGGAATTTAATGAAGTTAGAATGTCACCATCAATTTCCTAGGGTAAACAGTCTATTGTAGAAAAAAAAACTATCAATTATAATCTGGATGGCGAACCCTTTTGAGTAGGTATATTAATATTTTACTAAATAACTAAATGAATACTTTTTTAATCAATTTTTATGGGTAATGATTACTCTCTGGTGTTTGCTTTTCTCCATCGCCAACCACCACGTCTCGATACATATAGTCGAGCGTATACCATGGTGTACCAAACATTGGGCGTTTTTCATAGCTGTGCTAAGAGTGACACCTGTAGAATCTTCCCGATATCTCGATTGGCGTGCAAGAATGCATGATTTCTAGTCCAATTTAATATATTATGGTCATGCCTCAATGAAAAAAGACCTTGCTCATCATATGACATTTCAAACTTTTTGAAAGAAATAGTGCCCCATAGAAACCAAGTTACAATAACCGAGCGGGTATTAAAACTTACTCGTTTGTATACATTGATATAAGTACCATGATAATACACCGTTTTTACCTACCATTAAAACTCTTATTATTCTTGTTGACTCTGAAGTCCCTTGAGATGTTGATCGTATTTTTTGCCTTGTGTTCTTCTGTGCTGGCCCCTTTTTACCCTCTTTTCTTCTCAATTATTTATCTCTCTGGTTGCTCATCTTGTTTAGCAGGCTGGCAGGACTGACGCTTCTATCGGAAGCGTCATTTGTCTCTGCTTATTCAATTTGATGTCTCAAGGAAACCAGGTAGGTGTTCTCTGGACTTCAGAGTCAACAAGAATAATGAGAATTTAATGGTAGGTAAAACTCCTTTCATTATTCGCTATTGAATCTGAAGTCCCTTGAGATATCTGTTTGTTATCACCTGGTAAAGCAAGATAGATCCTGCAAGATAGGGTGGATGAACCTAACATGAGAATTAGGTATAATATCTCCTTGCTTTTAGGCTCAGTGCACCGGGCTGCACAGAGAGGTCAACATATTTTGTTCCACCGCTGTAGAAGTCTGTGTGTCTATCGGTCTCTGGTAAAATGTTTTAAAAGTAACTTCTTGGCGCCAATTACCTCTCTGCAGGATGTCATCTATGGGGTAATTCTCTAACCAATTTAGAGAGGCGACTGCTGATCGAGTACTGCCTGGTGATTCCTGTACCCCTGCATCATCGAGTACTGACTTCACCCAATTTCCGATGACTCCTCGAGTTGCAGGTTTTGGGGGGCCGCTTGACGAGATAAATAATGCCGGAATATTACCACCCTCTTCTTTTCTCTTATTGGAAACCCAGATAAGTTTTCGTAGCCAAAATACTGGATCAATGTTTTGGCAACTGGAAGCGCTTAATTTCCATCCAGATTAGCGGTGCCTTGATGTGTCTGTCTTGGAACCAAACACTGACCATAGAATTATATGGTCGCCATTATCGACTAGGCCATTATCCGCTACACTGAGTAGGGTAAGGTCATGAACCCGTCGTCCCGATGCGAGTAATAATAATATATCTGTTCTGCGTGAAACTTCATATAGGTTGTATACTAGTGGTGTTGTTTTCTTGAGGTAGTCCACGATTATTCTTGGATCCTAAATCGGTGGTTTTGTAGGTCTAGTCTTGCGAGTGGATATGGCTTTTAACATATGACGCACTACTATGTTACTGCTGATGTCTTTACTGATCATAAGTTTGCAAAAGGTAGCTATGGCTGACTTATGTACAAGAATAGTGTTATATGAAAGACCTTCCTCATTGTATAAGTGACTCAGGTATCTAGCCACTTCAATCGGCTCGGGGGTATTATAGCTTATCGTGTTGGCCATGCACCATGTCTTCCATTTGTCCCATGCTGGTTTATAGGTCTTCAAAGTGGATGGTCGCCAGCCGGAAGTGAGAAGTGATCTGTCCCACCCGAAATTATCCATAACTGGAGTGATAGGTCCCGGACTTGTGGAGGTGGATGGTTTGTCACCGTATCCACTAGAAATGACTCCAAGTGCGGGATCGGGTAGGGGGGTTCCAGTGATATCTGCTGTAGGTCTGCGCTCCAAAAACACTTCTTCCACCATGGGGCCACTAGTAAATATTTTCCCCTTGCCATGTTCAGGTGTGCCAATACTTGTGGAATTAGATTCGGTGGCGGGAATATCCAGGCTAGTTTGAAGTCCCACTGTCGACTGAAGGCATCGTGGAACAGTGTAAGGGCATCGTTCGGATTCCGTGAGACACACGTTGCGACAACATGGGCTGTATTGGACGCGAACAGGTCTACGTCTGGGAGTCCCCATCTTTGAAATAGGGGAGCTGTAGCCGCCATAACTAGGTGCCATCCTGGGATAATTTTGCTGCGTGAGAGATGGTCGGCCACACAGTTGTATTTTCCTGGAAGGTATTGTGCAGTCAATGATAATATACTGGCCTGGTTGGCGATTTCCAGAATCTATCGGCAAAGACTTAGTAGGGTTGCGGACTTTGTGCCCTCTTCGTTGTTGATGTAGGCCACCACTGTTTTGTTGTTGGTTTGTAGGAGTAATTCTGATCCCCTGAGCGTTTGCTCCCGGAGTTGTATGGCTGAGAGTACTGCATACAGCTCTTTTCTGTTGGAGTGCCACGTGGATTGGCTTTGTGTCCATGTAGCTGATAGGTGGTACTCGTCTAACTGCGCTCCCCAGGCTGAATCGGCTGCGTCTGTGGTGAGGAAGTGATTGTAGGTATGCCCTGTGAATCTTTCCTGAGGAGCCCACCGCTCGAATCCACCACATGATGTCCTCTCGAGCTTGTGGTGAAATCGATGTTGCTTGGTGAGGGTGGCTCCTTGATAATTGAGCGCTCGTACGTTGTAGACGTCGGCAATGCAATCTGCCCTGTGGAGTGACGAAGGTTGCAAAGTTGCGTCGCCCGAGGAGGCGTTGGGCCTGCCTGAGCGACCAACTGCCTTTTTGGATCTGCAATTGCAGGTGGTGACGAAGTGATGTGCACTTCTCTGTTGATAGATATTTCCGATTGTTGTGAGTATCCCACGTGATACCCAAGAACTTTCACTGTTGGCTTGGAATCAGACAAGATTTTTTTCTTGTTGATTATCCAGCCTAGTGCCTGCATGAAATCTATCATATAAGTCAGTTGCGACAGAAGAATCTCTCTGGACTGATTTGCCATTAGAAAGTCATCTAAGTAAGTGACGATTCTCATACCTTTTCCCCGGAGGTGTTCGGCCACCCAGTTTGTTAATGAGGCAAACAGTCTTGGTGCTGCCGACAGTCCAAACGGAAGGCATGTGAATTGAAGGAGTTCTCCTTGGTAAACTAGCCGAATAAATCGGCGATGTTGTATAGCTATAGGTACAGTTGTTAGGTTGTAGGAAACCGTTTAGACGTTTTAGGTTGAAGACGGGTCGTTGACTGCCGTCTTGCTTCCTTACTAAGAACAGGGTTAAGAGGAAGCTCGGAGATGGTTCTGCCGATTCCAATACTCCCGATTTCTTCAGTTCTGCGATTTGTGAAGTGATCTCCGGCGATTGTCGCGTTTGGAAATCCTTCTGGAATTGTACGGAAGGCATTATTAGAGGGAGTTTCTTTATAAACGGAATACGGGTTCCCGTTATTATTTTTAATAATGGTGGTGGTGCACCCTTGGCCTGCCAGATTTCCTGCAAATGCTGGAGGCGTCCCCCTGTGAACGTGGTGAGGGAGACCCGATCACCTGCGTCTAGGGTTAGTGCCCCTCGCACCACCTCGGTTATCTCTGAGAAAACCTCGGTTGGATGGGCGTGTGCCTCTCGGCAAGCCACCCCTAACCTGGTCTGGTATCCTCCTCGTGTATCCCTGCCTCCGAAAGGTGTCCTTGTGTCCACCTGACGAAGTGCTAGGTTGACTCTCCCTGCCCTGGTCAACCACTTTGGTGGTCTAATCGAAGACCTTCTCACGATCCCCACCGCTTTCTAGGAACACCGCCAGTTTATCTTTATTGAAGGTATGTTCGGCGCTAGGTGGGATCTTGTTAAGAGCCTCTCGCGTGAAGGTGTCATTTATAACGGAGAGGATTTTCTTCCGCCTCGTCTGAACCAACTCTGCCCGTTTTCCACAAAGGATTCAGGTGACGTCCTCAGACACTTTGTTGAGTGCTGAAGAGGTCCCGAACTCCTTTATGACCGTCTCAAAAAGAGCCGTACCGATGGTGTGGTCGTTGACAGGACCACTCGCTGTAACGCGTCCCGAATACACTCCTTTTGAGCGAGCATCGCATTTTGGAGGCCGGCGATCGTACGCTCCATTAGATGTATGGTTTGCGATGAACAATCGTAGGGGCGTAAATCATCGTTGAGTCGCAACTCAACGAAAGACGGGGCCGCCAAATATTGTTTTTGGGTTTCAGCGTAGCGAACCCCCGCCCAATTATCTGTGTTGAAAAGTTGGAGTCTGGTAAGTTCCGCTACCCGAGCTTTGTCTGGCGTCGGAAAAGCAGGCTCCTGTACTACGACACTAAATACAGGCAACGGAATCCTGTTGGGTTTTTCCGCTGTTTCAGGCCTTGCGGGCGGCCGTAAAAAACTTACCGGAGAGTCGATGTTTACCGTCGGCCTTTGCGGAGAAGGTACCACTGCAGGCAGACCCTGTTGGGTCAAGATTGAAAAAATCTGAGATACCTTATTATCCAGTAACATTACTGATGCCCTCAGTTCACCTACTGGATCGTCTAACAGTAATTCCGACTCATTCGAGTCGGTCTCCATCGCCAGTCCCTCCGCGACGTTGCTGTCTTCATTACGCTCCATGTTAATGCACAAATTTCACAATTTAACTGTACTTTCGTTTGACAATTTTTTTTCGCTTGTAACAAAGGAAAAACAATCAACTAATTGAATACGCAGAGACAAAGGACGCTTCCGATAGAAGCGTCAGTCCTGCTAGCTTGCTAAACAAGATGAGCAACCAGAGAAATAAATAATTGAGAAGAAAAGGGGGTAAAAAGAGGCCAGCACAGAAGAACACAAGGCAAAAAATACGATCAACATCTCAATAGACTTCAGAGTCAATAGCGAATAATATAAAATTATTGATATATTTGAATGATCGGTACCGAAACGTCAAACAATCACAGCGCTCCATATTTAACTTTGTAAGATAATAACTTAATTCCCTTCCGAAATCTGTGCGTCGCTAATAATTCACTGTCGACATTGAAGTTAAAGTCCCTCCACCAAACCCGCCCCGTACCACCCTCGGTCTTAATCGAGAGTATCACGGGACCCGTCAATTGGTGATGTGAAGCATCTAAGAATTGGCCTGGGAGTGTCCTGGGAGAAGATGCCCAAGACTTAGATTGCTGCGCTCAAAGTGAGCTCTGACTGAGTTTACTGAGTTTACTCTAATGCAAAGTGCCAGGGAAAGAAAAAGCACATGGAAATTACTAAAAAAAAATGAAGCTACTTGTTTATTAAATTAAGGAACGAAGCTAATCATACAGGCAGCAAAATTTATGTGAAGAGATCTTCACGCCCGTAGTAAGATGCCGCAAATTTTTAGCCTTAGTAGCAACCAGGTCGGACGGACCGATGAGTCCAACAGCTGGTTGGACCGACCTGAGCATTTTCTCCCGTTCGGAGCACATACTCAGACACTCCTATAGGATGTGGTTGGCATCCTGTATTTCCCCTCCGCATGGACATGTCGGACGGCTTGCAAGTCCAAGCTCGAAGAAGCCCCATCCTTCACCAGCCATGTGGTCGATCCTCTGGAAGGCCACCCCAGCCTTGTGGACTTGGGTTTCGACATTGTGTAGGAAATTTAACATTGTGTCCATTTTGACGCCTAGATAGGTGACGATCTTCGACACTTTCACTCTCGTGTCACCGAATCGGACTGTGGGTAGTCTCGAATAGCTAAGTCGTCTCGGTCCTTTGAGGACAATGGCTTCTGTCTTGGAAGGTGCGAATGATGGTCTAGTCAATCTACCCCAAGCCTCAATTGATGCCAAGGCTTTGCCAACGGTGCTCTCAATCTTCGCCCTGCTGTCGGCCTGGATCAGCAGCAGCGCATCGTCTGCGTAGGCGATGACAGTACAGTCGGTTGGAAGCGGAATTCTAAGGAGATCGTCGAAGAGTACGTTCCAGAGAAGGGGCCCGAGGACTGAGCCCTGGGGACATCCCATGCTGGTGTTCCTCTCTATTGTGGTTGATCCAACTCGAAACTCGATCGATCTATTGGGGAAATAACTTTGAATTGACGCGAACAAATTTCCTGGTAGTCTCTTCAGCCAGAGCTTTTGAAGTATAAGAGGCCAGGATGCACTATCAAACGCACCTACAATGTCCAAGAAAACTCCTAGGACGTATTTACGGCGGGAATTTTTAGCAATGGCAATCACATTCCTTATGGCATCGACTGTTGATTTGCTTGAAATGAAATTTGTTTTTCGTCTCCTGAACATTTGGTCTATTCGGGAAACCAATCCTACAGCGACGTCCAGGTGGGCTTCAATCCTGCGGCACAGTAGCTTCTCCAGCACTTTGCCCAGAGCGGGCAGAAGTGTTAGAGGGCGATAGGCTTTGGGGATAGACGGTTTTCGGCTGCCAGCTTTGGGGATTACCTTAAGTAAGCCCCTCTTCCAGCAGTCGGGGAACGTGCCGCTCCTGATGCAGTCACTGAAGAGGGCTGTAATCTCCGGTGCGGCGACGACCCATGTGTGTTTGACAAGTAAATTGTCAATGCAGTCCGGGCCTGGGGCTTTGCCAGCAATCAACGTGCGTACGATGTGGTTGATCTCCTGTTCGGAAGGCAACGATGAGTGATCTGTGTCGATGGGAAGAGAAGCCTCAAAGCGGGCCATCCTCATGGCGTCATCATCCCTGGATACATCATCCAGGGGGATGAGAGCCTCGAGTAGGACCGCAGCCGTTTCAAACTCAGTACTGGTGAATCCGCCACCCGGTTTCTCGATACCGCACAAGAGACTTGAGTCCCAGCCTCAATTTCATCAGTTCTCGAAAATCGCAGCGATTATTCGCTGCAAATTCGCACTCAAGACGCAAGGTGATTGCGCAAACGTGCTCTTTCCCGTAAGCCAATATGAGCTTGATTGGCGAATATTCGCTTGGTGTGTGGATTGCATAAAACTCCAACTTTTTAATGTGTGTGAAAAAACGAAAAAAACGCGTGCACAACGAACGCACTAAAAAAATGAAATTTCAACATTGGGTGATCCAACGTTTAGTTGGAACACCCAATTTGAAATTGGAATTGTTCGGTTATTATAGGTACTATATTATAGGAGGTTCGTTTCTTTCAACCTGAACGAAACAAATCAAATTAAACCATAGACAATATACATACAAATTGTAGTTGACCGGAAATGGTTTGAGATTTGACGTTTGGTTCAGTGTATCATTGAAAATCAAACCGTTCTCGGACCATCAGAAATGGTTTGACATGAAACGTCAAACCAATTCGGACGATCCATAGACTAATGGCAATCTGTCAAAGTGTTGATAAGCATTATTCGCATTTATATATCGTGAGGTGTTCATATTAATATGTTATATATTTACACCATAGGAGTTCACTTGAATTATGTATATTGTAGATAAATAATTAATACCTATTATTCATAAGTAACCATACGCTAACAAGACGCCGCTTTTGGTCTTATTATCTCAAAATCCAGCCATATTTTCTATGCAAAGAGTTCGATTTAATATCATTACTATAATTATTATGTCAGACAAAGAATTTATTTTCATTTTATTTATATTTTGTAACGGAGATTCTAAACTACAAACTGTGTCAAATCAACCCGGAATGATCTTTATTATTTAACTAAATAATCTAATAACCTCACGAATTTAATATTTGAGGGGTATAAAAGCATAACCGCCACTATCCACAAATGGAAATTGTTCAGTATTTAAAAAAAACGATTTTAATGTTCCCTTTACACCTTTTTGAGTGATTTTGAATTGTATTCACATCCTATTAGATTTGTTCTAAGATTCGCGATTCCAAATCAAGCAATTTTAGTTCAGTTACTGCAATAAAAACAATTATTTTTTTAATAGTGGAGGTTTTGCATCTCATCTTTTCAAAGTGGCGCTTTTGTTACTGAATGTTTGTGGTAGTGGCTGATTTGCACTTCAACATACTTTTACTTAATGACTTAACCATTTCGAGACCAGAACTACGAAATAAAGCTAATATGTATGATAAATTTTGTTATTATTTTATTTTATTCATAGGGTACCTACATAAAATGAACAGGTAAAAATATTTGCAAATAATAATGATAAAATATTGTAAAATAATAGGCTATTTACAGGCTAAAAAAATTCAAAATATATGTAAATTATATAAAAAATTAAATTTTACATGTTATTGTGACAGATAAAACGCTACCTTTGCATTTCTAAAGAAACACTTTTTTTTTTAATTTAAAAAGAAAATGTCTAAAGCGGATAAAAAGGATACAAAAATTTTAAAGGATCAAAACATAATTGTAAGATAACATAATGCGGATACAATTATTGTAATAATTAAAATTTGATTATGTATAGATAATGAAATGTGAGATAATTATAATTTATAATATATTTTGTTTAAATTAACAGTTCGCTGCCGCCCTGTATAAAATAGAATTGACGCCATGTGCCAATTCACGAAAACGTAAAAATTAGGTCAAGGTAGACGAAACCAAGTGATGACTATATTCATAATATTTTTTATTAGTCGATAATATGTAAATACGTCAGTAAAATATAATGCACCGCTCCGAGTCAGCGGCACCGCCACTTGAACTGTATTTTGTTATAAATAAGTTATGTTATAACAAGTCATAAATTATAAAAAAATTTACAGTACCCATACATTGAAAACATTATTTAAGTCGGTTTTGTGAATGTCGCACTCCAAAATATGTCAACAGTTTTTTTATGGTTTTTTTTACGGTCTGCTCACCATGTTAAGAAAACTATCAAATTTCAAAGCAGTCCATTTGAGTACCAATAATATGTAGACCAATTAATATTTTCTTTGAACAGTGGCGCGCTTGATTAAAAAACTTTTTATCTTTATAAAATCATACTGAAAAATATTCTAAATAACCCAATGCCGCCATTGCTGAACATGTGATAAGTGATAACGATAATGATAATTGGTAGGTAGGTAGTACGAGTACCTTATATAATCTTATAAAACACATGACAATAAAACACCGAAAAATGTCTATAAAAAATCAAATTGCCGGCAGCAACCAATTTGTTAAGAAAGATTCGTCAACTACACTGATTGTCCAATTTCTTCTGGGTAATAGTCACACAAAATATTTTCATCTTCAGTTTCATGATTTGCTAAAATGTTATTTCTTTCAATTATGTCTTTATAAAATTTGAGTTGTCCAACGCCAAAATCTTGTTTCCAGTTTACCCCGAAATGTTTTTCAATGAGTCTTTCAACGTCATTCAATTTCAGAGGATTCAATTTTACTTCGTATGGATTAATAACATTGGGCGTCATATTAGAAATATGTTTACCCCTCTTAACAAAAGACTTGAACTCGCCAAGATCCACTTTGTAATTTATTTCACCTTTTAGTAATGCCCTTTCAGGATTTCCTTTAACTCTAGCAATGAAATATCTTTTGCAAGGTGCAAATTTAAAATGGTACTGATTGGGAGACTTTAATATTTCTGCTCCAGCCTTTTTCCAATCAAGTACGGGACAATCTATACCAAGCTCAATAACATTTCCATAATTTTTATATATTTGCTTGTATTCGGATGGATCTATTATTTCTTGTTTATTTTTTATCTCCTTTTCAATGAGTCCAAAGAGTCTGTCCGCTGGCATAAACGAATGACCTGGTATCGGAAATATTAACTGGATATGTTTGACTGTTCTTGGAGCTTTATTTATTAGCCAAAATGTACACATCGATATCATCACAGAATTTTTATTCTGCGAGCCACAGCCGTCAGCCATCAATCGGATAATTTTAATATTGGTTAGATCGATCTGACTGAGGCGATGGAAAACAGCTGAAGCAATCTCATTAGCTCCTTTCGCATGCCTGTCTTCTGTCCACGTGTATATAAAAACACTTTCCTTCCTAAGATCATTCTGCACATTATTTTGCACAATGGCAAAATTATTTATATAAAGCTGTCGGCTATAGTATGCCGCTTGATCTGGTACTTTTGGAAGTACCTGGTTTTTTTGGCAATCAAAGGAAAGAGTTACCATCGCTTTATTGTTTTCTTTCAGGTATTCGAAAAAGCATTTAGCTTTTAGTTTGTGCAAATGTTTTTGCGACATTAATAACGCCTTTTCATGGTCGTCGCTTTCATTTTTAATTTTTGCTGATAGTTCAAGACACTTAGAGCAAACATCGGTACTCGGTGTCTTGAACCCGATATTATAATACCGGGTAAATATATTTCTAAAGTAACAATGCCGCACCTTAAGAATTCCATCATTACCCTGCAAATTTTGGTACATACGCCACATTTTTTTGATGTTTAAATCAGATACCATGTACTTTCTTGTTGCCGTTGCACTCCTGCAATAATGCGATTCAATGCATTTGAAAGATTCGATGAATCTCATTACTGCCGTCTTCTTTTCAGCATTTTTGCTAGATACTCTGTCTCCACCACGTTTATCTTGGAAGAGTGTTCCAGAAAGTAGAAAAGTTTTCGCAATGGATCGCAGTCTATGGACTCCAATGCCTAGAATATTTAAAAAAAACTTTTGGCATACCTGCAGTACCTGAAACGGCTGTGTGGACTTCCTCACGTACAGTCTAGTGTGCGGTTGTGGCAACGCCCTTGTATTGACTTTCGGACGGTGTCGTTGAGGCAATTTCACTTTCAAAAATTTCAAAATGAATGCATCTTGATATACTTTATCATGTTTTGCGTAGAAGGCACTGTGAAATTTTCTGATGTCTTGCGGTCCTATTTCATTGCACTTCATCTTTATGTTGTTTTCATGGCGACAAGTATTCCCAATTACTTGTAGATTCGGCAAACTCTTTGGTGCGTATCTATAAAAAAATAGTTTATTAAAAATCGATTCAGTCCTCCGACCCTTAAAGTGTTAACAAGTGACGGTTGAAAAGCAGTTTTTTAAAGTGAATAATTCTTACCTATTTCGCTTTTGTACATTCCGTTTCCATTGATCCCTGTTGACTTGACGCTTTCTAGCACTAGTACTAGGCACAGGTGATACATTGAGATCCATTTTTAAAGTTAATTTCTAAATAATTAGCAAAGCGAACACAACACGTTTGTACGGCAACTGAGCACGGCGGCCATATTAGATTTACGATAAGTATGTGTTTACTGGTTCGTGATTGGTGCATTTAGGTTGTGGCGCTTTTGAACTTCACTTATAGTGTAAGAGAGGCGGTTATGCATTTGATCGCCGTTTTTGATGGCGATTTTGAAGGAGTTAGAGGCGTTTTTGCGTCGGTTTGAAGTTTATAGGGCATAGAGAGTAATAAACCGATCATTAATCAATCATTACTTGAAAAATGATAAAGTATGGATAGTGGCGGTTATGCTTTTATACCCCTCATTTGTTCGATTGTCGTCTAAGTCACAATATCATACTGTCGACATGAACAAGTGGTCAATTATGAAAAGCTCTAATCAAAAGTAATTTTTAAAAACTTGTCATACCTATAAATCTTATAAATTAACTAAATGGCTACCTATTTATGAAGCATTCTTCATATTTTGTGTATTATAAATGAATGAATACGACAGTTTGCTAAATTTGTATTATTGTAGACCACGATAGGAGGTTAGAATTTCGTAACAAGTTGACGTTTCAATAAATATGTTAGAGACTAATATATTATGAATTAATTTTAAGTACTAGCAACACTAATTAGTTGTCAGAAAAGCGTTTCCGTGGACATTCTACCAAACGGTTCCAAATCAAATAAATCCAACGGTACCATTTGATTCGTTCAGTTCAGGTTCAATGATACGAACTTAGGTACGCACCCAAAAAAGTTGGAGTTTTAACATTGGGTGATCCAGGTAACTGGACCTTGGATTCATTCCATAAACAAATAATTAAAGTATCCCTTTCATTTCGAGCCAAACCATAGATACTGCAATTTTATATTTATATCAATAGCAACATTTCACATCCACTTTTTGCGATTGTCTATGCCACCTGGCGTGTTGCGCTCTGCAGACGCCGGCTATTTGCTATGTTTAGAATCTTGTTATTGAGTTGTTAAATTACTACTCGATATACGTTAAATTAATCCAAATAGGTATTTTAAAACCATCAAGATGTCGATGAGAACGTACGGAGATAAGCCTATCAGCTTTCAGGTGGAGGAGGGAGGCGAATTTTACTGTGTCGGATCTGAGGTAAGCATCTCCATTTAACATGCTGATCGTTAATTATTTTTCATCAAATCATTTCAATTGTGTTACATTTAGTCGTGTGTGCCCTTTATCTATATAGGTACGCTTTAATGTTAAGGGTGTTTAGGCACTTATTTTTAGTTACTTTTAGGTTACTTACATACTGAATACAGCTTCCAATTTTGTTGTGGCCATGTTTTTGCCGCCAAGCCGACCATTTTTTTTTTTAAATCCAAGCCGCATAATATTATGTAGTATTTATCTAATGCATTTCGCCGCTCACGGCACATATAGGCGTATCTCATTTTCCAATTATTTTGCAGTAGAGCCAAACAGCAATTTTTTTGCTTGATTACTAAACGTTTTAAATTGTGTTTTGATTACAAAAGCAACAGGCAAATAAAATGGTGGTAATTTATTCTTACTACCTAATAGTTAGTGTCTAAATATTATTTATTACACAGTAACTAAATTAACGCAAAGCTACCTATATGGGCAATTGTGCCGCAGATGCACGCATGAGCATTTATATATTTTTTTTTTTACCAAAACAGTTTATTCCATGTAGACCAGCGGTTCTCAAACAAGGGTCTGCGGTCCCCTAGGGCCTAGGGGACCGGGAAGCGGTTTCGGTGGCGCCACGAAAAACGAATGCATACCTAAGTATTTATACTACAGTCGAACTTTTGGTTATTACGAGTAAGATGGGACCGACTGAATTTGCTCGTTATAAAGCCGCGTTCACACGGTACAAGTACGATCCAAATACACTTGGACCGACTGCCATCCAAGTGACAGCTTCATACTAATTATTCCTATCCAAGCTAACTTAGATGAGTAGGACGCGGTCCAAGTAGCTTGGATAGGAATAATTAGTATGAAGATGTCTCATACGAGTGCACTTGGATGGCACTCGGTCCAAGTGTACTTGGATCGTACTTGGACCGTGTCAACGCGCTTTAAGCGTTGCTCGTTATATGCGTTACTCTTTATATCAGAGAATAGGTATTTTTAAATGAGCGGTCACATAACACAAAAAGTCACAATTCAAACAAAAATACACAATTAGAATTTTTCCCCGAAACAAGCATGGCATTAATATAAACTACAAAAGAAGTTGTTTATTGTAATGAACGCTAGTAGGTATCTACTAACTTGGGATTTTTTACATGAAGTTTCAACCATATGCATGAATACCTTTTCAATCTTGTCGGCGAAAACACCAATTAGGTAGGTTACTAAAGCGTCTATGACATTGAGCTATTTTACGAGCTGCTTGTTGGCGAATTTACAATCTGCCTGTAAAGTCGCCCAGTGTCATCATCGAACAAGCTAACAAGCAGATTGTAAACAATCTACCGAGAAAAGTTGACAGCCGGTCAACTTTACACGCTACACGCCGGCGTGTGGGCCTACCTCGTCTGCGCAGTAGAGCGTAGTAGCGACCTCCCGGTAAAAACGGACTACGTTCTGTCAAAATAGTCACTAGCATGTTGGCTTCTCAGCAAATGGAAAGTTTTGTATGTCATTATCACAATCGAGGTAGCTGAATTGCCCGCTTTTAAATTCTCCAACAAACAGCTCGTAAAGTAGCTCAATGTAATTGACGCATTAGACACGTAACTAGTGTTATAAACGTAATCCGAACTCGGCGGCATCATGTCCGGTCGGATTTTATTGCTTAGGGCCGAAATGTTTTTAAATGATAGACAATAATTAACAGTTTTAAGAATCTTTTGACAATATTTTAGCTCGTTATAAAATTGAATAAATGTATGGAGAAAATCATCATCAAAATCAACTGAGTTCGACTGTATTTTTACCACGTTTTTATTAGCTTGTATTCTTGTTTGTCCGGTACAGATTTTTTCTTGTTTGTCCAAGATTTTTATTGGACGATTGAAGATTTTTAACTAACTTCCCGACTAGCTAGACATTTGAAACTTTTAGAATATATCAGAACACGGCGACAATGCATTCTTTTAAGGCTATATATACCTCAGTTGAGGCATGGTCTAAAAAGATTGTGGCTAGGTGATGCGCAGATTGCGGGTCGTAGGTGCAAATGACGCATGCTGAACGGAATATAATTTGTCATATAAATCCAACATGCGTCCATTTAATGTTCTGTTTGTTGTTCTATTATTAACAATAATAATAATTATATTCATTAATATGTTTTTTTTTTCAAGTAAATGGTTAACGTTTTTAGTCATCTTTACACGATTTAAGAATTAATATCCCCGTCGCCATCACGAAACAAATTGATGTATTGACACCCCGAAGAGGTCCACGAGCCACCGAACTATTTTTAAAGGGACGCCACGCAGGAAATTTCAAAAAGTTTGAGAACCGCTGATGTAGACAATTATAGTAAATACTTACCTTTTTCTGTCATGAAATGTCATCTTATATGGTAAATCAATGGTTTGACCTGACAAAGAAAGATAATCATAAGAATATGAAGTTAATTATTTTTAAATAAAATTTGTAGGTTGGAAACTATCTCCGATTGTTCCGAGGCTCACTCTACAAGAAGTACCCTGGCATGGGAAGAAGAACCCTCACTAATGAAGAGAGAAAACGCCTGGTCGATGCAGGCCTCGGCGCTCATGTCCTATCCAGCTCCGTCTCCCTTCTCAAGGCTTCCGAAGTTGAGGACGTCATCGAAGGCAATGACGATAAGTATGTCGAATCTTAGTAGTGTTTTTTTTTTTTATTATTAAGTTTTGATTTAATTTAATAAGCTAGTGGGCTTCCAAGATAAATATTATTTTTTAAATAAAGATTGCTTCAGCGCGCTGTTAATTGAATTGAAAGTATTTCAGTAGCGCGGGGTGGAGGTAGGAAATTAAGATCTGACATAAATAGTGCACACTACACTTTATCAGTTATACGTACATATTTGTTTTCATTGAACTAAGACTACAAATTGCAGATAGTGTTTTTTAATCGTTTAGTTAATTTAATAATCAATTAAACCCTGCGTGTAGTACAAGGTCTAGTTTGCTCTATTCATGTCGGATCTTAACAGCATAGGTATTTCCGCCCTTCGCCACTGGTGCACACTAAGTACTTACCTGTAAACACACTATTCTAATTTGGTAGTGGGTGTAATTTGTTATTGATTATGTCTCAATCCGAACCAGGTATAAAGCGGTGTCGGTGGGAGCTTCCGAAACGACAACACCTCGCGAGGGCAAGTCCAAGAAGGCGCACAATGCGCCATGGCTGCCTGCACTGCCCAACTCCTCACATCTGGACGCCGTTCCGCAGGCTACACCCATCAACCGCAATCGCGTTCACAATAAAAAGATTCGCACCTTCCCGCTGTGCTTTGATGACATCGACATGCCAGCCAACCTGGAGAACGCCTCGCAGAAGCAGCTACTCGTCCCCATCAGGCTGGACATGGAGATTGAGGGGCAGAAGCTCAGAGACACTTTCACCTGGAATAAAAATGGTATGTTCATTGAATGGAAACAAACATTATTTTTTAATTGAACTATTTTTTACACTAGTGATATACCTAGATACCTATTTTTTCTTTAAATGTTTGTACTGAATGGGAGTAGAAACCACAATCTTTGTGATCCAGTGTTTTTCAATTTTTCTGAGTTGGTGACGCATTTTAAAGTTGATTTGGATTTCGCAACACCAAAATTATTAAACCTATAGAACCTTGATTATTGAGGATGAATATAGTTCAATATAATGGATAACGATAAATCCGGATATGTAACTGAAAAAATAATATAACATCTTTATTACCTACAGATGGTATTTTATGGAGAATACCTATTTTTACTAATTATAATGTATTTTAAATTGCACCCTTTTCATATAATTGTACAAAACAGGTGATCGAAAACATATCAGGATAATCGAAAATCCGCAAAATTGAGGTCTGGATAACCGAGGATTCTATAACTTTTGAAAAATTTTCACAACACTGGTTGGAATCATTGAGTATGGCTATTGATATAATTTTTAATCGCACCGAAAGTGAAAACAAAGATGGTGCCTATAAACAAGTTGCCATGTTTCAATTGCATTCTGCTGACTTACAAAATATGTATAAACTTTGCTGTGTACTTCAGATACCACACAAAATGCGTTCTAGGAAAAGATGATTTTTGATTAATTCTGTTCGATAATATTTTACCTGTTATATTATGATTAACAAATGTTTTCAGAGTCAATAATAACCCCAGAGCAGTTTGCCGAGGTGCTCTGTGACGATTTGGACTTGAACCCCGTGCCCTTTGTCCCGGCTATCTCTTCTTCCATCCGCCAGCAGCTTGACGCCTTCCCGAGCGAGCCTCCCGCCCTCCTGGATGAGCACGCAGATCAGCGTGTTATCATCAAATTGAATATACATGTCGGGAATACTTCTCTCGTTGACCAGGTAATAATTACACTGATTTCTCCTTGTTCTTTAATCAAGTTAATCATCTTACGTTAAGTTTACCTACATCCCATAAAATATCTCAACACTAAAGTCGACGTTTTAGAATAGGTTAGACATTGACGAAAATCTTTAAGCTGGTATTAGACTATCAAAGATCTTTGACAAGATGTTTTATAGAATTTTACAGAACACGACAGGGCATAATTACACAGTTTAGAAAATGGACAACGAATGTATGTTCATGTTATCTGTCCTTTATTTCTATTTTTGTAATCTGGGTGACAATTATTATACAGTACTCTCTCAGTAATCCGCCACCCCGAAAACCAGACAAGTGCCCAATTAGTAAAAATGGCGGATTATAGTGCATATGTACATACAAAATATTGTAAAAATTAAGACAGGTATCTTGTAAAAATAGGTTTTATCGAGAAATTTGTACTAGCTACTTACGGTTTTATTTATGATCTAAATCAAGTACGTATTAAATTATACATACATATATTATAATTATAAACCAAGTTTATTAACTACATATGTCAACCACTTCATCAGTGTTTGTTTTTTCCTGAATATTGGAAGATTATGTCATCTCGTAATTTTTGCAGCATGATCGGTGTGTTGACATTATTTTCCTTTGCCCATTTAATGGTAACGTCAATCCCAGCTAGTGCATCTTCTGATTTGACTGTTTGAGCTGCAGTTCATATTCAGAATTCAAGCCTCTTGATGTATCTATGAGCTCGTCTTCAGTCGGATGTGGCGCATACTCCTCAGAACTTTCTGCTATCTATTCTCCTAAAACATTTCGCGTTAGCTCTGCCTTCTGAATCAATTCTTCTAATCCTAATGGAACTAAGTCTTCCGGTTCCCAGTTTTCATCATATTGATTCATTTAGAGCCACAGCTTTTTCCACAATTAAATGATTGCTCGTCCCGGTAGATTGTTCCATGCTTCAGCTACGTTAAATACGACGGCGGACAGCTGACATAGGCACGAGGCGGACTACTGAATTTGAAATACAAATACCGGCGAATTAAAGAGCTTGGTTTTGTGCTTTCAACTAGTAAAAATAATGGCAAATTATAGTAGTTGTCAGATAATCTAGCGGCGGATTACTGAGAGTACTGTATGGCATTTTATATTTTTCTTATTTTACAATCATTAAATTTGTTAATTAATTTTTTTGCCGTCGACTTATTTGACGTGCGGCCATTTTTTAACCGGTTGTACCATCTTTGACTTGTGAGATGCCCATGGAATCGTCGCCGAAAGCCTGGTGAATCTTCTGAATAGCAATACCCATTGCTTAAGTTGTTCCGTTATTTTGCATGAAATTAAAATTCAATGGGAACAATCCTCCACTTATAGGCTGAATACAAACGAATTTCTGAAAGTACCATCCACTTTGCCAACGGAGGAGACGTGTGCTTCATTTCTTTCAATGTTTTAAAAGCCATTGTAGATTTAATTTTTCATGCTTCATTCTGCTGTATTTATGAAAGAATAACACTTGTATGAATGGAACCTGTCACAAAAAAAAACATGGTTCATTCAATTACTTTAATGATGCGTACATATTAATTAAAATATAACTGTCTTTTGCTCAGGTTGAATGGGACATGTCAGAGAGGGAGAACAACCCCGAGGAGTTTGCGATGAAACTATGTGCAGAACTGGGGCTTGGGGGAGAGTTTGTGACGGCCATCGCATACAGTGTTAGAGGGCAGCTCGGCTGGCATCAGCGGACATACGCGTTCAGCGAAGCACCTCTGCCCACCATTGAGGTAATGAACCAACAACTTATTTATTATATCATGAGGTATAGTAGCTATATTTAGTCTTGGCATTTGGGAGGTCATTTCAGCAGGTGTGGAGAAATTACTGGGATCATATTTTTGTCTCACTTCTTTTTACTACCTCAGAGTAATTTCCTAAATTACCCAACCTAACACCCCGTTTTCTGGTGAAACGGCTTTGCCGCGGCTAAATGTGACTACTCGACGCACTTGGCACAACCGATTGAATAAAGCAGCGTTATGTATGTTGGTTATTAATTAAATTATTTTTTATTCAATAATACACATTTAAAATTATTTTTATGGATTGAAAATTACAGAAACATTACAATAAAACCTCGTTAATACAAATTCCATGGGACCGAAAATTGAAAAAAAAATTCGAATTAGGAAATATGAAATGTATGTTTAACATTTTTGCCTACCAAATTTCCGATACAATTCGTTCAAATTAAAATCTGCACAAAAACCATGCATCATTAATCCATAAATTGAAGTTATCAAGTAGTAGAATCATAGAAAAATACGAAATATATACATATTACCTACATAACACTGCTTTATTTAATTATTCAATTGGTGGCTCACCCAGGTGCGTCCAATCCTAAGTCCAAATTTTTTTCTACGATATTTTAAAATAGGTGTTCCAAAGTTGTGAGGAAGCACTTGTACTAGGCTCATCTATGTTGGTTTAAAGATGAGACGGATACACAAATGATTATAATAATGAGAATGGAGTCTTGGAGTGCTCTGTTGAGGTGGTTCTCTTGAGAATCGAATCCTTTGTCATTCGGACTATGAGTCTTGAAGCTTTGATCTTATATGATGGTATCCGCTCACCTCTGCGACACTCACTACTTTTCAGACACTTTCAGTTTAAGGCCGCGCGGCTTAAGCATCAGCCTATTGCGTCGTGGGTCCCGGGTTTGAATCCTGGGTCTGGCAAGTATCTACACATTTTTCAATTTGTGCATGAGTCAGAGTATGGACCTAATAGGTTGAGCAAGTGGCTGACATCCATTTCTCGTAAAAACAAAATCTGTTATTACAAACTTCCACTCCGTGGAGGCCCATATTATGATCTTATTAGGATCGGACATGGTCGGGGATGCTGTAGTTTAAAAAAATTATTACTCTTGGTTTTTCGTTTCAATGTCACATGATATGATAAGGTTATTCCAGTGTCGCATCTCTGATAAGACGTTTCGTCAGTTTGTTGCGAAACACCTCTGATTCTGATATATTTTGAATTGCCTGCTCAAAAGACACATTAGGGTGCCGTGAAAAGAATCTTTATATACTAATGGTGCCATGTATCGAAAAATATTGAAAACCATCGGCCTGTGTTATTATAGGCATGGTGTAATCACCAAGTTACATATTTGTTATTTTACACAGTTGTTCAATCATCGCATCAGATAAACCCCTCTGTCTGTTTTCTTGTGGCCATATGTTTATTTTTGTATTATGTATTATAGAATTAATGTTAAATTTCATTTTCCACAGTAAAATCTCGTTTCGACATCGACGGGACCTAAAATCGGAGAAAAAATAATTACGAAATATTAAATGTATGGTCAATAAAAACAGTAAAATATGTAAAAATAGTATGGTTTGTTATAATTTTGTAATATTCATTACAATTTCTTTCAGTATGTCATTGGTTCATCCATCGAATTATTTGAAATTTTGGTGAATATTTCAATTTGCAGTGAATTCCGAATTAAATGTCTGTATTAACGAGGTTTTACTGTTTTTACGAGAAATAGATATTATGTTATAAGCCAACACGTTACCACTAGGCCATCGTGGGTAATCAATTAGTTTGTATTTTAGATTATTATTGCCGTCATACTGACTCATTTTTGTGACCTGCGGTAGTTTTGCAGTACTAATTCAACTAAAATAGGTTGCCCATTCTTGATCAAATTAATGATGATTTATTGTATAATATAAACTATCTTTTAGGCATTTTAAGTCTTCGTGTGGCCTTGGTAAATATATTTCACAGCAGAAGGGTAAAGTTTGCTCCTAATGAACCTGCAATGTGGAAAAATGATATACATATATTGTAAATGATTTAATTATTATCCTTTGTGACCAACATCACTTTCAAACAGACTCGATGTAAGGATTTTTTTTCAACATCTTGACATTTATTGTGTTTTATGTCAGGTACCATTCCGTCCGCCGTCCGATGCCGATGGCTGGGCACCATTTTTGGAGACCCTCACCGATGCGGAGATGGAGAAGAAGATCAGGGACCAGGATAGGAACACCCGCCGCATGAGGAGGCTGGCGAACACCACGCCCGGTTGGTAGGGGCAGCCGAAGCCGAGGTGATTCCACTGCGCCAAGGCTAGACCAGTTCCCCCGCAACACTTACCGTGTTCCGATTGACTATAAGTGGTGAATTAATTTTAAGTTTACTTGATACACAAGTACGACAAGTGATACAGTGATACTCTCGCGAAGACATTGAGTGTTCACTAAGTATTGTACTTTGTGGTGGTAATAATAATTACATAATGTGTATACATATACGTGTGTTACATATTATTATCACTGAGTTAATAATACAGATAGGTAGTATAATGTGACTAAGTAGTGTGATTGCTTGAATGTGCCCTTTTTATATTTCGGTTGATGATGGTGTGTTGAGGACAGGATTGGGTGGTTCAGTCACAAGCTTGGTTTGGTATCGGTGATGATTATTTGAGATAGTCAAGATGGTACGATACAACGTTGTTTATTTATTTGATATAATGACTGCCGTGTAAAAGAGACGGATTACCGAGTCCAATGATTTATATAAATTATCTTTGTAGAAAATCTAAAATAAAAATCAAAATATTGTCCCAGGTTAACGGTAAACTTGACTGTTACCCTTTTCTGTTGCCGGTATGCAGTCTCTTATCTGTTACATTCAGTGTTGCTGTGCGTGAATGAACATACCTAATTAGAATGACACATGGAACTTGGACCAGCAACCACCTGTTCCGCATGTGGGTCATATGTGGTGCTGATCATTTTAAAGAACTCATGCACCCGTTGTTGAAGGGTTGGAATCGACCGTTTCCACAAAAATTCGCACATATACCCCTCGTAATGCACCTCTCGTCTTCCATATCTTGGGACATTTCCCCGCACTTCCCTCCAGGTTCGCTCGATATTTTGTGTGTGCGCGCCAGTTGTTGGATCAACAAAATTAACAGAATGATTTAACTGTTGGATGCTGGAATCCCTCTTCGCCTAAACAGTTGTAGTCTTTCCAGCAATCTGATATAATTGTTGTCCCTGGCAAAATATATTCTTTTATCGCGGTCAACAATGTCTCCTTTGATCTGTTCTCGACACCACACCATAGTTTTTTGGTTTCCCTTTCGAAGCCACCAAACATCCACTTCCCTTTAATCATTCTACCCCTATTATATTTTCTTTTCCCAATCTTGGCCTCGTCAATTTCTTCGGTTATTCCATCACCTCCAATTTTTTGCTTAACCTGTGGCACCAATCTAAACACATTTCGCGACAAAACGACGACCAGTCGACCACGGAATGTGCGTTAATTCCCAACTCGGACCTCAATATGTGCGTGCGAGGTGGGCACAATGTCGTCCAAAATATCACAAAATTGCAAATTTTATAGATGGACAACTTTGAATTGGCGAAAAACATATTTTTTTGGCCGATTCAATAAATGAGCATCTAGATTTGTACAATTTTTTGTTGTTTTGTGTGATAATTGTTTTTTTTTTACAGAAATACTGAAATTTATTGTTCCTCTTGCAAGTATTTCTGCACTTTGGGCAAATTAAACCTCTTCTCAATGCTTTATGATTTTCCAGCCATACAATGAGTTCTTCGTTGTATGCAGTCATGCGTAAAAACGCTATTATTGTCAACATACACGAATTGCACGATATTTTTAAACTGACCATCACTTGTCTTTATCTAACTCAGCAAAACCGTCAAAATCACGCCACCTTGACAATAATTATGGAACATTTTTAATCTACATAATGAAGGTATGGATAAAATTATAGTGTTACTGAAAAACTATTGTACCTACACCGTTATTTTATAGTACATCCATACCTAATAATAAAGTATATTTGGCGTAAAATTTAAGTAAAAGTTATATTTATTATTTTATGTGCAATCAAATATACAGTACCCACATTAACCATACAATGGTTGGTAACTTCTTCTTCTTCTTCTTTGCCCATATCCGCCCCTTAACTGGAGCATATGGACACCACGCGGCGCCTCCAAGAATCCCTGTCGCTCGCCAGTCTTCTTGCTTCGTTCCAGGTCAAACCAGCATCCCGTAGCTCCGCCGTATACACTCTGTAGATTGTATTTAGCGGCCTTCCAGGACGCCGGAATCCGGTCGGCTTGAAGAACAGGCAAGCCAGGTTAAAGTTCTCTTCTGGCATCCGCAGCACGTGGCCGAGCCAGGTCCAACGTCGCCTCTTCACTTTCAGCGTGATGAGAGGCTGCTTGGTACGTTCTCTTATCTCCTCGTTGCTCCTAAAGTCATACCACCGCACACCCAGTATTCGTCGCAAACATCTGTTTTCGAAGCTCAGTATACGGTTGCTCTGAGCCTTCGTAAGGTGCCATGATTCGCTACCGTAAAGCAGCACCGTCAGAATGCAAGCGTCGAATAGGCGGCATTTGGTTTTGACCGAGTACAATCGTGAGTCCCAGACATTTCGCATCGAGTTGAATGTTGCTCCAGCCATTCCCATTCGGATAGCGAGCTCTTTCTGCAAAATGCCATCTCCCGTGATGTGTACCCCCAGGTACTTGAAGCTGTCGACGCTCTCGATGCTCTGTCCATCGCTAATCAGAGGGAAATCTGGATCAGGACAGGTGCTATTGCACAAGACGTTGGTTTTCTTCGCGTTGATTTTCAAACCAACGCGAGAGGAGTTGTTATGCAACCTGTCGATTGTCTCTTGAATGCCCTCGATTGAGTTGTCGAATAGGACAGCATGATCGGCGTATTCCAGGTCGCATAGCTTCACCGTGGGGGTAACAGGTATGCCTCGGTCTGGTGGTATTGACTTCCGTAGTATGAAGTCAAAGAGAATGATAAAGAGAAACGGTGCAAGGACACAACCCTGTCTGACTCCGGTCGTGACCCCGAACCATTCCGTGACAGTGTCTCCAATTCTGACACAGCATTCGCTATTCTCGTGCAGGCTTTTGATTATGGCAATGATCTTGGGAGGGATCCCGTATGCTCCCAGTATCATCCAGAGGGAGGGGCAGTGCGGACTGTCGAAAGCCTTCTCATAATCCACAAAACAGCAGGCCATCGGACTGTTCAACTCATGGCTCTGCTGGAGAAGACATCGAAGGTTGTGGATTTGGTCTGCACACGCTCGACCAGGTAGAAACCCGGCTTGGTTTTTCCTGAGGACGTGCATTATTGGGTCCCTTATTCTCATCAAAATGATGTTTGCCAAAATCTTTCCCGGAACACTGAGTAGCGTAATGCCTCGGTAATTGTCGCAGCTTAGAGGGTCACCTTTTTTAAGAAGTGTGATGATTTCACCGTTCACCCAGTCCCTTGGGCAGCGCTCTTCTTCCCACACCTTTGTCATCAGATGAAACATAGGGTGCAGGATTGCGCTCAAGCTGTACTTGAGGAATTCAGGATGAATCCCGTCTCCCCCCGGTGCCTTTCCGTTCTTGAGCCTTTTCACAGCCGATTTTATCTCGGTGTGCGTGGGCGGGCAATCGGAAATGTCGGTCGCTCGGGGAATGTCCAAAAGTAAAGCTTCCGCAGATATGTCAAAGGGATCCAAGGGGGGTGGGCGGTTCAGCACTCCGCAGAAATGATTCTTCCAAATCTTCTTGACGCATTCTGCGTCAGACTCTATTGCTCCACTGGGACCACGAATGGCTCCGGGAGTCGGTGGTCGCCTGCCGCAGACTTCACGGGTGATTCGGAAGAGTTTCCTGGTGTCATTTCTGCTTGCTGCCTCCTCTGCCGCTTCAATTTGCCGGTTCATAAAATTGCGCTTGTCCAACCGCACGGATCGTTTGACTACCCTCTCTTGGGTCTGGTAGTCAGTCCGGCGGTCCTCGGTTCGGTCGGGGTCGCTCTCCTCGTCTCTCAGGGCTTTCAGCCTGGCTCGTTCACCAATTTCAACCCACGTTTCGTCAGACATCCACTTTGGCTGCTCACTCCTTCTGGTACCAAGGACGGTACGAGCCGACGACACAATCGCACTCTTTATGAGGCTCCAGTCCGCCTCAATGAGGTCGGATTCAGATTTGTGCCGCTCGTAGATACGATCTACACTATCTCGTACAGCAGTTTCGAAGTCGGTCCGAATTCTTCGGCGTCGGAGCTTCTCAACGTCAATTCGTTCGCACTTTGGAGGCCTCGCCTGGCGACTGAGTTTTACTCGGATGTTTCCAATAAGTAACTCATGATCGCTATGGATATCGGCGCCTCTGTAAGTACGCACGTCGAGAAGTTCCTTTCGGTGCTTCAAGCTGTATAAGAAGTGGTCAATCTGCGTCCTCGTGCGTCCATCAGGAGACGTCCACGTATATTTGTGAATGTCTTTGTGGGGAAAAACAGTGCCTCCGATTGCAAGCTCGTTCAGAGTGGCGAATTCTACGAGCCGCTCACCATTATCGTTGGGGTCACCGAGGCCGTGTCGTCCCATCACCGTGGGGCCAAGCATCGGGTCTGCTCCTACTCTCGCATTATAATCCCCCATTACAATCACGCGGTCTCTTCGGGGGATGGCGGAGACTGCCGCGTGGAGAGAATCGTAAAAAGCATCCTTTGTCTGCGCGTCGGCATCCTCAGTGGGGGCGTAGCACTGAAAGACGGTCAAGGAGCTACCAGGCGTCTTGAAGGAGGCACGTATCAGTCTCTCCGAGATTGGTTCCCATTTCACGAGGCAACGGGCCGCTCTCTTTGACATCAACACTGCCACTCCCTGGCGATGGTATTGCTCCTGACCTGAGTAGACAATAGAGTAACCCTCAATCAACTTTCTCCCGGCTCCTTTCCAGCGCACTTCGCTCAGCCCTAGGATGTCCACACCATAGGTGTGCATGATGCGTGTGGCGTGCAGGTCCTTTCCGGGGGTACGCAGGGTGCGAACATTATATGTCCCAATGCGCATACTCGAGTTGTTAGAGAGGATTACTCTACCTGTTTCATTGTCCATTTCCATGCAAGGTCGTCGTTTTACAGAGCCGGTTGTCGTCCGAGGCTGCTGTGTAGGTGTTTTGTTAATCTGTTTCGTTTAAGGAGGCAAGGTGATTAGCCCAGCGCTCTCGAGGCCTGAGCCACGAGGGCCCTGAAGGTCGGCTCGACCAGGTTTTTCTGTCGGGGATTTCCTTCCCTTAACCAGAAGGCCAGTTTTATGGCGCCGGTCACTCGCCCTTCGCCCCCTGCTGTTAGCTACAGCGTACGCTGCATTGCCCGGAGGTCGCCACGGGGAGGCCAGCAGATGGGACTTGCTGGCAGTTTGGCATTTCCCAACTTTTGCTATGAACACATCTACTGGCGTCAATGTGTCCACTTGGGGCCGACCAGCCGTTGACCTGATACCTGATTTTAGTTTTTACTATATTCATATCAGAACAGTAGGTACCTAACTTGAGATCTGTGAGTTGAGATCTGTCAAAGTTTCTAATATGGCGGCGTGAATGTGTCAGTAAAAGCTTTGCAAAAAATAATTTTTCTCAAGACAGCGATACTGACTAGTAAAAAAATGAAGAAAGTTGCTCTATGAACTAGGCTATCGAAGGGCATACATAAATTAAAAAAATTATATTGGATACGGTGTTGTATTGGATCCTTCATATTCTTACTGATTAGCCCCACCTATCATATATTTCCAATCCGATGGAACCATCACCTCACAAGTCTTCTTTTTCTCTCTATTAGAGCAAAGTCACGATCGCCTAGCAAGAAGCTATGTCCCAAGACTAAAGACTCTTGCTCAATAAGTTTCTAATTATTGTTTTGACTCACGCACCAGTCAGGCCAAACAAACAATTTTCGCTCTTCACCGGCAGTGGCAGGTATGAGCCTCGTTTGGCTATGCATTCATGCCATAAATGCATAGTGGCTGTGTTTTTAACCATGTTATGTATGGCTAAGTTATAAGTTGATAACTGGCGTTGATAGTAAACACCTGGGTGATGTAACAGGACACTATAACACTTGCTGTAGATCTTTGCATAGTTTGCTTCGCTTTGGCAATATCTACCCCTTAGTTGGGGCACATGGGCACCATGAGGCCCCTGTTGCTCGCCAGTGTTCTTGCATCGTTCCAGGTCAAACCAGCATCCCGTAGCTCCGCCGTATACAATATAGATAGTATTTAGCGACCTTCCAGGACGCCGGAATCTGGTTGGTTTGAAAACAGACAAGCCAGGTTGAAGTTCTCAAAAAAAATTGATTGCTGAGTGTAATCAAGCTTTATAAAATTCATTGAATAGGGCAATCTTAGGGAAATAGGGCAAGTATTCGAGTTGGTGAATTCCCTGGAACATCCTGGAATGGGGTTGTTTAAAAGTTCATCTATCACGGTAGAACGATTAGGAGTTTTGTCTCTATTGCTTGTTACGGCTTGCTGTATTGGAGTCTGTTGTGTTGCAGCTGACTGTGGTAGGGATTGCTGCTTGGGGCAGAACTTGCTGTCGCGGGTGGCAGTGGCAGGACTTTGGGACAGGGGGGTTAGGGCTGACTAGGTTTCAGTTCGTGGAATGTCTTTTTTCTTTTTCTTCAGTGTATAGCCTTAATACATAAATTTGGAGCTCCAGGGCTCTGCCCTCTATTTCCTTCGTCTCAGTTGTACTTTTGGCTTTTGTAGGCTTTGACTAGGTACAAGTTTATATAATTTCATACATAAACAATACAGTTTTTTTTCTTCATCCTGTCAGTGATGTAACCCAGATTCAGATCATATCACTGGTCAGGTGGCTTCCGGTGAGATCTCTCCTGTAACACAGATATCCCGATTGTCTCCTTATTAAGTCATTTAATGAGGCAACCGACTTCGGCGACCGTGGCCGGCTTTAGAGGATTTGGTGGAGGATCTGACCTCTTATTGTAGATATTCCTGATTTTTCTAGTAATATGTCTAACATGATTAACCCTTTTACTCCCGCCTGATTTAACCTATCATATGTGAAAACTCCCAAGCGCTTTTTGCATAAAAATCATTCGTTTAGTTTTTTTTTTAATAAATAATTCTATACACGATTAAAAAAATTGAAACTTTTTTTGTGTATGCTCAATAGTGTATAAAGAAACAATAAGTAATAATATTGAGAGTTACATACATAAACAAAAATAAAAAAATAATGTATACATATTTATTTAGAAATAAAAAGATAAAACTAAGTTTGAACTACAAAATAATGTGAAAACATTTTTTTACTTATAATTGATATATCTAATTCTCTAGTATAACCTATTCTTACTTACTAACAGAAAAACAAATAAACAATAAAATGTTTCTCTATGAAATAGAATTTTTATAAAATCGCACTTTTGCAAAAAAATGTTCATAGATAAAAAAGTTTTTTTTGCACTTTCAACCTATTACTAATATGGATTACTGGCACTTATGATTAGTGAAGCATAAGCCATGGATTCCTTTTTGACATTTTGAGCATATTGTACGATTTCTTCGTCGCTTTCCAACACCCCTATTCTTCTCCCTGTTGCTACACACGCAGCAGTCTTTCTCCTTTCTATTCGGAAGTGTCCAATTTTCGAACACTAAAAACATTCATTCAATGTTCATTGTTCTTTTGAACATTTATAGGATTTTTTTCAAATATCACTTTAGTACTTATATGTAATTACAACGACTGAGATTGGCGAAATCCCGCGAGAATACTTCAAAATAATCCGGTAAACTAACAAGAACTACTGATATAGACTAAAGTAGAATTTGTAAAAATATGTTTCATAGCAGCACCAAATACTATAGCAAAATGTTAAAAGCTATATTATATTATTTCACATAGGGGGGGCGGGGCTTGTTGTTACAAAAAAAAAGGTTAATATCTGAAATCCGTTTGTCTTAAGACACATCATATTAATTATTACTAATTCTACATACATTTAGCTATTACAATACGGTTTATTTGTATTTATACGTACCTTACAAAAATTACAAAATAGCATTAAAAACAAAAAATGAAAATTGTAACAATGTGCCCCAGCCGGGGGCAAGTTGTTACAGGGTAGGGGCACTTTGTTACCAACTAAAACAGTAATTGAAAATGTATGTAAAATTAAGTTTTTTGCTTGTGATTTTCTTTGCATTTATATTTAGGGTGAAGCACCCAATTATTGGCACTTTAAGGGAACTGAGCAGTTCAAGCTCGCATAGTATTCTATCAATTATCTTTCTAATTTCCTAAGTTTCTGATTTAAATAATATGTTTACTTAACTTTTATTTGAATACTTCCAATAACACTTTTGTATTGTGCATATGCACACAATTGTGATATTTCCTGAGTTTGGCCCTTACTCCAATTATTGGCATACTTTTTCCTATTATTGACACAACCTTTTCCAATTATTGGCACAGTTAATAGAGATCCAAAAAAGTGTATTAATCATGCAAAATAAACACGTTTTACACTAGTATTCATACATTTATTTTTAGGTAACATTATTTTTAAAAAACCTCAAAAGAAATAATGATTATATTTAAATAAATTCAGGAACTAATTGAGATCAAAAGATTCTCAAAAAATATTTAGGTGTCTAAAATAAATTACGTAAGTTCTTATGATGTTAACCGTTTAAATATTTAATCATCATCATTTAAAATGGCTTCAAGTTCTTCCAGCGTGTATGATTTCTTACGACTGCTTAAAATTTTATCAAAAGGATCTCTAATCCCATCATATTTCTTGTCTTCATCAACTATGGGATTCGAGATTTGTTGGTTAACTATTGGCACCAGAGGCTTGTTCAATCTTATATCGGCCAGTACTTTGATTCTTTTCGTTTCGGGTATCATATTCTCTTTTTTTACATTAGGTTCTCTTTCCACTTGACATTCTCTTTTAGTTGTATTTTGCACAGGTCGTCCGAACTGCACTTCTTACTCTGTTTATTTATTAACGTTGCTGCTGTTTTTTTTGTAAGGTTTTTCTTTTCTCCTTGTTTAGTTTTCACTTCCTTTTGTTTTTGGATTCCCTCCTCTTTTCTTTTCTTGACTTGTTCTTCTTTAAGACTTTTTTCTCTCCGTTTCTGGGTTTCCTTGCTTTGCCATTCGTCTGAAGTTAAGACAAAGGAAACTCTTTCACTTTGTTTAACGCCTTTTCTTTGAGGTGTTTTCGGTTTTACTAAAACGTCACTTAATTTTACACGGGTTAAATATTCTTTCTGTTGACTAATAATATCCATAATCTCGCATTCTTTAACTACATGTTCTTTGCACGTTGCTATTAAATCACTTTCTGGAATCTCCATTTCGTTTTTATCTAAAGTAACTAAGTCACTTTCAAGCAAAGTTTTGTATTCTTTTCTTTCAAATTTGTTTTTTCCAATTTCTTCAATAGATTTCTGCACAGTAACTAAATCAAACTGTGAGTTATCAAGGATATCTATAAATAAAATTTGCATCTATTCTATAGTGATTTCTTCTGTAAGGTTGTCCTCGTGTAATATTTCTGATTCTTGGTGCTTTTCATCATGTTGGAAATAGTTCAAAAGCTTTTTCAGGATTTTGTCACTGTCTATTAGAAAGTCTTCGGTAAGAGTTTGTAAGGCATTCAATTTTTTCTCTCCCACTATGTTATAAAACGTATCTTTTGATAGAGACTTTTCTTTGAAATTGTCATTGTTCTTCTCTTCGGTATTTGAATTTTCAACAGTTTTCTGACGTGCTAGGCATTTGTTAAAATTGATTGCATCACAATTCCATGGACATAAACCGGTTGTTCTAAAACCATTTATAACAGTAGAAGGCTTAATGCCGTTTACGACAGCTTCCTTGAGCACAGGAACAAAATCTGTTTTTGTGAGTGCAGCTAAGGGGTTTTCACGCCTCCACTTCAATACACTTTCTTTCCAAGCTTGCTTAAGTGGCCTGAATGCTGAAACATCGGCTGGCTGCAACAATCTTGTTGCGTTTGGATATAAAGCTACCAGAACTATGTCCAAGCTTTTACATAGTTCACTCACTTCAAGAGAGAGGTGCGTTTTGTGTCCGTCAACAAAAAGTAAAACGGGAAGTTGTCTTTTTGTTTTCAATAGATAAGGGTGTAAAACATTTTTTATATAATCATAAAATACCTCTGCCTTCATCCATCCCGAATCGCTCAAACCAATACCCCAGTCTCCTGGCACATTTAATGTTATATCCTTAGGCAACCTTTTATTCGGAAATATGATCATTGGAGGCGTGGTATCTCCATTGGCAGAAAACGTGAATAGAACTGTTAGAGCAGATTTTGCAGATGCATGGTCTACTTCATAAACATCCTTCTCACCTCTCATTGCAATAACCTTTCCACTTTTTGGGCATAGCTGAAAGTTTGACTCGTCACCGTTGAACACGCAACTTGGATCCGAGAGAATGGTAAAGTAACTGTTGTCTTTTAAGTAGGTTTCAATTCCAATGAACCAGTTTCTTATATCTTGCTCTGACACTGCCGCACTTGATGCTGTGACTGCCTCAGGTGCACGTATACTTAATCCGGGATGACGATGCAAAAAGAGTTGGTACCATTTATTACCAGGTATTCCATCTTTGAATGGATTCTTTCTATTTGCTTTCTTTATGAAATGTGCAACACTCAATTGAACATCTAGTTTTCTTCTAGGGAATCCTTTGCGGCAACAGTCTTTAATCCATTTCACCAAAGTCTCTTCCTCGTTTTTGGTTAATACTGTACTTGGTCCTGGAAGGTCTTGATGATATACTTTCCGTAACCTGAACTGAATAGTTCCTCTCGGTACATGAAAGGTTTTTGCGGCCAGTTTTTTACTCATACCGCACTTTACAGCCTCAAGTGCTTTTACCAAGTTATCATGGTTGTATATTTTTCTTTTTATTATTGTGTTGTCGAGAGTCTTCTTCTTCTCTTTCCTCTTTTTCACATTAACTGGATCCATTTTGAATACTTCAGTCTGAAAATAAAGACACAAGCTATAATTTAACCCTATTATTGGCACAAGCCAAAACCAATTATTAGCATGGGGCTAACATTTGGAAAAAACGAGTGTAACACATTTTTATCAATGGAATTACTTAGAGCCTTAATGATATAGGCTATAGAAATTAAAATCTGTTAAAAATAATACTTTATCAAAATAACCAATTATTAGCACATGTGCCAATAATAGGAAAACTACTCAATCACGATACCAAATGTTGGCACCCTTTAAACATCGACAACGAACAATTAACCTTAAATTAAATTTTAAATTCAAATGCCTGGCTCTATCCCGCAATCATTTAAATCGTCAGTTTATTGATAAACACTTAGATGTAGACAAAATAGCAAGGCTATTGAAACATTTTCTTACCGTGGCACAAAGAAAATGGCGGAAAAAATCACAAAACACAACGGAGCACTTTTGACGCACTATTTTCTCGCTATTTTGTTAATCCTGGTGTGATGAATGTTGCTTGTCGTAAACAATATTAATTGCTGAACACATTTTTTATACTCGGCAAACTTAACTATGCTTACATATCTTATATTTTTACGTTAACTTGAAGGGTGCTAATAATTGGTGGAGTGCCAACAATTGGGTGCGTCACCCTATTCACTAAAATCATAATTCTGACACATGAAATTAACTTTATCCTCACGAATACAAGAAACGTGAAACCAATTTTTGCATCTTGTGCATTGGATCCACTCTTGCCCAGGTTTATAGCAAGTATGATTCTCCAAACAGAAGCATTCTTCATTCTCTGAGTCCGAAGAAGATATTACCACTTTCTTTTTCAGTTTCTTAGTTCCCTGGGCTATGAAATATTTTGCTACATTTTCTTATGTATGTTGCAAGCTCGTTTTCTTGATCGACAGAAAATATCTGGCAAGGTTTTGCGTAACCCCACTAACTTGGAAGTGGTCTGACGGTTATCTTTACGTTCTATATAACATTGTAAGATCATAAAGTTTACTTTGTATGCTTGGGCAGCTTTTTTTCTAAGAGGTATTCTGTTTTCAATTACTGCTTTAGCCGCTCTGTTGTAGGTTTTCTGTGAAATTTTACCTCTATCGGTTTTGTTTTTGTTTGTCCTCACCATTGTAAGATTGTAATCTGGAAGGATAAAAATAGATGGTATAAGTACCTACCTTTTGCAAATAAAGAAGATAACAAAGAATTTGTAGTCAAGTGGTAGTGAGTGGAGTTAATTCTGACAGTAACAACCTGTCCCCACCTCGCTGTAACAACTAGCCCCTTTGACCAAATACAATTGAAATTGTTATAATATTAACACGGGAATTGTATTTACTTCGGTAAATAATGAAAATATGAGCATAAATACGCAGATTTTTAATAGCATACTTTAAAAAAACTTACCTCTTATAGTTTGGTAACAATCAAACTTAAAATTCGGCCAACAAAAGTTGCTTTGAGACACGAAATCACTCAATGGTTTTATTTCAACTGCATACAATTAATGCAGGTGACCTTTCGTCAGCGACTGCGGACAGGATGTTTACGTTTCCTATGTGACATGTACGCCACAGAACCTTATAACGGAAGAGTTATCTAGGATGTAACAACATGCCTCCGTAACAACTAGCCCCGCCTCCCCCTACTACTAAATGAATAGTAGACATTCTTTGTTGGATCATCATACCCATGTGCAAGTTCATAAAAAATCACAATATTCCATTCGATATTCATATTAATCATATCATAAATTATGTTGATATATGAAATATAAAACAACCAAAAGGAAAATAAGAACCTCCTTTGTAATAAATAATAGTGTTTTATGATTTTTATGAACATCATAATTTTAAATTTTTAGTCATAAAAATGCTTGACACCATACACTTATGTGTTTATGACATGACTCAAAATATAAAACAGCAACTTAATAAAATAAATTAGTCATGCCTAATACAGAGCAAATAGTTTGTTTTATCCACACCAGATGAACAAAGAGCAGAACAAATTATAACAAATCGTAAATGTGATCGGCCCCCTTGGAGTTTTCGCATAAGGTAAATGTACCAATTATCGGCACCAGTAGGAAAATGTGGTCATGATATTAAAATAATAGGCTCAG
Source organism: Rhyacophila brunnea (assembly GCF_057557595.1). Lineage (NCBI taxonomy): Eukaryota > Metazoa > Arthropoda > Insecta > Trichoptera > Rhyacophilidae > Rhyacophila > Rhyacophila brunnea. Next base: position 15,419,361 of record NW_028232893.1, on the reverse strand, counting down.
CTTAAATATATTTGTATATTTCTTTTTTTGTATTTATATTTACAAATATTGTTAACAATAAAAAAGTTCAATATCAACAATATTTTAAGTTTAATATAATTTTTATGTTTTAACAACATAAGGCCAATTGGTCCTATTATCGGCACCTGAATTAAATTTAGGTACTAATTTCCGGCAGCTTATGTTCATATTATCGGCACAACTAAACTTATACAGGAAATTTCTATAAAGTTTAAAAAATATAGCTAGAACAATTACTTTGTAAGTAACATTTATATTTTTCTTCATTCATACTTTGCTACAATATAATATATACTTAGTAGGGTATAGTTCTGTTTTAAAACCGTTTTTGATGGTTTCCTTCTTTGTTTGATCCAAACAAGTTTTGAGTAATGGAGCAAAATCTTCTCGCAGTTGTTTTGAATTGTTATTTTGTATTTTCCAATTGAGGATCGAAGTTTTCCATAAGCTTTTAATGGGATGAAAAAATGTTGGGAGACCCTTGTCGTTATAGTTGGATCCCTCTTCAAAAATAGTTTGCACCAATGTCTTTCAGGTATGCCACCTAAGTAATAAAGCTACACAGTAATAAAGCTACACTCACTACACTAGTTGGGGTTATTTCATTACTGGAAAGCCAATTTTTCCCATATGGTGAATCCATTCAACAATCAGTTACTGCTCTTTTGCGGTTAATATTGTTGGTGGTCCACTCTTTTTGTCCAATGATGATTTGCCTAGAACCTTATCCTGGATTGTGGATCTGGGCACTCTGAATTTTTTGGTAGCTGCCATTGTGGCCATTCCTCCTTTAACAGCTTCAATTGCATTTTGAAGCGACTGCCGGCTGTATAATTTTCGCACCTTCTTCATCCTTAAAATAAAAATGTTTCAATTATCGGCACCCTTCGTGCTTATTATTGGCATACATTGTAATCGTATTTTATAAAGTAAACTATAATTTATATCTTATTTTAAAAAGTTTTAAATTAAGAAGGAACAGTATTTCTTCCTAAAATCTCTGCTACTCGTGTAATTAAAAATAATTTAATAACAGTATTTAATATTTTTGCATAATGATCGATATCTCTTATTACCGGCACATTATGTGCTAATTATCGGCACACCGAAATTTAAAGTTATTATTCAATTTTAAAAGATTATTTCTGATTCTCCTGATATAAATTTGGTGTGCCGAAAATTAGCCAGGAGGTTAATTAATATTTAAATAATTTAAAAAGATTTTAAAATATTAAATTATTTAGTTTCTATCCAACAATAACGCGCTTTTAAAAGTTTGTTTGCTTGTACCTATTATCGGCTTTTTGCCGATAATAAGAACAAGTGCAAATCGTATCGGTGCCAATTACCGGCAGCAAAATTTACTTGATTTTTAGATAAACTAACCAAAAAACACGCAAAATATTTTACACTTTAGGCAAAAAAACAAATTAAATATTAAAATATAACCTTACATCTAATACTTCAGTTTGAAAAACGTTTGAAAATGCTTAACACTAGATATTCTAAATGTTTACTTACTTCTCAAGCTTTTGCCTCAAATATACCAGTACATCTAAATCACTCGACGTGTGGCAGGAAACAATCGAATTTCAGAAAGTACTTACAAGCATGAAGCAAAAACTTTATCTCTTTCTATCGCATAGGAAATGTGGATTTCGGATAACACATTCTTACAGCCATAGAAGTCCTGCCATTCTTATTTTTTGGAATTTATTCTAAAATTGCCAATAATTGGAGCAGTGACGGAAATTGGTACATTTACCTTAGGTAGTGTGGGCCGAAATATCGGCCGGGCGGGAGTAAAAGGGTTAACTATTTCCGAGTTGTTCCTGTCTATTGTGTTTGGAGAGAATTGTTTGGCTATGCTGATTGCGAAAGCTTCGGCTTTATCTATGGATGAATATACCGGACCATTAGGTCCCCGGATATAAGTTATCTTTTGCTTGTTCTGTCTTAAAATTTTGGTTAGGGACCAGTATGGTGGGCTGCCTATGACTAAGTTATTGACTTTTTGGCACCAGCTGGCGTCATCTAGTTCTGCGAGTTCTTTTCTGATCTCTGGTATCAACCTGTTATATATGGTTTTGGATGTGCGGAGTTTTAGCTCCTGCCACTCCTTACGTGCTATATTTTTCTCTCTGATTTTATCTTTATCATCTGTGAGATGTCTGGGCGGAGTGTATGATTTCATGGTGTAACTACGGTGGTGGCTGAGTTTATGGCATCAAGTATTTCGCCCGTGAATGTCGCGACTGCAGATTCTATGCTCTCCTCAGTGTTAAGTAGGGTTGGCTGCGTGAGCTTTTCCTCTAAAGCTGATTTGAAGTCATCCCAGGATGTTTAGGTTCTGATGCGTCTGTTGATTGCTAGGACCACATTTGATGGGTCGCATAAGTAGAAGTACCGGCTTGTGGTCTGAGGATAGTTCGTTAACTACACTAATTTCGTGTATGAAATCGGTTTGCGCGAGTAAAGCAAAGTCTATGATAGTAGGTTGACCTATACTATTTGCAGGATAGTGAGTGGGCTCAGATCGAGAAGCTAAGGTTATGTTGTTATCTTCAATGAATTTATATATCATTTTACCTCTGAAATTCGCGGATCGATTATGCCAGGCAGAGTGCCTGAAAATCGGCCAAAGAAGTTTTTTTTACCGGTTATGACTGTAAATAATACTAGCATTTAATAAAAACAAATCAATGATTTGGAAATAAACTTTTTTGTACCACTTAATTGTTTTGCGCATGCACGACAGACTACTCAACATCATGTCAAATTTATCGACAGAGCCCATGTTTTTTTTGTAATCGACAACGCACTTCGGTTTTATAATGGGTAGTCCCGTGGCTCTATTGGTTTTATGTGTGGGCACCATTGAGTCGTCGTGCATGGTAGTTATCATGTGTACCTCCCTTTTGTCATACCATTTCAACACAAGCAAAGGGTGTCGGTATATAGATTTTATTTCACCCTTTTTTAATTTTTGAATTTTCGGCATTTGCTTCCGATTGCTGCGAACTGTCCCGCACGCATTTGTTTTTTGTTTAAACAAATGTTCAAATAATTCTGGGCTGTGCTGTACCAATTGTCGCAAAATAGTTTATGGCCTTTACCAAAATAGTCCCTCATCAATGTGGTCACAACAGCCCCAGACACACCCAACTTTTCACTATCGGTAATTTCCGTTCCGTCGCCACAATAAATTATAAAATCTAAAATATATCCAGTTTCAACATCACAAATCACAAATAACTTAATCCCAAACCTATGTCTTTTTGAAGGTATAAACTGCTTAAATATAAGTCGTCCTTTAAATACTATAATACTTTCATTCAGCAACATCGAGTCTTTGAACAAATTTCTGCAGTGGTCGAGAAGTGTTCTAATTTTGTAAAGTCTATCACCGGCAGGGGTTTCACTGTCAGAGTAGTGAAGCATTTGCAAAATTTGCTCATAACGATCTCTGACCATCGTTTGGCTAAAAGTTTTTGAATTTAACAAAGGGTCGGTGCTCCAGTGTTCCTCTATTGTAAGACGGCGGGTTTCTCGTCATCAATAGGGTAACAGCGTAAAATATGTACAATTAACTTATGGAAGTATCATACCAGTTATGAATTCGCGCGTTAGGTGTGTGGACTTGTGTGTTGGTCAGATGGTTGTGATAGCCGTTGGTAAAGTTCACTATTTTACCCATTATGTCTTCATTTAAAAAGTGTGTGAAAAACTCCATTTCAGTTGAATTCTCATTCAAGCCTACACTTGGATTAACACCAGTGTTAAAACTGTCAAAGTCATACACAATTGGCACAAATGGTCCCGCGGTCCACGGTTGATGTGGAGCCTCTGCTGCTTCATGTCCAGAGGTGGAAGTGGAAGCCTCTCCCACATCATGGTCAACATCAGAAGGGTCGTCAATATTGTGTGGTTCTGCCAGCCCTGTTTCTCCTTCATCATCAGTTTCCATTTCATAATCGGAATCCAAGTATTCAATGGATTCTTGGGCTTCCTCATCGGACACACTATCACGCGTGGACATTTTGATCACAATGTACAAAATGTCCATGCAAGATATCAATAGGCTGAAAACAGATTGGATCAGTGTTTGAGGGTCTTGTTTTTTGTTTCTGGTGATCATGTACGCTTTGTTTTGTAAGGTAGTTCTAGCAGCTGTCTGGGGGTTGGGGCTGCGGGGGTATCCATCAAGTCTTGGATATCTGTAGTTGCTTCCTTGCAAATTTTGTTGAACCTAGGCGATGACATGTTTTGGTTATGTATAGCAGTGCTCTGCAACCGGTGTGCCCCGAGGCGATGCTAGGTGTGCCGCGGTGCAATAGCCAAATTTGCGTACATGACTGGTAATGTAATATTTAAGCACCTGCATGAACTTAATAAAACAATGCAAGGTCGGAATGAAAATATATTGACGTTCTCTGATAAATTAGAAGAGTTCAAAAATAAACTCGAACTTTGGCAGAAGACAAGGGAACTACCAGACCACCATTGAAAACAAGCAATCAATTTTGGATCCGTCTCAAAAACATTTAACTTTGCTGCAAAAGAAATTTCATCAGTACTTTCATACAATCAATGCGACTGGATACGAAACCCTTTTGCAACCAATGCCGAAAATTCTATAGAAGCGCTTTTCCTATAAATTCGAAATTTTTCGAAAAGGAATTTGTTGAATTGATTAACGACGGGATACTAAAACTGAACTTTGCCGATGTTCCATTGGCTATTTTCTGGATTTCTGTTAATAAAAAGTATCCTCGGATTTCCGACAAGGCTATCGCAGTTCAGCTCCCATTTCCGAGTCAAAAAAGTCGCCTGCGGCGCTATTTTACTACGCTAATATTAATATTTTAAAACAACTGATTGTAGGATACAATTTATTATTATTGTGTCAATACTCGACAAATAATTATTGCTAACCTGACAACTAACAATTATTATATTAATATAATATAACCATACGAAAAATCGTTAAACATAAAATCAATACCATTAATTTAACCTCTAACACTATTTGAAAAACGATATTTTATAGTATCATGCTGTCTTTAACCTTAGCAATAGGTAGGCGGGCCACCAAAGATCTTGGCTTTTGGTCCCCCTTCAGGATGTGGGGTCCATGTTTTGGTGTATAAATTGTTTTACGTGTGGTGTGGTGCGGAATTCTGGGAAGACCTTTGGTGTGCCGTGGGTGGGAAAAGGTTGCGTAGCACTGATGTATAGTACTGATTTGAACGGTAAAATAAAAAGAAAAAATTTGAAAAAAAAAAAGTAAAAGGAAAATTTAGTCGCGCAGTGGGCGGAAACCCCTTGCGTCAACTTTTATGTGAGCGGAGGGCAGAAATCTATTGCTTCAACAATAGTAATAGTATAGTGTTAAGTAAAATAGACAGTAAGACAAGAATGAGCTTTGAGAATGGTGTGATGGTAGACAGAAAGTGAATATATTTAGCTGTATGCCTGTCTCCTCAGGCGCGGCGCTCAGGTGGACTCCCCGAAGCACTCTGCGAAAACTGAACTGAACTGAACAGCACTGGTGTTAACGTAATCACAGTCGCCGAAATCACTGTATTAAAATGAGGACTGCAATCGAGCACAACACCACACTGAGCAGAACAGAGCCGTTACCGCTCGAAATACACGGATTCACACACTGAGACAGTGACACTTTTGACACAAGGCACTGGCACACACCAACAATTCACTTTTGGGATGTAGGTATTTGCGTGGTGGAAGAGGAATTCAGGTCTGATGTCGTTTGACGTATCCCAACTCTGCTATGAAAGCCCGAATGAGAATGCTAGGTTGGTCCGCTGTCGTCGTTTATCTTGAAAAAGACTATCCAACCTCAGGTAGATGGCGACTAGGTATTCTTTGGCTGGCGAAAATAGCAGTGAAGCGGTAGGTATCTTTCTTTTGTGCGATAGTCAGGTTATTAAATTATTCTTTTTAGAATGAATTCAACAGTCAGAGCTGAGGCTTGAAGTTCTGGCTTTACATGGCAGGGGCTGCAGACAGCCGGTTCTGGTGGTGCCATATTTTGTTTAGGATTCGACGTGCTTACGTGCAAGCACGAGCTTTCATTGGAGAATATTTGAGCGTTCTGAAATTTTTCGGCGAATATGTTATGTTCAGGAGCTTCTGCTTCGATAACGGGGTTCGGCATAATTTCCTCAAATTCCTCCGTTCCCTGAAGGTGGAAATAACGGACCTTCGAGCGTAAATGCATATAAAATTCTAGCTATCGATTGCGCTAATTTTCAACTCTCAATGACCATCCGTTCGCCCGCAATCGACGTTTGAAGTTTGAAGATATGCGCTGCTTGTCGCTGGTTATCCCACTTGGTGACTCGTAACTCCTGCTAGGAGCGTCCAATCTTCTTCGTATAAAGCCTATATCGTAATAGGTACTGGCCTTCATGTACCTATACGCATGACGTCACGGTAACTATGGTAATTATAATAATATTTATATATAAAGCCATATAAATTTATTTTTCCAAAATTTTTTTTACTTTATTTGGATTCTTGTACCTATATTCATATGGTACTTAACTTTATTTCACAAAAAAAGCTTAAAAATTCATGCAAAATATTTGTTATGCATTTTCTTCTTAATTATTTTTTTTCTGTTACGGTGAGTAACACAATTTATCTTAATGCTTTCTTTGTGGCTTAGAAAGGTTAAAGAGATCCTTTGGATAGTCTCATCGACATATATTTGTTTTATGTCGGTATTTGGCTATAATAAAGTACTAAAAATATTTATTTTCTTTATTCTTTCTCTTTCCAGATAGGCTAAGAAAAGTATCCTATATATAGTCGCATCCTATGTATATATCTTTCCTCGAATTGTATTCTTTAAAAGTTTTTGTTCCTAGTTCCTCGTTATTGCGAGTTACTCATTATTTCGTGGTACTCAGATTTAATAAAGTTGTAGTAGTGTTAAATATGAATTAACACTGGTCATATACAACCTACGATCCATTAACACTGCTATCCAACCTATGTGGATAACAGGCACAGCTAGCTCAGGGTATTGGGTTTTCGCACTATCTCTCTGGTGAATTCCAATCCTTTACGGAAAGGACCGTCGGAGCCATATGGTATCCGACGGATGTGTTTGTCATACCGTTGCAGCGGTTAATTGCTAGTATTAAAAACTAAACTCGAACTGGACGCCAACGTCTTTTCTCTGAAAGAAAAGAACATAAAAGAACATAATATAGGGCACAATTAAATTAAATGAAACACCGTGATAATTTAACCTCACTGTATTTAATATAAAATTATAATTAAAAGTCAACGGTACTATATCGTAATAACAAATAATTACGAAAGTACATAATGGCGATGCAACGCCGAAGGGAATTCACCACCGTTTATACAATACATAAACGAATAATTACGTTAGACAAAAGACGCGCTACCGTCTGCAAACTATGATATTTATACAATAAATCCTCAGCAATTTAACCTAGTTTAAACAAAATATCCACATGTGAGTGAGGCTATAATTAAAACAAACAACTTAGACTAATTAATAATAAAAATAAAACGTATTTACACGCCGCGTGGCGGTTGCCACGCGGAGTCGCTGTTCCATGACCTCGGGTCGGAGTTCAACCAGAAAAGAAAGGATTAGAGCGGATATCGACCAGCCAACAATCGATTCCCCCCACCACTTATCAAACCCGGATGCTTTCTCGAAGTACCAACCGCAGCATTTTTGTGTTGCTCGCGAGAGAAAAACCTCCACTAATTAAAATTATTAATTAGGCCGTTGGTGACGTCTGCAACGTCACAGTAGATTGATCTTGTAGCTCCGGTATTGGGATCATATAACCACTCGGGTATCCACAATTGATCGATGCACTTCACAATATAACTTTTTAAAAAATCTTTCAGTAGATCTTGCTTGTAGGATCGTTCAGGTTAACGCGACCTGAAGATGCCGCACGCATTTGGGCGCCATATTGACGTAACCCGGCTCGCGGCTAGCTCTGAATATGAACCGGACTGTCAATAAAGATACCAGGAATGAACTGGGTGGTGGTTCTCTATTGTGGCACCACAACTTTTAATTATCCATAAATAAAACTCTCGGTAGTGTGACACCAAATTTATTCATGTTTAATGTTCACAGTTATTTTAATCATATAATTTATCTTTGTTCTGACAAATAAAACTTATAAAGATGTCCGTAAACTATTTATTTGATTATTATATAATCTCTATGAAACTTTCAAAAAGTTTCGAAATGTTCACACTTAATTCGAGGAATATACACGTAAATGTAAATGTTGCCTTGTATCAAACTTGATCATTATTTCTGCTTTACATTAAATTTAATTATCCATGGCCCAAGAAAGTGGAAAGCAGTAAGTTTGGTTGTATATTTAATTATGCCAATGTATAATTTCGACCAGTGTTTCTCAACCAGTGGTCCTCAGAAAGTTTCTGGTGGTTCGCGAATTTTTGGCGTCCAAATGCCTATGCTAAAAATTTCAATAAAATCCTTCAAAACCTGTGCACCTGCAAGTGTTTGAGCATTGTGTTTTTGTTCTTAAAATATATTAATGGTTTACGTGACAAAATCAACTGCGATCGTACGCTATTATATTATAAATAATGTTTTCTTTATGAGTTAGCGGTGCATAAAACGTCTCTGATATTTTCAGTAGTCCGCATTTGTGAAAAAGTTTAGAAACACTGATTTTGACCTTAGGGACAAATAAACATTTTAAACATAGGTATGGGAGTTTGAGTCAGAAATTTGAATACCTGAATTGAAAACTATTTCAGTGTAAGAAATATATAAATGCGATGTATGCACGGCATACAAAACAAATAATTTAGATAGACTTGTACACCTTGTTCAGCAAGAAAAGAGAAAATACGGCAGAAGTGAAAAGGAATCTGACAAAATTACTGAAAAATATGTGTTTACGATGGACTTACAATGTGTTTTGTTATATCCAAAATCTAATGTTTCCAGCGCATATTTTAAAACAAAACTTGGCATTCATAATTTTACCCTCTACAACCAAAAACGATTGGTGGTCATTGCTGTATTTGGATTGAAGTCGAATGTGGGCTTACTACAAATTAGCTTTCTAGTGTAATAAATCAATTTATTCTTCCTTTTCTATCTCTTTCTGACGACTTTAAAACCATTATTCTGTATAGTGATAGAGCTACAAACCAGAAAAAATGTGTAGTACTCGCTAATGCTTTATTAAATATTGCAATGCCATGTAATATCACCACTGTATAATAAAAAATGGAGAAGGACCATACTCAAATTGAGGTTGATCGATGCGCTCAGTAATTAAAGAGGTTGAGAATCAAAAAAAAATATGTTCATGCTAATTATGTAACTGCGTTTAATGAAGCCAGGAAAAAACCTAAGCCATACATGTCACATTTATTTATACGAGTAGCATCATTTTTTCAAAAAAAATAATGTTAAATTTTACAAATCCATACGACCAGGAAGAAAACTAGAAGACACAGTCGTAACTAATATTCGAGCACTGCAATATAATGGATGGAATTAATGGAAATATTAATTTCAAACTGCGTTTTAGTAATGAAAGTACCTACTATTATGCAACCGAAATTCTTTGATAGCCTCCCTCAACTATATCAAGTAAGCTTAAAGGCTTAAAATAAAATTAAATAAGTACAAATACCTTCAGCCGTTGAAAGCAAGTATGGAGGCCGATTAACACTAATATAATATAATACTAATCTGCAATTTGAAAGCTAACTTAAGTACACTTTAATTATGTAAATCTATTTTCGTTCATTTATGCAATGCTTATTTGCCCTATTTATACAATTTTATTTAATTTTTCAACATAATGTAAGCAAACTTGGTACTGTTTATTTTAATTCAAACATTGTAACTCCCAGCTCAAATCTCAAAAAAACAAAAGCAAACCATGTAACTCCTCACTAACCATGTATCTTCTTTATTAATAAATATTTGGTAAAAATGACCAGATTTACGCATTTATAACATTAAAATACTAATAGTGTTTTTTCAAAATTTTCCTAAACCTGTCTGTTTTATTTTAAAACAGTTTTTTCTTCCCCCTGTAAAGTTGGTCAATATGGAGTTACAAGTTCCGCGCATTTTGGCGACGGTATATTGTTTGTTGTTGCATTTTTGTTTTTTGTTATGTAATTCTCTTTCAACACTGTATAAACATTTAAAAGTGTCATCTTGAATATCAGCAAAGCTTGTAAAGTAGGTTTTTAAACCCTCGATGAACCTCATTGTTTCTTGCCCATCAAGAACCAACAAAATGGGGTTCTCTGTGGATGGCTTCGTAAATTCAATGAAAAGGTGTAGCCATCTGGTTAACAAGTCCGATTGAATCCACTCAGATGGGTGACATGCAATTATTGAACCAGGTGGGGTACCGTCCATGAGGTCTTCAGCCATGTTTTTTCTGGGAAAAATTAGTAGAGGAGGCTTATAGTAATAGATATATAGCTAAAGTAAATTTCGGTTGGGCAAGGCGTCGAAAGAATTTTGATTTCAAGTTTCAAGATATTAGCGAGTAATTTCAGTGGCATTATACTCTTGTATACATCTGGTTATCATATTTTGTTAACATATGTTTACCGATAAGACTTATAAGCATTCACCCTGTTCTTCCTCAAATTGATATAATCCAATAAGTACATGTTTTGTCTGCAACATTTGGAATCGAGGATGGAGGTAAAACATTAGGCCATATTCGTGCTTATGTTCGTGCTTAGAATATGAGTGGGCGGAGTTTGGGTATGAAGCAATTATTTCTATTTGAAGGGAGCTCCCTATCAAACTCAATTTATAACTTCAATGCGATCAATGTACATCCACAAATAAAATTACTGGAAATGAAATATTCGTCTGCACCAAATATGGATGAAAAATATGTTCAAGATAGAACTGAAAAGTTTCAGATGTCATCCATCCAGACTGGCTGAGAGCTATTACCCATTCTACTGTTACGTTACTTTGGGTAATCCTATTTTATGGGGCGCCTGAGCATTATCTCATATCCCCTTCATCTGTAGCTGATTATATGTGGTGTAGGTTTGAATAATTTTACTGTGTGATTTTAATCCGCCCCTTGAGGGTCGGGGAGGGTTTGGTTTCCCTCTATAGTTAGAAGTGGTGTTGTAAAGAGTTTAGGTTTAGTTAAGGCTAAATAGTGTTTAAAGATTATAAATTTGCCTTCCGGCCTCGGATTTCTCCACATCCAGGAGAACGAGGGGGAGGGGAGTTCCGAGGTTCCCCATTCGCATTTGTTGAACCTTTTTTTATGGGGTAACCGAGGTCTCTGAGCTGTTTATTTATCATGGTATCCTCGATTGGCTCGGGGATGCCTCTGATGATCACTTTGTAAGTCTTTTCATCATCTAGCTGGATGACTTTCCTGTAGGTAAGAGGGTCGGGCAGGGTCAATTTGATCCCCTGTTTGTGGACGGTGACTTCCTGGATATTTAGTCCAGCAAGTATAATGTCTTTCTGTACGGTGAGGTACTCGTTCTTTTGGTGGAGGACTATTGGGAGGACTTTTGCTACTCTGGTGCCGGTGGTTGGTATGGGAGTTGACGTTTGTGCCCATTCTACTGGTACAGAATGTCTAGTTTTAATGTATGTGTTGTCTTACAATACAAAAAACAATTATAAAAACCAATTACAAAAAAGGTTCTTTTATGTATTTATACCTACATATTGCTGATTATTCAGTAAGGTCTTGGTAAAATTTCTTATGCATATTGTCATGCAGGTAAGGTGTCATATTTTTTAAGTCCTTTTCTTCTCTTCCGATATCCTGCTGCTGCTGGTAAATTGCAGTCTGGGATGATTATACATTGTTAACTTATTTATGGTTTTATATTTTCGTCTCGCGAACATTTACCACCGAAGGATTTTCACTGTCAGATTGGAGACATTGAGCTTTAGCAGTACCTAATTTTTTGGTATTGATAAATGTAGTGAATGCGTTTTGAAAATCAAAGAAGTCAGTCTATTTCAATGGTTTAATGTGTTTAGATTCCATTTCTTAATCATTGTTTCTAAATCTTTTGGAACGATGACATTTGTTACCTTTTTACTTTTCTCTATAAGGGCAAAATCCCTATCAGGGATTGGGCTGAGGTATGAATGACCACTAATCGAGAACTTGTGATTTATTTTTAAAAATATTTTCTTAAAAGAAACATGCACAAAAATACCATCATGCGATTTTTGTTCTGCCCACAACAATTATCCGACCATACTGTGTGAACTCTTTTAAAACCTAAAACGAAAGTTTTTTTTTTCCCTTTGCGAATGACTTTGTGCGGTATTAGTACCCCACTTCACCCTTGGCGAGTATATGGCTAGAATGCCGAGGTAATTTTATTATTATGACATTCTGTTTTCTGGCCTCCTCAATTATGCCCAAGCTTATGTGTGTCATATGGCCATCATAAATTAGTAATATTGGACGGGTTGGCCCTATTGACGGAAGATAACTTCTTCTTCTTCCACGGCGCTACATCCCGGGGTGAGATTTGGCCTCCTCCACAACCGCTCTCCACTCACTCCGGTCTCTCGCCACACTTCTACAGTTACCGGGTCTTCCTATATGAAGCCAGTCCACTTCTACGGCGTCAGCCCATCGACGGGAGACAGACGGAAGACAACTATCCTTGAAATATTTTTCAAAAATTGATGTCTCCATCCAACCGTTTTTGGTAGCCGCATATCGCGTAGTTGAAGACTTTTCAGGATCAGTCCACTCATCCCACAAAATCTTTCCTTTAAAGATAATAAGCGATAAGGATAATCACCACCTGCACTACAGCCCAACAGAACAGTAGTGTTATCTCTTCCTGGTGAACTAATTGTTCTGGTGGAAGGATATCCAATAAGCCCAACGACTTTTGTTTTGCTGGGATCTTTGGAGAAACTAGTCTCATCCATGTTCCATATTTGATGAGGGCGATTTTGAAGATCCAGTTTTTCTATTACATTTGTCAAAATGTCAAAATATTCGTTTATTATAAACGGATCTAAAACTTTTTACCTGACGTATTCAACAGGTTGGTGGTTTTTTATTGATAAATTGTTCCGTTTTGAAGATCCCATATACCTACCATTAAGTTCTATCTATACCATTTGGTATTATCATGGATGGGTCCTTATTTTTTTTAACATATTTCTGTAATTTGAAATATCACATCGGTAGTTCGATTCTCCCTTGATGATTATGGTATTTGCTCCCAATTTTCTTTGTTTCGGAAAATTTTAGAAGTCATGAAGATGTGGACTTAGTATTTTGGATGGCAGTTTTGCATCAGAACCACGTTTCACTACTTCGACAAATCTTGAAAGAATACCGTAGTACTTGTCAGGGTTTATGATTTTTTCTCTTCTCGATATTACCAAATACCCTGTCTGTTGGCATAGATGAATGGCCAGTGATTGGGAATATTATTTGAACTGATTTAACAGAATCGAGAGCTTCTGAAAGCCTGCGTAAACATTCCAATAACAATAATTGATTTTTTATTTTGGCCTGAATAACGATCGGCCATCCGCCGAACCGTCTTTATACCGGACAGATGAATATTATTAAGTCTATGGTAGAATGCAGAAGATATCTCGTTTGATCCTTTGGAATGAATATTTTCCAGCCAAACAATGACTGAATACCGATTTGTTATTTAAAGGTTCCTTTGATGAGCCGACTGCAATTGAAAAATTGTAAAAATACAGCTGTCGGCTATAATATGCCGGCTGATCTGGAACTTTTGGCGATGTCAAATTTGTTTCGCAATCGAATGTTATAACTGTCAGAAATCCTTGTTCTTTTCTTTTAAGAGGCTGAAAAATGTCTTGAATTTCAGAGTATGAATTCTTTTTTTTCGACAGTATCTGATAACACTTAATCTTTCATCCCACTCTGGACATGATGAATGTACATCTGAGGTGTTACAAATTGACGTTACCCCGGTCCTGGTAAAGTCACAAGGGCGTTATATTCTCAATCGGCCCTGCCCCTAGACAGGTTGAGAACCCCTGCTTTAGACTAGCTCAGCACGGGGTCGGAGAGGGTAGTCAAGTAAGAGCTCTAAACGACACTTGAGAACACACCAAAACAATATTGCGATATAATGATTTAAAAACGCCATCCGATAATAGGATGTCTGGATCCAATGAATATTTTATTTATTTAATTTAATTTCGTTCCACAACTACGTGCGTGAAACGTCGAAAACAGCTGCTGATGGCTATCACTCGATTTACTTACTGAATTGTGTACTCGGAATATAGATCGCAGATTTATTTGAATTAAAAATCTTCGTAGCTATTGTTTTAATTATTTATTGAATTATTCTTTCATAAAATAATTTTTATAATTTATTTCTTTTTATTAAATAATTATCTTAACACTGTATTTTATTAAATATCTTAACACTATATTTTATTTACCAAAGAATTAACAATATTTGTTATGTAAACTTATTTTAATTACTTAATTTTTATTGTATGTAACTATTTATTTAAATTAAGTTTATATTTATTTTGATTTATAGGTATGGCTGCACACTTATTATATTATTGAGGCACCGACTATAAAGATTAGGAAACTCTGTTCCTTTTATGAATGTACCCTCGAGTACTTAATACTACGTACTTAGTGACGTTTTCACCTACGTGTGAATAATTTTCCCCGTCGCGTCATTTACCGGTGACATAAATAATCGATGACGCGAATTGCTGTGACGTGTCACGCGAATTGCGACGGAAAATAATCTCTATAGATTTTTCAATACGCGAATTTACTGTTAAGTTTTACGACGAGGTTGCGTGGATTTAGGTGTTGTCACCAATCGCCGGAGTCAGGAACTGATTTTGTATGGAAAAACACGGGTTTTTATACCCGTAAGGCGGGATTTTCCCGAAAAACTGACGTCAGGGATGTGAAGACCCCTTCTCCATCCTTAAGTTTTCATCGAATATCTTAAGAACCGTCAATAATTCCGATCAAGAAAGTATATAAGCTTGTGGGGGTCTCGATACCTGCTATCGTAACATATATTTTAACAACTTAAAGTTTAGGAAAATATGAGAAAAAGCCGTACATGACTTTTCAGGGCGTGTTTACGCACGGAAAGTGGACCAATGAGGTTGTTTTCGCCTCCTTCCATCAGACCAGGAGCAAAACCCTTGGGCCAATTACGGAACAGCGATTTATTTTTCCGCTTTCCCGGAAAATTATGAGTATCTAATTAAGTTAGAAACAAGCGTCCTACAGGTATCTACAGGTAGGACAAATTTCATAATCATCGCATTAGCATCACAATTAACGTAGATCAGATAAATATTTTCCGATCAAAATATTGGGATTACAATAATATGAAAAGAAAGGCTATCGATCTAAAATGGTGCGTATTATTATTACGTACGGAAATATTGCGACGGGATCAACTACGTGAACACACTGTGATTGTCAGAGAGAATTGAAATTTAATCCCGCATCGCCTTTTATAGTCTACTTTCCACGCCATTTTCTCTCTTTCAGGGAGAAAGTACTACTTTAATCTATACAAATATATGTATAAGGCACTATAAGGGCCAGATAAAGTTTCAGATCTAAATGATATTCCCACGAAAAGTATGAGTTTACGAGGTCCAAAGATTACCTGTTTTAGGGCATCTTTTTACAAATTGAAAACAATCTGTAAGGCTTAGCTGACAGATCTATGAAATAATTTTTACTTGTAAATTAACAAAATAATAGTGCCTCAAGACTTACATTATCAAATTTACAACTTATTATATTTATTACAACAATTAAAATAGATTAATAAACTGAAGTATGAAAGCTTAAAATATCAAGATATTATATATTTTTGGAATTCTATGAAAAAAATTGAAATTAATAAAAGAATATTATGGTTTTATTTTGGAAACTAGATTAAAAATATTAATTATTATTAATTAAATGCTCCATCAATCTGTTTCTCATACGTCTTCCCGCATTTAAGATGGGGTTCCTTCTTGCCGTCCCCTCGGAATCATCATTATCATCCATTATAGATGAATCCATTCCGTCATTATACAAATTTTCATGTAGGTGTGGCACAGGAATCTACTGGCAATGCACATATTGTGCAAGACAGTACACGTGTTTATAATTTGGGAAGCCTTTGCGGGGGAGTCCATTATTCTTAAAATCGGCTCTTGTTTATATGGTAACCCAAGTTTCATCAGATATCCAGATCTTGCGATGTTTTGGATTTTCACGACTCTTAATAAGTTTCTGTTGTTCGGTCGACCTTTTGTCTCTTCCTCGTTATTATATTACCTCGGCGATGTGATGCACTTCCATCAACATAACAGTGCGTTCGCTCCGGCTCGTCGGCACACCTATTTTTTCGCCTTCCTCCGGGGCTTATCACTTCTCCTGCCGGTTCTTGCGGATATCTAGATAGATGGTCAGCTAGATGGTTCTCAGAGCCCGGGCAATGCTCAAATTTGCCCGGGCAATGCTTAACTACAATACAAATAAGGCTATATGATTTTTTTTTTAAATTTTTTGCAATTTCCAAAAACTAAAGAAGATATCTGCTGCTACAGTGTATGTGAAACAAGTGTGAAAAATTCTAAAGCGGGCTGAAAGAATACCGAAAGCATTTTCCACAACGTTCCTCGCTCGTGATAATCTGTAGTTGTAAATATTTCTCTGATAATTCAATTCTCTTTGAGAATATGGCTTCAAGATTTTTTGTGAGGCAAAAATTAAGGCCGTTGTCAGTTTCATTATTCGAGGGGAAATTTAATTGATTTGCCTTTAACTTGGAATAAAACGGACTCCATTCCATTGCACCAGCATCAGAAATTCTTCCTTGCTTACCGATATCTATGTATAGATATTCATAATTCGCATTTACTAGTGCCATATGAATGACCCTATGAAAATTTTTATAATTATAATAGAGAGACCCTGCATCTGGTGATGGATTGATCTGTATATGTTTTCCATCCAACGCACCACCACAATTAGTGAATTGCCATCGTTTTTTGAGGTCTAAGGATATCTTCAAATCAAATCAAATCAAATTTATTTATTTTACATATAATGAACATAACAAATTATAAATTCAAAGCGTTCACGACATGACATAAAATAAGTGTTAATAATAAAAAAAAAAAAAAAAATACAGAGAAAAAGTAATAAAATAAGAAAATAAATTAAATAAGTAACAAAATAAAAGTAGATGGAAGCACACAGAGTGAACTTTGATAAACCCTATCTTAAAAACTTATAAAACAACGTCCACCTAAATTCACCCTCACGTAAGTGGAATATATCAATATCCGAAGCGATTTCATTAAGCATGGTTACTGCCCTCCCAATTGGCATTACTAATGGCAGGTTAGTTCTGCACCGTGGGAGAACAAACAACGCATGCCCTCGATTCCTAAGGTAATTATCAGAGACACACAAGCCAATACCACCAAGAATGGCAGAGTTCACATTTACGCCGCGTATAAGTCTGAAAAAATATGTAGCTAAATAAAGATCCCTTCTAAATTTTAAGCTACAGTATGTAAGCATCCCTAAGAGAAAATCAGTCGGATAGAGCCACGGATAATATCCATACAACCGAAAGTAAAGGAGTCGTAAAAATTTCTTTTGGACTCTCTCCACCATAAGGCCGTACTTCAACTGATGCGGGGCCCAAACGATAGACCCACTCTCTTCTTCTTCTTCTTCTAGAGATGTACTACTGACTGTACTGTCTGTACTAGATAACTTTTTGATGAAAAATAATCCTGCATATGTGAAGCGTCGTCAACATGTGAAAGAAGATAATTTTTTCCTCCCAACAATGTGAGTTATCGGCGATTTTCATTTTCTTGCCGGCCGTTGGTCTTTCTTGGCTGATTACTTATTCCAGCGGCTTTGGACGGGGGAATTCTTGGCAGTCTGAACAATGCCAACATTGACGTTGCCCTTCTGTGTTGCGTATCACCGTACGGCTTTGGTTGTGGCCACCACGGCCATTGGAACTTCATTGACTGTGGCCACGGTTGGCATACGTGTTGTTGCCCTCAGGTCTTTCCACTTCAATGTCTTTGTTCGCGTCCGGCTTTGGGAGGGCTGTATCCTGATTGTCTTTGCTACTAGCTCGTTTATGGTCATCTTTATTGCTACCCCTGTTGGTTAGCATTATTGCCACCGCGGTTTCCATTATTGTTACCACGGTTGTTGGAATTATTGTTGCGTTTTTGGCAATGATTGTTATTGTTACGGCTCTGGCCATTATTGTTGCAGTTCTGGCCGTTATTGTTACGGTAGACAACACTGCTTTGGTTGCTGTCGGCTTTGGGCCCTCCGCATGTGGGCGCGAGTTTTGTGCTATTTCCATTAGTTCCTCCAGGTTGGACCATGGCCTTCGATCAACCTTTGCTTGGTTCCGTCCTGTCATGATTCCATAGAAGGACTCGGCCAAGTCTTTGGACGAGACTTCTGGGCGACGGATGGATGCCAATTGTTACTTCTGAAGGGGGGAACCTGTAGGCTTTCTCTGGCACTTGCCTCCTTTGTCGCAAGTCGGCCTCTTGCTCTTCTCTTCGTTTATTGCAATGATAATAGTATTAACATTATGCATTTTTGAGGACATAATTATGTAATAATAATAATCGTAACGTACTCCGACCGTTGATGGTAAATTATTTGTCAGCATTTCCTGTCAGATTGATGAGTATATTGATTTCTTTTGTGAAGACTGACAATTTCATTATGAATTTTCTTAGCTTGCTGTTGTTCTGCGCTGCCAAAAACCCAACGACAACGGCAAAGAATTTTCAAGGGACATACGAGTGTATTAAATTTATAATATATGTACCTAATAAAAGTAGACTTACCTATTAATTTATTTTATCAGCTGTTGAATCGCAAAACCTTTTATCAAGCCACTATCCAGAGCAGCTAAACCCACGCCGGGAAGCATCTCCCATGGCGTGGATTCCCAGACTCATACAGAGTCTGGAGTAAGGCTTATGTGTTTCATCTAATCTACAAGGCACCTCCGTCCACCAGGGTGGACGCCAGCAAGCTTTTCTTTGGAAGGGAAACAGCTGCAAAAGACCATGTGCTTGGTAGGACATTAGGTTGAAAATGAAAAGAATAGTTAAGTTATATCGCTGTGACGCGGCAATATTTAATAGATGAAATTGGTCCAGCGATAAGGTATAAAAGAATATATAGAAATTACGTGGACGGAGACCCTCACACGAGCATCCCCGCCACCAGCAAATAATATTAGCCTAGACAACAAATGATGATGATGGTTACATATTTACATGATAGAGTTCTCCTCTTTGGTTCTCCCTTCATCTCGTCCATAGATAATTACAACACACGCACTTATCACTGATGGGTACGGGAATGTGGCATCGCCTAGATCCTCGTCCATGGCAGTCCGCCATTTGCACGCCAATTCGCGCTCCCGCACAACGGAAGAACGGAGAAAAAGAGCGTGCGCCCCACGCAACGATCGGAACCAGAAAGAGAAAGATGCCTGCCTTCCGCTCGGGTTCTTGCCACCGCCCCGCGTCCCCCCACCTCCTCCGGTCCGGCCGTCGATTGCTCGCAGCCAGGCATGAGTTTAGTGTTGCCAGTCGAATGTCACCAGTTAAGAAACTAATTTTATGGTTTCTTTAGGTAACGAGTTTATCACGTTACAACATTCAGATTGTAATACAGTGCGTCTTTCTATATCCCTCCTCTCATAGTTTGTCAGTTTGAGTTTTTTCAAAAAAGTTTCTTTTAAAGATATTGATTTTTGTCCATATCAGGTTTTTGGCAACTCTCTCCATAATCTGGATTAGATAAAGGAACAGAATGTATTGGTTTTCGCCAAGATATTCCTATTTTTTTTATTTTAATTTTTTTTCAACCTTTTTTATTTATTCTAAGCGATTTATGAAGGCTTTTGAGCTATTTTTATAAACTTGTTTGTGAATTGTTAATACTGTTAATACTGTTAATACAAAACCTCTACTCTGTGGAGGCCCATATGATCCTATTAGGATCGGACATGGTCGAAAAAAAAAAACTTATTTGTATTAAATGCGATTACCGCCGCTGCACATCGTCCCATGTACGATTGTCTTTGAGAGTAGTTAATTCTCTTGCCGCCTACAAATTTTGCAATCACGTTATTAAAGATTCTGAAATATTAGTAGAAAAATTATAAATTAAACAAAATTATATATTAAAGTGTGATCGGAGTTTTTCTGCTCCCCTGCGAATGAATGGCCACGCGTCACGGTGGGTGGAAGAAGGCTGCTTTGGGCTTAACTTTCTTGAAGTCGAAGTAGGCTGTGGGCATTTTCCTAATTGTGTAGAGTGGAAGTAGGCTCTAGCAGGCTGTGGTTTTTGGGACAGTCGATGGTTCGGTCAGTCCCTTTGCGGTGGTCTCCTATGGGAGACCTTCATCTGGTATCAATGTTCCTTGTGTGAGAATAATGACTGTCCAGCAGCAATAAAATTGGCTGTTCTTTCGATGGTTTAGTCATGTCAAGAAATTGTTTCAGCCATTGCGTGAAAAGATGATTTTGAATCCATCCCTTTGAGATCCCGGGGGAGCTCCATCTTTCAGTTTGGCTTTCGTGTTAACTCGTGGAAATGTGAACATTGGTGGTACATACACATGCGCTGCACTAAAACAGGTGACTAAAGTTATCAAAGCACCTTGCTGACGAAATTCCACCATCTTACTTTTTTCCTTTAAGGTTAAAAACTTTTGATAGTTAATGCTGCACAACCGTAACGTCATTATATATCCTTGTGGGATCGTTGTGAATTTTTGGCAGCACTTGCTCCAAGATATCATGAAAGGCGTTAATTTTTTCCCTGATAAAACCTTTTGCACAGCTTGTGGATGTTGCTTATGAAGTTCTAAATGACAATTGAGGATTGCGATATTTTCCCCCAACGATTGATTAGGTATGCCATTTTTGATTGCGAATTGAAATGCCACGGAGTGAATATCCGAAGCATGTAAGCCATAAAAACAATTTGACATATACAAGGTTCCACGAGCAAAGCCTCCGGTTTTGCGTTGAACGTTGAACGTTGGTTTACGTCCCAACTTTGCGTTTATCCCCTAGGCTGAAAGGTAAAACATGCGGGTGAAGCTGGACATGCCTAACAACCTCGCTATCTAACAAAGTCGCCGCTCCTTCGTCCTCTTCTATCTTAAGCGCTAATTCTCTACATGGTAAAGGTAACAAACAAGGGCCAGCATCGGTAATAACATCACAAGTTTTGTCAGATTCTACTACATTTATACAGTGGCCAGCGTCGGCAAGAATATTATAGGTTTTGTCAGAATCGACTACATTTATACAATGGTCAGCATTGGCAAATACATAGTTAAAATCGCGATGCTCATCGGCTTCGGCTGCAGTATGACTGCTTACCCCCTTTCAATCGGGTCTGATAGCAATTTCTTTTTCAAAATTCTTGGTAACCAGCTTCGGTCTTATAACTAGAAATTTAACCTTTGTGGGCGGGCACGATTTTATGTTCTTTGCCTGCAGGGGCGCAATTGAATTTACTTATATCTATATTACTTTTATTCTTACTATCTAACCTTAATTGACTAGAATATTGTCTTTCAGCGCAATAATTGGCATTGTCCTTATATTTAGTGTTCACTTGAAACGATTGTCCTTGAAAAATACGAATTGTCTAATTCTCACCTATTACAACACAATGATGATATTAATGATATAAGTAAAAAAACTTAATGTGCGCACTCGTATGCACCCTGTAGCCCAAGAGTGCGCACATACTATATGATGGGATTAATCAGTGAGTGGCAAAGATCACAAATATAATCTCCAGATCCTAAATAACCAGTGCATCTCTCGTGCCACCATTTTTGGCATATTTTGCACTGAATCCAGTCCTCCACCATTGGCTCCTTAAATATTTCTCCGCAAGCTGGGCATATCCAGATCTTTGGAGCATGCTGAGGTTTTTTTAACATTTCATTTAATGGCGCAGGCTTCTTCTTCGGCTTAGTACTTCTAATTGCTTCATCTTCTAATTTATGTTTGTATGGAGAATTGCTAAGAATCTCCGATTTCTTTGCCCTCTTCGATGTAAATCTCGGAACAGATGACTTTGGTAAAGGAGAAAGGGAGTAACGTAAGAAGTTGGTAATACCATTCTTCCCGCCTGCTTCAAAAGTTGTTTCTTTTGGAAGAAGTGATCTCTCAGTCACTGCAGTCTGTTGAAGTGAGTCCAGTAATACAATGACAGTAAAAATGGGTGGAGTAATGTGTCAAATAGATTGTACCAAATTTTTTTCTGCAATAGAGGCCTCTGTTACACAGCTAGCCAGAAGTTGGTCATCCGAGAGGAGGTTATTGTTAAATGGACAGATTCCTGTCACCCTGAACCCTTCGCTAGCATTAATCATCGTAGCTGCTCTGGTATATTCAGGTGTAAACATTGTTGCAATTTGATGAGTTGTGATCACTGTCTCTAGATGATTTCTCAACCGATTTTCACATTCAACGTCATTTTTTTTTTAGTGGGGCGAAAAAGTATTTGTCCAGTGGGTGGAGTTTGTGGCAACTGTGTGGGGGATCAAGAGTAGGAATCAGTGGTGGCTCATCCATATGCACTGCGGAACTGCAGCACCCCCAAGCAAATTGAGAAAAATGGAATATTATAATACCTATACATAAATTTATGTGTATTATACGAAAATATCAATATTATTTAAGCGTGAATTAAGCTCGCCCGCGCATTGATATTATCCAATAATTATACACCGTGGTACTGCAGTACCGTTTTCAAACGAATATGCTCGAATGGGCGCAGGAGTGATGCAGGGAGCGGGCACGCAGCTGGGAGCTTGATCGGTACTGCAGGCCCGACAGTGTATCGTCGTTTCTGCGTTCGTACGTGAGCACGCGCGCGACAGCGGAGGAAAGAAATATAGCTTTAATTATTTATTAACAATGTTAAAATTTATATCTGCAAGCTATTTAGGCAAAGTTCTTTATTTTAATTACTTATTAATATATAATAAATAATTTATACTTAATTTTGATGTTAATAGTGGAATATAATCCAAATAAACATTTTAATCAACCGCAGCACCCCCAGATATCTTATCCACGAGCCGCCACTGGTAGGAATATGTTGTTTTCACGACAAAAGTTAACAGTGGTCAATGCGCAATGGGTAGAATGACTGTCTAGAATCAGTAGGAGTGGATGTTCTTTAGTTGGCTTCACATGGTCCTGAAATGCGAAAGCGACTCTATAAACAGTTGGTTAGTTATAAAGCTGCTATCCGAAACAATGCCAATTGACGATGGTGGTGCTCCTACTAGAAGATCGGGATTCATTCGTTAGCGCTTGAATATGAAAGTGGGTGGAACAAAGTGTCCACCAGCACTCATTGCGCAGACAAAGTCACATTCTGTCCTCTTTCAGCGCTCGAAATTTTGTTTATGCACCGCTTGCCTTTAGTTGACATGACTTTGGGTGGTACGGTAGAAATTCCTGACTCATATATTTTAGATGTTATGTAGAGGAAACTGGCATTTGTCAAGTAATTATTGAAACCCATGGCTCTGGCTAAGCTGGTTGATGTTGGTTGCCTTAATGATAAGATACGATGCCTTTTCAGATATCCCCTAAGCCAGCCTTTTCCAGCCAGTTTAGTGTCCTTACGAAATTGGTGAGAAATATTGTTTTTTTCTGCAAATTCATAGGCTAAAGATCACAAGTAATTAGCTGTTCTTCAGTAAACTTTATGGAACACTTAAGACGACATTTGTCATTAAAAGGCGGCAACAATTGTTTAGCATCACGTGATTCTAATTGAGCTCTTCAGTTCCATGTTCTTTTCTGACTATCTTCAAAGATTGATAAGGTAGCCCACTATTTCTGAGGCATTTGGCTTCGTTTTTCTTCCTTGTTATCTTTATAAAATGTAAATTTAAACAAATATCCAGCATTCTATAAATACACATACATCTACATGTAGATTTAGAATCGAATGACATTAAAACATACGTTTTGGTAAAGTGGTAGCTAACGTGGTATTACTATTATTAAAAATTATCTGGCAGCGGAGATGGTGTTTGCGCACTTGACTTTTTTTTTCCACTTGAATATCTTCATCTGTAAATCACTCATCTCCTCTAGTTCAGGCAACAGGCTCAACAGAAACATTTTTCTACTGTTGCCTTGCCCACCATTTGAAGTCGTGGCTTTGGAGGCCTTTGTGTTCAAATAATTCATGAAGCTATCATCAACATCACTCAGCTGTTTTCGTTTGCGAGCAAAGGTATTTGTCCGTGGCGTTTCAGTTTGCTCGTGCAATGATTGTTGAGGAAATACTTGTTCCTCTTCGTGTACAACAGACATTTCTTCATTCGGCATCTGTGGTAAATTTCCATGGGTTGTGGCAGTCACGGTTTAGGCCTTTGTGTTCAAATAATTCATGAAACTATCGTCGACGTCACTCAGCTGTTTTCGTTTACGAGTAAAGGTATTTGTCTGTGGCGTTTCAGTTTGCTCGTGCAATGATTATTGAGGAAATACTTGTTCCTCATCTTCATGTACAACAGACATTTCTTCATTCGGCATCTGTGGTAAATTTCCAGGGGTTGTGGCGGTCACGGTTTAGGCCTTTGTGTTCAAATAATTCATGAAACTATCGTCGACGTCACTCAGCTGTTTTCGTTTACGAGTGAAGGTAATTGTCTGTGGCGTTTCAGTTTGCTCGTGCAATGATTGTTGATGAAATACTTGTTCCTCATCTTCGTGTACAACATACATTTCTTCATTCGGCATCTATGGTAAATTTCCATGGGTTGTGGCAGTCACGGTTTAGGCCTTTGTGTTCAAATAATTCATGAAACTATCGTCGACATCACTCAGCTGTTTTCGTTTGCGAGCAAAGATATTTGTCCGTGGCGTTTCAGTTTGCTCGTGCAATGATTGTTGAGGAAATACTTCCTCATCTTCGTGTACAACAGACATTTCTTCATTCGGCATCTGCGGTAAATTTCCAGGGGTTGTGGCGGTCACGGTTTTTATATACGGTAATGTAGATTGCATAGCCTGCGTTAAATAATATAGCTTTTTCTGCTTTGCCCCCGATCCACTTGCGGCAGGTTTACATTTGACGTCTTGGTTTGTAATATTGTTATGGCATGACACTTGTTTAGTTCAGTGCTACTAATTTTGGTAAGAACATATGATTTTTTCATCGAATCTACTGATATTGGTACCACTGTTTAATGGGTGACTGGCAACTGAGAGACTGGGAGATTAGCATGTCGCGTCTCCTCGGTTTCAGTTGTGGACGTTTTGAAACAGAGATTTCAGTCTTGCCGTCAGCGAGCCGCCATTGAAATATGTGAGCTAGATACTGGAGTTTCAGTCTCGTCTTTTTTGAGTATTCACATGAGCGGATGGCCTAAGGCTTGTTTACATGTGCTTAGTACTAATCATTAGTACTCGCTACTCTCATTAATACAGACACGTGTAAACAGGCCAAATAGTAACAAGCATTAGTAAAAATGCGAGTGAATTGAAATTCATCCTACTTATTAATCGTTCGTACTGTTACCATAACTCTACTTGCAATGTGTAAACCACCCAACTCATGCCCAATTAGTGTTTAGTAACATAAGAATACAAGCAGGAGTATGTGTCTTTTTATATTTTGTATTTGCTATAATGTTACTAGTACACTTTTACTTGTCAACTCATGTAAACTCTACTCAGTGTTTGAAGTAGCTTGCTTAGTGCCTTGCACGATTAGCAATTATTAATGATTGGTACTAAGCCTGTATAAATAAGCCCTTAGTTTTATATCAACAAGTTTGTCTTATATGTGATTTAATGGCAAATTTTTATTTCAAATGCTTTGTTATTTTTAATAAATTATTTCTTTTTATTTAACGAATAAGATGTAATATTTGAGAATGTAACATTCTATATATTGATTACACATAATTTGAACACTAGAAAAAATCATTTTGTAGGAAAAAAATATGACACCCGACGGGACTTGAACCTGTATCTGCTGGATTTGCGCCAGTTTGTTTTTCCAATTAAGCTACGGGCATCTGACTAAATTACGACGATTTAAACTAGTTGTTACATGAGATGCTTATCGAATTGCGTAATTTTTTAACTGTGAATAAACAATCATCATTGGTTAATTTAAAATATGAAATTATAATAAGGACATGAAAGAATATTTTGTATGTATTAATTATTATTGTGTTTAGCATATTATGAAGTGTGTTTGAGAATCTATCGTATTTTTAGGTGTAGTATTTTTTTTAATTTCATAATAGTCTTAAGAAATATCTGTACAAAATATTTTATACTGAATTTAAATAAAAATGTTGTCCACACGATTTTAATGAATTGTTTTGTTTTCTCTTACCTGCCATATTCCCTTGATATTATTTTTCTGTGTAATTTCCTGGATTTAGGTAAGGCAGACTCATAATTCACCAGGTAGGTACTTTATATTGTAGATCCAACTCAAAGTAGTCTTAAGTCAGTCGCACTCGGTCTTTGTGCCTGTCTTGCCATTGTTTGTCCGACTGGGGGTGGTCCAGGGACCATCGATTTAATCTCACGGAGTAAATTGATACAATATATACCTATATATATGGATGGGGTACAGGGGGGAAAGGCATGCTATCACTAAATTTGCGAAATGGGGATTTGAATGCCATCTAGTGGCAAATTTTATGTACTTTGAAATCTTGCAACTCAATAGGTCAAATCAGCTTTGAGTCTCTAACGCCCAGTAGTTCTCCCTACAAAGGGTGGTTGTTGACTCTTCCCTGACAGTATCTGAACCTTATTTCACGAGATTATCATTATTCTAATTAAGATTATCTTTGATGATCTTTTGCATGTGTATATAAATAATTCACAAAAAACTTGTTCCTCATCTCAAACTCATCTTGTTCAAAGCATACTTCAGTGAAAAGGCAAATAATTTATAACAATACGACGGCCCCAGGAAAAACCGGTGTTAGTCTAAAATCATAAATGTTCAGGAGAGCGAAAAAACTAAATTATTTACGCTATTAAATTCATCATATAAAATGAGTGAGTTTTTTCTTATTTTATTTAAGTAAATCAGATAGACCATTTTATGGTCTATATTCCTATTAAAATTTAATGGTGATTAATTAATTAACAGCTGAGATAATGTCCAAAACTCGTTTTTATTTGGAATAATATTACGCACTTTATATTTCGACTCGATTCAACATGCTTTTGCGCGGACGAAATAGATTGCTGACTCCGCATAACACACTCATATTCTGAGATTGAAACCTTGTTTTATGTCGCATTTTTCTTACTCTATACGATTTTATTAATTGCAACTATAGTTATAACGCTCTTTTACGGAAAAATTGACATTGCGCAATATTTAACTCAAAAATAGTACAGCGTGTCTATAAAATCTTAACAAGGAATATAGGGACATATTGATATATATATATATTTTTATACGGAGTTTTTATAATTGAAATGTATTTAAGTATGATTTTTTATATTTTTTTGCAAATTATTATTGATATTTTTATAAATAATCAGAATATGTACATTACCAAATAATAAACATTCAGGAAAAATGTTTATAATGGAATAATAAAGAAGTTGTGAGGAATTTAGTATATAACACTACTAACTACACCATCAATAAGATATCTATTTTTATACCTACTTCGTAACAAAATTTTCATTAAAAATATAGAATAGATAGAAAAAAACAATATAATGTCAATGGTCATGTATATCGCTAGAACAATTTTAATTTAATTAATATTCAATACAATTATCAAGACCAGAAAGATAATATATTTCATTAAATAAATCATTGTAAGTTCGTTAATAGTTTACGTAAAGGATATACTGAGTGAATTAAATTAGTAATTATCACTTTAGAACACACATAATTATTATTGTTCAATACAAAAATACAAAAATATTAAATAACTAGTGGAATATAATATTATACATAACAATTTGGCACAAATGTACCTACCAATGCATCGAAATGTTGGAAAAAATATATTTAAGTAGGTTTATTTTACTATAAACTAAAAATTTTACTAATAAACCTAAGGAAAGTGTTATTTATAACCTTATAATTATTATTTAAAGACAGCTGAATTCACTTTCGTGAAGATCTTTAGAAGACTTCAAAGAAGATCGCATTATTAAACTGTTCATCAGCAGAAGTTAAATTCGGCTTGTATTACATACACATTCTATAATTACGATTAGGTAATTACCTATCTAATATAATATTGATACAACATTATGTAGTTCTTATATAACAAGAGTGATAACCTTTTCAGTACCTACCTTCTATTCTCTTTTTTCAATTCAATTTTTGCAACATAATATCTTTCTGTAATTGATCTTGTAAAATTGTAATTATAAGCTTATAAATACTGATACAGTGATCATATTAACTTTCGTTTTGTTTTTCTAATGTTTATTGTTGATATGAGTTTAATTACCGATTTGTAAACATAGTTGAATTATATGTAATTGTCAACATAAATCATGAAACATCAGTATAAGTACGTCTTAATTGAACTCAGTTATGATAATTAATACGAGGTGTCATGATTGCATTAATGTATTTGGAAAGATAAAATAAATATGTACCTCCTCAACATTGTAATATTTAGTTTAAAATTTAAATAATCGTGGTACGAATCTGCATTTTTCTAAACGGTTGGCTTTTAAGTGGTATTTTCTTTAAATGATACATTATATTGTTATTTAATCTAATCGATTACGTAGAGTTTTATTAAATCCTTTCTCAAAAAAAACATCGTTTAATATCAATTATCATTCATAGCACTTTATTTAACTTACTATTTTGATCGATCTATATAACTCCGACCAAGGCCTGAACAAAAACAATATATGAGTGCGAGTGAGAAAGTATTCGGCACCCTTACAATCTCTGCGACACGCGCTAGAGTAAGATAAAAGGTCTACATATCTGTGAGCTAGTTTCCAAAAGTATCGTCATCAAATCGGGGCGAAACGCTTCACAGAGCGTCGATAACTTGCGAGCTCGAGTTGCTAAAATTGATATTTTTTGTGTTAAACATAAAGTCAATGGTGAATATTTTTAGTTAATTAAGTAGAAAAGATGGTTCTGTGTGTTGTCTTAAAATGTGGTAGCCGTACTGATAAGCAAGAAGATGGTATTATGTTTCATAGGTAAGTTGATACATGTTCGTGATAATTTATTTGTATTTTATTATATATTTTAATATCAGTGACCTAGCGTTTCTTTAAAATAACTTAAATTATGGATATCTTTACCTAATGGTTGCATTTTGACCGCTTAAAAATACTATATAACGTGAAAAAATAGAAAATTATATTTTAATTCTAAGCGTCTAGTGCGAGCACTAGAGAAATGGTCTATGGTCTCGAACATTTGTAGGCGAATGCGTTCGCTTGCCCACAAACCAAACGCAAGACACGCGGCTTCATTTAGATGTATCTATAGTCTAAGACTCCGACCGATTTAACTTAGATAAAATAGTAATTACTATTTATGCTAGTTTTCATATTTTAAAACAATCATATTCAATAAATTAATACGAGGTATGTATATATGAGAGTAGGTAATAGATTTTTCAAAACCAATTGATATTTTGTTCGATATTATACCTACCGGGGATACCACATGTTAATCCCATCTCATACATATTATTTACCTAGATTCTAGACAACAATAAATGATTCATAAACTGACTATTATCATACACGTTTTTCGGTGAAATTCTATTGAAAATAATAGATAAAATAAGTTTTCAAAAAACCCGGCTAATCTTTTCTTTTAGGTGACCGACATGTAATAATAATTTATAATCCACAGAGCTCGTTTTCGAGAAATATTCAATGTACAAAGTAATAATAATATATACCCTTTTATATTATTGCAAAAATAAAATTAACACATCGGACGTATTTAAGTTTTACAATGAGCTTAATTTGGTCCCAATGTGTACAAATCAATTAGTAAGCCTTTCGGAAATTCTCACCATTTGAAAGAGTAATAAAAATGATTTTTTTCACTTTCTTAAGTCATAAATATTATTCCGTAATTAGTAAGAATTTTACTAAAAGAATAATAAAATAAACTCTCTTGTATTTGCTAGCTAGATAAGTCCTTTCTTTTAAATAATAAAATATTTTGTAATTTAAACATGAAAATACTGCATAGTTGTTATTATCTATCTACAAGACTAATTTAATAAAAATGTGTCATGCTGTACCGAAAATAAAATAATGTTTTGAAGTTAAAACATGAGATTTTAGGTATAAACATCGGCCTATAACATCGTGGGTTCCGAGTTCGAATCATGGGTCTTAAAAATAGATACATATTGTTTTTCAATTTGTGCTTGGAGTATGTACCTCAGTGGCGAAGGGTGGAGGTAGGCTGTTATAATCTGACATAAATAGTGCACATTAAACTTTATTAGTCATGCGTATTTGTTTTTATTAAACTGAGACTACAATGTACAGATGGTATTAATTAGTTTTTAAAAATCAATTCAATCCTGTCTAAACCAAATCATAATAGTTTTTGTATATTTTGGGCGATCTGACAAAATTGTGCACAATGTTTCATTCATACTTATTTGTTTTCGTTGAATTAGAAATACATATTACACATAATATTGTTATTGATTATTTTTAGGTTCATTAAGCCCTGCCTAAATCAAACTATAATAGATAATAAATATTATTCTATCTATAAAATATCCAAAATTATGTATGATTTAATGGCATAATTTTAGATATACAAATATTTTTTGACTATTATCTATTATGGTTTGGTTTCGCAGGGTTTAATTGAATTTTAAAAACTAACCAACACCATTTGTAAAGTGTAGTCTTAGTTAAATGAAAACAAATTAATATATATGACTGACAAAGTTTAGTGTGCACTATTTATGGCCGATTTTAATAGTCTACCTCCACCCTTCGCCACTAATATACCTAATAGGTTAAGCAAGTGGCTGACATCCATTTCTCGAAAGAACAAAACCTGTTTATATAAACCTCCAATCTGCGGGGGATATTTTAAGTGGGTACGTTTTTAATTGCAAAAAAAAATGTTTTCTAGTGATAGGTAATAATATTTAATTAAAATATGTCGTTTTCTGCTGGGTATTTATTTAAATTAAGTTTATTTATAATTACATACTAGTTTTTACTCATCTAAATAATTGAAAAGTGAATTATTATAATAATATACCTATCCATATCGTTTTCTATTGGATATTTGTTTTATATTAAATAATATAATAATTTCAAACTTAATCATTACCTACAACATTGTTTTTTGGTCGAGTAAGAGATCTAAGTAGAAGAGTAATTAACCGAAAATAGTCGAAGAAAGCTTGTGGAAGTCTTTATTTTGCGGTGGATTGAAATGGGCTGATGAATCAAAATTATTATTTAAACACTATTAGTGAGTAGTTTTTTTAAGTACCTACCTATATTAGTACAAAATAATTCTTTTCTATTTTGTTTGTTTTATATTCAATAATATAATATTTTCATATTCAAACACTAGTACTAGTGTAATACTAGTGAGTGGCTTTTTAACTAAAAATGCATTTACCTACTGCAAATTCCAATATTTTACGAAGATAAACAAATATATTTTTCGAAACTAATGTGATACGTCAATATAAACCATGCCGTATATTTGGATCTACGTTAAAGACTGTTATATCAAGTATAACAACCTTCTTAGTCGTAAAGTAAAACGCAGTACACTCTTTTTATTGATATATGACTATACTCCTCGGATATTTATGTGAACACAAATTTGGTCGATGCGATATGTAGATATAGAGCACCATTGTCTAAAACCTAACTTTGTCAATTTTCATGCTAGAGACCTGAAATGTTTACAGGACATGCACAAAAAATATGATAATATAAAAAGCTAATAAAACTTAATACGCTATTTTCAGACTTATAATGGTTTTTCTAGGGCACGTCGAATAGTAGGACGAAATTTCGGACTCGTTGCCAATCAGCCGGTGTCACGATCGTATATAATAAGGAGGCCTTTGTATTCGAATAAAGGGGCCTTTGTATTATGTTTATGAACGCCCAGAGCTAATGAGTCAACGCATAGTTTCGCGATATAAATTAGAACATAAAACTGGCTGCGGCCATAAAAACATGTGTATCGGCGGCTTGAGAATGTAGCGGCCGACGGAAAAGTGTACTGGACACGCTTTGAATCATTAACTCGGGGCGTTCATAAACATAATACAAAGGCCCTTTTATTCGAATACAATAGCCTCTTTATTATATAAGAGCGCGACACCGGTTTCCCGTCTGAAACGGGCCATAGAGAGCTGTGAACACGTCAATTTGTTTTGTGATGGCGTCGGAGGAATAATATATTCTTAAATCGTGTAAAGATGACTAAAAAACGTTACCCATTTACTTGAAAAAGAAAACATTTCAATGAATATATTATTATGATTACTAATATAACAATAAAAATAACATTAAATGGACGCATTTTGAATTTTTATGACAAATTATGTTTTGTTCTGCACGCGTTGTTTGCACATTCTGCGCGTCGTGTAGTCGTGATCTTTTTAGACCATGCCTCAGCTGAAGTATATAATAGCCTTAATAAAAAATAGTAAATAGTGCAAAGTTTGTCAAAGGACATCCTCCCCTTAATTTATAAGTCATTTTTTTTATATTTCTTCAAAAGTAAAAGGTTTCCATGGTTTTGGCTTTATTGTATTATATATTGTAAAAAAGTCCAGAGATTACCTAATTGTCCAAAATTAATTTACACTTTTAATAATCTCTTAATTTTCAAACATATTTTAAATCAGCATCAAATATTCAATTAATAAAAAATTAATCTACTATGCCACTGTTGTGTGCAAGGGGATAGCAGATAGGTTAAAAAAGCACCTCTTCTGACACCATGCCATGGTTTGTGGGCTGAAGTTTAAGATTTAAAATGTACTTACATAATTTGAAAACACCTCGGTAGGTAGCAGTTGCGAAGGGTGGATGTAGGCTGCTAAGATCCGCTATGAATAGTGCAAACTAAACTTTGTCAGTAAATACGTATTTGTATTCGTTTAAACAAGCTACAATAATTCACAGCTGATGGTGTTGGTTAGTTTTTAAAATTCAATTTAACCCTGCGAAACCAAACCATAATAGATGATGGTCAAAAAATACTCGTATATCTATAAAATATCAATAATTATTATACAATTAAATCATACATAACTTTGAATATTTTATAGATAAAATAAAATGTTTTATTTTATTATAGTTTACTTTAAAAAAAATGTATCAACAATGTGTGTAATATGAATATGTATTCTTAATTCAACGAAAACAAATAAGTATGAATGAAAAAGTGTGCACAATAATTTTGTCGTATCGCCCAAAATGTACCAAAACTATTATGGTTTGGTCAGGCAAGGTTTAATTTATTATAAAAAAAAACTAACCGATACCATCTGTAAAATAATTGTAGTCTTTAGTTCAATAAAAACAAATACATATGACTAACAAAGTTTTATGTGCACTATTTATGGCGGATTTTAACAGCATACCTTCACCCTTCACTACTGGTAGCTAGGTATAATTCAAAATTATAAATAGATAAAAATGTATCGAGTCAAGCATTTACTTGATAGAATTCCATTTTACAAATTTAATGATAAAATAAAATATAATTCTACATGGATTTTTTTAAGTCGATTGCTATTTCGGTATCAAGACCACTAATTATGTACAGTGACGTCCCAAGATAAAATGCCGCCCCTAGCCAGCACCAAAATGCCGCCTTTTTATACAGTATTTCTTATCATCCTTTCACGAGTCCAATATCTAAGAAATGCGTTGTATGGATACATTACTAACAAAATATCAGACTAATAAGTATTCGCAAATCTGCACGTGTTGTTTCGGGTCATCAAGGACGTCGAAGGGCAACGGAAGTTAACTAGATATCGCGAACCCGATAAAACCAGTGAGCTGATTTTTCAATGGAAAGATATTTTCGTTATTTCTAAGTTTAGGTAGCTATTTCTATTTATATTCCAAATGATTCTCTATAGATTTGCCGCCCTTCGAATAACTGCCCCCCCCAAGCGACGCTCAATCTGCCTTCTCCCGCGGGACGTCACTGAAAATGCCGCCCCTTGGTAGCGCCAAAATGCCGCCCCAATTTTTTATACAATATTTTTTATCATTCTTTCGTGACTCCAATATCTAAGAAATGTGTTGTATGGATACATTACTAAAAAAATATATACCTACCACCAATACATACGAAATTAAATTTAGATATAAAAAGCGAATATAATAATAATATATTATATAAATACTAAAACAGCGACTGCATTACCTCTTTGGATTTCTTGATTATTCGCTGTCTCAGGTAATCAGTTGAACGGCACTCACCTGTTTTATCAGTCAAGCGACGACCGATCACAGTCACCGTCTTCAAAGCAGACGGTCCTCAGGGTCCAAATGTCTCGAAACCCAGGGGACAGACAATCGTATTTTCGGCTTTGTTAGACTAATCTAAAAAAGCTGCTGAACATGGCAATTGAACTGATTTATTCAAACCAACTTATGGATAATTTTCATTTTAAATAAACAATACGCATATAAAAACTTAAAAATATGTGTTTTTTTGTGAAAAAATAATCTACTTATGTAAATGGACGTATTTTTGAGGACAGATTTTTGTTAGTACCTACCTACATCGTAATTATGTTATGAATATTTTTACCATTAAAATCATCATTGATTAAAATGAAGTTTAATAAGTTCTTCGAAATTACACAAAACGGTTTTAGAACTTTTTAATTTAAAAATTATCGATTTTATTTAGTTTTTTGGTACCTACTTAACTAGTAGGTTATCCTGGATACAGCGGCAAACACATTTTGAAAATAGTCGATATACTGGATTATTTGTTAGGATAACCTAACCTAACCTAAACTAACCCAAACTAACAAATAATCCAGTATATCTCTTACAGGAGAAAGGCATCGATGCAAGAGACATTCAACTGATAGCTAACTTATATTGGAATCAAACAACGAATATTAAGATCGAAAACGAAATCAGTGGATAGGTAAAAATTCGTCGCGGTGTAAGACAGGGGTGTATATTGTCAGCTCTGCTATTTACAAGGAAGCCTTACAAGGTGAATCGGTGGGTATTATGGTTAATGGCAAACATTTTAACAATATACGATATGCCGATGATACTGTGCTGATTGCTGATAGTTTAAAGAGTTTACATCAACTGTTAGAAAAGGTTAATGAGGTCAGTAATTCTTATGGTTTAAAAATGAACCTCAAGAAAACAAAACTATTACTAGTATCAAAAATAGCGACATCAGACACCAACACAAATTTTGTCATTAACAGCGAACCAATCGAACGTGTGACCCATTATAAATATTTAGGTACATGGGTCAATGAGAAATGGGACCAGTCTCAGGAAATAAAAACTAGAATTGAGATCGCAAGGAGCGCCTTTCTCAAAATGAGACGCCTCCTTAGCAATCAAGATCTTAACCTAGGTCTGAGACTGCGTATGGTACGTTGTTATGTTCTCTCAATTCTTTTCTATGGTATGGAAGGAAGTATGGACGCTAAACCAAGAGATGTCACGGAGACTTGAAGCTTTCGAGATGTGGCTGTATAGACGCATCCTCAAAATTCCTTGGACTGACCGGGTGACAAATGTTGAAGTTCTCAATCGAATGGGGAAGAACCGAGAAGTTCTACCTACCTAGTATGAAAACCAGGAAACTACAGTACCTCGATCACATTATGAGAGGACAAAAATACGGCATTCCCCAATTCGTATTCAAGGAAGGGAAGCGTAGCAGAGGACGGCGCCGCATTTCGTGGCTTAAGAACCTCCGTGATTGGTACGAGTGCAGCTCCACTGAACTGTTCCGGGTAGCAAACGACAAAGATAAGATCGCTGTGATGGTAGCCGACCTCCGCTAGGGGATGGCACAATAAGAAGAAGAGGCTGTATCCAGGATTACCGACTAGTACCGTTTTTTTCTATATTCAAATATTTTTAACGTTTTTAAATGATTATTTAAAATGAGAATTACCAGTATTAAAATTCGCTCGCTTAGGCATTATAGTCACCTTCAGCGTTGCCAATTTACCGTTTTCTTGCCAGATCTAGCATTTTTCGCATCTAGCTTGCAAAAAATGCATATACTTGTGGCGTTTTTACTACCATTTTTTGATCCCTCCAACAGCTTTAAGAAAAATAAAACAACATAATTTAACACGTTGAAACAATAGTAGCATTTATGGCCTTATAATGAAATGGTATTATAATTTAATTTGTGCTTAGGTATGTGATATCAGTTTGAAGATAATCGGAATGAAAGAAAGGTATTGAAATCGTTCTTGAGTGACATGCCAATGAGTATATTATCATTATTAGAAATAGAACAATAAACATAACATTAAATGGACGCATGTTGACTTTTTATGACAAATTATGGTTTGTTCTGGACGCGTTGTTTTTACAATCTGCGCGTCGCGTAGTCACGATCTTTTTAGACCATGCCTCAGCTGAAGTATAGCCTTAATAAAAAATAGTAAATAGTGCAAAGTTTGTCAAAGGACATCCTCCCCTTAATTTAGAAGAGTCATTTTTTTATATTTCTTCACAAGTAAAAGGTTTCCATGGTTTTGGCTTTATTAGATGTATTATAAATATATAAACTTTATATATTTATAATACAACTAATAAGGCCAAAACCATAAACGAACCTACACCAGTACATAAAAAAACCAAGTGGCAGAAAAGAGGCTAATATAAGTTTTGCAATTTTAAATTCTGTCTCCTGAACATTTTAACTAAACTGGCATCTCTCTTTCTTCCCCTGTACCCTTCATAAATTTAAATACATTGTAAAAAAAGTCCAGAGATAACCTAATTGTCCAAAATTAATTTACACTTTTAATAATCTCTTAATTTTCAATTCACAATCTTCGCGTCGCGTAGTCATGATCGTTTAAGACCGTGCCCCAGCTGAAGTATAACCTTAATCAGTGCGATTTTTGGGTGGAAAGGTTAGGTTAGGTTAGGTAAGGCGAATGTTTTCACAATAAAAAATATTAAACACCTGTGAGGGAAATCAAAATGTAAATATGAAATTGAGGGGCAGATTGTTATTTCTCGGCGATCAATCCCCCCCCCTCCGCAGGATGTTTAAACCGAAGTGGAAAAGCAGCGATTGCGTGGCGACAGTGAATAATGATGGCTGTCTATTGTTTTTGGGCCACAGTGCTATCACGTATGTATTATACCTACTCAATCACTACGTTATAATACGCGGATTGCCAAAATATGTCGCGCGCATAATTATTAATAAAATAATATTAGTACTCTCTCAGTAATCCGCCACCCCAAAAACCAAACAAGTGTCCAATTAGTGAAAGCGGCGGATTATAGTGCATACATACAAAATATGGTAAAAATTTGTACTAGCAAATGACGGTTTTATTTATAATCAAAATCAAGTATATACTAAATTATACATAATTTTAAACTAAGTTTATTAACTAAATATTAAACAGTAAATCACTTGACACAACTGTTTAGTGAAGCAGATATTCTTGACTGGCTTATGATTCCTAGCTATCCATAATTCGTCACTGTTCTGGCAGAAGACACTAATTCGAAAAAATGACGTATTGAGTTAGTTATACCAAAATGTTTCTTATTTCAAACTTTACCGTCTGGAAACCTTCTTAATAAATAAACAGTCTTTATTTTAAAGTCATCCTTTATACGATTACTTAATAAACTCACATGGTAGACCATTTCAAACATTTTAACAACTTCAAAGTTAAATTACTCAAAACTAGTATTCTCCAGTTAGTGTGTTCTGCCAGAACAGAGACGATATGACAAAAAGCTTCGGTTTGTGTCAGTGGCGGCTCAATGACTTTCTAGGTGGTGGGGTTTAGCCATTAATTATTAAATATACATACCTACCAACTTCCTCATAATTATTATACATTATCTACAGAGCTACGATTTTATTATTAGGAAATGAGTATTTTTTTAGAATAAATAATATAATTAATTATCTGAGTCGTTCCTTAATCCCATCTAAAAAGCGTGCATAAAATATTAACTTAGTTAATAATATTTATTATTATAGACTAACCATTATCGGTTTTGAACAACGACATACAACTTACTCACCAAAGGGTTATTTAAATCGCTCCCCGGTATGCGTATACTAACGCTAATGCAGTCGCATCCTTTTTAGAACGAGATTTTTACCGCGACGAATGGATGACACCGAGTCATCCCGGTCAGCGAAAAATAGACGCCAAAGCTTCCAAATTTGTATTTGTTTGATGTGGGGATGGTCCCTACGAAACCTTAAGGTAGAGCCGCCCCTGGTTTGTGTGTCCCGGTTGCATTGGAGCACGGCATAATTGCGATGCTTGGGCACTTTCCTCCCTGGTACATTACTTTCATCGCGATGAACGTACGTTTTACGAAGGAGTAGTTTCCAAAATAAACCTGTCTCATCTGCGTTGTATACTTGTACGTAGCGGACTACTGAATTTGACAATCGAATACCGGCGAATTATAGAGCTTGATTTTGTGCTTTCAACTAGTGAAAATAACGGCGGATTATAGTAGTTGTCGGATAATCGAGCGGCGGATTACTGAGAGTGTACTGTATCTCCATTGCTATATTACGGTTTAACCAAATAAGTTTAACCATTAAGTCCAAAATTAGTAATTAACGATTTTATCTTATTAAAATACTTTATTGGATTCATTTTATTGGATAATAATTGTATAATCAGGCAGTAGCGAAGGGCGGAGGTAGGCTGTAAAAATTCGCTATAAATAGTGCACGTTAAACTTTGTTAGTAACATGTATTTTGTTTTATTAAACTAAGATTTCAATTTACACATGGTTTTGGTTAGTTTTTAAAAAATCAATTAAACCTTGCCTAACCAAACCATAATAGTTTAGTACATTTTAGGCGATACGACAAAATTGTACACACTTTTTCAATCATATGTCTCATTTTGTTTTCGTTGGATTAAGATTACATATTACACATATTGTTGGTTAATTTTATTTTTAATTCAATAAGCCCTGTCTAACTATGAAGTTACGTATGATTTAATTGCATAATTTTAGATATTATATAGATAGACGAGTATTATTTGACTATTATTTATTATTCATCGGTGTCGCAGGGTTTAATTGAATTTTAAAAACTTACCAACGCCTGTTACTACACATTTACATCTGCTGGATTTAAAACATGAATCATTTTCATTTGACATCAGTAATTAAATTATTAGAAAGTGCAAGTAGGTTAAAACTAAAATTTAGAAAGATCCTGACGTCGGCTAGCATCATGGTGAATAATATCTATTATGGGTAGCTTGAATCAAGGCACAATAGCCGATTGCCAAATTTAACGTAATTTATTAAACGCTTCATATGTGTGAATAGGTAGGTACTACCTAATTTCATCGTAATTCGGTAGCACGCACGTGTCTCAATGTGGTTGTGGGATCGAGTCTATTTTTTTTTGTTATGTTAGGTTAGGTTAGTAGGTCAAATTATGTATGTTTATTATGCTGATTCTTTTTATTACCTATAATAATACAAAAAATAAATAAGGCATCTCCACAGAACAGATTAATAAATAGAAATGTAAAAGCCATTGTCATGTATCAAAGCTCTAAAACAGGGTAGTTTATGGCCTGACCGCCATGTCAAAACATAGAAAACTTAATTTAACTAAATTTTTCACAGTCGAAATTGTAGATTTTCAAAAAAATGTCTCAAATTGCTTCGTTTTTTTCCGCTAGGTGCCTCTGGTGGTATAAGCATCCCCCGTAACGTGACAAACTAAAATGCATATTACTAACTATTGAAAATAGCATATTCTTTAACACGTGTTTAAATTTATCCCATAATTTTCCACAGTCGAGATATTTGGCCTGTTATACCACACCCAGTAGGGTAAGCTAGTTCCCATTTATTTTGTATTCCCTGAGCATCTCTTTCGGCTTCATTTTCCACGGTTCAAGAAAGGTCTCGGATGTCGGCGTCTGCCTGCTGCATTACAAAGTCCAAGTTGTGCCCCTCTGATGAAAGTTGGATAATCGAAGACTCAATGGAGGACGTCAGATGTAATTTTAAACCAGTGCAGTTAGTCTCGTATGACTCCGTGACATTACAATAATATTGATAATAATCGATTTAATAGTTCCACAAAAATAAATCAGTCACAATTATCAAATATGCTAACCACAAGATTAGGGATTGCAATACCGGTATTTCAAAACCGGTATTCAATTATTTATTGATACCGAAATACCCGTATTTTCAGTGCTAAGAAATCGTACATGTTTAAGTTTTTCGAAAATGAATTTACTTACCTAAAGTAATCATTACTTACTACTATATTGTAAGTATATTAAATTTACTATATAAATAATTGTTTGCTGCCAAAACGCAAATATATCGACTTAAACCAACACAAGTTAAATAATATTAAAACAAAATCCCTCAAATTTAATATACAAATTTATTATAGAATTAACGCGGTGTATTAACATATTTCGAAAAAAAAAATATTCGTGGCAAATATTTCCAATTATTCTATAACTATTGATCCAACGTCGGTAGTACCTACACACAACCAACAAACGTTGAATTTGAGAGAGATTTTCCTGTACCCGAACTTTAGTAAGTATTTGTAAAAATTAGCAGTTCTAAAATATTTTGATCTATACATATTTATAAAGGTCAAGATAGTAAATGTAGGTAGGTACTTTTGGTTGATATAAAATAGTGTTTTAAATAGATATTAATAGTTATAGTTATTGGTAGGTACTTTTTCATAATATGATTTGCCGAATACCGGTATTCAATAAAAAATACCGAAATACCGGTATTGATGTATTCATTCGGTATTGCAATCCCTACTCAAGATAGACAGCTCCAGAATAAAACACATACGTATTTTATATCTGACCAAACCGTCACGTTTGTTGTCGAAGCACAAAGAACACGTGGATACGAATAATATTTGTAGCTTTCTCAGTAGAAAACGTGTGGGAAAATTATTTTGATTTTCATTCTCACACACGAACCACATACAGAAAAATTGGAGAGGGTTCATTTTGAAAAAATATCCGTAATAGCATATTTTGTATATTAGTAGCGGAATTGCTACGAAATTCAGAAAATCCAGAATTAGCAATAACGACTCCGCATAATATCACCTTATCGCACATGACTCCCGACTTCCTTGGGTACATTCCACATACCCAGAATATCCATGTTATGTACCCACCCATAGGTTGTTATCATAGCCCCCCATTCTGAAGCGGGCCCCCAGGTCAGAATCTTTGGTGGGCCCCCCTACTTATCGCTAAGGTTAAAGGCAGTGTGACCCTCTGCAGTAGCGTTTTCCAAATGGCGTTCGAGGTAAAATTAAGGGTGGGTATTCAGTGTATTTTTAGTGATTTTTATATTTTTTAATACCTTCTTCCACTTGCATTATGGCGTTGTCGAGTATCGACACGCAATACTTAAAAATTGCATGGCTCAACAACATATTTTAAAATGCAGGTGACTTATTTTACTATTACAGCAAATTTGTCATGAAGTGTGTTATCTCACGTATTTGGTCGAACCGCCACGCCGGGCCCCTCTGAGCCCGGGTCCCCAGGATAGAGCCCTGTCAGCCCCCCCCCCCCTTTTGGGGGCCATGGGTGTTAGACGCACAGTCTATACGTACGGTTAGTGTCCATTTATGTCCCGCTTTTCAACATGCCGCATGGTAATATTAAAAACAAACCCCCGGCTATAAGGATAAAAATAGTAGGTTCGTCCTCACAGCAGTAAAATGATGTAGATTTAATTGCGGATACGATTCAACGTGCGAGATGAAAGTTTAAGAACTGCTGGCGTGCTGTGTATCGCTGGACGAAAGTATTTTTGCAACTTTCCATAGACAATCATCATTAATCACCCAAACCGCAGCCTCTCGCTTCGTCGGCAAAAGCAAAACTTGGCCAAGTTTTGTCATGCCTCAAATAAATTAAACTGCCCTCCTCCAAAAATAACAATTATTTGACTTTAGATATATTAGAGATACATAACTTCAGAGGGTTATTATAAATGTTGTTATCAGAGACATTAAACAAAGCCTTATTAGCTATAAAATATATACTTAGCTTAAACAGAACACATGGAAATAAATCTGGGGTCAGGGCCGAAGGATACCTACATTCGCTTGAGTAGATACATATGTGTTGCATAT
This sequence comes from Rhyacophila brunnea, assembly GCF_057557595.1. Taxonomy (NCBI): domain Eukaryota; kingdom Metazoa; phylum Arthropoda; class Insecta; order Trichoptera; family Rhyacophilidae; genus Rhyacophila; species Rhyacophila brunnea. The sequence goes on along the minus strand of NW_028232893.1, from coordinate 15,376,812 downwards.
GAAGACCGTGCACACCTACCTACCTAACTAGCGACAGTCGCACGTAACCTTCGAAACGTACCTACATATATTTGGGTGCGTCCTGATGTCTTCGACTCGCAGTCCGAGAACCATGCAACTTGTTGTAGTTTTGTAACAACCAGTAGATGTTTTTTGCAAACTAAAAAGTTGCATTCGACCAATCTACGGAGCTCCATTTGGCAACGTGTGTTTTGTGAATAACGATAACGTTACATCGATGTATTCGACACGTTGCATGCGACACGAGTTTTGATGTGAGACCCAAGGCTCCTTTCACATTATACGGTTTTGACCGTACGGCAAAAAACCGAAAGGCGACATTCTTTTAGTGGCGTGAAGAACTAATTGTTGCCGATTTGGATTTTGACCGTTCGATTTTTTGCCGTAGGGTCAAAACCATATTAATGTGAAGCGAGCGTAAGAAATCATCACCAGTGGTGCAGTGAGACGGAACGCGCTAAGTTGGTGACTCGGGACTATTTTTTCAGGCAGGAGCACGTTCCGGCACTTCTTCAATCTTCTCATCAATAACATACTATGCAAAATAATTTTTAATCACCCAAACTAATATAGTTATTGTTATTTTTAATTTAGTGCAAAAATGCAGTAATCCATGGGTACAAATACGAGAGACACGATTAGTCAGTAAAATTCTGAATTAACAACTATGACATTCGTTCTTTGTAACATCGATCAGCCACGGATTCACACACACTCGAATGCAGAGTTACAGGAATTGAAGAGGTGTGGTCTCGGAGTACATTTTAAAAGTAAGACGTTATTTAAATTATTAAGTATAACATTTTAATTAGATTAGTAACCTTATTAATAAGTTAAAAAAATATTATATTATTAATCACTGTAATGAACATCGAAAATTGTTGTCTCGAGAGATTAATTTTCCGAGATTTCGAGAATTCTCATTTCTCGAGAAATCATCAATAGACTCTCGTCTATAAATAGGTTAAGCTGGCCAAGAAAATTTTATACTCGGAAGGGTTACATGTAAATTGTACATACTACTTATCACCGTTGCACAGTTCATCGTGAGCTGTATTACCGGAAATAGAATACGTGTACTTCGTGGAGCATTGCAGGCAGCCATGTTCCAATTTTATTGGATTCAATAAGAACATTAATTTGATATTGATTGGTATCAAATATTTGATAATAACGCTCTCATTATTATTAGATATTTATAGATACGACTTGATACTTACGAGCGTTTGCCAGAATTGTATATAAAATATACGATGTGATTGTATGTCTAATATATTTACCTACATATTTTCTTCTTTTTCGCCGTTTTTATTTAGACATGCATTTGATCCCAGTGCTGTACGGCCATAAGTTTCCGATACAATACCTCACGGTGAACTGTGATATGGCCAATTGCTTCCGTAAAACTTTTCGGACACGGCCGAGACTAGGGGAAGGAAGAGAGTTTTGATAAAGAATTTTTGGTACTGTTCGGTTATCAGGAATACAGCTGAAAACACATTTTGAAAATAGCCGATAAACTGGATTATTTGTTAGGTTAACCTAACCTAACCTAACCTAACCCAAACTAACCCAAACTAACAAATAATCCAGTATATCGGGTATTTTCAAAATGTGTTTTCCGCTGTATTCCTGATAACCGAACAGCACCGAATTTTTGTCAAGATGAAATTTTTTTTTTATCAAATAATATGGTTATTTTTTTCCTTTCGAGACAACGTTTTCGAGAATTAAAGTGCGCTTCGTATGTTATACTCTATCTATATATGGCATGCTGTCGCTTTACGCATCGGAAAGTTTCCATACGCAAAACTTACAACGACATAGCGTCAAGTTGGAAAACAAAATTGTCTCTCGGCGGACGAAATTAAAGGACCAGAGCGCACGCGCCCCTCCGGCCAATCACGGCGCCGCCTTTCCGGATATGACGTTCCGCTGTTCCACTCGGCACGGAGATTTTCATCCCCAGAGCACTCAGTCTCTTTCGAATTGGCGGCAAAGGAGCTGCCGTCCAGAAAGAAAGAATTCGAAATTTGAAATCATTTCAAAATACTACGCCCGCCGTTCTTATCAAGTACAAACAGAGCAAACAAAAAAGCTTAGTTTATTTTTTAAATATAAACAAAATATTGTTAAGAAGTGACGCAATTTTGTTATGGGAAACGTTTTTATATTTAGTTTTGGCGTATGTTATAAAGTAAAGTTTCACTTTGCCGTACTTAGGAACGTCTAGTTTTATCAGTAGTGTGATATAACCTTAAAATAACATACATGTGTATATACAGATGGCGTAGATGATTATGTAACTTGAAGGTTTATTTTGTAAGTACTGATTGGAGACTGGCGTATTTTTCTATTGTGTGAGTGATAACAATTATTAAATACGGCAATCGTTTTGAGTGTCATATGGATTGATTTCGAACGCGTTTTCCGTTATTATTTAAGTGTCTAAAAGTTTTTTTTTGTTCGTTTTATGGATAATAAAAAAAAAAGACTGCGTGGTTTCGAAGAAAATATATCGGTATTTTACGGGTTTTGGTGGTTTTTTTTATTACTTGTGAAATGTGTGCGATAAAATTACCCACCATGGATAAACCCTGAAAAAATAAGGTGAGTGTCTTTAAAAAAAATACATTCATTATACTTATTTTAAAAAAATAGTTGAAAACTACTGCATTTATATAATTACCTACTTAAAAAAAACAATTTTATTATTTTGTGCATATTGACAGTGAATTAAAATGATTCTACATTGTAAAGACAAGGAAATTTAAAACAGAATATTATAATAATCATTTCATATAGCCTGAAATATCTAACACCATCCCAAAATTATCTTCTTCTTTTGGTGCCATTTTTTATCGAAGTTTGGCTACCAAATTGTAATTGTGGCTACTCGTATCAGATCATCAACGTGTTAGAATTTAACTACTTACAAATGTTGCGTAGCTATGAGAAATTTTCTTCTTTCTATGCCTCTGTATCACTCTACCTTTCCCTACATTACAAGATGGAATAAATCATACTTCTCATTGCGAAAAATATGGCTGAAAAAAGCAGGTTTTCTGTATTTGGTTAGTGTCTATAAGTTTATTTGGTTTACTGTCTAAACATCCTAATTGGTAATGTTATCATGTTAAGAAATCCTAATCGTACTCCGATACAGCCACAACTCCAGTTTTCTGACGGTCCATTCCTTAAACGCCCAGACGTCGACTCCGTGAAATCGGTACGAATAAAATATAGCACCAGATCGCCCTCCACTAAGTGCTGAGTATTTAAATATCTTATAATGGATTTCTACTTCTCTTCTTGGTCGTACACACATGGCTGAGGATCGTGACCACATTTTAATTTCGTCATACTTTGAGTGACCAAGACTTTCCATCCTTCTCGATCTTCCGCTTCTCTCAGGGCAGAATGGATGGTGCCCCCAGTCGCTTTTCCTCTGCTTCGCCTTCCCTGGAGGCCACCCAAAACCACCAGTCTCCAAATGTCCAAAAAACTGCAGAATTCGACTCAGACATATTGTCGAGACGTTCCTTTATCTTAAGTCTCTGGATGATTGACTGGTTCATCCTGTGCTCCGTCCAAGAAATACGAAGTACTATCGAAATGGAAATCAAATATGGGAAACATGTACGATTACCCAAATTATATGAAAAGATACCAATGTATACCAGTGGCGAAGGGTGGAGGTAGGCTGTTAAGATCCGATATAAATAGTGCACATTAAACTTTGTCAGTAATACGTATTTGTTTTTATCGAACCAATACTACAATAATTTATAAATGGTGTTAGTTAGTTTTTAAAATTCAATTAAATCCTGCCTGAAAAAACCAAAATATTTTTGGTATGCTTTGGGCGATTCAGCAAAATTGTGCAGATTTTTTCATTCATACTTAATTGTTTCCGTTGAATTAGGAATACATATTATTATTACACATGATGTTAGTTAGTGTTTTTTAAATTATTAAGCACTGTCTAACCAAACCATAATATATATAAAATATTATTCTATCTATAGAGTATCCAAAATTATGTATGATTTAATGAAAAAAATTTAGATATTTTATAATTGCTTGGTTTCGAAACAACATCTGTAAATAATGATAGTCTTACTTCAATGAAAACAAATACGTATGACTAACAAAGTTTGGTGTGCACTATTTATGTCGAATCTTAACAGCCTACCTCCACCCTTCGGCACTGATGTATACAATTTTATTTATTATGTCTATTTTTACTTAACATAAGTATTACAGACATCCATGACCTGTATGGATACATATATATTTTTTAATGTCTTCAATACTTCGTGTATGTATATACCTACCATTTTCAGTCATGCAAATTAAAAATTATGAATGAGTGAAATACGTCAAAAATTAATTTGTAGTAATCTCGATACTATCAAGGAATCAAAGATAGGTAGTAATGTCAGTATCGTACTTTGATTTAAATATTATAAAATTGATTAACAGTACTAATAAGACACGTCGTTGTTAGGTCTACACTCTGTCTACACTCTATCTACACTACAAGGATAGCGCTGGAGCCAGTAACGTAATCGGTTCGGATTGTGATAGATGTGGGTTTAAGTTCTATTCTTCCCATTTTATTACCACGTTTTTATTCTAGCTCGTATTCTTGTTTGTCTGGTGCAGATTTTTTCTTGTTTGTCCAAGATTTTTAACTAACTTCCCGACTAGATAGACATTTGAAACTTTTAGAATATATCAGAACACGACGACAATGCATTCTTTTAATACTTTTAGCCATCTTTAAGCAGAATTGAATTCATTTTCAGTTAATTCTGTTTTGTATGTTTCGGAAAAAAAAATCGTTAAAAGTTATATTTACTTCTCACTATTATTGGTTGCTAAGGGGGTCCTAGCAACTAAATTATTAATATATATGTGCGTTACTATGGAAATCAATATGTAATGTCAAAATCACATTGCTGTATTCTTTATTCAGTATTTCTATCAAGTACAATAAAAAGTTTTTATTAATACATAGAATTGTCAAGTTTATAATATGATTCAACAGAAAATTTAAAAACGTGGTATATAAAAAGTTCTTTATATCTTGAAATTATTTAACTTAACATTTAAAAATAATAGGTATATATTTCTGAGAAGTTATATGTATATTATTATGTATATTGGTTGAAAATGTAGACGTGTGTTTCAATAAAGAAATTAGATATGAACCTTATAATAATCAAAGTCTATATCCCTTGTGCAAAGCGCTATCTCTGTGCTACCTTTCATAATATCATATTATAAACATCTGTATTATAAAATAATAAGAAACATATTTGCACCAAAACGCACTATTGAACCCATAACCATCCTAATCCAGGAATTGTGCATTGCATATTAAAAACCGAGGCAATCATTAATCACGCCGAAATATTATAACAGTTTGCAACTGTGGTGTTATTTTAGATTCCGTTAATATTGTTGATTATTAAATCTGTTGTAATTTAAGATAAAGGAGTTCATTAATAGACGGTGTTAGGATTGATAAAAATAGTTTTTATGTAAGTATATATTGGTGGTATTTAAAGTAGGGGAAAGGGTTATACCTTGGGACGGTTTTACGTTGGGACATTTTGCTCTAGAAATTAAACCACTGTAGCAGCCAGCAACAATAGAAATTACACATTATGTTGGCAACTATGTTCTCTATTTATTCACCAAGCTATTTTAGTCTATCTAGTCTCAACCTTCAAAGTAAAATTTAGCTATCATTTCCGAAACGTATAAAAACAGGGTTAGCATAATTATCGATATTTTCTTATACATGTAGTACAGTAGAGATGGGAAAACTGGTCGATTTTGAAGACTAAGTATACTTACTACCAGAATAAAAAAATTCTTAGTATATAAACTTGTTCCAAAATACTTACTAGTATTTGGAATACTATATAGATCGTATGGCGTGTGTATGCGACAAAAGGTTCATACTCAACTGAAACTAAAACCAACTCCATATTGTTAGTATTTTAAAATATGTATCGGCTCAGGGAACTCAGACTGTGTATCGGCTTCAATATAATCGCTAAAAATACGATGAGCTTCGCTTGTCGAAAAGTCCCATTTATTACTATATTCAAGTGCTATTTCGTTCGTGCGCATTTAATGTCAATAGTGTTGAAAGTCTACCAACTGGCGAGTGCACAGAACAGCGACTCGCGATGATATCATCACAAGTTTTTTGTAATAAGTTTATTGGGCCACAAATACTTGGTATGGGTAGTTTCATCCAAAACTTGAGTACACAAACTGGTGACAGTATTTCCAACTCACCTCTATAGTTCAGTCGTTTAAGTAGGAAATCTATCAAATAATTTGTTAATAAATTATATCTATATTGTTGAGAAAATTTACTTGGTAAAGGTATTCTTGATTGTACCTAGAGACGCTATTCTGGTTTTAGTTTAGGACATGTCCTAATGTACTGTCAATTCTTAAGAAGGCAAAGGATTCATTTCGTATTCCCAAATGTTGACGACACCATCGTTGGTCGCAGTGATATAATCACATTGAAATTGTTGCCAACTCCAACAATACGCCGTGGGTTTCATTCCTTCAATATTGCATTCACACATGATCTTATTTTAAAATAATAGATGTAACAAAATGTGACATATTATTATCTACTTAGTAAAAACATTTATTACTCAAGTTCTGGTTCATTATCACATCATAAAAACTACAATATTCATATATAACACTATGTCCCAACGCAGATTCATTATTTTCCCAGGTTGCAACTTGGTACAAAAATAACCAACTGGTTCAACGGTGAGTACCTAGTGATGTACGCATTGATGATAGCATAAATGTTAGCTAAAAGCTACCCACAGTTACTGCCTATACAGGGCTAAAAGGTTTTCTTATTTGAACAAAAGATGGCTGTACAATAATTAAAAAGTGTCCCAATGTACAACCCTTACCCCTACACTCATTTTATTTGATGGATAAAACGCAAGATTTAAGAATGTAGCATTTTTTTTATTTATTATACATTACTTAAGGCTATATCTCAGTTGAGGCATGGTCTAAAAAGATCGTGGCTAGGCGATGCGTGGATTGTGCAAATGACGCGTGCCGAACGAAATATAATTTGTAATATAAATCCAGCATGCGTCCATTTAATGTTCTGTTTATTGTTCTATTATTAACAATAATAATTTATTCATTGACATGTTTTCTTTTTCAAGTAAATGGGTAACGTTTTTTTGTCATCTTTACACGATTTAAAAATTAATACCCCCGTCGCCATCACGAAACAAATTGTCGTGTTCACAGCTCAACTTTCGCTCTCCGATTGCCAGCGAGTCCAAAATTTCGTCGCACCTACAGTTGAAAATTATTTGGCTTTTCACTGAAGTATGCACTTAAGAACACCTTAGAGGCATTTACAATATAAATATATAAAAAAAAGATTACCATCGGATAGGAATTCATGTAGATACAACTATTAAACTTTTTACATGCCAGAATGTGACATGTCTTTATAACGATTTGGCATGTAAAAAGCTTCTTGTGAACCGAAAACGGAAAACGATCATCAGAGTGTAAGCTTCCGAAGCCGTGGGTTCTAGGTTCGAATTCCGGATTAAGAAGATTCCGCAATTCTTCGCCACATATATTTAAAAAAAATGTGATAAATATATGACGGTTTTCATTAAATTTATTTTGTAAGGGCATTTTTACGGATATATTAAAATTTGTCAACGGTGTTTCGTGTTCATTTACATCTCTTTTGAAATTATCGGACGCTTTTAATCATGTTTCATAAAGGTTACATAGCGAAATATAATTATCTAAAAGAACTCAAAATACGTCATGATTTATTAAATAAATTTAAGAAATCATTTCAAGGAAATGGAAATGTAATATTCATGAAAAAGTTATGATAAATTTTATGTAATACAATGACGTAAAAAAAATATAATTACAAATAAAATCAATCGCATTTTATGTCAACAATATTTTTTCAATATGTATGGCGTAGAATTTTGAGATCGAAGTATTAATTGTGGGCAAAGAATGTTTCAAGATCCATTCTAATCGTCATTAACTGCCATTATTGACTGTTTTAATTTGTAAGGTAATTTTTACTGATAACTTTAGATATTATATCAAAGGTGGTTCGTCTATGTTTACATCTCTTTTTAAAATGGTCAGATAATTTAAAACCGGTTTCATACCGATTATATTATAGCGAAATTGAATAAAATCAGTGAGTATGTAGAAGATAAATTTAAAAAAATCACTTTGAATTCTATTTGATTTAAGGTTTGTAATATTCTAATAATTGCCCACGGTGGCCGCGCGGCTTAAGCGTTGGACTATAACGCCGTGGGTCCCAGGTTCGAATCCTGGGTCTGGCAATTTCAATTTGTGGGTGTCAGGGTATGGACCTAATAGGTTGAGCAAGTGGCTGACATCCATTTCTCGTAAAAAACAAAATCTGTCAATACAAACCTCTACTCTGTGGAGACCCATATGATCCTATTAGAATCGGACATGGTCGAAAGAAAGAAAGAATGTTCTAATAGAATCGTTTTTTGCAAACCGGGTTTCGACTTTCGGCATCGTCAGGCACTATGCGTCAATGTTAAAAGCTCACTCTGCAGGCAACAAAACTTAAATGAATTAAAATTTAAAATCAAATTCCATCAAGTGCCCTCGGTAGAGGGTATCAAACAGCTCTCGTGGTACACTACGTAAGGCGCTGGCCTTTCATGCGGGAGCTCCGGGGTCGATACCCATTGAGGACACAATATATCTATAATTGTGATTTACTCAAAGTTTGGGTATTTTTGGTTGCTTAATTTCTATTACTAAATACACTACCGTTAAACTACACTACTGTCATTGGGCATTTAGGTATGTTGTAGTGTTAAAAATAAAAAGAAAAAAATTATATTATAATCAACGATATATTTTACAACGTTTTTCTTAGGTCGTATTCTTATTTGTCCGGTGGTTGTTTGTCCGGTACAAATCTTGCAATCGATTTTTAACTAACTTCTCGACTAGCTAGACATTTAAAACTTTTAGAATACATCAGAACACGATGCCAATACATTTTTTAAATACTTTTAGCCATCTTTAAGTAGAATTGAATTCATTTTCAGTTAATTCTGTTGTGTATGAAAAGTTATTTCAACACCATTATTGGTTGCTAGGGGTCTGGGGTCCTAGCAACTAAATTAATAATATATTCGTGCGTTACTATGGAAATCAATATGACATGTCAAAATGACATTTCAGTATTATTTCAAATCAAGTTTATATTATGATTCAACAGAAAATTTAAAAACGTTGTGTATAAAAAGCTCTTTTTATCTTGTAATTTTTTACAATATTAATATATGTGACGAAGAATTATTGGCGATGAATCGTGGGCGAAACATGTTTCTAGACTCATTGTGTTCGTCATTATCTTTCAATACTACATTTCAAAAGCATACAGAGTTTTTTTGAAAGTGTCCTGTTTCCAATTAGGAGTTCTTTAAATAATCCTACCATCTTCTGATTCACCCGGTAGAGATAAATCAGAGACATGTTATTTTAGCGAAAGTCTTCTCTGAAAATATTTGTTTTACTCATATATCGAATTATATTTATTTTATATCACCTTATTAGATTGATAAAGCACGGTAATATGTCGTCATATCGAGATATCACTCATATCATTTTTCATACGAACGGTAAGTGAAACATGATATTTGAAATATACGAAGGATATCATTATTTATTTTTGATTTCCATTAGTTGTAGGTATATAATATTTTGCCATACTTTATGATGCCGGACAGAAGATAATAATATTATTATATAATTCAAATCAATAACACAAGAGAGACTTATTTTAAGTTATAACTTTATCAACTTGGCAATTATTTTAGTTAAAATATAGTTTTATGTCAACAATATTACATTATAATAATATTAGAAATGAGAGATATTAATACGACGTCGTTCGAAGATTAAATTAATGGGTAAATGTTTACTATCTCTCCAGTCAATGCGGTCTACAAAATCAATTAAAACTAGCATCCTCTCTCGTCGTACAAATATTTTGATTCTAAGCCCAGTCGCACATTGAAAATAGTCTCGACTGGGATAATAGTCATAAATCAAAACTGAGCGCAACATGCAACTTTCTTATGTGCGTATAGACAACGCTGTGCGAGGACAACGACGTCACACGGCAAGCCAAAATGAATGGAGTGATGAGACGTTATGCAACTAAATAACATCTCAATAAAATAATTTTCTTAGTGTAATTTTATATGTTTTAAAGTGTACATTTTAAAATGTTTTGTATTAAAATAAAGAAGCTAAACCAAGAGATGTCACGGCGACTTGAAGCTTTCGAGATGTGGCTGTATAGGCGCATCCTCAAAATTCCTTGGACTGACCGGGTGACAAATGTTGAAGTTCTCAATCGAACGGGGAACAACAGAGAAGTTACACGTAGTATCAAAACCAGGAAACTACATTACCTTGGCCACATTATGAGAGGACAAAAATACGGCATTCCCCAACTTGTCATTCAAGGAAAGATCAATGGAAAGCGTAGCAGAGAACGGCGCCGCATTTCGTGGCTTAAGAACCTCCGTGATTGGTACGAGTGCAGCTCCACTGAACTGTTCCGGGTAGCAGACGACAAAGATAAGATCGCCTTGATGGTGGCTCTGAATCATTCAAAAGTAGGTTAGCAAATAGATACTTGTAAGCATCAAGTATCAAATATTTGATAATATTATTTATTGAATCCAGTAAAATTGGGACATTATTGTCTGCAAGTGCTATATTTCGGGATTATACCTACATGCGCTGCATGTCGGATGTAAATAATTGCCTCCAGATGTTTTTTCAAACTAAAATGTTTTAATTCCAGCAGTGTGCGAGGGTCCATAAGATAACGTGTGTTTTGTGAATAAAGATGACGTCACATCGACGTATTTGATACGTTGCAGACGAGACGAGTTTAGATGTGAGAGCTGGCTAATGGATTTAAGTTTTGTACTATTCCGTTTGAGTCGTTTTATGCGATTCGGGTTTCGCCATAATAGATTGTCGTATATTTTAATAATTTTACGTCTTGTTTGTTTGTTGTGTTTGTACTGTTTTAAGGCCCCTTTTTAAATCTTCTGACGAATCGATTACGTCATTTCCGTCGAAGAACATCACTGCTACTTGTATATCAGAATATTTATAATATTAATACTATCGACCGAGGCTACTTGATGGAATTTCAGCATCTTCATGCACTATGTGCACTCGCCAAATGGTAAATACACACTGACAACGAATACAGTTAATTCTAACTTATATAATAAATTAATACAATTAAGTAGGTATAAACTTTATCACCCACCTATTAAGTCAACAAATTATGAATAGCTGAAGTGTTTGTAAACAACCCCTATCACTTAAAATACAATCAATAGGCGTATACATCGTCAAAACCCTAATTAAAGAAAGATAGATAGATAATAAATTACACTACATTCAAGAGGCGTAAATCGTCAATACTGGGAAAAACAATGGCAACGAATTTTGAATTCAATGGAATTAACTATGTAATGAGTTATAACAATAATATCAGTCTTTAAAAAGTTATATTAGTTAAACAAAATATAAAAAGTTAAACCAATGTAATAAGCCACCAGCACTGTAGGAAAAATGTAGCATATATTTTCCATATTATATTGTAATTAGTGAATCCAATCGCGAACCAAAATCTTGATCCCGGGATTTCGGGATTACGATTTAACGATCCCGGGATTAGCATTTTTTTCAATAGTTAATATAAAATTTCTATATACACAAATAACGTTGATAAAATCGATCAAAAATAAATTTAGTATAATTTATACTATTTAAGACATTTATTGTTAATATTGTTTATGTTCAATCTTGGAAATACATAATTTTAATGGAGTAAATAATATTGTAATATGTATAAATAATAATGTGAAAGTAAAACAGTTTTATTTATTTATGGAAAGATAACAAATACAAGTTCCATTAAAAAAATGACAAATGCATTAAAAAACATGGTGGAATCACTTTGTTAAAAGTGCGAAGCATTGTTTTTTCCAATCTTTCTCATTTTTATTTTTTTATATTAAAAAAATAAAATGAATTGGCAACACATGGGTAATAAATCAAACTTCATTCAAACTCAGTTTATTTCTAATGTATTTGTATGTCATTAAAAGTATTTTTTCTGTCATATTTTCGTTTTTATTTTATTTTCCATAAAAATTGATAAAAAAAACTCAATCCCGAAAGTTTCGGGATTATGTTTACCAATCCCGGGATTCATAGGTATCGAAAATAGTTCGGGATCCAGGGATTTGAATCCCTAATTTTAATGTATTCTACCGATATTTCAAATATGGGAGGTTAATCGTCTGGGGTTTTTATATGTAGGGGTTATATCCAGGGGTATTTTTGTCAATGGGGGTAATTGTTCTGTTATCCTCCTGAACAGTTTCTGTTTTTGACTTAATATACTATTAGTGACTTACGTACTACCATACTATTATGATTATCCATTATAATTAATCACTAAAATGTCGCGTTTATAATGTTTGTATGTGAGAACAACTGGTGCTTGACATTGACGCAGATGCTGGACATACAGAATGAGTAAGGGAGAGATTAGATCTTCAAGTCTCTCGTCACATCAAAGATAGGACGTTGGACTTGGGACAGCTCTACGAACTACGGAAGCCTCTAGATAGCCACAATATTGCTGCCAGAGTTGTCTTTAAGCAATTCAAATTTTAAACATACATAATTTTTGAAAACACTTCTGAGAAAATATATTAAAACCAATAGAAAAAATCTTTTTGAAAATAGTAAGACACCCCCGCACGAACCTGCATCTCTCGGGTTTCGAGCCCACGCACATAGACCACTATGCTAAAGGTACCATAATTAATTACTACAATTGTTCAATAATTAGAATGTTACATTCTTAAATCTTATTATTCGTTGAATAAAAAAAATCGGTGTGTATACTTATGTACGCGCGTTAGAAGTTATACTTCTTTGGCGTAACAAATCAAAAACAAAACTTGTGATAAACTAGATTCTTTGACGAGCTCTTAATTATCTTGTTAAATTACACACTCAAGAAAAAAGACCGCTTATTGAAACGCCGTTGGTTTATTTCTATACACTTTAACTTATATTACTAAATTAAATAATGGTTTCTCGTTGTTTTTATTTTTAAAGTACCAACTGTCACTCTAATGTTTAATTGTTTGTTTACGTAAGGAATTGCAAATAGCCGAAAATAATAAATTCGCTGCCTAGGCAACGGAACAATTCCATACTATAATATTATACTGTACAATCGTCATGATTGCAGTATCATACTGTGGCGTAAAGGTAGTGCATTCGGCTGATAACCGAACAATCGGTGGTTCGAATCCAATCGAATGCGTTTTTTTCGTGTGACAAAATAAATTATGTGTTACATGACGTCACACGCCAAGAATACACTGTGATCTGATTTACCAAATGCGCCAAAAGAAGTATAACTTCAAAAAGTAATAAATTAAAAATTATTAGCATGTTCAAGGAAGCTACAAAACTAAAATATCTTGGAGTGATCCGTGACGTCGGTTAGTGATTAAAGTAATACCTACTTTGATTTAAAATACAAAAGCCGATAGATAGCATATAGTAGTTCAATTTAGAAAACGCTCCAGAGAGTATTATAAGAGCCATTAGTTAAAATTTGTCATAATTAAGAATGGTACCTTTAGCATAGTGGTCTATGTACGTGGGCGCGAAACCCGAGAGATGCAGGTTCGATTCCTGCGGGGTGGGGTGTCTTACTTTTTTCAAAAAGATTTTTCCTATTGGTTTTCATATATTTTCCCACAAGTGTTTTGAAAAATTATGTACGTTCAATAATTAGAATGTTACATTCTTAAATCTTGTGAATAACTCGTTGAATAAAAAAGTAATATTAGAGTAAAGTAAATAAAGTAAAGTAATTACAAATTAAAATTTTGTAATAATTAACATAATGATATCAATTTCTATCATTTTGAATATTATTTAACAAAACTTTGAATAATAGAAATCTTCCAAAAAAAAATATGATTCCCACAAAATACGCAGACAAAAATTTAAAGATGTCTAAACCCAGAACCGAGTTTAGTTAATTAAAATGACGCCACGATTGTGCCAATTTGAAAAAAATATTAAAAGAACCCCTAAATGAATCCAATGACAGTGGACACCAACTAAATTTTCTTATATCAATATCTTCTACAAATACAGACAATGTTGTGTTTTAGGGGGACATTTTTTGCACACAGTCAATCTGTACCCAGATAATAATTTAATAAGATAAACATGTGATAGCCAGTCGCCGTGGACCAAGGTTTTGAAGTTAATTTTAGTATATTAATTAATGATGGTCAGGACATAAAATGCAAGAAACACAAAGCCCGCATGAATATTTTCAAAGGTTACCAATATCGAATGCGCGTTTATGTGAATATTATATATGAATATATATAACTATCTATTGAAAATAACATATTCTTTAACACGTGGTTAAGATTATCTCATATTTCTCCACAATTTAGAATTGTATCTTTTTTACAACCTTATCCAGAAAGTAACGTACTTCCCTTGTTTTTTGTGTTCCCTGTCTGTACTTTTTTATACAAATTTTGGATTTACTCAAATACTCAATTGGTTTAAATTAAGGAATACAAAAATAAAGGGAAGTGGGTTACCTTCTGGGTGAGTCTGTAATAATATTTGATTATCGTGTGTGGAGAAATATTTGATATAAGACGACGTATAATAAGGAATGTGTTATTATTTTTAATAGTTTATTCTGTAAATATCATAAAGTAAATTAAAATTTGTCACGCAAACGAATATTTGAGAACAAGCAGGCTGGTTTTGTTTCATAATATTTATTGCCTGGTCATCATAAAGTAATAAACCAAATCTGGTTTTAAACCTTAATCTATGGCAACTGGTTTTCACACAATTTATTAATATAATAATAAAAATTTTCTGTGGCACTAGATTTTTATCATGTTTCCTCAGAATCGCTTCGCATACTGGATTCTCAAATTGTCTTAAACCAGCACTATGTCGTTGTGCCAAAATCGCGTAGGTAGTGACATCGTCTACCATATCGCACAATTTACAATATTACACCATGAGTGACTATAAAAGAAAGTTCGAGTAAGTAAATACAGCACGTGTGCCACGCGTCAGGCATCACTGACGCAAAAGGGGGAAAAACTGTTTGACGAGATGAAAACTTAAGACCAGCTGTTATCCTCTCCCGAAAAGAATGGAAATGGAAAAAAAGCGTAAAATTTTTTTGTTCCGCGAAAGTTTTTCTTTGGTGTTTAACCCAAGGGAAAAAGTTCAACTTGCTACGATCTTGCTGAGTGAGAGATTGGGCCAGTTTAGAGTATTGTTTTATTGTAAATATTATATATTGTGCAGAAAGGAAAAATGTAATGTTTGAGACAAATAAAGCTCACGTTTTACTATGGTATAGAATCTTAAAAATACGTTTTATTGTCTTACAATATAAATTATATCTTACGTTAAGTTTATCGCAATGAATACTTTTTCTTCTGCCTCCATAATCTTTTTAATTTCCCTACTCTAATAGCCTTGGTTTTCAGCGAGTTCACGTTCGTCGCTAGAACACTGTATATGTTGTATTCTGGTTCTGCGGTGGATAAGTATTGAAGATGAAAGACGGTAGTATTTGTTCGTGATGATGGAGGAGGCAAGATTTTTTTACTGTTTTGAAAAACTACAAGGGTAAAATTGATGCAATATAATTTTGGTTAGGAGATGAGGTAGAGAACAGGCAAGGTTGGTTGGTTGATTCTCAAATGAATAACTAATTTGGTGCGTGAATGAAATGAACCCTGGTTTTATTATCTCCTTCCAAATAAATATTAATTTAATTATTACAGGTAAGTTTACAGATTATAATTTAGATGCGTGAAATCAAAAGTATGCGTTCTGATGAATTACGAGTTCGATCGAGAGAAGCGCACGATAACCTTATGGTGGAATCTTTGGTAACTGAATGATGTTGCTTTCTTCTGCTGAGTGTTTTATACTGATTCGATACAATAAAAAAATGCTGCTATCAACTACTTGAATATTTTTGATAATCATGCTTATGAGGTTTATTGTGCAATGCATGATTCGTTTCGTAAACTATAAACAATTGATTTTAACTTGAACAATTATGCAGTTTTAATAATTGCGCAAGATTGATTGTCATACAAACAACTTTTATGCATATCATGGTAAACCTATATAGCGGTATTTATTAATTTGCGATATTATTGATTAATTGAATTTTTATATTATTTCGCTAAATTAGCTTTCTATTGACATTTGATTGACCCACATAAAACGCTTGTTTTGTAATTTTAACAATAAAATGTTGCAAGATACATTGTAGTTATAAATTAATGGTTCCCTGCCAAGTCATGCTGGATGGTAGGGTATTCACCCTACATAATAAATATAACGGCGATATAAATTCGGTGCGATGTGAATTTAACGGAAACTTGTAATTGAGTGACATGTCCATTCGATTCTGACCCGCTAATTATTGACCGGCACATTATGAAATAATATGTTGAAATGTATATGAAATAATATTAATTCGTAATATTATGAAACTGCGGATCTCATAACATTAAGAAATCATATTATATATAGGTACTGACTGATTGTACGTGAAAAATGAATATTTAATAAAAATATTAGGTATAATTGAGATCTGGGTGACAGGAATCCGATGGCAACCACATATACATGCTAGAAAAAAAACTTTTGAAAAAAATACGACGCCTAGCGGAACGTAAACTGGATTCGTGCCAATATGCTTTATTACTTGAGCCATGTGCGTCCTGGCTAATTAATACGAAATATATTTTTACAAATAGGTATACATATATCTGACGTGTTATCAAATTATGAATGTCAAATAAACAATTTTACATTCTCAACAAACAGTTTATTGTACATATCTTATTAAATTAATGTAACCATGATAATCCATCAGTTTACAAGCCCTGCCGATGCATTATTATGGTGGTGACGGTAGATACCTAAGTCAACGAGAAGACCTATGAAAAAGTTTTGAAAGAGTGATTAAAGATTTTAATACCAGCTTAAAAAGCCACACTGCTCATGTTTACTACATAACTTTATCAATAACTTTGCTATGTTATACTATCGTCATAGTGTGCCGTCACTGTGTTACTTTTCAGTCTCAAACTGCAAGTCAATTTTCATTTACGGTCATACTTTCTTAGCTTCACTCAATATAATTTATTTAGTTTACAAAGTGTGATAATATTAAGGTCAGATGCAAAGATGTCGACGTTATGTAAAATAAACTAGTAATACTTATGAACACGTTTCATAGTTGACAGATATGATGTAATTAGCTAAACGATACGTAACAAGACAACATCGCTCTATGCATTTAAAAAAATCGTTTTCACGTAACTTATACATAATTTTATATATAAAAAATAGTAGTTCTTTTTATTGTTTTGTTTATCAGTGTGTTAGATAAATAAAAATTACACATTTTCGTGGATACAGTATCTCGTATTTTCAGACCATCGATTTGAATTGCAATATTACGTCAAACACAATTACTTTGACGCAAGCTTACAATGTTAAACTCTTTTCGATAGTTTGAATCAGTGGTTAATAGTAAGTAAGATCTGACATAAAATAATTACAAGATAAAAAGAACTTTTTATAAACAACGTTTTTAAATTTTCTGTTGAATCATATAAACTTGACTTGACTAACTTAAAAGATAAAAAAAAATTGTACTTGATAGAAACACTGAATATTGAAATGTCATTTCATATTGATTTCCATAGTAACGCACGTATATATTATTTAATAATTTAGTTGCTAGGACCAATAATGCAACCTAGCAACCAATAATGGTATCGAAATAACTTTTCATACAAAAAAGAATTCACTAAAAATTAATTCAATTCTGCTTAAAGATGGCTAAAAGTTTAAAAAAAAATGCACTGGCATCGTGTTCTGATATAATCTAAAAGTTTCACATATCTAGCTAGTCGGGAAGTTAGTTAAAAATCGATTGCAAGATTTGTACAGGACAAATAAGAATACGACCTAAGAAAAACGTTGTAATAATAAAATAGTGCACACTAAGCTCTGTCAGTCATACTTAAGGGTTTTCATTTAACTAAGACTAAAAATTGCAGATAGTGTAAGTTAGTAATTCAATTAAACTGTAAACCAAGCCATAATAAATAATCTAATCTAATATATAAAAAATAATATTTGTTTGTGGGTTTGTTTGTTTGTTTGTTTGTTCGTTTTGAATGCACTGCCATACCGTTCATCCGATTGCGATAAAACTTTGTCAACTTATTGCTTGCACTTTCGCGAAGAGTATAGGCTATACTAATATATAAAAATGAATGTCTGTCTGTCTGTATGTCTGTATGTCTGTCTGTCTGTGTGTCTGTCCCGTATGCGTTCTTATACCATTCATCCGATTGCGATGACATTTTGACCAGTTGTTGTGCGCACGCCCGCAAAGGTTTTTGAATTAGTACAACCATCTTCTTCTTCTTCTATTCGTATGCGTTCCTATACCATTCATCCGATTGCAATTAAATTTTGATCAAGTATTGTGCTCACGCCCGCCAAGGTTTCTGAATTGAAGCAACCATTTCTTCTTCTTTTTCATCTATTCTATCTTCTTCTATTCGTATGCGTTCTTATACCATTCATCTGATTGCGATGAAATTTTTGTAAGTTGTTGTGCGCACACCTGCAAAGGTTTCTAAATTAGTATTATATAAAATACAAAGTTCGTTTGATCCAATTTTGGTTTGTTAGTGCATATTAATAACATTAATAACGTTTGCGTATTTTGGATTCGATTTTAATTTAGTGTTCTTTTGTTTGACCTTTACTCCTATTAGAATTATTTTCATTTTGATATATTGTATTACACAGATATTTTAATATTAAAAAAATAATTACCTCTTATTATTTTTTAAATATCTAAGATAAATATAACCACGAAGCGACCCTGTGCGAAGCCGGGTACTTCAGCTAGTAATCAATAAATATTCATCTATCTATAAAATATATAAAATTATGACATCAAATCATAGATATTTTTTTTATATTTTATTGACACAATACTATTTTTTGTATATATGCTTTGGTTAGGCAGGGGTAGTATGAATTTAAAAAAACTAATCAACACCATCTGCAATTCGTACTCTTATTCAATGAAAACAATTAAGTATGACAAAATATGCTCTATTTTTATCAGTTCTCCACAGCCTACCTGCACTATGATAGTTTGGTTTAGGCAGGGTTTAATTAAATTTAAAAAAAACTAACCAATCTCATCTGCAATTTATATTCTTAGTTCAATGAAAACAAATAAGTATGACTGACAAAGTTTAGTATGCACTATTTATGTCAGATCTTAACGGCCTACTTCCGCCTTTTGCCATTATTAATACTGACAGTCTTTCGTGCCTGCGTGGATAATTATACTCGATACAATTTCGCTCCGTGGCATATGAGTAAATAACATACAAATCTGTATTTACTTCATTTTTGTATGCACGACTTATTTATTTTGACAGCTGTCACTTGTGTTTCCAAATCCCGTCAATACGTAGATGGACTCACTCATTATGCAGCACATAGGTAATTTATTTACAGTACATATATAATACGTACATATTTCATATTATATTATAAATAAATTAAACATTAGCTTGCTTATAAGTAGTCAGTGGCGTAACCATACAAATGCTGAGCACATAATGTCTAGAGACGTGCAGAGAGGCTGAGTGTGACTGAATGGAGAGAGAAAGCTTAAAATATATATGTTTGGAGGGCGGTTGTGTAGTCGGCCATTGACCGGAACGATCTGTAGTGCTAGCTTAAGTAAGTCAGTAAGTAACTACACAGCAGTGATGAAGGGTGGAGGTATGCTGTGAGATTCGACATACATATTGTGAACTAAGCCTTGTCAGTCATAGGTACTTATTTATTTTCATTGAACTGATAAAACAATTTGCAAATGGTGCTGGTTAGTTTTTAAAATTCAACTCTGCTTAATCCAATCTATAATAGGTATACTATGGGCGATCTGACAAACATGATGCACACTTTTTCAGTCATACTTATTTGTTTTCATTGAATTAGGAATACATATTACAGATGGTGTTGGCTAATTTTTTTAAATTCATTAAACTCTGCCTAACCAAACCATAATTGATAAAAAATATTCTTCCATCTATAAAATATTTTTTGTCTATTATCTACTATTCATTGGAGTAGGCAGGGTTTAATGGAATTTTAAAAATTAACAAACACTATTTACACACTGTAGTTTTAGTTCAATACAAATAAATATGTTTGACTGACAAAGAGTATTGTATACTATTTATGTCGGATCTTAACAGTCTACCACCACCCTTCGCCACTGCTACACAGTGTCTAAGGATCCAGAAAGGCAAAACCCAGATCGCCAAAAACAATTCAAATGGAATAGTACAAAACTAAAATATATTACAATTAATAGTATTTTTCATAATTAATAACAATTTGTGAGTATTACATTTTAACCGTAAAATAAGTTGACATTGTCAACAATCTACATACATTACTCATAACCGTGAGAGTGTTTATTATTGGACCTGTCAATTTTTTGTTGTTGATCTTGCATATTTATAATTTTAAAGTAAGTAAGTATAAATTTTGGACCTTTTAATTTTTTCATTATTCTTCTAAATTTACAACAGAGCCGAGCTAGAAGGATCACTTGTTATATTTCACGCGGGGAGATAAATATCTTATCGCGAAGTATTTTTGGCACGGCCTTGTTCTCAGGGGCTATCTATACGGGCTAAATCCCTTACGTAAACTCAGTGACGTGCCGAAGATGTCGCAACACGGGGATAAATCACGGGCGTTTATCATGCTTCACCACTGCTACCCCATTTCTTTCTGTCACCTGGTGTGATTCTTCAAAATAGCGATTGAGCGAATGGCTGACGCCACCGTTAAAAATAATTAAGAATTCCAGAAATTTGGCAAGGATATGTAAGATGTAAATTAGTTTCTATTCTATTAAGCTGTGATTCTTAAGATTTTCCCATGTTAAAATTTAATAAAAGTAAATTATCATATTAGTTCATAAGCGGAGCATTACTACAGCGGTTCCACAATATATTAACAGTCTTTTACGAGGAATGATTACTTTTTTTAATAACCATGCTTATTTTCTAGTGTTGGGCAGTCTTTGATGACATGCCACACAGTTTTCGATGTGCAGCTGTCACATGAACAGCATCGTTCTTCAATCAAAATCTTTTTAGATAGGCTGTCAGAGTTCCGTGGCCTGTTAGTATTTATGTGAGTTCGTATGATGTTTTTATGTTACTGGCCAGAGTGAATTTACGCGTTATTGACAGCTTCATTGTATCTTCGTTCAGTTTTTTATTGTGTAACTTAGAGGGAAGTGTGTGTAAGTTTAAGATCTTTTGTCTATTGTGGCTTGCTTAGTATAGAAACGATTGTTAGCCATTCGCTTAAATCATTACTTCCTTGCACTGGAACAAATAAAATACATATTTGCAAAATTTCGGCTCTACCAAAAAGGCCAGTAGTGGTAATGCATCCATAATACGTCCCCCATTGAGAATCTCATCCATTGATGAAATATCTAAAAAAATATCGGAAAATTGCCTTTTCTAAAACTCAGCGATGAATCCCGGATAAGTTCTAATCAGAATCCTGGACAACGAATTATTATGAGGATGAGGACAAATAACGGGACGATCCCAGCCAAACCAGGACATTAGGAAACCCTACTTGAGAGTGATTTTGAATATGTTGTAAAGATAATAAATTAGATCGTAAATCAAAAATAGTATTCAAATACACAACTACTGTACAATTTTATTTTTTGCTTTGTTGCTAGGCATAGAATTACAAAATAGTTACTGTGGTATTTAATTGTGTGTGTGTGTTTTTGGAATAATTTAATAATCAATAAATTTGATATTGTAGATTATTTTTTTCCAAATACTAAAATATTTCACGGGTCTAGGGAGAATATTTGTGGAGGACCGTTCCCCCGTTTGGGAACCACTGAACTAAAGCATGCATACATGGAGTAAACGGTGATATAATTTTAATTAAACGCTCCCATTATCTCTCCTTAATCAGGGCGCCACTGTGTTCTCAGGCAGATTACAAAACGTTTCCTTGACAGGACCTCTGGGTTAAGTTTGAAGGACCAGTGTCGAGGGGCGGTGGTTTTCAAATTAAGGGATGGTAAATCAGAAAGTACATGCATATTATCTAGTTACCTACATTATGCTAGAAACCGTCATCATTTCACTGCTGGTGAAGGTTTTCCTAGATCCTTTTAAAGTTCTGTGGGTACTCAGATTCTGGATAGCAATTGCATGATCCGTTCTCTTATCTCGTCTTTCTTTTAAAATTACACCAATGCATACCTAGTATTTTAAATAAGTAGGTATATATTGTGAAAGGTTAGTATAAGGTTGCTTTGAGCCTTTGTATGGTGCCATGCCCTATCCATTATGGTGTTATGCGTAGCTTTATCCAACTGACGTTCCCTTTAGGTATGCTTACATCAATGACATTAATATGGACGAAGCATCTGGAAAAAAAATGACACTCACCTTTTTGTTGGGTCTGCCGAATGGCATAATCTGTTCTAACGTCATTACAATAAAGGTGATATTGCTATACATTCCCGATGCTTTTTGTCGGGTCTGCCGAATGGTTCGTTTCGAACGGGTTCGCTCAAATGAACATTGACACTAGAAACACTGTTCTAACGCCATTACAATAAAGGTGATATTACTATAAATTCTCGATGCGTGATATCGCATAATGGAAATTGGGTGACGTCTACCTATACATGTGCGAATGTCGCTATGCGCGAATTTACTTGCTAGCTACTGTATTGAGTGCGTTGTCCATTAATAATGTCATTGGCTTACATAATGCAGTATAAACGCTATATATTTGGCCACGTATTTTTTCCGACTTATACCTACGCGGTGTAAATGAGAGCTCTACCTTTCTCAGTACTATTGGCCTGTATCTGTGATAACTATTTTAGAAACCGTGAGTATCAGTTGTTTGTTCTCCCAAAGACCAGAGCTATCCTGCTATTAGTGATACCAATTGAGACGGCAAACTGCATTCAACCAAATCGTTTAAGATATTGATATATTCCACATACCTACATGAGATGAGTTTAGGTGGACGTTGTTTAATATATTTTTTAATTTGATCTTCTTAGTTCTTCAGCGTACTTCCATGTGATTACCTAATTTAGAATACTCTTTTTATTGTATTGTGTTTTTTTACAGTTAGGTACTGATTTTATATCTTTGTTATATTAAAAGTGTTTTAAAATACTATGTCTTTGTTTTTTCGTGTCGTATTGTGAACGTGTTGAATTTGTAATTTTGTAAACTTTACTAAGTATAATAAAAAGATAAATTTGAATCTGAATCTCTTTTAAGGAGTGAATGAGATGGATTGTCATAACAGGTAATTTTTTCACACGCATAAGAACGTGTTTGTTTGATATTTATATATATATATCTAATATTACATGAAAACAAAAACACACACAACACAATATTTCATTCTGTTAATAAGTCATATTATGAAACTGAATTACAGAAGGGTGAGGGTGGACTATGAGTATGGTAAATTATCTTTTTTCAGATCGAGCAACAAAATGGTGTTGGTAAATTGCAGAGTATCTCTCTCTCTAGCTGACCAGTCCACAATCATCCGATTGGGAAGGTGCCTACTGGCTGTTTGTTAAACCATACTTGTTATAAAATGGCGTCAATTTTATCATTGATACATAATCACGATTAGGGAATCCAATCCCGAGCCAAAATTCTGATCCCGGGATTTCGGGATAACAATTTGACAATCCCAGGATCCCGGGACTGGTCCCGGGATTGGCATTTTTTCCATTGTTAATATAAAATTTTCATATTTACAAATATCATTGATAAAATCGATCAAAAATAAATCTAGTTTAATTTATACAATTTAAGACATTTATTGTTAATATAGTATACGTTCAATCTTGGAAATACACAAGTTTAACGGAGTAAATAATATTGTAATTTAAATAATAATGTGAATTTAATAGGAGATTGCTGTTTCTGATAGTAAAGACTTAATGAATGGATTAGCGAGATTTAAAATATTAAAGCAAATAATCATGGCGTACTTATGGCCTTTCCGCTTCATAAATCTAATTAGTCAGACAAATATGAAACTGCTGTAAAACGTATGATATCATGGTGGAATTACTTTGTTAAAAGTGCAAAGCATTGTTTTTTACAATCTTTCCATTTTTAATAATTCACGTGAAAAAATAAAATGAATCGGCAACCTACACATGGGTATAAATCAAACTTCATTCAAACTCAGTTTATTTATAATGTAGTTATTTTTTATTACAAGTATTTTTTCTGTTATATTTTCGTTTTTATTTTATTTTCCATAAAAATTGATAAAAAAAATCAATCCCGAAATCCCGGGATTATGTTTATCAATCCCGGGATTCATAGGTATCGAAAATAGCTCGGGATCCCGGGATTGGAATCCTTAATCACGATGATAGAGTATACGTTTTATAACTTTTTCTGCACTTTTTACTACACTGATACGCCTATTTGCCTGATTACTTTGCATAAAATTAGATCAAATGATATTCGATTGTATTAATATATCTAGTAATAAATAAATAAATAGATAATATATGTTAAACAAATATTTTTAGAATAATATTACATCATTTTCATCCTAGCGCCGGAGCGCAAAGTTATGAAGCATAATATACTCTTTTTTTCAAATTCATTCGAAGCGTATGAATTACTAATACTCTTCACTTTGGTCATATTATGTAAGTATCTATTGAAACATTTTATTTTTATTCTACTGAATTTATAAAATACAAGTTTGTTAAAATATGTTTTTGTATTGTAATATTCCGAAAGAACAAAGAAAATAATAGTTGAACAGAAATGCTAGGGGACCTTTTTGTTATCTCTTCTCGAAGGCACTCGTTTGAAATCCTCCTGTAAAGGGTGAGTGGGGGTGCAAATGTTGACCCACGTCATGCCAGCCAGGCCATATTAGATTACACCTCCACTCAGCGTTCAGGCGCATAAAATATATTTATTTACATCAGCGCTATATTTTAATCAGATTTAATTGTAATAAATTAAGGAAAACATGAAGGCTACTGACAGGTAGACTTTAGGAGTGTGGACCTTCAGCAATGAGGTATATACAGTATCCAAACTAAGAGTGATCTGCTACACTATAACCATTGCCATTATTCAACTTGCTGCCTTGCTGGTAAAAATCTTGGCAATAATACCATTTTCAGTCACAGATTAAGTTGAATAAACAGATGTAGTATTTCTATGTAAAACTACTACGAAATAGATTATAAAATTCACCCAATTCCGAGAACAAACACAACAGTTCTACCTACTATTGTATTTTAGCATAAATAACAAATAACATTCGATGATTCTGCCAGTCAATGGAAATGGCATACTGAAAGTCACCTTATTTAAAATTGATTTATTATACTGTGTACTTATATTCAAATTTTCGCAAGGGGGCCTCCAAGCCTGCAAAAATATCGGACATCCTAAAGTCGCAGCTGAGCGTGCGGATTCTCATTATATCTGGACCCTTAAGTGCCATTATATTTAACAGCCCAAAGGTTTTAGACATGTTTCGTTCACTCATCGTGATTTCCGAGTACCCATTAACCTAATCCATAATAATATGTTAGTACTAGTCACAGGGGAGTTTTATAGAGTTATTTTACTTAAATAAATACTAAAAGGTTTCAAACTAGAAATAAATTACATTCGAAGTGCTTTGACGCAAAATTACATTCCTTTTACTGGACAGCCATACAATTTTTTTCCAGGACTCTCCGATCAGTGATATCTTTATCTAATCCTGATTTCTGAGTGCCCACTAAACTAATACACAGCTGATAAGTTTCTAAATTCTAATTATTAATTTAAGTTTTGTACTATTCCGTTTGAGTCGTTTTCCCGATCCTGGGGCCTTATGTTAGAACTTGCGAGTTGTAGTCGCCCGGTCGGCATGACGTCATATGACATCATTGTGACGTACTACAGGAGTGATAATAGCATTCGAGGAAATAACGCTACTAAAATAGTGGCGTTATCCATTGTCCCCATACACAAATAGGTGTTTCAGCATAATAATATCTATGGTGAGCCGTGCGCGTTGGACGGCTTGCCTCGAGCGTGTATTGGCTGACGTCACAATTACGTCATGTCGTCGGGTGACTTCATATCACTAGTTAGAACATAGGGCTGCTGTGATTCGCCTTTCGGCATCTTCGGGAACTATTCGCACTCACCAATCGTAAATACACACTGATGACGAATACAGTTAATTATGTTTTTTTATAAATTACTAGCTGACCAGGCAAACGTTGTTCTGCCATATAAATTATTTCTAGTGAATATTTTGGTTGTTAACGCTTTCGCTGCTGAAGAGATAATGAGATTTTAATTGCCCCCTTTAAAATGCACGTTAATTACATCGATCGGCCGCCTGGTCATTACGCGCCGTGTGCGTCTTCCGCGTCTTCCGCGTCCAAAGTATTAAATAAAAAATAACGAATGTATCGTAAGTGTGTGGGGATGGGATCTATGACAAAAAGAGGAATAGAGCACTGTAGACGATGACCGCCGATAAAAATAAAAAAAACATCAACCATTCATTTTCTCAATTCAAAATGAGTAATGATGTTCATAATGAATGAATTACCTGTGACAGGATCTCGTTGTTTACTGTTTATGCAATATCCGTCTTGTCCCTTCCAGAAAATTAGCGGATATTGGAGAGCGTCGTATGAACGGTGTGTGTCAGCGATGAACTCCAGATTATTGTTTCTTCTTCGAATCACGATTTCTCGCGTCGATGTGCGGTCGCCAACCATGATTCCAGCAATGTCGTCAACAACAGTCGCATTGAATCGACGTACGTGCTCTCCAGCTGGTGTTTTATCAGGATTGATGACAATAGCGTGATTGTCACTTTGCAATTCGTGCATGTGTGCTTTGAAGAATTTCAATAATTCATTGTGCTCATTCAACAGGGCGTCCAGTCCGCCGACGATGCGCCTGGCATTAGGCGAATTGAGGCTATTTTAGCTGCAACGTGCATCCACATGATTGATGTCCTCACCGCCGCGCCCATGAAGTAGATTTGTAAAAATGTATGTGGTTCGTTTGGCATTAGCAGCAATGAGCCTACTTTGTGGTATACTTGACCTTTGATTTTGAACGTAGAATGGAATTGTTGACCATTTGCCGCAGTATTGTGAACTATTTCTGTTGCTCCGGAAGAAGTCATTTGGAAGCGTGAATTGAATGTGCGAATGGACTTCAGGAACAGGTTTGAATCTGGAACCGTGCCAATGAGCAAGCTGTTCAATGGTTGTGGTGGTATCTCAATTTCTGGTAGTTGCATTTTTCCTGATGCGCAACACATCCCGGCTGACTCATGTTTGAATTTGAGCGCATGACAATGGAGACATTCTTTGTCCATAGCACCAATCAGCACTTTCGGATGAGCGGAATATTCAATATCTGGCTCGTACTCGAATGCGAGACGAAGGAACGAAGCGGATGTAAATGTTCGATGTACTTGTTGGCGTTGCCGGTCATTTGCTCTGCGTGTGTTAACTATGAACCGGCGCGCTTGGCTCCGTTCCAATTGTCGTTGTTGATTTCGTTCAGCTCGTGCCTCTTGTGATTGAGATGCACGCAATTGCGACATGCTTACACGCACGTTTATGTTATCTTGTTGGATTCGTTCGTCTGTTCTTTCTACTCTACTATTTCGCATGTTTGTTGCTTTATTCGTTCAACGGCCTAAATGGCCCCCCTTGCATCTTGCTAGCATTGTGCACTGTAATACACGCACATAAAAATAGATAAATTAAAATAAATCGTACAAAATTTTGCACGCACTGCGTTGTGATTTGCCGAATGAAATGTCAAAATGACGCGACGCTTCTCTTGAATTCTTCTCGGACGTAGTGCCATCTGTCATTCAACCACATAAATAATTTCGTTCTGTTTGAAATACGAACGACGGTTAAATTTGTTCATACAAAAATAATAAAATCGCGATTAAAAAATGGGAGGATGGGGGTAGGAAAATGAAAATTTGAGGTTATAAGTATTTTTTTATACCAAATAATAAAAAAAATACAAAAAAAAAATTGTCAAAAAAATAAAAGAAAATTTTTATGGATAGAGATACCCTAATCACCTAGCGGTATGAAATATACTTGTTGACCTATTCTCATACCTAAAAAATATACATAAAAAAAATCATAAAAATCGGTTGAGCCATTTCGGAGGAGTTCGACCACAAACATCGTGACACGAGATTTTTATACGAGGGTGGGTCAATAAGTCCTTAGAAAAGCCGACAGGTGGCGCGACTAGTACTGCAAGCGGTTTGTTTTCATGCAGCGGCACTACCGATTCAGTATGCTGCGAAGTTTCAATCAGATTGGTCGGGTTGTTGTGTGTTTCTCGTACATTTAAAAATAAAATTTGCTTGTGGAAAATGGAAAAATGGAAAATGGAGAAAATTGAGTTTATAGCTGTTATTAAACATTTTAATATAAAAGGGTTAACAGCAAAGGAAATAAAAAATGAGTTGGATTTAGTTCACGGCATATCTGCTCCTTCACTTGCAACTATTTATAACTGGTTAAATGAATTTAAACGTGGTCGTACATCAACAAAGGATAAACCACGCTCAGGACGTCCTGTAGAGGTGACTACACCAGAAATGATCAATAAAATCCACGATATGGTGTTAAGTGACCGAAGATTAAAGTTGAGTGAGATAATTGAGGTTACAGGGATCTCAAAAGGTAGCGTCATTTCTATTTTACATGACAAATTGGGCATGAAAAATATTTCTGCAAGATGGGTGCCGCGTTTGCTCACAGTCGGCAATAAACGCAGTAGGGTGGTGGCCTCTAAAGCCCTGTTGTCGCTCATGCAACGCAATCCGGATGAATTTTTTCGTCGCTTTGTGATTGTAGATGAAACATGGATACACCACTATACTCCCGAGACGAAAGAACAGTCAAAGCAGTGGATTGCGAAGGCAAACCATGTCCAAAGAAGGCGAAAACCGTAAAATCAGCTGGTAAGGTTATGGCTACTGTATTTTGGGATGCACGTGAAATTATTTTCGTTGACTATTTGGAAAAAGGAAAAACAATAACAGGGGATTATTATGCATCTTTATTGGACCAGCTAAAAAACAAAATTGAAGAAAAACGGCCTCATTTAAACAGGAAAAAAATCCTCTTTCATCAGGACAATGCCCGTGTTCACACATGTTTACGATCAATGGCTAAAATTGAAGAATTGAAGTTCGAATTGGTCGACCACCCACCGTATTCGCCAGATTTAGCCCCCAGTGACTTTTTCCTTTTCCCAAACTTAAAAAAATGGCTAAGTGGACAACGTTTTTTTTCAAATGAAGAAGTCATCGATCGGACAAATGCTTATTTTGAGGACCTTCCGAAAACTTATTTTTCTGACGGTTTAAAAAAAATTGAGAAACGTCTAACCAAGTGTATTGAGCTCCAAGGAAATTATGTTGAGAAATAAAAAAAAAATACAAAAATAAAACCTGTTTTAATGCTTTTTTCTAAGGAATTATTGACCCACCCTCGTATATATAGAGATTAACTAAATATTATTAAAAGAATGTAAAAACCTTATTACCTACTAAACAAAGGATCAAATGTTAAAAACACATTTTGAATATTTGCGGTGTTTGTAAAAACCTGTAGTAAATACATTAGATCAGTGGTTTCCAAACTTTATGTTACTACGCCTCCCTTTTAAAAAAATCTAATCTTGGCGCCTCCCCCCTTATTTCATTAAATAATACAGTCACCTTTTTAAATAGTCAACAGTGTACCTACTAATACAAAAATGAAAAAATTATATAAAAATAAACAAGGTTTTACCACTTAGGTATATTATATACTTACATTTTTTAATTAATTTGTTTTTCATGCGACGAATGTGCTTATTTATTAGCACAATCAATTTAAATAGTAGTCAATCCAAATTCATCATCGTTCATTGACAAATGGATTCTATCATGGGCCCCATATCATGAAGCGGGCCCCCAGCCCACTTCTTTTTTTACTATTAATAAAATAATGTGAAAAGTGCATTAGCAAACTAACCAAAAACTCAGTATATAGATTTTTGTTTGCTTCAATATATGGCGTAGTAATCATTTAAAAGTGGAGACATGGCGAACTTATTTTTTTTGTAATTTTGATTTCCAAAGTTCCAATTTTTTATGAATGCCTTCACTTTGTCTTTTTAAATCAGTGAATGCATTAGTGGTCCTTGCATTGATTTATTCACTTTTTTTTTAAATATCAACCAAATGGACAAGTTTAACAACAGAATTATCGTTCCTAAACAAATTTTCCTCAAATTTCAACATTATGATTAATTTGACGCTTTTAATAGCTAGCGCGCTTCACAATAGTATAGATTTATAGAAGGTAGGTATTATAAAATAAGTCTTCATATTTGCAGACAGGTTTGCAACCTTTTATAGGACTGTTTTTTGTGTAGTTTATAACTAGCGGCCGTTTTATAAACTATGTATTTGTAAATTGCAAACCTGTGGCTTCATTAATTGTGTTAAACTTTTCGCGCCTACCTTTGCAACACTCCGCGCCAGGGAGGCGCGCCTCCCAGTTTGGAAATCGCTGCATTAGATACTCACCATTAATACATTCAATAAGCACATTAAACTGTCATTAATCGTAAACAATGGAACTTGATAACGTATTGGAAATTTAATAAAATAATGAGAAAAATATACTTACATATCAAATAAAAAACTGATAAACCATGTATAATCCATAATTGAGTCGCCTAGAGTCGTAATTCACATTTTTCAATTTTGTCATTTTTGAGTTATATACCAATTAGTGATACTATACAAAGAAAACTAGTTGACTATCAAAGGTCACTTTAAACCATATGAAAATTGTTGACAAAGTTGACTGTTGGTGTCACGTTTTTCAATGAATAATGTGAGTTCTGTCATCAATGCCTTTCTAACCAATCAGGGAGCGCTATTTCTCATGGTGTTCTGAGTGTCTGCAGCCTTGGGAGTATTTTAAAATATACTCGAATATAAAAAAAAATAGTGTAAATCGACGCACTCACTCTTTAATATTCAAGGGAGTTCAATGCTTTTCTTATAATTATAAAAAAACATTGCTCTGGTGGTTTTTGCGATTATCTCAAAACTCGATTTTAGGAATATGTAACTTATGACCCAGGCAACTCAATTATGTAAACTGAATGAATTAACAGTGTTCAGACTTTAAGAATTCAGTTAAACACAGTACGTATATTTACACGCTAAGTTCGCCCCCCCCCCTTTTTCACTTTATATCATTTATACCTCTTCTTGGTTCATTCCCACATGGTTGAGGATCTTGACCACCTTGAAATTGTGTTATCTTTGAGCGACCAAGACTTTCCACCCCTCTCGATCCTCTGCTTCTCTCAGGACAGAGTGCATGCTACCTCCATTCAGTTCCTTCACTTGGCCGCTCCAACGCACCGACACTCTCATCTGCTTTGCCTTCCCTGGAGGCTACCCAAAACCACCAGCTTATCCGGTCCGTGCTGAACAATATGTCCAAAAATATGCAGATTGTGTCTCAGATATATTGTCGAAAGCTGATTTTTTATCAGTAGTCTCTAAGTTGGTCATGTGTTCTGTCCAAAAAAATACGAAATATTTGGCGCCAATATCACATTTTGAAAAACCAACAGTATTTACTACTATAGATAATATACATAACAGTTTATAGTCTCGTATGTAAGCTCTCAGATTGGATAAAACAGTGGGCTATTAGAGAAGGTCAGCTGGATGTAAGGATTGGTAGGCTCTGCAACTGTTCTCTATCTATCTCTTATATTAATTATTATTGTTCATAATCACCAGTATTACTATGAAGTAGTTTTGCACCTCTTTCAATGTCAAAAATGTATGATTGTCATCTAATAAACGGTTCGCAAAAGTTGATGTACCTATCCTTTTCTAGTCTTTAGGCTGCCAAGTGCAAGAAATTATAATATTATTTAATTGTCTTGTAGTTTTCCTCAGGTAAAATTTTGGAAAATTATTGCAACTAATTAATTAATGAGGTATTTGTATTGAGGCCACTATTTCCAAGCTCGGCTCATTCCCAAAAACATATTATGCGGCAAAATGAAATAAACTGTTATACAGACAAACAAGACTAAGTTGTATGATTTTTTAGTTAATTAGTAGTGTAGCATATTTCAAATAGTAGGGAAACTTATTCATTTAAATACTAATAAAAAAAATCGGCGTGTGTGTGTATTTATGTACGCGCGTTAGAAGTTATACTTCTTTGGCGTAACAAAATAAAATAATCGCACACCGCGTTAGTCAAAATTCACATCAACCAAAAATATTCAAACAGTTAAAAATAGTTTTAACATAAACTAAATATGTAATACCAAACAAAAGTAACGTACCTATCATACTTAAAAATATTAAGCTTAGTTTTGACAGCTAATCATATATAAAAAGAACTAGGTACAATTCACAACGCGAAAGAATATTTTTCACGAAGTAAAATAATCCATACTTCTTATTCTATGGCCACTGTGGTCGGCTATGATCACATCATTGCGCGAGACGTCATGTTTCAGATCTGTCAAATAATAAAGTATGATATAAGATATAATTGATTTTTTAATAGCCCCATATCAATAAAACCTATAATAAAGAAGGGCCGCGTATTGGAGTGCCACTGGTTTATTTTTAGACACTTTAACTTATATCACTAAATAAATTATTTAATTATTTCTCGTTGTTTTTATTTTATTTTGGCCAACAACAATAAATTCGTTTCCTAGGTAACGGAACAATTCTTCGTACATATAATAATAAATTCGCTGCCTAGGCAACGGAATACATTATAATATTATACTGTATAATCGTTACGATTGCGTTATCATACTGTGGCGTAAAGGCAGTG
Source organism: Rhyacophila brunnea (assembly GCF_057557595.1). NCBI lineage: Eukaryota > Metazoa > Arthropoda > Insecta > Trichoptera > Rhyacophilidae > Rhyacophila > Rhyacophila brunnea. Next base: position 15,343,454 of record NW_028232893.1, on the reverse strand, counting down.
CGTTTGACTGACAACCGAACAATCGTGGTTCGAATTCAATCGAGTGCGATTTTTTTGAAAAAATAAATTATGTGTCACATGTCACACGCTCTATTTACATTTTAACGTTTGTATCAAGCCGAGTTTGAAAGCGACGGTTGGAATGAGCCGAGTTTGGAAATATTGGCTTTAATTTTTGAATAGTTATCGAATCGTCGAAATCAACTTAAAATACAGAGTTTTGTGTATTTTTAAGTGATATATAATGTTGTATGTCGGATTTAGGCACTCATTAAATTAGTACGCATTTAATTATGCAAAGGGAATAAATAAAAATCTTATTTCCAGCCTTTCTATGGCATCCATGAGCTTCTTCTTTGTTTGCTTAACTGTAGAGAGATTTCCCGTTTGAAATTAAACGCAAATATTGAAGTTTTGTGTAAACACATACACTTATCCATTGATTTATTTACACATAAAATATCCACCAATGTGTACGTCTTCTTTGGAATAATTAAAATAATTTTCAGTATATAATTGCTTTAATGTAGTAAGTACATGTCAAAGACTTAGATGATAATCGTCTCTACATCAATGGAGCGTGAATATAATGTATTCTATAGTAATAATAAAAATACAGCTTAACTTTAATGTTTGTCTCCGATTTTAAAACAATTGCTATTTAATTTTTAAAAGAGTTTTAATACCCCAGAACAAAAGGTAGTTTATTGTTAAAAAAATATGTATATTTAAAAACTAGTGGAATACTGTTTGCGCTTTTAATTGTGGACTGTAATTTTGTGACGAAACGATTGTGATGGTGAATGTGGATGCAGGGGGGGGGGGGTTATGTTAGGATGCCAGGCACTAACCTTATTGCTGTTGAGGCTTCCTCCGTGGTCTGGTTGCACTAATACTCGCTTTTCCACCGTCCACGAATAATCTGACGTTTGTGTGACTCTTCAAACGAATTGTACCGTAAAAGAGGACCGCTAAATAATAACTGCTCCAATATAGCCGAGCGGTTACTGCTTTGGCTTATAATGTCGAGGTCCCGGGTTCAAATTCCGGGTCTGAAAAATTCATTTGTCATAGTACTTAGTATGGAAATAATAGGTTGAGCGAGTGGCTAACATCGATTTCTCGTAAAAAATATAAATCTCTTAATACAACCTCCACTATGTGAATGTCCATTTATCTTCTTAGGATCGAATATGTTAAAAATAAGAAAACAGATAATATCAAAAAAAAATAGGATAATTGATGAAGTTATGGACAGCCTGGGAAGACGTGAGAAGCTAGTTTAAGCTTGGAAGCGACGCTTGGTGTCCATATGCCCCACCCAATGAACGAATATTAACTATTAGAGCCTTTTTTAGTACAGAACTAAAAATATTTTATATTGAATGACCATACATATATTTATAAAAAAAAGGTTTTAGCTAAATGGATTAGAAAAAAAATATACGCGAATGAATGTCGTAGATATTTCATCTTTCGAATTTTGTCAAGTCATTGCTTCGTATCGAATGTCTGTTCGGTTTTATATTTCAACATTTTTCGACATATTTTAGGGTAGGTCCACATATTATCCGATTCAACCCTGTATAAGCATTGAACTAAAAATGGTATAAAGAAATTTCTAGTTAAATACGGTTTGATAAACTATTTAACCTTACACTGAAGTCTGTCCTTTGTGAGGTTACGAAGCAAAAACTGTACCAATACTAGAGCTTAATCACAGTGCGCAAAAAATAAAGGTGCCCTACTAAAACAAAATAAATCGTATTTTTTAAGCTTTATTTTTGTTATCATAACTTAATTAATTAGATTGTGTATTTTTAAATGCGTTATGCCCAATGACATTAGTTATGCCCGATATATTAATTTCCATGCCACGTTACGTTACTCGAAATGTATGGATGTCTCCTACATTAAGAGTACATGTTTCACATGCATACGTGAGCACTGGTAACACATATCTGTTGAACACTTTACGATTAAAGTTGTGATTATATTGAGATGCATGTCGCGTACTGTCATGGCGACAAATTTAGTCTATGGTTTCATCATTTTGCAGAATATTTTGAACGATCATCATCTCTGTAAATTCAATGATGGAGGGTGTCAACTCTAATGTATTAATATTTTGAATTATTATTCATTATTCATGCTAATTTCAATTAATTTTAACAGTTTCCATCATTGAATTTATAGGATAGTGATCATTCAAAATATTCTGTGGAGTGACGAAGCCATAGACTAAATGCCCGAATGGGCTCATTGCCAGTTTGAATCTACAAGAAATTTCATCATACATACCTACTACTGTTAGTTGACATATTTTGTATCCGAGATATTCGTAACTGTTGACCCATTTAAGTGTCATTGATGAATGAATCAGATTATATTTTATCATTTAATACTCATAGTGATGTTTTAAAAATTGAAACAGTCTACGATTGCCATTGATATTAAAACTGTAGTGACGTGACTTCGAAAAGATACCAATAGATAGCGCGGCCCATTAACTAGACGCCGCAAGCGTTATGTAGACGGTTTAGGATTTAATTCTATGTTAACTCCGTAATTTTTATCTCTCACAGTCTTACATCCAGTCAGCATAGTCTGATTAGCTCTGACCCTTTTGATCATACAGGTCCTGTACTTTGAGACTAAGCACCATACATTATCGAGATTCGTTTCTAGTGATAAGTGTGGTTTATAGTTGTCAAATGTGATACCTACCTGAACTGAACTAATACTTTGGTAAATTCGTCTAGTTACTTGGTCGAGCGAGTCATCTGATCTTGTTAATCTGTTTTCTTGTACCGTTTGAAGTATTCTCTGTTATTATTGATTAATCTCGGTGAACTCTGAATAAATACGAAAACCGGAAGTGTTTCTATTCTATAAATAAAAAAAACATACTATAAAACTATTTATCAGTTCATAATATAATTATTTTAATAAGACAGACTACTTTCAATATTAACAAAAAATCTCTAAATAGTGTTTTACGTAATATCCAATTTTATATGTTAATATCATGAGTCGGGAGTGATCGAGTTGAATGCCAACTTCTTTAAAAAATATGATGGTGGAATGGCCTACATTTTATAAGATTGAGGCTTCAGCTGCGCATTGGAAGACATTTTGGTCAAGGACATCAATATTATCATGCCTTTTCAGCAATCTAAAGATTTCGAAGAAAAGCTTAATTTTATGTAGATATATATTTTTTATGTATATAAAAAAACACATAACATTACAACTTACGTTTATACGATATAAACTTTTACAAATAAATTAATATACCTAGTTATTTACCTACATATTTTTCATATTTTCCCTGACTGTAAAATTCGGTTTGTTAGCCGCCTCAGGAAGGAGTTTCGTTGTTTAACAGATTTTTTACGAGGATAAATGGATGTAAATCACTTGCTAAGTGAAGGTTTATGATCTGGATCTAAACACATATTAAAAAAATAATATTCAAACCTGAGTCTCAGCGCAGCTATTCTTAACAGTTAACACTTTAGCACGTTTCCGTTAATTTCGTTGGTCCAAATTAACACGGAAGGCATTCCATACACAAGACGGTATCTGCAATAATTGGTAAATTCGTAAAACGGCAAAAATTTAGGTTGGTAAATATGTCGGTCAAATTCGGGTATATTCGTGCGGTATGCCTTGAAACGTCAAACATAACCTTCAATTTTATTAATCATGTTATAGAATGTAATAATAGCACGTTATAGCATGTAATATTATATTACTACTAGCTGCTACCAGTGACTCGATAATTGACAGCTTGTAAAGAACTATAAATTAAGGCGGCGGCCGTGACGTAATTATTTTTTAAAATACTCGTATCTTGCATCTCAATTCTCAATATGTAAAAATGACGTAATTTATCTCGCTCTTAAAGTTAACACAGCCAAGAGAGGGGCTGTTAAAAGATAGCACTTTTTGACAGTTCAAACGGTTAAATTATTGTAATAATTAACTTCCTGAACATATAAAGTGATATATGTGATGTATTTATCAAATTTAGCTCTTTTTCGATGTTAAGTGATATGTTAGTTAATTGGAATAATAATATAAACTGACACATTGCCACCCGTCCATTGCGAAAGCTGTAGGTATATACACATAATATACTTACTGTGAAACTTGACTGATGTTAGTTTACGGGGAATGACAGGAAATTTGATATGATTTTGATTCAAAGGATATAATATAATAATTGATAATAGGTAATAGGACAGATTGTGTAAATTTTACACGGCACATTGACTTTTAATCTACAGATCAAGGCCCACAATTAAAAAGCAGGCCGTGATATGAAACTATAAACTTTGATTGTAGTGTTAGTTATTGTTCATAGTTTGAGTGAAAAATGGTAAGCTAATTGTAGAAAACTACGACTACCATTGTAATTCACAATTCAGTGTCACAGTCTGAATAAAATCGGCCTTGCTACAGACTAGGGATTCCAATCCCGAGATCCCGAATCCCGGGATCCCGGGATCCCGAGCTATTTTCGATACCTACGAATCCCGGGATTGATAAACATAATCCCGGGATTTCGGGATTGATTTTTTTATCAATTTTTATGGAAAATAAAATAAAAGCGAAAATATAACAGAAAAAATACTTTTAATAAAAAATAACTACATTAGAAATAAACTGACTTTGAATGAAGTTTGATTTATACCCATGTGTAGGTTGCCGATTCATTTTATTTTTTCACATAAATTATTAAAAATGAGAAAGTAATTCGACCATGATATCATACGTTTTACGGCAGTTTCATATTTGGCTGACTAATTAGATTTATGAAGCGGAAAGGCCATAAGTACGCCACGATTATTTGCTTTACTATTTTAAATCTCGCTAATCCATTCATTATGTCTTTACTATCAGAAACAGCAATCTCATATTAAATTCACATTATTATTTATATTACAATATTATTTACTCCATTAAACTTGTGTATTTCCAAGATTGAACGTATACAATATTAACAATAAATGTCTTAAATAGTATAAATTATACTAGATTTATTTTTGACCGATTTTATCAATGTTATTTGTAAATATAAAAATTTTATATTAACAATGGAAAAAAATGCCAATCCCGGGACCAACCCCGGGATCCCGGGATTGTCAAATTGTAATCCCGAAATCCCGGGATCAGAATTTTGGCTCGGGATTGGATTCCCTACTACAGGACCCAGAAACACTTTTTGCAGATATATGATAGCCAAGGATTGTTTTCTACTGTAAACCTACGTCGAAATCTAAAAAAAGCTGGGAATGTTACGTAAATAGGTACGCCATGAAAGCGTTTATTTATTGCTAAAGATTTTCTTTTGCTCATAAATACTGTCATGTAAATTTAATGAAATGCCTCTTTTCTCCTCATGTATGTATATTGTACGTATATACAGAGTGAAACATGGCAGGGTATAATATTATGACCTAAGGGAAAGATTTATATTAGGGATAAGTAAGCAGACTACATCTTTTTTTATACTCTGCGACAGCGGGTTGCAACATTTTTATAATCAAATGCATGTTAATTTGAATATATTATGTATTATTGGGAAAACCTCAACATACACTTATAAGAAAATATCTGGATTTTATTTTAGACCAAATAAAATTTGAACCCACATACTTAATATCGTAATAATAACTTCGAATAAAACAGTGAACGATACATAATTTGAAAGGTAATAATATTTGGGGATGATGGGGGTGTATGAATATAAAGTCATTGTTGCTTCGATGTTGTGAGGAGAGAGTTTATTTATCGTTACAAGAAGTCGCAAAACAGAATAGGATTAAACCATATTTTCACTTCGTAATCTTCACTCACAGTTTCTTAACTTCAGCTTAGTCTGAGTAGCTCTGACTCTTTTAATCATCCAGGTCCTCTATTTTGAGACTAAGCACCTTACACTATTGACATCTGTTTCTAGTACTTAGTGTGGTTATCTAGTTGTCAAATGCGATACACACTGAAAGTGAACTAATCCTTTGGCAAGTTCATCTGCTCATTGGATCGAGTTATCTTAACTTATTAATTTATTTCCGTGTACCGTTTGTATTAACCTTTATTGTTGATCAATCTCTGTGAACGTTTGTGAAGTGTTTCTATTTTTTTTTTTTTAATAAACAATCTTATAATGTTAAATTAAGATAATGTGCAGTGATGTCCCGTGGGGGTAGGCAGATTGAGTGTCACTTGGGGGCGGCAGTTACTCGAAGGGCGGCAAATCGAGGAGAATAATTAATTAGGCATATATAAAAATCGTTACACGGTTGGAACAAAATTTATTAATTAACATGGTTTAACAGGGCTGTTCGCGATGTCTAGCTTATTTTCGTTGTCCTCGGACGTCATTTTCTTGATGACAAGCAATGACAAGTGCAGATTTGCAAATTATATATAGGTACCTATTTACCTGAAACCGTGGAAACTCGCAATATTGTCTATTTAAGTAGTGATGGCATTTAAATTAGATATAGTGGTATATATCTTGTTTGTAATATCTGGGGGTACATACAGCACATTTTTCAGATATTGGAGTCATGAAAGGATGATAAAAAAATATGTATAAAAATGGGGGGGGGGGGGGGGGGATTTTGGCGCTGCTTAGCGGCGGCATTTTGTCTAGGGAAGTCACTGATAATGTGTATTTATTTAGACAATTGTGACAAATTTTGATTCCTACTGAGTGTTTATAGCATACTATTTGACAGTGACATACCAAAGGAACGACATTATTTTTATCATTCAGTGCTCGCGGACAGCGAGTTGTTGACTACTGATCTGTAAAACTTTTTATATAATATGATAATGGCAATTATTAACGTACATAATTATAAATTCTTTAGTTTAATGCTAATAATATATCAACATGATATTAAAAACGTTAAAATTAATAAAAAATTCACGGACGATACATTATGAAAGGTCACTATAGAGTAGATTGGCATTTCTCAATTAATTTTACCAAGGATTCTGATTAATATAACGCAGCACATACTACATTATGAAAATAATTCAAAATAAAAATACATTACGACTGAAGAACTTTGGTTCAAAATAGCGTTAGTTTTATTGGCCGCTCAGGTTAGAGTTCAGGTGTAAATAATATCGCAACTTCACACCATATTGCGTTAATGAGTACCTACCAAAAACTTTACAAATTGGGTGTTAATAGGGGGTTAATGTTCAAGCCTCAGGAATAGGGTAGGCTTAATATTTATACATACCGATAATAGTAACGATAGGTTATATTTCAAGTTGTATTAACCCTTGCCAAACATTTTGTACCTGTAATTCAAATATACTATTGGGTAGTCAGTGTGTATTATTTTATAAGAAACATTCATTCGCAATATTTAGTCGTAGCAGATTTTTAAACCGTTGGTGATCTGGATACGATTGAGCCAGAATAGGAAGATGTAGTCTAATAACCTATAAATAAATAAATAAACGGTTTAAGCTTTCTTGCATAAGTCTATATTATATCATTATAAAGTAAAAAAATACCATTCCAATCATAAAAGCATACAAACTAGTAAATATATTAACTAATTCAGTATTTCTATACGAAGCAAGAGGTAAAAACATAAGCAGAGTAACTGCTGCAACTCTCTTCCTTGCGCACAAGTGAAACCGTGCTTGGATAGCTGAAACGAATGAAAAAGCAGCTTTAGCACATGCAGCGATGCGACATTTTGCTATTATACCTGAGCCCCATGTCCCATCGACGCTATAATGTGGCAGTAGGTACATTAAAAGTTCAAACACAATAATATGATCATGTTACGTGCTGTCACAAGCTGGGGCTACGGAAAAAAGTATGTAGTGTCATTTTTTTGGCATCAGACTGATGCTTCCATCCCGTAGCACATTTTGAACATTTAAACGAACATTGTCTTGTAATTTTCTAAGTCTGCCGAAATCACCAGAACAGTGACCTCACCTCACGCGTACCGTGCTATATCGACACCCGCATGGCTCAATGAACGTTTTTTTTTATCATTTTATACATGTTTACACATTTTTGGCTCACGTGTTTTTTGTTTTTAGTGGTTGGCACTACGAATTTTCTATAAGAATAGAGTTATGTTCAAAATATTATCTAGTAATTTTAATAAAATTATTTAAAATTAGCATGAGTATTGAATAATAATTAATAATACTAAGTAATACATTAGAGTTGGCACTCTCCATTATTAAATTTATAGAGATAGTAATCATTCAAAATATTCTGCGGAATGATGAAACCATAGACAAATTTTTTCGCCGTACCTACCAGCATTTGACAGCACATGACATGACCATAATGTAATTGCAGTATAATCTTACTTAATGTTGTAATATAGTAATAACGTAGTGTGTTTTGTGAATGACAACACAATAATTACATCGATAAAGTCAACGTGTTGAAGTCCACACAATTGTCTATGTGTGACCGGACTAAAACTATTTGGGGGTGAGATTGTAACTGAAAAATTGACATAAATTATTATCAACCAAGGCCTGAACAAAAATGAACCAAATATCTCCACTCTATGCGTTAGAGTAAGATAGAATTTCTACGGCTGAATTTTAAAACTTTGAAAACGTCGCCAGAAAAAAAATATTTGGCTGATTACATGCATTTAAAAACTCCGAGCACGTGTTACTGAAGTTTATTGTTTTTGTGTTAAATATAAAGTTTGAGGTTAGTTATTTTATGGTTAACTATGTTGTGTTTAAATTTGGTATACGTACTGAGAAGCAACACGATGGTATAACGTTTCATAGTTAAGTTGATAATAATAAAATCGTTGTTATACTGTGCGTTATACGCTAGAAACACGGCTCCGTTTTGCCGAAAAATAGGCATTCTCCATACATCATTACTCTAAGTTATTAACGCTAATAAAACTCCCATAGAGGTGTCTCATTGACAAAGGCAGTTCTTAATAATTACACATTGTAATTTTCTTTAAAATGCTTTTAGTTTTGTAACTTTTTATCCCAAACTATATTAGGTTTGTAAAGAGTTTCACTTGATTATTAAAAAACTGATGCCAGTGATAACAAAGTCATTGTTATGAGACAACTCGAACTCTTGTTTAAAAGCACAAAGAATAATAATAATATAAGCACGCTGAAAGGCGCCGTGACGCTGCCGACGTCGTCGCGTCATTTTTTGAACGCGTTTTATCCCTCATTTTATATTTTAAGCCAGTGAGAATAACGTGTTTTGTTCATATATTACGTTTCAACGTAGATAACGACAGACGGTATCAGTGTGTCATTAATACTACACCTATATTCAAAGAGGCCATTTTGCACACACTGAATGTTTAATAATATTACTATGTATATATTAATTAAAATAATTAGTTCCAAGTACCTAATTATAATAACAATAACAATCACTACCGATTTCGTCGGTTTTAATAAGACATTAGCAACTAATATACGAAACTCATTTTAAAGCTATTATAATTAACAATTTAATGGTAAAAATATTTATTAATGAGACAAACACTAATTAAAATTAATATGTTAATATATAATATAATAATATATTAAATGGTTTACTAAAAACATACGATTGCGTCGGTTACATTAAAAATAATAATTCTGAAAGCTTGTTTTGACAAATGAAATATAATTCTTAATTAAATTGAAGTTTGGTTATGAGACTGCCAAAAAGCTGATTCTGGTCTAACTGCAATTGTTTTTTTTAACGTTATATCTCATATATCATGTCGATATATAGCATATATTTCCTTCACCGAGAAAAAAAAAAAGAATCGCATTCGTTATGTTTACAATAATTCAGAAAATTTGGTTTGACAAATGAAATAATATTCATAATTAATTGAAATCAGCATGAATAATGAGAAATAATTAAAAATACTAATATATATTAGAGTTGGCACTATCCATCATTGAATTTACCGAGGTGGTGATCGTTCAAAATATTCTGCATAATGACGAAACCGTAGATCAACTTTTCGGCGTGATAGCGTGACAGTATGCGACATGCATCGCAATATTTATTTATTTTATTTAAGGTTATACTTCAACTGAAGCATGGTCTAAAATGATCGTGACTACGCGACGCGCAGATTGTGAAGACGACGCGTGACGAAAAAAACATAATTTGTCATAAAAATTCAAGATGTGTGCATTTAATGTTATGTTTATTGTAATTTAAGTAATAATATATTCATTGACATGTTTTGTTTTTCGAGTAAATACTTAATGTTTTTTAGTCATTTTTACACGATTTAAGAATTAATTCCTCCGACGCCATTACAAAACAAATTGACGTGCTCACAAATGGACTATCGCTCTCCGACTGGCAACACATGCGAAATTACGTCCCACCTATTACTGAAAATTATTTGCCGTTTCGCCCTTTCGCCGTTATTTGAACATGTACCGTTTTTTTAAAAAAAAAAATCTGTTAGGTTAGGTTAGTTAACATGATCTTACTCCCTACTTCATTTATCGTTTGTCAGTTTAAGTGCTACGGCCGTATGTTCTAGCTTAACCACTGGGGAATGCCAATAAAAATGGCGTATTTCAAAAAAATACTACCTTATTCTTAAGTCAATAATTGTTATAAAGCAAACATTATTCGTAGAATGTTTATCACATTTGAATGATCAAAGACATAGCTTATAATCAGTACCTTTAGAATTATCTTAAAATGTGTAAATTTTGCCCATTTTTTTTAATAATAAAATGCCTAATTCATGTCAAATTTGGGATAACAGAGATTATCAATATAATTTTTTGTCGTAAATATTTCACTATATGTCAAGATAAATTTTATTAATGGTTTTATAAATGCTTTTAAAAATTAATAAATATAAAATCTTAACACAGTGTGCACATGGATGTACTGAAATATGACTATATTCTAAAACATTAGAGCGAGAGGTTAAAAAGAATACTATTTTATGTAATAAAAATACTTTATGCAGTCATCAACTGTTTAAAATAAATATAAAGGATAATAAGGCTTCAAAATTATATAAATATATTATCTACAACGTTTAAAGAGTGTCCAGGGTTATGCTCTGAAAATAGCATAAAACCTCCATTTTGACCTACGCTGAGCATGTGAGCCGTTAAGAAGAGGCCTTTATCCAGCAATAATAATATATGGAGAGTAGTTAATATTAATAATATATATCATACTTTATATTATTATAGATTGATGTAAAGTTATAAATGTGAAAAAAAATATATTGGTATAATTAAAACAAATTGCTCTGTTATTGATTGGTTCGTCGGTAGACAGAGCAGACGTTGCCGACGAGAAGATATTGTGTCAAAAGCACTCCCCCATTACAATTATTTGCTCTCTAGTCGTGTTCTGGTCTAGCAATTTCGATGCGCGCAAAACGTAACATTTTTTTATAAGAGATAGCTATGTACACGGTCGCGGAGAATATTCAAATCGAATGACTCCTTCTGAGAAATTGACGAAAAAAATATAGGGGTACGAAAAGTATTTGGCCACCTCGGTAGGTGATGTTTTAGTATGCATTTGGTAAACTTTTGGAGTCTTTGTATCATGTCAGATTATGGCTACATGTAAATTGTACGTATTACATTTCACCGTAGCACAGTTCGCCTTCGATGATCTTATACTATACCAGTGGCGAAGGGTGACTTTTGGAAAGAGGTAGGCTGTGGAGATTTGATACTAATGAATAGGTACACACTAGTAAATGACAACGACACACTAATTCAATGAAACTTCAAAAACTCATTGACGACATAAAAATGAGCGACGTGTTTAAATTACGTATTTTTCAAAACATGTATACCCATCAAAAATCATTAAATAAAATTTATTTTTATTCATAAAAACAATCTATACTTACTTATTTATTAATATTCGATTAAAAGCCGTTAAAATATTTTTTTTAATTATCTCATTATTAATGATTTTGGACGAAGTGCGCAGTCGTGACAACATTATTATGCGCGAATGTTTTAGGCTCTGCGATAGGAGCTTACTTTATTTCGTACAAATCAGCAGACTTGCTGAGGTTACGAGACGTAAAGTCCATACGAAAAATATTCAGAATTATTTCACACATAATCGGAGATTTATTTACGTCGAGACGTCGCGGCGTTTATTATTTATTTACGGCGCGCTGTGGTATATTTTTTAATACTTTTGCAGTTTTTTTGTAAACTGTGTAATACTATAATACATTCCTATATATACGACATCTCTCGTTGGCAAAATAAATTATTTTTATATAACATAAAATAATGAAGTGATGAAGTATATAAATATGTCAATATGCAATTAAAAAATATTTTTCTTAAGGAAGGTAGGCTTTAAATAATCGCCTAGTATGGAGTCTTCGCCACTGTACCATACGAGATGAAAAAATTAGGCGTTGTTTATGGAGCACTGCAGACAATAATGTTTCAATTTTATTAGATTCAATATGAACATTAATTTGATTGGTTTCAAATATCTGAAAATAGCGCTACCATTATTGAACATATTAAATAACTCTGAAGACATCCATGAAAAAATATTGCCAATAGAAAAAAATCTTTTTTGGAAAAAGGAATCGAACCTGCGTGTCTTGAGTATCGCACCCTGTCAATTACCACTATAATACGACTGCCATGCTTAATTGCGACACATTATAACTATTGGCCTTTATTGTTATGCTACCATTATTGTTATCGGATATTAAATTTGATATGTTCGATTTGATATTTTACCTAACTTAACCTAACCTAACTTAACTTAACTTAACCTAACCCAGGGATTGGCAATCCGCGGCTCGCGAGCCACATGCGGCTCTTTGCCAAATTCCCAATTCACAAGTTTTACAAAAACTTTTGCAAAATTCACAATTTTTATTTTATGTCATTATTTGTACACTTATTATATTATATAATGACATTAGCGCGAGCATAATTTTTGCTCCGTGATGGTTGATGCAAAAAGGTATGATTGTTGTTGTTTTAAATCTGCCCATTGCAAAAGTCGACAAATTAAACTTTTCTCCATTTGATATTGACACGAGTACTTTTGAAATACAATTTTATTGGTGGATTTAACAAGCAAAGTGTTATGGAGCTCCAAATTTGTAGGTCTTGCCACCAAAATTGAAGATTTGGAGAGAGAAAAATGCAATTGAATTTCACAACACAAGTGGAGCGCTCTAAGAGATCTACATATCATTATAAGGTAGATACTACGATTTTTAATACATGGAATAGCTTTCCGAACTCATATTCGAGTCTACGTAATAATATGTATGTGAACAATCATTTTCAAACATGAACAATATAAATAGCATTCAGAGAAGCCAAATAACCGATGAGAATTTGGAGTCGTGCCTGAAATTAAAAACTACAAGTTACATACCAAACATACAGAAACTCTCAAAAGAAATGCAAGGTAGGCCATTGTTTACATTAGTTTTAAGAAATGCGTGAAAATTAAGTGTAATTCATATTCTGTAAAAAATATATTTATAATTTCAACAATATAAAACATATAAATTTCGTTAGTTTTATTCGGGAAATCTTCTTCACTTAATACTTAATAAATAATCAATTATAACATGTAATTAATTCACTTAAATACCTATATCATATTTATAAAAATATATGTATGGCTCTCGAAATTGTTTTTAACCGTTCTGATACTCATATTTGGCTCTTTTGGTCCAAGAGTTTGCCGACCCCTGACCTAACCTAAGAAAATTTCTTATTTAGTAATCCAGTATATCGGCTATTTTCAAAATTTGCTTGCCGCTGGCTTCCTGTAAAGTTTAGAACCATATTCTCTGTATATTCCATTGGTAAGATTATATTATGTAAGTTGTATGTATTACATTTCAACGTGAGTTTTCTTATCAGAAAAAGATGAGCGTATATGGTACCGAGATGAAAAATTTACGCGTTGTTCGTGGAGCATTGAAGATAATAATGTTTTAATTTTATTAGATTCATTATGAACATTAATTTGATATTGATCAGTTTTAAATATCCGATAATAACGGTGTCATTATTGTTATCAGATAATAAATTTGATATTTTACCTAACCTAACATAACAAATAATCCAGTATATCGGCTATTTTCAAAATTTGTTTACCGCTGGCTTCCTGTACAGCGACAAGAACCGTGTTTTATTTAGACATGATTATTTTATGTCAGTAGGTACTACACGATTCAAATGCGACAAGAAGTATCCATTAGTTGAAGGCTGGGTTAATGTAGATGCCAGTGGTGCCTGCCCTTGTTAACCCCGCTCCATCCCTTCGCTTTTATAATCAATAAAAAAATATTATAGATATTTTTTAAAATGGGCCTCCCCTAAAACGCTTTCATGTGTGCGCGCCTGATAGGTACCTACTATAAAACACAAAGTTTGTCCGGAATTTAAAGGCTTCATTACAACTAGCTATAAAGCGCTGAAATTTTTACTGAAGGTTCCTTGGCTGAACATAAAATAATATATTATTTTACTTATTAAAAAAAAAAGACAAAATGCACTAAAATAAATATATTACTTGATACACAATGTGCATTAAACTTGTGCCAAATATCACTGTTTCATTTATCCACTTTGGTATCCTCTAGGACAGTGTTATCCAAATATTGTACACCGGTAAAAATAGGAGAAATATTTCGGGGACCACTAATGCAGAAAAAAAACCATTATTTATATAGTATTTTGTTTATTAGTGCTATATACTCGTATTATAATATTACAACAAAAATGCAGTCATACAAAAGTCTGCGAATAAAAAAAAGTAATACGTAAATTCTTTTGTTAATTGAAATAATCAGAAACCTTTTACTTAAATAATATATTGTTAAATAATAATAATGCAAAGTCTGCTGCTGGATCTTAGCTAGATCAGTTAATAATCTTGGCTTCAATGCATTAACATCTATTTCCGTTTCTATGTTTTGTTTTTATTACTGACATGGTTGAAAAAATCTTCACACATGAATAGGTGGTCGAAAATGTGAACAATTTATGGACTTACTACTAACAATCTTTGTATTTTATGTCTGGATACTAAATTAGTATTACAGGACAACTAGATTAGGTTTCCTTAACCTCGAGTATTAATTTCACACTGATTAACGTCTTCCAGATAGATTACTTTTTTTGAATGACAGTTGGGTTGGGATTTTTGGTACGAGTATATATAATTATTTGCGGACCAGCGGTTGAGAAATACTGCTCTAAGCCACGACTGGACAGGAGTTTTAGGAGGTATTTTGATAGGTTGATATTTTTATATTCAACCATTCTAATTTCAAAATAAATTATTCTTATACTACATTATTTTATACAAGATTTTAAAAAAATAAACAAAATAACGCCACATCTAATGTGACTTGCATACAATATATATAACAATCAGTGTTCATGTTTGTTTTGTGATTTTACCGAGGCTTTGACTGCGACTTGCTGTCACAACGCCTGTTCTCTTCTAGAAGGGGATCCGCCGATCAGGTCCTCACTCCTATTCTGTTAAAGAACTTTACAATTTTGCCAAGCTCTTCCATCTTACTCACCGTCAGGGCATCTTTCAATTCATCGACAGTTTCATAGATCCGTAATTCGCAGCTGTACTCTGTGAAGTTCATATTTATGGCATTGTACTGCTATATGTACAATGTCCTCTAAAACATCACATTCATCGCAAAGCTGCGATTCGCTTCTTCCCATGAGGACATCAAATCATTTGCCCATTGTGTGCCCTCTTCAAAGGAGACTCTACAAACCAGGACACCAACCGTGGTGATGGTAGAATAGACTTATTCCATTTCCCCTTTTCTAATGATGCCCTATGGTAAAAATTTATCCACATACTTTGGTACATTTTCTTTATAGCCTCATTCCAGTCCATGTTTTCTGGTATTCACTGATATGGCACCCCTGAATGGCCAGCTTCCTTTGCCAGATCATCCGCTCTTTTATTGCCCTCAATACCCATTGAAGGCATAGATCTCCTCCTCTATTTTTCCTGGCGTCGATCTGGTCAGTGTTAATGTTAGAAGATGTATTTTTTTAAAATGAATTTTCTCTTTTAAATAATAAATCTTACACCACACCACATTTGCTCCTATAGGGATAAGTTTCTGGCAACTAGTTATAGTATTAAAATTTAGTTAAGTATAAAAGCATAAAATAAAATATAAATATAAGAAACGCTGAGGTTATTGATTTATAACTAGATGAGAATTTTGCCACAGTGGCAACAGAACTACAACCAGTCCTGCATGTAAGCGATAAGTTGGGTATGTCGACTGGTCTGCGAACGGCCCATGGCCCCGAATGTCTGAGATGGGGCGTCAACCTTTTTTTCGGCTGAAAACTCAATCGAGTGAAAAAACTTGCAACATTTCAATACATTCGCCGAATCAGCATTTATTCTTCGATAAAATTCCAGAATGGAATTATTTCGCTGCAAAAAAAGTTCAACTCAAATTTATTGAATTGGATTTGGCTTGGCGTAGGTGCTGGAAACTTTTATATTATTCTCTCATTGTGCTCGTCTTATTAAGTTTTGTAGATTTTAAATTTTGAATAAATTTAAAATGCAAAACATACTTAAGTTAAGTAAGTGCCACACCTCGCTCTAATTTAATTTGAATAAGATATTCTATTCAACTATGCAGATGCATATTGTGTGTGCAAATGTCTCAATCTTTTTTATTTGAAAGATTTATCGTTCGATTATATTTTTTTCAAGTAAAACCTTTTAAGGAAAAAGAGGAAGGATGGGAAAGCAAACCACTTAATCGTAATAATGATAGTAATTTCAAAATTTTTCAATGCAAATCTAAAATAATAGTTTATATTTAAATAAAAATAAAGACATTAAAAGTAATAACATATCGACTGTACAAAAGAAAAAGGGAGTAATCCTCAGTTTTTTTTCAAAATAGGTTTATTGCATAATAACGTTGTATACGACTAAATTCACGTGGTGTCCAAAGGATATAAGCTACAAATCTTGATTTATTATCTAAATTTAGCTAATAATTAAAAAAAAAAGAAGAAAGTGACATGGGAAAAATGACTTAACTATCATTTTTGTTGTTTTTTTTTATTAACAAAATAGTTAATAGAAGATTATAAATATAAAAACCAACGTGGAAATTTAATTTATTATAATGCATTTTATCTATTTTGTATTTTAACTTTTACCGAAAATAATAACAAAAACGTTTTTGTGCCTCCTGTAACATTTGGTTTGTGTGGATTACGTCTTTTTTCCTTCCCACATTCGATATTAACAAAAAAATAAATCTAAATTAGTTCAATAAAAACATATGCGTTTGACTGACAAAGTTTAGCGTATACTATTTATGTCGAATCTTAACAGCCTACCTCCACCCTTCGCTACACATACGTATACTATGACCGTAATGAATGTGACTTACATACTTTTTGCTTTAAGATAACATTGTATATTCTTCGCATGGTATTACGCTCAAACAACTTAAATAAAACTGGGATAGAAATCTCTCGAAGATATAATCTTGTTCTGCAAAGTTAGAAGTGTTCAAAAGCCAGTAAATCGTGACAGTAGCCTGTGTTGCAAGTATTATTTACGAGCCTAGAGCAGAGCAATAAATAAACATTCAAAATGAGTAAACACTGCGGGGAACTGATAAAATATAATATTTGATAAAATATAATTTTGCAACCATTTGAAAATTGAGTGTGTGTAACACTTTGCTGAACAAAATATATAATTAAAATTACAATTCGGATTGAATTTTGTACTATTCCATTTGAGTAATTTTTTTGCGACCCAGATTTTGCTTTTCGGCATCTTCAGGTACAATGCGCACTCAACGATAGCACAATACACAATGACAACGAATGCAGTTGATTATTACTTATGCAGTTATGTAAAAAAACATATTACCAAAGTAACGGATCAACGAGGCTATTCTAACATTTTGTCACTTAACATCCGACAAGAGCTAATTGTGATAAATTATCAAATTTATCACTTTACGTATTCTGGCGGTAAATTATGTAAAAAAGTTAACCGTCTGAACTATTAACAGCTCCTTTCTTGGCTGTGTTAACTTTTAGAGCGAGATAGAGTCCGTCAATTTATTTTACATATTTAGAATTGAGATGCAAGTTACGAATGGCTTGTACATGCTGCAATCCCAATGAGATAAATGTCACTTGACTAATACAGTTGTAGGTTATGTTGATATATTTGACGTTTCAATACAAAATTTTGTTGTTCGGGTGTCTACACCAGCACGAACATACCAAAATTTGACCGACATGTCTACCAACCTAAATTTACGCCATATTACGAATTTACCAATTATTGTAGATAAACGTCGAAGCCACCGATAGCCGTTTTGTGTATGAAATGCTTCCTTATAAATTTTAAACTACCTAATGAAAATAACAGAAATATGTGTGCTAACTGTTAAGAATAGCTGCGCAGAGATCAAGTGTTTGTAAAAACCAGTAGTAAATAACTTATATACGATGTGAAGCGTATTTAGGTTAAAAAAAATATTCCGACTATTATAATACTAATACACGATTTATAAGTCTTATATTCAATATTTATCGCAGGTTCGCTCTAATTGGAATGAGTTGTTGACAACGCCTGTAATTTCAGTGATCATCATCCTCAGTAATGAGAGAAATTATATTATGGAGAAGAGTTACAAGTCTCATCAACGCATTATCATGCTTGTGCTAATAGGTATATTATTAGTATGTTATCCATTCTGTCAATTTGTCCAAAACAATTAACTGATACTGGAAAATGTTTTATGGAAAATCTAAGTAAAGTTCCAAACTAAGTTATGTAACGATTTTCTTCACCCGAAATATTATTATTTTTATAGGATTCGTTTTCTTTGGGTACTCTATAAGTGCTTACATATTTTCTTTATTGTTTTAATTAAGTTACTTTGGTGAGAGTTTTTCGTAGTGATAATCTTATCCGATTCTAAGTTTATGGTACAATATTTAATAGCTGTATACGATATTTTTCAAAGTTATCTAATGCTGTTAAACTATAAGAAAGGTATTTTTAACGATCACTCATGATGCATTTTTTAATACCTTTCTAAACAAAAGAAAAACCTTTGCTATATAGACGAAGCTCGAATATAATATGAAAGTTTTGCTAAAAATGCTATTTTGCTTGACGTTATTTGCAGTAAAATTGAAAATGATATCGATAGAATACAAATTTAATTTTTCTTCTTCTTCTTCTTCTTTCACCCTGTCACGTCATAACATTGGGGCATAGGGCAAGCACAAGTTGGCGCCACTTCCCTCGCTCCATCGCCAACTCTTGCGCCTCCCGCCATGTCAGACCTGCAGCACGTAGGTCGCTCTTGTAGCAGGGTGAAGGAGGGCCGGCCACAGCGACGGAATCCTTGAGACTGTGCCACAAGGGTACGAAGTGTCGCACTCTTTGGCGGCATCCGGAATACGTGTCCCAGCCACGTAAAGCGAAAAGTAAACTTCAATCACCGAAGGCTGTTGTGTCTGCTCACGATCTCGGGTGTTTGTAACGCGGTCGTACCAATGTACCCCTTAAGATTCGGCGGAGACTTCAAAGCTTAAAAGCCGAGACTCTTGAAGCTTAGCTTGCCATGTCTCACAGCCATACAGGAGCACAGGTAGCACGCACGCGTTAAACAAACGACATTTGGTCATCACAGAATATAGCCTTTAAGACAAATTTAATTAACTACACAAATTATATCTATACCTCAGAGCGAGTATTCTCATTAGACCGATTTTATAAAAGTAC
Organism: Rhyacophila brunnea; assembly: GCF_057557595.1. NCBI lineage: Eukaryota > Metazoa > Arthropoda > Insecta > Trichoptera > Rhyacophilidae > Rhyacophila > Rhyacophila brunnea. The sequence goes on along the minus strand of NW_028232893.1, from coordinate 15,323,614 downwards.
CAACAAATTTTAGACATGCATTTACATATTATTTTTCAGGATCAATCCACCATTTTTGCGTGTATGTATTCGTAATAGAAATATGAATATGTATTTTAAAACCATAAAAACGTCTCTTCTATTATTGATCGTTTCCTTGTGGCTGAGTTATTAAACAAAGTGTATTAATAAACATAATAGGTTTAACAGGACTGTATTTTTTTTGTCCGGTTCGCGATATCTAGTTGACTTCAATTGTCCTTGCACGTCACGTCGTTGGTGACCAACAATCACACGTGCAGATTTGCGAATTATATTTATATTATAGGTGGATGCATGTACTCAAGTACCTAATTAATTTATCCAGATATTCTTGGCATTCATTCGCGAGTTTTGAATGTTGTCAGGTGTATTTTTAAATGTATCTGAAACTGTGGACTCCCAATTTTGTCTATTGAAGTAGGATGGCATTTAAATTAGATTTAGTGGAATATATTTTGTTGGTAATAGATATTGGAGTCATGAAAGGGTGATAAAAATACTGTATACAAATGGGCGGTATTTTGGCGCTGCCTAGGGGCGGTATTGTGTCTAGAGACGTCACTGATTGTGAGTATTATAATAATTAAAAACTCTTTTATATGATTACTCCAGGAATTGGTATATTCTGTGGCATGTATAATAAGTATTGGGTTAATTAATGCGAAATTAGGCAGGCAAAATACATTGTAAGCTACGTAATAACTAATAACTTTCTAAGAATAATACTTGTAGGGTAACAACCTAATCAGAATGTTTTCCATATAACACTGCTTCTGTGTGTTGCAAAGCATTTTGGCGGGAAATATATATGAGGATCTTTAGTTATGCTGCTAGTTTGCAGAGCTAATGTTAAATAAATAATTATATTATTATTACATGTTCGAGCAGTAACGGCACATCAATTTGGGTAGAATAATAAATGAATAATAAATATGGTATGGAAGTATGGATGCTAAACCAAGAGATGTCACGGAGACTTGAAGCTTTCGAGATGTAGCTGTATAGAAGAATCCTCAAAATTCCTTGGACTGACCGGGTGACAAATGTCGAAGTTCTCAATCGAATGGGGAAGGACCGAGAAGTTCTACGTAGTATCAAAACCAGGAAACTACAATACCTCGGCCACATTATGAGAGGACAGAAATACAGCATTCCCCAACTCGTCATTCAAGGAAAGATCAATGGGAAGCGTAGCAGAGGACGGCGCCGCATTTCGTGGCTTAAGAGCCTCCGTGATTGGTACGAGAACTTTTCCGGGTAGCAGACGACAAAGATAAGATCGCCTTGATGGTAGCCGACCTCCGCTAGGGGATGGCACAATAAGAAGAAGAATAAATAATAACTAATTATCACGATCCCTTTATATCATTAAAACCCTATGATAATTTCTCTAAAATTTTTGATAACACACTGATTTCTTGTTTAAACGCCAATTTGTGGGTACCAAAAAATCTGGACTGGAATGAGACCATAAAAAATGTACTAAAGCATCTGGATAGATTTTCACCACAGGGGATCCTTAGAAAAGGGGTAATGGAGTAAATCCATTCTACCATCCCCACGTTTGGTGCCCTGATTTGTAGTCTCTTTTGAAAAGAAATGAGCTTAAGCTAATACTGGGGCTAAGAAGAGACCAGACAATGCGTAAAAGATTTGATGTGCTCATTGGAAGAAGCAATTCACAGCTCTGCAATGAATGTGATGTCTTGGAGGACACTGTACATATAGCAGTATAATGGCCTAAATATGAACGACACAGAGTACAGCTGCGAATTGCGGACATCTTTGAAAGTGTCAACGAAATGAAAGGTGCTCTGGCTGGGAAGACGGAAGAATTTGGCAAACTTGTAAAGTTATTTAACAGAATTGGAGTGAGGACCTGATAGATTCACCTCTAGATGAGAAGAGGCAATATGATAGCGAGTCGCAGTCAAAACCTCAGTAAAATCATAAAAAAACGCCACTTTTTTGATTATTTAATATTTACACTTCGATTTTTAGACTCCCGAAATCTCTAAATTTTTACAAACTACTTGTAGTATCATTTAATTTTTTCTATATAATACTCAATATATCAAATAACATTCTACAAAACTATTAAAATCTGAAATCGGAATAATTGTGTACAATACTGCCCTTCAAGTAAAAAAACAGTGTTTTTGGTTATAGTGAAATGAGAACCCAGGTTTTAAATAACCATTTCTGTTATATTATGTAAAATTATTAGATTGTTCTGACATAATCTCTAAATATACACTATTTATTTATAGGATAAGTTAAAACAATCCAATATTTTTACATAATATAAGAGAAAATACAATTTTAATCCTGGGTTCTAATTTTACTAAAACAAAAAAACACTGTATTTTTACTTAGCAAGGCAGAATAAGTTTTGACCATATAAAAAAGGATATTTCTCCACTAATTACATCAAAAATAATTATAATCTGGAAACAGGACACCGTACCTACCTATCTGTCAAACTAATACGGGAATAATTAATTGTCATTTTTTTTCTTACGTGATCCGGTTATAAAGGATTTCTTTATTATTCTGTCGTGTCAGTTCAATTTCAAATTTAGAATTTGCCATGTCTGAGAAAACATCGAAATAATTACAAGATAAAAAGAACTTTTTATACACAACGTTTTTAAATTTCGTTAAACCATATAAACTTGACTTGACTAGCTTAAACGATCAAAAAGATTTGTACTTGACATGTCATATTGAATTTCCATAGTAACGTAACGCACGTATATAGTAATAATTTAGTTGCTAGGACCCCAGACCCCTAGCAACCAATAATGGTGTCGAAATAACTTTTCATACAAAACAGAATTAACTGAAAATGAATTCAATTCTACTTAAAGATGGCTAAAAGTATTTAAAAAATGCATTGGCATCGTGTTCTGATATATTCTAAATGTTTTAATTGCCTAGCTAGTCGGGAAGTTAGTTAAAAATCGATTGCAAGATTTGTACCTGACAAACAATTACCGGACAAATAAGAATACGACCTAAGAAAAACGTTGTTAAATGATGTGACTCTTCTATTAACATACATTTATTGTAATATGATTTAACTATGTTTATTACCAATAATTATATATAGAATTTTAATACTTCTATTAATAAATTATTTAATGCTTAAATATAATAATATAGGGAATTACATTGTATTATTATGTACTATGAAAACTAGATTGCAGTAAAGTTGTGTTAAGGGGGGACATTCTCAGTGTAGGTCAAAATGGAACTTTTATTGCATTTTCAAAGCATGATCCTGGACATTCCTTAAACGTTGTAGATAATCTATGTATATAATTTTTAAGCCTTATTATCCTTTATATTTATTTTAAACACATGATGACTACATAAAGTATTTTTATTACATAAAATAGTATTCTTACCGTTTAAAAAAAAAAAATCGGTTAGGTACTTAGGTGTTCAAACACGCGCGTTAACATGATCTTACTCCCTACTTCGGTTTTAGTTTGTCAATTTATGGCTACGGCCGTATGTTGTAGCTTAACCACTGGGGAATGCCAAAAGAAATGGCGTATTTCAAAAAAACACTACCTTATTCTTAGGTCAATAATTAATTATATAAATAGATTATCTACAACGTTTAAGGAATGTCCAGGATCATGCTTTGAAAATACAATAAAAACTCTATTTTGACCTACGCTGAGCACGTCCGCCCTTAATATGACTGGTTCGAAGCAATTTAGGGCTCCCCTTTTTAAAATCTTTTGATGAATCGATATATGCGTTGAAGAAACTCGCTGCTGGATTGCTTGCTCGAACCCAATTCCATCATCATTTTTTGTATCTACCACTGTAAAAGTATTATTTAATAACGAAGTTATCTAAATATTCTTAACGACCAAAATATCTTCTCTAATATTTTTTTAGTTCTACACCATGTTGTTCCGCCAATGTACCCAAGATTACGTTTCAAAGCTTTACACTGAGTTGCTACAAAGTTCAAAAGCTCGATTTTGTTTTTTTAGAGTGTGTTAATAGTTAATTAATAATATCTCCTCATTTATTAATATATAGTTTGCGTTTAACAATTTTGAAGTGCTCATTATAACTTCGTCTGGAAGCTTTCTTGGAGTGGCTCTCTTGATGAATTTTATGTCTATTCAGTCATAATGAGCCTGTGTATGATTCCCAATGCGCCAAGATGAAAATAAAGTTTTTATTACTGATACTTCACGTTTAATAACCCATTTATCTCAAGATATTCTTAACCTGTCGTTTCTCAATCCGGTTAAGATGTCGATAGAAGTTGCTCAATACCGTCTATATGGTTTACACAATGGAGCTATAGGATATGCCATGGAAAGACGTAACTGGTGAACAACATGGCGTCATCTTGCAGGCGCTACATGGTGTTTATATTCTAATTAAGATCCTAAGGAGCTTCTGAACTGTAAAAATATACGTTCCGCTAAAAAAAAACGAATACTAAAATCGATGATAAAACTTGTGGCAAATGTATACTTGACTGCAATAAAATACACTGAAAACATTGCGATTAAAAGAGGAGTGAGACAAGGCGATATCTTATCTCCGATAATATTATTTAATATATTGTATTCCAAAGACATTTTTGAAGAATTTCTGATGTGATTACAAAGTAGATGGAGCCACTCTTAATAAAAGTTGTGTATATTATAAAAATATGATAATGTATTTTATATAAAAAAAACTTGTTATCATCATTCGCGGACAGCCACGAGTGAAGCATGACCTTAAAATATCTTTCTCTCGCACGTAGATTTTCTGAAATTTTCTTCTTATCCGGAATTCCGATTGCTCATGAATTCAGGGTCACGCTGTCCAACCCTCTCAATACTCCTCAGTCTACATGGCTTCGCTTCAAAAACTTTCTAGACTCACCGGACATGTTGATGATTTAGATTATGTTGGGTTCTTCAAATTCTTCGTTGACTTCGCGGTTGTGAAGTTTGCGACATACTCTATATTTTATTAATGAGTCCAAAGATTTTTCGTTTGAAATTAAGAAAACTATTTTCAGATTCGTTGTCCAATATGTGAGGTTCTGTCCTAACTGTATTTTTATGTTTCGAGATAACACTTTTGTCTACGGATTCCAAACTAAAACTTGACCGGTATCTGTATTCGTCTTTTGATTTCTATATCCAATAATCAATGGAGCCCAACTAAGTGAAGCCATTGGTTTTCTCGAATGAGTAATTCCCAATGGTAATTTTCTCACTTTTTATCACACATGCTCAATGAAGGTATACGCGAATGACCTAAATATAATAGACCTATCAAAAGTGGATATTAACAATTCATTTAAGAAACTGGTATGCATAAACACGTGATATTCTCCAAAGCCACAAATCTGATGCAACTACATGGAAATAATAATATAAAACTTATAGCAATAGATTATTTTTTACAGCGTTTTTCTTAGCTCGTATTTTTATTTGTCCGGTGGTTCTTTGTACAGTACAAATCTTGCAATCAATTTTTAACTAACTTCCCGACAAGCTAGATATTTGAAACTTTTAGAATATATCAGAACACGTTGCCAATGCATTTTTTAAATACTTTTAGCCATCTTGAAGTGGAATTGAATTTATTTTAAGTTAATTCTGTTTTGTATGAAAAGTTATTTCGACACCATTATTGGTTGCTAGGGGTCTGGGGTCCTAGCAACTAAATTATTAATATATACGTGCGTTACTATGGAAATCAATATGACATGTCAAAATGACATTTCAGTATTATTTCAAATCAAGTTTATATTATGATTCAACAGAAAATTTAAAAACTTTGTGTATAAAAAGTTTTTGTAATTATTAATTATAATAACCATGTACTTACTTGCTTTTTCGTATAAGTGGTTGTTAGTGATTTCGAATAATCACAAATACCCAGGATTTGAGAACCAGAAATCGAACCCAGAGTTCCCAGGTGGATGCCCAGCGCCTCGCCGACATAATTGGTTGTATTATTGATTAATATTTTTGTTGTTATTTTTTAGCAATTCTGGCTTGAACCATTAATTTATTAATTTTATATTTAGAGCATTTTTCCGTTTAACATGGCTTGGAGAGTTTGATAATAAATGGGCTAATGAAAGCATGAAATGAAAAATTAAAGATGGCGCAGAGAAACGTAGAGAAGTTGGCACTAAAAACTGCTGACGTGAAATTGTTATGCGTTGCTGGTTCAGAAAACCGCGAGTTTCTACATTTCGTTCTAATTTCCGCAAATGACACAATATTTCCAATTCATAAGTTAACCTACTTGGCAAATAAATACTCGTAAATAGGCCGAGATGCCTGTTAGCTCCTAACTCAATAATCATAAAGAAGATATTTTAAATTAAGAACTCATTAGAATTTTCGATGAAACCGAACTGTAGGCAACTTATATTACAATACATCACCATGTTCTATGTTATATTATTATGAGCCTCCATGGAGTAGAGATAGTATTACCTAACAGATATTTTGTTTTGAAGAATAATGGATGTCAGCCAATTAATCAATCTATCAGGTCCAAAGACATATTGAAAAACAATATTTTATGTATTTACCAGACCCGGGATAAGAATCTGGGACCCACGAAATTATAAGTTGACATGTTATCTCTCGGCCATGGTGGGCGTTTCTTGATTGTCTCCGTGACGAGCTTGTCCAGATGACGCGTGTCTCGCCGCGGTACTCCGTGAGTGCATGTGGACAGTTCAATGAGGTCACCTGTACCTCGACCGCGTGCGAGAGGTGACACGCGGTAAGTACATGTGGACGGCTCAATAAGGTAACATGTAAGCGCGAGTCAAATAACGCCACCTGGAAAAGGCCTAGTGCTGGGTATTCATTAGCGAGTCGTAACTGTGACCACTGCAGATACAGTAACCAAACAATTAGTTCACGAACCTAATAAATAATCATTTCGCATCTAGAGTTGGTTACAGTATCAGTGGGTCTATTCTATACTTATCGAACACTAAATTGATAAATAGTATCAAACTTAGGGTAGGTTTGTATCAAAATATTAGCACTTATTGTAACAATTACACGAAGCCGGTTTTTATTGTTGCAATAAGTGCGATATTTTAACAGCAGCAAGATAGGTGCTGTTAAAATATAGCACTTATTGCAACAATAAAAACCGGCTTCGTGTAATTGTTACAATAAGTGCTAATATTTTGATACAAACCTACCCTAAGTTTGATAATATTTTTCACTTTATCACTTTAGCAGTCGATAAGCATAGAATAGACCCACTGGAGCGGTTACAGTTACGGGTCGCTAATGAGTACCCGGTTTTAGGTGACGTAAAGTATTACTAGAAAACACTATATTATAAAAAATGTTAAATCAAAACATTATATGGAAAGTTTATATGAACAAAAGATACGAGTAAAAAAAAAACAAAACTTAAATCAATTAGAATATGAATACATAAACAATGCGTCTTTGATTATACTTTATATTATATTACTTTGTTTTATAAAATATTGTATAAATAAGGAAAGAATATTAATATATTCGTATAGGTAGAGGCCCACGGTGGCCGCGCGGCTTAAGCGTTGGACTATAACGCCGTGGGTCGCAGGTTCGAATCCTGGGTCTGGCAAGTACACATATTATTTGTCAATTTGTGTGTATCAGGGTATGGACCTAATAGGTTGAGCAAGCGGCTGACATCCATTTCTCGTAAAAAACAAAATCTGTCAATACAAACCTCTACTCTGTGGAGGCCCATATGATCCTATTAGGATCAAACATGGTCGAAAGAATAAGTACACAGTATTGATAAAAGTATTAACATGAAATTAGTTTTTAAAAGCGTGATGGGGTGCCTGGCAGAATAAAATTGCTATCGAGACATTTTCAGAACAAAAAATCTTATCATCAATTACACCTCGTGATACGTCTGATTAAGATCGGGTTAAGAAGGTACTGGATAGAGTTTATTATGTTTTGGTTCCACTAAAGTATTCCATACACAAACAAAAAAAGTTTTTTACTACACAAGATTGAGAAGATAAAATTTTATTAACGTAGTAACAAACCGTAGATAGTATGAAAAACATTAAATACAACATCCTCATTAAACTCTTATAAACATAAATAAATACAATACATAAATGATACAATGATAATGCTGCTACGATAGTGCTACGGCGTAGGTCGTAGTTGATAACGTAGAGCCTGCTACGAGCCAGACTGCTACGGAATATTAAGACATGTAATATACGCATTTAAATTCGGAGATAACTCGAATTGATCTTTACTATTGCCGCATTACTAAGTAATTTATTATATTGTATGGATATTGCACTGTGGAAAATATTAAATACAATTAAATACATAAATGATACAATGATAATGCTGCTACGATAGTGCTACGGCGTAGGTCGTAGCTGATAACGTAGAGCCTGCTACGAGCCAGACTGCTACGGAATTTAAGACTTGTAATACACGCATTTAAATTTGGAGATGACTCGAATTGATCTTTAATATTGCCTGCATTAATAAGTAATTTATTATATTGTATGGATATTGCACTGTGGAATATATTATTTATTAGCGTTGGTTGAGCGATTTGTTGTCGCCGTCATTCCAATATTTCCCTCCTACCTCAAATCTAAATTACTATCGCGAGTCCAGGGACTCAACGCAATTACGGGACATCAGTCGACCGTAATTGATACACAGTTAATTATTCTTAGACCACGACCATGTCAACTTGTTATAGTGTGACCGTCGTCAAAGCAATAATTCAATTCGAATCTCATTACGAACTCCGTGAACCTGGCAAGCCGTGATACCGGCTCTTGTGATTTAACAACCGTAAATGCCTACAAAGTGACTCATCGAACGAATATCCTTTCGAGTGTCATCATTAACCTTAAAACCCCAGTGTACTGTGCGAGTACCATTTGCATAATAGTGCGTGAGTGCATGATTCGGGACCTGCATAAAGCCAACAACAGCAAGGATTAACTCCTGTTTAAACCGCCCTCCCCCAGCATCCACATGCACAATCATCCCAAATTACAGTCCACTAAAAAGCGCCGTCAGCATTATTTAAATGGTAGGAAATGAACAGAAAATGAATACTGCTTACTTACTCATACAATACAGTTGTGAATGTGAATTTCATTAAATCAGCGGAATGCAAGCCCTGCGCCAATTTATTCAAACAGGATTCGAACACTTATTTTTTTTAAATTCTTTTAATATGCAAACCAATTATGTTATTGTCAATTTGTTTAATAATAATAATAATTTGATCACCTTCTATATAATTTATCAAACTATATTTAAATTACATTAATATATTATATTTTGTATTGATTTATCTACCTGTATTGGATAAGCTGTGTCGCTTTGAAGCACGTAAATTTTCATGCGAAATGGTTTGCATCTTTGTTGCGTGATCGCATAAATAGAACACCCACATTGTATCTCTCATGCGCACTGCATAATATACTTGCTCTGTCACGTATATGAATTTCGCTAACATAATTACGTAAAATATACCGGTTTTATCGATATAGTTACCTACCCATCTATATTGGCATCAAATCGATGCGATCTTTAGCTATGAATATTCAATATTGTTACACAATATTGTTTTTCTTGTGATTACAAAATACGCACATCTATGTTTGATATATTATATTACAATAAGTTCTGTTAAATTAATTAACTAAGATAGTTATATATATTATATGTAATATAAACTGCACGCTTAATTAAGGCAAATTTGTATCTCTCCATTATATTCTAATTAAGATTATGTAACGAGTAATTCCTTCATCGTTTTTATGTGTTAATGTTATATGCAAAGCAATAAAGCATTCATAAATTCTTTCTTATTTGATGACAAAAGTGGAATACTCCTTTCTCTTAACGAGTCTGTTTATCTTATTTGCTGTCCTATTTAATGAAAAAGGAGAGATTATCATGAAAAGTGGGTTAATTACACCATAACTGCCAGGGCTTATACGAATATTCTGCAAAACGTTGAAACGTTTTCTCGTTTAAATTGTATACGAGTTCAACTATATTTTGAATACTATTATATAGTTTGCATGTTTGAAATTTTTGAGTCTACTATACTAGAGGCTGTATTTAAATAAAAATAAAAATAACATTGTATAGTGAACTTTACAATTTAATAATTACAAGATAAAAAGAACTTTTTATTTACCACGTTTTTAAATTTTCTGTTGAATCATATAAACTTGACAATTCTATGTAATAATAATTTAGGATAAATAAGGCAATTGTCAACAAATCATTTTTTTGCTATTTTGCAACAAACAAACAATTAATATAGAATACTGAAATGTCATTTTGATTTTCATAGTAACGCACGTATATATTAATAATTTAGTTGATAGGACCACCCCTTAGCAACCAATAATAGTGGATTGGATTATGGATTTCTTCTGAAATAACTTTTCATACGAAACAGCTGAAAATGAATTCAATTCTACTTAAAGATGGCTAAAATTAAATAAATTAAAAGAATCCATTGGCTTCGTGTTCTGATATATTCTAAAAGTTTCAAATGTCTAGCTAGTCGGGAAGTTAGTTAAAAATCGATTGCAAGATTTGTACTGGATAAACAACCACCGGATAAACAAGAATACGAGCTAAGAAAAACGTGGTAAAAATTCAAACCGTTCATTACATGACATTTTAAAACAAAGAATTAATATTATATGTTATAAAAATATAAACCATTCAAGAATCCAAATGTCATATGTACACTCTACGTTTCGTTAGTGCGTAGTATTTTTGAATATGAATCTATTATCTGGAGTCCTTATGAAGTTTACTACAAGCTTATTTTACACGACTTCACACGATTTTCGCTCTCATTTCACTCCAAACCTACTTCGTTGGAATGACAGATTATTAATCAGATATTTTTTGCTTTTTCTGAAAAAATGTGATATTTTGAGAGTCTTCCAAAAAACAAGTTCAAAGCAAAGCTGCCCAGTTTCGGGAAGACAGGCCAAATATACTAGGTCATGCTTCCCCCTACGCCAGTACAATATGCTAATACTTTCCAAAAACACATCGTTACGTGGACCCCGCCTGTGAATACCTTTCGATTCCTCGGCCTCGCAACTCTGTACTTATCCTGTAGATATCTTTGATCTTAAAATAAATACCGTTATCCGCCACAAATTTCGATTATCAATATTATTATTATTATTATACGTACTGTGAAAAATAAAATGGCTACAAAATTGTAGTCTACCCAGAATCATTCGATATTTTTTTATTCTTCCGTAACGAACGCGGCTTAAGCGTTGGACTATAAAGCCGTGGGTCCCAGGTTGGAATTCTGGGTCTGGCAAGTACACATTGTTTTTCAATTCGTGTGTGTCAGGGTATGGACCTAATGGTTGAGCAAGTGGCTAACATCCATTTCTCGTAAAAAACAAAATCTGCTAATACAAACCTCCCCTCTGTGGAGGCCCATATGATCCTATCAAGATCGGACATGGTCGAAAAAAAAAGAACAGATACGTATAGATCAAAGTAACAGCCAAATAAATTAATTTAATTTTTTTTGTGATAAAGGTAATTTTTCAAACTGCGTTAAATTTTATACGTCAATTTTTATTTTTACTTTAATTTAAAATAAAAGAAAATAATTACATTTTGTATAATATTTTTAAAGATAATTAATGTAAAAAAATATATACTCACATAATATATTGTAATAAGGGTGATTCTTACAGTTTTTTTGTCATATATCTATATTTTTTTCTGGTTTTATTTTTCTATAACCTATTTTTCTGTTTGAATTCTATGTAGTGGTGTACTCTGTTGATTTATTAATGAACCCTACTTACTGTAGTATTTATTATAACTAAGGTGTGCTGCAGAATATAATCCCGTTTCAAGTATTATCACTTGTATACCAATGGTTGCTCAGTTCTATCGTTTCTGTTATTTTCATAATTTAAAATATTATTTTATTCCGACCTCGATTGCTATCCCCTGGACACTGGGCTGTTAATAAGTAGAGAAAGTAGATAGGGTGACATCTGTCCTATGCAAAAGCAGGGTTGTCGACATAATTTATACAGAACAACTACTTGTTTTATAATATAGGTCACAGAATCCCACTGGAAATGTTTTTGAATAATTATATCAAAAGGAATCCGGTTTGTGTCGCGGATATACCCGAATTAAAATGATAGTGTTTTATATAATAATATACAATAATTATAATGCGGAAATGACGTATTATAAAATACTGTCATTATATTTTGGCTTTCGGCTGAAACCTTTTACATTTTCATCTTGAATATTAGCAGACAGTTATTAATGATGCTAAATATTGCTAACGTTAGATAATAATTGATGCTGCTTTTTAGAAATAGGGTGTCATTTAAAGGCAGAGTGAAAGAATTTTGACTCAAGATAATAGAAAGCATTCCGAATTAATTTTAAAGATAGTTCGAAACGAACGTCTGTACATGTGGTTGTATTACTGGTAACAAGTTCATCATTTTACTTCTTATTTTGTCAGCTCAAAAAATGGAGGCTTGCATTCTGGTTTGTAGTCTGTTGCTTTATTTATATCTTCTTCTTATTGTGCCATCCCCTAGCAGAGGTCGGGCACCATCAAGGCGATCTTAGCTTTGTCGTCTGCTACCCGGAATGGTTCAGTGGAGCTGCACTCGTACCAATCATGTAGGTTCTTAAACCACAAAATGCGGCGCCGTCCTCTGCTACGCTTACCGTTGATCTTTCCTTGAATGACAAGTTGGGGAGCGCTGTACTTTTGTCATCTCATAGTGTGGCAAAGGTACTGTAGTTTCCTGGTTTTGATACTACGTAGAACTTCTCGGTCCTTCCCCATTCGATTGAGAACTTCAACATTTGTCACCCGGTCAGTCCAAGGATTTTTGAGGATGCGTCTATACAGCCACATCTCAAAACCTTCAAGTCTCCGTGACATCTCTTGGTTTAGGGTTCATACTTCCATACCATAGAAAAAAATTGAGGAAACATAACGACGTACCATACGCAGTCTCAGACCTAGCTTAAGGTCTCGATTGCTAAGGAGGCGTCTCATTTTGAGAAAGGCGCTCCTTGCATATATATACATTTTATTTTATAAATACTGACCAACTTAATACACCAAATTAACGATAGAGTATCTATTAACATTTTATATTTAAAGCAAAATTTTATATTCATATGTCTGCTTTGTACAGTATGACAGATGCATGAAATGTCGAATTAAAGTTGAATTCATTTATAAACTATCCAACCTTATAATTTTTAGTATTCAAAGCATATTTTGGCAAATCTTCCACATATAATCAGGCATATTATTAACTCATTGGATGAATCTGAAATGAATATCATAGTAGAAGTATGTATGAAGTTCTCTTCAAATAAACCTGCAATGTGAAGTCATTTGTAGCTAATAAAATCAGTGAATCAGAGGCCTTTTTTGTTTGAATTTCATATATTACTCGTATTTAGATTTCATCTTTATAGAATACGATTTTTGGCAATATTTTTGGCAAAATTCCATATTGTCAGGGTTGTAAATACATAGTATGGAATAAATTATTCTGTTTAGTTCTGTGCTATAATATTTGTTATTAGATATCGACGATGATTTTAGCGATAGTTTGATTAGTAGTTGAATAATTAGCTTAATTAATCAGTAAACGCTTTCTTAAATACATTACGATATGATGAAAAAATAACATAACCGTACAATCATTTTAACGATATATGAAATATCGTGTCCGGAAACTTGAACGTGTGCAGTTCGCCGTAGCACACACCGTGAAATATAATATTGTAGTATATTAAAGACCGTCCAACCTCTTTGGGTCGTATAGTAGTGACATAAAATTCATGTCTAAATAAAATAGGGTTCTTGTCGGTTTACACTTTACAGGAAGCCAGCAGCGAACAAATTTTGAAAATAGCCGATATACTGGATTATTTGTTAGTTGTTAGGTTAGGTTAGGTTTTCATTCTTGAATTCATGAATATTGCCAAAATCAGCTATGGAAATTGAATTAATGTTCATACTGAATGTAATAAAATTGGAGACCGTATAGTATACGGTCATCTCTTTCCGATAAGAAAGTTCACGGCGAACTGTGTCACGGTGAAATGTTTTACGTATAATTTATATGTAACCACGAAACATAGGTCAGTACGTAGACTATTCTATGAATATCGTTTTGAGGTTAGTATTTTGACAGATTGTTCGATTAGGAAAATAAAGTCGATATGCGCATGCGCCAAAAATTGAGAAAACAGTTTGAATTGTCGAGTGGATATGGATTTCAGACTTTATGAAGCCAATGTGATGAAGACATTCTTGTGTAGACAACAACCAAATCATTTGGAGATTTCCAGTTGATCCTGTTGTGTCGTGCATAAGGTTGCATTGAAAAGCTATCATATTTATTTGTATATATTATTAATGGTGAGAATAATAAATTATATGATGTGAAAATTTGAAAGAATTTATAAAAGAGGTGTTTAACGCCATTCTACATGGGCAGATGAGCCGCTACGGGTTAACGGTTATCAACCGCGCCATCGAATAAAATCATATGTTTATAATGAGTTTGTCGCGATAAACGTTTTATCAGCAGCAGAGAGAGGCGTTAGGAAAGTGAGCGGCGGTCAGAACGCGTCGGTAGGCGTTAGCGAACGGTTGCAACATGTTACATGTTACAACGTTTATGTTTTACGCACTCAAATTTGCCGCGGTTTTACCGCCTGGTATATAGTTTGCACACCCACGGTAGGCGCGCGGCTTAAGCGTTGGTTTATCATGCCGTGGATCTCAGGTTATAAACCTGGGTCTGGCAATTACACATATGGTTTTTTCAATTTGTGTGTGAGTCAGGATATGGGCCTACTCGGTTGAACAAGCGGCTGACAACCATTTCTCGTAAAAAACAACATCTGTTAATACAAACCTCTACCCTGTGGAGGCCCATATGATCCTATTAGGATCGGAGATGCTCGAAAAAAAATATAGTTTGCAAAATTTAGAGGCGGTTGGTGGTTGGCAAATTGCAGCGATTCACTTGCTCGTGTAGAATGGGCCTTAAAATGCGTGCGTTCTTCAAAATTATTGCTTACTTCAATAACATGAGCGATTAAATTGTCCAGACATTAATATCGAAGCGAAATTAGCAATCTATTAGATTACTTATATACCTGAGTAGAAAAACACCCCTGAGCTTTGTTCCTAACAAGATTACAATCAAATTGGTAACGTAGTCTTACGCTAAAATTCATTTAAGTCACTTGTCACCGGATAAAAAAATAATTACGTTGATTGTTGCTGTAGAAGTTTTTTGTCCATTTTATGAATGTCTCTTTGCCGGTTTAAATCAGTCGGAGAGCTTTAGAGCTTTTCTGGGAATCTCAATTAAAAAAAGAAAAGGTTGGAACGCCTGTTTTTAGAATCACATAAATAAAGGTTAGTTGTTTTGTTGTGAAAAATGTAGCTCTGAGGGTAATGATCCTTATTCACAATAATTAGCATACATTATTTGGGTTGCCTAACGATTCTATTCTCAAATAATTTAAGAACACTCTTACGTATTGTATAAATCGTCATTAAGGGGTATTTTCCGATATACGTTTTTTTTAGTTAGATCTAACCATTCTAAATTCAAAACGCTCTATTCTGATATCCGCAAATTGTATACAAGATTAAAAAAAAACAAAAGAAAGTCGCAAATACTGTCAGGTGCATTATTATCTACACTAATTTTTGGGCAGTATAGATCTAGCAAAAATGCATCTGAAGTGGGCAAGCTGAACATTATTATCTTATTTATAAATATTTTTTTGACATTTACTTTGATATTATTCCACTTTTTTGTAATATTGAAACCAAAATTTGAAATTTTCACTGTGCCAATTTTATTTTTCATTTGAAAATAGAAAATCTCACACTATACCACATTAGTTTTGTAGAGAGTTGTTCCGGGCAGTTAGTATATTTTAATTTTTTACAACGCTTTTCTTAGCTCGTATTCTTATTTGTCCGGTGGTTGTTTGTCCGGTACAAATATTGCAATCGATTTTTAACTAACTTCCCGACTAGCTAGAGATTTGAAACTTTTAGAATATATCAGAACATCGTGTTCTGATATATTCTACTATACGGAAATTGTACTACATGGAAATAATAATATAAAACTAACATAATAGATTATTTTTACAACGTTTTTCTTAGCTCGTATTCTTATTTGTCCGGTGGTTCTTTGTCCGGTACAAATCTTGCAATCGATATTTAACTAACATCCCGATAAGCTTAGACATTTAAAACTATTAGAATATATCAGAACACGATGCCAATTCATTTTTTAAATACTTTTAGCAATCTTTAAGTAGAATTGATTTCATTTTCAGTTCATTCTGTTTTGTATGAAAAGTTATTTCGGAAGAAATTCGTAAAAAGTAAAACTATTATTGGTTGCTCAGTGGGTCCTAGCAACTAAATTATTAATATTAATATATACGTGCATTACTATGGAAATCAATATGACATTTCAGTATTATTTCTATCAAGTAATTTTTTTTTGATCGTTTAAGCCAATCAAGTCAAGTTTATATGATTCAACAGAAAATTTAAAAACGTTGTGTATAAAAAGTTCTTTTTATCTTGCAATTATTAATTATTAATAACCATGTGCTTACTTGCTTTTTTGTGTAAGGTGGTTGTTAGTTATTTTGAACAATCACAAATACGAGATTCAACAGAAAATTTAAAAACGTTGGATATAAAAAGTTCTTTTTATCTTGTAATTATGATTTAATTTATTCGTTTACAATTATTATAGGTACCAGTATTTATAATTACGTATATCGTCTATCACGAAGACTAGACTCAAGACCATAAGATTAAGCTCAAGAATAAAATGAAAAGAAGGATTTGATGATTATTCACGTTATCCGGAATCCGATGGATTTTTTTCAAACTACGAATGTTTGATAAAAAATAGTAACAGTTGCACTTTGAGTAAAGTTGTCTAATATATTATTAACCATTTATTAGGTCGATACACAAATATGTAGATAGGCAACCTTTTCTGTTAAAGTTTGTGAATATTCAATTTTTTTTTACTTGAAAACTTATGATCAATTATTATTGCGCTAGTTGTGTGCAGCGTTGCCGACTTACCGTTTTACTTTCCAGATCTCCCATTTTTAATTAAGCATCTGACTTACAAAAAACCCAATTGACATATTGGCATTAAATCTATGATTTTTGGATACGGCAAACAGATTAAAACTTCTTATGAACAAGCTAGAATAGTAAACTAGATTTACTACTAGCATTCATTTTTAGTAGTACGACTTGTTAGTGGCAAGACAATAATAATTGTATTTTTCCTCGTGAAAATAATATTCATTATTATACCGCATTTTTTTGTAATGCTTGTCTCGTTATATTTTTTTGCACTTTTCTCTATCAAATAGCATATTTTCTTACTCTATTTGGCATATTTTTGCCAATGACACTTGGCAACATTGTTGTATTGTTACCGCATAAATCATGGCATCCTCAGAGGATCCAAGGCCATGAGGCCTGAATCATCATTGGGCGGATTCATGCAAACATGAGCAGATCGACTGCGTAAAAATCAAATTCGTCAAATTTCTAGCCGTAAGCTTAGACGTATGACAATTTATAGTCACCTTTTAGAAACTTAACCAACAAAGTCTAAACTAAATAAGTATTATTCCATGAATACGTGGGTATTAAGAATAATTACTTTCTCAGCATTAATAATTTTATCAGAAGCCTTGCCATTAAATTCGTCCCTAGCATAAAAAAAAATCATTATCCTAGCGTAAAAAAAGAGCATCCTAAAATCACTTACCTACTTATATTAAAGTCATGCATAATAATAATTAAATACCTATAAATTCATTCATTCCAAGCCATTCAATGTCTAATGTATTTAGATTAAAATTATGTATATTAAGATTTTATTTATAAGAATAAGTCTGTGTTCATTTTGTTTAGATATTTCAAAATATTATGTACCTACCAAGCAAAGAAATGCAGTAATAATAATTCCAAGAAATGCACAGCCCCTTTTCAAAGCATGTATTTAGAAAAGGTCTGAAATATGAGACCCAAGGTACCTACCTACAAGCCAGGTACATATGCCAGAGGCTGTTTTTGTCATTTTTTCAGTGACAGAATTTGTAGGTAATATTTTTAATTCTTGTCTAGAGTTAACCTACTCCAAAAAGGTTGATTGTCATTCGGTTTTCGGACTCTCAAGCGTGACGTCGGCCGCGGCGCCGCGCTGGCCGACGTCTCCCGCCAATTTAAATTATTTTATTTTTTAAAATAATTTTGATAAAAATTTTCTACGCTGTAAATTTACTGCAATGTATTCCAAACAATAAAACGCCCTTTTTTCGCCTGTAATTCCGTGTTGTCAATCAATAAGCATGTCCCCGGAAGAAGAAGCCAGCAGACGATATCACCGTGACCTTACATCATCAGGGGGGTCCAGCGCTACTCCTACACCCCCCCTTTTTTGGAGGTGACAGTATGACATCGTTTCCTGACGTATCCATACAAAATATTAACTAAAACAGAAATGTCGATTAGCAAATATTGCCAGAGTGCCCGTAAAATTCAATTTAATATTGAATCTTAATAATAGCTATTGTTTTTATTGACCGAATCTCAAATGAATAAACTAAAAATGGAAGCAGGAAGCGTCCCAAATCGGGCCCCTTGCTCGGCCCAAAAGTTAATCGACAAGAAAGAGTTTCAGAAGCGATAATGTCTATGGCCGTCCCCCCTCCGTCGAAGATTTATGGTGGGCCTGATAAAATATAAAACCTGAAACACAAGATCTCAAACAGATTTCGAGGAATTTCTCTGAAAACTTTCCGGCATAACACGGCGCCCACGCCCCTCGCTACGCCGAAGAATTGTCGGATATTTCCGCCAAAACAACGATGTCACAATCTATAATTCCATAATAATGAGTAGGTAAACGGAAGTATTGATATCAATCCATTTTAATATAATTATATTCATTAGTTACTGCGAGTATAGAATATTAATATAAATATAAATTAATAAACATATTTAAGACAAGTGATAATCCACAACTAGTCTGTATTACATTCTGAAATAAAATGTAAACAAAATGAAGAAAAAAACTAATTAAATTTTAAAAATTTCAAATAAATTAGATATATTTACACAGTCGTTCTATTTCTATACATATCGAGAAATTGTCTAAGAACGTAGGTACTTCGACTGAGTCCGTGAGATTGACACTGGATTTTATGAGAAATTAACGTTAGCCACTTGCTCAACAAAGTCCATGATCTGTGTCCAAACGCTCATTGAATTTTTCCAGACTCGGGATTCAAACCTGAGATCCTTGAATTATCAAGTAGATACGTTAACACTCGGCCATCATGGGCGCTGACCACTTTAATTACTTGTGAAAATGCATTACATTCGAAAAGTTAAACTTTTAACTTCAGAACTTTTTTTTATATCAAAATATAACTCCACTTAATTGGTATCAACATTGAAGTAGTCGATAAGCTGTGTGAGTTTCATCAACATTAGTTAAATAGTTTACTATTTATAATGGAACAACAGAGCCAAAAAACTATATGTCGTACTTATAACAGATATGGATAAAATGCTCATCAAAATGCAAGTATTTAAAAATAACAGACGCTTGTCTATCTTGACTATCAAAGGATGATGACTAACTTGCAGTACACTTCTGTATCATGAGTCAGCCGTATCAAATCTCGAATACCTTGGATATTGAGCCACTTACGGATGTCTCTTTTTATCCACGCTTTTGCTGCGCTCTATCTTTCCCTGTATTAAAGAAAATTTGACATTTAGTCGGCAAAAATCAATATAATATAATTTGAAAACACCTCTAATAGAAAAAAAACAATAAAACCCAGTGGGTCTCGCACCCACATCCACTAGATTTGTGCCAATGTACTTTGCCAAATGGAGCCATGTGCATGATATCTTATTAAGATGAAATTAATTAGTAATTGTAACATTTTGAAGCACTTTGACGAATTGTGTTAAATGTTGGCTTTCGGCTTTCACTTATCTACTTTAATTTATTAATATTAAAACTCTTTGAAAAAAGGACGCCCAGTGGGACTCGATCCTGCGCCTACTCGATTTGCGACAATATGATTTACCAATTGAGCGATGTGGGACCTATTTAATTATGACAAAATTAACTAGTAGTTTTTACATTTTAAAATGCTTTAAAAATACGTTTATTTTTCGCTATCGGCTTTTGTGTTTTAAATTAACAAAATCACTGCTGAAATTTTAATTACCTTTTAATTACCACATTTAAATAACACGTAATTATATCTAATAATTGCCAAGTACACCAAACGAGCCAGTCGCGGTATTAGCACTAAATGCATGCAATGGTATCAATTACTTTAGTTACTAACTGGTTAACTAACTCGTTAATTGACTTGCATAAACAAAAATAGTTTAATTAAATAGTAATTTAAAAACTGATATAAGTATGCTAGTTAGCTGCCAAAAAAAAAGTAATCATTTAACGCAATAGAGATTGAAAAATTAAAAATAGGTAAGTTTATTACTCTGATAATTTATCAATGCTGTTGTGAGAGTCCCGTGAAAACGGATTTTGCGACATCCGCCGGATAAACCTCCCATTTAATATAAAAGGGAAAACCCAAAATGAAGTATGCGCACAGTCCGTCAATGTCTCGCAAGACACTCCTTTAAATAAACTCCATTGAATATTTTCCTATACCATCAATGACGAAATGGGATTTCCCCTTAAGGAAGAAACATGAAAAATCTATTGCGAAAAATGTATAGACGACGTACGGTTCAATTGCTCTAAAGGGGAAAATTGATTCTTTGAACAAGACGTAAAATAAAAATCATTATTTATAATTTACATCATTATTCATGATCCAAACTTTTTTTGAAGTTATACTTCTTTAGGCGCGTTTGGAAAATCAGATCAGACTGTATTTTTTGCGTGTGACATGTAACACAAAATTTATTTTTTCACACAAAAAAACACACTCGATTGGATTCGAACCCAACAATTGTTCGGTTATCAGCCGAACGCACAACCATTACGCCACAGAATGATACTGCAATCGTGACGATTATACAGTATATAGTTTAGAATTGTTCCATTGCTAGGCAGCGAAGTTGTTATTGTCGGACATTTGCAATTCCTTACGTAAACAAACTATTAAATGTCATAGTGGCAGTTGCTACTTTAAAAATAAAAACAACCTAAAAATATACCAACGGCGTTCCAATAAGCGGTCCTTTTTCTTGAGTGTGTAATTTAACAAGATAAAAGTTAGTCAAAGAATCTAGTTTATCAGAAGTTTTGTTTTTGTTTTGTTACGCCAAATAAGTATAACTTCTAACGCGCGTACATAAGTGCACACCGATTTTTCTCTGATATAAAGCATTTATTGAGAATTGATACTGTATACTTAGGTACTCTTTGTCAAGAATTTCCAACCAAACCACCAAAAAGTCAATTCATGAGTCAAGTCAATCAATTCATTAAAATGCGTGTCTGGAAATTTGTACGTATGTAGTTCGCCGTATCACACTTCACCGTGAAATGTTGTATCGGAAATATAGTCGTATATTAAAGACCGTCCAACCTCTTTGGGTTGTATTATAGTACTGACATAAAATTATGTCTAAATAAAACACGGTTCTTATCGGTTTACAGGAAGCCAGCGGCAAACAAATTTTGGTAAAATAGCCGATATACTGGTTATAGGTTCGTATATTATTAGGTTCGGTTAAAATTTCATTCTTGAATTAATCTTAATAATAATAATTAATCTTACATTATTGTCTGCAATGCTCCACGTACAACGCATATTTTTTTTTTATCTCGGTGCTATATCGGTACAGTCATCGTATAGATTGCAACTGAGGTATTTTATAAGGTCCAACCTCTTTACAAACCTGTCGTCAAATTTTTGATTTCTAATGACAATAAAATAATTGATTTGTTTGCAAATTAATTGCGGACCAAAATATATTTTACAACGTTTTTATTAGGTCGTATTCTTATTTGTCCGGTGGTTGTTTATCTGGTACAAATCTTACAATCGATTTTTAACTAACTTCCCGACTAGCTAGACATTTGAAACCTTTAGAATATATCAGAGCACGATGCCAATGCATTTTTTAAATACTTTTAGCCATCTTTAAGTAGAATTGAATTCATTTTCAGTTAATTCTGTTTTGTATCAAAAGTTATTTCGGAAGGAATCCGTAATCCAATCCACTATTATTGGTTGCTAGGGGTCTGGGGTCCTAGCAAATAAATTATTAATATATACGTGCGTTACTATGGAAACAAATATGAATGTCAAAGTGACATTTCATTATTATTTCTATCAAGTACATTTTTTTTGATCGTTTAAGCTAGTCAAGTCAAGTTTATATGATGCAACAGAAAATTTAAAGACTTTGTATATAAAAAGTTCTTTTTATCTTGTAATTATTACCATATTATGATGTTTATTTAGCTAATTAAAAATGGCTTTCTATATAAATGAAGCAATTTAAAAAAGATTGGGTACCTGTGATCTAAGCATTCAAGATTGTTTGTGAAAATAATACTACCAATCAGCTATGACAGTCGAATAAAACATTTAAGCCCTAAGATATTCGCTAAATAAATCTTATTTGCCTTCGTAGAGACAGAAAAAGTATTCGTAGAATCTCACTCAAATAAGATGGCATCGGATTTGTTAGTTTAAAAGTTAAACAGGATAAAAATAATTACGTTTGCGGTCAGTTGCTTGAATAAAAGCTCTCACTTGAGAGGGTCCGGGTTCGATTCCCGTCTCTTAGGGACCCTTTTGCGGGGATAATGGGTTTACTCCAGTGGCGTGGGTCACACCCGTAAATAATTAATCAACGGTTAACATATTATTGTCATACGAGGGTATTTACATAACGTATTTTCAATGAAATATCAAATGAATAGATTGGGACATGGGTTTCCAACCACTTTATAGTCGCGGCCCGTTTTAACTATAGTCAAGTACCCTGCACCCCCAGAAACGTATACGTAAAAAGACAATTTTAATCGGACAAAGAAAACTCGTTAAAAGTTATTATTAATTACTATATCAGGCATATCCAAGCTTCAAGAAGGTTGTGATATAATACACCGTATCAAAACTGGCAGAGATTTCTACATTTTCAGCGTCATTCTTCATCCTGAATAGACGTACTATATTTGGCTTAGCCATTACAAATTCAACAAAACTTTTCTTACATCACAATAAATAAATAAATACTTACTAAATTTTCCATTCGTAAAAATGATAAGTTTTGTTATTAACAATAACGTTTTATTCACAAAACACACGTTGCCAAATGGAGCTCCGCACATTGGTGGAATGCGACTTTTTAGTATAAAAAAAGGTCTAGTGTTGCTAGAAACAAATCGCATGCGTCTCGGGCTGCGAGTCGAAGCCACTAGTACGGATACGCACACGCTACGAATTGGTAATTTCTATACGGGCTCGCCGGTCGCCGCATCCCATACATATCCACGTTTCGAGACGTTACGCGCAACTGTCGCTAGGCGCCTATGTGCGCAGTCTTCATAAGCGACATAGCTGCGACGTTCCTAGAAGGTTTGATTTATGGCTGTGTGGCAGACGGGCGAGGTGTAAATCACTGAGATCAAGGGCCCAGCAAAAAAGATAAATTACTAACTCTAGGGAACTGGATCGAACATCCAAGCGCCGAGACCTGACGAGAAGTCGGACGGAAGGAAGAATTCTGCAACGCTGGAAGCCGAGAAGAGGAACAACTGCGCGACTGGAAGAGCTACGCGGTGGCCTATGTCGACGGATGTCCTCGTGTTGATTGGTCACTTTGAAACAGTTTTTTTTTTTTTTAAACTTAATAGAGATCCATTAATCCAGACCTCCAACCTGGCCTCGGTCGGGCGCGAAGCCACCGAAGCCAGGTTCATCTAACTGAATAACCATGCTTCACTACAGATAGGAACTAGATATAAAGAGGATAGGCCTCAACAGTCGCCTAGGTGGCCCAAATTTATAAGCACATTACCCTAAGCAAGGGCGAGGTTTGATGTGCTAGTCGGCTAAAGCTCCTGAGTGATGCAATATGAATCAAGCAATACGACGAGGTCACACAGATTTTCTCATGAAACTACTTTCACGTAAGCTGGTCAAGATAGTTAATCCTTCCCTCAGTGATATAATATTAGATTACAACTGAGTGTCTATGCTTTTACGTTTTCACGACTAAATTCTTATAATCATATGGTGCGATTGACCAAAATACATCCCACGATCGACGCGTTGGACATGCCTGACCTATCAATCAATCAATTTTCTCTCACCTCATCACCTATGTTCACGTCATGCGAATAAAATTAGCAATCCACATATTTTTTTCACGTTACTGTGAAATAAATTTCATATGGATTATCAATCATTATAATATATTTTACATTCACTTTTACTAGTCTTTATTTATTTTTTACGTTACAACTTCCATTATCTTTTTAAGCGTATTTTTTTTATCTTTTCTACCGGTACCAGTTTTTTATGTGCTACATTTTATTAATTTTAACCTAATACTTATTTTTAGTTTATTATTTAAGTGAACATACATAATTTGAAAAAATCCATGCATATTAATACCCACTAGCAAAATCTGTTTTAGAAAAAAAATACGATACCAGTGGGTTTATTCTATACTTATCGACCGCTAAAGTGATAAAGTGATAGATATTATCAAACTTAGGGTAGGTACGTATCAAAATATTAGCACTTATTGCAACAATTACAACCAACGTGTTGTAAGGCCCGTTTCAGACGGAACGCCGGTGTCGCGCTCGATATAATATAGTAGGCCCTTGTATTCGAATAAACTGGCCTTTGTATTATGTTTATGAACGCCCCAGAGCTAATGAGTCAACGCATAATTTCGCGTTATAAATTAGAATATACAACTGGCTGCTGTAATAAAAACAAGTGCATCGGCGGCTGGAGAATGTAGCGGCCGACAGAAACATGTACAGGACACGCGTTGACTCATTATCCTGGGGCATTCATAAACATAATACAAAGGCCCCTTTATTCGAATACAAAGGTCTCCTTATTATATACGAGCGCGACACCTGTGTCCCGTCTGAAACGGGCCTAATTGTTACAAGTGCTAATACTTTGTTACAAACCTACCCTAAGTTTAGCGCACTTTAGCGGTCGATAAGTACAGAATAGACCCACTGAGGCCCCTGACGGGACTTAAACCTATAACCGCTGGATTCACGCCAATGTGATTTTCCAATTAAGTTACGAGCATCCAACTTAATTACGACGATTTTAACTTGTAGTACTGACATGAAGTGCTTATCAAATTGCGTTACTGATCCATGACGTCGGTAAGTAATTAAGGCATTTAATTGATACATACCTAGATTTAATATACACAAACCGAAAGCCATGTTGCAACGCAATTTGATAAGCATTTCATGTAAGTACTACTATTTAAAATCGTCGTAATTACGTAGGATGTCCGTAGCTTAATTGGAGAAGCACACTGGTGCAAATCCAGCGGTTACAGGTTGAAGTCCAGTCGGGTGTCGTTTTATTTTATAAAAAAATTTTTTTCTAGTGGGTAACATGCATGATATGTTTTCAAAATATCTTCTTCTTCTTCTTCTTCCACCCTGTCACGTCCCAACAATGGGGCATAGGGCGAGCACAAGTTGGCGCCACTTCCCTCGGTCCATCGCCAACTTTTGCGCCTCCCGCCATGTCAAGCCTGCAGCACGTAGGTCTCTCTTGCAGCACCGCTGCAGGGTGAGGGAGGGCCGGCCACGGCGACGGAACCCTTGACGCTGTGCCACAAGGGTGCGAAGTGTCGCACTCTTTGGCGGCATCCGGAATACGTGACCCAGCCACGTAAAGCGTCGAAGTTACCGGATGCTGCTGTGTTTGCTCACGAACTCGGGTATTTATAACGCGGTCGTACCAATGTACCCTAAGATTCGGCGGAGACATCGATTCTCAAATCTCAAAAACCGAGACTCTTGAAGCTTAGTAAGATGCCGTGTCTCACAGCCATACAGGAATATTACAGCCAATCAGAATGTTACATTCTGAAGTCTTGTGAATTATTCGTCGAATAAAAGAACTAGTTTTTTTTATATTATTTAGTGTTTAAAAAAATAATTATACGTGAATATGTCCTTAAAGAATGTAGGTACAAATTAGGCAGTTTTTATTAATTTATACGTGTGTCGTTTTCAATTAACGAACTATCTATTATAGGGTCTAGTTCTAGTACAAGCATACATACACTTGGGAGCAAACAAAATATAATCAAAGTGTAAAAACTGTTTATGAAATTCTATTAATCCTGCGGGCCCATTAGATGACCTGGTTGGTGGGTTAATCACCAGACGTTTTTCATGTAGAGCGATCCCCTCAGAGAAAACAAAATTAATGGAAACTCTAAAGTAGCTTGCCGGTACTTGTAGCCATCTGGATTCCGGTGCCCTGGGAGTCCGCTACATACAGTCTACAGAGTGTATACGTTGGAGCTACGGACTGATAGTATCACCTGGAATGACGCAAGAAAACTGGCGAGCGACAGGGATTATTGGAGTCAACCTGTGGTGTTCATATGCTCCAACTAAGGGGCTGACATATTTAAAGACAGATATCCCCGACCATGTCCGATCCTAATAAGATCATATGGGCCTCCACAGAGTGGAGGTATGTATTAACAGATTTTGTTTAACAGAGAAATAACTCTGACTCATACAAAAAATGAAAAACAATATGTGCACTTGTCTCAGGATACGAACCTGGGACCCACGCCGCTATAGATCAACGCTTAAACCGCGCGGCCAAGAATGCTAAAAAGTTTCGTGATTCAGATAAAACTTACTTAAGAAAATATTCGTCACGAGTAGATGAAATGTTCAGATAGCAATGGTGGATTGGTGAGGTGAGGCATATAACCGTTGTCGATTGCGTGCTATTAATAAAATTGAATTACGAGAAGAGTATTTGCTTCATAATTCTGCACTCCGCTCTAGGATGAAAATGATGTAATATATTCTGAAAATATTTTATTTATATTATCAATTTATTTATTTTTATTACTTCATAATATTATTACAAGTAAATATCATTTTATCTAATTTTATGCGTACCTCGCAATCAATTAAAGAGGCGTATCAGTGTAGTAAAAAGTGAAAAAAAATTATATTATATAAAGTCATCTCATAAAAAATTGAATTCTGTATATCTGTCTATTTTTTTATTTCCGAATTTAACGCGAATAAATGTCGCTAGTATCTTAAGACAATCGAGCAGTAGGCATGCCACAGGGCACCGTTGTTCTAAATCGGAGTGTTTATAGATATATTGGGAAAAGCTACAAAATCCGAATCAATTTCGTTTTACTCGTTTTATTCGGCGACGCCACTGTGAAAGACCATAGGGATTAAGGTTTGACCTTTCCCTAGCATGGGGATTTGGCAGGATGTGGATGGAAATAAAGCAAACGCACATATTCTACTTTCATGCTTATTAGTTTCGGAAATTTGGAGGTGTTGACACTAGAGAAATATTTGAATTTCGAGTAATTTGTTTGAGCATATTATTATAATATTATTTTGACAGCTAAAAGAACAGTATATCATAGCTAAGAGTAAAGTATTTGTATTGAGCCCAGGGCCGTTGCTAGGGGTATATCCGCCCGTATGTGAAATAAAATTGAACTGAAAATTATACGTAACGTGTCACGCTGACAAGAACAATGTTAGTGATATTTTTTGTGTATATTAATACGTTTTTGATAAGAAGTTGATTTTGATATGGCTTCCATTTTGGAAGTTTTTTCATGACTCAATATTGAGCGTTCAAACAATGTATCGTCCACAGAACAGATAATAAATAGAATACCGATAGACTATATTCAATACGCCGCACGTCGAAGCAGGGTTTTTGAATGTGTGAATGTCCTACGAAAATGAAGCACGCATTATGCACGTGCAATAGTGTGTGTAATACACCAATATTAAATGAGCGTAAATGCATAAACCGAGAGCAGTTTTTAGTATTCGAAGTACAACGTATTCGACACATGTGTAAGTTTAACCCGGCTTCTTCCTTACTCGAGACGGTTACCTGCCATCGCCTTACCCGTTGGGTATTTTAGTTTCCATTATTTCTGAGTTCCCTGGTATCGTCTATACTGTAGTTAATGAAGAATAATTTCGTACGTAATATGGTTAATCTGAGTTTGAAAAATCACTTCCCATAATAATTGTTTTATTAGAGTTTAGTTTCAATAATTGTGTTTATAGTTATATGTTTATTTGTCACAGTTGCGCACCGCATCGAAGAGATTTATGTTGTTATTATAAATTATTTTTATTAAATTAAATTAAGCTTAAGCATTAAATTAAGATTACTGGTGGCGCTTTTGCAGTGGACTGTATTTTGATGATGCTGGTGGATTACGGATATAGGGGGGGGGTTACATAGAATGCCAGACACTGACCTGTTATGTTGAGAGGGCTGCGCGCTGTGGCAGTTGTGCACGCACTCACGCACTGGTAAATAGACGGTTCGGAATGTCACTCTCACGGTTTCACTTGGTTTTGTGATGAATGGTGATGACAAGTTCAGGACGGATGATAGACATGACGTTCACTCAAACCGTATCAGATTTAGAGCAAGGAAGGTCAAACATATGCGTTTTGAGTCACTATGTGGTTAATGATGGCTAAGCTATAACAAGCCCGCACACGACCGCTTTCTTGATGTCACTCGAGCTTACTCAATGTTATGCAATTACGGTTGATTGATGACCCATAATTTTTGCTGATTGCCAGATCTTGTGTCAATAATAAATAAGGATGTGAGGTAAGGTGGGGAAATAAGGAATGATGGCCACCATATTTGGCCCAACCAATTACATTAAATTATATTAGCTTACATGTTCGAAAGAAACACAATGTGCGGCTCGGCTCCACAAAGTGGAGATTTTATTAACAAAATTTTGTTGTTACGAAAAATGGATGTGAATATATTATTAAGTACAAACACACACTGAAACCCGAGACCACCACATTATACGCATGTAGTCTATTTTGTTACGGCTCGACTATCGCGGGCGTGAATTAAGATCATTATAGGATTTTAGCATGGATACATGCTTTTGTCTTGACCTCCCGGACGGATTCGTTACGAAAAATCGCACAGGCGCAGCGGTAATGTAAAATAGTAACAAAAGTAGCGCGGCGCGAGCCATGAGAGACTTTATAACCAGCCAGCAGACCAGCATTCAGAGAATCCGTAGGCAAAGCATGTTCCATGTTTAATAATTTTAGCCGTCAGTGTTTAAGTAACCATCATCTGAGGGGCCCACGGGGAGCGGAGTTTTTTGCAAACAGCACTAGGTACTTCCTGGGAATTGTCGTGTCCGGAAATATATGGCCGTATATTAAAAACCGCCCAACCTCTTTGGGTCGAATAAAATTAGAGGCCCTATAGTGTACGGTCATCTCTTTCCGATAAGAAAGCTCACGGCGAACTGTGCTACGGTGAAATGTTTTACGTACAATTTACATGTAACCGGGAATTGTCGACTTTAAATACCAACAGCCAAAACAGTTTACTGTTGAATTTATAGTAATTTGTCAAGTTATTATTAAAACCAATTCTTCATACAATGAATAACGTTAGCCATTACGCCTCTTAGCATGTGAGTGAGTAACTCACGAGTGTCAGCTATATTGTAAATTGCGGAATAAGTGGCATGTCGGCAATGACTCTCTTCATTCCGTATTATTATTCCATCAGACCAACAAAGGGGAACATCTCCGCTCGTACTGAGAACCAGAAGAGTGTCTGAGAAGAGGTTGCTAATATCCAGAGCGTGTCGCAAATCCCCCATCCCTATTTTCGTATCTCTTTCATCACATACCATTTGACACGTTTGTGGCCTCAGAAAATACAATTATTTTTTTAACATGTAATAATTAAAAGATAATCTAATTTTATTTTATTCAATACCGAATACACACAAACTATAAAAATGCTATATTCTTCAATATAGAATAATTACAAGACAACAAGAACTTTTTATATAACACGTTTTTAAATTTTCTACTGAATCATATATCACTCGACAATTCTATGTATTAATAAATATTTTTTTTGTACTTGATAGAAATACTGAATAAATATAGAATACTAAAATATCATTTTGACATTTCATATTGATTTCCATAGTAACGCACGTATATATTAATAATTTAGTTGCTAGGACTGGACACAAGAAAAAATGTGTAGGTACTGGACAAATAAGAATACGTGCTAATAAAAACGTGGTAAAGTACACAATGACCTAAAAACAAAGGAAAATATTAAAAAAAAATCTTGTGAGCTTGCACAAGGGAGGGGGGGGGGGCGACAGTACTCTAGCTAGTAGGGAGCCCGGTATAGCTGCTCGACTAGCTAAGTGAGATAAAAACACACAACAAATTAGCTCTATTAGTAAAAAAAAGTTGCCTGGTGCGCTATTTTACTTCAAAAATATTAAAATTTTAAAGTACGTGATTATATTATGTAAGATGCAATTTGATGTGCGATTGCAATATGATGGTTAATATATTTGATGATTTTTTAATAATCATTTTTGGTGTATTTCCTGATTCTACTAAAAGTGTTTTATACAATACGGTGAGGGATCACATGCTACTTTTGGCTATGTACCACAAAAGGTACAAGGTAAAGGTGGTCGTGATCAGTGCTTCATAATAATATGATGCCGAGTGCTGGCCGAATTCAATTGGATTTATTTAAAAATACACAAAAATCACTAAAAATACACAGAATTCCTTTAATTTTACCTCTCGAACCATTGAATTTCACAGAATACCGTCTGAGAAATTCTGTTATAGAGCATCACACTGCTCTTATGCCGCGTTGACATGGTCCAAGTACGATCCAAGTACACTTGGTACTCGTAGCTAGCTTGGATAGGAATAATTAGTATGAAGATGTCTCATATGAGTGCGCTTGGATGGCACTCGGTCCAAGTGTACTTGGATCGTACTTGGACCGTGTCAACGTGGATTTAACGTTAGGGGGCATGTATTTAGTATTTAAGTTATAGTTATATATAATTTATATATATTATTACCCAAATGTCAATATAAATTATATGTGAATCATGATTGTAGACAGTATAGAGGACAATATTCAGTGATGCATTTTAGTTGTATTGTGGTGTATTTAAATATAGCCTAAAGCATATAATTGAATCAAATCAAATCAAATTTATTTATTTTATATATAATGAACATAATAAATTATAAATTCAAAGCGTTCACGACATGACATTAAAATAATTTTTAAAAATAAAAATACAGAGAAATGTGAGTTAATAATACAATAAGTAATAAAATAAGAAATAAAATAAAATAACAAAGGAAACACACAGAGTGAAGTTTAATAGACCCAATCTTAATAACATATAAAACAACGTCCACCTAAATTCAACCTAACGTAAGTGTAATATATCAATATCCGAAGCGATTTCATTAAACATGGTTATTGCCCTCCCAATTGGCATTACTAATGGCAGGTTAGTTCTACACCATGGCAGAACAAAAAACGGATGCCATTGATTCCTAAAGTAATTATCAGAGACACACAAGCCAACAACACCAAGAATGGCAGAGTTAATATTTACGCCGCGTATAAGTCTGAAAAAATATGTAGCTAAATAAAGATCCCTTCTAAATTTTAAGCTACAGTAACACCAAGAATGGAGTTAAAATTTACGCCGCGTTTAAGGCATAAAGCCCATCAAGACGGACGAGCGGGCGCAGTCGGCGTAAGAAGCGTATATTCATAACCATAATCACACGCCTCTTGCCGCGCATTACCCTTCACCTATGTAATAAGGGGCCCAAGAAGCACAAAATAATTATTATTACAGCGTCTCTCATAACAAAGCAATAAAAATATTATATTATTTCTCGGGGCTTGTAATTAAATATCGGACACGCAATAACTAAACAAAGCGTACACTGTTCTTAATAATGGCTTATCGCCCGTCTTATTGACGACGCTTCGAGGAGCGTGATTTTGCTTGCTGTGTTCAATGAATGGACTCCGTTGTATTTTCGTTAAATCGTATCGCTGAGAAGCGAAAAACGGTGACTCATGCGGCACGCGGGCACAAGGCGTCGTCAAATCCAGTGTGCGCTGGCGTATTTGATTACGTTGTATTTTCGACGATTTACGCGCCACTTGTAGAGATTTTGCGCGAGCGCCCCACTAGCTGCGTCAATGAGCTTTATGCCTAAGGTATCAAGAGGCCTGTGTCGACTATTGATTATTAATTAACCAATTATTGGTCGGACGATCTTGTAGATGATCTCCTTTTAAGGTTACGGCATGTTTGCTGATGATGACTTTTCACTTCTCGCTATGTAGCCAAAAATACTGCAGATCTATAGAAATATATTTTGAAAAGCCAGTCTTTAACCTATTTTAAAACTTAGCGATAATATATTTTTGAAACATTAATCAAAGCTAAAAGCATATCAATCGGTCGGCACTAATTGATGAATTAATAGGTATAATTAAAATGATATTTTTAGAAACGGCAGAATAAATTGGCTGAATCCGGTAGAACGTTGTGAGTCCAAAGAGTTTCAATCTCTGTGTGTGAGTCAAAAATTAATTTTGATTTTAACATCTAATTTTAGATAGGCAACTAAGACGTCATAGACAATAATTCTTATCCCTCGCGAATTTCACAAGGTTTCGAATTACTTTTCCATGAGCCCAAGTAGGTAGTCAGTTTTATTGTTGGCGGTTTTACTCAGCTCGCGACCTAAGCTTGCGCGCTTATTGCTGTTTTTACAGTGGAGTGTTATGAAATTAGAAACATCTAGGTGTAAGTAAATATTATTCATCGCTAAGGCGTCATAATATGGAGGATGGAATAATTCCGATCTCCCCTTGGATTTATCACTTTCAACTCGCGACTAAGCGTTTCAGTATACATGTACAATAGAAAATGTTGGCAGAGCAAGACAAGATTCTTTTTATTATCTAAAACTTTTTCTTTAAGCACTAATGTGCATGGTTTTATACATCAGTCCCGTGCAGCATCGTTTCGGGACAAGGAAGTGTGCCACTAAAATATTTTCATTCCAACATGTGTATAGCGTCACGGAAGGCGGCCGTGCACAAATTGCGGCTGCATATATATGGCGAGTGGAGATGGGGTAACTCAAATCACCGTTAAGGTAATTTAATGGCTTAAGAATCTCCGTGATTGGTGCGTGTGCAGATCTACTGGACTGTTCCGGGTAACAGATGACAAAACTAAGAACGCCCTGATGGCATAATAAAAAGATTGTAAATGTGATTGTGATTGGAATAAATTGTAATGGAGGTAGAGTTCAGTTTTAAGTACATACCTAATATCGTTATAGATCTTTGGGTTGTTCTTTCTCTTTCTTTCCTAGACGTTTCAGGGTTTTGGATTTTCTAGATTCTACAAAGAAACAAAACTACATGATAATGTATTCACCAGGGAACTCAGAAATAATCTTTATCAAACGCATTCTCAGCTATTCATTATGCATGCCTATTAACATTCTTGGTAATAATACAAAAATAAGCTCAAAGCTGCTGGGATATAACCATGCCCCCCACATCCTGAAGCGAGCCCCCAGGATAGGATCTTTGTAGGGCCCCCCTACCTATCGCTAAGGATAAAGGTACTGTGATGCTCTTCAGTGGCGTTTTTCAAATGGTGTACGTGGTAAAATTAATGTGAATATTTAGTGTTTTTTTTAGTAAAATACATCTATATGAATTATAAAGTGGTCGAGTATAGATACACAATTAAAAATTGTATCGTAATAGCACATAATTTAAAATTATAACATTAATGAAGGAAAATAGCGCCTTTTTTTTACTGTTAGAGCAAATTTGTGATGTGTGTTTATCTCAATTATCTGGTGGACACGCCACATCGGGGCCCTCCTGAATATGGGCCCCCAGGCTAGAGCTGACTATAACACTATAATGTGTAGTTAATTTTCGTAGGACACACACATTCAAAATCTTGCAACACAATGTAGTGTATTTGGGGTATAGCCTATCGGAATTCTATTTATTAATCAGCTGTTCTATGGTATTCACCATTTATAATAACCGGACAATTACGTTATTTTCTTATATTTCCTATAATTTTCTTATTATTGTTAAATAATACTAACTGTTGTACTTACTACCAATCACTGGCATAATTCATTTCTTTTATATCAATTATTTATTTATCCCCATGTAGATTGAATAGTAACACGGTGAAGTGTCAGTCTTCAATTATTAGTTTTGTTTGAGTAATAATAAACTTCACGTAGTATTACTATGGAATGAAAATATTGCGTAGAAATTTTACACGTAAGAGTCAAAGTTATCCAAATTACATACATGTTATCCCTTTTTCTTATACAAGACTAATAATTACACTAAGAATGGCTTGAAGTAGAAAATTACTCGGGGATGTGAAGGTGTTAGGTCGTTTCTAATGGTTACTCATAGTGGCGTAGCGAAGGATGTCTCGGAATGGAAAGAGAGGCGGCTCGAGGAAACGTTAAAGCGGGTGCGCAGAGTTTAAGAGCTAATGCAAAGCGAGTTAAAAACACATTACAGCAGCTACTAAAACGACTTAAGCACTATGAATATATTATTAATATTACACAGAATATTATTCTTTTAATCATGAAAATAATTAAATATGCACCATGGAGGATCAGTATTAGTAGTATACCGCCAGTCCTTGAAACCACGGTTACTGGTTTGAATACTACGTCTGGAAAGAGAGGAGAGTTTTAATATTATAGGTGCTCCACCTAAAGTAGCTCTCACGCAATAATTGTAGTAGGGTGAATCGTATAGCTATTGGCCGGTTGAGGATTTTTTTGACTTTGGCTGGTTATAACTTTCTTGATATTTAACATTTTTGAAGTTTCAGAATGGAATTGTACTGATCAATGCTTTGCGTTTTCATTTTTTTTTAACATATACTTCATTACTTTGACCATTTCTTGGTTATTAGGGTTTATCTAGATGGAGAGCAAAAATACAGTAATCGAACACTTTTTTATAGCTATTGGCCACTTCAAATCTGATCAAAATGTGTGTTTAAAATACAACCTTTGATTATTAATAATTCAGAGTAAATAAAGAAAACCATGACAATTTTATAGAAAAAATATATTTAATTGAAAAAAAAACACAGACGAAATATAAAAAAATACAAAAAAAATATATGGTCTGTAATTTATAAGAGAATCTAGTTTTTAGTAATCTCTATTACGAAACAAGTTAAGCATCTCTTCTGAATCCATCAAGTCAGAATCTTCCGATAGATTCAATTCTCTGGTTGATATGTCCAAATCATAACAGATACATCACTTGGTACCACACAGCACAAGTGTCTAATTCTGGGGTATGTTCTTTGTGATGTATTAAAATATTGCCATAATTGATAGAAAACGTTTGAAATTTTGGAGCTTTTTTCACCGCATATCTGGTGTATACTATTCTCAAATTGTTGTATTCTCTCTTCACCAACAACCTCTTTGAAAAAATCAAAGAGTATAGTTTTGACTTCATTTATATATCAATTTTAGAATTTTGGTTAGTTAAAATTCGTTTTGCTAATCATTTTGTATAATCAACAGCGTATGCATTGAAGGGAAAGAGACCAAATGCCCTGAAACCATTAATTAGATATTCCGGCTTAATTTTATCAACAACTTGTTTGAAACAAAATTGTTTTTGGAGACCACTCATGGACAGCCTTCTTCCACATTTTCTTCACCGGTCCAAAAACTGATACATCTGAGAAAGAATTAAGAAACGACACACAAATTCACAGACTTTTAGGTTTGACAGCCAAGAAGACACTAACACCTTCTGGTGGTAACTTCTGAAATGTGGCATACTAAGAAGAGGAGGGGGGAGCTATACATGGCGACAAATGTGAGAAAAAGATGGCTAACACCTTATTTTATCAACTAGAAGTTGAAATGGCCAATTACTATAACACGGCCAATTACTATACCAGTCACCCTACCTATATCGATATAAGAAGCAATCTGGTAGAACAAAAGTTTCTAGTCTAGTTTTAGTATAGTTCTAGTATAGTTCTAGTATAGTCCCAGTATAGTTCTAGTATAGTTCTAGTATAGTTCTAAAATAGTTCTAGTATAGTTCTAATATAGCTCTAGTATAGTTCTAATGAAGTTCTAGTATAGTTACAGTATAGTTCTAGTATAGTTCTGGTATAATTCTAGTATAGTTCTAGTATAGTTCTTGTATAGTTCTTGTATAGTTCTAGTATAGTTCTGGTATAGTTCTAGTATATTTCTAGTATAGTTCTAGTATAGTTCTAGTGCAGTTCTGGTATAGTTACAGTATAGTTCTAGTATAGTTATGGTATAGTTCTAGTATGGTTCTAGTATAGTTCTAATATAGTTATAGTATAGTTCTAGTGCAGTTCTATTATAGTTATAGTATAGTTCTAGTATAGTTCTGGTATAATTCTGGTATAGTTCTAGTATAGTTCTGGTATAGTTCTGGTATAGTTCTAGTATAGTTCTGGTATAGTTCTGGTATAGTTCTAGTATGGTTCTAGTATATTTCTAGTATATTTCTAGTATAGTTCTAGTATAGTTATGGTATGGTTCTAGTTAGTCTAGTTTTGGGATAATCCTAGTCTAGTTCTGGCCAAGTTCCTGTCTGGTCTAGTTCTTGTGTAAATTATTTGCAGTCTTGTGGAGGTAGTTCTATATAATTTTTATACAACGTTCATTTGTTCGCAGACCGATTCTAGTTACTTTATTGTCATGACTTGTATTTGTATAGTGTTATAGTTTTCTAGTCCAGTTTTAATCTAGTTCTAATTAATGCGGAGGTGCACGATCACATTGTCTTAGTTTCTGTATTCTTCAAGTGACCACATCTGCTTAAACTTTGAACTGCTCTTTTCTTATTGAAGAAGTTATGCACATAGAAAAATCGGATATGTCTACATTTACCAATGGCCAGTGACCGATTAAAATGTTGTAGAAAGGCTACAAAATAAAAAAAGTTGTCGAATGTGATTCTGAAGGGGAGATAGTCAATTGACAGCAAAGAAAAATTAAAAAATGTCTTAATGACATTCTGAATGGTAGTCAATTGAGAGGTAAATGAAAAAAAACTCTACAATAATATTATTCTGAATGTTAATTATTTAAGAGGTAGTACAGGAAAGCCAAAAACTCTCACATGCGATTTTAATAGGATGTTTTTTGTTCCCAAGCTCAAAAGATAAAAAAGGACTTGTCACTAGAGAAAAACAATCCCGACCTCACAGTAATAATAATATAAAGATAGTGGGTATTGTTCGGTAAAACGAAGCCGTGTTTTTTGCGTATAACGCACAACAGAACCACAATTTTATTATAACTTAATTATGAAACGTTATACCATTATATTATTGCGTCTCAGTACGGCTACCAAATTTAAACACAACATAGTTAAAAATATTTTCTACTGAATTAACTAAACATAATTACCGAGATTCTATCTAGACATATTGCGAAGAATTAAGCGTGCGGAATACTTTCTCACTCGCACTTATGGTTCGTTTTTGTCCAGGCCTTGATCCCGGCTTATTTGTTTTTATACCTCCATATTTTTTGGATAAATATTTTGATTACAAATTTGGATACAACGAATATTGATGGATAACAATTTTTAAAATTCATAAGTAAATCACTGAAGTGTGCCAACAATCTTTATAATATGACTTACGGATTAATTAGAGACAGGTGTCTTTTTTTAATATTTTCCCGAGGGTTTATGATAAATGAATAAAACTTTACAATAGTTCTGTAAGTGAGTTTTACTTCTGAATTAGTGATAATAATTTATAATTTTATGTAGTTTGAGATTAGTTTAGTATTGTAAACATTGTTTATTGAATAGTTTGAAAAACGTTTCAATTTGTTCATAACGAATGCTCAGTCAAAATTTTAAAAGCTTTCCGTATTAATATATTTTCTGCACACATATTTTCCATACCGATACACCTTTCATTTCTACCTAACACCCGACCATATCTGTCCATTATTTTACACATGACCGCTTTTACCAACGATGCAAGAGAAACTGGATAATGGCAGATGTTAAAAACTTATTTAACACCGGTTTTAAACTTATTTATCTTGAGATATAATATGTCGATAATAAGAAAATTTTAATATTCCAGTAATAACAGCATAGTAATACCTAAGTTAATAAAATTGAAGTTTTTATAATGCCATAAATGTAGCCGAGATTTAAAACTAAGAATATATATTATCAATGTTAAGATTAATCATAGTCAAATATATATTGGCGCTGATTTTTGGCAGACTGTAATTTGGAATGGTTATGGATGTAGATGCTGTGGGAGGGCGGTTTCAACGGGAGTAAACCCAGGTACTTACCTTGGTGTTGTTTGGCTTTATGGCTAGAGCAGGTCCTAAGTTCATGTACTCACGTCTTAGTAGATGGATGATTTTGAGCATCACTCTCACTGTTATACTTATGAATGATTATACTTATGATGATGACAAGTTTGTATGAATTATGAGATGCAACGTTCGCTCAAACCATACCAGATTTAGCGCTTTGCATGTCATACAGATTTGTTATGTATAAGACACTCTACCGATATCACGGCTTGATAGGTGGTCTAATTGACTGAGTTCGCAAGGAGACTCGAACGACGGTCACACTGTAGCAAGTTGACACGGTCGCGGTCTACAAATAACTGCCTTTGTATCAATCACGGGCGACTGATGACTCGTTAAATTGTTAAGCACCTTGATGACAACAATTAATGAGAATATTAGGTATAATATTTATGTGGGTATAAGGATAGGATTGGTATCATAGTCGGCCAACTATAGATTATAGAGGGGATGTATCGACGCATTCAATTTGACTATTTCAGGATATAACTATTTAAAAATATATTTAGTACTCAAATTAACCATCGCATAATAATAGTATATATACTTAAAGAAGGAAAAGGATGCGTTGAAACAATTAATTCAGTAAATTTCATATAAGAACATAACAACCCAGTGTTTATTTTGAATAACTATCTGAATTATTAATAAGTTGGCACCTAACCATTGTTAACTTAAAGATTACGTCGATATATTTAGAATAGTAA
Organism: Rhyacophila brunnea; assembly: GCF_057557595.1. Lineage (NCBI taxonomy): Eukaryota > Metazoa > Arthropoda > Insecta > Trichoptera > Rhyacophilidae > Rhyacophila > Rhyacophila brunnea. The sequence goes on along the minus strand of NW_028232893.1, from coordinate 15,284,173 downwards.
GTATTATTGGAATGATCAGTTAAACCTCAATTATTCTGATTAATTGGGAATGCAGATGGTCCGGATAACGATATATTCGGATAATCTAAATATGTTAAAATACCTATTTTACTTCTAGTTTTTATTAACAGCTAAATTCACCTTGTGTACTAATTATTTTTTCTTATAATCATAAATAACTGTTGACCACATAGAAATCCAAATAATTGTGGTCCGGATAACTGAAGTTTTACTGTGGACGTGGAACATAACTATGACGCTCCAACATGTTTGACGGTAACCCCCGTTTCACACGCATATAATAATACTATCGCGTGATAACATTAGCTCTATGTGAAACGGGGCTTATAAGTTGAAAACACTATAATATCTTGATAGCAAAGAGGGACATCCATCTCATAAAATTTAAACCCTATTTTCATTTCACAAAACAACTGTTTATTAATTTCAAAGTGTCATTTAAAGACGGATTCTACGCAAGATGCAGAAATATATCTACGTACGAATTGGAAAATTAGTTAAGTATGCAAAATTAATTACAAATAGAATATATAATAATATGCGTTAATGAGAAAATGGAAGACTCGAATTGATGCTGGTTAATTACTTAATTTACACTAAAAATAGTGGAGTTTCTATCGAAAGCTGTTTACAACTTAATCTTCTTTTGTCTTTTCTAACGAGCGGTAATTTACCTTTTTTAATTTTGGTAAAATACCATTTTTCTTTGGCACACATCATTGCAGTTCAATTTATTCTAAAAAGAATTTTTCACGACGATTCCGTCAATTATATAAATGGTGATGTATTTTTTTTTAATTTAAATCGTTTGTACAAAATGTTTTGAATCACTTAGCCCAGAGCGCATTGCAAAAGTGCGAGGGATTGAGTGGATGTATTATTTCGTCGCCATTTTGCAATTTTATTTCAATGTACAGCTACCAGTTTGCGATTTCAACACAATTTACCTTAACCCCATGCTTTTATACTATACTATATAGTTGGTATAGAGATAGTAGCGTTTTTGGTGGAATATAATTTAGTTGTATTTTTGCCAATATGGCTGTTACCTTCTGTCTACGTCTGTTTCAATATTAAGTTTATATGAAAATTTTTATTTGTTATACTTTGGAAACTATATTAATATATCAATGTTCTTTATATTAGGTAATTTAAAGATTGTATCGTTTGCTAAAAATGCATTATTTGCTTGATAATTAGTGTAAAAAATTATTTTCCTTATTCAACGGATAATTTACAAGAATTGTAATAATATTTGTAACGTTGAAACGATATAATTATTAGTACCTAGGTATACTGCCAAAAGTTGGTAAGTCTCAAAATCACGTTATAGAGTAATTGCAATTTAAAGTTTGACATTTACTTTAAAATTATGGATAATGATAATTTCTCTGTGCTTTATGTGCACTCGCGATGGCCGCGTGGCGTATGAGTCGTGGGTCCCAGGTTCGAATCCTGGGTCTGTAAAGTACACATACTGTTTTTCAATTAGTGTATGAGTCAGTGAGAAAGTGGCTAACATCCATTTCTCGTAGAAACAACATCTGTTAATACAAACCTCCCCTCTGTGGAGGCCCATATGATCTTATTAGCATTGGGCATGGTCCGAGTTATGTGCATGCCCAATATATCGGATGATCTTATTTTTTTTTCTATCATACATATTTATACATGACACGTAATCCATTATTAGCTCTAAATACCTAAAATATCGACTTATCAACTTTTGGCAGCAACCTCACGAATTATTATATCTCTGCCCGACAATAAAAATAATATTTCTATGATTTTTAGAATAATGGAAAATATACGTTATTTCACCCCCAGGTGGCTTGAAGATAAAGATAATACTCAGTCCGCAACGAGTCTAGAATCGCCGTCGCAAAAACCGAGGAACACCACCTTTCATGCCAAAGTGTCCGTACCCATCGATATTTTAATAATAATTCATAACCTGAATACAAAGTCCTTAAATTCAGTGAGTAAAGAAAATAAATCATTCTTTTACCCCTAATGACTAACAAACTGCCCGTGGCATCCTGATAATTATTAGATAAACTTTCATCTAGTATGATTTTATTAGTTCAGTAAACGACATTGTTCTTTTTATCTTGTGGAAAAAAATACCCAATACTCAATTGCTCCGAAGCTGTGGTTTTAATTGATAAGTCAAACAAACCTTGTGACATGCAGCTTCCATAGCAATAATTATTACTAAAACGATCTCAAAAATAATATACCTACCCTAGAAAGCTTATTATTATTATTTTCTGAATACTTGAAAGGTTAGGGGTGCAATGAACTGAAGTGGATAAAAAGAAGATTATTGATGTCACGAGTCTGTGTATTATGCTTCATATAAAGTGTCATGGCAATTAATCATAATATATTCTTTCATACAACGATGTGGAAAAAGCAGAATTTCTTGAAGAAAAATGCAGGAAATATTATAATGTTTATCCCTCTTTACTTTATCGTCTCTTTTCAACTCAATTTTCGTTCAACTTTCAAGTCAAAATATTAATATTGTATCTATATGTAAAGTAAATCAAATAGAAAATACAAAAAGTCATGTTACTATGCAGACCAGACAGTCTGGCTGCTGGGATGCCTTCACCGAGGTAAGGCAAACATTGGTATTTATTTTTTTAAATGTGCAATGGTGAATGGAGAAAACCGCTTTGACTCCTGACTACTACTATTATACCAGTCAATTTTTGACTGGACTCACACAATACTAACAAAATACACTTGAGTGCGTGATGACCTTAGTTTTTGGGTGTCTGCTCCTGAGACATTCCCAGGCGAAAAAAAACTGCTGATGATTCACATCAAATGTAGGGCCTCGTGATACGTTTGATTAAGATCGAGTGTAGTGCTGGGTTGGTTGGTTTGGAGAGGTATATGTTTTTGTAGTTTGGCTCAACAGATTTTGACAGGAACTAATAGAACTGACGATAGTCAAGCGGCTAATCATTAGGCCTATAATATCGTGGCTCGCGGGTTCGAATCCCGGGTCTGGAAAATATTCACATATTGTTTTTCAATTTGTATTTGGACTCAGCGTATGAACTAAATAGGTTGATCAAGTGACTAACATATATCTATCATAAAACCAAAATCTGTTAAGAAACCTCTTCGTGAGGCAACCTAGATCCACATAGAATTAAAGAGACAAATAAAAGAAGTAGAATTAAGTGCGAAAGTTAGTGTCCAAAATCTAATAAAAAGTTTTTATTAAATAACAAAGATTTTTTTTAAGTCACTTATTTATCGCCAATCCTATTGACGCTTCTCACTCATTATCCTCGTTTTCCAGTGCATAAGGCGCTGGCTTTTCATCTGGGGGCCCTCAGTTTAATTCTAGGTGAGGTCACAATATATTTATGTGATTTTCTCAAAGCCGGGTGTTTATGATTGGTCCTCTTCTATCACTAAATACTACCGTTTCACTATACTACTATCATTGGACCTCATGTCTTATTGGTATGTGAAATTAATTATTGTTTTATAAATACATCGCAAATAATAAGTATACTGCTTGTCAGATTCACATCATAATTCCTTATATTATGTAATATATAATACACGAAGAAGTGGTAAAAGTGTAACAAGGTGTATTTTCGAAATATAGGTAGGTACGAGTATTTATTTTAATATTATCACTTCATTTCATCAAAGTTAAGTTTATCCATAATATGTTTTCTAGGTCTATTTTTACTGACTTACTATTTCGTCTCTTTTCATATCGACTGTAGAAAAGCATAAGGATTTATTCCTTTTTTTCTTTAAAATACCTATTTTGATTGGATAATAATATTAAACACTACTAAATATACATGTTGTATTTAAAGGATATAAGCTGCAAATTCTTAATTATTGTCTAAATTTATCTTGTATTTATTTAAAAAAAATAATAAGAAAATGAAATGGGAAAAAAGACTTAACCATCATTTTTGTTGGGTAACCTTTAATTAAGTAACTCAATATTTAATATCATATATGGAAAATAAAACAGCAAATTATTATTCATCACATAGTTTATATTTATGTGTATTTTACATCTTATCTATGATCGAAAACCATAAACATTTTTATATCTCCTGTAAATTTTCCTTTGTGTGGGTTAAGTCATTTTGTCTTTTAAAAATCAATATGTATGTATAAAAAATAAAACATCTCAGTGTTCAACTGTCATGGGCTATTCGCCTATTTTCTGTAACCGCAGATACTTGGAAACTCGGCAGACAGGTGCTAATATGGCTACAATACATTATGTCCGGTCCGGTGCTTCAACCCTTAAGTCGCCTTCAAGTCACCGTACAACGTTCTTTAAAAAAAAAAAACGAAAAATAAACTGATAAATACTATTGATCAAAAATCTTGAGTGATTCCTCACAAATGCGCCAATGAATAGTGGAAATTTCATTTAACGTGGCTTTTAAATCACATACTATTTTGTTATTCCACGAACAGTGCATCTATTCTATACACAAGACTGTTATCGGCAGCTGGTTAGTAATTAAGACAGGTAATTGATACTTTGATTTCAAACACAAAAGTAAAGAAAGGATTTTTATGGTTTAAAATAAACCCCAAGAAAATAAAATTATTTAGAGTATCAAAAATAGCGACACCAAATACCAACAGAAGTTTTGTTATTAACGGTGAACCGATCAAACGTGTGACCCACTATAAATATTTAGGAACACGGATCGATGAGAAATGGGACATTTGCTTTTCCTTCCACCACCCGCCACGTCTCAAAACCCGTTATGCAGGCGTATACCGTGGCGTAACGAACGTTAGGCGCCTTTCAAATTTGTGCCGAAAGTATCCCAGGAGTAACTTTTCAAGACCTTGGTTGGTGTGCACTAGAGTGTGCGTGATTCCTACTTCGATAATATAATGTATTACGGTCAATTCTCGATTTGAAAATACCTTCTTGGTTGCCGTAAAATGCCGAAAACATTTTAAAAACTGAGAAAAGTTGCCAGGGACCAGTCTCAGGAAATAAAAACAAGAATTGAGATAGCAAAAATTGCCTATCTCAAAATGAGATGCCTTCTTAGCAATCAAAACCTTGATCTAGATTTGAGACTACGTATGGTTCATTGTTATGTTCTCTCAAATCTTTTTTATGGACGCTAAATCAGGAGATTTCACGGAGAGTTGAGGCCATCATATTGATGCATCTTCAAAATTCCGTGAATTGTTGACGTTATCAATATTTCTTTTCTTCTTCGACCATGTCCGATCCTAATAAGATCACATGGGCCTCCACAGAATGTAGGTTTTGTATTAACAGAATTTTTTTTACGAGAAATGGATGTGAGCCACTTGCTCAACCTATTAGGTCCATACTCTGACTCATAAATAAATTGAAAAAACACTGCCAGACCTAGGATTCGGACCTGGGACTCATAACGCTATATGCCGACGCTTAAGGCTATACTTCAGTTGAGGCATGATTTAAAAAGATCGTGGCTAGGCGATGCGCGGATTGTGCAAATGACGCGTGACGAACGAAATATAATTTGTCACAAAAATTCAACATGCGTACATTTAATGTTATGTTTATTGTTATATTACTAATAATCATAGTATATTCATTGACATGTTTTCTTTTTTAAGTAGGTACATACGTAAAGTTTTTTAGTCATCTTTACACGATTTAGGAATATTTTCAACCGACGCCATGACAAAACAAATCGACGTGCGCACACTTCTCTGTCGGTCTCCGATTAGCGACGAGTGAGAAATTTCGTCGCACCTACTGTTGAAAATTATTTGCCGTTTCACTGTATGTACACTATTCCCGAACTTGTTATCCAAGGAAATATCAATGTAAAACGTAGTAGAGGTTATACGCCACCTTTTTAGGCATATGAACTTCCGTTATTGGTACACTTCAGCTCCGCCAAACTTATTCCGGGTGATGATAAAAAGAAAGATGGCACAATAAGAAGATAAGGCTTGTTTTCTGAAGATTTGTTTATTTTTAATTTTTCATTGAAAAATAGGATTGCGTATTTATTGCAAAGTAATCTAACGTAATCGAATACTTTTTAAGGCCAAGTAATTTGATATAGGTAAATAAAAATAAAATAAATTGGTTTCATCCCACACGCTCAGAGGCAGAATCGATAACTCTAAATGAAGCAGTCGAAATTAATAGAGCATGGTACAATTGGATGGAAACCAATTTCCCCAAATACAAACCCACTCTTTCCAACTACAATGTTATACATCTAAATCTATTAGGTAAGTACTGGACCTTTTTCTTATTGGGGTACTCAATAAGGTGAAGCCCTATGTAGGAGCTGTTAGTGGCAGTCATTTAAGCAAGCTAGAATACTGATTTCAATTACTGTTCTACATGTGTATCTATTTAAATACAACACTAAAACGAAATAATTATTATAGTATCGGTCAAATTTAATATAGTTTGTATTATAAAAGCTTAAATAATCATGTGCATTTTTTTTTATTAAAATGGATGTTTGAATCTATGAAAAATTATCATTATAATCAGCAGGGGTCGATCCACTGCTGGATGAAGTTGAAAGCTTCCCCTAGCTCCCTCGACTCTTCTCGGTCCACAGTTCTTTGCTGCCACGTGTAAAGGTTTTACTCAACTCTACAACTGACATGTATATGCTCTAAAAAAGCAGACGGAAATGTCAAAAACGTCAGTTGTCAAAAGTAGACATTACGGGACACTAGTCCTTTCCTAAAAATATCAAGTTAAAAGTATCATTATAAACCTGTACGTGTACATCATAGATTAATAAACTTTTGTGCATTCTGCCATGTAAATATCACAAGAAGTGTATTTATTGTGATTTATACAAATTACAAAACGATAAAAATGCTCACGCGTGTTTCCTTTTGTAAAGATCCACATAATATCACATCGACACATCCAAACGCAACCAGGATGAATATATAATATTTTTTTTTGTGATTTTACCGAGGCTTTGACTGCGACTTGCTGTCATATTGTCTCTTCTATTTTAGAAGGGGATCCGTCGATCAGGTCCTCACTCCTATTCTGTTAAATAACTTTACAATTTTGCCTAGCTCTTCTGTCTTACCCACCGCCAGGACACACTTAAATTCCGCAAATCGTAGCTGTACTCTGTGAAGTTCATATTTAGGGTATTGTAGTGCTATATTATGTACAATGTCCTCTAAAACATGACATTTATCGCAGAGTTGCGATTCGCTTCTTCCCATAAGGACATCAAATCTTTTGCCCATTGTGTGCCTTCTTAGCCTCAGTATTAACTTAAGCTCATTCTTCGTCAAAGATGAATCTACAAACCAGGGCACCTCTCGTGGTGATGGTAGAATAGATTTACTCCATTTCCCCTTTTCTAATGATGCCCTATGGTGAAAATTTATCCACATATTTTGGCCCATTTTATTTATAGCTTCATTCCTGTCCAGGTTTTCTGGTATCCACTGATATGGTACCCCTGAATGGCCAGCTTTCTTTGCCAGATCATCCGCCCTTTCATTGCCCTCAATGCCCATGTGCGATGGGAATATACAATATTAACGGAGGTACTTGAAAAACACAACATCTACACCCCTAATACATACACCGAACTTTTTGAGTTTGTCTATCTAGCGGATTTTAGAGTATCCTTGTGGATACCACTGTATGACGGCAATTGTCCAGCGGTATTCCACTTGCCATGCGACATGTCCAGCCCATTGCTTAGCGACCTCTATCACATCGCGTACTATTGTCTAGTCCCTGATCCATTGGTTTCTTTTGAGATCTTTACGCGTTATGCCGAACATGTACCTTTCCGTAACACGTTGCGCTAGTCGTAATTTGTGTCTATTATATCAGTAGGTGTATCCAGTGGCGAACTTAGGGGCGTGGATGCCCGAGACACTGAGACATTATTATTGACAATTGGGAGGGCAATATCTGTATACAACCACATCGCTTGGCCAATAATTAATAATTATATTGCATTTAAAAAATTTGCGGCGTCTTATCACGGATGTGAAGATCTTTTCACATAGTTTTTGTATGTCCATATTATTTAGCTTGGTTTTAATATTATATCTATAATTAAATAAAATAATTTTATTTTATGTTAGTTCTTCGTGTTTTTCTCTCCTATGGCACTTTTTTTTAACTTAAGTGAATTCAGTAAACTCAGTCATAGCTCGCTTGAGAGCGTGGTGACCTCAGTATTGGGTATCTGCTCCTGAGACATTACCAGGCGTAAAACCTGCTGATGATTTACTTACAAACGTATGGTCTCATGATACGCTCGATTAAGACCGAGTGTGGTGCGGGTTGGGTTGGTTTTGGAAGGTCTATATTTGTATATTGATCCTCAAGTCTAATGATAACTAAAAACGGTCAAGTTTTCTGTCCTATCGGAGTTGTCATAAAGCGGAAAAATAAATTGTCTGTCAAATAACATACATATTGGAATGCAAACAGTAGAATTTTGGCAATTGTAGTACTCCGAATCTCTGTTGCTATTTACCCCGTTTTACGGTAGTTCGAATTCAAATTTATTTATTTTACATATAATGAACATTAAAAATTAGAAATTCAAAGCGTTCACGACATGGCATATAGTAAGTGTCAACAAAGTGGTAAATAATACAATAATTAATAAAAATAAGAAAAAAAGTTACGAAGCATACAGAGTGAACTAGGTTGATAAGACCCTATCTTAAAAACTCCACGTCCACCTAAATTCCATTCCAATCTACCCAGGCGTCGATCTAAATTCACCTCACGTAAGTGGAATATATCAATATCCGAAGCGATTTGATTAAAAATAATTATTGGCCTTTCAATTATTGGCATTACTAATGGCAGATTAGTTCCGCACCTTAGGAGAACAAACAAGGGGTGCCCTCGATTTAGTAATAGAAGAGAAACAATCACAAATACCCAAGCTTTAAGAAAATCATGTAAATATAATATGGTGAACTCACTAAGAATCGAACTCGGGAGAAAAAAGATATTGATTATTACGTTTGTCGTTTTTTTTTTTTTTTTAATTGTAGTGTCTTTTCCACCTGTATAATAATATCTTCTTCTTCTTCGCCCATATCTGCCCCGTAGTTAGAGCATATGGACACTACGAGGCGCCTCCAAGAATCACTGTCGCTCGCCAGTCCTCCTGCATTGTTCCAGTAGCTCCGTAGTTCCGCCGTATACACTCTAAAATATATAGTATTTAGCGGCCTTCCAGAACGCCGAAATTCGGTTAGCTTGAAGAACAGGAAAGCCTAGTTGAAATTCTCTTATGGCATCCGCAGCACGTTGCCGAGCCAAGTCCAACGTTGTCTCTTCATTCTCAGCGTGATGAGAAGCTGATTGGTGCATTCTCTTATTTCCTCGTTGGTCTTAAAATCATATCCCCAGTATCCGTCGCAAACATTTGTTTTCGAAGCTCAGTATACGGTTGCTCTGAGCCTTCGTAAGGTGCCATGATTTCCTACCGTAAAGCAACATCGCCAGAATACAAGCATCGAATAGGTGGCATTTGGTTTTGACCGAGTACAATTGTGAGTCCCAGACACTACGCATCGAGTTAAATGTCGCTCCAGCCATTCCCATTCGGATAACGAGCTCTCTCTACAAAATGCGATCTCCCGTGATGTGTACCCCCAGGTATTGAAAGGTCTCGACGCTCTCGATGTTTTGCCCTCGGCGTTTATATAATACCAATTTATTATTGATAAATTGAATATAGGTAGCGTACGTAAGTGCTAGGTATTAGTGACTTCACCTCTTATTTAACCAATAATTCTGTGTAAGCAGATTACCTAACGTTCTTACCTACACAGTGTTTGTTTATATACTAGAATTTTCTTAGTGTTTTTCTTACGTATTGTGTATTATATTCTAGTTTCTACGCGGTGTAAGAAAATAGAGTCAAGTAGATACTCTTTCATTTTCCTTCACGTCAAATGTTATAACAGTGAAGTTTCCCGGTACAACCTTCACATGCTTTGGATCGAAAACGAGCCACGTAAGTACATACGGATAAAAGCAAAGCTTTCCTAAAAAAAAAACCTCGTTATATATTAACCTACATGTGCAAAAAATTGGAGTGTTTATTACAGAGAAATCGTTGCTTATAACGTTATTGTGAGAAAATCAGTGTTTTTTTTTCTAGATAATATAGCGCCCCCAAGTGTGATACGCAACGCACTAGTTTTTTATTCGGGAGCTTTGGGTTCATTTAACCACGAAGTAACAATATGTGAATCATTATTTTTTATGATTGAGAATGTCTAAGGAACAGTTACTTAAGATTGAGGTTGCTATCTACTCAAATGTGCTTTGACTGAATTAATATGACTTTAAGTTAAGAGTGTAGAGGTTTACTCAACCCTACAACTGACGCATTATAACCAAATTGCCTCCAGACCATTGGACTTCTCAGTTCTTACGGACACGGTGGTTACGTCTCCATACTCTTTCAGCTAATCAGCCTAATAGAATTTTCGACTTGCTTATGTGGCGAATTGCAGGATGCTGATCACAGCTTCTGGGAGTGTCCCCATATGTCTCGTTGAAAGGGAAGAGTTTTTTAAGTCGGTCCGACCCTCAGTTGGACCGGTCGGCCATTGAGACTTAATAGCTACGAGGAAAAATTTCTCAACAGCGTTTTACGGCGAGGTCTTTTCGAGAATTGACCATAAAAAAAATTATAGCGAAGGAGGAATCACGCACACTCTGGTTCCCGCCAAATAAGGTCTTGGGATGTTGCTCCTGGGACAAAAACGATTTAAATCCTTTTAAAAAACGATTTTTTTCGGTTAGGTACATGTTTAAACACGCGCGTTAACATGATCTTACTCCCTACTTCATTTATCGTTTGTCAATCTATGGCTACGGCCGTATGTTGTAGCTTAACAACTGGGAAATGCTAATAGAAATTGCGTATTTGAAAAAAATTCTATTTTATTTTTAGGTAAATAATTATTATAAAACAATCATTATTTGTAGGATGTTTATCACATTTGAATGGTTAAAGACATAGCTTATAGTCAATATCTTTAGAATTATCTTCAAATGTGTTAATCGTGCCCATTTTTTGAATTATAAAATGCCTAATTCTTGTCAAATTTGGGATCACAGAGATTATAAAATATTTTATCGTAATATAATATTAACGTTAATTTTACTAATCGTTTTATAAAGGCGTTTAAAAATTAATAAATCTAAACAATCTAATTTGTACTCAGAATATTGACATTTTATATTATATTTATTTTTTAAACGATTGCAGAAATTAAATAACAAACACCCCTTTTCGAACAACTTCTAGATTCCAATTATATAACCAATAAATCATATTATCTTATCCCTGCGTAATAGGAAAACTGAAAGGTTATAAATTTTTCGTGCAAACAAATATTTTAGCAAAATAATTTATTGTCAATAGCGCACCATTCGCAGCCGGGATCTATTTGAATATTAAAGAAAGCTGTTTTTTTTTTTGAAAAATCTTTCGCACTATTTCTTGTAAAGAAAATTTACAGCATGTTTACAAAGTGCCACCTTATTGTATTTTGTGAACCATCATCGCCGATACATATTCCTTTGATGGTAGCATTATTCAATGGAATAGCCCCCCATTCAAGGTGACATGTTTATTTGCAAACAATATACAGATTTCACACAGCATTTTTTCCTCCAGCGGTAAAAATGAATTTCGATATGTAAATGATTTGTTATCCGCGTTGTAGGTATACAATTATTTTTCGAATAATTTTTTTATCGTTTTCTTCATTTTATTCACTCCAGGCGGAGCATATGGTCATCATAATGCCGAGGTAATTCAATAATATTATATTAAATTCCTTTTATACGAACTATATTATGGTGTTTGCGCCCACCGCTGAGTTATATAATGATGGTGTGTTTTAAGCTGAGAGCTATGGGCTTAAATCTCTAGATGAGGTTAAATTTACACGTTGTTTTGTACAAGTATCCAGACCATACAGACAATAGGTACTTACCTAAAACAATGTCACGATTCTCTGCCTTGTGATTGGAGATAGCGATTTACATAATGTTTAATGTTATGTATTTCACTACTTCAAATCTCGTGGTAGTGGTAACTAAGCAGATGAAATGGTAATGGGCCGGAAAAGTTTCTCGACGAATGGACAACCACTGGACAAATACAATCATACCCAAGGCGCACTAATACCCGGTAAAGTTCTAAAGAACGCTAAAAGTTCGGTGGATATACGTAGCAGCAAATAACTGAGAGCTGAGAAGAGTGGAAAGACCTAAGGGAGGCCTTCATTCAGTAGTGGATTGATACCGGCTGATTTATTTGTGTACGAAATAATTTTTATATGTGGTAAATACCAAGTAATTGATAAATTCACTGTCAGCACATGTAGCACTGTGACATAGAAAATTTGATATAGAAGTTCGTCTATAACTACAGTCGGCGCGGTATACGTGCGCAGGGTCAAGATGGGAATTAATAGATAAAAACACAACCACAGGCGGCGTTAATGGGCGCGCGCAATATATAACGCGTAATAATTACATATACTGCAGATACTAAAGAATGCAGGACTTACCTATCTTTAAGATTGTTAAAAAAAATATGTAAATAAAACACGATTAACTATTAGTATAATTATTGGTGACCCTATTTTCAAACAAATATCATACAAAAAAATGGTGAGAGTAAAATTTTTTATGGTACTGTTATTAGAACTCTAGGCTTAAGGTGGCTCATTATCTAGTGACAAGTATGTCTATTGCATTATTTTGTATATCAAATGCCATGCTTATGCATTGGAGTAAAAAGGCAAACAATATAATATTATTTATATTCTCTTAGAGAATCTCTCTTACTTTCATTATCTTATAATATCTGTTTTACCATGCGCTTATTAAAAATAAAGATTTTGCCCATCAACGCATTGAAATATGATAGGGGCGGTATATTTTGACAGTGATGATGCTGGTTTCGATGCTCATGTCGAGATCACCACTTTGACCGTGATGATATTGGAGGAGAAAAAAGAGGATGGTTGGAGGTTTCTCGGATGAATCGAGGAGCGATAATTTATTGCTGCGTAAACGATATACAAGTGGTACAAGAATAAATAACGTAGGAGAGGTTTTAGCGGTCCGAAGCTCGGTGGAAGGAATAAATTATTGAGACCCAGGAACGGTGAGAGAATGCTTCAGGGCTAGGCGTACCGAGAGAGTACGTTGGTCTGAGGCTCGGTGGAAGTGAGTGGTACTGAAACTGATCTGAGAGACTGAGACTGAATTTAATATTCCATCAATTATGACTCGCTATTTATATAGGTGAATATTCGATAATTTAAAGCAAGCCATTATTGATAACTATTGGTAATATGCTGATCGACACACCGTCGTAACTTCGCGCCGTTTTGCTAACCTGGCTTTGTTGTTTGACCTTCATAAAAGTATGTCACCCTTTCAGAATGTACTGACCGTTAGGTGATGTGCCATACTTTGTAACTCGCTGATCTGCACATTGTCGCAATTGCGCTGACATGGCCTGAGGTTATTGACCGTGACATATTTGAAAGCGGCACTTTGCGTAAGGACATTACTAATGATTCTAGTTATATATTGATCTCTTAGTATCATCAGTGCCTCATTAAATGTTCAAAATAGATCGTTAATACATATCAAAGCCTTACCGGAAAGCTCTGTCTGCAAACGGCTATAAAACAAATACATAAAAAGTTTTTATTATCAATATTGTTAAAAAACGAATTCGCAAAAAAAGACTATAATAATTTTTAGGCCTGATGTCACACCAACGCCTTCAAGATTCTGTGCTCTAACACATTACTACAGCCTCGCTATTATAAACTAAGGCTATTTTACTATAGACATACCAAAGACGCTAACTTACAAATACACCTAGCGTACAATATAATCCGTATGATTCCCCCATGTCTCCACATGAGACATAAGCGGTATTCACCACCGACCATAGTGGGTAATATTATCTATCTTATTTTCAGCATATCTTTGAAATCTCAGAGCGGGGTTTTTTGCCTCCTCCCCCAACCCTCCGATCGATCGATTGTAGGGGTTGAGTAGGGGTAGTAGGGGTTAACACTCGCCCACGGTTAGGAACTGGGTTGACATTTAACACTCTGTGCCACGGTGACGAATGTCTGCGGATCTTCACTGAGATTCGGCATATTGGTTTTTATAATATTGAAAGCAATGAGACAGTTGAATTCGCTGTCAAATTTTGCTTCTTCTTTGGAGGCTTCATGACTAGTGTAACTTTACGAATTCAGGGTTAGCTTCCAATATTAAACAAGGAACAACATAGTGTGATTTTAATGTAAGGTTAGGAGCACTTAAAATAGTAAAAGTAAAATTATTATGTAGTTATTATTTATTTATAGGTACGCTGGATGAGAAAGGTTTTGCACCAGGAAAATAATTGTAAGATTAACATGATTACATTAGACATGTATGACGAGATTGCTCGAAGAACCAAACTGGTAACGAGAGCATTTGAGTGCCAGAATAGTATCTTTAAAAGTGATCTCCTACAGTGTATTAAGCGTTAAGTATTCAGCCAATGTTTGCTACTAGTGCTCACGTACGAGTGTGAAACATTGACTCTTAATGTAATGTTACATTCCCAAATGGTCTCCATTTGGGGATGTCTATGTGAATCTGGAGAGGCCCAAATCGATGCCAAATCGACAAATAGTAAGGGTTGATTACGAAAATAAATATTAATAAACCGGCAACGTTGTACATGGTTGCCGGCAAAATTTCATATTGGGAACGCCGTATTGTGTCGCTTCGCAAGCGGCCGTTTTTGGTTTTGTTTTGGCGCGTCAATACGTGGCCGGCTACCAGACAGTAAAGATTGTTAACTTGCGCTACATATAAATAAATTATATAAAATGTAGTAGATATTAACGCAAATAAACGTCATCGTTTCCAACACAATTCCGGTGTGTTATTTGCCCACCTTCAAGCCCTGAATCCAGACGAAAATCCATACAAAGAACAAAGTGACAGCGTGTTTTCCACTTGCGAAAATGGAGGGAAATGACAGTAAGATATATCTAAAAATAATTACAAGATAAAAAAAACTTTTTATAAACAACGTTTTTAAATTTTCTGTCGAATCATATAAACTTAACTTGACTAGCTTAAACGATCAAAATAATCTGTACTTGATAGAAATAATACTGAAATGTCATTTCGCGATGTCATAGTGATTTCCATAGTAACGCACGTATATATTAATAATTTAGCTTCTACGACCCCAGACCCCTAACGAATAATGATGTCGAAATAATTTTTCATACAAAACAGAATTAACTGAAAATTAATTCAATTCCACTTAAAGATGGCTAAAAGTATTAAAAAAATGCATTGGCACCGTGTTCTGATATATTCTAAAAGTTTAAAATGTCTAGCTAGTCGGGAAGTTAGTTAAAATTTGATTGCAAGATTTGTACCGGACAAAGAACCACCGGAAAAATAAGAATACGAGCTAAAAAAACGTTGTAATTACAAGTAGCGCAAAGGCGCATATTGGGCATAACGCGGAAAGACCACAAAAGAGACTAATGGATAAGGAAGCAAACAAGCGTACGATACGTGATAGAGGTCGCTAAGCAGCAGATAAAATGGCAATTGTCTGAATATGCTGACAAATTTAATGCGGTCATATAGTGATACCAAAGTGGCACTACAGGGAGACCTTAAAACTAGCTGGATAAACGAACTTATAAAGTTCGGTGGATGTCAGTGGCACTAAACAACTACGAACAGAGAAAAGTGGAAAGATTTAGGGGAGACCTTCATCCAGCAGTGGATCCACCCCGGCTAATGATGGTGATTATACAGTGGTTATAAATTTATTGCGTACAACATGCCAAGTACAGACTAGTATTTATAGATCTGTGTTCAAACAGATAAACTATTTACAATAATTTAAAACCTGTAAAAAGTCTATTAAAATGAAAATATTCAAAATGTTTTTTTATACAAATGCCCACGTTCTTTTTGTATTCCATTGCGAATAAAAACATGTAAAAAAGCAGTGATAAAACAAGTGTGAACATAAACTGGATTCGTGAATTAGTATGTTTTGATTAAATACGTATTTTTTTAACGATGATTACTATCTAAATTTCATTTAATTTCATAGTAATATTAAATTTGCAGGTTGTTAAAGTGGATTTGTGTAGAAGCAAAACTCTCTAAATATATAATTTACTTGCGGAAGATGTCTATGTAAGTGTGTGATTTTTCGATGCTTGTCTACTGGAGTTTAGGAGTAGAAAGTGTTAAGACACAAGGCTTCAGATTTACCCGTGGAAATTCCATTTTATCTCTTGTGCAGAGGAAACTTTTTAATAGTGAGTGGAACAGTTACGCCATGAGACATGTCAGTTTGAAGAGATCCTCTTGTCTTGGTGGCATAACTTAGAATCACTTCTATCAGCTGTCTTTTTACGAGGAACTGCTACTGCATCTCTGTATCATCGTCATCATTATTCAAGACCAATCCACTGATTGATAGACTGAATGATTTACTTGAGACTGTATGGACACTACTCGTGACTTTATTCAACTGATTTTCTCTTAGGTAGGCAACACGCTGTAGTATAAAAGTTAGGTGTGATTATTTTTCTCGATTTATACGCGGTATAGTAATGGCATAGTAATAGGCAATTCAGAAATAAAGGTAACTGATATACCTAACGGGTGTGGAGAAGCAGAAAACCAATCTCGAGTCCGGAAGAATGCGGGATAATCTTAAACACGTGTCAAGAATACGTCATACGTCGAATACTAATAACTGCTCTCGGTTTATGCAATGACGCTCATTTAATATTGAGGTATTGAAGGTTGCAACACACACCATTGCACGTCTATTATAATGCGTGGTATCAAACTGTATTTGGATATAGCCTATCGGAATTCTATTTATTAATCTGTTCTGTGCATAGTATTGTGTAATCCTTATAACTATCTAAAAAATTACTAAGTAAAAAGTATCTATAAGTAAGTGCTAAATGCAAAACTATTCTAACTCATATTTGAAATATTTCACCGAAGTACTCTTTGAAATAGCCAACTATTGATTTTATTATTTATACAGGCAGATTTATACATTTTTTTTTTCATCAATAGTCCTAATGAATTCGTGTTTGTTATACCAATTTGCAGAACTAACCTGCCATCGGTAATGCCAACTAAGGGCAGGTGAGGTGTTGACTGTGTGTTTTAGGGTGGCACTGTATTCGTTAAGTACTGTTTAGATACCATGCTGGGGACACTACAGTATAAGGAAAGTGGTTTGCCTTTTGGGTGTGGCTGTAAGAAGGTGTGTGGATAAATATGAGATAAAATGTATTAAAAAATGTTATAAATATGTTATTTTCAATATTTCTTACGTATGGATAATAATATGCATTAAAAATTGTCACGTAAACAAAATGTGCATTTATAGGGTTGTATTTTTGTTATGGCCTAACTATAATTAGTAGTTATGAAGCAAAACTGGTTTCTAAGAGGCTTTTGCATATCTCTTTTGTCAATCTATTCTTTGGTACCACGAACAACTCAAACAAAGCACACTTGACTGTGTGAACAGCTCTTCTTATTTAACCATATCCAACCCTTAGTTGGAGCGTATGGACACCACACGACGCTTCAAAGAATTCCTGTCACTCTTGTCTTATTCCAGGTCAGCCACCATCCAACAGATTCTCCATATACACACCGTGTCGATTGTATATAGTAGTGGCTTTTTAGAACGCTAAATCTAGTTGGCTTGAAGAACAGGCGAGTCAGGTTGAAATTCTCTTCAGCACGTGGCCTAGCCAGGTTCAACGTTACCTCTACAATCTCAGTGTGATGAGAGGCTACATGGTTTGCTCTCTTATCTCCTCGTGACTCCTAAAGTATTCATCGCAAATATCTGTTCTCGAAGCTCAGTGCACGATTTCTCAAGGTGCCATGACTGGTGGCCAATTCAATCTTTGCAATATTCCCAAACTGCTGATGCTTGAAAACCAAGTGTGGTGTGGGGCGGGTTGGTTTGGTGGGTCTCTGTTTGCGTTGTCATGAATACATCCGGAACGAGGAGGTGATGTAATATTTATCTTTATAATGAAATTATTGTACAAGATATTTCTATTTGGAAAATTTCTTTTCCGAGTTAATATCATCTTCTTTTGATAATGTAATATATCAAAGATGAAAGAAAGATTTCCGTCCGCAAATGCAAAATAAGCCAACTTTTCTTTGTGGGATTTGAGCATTCTTTTTACACGAGCACGCAAGGCGATTGCACGAGAATATTATGTTACGATGTAGCAAGTACTTCGTATAGAAGAGTTCAATAATCTTTTTGAAATATATTATATGAAAAATAAAAAAAGCGATCAATAACATTATTAGGTTGACACGTATAATCAGCAAATACGTCGTGCATTGTTTGCAGATTTAACTTATGTTCACGTACCTTTTAAAAATTTAACGTATCTTGTAGAACCATCAATGTAATATTTGAGGTTTTGTATTATAACTATAGTAATAAAGCTCAATTTGGTTTAAATAAAACATTTGAAATTATATACCTACGTTGTTTAAATAAAATATTATTCTAATACATTCATTACTAATTTATGAAAATTAGACATGGGGTTAAAATAAACCAAGTCGAGTCAATTAATATTTATAATTTAAATATGCGATTTTAAATTCATGATAACTATTAATTAAATTATCTATTTTTTTATTCAATGAATAATTCACAAGATTTATGAATGTAATATTCTAATTATTGAACATACATAATTTTGAAAACACTTCTGAGAAAATAATATAGAAAAAACCTTTTTTTGAAAAAACCAGCACCAGACCAGCACCTCTCGGGTAAGTTACAACAAAAAATCTTGGTATAATCAGTGAAGTGATCATGCAAAAGGGTCTATAAGCAAAAACAAAAATGTTCAGGAGAGTGATGAAAAACCCTTAGCGAAATAAATAACAACAATTTAATGTTTTATGGATATATTTTGAAAAATAAGCATTTTCTTATCTCAAAAATAATATTTTAATAGAGTAAACAATAAAAACATAAAAAATCAAAGTCAAAGTATCAAATTGTACATCGCATGTAGACCCCTCCACGTTAGCTAACCTTTACGAACGAATTTTGATAAAAAGTGTGGCGATATTATGAAAATTAAATTCCTCACGGTGTGTAGGTATACACTGTATACTATTATATTATGGGCCCTTTAAATACAATAAAATCACTTTTGACACCAATATATTATATTGACCCTTTTTAGAGGGGCACATTCAATTTATCAAAGCATGGGAGATTGAGTTGTATTTCTTTGTGATGGTAAAAAAATGTTGTAGATCACTGCCACTTTTGATACTGGATAGTCAGTAGATCAAAATCTACTTGAAGATAATCTACACACGTTGGTTACATTATATTAATAGAATGTATACATTTAATATTCTCGAGTATTTTAGTAACTTTGTAATAAATAGGCTAGAACTTTAAAAGCCAATAATATGTGAGACAAGAAGTCAAGCCTACGTAGTTTTGGCGTAGAGTCACGTCTCTTGTGTGATGTGCTTAAAATTGAATGTGTTATTTGCCCATTAATTATCTAATTACCAAGTGTGTGTGACGCGTGCTGTGAATTTTAATTTAAGAAGGGCAATGTATCAAAATAATACATCGATTATCCATACCTACATAAGAAATCGTCACAGAATATTATTATTTGTGGTCTTTCACGATCAAACTAACATCTAGTACAGGGGTGGTGAACCTTTTTACGTACGCGTGCTAAAATTTCCCAAAATAATATTTTTCAACTGTTCGACGTGCCAGCAGATTTTCATGTCGAAAAAATTTTTTTTTTAAAGTTTTCTAAAAAATAGTTTTTAAGAATTCTATTAAAAAAGTTTAAAAATTACAATTGATTTGATATTCTATCTTTTACTATATTTCTAGCCAAAGGCATATCTTTTATTCTTTTAATATTTTCCCCCTTGTTTTCTGAACGGTTTTTCATTTATAAAGATTATGTTTGAGGCAAAATAACAAGCAGTTATTATATTTGAATGACTCACAATAATTATTTTATAAGGTTTGTTGATTAAATATTTTTATTTTTAGTTGCCCGATCCTAAGGACCCACCTATGAAATTGTCTATTCTCATTAAACGTAATGATTATTCTTGAAAAGGATTTGCCTGCTATTTTTTATACAATGCGACTTGTCATTTATACATGAATTTCGTCGTTTCCGTTTGCGCTGGGAATGGGCGATGGGAAAAACCATAAGAAAATACGCATGGCTATGTCGTCATTATTTTTTATTATTATGTAAAAGTACCTGTACTTATATATTTATTTGTAAAACTTTTTATAAAAAAAAACACTTTTTAAAATACATATATTATAGTAATTTCTTTTCCCTTCAAAATGAAAGATTCGCGTGCCATGCAAAATCATCTCGCGTGCCATAGGTTCGCCATCCCTGATCTATTATAACAGTGATTTTAAGGCCCTACCAAACCAAACCCGCTCCGCCCCGCACCACACCCAGTCTTAATCGTGCGTAAAACGGGATCCTACGTTTGATGATAATTTTTTTTAATGACTGGGAATGTCTCAGAAGCAGTTATCCAATAATTCTAAAGTCACCATGCACTCAAATGTGCTTTAACTGAATTAACACTACTTTAAGTTAAGAGTACCCATGGGAAAGAGGAGCACGTAGAGGTGAATTGAACGTAGTTATACAGAATGTAGCCAGTCCACAATAATGTCGAGCTGAGATAATGGCACTTTAGCAACAACATGATATTAAAAATGTATGTAAAATTGTAAATAGTAATTTATTTCAAGAATATTTTTTTTGCGGCTTGGCTATTTTCAGCAGAACGTAGAGAAAACCTTCTCGCATCTGATCTATATCATATCTCATTTTTATGGACAGGCTACTTTCTGCATAACTATGTCCAATTAAAGGTGAAGAAAATTATAGTAAGTAACAAAAAGCTAATATTATACAACTGCCAAACAATCTAAATGAATAGATCTTACGTTTGATGTGAAGAATATTTTTTATATGACTGGGAATGTCTCAGGAGCAGTTAAACAAAACTAAAGTCACTATACACTTAAATATGCTTTAATTGAATTAACATTATTTTAAGTTAAGAGTATCCATGAGAAGAAAGAAGAAATAAATTATAATAAGTAACAAAAAGCTAATATACAAATGCCAAACAATATATGTGAATAGATCTTCATGTTGGCAGTATGACGCCGCAAATTTTCTAATTGCAACAAAATTGGCCTTTGTGGCGACCAGATCAGGCGGTTCGATAGACCCAACAACTGGCTGAACCGACTTGAGCAGTTCTACCCTTTCCGTAGATATTTTAGGATATTCACAGATGATGTGATTTGCATCCTGTACCTATTTCTCCGTCACATGGACATATTGAATTGGTAATGAGACCATGTTCATAGAGCCTGCCAGTAAAGCCACAATGTCCAGTCAAGAATAGACTGGTGTAGTGATCTGGAGTCAAATTTGCCATTTGATATTTGGAAGAAAAATTATGTGTGCCTGCCCTTGGTTGAGGCATCCCATTTATGCTAAGTCATCTACTAAAACATCATCACTCGCGTAAAAGCAGTGTGTAGACGACAATATAAAAATAAAACCATATGCACTTATACAAAAGTATACCAGGTATCTGATACAGCATACAGCGAATTTACAATCGTATATTTGATATCAATTTACACATTTTTCATTCATGCATTTAGATCTATTTTGTCGTCAGATCCTTCATTATATTCAGTTCATTCAAATGTTACCATTGTTAAATAGTTGAAATAGCGGAGGCAATTAGTACATTTCCTTGGTGCTAATTTGAAATAAAGATATATATATATATATATTATACGTTAGTACTTTGTTAACTGTCTGTGAGTATAAACGATAGTTATATGGAACAATAATAGGAATAGTTTCATGTATATTTTCTAAAGTTTAACTCAAGTTATGCAAAGAGATATTACGAGTAACTAAGAATTTAACTACATTATTCCTAAATAAAATGACCAATATGACACTCTTGATTTGATCCGTCTATATTATAGCTCTTTCTCGTCTTCTTCAACTTCAACTTGATCAAATAACTTGAGTTTCCCAGGTTTTCACCCTCCCTGCGACGTAATGTGACCAAATAAGGCTGTGCGCACACGGCAAAGCGAAGTTTCGGATTCATCCGCCAAACGACGTTTGCGTTTTGTTTGCGAGCCGATTGCGTTTTAAATGCGTGTCAAATGCGTCAATGTTTCGACGATGCTGTCCAAGAGAAAACACGGTTTTCAAGGGGATTCATAAACGCCTTTTTTTGAAACTGCACCCTGCTGCGAGAGTATTTATCTTTCATTACAGTGGCGTACAAGGGTAAATAAATCAATATAAAATCAGTACATAATATTGCATTATACCTACATTTATTTTCCCACTATTGCTTCTTTTGGAGCTGGACTGTTTTATATCGAAAGCGTTTTAAAAATTACCTATTGTTGAGCCTATTATATACCATCATCATCAATACTATCGACCGGAAGCCATAATATATAATAGTAAAAAAAATACGAAATCTAACATAAATTTGGATATTTTATAGATAGGATAATACAATTTATCTATTACAGTTTGGTTTAGGCATAGCTTGATGAATTAAAAAAATTAACTTACAATATGTGTGATACGTATTTTTAATCTAAAGTTAAAAAAATAAGTAAGAATGAAAAAATGTGCACAATTTTGTCATATCGCCTAAAATATACCAATACTATTATGGCTTGGTAAGACAGGGCTTAATTGATTTTTAAAATCCAACCAATACCATCTGTAAATTGTAGTCGTATTTCAATAAGAACATATACAATTGACTGAAAAAGGTTAATGTGCACTATTTATGGCGGACCTTAACAGCTTACCTGCACCCTTCGCCACTGTACCTACATTTATTTTCCCACTATTGCTTCTTTTGGAACTGGACTATTTTATATCGAAAGCGTTTTTAAAATTACCTATTATTGAGCCTTGTATGTATCATGATAAAATTTGTCTGATTAATACTATCAACCGAGGGTACTTGATGGAGTTTGAATTTAAATTCTAATTAATTTAAGTTTTGTACTATTCCACTTGTGTATTTTTTTGCGATCAGGCTTTTGCCTTTCAGCATTTTGCGCACTCGCCAATGGCAAATACACATTGACATCAAATTCTAGCTACAATAAAAAAATATTATAACTTAATACACGAAGAAAGGGTAAAAACCTTATTACCTAGATACCTACTAAGTAAATGATGAAGTATAAAAACATAATATTTTGAATAATTTGAATATTTGCAGTGTTTCTAAAAAAACCCGTTGTAAATACGATTAATACATTCGGTAGGTAAGCGTATTAAAATGTCATTTCTCGTAAACAATAGTTTTCTCGTTGTGCAATATGTTGGGAGTTTAATAATATTAACTAATGAGAGATGTCACCAACTGTAACTACTCACTTAATAAAAAAAACGAATAAACAATGTTAAGGTATAGTTCGTAATATGCAAATTTAAATAATTTTTGATGAATACCTATATACCTATACCGAAAATATTTATATAAGTACCTATAGATACGTATTGAATTACCCACCTACCTATTCATATTATTATGAAATACATATTTAAAATAACACCATTCTTTTGGGAAGAATACAAGTAGGTGTGCATTTGGTTATATTCGATATTAAATAAGTATGTATCTTTAATAGAATCATGCCTCCTTTTTATGATTGTAGAATCTTTATGTAGGTATCGAATCTATAAAATATTTTTATTAAATTTAATCTGTTTTTAAACGTGAAGGCTCGCCATAACTATAAGGTAAACTAAACCATTATTATTTATTTTGTAGTAAGTATGTACTTCTTTAATTATTTTTTTTATTAGTTGACACTTTTATTTTCTATAGATACACTAAAATGGAAACGGGTGCCAATAATAACATATTGAAGTGAGAATAATGAATACCTTCCTACTACTATCGATAGGTATGTTCCTGTGTACTTGTGTAGGTACATGTATATTTATATTAATTATTGTTTTCGTGTTATAATATATTATTTGCGATTAATTGATAACAAAATTTAGATAATTTATCTATTCACCCGCTACAGTAAAATCTATAAAATATTTTAATTAAATTATATCTGTTGCTCTACATTGCATGAACGCCACTGAAGCAATGGAGTAATTAATTATGTCATACAATACGTGCCATCTTACCTACCACATGTTCTTTTAAATCTTCCCATTTAGGCCAGGACCGAACTTTTGAAAGCTGAAATTTATGGGGGCGCGTATTAAGAAATATTACTGATTAACCACATAATTATGTTCAGAAAGGCCTAATAAATTTTATTTACCAATGACAAACTCATGACCGGATGAGTGGGTATTTTTCATTAAAAACTTGGGTATAATGTAAAGGTTTAAGCCTACGCAATCTGCACCTAGCACATTGTCATATATAATAATATGAAGAATGTTAAATCTCAATCGGTTCCATGACAAAACAGGACAGTGACAAAACAGAACATGACAAAACAGAACACCTGGAGAAAACCTGGCTGTTCTGTTTTATCATGTTCTGTATTGTTATTGTTGTCGAAGTCATGATGAATTGTTTGCAACCAGAAAGATTCACTTGAATGATTAATGCATATTTAGACTATGTCTGCATTTGCGTATAGCTAACAAAAATCCGCATGAAAGTCATTAAAAATAATTTCTACACTATGAAAATATCATCAAATTAAAAAACGCTTTCGATATAATATAACAGAATTCTATTCCAAATCAAGCAATAGTGGAAAAAATAAATATAGGTAAAATGGTAAAAAAGAAATACTTAATAATTATGTAGGTAATGTTTACATATTATATTTTTATATTTTATTTATCTTAGTTCGCCACTGGCGACAAAAAAAAGGTTTTTTTTAATTCTTCGGATAGTGCAATAAATAAATTCTTACATAATAACACTAACGGTGAAAACAAAAAGTACTAATATCCATAATAGCTACAAGTTCGTCGAACACAATAAGGCACATATTGTATGACATAATTTATTACTTTAGTCCGTAAAAATTAAAAAAATCTTCCTTCTTTCTTAATTAGTGTCATCAAGAATTTCACAGTGGCGTTAATGCAATGGGGAAAACAGATATAATTTAATTAAAATATTTTATAGGTTTTTTGTATATAATTTGTTAGAACAATGTAATATATTATTATACCTATTGTATCTTTTATTAAATAAACATTTAAAACATATTATTCATAAACATTTGAAATATCTCCCCTTAAAATCTGTTCATATTTCCAATAGAATATTATTGCCTAGAATTCAATAGCTACATATTAAACAGAGAGCTATTGTAATGAGACTATATCAGGTAATTTCGTGTTAGTGTACCTACTAATATTTCAATCTATTTTTTATGAAAGGTGTTTTGAATTCATAACTACCAACTTTTTTTGAATATGTAATTGAATAATATGGTACTGTAGCGGCTAAATAGATAAATTATCTAAATTTTATTGTCAATTAATCGCAAACAATAATTAATATAAATATACTTGTACCGATACAAGTACACAAGCACATACCTATCAATAGTATCGATCGTTTCGTTTCCGATTTTACAATCAATCGTTTCCATTTTAGTGTATCTATAGAAGATGACAGTGTCAACTAATAAAAAAATTAATTAAATAAGTACATACTACAATATAAATAATAATAGTTTAGTTTACCGTATAGATATGGCGAGCCTTTCTTCTCGTGAAATACTTCTTCTCATAGCTGTGCTGTGTCACAACTTTTTATTATATTTTGTAAAATTGCTTACCTACCGAATGTATTAATAGTATTTACAACAGGTTTTTAGAATACTGCAAATATTCAAATTATTCAAAATATTATGTTTTTGTACTTAATCCTTTACTTAGTAGGTATCTAGGTAATAAGGTTTTTACCCTTTCTTCGTGTATTAACTTATAATCTTTTTTTATTGTATTAATAAATAATAATAGTACAAAACTTAAATCAATTAGAATTTAAATTCAAACTCCATCAAGTACCCTCGGTCGATGGTATTGATGATGATGGTATATAATAGGCTCAACAATAGGTAATTTTCAAAACGCTTTCGATATAAAACAGTCCAGCTCCAAAAGAAGCAATAGTGGGAAAATAAATGTAGGTATAATGCAATATTATGTACTGATTTTATATTGATTTATTTACCCTTGTACGCCACTGTAATGAAAGATAAATACTCTCGCAGCAGGGTGCAGTTTCAAAAAAAGGCGTTTATGAATCCCCTTGAAAACCGTGTTTTCTCTTGGACAGCATCGTCGAAATATTGACGCATTTGACACGCATTTAAAACGCAATCGGCTCGCAAACAAAACGCAAACGTCGTTTGGCGGATGAATCCGAAACTTCGCTTTGCCGTGTGCGCGCAGCCTAACAAGACTGCAGGCACACTAGGCAGACGAATTAGTTTAACATAATAAACAACATAATGGTTTATTAAGATAAAAAAGAACTGATATCCCTGTCATAAGTTTGAGATACAAAATGGTTCATGAAGCTCATATTCGTACCCAAAATCTATTTGCAAATATAACAATACATAAAAGGTACAGAGTAACTACATACTACACTAGGTAAACATAGGTTTACAGTTAAAGAAAACTACGCCAATGCTCTATCTATTATCTGATAAATATATTTTTACATCTTCTATGACTTATGTCTATAGCGTTTAAGTCTCGATTATTTATTTTTTAATGCCGAAATGCCAAAACGTGCGACCAATTATTCCAGTATTTATCGTAGGGCTACGTGATATTTGCAGTAATTGAAGTAGATAATAAATGGAAATTGGTTAACTGAGAAATTTTGAGTAAATTAATTGTAAATGTCAGTCGGTGGACCATATTGATTAAAATGCTTTCAAGTATTTATTGTGTTTAAATATAAAATACACGAAATAAACTATTTATTTTATTCAACGAACAATTATCAGGATTTAGAAATGTAATATTATTTATAAATAGAACATAAATATTTAATTGAAAACACAGTGAGATAAAGTTAAAAAAAAGTCAATTTTGAGATAAGTATGCCAAAAAATTGCTGAAACCTTCAGTTTTCGACTAGAAGACGTGTAAAATTTCAAGTAGGTAGTAGTTCAAAAAATAATTGGTAGTGATCTAAAAAGACACGGTCACTGACATTCTTTAACATAAACAAGCGTATTATATGTTGACTAATGATATTGAGGCCGCTACATATTAAACAACCATCACCATTCACCATCATAAAGAATTTTTGCACTCATCACCAAACTATTTGCATACTGTACAAAGAGCCTACTGCGCGACGGTAAAAGGAAAATTCAGAGACTCACATCAACTCTTTCTCTCACTTCGGTAGCAGACCGTGAGTATTGCAATATGACTCACATGATAAATGAGGTCACGTTGACTTGATTGATTTGAAAACGACTATTACATAAGTTGGTTAAGCGTCAATTACATTGAGCTTCTTTACGAGCTGTTTGTTGGCGAATTTAAAAGCGGGCGATTCAGCTACTGCGATTTGATGATTACAAACAAAACTTTCCATTCGCTGAGAAGCCACAAGCCAGCGACTATTTTGACAGAACGTAGTTCGTTTTTTTACCGGGAGGTTGCTACTGCGCTCTACTGCGCAGACGCAGAAGGCCCATACGCCGGCGTGTAGCGTGTAAAGTTGACCGGCTGTCAACTTTTCTCGTTAGAGTGTTTACAACCTGCTTGTTAGCTTATTCGATGATTATACTGGGCGACTTTACAGGCAGATTGTAAATTCGCCAACAACCAGCTCGTAAAGAAGCTCAATTTAATTGACGCTTTAAGGAAATAAAAATAATTAGTGCTTCCCTTTCAATACATCAATGAAATCATATTATATTACAACTGGTATAAACACTTTTAAAATTTTCACGAAATCCTATGGGTTTATTGACGCGTTGGAGATGCCTGGATTGAACATACAACAGTATTTCACAATATTGAACATTGATATCATTTCCCGGTATGATAAAATTCGTCAATCGTTATATTATATCGTGTGGCTAAAAATATATAAAATATATTATTGAACAATGAAGACAAATTTGTGAATATTTTTGTACAATATCTATTATAGTTCAGTACAAGATTTACAAATGTGAAAAGACAACATCGACATGAGTCGGTGTAATAACCATAATTCTCGCTTTATTATATTATGTAACCAGATACCCACTTTGTATTAAACTTGATTGTCTATTTGCTGGTTTAAATCATAACGCACGTGTATTTTTCGCACATTTCATTAATCTGTGCGGTACCCAATTGTCTAAAACCCAGTTGTTTCATCGCCCAGCTGTCTTTCTTAGCTACTTGAATGCCAGTGGCTACCAGGCACCTGCAAAGTACTGTAATATTGTTTCTGTGTATACTTACAACTGTCTAACCATTTAATTTATTTATGGTAAATAGAATGACAAAATATTGCCAGTGGGTAAAACGGTAAACTGCATGGTCGACTTAAATCAGATTTCAAATGTAGAACATCCGTTCGGGAAGAGGCGCCAATGTAGAATCGCTTTGAACGTCATCCGCCTTTCGTAATTACCTCAATTTCCGCTTTTTGTTTAGCGGCGCTGCGTTCGCAAATTTATGGGGTGACCGTAAATCACAGAAACATCGCGCGGTTTCAGTCGCCATTTTGTGAAAATGTGCGATTCGTCGTTATAATGGTATTACTGAAGCCAGAAGAGAGATTAGAATGGCATATTAACGAAATTGCTGCAGTTGATTCGAAGCCTCTAATAATGGGTTCCAGTAATTATCTACTAGCCACTGGAATGCCTTATATTTCACCCCGAATCTGTTTAGGTTAGGTATTTCTGTATAAGTTGTGTTTTTTAAATGACAATATTTCCATCAGATTATATTCTTACCTATGTTTGAAGTATTGAAACACCTTGCTGTTTGTATCAATTTTACTGTAATATAATAAAATTAAATAGCCCAATATAAGATAGTATCATAAAATATAGATAATAGTTTTGAATACCAGTAGAATTTGTTTGTTGTATGATGTCATTGGTTGGTGATTAATGAAACCGTGAGGGCACTTTCGATATTTTGTTTGTATGTAATTGGAATTTAGACTTATATGCATGATTGTGTAATGTGCGTGTGCACTAGTTCGAGGTTTACAGCGGACTGGTTGGATCATATTTGATACAATACCCCCCTAGTAGTGAAATATCAAATGATTCACCCATAAGCCATTCATAAAGAATACAATGTAATTTAAAATTTATTCGATATTGGTGTTTTCGAATAATGGTTTTTTGATAAATAAGTTTTGCAGAAGGTTTCTATGGCTATATTTTTTAATTGTTTACCTAATGAAATTTTATCGGTTACGATTTATAGCTTTCTTCTTCTTATTCTTTTTCCATTCTGTCACGTCCCAACATTGGAGCATAGGGCAAGCACAAGTTGGCGCCACTTCCCTCGGTCCATCGCCAACTCCTGCGCCTCCCACCATGTCAGACCTGCAGTACGTAGGTCGCTTTTGTAGCACCGCTGCAGGGTGAGGGAAGGCCAGCCACGGCGACGGAACCCTTGAGGCTGTGCCACAAGGGTACGAAGTGACGCACTCTTTGGCGGCATCCGGAATACGTGTCCCAGCCACGTAAATCGTCTCTTCGTGATAACTTCAATCACCGAAGGCTGTTGTGTCTGCTCACGAACTCGGGTGTTTGTAACGTGGTCGTACCAATGTACCGCTAAGATTCGACGGAGACATCGATTCTCAAAAGCTTGGTTCAACCAGCTTGGAGTCGCATAGAGGTGTAGGCTGACATTCTGTGAGGACTATAGCTGTAAACAAAGAATATATTTGATTTTTATCGAAACTAAGATTTTAAAGGTTAACACTGTTTTATTCCGAGGCTTTCAATATAATGATTTATCTAAAAACGAAATTATATTATTTAATAATA
The DNA here is from genome assembly GCF_057557595.1 of Rhyacophila brunnea. NCBI lineage: Eukaryota > Metazoa > Arthropoda > Insecta > Trichoptera > Rhyacophilidae > Rhyacophila > Rhyacophila brunnea. The sequence continues at coordinate 15,253,901 of NW_028232893.1, read as the reverse complement.
CTTATACACACTATTATTTTAATAGGATGTACCCAGGCTATCCTAGTGAACACGATATCAGTAAGGCCTTGGTCAGATGGCGCGATTTGACTCGCGCGCATTCCAGGTACACGTGACCTCATTGAGCCGTCCACATGTACTCATCGCGGCAAGACACGCGTCATCTAGAAAAGCTCTTAGACTAACTTAGGTTCCGATACTAATATTGAAAAAATAACTAGGATTTTTTTGCTGGATTTGAAGCCGTCTTTACCGCGGCTTTTCAGAGGTGAGTGATCTACCAATTACTTCACCGTTGGGGCAATATTGTATTAATAACGATTGTGTCTTACTTAGAGTATAGTATACTGCAACCATAAGATTTTACGGGTCAGGTGTTCAGTGCAGGCACCGTTTGGTCATGGGGCGGGTCCTGATCTTATGAAAGTTTCGGTACTTAACCATCAAAATGTCGAAAAAATGGTATTTAAAATACCGTTATCCGCACTATTTTATTAAGCACTACACTACTAAACTGATAACAGTATACTTTTATAAATTTAACTCAGCGAATAAAAATTTGTCTCGGACTAACAGATCACGAGTGAATCTTTGCTAAAATTAGTTTAACGTTTGCCAAAATTGCTTATACCCAGTGTTCTAGTAAACTGGAGAAGCATACAATATGGCCGGGGCATATCCTGTAGTTTTTAGTTCTAAGAGACAGTCATAAATCAGTGTGACATACCGCGGTTTTCCAAATGAATGCAAAGGAAAGAGCGGGGAAAGGGGAGTATCCATTTCGACCGGCCGCCTTTTGTTTTAACAAAGACGCCAATTAACATAATGGATGCCTCGATTCGAATTTGGTTACCATAGTGATGATAGGTGGACTTCCGACTGTCATGACGGCGCCATTTTGTTTGAAATGATAAATTCCGGTTTCGAATTTAGAACGTCACAAGGACAAGAATATAATGACAATGTGTATTGTTGTACGCGTTGTATGTATTTATTTTGGATTATCTGTAACGCATTAAAACATATATTAGAGTTAGAGAGAGCGTAACAGGATGAATACGTATTAAATACGCATAGCATATAAATGCAAATACTAAATTTGAAAAATTTGATGAATCCCTTTTTTCACCAGATCGTGAAAGAAAACAAATTATACTCTCATAATAGTTTGACATATGTTTACAGTGTAGTAATAGCATATCGAGTGATTAGAGTAGGTATCGAGAAATGAGTGTGTTGTCCAAGAGATTTAAGGAAAATTATAATAATAATAGGGTGCTGTAACCTACTGTAAATTTAGGTCACGTACACAATCAATCAAAAATAGAAACATTATGCATGAGAAATAACCATCAGCTAAGCGCCGCCACTTGACAAATGAACGAGTTCAGTGATGGCGTGCTCAGCAAAATCAGGAGACTCTACAAAGAGTCCGACAGATTGATGCAGCAGCTCATAGACAAATAAATTAGTTTGAAACACCAGGACAAAGACACATTACAAGAAATTACACATAATCGTAAATGTATGAGAGAAAGGGAGACTGAAAAATAAAACGTATGTAAATGTTGACAGGTGGCACTGATACCTGTTAATATTATTTGTCAGTTGTTCATATAATTACGCGAATTAAGAGAAAAATAGACATGTTTCACATTTGCAAATTACTATAATATTGACATCTTTTAAAGAAATAAATATAACCATGAATTATAACTACTTATCGAATTTTCAAATTCAAATTTCAAATTTGTAAGTATGCCAATTAAGAGGGCAATCATCAAAAAGTTTCGGGTTTTGATATATCTATACTAGATATATCTATACTATCTTAGAAATAGAGAACATCAGTTGTTTATTCTCTTAAGGTGCATAACCAACCTGCCACTGGTAATGACAATTGGGAGGGCAATAACTATGTTCAACGAAATTGCTTCGGGTGTTGATATATTTCACCTACGTGAGGATGAGTATAGGTGGACGTTGTTTTATAAATTCTTAAAATAGGTTCTGCATAACTCATCTGGTGTAGGTACTTCCTTGTATCTATCCAATTTATATTTTTTGTATGTAAGTACTAATTTCTACTGTTTAATAACTACTCTCTTTCTCTATACTGATCTATCTCTTTTTTATGTAATACTGTTTTATATTTCTTTGTTTCTAAATCTCATGTTGTGAACGTCTTAAACTTCTGATTTGTAATGTCCATATATTCCTTTTACATGAGACGAGTTCAGATGAACACTGTTTTTATAAGTATATTTATTTTATAAAAAAATCTCACTATAAAAGTATTCTGTGGCTAATGGGTATACTATAATTTATTATCGTGAAATTATATTATTGTAATTATATCTAAATAATGTGTAATATGTATGTACATACTTGGACGTCGGATGGAATAAATAAGCGAAAAACAACAAGTCATATTGTTTTATTATAACAAGAAGTTTCTCTCCGAATATAATGTAGTAAATATTTGGATAAAAACTTCATATAATATTTACATTCTTACATATTGATACGATCTAGCTTTAAAATTTGGGATACGTACCTACTTTCTAATATAATACATAATATATTAGGAGAAATCAAAGGTAAAATTGACTATAAAAGAAATACGCTTTGAAAGATTTTGAATTTTATTAGCTCATAAAACCCGGACGGAAAGATTTCCTCTGTAAAATAGTAGACATAAAATGCAACTGATCTGCCCAAAATTGCCCATTTCGTACATGCGAATCCTACGTCTAGAAGCCCCAGCGCAATGAAATTGGGATTAAAATCCAGCAGTAACGGTTGAAAATATCTAAAATTGGTTTTAAATATCTACCTATATTATATTATATTTGCATGCCATACGAAAATATTCGAAAGATTAGTTTGTAATAATATGTACCAGGGGTCTTGAAGGCAATATTATATAAATAGGGAATATTATAATATGATGATGGGAATGAATGTAAACAATTGAATTGTAGAACATTTAATGAATATAAGTACACAGCAGTGGCGAAGATTCCATACTAGGCGATTATTTCAAGCCTACCTTCTTAAGAAAAATATTTTTTAATTTTATATTGACATATTAAATAATATAATCACATACTAAAATATTCAATATGCCCAACGACATCTATCGTATAATTGTCATAATAATTTTACGATCTTTTCCACTATGTCAATAAGCACTATTTATAGCATGTCTCGAAGGTTTAAAAAATAAGCGACATCTCGTTTCGCTTCACATATTGTATGGATTACGTTCGCGTGAATCGAAAACTTTTTTATATGAAGTTTGTTTCTCACAATTTCAAGACGTCTGCGGCGGCCCATATAAATTGGTAAGCTATTTAAGGAGCGCTTACATTTTACGTAAGTGCACATTTATTCAAAATAATTTATAAGATAATTTAAAAAAATTATTTCTAGGGATTCAATCACATATAAATATTGATTGTTGTTAAAAATAATAAATAATTTATCTCGTGATTTTTATTTGTCAGTTAGTTTATTCATAGACTAAGACAATTTATTCAGCCAATTATGTAAATTGAAATCTGATATTGTATCTAAGTCTGTGTTTTAAATATAGAAGTATTTTAAAATGTCTAGTTTACGGGTTAAATTATAAATTGTTATTTAATTGTGATTCACAACAACGGATATTTTCAATATATTTTGAGCGTATCTTGCGTTCATATTTAAGAAAATACATAATTCAAATCAATTGCTTAATTTTATATGATCAGTGAGCTTTTGAAATTTTATCGGTTTTTGTGTACCTACCTATTCATCAGTAGTTATGTCGGATTATCTTCTCATTTCCCGTAAATAAATCTAACAAGTGTGCTTTCTCCACAGCCTACCTGTTTCCAAAAGTCACCCTTCGCCATTGGTACACAGGTGATCAAGTTGAGTAAAAGCTCTTGAAACTTCAATATAATTGTACCACAAAACATATTATAAATAGAATTCCGATAGGCTATATCCCAATATAGTACATTTTGATGTAGGGTTTTGAATGTGCGAGTATCCTAAGAACATGAACCACGCATTATAGACGTGATATGAATCTGATAATAACGCTGTCATTATTATCACATACCTATCTTATATTTACGACTTATATAAGTACTTAATCATATACTACTTCATTCTATTTCTAATTTTACTTACTTACCTAAATATTTTCTTCTGTTTTCCCCTTGTATTCCGGTGTTTTATTTAGTCATGAATTTTATCTTAATCTTATTCGACCACCGGTTCCCGATACAACAGCTCACTGTGATATTATGTAATACGATGAACTTACAATTTTCTGGATACGTTTTACAGTCACTAACAGCATGTTTACAAATATGGGGTGGATCCATCCTATTAAAAATACAATTATTTCGTTTTTAGATAGGTAAATATTATATTGAATTCGGAATAAAACAGTGTTAACTTTTTCTCAAAGTACGAGTATCACGATACAATAGCTCACGATTAGGGATTCCAATCCCGGGGTCCCGGGATCCCGAGCTATTTTCGATACCTATGAATCCCGGGATTGATAAACATAATCCCGGGATTTCGGGATTGATTTTTTTATCAATTTTTATGGAAAATAAAATAAAAGCGAAAATATAACAAAAAAAATACTTTTAATAAAAAATAACTTCATTAGAAATAAACTGAGTTTGAATGAAGTTTGATTTATATCCATGTGTAGGTTGCCGATTCATTTTATTTTTTCACATAAATTATTAAAAATGAGAAAGATTGGGAAAAAACAATGTTTCGCACTTTTAACAAAGTAATTCCACCATGATAATATCATACGTTTTACGGCAGTTTCATATTTGGCTGACTAATTAGATTTATGAAGCGGAAAGGCCATAAGTACGCCATGATTATTTGCTTTACTATTTTAAATCTCGCAAATCCATTCATTATGTCTTTACTATCAAAAACAGCAATCTCATATTAAATTCACATTATTATTTATATTACAATATTATTTACTCCATTAAACTTGTGTATGTCCAAGATTGAACGTATACAATATTAACAATAAATGTCTTAAATAGTATAAATTATACTAGATTTATTTTTGACCGATTTTATCAATGTTATTTGTAAATATAAAATTTTTATATTAAGGGGGGACATGCTCGTCGAAGGTCAAAATTGAGTTTTTATTGTATTTTCAAACCATGATCCTCGACACTCCTTAAACGTTGTAGATAATCTATTTATATAATTTTAAAGCCTTATTATCCTTTATAGTTATTTTAAACATTTGATGACTGCATAAAGTATTTTTGTTACATAAAATAGTATTCTTTTAAACCTCTCGCTCTAATGTTTTAGAATATAGTCATATTTCGGTACATATCTGTGCAGTGGTGTTAAGATTTTTTACATTTATTAATTTTTAAACGCATTTATAAAACTATTGGCATAATTTATTACGAGATAATTTTTGTAAAATATTCACGATAAAAAATTATATTGATAATCTCTGTGATCCCAAATTTGACAAGAATTAGGCATTTTATTATTAAAAAAATCGGCAAGATTAACACATTTAAAGATGATTTTAAAGATATTTATTATAAGCTATGTTTTTGACCATTCAAGTGTGATAAACATCTTATGAATAATGATTGCTTTATAATAATTATTGACCTAAGAATAAGGTAGTGTTTTTTTGAAATACGCCATTTCTTTTGTCATTCCCCAGTGGTTAAGCTACAACATACGGCCGTAGCCATAAATTGACAAACTATAATTAAAGTAGGGAGTAAACTTATGTTAACGCGCGTGTTTGAACATGTACCTAACCGATTTTTTTTTTATTTTTTTTTAAACGGTACATGTGCAAACACGCGCGTTAATATCATTTTACTCCCTACTTTAATTATAGTTTGTCAATTTATGGCTAAGGCCGTATGTTGTAGCTTAACCACTGGGGAATGACAAAAGAAATGGCGTATTTCAAAAAAACACTACCTTATTCTTAGGTCAATAATTATTATAAAGCAATCATTATTCATAAAATGTTTATCACACTTGAATGGTCAAAGACATAGCTTATGATAAATATCTTTAGAATTATCTTCAAATGCGTTAATCTTGCCGATTTTTTGAATAATAAAATGCCTAATTCTTGTCAAATTTGGGATCACAGAGATTATCAATATAATTTTTTATCGTGAATATTTTACAAAAATTATCTCTTAATAAATTATACTAATAGTTTTATAAATGCGTTTAAAAATTAATAAATGTAAAAAATCTTAACACCACTGCACAGTTATGTACCGAAATATGACTATATTCTAAAACATAAGAGCGAGAGGTTTAAAAGAACACTATTTTATGTAACAAAAATACTTTATGCAGTCATCAAATGTTTAAAATAACTATAAAGGATAATAAGGCTTCAAAATTATATAAATAGATTATCTACAACGTTTAAGGAGTGTTCAGGATCATGGTTTGAAAATACAATAAAAACTCAATTTTGATCTCGACGAGCATGTCCCCCCTTAACAATGGAAAAAAATGCCAATCCCGGGATCAAAATTTTGGCTCGGGATTGGATTACCTACTCACGATGAACCGTAATACGGCCAACTGCATACGTATAAATTTACTGACACATAGAATTATTAGAGGGAACGTTGCATATCATAATATCATGATTTTTAAACTGTCTTATTAAGTTAAATTACAGGATATATTTACCATGCACAAGCAAAATTTCATTTTGTGGATATTTTTAGTGTCTATCATAATGTGGCGAGGGGGGGTTGTGTGGTCGAAAGTTACTTGCGTATTATAATGGTCGCTACTCGAAAAAGTTTGGGAACCCGTGCATCAGCCAAATCATAATATCCCATTATTTACCACGCAAAATTTAGTCTTTAAAATAAATTTTGGGTGAAGACAATAATATTTTGTGCTAAAATTTCGGTTTATAATTTGATTAATAAAACATAAACCTCACTTAATTAGGGTGGAAACAACCTTTCTTAAATGCTGTTATACAATATGTAGGGCGGCTTTATATTTTTCAAGGGAAACTCATCCTAGATTTTGGGGTTTAACTCCCGAGAGGCTTGCATCATTTTAAGGCTATTATCGCATTAGCGGGAAACCCCGTAATAATAATTTCCAACCCTTCAGGTGAAAGAGTGCGTTTTATTTATTTATGGGTATTTTATGAAGGTTTTGCTGTGAATGAAAATGATATTTTTGAATATTTTGTGGTATCAAAGAGAACGGATTGTTGATATTAATAATTATAATATGTACATACACGATTCAAAGATAAAATGAAAAAAGAGTCTGGAACAGGTGACCTAAGAACGACCAAACATTTTTTCTATCGGCCAAAATATATAGAAAGTATAAATCTTGTATACCTTCTTGAACTAGTTTATATAAATAATTCAGAAACACCTTATAATCATCATACATTTTAGGAAAACTCTTGAAAAAAATATGATGCCGAGTCTTTCATCAGCGTATAGCCGGAATCCAATGGATTCCATCCGGAACCAATATTGTTTTAGAGATTTTATGTAATGGGTTGTTTCTGAGATGTTTCCGAATTATATACCCTTACCTTTGAACTGGCACTTCAGACCATTTAGCTCCATGGTCGACTGCACAACTATCCTCTAGGAATCTCAATCGCAAATTTTCTCTCTCCAGTCAGCCAGTCAGTCAGACTCAGCCTCTGTGCGTCATTGCTGACGTTATCCGTTCATTACTCCACACAGAGACTGAGTGATTCCAAGGGTTCCTTCATATACTTTAAGGAGATTTATTCTAGATATTGACTATACATATTTAACTTAACATGTTTGCAGACCTCAGTATTCGTACGGATATTCCACCTTTGGTTTTCTTTAACCAATCCAAGCATTCTTTGAATTTTGTATGTACTTCTTCCCTTGTTTATCCGTTAGACTTCAGGTTTCACATCCATATAGAGTAATTGCTTTCACAGTCACTTCTATACTCGCAATTTTATCTTTTTGGACATCAGCTTGGATCTGAACAGACTCTTCAATGCAAAATACCCTGCATTTATTTTACACTTTTCACTCTGCTGGCATGATCGTGGCAGACTATCAGGGTAGACAATCGCCGTGAGAATCTGCCAATGTTATTTTAAATTAACCAAATCAACGCGTCTTGTTAATAAATTAATTTACAAACAATTAAATGCAACTAATGCATAAATTTTGTCTTAAAAATAACACTAAAATAATAACAAGATAAAAATATTTTTTTATATACAATGTTTTAAAATTTTCTATTGAATTATTATGCTCAATATGCCCAAAATTGTACTTTGTATGAAGTACATAAAAAACAAACAAATATAGAATACTGAAATGTCATTTTGATTTTCATAGTAACGCACGTATATATTAATAATTTAGTTGCTAGGACCACCCCCTTAGCAACCAATAATGGCCTTTAACTTTTTACGGATTTTTCTGAAATAACTTTCCATACAAAACAAAATTAACTGAAAATGAATTCAATTCTGCTTAAAGATGGCTAAAAGTTATATTATTAAATGCATTAGCATCGTGTTCTGATATATTCTAAAAGTTTCAAATGTCTAGCTAGTCGGGAAGTTAGTTAAAAATCGATTGTAAGATTTGTACTGGATAAACAACCACCGGACAAACAAGAATACGAGCTAATAAAAACGTTGTAATCGATTTTATAAATAAGTATCATAAACTACCTCTAAGTAAACCCTGACTCACTTGAGATGATACTAAACCTGCAAAATATTTTTTATTAATTTTTTTTGTGCTTGGAATGAATAGCAGGTATAATAAATGAATTTATATTTATCTAGTTAGGTTTATTCACTGCTTAGTATGTAAATACTTAATAATATTGGATTTAAAAAATCGTTCACGTGCAAATATTTGCCGAGTGAGCCTTAAACTCGAAAATATATTATTTCCGTTCTTTTTCGAGAATCGACGCCGGCTTATGAAAATATTTTGAAGGGGCGAAAACTTTTGGACGATTCAATATTAAGATATCACACTTTAAACACGAACTTTAAAGTTTCCATCGAGTTTAGCAACCGGATTAGGGATGGCTTTGAACTTCTCGGCCTTTCAACAAGTTTTGGGGAGTAAATTATGATGCCAATTAATTGACGGGATTGCTGAATAATTTGCATCGGTTAATTTTGATCACTCTCGTATAAATAAATAACCATTATAACATTGAAAGGTATTATGTAGGAACAAATAACCGTAAATATACACAATTAAAACAAGCATAGCAATTATACCACTCAGCATTAAACGAATGACACACTTTAATGCCAGCGCTCCATTGGCGAGTCAAAAGTCCGAGGATAATATCCATATAGATCAATTCAAATCAAATCAACGAATAAAAAAGTCGAGCTGTCTAAAGTCAAAAGTTGCGATTATCGAAATGTCTTCCGATAATCCTATAATTTTGTGTTATTTATATTATATAGACTTGCATAAAATAATATAGCAGTGAAAATAACACAAGTTTTACGTTTTTTTTTTTACGAATTTCATAAACATAAATAAAAAAAGAATTAATAAATCTCTCATTTTCTAATGTGTAATTTAACAAATTAATCAATGAAAATGTTTAAAACAATTACCGATTTTCCTTCGGTCCGAATGATCGCGTATTAATATCAAATCGAATTTGTATAGTAATCGAAGGACGAGCAACTCGGAGAGTGAAATATCAAACATGTTTGAAATCCAACGAGCCTGGTCTGCGGATTAAAAAGTCCGCCGATCTGTGGTGCTCCACGCGAAATAAAAGTCGTCTGACTTGCGTGCCAATGGAGCACCGGCATAATAATATGTATAGCGTCACCTCAAGACTACAACATGATAACTCTGATTGTCACTATTTTTGAGATATATATTAAACTAGCTGACCCGGCGAACTTCGTACCGCCTCAGAATCAATAATCTTGTGTTAACTTATTAGCTGAATTAAATTCATTTTTTTATTAAGTTAAAATGAATATTCAAAATGAATTAAGTTCAATAAATGTGCAAAAATCAAACCAAAATGAAATGGATTACATAGTTTTGGTTGGTTGGGATTTCGAAACATGATGACTACCGAGCCAACCTTCAGTTGTAAATTGTGCGGTGGCAAGCCAGGAAGATCCAATGAGTTTAAAAATTCAGTTGGCTAGTTGGTTGCTTCGTCTTCGTTTGTTAGTGCAAGAACGTAGTGGTCACGCGGGGGTGGCGCGCCGGCATCTTGCGAAACTCAAACGTATAACCGTGTGTAAAATGTTCTTAGACAGTGTCTTTTTTCGGGCATAATACACATGGCTATACGTGTGAGTTTCGCAAGATGCCGCCGCACCACGCCCGCCAAATTACTACGGCCGAGCACTTACACAGTCGATAGATTTGAAGGAATGCAGTAGACCAACGATTTGATTTTGAATTGTGAAGTTTAAGTGATCCACATCTTTGTTCTTTGCCGCAAGAATTGCTCGTTCACTCAACCAATTGTTGACACAAAATTGCAAAAATTCAGCGGAAACGAAATCAATCCGTTTGATTCGTCGACAGGTACACGGCCGTTACCGATAGTCAGAAATTGCTTAGAGAAATTTTCGGCAGACGGATCGTTTAGCAATATAACTCGCATGTTTGTCGTCAGCTGAAGGTTCTTTACATAGCGCCACAGAGTCAATGATTTGAGGCAAGCATTTATTTCAACGGCAGCGGTCGATCTTGGAATGACTGGTAGTGTTTGGCAGAAATCGCCAGATAGTAGAATCATTTCGCCTCCAAAACATCTCTCACAATGCGCGTTTGTGCGCCATTCTAAATTCATCCCAGGTGATGATTTTACTTGCTACCAAAACTGTGGCCATTGCTGAATGTTTCGCAATATTGCATATCGGTTTTTCAGTCGTTTGAAGGTTTAACGGCAATTTCAACGCTGAATGAGCCGTTCGGCATCCTTTTAGCAACGTGGCCGCTATCCCGGAAGAAGCAACTACTACAGCAATTTCGGATCTCACACGAACAGTGGCTAAAATCAATGACATGAGGAATGTCTTTCCAGTTCCACTGGGCGCATCGAGGAAAAATAAGCCACCATTTCCATCATCAATTGCCTTCATTAACGTATCGTGCACTACCTTCTGTTGGGGGTTCAACATTAGTACATTCGTTCGAACTAATTAGTTAAATGCATCTCGATCATTTTCACGTTCACGTTCCAATTCTAGATTGAAAGCGTAATTCACTCCACGATGTGGCATTGACATTCCTAACTTGACTAACAAACTGCCGCACATGAGGTAACACATGTCTTCGATCAAAAGGAAAACCTGGCTATGTATCTCCTTATTCACCTCGAGATCAGGATTCCCTGAAATGACACGAATTCGATGTAAAATGTCTTCTGACATGTCATCCTTGTAGTTTTTCTACAGTTCAGGTGGATTCGATGGGAAGCATGTCGAAATAATGATAGCAAATAATGTGCGTATCTGACTTGGAGATGCAGAAACAAATGCTTTAGCGATTGTCATGTCCCAATGAGTATCATTTTCAAGCAAATTGAGCTTTTGACATGCAGCACGAAATGTTGGGCACACTAAACCATTGACAGTTCGAAGTGATTCAAATGATGTCGGCCCACGAACATTTACCAGCAACAACCGCAAGTTGAATCATTCGCCATTCTTCGGATGAACTGTGTAAATGCGACCAAGAGCATCAGCAGAATGCACATCCGGATGATCAGGAACCACATCGCCTTACTTCCGACGTTGAAATTTCTACGATGAAGCGTTCCAAGTGTAATATCGTGGCATCTTAGAGTAGAATAACGTTCGTGCAAACGGATCGCTTTGGCAAATCGAAAAGAAACTGGTCAATGTTGGCGCTGGAGATATTTCAGCACGTTGAGCAACATTCGATGCGTTGAAATAAACTTGTTGACCATTCTTCAGATGCACCGCCAAATGTACAGCAGTGGGATGACGTTCATGAATGGGAAATGAGAGAATACGCCAAATTGCTTCATTGCAGCTCACATATCGACCAACTTGATAGTGCGTGATTTCATCGTTGGTATTGGGAGTTTGAACGCCAAAAACTACAATATCGCTGCCTTTGCTGACATATTTGCAGATGTATTTGATGGATTTCACTGAATTGCAAAACTCCACGTTGCAATTCGCCTTGAATGTTTTTGAAAAAAGTGGCGAATACGGAACAATCCAAGTGTTGTCGACCACGATATCGTTTCACTTCATTTTCGTTGTGATAGTTCTACCGTTATTATTGGGTGATCGACGCCGTTACAGTGGATAACCATAATTGGCAGTGATAGTCTCCGCCGATAAACTTCATGGATAACGCTTGGAACACTTGCCGTCGACCATGCACGCTGATTGGGGGGGGGGGGGGTTGATGGCGCCACACTGTCCATGAATCATTTAAGTAATTACAACCATCATGCAGGTCTGGATCGGTTTCGGGATCAGGAATCTCGGCACATATGATGTCATCTTTTTGGTCTGGTCGAATTCTTTCGACTAACCAAATAAGAATGTGTGCATGCGGCAAGCTTCGTTTTTGTCATTCAATCGAATACATCCAGCATCGAGTTTCCCAAAGACGCGATGCTTAACAATGTAGTTTATCAGCGACAGGATTTTTTGTTTGAAGACACGTGCCGATCACTTGATGTTTGTCCGGGGGTAGCAGTTGAACAATTTCTATTCATTTCGGATTTCATGTAAAGGTGATGAATAGATCTGGACGACCGTAATGACGAACATATTTCATTGCATCTAGCGCATATTCATGCATATGACGTGGGCTGCCAATGTACATCGCCGATAAAATAGTCAATCGACCAACATTAGCTGCATCTCCTACGGTGCTCATTGCATCGCGTAAATGAATATACTCCTCCGATCGCAGTTTGGCTTGGTTCAACCGAATGAAAGTGAGGCGCTCCGTCTCGATTTTAAGCAATCAACAAAATCGCAGCAAATAGTTGTCAGCATTTTGACGAATCATCAAATGATAAACACTGGAAAATTAATCACATAATTCAAAATTACATAATGAAGCAGTTATCGATGCACACACAATCACAAATTTGATAACCTCACAAAGTGACCATCTTCGAAGGCAACTTACCGTTTTAAAATCACGATCGAAATAGCTATTTGCGCACCTAGCTGGTAATCGGCTCGATTATTCACGTAGATCGATTGTCGAATGAAGTTCGAAGGATGGATTTTGAAATTGGTAGGTAAATAATGAGCAATACCAGCAATGAGATCATGTAATTTTATCCTTGGCTTTATTTTTGGACGCTGTCGAAGAAGTAAAAAAGATTCAGGCAGGACAACTTCCTCCAAAATTCACCGGGGTATACAACAAAGTCTTTCTGGATTATCTGAGGCTGAACTTAATCAACTGTCAAAGGATAGATAATGCACACAACGCCTTTCATTTGTTTCTTGTTGTGATTGTGATTGTTTGTGATTTTCTTTTATTTTCGAATGCGCGAGGTCATTTTTCAAAATGTCAAAATGTATGAGAAAATGAATTGTCTTCATAATGTATTTTTTTCGTGATTTATCCGATATTTTAATAGTTATTCTGCTATTCCGAGCGGAGACAAATCTAACAAATTAAAGATCATAAAAATCGGTCCAGCCGTTCTCGAGTTATAAATGGTGTAACTAACCCGATATATATAGATAATATGATTCTACATTTCCTCCTCTACAAAATGATAAAACTAGGTGAGTCAGAAGTTAATGGGGACTGTATTAAATTTGTGTTTGAAAATATTAAATAGGTAACTTTAAAACCACAAATCCATTAAATAATTAAACTAATATATTTTTTCATACAATTGAACATTATTTAACCGATTTCAATTAGACAAGCACCATTTTTAATTTTTATTTTAAATAATAATTATAGCTTAGATTTATGTCAATCAAGTAAAGTTTAAATTTCATTTTCCCAACAATGACCAAATCAGAGTCATCTAGTTGTAGTATGACCTGTAGTTGAGGTGACGAATGCATGTTTTGTTGTCAAAACAAAACAATAGAGCGATAACAATAGTCAGCGTTTCCTCAAACATAACTAGTTTAGTACGTGTCCGGAAACTTGTACGTATGCAGTTCGCCATATCACACTTCACCGTGAAATTTTGTATCGGAAATATAAGGTCGTATATTAAAGACCGACCAAACTCATTGGGTCGTATAAATAGTCCTGAGATAAAATTCATGTCTAAATAAAACAGAAAGCCAGCGGCAAACAATTTTGAAAATAGTCTATATATTGGATTATTTGTTAGGTTAGGTTAGATTAGGTTTTCATTCTTGAATTCATGAATTTTGCCAAAATTGACTATGAAAATTGGAGCTGTTCCCGCGTAATAAAAACCACCTAAATACAAGGGTAGGACAATATAAAATAAGTATGTAACTAAATTAGAAATACAGAACAACGCGTGGTTTTTTCATCTCGGTATAGTATACGGTCATCTCTTTCCGATAAGAAAGCTCACGGCGAACTGTGCTACGGTGAAATGTAATACGTATAATTTACATGTAACCAGATTATTAGGGTCTGTTATGACTTGTTAATTACGACAATATCTCTCGTAATATATTGACTGCATTTGTATATATTGGAAGGACAGTGAATGAATCCTCACTCACTCATCGAGTCCGTCACGAGACACATTATTATTGTCATGAGTCTCCTACTCGAATTAAGTCTCTCAGTTCATTAATATTATCAATCTCTTGATCACGTTGATCTCACTAGTACATCATTACCCGCGATTATAATCTCACGGTGTCATCATTTCATTATCATTAAAGTATTATTGTATTTTACTGTATTCTTGTATCGATAAATAAACTCTCCTCCAAACAACTTCAAGCAACAACAACCTTCTCTCTCCTCCGCCTTCATCAAACATAATATTATTATCGTGTCAGGAAACTTGTACGTATGCAGTTCGCCGTATCACTTGAAACTTGTATACGACACTTCACCGTGAAATGTTGTATCGGAAATATAATATGGCCGTATATTATAAACCGTTCAAACTCTTTAGGCCGTATAGTACTGACATAAAATTCATGTCTAAATAAAACACGGTTATTATCGGTTTATACTTTACAGGAAGCCAGCAGCAAACGAATTTTGCAAATAGCTGATATACTGGATTATTTGTTAGGTTTTCTTTCTTGAATTCATGAATTTTGCCAAAATCAGCTATGAAAATTGAATTAATGTTCAAATCGATTCTAATAAAATTGGAGACCGCATATTATAGGGTCACCTCTTTTCTTAAGAAAGCTCACGGTGAACTGAGCAACGGTGAAATGTTTTACGTACAATTTACATGTAACCAATTATTATAATGTAACGAATTTGATAAACGCAGGAATTTCATGCATGCACATCATTTTTGTTGATTGTTTGACACTTTTACTTCGATTTATATTTTATACACTACCGCGAGGTCCTTAGATTTGTTAAGAAATATCGATTTATGGTTTAAACTGTGATAATAACAATGTCAAAAATCATTTCGTAGGGGAAGGCCAAGTGAGCTTTTTTATATTATAATAATATATAATTAGTATGCAGACACTGTCCATAATATACCTACCCTTACATTTTACCGTTTTATTTTCCGCTGTTTTAAATTCAAAACATACGAATAAAAGTAAATTCCATACGTTTTTACAGAGCTTCAAAAAAAAGTTTCCCCCGCCCAGAGCCGCAGATAAGAGAGTCGCATTTGGAACGGATAGAGTCAGGTAAGAGCCCAAAAAGCCATTAGACCACGCCAATTTGGAAGAGAAAAGCCTCATTTTAAAGAAAGTTTATACACGCCGGGACAATAATTATTGTTATCGACAGCCATCTTGATTCGTAAAGCCTGGATTAGCAGACGTGAGTAAATGGGGAGCTATTATCTGTACATGATTAGCATGTTTGAATAGTTTAAATATTTTTCATACATGATTTCATGTAGGTAGGTATTTCATTTCAATGTAATTCTTTAAACTAAATATTGATTGACTTCTCAATGGCTCTATATAGGTACGATAACAAATGAAATAATGTGCACTTTTGTATAAAAATATGAAAAAGCGTAATATAGAATAATATAATTTTGACCGCCATCTTGGTATTATAATAGGCTTCCAATTACAAAATATCAAGTATCATTAAAATTAGTAAGTATTCAGAAAATATATTATATCAAAATACTATTAATGATTTATATTTTGTACTACTCCATTTGAGTCGTTTTGCGATCCGAGTATCGCCTTTCGGCATCTTAAATGCACACTGACAAAGAATGGTATCAACAAAGAACAGTTAATTTTCCTTTGTATAACAATTTAATACTATAAAATAACATGAAAACCTTTTTACTAAGTAAAGGAGCAAGTATAAAAACTAATGTTGGGTTATAGCTCAAAAATTACTCGGCCAATATTGCTGAAGTTCTAGGTGTGTTTCATCTTTTTCTGGGGTTTCAAAGATGCTGACCCTATTCAATTATACGTACCTACACGTTTTTATTGAGGATGTTATCAATCTAAAACCTTCAGTTCGTGGTCGATTTTCATATAAAATGAAAAAATAATGTGACACCTCAGAACACCTCAGATATAATACTTACTAAAAAAAAATACGACACCCAACGGGATTTGAGCACGCATATCCACTGGTATCGCACCAATATGCTTTAATCAATTAAGCTAAGGCCTCCTACCTAATCGCGTTATTTTTTTACTATCGGTTTTTGTGTTTTTAAATTATGGACTCGTCAACTTGCCTTAATTACCAACTGACGCCCAGCTCTCGCCAAATATTTAGTTATAACGTCTACATACATCCTAACTTAAAAACGCCTCAGATAATATACCTACTATAAAAATCACGACAAAAAAATACGACGTCCGAAGTTATGTATGTTCAATATATAGAATGTTACATTCTCAAATCTTGTGAATTATTCGTTGAATAAAAGAAATGGTGATTAAAAATATATACATAGTAGAAATAATAATAATTACAAGATAAAAAGAACTTTTTATGTACAAAGTTTTTAAATTTTCTGTGGAATCATATAAACTTGATTTGACTAGCTTAAACGATCAAAAAATTTGTAATTGATAGAAATAATACTGAAATGTCATTTTGACATGCCATATTGATTTCCATAGTAACGCACGTATATATTAATAATTTAGAAGCTAGCTACCCTAGACCCCTTAGCAACCTCCCAAAGGTGTTGAAAGAACTTTTCATACAAAACAGAATTAACTGAAAATGAATTCAATTCTACTTAAAGATGGCTAAAAGTATTAAAAAAAGCATTGGCATCGTGTTCTGATATATTATAAAAGTTTCAAATCTCTAGCTAGTCAGTAAGTTAGTTAAAAATCGATTGCAAGATTTGTACCGGAAAATAAGAATACGAGCTAAGAAAAACGTTGTAAAATATCGAGGCCTATAATATTAAATATTAAATACCTACCATAAATCATATACGAGTGAAGCAAAGTATTTCAGTTTATTTTATATAAAATACTGTAATTATGATAGACAATATTGAGAATTAAATTACGTTGCATACTATATAAGTTCGTATATGCAAATCGTATTATTCTACCCATTTCACATGAAAAACTACAGACAAGACAAACAAATTATATTATAATAATATGCGCAGTAAATTTCTAGATAATAATTAATCACTGCTGCCTGGTATCTGTTCACTGCAGGAAGTCAGGAAGTACGTCTCCAGTTTTTTCTTCATTTCTTCCGGTTGCGTAACGCAGAGCTTCCCAACCGTTGTGCTGCAATCATTTAATTTATAAATACAGAATACACCATTCCATTCAAAATCTTATCAACAAATGAGTATTTTTTTCCAGAACGGGCTATAAACATCTGATAGCAATCTGCACAACTCACTCTTATTGCAATAATAGGTCAGTAGTGATAGTTGTAGCCGTGTCCGGAAACATGTACGTATGCAGTTTCTCTATTATAAAGCATTATTATTTTATTGAGAATTGATATTCCTTATTTAATTTTGAATTTCTCACCAAACCACCAAAAAGTTAATTTATGAATCATTAAAATGCGTGTCCGGAAATTTGTACGTAGGTACCTGTGCAGTTCGCCGTGAAATGTTGTATCGTAAATATATGGCCGTATATTAAAGACTGTCCAACCTCATACATAAAATTTATGTCTAAATAAAACACGGTACTTGTCGGTTTACACTTTACAGGAAGCCGGCAGCAAACAATTTTTGAAAAAAGCCGATATACTGGAGTATTTGTTAGGTTAGGTTTTCATTCTTGAATTGATGAATTTTGCCAAAATCAGCTATGAAAATTGAATTCATTTTCATATTGAATCTAATAAAATTTGAGACGGTATAGTATACGGTCATCTCTTTCCGATAAGAAATCTCACGGCAAACTGTGCCATGGTGAAATGTTTTACTTACAATTTACATGTAACCATAAAATTCATGTCTAAATAATACACGGTTCTTGTCGGTTTACACTTTACAGGAAGCCAGCAGCAAACAAATTGTGAAAATAGCCGATATACTGCAGTATTTGTTAGGTTAGGTTTTCATTCTTGAATTCATGAATTTTTCCAAAATCAGCTATGGAAATTGAATTAATGTTCATATTGAATCTAATAAAATTGGAGACCGTATAGCATACGGTTATCTCTTTCCGATAAGAAATCTCACGGCGAACTGTGCCACGGTGAAATGTTTTACTTACAATTTACATGTAGCCATAAAATTCATGTCTAAAGAAAACACGGTTCTTGTCGGCTTACACTTTACAGGAAGCCGGCCTACAGCAAACAATTTTCGAAAATAGCCGATATACTGGATTATTTGTTAGGTTAGGTTTTCATTCTTGAATTCATGAATTTTGCCAAAATCAGCTACGAAAATTGAATTAATCTTCATATTCGATATCATAAAATTGGAGACCGTATAGCAGTGCTCCGCAACCCTTTTTACACCCACGGCACACCAAAGGTCTTTCCAGAATTCCGCGGCACACCACACGTAAAACAATTTATACACCAAAACATGGACCCCACATCCAGAAGGGGGACCCCAGACCAATATCTTTGGTGGGCCCCCCCTACCTGTCGCTAAGATTAAAGACAGCGTGATACTCTAAAATAGCGTTTTTCAAATAGTGTTCGAGGTAACATTAATGGTATTGATTTTATGTCTAGCGATTTTTCGTATGGTTATACGAGTATTATATTAATATTATTATGGTTAGTTGTCGGGTTCGGAATAATTTTTAGTCGAGTATTGACCCAATAGTAATAAATTGTATCCTATAATGAGATGTTTTAAAATATTGCTACTGATGTAGTAAAATAGTTCGCAGGCGACTTTTTTTGATTCGAAAGTTCGAGTTTATTTATTTTTGAATTCTTCTAATTTATCAGAGCACGTCAATATATTTTCATTCTGACCTTGCATTGTTTTATTTAGTTCACACAGGTGCTAAAATATATTACCAGCTATGTACGCAAATTTGGCTATTGCACCGCGGCACACCTAGCATCGTCTCACGGCACACAGGTTGCGGAGCACTGCCGTATAGTATACGGTCATCTCTTTCCGATAAGAAAGCTCACGGCGAACTGTGCCACGGTCAATGATGATATATACGCCATGGTGAAATGTTTTACGTACAATTTACATGTCACCAGTTTTACCTTGCAAAATATACAGTTGTTTTGATTTTTAGTAAAAAATCCAAGTGTTAGACGCACGCCAGATAACGCTGTTATCTTGAAAAAATGGTGCACAAAATCGGGATTTTTCACATTATCACTTCACCAGTAGGTACAACGATAAAAATGGTTATTATCACTTTTATATAAAACATAATTGTTGATGACGTTAAATGTCTGAAATATTTTTTTATATTGAACAGATAGCAAGCTACAAAAAAATACAAAACGATCCTTTTTGTGCAAATATTTTATTTTAATCAATGTTTATTAATTATAAAATTAAATCGTTTTAAAGAGTAATGAAATTGTTCTATTTATCGTGATAAATTGCATACATATACCTTAAAATACACTTAAATAACATATTATTATTTCTTGATAATGGCTTCTGTACCGAGCCCAACGCGTTTAGAAAAGAGAACACACGATGACAACCCAAAAATCTATTGCGATAAAAAAAAACCGTGCAAGTTGCAAACATTCTAAAAAAATAATTATATTCATTTTATTTTAAATTAAAGTAACAATAAAAATAATCATCGTTCCCTTTTTTAACTGTTTTCTCTTTTACCTGAAGTTGTCACTGGCTGAGGTGCTATGTGACCTTCTTAGAATTTTGCTACGGTTCGATCGAGCAGGTATTTGGTTACAATTTACAAATTCTTATACTTAGATAATTAAATTTGTACTGAAACAAAACATAAGACAAATCTTAATAATGTCATTACAAAAATCAAGCAAACTCATAGTTATACGACTACGAAAAGTTAGCTCCAGCCTAATCCTCTGTCAATTTAATAGGTATTAGTAGGTAGCCTTTCTGACTATCACATCGCCCCAGTCATAAGATAAGATGTGTTATTCTAGACCAGAGGTCGGCATATCATAGTTGGCGATTTGGTACACACGCATGGGTATTCAAAAATACACATAACAGGTAACTGTTTTAAGAATGTGGAAATCACTTCTGTGAAGGTTTCTGCAATTCACGAAAAGTGGAGCGGTCCTAGCGTTATACACAAATCCTCTTATTGCCAATATCAATTAGGTAAATTAATTTTTCTCTATTTGGTATTGACGAGGGCGCTTTTGAAATGCAATTGTTGTTCTAAACGAGGGAAGAGTTATGTGGTTCCAGATTTTTACGTTTGGGCACTGAATATGAACACATGAAGAAAGAGAAATGACGTCACAATATAAACGGGCAGATATCTGCTAGATACAGAATGCAGACCAGTGGCTGGTAGTAACTTTTACTTGTAGGTATACCTATTAGAGGTGAGTTGGAAATACTGTCACCAGTTTGTGTACTTAAGTTTCGGATGAAACTACCCATACTAAGTATTTGTGGCCCAATAAACTTGTTTCAAGAAACTTGAAACGTATAAGATGTTCGAATTCGAACGCATTCGATGATAATAATATCATCGCCGTGACTCGCCATTCGGTAATGTTGGTTGACTTTCAATGCTATTGATATTAAATGCGCGCGAGCGAGATATCATGATACACGTATGTCTAGCCGTGATATTATACTCAACTGTCATTGTTCTGTCATTGTTCTCCCTTTCTCCTCTGTTGTAAAGTTGGTATAGTGAAGGACAGAAATGGTCACATGTTCGTTTTATAGTATACTATTTGAGTTCGCCTTAGTTTTAGTTTTAAGAGTTTTGGTTTCAGTTGAGTATGAGACTTTATCGAGTCCAGGGGTTCGACGCATGGTATGAGATCTCGCCGTACGCTAGCTAGTTCCTAGTCTTGCTACGTATGAAATCAACGCCTCGGACTTTGCGACTCGCGTATGTTTAGTATAATACTACGGAATTAGTTTAAGTTGAGTATGACATTTACATCGAGTTGACGTCAGTCGCAAGCCGGAATAGCGGAGTTCTGATAACGCTAACTGACTACGCGTTTATCTGGTTTTGTCACGTCGAGTTTCTCGATTTTTTAGTGTTATAATTGGAACTTATAAACATAAACTGAATTCAAATTGTATACGTGATTGTCATCATCATCATCATCATAAGCCTGAATCTATCCACTGCTGGATGAAAGCCTCTTCAAGTTGCTTCCACTTCTCTCGGTCCTGTGCATTGCGTTGCCACGTACTTCCGCAGAACTTTATCATTTCATCGATCCAGCGGCCTCTAGGTCTACCTTGTGGACGTTTTGTACTTCTTGGATACCACTGGATGACTAGATTTGTCCAACGATTGTCTCTTCTTCGAGCTATGTGTCCAGCCCATCTCCATTTAAGGCTTTTAATAAACTCTATTACATCGCAAACCCTTGTCTGCTTCCTTATCCACTCATTCCTCTTTTTGTCCTTTCGCGTTATGCCCAGCATGCACCTCTCCATACCACGTTGTGCTACTCTAAGTTTCTGGATCTCTCTTTTACTTAGGGTCCATGTTTCACACGCATATGTCATCACGGGAAGCACACACTGGTTGAACACTTTGCGCTTTAGGCACAGTGGAAGGTCACTTTTGAAGACATTATTCAGGCGGCCAAAAGCACTCCAGCCTAGCTTTACTCTGCGAACAATTTCATCAAATATACATCCATCTATAGATACTTGTTGTCCCAGATAGATGTAGCTTTTCACCTGTTCGAGCTGAGTGCCATTGATGAGGATCTCTTTTTAGCCTGCAAAGCAGTTGAACATGACTTTCGTCTTTGTTACATTTATTTTCAAACCTACTTTGTTGCTTACTTCAGCGAGTTCCTGCATTCTGCTTTGGAGGTCTTCTGAGTCTTGCGAGAAAATTACTATGTCATCGGCAAAGCGCAGATGACTCAGGTATTCTCCATTTATGGGGATCCCTTTGTCATTCCAGTCAAGTTGCCTGAATAAGTCTTCAAGGGTAGCTGTAAATAGTTTAGGTGAGATTGTATCACCTTGTCGGACTCCTTTGCTGATAGGAAATCTGCGCGATGGTTTATGGAGATTTACAGACGTGATTGTATAAATGGATAATAATTATATTATACTTAATAAACAATTTGTGTAAAAATGGCTACTAAAAGGTTAAGTTTCGTGTGGAATCGTTCCAAAGAAATAGTTACATAATATTATGCCATCTGTAATGTTTGTAAAATAAAAAATTCATACAAGTCAATGTCAAATTTGAAGAAACTTTTACAGCGCAAGCACCCAACTATTCATATTGAATTTGCCAGGCAAAATATAGCTCCACCTGTAAATGAAAATGCTTTACAGATAAATGAAACCAGTGCTATTAATGCTTCAGTATTTTCAACTGAAACAGGAGTGACTAGTGCCATAGTTCCAGCGGTACCTGTCTCGAAAATGAGACTTTTCGAAAAGCGGATGTATTTTTAACGATTCTATTATAGCCGATATTTCAAATACTAGTAAGTATTTTGGAACAAGTTTCGATACTAAGTATTTTTTAATACTGGTAGTAAGTATACTTAGTCTTCAAAATCGACCAGTTTTTCCACCTCTAATACATATTATATAAAAAAACATGTATTGCGGAGTGGTAGCTCTGCGATATTCTGAAAAAATTATATAGAATCTTTATAGATACAATTATATTACATTATTGTACGATAAATACATACTATCGATTATTTCTAGGAATGCTCGTCGTCTACAACTCTACAATATCTATGGACCACTCGTAATTGATACAATTGTAGTGTTCGATGTGTGGGTTATCACTTTGAGAGTCGTCAATGTGTCGTAGGTTATGGTGTTGAGGATGATGATCAAGAAGTCGAAGATATTATGCAGGAGAGAATTTTATTAGGCGTAACGGTTGGTGCAATAGTATGTTTTACAGCAGTTATTTTACAATACTAAACTTATGATAGGTACGGATCCGAGGTCCGCATCTCGGTACAATTAGATGTTGGGCGAAGCGATATAGAGACTGCGATGGTAACAGACTGGAAACGTATATTCAAGTGACATTCTGATAAATCATTATTCGTAATTTATACAGTCGAAAGTAATACCTAAATATTATATTCCAGTACATAATTATATTGAACGAGTCAGCAGCTTAAATACGAGTAGCTGTGAATTTTATTTATTATTACAGTCATAATATAATATGATACTATGGGAATGGATATTAAACTAATTTTCCACTGCGATACCGTATTTCATATCGCTAATCAATCTGCTGACACAGGTAATGAGTTGTTAACCGGCATTTGAGTCACTGAGAATTTATTATTGCGGTCGAATAATTTGATACATTAAAAATAGATATTTGATCAATAATATACTGACAGCTAAACAATTGTCATATACAATGATTTGGAATATATTGGGTATTTTTCATTTTTTTTTTACCGATTTCTAATAGTACAGTCTCTCTAAGCAATTTTTCATCCACGTTTACATAATATATCCATGATTCTCGAGGAAAATCCAAATTACTGTTATTTATTATATTGGCGCTACTGTGTAATTATATTTGTAGACCACTGCCGTATTCGTTTCTATTTAAATGAAGAATTTTATTTTTAAATATTTTAAACAATGTTTTTGTTTTGTTTCAGATCCCTTTCGTCCAGAAACGTCCAGAACATCCAGAAAACAAACGGTTAATACATTACGGTAAAAAAGTATGATTAATAATAAAAATAATTTAGAAAAAAAATATAAACCCTCGTTTATAAGTTTCTTTAATATTTCCATAAATCAAACAGGCATTGTATAAATACCTTACAAGTTTATTTAATAATTAATTTATAAATATTTACATACATTTTTTTGTACAGCTAACAAATACTTACCACGTGTTCAAAATAATTTATAAAGAATATAATTAGATTTTTCTTACAAAAAGCTTATTATACAAAAATTCTATTCAATTCGTCTCATAATATTAAACAGTATTTCATGTTGAAAATTAAACGTATTTTTACTACATGACATCCCTTAAAGCTGAGAGTATTTAATATAAGACCATTCTCGATTCTTACTAGAATATTATTATAATACTGAGGAATACTTCTAGTATCCGGCATTGTTCGGGTGTGATCTACCGCGCGCTTTTGTCTCTTTTATTAACCGTCTGAAATATCGAATAATAAAATATTCAAAATTAATTATTTTGAAAAGTAAATCGACGACTCTACTATACATACTATTGGCACGGATACTTTTATACTTTTATATAATATTTTATTTTTTAGTAGTATACATAATATGCATTATAATATATTTCACAATAAATTAATTCTTGATGGAACAAATTATTATAATTAATAATACATTGATTTTTGTTTTAATTATTTTATTCCACATTAATTATTATATTACCGATTACCTTTTAACGGATATTCACTGTCAATTGGTAGTATACTGTTTTATTCATTCATTCGTTCATTTATTCATTCATTCAATCGTTCATTCATTCCTTCCTAGGGGCGGCAGGTTATTATGAAAGTATGGTGAGGCAGGCTGGTAATCAATTTGCGGCAAAATTTCCACGTTAAAATTATATTATATGAGTACGTTATAATGACCAAAGTAAATCCTCCGAGATGCCCTGCACTTTTTTTATAGCTTCGCTATTTCTCGTAAGTTGTTGGTTATTGTTGGCCTGCTTCATTCAGTTGCTCCTCTTTTTATTTAAAAACTCTATGATTCCTTCATTAGTTCGTTCTTTATATATTAGTCCATTCGTTTGTTTGTTCATTTATTCGTTCACTCAGTCATTTGTTAATTAGTTCGTTCATTTATTCATCGTTTGTTCGTTCATTCGCCCATTCATTCTTTCATTATTTATAAACGGCGCATGCATATATGAAACAAATACAACATTTACAACACACTAGGTATTTATGAAATCTCTGTTGCCACATTTAAATAATAACTTCTAAACATCACAAAAAATACAAAACAAAGAAATCTTTGTATTGTAAAGTGCACACCAAAGTACACATGAATTTTACTAAAATATTTCACAATTCACTGGAATAAGTTTTACGGCGTCTCCAAAGAAAGTTTGAGAAACACTGCACTATAGTGCGAATGATTCCTAATTCGAATATAAATATTCTTATTGTCATTCTGTCGATCAAGTCAAGTAGAAGACCGCCTTTGATTCGTATAAAATACGATCTGTCTGGTATTATGCAAACTATCATTATCATAGCCCCTAGCAACGCCGGGTACTTCACCCAGCTTCTTTGTACTATTACCTAGAAAATTAATTTTCTTTACGCGCAATATAAAGACTTCATTTTGAGCTCAAATAATTCCTATGATAGCCCGCAGACTGAAATCACTTTCACAGGGTTGGTTATCTAAGATTTCATGTTTACTTTTTAGCGAAAGTTTTTCGATCGCTTTCTTGCAATAATATTCTTCAAAATTGTCACATATTTTTTCTCTTCCAATTCATTATTTCTCATTGATGACGAATGTGATGTTCCACGACAATGCTTCAATTAAGTTTCTCTATATCCTTACAATGTCATCTTCATCACATACTTCAGAATCAGTATAGGGCAAGGTTGGTGATCTTCCTTAATCGTCATAAAATATTGGTTTCCTCTATCAACAACATCGTTTAATAGAATACGCCTCTCACACCACTCGTCAGTTGTGTTTTATAATCGATCAGAAACCTTTATCAATCGGTTGGTCTCCAAATATATTATATACAAAGAATATTATAGCATTGATATATTTTCCGAGATAATTAAATGTAAATATTTGAAAATACTCTTTTGTGTACGGTGAGCTGTCAAGGAGCTAGGTTATCTTCTGCGTGAAGCAGTAAGAAGGTATAATTTTAATCTCAGTGCGTAGAAGTATGGGATAAAGTTAAACACATGTTAAGGAATGTCACTTTAAATATTAATACGTTTGTATCATAGTACAATACGCATTTAATATTAGTTTATTTTATTGTATTACATATAGATAATATAATATACTTATATATATATGTTTTTTAACATCACTAAAAGCCGTAAGCCTCAATGACGGTAGCGTAGTTAATAATAGAAGTGAAACAATCGCAACCACGCAGTCTTTGAGAAAATCTAGATATTTATATACTGTGACCTCATCGGGTCGAAGCCGGAACCCTCAGCACATTACGCTTATTTGAAGACACTATAATTATATCTTTGGCATTTTATGACTTGGTTGTCATTAAGTAATGCACCGAAACTAGCGTCAAAGCCTTGGTCTATAGAGACTGTCTTTCGCATTTCTATTTTATTAATCAAGCGCTTCCGATGGCCGAGTGGTAGGTAATGTATCCACTTGGTGAGTCTCGCGTTTAAATCCCAGATCTAGCAAAATTAACATAATGTTTTTCAATGTGTATTTGAATCCAGAGCATGGATCTAATAGGTTGAGCAAGTGGTTAACATCTATTTCTCGTAAAAAATGTAACGAAACTTTTTCTTGAGGTGGGCAAGATCCAGACCGGTTTGTGAAGCTTATTAATAATAGTTTTATATTTTCATGTGCGCTGAGCATGCTATGAAAGACCCCCCGAGTCAACAGCGAATTTTGCATCCTCGCCATGCCGTCTTTTATAGGTCCTCCGCCTTGGAAATTAAAAAAATACTTTTGCATCCTGCTGGCAAACGTCCTTGAAAACTCAAGCGTACCCTTTAAAACAGATGTCTAGGACAAGTTACATAAAACGATTATTCCGTAAACTGTAACTTTTTCGTGACTAAAAAATACTTAATAACGAAACGAGCAATTGGCAACCCTGTCACGCGCCGCGCTTTCAAAATATAATTAAACAAGGACATAATTATTTGTAGCGAAAGTAATTACACCCAAGATCCAAAGTAAATGTTTAGCTAATCTCCGCACAACGATTTTGTTCGTTTGAGGGGTTGTAATCCCCCGACCAAGGCTTTGTCAGTGTTTGTATATTTTTAACCTATTATAGTTGCGATATATACACATAAGTTTTATTAATTTTGTATTATTAACTTGCCTTGGGCTTTTATTATCGTCACAATTTTTTGTTACCATGTCTGGTCTTCAGCCATAGCATAGTATGGGTACAATCTGGTGTCTCTAAGAATTGCTGTCGCTTGCCAGTCTTCTTTCATCTCCTCAAGTCATGCCAGCATTCTGTAGCTCCGCCATATACACCATGCATATTTAAGGAATTACAAAAAGATGACCCTATATCAGCGATTTCCAAACTGGGGGGCGCGCCTCCCTGGGGAGGCGCGGAGTGTTGCAAACGGAGGCGCGAAAAGTTGAACACAATTAATGTATACACAGGTACCAACTACATACGAAAAACAGTCCTATAAAAGGTTGTTTGGAAACCTGTCTGAAAATATGGAGACTAATTTTATAATACCTCACTTCTATACGTGAAGCGCGCTGGCTATCTCGTAAAAATGAAATAAAAGAGTCAAATGATAATGTTGAAATTTGAGGCAAATTTGTTTAGGAACGATAATATTTTGTTAAACTTGTCTACTTGGTTGAAATTTAAAAAACAAAATTGAATAAATCAATGCAAGGACCACTAATGCATTCACTGATTTAAAAAGACAAAGTGAAGGCATTCATAAAAAAATGGAGTTTTGGAAATCAAAATTAGAAAAAAATAAGTTCGCCATGTTTCCACTTTTAAATGATTTCTGCGCCAGATATATTGAAGCAAGCAAGTCTATTTACTGAGTTCTTGGTTAGTTGGCTAATGCACTTTTCACATTATTTTATTAATAGTAAAAAAAAGTCGCCTACGGAGTTTCTATGTTTCAGGGCTATTAAATATTTAAAATAGGAAACACTAAATTAGAACACCACACTGCCCTTATCTAGAATCCATTTGTCAATGAACGATTATGAATTTGGATTGACTACTATAGAAATTGATTGTGCTAATAAACAAGCACATTCATCACATGAAAAACAGATTAATTTAAAAATTAATATAATATACCTAAGCAATAAAACGTTGTTTATTTTTATAATATTTTTTTTAATTTTTGTGTTAGTACCTACATTGTTGACTATTTAAAAAGGTGTCTGTATTATTTAATGAAATAAAGGGGGGGGGGAGGCGCCAAGATTAGATATTTTTAAAAGGGAGGCGTAGTAACATAAAGTTTGGAAACCACTGCCCTATATTATAATAGTCCAATGCGTAAGAATTGATCTAGATTTAAATTGGGATGTGCCTGGTTTGAATCATGGTGAGGTCACAATAAATCTATGTAAAAAAAATACCATCAATTCTTTACTATATACACGAATGATGGAATTAGCGATATTCAATTTTTGTTTTTTCTAGTACCTCTTTCTACCTCTAGTCCTTTACTTAGTAGGTAATAAGGTTTTTACATTCTTTTATTGTAATAATTTATTATATAAATGAGGATTAACTGTATTCATTATCAGTATGCATTTACCATTGGTGAGTGCGTATGGTGGCTGAAGATGCCGAAAGGCGAAACGCGTGTCGTAAAAAACGACTCAAATGGAATAAGTAGTCTAACACTTAAACCGATAAGAATATAAATAGGTATATGTGATTATCTCAAAGTCCGTGTATTTTACTGCCTCTTCTAACAACTGTGTTCAACCAAATCGCGATATATTCCACTTACGTCAGAACGAGTTTATACGGACGTTGTTTATATAAATATATTTTTTAATTTAATCTGCTTAGCTCATTGGATGTCCTTGTATGTACTTTGTTTAAATGCCATGTTGTGGACGTCTTAAATTTCGTAAGGCGCTGGCCTTTCATTCGGGGGCTACGAGTTCGATTCCCGTTAAGGTCAAAATATATTAATATGATTTTCTTAAATCCTGGCTGTTTGCGATTGTTTTACTTATACTATTAACTACACTTCTGTCCTTGAGCCTCGTGGACCTAGTTTTAAAAAGAATAATAATGATTAAGAAGAATAGAATAATACTTTCTGGAATAATATCATTCTCGTTTATTGCAATTGCTTATCTGATTCAGTTAAGAATTTATCGGAGAAGATAATACAACAGTATAAAATGCATTTCCTGGATGTATAATCTGCTTCAGTGGTTCGACAAATCACTTACTGTTTATTGCGTAGATAAATGAGGGGTTATTAAAGGCTTCAACGCAGTAGTTAAAGTAGTAAAAGTCCTTTCCAGTACCACCAATGCCTTCATTGCCAGGCGGCTATTAATTGTAAAAAAAAACGTGGCCACAGAGCGACTGGTTCGTGTTGCCAGGCAATTGCGGTGGGTTACCAAGCAACTGCGGTGTTGCCAGGCAACTGCGTCTTCCATGCAAAACGGCGCGTGTTTTTGATTTTTTTTCTTTTCCATTGTTGACCGGTTGTCGCGGTAGATTAGCGTTTGAATGAGACGATGTTATTGTTTGAATTGAAAGATTAAAAGGAATTAAGATGACGGTTTGTATTTTAATTTTTGTTATTTATTTTTTTGCTAAATTCTTTGGGTTTATCCGCATAGCTAATTCAAATTGAGTAGGTACAACTTGATAAAATATTACATCTTCACAATAATTGTGTTGGCAAACTCAAGAAATGTTTTTTTTTGGGAATATAATACCTATAATTATTTTTTATATACCTGATACAACCGTTTACAAAGACATTTTATTACGTATGTTGGCTATTATTTGATGAAGGATTACATAATTATATCAAACTGTTCAATTCTTTATCTTTATATGTACCTATCCCCCCCTGACCATACCCGATCCTAATATGATCATATGGGCCTCCACAGAGTAGAGGTTTGTATTAACAGATTTTGTTTTTTACGAGAAATGGATGTCAGCCACTTGCTCAACTTATTAGGTCCATACCCCGACTCACACACAAATTGAAAAACAATATGTGTACTTGCCAGACCCAGGATTCGAATCTGGGACCCATAGCGTTATAGTCCAATACTTAAGCCGCGCGGCCACCGTGGACCTATACTCTGGGTAAAAGCCTAGCACCTTCCACTTACCTCAGACCATAATTCTATCCTGCTACGTACATCCACCAAACTTTGACGGCATTTATCCAGCGGTTGTCAATTCGTCGTACGACATAACATCTAGCTCGTTACTACTTCACCTGCTTGGCGATCTCTATCACATAGTATACTCTTCTCTGCATCTCAATCCATTGGTTTCTGTTGTGGTCTTTAAGCTCAACATGCACATTTCCATGCCACATTGCGCTACTCCTAATTTTTAGATTTCTCTTACATGAATGGTCCATGCTTAACATGCATACGTCTGCAATGATAACACATATTGGCTGAATACTTTACGCTTAACCTGATCCGTGCCACGGACGAATTAACTCGCCAATGCATGTATGTCGCGCCAGGCCACGGACGAATATATTCGCGGGTTCTTGTAAACGTCATAACTTCTGAATAAACATTCTGTGTATATTTTTTAAACAATATTTATCATTTTAGTGTAAAAATATTTACGATAAACTTGATAAACATGTTGTGTTGCTAAGTTTTCACAAATATTTGTCATTCCGTTCCTATTTCATATTTTTAAAGGATTTATTTTATTTCTAAAATAGCTGGCCTACAAGTATCCACCTAGTAAAAATTGCCTGGCAGTGATAAAGTTAAGAGACAACGAGAGATCGACACCTAGTATCTTTTAAAGATACTAGGTGTCAAATCTGCTCCATGCTTGCAATTTGACTGTCTTATTTTATAATACAAAATATATTTTGTAATATTATGTAGGTACAGATAAAAATAAAACTTATGTATATTACGTATGTTAATATTATTCTACTAAAATAATTATAGTCTATGGAATTATTCATGCTATGCAGTTGGACCCTCAAATAGAATAAAATCGTAATATTAAAAAGCTCTGTGTAACCATTGACAATCTTGTAGTATTATAAAAAAATTAATAGATTCCTCGTTCATGTATTATTGGGAGATGAAAGAAGGATATTGAAGCTTTTTGTCCCATATAAATAAATTCTCTTTATAAAGAAAATTTATTATTAAAATTACCAAGATGGCGAAAACTTTTTTCATTTCATTGAAATAGGTTATAAATAATTGAATGAATTATACTGAAAACTTATTTAGATAGATAATATATAAATAAAACAAATCGACGTAGTATGTCTTTATTCTACGATTGACATCAAATATTTATAATATAATATTATGGTTAAAATAATATTTATAAGTAAATGGCAAAACAACTTTAATGTAAACATATTATTATATTTGTTTCAATTATATTAATATGTAACTGCGATGGAAATATTTTATTGGGAAAAAATCGTTCACATATGTTTTCAATAATAAATAATTTTACATTCCTAAATCTTGTGTCTAATTGATAATAAATACATATATAAAACATATTCAACTTTAATCTAAATAAATATAATATTTTAAAGATAATATTTTGTCAATTATATTTACGGTGACCATATTTTCTTGGAAAGTATAATTAATGATATATTCCAAAAAAGCAGATCGTACATAATATTTTTAATTATGTTGAGGCAATTTAAATACATTAAAGTAAAATGCGATGTTTGTTCATAAAATGTACAAGCAAAAAGTTTAGTCAAATATATAAAATTTAAATTGCAACTAAAATGCGATGTATGTCTTTATACATACAACGTACTTATATACTTATTAAATTATTCATTTAGGTGGACAATTTGTAAACAATTGAAATCACAATCATTGCATTTATAGGATTTTTATCCACTCAAAACAAATTTAAATACAATCATATATATTATATACAGAAAGTGAGCCAAATAAAGGTCATTAAGTAGTGGGTTTTTGAAAATAAAATAAATATCTTTAATAAAGAACTGTCCTGTGTAATAAAATACGTATTATCACCGTATTTATATTTAAATATCATGTAACTATTTTATTTTATACAGTGCCCGGTTTAAAAACAAATCACAAACCTTAAACCTTGAAATTATAAAATCCAGTGTCCACGTGGTGGTTCATACAATTAAGTCGTCAGAGACCACAGCGCCATGGTCCTCAGAAGTGGGATACTGATCATCCGCTAGTGGTTTTCGCTTGAGGATGAAGCTCAGCGTGTCGGCGTACAGGGCGCACGCGTCAGCACACAAGAAGATCCTGTCGTCGGCATACCAGTACAATTATGGGAGCACAGCACCGGTCCCGTCTTCGCTGCCTCAGTTTACGGTGAGATTTGTTTTATTTTATCATATTACTTACCTTATTATTGAACCGATATTTAATTTATGTTTGCGCATATAAATAGAGTTGTGATAATGACACAGAGTTTAAAAGATAAATAAATAACAACAGTCTCTAAGGGTTGTCCATAACCACCCCTTCATTCTTTATAAAACAAATTTGTTGAAAATTATGGAATGTTTTATTCTCAGAATACATGATTGAGTTTGTATTTTCCGTCACATTTTCTACAACCCCATAACCACTTAATCACAATTAATTAGACTATATCAGAAGGCTTCCCCGTAATGTGATGTCATATATGGACGACCCTTAACATTATTGAAGCCTATACCCAAGTGAAAAGACGCGCAGCATTGTTTATAAGTATTTATACATGATTCAGTAATAATAAATATCTTAGTACAAAGTTTTTTTTATTGTTATTATTAACCTACAATGTTTCAGTTGAGGCTTATTTAGATGTAAGTACATTTATACACTTACTTTATTACATTTATATAAGATTTACGATTATAAAAACAAAAAAATCATATTATTCATAATATGTATATAGGTACATCCACTTACATGTGAGCTTCAATCATGTGGAATTATTTATACTTACAGGCCACATTCTCTCATAAACATTTGGATACACAAAAATGCTTTGATGTTTGGCTGAGCTATAAACATTTCAAGACTATGCGGTAATTGATAATTTTGACTTAAATTTTCAAGGAGCATTCGTCTTTGACCATCATAAATCGGACATTGTCAAAGAACGTGATTTATATTTTCCTTGTCGCTACCATATTTATTATCCCTAAGCGAGCTAGAGATGCTTTTGGATTATAATGATCAACTCTGTAGTGACTCATATTATTGTTACATTTATTTTACATAGAAGACGTATTCGTTGAAACTGGTTGAAATGCACATACGGAACCAAATCCAATATCGTTTTCCAACACAATGTAATTTATTATTATATTTTTTTTTAATACAAAAACGTGAAATTATTATGTTCTCATGCTTTCAAAAACATCCGTTGCATACATAATTTACACGTATTAACACATTTTTGTATCGTATATGTTGAGTATAATACGTATCATATTAAAATACAACAATAATTGGACGATTGGAATAGTAGGAATGTAGGAACGAGTTGGAAATAGGTGGACACGAGCTTTTATATATATTTTTTTTACGAAAACAGCTTATTCCATGTGGACAATTATAATAAATAGCTTTTTCTTTCGGCGCATCGGCTTTTTGATCCAATAATCGTTAATAATTGAAAATTTGAAATTTTCATACATTTTGAAATACCATTTTCACAAACTAAGATTATATGAGGTAATATTAGGTTGGGGTAGGCTAGGTTAGGTTAGATTAGGTTTGGTTTGGTCTAAAAAGAAAGTTGTAAAATCTCACCTCTGCGGCACATTTACCATTTAGTCTCTCATTACGTTGCCATTACTTTTGTACAAGTTGATTGACTTTTTATTCAATGATTATTTTTATTATCATAATATTATAAAAAAAAACACGCATGTTTTCTGATGGAGCCACCGGTTACATATGCATTTTGCCAAAGCATAGTAAGTTAATCGTGAACTGTTGAATTTGGAAAGCGATGGCCGTATAGTATTGAGATCAAAAATGTTGCGGAGAAAATCACTGTAAGTCAAATTGTACGCAAATATGATACAAAACTATTTAGCTTGTTTGCAGACAGTGATTTTCCAATTTTATTAAATTCAATAAGAATATTGATCGTTTAAGCTAGTCAAGTCAAGTTTATATGGTTCAAAAGAATTTAAAAACGTTGTATATAAAAAGTTCTTTTTATCTTGTAATTATTATGTATTTTATTCGTACATTATTTGATCTCAATACTAAACGGCCATATGTTTCCGATATAACAGTTCACAGTGAACAATGATTCGGCGAATTAAATGCGTACAATCTTCAGACACGGCTGGTGACCATTATATTATAGTTTATGGAAAACAACCCATTTGCATTAATAATTGTTTAATACTGATATATCTCATTAGTTAACCCCATTAAATTCCCAATACGTTCCATTAATTTCCCAGTATTGACGATTTTACACTTATTGAATGTAGCATTGTATTGATTATTATCTAATGATTTATTATTAGTAAAGTTTTTACCTAGGCTTTAATGCATTAATTTAGTAATCATAGCATAATTATCAGTATGCATTTAAATTTAGGTGAGTGCACTTGGTACCTGAAGATACCGAAAGACGAAATCCGGGTCGTAAAAAACGACTCAAATGGAACAGTGCAAAACTTAAATCCATTAGAATTTAAATTGAAATTCCATCAAGGACCTTCGGTCGATAGTATCATCTAATATTTAATACTATGTTTATTAAATGAAAAATTTCTATTTGTAGTCTTGCATGACAGTTGAATTTTGCAACGAGTAACCTCAATTATATTCCAGTCAGTCTGGAATAGAATGACACCGTACCAGTGACGTCCCTAGACAAAATGCCCCTGGGCAGCGTCAAAATGCCGCTCCATTTATTTTATACTTCAGTGTTTTTTATCATCCTTTCATGACTCCAATATCTAAGAAATATGTTATATGGATACATTACTAACAAAATATAATACCACTTAAATAAGATTAAATTAAAAATATTTTCCCCCCATAAGTGGGGATCTTTTTGACGTTGGTAATTCAGTGGTTTCTTACGTGTCATTTTTGTGATATATTAATTTGTTTTATTTTGATGAATTAAGAGCGATCCATGTCTCTTTTCTTCTTCACAAAACTTGGAAACATTTGTAATTATATTTTTAGCCTGAGATCGCAAAGGTTTAAGCGTTATTATATCGATAATAGATTAATGACGACGCGACCAAAAGTGGTAGTCGGGGGCCAACGCAACTTCTGTGCGCACAGGCTATACTTCAGCTGGGGCACGGTCTCTGTGAGAGTAAAAAAATGTGCAAATGACGCGTGCAGAACAAAACATAATTTTTCATAAAAAGTCAACATGCGTCCATTTAATGTTATGTTTATTGATCTATTACTAATAATTATAATATAATCATTGACATGATTTCTTTTTCAAGTAAATGGGAAACGTTTTTTAGTCATCTTTACACGATTTAAGAATTAATTCCCCGTCGCCATCACAAAACAAATTGACGTGTTCATAGCTCCACTTTCGCCCTTCGATTGCCAGCCAGTCCGAAATTTCGTTGCACCTATAGTTGAAAATTATTTGCCGTTTCATTGAAGTACCATCTTAATAAGTCAGACTATAATTATTCGCAAATCTGCACGTGTCGTTTCTGGTCACCAACGACGTCGAAAGGCAACGGAAGTAAACTAGACATCGTGAACCCGACAAAAAATCCTGTTAAACCTTTTATGTTAATAATTACATCTTTTTTCAACCAGTAAGCTGATTTTTTTAATGGAAAGATATTTTCATTATTAGTAGGTATGTTTACGTGCGTAGCTATTTTGATATAATACCAAATGATTTTCCTCGATTTGCCGCCCCCAAGCGACGCTTAATCTACCTTCCCCCACGGGACGTCACTGCTCCGTACTCAGTGTACATTTTTGCTAATGCGATATAAATACATATATAAAGTTAGAGCAGTGAATTTAAGCCAAGAGTAAGTGCACGGGGTCTGAATCTAATTTGGTCAGACAACGAAAAGTTGTTAAACTAAATTTGGTCGAAGTTTTGGGATACAAACTTTCGACCTTTAGCCGAAACACTCTGCTCGTGAGTATTTATTTACCCGCGTTCCAAATCCGAGTGTCACCCGAACGGATAAAGAGATTCCCGCCCAAAATAATCGACGGCAGTCGCGAACGCGCTCGTGTATTTTAAGTTTTTGGCTTCAGTTTATGAACGCCAATCTTTGGCGAGGGAAATGGGTATTGTAATAGGCAGATTGATTGGAGCTTAAATTAATGTTAACGGCCATGCTAAGGGGCTCGCTGATTGTCTACATTAATTTCGTATTTTGACGAAACGATCATTCTGCGTTGCAAAAATGATATTAGTATAATGACAACATTATTTATGTAAGTTAGGTACATACCCCATCGCCCTCCTACCTATCACTGAAGTTAAGGGTAGTGTGATGCTCTGCAAAAGCGATTCCTAAATGGTGTTTTGCAGAATACAATTTAGTTACTCGAGTTAAAATTAAGGGTAGATATTCGTTGTCTCATTAGTAATTTATATTTTTAAATAAATTTACTTGAATTATTGAGTTATCAGCACTCGGCTTCATATTATATGAAGCACTGATCGCGACCCCCTTTTGTAGTCGCCAAGCAATATTGCGACTCATCGCTACATTGGATAAATAGCAATTTTTATTAGTCAGGAAACACACATAATATAAAATTCTACAAGTGAATTATCATTTAAATAATATAACACGTCAAATTATGTCGCAATTTAAAAACCTCTTTCACAAATATTACTTCAGTAAAATACCACCACATGCGACTTATTTTTTACTATCAGTGCAATTTTGTGTGTTTATCTCACTTAGATGGTTGTCCCGTTTTGCCGGGCCCCTCCTAAGTACGGACCCCCACGCAAGAGCCCTGTCAGCCTCCTCTTGTGGTGGCCATGACCTACCCCCTCCAACGGATCTGCAAATAAACAAAATATTAACAATTATTTTCCAATACACCACTTTCACAATTCTATACAGACACCGAAACGTCAGAAAATAGAATAGTAATAATAGTTATTGTTCATTGAATCAATATTATCACTGAATAATAATGTTCAATTGAGATTATTAAAATGAATTTTAAGCGTAAATCCACAGTGAAAACATTATCATCATAATAGACTAAGGCAGGGGTCGGTAAACCGCGGTTCGCGAGCCGTATGCGGCTCTTTGGGTATTGGCGTGCGCCTCTTTATCAAATTCTCAATTCCCAATTTTTACAAAGTCTTTTGCAAAATTCACAATTTTTATTTTTTTTCATTGATTTGTACACTTATTATATAATATAATGACAATATCGCGAGCCTAATATTTCATCTGTGATGGTTGATGCAAAAAGGTATGATTGTTGTTGTTTTAAATCGGCCCATTGCAAAAGTCGACAAATTAAATGCCACCAAAATTGAGGATTTGGAGAGAGAAAAATGCAATTAACTTCACAACACAAGTGGAGCGCTCTAAAAGATCTGCATGAGGTAGATACTACGATTTTTAATACATGGAATAGCTTTCCGAACTCATATTCGAGTCTACATAATAAATGTATTTGAACAATCATTTTCAAACATGAACAATATAAATAGCATTTAGAGAAGCCAAATAACCGATGAGAATCTGGAGTCGCGCCTGAAATTCAAAACTACAAGTTACATACCTAACATACAGAAACTCTCCAAAGAAATGCAAGGAAGGACATTGTTCACACTAGTTTTAGGGAATGCGTGAAAATTGTATGTAATTAACACTTTATAAATAAACAATTATAAAATATAATTAATTCATTTAAATAAATCATATTTATAAAAATATACGTATGGCTCTCGATTTTTTTTAACCGTTGTGCCACTCATATTTGGCTCCTTTGGTCCAAGAGTTTGCCGATCCGACTAGGGTATTTATTTGTGCATTCTATCAGTGTCAAATCAATATAATAATATAACGTTGAGGTATTTTTATTAAATTCAGAATTAATTAAAAATTACCAAATTGTGTATTTTAAACATCTATTTGAAAACCGATGACGAGGTTTTAAATTAAGCGGTGAGGGTGTTAGCACACCCTATTTGTAGATTGCACTTATAATAAATGACCTATAAAATATAAATAATTAGAAAAACCTCAGAAATATACACAATAGAAAAATTCTAGAAAAAAAGTTTGACCGAGTATGACTCACTCACAGGTCACATTATTCAGTTTCCGGAGTGCTGTAGTCTGTCTGCATATTATGATTAATAGGAATTATTTTTAATAATTACGTTTTATCATCTACTTCAAATTCCGCCAATCGAAAGATGATCACTGATCAGCTTTATAAACAATTACTGTAAATGGTATGATTAAATTAATTGTAACAGACGTTCTTGTACTTGCGTTGTGAATAATGTTTGATTACAACGTTTTTATTAGCTCGTATTCTTGTTTTTCCGGTGGTTGTTTGTCCAGTACAAATCTTGCAATCGATTTTTAACTAACTTCCCGACTAGCTAGACATTTTAAATTTTTAGAATATATCAGAACACGATGCCAATGCGTTCTTTTAATACTTTTAGCCATCTTTAAGTAGAATTGAATTCATTTTCAAATAGTTCTGTTTTGCATGGAAAGTTATTTCAGAAAAATCCGTAAAAAGTAAAAGACTATTATTGGTTATTAAGAGAATGGTCCTAGCAACTAAATTATTAATATATACGTGCGTCAAAATGACATTTCAGTATTCTATATTTGTTTGTGTTTTTTTTATTTACTTCATATCAAGTACAAGTTTGAGCATATTGAGCATAATAATTCAACAGAAAAATTAAAAACGTTGTCCCTAAACAGTTATTTTTATCTTATAATTATTTTGTTATTCAACTTCGTCTTTTTTTCTTTCTTTTGATCATGTCCGATCCTTTTAGGAACATATATGAGCCTCTACAGAGTGAAGGTTTGTATTAATGTGGATGTTGGCCACTTGCTTAACTTATTAGGTCCATACTCTGATTCCTAACATAAATTGAAAAACAATATATGTATTTGCCCAGAATTCGAACCTGGGACCGACGACATTATATTCCGACGCGCAAGCCACTCGGTCATCGTAGAAATAACCTTATTCAACACTTGCTGTGTAGTATAGGATGTAGGTTTTTGTCCCATTCTTTCTAATAAGTAGGTTTCTGATTTTTTTACAATCAATTTATATATTTTCTATAATAAAGAATATAATATTCTTAAATCTTGTGAAAACATATATATTATATACATATTATGTATAGAATGCAAGTGAAGTTAATATAAATGCAACGTCAGTAAAAACAAAGATTTACCAGTTTACGACTATCATACATCGGAAGTGAGTTCAGAATAGTTTTAGATAGATAGTTAGGATTTGTAAATTATAGTAGTCTTATTTCAATGAAACCAAATACATATAACTGACAAAGTTAAGTGTGCACTATTTTTGGCGGATCTTAACAGCTTACCTCCACCCTTCGCCACTGATATAAATAATATAACATACTTCTATTTTAATAACTTAACGCTTTATATACCTAATATATAAAAAAAAACTGAAATGCTCTAGTTTTGATTGGATACAAAAACTATAAATATCTACAGGATAAAAGAACAATGCTATTATTCCTCCTAATCTACTAAGTTCATGTCTGAAGTGAATTTGAAAAAAACGAACGAAGTGCTCTTAAAACCTGGATTTAATTTGTTCCTATATGAGAAGTAGTGACTTGTATGTTTTCCAATGTTTCAATCGAGGGAAACATTTTCTATGTTAATTCACATTTATCCAGGCATAGACGAAGCAGTCACGCTTACACTCTTTGGCCAATGACCAGCGGTAAACAACCTTTCGCAAATAAGCACAACATTTCAGTTTTCTGAAAAAAAAAATTGATTGAATTTTTGATTAATTTTATTCTTCTTCAATGTTCTTGCCATATACTTATTTATTTCACCCTGTCACGGCCCAGAAGCACACGGTCGCGCCATTTCTATTGGTCCATCGCCACGTCTCGCACCTCATACGATGTGAAACATACAGCACGTAGATTGTTTTTTTAGAACCGGTGTAGGGTGAGGGAGGGTCTGTCACTGCCTGGCGGCATCCAGAGAACATGTCCCAACCACGTGAAGCGTCTCCTCGCGATTATTTCAATCCTTCAATCATACAAGACGTTGTATCACTATATCACTACTTATATCTTTTTTTTTTTTAACCATTTATCAGTTATCACGTCGATTTTGGAGCACGCGCGAATTTAACATGTAAACACCACTTTTATTGATTACATAACACTTTTACTTTGGTTTATTCACATTTACCAGGGCTTTCAATGAAATATCACAGTTTTTTAAAGACATCAACACACCCGAAGATATATATTGCTTAAAATCACATCTGTCAGAGCCATCTACAAAAAAATCATTTCATAGTCGATTATGACATTGTAATATTTACAAATTGCAAACTATTTGCGAATAAAAAATGAATATTGAAGTTGTTGTTTGGGGGTAAAGGGGTAAACAGCCCTTTAAAAACACGTATTTGCCTATAATTTGCATTTTGACACTACACTGCTTAATATATTTTACACACCTTATTGTAATCTGTCTTTTGTTTTTTTCCCCCATAATATTTTGAAATTAGAATATGCGGTTTCCATGAAACCATAATGGCGCCTGACACGTGCATGGAATTACTGCAGCCAATACCTAGTGCTTATTTTAAACTATCATGACAATAACTGTTTACACGTAAAAGTGCTGACTGTCTTTCCAATCTCATTCTTCAAGAGTACGCGAGACGCGATGTTGTCATTTTATACTACTATTTGACAGGACGTATTGAAAATCGGTTAACCTCAAATGAGTCGTTCATTTTTTACCGGCAGATTCGCACATTATTGTTCTACTGCGTAGGCGCAGGTCATACTTGCGCGTAATACATCACCACAATTTGGAAGTTTCCAAACTTGTTTGATTCATGCACGCAATCTTGCCAACTGCAGGATAATACATGTTTCCCCATACATTTTCTTACTGTGCACAGTAAATCTATGCACGTGTAAACGGGGTATAATATTACTATTATCATAATATTACAATGGTTATACAGGTTATTACAAACTGGTGTAAAAATGGGAACAAAGTAACTCTGACAGGGAGTGATATTTATATTATAAATATTGTAGTAGTCAAGCAGATTTTATGTTGTTTTATAAAGTTTTCTACAAAATGAATTTCAGTGGTTGTTTATAACTAATACAGCCCGTTGTCACCGGTTTTCCAAAGGCAAAAGAGTCGCGGCCGCCATTTGCATTTAAAGTGCGCAATTTAAAGTTAAGGCTCGCCCGAGACTTCGGCGGAAAGAACATAAAACAACTGATCGGCATGCGCCATTTTGAGTGACATACCTCATATCTAGTCAACATTCATCAATTACTATTGTTTTAAACTACGGATTGTAAATAATTCCAGTGGCTTCTTGTCACTTTGCATGATTATTCGTTTTTATGATATTTAACTTATTTGGCTACTCCCTCCTCATTGTTTAGAAAAAGAAACAACGTCTATATGGAAATATACCTTCTTCAAATGATAATACCAACAATAGTACTAACTAATAAATCTAGCGTATTTAAGTTGGAATGTCGTCTGTAATAAATTACTTAGTTCCTTTTAAGAATTAATAGTTTAAACATATCAGTTTCAAGTTAGCTTATTTTCAAAATAGATTTTTACTAAATTCAAAAGTTTAAATTTTTATTATTCTGACTGAAACTATTATCTGAAGAAGAATTTATTAGGACTGAATATTTGGTTAGATTTGTACTAGGTGTATGTCCATACGATACTACTAAATAACAAATACAATTATAAATACTGACAGAAACGTATGTGTACGTATAATAAGTTTAAAAGCAATCGGCCCGATATTTTCATCTAAGTATATAATATTATTATGTGAGTTAGGCAGTCAGCGACTGTTTGTGTAAACTAACCTTAAGCCTGGGTCACTACTAGGTCAGTTGTAAAGTTTTTGGCTAGCGATGGTATCCAAATAAATATCTGTATCACAAATTAAACCTAACCACGAGGACACCTTTTGTCCACAAGAAAAGTTATAATACGAGTATATTGCTTCAGACTTTCACTGTTGTTATCGTGTTAGGTTTTTTGGTTGTCACTGTGTATTCTTTATAATATACACTCAAAAGGTAATATTACATTGAAATATACTGTAAGGTATATGAATATAAACGCTGGTCTAAG
Organism: Rhyacophila brunnea; assembly: GCF_057557595.1. NCBI lineage: Eukaryota > Metazoa > Arthropoda > Insecta > Trichoptera > Rhyacophilidae > Rhyacophila > Rhyacophila brunnea. Next base: position 15,210,816 of record NW_028232893.1, on the reverse strand, counting down.
TGTGTCGAAAAGGGATATGTTTAGCTGAGGGCGAATGTTGTTTAGAGAGGAAGATGGGTGATGTACGTTTTCAGCTACAATACAGGAATCTTTTCGAATAGACTCTCTAGAAAAATATTTTTCATATTTGCCCACTATCTTGCTCTTATTCATGGTTTTGTTCAAAATAATATTATCTATCAGTAGCGAAGGGTGAAGGTAGGCTGTTAAGATCCGACATAAATAGTGCACTCTAAACTTTGTCAGTCATACATATTTGTTTTAATTGAATACATACTAACATCTATAGATGGCGTTGGGTAGTTTTTAAAATTCAATTAAACCCTGTGAAAACCTAGCCATAATAGATAATAGTTAAAAAGTATCCATCTATCTATAAAATATCTAAAATTATTTCATTTAATCATACATAATTTTAGATATTTTATAGATAGAATAATAATTTTTTATCTAATTTGGTTTGCTTTAGGCAGGGCTTAAAGAATTAAAAAAACTAACCAAAACCATGTGTAATATTATGTATTCTTAATGATTCAACGAATGAAAAAGTATGCATAATTTTGTCGAATCACTTATGCCCTTTCTATAGCACACCAAAACTATAATGGTTTGGTTTAGGCAGAGTTTAATTTATTTTTAAAAACTAACCAACACCATCTGTAAATTGTGGTCATAGGTTCAATAAAAACAACGATGTATGACTGATAAAATTTAGTGTGCACTGTTTATGTTGGATCTTAACAGCCTACCTCCACCCTTCGCCACTGTTATCTAAGCATGCAATATTGCAAGTAATTTGACGTACGTCACGATGAAATCATAGATTAAATTTTTCAGGATGTGACGGTTTGCCAAATTAAAGTATTTTATTATTTATAGATACGCACATCGTGAACGACACATACCTATATAGCTGTCAGCAGATAATTGATCGATGAAATTAAATACTGTAACTCAATTATAAATTATTTATCCATTTCCGTAGTGTTGAATTATAGTAAAATCAGCAATTTTATACAATAGTCAGCTATTCGGATGCATATTGACGCAAATGACAGTAAGTAGCTGACTCGATTAATATTGGTTATTTCCCAAATTATAATGTTTAGATATTATTTTGAGTGTATAAATAGCGAATAAGAATTCATCGAAAAGGTCACCCGAATCTGAGTACCTGGCTCGTTACTATCTCAGTACCTATATGTACTGTCATTTTATTTTTTTTTATATATATATATATATATATATATATATATTTATTTTTTTATTAAGCTACGAAGTCTCAATTGAGTCTTATTTAGCTTTTCTTTAAAACATATACTGTTAATACATATTATTACAATAATTACTCATACAGTTATTACAATACAAATTTACAGGAGAGGAAAAAAAAACAAAAACAATTTAAACTTGTAGGCCATTATATTTATATAAACATAAATAAACTCTCACTTCTCCATCATCACGAATAACCACTACAAATACCATCGACCCTCCCATCGACGACTCCTACACATATAAGTAATAAATATTCGTTTTGGTAGGCAACATGCTATAAAAATTTGACTATACAGTCTCATATGTTCCAATTAGCGAATATGATTTTTTTCACTTTGCAACGAGTCCGAAACGGTTACATGTAAGTTGTACGTATGCAGTTCATCGTCGGACACTTATTCGTGCGCCGCAGTACGTGAAACATGATTTCTTATAACATTTTATCAATTGACGAGTTATTCATTGAAAATTTCACCTTGGAATATGTTTTTAGATATCTTAATGCGGCGATAGTTTGCAAATAGTACTGTTCCAATTAGAAAAACCCTAACCTAACCTAACCTAACCTAGTAAAGACATCTCATAAAATTCGCCACATGTTGTAGCATACGTACAAATATACTCCACGGTAAAATTTTCAACGAAGAACTCGTCATTTGATTAAATGTTACACGAACTCATTTTTCACGTACTGCGGCCCACGAATAAGTGTCCTGCGGTGAACTGTTTACGTACAAATTTCCGGATACGGTCCGAAACGTGGAAAACAGTAGGTGAAAGAACACACGTTGACAACCCAAAAACCTAATACGATATATTATGAAACGTGTATCTATGTAATTTACTTGGCTCTTCGAGTTTTACCCCAACCCTATGCCTACCAAATTATAAGTGGCATTTCGTTATGGAAAATGTTAGTATTCACACGGCGGTGAAGAATCGCAGTAATGAGCGCGTAGATCCATTAAATTGTGTTCGACTCGCGGCATACTAATCGCCCGGAGTCAAAGTGGCGCACACTTTTATATTGCGTACTTCGCCGCGGTCTGGCACGCCACTGGGTTAAGGCTTAAACTTGTCACAAATAGAACAAACAAGATGAAACTCGACAGTGCGGTCACGTGATTTACCATAAGGCGTAGAAGTTTCCTAAAACCGTTCGTCAGCACTTGGTAGTATGTACATATATAATATATACAAACCATGGAGGGATGAAATTATATCTGAAGTGAGAGAATTTTATGCGAATTTAACATTTGAGAAGCCGTGGATTAATAAAATATAATTAACAATCTCAGACGACAATCAAGCATATTATTGCATTGTATTAGATAATATAATGATTAGTCGATATCAACCCTTTCAATCAAACATGATTTGAGTTGGCCCATCTCCATCCACCATATATATGCAGCCGCGATTTGTGCACAGCCGCCTTCCATGACAATATAAACGTGTCAGAATAAAAAGATTTTAGTACCTTACTTCTTTGTCCCAAAACGAAGCAGCACGGGACTGATGTGGCAACCATGCACCTTCGTGCTTAAAGAAAGAGTTTTAGAAAATAAAAAAGTATTTTGACTTGCTCTGCCGTCATTTATCTATAATGGACATGGAGTAAGTATCCTCTGTACCCGTGTACTGAAACTCTGCCGAAACAGAGGAGTCAGGAGTTAAAAGTGATGAATCTAATGAGAGATGGGTAACATTTCGTCCTCGATTAATTTATGACGCAGCAAATTTTTCGAATACCTCAAAGTTGGCATTGGTTGATATCAAGTCGGCGTGGCTAATCGGGCCCGTATGTGGACAGACCCTGGCAAATAGCTCCGATCGGTCAGATCCCATCAGCGGGCAGTCCCAGAGTACGTGCTCAGCGTCTTGATGGTCGTGGCTGCATGTATCAGTACACACATACTATCGCAATTAAAATCGTTCCTTGCATACTGTATTGGTCCGTAATATACAGAAAACTATCAAAATAATAAAGCCATACTATCATGTAATATTAAAATATATATGAAACAATAAACAACCATAAAAACAGTTCTGTGTTCATTAATCAAATATGTACCCATATAAAATTAAACTTAATAGTTACCAAATTCAAATGCCAAACAACTACAAATGGTCATTACAGAATTAATTATTTGTAATCAAAATCATCCCTTACAGAATTAGAAATATTCAAATGAATTGGTCTACTTGGCTTATGAAACACTCATATTACACAGTAATGCGTCAATTACATTGAGCTACTTTACGAGCTGTTTGATGACGTTGTTAAAAGCGGGCGATTCAGCTACTGCTATTGTGATGAAGACACACAAAAATTTCCATTTGCTGAGAAACCAACAAGCTAGCGACTATTTTGACAGAACGTAATTCGCTTTTTACTGGGAGGTCGCTACTGCGCAGACGCAGTAGGCCCACACGCCGGCGTGTAGCGTGTAAAGTTGACCGGCTTTCAACTTTTCTCGGTAGATTGCTTACAATCTGCTTGTTAGCTTGTTCGATGATGACACTGGGCGACTTTACAGGCAGATTGTAAATTCGCCAACAAGCAGCTCCTAAAGTAGCTCAATGTCATCGATGCATTATGTTATTTTTTTATCTATTTCATGGCTACTGCTTATAATTATTGTAAAACTACTTGATTTGTATTTTATTATATATTATGGCGCATTCGTCTATAGTTATTATTTTTTTTTTAAAATAACAAGATAACCCAAAGATTGAAAAAGAGTTTGAATCCCACCAGGTCAAACTATTTATTTTGGATTTTTTTTAAATAAGTATGTTTCTAAGGTTTGAAAAAAATATGTTCCTATTTATATTTGTTTTTTATTATGTTTTATTTTTGTTACGTGCACTGCAATGAATACTTTGAGAAACGTTGATACGCATAATAAACAAAAATTACCAACAGAACGTTTCAAACTTAATGACATTTTCCAAAAACTTTCAGTTCGTTGGGGACCCGGGTACGGGATCCTCTGCCCGAGACTCTAAAACTACCAAGGTTTGTACTATTGAGTTTTATTATGCACAATTTTATAACATTATAATTACATATTAAAAACCTAACAATATTTAAAATGTTCATAAATAAAAGAATTTGCGGTTTTCTACTAGTAGTCCGTAAACTTTGTAGGAAAAATATTTGTGTCATGAAGAATATCTCTTCATATGAAAAAAATATTAAATTTAGAAAAAAACCAGATCGCCGAAATATCTTAAGAAACTCATACTTACCATTGTAGATTATTATCTTTCTCTTCGTAATACTCAAGACTGAAGATCGTGGTTACTCTGAAAGAGGTGCTGCAAAAATCTGGATCAATCCTCCTCCTTCTTTCCCTATCATTTGCTAACTTCGTGGTGGATGATTTTGTATTTCTATTGAATTCCTTAACTGGTCACTCCACCATTTATTGGTGTTCGCCTTCTGGCACAATGTCCAAAACAATTACCTAATAATTGTATAATTATTATAAAAAAAAATATTTTTTCCGGAAAAAAGTTATTTCATTTTATGAGGTTTACGAGATAAAATGACGATATTTCCTTTCATAACAAATGTGTGTTTCATAACAATATTGCATTTTTTTAAATAATTTTTGTCAATACGTATTTTATAATATTGATTTAGATTATCAATTATTCTTTTTCCCTTGTTAGATTCTTTTGAAAATACGTCATTTTGAAAAACCACAGTGATATTTTTATTAATATTAGAATAAATGTATTGTAAGTAATAGCACAAAGAATCAAACGATCACGTGGAAGGTGAAAGATATATTCGAATTACACTTGATCTCATAAGTATATTTCTGATGTTTTTCTTAAAAAAATATTTTTTCAAGAATTAGAATTTCACTACACGTTACTGATCATTTAACATACTTAAGGCGATGTCTTTACCTACAAGAGGCACCTAGGGGAAAAATAAGAAAAAAAGGATTTCAAGTTATACACACAAACTATGAATTAGTCAAGAATCTCTTAGACTATGATTAGAAAACTTGATAAACTAAATTTTAATAATAACTATGAGCATAAAATATATGTAATAATAATATGGGGTCCGATTCAAAAAATCACATTTTATTACATTTTTTACAATTGTAAGTTTATCTTTGACTTAAAATAAAAAAAATATTTATCTTTTTAATTTTTCAGATACTTATATATTTTTAATTAACACAGTTGAAATTGTAAAATATCAAAGAAATGTCTCAAAGTGCAAGCATCGTATTTTTCCGCTAGGTGCCTCTGGTGGGTAAAAACATCACCTTAATAATATATATTCGGTAACACTTTCTAATTTTTTCTAGGTATCCTATAATTATTTAATATATCATTAGGTACATTCAGGTTTATTTTTTACCATACCTGCCAATAAATACTAAAATATAATAAAAATACATACTTACCGGTTTTGTATAGTAAACTATGGTAGTATAATGTCCGCCTTGGCATTAGTGCTTCAAGTCACCGACATATTATTATCATCAAAATATCTTTCTTACAAAACTTACAAACTGTTGAGGGTTAATCACGGTTACTTAAATTCTTAATTTTGAACCTGCTAAAAAGACATACTTTTATTTTCAATGTGTATACTTAATAAATAATAAGATTGATTCGTCGGCACGTAGAAATAATTTATATCTAAGTAGTCGTATAAATTTAAATATGTTTGTAGTGCATGCGGTGAAGTAGTGAATAACCGAGTCAAAATATGTATCAAATTAGTTGACTGAATCAAATTTACATGTTTTTTTCAGGTGTGTTTGGTTCGAAAGCATGTTGTATCTATTTTTATGTATTATGGAGACAGTGATCCCCTAACCGGCGACTGATTGTTGTTAGGATGCGGTGTAAGGTGGGTCCAGGATTCATCAAGCGGAGAATTGTGTTTATTCAAAGAAAAAAAAATACAATTAGAGATATTTGTAACGAATTTAATTTAAAAATCCGTTAAACGCTGGCTCTGGGTTGTTTTCGAAGGGCACCCGACATGTAAGTTACCTACACTATATTCTAAATATAATAATATATTTAAGGAAAACATAAAATTTATTATTAAATTGTATTTAAAAAAATCGGTGTGTGTACTTATGTATGCGCGTTAGAAGTTATACTTCTTTGGCGTAACTACACAAAAATAACAAAACAAAAAAACGTGAGTAGAATATACGATAAAAAATATTTAATACAACCAATAAAGTTTTGATTAAAAAGCGTAATCAAATTTGAATGATATGTATTTATAAACAATTTATGTTGTTGTATTGTTAAATAAAATTATTGAAGCGCCGCTGGTTTATTTCTATATACTTTAACTCATATTACTAAATTATATTATTATTTCTCATTGTTTTTTGTTATTTTTAAAGTAACAACTACTGTCACTCTGACGTTTAATCCTTTGTTTATGTAAGGAATTGCAAATGGCCGACAATAATAACATCATCTGACGTTTACGACGTTTAGTAAGAAAATTTTAATGGCGGACTAGACTCCAGTGTTACCATATCGGGAAAAATCACGGGCTCTAAAAATCACTTATTCGCTAATTGCAGAGACATTAAATTATATTAATTGTGTTTTTATAGTCATTGAATTTATTTTGTATAGTTTTCATATTTTTGCCATCGTTTAATAATTACAAAATAATTTACCTAAACAATGGGAAAGAGAAATTTAAAATATGGTATTATTTTGAATAGAAAAACGGAACGAAGCTATTTATGACGAGGTGAACCATACGCGGACGACGTCATTTCCACTTCCGTAACGGTTCCTCAATACGGTTTCTCAAAAGAAGTATAACATCAAAAATATAAAATAGTAAGTATATTAACAAAACGGTACATCAATGGTCAAGATTCATACTAGATTGCCGATGAAAATAAATGCTTACACACAAAACTATTTTGGTATATTTCATGAATGTCTTGTTGTTGGAATGTGCCATTGGGAAATTGAAATTCGGTCGCATGCTTGACTGCTATAAAAATGAAATACATAATAAATTTTAATACTTCATTAAAATAATAAATTTTATAATTAATATAATTATACAGGTTAAGTATAGCTACGCGGCGATTGGCTATTATTTTTTATATTTTATTTATGACTGACTGTAGTTACTAGTAAAGATAATTTAAATAAATAAAAAACAGCCAATATCAGCCAATTATTAATACATATTACAAATAATTTCAATAAAAATAATTACAAGATTGAAAAAACTTTTAATATACAACGTTTTTAAAGTTTCTGTTGAATCATATAAACTTGACTTGACTAGCTTAATAGAATAGTGCTTGATAGAAATAATACTGAAATGTCATATTGATTTCCATAGGAACGCACGTATATATTAATGATTTAGTTGCTAGGACCCACTTAGCAACCAATAATAGTTTTACTTTTTACGGATTTCTTCCGAAATAACTTTTCATACAAAACAGAATTAACTGAAAATGAATTTAATTCTACTTAAATATGGCTAAAAGTATTAAAAAAATATATTGGCATCGTGTGCATTCTAAAAGTTTCAAATGTCTAGCTAGTCGGGAAGTTAGTTAAAAATCGATTGCAAGATTTGTACCGGACAAACAACCACCGGACAAATAAGAATACGAGCTAAGAAAAACGTTGTAAAATAAGAAGAAAGAACTTGAATGGAGAACTATTTATATTATTTTTTTTAATCCATTAGTAGATTTTGCTGAATGAGGTAAGAGGCACTCTGATCACTAAAAGTAATAAGTATAACTCATTAATTTATATTCATTCAATTCAAATAAACCCTTTAATTATTAATAGGTATCAAATTATTCTATTTTTTCAGTGGAGTCAAGGAAACATGTCAAATAATATTTTTTTTTGTTTTTTAACCCTTTTTAATAAAAAAAACAAAGGTTAAAAGTGTATGACAAGTAAATGATAAAAGAAAGATGTACTAAAACTGGAGTTAAATATAATACTTTTCAAGATGGAGGATTTAGAAGATGGAGGGTCATTATGTGTTTTACTCACTCAAACAGCTCATACCTACCGAACTGATTATCATTTAAAAATAATTCTTAAAAATATATAGCGGAGTCCATATAACATCATGAGATGATAGCTATATCTATTATTAAGTAACTTCAACTTACAAAAAATCAAAATATGATTAAAAATGTTTGATTTTCAACGTGTCCCTGCATCTTGTAACAGTGTCTAAATATTGGCACCGAGTGTCTCCAATGGGTTAAAGACAAAGACAGGTTACAATAATTATTTTATAAATAAAATTATGCAATTAAAATGCGTCTGGCAATGGATTAAGGCACCCCATATGGAAACACCTCAGAAACCATTCCCATTAAAAAACCTAACGGGTATGTTACTGTGGTGTTGCCTACTTAAATATCTTGTATTACTCATTATCATTAGACTATACATTGCTTATATTAACTAGTTATCTATATACTGTAACTTGAAAATAAACCGATATTATTTATCACATAATACTGTAAGTAAATAAAAATAAGGATCTCGCGAAAAAATTATCTCGAACTGAAAAAATAAACAAAAGGGGATGCTTTGTTTGATCCCCAGGGAGGGAAAACGTAGGCTTTGAGTGTGGAGGGATAGTCAGTGGAAGAAAAAATCGGAAAGCGGGGGTTGAATTATTATACTGAAAGCTTTGCTGAGCAGTTAAAAAAAATACTATTATAAAGAGATTTGTAGATAATTAATTAGTCATTTTTTAATAAAGGATACTTTGCGAAGTCAGTTGAAACATTTTTTTGAGAGAAATGTCAATAAGCAGCCATAGAAAATAATACTCAGGGTGACCTTAAGTAATTTAATAAATATTTTTTTTAAATAAATAGCTTACTTTATAAAATAAATAATTATCAGGCTGAGGATTAAATGAGTACAAATAAAAAAAATAATTCAAACGTAAAAATTATAAAAAGTTGCTATTATATTCGTAGTTATTGTTCACAATTCAATACACATAAATCGCATAGAAACTGATTTAAGTGTTAAACATAGTTTATGAGTTCTCAACTTTTTTCGTGTCCTGAGATTCAGAAATTTGTAATTTTATTTCTCATTTGATTTATTAATTTCTTGGTCCACAAAAAACCCATTGTTTTGTGCAGTACTGTGTGTTTTCAGAAAAAAAAAAGATTTGTACAATTAAATAATATAAATATTCATTGTTTTATAGATTCATTAATCTGACTGGAAAATCAATCCTATTCGTATCGAATATTCTATATTTAAATTTAAATTTAGTTTTAAAATTAACTATTTTTTTATTCAACGAATAATTCACAAGATTGAAGAATGTAACATTCGAATTATTGAACATACATAATTTTGAAAATACTTCTGAGAAAATATAATATAACCAATAGAAAAAATCTTTTAGAAAAAAGTAAGACACCCAGCAGGAATCGAACCTGCATCTCTCGGGTATCGCGCCCATGCACATGATTAATTAAAACTTAATAGCAAGTTCAACTAAGTTGGAGTGATCCATGACGTCGGTTAGTAATTAAAGTAATTCCAACTTTGATTTAAAATACAAAAACCGATCGCCAATAGTAGCCCAATTTAGAAAACGCTTCAGAAAGTATTAAAAATCATTAGTTAAAATTTGTCGCAATTAAGTATGACGCCTTTAGCATGGTGGTGTATGTGCAAGGGCGCGATACCCGAGGGATGCAGGTTCTTACAGGTGTCTTACTTTTTTCAAAAAGATTTTTTCTATTGGTCATAATATATATATTTATTCTATTGTATATATATTTTTTCTATTGGTCATAATATATTATACTAACATAAAATTATGTTAGATTTAAAGTTTTAATGTTTATTTTAATTATATTGGAATAAAATACTCTCTCGAATAATATACTTTCCTGATACTTAATGATATTTTCAGATGAATTTATTTTTGCTGCTAAATAAGTACATACATAATATCTAGGTATAGGTATCGTACATACTCTATGTTACCATTTTTATTCACTCAAATAAAAATCAATGTATCATAGTGTATGTGAGTATATCTGATCTTTAAATCTCAATCTTAACCTACTGCGCGAGAAGGCGTCTCTATATAAATAGTTAATAATGGTTGCCAACCAGTGGAGTACGTGTCGAGATCGTTCAGTGGGCAGCGAATCGTGACGCGGTAATGATTGATCACGAACGGCCGCTGTCAACGCGATATGCCCTCAGGGATGAAAAAATATCCTCTTTTCCCTCGGCCGCGATACGCCCTTGGCAGTTTGCAAGCAACTTTTTTTTCATTACTTAACTTAGGAAAGGCGAGATGCTTCGCGAAAATAAACTTTTAAATCAATCGTGAATGTGAATTGAAATTTGAAATTTTGGTCTCTCTGATCACATTCACTGTAGAGAGCAGTGGCGAAGGGTGGAGGTAGGCTATTAAAATTTGACATAAATAGCAAACACGTAACTTTGTCAGTCATTTGTTTCCGTTGAATTAATAATAGAATTTGGTTTTTTAAATTCAATTAAATCCTGACTAACCAAGCCATAATAGTTAATGTATGCTATGGGCAATCCGACAAAAAATAGTGTACATTTTTTCAGTCATACTTATTGGTTTTCATTGAATTATGAATATATCGTCTCTGTTCTGGCAGAACACACTAACTGGAGAATACTAGTTTTGAGTAATTTGACTTTGAAGTTGTTAAAATGTTTGAAATAATGGTCTATCATGTGAGTTTATTAAGTAATCGTAAAAAGGGTGACTTTAAAATAAAGACTGTTTATTTATTAAGAAGGTTTCCAGACGGTAAAGTTTGAAATAAGGAACATTTTGGTACTAACTCAATATGTCATTTTTTCGAATTAGTGTCTTCTGCCAGAACAGTGACGATATATAACAGATGGTGTTGGTTAGATTTTTAAATTCATTAAACCATGCGTACCAAACCGTAATCGATAAAAAATATTCTTCTATCTATAAAATATCTAAAAATATGTATGGTACAATTTGTATAATTTTAGATACTATTTTATGGATAAGCAAATATTTTTTCAATATTATCTACTATGGGTTGGATTGGTTAGGGTTTAATTGAATTTTAAAAACTAACAAACACTATGTGCACATTGTAGCCTGAGTTCAATGAAAACAAATACGTTTGAGTGACAAAGAATTTATAGTGTACACTACTTAATATATTGGATCTTAACAGCCTACCTCCACCCTTCGGCACTGGTAGAGAGAATGATGATTAGTTAGGTTAGTAGTTAAAACATGATAATTTATAAAATGTACCTATAAAATTTGCTTTCCGACTCGACATTTGAGAGCATTGCGTTATTAAAATACAGAAATCAACATCTCCCAAAAGAATGAGTTGAACCTGCGAGTTGAATGAAGAGTGGAAATGCAGCATTATTCATACTGAAGAGTCTATTCAGATCCAAGCTATTATCCAAAAAGACAGAATTCCCGATGTACAATGTGACCCTGTAACCAATCGCTCTGTATGGGTGTGCAACCTGGAGCCCAACGGAGAAACAATTGAAGTCTATCCAAGTATCCGAAAACAAAATACTTGACCAGTTAAATACAATCAAAGAATGCTGAGCTCTGCGAACAATTTAAGCCCGATATAGTCAAAGGCGCAAAGACTCAGATGGGTCACGTTAGATCACGATAGATCTAGAGATTTCTATAAAATTAATAAAGTAATCTTTTTAGATACTCCACCCCCGGAAAAAAATGGACGGATTATGTCAAGAGGGACGTAGAGAAGAGTGTGATCGACTGGAGAGAGAGAGAGAGAGAGAGAGAGAGAGCTCAGTATAGAGATTCTTAAAGGAGGATTATGCAGTTAAGTAAATAAGTTTCCGACACGTGCTTCGCTCCCATGGTGAGCTTTATCAAGTACGAGTACCTTACGTTTGAGCTCATGTAATATGTGGCCTAGAGTCACAAACTCACAAACTCACATTTTCAATTTTGTATTTTTTTAGTTAAATATACCAAGTGATTCTAAAGGCATTAATCTAATATAAAGACGAACAGTTGGGTATTAAAAATCATTTTAAACCATGTGAAAATCGTTGAAAAAGTTCACCGTTGGTATCATAACTTCTGTCATCAAGTCCTTTCTAACCAATCAGGGAGCTCTATTTCTCATAGTGTGTTGTATGTCTGCAGCTTTAGGAGTATTATATTTAAAAAATAATGTAAATCAACTCTCTCACTCATTAATATTCAAGGGGGTTCCATACTTTCCTTTCAATTACCTACAAAAACAGTGGTCTTTTGTTTTTTGAAAACTTGATTTTTGGAATATGTGAGTTATGACTCTAGGAAACTCATGTTATAAATAAAAAAAATATATAGGTAGTTAAGAATTCATACGAATAGTTTGAAACAAGCAATAACACATTAATTTACTACGTTTTAAATGCTAATTATTGGTGTCCACGCTTCATGATTTTCTCATTAAAAATTAACACCCACCCATATGAATTTGCGTTTGAGTTAGGTAGTTTAATTTTCCATATACGCACCGACATAAACATGTTTTTCATTAGTGTTACAAGACTAAATTGACTTACACGATGGTAGTATATAATAGTTCGTACTTACATGTCGTGGGCGTACAGGCAGAAGTCACTAACTCCAGTTTTGACGAAATTGAGATTTTAATGTCATTATATAGAAAAAGTAATGCTGGTTGAATGGCATAAGTCACGATTTACGATTATTGAACATATAAAAAAATAAAAGTAATGAAGAACTCAAAAAATAAAGATTTTACAATCATTTTAAGAAAAAAAAAACATTGATTATCTCAGAACTGTGTATTTGGAGTTAGTGACTTCTGCCTGTACGCCCGTGATGTCGACTTAACACAAAATTTTATTTTATCTTAAAAACATCGTACTATCGACTGAGCATACTTGATAGAATTTTAATTGATTTAGCTTGATTACTTTTTCATTTGAATAGTTTTTTGCGACTCGCCTTTTGCCTTTCAATATAAGCTTCAAGGCAAATTTACAAATACAAAGAATAAAATTAATTATAACCGTTTTAATACCAATTTAGTATTGCAAACTTGTAAAGTAATAATTTGGTATATGACATGTAAGTAATTAAGTAAATATAATATATTTGGTGTTAGTTGTACATTTCACTTAAGCGAGTGCTTAAAGATGTCGAAAGGCGAAACCCGGATTGTGAAAAACGATTAAAATATAAATATACGTCATGTAAATCAATTAGAGTATTATGATTTTTTCTATTGTTACCAATTAATGACAATACTCCATACTTTCGATGATTTAAAACAAACCTATTATTAAAAATAAGTATTTAAATAATATTTTCAGTAATTTTGTGTTTTACAAAAATATTTGCCCACTACATCTGTCTGTAGAAATGTATTATAAATCGATTTTCGACTTGGTCAATCAGACGGCACGTAGCAATTTCACTAATAATGGTTTAAATAAATTGCTATATTTCACTCATATAACACATACAAACGTTTACAAAAGTATTCTAAAAAACACACTCACACAATGTAGAAACCTGAGGCTATAGGTATAAAACCTGATTTGTTTAAAATATATATTCATTATTTTTTCGCGCTGCGAATGTGCTCGATGCGAAACGGTTCCTTCGACAAAGCTCTGAACTACCGAGACCTTTTACTTTTTAATCTGAGTTCGAATCGCAGTTGGCCGCTACTTTTTTTATATTTGTTTTAGTGCATACTATATTTTTTGTACAATACATCCTATTTATATCATATCTATTAATATTATAATAATAATAAAGTCATTTAATTATGACTGTCAGTGTCTTGTCTTATGACTTTCTTTCAGTTACCTATTACAGCCTAATTACCTTCAACAGGCACTCTTTGCCACTGGTATCAACCTAATCTCAATAAAGTGTTGACAAATAGTTAGGTATTGTGTATTTTATAGTATTACATTCTCTTTGTTTGAAACTAAGTTATCGTTTGAAATCAAGCGTGTAGGTAGATAGTGACACCATCCATTAATTAAGGCTTAGGAAACAAATTTAAATGTTTGTAATTACGTAGCACCAATATGACAATAGCTCTCGAGCAATTCAAAGATTAAGGAATAGAGACGACCCTCGTTGGAGAGATTAGGGTTGACCCATCGGGGGGGAGGGGGGTCTACAAAATAACAGATTGGCACACATGCTTTAAAATAGAAGTCGCTGAGGAAATAAAATAAATATGCGTCATCATCATTTACCACGTTTCTTCTCGTTCTCTAGTTCTTTGCTGCTACATACTTCACCGAACTTACGTTATTAATTGTGGTCTTTTGGTATTGGTACTTAGTATTGCCACCAAATGTATTCAGTGTTGCTACCAAATGGAAAAGTTTACTGGCAATACTTTATCCTTTCGTACAGTAGAATAATTATAAAATAAATGTGATAAAATAGCTGATAAATTATTTAAAGTTCATAATATAATTATTAAATTTATATGTTACCGTTCGCACACTTTCAGACACATTTACAATTTCAAAATTTTGAATTATTTATCAGGGAATAAAATTTTATAATACGAACACCATGACACATGAGATGTCACATTCGTGACGTCACTTAACACCTAATTACGTTTGTATTCATGCATACAAACGTGCAATATATAGCCTATAAGGTTTTTGGGAATCTCATGCATACGACCCAATTAGTGCCCCTTGCACAGTGTAGCAATGCATATTACATTTTAATTGTATTATTTTGAATTAAAAGGTAGACAACTTAATAGTCGAAACAAATAGTTTCACATTCTAAGATCATGACAATCAGTATTCGTCATTAATCAATTATTTTTTGGTGTTTTTGGATAATAATATTGTCCAATACAATAAAACCCTTTTCAGTAATGCCATTTTCAACAGCTCATACCTATAGGTAGACATAAAAAAATAAGACTCTTAGCCGGCTCTTACATTAAAACTCGTCTCGCCTGCAACGTGTCGAATACGTCGATGCGACATCATCGTTATTCACAAAACAAACGTTGCAAAATGGAGC
Source organism: Rhyacophila brunnea (assembly GCF_057557595.1). NCBI lineage: Eukaryota > Metazoa > Arthropoda > Insecta > Trichoptera > Rhyacophilidae > Rhyacophila > Rhyacophila brunnea. The sequence goes on along the minus strand of NW_028232893.1, from coordinate 15,195,425 downwards.
TGCGCAGATTCGTCGAATGCAACTTTTTAGTTTGAAAAAAAAAAATCTATTGTTGCAATCGACAAGTTGTATGCATCTCGAGCTGCGAGTTGAAGACGCCAGAACGCAAACAAATACATAAGAATTGGTCATTCCTATACCGGCTCGCCGCATCCAAATATCTATACGTTTCGAAGGTTACGTGCGACTGTCGCTAGGTAGATGCGCGCGGTTTTCATAATTATGCAACACCGGATCGTCATTCTTGGAAGGTTTGATTTATGGCTGTGCGGCAGACGCGGCGAGTTTAACTGGCTATGAGTTCATTTTGACTGGTGGTTGTTCACTCGCCGACTGACATGTCTGGCTCATTGTTCATTTCATCAGCCTGGCGACTTCTATTGTATAACGTACTCTCGTCTACGTCCTCGTTCACTTGTTTGCCTCGTCAGTAAAGTACTAAAAAAGCTCTCAAATGTGAATCCGAGTGGAAAAATTTCTGTTCAGAACAAACATTCTTTTAGGATTCCGTAAAAAAAGGTTTGGAAAATATTGATATAAAATATATTATTAAAACCATAATGAATATTATTGTAAAATTTGTTGTATTAAAATCGACAATAAAGCAATATTTTACTATATGTATGTCAGTGGTTATAGCATATTATTTTAATTAATTTTTGTCTAAAATTATATAAGTAGTAAATTGGAGTTTACACATGACACGCAATTTTAGAGAGATTACAATATTTATCATTACATTTTTTCTAAGATACTTATATTATATTTAATTTTAGTTGAATGTCTTACCCAAAGGTCAATTTTTTCCCATTCAATGAATTTACCACTATATTCATGCTGCTTTAAATATTTTTTTTCTATTTTCTTGCAACTACGTGAAAAAAATTAATGCGGATTTGACGAATATAGCAGACGTCTTGCGGAGTAATTTTTTAACTGTAATTAGTCCCAGCAAATTAGAATAATTTATATGCTTATTATCAATCTAATTTCTAAGTGAATCAAAAAACTAAATAGCTAAAGAGGTAGTTAATCACTATTATGATACTAGAAAAAAATACCAGAAGACCAGAATAATAGGAGGCCACCTGTCAAAATTCTTGTCGAAGCGCTCAATAAGCCTATTTTTATATCATAAATAAAGCAATATAGGGTCACCATATTCATAGGTTAGGAAGTGTCGATTTGAATACCAATATAAATTGCTTGTATCTATTTTGATAAAGCCGACATATTTAATGTGAGTTTTGTCTTAAATTTTAAATTAAAAAAATGACGTAACTTTAATTAAATACAGTAAATAGGCTAAAAAGCATATAAGCGAAATGCATAATGTATTATATGATGAAGCAATTAAGTATAGCGCGTATGAGAGGGTTGTAATATGGGTGTTATATTTATGCGATCGCGCAGAAAAGACGTATTATTTTTTGCATGCAAATTTACGTGCCTCAAAAAGTTAACTGTGCACACCTTTGGTTGACAGAGAGTGTGTGTATGTATGAAAGTGTATGCTGTGTTACGCTGGGTTACAGAAAGATAAATTATAACAAATATAATATAATGCATTAGTAGGTAAAAATGAGACGATGCTGGCATTTATTTTAATCGATATTTTGACGCAAACTATTGATATTTTGTAATAGATTTTTGGGTTTTCACTGCATGTTCTTCTTCCTTCTTTCCTCAACGTTCCTGGCTCATTACAGAGGTTATTATCATCTCTTGAGAATGGCATCTGAAACGAGCCCGAAAAGCCAAGAAAAAAACCCAAAAATCTTTTACGATAACAAAGAACCCTGAAAGCCTCAAACTGATTAAATTGATATTTCGTTTGGCTTGTAAAAAAACTTGAAGATTGGATAAAATAATCTAAAAATAAAAAAAAACATATTTACTTAGGTAGGTAGGTTCTATTTATTTCGAAATAATTATATTTTGCTTTATTCATGAGATGTTTCTTATGAATAATTATTGAAAATATTGTCTCGAAATTCTGTGTTTTACTGAAGTTTCCTCCCGGCGACATAGCATACTTACAAAAGCATTCCACACTGTTTACGTCTGTTTCCGTGTTTTCAAAAGACCCTCGTTAGTACTAAAACCAAATTAATATTGCCAGTATCCACAGTTAAAGCCGATTATTCCCACCCAAAGTTATACTGATATCGATTTAGACGGATTCGTTATTATTTTACGGTTAAATAGATCAACACTAAAGCATTAAGACCGGTTTATAACAAGATTATGTATTAATAATTTATCACACACATTTATCATAACCCAGCAACGACGACTGTGTCTATTGGAAGGAGGTAAACGATGGTTAAAATAATACTACATAACAGATAATTCATAGTTTATAAAACCGAGGTACTGGCATATCGCTGTGGCACAACGGTTAACCATTTTTTTTTGAGAAAATTTATTCCAAGCTTTGATAATAAAGTTTGTAAAATAAAATTTATTATTATAATATAATATCTATATTTTTTATTAAAGTTATACCTCTTTTGGGGTGTTTGGTAGAGAGTAAAATTGCTAGCTGCACGTGCACACCGTTACGAAAGTGCCCGACAGTATGAAGTTAGCTGCGAATCAGTCAGTTGTATACACTATACAGACGCAAGTTTGATAGTAGAATTATTCCGTTACCTAGGCAACGAATTTATTATTGTCGGCCATTTGCAATTCCTTACGTACACAAACGATTAAACGTCAGAGTGAGAGTTATTACTTTAAAAATAAAAACAACGACAAATAAATTATATAATTTAGTAATATAAGTTAAAGTGTATAGAAATAAACTAACGGCGCTCCAATAAGCGGCTCTTTTTCTTGAGTGTGTAATTTAACAAGATAATTAAGAGCTAGTCGAAGAATCTAGGTTATCACAAGTGATGTTTTTGTTTTGTTACGCTAAAGAAGTATAACTTCTAATACGCGTATATAAGTAAACACACCGATTTTTTTAATATTGAAGTATTAATAACAGGTGAGCACAAATAGTGCGATAGAAAATGTTAATAGATTGTTTTTTTTTGTTATATTTAAATATTTTGTTTCGAGTTTAAATTGAATACTCCACCTACCAGAGACACATATTGGAGAAATACGAAAATTGCAATGAGACATTTTTTTGATAATTTACATTTTAAAGTGTTTAAAATAATTAATATGTATCGGGCAACAAACTCGGGCTTTGTCAGCTATATTTCGACAAAGTAAGAATCAGAAAGTCATTTAACAATCGCACAACCGTCGCATCTATAATCAGCATATTCTACACGTGTGAAATTATTCGATTGGATTTGACTACTTCGAGCTTGGTCATCGAAACGCATCGAAGTTGCAATACTGCAGCGGCCAGCAGAATTCCCAATTGGGAACTACATCAAACCTGACTCGCAATTTACTGAATGTTCATGTATATAAATAACGAGTCATAGCTGAAAGGTTACCTTAGTCAGATTTCAGCCATAATATCACTTCGCACAGCATCTCTTCCACTGAGCGTCGGACCACGAACGTAATTCCTGTATCATTTAGTCTTGTACCATTAAGGTACAAGACTAGTACTGCGTAATAAGTACTGCACATATTTTCTATACAGCGCAGTCCACCAATCTTGATGAATTGAACTGCTGTAATCTTCTTAGAGCTCAGCATTGTATGTATCTTAAAAGCCGAACACCCCGAAAAACATTTTAAGCTTAAATAACCGATCTGTGCATAGTATGCATACGCAGGAATGAAATCCTTCTACTTAGTTTAGTGCGGAGTAATACAAATCACTGAGCATTTTGTTGAGACCTCTGTTCTGTAGGTGTTGCCTTATTTTGGTAATAGCTGTCATCCACCACATTGATGAAATTGCCAATTCTCTACCAGTTTTAGATAATAGTTATTACAGTTGTTACACCATTATCTAGATTCTAGAGTCTAGACTGATATATGAATGCACTGCACAAAACGCACAAAACGCTGGCGTGGATTGAAACCATACCGGATGATAAAATTTTCTTGACAATGTGAATGTATAGGTATCCGACATCCTAATATTTTTTAAAATTATATTAGCATATAATGGACATGCTCTTGTTATCAGTGGTTATTCGTATAAAACCCATCAAGTCTGAGATAAAGCATACAAAAACAGGTAAAGTGAACCGGAATGTGGGGCAATGTTTTAACTTTTTCTCTGTCGCAGCCTGCCGCGGGGGTTCGTTGTGGTCGAGAGGGGGATGAAACATTTCTGTCAGCGGTCGCCACGAATGTCGTAATTAACTTTGACAAATGTATACTAATCTACCTTACCACAGGACTGTATTTAAAATGAAAATCTTGCCCACAGATACCTAACGTAAGAGAGTGGAAAAGCACAGAGAAGAAAATCTATTTGGAAGGTATATTATGTAGGTACATAATATATTATTTACATTCTAACTGATTTAAGTTTTGTACTAATCACTTTGAGTATTTATTTTGTGATCTGGGTCACTCACTAATGGAAAATGTACACTGCCAAATGAATGTCTTAGTTCTATAGGGAAACAATAATTAAATAATTACAAGATAAAAAGAACGTTTTATATACAACGTTTTTAAATTTTCTGTTGAATCATATAAACTTGACTTGACTTAGCTTAAACGATCAAAAAATTTGTGCTTGATAGAAGTAATACTGAAATGTCATATTTATTTCCATAGTAACGCACGTATATATTAATAATTTAGTTGCTAAGACTCCAGACCCCTAGCAACCACTGATGGTGTCGAAATAACTTTTCATACAAAACAGAATTAACTGAAAATGAATTCAATTCTGCTTAAAGATGGCTAAAAGTATAAAAAGAATGCATTGGCATCGTGTTCTGACATATTCTAAAAGTTTCAAATGTCTAGCTAGTCGGGAAGTTAGTTAAAAATCGATTGCAAGATTTGTACCGCACAAATAAGAATATGAGCTAAGAAAAACGTTGTATAATACATCATTCTAAGATAATGACGTTGAAAATTTTTGCACAATTCTCAATTCAATGTTTTATTTTTATATATTATTAATAAATTAATAACCATTTCCTTTCTTTTTCGTATAAGGCAATTGTTAGTAATTTTGAACGATCACAAACAGCCAGGCTTTGGGAAAATCATATTAATATATCGTGTCCTCACGGGGAATCGAACCCAGGGCTCCCTGATGAAGGACTAGCGCTTTACGCACTGCACCACGGAAGCCGTTCCTCATTTCAATGTTAAAAAAATGATTTTTGAAATAAATGTGTTTATTTTTTGTATAGTCGAAATAAACTTACCAATGCACAATAACATTAATTTTACAGTTTAACAAATAATCAACCCAAGCATTCTCGTTTATAACTGAATTAATGATTAATCTCAGGAAGGGTAATTTGATTTTATAACCCGTTATTACTTGGCATTATGAACTCATAACCTTGAAATTTTGAGTTGTTTCCAGGGAACTCGGAAATAATGGGAACTGAAATACCTAATGGGTAAGGAGAAACACGCAACCGACCTCGAGTAAGGAACAATACGGGAGAATTTAAGCACGTTTCTTGAATACGTCATACGTCAAATACTGACAACTGCTCTCGGTTTATGCATTGACGCTCATTAATTATTGGTGTATTATACACACATTGCACGTCTATAATAATGCATGGTTCATTTTCGTAGGACACTCACACATTCAAAACCCTGTGTAAAAATTTACTGTATTGGTATAGCAATCGGAATTATATTTATTATATGTTCTGTGGTTATTTCCCTATAGAATTAGAGAAGGTAGAGATTTTGTTTTTACGGTAAATGGATGTCAGCCACTTGCTCAACCTATTAGGTCCATACTCTGACTCATACACAAATTGAAAAACAATATGTGTACTTACTTTCCAAACACTGGATTTGAAACTGAGACCCACGACGCTATAGGCCAATGCTTAACTCATTCGCAGCTGACTAGATAATGACTTTTTTATTACCACCTTTAAAATGCACGTTAATTACATCAATCGGCCGCCTGGTCATTACGCGCCAGGTGCGTCTTCAGCGTTCAAAGTATTAAGCCACGGGGACGCTTAAGCGGATGGCATGAATTAGGCAGGGCTTCATTGAAATTTAAAAACTAACAAACATTATGTACACATTATTGCCTTAGTTCAATGAAAACAAATATGTTTGAATAATTGAGTTTATTGTGCAATATTTATGTCAGATCTTAACAGCCTATGTATCTCCATCCTTCGCCACTGACTGACTGAAATCGTACTAGCATATAGATTATAGGCCGATTAAATAAACAATCATACGCGCTGTCATATAATGGTTTGACATGGGGGTTTAGGAAGGATGGGATCAGGAACGGGATATAGGATAGGGATAGGTTTGGGGATATAGGAATAAGCATGAGACTCGGGGAAATGGGATGCAGGGTCGTGGGTGGTTTGACTTATTACCTCTAAGACCTCAGTTACCTGTCCGGTTACTATACTCATTCGTGTAGGTTCCTAGATTAATAAAAAGCATAATGAATATGGAATAAATATAAGTATCTCGGTTTGAGCGCCACTCTATGATGATGCATAGAGACAATAGTGAAGGATAATTAAATGAAAAGCAAGTAGAGAAATTGCAACAATTGTATATTAATAAATAAGATAACTTGCGGGCTACAGTGTATAAAAATGTATAATTACTTAAGTGAATCACGAGCACCTAAAGCGATACAATATTTAGATAAATTAGAACAAAAACCCAAAAGCTAATTCGGTCGGTGGACCGTAACATAAAATGACAATAAATACCGATTACACAAAGGGCTCCTCAGCCTTTTCGCTGCCCTCGATTCCTTCCAGGACGGAATCGAGGAGTGCGTCTTCGAACGTGTGGGGACCGTGGAGTTCCTCCGATCTCCTGGCGTGGGGGGGACGTCCTTCAGATGGCCATCGTCCACGTCTCCAAAACGTCAGGAAATCGAAAGCCCTGTGCCCAGGGCCCGAGGCCCGGAACTGGCCAAGACGTCTGCTTCCTTCGAACGATCAAGACTGCGCGATCGACTCTCGCTTCGCCTACGTGTCAAAAGCCCGCTAGCCCGATAGCGCCGGAAATAGTGTCACGAACTCCGTACAAACTATCCCGTGCGCAGGCGCGATCCGGTCGTACTTTTGCGTAGTGTTGCCCTCGTAAAGACTTCCTCGACTTAGTGTGTTATGTTATAAAATAACATGACATTACCTCCAACCTCGGTAAGAGAAGGACAAGCCATAGCGAGGACTTCGACTGTCAACTTCTCGGGGGGGTCTTCTGATAGCATCAATCCTCCCAGGGGTTGGGCATCATGGACGGCATGCTTAGAGATAGCGCGGCTACAGGCGAAGCGAAGGAGACATATAGATGAAGTTTCCACTCTGTTATTTGGTGACAGAGGGAGAGGCTTATGAAGAATCCAAAAAACGAAGAAGATTATTTGCTGAAGAGTGAAGAGCTGGGAGAGGTCTCGTAGATTTACCCTACCTAACCGGTCCACCAATAATTTATAAATTTTGAAAAAGATCTAATAAATATAAAAACACCTAAGCTCGTGTATATAGAAATATATAAAATATTATAATTTATCACAGATAATTCACATCATAACAAATAGTGGGGATTCAACCCAGCAGTGTAAAACTGCAATATTTAGAATATATAAAAATTGTTTTTAAATATCGCTTCCAAAAGGATAGGAAGAGTTGTATAATAATTATTAATTTGAAAAGATTTGATATCAGTATAAAAAATTGAAATAATAGCCAAAAAATTTACATAAATGCACCTCAGATAATAATATATAAAATGGTATAATAAATTAATATATTGTATATAAATGAATTAATATTTTGGTTCCAGAAATTTAATTCAATTCATTAAATTGATAAAATTGCAGAGATAGTATAATATAATAAAGTAATTAATAGAAATTAAAATTGCTTCCATAATTTGAGTAATAATATAAGCATTGAGTAATTAAGTTGAAAATAATAATAGATCAATGAATGATTTAATAAATTGATTTCAAATGATATAAAGTTATTGAAAAAAGGATGAACCTTTAATAGTTGGCAAAAGTTATAAAGTGCACAAAGCAAAAAATATAAATTCTCAATCGTATATGCCGTGGTTTTTGGCAAGTATACATTATAAAAAATAATAATAAATACAATAAATTCACCAACTTGGTTCGAACAAATAACATATTAATTAATAAACAATGAGTGCCAGTTTGCTTTTGCGTGAGGGCGTATCTGTCGGAAAGTAATAAATACTGTGCGTCAAGCACCGTCCGAATATTTAAAAAGAGCATTACTAAAATATACTACTTTCAGATGTCTAATCTGAATAAAAATAACAGTGTGGCTAACAACCAACAGCTGTGATGTGGATTCTCTGTTAAGCCTGAAAGAACAAATGACGTGTGATGGACCTCCAAGCCATGGTCCGGATCCCAAGCAGCGCTCCCACAAATAAAATAACGCGAACAAGGAGGAAACTAAGCTAGAAAAGAATTCCTAGTACAAAATATAACATTAAAATTAATCATCGATTTTAGTATACTACGTTAAAGTCTACAATGGTGTAGCAAGATATCGTCCGTTCCAGAATATACGGCTCTGCTTCAAACTACTCTAAAACCTCGCGATAGCAAAACTAGCCATATCCCTTTCATACACACTTAAAGCTAACTACTTAAAATACTCCGCCGCAGATTCTGGACCAACTCAATCCCGCCAAACCCGAGACGCCATCTCGAGACAACTCCCTCCTTGCTGTTAGAGCTCCATCAAGAAGAGAACTGATCCGGATGAGCTAGAAAACGAAGTTAAGGAAGCACCACACGAAAACCAGGCAACGACGAGGAAACCATGAACACATCGGAAGCTAAATGTAATTAAAGAACAACATGGTTCGCAACTGGTCCGACATTCAAGTTGGGGCTGCAAAAAATAAAAAATGAAAGGCTAAAGAGATCGTATAATAACGTCCACTTTCTTCCCTCAAGGAATTTTGATAAGTAGGTTGATTTCCTTCATACAGTCCAGGCCGCTGCACAACATCATCAGTGTTGACAGACGATCGCTTCTATTATTTGCATCACGCCTGCCAACTCACCACCATAAACATCAGAGTGCGGTGGAATCCACACAATCAGCGGCAGATTCCAACGCCAAAAAGAGAGGGGACTAACGGGACCGTCTTCAGCACCGATAGTTCAACCCAAATACCAAGAGGGTTGACTGCTAGAGAAAAAAATCAGACGCGTCCGAGGAACATCTTCAGTACCCCGGATCACTAAAACACACCGGACAGTAGTGAGACACCTTCAGTTCCCACGACTTCCAAGGAGCTAGCAGCCAACAAATAATAATAAAATCTCCCCGCAACCTGTACCGACAAAGATAATGTCATGTTATTTTATAACATAACACACTAAGTCGAGGAAGTCTTTACGAGGGCAACACTACGCAAAAGTACGACCGGATCGCGCCTGCGCACGGGATAGTTTGTACGGAGTTCGTGACACTATTTCCGGCGCTATCGGAGCTAGCGGGCTTTTTACACGAAGGCGAAGCAGGAGTCGCTCTCTCAGTCTTGATCGTTCGAAGGAAGCAGACGTCTTGGCCAGTTCCGAGCCTCGGACCCTGGGCTCAGGGCTTTCGATTTCCTGACGTTTTGGAGACGTGGACGATGATCATCTGAAGGACGTCCCCCCCACGCCAGGAGATCGGAGTAACTCAACGGTCCCCACACGTTTGAAGACGCACTCCTCGATTCCGTCCTGGAAGGAATCGAGGGCAGCGAAAAGGCTGGAGAGCCTTTTGTGTGATCGGTATTTATTGTTATTTTATGTTACGGTCCACCGACCGAACTAGTCTTTGTTTCGAATTAGCTTTTGGATTTTTGTTCTAATTTATTTAAATATTGTATCGCATTAGGTGCTCGTGAATCACTTAAGTAATTATACACTTTTATACACTGTAGCCCGCAAGTTATCTTATTTATTAATATACAATTGTTGAAATTTCTCTACTTGCTTTTCATTTAATTTTCCTTATCACAATTGTCTCTATGCATCAACATAGAGTGGCGCTCAAACCGAGATATCTATATTTATTCCATCATTATGTAATTTATTATTATACAGGAACATCCAACGAATGAGTGTAGTGACCGGACAGGTAACTGAGGTCTTAGAGGCAATAAGTCAAACCACCCACGACCCTGCATCCCATTTCCCCGAGTCTCATGCTTATTCCTATATCCCCAAACCTATCCCTATCCTACATTCCCATCCATACCTATTCCTTAACCCCCATGTCAAAATTTTAATATGACATTGGCACCCAACAAGCATCGTGTTTCTTTTTGAATATTTCTTTTCCAAAACACGATGACTTACCTCTTAAAGACTCGCAGTTATTTGTTTCGGATTATGAACTCGTTCGTTATTTTGTCCTAATTTGCTAAATTTTATTTGTTCCGATTATAAAACTTTAAATTTTGCTAGTCACGATTTCATACAATAATTGTTACCGTAACGGTATTTTGTTTTCAGAGTCATTAGTTCTAATTATACCGATTTTTGCCGGCTCACTTTTAAATTTTTTGGTTTACCGTCGTGGAGTTGCAAGCGAATCCGCACGGCGTGATTTTAGACGCATTTTGATATTTTTTTTATCAATAGTACTTATTAAACTTATAAATTAATTAATGACAAATTAAAACGTATTATTTGCGTAATATTTTTCTTAAAATTTTCTGGTTCGGTGGTCGTAACTATGTGTGTTATATTTTTCATATATTTATATAGTCTTTTATTGACTTACGCGGTACTTGCAAGAGACGTCGGACTAGTCTATGCGGTATGCGCAGATTGGCGATCTAAATGATAGAGATCAATACGTCAATTTTATCATTGTCCTTGTGGAATTTATTTAATTTTGTGTTGTAAGTTACAATTATTCCTTCGCAAATTAATATTAAGAGTGTTATATATGGTTTACACCTAATTTTGAAATACAATTTGCACATTTATCATCAATACATACTTCTTCTATAATTTATGTGATACCCACATTATTGGTATGGAAATGTCAATATTTGGGCATCGGAATTTGTGTTAACCATTGATTGTTTCAGCAAAAAGTTTGTTTAATGTTTAGTATGGTGCTATAAGTGATTTAATAAAGTTCCAAAGGAGAAGGAAGGATGTTAAACTAGGACGATATCGACATGAACATTTATATACCTACTGGATGACAAGAATTATTAACCTCAAATTTGACAGAACCATTGGATTGAAACATACTATGTGGATGTAACACCAAATCAATTGGACAGCTGGATGAACCTTATTATGGAATGGAGTTTACAAAAGGTCCTTTCGTTCCATTTCTATATTGTGAATAATTAATAATTTCTATATCTCGAATAAAATCATTATCGGGTCTTTCATTTTAGTCGGCAGTCGCGCTGTCATCGATTATTTGAGTGATATATTTTCATTCTTGTTAAAATTTGACACTAAATTATTCTGAATTCATTTCTTTTTAATTATTAACTTTCTATTCATTTTATTTTGCTATTACAATTAATTATTTGCGACGGTAGAATACATTTATTTCGGATTATGTTTTTTTTTTTTTTTACATTGTTTTTTCTTACTTGTCTGACAGTTCGATATTAGTTTTTCAAATCTGTTCTTTTTTATAATGTAGACAATTGAAATTATTAATTTCGCGTTCATTATCGATAAAATTGAAGTAATCTTTCGTTCATTAAAATAGATTTAGTCATTTTTAATTCCTATTCAATATTCATATTTCAAATTGATTTCTGTTTACGTTAAAACGTCAAGCGCGCTTACATTTGCGGTCGCTAGATGACACCTTCATAGAATTTATTTGAAACATTTAATTTCAAGATTCTGTTCTTTCGTAAGAATGATTATTTATTATACATAAATAATTATTTTTACAGGTGAATATTTTTAATAAAATTTTCCTTCTTAATTCCTATATAAAAACTTCCGTCTACATATTTTTTTGAATCAATTTAATTTTTTCTCTCCTGTCAATCCTTTCTAATTCAAAGACATATTTTTTTTAAAGCTTTTTGATTTCATTCTAGATGCTTTCACTCAACTATATGCAACTTTCCGTCCTCTCCTAATTTTTTAAAAAGCATATAAGCTAACATTAATTAATATCTTTAAATTCTTTTTTTCTCTTTTCAAATCCTAGCAATCAGCTATTTATTATTCATAAACATTCAATTTACTTTCACTTAAATTATTAATTACATTCTTTTTGATTTTGCAATTTTTTTTGGATAAATAAAAAAAAATTATTATTTAAGAATTTTCTATATACGTGTTGCATACATGTTAATTTTGAATTTGGTAAAATATTTCCATTCATGTATAGTTGTTAAATGATATAATTAAATTTTTCTTTGAGTATTAAAATATTTTTCTTTCAAATACAATCTTGAATGGATATTTAATTACATTTACATTTGAACTAACTAAATTATTTTTTCTTTCAATTTAACTTGAATTTAATAATTGATTATTTTTTTTGCTTGTTCACCATGCTTATTTCAATGGGCAAATTTTTCTTTAAAAATGCTGATATTTTAATTTATTATCAACTATGTTTGAAACCTTTAGGAGTTGTCAAACCTTCATTCATTATGACACACACTCTGTCAAATATTTTTTCTTTTATTATTATGGAAAGGTGTGTTTCCGTGCTAGTCACACTCAACAAATTATTTTGAATTTTGTCAGGGCCGCATTTTAATAATGCCTATTTATTAATATTCAATTTTGTCGTGAAGGAATTTTGTACTGTTTTGTCTTTTGTCTATTACACACCTCAGATATTTATAAATTATAATTATTATTTTTGCTCTTTTACAAGCTTCTTTTTTGGATTGATTTTCTTTTTATCGAATTAATTATCGCAAATTTTATACATATATTATGTCATTGAGTAATATTTTCTATTATAAAATTCTATATTTCTTTATTTCAATTTCTTTGTGAATTTTTACTCACCTATGGTAAACTATTTCAGTTACTGACTTCTTTCCTGCACATGGCAATACACCCTTGTTCCGGTGAACGTCCATCGCAAAGGTGGTGGTTGCAGACCTTTCGGGAAGGAGGCCTACTCAATTAATACCACACATTCAGCATCTGGACCAACTTTTGGTAAACAAGCATAGTTCTAAATACTACCATAGTGCCAGGATGAGAGTTATGGTGTTCCCGGAAGACGCAACCGCTGTCTTAGCGTTTGGAAGGGCCTGTCAGTTTAGTTACCTAGTGATATAATATCTATATTTAAAATTACCTACAATTGTCTAATTAAGTACATCGCGCTGGTGATCGTGTGATCTTTATTTATACCAGTTGCCTTTGTACTTGTTTTTGCGTGACGGTTTTGTTTGCTATTTTTATTTTATTTTTTTTTATTGATTGTAGTGATTGGTTATACTTGTTCTGTCAATGTATCTTTGTCGGTACAGGCTGCGGGGAGATTTTATTATTATTTGTTGGCTGCTAGCTCCTTGGAAGTCGTGGGAACTGAAGGTGTCTCACTACTGTCCGGTGTGTTTTAGTGATCCGGGGTGCCGAAGATGTTCCTCGGACGCGTCTGATTTTTTTTTCTCTAGCAGTCAACCCTCTTGGTATTTGGGTTGAACTATCGGTGCTGAAGACGGTCCCGTTAGTCCCCTCTCTTTTTGGCGTTGGAATCTGCCGCTGATTGTGTGGATTCCACCGCACTCTGATGTTTATGGTGGTGAGTTGGCAGGCGTGATGCGAATAATAGAAGCGATCGTTTGTCGACACTGATGATGTTGTGCAGCGGCCTGGACTGTATGAAGGAAATCAACCTACTTATCAAAATTCCTTGAGGGAAGAAAGTGGACGTTATTATACGATCTCTTTAGCCTTTCATTTTTTATTTTTTTGCAGCCCCAACTTGAATGTCGGACCAGTTGCGAACCATGTTGTTCTTTAATTACATTTAGCTTCCGATGTGTTCATGGTTTCCTCGTCGTTGCCTGGTTTTCGTGTGGTGCTTCCTTAACTTCGTTTTCTAGCTCATCCGGATCAGTTCTCTTCTTGATGGAGCTCTAACAGCAAGGAGGGAGTTGTCTCGAGATGGCGTCTCGGGTTTGGCGGGATTGAGTTGGTCCAGAATCTGCGGCGGAGTATTTTAAGTAGTTAGCTTTAAGTGTGTATGAAAGGGATATGGCTAGTTTTGCTATCGCGAGGTTTTAGAGTAGTTTGAAGCAGAGCCGTATATTCTGGAACGGACGATATCTTGCTACACCATTGTAGACTTTAACGTAGTATACTAAAATCGATGATTAATTTTAATGATATATTTTGTACTAGGAATTCTTTTCTAGCTTAGTTTCCTCCTTGTTCGCGTTATTTTATTTGTGGGAGCGCTGCTTGGGATCCGGACCATGGCTTGGAGGTCCATCACACGTCATTTGTTCTTTCAGGCTTAACAGAGAATCCACATCACAGCTGTTGGTTGTTAGCCACACTGTTATTTTTATTCAGATTAGACATCTGAAAGTAGTATATTTTAGTAATGTTCTTTTTAAATATTCGGACGGTGCTTGACGCACAGTATTTATTACTTTCCGACAGATACGCCCTCACGCAAAAGCAAACTGGTACTCATTGTTTATTAATTATTATGTTATTTGTTCGAACCAAGTTGGTGAATTTATTGTATTTATTATTTTGTATTATGTATACTTGCCAAAAACCACGGCATATACGATTGAGAATTTATATTTTTTGCTTTGTGCACTTTATAACTTTTGCCAACTATTAAAGGTTCATCTTTTTTTCAATAACTTAATATTATTCGAAATCAATCTATTAAATCATTCATTGATTTATTATTATTTTCAACTTAATTACTCAATGCTTATTACTATTATTACTCAAATTATGGAAGCAATTTTAATTTCTATTAATTACTTTATTATATTATACTATCTCTGCAATTTTATCAATTTAATGAATTGAATTAAATTTCTTGAACTAAAATATTAATTCTTTATATACAATATATTAATTTATTATACCATTTTATATATTATTATCTGAGGTGCATTTATGTAAATTTTTTGGCTATTATTTCAATTTTTTATACTGATATCAAATCTTTTCAAACTAATAATTATTATAAAACTCTTCCTATCTTTTTGGAAGCTTTATCTAAATCAATTTTTATATATTCTAAATATTGCAGTTTTACACTGCTGGGTTGAATCCCCACTATTTGTTATGATGTGAATTATCTGTGATAAATTATAATATTTTATATATTTCTATGTACACGAGCTTAGGTGTTTTTATATTTATTAGATCTTTTTTAAAATTTATAAATTATTGGTGGACCGGTTAGGTAGGGTAAATCTACGAGACCTCTCCCAGCTCTTCACTCTTCAGCAAATAATCTTCTTCGTTTTTTGGATTCTTCATAAGCCTCTCCCTCTGTCACCAAATAACAGAGTGGAAACTTCATCTATATGTCTCCTTCGCTTCGCCTGTAGCCGCGCTATCTCTAATGCATGCCGTCCATGATGCCCAACCCCTGGGAGGATTGATGCTATCAGAAGACCCCCCCGAGAAGTTGACAGTCGAAGTCCTCGCTATGGCTTGTCCTTCTCTTACCGAGGTTGGAGGTAATGTCATGTTATTTTATAACATAACACACTAAGTCGAGGAAGTCTTTACGAGGGCAACACTACGCAAAAGTACGACCGGATCGCGCCTGCGCACGGGATAGTTTGTACGGAGTTCGTGACACTATTTCCGGCGCTATCGGAGCTAGCGGGCTTTTTACACGAAGGCGAAGCAGGAGTCGCTCTCTCAGTCTTGATCGTTCGAAGGAAGCAGACGTCTTGGCCAGTTCCGAGCCTCGGACCCTGGGCTCAGGGCTTTCGATTTCCTGACGTTTTGGAGACGTGGACGATGATCATCTGAAGGACGTCCCCCCCACGCCAGGAGATCGGAGTAACTCAACGGTCCCCACACGTTTGAAGACGCACTCCTCGATTCCGTCCTGGAAGGAATCGAGGGCAGCGAAAAGGCTGGAGAGCCTTTTGTGTGATCGGTATTTATTGTTATTTTATGTTACGGTCCACCGACCGAACTAGTCTTTGTTTCGAATTAGCTTTTGGATTTTTGTTCTAATTTATTTAAATATTGTATCGCATTAGGTGCTCGTGAATCACTTAAGTAATTATACACTTTTATACACTGTAGCCCGCAAGTTATCTTATTTATTAATATACAATTGTTGAAATTTCTCTACTTGCTTTTCATTTAATTTTCCTTATCACAATTGTCTCTATGCATCAACATAGAGTGGCGCTCAAACCGAGATATTTATATTTATTCCATATTCATTATGCCTTTTATTAATCTAGGAACCTACACGAATGAGTGTAGTAACCGGACAGGTAACTGAGGTCTTAGAGGTAATAAGTCAAACCATCCACGACCCTGCTGCATCCTATTTCCCCGAGTCTCATGCTTATCCCTAACCTATCCCTACATCCCCTATCCCGTTCCTGATCCCATCCTTCCTTAACCCCCATTAAATCATTTTTCCATGACAATACATTGAACAGAACAAGTATAACCAATCACTACAATCAATAAAAAAAATATATTATAAAAATAGCAAACAAAACCGTCACGCAAAAACAAGTACAAAGGCAACTGGTATAAATAAAGATCACACGATCACCAGCGCGATGTACTTAATTAGACAATTGTAGGTAATTTTAAATATAGATATTATATCACTAGGTAACTAAACTGACAGGCCCTTCCAAACGCTAAGACAGCGGTTGCGTCTTCCGGGAACACCATAACTCTCATCCTGGCACTATGGTAGTATTTAGAACTATGCTTGTTTACCAAAAGTTGGTCCAGATGCTGAATGTGTGGTATTAATTGAGTAGGCCTCCTTCCCGAAAGGTCTGCAACCACCACCTTTGCGATGGACGTTCACCGGAACAAGGGTGTATTGCCATGTGCAGGAAAGAAGTCAGTAACTGAAATAGTTTACCATAGGTGAGTAAAAATTCACAAAGAAATTGAAATAAAGAAATATAGAATTTTATAATAGAAAATATTACTCAATGACATAATATATGTATAAAATTTGCGATAATTAATTCGATAAAAAATCAATCCAAAAAAGAAGCTTGTAAAAGAGCAAAAATAATAATTATAATTTATAAATATCTGAGGTGTGTAATAGACAAAAGACCAAACAGTACAAAATTCCTTCACAAAAAAAATTGAATATTAATAAATAGGCATTATTAAAATGCGGCCCTGACAAAATTCCAAAATAATTTGTTGAGTGTGACTAGCACGGAAACACACCTTTCCATAATAACAAAAAGAAAAAATCTCTGACATTGTGTGTCATACTGAATGAAGGTTTGACAACTCCTAAAAGTTTCAAACATAGTTGATAATAAATAAAATATCAGCATTTTTAAAAAATATTTGCCCAGTAAAATAAGCACGCTGAACAAGCAAAAAAAATAATCAATTATTAAATTCAAGTTAAATTGAAAGAAAAAATAATTTAGTTAGTTCCAATGTAAATGTAATTAAATATCCATTCAAGATTGTATTTGAAAGAAAAATATTTTAATACTCAAAGAAAAATTTAATTATATCATTTAACAACTATACATGAATGGAAATATTTTACCAAATTCAAAATTAACATGTATGCAACACGTATATAGAAAATTTTTAAATAGTAATTTTTTTTTTTATTTATCCAAAAAAAATTGCAAAATCAAAAAGAATGTAATTAATAATTTAAGTGAAAGTAAATTGAATGTTTATGAATAATAAATAGCTGATTGCTAGGATTTGAAAAGAGAAAAAAAGAATTTAAAGATATTAATTAATGTTAGCTTATATGCTTTTTAAAAAATTAGGAGAGGACGGAAAGTTGCATATAGTTGAGTGAAAGCATCTAGAATTAAATCAACAAGCTTTAAAAAAATATGTCTTTAAATTAGAAAGGATTGTGACAGGAGAGAAAAAATTAAATTGATTCAAAAAAATATGTAGACGGAATTTTTTATATAGGAATTAAGAAGGAAAATTTTATTAAAAATATTCACCTGTAAAAATAATTATTTATGTATAATAAATAATCATTCTTACGAAAGAACAGAATCTTGAAATTAAATATTTCAAATAAATTCTATGAAGGTGTCATCTAGCGACCGCAAATGTAAGCGCGCTTGACGTTTAACGTAACAGAAATCAATTTGAAATATGAATATTGAATAGGAATTAAAAATGACTAAATTTATTTCAATGAACGAAAGATTACTTCAATTTTATCAATAATGAACGCGAAATGAATAATTTCAATTGTCTACATTATAAAAAGAACAGATTTGAAAAAACTAATATCGAACTGTCAAACTAGTAAGAAAAACAATGTAAAAACATATTATCCGAAATAAATGTATTCTACCGTCGCAAATAATTAATTGTAATAGCAAAATAAAATGAATAGAAAGTTAATAATTAAGAAGAAATGAATTCAGAATAATTTAGTGTCAAATTTTAACAAGACTGAAAATATATCACTCAAATAATCGATGACGGCTCGACTGTCGACTAAGTAGTGGAATAACCCGATAATGATTTTATTCGAGATATAGAAATTATTAATTATTCACAATATAGAAATGGAACGAAAGGACCTTTTGTAAACTTCCATAATAAGGTTCATCCAGCTGTCCAATTGATTTGGTGTTACATCCACATAGTATGTTTCAATTCAATGGTTCTATCAAATTTGAGGTTAATAATTCTTGTCATCCAGTAGGTATATAAGTGTTCATGTCGATCTCGTCCAAGTTTGACATCCTTCCTTCTCCTTTGGAACTTTATTAAATCACTTTTAGCACCATACTAAACATAAAACAAACTTTTTGCTGAAACAATCAATGGTTAACACAAATTCCGATGCCCAAATATTGACATTTCCATACCAATAATGTGGGTATCACATAAATTATAGAAGAAATATGTATTGATGATAAATGTGCAAATTGTATTTCAAAATTAGGTGTAAACCATATAAAACACTCTTAATATTAATTTGCGAAGGAATAATTGTAGCTTACAACACAAAATTAAATAAATTCCACAAGGACAATGATAAAATTGACGTATTGATCTCTATCATTTAGATCGCCATCCTGCGCATACCGCATAGACTAGTCCGACGTCTCTTGCAAGTACCGCGTAAGTCAATAAAAGACTATATAAATATAAGAAAAATATAACACACATAGTTACGACCACCGAACCAGAAAATTTTAAGAAAAATATAACGCAAATAATACGTTTTAATTTGTCATTAATTAATTTACAAGTTTAATAAGTTATAAGAAATTGAATAATTATCAAAGTGCGTCTAAAATCACGCCCGATACGGAAGCGCACGCAAGCGATGTCACACGACGGTAATCAAAAAATTTAAAAGTGAGCCGGCAAAAATCGGTATAATTAGAACTAATGACTCTGAAAACAAAATACCGTTACGGTAACAATTATTGTATGAAATCGTGACTAGCAAAATTTAAGGTTTTATAATCGGAACAAATAAAATTTAGAAAATTAGGACAAAATAACGAACGAGTACATAATCCGAAACAAATAACTGTAGTCTTTAGGAGGTAAGTCATCGTGTTTTGGAAAAGAAATATTCAACAAGAAACACGATGCTTGTTGGGTGCCAATGTCATATTAAAATTTTGACATGGGGGTTTAGGAAGGATGGGATCAGGAACGGGATATAGGATAGGGATAGGTTTGGGGATATAGGAATAAGCATGAGACTCGGGGAAATGGGATGCAGGGTCGTGGGTGGTTTGACTTATTACCTCTAAGACCTCAGTTACCTGTCCGGTTACTATACTCATTCGTGTAGGTTCCTAGATTAATAAAAAGCATAATGAATATGGAATAAATATAAGTATCTCGGTTTGAGCGCCACTCTATGATGATGCATAGAGACAATAGTGAAGGATAATTAAATGAAAAGCAAGTAGAGAAATTGCAACAATTGTATATTAATAAATAAGATAACTTGCGGGCTACAGTGTATAAAAATGTATAATTACTTAAGTGAATCACGAGCACCTAAAGCGATACAATATTTAGATAAATTAGAACAAAAACCCAAAAGCTAATTCGGTCGGTGGACCGTAACATAAAATGACAATAAATACCGATTACACAAAGGGCTCCTCAGCCTTTTCGCTGCCCTCGATTCCTTCCAGGACGGAATCGAGGAGTGCGTCTTCGAACGTGTGGGGACCGTGGAGTTCCTCCGATCTCCTGGCGTGGGGGGGACGTCCTTCAGATGGCCATCGTCCACGTCTCCAAAACGTCAGGAAATCGAAAGCCCTGTGCCCAGGGCCCGAGGCCCGGAACTGGCCAAGACGTCTGCTTCCTTCGAACGATCAAGACTGCGCGATCGACTCTCGCTTCGCCTACGTGTCAAAAGCCCGCTAGCCCGATAGCGCCGGAAATAGTGTCACGAACTCCGTACAAACTATCCCGTGCGCAGGCGCGATCCGGTCGTACTTTTGCGTAGTGTTGCCCTCGTAAAGACTTCCTCGACTTAGTGTGTTATGTTATAAAATAACATGACAGCGCATAGCCTAGTAAGTAAACTCATAATTAGCATCAAATGTGCTAGACAATATCAGGCTTTTAAAAGGTATACATATATACATTGAAAAAAGTAGCAATCTGCAATTCAAATTCATTTTTTTTTTATACATACCTTGAACATTACAAATTATAAATTTAAGATGTTCACAACATGACATTTAAAAACAAAAAAACAGTGTAAAAAAGAAATAAATATATGCAGTATCACAAAAACAGTAAGAAAAGTAAAGTAAAAGGTACACAAATTATTATATTTGAAAAAAATAGATAAATTATAAAGCGTGGAAGCACACCGAATGAGCTTAGTGGACCTTATTTTAAGAATCTATAAAACAACGTCTACCTATTATACTCAACCTCACGTAGGTGGAATATATTAACATCCAAAAGCGATTTGGTTGAACAGAGTTATTGCCCTCCCAATTGCCATCACCAATGGCAGGTTAGTTCTGCTCCTCGGGAGAACAAACAACTGATGCTCCCGATTTCTAAAATAGTTATCAGGGACACACAAGTCAATACTACCAAGAATGGCAGAGTTGATATTCTAACATCACTCATAATTCTGTGACATTTTTATACAATTCAAATTTTATTAGTCAACGTTCATTATTTAAAATTATTGTCCATTATCCCAGCCTAATACGCCCCTGTTGTGTATAACGCCATTCTGAGATCAGACAATTTGTAATGTTTCCCGTAATAGCGAAATTGTCGCGACAAAAACCTAGCCCAAGAGTCGACATCACGAAAGGTCTGCCCCACAAAAGGTCTCCTCGAAGCAAATTGTAAATTACCTCTCGCCGAAAATTAATATTGCCGACACTTTGTTTTCACTCTCGTTTTGGCGCCCCGTCCTGACCTGTCTACCTGAGATTGTTATATTACACTGAGAGATTCGACTCCATTAGACGCGACGCAAAGACGCATGAGTTCGTAAAGAAAATATTCTTTATATTTCCCTTCTCAACACAATTAATTCTAAATTTAAAATTATTCTAAACAGTTTATACTGATAATATTATGATGATTTAAGAGCATACATCAATGAAACGGCAAATAATTTTAAACAATAGGTGGAACCAAATTTCGTACTCGTTGCCAATCGGAGAGAGGTAGCGAGATGTGAGCACGTCAATTTGTTTTGTGATGACGTCGTAGAAATATATTCATAAATCGTGTAAAGATGACTAAAAAACGTCATGCATGTACTCGAAAAAGAAAACATGTCAATGAATATATCATTATTATTACAAATATAACATTAAATGGACGCATGTTGAATTTTTATGACAAATTATATTTTGTTCTGCACGCGTCGTTTGCACAATCTGCGCGTCACGTAGTCACGATCTTTTTAGACCATGCCTGAGCTGAAGTATAGCCTTAATTGTTTTGAATCAAGCTTGTGTCGTCAGAAAGATCTACATCGAAACAAAGATAAAACCAAAACAATACATAAACACTTATATTATAAAATTCAATATTAACTGCAAGACGTGGTGACGAAATCTGATCCGTTTTGTCTCTTGAATCATATGCGACATAAATACATTGTACATGCCAGTGGATTGGTGAGTTTTTCTTTTATCAATTACTCTTTTTTAATACTTGCTATAGTGGAGAATGAGAATGAAGATACAATTGAGTGGAACGGGGATTACCTTGTAGCAATACTACCATTAGCATTACATGAGTGACAAACTATAAAATGTATGTTTTGTTGTCAAAACAAAACAATAGAGAGATATTGACGTCAGCATATCCTCAATCATAACTAGGTCAGTGGGGTCTGTTATAATTTGTTAATGGCGACAATAACTCTTGTAATATATGTACTGCATTTGTATAACTAAGAAGGACAACCCATGAATCCTCACTAACTCATCGAGTCCGTCACTCAACGTAGTCAACCAACATTCCACTCGAATTAAGTCTCTTAGTTCATTAATATAAAAAAATCTCTCGATCACATCGATCTCACCAGTATATCCGTACACGCGATTATAACCTCACGCTGTCCTTATCCTTAGTATTGTATTTATTTATTCTCGTATCAATGAATAAACACTTCTCAAAAAATCTAAGAAATAACTACCGTATCTTCACACACCTCATCATCCACAAAACTTTTATTAAATATATAAATACGCATATATATATTTATATATTATATGTCTACTGAGGAACGGAACGAAATTTCGTGACTGCATTTTTATAATATTTAGACACCTTATTAATCGAATATATTATATAATTTTAAAATACCTCAGATATATACATAATAGAAAAATCTTTTTTTTTTAAAAAAAAAATACAACGAAAAATTGCGCTATTTATGTCGGATCTTCACAGCCTACTTCCACTCTTTGTCATTGGTGTATCTATTAAATTCTGTATGCCAATTCTTCTTTATCGTCTTCTAGAAACTGGCAACTGGCCTACGGGTGTAAAACAACTTTTCACCTGATTACAGTATTACATGACACAATGCGAAGACGAAATAGATAGGCCTAATTAAATTCAAAGCTACTTTTTTAATAGAGCTTTACAGATAAGGCCTAAATACCGTCGAGATGATAAATGATTTTGAACGTCTACGTGTTTTGAATGAGCTTTTTTCGTGAAGCGATAATCTAGGTGAAATTTAATAACCTGCCCTCACTGCTTACCTGAGTTATAAAGCTTATTTTGAAAAGCAAATAGACAAGGACATTTTGGGCGTGAAGTAAAAGTTATAATATTCAAATTTATCTAGATTTTGGTAAATATTTGTTTTAATATTGATCATTGTTGCGCGCTAGAGCTTTCGGCAGTGGTGTAGTGTTAAATAAAATAATAAAATAAATAATAATAAATAGTGTTTTTAAAAATCTTAATCGTCCCATCCCTCATAACTTTTTCAAACTACACTTTTCAATATTTTGATGGTTAGGTGAGTACCAAAAATTTTGAATGTCATTGCTATAAAAGAGGTATACATTCTCATTATCACTTCGAAATTGGACAGACTAATCTCTTCTCTCGTATTTTACACATAGTTTACTAGTTTTGATGTTTCTTGTTAAAAATATCAACCACACGTTTCAATATTCGCGTAATTCAAAAGTATTATGTGTAACAAAGATAATATGGATGAGAACTATTGGAAGAAAAAATCCTGTCACTGCCATGGCACGCTTTGGCACCACTGTAACACTGACTTTCGGTATATTTAGCATTTGTGTATTTCCAGGCCTTGAAATGGACCGGAGCATACCGAAGCGCCGTTCCGATTCATAGAATCCCCAAAATTATCGCCGGCATCTCGTGAAAATAATAATTTGACCGTATGAGCTAGGTATAACATATAATAAAAATTCTAACACACTTATTTTTATAAAATACTCTGATAACTATGTTAATAATTTCGTAAAATTATCGGGCGCTCCGGTTTGTAAAAAATTCGTTTCGAGTGCTATAAATATTTTTTTTTGAATTAATAGTACTAATTATTATACTTGTATTAATAATATTAACGAGACCGGAGTTGTTAATGTCTCTCTGAGGCGGACGAAACCAGTTCAATTAATATTTAATAAAAGTGGCATTATTGCTACTATAAATTGCGTTTTATTGAAATTAATAATATAATGCATTCCACCATAAATATTGACAGTTAACTCCATTAAAAAAAGTCACTTAATATAAACTTAGAAACTTACTTATTTATTACTTTATACGCCTTCTTCTTTTATATTAAAGTTGTTATTTACATGGCAATAAAAATCGAATATTATCAGCTGAGTACACAAGAAGGGTTCGAGTCTGGGTTGAAGTACTACACAGAATATCTCAGTTATTTCTCATTCGTTTGAAGACGTAAATATTTTGTCACCCTGTCAGTCTAAGAAATTTT
The DNA here is from genome assembly GCF_057557595.1 of Rhyacophila brunnea. Lineage (NCBI taxonomy): Eukaryota > Metazoa > Arthropoda > Insecta > Trichoptera > Rhyacophilidae > Rhyacophila > Rhyacophila brunnea. Next base: position 15,170,688 of record NW_028232893.1, on the reverse strand, counting down.
GAGAATGCAGCCATACAGTCGCATGTCGAAAGCCTCAACCTTACGTTATTTCTCCTGGTTTACCGTCCATACCTCCGTGCCATAGAAAAGGATTGAGAGAATATACCAGTGAACTATATTATGCAGCTTCAGATCTAGCTGTATGTTTCGATTGCTAAGAAGTCGTCTAATTTTGAGAAAATAGCTCCTTGCTATGGAAATTCTTGTTTTAATATTTACCTTTTTTGTATTAAAATATATCTTAATATTCTAGTTTATACGATTTAAATGGATTCTACAATAGTGTTTGAATTTTAGATTTAAATAATTACAAGATAAAAAGAACTTTTTATATACCACGTTTTAAAATTTTCTGTTGAATCATATAAACTTGACAATTATATGTATTAATAATTTAAGACAAATAAAGCAATTGTCAACAAATATTTTTTTGCTATTTTGCAACAAACAAAAAAAACAAATAGAGAATACTGAAATGTCATTTTGATTTCCATAGTAACGCACGTATATATTAATAATTTTGTTGTTAGGACCACCCCCTTAGCAACCAATAATAGTGGATTCGATTACGGATTTCTTCCGAAATAATTTTTCATACAAAACAGAATTAACTGAAAATGAATTCAAATCTACTTAAAGATGGCTAAAAGTATTAATAAAAGAATGTATTGGCATCGTGTTATGATGTATTCTAAAAGTTTCAAATGTCTAGCTAGTCGGGAAATTAGTTAAAAATCGATTGGAAGATTTATAGGTACTGGATAAACAACCACTAGGCAAACAAGAATATGAGCTGAGAAAAACGTGGTAATAAAAAATACATGTGATTTAACGGAGAAAACAACTTTTGAAAATAATTAAAATGTCAGATACAAAATAGACAAGTACAAATTATTCACGATTCTAAACTTATCCCAAATTGCAAAGTTTTACAGAAACCAAGATGTTCATCACTGTACGTTCGTCGATAACATAGTTATCTAAATTTGTCTTGTGGCCGTTTTACATCAAAAGATCCAATGCAAGTTTCTGGCACTCTATGGAGGTAAAAACGCAGATATTTAATGCTATTGTTGACCAATACGTCTGTTTATAGTCTTACAAACACTATTATAGCATTATGATTAATAATTCAAAATATATTTGGACTGGTGACCAACGTTTGATGAAAAATCGCCAACTTTGTGCGCAGAAAATATTTGCATATTATATACGCGATATTATGCGTATATAATATATTCATAGTATGCGATACCCAAAGATGATGAAGAAAAAACCTTATTCTATAGTTGGAGCCTACATGCTTGGGATGTTTTGGTGTTGATGACTGGTGATTGTTGAGTAGATTAAGTTCGAGAATTAATTTACCGAATAAATAATACGGTCCTTCCTACAGATTTAGGAGGACAAGTTACTTTTTTATATTATGTATAATATGCAGGTAAGTATAATATTTATTTGTAAAATTTGTTTGTAAATTATTATTCGTTTTTTTCTCTCTTCAAGATAAAACATTCGCGTGATGTGCAAAATCATCTCGCGTGCCATAGGTTCGCCACCCCTGTTATAAAAGAACTTTTAAGAACATTGACAATGTCATTGGGGTATAATCTAATGCAGGGTACAAACATAGTTATATGTTTAATTTGTGTTTCATGTATGAATATGTTTGTGATAATGTGATAACTACCCTTAACTAAGTGGTGGCGCTTTTGCAGTGGACTGTAATTTGAAGATGCTGGTTGGTGGATTACAGATATAGGGGGGGGGGGGGGGGTTACACATGATGCCAGATACTGACCATTATGTCGAGAGGGCTGGTGCGCGCTGCGGCTGGTTCAGTGTTCACGCACTCACGCACTGGTAAACGGACGGTACACTTTTGATGGATGATACATTATTATGAGGTTGATGAATGATGATGATACGTTCAGAATGGATGCCATAGACGCGACGTTTACTCAAACCGTAACAGATTTAGTGTAACGAAGGTCGAACAGATACATTTTGTATGAGTCACGCTGTAGTAGCGACGGTAAAACTATAACAACCTGCCCACATCCGCTTTCTGGAGATAATCGAATGTTATAAAATTACGGTCCACTGATGACCCGTAATTTCTAGTAGTCTGGTCTTGTGAGAATAATAAATAAGGGATTTGGAAGTAGATGTGAAGAAAGGAATGAGCGTTAGCATATTTGGCCCAACTACTAAATTTTTATATTTATTTAAATATCAGTACTTATCTTAATTACAATGATTAATTATTAGTATTTCGTCTGAAATACAACAGATTTGCTAATGCGATTTCACCTTGGCGAGTTGTATTTATCGAGTTGGACCTCCGAGTGTAGTAAGGCCGTGAAATCTCCTTGTTTTAAAACCTTCTTAATGCAATAATACAACATCAACATTCTGTTTTATCGGAGCTTTAAAAGTACAAGGCGAAAGCTTTGATAGAAATACAAAAAAATATATTATACCAGATGTAATTCGAAAGCTTTTAAGATGTAAACTCTTTCGAGAGTTATTGCGACGAAATATACAAAGTGGAACAAATCCAATTAAAATTTCGAATAGTGTAAGCTACAAGGATTGTTATATTTTAAGACTTTAAAACTAGAAATAAAATACCAGATGGCAGTGCTAACATTCTTCTTGATGCACTTAATACGTTTGATGTGTTCAATGCATAAGTGTGTGTGTGTGTATGTGTGTGACAGATAAATCAAGGCATAATATTGCAGCTGTCAGTATATTATTGATCAAATATCTATTTTTAATGTATCAAATTATTCGACCGCAATAATAAATTCCCAGCGACTCATATTCCAGTAAGTAAGAGTGGCGTATTAAATACGGTATCGCAATGGAAAATTAATCTAATATCCATTCCCATAGTATCATATTATACTATGACTGTAATCTAATATATAAAAATTAATATTTGTGTGTTTGTTTGTTCGTATTAAATGCGCAGCCATACCGTTCATCCGATTGCGATAAAACTTTGTAAACTTATTGCTTGCACTTGCGCGAAAAGTATAGGCTATACTAATATATAAAAATGAATGTCTGTCTGTCTGTCTATCTGTGTGTCTGTCCCGTATGTGTTCCTATACCATTCATCTGATTGCGATGAAATTTTGGTAAGTGGTTGTATGCACACCCATGAAGGTTTCTGAATTTAAAAAAATCATCATATTCTTCTTCTTCTTCATTCTATTTTCTTTTATTCGTATGGTTCCTATACCATTCATTCGATTGCAATGAAATTTTGGTAAGCGGTTATATGCACACCCATGAAGGTTTCTGAATTAGAAAAATCAATATTTTTTTCTTCTTCTTCATTCTATCTTCTTTTATTCGTATGGTTCCTATACCATTCATCCGATTGCAATGAAACCTTCGTCAGTTGTTGTGGTAACACCCGCAATGGTTTTTGAATTAGTACAACCATCTTCTTTTTTTATTCTATATTCTTCTATTCGTATGCGTTCCTATTCCATTCATCCGATTGCAATAAAATTTTTGTCAGTAATTGTGCCAACACCCGCGAAGGTTTCTGAATTTTTACAACCATCTTCTTTTTCTTCTTCTTCATTCTATCTTCTTTTATTCGTATGGTCCCTATACCATTCATCCGATTGCAATGAAACCTTCGTCAGTTGTAGTGGTAACACCCGCAATGGTTTTTGAATTAGTACAACTATCTTCTTCTTCTTCTATTCGTATACGTTTCTATTCCATTCATTCAATTGCAATAAAATTTTCGTCAGTAATTGTGCCAACACCCGCGAAGGTTTCTGAATTAGTACAACCATCTTCTTCTTCTATTCGTATGCGTTCCTATACCATTCATCCGATTGCAATGAAATTTTGATCAAGTGTTGTGCTCACGCTGCAAAGGTTTCTGAATTGATACAACTATTTTCTTTTTCTTCTATTCTATGTTCTTCTATTTGTATGCGTTCTTATACCATTCATCCGATTGCGATGAAATTTTGACCAGTTGTTGTGCGCAAGCCCGCAAAGGGTTCTGAATAAGTACAACCATCTTCTTCTTCTTCTATTCGTATGCGTTCCTATACCATTCATCCGATTGCGATGAAACCTTCATCAGTTGTTGTGTTAACACCCGCAAAGGTTTCTGAAATAGTACGACCATCTCCTTCTTCATTCTATCTTCTTTTATTCGTATGGTCCCTATACCATTCATCCGATTGCAATGAAACCTTCGTCAGTTATTGTGGTAACACCCGCAATGGTTTTTGAATTAGTACAACCATCTTCTTCTTCTTCTTTTATTCTATTTTCTTCTATTCGTATGCGTTCCTATTCCATTCATCCGATTGCAATAAAATTTTCTATAGTAATTGTGCCAACACCCGTGAAGGTTTCTGAATTAGTACAACCATCTTCTTCTTCTTCTTCTTCATTCTATTTTCTTTTATTCGTATGGTCCCTATACCATTCATCCGATTGCGATGAAACCTTCGTCAGTTGTTGTGGTAACACCCGCAATGGTTTTTGAATTAGTACAACTATCTTCTTCTTCTATTCGTATACGTTTCTATTCCATTCATTCAATTGCAATAAAATTTTCGTCAGTAATTGTGCCAACACCCGCGAAGGTTTCTGAAGTAGTACAACCATCTTCTTCTGCTATTCGTATGCGTTCCTATACCATTCATCCGATTGCAATTAAAATTTGATCAAGTGTTGTATTCACGCCCGCAAAGGTTTCTGAATCGATACAACCATTCTCTTCTTCTTATTCTTCTATTCTATGTTCTTCTATTTGTATGCGTTCTTATACCATTCATCCAATAATTGTGATGAAATTTTGACCAGTTGTTGTGCGCAAGCCCGCAGAGGTTTCTGAATTAGTACAACCATCTTCTTCTTCTTCTATTCGTATGCGTACCTATACCATCCATCCGATTGCAATGAAACTTTGGTGAGTTGTCGTGCGCACGCCTGCGAAGGTTTCTGAATTAGTAAAACCATCATCTTCTCCTTATATTCGAATGCGTACCTACACCATTCATCCGATTGCAATGAAACTTTGGTGAGTTGTCGTGCGCATGCTCACGAAGATTTCTGAATCATCTTTTACTTCTATTTGTATGCGTTCTTATACCATTCATCTGATTGCAATGACATTTTGATCAAGTGTCGTGCCCTTGCCCGCAAAGGTTTCTGAATTAGTACAATCATCTTTTTCTTCTTCTATTTGTATGCGTTCTTATGCAATTCATCCGATTGTGATGAAATTTTGACCAGTTGTTGTGCGCACGCCCGCAAAGGTTTCTGAATTACTGCAACCATCTTTTTCTTCTTCTATTTGGATGCGTTCTTATGCAATTCATCCGATTGTGATGAAATTTTGACCAGTTGTTGTGCGCACGCCCGCAAAGGTTTCTGAATTACTGCAACCATCTTTTTCTTCTTTTATTTGTATGCGTTCTTATGCCATTCATCCGATTGTGATGAAATTTTGACCAGTTGTTGTGCGCACGCCCGCGAAGGTTTTTGAATTAGTACAACCATCTTCTTCTTCTTCTATTCGTATGCGTTCCTATACCATTAATCCGATTGCAATGAAACTTTGGTGAGTTGTCGTGCGCACGCCTGCGAAGGTTTCTGAATTAGTAAAACCATCATCTTCTCCTTATATTCGAATGCGTACCTACACCATTCATCCGATTGCAATGAAACTTTGGAGAGTTGTCATGCGCATGCCCACAAAGATTTCTGAATTAGAAAATCATCTTCTTCTACCATCCGTATGCGTTCCTATACCATTCATCCGATTGCGATGAAACTTTTGTCAGTTGTTGTGCGCACACCTGCAAAGGTTTCTAAATTATTATTATATAAAATACAAGGTTTGTTTGTTCCATTTAATTTTGATTTTTTTTTTTACTACAATATATTAATAACATTAATAACGTTTTCATATTTTGGATTCGATTTTAATTTAGTGTTCTTATGTTTGACCTTTACTCCTATTAGAATTATTTTCATAATGCCATATTGTATTACACAGATATTTTAATATTAAAAAAATAATTACCTCTTATTATTTTTCAAATATCTAAGATAAATATAACCACGAAGCGACCCTGTGCGAAGCCGGGTACTTCAGCTAGTCTAATATATAAAAATTAATATTTGTGTGTTTGTGTGTTTGTTTGTTCGTATTTAATGCGCAGCCATACCGTTCATCCGATTGCGATAAAACTTTGTAAACTTATTGCTTGCACTTGCGGGAAGAGTATAGGCTATACTAATATATAAAAATGAATGTCTGTCTGTCTGTATGTCTGTCTGTCTGTGTGTCTGTCCCGTATGCGTTCCTATACCATTCATCCGATTGCAATGAAATTTTGGTAAGTGGTTGTATGCATATCCATAAAGGTTTCTGAATTAGAAAAATCATCATCTTCTTCTTCTCCTTCATTCTATCTTCTTTTATTCGTATGGTTCCTATACCATTCATCCGATTGCAATGAAATTTTGGCAAGTGGTTGTATGCACACCCATAAAGGTTTCTAAATTAGAAAAATCATCATCTTTTTCTTCTTCTTCATTCTATCTTCTTTTATTCGTATGGTCCCTATACCATTTATCCGATTGCGATGAAACCTTCATCAGTTGTTGTGGTAACACCCGCAATGGTTTTTGAATTAGTACAACCATCTTCTTCTTCTTCTTCTTCTTCTTCTTCTATTCTATATTCTTCTATTCGTATGCGTTCCTATTCCATTCATCCGATTGCAATAAAATTTTCGTCAGTAATTGTGCCAACACCCGCAAAGGTTTCTGAATTAGTACAACTATCTTCTTCTTCTTTTTCTTCTTCATTCTATCTTCTTTTATTCGTATGGTCCCTATACCATTCATCCGATTGCAATGAAACCTTCATCAGTTGTTGTGGTAACACCCGCAATGGTTTTTTAATTAGTACAACCATCTTCTTCTTCTTCTTCTTCTATTCTATATTCTTCTATTCGTATGCGTTCCTATTCCATTCATCCGATTGCAATAAAATTTTCGTTAGTAATTGTGCCTACACCCGCGAAAGTTTCTGAATTAGCACAACCATCTTCTTCTTCTTCATCTTCATTCTATCTTCTTTTATTCGTATGGTCCCTATACCATTTATCCGATTGCGATGAAACCTTTGTCAGTTGTTGTGGTAACACCCGCAATGGTTTTTGAATTAGTACAACTATCTTCTTCTTCGTCTTCTTCTTCTATTCTATATTCTTCTATTCGTATGCGTTTCTATTCCATTCATCCGATTGCAACAAATTTTTCGTCAGTATTTGTGCCAACACCCGCGAAGGTTTCTGAATTGGTACAACCATCTTCTTCTTCTATTCGTATGCGTTCCTATACCATTCATCCGATTGCAATGAAATTTTGATCAACTGTTGTGCTCACGCCGCAAAGGTCTCTGAATTGTTACAACTATTTTCTTTTTCTTCTATTCTATCTTCTTCTATTTGTATGCGTTCTTATACCATTCATCCGATTGCGATGAAATTTTGACCAGTTGTTGTGAGCACGCCCGCGAAGAGTTCTGAATTAGTACAACCATCTTCTTCTTCTTCTATTCGTATGCGTTCCTATACCATTCATCCGATTGCAATGAAACTTTGGTGAGTTGTTGTGCCCTTGCCCGCAAAGGTTTCTGAATTACAACAATCATCTTTTTCTTCTTCTATTTGTATGCGTTCTTATGCCATTCATCCGATTGTGATGAAATTTTGACCAGTTGTTGTGCGCAAGCCCGCGAAGGTTTTTGAATTAGTACAACCATCTTCTTCTTCTTCTATTCGTATGCGTTCCTATACCATTAATCCGATTGCAATGAAACTTTAGTGAGTTGTCATGCGCATGCCCACGAAGGTTTCTGAATTAGAAAATCATCGTCTTCTACTATTCGTATGCGTTCCTATACCATTCATCCGATTGCGATGAAACTTTTGTCAGTTGTGTGCGGTTTCTAAATTATTATTATATAACATACAAAGTTTGTTGTTTGTTTGTTCCATCCAATTTTGATTTTTTTTTTACTACATATTTATAACATTAATAACGTTTTCATATTTTGGATTCGATTTTAATTTAGTGTTCTTATGTTTGACCTTTACTCCTATTATAATTATTTTCATATTGCCATATTGTATTACACAGATATTTTAATATTAAAGAAATAATTACCTCTTATTATTTTTCAAATATCTAAGATAAATATAACCACGAAGCGACCCCGTGCGAAGCCGGGTACTTCAGCTAGTAATAAATAAAATTCACAGCTACTCGTATTTAAGCCGCTGACTCGTTCAATATAATTATGTACTGGAATATAATGCTTAGGTATTACTTTTGATTGTATAAATTACGAATACTGATTTATCAAAATGTCACTCGACTCGTAACTATCTCAGTAGATAATATGTACTGTCATTGTATTTATACTATCGTACCGACCGTTACGCTGCAAATACAACTCGCTCTTGCATACACCTTCGACTTCTTCATCATCATCCTCAACACCATAACCCACACATCGAACACTACAATATTATAATATATAAAACAATTATTAAATATCAAATTAGCTCCAACCTCCACGGAGTTAATAGCCGGCCTATCAAACCGAGCCATCCCGAACCACACCTGATCTTAGGGGTCGCTAAGACTTTAGCAATAATTATACCTTGGAGTGCCTCGGGTGTAGTTACCCAAGACTGAGGTCTCCACGTACTTACGTGTGTCCTGATCGATTTTACTAGGCTTACAAATGCCAGTAGAAGAGAGAACATAATGGATGTAAACACATATTATTATTGGTACCTTGAAACAAGCCACAAAGGCCATTCTCCAATATTAGCGAAAAGTGCTTCAGTTGTATGACGGTTAGTGGTAATTAGGTAGGACGCAGGTGGCTAAATTGATAAATCTGATTTGCCAAAATCCGATGGATAATAAATTCAAGTCTTGTTCGGTGCCATATTTTTTTAAAAATATTATTTCTTACACATAATATTATATTCCTGAAGTGTTGATATAATATGAATTTTATTTCGGCAACGTAAAATCAAAAAGACATTTAACTGTCAATTGCTTCATATAATATCACCATTTTTATTACAGGCAATGACATAGCAATCAGTTATCTCATGCTTGCTCATCAAAACAACTCGTAGTCGTTACACACTGCGGTCAACAGGTTTCTCAATCATAACCTAGTTCAACAATGACTAGTATGATTAATTAACGTAGATAAACGGTGATTGTAGCGAAGGACGATTCGTAAGAGACACTGTCAACTCTCACTTCTCACTCAAAACTCGTCATCTGACATTTGTATCTCGAGCACAGACTCCTAAGCTTGTCTCAATCATCATAACTACCGGATCGCGACTCGGTCTGAGCATTTAGCTCACCGTGATACGTTATACTCATAAAGAAAATAAGGTACTGTTCGGTTATACGGAATACAGCGGAAAACACATTTTGAAAATACCCGATATACTGGATTATTTGTTAGTTTGGGTTAGTTTAGGTTAGGTTAGGTTTGGTTAGGTTAACCTAACAAATAATCCAGTTTATCGGCTATTTTCAAAATGTGTTTTCCGCTGTATTCCGTATAACCGAACAGTACCGAAAATAAACATCTACACCACTACCGTCTTTATCATCTCATCATCTGCTCCCTCGTGAACCCCAAATATGTAAACAAAAAAATAAAAACAAATATAAATTTAACTTATTTAAAATCAACCAAATGTTGAGAATCAAGTGTTTTTTTCTTCTTTTTTAAAATCTTTTTCTACAAAGTACCTAGTTACATATTGTTTGAATCTAGTTTCATGCGGAAATAAGTATGTGTTGTTGTGAAAATTGATTAATGTAACTCCGTTGCATTAGTAGGAAATTAAAATGTTTACTTAGCGTTTCTCATGGAAAAAAAAACAATATATTCTTCCATTCACTAAGTAAGTAGGTATGTACGTGAAAAAAATCACTGTGTAGACTTCCCGGCCTTGAATATCGATAGGTCTTCACGTTGGAAAACGAATTTATTGGAAATGCAATCGACTGTGAAGGCGCATGTCGAACGGAAGGCTGCATTGTAGGAGAGCTCTTATGTAGATGAAGGTTGTACTGCACATTGCACCAGCCGGTGCAAATAGTATATGAACTCGTGCACAGTGGCGTGCATTTAATTTTAAGAAAACTGAAAGTAGTATGGACATTTAAAAATAGTAGATAGACATATAACGCATAATCATTGCATTCCGGGCACCGTGTTTCTAATAATTATATTTATGAAATATTTTGAAAACCTATTGTAATCTCGTTACTCCTAAAGTCATACCAAGTTACACCTAGTATCCCTCACAAACATCTCGTCTCTGTTCTGGCAGAACACACTAACTGGAGAATACTAGTTTTAAGTAATTTGACTTTGAAGTTGTTAAAATGTTTGAAATGGTCTATCATGTGAGTTTATTAAGTAATCGTAAGAAGGATGACTTTAAAAAAAGACTGTTTATTTATTAAGAAGGTTTCCAGATGGTAAAGTTTGAAATAAGGAACATTTTTGTATAACTAACTCAATATGTCATTTTTTCGAATTAGTGTCTTCCGCCAGAACATTGACGACCTGTTCTTGAAGCTCAGTATACAGTTGTTTTAATCTTCGTAAGGTGCTATGATTTGCTACCGTAAAGCAGCACCGCCAGAATGGACAAGTCAAATAGGCAGTATTTGGTATACCACCAAGCAGCCTTTCATCACGTGCTGCGGATGCCAGAAGATAACCTCAACCTAGCTTGTCTGTTCTTCAAGCCAACCGGATTCCGGCGTCTTGGAAGGTCGCTTAATACTATAGAATGTATACGGTGGAATTACGGGATAGTAAATGACCTGGAGTGATTCAAGAAGACTGGCTAGCGACGGGGATTCTTGGAGGCAACGCGTGGTGTCCATATGCTCCAACTAAGGGGCGGATATGGCTGAAGAAAAAGAAGATTTGTATAATACACTCAATAGTGAAAGTTGCATTCATTAATTGAGATAGCATTTTACTAGGTTTACGTCGATTAATAAAAATAATAATATTACAAATTTTTGAGGTTAGGTTAGGTTAGATTTTGACAATGGTGTCGAATGGGAAATAGACAGAAAGTTGTTTATTCTCCCAAGGTGCAGAACCAACCTGCCACTGGTAATGCCAATTGGGAGGGCGATAACTATGTTCAACGAAATTGCTTCGGGTGCTGATATATTCCACCTACGTGAGAATGAGTTTAGGAGGACGTTGTTTTATAAATTCTTAAAATAGGGTCTGCTTAACTCATCCGGTGTACTTCCTTGCACCTATCTAATTTATCTACGGATCTATCTCCTTTTTTTATGTAATACTGTTATATTTATATATCTTTGTTTCTAAATGTCATATTGTGAACGTCTTAAACTTGTAATTTGTAATGTCCACAATATTTAAAAAAAAAATTGAAAAAAAAAATTAAAAAATAGTTATTTCGGTTGAGATGCCATCATCAAGGCTACAAAGATAGAATATTAGATTCTACTTTTTTTTAAATTATTTTACTCATAGTAAGAGATGGCCTCCTCCCCCTCTCTCACTACAGTAACTATTCAGGAAAAATACTCTGATAAATACGTAGAAACCGTATTTCATTAATTAACTGTACTTTAAAATACTGTATGGGTTTCATGCACTCATGCGTAATATTTATACAGTCGCAATCTAGGCGATGTCATTTTATAATGAAGCTATCGATGTAACCACCAATCACGTCGAATTTTATTGGAAATATGAATGGGTATTATTTAAATTAATAAACAATACATATAAACTTTTATTCTTAAACCGCCTAAGAAAGTCTTCAAATTTTAGTAGTGACGTAATTGCGCAACTTTTAAATAAATGTCACGATTTGATAAACAAATAAATAGGTACAACATGTTATATTACAGCCGTATTCATACAGTCACGAACCGCACTCAACGCAGTTAGTGGTTTATCGGCCGAATAAGAAAACTATAACAAATGCATACGTCACGTAGATGCGTACAGGAATGCGCACCAAACTTAAAATGGCGGTGATCTGCGCGAGCTGTCAGTGTTACTTTAATATACGTCTAAAATGAGTTCATCACAATAAGCGTTTAGTAGAAAACTTGAAACCTTCGTAGATTTTATAGATTATTGTGAAAATGTATGTGAAACAGAAAGGAGGAGACGCTTGCGATTGCAAAAAAGATACATCAAATAGTATCTATTTAGAGTTTATGTAAAAAGACACTATAATATTATATAGTATAAGAGAAAGGGTAGTTTAATACTTGGGTTCTCATTTTACTAAAACTAAAAACACAGTGTTTTTACTTAGCAGGGTAGATTACTCAATCGTGCGAAACGGTCGATGGGAATCGTCGAGTTGGCGAACCATCTCGTGTAATTTTGGTATAATGATAAAAATGACATATACGCCAAGCCGGACAGGCACTGCTCTTTTACCCATATAAATGGCATACCACTGAACATGAAAATGTGAAAATAATTCACCTTGTGGTTTGTTTACTTTTCCAAGAAAACGATTCAACCCAGTTGTTTTGAAATTTCATTAGTTAACATATTTCCCTAACATATTTTCAAGACGTTCAGCGCATTGCATTTCAATTATCGATCACGATAATGTATTTTATCACAATTATGAAAATAATTACAAGATAAAAAGAACTTTTTATACAACACATTTTTAAATTTTCTGTTGAATCATATAAACTGGACAATTCTCTGTATTGATAAAAACTTTTTATTGTACTTGATAGAAATACTGAATAAATATTATAGAGTATCATCTTGACATTTCATATTGATTTCCATAGTAACGCACGTATATATTAATAATTTAGATGATATTAGACACTTAACAACCAATAATAGTGAGTAGTAAATATAACTTTTAACGATTTTTTTCCCGAAACATACAAAACAGAATTTAATTAACTGAAAATGAATTCAATTCTGCTTAAAGATGGCCAAAAGTATTAAAAGAATGCATTGTCGTCGTGTTCTGATATATTCTAAAAGTTTCAAAATTTTAGCTAGTCGGGAAGTTAGTTAAAAATCTTGGACAAACAAGAAAAAAAATATACTGCACAAAAAAAAAATCGGACAAACAAGAATACGAGCTAATAAAAACGTGGTAAAATGTATACTTACCTACTTTACGATGATTCAAGTTGATGAGTCAGAAAATCCGATTTGGCCCGTTTTTACATTTAAGAAAACATCACAAAAACTGTGTCCGTTTTATACATACTAAGTCATATATTATATATATAATAATCATATTTAATGACATAAAATGATGATGATGAAATACGCCATTTGCAAGGAAATTTCATGTTATTTATAATACATATTGAATATATTAGTTACCATTTAATAAATGGTCTAATACATCTAGAGATATATTGATTTTATTTTACAATATATGTTTTTTTAATGGCACCTGATTGTATATCTGTGATCTACCGACAATAAATTGGTAGAGCAAAAAATACACAAATAATAAACTCACTGACTCGACTTGAATTTAGCACGATGATCCAACGATTGTGGTGACATATTGGCTTGATGTCGTAAACTTTCGTATTATGCTTCACGCGTGACGCTCCTTGTTAATGCTGTCAGCTTTACCGTTGCTTTTATAATGATAGTCGTTTGAGTTTATTCATTTCTTTAATAGACAATATAAAACATCGGTATGTGTACTTATGTATGCGCGTTAGAAGTTATACTTCTTTGGCGTAACAAAACAAAAACAAAACTTGTGATAAACTAGATTCCTCGACTAGCTCTTAATTATCTTGTTAAATTACACACTCAAGAAAAAGGACCGCTTATTGGAACGCCGTTGAATTATTTCTATACACTTTAACTTATATTACTAAATTATGTGAATGTTTCTCGTTGGTTTTATTTTTAAAGTACCAACTGTCAGTCTGACGTTTAATCGTTTGTTTACGTTAAGAATTGCAAATGGCCGACAATAATAAATTCGCTGCCTAGGCAACGGAACAATTCTAAACTATAATATTATACTGTATAATCGTCAAGATTTCAGTATCATACTGTGGCGTAAAGGTAGTGCGTTCGGCTGATAACCGAACAATCGGTGGTTCAAATCCAATCGAGTGCGTTTTTTTTCGTGTGAAAAAATAAATTATGTGTTACATGTCACACGCCAAAAATACACTCTGATCTGATTTTCAAAACGCGCTAAAAGAAGTATAACTTCAAAAATACATGTTTTATTAAAATAATAATAAAGTTTAAAACTCTAAACATGTAAATAATACAAAAAAAATATAATTAAAGTAGCTAACTATACAACTTATTGATAATATATTCATAAGATTGAGAGTTAGTCCGCAAAAAGGTTATATACCTACCAAAGTGATTGCTAAATTGTTAAAAACTTTTTCCCATCATGAATGATCCAGCATTAATAATTTCCAGTTAACCAAGGAGTTGAACATCGTTACATACCATCAGTCATATAGGTATACCAACTAACCCTGCTAGCGATTCTACAAAGGTGGCTGATCTATCGCAGTCCATATTTCAAAACAGAATAACAAAATTGCTGGACATGTTGTCAGTACATGGATATAACGTATCGAAAACTCTTCTCTGCGAGAACGTTCAGCATTATAGGGTTTAATTAAGGGTTTCAGAGACGCATTGACTGTCCTTGCTGGAGTGCTCCCGATTGTCTAGGATATTATTCACAATCTAATGCATGCCAACCAACATATTATCAATCTACATATTATACACTTGCAATTAAAATCAAAGAAACAATATTGATGTTCTCAATCGTTATTAAAATAATATATCATATTTCTCTTGTTAATCTTATCCATGATGGTTGATAATAAGAGGACAAAAAACCACGTGCGTCGAGAGCAGATGCTGTGGATGCACTGAGTCGTATACTAGTATTTGTGCATCACTTAAGCTGGACTTTCGAGTGTAATATTTGTCACGGGACCCACCCATTGAATCATGAATCACAAACCCATTTTTTTTCTCGCGGACATAATCATTTTTTTATGAAATTTAACTTGTTAGTTGAGTGACAGTATTATAATTTGATGGTATCTTGATGGCGCAGGTGCCGCATTTCCGATCCCTGAATTCTAGGATGATGCCACGTCTCGAAACCCTCAACTGTCCGCGACGTCTGCCGGTTAAGCGTTTATATATCTATGCCATACTACATTATAGAAACGGATTGAGAAAACATAACAGCAAATCGTACACAGTTTCAGATCTAGCGTAAGGTCTAGATTGCTGAGGAGACATCTGATTTTGAGAAAGACACTTTTTGCTATCTCAAGTCTGGTTATTATCCAATTATTATTGTCTCACGTTCTTAAATATTTATAATGGGTTACACATTAATAACAAAACCTGTGTTGGTATTTGGTGCCACAAAATATGCTTAGAGAATGGACGTGACTAAGGATTGCAATACCGGTATTTTGAAAACCTGTATCATTGTATTCATCTATACAGAATACCTACTAGTTTTATAATCGAAATACCGGTTTATTAAAAAATCAAATTGCATAAAACTATATCTAAAATTACTGAATCATCTAATTGAAGTAAAATAATAACAAAAACATCAACCACATATTTATTTTATTTTTGACATTGGTTTTGGACCAAATAACCTTACAAAAAAGTTCTTGACTCGGATAATGACAGAGTTCTGTCCGAGCGATATAAAGTTTTCTCTCGACTCGGCTCGGTGACGGCATTAAAAATGAAAATATAAATGTTTTTAACAAAAATTGGTATCTTATATAAATTACCGAAAAACCGGTATTGATGTTTTCATTTGGTATTGCAATTCCTAATGTGATATAGTGGGTGGTAAAGGTAATTTCAAAGCCACGTAATCTTTTAGCTACATATTATACCTTTAACTTCAAGTGACATACTCTTTAACAGCATTTCTTTCTTTTTCAGTCAGTCTTGTTTCAAATATATCAATTTTTATCTGATTTTTTAGCTAAAAGCTCACAATTCTATACATTTTTATCTGATCCTGTTTACTAAAAGCTCTCAATTCTGAATAATAGAACCAGGTGTAGGCGAGATTTATATCGTGTTGTTTTGGTTTTTCTTTGACAAGGTTCTATTCCTCAGAATCTTTTGGAAATCAAAATAGCACCTGATGGCAAGGTTAATCTGGCGATTTATTTCGTCCCTTGTATTATTTGTATTTGTGACAAGGGATCCGAGATATATAAATGACTCCCACATTTCAAAAGGCCGCCAACAATATGTAAGACTCTAAGATCTAGTGGCATACAAAATAATTTACACTTCAGTTTTTAGTTAACAACGTTTTTTAATTATAATTTTTCCTTTCTCCTTCATTAGGTACTCGTCGTTTCTGATTCGTTATTCTATCTACACTCGAATGAATTATTAGGTGTATGAATACGAACGCTAGTCTAAGTATGTCGAAAGTGATCTATATACATATTCATAATTATTAATCTGAGCGCGGACGTTGCTTAGAATAAAAGCAAGATTATAATGTAAAGTTTACACTTTCCCAAACTTTTCCTGCGATGGAAAACTTAAAATTTTAATTTATCATCTTGTTTATTTTATAAGGTAGGTAAATAATAAATAATTAATTAATTAAAAATTATTTTTAAAACATAAAATAGGTATAATCGAATTCTTAATGACTTTGATGATTTTGGGTACTTACCTAATTTGCAAATCTTCTTGATATCAGGCACAATATTAAAAAGTTGAATATTTTTGTATCTGGTTTGACGTTGAGCTTGTTTTTGGATTTTGATTTCGTTGCATCATAATGAAAAAATCCTGCTATGCATAAATATGTCGTAGTTAACAGTATTAAAACAATAATAGCTTGTTTTGACGCACTGGAGTACCAACTCTTCTGATAAATTCGCGTAACACCTATGGAGAAACCCTGGTGTCGAGTGTCAGTTGCGATGACCAGAGATGCCAGATCGGATGTTGGATTTTGATAAACGGGCCAGGAGCCGTGATAGTTTGAAATATAACCCATTGTCTCTCTTAATCAATAGCTTATAGAAGGAAACTTGCTTGTAGGTAACCAAAAAAAGTACTAATGCCGACATATTTATGGGACTTGAGTTTGAATTTTATTATATCTTTAATATTTTACTAAAAACCGATCAAACTTGCTCCAAAGTGTCATGGTTCGATTGTCCATATAACTGTCTTCTGAGCTATAATTAAATTTTGATTAGGGTATACGTAAAATAACACACATAAAATTAACTATAATATGAATTCGCATCACAGCGGAAAAATATAATATATTTTATAAAGATAAAACATTTCTCTCGTTAGATTATTATTATCATTTGATTTCACGTACACTGTTCAATATTTCCGGTAAGCTTAATAACACACAGGATGCTGTAATTCGATAATATGATGCTAATTCTGACGTTATTTGTGTAAAAAACGTATATTTTTTATGCGTGTAAATACTCTAAATTACTGCAGCCTGCCTTATTTGATTTTTATTTTTGATAATTTATATACCTAATATTATATATAGGATACACACGTATATTTGTATTATATGGGTCGGAATACGTACAATCAAGTAATAATATGTACAGATAGGTGGCTCTGTTTTTCATATATTTAAAAAAATAATATTTTTCATTTAAATAACGGCCCACATGCTCAGCGTACGTCAAAATGGAGCTTTTATGCTATTTTCAAAGCATGATCCTGGACATTCCTTAAACGTTGTAGATAATCTATTTACATAATTTTGAAGCCATATTATCCTTTATATTTATTTTAAACATTTGATGTTCAAACATGTTCAAACACGCGCGTTACCATGATCTTACTCCCTACTTTATTTATGGCTACGGCCGTATGTTGTAGCTTAGCCACTGGGAAATGCCAATAGAAATGGCGTATTTCAAAAAAATACTACCTTATTCTTAGGTCAATAATTATTATAAAGCAATCATTATTCGTAGGATGTTTATCACAATTGAATGGTCAAAAACATAGCTTATAATCAATATCTTTAAAAATATCTTTAAAATTATCTTTAAATGTGTAAATCTTGCCCATTTTTTGAATAATAAAATGCCTAATTCTTGTCAAATTTGGGATCACAGAGATTATCATTATAATTTTATATTGTAAATATTTCACTATAATAATGTCAACATAAATTTTACTAAAAATAGTTTTATAAATGATTTTAAAAATTAATAAATATAAAAAATCTTAACTTCACATGGACGTACTGAAATATGACTATATTCTAAAACATTAGAGCAAGAGGTTTAAAAGAATACTATTTTATGTAATAAAAATACTTTATGAAGTCATCAAATGTTTAAAATAAATATAAAGGATAATAAGGCTTTAAAATGATGTAAATAGATTATCTACAACGTTTAAGAAATGTCCAGGATCATGCTTTGAAAATAACATAAAAGCTCCATTTTGACGTACGCTGAGCATGTCCTCCCTTTGAATTAAATCTATTGCGTCATTTACGTCAATGAAAATTGCTCATTGCAGTTTATGGTCTACAAATAATTCCATGATACCGTCTATAAATAATTATAAAATATATTATTATCTACTGTAATAATATAATCTAAATATATCTAATAGGTACACCTTTTCTTGAAGCCTCTCACCTGGTCGTTTGATATACAGTGAGTCACCGACGACGGTGATATTGTTATATCGCGACAGCTGAACGACAAAGCTTTGAAAAGGTAAGGGTTTCACGACAATATAAAGATGGTTTTATGATGTTTTTCGATCCATCTATTCGTCAAACGCACGTTGCAAAAGGGACGTGACCGAAACCCCGCCGAGACTGTGACGTGACTTTAGCCAGTCCTCGTGTTAGCCATAAACGTTATTCTCTCACAACTAAAGGTAAATATTGATATTTATACTTCAAAATGAATATGATTATACTGTTATAAAATTAGTATTTTTTTCTCATAACGTTTCTTATCGATAATATTATTGAAGTGATACTTTTAAACCAATAGCGCCTGTGCACGTGCATGGATTTACTTGCAACAATAGTGTGTATATTGTGAGGGGAAGTGAAGGTTGATGGATGTGGTAGGTAGGTTGACTTCAATGAATCGAAGGTGGATGCGTGATTAGTAAATACCTAATTTATTAAACTCATCAATAAATGATAAAAAAATTACAGACAGTAGTTGGTAGTTAAATATGAGTTTGACAATTTAAATTACGACGACGTGTTATGAGAAAAGTTACTTAATCGGCGATCAGACATTCGACCGTAGGATGGAAAGAATTTATGACGTGTGGTAACAGATCTCTAGCGCCCCGAGCTTTTATATCGATTCCAGACAAAGGAACTCTACAACGGCTTGGGGCCTACGACTTGAAGATGCATGTCACTGTTTATTGCATGAACTACGCAGGATTCACGCAAATATGATACCATCTGCATTTCCTAGTTGCGTTATAAAATAATATAAAATAATTAACGATACATTCTTAAATACAATGTTGCTGAAAGTGCGTTCTAAATTATTACAAATAGATAATTTTATCAAGAAAGCATTGTATGTTGTTATTAAATTGGCGTCGGGAAATAACTGAGGCGGGTTGACTGACCCCTGGTACGTGCCTTCAACCAGATTTCATAAATGATGTAACAAGCCTTTCTTATCAACTAACTTACAAAGTAGCATAAGTTATTGGGTACTTAGGTAACTATCATAACTTATATACTATGATGGGAGATCCATGGTACACCCACATGTATTTTAAACCATAGAGGTATTAAATATAAAGAGGGGCAAGGACTCGGCTTTCTTATACAACTAAATGAAGCAGGCCAACAATAGCCAACAACTTACGAGAAATAGCGACGCGATAAAAAAATGCAAGGCATTCAGAGGAATTACTTTGGTCATTATAATGTGCCCATATAATTGATATCGTTAATTTTGCCGAAAATTGATTACCAGCCAGCCTCACCATACTTTTTTTTATATAACCTGCCTGCTTCACCATACTTTCATATAACCTGCCGCCCCTAGATTTATACGTACAAGTGTTGACTGTCTCACCAATCTCATTCTTCAAGAGTAAGCGAGACGCGATGTTGTCATTCTATAGTACTCTTAGACAGGTTGTGAAAATCGGTTAACGTCAAAATGAGTCAACGCGGTATAGTTCGTTTACCGGAAGGTTCGCCACTATCGTTCTACTGCACAGGCGCAGATATTGAGCAAATCCCAACTGTCGAGTGAAAACTCAAAAGCTTCCAAGTTTTTTGATTCACGCATGCAATCTTGCAACTTGCATGATAATACATGTTTACACGTACATTTTCTTGATAATACGTACTATCAGCAGTAAATCTAATGCATGTGTAAACGGGGTAAGTACCTATAGGAATTGATTGTCAATTTTATCACCTAGAGACCCGCCAAGTCCACTTGTGCATAGTGCGCACTTGTATGAGAATAGGGTAATTACTGCGTTCGAAATGGGCAATTTTACGAACCGGAGCGCTCGATAATTTTCCGAAGATTATATAAAAAGATTGTCTTTACTTAGTCGATTTTTTGTTATATACCTATCAAGATTAGACGGTTTGCTGGGACAATTTTGTGGGATGCAAAATTTGGGCATAATATTGTCGGCAAGGTAGATGAGAATTGAGCTAAGTTTTCAGTTTAAAAACTTTAAAAATTACATTTAAATATGTAAATGATTAATTCACGAATCCTCATGCAATTATTCATTTTTCCACGAGACGGAGCGATAATCGAAGAATTCACGAACAGGAGCTGCGCTCCGGTGTGTTCCGGTCCATTTCGAGCGCTGGGTAATTAAGAAGACGGCAATAAAATTTACTAACCACCGGTTTTTACAGAGATATTTTTCCAAACATAAACTACAATAAATCTACTATAAATTGAAAGGAATGTAACTAAAGTAATGAATCTATTGTATTTAACTCATTTCATAAGAAATAGTAAAGAGGTGCTCTTTACACATCGCTACCTCAAAGCAACTATAAGATAAAGTAAAAAAATCGATTGTGAGATAAGCATGCCAATCCTATATAATGAATCATTGAGATTTAAAAGAAATGTAATACCCCATTTAAAAGAAAAAAAATGTTT
Organism: Rhyacophila brunnea; assembly: GCF_057557595.1. Taxonomy (NCBI): domain Eukaryota; kingdom Metazoa; phylum Arthropoda; class Insecta; order Trichoptera; family Rhyacophilidae; genus Rhyacophila; species Rhyacophila brunnea. The sequence goes on along the minus strand of NW_028232893.1, from coordinate 15,149,367 downwards.
GTTTCGCATTTATTAAAATTGTCCTGTGACTTCAAAGCAACACTGGGATAACTAAAATACCCCACTATTAATAATTGTCCACAAAACATCTAACCATTACCATATATTATTATTATAAACCGCAGAATAAACAATACATAGTTAACTATTTCGGGTTTGGGTCGAAATCCCGATGGCCGGAATCCCGAAGGCCGAAATCCCGAATGCTGAAATCCCGAATGGCCGAAATCCCAAAAGATTTTGGCCTTCGGGATTTCGTCCAGCACCCAACTATTTCATTGGTATGACACTCATATTAAAATTAAATTATCTCGAAACTAGTATTTTTGACTTCTTACATTGTTTTCAGATAGCGACATATATATGTATAAATATTAACTAAGCTAACATGCATCATCATGCACCAAGGCCATACCCCGTAGAGCTTGTGATCTCTCGACTTTTTTTTATTTCTCGAGATTTCAGAATTCTCGAAATCAATGTCCTCGAGAATCCGAGATTATTTTTGATTTCTGGAAAATTATAGTGATTCTCGAGAAATCAACATTATTATAATGAAATTACATCTTCTTTTTTGTTTTTAGTTTAGTTTAGTTTTTCTGGATTACTTTTGTTTAGTTTTTTTTTTGGATCTAAGTCGAGAGATTTTTTTCAGTTCATCCGGTCATTTTTTTCGCCGAGAAAATTAAGAAATTTCGCTCGGGAGCATGGTCAAGATTTTTTTGGGCTTTACTAATAGTTTCGCAGTTTGTCGAGAACTGAGAATTTATGAAATTTCCCAAAATTTGAGGTTGGCTTTCTATGATTATTTCTCGAGAACTCTCGATCACAATAATATATTATACGCATATATATGTGTTTATATTAATTTTCAACGTTTTACATTAAATTTATAGTCTTATTTAATTAAAATGCGATGCAATTTTCGTTCATATCACTGAACTCAGCATTATACCCTCTTTAAAGATTTCCGTTCTTTTTTTTACACATACGGCAAATATTTTTTCTTTCAGTCTAATATGTGCTGGTTTTAATAAAATTAAAAGTTTGCAACAATTCCGCAGTACGATACTGGTTGGATATGTGACAGTTCCTGATCCGCCTCTGTTAGTCGCACATAATTAATGTGAGTTTGTCGACGCGTGTGATGTGGACAGATTCAATATGTCACTTCCGGGATGTCTAAAATAAATAGTATCCAAAAGGCATTTTAGTAAAACTGGATATACACGAAAGGTTTCGATAAAAAATATAACAAGACCTGTCTGTTCTCGCTCGTAAAAGAATCTTGCTATCTGAATCTCAATGAATGGAGAACCATTTGACTTGATGCTCAATCTCTGGTACTCACGGCTGAACTCGGGTAAAATAAAATGCTGTCTGATCTACGGTTGTATTCTGATGATACTGCTTTACGATAACGAGCCGTGGCATCTCTGTCGAAAGCTCGTAACAACCGTATAATATTGAGCTTTAAAAATATATGCATTTGGCGGTTCTAGGAGAATTACCCACTAGAAAAAAGCACACTAGACTCTAGACATTAATTTTCCAGCCATAATCCCCTGTATAAACCCTTCTTCAAATAATAACCCTATCAAATTATATTTTTTATCCATTATTTTTTGTGTCAAGGAAAATTTTATTTATTCATAAAAAATACCTAAATAACATAGACCCGATTGAGAGGTGTTGCCGTCACATAGACAGTAGTCATCGTCTTTTGATATTAATTTTGCATTAAGGCTATACTTCAGCTGAGGCATGGTCTAAAAAGCTCGTGACTAGGCGATGCGCGGATTGTGCAAATGACGCGAGCCGAACGAAATATAATTTGTCATAAAATTAAACATGCGTCCTTTAAATGTTATATTTATTTCAATTTCAATTTATTTCTTTTTTTACATATTGTGGACATTACAAATTATACGTTTAAGACGTTCACAACATGACATAAAAAAGAGATAGATAGTATGTTATTAAACAGTAGAAATATGTACATACAAACATATTAATTATATAGATACATGGAAATACAACGGATGAGTTAAGCAGACCCTATTTTAAAAATTTATAAAATAACGTCCACCTATACTCATCCTCACGTAGGTGGAATATATCAACACCCGAAGCAATTCCGTTGAACATAGTTATCGCCCTCCCAATTGGCATTACCAGTGGCAGGTTGGTTCTGCACCTTGGAAGAATAAACAACTGATGTTCTCTATTTCTAAGATAGTTATCAGGGACACACAGGTCAACACTGCCCAGAATGGCAGAGTTCTCATTTATACCTCGTATAAGTCGAAAAAAATACGTAGCTAAATAAAGATTTCTTCTAAATTGCAAACTGCAGTATGTAAGCATGCCTAAGAGAAAGTCAGTTTATAATAGTTATATATAATATGTAAGTCGGTCAATAATAATGGTATATTCATTGACATGTTTTCTTTTTCAAGTACATGAGGAACGTTTTTTAGTCATCTTTACACGATTTAAGAATAATATATTCCTCTGACGCCATTACAAAACAAATTGACGTGCGAACAGGTCGACTATATGCTCTCCGACTGGCAACGCGGCCAAAATTTCGTTCCACATACTGTTGAAAATTATTTGCCGTTTCACTTATGTACATTGCAATGACTTGTAGCGAATATTAGTATCATTATTTGCCTTCGTCTCGTGCCATTTTTTCAGTTTAATTTTCTAAAATTTAGACTTTATAATAATTTACGTCGTATTGTGAAGTTATTATATTATTAAAAAGGTCGTTTACTTGATTCCAGAAATACTTTCTGACGGATCACTATAAACTTTAGTATAATCTTTAAACGTATAGCCAGCGAGTTAATATTGGACACAGGAAGTTTAATGATCAAAGTTTGACCGTAGAATCTGAAAAATAAATGTCTACGACAGTATTTAACTGGATGAACCTTTTTCATATAATTGACTAAAAGGTCTCTGCTAGGTTATAGAACTTTTTATTAGAATGGTTATAAAATCTGAACGCTTATATAACAGAAAACAATAGTAGTGGTCGCGGTCAAAGCATAATTTTAATACCATGAATTATATAATAAGATAATGTATTATATTCCCGCATAAAAATCCAAAGTTGTTCAGACTAGTTTTCAATTACTTCATGCGTATATGTACCTAAATACAAGCTAATTTGACGAAGATACTAGCTATAACATGTTATTTACGTATGATCATTCTTTTTATCTAAAAAGTGCAAATTAAACTTTGTTGGTCATACGTATTTGTTTTTTAAAATTTACAGATGGCATTGGTTAATTTTTAAAAATCAATTAAACCCTGCTTAAAACAAACCATAATGGTTTTGGTATATTTTGGGCGATACGATAAAATTCTGCACACTTTTTCAATCATACTTATTTGTTTTCGTTGGATTAAAAATACATATTACACATATTGTTGGTTTATTATTTTTTGAATTCATTAAGCCCTGCCTAAACCAAGCTATAATAGATAAAATTATTATTCCATCTATAAAATATTCAAAGTTATGTATGATTTCATTGCATAATTTTAGATATTCTATAGATAGACGAGTATTTTTTGACTATTATCTATTATGGATATGTTTTCGCTGGGTTTTGTTGAATTAAAAAAAAAACTAACCAACACCATCTGTAAACTGTAGTCTTATTTCAATGAAAACAAATACGCATGACTGACAAAGTTTAGTGTGCGCCATTTACGGCGGATCTTAACAGCCTACTTACACCCTTCAACACTGGTGACTAGGATAGTGGCGAACCTGCCGGCAAAAAACGAACTATACCTACTCATTTTGAGGTTAACCGATTTTCACTACCTGTCAAATAGTAGCATATAATTACAACATTGTGTCTCGCTTATTATTGTAGAATGAGATTGGAGAGACGGTCAGCACTATTACGTGTAGACAGTAAGTTATTGTCACGATCATAGACTATAGATACATCTAGACGCCACCCGTTGCATTGCTAAATGAAGCTACGTGCCGTGCGTTTGGTTTGTGGGCGAGCGAGCGCATTCATCTACAAATGTTCGAGACAATAGACCATTTCGCTAGTGCTCGCCCAAAGTGCTCGCACTAGACGCTCAGAATTAAAATATAATTTTCTTTTTTTTTACGTTATAGTATTTTTAAGCGGTCAAAATGCAACCATTAGGTAAAGATATCCATAATTTAAGTTATTTTAAAGAAACACACTAGGTCACTGATATTAAAATGAATAATAATATACAAATAAATTGTCACAAACATGTATCAACTTACCTATGAAACGTAATACCATCTTCTTGCTTATCAGTATGGCTACCATATTATAATACAACACGCAGAACCACCTTTCCTACTTAATTAACTAAAAATATATACCACTGACTTTATGTTTAACACAAAAAATAGTAAATTTAGCAACACGAACTCGCAGATTATTGATGCTACGTGAAGCGATTCACCACGATTTGCCAGCGATACTTTTGGAAACTGACTCAAAAATATGTAGACCTTTTATCTTACTCTAGCGCGTGTCGCAGAGATTATAAGGGTGCCGAATACTTTCTCACTCGCACTTAGGGAATCCAATCCCGAGCCAAAATTCTGATCCTGGGCTTTCGGGATTACAATTTGACAATCCCGGGATCCCGGGACTGGTCCCGGGATTGGCATTTTTTTCCATTGTTAATATAAAATTTTTATATTTACAAATAACATTGATAAAATCGGTCAAAAATAAATCTAGTATAATTTATACTATTTAAAACATTTATTGTTAATATTGTATACGTTCAATCTTGGAAATACATACGTTTAATGGAGTAAATAATATTGTAATATAAATAATAATGTGAATTTAATATGAGATTGCTGTTTCTGATAGTAAAGACATAATGAATGGATTAGCGAGATTTAAATAGTAAAGCAAATAATCATGGCGTACTTATGGCCTTTCCGCAGTTATTTTTTATTAAAAGTATTTTTTCTGTTATATTTTCGCTTTTATTTTATTTTCCATAAAAATTGATAAAAAAATCAATCCCGAAATCCCGGGATTATGTTTATCAATCCCGGGATTCATAGGTATTGAAAATAGCTCGGGATCCCGGGATTGGAATCCCTACTCGCACTCATGCATCGTTTTTGTTCAGGCCTTGGTCAAGATAGTTTGAAATACTCACTATAGCAGCTGCTAGTAAATCCATGCAGTGTAGAGAGAATTAGAGAAAGTAAGCTTTTATAAAATTTACTAATTTTTTGGTACCTATTTACACATCTACTCGGTTTTTTAATATCGTCTTCCCATCTATCTTATACATAAATAATTAAGTAAATATACGCAGTTTTTGCTTCTAATATCATAAAAATTGTAGGTATTTATTATTTTTCTTATCTAACTACTTATATATTTTTAGTGTAATTTTTACTTTTCTCTGATAAATATGTAACCTTCTGAGCTTTCTTAAAATGATATATTATTTAAATATCAATCACACTTATTATTTACACGACAAATTCGTTATTTTAAAGAAACAAAAACAAATAGCAGGGTTTCTAAAAATAAAAAGTAATCTTCTGCGTAGTTACTTGAGTGTAATCAATCATTTTTTGTATGACAGTGGAATTTTAATACAGGCGTGTGATTTATTTGTGACATGGTATACGAAATGCATTAACATAACATCGACGAGCTAATGGAAAATGATATGAATATTGATACTAAGTAGGACATAATGACAAGCGTTACAGTAGCTAACATAAACATAGAGGCTACTATTTCCAAACCTGTAGTGTCTCACTCCAATATTGTCGAAAAATTAACCTTGAATGTCATTTTGTAAAGAAAAATACATGGTAGAAAATTTAAACCCAGTTCCATTACATACAAAATATCATTCAAAAATAACGTGAAACTTTCAAACGAGGCTTATTCCACAATCATTTAGTTTCAAATATGGATCGTTTTATGTTAGTCTATGGGAGCTCAGCTTTGGAGTCACGTGGTTAATAGTGTCCGGTACAATTTGTATAAAAAAATTGTGTTGTGACCGCTCCACATATAATTCAAGTTTAAATGTGTTTTTTGATTAATTGAAGCAATTATTTGCATTAATAAACATAATGGACATTACTTTTTTATCTGTTACAGCATTAAAAGCTAAAAAAAGGGAAAGGAAACCAGAAAAATGGCAAAGAAATGAAGCCAAAAAACTTCGATGTTTACCGAAATGTCACAGTAAATATCGTATTTTATTTTGTAATTAAATTAATTTTTCTGATTGATAAGAGTTTTGAATAATTGAAACTGGTCATAATCGCTATCCAAACATTGAATGTAGGCGGATTAATCCAAATTGTTAAGTTTCAAAAATGGCTCATTCCAACTGTCACTTTCAAACTCGGCTTATTCCAAACACTAAATGTAAATAGATTCTTTATTAATATAGAAATGAATAAGTTTCCCTTTGTTTTCTATTTTAAATACGATACTCTATAAATTAACTAAAAAATCATACATATTTAATTGGTCTGTATAACAGTTTATTGCATTTTGCCGCAGAATATGTTTTTGGGAATAAGCCGGGTTTGGAAATAGTAGCCTCCATTATAAGTCTATTTATTTTATTGAATTTATCTCGGAGAAAAGACGCGTAAAAATATACAATGTTATTTTTATATTTATATACAATGTATCAAATACTTGGTATTCACCACATATAAAAATTATTTCGCATTATTTCGTCAAATAATTCCAGTTTCCGTTTTCCTACAATGAATAAGATTCTTGGGCTTTTGAACTCATTCTTTGGAGTCCTTCAACGTAACGAATTCTTTATTTCCATAATATCATAAGGATTCTCTGTTAAACCCGTATTTTGAAAAGATATTATTTTATTAGTTATTACCCTGTGATATACAAACGAATATTTTTATTATTAAATGAATTTATCAATTTATATTAGCCCACTTTTGGTAGACCCTTTTCCTTCATTGATACATGCTGTTTTATTTATTATATTATAATGATTTTAATACGGTATCGGATAAATTGACATTTGATTAACGTTTTTGACCAAAAATCAGAGGATTCAGCTGATAGTAGGAAGAATATTTCAGTATAATATTAATAAAATTGTTAAGAGCACATGTAAACACAGTAAAAGTGAAAGAAACTATGGTGATTGATAACCTACTCGTAAAATTTTTCTTTATGGTTATTTTTAATATGTCTTTTTTTACCCTTTCAAATTACTCGTAATATATTTTGCATATGGCGATTGGTCACAATTAAATTGACTTAAAAATTAGTTAATAACGATATCAGCACCTGTTTTCTTAACTCACAATTTTTCACCTACGAAGATGACAATAAAATAATATAAAACGGTTTCGTCGGTCGATGATTGTAGTGTCTTGTTTAAATTATGATAGTTATGTATTTCTCCACTGTTAATTTATTCAATAATTCACCTGCTATATTTAAACGCGCCATCTCCAAAATTTTGTATACTAAAATTGACACTAATCGAATTTTAAGTGTTTGTCTTTTATCTTTCCTTATTATTCTATTTTTCTATTCTCTCTTACATTACTAATATATTGTATAAATATCAATAATACGTACTTTTTTGGCCATGTCCAATCCTAATAAGAGTAATAAGATCATAATATGGGCCTCCACAGAGCGGAGGTTTTGTATAAACAGATTTTGTTTTTACGGGAAATAGATATGACGTGTACTTGCCAGACCCAGGATTCGAACCTGTGACCCACGCTTAAGCCGCGCGACCACCGTGGGACTGTAATACGTACTTAAATATTATAAAATGTTACCTTTTCATTTATAATTTGCAATATTATTTTTTTCCTGTAATTTATTTCTATTTTGTATTATTGATACCTTGTTAGGCATTATCAATAATTATTATAATTATTTATACACGAAAAGTTTGCTGGTTGCAATATCTTCTCTCAAATCAATTTTAAACATATCTATTATTAAGACGGTACTTCAGTGAAATGGCAAACAATTTTCAACTATAAGTGGGACGAAATTTTGGACTCGCTGGCAGTCGAAGAGCGAACGTCGAGCTGTGAACACGTTAATTTGTTTCGTGATGGCGACGGGAGTATTAATTCTTAAATCGTGTAAAGATGACTAAAAAACGTTACCCATTTACTTGAAAAAGAAAACATGTCAATGAATATATTATTATTGTTACTAATAGAACAATAAACAGAACATTACATGGACGCATGTTGGATTTATATGACAAATTATATTTCGTTCGGCACACGTAATTTTCACAATCTGCGCATCGCCTAGCCACGATCTTTTTAGACCATGCCTCAACTGAGGTATAGCCTTAATAATTATAATTGTCTGATTTCCTTAATAAGGTAAAAAATAAAAATAATCGAAAAAGATTGGGAACCCACTAAAGCTGAGAGTCTAAATATGGATGTCGTAACTAGCTAACAAATTAAGGAGGATGGCTATACTATATATAAATATAGGATATCGTCACAAAAATGTAACTTCAAAGTTTTGTAGTATACTAGAATAGATACGTATTTTACTTTGGGATTAAATTTAGTTTCCAGGCCGGTAAACTTTTAGGTGCTCACACTAAATAGGGCATTCAAGACTGTCGCCATTGTCACTTCAAAATTTATAATGAAAAATTTCTTTCCTTCCTGAGACACCTGCTCTAGACTGGCCTTTTCAGGTTTCTTATAGACCTGTGAATAAATAATATTACACAGGGGAAAAATGGCTCCGACTATTTTTTCACAATCCACTTTTATGGTATTAAAATATGAAATATTTACCTGTCATTTTAATTCAGTCAGAATATAAGAAGTTGATAAGATAATTTTTCGCCCTTCGAACTATATGATCACTGACGTAAATTAATGATTAAGCTATTTAGAAACGTGAACTATATAATTAAATTATGTTTTTTTTTTTGTGATTTAACCGAGACTTTGACTGCGACTCGCTGTCATATCGCCTCTTCTCTTCTAGAAAGGGATCCGTCGATCAGGTCCTCACTCCTATTCTGTTAAATAACTTTGCAATTTTGCCTAGCTCTTCCGTCTTAAGCTGCGTTGACATGGTCCAAGTACCATCCAAGTACACTTGGATCGAGTGCCATCTCCAAGTGACAGCTTCATACTATTTATTCATATCCAAATGCACTCCTATGAGACATCTTCTTACTAATTATTCCTATCCAAGCTACTTGAACTGCGTTATACTCATCCAAGTTAACTTGGATATGAATAAATAGTATGAAGCTGTCACTTGGATGAGACATCTTCATACTAATTATTTCTATCCAAGTCTACTTGGATCATACTTGGACCGTGTCAACGCGGTTTTACCCACCACCAGGACACCCTTCAATTCGTCGACATTTTCATAATGTTTTTTGCAATTCGCAGCTGTACTACGTGAAGTTCATATTTAGGGCATTGTAGTGCTATATGTACAATGTCCTCTAAAACATGACATTCATCGCAGAGTTGCGATTCGCTTCTTCCCACGAGGACGTCAAATCTTTTGCCCATTGTGTGCCCTGTTCTTAGCCTCAGTATTAACTTAAGCTCATTCCTCGTCAAAGGAGACTCTACAAACCAGGGCACCTCTCGTGGTGATGGTAGAATAGAATTACTCCATTTCCCCTTTTCTAATGATGCCCTATGGTGAAAATCTATCCACATACTTTGGCCCATTTTCTTTATAAATTATATTATGTTATTTTTTATTTTTCTTCTTCTTCGTCGTTTTGGATATTATACAATTTAATTTATCGTGAACCACTTTATATTTATCACACAAGGTGATCCTGTTATACTATCCTGTACTTAGTGGATTCACATTACAAGTTTAAGATGTAGTCTATAGAAGTAGCGAAGGGTGGAGGTAGACTGTTAAGATCCGCAATAAATAGTGCACATTAAACTTAATCAGTCATACATATTGATTTTAATTGCAATAAGACTACAATAATTTACAGGTGGTGTTGGTTAATTTTTAAAATTCAATTGAGCATAGTTAAATGAAACGGCAAATAATTTTCAACTATAGGTGCGACGAAATTTTGGACTCGCTGGCAATCGGAGAGCGAACGTCAGTTGTGAACACGTCAATTTGTTTCATGATGGCGACGGGGGTATTAATTCTTAAATCTTGTAAAGATGACTAAAAACGTTACCCATTTACCTGAAAAATAAAACATGTCAATGAATATATTATTATTGTTACTAATAGAACAATAAACAGAACATTAAAAGGACGCATGTTGGATTTATATGACAAATTCTATTTCGTATGGCACGCGTCATTTGCATAATCCACCTAGCCACGATCTTTTTAGACCATGCCTCAACTGAGGTATAGCCTTAAAATCTGCGAAAATCAAGCCATAATAGATAATAGTTAAAAAAAATACTCGTCTATCTATAAAATATCTAAACTTATGCAATTAAATCATACATAACTTTGAATATTTTATAGATAGAATAATATTTTGTATCAATTATAGTTTGGTTTGGGGAGAACAATATGTGTAATATATACTTTTTCTTAATCCAACGAAAACAAATAAGTATGAATGAAGAAGTGTGTATAATTTTGTCGTATTGCCCAAAGTATACCAAAAGGATTATGGTTTGGTTAGGTAGGGTTTAATTGATTTTTAAAAACTAACCAGTATCATCTGTAAATTGTAGTATTAGTTCAATAAAAACAAACGCGTATAACTGATAAAGTTTAGTGTGCACTATTTATGGCGGATCTTAAATCGTATTACTTAACAGTAATGAGTTGAATACGAGACAGGTTTTCAAAAATATATGATTATAATGGTAGGTACAGAATTTAAAATAAATGCGAAATCAAATTATTAATAAATCTCTCAAACCGAACCCGATTGTCGCAGAATGGGAGTCATTATCGCGAGTTTTATTGTACGTTTCGCAATTTCTCTTATATTGTATTATTTCTGTATAAAACTGCTGGAAAAGTGGAATCTGTCTGTTTGTAAGATTTATGTTTAGAATAAATCACTGTCGTTTTGTGTTTACATCCGAAATTTCAGACACTGTGTGAGTTATCAATCGAAACACGCAAACTCTAAAAGATTTAAAAATATATATTCTTAAAAGAAACAGAATCTCTTCATATCATAAAAATCTTTTGTTAAAAATATATGATAAAGAAAAACTAATATAATAAACTATTTTTTTATTCAACGGATAAGACACAAGATTTGATAATGTGACATTATATATATTGAATATACCTACATCATTTCAAAACATCTCATGCATATACACACTAGAAAAAAACATTTGTAGAAAAAATACGACACCCGACGGGACTTGAACCTGTATCTACTGGTATGCTTTTCCAATTATTACCTACGTTATAAAAACTAATTATCTCATTATGTGCGTCCAACACAACTTTTGCGTTGCCCGTTAAATAGCCATTAGATATAATTAGCTTGGTATTTAATTAGTAATTAACAGGTCCGCAAGGAATTAATTGATACCTACCTTAATTTAATGTACTAAAACCGATAGCCAATGTTATAACGCTAAGTATTTCATGTAACAACTACTAGTTAAAATCGTCGTAATTAACTAAGATGCCCGTAGCTTAATTGGGAATGCATACTGGCGCGAATCCAGCAGATACAAGTTCAAGTCCCGCCGTTTATTTTCTACAAAATGATTTTTTTCTAGTGTGTTCTAATGAGATGTGATCGAAGTATGCAAATTCATAAATTCATTTATTGCAAACCACGCATTGATGTAAAAAAAAACGTTCTTTTATCTACATATAGATGAGAAATTGAAGCAAAAAAGCTTTTGTTTACTGATAAAGTTATGTACAAGTAGAGTTGGGTATTTCCCGAGAAAATATTAATCTCGAGATTTGGGTTTTCCCGAAATGATGAAATTTTGAATTCTCGAGATTCGGGATTTCCTGAAAAGAATTCTCGAGAATTCTCGAGATATTGCGAAATTAAAAAAAAAACACCTGTAAAAATCGTAAAATCAGTGTAAAAACAGACAAATTCCAAAAAAATATGATTTTTTTTTATTTATGTAAGAAGACAAACAAAATAGAAGTAGAAAAACAAAAATAATTCAAGATAAAATAGAGTTTTAAAAAGCACACACTGTCAATCGCTGCGTCTGACCCGACCAGTCTTTGAACGTTTTGTGTTTACTGTTCAATTTTTTCATAGAGAAAATCGGTTTTTCAATTAATATTTGATAATAAAGAAATCCCGAATCCCAAGGAAAGATCCTCGAGATTCGGGATTTCCCGAAATGTTAAAAATTTCAATTCTCATGATTCGGGAAAGAAAATCTCGAAAATTTCTCAAGAATTCCCGCCGGGAATTTTCCGAAACCCAACTCTATGTACAAATAACTTCACATTTTTACTACTTACTTCCATTCCTGTATAATTCCAGAGTTATTTACAGGAATATGTCTACAAATTGCTAGAAGAATCTTCAATTCTCACATTCACAGAATAGGATAGTATAATTAGACTTGAATTTGACATGATATACATCTCACTTATTGGCGTATCAAAGCAGACATTTGAATATAAAATTTAGCTTTCGTAAATTTTATGTAAGCAGACGAAAGCAATAATATATAAATCATTATTTTTCACGTAAAATTCCGAGAAATGTGTTTGTAGTTTATGCAAAGAAAGCAACATACTGCAAACCAGAACTCTATGTTTTTTTGGGGTTACCAAAAGAATAAGAAAATAATTTTCAATACAACCACACGTATAATCATTTTATTCGATAATATTTATAAACGTTAATAGGTGCTATCATTATCTGTTGAGTTTGATCCACTTTTGGATGAAGATCTCTCTCAGCTTCTTGCACCTTTGTCGGTTCCTAGTTCTTCACTGCTACATACATCCGCTTATAACTTAATAAGTTCGTTGATTCAGGGAGTCTCTATGGTCTTTAAGTGGCCCTTGGGCACCATTTAGGAAGCATTTGTTGAGCGGTCGTATCTTTACCCCCTGTGGGGCCCGGCATGCATGGCGGGGAGATAAACACACCAAATATACTTCAATATTAAAGAAAATATAATAATATTTTTAAATAGTGGTTGTTTTTGGAATTGCGATTATATTTTGTTTGTTTTCTTACTAATATAAAAGACTATTTATACAATATGGCGTATGATCGCATATTTCTTGGCTACCACAAAAGGGGGTTATGATCAGTGCTTCATTATACTATGCCGAATGTCGACAACTCAATAATTAAAGTGTATCTATGTAATAATAAAAAAAATCGCTAAGAATACACGATATACCTACCCTTAGTGTTACCTAGTGGAACCATGAGGTTTTGCGGATTACCATTACTAGTCATTATAAAATGATTGTTATAGCTATCATATCAATATTAACAATACATTGAAGGTACTATGGTTTTGAATATTAAATCGGTGGTTCCTAAAAATAAATTTTAATATTGGTAGTAATGTAAAATGAACAAAAAAACATATTTAATAAAAAATGTATTTTGACAAAGTTGTTACATCAGATGTTTAGCTCAACGACGATATGTTTCCCAGTATCTAAAATCCACTCTGATATAATGAACATAAATAAATATAAAATTGTGGAAGAGAAAAGCTGATATAAAAGGCGGTTTAAATATTTAAAATTTGTGGTAAACTGAATACTTTCCATTTTACTACCAAATCCCATACGATCGTTTTACACTTTTCATAATAGTAATGTCAATACACTAATTTGTATATATATATATATATATATATATATAGAAAATAGCGTTAAAATTTCAGTTTGGCTTATTTCATGTAATTTAGTTTGAGGAATTTATCAGTATAATCATGTAACTTAAAAGATTATTCTGTTGGTTGTGAACGGCACTTTGTTTAAGTATTCCCAGTTGATAAACACTGTACAAAAACATAAACCGCTTGTCTAAAAATCCGCGCCCTTTTTGTTTGAATTATTTCCCCTTCCGCTAGCTTTATGCAAATGACACTTCGCGGTACGTCACGGTACCGAGTACACAAGACGGCGGTGCCCGCGCGAAGTACCCGCCACCGGGATACCACGCAAATAAACTTCTGCCACAAAGGCCTGACGTCTATTGCAACCGGCGAAGGCGACAAGTGAAGTCTAAGCCGAGCGATGTGCTCAGAGAATTTATCGTCGCTTATGAAATAAATTTGAAAAACAATAGAACATTTTGGCGGGAAGAGTTTTAATTTTGAATATGGGTGTTCTCTTTTTGAATGTATACATCAGTTTATTTATGGAATATTTAGAAATTTGAAGACAATACACGAGACGCTGAAGATTAAGCAAGACAGTTGCTAAAACATGATTAAAATTACAAGATAAAAAGAACTTTTTATGTACAACGTTTTTAAATTTCCTGTTGAATTATTATGCTCAATATGCTCAAACTTGTACTTGATATGAAGTAAATAAAAAACAAACAAACAAATATAGAATACTGAAATGTCATTTTGATTTCCATAGCAACGCACTATATATTATTAATTTAGTTGCTAGGACCACCCCCTTAGCAACCAATAATAGTCTTTTACTTTTTATGGATTTTTATGAAATAACTTTCCATACAAAACAGAATTAACTGAAAATAAATTCAATTCTGCTTAAAGATGGCTAAAAGTATAAAAAGAATGCATTGGCATCGTGGTCTGATAAAAAAAATATTCTAAAAGTTTCAAATGTCTAGCTAGTCGGGAAGTTAGTTGAAAATCGATTGCAAGATTTGTACTGGATAAACAACCACCGGACAAATAAGAATACGAGCTAATAAAAACGTTGTAAAATACAATAAATTAGTTACTTAGTTAGGAGTAGATTTTACATCACCATAAATAATTATACATACAAATTGATATCTGAAACATTATTCAAGATAATTAAACATTTTTATATCAATATTGGAGTATATCTTAACGACAAACAGTTGACATTTATGTTACGTTTATCGTAAATTCAATCTTCGACTATCCCGAACTATCGAGTCTACTTTCGTGTCCCCACTGGACAGACTAAATAGTGTCACCCTTTTCATGTTGATTTGTATATAGCCAATTCCTCAATCCATCCTATGTGATACCAATGATCTATTATCTATTATCTTTTGAATAGTTAGTTCTTCTATCGACATGCTCAATACCTCCATTCAGGCACTCAAACACTGCAGTAAAAACTTTTTTTGTTTTTTTTTGTGATTTTACTCAACTTATATTATGTTTTTCTGTTAACTGTCAATTCTTGGTGATAAATTGTATAAAGTAAATAAAATTAAACATGTAGTTATGTATTACTTAGTTAAATAATCAGAACCGGTTTCGTCAGTTTCAATGTGACATAACAAACTGGTACTTATATAAAATATAATAATACAACTGATATTATATTTATACTAACAAAGTTTAATGACAAAATTGTTAATTGATTTATTTTTGAACAGAGAATTTATTAAAATTTTATTTAGTTTTGGTTCATATCTACAATAAATCTTTTCAATTTTAATGTATTTATGTTTAGTACTATACTATTCAGACTTGTGTGTGAATTTACCATTGATGAGTGCGCTTACTGTATGAAGATGCTGAAATTCGAAACCCGGGTCGCAAAAAACGAGTCAAATGGAATTGTACAAAACTTAAATTATTAGAATTTTAATTCAAATCCCATTAAGTACCTTCGGTCGATAGTTTTAACATGAATAGTTTTAGCATTAATAAAATATAATTTTGCCTTTAGCATAATTATTATTTTGTCAGTATAAATACATATATAATATTCTATACTTTATTATTACTTAACGACGCATAATTGAAGCGTACGGAACCGGCCCTGATTATAATTAAACCAAATGGAATAATGTGTTTTCAAAATCTTAATTTTGTATATTTTTTAAGGGAATTGAACAACTTAGCGCCAGGACAATTGGGCGCCGCACTGTCGAATGAAATAAATATACGTTCGTTACGATATTATTCAGAAACTAGACGAGGAATTTAATCAGTTCCTATGTACTACTTAGTAATTTTAATTCATTTTGCTCTTAACATAATGTTTTTTTATTGCGGATAGAGAATTATTATCATGCCCGAGGCTTTAAATAGTAAAATAAGAACTTATATTACCTATGCACAATTAAATCATTATTTATGTGTGCATATTTAAATTCTCACCAAGTAATAATAATACTATAAATAATAATATTTAATATATATGTAGTTGTCAGTATATTATTGATCAAATATCTATTTTTAATGTATCAAATTATTCGACCGTAATAATAACTTCCCAGGGACTCATATACCGGTAAACAACTGTTTACCTGTAGCAGCAAATTGATTGGCGATATTAAATACGGTATCGCAGTGGAAAATTAGTATAATATCCATTCCCATAATATCATATTATATTATGACTGTTATAATAAATAAAATTCACAGCTACTCGTATTTATAATTTGACTGTATACATTACGAATACTGATTTATCAAAATGTCACTCGAATCTAAGTACCCGGCTCGTAACTATCTCAGTACAAAATATTATGAAATGTCATTGTATTTATATTATAGTACCGACCATTACGCTATAAATAAAACTCGCTCCTGCATACATCTTCGACTTCTTCATCATCATCCTCAACACCATAACCCACACATCGAACACTACATATATTTTTAAAGTAGGTACCTATAATTCACGAACGTCTATTTATTTTTTAATTTAATTCTATTGCGTGGCGCCTAGTTGTCCCGGCGCCGAACCGTCCTAGACCTTTTTTTAAGACAGCGTTTATAAATAAAGAAATTATAAAGTTACATCATTCTTATACAGGTACATAATAATAATTTATGAAATTATTAAAGCACCTTATTTCTCTGGGATCGCTTATTAACTTATCGTAACTGGCTTATACAAGGCGTCTAATAAATTTTATTGTTGTTACGGAGTTTTGTGGCATTTCCCGCCAAAACTTTTGCCAATTCCCGCCGAAATTCGACACACAGAAGCGAACGGAGGTTATTAACTCATAAGCTATCTACGAACCACTTACCTGTATTTGAGAAGGTATTTGTTAATAAGGTGGAATGCTACTAGGGACATATAAATTATATCTAATCTAGCTTTAGTATTGCTTACTGGAGCTCTTTTAGATGTGAATTACATCAAAAGAATTTGGACTATAGGTAAAAGGAATCATATACGTATTTAGTATTAAGAAATTTAAAGGCAATTCGATTCAAGGAATAAGTTCATATTTTTCATCCTTATTATAATAATTATTTATTAGTTTGAATGATCTCAATTTATACCAATATCGATTTCGTGTTTCGTTTACGTGACAAACTTAAATATAATATACCTATTATGATACAGACGTAACTGTTGATAAAAACATAATATGCATATTATATATAACACGTCGTGTTTAAGTTTATTCCACATTTTTCCAGCCGCAACCAGAGGGCAATCCACTTCCCTTATAGTTATTTATTTTGTTCTCTGGCCGCACCGCAATTGTCATGCAATATGCATTTCGACTGCCTAATCTGCAAACCGGCTAACTCCATTTGGGAAAATTGTTCATGTAGGAAAAAAAACATAATAATTTAACTAGGGGAATTTAACAATTCCAAAAATACACTTGGTTGTTTATTTATAAATAAACTGCACTATGAATTAATACACTATTTTAACTTATCTTTCATATTATATTATAAAGAAAATTTATATAATTACAAGATAAAAAGAACTTTTTATATAAAACATTTTTAAATTTTCTGTCAAATTATTATGCTCAATATGCTCAAATTTGTAATTTATATGAAGTAAATAAAAAACAAACAAACAAACAAATACAGAATACTGAAATGTCATTTTGATTTCCATAGTAACGCACGTATTTATTAATAATTTAGTTGCTAGGACCACTCACTTAGCAGCCAATAATAGAGGATTGGAATACGGATTTCTTCCGTAATAACATAACAGAATTCACTGAAAATGAATTCAATTCTACTTAAATATGGCTAAAAGTATTAAAAGAATGTATTGGCATCGTGTTCTGATATATTCTAAAAGTTTAAAATGTCTAGCTAGTCGGGAAGTTAGTTAAAAATCGATTGCAATATTTGTACCGGATAAACAACCACCGGACAAATAAGAATACGAGCTAATAAGAACGTTGTTTTTTACGATATTAGAAATTTGGCACCTGTAGTTGATTGTGTCAAGAACGATAACGCATTTATTTATAGGTTTAAGATTTTGAAATTTTTTGTGAGTATAGAAAATCTCATTTTTGGTCAAAAGTGTAGTTGGCTGGTTTGCAAATTAAGCAGTCAATTTTCCTTCATGTAAGTCTCAAAAACATGTAATGGTCATTTAAAAGTTTGATATTTTCTACCTATAAAACTAGTCTTAGGCTAAACCTAATTGAATTTATGTTTCTTAAAGATTAGAATATTATGTATGATTAAACACAAAAGTATAATTATTGGTATGTGATCCGAAAATTGTGCTTACATTATTTTAAACGTAATTATTATCAGTTGGACCGCTCGTGTGCTCAATAGTTCAATTACATAAATTATTGCAAATTGGAAAACTGCCATTTCAATTAATTACCAAATAAATATCTTGCATGTTTATTATATTGCTATTTACCTTCTCATTTTAAATGGATATTTTATTTGAACTTATTAATAGGAAACTTCAGTGAAATGCGAAAAATTACTGAGTTTTAAGCGACCTGCTCGCACATAACGTATCTAATGAATTACAAATAAAATAATACAAATCCTTTTGAAGATAGATGTATTTTCATATTTAGTGACTAAATATTTTTTTGATTTGTCGTTTAGTTATCATATGTTTAAAATAAACCATTTCTTTTATTCAACGAATAATTCACAAGATTTTTGAATGTAACATTCTATTTATTGAACATAAATTGAAAACACCTTAGATATACCCACTAGAAAAAAATACATTTGAAAAAAATCGATGTTCGACCGGATTTGAACCCGTATAACCACTGATATCGCACCACTGTTCATTAACGAATTATGCTACGAGCCTTCTATCTAATTGCGACAATTTAAACTCGTAGGCTCTACATGATTTTTTAAAATACTACGCGAGAAGTCGGTCATATTCATCTGAAGACCTACGTCTACCATAGTTACATGACGCTAAATTCTTATTTTTCAGTTATATTAATATTTGCATATTAATAGAACTAAGAAATATATCAGGTAGCAGGGCAACCTGTCAAAATTCTTATCGATTCGCTAAGTAATAGTATTTAGCTAATAATAATAATATCATAAGTTAATCAATACTTGGTATCAATATTCATAGCCACAGAACGTGTCAATTTGAATTAAAATATATTTATTTCGATGAAGCCGGTGTTCATGAGTTAATGGGTTATGAAGGCATCGCATGCGAGGTATGCAACGTAGATGTCCAATTTATGTGAACGCGCAAAAAAGACGCAAATTATTTTTCATGGAAATTAACATACATCAGAGAGAGTTAGTCAATGCGTTACTGACAGACAAAAAGATAAATCAAGACAAATATACTATTTCAAACACATTCTACAGCTGATATTGTACGACCACTTAAAAACAAGTTGGCTCAAGTGAGGTCGCTTGTAGAGCCAACTGTGCTAAGTCAAAGATGGCGAAAAAAAAATTAACAGCACTTTGATAAATCTGGTCGTAAAAATGTCTTCTTACTGCGAACAAATTAACTTCAACTTTTCCTATTAACTAATAGGAAAAGTTGAAATGCGAATGGCGCGCCCCGTCTCGCATTTTCACTTCACACTAAATAATTTCCCAGCACTTGGAGCACTGGGCATACATAGAGAGTCACGTAATATAAAAAATAGCTTCTTCTTTTCTTCTTCTATGTCCGCTCCTAAATGAGGCCATGTGGATACTACTGCGTGGCACGTCTAAGAATCCCCGTCAATCATAAGTCATCGTGCATCCTTCCTTTTAGGATCATCATTCATGTCAGTACCCGGTTGACTTTCTCTTGGGTATGCTTACATACTGCAGTCTGCAATTTAGAAGAGATCTTTATAAGCTAAGTATTTTTTTCGACTCATACGAGGTATAAATGAGAACTCTGCCATTCTGGGTAGTGTTGATCTGTATGTCCCTGATAACTATCTTAGAAATAGAGAGCATCAGTTTTTTATTCTCCCAAGGTGCAGAACCAATCTGCCACTTGTAAAACCAATTGGGAGGGCGATAACTATGTTCAACCAAATAACTTCGGATATTGACATATTCTACCTGTGTGAGGATGAGTATAGGTGGGCATTGTTTTATAAATTCTTAAAACAGGGTCTGCTTACCTCATTCGGTGTACTTTCTTGTATTTAATTTATATAAATATATTTTTGTATGCACACTTTTCTAATGTTTAATTTCATTTATATTATGTGTAATAATATTTCTTGATTTCTAAATGTCATGTTGTGAATGTCTTAAATCAATAATTTGTAATGTTCACTACATTTTGAAAAAATGAAAAAAATGAAATAAAATTTGAATTTGAATTTATCAATAAATCTACTACCCGATATTTGGCGGCTTTTCAGGATGCAAAAGTTTTGTCAATTTAAGGAATAAGCAGGACATTGAGGTAACAATAGTTCAATCCAGGCCTAACGTCGCTTCGTTACTAATTGTCACTGATAACTATTTGAGAAATCGAGAACATCTTGTTTTCCTTGTTGTGTTGAATCAAATTGTTTTGCATAACGTTACAATCTACTTAAATTGTTTTATATATATATTTTAAATACGGTCTTGTTAACTCACTCGGAAATATGTAAATGCCATGTTGTGAACGTACAATAAGTAATACTTAAGTTGCTACTTGTAGTTCATTTAACAGTTTACTATTTGTAGTTGTTCAGCCACTAAGTTTAATTTTTTATATGTGGATATTTAATTGATTGATACACAGAACTGTGTATATTGGTTATTTATTGTATGCACTTGCATACTGTATTAGATTTTGAGAACGTATACATTTAGATAATATTAATTTAGTAAGTATTTAATAGTTGTATGTCATATTAGGACAATTAAAATATGCAGTGGATGGCTTGAAAGGTTAATTATTTCGAACTGATCGCTTTAAAGGTTTGATATCGACTATGTTCGAGTAAAGTGTACGTAATTATCGACTGATGTCATTAATTATAATGTATGTTGATATATGTTACTATATAAAACAGACCATTAAAGTCCATTGTCAAAAGCACAACCATCGTCCACGATCTTTATCCAGAGCTCTTTTTCCCCGGTCGGGAACATTCAGCTTCTCTGTGTAATTCTTGATAATATTGTCTATCAATCTCCTCCAAATCAACACAGAGGCTGAGTGCTTAGCGGAGTTCCTTCGTAAACCCTATGGGGATCTTTATTTTCATCGTATTTAACAATATGATCGGCCCATCTGAGTCTTTGCGCTCTGAAACTAACTGTTTGGGTCGCAATTTTTCGAAAAACCCAGCGTCCGTAGGGATGCGCTACCTTTGGTTCTCACGAATGCATGCCTACTAGTAGATATATCCAGTGAACAAAACAAATTTCTATCAACTACTGAATGTATACGCATACACTAAATACTAGCGATATTAAATAGTTATATTATAAATTATAATTGGTTTGAGTTTTTTACTATTCCATTTGAGTCATTTTTTTGCGACCCGGGTTCCGTTTTTTGGCATCTCCAGGCACTGTGCGTAGTCACCAATGGCAAATACACACCATATAAGCGTTTCTAAGTTGTATTATAAATAAATATGTACTAAAACTAGGTTTATATTTAATATGTAAACAGACCCCATCTTAATATTATCTAAAATTTTATTGCCATGTCAATAAAAATATACGAATGCTGAAGACACTTCAGGTATATTTGTCATTCTAATTTTATATGCGCTTGGCATTCATCGTTATTTTGATTTCATATAATATTTAAATTTTCTGCTTGTAGTTCTATCCCACAAAGAACACCGGCTAAATTAGTGGTATTATTTTCAATGCCATGGATTTCAATGCCACTATAGATTTTAAAACGTCATAGCAGCCATTTTTTACTGATTCCCATCAAAATATACGTTTGTGTTAAGTTTGTTTGGCAAATCATCACGGAAAGATACACAATGGTACAGCATAATATACAAATCTATTCGAGCTACATTTCAAGCATTAGAGAGCTTACTATTCTTAATTTCATTTGAAAATTCGAGATGGTGATTTTGAATGAAACCTGTCAAAAACGTAAACTTACTTCTGAAAATATCGATGTTGTGAATGAAAATCCAGAACAATCAATTGCACGTCGTTCTCCAGAACTTTGACTTTCTTATGACACTACATGGAATATTCTTCATAAATTGCACAAATATTAAAAATAATGTTAGATGTTAGAATGAAAATTACATTATATTTCAGCGTTTTATCGACTTAATATTATAATAAAGCTTAAATATGTATATTATTATGCATAAATGCGTATTTTAAGATAGTATGAAATTACAAACAAAATATTAAGTAAGTTATCTGCTAAGTATAAATGTTTCAGTAGTTTGATTGATAAACTACTTAGGTACTGGGTGCCGGACGAAATCCCGAAGGCCGAAATCCCGAATGCTGAAATCCCGAATGGCCGAAATCCCGAAAAATGAAAAAATACAAACATCAATAATTGCGCAATTTTTGCAAGAGAGACAAAAACCCATTTTTTGTGGAAATATAAAAAATGTAAAATACAAACATCAATAATTGCGCAATCGTGAGCGCAATTTTTGTAAGAGAGACAAATCCCATTTTTTCAGAAAATGGGTTTTTCTGATTGCGCAGTTTTTTCAGGAGAGACCATTTTGTAGAACGAATGGATTTTGTGCATCTTAGAAAAATTGCGCAATTCACGATTGCGCAATTATTGATGTTTGTATTTTACATTTTTTTTATATTTCCACAAAAAATGAGTTTTTGTGTCTCTTGCAAAAATTGCGCAATTATTGATGTTTGTATTTTTTTTATTTTTCGGGATTTCGGCCTTCGGGATTCCGGCCATTCGGGATTTCAGCGTTCGGGATTTCGATATTCGGGATTTCGGCTTTCAGGATTTAGGCTTTCGGGATTTCGGCCTTCGAGATTTCGTCCGGCACCCAGTACCTAAGTAGTTTATCAATCAAACTACTAAAACATTTATACTTATCAGATAACTTACTTAATATTTTATTTGTAATTTCATACTATCTTAAAATACGCATTTATGCATAATAATATACATGTTTAAGCTTTATTATAATATTAAGTCGATAAAACGCTGAAATATAATGTAATTTTCATTCTAACATCTAACATTATTTTTAATATTTGTTGTAAATATAAATAAGTACCCATGTATAGACAATAAATTAATTGATTATGCACATCTTTAAGTTTTAGCGAGGGAAGAATTATTTTCTTTTAATAAACATCATAAGGCATAATAATTTTTCTCAATCTATATTAAAAATGTGTCAAGCGCGAAATGTATAAGGTATGACTACTGAGAAGATAGAAGCATATTAAACTGACTTGCTTATTTACTCCAACAAATCGTAACGTACGTCTATTCCTTTGCGCATTTAATTCAACTGTGCGGCGTCCAATCTCCCGGAGGCCAGTTGGGTCGGCGTCGAATTGGGTCGGCGTCCAATTGGGCCGGCGTCCGATTGTACCGGCGGCCAATTGCCGGAGGCCAATCGGCGGAGGCCAGTTCGCGGTGCCAAATCGTCCTAGACCCTGATATCATTCGCAGGTTGGCCCTTGTAGTACAATGCGTAAGACACTGGCTTCTCATCCGGGAGCCACAGGATTGGTTCCCAGTGAAGTCGTTAAATATAACGCCTGGGTATCTGCAATTGTTGTATTACTATTGTTAGACTAGTGTTTTATCACTCATATACTAAGTTGGGAGTTATCGTCCGTTATAATGCAAAAAAACTACATTCTAGAAAAACGCTCTACCTTGATAGAGCATTCTGTCTCACAGGACATGAGCGGGTAAAACGTTTCTGGTTACCCGCTACCGATTGCGCGATTGGTTTATAATTAGAGCCGTTTCACACGAGACATTAGTATCTGGACACCGGTATCTTTGTATACTACATATTTATATAAATGAATGCGACACACAGGTGTGACTCGATGAGCAAATCGTTTGGAAAGCCGACGGTGAGATGCCTTGAGAGGCGTCATTCTCGCTAGCGGTAAGACGGCAAATCCAACTAGAAGCGATATAAAGCATGCTGCCACACCAGTATGTGTTGCGTCAGACGTGATCAGTCACATCAGTTGTTTCTCGCGCTTAGATTAAGTTAAATAAACAAATGGATTATTTATATAATTATAAGAAATATTTTTTAATAAAATTTAAGCCAATTCCGAGAATCAAAAATGTAGAATAAATAATCGTGATATTTTTCATATTATAATGTTCAATTCGTGTCACTACTCTGCCAGTCAATGCAATTTTTAACACGTCACGTGTGATCAGGAAAAAAATAAGGTTGGTCGGTACTGAGGAATCTGAAGATTTTACCTGCTTGTATATAATAATAGATCTTGGCTGTCTGTCTGGTGGTTTCGTTTCTCCCTCTAAGACAGGGTCAACAGTCGAGTGGTGGGTCGATCACTACGTTTGGTGGTGCATGTAAGTGAAGACGTTAAGGTGGATCAACCGTCTTTCTTTCCATTTTCTTCCTGAGTCATTTAAAAGAAGTGTTACTGAGGCTTTTTTAAATTACTTACAAGTTTAAATAAAAGAATCTTATTATTCTCACATAATATATAGCTATTAGCATATTATTGATCGGCGAAATTAGATACTGTAGCTAAATTATAAATTCCTTATCCATTTCCGTTATTTTCTAAATTATAATGTTTAGATATTATTTTGAGTGTATAAATAGCGAATAAAAATTCATCGAAAAGGTCACTCGAATCTAAGTACCTGGCTCATTAATATCTCAGTATATTATGTACTATCAGTTTATTTTATATTATTGTACCGATTGTACCCTTTTTATTTTTATGTAACCATGTATATAAACTCCCACTTCTCCATAATCACGAATAACCACGATTGTCTTTCATCTACAAACACCATTGATCCTCATATCGACGACTCCTACACATCTTAAGGCTATACCTCAGTTGAGGCATGGTCTAAAAAGATCGTGACTAGGCGATGCGCGGATTGTGCAAATGACGCGTGCCAAACGAAATAAAATTTGTTATAAAAATCCAACATGCGTCCATTTAATGTTCTGTTTATTGTTCTATTAGTAACAATAATAATATATTCATCGACATGTTTTCTTTTTCAAGTAAATGGGTAACGTTTTTTAGTCATCTTTACACGATTTAAGAATTATTACCCCCGTCGCCATCACGAAACAAATTGACGTGTTCACAGCTCAACGTTTGATCTCCGATTGCCAGTGAGTCCACAATTTCGTCGCACCTATAGTTGAAAATTATTTTCCGTTTCACTGAAGTATGCTCTTAAGTATTTCACAAAAATGACACAAAATAAACTAATATAATTTTCAATAAATTGATTGAAATTTTATCAACACCACTTGTAAATTTCCAAAATATTCTGTTAAAGAATAGAGTGTCACAGACTCAGGAATGCATTAACCAAGTATTAAGAAGTCCGCGAGTTAAATTTATTTGGAGATTTTCCCGCCAAGAGAGATTTAGCCGCCTCTCATTTCGACGAAGGATCATTTATAAGGCGGCTGGGAGAGACGACACGTAAAAACGGGATTTGCAGGGCCGAGCCGGATCGTTTTTATTGCCCAGCGGGCAGAGGCGGAGTATTTAATTGGCATTATGTGCAGGGCATTAGGGCGAAGAAATCGAGAGGCGGTGACGCCATTTCAATATCATTATCCGTGGCTATGTCTTGCCTTCTTATTTGAAGATATAATAATATAAATCCAAGATCAGTTTAGTTCTAACGGACGTTTTCAATAAGTAGGATAACTTTAAGCCGGTACTCATTAGCGAACCGTAACTTTAACCGTTGCAGATACAGTAACCAATATGGACGCAAAATAATTAGTTTGAAAGCCTAATAAATAAATATTTCACATCTTGAGTTGGTTACAGTATCTGAAACGGTTACAATTACGAATCGCTAATGAGTAAACGGCTTTAGATATCAAGTGTAACTAAATATTTAAAGGTGTTTGTGATGTCTCACCATGTCGTTTCATCAATAGAGAAAATAATATATAATAATCTACCCGTTGACTGATGTGGACAAAATTGCAGTGACAAGGGGTAGAGGTAGGCTGTCAACACATTAAACTTACGCACATTCACACATTCGCACACTAAACTTTGTGAGTCATATTTATTTGTTTTCATTGAACTAAGAATGCAATTTGCAGAATATAGTGCTGGTTAATTTTTAAAATTCAATTCAACCCTGCCTAAACCAAACTATAATAGTTTAGGTATGCTAAGGGGAAAAATATTCGACAAAAATAGTGTACAATTTTTCAGTCATAGTTATTTGTTTTCGTTAGTTTTTTTAAAATTCAAGACCAAGCCATAATCGATAAAAAATATTCTTCTACCTCTAAAATATCTAAAATATAGTATGGTTTAATTGCATAATTTAGATATTTTATGGATAAACGAATATTTTCTGACTATTATCTTCTATGGCACAGACTACGCATGGTTTAATTGAATTTTAAATAAACTAACCAACACCATCTGTAATTACAGTTAGATAACTAGAAAGATAAATGAAAACCAATATAATATGACGTAATAATATTAAATTGTTACGTGATTTCCATTTAAATATATATAATATGCGTTTATATTCCTAGCTGCCACCCTGCCGCTATGAGAACACCATTGATCTTATAAGCCCCTGCGCTTTCCTTGATAAGATTCGCGTCTCGATTTAATATTGTTTATTTCATAAATATACGCGATATATTGCATATATATACGGGTTTATTTTTCATATGTGAGAATGTTCATTCCCTGCGGATGATGTATACGTTTTATAGAAAATACAAGGCGTAGAAAATTGTTTTTTCGTCATATTAAGTGTAGACGCCTATTTATCATCAAAAGGCTTTTAAAAAAAATTTTCGGCTCGATAAATTTTTCATGTGAAAAATAATGTATTTTTTTGCGACGCATTTTTATGAAACCCCATTACGTATAATATACGTTTCAAAGACGTATACAAAAAAAAATATTTTTTACAGTTTTTCATTGTCATCTATTAACACTATTTACATAATGCAAACCACATACTCTGGGAATGTCCTGAATGATGTGCGGAAGAGAAAAGCTGCTCAAATTGATTTAACTAGCTGTTGGACCCATCAAATCGTCACAGATGATCACCATATGTACCAATTTTGTTTCTTCCGTAATGCTGTTAACGTGAATAACTATTTTCTTAAATTGTTTGGCAACATTAGGTTTTGTTATTTAAATCACGTACATTTAGTCAAACTACTCTTGAGAGCACGAGGACCTAAAACATACTGATGCTTTATACCCAGACGTAGGGTCCCGTGATATACTTGATTAAGATCTGCGCGTCTATTCTATACACAAGACTGTTTTCGGCCGCTACATCAGCTAACTAGGGTAGATTTGTATCGAAGTATTAGCACTTATTGTAACACTTACAATAAGTTAGTCGTCTAAGCTAGTGGTCCCCAACCCGGACCGGTACCGGTCCATGGATCAAATGTTCCCGGGCCGCCCAAGGAACATTAAATTATTTCCATTTTATTTACTGTGGTGTATTTCACTCGGATTTGTGCGACTTGAAATATTAAATCATTTTATATTCATTTTTTGGTGCAACTGTAAGTATTTTATTTTGAAGGCATGTTTAAAAACAATTAAATTAAAATTATTAAATCAAAACAATCAACGTCCCCCCTCAGTGGGCCGCAGTAAAATTATCAAACATTGATCGGTCCGCAGCGATAAAAAGGTTAGGGACCATTGATCTAAACAGTCAAAACTGTCTATCTCGCTCTAAAATTTACCACAGCCAAAATAAGTGTTGTTAAAACATGGTACTTATTGTAACAATGACAACTAACTTATTGCAATTGTTACAATAAGTTCTAATACTCAGATACAAACCTACTCTAGATAGCTGCCGTAGCGGCCAAAAGCAGTCTTGTGTATAGTGGTTTTGTGGTGTCATTAACTTAAATGTCACCCATTATCGTGGGTGGTTATTGATTCTGGATTTGTTCACTAACTTTTTTTGCCAGTCGTTATTTATAGTGCCCGCTTTCTAGTTAAATACCGCAAAAATACGGCAACTTAATAAATACAACCCAAAATTTAATCAACCCCATACTACTCCACGTTTTAATCTAGTAGGTATATCAGGAGCGGAAACGGGTGACGAGATGCAGATGCAGTTTGTGCAGTTTGCGGTAGTCATTTGTAGCTAATTATTCTGCGTCATATTGAAATCCTCGACACTACGTGTCAGCGTTTCATTTTCGTCCATACGATGCACGTGAATTAGCCAGCGCAGTCTCAAATTAAAATTCAAAATTTATTTAATTTGTCATACTTTACAAAACTATAAATTCAAAACGTTCACAATCTGATAAAATAAAGAAATGTGTAACAATATTAACAATGTGTGTACAAAAAATAGAGTACCTAATCATAAAAATCCAACTGCCTTTCTACAAGGCATGCTCACTTCTCACTTTCTTGAATCACGTAGGTCACTTCTGCTCTTGAAACATTTTTACCTGCTATCCATGGTTTCTTTTCAATCCTGGCGTCATAAAGAATTTATATTTATATGCTCCTGTCAATTATCTACGTGGTCTCTGCTATTCTGGGTCAGAACTGTTTCATCGAATCAAGCCTATCAGGTACCATTAGCGAGGGATGCAAGACTAGTAAATGCGCTCCCTAAAGATATATGTCGCTAGATTTCAAAATCAGCCTAGTCCATAATAGATGAATAGGAGAAAAACAGCTTTTTGTTTTTTCAAATACACAGTCACAAGGGTGAAAGTTTATATTATTTCGAGTATAGAATATTTAAAATTAATAAATTACACATTTTGATAATGCAAAAATGTTAGAAAGCAGTAGTTCTTCAGCAATTCACAAAACAAAAATACCTAAAGGTGGACTTGGCTAATTTTGAAATGTAGCGACACATATAGACATTTTCAATGATTTACTTTGCATTTTGTTTTTGAAACTTTATTTTATTGTATAAAATTGTTTTTTTATATTATCATTATTTTATATTATTTTCTCTAGTTGATTTACTTGTAGCTACGTTTTATTCTAAATGTCATATTGTGAACGTCTTGAATTAATTATTTGTTACCCATGTGCTCAGTGTGTATTTTTAAATAAATAAATAAATATATTATTATTGTCTTCTTCTCTCTTGTCAGAGTAATATATGGTATAATGTAAATCTCATGTTGGGAACGTCCTGAATTTTGTTATGTCCACAATGTTTTTCCCCTAAATAAATAAATAAATATTATATAATATGACGTCTACTAAAATTCATCCTCATTTTTGTTCGGCTTTGATTCAAGAACCCTGAACCCTGCACCGGAAGGCAAATGATACCTTTGAAATATTCTATTGGCGCCAAATGTTTCGAATTTATTGGACAGAGTACAGCACAGAAAATACCAGTAAATCATCTGAAGATTCCAGATAAAGGAACGCCTCTCGAGAATATCTCTGATATGATCTAGTTTTTGGCACTGGTAGTTTTCGGTAGCCTCCAAAAATAGTAATGCTGCAAAAATGACCTATACATTGCAGTGTCACACGGTACGAGACGCTGGATGTTACAATTCGACTGCTTTTCTGAAAACCGGCTAACGCCATTTGGGCAAATTGTTCAGGAAGGAGAAAAAACATAATAGTTTAACTATCGAGCAGAATTTAACAATTCCAAAAAAACACACTTGGAAAAAATACAAATAAACAGCATTATGAATTAATACACTATTTTAGCTTTCCTTTTATATTATATAAAGAAAATTTGGTACTGTTCGGTTATATGGAATATAGCGGAAAACGCATTTTGAAAATAGCCGATAAACTGGATTATTTGTTACTTTGGGTTAGTTTTGGTTAGGTTAGGTTGGGTTAGGTTAGGTTAGATTTGGTTAGGTTAACCTAACAAATAATGCAGTTTATTGGCTATTTTCAAAATGCGTTTTCCGCTGTATTCTGTATAACCGAACAGTACCGAAAATTTATATAAAAAGCGGAGATGTTCCATCTAAGATATTGGGAGTTTGGCACATGAAGTAGGTTGTGTTGTTTAAAGAACAATAACGCATTTATTTGTAGGTTTAGGAGTTTCAAAATTTTGTGTGTGCATAGAAAACATGCTTTATAATAAAAAATATTATTTTTGGTAAAAAGCGTGGATGGCTGGTTTAAAGATTTAGCAGTCGAATTGACATTAGAAAATAACAAGACTTCGTAATAATTGTTATAATGTTCTGATACTGGAGCATGTTAAGTAGAGTAAGTAAGTTCTCGCTGTCGAGTCATTGGCAGAAATTTTGCATCGCCGAGTCGTAGATTCAATTTAATCGACTGTTTAATGATCTTTATCCAGAGAAATGAAAAGTGTCAATCAAGTAGCTAATAAGTGTTTATAGTAAAAAATATCTTTTATGATTTCTCATCGTAATGATACTTATAAATATTCACACCATATTTTAGATTCAATGAAAAAAATATTCATATATCGAGAAAGAGAGAGATATGAGATATAGAAATATAAATTTATATTTATATGTCTCATCTCTCGTATTATAGGCACATAATCGAATGCGACGCTTGTATACACACATGAAAACATCAATTTGATGTCATATCCCGGAACATAATATAACATATCAGGAAAAGTCATGCCTACTTCAGGCGCTTTCAATCGATACCCACGTGTATTTTTATCCCAAATCGTACGTGCTTGTGTTCAATGCATATTAGTATCATATATTTTTTTACGTATACTAATATATGTTTAATCAAATTGACCGCAAGTTAAATGGCATACTGTACATTTGAAGTTATGAATAAATGTAAGCTATAATAAATTAAAACATTCATAGAATATACATTTATATAGGTACTAAAGTTTTTGAAAAAAAAACTTGGACTGAATATTATTTAACTAATATATATTTCGGACAATAGTTTTACATATTATTACATATAATATAATATATATATAATTTAGGCGAGTCTTGAATATGGATGTCACTGATTATGGAGCCGTTGGCATGTTTGGCAATTCACGAGATTCTGATTCAAAATCGTCTTACCTCTACCTTTCTCTTATGTACATGAGATAATAGATATTGGCGATAATTTAAAGGAACTGTATTGGATATGTTGAGTTTGGTTGATGTGTTATGTTGGACGGCGGGGACTCTAAGCACTAACCATTTCATGATAGGACTCCTTGATTTCGAGTCACTCACTCGGAACCTTTTTATATTAAAATGGTGGCGTAGCTTTATATAATTGTGCGGCGGGTCATCTCGTACTTCAAGATTATTGGTTTACTGCTGTCCAACAAGAAGATTTAGGCAATAGCCTGAAGTCGCTGTCGTCGACTAAATAGGAGGAGCATGTAAGTTCACTGTTTTAATATGTGTAAAACTCGTCGCTAACCGGACGTCGCTATAATCGAAGTGCGGTTACAAATGGTAGGAGCTTGTTAGTTCACAGTTTTAACTCGTAGCCAAGAAGATCTTGTCGTACAGTAGTTGATTTAATTATTTAAAACCTGATCCGTGCCATGGACGAATTAACTCGCCAATGCATGTATGTCGCGTCAGGCCACGGACGAATATATTCGCGGGTTCTTGTAAACGTCATAACTTCTGAATAAACATTCTGTGTAAATTTTCTAAATAATATTTATCATTTTTTTAGTGTGAAAATATTCGCGATAAACTTGATAAACATGTTGTGTTGCTAAGTTTTTACAAATATTTATCGTTCCGTTCCTATTTCATATCTTTTAAAGGATTTATTTAATTCGGAAAATAGCTGGCCTACAAGTGTCCACCTAGTAAAAATTGGCTGGCAGTGATAAGGTTAATCGTTGATTATTGATAGTTAGTCAGGTGGCGGTCGATATGGCACTAAATTTACGGATTGATTGGAAGGTGTTTACAGGTAATTCGGACCATCAGATCTGGTCCTCACAAAAAGCCAATTTTGTTGTATTTAGAAAATTTGCGGCGTCATATTGCCAACGTGAAGATTATTTCACTTATATTGTTCGGCGGTTTCGTGTTAGCTTTTGTCACTAATTGTTACAATTTTACCTCTACGTGGTCCTAACTTAACGGCCCACATGCTCAGCATACGTCAAAATGGAGCGTTTATGCTATTTTCAAAGCATGATCCTGGACATTCCTTAAACGTTGTAGATAATCTATTTACATAATTTTGAAGCCTAACCGATTTTTTAACGATACATGTTCAAACACGCGCGTTACCATGATCTTACTCCCTACTTTATTTATCGTTTGTCAACTTATGGCTACGGCCGTATGTTGTAGCTTAACCACTAGGAAATGCCAATAGAAATGGCTTACTTCAAAAAAATACTACCTTATTCTTAGGTCAATAATTATTATAAAGCAAACATTATTCCTAAAATGTTTATCACATTTGAATGGGCAAAGACATAGCTTATAATCAGTATCTTTAAAAGTATCTTTAAATGTGTAAATTTTGCCCATTTTTTGAATAATAAAATGCCTAATTCTTGTCAAATTTGGGATCACAGAGATTATCAATATACATTTTTATTGTAAATATGTCACTATAATAATGTTGACATAAATTTTACTAATGGTTTTATAAATGCTTTTAAAAATTAATAAATATAAAAAATTTTAATACCACTTCACATGGACGTACTGAAATATGACTATATTCTAAAACATTAGAGCGAGAGGCTTAAAAGAATACTATTTTATGTAATAAAAATACTTCATGCAGTCATCAAATGTTTAAAATAAATAAAAGGATAATAAGGCTTCAAAATTATGTAAATAGATTATCTACAACGTTTAACGAATGTCCAGGATCATACTTTGAAAATAGCAAACAAGCTCCATTTTGACGTACGCTGAGCATGTCCCCCTTTAAAGTCATGTAAATTCATTCAAAACACATTTGAGTGCAGCGACCGTGGTCTTGGGTAACTACTCCTGAGACATTCACAGTCATAAAAAAGATAATTCACATACAAACCTAGGGTCCCATGATACGCCCGATTAATACCGGGTGTGGTGCGGGGCCATTAACTTCGATAACTCAAACGACATCATTGAAATATAGACCCATATATTAGAAAAAATCCTTGAAAAGTATTAGATTGAATGGGGATGAAACCAACAATAGGTCAAACATGTAATGAGGTACATCTAAACTGTAACGTAATGGATCCAAAAGCTTTTATCGAGAGGGAACGGTGTTGTATGTTCTCGTATAAAACAGCGTGTAAGCTTTATAAACTAGGTACCTACATACATTGCATTTTGTATAAAACTCAAGATACATTTTTATTAACTCGAAATTGGATAAAAACATAAATATTATAGCAACCGTATTATACTGTTCTCATTGTCTAAACGAAATATTATTAACGTCATGAATTTATTAGTTATTTATAATGACTATAATAAATATTTAAAATAAACAAATATATTATTATATTAATACTATCGACCGAAGGTACTTGATGGAATTTGAATTTAAATTCTAATGGATTTAAGTTTTGTACTATTAAATTTGATCTATCATTAGGTTTTGACGATTTATAAACGCTTATAGAGTGTATTATTATTGATAAGGTAGGGGTTTTTTTACAAACACTTCAACTATTTATAGTCTGTTTGTTATATATATATATTTTTATTGTCATCCTTGACTTAATCGGTTGGTGATAAAGTTTTGACATACTTTATTGTATTGATTTGTTATATAAGTTATTCTATCATATCTTTTCTATGGTAGGAAGTATGGACGCTAAACCAAGAGATGTCACGGAGACTTGAAGCTTTCGAGATGTGGCTGTATAGACGCATCCTTAAAAATCCTTGGACTGACCGGATGACAAATGCTGAAGTTCTCAATCGAATGGGGAAGAGCCGAGAAGTTCTACGTAGTATCAAAACCAGGAAACTACAGTACCTCGGCCACATTATGAGAGGACAAAAGTACAACATTCCCCAACTTGTCATTCAAGGAAAGATCAACGGTAAGGGTAGCAGAGGACGGCGCCGAATTTCGTGGCTTAAGAACCTCCGTGATTGGTACGAGTGCAGCTCCACTGAACTGTTCCGGGTAGCAGACGACAAAAATAAGATCGCCTTGATGGTGGCAGATCCGTCAGGGGATGGCACAATAACAAGAAGAATATAAGTTAGAGTTAATTGTATTCGTTGTCAGTGTATATTTGCCCTTTGATGAGTGTACATAGTGCCTGAAGATGCCGAAAGGCAAAACCCGGGTTGCAAATAATGACTCAAATGGGATGACAAAACTTAAATCCATTAGAGTTTAAACAAACGTATTCATATATCTTATACTTACTACGTACGAATTAAATCCAAGATATTCTCTACAGAGATATAACAAAAATTATTATTAACGAAAATAGTACTTATTCTATTATATTCAATATTAATTCTTTTTAAATTGTTCCCTTAGTATGTTTCCGTATACTTAACAGAACGGACAATGAAATTCTGCAAGTTAAAATCAGCTTGTTTCAGTTTATGATAATATGAAAGCTACCCTTGTTAAATATAACAGTGAGACGGGTAAATAACGCAATCATTTGCCTTATTTGTAGATCCGTACCCTCAATAAAGCAGGACCTTACTACGAAGCATCGTGGTCGCTACTTTAAATATTAAGAATGTAAATCATTTCACTGAAACGTCAAAACTCTTTGCCCAAAGTTAATCTCATAACACAATACTTGGTCTTCCTCTTCGTGTTGGTCTCGTATTACGTCACGTTATACTATGTACTAGTAATAAATATTACTATGTTTATTTTTTAGTTAAGCTATTTTTTAAGTAAAATATATTTTTTAAATTAAATTAGTTTTAATTAAACTAATTTAAACTGTTGTTGCACTGTTATTAAAGATACATATTTTGTCCCAATCATAATACCTATATATTAATTACTAAGCAGTGGCGAAGGGTAGAGGTAGGCTGTTAATATCCATTGTTTAATAGTGTACACTAAACTTTGTCAGTCAAACATATTTGTTTTCATTAAACTAAGCTGCAATGTGTATAATATAATGCCTTCTATTTTTTTAAATTCAATTTAACCCTGCTTTAACCTTTTATCTATAAAATACCCAATATTATGCTATTTAAGCATACATATTTTAGATATTTTATAGATGGAAGAATATTTTTTATCGATTATGGTTTGGTTAGGCAGGGCTTAATAAATTCAAAAAACAACTAACCAACACCACCTGTAATATATATTCTTAATATTTAAAATGAAAATAATATACCCTAATTATTGTGGTTTGGTTAGGTAGGGTTCAATTAAATTTTAAAAACTAACCAGCACCATCTGAAAATAAAATTGTAGTCGTAATTCAAGCAAAATAAATAAGTATGTATGTTTGTTGTGCACTATTTATCTCGAATCTTAAGAGCCTGCCTCCACCCCTTGCCACTGTAACTAAGAGGTATAATATTGAGTATAGTACATGAGATTGTTAACTAAGAAATTGCCCTGCATCACTCCGGTAAATACAACACCTCTTTAACCCATAGTTTACGGGCCGCACAAAATTGTGTTTTTGCTAATTACTTTTCAAATGCAAATTAACACGTTAATTACTAAATAATTAAAAGGGCCCGTAAGCATTGTGTTAATAATAATATAATATTCAAGCAAGACATAGAGATATACTAAATAATTATCACGATGGCCAAGCGGGTAACGTGTCAGCCTATAGTGGCAAGGGTCCTGAATTTGAATTTCGATCTGACAATAAAAATTTACATGTTGTTTTTAATGTGTTTTTGAACACAGCATAATATGGACCTAATAGATTGAGCATTTGACTAACATCCATTTTTCGTAAAAACAAAAATCTTTTAATACAACCTCCACCCTACGGAGGCCCATAATATGATCCTCTTAGAACCAGTCATGGTGATATATTATATAATATACATTAAATAAATAACACTGCTACCAACTGCAAGAGAATATTGCATTATGATAATATTATAAACACTATAATTCTTCAATATCAAGTATGTATTCTAATTCAAACAGTTCTTCTATTGACATGTTAAATACTTCCGTTCAGGCACTCAAGCATCGCAGTAATTAAACTAGTTTCGTGTACCTACTCAATTTCGTTTTATAATATTATAATGAATGCTAATTTTATTCAACTGCACGTTTTTATTTTGTTATCATATATTATATTTTTTTAATGTTTGCTCTGTTTTACTATTTTATTGTATATAATTTATTCCTTATGTGCGTTCGCAGTTTATAAAAAATAAATAACAATATTATTTAAATAATTGACATATTGTGTTCGGAAATTTTACGAATTGTAAAATTAAGGGTATTTGAGGTTAATCTTTTCTCCAAAACTATAATTTTCACCATAATTTATGTATCCCATTGCATACAGTACCTAACTAACCTGTTATGACATTGCTATTTGCAATAACTGTAGTATTTTAGTTAATGTTAGTATATATACGTTTATAAACAATCTAAAACTTGCCATATATAATAGAGGTTTCAACTAAATGTACTTTAAATAAATAAATTACAAGACAAAAAGAACTTTTTATATATAACGTTTTTAAATTGTCTGTTGAATTATTATGCTCAATATGCTCAAACTTGTACTTGATATGAAGTAAATAAAAAACAAACAAACAATACTGATATAGAATACTGAACAAATTTGACATTTCATTTTGATTTCTATAGTAACGCACGTTTATATTAATAATTTAGTTGCTAAGACCACCCACTTATACACCAATAATAGTGGATTGCATTGCATAGCAACCAATTATAGTGAATAGGAATACGGAATTCTTCCGAAATAACTTTTCATACAAAACAGAATTAACTAAAAATGAATTCAATTCTACTTATTAATGGCTAAAAGCATTAAAAGAATGCATTGGCATCGTGTTCTGTTACATTCTAAAAGTTTCAAATGTCTAGCTAGTCGGGAAGTTAGTTGAAAATCGATTGCAAGATTTGTAACGGATACACAACCACTGGACAAATAACAATACGAGCTAATAAAAACGTTGTAAAATAGGTCACACGGAATCCATGAAATTGATCAAAGTATCTTTTCGCGCCAATTTTAAAGTCCAAAATATGTTTTCATACCTTTTCTATGCGTGCAAAAATAACACCTCTAAGTGACACAGGACAATTATTATTAACTGAAGTGTTAATTTATTTCATACAAGTCATCAGCGCGAAAACAACTCGTGCGATTCACACAATTATCGAGATCGCACTCACATGGCGTGTGATTTGTTTCTATTGTAATCTTCCCTGCCACAACCTACCTTGTATGTATATAAACAATACATATGCGTGTAAAGTAAAGCGTGAGCATGTATATACAAGCTTTAAGTTCTAATTGTATTACCATTGCAGTTAGTGCTCGTGATACCCCACTTATCCCACTCCTATCCCTCTATACAGTCAACTATTTTAGTACCTAGATTTTGATTGTTCCAGACAAAACCGCTGTTTAATACTTGTAAAATATACTCATAAAATAATATACAGAATACTTACATCGCGGGAGATGGCATTTTGCAGAAAGAGCTCGCTATCTGAATGGGAATGGCTGGAGCAACATTCAACTCGATGCGAAATGTCTGGGACTCACGATTGTACTCGGTCGAAACCAAATGCCGCCTATTCGACGCTTGCATTCTGACGGTGCTGCTCTACGGTAGCGAATCATGGCATCTTACGAAGGCTCAGAGCAACCGTATACTGAGCTTCGAAAACAGATGTTTGTGATGAATACTGGGTGTGTGGTGGAATGACTTTAGGAGCAACGAGGAGATAAGAGAACGCACCAAGCAGCCTCTCATCACGCTGAAAGTGAAGAAGCGACGTTGGACCTGGCTCGGCCACGTGCTGCGGATGCCAGAAGAGAACTTTAACCTGGCTTGCCTGTACTTCAAGCCGACCGGATTCCGGCGACCTGGAAAGCCGTTAAATACAATCTACAGAGTGTATACGGCGGAGCTACGGGATGCTGGTTTGACCTGGAACGAAGCAAGAAGACTGGCGAGCGACAAGGATTCTTGGAGGCGCCGCGTAATGTCCATATGCTCCAGTTAAGGGGCGGATATGGCCAAAGAAAGAAGATGCTTAAATAATATGGGGAGACAATAATTAGTAAGATGAAGAGATTTGTGTGGTAGCCATATGCTACACTCATGATGCAAACATTGAATAAAAGAGAGAAAAATATATATAAACAAAATGTTCATCTATGTGGTCTTTTAGTGAAATATGACTGTCGTTAATTATGAAGTTTATGCCTAGAGCGGCGTAGAGGGGCGTAACCATTCGTAGCAAAAGCTCTACGGATTGATAGCTACAACCGTAGACCTTCTCTACGCCGGATGCGTAGCGCGATAGATCACAATAGTTTGTCAAATACTTACGTTCACCATTCCCATATAATCCGCTTGATATTAGAAAAAATGATAAATTAATAGAAAAGCTCATTCACAAAAAATGCCGTGTCTTTTTTTGTTCAAATAATATTTTTTTTCTTTCACAGTAAAAATTTTATAACTAAAAATGCATTTTAATTTGTATGAAATATATTATTTAAAGATAGTTTATAAATAGAATATAACCAGTAAAGTTAGATCAAATGGCTCATATCACCAGCAAGCCTATGGGGTTCTATATATTAGGCATGTCCAACTTCAAATAGGTTGTGACCAGCGTTGCCAGATAATTATTTTACCAAATCGAGATTTTTACCATGTGAGTTAATCGGGATTTAGGAGCAGAAAAGCAGGACAACCTAAAAACAATATTTCTAAAGCTTATTTCTATAATATTAATCATAAATGACACAACACAAACTACATAACTATCAAAATAATAATATTAAACAATATTTTTTCCCGACACTTGCCTATTTGTACTTAGGTGAAGTTTCTTTCTGCTGTTTAATGTATTGGTAAAATTCAGCACATGAGTATAATCATGTTGAATTGAACAAGTTATTCAGATTTTATTAACTCACAGTACACATGTTTCTTACGTCTGACTATTTTAACTTATCAGGGAGGTCTCAAAATATAGTTATGTGTTTGAAAATTGGACATATTACATTTCACCGTAGCATAGTTCTACGTGGACTACGGATAGATAGCATTGAGATAAAAACGCGTTATTTGTGGACCATTGCAGAGAATAATATTTTAATTTTGTTGTATTAAATTAGAACATTAATTGATATTATAACGCTGTCATTATTATCAAATATTTGATATTACCTACCAGAAGATTGTCTTAATTTATAGAATACGATTTATAATTTACTTTCCACCTATTTTCATCCGTCTTTCTCTTGAAGACGGTAGCCTATTTCTGATAAAATATTTAACGGTGAACTATGATATGTCCAACTACATACGTACACATTTCCGGATACAAAAAATATACAGAACACATTACAAATAATAACAAGATAAAAAGAACTTTTTTGATATACAACGTTTTTAAATTTTCTGTTGAATCATATAAATTTGACTTGACTAGCTTAAACGATCAAAAAAAATTGTACTTGATAGAAATAATACTGAAATGTCATTTTGACATGTCATATTGCTTTCCATAGTAACGCACGGATATATTAATAATTTAGTTGATAGGACCCCAGACCCCTAGCAACCAATAATAGTGGATTGGATTACGGATTTCTTCCGAAATAACTTTTCATACAAAACAGAATTAACTGAAAATGAATTCAATTCTACTTAAAGATGGCTAAAAGTATTAAAAGAATGCATCGTGTTCTGATATATTCTAAAAGTTTCAAATGTGTAGCTAGTCGGGAAGTTAGTTAAAAATCGATTGTAAGATTTGTACCGGACAAATAAGAATACGAGCTAATAAAAACGTTGTAAAATAGAAATCTACAACATACATACAAAAATTACAAAAGCAAGTAAAATAGAATTGAAAAAAATATATTTCTACACATTAAAACATTTTCACCCTATACGGATAAATAATATTTACTCTGTTCCCAATATGTCACTAGTTTAGATGTTACTATCGGACCGCCCCCGTGTGAAATGGCTGTGTGCTTGCCTGGCCGTGATTGTGAATGATTACGCTCGTGCGTAGAGCATCGCAGCCAGCCGTAGAAAAGGCTCTACGGATTGATAGATGCGGTCGTAGGCGATCTCTACGGGAGGAAAAGAGGACAATAAATCATTTTGGATTGGCGGAATACTTCATCTGCACTAAGGTCGATATAAATCAAATTCTGTCATCAAATGTGGCTAGCGATATATATTTTTTAAATGGTCTGCTATACTGGTGCTGCGTGAGTGCTTGTCTCCAAACCAGTGGGTACCGGTTTTTTAGGTTTGGAACCGTAAAAAATGATGAACATGAAATCTCTATCTAGAATATTAAGTGTAACGGTCGATAATAATTAAGTCACGTCATCGAACATACAGTACAACTAGACCACGTCCATCCGCAAATGATGTAAAACTAATTATGTAACGTTGTCTTGTTGTAATATTATTCTAAAATTTTAAGTTGAAATATATTTATATCATAATATGGTCAAGGTGTCGAGATGTAGAATCAAAAAATCACATAGTTTGTATTAAAAAAACAACTACATAATTATATAATGTGAAATTACACAAATATGGACAAATTTTGATCACGTGTGGACTTGTTTATTATTAGATGTCTAATACCTATATGATTCTAAATAAATTGGTGGCTTATTTTTTTTAATTATTAACGATTTAAAAGGTTTTATAAAAAAAATACTAAAAAATAAATATAATATATATATATATATATCTATGACGTGAATAGTATACGCTAAGCAGTGGCGAAAATTTG
Organism: Rhyacophila brunnea; assembly: GCF_057557595.1. Lineage (NCBI taxonomy): Eukaryota > Metazoa > Arthropoda > Insecta > Trichoptera > Rhyacophilidae > Rhyacophila > Rhyacophila brunnea. The sequence continues at coordinate 15,107,936 of NW_028232893.1, read as the reverse complement.
AGGTAGGCTTTAAGATCCGCCATAAATAGTGCACACTAAACTTTGTCAGTCATGCGTATTTGTTTTCATTGAAATAGGACCACAATTTATAGATGGTGTTAGTAAGTTTTGAAAATTTAATTAAACTCAGCGACACCAAGTCATAATAAATAATAGTCAAAAAATAATCGTCTGTCTATAAAATATCTAAAAGTATACAATTAAATAATACATAACTTTGGATATTTTATAGATAGAATAATATTTTTTATCTAAACTAGTATGGTTTAGGCAGAGCTTAAAGGATTAAAAAAAAATGAACTAACAATATATTGTGTAAAAATATGTATTATTAATCAAACGAAAAAAAAAGTATGAATGAAAAAGTGTGCACAATTTTGTCGTATCGCCTAAAATATACCAAAACTATTATGGTTGTGTCAAGGCAGTATTAAAATGATTTTTAAAAACTAACCAACGCCATCTAGTATTACCAAACGAAACCCCTAGAACGAAAATGTTTCAAATTCCAAATCAGTAATCTAACCACAAATCACCAGTCCTGCAGAACTTGGCAACCCCCGATAAACGTTGTGAAAAGGAATATGTCTAATCCTCTATGCCTCTCTCTGATCCCCCTAAGATACCAGGACTTCAATCTTCAGGCCCTCCGAGTTCTTCGTCCTGCAGGTATTACTCTAGTTACTTCAATAAAAACAAATACGTATGACTAAAAAAGTTGAATGTGCACTATAAATGAAGGATCTTAACAGCCTACCTCCACCCTTCGCTACTAATGCCCAGCGCAACTATTCTATACACTATACTGCTTTCGGCGGCTACAACAGCTATCTAGGGTAGGAAAATATCGAAGTATTACGACTTGTACGTTCATTGCAATTGCTACAATAAGTGCTATGTGTTAACAGCACCTCTCTTGGCTATGCTAAATTTCTGAGCGAGATGGTCAGTTTTGACTATTTAGACGGTTAACTTAGTGTAATTGTTGCAATAAGTGATAATACTAAGATACTTTCCTACCCTAGATAGCTGCCTTAGCGGGCCGAAAGCAGTCTTGTGTATAGAATAGATGCGCAGATATCTTTAAGGATTCATAGCATATAAAGATTTAAAAATATTACTCTTTAAATGTTCTTTTTAACCCTTGTATAAAAACCAATTTATGAAAGGGTTGCGAATTTTCAGAACATTAAATGCCTTTTTAACTCGTGCGTCCGAATTTATTTGAATTAAAGCAAGCTTCATTCCCGGTCGGGCAATTAATATTCTAAAAAGTTTTTCTTTCTATACTCTCCGCGCGAGGGTCCGATGGTTTTTATCGTGCAGAAAAATTACCGTTTTTTTCCAATATGAGAATATCCAGCCGAGCGTTAACAATGGAATATAACACAATGAAAGATTATTATTAAGGGCTTACCTACTGTTATTTTTGACCATATTTCTCGCGATATGTGTTTCGTGTATTTATTTCGAAAAACAATATTGTGGCGGTTGTCACACAATGGCTAAAATACGAGTGAAAAGGTCACGTGGCCAAGGACCACTATTGTCAGGCCGTGACACAAAACTATACGTTTAAATGGTAGTGAGGTAAGGGAGGCGTGAGATGGGGTAGGTTGATTCCAATGAGTAGAAGGATTGTGCGTGATAAAGTAGACCCAGTTTATTTCCCTTAACCACAAAAAGATACAATTCTTAATACAGATTCGTACCTACTATGATATTTATAATATTACATGTTATTGTAAGGCGGTTGCTCAACCGAGTTCACTGACCACAGAATGTGCCGTTGGCCAATGGTTTGAGATTGATTTGAAAGACATACTTAATACTAGCTTTTTTACAAAGTAACATAGTTCTAGGATATTAAAACAAACCAAGATGCTAACTTAAACTTCACACTCTGCCTGAAGATCTGTAAGGCACCCACAGTAGTAAGGCAGTGCTCAGGTAACACAAAATTAATGGTAACTGAAATAACTAACGGGTGTGGAGTAACAGGCAACCGATCTCGAGTGTGGAAGCATATGGGATAAACTTAAACACAAATACGTCGTTCTGCTTGTCCTGCGTTCTAACAACTGTTTTCGGTTTATGCACTGACGCTCGTTCAATATTGGTGAACTTGAAGGTTGCAACATACACTATTGTACGTCTATATTGTGTGTTTTATTTTCGAAGGACACTCACACATTCACAACCCTGCTTCAATTGTAGTGTATTGGTATTATAGCCTATCTGAGTTCTATTTATTAATCTGTTCTGCAGTAGTGCTAGTTATTGTTCATAATCAGAATGCAATATGGAAAACTGTTTTTAGAAAAAAATGATGATTATTGCATATTGAAATAAGTTGTTATAATCGCAATAGATAGTCTTCATTTTTGCAAAAAAATAAAACCGAATTGCATTTGAAAATAATAAAAAAACTAGCACTACCATTATGATTAGTAATTCAGTGTCATCGCCGAAATACTCAGCCTTGGGTTGTATATACTGTTACCAATGTTACTATCATAATAATATATCGATAAGACATGTGAATGTATCATTGTGGTCGTAACCATACGATTAGAAACTGTAATTTTGCCAAGCTTGTATTCTAATTCATGAAATTTTTATGTTTCAAATTATGTTAGGTTCACCTAATTCCTTATGGATTTCGTAGTTCCAGACTCCATATTTTTTTAAACTTCCAAATATCGCCATTACAATATTTAATTCAAATACCAGCTGACAATTCCTACGATATAATAAGTATATTAAAATTAATATAACCCAACATAAAATATAATATTAAATATATCACTGTACGTGTCATACCTATCTGGTCTGCAAAGTTCCATCCCTAGGGGTCGCAATAAAGGTGTTCAATCTAGAAATAGAAGCTTCCGGGCATGATTATTCCGTTTCCGGTTTTAACCGGAAGTCACTTTCGGCTAGGTTTTACAGGAAATACTCGAGGCTAAGTACTTTTCAACTGACAACTAGATATATACTGCATTGAAACTTATATCCTACACATTGAGAGATTTATATGGAGGCCAACAAAAACATTACTGCTTCTTATTGTATATTATTATTGACATGCTGTATGTTTATAATGTGTATTTAATACACAATTTTTCGACTATAGAAAGAGGGATATATAAAAATGTTTTATAATACAATATTTTAAAGTAATTTTAAAACGATTATAATATGATAAATTTTTTTTTTCGACCATGTCCGATCCTAATAGGATCATATGGGCCTCCACAGAGTAGAGGTTTGTATTAACAGAATTTGTTTTTTACGAGAAATGGATGTCAGCCACTTGCTCAACCTATTAGGTTCATACCCTGACTCACACACAAATTGAAAAACAATATGTGTACTTGCCAGACCCAAGATTCGAACCTGAGACCCACGGCGTGATAGTCCAACGCTTAAGCCACGCGACCACCATTATTAGCAAATGAAAAATCGATGCACGCTTGCCAATATAAGGAATCAGCTATTGGCGAACGGTGGAGGTAGGCTGTGGAGATGCGAAATAGATAGTACACACTAAGCTTTGCCAGAGTTAATTATTTGGTTTTTATTGAACATGCAAATTACAAATGGTTTTTAAAATTCAATAAAACCCTGCCTAAACCAAACTGGATGTAATCCTTACGCACTAGACTACGAGTGCTGCCAAGGTAATAGCCGTGATTCAATCCACAAAAGACAGTTCCAAATATTGGCAAAATTTGTAAACCCTTCAGTTGCACGACTACTAGATAATTTTGTTGTAATTAGGTAGGACGCAGGTAGCTAAATTAGTAAAGAACATTGGCCGGAATACGACAGATACTTACAGGTACGAGTCCTGTCCAGCATCATTTATTGTTTGTTTAAAGATATTTTCTAAAATTTAAAGTTTGTTGGTAAGGTATAATGAACAGATTATTTTATGAATTAATGAAATAGATATCTTTGATTTTTGACACTTAACCGTCAAATATATTATAATGATGCACTTCGCGTACTGTCACGTGACGTCACAGTAAACTGGCGCGCCACTATGGGTAAAAAGTGTGTAATGTCGTTTTTCTTGGTGTTTAAAATGTTATCAGACTGATGCTCTCATCCATTTTTTACCACGTTTTTCTTAGCTCGTATTCTTGTTTTTCCCGTGGTTATTTATCCAGTACAAATCTTGCAATCGATTTTTAACTAACTTCTCGACTAGCTAGACATTTGAAAATTTTTGAATATATTAGAAAACGATTCATGCCAATGCATTCTTTTAATAAATAATTAAGTAGAATTGAATTCATGTTCAATTAATTATGTTTTGTATGAAAAGGAATTCGTAATCCAATCCACTATTATTGGTTGCTAAGGGGGTAGTCCTAGCAACTAAATTATTAATATATACGTGCGTTACTATGGAAATCAAAATGACATTTCAGTATTTTATATTTGTGTTTGTTTGTTGCAAAATAGCAAAAAAATGATTAGTTGACAATTGCATTTTTTGTCCTAAATTATTAATACATAGAATTGTCAAGTTTATATGATTCAACAGAAAATTTAAAAACGTGGTATTTAAAAAGTTCTTTTTATCTTGTAATTATTTAAATCTTAAATTCAAACACTATTGTAGAATCCATTTAAATCATTTTTACATGCCCACATATTTTCCACTTGTGTCAAAACCGCGTGTATTTTTTTTTAGAGGTTGACACTGTATTTTCTATAAGAATGTTGTCTATTATCTATCATCTGTAGGTTGGATTTATTTCAAAATATAATCTATGGATGTAATATCGCAAGTAGTTTTAACGTACACACACGTAGAAACTGTTAAAATTAATTAAAATTAGCATGAATAATGAATATTTATTCAAAATACTCATACATTAGAGTTGGTGTTCTCCGTCATTGAATTTACGGAGATAGTGATTGTACAAGATATTCTGCAAAATGACGAAATCATAGGCTAAATAATTTGTCGTTGTGACAGCATGACAATACGCGACGTGCATCATAATTATTATGTTTGTATTATCATTAGCACTAACTTGTAGAAAGTAATGTTATAAACAACTAATTATACATAAGAGTCATTTGGCTTTGTTCTACTCATTAATATTATTGAGAAAAATATTTTACTTTATTTATGTTAAAGTATCAATCTAATAGGTAATTAAATTATATTCCCTATAAAAACAATTCATTTACTGTCTTATTAATTTATTGTTGATATAACTTTCATTAGTTTATTTGAACGAAATACGTATTGAGTTTCAAAAATAGAATACGTATAGGTATTCAACTATCACTTTATTATCAAAATTAATAAAGCACATTGTATTTCTTTTGTTACAGGTAAGCTATTTGGACATATTACTTCATCGAATTATTGAACACTCTAATAAAGGTAAGAATATTTTTTTTTCCAAGATTGAATAATATTATTTATATATCAAAATGAGCTGTGTTTGTAAATATGAAGAGCGAGAATAAATATTATTTTATTTCAGGTTATTCAGTAATCGTTTACTGTAGACATAATAAAATTTCGTAAACATTGGAATAGTGGGTCCAATTAGGGACTACCACGAGATTATTAAGAATCCGACGAGTCAGAAAAATAGGTCAATTTACGTATGATTGGCTTATTGAGAAGATCTTTCTATAAATTTGAGAGCGAATATAATGCTAAAGTAATTATTAATTAAAACATTATGGTGGCGCTTTTCGCAGTGGACTGTACTTTAAAAATGCTGGTTGGTGGATTACGGAACTACAGGGGTAACAGGATGACCTTTTATTTTGAGAGGGCTGGCGCGCGCTGGAGCTGGTTTGGTGTCCACGCACTCACGCGTTGGTAAACGGATGGTTCGGAATGTCACTCTCACGGTTTCACTTTGGTTTTGGGATGAATGATGATGACAAGTTCAGGATGTGTGATAGATACGACGTTCGCTCAAACCGTACCCGGCTTAGCTTTAACAAGCCTAGGCACGTCTGTTGTTTAGATGTAACTTGAGTTAACTAAATGTTATGCAATCACGGTCGACTGATGACCCATAATTGCTGGTTACCTGTTCTTGTGACAATAATAATAGCTTTGTGGTTGGTGTGAAGAAAGGATGAATTCGACCATAATTGGCCCAATAATGATACACCTGAGTTGCTCATCTCGGAAAATCACCTTATCCAATTTTGACCAAAAATGAACTGAATATGCAATTTTTTTCCTTATTCAAAGTGGCACACACATTCATGTTCTATAAACATTTCCAAAACTAGTATTTTGCAGTCAGTTGGTTGAAAAATATCATCCAATTTCAAAATGCATGTTGTCCGTGTGGTGGCAATTTTCAAATATCATCTTTTTCATTGTTACAGAGTGTATTTTTAAACTTTTGATCAATACGGGAAAGTATAATATCATGTTCCACAAAACTTTCATGTGTTTGGAAAACTCTCTGTAGTTAAAATATTAAAAGCACCCGTCCAATGGCCCATGAAAAAATGGTTATTTTTTATATGTAGAGGGTTATATACTCGTTTTTTTGTGATTATCTCAAAGCGAAACAAAATGGACAGGGTGAATTTTAGAAATAGGCGAATCACCTATTTATATTTTGTATGTATATTTGCAATATTGGGAAAGCTATATGAAGAAACATGACTTTATAAAAGGTTATCAAATAAGAGATATATAATATATACTGGACTTAATAAATTGATTGTGTCACGAGCTATATGGCATATTGCACTATCTCGTTAGAACCACATATCGTTCAATCTGTGGTGTTCTTCAGAAACACAGAATCAGACAGAAACTGCATTGTTATATTCGTTTTTAAAAAAACACTGTCCAATTAGTCAAACAAATCAAACTGTTAATTTATATGGGTGTTTCAAGGATAGCTTGTGGCTTTGCATTACTCAAAATGCGACAAGTGTGCTTATTTACGACGCTACTTAACCAAACATGAGCTTAATCGCTGAAGATGATTTTTTCATGAAATAATGGGTCTGTTTAAAATTGCTCTAAAGCCCAATTAACAAAATTTTGATGCACCAAATGGTCATTCGGTTTAAGTTCTTGTATTAACTGTATTATATATGACTTCAAAATGCAAATCATTATGATCAATATTCCATGTAGTGCCATAAAAAATTTCAAATTATTGAAAACGACGTGTAATTATTGATAGTTATGGATTTTCATCCACACTTTGATTCACAACATCGATGTTTTAAGCAGTACGGATACATTTTTCACGGGCTGGATTCTTAATATCAACTAATCAAATTAATAATAAAGATTTTTAATAAACAACGAAAAGTAATCTCTATGGGGCATTTATTTTAAAAAGTATACAATATTATGCCATTAAATTCCCGACAATTAATCAACTGACACCATTAAAAACATGGTATTTGAATTGATAATATTTCTATGTAAACGAACCGCGTGTATTAAATTTCACTGGTAGGTACATAAATATTTTAATAAAATAATATTCTTTGGTATTCGTAATACCTACTGTTTCCATCCCTCCCAGGCACTGCTTTAAGACTGTTGGAGAGAACTAAGTAACAGTACTTCTTTGCTGGAATGATAGGCACATGGGAGAGACATTACGTGAACATGGAGTATTAAGAACTAAAAACATGGAGAGAAGTTACACAGCACCCGTTTATTCTAACATGATAATTTTTAAACGTTAAAGAATAACATTAATGCGGTTAGACAAATATGTCTTGACCGCAACAAATTATACGCTGAAAAAATTCCAGTTAAAAATCCACTAAATAAAAAGACGAAAAACTTTAGATAAGTATATGGATATACGAGGATGGGTTATTATGGTAAAACTAGTAAGCACATTGAAGTAGTAATCACAAATACTCTTTTGACCGTTTATATTTACTTTGAAATTGGTTATACCGCAATCTGTTAGAACGTGGCGAACTATATTATGTTCATATTATTATGATGAACCAATTTACGTTGCCGCTCTAAAACTATGTAAAAAAAATAATTACAATTATGAAGTATATTAATCCGGACCTGGTTAGTCAATACAGATATATTGATTGCTAAAATAATTTAAAAAAGTAATATTCAACCGCGATGTTAAAAATCATCTTTGAACAATGGCAATTTATCATCAGAAAAAGATGGCTGGAAACAGTGGCCACAGCTGCTGAAACGATTTCCATTCTTAATTTGAATAAATACCGCACTTTTTATCGTCCCATTTTATTTCCAATCCAATCAGTTGATTATTAATTTGTAAGGGCGCCTTCAAACGGAAGCTGAATTAAAACAGATTATTTAATTTTTCCGAAAAATGTCAATATATTATTATTATTTGGATTTATTAAAATCTGTTTAAATAACGAGTCTCTCTTTTGGCAGTCTGTAAAACTAATTAAAAAAACAATGTAATGTCTGTGAAATTATTTCGTTAAAGTTTACAAATATACAATATGATATTATTATAAAAGCATCAGACCACATAACCTAATTATGACAAATATACAAACTTTGTTTTGAGGAAAAGTAAATCAAAATTAAATTACTTTGACAATAATTATGTGAAATAAATTACTTAATAAAATGTTGAGACCGGTTTTTTTTATTTATCTACATACAGGTGCTTAAAATTCAAATAAATTTTAGCCATAAAAAGTTGAATTGGACCGCATTAAAGTATCAAGGAATCCATTCAAAATTCCAATACTTTCCTAATCCCGACCCGTATATAACAATAATTCAATAAGAAATACTGTCAGTTGAATACATAACTAACATAAATTTAAAATGTTTTACAGGAGGATTTTTTAAAACAGCTAACTTCAGTAATAATTTATTATTAATTTTATATTATAAACAATACAAACATAATATTATACATCTCAAAAACAACCCGCCTCGTACACTCGGTCTTAATCGAAAGTCTCATGAGGCTATATATTTGGATATGAAGCATCAGTAGTTTTTTACGCTTAGGAATGTCTCAGAAGTAGATACCCAAGGCTGAGCTCGTCACACATTCAAGTGTGCTTTGGCTGATTTTACTGAGAATTTTTTTTATAAAAGTGCCCGTGGTAGAGAGTAGTATGGAGTGGAGTTCTAACAAAAAACAAACGATTTTTATTAATAAATAATAAATAGTACTTATAGAAAAAAAGCTAAAACAATATGACAGACAAAACTATGTGAAGAGGTCTATATTTACACAATAAAAACCCGCATTTATTTTTTATTTTTATATAATTGGATAGTTTTCTTTAAACCTTTTAATTGATTTACATAACAGAGTGACTGGCGTAGAATATTAAATTTGACACCTGTGAATAAAAGAATGAAGATCAGGTAACAAAATATAATATTTCAGTGCAGTGCGTAAGGTGGCCTTCCACCCGAGAGTCCTGGGTTCGATTAGCGTTGAAGACACAATATTTATATGTTTTTCTGAAAACCTGGGTGTTTGTGGTTGTTCAAAATTATTACTATATTACTACTTACTCGAAGCACACAATGTCTATCCGCGATGGCGTAAAACTACGTAAAAAAATAAATAACCATTAAATAATGTTTCATGTAAATCCATAACAATAAATTAAGTAAACGTATATTATGTTAGAAACACATTACGTCACTTAAGCGCACGTGAGGAAAATTTAAATGTATCAATACCATACTGAGTTCACCCCACGCGTATCACGCAGATTCACGCCACACCAACATCCTCACTTCAAAAAATTTACATAGTCTCTAGTCATGTAATCTCACGTCGGTATTTTTAAATTATTAGTGATTTGGAAGGGAGCTACAGATGACAAGTAACTAAGACAATAATATGTTGTCAGTTTTTATGTTGAGAAAAGGCGATTTAGTGTAATAAATTTAACATATTTCATAACGCATAACGCGTAAAGACCACAAAAGATGTGATGTGATAGAGGTCGCAAAGCAGATAAAATTGCAATAGGCTGGGCATGTCGCTCAGGAAGTGGACAACTGCTGTACAAATTTCGTCATACAGTGGGATCACAGGGACGCCCTAAAACCTGCTGGATAGACGACCTCATAAAATTCGTTGGATGTACATCGCAGCAAAGAGTGTAGAGGTTTACTCAACCCTACAACTGACGTATTATTGTCTATGCTCATTTATATATCATAGACAATAATACAAACAGGAAATGACAGTCAATTAAATCAGTTGCATTTCGGCCCTTGAATAGCGTAGCCCATTTATGCGCGCAGCTTCTCGTAACATTTAACCTCAAATGAAATCATAATGTAAACCTTCAAACTCAACATAAAAACTAATATTACAGTCCTGTATTAGTGCCGTGTGTATCCAAACTTTATATATACAATATAAAAATAAGAAAATCCAACCACTGTGTATCATTCTTCACTACCCGAATTGGCATATAACGCTCATTCAACGCAACCTTCCAGACCAGATATTAATAACATCGGGCCAACATCCACATCTTCGACCCCCGATAAGAGCTAGGAAACGATAAGAGTGGAAAAGGCTAGGGGAGATTTTCATCCAGCAGTCGATTGATTCCAGTTGATGATGATAATGATGATTTAAGAGATTATTTAAAATATTATCCCTGGTATTTTGCCGTCGCCTGAATCTTTTCGTATTGGTACTGCGCACCCCTGACACTTTTCAACGTATTTAACTTACCGTTCAATCATGAGGCTTTTAATCAAACCATTATGTCCAATATATTTCCTGCTATGTATCATATTACCCTGTGTATTAGGTTATTATATATTATATGATCTCATCTATCAATATCTGGACCGCCAATTAATGCGGACGGAACAATTGCAGAAATAAAACCGATCAATCAAGCCCCGTCAGCCAAACTGAAAGTAATTGATGCTTCCAGTAAATTCCATTGCGCAACAGACTACAAACGTACGACATTGTTTTATTGAAACCCGTGTTACATAGTACTATGTTATATTTTGCAATATATAATGTGTATACATTGTTAGGATAGTCTCAAATACAGTGTAATTCTATACCCATAGTGCAAACATGTCGATGGATGAAAAAAGATTGATTTTTTAATGGAGACTAATAAATTAGATTCATTAGAGTGACATTCAAAAGGGTTGAAGAAACCTTTATAAATATAGCTGTGGTGAAGCGTCACTTTTTTAAGTAGGAAGCTTACTTTTTCCGACCATGTCCAATCCTAATAAGATCATTTAATATAAGGCTGCCCCTGGTATTAACAGATTTTGTTTTTACGAGAAATGGATGTAAGCAACTTACTCAACCTATTAGGTCCATACTCTGAATCATACACAAATTGAAAAACAATATGTGTACTTTTCAGACCCAAGATACGAACCTGGGACCCACGACCCTATAAGCCGACGCTTCAGCCTTAAGCCGTGCGGCCATCGTGGGTGTAAGGAAGCTTATTAGGGATCTATAAAAATAGTGCATCCGTACTTTTAAGCAAAAGCCGACTATTTTATTGCCGTGTTACTGAATTGCAAATTACTATGATAGTGATAGTTATTGTAGAGCTTCCAAACCGATTTTAATCGGAACCAATTAACCGGGTAACCGTGGGTTTCTAAACTTACCGAAAACCGGATAATTTTACGCGGTTAACCGGCTAAATTCTTAGTAGGTATTTGTACGATGAAAAAAATAGAACTATGTAAAAACCACAGCGCAGCTCGGATGATAAATATGAAATGTAATATTACCTACTAAATTTGCTTACTATGCTGAGACTACCCGACAATTAACTGATAAATCAATGAACACAAAGACGTTTGACTGACAAAGATTAGTGTGCACTATTTATGTCAGATCTTAACAGCCTCTCCATCCTTTACGACTGCTACCTATTATTAGTACCTTAATTCAAACTACAAAAGTCGGTAGCAAATATTAACGACATTTCGTCGCTATAGGATTTGTTTCCCGAATAGACCAAATGTCAATTTTTCAGGAGACGAAAAACAAATTTCATTGTCGTATATTGAAATATCAGTAGATGTATCAATCATTCTTTCTACACTGTATGATTGCAACATTATCTAAGAATAGATTCCAAGAATAATATACTGGTATAAATCAGTAAATGCACAGAAAATGCGTTTTATTTACAAGTACTCGTTGTGGATATTCGGGAAATTTTTAGCGCTCTCTCAGAATAATGGATATTCGGGACAAATCATGGACGTTCGGGACTTAAGACCGTAGCGTATTGCTGCACGGCCCACGGATTACTGAGTGGTTAAAAAGTACGCACCTCAAATGTTATATTTATTTACACGATAATTGGTAATGATTACTTTTACTATTTAAATACCTAATGATCGTAATAACCCAAGTTCGTAGGTAATAATAACATGCGGCATTCGCTTTTTTCGGTTTTTTTCGTAATAAGTAATAAAATAGTTTTTAATAATCTTTTTTTTTTATTCAACGAATAATTCACAAGATTTAAGAATGTACCATTCTAATTATTAAACATACATAATTTTGAAAATCACTTCTGAGAAAATATATTAAAACCAATAGAAAAAATCTTTTTGAAAAAAGTAAGACACCCGGCAGGAATCGTCCCTGCATCTCCTGGGTTTACGACCAAGTCCACGAATTATCCACTATGCTACGAGGTGACATACTTATGACGACAAACTTTAACTATCGGCCTGTTAATACCTGCTCATCAGTATTCTTCAAAATCAAGCGACTATTGGCGATGGGTTTTTGTTTATTAAATAAAAGTAGGTATCTACTACTTCAATTACTAACCGAAGTCACGGATTTCTCCAATATTTTATGATGGTACTTACTCGTACTTGCTAACAATTTTATATTAATACTTATTAATTTATATATTAATTTTATATTAATACCTATATATTTCTATAATTAACAATTAAACTTATTACAAACCACCAAATAAATATTATATATTTACTATTGGAATGACAACACAAAATAATAGCATCTATAAATTAATTACCATTGGCTGCTAATATTAGGTAGGTACCAATATCCTAAGTATATAATATTCACCAAATAAATAGTTACTAACATACATATTAAATTAAATTAACTATCAGCGCATTCAAAAATAAATCATAGCATCGCCTTTATTTTCATAGAAATACCTAGATTAAAAGTAAAATAAAGACAAACAATGTTTGATTAATAATAATTTGAAATAATAATTATTTTTTACGTCATAGTAGTTGCCGGGTCATCCTGTAGAATTCATATAACCGTTGGGATTTTGTGTCATTTATCAAAACAAAATGCAGTTATTTAGGTTAAAATACTCACTTCCATAACTTTACTATAAGTTCAGGGCAAACTGGTGATGTATCAGCTATAAACTATCTCTTCAAATTAGATGAATTCACTATTAAAACAATAGTAACTTTAAAAACAATATCAATAAGACGAAATTTGAAAGAGGATTCCAGACGGCCGAAAAATATGAAAGTGGGCGTGATTGTTTTAGAGCTAGACAGCGTGAATGTGGGAGCGAGATGCACGACGTCAGCGCGGTTTGATTGGCTAAAAGTCATATTCGGGAAATAAAAACTCAGCCAGAGATTTATTTCGACCGAAATTAACTTGGATATTCAGGTACGAATAGTTGGACATTCGGGAGAACAACACGGAGTAATTGTAACTTAACATGGCGTATTCGGGTTTTTCAAAAAAATATCTCTGTCCCTAGATAAAAAAATATTTTTTTTATAAATGATTTCGGTAGAGTTCGATAAAAGAAATTGAACTGCATTAAAATGTCGATTTCGACAAAAATGGATATTCGGGAAACAAATCCTATAGCGACGATTTGTGAAGCACTCCAGTTTCTAGAATAATTAAATTTGTCGTAATTAAGAAGGGTGCAGGTGACTTAATTGGTAAAGCACATGAATGCAGTTTCGTGTCTTGTCCGTCGCCATATATATTTTTTTAATTTTTTTCTAATAATATGTATATCTGTGAGGTCTTTCTAAATGATACTAAATAGGTATATCAAAGCGATCAGCTATTTATTGACGTATGCAACAGTAATTGAATAATTCGCAGACTTATTACGCTGAGATTATTCGACTGTCATATAACTGCAATCTTGCAGCATTTTCACATTGCATTCTAGTCTCTTGCTTGCATTCCTTATCTTATAAGGTAATCTCTGAGTGCATCAGTCCCTATATAACAATACATGCAGTTTGACTGACGTTTGCTGACAAGACTTGTGTTGTTGACACCCATACTAGTATAATACGGTTGATTACGAAAAATAATAAAATCCGGCAACATTGTTTGTCCGAATGTAAAAAAAAATGCAACGGAATAGATCGTTGAAAGCGCTATCGAAAAAGGCGCCTCTCGTTGTAAGCGAGATTCAAAGCGGCAGTTTTGGCGGGGAGACCCTTCTAGCATTTTCAAAATATAAATCGTCGTTTTCGACAATTCCGAGGTATTATTTGTTTACTTCCAAGTCCCAAATGACAGACGATGATCAGCAACCAGCATGCTGAACGAGGAGAAGAATGCATCTTCTCGTTCTCGACTTGACGGGAGATGACAATATACATATTATTCAAAATTTATAAAATACAGTCAAAGTGTTCGCAAAATAAAACTCGTTTAAAGCCTCTTAGAAATGTTAGAAATATAATATATCGTATTATATGGATTACCGCTTCGTGACAACCCCCGCAAGTCCATGATTGTTTTCCTCTTGTGATTTACAATAAAACTTTTCCGTCTTTAGGGTTATTTGCTCGTTCGTGCGATGTCTTTTTTCATTTGTCCCGCGCTCGGTTTTTCGCGTTCAATTCACTTAACCGAACCGAAGTAATTTTCTTTCGCGTCGCTTCCTCCGAGGCACTATGTCCCCTGCCTTGGAATTTCCTACAGTCTATAAGGCTGTATTATATGAAGTTACCGTTGGTGTAACTGTTTGCTTAGCGCCTGGTCGGTGAACCTCTGCAAAATGGTTTGCCGTTACAATCAAAATCGTTATATTACGACTAAGCCGTTATTAATAAATTATTACGACTAGGCATTATAACATCATGAAGGGAGGAATACATAATACCAGTGACGTCCCGTGGGGGTAGGAAGATTGAGCGTCGCTTGGGGGCGGCAGTTACTCGAAGGGTGGCAAATCGAGGAGAATCTTTAGGAATATTATATAGAAATATGTACCTACCTAAACTTAGTACCTAATAACGAAAATATCTTTCCATTAAAAAAATCAGCTCACTGGTTGGAAACAAAATGTATTTATTAACATAAAAAGTTTAACATGACTGTATTTTTTGTCGGGTTCGCGATGTCTAGTTTACTTCCGTTGTCCTTTGACGTCACGTCTTTGATCACCGGCAATGATACGTGCAGATTTGCGAATTATAGGTACATACCTAATCGTTAATTGATCCAAATATTTTTGCCAGTCACTTGCGAATTTTGAAAGTTGTCAGGTGTATTTTTAAATGTATCTAAAACCGTGGACTCCCAATATTGTTTATTGAAGTAGATATGGAATTTGAATTGGATTTAGTGGTATATATTTTGTTAGTAATGTATCCACACAACACATTTCTTAAATATTGGGGTCATGAAATTATGATAAAAATACTGTATAAAAAATGGGGCAGCATTTTGGCGCTGCTAGTGGCGGCATTTTGTTTAGGGACGTTATTGCATAATATGTATTGGAATCGCATTACAGGGTGAGATTAGCGATCATCATACGTAGTTTTTACACATGTCATGCTGACAGTATCCCATCAATCGACTGTATTGATAAAATGTTACCAACATTACAAGAAAACGCAAGGAATATAAGATATCATTGGCACTGTTATTTTAAACTATATTAAAGAAGGTAATTAGGTAGAAGTCTTTATAAATATCTCCCTTAGTTTACGGATTACAACATAGAATGGCGTAGCGTGGGTTAAGAAGTCAAAATGATACGTAATGACCGTCAATTAACTAACTTCAGGCATCTAGCCAAAGGACCACAGGCGCTTGTGTCGTCCAATTATACGCCATCTTGTGGCTTGTTTATTTACTGTGCGCAAGCGCATGAAACATTTAGAAAAGTTAGTCGGGATTAATTAAGATTAAAATCATCCCATTCATAATAATGCATCGATTTACAAGCCTCGCTGTACAATTACATTCTACTGGATTTCTTCATACATTGGAATTCTGGGGAACGAGAACGCAGATAGCCTTGCAAAAACAGCAACTCTTGAGAGGAGCATTGATAAACTCCCCATAGCGTATCCAGACTTTTTTGAAACATTCAAGAAAATAGCCGAAACTGAAACAGATAATTTATTAAAAGAAACGTTATTACAATTCTGAAACCAAACCATGGTATACTAATAAAATGTTAAATAGGGAAACAATTGTCACAATCAATCGCTGTAGAGCGGACCATTATAATCTTGCCTCATCCCTGGCTCGCTTGGGTAAAATAAATGACCCTAGGTGCCAGTGCGGAAGTGAGATTGAAGATGTTAATCACGTTGTTTGGCAATGTCCTCTGTATGATACCCAGAGACAGCAGCTTCTAAAAGATCTAAGTAAACAAAAGTTCCAATTGCCACTGGATCTTGCGATATATTTGACTCGGCCGAATATCAAGGCGTTCCAGTGTAGCCAAGTGTTTCTGAGTGAGTGTGGCCTACAAGTTTAAATTGTTTTGGTTTTTTTAGAATTGTTTACAACTCAATCAGATACGTATTCGTATATAATCTTCTTCTTTTTGTCAGCTATCATCTTCACTGCGGAGGCTGTTTTTGTTAGTATTGACGTGTGTGTTCCTGATCTTAGAAATCAGGAGGTTCCACTGATTGTCCACCCAAGATTCCGAACTAACTTACCATCAGTAATGCCAGTTGGGAGGGAAATACATGCGTTCAAACAAATTATTGGTTCGGATATTGATATATTCCACAGTTTTGGTAAACCTTATTAATATTTCACACGGTGTGCTTCTACATAAATTTTTACTCATATTATTTTTACTTTTATTTTAATATATTACAATTGTTAATACATAATTTTCTATGTCATATATATGTTTTAATATTTTTAATAACCATGTCCTTGCTTTTTCGTACAAGGTAGTTCTTAGTAGTTTTGTAGTAATTTTTAACAAACACAAACACCCACCAGGGTTTGAGGAAATCTTATAACTATAATATTATGTCCTGACTCTGTAGACTAGCGCCTTACATCCTGCACCACGAGAGCCACATTCTATGACATATGTCTTCTATGACGATATGCTTACATACTGTAGTTTAAGTGCTAGAAGATATCAATATTTGGCTACGTATTTTTTTCGACTTATACGTGGTGTGAATGAGAACTCTGCCATTCTTGGTATTATTGACTTGTGTGTCCCTGATAACTATCTTAGAAATCTGGAGCATCAGTTGTTTGTTCTCCCGAGGAGCAGAACTAACCTGCCATTGGTGATGCCAATTGGGAGGGCAATAACTCTGTTCAATCAAATCGCTTCGGATGTTGATATATTCCATCTACGTAAGGATGAGTATAGGTGAACGTTGTTTTATAAATCCTTAAAATAGGGTCTGCTTAACTCATCCGGTGTACTTCCTTGTACCTATATACTTCATATTTTTTGTATTTACACATCTCTACTATAGAATAACTTAATACTGATCTCTTTTGTTATGTAATGTGGCACCCCCGTATGGACCCCATTTGGGGATGTCTCTGTGTATCTGGAGAGGCCCGAATCGGTATCAAACCCAACAAATAGTAAAGCGCTGATCACGAAAATAAATAATAATAACAGAGCCGAGCCGGCAATGCCGTAGATTATGACCGTTGAAATATTGCAACGTCGCCGTCTTTCGACAACGGCTCTCGTTGAAAAGCGAAAACACAAGATGGCGCGCAGAACGCTACAAACAGCTAAATCGCGAACACGCCAATTTCGTCCTCCGTAAAATTAAATTATTAAAAATGTAACCATTATATAATATTAACTTAAATATACCTTGCCGTTTCCAAAATAGTTCCGGTGTGTTATTTGTTCACCTCCAAATCCTAAAATCCAGACGAAAAACCAGACAACAAAATAAAAGTGACAGCATGCTATTCACTTTCGAAGATGGAGGGAAATGATAGTACCTAATACTGTTTTAATAATATTTCTTTGTTTCTAAATGTCATGTTGTGAACGTCTTAAACTTATAATTTGTAATGTCCACAATATGTAAAATAAATAAATTGAAATTGAAATATGACATATTATTATGAATTCTTTGACTAGGTATGTAAATGGTCATGTACATTATATTATGTAAAATTTTGAATTTAAATAACTATAAGGTGATACCTATTTTATAATGTTAAATGAAAATAACACCATATTATTGTGTCATCTTTCAGGAAATGTGATACAATAAAATTTACCACGACGTCCTATTTAAAATTAATAAATTTCTTTTTGATTGTTGGTGTAGAATCAATCAATACGAATCGAAAGTCAATGTTGTTATTTGCCGTCGGGTTTTCCAGATTTAAAAAAAACGCCGCCAAAAATAGTTTCCGAGTGGAAAAGCTCTAAAAATCAAACACCACATAATTCATTGAGCTCCGCTATCGACGCCGAATCACGCGTCGGCTCGTTACTAGTAATTCGTCGGCAAATTCCACCGGCGTACACAACGGTGTACGGCTTTGAAGGGAGATTGTCTCTTACCCTAGGTTAATAGTATTAGAAGTTTGCATTTGTGTGACTGTGAATTGGTTAGAATGAAAATCAATTCATCTCAGAAGAATTATTTATAGAAAAGTATTTTTTTTTAAATTTAAACTATTCTGTTTTAGATTGTAAGATTTGTCGGAATTGGACATCCTATCATCCAGCATGACTTAGCAGAAAACCATTACTTCCTTACTATAATTTATATCGCAACACCTTATTGTTTAAAATCGCAAAACAACACTTATGGTGAAAAAAGCTATTTATGTATGTCAATTAAATTTCAAATGACAGTTGATTTAGAAAAAGTGATATTAATATTTATTTACAACTTACGAAACAGAATACATTTGACTAATCAAACATGCATTTCATAATAGTAACACTATGCAGGTTTTTCAATCTATAAATATGCTATACAAACATGTACTTTTAGATACTCTCTCAGACGCTCTCTCAATAGCATGTGTATTAACTACATCGCATCACATGTGTTACGTCACCCATCATCATTTCATAGTAAAATAGAATCTGCTTGTTCTAATTTGATTCGCTGTTGTAGTTTATAGTGAATTTCATTTTTGTAATAATACGTAGGTATATTTATGGAGGAATAAACTGGGTATTTTCTCAATCACACGCATCCTATCTGATCTTCTCATTTCAAACTAACTACCCTTGTCCTTATTCCTACCCCATAGATTTAATATCTTTGAACACGTTGTTTGAAGTAAATATTTAATTTGGAAAACGTCAAATTTATACCAAAACTCCGACCAGCTGATATAACAGCTTGATGGTTAAGGAAGATTATTTATAGATCGGATCAAAATCATTATAGATTTAGGTATTTAGCAGCAAGCTGATTTACCTACTGGAGTATTTAATTCTATTATAAATGATTGATTGATTATTGGTTCTTTTTAGGTCTGCTGTATTTGAATGGTAAACTATTAAGGCTTATTTCACATTCGTTATCGAGGTACGGTAACGAATGTAACATATGCATAGGCCACACAACTATTGAAGATTTAATAAACTATTTTCTTTATTCACCAAATAATTATTTACAATATTTGAGAATATAACATTATTTTCATTAAAAACATCTCAGATATTTATTTACTTATAGAAAAAAAATGACTTCGAATCCGTATCCACTAGATTCGCGCCAATGTGATTTACTAATTGATCAACGCGTGTCCTATATATTTACGAAAAAATTGACTAGTATTTCTTTAGATAGAAAAGCGCTTTATAAATTGCGATAATTTTTTTGATCGGTTTTTGTATGTCAAATCAAGGATTAAATTATCTTATTTACTAACCGACATCAGAATCTCTCCAAATTTTAGTTAGGTATAACGTACTTTTGAACTACGTAATAACGGTATATATTATATATATATATAATAATAACGGTAATAATTTAATAAACTATTTAATTATTCAATAAATAATTCACAAGATATTTGATAATGCAGCACAGTTTTTATTAGACGGACATACGTAATTTTAAAACACACCAGAATCCCGTCGGGTGTCGAATTTTTTTAAATTTTTTATAATATATTTCTCAAAAGTGTTTTCAAATTATGTATATTCAATAAAGAAAATGTTAAATTGGTACTGTTCGGTTATCAGGAATACAGCGGAAAACACATTTTGAAAATAGTCGATAAACTGAATTATTTGTTGGGTTAACCTAACCAAATCTAACCTAACCTAACCTAACCTAACCCAACCTAACCTAACCTAAACTAATCCAAACTAACAAATAATCCAGTATATCGGGTATTTTCAAAATGTGTTTTCCGCTGTATTCCTGATAACCGAACAGTACATTCTTAAATCGTGTTTATGAAAAGGTGTATGTTTTATTATTATACAATATATTTTTAAATAATACTTCCTTTCAATTGAGTTGTTATCCTGCTATTATTAAGTATATGACAAACTCACCTTGCAAAAAAAAATCATGAGTGATAAACAGGTCTCCAGGACCACAGTGCTGCGCCGCGGCGCCCCTGTGAGATAGCGTCGCTGAAAATCCGTTCGGGCGTCGTTACACCGGAAGCGAACTGAACGACGTCCCGCCATTTTATTGTTCAATCGTTTTCGCCACCCCCACCCCTTCAGAGAGATGCGAGCTTGATCGAATTGGGACAGAGTATTAACTTATACGATCGTAGGTAGGTGCCCGTACGTGTAACAACGTACAACAGTGTTTTTATAACACGATTTGTATGGCTCAACGAGATTTGCCATGAAATTACGCTTTTCATCACGTGAATTCGTCACTATAAAAAGATAATCTATTAGGTAATAAACATATTAACAGCATTCAAGAGTATGGAAATAGTATTATACGTAATTACATCTGCATTATTCGTTTAGTTCCTATATCTATTGAAGTCAAACCTGTTACATTTCGAAGAGTTTTATTTCTTCATGACGTTTTTTCTCCATGCTCTTTTATTAAATTGAAAATGGTAGTTTTATTAAAGTTAAGTAAACTGAATCAAAACACACTTTGGTACGTGGTGATTTCAATCTTAGTCAATTACTCCTACGCATATAATATTATATACACAAGACTGCTTTCGGCCTTTACGGCAGCTAAGTAGGGTAGGAATATATCGAAATATTAACAGTTATTGTAACAATTACAATAAGTTAGCCATCTGAACTGTCAAAACTGTCTATCTTGCTCTAAAATTTATCACAGCCAAGAGAGATGTTGTCAAAACATAGCACTTATTGCAACAATAATTTTAACTAAATTATTGTGATTGTTACAATACGTGTTACAAACTCGATACTTTTCTACCCTATTTAGGTGCCGTAGCGGACCGAAAGCTGTCTTGTGTATAGAATGGATGCGCTGAGACATTTTCAGGTACAAATAGCTGAATATGCCCCACATGAAAACATGTTATACTCCTAATTAAGACAGGGTAGGTTTGGTTAGTGGAAACATTCAGTGTTACATGTCGAGGGAAATATTTCCCCCACCGGTTTCCTATACTGTCTCCTGTCTCTCGCCAATCTTCTTAATTCTCTAAGCATTTGCCTCACGTTTAGTCCTCATTCAAACATAATATAAATCACATATTTTATGGCATGAATTTATGACGTGTAGATACATTGACGTATTTTGATATAAACAAAGTGTGCGAAAAGTAAAATGTCTACAAAAATTTAGTGCTCCCTTAAGTTTAGTTTGAAATAATCATTATATAAATAACAATAAATACTATTCGAATGTAATTCATATAAAAATACAGTAAAAGTAACGGAAAAATAAACTCCACCTGCATTGTAATAAAAGTCAATTTACAAACTGGGTTAATTTGAATAGGCATGTTCCTTTATGGTTACTTTCTTTTTGGTCATTCCTTCGTGGCTGAGGATTGTAACCAACTTGTAATTCTGTCTTTTGAGCGACAAAGACTTTCCACTCCACTCGACCCTCTGCTTTTCTCAGGCCAGAGTAAATGCTTCCCTCAGTCAGCTCCTTCACTTATTCACTCTTTCTCTGCTTCATCTTCCCTGGAGACTTCCCAAAACCACCAGTCTCTCCGGGTTATTCGGTCCATGTGGAACAATTTTATTCAACAAACTGCTGTTTGCATCTCAAACATATTGTTAAGAGGTTACTTTAATTTATACTAAAAGGAAATAATTGAATTGCATGATATATTTTGAAAGAAAATTGTTATATTGGAACAACTTAACCTTAAAATCGCACAGATTGCAATTTATTCTTTTGCATCGTTACTACGTCATATTTTCCGTCAAAAATATCAAACTTCACGCTCGTGTAGTATGTTTATATACATTACATTGCAATAAATGTGATCCTTATAGATTTTTGACAGATGTCCATAACCCAAAGAAGTATCAATTTTTCTTTCCAGATATTGTGTGGAATAATAAGTCTTTAAATTAGTTAACTATTGTATTTTATTATGATAAGTTTGTCTGAACATCTTCATGTTAAGATTTGTAAATATTTCTTTCAAGATGACGCACAGTTGCAAAAGTTTGGTTAACCCATTTCACCCAAGTTTGAAAATATATTTTCTTCATTAAAAAGCTGCAAGAGTCGTTAATGAAATGGCAGTATAGTAGTGTCCCACTCTCCCCCACGCGTGCACACGTGTGAATCGTTAAATTAGTAGCCCGAAATAGGGTTGAAAGGGTGTCAAAAGTAGTTAGGTATTTTAATATAAAGTAAAATGGGATTTTTAAATTAGTTCTGTGTCGTGCTTGGTCGAAAAATCAAAGTTGATTTCCTTAAAGACTGTTTTAAGCCAAAAATATCATTCATGTATTTATCGACGTTTTTTATAAGACTTGTTTATAAAAAAATATTGTCAACGGCTTTTGATTAAGATAATTTCTACTACCCGCAGTCTCGTTATCATAATTATTGGCTCTTTAATCTAGTATGAATCTTTACTTTGAGTAATGGGTGTTAGCTATTAATTGGATTAAACTATTTAGTCTACTAGTGCTCATAAGAGAGGGTCATCGATTCCTAGTTTACGGCATTTATTTGAAAGCTACTGCATCAAATACTAGAGCAATAATGTTGAATAACATCATCGTCATCGTCAGCTTGAATCTATCCACTGCTGGATGAAGTCCTTTTCAAGCTGTTTCCACTTCTCTCGGTCCTGTGCATTGGGTTGCCACGTACTTCCGCTGAAGTTTATCATTTCATCGAAATTGCATAGTTTCCACAAAAAATATAAATGCGCACAAATGAAATTTCAACCCATACCATCGCTATCCAGATGCTTTGCTTTACCGATTAAGCTACTTTTAATGCACTCACTAATCCTGAGTATAATTCTATAATAATATAAAAGTAAAGTGTTTTCAATTTCTTTAATATTTGCAACCGATTTTGTAATTTTTATTTTGATTAACAAAGGGTTGATCATTGGC
Organism: Rhyacophila brunnea; assembly: GCF_057557595.1. Lineage (NCBI taxonomy): Eukaryota > Metazoa > Arthropoda > Insecta > Trichoptera > Rhyacophilidae > Rhyacophila > Rhyacophila brunnea. The sequence goes on along the minus strand of NW_028232893.1, from coordinate 15,084,188 downwards.
AATATTGACAGACTTTGAAATAATACCTCAGTAGCGTACATTGGCACAGTGTCCGAATTATGATGGCTGTAGGTTGTAGTCACGCACTCTGATAAGTTACGAAAAAATATGACGTGTATTCAATAAAGAATTCTATATATTTAAGTATTAATTGTGCACAACTAAAAATAATTTTACGTAGGTAATACTTATACCAGTGTAAAATATCAATACTACAAAATGCATATAAACAACTTGTGTGATAAGTTCTTTACTTGCTAAAGTATGTGGTTGCGATCTTCTTTCTTATTAGTAATTATTTCAATACGGCAATTCGAATAACTCTTTACTCTAAAATCAATAAAAAAGTGATAAATAATATGCCATATCGTCTTCCAAGAGTAAATTATCTAGAGGTATGAACTGTCAGATGTAACGTTTTTTAACGCAAGCTCCAACAGCCGTGCTGACTACAGCTAGATTGTGAACAGTTTATCATAATATCTTGCGATGCTGCGATTTAGAATATTAAAACCCATTTAGTGCTAACACCGCGACTGGCGCGTTTGGAGTCGTTGGCCATTAGATATAATTAACGTGTTATTTAAATGTGGTAAATAAAAGGTTAGCAGTGATTTACCGCTCGTCAAGTTATCGTATTACACTCAGGCAAGCTGTCATATTTTTAATAAAAACATACACCTTTGTACAATGTAGTATAATATATTATAAACGTGATAATATGTAATACAACAAAATTTATTTACCATGATATTATGACACATATTATATTATTTCTAAATCTTTTTTTAGGTTATTCAAACATTAAGGCAAAACCAGAGGCACCTACCAGAAAAATACGAAGCTTGCTATTTGATGATTTACAATTTTTTTTAATAATTTACAATTCTAACTGTATTAATTAATAAATATTTAGGTATGTGAAAACATTAAAAAAAACAATATTTTTCATTATAAGTCAAAGATAAAATTAGAATAATTGTAAAAAAATGTGAATTTGTCAAAGGATCCCATCTCATGATTACGTATATTTGATAGTTATATTTATTATTAAAATTTAGTTTATTAAGTTTACTATGTTTTGTTTAAGAAACTTTTGACTAATTCATAGTTTAAACATTTTTTATATTTATTTTAAAAAACATCAATTTTTTTTTAAATATAAATAATGTGTATAACTCGAAATCCTTCTCTTTAAATTACCCTGAAATTTTAAGTCATCTGTAGCTAACTTAATCAGTAGATTAGAGTTATTTTTTATTGATATAGAAGGTCTTTTTAACATCTTTATATCATACCGAAAGAAAAGATTCGATACTTTTTGACGGCCTTAGCTATAATGGATTTCGTTCTACCTTGGTAAGATTGTACGTCTGAAGTCAAGGGGCCATTGAACGCCCCGTAACAAATAAATAAAGTGCCCATCCCAACACCGCTCATAAATGTTTTTCAATTTTATTTTTCCCTTCGTGAGATTCCCTTTATGTTTATTGTCAAAGAAAATTCATGTCTCGCGCCGAGCTGAGATCAAAAGAAAAATCGAAACAAGTCCTTCGCTCATTAGTTATTAAGTATTTGTGTTTCTACGCCCAGGTCGCCTTATTTCTATACAACTTACTTATACACATTGATACATTTGTAGGTATGTTGTATATCTGAATAATAACAATAATTATATATTACTTACATATAATTAACGCAAACCGTGTGGTCTTCATCTGGATGCGCTGAAGACTAAACTCGTACTGTGCAGTGCTGAGGGTTTTCGATCTGCCCATCGAGCCAGTGACCGATTGGTTCAAATACTTACTGGTTAGCGGATACGACCATCAAGATGCTGTGATAGCATCTGACGACGCGGAGCTGTTTTCCAGGGCACGGCGACTTGATATCAACCATGGCCAACATATTTAAAAGTTTGCTGCGTTATTTGGAGGGCGGAATAATTCCAACACCTCCTAAGATTCTTCACTTTCAACTCCTGACCATTATGTTTCAGCAGGGCACACAGGATATTTCATGTTACTAAAGATAAATGACATCAGAGTAAGTCTAGATTCTTTTTTTATGTTCTAAACTCTTTCTCTAAGAATGATTGCTACATCAGTCCTGAGAATCTTTGTTTCTAGACAAGGAAGTGTGGTACTAAATCTTTTCATTCTGATACATTTATAGCATCATGAAAGATGGCCATGCATAAATCGCGGCTACATAATATTGTACTTACATGGCGAGTGGAGATAGGTTAACTCAAATAATCATTGGTAAGGAACGAGGTTCCTCTCGCATCCAACTTCAATGACACCAGTATGTTAGAGCACAGTATGAGAGTTTATCCCGCTGTTGTGGTGGGTTGATTTTCATCTTATTCTTGACGTCAACATATAAAAGAAGATATATCTCCTTCTCTTTTGAAGTTTATATAGATATATTTATTTCTTTATTAGACAATAGTGTTATGGTAATAAAGCTATTGACCATGCAACATGAGACATAATATAATACAACATTATAAACAATATGATATTAATAAAAAGACCTAATTAATAATAACCAATATAAAACATGAAACAAGAAGAGAAAGTTTTCTTATCTAATTTACCTAATTCTTACCTAAATATTAAGAAAAAGTATTAAAAACAATTATAAATTTAACCTATGTAACACTTCCACAAACATAATAAAATTATAACAACAACCATTATAGTGTTATCAAATAGGCTAATCGCACGGTGCACAGCATCATGAAACATCACATGCTACGATGGGGACCGCAGCGTTAGGAGTGATATAGGCGGAAACATAAAAATTAATACTTACGAGTATTATACGGATTGTGAAATCAAGTCACGAAGATGTAAAAATAAATTCATTAAAAGAGCAATCATTCTTTGTATGGACAAGGATTGCGTTGACAGCATACCCAGAAGAAAACGAGTCGGTCGATGTTAAGCTCAGAGATCAATACCAGTTTATGTAAAGATGGAAGATACATCAACAATAATTATGTCACTATTTACCCAAATTAAAAACAAAAGATCTACCTTGTAAGTATGATACACTTATGTTTGATTTAATATCTAATACAGATTTTGATTGGCTGACAACAAAACACAATACTTTAATAAAGATTACATTGTTCTGACAGAATCACAGGAAGCATCTACGATAAGAAAAACTTACTCTGTAACAAAGGTATGAAGTGAGGTATGTCGTTGAATTGCATCTTATATTATTATAGTATAAGTTACATGATTGGTTACGTGAGATTATTATAGCTAGATATATCGGAGGTGTGCATCCATAATTTTGAGTACAATAGTGATGGGGGCAAACAGATAAGTTTGTATGAACAATGTATATAATATAATGGGTTACGAATGCAAAACAGATAATAAGCATTGAGAGATTATTATAGGGAGAATATTAACTAAACGTTAAAATGTATATTTCGTAGATAAGTAAATTAAGGTAATAATAATTAATATCCTTGTTATTCGTATTAAATTCTAGATGTGTAATTTTATATAATTAATAATTACAAGATAAAAAGAACGTTTTATATACAACGTTTTTAAATTTTCTGTTGAATTATTATGCTCAATATGCTCAAACTTGTACTTGATATGAAGTAAATAAAAAACAAACAAAATATAGAATACTGAAATGTCATTGTGACATTTCATTTTGATTGCCATAGTAACGCACGTATATAGTAATAATTTAGTTGCTAGAACCACCCTCTTAGCAATCAATAATAGACTTTTACTTTTACGGATTTTTCTGAAATAACTTTCGATGCAAAACAGAATTAACTCAAAATGAATTCAATTCTGCTTAAAGATGGCTAAAAGTATTAAAAGAATGCATTGGAATCGTGTTCTGATATAATCTAAAAGATTCAAATGTCTAGCTAGTCGGGAGGTTAGTTAAAAATCGATTGCAAGATTTGTACTGGACAAACAACTACCAGACAAACAAGAATACGAGGTAATAAAAACGTTGAAATAAGATAATTAGTAACAACACTACATAAGTGAAATGTATAGATGGAGGATATAAACATTACTTCTCCTGTTCGCGCCATATCCGTTTTTGGAATTCTAAGTTTTAATCAGTTTCTGAGGTTCATGCGCCAGGATTTTCTTCTTCTACCAGGGCTTCGCTTCCTTCCCAGAGATCATTCTTTCAATGATAAGATGCAGAGGTTGACATTTCTCTGGGTATGCCGCATGATCTGGTCAAAGTAATGCAACTTTAATATTTTTATTTCTCCGATTATTTCTTTGGTCTTTTTCATCCTCGGCATTTCCTCGAAATTTATGTGTATCTTTGTATTTACAGCTGAAATATAACATGCGTCTATATACCCACATTTCAACATCTTTTCTAAGCATTGATTTTGTGAGTGCTCATGCTTCCAGTCCATATAATCGCTCTGAAAAGACAAAACATCCAAGCGTAGGCATTTTCCTCAGTCGATTAAAAGCACCCCTGATTTTCTCGACTCGGAATTTCAGTTCAATGGTAAAGTCCCAGTCCAGTTATCATCCAGAATGAAACCTAGAAATACTGCAGAATGTAATTTTGAAAAATGGATGAAGAATGATGATAAATATAAAAAAAGCCTTGACTTAGAATGAAATGGACAATCATCCATGTTAATAAAATATAGTATGGATGAAAATATCAGCTGTTCAGAGCTATTTTGAGATCTTTGGGCTTTTGTAATAATACAAAGATCTCATGTATAATTGATATAGTTAATATTTCGTAATCCGACCCTGTCTCGATCAATTTAATGAATAAACGAACTAGTACGGCCTTTTCTTTTATAACGTTGCTTCTCAAACAGTTTTAATATTTTTCCAGTAATCTTTCATTCTTTTCAACCGATATTACATTGTGGACACTCCCTGAGGATGAGATGGCACATTATAATCTGACACAATTTGTTACAAGTGGTAGATTACAGTAGCGAAGGGTGGAGGTAGGCTGTTAAGATCCACCATAAATAGTGCCCATTAAACTTTGTTAGTCATACGTATTTTTTTTTATTGAACTAAGATTACAATTTACAAATGGTATTGGTTAGTTTTTAAAAATCAATTATACCCTGCCTAAACCAAACCATAATAGTTTTGGTATATTTTGGGCAATACGACAAAATTGTGCTCACTTTTTCATTCATACTTATTCGTTTTAGTTGGATTAAATATTATTACACATATTATTGGTTGATTTTTTTTTAATTCATTAAGCCCTGCCTAAACCAAACTATAATAGATAAAAATATTATTCTATCCATAAAATATTCAATGTTATGTATGATTTATTTGCATAATTTCAGATATTTTATAGATGGACGAGTATTTTTTGACATTTATCTATTTGGCTTGGTTTTAATTGAATTTTAAAAACTAACCAATACCATCTGTAAATTGTAGTCTTATTTCAATAAAAACGTTTGACTACGTATGACTGACAAAGTTTAGTATACACCATTTATGGCGAATCTTAACAGCTCACCTCGACCCTTCGCCACTGATAGATTATATCAAATTAAGCTCACCAAGCATAAGATTAAGCCAAAAAAAAGGAGTCTAAATAGTATGGAGTTAATTTAGTTATCTCCAAGTGCCACTTTTATAATTGAAATATGTTATATATATATATATATATATATATATATATAAATTTTCAGCTTTAAAAAAGTTTAAAGCGTATTGCGGTGCTTTGACTGTAAGAGCTTTTATCATAATAAGAATCAATATCGCACATTCCATTATATACCAACCAATGTATGAGCCCACATAACGAGCGTAGAGACGGTTACATGTAAGTTTGACGTATGCAGTTCATCGTGGGACACTTATTCGTGCGCCGCAGTACGTGAAACATGGATTCGTATATCATTTTATCAAATGACGAGTTCTTCGTTGAACATTTCACCGTGGAATACATTTGTACGTATCGTACTAAATGCGGCGATAGTCTGCAAATAGTACTGTTCCAATTAGATTAACCCTAACCTAACCTAACCTAGTAAAGACATCTCATAAAATTCGCCACATGTTGTAGCATACGTACAAATATACTCCACGGTGAAATGTTCAACGAAGAACTCGTCATTTGATTAAATGTTACACGAACTCATGTTTCACGTACTGCGGCGCACGAATAAGTATCCTGCGGTGAACTTTTTACGTACAAATTTCCGGATACGCGTAGAGACATAGGTAGTGGTGGAGGTAAAATCAATTCGATCGTTACTTCATGACTGAGGATTGTCATTATTTTTAAATACAGTGAGTGACCAATACTCGACAACCATCACGTTTATTTTTGTACTCTGTCCAAGAAATAACAAGCATTCAGTTCTAACACCACATTTTGAAGGCATTCTTTACTCCCAGAGTTCACGACTTGACACTATAAAAATACAAAGAAAACTAATGTATGCACGTGCACCATTTTCCTGGAATTTAAAAGTACTAAATCTTTACATATTATTTCATATTACATATTATTTGTTAGACGTGTCATCGCATTTTTTTAAATTTGTGTGAACCTTCTTATTTCTGATTCACACTTTTTTCTTTGATTTTTTATCCAGGGTAAAAATGACTTTAGTTTATAGGTATATAGCGAGGTTATACTGACAGAACGCATTTACTCAGTTTTTGCTGTTTTTCTGTTTTTAAATGCCAAAATGTGTACAATTTTACGCTCTACGTCCTGGTAAAACACCCAAAAGCATAGGATATAATGGTGAGAAAATAGAAACATTATTAAATCATACTGTAATTTTTTTATTCTGATAGAAAGCATGATAATGACTTAATGCGTTCTGCGTATACAAAATACAGGACTTGTCGTATATTGTGTTTGCCATAAAGGTTAGTCTTAATTATGTAGAAAAAATGTCTGTAAATCATAAAAAAATCTACGTGAGAGAACGCTTTGAAAAAAAATTAAAGTCCTTTTTGCGATTACCTCAGAACTTGTTTTATTGACTTAATGCTTTCTGTCAGTATACCCTCGATATGTAACAAGCTAATGAAGGTCTTTATCCAGAAGTGAAACGACTACGCCTAATGAAGATTTTTGACAGAAGTATGGTATTTTAGAAGCGCTGATATTATATACTCTTATAACATTTCTAGTTTATTCCGTAATGACCAGTATTAGATGAATACACCCTCAGAGCAATTTCGTGATATGTTTTCGAGAGTCTAGCCTACGTGACGCGAATCTAGTCTCATATCATTTCATAGATTGCTCTATTTGGCGGATGTTGCCAAATTTACCTGGAATGGGTTTTAAAAAGTTGCCGGCAATATTGCTTCCCCCGCCAGCATAATATATTCATATAATAGTAACTACTAACTAAATTTAAAAGCAGTCTACAACTGAAAAAGGGCTGGACGTGGACTGTAGAGATTCGACAAAGTAAAACACACTTTTTTAGTCATAATTATTTTTTTTCATTGAACTAAGAATACAAATTCGAAATGGTTTTTAAAATTCGATTAAATCCTTTTTAATCCAAATCATAATAATATAACAAATATTCTTATATCTATAAAATATCTAATATTATAGAGAGAAAAATATTATAGATATTTTCAAAATCTATTGTGGTTTGCTTTAGGCAGTTTTTTTTTTTTTTTAAACTAACGAACAACATCTGTAATTTGTATTCTTAGTTCAATGAAAACAAATAAGTATGAGTCATAAATTTTAGTGTGTACTATTTATGTCAGATATCCACAGCCTACCTCTACCTTTCGCCACTGCGCCGCAAAGTAAAATTAAAATTAACCAATTATATATATAATTCCAATTTCTATTCCAATTCATTCCTTATTACTATTTTATTTATGCTTATTTTAGCTGTATTAACTATAGTTCAAGCCAATATACTTCTTCTTTATTACCGTTCATTCAGGTACCGTCTTCTGTAAAAGGTTTTGTGACCAAATTGCAGTGTACCTTCTGGGTTCACATAACAAATACTCCAAGAAAGCTCATCTCACAGCCAATGTTCCCTGTAAGTAACACGCCTACTGAAATGTGTCCGCACACATGTTTTCATCCCCAGCACAGTCCTCATACAAAAATATTGTAAAAGGATGTTTTATTTACCAGATTTTAGTTTTTATCGAATGCACGAAACCATCATTTGCACAATTCTAATATTATACAAATATATAGATTTAATATAAATATAAAAAAACGTTCTGCAAATTTGATGATCCACACACACAATATAAAAATTAGTGGAAACGTTGCTCACAGCTACTATCGAGTGCGTAAAAGCTGCATACTTTGGCCATATTTTCCACAATATTAAGTATGATTTACAGCGAAAAATACAGGTAGCAGAAAAGTAGATAGAAAAGCTATGCAACTTTTGTAAGTGCCTTAATGTGCAAGGCGTCGGGGATCTGAAACGATTGGTCCAAGATAGGCAAACGAGCATTCTATTACTAAACCGCCATGCATTTTTGACTGGAAATGCTTTATGAGTTTGGAGTTATTACCCGACCAACATGTCCATATGGCGAAGAAATACAGGATGCAAACTGCATGTCCTAAAACGTGTTTTGTTCAAGTCTATCTGATCTCACCACAGAGGTCAATTTTATTTCATTTATTAATTTTGAGGTAAAGATCTATTCACATAGAATATTATTTGTCAGTTTTGAATTAGCATTGTTTTGTATTGTTTTGTGTTGTGCACGTAACTTACCTCAGTTTTAAATGATTGCTCCTGAGATATGTACATGCGTGAAAAACCTAGAATCTCGTGATACCCTCGTTCAAAATCGATGAATGCTGCTGGGCGAATTGGTTTGGTGAGTGGCTCTGGATAAGGAGATGTATTTTCACTTGGTTTCCAGCTTTCAATAGAAAATCGCACTAAAAAAGTTAAATAAACTATGCCAATCCCTACTAAAGCGAGACCAAAAAACATTTGTAATAATATATATGACAATTTAAAAGTATTTTTTCTTTTACAATAAGTTAGAGATGGGTATGTCGATGTGTCAGATGTATACAAGATACACAAATAAAAAGATATTAAATAATAACATCTGGACAATAATTTTGACTCACATTTGTTGTACAATACACCACCAACCGGTTACGATACCAAAGAAAGGTCAAAGAGACGTTTAATAATACTATATTGCTTGAAAGGAAATACATATTGATATTTATACACGATGTCTTGTTAGTTTGTACGGAAAAAGTTTTGTAAGATGTCGCTAGCGGGCTTCCGGTCAGGCAATTCAGTTTCCTGTTTGATCGACAAATAATTTTAGTATTGGATATTATTGTTTTGTTTCATTTTACGCGTAAGTTTCTTGAGATCAAAGTATGTAGGCAGTATGATCAACATTATTATGCATTAGTAGAGGATATAAACGGATGTATGTAATTTTTATGATAGATTATCTTCATTTATTGTTTTTGGGTCACCGTGTCGGTACAGTTGTTTCAAAAGTTTTTCTATAATTATTTTTAATGACAACGGTCCACTAATATGGTAAATACCTCTGTCTACATCTCTGATCATATTAAGAGATAATATTTGAAGAATGTAACGATATATCTGTCGAGAACATAATGATATTAAACATACATAACTTGAAAACACCTCAAATATGAATTACCAACTAGAAAAAATCATACTTGAAAAAAAATATTATGCTCGACGGGATTTGAACACGTATATCCGCTGATATCGCGTCAATATGCTTTAACCAATTAAACTACGAGCCTCATATCTAATTGCGATAATTTAAACAAGTAGGTCCTATATGAAATGATTATCAAATTGCGTAATTATTGACTATCGGTATTTGTGATATCTTCTAGATTTTTTCTATCTACTATCTAAGGTATTTTCAAGTTATGTATGCTCATTTTATGGAATGTTACATTCTCAAATCTTGTGAATTATTCGGTGAATAAAAGAAAAATTTTATTAATAATGATATTAAGTCGGCTTTGCATCAAAAGTACCAAGACCGGGAGGTTTCAGTATGTTTGATCCCGTTGTTCGAGGACTAAATTCACAAAGATGGTACGAAAATTAGAAATTACAATAAGTATATAATTAATTATATATAATCGGGTAGAGAATTTTAGAATAAAAATCGCGATATAGTATTGCCTTAATTGTCAGAATGTTTTGAGGTGTTCCAATGAGAGTTAGTATGTTTTGTATTATTTTATTAAATGTATCAAACCTGTAAAGTCTAAATTGTTATTTACTCACTTGTTCCTGTATATTATGATGAGATGAAAATTTAGGCGAGAGAAATGGTTTCAGTACCTGCCGCATTCTCACATGAAAATGCGGCATAAAATAAATGAAATGGAATTCTTTGAAGTAATTAATAAATATTACCGATGATAAAAGCAAAAATTGAAAGCTGCCAAGGAATAAATTACATAATACAAGACATATTATATTAACAAATAAGTATAGTAGATGTTTTTACATTACCACAATGTAGATATTTGTTACATGAAACAGGATTCAAACATTTAACGGCTTTGTATATTGTATAGGTAATGAGGGGGTGTAATATCGTGATCCGTGGCTTTATCCAACTGACTTTCTCTTTGGTATGCTTACATACTGTAGTTTAAGTGCTAGAAGATATCAATATTTGGCCACGTATTTTTTTCGACTAATACGTGGTGTGAATGAGAACTCTGCCATTCTTGGTAATATTGACTTGTGTGTCCCTGATAACTATCTTAGAAATCGGGAGCATCAGTTGTTTGTTCTCCCGAGGAGCAGAACTAACCTGCCATTGGTGATGCCAATTGGGAGGGCAATAACTTTGTTCAATCAAATCGCTTCGGATGTTGATATATTCCATCTACGTGAGGATGAGTATAGGTGAACGTTGTTTTATAAATCCTTAAAATAGGGTCTGCTTAATTCATCCGGTGTACTTCCTTGTACCTATATACTTCAATTTTTTTTGTATTTACACATTTGTACCGTAGAATAACTTAATATTGCATAATTACAGTATTACATAATGCTGTTTTAATAATATTGCTTTGTTTCTAAATGTCATGTTGTGAACGTCTTAAACTTATAATTTGTAAGCCCACAATATGTAAAATAAATTAAAATTGAAATGGAAAATTGAAATTGAATTGAAATCCCCTGTGCTCAGTCATCCAAATAGATGGCACTACGATCACACACGAAGTCGCAATGATGCAAGGCCAGTTTAATGACCAATCAGAGCTCAGTCATGGTCCAACCAATCAACAGCTGCGAGACTATTCTCACTGCTGTCATGTCAGATATAGTTTATTGCAATGATAATAATATTGGCATTATGAATAACACATTTTTTTTGCAGTACTTATTCCACTTTTAATCAATAGATTAGGACCGGTTTCGTCCGCCTCAGAGGGACATTTTCCTTCCAGTTGAAAATGTCCCTCTGAGGCAGACGAAACCGGTCCAAATCTATTGATTAAAAGTGGAATAAGTACTATAAAAAAATTGCGTTTTATTAAATTGAAACAACAATACAATGCAGTTCCACCATGAATTGACAGTTAACAAAAAAAAAAAAAAATTAACAACACCAAAAATTTATGGGGACAGAATTATGTAATAGTGATAATCAAAATGCACTCCATAAAATAATAATTATTTGTCAGCATTTTCTGTCAGATTGATGCATTGCCCCATTGGTGACAGGGCTCTATCCTGGGGGCCAAGCTCAGGGGGGGGGGCAGGTTAACCAGATAAGTGAGATAAACACAAATTACAAATTTGCTGTGGCGCTATATTACTACGCTGGTGTTAATATTTTTAAATAAGCGATTGTGTGATGCATTTTTTTTATTATTGTTTCAATAGTCGACAACTAATTATTCTTAACCCGACAACTGACCATAAATCAAGTGTATGTATTAAATATAACAAAAAATCGCTAAACATACAATGAATACAAATAATTTTACCTCTAAAACCATTTGGAAAACGCTACTTTAGAGTATCACACAGTCTTTAACCTTAGCGATAGGATCCTGGCCTGGGGACCGCTTCAGTATGTGGGATCCATGGATTGATGACTTCATTAATTTTCTATGTAAAGCCTGACAATTTCGTTACTTATAATTTTTCATCGCTTGCTGTTATTCTGTGCAGCCAAAAACCCAACAATCGACAGCACATTAAGGTAGATTCTGAAACAATAATTTAAAAATGTTATGTCAAAAAAATGACAATGTCGCCATTTCCACTTTTGTAAGAATGCGCAAATATAAGATAGACATTTTATATACGTAATTTACTAAAACGTAAACTTCTTTAGGTACATACTATTTATGTCTGCTTTAGTTGATTTGTAAACGTCAAAATTACAATATGTAGTATCATTATTTCGATGGCACGACTGCAAAGATTTTTCAAGGGACAAGCGTACCTATATTAACATAATTAATACAATAAATTAATGTACTTATAATAAAGTAGACTTACCCATTAATTTATGTTATCAGCTGTCGTATTGCAAAACCTTTTTATCAATATTGTTAAAACATTTACATAATAGTATAACATTTAATTTTATTTATTTACACAAATGTCAAATTGAAAAATATTTCACGATTGCTTTTGTTTCGAAGATATCGTGTAGAATTGACATGAAATTTGAAAAGAATGACATGACATCGGTGACAAAATAATAGTCTCGCAGCTCGGCTGTTGATTGGCTGGACCATGGGTGAGCTCTGATTGGTCATTGAACTGGTCTTGTGTCATTGCGACCGTACTGTCATCTATTAACAAGATTAAGTATTTCTGATGTTTTATATTTATGAGGTCGCGATCGCTGTATGGAAGATACATCCCCTGGTTTAGACAGATACTATATTTGCATGGAAGTCTAAAACGGGGAAACTCATTCAACGGGTCCTATAATATGAGAGTTCTTCACACCCGATGCTAGCCAGTGACATTACGAGACACACTCCCACTAGCTTTCAGTCGGAATTCAAATTTAAATTAATTTATTTTACATACCTATACTGAACTTCACAAATTACAAGTTCAAGACGTTCACAACATGACATCATAACAGTATTTAAAGAGCAAAGAAATAAAAATTTAGTATTGAAAAAACAGTATAAAGTAGAAACATAGAAGTACACTGAATGAGCTTAGTTAGACTAAATTTTAAGAATTTACTCATCCTCACGTAGATGGAATACTAATATCAATATCCCAAGCGATTTGGTTGAACAGAGTTATTGCCCTTCCAATTGGCATCTCCAATTGTTGGTTAGTTCTGCAGTCAAAACTTTATTATCTGCATAGAGCTGATTTACAATGTTCTTACACTCCCTAAATGTTGTCATGTTTTGCCTTATCAGTGGTAGGAATATAAATATTTTTGATACCATAGACAGCCATGGAAACTGCATAGAGAATAGGGTCCCACTAAGATGGTATGATACTTATGGTTATGTTAAGTTGTGTCGATATTGTTGACATAAGTACTTTGGGCTAGATCTAGACTAGAACCATTAGTGCAGTAGTGAACAAAGTATGTTTGTCACAGTCTTACTAAAAACATTAATAAACATTCTAGATTATAAATTATTGTTTTTCTTTAACACCGGAAATACTGGATAAAATACGTTGTTTAATGAATATTAAAAATTTTTTTGTTAGTTTACAATCATATTTAAGTTTGGAGTTGACATACTTAATAATATAGTCACCGAAAAATTTGTATTCCTTCAATTTTCATCTCGCCAATTATATTATGACCGATTTATTCAGAATATATTTTTGAACGTAGACTTATCTCAGGTTTTGCTAGTCAAATAAAGGTGACCTAGTTGCAATCACTTCTTGAAAACGTTGTGCATTGATAAATCCTGACCTTAGGGCAAACAAACCATTGAAGGACTTAAACTGGCCCTGCAGGCTTAAATAAAATTTGCAGGCAGGTGCGATTGGCTTATTTTAAAGTAACCAAGATCTCAGATGTAGCATCGGATAATCCTTTCAAGGAATACAGCTTGCGCGATTTCTATCTCTTCCTCTTTTCGTCTGGCACTGGAAAAAGGAAAAGTGGGTTAACTTATGAAAAAAATATGCGCCCAATGATTTTACCGCAATATTACCGGATACTTTAGAAATACAGAACGGATAGAAATTTTGTATCCCATAAGATAACTATTCAACTATTTTAAAATTATTATGAATTTTGTAATGTGAAATGTTAATCACATTCTCTTGGAGTGTTCCTATATGTCAGTTGAAATGGAAGTCCTGTGGATTTATTCTATACACAAGGCGGCGATTTATGTATCGAGGTATTATAATTTTTCCATATAATAAGTTTTCCGTATAAACTGCCGAAGCTGTCTATCTCACTCTAAAAGTTAACATGGCCAAGAGAGGGGCTGTTAAAACATAGCACTTTTTGACAGTTTACACATGCGCACCATTGAAAATAGGAGAGATATTCTGCTAACCGCTAACGCAAAATAAACTTTTATTATTTATATGGACCTTTGTTTATTAGTTATGTGGCGATCAACGAGTCCTGTGAAAATCAAGCTGCGTCAGGAAAATCCGTGACATACAAATCGATGGTGAAAATATTATTTAATTACATAATTGTGGCATTTTCACAGGTTGTCAGCGGTATCGATCAGTGCTTAGTCGGCGAGTAATGCTTAATGTCGAAAATATGATACGCTTTCTTAGCATACAAATAAATTTCATACGAATCTAATTATCAGCAAATAAGAACTTATACCTAAGTAATCTTTATTGTGTTAAAACGCTTTTCTCACCGAAGGCATGGAATACTCAGTGTCAGCATTATTAGCATATCACGATTGAATGAAAGTCACTCTGCTTTTATCTTGATCGTGCAACTATCACTCAGTATAGTCGAGCATCGGGCTATCTTATATTATCGTATATTATTATTGTTTTTGTGTACCTATGTAAACTGCACTTGTCAATCCGTCACTAGATGCAGGTTTTCGTTTCAATTGGATACATTAAAAAATGGTTTTTTCAACATCTTTGGTTATGCGTCATTTTATTTGGAGCCACATTGTACTGTTTTCCTACGTTTCCGCGCCGTAAAGCAATTCCGAGGAAAATCTTTCTCGCAAATGGGTTTTGATACATAAAACGATCACTTAAGTGTAAGATTACTCCAAATACTTATACCTTTGTGTGTTTCGGATATTTTTCCACAAAGGAGTAATGCTGTTTAATGTGTTTGTTACAATATTTATAACACAAAAGTGTTTAAAAGTATCTCACCGGAAATGTTTCCTCATAAATTTGAAACATGACTAGACAACACTGCACTTAACATTTAAACCAAGTCAATCGTTTAACTCAAACAACTATATAATGTCACAGTAAACCTGATCATTACTTGACGTCTTAAAACTTTGATTTTGGACCGACTTCCTTTATCGGTTTTGAATTTTACATTTTTGATACGGAAAAATGACTATTAACGGCCCACATGCTCAGCGTACGTCAAAATGGAGCTTTTATGCTATTTTCAAAACAAGATCCTGGACATTCCTTAAACGTTGTAGATAATCTATTTACATAATTTTGAAGCCTTATTATCCTTTATATTTATTTAAAAAATTTGATGACTGCATAAAGTATTTTTATTACATAAAATAGTATTCTTAATCATATTTCAGTACGTCCATGTGAAGTGGTGTTAAGATTTTTTTTATTTATTAATTTTTAAAAGCATTTATAAAACCATTAGTAAAATTTATGTCAACATTATAATAGTGAAATATTTACGGTACAAAATATATTGATAATCTCTGTGATCCCAAATTTGACAAGAATTAGGCATTTTTTTATCCAAAAAATGGGCAAGATTTACACATTTAAAGATACTGATTATAAGCTATGTCTTTGGCCATTCAAATGTGATAATCATTCTACGAATAATGTTTGTTTTATAATAATTATTGACCTAAGAATAAAGTAGTATTTTTTTGAAATACGCCATTTCTATTGGCATTTCCCAATGGCTAAGCTACAACATACGGCCGTAGCCATAAATTGACAAACGATAAATGAAGTAGGGAGTAAGATCATATTAACGCGCGTGTTTGGACATGTACCTAACCGATTTTTTTTAAACGGTACATATATTGACTAATTAGATGGTGGTATTTGTTAAAATACACTGGCTTGAATCCAATAGATGCATGTTCAATTACCACCCGATAACATAGTTTCTTCAAGACGTAAGCTATATTCGTAATTGTTTTGAATAAAAATTAGTTTTATTATCTTATTATCTGACTTTTAATTATATTAACAGAGACAGAGGTTTTTAATCCTACGCTTCAATAATTAATTAAAATATATTTATATTCAAAGGGTTTCTAAGTAACATAATTGATGTTTCAGTTGCGTCCTTTTACCAGCGGTTTCCAAGCTGGGGGCGCGAAAAGTTTATCCCTCAATACATTTGAAATGAGGGGGGGGGGAATCAATAATATTTTTTTTAAATACCGTAGTAATATTAAATTTGAAAAGCTCTACGATTCAGCTAATGATACCGTCGATGATCTATGAGCATCACAAAGTATTACTAAAAAGTACATTAGCTGGGGTGTTTCAAATTTCAAGAAAATACAATTAACTTTGTAGCTTAAATGAAAGCAACGATGTTACTAATCAGGCGATAGAATTTATAAAAATCGATCATTTTTTCATTCTCTTTACAATACAATTTGGGTCTTGGCTGCCTCGGAAAGGAGTTTCTTAAACAAATGTTTTTTATTAGAAGTGGATGATAGACACTCTCTGAATCCTGAGTTCGTTTACTGATTACAAACAAAATTGAAAAACAATAATATATATTATATTTGCCAGGCCAGGATTCAAACTCGGACACGATGACGATCTTATGAATTAAAAAATCAAAAATCTTCAATAACGCAATGTTATAATATTAGTATAACATAATATAAAAATTCGTAATACATGGAATATCAGAAATGACTATATGCTATTTCACCGTTTTACGGGTAGCAAAATCATGTAATAAAAAAACTATGGTGCACGTAAGAACCAGGACAACTTTACTATCAGTCGTTATTTGCATAATATGATATATTTAAAATTTCGATTATATACACAAATACGAATGACTATAAGTATTAAATGCAACCAACTTTCGTACAAATGATATCTCAGCATGGATAGTTCCTATGTACTTATTGCCATGTCCATAAACAAATATAGGATTCCAGTATACCTTACTAGCTATATTGTATGTATAATGGGTCAATTGATTCAGTTATCCATCAATAAAATACTGACAATTAATTTAAAATTATTCATTTTATATTGTGCCGTTTCCATAATTTATTGTATGACAATTTAAAAATATTTTAATAGTAAGTCGTCGGGGAATCGGAATTTAAAAACTGGCAAGAATTCTTACTTGCCGACGTTGCCTGAATACCTCGTGACGTTTGCAGCTGTCATTGTATTTTGATGTTTGTATATCATTTTTACGTTATTTGCGATTTAACGCAACTTTAATGCATCTCAGCTAAACGGTTTAAAATAACAACATATTATTATTAATAGTCTAACTATGTAACTCTAGCTTAAACTTCTACTGTGGACTGACTTACCTGGTGGTTTATCATAATATTAAGTCTACATAATATATTACAGTATGTGTTTAGTAAACACAGGTAAACCACGCCTAGTGTCATGATCAAAGTGGTTTGTGCAATTATGCACATAAAGTCCATTCAACCATTAGACTGGAACAGTTTATGCAACCACAGGACAATAATTTACATCTTGTAATGATGAATAAACATTGCATGGAACTGTAATAGAGCTTGTTTTTAATATACAGTACTTTTTAATTGTTTAAATATTAAGAAGTGATACCTACTCTTTACATGCGGTAAAGTGTATTCTGTCAACATAAAAAAAAAGTCACAAATAACGAACGCCTCTTGAAAAATCCTGGCAAACTACGACCCGAATAATGTAAAAAATTTCCGACGACACGCATCCCACGCTAATACGTCACTAAAACTGAATTTTCCTTCTAAATTATGACAAAATTAGCCGCACAACGATTGAAATAATACTATCGCAAGCGAATGTAGGTACTTGCTGAAAATACGAAACCAACAAAACTAGACGGCAAGTCTAAGAATGAAGAGCAAAGCAAGCTGCCATCCCTACTAATATTTTTTATTCACGACTTAATATGCTCAAGATGCAAGTCCCGTGGGGTGTCGTATTTTTTTTTCTACAAAATGATTTTTTTCTAGTGTGTATATGCATGAGGTGTTTTCAAAATATGTGTATTCGAACCAATGACATTATTAATGGACAACGCACTCAATACAATACCTAGCAAGTAAATTCGCGCAAAGCGACATTCGCACATGTATAGGTAGACGACAAGCAATTTTCATTATGCGATATCACGCATCGGGAATTTATAGCAATATCACCTTTATTGTAATGGCGTTAGAACAGTGTTTCTAGTATCAATATTCATTTGAGCAAACCCATTCGAACCAAACCATTAGGCAGACCCGACAAAAAGGATCGGGAAATTATAGCAATATCACATTTATTGTAATGGCGTTGGAACAGATTATGCCATTCGGCAGACCCGACAAAAAAGTGAGTGTCATTTTTTTCCCAGATGCTTCGTCCATATTAATGTCATTGATTCGAAGTATTATCAATAAAGTACTTAAAAAGCTCCTGAATCATACATACATGATTCAAATAAATGTGTTTCAATTCTAATTGATTTACTTATTCCATTTGAGTCATTTTTGCGCACTCAAATGACACAAATGGAATATACAAAGCTGAAATGAATTAGAATTCTAATTCAAATTCCATCAAGTAGGTACCCTCGGTCGATAGTGTTAATTTATACACGTTTGCAGATCTAGTATTATACATCTGAGGTATTAAATATTAAAACTTCCATAACATTGGCGAACGTTTTTGACATGTTACTTATATTTATTATATCTACTGTGAAGTGGAGAAAATCTGCATACTTCAGCCATATTTTCCGAAATCAGAAATATGATTATCTTTCACTCATAATAGAGAGAAAGATAGAGGGCAGCATATTATGAGTAGACTAGCTGACTCGGCAAACGTTGTTCTGCCATATAAATTATTTCTAGTGAATATTTTGGTTGTTAAATAAAAAATAACGAATGTATCGTAAGTGTGTGGGGATCGGATCTATGACAGAAAGAGGAATAGAGCGCTATAGACAATGACCGCCGATAAAAACAAAAAATATCAACCATTCATTTTCTCAATTCAAAATGAGTAATGATGTTTATAATGAATGAATTACCTGTGACAGGATCTCGTTGTTTACTGTTTATGCAATATCCGTCTTGTGACTTCCAGAAAATTAGCGGATATTGGAGAGCGTCGTATGAACGGTGTGTGTCAGCGATGAACTCCAGATTATTGTTTCTTCTTCGAATCACGATTTCTCGCGTCGATGTGCGGTCGCCAACCATGATTCCAGCAATGTCGTCAGCAACAGTCGCATTGAATCGACATACGTGCTCTCCAGCTGGTCTTTTATCAGGATTGATGACAATAGCGTGATTGTCACTTTGCAATTCGTGTATGTGTGCTTTGAAGAATTTCAATAATTCATTGTGCTCATTCAACAGGGCGTCCAGTTTGCCGACGATGCGCCTGGCATTAGGCAAATTGAGGTTATTGCAGCCGCAACGTACATCCACATGATTGATGTCCT
This sequence comes from Rhyacophila brunnea, assembly GCF_057557595.1. Lineage (NCBI taxonomy): Eukaryota > Metazoa > Arthropoda > Insecta > Trichoptera > Rhyacophilidae > Rhyacophila > Rhyacophila brunnea. Next base: position 15,064,329 of record NW_028232893.1, on the reverse strand, counting down.
CGCCGCTCCCATGAAGTAGATTTGTAAAAATGTATGTGGTTCGTTTGGCATTGGCAGCAATGAGCCTACTTTGTGGTATACTTGGTCTTTGATTTTGAACGTAGAATGAAATTGTTGACCATTTGCCGCAGTATTGTGAACTATTTCTGTTGCTCCGGACGAAGTCATTTGGAAGCATGAATTGAATGTGCGAATGGACTTCAGGAACAGGTTTGAATCTGGAACTGTGCCGATGAGCAAGCCGTTCAATGGTTCTGGTGGTATCTCAATTTCTGGTAGTTGCACTTTTCCTGATGCGCAACACATCCCGGCTGACTCATGTTTGAATTCGAGCGCATGACAATGGGGACATTCTTTGTCCATAGCACCAATCAGCACTTTCGGATGAGCGGAATATTCAATATCTGGCTCGTAATCGAATGCGAGATGAAGGAACGAAGCGGATGTTAATGTTCGATGTACTTGTTGGCGTTGTCGGTCATTTGCTCTGCGCGTGTTAACTACGAACCGGCGCGCTTGGCTCCGTTCCAATTGTCGTTGTTGATTTCGTTCAGCTCATGCCTCTTGTGATTGAGATGCACGCAATTGCGACATGCTTACACGCACGTTTTCGTTATCTTGTTGGATTTGTTCGTCTGTTCTTTCTGCTCTACTATTTTGCATGTTTGTTGCTTTATTCGTTCGACGGCCCAAATGGCCCCCCTTACTTCTTGCCGGCATTGTGCACTGTAATACACGCACATAAAAATAGATAAATTAAAATAAATCGTACAAAATTTTGCACGCACTGCGTTGTGATATGCCGAATGAAATGTCAAAATGACGCGACGCTTCTCTTAAATTCTTCTCGGACGTAGCGCTATCTGTCATTCAACAACATAAATAATTTCGTTCTGTTTGAAATACGGTTAAATTTGTTCATACAAAAATAATAAAATCGCGATTTAAAAATGGGAGGGTGGGAGTAAGAGAGTGAAAATTTGAGGTTATAGGTATTTTATTTTACCAAATAATAAAAAAAATACAAAAAAAAGATTGTCAAAAAAATAAAAGAAAAATTTTCTGGATAGAGATACCCTAATCACCTAGCGATAAGAAATATACTTGTTGACCTATTCTCATACCTAAGAAATATAAATAAAAAAAATCATAAAAATCGGTCTAGCCATTTCGGAGGAGTTCGACCACAAACATCGTGACACGAGATTTTTATATATATAGAGATATAAAAGGTTTCTCTTAGCAACGCAACCGTCTCAAGTGTCTTAATGTGAAAGGCGTCGGGAATCTGATACGACTGGTCTAGGATCAGAAAACGAGCATTCTATCACTAAACCACCGATGCATTTTTGACGTGGTATGGTAGATTTTCTGCCAAGCTCTCTGAACTCGGACTTGTCATCCTAAAAACATGTCGATATGGTGAAGAAACACTGCATGCAAACTACATCTTTTGGGAATGTACTGAAGCAATGCCATTGACTGAAGCATGTTAGGAAAGATAAGATATATTAAAGTCGGTTTGACATGGTCACAACTAGGGATTCCAATCCCGAGATTCCGAACTATTTTCGATACCTATGAATCCCGGGATATGTAAGCATAATCCCGAAACTTTCGGCATTGAGTTTTTTTATCAATTTTTATGGAAAATAAAATAAAAACGAAAATATAACAGAAAAATACTTTTAATAACATACAAATACATTATACTCGTAAATAAACTGAGTTTGAATGAAGTTTAATTTATTACCCATGTGGTGACAATTCATTTTATTTTTTCACATAAATTAATAAAAATGAGAAAGATTGGAAAAAAAATGCTTCGCACTTTAAACAAAGTGATTCCACCATGTTTTTAATGCATTTGTCATTTTTTTATTTTTATTGAACTTGTATTAATTTGTTATCTTTTCATAAATAAATAAAACTGTTTTACTTTCACATTATTATTTATACATATTACAATATTATTTACTCCATTAAACCTATGTCTTTCCAAGATTGAACGACCGATTTTATCAATGTTATTTGTATATATAGAAATTTTATATTAATTATTGAAAAAAATGCCAATCCCCTGATCAAGGTTTTGGCTCGGGATTGGATTCACTAGTCACAACAAAGGCCAATTTTATTCCATTTAATATATTTGCGGTGAAGATTCGATGAACTCAAAACGCAGAGGAAGGTAGAGGGCACCAAAAGCGTAGGTAGTGAGGTCCGTGAGCGGCTCAATGTATAATGCGTTGGAGTTCCGATATGTTTTCGTCAGGATAAACAGGTGTACCACAAATTATTGATCGTAAACATTCGATAGAAGACGGCAAGACATATTGTAATATGTATTCACATACCTACATACAAACTTTCTACAATATTCAACATTTAAGTGTTAAACTAACCCAACTCATTTTTAATAATATGAGTATGTCACTTATACTCATTTAATCCTTTAGCACCACAATTATTATGTTACACTACTTTGATAATATAATAACAGTGGAATTAATTATAATTCCGGCGGTTTAATTCGGTTTTCGTAACAATTTTGTCATTTGGGACATATTAAGTGTTGATGTGGCCTATTTGGAGGCTCTTCCCGCTAAAAAACTCCTTGATTAAGTACCCGCGTCTTTTGCCAAACTGAATTTACCCATCACTATCCCTATTCCAGTGAAGTGATAATTTTTTCTAGTAAAATATCTATTTTACCACGTTTTTCTTAGCTCGTATTCTTGTTTGTCCGATGGTTTATCCAGTACAAATCTTGCAATCGATTTTTAACTAACTTCTCGGCTAACTAGACATTTGAAACTTTTAGAATATATCAGAACACGATGCCAATGCATTCTTTTAATACTTTTAGCCATCTTTAAGTAGAATTGTATTAATTTTCAGTTAATTCTGTTTTATATGAAAAGTTATTTCAGAAGAAATCCATAGGTAATCCAATCCACTATTATTGGTTGCTAAGGGGGTGGTCCTAACAACCAAATTATTAATATATACGTGCGTTACTATCAAAATCAAAATGACATTTCAGTATTCTATATTTGTTTGCTTGTTGCAAAATATCAAAAAATGATTTGTTGACAATTGCCTTATTATTTGTCCTAAATTATTATATGATTCAACAGAAAATTTAAAAACGTGGTATATGAAAAGTTTTTTTTATCTTGTAATTATTTATACACATATTATAAAAAAAAATTTAAGAACTATAATTTTTTATTCAAGTGCAACTACGTACGTTAAGACTAAAAGAATTTAGAGATATCCTGTATCGTAACATCCATCGAAATAAAATATAAGTAACGATTTCATTCGATAATGAAGTAGTCCTTACAAAAACAGTTGACATAAACTGACGTTAACCTAACATATACATTTATTTTCATATAGTTAAATAAACTTTTTTTTTAATTTAATGAATAAGACGCAAGAATGTTACAGTATACGTATTATATTGAACATACATAATTTGAAAACATCTTATCCATATACCCACAAGAAAAAATCTTTTTTTAGAAAAAAAGACAAGCCGGGAGACGGGGCTTGAACCTGTAACAGCTGGATTCACGACAATTTTAATTAGTATTTCTTAGATGAAATACTTATCAAATTGGGTTACAATGTTGGCTATTATGTATGTTCAATATACTTATAACGTTACATTTTCGAATCTTGTATCTAACTCGTTGAATTAAAAAAAATAGTTTATTAAATCATTATCAAGTCAAAGTACGTAAGTAAATATAAATACTAAATAATGGAGTGATTCATTAGTAAGTAAAGGATTAATTGATACATACCTTAATTTGATATACAAAAATCGATAGCTAACATTGGAACGCAATTTGATAAGCATTTAACGTAAAAACTGCTAGTTAAAATTGTCGTAATTAATTAAGATGTTCGTAGTTTAATAATTGGAAAAGTAGGCGCACACCTGCGAATGGTTACAGGTTCAAGTCCCGTCGGGTGTTGTATTTTTTTTTAAAGAATTTTTCTAGTGGGTATTCTACAAACTCTATAAACTCTTTCGAATGAAAATTTACGCGTGTCAGATAGACAGCTTATACGTTACAGATCTAGACAAATAAATGAAGAAAAGTATGTAATATAAATATATATGGTATAATCATCCCTTTAATCGTTTAATTAAATATATACCTCCTTGCTGTAAGTTCTCGTTGATTATTGGATTCTTCACCCCCCAGTATTAACTCAACAAATCATTTGTTGTTAAAATAAGTCAAGATTAATAACTCAAAAATTATTAAGTGATCAAAAAACCATGTTTTGCAATCATTATTATGTCCAAAGAAAATACTACATAATTATTATAATATGTTATCTTTTTAACCCTTTTAATGGAAAATGTTAGGTGTGTCTCTGTTAATTTATTTTGGTTCCCCTCTTGAGCCAGGCTTCGCTAATCGCTTTTCCGTGGGCGCCAGTTAAATTTTCATCCCTTTAAATATTCCATTACTTACATTATCACGATAATTTGAAATATAAATTGATATAGCAATTAATGATTACTTATAATATAACTGTGTGCACTATTTGAACTTTTTTATATTGTACAATATATTACTACTTTGATTATCTCTTTTCCATTGGGACTCTATGACTGAGGATCGTAGCCCAGATGATTTGGTGATCTAACAGTTTTCTCCATTACTTTGCTCCATTATTCTCAGTATTTAAAGGCACAAAGGGCTTTATCAATATGAAACTGGAGGCAGTCTTAAATTGATATGTCCATCTGAGGTAGCTCTTCCTTGCTACTTAAGACGTCTAAACTGACCCAATATTACGAATTTTTCAGGTGTTTCTTTTCGTGGACTATACGAGTCAAAAGTAAACCGAGGAGGGTCTGTTTCGAATCTGGCGATCCATTCGCACGTTTGGCCACACGTTTGGCGATTCACGAAATATTAAGCTTTCGGCACCATATTTCAATGTGTCTAGCCTATGTATGCCTCTTGAATTGTCAAAATCTTAGAGGCATTTATATGGTAGATGCATTTTAGCTGTTTTTCAATATCAGACTAATATAATTTTATTACTAACTTACTTTACCCTATCACGCATTATCATTGGTTAACACAATGTCGTACTACTTCTGTCAATTCACTTCCCCAGTAACGATAGCACATTACGTGTCAAAAAAGTTAACATAGAAAGTTTCGCGGGGGGTTTTATACTTTGCATTATCATGTCTTCGTTATTTGCCATAGTGGAGTCGAATATTTTCCTAAATCACTCACATATTAGGATATACATAAGTTATAGGTTTATTTTATTACATAACTAATTTTATCATAAAGTGCACCAGAAAAGAGTCATAATCAGTATTTAATTTTTAGCCAAAAATCCGGGGTGGAAAAGTAAAATTTGAAAAGAGAACCCCAAAATATATAAAAATGCGAAGTGTAAAAACTCCTGCGAAACTTTCGAGGTAAAACTACCTCTTGACTGGACTATGAGAGAACTGTTAGCCTGTAGGTCGCCTCAAGGTAGCGACAAAATATCCGCGGCCATGTTACAAGGGTGCTGAGTATTGCACTTTCAAAAGACATCCTGGAATACATGTAAAAGCCATGCAAAGCGCCTCTTTGTCATTAGATACGTTGCCAAGAACTGACGAGTCTATGTACAAATTATAGTAGGTATTTGTAACACGGTCGTACCAATATACATCACGTCAATTTGTTAAAAAAAATTAAATCAAGACAACTTTTGCAGTAAAAGGCTAGCGCAAAGCGGTCTACCACCTATTCCATTGTGGATTTTCGTGTAACTAATGTGTAATATTGTATAGGTAATGTTTGAAACAATGTAATTTCTCTTGCTCGAATAAAATTTTTGTGACCAAGTGGTAAATTCAGTTTTTTTAATACATCTAACCATCCCTTAACAGTATATACACCCCTGCTAGACTATTTGACACCCTCTATAAAGATATCCTAAAGTCCTTCAGTAGTAATACTACTTAATGACAGCAAAACCCGTAATAGGCTATGGAGCCAAAGGTCATGGTAATGATGATTGCGAGTGTAAAAGAGCTTGTAAAAAAATCTACATACCTACTCTAGAATCAGATATATCGGCACTTGAATTATATATTACGTTTCCATATAGGAAATGGCCTGAATTAACCCCTTAGGCTCCGCGGTGTTGCGTCAACATCCATTAAGCGGCCCCTCTACCGCTCCTATTAGGGGTTCCATTAATTTGTAACGCTTGCCGGATAATTGCGTGGTTGAAACACTTCTCGTACTTACTGGAGATCGGCACTTCAAGGGTTAAATAAAAACCTGCGCGAATTATTTATTATATGGAGGTTTTTTTACTAAGCCGCTTGGTACTTAATTATTGACGTCACAACGGAACTACTTCTTCCCCTATATTTTTATTCCACGTAGGACCTTTGAAATCCCTTATTGCTTGCCTGTCTTCTTGCGTCTGCCTAGGTTCTAGGTTATCATGTAAGTATCCGGATTCCCGTACCCGTTTACTCGTAATGAGAATCCTGAAAATTTGAGATATTATTACCAGAAATGGATAAATCGGAATTATTAAATTCATCTGTATATCTTTTTTGGACACAATAGCATAAAAAGTCTCTCAAATTTCATTTAAGATGGAGTTTATAAATTTTGCTCATAAAAAATTGGCAGGAAAAGACAAAAAGATATCTTGAATTTGATTTGAAATGAACGTAGGTACATTGTTAGATAAACAAAAACAGATGAGTTAAAATAAACAGATTCTGGACGAAGAAATATTCGAGAAATCAATAAACCAACTTCGAAGTCTAGGGAAACAATTATTATTTTAATAAAAAGTAAAAAAAAATCACAACTTTTAGGGCCCTACCTAGACCACCATGATATAAAACTTCTTGTAAGAAAAATTATTTGCCTTAATTGTAATATTCTTCTTTAACACTACAATAAGCCATGAAGCCGATTGACAGTAGTGTAATTAGTATTAGAAGAGAAACAATCACAAACACCCAGGCTTTGAGAAAATCACATACATAACTTATTATTGTGACCTCAGTAGAAATCGAACACGTTGCCACCAGATTAAAGGCCAGCGCTTTATGTAGTGAACTACGAGAGCCGCAACAAAGGTATAAACCTACGAAAAAGAGAATAATAATATATGTTATTTATGGTAACCGGACAAAACAGAACATAACAAAACAGCCAGGGGAAAAATGAAACATAATTTTTGTGGAATCTATTTAGGTTAGGTTATGTTAGCTTAGGTTAATTTAGGTTAGGTTAGGTCATTATTTCGTTGTACCTAGTCACCCAATTATTTTGAACATATTATATTGATTAAGATGAGATATCCTAAGCTTGCCGGCAAAGTTCCGTTTATTTGAGGCTTTCTAGCGATTAGGAATGCAGAAATTAGGTATATAATTTGATTTATTATGGCGCATTGAAAATCTGTGCTATTAAAAATCTATCAACATAATAGAGATAGGATAATTTCAATATTAAATTTATATTTTTCCTGAAAGGTCATAGTTATATTTATTGTTGTTCTGTTTGGTCATGGAACCATTATTTATTACAGTTTCTCTAACATTCACCATAATGTGCCGTCTCTTTCTAAAGCTAATATAAAAATGAAAAATTTAAATATCTGCAGATAACCCAGGTTAATACAATGGATGCTATCGAATCTCACACCAGGAAAAGAAGATTGAAGAGGAAGAGGATATTTGAATAATGTGTTCACGTTTCAGAATCTAGTCTCTCCCGGATAGATTTTAATGAGGGTGACAACTTCTCTGCGTTTGGTTCCTTGTTTACCTTTTCCAAGATAATAATGCGATGGAGCTATTTAATACATGCAGCTCGATATCAAATTGCCTACGTGATAGAATGTTTTGAAAACGTACAGGGTTATTAAAAAATAATTTTCCACAAAAAAAAGCTAAATCACATTTTCCGGTCCGAGGTAAAATCAGTGACGTCCCGTGAGGGTAGGCAGACTGAGCGTCGCTTGGGGGCGGCAGTTACTTGAGGGGCGGCAAATCGAGGAGAATCATTCACTATATATAGGAACAAGTACCTAAACTTAGTAATAACGGAAATATCTTTCCATTAAAAAAATCAGCTCACTGGTTGGAAACAAAATGTATTAATTAGCATAAAAGGTTTAACAAGACTGTATTTTTTCGTCGGGTTCGCGATATCTAGTTTACTTCCGTTGTCTTTGGACATCACTCCTTGATGACCAGCAATGACACGTGCAGATTTTTTAATTATATTCGAAATAAAGGTAGGTACCTAATTAATTTATCTAAATATTTTTGCCAGTCATTTGCGAGTTTTGAAAGTTGTCAGGTGTATTTTTAAATATATTATTATCTGAAATCGTGGACACGCAATATTGTCTATTGAAGTAGATATGACATTTTAATTAAATTGTGTGGTATATATTTTTGTTAATAATGTATTTCTTAGATATTGAAGTCATGAAAGGATAATAAAAAAATACTGTATAATGGGGTGGCATTTTGTCGAGGGACGTCACTGGGAAATATGTTGGGCATGTACAGTATGAATGTATCTTGAGTGACGTTTAATGATGATTTGTTGCCAGACATTGGCTCAATCCATCAGGATCTGATCACACAATACAATGATTGAAAAAAAAAACAAACTGTGCATTTTAAATAAAGCCTGTTTCGTGTATTTGATTTACAATGCGCGGTGATTAATTGTAACCATGTCCGTTCTGTGAAATCACATTACATTACACAGTTTATTAAGTATTTAATATTTCAGTTAATATACATTTCACAAAAAAAACTCTAGAAACTCTAGATATAGAGTATTTTGCTAGAAACACATTGTGATCACATCATATTGTCAGCGTACGTGAGCTCATGGTAAGCATGCACTACAGGCAAAAGGTATTAAATCACCTTATTATCGCCTTAACGCGTATCACGACACACTACCAATCTGACACGTGATAGATTTGTTTTGATTTCCTTCAAGCTTACAGATTTTTGAGTCACATGTTCTCATGTATTTTATTTTTATTTTAGTAGTTTTGAAGGGAGCAGCAAAGGACAGGTAATTGATACAATGACTTTTTAGATTGGGAGTTTTTATTAATAAATTTTATGGTTGTTGTCATAGGGGTATTAAATAAAAAGAGGGACAAGGAATCGGCTTTCTCATACAGCTGAATGAAGCAGGCCAACAATAGCCGATAATTTACGAAAAATAGCGATGCGATAAAAAAATGCAGGGCATCACGGGAGATTTACTTTCGTAATTATAACGTACTCATATAATATGATGTTAACGTAGAAACTTTGCCGCAAATTGATCACCAGCCCGCATCACCATACTTTTTCACCATACCAGCCTGCTTCACCATAATTTCATATAACCTGCCACCCCTAGGTTGTTGTAGAGCACGAGTTCACGTGACATGATGATGGTGGTAATATATTATGTTAAAATAATGAAGACAGTTCGATTTTCGAATATAATGATTATATTATTACGTGTGGATATATTGGTCAGAAATTCATTATTTTTTCTTATATTCGCTATCTCAAAAAATATTGTGGCTCACGTTTTGGTTTGAAGTCTATTGTTTTGTTTACATTATCAAAATAAGTACTTTTTTCTCTGATTATTATGTAATTATTCATTTCAAAATAATTGGTTGATGTATGTATATATTGGTTTTGGTTAAATTATCGAGAAAGTATCTTGTAACGGATTTTAAATAGATTTTAAATATTTGATAGAGAACTAATTAAAATTTAAAAAAAATCGTTTATATTCAATGAAATTTAAGTATCTACTTACCTATTTTTCAAAAGATTTTTATTTACGTTCAATATAAATTTTCTATGTAAAAAGTATCTTAAAATCATGCAAAGTTTCTACTTATTATAAAGTACACAATCTTTTGATTACCCTATGGATAGACTATGTGAATATATTCAAACTTCCCGCCCAACTGGAATACTGCCAGGTAGTTGTTATGTATTAACATGTATATGTATAATATACACACGTATATCATATTATATTCTGCGTAGTGTTAAACAATATGACAACAGCTCATGTCAGGAATTCATAAACACATTTCTTCTGGCTGTAAATTAATTTCACAACATGCGTTTTTGTTCCAGTTACTTGGTATTTGAATACTGAACAGAATTAAAATAATGTTGATATTCGAAATTCAAAAATATTGCTGATAAACTACCGGAAAATATTATGTTATTCGTAATTTCAATTTCAATTTATTCTCTTGTTGTGGTGTCCGTGTGAGAAATAGATCAATTTTTTTCAGTCCATAACTCTACCAATATTATGGGTTCATTCTTTCAAGCATTTTGATATGTACATTGGCAATTTCGGCTCGGATGTTGTTCTGTAGGTCTTCCAAGGTCTGTGGACGATCGTTATAAATCAAGAATTTGAGATAGTCCTACAAGAAATAATCATAGGGTGCTAAACTAGGAGAGCGAGCAGGCCACTTTACATACCCTCTCAAGGAGATCAGCCGCCCGGGGAAGGCTTGTTCCAAAAAATCCATTAAAAGCCTATAGGTATAGGCCGTGGCCCCATCCTGTTGAAACCACACATTGTCCAGTGCCATTTCTTTGAGAGAAAAACTCATGGATCATAGTCAAATAACGGGATAAATTCACGGTTACAGCACGACCGTTTTCTTGAAAAAAGTAAGGGCCAATGATCCCTACTCTTGAAAGTGCACACCATACCGTAACACGGTCCGAATGAAGTACCATGGGATTTGTTTTTCTCCAGTACTGCAAATTCTGTTTGTTAACACAGCCACTAAGATGAAAATGTGCCTTGTCAGAGAAGAACAAAAGTGCATCATTGGGTAAGGTGTGGACCAGCAGCTCACATGACATTTGTCGGGTTACATAATCACACAGACACCAACTTTAAATCCAGCTTCTCTCATTGAGACATTCCTATCCTCTTTGTGATGCCCACTAACTTCATAATGCCGTTTTGAAAAAAGGAAGTTCCCACACCCCACCCTGTATTTGATGGATTTTGTTTTAATAGATATCACTTACTTAACTTCTGTTGATTTCAGTCAATATATATGTATGTTGGCATCATAAAACTTATACACTAAATTTAATATGCATTATAGTAGTAAGTGATGAAAAAATACCATGACATTCATTTTCGAAAAAAATAAGCGTATGTAGGTCTATGGTTTCTTAATACCAAAAATACCGGTGATTTGATATCGATAAATAATTGAATATCGGGTTTGAAAAACTAGTATTTCAATCCCTAGTGCTAATAATTTGTCCTTAGGTTTATTTTCAATTCAATGATTTCAATTGTTTTTATATTTGTTCGTGTACGCATACTACCTGTGTCCTATATTATACAATTCGACTGTGTTTAGGAAAAAGGGGGTAACCCTCGATTTTTCTAAAAGTGCTTTTATTAGATATTAACAATGTATACAACTAAATACACGTTCTGTAAAAAGGAAGTAAGCCACAAATGCCGATTTATTATCTTAATTCAGGTTTTAATTGAGCTTTAATTAAGTTTTAATTTAAGGAAAAAACATTTACCCTCAATTTTAATGATTTTTCTGTAAAAACTTCAATAATTATTAGTAGATTAAAAATATATTACACGAAATTATCAATCATCATGCACCCAATGTCTGTCCCTAATTTTCTATTAATATTGAACCAAAATCATTTGAAAAAACGTTTTTTGCTTCTCCTGTAAAATTTGATCTGTGTGGGTTACGCCCTTTTTCCTAAACACGGTCGTGTCATGTAACGTAATATTATTAATATTATACTACACTTCGATGAATCCCTGTCAATCGCCAGTGTTTTGTATTGTTCCAGGTCATGCAAACATCACATATAATAATATATATGGCATATATTATTGTATATCAGTTATTTTCACATATAATCTCGTTCAATCAAAATATATTGTGTTTAAATAATAATATTTCTATTTCTTTGTAATTTTTCTTTTCATTTGTGATCGTTTTAAACATACAGTAAATTACGTTAGCTGATATAAATTGGATTTTACTTTGAAGATAGTAAGTAATTACTGTAGCATGTTTTCATATAGCTCAAAGTACATAATATATAAGGTAAAAACATGTTTTCAATGAGTTTATTGTAGATACTTACTATGTAGTTGATAATATATTCTTTGCAACAGGGTTTCTCAACTACGTGCCTATGGGAGTAGTTGCGATTTCAATCACATGGAGTAAAATGTTGAGAAACGAAATGAAATTAATATATTATTTTTTTGACCATGTCCGCCCCTTAGTTGGAGCATATGGGCACTACATGGAGTCTCCAAGAATCTCTGTCGCTCGCCAGTCTCCTTGCGTTATTCCATGTCATGCCAATATCCCATAGCTCTACCGTATACACAATGTCTATAGTATTTTGCGGCCTTCTATGACGTGTTAATCCAGTTGGCTTCTTCACTCTCAGTATGATGATGGGCTGCTTTCTTATCTTTATATCTCTTTACGGATGTCTTTATGGATACCTCGCATTATCTATCAAGACTTTGATACGCAAACTACTCTCGTATTGAGTCAAAAAGAATTTGTACCGGCTAAGAAAAATATCATATCGAAAACAACTCGTCTACCCGCCTCGTGTATTGATAATTTAGATTCGGCCAAAGTCTATGAAGCCATCTTGCAAAAATTGTGGAAAATTCGTTGTAGCACAAGGCGGTGGTGATTCTAATGGCTATTGTAAATTAGACGTGTAAATGCAAAACTGAAGCGGCCGATCGAAACCAAAATGGAGACGAGATAGGGTGGATTTTTCATTAGTATCCGTTTTTAGAGTTGCCAGTTAAATTGGCCTGTAAATTATGTTGCAGTATTTTTCATACTAATTTCGATTGAAATATTACAATTTCTTTAAATTGATATGGTTACTGCATAGTATTTACTATGTACTAGTACTAAGTATTTATAAAAATAATAATTATTTTTATTGGATAAAAAATACGTAAATACACATCGCCGTTTCCCAACTAGACTAAACAGACAACTAAACTGATCGTATTTAAATACACCACCGTTTCAAAACTGAACGAACTAAAACGGAAACCTCGACTGAACGGACAACATAACTGACGTTTAAAAGGACCTGTAAAGAGATCTTCACATTGGCAGTATGATGATTTCTAAATGAAACAAAATTGGCCTTTTTTGGCGACCAGGTCGGATGGTTCAATAGGCGCAATAGCTGGTTGAACCGTCGTTAGCAGCTCTTCCGTTTCCGTACACTTTTTAGGACATTCAAAAATTAACAACACAAACACAGACCTCTCTAATCCAACCCACCTCGCACCAAACTCGGTCTTAATCGAGCATATCATGAGGCTCTACATTTAAATGTAAAGCATCAGCAGTTTTCCGCACTGGTAACGTTTCAGGAGCAGATACCCAAGACTAAGGTCGCCACGTTCTCAAGTGAGCTATGACTGATTCTAATGATTTTACTCTGATACAAAGTACAGTGATAAAGAAAGGCACGGAGAATAAAATTAACAAAAAGAAAACGAATTGAATAATATAACAAAAAACGAAACTAATAAATACGGACAGCAAAATTTATATGAAAAGATCTTCACATCCGCAGTAAAAAGCTGCATTTTTTTTAAAAGCAATAAAATTGGCCTTTGTGGCGACCAAATCGGACTGCCCGATGGGTACAACAGCCGGTTGGACCGACTTGAGCATTTTTTTTCTTTCGGAGCACATTCTCGGACATTCCCAGAGGATATGATTTGCATCCTGTTTTCCTTCGCCATATTTACATGTCGGTCGGGTAACAAGTCTAGACTCAAAGAGCTTGGCAACGAACTCACCATGGCCTGTCAAAATTAACTGGTGTAGTGATTCAAAAATTAACAAATAGTTATTTGTAAAATTGTAAATAGTACACTGTCTACTCTTTAAATAATTAAAATAATGGTAGGATCTTATATGAGGAAAATATATGCTTGCTAATATTTTCCTAATAAATTTAATAAGCTCCTGATAATAAAAATGACAGTTGAGAACCACCGCTCTACGGCCTAGAGTGGTCTTTCGATGACCAGATTATACTATGCATTCTTGCGTAGTACAGGTTGAGCGACAAGTTCTTTTCTACTCGTCTAGGATTACTGAGGCGCAGTAAATTAATTGCAACGTCTCTTTCTAAACCACAATGTATACGATGTCTTTGTGTACGTACAGAGTGTTTAAGAAAAGATTCAATCTTATGGTTACTTTATAAAAAAAGAAAAAACTTAACATTCCTATAACAATATTACTCAATGTCATGAACTTTCAACGATGCGCTTGTGGATACTTATATAAACAAATAAACACAATAATACAGTACTATCTATCTAATCGATATTATTTAACTGATCTGTGTTTGGCACTGTTACGGATCGTAAAAATAATACAATGGACGGTTAAAAAAAGTAAACGTATAACGTCGGGGTCACCACTTTTGCCTTGCTAAGCTTGCCGGTAGGAGATTGCGGCAGAGGTTACCACTGTTGGTTCGATGTGTGTGTTATCACTTTGGAAGTCGTCAATGTGTCGTAGGTTATGCTGTTGAGAATGATGATCATCAAGAAGTCGAAGATGTTTGCAGGAGCGAATTTTATTAGGCGTAACGGTTGGTACAATAGTATGTTACAGCAATTATGTTACAATACTAAGCTTATGATAGGTACGGATCCGAGGTCCGCATCTCGGTACAATCAGATGTTGGGCGAAGCGATATAGAGACTGCGATCATTATTCGTAATTTATACAGTCGAAAGTAATACATAAACATTATATTCCAGTACATAATTATATTGAACGAGTCAGCAGTTTAAATACGAGTAGCTGTGAATGTTATTTAGTATTACAGTCATAATATAATATGATACTATGGGAATGGATATTAGACTACTTTTTCATTGCGATACCGTCTTTAATATCACCAATAAATCTGCTAATACAGGTAAACAGTTGTTTACCGGTAAATGAGTCGCTGGGAATTTATTATTGCGGTCGAATAATTTGATACATAAAAAATAGAAATTTGATCAATAATATACTTACAGCTACATATCTAATCGATATTATTTAACTGATCTGTGTTTGGCACTGTTACAGATCGTAAAAAAAATACAATGGACGGTTAAAAAAAATAAAAATCGGCTGCAAAATTTCAATTTTCTCTTTAATCCAATACGAATCTTGGTCGCCCCATAATTTTTGTTTTTACGAGAAATGGATATTGGTAACTTTTTCAAGATATCATACACATTAAAAAATAACATCTGAATTTAAATAATCCAGATCCGAAATAGTCATGCCTGGAAATAATCTAAAAGTAATTTTATGAGTAAAGGTAATATATAGAATAGGTACCTACATTCAAATATATATTTTATAATTGATAGTTACTTAACTAATAATTAATATATCTTTTAATGGGTCTAGGACGATTAGGCGCTGGGACAACTGGACGCCACGCAACTCGAAAATAAAGAGACGTTAGGTACTTATAGGTACTTTAAAAAAATATTTAATATTATTATTTATATTTAAATGATTACATTATGACTTAATAGTTCGTGAGATTTTAAATATGCATACGTAAATAATGATTTAATCGTGCATATGTTTAAGTTCCAACGAAAAAAGAGTTTTTTTTATTTTAATAGAAAGCCTTAGGTATGGTAATTCTCAATCCGCAATAAAAAAAACACTATGTTATGTTATGAGTAAAATGAATTAAAACTACTAAGTAGTAGATAAAAACTGATTAAAATATCTCGTCTACGTTCTGTATACGTGTCTACGACAGTGCGGCGTCTAATTGTCCTGGCGTCCAGTTGTTCCATTCCTCTTTTAATGCTTCTAATAAAAATATATTTTTTGGGTAAATTCAGTGTTGGTGATAAATTTTTCGCCTGCGACGCCACGTTTTCTTGTTAAATCATTTTCCATATGAATTGTGACTAAATATAACAGGTAGCATTTTAAGTGTATTTTATATTATCTCTTTCTGAACCAGTTAGGTAAGGTAAGGTTTTTACAAATGGTTGAGAAAGGTTGTCATAGTGCTTGCGGCGTCCATTCAATGGGCAGCGCCATCTATGGGTCTCTTTTCAAAGTCACGACCTTAGACTATAGATACATCGTCACGACGCTAAACATAAAGTTAAATAAGAAATGAAAATATAATTAATATTAAATTCTACAGGTTTTTTTATAAAAGGTTTGTCGATAGCTATTTCGGTTGTAACACCATTATCAAGAGTAGTCTTGATAATGGTGTTACAACCGAAATAGCTATCGACAAACCTTTTATAAAAAAACCTGTAGAATTTAATATTAATTATATTTTCATTTCTTGTAAAATGGAATTCTACCAAGTAAATGCTAACTCAATTAATAAAGTTAAATCCTAATCTGTCTATATAGCGCTTGCGGCATCCAGTAAATGGGCCGCGCCATCTATGGGTCTCTTTTCAAAGTCATGCCGCTATACCCTCTGGATCTGGAGACGTCTCGCCGACGATCCAGGACTAGATCTTATGGAGTTACGAGTCGGTCTTCCTTGGGCGTCTTCGTTTTCTATCATAAAGTACCTATCTGTTATTATAATGACAAATATATTGGATTTCGCTTGAAAAATTGTGTGATACTTTTGCAGTCATACTGTAACCATCTTCTACGTACTTAGCATCTTCTACGTTTTCAATGCACTCAGGGAAGACTTCAAATTAAATTTGCATGGAGTAAAACTCTAGCAAACAGAATACTACTTATTCCAACAAAATGATTTTAAATGAGTTGGAACTTTTACGCGAGTCTGTTTTTGAAATAATCGCATGCTGACATTTTGTGTGTTCGTTTGTTCAGCAGCTATTCAAAATTGATCATAAAAAGACAGTTTATCTAGATTTTCTTTTTACTTACTTACTACTTACTTCACCCTGTCACGCCTAAGCGTTAAGGCATAGGGTACAAGGTCACGCCACTTCCTTCGGTTAATCCCCAATTCTCGAGAGCCTCCCGCCATACGAGACATATATTTATATCGCTGAAATGTGAGGAAGGGCCGTACCATAAGACCTTGTTCACATGACGCGTACATGTGATCTCATTTAACCGTCCATATCTAATCGCTCCCTGACGACTGTCGCGCGTGGTTAAAGTACAGGTGACTCATTGAGCTGTCCACATGCAGTCGCACCGCATTGCGGCACGCGTCACCTGGGCAAGCTCTCAGTGTACAGACTGTTGCACTCTCTGAAGGCATCCTGAACACATTTCCCAGACATGCGTAGCGTCTCTTCGTAATTACTTCAATCACCGAGGACTGCCGTGTTCATTCGTGAACTCTAGTGTTTGTAATGCGCTCGCACCTTTCTTTTTAAAGCCATTTAAATCCAATATATGTTCATATGAGCACTATGATGCCTGGCTCCCAAAATGACATCGCAATAAAAAATAATATAAATTTTAATCAAATGCTTAATTATGACACATTTAATAATATGTAATTGAATTCCTTATAACTTGCATAAATAAAATAAAAATTTTCATTTACGACCACTTAAGTTAGGTCAGTTTAATTGATTTTTTTTATATTGTCCATAATATTATTATTGTCTTGAATAAATAACATTTGTTGGTAAAAATATTTCATAAAATTGTGTATTTGTATCAATTAAAAATATGCCGTTGATGCGGATGACTCAGGTCCTGATTATTATTGAACTATGTGAATTAGGTATTGGATTAAGACTGTTTTATTTCAATTAAAAAAATATCTTTCCAGTATAAATTAACAGTTAACACCATTATAGAAATTAATTTAATGGTAACTGTGTTTCTAACTAGCTTATTATCGAAAACCATTTCTGCGTATAATTATTGAAAATTTAGTTAGAAAAGGGGAGGCGGCTCTCGTGGTGCAGTGCGTAAGGTGCTTGCCTTCCACCCGAATGTTCCTGGGTTCGATTCCCGGCCAGGACACACAATATTTACGTGTTTTTCTCAAAGTCTGGGTGTTTGTGGTTGTTCAAAATTATTAACAACCACCTTGTGCGAAAAATCAAAGACATGGTTATTAATAATTCAAAAAAAAATCGACTGGGTACCTATTTGGTGTAATTTGATTTTAAATTTAAAATACTTACCACATTTGGTTTTTTTTTTTTTACATTTGGTACATTACATAATGGATACCCACTATTAAGTCATTCAGAAAAAACATTAAATTATTCAGATTTCGAACAATAGTTTCAATACTTGATTTTTTACTTAGTAACATGGTTTTTACGTTCTGCTATATTGTATTAATTTTTTATATAAACAAGAATTAACTGTACTCTGTGTCAGTTTGCATCTGACATTAATTTGTGAGTGCGCATAGTGCCTTAAGATGCCGAAAGGCGAAACTTGGGTAGCGAAAAAATACTCAAATGCAATAGTACAAAACTTAAACTAAACTAATAAGAAAATTTATTTATTTTACAATTATTGCAATATTGACCATCATAATAATATATCTATAATGCACACAATTATAATATTATTTGTAATGAAGTTCATATTAATATCTGGTTAGTATTTGTATTTAATTTATACACACATTTAACCCTTATTTATTCTTGGTCGTTCCCGCATGACTGAGGATCATGACGACCTTAAAATTCCATCATCTTCTGAGCGATCAACACTTTTCATCCCTCTTGGTCTTTTGCTTCTCTCAAGGCAGGGTGAAGGCTGTCTCCTTCACTGGGTTAATTCAGCACGCTGGTGTTCTTTCTCTGCTTCGCCTTTCCTGGAAGCTAACCAAAACCATCAGTCTTTCCAGGTGATAACCGGTCCATGTCAAACCACATAATGTGTCTCAGACATATGAATTAGCCAGAGCCGTTCCTTTATCTGGAGTAAGACATATTGTCAAGAGCCGTTTCTTTATACATATTCTGAAGTAGCCTATCATTACAACAATCCCAACAAATCTCACTTGTGACGTAGTCATCATTCAAGTTTCAGAAAAAGTGCTATTTTGACATTGTTTTGGCAAGCTAACAAAAAAGTTGTGTCTATCACAGACAAAGAGATACTTAATGAGTTTTCTTAATTAGCTGACATACGAGAATATTGGTTTCACATCTCGTTCAAATACATCGTATCTACAAAGTGGTCAATAGTATTTAGATGGTCAATAATACTATAGGTCAATCATTCTTTTTTTTATTGAAATCAAACTGACAGCTGTTATTTGTCGTTCGATCTATTGATGCATGATACGACCATTCAGAACCATTACTTGAAATAGATATTTTTACAACGTTTTTCTTTGCTCGTATTCTTATTTGTCCCGTAACAATCTTGCAATTTATGTTTAACTAACTTCCCGACTAGCTAGACATTTGAAACTTTTTGAATATATTAGAACACGATGCCAATGCATTTTTAAAAAATACTTTTAGCCATCTTTAAGTGGAATTGAATTCATTTTCAGTTAATTCTGTTTTGTATGAAAAGTTATTTCGACACCATTATTTTTTGCTAAGCGGATGGTCCTAGCAACTAAATTATTATTATATACGTGCGTTACTATGGAAATATAAATGTCAAAATGACATTTCAGTATTATTTCTATCAAGTAACATTTGTTTTTGATCGTTTAAGCTAGTCAAGTTTATATGAATCAACAGAAAATTTAAAAATGTTTTAAGTATATAAAAAAGTTCTTATTATCTTGTAATTATTATTTAACTATGTGATCATCGATCAGATTCGTGAGTGAAATACAGATTTAATGATGCTTTTTTCGTAGCATTGACAGAGCAGAGACCCGGATAGTTTGGATGTCAGGTAGAGCCGGTAAAAAAACAGCAATTTTGATTTGATCCATCTATTTAGAAGAAGCTTTATCTTATCCTTCAGCCGTACAATACACCACTAATTTTTCCAAGTTTTCATAGTCTGCAAGCTACAAGTATCAGGCTGCTCTCGTGGTTCAGTGGATAAGGCACTGGCCCTCCGCCCAAGAGTTCTGGGTTCGATTCCCAGTGAGGACACAATATTTATGTGTTTTTCTCAAAGCCTGAGTGTTTGTGATTGTCCAAAATTACTAACAACCACCTTGTACGAAAAAGCAAGGACATGGTTATTAATAATTCTAAAAAAAAAAAACTACAAATATGCGACTGCTTGCCTCTATGCTGTATTGTAAAGTTGGAATAATACAGTCCAATAACTAAACTTTCATTTCTATCTCTCAAAGATAAAAAAATATATATTTTTTTTTAATTGTTACTACATCATAATAATATATGCGAGGATTTCGTCTTTATATAATAATATACAATGTTACAATATTATTTCAATCAATGAGCTTAAGTCTTTGCTACCTGTAATAATTATAGTCTTCCGTAGGTAAATATTAAGTAGTTATATAATATACAATACAAACAACACATAATATTATATTTGAAATCGAGATTAAATCGTAACCTCACTTAAAATTAATAAACTGTTATTTAATATTGGAGTCAGAACTACTTGAAATAACTTTCAATAATATAGTCAGTAGCATTGTCATCATCAGTTGGGGTCGATAAACTGCTAGATGAAAACCCCCCTTAGCTCCCTCCACTCTTCTTGATTCCCAGTTCTTTGATGTCACGTGCATCCACTGAACTTTATCAATTCGTCTATCAAGCGGGTTTTAGAGTATCCCTGTGGGCGTTTAGTACCCCATTGTTATTTCATTTGCTTAGCGACCTCTTGTGACATCACGCAGGTACTGATTCTTGTCTGAATAATCAAAAATGACCTCCCATTGTGTCTTAAGTGTAAAGTGTTCAATCAATGTGTGCATGTAAAACGTGGACTCTTAATGTAAGAGAAATCTATAAATTACGAGTAGCGCAACTTGGCATGGAAAGGTAAAGATCACCAAATAAACCAATGCATAAGAAAGCCATACTATCATGTAATTATTAAAATAAAGAAGAAACAATAAACAGTTCTGTGTTTATTAATCAAATAAGTACTTATGTAAAAAAACTATTTCCTTGATTCAACGATAAAGACACAAGATTTGAGAATGTAACATTCTATATATTATTATTGAACATACATAATTTGAGAATATATCATGCATATAGCCACTAAAGAAATATAAGCACTTCATGTTTAGTTAAAATTAATTCGTAAAATTAAACCTAACTGATTTTTTTTAAACGGTACATGTTCAAACACGCGCGTTAACATGACCTTACTCCCTACTTCAGTTTTAGTTTGTCAATTTATGGCTACGGCTGTATATTGTAGCGTAACCACTGAAGAATGCCAAAAGAAATGGCGTATTTCAACAAAAATACTACCTTATTCTTAGGTCAATAATTATTATAATGCAGTCATTATTCGTAGGATGTTAATCACACTTGAATGGTCAAAGACACAGCTTATAATTAATATCTTTAGAATTATCTTCAAATGTGTTAATCTTGCCCATTTTTTGAATAATAAAATGCCTAATTCTTGTTAAATTTGGGATCACAGATTATCAATATAATTTTTTATCGTAAATATTTCACTATAATAATGTCGACATAAATTATACTAATAGTTATATAAATGCGTTTAAAAATTAATAAACGTAAAAAATCTTAACACCACAGCACACGTATGTACTGAAATATGACTATATTCTAAAACATTAGAGCGAGAGGTTTAAAAGAATACTATTTTATGTAATAAAAATACTTTATGCAGTCATCAAATGTTTAAAATAAATATAAAGGATAATAAAGCTTCAAAATTATATGAATAGATTATCTACAACGTTTAAGGAATGTCCAGGATCATGCTTTGAAAATAGAAAAAAGCTCCATTTTGACCTACGCTGAGCATGTCCCCCCTTAACCAATAGCAAACTCCACACTACACCACATTTGCTTCCATATGGAGAAGTATCGGGTAGCAACTAATACCTACTAATTATTAAAACTATGATCTCGTATAGCGACGATAGATTAATTAATTATATTATGTTTGTAAACAATATTAAGTTTTGAATTCACGACTTCCGGGTCTTCATTATGCTATCACTATGTACCCAATGAAAGTAATAATTTCGGATTATGCTGAAATTATTTATTGCCCTCAGCAGCTATGTTATGGGCGGTATAGCGGCCCTATAGAATAAAAGAGATAATGAAACGGTTTAAATAATTGTGACAGTGCTGCGGTCGCAATTTATCGCCCCATTATGAAGCGGACGCCATTTTGTGTAACTCGCTCTTTAATAACCGCCATAACGTCACGTCAGATTTGTATGAATTCAATTTCGAATAATTAGAATTCAATTCGACGATTAAATGCATATTGACATTCAGTTATATGTTTGTTGTTTCAACTACGATATGAAGCCGCATCAGAATTGAAATTCATTTCGTAATATTATTACATTAAATATAAAAATATTAGAGGTAAATTTATGTAATTTCTGGAATTAAAATTATTTTGGGTAAATATGCCGCAGATACCCGCATGAGATTTTATAACTTTCTTTTTAGATCAAACTAAGCCTAACCTAACCTAACCTAACATAAGCTAACCAAACCTCACCTATTCCAACTTAATATAATCTTAGTTTGTGATAATGATGCATCAAAATGTATGAAAATTTCAAATTTTAAATTAACAATTAGTGAATCGATAAGCATCTGCGCCAACAGAAAAGGGTATTTAATATTGTCTACATGGAATAAATTGTATATTATAAAAGCTAATGCGGGCATCTGCGGCACAATTACCTTATTTTGTAATAATTGTATATACAAATCAGTAGTTGACAATGGCGAGGTGTGGAGGTAGGCTGTTAAGAGTCGACATAAATAGTGCGCACTAAACTTTGTCAGTCATACTTATTTGTTTTGGTTGAAATAATAATACAATTTGTAGATCGCGCTGGTAGTGACATCCCTAGGAAAAGTGCCGCCGCAAATTTAGAATTCCGTCCCTTTCATGTTAAGTTTAAAATTATTAATCTAAAAATTCTTCAGGTACCTACTTAACTATTTTAATATTTATTTTTGTCTATCTTAAACAGATAAATACCTACAGCTTTAAATTGAAATACTCACCAATCTACTGAGAAGTAGTGCATTTCCATAAAATTTACTCTCAGACACTTGTAGTTTTTGGTCCATGGAGGTCTGTGATAGGTTTGGAGGTATCCTTGTGATAAACCGCCCTTACAACATTATAACAAAGAGTATTACAATACAACAGTAGTTATGTCAATAAACGATTTCTTTTATTCAACGAATAATTCACAAGATCTGAAAATATAACATTCCATATTATGGGTTTGGGTCAAAATCCCGAAATCCTGAATGCTGAAATCCCGAATGGCCGAAATCCCGAAAGCCTAAATACCGAAAGCCGACATCCCAAAGACCGAAATCCTGAATGCTGAAACCCCGAAAAATAAAAAAAATACAAACAGTAATAATTATCAACAACTACTAACTCGAAAGCAAAAAATACTACTTTTTATAAAAGAAAATGCAATAATTTAAAAAAATGTATCTGAGGTGTTTTCAAGGTATGTATGTTCAATAGTGATGTTGTTAGGACTCTGAATGCTTCGATTATATTTTAAACTAAGATGTCAATACTTTCCAATGAAGCGATCGCATGGTATGCACATACAAATATTATATAGCCTCTGTGCAATGCATGACCTACCTACCCCTACGGGACATCACTGCATATAGTGGTAAGACGTGTCATAGAATTTTTTTCTCTCATAGTCTTATTTTTGCTTCACATCCGCTTTCTGCTCTGATGCTCGATCCCCGATAATAATAATATACAAACTTGTTCACTGTTTCTAGATTTTGTGGTGTATTTGTTACTGGCAGTAGGTTAGCTCGATCGATATACATTAACTTGTACATTTCTAAATGTTAAATAATTTAAATTTCAACAGTTTTTAATACCCACTGTCCGTAAGTTAGCGAGCGTGAAACATATCGTATTTTTAAAGTGTTTTCGTAACACTTTTAAGCTCATAAAATATTACTGCGGACACTAAAAACCGGTGACATTGATGCGAAAATTAAAACGTATTTTTCGTTATTTTCAAAAGCGGTTATCTGCGTTCGGGGCGACCCTTGTCAACTGTATTTGCAATTAAAATCTCGCCAATCTAAACTGCCGATTTAATGTCGTAATATGGGTCTCTCCAATCTATTATACAAACTGTTTTTAGTCTTTAAAAAACGATCAAAATTTTAGAAATACATCACAAGTTAAAATATGCAGGGAATTAAAATTAGTAAAATGTGCCTCAAATTTGGTTAAATGAGTAATTCTTTTTTTTTATGAAATTGTTTTTTTATTAAATATTGCAAAAATACATATAATATTCACCATCATCATCATGTATGGCACCACAACCCTTGGCGGATCTTGGCCTCCTTCAAAAACTATATCCACCCTGAACGATCTAGCTCCGGAAATGTGTACGTATGCAGTTCGCCGTATCACACTTCACCGTGAAATGTTGTATCGGAAATATCGTCTATTCAATTCTAAACTATCCCAAACGCCAAATCATAAAATGTGCAGGAAAGCGAAATTTAGAAATTATGAACCTCTACTTAATTCAATTTAGTTCTGTAATATCGAAATATTAAAAAAATATTTTTTGTGTTTCAAATTACAATAAATTTCGGGGAATATTTTCCAATTTCAAATTTATGAAAAAATCAATACATTGGCAAATAATGTCACTAAGGATACTTAAGAAGTGGCATGAAAATTATTGTTTCTTAAATTCAATATAATCCTATGTATTTAGGTTTATACAGACTGTCCAACCTCTTTGGGTCGTATAGTACTGACATAAAA
The DNA here is from genome assembly GCF_057557595.1 of Rhyacophila brunnea. Classification (NCBI taxonomy): domain Eukaryota; kingdom Metazoa; phylum Arthropoda; class Insecta; order Trichoptera; family Rhyacophilidae; genus Rhyacophila; species Rhyacophila brunnea. Next base: position 15,039,303 of record NW_028232893.1, on the reverse strand, counting down.
TCATGTTTAAATTAAACATGGTTCTTGTCGGCTTACAGGAACCCAGCGGCAATTTTTAAAAAAAAATAACCTATAGGTATAGGTACTGGATTTTTTGTTAGGTTAGGTTAGGTAAAATATCAAATCGAAAATTATCAAATTTAATATCTGATAACAATTAATAATGATACCGTTATTATCAGGTATTTGAAACCAATTAACACCGAATTAATGTTAATATTAAATCTAATAAAATTTGCACATTATTGTCTGCAATACTCCACGAACAACGCGTATTTTTTTCATCTCAGTGCTATACAGATGAAAGCTCACGGCGAACTGTACTACGGTGAAATATAATACCTATAAATTACATGTAACCCTCAAGCCCAAGTCCTCTCTTGCCCTCGGGGGTTACGTACATAGCCCGCCTTACTCATATTCTATACACGTGGCCGATCTAGCGCAGTGTCTATATTTTCATATACCACGTCGTGATCTTTTCGCCCCTATAAAAAGTGTACAGCTCCTCATTATACCTTAACTTCAATACGCCACTTTCTTGAACAGATTCTTCTCAAACTCTCATCTTTAAGATATCAATATTTTTCTGATCCTGCTAGGTGGAATTTTATTTCATTGCGCAGAAGTGTTGACAGAACTGAGAAAATAATCAGGATTTCATGAAAGAAATGTTGTTGACGAATACCGTTTGTGATGTTTTCGTTCGTTATTGCAATCCCTAGACAGGGGATATTCTCAAATGCTTTCTCGATGATGCATTCAAATCCCAAAATAACTGCCAACTTCTCTTTAAATGTAAGTTTAACATTGACGTATTTTTTCCTCTCAAATATTATATTATGCGGGACGTTGCTACTCGAAGCCAAAAATAGTCTTTCGCATTTTTTTTCACTAGGCAGGCATCTACTTAATATGCGAATACGTTCCCAACCAACACGGTGGTGTGAAAATGTGACAATGGAAAAGTACAAAAAACCTCGTTTTCAATTTACTCGAAGCATTATACCCTTAGAGTGCTTTTCTGTGAATAAAATTAACTTTTTGAATTGTGTAATATGCTTTAGAATTAATAAACTCAGCCGCGATAAATATAATCGCATTGTTTTAGTGTTGTATAATTAAATTTCTTTCGTTGAAAAGCGAATGCAGTAATTAATATTGTGGGATTCATAAATAGATATATATATATATATATATATATTTTCCGACCATGTCCGATCCTAATAGGATCATATGGGCCTCCACAGAGCAGAGGTTTGTATTAACAGATTTTGTTTTTTACAAGAAATGGATGTCAGCCACTTGCTCAACCTATTAGGTCACAAACAAATTGAAAAACCATACATGTACTAGCCAGACCCAGGATTTGAACCTGGGACCCACGGCGTTATAGTCCAACGCTTAAGCCGCGCGGCCACCGTGGGTGTGATTATTATATTGTGAGTATTTTTTATATTGACTGTTCTAACCTGCTTAGAAAATAAATTACGTTCAAATTTTATGAACGAGTAATTAAAAAAAGGATACTAATATAGCTTAATATAAAACGCATTATTATCGAACGTTGAAAGATGTACGTACATCCTACCAGTAGCGTGTGGCCCATAGATGCTGTAGATTCTCCGTATCTCCAAAAAAAATTTTTTACCATGATCGATCCTAAAAATATAATATGAGCCTCCCCAGAATGGCAGTTGTAGTAACATATTTTTGTTTTTAAGAAAAATTGATTTTAGCCACGTCGTTCTCAACCTACTCAATACTTTCGGTTCAAACACACATTGAAAAACAACATATGAATTTATGTGAGACTAATTATAAGCCAGACGCTTAAACGCTCGATCATCATGGGCATATATTGGATATAGGAATTTATATGTATTAATCAACGGCGTGCGATGACTTTTCTTTCAACAGATGCTATTGAAAATAGTACATATCGCTATCTAAAAGCAACAGTGGGATAAATCAAAATACTAGTTTTGAAGTAATTGAACTTCAATGTTTGTGTCATACAAAATGGTATAGTTTCTCACTGTTGCTTTTGGGTAGCGATCAATGACATTAATATGGACGAAGCATTTGGAAAATAAAATGACACTCACTTTGTGTCGGGTCTGCCGGATGGCTAAATTCATATTTTAATATCGGTATCCTACGCTCAAATGAACATTCTGCTTGCAAGCGGTCTGGCGATACCGCTGGGTCTGCCCATACAAAATTTCTGACTGTCAGGTTTCGACTCCGCCGTTATTATTGTGTTAAAAAATGCCAATGTGCCTAGTTAAAAATTGTAAAAAAAAATCTACTAAGCACTCCAAAAAAGATGGGATATCACTTTTCATTTCAGTAATATTTATCAATATCTTAAAATGGCATTTTATCAATATCTTAAAATGGCATTTTATCAATAATAATAAATATTACTGAAATGAAAAGTGATATCCCATCTTTTTTGGAGTGCTTAGTAGATTTTTTTTTACAATTTTTAACTAGGCACATTGGCATTTTTTAACACAATAATAACGGCGGAGTCGAAACCTGACAGTCAGAAATTTTGTATGGGCAGACCCAGCGGTATCGCCAGACCGCTTGCAAGCATAATGTTCATTTGAGCGTAGGATACCGATATTAAAATATGAATTTAGCCATCCGGCAGACCCGACACAAAGTGAGTGTCATTTTATTTTCCAAATGCTTCGTCCATATTAATGTCATTGATCGCTACCCAAAAGCAACAGTGAGAAACTATACCATTTTGTATGACACAAACATTGAAGTTCAATTACTTCAAAACTAGTATTTTGATTTATCCCACTGTTGCTTTTAGATAGCGATATGTACTATTTTCAATAGCATCTGTTGAAAGAAAAGTCATCGCACGCCGTTGATTAATACATATAAATTCCTATATCCAATATATGCCCATGATGATCGAGCGTTTAAGCGTCTGGCTTATAATTAGTCTCACATAAATTCATATGTTGTTTTTCAATGTGTGTTTGAACCGAAAGTATTGAGTAGGTTGAGAACGACGTGGCTAAAATCAATTTTTCTTAAAAACAAAAATATGTTACTACAACTGCCATTCTGGGGAGGCTCATATTATATTTTTAGGATCGATCATTCAATTTCGAATAATTAGAAACATTGAATTGAAAAATGACACTCACTTTGTGTCGGGTCTGCCGGATGGCTAAATTCATATTTTAATATCGGTATCCTACGCTCAAATGAACATTCTGCTTGCAAGCGGTCTGGCGATACCGCTGGGTCTGCCCATACAAAATTTCTGACTGTCAGGTTTCGACTCCGCCGTTATTATTGTGTTAAAAAATGCCAATGTGCCTAGTTAAAAATTGTAAAAAAAAATCTACTAAGCACTCCAAAAAAGATGGGATATCACTTTTCATTTCAGTAATATTTATTATTATTGATAAAATGCCATTTAAAGATATTGATATTCAATGCAATTGAATGACAGAAACCATTGGACAGACGCCTGTGATACGCTGGGCTCACATGCGTCTAATCTCCGAGAAGTCGTAAGTAACCTAGAATCTGTTTCTAACGCAATCATTAATGACACTAATACGCCATTACAATAAAGGTTATATTACTATACATTCTCGAAGCTTGTATCGCATAATGGAAATGGATACGTCATATGGTCACGTGACGTCACCTATACATCTGTGAATGACTTTCATGCACAATTTCTCGTGCGCGCCAATATGAAGTGAGTTGTCCATTTAATACGTCATTGGTAGCAATATAATGCACCTATTATTTGCTACATATCAGTTATTTAGGATTTTATAACTATTAGACTCTTGGCGGGCAGTCTTTATAATATGTTGGCGTGTAGGTACAGGTTTGATATATTATTCTAAAAATATTTACATTTCGTCATTTTAATATTAAATTACATTTAGAAGAAGTGAATTTAAGTAAAATTTACCATATGATTGTATAATAAATACACATATTATATTGTTACTCTATCTAATAATTCTGGGGGTGCGCTGCATCTGTAACATATATCGACCGCACGCCACTGGTAAAAAAATGGTGGAAAAATATAAAAATATATGAAAAATCTTTTTTTATTATGTAATCATCATAATATTACTAAAAAATAAGGAGTAGAAAAAACTTAAGCATAGTGTTCTCTGAAGAAACAAATAGGCGAATATATAAGACAGCAAATAAATAAATAAATTTATCTCTCGGGGTAGCTGAAGAGACATTCATCCTATTTTTTATTCCTTCCCTTCTGTCACTGCAGATAACTTGTCTTAGTAATTATTATCTTAATGGCCAACAACACGGGATGTTTCTCAAACTTACAAAGTAATTATTTTGTTTAAATATCTATCAGAATTAATCTGCTTTAACCTCATGCATCATTGCGTAAGCTTGTACATGCCAACCGATTTAACGAGACATTGAAGTTAATAGCCCTACCAAACCACACCCGCCCCGCATCACACCTGGTCTTAATCGGGCGTATCACCGGACCCTACGTTTGGTGTGAAGTATCATTTTTATGACTGGGAATGTCTCAGGAGCAGTTACCCAAGACTGAGGTCGCCACACTCTGAAGTGAGCTTTAACTGAGTTTACTGATTTTACTCTAATGCAAAGTACCGGGGGAGAAAAAGGGCACAGAGAATTAACAAAATGTAATACGACTTATAGTTAACATATTGTTATGGTAACCATAAAATAATCTGTAACTTTATCACATGAACTCTGTATGGACGCTTAAAATTGATTTTTAAGCAATGCACGCCTATAATTTATTATTATTGTTAAGGCTATACCCCAGCTGAGGCATGGTCTAAAACGATCATGACTAGGCGATGCGCAGATTGTGCAAATGACGCTTGCCGAACGAAATATAATTTGTCATAAAAATCCAACGTGTCCATTTAATATTATGTTTATTGTTATATTATTATTGTATTATATTGTTATTGTAATAAAAACAGTATATTCATTGACATGTTTTCTTTTTTAAGTACATACGTAAGGCTTTTTAGTCATCTTTACACGATTTAAAAATATTTTCATCCGACGCCATGACAAAACAAATCGACATGCAGACACCTCGACTGTCGGTCTCCGAATGGCAACGCGGCCGAAATTTCGCTCCACATACAGTTGAAAATTATTTGCCGTTTCACTTATGTACGCTCTTAACTCATGAAATGAGAATAGGAATTCCTCCCTATAATTAGGCAATGTACCTATTCAAAATGTTACTTGTAAGCAAGATTACAATAATAAAATATTTTGTAAACGGGAATATTAATTAATGTTGGGGTTCAAGCGGAGTCCAATGTAATATTGTATTTTACTTAATATTAATACAAGTCGGCTGTCAGATATATTAATTCCCGGAAGAGAACCCTCCGACACAAAACATAACTTTACTTATATCGATGTTAATACGGAAATTGACCAGTGAAATAATTGTATTCCTTTATTTGATGGTAGTACATAATATTATAAGCGGGTACGTGTTGTGATGAGGAGATCAGTGAAGAACTGAAGTAAGATTATTGAGAGTTTGGGTGTTTATTTGGTGGTATGTTATAGGTCATATTATTATGATTGTGTTAAGCTGCGGATAAAAAATACTTAAGGGGGGACGTGCGCCGCGTAGGTCAAAATCACCATTTTAATCACCGTTTAAAAAAAAAGTTTTTTTTCGGTTAGGTGCATGTTCAAACACGGGCGTTAACATGATCTTACTCCCTACCTCAGTTATAGTTTGTCAATTAATGGCTACGGCCGTATGTTGTAGCTTAACCACTGGGAAATGCCAATAGAAATGGCGTATTTCAAAAAAGTACTACCTTATTCTTAGTTCAATAATTGTTATAAAACAATCATTATTCGTAGGATGTTTATCACACTTGAATGGTCAAAGACATTGCTTATAATCAGTATCATTAGAATTATCTTCAAATGTGTTAATCTTTCTCATTTTTTGAATTATAAAATGCCTAATTCTTGTCAAATTTGGGATCACAGAGATTATCAATATAATTTTTTATCGTAAATATTTCACTATATAATTTCGACATAAATTTTACTAATGGTTTTATAAATGCGTTTAAAAATTAATAAATGTAAAAAAATTTAACACCACTGCTCATGGATGTACTAAAATATGACTATATTCTAAAACATTAAGATCGAGAGGTTTAAAAGAATACTATTTTATGTAATAAAAATATTTTATGCAGTCATCAAATGTTTAAAATAAATATAAAGGATAATAAGGCTTCAAAATTATATAAATAGATTATCTACAACGTTTAAGGAATGTCCAGGATCACGCTTTAAAAACACCATAAAATCTTCATTTTGACCTACGCGGAGCACGTGGACCGTTGAGAAATGTTGTTAGAATTTGATCATTAGATAATATTATGTATCATTATAATATGTGATATCGACTTTTGTTTTTTGTTATTAGACGCCTCATTTACATAGCTTAATAATCTACATACCACTGATATTAAAATATATTTAGTTAATTATAATTATTTTAAACCTTCAATTTTATAATATATCACATTTTTTATCACTTTTTATTTACGTAGTGCATCACATATAAATCGTACTTCTCATTGCTGCACATATTCAAATCCAGAAATGTCCACAGAAAAACTAAGACCTGGCTCTATAAAACCGTCATACGCGCAGTCGTTGCATACGGGTGCGAGTCATGGACGCTAAATGTGAAAGCAGCTGAAACGGTGGATTGCTTTGAGAGAAAGATCCTGAGGCGGATATACGGACCCATGAATGATGGTGGGGAGTGGAGAATTAGGTACAACACGGAACTATACCGCTTATACCAAGATTCAAAACTCTCCACCTTCATAAAACTCCAGAGGCTGAGCTGGGCAGGCCATGTCCAGCGCATGCCTGAGTCACGGATACCAAACAAGATCCTCGAAGGAAATCCAGGGGGAAAAGGCCAGTAGGAAAGCCATGCACACTATGGGGTGACAACATTACAAAAGATGCCAAACAGCTGCTAAAAATCATGAACTGGAAAAGATGTGCGGTGGACCGTTCCGGCTGGAGGACAGCAGTGGAGGAGGCCAGGGCTCGACTTGAGCTGTAGCGCCATCGAAGAAGAAGAAGAAGTGCATCAGATAGCACATAAAAGCTACTACAAACACTCGATAATAATAAGTCAACTAATTGTTATTTAAAAAAAAAAATAGAGTTATTCAGAGGCTCTACCACAGAACAGATAATAAATAAAGTTCCGATAGGCTATATAGTAATACAGTACATTTTGACGTAGGGTTTTGAATGTGTGAGTGTCTTACAAAAATAAACCACGCATTATAAACGTACAATAGCTCCCTGGGCTCTACCCAACTTTTTGTGTTCATAAGGCAGATTTGTTTCTTTTTTTTAGTAGCTCAACAATGATATGCTAATTTTATTTCAAAGCCTAACAAATATTTAAGGAAATAATATTTCTTAATTATGACGCATTTTACCTTCTATCTATAAAAACCAATGACATTATCAATGGACAACGCACTCAATACTGTACCTAGCAAGTAATTTCGCGCATAGCGACATTCGCACATGTATAGGTAGACGTCACGCAATTTTCATTATGCGATATCACGAATCGGGAAATTATAGCAATGTCACCTTTATTGTAATGGCTTATTGTAATAGTGTTTCTAGTGTCGATGTTCATTTGAGCGAACCCGTTCGAACCAAACCATTCGGCAGACCCGACAAAAAGCATCGAAAATTTATAGCAATATCACCTTTATTGTAATGGTGTTAGAACAGATTATGCCATTCGGCAGACCCGACAAAAAAGTGAGTGTCATTTTTTTTTCCAGATGCTTCGTCCATATTAATCTCATTGAGAAAAACCAATACGTTTATGCAATATAATGATAAATTGGTTATGTTAACTGAACCGCATCATAACTGATATAATTAAAACCGTGTGTTTTTGAAAACCTGTGTTGGATTCCACCCTAAATCCGCCCTAGAAACCGTCTCCCTCCCCCTCTTGTCCTGGCCTAGTTCCGCCTACCGCCACTAATGACAACGAGACTGCGACGACAGAAGATATCCCCCTTTCGTCGCAATGCCATCGCATCGCGAGCCAATTATTTCTCGTGGCCTCTGGAAGGGTCTTCAAGGGTTAAAAATATTTCTGTTAGCCATGCTTTCTTTATAAAACAAATAATGATATTTTAGTATAATTACAAATTAAGGTGTATTTATATGATTATTAATTATAATAAAGCATACAGGGTTGGTGAATCCAATAATTAACAACTTTGGTAAACAAGGGTTTATAGTTTACAGATGATGATTACTTACAGTCAGCGTAAATTGAAGTTAACCCTTCGCCCTCCACCAAAATCCGCCCCGCACCACACTCGGTCTTAATCGAGCGTATCGCGGGGACCATTAACAATATTCAAGTAGAGTATTCGGTGAGAGGCCGGATTTGACTTTCCAGCGGGTCTATTAGACACAAGGCTGCGTTCGGCCGCTACGACAGCTAACCTAGGGTAAGTTTGTATCAAAATATTAGAACTTATTATAACAATTACAGTAAGTTGGTTATATTTGTTGCAATAAATGCTATATTTGACAGCACCTCTCTTGGCTGTGATAAAATTTAGAGCGAGATAGACAGTTTTGACTATTTAGACGGCTAACTTATTGTAACAAATATAATACCTCAATACAAAATAATATGTAATAAATACTTTTTCACTTTATCACTTTAGCGGTCGATAGTCGCCTTGTGTATAGAACAGACCTACAGGTATCCTTCTCATTAGCAGATACCGCCGGTTAGATAGTATAGAACTATACCTGCTGCTGACATTCGTACGAACAGGTAGTCTGTTACAATTATTGAAGGTTATAAAATACGAGTATGTAGAGAAACATATTATAAAACAATAATAATAATATTTAAATTGCAGCTAACTCAAGACCTTCAGAAGCCAGCTCGAAAAGGAGGGGGTGCCAATTGAGTAGATGTTAATACCTACGTAATAATAGCCACCATCATCACCTGTACTCTACATCCGTAGACAGACGAGCGGTTTTGTATCAGTCTTTTCTTTAAATTTACTTTGTATTAAAATAAATAATATCAAGAGTTGTCAGTTTATTTTTCGATAGGTATCAAATAATGAAATGTCAAAGTCAATTTTCTTGATAAATAAATCGACGGTGCCCATATTTTTTGCATTTTTATCAAAAACCAACATGACAAATCTTCAGATTGATAAGATAATTACCAGAATAAATCGTTTTTAAATAACTATATATTTGAAGAACCAAAACAAGATGTAACCTCTACTTCTATCTGTCTAAGATAACCTTCATCTCCAGCCTTGGCTTCGGAGATAACGTGTAGGTACATTTCTACACAGTTCAACAACAGCAGTTTAGGTATTCGAACTCTTTATTTTCCTTCTGGCTTATTAAGAAATAGCTTATTCGACGATTGGGTATCTTGCACTCATAAAGCATGGTCTACCAAACTTTAACGTGTACGATGACCCGTATCCGGAAATTTTTCCGTAAACAGTTCACCGCATGACACTTATTCGTACGCCGCAGTACGTGAAACATGAGTTCGTGTAACATTTAATCAAATGACGAGTTCTTCGTTGAACATTTCACCGTGGAGTATATTTGTACGTATGCTACAATATGTGGAGATGTCTTTACTAGGTTATGTTAGGATTAATCTAATTGGAACAGTACTATTTGCAAACTATCGCCACATTTTGTAAGATACGTACAAATGTATTCCACGGTGAAATGTTATACGAACTCATGTTTCCCGTATTGCGGCGCACGAATAAGTGTCCCACGATGAACTGCATACGTACAACTTACATGTAACCACAACGACTAACTTAAACTTTCACTGGTTTTATACTGACACAGGTTCTGTGTGATGAGTTGAATACTGATATAGATAGAGCCACACCATGATTCCGGCTTCCCAATGTCCAAATTATCCAGATCACGATCCTCAATCATGCAGTTCTAACAAAGAAGAATTATTGGTACTGTTCGGTTATGAGGAATACAGCGGAAAACATATTTTGAAAATAACCGATATACTAGATTATTTGTTAGTTTGGGTTAGTTAAGGTTAGGTTAGGTTAGTTAAGGTTAGGTTAGGTTAGGTTGGGTGAGGTTAGGTTAGGTTAGGTTTGGTTAGGTTAACCTTACAAATAATCCAGTATATCGGCTATTTTCAAAATGTGTTTGCCGCTATATTCGTCATAATCGAACAGTACCGAATTATTTTAGAGTTGATAGCAGTATAAAGTGTTAATATTATATTATAAGCTTTTGAAAAACTTTTAGTTGACCAGTACAGTGAGCTTTTGGTGTAATAATACAACAGCGCAGTTTATTTTTTATCTCGCTTAAGTTATGTAAGCTTTCTGAATGGAAAGTGACCTTGTCATTAGTCGTGCAACTAGAGCAAGCTTTAAGATGTATGATAGTGGTTTAACAATGAGTGTGACTTGGTTACTTGAGTCCGTAGCTTAATTGATAAAAAACACTCTCGCGGCATATAATAGATCCCCGTTCACATTTCACTAGATGTAAGAGTTTTTCTATATATTATTAAATTTTTGAAACTATTGCATTATTTATACTCGTATTAAATGAATACAACCTTTTTATTACCTAAATAGAATTCTTGAATAGAAAATTCATTCAGGTATTGTTCGGTTATCAGGAATACAGCGGAAAACACATTTTGAAAATACCCGATAAACTGGATTATTTGTTAATTTGGGTTAGTTTGGGTTAGTTGAGGTTAGGTTAGGTTGGGTTAACCTAACAAATAATCAAGTTTATCGGCTATTTTCAAAATGTGTTTTCTGCTGTATTCCTGGTAATCGAACAGTACCGAAAATTCTTTAATATTAGTATTAATACTATCGACCGAGGATACTTAATGGATTTTGAATTTAAATTCTAATAGATTTAAGTTTTATACTATTCCATTTGATTAGATTTTGGAAACTCAGGTTTGACCTTTCGGCATCTTCAGGCACTACGTGCAATCACCAAAAGGCAGCGTTAGAAATGGAAAATTTTACGAACCGGAGGGCTCAATAATCTTCAAAAAATATTAACATGGTTATATAATTTTATGTATATTTTATAAAACTTAGTATATTCAAATGGTCTAACGGAGCGATTATTTCTGGGATTTCATGAACCGGAACAACGGTGCGCTCCGTTCCATTTCGAGCCCTGCCAAAAGGTAAATATGCACTGAAAACGAATACAGTTAATTCGCACTTATATAATAAATTATTACAATAAAGTAGGTTTAAACTATATCAACTACCTATTAAAAGTCAAGGATCACAATAAAAAATATAACAAACAAGTTATGAATAATTGAAAACGTGTTTGCCAAAAACGTCTTTCACTATAAATCCTTCAAAAGCGTATAAATCGTCAAAATCCTAATATTAGATCATTAGATAATAATCAATTATACTACTTCTATTACTACAGACGGGTTCAAATCCCGTCGGAGGTCTATTTTACAACGTTTTTGTTAGTCGTATTCTTGTTTGTCCGGTGGTTGTTTGTCCAGTACAAATCTTGTAATCGATTTTTAACTAACTTCCCGACTAGCTAGATATTTGAAACTTTATTATCAGAACAAGATGCCAATGCATTCTTTTAATACTTTTAGCCATCTTTAAGCAGAATTGAATTCATTTCCAGTTAATTCTGTTTTGTATGGAAAGTTATTTCAGAAAAATCCGTGAAAAGTAAAAGACTATTATTGGTTGCTAAGAGGGTGGTCTTGGCAACTAAATTATTAATATATACGTGCGTTACTAAACGTCAAAATGAAATATTAAATTTAAATTTTAACATTTTTGTATTCTATATTTTTTGTTTGTTTGTTTTTAATTTACTTCATATCAAGTACAAGTTTGAGCATATTGAGCATAATAATTCAAGAGAAAATTTTAAAAAGTTGTATATAAAAAGTTCTTTTTATCTTGTAATTATTTTCAAATGTGACTTTTTAAGTGGGTATATATATGAGGTGTTAGTTATGTATGTTCAATATTATATCGAATGTTACATTTTCAAATCTTGTGAATTATTCATTGAAAAAGAAATGGTAATTAAAAATAAACTTTTACCAGTGTTTTGTAATTTACACAACGTGTCGATGTAGAGCGATCAGGTGCTACATTACACCAGTAGTCACTATGGCGTAGTGGTACCTATATAGGTTCGAAGCCTGGACGTTAAAGGAACAGACAATAAAAGAAGAGATATGGCTGTATCAGCGTATAATCCTGGGCTGGTCACAATTACCAATGAAGTGGTTTTGAGATGAACATACGATAAGAGAAACTGCATACTTTATCCATATTTTGTAAGTTAAGTATTAATTTCTCCAACTCACAATGCAAGGGATTGTAAAGGGCAGTAAAAAAGATCCTCTTGGCTACGTCACATTCGTAAGTGGCTCAATATCCTAGGCATTGGGCATCTGTTACTATTGGCCTATGATAGGGAGGCCGCCAACTTTCGATACAAGAAGAACCAATATATTAAAGATACATAATTTTGATAATACTTCTGAGGAAATATATTATAACCATAGAGGTAATAAATAAAAAGAGGGGCAAGTTATCGGCTTTCTAATACAACTGAATGAAGCAGGCGAACAATAGCCGATAACTTACGAGAAATAGCGTCGCGATAAAAAAAAATCAGGGCATCACGGAGGATTTGCTTTGGTCATTATAACGTACCCATATTATAATATAATGTTAAGGTGAAAATTTTGCCGCAACTTGATTACCAGCCCGCTTCAATATACTTTTTCACCATACTAGCCTGCTTCACCATACTTTCATATAACCTGCCGCCCCTAGATTATAACCAATAGAAAAAATCTTAAAAAAAGTAAGACACCCAGCAAGAATCGACATAGTACATAGACCACTATGCTATATGCGTCATACTTAATTGCGACCAATTTTAACTAATGGTTCTTAATACTCTCTGAAGCGCTTTCCAAATTGAGTTACTATTGGCGATCGGCAACTGAGTTTTAAATCAAAGTAAGGTATTACTTTAATTACTAACCGACATCACGGATCATTCCAAGATTTTTTGTTGTAACTTACTTGAACTTGTTAATAATATTGTGTGGGTGTTTTGTTTCAAAAAAATCGTTTCTATTGGTTATATTATATATTTTCTCAGAAGTGTTTTCAAAATTATTATGTACCTACCTATGTTTTCGATGATGTTATCGATGTTGAGAGCATTGACAGCTTCAAGTACCTGGGGGTACACATCACAGGAGATGACATTTTGCAGAAAGAGCTCGCTATCCGAATGGAAATGGCTGGAGCAACATTCAACTCGATGCGGAATGTCTGGGACTTATGATTGTAGTCGGTCAAAACCAAATGCCGCCTATTCGACGCTTGCATTCTAATGGTGCTGCTTTACGGTAGCGAATCATGGCACCTTACGAAGGCTCAGAGCAATCGTATACTGAGCTTCGAAAACAGATGTTTGCGACGAATACTGGGTATGACTTTAGGAGCAACGAGGAGATAAGAGAACGCACCAAGCAGCCTCTCATCACGCTAAAAGTGAAGAGGCGACGTTGGACCTGGCTCGGCCACGTGCTACGGATGCCAGAAGAGAACTTAAACCTGGCTTGCCTGTTCTTCAAACCGAGCGGATTCCGGCGTCATGGAAGGCCGCTAAATACAATCTACAGAGTGTATACGGCGGAGCTACAGGATGCTGGTTCGACCTGGAATGAAGCAAGAAGACTGGCGAGCGACAGGGATTCTTGGAGGCGTCTCGTGGTATCCATATGCTCTAGTTAAGGGGCGGATATGTCCGAAGAAGACCTATGTGGTACTGTTCGGTTATATGGAATACAGCGGAAAACGCATTTTGAAAATAGCCGATAAACTGGATTATTTGTTAGGTTAACCTAACCAAACCTAACCTAACCTTACCTAACCCAACCTAACCTAACCTAAACTAACCCAAACTAACAAATAATCCAGTTTATCGGCTATTTTCAAAATGCGTTTTCCGCTGTATTCCGTATAACCGAACAGTACCAAAAAATATTTAATCAATATATTATTAGTATTATTATAATCATTATATATGGTGGAACATCGTTTCTAATATTTTGAGCTATATACGTAAGTAGGTATGTGAAATAAAATTATTGTTGTGTATTATCGTGCGCTGTAGACTGTGAAATGATTCAAGAATTAACCAAAATAAACAGCTCTTGAATACATTTACGCCTCCTCATTTACTAATAATCTAAACAGAATCAACATTATCCCCACAATATTGCTTTTTTAATCGATCAGAACAATATTACTAGATTGAAGGTAAATATTAATTATTTTTAAATGCTATAAATCTTATTATAAATTCAAATTTACGTCAGTGAATAAATAGCATCATTCATCTATTTTTGATCTAATTTCATGAAACGCAATTTTTCTAGTACTTTTTCCACTTTTAATAAATAAATCTGGACCAGTTTCGTCCAAATCAGAGGGATATTTACAATTGAATAACCTTTTCAAAACAGGCATGTATCAAAATGTAAGACAACTCTTGTACCAATACATTGAATTATCCGTCCAATAACAATTAAATTTAAATTAATGAAATTTGATATTATTAAGATTTCTTACCACATCATAAGGCTATACCTCAGTTGAGGCATGGTCTAAAAAGATCGTGGATAGGCGATGCGCAGATCTCCGAAAGGGTTACGTATCTGGGAGTAATTCTTGATGACAAGCTGTCTTTCGTTCACTACGCCAAGACGACCATCTCTAAGGCCAATTCGGCCTATCAGAGAATGGCCCGAATGGCGGGCAGCAACTGGGGACTTAAGCCTAGAGCCCTTAAGGTTGCATACGGCGCAATTTTCATGGGAATTGCCGGTTACGTCTCCAGCATTTGGCATTCCCGAGTAAACTCCTTAACTCTCGTAAGACGCGCACTACTAAGCGGGCAGCAACTTGCGCTGATCTCGCTTACCAAAGCCTACCGCACAACTTCTACTGACGCGCTTGCCGTACTCGCGGGGGTGCTACCCCTCGATCTGCACCTCCAAGTCAGAGGATCGATCACTCTCCTCTTGAAGGAGATCAGTACAACACTCGCCGGTGTCCATCTGACACCACCGCAGAGATCCGAGGACGTTCCTTACAGGAAGACTGTAAGTGACATTGTGTACAAGACCGCATTTGCGGCATGGCAGGCGAGGTGGACCGCCTCCCCCAAGGGGCGGCACACTTACCGTTTTTTTCCATACGTATTCTGCAGGCACCAAACTAGAAGACTCCAACCTTCGCACTGGATTAGCCAGTTCCTCACCGGCCATGGCAACTTCGCCGTCAGACTCTACGAGTTTGGCTTGATAGTAGATGGGCCGGGTTGTACCTGCGGGCATGACCACCAAGAAGTTGAACACATCCTCTGGGATTGCCCGCTTATGGAATTCGAACGAACGGAGCTGTTTGACAGGGTTCGTCCTCACACGGGCCCAATAGGTCATAGAGATCTGGTAGCAACCTAGGCCAACTTTGCGGAATTTGAGAAATTTGCAGCAACGTATGGGGAGCGGGGTAGTCCCGACTCTTCTGTAGACTCATACATTTCAATTCGTGACACTCAGTATGCGGGTACACAAAGCGCTTAACGTCAGCAGACAGCAGAGCCAGTCCAAAAAACAAAAATTTTCTTTCTTAACTTTCTTCTTTAAGCACTACGGTGCATGGTTGCAGCATCATTCCCGTGCGGTTCCGTCTCGGGACGGAATGAGCACTTAAAATCACTTCTTTCAGAAACGTTTAAAGCGTCATAGAAAGCGGCCGTGCATATCCACGGTTGTGCATATATGACGGGTGGTGGTGGGCACTTTAACGTATGTTCTATTAGTAACAATAATAATATATTCATTGACATGTTTTCTTTTTAAAGTAAATGGGTAACGTTTTTAGTAATCTTAACACGATTTAAGAATTAACACCCCCGTCGCCATCACAAAACAAATTGACGTATTCACACCTCGACGTTCGGTCTCCGAGTCCCAGCGAGTCCAAAATTTCGTCGCGCCTATAGTTGAAAATTATTTGCCGTTTCATTGAAGTATCGCCTTAAGGTAGAGGCTTGTACCTACCAGAAGCACCTAGCAGAAAAACACGAAGCTTGCAATTTGAGAAATGTTTTTGATAATTTACAATTTCAATTGTATTAATTATTATTTGATTAATTCATAGTTTTAATATTTTTATAAGTATTTTAAAAAACATCGATTTTTATATTAAATTTTAATTTAGGTATGGTCCCAATATTTAAGCTCGATGTGATATAAATAAAAAGGATTTCAAGTTACACACATTTATATTTTTATAAAAATCGATGTATGTTGTTTAATTTAATAAAACGCATTTTTTGTGTAGTACTTATTCCACTTTTAATCCATAAATTAGGACTGGTTTCGGCCGCCTCAAAGCAGTTCTAAATGTCCCTCTGAGGCGGACGAAACCGGTCCTAATTTTTTGATTAAAAGTGGAATAAGTACTTAAAAAAAGCGTTTTATTAAATTAAACAACAATACAATGCAGTTCCACCATGAATTGTCAGTTGACAGATTGACAGCAAAAATAGATGTTTTTTTAAAATGAATATAAAAAATATTAAAACTATGAATTAGTCAAAAATCTCTATGTTAAAACATAGAAAACTTAATTATTAATTTTTAATAATAAATATGACCATAAAATATAATGTAAGGGTGGGTCAATAATTCCTTAGAAAAAAGCATTAAAACAGGTTTTATTTTTGTATTTTTTTTTTATTTCTCAACATAATTTCCTTGGAGCTCAATACACTTGGTTAGACGTTTCTCAATTTTTTTTAAACCGTCAGAAAAATAAGTTTTCGGAAGGTCCTCAAAATAAGCATTTGTCCGATCGATGACTTCTTCATTTGAAAAAAAACGTTGTCCACTTAGCCATTTTTTTAAGTTTGGGAAAAGGAAAAAGTCACTGGGGGCTAAATCTGGCGAATACGGTGGGTGGTCGACCAATTCGAACTTCAATTCTTCAATTTTAGCCATTGATCGTAAACATGTGTGAACACGGGCATTGTCCTGATGAAAGAGGATTTTTTTCCTGTTTAAATGAGGCCGTTTTTCTTCAATTTTGTTTTTTAGCTGGTCCAATAAAGATGCATAATAATCCCCTGTTATTGTTTTTCCTTTTTCCAAATAGTCAACGAAAATAATTTCACGTGCATCCCAAAAAACAGTAGCCATAACCTTACCAGCTGTTTTTACGGTTTTCGTCTTCTTTGGACATGGTTTGCCTTCGCAATCCACTGCTTTGACTGTTCTTTCGTCTCGAGAGTATAGTGGTGTATCCATGTTTCATCTACAGTCACAAAGCGACGAAAAAATTCATCCGGATTGCGTTGCATGAGCGACAACAGGGCTTTAGAGGCCACCACCCTACTGCGTCTATTGTCGACTGTGAGCAAACGCGGCACCCATCTTGCAGAAATATTTTTCATGCCCAATTTGTCATGTAAAATAGAAATGACGCTACCTTTTGAGATCCCTGTAACCTCAATTATCTCACTCAACTTTAATCTTCGGTCACTTAACACCATATCGTGGATTTTATTGATCATTTCTGGTGTAGTCACCTCTACAGGACGTCCTGAGCGTGGTTCATCCTTTGTTGATGTACGACCACGTTGAAATTCATTTAACCAGTTATAAATAGTTGCAAGTGAAGGAGCAGATATGCCGTGAACTAAATCCAACTCATTTTTTATTTCCTTTGCTGTTAACCCTTTTATATTAAAATGTTTAATAACAACTCTAAACTCAATTTTCTCCATTTTCCATTTTTCCATTTTCCACAAGCAAATTTTTTTTTTAAATGTACGAGAAACACACAACAACCCGACCAATCTGATTGAAACTTTGCAGCATACTGAATCGGTAGTGCCGCTGCATGAAAACAAACCGCTTGCAGTACTAGTCGCGCCACCTGTCGGCTTTTCTAAGGACTTATTGACCGACCCTCGTATCTAAGAATAACGTAACTGTTGAAATAAATATGTAACAAATTAAGTTTATCTTTGACTTAAAAAAATCTTTTTAATGTTTCCAGATACATATTTATTAATTAATACAGTTGAAATTGTAAATTATCACAAAATGTCTCAAATTGCAAGCTTCGTATATTTCTGCTAGGTGCCTTTGGTAGGTAGAAGCATCCCCTTTACGGCCCACGTGCTCGTCGTAGGTCAAAATTGAGTTTTTATCGTATTTTCAAACCATGATCCTGGACACTCCTTAAACGTTGTAGACAATCTATTTATATAATTTTGAAGCTTTATTATCTTTTATGGTTATTTTAAACATTTAATGACTGCATAAAGTATTTTTGTTACATAAAATAGTTATCTTTTAAACCTCTCGCTCTAATGTTTTAGAATATAGTCATATTTCGGTACATAACTGTGCAGTGGTGTTAAGATTTTTAACGTTTATTAATTTTTAAACGCATTTATTAAACCATTAGTATAATTTATTACGAGATAATTTTTGTAAAATATTCACGATAAAAAATTATATTGAAAATCTCTGTGATCCCAAATTTGACAAGAATTAGGCATTTTATTATTCAAAAAATCGGCAAGATTAACACATTTGAAGATAATTTTAAAGATACTTATTATAAGCTATGTCTTTGACCATTCAAGTGTGATAAACATCTTATGAATAATAATTGCTTTATAATAATTATTGACCTAAGAATAAGGTAGTGTTTTTTTGAAATACGCCATTTCTTTTGTCATTCCCCAGTGGTTAAGCTACAACATACGGCCGTAGCCATAAATTGACAAACTATAATTGAAGTAGGGAGTAAAATGATATTGACGCGCGTGTTTGAACATGTACCGTTTAAAAAAAAAAATTCGGTTAGGTACATGTTCAAACACGCGCGTTAACATAAGTTTACTCCCTACTTTAATTGTAGTTTGTCAATTTATGGCTACGGACGTATGTTGTAGCTTAATCACTGAGGAATGCCAAAAGAAATGGCGTATTTCAAAAAAACACTACCTTATTCTTAGGTCAATAATTATTATAAAGCAATCATTATTCGTAAAATGTTTATCACATTTGAATGGTCAAAGACATAGCTTATAATAAGTATCTTTAGAATCATCTTCAAATTTGTTAATCTTGCCGATTTTTCGAATAATAAAATGCCAAATTCTTGTCAAATTTGGGATCACAGAGATTATCAATATAATTTTTTATCGTGAATATTTTACAAAAATTGTCTCGTAATAAATTATACTAATGGTTTTATAAATGCGTTTAAAAATTAATAAATGTAAAAAATCTTGCCACCACTGCACATGTATGTACCGAAATATGACTATATTCGAAAACATTAGAGCGAGAGGTTTAAAAGAATACTCTATTATGTAACAAAAATACTTTATGCAGTCATCAAATGTTTAAAATAACTATAAAGGATAATAAGGCTTCAAAATTATATAAATAGATTAACTACAACGTTTAAGGAGTGTCCAGGATCATGGTTTGAAAATAAAATAAAAACTCAATTTTGACTTAAGGAAACTAAACCAAAATATGAAGAATGAAATATGAAAAAATGAATAACATTTCAATATATCACCAAATAAATATGTATGATTAATCAATATTTTTAATAGCACAATACATTTGATGAATAATTCATTTATAAAATTTAAAATAAAAAAGATAAACAATATTACCACTTGATGGACAAACAATAATATAAATACGAATATAAACAAGAATATGAGCCAAAAATAAAAATAAAAATAAAAATAAAAATAAAATAATAATATGTAATGTATGTACAATCCATAAAGTTATGTTAAATCATTAAGACAATCCTGAACATTAATATAGGATACAATAACGGCGATAACACAAAATCCAATTGATCATTTAACAAATTAGAATTAGGCACAAATTTATACTTATTAATCTCTTGTTGGACCGAGAAGTTCTACGTAGTATCAAAACCAGGAAACTACAGTACCTCGGCCACATTATGAGAGGACAAAAATACAGCATTCCCCAAATTGTCATTCAAGGAAAGATCAATGGAAAGCGTAGCAGAGGACGGCGCCGCATTTCGTGGCTTAAGAACCTCCGTGATTGGTACGAGTGCAGTACGGGTAGCAGACGAGAAAGATAAGTTCGCCTTGATGGTGGCCGACCTCCGCTAGGGGATGGTACAATAAGAAGAAGAATCGCTTGTTAATCCATTTTTTTAAAATTTCTCATTCAATTGTTCTCTCTTCTTCGAGCTATGTGTCCAGCCCATTTCCATTTAAGATTTTTAGCGAACTCTATTACATCGCAACCCCTTGTCTGTTTTCTTATCCAATCATTCAACTTTTTCTTCTTTCGCGTTATGCACAGCATGCACCTTTCCATACCATGCTGTGCTACTCTGAGTTTCTGGATCCCTCTCTTACTTCACATTATTTTACTTTTACACGCATTACGGGAAGTACACACTGGTTGAACACTCATTTTTGAAGATATTATTCTTCGAAAAGTTTCATCAAAATAAATATACATCCATCTATAGACACTTATTGTCCCAGATAGATGTAGTTTTTCACTTGTTCGAGCTGAGTGCCATTGATGAGGCTCTCTTTTTGGACCGCAAAGCAGTTGAACATGACTTTCATTTTTGTTACATTAATTATTTTAAAGCCTACTTTGTTGCTTACTTCAGCGAGTTCCTGCATTCTGCTTTGGAGGTCTTCTGAGTACCATTAGGTAGGTTCGGCACCATAGGTATATGTGTGGTATTATTTGCTAGCATTGAAACAGGCATTGTAGGTACCGATCGCTTCTCAAATAAAAATATAAATTATTAATAGTAAAGTAAATTGCAAATTCAAGACGTTAATAACGTGACATGGGAAAACAAAAAAAGGATGGTAATTATATTATGTAAATTGGCCTGATCGTAATTAAATTATGCAAATTAACTATTTTGTATTATGATTTATTTTATAGGTGTGATAATAAAATCTGTAGGTAAAAAAATTACGTTTGAGAGAAAAACATTATATATTTTTATTTGCATGTTTTTATGTCATGGAAAAAGATAAAAAAGTTGTCACGATTTTTTTTCGACAAAGGAATTATGATTGATGATCGAAATTTCCCAACTGCACGTTTTACGAATACCAGAATATATTCTACGCGGTTGCAAGCATTCATTTTTTAAGCTTTGACATATGGGTTATATTATAACATGGTTTTTGCATAAATTTTATAATAATACCTACATTATTGTATCATCTTTTTATGGTTTTTTTTTATATTCTTCATATTATGTATAAGCCAGGATGTCCGACCCGTCGGTCACGGAAAGGACTTTGGTAAATCGCACCGTGAGTCGTGTAAATGTAAAAGGTGTATACCTACCTACATTCAGTTGTAATCACTGGCGGCTTTAGGTAGGTCCGTAGGTCAATTTTGAATAAGTATATTATTTTAATTTTCCTTTTCGTTATTTACTTAAAAGACGTACTGCAAATTGGCTTTTTATACATTATAGAAGAAGTGCTAGAAATTGTTATAGGTAGGTTACTACTTACCCTTAAAAAAATGACCATTTTTCACGTTATCAACCCATCGCTAACCGAAATTGCACGCAACACGTTATAATTTTTTGTAAATTAGGTCAAAAACCAAACTTTGTGTGTCTATTTATATACCTAATAACTGTACCTAATACTATTTAAGTACATAAGATTAAAACAATCAAACACATTTAATAAAAACTCCGTTATAATACCTACTGTTATGAAATGGCGGGATCATTAATTATATATTATAAACACTTGTTATATTTCCACTGATCTTATTAGAAGGTAACTTTTATGATTAATATAGCAGATTACATTTTAATCGGTAACTTATATACAATGGTTTATTACAGAGAATGCAGTCGATGGGTTTTACTCAAAGGTTGGATTTAAACTGAACTACAATTAATAACATACGAAACTTTCAGACAACAATGGTCAGTTTGAAATAATAAACGATAACAAATAAGAATAAAAAGGTTTGCCGCTCAAATGAGACCTTGAAACCACAGAACAAAACTTTTGAAACAAGTATGACGTTTTATATCATTCTGTTTTATTTTATATATTGAAAAGAGTATAGCTATCTAGTTGTCAGCAATGATCAAAATTTAGTGTATGCAAGCGATAAAACAATATGAAAAAAGGCGTGTTTTGTGCTTTCTTTCCGTCTCACATATGACAAATGAGAGAGAAAGAAATATTATTAAGAAATATGAATCTCGGCATTCTCAAAATTGACCAAGCAGCGAACGACTGTGAGAGTTGAGATACGTGTGTGTATTGTGGTATGGTGGTAAGATACATGTACATATAAATTAGCATGCGTCACGTTACAATCGCTCGCCAAAACGAAAAAAGGCGTAGAATAATAATATATAGGAGATAATTGACATTGTATAATGTATAAAGATTGTAAAATATTTATTTTTGGAAGGTCATTGACCATTTGACCAAAGGGGCCAGCCGCCATTGGTTGTTATCATATACCTACTTTAAATGATTTCATTGATTTTTTGAAGGGGAAGCATGAATGAATCCAATTTATATTTCCTTTATTAGTTTACATACATTTAGTTCTCGAAGTTTATCAATCATCTCGTCTCGAATCATTCGTCAACGAATCATCTTCTTGTTTATCAATCACGAAGAAACCCGCGTAACCTCGTCGAATTACTTGATTTGTATTCGTATATTCACGGTCTGTTGCATGAATGAGATAAAAAAAAAAAGTAGACCCCCGTGCTTTAAACTGAAGCGTAGGTGTCATGTACCGTCACGCAGTAGGCTCTTATAGGATAATACATTAATAATAAGTGCCCAAAAGAGACCAAAATTTATCATTTTTACGACGAATAAGAAATTGAGTATGTATTTCTTTGTGCACAACCTACTTGTAATTGGACATGCCTGACATATTATACAATTAGAGAAAGAACATACTATAACCAAAAGATCCAGAAACGTATACAGCAGTGGTTCTTAACTGGTGCACCGTGAAAAATTGATAAAAGCAGAGAAATCCGCGAAATAGTGGACACCGAAAAAGTCCTTCGCGAAATTATGAAAATGTACCAAGAATAAAAAGAATTGGTCACCTTGTCAAAATTAAATTTTCTGAAATAACTATGGAGAATATTGGATTTCTGTACAGTTATCTACATGACGGCACTGAAAATTTTGTTCAAGTTTTCGACATCATATTTGTGTGAGCTCGGTTTCTCACCAATACCTAAAATAAAAACTAAAAAACGAGAAAGACTTACGAATTTAGACGAAGGGAATTGTGGGTAGCTATACCAAATATTCGACATAATATTTCTAAAATTTGCAAAATCCGACAAGATCAAGTAAGTATTACATTAATTGATTTTCACATAAAGTAAATTCCATTTTGTTAAGGGTAATTTTAGTTACAGTTTTTCCATATATGTATATTTATCTTTTCTTTAATATTTTATTTCTTTTACTGTTATATAATCTGTTTGTTTGATAAATTTGTAATAAAAGTTATGTCAGCATATTTTTCTTTGTTTACTGATTTTGATTTTGGTGCACCGCAATTTTTTCTTATGATCAAAAGTGCACCGTGACTTCGAAAAGGTTAAGAACCACTGGTATAGAGGGATGTAAATGACCAAAGAATACTAAATCGTATTTTATCAATTAGGATTGTGTAAGGGGTCGCATGTTACTTGGATTGGGTTAGCCGGCTCGCACATCACAACTCGCCTTGTGTGCCTGACGGCCATAAATCAAAACTTCTGAGACCGCCGCCGAATGCTACAACCTCGCACATCTGCTTAGCGGCAAACTTCAAACGCGAAAAAGGAGAAATCTCTCGTCTGCCATTTTTATTGTGTTGATTGTATGATTGTATGTAGGAAAAGGAGTCCCGATGAATACTTCGTAATATTATGATGCCGAGTGTTGACAACTCAATAATTTAAGTGAATTTATTTAAACATACAAATTATATTATCGCTAAAATACAGGAAATACTCTCAATTTTACCTAGTGGCACCATCGGGCTCCGCGGAATATCATTTGGTAAACGCTGGTGTAAACCCTCACACTGCCTTTAACATAAGATAGGTATAAGAGGCTTGCCAAAGATCCTGGTCTAGGGACCGGCTTCAGTATGTGGGGTGTATGGCAGTGACGAAGGGTATAGGTAGGCTATTAAGATTCGACATAAATAGTGCACATTAAACGTTGTTCGTCATAGGTGTTTTCATTCAACTGATAATACAAATTGCAGATGGTACTGGCTATTTTTTTAAATTCATTTAAACCCTGCCTAAACCAAGCCATAATATTTTAAGAATGCTATGGGTGGTCCGACCAAATAATTCCCACATTTTCAGCCATACTTATATTATGTTTTCGTTAAATTACAGATGGTTTTGGTCAGTTTTTTTAATTGATTAAGCCCGGCCTAAACCAAACCATAATCGATAAAAAAAATATTCTTCTATCTATAAAATATCTAAAAATATGTATGTTTTAATGGCATAAATTTAAGGTTTGGATTGGAGGAGGTTTAATTGAATTTAAAAACCAATAAACACCATCTACACATTGTAATCTTAGTTCAATGAAAACACATACGTTTGACTGACAATGTTTAGTATGCACTATTTATGTCGGATCTCAACAGCCTACCTACATCCTTCGCCACTGGGACATGGTGAAAGGTATGTACATTAAGAGGATATCATAATAATATAGTAAATTGTGTAAGCAGTCAGGAAAATTATTGATTGTTAAATCAATATAATAAATATATGTTTATAATTTCAGAATATTTTACATAAAAATATAATATAGCAATATAAAAATATTATTGTTATATTTTGTCATTGTCATAAATTAAATTTTCCCATTGTGGTAACTTTCTTTAATGTAGAGCTTTTGATAATAATAATTATCTACAATGTGACTAGAGATTTACAATACCGGTATTTCAAAACCGGTATTCCAATACCGGTACCGGTTTTTTAAAGCCAAAATACCGGATTTTTCGGTGTTAAGAAAGCACACTCGTTTACGTTTTTGAAAATGGTTTATAAGTTATGTGCTGCTAAAATGAAAATATATTGAGTGAATCCAACGGAGATGAAAAAATAATAAAACAAATTTCATCAAATATATTAAATTTAAATAAGTAATTGTCGCGATGAATTATCAAAGTATTACTTCGAAATAGAAAACATCCGTGACAAAAATGTTCAATTATTATACTATACAAGCATTGAATTTAAGAAGCTTTTCCTTTTGCACTTGAACTTTTGAGGGATTTAGTAAAAGTTAAAAATCAATATATATATATATATATTCAAATTATTTGTAAAAAATCACTAGTCCTAGAATTACGGTCGAAACATATTTTAAAATAGGTATCTATTATACTTAGGCATACTTTTTACATTACACTTGTGCTTTTGGCCGCCTAAATAATGTCTTCAAAAGTGACCTTCCACTGTGCCTAAAGCGCAAACTGTTCAACCAGTGTGTGCTTCCCGTGATCACATATGCGTGTGAAACATGGACCTTTAGTAAAAGAGAGATCCAGAAACTTAGAGTAGCACAACGTGGTATGGAGAGGTGCATGCTGGGCATAACGCGAAAGGACAAGAAGATGAATGAGTGTATAAGGAAGCAGACAAGGGTTTGCGATGTAATAAAGTTTATTAAAAGCCTTAAATGGAGATGGGCTGGACACATACCTCAAAGAAAAGATATTCGTTGGAAAAATCTAGTCATCCAGTGGTATCCAAGAAGTACAAAACGTCCGAAGGTAGATTTAGAGGCCGCTGGATCGATAAAATGATAAAGTTCTGCGGAAGTACGTGGCAACGCAATGCACAGGACCGATAGAAGTGGAAGCAGCTTGGAGTGGCCTTCATCCAGCAGTGAATAGATTCAGGCTGATGATGATGATGATAATAAATATAGGTATGTAGGTTATTGCTATAAAATAATATTTTAAAAAGATTTTAATAGCTATATTTATTGATAAGCACCTACTTCTGGTTTTTTAATGTTAAAAAAATACCGGTATTAATACCGGTATTTAATAATAAATACCGAAAAATCGGTATTGACATTTGCATTTGGTATTGCAATCCCTAGATGTGACCGCATTAAAATGTGTGTTCTGACTTCCAAATATATCGGACGGGAAGTTGGAAAAAAAGCAATGTATATTTTTGAAAAGATATTCATGTTATCCATAATGCCGTAATATATACCCTAGATATATTGACCTTTTGGCTTATTCGGACTGAATTCCATTTACACGGATTAGTTTTGAGTCCACAAAGCAGTTTATCTTAACTTTAGTTTTGGAGGCATTTATCTTAAAACCGACATAAGGTATCAGATTAATGTTGTGATGCAGTGCATTTTCGACGTCTGAATAAAATATTATATAGGAGTGGATTCACTGTGAAACCATATTATATTATTTTTGTGCTGAGCTTGCCAGCTGAGTAGCCAAAACTGTTTGATGATTGAATCTATATTATGGATTCCAAACTAAAAACGGATTTAACCAAGGCTTGAACAAAAACGAGCCATATGTGGGTGAGTAAGCATTTGGCACGCTTAGGTAAGTATAATTATCTTCGCACTATGCGTTAGAGTAAGATAGAATTTCTATGGCTGAATTAAATATTTTTTTTAAGCGTCACCGATAAAAATGGATTAAGATGATTACATTCATGAAAAAACTGCGAGCATGTGTTGCTGAAATTTATTGTTTTTGTGTTAACGGCCCACATGCTCAGCGTAGGTCAAAATGGAGCTTTTATGGTATTACAGGAGCATAACCTGGACATTCCTTACACGTTGTAGATAATCTATTTATATAATTTTGAAGCCTTATTATCTTTTAAATTTGTTTTAAACATTTGATGACTGCATAAAGTATCTTTATTACATAACACAGTATTCTTTTAAACCCCTCGCTCTAATGTTTGAGAATATAGTCATATTTCAGTACCTACATCCATGTGCAGTGGTTTTTTTTTTAGTAAAGCTACAACATATAGAGCCGGAGCCATAAATTGGCAAACGACAAAAGAAGTAGGGAGTAAGATCGTGGTAACGCGCGTGTTTGAACATGTACCGTTTTTAATAAAATATTTTTTTTTCGGTTAGGCTCATGTTCGTTAACATGATCTTACTCCCTACTTCATTTATCGTTTGTAAATTTATGGCTACGGCCGTATGTTGTAGCTTAGCCACTGGGAAATGCCAA
This sequence comes from Rhyacophila brunnea, assembly GCF_057557595.1. Lineage (NCBI taxonomy): Eukaryota > Metazoa > Arthropoda > Insecta > Trichoptera > Rhyacophilidae > Rhyacophila > Rhyacophila brunnea. The sequence goes on along the minus strand of NW_028232893.1, from coordinate 15,011,732 downwards.
TAGAAATCGCGTATTTCAAAAAAATACTACCTTATTCTTATGTCAATAATTATAATAAAGCAAACATAACAAATATAATCAGTATCTTTAGAATTATCTTCAAATGTGTTAATCGTGCCCATTTTTGAATAATAAAATGCCTAATTCTTGTCAAATTTGGGATCAAAATGATTATAAAATATATTTTTTTATCGTAAATATTTCACTATATAATGTTAACATTAATTTTACTAATGGTTTTGTAAATGCGTTTAAAAATTAATAAACCTAAAAAATCTTAACACCACTTCACATGGACGTACTGAAATATGACTATATTCTAAAACATAAGAGCGAGAAGTTTAAAAGAATACTATTTTATGTAATAAAAATACTTTATGCAGTCATCAAATGTTTAAAATAAATATAGAGGATAACAAGGCTTCAAAATTATATAAATAGACTAGCTGACCCAGCAAACGTTGTTCTGCCATATAAATTATTTCTAGTCAGGGCTCGAAAAGAACCGGAACGCACCGGAGCGCCGTTCCTATTCGTGAAATCGGTAAAATTTTCGCTCCGTCTCGTGGAATAGATAATTTGACCGTCTGAGCTGGATAGGCCATATAATAGAAAATCTAACACTTATTTTTATGAAAAAACACATAAACTTTGATAATTTTACTATGTAAAAATCTTCAGAAAACTGTCGAGCGCTCCGGTTCGTAAATTTTTCCATTTCGAGCGCTGTTTCTAGTGAATATTTTGGTTGTTAAATAAAAAATAAAAAATGTATCGTAAGTGTGTGGGGATGGGATCTGTGACAGAAAGAGGAATAGAGCGCTGTAGACGATGACCGCCGATAAAAACAAAAAAACATCAACCATTTATTTTCTCAATTCAAAATGAGTAATGATGTTCATAATGAATGAATTACCCGTGACAGGATCTCGTTGTTTAATGTTTATGCAATATCCGTCGTGTCCCTTCCAGAAAATTAGTGGATATTGGAGAGCCTCGTATGAACGGTGTGTGTCAGCGATGAACTCCAGATTATTGTTTCTTCTTCGAATCACGATTTCTCGCGTCGATGTGCGGTCGCCAACCATGATTCCAGCAATGTCGTCAACAACAGTCGCATTGAATCGACGTACGTGCTCTCCAGCTGGTGTTTTATCAGGATTGATGACAATAGCGTGATTGTCACTTTGCAATTCGTGCATGTATGCTTTGAAGAATTTCAATAATTCATTGTGCTCATTCAACAGGGCGTCCAGTTCGCCGACGATGCGCCTGGCATTAGGCGAATTGAGGCTATTGTAGCCACAACGTGCATCCACATGATTGATGTCCTCACCGCCGCGCCCATGAAGTAGATTTGTAAAAATGTATGTGGTTCGTTTGGCATTGGCAGCAATGAGCCTACTTTGTGGTATACTTGGCCTTTGATTTTGAATGTTGAATAGAATTGTTGACCATTTGCCGCAGTATTGTGAACTATTTCTGTTGCTCCGGACGAAGTCATTTGGAAGCATGAATTGAATGTGCGAATGGACTTCAGGAACAGGTTTGAATCTGGAACCGTGCCGATGAGCAAGCCGTTCAATGGTTCTGGTGGTACTCGTATCTCAATTTCTGAAAGTTGCACTTTTTCTGATGCGCAACACATCCCGGCTGACTCATGTTTGAATTTGAGCGCATGACAATGGGGACATTCTTTGTCCATAGCACCAATCAGCATTTTCGGATGAGCGGAATATTAAACATCTGGCTCGTAATCGAATGCGAGACGAAGGAACGAAGCGGATGTAAATGCTCGATGTACTTGTTGGCGTTGTCGGTCATTTGCTCTGCGTGTGTTAACTACAAACCGGCGCGCTTGGCTCCGTTCCAATTGTCGTTGTTGATTTCGTTCAGCTCGTGCCTCTTGTGATTGAGATGCACGCAATTGTGACATGCTTACACGCACGTTTTTGTTATCTTGTTGGATTTGTTCGTCTGTTCTTTCTGCTCTACTATTTCACATGTTTGTTGCTTTATTCGTTTGAAGGCCCAAACGGCCCCCCTTGCGTCTTGCTGGCATTGTGCACTGTAATACACGCACATAAAAATAGATAAATTGAAATAAATCGTACAAAATTTTGCACGCACTGCGTTGTGATATGCCGAATAAAATGTCAAAATGAGCGACGCTTCTCTTGAATTCTTCTCGGACGTAGCGCCATCTGTCATTCAACAACATAAATAATTTCGTTATGTTTGAAATACGAACGACGGTTAAATTTGTTCATACAAAAATAATAAAATCGCGATATAAAAATGGGAGGGTGGGGGTAGGAGGGTGAAAATTTGGGGTTATAGGTATTTTTTTATGCCAAATAATAAAAAAAATACAAAAAAAAATTGTCAAAAAAATCAAAGAAAAATTTTCTGGATAGAGATACCCTAATCACCTAGCGGTATGAAATATACTTGTTGACCTATTCTCATACTTAACAAATATACATAAAAAAATTCATAAAAATCGGTCGAGCCATTTCGGAGGAGTTCGACCACAAACATCGTGACACGAGATTTATATATATATAGAGATTATCTACAACGTTTAAGGAATGTCCAGGGTTATACTCTGAATATTCGATAAAAGCTCCATTTTGACCTACGCTGAGCATGTGGGCCGTTACCAAAAAATGCACGTACTGGTATAAAATAATCAAAATTGATAAACCAAACTCTCATAACAATGTGGGGTGAACTGATACGCCCAAAATACCAAATCCAATTTTAAGCCCGTCAATCAATAATGTTAAATTCTATTATGTACCTAATCAAATTTCAGATTTAAATTTTGATAGCACAGGTAAATAATACAACCTGAGCTTGGGATTTTGTTAATATTTTTATTGACCCAATACCGGTATTAATAATTAATTAATGCGTTTATGAAAAGTTCAAGTGGGGTTGTTTCCTGAATGTGTGAGTATAGGAAAATGAAAATTTTATGTAATATTCAAATGAATAATAAAATTATTATATGATTTAACTAAATAACCTTTTAATCCCAAATTAAATACTAAATTGATGAATAGTTTAATTTGTATTGCATTAATTAAATAATTACTTAATTTGTGATTTTGTGGTTAAATATAATCGAAGTATATGAAAATGCTTGAATTAATATGTATTAAAAAATAAATGCTATTTTTTTAAGTTATTTATTATGAAACATGAGTTGGAAATGCGTGTGAACGTGTATACTTCTTCTTCTTCAGCTATATCCGCCTCTTAGCTGGAGTATATGGAAATGGCGAAGAGTGAAGGTATGCTATTAAGATCTGACATAAATAGGGCACACTAAACATACATTTAATAAAACCCTGCATAATCTAGGCCATAGCAGATAATAGTAAATAAATATTCGTTTATCTATAAAATATCTAAAATTATCTCATAAAACCATACATCATTTTAATATTTATAGATAGGAGGATATTACATGTAGATTTTAAATATTACTTGAATAAATAATGTTTAGACAAGGGTGCACAATTTTAATTTTATTATTTAATTACGACAATTTTAACTAGCATGAGATGTTTTCAAATTATGTATGTTCAATATAATATCATCATTATCAGCCGGGATCAATCCACTGCTAGATGAAGACCTTTCCAAGCTTCTTCCAACTCTCTCGATTCTGTGTCATTTGCTGTTACGTATTTCCGCCGAACTTTACCAGTTCGTCAATCCAGCGGCTTTTAGGGCAACCTTGTGGCCGTTTTGTGCCCCTTGGGTACCACTGGATGACAGCATTTGTTCAGCGGCCGTCCTTTCGGTGAGCAATGTGCCCCGCCCATCTCCATTTCAGCTGTTTGTTAACGTCTATTACATCGCGTACTCCTGTCTGCTAACCCATTCGTTTCTATTACGGTCCTTTCGCGTATGCCCAACATACACCTCTCCATGCCTCGCTGTGCGACTCTTAGCCTTTGGACACCTCTCATGTTGAGGGTCCACGTCTCGCAGCCACATGTGAACACGGGTAGCACACATTGGTTGAACACCCTACGCTTAATACATAATGGTAGGTTACTCTTGGAGATACTATTCAGACGTCCGAAAGCACTCCATCCCAGCTTTGTTCTTCGAGCAATTTCATCGTGCTTCCGTCTTTGGGCACCTGCTGTCCGAGATAGACGTAGCTGCTGACTTGCTCGAGTTGGGTGCCATTAATACAGATAATCGCAGGTCCGAAAAACAGTTCCTCATCACTTTTGTCTTTGAGACGTTTATCTTTAGGCAGACCGTTTGACTGACATCCGCGAGTTCTTTCATTCTACCTTGGAGGTCTTTCGGGTCTTGCGAAAGTAGAGTGAGAGAGAGTAAGTGAGTGAAGAGTAGAGTAGAGTAAGTCAATATAATATAGAATATTATATTCTCAAATCTTGTGTCTTATTCATTGAATAAAAAAAATAGTTTACTAATATGTTAGAAATATACCGTTTTAATCTTCACTCCATGAATTTATTAATTGTTAAAAATCAACTAATCATACTATCACTAGATTTATATGCCAAAATAAACACAGAAAAAATTTTTCGCGTAAAAAACATATACCTACTACATAATATCTCGACGAGTTTATACGACATAATTTGTATGAAGTGTATGGAGTCGTAGAGGTCTTGAAATAAAAGTAATTTATGAGACTCATAATAAGTCGGAGTACATAAAAACCTTTATTTTTTCACTTAGAACAGTGTAGTTATTCTTATCATTATTACGACCGAAGTTTTGTACCGAAATAAATGCCTGATCGTTCAAAGTTGACTGATCTCCGAACGTCAAACGGAAATAGTTAGATTAATTATTTTGTTACTTCAGTAGCGGTCAACGACCTCGGGCCTTGTCAGCGTTATTTTGACAATGTAATAATTAGCAAGTCATTTATCTATGGCACAATCATTCCATATATAGTTAGAATATTCTACACGCGTGGGGTTCGACTGCCTTGAGATAGGTCATCGAAATGCTTGAAGTTGCAATAATGCAGAGGTCAGAAAATTTCCGAATTGAAAACTGTATCAATAATGACTTTCTCAATTTATCGAATATCCATGTATATAAATAACGAGTTATTGTTGTTGTGATGAGTTAGTTTTAGTATCAATCCGCACAGCATCTCTTTTGCCGAGCCTTGGACCATGCCCGGGACTACAGTATCGCTTCCACCGAGTCTCGGACCAGTAACATACCTATTGTACCGACTGTTTACGCTGCAATAAAAACTCGCTTCTCCATTCATCGGATCAACCTCCAAGTTGACCAGCTGTTACCCCTGTTAGCTGTTATTAGTAAATAATTTGAAAAAGTGAATTGCAAAATAAAACTCCATTAACTTCGTTGTATTTATCATGAAAATAATGTTTAACGTTGTTAAATCTAAAAAAAAGCCGCTGATAAATGTAAACGACTTTGCAGTCAATCTTCGGTTTAATTCTATCATCATGTATATACCATATATCATGACATCTCTAAAATATCAGTTGTAAGTAACACTTGATAAAATTCAAGGTAAATCGATGATGAAATCATTAACTAATATGGTAAAATGTTTTACAAACATTGCGATAAATATCAGTATGTGTCTTATTTTGAAATTATTTGTTTTGATCGAATTATTAGTACAACCGAGATACATTGTATCTGGCGTAGCAAACTTGGACCATTTGACGTACTTAGTAACAAACGTACTTAGCTGGATTTGATATTTTATGAATATTGTTACATACGATGGAAAAGTACTTTACGTAGAGAATCAAGAAAAATATAAAATAAAGTAAATATAGAGATTATCGATTTGAAACCAATAGCCCCATTTGAAAGAAAAAATATTATTATGTATGACATCCAAACGAATCCGTCACAGTGTCAATAATATAGTCAGTGAAGCACGGTATTCAGGTATAGAGGTAAATAATAAATGCAGTTTTATATGGATTTTTGAAAGTTCCCTAGTTACAGGAAATAATTTATTGATTTTATAACTGTATTATAGGTATAATATGGTTATAAATATTTTCTACGAATATCTTTCCAATAAAAAATAGAGAATAGAAAACGTTACAAGTGCCGTGAAAGGTTTTTATAACACTAGTAAAATGTCGTGGAAGCAGTGACATACGTAGACAAAGCGCCGACCATAAGTAGATTAGAATGCTACCTCTTTCATGTTTGGTACATGTCACTCATTGAGCTGTCCACGTGCACTCGCGGCGCATCGCTGCAAGACACGCATCATCTGAACAAGCTCTGAGTATGCATGGAATACGGAAATAAAACGTAAACAAATACACAGAATCAATAAATAGATTGTTTCGTTAATTTATTTTTTGAAATAATGTGGTCTAGGTAGAAACGGTAACCTGTGCTTAGCCGTTCTATTTCTATAAAATTAGTGCCTTTTAACACATACGTCAATATCATACCGAATTGAGAGATAACCTAACCTAACCACGCCATTAGCATCATCATAAAATCATCAGAGCAGGTCTTAGTCTCCTCCAACAACTTCCTCTATTCTATCAGTATCTGCACCGAACGCCTTAGCACCCTTATTGATACCATTTGTCTGGGTCACCTGCGCATCTATTCTATACACAAGACTACTATCGGCAGCTATCGAGGGTAGTTTTTTATCGAAGTATTATCACTTATTGTAACAATTACAATGAGTTAGTTGTAATTGTTGCAATAAGTGCTCAGCGCAAGTGCAATAGCGCCTCTGTTGGGTGTGCTTAATTTTAGAGCGAGATGTACAGTTTTGACTGTTTGGACGGCTAACTTATTGTAACAATTATAATACTTTGATACACACATATGAAAAACTACCCTCGATAGCTGCCGATAGCAGTACTATCTATAGAATAGATGCGCTGGTATGGTATCCAAAGAGCCCCATTCTTGCTGCACGGTCCATCGGAGTCTACCAAGCTTAACGAATGCGGTGATACATTCACATCTTACCATTCCATCACTGCTATCTTGATGATTGCACTAATAGCAAAAAAATATATATGCAACACTAAACACCAATTTACAAATTTCCAAAAACGATACCTAAATTTGCTTTCTTTAAAACCGTGAAATAATTAATAATATTAACCTTCTCTTTACGATTCTGTCCGTTCCGGTGGTGTCACCTTCAGGTACTGTACGAGATTGACAATATTACTGTAGGTTGAAATAAAATGCCTATTTTGGCTACATAGACACGTTTATTAAGGTTTGATCGTCATTGTAGACAATTGAGTTTGTCTCACTTTGTTGCATATACTTTTAGACCTATCTCTTTAATTCGCAATGAAACGCTATACTTTGCGACGTTTGCAATTGACAAGTTAAAGAAATCTGATGGATATCTATAAATCAATTACATTATTAATGGACAACGTACTCAATACAGTAGCTAGCAAGTCAATTCGCGCATGGCGACATTCGCACATGTATAGGTAGACGTCACGCAATTTCCATTATGCGATATCACGCATCGGGAATTTATAGCAATATGAACTTTATTGTAATGGCGTTAGAACAGTGTTTCTAGTGTCAATGTTCATTTGAGCGAACCCGTTTGAACCGAACCATTCGGCAGACCCGACAAAAAGCATCGGGAATTTATAGCAATATCACCTGTATTGTAATGACGGTAGAACAGATTATGCCATCCGGCAGACCCGACAAAAAAGTGAGTGTCATTTTATTTTCCAGATGCTTCGTCCATATTAATGTATTAATGTCATTGCTATAAATTATTTCAATTAATTATATTATCGATTTTGAATATAATATCATTTTAAATAGATGTCATACTAATATGACGCGTGTGAAGTGCAGATTAGGGTTACTGCTTAGACTATTGATGGTTACTGGGTAACTTAAGGTTACATTACGGCAACGGTAGTGTTAAAAACCATAAATAGAAAAAATATTTTAGTATTTTATTTGATTTTAAAAGGTGTCCTCAAAAATACCGGTTGCCACGGGTCTCGCAATTTTTCTGGAAGGCCCTAAAACCAATCAAATATAAAAACTAAAACAGAAAATACAGGATTTTTTATTTGAAAATTCGAACAGGTAGTAAGAATCACAAATCTTCCATAACGCAAGTAGAATTTTACAATGTAAACTTATGCGGAATCAATAAAACTGTCATGCTCGAACTGAAAAGCGCCTCTCTTCTTAAGAATAAAAAATGGTTTTTCACCGAAAGTATTTGGCACACAAAACCTGGCGAAAGTATTTTTGACACTCGAAAATAAATGTGCCAAACTCTGGAATAAACTTCGCTAAACTTTTTGGACTTTTGTGACATCGAAAGGGTTTCGATCTTTCATTCCCATCGTTGGCTGCAGAACAAACAAATAATAATTATGAATTAGTCTGATTTATGGGAATTTTCAATGTTTTAGCACTCAGGTAATATTCATCTAGAATTATTATAAAGTTGAGTTTATATTTTAAATGTAAACCTTCAAAATTATCACAAATTGGCAGACAAACATACCATACGCCAAATTTAGTATTTCAGAATAATTTTTTACCCAAGTTGATCGAATAATTCAGTTATCAATTATCGAAGTTCTGCATTCAGCTTACTGACTAGAGACTAGACTATGAATTATTATTATACATTCACATATTTTATTTGTTTTTTATTTAGTGATATTTGGGAGCATTAATTCATATCAGCTAATGTTATTTACACCCAGGATGGCTACGCAGCTTAATCGTCGGCCTATAACGTCGTGGGTCCCAGATTCGAATTCTGGATCTGGCAAGTGCACATATTTTTTTCAATTTGTGCATGAATTAGGTATGGACCTAATAGGTTGAGCAAGTGGCTGACTTCCATTTCTCAAGAAAAAAAAAATCTGTTAATATTAACCTCCACTCTGTGGAGGCCCATATGATCTTATTAGGATCGGACATGGTCGAAAAAAAAAATTAATTCTCAACACGTTTCCCAGTTCCATTATTCGCGAGTTTTGACAATTTAATACGCTTATGGAATGCTTTAGAATTTGAATTAGTGAGTAGGTATGTAATGTATTTACTACGATTTTTTACAAAAAATTCAAATATTCAAAATTCTTTTTATACACTTGATAATTTACTTAGTAGGTAATAAGGTTTTTAAATTCTTTTTATTATTACCAAGTTTTTTTTAGCTCGTATTCTGGTTTGTCCGGTGGTTGTTTATCCAGTACATATCTTGCAATCGATTTTTAACTAACTTCACGAGTAGCTAGACATTTGAAACTTTTAGAATATATCAGAACACGATGCCAATGCATTTTGTTAATACTTTTAACCATCTTTAAGTAGAATTGAATTCATTTTAAGTTAATCCTGTTTTGTACGAAGTTATTTCGGAAGAAATCCGTAATCCAATCCACTATTATTGCTTGCTAAGGAGGTGATACTAGCAATTAAATTATTAATAAGACATTTCAGTATTCTATATTTGTTTTTTTGTTGCAAAATAGCAAAAAAATGATTTGTTGACAATTGCCTTTTTTGCCCTAAATTATTAATACATTGAATTGTGAATGATTCAACAGAAAATTTAAAAACGTGGTAAATAAAAAGTTCTTTTTATCTTGTAACTACTTTGAATGTGTTTGTTATATAAACGAAAATTAATTATGTTTTGTCAGTACCTATGCATTTTGCCATTGGTGAATGCACACATTGCCTGAAAATGCCACATAGATAATATATAATATGTATTTTTTTTATTAGGTTTTGAAAATCTCTTCATTATTACCTACCTCAAATATACAAAATATCACATCGTTCATATCCTTAAAAGTAACATGTTATTTTAGTATATCAAAAGTCATGTCAAAACAATGGTTTCAAATGACACAGTCAGTGTTAATCTCATAGAGATAAATAGCATGACAAAGCTTAAAAATGGCGCGGACTTCCACTCTGACGAGCATACTTCCACTAACTAATCCGGTAAACAAACAGGAAGAGGTAATTGGCCGAAGCGTTTTATTTTGTTTCACTTGTTTATTTCACGTACTACTGTGGAATTACTTTGATTGGCGTGTTGTGATTTTATGACAAAGCTTTTTATTTTGAACGATGCCACGCATACATCGCTGCATTGTGACGTTTTTGTAGTAATAGTAACTAATTATAATATATATTAAAACTATGTGTACTGAATTTATATTACACTGTATTTGACACCCAGCTAGCCTGATAGAAATGGTACTTAGTCTACCGATTAAATAGACAATTAACTATAGTATTAGGAAGTGGTAAAGGGTGGAAGTAGGCTATTAAGAATCGACATAAATAGTGCACACTAAACATTGTCAGTCATACGTATATGTTTCCATTGAACTAAGACTACAATTTGCAGATATTGTTGGTGAGTTGTTAAAATACAATTAAGCCAAGTGTAAACCAACTCATTAAAGAAATAGTAAAAATATATTTGTATAAAAATAATATTAATATTATAATAAAAAGCGTAATATTTACCTTGTCCAAATGACGCGTATCTCGCCGATATACGCCGCGAGTGTATGTCCACAAGCACTTGAAATGGAAAATTTTACGAACCGGAGCACCCGATAATTTTCCGTAAATAGTAAGGTATTAATCTAATTTTATGTACTTATATTTTATTTATTTATTTATTTATTTATTTTAAAAAGACACATTAAGCACATAACAAATTGTTAATTGAAGACGTTCACAATATGATATTTAGACTAAAAATTACAGGTAAATCAAACTATTAGAGAGAAGAAACAAACCAAAAAAATAATTATACTTATGTACTTGTGGCAAAAGCTATAAAATAAAAAAACAACAATAAAATAAAATTTTAAACACAAAATACATATCACAACACTAAAAATGTCTACATCTCTATGGAGTGCATTAATCAGCCGTATAGCCCTCGCGATTGGTGTCTTGTGTAGTGAAGTTGAAGTGTGTTATTTATTTTTGTTTCCTGGCCTATCGCCTTATCTAACTCAGATGGTCAAATTATTTTTTTCACGAGTTGCGATAATCTCGGCGCTTTCATGAACCGAAACTGCGCTCCGGTGCGCTATGGTCCATTTTGAGCCCTGTGGGTCTATTCTGTACTTATCGACCGCTAAAGTGATAAAGTGATAAATATTATCAAACTTAGGGTAGGTTTGTAAAATAGAATTAGCACTTATTGTAACAATTACAATACGTTGATTGTAATTGCTGCTATAAGCGCTACATTTTAACAGCACCTCTCTTACTGCTGTTAAAATACAGAGCGTATTGCAACAATTACAATAAGTACTAATACGTTTATACAAACCTACCCTAAGTTAGATAATATCTATCACTTTAGCGGTCGATAAGTAAAGAAAATTATTAATTAATTAACAATTTAATTAAAATTAATTCTTATAAAACGTGTTCATGGAAATTGAATAGTAAAGTTTATGAAGTATAATATTAAAACAACTTTTCTTTGTCAAACTAAATTCATTCTTTAGAAGTTTTTTCCAGTTCTATTCACAGCAAATGAATACGGCGTAATATATTAACGTGCAATACGGCTAAATACTTTTTCCATAATTCTAAGAGTTATTTTTCATGAAATCAGCCAAGAGGATTTAATCTTATATCCGGATAAAAAGCTACGTCTGAGTTTTGCCTCTTGGAAGATTTCATCTGAAATGATATTTACTCATAAATCGTGTTTATCATTTTTCAATCATTCTTGTTAATAAAAGGTTTATCGATGCATATTGCAGCAAAAATAAAAATATATTACATCACTAGAAGTGATAAATAAATTAAAATAAATCCTTGTCATTCACCAGTTCACAAGTCTTCTTACGTCTACACAAACATAGATCCATCCAAACCAACCCACCCCGCACCGCACTCGGTCTTAATCGAGCGTATCACGAGCCCCTACGTTTGGATATGAAGCAACAGCAGTTTTTTACGCCTGGGAATGTCTCAGGTGGAGATGCCCAAGACTGAGACCGCCACGCTCTCAAGTGAGCTTTGACTGAGTTTACTGAAAGATGTGGTTAAATAAAAAAAAATTCCATGGGAGTAAAAGGCTGTAATCACTGCTGACCTGTTAATTAATTTTTATTACCACATTTAAATATCATGTTAATTATAATATCTAATGTCCAGGTGATGCAAACGCGCCAGTCGCAGTGTCAGAACTAAATGAGTTAACCAAAATTTAAAAAATGACAAAATTGTGAGTTATGACTCTAGGCAACTCAAATGAACAAGCCAGTCAGAACGGATCATTATCCCTAATTTAGTCCCAGAATCGAGTCACTACTGAGTGACTCCATTCTTATAGATACTACATAGTCCTCCTTCTTGTCTCCTTCTTAGTTTTGAAGTCATAACCAGTAATAGCCGCAAGCATCTGTTCTTGAAGCCTATTATTATAGGATTGTTCTGTGTCTTTGGAATATACGATGACTCGCTATCACAAAATGCAAGCGTTAAAAGGATGACATTGTGACTGAAACCACGTAACCTAAATCCCAGATATTCTATTTTAATTTTGTTTTAGTCATTTTCATTCGGATAGCGATGAATCTATGGGAGTCATGACCATGCAACTGTGCACGCTCTGTGGGTTTCATGGTGTGGTGGATGAAGACGTCGAGATTTGGTGGTTGCGCCGATGGATGGAGGAGCGACTTTTATTTGCAGCGTAAACAGTCGGTACAAAAGTATGTTACAGTAGTTATGTTACAATACTTATGATACTGTTCCGAGGTCCGAGTTTCGATAGAATAAGATGTTGTGCGGAGCGATACAGAGACTTAGATACTAACAGACCGGGAACTTATGTTCGAGTGACATGTCCAATGAATTATGATCCGCTATTTATTGACGTACTCACAATCAAAAGAATATTTAGGAAATAATTATTATAATTGAATCAGCTATATTCTACTACATTGGATATGGCTGACTATGTGGAAAAATGGATATCGCGGACATAATCATTGCAGTCAGTTATTTACTGAGTTTGCCATAATTATACACTACGGGAAATTGATATTTAATATCGCCGATCAATATGCGGACACGGATAGAGTTGTTATTCCCATAAATCGAAAATGCAAAATTCATTGCAGGCAATGACAATATTAATGGACAACGCACTCAATACAGTAGCTCGCAAGTAAATTCGCACATAGCGACATTTGCACATGTATAGGTAGACTTCACGCAATTTCCATTATGCGATATCACGCATCGGGAATTTATAGCAATATCACCTTTATTGTAATGGCGTTAAAATAGTGTTTCTAGTGTCAATGTTCATTTGAGCGACCCAACAAAAAGCATCGGGAATTTAAAGAAATATCACCTTTATTGTAATTGCATTAGAACAGATTATGCCATTCGGCAGACCCGACAAAAAAGTGTGTGTCATTTTTTTTCCAGATGCTTCGTCCATATTAATGTCATTGGTTGCAGGTGATTTAATAATTCATCTAACTAATCATTTTTATTGTGTTTATTGTACACGAGGAAGAAATCGTTTTTCTACTAATTAATTCTACTTTGATTACACTAAATTTAAAAAAAATGTTCTTAAACAATTTTAGTTCCATCTAAGCTTTGCAATGTGAAGTTACGTAATCTTCACGGTATAATAATACTTCCTGTCAAGATTTTATGTCATTCGGCCGAAGCATTAAACTTCCTCTGCATCTGGCAGTAAAACAAAGCATATTTGATATTATTTTATTATATCACGTTATTATTATTTGACGTCGCACAAAGAAAAGCGATATCTATCGACAACATGTTATCGTTCCGGCGATATTAAATAAGTGGGGCTCGTATTGGTTTGATTTATTTGTACCCGATTCGTGACTACACAAGTTGACAAAGTTATAACTTATAACTTTTACTAGCAATATCAGTGGCGTATCTGCCTAAGCCCAAGATAATAAAAATGGGGCCCATCCAAGAAAATGTACTTCTATATTTAAGGGATGAATGTAGGATGCCAGAAAAGCAGGATATTTTGTAGTTTGAGGTGATAAGCGTAAGAACTACTAATACCTTGAAGACAAAGAACTCACGTGTGAGGGTTGGCTTTTTTCCTAATACTTTGGTGATGAGAGAGGCATACCGGAATTGATCACATTATATTGACAAAAGTATAGTAAGAACATTGTAATTTAATTAGATAGCGCTCCGCGCAGAGCTGGGTTTATTTATTCAAAATATTGGAGTTAAACATGGGGGTAAACATTGATTCAGCATAACTAAGGTAAATTGTAGTTATTATAGGGCACATGAATGGTGCTAAAAAGCATTAAATTGGCGTGGGTTATGGAGGATGATTATTTAAGGGCACGTAACAATTAATTGGTTTGCACTTCACTTGCATTTTTGCGCGGCACGGCCATTTTAAGGGTTGATTAGATGAATTATGATAAAACAATTAGATGAATTAACACAATAACGGTAAAAGGGATTCACTGATTTATAATATTGAGACAAGCGTGGCTTTGCATTTTAGGTTGAGAAGGGCCGCTTGGTCACGCCGAGCGCGTGATAATAGGTACTCTGCGGAGTGACCTTGCTTTTCGCGGCGATAGTTTCGCCTGCAGGTATATTTTGTTCCACACTTTGAGGGTGCATTTATTTACTTTTGTAATAATGTTTCTTTGCGGACAGTGTTTGTCAACTTTTGTCACGGTTATTTTGATGTCGAGGTTAAGATTTCAGATCTGGAATTTGAAACGTTCTCGTGCTAGGGGCGTCGTTTGGTAATACTACATAAAAACACTGATTGTAGATTATTAAAATGAATTGCGATCAGAAATTAATCGACGATTAAAAATAATGCAAGATATGTGTTCACAGTTCAAAGCAAAACGAGAGAATGACTCACAATATGGGATCGCTGCAGTCTCGAAGGGTTTTCATGTAGCCTGTTGCCTGCATTCCTTACCATATTATGATAATGTTCTAGTGTATCAGTCCCTATATGGTAATGCATGTAGTTCGACTGGCGTTTGCTGATAAGACTTTTGTTTGTGTGTTAGTTGTTGACTACCACATAATATGTATGATAATTAGTAAGCTGTGAATTAAAAAAAGGCAATTTCTTAAACCCGGTTACACATAGAAAATTGTCTCGACTGGGATATGGTCAGGAATCAAACTGGGCGCAATATTGCAACTCTCTTCCATGCGCACATGCTAGTTCATACTGGGACAGTGACTACTCATGGCTAGCCGAAATTAATGAAAAAGCAGCTCGGTGCAAATATTTCAGGTGCTTTCCACGTCGACATAAATTTGTTACACGCGACAAGCAGTTTTTTTACCAAAAATGTTATGTGCGGCAGTACATGTTACACGCTGTTTTGTGAATGACAAAAAATTCACATCGACAGATTCGAGACGAGTTTCTATGTGCGACCGGGCTAAGTTTTAATGTCGAGGAAGAATATAAATACTCAAGGAACATTTCTGGTGGCTAAATTTGAAAGCACGCTATTTTAACTAGGTAGTTAGGAACCAATCCCAAGAGAACAAGACAAAAATACAAAATACCGGGTGGGTGTAAATCCTGGATCCAAATGAGTAAACAAGAGATATTTGCAAACGTGGTGCATCCATATTAATGCTGCTTTCTTCATATATGGGTCCTATAAAAGAGGGCGGCTGGAAGAAAACAATAATTTAGCCATATCACTCGCATCTAAAGAATACAGGATGTCCAAAAGACTGGCTTAAGAGAAAATACAAGATGCAACCCAGATCCTCTACGAATGTCTTAAAATGGCTGCGGATAGGGAACAACAATTTGCTAAAGTCAGTTGAACCATCTTCTGGGCTCATCGTATCGTCCGACTTGGTTGCCTCAGAGGTCTTGTATTTAGAAAATTTAGAGCATTTAGAAAAGCTCACTTCACATATATTTATCGGAAATTTTGTAAGTAGTAATACCCAGAAAAATGGAGAGGAACTCACATGTATGTCGGTGGTGGAATCTTCTTCAGTATTATTTTGATTGGGATATGTGTGACATCACGGGGTTTAATTTATATAAAACACATCTTTTGATTTAACAGCCCTGCGCAGGCGGGATTTATTTACACTAAATTATACAAACATCGACGGATATTACATTGTAGATTACATTGTAGATTACGACAGAGAAGACACGTTATTATTACTGGCCATTGCCGTAACACTTTTAATTCATTCGAAGCTAACACGGAGGCGGGTTAATGTTTAGGCACATTGCCTGGATCAACACCAAAACAATTTAACGGACACACAATTCGTTTTGAGGGTGGTTTTATGAATTATTATTAACACGATAACGGGGAAAGAGATTCACTGAATTATAATATTTAGACAAGCGTGGCTTTGCACTTTGCGTTGAGGAGAGCCGACCGGGCCACGCCGAACGCGTGGTCCTAGACACCTTCCACTCTCTCGGGAGAATTTGTACTACCATCAATTATCTACGACGGATCTATGGGTGATGAGACAGCGGAGGGTGCAAAGGGAAGAAACAAATTACGGTAAATTTTTGTTTGTCTCCCGGCAAGTTACCATTTCCTAGTAGCTGGACTCAGGTACTTGCCCTTTTCGCCGCTGTCAAAATGCGTCGTGATGATGTTATTTCGTAAATCAGGGGAGGTGAACCCTAATTCGGGGGCGTTTGATTAGGTTGTAGATTTGTGATTTGAAACTGCGGACCAGGGGTTTTTTCGTCTGGTAACAGTAGGTACTGGCTTTTGTTACTTATTGTTTTTTTTAATTTGCCTCTACGTGGTCCTCTCCCACATATTTACTGTCAAAGGTCACTTAAGTGCATTATGACCTCAGTCTTGGGTAATTGCTCCTTAAGCATTTCCAGTAATAATATAATAAATATATTATTAAAATAAATATTCTCATCGCAATCGCCTGATTAAGACCGGATGTGATTTGGTTGTGCCATTAACTTCAATGGCCTAAAGATCGGCGAAATTACGTGGTAGCGAATTATAAAGAATAAAGACGAGTTGAGAAGTCTTTTATCCTGGAGTAGAATAAAATAGGCTAATGGTGATAAGTCTCATCTAATCATAGAAATCAATCTAATCATCTAATCAATAACTAATCATCTTATCATTTAAAAACATGGAAGTCTGGCCTAATGGATACGCCACTGACCAATGTATATTATATATTATTTTGTATCTAAATTTCAATATATTTTCGACTAGTAAAGGCATATTTATTTTCATAGGTTTTTTTTTAATTTTATTTGTAAAATGTTAGTAGCCCATAGAGGTAGGTATGTAAATTTATAAGGATTTTTTCAAATGTTAGCTTGTTGTTTTGCTTTTAAATAAATTGATTTGTAAAAGTATTTTTTTCTATGCAAATAAAGTTTATATTATATGTCTAGGTACATAATATGAAAGCTATCTTAGAGAAAGTTTAGTACGTATCAATATTTATAAACCCTATGTTTAACGCCCACGATGGCCGAGCGGCTTAATTAAGTGTCGGCTTGTATGGCTCGAATCCTGGATCTGGCAAATACACATATTGTTTTTTAATTTGTGTTTGAAGTCTAAGTATGGTCCTAATAGGTTGAACAAGTGGCTACCATCCATTTTTCGTAAAAACAAATTCTATTAATACAACTTCCACTCTGTGGGGGCCCATGTGATCATCTTAGGATCAAACATGGTGAAGTAGTTAAGTAGTAATATTGTATGAGCCCGGTCAAACGTCATAGAAACTTGTCTCGACTGAAACACGTTGAATTTGTCGATGTAAAACACAATATATAACTTAATGTACTGCCGTACTAAGTCAATTAATAAATTACATCGGTTGACATCTGTGGCGGAGGGTGGAGGTAGGCTATTAAGATCCAACATAAATATAGTGCACACTACACTTTGTCAGTCATGCGTATTTGTTTTTTTATTCAACTATAACTATAAATTGCAGATAATGTTGGTTGGTTTTAAAAATTCAATTAAACCAAGCAACAATAGATAATTATCAAAAAATATTCGTCAATCCATAAAATATCTCAAATTATGCCTATTTTATAGATAGAAGAATATTTATAATAACATGAATTTGAAAATAATTACAAGATAAAAAGAACTTTTTATATACCACGTTATTAAATCCTGTTGAATCATAATATAAACTTGACAATTCTATGTATTAATAAATACTTTATTTTTTTTTGATAAATTATCCCTAGATCATTGGCACGGCGGAATAACAATTGGTGGCCAGAAAATAAACAACTTAAGATTCGCAGATGATACCACACTAATCGCTGCTGATGAAAGAGAACTCACTGAGCTGCTACACTGGGTAGAGGAAGAGAGTCGCAAATACGGCCTCCTTATTAATAGGAATAAGACCAAATTATTGGTTGTTGATCGGGCCAACCTTCTACCAACACCAAGTACACTCCAAAACCTCGAAACAGTCGACGAGTTTGTATATCTTGGATCGACCATCAGTGGAAAGAGTGGATGCGAATCGGAAATAAGAATGCGTACACAGATTGCAAAAAATGCGATGACACGCCTAACCACTATATGGAAGGATCGGAGAATTTCGATTGCCACAAAAATGATGCTTGTGCAAACATTGGTGTTCTAGATATTTCTATACGGAGTCGAGTCGTGGACCCTGAAGGCAAGAGAATGGAAGGCAATTGATGCCTTTGAGATGTGGTGTTGGCGCCAAATGCTTCGCATTTCTTGGACGGAGCACAGGACGAACCAGTCAATCATCCAGAGACTGAAGATAAAGGAACGGCTCTCGACGATATGTCTGAGAAGAATTCTGCAGTTTTTTTGACATATTGTCAGGCGCGGACCGGACAACCTGGAGAGACTGGTAGTTTTGGGTAGCCTCCAGGGAAGGCGAAGCAGAAAAAAAGCGTCTGCGCGATGGAGCGACCAAGTGAAAGAGCTGACTGGGGGCACCATCCATTCTGCCCTGAGAGAAGTGGAAGATCGAGAAGGATGGAAAGTCTTGTTCGCCCAAAGGATGGCGAAATTTAAATGTGCTCACGATCCTCAGTCATGAGTGCACGACCAAGAAGAAGAAGATCCCATCAACTTGAAAGAAAATGATCAAATGCGTAATAAAGAGAGCAATTATAAGAAATTTTCAAACATTTATTAATTGAATAACAAATATGAGATTTTTAAAACGTGTACTTGATATGAAGTAAAAAACAAACAAACAAAAAACAAGAAAGCGAGTTAATTCTTTTATCAAAATCGTCGAACGCCGTTACGAAAAAGTGCAAGCATTGAATTCGATCGAAGCGCTACTTTGCTGATTTTTCCGAACTAACTTTCCATACAAAACAGAATTAACTGAAAATGAATTCAATTCTGCTTAAATATGGCTAAAAGTATTAAAAAATGCATTGTCATCGTGTTCTGATATATTTTAAAAGTTTTAAATGTCTATCTAGTCGAGAAGTTAGTTAAAAATCGATTGCAAGATTTGTAGTGGACAAACAAGAAAACGAGCTAATAAAAAATAACCAACACCATCTGCAATTTCCAAAACAATTATTAATTATGACTGACTGATAGTGTACAATATTTTTGTTGGATCTCCACAACTTCCACTATAATGGGTTGGTTTAGGCTAGGTTTAATTGAATTTCAAAATCTAAGCAGCACCCTCTGCAATTTGTATTTTTAATTCAATTAAATAGGTAAAACATATAAGTATGACTGTAGTATGAAGTGTGTAGTGTGCACTATTTATATCGGATTTTAACAGTCTACCTCAACACACTAAAGAAAGACATGCCTAACCGATACATTATATTATTTTGTTGGTAACAGTATTGTTTCAATAATCTGCCTATTTATCGATGTTAAAAGCTTTATTTTTATTGAGTACCCATCCAGTGTACTAACAAATCTAGAACACAAAGCTATATTATTCTTCAAACTTCATAGATTAGGATTCGTATTTGAAAAAAGCAAAAATTGCCTCCACTCTTGGAAAAGCTTCGTCGAACAAACACACTGAAGTGTTAGTAGCCTCTTACCTGCACTTATCTTTAGACAGGTAGTTAAGTACAAAAATCGACCGTGAAGCGACTAGGTATATCTCCTAACGCGAATTTTCTTTGAAAGATGTTATATTGAGCTTTTTTGTATGATGTTTCAGGAAGGCTTTCATGTTTTCATTGATTATCGTACATATTATCGTCTCTATTCTGGCAGAACACGCTAACTGGAGAATACTAGTTTTGAGTAATTTGACTTTGAAGTTGTTAAAATGTTTGAAATGGTCTATCATGTGAGTTTATTAGGTAATAGTAAAAAGGATGACTTTAAAATAAAGACTGTTTATTTATTAAAAAGGTTTCCAGACGGTAAAGTTTGAAATAAGGAACATTTTGGTAAGTATAACTAACTCAATATGTCATTTTTTCGAATAAGTGTCTTCTGCCAGAACAGTGACGTTATAATCATTATCATCATCAACCTGAATCTATACACTGCTGAATGAAGGCATGTCCAAGTTGATTTCACTTATCTCGGTCCTATGCGTTGCGTTGCCACGTACCTTTGCATAACTTAACCATTTTATCAACCGGCTTGCCTCTTGGATTGGTACTGGATGACTAGATTAAATTTTTCCAACCCATTTCCATAGCAAACTCTATCATATCGCAAACCCTTGTCAGTTTTCTTATCCAATCAGCATGCACCTTTCCATACCACACTGTACCATTCTAAGTTTCTGGATCTCTCTTTTACTTAGGGTTCATGTTTCATACGCATATAATATGATTACGAAAAGCACACACTAGTTGAAAACTTTGCGCTATAGACTTACGTATTGTAATATAGCTATATATTTATTTTAACACACAAGTAACATAGATACTAGAAGAAAATGCATACCTACTAGAGCGGAATGCAGAATCCAGCCGAAAAGGATGACTTAACTATAGACTATACTGACTATAGAGTGAAGGAATCCTTAACCATAGACTTCTTTTGTTATGAACACGCCCCTTTCTGTATTACCATTTACCACTGACAGCTGCTGTCAAAATAAATTCGCGTGTTTATAAAACAGTCCATACACTCAAATTCATTTAACAATTTATCTCAATATGGATATTGATAGTGTTAATTTGTTTGACATGTACATGCAGAATATTATTTTACTTTTTATACGCCAGTCCGCAGAAATACAAGATGCCAGACCGAATGACACTTGACGCTAGTGTTACCATGTTAAATAAATAATTAAATATTAATTATGTATTTATAGTTATTGCATTTATAAAGTGCAGTTGTCATATTTTTGTCATCGTTTAACAATTATAAAATAATTTACGTAAACTATAGGAAAGAGAATTTTTGAATATGGAATTATTTTCAATAGAAAAAACGAACGAAGCTTTTAAGACGAGGTGAACCATAGACAACATGATCTTAACTAAGAACATGTTTCTGCATAGTGTTTTGTGCTAAGGAAATTTTAGTTATGAAAAATGTTTCTGCATTCCGCCCCTAAACCATTATGGTTTGGTTTAGACAGAGTTGGGTTATAGAACATCATCAAGAAATTATATTAAAAAATAAAAAAATATAATATCATTCAGATAGGTATTTTTATGATGTTTGTTATGAATACAATAAATTTTCTCTGAAACTTTTTATTAATATTTTTTTACCTAATAATATAGGCTTTGTTGGTATATGAAGGTGCATCAGGTCACTGGTAATCTTCAATCCTCTGAGGCGAAGCTCTGGAGAAAGTTTGCCAAAACGTGCAGCATAGCGAGCTAAGATAAGCTCCTAAGCCCTTTATCCTATCAGCCACAGAATACTGATCAAAGACGTAGTCATTAGACGTCTTTTGTTTTAGACTGTTTCAGTGTTGCCATCTTTAATTTTATATACATTGAATGATACAAAATAATAATCTTATAATTACATATTGGTTTATTAATCGATTGGTATTCTTATATCACATACAATAATTGTCAAAGTTATCTGTGGCTGCCCATCGTGAATCTCAAACATGTATTTATTTATTTAATTAAATACCTACATAGCATTAAGTTGAACTTACAATGTAAACTATATCATTTATGTTCTTTTTCCACGGCGCTACATCCCGGGGTGGGATTTGGCCTCCTCCAGAACCGCTCTCCACTCACTCCGGTCTCTCGCCACACTTCTCCAGTTACCGGGTCTTCCTATATGAAGCCAGTCCACTTCTACGGCATCAGCCCATCTCCTTCTTGGACGGCTTCTGGGTCTCTTCCGTTGGGGTAGCCACTTCGTCATGATCCTTGGCGCTTTAACTTCAGGCATTCTTTCCACATGTCCCGCCCATCGTAGTCTTTGGGACTTACAGTATCTTATGATTGTTTGCTGTTCAATCAGCTCTTCCAACTCGTGGTTTATTTTTATTCTGTAGTTCCCATTTTCCAACTTGGGTCCAAAGATTTTTCGGAGTATTTTGCGCTCGAAGAACGCTAATTTGTTTTCCTCGTTTTGAGTTAACCACCAAGTCTCACAGCCATAAGTGACCACTGGCCTTATAATTGTTTTATAAATTAGAAGTTTACTTCTTCGGCCTAGAATTTTCGACCCCACCAGTCACTTGCAGGCATGCCAGCATTTATTCCCGTAGACAAGGCGGATTTTTATCTCCTCTGCTGTCTTATTTTGGGTATTTAGGCTGGATCCGAGATACGTAAAATTGTCCACCCCTTCATATGCATGCTGTCCTATGTCTATATTCTGCAGCGGTACCTGATCGCGTGTGCTGACCATATATTTAGTTTTTGACTGGTTTATTTGCAGCCCAGCGTTTTCTGCTTTTATTTTCATTTCATTATTTTATTTTCATATCATTTATGTACCCTTCATCAAAGACGTACGCCAGAAGTCACCTTTGTCGTTATCTAGACAAAGTGACATTTGATTCAGACGCAAGCCTGCACATTTTTTATCAAAACCCTTAATTCGCGACTTCCTATTACAATGTATTTTTGAAGCAATCAAATGTCACCTCGTAAACAAATTCTTTCGGAAGTAATATGAAGAGGCTGTCTAGACTCTGACCTCTGACAAGTTGGTTCCGGGCGACAAAAAGAATTTGCTGACAACAGTGTCGCCTAAATACATGCCATTGAATTCGATAAATATTATATAAAGGAGGTATTTCTACCTACTTTGTCACTTAGCACTCACAGTCAATCAACGTAACCACGACCGTCGGGTAACCGCTCTACCCTGTCCGATCGGTCTAGTAACTTCCTAGAAATAACATCATTGAATAATTATTGTACTTGTCACACTGTCTGTAAATAATATTTATTGTTGGGGATTAATAAATGGGGAGTATAATTTGTAATCACGCAACCAAGCCTTCTCAGTCTTAGAGTCAACCAAACCTACCTCTCCACTCCTTATCCCTACCAACATATCTGCTGAAATACATATTTATATAAAGATAAGAGTACTACTCCAAAAATGAAAATATGTAAATTGTATGTAAGTACGTATAACATTTTACCATATTATACACAGTTCACTTACCGGAAAGAGATAGCCATATGCATATAGCATTGATTGTTGTTTTTATTTAATAAAACGCAATTTTTTTGTAGTACTTATTCCACTTTTAATCAAGAGATTAGGACCGGTTTCGTCCGCCTCAGAGGGTCATTTTCAACTGAATACATTTTTTTAAAACAATATTTATCAAACAAAATCCAAAGCGATAGAAATAATATAACAATAGATACATAAATAATAATCCGTCCAATAATACCTTCCCAATAACAGATTAATTTAAAACTAAAGGTTCAAATAGACTATATGACGATCGGGCACATATATGCTAAGAGCGTTTTAGTGTCTATGATCAAATCTATGCCATTCCGACATTTATACATACATATTGTATGACAGCTATGCCATCGTATTTATACTCTGTGACACCCTGTGACACAGGACGCCAACATAAGAAACGGGTTTTTCAACATATATATGACCGATCGTCATAGAGTGTATTTGAAGCATTATGAGGTTGGACATTAATATTTCATACTACGTCAGGGGCATTAAACAAATTATTTTAAATATTAACAAACCACAAAATATGAAACAATCTACACTTACAATAACATTAATATCAACAAATAATTATGATTAGTCAAAATTTATAATAAAAATTTATAAAAAATAATAAAATAAACAATATTATCAATTGAAATGAGATCGAATACAAAAACAAATACAACCAAAATATGAGTCAAAATTGATGAAAAAAATAATGTATAATATATAAAGTTATGTTATAACAATCCCAAATATTAAATAGGGTATAATAATGGAGAAGACACAAAATATAATTGATGATTTAACAAATTAGAATTGGGCAAATTTTTTTTAAAAAAAAATGTATTCAGTTGAAAATGTCCCACTGAGGCGGACGAAACCGGTCCTAATCTCTTGATTAAAAGTGGAATAAGTACTACAAAAAAATGCGTTTTATTAAATAAAAACAACAATACAATGCATTTCCACCATGAATTGACAGTTAACAAAATAAAAGAAATATAGCATTGACGTCAAAAATTACGCGTTGTGGAGTTTTACAGGCAGTAATGTTCAAGTTTTATTAAATTTAATAACACCATTAGTTAATTGATATTGATTGGTATCAACGATATTCTGATAATAACGCTATCATTGTTATCATATATTTGATAGTTACGACTTAGCACCTACCAGAATTGTGTATAAAAGTATACGATATGATTGTATTTCTAATTTAGTTACCTACTAATTTTCTTCTATTGAACATATATAATTTAGAAAAACACTTTCTGAGAGCATATATTATAACCAATAGAAAAAATCTTTTTTGAAAAAAAGTAAGCCAACCCGACGGGGAATCGAACTCCGTATCTCCCAGGTTTACGCCCTGATCCGCTGCATTACCATTATGCTACGAGGTGACATACTAATAGCGACAAATTTTAATTATTGGTCAATTTTAATACCTACTCATCAGTGTTCTCCCAAATCAAGCTACTTTGACAATCGATTTTTGTTTCTTAAATCAAAGTAGGTAACTATTTACTTATTACTTTGATTACTAACCGACGTCGTGGAATTTCTCCAATATTTTTTTTTAGATGTAACTACTTGCACTTGCTAATAATTTATAATTAACTATTTCTTTTATTCAACTAATAATTTACAAGATTTAAGAATAATTATAATTAGTTATTATAGTTATGTTGGTTATAATATATGCTCTCAGAAAGTGTTTTTTCTAAATTATATATGTTCAATAATCAGAATGATATATTCTTAAATCTTTTGAATTATTCGTTGAATAAAAGAAATAGTTAATTATAATTTTCTTCTGTTCTTCTCTCGTATTACAATGGTTTTTTTTAACTTGAATTCGATTGCATTACTACACGGACACTATTTCCAATACAACAGCTAACGATAAACTGCAATACGGCCAACTGCATACGTACAAATTTCCGAACATGTTAATTAATAATTAATCTTTCTGGAAAATATATTATTATGAGCATTGTATTAATTGCGTGAATTGGGATGCCAGCCACGGAGCGATGGTCTTAGACCCCTAGAATATATTATTATTGTGAACTGTTCAACAAAAGATACAATATTATCATCCCTGGGGGTAAGATAATATAGGGTACTTTTGGTAGATAGAGGGGAGTGGGAACGTTTTTCTGGATGTAATTAAATGGGTTAAATTTATAACTATTTTATCATAATTTTGTGTTCTAATATATAATTATTGCATACTCTATATTTTTACTGTCTATTGTGACGCATTGACCAACCTCTGTTATGACATAACTGTTTTTTATGATTATATAAATATTTTTATGATTTGGGCTATCCCATCCCACCCGTCATGTATAATGGCAGCCACGCCTTCCATGATGCTATAAATATACATGGATCAGAAAGAAAATATTTTAGTGTCATACTTTCTTGCCCGAAACAAAGCTGCATGGGACTGATGTAGCAACCATGCACATTATTGCTTAGAGGAAGAGTTTTTGAGTTACTCTGCTGTCATTTGTCTTTAGTGACATGAAGTGTTTTTTTCTACCCGTGTACTGAAACTTTGCCAGAATAGAGGAGTCAAGAGTTTTTATTCAACAAACAAATCATAAGATTTAAGAATGTAACATTCTTTATGGTACTAACACACCCTTAATAGCACGACACAAATCTGGCTAGCTCACTTGTTAGTGCACGTACCATAGGGTGGTTATTAAATGTTTATAGTTTTTTTTTGGAAATGTATACAATGTGAATTAAAGTCTTAAAGAAAATATTAAAATCTGTTTATTTATTTATTTTGTTATAAACACGGTTTTTTTATCATTTCAAACATTACAGGGTTACTATATTTAATTTTTATTAACTCTATATAAAACGGATTATTTATTTGGGAACTTATTTTTTGATATTTAATTGATAATTTTTATTTATTTAGTTATTAACTTGCACGCCATAAAGGAGCGTGGGTTTTATACTATATTCCTAGAGGAGCCGAATCGAACTCAACTATCTTGTTAGAAGAGCGAAATCGAACTACATTACTATCTTATTAGAAGGACAGAATCGAACGGAATCACACTACTTCTATTTCGGGAAAGGACCTATTTTTTAAAGCCTGTCCCCTTTCAGAGGCACCACCTAATTAGCAGTGCGATCGCGCGTATTATTCCTTAACATTTAATTTGTTATAAACTCTTATTCTAATCTATAAACAACTAGGTAAAATTATTTAAAACATAATTACGGAAGAAAGCTACGCAGGAAGTTAAGTATTTAAGAAGTTATTTCAATTTCCAAATTATAAAAACATTGCGAAGAAAAAATTTATATAGGGATCTCCCGCCGAAAAATTTTCTTTCTTTGTTTCGAATCGGTGTGAGCGGTGCACACACACTATCAAAATAGTCCCGATTCACGCATATCGAGTGATTGACAGAATACGCAGTGCAGTGCGTGTATTATTTTAAATTTACAGATTTTTAAATTTTACATTTATTTTAAATTATAAAATGCAGCTACTGAATTTAATTATACAAAACAAAACTACTGAGTTTAATAGTAACCCTCTTCGGTAATTTTGCTATACATATTATTATATTTTAATGAATGCTTATATTTATTTATCGTAGTTCTCATTCTCTCCGGCATTCATCTCCTTTATAGTATATCAATTTTACATCTTCCTCACATACCAGTATACATAATTATTAATAAGATATTTCTTTATTTAAAACTTACGTGCTATGTACATACCATATTATTTGAAAACATAATTAAACAGTTTAAATATTTTCTTAATCTATTGACTCCATTCGTCACCTCGCATACTTGTTTCAATTTACCAAATCCTTCCCACCTAGTGTACACCAGTGCATACACAGGGCGAGGACTTAAACTGAAAATAGAAAGATAATTTGACGATTTTCCAAGGGATTTTAGTTACGAGTTTTATAAAGCCGCTGGGCTAAAGATTAGGTGACAATGTTTGGGCCATCAAAATATATATATTATCATAGATATTTAAACGGTATTTTATGTTGGTGTTAGTACCTTGCAACAAAAACCGTTCGCCAATTTTAATAAAAATTGAGAAACGGTTCAGTCACATTACTATTACTTAATTTTATTATAATGTAGCGGTCAACAACCTCAGGTCTTGTCAGCGTAATTACGACAACGCAAGAATCAGCGATTCATTGAACTTTCACACGATCGCCGCATCTACGATTAGCATATTCTACATATGTGACATACTTCAATGAGGGTCGACTACCTCAGACTTTGTCATCAAAACACCTCGAGGTTGCAACAGTGCGGTGGTCAGCAGATTTCCCAATTGTGGACTTCATCTAGTGAGTTATAGTTGATGGGTTAGATCAGATTCAGTCTCAGTCTCTCGGTATCGCACCGCACAGTAGGTACTCACTTCCACTGAGCCGCAGACCAACGCATTCTCCCGCCATGCCTCGCCAGGAACCATTCTCTCATCTAGAACTCAAGCAGGCCTTCCACCAAGCCTCGGACTGCTAACATCTCTTCTGCATTATTTATTCTTGTACCACCTGTATATTTTTTACACAGCAATAAACTCTCGTTTCTCCATTCATCCGAGCAACCTCCAATCAGCGTCTTTCCATGTCAAGTCCTGTCACACTCCAAAGTAATATTCCAATAATTTATAAACATACTATATAAGCGTGAAGTTCGATAGTTTTGACAGATAATATGACGTAGTAGAACGTCGCTGATCGAGAGAAAACGTTGCAATATGAATAGGCTATAATATGTAAGAGCAATCGGTAATTATAACGGAAAATATAATTAAACTCATCCTATGTAATTCGTCTGCAGTAGACGAATTCGCAATCTACGCAATTTCAAGGTTAAGTTGTTCCACTCTAGTTAATCAAATTGGCTGAAAACGAGTCACTTTTTTTCTAATAGATATGTTGGTACATTTCTTTCAGGGAACTCAGAAATAATGGGAACTGAAATACCTAACGGGTAAGGAGAAGCAGGCAACTGATCTCGAGTAAGGAAGAATACGGGATAACACGTGTCAAGAATACTTCATACGTTGAATATTGACAACTGCTCTCAGTTTATGCATTAACGCACATTTACTATTGGTGTATTACACACACTATCGCACGTCCATAATGCGTGGTTCATTTTCGTAGAACACTCACACATTCAAAACCCTGCGTCAAACTTTACTGTAATGGTATATAAATAGCCTATCGGAATTATTATTACAACGTTTTTATTAGCTCGTATTCTTATTTGCCCGGTACAAATCTTGCAATTGATTTTTAACTAACTTTTCGACTAGCTAGACATTTGAATACATCAGAATACGGTGGCATTGTATTCTTTTAATACTTTTAGCTATCTTTAAGTAGAATTGAATTCATTTTCAGTTAATTCTATTTTGTATGAAAAGTTATTTCGGAAGAAATCCGTAATCCAATCCACTATTATTAACTAAATTATTAATATATACGTGCGTTACTATGGAAATCAAATTGACATTTCAGTATTCTATATTTGTTTGTTTTTTATTTACTTCATATCAAGTACAAGTTTGAGCATATTGAGCATAATAATTGAACAGAAAATTTTAAAACTTTGTATATATTATTAAAAGTTCTTTTTATCTTGTAATTATTTTTATCATCAGTTCTGTGATTACTTTCATAGACTAAAATAATCATTTTTAAATGATTTAATATTATTAACAACAAAAAAAAACTTTTCTAAATCCACTAAAGTTCTTAAAAAACAATATTTTTTTATCTATATAATAACGTCAAAAAATTCAAACAAAATTCTTTTAAGATATGTACCGTTGCGATCTCTGACGCAGAAACTTTTTATATAAGTGGAATAATTTGGGAGCTTATTTTTTTACAGTGTTTAAAAAGTTAAATTCGTGGAAACAGCAAAGGTATGAACAAATGGTTTGGTAAATCACTGTACAAGTTGTGTAAAAATATTTCTCAGAAGTTGCTGTTTTTACATTGTTAATTATTAAGAAGAAGAAAAACTTTTTTATGTTTTCCTGTGTCCGTTTGGCACAATAGTAATTTCGTTATTTTTTACTTTTAATAATTAATATTAAACGGGTGATATTTCAAGGCTCGGTATAATTTATTACCCACCCTGTTTCGTAATTTTGTTATTCTATTTTTTATTAGATTAGTCTACCTACACTTACAGCGACATGCATTGGCGATGGGTAGAGGTAGGCTATTAAGATTCGACATAACTAGAGCATACTAAACCTTATGGATCATTTTTTTTTGTTTTCATTGACTACAATGTATAGATAGTGTTTATTAGATCTTAAAATTCAATTAAACTCTGCCTAATATAAGCAATTAGTAGATAGTAGTAAAAAAAATATTCGTTTATCTATAAAATATTTGAAATTATGCCATCAAACCATACATCATTTTTGATATTTTATTCGTAGAAGAACATTATTTATCGATTATGGTTTGGATTTTTTTTTTTTTAGAATTATTAATAACCATGTCCTTGCTTTTTCGTACAAGGTGGTTGTTAGTAATTTTGAACACTCACAAACACCCAGGCTTTGAGAAAAACACATAAATGTTTTTGTCATGACTGGGAATCGAACCCAGAACTCTCGGGTGTAAGGCCAGCGCCTTACCCACTGCACCACGAGAGCCGCCTTAATTTGGTTTGTATTAGTTAATTTGAAAAAAAAACTAATCAATACCATACCAACGAAAATATATAATTATGACTAAAAAAGTGTACACTGTTTTTTCGAATCGCCCATAGTATACCTAAACTATTATGGTTTGGTTTAGGCATAGATTAATTAAATAACCAGGAAAATCTATAAATTTTATTCTTAGTTCAATGAAAACAATAGACTGACAAAGTTTAGTGTGCACTATTATTTATGTCGAATCTTAACAGCCTATCTCCACCCCTCGCTACTGAAAATATGCGAGTTTTGCCCCCTACAGTGTAGAAATAAAATATAATATGATGTTGATGAAAAATATGTTTAAATATTAACTGAGGTATTTAAAATTCTGCCAAGAAAAATCACCTCTGAAATTTAAATAAAAGCAATGATAATATTACTAACATTTATTTTATTTTTATTTATTTATTTATAAAAAGAGTATTACGGCATTACAGCTATTGGCCAATGCGCCATAATACTTAATAAATACAAATGTATAAAAATATCTTAATTACTAATAACAATAAAAAGACAGCATGTGTAAATATTAATGAAATATGATAATTTATACAATTATAAATTTAGCAAATTTAATACGTCCAAAAACATTATATAGTTAATAAAAAACAAATCAACCTTTATGGTGCCATCAAATAAGCTAATTGCACGATACACAGCATCATGAAATATAACATCTGTCCTGCGACGAGGTATCTTGAAGACCGTGGAGCTACGAGTGATATTGGTGGGAACATGAAAATTAATATTTGCCAGTATATACGGATTGTAAATGAACCCACGAAGGAGTAAAAGGAAATGCTTTAAAAGAACAATCACTCTTCGGGTAGACAGGGATTGCATTGACATCATTAATATCTGTCAAGATTTATTAAATTTCATTGGCTTATAATCCGATGTAGATCTTGGCCACATCGCAAAGTGATTTATTCTCAGATTTATTAACGGGAAATATATATTGACTACTTGTGCATGCATGGTGTGCATACAAAAACACATTGATAATTATTATTAATAACATGAATTTACCAACTACTGACTTCATACACAGACACTTAAGACCGACTTTATACAAACCAAAGCACTGCATTACAAATTACGATGGTGGTGCTTGTCAGTAACATCCCTAGACCATAGTATTCTGCCCTTATATAGGTTTAGAATACCGATCCTTCAATTTGTGTTTCAAGTTTAAATAAAATTAATTAGACAGGAGACTAAGTACATACTTATTTCATGATTTTCAATCTATCATAGACGGGCAAATCCAATAAAAATATTTTAAATTTTTACACGTCATATAATGACTTTTATAGTAGGCAAAACAGTGAAAAAATATTTCATTCCACGAAATCTGCTATCAATACTTGTAATATTCGTATTTGTTCTATCCATTTCCCGCCCCTAAGAAGTGCATGGTCTGTGACGGGGCTCCAAATCCGCGGCTAGCTCCAAGGGGTTGGAAGTGGAGGCTCAATCGTATGAGGAGTAGCAGGCCAAGGTCTTGTAGTAGGCGGCGACTTCATAAGTCAACATAATAAAACTCACAGCAAAGTGAGAGTAAGACTATATATTGTTCACGTCCATAAAGTCACAAAGTTCACATAGGTTCACAATATTATAATTAATTATAATTTGGAAAATTAATTTTATTCACATAATTGTTCAGTACACAGTATACGGTCGTCCGTCAAATGATAAAGTACATTAACACTCGTAAACAAGAATTATTAAATTCGAAAAATTTCACAATTCATTCAACGTATCAAAGGGCCGCCACTATTGGACTTGAGGACCGATCCTCGAATGTAATGAAAGTTCGAAAAATTTCGGGGCCTCCGTTGAGGAACCACTGTACGAAACTAGACTTCGCGCTCAAAATGTTAAAGTACTAGGTAGGTATTTATCTTGAAATTATTCGCGATTTTCTGCTAAGTCGGGTTTAGGTATTTATAAAATAATTCTTGCGCCGAAAACGACAAAGTCCAACTCTAGGTACTCGTATTAACCAGGAGAAGGTGGGTGGAGTGGGCGGACCAAGCTCCTGTGCAAACTTGCACAAATATATGAAATTGTATGGAAATGTCGGATCGACCTCTTGCGTGGAGTCGTCCTCGGAGACAGTAAAGAAACTGGATACAGAATTCGAAAATCCTGGGTTTTTATCTAAATCTGAAGATTTCATCTCCCTAGATCGGCGTTCCGCGGGTCATAAATCCATATAACGTTTTCACTATAAGATTCGGACTTAATCGGTCGCTACGCGAGATCGAGAGTCGGGAGGGCACCAAAATCAATTGTATTCGGTGTGCACTGGCGGCCGGTACAAAATCGCGGCCGAGGCAATTCGGCGGGTCCGCGTTTTTACCGAGGTCTCCATACAATAATTGTGTTTTTTAACTTGTATTGTCGTTTAGGAATTTAATTAACCATGCGAAAACTTCACGTACGTAGAAGCATGATACATCAATTTGTTTGTCTTCAAACCGGATAGCATATGAATATACCCCCCGTGACGTAAGTCTCGTCATGGCTGAGCGGCGGGAGCTACAAGCTCGAACCTATAAGTGGGCCGCCCACGCACAACGTACACATTAACGACAAAAATTAAAATTATTAAATTACTAAACTTTATTGTCTATGTATACATATATGCTTTATATCTAATTAATTTATAATTACGGCGGGAAAATTAATCTTGTCCTGAGTCTTTATATCTCGCCTGGCTCGCGAACCCCTTAAGTTACGCTTGCTACGGAATAACTGAATTCACCGCGGTCTATAGACGCTTACGTCATTTTAAATTTCAATCTGATCGGACACGCTCAGCTCTAGCTATCATTAATAATCTGATTGAATGGAGAATTCGCGCCCGCCGCAGATTGCGTAATCGGGATAGGGAATTGATCCAGCTGTGCGAGGGAGACAACTGCCAGGATACCGAATGGGGAACGCCGTTCTAAGAGTCATCCCTTCGATTTCGATCCGCGTAGAATCCCGCGGTTTTATTACACGCGGATTCGTTGGTTCCGCGTTTGGTATTTAATATGGATGTGATGAAAATTAGAAGACAAGGGTATTAGGTACCTCGTGAATGTTTTGGATGCTGTGTGGATGTTATGTATGGAGCTCAGGTCTAGATCGATTTTCGGCTAATTAGTTTGATTAAAATATCGATTAATTAATTCTAGCTTAATTCGCGAGTCTAATTATGTTACTATTATATTCTAATTATGATAACGTTTTTGTATATTAATGTTAGTCTACGATCATACACACTGATAATATCTAATCATCGTAGTTATATAATACAGGGTTCATCTCATTTTAATTACATTGTTTATCATAAATCGAAGTCCAATAAAAGATTACGCTATTTTTAATATTAATATACCTATCGAATATTTATTTAACATTACAAAAATACCTATTACTATTATGAAATACCTATTACTATCATCTTAATTAGGATGTCTATTTGTTATATTATGTGTGTAATTATCATATTTGCATTAATTATTATTTATTATTACTTCGTCGCTATTTACAGTCTTACCATCACTCTTCATGGTTCTTGTGACCGACTTATATCATCCACAGTTCACCCTGATAAGTGGTGGGACCTGCCAGAGCAAACTGCGGGACTTCTACATATATGACATATTGCTCCGCTTTGTCGAGGGTCGTACGTACTTAACCGGTGGTGAATTGACTATTATGATCAGATCGAGCAGCTGGGTGGCACATCTCCTTATGGGAGCGCCCCCCGCAGGGGTGCGTAATTCGGGTGCGCGACACCTGCCTACTCTTACAGTACGTTACTGGTGCTAGTTATTGGTTATCTTCAATGGAATGCAGCAACCTATTTGCAATAAATAACGATGTTTGATTGCATATTTCATACAAACCGTCAGCATTTATTTTAATATGCAACTTATTAAAATCATTTTTTACAAACTAGTTTAGTATTTTATTGCATTTAAAGTATCTATGTGTAATAACTAGCAGACATAGGTATGTACTTTTTTACCCAACTTATCGTCATATTTTAATTAAATATTGTTTTACTCATATTTTTTTGTCATGTAGTGAACGATTTGAATTTTTAATTTTTAATATTACCTAAAATAAATAAATTTGAATTTGAATTGAATACTTGATTACATAAAAACTGTACTCATTTAACAGTAACATAATGGTGCAATTGTTATGTGCCATTCAAATTTGTACCGTTAGTTAGTCAGCCTGTGGGTTCGACAGGCTGAAACATGTTGCATCTTGTTCATTTCTTAAGTTTTTTTGCATCATATTTATTGTTTCCTTCCTAGAAGTATTTCAGAATAACAAAACACTCTACAGCTGGACGTCTCACAAGAAAGACGCATTGTGTACCTTGTAATATTCAACTTTGTATTAAAACTTCAGTAATAATAATTGTATGTGATTTGGTGTTATAAATCGGAATAAAAGAAAACGTTAAATAAAATTAATAATATCTTTTAATAAAACCAACCCATAACACAATATTAAATGCCGCGCGGCTTAAGCATCGGCCTATAACGTCGTGGGTCCCAGGTTCGAATCTTGGGTCTGGCAAGTACACATATTGTTTTTAAATTTGTATATGAATCAGAGTATGGATCTAATAGGTTGAGAATGTGGCTAACATCCATTTCTCGTAAAAACAAATTCTGTTAATACAAAACCTTCTCTTTGTAGAGGCCCATAATATGATCTTATTAGGATTGGGCATGGTAAAAAAAAATATATAATACCAGTTCAATAACATCGTTGAATAAGATCTATTTACTTGATTTAACATTTTTTTACCCATGGCTAGACAGCTTTGAAAAACTTTATAATAGTTTTCATTTTATTTTATTTCACCAACAATAATTGAAATTATATTTTTGGTTGAGTAATCTCGATAACACTTTACCTTCAAATATCAATTGCCTTTTAATATTATAAAAAATGATATTATGAAAAAACGTGTCAAGAATGTGTAACTACATGACAACATTGTACAGAAAATAATATTAATCTTATTTTCGGCATCTGCGCATGATCAAAACTAGAAACTGATTGTATGAATCACGCGTATTTTAGACAACTACACTATGGCTCAACAGTATTAAATCAACTTTACTCTTTACATGATTATTTGATATAGTATTTAAAAAATCATGTGTTTATATAGTTTCGAATCGATATTTTTTTCGTTTTGGTTTTCCTTTCGGTTCAAGTAAAAAGAATAATTATATATATATAAATATTATATATATATATATATATATATATATCGGTTCTATTTCGATTTTCGGTTCAGCTCCAAGTGATTAATTTTTAAATGGTTGTATTTGTATTAACAAATTATTTTCTATAGTAATTTAGAATATTTTAAGATACCTACTTGTATGATGATGCTTTTATGATGACTTGAAATAAATTAGTGGTTATGTTGCACTGCACGACCGTAGCCATAAAATAAAAAAAATGTTTTATAAATTATATCGAGATGCGTCCCACGGTCGTGAATAATTTATTTGAGCCTTCAATTAGACACACATTTTTCAAATTAAAAATAACAGTATATTATTTATTTCGTATGCATATGTATTATGCTTGTCGAGTAATCGGTGTTTACGTCAATGGCTAACGTCGACTAGCGGCACAATAATCGTAATCGCAAGTTAACGCGCGTGTTTGAACATGTACCGAACCGAAAAAACCGATTCGGTTCGGTACCGGTTTTCGTTCCGACAAAAATAACAGTTTTTCGGTTCAGTTCTGCCGATAGCTGCTACCATCTTGGTATTTTAAAATTTAATAAAGCCATTAAATGGATTTAAATATTGATCCACCTCTTGATGTCAACATAGTAAATACAAAAAGGTAAAGTGTCATAACTAAAAAATTGACAATAGGAATAAAACAATCGAATGTAATAAAATCTAAATTATATCTATTTATTTTTATGATTCAAATTTCTTTATTTTATATATAATGAACATAACAAATTATAAATTCAAAGCGTTCACGACATGACATAAAATAAGTGTTAACATTTTTTTTAAATAAAAATACAGAGAAATGTGAGTTAATAATATAATAAGTAATAAAATAAGAAAAGAAATAAAATAAAATAACAAAAATAAAAGTAAAAGTAAAAGTAGATGGAAGCACACAGAGTGAACTATTGATAGACCCTATCTTAAAAACTTATAAAACAACGTCCACCAAAATTCACCATCACGTAAGTGGACTATATCAATATTCGAAGAGATTTCATTAAACATGGTTATTGTTCTCCCAATTGGCATCACTAATGGCAGGTTAGTTCTGCACCTTGGGAGAACAAACAACGGATGCCCATGATGCCAACAGATGATAATGGTCTAAACTGCAAAAAAACATGAAGGACAAGTGTGAGATGTTAACGAAGAAGAAATTTAATAAATTATATTATTAATAAGTACCTATTATCGAAGCCAATTTCCGCTTTAAATTAACATTTGCCAGGTGAAAATGTATTGGATAGCCACATACACGATGCATGGATACTGAGGAAAATAAACTTGATAAAAATTACCTAAACTGGAGGTGGATTCTGAAGAAAAACGTCCAAATTGAGTTTTAGTGCCATTAGAAGATATAGATAATTGCTGTTACTTAGCTTAAAATAATTTTGAGACGTATTTGAGACTACATGAATAATTATATATTAACTAATCATTTTGTATTTCTTTGTCCACAGGTATGTCCTGAGTTTGAAACTACTCCATTTGAGGTCAAAATTAACTCTCAGAAGTATCCGAATCTAAGGTAAAATTATTAACGTTTTTTTGACAAAACTATCAAAATAATATACGATTATTTCCTATCTGATTATCTTAAAATCGAAATTGATACAAATTATTAGTACCTACACTTCACCACAATAGTTTATCTTATCGTAAGGTGCAATTTACTAGTTATAACTATATGTATATTGTATTACTACAATCTAGGGATTAAGAGATTTTTGTACGATTACATAAGCATACATTTGAGCAAACTAAATTTTGCCTAGCGACTACTATTATATACGTAATTTAAATATACAACTAACATCAATTGATTGTATATTTACCATAATAATCAACCCGACGATGGCCGCGCAGCTTAAGCGTTGGCCTATCGCGTCGTGGGTCCTAGGCTCAAATCCTCGGTCTGGCAAGTATATATATTGTTGTTCAATTTGTGTACGAGTCAGAGTATGAACCTTATAGGTTGAGCAAGTGGCTGACATCTATTTTTCGTAAAAACAAAATCTGTTAATACAAATCTCCACTATGTGGAGGCCCGTATGATCTTATTGGGATCGAACATGATCGGAGGGAGTTAGAATAATAATTTTCAGATGCCAAAAGGCAAAACCCGAGTCATTAAAGCTATAACATATTAAATCTGTTATCGTATTTATGTATTACTAATGACGACATCATTATTTTATTTTCTTATAGAAAGAGGTGGCATTACAGCCACAATGAAAAATGTTACGACGTAAATTACTATAGTGAACACGTCCGCTTTACGATGGCTTGCAATCTAAAAACAATGAACTATTAACGAAATGAATGTAGTTACATTGAACTATATATTTATCTAGTGCCATCAATGTGTTTCGTTTGAAACAATATATTACTAAAAACCGCTTACTATGGAATAGTACAAAAATCTCCACAATTGGAATACGTAATATGATTTCCAAACATACATATTATTATTATGGCAATATTATAGCAGGTTATAACTCCGATTAAGAACAAAATTTTGATATACGTGGTTTATGACTGATAACATTGCTGATCATGAATACAATGTCATAATGGCATTCTAAATAACGATCTCTAAACAGTGATATTAATAAGTTTTAGAGAAGATAAAACAGTATAAACGTCTAATAATTTAAAGAAAATATGACCCTTACCTTAAGATATTGTAGGAATGTAGATGCTTTGTTTTTCAATTTCATTTGACTGGAGGGGACAGGATTTGCAAACCAGCTAACTGCACTTCTGACCAAAAATGAGATTTTGATGGCATTTTGTTACACTTACAGTATGTTTTCTATGCTCACACAAAATTTCAAACTCCTAAACCTATAAATCTATACGTTATCGTTCTTCACACAAAACAGCCAACTGCAGGTGCCAAATTTCCAATATCGTAAACAACTTCGCTCTTTATGTAGATTTTCTTGATATAAAAGGGAAGCTAAAAGAGTGTATTAATTTATAATGCAGCTTATTTGTACCTAAAGTGTATTTTTGGAATTGTTAAATTCTGCTCGATAGTTAAATTATTAAGTTTTTTCTCCTTCCTGAACAATTTGCCCAAATAGAGTTAACTGGTTTGCAGATTAAACAGTCGATAGTCTATTTTACAGAAATGGTAATAAAATCGTGTACATTTTTTTTTTTTAAATAAATACAATCTAAAAATATTTTAAAATTGATAAAATTTAAAATTGTTTTTATCAAAGCTTATTTAAAAAATATATTGTCAATTATAAACATGAATCCAAGAATCAGTTCGCACCAGCAAGATGCAGATATTTTTAATAAAATAAATTTAGTATGGAATAAACGAGGGGCGTTCATTAATTTACTTACATCGGTTTAAAATAAAATAGTGACCGCGGTGTATCAAATCCATACTGTTAAGAGTTAACTTGAGTTGATGATTTTTCAGTGTCAGGTTAGTGAAAATCTGACATTTAAAGTAACACCATGCTTGTATGAATCCACTAATCTGCTCGAGTTTTCAGTGTTTAACTGTCTTAGGCAGTAATCTAACATTTTAAATTGTTAGATTTTTGAGATTTTTTGAAAAGTAGAATAGAGTCATTTGTCAACGACTCCTATAATAGCGCCTGTACATGGATTTACAATGAAAGTAACGTCGTATGAGCAGGGCTCAAAATGGACCGGAGCGCACCGGATCGCTGTTCCGGTTCGTGGAATCTGTAAAGTTATCGCTCCGTCTCGTGGTTAAAATATTTTAACCGTCTAAGCTAGATATGCCATATAACAAAAAATCTAACACATTTATGTTTATAATATACCCATAAAATTTGATAACCATGTTAATATCCTCAGAAAATTTTCGAGCGCTCCGGTTCGTAAACTTTTCCATTTCGAGTGCTGCGTATGAGTAAATGACGTGTACGATAGTTATTTTGGCAAATATACACCTGAAAGTTTCTTGAATAGTCAAAGAAATAGGTATTTCAGCAAATATATTTTAGGAAATTTTTAATAGAAATTAATGCTGACACAGTTTCAGAAGCTCACTAGTCGTTAATTTTTCCGGAAGAAGTTAATTGATTTTTTTTCATCGGATGAGACACGCTTTAAGACCGTGTACTAAACGAGTACTTGCAGTAGAAGCACGAGGATTTCCTCACTTTTAAACAATTGAAAATGGAAAAAAAAACGCTAAAAAGATCACGTTAACTGTCTTCTAGATTGAGGAAGGAGTTTTTCTCCTGGAGTTAATGCCAGTCGAGATAACTATAACATGAAAGCGTTACGATATAAAACCATTTTGCGATTAACAAATAAACGTTCTCATTTATAACGATGACATATTTACGTTTTAGTTTAATTAATTTTATTTAATTCTATGAGCAAAGATATGTCACCATCCTAATACAAGCGTGCGCATAAGTAGTTTAAAGGTTAATCCTAATCATAAAAATCACAAATTAAGTACATACCTAAATGAATGGAATATTTCATATCTAAGAAACGTTTGTTTTTAACGTTGCAACGAAAAGTTGAAACAATGCGGCGTAGGCGATACAAATGGATAATTCATTTAGGTCACACACACTTAGTAACCCATGCACTAACTGAACACAATAGGAAAGCATCGTTGTTGGCTTAAAGGAGTATCAAATCGTGGTGAGGAATAAACATGGAAAAGTGTAGACGATAAAGTTAGGCTATATTAAAAAATAAATTTCCTAATATATTATAACCCCTTCCCTTTCCGTAAATTATTTTATTGATTATTTTTTTCAAAATGGACCTTGTCATGCTATACCATTTCTGTGAGGGTATTTTGTCTTCTTAAGTTGTGATTATATTGAGATGCATGTCGCGTACTGTCACGCTGTCATGACGACAAATTTAGTCTATGGTTTCGTCATTTTGCAGAATATTTTAAACGAACACGATCTCTGTAAATTCAATGATGGAGTAATCTAATAACGATAATCAATAATATTTTGAACATAACCCAACCTGCAGACCATAGATAATAGACAACATTCTTATAGAAAATACATAGTGCCAACCGCTAAAAATAAAAAAACACGTGATTTTGACATGAGTCAAAAATATGTAGGCATGTAGAAAATGATAAAACACGTTCATTGGTCATGCAGGTGTCGATGCAGTGCGGTACAACGTGAGGTGTTCTGCTGATTTTGGCAGATTTTACTAATGGACGATGTTTGTTTGAAAAGGTTCAAAATGTGCTACGGGATGGGAGCATCAGTCAGATAACAGTTTAAGCACCAAGAAAAACGACATTGCACACTTTTTTCCCGTAGCGGCAGCTTACTGTGACTTCACGTGATAGTACGCGACGTGCAGCACAATATAACTATAACTATATATAGTAGGCGCTCGGTAATCAGGCGTTCGCCAATCCGGCAAGTCCAATAGTCCGGCATTTTGCAACTCAGCTCTCCTGCTCTATAATCCGGCAGGTTTCACATAAAACTGCCGGATTACAGAGCAGAGAGACTGGTAAAGACTATAAACTAATAATGATTTTTACTGTGCAAATCTGTGATAGAATTATTTCCCATAGAAATTCAATAATCCGTCATTTCCAACAATCCGACATAGGTGAAAAAATATGGATGCCGGATTACCGAGCGCCTACTGTAGGTATATTAAGTTTTTTTTTTCTAAAACTTTCACTCTACTTAAGAATGCAGTTGTTTTTGTTGCACGCGGTATCCAGCCCGGATCGATGGTCCACCATTCACCTGATAGTGAATCGGGCAAGGCTGCTTGTTGTCTGTAGACAGACACATCGGCTTCCCTTGTATGAAAAAGTTGAAACGTGGTGCTCGCACTGGATGTACTATGGGCGCCCGATGTCTCTAACGCTATGCCCGCCGTGAAAAAAATCGTCAGCTCGCGACAGCGCCCGGCAAAAGTTTCGTCGAATTAATAATAGTAAAACTTTCAAGTATATTGAAAGTTATAAGTACCCAAAGCAAAGTAAGTAGTAAACGGATGCTAGCAAACTTCGATAGGTATGAAGTATATTGGCCATAAAATTATTCTACGATTGCTTGGAATTTTCAAATTCTTATTATTCGTTTCATAATTGATGTGGCTTACGTGATTATTCATATTATTTAAACATATTTAAAATAATATGTGCATAATTATCAAATTGATAAAGTTAGTTGCAATGGATTCACCAGTATAAGTTGGTTCTAAATGCGAACACCAGACGTTGTATGATGGTATACTTATCCATAGTAGTGCCATCATATTGAAAGAAAAAGTATTGATGCCTGGTATTGGTATAGAAAGAAAAGTACCAACGAAGAAATACGATTGAAATTTCAGTAAACGACTATCTGGACAAAAGGGCGATTATACGATTAGATCATGCCTATTCACTTGACTTCTAGCTCCCTGTGACTTCTGGCTATGTCAAAAATTAAAATACTACCCTGACAAAATAAATAATTTCTAATATAACTGATAATCAATTATATTTGATAGATGTAAGCCAATTCTGTACAAAGCTTTCACAAAAGTTCTCTGAAACTGTTCTAGATTCATGCCAGATTTAGAAGAGGCTACAGCACAATGAATCATATACAGGCTGTCAGGGAATTTATATAATGACAGCACAAACATGGACCCTCCAAACCAACCAACTCCGCATCACATTCGGTCTTAATCGAGCGTATCACGATGCTTTATATTTGGATGGGAAGCATCAGCAATTGTTCACCCAAGACTGAGATCGCCACACTCTCAAGTGAGGTTTGACTGAGTTTACTGAAAGACGTTATATAATAAAAAGTGCTACGGGAGAGAAAATAACAGAGAAATAAATGGATTAATTAATATATAAGATACAAAAAACAAAGCTATATCAATATGGATTAACAAAACTATGTGAAGATCTTCACGTCCGCAATAAGAAGCCGCATTTTTTAATGCGATATAGCATAACAACAACTAAAATATTGACTACCACTCTAATTGGGTTTCATTGATTATGAAAATAAAATTTGATTCCATCAAAAAAATTCTCAATTATAGACGCCTTGTACAACCGAGGAATCTCTAGGCGCTATATAAACACCTTGAATAACATATTTTACAGAATTGCAACAGCCAGTGTAAAGCTACATAAGCCGTCTTTCAAGTTTCCTATTAGCAAGGGACGGTGAAATCGCAATTATCGGCGACTACCTCTGTCACCTGTGTTTTGCACATGACATTGTTGTTTTTGCAAACAAGGCAGAATACCTTCAGAATATGATGCAGGAGCTTGGAAATAAAAGTTACAAATCAGTTTAAAAATAAATGTCTCAAAGACAAAAATAATGATAATAATTATTGTCGACGTTTTTGATTTATGACCATGCTCGAGATGATTTTGTATGTGCGATGTGCTTCGTGTATTACGTTCGCATGTTCAGATTTTTTTTAAATATTTCTGAGAACATAAATTAATTTAAATATTAATTATATTAAATTATGATTAGGTACAGATGAAACCGGTCTAGTGATTAATAATAGAAAAATTGTAGAAAGTATTTAGAAAAAAAATATTTAACCGACATAAATAAATCATGTCGTAAATATAATTAATAATATTTTAACCATATTTTACTATAATAATTTAAGTATGTTTTAAATAACCCTGCTACAAAGGCCAGAAGACTTTTAATACATAATAGTCAAATATAAAACCCACAATGATTTTGATTTATTTCAAGAACCATGCAAATGTGAGGGATGATAAATTGGTGAGATTGTTTATAACGCCTACGATGGCCGACTGGCTTCGGTTTATAATGTCGTGGGTCCCAGGTTCGAATCCTGGGGCTGGCAAGTACACAATGAGGAGAGAGTTTTATGAAACAACTTCCTGATTTTTTTAATTATCTTTATGAATAAATGTACGCATCATATTCTGGTAAGATTATTGATGAAAGATGCATACACTTGTATATATAAATAATAAATAACTGAAGTAGGCTGTTTATAAAACTCTTCTGCAAAATATTTCAAATGTGTGTTAGAATAGTTCTGCATTCAGTTAACGACAATATATTGTTTTTCAATTTGTGGAGTCAGAGTATGGGCCTAAGTAGGTTGAGCAAGTGGCTAAACTCATTTTTTCGTAAAAATAAAATCTGTTAATACAACCTCCACTCTGTGGAGGCCCATATGATCCTCCAAGGATCGAACATGGTGTAGTAGTATTTGTAGTCTATTATTAGCAGTGTAATCGGTAAAAAAAGAAGTGGAAGAATACACATACAGTAGACTCCCGATTATCCAGGATAATGGTGGGGACAGACGATACAGATAATTTGAAATACGGGATTTTCTTTTTAAAATACTACATATTATACATTTCTAAAGCAGAAAATTATTTTATCATGTTTAATACTCATTATTTATTAAGAAAATCTATGATTTTGGTTTGTTTGCAGGAATCTTTCTAATATCAGTTCGAATTTTCCAAAGCGAGATTCATGTTTACGAAAGCTAATATACTAACTAACTAACTAAGCTAACGTATGTTGAAAATTTGTAGTAGTTTTATTTTTGCATAAAATATTTTTTAAGACGCGTATTTCAACTGAGTCACATTTTATTATGGCTCGCGAGCCGCGATTGTCCAACCTATGCAATAATATAAAAAAAAAACATTTTTTTTTATTCTTATAATATGTTTAAAAAAATCTTTTAGATTAAAGGATGAAACGGAGACGTTATATAATAATATTATTATTAATTTGTCAAACACATAACTTTCCTTTGATACATTAAATTGAAGTCCCGCGACTTTCGCTTCGCCCCGTCGATACCTCAGGCGCCTGCCATCTTCGGTCTTCCATCGTTCCGCTATTTGTTTTGCGAAACTTTTCACAAGGGGGTGGGGCGGGAAAATAAGGGGGGGAATGTGGGGGGGCCGAAATCGGGAGGGGGTCTTCGAGAGGTCGCTAGGAGGCGCGTCCCGCTCGGGAATCTGTACCGGTGAATATTTACACGCGGAATGTCTCCGGTGCGCCTTCTACGCACCGCCCGACACTTGTACGTCGCGACAAGTGTCACTGTATTTATAACACACATTAATTAAACTAATTATTATTTAAATAGTGTTCGATTTTTGAAAATCGTTCGAAATTATTTGTCGCTATAAGCTTTATTTTAAATTGTG
Source organism: Rhyacophila brunnea (assembly GCF_057557595.1). Classification (NCBI taxonomy): domain Eukaryota; kingdom Metazoa; phylum Arthropoda; class Insecta; order Trichoptera; family Rhyacophilidae; genus Rhyacophila; species Rhyacophila brunnea. The sequence goes on along the minus strand of NW_028232893.1, from coordinate 14,966,825 downwards.
TTCGAAATTTAAAAATTGTTCGAAAGTATACACCGCGGGGTTTACACGTTTTTTATTTCGTTATTGAAGTGATTGTTGAATAGTGGATGTGAAAAATTTATTTGTGGTATAAATAATATTAAAAATATAATACTCTTGAATCTGATTAAAACATATGTATTACCTTCCACAAAAATAGTTTACGTAACTTTCGAAGAAAACTCATTTTTTAAGATGATTTTATATTATTTTAAAAATAAAACAATACATTTAATAGTTTTTTTTATTTAATAAAAAATATAATATTGTTACTGAGATTAAACCACGTGTTAAATAAAAATGTACGTTTTTTTCATAACACATTAGAAACATAATATTACAAATTATTATATATATATTACAAATTATTGACCGAATTCCAGAATTCGACAGCACCCATAATGCGATGATTATTGGTTCAAGTCCCATTCGGTGCTTTTTATAATTTGCATATTTCTTGTGTGATATAAAAAATATTTTATTAATATTAATACAATCGACCGAGGGTACTTGATGGAATTTGAATTTAAATCCTATTGAAGTGTGTATTTACTTTTTGGTGAGTGTACATGAGTGGCGAAGGGTGGAGGTAGGCTGTTAGGATCCGCCATAAATAGTGCAGACTAAACTTTTTCAGTCAAACGTATTTGTTGTCATTGAACTAAGACTACACTTTACAGATGATGTTGATTATTTTTTTTTAATTTAATTGAACCCTGCCTAAACCAATCCATAATAGAAAATAGTAAAAAAATACGCGTCTATCTATAAAATTTCTAAAATAATGCAATTAAATCATACATCATTTTGGATATTTTACAAATAGAATATTATTTTATATATATCATAGTTTGGTTAAGCAGGGCTTAATGAATTAAAAAAAATAACAAACAACATGTGTTATGACGTGTATAACTAATTCAACGAAAATAAATATGAATGAAAAAATGTGCACAGTTTTGTGGGATCGCCCAAAATATACTAAACATATTATGGTTTGGTTTAGGCATAGATTAATTAATTTTTCAAAATTAATCAATACCAATACATTGTAGTCTTAGTTCAATAAAAACAAATACAATTGACTAATAATGTTTACTGTCCACTATTTATGTCGGATTTTAACAGCCTATTATAACCCTTTGCCATTGTGCCTTAAGATGCCGAAAAGCGAAACCCGGGTCGCGAAAAACGACTTAAATAGAATAGTACAAAACTCAAATCTATTAAAATTTTAAAAATACGTTGATTAAATTTATTAAGGCGTGTTACATTCCTAATTATTGTGTATTTTTATTTAAATTAGAACATAGTTTAGTACTTAAATTACTGTTAACGTATTACTAAAATAATAATAATTATAAATACTTTTACGAAACAATGTATATATTAGTAAAAAAAAAAATCAGTGTGTGTACTTATATACGCGCGTTAGAAGTTATACTTCTTTGGCGTAACAAAACAAAAATAAAACTTGTGGTAACCTAGATTCTTCGATTAGCTCTTAATTATCTTGTTAAATTACACACTCAAGAAAAGGGACCGCTTATTGGAACGCCGTTGGCTTATTTCTATACAGTTTAACTTATATTACTAAATTATATAATTATTTATCGTTGTTTTGTAATGTTTAAAGTAACAACTGCCACTGAGGAATTGCAATGGCCGAAAATAATAAATTCACTGCCTGAATTATTCGGCTGTTCGGCTGATAACCGAACAATCGGTGGTTCGAATCGAATCGAATGCGTTTATTTTTGTGTGAAAAAATAAATTATGTGTTACATGTCACATGCCAAAAATTCACTCTGATCTGATTTCCCAAACGCGCCAAAAGAAGTATAACTTCAAAAATAATGTTATTAATATATTACATAATAAAATACGTGATAAATTTAATCTACACACACTAAATAAATTATTATCTTGTATATTAATGGGTATAAGATAGATCGGATAGTTGCTAATGTTCTAGTATATTAGTAAAGTTCCCTCTTGACATGCGCGAGTCTTCCATCGTTACGTTTAATGGTTTTATTGATAAAATCAGTTTCCTAAAGGAGCCGAGTGAAATTGTGTTAGTTTTTCTTAGAATATCGGTAGGGTATATTGTTTACACTAGACCAAATTCTGTACAGTTATGTTATACAGTCTAACAGTAGTGTAATATATTAGTGTATTAGTAGCAGTTAGGTACCAAGTACCTACATCAATTTTTTGTGTCATAATAATTTTATTAATAATATAAGTTTTTATGACTTTGTTTCTATATCTGAGGTCCTTTTTCTAGTGAGAAGTTTATTAGCTTCATAGTCAATCAATATCAAAATATGATTTGATAATCATTAAAATATCTTTCTATGTTTTCACATTTTTAATAATTATATTTGATATTTAAGGTTTTGAGGATTAAATAAATATAAGTGCGCCAGTTATCACATTGACTACATCTTCTTAATAGTTAAATATAGAATTCTAAATAACTATATTAAGCATTCTGTAAATTAGGTCTGGTTCTCAAATGATCTATTATCAATATTAACGAATCAAATCCAAATATTCAGTACGGTCGCTATTTTTGCTTTTCTATGAACTGTTTACTAATATGTTTGCAAAAATAAAATATTATATTTTCAGTTCTAAATAATGCTCGGAGGTTACCAACTTAGGAAATAATAGCTTCAATTCATTGAATATATCAATCTAATTTAAAAAAAGAATGCTCGAAATTTTCATATAAACCAGTTAAATTTTATGTCACGTATGTTAATATGTATATATTATTATTTTATATGTTACGTAAGTAACATAATCATTTAATTCCCAGCATCTTGACATTATTAGATAAATTAATATTGTAAAATAATTAACTTATTTACAATCCTTTGTATAGTAGCATTGCAACTGGTAACCTGTAAACCTAATACGTACCAGTAATATGACATCACAAAGTTCATGGTGAACAATCTGACAAATTTTAAATTCACATTGAGTTTTCCACATATTATTTAATTACTGGAAATGTGTTTAATATAATATATGTAATGTTGCAAATACGAAGTGTCATTAAAAGTAAAACCTAAATTTGTATAACGATTTAATTAACATGTCGTCAACTAATAGAGATTGACGTTATTAAAAAAAAGTGGAAACATAAATCATCGATTTAATTTAATTTTTGAGGTTAGATAATAGCTTTTTTTATTCATAGCAATAATTGAAATTGAAATTAAATGTTCAAAGTGTTTGTAATAGCGAATTCATAACAGTCATTGATTCAAAATTAAATTAATTAACCATTACTGCATATTTGCAAATTTTAAATTAAGGTTTACATCCATTAAATATTATTATTTATACTACCAAGAATTTATTAGAAAATTAATTGTCTTTAATTAACATGACGTTTCGATTTAATATAATTCAGAATTAAAAATGATTTGATAATATTGTTATTAATATATATATATTATACAACTTTAAAATTGTTTAAACATATTAATTGATATAAAGTGATCTTAACAAATGTGGAAGAAAGTGTTAAATAATAATGCAATTAGTGAATTGAAAAAGATGGAAAGTGGTGGAATATTGCCAAAAGTTAATATTATAATAAAAATTGAAAATTGTGATGGCACGGATAGCACTCAAGTAAGCAATGTTTATTCAAGGGTTTTAAAAATACACAGTAAACACTATGTAGGCATTTAGTTTTAAACTAGGCTAAGTATTAGACAGACAGCACGTAGTTTGTAGGTCATTTTTTTTTAATAAAAAGTATTTTATAAATTGAAAATTAGACACTAACAAGCAAGTCACTAAAAAGTTGAATATCATTATAGTATAATTAATAGCACTAACATAGCTTTTAATAGAAACAAAAAACTAAACTAACCTATATATGCATGAGTAAACGCTACCTTCGACATAATCCCTTATAGAGTTTGATTGCTTGGAACCATATTAATATAAAATTATGATAAATAAAACAATAGTTACTTTGATTAATTAGCCTAAAACTTAATTTAGAATATATTCAGTTTCTTTTTTTCTTCATTCATCTTATCTGCTCTTAAATTAATTACTTATCCACTGCTAGGCGTATTCCTTTTTAATATTTTTTTATTTATTAATCCTTACAGTGGTGACCCTGCTAGCATAATTTATATAAGGCCAATTTATTAGACTATCAATGCTATTTTATTTAAAATTTTATAGCATTTATTTTATAAAACTCGAGAGGGCATATTGCAATACGTAAAATGTTTTATAAAACTTAAGTTTTGAAATTGGATAACAAATGTATTATGTAGTATTAATTATATAAACAAAAAATATCATATTGACTATTTTGTTTTAGTCTTCCGTTTTGAAATGAGCTCTCAATAGTGTAATATCATGTTATCAAATGTTATAAAAGATCTTTTATAAAAAATATATGTTATAAAAATGTAAACTATTACAATGTAAAAGGTTTTATAAAATATTCTTCATAAAAGATATTCGTTAAAAATCTTTGGTAGTCGAATATCAACCTAATGGAGTTCTTTTACATTGGCTCCAGCGAAACTATTATATACACAAAATGGCTATCGACGGTATTTTATAATATTTATGTATTAAGGCGGCCAATTGTTACAATAAGTTAGACGGTCAAAAAATACTATATTTTAACAATTCCTCTCTTGGCTGTGTTAACTTTTACTGCGAGATAGACAGTTTTGACAGTTTAGACGGTTAACTTATTGCAACAATTAACCGCCTCAATAAATAAATATGAGAAAGTGATAATATAATATTTATCACTTTATCCATCGGTAGCCGCTTTGTGTATAGAATAGACCCGTATATTATAATTCCCCGAGATGTAACAATATACCTACCTTTCTTAATTTTTTATCAAGCCTGTGTGTTTATGTAACTATTATACTATTACTATGACTACCTAATTCACTAGATATACACATTACTTTCGTTGAACACAGTGGCGTGCTGTAGTGTTAATTCAATAAAACATTAATAAAAATATTTTCTCGTAAATTAAACTAGAAAACATGAAAATAGTTATAATTTAGTAATAATTATTTCATCAATAAATCTAATTTATATAATATAATATATGGATGAAGGTGTACAGATGAAAATCTGATTGGAGTGGCTCGAATGAATCGAGGAGAGAGTTTATTTACTGACAAATAAATAAATACGATGGTAGAATGACATGGCCAAAGTTGTGATAGTGGGTACTGGTATACTGATAAGACTGACTGTATTGAAAAGACTGAGATAACCCATAAACTATGAATCGCTAGTTATATAAATGAATATGTGGTAAATTGTGAAAGTCATTGTTGATATAGTTCACAATTGGAAAATCTGCTGACCGCCACATCATTGCAACTTCGAGGCATTTCGATGACAAAGCCCGAGATAGTCGACCCTCATCGAATTGTGTCACACATGTAAAATGTGCTGATAGTAGATACGGCGTTTGTGCGATTGTTGAATAAATCGCTGTATATTGCTTTGCCGTAATTACGCTGTCAAGGCCAGGGGTTGTTGCCCGCTACATATATATTAATATTTATAATTATGTATAGGTTATATTATTAGTTTGTCATAATAATAACGGGTTTATAAGGTTCCATCAAGGAAAGAAAATTACCGTCTAGGTGTGGCTGTAAGAAGATACGCTTCTCGAGTGTAGAAATAAACTTGACGTGTTAGACGAGTTGGAGACATTTTATTTGTAATATTTACGTTTGCATAATAAACATTCATTAAAGTTTGTCATACAAACAAAAGACTCATGCAATATTTGAGAAAAATAAGCAAGTTTTATATTTCTCGTGTTTTATGGCACGACCCTCATTTAGTCATGAACTAAATCTGGCTTTAAAGTTTTGGTGAAAGGCAACTAGGTTTTGCATTTCTATATTATTAATTTATTCTAAGTTTTCATCGGATACTATTCCACATACAATCATATCAATATTACGGATATTAGACAATATTAAGTTATTTCCTAAGTACCCAACTGTCTCAAGTTTTGTATTTTCAGTGAAGAGGAAGAAATTACACTCTAAAATCTCGTATAGTCTTGAATAAACAATACTTTAATTAAAAATAATAACTCTGGTACATATCATAACGTTATTATTAAAAAATATGTTCTACCTTTAATGATATACAAAATATGCTTTATTCCCATAAGGTATTATATTCAGAGACTGAGACCACAACTTTGTTAAAAAACACGCGAAACATCTTTATATTTATTTTTTATATATTTCTACTGTGTAAAAATACCTTTATAATACAAGTATTGAGTAAATTGCTTGTCAATTAAGATTCATATTTTTAGTATCGAAATTCTCTGAATTAGTAATATACTTATTCTCCATTGTTGAAGTACGTGATCTAATGCGATAGTTGTATCCTTTCGTGATTTATACCTTACACTTGTAGCTGCAGAATAATAAGCGATCGAATATCTATTGTTTATAAAAATATCAAATTACTTTGCAGTAATATATTCCCAGCGAATCCATTTCCAGTAAAAAATTCAGCTAGACCAGCAAGTCGATTGGCGTATTATTACATCATATCACAGCACATTATACCATTACGGTGTATTAGCTGAATAATCATTTTTGATAGTATTTTCTTACAACTGTAATAACAAATAATATTTCATTTCGCTACTTAATTTAAAACGCTGACTCTATATTTAGTTTAATATGATTATGTAATAGAATTTAATGTTAATGTACTACCTTTTATTGTATAAATAACGAAGAACAATTTATCTCAATTTCACTCGAATCAGAGTACTTAGCTAGTAACTATCATGCATAATATACTATTGTACCGATACGCTGCTAATAAATCTCACCCTGCTACATCGTAGACTTCATCATTATCATCATCCTCTACCTACACATCGAACACCATACAGAGTGACCCCAACACACTATTGCAAATATTGGGTGCGAATCCCAAGGGGCGCAGGTTTGAATCATGCTTGTTATTGTATTTTTTCAGTGGTTATAATATATTTCTCAGAAGTCAAAGTTAGAATTATATATGTCTATATTATTCTGCTGATGTTAACGTATATTACCACGTTTTTAATAGCTCGTATTCTTGTTTGTCCGGTACAGATTTTTTCTTGTGCAGTACAAATTTTTTCTTGTTTGTACAAGATTTTTAAGTAATTTCCCTACTAGCTAGACATTTGAAACTTTTAGAATATATCAGAACACGACGACAATGCATTCTTTTAATACTTTTGGCCATCTTTAAGCAGAATTGAATTCATTTTCAGATAATTATGTTTTGTATGTTTCGGAAAAAATTCGTCAAAAGTAATATTTACTACTCACTATTATTGGTTGCTAAATGGGTCCTAGCAACTAAATTATTAATATATGCGTACGTTACTATGGAAATCAATATGAAATGTAAAAATGACATATCTGTATTCTATAATATGTATTCAGTATTTCTATCAAGTACAATAAAAAGTTTTTATTAATACATATAATTGTCATGTTTATATGATTCAACAGAAAATTTAAAAACGTGCTTATATAAAACGTTCTTTTTATCTTGTAATTATTTTTATTAAAAGTATTATAAAGAAAATTAATATATAATAAATGACAACAATTCCCGATACGTCGTAATGAAATTAAAATGAGCCATGAAAACTTACAAGATAAATTCATAATCCTTATGTAATTATTGTCATATATGTTATATGATAATTCATATTATGTTATCCGGGAGAAGAAGAAGGATGAGGCAAAGAATATATGTAGATTAGCGTCAAAGCCTCATATATGTCGCTCGTGACACGAATCTCGCTTATCATGATCACTGCTTGTAATACAAGCCAAATAATACATCGTCTAATAGGCGCAATATCGCTGACAAACATTTGATGTCATGCATGCACATAAGAAGTGGATCTTTGAGTCTTTCTCAGCGGATTTTCATACATTTAATTGCATAATTTTAAAAGAAGTCATCTTTACTACATTTTAATACAATTAATATACATCATGACTGTATTATATTTCTAACCCATCAACAGAGGTACAGTCAAATATTTATTATAGATAATTAATTAATTAAATATATAACAAGATAAAAAAAACTTTTTATGTACCACGTTTTTAAATTGTCTGTTGAATCATATAAACTTGACAACTCCATGTATTAATAATTTAGAACAAATAAGGCAATTAATAAATGAGTCAACAAATCATTTTGCTATTTTGCAACAAACAAACAAATATAGAATACTGAAAAGTCATTTTGATTTCCATAGTAACGCACGTATACATTAACAATTTAGTTGCCAGGACCACCCGCTTAGCAACCGATAATAATGGATTAGATTACGGATTTCTTCCGAAATAACTTTTCATACAAAACATAATTAACTGAAAATGAATTCAATTCTACTTAAATATGGCTAAAAGTATTAAAAGAATGCATTGGCATCGTGTTTTGATATATTCTAAAAGTTTCAAATGTCTAGCTAGTCAGAAAGTTAGCTAAAAATTGATTGCAAGATTTGTACTGGATAAAAAACCACCGGACAAACAAGAATACGAGCTAAGAAAAACGTGGTAAAATACATAATAATCAACACAAATAAGCAACACGGGCATACAAAAGGAAGTCGTAATTTTTTAACGCAGCAAAATTGCCCTTTGTGATGACCAGTTCAGACGGCCCGATGGGCCCAACCAATAGCTAATTGGAGCGACTTCTTCCCTTTGCTTCTCTTTGTTATTGTGAACAACGACATATTGTTATTTAGTATTAAAAGGATTGATACTATTTTTAATTAAATTGAAGTTGGCTATGATACTGTCTGAAGCCTGTTTTAGCGTAGTACCAAAAACGGGTAAATTTAATGAATATCACTACATTACAGTAATGGCAGTCTTTATAGATTTTAGTTAGATATTTTTGACATATTCTGCAAGACGTGTCCATTTATTGGGTGGTATATAATATATTATACAGTAACGCAACAGCATCTGTCAACCTCCATAAACCATCGCGCAAATTTCTTATCAGCAAAGGAGTCTGACAAGGTGATACAATCTCACCTAAACTATTTACAGCTACCCTTGAACATTTATTCAGACAACTTGACTAGAATGATAAATGGATTCGCATAAATGAAGAATACATGAGTCATCTGCGCTTTGCCGATGACATAGTAATACTCAGAAGAACTTCAAATCAGAATACAGGAACTCGATAAAGTAAGCAACAAATTAGGCTTGAAAAGAAATGTAACAAAGACGAAAGTCATATTCAACTGCTTTGCGAGCCAAAAAGAGATCCTCATCAATGGCACTCAACTCGAACAAGTGAAAAACTACATTATCTGGCACATCAAGTGTCAATAGATGGATGTATATTTAATGAAATTGTTCGCAGAGTAAAGCTTGTCTGGAGTGGTTTTGGCCGCCTGAATAATGTCTTCAAAAAAGACCTTCCACTGTGTCTAAAGCGCAAAGTGTTCAACCATAATCACATATTATGCATGTGAAACATGGACTTTAAGTAAAAGAGAAATCCAGAAACATAAAGAAGCACAGCGTGGTATGGAAAGGTGCATGCTGGGCATAACGCGAAAGGACAAAAAACGGGATGATTTGATAAGAAAACAGACAATAGTTTGCAATATAATAGAGTTCGGTAAAAAAAACTCAAATGAAAACGGGCTGGACAAATCTAGTCATCCAGTAATATCCAAGAGGAACAAAACGTCCGCAAGGTAGACCTAGAGGCCGCTGGATCGATGAAAATAATGGTTTAGCTCTGTGGAAGTACGTGGGAACGTAAGGCACAGGATTGAGAGAAGTGTAATCAGCTTGGAGAGGCCTTCATGCAGCAGTGGATAGATTCAGACTGATGATGAAGAAGATGATGATATCCTGTTATTTAAAAAAAGAAAGAATTATTTCAAAAGATTTATACTAATAATATACCTAATTCGTTTCACTTTATGTCTCAATATTGAATACGTTTGGACAAATTTAATATTCACCACTGTATTAAAAGACGATTTCTGCCTACGCGAGTTACTTGTGTGAAAATGTGTGATGTGTGAATTTTATTTGATATATGATTCTAAGAAAATTCTCGCTGCCAGACCACTTTTGAGTACTGAAAATTGTAGACGGCAGAGAAGAAAATTATAAGCTTTTATTAAATAATATGTAACCTCTATTTGTCGTTACCCTTACCGGAAATGATACCATATTTATTAACATGGCTTTGACGGCTTACACGACTTCATAAAAAGAGGTTGAAACGTATATATTTTCAACAAGAAAATATAATAATATAATTCATCTAGTTTCGAAGGCTGTGAACTCTACCTTTAACATTAGAAGATTTAACGTTGCTAGTTTATAGGACTTCTAAAGCTCTTCAATAAGTATTGGTTTAAAACTCTTCCTTGCTGGATCCTAGGTGAGGATGCTCAGAGATTCTTTCATTATAGAGTATTCTTAAATATGGATCCATTAGTCCTTATGAGGTTTCCTATAAGCTTGTTTTAGAGCGTGTTTAGAAGAAATTTCTTCGACATCTTTATTTTAATGTATATAAATATTTTCCTTTTGACAGTTTCTCAAACGAGTATTTTCCGACTAACTTTCTTCAAGGCATGCTCGCCTTTTATTCTTTTGAAGCTCTCAAAGCATTTTCCCTGCTCTCACGTGGTATAGTTTCTAATCCTGATGTTCTGGAAAATTTGAACTTTTATGCACCCGTCAATTACATGCGTGGTCGCAGCAATGAGCTATTTTAAGTAAAAGCTGTTTCCTCATGTCAGAATCACCAGGCACCAATAGCGAGGACTGTGCGGCTGGTCAACACACTCCCTAGAGATGTAGACAATTTTAGTGATACATTTTTTTTAAAATTCTATTTTATTAATTTGTATTTTTATTGAATTATTATTATTTTTTCTCTACTAAGTTGATTTAAGTATCTGTACTTTTTATTTTATTTACATCTTGAATTAATAATGTGCTATGTGTCCAATGTGTCTTTTTTAAATAAATAAACCATACGATTAGAATGAAGGGAGTTAAAGTTTTGGGTGTACAAAATTATTCGAGAACGATTGATTGATATTTCAATAGTTTGGATGTGAACGATAGTGCTTTTGTAACCATCAGATTTCATACTGGTTACTTTAACTGAGTGGATAAAACGATGGGTCTAATGTAAAAGTTAGATCAGCATTTTCTATCTTATCTGGATTGTAGTGGTCAATGCTTTTCTTTGGTATTTTTTTATCCGGAGCTCAGAATATATGGGTAGGTACTAATACCACCTCTTTTGTACGTTAGCTTTCACTAGGTACATTATTCTTAAAAGCCAACAACATAGTACAGATGATTGATAGATAGTGTACTGATAAAACACAAATAGAGTATACCTGTTTTATAATTTAAGGCTTATTTATCACTATACTTATAATTTAAAAAAAAATATATCGATCATCACAGTTAGTAATTGTGATGAAAATCAACTGTATTATACAATAATTTAAATTTAAAACAAAATGTATAATAATATTATTCATAGTGGACTGTAATTGATTTTATTGAAATTATTGTGATGGTGGATGTGGATTCTAGAGGCGGATGTGTTAGGATGCCAGACACTAATCTTATTGCTGTTTAAACTGGCTCTAGGATCTGGTTGTACTATCACTCGCGTGGTATTGTTTTTGGGTTACCCGGTGCGCGGCACTTGACAGTAAACTTTTGACAAGAGCCGGTATCACGGCTTGCCAGATGTTCAGAATTATTGCTTAGACGACGGCCAAACTATATCAAGTTGACCCGGATATGGTTTTTATATAATATAATTTTTTTTTCTAGTATAGAAATATTGAAGAATGAGCTTTTGAAATAGTATGTTTGGGATGAGGGCAGCCTATGGTTTTAAAGAACCAGTGACCCAGTACTACTTTATTTAGCACTACATTACTGGCGCACCTACAAGTAACACTATAATACTATTATTGAAAAAGAAGTTTAATACATAATTTATTTTTAAGGCTATACTTCAGCTGAGGCATGGTCTAAAAAGATCGTGACTAGGCGATGCGCAGATTGTGCAAATGACGTGAGCCGAACGAAATATAATTTGTCATAAAAATTCAACATGCGTTCTTTTAATGTTATGTTTATTATTATATTCGTAATAATAATAGTATATTCATTGACATGTTTTCTTTTTCAAGTACATGCGGAACGTTTTTTCATCATCTTTCAAGCCATCTTTACACGATTTAAGAATATATTCCTCCGACGCCATCACAAAAAAAATTGGCGTGCGAACAGGTCGACTATCGCTCTCAGACTGGCAACGCGGCCGAAATTTCGTTCCACATACTGTTGAAAATATTATTTGCCGTTTCACTTATGTACGCTCTTAAGAAATTATGTACCATCTCAATACTTGAAATAGCTTTACCTGAGGCGATGAAACTGTAGCGTCAAAGAATACAGTTACAAAAATAATGACAACCATTTATTGTAATGATGCCATTATTTTAAGGGAAGGCTGGCGGTAATAAAATGCCGTGGCCCGTTGGCTAAACGAGGCAAAAAATTGTATTGTAATAGATTAATTTTCTTGTACATTGGCTGGCGTGGATGTGCCAATTTCACCTTGTTTCCTGTCACCTCTCACACCAGCGGCCGTTGGCGCCAATATACCTGGCACGACTGCGCACGCGTCCGCTATATTTCTGCTCCTACTCTGTGAGATAACCTCCCTTCTCCACCGTCGCCCCTTTGAAAGCCGTCATAGATAAATTGAGGCGTCCGATTTGGAAACTTATTATCTTTTTGTATCTTGAGGGTCAGTCGCAAAAAAGCAGCAACAATTACGGCAGTCTAGTCTCGTATTCCAGGCACTCTATCCCTCACATTTATAAGATAACTGGTTGAACTATATATTACCATCACCTTATTATTAAAACCTCGTACGTCTGTATCAGAAGAATGTTGAGGGGATGAAAAAAACGTAATAAAAACAATATTTTAAACACCTCTATAATCGATGAATACACTACAAGGTTTTAATTCCATGGTTGAAACCTCGAGACATACGAGTTTTTTTTTTAATTTGTCGATAGATGGACAGCATACTAGTTTAGAGAACCGTGGTTTTGATATGATGTTTTTTTGTTTAATTTTTTTTGAACAATCTTCATTTTTCCATAATATCGGACTTACAAGGTTTTAATAGTAAAAATAAATAATCTTTCATAAACCAATCTGTCCATAGAACTTCAGTCTTAAGCAATTTTATCTTTTTGAGTAAAACTTCTTTAGCCACGGGTTGAAATGAAAATTGACAATTATGGTGACAATTAATACCGCATTTCGTTACCTCTGTCTCACTCGCAGCACCCGCCAGTAAAGGAAACGGCCAACGTTTGCATCGTGCATTGCAGATAAATGATCTACCAGTTATTTGCTACGGTTCAAATGAGGTGGATTAGCGCTGTATTTGCTGGATATGTATAATAAATTATTATCGATGACTTACGTATCATTAACCAAATTAATTAACAGTTAATTAACGATAGTATCACATTCACATAGCTTAAAGTAAAGGAGTCTTAAAAAAATCTTCTTAAAAATTCTTCTCCACCATACAATCAATCTCTACAATATACCCAATCTCATGCCTACTTTAAACTAAGGAATTATAAAGAATTTTTAATACCTACTGCAACATCCGAAAAGAACTAGAGAGGGGCCACGACGAAACCCAACATTTGTAGCGCCTTTTTACAAATAGCATTTTGGCCACTGAATGTCAGTTCACTGTCAAACATAATGCCAAGATTCCTTAATAGTATGTATCTACTAACCTTATATATTTACCTAAAAATAATTATTATTATTAACGTTACATACATAATATATCTGAGACGCAATTTGCAGTTTATTGAACATATTATTCAGCGCGGACCAGATAACCTGGAGAGACTGGTGGCTTTGGGTAGCCTTCAGGGAAGGTAAAATAGAGAAAAAACATCTAGAGCGACCGAGTGACAGAATTTCAAGGTTGTCACGATTCAGGAAGAAGCGTTACAAAATTTTTGTTTATTAACAAAAAAAAAACATTTTGATCAGTCAATCAAAATACGAATTGATTGACCCTCCTTGAAATTTTAATACTCAAAATATGGGACCAATTTAATAAATTATGGATGTGGATGAAAATTTTCTTTATATAGAGTATTAATATATCAAATTGATTTTGTAAAATAGGATTAAATTAATAATTAATCAATTTCAAAGTAAGTTTTCTGACAGGCCTGCACTCAGACGTCATTATAATTCTCAAAAAGTTACTTAAGTGTGGCAAGCCGCAAGGGAAATATTTGTTAATATTCCTTTACTAACAAACTTAAGTTTGAATAATAAATTAACATTTTCTTTTACAAGAATTTGCTGTGTTAAAACAAAATTAATAATTGAGACACAACAAAATAATATGTTGGATTTACAAGTATGAATATTTTATTTTCTTAGAAACAATCTACGCTTTTTATAAAAATATCATCATCTGTATAATACATACAAACAAAATTTGTCCAATTATATTATATTCGTTCTTTGAGTAATTTAAATATATCTAAGGAATGAGACCACTTTAGAAATTAGCCACCCAAAACGAGTTGTTTATTTTGAACATCCGATGGTTTCAATGGCAATAAATAAATAATATCGGCCAGACATCATTTTGTTTTTTTTTCCTTCGTATTAATTTTCATCGCTCTTTTTTCACTACAATATTGCATTGAAAAATTATAATCGTTATCATTGTAGCAAAAATAAAATGTTTAGAAATGTTAGAGATGACCTCAGACGGAAACCATGCGGTGCTTCAAAGAATCTTATCAATATTTATCAGTCTACGAGCACATCTTTCCGGCATTATATAACTACACCTATTGAATAGTATTCTTGAAGTATACGTAGCTCCTAGCACGTGGATACCCAGATCTAATATTATCTTCTTTACTTTTCGTGTACATAACAAGAATCATAGCTTATTGTTACTACTAGTGCCATTCTACACGAAACGCCCCGGTTCAACCGCTACCACCGAACCACCGAACAGAACCATTGGAATATAATAAACCGTTGTTTTAAATCAACGTATTAATTAAGTGCCAGTTACTAGCCGATGTCTGTCTGGATCACTCCAAATTTTTAGTTATACTTGCACTTACGTTACAGTGCGTACTAACAATTTCTTTTATTCAACAAATAATATATAAATATTATTTTTAGATAAAATTCGATGCCCGACGACACTTAATTAATACCTTGATTTAAAACAGAAAAAACCGATAGCCAACATTAACGCAGTTCGATCACCAATTTCATGTAAAAATTACTAGTCAACTTCATCGTAATTAAGTAAAACGCACTTAAGTTAATTGGTAAAGCACATTGGCGCAAATCTAATGGTTACGTCATCTTCAATTTATGTCAAGTACCGTCGGGCGTCGTATTTTTCTAAAAAGATTTTTTCTAGCGAGTATAATAATATGTATAAGGTGTTTTCGAATTAGGTATATTATTATTATTATAATAAAATAATATATTGTAATGATTTTCATTGATATATAGGTACATATATATCTAATAATATACCATAAATAATTAATAATATAGTCGTATCATCATCAGCCGAGGCCAATCCACTGCTGGATGAAGGCCTCCCCAAGCTTCTTCCAACTCTCTCGATCCTGTGTCATTCGCTGCCACGTATTTCCGCCGAACTTTACCAGTTCGTCAATCCAGCGGCATTTAGAGCGACCCTGTGGCCGTTTTGTGCCCCTAGGATACCACTGGATGACGGCATTTGTCCAGCGACCGTCCTTTTGGCGAGCGATGTGCCCTGCCCATCTCCATTTCAGCTGTTTGGCAACGTCTATTACATCACGTACTCCTGTCTGCTTCCTAACCCATTCGTTTCTCTTACGGTCTTTTCGCGTGATGCCCAAAATACACCTCTCCATGCCTTGCTGTGCGACTCTTAGCCTTTGGACATTTCTGATGTTAAAGGTCCACGTCTCGCAGCCATACGTGAGCACGGGTAGCACACATTGGTCGAACACCCTACGCTTAAGACACAATGGTAGGTCACTTTTGAAGATACTATTCAGACGTCCGAAAGCACTCCATCCCAGCATTGTTCTTCGAGCAATTTCATCGTGCATGCTTTCGTCTATGGACACCTGCTGTCCGAGATAGACGTAGCTGCTGACTTGCTCGAGTTGGGTACCATACTCGTATACATACATATTATTATAATCACAGGTACATAAATTAAATAAAATCCCTAAAAGGAAAAAAATAACTAACTATCAAAGTATAAAGTTAATAATGAATGATGAAAGTTTCGCGAATGTAAAGAGATTGTTATCTAAAAGAAATTCTATTCAAAAAGTTTTTTATGACTCGACAATGTCAAAACCTCAAAAATATCTCCTTAAAGAGCAGATATACAGTATGTATAAAAAATCGTTAATATATTATCTTTCTAGTAACTCCCTCCATTCGTTATCGATCTGTGGATTCTGTATGGCATATCAGAGTGATGATTGTACATTTTTTAGTCATGCACTTGACCTACGTATTTACTATTTAGTTAACATGTCCGTATTATTAAAAAATCAATTTTGAATATACCTACTTACACAAGATTTAAGAATGATAAAATTGTATTATTGAAAATACTTCAGAAACTTATTTGCATTCACAATTTACTTATAATATCTCATTCTTCTTTTTCTTGGTATTTACCTCGTGGCCAAGTATCGTAATGCAGTCATCTTCTGAATAAATAAAGCTCAAATTACTTACTTAATTTGAGTCTAGGACAATTTGGAGCCGGGACAACTGGACGCCACGCAATTCGAAAATAAATAGACGTTAGGTACTTTTAAAAAATATATTTAATATAATATATGTTGGTGGGAATTTAAATATTCACATGTAAATAATGATTTAATCGTGCAATTCCGTGCGTTCCAATGAGAAAAAAGTTTTTTTTAATTTTATACCGGCCTAAGGCACGGCGATTCTCAATCCGTAATAAAAATAACAATATATTAAGAGTAAAACGAATTAAAACTACTAATTAGTAGATAGAAACTGATTAAAATTCCTCATCTACGTTCTGTAAACGTGTCTACGACAGTGCGGCGTCCAATTGACCTGGCGTCCAGTTGTCCCATTCCCCAAATTATACCTCAAGCCAATCGTCTGCGCCGATTACCTCCAATCGTGAAATGCCATTTTGGATCACTCCCTTCTACAGTCGTGGCCAAATAGCCATAATCAAATCAATTATCACTGATCGTTGATCGTTGATTGAATATGAACAAAAGACATGAATTATTATATTATTTTAACCACGTTTCTAATGAACGATCCAAAGCGACATTTCATAATTGGGGGAAATCGGCAAAGACGATCGGCATTACAATCTGCCAGTCTAATTTGGCCTTAAAGCGTCGTTGACATTTAGCTACTTTACAAGCTACAAGCCGGCGAATTTAGAATCTGCTTGTAAACTCGCCCAGTGTCATCATCGAACTAGCTAACAAGCAGATTGTAAACAATCTACCGAGAAAATTTGAAAGCCAGACTACTTTACTCGCTACTCGCTGGCATGTGGGCCGATCTGCGTCTGCGCAGTAGAGCCATAGTGACGAACCCTCCGGTAACAAAACGAACTACTCAATACGTCCTGTCAAATACTACAAAAAATGACAGGTTCAACTCGCTAGCTTGATGGCTTCTGAGCGAGTGGAAAGTTTTGTGTGTCATCATCACAATCGCACTAACTGACACGCCGACTAGCTGCTTGTAAAGTAGCTCAATGTCATCGACGCTTTAGAATCTCCAATTATCATGGCCATCTGCTTCTGTTAGGCCAAAGTGAAGGCTGCCCCCAGTAAGCTCCTTCATTTGATTACTCCAACGCGCCGTAACTCTTCATCTGCTTCACCCTGTCTCAACCACCAGCCTCTCCAAGTGATCGGTTCCGCGTTAAATGATTTCTCATAAAGCTGCAGAACGCGTCTCAGACTTACTGTCGAGAAATGTTACTTTATCTAGTTTATGTATAATTTAACACTTATTGGCAGTGACGTCCCGTGGCGGTAGGCAGATTGAGCGTCGCTTGAGGGCGGCAGTTACTCGATGGGTGGCAAATCGAAGAAAATCATTTGGTATATATATATATAAATAGCTACCTAAACTTAGTAATAACGAAAATATCTTTCCATTAAAAAAATCAGCTCACTGGTTTTGTCGGGTTTGCGATATCTAGTTTACTTCCGTTACCCTTCGACGTCCTTGGTGACCAGAAATGACACGTGCAGATTTGCGAATAATTATTCTGATATTTTTTTAGTAATGTATCCATACAACCCATTTCTTCGATATTGGACTCGTGAAAGGATGATAAAAATAATGTATAAAAAAATGGGGCGGCATTTTATCTGAGGACGTCACTGATTGTTAGTGTTTCATAAATAATTACTAATATTGCCTGGAGAAACAAAAATGACGGGCATGTATTGCATATGTGAAAAGGTTGGGAAACAAGCTAAGCTTGAAGATTTTTCTTCTACACCTAATAAAAAAAAATAGTATTTTTTTGCCTAGTGCAATTAAAACTTACAACTTTACTCTTGCCGTCCAAGTTAGTGCTCATATCTCATATATTAAACAATCCATCCATCTGTCATTCATGATATATTACTTCAGCCAAACAAAAATTTTAAATTTTAATCATATTATAATCGTGATCTATAAACAGCTGTCACCAGGAGTTATCCAATTTTTAATTATAACTCACCTAGACGCGTATTGCCAAACTCTACTTATCAAAAAGAAAGGCATAGGCAAATCTTGCGCTTACATTGATATAGCTTTTGGTGACCGCATTTCAACCTCAGCCATAATATAGACTACAGCTCTAAACCCTAATCAAAAATCAGCATATCGCAGTAGCTTTTGGCGTGAACGATGCCTTGCGCCCACATATAATCCAATGCCAAATCCTAATCGCAATGAAGTAAAATAAAATAATAACTATGTCTCGCGAGTCCTTCACTAAATAGAACACACTATAAACCAGTCACTTTAAACCACTTCGATTTCGCTGTCACACAAGGAATGTAGATTTTCACTACATAAGAATTTTCACCTAAACACCCAGCAATTTCACCTCAATTTTCTCGCTGTTTCTGTGTATTTCTATGGAGATTCGCTGCGCGGGGTCCCAGGGGAGACCTCTTGCAGTTGTCAGCACATGTCAAGAGACACTCACCTTTCTCACAATCTCTCCAGGAATCTTTTTGCCACCAGACGAAAGGAAAACTTCCATCTATTTTTTTCTGTTAGCTTTCACTTAAGTGAGTACTCGTTATTAAGACGGAGACGATATTGATAGTCATAATGTGTATAACTTGTATAATTTTCGTTATCAATATTGATAAGCAATTATTGTAGGGTAGTTCGTATTTTCAAAATTGCTGGCCTATTTTTAAAAATAAATGAGGTTGTTGTTGCGTGGATGTTTGGAAGACAGTTTATTAATATAATACAATGAATATAATAATAAGGATGATAACGTGAGATTATAATCGCAGGTAATGAGATCTGGTGAGATCGATGTGACTAAGAAATCGATTATATTAATGAACTGAGAGACTTGATACGAGTAGAATGACGTTGACTATGTCAAATGGAGGACTCGTCACAATAGTAGTGCGTCTCGTGACGGACTCGATGAGTTGAGTGAGGATACTTGCATGTTCCTTTCAATTTATATAAATTATTAGCAAGTAAAATAAAACAGTAGGTACATATAATACAAGAGATATTGTCGCAATAACCAATCATAACAGACCCTACTGATTTAGTTATGATTGAGGAAACGCTGACAAATATTATCGCTTTATTGTTTTGTTTTAACAAAAAAATATACATATTCAAATGTGCAATAATCATTTCCTCAATCACAACTAGGCCAGTAGGGTATGTTTTAATTGGTAATTAAGACAATATCTCTTGTTATATATAATATACTGTATTTATATAAATTAGAAGGATCCTCACTCAAGTCGTCAAGTCCCTCACGAGACATACTACTACTGTCATGAGTTCTTCAGTCGATATAGTACATGAGTTATTCCACTCGAATTAAGTTTATCAGTTATCGATCTCACCAGTACATCATTATCAGAGATTATAATCTCCATGTTCACATCTTTATTAGAATATTATTTCATTTCTGTACCGACGTGAAACGTCAGTCCACATCCAAACAATATATACTATACCAGTCGTATTACCACCAGTAAAATTTTATTTTAGATCAGCTATCATAATTAACCATCAATTGCAGATATCTACAAGTCTATCGAGTGAATTAATTTAATTACTTAGATTCAATCTTACATTCTCCTTATAACCAAAGCAATAACTGATTCGATAGGTTTGACTTATTAATTCTAACAATTACATTTAATGTATCCACATAAATAATGTTACTGTCAATGAATGGAATTCAAGATTTATATATCATAGTCAAGGGAAAATAGAATTAATCATACTTTTTTCCCTTTCATAACATATTATGTCTTATCAAATAATACCTATTATTAATAATTAAAGAGTGTTTTTACACCCTACAAATATTTTATTTTACGTAGTCACTGTGGTTGTTCTGGACAAAGCGTATTTTGATCGTCCAATTTTGGGTCTTTTTTCAAGCACTGCTGGCAGCATTTCACGAATAACACGAGAAATGTTGGCTTTCATGTCGATTGCTAGTTTATCAGAATAAACTAATAACTTCACGTAACCTCACAAGAAATAATCGAAAGGTATAAAATCGCATAACCTTGGAGACAATTAATTGACAGGTCCATTTCACGAAATCAGCTTATGGCCAAATTTTGATTTCCTGTTATAACCATATCTCGTTCAGATTAATGTTATGCATATCTTTATTTAAATCGTTGAGCATGGTCCAGTAACTATCTCCATTGACAGAAACGCGAGCTTCGGTCTCGTTTTTGAAGAAATAAGGTCCAATGATGCCACCAGCAAGTAAACAGCACCAAACAGTGTTTTTTGAGGATGTAATGAAATCTGTAAGATGTCTTCTTGTTAGATATCAATCCAAGTTTGCTTATTAACAAACCCATTAAGCTCATCGCTGAACGCAAACTTGCGGTAAAACAATGTTTATAAATTGCGCGAAATGGCGACTAATTTTTTAAATAAATTTGGATCATTTGTGAGCGTCGTTCAACTGTGAATCTATTCGTGATGATTTCTTTTTTCAATGACTTTACAATCCGGTGTGGATCTTGCCCACCTCACAAAGAGATTTTGTAATATTTTTTTCCAGATTATACAAACATCTCACATCAAGTTAGAAAGTCAGCGTAGTATCACAGCTCGGTTTAACAGTTAACCTTTTCGTATGTTATATCTAAGCAAAACAAGCACCTATTACTAGTTTACTCTTTTGATTGAAATATTATATTATTCGAAATTCAAATATTATATGCTTTTTGATTTTATGTTTTACAAATCAATTAAATAGACAACAGTGAATCAAGGCACGCTCTCTTTTACTTGCACATTACTTCATCATTCCACCATTCCGATAGGACAAATTTACTTACTCGTGTTAAATTGTTGCATGTAGATTATTCCAGAATATTTTCATGTAGGCTTCCGCACCGTAGTACTTATATTTAAACCCATTAATGATAATCAGTGAGGATGGAGATAGAGATACAACTAGTCAACATAAACGTATTACTAATCATACGCTATGCTTTACTGTATAAGCTTACTCTCAGTTTATGCACTCATTATTCATGAACAAATTGTTTAAAAGTATAGAACTGAGTTGTTATTTTTAAATTTAGTTAATATTGACGACCGTCTTATTTCAATTTGAACTTGTAAGATGTTGTAGGTACAATTAAGTTTTCCCTTTACGGCAAATTTCTAGACTAAATTCACATCTATTATATCAAAATAATGTAGAAACTTTTAATAAAATTTAACATGATACGCTAAGACAATATTATCTATAAATTATCAATTTAATATAGCCCGCAGAAACGTAGTTAGTGGACTGATCGCCTGTTTATAAATACGTGGCTCGAGAGTTGATAGTACGTACAAGTCACGTATAAATGATATTATAACTAAGCGTCGTAAAAATTCATGGTTTTGATCCAAATAAACTGACTATATAAACTGTCGCTGACTGAAGAAAATAGCGGTTTACTAGCAAAGTGAAGCGGAGAGTTTATGGTCGTAGAACTACGTACATCAGTGAGGATGGTTCTCGCAAAATTATTATCATAATAATTGTTTATTATTATTTTTGGTGTTGAATGAATATATTATGCATAGTGACTGAGCGAACAGCCTCGCGTGGACGTGAGGCAGCTTCGCTATAGAAAATATACGAGGCAAAATACTCAGTCAGTACGCGACTCACCCGAATCAAACGCACGTGCCGCCTCGGCCAAGCATTGCCACAACCGATCCAATCGTTATTGGTTTATCGATGCTCAAAGGTGCTACGCGCGGCTGCCTCGCGTGATTTTAATTTTGTCGCGAGCGATTTTTGCAAAGCAAATGCCGGAGGCTGCCCGCACAGTCAGTACGCCTAATAAGTGGTTTACTTTATACAATGCAAACGTTCTAGTCGGTTAAGATCTTACATGCGCGTAAAATGACTGCTGGAACGCTATTATTGAAGTCGATGTTTTGTCACCTATCTAACCAACCTTGATAGTTCTATCCATTTAAACCTGATATTTTCCGACTATGTCTGATACTAATAAGATCATTATGGGCTTCCGCAGAGTGGAGGTTTGTTTTCACAGATTTTTTTTTACGAAAAATGGATGTCAGCACTTGCTATATAATATATGTACTTATCAGACCCAGGATTCGAATTTGGGATCCATAACACTATAGGCTGACGCTTAAGCCGCGCGGCCATCATGGGCGAATGATAAACCGTGTAAACCTGATATTTACCGTAAGCAAACAAGATACTTAGTATTATTTGTGTATTCCAATGCGCCTAAGTTGGCTCTCATATCTAAGCTCACCTCGTGTGCCGCAAAGCCATAAATCAAACCTTTCAAGAACGGCGATCCAGTGTTGCTTGTGAAGACCGCGCACATCTACCTAGCGACAGTCGCGCGTAGCTTTCGAAACGTAAAGATATTTGAATGCGGCGATCGGAAAGCCGGTATAAGAATGACCAATTCGTATGTGTTTATATGAGACCTGGTGACTCAGAGCCCGAGAAGCATGCAGCTTGTCGATTGCAACAGCAGGTGTTTTTTTTTCAAACTAAACAGTCGCATTCGACCAATCTGCGGAGCTCCATTTGGCAACGTGTGTTTTATGAATAACGATGATATCAGATGGACGTATTTGACACGTTGTAAACGAGACGAGTTTTGATGTGAGAGCCGGCTTACCCTCTTTGTGAACATTATTATCTAGCGGTTAGCGATCTGCTTTACCGAAAGATCTTGAGCATCTGACGTGTACTTAATTGTATAACTTTTCGTTCGTTACGTTTGTTTCTTCACGCGTTTGACTCAAAATAGAATGAGTTGTATTAAATTATCTGAATCAAACGATTGTATGTGTAGCTGTATTAATAACAAATGTATTATTTTATTCTTCTATTGGCAGCGCCAAAAAAAATGGCGGCTTGTGCTCTGATTTTAAATCTGTTGCTTTGTTTGCATAACCTACGTATGTATTTCTTAGTGTTGCTTTTGGCTGCCTGCACAAAATTGACAAAGAAGTCTCTTTTTAATCTCTTTTAAATGCAAATTTCAGTTTTGATACCATAATGTCAAATTGTTGTCGAACTTAATTACACACTATCCAATTTGATGAATGTTAAGTATGCGAGGTTTATTTTGACAACGTCTGCACATTAACTTACTATGTATGTAATTAACTAATTAATATAGTATAGCCGAGCGAAAAACATGCCCGCCTATAATGAGGGTCCTAGGTTTGAGTGCCGAGTCTTGCAAATACACATATCGTTTTTCAATGTGGGGCCTAATTGGTTGAGCAAGTGGCTAATATCCATTTCTCCTAAAAACAAAAATACCTTAATACAAACCTCCATTCTGTGGAGATCTATATGATCTTCTAAGGATCGGACATGGTCAAAATAAATAACTAATTAGGTTGTGAGGGTCTGCAATTATATTGGTATATTTCTCTTAAAATGAACGTACAATATTCAAAGTCACTACTTGTAGTTAACTTAACCAGTAGACCAGAGTTCTTTGTTTTCTTCATTTTTATACATTGTAGGTATAGAAGTTTTTTCAACATTTTTGCATGTAACACTTTCTTGACATAATTACCGAGCAGTTAGCATCCTACCTTGTCAAATACAAACACAATATAAAAATATGTACTAGGGATTCGAATCCCGGGATCCCGAACTATTTTCGATACCTATGAATCCCGGGATTGGTAAACATAATCCCGAAACTTTCGGGATTCAGTTTTTTTTATCAATTTTTATGGAAAATAAAATAAAAACGAATATATAACAGAAAAAATACTTTTTAATAACATACAAATACATTAGAAATACACTGAGTTTGAATGAAGTTTGATTTATTACCCATGTGTTGCCAATTCATTTTATTTTTTCACATAAATTAATAAAAATGAGAAAGATTAGAAAAAATAATGCTTCGCACTTTTAACAAAATGATTCCACAATGTTTTTTAATGTATTTGTCATTTTTTTTTATTTTAATTGAACTTGTATTTGTTATCTTTTCACAAATAAATAAAACTGTTTTAATTTCACATTATTATTTATACATAATAACAATATTATTTACTCCATTAAACCTATGTATTTCCAAGATTGAACTTACACAATATAAACATTAAATGTTTTAAATAGTATAAATTATACTAAATTTATTTTTGACCGATTTCATCAACGTTATTTGTATATATAGCAATTTTATATTAACTATTGAAAAAAAGCCAATCCTGGGTCCAGTCCCGGGATCCCGGGATCGTCAAATTGTAATCCCGAAATCCCGGGATCAAGATTTTGATTCGGGATTGTATTCCTTACTATGTACATTAAAAAAACATTTTCGGCATAATAGTATCGAAAGTCTAATTGCCCATTCCACCGATAACGTTTGGTATACAGTTTAATTAATTAGGATACGTTAGTACTTAGTGTGTTTTACTACAGGCGATTTCTTTTGGTTTTATTAAGCAGCATTTTTATTTGGGCGACCTATTATTTGATGACCCACATCTTTTTCCTCTTGCGCCATTGAACGCGCCAGATGCCCGATTTTCCCCGAATTAAGCGAGGGGGTTTAATTACATTGCCCAAGCTTTTTATGTTTACTACCTCATTTTGATGTGTAATATATTATGTATAATATTATACTGTCCGCGTTCACTATTATCAATCATTGGATATGAATAAAAATCGCGGTAATGATCAATCACGTCGGGGTCAACATATATTTGAATGGATTTATATTAACCCCGTATCCGGAAATTTGTACGTAAATAGTTCACCGCAGGACACTTATTCGTGCGCCGCAGTACGTGAAACATGAGTTCGTGTAACATTTAATCAAATGACGAGTTCTTCGTTGAACATTTCACCGTGGAGTATTATTTGTACGGAGATGTCTTTACTAGGTTAGGTCTATTTTCCGTTTGAGAGTTTACTATCGTCCGATTCGAAATGCGATGATGGCCATTTCCATAAACTTACCCTGCTAAGTAAAAATACAATGTTTTTGATTTTAATGAAATGATAACCTATGTTTTAAACTACCCTTTCTCTTATTGTATGTAAAATTATTGGATTGTTTTAACATAGTCTCTAAATATACACTAATCCAATAATTTTACATAATATAAGAGAAAAAGTAGTTTAAAACTTGGATTCTCATTTTAATATAATCAAAAACACTGTCTTTTTACTATAAATAGTATACTATAGTATACTATAAATAGTCAAAATCAATGCATACAAGTGTATCAAAATTGCACCCTTTTTATTTGAACTGGGTTTGTAATAATTATTATATTCGTAATTTTATTATTGTGTAAATTCTGAAAATTGAAAATAAAAATATAGCTACATTTTATCGAATATACAAAATTTGAAAACGCTTCTGAGAAAATATATAACTAATAAAAAAAATTACGGCACCCCGCAGGAATTGAACCTGCATCTCTCGGCTTTTTAAAATTAATCTATAAGTATTTACTTATTTATTATATATTATTCGATTAAACGCGCAAGGCAAGAAATGTTTTTTTTTAATTATCTAATTATTAATGATTTTGGATACAGTGCAGTCATGACAACAATATTAAGCACGAATATTTTAGGCTCTGCGATAGGAGCTTACCTATTTCATACAATTCGACAGAGTGGCTGAAGTTACGAGACGTAAAGTCCATACGAAAAATATTCAGAATTATTTCACACACAATCGGACCCTTTGATGGCGCGCTGTGGCATATTTTTAATACCTTTGCAGATTGTTTTATAACTGTGTAATACTATAAAACATACCTACATATACATGTCTGGTTGGATTGCGACAAATGTTAACTAATGGCTCTTACAATATGCTCTGAAGCACTTTCTATTTTTTCAAAAAAGGATTTTTCCTATTAGTCATTTATTTTCACAGGGGTGTTTTCAAATTATGTATGTTACATCATCAATCTTGTGAATTATTCGTTGAATAAAAATAATAGTTATTAGATTTTATTATTAATTCTCAAATAATATCCCATCTAAGATTTAAACCAATATTTAGTTTTAAAAAAACCAAGTTCAAATAAAAGAGTAAGTATAAATAATTTGAACTACTTTTGTGTATTTAAGTTGCCTTGGGCGGCAAATCGAGGAGAATCATTAGGTATATATTTATAAATAGACACCTAAACAGCTTAGTAATAACAGAAATATCTTTCCATTAAAAAAACAGCTCACTTGGAAACAAAATGTAGATATAAATTAACATACAAGGTTTAACAGGACTTTATTTTTGACGGGCTCGCAATGTCTAGTTTACTTCCGTTTTCTTTGGAGGTTACGTCATTGACGATCGGCAATGACACGTGCAGATTTTCGAATTATAGGTAGGTACATACTTACCTTAAAATTCATCCAAATATTTTTGCCAGTCACTCATGAGTTTTGGAAGTTGTCAGGTGTATTTTTAAATGTATCTGAAATCGTGGACTCGCAATATTGTCTATTGTGGCAGAGGTGGCATTTAAATTAGATTTAGTGATAAACCTATATCTCTTTTCGTAATGTATCCATACAACACATTTATTAGATATTGGTGTCAAGAAAGGATGATAAAAAATACGGTATAAAAAATAGGGCGGCATTTTGTCTTGGGAATAATTACAATTCACATTATTATACCCTCCACAATATTGTGGGCATATAGCTAGTTCTTAAAATTACATAATAAATCTAGTCTTATAATCAGGACTTAATCTAAAAGGTATCATTATTTATTTTATGTCTACCATCCCTTATAATATTAAACAATATAACACAATACTGTGGGAATTAGGTCGCTCATAAATTAACTTTTTGATTCATATTATAAGACATAGCTTTGATATAAGTCTAATAATATTTTTTATAGCGACCTAGACATGTACCTAACCGAAAAAAAAAATCTTTTTTTTTAAACGGTACATGTTCAAACATGCGCGTTATCATGATATTACTCCCTACTTCAGTTTAAGTTTATCAATTTATGGCTACGGCCGTATGTTGTAGCTTAACCACTGGGGAATGCCAACGAAATGGCGTATTTCAAAAAAACACTACCTTATTCTTAGGTCAATAATTATTATAAAGCAATCATTATTCGTAGGATGTTCATCACATTCTAATGGTCAAAGACATAGCTGATAATCAGTATCTTTAGAATTATCTTCAAATGTGTTAATCTTGCCCATGTTTGAATAATATAATGCCTAATTCTTGTCAAATTTGGGATCACAGAGATTATCAATATATATTGTTTATCGTAAATATTTCACTATAATAATGTCAACATAAATTATACTGATGGTTTAAAAATGCGTTTCAAAATTAATAAATGTAAAAAATCTTAGCACCACTGCACATTTATGTACTGATATATGACTATATTTTAAAACATTAGAGCGAGAGGTTTAAAAGAATACTATTTTATGTAATAAAAATACTTTATGCAGTCATCAAATGTTTAAAATAAATATAAAGGATAATATGGCTTCATAATTATATAAATAGATTATCTACAACGTTTAAGGAATGTCCAGGATCATGCTTTTAAAATATAATAAAAGCTCCATTTTGACCCACGCTGAGCACGTCCGCTCGTAACACATTTTTTTAGTACTTATTCCACTTTCTAATTAAATTTTTGTACCAGTTTCATCCTCTTCATTGGGACATTATCAAAAAAAAAAAAAAATATATTTTTTAACAATATTATAAGAATTCTCTGAAAATGTATTAGGTAATATTATTAATTAATATAAATAATGAGAAAACAATTCCACACCATCCCTATCAATAACACAATAAGCAAAGTGATCGGATAGAAATGGTGGATTGGTGAGGTAAGGTTCTAGCAGAGTGGAATACACCTACATCCAACCGACAACGAACAACGCACTTTGAAATATTTATCACGAGTAGGGTGAGTAATGTATGTGTGGAGGGGGTATAAAGGCGCGCGCATAAGCCGAACTGTTGTATATATCAATGGTTTGAAAAAAAAATCAAATCAAATCAACTCAGTCTATCTCTTATTTTTGTATAATATTATAATCTTTCTACTGTGGTTTGTTCAGTATTATTTCACGTTATATTTCGCACCGTGAGTGTAAAACCAAGGCATCTGCAAAAGACATATTTTGGATATATTAGGGTTTGAAGTCTTCGTTTTGTTAGGAGAAATAGAGTTTCTAAAAAAAACATAATATTTGGTTCATATCTACATTATTTTGCATGTTATTTCAGATACTTACTTTACTTTTACATTATCAAGTTAACGACTTTTGCAGTTGTTTTGCATTTAATCTCGAAATTGAAAAATTTGCAGATGCCTTGGTTTTACACTCACGGTGCGATTTATTCAAAGTGTCTTACGTATCAAAATCTGGCCGTTCTTAAATCATTACATAAGACAACAATACAATTCGAAATACACTAATTCCCTTTACTATTAAATTATATAAACGGTTTACTTCGCTTTGAATTGATAAAGGCCGATGGAAGTAATAATAAATTAGTTAAAAAACAATTAATCTCATCAAAAGAGTACCGATAGACTTTGCGAAAAACAATATTGAAACAAGAAAAAATTAAGAAGCCCCGAAAATAAACTGAAACGATAACTTTGTTGTTTCGCTGAGAGCTTTCGCTTGATTCATAATATTGTTTTAAAAAAAAAGTCGACAGCGTCACGTTGCACAACTTTTCCCCTCTTTTGTTTCTTCAATCGAGTTATATAAATTTGACCGTCGTACTAAGGCCCGCAGTAAGAATAGGCAGACGTAACAGATAATAATTGATATTATTACAACGTTTTTCTTTGCTCGTATTCTTATTTGTCCGGTACAAATCTTGCAATCGATTTTTAACTATTTTCCCGACTAGCTAGACATTAAATTTGAAACTTTTAGAATATATCAGAACACGATGCCAATGTATTTTTTTAAAATACTTTTAGCCATCTTTAAGCAGAATTGAATTCATTTTCAGTTAATTCTGTTTTGTATGAAAAGTTATTTCGACACCATTATTGGTTGCTTAGGTCTGGAGTCCTAGCAACTAAACTATTAAGACGATACATCAGTGAAACAGCAAATAATTTTCAACGATAGGCGCGACGAAATTTTGGACTCGCTGGCATTCGGAGAGTGAACGTCGAGTTGGGAACACGTCAATTTGTTTCGTTATGGCGACGGAGGTATTATTTCTTAAATTGTGTAAAGATGACTAAAAACGTTACCAATTTACTTGAAAAAGAAAACATGTCAATGAATATATTATTATTGTTACTAATATAACAATAAACAGAACATTAAATGGTCGCATATTGGATATATATGATCATGAGGATTCACGATCTTTTTAGACCATGCCTCAACTGAGGTATAGCCTTAATATATATGTGCGTTACTATGGAAATCAATATGACATGTCAAAATGACATTTCAGTATTATTTATATCAAGTACATTTTTTTTTGATTGTTGAAGCTAGTCAAGTCAAGTTTATATGATTCAACAGAAAATTTAAAAACGCTGTATATAAAAAGTTCTTTTTATCTTGTGATTATTTTTTAATAACTCTCAATTGTATTGTTAAGTACATTTTCACGCTGCAAATCTACCTAATCAAAAATATAGGTATAGGGATGAGCAATTAGAAAAAGTCACGATTGGTTTTCTCTTTTACACCAACTGCAACGCTGCGGCAGAAGAGAAGGGCTTTATATTCCGATGACTTGGCTGCACAGATGGAAGGATCTCTTTGATAATCAGTTTACTTTGACGGTTGCCGCTCGGACGGTATCCAATTTTAAATTCAGTATGTCAAGCAGTTTCATTCGGACTTATTATAAAATCAGTGAATATCAATGGACGTACAGATGAGTATTTATAATTTCAATGTCTTTGCAAACATTGATCGCGAGTCTCCATTGTTATTAAATACCATGTCACTATTTTTCATTTATTTTAATTGTATTAATATTGGTGAGCTTTTAATAAATCATTAATGGTTAACTCTCTAAATTAGAGTGTTTTCTTTAATCTTTTGTATTTAATTATAAAGATATCTGTACCAAACATGAATAAGTAGACAGCTACAACACGAGAATAAACTTTTCATGGGAACGATTTAAGCTTTATTATTTTATATTTAATTACCCAATAATATGTTTATTTAATTAAATAAACAAACTATAATGATATAGTTTTATAATTTAGCTGTATTTAACTTATTTTGTTAAATAATTATTAACTTATTTAATTTAAAAGTTATGACTTAATCTGAAAACAAGACTTACCTATCTATTCTTGGTTGGTACGTACATTTAAATCACATTTAGCGCCCCAATTACTTACATAATATACACCTACAAGGCTTGCTTATTTTAACATTTTTTTATATTCATTTGTATCATATAGATTCAAGTTCCACTGATAGTCAGACATATAATTAGTATGATAACATATAATTTTCTTTTTTCTAATCTTATTTTGTTTCTTCGATGTTTACTCAGGTGTTTCAGGTGACTTAATACCATCCCCTATGAATTTTAGTATAAAATTATCTACAAATCCGTTAGGTATCCACTTATCTATTTTATTATTTATTTTCGGCCATCTTAAATAGACAAATACACCAAAAGTCTTTAAATTCACTTTCGCGCCACTGAGAATTAGAAAATTTCTACGAAAACTACCCTCAAATAATGGTGATTTTAGATAGGTACGTGGAGATATGTCGCATCGACAGGTTTAGATATACCTTTGTGACCAATTTGCAATAAACCACCATTACAATACTAAGTATTACATGCAACAATAGTTATGTTGTCATGATGTTTAATTGTTCGATATTTTTAAACTAAAATTTCGTTACTTTACACTGCTCTAAAATATTGCAATAGTTGTATCTTTTGCTTCATTCGCCGCCCTTTATACTGTGCTGCCATTATACAACGCATGTCTTCCCTTAACCCTACGGGACGTCATTATTTATACGTATCCTTCAAAAGTTTGCATCGCCCGCTTTAGCATCTCTGTTGACACCGTCCAAAGACTAGAGTCTGGGCATTTCAGTAGAACTATGACCGTCCGGTCACATCCAGGATGCCCCTCGATGGTTGAGCACTGTCTTTTATTGCTGCATAATCCAACCAACGGAATCTACAAATTCTAACGACATGATTTTAAAAGGCCATTCTACATTTATTTAATTTGTTATATAAATACAGCCGAATTTTAAACAAACAATTAACAGCAGAAAAGGAAGGCTGCTCTTTTTGTACACTTCTAACATTTCAAACATACAGTTTTGTTTTTCTGGTTATACAGTTAACAATTTTCCAGTCACTTTGTATTCTTCTATGGTACGAAAATTAATTATTAGGTTACCGTCAATAGTACAAAAAAAATAGATAGAAATAAAACATTATTTAAAATTACATAAATAGTATTTAATTACTTATGTATAGATGCTCTCATAATGAACCAGAGGAAGAAAATTCGTTTCAGCAAGTGACTTGCTATAAAATTTTGACTATAACATATTATACGAGGGGGTGTTTTTAATAATTTTCATTTTGTTGGTTCACACTTTTCAGAGTTAGTTAAGATATTTTTATTTTTTTAAATTAATATGATTGATTTGAAATGGTGAACAAAAGAGGACTTGTTTCTAAAATAGATTAAATAAAGGACATTGTTTTTAAGTAGAAAAGGAAGAAATATCCGAATGCTTCGTATTTATTGGACAGAGCACAGGACGAACCGGTCAATCATCCAGAGACTGCAGATAAAGGAACGGTTCTCGACAATATGTCAGGGACGAATTCTGCAGTTTTTTGGACATATTGTCAAGCGCGGACCGGACAACCTGGAGAGACTGGTGGTTTTGGGTATCCTCCAGGAAAGGCGAAAGAGCCGACTGGGGGCACCATCCATTCTACCCTGATAGAAGCGGAAGATCAAGAAGGATGGAAGTCGCTCAAAGGACTACGAAATTCAAATGTGGTCACTATCCTCAGCCATGAATGTACGACTAAGAAGAAAGAATCCAAAATAAAAAAAATTAGCTAGATGTCACTAAGCATAAAGTTAAATATTTAATTTCACATTTATTTACAAGCCAAGATAAACGTTAAATACTATTAAGGTTTTGTTACTGGTTTATAGTATTAGTTAGTATTGTCCGGCAACTTCATCTTGGCTACGTGGCAAATCTGTGAACTACAATCCCATCCAGTACAGCTAATCGAACTTCCGGTTTCAAATTAGGAACGCCCCCAAATTATTCATTGCATTTTTGACACTTTGTATTGGACGCATCTATCAATTTGCGTAATTTGAAGCTTTTTATATTCAAAAGATGTCTAAAACAATACGAAATGATGTTCGAATTATTATCAGTAAACTTTTGATTTATTGCGAAGAAGAAAAAGAGTCGTATTTAAAAGGCGAGTCTATACAATACTTTCAACAAGCCCATTTTACGGGTTCCTGTCATGTCAGGTATGTCAAAATTCAGTGTTGTAATACTAGAAATATTTCCCCAAATACTGGAAATTATGTTTGTATATTATAAAGTTATGTGTATCGTAATCTATTTTATTAATATTTTTAGACGTATAATAATTAAGTATAAATGATCATTAGTTAGTTAATGAATTGTCCTTGTATTTTTAAACCGATAAGTAGGTAGGTAGGTACATATTGTTTTAAAATTTATGTAAGGTGGATATAATTTAATTTATAGAAAATTATTTTCACAGTATGTGTTTCTACAAAAATTTTACTAAAAATACGATATAACGACATCATTTGTAAATTATAAAACATGTGATTGGGTCATCAATTTAATATTGAATATGTTATATCTTTCACTTCTACTTTTTTAGTCATAATTTGTGTTCTAGTTATTTAATTAATAAATACCTGCAGTAATATTATCAGTTATTGTGGGTTCAATGATACATTTCCTTCCAAATTCAATAATTACGCTGCATTAATTAACCTAATATAATATTAATAATTAAATATTAATAATTTGAGGTGAAATTATTAGAAAAAAAAATCTATTGATATTTATTGAACAATAATTAGACTTATAAATTAATATTCTTATAAACTTACTGAGAATAGAATTGATATAAACTTAAAACCTAATTTTGCGGGATATGTTTTCTCAAAAAATGACAACACTGTGAAATATTCTATTCGCGACAAGGGCGACTTCCTGTTGTCGCCTAAATAATGTTGTCGTACAGTAGTAAATATGATTATATTGTAAACTATATCCATGTGACAGACACCAATCTCGTTAGATATTAATTGTTATCTTGTAAGGTATGTGATTGGAAATCATCTGTCATTGACAGACACAATGTCATCATCCTGTACAATGAAGAGTATCAAAGTAAAATTTGATGCTTGAAGCGGTTAGATTATAGGATGTTGCTTTCAGTATTGATGGATTTACGTACCTATATAACATTAATAATTCATGTACACATTACTAGGGATTGCAATACCGGTATTCTGAGAACGATTATTCATCGATA
Organism: Rhyacophila brunnea; assembly: GCF_057557595.1. Classification (NCBI taxonomy): domain Eukaryota; kingdom Metazoa; phylum Arthropoda; class Insecta; order Trichoptera; family Rhyacophilidae; genus Rhyacophila; species Rhyacophila brunnea. Next base: position 14,932,256 of record NW_028232893.1, on the reverse strand, counting down.
ACAAAATACCGCTATTTTAGGTATTAATAATTACAAGATAAAAATATTTTTTTATGTACTTACAACGTTTTTAAATTTTCTGTTGAATCATAATATAAACTTGACTTGACTAGCTTGAACGATCACAAAAAAATTGTACTTGATAGAAATAATACTGAAATGTTATTTTGGTATTCACATTGATTTCCATAGTAACACACGTATATATTAATAATTTATTTGCTACGATCACCCACATAGCAACCAATAATAGTGGATTGGATTACGGATTTCTTCCAAAATATCTTTTCATAAAAAACAGAAGTAACTGAAAATGAATTCAATTCTACTTAAAGATGGCTAAAAGTATTAAAAATGCATTTACATCGTGTTCTGATATATTCTAAAAGTTTCAAATGTCTAGCTAGTTGGGAAGTTAGTTAAAAACCGATTGCAAGATTTGTACCGGACAAATAAGAATACGAGCTAAGAAAAACGTTCTAAAAAGCAGAGAAATTAAAAATACTATATCTCAAATGAATGAATCACCCGATTAAAATTGAAATAATAACAAAAATTCACTACATACCTATTTATTTTGAGCGGACAAACTCTCGACTTTGGTTTTGAAGGAATATTTGTATTTTAGCAAAAGAAAGCTCTTGAGATTGGTTTTTTAAAAAAAAAGTCGGGTACCTACGGTGAAAGAATTGTCATGATATTTATTAACGAATACCGGTATATTAAAGCGTTAGCCTATTGCGTCGTGGGTCCCAGGTTCGAATCCTGGGTCTGATAGGTACACATATTGTTTTTCAATTTGTGTATGAGTCAGAGTATGGACCTAATAGGTTGAGCAAGTGGCTGACATCCATTTCTCGTAAAAAAATCTGTCAATACAAACCTCCACTCTGTGGAGGCCCATATATTATGATCTTATTAGGATCGGATATGCTCGAAAGAAATAAAAGAAGATTGCAATCCCGACGCATCACATATTACTTATATTAGGAATAAATTAACATAATTACGTTCGACTAATCATTTTGCCAGTATTACTATTCAAATACATAGACATAAACTGTATCTGTTAATGATTGGAATTCTTAATCGATATACTAGCAAATATTACCTAGTGGAAGTACCACCTCTGAACATTATCATAAGTCTTTTCCCTGTCTCCCTGACGTATATATTCTGTCTTAAGCGTTAAATATATTATGATGCACGTCGCGTACTATCACGTGACGGCACAATAAGCTACCGCTACGGGGGAAAAGTATGTTATGTCGTTTTTCTTGAAAGAGAGAATATTCATTTCTAGTTTTATAACAAAATAATGAACAATAATTATAATTTGAGAATACCGCAGAAACATACATATTAGAAATAATATTGCAAAAAAATATTGCGCCGGACAGGACACAAAGACATCCACCGGATTTTGGCCAATATTTTTTAGCAATTTAGCCATCCGCATCCTATCTTTTTTAAGCAATGTGTAATACTAAAAAGTTCATATGGGCCTCCACTGAGTGAAGGTTGTATTAACAGATTTTTTACGAGGAGCCAATTGCTCAATCAAGTAGGGTCTCAATACCCAATGAAAAACAACATGTGGTTTTTTCCACCAGACTCATGACCCACAGCATTACAGGCCGACATGCTATCCGCTCGGCCATCGTGGAGTCGTAATTACGACAAAATTATGTTTGCTAATACTTTAGAATTCTGAATTTCTGAGGTGTTTTTAAATTACATATGTTCAATAAATAATGCTACATCCTTAAATCCTATGAATTATTCGATGAATAAATATATATTTTATTAAATATAAGTATGATAGTATTTTTGTCGCTTTTTAACATTTATATTAAAAATCCCAGAGCGGCTTCGTCTTACGAGATAATCACATAATTTATGTTAACTTGAATTCAACCTAATAAAACAATAATTACTATACATTATTATAAAAAAATGTATAAGTAGTACTATTTCCACTGTTTTAATGTTCCAATCTCTTTTTTATTCGCTCTACATTCAGGCGTAAATCTTGGGCCTCCTTACGCATTACATTTTCCTTAATATATGTTTTACAAGAAATGAATAGTACCTACTACCCACTTACTCAACATCTTATTAGTTTCTTATTTCTTATTTTCGGTACCTATGAATCCCGGGATTGATAAACATAAACCCGAAACTTTCGGGATTGATTTTTTCATCATTTTTTATGGAAAATAAAATAAAAACGAAAATATAACAGAAAAAATACTTTTAATAACAAATAACTACATTAGAAAAAAACTTAGTTTGAATGAAGTTTGATTTATACCATTGTGTAATTAAGTAATTCTACCATGATCTCATACGTTTTAGGGCAGTTTCATATTTGGCTGACTAATTAGATTTATGAAGCGGAAAGGCCATAAGTACACCATGATTTGCTTTACTATTTTAAATCTCGCTAACCCATTCAATAAGTCTTTACTATCAGAAACAGCAATCTCATATTAAATTCCCATTATTATTTATAAAACAATAATATTTACTCCATTAAACTTATGCATTTCCAAGATTGAACGTATATAATATTAACAATAAATGTCTTAAATAGTATAAATATTACTATATTTATTTTTGACCGATTTTATCAATGTTATTTGTGAATATAAAAATTTTATATTAACAATGGAAAAAAATGCCAATCCCGGGATTGTCAAATTGTAATCCCGAAATCCCGGAATCAGAATTTTGACTCGGGATTGGATTCCCTAGTCGAGACCCTTGGCTTAATAAATGGACACATTACCACTAGTCCATTTCGGGTGTCATTCAATGTTTTAAAATATATCTAGTAATTAATTCATGATATAACCTTCTTCTATCAAAAATACCAAAACATATTTCAAATTTTCATTTTATATTATGATCGTGATGCAATCTTCAATAACAAAAAGATTTTATGAAGCCATGTTATCTCTCATTGCGGTCCTGAGTATGTTTAAAAAGTATGCCACCATGATCGAATGGCAAACGGGGGCTAGTTCTCCACCATTTTTATCTCTTGCCTTCCTTTCTGCCTTGACCCAGTAGGTGGTACCAGCCGAGTTGTTTTACGGAGCACCGGGTATGTAGTTTAAAGCGAACAACCTATTTTTCTCTAGCACTGGTGACTAGGCCAACTGTAGTCTTGAATTTTTCCATTCATATTTTCTCTCTAAGATGGGGGCGGACTCTAAGCACCATTTCACACGTAGCGATTTAATATCGCGCGGTAATATTCGCTGCATGATAAACAAGGGATACTATTATATGTTTTATTCTTTGGCGGTTACAAAGCCAACGAGATTATGTAATACATTAATATAATATATTATAATATAATATATACATGTGTAAGAATGTGTAATAAAGGTAATTTTACAACTCTTGTTATATATTTATTAAAAAAAAAAAAACAAATCGAAGCCTCATCCTCAATAATTATCTATGTGACATTTGGGCATTTTGAGATAATCAAATAAAACTATTTTATCGAGAAGAAATTATTTATAATTAAAAGGCCTCTCCTAAATTCCTTTATCACTTATTGTAATCCGTCTTCCAATTTTCCATGTGAATTTTACTCTATGAAGTCTGTTTGCATCCTCAGGGTTAAACTCTCGTGTTATCCTTCATTTTAACAGATGCATTCATACTCATCAGCAACATCTTCTTGGCTACGTGTTAAAACTGTGAACTACATGCTCCACCCATTTTTAACCGCACTTCCATTATAAACTAACAAGCTCCTCCCATTTAGTAGACAACAGCGCCTAGAAGCGTAGCCAAGAAGATGTTGTAGAATAGTAGATCATTATTGTAGAGGTCAACATAACGGATCAAAAACAAGTGAATTAATGTTGCTAAGTCAAAAAAATAAATATGCCAAAGAGTATGAAATATGAAAAGAGACCCATAGATTTCACTACCCATTGACTGGACGCCGCAAGCGCTATGTAGACGGATCAGGATTTAACTCTATATTGACTCCGTAATTTTTATCTCTCACAGTTTTACAGCCAATCAGCTTAGTTTGATTAGCTCTGACCCTTTTGATCATACATGTCCTTTATTTTGAAACTAACCACCTTATACTATCGAGATTCATTTCTAGTGTGGTTTCTAGTTGTCAAATGCGATACATACCTGAACTGAACTAATTCTTTGTCAAGTTCATCTGGTTTGACTGGTCTTTGTCTGGTACCGTTTGAACTAGGGGCGGCATGGTATATGAAAGTATGATGAAGCCGGAAAGTATGGTGAAAAAGTATGGTGAAACAGGTTGGTAATCAATTTGCGGCAAAATTTCCACGTTAACATTATTTTATATGGGTACGTTATAATGACAAAAGTAAATCTTCCGTGATGCCTTGCATTTTTTTTATCGCGTCGCCATTTCTCGTGAGTTATCGTCTATTGTCGGCATGCTTCATTCAGTTCTATGAGGAAGCCAAATTTTTGCCTATCTGTACTTTTAATACATCTATGCGTTTGAAGTATTCTCTGTTATTCTTGATGTATCTCTGTGAACTCTGGATAACAGTGGCAAAGGCTCCATACTAAGCAATTATTTAAAGCTTACCTTATATTTTCAAGTATTTAAATACTAAACGGTGATAAAGTTTCATTTTATACTACAAACTTCAGTGTATTACTCTGTTTTGAATGTGGATAAATTAACTCACGTTGTACCGAAATCATTCGTCAATGCTTTAAATATTAGTATTTATTAAACTATCTAGTGTTCCGATTGAAGTTGAAAATTCTTGTGCGATTATTCCCGAGTTTGACGTTTCTTCAAAAATCAAAAAATTATCAAGCTTGACCTTCCAAGGGTTCATTTAGATTTGAATACAGCAAAAAAACTTATATTAGACATTTTCACAACAATTTATATGATAAATATTCGTTTTTAACTGGCAGTTATACATTAAACAAACTTTTTTATTGGCCATGCGTATTGTTTGCTAAAGAAAAGTCTGGGTGGAATTCTACTGGCATAAGTGATTTAAATAATTTGACAAATTCAGCGGTGAAACGTATGACCAGTGTGTCGTTGTCATTAGTGTGCACCTTATTCATCAGTAGTGATAACGTAAGTATTATCTTCTTATTTCCCGTAAGTTACCTGACAAGTGTGCTCTTTTTCTCTGATCTCCACATCTTACCTCTTTCCAAAAGTCACCCTTCGCCACTGCTGGATAAATACTAAAACCGGAAGTGTTTTTATTGATATAAATAAAAAACATATTATACTTTTATATTAATTCTACTACAATACATTGATACATATATCAAGAGTGAAATATTTTACTCTTAATCAAATCCACGTGATATTACGATTAGGTCTGACATTAAAAGTCAATTATTTAATCTTTGAATTACCATAAGAGCACTTATTCAACTAATATCGTTCCTAATACATACACTTTAAACCAAATTTCAATGAATTTTGAATGCGACTGACAAATAAACAACTAACTATCATTTGTTTTTTTTAGTCACAAGTATTGAAACAATTTAACTATAATAATAATTTATCTTACGAAGTATAGTAAAAAGATAAAAGGATAACGTGCAAATTCACCCTCAAGAATAATAACTATTCTAAATCTGGAAGATAATAATATATAAAAGAATTTAGAACAAAAAGTCTCACTTATCTTACTTATACTCATCACACGCACTCATTTTTTTATTATTTATATCTTATCCTCTCAAAATAGCAAAGGTCTGAAGTGCAAAGATATATATCGCCTGTTAAAACTTTGGCAATACTTACTCACATAAACGGTTCGTATAAATTTAACAAATGCTCTGTTTTCAATTCAGAATTACGCAACCTTAAAGCATAAGAAAATCGTTTTTATGGGGCGCATATAAATCATACGAATTCAAAACGGTTTTGTAATGTTTCCCCGAGCGGCAATAAAGGCGCCTGTGAGATATTCAGAAACGCCCTTTGCAAGAATGGACCCTCCTCTTATCAATCGGGGATTCTCGAATCACGTCATGTCATTAATAATTACAAGATAATTTTTTTTTATATAGTTATATTCTGTTGAATCATATAAACTTGACTTGACTAGCTTAAACGATCAAAAAAATTTGTACTTGATAGAAATAATACTGAAATGTCATTTTGACATGTCATATTGATTTCCATAGTAACGCACGTATATATTAATAACGCACGTATATATTAATAATTTTGTTGCTAGGACCCCAGACCCTCTAGCAACCAATAATGTTGTCGAAACAACTTTTCATACAAAACAGAATTAACTGAAAATGAATTCAATTCTACTTAAAGATTGCTAAAAGTATTTAAAAAATTTATTGGCATCGTGTTCTGATATATTCTAAAAGTTTCAAATGTCTAGCTAGTTGGGAAGTTAGTTAAAAAAATATACTATGTAACCAAGTGAATAACAATAAACTTTCTATTATTCTAAGCGCTAAATAAAAAAAGGAGATAAACATTAAAATATATATATATTATTTTCAATAATAATTTATAGGTACTTATATACTTTTTGTGATTAAAAATGTATAATATACGTATACGTAATATTTTGTCTATCACTATAATATCCCATGAGACCCAATGCTAGCAGTGTATTTTAGTTAGTAATATATTATATTATGTGAAACAATCACTCATAAGACAATCACATACCTAATTATATTGTGACCTCAAGTTGGGTCGAACCCGGCGCGCCCCGAATGTAAGGCTTACACACTAGACTACGAGGGCCGACATGATAACGAAATATGGGTCTATGGGATATATTATAAGGTTATTTTAACAAACATTAATTCATAATTATTCAATTTAAATTATGGTGTTTGCATAATTTCACAATTGTTTGACAATTTATGACAATATTTTGCAAAAATAGCTCGCTATCCGAATAGAAATGGCTGGAAAAACATTCAACTTCATGCGAAGTGTGTGGGACTAACAACTATACTCCAAAAACCAAATTCTGCCTATTCGACACTTGCATTCTGACAGTGTTACGTTACTTACAGTAGCGAATTATGGCACCTTACGAAGGTTCAGGGCAACCATGAGTTTTGTGAACAGATGTTTGCAACGGATACTGGATGTGCGGTGGTATGACTTCAGAAATAACGAGGAGGTAAGAGAACAAACCAAGTAGCTTCTTATCGCGATGAGAGTGAAGAGTCAACGTTGGAATTGGCTCGGTCATATGCTGCGGATGACAGAAAAGTACCTCAACCCGGCTTGCCTGTTCATCAAGCCAACCGGATTCCGACGTCCTGGAAGGCCGCTAAATACTATCTATAGAGTGCAATCGGCAAAATTACGGGATGCTGGTATGACCTGGAACAATGCAAGAAGATGAATGAGATGAGAGCTAGCGACAGGGATTCTTCGAAGCACCATGTGGGTTCTATATGCTCCATCTAAGGGACGAAAATGGCCAAAAAGATGACAATTAAAAAATATTTTAATAATGATGACGAAACGTGATGACATATCTAATTATTAACAGTTCAGCAGCTGTCATTGTATGTTGGTATATGCATGTTATATTAACTTATTATTATTATTTATTTAACTTTATTGCAATTTAACGTAACTCGACATTCTGTGCATCCCGGACTAAAGTATTTTATAAGGACGACTGAAACGTGGCCAAATTGCACCTTTTAAGAGTGAGTCAATCGACCCATGTTATTTCCCTAGCCATCGCGAAAGGATTAGACCAGTACCATACTATCTCGATCTCCCAACTTTGCCCGTTTATTCCTCAGAGATGTAATATACTATCTTCAACTGAATTCCGTGTAATTTGATAGCAAACGGAACAATATGCCAAGAATTTGTATAAACAGATAACACACCCGAGGAAGGGTAGTATTATATACTGATATTACTATATGAATATGGAATAAATGAATACGTAGTGTGTATTCATATATTATAAATGTACTATCTTATATATAATTTTACAGAAAGTCTAATGAATGTAGGAAAGCGAACACGTATACTACGTAGTTAAATTGTTTCATCACTTTTTGTGACAGATAAAAATAACAAATGATAGCTGTTTATTTGTCAGTCACATTCGAAATTCATTAAAATTCCATTTTAAGTGTCTTATTGAAATAATGGAGTAAAAGATTATTTAGTGCTTAGTAAAGTAGAAGATCTAAATTCACAGAAACCCTGCCAATATTAATAAGGACGATGGCTACGTTTAAAAACGTCACGTATTGCGATACTTTTAGCAAAGTTTAATATCCGATCTGGTAATTATCCTTGTTTTTGCAACTGAAAATTAATCACCTCCTTTTTACTCTGAGCAGCGTTTGTTTACTGCTAAGAAGACATACTCTTTAAGTAAATAAGATAGGAAAAACACGCATTTATAGCCAAAGAATTTATTACGGACTACTTAAATTTCTACAAGATGTTATAGTCAAATGGATATTAAAATATATTGGTTATTTAGGGGGTGTTATCCCTCTGTAATTATTGAACTGCAGTAGGTGTATTTTCGTTGCAAACCAGTTCTTCCCTATGGCTTCTACTGACATCTTTTCTTTAGATCATACCTGATTGATTAGATGATTAGCTCGCTTTACAAGTAATATATTTCAGGTATATTGTTGGTCATTAACATTTCAGGTGACAACTCTTACGTTATTTAATATCGGTAGTTCCTGATCATAATCAGGGGTGATATATTGCCTGCTAAATTATGAAGGTTATGTAAGTATTTATAAAACGAGTTTCAAATAAAATGAAAAGGATATATATCTATATGTTGATTCAATGGTAAGTAAATACCTAATTAGATTGAAAACGATATTAAACTTGAAGCCCTGTAAGTATGACGGTCCACGTGTGCACTTTTTCGGTTAGACCTAGTATCTCCCTTTTATATGTACTCTTTGGAATTATTGATATATAAAAGAGATCGTGGGATAAATTTTGCTCAATCGCATTATAGGCACCTAAGAAAGAAGTCATGAAAATCAAAAAATATATATAAAGTTAGTTGAAGATGAAGCATTAAAACATTTATAGGTATTTTTGTTTCCTTAACCAGCTATCGTGAAATTAATTTTAAAATTAGCCATGACAAAACCGGTGTAATTTTGTCATACATATCACTTGATTCGTATCGCATCACTTACAGCCTAATCCACGAGAACTTGAATGAGAAGATATGATTTCCGCGCTTTAAATCGAGGCGTAATTTTTCTTTACCGTCGCTTAGTTTGTTCTTTACATAAAAGAATAATAATACACGTAACTTGAAAACACCTCAGATATTATATACCCAATATAAAAAATCATATTTGACAAAAAAAAATGGTATTGTGCCACTATACATTAACCAATTATGCTACGAGTCTCCTATCTAATAGCGACAATTTAAACTAGTAGGTCCTACGTCCTACATTAAATTCTTATCAAATTGCGTTATGATTGACTATCGGTTTCTATGCATTATCAAAGAATTCAAATCAAGAAATATTAATTACCATAATTACTAACCGATACCTGGCTCTCGCCAAATATTTTAGATATAACGTCTACTTGAACTTGCTAACAATTTTTAATAAACCATTTCTTTTATTCAACAAATAATTCACAAGATTTTGAGAATATAACATGCCATTATATTGAACATACATAACTAGAAAACACCTCAGATATATTATACCCACTAGACTTTTTTCGAAGTACAATAGTTTGACGAAGGTGTCTATGAAAATGAACATTTCTTTAAGACGTGCTGCTGCTTAATTTATAACCTCTCAGTGTCTTTAGTTAAATATTATAATACGTTTAGATGGGTCTAAAACTATTTGTGTCGCTATATTTCAAAATCAGCCAAGTCCACCTTTAGGTATATTTGACTTTTTTGTAAATTGCTGAAGAACTACTACTTTCTAACATTTCTGCATTATCAAAATGTGGAATTTATTAATTTTAAATATTCTATACTAGAAATAATATAAACTTTCACCCTTGTGACTGTGTATTTGAGAAAACAAAAAGCTGTTTTTCTTCTATTCATCTATTATGGACTTGGCTATTTTTGAAATCTAGCGACACATTTAGCGCCGGGAAAACTGGACGCCACGCAATTCAAAAATAAATAGACGTTAGGTACTTATAGGTAAGTACTTTTAAAAAATATATTTAATATTATTATTTATATTTTAAATTATTATATTATGATTTAATAGTTGGTGAGAATTTAAATATGCACACGTAAATAATGATTTAATCGTGCATATATTATATGCCTAAGTACCAACGAAAAAAGAGTTTTTTTTTTAATTTTTATATAAAGCCTTAGGCATTGTAATTCTCAATTCGCAATAAAGATACATCATGTTAAGAGTAAAATTATTTAAAACTACTAAGTAGTAGATAGAAACTGATTAAAATTCATCGTCTACGTTCTGTTTACGTGTCTACGACAGTGCGGCGTCCAATTGTCCTGGCGTCAAGTTGTCCCATTCCCGTTTGGATCTCAGCCTACTTGAAGTTGAACATGCTCGATGTATAATATATCTTGGAATAGCGTGTTGTATTAATCAAAATAAGCAATCGTCATATAGCGTTACCTGTAATGAATTATTTTTATGGACATAGCGTTTCAAATTACAGGTAAAAATACTAAAAAACTACCGATGCTCACGCAATAAAACTACGTAGAAAATCCCAACGAACACAGAGTTAAAATGGCCGTGAAATGTACCACGGAGCCATCCTACAACGTCACGAAACAAGATCGAGTGGAAGGCCGGGAAACTTTAATTAGGGATTTTTCCGCTGTAGAGACTATCTCACTTAAGAAGGCTTGCATATTATAATGATAGCTGCGACAGAATATAAATCAATATTTAATTAACTATTCTTTTTATTCCACGAATAATTCACAAGATTTAAGAATGTAGCATTCTAATTATTGAACATATATAATTAGAATGTCACATTCTTAAATCTTTTAAATTATTTGTTTACTAAAAAATTGTTGAACATATATAATTCAGAAAACACTTATGAGAAAATATAGCCAATAGAAAAAAATCTTTTTTAAAAAAAGTAAAACGCCCGGCAGGAATCGAACCAGCGTCTCTTGGGTATCGCGCCCTGTACATTGCCACTATGCTACGTGTAGGCATGTAAAAAATGATAAAAAAACGTTCATTAAGTCAAGCAGGTGTTAATACAGTGCGGTATAACGTTAGGTGACCTCATTGTTGTTGTGGTGATTTCGGAAGATTTTGCTAACTGACAATGTTCGTTTAAAGGTTCAAAAATGTGCTACGGGATTGGAGCATTGGCATTACATACTTTTTCCAATTCCGTGGCAGCAGCTTACTGTGACGTCACGTGATAATACGCGTCGTGCATCATAATATGATGACAACTTAAGAGCTGAATTTAGAATTCACATATTATGAAAAATACTGAAACATATAAAAATATTATAATGTATTATACCTATAAGAGAATAGATATGAGCGATAACTAGTTCACAGTTTCGTGTCTCGGGTTGACTATAATCGCCTTGATTTCAACCAAAGGATAGAAAATTTTCTCGTGGGATTCTCCCTACTGTAATTAACCTAGCTGGTTATTATTAAACTGCCATCGGAAGCACTCTGTGAAATGGGTTCTACCATTTTGTAGCTGCTTCTGTAAGAGCCAATACTTACTGAAATCCCAAAACAATACTGCTGCAGGGCTGTGGCTTAAATAATACCTAAGTATACTATTTATATTGGACATTTTGTGAAAGTAATTAATTTCAATAATAGGCATTTAAAAATAAATTGCAAATGGACGACGAAACATTAAATAGGTATATTAAAAAAACTCCCTTTTGTGCTTTCAGATTATAAATCGACTATGTTTAGGAAAAATGGCGTAACCCTCGATTTTTCTAAAAGTGCTTTTATTAGGTAGATAGTAACAATGTATACAACTAAATACGCGTTCTATAAAAAGGAAGTAAGCCGCAAATCCCGAATTATTATCTAAATTCAGGTTTTAATTAACATTAATTATTTTTTAATTTATGGAAAAAAGCATTCAAAATCCTTAATTTTAATGATTTTTCTGTAATAACTTCTTTAATTATTATTAGATCGAAAATATATTACACAAAAAATCATCAATCATTATGCACCCAATGTCTGTGCCTATTTAAAAAAAAAATATTAAACTAAAATCTCTCGAAAAACGTTTTTTGCCTCTCCGGTAAAATTTGTTCTGCGAGGGTTACGCCCTTTTTCCTAAACACGGTCGAAATCTACCGAATAAAAGATACGCGATGAAATGATTATTTACCATGTTTTTATTAGCTCGTATTCTTGTTTGTCCGGTGGTTGTTTATCCAGTACAAATATAGCAATCGATTTTGAACTAACTTTTCAACTAGGTAGAGATTTGAAACTTTTATAATATATCAGAACACGATGCCAATGCATTCTTTTAATACTTTTAGCCGTCTTTAAGTAGAATTGAATTCATTTTCACTTAATTCTGTTTTGTATAATGACATTAATATGAATGAAGCATCTGGAAAAAAATCACACTCACTTCTTTGTCGGGTCTGCCGAATGGCATAATCTGTTCTAACGCCATTATAATAAAGGTGATATTGCTATAAATTTCCGGTGCTTTTTGTCGGGTCTGCCGAATGGTTCGGTTCGAACGGCTTCGCTCAAATAAACATTGATACTAGAAACACTGTTCTAACGCCATTACAATAAAGGTGATATTGCAATAAATTCCCGATGCGTGATATCGCATAATGAAAATCGCGTGACGTCTACCTATACATGTGCGAATGTCGCTATGAGCGAATTTACTTGCTAGCTACTGTACTGAGTGCGTTGTCCATAAATAATGACATTGATTTTGTATGAAAAGTTATTTCGGAAGAAATCCGTAAAAAGTAAAATACTATTATTGATTGCTAAGGGGATGGTCCTGGCAACTAAATTATTAATATTATATATGTGCGTTACTATGGAAATCAATATGAAATGTCAAAATGACATTTCTATCAAGTACTAAAGAAACTATTTATTAATACATAGAATTGACAAGTTTATATGATTCAACAGAAAATTAAAAAACGTGGTATATAAAAAGTTCTTTTTATCTTGTAATTATTATTCTATAAATTGCTTACTGCAATTTCTTTAGGTAGTGATACCACCTCGTTTATACGTTGACTACACTTTTATTGGTAACCGGTAAATTCATGGTTTGGCTGTTAAAAATTGTGATGAAAATACAAATAAGGATAATAGAAAAAATATTCAACGAAAAATTGATAAGAATTAATTATTCTTTCATTGAACGTACATAATTTGAAAACAAAATTTTTGGAAAAAAATACGACACCCAGCATGATTCCAATATACGTCCGCCAAAGGAGGTCCTGCTAAGTGTTAAAATATCTTTTCTAGTGGTTATAATATATTTCTCAGATTTTTTTTCAAATTATGTACCTAAGTACAATGATAATATATTTTTATTGTAGAGAGAATAATATACAAGCTTCACAAATATGACATTATTCATTGAAATTAATATATAAGTAGATTACGTACTAAATCACATGAATCTGTAGCATAGTAACAAGGCTTTGTCATTAATCATACATGAAAAACTAATCCAATAGAATATAGCAGTGCAGCAAATTACAACGTTTTTATTAGCTCGTATTCTTGTTTGTCCGGTGGTTGTTTTTCCAGTACAAATCTTGCAATCGATTTTTAACTAACTTCCCGAATAGCTAGACATTTGAAACTTTTAGAATTCTTTTAATACTTTTAGCCATCTTTAAGCAGAATTGAATTAATTTTTAGTTAATTCTGTTTTGTATGGAAAGTTATTTCAGAAAAATCCGTAAAAAGTAAAATACTATTATTGGTTGCTAGCAACTTAATTATTAATATATACGTGCATTACTGTGGAAATCTAAATGAAATGTCAAAATGACATGTCAGTATTCTATATTTGTTTGTTTTTTATTTACTTCATAATATCAAGTACAAGTTTGAGCATATTGAGCATAATAATTCAACGGAAAATTTAAAAACGTTGTATATAAAGAGTTGTTTTTATATTGTATATATTATTGAATTTACTTTACTATAAAGCAATCATGGCAAAGATCCAATTAACTGAAATAAATAAACAGTTAACGTCAATAATCCATTTACATATCGTGTCAGAGTGGAGAATAGAGATTACAATACCGGTACCCCAGTATTTTTCGATACTGAAATACCGGTTTTAAAATCGAATAATACCGATATATTCGGTATTGAAAGTGGAAACAAAATGTACCTATCAATTAACAAGTTTTAACATGAAGGTATTTTTGTCGGGTTACGCGATGTTTGGTTTACTTCCGTTGCCATTCAACGCACTTGGAGACCAGCAATGGCACGTGCTATAAAATATGAATATTTAAATAGCATTTTCTATACACTGACTCGATAAAAATACCAGATTGTTATTTTCCGACTGCCTTTCTACAAGGCATGCTTACTTTTCACTCTCTTGAATCTCGTCGGTCTCTTCTGCTGTTTAAACACTTTTGCCTGTTATCGCGAGAGATGGTTTCCAATCCTGGTGTCCTAATGAATTTGAATTTCCATGCGCCTGTCAATTACTTACGTGGTCGCAGTCATGATGTATTCTGGATTGGAACTGTTTCCTCGTGTCAAGCCTATCAAGCACCATTAGCGAGGGGTGCAAGACTAGTAAATGCGCTCCCTAAAGACATAGACATTTTCAATGATGTACTTTGCATTTTATTTTTGAAACTGTATTTTTCGTTCTCAAAAATTATATTTTTCTGTATTAAATTGTACTTTTTATTAATAAGTATGTTTTGATTATTTTTGTTTTGTTATTATTATTGTTATTATTTATATATTTCTTTTTCTATATCCTCTTCTCTCTTGTGAGGGTAATGTTTGACTTATAATGTAAATCTCATGTTGTGTACGTCTTGAATTTAGATTTGTTATGTCCACAATGTTTTGTATTCTTAAATAAATAAATAAATAAATAAATATTAGTAGGAACCAACAGGAATGTTTACATTACTCGCATAATATAATTAATATATCATAAAAATCATTGAAATTCAAACTAATCGTTCATACAAATCCCATTATTTAATATTAAATATTAAACTTGAAATCTTTCAGTTAATATTATGCATTTCGTCAATATTACATAATATAATTATTAAAGTGTTATTATTTTCAAAATCTATAGCATTATCCAGCAAAAACATATAATTATTGATAGATATCCGTCAGATTTATTTTACCTGTCATAAATTAAAAATGAAAACAAAAGTTTAGCATTCCATTACGAACAAAGAGGGAAAAATAATATGCAACAAAGGGAGACATACTCAATTATTGTGAGATAGAGATATTAAGTTATAGTAAGTTAGTTGAGCGGCGCGCGCAACTAGAACGTATAAACGTATAACCAAAAAAAGACTTTGTCGACGAACATTTTCACACACAGTTATACGTTTGAGTTGCGCGCGCTGCTCAACGCTTCACTGAATTCGCCCACGTAAGACGCCCAGTAAGGAATGAGATCAAGTCATTACTATAACTTGTAGGTTGTATGAATGTATGGAACTACTCGTATGATTATAGTTATATAGCAAATGGTGATTATGAAACCTAATTAGACTTATTTATGTTTCCAAAGTAGGCATTTCCTTTTTACCTACTGTACTATTGTCAGTCTCGTACGGTAACCTTAGATAACATCTCCGGAACGGACAGAATGTATTAGCATCGTAAAGAGAACGATACGTCATCTTCAGAGATTTGTGAATTACATCAGTGTCGACCACATAGTTATGGCATTTTTATATTCAATTCATAATTTACCAAACACAAACAAAAAAGAAGGTTTTTGAAGCTATATTTATTTTGACGCGTTTGGGAAATCAGATCAGAGTGAATTTTTGTGCGTGTGACATGTAACACATAACTTATTTTTTCACACGAAATAAAACGCACTCGATTGGATTCGAACCACCGATTGTTCGGTTATCAACCGAACGCACTACCTTTACGCCACAGTATGATACTGCAATCGTGACGATTATACAGTATAATATTATAGTTTAGGATGGTCCCGTTGTATAGGCAGCAAATTTATTATTGTCGGCCATTTGCAATTCCTTACGTTAACAAACGATTAAACGTCAGATTGACAGTTGGTTGTTTAAAAATAAAAACAACGAGAAACCTTTATATAATTTAGTAATATAAGTTAAAGTGTATAGAAATAAACCAACGGCGTTTCAATAAGCGGTCCTTTTTCTTGAGTGTGTAATTTGACAAGATAATTAAGAGATAGTCGAAGAATCTAGTTTATCACAAGTTTTATTTTGGTTTTGTTACGCCAAAGAAGTATAACTTCTAACGCGCGTATATAAGTACACACACCATTTTTTCTTTGGAAGAGCGTTTAGGAAGAGCGCTCACGTTTAGATCACAAGAGTGTTTCTAAAAATATACGATATACCTACTTACAAAAAAAGTTCACAGTAATTCTTTACATACGTTGGCATTCAAATCTAAATTTCGCTATAACGCGACTTAAAATCTTTTACCCTGCAACCACATAATTGTATATATAACTATACATTATGGAGCCCGAGTGATGTTAATATATAAGATTAGTAAAAATATATTATATAGACGAATGTGTGCTGTTTCTTTTATATTTTTACTTTACTTTCTGTGTAGCGTTAATTATTTTATTTTTACCTTGCCGCTATTCGTGTTTTTTTTTTTTTGGAAAAAGTCTACCGTCTCGTAATTAAATGTTTCAAGTACTTTTTCTCTGAATTGCTCCAAAAAAATCTATTTCTCAAGAGTGAACGTGGTGAAAAAGCAGTTTAAAATGTCAACAGCCAAGTGCTTTTGTTAATTAAACTTAAACTTGTTAATTAAAATTGCGCGATTTTTTATATTAATTAATTCATACGCTATTGTACGATATAATTAAAGTCATCGGATATTCTAAGATCCAAAAAACAGTCGCTATAATAATATAATATAGTTAAATCGTGTAATTATTCGGATATCCATATAACATATTACATAATAAATTAGAGCAAGATCAAAACTTGCTCTAAGTCTAAAGGATTAATTTACTGCAATTAAAGAGAGTTACAAACGATGAAATAATTAAGTTCAATGCAACGTACAAGGCAAAAGAAACGGAACCAGCTTAAGCAAGTTTATATTTAACAGTGAATTGATAGCGGATAGTGATTATAACGCCCACGATGGTCGAGCGACTTATGCGTCGGCTTATAATATCATGGGTCCCTAAGCTCAAATCTTGGGTCTGATAAATTCAAATATTGTTTTTAAATTTATGTTTGGAGTCATAATATGGACCTAACGGACCATTCGCTGCGTGCAACGCAACTGGTGCGTTGCCCACCAGGTGGCCATTAGCTATAATTAGCATATTATTTAAATGTGTTAATTACATATTTATTAAAAGTTCCGCAGCGAAGTGGCTAATATCCATTTCTTGTAATAACAAAAATCTGTTCAATTTTAATGGATTCAAGTTTTGTACTATTCCATTTGAATCGTTTTTTGCGACCCGGGTTTCGCCTTTCGGCTTCTTCAGGCACTATGTGCACTTACCAAAAGGTAAATACACAATGCAACGAATACAGTCATAATATAATAATTGTAACTATTTATTTTTAGTATTTTAAAAAGTCTAGTTTTACGGGTGAAATGGTAAACAATTGTTGTGGAACAAATACACAACAACGTATTTTATCAAAGATGAAATATTTTGATGGCGTATGTTATGTATAATAACATAATTTATACACAAGCTCCATTTTACACTGTCGGTGAGCTTTTGAAATTTCATTGACTTAGTCATAGTATGTCGCTGTCATTAGTGTGTACCTATTCATCAGTAGTAATATCGGATTAACTTCTTATTTCCTTAGCATATCAGCTGACAAGTGTGCTTTTTTCTATGATCGCAACGGCCTGCCTCTTTCCAAAAGTCACCCTTTGCCCCTGGTAGACAGTTTATATAAAACAAGAATATAATTCTTTAGTAAAAAAAACTGATTTGATGAAAATGGAATATTTTTATCATTACCAATATATACGTATAATACACAATATAATACGTAACCTATTTTGGAATTTATTGATGTAATGTTATTTACTTTTTCACGTCTTGTAGGCACACGGCCAAAAACCGCGATCGGAAACTTTGTTTTTTAACTATCGAACAAACGATCTAAAGAATAAATCCTTCAAAAAATGAATAATTGTTAATGTATGCTAATGCAAAAGTAAACTTCCAGTACCTTTTTAAAAGCATTTCTTTGTTTCAAGAATTGTCTAAAACTATATTATTTTAGTCTATTTGTGTATTAACAATTGTATTAATTTGTGTATAGGTATTGTTTATTATAAAAACAATTGTAACCTAACAAAAATAATTATTAATATCTTCTAAAGAAAGATTTTGAATATAAGATAGCTGATATAGCTTTTTTTCTATATAAAAAAAAACATTGAAGCAAAATAGGGTCTTATAGCAACTAAACTGTTATACAATAAGTCCGTTGCTATGGAAATCAATAATAATATGAACTTTGACATTTCAGTTTTCGGTAAAAATAAGTGGCGGCCCGAATTAAGATTAGAGTTACATACCGATGTTCAATGTATCAGAACTTTTTTAATAAACATGAAAAAATCTTTTAAACATACTAAATCAATTCATCGTGAAAGAGTAACCTCAGAAAAACTCCATTTTATGCTTGCAAAACTTGTCTGAGTGCGCTATGTTTGAAAAAATTGCGAGTTTGACTTGTGACTAACTTAATAAGTTATATTATTGATAGCATGCTGTAATCACATAAAATAAATCATAAAGCTAAATACAGTTTAAACCCCTAAAAATATTTTTAATACGCAATTTTCAATTACTTTGTGTATTTTTTGATTTCCAATCAGCAAAAACTGTTGTTACATCAATCAAATCTTCACTATAATACTGCAATTAGGTAACGTCGACTTTTACATTTTTTTGTTGTTGAGAAATTACATTATTAAGTATTTTTAAACGGTTCCATGACAAAACAGAACAGTGGCAAAACAGAACATGAGAAAACAGAACATGATAAAACAGAGCATGACAAAACAGAAAATGATAAAACAGAACATGACAAAACAGAACAACGACCAATATAACTATGACCTTTCAGGAAAAATATAAATTTAATATTGAAATTGTCCTACCTATCTCTATTATGTTGATAGATTTTCAATACGCTATGATAAATCAAATTATATACCTAATTTCTGCATTTCAAATTGCTAGAAAGCCTCAAATAAACAAAACTTAACTCGGTGTTGCCGGCAAGCTTAGGATATCTCATCTTAATCAATATAATATGACGTGTCGCTAGATTTCAAAATAAGCCAAGTCCATAATAGATGAATAGGAGAAAAACAGCTTTTTGTTTTCTCAAATACACAGTCACAAGGGTGAAAGTTTATTATATTTTGAGTATAGAATATTTAAAATTAATAAATTCCACATTTTGATAATGCAAAAATGTTAGAAAGCAGTAGTTCCTCAGCAATTGACAAAAAGTCAAAAATACTTAAAGGTGGACTTGGCTGATTTTGAAATATAGCGACACATATATTATGTTCAAAATGATTGGGTGACTAGGTACAATGAAATAATGACCTGACCTAACCTAACCTAACCTAAATAGATTCGACAAAAATTAGTGTTTCATTTTCCCCCTGGCTGTTCTGTTTTGTTACTGTTCTATTTTGTCATTTTCTGTTTTGTCATGTCCTGTTTAGTCCGGTTATCTTTTTAAACGTAGTGCAATGCACGTGCATTATATTATGTGTATTAAATATAATTACTTCTCTTCTCACTTTGACATGACAATATTCAATTTTCTTTTAACTTCCAAAAATAAGCAATAACAATATTATGTTATTACTATGTCAATACGATATTAAAGGTTTATTAGATACCAATAGTGAGGGCTTTGCTACTGGTCAATGCGCTTCTTAGACACGTAGACATTTTTAGTGTTACGCTGAGTAAATTCGATTTTGTCGATTAGTTTTTTCGGTACTGTTCGGTTATACGGAATACAGCGGAAAACGCATTTTGAAAATACCCGATAAACTAGATTATTTGTTAGGTTAACCTAACCAAACCTAATCTAACCCAACCTAACCTAAACTAACCCAAACTAACAAATAATCCAGTTTATCGGCTATTTTCAAAATGCGTTTTCCGCTGTATTCCGTATAACCGAACAGTACCGTTTTTTCTTTATGATGCTTCATTCTTTAGTTTGTATTTTTCTATTATAAGTTGATTTCCCTAACTATTATTATTTGTTTTAAACATCATGACATCACTAAATATGTTTATTTTAAATTGATAAATAAAATATGTAAGCTATTTTCGGTACATAGGTTACTTTCATAAAATGGCTGTCATATAATTGACAACGTTTCGGAATACTCGATAGAGAGAGTTACACAATGCTGCTAATAAAAGACACGTCTTCGCATTGTTTGATATCTTACTAAGTAACTAAGAGGACAAAATAGGCCCTGGTCATTATTTAATATTAGAATAAAGCACATTATATTGTTATATATTATTTCACCGCTATAACAAATAAATTTATTTGTAGAAATAATATTATATATTATTTAAGACATGCATTTCTTACTCACATATGGAATAACGTCTTATAGTCAAATAATTTATTGATACTATTATAAATTAAAAATTACATTTATTAATGTTTATTAAAGAAGTATAATTTAGGCTAAAACATAAAAAACTATATAAACATAATATAACCAATTCACAACATTTGAGAATCTAACATTCTATATATTGAACATACATAACTTGAAAACACCTCAGATATACACAATAATTTTTACTATAATAACGCAATTTGATAAGTATTTCATGTACGACCTACTAGTTAAAATTATCGTAATTAAGTAGGCGGTCCGTAGTTTAATTTTTAAATCATATTGATGCGATACCAGTAGATAAACAAGTTCAAATCCCATCGTGCGTCGTATTTTTTTTCAAATGTGATTTTTTTCTAGTGTGTATAGGTCTGAGGTGTTTTCAATAATTAGTTATGTATGTAAAAACTATATGCTCAGCTTAGACAATAATACCAACATTTTATAATCCAATATCTACGGTGGCCACGTGGCTTAAGTGCTGGACTATAACGCCGTGGGTCCCAGGTTCGAATCCTGGGTCTGGCAAGTACACATATTGTTTTCCAATTTGTGGGTATCAGGGTATGGACCTAATAGGTTGAGCAAGTGACTGACATCCATTTCTCGTAAAAAAAAAACAAAATTTGTCAATACAAATCTCTACTCTGTGGAGGCCCATATGATTATATTAGGATCGGACATGGTCGAAAGAAAAGAAATAAGAAATGAAATGTTTATAACTTCTCATACAAAGTAGTTATATTATGTTTGATTCATGTTTCAGGCATAAATAAGTGTTTGATTACAATGAAAAAAACTTCCAACTCATTTTGAAAATAAGATGTATATAGTGAGAGTTATAGAGTTGTTTTTCATTGTAGGTATGAACGTTTTCCGATGAGATGTGATTTATCTTATGTTTACATTCTGATATATCTGACACTATAGGTTGCGGGCTTAATTCCATGTCTGACAAAAACACATAAGGTTTTGTAATGTATGTTCGATCTAGCACAAGCACCCAATGGGTTGGTCGAACGGCTAATAACTAGTCCTCTTAAACAAGTCTGTTAATAATCCTCCCACTCTGTGGATGCCTATGTGGGAAAAATTACATACCAATCTACTTTTATTTACTATATTATGTGCATATTCTCTTTAGTTATATTCTCAAAAAACAGCAGAAATCAAGTTAACGAGTTGTAGTATTGAGGTTATGAAATGTTTTTTTTTATAATTTTTGCCAGCAAATACTTCGTTGTTTGTGAAATTAGTTCAATATTAATTTTACTAATAACAAAGGTAATTATTAATAAGAAAAAAGGATTTTATTTTTTTGAATGGTCCATTACATACGGTGTCTATACGTCCTTCATTTTGTTGTGATTGAGGTTTATTTTGTTTAAAAAAACCCCACCATAGTAGTCTCGTCGCCAGCCCGTACACACGTGGCATGACCTGGTATTGTTGGGGGACAACCATTGATATACTACTAGATGAGGAGTTCCCATACAAGTGTCATTTTAAAAATCTACCACAAAAGAAGATAATAATATTACGAATATCGTCTTATAATATTTCCTTGTAGGTATAATGCGTTAAGACCGTTAACATGGATTCCCGAATTTCACCCGTATTGCCCTGGCTGTCAAACTAAATTTGCGTTCTTGGAATAGTGACCCTAAGGGTGCTGCAACCCAAAGCTTGCAAGCTACCAAAAATTCATGTGTGAGCGGACAGAGCAAGTCGTCATGCGCTGACTATTAGTTAGAGTAAGATGCAAACTAGATCGGGCTTACTCATAATTATTGCCAGGTCGTTTTCGAGACAAATATTAAGTGAGCTTATATCGAGTTAAGTCCGCTGATATTAAAACAGTAAGTCTTAACACTGGCCGAGTCGCTGAAAATCGGGCGTCATTTTAAGAAGCATATGATTCATTCAGTAGTATATCAATGGGGACAACGGATATTTTTGATTGATTCTAACTCAGTTTTACTCTCAAGACTCGCCGATTACGAATTTTCCAGGTGCCACTCTGCCACGCTTTGTCAAGCGACGCCATCTTGGTAAAATGGTGGTTAAAAATGGTTTTTTGATAATATTTCATTACTCGTTGTCTTTATAGAAATTTTATGTAGTGTTGAAATAAAAATCATTAATTTCTACACATATAAGGTATCATACATATATTTGGTGATATTGACGGTTTTGGACAGCTTAAGAAATTAATGTTAGTACTTAGCTTTTTTTCTCGTTATTTGACTTGTATTACTAAAATTAAGCAATAAATCTTATTTTATTATTTTTATCACCATCAGTCTGTTAAAATCAATCATTAGTTTAGATCTAGGGGCGGCTGGTTATATAAAAGCATGGTGAAGTAGGCTGATATGGTGAAAAAGTATGGTGAGGCGGGCTGGTAATCAAGTTACGGCAAAATTTCCACGTTCATTATATTATATGGTCACGTTATAATGACCAAAGTAAATCATACGTGATGCCCAGAATTATTTTTATCGCGTCTCTATTTCTCGTAAGTTTCGGCTGTTGTTGGCCTGCTTCATTCAGTTGTATGAGAAAGCGGATTCATTGCCCCTCTTTTTATTTAATATCTCTATGGTTTAAATAAACTACTAGGTGAAAACCACCGCATGCTCAATCTACTCTTCTCGGTTCCTTGTTCTTCACTGCCCAATAATTTCGTAAAACCTTAATATTTAGTCAATCTAGAATATGTTTGGGTGGCCTTTTAGTCATTTTAAGCTCTCGAGTATGAACGAACATGCCTCATATAAAATAACACAAAAATATCGCTTTGAGTCACCATGATAATAATATATAAAGTTGCTCCTTAATCCCATAACCATTTCTTATCACTGTCAACTTTCACTGTTTTGCGTACCTATATAAAAGTATTGTTTTTTCTATTAATAAAAGTAAATTATGATATTAATGGCTTATAACCTTTCAATATATTTTCTCAATATTTTTAAAATGTTTCCATAACGAATTAATTATAAAATACTATTTTTTCTGAGCTGTGCATAATGCCAATTATAGCAAAGCTAGTTTCATTTGTTTTATACATCTGCCATCGACTTCTAAGACAATGTTTTCATAATTGAAACTGTGCAAAAAAGTCGTCTGCATTTCGTAAATATAATATATCTACAACTTACATATTTTTACAACGTTTTTCTTAGCTCGTGTTCTTATTTTTCCGGTGGTTTTTTGTCCGGTACAAATCCTGCAATCGATTTTTAACTAACTCCCCAACTAGCTAGACATTTGAAACTTTTAGAATATACCAGAACACGATGCCAATGCATTTTTTTAATACTTTTAGCCATCTTTAAGTAGAATTGAATTCATTTTCAGTTAATTCTGTTTTGTATGAAAAGTTATTTCGACACCATTATTGGTTGCTAGGGTCTGGGGTTTTAGCAACTAAATTATAATATATACGTGCGTTACTATGGAAATCAATATGACATATTGTCAAAATGATATTTCAGTATTATTTCTATCAAGCTGATCAAGTCAAGTTTATGTGATTCAACAGAAAATTTAAAAACGTTGTATATAATTCTTTTTATCTTGTAATTATTATAAAATCAACAGCTATTTTCAGATTAATAATTTATCGACCTTTATTTTATTTTCAAGAAAATAAAATAGTCACCTTATAATAAATATAATTCACAAACATAATATTATATGAACTATAGGTAGTTATTTTTTACACGTATTTAGAACGACTACGAAGAAAGCTCTGTGCTGGAGTAAATATTCGAGGTAACATGAATATGTATAAGGGATTCATACACGTCATTCGTATTGACAAAAGTTTTAATGAAGCAATCAGTGGCTCATAAATTATGTATGAATGAGTTCACATTAATTTGTTTTGCAAAAACAATCAACAAAAAAATAATATGAGGATTTTTTTTTAAACTCGCAGTCTGAATGATAATGACTTGTTTTTTTTAAATTTTGTTCGTTAACTGATCTAATTTACGTGGCTGTAAGTATAAGTAAAGCAGTCCACAGTGGCATTATGAACGATTCGTGTGTGTATTGAAATTGTTTGCTGAAAAGCCTGTTTCTATGCTATCAAACGATAACACTACAACTGCAAGGAGCTTTCAACGTATTCGTGATACCACTCAATACTAATTACCTATAATATTATATATACAAAATGTGGCGTCGTTTTTTAGTGCACTGTAGGATGGGGATGATTTGGATGCTGAGGAGGGGGTTATACAGGGATTCAATCCAGGCACTAACCTTTAACGTTAATATGGCGGGTACGTTAGGCTGGGCAAACCGTAAATCGGAATTGAATTAATTATTTGATGATGATATGGGTCAAACTGGTGTAAGTCTTGACGCTTTGATGGTTTGAAGATAACTGACCTGTTTATAACATGCCTGGACACACAACAGTCATTGGAGTAGGTGGGTTATGAATTGTATGGGATTAGCGCTACCATAATTGGCCCAAACATATCCCCCGGCATCGAAAGCTATTTTCGATTTCCGTAGTAATTGGCCCAAACGAATTGATTACATTTTAATGTCATATTAGTATTGTATTAAAAAAAAATATTCTACAAAATATTATTTAAAATTATGATAATTTAATTTCTTATTCTATAAAGCCTTTTTTATAACACCACTTACAAGATCAGTTGTTGCGTTAATTGCATAATACCAAAGATATTTCATAAGTAAGATAAAGCCTTGAGTGATTTTCTCGTCAAAAATAATTTTCAACTCTATGTGTGTGCAATTTTTCTGTACAACATCCTTCTAGACTCGTCAAAATCAATACTCAGTTTATATAAAAATTAGTGCCGTTTTAGTTTTCTTATTTTTCGTTTAAAACAGGTACTCCTCGTTCATTGCGACCCTTGTGAGTATGAATTCATTAAATCGCAATTGATTTTGATTATTATTTTTTGTCCCCAATTTATTTTGACATATTATGCCACGTGCCAGGAATCATCATAATGAGTGGAATCACGCAAGTACGATTAAATTATTTGACCGCTATCGAACACTTTTACTTTATAAGTACAGATCAGTAAAGCAGGGTAAAAAATGTGGATTAATTTTTGTATCGCGTAACAAAATGAATGTTATTTTTTTCAGTTTATTAAAAAAAGCGTTTTCATATTGGTGATATTTTTTAATGGACTGTATTTGAATACTTAGAGTTTGTGTGGAGTAGGGTAGATAGAGGGATTGATACCGGGCACTAACTTTTTAATAATGGGACTCCTGGACTCCAGGTCACTCATTCGCATACTTCTTTTGTTTATTGTCAGGTTGGGTTAGATAATTACTCGCGCGGTGCGTCACCTCGTCTTTTGGGTGTATTCGTTTTAGTTGAATTTAATTTTTTAACATCTTGTTAGTATTTGTGAATCTTGCGGCGATCGATTTGACACTGAATATTGAGGCTCCCAAAACGAATATGAAGGAGTACGGTATTGTTTGGTGGGGTTTTTACATCAGTTTTAGCGGAAACATATTTATTTAAAATTGTTTTTTTTATTTATTGCGACCGTGTTCAAAGTGCATCCGCGATCGAATTTTAAGCAAAGAAATTAATTCAAAATATCACGGACTATCTCAAGTTGCCCCAGAATAACTGTCGAAATGATATTGACCCACCCCAATTGCATATTAAGTCAGTATTTTTGCTCACAATAGGGTGTAGAAAGTAGATACGATATACACCACCTCTTCAAATATCCAAATCATACAAATCCTCCGTGATGCCCTGAATTTTTTTATCGCGTCGCCATTACTCTTAAGTTGTCGGCAATTGTTGGCCTGCTTTCTTGCCCCTCTTTTTATTTAATACCTCTATGATACACGATGAAGATTATTTTAAACCTTAACTGGTATTAAGGTAATGTAGGTATTCAATAATATATTGAATAACCAATATTATTGCATTTTCTCAATAATGTTGGTTTTAAATTATATATATTTTCTTATTCAAATTTATTCCGCGTAGTGTCGATAAAAGCTCTGGCGCTAGGAAAAGCTCGCGGAAAATATTTAGGGATAAGTAAAAAGACACTTCGGAAAAATCTCGTTATTTATTGAATGAGTGTGCAGAAAAGTTGTACGGAGGGGCACTTATAGAGAGCTTGCTCTATGATTGATAGAGTTGTATTATACTCGAGTATACTGTACACCTCAAACTACCAGCTATAAGTAGGAATTTTTAAAAATATCACTCTACTTTTTTTACGACACAGGGTATACAGGGCAGGCTAACACATTTAAATTAA
Organism: Rhyacophila brunnea; assembly: GCF_057557595.1. NCBI lineage: Eukaryota > Metazoa > Arthropoda > Insecta > Trichoptera > Rhyacophilidae > Rhyacophila > Rhyacophila brunnea. The sequence goes on along the minus strand of NW_028232893.1, from coordinate 14,905,062 downwards.
ATACGTTTCTATGTAAATAACTACATTACGAATATTTATATATATAGGCATATAATTGTATTTTTAAAAGTCATAACGACCAGAGCATTGGAGCGGAGCTCTGAGCAGGAGCACGGAGCAGTGAAACAATAGGGTTTTACCCGGAGCACCCAAAATTTGTAGTATTCCATTGCTAAGTTGTTTGTATTGTTGCAAAAAGTGCTATATTTTAACAGCAGCAAGAGAGGTACTGTTAAAATATAACGCTTATTGCAACAATTACAACCAACGTATTGTAATTGTCACAATAAGTGCTAATACTTTGATACAAACCTACCCTAAGTTTGATAATATCTATCACTTTATCACTTTAGTGGTCGATAAGTGCAGAATAGACCCACATAGTTACTGATCTAACAATAGTAAACTCAACATAGACGCTATGAAATGTTGCTAATAACAGCAGTCCAAAATCTTAATTTCAATCATAATTATTGTTACTTGACCGATCAAATTTTTGGTACCTTAATAATTATCCTACAATATTTCAAAAATCGATTCAAGTCTTGAACAATATAACTTCACATATTGTAAAACTTTCTTTTGATAACTGTTTTATTTATCTTATAAACGTACTTACCTATCTGCTTTTATGGCCTTAGTTTAAAAAGTACATTAATAAACTCACCTGGCAATTCTCACAAACTTTTGGAATCCCATGATTCGCGTTATTGTGTTTTTCTACTTCGCCGAAAGAATATTTCTCATATAAAAACGTACTACCGTTTCTCATAAGGATTCCAATCGCCAGAACATTAATTTTATGACACTACTTATGTTGAACAACCATACTTCTTTGTTTTGGTAACTCGAGACTACTTTCAGACTGATGTTCTAATTTATTATATCTCTCCATCAATCCTTACATTCCGCCGTCCACATAGCTAAAGGTGGGAATGGGACAACTGGACGCCGGGACAATTGGACGCCGCACTGTCGTAGACACGTAAACAGAACGTAGACGATGAATTTTAATCAGTTTCTATCTACTACTTAGTAGTTTTAAATAATTTTACTCTTAACATAATGTATCTTTATTGCGAATTGAAAATTACCATGCCTAAGGCTTTATATAAAAATAAAATACTCTTTTTTTCGTTGGAACTTAAACATATGCACGATAAATCATTATTTACCTGTGCATATTTATATTCTCACGAACTATGAAATCATAATATAATAATTTAAATGTAAATAATAATATTACATACTTACGTCTACCTAACGTCTATTTATTTTCGAATTGCGTGGCGTCCAGTTGTCCCGGCGCCAAAAAAAAAGACTCCAAAAGGTATAGCATCCTTCGATGAGTTGGACCATCGTACAGTTTACCTCTTACTTCCACGTCAGCTCTTTTTCGTTGACGATGAGTTTTTTTACAAATTATCATTTTCCGTTCCACTTAAGTGGCCAATGAACTCAGTGACGTCCCTATACAAAATGCTGCCCCATTTTTATACAATATTTTTTATCATTCTTTCATGAATGTAATATTTAAGAAATGTATTGAATGTATACATTACTAATAAAATATATACCACTAAAACAAAACTAAATTTATAAATACTTTTTCCCCACAAGTGGAAATTTTTTAACGTTGGTAATACAGTAGCTTCTTACATGACATTTTTGAGATACATTAATTCGCTGTCTTTAAGAATTAAGGGTGATCCGTGTCACTTTTCTTCTTCACAAAACTTAGCAACATTTGTAATGATATTTTTAGCCCGAGATCACATAGGCTTTTTTTTTCGACCATGTCCGATCCTAATAGGATCATATAGGCCTCCACAGAGTAGAGGTTTGTATTAACAAATTTTGTTTTTTATTAGAAATGGATGTCAGCCACTTGCTCAACCTATTAGGTCCATACCCTGATAGGCACAAATTGAAAAACAATATGTGTACTTGCCAGACCCAGACCTGGGACCCACGGCGCGATAGTCCAACGCTTAAGCCGCGCATTATTAAGTTAAGGCATTATTAAATCGATAATCGATATAATGACGGCGCGACAACTTCAATACAGACTAAAATCGTAGACCAGGAGCGGTAGGTGAAACGCTCTGTAAGAGGAGGGGGTATCTTTAGTTTCAATGACCAACGCAACTCCCGTGCACACTGGTTAATAAGTCAGACTGTAATTATTCGCAAATCTGCACGTGTTATTTCTGGTCACCAAGGACGTCAAAAGGCAACGGAAGTAAACTAGACATCGCGAACCCGAAATTACAGTTTTATAATAATTAATACATTTTGTTTCTAACCAGTGAGCTGAATTTTTTAATGGAAAGATATTTTCGTTATTACTAAGTATGGATATCTATTTCTATGTATTAAATGATTCTCCTCGATTTGCCGCCCTTCGAGTAACTGCCGGCCCCAAACGACGCTCAATCTGCCTACTCCCACGGGACGTCACTGAATGAACTACCTAACTATTTGGAGATATATTTAGGAGACCCGATTTGACACGTTTATTGATTTCAGAATGTAGATATTTGTCTTTTTTCGTTAATTTAACCTTTAGTATCTACCCTCAATACTATATCTAGTATAAAATATGAAGAATAGAACAATCTTGGCCAAATGAATTTCGGTCCATTTGGTTACTACTAGAGGTGAGTTGAAAATACTGTCCAGTAAGTACCAGTTTGTGTACTCAAGTTTACATGCTCAGTATGTGTGGCCCAATAAACTTATTCCAAAAAACTTGTGATGATATCATCGCGAGTCGCTGTTCTGTCCACTCGCCAGTGGTAGACTTTCAACACTATTGACATTAAATGCGCGCGAACGAGATAGGACTTGAATATAGGTATATTTTAATTAATTAGTCTATTGCGTTCGAATGTATAAATAATAGGTCATAAATTTTGTGTCGGAGCACAGTGGTGAGATGACGCACAGGCTTGTTTATAAGAATATTGTAACCTAACAGAAAAACAACTCATAAATTTAAAATATGTGTAAAATTTTATAATAAACGGAACTTTTTGACAAGCGGAGCTCAGCGTATTTTTATGTTATTGAAGCCGATACACAGTCTGAGATCCTTGAGCCAATACATATTTCAAATACTAATGTGGAGTTGGTTTTAGTTTCAGTTGAGTATGAAACTTTTGTCACATACGCACGCCAAACGCTATATATAGTATTCCAAATACTAGTAAATATTTTGGAACAAGTTTATATACTAATTATTTTTTTATACTGGTAGTAAGTAGGTATACTTAGTATTCAAAATCGACCAGTTTTCCCATCTTTAGTTACTACACTATTTTTCCATATTTTGTTCAAACCCGTTATGTTTCCCTCTGCGATGTATATTCTGTAAGTAATCTTCGTTTCGCATCAATGGGTATTTTAAAGCCAAGATAAATAACATTTTTAACTCTCTTGAAATACATCGTTTTTTAGAAACTGAGCACATTAATCTATTATCACGATTTTAGATTGAAATTCATCTATAAAACGGTGTGTAAAATTATAATTGTTTTATATTTTAAAAAAATTACATAATACTTTAATTTATTTGAACGAAATAATAATATGCAATCTTTATTAACTGCAAATATTGAAGTTAATGGCCCCACCAAACCATAACCGCTCCGCACCTAACCAGTTTTAATCAAACGTCGGGTCCAGTATTCTGAGAATGTCTCAGGTCCATTTACCCTTGCATTACTTAACTGAACTTACATAACTTTAAATTTAAAGTTCCCATGGGAGTCATATCTCGTATCATCATCAGCCTGAATATATCCACTGCTAGATGAAGGCCTCTTCAAGCTGCTTCCACTTCTTTCGGTCCTGTGCATTGCGTTGCCACGTACTTCCGCAGAACTTTATCATTTCATCGATCCAGCGGTCTCTAGGTCTACCTTGCGGACGTTTTGTACTTCTTGGATACAACTGTATGACTAGATTTGTCCAACGATTGTCTCTTTTTCGAGCTATGTGTCCAGCCCATCTCCATTTAAGGCTTTTAATAAACTCTATTATATCGCAAACCCTTGTCTGCTTCCTTATCCACTCATGCTCATTGTTCGCAGAGTAAAGCTAGGCTGGAGTGCTTTTGGCCGCCTGAATAATGTCTTCAAATGTGACCTTCCACTGTGCCTTCAGTGGTTCAATGGACCCAACAGCTGGTTTAACTGACATGAGTAGCTCTTTCATATTTGTACATATTTTTTTCAGACTATGTCCGATCCTTATAAGATCAGATGGGCCTCCACAGAGTGGAGGTGTGTATTAACAGGTTTTTACGAGAAATGGATGTCAGCCACTTGCTCAACCTATTAGGTCCATACTCTGACTCATACACAAATTGAAAAAGTGTACTTGCCAGACACAGGATTCGAACCTGGGACCCAGGACGCTATAGGCCGACGCTTGCTGCGACATATTTTAGGGCATATCAAAAAATGTGAATTTACTCAGAACAGGTTACCGTATTGTATTCGAAGATAATCAATACCCATAATAACATAAACTTATGTACGTAAGTTTGATAGTTTCGATGGAAAATATAACGTATTTGGGGCGACGCCAAATGTGAGAAATTGCAGCAAATGGCTTCATGTAAAAGTCGAAATTAATAATAAAATTTCTATGTGTAAATCATGCGAATCAGAAGAAATCACATCTTCACATTCCAACGTTAAATTGTTCCATTGTAGCACTACTATCACGATTCCCAGACTATAAAACAACCTTGAGATTATATATTTGAAGCAATCTACTCAGCATTACAAGTATGATACACTTTAATATTTATGTTTCGTTGTCAAAATAAAACGTAGCGGACACGATGTCAGCATTTCCTCAATCATAACTAGGTCATTAGGATCTATTATGATTCGTTTAGTTGCGACAATGTCTCTTGTAATATACGAACTGCATTTATATAAAAAGCAATGACAATCCATAAATCCTCACTCTCACATCGAGTCCAGTCTTTCGGTTATATTAACATCTCGTTACATCGCTAGTCAGTTCATCAATAAAAAGTCAATCTCATCAGTATTACCCGCGATTATAACTGTCAAATGTCATCTTTATCTGTAGTTATTTTATTCTTCTAATGATAAATAAACCCTTTTCTCGAAACATCTGAGCAACCATGACCTTCTCTCTACACATACCTCATCATCCCCTAATATTATATAATATCTTGCTCAATCAGATGTGTCGCTATGCAAGAGGCGACGTTCTTGCTCTAAGAGCAGTAGTGTCATTTGTCAATATCGTTTGTCTCAGTCGCTTTGCTCTCGTTGAAATTTGCAGTAAATATACGAGAATTGTAGTGGTTCTTCTTTGATTCCAATGGGATGGGGTATTGAAATAATTTGCACGTGATTGACCAGACATTCCTTATCATAGAGGTATTAAAGAAAGGGAGGGGCAGGCAATCGGCTTTCTCATACAACTGAATGAAGCAGGCCAACAATAGCCGATAACTTACGAGAAAGTTGTCGGCTTACTGAGCAGCGCGATAAAAGAAAAGTGCAAGGCGACACGGAGGATTTACTTTTGTCATTATAACGGACCAATATAATGTTAACGTAGAAATTTTGCCGCATATTGATTACCAGCCTGCCTCACCATACTTTTTCACCATATTTTTCTGCTTCATCATACTTTCATATAATCTGCCGCCCCTAGGTCCTGACATTCTCAAAGGATTACTGATTACAATTACACGTGTTTCTTTAGAAATCTTTACAAGACCATTCGTGTATTCTCAGTGATGAAGATGACAAAAGTAATTTATCTTATAATTCATCAAAAAGTTAAAACATAAGAATATACTTAATTAAGAAAGTTAGCTAACAGTTATACTTGTGAACTACTACCGGAATTATTACGTGAAACTGAGTCTACAAACCACTAAACACGTCGTTTCTTCAAATACTAAGTTCCCTTTTGAGTCGAGTATTCACGGAAGCAACTGCAAGGGTGCGTAAAAAGGGTTTGCGAACGCTAAAAACAAATTAACTCAACTACTGGTGAGACTATTCATCTTAATTTGCCGCAATTTAGAAAGCCGTCTATTATAACAGTAGGCAACATTTTCTTCTTCTTTATTGGTCTTAGAGATAATTGCGCTGCACGTGCATTTAGGAAGTATTCTCTCGCAATGCGGTCTCTCATGCCATTCATTATAAATAACACACTTAAATTAACTCATCAATCATCAATAAACGACAATAATAAAATGTTTGTATTCCATTATTTTTAAAAATAAATCAACAACACACATAAATTTTATTTATTTTCTGTCTGAAAATTATCCGTGTGGGTTCAGATTGGTAATTCAAGAAATCCATTAAGAACATCATAATTGAGGACTCTATGTAGGTTGCGACGAATACTGGGTGTGCCTTTAGGAGCAACAAGGAGATAAGAAAACACATCAAGCAGCCTCTAACCATGCTGACACGCATCACGCATCGCGAAATTTGATAAGCTTTCATGTATGACCTACTAGTTTAAATTGTCGTCGTTAGATAGGAGGCTCCTAGCATAATTGGTTATTGCACAGATTGGCGCGACACCAATGGTTGTACGGGTTCAAATCCCGTCGAGTTTCGTATTTTTTTTTTCAAATATATTTTTTCTAGTGGGTATATAACTGAGGTATTTTCAAGTGATGTATGTTCAATATATATTGAATGTTGCATTCTCAAAATCTTGTGAATTATTCATTTAAATAAAAGAAATTGTTTATGAAAAACAAGTTCTTGGTTTGTATAGATTCTTGAATATGTGCGGACCTTCAGGGGTATTCTAAATAGTTACCACGTTTTTCTTATTTGTATTGCTCCAAAATAACACGGATATCACTCGGAACATTTTCATAAACAAGGCGGTTATCCACAATAATTTCTAATACACGGCATTTGGTATCAAGTAAGACGTGTTAACTGTTCTAATATTCAACGAAATTTGTTGGGTGTTGAAGGGGTCATGATTGGCCATGTTAAAACATCACACTTGACGGTTAATTTCCCAGTAAAATTAACTGCCTAAATACGACCTATGTAGTAACAATAATACCACTCAGCATTACATGGGTGACACACTGTATGTATTTTTTGTTGTCAAAATAAAAAAAATAGATCGAAAACGACGTCAGCATTTCCTCAATCATAACTAGATCAATAGGGTCTGTTATGATTAATTTATTAATTGCGTCAATATCTCTAAGAATATATGGACTGCATTTGTATACATAAGAAGGAAAATCTATGAATCCTCACTCACTCATCGAGTCAGTCACGTGACGTAGTCAACCGACGTTTCACTCGAATCAAGTCTCTCAATTCATTAATATAATCAATCTGTTGATCACATCGATGTCACCACTACATCCATTCCCGCGATGATGACGTCACACTCATATTTATTCTTGTAACGGCAATCCCCTCACAACATCCAAGCAACAACGACCTTCTATCTCCTCCATTTCATACATCATACCCAAATATATCATCATATTTATGACTTTTTATTGATTTTGGAGCTATGTGAATTGTTAGAAAAACCGCTGATATGTTCTGCAAAAGTAACATTAAGTTCGTTAACTAACATAATTAATTCTCTTGTGCGTTCCTTCTATGATTATAATCATGAATCAATCTTGTAAATACCAATAATTTAATCCTTCTTGTTTTCAATTTATATAATGTTTTTCATTATACCATACATATATCAATACTGTACCAATTTCTATTCAACACAAAACTCCGATATCCTTTTATAGATTCTTTTTGTATTTCCGGTAGAATCACTGAAGTCGAGGAAAAGGGCAGGTTGCCCTGCTTACAATATTGGCAAGGAAGAGAGAGGTAAACATCGAATACTTATCATAATGAGGCTTGACCTAAATATAGACGCGTCAAGTTTCAAAACTGGACTAAAGGATACATCGATAACTACTTCGTTATCTATAATCTACATCCGATCCAAAAATAGACTAAAAAAGGTATTGGAAAATTTTGCTAATTTTAACAATGAAGAAACCTTCTATAAGTACAATTAAAATATACACTAATTTTAACGCTTTAATAATAACCATGTTATTTATTTCAATAAACATGTAAAGCAGAGATCGGCAAACTGTTTATTTATTATTTTAAAAATATATACAATATTATACGTATCAATGGAGTGCGGTATCTTTTTAGAATCGGCATACTCTTGAAATCACAAAGGCTGTTTTGAGAAACCTAACAATATTTTGTCATGTATACCTATTAGTTTAAATTGTCGCAATTAGATAGGAAGCTTGTAGCTTGTAATTGTTTAATGCACAGTTGGCGCGATACCAGTTTCAAATATGATTTTTTCTAGTGGGTTTATATCTTTTTACATGATAATTTTAATACTATCAACCGAAGGTACTTGATGGAATTTGAATTTAAATTCTAATTGATTAAAATTTTACACTATTCTATTTGAGTCGTTTTTGCGACCCGGGTTTCACCTTATGGCATCTTCAGGCTCTATGTGCACTCACCAAAAGGCAAATACACACTGACAACCGTCGAATACAGTTAACTCTAACTTATATAACAAATTAATACAATAAAGTAGGTAAAAAATGTATCACCTATGTACTTATTAAGTCAAGGATCACAATAAAAAATATAACAAACAAATTATGAATAGTTGAAGTGTTTGTAAAAAAACCCCTACCTTATCACTAATAATACACTCGACAAGCGTATAAATTGTCAAAAGCTAATAATAGATCATTAGTATAAATTATAAACAATAAAAATACTACACTTAGGATGTTTAAAATCGTCCATTTTGGGAACAATGGTAACGTATTGGGAATTTAATAGCGTTAACTAATGAGATATATCTATGATATCAGTCTTTAAAAAGTTAATAGTTAAACAATCAATATTCAATAATGTTCTTACATTACACGAAAGGCGAACCCCGGGTCGCAAAAAATGACTCAAATCAAATAGTACAAAACTGAAATCCATTAGAATTTACATGATAATAAGTTGCATTTCTATAATGATACGACTGGCCAAAAACATGGATGAAAATATGTAATTTGATTGACAACTTTTGTTCTATCAATAGCACACTGAATAAGATTAATAAGATTAATGAATTTCGACGAAAGTATGTTGTATTCTGCTAAACTTTTTGATTAAGTGTTAAGACTGCGTTATTGAATTTCCATAACATGTAGTTTACCATCACGTGGTGTCTCACGGCTTTTTCAGTAGGTACCTACTACAATTACCAACTTTCAACATACTTCACCAAAAATGAGAAGAATAAAACGAACATTCAACCACTTATAACTGAGATGATGATTTTGTATTTGAATACAGGGTTGACAAAATGGCTAAAAAATAATCCTAGTAAAAGTCTATTAAATTACCTACTTGCTACAAATATATAGACATTTTTTTTGAAACACTATAAAATATGAGATGTAAATATCATATATTCAATTTCAATATGAAAAAACATCCCCCAAGTTCAATGGGGTAGACATATACGCCTTGGGTGAATACTTTATTTCATATGTATGTAGGTTACGACTCTTTAGCGTACATACATACATCAAAATATCTCTAACGTGAGACATCGTTCTTTCTGAAGTTGAATGTATTGGACGAGTACGCAAACAACTCGTCAATAGATTAGGTACATAGTCAACATATTTTCACATTTTATAAATTCACCACCGGACTTTTTTTTATTCACCTTATACTACTGTCTTTGCACTCACGTTAGATGATATGACAGAGCGGTCGTTTTTTATATAAATACGATATTTTGAATCACGGTTTCGAGCCCGCGGCAGGTCAGATAATTCATGTTGGTTTTTTTTTTTTTTCAAAATTTAGGTAATGGTCAAAAATTTCTCTACTACGTGGAGACCCATATAATCTGGTTAGGTTAGGTTAGGTTAGAATATTACCATGCTTTATACAGACGTTAACTTTGTTGGCAGAGCGGCGTAGGTTACGAGGCGGAGAATAATTATATCCAACAAATATTATGTTATTTTATAATTAACTATTTCTTTTATTCAACGAGATCAAGATTTAAGAATATATCATTGTGATTATTGAGCATATTATATAATTTAGAAAAACACTTTCCGTCGCATTTAACCAATATGCTACGGCGTGACATACTAATTGCGACAAATTTTAACTATTGGTCAATTTATTGTTTAATACCTACTCATCAGCGCTCTTCCAAATCTTACTTCCAAATCTGGCTTACTTTTTTCAAAAAAGATTTTTTCTATTGGTTATAATATACTCTCTCAGAAAGTGTTTTTCTAAATTATATATCGTCGGTGTTTTGTAAAAAGGGCGAATTAACCAAAATGCTACTTTACAGGAGGAGGATTTTTAACTTTTGACATTTATTTGTTTTTTACCTGTAGATGATTATAAATATCTAACAAGTTTATAATAAAGCTTAGAAAGAATACTGTCATTATAATAGGTATTATTATATAATATTTTTAAAGGCCTAATATGTCACATTTGCTTTTTATTTCGTAAATTTAATTAATTTAATTTTAGTCGATTATCGTTTTTAAGTACTTTTTTGTGGAGATAAAAATTCGCCGTTTTTACACAACAAAGCTAGTGGGGTATATATTGTATTTTCATTAAAATCTCGATTTCGCCGAAATGGTTGATTCGCCCTTTTTACAAAACACTGACGATATGTTCTATATATTAGGCAAATGGACGATAACTATTTCTCGTAAAAATCACCTGTTGAATGTCCGAGAATTTGCTCCGAGACAGAAGAGATGCTCAAGTTGATCCAACCAGTTGTTGGGCCCCGTCTGACCTGGTTACCATAAGGATTAATTATTATAATGCTAAGAAATTTGCGAAGTCTTATTATGGACGTGAAGATCTCTTCACATAGTTTCAGTTTTGTGTTTATATTATGTTACGTATTATTAAATTAATTATTTTTTAATGTTATTTCACCATGCTTATCTCTTTCATGCTTTTTTTTAAATACAGTCAATTCATTAAACTTGGGTATCTGTTCCTGAGACATTACCAAGCAAAAAAACTGCTGATGATTCATATCCAAACATAGGGTTTTGTTATATGCTCGATTAATACTGAATGTGGGGTAGGGTGGGTTGGTTTGGAGGTGTTTATATTAAATTTGTATTATTAATACAACATCCAGCCACATATGATCCGGTCATGAACGAAAATTCTAATTTTCATTTTAATTTAATAATAATGATATGATATTATCATTACCCCAATTTGTTGTAAGTGCGATTTATTAGAGTAAAGTTCTCACTTATTTAGAGCCCCCGTAAAACAGAACAGATTAATAAGATATCAATCCAGTGCCATAGACCAAGATTTTGAAGTCAGGATTAGAATATAAATCCTGATAAACGTCCTCAAATATTATTAATATTTAAAGTGCATTTCATTTACGTGACAAAATTAATGAATATTATAATGAAAATAACAACACATCATTCAGAATACTTCTTACTACCAAATCGAGAAACTAAAGCACTTCCCATTATATTTGTGATCCTGCGCAGCTATTTTTAACATTAAATTACAAATTAAGACGGCAGCCGTGACGCAATCATATTTCAAAACAGTCAGATCTAACATTTCAATTCTCAATAATATGTAAAAAGTGATAAACGTGATATATTTAACACACTCACTGAAATATCGCAACGATGTTCGTGCTGTTTTAGCCTTCATCAGGTTCTGTTCATTGCATTTGGCTGCGATACGAAGGCAGACCAGCATAATGACTGACGTCCTTTACCTACCACACTCACATGAAACGGTCTCATCGGCTAAAATATCCTGTACTTTCAGGTGTTTCTTGAATATTGGAACACAGGCAGCATATTATTAAATTCCTTCCATATTTAAAAAATTAAATTCGTGTCCGGTGGCGTATTGCCAAACGTAATCAGCCAGTGGAGTTATTGTGACTGTATCGATGTAGCTTTTGGCGAGAACTTTTTATCGCCATCCGTAGAAAGAATAATGCCAAATCCTGAAACATGAAAGCACAACCAAAAAATATGTATATTAATTTCGACGATCTTTCTTAATTACTGAAAGAATTCGATTGCGTTTTGACTGTTATGTTCAAGAGATGGTGATGAACACAACACCAATATGTTTATGAAAAAATATAATATATCTAAACATACATTAAAAGCCGGGCATTTTAACCGGTGATATAATCATGTGTAGGTAATGCACAAAAAACTTTGAAAATCTGCGGTGTATAATATTATAAGATTGCGATCCTCAACGTTTTTTTAAAGAAACCTTTTTTTTACTACTAAAGCAAAACTTTTTTATGGTAATACATTGACGATTTGTTTGCGAAGTCGAACAGAGTCGTGCGGAGTCAGCGGTTCAGGGATGAAGTGTTGGCCAAGTGAGGGTGGTAGGCTTGGGGGTTGGTGGGGGTGTTATCGACTACCCACCACCTCACCCCCATCCGCCTTCGAACGATCGGTAAGGCTTCTTTTTCATTTTTCGCATATTAACTAGTCGGTGGAAAGCGCGCAGAAATGCACAGCAACTGAGAAAACGGAGCGCCGCTAATAATATTATTATTGCGTATTTTTTAAATTGAGTGTATATTTTTTTATTATTAAATTGAGCGGACACGAATTGTGTAGGTTCGGGTGGAATTTTAAATGAGACAATGAATTCGAATTTAAATATAATAAACAGTCTTGCCTTCTTTTTACATGGGCGACTGTATTTAAATAGATCATAGCTTTCCAACCTTTGGGGTGTAGGCATGCCGAAAAATATACGTCTGATAAAGACCTTTCTACCATTGTCCAACACGTATTATTGAGCAATTTATTTTCCATTGACAATCACAATCAATAATTTTAAAATAGTATTTTGTAAATTGAGAAATTAACTGAACATACATAAGTTTGAAAACACTTTCGCGCCCATGCACATAAGCCAATATGCTATAGGTATCATACTTAATTGTGACAAATTTTAACTAAAGCTCTTAATACTCTTCGAAGTGCTTTCGAAACCCGAAAGATGCAGGTTCGATTCCTGTTGGGTTTTCAAAGAAGATTTTTTCTATTGGTTATATATATTCTCAGAAGTGATTATAAAATTATGTAGGTTCAATTATTACAATATTACATTCTTAAATAATTCATTGAATAAAAAAATAGTTGGAAAATTAATTGCCAGTAGCTCTTTCAAGTATTGACCCAGAGACAAAAATATTATGTCTGAAACGAGCAAAAGTATCTCATTAATAAAATGACTTTGTATCATTTAATATGGTAAATATTTATAATTACTGTCCAATTAAAAAATAAATGGAATTACTAATAATAATTTTACGGAAATCCAGAAATTACGAGTAGCGCAACGTGACATGAAAACCTGCATGTTGGGCATAAGAAAGCAGTCGAGATTACGTGATGTGATACAGGTCGCTAAGCAGATGCCATGGCAGCGGGCTTGGCAAATACTGTTATAGACGTCATTAAAACCTGCTGGATAGGTGAATTCGTCAAGTTCGGTGAATGTACATGGTAACAAATAACTAGAGACCCACAAGAGTGTGAAAGAGCTAGCAGATGCTTTTGGACAGTAGTGAATCAGACTATGTTATGATGCTATTACGAAAAACCTTTTTAATAAAGAAAACCATCTGATTATTTTTTTTTCAGTGATATGTACAAAAGTAGGTAGTCTACGTTGTGAAGTCTGACGTAAAAATTTATGATTGCAATGGTGTGCTTTGACGCAAAAAAGGTTGGATGCGAGAGGTTAACTAACAAGCTACCTACCCATGTACAATTTCTTCAGATATTTCAGAATAACTAAGCTGTATGACGTATCGTCGCTGTAGGATTGGTTTGTCGAATAGACCAAATGTCAAATATTCAGGAGACGAAAAACAAATGTTATTATCCTATATTTAAATACATGGAGATATTTAAATTGTTGTTTTTACAGTATATGATATTTATTACAAAGCAATTTAAAGAAAAGGATGGTTCTGGTCCATTTTGATACAAAAAACCATTCTGCATTAAAAGGTTGATTTCGACAAAAACGGATATTCAACAAACCAATCCTAAAGCGATGGTATCTTAAATTCCGTCATGAAAATAATGACTACTCTGCATATTTTCAATTAAAATATTTTATTTATAGATGGTGTCAGAATTAGTTTTGACTGACTTCTCGTAAAGAATCAATAAAAAACAATATTAACAAATAGGTAAAGCAAGTCGAGTAATATGCACATAATACATATAATTTTGTTGTATTACTTTTAGACAATTGATTCACGCTTATGTAGGATATTGTGTTATATTATACCATACATCAGTGGCCAAGGGTGGAGATAGGTAGTGAAGATCCGACATAAATAGGACAAACTATACTTCATCAGTCAAAATCATTTGTTTTCATTGAACTTAGAATACAAATTACAGATGGAACTGGTTAGTTTTTTTTAAATTCAATTAAACTCTGTCTAAAGCAACTCATAAATAAATGTGGGGTTCGATATGGGTCATCAATGTGGGTTCGATTTGAGTTTCCACTGTGGGAGTCGTCGACGAGGTCCGAATCTCGATAGGATGAGATGTTGTGCGAAGCGATATAGAGACTGAGATTCTAGCAGACCAAGGAACTTATATTCGAGTGACATTTCCGATTTGTTATTATTCGCTATTTATACAATCAAAATAATATTCTCTTTATTGAAGTAATCGAGTCAGCTATTATCTGGCGTTTGCGTCAATGAACAACTGACTGAGTGAAAAACGGATTTATCTTATCTATTAAAATATCTAAAATTATTGTAAGTGTAAGTTATACATAATTTAATATGAGTTATAATATATTTGAGAATATTTTTATATATTATGGTTTGGTAAGGCAGAGTTTAATCTAATTTTAAAAACTATATCCAATTTGTTTTCTTAGGTCAATGAAAACAAATAAGCATAACTCACATAATGTGAGTTATTTTTGTCCACTTCCTACCTCTACTATTATGATTTGGTCTAGACAAGGTTTTATTGAAGAAAAAACTAACTAATACCATCTACAATTTTCAGTAAAAATTCAATGAAAACAAAACTGTACCCCACACTGGTTTACTCATATATTATTATTTAATTCTCTTCTTGGTCGTTTCTTCATGTGTGAGAATCGTGACCACCATGAAAAATGCAACCATCTTCTTTATGACTAACTATAATAGTTATTTACCTACTTTTATAATAAAGACATTTTTAACTAGGTATGTTCGATACAGAAAAGTTCATAATTTATGAACCTCTAAGGCAGAGGTTATATTATTAACCTTTCCTTTACGATTCTACAAAACTCTGTCCGTTACGGTGATGTAATCTACAGTTACCGTACGAGATCGACAATATTACTTAAGATACGAGAGAAATGTAGTGGAAAAATATTTACTGGATAATGATATCGATTTTTAAAATAATAACATTTTATTGGTGATTCTAGGAATAGCTAAAATATTAAAATTACAAAGTGCATATTTACTGAATTATTTGCAATCAGAAAAGCTGCACAACCTAAAATAACATCACGGCAATGGCTGAGTTAACAGATTTTTTTACGAGGAATGGATGGTTAACCACTTACTCAACATATTATTAGGACATATTGAAAACACGCTTGTGATTTTTTCCAAACCTGGGACGACATTATAAGCCGATTAGTTACCGCTGAGCCATCGTGAAGGAAATTTAATTGCGTTTTATTTGTGGTGGTGCAAGTAGATTATGTAAGTGCACTTTTTAAACAAAATCGTGAAATATCTTTTTGTGAATTTTACTAGTAATTATTAAAAAAAAAAAAAAACCATATGCGGCCTTGTACGTGCACATAATTTAATTATAAACCCACCAGTAAAATATTATTCAATTAAAAAATACCTACTACGTATTTTAGAATATTTCAAAGTACCTACTACACAATTTTAAATATTGGAAAATTTCAATTATAATAGTCTCGCTCGCAGTCACGTAACAAACAGTACTTAATCCTGTACTAAACTGAAGTGCATCGACAAAAAAAGAGTCAAAGTATTTGAAAATGGAATTTTATTTTAGGCGCGATAATTTTTCCTTTGAACCTTTTCGAAAATGGTAAAATGGAATAAATTTCCGCGTTCCTTTGAGTGGCTTCCATAACTTCACTCACTATTGGAAAATAAGAGAAAATTTCAATATTACGTTAGAGAAGTTAAATTTTACCACTTATCCATTGTTATTTTATAAAATCCAAGCAGGATATATAACTATTTTCATTTTAATAATTCGTCAAACGATTACTTTCCGACTGCCTTTCTACAAGGTATGCTCACTTTTCACTCTCTTGAATCTTGTAGGTCACTTCTGCTCTTGAAATATTTTTGCATGCTATCACGAGGGATGATTTCCAATTTTGGCGTCCTAGAGAATTTAAAACTATATGCGCCTGTCAATTACCCATGTAATCGCAGCCATGAGCTATTCTGGATCAGAACTGTTTCATCAAGTCAAGCCTATCAAGCACTATTAGCGAGGGGTGCAAGACTGGTAAATGCGCTCGCTAAAAACATTTTCAATGATTTACTTTGCATTTTGTTTTTGAAACTTTATTTTATTGTATAAAATTGTCTACGTGTTTTTATTATTATTTTTGTTTTTGTCTCTTAGTAATCTCTCTATGCACACAATGTTATGTTCTCTTAAATAAATAAATAAATACATGTTACTCTACAGTGCAAACACAACCACTCATGGCCCCCACAAAGTGGGGGCTGACAGGGCGCTAGTCTGGGGGCCCGGGCTCAGGAAGGGCCCGACAACTCTATAATTTAAATGGATGTACATATTAAAACATCAAAAAATCGCTAAAAATACACTTTAATTTTACCGCGTACGCCATTTGGAAAACTCTACTGCAGTGCGTCACACTGCCTTTACCCTTAGCGATAGGTAGGGGGGCGCCAAACATCCTAGCCTGGGGGCCTACTTCAGGATGTGGGTTCCATGGTACCACCACAACTGAAAGTCGCTTTTACCATACCCATGGTGTCACTTCGGAATAATTTACATAAACCCAAATCTGTCCAGCAGTTAAGTAGTTTAACTAGTAAACATAATGCCAGTCAAAGTACACTTGAGTGCACGATGACCTCAGTATTGTGTAGCTGCTTATGAGACTTTCCCAGTCATAACAAATAATAATGCTTCACAATTATTAAACTCGAATTATGTATGTTCAATATAATAAAGAATATTACATTATCAAATATTATGTCTTATTTGTAGAACAAAAGAAAATAGTTTATTAAAATTATTAGTAGGTAGGAGTATATTATTTTATTTTATCTTATATCATGAAATATGAAAGTATGTAATAGCGAGTTCAACATATAGGGACTACTAGGGATATCTAGAGGCAAAATGCAAAAATTTATCGTTTATTTGACAGTTAAGCGCCCATAGACTATATAGACCATAGATAAAAATATTTTTTCTGTTTTATATAAGGAATACTTGTTTCAAATAGACGTGCATGTACAAACACTGTCATTTGAATGGAGCATTATGGAACACGAAGCGATTTCTGTATACAGTTTCGCACGCAGCTCCATGAACGCTCGACTAGTTAGTAAATGGTTGTAAACGGAAACAGCGTAAGTTTGGAGGGTAATAAACGATTCGGTTTGGCTTATTTCGATGGATACTCTGTTAATGATATTTCGTGACGAATTTCCATCTTAAATCTCTTTTTTTTTTACTATTTTACACTGCTATAATTAATAATGGTAACGTAAGCATCTACGACTACGTCCATGTATCATAGGTATATTATGTCGAGTGTCGACAGATGCTATGTTTCCATTTTACCGTGTAAGCGAAATGATAACGAGTGCATTATGAGACATCCACCCTTCGGATTACTTACGCCACTGAGTATCGCCACTTACTTAAATCATTCAACCCTTGCATGACCGAACAAACGTACATATGAATGAAAATATTAAATTTATAAATTCACAATAATAAAAAAGGTTTATATGTTTGGATAGGAGCATTTTTGTCGATTGTCTTACACTTTACCTTAATGTATACATTCCCAAAAAACCTCCAGATTGAGCAGTACATATTATTTTGTACAAAATATCGACTTTTTATTGCACATCTCTGCACATTTCTGTCAAGCTGTCTCCCTGTAGAGTTTGCTCGATTATCCATTTAAAAAATTGTCTGTTGTTTTTTAATGCCCACTATCATGGCCCCCACAAGAGGTGGGCTGACAGGGCTCAGGTGGGGCCCGGCGTGGCGAGTTAATCAGTTAAGTGAGATAAACACTTATCATAAATTTGCTCTAATAGTAAAAAAAGTCACCTGCGGCGCTATTCTCCTTCAATAATATTTTTACACAGTTTCTGTACAATGTTTAATTGTGTATGGATACTTGACAACTTCATAATAATTAAAATGGATGTAAGTATTAAAATATACAAAAAACACTAATTATACACATTTATTTTACTGCGTACACCATTTGGAAAACTCTAGGTACTGTAGAGCGTCACACTGCCTTTATCCTTAAAGATAATTAGGGGGGCTTACTTAGAGGTCTTTTTCCGCTAGTTCTTGTCTCGAACTCTGGAGGTGTTTCGGATCTCTTGAGAAGACCATAATAATATTCGACAAGCGTAGATGATTTATGTAGAGATTTTTCTACTATCTTGGAGATTCTTAAATATATTCTTGATTCGTTTTATTTTAAAACCGCCACATTAGTATGGTAAGTTTGCTACAGTGATGAGATGCTTCACCTTTCAAGGATGGCTGACTTTATTTAGCGGTCAAAAACCGTAGGCCTGCGGACCTGTTGTCATTTTGTATGTCCTTCTAATGTCGACGTCAATTATGCACTAAATCAAAAATATATATAAATTGATTGCATATTATGCAAACAAGCACATTTTCTGTAACGATTTTTAAATTGAACAATTTTTCTTCTTATTTAAATGATAACTTATTCAATTTGTATTTTCAAATCAGATTTTAATATAAATAATTTGGTTAAGTAAAATAGTCACAAAAGTTACATTTAGCAGGGTGATAGACAATAATTGATAGTTTATTACAACGTTTTTATTACGTCGTATTCTTATTTGTCCGGTGCTTTTTTATCAAGTACAAATCTTGCAATCGATTTTTAACTAACTTTCCGACTATCTAGACATTTCACACTTTTAGAATATATCACAACACGATGCCAATGCATTTTTTAATACTTTTACCCATCTTTAAGTAGAATTGAATTAATTTTCAGTTTATTCTGTTTTGTATGAAAAGTTTTTTCGGAATACATCCGTAATCCAATCCACTATTATTGGTTACTCTGGGGTCCTAGATTGCGTTTATATGGAAATCAATATGAAATGTCAAATTGACATTTCAATATTATTTCTATCAAGTACAAATTTTTTTGATCGTTTTAGGCTGCGCGCACACGGCAAAACGAAGTTTCGGATTCATCCGCCAAACGACGTTTGCGTTTTATTTGCGTTTTATTTGCGTTTTACTTGCGAGCCGATTGCGTTTTAAATGCGTTAATATTTCGACAATGCTGTCCAAGAGAAAACACGGTTTTCAAGGGGATTCATAAACGCCTTTTTTTGAAACTGCACCCTGCTGCGAGAGTATTTATCTTTCATTACAGTGGCGTACAAGGATAAATAAATCAATATAAAATCAGTACATAATATTGCATTATACCTACATTTATTTTCCCACTATTGCTTCTTTTGGAGCTGGACTGTTTTATATTGAAAGCGTTTTGAAAATTACCTATTGTTGAGCCTATTATATACCATCATCATCAATACTATCGACCGAAAGCCATAATATATTATAGTAAAAAAAAATACGAAATCTAACATAAATTTGGATATTTTATAGATAGGATAATACAATTTATCTATTACAGTTTGGTTTAGGCATAGCTTGATGAATTAAAAAAATGAACTTACAATATGTGTGATACGTATTTTTAATCTAAAGTTAAAAAAATAAGTAAGAATGAAAAAATGTGCACAATTTTGTCATATCGCCTAAAATATACCAATACTATTATGGTTTGGTAAGACAGGGCTTAATTGATTTTTAAAATCCAACCAATACCATCTGTAAATTGTAGTCGTATTTCAATAAGAACATATACAATTGACTGAAAAAGGTTAATGTGCACTATTTATGGCGGACGACATAAAATCAGTACATAATATTGCATTATACCTACATTTATTTTCCCACTATTGCTTCTTTTGGAACTGGACTATTTTATATCGAAAGCGTTTTTAAAATTACCTATTATTGAGCCTTGTATGTATCATCATAAACTTTGTCTGATTAATACTATCAACCGAGGGTACTTGATGGAGTTTGAATTTAAATTCTAATTAATTTAAGTTTTGTACTATTCCACTTGAGTATTTTTTTGCGATCAGGCTTTTGCCTTTCAACATTTTGCGCACTCGCCAATGGCAAATACACATTGACATCAAATTCTAGCTACAATAAAAAAAGATTATAACTTAATACACGAAGAAAGGGTAAAAACCTTATTACCTAGATACCTACTAAGTAAATGATGAAGTATAAAAACATAATATTTTGAATAATTTGAATATTTGCAGTGTTTCTAAAAAAACCCGTTGTAAATACGATTAATACATTCGGTAGGTAAGCGTATTAAAATGTCATTTCTCGTAAACAATAGTTTTCTCGTTGTGCAATATGTTGGGAGTTTAATAATATTAACTAATGAGAGATGTCACCAACTGTAACTACTCACTAAATAAAAAAAACGAATAAACAATGTTAAGGTATAGTTCGCAATATGCAAATTTAAATAATTTTTGATGAATACCTATATACCTATACCGAAAATATTTATATAAGTACCTATAGATACGTATTGAATTACCCACCTACCTATTCATATTATTATGAAATACATATTTAAAATAACACCATTCTTTTGGGAAGAATACAAGTAGGTGTGCATTTGGTTATATTCGATATTAAATAAGTATGTATCTTTAATAGAATCATGCCTCCTTTTTATGATTGTAGAATCTTTATGTAGGTATCGAATCTATAAAATATTTTTATTAAATTTAATCTGTTTTTAAGCGTGAAGGCTCGCCATAACTATAAGGTAAACTAAACCATTATTATTTATTTTGTAGTAAGTATGTACTTCTTTAATTATTTTTTTTATTAGTTGACACTTTTATCTTCTATAGATACACTAAAATGGAAACGGGTGCCAATAATAACATATTGAAGTGAGAATAATGAATACCTTCCTACTACTATCGATAGGTATGTTCCTGTGTACTTGTGTAGGTACATGTATATTTATATTAATTATTATTTTCGTGTTATAATATATTATTTGCGATTAATTGATAACAAAATTTAGATAATTTATCTATTCACCCGCTACAGTAAAATCTATAGAATATTTTAATTAAATTATATCTGTTGCTCTACATTGCATGAACGCCACTGAATCAATGGAGTAATTAATTATGTCATACAATACGTGCCATGAATATACTACCTACCACATGTTCTTTTAAATCTTCCCATTTAGGCCAGGACCGAACTTTTGAAAGCTGAAATTTATGGGGGCGCGTATTAAGAAATATTACTGATTAACCACATAATTATGTTCAGAAAGGCCTAATAAATTTTATTTACCAATGACAAACTCATGACCGGATGAGTGGGTATTTTTCATTAAAAAAAATGGTTCCATGACAAAACAGGACAGTGACAAAACAGAACACCTGGAGAAAACCTGGCTGTTCTGTTTTATCATGTTCTGTATTGTTATTGTTGTCGAAGTCATGATGAATTGTTTGCAACCAGAAAGATTCACTTGAATGCTTAATGCTTATTTGGACTATGTCTGCATTTGCGTATAGCTAACAAAAATCCGCATGAAAGTCATTAAAAATAATTTCTACACTATGAAAATATCATCAAATTAAAAAACGCTTTCGATATAATATAACAGAATTCTATTCCAAATCAAGCAATAGTGGAAAAAATAAATATAGGTAAAATGGTAAAAAGAAATACTTAATAATTATGTAGGTAATGTTTACATATTATATTTTTATATTTTATTTTTCTTAGTTCGCCACTGGCGACAAAAAAAAGTTTTTTTTTAATTCTTCGGATAGTGCAATAAATAAATTCTTGTTTGTCGAACACAATAAGGCACATATTGTATGAGATAATTTATAACTTTAGTCCGAAAAAATTAAAAAAATCTTCCTTCTTTCTTAATTAGTGTCATCAAGAATTTCACAGTGGCGTTAATGCAATGGGGAAAACAGATATAATTTAATTAAAATATTTTATAGGTTTTTTGTATATAATTTGTTAGAACAATGTAATATATTATTATACCTATTGTATGTTTTATTAAATAAACATTTAAAACATATTATTCATAAACATTTGAAATATCTCCCCTTAAAATCTGTTCATATTTCCAATAGAATATTATTGCTTAAAATTCAATAGCTACATATTAAAAAGATAGCTATTGTAATGAGACTATATCAGGTAATTTCGTGTTAGTAGTAGTACTAATCAATAGTAGTAGGTAGGTATTCATTATTCTCACTTCAATATATTATTATTAGTACCCGTTTCCATTTTAGTGTATCTATAGAAGATGACAGTGTCAACTAATAAAAAAATTAATTAAATAAGTACATACTACAAAATAAATAATAATAGTTTAGTTTAACGTAAAGATATGGCGAGCCTTTCTTCTCGTGAAATACTTCTTCTCATAGCTGTGCTGTGTCACAACTTTTTATTATATTTTGTAAAACTGCTTACCTACCGAATGTATTTAATAGTATTTACAACAGGTTTTTAGAAATACTGCAAATATTCAAATTATTCAAAATATTATGTTTTTGTACTTAATCCTTTACTTAGTAGGTATCTAGGTAATAAGGTTTTTACCCTTTCTTCGTGTATTAACTTATAATCTTTTTTTATTGTAGCTAGAATTTGATGTCAATGTGTATTTGCCATTGGCGAGTGCGCAAAATGTTGAAAGGCAAAAGCCTGATCGCAAAAAAATACTCAAGTGGAATAGTACAAAACTTAAATTAATTAGAATTTAAATTCAAACTCCATCAAGTACCCTCGGTTGATAGTATTAATCAGACAAAGTTTATGATGATACATACAAGGCTCAATAATAGGTAATTTTAAAAACGCTTTCGATATAAAATAGTCCAGTTCCAAAAGAAGCAATAGTGGGAAAATAAATGTAGGTATAATGCAATATTATGTACTGATTTTATGTCGTCCGCCATAAATAGTGCACATTAACCTTTTTCAGTCAATTGTATATGTTCTTATTGAAATACGACTACAATTTACAGATGGTATTGGTTGGATTTTAAAAATCAATTAAGCCCTGTCTTACCAAACCATAATAGTATTGGTATATTTTAGGCGATATGACAAAATTGTGCACATTTTTTCATTCTTACTTATTTCTTTAACTTTAGATTAAAAATACGTATCACACATATTGTAAGTTCATTTTTTTAATTCATCAAGCTATGCCTAAACCAAACTGTAATAGATAAATTGTATTATCCTATCTATAAAATATCCAAATTTATGTTAGATTTCGTATTTTTTTTTACTATAATATATTATGGCTTTCGGTCGATAGTATTGATGATGATGGTATATAATAGGCTCAACAATAGGTAATTTTCAAAACGCTTTCAATATAAAACAGTCCAGCTCCAAAAGAAGCAATAGTGGGAAAATAAATGTAGGTATAATGCAATATTATGTACTGATTTTATATTGATTTATTTATCCTTGTACGCCACTGTAATGAAAGATAAATACTCTCGCAGCAGGGTGCAGTTTCAAAAAAAGGCGTTTATGAATCCCCTTGAAAACCGTGTTTTCTCTTGGACAGCATTGTCGAAATATTAACGCATTTAAAACGCAATCGGCTCGCAAGTAAAACGCAAATAAAACGCAAATAAAACGCAAACGTCGTTTGGCGGATGAATCCGAAACTTCGTTTTGCCGTGTGCGCGCAGCCTAAGCTAGTCAAGACGTTATATATGATATGTCAGATATGTCGTATATGATTCAACAGAAAATTTAAAAACGTGGTATATAAAAAGTTTTTTTTTATCTTGTAATTATTTATATATTTTAAATTATATATTTTGTTTATATCTCCTATTAATTTAAAAGTTAATTTAATAAAAAAAACATTTTCACACTTCCGTCTCTCTTATTAGAACTAAGGTTACCTATCCCTTATTTTAAGAACCTTTAAAGTGGTTATTAAATTAGAATATAATATGACCAATGTCCACTGAAGTATACGGTATACATAATAACATAATGAAATTATAATCCCCTCATTAGACAGCTAATCAAACCACTTAGGAAAAATATATTAAATATAGAAAATGGATTTCACGGTAGTTTAGCCATCGTGTTATTCTCGGACGGGTTAAGTCGCTAAGTTCGCAGAGCTGCAGACAATGGAAATTTGTTGTGACAAGTTGGCTCGCTTCCGCACAGGCAGCATCGCGGATTTTTCCTCAGTGCTTTCGCTCCAACCAGCGATTTGTCGACACAATATGGGATAATATTATGTTCACTTTGAAAATTACAACGTGCGTAATGTGCTAACGAGCAAGGCGTTGTTATTATACTCAAAAGATTTTTTAAATAGTGACAAAGTTATAAAGTAACGAAATTGACTGATGTAATCAGTGATCTTGTTTGAAATTAGAGCGATTTAATTCATATACTATGTATACAAGTGTCAAAAACTCTGTGATTCTTATTATGCCCTGCTAATTAAAAGTACAGTATTTTTGATTTGAGTGAAATGAGGACCCAAGTTTTAAACTACCTTTTCTCTTATAGGAAATAAAATTATTTGATCGTTTCAACATAATCTCAAAATAAACCGTGTCTATTTAAATATTACATCAAAGTGATCCAATAATTTTATATATTGTACCTACAGCATTTTTCTATGAACTAAATACATTATAATTGTTAATTTTTTTAAATATATACTAATAATATACTTTTAATTATATCAATACATATAGATTAAAAATAGTATAATTATAGAAAAACGTTGTGAGTATCATAAAACTAGTGAATATCAGTGTTGAAAAAATGTATGTTTATACAAGTGCCTTAATGTTTTGTACAATAATTAAAAAATTATAATTAATAATTTCGTTATTATCATTTTAAACTGCTGTGAATTTAACTAATTAATTAATCAATTAAAAAACAATAAATATGTGTAGTTCAGTTGACATAGCTTTAACTATATATGTAATAAATTAACAGATGGAGTGTAATACAGTCATTCTACTAAACAGTTTGTCAACGAATTTAACCCGATCGACAATGCTGATCCCATTGTGTTTCTTAATATTACTACGAACCTTCCTGCGACCGTGGTGAAAGTATGCTAAAAGTTACCACATTTTAATCGATCTATGCTGCTGATTTGGCTATAATATATCAATCTAACTATTCGGAATTCTACTCCGCCGTAGATTTGTATATATACCAACATCGCATATTTTTTTAACTAACGCTGTGCGCACACTTGCACGTAGGTTCGTTGCGTTTTGATCAGTTTATACCATACAGACCTTACCCGCGGTAATTCAGGAAGACAGTCGGTATATCGGAAGGTATAGCGGGGTCAAGACGCAATGGCCTGCCGTGTGGGTGCATACTGTTAATCTTGAATGACTATTCTTTCAACGAAAAATTCATAAGATTTCAGAATGTGTCATTATTTAAATCAAACACGCATAATTTAAAGACACCTCAAACACCTACTAGAAATAAAACATAAACGCCGATTGTCAAAAAATGAACGCACTTTGATAAGAATTTCAAGATGTAATAACCTAATAACTATAAGTTAATTTCGTTTTAATTACATAGGTTGCCCGTGACTTAACTCATTCGCTGCTGACTAGATAATGATTTTTTTAATTACCACCTTTAAAATGCACGTTAATTACATCAATCGGCCGCCTGGCCACACCGTCTTCAGCGTCCAAAGTATTAATTGGCAAAGCACATTGGCGCGAAACTAGCGTCGTAATTTTTTTCAAAGATTTTTCTCTAGTAGTGAGTTAATTATCCCATATGAAAGAATGTTGTAAACAGTGGAAAATAGTATAATTAGTACATTAGCATACTATACAGTGTTGTCAATGGCTAATGGTCTCATTTTTATCATTTTTTTAATTGGCTCCTCATGCGCTTGTGAAATATGACGCTACTGGTAATTATAATAAATATGGTAGATTTTTAATGATGGTAATAATTAATAGCTTTTATAACTTCACTGTAATTTATTAGAACAGTGACATATTGTATATTATAAAACATGTAATTAATATTGCCTCACAGCTGATAAACAGTTGAAACCAAACAAGTGCAGTGACCATTGTAAAAATATTACAGCTGACTTCGGCTTGATCTGCGTCTATATGAAAATGTGTTGTGAAAACGCACGCTAAATACGTGGAATATAAAATACGTTTTCAATAATATGTCATATAGAAGCGTTTTCTAAACTTGATCCATATTACCGTGACCCAGAATATTTGTTCGCAAACAGATATGACGTAGACATATCGAAAAAAATGTGCAGTAACAAATAATAATATATTCAATTTACCATTTTTTATGTAAGTACTATATTTATTACTGTATTGATTGTATGTAACAGTTAAGGGGGGACATGCTCAGCGTGGGTCGAAATGCTAGAATATAGTTGTCAGGACACATGGGCCGCGAATCCTATGGGCGCAGGTTCAAATTCTTTTTTGAATTCGTATTTTATTTTAAAAGATTTTTTTTAGTTTATGTTGCATTCTTAAATCTTGTGAATTATTCGTTCAATCTAAAAATCTCTAACATCTCAGGCATGTCTAATGCGTCTATCACACCATATGCCCATAGGAATTGTCGTAAAAAACATATAGCGCAGTTGTAATGAAATACCATTTCATTGTGATTTTGGAAGGAAAGAATCACGTAATTTGTATTGCATCACTCCCAGCTTGCCTCAAGAGTGAAAGAAAGAGCAGACGAATTTCCAAGCTTTAAGCTGATTGCGTAGTTTCCCCTTACGAGAGAAAATGATGCAATAGGCTTCGATAACATAATAAATTTTACCCTATGTAATTTGTGAGCATTGGAAAAAATCGCATTCTGCCCGATTTCAAGGTTAAATTATCTAGTCAGTCTATCACCCCCGTTTCAACGTAGAGTAAAACCATTGTTTGTTTTAACCAAATAGTCTACAAATTTTAAAAAAAAGCCAGACATACGCTGTTTATACTACTATGCAATTTATTTCTTAAGGGGGACATGCTCAGCGTAGGTCAAAATGGAGATTTTGTTCTATTTTCAAAGCATGATCCTGGACATTCCTTAAACGTTGTAGATAATCTATTTATATAATTTTGAAGCCTTATTATTCTTTATATTTATTTTAAACATTTGATGACAGCATAAAGTATTTTTATTACATAAAATAGTATTCTTTTAAACCTCTCGCTCTAATGTTTTAGAATATAGTCATATTTCAGTACATGCATGTGCAGTGGTGTTATGTTGACATTATTATAGTGAAGTATTTACGATAAAAAATTATATTGATAATCTCTGTGATCCCAAATTTGACAAGAATTAGTTATTTTATTATTCAAAAAATGGGCAAGATTAACACATTTGAGGATAATTCTAAAGATACTAATTATAAGCTGTGCCATTCAAGTGTAATAAACATCCTACGTATAATGATTACTTTATAATAATTATTGACCTAAGAATAAGGTAGTGTTTTTTTTGAAATACGCCATTTCTTTTGGCTTTCCCAGTGGTTAAGCTATAACATACGGCCGTAGCCAAAAATTGACAAACTAAAACTGAAGTAGGGAGTAATATCAGTAAGTTTTTTCACTCATCTAAATAAATGTATTGACACTCAATTAATGGTATTGAATAATCTTTATCCGCGAAAGCGATATCAGGGAGTCCATTCTATACACAATCAACGGTAGTTTATTATATTTATGTATTGAAATAACCAGGGTTAACGAACCTGCGGCCTTTTAGGGTCTCTAGTACAAAATAAATCCATTTATTTTATATAACTTTTTATTTCATCATCATCAGCCTGAATCTATCCACTGCTGGATGAAGGCCTCTTCAAGCTGCTTCCACTTCTCTCGGTCCTGTCCATTGCGTTGCCACGTATCGCAGAACTTTATCATTTCATCGATCCAGCGGCCTCTAGGTCTACCTTGCGGACTTTGTTAACCGTCTGCAAAATGTACCAGACGAGAACCAACCGAGAGAACAAACCGGATTTAGAGGAGGATACAGCACTATGGACCATATCCAAGTTGTCAGAGAAATCATAGAGCGGTGCCAGGAATACAAACTGCCACTATGCATGGATTTTATAGACTATGAGAAGGCGTTTGATTCGATAAAGAAATGTCACACAAAAGACGCACTCAGAAAACAAGGAATCCCTGAGCGCTATATAAATATTTTCAATAATATAATATACAGTAGCGCAACAGCATCTGTCAATCTCCATAAACCATCACGCAGATTTCCTTTCAGCAACTTTTTATTTATTAGGTATAAAAGAATGTTAGATTTTTTTATACCACCTTAGTTCATTTTTACATATAAATTTATATTATAATAAAATCCCGTGGAAAATCAAAGGAGTAAATGTACACTCATCTCTCGATTTACGCGGTCGAGAAAAAACAAAAAAAATGCATTTTTTTTGTAAATCTGCGTAAATTGAGGGATGACTACATGCATTTTTATCTATGTTTCTTAAACTATTTCGTTTTAAAAGTTAACACAGCCAAGAGAGGGACTGTTAAAATATAGCACTTTTTGACAGTTTAGAGTCTAAACTTTAGACGGTTAACTTAATGTAACAATTAACCGCCTCAATATATACATATGATAAACTAACGTCGATAGCCACCTTGTGTATAAAATAGCTTTGCTGGGACCAATATCGGTGTCGGTATCTATAATAGAAAGCAAGTATTGATATCGACAAGAAATTACATTACGAAAGTAAATATTCAAATTTCCGAAGTATATATATTTTTACATGCCTTTTGATTTAATATTCTTTGGTGACACAAGACATTATATCAGAAGAAAAGGAGCTCAGTTTTATTCATGTGAATTATCATTCATTGAACAAAAAAATTGTTTATTCAATTTTTGGCAATAGATGAGGTAGGGGAGAGAAAGTCGTTATTGCTTGGATGTTGAGATGGGATTTTATTGAACTAATACAAGTTTAATTAAACAAAATACTTAATTAAAGATTATATCGTGAGGTTATAATCGCGTGTATAGATGTACTGGTGACATCGATGTGAACAGGAGATATTAATGAACTGAGAGACTTGATTCGATTGGAACGTCGGTTAACTACGTCGAGTGACGGACTCGTGACGATAGTAGTGCGTCGAGAAACGGATTCAAAATAGTGAGGATTCATGGGTTATCCTTTTTATTTAAACAAATACAGTCCATACATCACAAGAGATATTGTCGCAATTAACAAAACATAACATACCTACTGATCTAGTTATGATTGAGGAAATGCTGACAATCGTTTTCATTATATTGTTTTATTTTGTGTAAAAGTCTTATTACCCATGTAATGCAGACTGGTATGATTTCTACAAATTATTAGCAAATTCAAATAATTTATAATAATAAATACACTTAATTTATACATTAATTAAAAAAAAACAAAACCAATATCCAAGCATTTCATATAAGAACTACCTGTTAAATTCGTCGTAATTGAATTAAATGCCGTTGCAGGGTAATTCAATACTTTGTTTTAAAAATACAAAAGCCGATTGCGAATAAGTAACGCAATTAATTTTAAAAGCCCTTCGGAGACTATCGTAAAAATCGTTAATTAACTTCATCGCAATTAGATAGCATAGTATAGCTTAGTTATCCAGGACACATGGACCGCGAATGTCAGGGGCGCAGGTTGGAATTCGTATATTTTTTTAAAAGATTTTTTTAGTGGTTATATGTTTCTCAGAACTGTTTTCAAATTATGTTACATTCTTAAATCTTATGAATTATGCGTTCAATCTAAAAATCTCTTACATCTCAGGCCTATCGAATGTGTCTATCACACCATATGCCCATAGGAATTGTCGTAAAAAACATGTAGCGCAGTAAGTTGTAACGAAATACCATTTCATTGTGATTTTGAAAGGAAAGAATTAACCGTACCTATTTTTAATTTATTTTAACCTTATCGTATCACGTAATTCGTATTGCATCACTCCCAGCTTGCCTCAAGAGTAAAAGAAAGAGAAGACAAATTTCCAAGCTTGAAGCTGATTGCGTAGTTTCCCCTTACGAGAAAAAATGACGCAATAGGCTTCGATAACAAAATGAATTTTACCCTATGTTATTCGTGCACATTGGAAGAAATCGCATTCTGCCCGATTTCAAGGTTAAATTGTTTAGTCAGTCTATCACCCCCGTTTCAATTTAAAGTAAAACCATGTTTGTTTTAACCAAATAGTCTACAAATTTTAAAAAAAAGCCAGACACGCTGTTTATAACGTACTATACATTTTATTTCGCTATTAAAATTGATCGCAATCACCACTGTTTAGTTTACTGTGGAACCATGTATCTATTTTTGCTAATGGATTCAAAGTGTAAACATTTAATACATTTATGATATCCTGTGTTTATGTTACCACTATCTTCATCTCAAGTCAGCTATCTGGCTACCGAGAAGTTTAGTTTTAGTGAACTTGGAAAACTCAGACAAGGGTATATAAACATATTATAACATTTTCTTTATTTAGTAGATATCCAAATTTTGGTTTACATGGGTAACATTAACTTAATATACATCATTGTCTAACTGTAATATACAACTTTTAAGACTGTACATTAGTTATCCAGTGGTGCAAACATACGAAAACAAATACTACTATGTTTTGATTTCTTAACCTTGATTTATCATCGACTAAATAGATTCGCATTGTGTTTTCCTGTTACTGTTTTTGTGCTGGAATAAATAAAGGTTTTAAATCAATTAGTAATTTAATGTTTAAAATTACTATCCACCACGTGAAAATTGGCTCAGTGGAATTAGCGTTATGCCACTTAGTGAGACGTCGCATGTTTGATGAATCTAACACAAGATTAGACAGACGTCTTGGAGTAATATTTTTACTGTAAATTTCCCTGCATAATATGCAAATTTTTATATTCTAATTACAAAGTAAATCATAAAACAAAATAACTTATCAATTGGTAAGTGTTATCACGATATGATAATTGTATATAATACCCAAACTATCAGCGCTTTTATATTTTCAATATTGCGACGCAAACTTAATTAAAGAAGGAAGTAGAATAGAAATAATATTTAAACGTTATTTTATTAAATTAGTTTGTATCTCAAAAAATACTCAAATCAATTTGTACAAATATAAATTAAATCAATTCAAATTTTTATTTTAATTCCGGAAAGTCGATAGTATTAACCTTTCAATGATTTTAATGTAATGTAGGTGGACAATATTCTTTTTGTCGAAATAATCATCATCTAATCAAATAAGATTTTTAAGACAACCATAGTATCATGTATACTATTTTGATTTTTTTTTTCAACGAGTTTATTAGTTAAAGTGTTTTAATCGAGTTTTCGGCCCTCGTAGTCCATTGCGTAAGGCGCTGGCATTTCATCCAGAGGCTCCGTACTCGATTATCGGTGAGGTCAAAATATGTATCACGTATGTGGTTTTCTCAAAGCTTAGGTATTTGTGATCGTTATCGTCTCCTATTTCTAATTAAACTATTGTTTCACTACACTACTTTCATTAGGCCTCATGGCCAGTTGAAGTGTTAAAAATAATTTTATATTTGTATTGATAACTTATGATAACTCGGCCGTTTTGGGTGATGCGTTCTGGTGCTCTGCAGTCCTTCATTTTCAGATTAGATTAGAGGAGGGTGCACATATGAATTAAATATTGCATCATGCAATATCAGATTATATTAAAACACAGAAATTAGAATAGAAAGTAGTCTGCTCGTTTATTCATTAAAACATAGACAATTAAACAGGAGAGATAAACTCTGGTCATTATATCGGGGATGAACGGCTCAGGTACCTAATTGAGGGTGCTGGGATATTTACGTTTACATTCTTTAATGGCTTATTTATATTCTTTAGATTTAGATAGTAAATTAGGGCAATTATATATGGAATATACCAGTGGTGAAGGGAGGAGGTAGGCTGTTAAGATCCGACATAAATAGCGCATACTAAACTTTGCCAGTTAAACGTATTGTTTTCATTGAACTAAGACTGCAATGTGTAGAAAGTGTGTGTTTGTTTTTAAAATTTAATTAATCCCAACCTAACCCAAGTCATAGTAGATAATAGTCAAGAAATATTCGTTTATTTATAAAATATATTAAATTATGCCATTAAACTATACGTAATTTAAGATATTTTGTAGATGGAAGAATATTTTCTTATCGATTATGGTTTGGTATAGGCAAGGCTTAATGAATTAAAAAAAACTAACCAACACCATCTGTAATGTGTATTATTAATTCAACAAAAACAAATAATTTGTATGACTGAAAAGGTGTGCATTATTTTTGTCGGATGGCTGGATGGATGGAGTATGGTTTGGTTTAGGCAGGGCCTAATTGAATTTTTAAAAACTAACCAATATTATATGTGAATTGTATTGTTCAGTTAAAAGAAATAAGTATAACTGACAAAGTTTAGTGTGCGCCATTTATGCCGAATTTTAACATCCCACCTACACCCTTTGCCAACGCGTGTCCGGAAATTTGTACGTACGCACTTCGCCGTGTCACACTTCACCGTGAAATGTTGTACTTATCGCAAATATATGGTCGTATATTAGAAAAAGACCGTCTAATCTCTTTGGGTCGTATAGTACTGAGATAAAATTCATGTCTGAATAAAACACGGTTCTTCACGGCTTACAGGAAGTTAACGGCAAATGAATTGAAAATAGTCGATATACTGGAATATTTGTTAGGCTACGTTATGTTAGGTTAGGTTAGGTTTGTTTTCAATCTGGAATTCAAATAATGATAGCGTGATTATCGGATATTTGAAATCAATCAATATCAAATTAATGTCCATATTGAATCTAATAAAATTAGAACATTATTGTCTGCAATGCTTCACAAACAACGCGTAAATTTTTCAATTCACATATCTTTCCGATAAGAAAACTCATGACGAACTGTGCTACGGTGAACTGTAATACGTACAACTTACATGTAACCTTACTAATAGAATATACATATAATAGGGTAGGTTTGGTGTTAGTATATATAAATTTTTCTTTGTATTAAAATAATAGTTTTATATAGAAGCGAACTACTGTAAAAGATTTAGGCATTTGTAATTAACAAGATATAAAAATAATATAATGATAATTCTTGTGTAACATAAATTAAATAAAAATGTCAAAAAAATTGATTATAAAATAAAATACCTAATACTATTTTTCAGCTAAATTGTGTGCTGTTCAATTTTTGTGTATGATAATATAAAATCATGTTCCTACATAATTCTTTGAAATAATACAATAAGTAGGTCGGTAGGTGGAGTAATAAGCACGTTATAAAATGTGTGAATTTTCTATAATCCAAGTGTAAATATTTAGAAATAAAAATAACAAAATGTTTGAAATAAAACCGAGTTGGTAGATTCGCGAATGCTTGATGAAATACGGTGCGTAATCGCGCTCGAAGCAGTCATGGACTTTGAGAGGATTCCCTTAATTAGGATTGAGGTAAGTCAATATTACTTTCATGTTTTTGAGGAAAACGAATTATTAATAGGCCCCACATATGCATGCTCTAAAGCAGTGGTTTCCAAACTCAATAAGGATGTGAGCTACTTTCCGAATTTGAAATTGTCTGGTGAGCTACTTAAACATAATATTCCTTCTTTATATTTTTTATCATCGTCCTTTATCGTATCATACATAATATTATAATATTAAATAAAATAAATTAGAACAACGGACTTCCAATAAAACATAAACGCGTAATTACTTTAATTATTACGTACATTAAGACGTAAACCCACGGTGGCCGTGCGGCTTAAGCGTTGGACTATCACGCCGTGGGTCCCAGGTTCGAATCTTGGGTCTGGCAAGTACACATATTGTTTTTCAACTTATGTGTGAGTCAGGATATGGACTTAATAGGTTGAGCAAGTGGCTGACATCCATTTCTCGTAAAAACAAAATCTGTTAATACAAACCTCTACTCTGTGGAGGCCCATATGATCCTATCAAGATCGGACATGGTTTAAAAAAAAAACTTTAATTATTTATTTATAAACAACATAATAATTGAAAAATAATGTCTTGAAATGAGTGAGTAAAAGTAAAAATAATTAGTAAAAAGAATGGCATTTACTTTCCTCCACATTTTTTTCAATTTTTGGTGAGTACCTTGTCACTCCCATCCAAATGCAATTATCAAGATGTACATCTGTGAGTCTGTTTCTATAATATTTACTTGTAGCCACCTTCATAGTAGAAAACGTTGATTCACATAAGTAGGTAGAAAAAAACAATGCCTTCATTTTGAGCGCAATAATTCGAAATTTATAAAAGGAGCTGAAACAAATTGTCCAAGCAGCTCAACTTTTTTAAAGTCACTAAGCCGCAAAAATATAAATATGACAAAATATCCTACGCGAGCTGCTGAAAATACTGCCCCGAG
This sequence comes from Rhyacophila brunnea, assembly GCF_057557595.1. Lineage (NCBI taxonomy): Eukaryota > Metazoa > Arthropoda > Insecta > Trichoptera > Rhyacophilidae > Rhyacophila > Rhyacophila brunnea. The sequence goes on along the minus strand of NW_028232893.1, from coordinate 14,869,982 downwards.
CTACCGGTAGCTCGCGAGCGACCGTTTGGCGATCACTGCTCTAAAGAGATTCAAGCTAAGCAAAGTAATACCGAGGTGTATGATGATTTTTGAATGAGTAGTCAGACCATGACCCTCAGGGGGGAATTGAAAGGGCACTAGGTGGGGACCTGGCGTGGCGAGTCGATCAGCTAAGTGAGATTAACACACATCACAAATTTACTCTTATAGTAAAAAAAAAAGTTGCCTGCGGCGCTACTTTATTTTAATGTAATTGAATATTTCAAATATGTGGTTGTGCGTTGCAATTTGATGTGATATGATGATTAATTTACTTAAATGATAACTTCTGTGTATAATTTGGGAAGCACTACTGTAGAGCATCATAGTGGCCTTAACCTTAGGGATGGGTAGGTGGGCCCGCAATGATCCTGGCCTGGGGGACCGCATCAAGTCAGACCTTCCCAACCAGTATGCCGCAAGATTTTGTTGCATAAAGAATCTTCTACAATTTGCAACCTGAAAGCAACAGTGAGATAGAATGAAAAGAGTCAATTTTGAGATAAGTAAGTTAATCGATTGCTGATATTTTTTTAAAGTTGTAATACCCCATTAAAACAAAAAAAAAACTCCACTAAAATTATCCTCTACCTTAAAAGCAACAGTGGAATAACTGAGATAACCCACAGTTCATAATATTATAAATATAATTAAAATAGTATTATTTCATGTTACGAGTATAGTGACGTCCCTAGACAAAATGCCGCCCCTAAGCAGCGCCAAAATGCCGCCCCATTTTTGATACAGTATTTTTATCATCCTTCCATGACTCCAATATTCAATGAATGTACTGTATGAATACGTTAGTAACAAAATATAAAACGCTAAATCTAATTTAAATGCCATCTCTACTTCAATAGATAATATTATTGCGGGTCCACGGTTTCAGATACATTTAAAATACACCTGACAACTTACTTTCAAAACTCGCGAATGACTGGCAAAAATATTTGGATAAATTAATGTGTATGTACCTACCTATAATTATTCGCGAATCTGCACGTTTCATTGCTGGTCATCAAGGACGTGACATCCAAGGACAACGGAAGTAAACTAAACATCGTGAACTCGACAAAAAAATACGGTCCTGTTAAACCTTTTTTGTTAATTAATACATTTTGTTTCCAAACAGTGAGCTGGAAAGATATTTTCATTATTACTAAGTTTAGGTACCTACCTACCAACATATTTATATATATACCTAATGATTTATACCTACTCGATTCGCCGCCCTTCGAGCAACTGCCGCCCCCAAGCGACACTCAATCTGCCTACCTGTCACTGTACGAGTATCTACGATTGAAATATTGCATAAATATTAAGAATAATATACTGTTTGATTGCATTTTATATTAATCAAAGCATAAACAAGAGGTTTAGATTTTTTTCTCAGACAGTTGAAATGTTATTTGACCAAAGCCATGCATAGGTATTAGTAGTTATTACAGTAACTATTTATTTGATAACCAAATGCTTTTATTTGAGTTTGTTTTTCCCCTTTCACTATAAGAGAGGTTTATGACCATGATCACGGCAGTTGTAGCACTTTTAAGTCGGTTTAAGTAAACCGGTGTCGCATCCATCTAGTATAGGACATCCATGAGTATTGATTTGACTGCATCCGCAGTTGTTTTAATGCAACTTCCTTCAAATCCCACCACCAATTGCTCGAAGTCTCCAGATAACCAGCCACCATAATCGCTTCAATCAGCTCGTCGTCAATTTTCAAATCAACATTAGCCAGTTAGTTTGCCGTCGCCGTTATCTGGCTGAGGTATGCAACGATCGACTCTCCAAACACCAGTGGCGTCCCTAGGTAAAATGCCGCCCCTAGGCAGCTCCAAAATGCCGCCCTATTTTTTATACAGTATTAAATACTGTAAAAAAAATTATCATCCTATCATGACTCTGATATCTAAGAAATGTGTTGTATGGATACATTAATAACAAAATATATACCACTAAATCTAATTTAAATACCATTTCTACTTCAATAGACAATATTGTGAGTTTCCACGGTTTCAGATACATTTAGCCTGGCTGCGCACTAGGCAGTCACAATAAGCCAACGATAATTGGCTGCCTAGTGCGTTCGCTTGAATATATTTTAATACAAATATGAAAATCACTTGACAACTTTGAAAACTCGCGACTGACTGGCAAAACTATTTGGATAAATTAATTAGGTAAGTATGTACCTGCCTATAATTCGCAAACCTGCATGTGTCATCAAGAACGTGACGTCTAAGAACAACGAAAGTAAGCTAGACATCGCGAACCCGACAAAAAAATACAGCCCTGTTAAACCTTTTATGTTAGTTAATAAATTTTGTTTCCAACCAGTAAGCTGATTTTTTTAATGGAAAGATATTTCCTTTACTACTAATTTTAGGTACCGATTTATATGTATGCTTAAAGATTCGAGTAACTGCCGCTCCCAAGCGACGCTTAATCTGCCTACTCCCACGGGACGTCACTGCTAAACATTCATTTATGAGCTTTTGAGTTAGGCCTACTTTGTGTGTAACTCTTTTATTGCAGAAGAAGCTTTCCAATGTAGCCCACATCTATGCTCTTGTCTTGGCATTTTCCACGTAGAGGCTTTTGTCAATACTGAGCAAAAGCCTTCATTTGGATTTTCTTTGCTGAATATCACTAATAACTGTTTTGCAGCCAGTTTCAATGCAGGACTCCAGGTCACTCAGGTCCAATAGGAGCCTTACTGTGAGTGAACATACATTTATGGTAATTTTCATTTCACTGTAACTTTTTATGGCCGATCATGATTCTCCAGCAATTCGTCACGTCGTGACAACACGACAAAACGTCGTTCAACACGTCAATTTTGGAGCACTTCGAGAATTAAATTTGTGCTAATCAACACAATATTATGCAAGGACTGTTTCCCACGCTACTTGCAATACTTAAATTTACATTCATTCTGATCTTGCTGACTCTGGGCAGATAACCTGTGAGGATTAAGCGGATGAGTAGGAATGAGTGAAAGCTATTTGTAGTGATAAGGATTATGTGTCACGTGAGAATGTATGACAGTTCACTTTATTCTGTAGCGTTTCTATATACATTAATATAACTGTACCTACTCAAAAAAAACGTATGTCGTTTTACACATAAGTAGGATTAATAACTATAAAAATATATAATTTAGAATTCCAACACAAACATAATATACTATCATTTAATACGTGAATCACATCTTTTTACACAATAAATTGGACAGACGGGAAACGATTAGCATCCCTGAGTTTTTTATAGCAGTCTTCATCTGAAACTGACTAGCAAAGTTGATCAAATTAAAGTCACTCGTAACCTCGGACCTCTCAGTAATCAGTCCTAAATAAGTATCGTATCCCTAACGTCTCAAATTTACACTATGTGATTATATTAATTATGTTATTAACTTTGGATTAAAATAAATAAAGGTTATTATAAATTAATATTCTTTTTATTATCCGCAAACACGTCATAACAGTAGACTTCTCTTTAAGTGGACAAAATCATCCTGATGGTTATTACATGAGTATGTTAATATTAATTGCGTTTTATTTTAATTAACAATTAAGTATAACCATTTCGATCTGCCTGGAATATTTAAAATTAAATACTTAACCATATCGGCTTATAAAAATATAAAATATACAATCAATGTGAAGTACATACGTAAGGAAATACCTATGTCGTATATTGGCAACATTATGAGATAAATTATTATATTTTTTTTAATATTATAAATGGTATCTTTAAGTACACTTCTCTTGGAAACGTAATTTATAACATGGCACACACTGGGCCACCTACCTTGTGTCTCGAGGAGCCATAAAATCCTGCAAGAAAAGTTTTATTACGTCATATATATATAACATATATATGTGTGTAGCGTATAGCCAAAAAGAAGACTGACTTATATCATATTCCTTTTGCTCTCTCTTGTATTATTTCTTCCTTTCAACACTTGAATAATACGAAATACTACTACTAACTCTAGCAGAAATACGAACCAGCTACTTACATAATATATATATTTACAGTGAAGTGCTTATGGTGGGGGCTTGAAATATTATTATAATAATACAATGCCACTTAAGAAATATTAGTATAGTATAGTATTTGGTTTTGTGATAGTTTTTTTCGTGTCCAGGACATCAGTATATGTGATATATAGGAGGTAATGTGTTATATTGTAATATAGAGCTCGATTTTTAGAACAGACGTGTCCAACTTGCGTGTCACATGTAATGAGTTCCATAAAATCAATGATTATAAAATAATAAAATATAGTTTGAAGTATACGAGTAGTAAAATTAGGACATATTATATTTCAAAAATAAGGTCAAATATCCTAAGGCGCATGTGGCCCACGGGCCACGGTATGTGCATTACTGATCTATGTCTATTGGCTTTTACATTTTTATAACTTGAAAGTTTCTGTAAACTCAATCAAAGCACACTTAAATAGGTGATGAACTTAATTTTGGTAATCTGCTTCTGAGACATTACCAGGCGTAAAAAAACTGCTGGTGCTTCGCAAAGTAGGAACTCTTGATACACTAAATTAAGACCGACTCTGGTGCCGGGCGGGTTGGTTTGGAGGGGTCTATGTTTGTAAGGACCTGTAAATCTACAATAGCACTACACTTTTCCGTATTTACGTACATATTGTGTTTTTTTTTCAACGAATATTAAGTACCTAATTGAAATTCTGTTGTAGACACAATATTTGAGGCACTGTAAAAACTGGACGCCAGGATAAGTGGGTGCCAAACTGTCGAATGAAAATAAATAGACGTTCTTTACAATTTAATACAGAAAGTAGATTAGGAATTTTAATAAGTTTCTATCTACTACCTACTTGGTAGTTTTAATTCATTTTATTCTTAACATCATATTTTTTATTGCGGCTTGAGAATTATAATGCCTGACGCTTTATATAAAAATAATTACAAGATAAAAAGAACTTTGTATATACCACATTTTTAAATTTTCTGTTGAAACATGTAAACTTGACAATTCTATGTATTAATAATTTAGGACAGATAAGGCAATTGTCAACAAATCATTTTTTTGCTATTTTGCAACAAACAAACGATTAAATATAGAATACTGAAATGTCATTTTGATTTCCATAGTAACGCACGTATATATTAATAATTTCGTTGCTAGGACCACCCACTTAGCGACCAATAGTGGATTGGATTGCGGATTTCTTCCAAAATAACTTTTCATACAAAACAGAATTAACTGAAAATGAATTCAATTCTACTTAACGATGGCTATAAGTATTAAAAGAATGCATTGACATCGTGTTCTGATATATTCTAAACGTATCAAATGTCTAGCTAGTCGGAAAGTTAGTTAAAAATTGATTGCAAGATTTGTACTGGATAAACAACCACCGGACAAACAAGAATACAAGCTAAGAAAAACGTGGTTATAAAAGAACTCTCTTCTCGTTGGAACTTAAACATAATATGCACAATTTATTAAAGCATTATTTACCTATACACATTTAAATTCTCACTTAGTATTAAATAATAGATAAGTTATAAATATAAGTACCTATAATTCACGAACGTCTATTTATTTTCTAATTTCATTCGATCGCGTAGCGCCCAGTTGTCCCGGCGCTGAATCGTCCTAGACCCATAATTGGCAACGTCAGCCTTTGGATATTATACAGGTACTTTTTGTAGCTTATCCCCCTCAGTTAAAATAATTATTCCTGCCACTGGGCGCAATATTACGACGCGGAAATTATTTAAATGTAATCATTTGAATAATTGTAATCCGCTCAAAATAATAATTCACTCCTGAGTTGAATTAAATTTGGTACTTAATTTTAATAATGGCTTATAATATTGTAAGTAATACTTTTTTCTTGGAAAGTCACTTCCAGTTGTCATGATAAAAGTGTCCAAATTTTATTTGAAGGTTTTTCCTTGTTTCCTTGTCAAAAAAATAAGGGGAAGTTTTTGTTTTTCTTTCCATTCTCGGACACGATGCCGTCCACTTTAAGCAGTTTTCTATCTTCGCGATACTTTTTCAATCATTGTGCGGTTGATTTCACCATAATTAAGTCGGCGAACGTAAAAATATTATTTCACATCGCAAACTGTAGTTTTTTACCTTTAGTAGTTAGTACTGATGCAGGCACGCACACAGAAAAATGGTATGGTGAAGTCCATTTCAAAAAATGATCCATAATATTTTAATATTGAGTTTTTAAAGTAGCGGGAGGGGGTGACGTTAACAAGATTTAGCAGGTGCCACCAGGGAACTCAGAAATAATAGGAACTGAAATACCTAACGGGTAATTAGTAGCAAGCAACCGATCTCGAGTGCCGAAGAATACGGGATAAACTTAAACACGTAGTATCAAGAATACGTCATAGGTCGAATACTGATAACTGCTCTTGGTTTATGCATCGACGCCCATTTAATGTTGGTGTATAACACACACTATTACACGTCCATAATGCGTGGTTCATATTCATAGGACATTCACACATCTAAAACCCTGTGTCAAAATGGAGTGTATTGAATATAACCTATCGGAATTATATTAATTAACCTGTTCTGTGGGTGCCACTAACTTCCGCATTTACCCTGCAAACTCCTGTACTTTTCCGGGTACATAGCTCATATCGACATTTCGCACTGTGATTCCAGCGATTAATACTTGCCCTGAAGCTATAACTACTGGTGTTCACCTACGAATTATTATGAGCTGTCGCATCAACGGTTATAACTATTAGGATTGTTAGTGTCCGTTTGTATCGTCCGCGCTGTCTTATCTTTCAGTGATATTACGTGAGCAAATTAAAACAAACATTGAATACTGATGATTCCCTCAATCATTCATAAGTGCCATGGGTCTTCTACCGACACGACTATGCTTGAGGAGTGGGATTAACCCGTTGAGAAAGCTGTTTACAGTCAAATTGTTCATATCATGATCCTCGGTTATAATTAAAGAAGAAGATGAAGTATTATTCTATTCGCTTAAATAATTAGTATATTTTTAAGTTTCTGGGGCGGTCCGGACCCAATAACCCCCGCCGATGGATGCGCGCCTACATTAATTTAAGACGCTTAATTTCTCCCTCAACTCAGTGCAAGTTTGGCAAATTAGTAAATTGATCTAATATCGCCTGTTTGTAGTACACGTTTATGGATTAACTGACAACAATAGGGTATAAAATAAACTATCGCGACAATAGCTGTTTATACGCAAAAGTACTGACTGTCTCACCAATCGCATTATACAAGCATACGTTAGACGCGTTGTTGTCATTGTGTGGTGCTATTTAACAGCTTGTTAAATAACATCAAAATGCTCTGCACGCTGTAGTTCATATTTTCCGACAGGTTCATCACTATCGTTCTACTGCGCATGCGCATTTGTCATGAAAGTTGCAACTATCGCTTGAAAAGTCAGAAACCGCTAAAATTGTTTGATTGCATGCAGTCTTGCAAATTGCATGATTAAATGTCGTGTTTACATTTGCAGTTTATTGATATGGTTGCGTTAATACGTATAGCTATGGCCAGTAAATCCATGCACATGTAAACGGGCTATAAGAGTAGACATGTGATGCTTGCCAAAAATTAATATGCAATGTAGAATGATTATATTAGGACGGAATAATTCCGATCTTTCCTTAGATTCATCACGTTCAACTCCTGACTCCTCTGTTTCGGCAGAGTTTCAGTACACGAGTACAAACAGAGCATACTTCATGACACTAAATATAAATGACGGCAGAGCAAGTCAAGATTCTTTTTATTTTATAAAACTCTCTCTTTGCGCACTAAGGTGCATGTTTGCTTCATCAGTCCCGTGCAGCATCGTTTCAGGACAAGGAAGTGTGGCACAAAAATCTTTTCATTCTGTCACGTTTATAGCGTCACGAAAGGCTGCCGTGCACTAACTGCGGCTACATATACATGGCAGGTGGAGATGGGGTAACTCAAATCATGGTCTCAGTTGTCTTTTCATTAGTTTCAATTTTATATATTATTTAAGTTTCATAATATTCTCAATAAAGTAAAGTTTGTATCGCATGTTATCAGTTTTTAAAATAATCATCAAACCCGTATATCAACAGAATATGGTGTGGAAGTTGCAATAAAGTATTTCCTTTTTAGTGGTCTCTTTATAATCCTACATGTGAACCTGGAATGACTCCCTTGGGAAGGCTGTCTTAAGGATGCTTCAAAGATTGAAAACGCCCTACTACCCAAGTTGATCCTTGTCAATAAGCCGGGACGAAAAAACACTTGGATAATATGTATACTGGAATATTTAGACTGTGTACTTATAGCCAAAACTGAAGACACACCTTCCGTTAGAAACAAGAAGCGGAGGGATGTAGCCAATATGCACATAGGGTTATAGCACAGTTGGTTATACAATAGTACCTTGATAATCCAGTTTTCTATATGATTAGGTAGGCATGAGCTTTGTATCACAGAATAGATTAATAATATAAATTACAAGATAAAAAGAACTTTTTGTGTACAACGTTTTTAAATTTTCTGGTGAATTATTATGCTCAAACTTGTATTTGATATGAAGTAAATAAAAAACAAACAAACAAATATAGAATACTCAAATGTCATTTTGATTTCCATAGTAACACACGTATATATTAATAATTTAGTTGCTAGGACCACCCCCTTAGCAACCAATAATAGTCTCTTACTTTTTACGGATTTTTTTAAATAACTTTCCAAACAAAACAGAGTTAACTGAAAATTCTGCTTAAAGATGGCTAAAAGTATTAAAAGAATGCATTGGCATCGTGTTCTGATAATATATTCTAAAACTTTCAAATGTCTAGCTAGTCGGGAAGTTAGTTAAAAATCGATTGTAAGATTTGTACTGGACAAACAATCACCGGACAAACAAGAATGCGAACTATTAAAAACTTTGTAAAAAATGTGAAACCTAGTCCCCATAGAACAAGACTTTGAAGCCACATTTGTTTTACGTTTTAATAACGGTCAGGCATGCCCAGCACATCCTGTAACAGGCCATTAGGTATCTTTGGCGGGCCCCCCTACCCATCGCTAGGCATATAGGTAGTGTGCTCTACAGAAGCGTTTTTCTTAATGGTGTTTCCAGTAAAATTAAGGCTATTCGGTATATTTTTAGCGATTACGTTGTATTGTTGAATAAATTCACTTGAGTTTTGTCAAATATCAACATAGGTACAAAAATTGTATCGCAGAACTAAATATTTTAAAATTTGAATACTCTTCAAGTAATATAACTTATTCCCTTTAGACTTTTTCTCATTAGAGCAAATTTGTGATGAATGTTTATCTCACTTATCAGGACTCAAAATCAAAACTCTCCTCTCACAACATCCAAGCAATAACGACCTTCTATATCCTCCACCTCATTCCCCGCATAACATAAATATAATATTTATGTAATTAAACTGTGGGAAAATTCCTTGAAAAAGCCTTGAATCGAATTTGACTTAAATCCATGTCTATCATTATTATTAAATTTATATACTTACTCGATCCTATAATCCTCAAAATAAATCTATTATGTATCTATGTTTCCGTGAATTCTTCAAGTTATGTATTATCAGTTATCACTTATTTATGTTCACATGTTATGAAAATAACAAATCATCAGTTCGTAACATGCATACTTATTCAAATAACAAAGTGAGTTGGCGAGTTTTTGAACGTAGAACTACGTTTGTCAGCAGTGGTGGTTCAAGGTGATTTTAGCGGATTGAATAAATTAATGTATTATAAAAGATAATGAAAATATCTAGATCGAACGAACAGTTCATAACAATTGTAGTATTTTTGTTTCATAATACTTATTTCTTTTCTGAGCACCATTATTTAGAGATTGCTGGTCTAACTTTCCAATTGTAAAGAATTTCAGGCCACTACAAATTTAAGCCTAACATTTACCATTCGGGAACCATTTTATTTACGCAGTGCAATTCTAATGTAACACTTTTGTTGGACATCATTATCGAGCGGTTAAGTTAAGTTAACTTTACAATGCAAATAATTTTAAGGTCTTTTCGGTTCAAACAAAATATTTATCGTCAAGAGCCAGGGGACTACTTTGCCTACACAGTGGTTTACTTTTTGTTTCGCTGTGTTTATTTCTTCAAAAGTTATAAACGATTCTAATGTGACCTGACACTTTCTTTGGACATCATTACTGCGTTACATTACATTACACCAAGTGATTAGGTTAGGTTAGGTTTTCAATGCAAATAATTTAAGGAAAATTATGGGATTAAATTAAACTTAATATTTACTTTAAGGGGACTACTTTATGTGCCCAGTAGTAGATGTAAATTTATGGTAAGTACACACGCACGTTCTTGCTCGATAGTTTTATGCTCATTCCAACATGTCTCAACGTGTGTACCATCTGACTCGATGATTTTTTGTTCGACATAAAACAAATTGCGCTATCCGAAAAAGATTGAAGGTCCGTAATTCTTGCTTGATTTAATTTGAGTGAGGGAGTGAGGACGCATCGGCAAGGCTCGTGTGGCCTCGCTCTCACTCGTGGTCGAAGTCATGGCGGTGCGACGGTGGCCTTACAGCGTCTTGTGTTGAGTTGCTCGACTGTGTGGACGCAACGACGAGCATGCTTCCAAGTCAACATGCTCAATCGACCAAAACCGTCGAGCAATAACGTACGTGGGTACTAGGCTTTAGTTTCGTTATATTAATTTCTTCAAAAGTTATAAGCGATTCTAATATAATACATACTTTTTTTGGACATCATTACCAAGTAATTTGGTTAAATTTTCGATGCAAAGAATTTAATAATAATTAGATGATTAAACATAATTTTGCCTACACAGTGATGTAATTTTTATTTCGCTATGTTTATTTCTTCAATAGTTATAGTCGTTTTTGAAGTTATACTTCTTTTGGCGTGTTTGGGAAAATAGATCAGAGTGTATTTTTGGCGTGAGACGAAGTTGCGTGCGCCAATGTAACACGTTTGGCATGTGACGGAAGTTGCGCGCGCCGATGCAACACATAATTTATTATTATGATTATATTCATTTCGGTCTTGGGGTAGGTCATCGTGTCAGGTAAGAGGCATATTTTGTTTTGTTACGCCAAAGAAGTATAACTTCTAACGCGCGTACATAACTATACACACAGATTTTTTATGACATCATTATCGAGTGGTAAGGTTAGGTTAGGTTTGCAATGCAAAGAATAATTTGACAGTCTTACGGATTTAAACATTATTTTTTGTTTCATTAAAAGTTATAAGCCATTCTAATATGCCATTAACAATTTCTTTGTATATTATTGCTAAGCGATTATCAAACTTACCTTACCGAATACAACGATGCACTAAGTATATAATATCTAAGTTATAAAATCGTATTTACAATACCTAGATACTTTATTTATTTTATATTATTATATATGTTGAAATAGTACGCAATTGACCAAGAAAAGACTACTTAGGCATACTATTATTGCCACCCTTACTCCATCTATCAATGGATAGACAAGGGTTGCGGTTTAAGGGGGGACATGCTCGTCGAAGGTCAAAATTGAGTTTTTATTGTATTTTCAAACCATGATCCTGGACACTGCTTAAACGTTGTAGATAATCTATTTATATAATTTTGAAGCCTTATTATCCTTTATAGTTATTTTAAACATTTGATGACTGCATGAAGTATTTTTGTTACATAAAATAGTATTCTTTTAAACCTCTCGCTCTAATGTTTTAGAATATAGTCATATTTCGGTACAGAACTGTGCAGTGGTGTTAAGATTTTTTACATTTATTAATTTTTAAACGCATTTATAAAACCATTAGTATAATTTATTACGAGATAATTTTTGTAAAATATTCACGATAAAAAATTATTTTGATAATCTCTGTGATCCCAAATTTGACAAGAATTAGGCATTTTATTATTCAAAAAATCGGCAAGATTAACACATTTGAAGATGATTCTAAAGATATTTATTATAAGCTATGTCTTTGACCATTCAAGTGTGATAAAAATCTTATGAATAATGATTGCTTTATAATAATTATTGACCTAAGAAGAAGGTAGTGTTTTTTTGAAATACTCCATTTCTTTTGTCATTCCCTAGTGGTTAAGCTACAACATACGGCCGTAGCCATAAAATGACAAACTATAATTAAAGTAGGTAGTAAAATTATGTTAACGCGCGTGTTTGAACATGTATCTAACCGAATTTTTTTTTATTTTTTTTTAAACGGTACATGTTCAAACACGCGCGTCAATATCATTTTACTCCCTACTTCAATTATAGTTTGTCAATTTATGGCTACGGCCGTATGTTGTAGCTTAATCACTAGGGAATGACAAAAGAAATGGCATATTTCAAAAAAACACTACCTTATTCTTAGGTCAATAATTATTATAAAGCAATCATTATTCATAAGATGTTTATCACACTTGAATGGTCAAAGACATAGCTTATAAAAAATATCTTTAGAATCATCTTGAAATGTGTTAATCTTGCCGATTTTTTGAATAATAAAATGCCTAATTCTTGTCAAATTTGGGATCACAGAGATTATCAATATAATTTTTTATCGTGAATATTTTACAAAAATTATCTCGTAATAAATTATGCTAATGGTTTTATAAATGCGTTTAAAAATTAATAAATGTAAAAAATCTTAACACCACTGCACAGTTATGTACCGAAATATGACTATATTCTAAAACATTAGAGCGAGAGGTTTAAAAGACTACTATTTTATGTAACAAAAATACTTCATGTAGTCATGAAATGTTTAAAATAACTATAAAGGATAATAAGGCTTCAAAATTATATAAATAGATCATCTACAACGTTTAAGGAGTGTCCAGGATCATGGTTTGAATATACAATAAAAACTCAATTTTGACCTTCGACGAGCATGTCCCCCCTTAAACATAAATCAATGGAAACATCTCACTTCGGTTGGGCGGTGCCGATTTCGGACTTGGGGTAATAGTCGGTTTTAACGCCCGAAAGAACTTAGAGAAACTATTACACTCTTCATCGGCACGCGGTGGTTTATATTATACTAAATCAAAATAATTGTAATCTGTTTCCAAATTAGGTATACAACGACTTCTTATACAATATAATATTGTATTTCTCTATTAACGGCCCACATGCTCAGCGTAGGTCAAAATGGAGCTTTTATGGTATTTTCAGAGGATAACCATGGACATTCCTTAAACGTTGTAGATAATTTATTTATATAACCTTATTGTCCTTTATATTTATTTTTAACATTTGATGACTGCATAAAGTATTGTTATTACATAAAATAGTATTCTTTTAAACCTCTCGCTTGTAGAGGTTTCATATTTTAACTCTACAAATGTCTATGGTCATTAATCGATCATAAACAATAATAATGAAATGAGTCAACAATTCAGTTGCAAATCCGGCCTCCAACAGTACAGTCAATCATGCGAGCAACTCCGAATAAAGTTTCGATATCAAATTCAAAATCATAATGTAACCTTCAGTAACAAAGTATAAAAACAATGTCACAGTCTTATTTTAGTGCCGTGTAAATCTTAAATGCTTTTATGACAATATAAAACAATCCATATCATTTCTGTATCTCATTACAAATTGTGCCCCCGAACATTATATTATCACACACATAAAGCAACCTTCTACATACAAATAATAGATGTTGGATCCTACAACCTAAAACACCCAGATCCAACGTCTATACGCTGTAATGTTTTAGAATATAGTCATATTTCAGTACATCCATGTGCAGTGTTGTAAATATTTTTTAGTTTTATTAATTTTTAAATGCATTTACAAAACCATTAGTAAAATTAATTTTAACGTTATACAATGACATATTTACGATAAAAATTATATTTTATAATTTTTGTGATCCCAAATTTGACAAGAATTAGGCATTTTATTATTAAAAAATGAGATTGATTAATACATTTGAAGATAATTCTAAAGATAATGATTATAAGCTATGTTTTTGACCATTCAAATGTGATAAAACATTATACGAATAATGATTGCTTTATATTAATTATTGACCTAAGATTAAGGTAATATTTTTTTGAAATAAGCCATTTCTATTGGCATTTCCCAGTGGTTAAGCTACAACATACGGCCGTAGCCATAAATTGACAAATGATAAAATTAAGTAGGGAGTAATATCATGGTAATGCGCGTGTTTGAACATGTACCGTTATTTAAAAAATATTTTCTTTTTCGTGGGCCCTTAAATTATTATGTTGTATTCATTACTGAGCAGAAATATGTTTTAGGTATGTAAAATTATTATTAATGAACATACACATTTTTAGTACAAGTCGGTTTACTGGAAGCCAGGTAACCACGCTAATTTTCAACACCGATTTAAGAAAATTCAATAATTCAAGAATGAAAACCTAACCTAACCTAACCTCTCCTAGGAAATAATCCACTATATCGGATATTTTCAAAATTTGTTGTGACACTGAGCTACTTTACAAGCTGCTTGTTAGTGAATTTAAAAGCGGGCGAGTCAGCTAGTGCGATTGTGATGATGACACACAAAGTTTTCTACTCGCTCAGAAGTCAACAAGCTAGCGAGCTGAAATCGTAATTTTGGTACTATTTTGAAAGGACGTATTAGGTAGTTCGTTTTTTTTACCGGCAAGTCGCTATATCGCTCTACTGCGCAGACGCCAGCGTGTAGCATGTAAATTTGACCGGCTTTCAGTTTTTCTCGGTAGATTGTTTACAATCTGCTTGTTAGCTTAGTCGATGATGACACTGGACGAGTTTACAAGCAGCTTGTAAAGTAGCTCAATGCCATTGAGGCTTTACCGCTGGCTTCCTTTAAACCGACAAGAACCCTTTTTAAAAATAATAATACGCAGACTTACGCAAACTCGGAGTTACGCTGTTCTTGATATTGCCGTTTGGAAAAATTGAATGGTGTTTGGAAGAAATTTGGTCCATTTTTTTTTTTTCAAAAACAAGACAGAAATAGTGCCAGAAACTGATCATTGATAGAAGAAGTTGTTAATCTTGCCAGGCAATTAGATTTGGAAGTCAATGTTGCTGTCAATGAGCTATTGGATTCACATAGTCAGACAAATTTAACTCATTTATTTTTCATTATGATGTACAGATAACTGGAATTTTATAAAATATTTTTCTTCTAAACTAGGTAGTGTTTCTGTTCGTTTTTGGTCCCAGTGAAACAAATAATATAAAAGTTTTAGTTTGGTGATTCAAAATCAGTAACGTCCTTAAGCAAAGTGTTACCCTTAAGCAGACTCAGCTCCTTTCATTTTTTAATATCAAATTATCTGGGCATTCCATAGGTACTTACTATTATATTCTTATTTATTTTCTGCTCTCTGAAATAGATAAATACACCAAAGATCTCACCGTTCAAAATTATGTACTTACCGACTTAATTGTTTATATTTTTTTTAATATCTTAATAATTCTTTTGTAATAGAGCAACTAAATTGCAATTCTCATTTCTATCTTGGGTTAGTCGCATTAGATCTCCAACGTTTTGGACATTGAACCACTTACGAAGGTTGTGTCTCAACCCACGCTTCTGTTGTCGTCTACGTTTGAAGTATGTAGCTCTCCTACGCTTGATAAAGTTAACTTATTTACTTGTCTTGAAACTTACTCATTGGTAATGTAATCGGCCCCTGATATCTTGATGGTACGTCAATGGTGGTTTGTGTTTTTAGGACTTGGCTATAGCTTCTTGACACAATAATCTTAGATATCTATGTTTTATATATAAATTTATTTTTTCTGTTCGTGTTAGTTTTTCTCAGATTCAAACAGCTGATTTGATATTGATCACACTGCTTGATATCAAGCAAGAAGCCTTAATTGTAGACATATACAGCTGAAATAATCATACCACTCATCGTTAAATAAATGACACACTTCAATATAGGTTTTTTTTATTAAAACAAAACATTAAAGCAATAATAATCGTCAGCATTTCCTCAATCATAACTAGACCATCAGTGTTTTTTTTATTGAGAATTACGGTAATATAATACGGTCTATGGTAATGGTAATGTAATATAATATCTACTGCATTAATATAAATAAGAATAATAATCTATGAATCTACACTCAACTCACCGAGTCCGTCACAAGACGTGCTACTATTGTCACTAGTTCTTCAATCGACATAGTCCATCCGTTATTCCACTCGAATCAAATCTCTCAGAGTATTCTTATAATTAATCTCTTGATCATATCAATTTCATCAGTACCTACATCACTACCTCGCGATTATAATCTCACATTTACATCTTTATTAAGAGCATACATAAGTGAAACGGCAAATAATTTTCAACAGTAGGTGGAACGAAATTTTGCACTCGTCGCAATCGGAGACCGATCGTCGAGGTGTGAGCACGTCAATTTGTTTTGTGATGGTGTTGGAGGAATATATTTTTAAATCGTGTAAAGACGACTAAAAAACGTTACGCATGTACTTTAAAAAGAAAACATGTCAATGAATATACTAGTATTATTACTAATATAACAATAAACATAACATTAAATGGACGCATGTTAAATTTTTATGACAAATGATATTTCGTTCGGCTTGTGCCATTTGCACAACCCGAATCGCCTAGTCACGATCTTTTTAGACCATGCTTCAGCTGAAGTATAGCCTTAAAGTATTATTCCATTCTTGTACTGACATGAAACGATGATAACAGTCATTCTTATGGTCCGTTTCTTTAACGTCCAGATGTAATGAAAAGTTATTTACAGAAGGTGCATAGCAATGAAAAACTACAACCTCTATATTTCCCTGAATTATAAACTGGAATGGAGCGGTTGATATAGACTAAAATTTCTGTTGAATTTTTTGTTTGTATTAAAACCTAATGATTGGTGATATGTTTAGCCAAGTAATCTCTATGTTACAGCAATAGAGACATTCTTATGGTTATGTCATGTCCTTCGCGGAAGAAGGTGATGGAATTAGGTTACTTATGTTGAAAAGAACCTGAGGTTGTATGATGATAGTCCTTTGTCTCCTTACCGAAGACTATATTTATGCGTAACGTTTGAGGCTTTCGCGGTTGTTTTTTTATCATAGTAGATTTTTGGGTTTCCACTGTGTGTCCTTCTTCCTTCTTTACTCGACGTTTCGACCTTATGACATTCATAGAGAAACATTTACATTCATATATCTACACTACATTTTCATCATAAAACATATCATCTCTTGATAATGGCCTCTGCAACGAGCCCGGAACGTCGAGTAAAGAAGGAAGAAGAACACACGGTGGAAAACCAAAAATCTACTACGATATTTATTTATGTGCAACGCCTGAGTAGTATGCACAGCTGTTACGTTTAAAAACTGTCGTCTTGGAGGAAATTGTCGGGTGATTTACCTTCAGGGATGTGTTTATACTAGATGGCGAGAAGATTAAAAGAAACATTAAGGGGGGACATGCTCAGCGTAGGTCAAAATGGAGCTTTTGTTCTATTTTCAAAGCATGATCCTGGACATTCCTTAAACGTTGTAGATAATCTATTTTTATAATTTTGAAGCCTTATTATCCTTTATATTTATTTTTAACATTTGATGACTGCATAAAGTATTTATATTACATAAAATAGTATTCTTTTAAACCTGTCGCTCTAATGTTTTAGAATATAGTCATATTTCAGTAGGTACATAAATGTGCAGCGGTGTTAAAATTTTTTACATTTATTAATTTTCAAACGCATTTATAAAACCATCAGTATAATTTATGTCGACATTATTATAGTGAAGTATTTACGATAAAAAATTATATTGTTAATCTCTGTAATCCCAAATTTGACAAGAATTAGGCATGTTGTTATTCAAAAAATGGGCAAGATTTACACATTTGAAGATAATTCTAAAGATACTAATTATAAGCTATGTCTTTGACCATTGAAGTGTGATAAACATCCTACGAATAATGAATGATTGCTTTATAATAATTATTGACCTAAGAATAAGGTAGTGTTTTTTTGAACGTTTAAGGAATGTCCAGGATCATGGTTTTAAAATAGAAAAAAGCTCCATTTTGACCCATGCTGAGCACGTCCGCCATGCATGTACATATACAGCGGACAAAATATTCGCGTTACAGGGAATTTAAAATAATAGATAAAAGCGCGAGGTGCGTGGCCCTCTTATATATTTTGGTGATATATTAATTTTAGTTTATTGACTTCTTGTATATGATATCCGGGCGTGGGTCCATAGTGCTATGACCGTCTGCCTGCCCACACTTGTGTTTATCAAGTTTGAATAATTCTGCAGGTATTGCAATATATTACATGGCTATTGTATATTAACCCTTATTAACTTGCAAAGTTTAGTAGTTATAACATACTCTGAAACTTGGAAACTTGAGGTCATATTATTATGACAGTTCATTCCAATACAAAAAAGATAGTATTCTTGGACAGTGGAATATGCTTGTACGATTTCAGGAAGCAGGCAAGAATTACATTCAGTTATATATAGCTCTGGTAATAATGCTGAATACTAGTCATTTATTTATCTACAGCCAGTGTTGCCAACCGTACTATAATTGAAGCGCTTAGTTTCAAAAGCCCCTAAAACGGTTTTTGATTTTTTTTGAGTTAGATATGTAGTTAGATGGATATTTTTGTGAGCTATACGATGGCCTAAAAACGCAAAAATTCGTCAATACGTATGATCAAAAATTAGGGTAAATTTCAAAACTCGCTAAAATGGTTGGGTGTGCTTTTCAAATACCGCTAAAATGGAAAGCCAAAATACTCTTTAGAATGTAAAAAATTAAAAAATAAATACATAAAGTTCACAGATTTAATAGATATGATGTTTTCTCATTTTTCTCAAAAACCTAAAACCGTTTTTCTCATTTTTCTCAGAACTACCTAAAATCGTTTTAGGGACTTTTGAAACTAGGCGCTTCAATTATAGTATTTGAACTTTAATTTTGGTCCGCGTACTATGTACGATATAAAACAAGTATAGTACGCTCAAAATACTATCATTTTGAATATCGGAAAAAGTATGTAAAAAGTACTAAAATTTCGATATATCCGTTAAATAAATTGTTGCAAAGTACTATAATTTCGTAATATAAGAAGATTTGGTGTACTTGGAAAAAAAATTGTTCGAAAAATGAAATTTCTTGAATTTTTCGGTAAGCATTTTTGGTTGGAAGAGGTACCTAAATAAAAAGGGGTCTCGGAGTTTCTCAAATTCTACGTTTGTTTTTTTCTGAGAAACAAAAAACCTATACATTTTCAACAGATGACAACGCGTACTGTATTTTTTCTCCAAATACTTTAATTTTGGAGGCTCTGTACTATAATTCCACTTTGAAAAGATGGCAACACTGTCTACAGCAAACTTTACAGCTCTGACGTCATTATTGGAATTTCATGAAAAGAAAAACATCACAGCTCATAAGCCTTACGTAATAAATTCCTTGATTAAATGCGTCATTCATAGCACGTGTCTACAGGGGCAATGGCATTCGTTTTAAACCAAACATCGATATTTTAACAATAAAGTTAATTACTGGTATCTATCATTGATAATTTACTCTTTATCAGTACCAACATTACTTCTATTTCCGGAATCGAAAATTCTTGTAATATTCTAGTGTATTTTTTTGTCTTTAAAATAATAATAATAATATTTGAACAGATATTTATTTACTAGCAAATATTACCTGATAACAGTACTACCTGTCAACATTCTCATATATCTTCTCCCTGTCTCCATCTCTCTCATATTTTCACGTGTATATACTGTCTTACTGTCTTGGTGGTGTTTCAGACTCAATTATTTGTCTGTCAACTGCTCCATCAGTCTAACGGAGTCTTTGTAGTCTCCTGACTATTCCGAGCAGGCCATCACTGAATTCATTCATTCTTCAAGTGGCGACCTGGTTCTTCCTCATCCTATTGCATCTGGTTACAGTAGGCTACAGCACTCAATTCGTATTATAATTACCCTTGAATATCTTGGATAACACAATAATTTCTTGATACTCTAATCCCTCGATACTTATACTATTATAGCACTGTCAGCATCTGTCAAACTGTAATAAGAGTATCATTTTTTTTTCTATCACGACCCGATTAAAATAAATGATTCATCCGATTTTTTAAATTTATAATTTACTTACATAATATATAGGTATTGTATAATATGCTTTATATGTCTTCTCCCTGTCTTACTCTCTCTTACTCATTTTCATATTATGTTTTCTCACATACGTTACACACAATTCAAGGCATGTAATTTATTATTTTATTATTAGTTAGGTAATAATAATTATTTTATTTTATTTTTTGTACTTAGTATTTCCACATTTTTATTTATCTACTACAAGACCGGTATCGTCTTTTACAGGTGTAAAAACTTAAATAATAAATCTGTAACTATGCCTTAAGTCAGAGACAATATACTGTTGCCAATTTTATAGCCACGCTAATCATTGGTGACATTTGTAATCTGATACATTATGTTTGTTAAAATATTCATTTTTTGAACCAAACAGTTCAAGTTAAATAAGTAGAGCTAAAAATAATATGATGCCAAATTAAATAAAAATCAGTTGGTCGTTATCTGTCTAAATAATGGTGAAAGGCCGGTATTTTAGACTATCAAAGATCTTTGACATAATATTATACTGCATAAAATATTTTATAAAGGTTATCTTTTAAAAGTGGACATCGAATATATGATGGCTTGTATGTTAGTGCTCGTGTATATCACCATGATAAATCTCCCTTTAAATGGAATTTAATGAAACAAAACTTTCAGAATTTTAGATATACGACGACAGTAAAAAATATCCGTCAATTGCAAAAGCGGAATTGGTAACCGCAAATCCTTTTGCGACAACATACCTATGCAAAACAGTATTATTGTCATTATTTATTGTAAATAATAAGCAAAATGCATGCCTTTCAATGGAAACCTTGAAAGATTTGAAAGAAAGACAGATATTGGAGGCGTCTAATTACAAAAAGCGACAAGTCCACAGTTCAATATTTTCGGAAAACAACGTTTTTATGTTTCAACCTTCAATTATTTGTTTTAACGTAAGATTATTTTTTCCGTTGTATTATATATCGAAATTAGAACCAAATGGCAATTTGTTTCAGCTGATAAACTTTTAAATGTAATAAATATAGGCAAAATAAAATTGGACGTAGCGCTACTTGTACCTCACTTTTAAATTTATTCCGCATAAAGTACATATTTTCGTGGCACTGTCCTGACTTTACCAGATGCTACAGCATGGGAGACGCCCATTTCAATATTGAACGTTCCCTTATTAGTTGACTTAAACACGCGCGAAATCAACCAAGCTTTAAATCACGGACTTGGCGCTTTTTGTAATAAATCGAGACTTAAAATATTTTTTTTCGTAGGGTTATGTCGCGTTTTGGAATTTATAGATCAATACAAATTGTGTAAAATTATACAAAGAATACGTGCGTATTTTTTTCTTGATTTTGACCAAATGCGGACTTATCGCTTTTTGGAATTAGACGCCTCATTGATTCATTATGTAAAAATATTCAACCACATCCCTCTCATTAAATTCTCTTTGTAGGCTCCATGTATAGTATTTTGAAAAGGTTTGGAAACCACCACACACGCAAATCAGTAGAATGATACCACTATTCAAAATACATAACAATGTTTTTAGAGCGTATTAATTTAGTTACATACATAAACAACGCTAGAAATTCGTTTGTTACCTCCACCTAGTGATAGATCTGAAAATTAATTGAACTAAAGCCTTCTACGCATTTATACGTATCGAGTTACTTGAATCATCACGTTGTTGATGGGTGTTTTCCAAGCACAGTGTTTGTTTATGTTCAGTTACATTGAAATCTTATATTACTATTCGTAAAGTCAAACACTAGCCGGCGGCAAACTTGACGGAAGTGTACATGACATAACAACATATTTTCCAGCTCGCAGCTTAGCCGACGGAGTGAAATTTGTTATATAGGGTGTAGGCGATATTGATTTAGTCTTAAAGATTGTGGCGATGGCTTAATCGTGCAAAATATCTGACAGTACCTATTCACAATTTGAGATTTCAGATCTTTTAAAGAACGTATAGTGCCCAAAATAGGCACACAATATATTTGTAAAATAGACAAACACACATTATTTATTACTTCTTAATGTCCAATGGCGATTGGAGATAACCATTTTGACTCCTGACCATCATTTGACTAGGCACGGTGGATTCACTGCCAACCTCTTTGAGTTTGTAATTGTCACCTTATCAACATGTTCATGTGGCAGAGAACTGCAGGGTGTAAACCACATTTTCTGGAAAACTTCTAGAATGTACTCCGACAGAGAAGACTTACTTAAGTCGGTCCAACCAGCTGTTGGGTCCATCGGGCTGCGCTATCTGGCCGCCAAAAAGACCAACTAATAATAGTAAGTATAATGCTTTTAAAAACATTTCGGCTTCTTATTGTGGACGCGAAGATCTTTTCAAATAATTTATTATGTCTGTATTCTTTTAGCTTTGTTTTTACATAGGTATTATATGTAAATTAATTAGAGAGTTTTGTTAATTCTCTTCCATGGGCGCTTTAGTTACATTAATTAAGTCTCAGTAAACTCAGTCAAATCACACTTGACTGCGTGGCGACTTCAGTTTTGTGCTTCTACTCCTGAGATATTCCCAGGCGTAAACAACTGATGATGCTTCACATCTAATTTAGGGCCACGTGATATCCTCGTTTAAGACCGAGTGTGATGCGTGGCGGGTTGGTTTGGAGGGGCCTAATAGGTAGTGCAAAAAATATTAAAAAATGTATTCATAGTGAAATTTTGTGACTCATAACATTGTATTTTATTTATAGAAAATCATTGGATTAGTAAAAAATTAAAAAGATAATAGTTTTTAAACTAATAGTGGTACGAGTATTATAAAATTATATTAGTAATTGGTTAATTATTAACTATTTCAGTTGTCACACCAATAATAAAATATACATATTCATTACATATCAATATTCATTTTTAACACTATAACAGGCCATGAGGCCCACTGACAGTAGTGTAGAGAAACAATTATGTAAGTAGTAGAAGTGAAACGATCACAAACATGCTGGCTTTGAGAAAACCACATAATCGTGAGGCTGCTCCCAAAAGTTGGTATATATATTGTGACTTCACCGGGAATCAAACCCGGATCTCCCGGATAAAAGTCCAGTGCCTTACGCACTAGACTACGAGGCACGCTTCAAGAGTACAAAGATAAATACTAACTGCTTGCGCGCTTTACTATAAACAATATTTCACAAGACGACGCTCCGTCACTTGCGATAAAACATTATAAAAATCACCTAAATATGTCCAAAATAATTGTTTATCCCATGAACTGATGAATTCTGGGTGGTCTGGACTAGCCTTTAGGAATAAAATGCTTTTGACCTTTTCTATAAATAAATGTATATACATTTTCTTTAAATTGAATTCTGTTTCACACACAAATATGTGGTGATGTTAACTGCTCCTCGATCATTTCTTAAATATATTTTATATATACATACATCTACCTAATATTATAGTTTATACGCCATAAGAAGTCAGATAGCGAAATTGGACATGTTGTCTCTGTCTTTTGATATTCGTGACTGATATTCTATCTGTATCATTTTAATAATCATTATGCATCATTCATAAATCAGTCAATCACGTAGTATAATAAATTCACAATTCATTCTTCCTTTGTGGTAAAGATTGAAGATAATGGCCCCACCAAACCACACCCATTCTTAATTAGACCTATCACAGGACTCGATGTTTGGTGTGTAGAATCATTTTTTATGACTGAGAATATCTCAGGAGCAGTTACAAAAGACTGAGGTTGCCATGCACTCGAATGTGCTTTGACTAAATTTACATGACTTTAAGTAAAGAGTATACATAAGAGAGAGAATCGTGTTGAGACAGAATAAAAATTGTAGTAAGTAACAAAATCTAATACAAAACTGCTGAACAATCTAAGAGTAGAGATCTTCACGTTGGCAATATGACTATTCTAAATGCATCAATTGGCCTTTGTGGCGACGAAGTCAGACGGTCTGATGAACTGACTTGAGTAGCTCTTCCCTTTCTGTATCTACATATTTTAGGATATTCCCAAAGAAAATAAAATATTTGAAATTCAAATTTTACCGACGCTTATAAAATGTTACATCGTATTGACAAATATTGACATTAGATACCACGTCATGGAATTGTGCTAAATTTTATTGGTTATTCTGACGTGAGAGAAATGTCAAAACAAGACAGCATGTGTTTTTCAGCTATATGCCATCCTAATTCGGATCCTCAAACATTTTAAATATAACTTCGCACTATCACGCACTTCACTTGTTGTAGTCGCAATCAGGTACTCAAACAGTGGGCGATATTAATTGCTTTATTATAGAATGTTAAAATACTGACTAGTGTTTTAGTTGGTAACAAAACACATCGTGGCTTGTGTTAATTCTAAAATGAACAATAAAATACTAACTTGGGTCCCTGTTTTGTTTGTAAATGGATTAAATTAATTCGCAGACAACAATTACCAATCCAGACAGGGTCATAGCACCCTTTATAAATCGAGTACAGTGTGTTATGTAGCCGTTCATATTGCGAAATCCGCACACAGATGTCGTTGACTCGTTTGCAGGCTTCTCACGAACACTGCCAGGTGGCGAAGCCTCTATACTGAAACTCAGAGGCAGTTATCATCAAAGTTTGGAAACATTTTTACTAACTTTATATTCTATATATTATATACTTCACAGAAAAGGTATGTAAGCATATATTAAATTGTAACTATTGTTATATTCCGATGAATTATTACAGTATAAATAATTGTTTGACCTAAACTGAACTTTATTTCAAAATCCCCGCCCTTTCGGGACAAAACTCGTAAAATGTGAATTTAGATGCGGTAACAGACGTCCGGCCACGAGGCTCTTCCTATGAAGGAACCTTTTTTTCAGAGAATAGAGAGTGGTGCGTGGATTGACATGCCGGCATTATTATCAGCCCCTACTTGTTTTAAATAATAAAAAAGAAAATTGTGACCCGGGGTAGGTAAAGCGCCCTCGATGAAATCTTATTTGATCGTTTACTGTTTTATTATCTGAACTAATTCGTTTACAATATATGAAATATATGACTATGTTCATGAGACGGAGCGGGATGGGTTCCAAAAACCAAGAAAGCCGTAGCGGAGAACGGTGTTTATTGAATTAAAAATATTTATTAGTTAATAATTATTTCTGATCATACCACAAAGCCTGGGCGTATAAGTACGATCAACATAGTTCCGACTGTCAGTTTGATTTTACATTGCAGAGTGGTATATCTCATCGCATCTGATTCTTTTCCTCAGTTATTTATACTTACTAGAACAGGATAATAACGTTTAATAAATATATTCTATTATGCTTTTTAAAAATACCTACTTTGTAGATATAAAAATAAAACTTAATATTTCTTTTTCAGTTAACTTTTCATATATTTATGATCTTAATAATATATTAAAAGATGTTATTTTACATATTTTATCTGAAACATAAAATATTTACTAATATACAATAATTGTACTTAATCCTATAAAGTCCTTAAAATGTCTAGGTTTTGAGTTAATATCGATTTACCTCAAAAAATAAATCGAAAATTTCTTAAATGTGTCATATATTCGCATAACCTCTTCTGTATATAATCATTTATTCAAATATATACTGGAATATCTAGGTTGATTCCTTGGTGAATTGCAAGATTGCATTGTTATCATCAGGGGCGTGACAACCCGGTGTGGGTCTTGGCCTCCTCCAACAGCTCCCTCCACCTGTCCCTATCCAGTGTGGCCGCTTTCCAATTCGGTACCCCCAGAATACTGCAGTCACTGGCAGCTCCATCCAACCAGCGAATCTTTAGCCTGCCTCTTCTTCTACGCCCTATTGAATTGCTGGACATCACTCTCTTTGCCAGTTCATTGTCATTCATACGGTGCACATGACCTAGCCATCGCAGTCTCCCAATCTTAATTGATTGAACTGCGCTGCAATATTTGTACAGCCCGTAGAACTCAGCATTATATCTTCAAGATTGCATTGTTCCTTGCTGAATTATATTACACTAAATCAAACAAAAAACATGTCACTCAAAAAATCAGGGCTTAATTAAACATGAAATATACATGTGTGCAAAACTTTCAAGCACCATTATCATTAATGATATCGATTTATCTATGATTTTTAGATATATTTTATTAATGTTTGACTATAACCATAATTGTCATGCTTTCCACTAAATACATATATTTTTTTAATTAGTCTCAATCCCGCAAATCATTCAATTTTTTTTCATTCTGCATATCGACTGTTTAATCTGCAAAACAGCTACCTGCATTTTTGACCAAAAATTTGATTTCGATGGCATTTTGTTATAAAGTATATGCTTACACAAAATTTCAAACTTCTAAACCTATAAATAAATGCGTTATCGTTCTTCACGCAAAACAGCCAACTACAGGTGCTAAATTTCCAATATCGTAAATGGAACAACTACGCATTTTATTTAAATTTTCTTTATATATAAAAGGGAAGCCGAAATAATAATGTATTAATTTATAGTGCAGCTTGTTTGTAAAAAAAAATTCCAAAGTGTATTTTTGGAATTGTTAAATTTCGCTCGATAGTTAAATTATTAAGTTTTTTCTCCTTCCTTAACAATTTGCCCGAATGGATTTAGCCGGTTTGCAGAAATAAATAAAATTCTAGCGTTGTCCGATCACAGATATCCATAATAGATAACGTAATATTATTACTTGTCTTTACGATTTCCGAATGTCACTAGAAGAGCTATCAACTAGCACGTGTACATAAAATATTCATTGTTTTCATTTATATGTCATTTTTCATGTTTTTCTCAGAAACACGGACGTGATAAATTCTTCAATGAAAAAATAACTACCATGTTTCGAAAATCGTAATAAATAATAACTTATGTGTTTTCTCTATCAACCAGGTAATATATATTTTATTGATACCTGATTCAGAATCCAATCGTTGCCGAAAGTTTACAACGGATTATATGTATATATTATATTAATATGTATGCGAGAAGAATAAATGAAAGTCATCCGATATGTACATAAAGCACAATGAAAGTGGCATTATTCCTGCTTTTAGATGGCATATTAAACTTAAAATTGCAATTACTCCATAACATGATTTCGAGATTTACCAACTTTTGGCAGTAACCCCACAATATGATATATATAATTGACATTACTGGATTATTGTAATAACTAGTTCGAAAATTTATCTACAGATCTACAAAAAAATCTGAATTATTGATAATTATTTATAACTGTATGCTGTATCTATAATTTAGGAACATGCTGCATGTAAATTTATAAAAATATTTCCTCAAAACCCGCCTATAAAGTAGATAAATATACTTCTATCATATTTTTTTCCCCACTGTCACGGGAAGTATTTCGTGCATCATATTCTCTATAACTAATGAATAATTCACAAGATTTTAAAATGATTCTTTATTGAACATATAATTCCGGCACTGTCAGCAATATTCAATATCCAATCCGGTATCACTGGTCGTAAAGATTGACACATTACTCTGAGTAACGTTTGCTCTTAACTAAACGGATTCCTTTTGGCATTCTTAGAGCGACGTTTGCATCAAATACACCTACACTACACATCATCATAACACAGATCTCTTGATAATGGCCTCTGCAACAAGAATATATTTCGATAAAAAAACAACCGTAAAAGTCTCAAACATTAAATATTAAAACACCTTTTTAAAATAAATGTAAGTTATTTTATGGTAATTGAGTCCTACCAGACGTTGTATTCTTCAATGATTTCTACTATGTTTTAAGGTGTTTTGAAATTCTGTAAATTTTCATCCAGATGGTCTTCTAAAACCTTTAAATAAATCTTTTTCATGTTTTGAAAACTGATCACCATT
Organism: Rhyacophila brunnea; assembly: GCF_057557595.1. Classification (NCBI taxonomy): domain Eukaryota; kingdom Metazoa; phylum Arthropoda; class Insecta; order Trichoptera; family Rhyacophilidae; genus Rhyacophila; species Rhyacophila brunnea. The sequence continues at coordinate 14,841,847 of NW_028232893.1, read as the reverse complement.
ATTTTAATTAACCACCGTATTAAAATATAATATACATTTAATTAATAATACGTGATACCAATGACAGCCATATTGTTCATTTATCATCGACTGGAACTACGCAGAAGAACAGTGTGCATTTAAGGCTTTTTTGAAAATGTAGAATTATATTTAAGTATATTCATTAATTGGAAGGTATCTATTTAAATAACGTTATACAATACCTTGTGGCCCCGTATCTCTTCTACACACCAAGTAGCTAGGCACCGACAAATACGCCTGACTGTAGGACCTCTCCTCTCATGCATTCATTCTCATTAGATACCGCCATTAGTGAGTCTGTCAATTGCTGTTAATAGAGTTTTATTTCAAAGAAAATAGCTCTCGCGAAATACAACAGGGTAATATTTAACGGCACTGCAGAATTAAGTTAAAAGCTTATTGTGCCGACGCTGTAAGTAAGCTTTATGCTAAAAAGCTCGCGATAAATTATTCATTATTAGACAAACATTTTCACCATATTTTTATAGTTAAGTATAATTCTATTATTATATTATAACACTAACTGCCCAGAGCAACTCCATACGGGAGCAAATGTGGTGTGGTGTGAGATTTTCTAATGTATCAATATTTTTTTTCGACCATGTCTGATCCTAATAAGATCATAATATAGGCCGGTCCACGGTGGCCGCGCGGCTTAGGCGTTGGACTATCACGCCGTGGGTCCCAGGTTCGAATCTTGGGTCTGGCAAGTACACATATTGTTTTTCAATTTGTGCCTGAGTCAGGGTATGGACCTAATAGGTTGAGCAAATGGCTGACATCCATTTCTCGTAAAAAAACAAAATCTGTTAATACAAACCTCTACTCTGTGGAGGCCCATATGATCCGGACTTAGAATCGGACATGGTCGGAAAAAAAATAGAACGGCCTCCACAGTGTGGAAGTTTGTATAACAGATTTTGTTTTTACGAGAAATTGATGTCAGTCACTTGCTCAACCTAATAGGTCCAAACTCTGACTCATATTTATTATATATATTTCGTTTATAAACTTAAGTTTTATAAGGATTTAATTAATAAATAGATACCACAAAAATGAATATTTATTTTTTCCACTGGCTGTTCTGAATCTGAATCATACTCAAATTGAAAAAAATATATGTACTATACCCAGAAATCGAACCTGAGATCCACGACGCTATAGGCCGACGCTTAAACCGCCCGGCCATCGTAGATATTGGTATAGTATAACTGAAATTTCAGATTTTAATATTACATAGAAGTGAAATAATATATAGTTACAATCAGAAAACTCTCGTTGTAGATAGCTATATATGTTATATATTATATTAGTTAACTTTATATAATATATAAATAATGGAAACAGAAATACCTAACGAGAATGGAGAAACAGGCAACCGATCTAGAGTGTGGAAGAATATGGGATAAAATTAAACACGCGTTAAGAATACGATTGTCCTTCGTTCTGATAACTGCACTCGTTTTATGCACTCATTTATTTTAATATTGGTGTATTTGAAGATTGCAACACACACTATTGCACGTATATTATGTGTGGTTTATTTTTGTAGGATACTCACACATTCAAAACCCTGCGTCAGAATGTAATGTAGGTATTGGAGATTATCCTATCGGTATTCTATTTATTAATCTGTACTGTTGGTATAATTGTCTTAAAAATTATTTTGTAAATAAGTTAATAACGTTTAGCTTACCCACTTTACACGCATTTTTATTGTATGCAATTACTGATAGATCCAGTGTTGGCCAAAAAAACTGTTGTATGATAAGTAGACAGAGAAAATATATATTTTTTAAATTCTCATAGCACTCAAGTTGTTCCGATAGATTTTAACATTTATAGCAATCAAAAGACAATTACGTTCTAAAAATGATACTTTCTGACATTAGAAAATAAAATTATCGACATACTTAGTTTGACAGAAGATGGAATATGAAGTAGGTATTCGTTTGTTTTTTTTATGTTGTAAAAAAATAATTGGCTCTAAAAATAATGCGTTTTGAATTTGGAATGGTTACAAATATAAACGAATTTCGTAAAATTTAATAATTTATTTTATATAAGTATGATACGTTCACATAAAATATACTACATAAATATTTTTTGACATTATTCCTAGTTCATTCAGTCATGTGTTGCATAGGGGCGGCACATTACAAAGGGCGGTGAATGAAGGAACAAATACAACATTAAGAACTTTTGGGAGCAGGACGGTTTTCCATGAAAATTATTGACATTTCAGTTTAAAAAATAATCGAAGCATAAAAAATCCTGACAAAATAACTATTATTATATTGTAATATCCGCTGTAATTTACCACGTTTAGGCATTGTAAGGATGCCTCCAAACCTGTCAGCGCAACAAAACTCCACAAGTTTAAAACCACCCGTTTATTTCAAATTTAACGATACACTGTATTTTGTTGTTTTATAAATTGTATAACGCTGTAATATTGGTGGCTCTCGCGGTGCAGTGCATAAGAATCTTCCATCTGGGAGCTCTGGGTTCGATTTCCGACTAGGACCAAATTTATTTAAGTATGTAATTTCTCAAAACCTACGTGTTTGTGATTGTTCAAAATTACTAACAACCACATTGTACGAAAATGCAAGGACATGCTTATTAATATATTTTTTTTTAAAAGCTGTCATATTATTATTGTTATTATTGCTCTATAAGCTCTGTTTTACTGTTGTCTTTTATATATTTTATGTACTACGTGTATGCAACGTTTATAATTAAATAAAACAACTATTCAAAATATATCTTTTTAGTAAATAAAATATAACACTTAAAACTCGTACGAATAAAAAATGATATTATTTTTGTACAATCAGCGATCGTAAAAGTATTCATGGATGATTTTATTTGTTTGGCATATAATATTATTATTCTTTGCTTTCTTCGGCTCTCTTTTTTGTAGTGAAAAAAAAATACTTCCTCCGTTTTTCGATTGCACAAAAGAAGAATGAGACGCGCGGAAATCATTTCGTCGCATCACTTGTAAAACAGAGATTTCTTTTCCAGGAATCCCGCACCAGATAAACGAAAAGAATAATAATTCTTTTTACTAAACTTACATATTATAATATTTAATATTTGTACTTTTAATCCATACTGCCTTATCTTTAAAAATAACGATTCTTGAAAAACAAATTTAATAATAAATTATTCATTTTCACCGATTCACTGCGGAGCATTTAATTACTTTTTAATTACCACATTTAAATAACATGCCGATTATATCTAATGGCCCCCTAATCAGGACACACAGCTGTGGCGTTTGCGCTGTTAGGATTTACATTAATATTGTACCTACTTACGGATTGTTTTAAGAACTTTAGACTTGTCATGATGTGGATACCTCAAATTAATCAGATATTATATATAATACTTTGGACGCGGAAGACGCACACGGCGCGTAATGACCAGGCGGCCGATCGATGTAATTAACGTGCATTTTAAAGGGGGCAATTAAAATCTCATTATCTCTTCAGCAGCGAAAGAGTTAATATACAAGAGTTATAGGTGGACCGATAGCTCAGTTGGGAAATCTGTCACTTGGAAAATGAAAGTAAATGAGATTCTAGTAGAACTTGGGCGGTCATTTTTACAACGTTTTTCTTAGGTCGTATTCTTATTTGTCCGGTACAAATCTTGCAATCGATTTTTAACTAACTTCCCGGCTAGCTAGACATTTGAAACTTTTAGAATATATCAGAACAAGATGCCAATGCATTTTTTTAATACTTTTAGCCATCAAGTAGAATTGATTTCATTTTTAGTTAATTCTGTTTTGTATGAAAAGTTATTTCGATACCATTATTGGTTGCTAGGGGTCTGGGGTCCTAGCAACTAAATTATTAATATATACGTGGGTCACTATGAAAATCAATATGAATGTCAAAATGACATTTCAGTAATAATTCTATTAAGTACAAAATTTTCTGATCGTTTAAGCTAGTCAAGTCAAGTTTATAAAGATTCAACAGAAAATTTAAAAACGTTGTATATAAAAAGTTTTTTTTTTATCTTGTAATTATTATATGTTTTGTTTAGTATATATTATTATGTATGCTTTCTGTGGGGTTTTTTTTTTTAATTATGCATTTTCAGGATTATGTGTGTTTGCATTCTCCCTAAGCTCTATTTTATTCTTATCTACTAAACGAAAGTCTAGAAAACGGTTAACAATAAACATCTTGAAGAAAAATTTTATTATAATATGCAAAAAGAGCATATATTCTATAATATGAAAGTGAAGATTAAAAATAATGATGTAACTATAAATGTTATCGTTAAGATTATTGCAAATAATATTATAGTATTGTATATTGTAAAATAATTAATTTCACATAATATTATAGTATTTTATATTAATTAATGACAATCTTCATACCTGTGCTCTGACAATCGTTAATCAGGGTCGCACTAAGATAAATATATATTAGTATTTCAAGTCTAAAATAAGTTTTTCGCAAAAGCGAAAACTATATAAGTAAGTAACCAAAGCAAGACAGAAAAAAACCATAATGCCGAGAGTATAGAATATTATTTACTGTCTGTTTAGTTCCACTAATTTAACATTACCATATTATTCATATTATTTTACAACGTTTTTATTAGGTCGTATTCTTATTTGTCCGGTGGTTGTTTGTCTGGTACAAATCTTGCAATCGATTTTTAATTAACTTCCCGACCAGCTAGATATTTGAAACTTTTAGAATATATCAGAACACGATGCCAATGCATTTTTTTAATACTTTGAGCCATCTTTAAGTAGAATTAAATTCACTTTCAGTTAATTCTGTTTTGTATGAAAAGTTATTTTGGAAGAAATCCGTGATCCAATCCACTATTATTGGTTGCTAAGAAATTATTAATATATACGTGCGTTACTATGGAAATCAATATGAGTGTCAAAATGACATTTCAGTATTATTTCTATCAAATACAATTTTTTTGATCGTTTAAGCTAGTCAAGTCAAGTTTATATGATTCAACAGAAAATTTAAAAACGTTGTATATCATCATCATCAGTCGGGGTCAATCCACTGCTGGATGAAGGCTTCCCCGAGCTTTCTCCAACTCTCCCGTTTGCTGCCACGTATTTCCGCCGAACTTTACCAGTTCGTCAATCCAGCGGCTTTTAGGGCGACCCTGTGGCCGTTTCGTGCCCCTTGGGTACCACTGGATGACGGCATTTGTCCAGCGGCCGTCCCTTCGGCGAGCAATGTGCCCCGCCCATCTCCATTTCAGCTGTTTGGCAACGTCTATTACATCGCGTACTCCTGTCTGCTTCCTAACCCATTCGTTTCTCTTACGGTCCTTTCGCGTGATGCCCAACATACACCTCTCCATGCCTCGCTGTGTGACTCATTTTTTTTGATCGTTTAAGCTAGTCAAGTCAAGTTTATATGATTCAACAGAAAATTTAAAAACGTTGTCTATAAAAAGTTCTTTTTATCCTGTAATTATTTATTTACATGTTAATCGAACTAACAATATCCCGGGAAATATTTATAAATAATTTTTTTTTTCAATTTGTCGAATATGGTATTTTTGACCTTGAACATTATAGTAGTTTATCTTGTAACGATGAGGGAGGTGGCATTTTTGGGGATTTGCATGTCGTCCCTGAATTTTAAATACCTCATATATGGTGGCTTTGACGAAAATGAGTTATTGATACAACGTGATGCACATTTTTTTCTCTACCATCTGTATTATATCACTTATAGAAAGATCAAATAAAAAATTAAATCACCAAATAAAATCAATATTAAATTAATACTATGTGAGAGCATTCAAAATCATGCACCGTAATTAATCCTATGTGACCGTCCGCCGCTAATCTTAATTAAAATAATCTTATGTGAACACTGCATGTTAACACTCATTCAGCGTATTCAACACGGTGGATATAAAATTAATCCTATGTGATATAAACATGGAAAAAGCTACGATTTTTATATTAAATAGTAGATATATTATGGAAAAACCTGATTATCCAATATACATATATGATTAGGATCTACAAAAAATACGATTATTATTTATAAAGAAGTTGGTTGGGCCAATTATGGTGGCCCTCATTCCTTCTATCCCGGGAATGGGACGATTTGGCACCACAAACTGGCCTCCGCCGATTGGCCTCCGGTAATTGGCCGCCAGTACAATCGGACGCCGGCCCAATTGGACGCTGATCCAATTCGACGCCGACCCAATTGGCCTCCGGGAGGATTGGACGCCGCACAGTTGAATTAAATGCGCAAAGGAATAGACGTACGTTACGATTTGTTGGAGTAAATAAGCAAGTCAGTTTAATATGCTTCTATCTTCTCAGTAGTCGTACCTTATACATTTCGCGCTTGACACATTTTTAATATAGATTGAGAATAATTATTATGCCTTATGATGTTTATTAAAAGAAAATAATTCTCCCCTCGTTAAAACTTAAAGATATGCATAATCAATTATTTTATTGTCTATACATGGGTACTTATTTATATTTACAACAAATATTAAAAAAATTGTTAGATGTTAGTTTAATCGACTTAATATTATAATAAAGCATAAACATGTATATTATTATGCATAAATGCGTATTTTAAGATAGTATGAAATTACAAACAAAATATTTAGTAAGTTATCTGTTTTAAGTATAAATGTTTCAGTAGTTTGATTGATAAACAACTTAGGTACTGGGTGCCGGACGAAATCTCGAAGGCCGAAACCCCGAATGGCTGAAATCCCGAATGGCCGGAATCCCGAAAAATAAAAAAATACAAACATCAATAATTGCGCAATTTTTGCAAGAGAGACAAAAACCTATTTTTTGTGGAAATATAAAAAAATGTAAAATACAAATACCAATAATTGCGCAATCGTGAATTGCGCAATTTCGTGAGAGAGACAACTGAAAATGAGTTTTTCAATTGCGCAATTTTTTTTTCAGGAGAGACTATTTTGTAGAACGAATTGATTTTGTGTCTCTTGCAAAAATTGCGCAATTCATGGCGCAATTATTGATGTTTGTATTTTACATTTTTTTTTATATTTCCACAAAAAATGGGTTTTTGTGTCTCTTGCAAAAATTGCGCAATTATTGATGTTTGTATTTTTTTATTTTTCGGGATTTCGGCTTTCGGGATTCCGGCCATTCGGGATTTCAGCGTTCGTGATTTCGGTATTCGGGATTTCGGCTTTCGGGATTTAGGCTTTCGGGATTTCGGCCATTCGGGATTTCGGACTTCGGGATTTTGTCCGGCACCCAGTATTTAAGTAGTTTATCAATCAAACTACTGAAACATATTTATACTTAGCAGATAACTTACTTAATATTTTGTTTGTAATTTCATACTATCTTCAAATACGCATTTATGCATAATAATATACATGTTTAAGCTTTATTATAATATTAAGTCGATAAAACGCTAAAATATAATGTTATTTTCTATCTAACATCTAACATTATTTTTAATATTTGTTGTAAATATAAATAAGTACCCATGTATAGACAATAAAATAATTGATTATGCATATCTTTAAGTTTTAACGAGGGGAGAATTATTTTCTTTTAATAAACATCATAAGGCATAATAATTATTCTCAATCTATATTAAAAATGTGTCAAGCGCGAAATGTATAAGGTACGACTACTGAGAAGATAGAAGCATATTAAACTGACTTGCTTATTTACTCCAACAAATCGTAACGTACGTCTATTCCTTTGCGCATTTAATTCAACTGTGCGGCGTCCAATCCTCCCGGAGGCCAATTGGGTCGGCGTCAAATTGGGTCGGCGTCCAATTGGGCCGGCGTCCAATTGGGCCGGCGTCCGATTGTACCGGCGGCCAATTACCGGAGGCCAATCGGCGGAGGCCAGTTCGCGGTGCCAAATCGTCCTAGACCCTTCCATCCCACCTACCTCAAATCCCCAATTTTATTATTGTCGCAAGACCAGGCGACCACCGGTTATGGGTCATCAGTCAACCTTCGTTGCGCTAAATCTGATATAGTTTGAGCGAGCGTCGAGTCTATCATCCATCCTGAACTTGTAATCATCATTATTTATCCCAAAACATTGTAATTAAACCCCTTACCAAACTACACCCGCCCCGCACCAACCCGGTCTAAATTGGACGTATCACGGGACCCTACGTTTAGACGTGAATCATCATTTTTTTTTATAACTGGGAATGTCTCAGGAGCAGTTACACAAGACTAAGGTCGCCATGCACTCAAATGTGCTTTGACTGATTTTACGTGAATTTAAGTTAAGGTATCCATGGGATAGATGAGCACGTAGAAGCAATATTAAAAAATTGTAGTAAGTAAACAATAAATCTAATACAAAACTGTCGTACATTCCAAGTGAAGAGATCTGCACGTTGGCAGTATGACATTAAATGCAATAAAATTGGCCTTTGTGGCGACCAAGTCGGATGGTCCGATGGGCCCAACAGCTGGTTGAACCGACTTGAGCAGCTCTTCCCTTTCCGTACACATTTTATGACATTACGAACCGTCTCTTTACCCATGCGTGATTGCCTGAACACCGAACCAGTTCCAGCGCGCTAGCCCTCTCAACATCAGATGTTTGTGCCTGGAATGAATCACTGTTTAACCCTCCCCCTAGACCACTAACCCACAAGCATCTTAAAATTACAGTACACTGCAAAAAGCGTAACCAGCAGTTTTTTTACTCAGAATAGTACTTAAATCACAAGGGAGGTATTTAATATACAGTGACGGTGCGGAGCCTGCATACTTCGACGTGAGAAATAAAATTATGTTTTTCCGGTAAATTGACGAATATTTTTTGAACTGTCTCAGTATATAATATATACAACGACAGACATATTATATTACCTTAGCCTAAAATACCTTTAATACATTATTATTATAATCTATTCGTCGTATAATACTAACAAGAAAACGTGGGACTAATATAAGAGTGAAACATGTTATAAGTTATAAGATAACTGGATATATTTTGTATGCGCATGTTTAAAACCGATTGGAAAAGTCGAATTTTCCGACTTGTGAAAATAAAAACAGCAGAGGACCGTTTCCACGATATGAAAATAAATGTCATCCTCGGCACGTGTGCTGTGTTTTATAATACCAATTTGTCCTCAAAAGCGTGCTTGATTTTATTTTGGAAAAACTGATTTTACATCTCGTTTACTAGTATTTTTTTTTTAATTTAAATTTTTGCAGACATATTTATGACGTGTACAACTATACAAGGAGAAAAAAAAACGTTTAGCATTATATAGACATGGCTAATTAATTAATTATTAATATGGACTGATATTATTGCATGATATGAGCAACAGTCATTAATATTACAAAGTTTAACAATTACCACTAAATATAAAATATAATATAATAATGTCTGATTTACTAATAAAGACTTGAAAGCATTTTATTTCTCATTTTTTTTTTCTTAATTTTTAGTACTTCTAGAATTATTTAAATAACAATGCTTTTGTTATGTAATTTCACAATCAAGTTGAGTAAATGTTATCCATAATACACAAGCCAGAGGGGGTTTTATTTTCAATTATCATTTTATAAACGGTAAAATATCTAACAACTATTTGAAAATCGTCAACAATATGTTAGAAAGCTTTGACATTCGGTTGACGGAGTAAATGGCGTTTATTTATTAATATTAATAGATGATGTGACCAGACCTGTATTTAATTCATCATTGCCGCATTTTATTTGACACTTACACTATACAAATTTAATTATTTAGCAAAATAAATAACTTAAAAATGTTTTGGAAACATACACATTAATTTTTTTTATAAAATAATCACAAGATAAAAAGAACTTTTTATATACAACGTTTTTAAATTTTCTGTTGAATCATCATATAAACTTGACTTGACTAGCTTAAACGATCAAAAAAAATTGTACTTGATAGAAATACTGAGTAATGAAATGTCATATTGATTTCCATAGTAACGCACATATATATTAATATTAATAATTTAGTTGCTTGGACCCACTTAGCAACCAATAATAGTTTTACTTTTTACGGATTTCTTCCGAAATAACTTTTCATACAAAACAGAATTAACTGAAAATGAATTCAATTCTACTTAAATATGACTAAAAGTATTAAAAAATGCATTGGCATCGTGTTCTGATATATTCTAATAGTTTCAAATGTCTAGCTAGTCGGGAAGTTAGTTAAAAATCGATTGCAAGATTTGCACTGGACAAATAAGAATACGAGCTAAGAAAAACGTTGTAATATCATGAAATTTGAACCCGTTCCCTTATGGGGCGAGTTTTAATTAAGTTTCCCACTTACCATGTATGCTGATATTTCCTTAAAACTATACATATGGGATGTGTCGTTGTTCTTCACTTTTTCTCACGATCACCATTTTTGATTAATAAACACATAACTGTTTTTACAGTTGTTTATTGTTTCATATCTATTTTAATATTATAATGATAGTATGATGTTATTATTTTCATAGTTTAATGTATATTACGGACAAGCACAGTATGCGAGGAAAGATTGTTCACTTGATAGATTATTTGTAGACTGCTCGATTGAAAGATTTGATATCAACTACTAAGTATATAATATAATACAGTATAATATGATAAGTTCAAGTAACGAGTTCATTATCGACTGAGGTTATTAGTTCTATTTTATGTCAATAGATGTCACCATAGTGTAAAGATGTATCCAAAATCTGTCAAACATGACTACTATATTTTCAAATAAAGAACGAGCGCGCGTGTCTACTTTAAAAGTTTTCTTATTAGGGATATATTATTTTATTCTTAAAGCTCACATTCGCAAGTTTTTTTTGCGTTTTTCTTTTGATCATCGTGTGGTTAATTACATCATAATTGAGTCGGCAAAACTAAATTGTTAACAAAAAGAAAATCGCATGGCAAATGTTTTTTTCTAAGCAATTTTACTGGAATTTGATCGAGTCATACACAGGGTGTCGAACGTAGCCCTCTTAGTCCATATGTATTCAATTTACAGTGATTTTTCAATAATAATATGATATTATATAATATATAAATATTTTCAATAATATATACAGTAGCGCAACAGCATCTGTAAATCTCCATAAACCATCGCGCAGATTTCCTATCTGCAAAGGAGTCCGACAAGGTGATACAATCTCACCTAAACTATTTACAGCTACCCTTGAAGACTTATTCAGGCAACTTGACTGGAACGACAAAGGGATCCCCATAAATGGAGAATACCTGAGTCATCTGCGCTTTTCCGATGACATAGTAATTTTCTCGCAAGACTCAGAAGACCTCCAAAGCAGAATGCAGGAACTCGCTGAAGTAAGCTACAAAGTAGGTTTGAAAATAAATGTAACAAAGACGAAAGTCATGTTCAACTGCTTTGCAGGACAAAAAGAGATCATCATCAATGGCACTCAGCTCGAACAGGTGAAAAGCTACATCTATCTGGGTCAACAAGTATCTATAGATGGATGTATATTTGATGAAATTGTTCGCAGAGTAAAGCTAGGCTGGAGTGCTTTTGGCCGCCTGAAAAATGTCTTCAAAAGTGACCTTCCACTGTGCCTAAAGCGCAAAGTGTTCAACCAGTGTGTGCTTCCCGTGATGACATATGCGTGTGAAACATGGACCCTAAGTAAAAGAGAGATCCAGAAACTTAGAGTAGCACAACGTGGTATGGAGAGGTGCATGCTGGGCATAACGCGAAAGGACAAAAAGAGGAATGAGTGGATAAGGAAGCAGACAAGGGTTTGCGATGTAATAGAGCTTATTAAAAGCCTTAAATGGAGATGGGCTGGACACATAGCTCGAAGAAGAGACAATCGTTGGACAAATCTAGTCATCCAGTGGTATCCAAGAAGTACAAAACGTCCACAAGGTAGACCTAGAGGCCGCTGGATCGATGAAATGATAAAGTTCTGCGGAAGTACGTGGCAACGCAATGCACAGGACCAAGAGAAGTGGAAGCAACTTGAAGAGGCCTTCATCCAGCAGTGGATAGATTCAGGCTGATGATGATGATGATGATGATTATATATTCTTTTATTTAATACATAGGTACTGACTATATTATAATATAACCACAAAAACATACATACTAGAGAAAGGGGACGTAGATAGTTATAAGATATAATTCAGAGTTTAAGCTGATACTGAGGCTAAAAACAGGACACAATAAAAGATTTGATGTCTTTATGAAAAGAAGCGATTCGCAGGTCTGCGATGAATGTGATTTTTTGGAGGACACTGTACATATATCAGTACAATGCCTTAAATATGAATACATAGAGTACAGCTGTGAATTGCGGATATCTTTGAGAATTTCGACAAATTGAAAGATGCCCTGGAGGTGGGTAAGGCGGAAAAGCTTGGAAAAATTGTAAAGTTCTTTAACATAATTGGACTGAGGGCCTGATCAGCGGATCTTCTTCTAGACTAGAAGAGGCGATATGACAGCGAGTCGCAGTCAAATCCTCGGTAAAATCATAAAATAAACCACATGAATCATAGTCTGGTCGATAAGTTAAAGGCGAGAACATTCACCCGGAACATTTTAAACAACGCAAAACTATATGGCAACACAATGTCTAGCTTTAGGCTTCCACGCAAATATAACGTGTGCTTAAACAGAATCTGATATGAGCATTCCATGTGTGCTTAAATAATGCATATGTGGGGCTTGAAAGAATTCACACTTTACGAATGTGGAAAGATTTAGCCATACACAAGGCCAAACTGGATACTATTTCCGGTTCCACGGTGGCCTGTTATTTGTTACTATTGTATTTTACAACGTTTTTCTTAGCTCGTATTCTTATTTGTCCGGTGGTTTTTTGTCCGGTACAAATCTTGCAATCAATTTTTAACTAACTTCTCGACTAGCTAGACATTTGAAACTTTTAGAATATATCAGAACACGATGCAAATGCATTTTTTAATACTTTTAGCCATCTTTAACTAGAATTGAATTCATTTTCAGTTAATTCTGTTTTGCATGAAAAGTTATTTTGACACCATTATTGGTTGGTAGGGGTCTGGGGTCCTAGCAACTAAATTATTAATATATACGTGCGTTACTATGGAAATCAATATGAATGTCAAAATGATATTTCAGTATTATTTCTATCAAGTACAATTTTTTGGATCGTTTAAGCTAGTCAAGTCAAGTTTATATGATTCAACAAAAAAATTAAAAACGTTGTATATAAAAAGTTCTTTTTATCTTATATTATTTCTTTTTATTTTTAAACAAAAGTTTTAATTAATTTAAATTTTATTTATGAAGGAAACAAACAGTTACATTTTGATAACAAAAATATATTTAAAAATAGAATAGTGAAAAGTTATTGCAACCAGCAAAGTTTCCATATTATATAAATTATAATATTATAGTTAAGCCTAACAAGATAGAAAGTAAGAAGAACAGAAGTACAAAGAAATTACATAAGAATATTGTATAATTATAGATAAATAAGTAAAGTATATATATACCTATTTATATATTATTATAATTTTATTATATGTGGGTTAAGTATTATTGAAATGTATACATAATAGAAATAATCTAAGATAGAACAAAAAAACATATATTTAAAATTCGATTAATCTCCATTATACAAAATTTTGGAGATCGCGCTTAAGCGATATAGGTTAATTATTAAAAGGCTCAACGGTGGAGAAATACATATTGTAATTTAAACAAGAGCGCCGAATAAAAGAGTTTTGTGCGTAATTATAATCACTACGACTGACATGGTCAAAGCTTGGTTTCGCGTAATTCTTGATGGACAATGGAAACCCACCCTGTCGAGTAAGTTTGGCGAGTCAAAAAAACCATTGATAATTTAATGATAAATGTCTTGCTTGTTTATTTTTTCACTACCGCTATGATTGTGATGTAGTATAGTGAAATACACACAAATGAAGAATTTTTGTAGATTATAAATATTTCGCAATATGAGGTGTGTCGGAAAAATATTGATACATCGTTATGTTTCGTGCGTTTTATTTTCGCGTACCAATAAAAAGTACGCTCGGGGAAAGCGCTCTTCAATATCCTTAGTTTGCCCCTGGGGGATGAACCGTTCGTTACACGGAAGGAAACGCGTTGACCTTTTATGTAAAAATACACAAATATAAAAAACGCGAACGTACATATTGATTATATAATATACATTGGCCACATATCGGCAAGCCTCGTTCAATTTGAGGCAAATTATCCGCTCGGATGGACCGACTATTTTCGGAATGCGTTCTATCCTGCCCGAAAGGTAGATTTGTAATAACAACATTGTAAAACTTAGAATAAAATAACAACGTATTTGTACAATATGCCCATTGAAGGGGAAGATTACGTTAATGGCCTATTTGTTTCTGCTACAATGAATTGTAACGGTTGATTTATTATGTTGAGACATGTTTTGACTTATTTTATATTAATATTATTATGTTACGTATCCAGGGCTTTTCAGATACAATGTTAGTTCTTAGGAAATTAATAATTTTGAGGGTTTTACTTGACAGTTCAATTTCTGGAATATACATTAAAAATATATACGTCTCGTTTGCGACGTGTCGAATACGTCGATGTGACGTCATCGTTATTCAAAAGACACACGTTGCCAAATGGTGCTCCGCACATTGATCGAATGCGACTTTTTAGTTTGAAAAAAAAACATCTAACGCTGCTTGCAACAAATTGCATGCGTCTCGGGCTGTGAGTCGCACACCTACGAATTGATCATTCCTATACCAGCTCGCCGGTCGCTGCATCCCAATATATACATTTCGAGAGGTTACGTGCGACTGCCGCTAGGTAGATGTGCGCGTATTCGGAAATTTGTACATAAACAGTTCACCGCAGGACACTTCTTCGTGCGTCGCATTACGTGAAACATGAGTTCGTGTAACATTTAATCAAATGACGAGTTCTTCGTTGAACATTTCACCGTGGAGTATATTTGTACGTATGCTACAACATGTAGAGATGTCTTTACTAGGTTAGGTTAGGTTAGGTTAGGTTAGGGTTAATCTAATTGGAATAGTACTATTTGCAATATTTGCAAACTATCGCCGCATTTTGTAAGATATGTACAAAATAAATGTATTCCACGGTGAAATGTTCAACGAAGAACTCGTCATTTGATAAAATCTTATACGAACTCATGTTTCACGTACTGCGGCTTACGAATAAGTGTCCCACGATGAACTGCATACGTACAAATTACATCCAGTTGTGCACAGTCTTCATATGCAACATCAGAGCAATGTTCCTAGAAGGTTTAATTTATGGTTTTACGGAAAATGAGGCGAGTTTAGATGTGAAAGCCGGATAATAGTAATTATCGCCTTCAAAGTACTTCCCTTGTGCATCTATATCGGTATTTTTCAAAATAGGCGATATCGCCCTCTAAGGGGTGGTAGAGTTATACAGGGGTATTAGCGGTAGTAGCCTAAAAGGCAATTGCGGGGCGATGAATACAGGTAAAGGAGCGGTGAGACCAAAAATAAATTAGAAGAAAATTTTGGAAAAGTTTGTTATAGGTATAATACACAGTTAAATTCGTACTGGCGTATGCATATAACAGCAAACTGCATTTAAGCTATTTATTGCAAATTTGCATGCATAAACCTAAATAGAGACCGTTGAATAGTGACGTTACGTTGCTGACGTAATACGCGTCATGCCGTGACTTTTAAATTTTGATTCCCCGATAATTAATTTAAAATTTTGAAATTGTGAATGGGTGTAAAAATGTGCAAACAGTACCATATAAATTTAATAATAATTATAAATGAATAATTATTATGAACTTTAAATAATTTATTTGTTATAATATCATATTTATTTTATACTTCAATGCACAAAAGGATAAAGAATACCCAGTAAACATTTCCATAATATGGCAATACAGCTTCGCGGGCTCATTGACAATATTGACATTTCCATCGATCTTCGATATCTGTATACATTTTTACAATTTTAGCATTTTTACCATCATGAATCCATCTGTAGCCCAACGACGTCGGGCAGTTAATTTTAATCAAGACGAACTAAACCTACTAAACGCTTGTTGTGATGAACTCATTTTAGACATATATTAAAGTGACACTGACAGATCGCGCAGATCGCCGGCATTTTAAGTTTGGTGCGCATTCCTGTACGCATCTTCGTGACGTATGCATTTTTATAGTTTTCTTTTTCGGCCGATAAACTACTAACTGCGTTGAGCGCGGTTCGAAACTATATGAATACGGCTGGTAGTGATTACTTATTTCCCAAATAAACACAAAATGCATTTAATTTTGAAATGCAAAAAGAAATGCATTTCGATATCAACAAAATATTTCATTATCCACGTTTTACAAAACCCTAATGTTGAAAAAAAAACTAGCGAGCAATGTATTTTTTTAGGTAATATCTTGACAGAACATAAGAATGTAGATAATATGGCATCGATTTCCAATCAGGTTTCGTGGAACCTTACGGCTCCGCGAGTAGTGCCAGCCGTTATTATTATTAGTTTTTAAAAATAAAGGTTTTCCCACTCCCACGATGGCTGCGCGGCTTAAGCGTGGGTTCCAGGTTCGAATCCTGGGTCTGGCAAGTACACATATTGTTTTTCAATTTGTGTATGAGTCAGAGTATGGACCTAATAGGTTGAGCAAGTGGCTGACATCCGTTTCTCGTAAAAACAAAATCGATTAATACAAACCTCCACTCTGTGGAGACCCATATGATCATATTAGGATCGGACATGGTCGAAAGAAAGAAAAAAAAAAAGGTTTTACGTGTCCCATTTTTAATTAATTAAATATTTTGAAAATCTTTACTTATTAGGGACAGCACATTATAAGGCAATGACAAATTAAGGAAGGAATGCGAATTATACAACTTTTGAGAGTAGATTCCTTCGGAGATTAAAAAAATTTTGCCTGCAGCGTTCAATTTCAAAAAAATTCGTTAGAATTTGTGCATATCAGTTTTTTTATATCTATCCGTTTAAGAATTTCATGAATAAGCAGTACGATGGCAAAACAGAACACCGATAAACAGAACTATGACATTTCAAGAACAATATAACGTTTAATATTGAAACTTTGGAATCTTTATAATAGTATAAGTATAGATTTTTAATAACACAGGGTTTCAATACGCCGTAAAAAAACAAATTATTTAATTTCTGTAGTATAATCGCTGGAAATCCTCAATTAAACGGGACTTAACTAGTTGTTGCCGACAAGCTAGGATATCTCGTCTTAATCAATCTAATATGTTGAAAATGCTTGAGTGACTAGGTACAACGAAATAATGAGTTTAATAATTCTGTCGAGTTGTGCATGATTATTAAAATCAAGCAGATACATTGAGATTTTCACGCCGAATGGCTAATATCAGAGATTATAATATTAAATATATAATATATATGTAGGGGTCGTCGATGTGAGGGCCAATGGAGTTGTGACGAGGAGAGATGAGAAGTCGTTGTCGTGATTATGAAGGATGTGAGTTTATTTAAATTGCATAAGTACATGTGTACAATTGTTACAATAATGTGAATCACAGCACAGAGCTATGTGCTTCGGTCGAAAACTTACAATCGAATAAATGTCTTTTTATCAATCATGACGTACTGATTATTATTTTATCAACTTATAATTATGCAATAATTAGGCTATTAACTAACTAAGTGAGAACAGATATACAAAGATTATTGTCGCGGTCATGGATCTACAAAGTTAGCTATAATTTGATATCTACATGGAAATGCATTTTAAATCAATTTGTAATATGTAATATCGCCATATATATTTTTTATAAACTTAAGATTAATAAGTATTTCATTATTAGTAAACAGACACGACAAAAATAAATGTTTTAGTTTTCCACTGGATGTTCTGTTTTGTCACTGTTTTGTTTCTTCGTGTTCTGTTTATTCATGTTCTGTTATATCATATTCTGTTTTGTACGCTAACCCCATTTAAGATAGCCATGCAGAAAAATAATGTAATGTAGAAGGAATTCAAATTACCTAAAAATTAAAGCTGCGCAGGTAATGAGATACGACAATTTGAATCTGCATATTATTATGGTCGGAACTTCACATAATTTATTATTATCTCTAGTTACTGTGTTAATTACTAATCATATCGCATTGTGTAATTTGATAGACACATAAACAAAATTCAATTCCGGTAAGTCAAATAAGTTTGGGAATGTATGATCTATACATTAGTTAAGAAGCGTTCTCATTTTGAAAAGCAGACTTGGAACTGATTTTCTGGAGTATTCAATTTTGAAAATGGCTAGAAATCACAAGGAGCCAAGTCATGTGAATAGGCAGGACGATCTAATTGGGTAATCGGTTTTTGGTCAGAAAGTTTCCCACATTGAGGCATGTTTATATCAGGAATGGGAAACCTTTTTATATTATAATGCGGCAAGATGTTAAATGTAACCTGACAGGGCCACATTCAAAGAATAATTAGATGTACCTACCACCTATGTACCAGTGGCAAAGGGTGGAAGTAGGGTGTTAATATTCGACACAAATAGTGCACACTAAACTTTGTCAGTCATACTAATTATTTGTTTTCGTTGAACTAATAATACAATTTGCAGATGGTGCTAGTTAGTTCTTAAAATTCAATTTAACTCTGCCCCTACCAAATCATAATAGTTTAGGTATGCTATTATAGGTATTACGCTAATATTATAGGTGCTTAAGCGTCGGCCTATAACGCCGTGGGTCCCAGGTTCAAATCCTGGGTCTGGTAAGTACACATATTGTTTTTCAATTAGTGAATGAGTCAGAGTATGGACCTAATAGATTGAGCAAGTGTCTGTCAAATTCTGCTGATACAAACCTCCACTCGTGGAAGCCCATATTACGTTCTTATTAGGATCGGACATGGTCGAAAAAAAATGCTATGGGCGATCCGATAAAATAGTGGACACTTTTTCAGTTATACTTATTTTTTACATTGAATTAAGAATACATATTACCTACAGATGGTTTTGATTAGTTTTTTTAATTCATTAAGCCCTTCCTAAATCAAGTGTGCTATTTTTCATGAATTTCTTTTTGTAAAATGAGTTTTATGTTATGTAAAATCCAAATCTATATT
Organism: Rhyacophila brunnea; assembly: GCF_057557595.1. Taxonomy (NCBI): domain Eukaryota; kingdom Metazoa; phylum Arthropoda; class Insecta; order Trichoptera; family Rhyacophilidae; genus Rhyacophila; species Rhyacophila brunnea. Next base: position 14,822,668 of record NW_028232893.1, on the reverse strand, counting down.
AAACATGGGCATTACTGTAAAGTTTCCGCATACTTATTAGGGAAATACCCACTATTATTACTCAAAACAAAGACTAAACAAAGACACAATAGAGCTATGGTACCACAGATACACAACATCCGCCACGGGATCAATAACGCAGAAATGTATTCCAATCATAAACTCTGCCATTATTCTTGCCAGAAACATAAAAATATCACACGAACGCGCACATATACTAACAGGCCACGGAGCAGTGCGAGCCTATCTAAAAAGATTTAAATTGAGATGACTGTTTTCCATGTGACGGCTACACATCTCAAACTGTGTGGCATGTCATCAACGACTCCCCTATACTAGAAAAGGAGCGATGGATAGCATAACCAAGAAATTGACCTCCAAAAACCTTACGAAATTATATCAATAAAACAACACAAGAACACTACACAAAATATTTATAATTAACTATTTTATTCAACGAATAATTCACAAGAACATATTATATGTTCAATAATCAGAATGATATATTCTTAAATCTTGTGAATTATTCGTTGAAGAAAAGAAATAGTTAATTATAAATTATTAGCAAGTGCAAGTAGTTACATCTAAAAAATATTGGAGAAATTACACGACGTCGGTTAGTAATCAAAAGTAATAAGTAAATAGTTACCTACTTTGATTTAAGAAACAAAAATCGATTGCCAAAGTAGCTTGATTTGGAAGAGCACTGATGAGTACCAATAGTTAAAATTTGTCGCAATTAGTATGTCACCTCGTAGCATAGTGGTAATGCAACGGATCAGGGCGTAAACCTGGGAGATACGGAGTTCGATTCCTCGTCGGGTTGGCTTACTTTTTTTCAAAAAAGATTTTTTCTATTGGTTATAATATATGCTCTCAGAAAGTGTTTGTCTAAATTATATACCTATGTACAAAATATTTCATTCTGGCCAAAGAAAATTAAAGATATAAATGGAGGAACATTATTAACTTGCTACACATCAATGCAACTAACCCTCCCAATCACCTTGTACGAAAAAGCAGTGACATGGTTATATAAAAATGTGGCATAGGTGTATATAAAAAAAAATACCTACCAAATGGGATTTGAATCCACAACCATTACAATCCGGATCGTGCTTTTCTGATTGACCTACCGATGTATATATTATATAACACCAATAGTCTTAAGATTTAGAAGGAGATGGGCTGACGCCGTAGAAGTGGACTGGCTTCATATAGGAAGACCCGGTAACTGGAGAAGTGTGGCGAAAGATCGGAGTGAGTAGAGAGCGGTTGTGGAGGAGGCCAAATCCCACCCCGGGATGTAGCGCCGTGGAAAAAGAAGAAGAAGAATAGTCTTAAAATTTTAAATTTACCAGCCAACTAATCCTCATATAATTATTAAACTTTCAGAAATAACAAAGAAAACTTTTATTCAGGGTATTTTGATAGCCACTTTATGTGGTTATTGGATGACAGCGCGTATATCCTTTTCATTACCCCATATTATCAAAGAGCTTTATGGTCCTATATCAAGTTTTTGAATTAATACGAGTAGTATAAACCATCATATAGTTTTATGACAATATGTAAAACCCCTAATGATGTTTGAGAAAGACCTTCTTTTTTGTACATATGGATATTTTATATAATTAATGAATGATAATCATTTGGTATAGCAGATTTATTTGTTGCAAATGCATTTACATATAAAATAATTACAAGATAAAAATAACTTTTTATAGACAACGTTTTTAAATTCTGTTGATCCATATTAAACTTGACTTGACTAGCTTAAACGATCAAAAAAAATGTACTTGACGTACGCGCGTTATAAGTTATATTTCTTTGGCGTAACAAAACAAAATAAGCCGTTACCTGAGTCTATTTTGTCTGTTCAGTCTGAGTCGAGTATTAAGTTGATGAAAACGTATGCGATTCATCTGTGTCTGATATAGCACATGATAATTATAATTTAATTATCGTATTGGACCAAAACTCATATTTGCCATACACCGGTTATAATTGATTCAGAAGTGCCCATGATGGATTAATAAAAAATCTAATTAAATATATTATATTATATAATATAAGTATATTATAAGTTCAACAGTTAGTGTCCTAAAATATGTATGAAAATGTAGGTTCCGACCAGCTGTTGGGGCCGTCACAAAAGCCAATTTTGTGTATTTATTTGAAAAACTGCCACACCAAAATCTCTTCAGTGAAGTTAATGGTCTCACCAAAGCACACGTGATTTTAATCGGGCATATCACGGAACCCCATGTTTGGCGTGAAGCATCATCTTTTGTGATTAGAAATGTCTCGGGAGCAGTTACCCAAAACTAGAGTCACCATGCACTCAGATGTGCTTTGACTGAATTTACATGACTTTAAGGTAAGCGTAGGTACACATGGGAGAGAGAAGCATGTAGAGGCAAAAAATTGTAGTAAGTAACAAAACGTCGCTATAGGATTGGTTTGTCGAATATCCGTTTGTGTTGAAATCGACCTTTTGATGCAGAATAATTTTTTGTATCTAAATGGACCAGAACCATCCTTTTCTTTAAATTGTTTTGTAATGATTGATGCATTCATATGCTGTAAAAATAACAATTTAAATACCTCCATGTATTTAAATATAGGACAATGACATTTGTTTTACATCTCCTGAACATTTGCCATTTGGTCTATTCGACAAACCAATCCTACAGCGACGAAAAGCTAATGCAAAACTGCCGAACAATCTAAATAAAGAAATCTTTACATCGGCAATATGACGCAGCAAAAATTCTGAATGCAAAAAAATTAGCCGTTGTGGTGACCAGTTCGGACCACGGTCAAAGGATGTGGTTTTCATACATCACAAATCTCTTCAATTAGATAGTTCAACATTTTTGTATGAGTTTTTTACTTAATACCACTTTTAATGTTGCCTCTACGTGGTCTTCTCTTGCATGGGTACTCATAACTACTTAAAGTCATGTGAATTTAATCAAATCATACGGTTTTACATCTAACGTAGGTTAATACCGGTGTAGTTTGGTTGGGTTGTTAACTGCAGTTAACGTTATTTTCTTTGTAATTTTATTACAACGTTTTTATTAGGTCGTATTCTTATTTGTCCGGTGGTTGTTTATTCGGTACAAATCTTGCAATCGATTTTTAACTAACTTCCCGACTAGCTAGACATTTGAAACTTTTAGAACATATCAGAACACGATACCAATGCATTTTTAACACTTTTAGCCATCTAGTATAATTGAATTCATTTTCAGTTAATTCTGTTTTGTATGAAAAGTTATTTCGGAAGAAATCCGTAACCCAATCCACTATTATTGATTGCTAGGGTCCTAACAACTAAATTATTAATATATACGTGCGTTACTATGGAAATCAATATGAGTGTCAAAATGACATTTCAGTATTATTTCTATCAAATATATTTTTTTTTTGATCGTTTAAGCTAGTCAAGTCAAGTCAAGTCAAGTTTATATGATTCAACAGAAAATATTATATTTATCTTGTAATTATTTAATTTTATTATGTTTAATCAAATGAAAATTTTCATGCAGACGAAAGTTTGTATTTGCAGTAGTTATGAAAGAAGAAAGTGTACTGTATACAATGGGAGCAATTGTGAACACAAGGAAAAGGAGTACGAGAAGTGTGGAGTAAATGATAGACGACATACTGGCAATTGAACCTAAAAATATAGTGTTGCTTCTATTGATGGAAATTGTCTGCCCAACACGTGTAACTCTGTATTTGTTAACAGTTTTTGCTTCCTAACCATTCCGTTTTACATTTTCTGAATTGCACTTATATAACTCAAATGTAGTCAATAGGGCAGGAAAGGTAGACAGAGAATTAATTGGCTTAAACAATTTATAAAAATCACGTGTTTTGCATTCAATCTCTCCTATTAATTTGTTTTTCTCTCAATGTATCAACCCTTAAAGCTAAGATGCTTATAATAAGTCACCCTACTACTGAAAGAGTATCCAACAGGGCTATTTTAACATATCATTTAACTCTAAAAAAGTGATAATTAATAATATTATGATATGTTGAATTCAGGCAGTTAAAACCCAGGTTATTAACTGTCAGGCGTAATATTTTTTTGAATACGGCTTGTAGTGACCGCGTTAACAGTGACCTGTCAAATGTCGTTAAATAGTACTGCAAAATATATTTAAAACGTCATATTTGATTCAAATTATATGTATTCAAATAAGACGCAGTGCTGTGTGTTATTATTAACAATTATTGTAGGTAAAAAGGAACTCAGAAATAATGGGAACTGAAATATCTAACGGGTGCAGAGAAACAGGCAACCGATCTCGACTGTGAAAGAATATGAGATAAACTTAAACTGGGTCAATGCGCTTGTATTTGGCTTTCTTAATTATTCCTCTCGTGTTATACAATGACGCTGATTTTTGAAGGTTGCAACACACACTATTGCACGTCTATAATGTGTGGTTCATTTTCGTAGGACAGTCACTGCGTCAAAATGTAGTCTATTGGAATTATATTTATTAATCTGTTCTGTGGTAGATAACCACCTTGCTTATTTAATTGCTTCGAGTGCTATCCGTGTTATTTTGGACCAATAAAAATAACTATTTAGAATCGCCTTGTATGATAGGTTGTCAGTTTGTTAAAATTTTTATTTGTAACTGACCGTAATAGTAGATACTGTAAAATGTTATCTCAAAGATTATTTCATACGTCGGACATGTCACGTTTTTTTTGTACAATATAAAAAACAACGCGTTCAAAATTCTGGAAAATGTCTAAAAAATAATGATTGATTAATATTGTCAAAAAATCTTGAATAAAGACACAACCGTTTCATTTTTGTTATTTTCCTAATTCATTGGGACGCGGTTGTGCTTCGGCTTGTCAGGGTTGCCATGCGTACGACAATTAATTCGTCATGACATATTACTTTTATCACAGCTTTTTAACTTCACTATGATTTATATTTCACGATAAAATGACAATCTATGTTTAAAGGCAACATTACTCTTATAAGCGGTGCTTTATAATATGCTGACATAAAACAAGTAAACATAATATAAATTACAACATTAATCAACAATTTATTTATTTACATTTATAGTTATCTTTATAAATTATCAATTCAAGTCGTTCACAACAAGACATTTAAAAACAGCATAAATAATTACAAGATAAAAAGAACTTTTTATATACATACAACGTTTTTAAATTTTCTGTTGAATCATATAAACTTGACATGTACTTGATAGAAATAATATTGAAATGTCATATTGATTTCCATAGTAACGCACGTATATATTAATATTAATGATTTAGTTGCTAGGACCCACTTATTAGTTTTACTTTTTACGGATTACTTCCGAAATAACTTTTCATACAAAACAGAATTAACTGAAAATGAAATCAGTTCTACTTAAAGATGGCTAAAAGTTTAAAAAAAATGCATTGACATCGTGTTCTGATAATATATACTAAAAGTTTCAAATCTCTCGTTAGTCAGGAAGTTAGTTAAAAATCGATCGCAAGATTCGTACCGGACAAACAACCACCGGACAAATAAGAATACGAGCTAAGAAAAACGTTGTAATACAAATAAATAAACACAGTATAAAAAGTATATACAAAAATTATTAAGTATATAATATACAGAAGTACGAATTTATAAAACAACGTCCACCTGTAATACTCATTCTCACGTAGGTGGAATATATCAAACATTTGAAGCAATTTGGTTAAACAGAGATATTCTTCTCCCAATTAGCATCACCATGGCATATTAGTTATGTTCTTTGAGAGGACAAACAAGTGATGTTCCCGGCTTCTCTCGACTTATCAAGGAGTTCTCATTTACACCCCATATAAGTCGAAAAAAAAATATAAATAGCGTTTAGAGTACAGTATGTAATATTTAGCAGTTAAATCACATTGACTGCTGACTAGATAATTACTAATTTATTACCACATTTAAATAGCGTCCTAATTATATCTAACGGCCACCTAATCGTTACGCGCCTAGCGCGTCTTTATCACTGACAGACTTAAGCTACGGGCATTCTATCTAATAAACTATTAGTTTTTACATGAAATGCATTTCAAATTCCGTTAATTTTGGATTTCGGTTTTTGTGTGTTTAAATCGATGTATCAATAATTAAGTGTCTTAATTACTAACCGACGTCCGGATCGCTCCAAATTTTTGTTATAACTTACTTGCGCTTGCTAATAATTTAATAAACTATTTATTTTATAAGATTAATAAATATGCAGGTATTTTAATATAAATAATGTTTCATTCTCAGATATTGTGAATAAAAGATATTGTTTATTCTCGAAATCTTTTAAAAGGAAAGACGTGATGTTCCGAAATATAGCTGTTTATTGTTGTTTATTTATTACATTGTGTATACGATTATTAATTTCAAGGTTAACGTACGATATTATTGACCTTCCTTACGTAGCATCCCTACTCCTTGGGCTCAGCCTGTTCTCTGGGGGGCGCCCAAAGAAAAACGTGTGATTTACGAGCGCGAGCTATTGTTTTGCCCCCGAGATATAACAACGGCTCGCGTGCAATAGCTCTTATCTCGTTATATTACGTTTTTATTTTCCATCAGATAACCAACAAAAAACCATCCAAAAGAATAAATAACGGTTTAAGAGAATTTTGTTATTAGTATCTCATGCTTTAGTTAGTATTTAGTAGCTAACTGGCTAGTAAAAGCTTGTAAGTATAAGTATGTATATCTTTTTCATGTAAACGGGTAACGTTTTTTAGTCATCTTAACACGATTTAAGAATTAACACCGCCGTCGCCATCACGAAACAGCTCGACGTTCGCTTTCCGATTGCCAGCGAGTCCAAAATTTTGTGGCACCTATGGTTGAAAATTATTTGCCGTTTCACTGAAGTACCGTCTTAAACTCTTCTTGGGAATACGGTTTCATGAATAAACAGAACATGACAAAACAGAACTCTGACATTTCAGGAAAAATATAACATTATTTAATATTGAAATTGTCGTATTTCGGTATTTTTGTGTAATTTCTATATTTTTGAAGTTATACTTCTTTAGGCGCGTTTCGAAAATCAGATCAGAGTGTATTTTTGGCGTATGACATGTAACACATAATTTATTTTTTCACACGAAAAAAATCGCACTCGATTGGAATTGAACCACGATTTTTCGGTTATCAGCCGAACGCACTGCCTTTACGTCACAGTACGATAATGCAATCGTGACGATTATACAGTATAATATTATATTATTGAATTGTTCCGTTACCTAGGCAGCGAATTTATTATTATATGTACGAAGAATTGTTCCGTTGCCTAGGAAACGAATTTAATATTGTCGGCCATTTGCAATTCCTTACGTAAACAAACTATTAAACGTCATAGTGGCAGTTGTTACTTTAAAAATAAAAACAACTATAAATAATTAAATAAGTTAGATTTTATAGAAATAAACCAACGGCGTTCCAATAAGTGGTCCTTTTTCTTGAGTGTGTAATTTAACAAGATAATTAAGAGCTAGTCGAAGAATCTATGTTATCACAAGTTTTGTTTTGTTACGTCAAAGAAGTATAACTTCTAACGCGCGTACATAAGTACACACACCGATTTTTTTAATTCATAGAAAGCTAGAAAGCTTCAGTTAAACGGGACTGAACTCGGTGTTGCTAGTAAGCTTAGTACATATATCTTGTCTTAATCAATCTAAAATGTTCAAAATAAATAAGTGATTAGGTCCAACGAGCAGATAAATTGAGGTTTCTACGCCGAATATATTATATTATATTTCTTTTATAAAACTAAAGTTTTATAATTATTTAATTAAAATATAGATAAGTACCACAAAAATGAATATTTTATTTTTCTACAGGCTGGTCTGTTTTGTCACTGTTTTGTTTCTTCGAGTTCTGTGTTTGTCCGGTAAAAAGGGAAGACATATAGGTATGTTGCATGATTCCACGATGTCTTCCATAGTCTGAATCTCATCACACTCGCAAGGTGGGAACTCTTTCAAAGCTCCGCGTAATGTATGCATTATATAAGCACACCTGGAATTCCATCCCTAGGCAAAGTGTCACTATCCACTATCAAAAATCAGTCGACTTTTAAACGATTTGATGTTGAATTTTCAGAGTTTTGAAAATCACACAATGTCAAGTAAGTGATTCTGTCGCACTTTGAATATTTTTGCATAAGCATTGAGGGTACGTTTGAAAACATTATTCAGTGACGTCTCTAGGAAAAGTGCCACCTTTAACCAGACTTATAATAGGTGCCATTCTCTTTTATGTTTAGTTTAAAATTGTCTACAAATCCATTAGGTACCAGCTTACCTACTTATTTTATTATTTATTTTTGGTCATCTTAAACAGGCAAATGCATCAAAAATCTTTAGATTTACATGCACATCATCTACTGAGAATTACAGCATTTCCACAAAACCTACCCCCCCCCCCCCAAACAGTAGTGGTTTTATGTGCATGGAAATCTATCAGTTTCACAACTAATTAAACTAATAGCATTCTATCTATTTACGACAAAAAAACTAATAGTTCTTATCAAATTCCGTTAATTTTGGATTACGGTTTTTGTGTGTTTAAGTCAATGTGTCAATAATTATTAAATGCCCTAATTACTAACTCGTCCAGATTGCTGAAAAAATTAGTTATAACGTACTTGCACTTGCTAATAATCTAATAAATCTGTAATAGATCTGTGGAACTGACAGGTTTGGAGGTACTCTTGTGAAAAACATTCAACAACAATAGTTATGTTGTCAGCATTTTTATGCTTCGATTATTATTACAATGATTTTATTAGCTCGTATTCTTATTTGTCCGGTGGTTGTTTATCCAGTATAAGTCTTGCAATCGATTTTTAACTAACTTCTCGACTAGCTAGACATTTAAAACTTTTAGAATATATCAGAACACGATGCCAATGCATTCTTTTAATACATTTAGCCATCTTTAAGTAGAATTGAATTCATTTTCAGTTAATTCTGTTTTGTATGAAAAGTTATTTCGGAAGAAATCCGTAATCCAATCCACTATTATTGGTTGCTAAGTGGGTGGTCTTAGCAACTAAATTATTAATATATACGTGCGTTACTATGGAAATCAAAATGACATTTTCAGTGTTCTATATTTGTTGCAAAATAGCAAAAAAATGATTTGTTGACAATTGCCTTATATTCAGTATTCTATATTTGTTTGTTTTTTATTTACTTCATATCAAGTACAAGTTTGAGCATATTGAGCATAATAATTGAACAGAAAATTTAAAAACGTTGTATATAAAAAGTTCTATTTATCTTGTGATTATTTTTAAACTAAGATGTCAATACATGAAAAACCACCGTTTCTCTTGAAATTTGTAATATTTGTTTTCGATTCTTCATTCGCCGCCTTTTAAAATGTGTCGCCCTTATGCAACGTCACTGCATCCAGTGGATTCAAAATTAGACGGGAGTTTCTCACGCCCTATGCAAGCCAGTCACGTCGCCAGCCATCCTCTTGCTCGCTCTTAGTCTGGAGTATCTCCTTTCCAGCAAAACATTATGTCAGCATCTAAGTGGAGACGTTATGTCAGCATAGAACGGGAGTTTTTCGTTGACTTTTTTTTCTAAAATTTCTTATATTTCTTCAAAGTGGCCATGTTTCGTCTTATCTTTGGTGGAAGTATCTTTGACAGCATAAGCAGCCATGGAAGTGACGCAAAGGATTGGTGCCACTAAGTTCGAAATTCACTTTATATTTTTAAATAATTTTATTTACTTTTTACACAACAATAACCATTAGATCCGGTGACAGGAGTGTAATCAGTATTATAAGTCAAGCAATTATTACAAACACCTAGGCTTTGAGAAAATCACATAAATATATTATTGTGACCTCGCCGGGAATCGGATCCGGAGCTGCCGGATGAAAGGTGAGTGCACTACGTACTAGATTACGAATAATTTTCAGTATTGTGAACATGCCAAGTAATTTATATGAAAATGATTGCCATCAAAATCCTCAGTTAAAAAGATCTCCTGACCATCACGCCGTCAATTATTGACTGGGCACGGTGCATTCGCTGCAAAGCTCTTTGAGTTTGGACTTGTCACCTGACCAACATGTCCATGTGGCAGTTTATCTACGTATTTATTTAGCTTTATCTTCTCACAGTATAATATTTAAATTAATTAGAATCACTTATTTTTGTTAATTCTCCATGCTCCCTTCTCCCATAGGCATTTTTTTTATTAAATTAAGTCTCGGTAAACTCTGTCGAAGCACACTTGAGTGCGTGGTGACTTCAGTTTTGGGGATCTGTTCCTGCGATATTCCTAGGCGTAAACAACTGCTGATGCTTTACATCCATGTAGGACCTTGTGATACGCTCAATTAAGACAGTATGGTGCGAAGCGGGTTGGTTTGAAGTGAACTATTAGTCAAAAAGATCTATTCAAAAAATGGTCTAATTATTTTTTCTAAATTTTGAAACCATCTTTTTAGTTGTCGATGTTTTTTCAAGATATAATTTATTATAGGTTATTGTGTCGCTAGATTTCAAAATCAGCCAAGTCCATAATAGGTGAATAGGAGAAAAACAGCTTTTTGTTTTCTCAAATACACAGTCACAAGGGTGAAAGTTTATATTATTTCGAGTATAGAATATTTAAATTAATAAATTCCACATTTCGATAATGCAGAAATGTTAGAAAGCAGTAGTTCTTCAGCAATTCACAAAAAAGCCAAAAATACCTAAAGGTGGACTTGGCTGATTTTGAAATGTAGCGATACTTCTGTCTATAATAATGTGAGACGCATTTTCTATGAGATATGTGTGTTTGCAAGTTCCGCATTTCATAAGACTCTGCCAACTTTCAAAACATCTGACAGATTCAACTGGAAAAACGTAAAAAGCCAGAGAGAAATCAATCTCAAGTGACTTTGGAATGGACTGCCTCTATTTTTATAACAATAAGTAATTACTATACCCATTTAAGAAAGCTTGCAAAAGAGAAAACAATAATGATTTCTTTAATAATAAAATGTTTTCCAATACCTACATGATGCTGTAATTGTCGACATTCTACTTACTGTACATAATTAAAGAAATCGTACAATCACCAAGTTTAAATAATTGTCTTATTTTAACAAATTAATTTTGACATGCCTGACATTGTAGGCCCTGTGATAAAAATAATATTCTTTTAATAGCATTTATAGTGTATATTCTATACAAACAATAGGTACATAATTAACTACCTGTATAACATTTATATATTGTACACCTTTGTGTTACACTTTTAGATATTGGTATTATGTTTCTTTTATATTATTTCAGATTGTCTGAGTTATAATTAACTTTATAAATTAATTTAAAAATAACCAGAATTATATCCCTGTGATAAGATTAGTATTCTTTTAATAGTACCCGCCTTTGTATGCAAACATCTATTGTTCACCTACATATTATAATAACAGTTATGTATTTACACTTGTTTTATATATTTTTATATTCAAATGAACTTATGTTTTATTTATTTATTTAAAAGAAAGACACGTTGAGCACATGACAAATTATTAATTCAAGACGTTCACAACATGACATTTAGAATAAAAAGTACAGTTAACTCAACTACTCAGAGAAAAAAAGAAGGTAGAGAAAAAAAATAAAGCAAAAAAATTATTATAAGTATAGATAAGAAATAAAAATTAATAAACAAAAAACAACAATAATTCAAAAAAAAATACAAATTAATCAAACAATAAAATAGAATTTAAAAAATAGAATGCATAATGCATCGCTAAAATGTCTACATCTCTAAGAAGTGCATTGACCAGCCACACAGCCCTCGCTATTGCCTGTATTTGTGAGCCTGACATGAGGAAACAGCTTTCACCCGAAATAGGTCATGGACCACGCATGTAATTTACGGGTGCATAAAAATTTAAATTTTCCAGAATATCGAGGTTAATAATAATTTGTACCATTCCATTTGAGTCGTTTTTGCTACCCGAGTTTCGCCTTTCGGCATCTTCAGACAAAGTGTGCACTCACAAGATGGTAAATTAACACTGACAATGAATACAGTCAATTCTAACTTATATAATAAATAAATACAAAAGTAGGTAAAAATTGTATCACCTACCTCTTAAGTCAAGAATCAGAATTGAAAAATAAATTACAAAGAAATTACGAATAGTATGTTTGTAAAATCCCCTACAAATCCCCTATAAAACACTCGATAAGCGTATAAATCGTCAAAACCTAATAATAAATCATAAGAAATTATAATCAATAAAAATACTACACTCAAGAGGTGTAACATCGTCGATACTGGGAACAATGGCAACGTACCTATTGAGAATTTAATGGATTACTTCCAGTATTGACGATTTTGCACCTATTGAGTTTAGTATTTTTATTGATTACTAGCTGACCCGGCGAACTTTGTACCGCCTCAGAATCACTTATCTTGTGTTAACTTATTAGCTGAATTAAAATACTCAAAATGAATTAAGTTCAATAAATGTGCAAAAATCAAATCAAAATGAAATAGATTACATAGTTTTGGTTGGTTCAGATTTCGAAGCATGATAACTACCAAGTCAATCTCCAGTTGTAAATTGTGCGGTGGCAAGCCAGGCAGATCCAATAAGTTTAAAAATTCAGTTGGATAGTTGGTTGCTTCGTCTTCGTTTATTACACAGTCGATAGATTTGAAGGAATGCATTGGACCAACGATTTGATTTTGAATTGTGGAGTTTAAGTGATCCACAGCTTTGTTCTTTGCCGCAAAAATTGCTCGTTCATTCAACCAAATGTGATTTTTGTGGTTAGCAATGACGTTCGGGAACACTTTGTTAATGAGGTCGCCCTTCGCTGAGACGAAATTTCAAAAATTCAGCGGAAACGAAATCAATCCGTTTGATTCGTCGACAGAAACACGGCAATTACCGATAGTCAGCAATTGCTTAGAGAAATCTTCGGCAGTTGGATCGTTTAGCAATGCAACTCGCATGTTTGTCGTCAGCTGAAGTTTCTTCACATAGCGCCACAGAGTCTATGATTTGAGGCATGCGTTCATTTCATCGGCAGCGGTCGATCTTGGAATGACTGGTAGTGTTTGGCGGAAATTGCCAGATAGTAGAATCATTGCGCCACCAAAACATCTTGAGTAATTGCGCAGATCTTTCATAGTTCGATTGAGTGCTGCCAATGCGCATTTGTGCGCCATTGTGCATTCATCCCAGGTGATGATTTTACTTGGTACCAAAACTTTGGCCATTGCTGAGTGTTTTGCAATACTTCTTGTCGGTGTTTCAGTCGTTTGAAGGTTTAACGGAAATTTCAACGCTGAATGAGCCATTCGGCATCCTTCTAACAACGTGGCCGCTATCCCAGAAGAAGCAACTGCTACAGAAATTTAGGATCTCGCACGAACAGTGGCCAAAATCAATGACATGAGAAATGTCTTTCCAGTTCCACCAGGCGCATCGAGGAAAAATAAACCACCATTTCCATCATCAATTGCCTTCATTAACGTATCGTAAACTTCCTTTTGTTGGGGGTTCAACATTGGTACATTCGATCGAACCTATAGGTACAATGCATCTCGATCATATTCACGTTCAAGTACCAATTCTCGATTAAAAGCGTCATTCATCCCACGATGTGGCGTTGGCATTCCTAACTTGACTAACAAACTGCCGCACATGAGATAACACATGTCTTCGATCAAAAGCAAAGCCTGGTTATGTATCTCCTCATTCACTTCGAGATCGGGATTCTCTGAACTGACACGAATTCGATGTAAAATGTCTTCTGACATGTCATCCTTGTACTTGTTCCACAGTTCAGGTGGATTTGATGGGAAGCATGTCGAAATAATGATAGCAAATAATGTGCGTATCTGACTTGGAGATGCAGAAATAATTGCTACAGCGATTTTCATGTCCCAATGAATATTGTTTTCAAGCAAATTGAGCTGTTGACATGTAGCACAAAATGTAGACACACTATACCATTGACAGTTCGAAGTGATTCAAATTATGTCGGCCCACGAACATTTACCATCAACAACCGCAAGTAGAAGCATTCGTCATTCTTCGGATGAACTGTATAAATGCGACCAAGAGCATCATTAGAATGCACATCCGGATGATCAGGAACCGCATCGCCTTGCTTCCGACGTTGAAATTTCTTCGATGAAGCGTTCCAAGTGTTATAACGTGGCATCTCAGAGTAGAGCAACGTTCGTGCAAACGGATCGCTTTGACAAATTGAAAAGAAACTGGTCAATGTTGTCGCTGGAGGTGTTACAGCACGCTGAGCAACATTCGATGCATTAAAATAAACTCGTTAACCATTCTCCAGGTGCACCGCCAAATGTATAGCAGTGGAATGACGTTCATGAATAGGGAATGAGAAAATACGCCAAATTGCTTTATTGCAGCTCACATATCGACAAGCTTGATAGTGCGTGATTTAATCGTTGGTATTGGCAGTTTGAACGCCAAAAACCACAATTTGGTGACAATTTGCAGATGTATTTGATGTACTTTACTGAATTGCAATACTCATGTATCAGAGATGGCGGTGTATACGGATTTTTTTTGTGATTTTTTTACTTTTCCAATGCACGAGGAAGCTTCTCGAGGCCGATACGAACAAAAAAAATTCATCGAAATCAGTCAATCAGTTCTATATCATCAATAGACATCATCAAAAAAGCCGTTCCATACGAAATGTGAAAATTAATGTTCTTCATAATTTCTTTTTCCGTGATTTTTTCCGATATTTTAATAGTTATTCTGCTATTCAGGGCAGAGATAATCCAACAAATTAAAGATCATAAAAATCGGTTCAGCCGTTTTTGAGTTATAAAATAAATGGTGTAATTAACCCGACTTTGTTTTATATAGATAGATAGATTGGATCTTCTGGCTCGCGGCATTGTAAATAACACTGGAAAATTATTCACACAATTCAAAATTACATGATGAAGCCAATTATCGATACGCGCACATTCACAAATGTGATAACCTCACACAGTGAACATTTTAGAAGGTAATTTATCGTTTGAAAATCACGATCAAAATCGTTATTTGTCTACAACAAAGTCTTTCGGTATTATCCGAGGCTGAACTGAATCAACTGTCAAAAACGCCATGGCTTTGTATACGGATTTAATTTTTTTGTGATTTTCTTTTGTTTTCGTTTGCGCGAGGTCCATCGTTTCAATTTCAATTTCAATTCATCGATATCAGTCAAAACCGTTCGATACAAAATGTATGAGAATATGAATTTTCTTCATAATTTATTTTTTCCGTGATTTATCCGATGTTTTAATAGTTATTCTGCTATTCGGGGCGGAGACAAATCCAACAAATCAAAGATCATAAAAATTCGTCCAGCCGTTCTTGAGTTATAAATGGTGTAACTAACCCGACTTATATATATAGATGGATGACTTCTAAATTAGTTATAAAATTAGTGGTTAAATTTAAGATAGTACATTTAAAATGGCTGACATTGTAGGCCTGTAATAAAATATTTTTATTGCTATAGTATTGATAACTGTAATTTGGTGGACACCAATATGTATATACATGTAGCAATCAACGAGCCCTGCGAGAAAAAGCATTGTCAGAAAAATCCGTGACATGCGAATCGATCGCGAAAATATAATTTAATTATTTTTCATTGGCTGACGGCGGACATTAGATTGTTTAGTACATAAATATATTTTAGCATACAAGTTTCACACAAATCTAATAACCAATTGCAAATAAGAACATCACAGTAATATTTATTAATATTTATTATGTTACAATTAATTTCTCACTAAAGGCATGGGATACTCAGTGTCAGCATGTTTAATAAATATACTATTACGATTGAATGAATATCTCACTCAGCTTTTGTCTTGATCTTGTAACAGTCACTCAATATGACTAAGTCTTGCGCTATATATCACACTAGTTTTTATATCTCATATGATTGTACCTATATAAACTGTACTTACCAATCCGGATATAAATTTGCCATCTCCACCAGCAACTACAAGTCTCCATACTCCGCTCATACACCGCTCATCACACATCATCAATCCTCATTCACACATGCTTCACCCCAAACAAACATGCATGATCTACCACTATTTATTAAATACTTTACCACTTACATAATGGTTGTATTTCCACTTTTTGTTACATTTTCATACATTATTTTTATCAGGTATTAATTATTTATATTTAAATTGATAACACATTATAGTTCTTTGATAGTATTTTGATATCATAAATAGAAAACAACTCTATACTTACTTATTATTTGTGTCGTGTTTATGGTTTATATATGCATGTAAATTTTGGACCGCAAGGCGACTGTAAGAGATTCCAGAAGGCTGACGTGTCACAAATGTTACATGTTTTCTTAAGGGCTAGAGTGCTATGTGAAGATCGAAAATGAATAATTTGGGGCTTATTTACGAGACATACTAAATCATCTGTAGACTTCGTATGAAAGACATCGTACCTATATTGATGGCGAAGATCACAAACCTTCTATGTCATATTTTATTGATTTTTACTTCATTATTAAAAATCAACAAAAGTTCAACGTATCAGAATAATTTTAACTCCTTGTCAAAAGAAAATTTAGCTCGGTTAATTATTTTTTTCTATTAAAACTCTTATGTCATATTTACCATATTCGGCTGTACAAAACCAAGATTTTATCTTCTCCTATAAAAATTTTGACTAAGAAGGTTTGTGCATAAAGCGATGATCTTTCTTATGGGGGTTCCGAGTTTGATTCTCATTAAGGTTTAATTATATTTTTATGCGATTTTTTTAAAGCATGGGTGTTTTAGATTGTTTCTATTTTATTACTAAAAATACACTATGTACTATTTCACTACACAACTAGCATTCGGTCTCATGGCTAATTATTGTAGTGTTAATAAATAATATATAAATTTATACCTATTAAAGTTTCTATATATAAATTATAATACAATAAACTCTAGAAAATAGCGATAGCATAAAATAAAAAGAAAATTAGAGAAGAAAAATAGAAAATGTATATTCAATAATGGTTATAAATGAAAAGGTAACAAGATGATAAGCGTTGTCAACCAGATAAAATAGTAATGAACTGGACATATCGCTCGGTGAAATAGCTGGACAAATGAGGCATACAGTTGTATCCTAGAGACACTAAAAGATCATAGGAACCCCCTAAAACCTGCTGAATTAGTGGACTCTTGGTAGATTTAAATGGCAGCAAATAAGTACGGAGCGAGTATAATGAAACGAGATAAGAGAGGTATTCATATCACACATTAACAATACTGGATAGTATTGTAATTTATTTTTTTGCATGTCCGATCCTAATAAAATCATATCGGCATTAACAAATTTGTGTCTTTAACGAGAAATGAATGTTAGTTAACCACTTGCCCAACCTGTTAGGTCTATATCTGAATCCAAACGCAAATTGAAAAACAATATGTGAATTTTCCAGACCCAAGACATTATAAGTCAACGCGTAAGCCGCTCGGCCATCGTGAGCGTTTATTTGATCTTATTTTGATTAATATTATATTATGGATTACCAAAGTAAAAGGATTTTCACAAAAAAAAATAAGCCACTTTCAACACTCGTTCCTGAAAAAGGTAATTCTTTACCCAGTAATACTATATAGCAGCAGTAGAAACGTGACTGTGTATAAATAATTGGCGACGCTTCAAAGCGAAAGACTTACTACTGAAGGGGGAAAAGAAGAAAATGTGAAAAATAGAGGAAAATGGGCGTAGCAAACAAGCAGAGCCAATTAATTCAAATATTGGCAAACATCACTACCTACCCTTTGTGACATCAAACGCTATCGGCTATTTTCTTTCCAAGAGAAATGAGCTATTAAATACTGACTTTCATTCAGCAAACAGACGTCAAAGTGAAAATATACCTACAAGAAAGATTTTGAGACAGTTATTTTCATAACAAACATAAATAAAGCAAAATATTTTTTTAAAGTTATACTTACTTCTTTTGGGGTGGTTGGTAGAGAGTGAAATTGAGAGGTGCACGTGCACAGAGTATGAAGTTAGCCACGTAATCGGGGTATACCCAACGCGCATGTGCGAACAGTCAGCTGCATACAAACGCAAGTTTGATAGTCGAATTGTTCCGTTACCTAGGCAACGAATTTATTATTGTCGGCCATTTGTAATTTCTTACGTAAACAAACGATTAAACGTCAGAGTGACAGTTGTTGTTACTTTAAAAATAAAAACAACGAGAAATAATTATATATTTTTGTAATATAAGTTAAAGTGTATAGAAATAAACCAACGGCGCTCCAATAAGCGGCCCTTTTTCTTGAGTGTGCAATTCAACAAGATAATTAAGAGCTTGTCTAAGAGATGGTTATCACAAGTTATGTTTTTGTTTTGTTACGCCAAAGAAGTATAACTTCTAACGCGCGTACATAAGTACACACAGCGATTTTTTTTCAAAAAATCGCAAATAAAATATCAAAAGTTAGCGTCGAAATATCAAAGAAACTTTAATTGTTTTTTTTTACTAGCAGATATTACCAAGTGCCAGTACTACTTGTCAAAATTCTTATACGTCTTCCCTTTCTCTCCCTCTCTCTTAGTGCATCCAATTAACCGAGGTAAAAGGGTAGGACTATATCGATAGATTCACAGACCCTTCAATAACGAACGCTACATTCTTAAATCTTTTTCATCATTTTTCATGGAATAAAAAATATTTTTTGTTCGATATAAGATACTAACAATAAATATCAGTTGGCAGTGCCACCTGTCAACTTTATTGTATGTTTAGCCGATGGTTTTTTTTTCATACAGAATTGTCGTCACTTTGTTGATTTTTTAACACTTTCACTTCGATTTATCCACTCCCAAAATCTCATCAATTTGAATCGAGCATAATATGCTTATATTTTAAATCGCGTTTTTTATCCAACATCACATTTCTTTATACCATTCCGTCAATATATCACAAATTAATTTTAATTTCGTTCAATAATATTTTTTATATAACTAATGCACCGTTGGCATCTGTAAAACTATTATAAGAGAATCTTATGATTTGTTTTCTTTCACGACCCGATTAAAATAACCGCTTACTTTTAATTTGCGTGTCAGTTTATTTTTTACAGCGTTTTCTTAGCTCGTATTCTTATTTATCCGGTGATTCTTTGTCCGGTGGTTCTTTGTCCGGTACAAATCTTGCAATCAAATTTTAACTAACTTCCCGACTAGCTAGACATTTGAAACTTTTATAATATATCAGAACACGATGCCAGTGTATTTTTTTAATACTTTTAGCCATCTTTAAGTAGAATTGAATTCATTTTCAGTCAATTCTGTTTTGTATGAAAAGTTATTTCGACACCATTATTGATTGCAAGAGGTCTGGGTCCTAGCAACTAAATTATTAATATATACGTGTGTTACTATGGAAATCAATATGAGATGTTAAAATGACATTTCAGTATTATTTCTATCATTTTTTTTTGATCGTTTAAGCTAGTCAAGTCAAGTTTATATGATTCAACAGAAAATTTAAAAACGTATATAAAAAGTTCTAGTCAAATATTTATTGTTACAATATGCCGAAGCTGCTGCATTTTTTTTTGCGATTGATGATGGTGTATCGGTAATACCGTAATTAATAAATATTTTTTTCCAATATCTCAATTTCCGTTGTTAGGACAACGGCGAGGAATAAAGACAGCAACGTCGGAATAGGCAAACATAAAACGAGACAGTAAAAGGAATCCAGGGAGCTTGGGAGGGCAAATAAAGGATATCGCATAAAACGGACTAAAATTTGATATCCTGTGTCATAAAGTATGCATTGGTTGATTGACTATACGTACATAAACCACACGTCGTGTATCCGTCGGTGCTAAAGATGTACATAAACATAATAAGTATAATTTCTAAAAAAACAGATAGTCCAATTAGTACTATGTGTAAATATCACGCACGTGTGTTATGTGTACACTGGGAGGGGATAATTAATGTATACAATACCTTTATTTAATTTAATATTCAACGAATAATTCAAAAGATAGACGAATGTAAAAGTAACGCAATTTAGAAAGCGCTTCAGAGAATATTGTAAAAATACTAGTTAAATGCTTCGCAATTAGATAGGACACATATAGCTTAGTAGTCAGGGCACGAATTTTAGGAGGTGTAGGTTCAAACCTGTTGGGTGTCGTATTTTTTTTCTAGTGGTTATATTATATTTCTCAGAAGTTTATGTTCAAATATCTTATATTTTATATATAAAATTACCTTATTTTAATAAGGAAACAACTCAAATTTCTAGGTTTTGAATTAATAATGCCGTTCGATGTAGTAAGGTCTTCTCTTTATAATTCAGCATACAAAAGTCCACAATCTTTAATGGGTCATAAAATCGAATAATCCTTTCTCAGATTAATCATTAATTCAATTAGTATACACTGAAATGTCTGGGTTAACTCCTTATTAAACTATAAAATTCCATTGTGTATTGCTGAATTCTACTAAACTAAATTTAAAAAAACGAACATTTTCTTGAAAATCAAGGCTTTATAATTAAAATAAGAATTTCTGCCAAAATTTCGAACGCGATTATCTTGGAACAAGGTTTTTTGGGTTGTTTCTCTTTTGAAATATTGTCTCTGTTCTGGCAGAACACACTAACTGGAGAATACTAGTTTTGAGTAATTTGACTTTGAAGTTGTTAAAATGTTTGAAATAGTCTATCATGTGAGTTTATTAAGTAATCGTAAAAAGGATGACTTTAAAATAAAGACTGTTTATTTATTAAGAAGGTTCCCAGACGGTTAAGTTTGAAATAATGAACATTTTGGTAAAACTAACTCAATATGTCATTTTTCGAATTAGTGTCTTCTGACAGAACAGTGACTTATGGTATCAATATATTTCTCTTGAATTATCTGTACTACATGAGAAATGGTAAAAATATCTAAGATAGCGAGACATCGACAGCCTAATCTACAAACCGGCTAACTCCATTTGGGCTAATTATTCAGGAGAAGATTTAACAATTCAAAAAATACACTTGGAAATCAGTTTTTTTTACAAATAAGCTGTAGTATGTATTAATACACTACTTAAGCTTTCTGTTTATATATAAATAAAATAAACATAAAGAGTGGAGTTGTTCCATGTACGATATTGGAAATTTGGCACCTGCAGTTGGCTATTTTTTGTAAAGAACGATAACGTATTTATTTATAGGTTTAGGAGTTTGAATTTTTGTGTAAGCATAGAAAACATGCTGTAATATTTCAAAATGCTATCAAAATCTTATTTTTGGTCAAAAGTGGAGTTAGCTGGTTTACAGACGAAGCTCTTGATTGACAAATATAGTCAAAATTACAATTACAATTTGTATTAATAGTTGAAGTAAAAGGGTATTTTCCCAAGACGGGGTAGGCGCTCGACGAAGTTAACTTTAGTTTAAATCACTATGATGTGGGTCTATGTGCCTTGTATACAATCGAATGATACAAATAATAAATTATGAATGAAGAGAGATGGTATAGAAAACTATGCCTGCCAAAATTGAATATCAGGCTTTTAAACAAAGTTACTCAGATACAATAATAGTGTAAGATATTGTTTATTATTTGATCATGGCTACCCCATTAATGGTAGATATCATAACGTTGACTGTATTGAATTTGGAGGGAGACAGCCAATGACATCTCCAGCATTTACGGGCAAAAGATATTGCTTACTGATGTCGTTTTCCAGTTTTAAAGGCAACACTGAACAAAATATACGAACGTACGGACAAAGTTGTGCGTTTGAAAATAAAAATAAAATTTATTTACACACTTACAATGTTTATTGTTATTGTTTTGAATTAACAGTTGTAATAATATAACCATGCAATATCACAAGTAGCGAATGACTAGGTGTGTATTTTAATGATACTAAGCCAGATATTATTCTACGGGGGTAATTTACATAATATTGTAATATGTCAAAAGTTTTTGATCAATTCTATATATTATTATATTATATGTCTTTTAATAAACAATTTCGTTTACTCAACGAATAATTCACAAGATTTTAGAATGTAACATTAAAATAATGAGCATAGGTACATAACTTGAAAACACCTCAGATTTGAAAAAAAATCTATGCTCGACGGGATTTGAATCCGTATATCTACTGGTGTTGCGCCAATAAGCTTTAACCAATTAATGGTTTATTAAAAAGAGGCCAAGATAGTTTATTAAAACGAGGTAAGAGGCTCGTAGTTTAATTAAACCAAAAATAAGCCTTCAATACTTAAATTCATAAAATTTAAATTACTTCGACTTCAATTTGATATATTATCATGCATCTCACATATTGCCATATGAAATGAAACATTTGAATATAATATAATTCAACTATAGATATTTGTGGAAAGATAATTTCTCATAAATTTTATATACCTAAGCAATCAAAAGCAAAACCATTATTTTTAAGATGAATAATAATTACGTAATTCTCCGAAAAATAAGTACGTAGGTTATGTAAACAAAGCGACAAACTTCAAACTAGACGCCAATAAAAGAGTAAAATAATGAACGGATTACCAATATTATGATCACACGCACAATTTCAATTCAAAAATCGAACTGCCTTAGAAATTCCCATCGAAGTTTGTATACAACTCATTCCATCTAGAGTCCAAATTCTTTGGTCATAATTAGAAATGATAAATCATAATTGACTTAACTAATGGATTTAGCATGACTCTTCTTTTCTAGTTAATAATTATGACGCAAGTACAGTGGGTATAAGAAAACTTGAACGAGCGTCGTTATCACCTTGAAATGTCTGTTTTAAAAGAAACCATACAAATGATTTGAAACACTGGAAATATTATCTTAATAACAAAATAAGTTTGTTTTTATGAAATAAAACTGCACATTACATAAATTGTGTTACTTTTTGCAAATCAAATAAAAAATCAATATTGATTACATATTACAAACGTTTTAACAATAAAATACTCACTTTCCAGTAATTTAACTTACAAATGCATTTCGATACAATATGATTTATATACAATATGATTTAAGTATATAATATTATACTTAGTGCATTCTCATTATATATTCTATGGTAATTTTAATGACATTTTATTTTACTAGATACTTCTACGCCTTTTGTAATAATTTTAATAAGAAAATATTCTAGTTTGCAGTCGTAAATAGTCTTGAGGATTTTTTTACGATTATTTCAAAATGGTAAAATATTGTACCGACTATGAAAACTAATAGCCTCATAATATAATTCATGACCAGTGTATCATAGTATGTAAGATTTGGCATATAATGATTTATTAAGTACAGGTTTTATATCAAAAATAATAATATATATTACAATTAAAATGATCACGTAGCAACAGAAGCGCGGTCAGAGAGACGAGTGTCTACATACATTCATCACGAGTCGGTAGTTGGATAGCAGCACTGGAGTGGTGAGGTGGTGTACGGCTAAAAGTGGGCGCACTTCGATCAAGCCACTGACAATCGTATTAATTTTAAATAAATTAAATCGAATCAGTCTGTATTTCACGCTCACGAAGTCGCAGGTTATCGCTAGTAATCTAATACGTTTATTAACGTGCACTATCTATGATAAATCATAAATTTGCACGACACCTCGTGTAAAAATATGGTGACAAAATATACAATGCCTTATTTTTATTGAATATAACATGCATGTTAGAATAATATTTCCCTTTCATTAACACACTATTACAGTAAACTTGGAAAATCAAGTCAAACTCTGTATTAAAGTCGGTAACTTGAATATTTTTTTACATCCTATAATATATCAAATGGCAAAACCATGACATCCCTCCTATGTAGGCTGCATTTTTTTTTGTATTTCGGTAACATAAAACAAAAAACATGTTTTCTTTCAATATGTGAAAACGTTATTTTTATTAAAATAAACATATTTTTGAAAATAAAGTTTCCACTTTAGAATACGTCTATAAATACAAATACTTAAAAAAAAGTTTTCTTACCTACGTTAAAACTGAACGTATTATTTGCAAAGTCTCGATAAACTCTTCGAAGCTTTTGGAGTGTATAAAGAACTTTTAGCCACTTATTCTGTGACAAAAAGCTCTGCAAATTTTATACAGGCGTGAAAATATAACTTTAAGATAAAAATGATACTGAAATAAATATTTCAATATCACCGTAAGTGCTATTATAATAGATAAACCTGAAAATAAAATGTATGATAGACATATTATGATATATTATAAATGTCAGTGTAAAGTTAGTAGATAATAGCGTGAAATTGTATTCACTCGCCAAAAGTGTTCCACGAAATGCAACGGTCAGTAAAACTGTTGGCTTTGCCGCAATGCAGTTTTACACTTGCACTGTGGTGACCAATAAAATGTATTAATTTCATTATATAATAGAAAAATAATATATATAATTAATTATAATAAAGATCGCGACATGCTTTATTTTCTTCAATAATACATGCTCAACTAATACAAAAAATACATTCAAATGTCAGTTATTCATACTAACAACAACGATATATTTTTAGCATACAATATGAATAATCCCGACCATGTCAGATCCTAATAGGATCATAATATGGGCTTCCAGAAGGTGGAGGTTTGTATTAACAGATTATGTTTTTACGAGAAATGGATGTCAACCACTCGCTCAACCTATTAGATCCATACTTTGACTCATACACAAATTGAAAAACAATATGTATACTTGCAAGACCCAGCATTCAAAGCTGGGACCCACGATGCTATAGACCGACGCTTAAGCCTCGCGGCCATCGTGGATGTTATAAATATATGAATAATAAACAAAATAAATACAGAATTTATTTATTAAATATTCTTTGTTGAATGGCAAACAGTTCTAGAATTCTAGAATTTACAAATTCCACAAATTTAATTTAAAAACTGTTAATTAAAGAAATAACACAATTTTGTAAAACCCCAGAGACATATTAGAAAAAAATGTATGAAAAAAGTTGAACCAAGTATCTTGATCTTAACTGATCACAAAGCAGATTGCATCCTGATTAGTGTAATTTAAAGTACCTAAGTTTAAAGAATCGATAGTTTGGAGGTGAAAACAGTCACCCGGAAAGACGTGAATCCCACTTTGTCAAAGTTTTATTCTAAAAAAACTAAAATGTACATAAAGGTTTAAATTATGTATCATTCTTAAAACCTTTTAAAATAACTATTAATTAGGTTTCTCGTTCATGCCTATCTCGTACTTAACGGTGACATCTAAATTCTAAGTAAAACATTTCACCGTGGCACAGTTCGCCGTGAGCTTTCTTATCGGAAAAAGGTGACCGTATACTATACGGTGTCCAATTTTATTAGCTTCAATATGAACATCAATTCAATTTTCATAGCTGATTTTGACAAAATTCCTGAATTCAAGAATGAAAATCTAACCTGACCTAACAAATAATCCAGTATATCCGCTATTTTCAAAATTTATTTGCTGCTGTTTTCGTATAAAGTGTAAACCGATAAAAACCGTGTTTTATTCACGGTGAAGTGTGATACGGCGAACTGCATACGTACAAGTTTCCGGACACGATAGTTAACATATATTTTTTGTAAGATGAATGTCTATCTCCATCCAATTGTTCTAAAACTTTTATCTTATTTGAAATATCAGAAAGAACCGTCACATCTTAAAATACCTTCATCATTATAACCTAAACGTTGGCACTATGATTAAATTGGGGCTTTGAAACCGAAAATTAACATAACGGTAGATAGTGGATGTTGATAAAATGACTAAATTTAGTACAAAGCATAAATCCATTAAATTTTTGATTAGATTAATCAATGTATGACTCACCCTATCAGCTACAGGGACGTTGGGGTAGTTACAATTACAGGGATGCAGTGATATTGCGTCACACTCAAGTGCACTCGGGACTGCATCGCAGGCAATGTGAAAAACTTATTTACATATCATTATTTCACAAACACTGACAACGGTGCATTGTAAGACTGGTTTATTGGATACCTTAAAATGGAGTTATCACGATCACACGTAGAGAATAAACTGTTAAATCACCTTACATTGGATGGACACGATGGCCGAGCGGCGTAAGCGTCGGTTTATAGTGTCGTGGGTCCAAGGTTCGAATCATATGTCTGGCAAATTCACATATTGTTTTTTAATTTGTGTTTGAAGTCAGAGTATGGACCTTTGAGCAAGTGACTATCATTCATTTTTCGTAAAAACAAAATCTGTTAATACAAACCTCCACTCTGTGGAGGCCCATATGATACTATTACTATCGAATATGGTCAAAAGAAAAGAAGAAAGTACATTTCGTAGCGTTAGGTTTAATAAACTATTATATAAGGAGAATAAGATAGATACATAATTAGTAGTACTGCCGATTAGTAATCTACAATTATTATTATTATTATTATTAATATTTAACCATGTCCGATCTTAATAGGATCATAATATGGGCCTCCACAGGGTGGAGGTTTGTATTAACAGATTTTGTTTTTACGAGAAATGGATGTCATATTACAATAGCGACCTAATTTCATTTGAATAGCAGGATCTCAATCATGAAACCCTGATGAAGGAGGAGAAAAGGTAATAAACCGCATATGACTCTATTGATAGAGAAGCTCTCTGGAATATATTGAAAGAATTTGAAATACCGTCAAAACTTATAAATATAATAAAAGTATGCATGGACGGATCCAGAAGTAGAATTCATATGCAAGGTAGTATATCAGAATCTTTTAAGGTGACAGCAGGACTAAAACAAGGCGACTCCTTATCACCAATGCTGTTCAACTTAGCTTTAGAGAAAGCCGTTAGAGAAGCTCTGAAAGCAGAAGGTGGAGTTACCCTGAATGGGTCCCATAAAATATTGGGCTACGCAGATGATTTGGTGGTGCTCGGAGAATCTGAAGAAGAAGTCAGAGATATTTTCACTCCTCTGGAGGACACAGCGAAAAGGTTGAATCTACGAGTAAATGTGGGAAAGACCAAGTATTTGAAAATGACAAGAGGCATTGAACCCTCTGGAAACATTGGAATAAGAAACTCCTCGTTCGAGAGAACCTCTCTCTTCAAGTACTTGGGCTCCAACATTACCTCTAAAAATGAAATGTCCCTAGAGCTCTCTGACCGACTGAGAAGTGGAAATGCAGCGTACTTCGCGCTGAGTCGTCTGTTCAGGTCCAAAATGCTGTCCATCAAAACGAAATTCCGGGTGTATAACGTGGTCATCAAGCCAATCGTCATGTATGGATGTGAAACGTGGGGTTTAACAGAAAAACAAGAAAAGGCGCTCCAAGTGTTTGAAAACAGAATCCTCCGGAGAATACTTGGACCCGTCAATGAGAACCACCGGTGGCGCATCCGCACAAACGCTGAGCTCTTCGACCGATACCAACCTAGAATCACTAATATTCTGAGGTCAAGAAGGCTCAGATGGGCGGGCCACGTTGTACGATCTGAACGATCTAGAACTCTCTATAGGATTTACAAAGGCACACCAGCTGGCACTCGACCTCTTGGCCGCCCTCGACGGAGATGGGCGGACAACATTCAAAGGGATGCGGAAAGGCTGGGGATAGTCAACTGGGAAGAGAGAGCGCTGGACAGAGATGCCTGGAAAAACGTTGTGCAGTCGGCCATGGACCTGAACGGCCCCTAGCGCCAGTTTAATAATAATAATAATAATTTTGTAATTTGTATTTTTTTTTCCTTCTTGAGGGGATCTGGACCCGAATTTGGTTTCCCATATTTTTATATTCCGCATCGAGTTAAATATTTCTCCAACCATTTCCGTTTGGATAGCAAGCTCCTTTTCTTAAGTGCCATCTCCAGTGATGTATACCCTATGTATTTAAACTCAGAGTAATAATATAAAGAGAGTGGGTATTGTTCGGCAAGATGAAGCCGCATTTTTTGCGTATAACGCACAGTAGAATCTCAATTTTATTATTTTTAACTTAAATATAGAAAGTTATACCATTTTGTTGCTTCTCAGTACGGCTACCAAATTTAAACACTATATAGTTAACCATATTTTCTACTAAATTATTACGACTTACTTTATATTTAACACAATAACAATAAATTTCAGCAATCCAAATCAATATTAACCGGCAACGTGTACAAAAAATATTTAATTCAGCCGTAGAAATTCTATCTTACTCTAACGCATATTGTGGAGATATAAGCATGCCGAATGTTCTTTCCCTCGAATTTATGGTTCGTTTTTGTTCTGGCCTTGTTGTAGCTATTAACAATTTCGATGTTCCCCGTCGTTAATCAGAGGGAAATTTTGATCAGGATAAGTTTCAGGACATATTATTTTATATGTGCTGTAACATAATGTTGATTTTTATAATGATAAAATATTGGGCATCACAATGACACAAATATAATTCTCACAACTACCCTTCTTCTTTCGTCTCCTAACGTAAATTCTTCAATTTAAACATTACACTACTTTTAAATGTTTATATGTAACGTAATAACTCATTAACTTTATTACTATATCTCGAGTTAACTCTTTTTCAATTTATGCCATCACATGATAGGCCAGTAAGAAAATAAAGTAAAGCTAATGTCAACGAAGGTATAAATAAATTACATTTTAATTACGAAATAAAATATTTAAATTTAATTTATTTTCTTATACAGGGGTTATTTATCAAGGTTTCTTATTTGCTTCATATTTATCGCGCGATGAAAGGTGATAACTCATTCATCCATTTTATTATATCTCGAGTTGGCACAATTGCGATGTTTGTATTGGACGTTAAGAATATTTGAAATTTCCTTCTCGGAAAAGTCTCGATTTAAACTTTGAAATGGAAAAGGCGGACGGGATTTTTAACCCCGTGGGATTTGGGGCGGAGGGTACTGGGTGAGGTAAAAATAGATAACATAATAGTGACAACTAAACAAAAATATACTTTGGAGAGCTTGCCACATATGCAAAAATGCCGAGTCAAAATATACTCTAAACATAAAATAAAATGGTGATATTGCATTTGAAAGTAAATCATAATAATAATAAGAGTAGCTTTTGGAACTTGGTATTCTATGGATAGCATACTGCATATCAGTGGCGAAGGGTGGAGGTAGGCTGTTAATATTTGACATAAATATTGCAGCACACTAAACTTTATTTGTTTTCATTGAACTAAGAATACAATTTGCAGATGGTGCTAGTTAGTTTTTAAAATTAAATTAAACCCTGCCTAAACCAAATCATAATAGTTAAGGTATGTTGATCTGACGAAAATAGTGCACACTTCTTTAGTCACATTTATTTGTTTTCGTAGAATTAAGAATACATATTACAGATGGTGGTGGTTAATTTTTTTTTAAATTCATTAAACCCTGCTAAAACCAAGCCATAATTGATAAAAAATATTCTTCTGTTTATAAAATATCTAAACTTATGTATGGTTTAATGGATTCATTTTAGATATTTTATAGATACTTAAATGAATATGTTTTTAGTATTATCTACTATGGCTTGGATTAGATAGGGTTACACATTGTTTATTTATTTATTTAAGAATACAAAACATTGTGGACATAACAAATCTAAATTCAAGACGTACACAACATGAGATTGGCATTGTAACAAATATTACAATATAGAATATAATAATAATAATAATAATAACACAAAAACAAATTAAATCAAAACACATTTAAGTACAATTTAACACAGAAAAATAAAATTTTAAAAACAAAATACATACAATTTCACACAGAAAAATAAAGTTTCAAAAACAAAATGCATCACTGAAAATTTCTATGTCTTTATGGACTTAGTTCAATGAAAACAAAATACATTTTACTGGTAAAGCTTAATGCGCACTATTTATGTCAGATCTTAGGCTACCTCTACCCTTCGCCACTGCTGCATAGTATACTAGTGGGTACCTGTCAGAAGATAATAATTTTATTAATAATAATGTCGTAGAATTAATAAACAAAGAAGACGTTAATTCTATTTTTAAATTTTATTTGGTCCTCAACTTCATTTTCAAATATATCTAAAATCAAAAACGACTTAAAGGCGTACAATATATATTTTTTTAATTCATTGATCTAATTTTTTTGAAGTCTAATAATGAAAAGCTTTCAGCTTCAGTGCTTTCTATCGATCTTTTCCGATAATCTTCCGGTAGATGTAACGATATTATACTAATTAAAAATATGATACATTTATGTAAGTACGGATTATTATAGCCATTGAACGCATAAGCAGTGGTGGTACATTTGTACGATGCAGCATTATTACATTACCTATATTACATATCGATACTTCTATAGTCTGGAACTACACAAACATAAGCCCCCTCCAAACCAACTCGTCCCGCATCATACTCGGTCTTAATCGAGCGTAACAACAGACAAATAGGTGCATTTTCATTTCATCAACCTTAAATAATCGTGTTTTATATTAAAATAATTCATTCTAAATTGTCAAATTCTTGTGGAAAATCTTGTTGTTATTTAATGCACCTCTTCTTCTTCTTCGTCGTGTCGGGTCTTCAATAGCGACAATGTGTTGCTCCAGAAGTTGGCGAAGGCAATACCATTTACCTCAGCTTATAGGATCTTGTCGAAATTGCAGCTTACTGGACAAGCCTTGCATGAAAATATATGCATCATGCTTTGCATTTCACCGCACTTGCAGGTTTGGTAATCGCCTAAACTCCCACTGCACCTTGTTGTCTTGGGTGCGCCCTACCATACTTCTAAGTCTGTTTAGGGCTTTCCATGTACGGTACCCGAGACTGGTTCCGTGTGGGAGATGCTCTGCTGGCTTTACCCAATAGTCGAGATCCTCAGAAGCTAGGTTCGCCTCCCATGCGGATATTCTATCTTCTTCAGGTGGGACGGTCAGAGATATGGTTGTCGCCATAAAGCTCGCACGGAACCTCGAAATTAAATCACGATTGGTTGCACAGTGCCCACTGGAAGATGAGAGGTTGCAATATAATATTGTCGCAAATCATGTTTTTTTAATTTTATTGCTGGTACAGCATGATTGTGTACTTAAAACTGTAGGTACAATTATTTCAGCCGAATCAAAAATACTGTTTCTCATGGTTATAAATTGAGGTCTCTTACGGTTTAACCCACATAATAAAACGGCAACTTCTCTGTGATTCTCACTTGGTTGATAAACAGATTCCGCCAAGCCCCTTGTGAATTTCAACGTTATCATATACAGCATACGTAGTTTCTAAGTGGTGGGTACTACAGACGGAAAATCCGCCGAGGAAAATCATGTTATTTATAGGAGAATACTTGTAATTAAAACGCGATAAATACACTCTATTTAATCGATAGACCCAATATACAATTCATTAGTAAATGATTACACCATTATCTCTTTCAAATTTCCGATTGTAAAATAAATACATATCCCCAGGCACTCATTCTGAATAATATAATGGTACATTTTGTTTAATGTAACACCACGCAGAGAGTTGGCACTCCTACCGCGAAATGGAAAAAGCTTTGCGTTTTATATAATAATTTATTTTCACTTTGTTCCGTTATAGGAGAGCTTTAATACTGTAGGTACTAACAATGTAACATCATAACACGTCAAAAAACAGAAAAAACTAATTAGTAGGTACTGCAGAAAGAAGCATTTAGTTGTTGAGGTTTTTAAATACTTACTCGTATGTAAGTTAATTCTGTAAACAATAGAGTTTACTTGTATTGTAACAATGAATACGGATGCTTGAAGTTGAAACAACTGTGTTTAAAATTATTTAATAGGTAATAATTATTACAAGCATTATTTTGTATTCATTATAACGAAAAAATGGTTAAGTATATTTATTCGTTGTAATAATATATATGTCTAATAATATCCATGTTTTAATATGTATATAGGTAAATCATTCTACAGTGGCACCTAAGTGCTCGGCCGTAGTGGTTTGGCGGGCGCGGCGCGGTGGCGTCTTGCGAAACTCAAACGTATAACCGTGTGTATTATGCCCCAAAAAAGACACTCTCTACGAACATTTCACACACGGTTATACGTTTGAGTTTCGCAAGACGCCGCCGCGCCGCGTCCACCAAACCACTACGGCCGAGCACATAGGCGATTCGCGCGTGTATTGAATTGCTTACGACAATGCTGTTTCAATGCTGGCAAACAATACCACTACAACTTCAAGCCGTATTTGCCGTACCCATGGTCCCACTGTAAAACGATTTACCTATACCTACCTAATAGAAAAAAATCTTTTTGAAAAAATACGACGCTCAGCGGGACACAAAACTCGCATCCACTGAATCCACGCCAATGTGCTTTACCGATTGAGCCATGTATATACAAACTAATGTCGACAAAATTAACTAGAAGTTTTCACATTTTTGAAGCGTTTCAAATATTGCGTTAAATTTTGGCAGTTGGCTTTTGTGTTTTAAATCAAAATAGCAGTTACCTTAAAACTCATTTAGCGCTAACACAGCGACTGGCGCGTTTGGGGGAGTTGGCCATTAGATAATATAATTAACGTGATATTTAAATGTGGTAAAGCGTCAATTACATTGAGCTTCTTTACGAGCTGTTTGTTGGCGAATTTACAATCTGCCTGTAAAGTCGCCCAGTGTAATCATCGAACAAGCTAATAAGCAGGTTGTAAACACTCTACCGAGAAAAGTTGAAAGCCGGTCAACTTTACACGTTACACGCCGGCGTGTGGGCCTACTGCGTCTACGCAGTAGAGCGCAGTAGAAACCTCCCGGTAAAAAAACGAACTACGTTCTGTCAAAATAGTCGCTGACTTGTGGCTTCACAGCGAATGGAAAGTTCTGTGTGTAATCATCAAATCGCAGTAGCTGAATCACCCGCTTTTAAATTTGCCAACAAACAGCTCGTAAAGAAGCTCAATGTAATTGACGCTTAATTAAAAGGTCAGCAGTGATTGTGTTAATTACCTACCGGTGTTAGGATCTACAAAATTTGAAAATGTGTATTTTACTTCAATTTTTTTTTCTAGTAAATATGAATTTAAACTGTCATTAAATTAATATATGAATGTCTAATAATGTAAATTTATTTTTAACAATTTATTTACACTTTTAAGGATAGATCATCATAGCTTCGTATACAGTCAATAACATTGCACAACGAGTTAGCAAAAACGCTGTCTACATATAATTTGCTTTTACTTGAGCGTACGCATGATGTAGGCAGTTTAATTTTTGTCACTATCTCCACGCGATCACTCCACGGATAAATTTATATTTCCTTTGCATATTACTACAGTACCTATGATATTTTTGTACGAGAAACTGTTAAAATATTTGAAATGCATGAATAATGAATAATAATTCAAAATACTAATACATTAGTGTTGGCACTCTCCATCATTTAATTTACAGAGATGGTGATCGTTCAAAATATTCTATGGAATGACGAAACTATAGACTTAATTTATCGCCCTGACAGTACGCGACATGCATCATAATAAATAATCATAGCTTTAGATCCATTAAAAATGTTCAGCAATCATATCATTAATAAAACTCATATGTCACATGTCACAAAACTCTTAACTGCTTCATTTAATATTTCTATCATTTTGCCAATACTTATTATTTGTTATTTTTCCCCTTCGACTATAAATTACTGTCAGTACTAGACCCAGGTTTTATCAAACATTTTATTTTTCAATTCTCTTTTATGTATGTAAATAATACTGTGTAGTTAGTATCATATTATTATTAAAGCTTTTCAAACAATAATTACTTGACCTATTTCCAAGCAATTCTCAATCGTAACATAAAAACATAATTCGATAGATACAGGTAAAATTTCCACAAAGCCTTGAGGCAAGAGATGCTATCAAGGATGTCAAAAATTACTTGTTCATATTTTTACTAATAAATGTTTAAATTATGAAAAAATGTTAAAAAATATTAAATAAACAGAGTTTAAATGTTAAATAAACCACAAGTTATTTCGCATTATCAGTATCATCAAGGTAATTTTAGATTCAATCAGTCAATTTCACAGATATATAAATAAACTAGCAGTATATCGCCCGGCGCTGCCCAGAAGTGGAATGGTTTAATATTTGAAAATAAAAATTCTAAATTTAATACGTAGAGTGCAAAGGATTGAATTCAAAAATATAATATTAGATTTTTTTATTTTTAACATAATAAATAGTATATTTTTGTACATGTATTGCATTTAAATATCTTAAAAAGTAGTACATATTCAGTTTATTATTTCAAGGTTTTTTCTATATAATATAAATATCAAACCATAATATAAATATCCAATCCATCATTCCAGGGCTTTTCGATATACAATATTTGTGGCTTTTCCGTTTGGTGCCAAAATATATAGATTTGTACTACTCCCCACTCTCTTGATGCCGTTACATACAATTGTACGTGAGTGAAGCATTCCGATATAATGTGGCAGCACTGCGACGCCCGCGCCGCGCCGGCTCGATTGGCTCCCTGCCGATTAACGATTCTAATAACACAATTATTTGCATCTAACTTTGCCATTTGATGCCAATATTTTTTAAATATACACATTCTAGCGACATTTTTAATAAAAAATGGGGGTTGCAACATTAACTTCCGCGTTTCAAGGCCTTTTCCCGAAAAAACCGTAAAACTGTCTCCGGGTTGCAATGGGTTAAATCGGAAATTTAAGACCGCGACCACACACTCTGACTTATCGGCCTCCGTCTACTGTTTAAATTTTGTCGAAATCCGACTGAGCGTTTGGATGTGTATAAAGAAAAACCGAAACGACGGTACAAACATCCAAATATGTTTTCGAAATTATTGTAAATGGTTACTATTATTAACTCGTGTGTATGATTCTGGCATTTCATCCGGGAGCTCCTGGTTCGATTGCTGTTGGGGTCACGATATAATTATCGGATTTTCTCAAAAATGGTATTTGTGATTACTAACTACAATTATAGTGGTTCACTACACTATTTTCATTAACTGTGGAATTTTGTAGTGTTAAAAAAGAATATCAGATAATTTTTTATATACATATACTATAAAATTGTACATATAACCACTTGTGATAAGTCAAGATCAGGGTATTATTTCAATTGAGTCGGCTAGAATCATCACTCACATTTTTCAATTTTGTCATTTTTTAGTTAAATATACCAAGTGATTCTAAATGCATTAATCTACAAAAAGAAAAATAGTTGGCCATCAAAAGTCACTTTAACCCTTCACTGCATATTATCGCACATTTGCGACATTTGAAACTATTTAGATATAGATTCACAAGGCATTTTGACACCAACAAAAAAAATATTTTTCAAAAAAAAATAATGCAGTTAAACCATGTGAAAATCATTGACAAAGAACTGTTGGTGACATAACTTACATTTTTCAATGAATAATGCAAGTTCTGGTATCAAGGTCTTTCTAACCAACTAGCGAGCTATATTTCTCATAGTGTGATATGTGTCTGCAGCCTGCGTAATACCGTATCCACATTGGCAACAAGTTGCTGGCAACCTCATTAAATTTCGATTTAAATAATTTTTGGTCAAACAAATTTTGACAATAATTATTATCATAAAATTTAATGAGGTTGCCATCCAACTTGTTGCCATTGTGGATATGGCATTAAAAGTATTTTATTTTTTTAAATAATATAAATCGACTCATTTACTCATTAATATTCAAAGGAGTTCAATACCTGTCTTCTAATTACAAAAAACAGTGCTCTTGTGGTTTTTTCGATTATCTCAAAACTCGATATAATATGTGAGTTATGACTCTAGGCCTCTCACTTATTTGAATTGTAGAGTGTCTTTAACTTAATAACTTTTTATAGGCCTATGTATATTGATGAGCAGGCAGATAAGGGTATCACGATACTAAAGTGAAAAATGTATACTAGATTGAAATGCAGTCCTAAATAATATTTATACATATTAATTATTAAAAACAAAAAGTCGAAACAGACGGTTTGAATAAATTTAAACCAAACCAAATTCCGCCTGTCGCTTACGGTTGGGTACACAAGCATAAGCACATAATAAAATCAAATTTTACACAAAACATTAAGAATATAAACATCATTTTCGTGTATTTTATTAAAACATTTTTGTAAAAGTGTCCACTTTTTGGTTACCCTGAAATTTGTAATTTACAGGTGAGATACAGCATCCCCGAAACACATTTATAGGTAAATGAGGCAGGAGGCGACGTCTATAAGCTGTAAGGCTTGTTAATTATCATCCTCATAAACGTTTCATTTCAGACATGAAGGTGCAAATCTTTGGGGATGAAAATGAAGGCATTAAAAAGTGCTTTCAACTACCCCTATCGGAGTAATTATTATAAACGGAATGTTTTTGGGGCAGGAAACGCAATATGGAAAGGTCGTGTTTTGGGAATAAATTTAAATTAGACAGATTTATAACGACTTTTCTTTGACTCAATTAATAGTCTATAGAGTAGATATTTTTAAAAAAAATATTTCTCATGAATAATAAATAAGCCTCTTTTGAACATTGGTTCTAAAAGATTTGATGAATTTCTTTGGAGCATGTGGAAATAAGGTGGAATATTAAAATATCTTATGCTGGCTCCAAATGTACGTATTCTTAATTTAAGATAAGTATTCTTACGTTCCGTTATTTAATAAAGTTTCACATCCAGAAATATTTCAATATAAAAAAAATACATACCTGAAATGAATAAAAGCCATGTCCATATTAGTTTCAAAAATAACGATAAAATACTATTTACTGTTAATAAAAGAGTGGAAAAATGACTAGTTAATTACTCTAATTATAACAAAAATAGCATTATCCACGATTTTGTTACAGCATTTGATTTTATAATAATAAGTATATCTCAGTAACTCTACCTTGTTCTCTACCTTGTTCACATTGTAAAATAAAGTAACAAGTTAACTAATATTATTAATCAATCATAGAATTTAGGCGACTTCCAAGTTATTGTTGTTTGTAGAATGTATTGCTTAGATTTTATCGAATTCGAATTGTAACAAACGTTTACCATAATGTTGTACAGATAATTACGACTAACTCCATTTTTTTCAAATCTAGTCAAATCCATGGTACCTACAAATCAATATTGGTCAACTCTCAACTTTTTTTCGAGATCATCGGCTTTATAACTGAATGTGGGTTTTAAACATCGACAACAAACGTCACTCCCTCTGTCTGCCACAAGATCCCTTCACCGTCTTAATCTCAGGGGCACTGAGTCTCTTTCTATACAATCAAACCTCATTTTTCTACCTGGTCTGTTGAAAATAAGAGTATTAGGTAGTTGGGTATCTTCCATTCTTGAGACATGGCCAGCCCAGCAAAGTCGCACTACTTTTAGGTTAGAGACAACGAGAGGATCGTTTTATCACCGTACAATACGTATTTTTCAATATTGTACCTTTTTGTTATCTTCTTGGCATACGGATCCGAATAAACACGTATACTTAAATGCTGTTTGTATAGTAGAAAACAAATAAAGAAGAAAGGCATTTTTATTGACTTACCTACATTTTTTGAAAATAGAAACTGCCATTTTTGTTACCAGATCTCTCATTTTTTTCTACTTCAAACAAAGTTAAATCCTATAAGTATTTAAAAATCAATTTTAAATATGTATTATCATTTTAAAAACTGATTATAAATATTACAAATAGGTTTCCGTCATATATAAGTACTTAATCACTTTTTCTCAGTAATTTAGAATTGCAATTCAAGGTCACATTTGATTCGCAGTGACTCTCTTCCTAAAAATATTGATATTAATAAATATCTATTTATAAAGGTTAACTTACCTACTTATAATATAGCCTTGTATAACTTTGAAAGCTTTAAGAGGCTCTGTAAAATATACTGTAAGGGGTGTCTTTTAATCAATGCTGTACAAATTAGTTTGTCAGATTTTGATATTAATTCAATTAAAGCGCAATCAAGGCGGGACAGGCAAAAAGTGCCGTGAGATTAATTTCACAGCACGAAGATTGCGACATTGATGAGAGACCCCTTAAACCTTTGAGGATAGAATAATAATATAATAATAATACTAGTCGCTTCGTGATATTCTCCACGGTGGGGTAAAGGCAAAATCCCACTCTATGAACCGTGGTTCGGGTTCAATTAAATCCGGGGTCTGACCAAAAAAATATAGTTTTACTGTCTCTGTTTTATCCAGAGCAAGAACATAATTAGCGAAGAGGAAACCCGACCGAAACACAAAAATATGTATAAACCAATATAAATGATTCTTTTGAATAAATCATATTTTTATATAGATACACACATATATTATATTAGTCAAAACTTTGCATTAAAAAAATAGGTATAATCGTCTGTGTTTCTATTGATAAGTAACTATGTATTTTTTTTTTACGTTCAAAGTCGATAACTAAAATATAAATTATTGCATATACCGGGACTATTTTGGTTTAAAATATTACTCCGCGATACGTTTGTTTAATTGGGTGTCAAACTCATCAGATGTGCGAGGTATCTGTAAGTAGTAAATCGTTGATTCCATGGCAGAAAATTTCACGTGGTATACTGCAATTTAAATAGTTAATTATGACCTTACAACTCTATACTTATCTTTGAGAAATAGATCAATTAAATGACTATTAATAATTTTCATAGCATAAAGATAGTAACAGAAAACTACAATACGAATAGTCGACAAAAAATCAAGGTTAAGAAATTACATAATATATCGTATATTTTACAGTCTATATTATATGTATTTGAATTATCGGACCAATTCTTCACTAATATAACACAGCTTTATGGTCGTATGCAATGCGTTGTTTAGTGACGTCATAATGTGTCATGGCGTCCACAGAATGGCAAACTTTTCATTCCCCGACCATTAATTTAAAATTTTGAAATTGTAAATGTGTTTGAAAGTGTGCGAACGGTACCATATAAAGTTAATAATTATAAATGAATAATTATTATGAACTTTAAATAATTTATCAGTTATTTTATCACATTTATTTTTTGTCTTGATTTAAGTCTACTGTACGAAAGGATAGAGTATTCCCAATAAACATTTCCATTTGGTGGCAATACATACAATTATATTATAACTAACTTTACTTCAATCACTTCTATTATGAGATGTCAAAACGGAATAAGAATAAATGACAGAAATGAAAATGGATTTAGATAATAATATGTAATGATCTCTGTATAATAGTATCATTTATACCAATTATCGTATGACACTATTGATGTTTGCGACTTTTGCTTTGTTTATTACAGTTATCTTTGGTGTAAGCGAAATGCGAGAGCATTGTATCAGTTACCTACTTTCTAGCTAGATTATAGACTATGGATCAAAATTATACGTATTTTGTAAACAGCACGACTAGGAACTGTTTTTAAGTTCTCAAATGTTTTACAGAGTTTATCTACAAAATTAATGAGGGCCTCAAGCAAACGTTTGTTGTAATGAATGCATTATTAAAATGATATTTGAAAGTGACAGATGAAGCAGCCATTTTGAATGACGTGTGTGTCAGATTGCTCTCGTCACAAACAGTGCTATACGCTATATGGTAGAAAATCGGTTAAATAGCTTATAAAAAATTTGGTAATCTCATACATACGGCCCTTAAACTATTGACTAACAACTGATTATCTGTGACTTATTTCCGTAATACGTGATGGCGGTTTGAAAAGGTGAAAAAAGTAATTTACTGTGAGGTAAAATCGAACAGTAAGAATTTTGTTGCCCAATCAGAAACAATCAGAGACAGTTTGTTTATAAATAAAATTCTATATGTGACCGCATAGTATGATGTTTTGGATATATTTGATACGTTTGAGATGCATTTGTGGCTTTTATCAAATTCTTGTGACCCAGATCTAAATTAATCTATCAGTATCCAATTCTCACTAACTATCAAAATATTTGATCTCAATAAATACAATATGATTTCGTATTATTTATTTCAACGTTAGTCGGCGTGGTTTCCAACATGCATACTCAATAAGATAGTGGATTCGCAGATTATTGCATAATCATTTCAACATAATATTATTAATCAATAGTGCGCCAGTCCGAATCTGCTGAAAAAAAAACAAATTTGTTTGAAGATGGTTTTCCATTTATCTTTCAAGTGCGCCAGTCCATACATAGCGGGTCATAATTGACTGGACATGTTGCCCCATCTGGGTCTATTCAAACCCAAAATATTTAAAACCCTACATATAATACAAAATAAAACACTTCGTAGAATCACAAACGCACCCTGGTTCGTGCGCGGAATTACGCTTCACAGAGACCTCAACCTAAAACATATCCGCGACCATATCATCAAACTGTCGGAGAAATTCTTCAAGTCCATGACAGGCCATCCCAACGCGACTATTCAAAATTTATTAATCAACGACAAAAGCGACACAGACTACGTCTATAGGAGACCAAGGGCGATCCTTGACGACAAACCACCATAGTTCCCTCACATCCCAACCACAGATCCCCTCCAACCGAGCGACTGAAACTCCTGTTTCATAAAACCATATTATCCTAGAGATGAAAGAGATAGGGGGCCCAGCCCTGGAGCTTCACTTTTATGTAAAAAGCAATACACTAACAACAACAACAACTGGACATGTCACTCGGTTGTAAGTTCCCGTCAAAAACATATCTCACCGAATTGTCATTATATTTATTATATTTTATCGATTGTACCCAAGGGGCGGCATGTTATAATTATGAAAGTATGGTGAAGCAGGCAAGTATGGTGAGGCAAGCTAGTAATCAATTTGCGGCAAAATTTCCACATTAATATTATATTATATGAGTACGTTATAATGACGAAAGTAAATCCTCCGTAATGCCCTGCATTTTTTTTATCGCGTCGCTATTTCTCGTAAGTTGTCGGCTATTGTCTATTGCCTGCTTTAATTCAGTTGTATGTGAAAGCCGATTCCTTGCCCCTCTTTTTATTTAATACCTCTATAATTGTATTCTTGTATGCCTCATCTATCTTCACAAATGACTACTACCGTCTTTCATCTGAAACACCTATCCACCGCCGAAGTAGGTATTCACATAGATTATCGAAGTACGTTTTGGTATGTCATTTTTCAATTCTTTTGGGTTCATAAAATTACCACAGTGAGTCTTGTCTATGTTTACTTTCTACATTTATATGCTTAAGACAGTACTTCATGAAACGACGGCAAATAATTTTTAACTATAGGTGCGACGAAATTTCGGACTGGCTGGCTATCGGATAGCGAAAGTCGAGCTATGAACACGTCAATTTGTTTTGTGATGGCGTCAGTGGAATTAATTCTTAAATCGTTTAAAGATTTACCCATTTACTTGAAAAAGAAAACATGTCAATGAATATATTATTATTATTAGTAATAGAACAATAAACATAACATTAAATGAGCGTAGTTATAAGCAAAGCAGCCAAGCCACACAAACCTCAAACAGAGATAGAAGCACTTTTATGTAAGGTGTGTTTCTTTAAATCTACAATGCCTGTTTATACTTTATGATTTTGTGTAACTTATAAAGAGATACAAGCATAAAATCTATGAATATTTAGTATTTTAGCAGTCCAGGCTGTTTTGTACAAAACGGGTTTTTTAGAATATTCATTCTTGAATGCAGCCAACTCTTATTTTTGTAAGATTTTTTTTTTGCATCTATTTCTTAAAAAAAACCTTCTAAGTTATTCTAGTATTATGGGAATTTCAAAGTTCTGAAAATAATTCAAAAAACTTGTGAATTATACATTAATATTTAGTTGCCTGGCACTAATTTTTATATGAAAAATCTGTATATTATATTATATATAATAAAATGAAAAACATATAATGTAATTGAGAAAATAATGTTTATTAATTGAATGTAGAAAAACACGCCTTTTATCAGGATTTTAATAATTAGGTAAGTACATAATATTATCATGTGGCTGTTTTTTGAAGAAAGAATATGGCATATTTTTAGAACGCTTTTAGATGACATTTTTGTATGACAGCAGCTTGGTTGTTATAAGAAAATCGAAAATGTCATATTCTGCGATTCGCAAAATCTTTAAAACGCATTTATATGAGATTTTTGTATGACATCAGCTTGGTTGATTTGTGCCGAACGTAAAACAAACGTGTGAGATTATGGAAATTGCAATAACTCATTTTTTTCAAAAATGTGGCTTGGCTGCTTTGTGTATAACTACGCTCAAATGGACGCATGTTGACTTTTCGTCGCTATAGGATTGGTTTGTCGAATATCCGTTTTTGTTGAAATCGACCTTTTAATGCAGAATGTTTTTTTGTATCTAAATGGACTAGAACCATCCTTTTCTTTAAATTACTTTGTAATGGTAATGAATACATCATTCATATGCTGTAAAATAATAATTTAAATATCTCCATGTATTTAAATATAGGAGTAGGTATGAAATTTTTCGTCTCCTGAACATTTGGTCTATTCGACAACCCAATCTTACAGCGATGTTTTCATGACAAATTATGTTTTGTTCTACACGTTTCATTTGCACAAATTTTGCGTCGCTTAGTCACGATCGTTTTAGACCGTGCCCCAGCTGAATAGCCTTAATATTATTAGCAGCTTACCTATAAAAAGCTTTTAAATTTAATTGTTAACGATTGATGATGACTGTTTTTTTTCAAAGGTTAAAAAGGCCCCGAACTTTATTCAATCTTCGCCGCAGAAATTTGAAAGGAATTTTCAATAAAAATGTTTTTCAAAGAAAAACGAAGCGAGAAAGTTGAACCGGAGAGCGCAGGTTGATAGTCGAGCCAAAAACAAAACGGAGAAAAATCTCGGCAAAAAAATAACGATTCCGTGGGAATTTTCCCCGTGATATCATCAAATTCGCTTTTTATTATTGAAAAAGTAATTGAAAAAAACAATGGGAAATTATATTAAGGGAAATCACATCTCGTTTGTAATATCTGCGGCGAAGTAGTTAAATTTAATCGCTGTAAAAATATCGGCACTTATTTTCAAAGTTTATAATGGATAGAGGCATTTGTATAATATTTTTAAGTAGTTAAATTACCATCTACCCTTCAAGATATAATTGATGTTCTGAGGATTTAACTAATACGATTGCACCGGTGATCAAGTTAAGTGAATCGATTTCATAATTATTATTAAACATGCGCTTGTAAATTCTACGAGTAAGTATAACAAACTACTGTTTTCAACATTCTGTCATGACAGGCCACGATAAGAAACTATAAACTTCTATAGTGCTGGTTATTTTACAACGTTTTTATTAGCTCGTATTCTTGTTTGTCCAGCACAAATCTTGCAATCGATTTTAACTAACTTCCCGACCAGCTAGACATTTGAAACTTTTAGAATATATCAGAACACGACGCCAATGCATTTTTTTAAATACTTTTAGCCATCATTAAGCAGAATTGAATTAATTTTCAGTTAATTCTCTTTTGTATGGAAAGTTATTTCAGAAAAATCCGTAAAAAAATAAAAGACTATTATTGGTTGATAAGGGGGTGGTCCTAGCATTTAAATTATTAATATATACGTGCGTTACTATAGAAATCAAAATGAAATTTCAAAATGACATTTCAGTATTCTATATCTGTTTGTTTGTTTGTTTTTTTTATTTACTTCATATCAAGTACAAGTTTGAGCATATGGAGCATAATAATTCAACAGAAAATTTAAAAACG
Organism: Rhyacophila brunnea; assembly: GCF_057557595.1. Taxonomy (NCBI): domain Eukaryota; kingdom Metazoa; phylum Arthropoda; class Insecta; order Trichoptera; family Rhyacophilidae; genus Rhyacophila; species Rhyacophila brunnea. Next base: position 14,778,830 of record NW_028232893.1, on the reverse strand, counting down.
TTGTATATAAAAAGTTCTTTTTATCTTGTAATTATTTCATACTTCGAATGTAATATGGTAATTAACTATTTTTTTTATTCAACGAATAATTCACAAGATTTAAGAATGTAACACTCTAATTATTACACATACATAATTTGTAAAACACTTCTGAGAAAATATATTATAACCAATAGAAAAAATGTTTTTGCATTTATTATTCGCAGGTTCAAGTAATTTACAGCAAAAAATCTTCGAGTGATCCGTGACGTCGGTTAGTAATTAAAGTAATACCTACTTTGATTTTAAATATAAAAGCCGATCGCCAATTGTAGCTCAATTTGGAAAGCGCTTCAAGAGAGTATTAAAAGCTATTAGTTAAAATTTGTAGCTATTAAGTATGACTCCTTTAGCATAGTGGTCTATATGCGTGAGCGCGATACCCGAGATGTGCTGGTTTGATTCCAGCGTCTGGTTATAATATATGTTTTCAGAAGTGTTTTCGAAATTATGTATGTTCAATAATATGATCAACTGTTTGTAGAAAATAATGATTGTTGCACATTGAAATAAATGGTAATAATTTGAAAGAAATAGTATGCAATCGTCAATCTTCGTTTGTTACAAACAGTTTACTGCATTGCATTTGAAGATAATCAATAACTAGCACTACCATCGCAAATTACAATTCAGTGCCACGGCTTGAATATAGTCGGCTTTGCTATCCAAATAGTATTTTATTAATGTTTTCAGTGTTTGAAAAAATACAACGGCTAAAAAAATACGGTTGTGTTTAAGGTTTTACATCCATCAGATATCATCATCATCAGACGGGGTCAATCCACTACTACATGAAGACCTCTCTTAGATCCTTCCACTCTTGTTGGTATCTAGTTATTCGCTGCCACATACATCCTCTGAACATTATGAATGTAAATAACTACCCAGCGGGTTTCTTGTTGTCGTCTAGTGCCTCTGGGTACCACTGTAGGACGGAAGATTTGAGAATATAACATTCTATAATATATTGAGAATACATAATTTAAAAACTTCTCAAGCATATACCCACTAGAAATGATATTTGTTTAGAAAAAAAATACGATACCCGACGCGATTTGAACCGGTAACCGCTGGAATCAAGCCAGTTTGCTTTTTTAAATAAGTTACGGGCATACTACTTAACTACTCCACGTCACTAAACTTGCCACAATGCAAGCCTTAATAAAGCAGAGATTATTTTATAATAAATTAACCGTTTTGGTTTCATCTTTATTTGCTTATTTTTATGTATTTTGATGATTCAAAAAGTTATCTACCTAATTAAATAATTATTACAGCATTCAATTCAAAATAAATAGAAATATGTTTTGAAAGATAAAATTTAATAAGTAGCTTTTCCTAATAATATTATAATTTAAAATATAATACCTTAACGTTTTGGTAAGTTTTAAGTATCAAGATATCATCCCCAATCAAGAACGTATTCCTCCTATTTCTTTGCTTTGGCAATAGCCTTTATTCATGTAACCCCAAGGCAGGGCAGGATTAAGTCTTTCTTTATAACCAAATAAAAATAACTTAAAATGTGTGTTTGTTTTATACAATGTATATATACACAAAATTTTAAAATTTGATTTTTATAATTTAAAAAATATACGTACCTTCTTTCAAAAACTTCAGTACAATCATTGTAATAAAATATATCTACATATTTGTTCATTTCATCTTCAACTTCAATTAAACTTTTTAATTCTGGTTTTAATACCAAGTGGTTTTGCGCATACTTTAGGTGAAAAGCGTGTTCCGCATCTTGTCAACTGTCTATACTTGTACATCAGTTTCTAATTTTTCACGTAAAGCTGTGTCATATTTTTATATTGCAAATTTCAATACAAATATATAAAATGATAGTATTTTTAAATAAAACGTAGTACTACACAGAATATTAATTATGGTTTGGAATCCTTCAAAATTATATTATTTTTTTGGCTATTTTGGCGTAAAATTATAGTATAATATTATTACATCATTCGCGAAATTATTCGGTTGCCAACACTGATGTAATATTGAAAAAAATCCATCGATGGTGGATGCACAAAAAATGACTATTTTGAAACCAGTTTAAAGCAGGCAATGCGCAGGCTACGCATACACTATGCATGTCCATCTAGCGAACGAAAAAAATTCCCGTATGTGCGTGCACAGAACTATTAAGATTTAGGTGACTTTAGAAAAATGCATAGAAAGAAATGGATGGAGTGGGATTTGAATTCACATATTTCACTATCCGTGTTGAGTGTACATAATATCCGTTAAAGTACCAATCCGTCTCTGATATAAATCGCTTATTTTCAAAAGCGGCTAAAACGGTTTTTCGAGTATTTTGTGTTGTATACATATTTTGATAAATATATATATTTATCTACCATAGTTTTAATTTTCGTAAATACCTACACTAAATACGTCAATATTAATTATTAAAAATCTTGCTTAGTTTCAAAATCGGTTGAAACGGTAGTAAACGATATGTTATTTCAATTTATCTCTTAATTTCATAAAACTGTTTTAGCCACTTTTGAAAGTAAGCGCTTCATATATGCGAATTATTTCTAATAGCTATGCCAATATTAAACCATTACAGCCTCAGGAGGGTGTATACGAGCGTTTCCTAAATGGTTCTGCAAGGTTTGCTGCAATCATATTTAAACCTGTACTAGTTGAAGCAGTTTTGATCATTAATTTTATTAAAATTGTACGATTATTAAATTAAAATTTTTATCTGAAGATATTGATAACTTATTGATACTCTACTTGACTTTACATTTCCATTCAGAAATTAGGTAGCATCAAGGAACATTTTGACTGACATCGTCATGATTCATGAAGGTCCTCGTTAGAATGTTTAGGTTGTTACCAACTATCTAACACATCCAAAAATCCATATCTTGCCAACGTTCAATACGTATTTACGACCCTTAAACGCTGCGACTTTAAAAGCCTGATGCATAGTATTGATTATTTAAATAAGTCGACTTATGCATTTGTCAACGGATTTTCAGACGCATAAGAATTAATGCATGACGTGAAATATGTGGCGTCACTAATTACAGTCATGTAAATTTATATTATTATTTTTCAATGTTGTTTACTTGTTGACGAGAAAGTATTGATTATCTACGCAAATATTAAAGATATGTAGGTATATAAAGCTAGCAATATTGAGCATATCAGTATTGCAATTTATAATAGGTATTCGTGAACTGACACATTGTTGCAATACTTACTACAATATTGAGGGTCTTAGAAACAAAAACAGCAGTTTCCATTTACACAAAATGTTTTCGAGTCATTAAAATATCTTATATCTTTCTTATACTCAGTTATAATTTTTTTTTATACTTTAAATGTTATTTGTACAGTAACAATATATGATATTTAATATATTTTTTAGATATTATATATAAAAAAGGGGAATACGACATTTTTATTGACTTGCCAACATTCTTCAAAAATGGAAACTGCCGTTTTTCTATCAAGACTACTGAATTCGTCCATAAACTAGTGACACCTTCGCACTTTCAATAATATTTTTTTTTCGACCATTAACAGATTTTTGTGTTTACTTACCTATTAGGTCCATACTCTGGCTCATACACAAATTGAAAAACAATATGTGTATTTGCTAGACCCAGGATTCGAACCTGGGACCCACGACGCCATATGCCGACGCTTAAGCCGCGCGGCAATCGTGGGTGTAAACATTAATAACTACTAGTAAATCCACCTTTAAAAAAATATTTAAAACTTACATTAACTGTTGACTTAAAATTATTATTCAATATTTTTATTATTAAAATATTCTAATACTTTACAGAAATGGTTAATTGTGGGCGTAACTTTTTACAATAGTTTCACGTTAATGTTTATATTATTTACATGTTTAATACAGCCCTGTTTACACTTTACCTTTTGTCTGGCCAGGTCGGTCTTCTTTGTTTTGTCAGGTGGATGATCGAACCCTAATCGCAGGTGTCGAACCTTCCCCACATAATCGAATTAAGTTTGTTTCCCATCCAAATTTGCGGTATCTAATAATTGGAAATAGTCGACAATAATAATATTATGTTGTATCAGTCAATAAATAAATGTTTATCCCTTTCCACAACTATATTATTAGTCATGGTTACTGTAATATGTCTGAAAATAAAAGTTAACAGATCTAATTTATTGAATTACCTTTAATTAGTGTCCAAAAACTTGTACGAATGCAGTTCGCCGTATCACACTTCATCGTGAAATGTTGTATCGATAATATATGGTCGTATATTAATGACTGTTCAACCTCTTTGGGTCGTATAGTACTGACGTAAAATTCATGTACTTATAAATAATAAAACACGGTTCTTGTCGGTTTACACTTTACACAAATCCAGCAGCAAAGAAATTAAAAAATAGCCGATATACTGGATTATTTGTTAGGTTAGGTTAGGTTTTTATTCTTGAATTCATGAAGTTTGTCAAAATGAGCTATGAAAATTGAATTAATGTTCATATTGAATCTAATAGAATCGGAGAAGGAATAGTATACGGTCATCTCTTTCCGATGAGAAAGCTCACGGCGAACTGTGCCAGGGTGAAATGTTTTACGTACAATTTACATGTAACCTTATCATGGTGTCACTGCTAAAAGTTGGCAAGTCTCGAAATCATGTTATGAACTAATTATTGCAATTTGAAGTTTGACTTGCCTTCTAAAATCAGGTAAAATGCAAATTTCTTTGTGTTTTATGTGCATGTTATATAAATTATATAACAGATGACTTTGATTTTTTTAGTATACATATTTATATATGGACATATTATAATCCGTTGTTAACTCTTAACGTACCTGAATTATCGACCAACTTTTGACAGCAATCCCACGAATAGGAAAATACACAGAGAAAGACCGCTTATGAGTAACCAAACAGACAGATAAATCAAGACAAAAAATAATATATTATTATAATGTTACGAGTACTAACTATTGTCAATGCTGTGTGCAATCCATGATAATATACAAAATTAGTATATCACTTGGTAGTAACCAAATATTGTTTTACGATAATCTTTTCGGTCACATGGTGAACTTTATCAAGTATAATTACAAAAAAATGACCTTTTAATTTACCCACCCACGGAAACGATCCCACAACTTGGCTACGTTGCCGATAGAAAACCTAATTAAAAATGGTGAAAATGGCAACCGGTTGCCTTCAACCCCATAAATGATTCAAAATTGTATACTAATAAAAAAAATGTATTTAATTGTACATTATACACCTGTATTCAAAGACATCCAACATGACTGCCATGCAACTTTGACTGAGTGGACGCCCACAGACACACACCCTACTACTACTGCATGTATCATACTATGAATGATAGGTTTACACATAGAAAGACATAGTTAAAAATACCTACGACTTGCTACGATATTACCTCATCTGCCGCACAGACATAAATTAAACCCTCTAGGAACGTCGGACGTAACCTCTCGAAACGTACATATATTTGGATGCGGCGGTTGCGTGTATGCGATCTGGCGTCTTCGACTCGCATCTCGAGATGCATGCGATATGTTGACAGCAGCACTAGACTTTTTTTTCAAACTAAAATGTCGCATTTGACCAATCTGCGGAGCTCCATTTAGCAACGTGTATTTTGTGAATAATGATGATGTCACGTCGACGTATTTAATACGTTGCAGACGGACGAGCTTTCATATGCGACCGGCTTAGATCTGGTAATTAATATTATTTTTTCTTTAACAGGTGGAGGAGGCAGACAGACGCGTCGGCGATGGCGGAGAGGCCGTCAACGAGCAAGGAAGCTCCGAGGACCCCGGCACTGGATCCCTGGTTCAGTCGCTGGCCACCTCCAGGGACGAAGACGATGACTCCAGCAACAACGCCAGCTCGGAAGGGAAAAGCCCAGGACAGAGGTGAGAAGATCACATAATTACTATCGTTAATCTTAACGAGACTATTGATCTTAATTCATAATGTATATAATATGTCTCTACCCAATTAGTTCATTTATCTCACCGTCAATTTAATTAATGTTATCGCCAATTACTAATATAAGTATTAAAATTTATTCAATATATCATATTAATATTACACTATATTAAATGTCTTTTATATAAAGGCTACCTGAATACGTGATAGAATTCATTATACCTAATGATTTAGAAACAAAGTTTTTGTTAATTCGACAACTTTTGAGTTACTTAGGTTGACTTATTTTGGGATACATAACCACTATTATAATTATCAAAATATAATTAAAGCTAATGTTTTAAACATCGAACTTTTATTCACAATCTGTATTATCGTTGTCAGAGTGAGGAGGTATATTCTTTTAAAACATATTATTATCTGTTACGCCTTTTCCACATGACAGAGGCGTATGTACTTATTATTTTTATTATTATTATTATGGAACGGCGGGATCAACTTCATATAAACACATTGTATATTTAAACTAGCTTTATTAGAAGGTAATTATATTATATAATAGATTATATTTTAGACAATAACTTGTTAAAAGTCTGATTTGATACAGTGATTGAATGCAGTCGATGCGTACTTCTTTAAGGTTGAGTTACTGAATTTAAAAGCTATTTTAATTCTATATAAAACAAACATTATTAATAATACGCCTAGCATTCTCAGACATTAAATTTTATAAGAAAATTGGATACCCATAAAACAATATCAGTAAGAATGAAGTTTGAGACGATGAGTGATAAAGATGCATTGCATTCCAGACGTTTAGATTGATAAGGACAATGGTGCGATAAAGCAAATCTTTATCAAATACATTTCCAGCCATTCAATATGCATACAAAGAATAAGAATACAAATAATTACAAGATAAAAAGAACTTTTTATATACTTACAACGTTTTTAAATTTTCTGTTGAATTATTACGCTCAATATGCTCAAACTTGTACTTGATATGAAGTAAATAAAAAACAAACAAACAAATATATAATACTGAAATGTCATTTTGATTTCCTTGGTAATGCACGTATATATATTAATAATTAAGTTGCTAGGACCACCCCCTTAGCAACCAATAATAGTGGATTGGATTACGGATTTCTTCCGAAATAAATTTTCATACAAAACAGAATTAACTGAAAATGAATTCAATTCTACTTAAAGATGGCTAAAAATATTAAAAGAATGCATTGGCATCGTGTTCTGATATATTCTGAAAGTTAAAAATATCTAGCTAATCGGGAAGCTAGTTAAAAATCGATTGCAAGATTTGTACTGGATAAACAACTACCGGACAAATAAGAATACGAGCTAATATAAACGTTGTAAAATAGGCTCAAAGCTGCGGAACTATAACAATTATTATAAAATTCGAAGAAAAAAAAAAGAATGGTCATGAGGATAGGAGGAAAACGAATTTATAGTATACAAAACGTCTACAGACTTAAAATTCATATGAGTATGTACTGCTACCTCACATCCTCTGCATTCTTTCACGAAGGTCTAGCAGTGATACTTCTTTTCAGTATAATACAATGCAATATAATATTAACGTGAAATATTTCTACATATCACGTGCTGGAAGATAAATCTAAGTCAATAAATTGTCCTCCAGTCAAACCAATGTGTCTGGTATGTAAGGAGTAGGTACATCCAAAATACTATAAAAAGCAAGTGAAAATTGTATCATAATATGCCCTAAAATAATGGATAACATTGGATATGTTGGTATAGCTTCAAAATTTTAATAGCATCTACATTAATAATGTGACCTCCGGACTTTTTTGTAATGTATTGATGTATCTCAACTTGTTCCATAAAGTAATACCGTATTTTTTTGAAAACTTTTGTTTAAAAACCATTACCTAAATTATATTCTATAAATAATTCCTTGTCTACAATGTTTGTCTCTTTGTGAGTTATTTGAACAAAACTATCTGCCAGATAAACATTTTATTCTCTTCAACATAAGTGATATCAAAAATTTTTGTAAAATATTTCCTATTCAAATATTGTGCCATGTAGTTATTTCGTTACACAAGTTTATTACTACGGATGAAAAAAGACAATTTATCATTTTGACGTTTTATTTTAAAATTCAGAAACAACACTGAAATTGTATAAAGCACAACAATATACAGATAGATTAAAGTGTTCTATAGAAAATTCATGTAAAATTTTAAGTGGGATGCGACCTACTATCCAGTATGAAAACTGATAATGATTTACAATAATTAATACCCTTCTATTGTCATTGTTCATCGTAAACAAATGTTTTATTTTGGTTGAGAACTGAGAACACTGAAGCGTTACAATGTAAACGACGAAAGTTGATATTACCTATTAGAAAATAATGTGATAGTTAAAAATATTATTAGCGTGGATACATGCTTTTGCCTTGATCTTCCGGGTGGATTCGTTACGAAAAATTAAGTCACAAAAGTAGCGCGGCCGCTAGAGACTCTAGTCAGCCGCAAGCTTCGGGGATGACGTGTAAACCCACACCCGCAATTTATTTTGATAATTCTAAGTATCAAGCTGTTCTATAATTTTTCTTTAATACTTAAGCAGAGAAAAGTCGTTTATTTTTGTTGTCTTGATAATGTGCATGAGCAGTTTTTATTAGGTATGTAATGTAAGTTCTCTTCGTCAAGATGGTTTTTCGATATTCCTTCTGAGAATAATGTACTCTTACAGTTAATAATTTAAAATATATATTTCCACCTTCAACACCGCTTTAGAACATTTTTTATGATAAATGTAGAGTTGTCACTTCATAACTTTGCACTCCGTTATATATTTTATTAATTATATTACCTATTTATTTATTACTACATATTATATTAATACAAGTGAATATCATTTAATCTAATTTAATTCGAGATAATCAGTCGAAGAGGCGTATCAGTGCAGTAAAAAAGTGACAAAAGGGCAAAGTTATAAAGCGTATACTCTATGAATAAGTAAATAGTTGTATATAATTAGTTAACAACTTACAGAGATTGGCATTTTTTTCTTTCGAATTTGGATAACCAGCATTCAGAGAATCAGTAAGCAAAGCATGTAGCCATGTTTAATAATTTTAGCCGTCAGGGTTTAAGTAACCATCATCTGAGGGCCCCAGGGAGGACCAATAGACCTGTTGAATACCTCAATCGGGTGATGAATTTTTGACAGATCACACCAATAGCGATCGAATGGATTGATCGATCGAAATAGCTTGCACATTCAATAAAATTGTAATAAATGGTTAGAAAATTAGTACTATAGATTTTTAAAACGTTTGTCAAATTATCATGGAAATATAGACAGTTGTACAGCGTATACAAACTGTTAAAATGTATTACAACATTAATGAATCGATTCGAGCTACCTTTCGAGCATTACGCGAAATTTATAGTCAAAATGATCAACCTACAAAGCTTACTATTCGTAATTAAATAACGGAGAATACTTCAAACCTTACACGAAAATAGATTAACAAGATAAGATGACTCGTTCGACTAAATGACCAGACAATTTGGCATAGAATTAGTACAGTTTAGGTAGGTATCACATTTGACAACTAGATAACCACATTTAACACTAGAAATGAATCTCGATAGTGTAAGGTGCTTAGTTTTAAGATAGAGAACCTGTATGATCTAAAGGGTCAGAGCTAATCATACTAAGCTGACCGGGGTAGTAAGACTGTGAGAGACATAGACTAATATACTACATGAGGCGTCTAATTCCAAAAAGCGGTAAGTCCACATTTGGTCAAAATCGATAAAAAAAAATACGCACGTATTCTTTGTATAATTTTACACAATATGTATTGATCTATAAATTCCAAAACGCGACATAACCCTATGAAAAAAAATATTTTCAGTCTTGATTTATTACAAAAAGCGCCAAGTCCGTGTTTCATATTATTTAAAGCTTGATTGATTTCGCGCATGTTTACGTCAACCAATAAGGGAATGTTCAATATTGAAAAGGGCGTTTCCCATGCTGTAGTATCTGGTAAACTCATGACAGTGCTACGGAAATATGTGCCTTATGCGGAATAAATTAAAAAGTGAGGTACAAGTAGCGCTACGTCTAATTTTATTTTGCCTATATTTATTACACTTAACAGTTTATCGGCTGAAACAAATTGCCATTTGGTTCCAATTTTGACATAGAATACAACGGAAAAAATAATATCACGTTAAAACAAATAATTGAAGCTCGAAACATAAAAACGTTGTTTCCCGAAAATATTGAATTGTGGACTTGTCGCTTTTTGTAATTAGACGCCTCATATATTATTATTGAGAGATACAAATTGCGGTGTTAACATAGGGTTAAATCCTAATCCATTTATACAGCGCTTGTGGTATCCAGTCAACGGGCAGCGCCATGACGTGTGGGTCTCTTTTCGAAGTCATGCCGCTACAGTGTTTAAATAAAGAATGCTTGAGTCCCAAATTTGTCTACCTATCTTCATTCAGTAATAAATGTATAAAAGTCTTTTGAAGGGAACATCAAAAATAAATATATTCATATAATTATAATAATTTTGTATGGTTATGGTTATTATTTACAGGTAAAAAGGTAATTATGTTTAATTAGTTAAGTGTAGTGGAACTGTTTTTTCCATAAAATATTCCAACAGTTCTAGGGAGCAAGAAAAACAAACAAGACGGCGATCAATAAGAACGATAAAAAATCGAAAAAGCTCTCGAGATTCTTCGTCGAAAAAGCTTATACCAAGTGATTCGACTGAAGACGTCAACCAAAAGTGCTATGGCACTGGAGGTGTTACGGAGACGCAAGAAACCGATGCTGGTCCCGCATCCGGTAGGCGAATGTCCGGCAGTCAGAACTGGAGTAACGTCAGGGCTGTCATGGCGTACTATTGCTCGTTGAGGAAAATCAAAAGGTTCGGCGATGGTTTTCAAAGGGTCTCTGTTGGGTTGTCCTGTTCGTTTTTCCACAACGGAACGTTTACTATCAATAATTAATATTATCAAAAACCAATTATCGTGTGTATGAATGCACCATTTTTTTCTCCGAATTTTATGCAAGTATAAGACCTCATGTGCCGCATTAAATTTGTACATATCCTATTATGGCCAATAAATCGTATTCAAATTACAAATGGTAAAACAGCATTAAAACCGGATAACACGTCCTTCGTCCAGAATTATACTGAGCGGTAATTTGTATTTGTTTAAAAACATCATTTATATGGCTACAATAATAAATTAATATTATTATTATATTGAAACTACATAAATACATACCTACGATTTTATTATATTTCATACAGATATTTATTCGGTCTCAATGCTCTTCTGCCATCTGTTTTTTGACTAAAAGTTCACGGCCATAATGTTTACGTACAACTGTTTACGTATCGGACACGGTATAAAAGTCGATAATAAGACTTTTGGGCATGTTTCGTAGCCGATCCTGGACAATTTGTAGGCGTTGTTTGTAGAAATATAAAAATGGAAGTCATTATGATGACCCTATTTTTTATTATTTTTGGAATAAATAAATTATATTTAATATATCCGTGATTGTAGCACTTATTCGAAATATTATTATTTTCAACATGCACATTATAAGTGACTTTAAATAGTAACATAATATATTCAGTAAAACTTTCTATTGGAGTTTATAATAATTAATTGAGTCGTAATTTGGCAAAATTGTTATAAACATATTAAATAATAGAAAAATATTATGATATATTACCCATCACATGATTTTGAGAAGCGTCAGGTTGTCATTATGATTTATACATTGTTCCTATATAAATTCTACATATTGTGCAGGCTAAGATCACAAATATACCCCAAATTCTTATTTTTTATGTATATACAGCACGTGGATTTTTAATACAATATTTTTTAATCATATTCTATCAATAAATTCTTTTTTTGGCTATACAATATTATATAGCTTGTATATCGAAATACGTAGAACTTTTTATATATATTGTAAAAGATCGAGTTATTATATAAATTTGTGGAAATCCGAATTATTCCCAATATGACCCCCTTGTCATTTCTCTTCAGTGGCTATGCTTGGTGTTTGATGATTATTAGGACGTTTCGCAAATGGTGTGTTATTGGATGGATTGATTGACTCGACTCATATTTTTTCTTCCTTTTATTATAGCTAGTGAGTGACGTTTAATGCCGTTTGGTGTTGCAACAGCCATGAAAACTCTCAAATATGAGACTGGAACTATTTATTTTTTCAATGGAAAATATTCTCTAGTTAATAACAACACTGAAACTAATGTTATGAATTATTTTATTTTTTTGAAAAGAGAACATTTTTTTATTGTCATAGAAAATGTAATACTTTGTATCAGATAAAAATGTTGAAAAAACTTTTTTCTATAGAGATGGAGCCTAAATGTATGAAATTGTACCAAAAAAAAGAATCATTGGTCTACTGATTAAGTTAGCTACAATTGACGTTGCATTGCAGGTTCATTTGCAGATAATTTCACACTACTGCTATGACATTTTTATTTGCCAATTTGCAGGGCATATAAAAATCATAATAATCCTTCTCTTACTTCGGCATTATTAAGCAGTTTAAATAAATGTACTCGAGTAAATAATCACAATTAACATAAAAATGGCTGCCATTGCGCATTTAAGATAATCAAAATGCCAACTGAGCGATCTTAATATTTGTCGAGCTTGTTAACTTAACCATGCTTCATCCGCTTAAATATGTTCAAATATCATCACAAAAATAACGTAAAAGACTTCTATTTATAGTCAAAATTCTTTAGTTTGAGAAAATAAAATAAAACTGATAAATTTATTACCTCAATATTGTTTGTTAACTAACTATGAGAATATTTTTTATATAGAGAGTTTTAAATATTTTATATTTTCTGACTGATTGATTTTTTTCCAGATTTTGCGTGAATGTTAAATATTAATGTTTGTCTTTTTGATGTGTGTCTATATTCATATTATTACTAATAGAGTTTGTTTGGTTTTCTAATAGATTCTAAGACTTTTGAAATGATAGAACTATTTTTCCTGAAAATGTTTAAATTATTTTTCTTTACTTCAATCCCTTTTTAGCCAATGAGTGTTGTAATTAAATGATCATCTGTGTAGCTTATTCTATTCTACAGTTTTTTTTAACGATCGCAAACCAACTTTGAAATATTTAACTTTTTACATATCACATGTGGTTATACAATATTACCTATAATATATACCGCATTACCAATAATTATTCGATGTTTGATTACTGAATATATGTTTTTTGCTGCATTTTTTGAAAGATTTCGTATCCCAGATAACAATAATATTCTTAATAATATGCTACTTGTCTTTTTAAAATTGTACAAATTATGGATTGACAAAAGAACTGTAGATCAAATTTCAATTCAAATTCAATGATAATAATATTATGACTTCTGTGAGTGAGACTCAGTGGCGAGAGGTGGAGGTAGGCTATTAATATTCGATGTAAATATTACACACTAAACTTAGTCAGTCATACTTATTTATTTTATTGAAATAAGAATACAATTTGCAGATGGTACTGGTTAGTTTTTAAAATTCAATTAAACCAAACCATGATAGTCTAAGTATGATATGGGCGATACGGCAAAAATAGTGCATACTTTTTCAGTCATACTCATTTGTTTTTGTTGAACTAACAACACGTATTATAGATAGTGTTGTTAGTTTAACAAAAATAATTACATGATAAAAATAACTTTTTATATACCACATTTTTTTAAATTTTCTGTTAAATCATATAAACTTGACAATTCTATGTATTAATAAATACTTTTTTTGTACTTGATAGAAATACTGAATAAATATAGAATACTGAAATGTCATTTTGACATTTCATATTGATTTATATAGTAACGCACGTATATATTAATAATTTAGTTGCTAGGACCCCCTTAGTAACCAATAATAGTGTTTTACTTTATACGATTTTTTTTCCGAAATAATTCCATACAAAACAAATTAACTGAATATAATTCAATTCTGCTTAAAGATGGACAAATATAGTAAAAGAATGGATTGTCGTCGTGTTCTGATATATTCTAAAAGTTTCAAATATCTAGCTAGTCGGGAAGTTAGTTAAAAATCTTCAATCGTCCGGTATAAATCTTGGACAAACAAGAAAAAAATTGCACTGGACAAACAAGAATACGAGCTAATAAAAACGTAGTAAAAATATGCCCTGCCTAACCAAACCATAATCGATAAGTTATAGTTTATAGATTAACGAATATTTTTTTACTACTATATAATTTATTATGTCTAGGCAAGGTTTAAATGAATTTTAAAAACTGACGAACACTATCCTACCCATTGTAGTCTAAGCTAAATTAAAACAAATACGTTTGACTGTCAAAGTTTAGTGTCCAATATTTATGTCGGATCAAAACAGTCCACAACCACCTTTGGCCACTGAGTCAAAGTGACCCCTCCTAAATTTTCTTCATACAAGTGTTTTCTTGATGAATAAAAATGTAACTTGGACATAATAAACGTTAATATTATTTTTTTGTTTAGATATTGTAAATAAAATTATTTTATTTGTGTCTATTAAGTGCATTGGTTAGTCATTAAACGAATATTAGCAACTTTAAATGAGTTATTTGTAATATTTTTTTTAAATACAAGAGAAATAATCATAATTAATACTTACAGGTAAAACTAGCTGTAGATACAAAATCCTTTCAGTATTTCTATTGTAAAAACGGCATGTATAAAATACAATAAGTAAAAATATGGCGATAAAATAAATGTTAGTTTTTTTTTTTGTTAGATTAATATGTCTACTTATTTATTTTTGTATAAATATTTTCAGTGTTAGATATAAAATACCTTTATATGATTAGGTACTTTTTCATATTGTGTGTTAGAATCTTTATGGTGTTTAGATGATCTTAGAAGAAACTTCTGAACCTCTTCATTCTTCTAATTAAACTTCACAATATACTTATATATTTAATTACTTTTACTTTGCTTTATTTTATGATTCATTATGTCTACACTCGTGATGAGGGGAAAACATTTGACTTGCTAATGTTTTTAATTAAATATTTAAATATATACTTATACTTACGCATACACACAGATATTCTTACCTGTATTTTTTTAATTTACACATAATATTGGTTCCATTTGAAAATACTTCATTGAATTTAAAATATGTATAACTATAAATTAAAATAAGGTTTATTTTGAGATATCCAATACATAATTTCCAATGAATAATCGATGACGTATAACATCAAATAAAACACAGACAGAATAAAATATGTGGATAGGTAACTAAATTAGAAATACAATCATATAATATAAGTATATTTGTATTAAATTTTAAATGTTTCAAAAGTATGTACTCATAAGTGTCGACCTGTACCTATCAAATATCTGATAATAATGACAACGTTATAATCAGATATTTAACAGCCCACATTCTCAGCGTAGGTCAAAATCGAGCTTTTATGGTATTTTCAGAGCATAACACATTCCTGGACATACCTTAAACGTTGTAGATAATCTATTTCTATAATTTTGAAGCCTTATTATCCTTTATATTTATTTTAAATATTTGATGACTGCATAAAGTATTTTTATTACATAAAATAGTATTCTTTTAAACCTCTCGATCTAATGTTTTAGAATATTATTTCAGTACATCCATGGGCAGTGGTGTTAAGATTTTTTAGATTTATTAATTTTTAAGCGCATTTACAAAACCATTAGTAAAATTAATCTAAACATTAATATATAGTGACATATTTAGGATAAAAAATTATATTTTATAATCTTTTTGATCCCAAATTTGATAATAATTAGTCATTTTATTATTCAAAAATGGGCACGATTAACGCATTTGAAGATAATTCTAAAGATACTAATTTTACTATATGTTTTTGACCATTCAAATGTAATAAACATCCAACGAATAATGTTTGCTTTATAATAATTATTGACCTAAGAATAAGGTTTTTTTTTTAATAAGTACGCCATTTCTATTGGCATTTCCCAGTAGCTAAGCTACAACATACGGCCGTAGCCATAAATTGACAAACGATTAACGAAGTAAGGAGTAAGATCATGTGGACGCGCGTGTTTTTCCAGGGTTATGCTCTGAAAATACCATAAAAGCTCGATTTTGACCTACGCCGAGCATGTGGGCCCTTAACACCAATCAATATCATTATTGAATCTGATAAAACTAGAAGATGTCGTCAATGCTCCACGAACAACACGTAATTTTTATCCTAATGCTATACGGCCATCTTTTTTCAATACAACAGCTCACTGAGCTCATCGTATTATCGTACCACGGCAAAATATAATACGTACAATTTACATGACGTCACCAATACAGTCTGTCAATTCCTGGTCACACAATTTATACATTACTGGATTGGATTTATTTACGATGCGTGGTTATTACTACCCTTTTCGGATCCGGAATATTTATTATTAGCAGTTAAACACTTTATTAAAATATCTATGTAAAACTCCTCTTCTCCTATATCAAATAAATACCTTTCATAATTTATTTCTTCTACGTGTTTCTTTGTCATTTCCTTGACTTTATTTTTCCTCGTTAGACCTTTTATAGCACGCTCTCGTTTTCACCACTATATCTCTAATAACAATGATTTTCATCGCAGGACCAAGTCAAACCAGCGATGGATGAAACTCCGAACCACGGTCCAGCTGAGTTCAGCTATTTCCACCATACAAAAGAAGCCGCCGCTCAAGAGAGAAGACTCGTTCCTCAAACGATTTTCTACGCGGCAGATACCAGCGACACAGGAGACGGTAAGAAACATTATCGTTCATTTATAGTTTTAGGTGCAATGCACACTTAAATTCAATAATCCACACCAACATGGCCTTAAATCTCGTACCTGTAACGATGCAAGTTAAGTTGTGATTATATTGAGATGCACGTCGCATACTGTCACGCTGTCATGGCGACAAATTTAGTCTATGTTAAATCATTTTACAGAATGTTTTGAACAAACACAATCTCTGTAAATTCATTAATATTTTGAACAGAATCCAACCTGCTGACCATAGATAATAGACAGCATCCTTATAGAAAATACAGAGTGCCAATCGCTAAAAACAAAAAACACACGATTTTGACATGAGTCGAAAATGTGTAGGAATGTAGAAAATGGTAAAAAAACGTTAATTTAGTCATGCAGGTGTCGATGCAGTGCGGTACAACGTGAGGTGACCTCATTGATGCTCTGGTAATTTTTGGCAGATTTTGCTAACTGACAATGTTCGTTTAAAGGTTCAAAATATGCTACGAGATGGTATCAGTCTGATAACATTTTAAACACCAATAAAAACGACATTACACACTTGTTTTCCGTAACGGCAGCTTACTGTGACGTCACGTGGTAGTACGCGATGTGCAGCATAATAATCACAACTTTAGTCTTTCCCGCGTAAACAGCGTGATACACGTGAGCACACGATAGTGATGCCACGTGACCTCCTGTCAAAACAAATCATCGTCATTCTATCATCCGGCAAAGAAACAGTGATTTGTTTATTGGTATTGAAATATCATCTCATTATGATCGCTGCCATTAGACATCTTTCTTACCTCGTGATCTGACACTAACAACTCCTTCCCCTTGAAGTGCCGCGGCAACTATCTCTAAAAGTGACTGGGGCGCTATAATAGGCCGGTTCGGATTAGTCGAGTAGTTTAGTCAAGTGGCGAGTGATTTAGTTACCACTAAATAATGATTTAGTAACTGAAAAGTGCCCTAATGAACAGAGCACAACGTAACAAACAAAAAAAAATGAACTATTTTTTTATTCAACTAATAATTCACAAGATTTAAGAATGTAACATTATTTTTATTGAACATGCATAATTTAAAAATATTTCTGAGAAATAAATTATAACCAATAGAATTTTTGGTACTGTTCGGTTAAAGCGGATACAGCGGAAAACGCATTTTGAAAATAGCCGATAAACTGGATTATTTGTTAGTTTGGGTTAGTTTAGGTCAGGTTAGGTTGGGTTAGGTTAGGTTAGGTTAGGTTAGGTTAGGTTAGGTTAGGTTTGGTTAGGTTAACCTAACAAATAATCCAGTTTATCGGCTATTTTCAAAATGCGTTTTCCGCTGTATCCGCTTTAACCGAACAGTACCGAATTTTTTTTATATAAAAATACGACACCCAGAAGGATTCAAACTTAAGCAGAACTTAAACAAATTATGTATGTTCAAAAAATAAATAAGTTAATATTTACATTTAAGAATCGGAGGAAGAAATTCTACGACAACTAATGAACTTGACTAAAGATGGACGGAATATGCGGAGATATTAGGTCACGTATTGTGTTTTGTGAATGGCAGCAAAATGGCATTGACAAATTCGACATGGTGCAGTCGAAATAAGTTTGTGTTTAAGAATTCAGATATTTTAAAGCACCAGGTAAATCTAAATTTGATTTAAATAATATTACCACTGCATCAACGGTGATTATTTAATAAACAAGTACCTACCAAACTTCATGTGGATAGTTGTTAAAAAGTCAGTTTTTTTTACGTCTTTGTCCTTTTAATACTTTTCTATCATTCATAGTTTATTAACAATCCAACCGCCTAACGCTATTACAATTATTTTTACATGACTAACACGTGTTTCTATGAACTGAATCTTGTAGAGCCAGCCATCGTTAAAAAATATTCAGTCAAAGGAAAAGGCGTTTACTTTGAGCAGAAACTATCATTAATTTACCCCTTTAGTTTTAGCTATAAACCAAGATATT
The DNA here is from genome assembly GCF_057557595.1 of Rhyacophila brunnea. Taxonomy (NCBI): domain Eukaryota; kingdom Metazoa; phylum Arthropoda; class Insecta; order Trichoptera; family Rhyacophilidae; genus Rhyacophila; species Rhyacophila brunnea. The sequence goes on along the minus strand of NW_028232893.1, from coordinate 14,759,997 downwards.
TGCTCTCAGATGCTCAATATGTATTTTCGTCAATAGGACAAGTAGAAAAGGTCCTATAAAATGGGGGTTAGTACAAGTGGGAATCAAACCTCACGTTTTTTTCTGTCTATCTAAATGAATGCTCTATTACCAGCCGTCGTATCAGTGCGTAAGACTGTCACCTATCACCCGGAGGCTTAATATACGTGAAATAAAATAACGGCGCAAGTCTCTGTTTTTGTTGTTCATGGAATGAATAACATTAGTAGTATATTATGAAAAATTTAACATCTTAAAAATCACGCTATTCAAATTTATACGTAATAGTGATAATATTTTTTGCAGTACATATTTACAATGGATTTAGAACGTTTTTTCTGTCCTATATATGTGTGTACCCATGAGGCCGTCCGACCTGGTCGCAACAAAGGCCATTTTAATTACGTTTAAAAAATTTGCGGTGTCTTATTGCGGACGTGAATATCTCTTCAAATAGTTTAGTATCGTCTCTGTTCTGGCAGAACACACTAACTGGATAATACTAGTTTTGAGTAATTTGACTTTGAAGTTGTTAAAATGTTTGAAATGGTCTATCATGGGAGTTTACTAAGTAATTGTAAAAAGGATGACTTTAAAATAAAGACTGTTTATTTATTAAGAAGATTTCCAGACGGTGAAGTTTGAAATAAGGAACATTTTGGTATAACTAACTCAATATGTCATTTTTTCGAATTAGTGTCTTCTGCCAGAACAGTGACGGTATGTCCATATTGGTTTGTCTTTGTTTTTACATATTGTATGTAAATTAATTAGAATCGTTTATTTGTGTTAATTCTCCTTGATCCTCTCTCCCATGGGCATTTTTCATTAGAAAGTCAGTCAGATAAAACCACGGATAGGATCTATACATTTCAGTTGGGTCATATGAAACAAAGTGGAAAGTATTTCGTGCGGATAATTGGCAGCAGTATATATTTTCATAAGTGTAATTTTTTTTATTTTTTTTCATTGTTCTTTGCCTTCAAATAATGTGTTATAAGTACATTTATTCTTTTTCTTCCTGTATATATTGCATTACCTGAATCTCCTTGTATTCTTGACCAGGTGGAAGACACAGGGTCAGAAGGAGGCGGCGGAGGCGGTGGAGTCAACGGAAATCCATCATCAGGCAGACGGCGACGTCGGGCACAGAGACCACCTCGAACCGTCGTCAACCCTGACGAAAATTTCTTCTTCTACTGGCTATGGTTACTCACGGGGTGCGTACTGTACAATCTTTGGACTCTGATTGTACGGCAAAGCTTTCCTGAACTTCAGGTAAGAATGTGCTTTCTCTCAGAATGTTATTTAAAACAGACAATGCATTTTAATTCGATGTCGTCACATATTTAAATACTATTCATGTATATTTGATTCGGTTTTTATTAACTGAAATATAATACAATATACTGTGCAATAGAATGTACTAAATAGATATAGGACATTGTCAAACAATAATTAATAGCATTGGTTTCATCCGCTCAAGAACATTGATAACACAAATTTATAAAAATATCTTATTTTTTTATAAATATCTCTTCTCTCTTCCTACCATTTAATCATCATCATCAGTGCCTTAAAAACCCAAAGCGGGTACTAGCTTTCTCCAAGAACTTTCATTTATCTTCTTCCATCCTATACCAGTGTCTGCGTTGGCCACTCTATCATTTATATTGACACCGTCCACCCACCGGAGTCTGGGCCAGCTAGTCAATCCTCGACCATCTGGTCTATTATCTATGGTACCTCTCTGCTATTTGGCACTGTCCATTTTTGCTATATCGAAATCTATCAAGTCTAAAATTCTTCTCGGAAGAGGTTGTAAAGCTCTTTTCGTGGAGATATTTCATACTGACTAACAACCATACGAATATACATCACGTGCAGCAAATTCATCGATTGAGTTAGCCAGCTCAAAGAAGAGGACCTCGTGGAATGATCTCGTGGAAACAGTGACAAAATTCTGAACGGCCTACATCATCCGTATGTTTGAGTGAATATGCAGTTCCATGCTGTTTCTTGTCGCTTTATAATATGTACACTACGGTGTGTATCTTTCATGTTATCCACTAATAAGGAGTATCAGTATTCTAATAGTCGTATAATCGAATATTGAACGACTCGACAGGAGGTAAAAATGTAATAAATACTACAAAATATGTAGCAAGAAATAATTATTCCATATTATGATCTCATTTAAAAGTTAACATTTTTGAGATGTATGAGTCAGAGTATAGACCTAATAGGTTGAGCAAGTGGCTGACATCCATTTCTCGTAAAAAAAACTGTCAATACAAATCTCTACTCTGTGGAGGCCCATATGATCCTATTAGGATCGGACATGGTCGGAAGAAATAAGAAGAATATAGCCGATATATACAAAAAAAAACAATAAAATTGGAAACTTAACAACCGACTGGGATTGTGAATATGCCATTGCTTGCAACAATTTTTATTCAGCTTTAAAACTTGTCTATCTAATATACATTTGACTTGTTCAACGTTAAAATCTTTGCAAACGAATATGATAAAATCCATTTTCGCTAACACAAGCTTTGAACCTGGCACCATGTTCTGAGAATATAAATTTTACTTACAAACTACACGTAGCAATATTACCTGCTGCACGTCCCCTGTCTTACTTAACTAGAGCTTTTCATGGAGCTTTAAGCTGACTGCGTCTGCGAAGAGTGAGTTGTATAAACTCTAGAGCTTTAGAAATACTTTCAGAAACTAGTTAATTACTCAGGGATAATGATACTATGGTATTATTTTGTAGTAAATGAATGATTTTATTATCGAGTGTTACTATTTTACTATCTTAAGCCTTATTTTTACAGTTCTCATTTATCTAAGTAAATTAATTTACACATTACATGTTAGTCTTATTTCCCTCTTAAATTTTCTAATAGTTTTTCTATTATTTTCCTATGCGACAAAATCATTAGTCTACCTATTTATAATTTTATTTTGTAATTTAACGTTTAGTATTCATATAATAATTTCACTTAAGTGTTAGACTCGCTATGTTTTTATTATACTTTCTTTTATTCAATGAACAATACTAAATGTTGTATTATAATACTTTTGAACATCCTTCTTTTTATTTTAATGACGTTGTCTATCGACGGTTAGCAGTGACGTCCCGTGGGAGTAGGCAGATTGAGCATCGCTTGGGGGCGGCAGTTACCCGAAGGGCGGCAAATCGAGAATAATCATTATCTATAAATAGAAATAGCTACCTAAACTAAGAAATAACCATTGATATACTACTAGATGAGCAGTTCCCATACAAGTGTCATTTTAAAAATGTACCACAAAAGATATTACGAATATCGTCTTATAATATTTCCTTGTAGGTATAATGCGATAAGACCGATAACATGGATTCCCGAATTTCACCCGTATTGCCCTGGCTGTAAAACTAAATTTGCGTTCTTGGAATAGTGAACCTAAGGGTGCTGCAACGCAAAGCAAACAGAGCAAGTCGTCATGCGCTGACTATTAGTTAGAGTAAGATGCAAGCTAGTTGGGCTTACTCAGTAAGTTTTAACAAAGGCCGAGTCACTGAAAATCGGGCGTCATTTTAAGAAGCATATGATTCATCCAGTAGTATATCAATGGTAATAACGGAAATATCTTTCCATTAAAAAATGCAGCTCACTGGTTGGAAACAGAATGTTATTTTTTGACGGGTTCGCGATGTCTAGTTTCTTTCGGTTGCCCTTGGGTGTCACGTCCTTGGTGAACAGCAGTGACACGTACAGATTTGCAAATAATAATTGAATTATAGATACCTAGGTACCTACATACTTAAGTACCTAATTTAAAATTTAACCAAATATGTTTGCTAGTCACTCACGAGTTTTGGAAGTTATCAGGTGTATTTTAAAATGTATCTATCTGAAATCGTAGACTCGCAATATTGTTTATTGAATCAGATATGGCATTTAAATTAGATTTAGTGAAATCTATCTTGTTAGTTATGTATCCATATAACACATTTGTTAGATATTGGAGTCATAAAAGGATGACAAAAAGTACTGTAAGTATAAAAGAATGTGGCGGTATTTTGGCACTGCCTAGGAGCGGCATTTTGTCTAGAGACGTCACTGACGGTTAGTGGCTAACAAATATTAAAGATAATATAATTTGGATGTAAGCTGGTGATTGTGTGATGAGGAGATGATTGAAGAACTGAAGACTGGCTGTCAAGAGTGGTTACATGTTTAATTATTGACGCATTGACACAAGTACAGTGATACAATGATAAAAGATAACAGCGAGGTAGATATTATGTAAGCCCATGATACGAGTGACAGTTATACAATACATATAAAAAGCGAAGTGAGACCTTTTAATTTAATCGACTATTTATTGACGCCCTCACAATTGAATACTGCTGACACTGAATATCCCATGAATTTCGGTCAACCAAATTGGAGTATTGGTTGACGGCCTGAAGTTCATAATAATCATAAGTTATATTATTTTATGTAAAATTCTTATGTGTAACTCGTAAGTAGATTCGTGTGAAATGCATGTGTAAGACAATATTTTTCGCCGTTGGCGTGTCTCACTGAGTAAGCATTAACCGATGCCGCTGACGGTTTGTGAAAAATACATTACATAAAAAATAATTGAATGATATTAATTTAAGAAAACTCATGGGCATATCACGAATTTCTGCTGACACAGCTTCTCACAGGACTCGTTTATTGCCAGAGATTGAAAAGAAAGGTTGTTAGCAATTTGTATTACCCATTTCATCCTTACACAGAATCTATTGAAAAAACAACATGCTTTTAGCCTCGTATTGGAATCAAACTGCTTTAGAGATGGCCGCTCAACCAATTAGACCATCGTCGGTATGATATTATTACTTCTGCCACTTTCAAATTCATATTTTAAAATACCGTTAACATAATATCTATGTTATAGATCTAGAATTATAATACGTTTCGTTTCATTTTAACATATTTAATGATTTTACTTGTGAAGAACATGGTGTTTCTAGATACCTACACAAGAATCTTTTCCATATCACATTATTTTTTAGAAATACAAACAAAATAATGTATTTTGACTGTCACTCAGGGAAAGGAAATGTCACAAAATTCTGTGAAAATCTGTCAATTCAACATTTTGAAGAAGATAGAAATAAATTTGCAAAAATAAAACCAAGTTATTTGTGAATATTTTTAAACTACGAGAAACATGCTGCAATATTGAAAAAAATAAAACGTTTCCATCTCAACAATAAGTAAGCACACCTACACAATGAGTATCTATCTTAAGAGGGGACATGCTCAGCGTGGGTCAAAATGGAGCTTTTTTTTCTATTTTCAAAGCATGATCCTGGACATACCTTAAACGTTGTAGATAATCTATTTCTGTAATTTTGAAGCCTTATTATCATTTATATTTATTTTAAACATTTGGTGACTGCATAAAGTATTTTTATTACATAAAATAGTATTCTCTTAAACCTCTCGCTCTAATGGTTTAGAATATAGTCATATTTCAGTACATAAATGTGCAGTGGTGTTAAGATGTTTAACATTTATTAATTTTTAAACGCATTTATACAACCATCAGTATAATTTATATTGAATTATTATAGTGAAATATTTACGATAAAAAATTATATTGATAATCTCTGTGATCCCAAATTTGACAAGAATTAGGCATTTTATTATTCAAAAAATGGGCAAGATTAACACATTTGAAGATAATTTTAAAGATATTCATTATAAGCTGTGTCTTTGACCATTTAAGTGTGATAAACATGCTACGAATAATGATTGCTTTATAATAATTATTGACCTAAGAATAAGGTAGTGTTTTTTTGAAATACGCCATTTCTTTTGTTTCATTCCCCAGTGGTTAAGCTACAACATACGGCCGTAGCCATAAATTGACAAAGTATAATTGAAATAGGGAGTAAAATGCACACTAAACTTTATCAGTCATATGTAAGTTTGTGTTTTCGTCGAACTAAGAGTATAAATAGCAGACAGTATCGGCCCCACCACACCACTACTTGTGACCCGTTAATTTTCAGAAATTTTAACATGTTTTTATCATTGGTATTACAACAAAAGTCAGAGCATAGGTAAAGTTTTTTTTCTCGGATAAAATACTATTAAACTCTCACAGTGATCCATTTAGCTTCACTACAAAGAAGATAGTCGGAAAAAATATGGCCACCTTCTTCAAATAAATCGCGAAGGGGGTTTTAAACACGACTGACTATCGTAAGAAAACGGTCTAGCAGCAGCATAATATCCAGGGGTGTCATCCCCTAAAGTTATCTCGCACCGATTTTTGCGAGCTGGTTGTTAAAATATATATATTGTTTGCGAACCGGTTATTAATGTCCTAGACCTAGTACGATAGTTGACTTGCTAAGTGCTCGATTTAGCTGCTTTTAGTGAAACTCTGTGACTTGAGTAGAATTGCTATTGATTACCATATTATAATATAGGCTGTGGGATCGGAGTTATTCATTGGTTAGACGATGTGCAGTCAATTGTATTTTATATTATAATCAATAGTGAAAATGGGTTTTTTTCGATTTCTGGGTATATGGGCGTCTCTGTAACGCAAAAAATCGACTATACGAAGGCATTTTCAGGAGTATCGAGATAATAATGTACTGATATCAAATCTACAAACAGAAATTATTGCCCGAATTCCCCATCATGCAATTACACATCGCTTTCCCGCTACGTTTAATGAGTCTATAATCATAATAGGGAAGAGCCTCTGACAAGGTACAAAAATCTATCCATTTTGCTCCCCAAAACCCGAAAGACCCAAGGAGGTAACTATTTGTGCTAAAAATCGCATCGTTGAACGTAATAGACAACATTTTAAAAAATCAGTTAGAATGGTGTCAAATTCTCTGGCAGTACAGGTGACACTCATTTTGGTGTAGGTATCATTACTCTCAGATGACACTAACACCGTTCCAAAGTGACTTCGTCATGGCCGCAATGCCAAAAGAATCTGTTCTTCCTCTACCTCCCCCCGAAGTGAAAATACCAGGCTTTCGGTCCCACACATACGGAATTGTTTCATGTCGAATTTACTAGATTATAAGCGCGGCGTGTTATCGAATGAAGTAATAATATCAAAGTTAATAGTGCGTACCTAATGGTAATCAACCCCCTCCCATAATAGTACGTGTCCGTCGAGAATCAGACATTTCACACCTCAGTGCTATGTTGTCCCTTCTACGTATTAATAATTATTCAATTACTATGACCAACATATTATTCTATCATAATAATTGAAACCTGTTTTCGCCGTTTAAATGAATATAATATACGTCTGCAGAGACAAGTACTTATACGAGTGTGTTTTCATATATGTAGGTATACTATTATTATGTAGGTACATGATTTATTGTCATACTTAATTCAGCTGTATCATTAAAAGTCTTCATCATCCAAAACCCAAAATGAACACTCCCGGAGCCACCCTCATACAGAAACCAGTATTTGTTCAGTATAAATTGAAATAGTTTACATAAGAAAAGGACTCATTTTTTTGACTGTACGCATTATCTTTTGAGGGTTGTCTTAGCAACCAGTGACAACCCAAAGAACAATTACAGGAAAGAATTGTTTATGGCAATTTGCAACCGACATATTGAGAGTACGCACTATTATTAATTTTGTTGATAAATTAAATTGTGAACCGGTTGTCAGAAAATTAGAATGACACCACTGATCGGTGAGTGGGTACCTACAGCGTCATCAATTCGCGGGCCATAGATTATGTCTCTGTCTTTTGTATGGGCAAAACTGCGCCATTTATTTTGTTCGACCGAATCGCCGCCATCTTGTGCGCTCGGAACGAGTTGATTGAACGACCGCTAGATGGCATCTATCAAATTAGCTCTGTCGGCGATTTTTATTTTCGCGATTTCGCCCCGTTTTCGATGTTTATGGCAGGCCATTTACTGTTGGACAATCTTGACGCGAGATATTTTTTTATTTAATTGACATGTATTTTTTATTATAACCTCAAATACTACTTTAATCAGTGTTACCAACAAACGCTGATAACAAAACGGTAGATAGGGTAAAATATATACTAGTTATTCTCAAATTTTAGCCCGCACTAAGTAAGATTATGGAAGGTTACTCCAAAGACACTTCAGAGACAATGTCGCCTCACTTTCGTTACGCCGTATCAACATCCTATCAGATCAGTAGCAGAACGTTCTTCAAAGAATAGATGAGGTAAGGTCACCTAATCTTTCCTCTTAGCGCTACTACAGCGCTCGAAATGGAAAATTTTATGAACCGGAGCGCTCGATAATTTTATGAAAATATTAACGTTGGTATCTAATTGTATATGTATTTTATAAAAATAAGTCTGTTAGATTTTTTTATTATAATATATGACATATCTAGCTCAGGCGGCCAAATTAATATTTCCACGAGACGGAGCGATAATTTTGGAGATTTTATGAACCGGAACGGCGCTCCGGTGCGTTCCGGTCCATTTCGATCCCTGGCGTTACAACCCTATGTGGGTCTTTGACAGTATCAGTTAGTGATGAAGGTGCCCGTTGAACAAAAGTAATGTAAGTATATTATTAAAATGAGACAGTGATCAATACATTATGATTACAGTGAAACAACTTTCTTGATTATGGAGAACAGTTCTTACCTTACGATTGGTTTTGTCCTTTAGTTTTTGTTTTGAAGTTGGACACGCATATTTTAATTAATATTTATGGGGATCAACAACTCAAGCCGTGTCAGAGATAATAAATAGCTATCCGCAATTATAATTTCTTTAACATTTATTTCCCATATAGTCAGCCATATCCAATAATCGCAAATTCGATATAAAATAGCTATTTTATATAATGGTTATTTCCTAAATATTTTTTTCAAGATATTATGTTGGTTATGAGTACGTCAATAAATAGCGAATCACAATTGATTGGGAATGCCACTCGATTATAGCTTCCCGGTAAAAACACAGCTCACCGTATTGTCATTGTATTTATTATACTATTATATTAACAGTGATCTATCTATCTCTATCATCACGATCCACTGCCATAATGGACTCCCACGTTCCCTCAATGAATACTATCAAAAATAATTATTATTGTAAAGTAAGAGCGTTATGCACAATCTAAGATTTCGGTCCTAAGGATAAGACGCCGAAAAGGATGACTTCACTATAGACTATACTGAGTATAGAGTTAAGGAATCCTTAACCATAGACAACTTTTGTTATGAACACGCCTCTTTCCGTTTTACCATTTTACCACTGACAGCCGCTGTCAAAATAAATTCACGTGCTATAAAACAGTCCATACACTCATATTCATTTAACAATTTATCTCAATATGGATATTGATAGTGTTAATTCGTTTGGCATGTTCTTGCAGAATATTATTTTACTTGTATACGCCAGCCCGCAGAAATACAAGATGCCAGATGATAAAATGACACTTGACGCTAGTGTTACCATGTTAAAAAAATATCTTGCGGTGCCTGTGGAATCACGTATAATGACTTATAACGGAAACATAAGAGTATTATAATTAAATATTAATATATATTTACAGTTATTGCATTTATAAAATGCAGTTGTCATATTTTTGACATCGTTTAACAATTATAAAATAATTTACTTAAACTATAGGAAAGAGAATTTTTAAATATGGTATTATTTTCAATAGAAATGATTTTAACTAAGGACAATGTTTCTGCATAGTGTTTTCTGCTAAGGAAATTTTAGTTATGACAATAATGTTTCTGCATCCGCTCTAAGTTCTCGTTTACATCGCGTATAATGAAAAAAATGTGTAAACAGAGATCTCTTGTAACTTTTAGACTAGAGTATATAAACATAAGTAAGTATTAATAAATAGTCAGTGATCGACTCTTCGCTACTGGTAATAGAAGATTCGACGATAACACATGCCACAGTCATTCCATTATAACGATAGTTGACGCCAAGTTAATCGACTAATGCAAATGAGGCGTGGATAGAGCTCGCCGCATTTTTCATGTTTTTGCTTCGCGGAGTGGAAAATTTCCACAAAAAACCTTTTGAATAATGCAACAACGTTTTTTGATCTACTGCTTTTGACTCTTGCTTGAGGATGCCTCTGTAAATCGACGCGTCGATGAGCATCTCGACCACAGACGTCACTTTAAAAGCGGTCTTGACTTTATTGTCATTGAATCCAGCACATGTTACATATTATATGATATATTATGATATTATGCAGTGGCGTGCACAAAGAGATTGGACTCCAGTCTTTCAATCTCTTTGGGCGTGCACGATTTTCAACGCAAGGAGTACATCGCTAATGTCAAAATTTAATATTATAAATTCAAATTTGAAAATTGTAAATATTTCATACGTAAAAAGGTTATTTATGTTATGTGATAACATCTGAAACTATTTTGCAAGCTTATAAAGCATGATTAAGTTGGTTGACGTCATAAATATTAAGATCGCTTAGCAGCCATTCCGATTTTACAACGTTTTTCTTAGCTCGTATTCTTATTTGTCCGGTGGTTCTTTGTCCGGTACAATAATCTTGCAATCGATTTTTAACTAACTTAATTAACCCGACTAGCTAGACATTTGAAGCTTTTAGAATATATCAGCACAGGATGCCAATGTATTTTTTAATACTTTTAGCCATCTTTAAGTAGAATTGAATTCATTTTCAGTTAATTCTGTTTTGTATGAAATGTTATTTCGACACCATTATTGGTTGCTAGAGGTCTGAGGTCCTAGCAACTAAATTATTAATATATACGTGCGTTACTATGGAAATCAATATGACATGTCAAGTACAATTTTTTTGATCGGTCAAGTTTATATGGTTCAACAGAATTTAAAAACGCTGTATATAAAAAGTTCTTTTTATCTTGTAATTATTTCTAGTATAATATAGTAGCTGCTTATGTTGTCGTCATGATGGATTGTCTCTTTATATACCATGCAAATTGGTGAATAAATATTATAGCAGTAGTTTGAAGTTCATTCATGCAATGTAAAGTTACTTATAGATAACTTAAACGATTAACAAGTGGTTCTTTTTTGCTTTAATTTCATATATTTAGGCTCATCTCTCAAGAAGAAGGTTTTTCAAAGATTTTTGTTGTTGAATAATATATTCCTTTTTTCACCAGAGTCTTCATATTTAATGATATCGTAACTGGATGCATTTTACACGTTTCAAGAGGATAGATAAGTCGTTGAGTCGCAAATCCGCTCAGGATATATTAAAAAAATATATAACAGTTCCTTGGGTATTTGGGTAGTTTTAGTCACTGTTTTGTCAATAAATCTTAGGAGAAAAGAAAATTATATATTTACATACTAGATAATAATATGAAGTAAAAAATGGTTTTCTGTAACCTTTATCTTAGGTTATAAAAGTCATCAGAGTGGTTTTTGTGATAAGGAGCCTCAGTACCGGTCATCGTTTAATTAAGGCATACACATATGTACCAAAGTCATGCGTACGCGATAACCATTTCTGATTACGACAGGTTTTGACTAGTACTTGAGTTTTAGCTGCAGGCCAAGTTTTCATTGCTAGAATAAAAAAAAGGCATTTGGAAGGTGTGTAGGTCTACAGCAAAAGCGACAAAATGCGATAATGTAATTATTATTATACAGGGTACAAACAAACGGTCCTCAGTTGCAACGGCTAGCTATGGAATGATGTAACGAGCCGCATGCGGTCGACGCACGCAATGTGCATACAAACAGTATGGAAATGCACTTCGTAGAATGTTATTACCACCGATGGCTATGGTACCGCTAAGAAAACTTTTTTTGATTATTATATTATAATATTTACCTATACCCATTAGATAAAATATTTGAAAAAATACGACGCCTGATGGGATTCAAACCTGCATCCATTGGATTCGCGCCAATATGTTTGACAAAAATGAACCACGTGTGTCCTACATAATTACAACGGATTAAAGCTTTGATTTGGTACGTTTTTAAATTATGTATGTTCAATATCCTAAATTCTCGTAAATTACTCGTTCAATAAAAATATTTTATTATGTTATTTTTGCAGTTCTCTAGTTATTTACTATTAAAATACTATACACACAAGCTATTTACACCCACGATGGCTACGTCGATTTATAATGCCGTTGGTCCCTAGTTCGAATCCGGTTCTATATTATTTTGCAATGTATGTTTGGAGTCAGAGTATGTACCTAATGGGTTGAGCAAGTGGCTAACAATAATTTATCGTAAAAAACAAAAATCTCTTAATACAACATCATGCCTATATTATGATTTTCTTAGAATCGAGCATGGTAAAAAAATATTTGTATTATAATATAAATCATGTCCAAAAATGACACCGAATATAAGATGGGCTTTATGGTTTTTGATTTTTCAGGTTTCAGATATGAATAGACTCTAAATGTGAATTAGCTTTGAAATATGTAGTGACGTAGGTATGGGAAAAATCTGTACTCCACCTATTTTCACCAAAAATCACACCTAAATCACATTCTGAGGTACAGATTTATTTTAACAGCCCTCGTAAACCACTTTTGTGTACACATTGCATTCCTAAACTAAAGTTTGACAATACTAGTATTGCTTTTATGCGAATTTCGATTAAATTTAAAACAATTCAGTGTGGAGTTGGTGCTGTAATAATTAGTATTGGAAACTAGGACAAAATACTTCTCAAACTTTTAATGGAACTTTGCGTTATGCGCGTCGTTGTGGAAAATTTTAATTAGATACTAATAAGTTTCATAGAGTGAATACGTTATTAATTGGCTATTGAAAGTTTGGGTCCATTAAACAAACGCATACGATCACATAGTTGCATAGTATATCAACAGTTATTCTACTGGTTAGAAACTAACCAGTAGAGGGTGGCCAACCTTTTGCATACCACGCGCCAATTTTTTTTCACAGACGAGTTCAAATGCGCCATATAACTCAAGCACTTTTTCTACCTTCTTACGTTCACAGTTGGGGTTGGAAAATAGGGATAGAGCTAGGATCTGCTTTGCTAGTCTTTCAATGTTTGGTGTTAAATTTGTTACTGAGAGCAGCAGAGAATTTTTCAAATTTGAAACAGTTATTTGCGACCTTGTTTTGCTTTTAATCAATTTCATGGCTGAAAATACTTGTTCACATCTGTATGTTGATCCACAGCGAGATGTATAACTTTTTTCAAATTTTCTTAGCTCTGGAAAATGTTCACATGGTAATGAACACCATAAATTAATTATGTCAAGCATTTTGATCTGGAAAGAAGCTCATCAAATTTCATTTCAATAAATAATTTGTTTTTAAATCAATTAATTCAATTTATATGTTACTAGGTATCTATCTGCATTACATTTTATTCACTAAGTGTTAATGGGTTTTTAAATGCGAGCATGCAGTTTTCTTCTTTAGCAAAATCATAAAAACGACTTTTAAATGATCCTTGCAATATCTTGATTTTTTCAATATATTTGTGTCAAATTGCTATTATCCACATCACATTCATTCTGCTCTTGTAAGTGTGGAAATTGGCTCAAATCCTCATTTTCTAACTGAATAACTAATTTTATTTTATTCCTACAATTGTAAACTGTCAAAAAATGGGACGAACTGATGAGTAAGAAGGCTGTATGACTTGAACTGAGCGCACTCAGGTGATGAAAATATGAATATGGATTCAGTTATGTCGCCTACTTTAAAAGAATAAGTAGGCGCAAATATGCAATGCGCCGCGGTTTGGCAACCACTGGGTTAGATGATATTTTGATAGTCAATATTATGTAGGTATACAATAATATACATTGATCATACATTGGAAATGACTAAACGAAGGTCTGGCTATTTCGTCCACAATGAAGGGATAGTTTCGAGTTGGATTTAAAGACCTTGGACGTTTTAATCTGGAGAGAAGGAGGGAATACTAAGAGATCTTCATCTCTATTGTACAATTTACTAATAAAATGACATTGAACCAAAGTCATATGTTTATTGAAAACGTAATGAGTTATTTCTTCTATGTTTAATAAGTAGAAGCCGCGTACAGAGCTACATAATATTATAATATGTAGCTACAGCATACAGCTTTCGATAAGGCTATTGTACAAAAGCAAATTGCGATTGGCGGTAGCGAGTAAGTACTTACAAAAATTTATTGTACTTTTGAGAAGGGTTTAGTCAGTTTTTTTAAGTAAAACTTACTTACTATATCGGCGTCCGATGAAGATTTCCCGTTTTAATCACATTTTATTATGGTTTTAAGGCGAGCCAATAAGCCTAGAAAAAATAATTATAGCTACTATCTGTATTTTACAAGAATGACAAGTATGATTTATTCCAGCTTATTAGGCAGATAGCAGAGGTTGTATCTAAAGCGTTATCAAATTAGTACAATAAAAACGTTATAGCAGACATTTTTTTTGATTCCCACCAAAATTGACATTTGTGATCAGTATTGTTTGGCAAATCATCATGTAAAGATATACAGTTAGATATAACTATGTATGTACACAAATTTGAAAAAATAAAAACAAATTTTAAATATTATAGAACATTCAAACACCAATGATTTGGTTATACCGCAAATGTTCAAATTTATAAAATATTTTTTTTCTTCCGTGAAGGTTGAACACATATAATGATAATTTTCTATGTGATGATATCTTCTCTGTATGATTTTATTTGCGAGTGGGTCTATTATCTGGGCCCACTATCAGTTGAATTACGGCATTATAGTCGAAAGGCTTCTTAGTGAGAGATCTATATATAGATAGTACATATTTGTTCTGTGGTTTGTTCTCCCAATGTGCATAACTAACCTACGATTGATAATGCATAATTAAAAGACCAATAACTGTATTCAATAAACGGTAATTGATATATTCCACTTACGTGAGTGAGTTTAGGTAGACGTTGTTTTATAAACTTTTAAAATAACGTCTACTCAGTTCACTCGACATGTTTCCGTATACGGTTTTACTTATATATTTTATATCTCTATATTTTATTTAAATATTGTTAGTACCTACTTATTTTTCCTTAGGTATTGTTTATGCTATATTGTGATTGCTTTGAATTTGTAATTTGTCATGTCCATTATATATGTAAAATAATTTTAATAATAACCGAATTTAATAGCTCATTTAGAATATATAAAATTAATAAATACAATTTGAATTAAATGACAATATAATGATATAGCACTATCTTTAGGATCTTAGTATCTAAATCTAAAGAAATCGTCAACGTATCACAACACACTTTAAATATCAAGAGAGAGAAAAAATATAAACCTTTTATAAACGATTAACATGCCTAAGAGACTTTAAAAAAAATAATGAAAGATCGATACTTCAATCATTATTGCACCCCTGCAAAAAGTACTCGCAATTCTGGCGCGACATCCGGTAGAAAAACGATATTTCGGAATTTGAACGCGACCGGAAACCTTTCAACTTTTTAAATTATCGAACGAATCAATTCGAAGAGCACGTATTTTTTTCATTTTTTTTTTAATCAACCTCAATCTTTGTTCCAAAGTCATTATAATCAATTTCCAACCATTACAATATAAATTGTCAATAATTTCACTGAAAAGCTATATATAGACCCGGGTCGATTCACGGTTGGATGAAAGTCTCCCTTTCTACTTTTCTCTTTTTTACCTCTACGTACATCTACTGAGCTCGTCTATCCAACAGCTTTTAGATTCCTTAGGCACCACTGTATGAAGTTATTTATCCAGCGGCTGTCCACTCGTCAAGCAAAATGTCCGATTTCATCTGTTTGTCGATCTCTGCCGGTCCAGATTTAGACAGTATTTAGTCCTCAAAGCACATTAAAAGACCAAAATCAGCACAGGATAGCTCCAGTTTGAAGGATATAGTTGACAATGCTTGTAATTTTATTGATTACCATCACCAGTAACGAGGCAATTTATATGAAGATAAAATTAATTCTAATAAATTTTGCAGTTTTTAGACTGGATGAAATTATGAAAAAGCGTCTATTACGTGTAATGGCGTCCGCTATAGGCAAATGATAACTGAGTTTTTGCGGCCAGAATTCAGTCAGATTTCAAATTGATAAACGTGTAATTTAACAGGATGGTGAGCGAGAAGATATTTTTTAACATCAAAATAGGAATTCTTCTTCTTATTGTGAGGTCGGCCACCATCAAGGCGATCTTATCGTTGTCGTCTGCTACCCGGAACAGTTCAGTGGAGCTGCACTCGTACCAATCACGGAGATTCTTAAGCCACGAAATGCGGCGCCGTCCTCTGCTACGCTTCCCATTGATCTTTCCTTGAATGACAAGTTGGGGAATGCTGTATATTTGTCTTCTCATAATGTGGCCGAGGTACTGTAGTTTCATGGTTTTGATACTACGTAGAACTTCTCGGTCCTTTCCCATTTGATTGAGAACTTCAAGATTTGTCACCTGATCAGTCCAAGGAATTTTGAGGATGCGACTATACAGCCACATCTCAAAACCTTCAAGTCTCCGTGACATCGAATAGGAAAAATAGGAATTAAAAGTCTTGAAAAGTTACTCTCGGCACAACTTTGAAGGTTGCCTAACGATCATTACGCCATGGTATAAGCCATGTATAAACATGGTGGAAAAGGTTAGGGTGGGTCCACAAATAATGGCGTGTAAAAATAAATACGTATCAAAAATTGGACAACTTTTATTTGTTATTGTAATTAATTGTAATAATTATTTACGTATTATCAGCAAATTCAGTATAAATTTGCGGTTTTTCCAAGAAACGAGAAACGATAATATTATAAAATATTCCCCTATATTTTTATTCCCCCTCTTTCTCAGCTATATCCGTAATTTTCGGTACCCTGCTGAGATTGTGTATTTTAAATCGTTCGCAATTTCAACAAGAATAAATACTTTTTCTAGTGACCTAATAATACACGAAATCTCGTTAAATATTTTCAAAATAAATTTCCGTAATGGCCGCGAGGTATTAAGATTATAATTTAGATTTTGAAACGAAGCCTTTGTGGGAAATCGTTTGCCGGGATTCGAGGAAAATTCCCTATAACACAACACCGATTTTAATGACGCCGCTCGAAAAGTATTCAACGTAATGTTATTTTAATTTCGTAAATTTTAAAATAAGCACAATATACATATTGTTAGTTCGTTTACAGGGAGGCTGGTACTTGGGCCAAATCGCAGTTTAGAAACTGAACATTAAAATTAACTAAATACTTAGGTAATCTTGTTGAAGTGTGGAGGTAAATAAATAGAGCACACTAAACTTTGTCAGTCATACATATTTATTTTCATTGATCTAATACTACAAATTACAGATAGTGTTGATTAGTTTTTTAAAATTTCAATTAAACCATGCCATAATAGATAGTACTCAAAAAATATTCGTGTATCAATCTTCTTCTCAGTCGTTCCCTCATGACTGAGGATCGTAACCACCTTTGAATTTTATCATATTTAGAGCGACCAAGACTTTCCATTTCCACCTCTTTCCATTCTCTGCTTCTCACGGGACAGATTGAATGCTGTCTGCAGTCAGCTTCTTCATTTGGTCGCTCCGACACTCTTCCTCTACTTCGCCTTCCCTGGAGGCCACCCAAAATCACTAGTCTTTACATGTTGTCAAGTCTGCGCTGAACAATATATCAAAAAAACTGCAGAATGCGTCTCATATATCAATAAAATATTTAAATTTTAACATTAAGTCATACATAATTTTAAATATTTTATAGATAAAATAATATTAATTGTTATCTATTATGCTTTGGTTTAGGCAGAGCATAATGAATTTAAAAAACTAATTACTTAACACCTTATAATAAGTGTGTAATATTTTTGTCAGATCGCCCATAGCATACCGAAGGTTTGGTTTAGGCAGGGTTTAATTGATTTTTAAAAACTAACCAGCACGATCTGCAATTTATATTCTTAGTTCTATAAAAACAAATAAGTATGACTGACATAATTTAGTGTGCACTATTTATGTCGACTCTTAAAAGTTTACCTACATCTCTCGCCACTGATGTATAATAAATTGGCTTCATACTTAAATACCCATTTACAAATTTTACACATATAACTGTTATGATTTGGTTTTTATTTACATCATTATTTAAGGCTTTACAACCCTTGGCGGATCTTGACCTTGAAAAACTTCCCCCAAAATGGGCTTTGAGAAAATTACATAAATGTATTGTAACCTCACCGGGATCGAACCCGAAGCACTCGGATGAGAAGCCGGCTAGTGGTGTAGTGGCACTTCTCCAGATAATTTTCATCATTATTAAGTTACACGCAATAGTATTTAGTCATGTGAATATAGAAAATTATGTCACCGTTATGATGTACTTAAAAATAATCGAGAACCAGTGAATTGTGCTTAAAATGTGAGAGAAACGTTTTTTTATAAATTTCTTTTTCTAAATTTCTTTGCTGTTTACGGAATTTTCGGTACATATTAAAATATGTGCTTTAGAAAAATAAGGGATCAGAAAAGGGGAGGATTATCATGTTTCAAAATACGACCCGACACTATTTTGGTTAGAACTATACTACTGAAGCTATTGACGAAACAAGAACGTCTTGTCCACGTGTTAAAACTGTGAACTAACAATCCTCTCCAGTGCGGTTACATGTAAGTTGTACGTATGTAGTTCATCGTGGGACACTTATTCGTACGCCGCAGTACGTGAAACATGAGTTTGTATAACATTTAATCAAATGACGAGTTCTTCGCTGAACATTTCACCGTGGATTACATTTGTACGTATCTTACAAAATGCGGTGATAGTTTGCAAATAGTACAGTTCCAATTAGATTAACCCTAACCTAGTAAAGACATCTCATAAAATGTCACGGTGAAATGTTCAACGAAGAACTCGTCATTTGATTAAATGTTACACAAATTCATGTTTCACGTACTGCGGCGCACGAATAAGTGTCCTGCGGTGAACTGTTTATGTACAAATTTCCGGATACGCTCCAGTGCAGCTAACCACACTTCCGTTTTCAAATGAGGAACACTCCCAAATGTATCATTATTTCGTTTTACGCTCCCGTGATGTACGGATCCATCAATATACGTAATTTGAAGCTTTTTATACAGCGATCAGAAGGGAAAATTCACGAATGAAGCACTGCAAAACACGTCACCGAACCGCTTTAACTGAAGTACGTAAAATTTTTAGTTTTACAGGAGATATTGTGTGTATAGAGCTTCGAACGAAATGGTTAAGTGCGAGTGAGAAAGCATTCAGCATGCTTATACCTCATGTCCATGCGTTAGAGTAAGATAGAAAGTAAACATGTTATGACGGAACTCTTCTGAATTTCATGGAAATTAAATAACATTTTTATCCATTTTGGTAATGACTTCATATTTAATCAGTACTTACCATTAACGTTGCATTATTTAACCATTCATTGTTGAAGTACATAGCCAAATAATCTTTAAACAAGCTAGTTACGTCTCCAATATAACAATATTACAACACGGAATTTCCGTTGTATTTTGCAAACAAACATGTGTGGTTCTGTATTACAAAATCATAATAAATATTTAATTGAGAATTTGAACACAAAATAATACTTTCAGCGGTAATAGTCATGTAAAAGATAGAAAAAATATAATAACAGCCTCTTCTATACTACGTACGAATTTCTGACGTTTAATAAATGTCAAACGGAGAGTTGCTAGCGCCTCTACCGTCAAAGCGTGTATACTTTAATTGCATACTGTACTCGACACTACCGGCCGACTTTTAATATACTTCGTTGAAGTCGGCTTGCGCTTACGTTATGCAACCGGTCATAGTGCTTCATTCGTGAATCTTCAGGAGTGATGTTAGAATTATTATTAGTTAACTTTTAGTTTGTTGCGAATAAGAAAAATAGTCGCATCTAAAAGGAGACCCGATAGGTACATTATTTAATAAGCACGCCTCTAGCATGCATTGCCACCATAAAAGGTGCGTCGTTGAGAAGTCTTCTATATTAGCGAATTCCTGTTATCCCTGATTTATTGTCGTCGGACAGTAGTCTCTTGCGCACTGGGGTATGAAGGGCGCAAAACAATAATATAATATAATTTCACATACAACATTTTTATTCATGAATTGCAATTCAATGTTAGGAATAAAATGCTAATAAATTCTCATACAAATCATTTACATGGTTGAATCTTTAAAAGAAGAATAATTGAATCCTTTTTTACGCATAAATAAATATTCGGAGATGTAAAAACTACGCCAACTCATTTGTACGTATATGTCAGTTGGACCCTTTTAATCGTCATTCCCTTCTGATTGAATGAAATCGGATGTCAAACAAATCGTCCCTTTCTTTGTATTATGTCCTTTGTACAAATTGTGCTGTAAAAAATTGTTTATTCCGACGACTAAAATCGGCATCACTCCGGAAAATACGTGTCTTCTCAACGATGCGTTCAAATATACAGAAACGAAAACAAAAAATCTATTAAATGTATCTATTAAAACATCTGTAAAGTAAAATGAGAGTTTAAGATCCGCTAGATCCAACTCTTTCCATGAGTCTTTCCCAATACATTTACATCAGATATGATTCTAAACTAGTACTATTACTAATAATTATTATAGACATCATCTGGAGCTCTCTAAATTTTAATTTTACCCTACTCTATCAAATTAGTACTATTTATCACGTTTTTCTTAGCTCATATTCTTGTTTGTTTATCCAGTACAAATCTTGCAATCGATTTTAACTAACTTTCCGACTAGCTAGACATTTGAAACTTTTAGAATATATCAGAACACGATGACAATGCATTCTTTTAATACTTTTAGCCATATTTAAGTAGAATTGAATTCATTTTCAGTTAATTCTGTTTTGTATGAAAAGTTATTTCGGAAGAAATCCGTAATCCAATCCACTATTATTGGTTGCTAAGGGGGTGGTCCTATAAACTAAATTATTCATATCGACCGTGTTTAGGAAAAAGGGCGTAACCCTGAACAAATTTTACAGGAGAGGCAAAAAACGTTTTTTTGAGTGATTTAAAGTTTTATTTTTGAGTGAAAAATAGGCACAGACATTGGGTGCATGATGATTGATGATTTGGTGTAATATATTTTCAATCTTTTAATAATTAAAGAAGTTATTACAGAAAAATCATTAAAATTGAGGATAAATGCTTTTTTCCATAAATTAAAATTTAATTAATCTCAATTAAAACCTGAATTTAGATAATAATTCGGCATTTGCGGCTTACTTCCTTTTTATAGAACGCGTATTTAATTGTCTACATTGTTAATATCTAATAAAAGCACTTTTAGAAAAATCGAGGGTTACACCCTTTTTTCTAAACACAGTCGATATATACTTGCGTTACTATGGAAATCAAAATGACATTTCAGTTTTCTATATTTTTTTGTTTATTTGTTGCAAAATAGCAAAAAAAATATTTGTTGACAATTGCCTTATTTGTCCTAAATATTATTAATACATAGAATTGTCAAGTTTATATGATTCAGACGATTTATATGTTGAAGGCGTGGTATATATAAAGTTATTTTTATCTTGTAATTATTATAACAAGTGTTCAGAATTGTTTGATAAATCATCATCGAAAGATACACAGTTGTGCAGCGAATACAAATTCTTAAAATTTATTACAACAATAATGAAACTATTCGAGCTTTTCGGACATTACGTGAAATTTATGGTCAAATTACTATTCGTAGAGCTTACTATTCGTAATTTAATTTAAAAATTCAAATCAAATGGTTTTTTGTGTGTTAAAAATACAACTCGTCAAAAATGTAAACATACCACTGAAAATATCGATGTTGTGATTCAAAGTGTGGATAAAATTCCAGAATAATCAATTAAACGTCGTTCTAAAGAACTTAGACTTCTTTGTAGCTCTACATGAAATATACTTCATAAAGTCAAACCGAATGACCATTTGGTGCATTGAAATTTTTTTGATCAGTCTTTAGAGCAACTTGAAACAGATCCAATATTTCATGAAAAAATCATCTTCAGCGATGAAGCTAGTTTTTGTTTAAATGGCTTCATAAATAAGCACAATTGCCGTATTTAGAGTATAGAAAACTCACATGCTCACTTGAAACACTTTTATAACCACAAAAATTGGACATTATTTTTTTGAAAACGAAAATGGCAATGGAAAACGCTATAGAAACATAATTAATGATTTTTCTCTGATATGAATTTGATGATTTTGATCTGGACCATTGGGTCTATTCTATACTTATCGAACACTAAATTGATAAATAGTATCAAACTTAGGGTAGGTTTGTATAAAAATATTAGCACTTATTGTAACAATTACACGGAGCTGGTTTTTATTGTTGCAATAAGTGCGATATTTTAACAGCAGCAAGATAGGTGCTGTTAAAATATAGCACTTATTGCAACAATAAAAACCAGCTTCGTGTAATTGTTACAATAAGTGTTAATATTTTGATACAAACCTACCCTAAGTTTGATAATATTTATCACTTTATCACTTTAGCGGTTGATAAGCATAGAATAGACCCACACATATGGTTCCAACAAGATGGTGCAATACGCGATACAGCTCGTGACACTATTAACTTATCGATATATTATATCTCTCATTTATATACTTACACATAATTTAAGATTTTTCGCATTCTTTCTATAATATATTTCCTTCATTTTTACGCTATTACCAGGTATGTTTTTTATATGTTGTTATTATTTATATCAAAGCTTTGTAATGCCTAACTATAATATAGCAATGTCGTAAACAGACATTTTCCCGAAAAAACATGTTTTTTATCATTTTTTCACAAGCCCTGCGATAACGCTTTTGTAAAACAGCCATTATTTTTTTTAGTAACTTCAGAAGTATTTAAATGTTTTATTTATCCTATGGTAAGATACGAGTCAGCCATTTTTTACGGCGATTCTTATATTTTAATTAGGAAATATTTTAGTGGGTACTTTATTAAAATTTTCAGTTTATTCATCATTTAATTGCCAGCCTTCTTACAATAATTCACAACTTACGGCCTGCTGAAAAATTGTGTGAAAATCTTTTTCCTGCCATTAATCTAATTTACGGTTTTGACCCGTTTTGCTATTCCGACAGAAGATACTTAATAATATTTCAATAATTATCTAGAATTAACTTCCAAAATAACATTATTAATTTGTCACTATTATTTCCTGCTTGAAGACATGGTATTAAGAAATAAACAACTAACTATATTGTCAATATTAAATTTCATTTATTTAATACTGTTCCCATATTTTTTTATTTACACCAACGGCTCTATTCCAATATAACACTAAATAGCACTACAAAATCAATAAGAATAGTGATAAAAATGCTATGACGTAATCAAGGGTAATAACTATCTCAAAAGGCGTGCACCCAAGGTTGCGGGGGTTTCGGGTCTTCACCCTCACCCCGCCCCCAAACTACAAATTATTATTTCGCTAAATGGAATATGATTTATTTAGTCTAGACACATCCGTTATTAAGGCGTATACTATGGCATAGCAAACTTTAGGCGCGCTTCAAAGTTGTGCTATGAGAGTGTCTAGAACGAACTTCTTTGGTTGGCGTGCACTTGGGTGTGCATAGTTCCATCTTTTATCCAATGAAAGACCTTCTCGCTCATCGTAAAATGCCGCAATTTTTTTTCGAAAGCTGATAAATTGTCCCTTGTAGATACCAAGTCGCAATGGCCGACAATGAAACATAAAACATAAGTATGAAGCCGCGTTGACACGGTCCAAGTACGATCCAAGTACACTTGGATCGAGTGCCATCCAAGTGACAGCTTCATACTAATTATTCCTATCCAAGTTAACTTGGATGAGTAGGACCGGGTTCAAGTAGCTTGGATACGAATAATTAGTATGAAGATGTCTCATACGAGTGCACTTGGATGGCACTCGGTCCAAGTGTACTTGGATCGTACTTGGACCGTGTCAACGCGGCTTGACTGAAAAAATTTTGTGTGCACTGTTTATATCGGATTTTAACAGCCTATCTCCACCCCTCGCCACTGGTATTCTTCTACGATTGTTCATTTTGGTTGATTTAATAAAAATAAAAAAATAATTATTTTTCAAAATTCTGAAACATTCATAGAACCTTGTATACCTACCTACATTGAATAAAGTTAGATACTCTTTATAGTTGTAATATAATAAATATGACTATGCATTAAGTCGAGTTTAGCTGCTTAAATGATGGCCCATAATTTGAAATGATCGTCATTAAGTTTTCGCGCCGAAATTTGAAGGGGAATCCCAGCACTGAATGAAAATATACGCACCTCTTTACGGCCGTTATATTTCTTTTTCATTTCGGCCATTAGGTTATGGCCGCAATTCGAATCTTTGAGTCTTCAGATAAGACGTTACCGATTTCAATCTTAATTTATAGCTTTCACCCACATGGTAAGATGTTGCCAATCGCGAAATAAATCTAAAACTGTGTAAAATTATATCGACTATACCTATAATAGAGAGGAAAAAGGACGTAACCCTCATTTTTTTCAAAATAGGTTTTATTTGATAATAGCACTGTATACGACTAATTATTAATCCAAACAACAAGTTGTGTCATACAAAGGATGTAAGTTGCAAATGCCGATTTATTATCTAAATTTAGCTGGCAATTTAAAAAAAAAAAAAAGAAGTGGTACAAACGACTTAACTATCATTTTATTGGATTTTCTTTAATTAACTCGTATCAAACTCAATATAACAACTAAATTATTAATTATCATGCAGTTCAAAGTTATCTCTATTTTGTATTTTAACTTTGACCGCAAACCATAAAAAAATCATATTTGTGTCTTCTGTAAAATTTGATTCATGTGGATTACGTCATTTTTCCTTTCAAAATGCGATATACTTAATATATTATTATAATATGAATACTTATCACGTCTGATGTTAGGCAACTCTTTCGGGAATGACAAATATGAAAGACACCTAGTCGTCCAAGAGGAGCTTCTTCAATGACGCAGAAGATAAAAGAGACATCCTTTTGACCGTCCATACCTTGAGATACGAGTACATTAGGTTTATTTTTGATTTTTTAAGACAACGGAAGAGGACGGGGGTTAATAAAATCCTGCAGGTCCCACTGACTTCCTCAGTTACCCCGCCTACTACATGTCTCACAGATATACAGGAGCACAGGTAGGACGTTAAACAAACGACATTTAGTCTTCACAGAATACAGCCTTGACCTCCATGCGACTCCAAGTTGGTTGAATGCACACCCCGCCATAACTATGCGGATTCCAAGCTCACTAGAAATACCATCATCGTCGGCAACCGTGGCACCCAAATATTTGAACCTGGACACCAGTCGACGGGTGTGCCCGCAGAGGAGTGTCGGCGTGAATGCATACGAGTGCTCATATACGAGTTATTTCGAGCTTTCGCATCCACAAGTGGTTATGAAATACGCATGGCTTAACGGTCATAATTATTATGATCATCAGTATCCATTTACATCGTTCGCACTGTCTTGTATTTTCGACATGCCACATCGGAAATTGAAAGCAAACATTGGATGGCTCAGATAGGTGCACCAATTTATGAATGTGGACACAGGTCTTGCCTGTCGTAGAATGTCAGAGTGGGGCGAACCTACGGAGAAGGTTTTTCAACAGCCATTTTATCCGGATTCAAGGTAATAAGAAGTAATATTCCATTTACCTAAATAGTTTGTATTTTTACATTGTGTGCGCGCCTGCCCTATGCAAAATCATGCAAGATCCTAACCCTACAAGACACGCTACGCTCTACACAAAAACTATGTATGAGAGCATTTGGTACAGTTCGATTATGAGGAATACAGCGGAAAACACATTTTGAAAATACCGAAGATACTGGATTATTTGTAAGTTTGGGTTAGTTTAGGTTGGGTTAGGTTGGGTTAGGTTAGGTTAGGTGAGGTTTAGTTAGGTTTGGTTAGATTAACCTAACAAATAATCCAGTACATCGGCTATTTTCAAAATGTGTTTGCCGCTGTATTTCTCATAACCGAACTGTACCGAGCATTTTTTTTAAATTTAGCTAGATACAAAATAGTTGAAGAAAATATAAAGATAAATTATTATAGATACTTATGTAGGTAATTATCAAACAAATTTGTTTAAACTAATTTTTCGAGACGTTATAACTAAAGCATTATCAAACAATTTCTGAGTTAACTAATTTTACAGGCGAAAAGGTTCGCAGATATCCAAAGTATTTCTTCCCTTAGACAAAATCTTCCCGTCGCCTTTTGAATAAATTTGCAAGAAGTGTAGGATCCGGTTCACAATGTCATTCCAGAGGTCGATTGAAAACTTTACCCTAAGTATTAAATACCTGAATAATCGCTTTTGTAGTATTAGAAAACTTTCAAACAGCACAGAAGATAGTGTGTCTGGGATGAATTAAATGTGTCAGATCCGGCGGATAGTGAAACTATTTTACGAAGAATCGTCAAGGGTAAATCGGGCACGACTAGTTTGACCAGTGGCGGATTAGTATATTATATTTATAGCATAGTAGGTACCCAGTAGCGAAGGGTGGAGGTAGGCTGTTAAGATCCACCATATAAAGTGCAAATTAAACTTTGTTAGTCACACGTATTTGTTTTTATTGAACTAAGACTACAATTTACAGATGGTGTTGGTTAGTTAGTTAGTTAGTTAAAAATCAATTTAACCCTGCATAACCAAACCATAATAGTTTTTGTATAACGTCTTGTGCGATACGACAAAATAATTGTGCACACTTTTTCATTCATACTTATTTGTTTTCGTTGGATTATATTACACATAAGTATTGTTGACTTGCCAAAAATCTTGACTTGCTCTAGCGTCATTTATCTTTAGTTGCTGTTAAGTGAATGGAGGGTTGTATCCAAGGTATTCTTTAACTTCACTTCCCAAATTGAGTCTTAGCCAACTATTTAGTACCGTAAAATTAATAAAGTATGAAGCGCTCCAGAGAGATGTAAAAACTTTTAGTTAATTTCGCTACGATTATAAATAACACACGTAGATTAGTTGGTAGAGCACATTTTCCTGAATCCAGAGGGTGTCGTATATACAATATGTTTTAAAAGATTTTTTCCTAGTGGTTATTATTATTTCTCAAAAGTGTTTCCAAATTATGTATCCACAATAAATAATGTTACATTCTCAAATCTTGTGAATTAATCGTTTAATTAAAAAAAAATATCATATTATTATAATAGTTTACAGTTTTTATGTTTCACAACTAAATTAGTGTATGAGCCTAAGGTGTGACCTGTTATGTATACTAATAAGGTATCACACCTATCAAATTTACAATACCATTTGATTATTGCATCATACAAACTTTATTCTTTTAAATAAACAATATAATATAATATAAATATTTATGTACCTACTTGACTGTGTCAATCTAAGAAATGTTCAGAAGACACATAACATTTAGTTCTTTATCTAAAAACGATAAATTAGTCAAAATAACATTTGAAACCAGTGACTTGACTTGACTTTGACTTTGGATCTTCCTTTAGTGTTATTGGGGCACTCCGGCGGGTAGCCTCATCCCCTTCATCTCTATTATTAGGTCGCTAACAAGGATTCGCGTGATTCGACGTGGTGATGTTAGTCTCCGGTCCTTGATGGGGGCCGAGAGATGCAGCAGCCTCCAAGGTCAAGTGTTGTTCCTTCGTACAATCCATTCGGGTGGTGATGTGAGTTACCCGGTTCTTGATGAGGACCGGGCGAGGCTGCTGTCTTCAAGTCCAAGTGTTGTATAAAAATATTCAATTTTGAAAATTTGCAATTTCAAAAATTAATTCATATAAGAGTGAGCTTGGAGCTCTCTTCATTCGGCAACGTCCGCCGATTGACACAGCTTCCATGTTTCGCGACATGGATCTTCCAATCTTCTCTTCCGTAGGTGTTTGCTCATCGGCGATTATTCTTCTTTCTTCCTGTGTTTTTCTTCGTCTTCTTCGTTATTTCTTTGCTTTTCTTCGGAGCTACATCTGGATTTTTGCCTAGATTGCGTAGGCGGGCATTTACTTCTTTTTCGTACTCTTGGAGGAGGTCGAGTGTTAGGCTAAATTCATCGATCCAGTAGCCTTCGGAGTCTATTGTGTATCTAACATGTTTTATGTATGATTTAATGTTCCAAAGGTCTTGTTCGTCGTATGCGTTGAATGGTAGTTCTCTCATGATTGTTGTGTTGTTTTGAATCTGTTGAATTCTGGTGGGAGGCTCCCAGTCATCCACCTCTGTCTTTGTCTGTTTTTTTCTGGAGACAAGCTCCCATCTGTCATCTTGTGACTCAGGTAAGTCCAGTTCCGGGGTGGTATAGTCCGGTTCCGGGGTAATATACATGTTCTCGTCGTCTTCGCTGCTGTTGTCAGCCTCCGGCAGCGGTTCGCTCTCCGGGGTCTCAGCATTTTCGATTTCCGGTGTTGTCGGGGTTTCCGTTTCTGTGGTCTCTGCTGTTTCGGATATCAGGGATTCCGGTTCCGGGGTCTTTGTTTCTGTTTCAGCGGTTATTGCAGATTTGATCTCCGGGGATTCTGTGTTGTCGGTCTTATGTGTTGCCGGAGTTTCAGTTTCCAGTGTCTCGGAAGCTTCGGTTGTGGGATTTTCCGTTTCCGGGGTCTCTGTTTTTTTGATGATGATGATTTCCGGGGGCTCAGTTGAGATGATCGGTCTGGTCGGTGAGTGTGATATGACCGCGATTTTAGGTTCCGGTGTCTTGGTTATTGCTTCTTCAGTCGGGCTGATGTCTGCTTTCACTTTCTGTGGGACGGAAGCAATGGTGCGGTCCATTTCCGGCGAGGCCTCCTTGTGTAGTATGGGTTTGTCGGCGTTGTTGTTGTCTGTCTGAGTTTGTGTAGTCGTTGTCGAGCTGCGCATTGTCCTCATGTTGCTGGTATTGTTGAGGTGTGTGTTTCTGATGCTTCTCGGAGTTTCTACGGTGATTCTGCGTCGTAATGCGAACTGCAGAGTGTGTATCAGTTGCCCTCGGTCGTTGTCGAAGAGTTTGGCCAGGACAAGAGGCATTGGATGCTGGCTCCTGCCCCGGGTCATCCTCGTGATGCTGACTATCGGGTAACCTCTGCGGAGGAGATCGTTGGTGATGTCCTCTGTTGACACGCCGATCGGAAAGCCCCTGATGACTACGGATATCCGGTCTTTTTCCCGTGTAGTAAGGGTAACAGGGTCTGCCTTCTTGATCGGCGATTGTGTTGGTCGTCTGGTGGAGCGAGTTGGAGATCAGTAGTGTGGCTGGCGGCTCCTGTTGGTCCAGGTGTGAGATAAAATGGTGTCGTGGTTTCTCCTCCAGGAGTGAGTTCGTGCGGGTGTGTCGGTTGCTGTCTCGGCCTCCTCTTGATAGGCAGTCAAGATAAGTAGGTGGAGTGTCAGGAGGTCCCGTAGTCTGGATGGTTTGCGTGAATATAACTTGTTGATCTCGTTGTTGATTTTCTCCATTGTGAAGTCTTCTGTCTCTTTCCTATAGCTGTAGGTATGATGTCTGGTCGCTTGTGTAGTTAGCAAGTAGGTAAATCTTGCTTGGTCGTCTGGTGATATTTGCAGGTAGGTCGACTGGTCACTTGCGGCGGTAGAAGTAGGTAATATTGGTCTGGTCGGTATCTTGTTGTAAGAAGGTCGGTTGTATGCAGGTATCGGAGTGCGGGAAGAGACGTCCGCTCGCGACGGGTGCTAGACCGCAAGTGAATGAATCCATACACGTGTCCTGTAATAAAAGATGAAATATGTGTTTATGTAACAGCATCTTATAGTCAAAGTAATATTTTATCACTGTTGAGTTGAACACGTGCGCATTCTTGTATTGCTTTCACCTTCTTTTAAACTTTGACCTGAGCTAAGAAATTTATTAACCGTTTGTTATCAATGTTACTTTATTACATGCTCGTATTAAGCAATATATAATTCACACCCTGCACCCTCTTTAGCCTTTGACCCGAGCTAGGAAACTCATTAACCGTTATCAATGTTATTTTTCGTTGCTGTAAACAGACGCCTATGGACACCTGCAGAATCAAATCGCACATTGTTCAAGTCAAAGAACCCATTAAAGTAAATTGTAAATAATCCCAGGAAATGTCATTCCTGTTGCCTTTTGTTTCCAAACCATTGTCCAGTACGTAAGCTCTGTCTGTTAAACATTTTGTACTAAAATTACGACTTAAGTATATAGTAATGTTTTACTTTACGTAAAACACTATTAACTTCCTGTATTCATAATCAATAATTGATTATGAATACAAATTATAATCAACGCCCAAACCGCTCCAGCATCTTAGAAGGTAACTCTCCTGACAATCTACCTTCATGACATTACGGTCTATAAACGTAAAACTGTGAAGAATTACATCAAGGAGTTTCACAGAGTGTCCCAATTCTGGTAAGAAACTTGAGAAAAGTTAACATCATCAAACTGCACAGGATACCTTCAGCCAAATCACCTGTTTCCTCAAAGCACTCATCACTAGGACATAACAGATCGATCAAAATCCATTCCGCGATGTACGCGTTCGACATGCCTGGTATAGATATTAGTAAAATAATCGATTTGCATATAACATGATTGATTGCGGGAGTGACCAGATACCCCAAGTGAATCAGGCTTTACCGTGCGGCGCTCAGTGAAAGTAATGAAAAACTTAACGACATTTCCCTACTCAGGTTCTTTCAACGAAATTAGGTGCGCCTAAGTAAAAGACATCGTCCTCAACTCGATTGAACTTAGTTTGCCAAAAAAGTATCTAGCTACTTGTCCCGCTTCGATCCCTAAATGTGGCATAGGCTTTAGTATTTGGAAAAGTCGATTTAAGGTAATTCATTAAAAGTTGTTTTTACTATTTTCGATCAAGTGATTTAATTTTTTGCTGGTAATAACCATGAGGGATTTTTTTGACTCCACTGCCGAGGATTTGGGAGGTGGTAGTTTATATAAAACTGCCTTATTTCACATTAAAATATGATACTGCACACGTAATCATGGACGAATCGAAATTTTTACATGGATACACACTACACAGCAGTGGAGAAGAGTGGAGGTAGGCTGTTAAGATCACCCATAAATAGTGCACACTTAACTTTGTCAGTCATACTACTTGTTTTCATTGAAATAATACTACAATTTACTGGTTAGTTTTCAAAATTCTATTAAACCCAGCGAAATCCAAGCCATAATAGATACTAGTCAAAAAATACTCATCTATCTTTAAAATATCTCAAATTAAGTAATCAAATCATATTGAATTGAATTTGGATATTTTAAAGATAGAATAATATTTTATCTATTATAGTGTAGTTTAGGCAGGGTTTAATGAATTTTAAAAAAATAGCCAACAATATTATATGTATGTGTAATAATTATGTATTCTTAATCCAACGAAAACAAATAAGTATGAATGAAAACGTGTCCACAATTTTAGCGTATCGCCCAAAATATAACAAAACTATTATGGTTTGATTAAGGTAGGTTTTAATTGATTTTTAAAAAACTAGATTTCATAAATTGTAGTCTTAGTTCAATAAAAACAAATACGTATGACTGACAGAGTTTAATGTCCATTATTTATGGTGGATCTTAACAGCCTACCTCCACTCTTTGCTACTGCTACACAGATACCTTAAAATTGAATCCATCCACGACCACATATTAATATGTAAACTCTCAAAGAAATTGTATCATCCCAGACGATGTCTACAGGAGGCCTAGGGTCTTCATATCGAACCTATCACCATATCAATACTCCCCCACAACAGTTCCCATTAGAGGTGAGTTGGAAATATTGTCACCAGTTTGTGTACTCAAGTTTCGGATGAAACTACCCATACTCAGTATGTGCGGCCCAATAAACTTATTCCAAAAAACTTGTGATGATATCATCGCGAGTCGCTGTTCTGTGCACTCGCCAGTTGGTAGACTTTCAACACTATTGACATTAAATGCGCACGAACGAAATAGCACTTGAATATAGGTATATTTTGATGTATTAGTCTTCGAATGTATGAATAATAATAGGTCATAAATTTTGTGTTGCAGCACCGTGGTGAGATGACGCACAGGCCAAGGCCTGTTATATACTGCTCAAAACATGTTTAAAATTTTAAAAAAATCACTGTTATTCATTTTTGTTAACAATAATATTGTAACCCAGAAAAAAAACTCATAAATTTAAAATTTTGTAATAAATGGGACTTTTCGACAAGCGGAGTTCAGCGTATTTTTAGCGATTATATTGAAGCCGATGCACAGTCTGAGTTCCCTGATCCGATACGTATTTTAAAATACTAATAATATAGAGTTGGTTTTAGTTTCAGTTGAGTATGAAACTTTTGTCGCATACGCAAGTTTATATACTAAGTATTTTTTTATACTCGTAGTAAGTATACTTAGTCTTCAAAATCGACCAGTTTTCTCATCTCTAGTTCCCATTACCCTAGCTACTGAATTGTTTTCTCTCCACAACTACAAGACCAAACCACCATAAACATGTGGTATCAGATTCCGAACTACCCTCGAGGAAAAAATAAACAATAAAAGATAATGGTCAATCTACCCATAGACACTAGTAAGAGCGGGTGGACCCATTCACCCCACAGTGTAAAAATAATGTAATACCAATGCATAAAAACATAATGTTAAATCCAGACACAATCAATAATACTTCTCGAGGGTATGCTATCTGTATGCTGAATCCAATAAGAGACCTTCAACTAAACAGCGAAATCATTTATGTGATGTTCTGAATCTGGAGTGCGCTCATGGTAACGAAACACGAAATATTATTTATATTTATATCAGTGACAGTGACATAAAGGCCAACGTACTGATTAAGAGACCCCCAACGTTTACGATAAAAAAAATATAACAATCAATTTTAATTTTCCAAATTAAAATTCAGGAATTTATTTTGTTATGCTTTGGGTAATATTTTACAGTATGTTTGTGTAAAATGCAATATTGGCTTTATTGACTGATTTTAACTCTTTAGAGGCCTCCTTTTAAATTTTCAAATGATTTGACTGACGCGCCGCTGTACATCTGTCTACTTTTTCGTTCCCTATTTTACACGGCCAGTATCTATTTAATATAAAAAATCAAAATAATATGATTGTTTGATTTCTGTTTTATACTTGGCCCCATCGGACATAATATGCGTATAACAAAATAAATACACAGTTTGTTCAAATTATCTTTCCTGCCAATTCCAATTTTGAATATTCACGACAGATAAAGTTAAAGTTTACTACAAATTTTGGATTCGATTTTAATTTTATGTTCTCTTGTTTGACTTAGCTGTCAGAAATATTTCCATTTTGACACGTTGTGATAATAGATTCAAATATTTTAATATTGAAGAATGGAGAATGTAATTATTATTCTTTTGTAATTCTTATGTAATTATAAAAATACTTTATGTCGTCATCAAATGTTTAAAATATATATAACGGATAATAAGGCTTTAAAATTATATAAATAGATTATCTACAACGTTTAAGGTATGTCCAGGATCATGCTTTGAAAATAGAAAAAAGCTCCATTTTGACCCACGCTGAGCACGTCCGCCCCTAACTAAAATAAATGTATATTATTGACCATACATAATTTTGAAAAACACTTATGAGAAAATATGAAAAAAATCTTTTTTTTTTTGAAAAAAGTAAGACATCCGGCAGAAATCGAACCTGCATCACTTGGGTTTACGCCTCTTCCGCGCATTGTCCACTATGCTACTAGGTGACATACTAATTACGACAAATTTTAACTATTGGCCTTTTAATACCTGCTCATCAGCGCTCTTTCAGATCAAGCTACTATTGGCAATCGGTTTTTGTTTATTAAATCAAAGTAGATACCTACTACTTCAATTACTAACCGACGTCACGGTTCTCTCCAATATTTTATGATGTAACTTACTCGAACTTGATAATAATTTTTAATTGACTATTTCTTTTATTCAATGAATAATTCACAAGATTTAAGAATGTACCATTCTAATTATTGAACATACATAATTTTGAAAAACACTTCTGAGAAAATATATTATCACCAATAGAAAAAACTTTTCAAAATCTTTTTTTTTTCTATTGGTTATAATATATTTTCTCAGAAGTGTTTTTCAAAATAAAATTATGTAATAAGCGTTGAACTATCACGCCGTGGGTCTCAGGTTTGAATCCTGGGTTTGGCAAGTACGCATATTGTTTTTCAAGTTGTATGTGAGTCATGGTATGGACCTAATAGGTTGAGCAAGTGGCTGACATCCATTTCTCGTAAAAAACAAAATCTGTTAATACAAACCTCTACTCTGTGTAGGCCCATATGATCATATTAGGATCGGACATGGTCGGGATGTTCAATAATTAGAATGGTACATTCTTAAACCTTGTGAATTATTCGTTGAATAAAAGAAATAGTATATTTTGATCAATGAAGCGACCTTGTACAAAGCCAAATATTTCACCTAGTTAAATACATTGTTATGATTCTTATATTATAATATAAATTGATATTTGTGGGTTTCCCCTCGTATCTTTCAATAATGGCGGGAAGCCACCGTCTATTCGTTTATGGAGGGATTTGTATATTTTTTCACGTCTGAAAGGGAGCCTATTTACATAAGGATGGTAATTTATCTTTTCAAATTTCCTCACCGGAAACCGGACGGAAATGTTTCAATTTCAACACTGTCGAGGTGAGCATACAGTTGAAAATAAATACGTATAATATATTATATAATTTAACGCAAACCCACGACACATCATGACGCTCAGTCATGACCTATCCAACACGAATATCATTTATTTCTATCGTCATCATCAGATGGAGTCGATGTACTAATAAATTTTAGGAACAAAATATAATATGACTAGTATTATCACCCGGCGCTCCCCGGGAGTGGAATGGTTTAAGAGCATACATAAGTGAAACGGCAAATAATGTTCAACGGTAGGTGGGAAGAAATTTTTCACTCGACGCCAATCGGAGACCGACTGTCGAGGTGTAAGCACGTCAATTTGTTTTGTGATGGCGTCGGAGGAATATATTCTTAAATCGTGTAAAGATGACTAAAAAACGTTACCCATTTACTTGAAAAAGAAAACTTGTCAATGAATATGCTATTATTATTCTTAATATAACAATAACATAACATTAAATGGACGCATGTTGGATTTATATGACAAATTATATTTCGTTCGGCACGCGCCATTTGCACAATCCGTGCATCGCCTAGTCACGATCTTTTTAGACCATTCCTCAACTGAAGTATAGCCTGATATTTGAAAATAAATTTCTAAATTTAATACGTAGAGTGCTAAGGATTGAATTTTAAAAAAGTAAAAAAAAATATAATTTTAGAGATTTTTTTTATTTTTCACATATTATGGTAAGTATATTTTTGTACATTTATTGCATTTAAATATCTTAAAAAGTAGTACATATTCAATTTATTATTTTAAGGCGTTTCTATATAATATAAATATCCATCCATAATATCCAAAATATATAGATTTTTACTACTCCCCACTCTTACCGCTCTATACAACAATTGTCCGTGAGTGAAGCATTCTGATCTAATGTCGTAGCATGCGTAACGCGTCGCCCGCGCCAACCTGCTGATTAGCGATTCTAATAACACAATTATTTGCATCTAACTTTGCCATTTGACGTCCGATCGAGCTGAAATAAACGCCAATATTTTTTAAATGTACAGATTCTAGCGATATTTTCATTAAAAAATGGGGGTTGCAGGCCCTGTAAGTGGCGGCTTTTTTTCGCAAAAAACCGTAAAACTGTCCCCCGGGTGCAACTGGCAATATACTTTATTATCTTAAAAATAAAACTCTCTTATACTTATTAAATTTTTTTACTTTTTTAAATTCAATCCTTTGCACTAACTAGTACGTATTAAATTTATAATTTGTATTATCAATTAATATTAAACCATTCCACTCCCGGGCAGTGCCGGGTGATACTGCTAGTTCATTATATTATTATTGACTCGCTTGTCACTAATTCTGACGGATAGAGTTTGTAATATAAATTAATAATATAAAATCTCCAAATATATTTTTTTTTAAAGCATGAGGCTTTTAGAATCCATCGCGTATATTATACATATAAATATATATTATATCAGACATCAGTCGTTTATATTATATATTTAATTGGGTAAACAAACGCTGTGCATTTTTTGATAATATCAAAAGGTCTATCGTTATTGACGGTTTCAATTCCAATATTTGTTTTACAAACAAAATTCGCCGCGAAACGTAATATCAAAGGATCGAAGCGCGTATTTTCAGGAGAAATTTTACAAAATATTCGATCGAATTTTTTATTCATTATTTTCATTCATCCAACGCCATCTCCTGACTGACGTTGGGTACCAACAGACCTTTGTAGGAAATAATGATTACATCAAACCCTCGTTTGATGGAAATTTTTATTCCTGAAATGATGTCCGTAAATCGAAATGCATGTCTGATTCACAGTTATCCCTCCGACCGCCAAATTTTCGAATTAAAAAGTAATCGTAATTCGAATAAGCTTTCGAAGTGAGATTTAAGAATTTATAAAATAGTGTATTATATGTAAAACTTTTTTCACTATTCCGATACTGATAATAATTAATAAACTTATATTAAAGTTTTACCTGGATATATTTCCCCTAAATGGAACAATTTGCATAATATGTATAGTACCAGTGCCTAGTAATTACATAGATCAACACTCGTACATGCTGTGATATGGCCGTCATTTTAAAAAATGGTGGACGTTTTTTAATTAAGGCTGACAATATCGAAAAATGTTTCAAATGAAAGTTTAAGATGAAAATGAAATGACCATGAAAATATATTTTAATCTTATCGTTTGACAGCTTATGGATTCTTAGGTATTCTTATAGTTCTTAATTTTTTTCTTCAATTTGTATAATATTATATGTCCACTGCTGAATATAGGCCTTCTCTATGTTTAAATAATTAATACAATATTAAAAAAATCATAATATTGGAAACGCGGATCACTAAAAGCTATGCCATGGAGTAGAACAAAACATGAATTAATTAAAAATGATATAAAATACTTACTTCACCTTTTCACGCCCTAGAGCACAATGTGACGCCACTTCCCACGGTCCATAGCCACGTTTTGCGCCTCCTGCCATGTGAGACTTGCAGCACGTAGATCAGTTTTGTATCACCGCTAAGGGGCAAGAGAAGATAGGCAATGGCGACGAACCCTCGAGGTTATGCAACAGGAGTATCGCACACCCTGTTGGTGTCCAAAATTCATTCTTCGTGAGTACTTCAATCACCGAGGGCTGCCGTGTCTGTTCACGAACACGGGTGTTTGCAACGCGGTCGTACAAATGTATTTCTAAGATTCGGTGGAGACATCGATTCTCAAAGCTCAAAAGTCAATTTGGAGCTTGATAAGATTCCATGTCTCACACACATACATGAGCACGGATAGCATGCACGCGTTGAACAAACGACATTAGATCCTCACAGAATACTGCCTTGACCTACATGCGACTCCAAATTGGCTTAATGCAGACTTCGCCATATCCATGCGAGTTCCAACCTCACTGGAAAGACTGCAATCGTCGGCAACTGTGTTACCTAAGTATTTGAACATGTTCACCAGCTTGATGAGAAGACCGGAAACCCGTAGAGGTAGTGTTGACGTCAATGCATGTTTTACTTAATATTATATTAATATGTTAACCGTTTTTTTAGCTTCTATTTCCAAAAAGAATCTTTATTTTTCCATTCTTTGCCTTTAGTATCGAATCTAGTGTATTTTTGATAAGCGGAAACGGAAATAAACAATCGTTTTTCGAAATAAAGTAAATCTAATTTTGAATTTCGAATTTTAAAAAGAACACGTCGCTCAAATAATGAAATGTCTTCTAAAATAAAAGACAGATGCTTATAGCAGAACATTATGTTGAATATTTTTGAATTTTGAATGAGAAATATCCATTTTATAATTACGTTGAATGACTTCCTGTGGTTATTTTCGTGCTTCTGATAAAAATGAAATATCAACATATTCGCTCCTTCAAGCGGAGTTGCCATCTTTCAATTTATTTATAAAACACGTTCACGGGAAGTAGATAAGTACTTAATAATGTTTTCATTTTGCCGCGAGATCAAATAGAAAGTGTTTTCACGTTTTCTTCCGCGGTTTTCCTCAAAATATGTCGCACTTCGACTTGCTACCTTTTTATTAATAATTTATATTATTTTTTCTCGAAAAATATAAGTTAAGTCTTTCAATAAAATATTCCGAGGATGGCCTGGATGATTTCACTGACGGATAGAGATTCACATAAATAAGTTGAACCGAAACGTGGGTGTAAAATTATTTTACTGCAACGGTACAGTTCGGTTATGAGGAATACAGCGGAAACACATTTTGAAAATACCCGATATACTGGATTATTTGTTAGTTTGGGTTAGTTTAGGTTGGGTTAGGTTAGGTTAGGTTGGGTTTGGTTAGGTTAACCTAACAAATAATTCAGTATATCGGCTATTTTCAAAATGTGTTTTCCGCTGTATTCGAACTGTACCAAATATTTTGTTTTCGGGTACAGTTTGCCAATGAGCGATTTTTATTGACAGTAACTACTACATATTCTTTATATAATGTCCAAATCGGATTTGACACTCACGGTGGCTGCTCGGCTTAAGCGTTGGACTATAACGCCGTGGGTCCCAGGTTCGAATTCTGGGGCTGGCAAGTACACATATTGTTTTTCAATTTGTGTGTGTCAGGGTATGGACCTAATACGCTGAGCAAGTGGCTGACATCCATTTCTCGTAAAAAACAAAATTTGTTAATACAAACCTCTACTCTGTGGAGGTCCATGTGATCCTATTAAGATCGGACATGGTCGAAAGAAGAAGAAATCTGATTTAATGGATTTATTGTTTCCAAATTTATTTTAATGCCTGATCAAAAACTGATCATAAGTGCGAGTAAAAAAGCATTCGACACGCGTGTAATATCCACAATAAGCGTTAGAATAAGATAGAAGACATATATATATATATATATATATATAATCGACTTAGGGGCCGTCCATATATGATGTCACGCTCGAGGGGGGTGTGAGAAAATGTGACGTCACAAAGTAAACAAAAAATATAAAATCATCTGAAATAAAAATAAATCTGATAAATATTAAAAAAAGAACATTTTTTATATTTTTAACATTTAAGGGGGGGGGGGTTAAAAATAGCCAAAATCTTGTAACATCATAAATGTGGACGGCCCCTTAGTAAATCTAGAAGTGAAGTCGCTAAATATTGATTTGACGTATGTGCTTAACGCCTCACATGCTCAGCGTAGGTCAAAATGGAGATTTTTTAGCTATTTTCAGAGCATAACCCTGGACATTCCTTAAACGTTAACTTAAAAATCTTAACACCACTGTACATGGATGTACTGAAAGATGACTATATTCTAAAACATTAGATCGAGAGGTTTAAAAGAATACTATTTTATGTAATAAAAATACTTTATGCAGTTATCAAATGTTTAAAATAAATATAAAGGATAATAAGGCTTCACAATTATATAAATAGATTATCTACAACGTTTAAGGAATTTCCAAGATCATGCTTTGAAAATAACATAAAATCTCCATTTTGACCTACACGGCGCACGTCCCCCCTTAAGGCAAAACAGGTACCTAAGTAGTACACATTGCAGAAATGTATAGTAGGTATTTTTATGCGATTATAAAGTTACTGGTCAATATTAAAATATGGTTAACTGTATTGTGTTTAAATTTGGTAACCGTATTGAGAAGCAATATTAGTACTAAATACAATTTTGATTCTAGTGTGCTTTTACACCCAAAGAAAACTGTTTCATATAGCCAGACAATACCCTCAATCTTTATTATTATTGCTCTGAAGTTTGGCATAATTTTCATGACTCAATTCTTATGGTATGATCGACGTGTTGGATATGCGTGACATAATATACTAAACTACTATACTATACAGTTGAATGAAGTATATAAAACAATACTGTTGTAGAAGTATAGCACGGATTATGAAGGGTATGCCTATGCCATCTTTCTATCGGATTTGTATTAGCTGGTTTAGTCTTGGAGCTTTGCCTAATCTAGGCAAACAAGCGCTTGCAGTTTTGAATGACGTCAGATTCCAGCGAATAGAATAATCTAGACTAAATTGCAGTGATACTCAAATGTGGGTCACGACGCAGTGCAAATATTCCCAATCTTTTAGTAAAAGTGAAGTAAAGTTCCTAACTTTAGCAAGATAGATTAGATTATCAACAATAATTGTCATATTCTTCCCATGCATTTAATACGGCGATCTTCGTTACGTTGTCTTCTGTGCTGAACAATCACAATATGGATTCACATATTACAAAATACGGCGTAGTCCTCTGATTCGTTAACCGTTGCTTTTTCGGTGGATAATGAACTGGGAATGATGTACTTATGTTTTTTCATTCAGACGTACCTACTGTAGTTTTTTCGTTATGAAACTACGGTAAACTTCTCAGTCATTTTTCATTCATTTGAAACGTCAACATTATTCACCATGTAACTCCAAATTATTTTGAGGATAGATCTACACAGCCCCAACTCTTCGTAATATCTTCTTATTTAGGGTCCATTCCATAGAATATAACAGCAAACCATAAACCTGAAAGCAACATGATTTGATTTACCATATCTCCACCCGCCATGTAATATGCAGTCGCGGTTTGTGCACGGCTCCCTTCCATGACGCTATAAACGTGTCAGAATAAAAAGATTTTAATGCCACACTTCCTTGGCCCGAAACGATGCTGCACGGGGCTGATATATCAACCATGCAGTGACCATAGTGCTTAAAGAAAGAGTTTTAGAAAATAAAAGGAATCTTCACTTGCTCTGCACATAAAGTGTACTCTGTTCAGAATTATTCCGTGAGAAAAGGTAAAGATTATAATATCACATTTAAAAGTTGCATTTATTAAAAAGTGTCTTTTAACTTCAATGCAACAGTGATATAACTGAAATAACCCACTCTTAGTGATGTTATATTTAAAATCTTACCATTATCATCTATAAGTAGGAGAAAACAACGAAATAAACATATAGTAATTAAAGATTTGATTTGTATGACACAATTATTAAAGTTCAATTATCTCGAAACTAGTGTTTTTGACTTATCCCATTGTTGCTTTCATGCAGCGAATTACACAGTCTTTATGTCAATGTCTGGATTGCGAAGGAGCCATGATCCCCATAGATTACCTACTTCCAAAAGCCAGTCTTCGTCACTGACATAATATATATACACAATTACAGAATGGCTCGCGATAAAATATTCCTTAAAGATTTGGTTATGACAAGTGTCTTTTCTTAACACCGTTTAAGTCTATATTATGTTCCATATTGGTCCGGAAATATTGGTATAATAGGTAGACATAAAAGGGCTTTTCACGGCAATTTGATACGGCAATTGTATTGCTGTTAAAAGTTCCCCAAAATACGAAAATAGTAGTCTACGTTGCCGAAACTTTCCATCTATTGCCTTTGCTTTCTGGCAGCATGGTTGGTCGATATATCGAATATCGAACACAATCGAAAATACGGCAATAATTGCTAGTTAATCTATTTCATTCTCGCTTTGCTCCATATGTGCGTCTCTGTTTGACCTCACCCCTAGCAACAATAAAAACATTTGTGACAGCCGATTCGACAATGCATTGTTATAATTTTTCGACGTGTCGTTATTAATATTATTATGGTGTTATTACTAAACGTCAATTCACACTACGTACAATGAATAAATGGACAAACGACAGGGTATTGGAGCTTATTAATGAGGTGTATTTACGTCCGGAGCTATAGAACATAGAATCCAAACTATAAAATGATCTTAATATGAAAAGTCAACTACAAAGAAAGCTGCACAAACGTCAAATTTTGACATTCTTAATAAATAATTATCAATAACTAATTCCTGGTTTATATTACTTATTGTTTCACGTTTGTTTAAAGTAGGACCCGATCCAAACCCTTCTTTCATTTTGGATTAATTTGTCTAGGTAGGTATGTGATTATTTTTTATATGGTGCAGAAACTTTATTACCGGCCGTTGTTGTCAAGTGTACGCACGAAATACATCAGCCTCACTTGCCCGACACTGATGACGGGTCTTACATTGCCCAGCAACTGGGAAATGGTTGCATCATCATCATTTGACAATTATATCGGCAATCTGCAATTTTTGATGCTCGTTTACGGGCCCCTTAAGATAAGAAATTTTTAGACTGTCTTAAACTCAGAACCCCATCTTAGTTTAGACAGACAGACAGGGAAAAGATGGTCAAAATCATCGCAAATATCCGATAACACATTATA
The DNA here is from genome assembly GCF_057557595.1 of Rhyacophila brunnea. Lineage (NCBI taxonomy): Eukaryota > Metazoa > Arthropoda > Insecta > Trichoptera > Rhyacophilidae > Rhyacophila > Rhyacophila brunnea. Next base: position 14,717,479 of record NW_028232893.1, on the reverse strand, counting down.
TGCCACAGAAAGAAAAATATGCACATAATACTACTATGTGGCTACTGGTGACAAACGTACCTACTTACATATTTTTCAGAAACGTGCAAATTATAACAATAAACACGTTTTAGCATTCTTTTATACAACACGTAAAACACATATCATAAAAATAGACACGGAAATCAAAGTCCGAGGAACGTTGCTGGAGGCCGTAAAATAGTATTTTTTTACGATTTTTACGTGTTTCATTCTAAGTAGATTTCAATGTAGCCTTTTTTGTTCGAACATCGTTTGTTTGCTAACATGACATACGGTTTTTTTTTTCATTCAGCAACTTTTATTTTTATTGTAAATTTTTTGTCACTTTTTAAGCCATTTCCTTCAATAATACTCTCCTGATATTTAATATTATTTAAATGTAGTGTTGACGTCTTCAGCATCTACCTCTAGAGATTCAGGTTCTCCTTTTTCCGTCACTTTATTCATCATGTCTCCACATCCATTATTTGTGGCATAAAGGATTTTAAGACCAATCTCCAAAGATCTTGGTTGGCGTGCACTAGAATGTACAAAAGTCTAGTTTCTATTATGGTTAAGTGTTGATAATAAAAGACATAAGACTCCGCAAAAGCTAAGAATGTTTTCATTGTAGAAACTAACGTAAACTGGCTAATCAATATATCCACCTAAAATGGTGTGTTGTATTGTAATTAATAACTTAACCAAAACAGGTCACTTGGTTTTTTTAATGTATACTTCGCACGGTTTCAAGACCGCCAAGGTTTGAATAAAAACCAACAGACTCCTTCTAGATCCTAGAACGATTGTTTACCCGAATATATAAGTGTTTTTTTTTTCATGCAATTACTAAACGATTAATTTAGTTTGATTATTTATACCACATCATTCTTGTTGTTGGAGGCTAATGAAAAGCTTTACCGTATCCTTATTCCCATTTCTGTATTTAATTTAATCTTTAAAATAAAATAAATGCGTCCGGTTAGGTCTCAACCGTGTAATTCGTTGTTATTTACCACTCCGCTTGTAATTAAATCACAGCCCATAGCACTATGTCGTCCATTGGAAGGTAAAGGCACATTTAGACAAGACGAATGATCATCCGCAGGGAATTAATTGAATGCAGGCATTCATTTTTTGTTCACAAGTATCACCGGAAGTGAAATACTCAATGCGTTCCAAAATGGCGTCAAGGGAAATTTAGGTGCAGGTTGCAAATTCAAACAATGTGTGATTGTGTGTTATATGAATGCAGAAATTTCACCGAGAGAAAGAGGAATAGGAAAAAGAGTCGTTGGTGGATAAAACCATGGGTAATGCGACGTAATATCATGGAAATGTGATGACAGTACGCAGGGACGCAGTGCGCATGCGCAGTATTTTGCAATCATCTGTAGTGATCGAAAAATGATCAAAAAGTAGAACACGTTGAATTTCATTCACTTTTGATTCCGGATGATCACTTTCGATGATTCGTTGATGAATGTGCGTTCCCACGGGTCACTGGGGATGATGATTCCTCCACGATGATCGTCAAAAGTGAATCATGTAAACCAAATGTCTAAAAAACTGTATATACTGTCGAACTTGGTTATTACGAGGAAGATGGGACTGACTGAATTTGCTCGTTATAAGCGGTACTCGTTTATATCAGAGAATATGTATTTTTAAATGAGCGGTCACATAACAAAAAGTCGAAACAAGTCGAAAAAACGCCGAAAATAAAAAATCTGAAAACCATCGTAAACATCCCCGAAACAAGCATGGCCTTCATAAACTACAAAATAAGTTGCTTATTGTAATGAACGCTGATAGGTACCTACGGACTTCACAAACCTTGAATTTTTCAACCATGTGCGTGGATACTTTTTCATTATTGTAGGCGAAAACAACAATTAGACACTTAACTAGTGTCAAAAACTTAATTCGTCCCACGGCGGCATCCTGTCCGATCGGATTTTATTGCTTAAGGTCGAAATATTTTTAAACGATCGACGCATTAACAGTATTTTAGCTCGGAATATCCGATAAGTTGCTCGCTATAACAGTGAATAAATGTATGGAGAAAATCATAAACCAAATGTCAACGAATGTTTTCTCATTACATTCGAGATCTCGCTATGTCCGAGAACGTAATAACCGAGTTCGCTCTATCTACTTAAACTGACATTCAGTATACATAATTAAAAATATCCCCTCAGATATACAAGTAGTGGGAAAATGAATCTTTTGTTAGAAGAATCCATCATCTTTCCTCCATAAATTCTGATTAGTTTTATAGAGTAATTTTAGAATAATATGTAATCCATTGATGAGAAATATTATATTAAATTTGTTTAACAGTTTGCCTTTTGAGCAACTGGCCAATTAATGGGTATTATTCAGGATATCTTCTCTCCCCCATATTATAAAATGGGAAACGCCGTATTAAGCCGCTCTTCAAAACGTATCATCCAACGTTTCTAATCTTTGCTGCATACATCAGACTACTCCTCGGGGAATGCATCTCGTTTAAATTTATAATGGAGTCATGAAGCCGTAACTTGGCTTGGAATTTATTAACTCGATTCTAAAAGTGTTAATACCCTCGTCCTTTGTAACAATAAATAATATTTTAATTAACTTATAGAAATGATTTCATGTAGCTACTGACTTTTTCATAACTAAACTAAATTTACATGTGAGATAAAGGCATACAGGTATGTCTGTGATTTAGGTACCTACCTTGTTATAGCACGTTTTGAACAAGGTTGCTATAATTAGTTCAATACTATTGGGTTAATTTATTAGACAATTGTATAATTAGGTGTATTGTAACATACACAACTTAGGCGGCTCTCGTGGTGCAGTGCGTAAGGCGCTTGCCTTCCACCCGAGAGTTCTGTCTAGTCAGGACACAATATTTCGTCACTGTTCTGACAGAAGACACTAATTCGAAAAAATGACATATTGAGTTAGTTATACCAAAATGTTCCTTATTTCAAACTTTATCGTCTGGAAACCTTCTTAATAAATAAACAGTCTTTATTTTAAAGTCATTCTCTTTACGATTATTTAAGTAACTCACAGGATAGACCATTTCAAACATTATAACAACTTCAAAGTCAAATTACTCAAAACTAGTATTCTCCAGTTAGTGTGTTCTGCCAGAACAGAGACGATTTATGTGTTTTTCTCAAAGTCTGGGTGTTTATGATTGTTCAAAAATTACTAACAACCACCTTGTACGAAAAAGTAAGGACATGGTTATTAATAATTCTAAAAATAAAAAAAAACATACACAACTTAACAGTATGAGGTCTGATACAAGTCTCATTATATTGGAATAGACACTCAACATATAATAATATTATTATTATATATTGAGTTCGACTGTAGTGTGATTATTGTTTTATTCGCTGAATGATACCAGTCCCACTGAGAAACAATCCAAATTATTTAATAGTCATCTTCAGAATAAAGAAATCACTCGCCAATTAAAAAATGAAGATAAAGCAGATAAACATCTACATTATTATTAATAAAAGACTTTTTGAATAAAAAAATGTTAGTTAATAGGAAGATAATATCCTTCTAAATAGTTAAAATTATTAGGATTTCAATAGTAATAAGTAAAGTTGCTAATAATTGATATGAATTCTTTCCCACGTAAAGTGAGACATGTGGTAGTTGTCTCATTAACGGGTGTTTGGAAGTCGACGTAAAGTCGGACAACTGCAGTTCTACCAAAAGTATATAATTTAGAAAGAATGTAATAATGGGTAAATAAACTATGTATAGTATTTATAATACTCCCTGAATTTCAGGTGCCTAGTAATAAAAATATAGAAGTTCAATAGAAAACAAACTATTTTTACTTTAAATAGCTCTCCTGTAAAACTACGTTTTTGTAAATGTCCGTGTTTACGTAGGGACCGTCGATATGATACTGAATAGACATTAATTGTTTTACTTGCGATATATTTACGCGGACAAGGATTAGGGGAGCCCCCTAATCAACAAATGTTACACAAAACATCATAACTATTGACCCCGTGATGTTTACACCACAATTTATATTATTACTTCCCACAATATTGTGAGAACATAGCTAGTTCTTAAAATTACATATAAATCTATTCTATAATCAGTACTTAATCTAAAAGGTATCCCTTATTTATTTTATATTAAAACATCCCTTACTATATTAACAATATAACATATTACTGTGGTAATTTGGTCAGTTATTGACTTACATTAAATCATATCATATATTATAATATTACACATCTTATATAATATTTAAACACACTTATCTTAAAAACGAGTACATACTTCAATATAATATAAACTTTTATAATCTCTACATAATAATATGATGTAAATTATAATAAACAAATAATAATTACAAGATAAAAAGAACTTTTTATATACAACGTTTTTGAATTTTCTGTTGAATCATATAAACTTGACTTGACTAGCTTAAACGATCAAAAAAAATTGTATTTGATAGAAATAATACTGATATGTCATTTTGACACTCATATTGATTTCCATAGTAACGCACGTATATATTAATAATTTAGTTGTTAGGATCCTAGCAACCAATAATAGTGGATTGGATTACGGATGTCTTCCGAAATAACTTTTCATACAAAACAGAATTAACTGAAAATGAATATAATTCTACTTAAAAATGGCTAAACGTATTAAAAAATGCATTGGCATCATGTTCTGATATATTCTAAAAGTTTCAAATGTCTAGCTAGTCGGGAAGTTAGTTAAAAATCGATTGCAAGATTTGTACCGGACAAACAACCACCGGACAAATAAGAATATGACCTAATAAAAACGTTGTAAAAAATACATAATTCGAATACACTTAAAAAATACACAAATTAAAACAAAATCTTGAAAATCAATATAGTTGCCGTGCGTGATTCAAACATTGAATTTCGGTCAATATGCTTTGTCAATTTAGCCACCTACACCATACCTAACTAGGATGAAATTAACTAATAATCGTGCAACTGAACCAAAAAAGTTTAACTAAGCCGTTTTATAATTTTCACAAATGCTGCTGGATTTTGTGGTTTCAATCGAAGTAAGGGGCCCACGATGGCCGAGCAGTAACGTGTCGGCCTATAATATCGTGGGTCCGGCTCTAGGAAAAAAATGTTTTTCAACGTGTTTTTGGACCCAGAGTATGGACCTAATTGGTTGAGCAAGTGTCAACTTCCATTTCTCGTAAAAACAAAATTTCTGTTTATACAACCTTCATTTTTGGAGGCCCATATTCTTAGAATTGAACATGGTAAAAAAGGTACCAATAATTTATTTTTAGCGTCAGGATTTCTCCAAATTTTAGCTTCAACATACTAACCCTTACCAATGCTTTTAAATTAAACATTTTTTTTTCATCGAATAAATCGTGATAATTGAGAATGTAACATTCTTTATAAGTTGGAAACATCTCCGAGACATAGGTACATATTGAAAAAAAATCGGTTTGTGTACGTATGTACGCGCGTTAGAAGTTATACTTCTTAACGTAACAAAACAAAAACAAAACTTGTGATAAACTAGATTATTTTACTAGCTCTTAATTATCTTGTTAAATTACACACTCAAGAAAAGGGACTGCTTATTGGAACGCCGTTGGTTTATTTCTAAACACTCTAACGTATATTACTAAATTATATATTGGTTTCTCGTTGTTTTTATTTTTAAAGTACCAAATGTCAATCTGACGTTTAATTTTTGTTTACGTAAGGAATCGCGAATGGCCAACAATAATAAATTCGCTGCCTAGGCAACGGAACAATCCTTAACTATAATATTATACTGTATAATCGTCACTATTGCAGTAACATTCTGTAGCGTAAAGGTAGTGCGTTCGGCTGATAAACGAACAATCGGTGGTTCGAATCCAATCGAGTGCGTTTTTTTTCGTGTGAAAAAATAAATTAAGTGTTACATATCACACGCCAAAAATACACTCTGATCTGATTTCCCAAACGCGCCAAAAGAAGTATAACTTCAAAAAATATATAGTGCGCTGGACAAGATTTGAACTTGCATCCATGCATTAGGTCCCAATTTATCACAATTACAAATCAAATTATGTTATGACCGTAAATAATCGAATGACCAGAGGTTAGTGGTTGTAAATTTGAGTGGACTATAATATATTACAGTATAGTTAGGTTCGTATCCGGAAATTTGTACGTAAACAGTTCATCGTGGGACACTTATTCGTGCGCCGTAGTACGTGAAACATGAGTTCGTGTAACATTTAATCAAATGACGAGTTCTTCGTTGAACATTTCACCGTGGAGTATATTTGTACGTATGCTACAACATGTGGCGAATTTTATGAGATGTCTTTACTAGGTTAGGTTAGGGTTAATCTAATTGCAACAGTACGATTTGCAAACTATCGCCGCATTTTGTAAGATACGTACAAATATATTCCACAGTGAAATGTTCAACGAAGAACTCGTCATTATTTGATTAAATGTTACACGAACTCATGTTTCAAGTACTGCGGCGCACGAATAAGTGTCCCACGATGAACTGCATACGTACAACGTACATGTAACCTAACCAGTTAAGTTAGGGCAGGGGTCGGCAAACCGCGGCTCTTTGCCAAATTCCCAATTCCCATTTTTTTCAAAAACTTTTGCAAAATTCACAATTTTAATTTTTTATCATTGATTTGTGCACTTATTATATTATTTATAATAACATTATCGCGAGACTAATTTTTCCTCCGTGATGGTTAATGCAAAAAGGTATGATTGTTGTTGTTTTAAATCCGCCCATTGTAATAGTCGTCAATTTAAATATTTCTCCATTTGATATTGACACGAGCACTTTTGAAATACAATTTTATTGGTGGATTTAACGATCATAGAGTTATGGAGCTACAAATTTGTAGGTCTTGCCACCAATATTGAGGATTTGGAGAGAGAAAAATGCAATTTAATTTCACAACACAAGATGAGTATTTGGAGTCGCGCCTGAAATTAAAAACTACAAGTTACATACCAAACACACAGAAACTCTCCAAAGAAATACAAGGAAGGTCATTGTTCACATTAGTTTTAAGGAATGCGTGAAAATTAAATGTAATTCATATTCTGTAAAAATTACATTTATAATTTCAACAATAAAAATTTACGTTAGTTTTATTCGGGAAATCTTCTTCGCTTAATAAATAAACAATTATAAAATGTAATTAATTCATTTAAATAAATCATATTTATAAGAATATACGTATGGCTCTTGATTTTTTTTTAACCGTTGTGCCACTCATATTTGGCTCCATTGGTCCAAAAGTTTGCCGACCCCTGGATTAGGGTAATGCTGTGAAGGTAAGAAGAAAGTTGGAAATAGGTATTTGTCGCAAACAGTTACTCTCCCTTGAACATATTTTTTTTTAATTATTTAATTGTGGGTTGCTTATGAGACGAGAAAATAAATTTTAATTGTAAAATATTATGTAATCCATTTCCTACGTGTTTTCTAATATATATTATTTCATAAAACAAGTCTTAGTTCTTTAGAGAGAAATATAAAATATATATTGTGCAGTTTTCCTGTTGAAAACGTGTCTCCAGTCAATTTACGACTTCGCTTTTGCATTGTTTTATATAACAAAATGTTCGTTGAACTTTCAACGTGAGTTATTTCCAGCGGAAACGTTCGTTTTGAACACAATACAATGCTGTATATTGTATACCTACTACACTACTAATATTATACATGTACATAAGATAGTGACGAACTATATTTATTACAAGTTCTTTTATTAAAAATTTTACAATATCATAATTTATGTAAGTATATTTAAATTCAGTAAAATTTTATCAGCCGGATATTCCAATTTTGAATAAATAATCCTGATAGGTACTCATTTTATACAAGATTTAAAAAAAAAAAAAAAAAAAAACGAACGTAGAATCTCATGTCATTTGCATACTATCTACATATCTACGGAGTTGAATTTAGTGTCTGTAAAGCGGTCGTACAAGTGTATCCCTAATATTCGGCAAAATACATCGATTGTCAAACCTCAAAATCGAGACCTTTCTGTCTTGCTAACAGATAACAGAAGTAGAAGTAGCGGCATTTGGTCCTCACAGAAGCGACTCGTAATATTTTATGACGTCAGAGAATGCGACACTTCGCTCTCTTGTGACTCAGCCTCAAGGACTCCGTTGACGTAACCAACCCTCTATTACCCTGAAACAGTGCTACAATAGCGATATACGCTACTTAGTTCTCACACGGCAAGAAGCGCGGGATTTGATGATGGACCAAGGAAAGTGTCGAAAACTAGTGCTTATACCTTATGCTCCGATACTGGCGCATAATATGCGCTGAGATATATTATATCAAACAAAATCACAGAACAATTCATATAACAAGTCACAGTGGAACCGCCCAAGTATCGCTACATGCAAGATGCTAGATGACCTGGAGTATGGCTGTAACTCCTTCGGGGAAGGCATACATACCGCATGACTATATGATATGTTCCGTAGTCTGAATCTCTTCACACTCTTTCAAACCCCACTTGTGCTTCATATAAGCACACCCAGTACATCCGTAACGTGTACATAAGTTGAACTCATGGGAGCTCTATATCACCAGATTCCTCACCACAGATCTATGTTATTCATGTGTCGCCAAACTTCTTCAGACCCATTGTATCTTTAAACCAGCCGTTTTTCGGACGTCTTAATTTTATTTATTTAAAAAAAAATACATAGATACGTATAACAAATTTTTAATTTAAACGTTCACAACAATAATATGACATTTAGAATTAAAATATAAGGTACATCTGCTGTAATATAAATACAAACTAATGAATAATCTTACAGAGAAAAATATACAATTAAATTAAATAGAATTTTAAAAGCAAAATAGATGGCGCATAACTAAAAATATTTACGTGTCTAAGAGGCGCATTGATCAACCGTAAAGCTTTCGCTATTGGTGCTTGAGAAGCCTGACACGAGGAAACCGTTTTTAAACAGTACATACAAATTCAAATTTTCTATTTATAATATTAGGATTGGAAACCCTCCTACGTGAAACAATGGACATGCTTTAAAAGTAGAAGTGAACTATGAGCTTACTTCAAAAGAGTGAAAGTTTTGCATGCCTTGAAGTCTGAAAATACTCGTTTGAGAAGTTGACGAAAGAAAAATAGTTCTATAATAAATGTAGGTAAATAAAAATGTTGAATAAATTTCTTCTAGACACGTTCGCATTGAACTAGGACCATGCTATAGATGAAGATACATTTTTGACCGTGAATTAGGACGGCCATATTTATTTATTTTCATTTAAGTATCAACCGGCCGTATTTACTTTTCCCATCGATTTTCGATGGAGCGGTCAAATGTAAACAAGCATTGAATGGCTGAGAGATATCGTCTGCCATTTGAATAAGGGGGCTTAAGCCAAGTGCCCGGAGTGTACGTATTTAGTATTCCGGTTACACTTCGAGCCCTCGGACCGTTTGTGGATGTGCCTGACCAACGACAGGGTCGTTAAGCTGTGATAAACGTCCGTAAACGTGACATATATAAATTTATCGGCTAATTTTCTCCAGATTGATTATATAATGAATAAAGTTTTATTTTATCCATTCTGTCAATTTATACTGACTACAATCAATAGAAAATTAAATATCTAATAAAAGAGTTCATACTAGGATTTTAGTTTTCATTATAATATCAATTAAACAATCTAATAATTGAATTACAATTAACTGGAAACTGTCGATGTACATGTGATCAGGAATTGCAATACCGGTATTCAATTATTAATCGATACCGAAATACCGGTTTCAAAAATAAAAAAACCGATATTTTCGATATTAATAACGCATACACGTTTATGTTTTTCGAAAATTAATTTAAGGTTATTTTGTCATCAGTACTCTATTCACTATTGTATATTAAATTTAGTGTATAAGTTTTATGCCTCTAAAACACAAATATATTGACTCAAACTAACAAAAATTAAATAATATTAAAAGTAAATCCCTCATATAATTTATATACTTTATATTGTCGCGATGAATAAACATAATATTTCAAAGAAGAAAATATTCGTAGCAAATATTTCCAATTATTCTATAACTATTGATCAACGTTGTTAGTACATCCAACAATCATGAACTTGGACTAGATACTATTTGTAAAAATTAGCAGTTCTAAAATATTATTATGATCTATACATATTGATAAAAGTCAACATAATAAATTTAAGTAGGTATTTTAGGTTGCTAGCAAATAGTGTTTTAGATAAATTTGAACAGTTATATTTATTAAGGGCGGACGTGCTCAGCGTGGGTCAAATGGAGATTTTTTCTATTTTCAAAGCATGATCCTGGACATACCTTAAACGTTGTAGATAATCTATTTGTATAATTTTGAAGCCTTATTATCCTTTATATTTATTTTAAACATTTGATGACTGCATAAAGTATTTTTATTACATAAAATAGTATTCTTTTACACCTCTCGCTCTAATGTTTTAGAATATAGTCATATTTCAGTACATACATGTGCAGTGGTGTTAAGATTTTTTACATTTATTAATTTTTAAACGCATTTATAAAACCATTTGTATAATTTACTACGAGATAATTTTTGTAAAATATTTACCATAAAATTTATATTGATAATCTCTGTGATCCCAAATTTAACAAGAATTAGGCATTTTATTATTCAAAAAATGGGCGTACGTAAAAAATTACGTACGACGTACTGAAATATGACTATATTCTAAAGAGCGAGAGGTTTAAAAGAATACTGTTTTATGTATTAAAAATACTTTATGCAGTCATCAAATGTTTAAAATAAATATAAAGGTTAATAAGGCTTCAAAATTATGTAAATAGATTATCTACAACGTTTAAGGAATGTCCAGGATCATGCTTTTAAAATAGCATAAAACCTCCATTTTGACGTACGCTGAGCATGTCCCCCCCCCGGGCCGTACTTTGCCCAAGCGTTAAAGTCTAACTAACGCAATTAACTGTAAATAACAAAAATATCATTTATAAGTTGCGTTAAATATAACAGCTTCCATCTAAGTCGTTGTAATTAGGTTTAGAAGAAACACGTTATTGCCAAGACAGTGAACAAAAGAAAGCAATAATCGTATAGTAGACACAATCTATGATTCTTTCAATGTCCGATAAGGTTTCTATCCACGAATAAATATGTCTAAACAAAACGGTACGAGCAGTTCATCTTCATTATTTTTGGACATAGGACCATTACCCTTATCAGTTTAGTAATACGGGTCAACCCTTAAAAATTAGGACTTTTACTTCAAAAGGTTGAAAATTACCGATGCTCTATTTTCAATCCATATTGATTACGAAGGGATTATTTTCCCTTCGTGTAGCTAGAGGCATTTCAATATCTATTTACAGAAATTAGCACGAATTTTAAAATACGTGACATTTATTCTAGAGGTGACATTAATTAAAACACATAAATGTTAAACATATATAATTTTGAAAAACACTTTCTGAGAGAATATATTATAACCAATAGAAAAAATCTTTTTTGAGAAAAAGTAAGCCAACCCGACGGGGAATCGAACCCCGTATCTCCCAGGTTTACGCCCTATCCGTTGCATTACCACTATGCTACAGGTGACATACTAACTGCGACAAATTTTAACTGTTGGTCAATTTGAATACCTACTCATCAGTGCTCTTCCAAATCAAGCTACTTTGCCAAATGATTTTTGTTTCTTAAATCAAAGTAGGTAACTATTTACTATTACTTTGATTACTAACCGACGTCGTGGAATTTCTCCAATATTTTTTGCACTTGCTAATAATTTATAATTAACTATTTCTTTTATTCAACGAATAATTCACAAGATTTAAGAATATATCATTCTGATTATTGAACATATATAATTTTGAAAAACACTTTCTGAGAGAATATATTATAACCAATAGAAAAAATCTTTTTTGAAAAAAAGTAAGCCAACTCGACAGGGAATCGAACCCCGTATCTCCCAGGTTTACGCCCTATCCGTTGCATTACCACTATGCACCATGCTATTGGAGAAATTCCACGACGTCGGTTAGTAATCAAAGTAATAGTAAATAGTTACCTACTTTGATTTAAGAAACAAAAATCGATTGACAAAGTAGCTTGATTTGGAAGAGCACTGATGAGTAGGTATTAATATTGACCAATAGTTAAAATTTGTCGCAATTAGTATGTCACCTCGTAGCATAGTGGTAATGCAACGGATAGGGCGTAAACCTGGGAGATACGGGGTTCGATTCCCCGTCGGGTTGGCCTCGAATTCGAGGAACGCGGGTTTGACTCCCGCATCTGGAAAAATATCAAAATATACGTGTTGTTTTTTAATGTGATTTCATCTAGCAAGTGCCTAATGGATTGAACAAATAATCGCTTACATGTGCTCCATCGCCAACCCATTAGAATTTTCACACAGTAATCTTTAAAATATATCTAATTTAGATTAGACTAATCTTAATTATATTTGTTTGTCCACAGTCATTGGCTTCCAACTTCTGGTTCGCGTGCGACTGCCTGACGGACGCCGTCTTCGCAGCTGACCTGGCAGTTCAGCTCAGGACTGGCTATCTGGAGCAGGGCCTGATGGTGTACGACTCTCGCAAGCTGGCCGGCCACTACCTCAACTCGAAGGCTTTTATGTTTGATCTTGTTTCTTTGACTCCTCTGGATCTCCTTCAGATTCGATTTGGAGCAAATCCAATGCTTAGGTTTCCAAGATTTTTTAAGGTTAGTAATTCTCTGACAATAGCAATCAAAAATATCGCAAAAACAAAAAATTCCTACTTTACAATTTATCAATGTTCGTACATAATATACTCATTTTACAACGTTTGTCTTAGCTCGTATTCTTATTTGTCCGGTGGTTCTTTGTCCGGTATAAATCTTGCAATCGATTTTTAACTAACATCCCGACTAGCTAGACATTTTAAAATATTAGAATATATCAGAACACGATGCCAATGAATTTTTTAAATACTTTTAGCCATCTTTTAGTAGAATTGAATTCATTTTCAGTTAATTCTGTTTTGTATGAAAAGTTATTTCGACACCATTATTGGTTGCTAGGGGTCTGGGGTCCTAGCAACAAAATTAATAATATATACGTGCGTTACTATGGAAATCAATATGACATATCAAGTACAAATTTTTTTGATCGTTTAAGCTAGTCAAGTTAAGTTTATATGGTTCAACAGAAAATTTAAAAACGTTGTATATACAAATTTCTTTTTATCTTGTAATTATTTAACTTATACCTACCTAACATTTTGTTTCTCAATACTTGTCATCACCTTATTATAGGATACCGTAATTTATTCCAGATGAAATAAATTAAATTGAATTGAATTCTGTTATGTTCCAGGTGTATAGAGCAGTAAATTGTTACTACATAGTGGAGTCCCGTACTGTTTATCCTAACTTCTGGAGAGTGATAAATTTGATTCACATCTTGCTGATTCTGGCGCATTGGTTTGGCTGCTTTTATTTCTTGCTATCGGAGGCCGAGGGCTTTCAGGTATAATATTTTTTAATTTAATTAGTTTACTAAGTGATTTTTTCAGAGCTTTGGAGCAGACCCTTTTTTGAGCTGTTCCGCTCCGGGACCTAATACTTGCTCCGGCTCCGCTCCAGGGTTTGCTCCGCTCCGGGTAAAAAGTTTAATAAGTATTGTATATAATATACAGATGTCGTCGTCGTAATAATCGTCATTTTCATTATTAATTCTATTAAACAAAACTGACGGCAAATCGTCTCTCAATATTTGCCTCTTCCAATGTTGCAAAGTGTAAAAATATACTATTTTCATTGGATTTTAGAACGAAAATTTAATTATAATAAAAACATCCGTAGCAGTGAAGCACTACAAATTTTCTGTGCTCCGGCTCCGCTCCTGCTCCGAGTAAAATCCGATTGCTCCAGTGCTACGTGCTCCTGCTCCGAGCTCCGCTCCAACGCTCTGGATTTTTTCCATTCTTCACTTGCTCAATCACGTGGCAATGGGATTTTAAATTAATTTATTTCGTCGTTTTTGTTAGGAATGTAATCTTCACTGACCATTGTTATAATATATTGCTATTTCAACCAAACCATTTTAGCGTGAGGTTTAAAAGTTTTTACAGAAAATAAAATATACTCTAAGCGGCGCTGAGCGAGAGAGAGCGAGTCAATATGATTGATGCAATTAGGGCCGTCAAAAAAGATATGATCACTTTCGATATGACGACTCTGAATGCAAGTGCTAGGCGAATGTAGCAACCGTAACTAAAAATCACATTCGCTCTACATAATTCCTGCGCACTAGTAGATATCAAATCTGCGCATGTCCAAAGTTAAATTTATTGTTCCACTGTGGTCAAATGTATATTAGCATGCTTTTATTTTAGTGAGGTGTGCGAACATCACTCAAACATTTCTTAGAGGTGTTAGGTATAGAAAAAGTTTAGTACTCTTGCTCTACATATTATAAGGGTTGTAAAACAACATTTTTTTTTGCCTCACTTCCTGTCTCCATACATTTCAGTTTAATTATTATTACAGGGCGACTGGGTATATCCTCATAGGCCTGGAGACTATGCCACGTTGACGAGAAAGTACCTAGGTTCGCTGTATTGGTCGACTTTGACTCTCACGACGATAGGTGACCTTCCAACTCCTGAAACCAATGCAGAGTGAGTCTTTTTACAATATTTTAATTTATATTCTCAATTTTATATGCACTAATTTACTTTTTTAACTGTTACTAATTCATGCTAGTTGGTAGTAATAATGTGAAACGAATTGACAAATAAATTCAAATCGAAAGATATTAAATATAATAATATGTATACAGCGTACTGACCTGACAGGGGTGTTTTTTAGGCCGTCGCAGTCCGCTGACGGGCCCAAATCTCTGCCGCGGCGCGGGCTCAAGTCACGCCTGCTCCAATTCAGATCGAATAAAGGGTACGTCCCGTCGGAAAGTGGCACTATGAAACTAAATTATTACATAATATATATCACGGGAAAATAGCGGGAAACGCAAACGGAAGTGATGCAAAACGCGCGAAAACGAACCGGATATGCATCATAAGGGATTCGAATTCGTTTTTTGTTTGTTTGGATGTCGTTTGTTTTTAGATATCTATATACAAGTTAGTTATCCCGTATCCACACGTGGCATTTTTGTCGTCCAATGTATCTATAGTCTAAGCGTCCAACTCTTTGTTGACTGTTGAATAAGATATCGGAAATGTTCCAATGTACCGATTTATCTTGCGACAATCGACGTAATCAAGTTGGCGTCCAGTGAATTTGTTAGTTCATGAGTCTCCTTAATTTCTGATATCTTCGCATATATTCTATATACAAGTCTACTTTCAGCCTCTATGGTAGCTATATATTGTAGGTTTGTATTAAAGTATTATCACGTATTGTAACAATTACAATAAATTGGTTGTAACTGTGAAGCAATAAGTTTTATGTTTTAACCGCACCTCTTTTGGCTGTGTTAAATTTAAGAGCGGAATAGGCAATTTTGACTGTTAAGAGTGTTTAGACGGCTAACTTATTGTAATTTTTACAATAAGTGCTAATACTTCGATACGAATCTACCCTAGATAGCTGCCGACAAACGATCTGTGCAAGTCGTAACAAGCTTGAGAATAACTTGTTATCTCATTGGTTACTTGCCTAGGTAAACAGTTGACTCTAATGTTGAACTACTAAAAGTAGAAATGACCTTCGTTCAATTAAACTTAAAAGTTGGCCAACTTTGTTGAAATGCTGTTGTTATCAATTATTGACGTTCGATTGCCATTCAACACATTGTTGAACACATCAAATTTTTCGTATTCTTGCATACAAACAAGGTGACGACAATATATTATGTGTCGAGCCATTCTGGGCTAGTTACAAAGGCCAAAATCAAAACACTCTATTAGACGTATGGATCAGGACTACGTTTAAAAACGTTATGCCTCTTGGCTATATCAGCAAAATCTAACCAAATGAATTAATAATTATATTTCTGAATAATAATGTTATATCCAAGAAGACGATTCGTAAACATTCAAAGACATTATTCGAAAGCATGTGTTTTTTTTCAAATGTAATGATACGGGTATTCTTTTGATATGACATAATATATGCTATTTTATAAAAATAAATATTATTATTGATACTAGGAAATCGTTTACGGAAGTAAACGAGGGAGGAAATTGAAAATGAATATACGTATATATTTAAACCAGAAAATATGACAAAAGAAAATAAATGAGTTAAACGATTCAATTGGATAGTTAAATTATATTTCTCTTCATCTTGATCGTTTTCTCATGGCTGACGATCGTGACCACCTTGAAATTCTATCATTTTTTAAGCGACCAAGACTTTCCACCTCTCTCGATCCTCTGCTTCTCTCACGGTAGAGTGAAGGCTTCCCTCAGTCAGCTCCTTCCCTTGATCACTCCAACGCGCTGAACAATACTTCAAATAAAACTGCAGAATGTGTCTTAAACATATTGGTGAAAGCTGTTCCTTTATCTGTAGTCTCCGGATGGTTGACTGATTCGTCCTGTACTCTGTCCAAGAAATAGAAACCATTCGTCGGCAACACCACATTTCAAAGACATCAATTACCTTCCGCTCCCTTGCTCTCAGGGTCCATGAAACCGTACAAAAATATATGGAGAACGTTAATGTTTGCACAGGCATAATTTTTGTGGCAATTGCAATTCCCCGATCCTTCCATAAGAATAGATGTGTCATCGCATTTTTCGCAATATTTGTATGCCTTTTTATCTCTATAACGTTTTGGCTCCGGGTCTGGCAAATTCACATGTTATTTTTCAATGTGTGTTTGGACCCCGAGTATGGACTTAATAGGTTGAGCAAGTGACCTACATCCATTTCTCGTAAAAAACAAAATATGTCAATACAACCTCATCTTTGTGGAGGCCCATATAATCCTCTTGGAGCAAACATGGTTAAGTAAGTAGCTAAGTATTAGTAGTAATATCGTGGTTAAAAAATGATCGCATTTAAATTATTAAACAATCGTTTAGTATCGACTCTGCTCTTTTTATATCATAATACATTATTTATAATAGAATCATTATTTATATTATAAATATTATTATAATAATGGTAATATGATGAAAAAAAATGCTCTAAATATTAAGGGGGTACATGCTCAGCGTAGGTCAAAGTGGAGCTTTTGTTCTATCTTCAAAGCATGATCCTGGACATACCTTAAACGTTGTAGATAATCTATTTATATAATTTTGAAGCCTTATTATCCTTTATATTTATTTTAAACATTTGATGACTGCATAAAGTATTTTTATTACATAAAATAGTAATCTTTTAAACCTCCCGCTCTAATGTTTTAGAATATAGTCATATTTCAGTACATAAATGTGCAGTGGTGTTAAGATTTTTTTTACATTTATTAATTTTTAAACGCATTTATAAAACCATCAGTATACTGAAATATGACTATATTCTAAAACATTAGAGCGAGAGGTTAAAAAGGATACTATTTTATGTAATAAAAATACTTTATGCAGTCATCAAATGTTTAAAATAAATATAAAGGATAATAAGGCTTCAAAATTATATAAATAGATTATCTACAACGTTTAAGGTATGTCCAGGATCATGCTTTGAAAATAGAAAAAAGTTCCATTTTGACCCACGCTGAGCACTTCCGCCCTTAATATAAGTAATTTATTTATTTTCAGATATGTAATGATATTATTTTAAATTATTTAGTTTCCAAAATAAATCTTCTCTCTTTCTTAGGTACGATTAATGTATTGCTTATAGGTACTTAAACCTATGATAATTTTATCATTCATACGTCATCGTCGTAGATGAGACTTGTTTATTTTCTCGTTTAATAATTATCATAGACATTTTAATTAGATTTGTTTATACGTATACAAAAAAAAAACGTTATAACTTTTTGTAATAGCCGATAAATTTTAAAATAAATTACAAAACAAAATACCAATCAGTTTTATTTCGAAGTAAAATTATTATGAATACATATCATTTCGCCAGCGATGGATTATTCACGTATTTTCCGAACGACATCCAAAGAAAATTAACCGATCCAAACATCCGAGCGCCATTGTTTTTCCCGCTGTTTCGCTATGTATACATACGCTACTAACACGACACGACATTCGCGCGTGAATGTATGACGTAGGTGTGTGTGTGTTTTCCATAGACACACAAAACGTGTTTCCATCATAGACACACTGTGCGTGTTTCCATAGAAATGTGTTTTCATACGTGCCGCTAGCCCTCTTCTCTTCGACTGTTCGCATCGTGGTTATTCGGACAAAACGGCACAGTGACATATTCTTAGATTTTCAATAACTCAACAACATAATAATTAATATATAATACTTATTTCAAAAAATGTATTATGTGAAAAATTATTATGGTTCTTAAACGAAGTTTTTTGTTAATATTACTAATTTCATATATATATATTTTTTAATTTAAAAGTAACGTTACAATTAATAGTAAAGTTATCACTGCATAATCTAGTTCTAGACTATAAGAGGGGAGGGGAGTTCTAGACTATATTGCAACATTTGATAGCGATTCTCGACCGATTTTAATACGTTTGAATTGGTAATTTATGATTATAGTAAAATTATTATTCTCTGCGTTTATAGCAATATTTTTTAATGAAAAAAAAACAAAATGTCGTCTTGATTTCACGGTTTCCTTTGATTACTTATTTGTGATTTTATGTGATTTTTCATATAAATAATGATGTATCAGTGTAGAAATGCTTTTTATGATTGCAACACTAATGCCTAAAGCACCCTAAAATGAATCTGCAATGCGAAAAACTTGCAGCTAATTCCTTACCTAAGTAACTTTTTTTAAACTTCAATTCCTTATTATATGGCCCTCGTACTCGAGTGCATAAAGCGTTGGCCTTTCATTCGGGGGATCCGGATTCGATTCCCGTTGAGGTTACAATATATTTATGGGATTTGAAGTATGAGTGTTTGTGATTATTTTACTTCTATTACTGACTGCACTACTATCATTGGGCACCTGTCACCTGCCATAGCTTGTTGTTGTATCAATATATATATTATGTAATATTATAGAAGGAGGATGGTGAGGTTTCTCTTCAACATAATACATGAAGAAAACTTGAATTAATTTTCTTTTCTCATCCTTGGAAGTACAGAAAATCTGTTCAATAATATCATCAAATAGTGTGTATGTCATATATTGTCAACGTTAACCTAGTGACAATAAGTAGGTACGTACCTACATATTTTGCTTTTAATCAATGACAATTTCGTTTAATACAATCTTAGGATTTTTTTTTATTTTCATTAGAAAATAAATAATGACTGTCAACAAAATAACTCACTCGGAAACCGTGACTAGTACATTTAAATAAATAGGAAGGCTTTCATCCAGTTGTTTCTAATATAATACTATCAGTGGTGTATTATTATGACAATTGATATTATAAATAATGTAGGGAGGTAAGTAATCAAAGCTCATATTATATTTTTTTTTTTAAATAATATGGTTAGGAAATAATTAATATAAAATGTCACTTTTGCCTTTTGGCTTGTAAACCACGATACGACATACCGAGAACCCTTAACTTTTCGTCTTTTTTTTCTCTTATGTTTTAGACTTATTTGAATATAAATGGCTGTTGGTAGATTTCGCGGCGGCAGAAATTTGGAGGCTGTTTGCTGACTGTTGTGAAACGCATACAGTACATTACGTAAACGGACTGAAAACTTTTTTATCTGTATACATTTTCATCTGATGTCAGAACGTATGTCAAGAAAAAGTTCCAAGAACACCCGTCGTAAATCGTGGCGCTCGTCGCGGTTTCACGTGGAACTAATTTAATTTCGAAAAGCGCGCCGCGAATTCATTTGTTTAGAACAATAATTATTTTTAAATTGAAAATAACTCGTTCGGTCGGTTTATCGGGGCGTCAGAAACAAAAGCAAAGTTTTCGAACAGCCTTCATATTTTATTGATCCGCCATTTTATTACAAGCTTTTATAATACTTTAATAATTTTTTTTTTATATATTATATTATCTCTGCTTGCTGCTGTAGAATATTTTCGACGTGATATATAATTTTATTATTTGTTATTTTCCGGATTTTGCCTGCCGAAGTCAACGACCCTCCAATTCTCTATGTTGTCTTTGCGAATGACTTCACTGTTCGAAAACTTTGTTCCCTTCTCAAAATACTTTCGCCTAAACTGACTTGAATGTCGAATAAGAAAACAAATATTATTTTTCAAAAGTAGAAAAGTCGTTTTTATTTATAAAACTAAAATGGCTTTTAAATAATAATAAAAGCATCGCGATTTTCGACTTTAAATTTAACGTTTTTAGGACATCAGAATTTCAACCACACTAAACTATTAATTGCAAGTTTGATTCTCCACCACAGACAAATATTATAATATTATTTTTATTAATGGTCAGCAGTTTTTATAATATTATATTGTGTTCATGGAAATATATTTTCACTAAATTTGTAAGTGTATGTGATGGTATAAACGGATACGATCAGATGCTTATAATATCATCATCATCAACCTGAATCTATCCACTGCTGGATGAAGGCATCTTCAAGCTGCTTCCACTTTTCTCGGTTCTGTGCGTTGCGTTTCCACTTACTTCCGCAGAACTTTATCATTTCATCGATCCAGCAGCCTCTAGGTCTTCTTTGCGGACGTTTTGTACCTCTTCGATACCACTGGATGACTAAATTTGTCCAACGATTGTCTCTTCTTCGAGCTATGTGTCCATCCCATCTCCATTTGAGGCGTTTAATGAACTCTATCACATCGAAAACCATTGTCTGCTTCCTTATCCACTCATTCCTCTTTTTGTCCTTTCGCGTTATGCCCAGCATGCACCTCTCCATACCACGTTGTGCTACTCTAAGTTTCTAGATCTCCCTTTTACTTAGGATTTATGTTTTACACGCATATTATGTGCTTATAATATACTTTGTGAAAATATATTTCCATGAACAGAAATCATAAGTTTAGTATGGCACACGGTTCTAAAGCCAATACGGTTTCAGTCTATGAACGGCCTCTAAGACCGACCACAAGACATTGCAGGGAGTCGCAAGGTTTGATGTTCAATGCCGGGACGGTTTGGACATGTAATGCTGTGTAATGCCCGAGTGTCGCACGCACAGGGAATAGATAAAGCAGTCAATCACAAGTTAAATACTCCACACTTTGATTCTAGTGATGAATACCCGCGACCTGTCGTACCCATCAACGGGTATCGTGTGGCGTTACCTTAAAAATAACTCAATAGTTACACTTCGTGGTCCGTTTATTGGCAGACCTAAACAACTGCAGCGCATCTATTCTATATACAAGACTGCTTTCGGCCGCTATCTAAGGTAGGAAAGTAAAGCATTAGCACTTATTGTAACAATTACAATAAGTAAGTTGTAATTGTTACAATAAGTACTATGTTTTAACAGCACCTCTCTTGGCTGTGATACGTTTCGAGTGAGATAGACAGTTTTGACAGTTCAGACTGCTAACTTATTGTAATTGTTACAATAAGTGTTAATATTTCGATACTTTCCTACTCTATTTAACTGTCATAAAGGCTTGTGTATAGAATAGATGCGCAGGTGCTTTTGTGATACCTAAAGATACACTCTTGTGGAGATGGTTTGGTGTGTGTTGGAGAAAATAATGATCAAACTAAAATTGAATATCACGATGTAACAAGTTCGTTGTATCTACGTATATACACTATCTGCACGTCCGAGATGGTGGCATTACAATGTTATTATTTAACTTTTAAATTAATGTTACTTTGGTGAAATTTTGAAGGTACGTGTTCACGATTGTCAGCTATCTGATTGGCGTGTTCATATTCGCTACGATAGTCGGCCAAGTCGGCAACGTGATCACGAACAGAAACGCGAACAGGCTGGAGTTCGAGAGACTGCTGGATGGAGCCAAGACTTACATGAGACATCACAAGGTAAAGAGACAATCTGTAACCAAGAGTTTTTTTAGTTATGTATTTTTGATGCCAGTTGCTATGGCGAGTTAATAATGAATGATTTGAATAAAGTATGCAAAAACAATTTTACGTTGCGAGGGCTATTTAGAATTATTAATTATTGCTAACGGCGCCCTATGATGCCGTAGAGCATAGTTTGAATACCACTGCATATGACAGTAAATTGGACATAGTTATGCAGAAAGTAGCCATTCCACAAAAAATAAAAATAAATGAGATTTGATATAGATCAGATGCGAGAAGGTTTTCTCTACATTCTGCTGAAAATAGCCAAGCCGCAAAAAACATATTCTTGAAATAAAATACTATTTACAATTTGACATTTTACATTTTTAATAATCATGTTGTTACTAAAGTGCTATTATCTCAGCTCGACATTATTGTGGACTGGCTACATTCTGCATAACTACGTTCAATTAATGATTTGAAATGGCGAAAATTAATGATCACTTTCTTCGTATACTATATTTTGAATATTATGATTACATGTAAATTGTAGATACATATTATTATATTTCGCTGTAGCGCACTTCTTACCGGAAAGATAGATATAGCTTTGGGAATCCAATCCCGAGCCAAAATTCTGATCCCGGGATTTCGGGATTACAATTTGACAATCCCGGGATTGGCATTCTTTCCATTGTTAATTATTTACAAATTTTATATTTACAAATAACATTGATAAAATCGGTCAAAAAGAAATCTAGTAAAATTTATACTATTTAAGACATTTATTGTTAATATTGTACACGTTCAATCTTGGAAAAACATAATTTTAATGGAGTAAATAATATTGTAATATAAATAATAATGTGAAATTAATATGAGATTGCTGTTTCTGATAGTAAAGACTTAATGAATGGGTTAGCGAGATTTAAAATAGTAAAGCAAATCATGGTGTATGTATGGTCTTTCCGCTTCATAAATCTAATTAGTCAGCCAAATATGAAACTGCCGTAAAACGTATGAGATCATGGTGAAATTACCTTGTTAATAGTGCGGAGCATTGTTTTTTCAATCTTTCTCATTTTTATTAATTTATGTGAAAAAATAAAATCAATCGGCAACTTACACATGGGTATAAATCGAACTTCATTCAAACTCAGTTTGTTTATAATGTAGTTATTTGTTATTAAAAGTATTTTTTCTGTTATATTTTCGTTCTTCGTTCTGTTTTATTTTCCATAAAAATTGATAAAAAAAATCAATCCCAAAAGTTTCGGGATTATGTTTATCAATCCCGGGATTCATAGGTATCGAAAAATAGCTCGGGATCCCGGGATCCCGGAATTATAATCCCTAATATAGCTGTATAATATTGATATCAAAAAAATATAGGTTGTTCGTGGGGCATTGAAGACAACAATGTTCCAATTATATTAGATTCACTAAGAACATTAATTTGATTTTGATACTTACGAGAACCTTCCAGAATTTTATAATTATAAATTAAAGAATTTATTTTCTTGTCTCCTTCCCTTATACTCCGGTGGTTTTATTGCGTATTTTTAAGTGTCTTATTTAGACATAAATTTGATTTCAATATATACGACAATCTATTTCCGGTAAAACATCTCACGGTCAACTATGGCATGGCCAACTTTATACGTACAAATAATAAAATGCGATATATTAAATATGTACATACATAATAAGCCATTTTAAAAGTTTTTACTTGAGCCCCCAAGTTTCTTAAATAAACCCCACTGCGTTCAAGGCCAAGTTTTATTTTACGCAAGGTAATATCATTCTGTACTTATTTTATAATTCTCTGTGTTTGCCGATTCCATTTTCAGGTCCCAGGC
This sequence comes from Rhyacophila brunnea, assembly GCF_057557595.1. Classification (NCBI taxonomy): domain Eukaryota; kingdom Metazoa; phylum Arthropoda; class Insecta; order Trichoptera; family Rhyacophilidae; genus Rhyacophila; species Rhyacophila brunnea. The sequence continues at coordinate 14,693,537 of NW_028232893.1, read as the reverse complement.
GGGATGAAGAGACGCGTGCTGAGGTGGTACGACTACTCGTGGTCGCGGGGGCGCATCCAGGGAGGGGGCGACATAAACACCGCCCTGGGGCTACTCCCGGATAAGTTGAAGACTGAACTAGCCCTGCACGTTAACCTTAGTGTACTAAAGAAGGTGAATGCAATGATTTGATTACACACCTACTGTCGAGTAATAAAAGAAATGCCTGTGTAGCCCTGTAGTACTTACACAATATAGGGGATGTAACCGCTTTACTATGGCGGTATATATAATATAATATTGTACATATCTATTTTCGTAAAATGTTTGTAACTCAACAAAAACAAATAAATATTTAATTCTTTTAATATCTACTTATATTTATAGGTAATATCAAGGGTATACTGACAGGACGAATTAACTCTGTTTTCTTGTTTTAAATGCCAAAATGTATACAATTTTACGCTCTACGTCCTGGTAAAACGCACAAAGGCATAGGATATAATGGTGAGAAAATAAAAACATTATTAAATCATATTGTTATTTTTTTATTCTGAAAGAAATCATGATAATGACCTAATGCGTTCTGCGTATACAAAATACAGGACTTGTAACATGTCGTATATTGTGTTTGCCATAAAGCTTAGTCTTTATAATGTAGAAAAAATGTTTTTAAATCAAAAAAAAAATCTACGTGGGAGAACGCTTTGAAAAAAAAATTAAAGTTCTTTTTGCGATTACCTCAGAACTTGTTTTATTGAGTTAATGCTTTCTGTCAGTATACCCTCGATATATACTAAATTATACCTTCAATTAATCTAATTATAATTAGTTTTAAGTTTACCTATAAACCATAGTGTCCCTCATAGACTAAATTATGGAATCGAACATTGATTCAAAATATACAGTGACGTCCTTAGACAATGTGCCGCCCTTAAGGAATGCCGTCCTCTTTCATGTTTAGTTTTGAATTTCCTGCCAATTCGTTAGCTACCTAGTTACCTATTTTATTATTTAATTAATACTCAGCAAAGATCTTTAAATTGACATAGCCACCGTCTACCGATAATTAGAGCATTTCCACTTAAAAAATTGGTGGTTTTAGGTACGTGAAGGTCTATTAGCGCTGACAGATTTGGAGGCACCCTTGCAAAAAAATTGTCTGTGATGAGTATTATCAAGATTTTTAATGCTTTTATTATATTTTAAACAAAGAATTCTTTCTAATGAAGCGTCACATCGTCTGCTTCGTCAAAAAGCGCTACTGATCTCTAAATTTGTGATATTTGTATTCAACGCTTTTGCAACGCATGACCTGCCTATCCCCACCGGGACGTCAGTGAAAAATAAATATTTGGTTCAAGTCCGTTTACTGGAAGCCAAGCGGGAACAGCGGCAATTTTCATACCCGATTTCGACAAAAATCGTGGATTCAAGAATAAGATAACCTAACCTAACAAAATAATCTAGTAGGTATATTGGCTATTTTCAAAATTTGTTTGCCGCTGGCGTCCACTAAGTAGACAAGAACCAAATATACGTAACTGCCTTTTTACCAAAATCTCGTAATATATATTATTAAACTATCCGGTTTATTGAACAAATTGAATAGCAAAACAGAAATAATAATATTTTGATAAAAATAAAATACTTTTAAGGTGACGATTTTCCAAGAATGCCAACCTGAGTTTCTTCACGACCTTGTCCTGAAAATGAAAGCCTACATCTTTACACCGGGAGATTCAATTTGTAGAAAAGGTACGTCAATAAATTAATGAACTGTCGTAAAATATTTAAGACCATAGAATTGCCAAAATTCGCAGTCTTTGAAGCAATTTCTCCATAAGGAAAACTGAATAGAAAGTAATAATATAATAATTTAAATTATTGTAATATTTATTCTCTTGAATGACAGCTAAATATTTCTCAATACGCCTAATTTATATTTAGTTTTTAAAAAGAGTAAGTACAGTATTTTTAAAGCTCCAGAATTAACAAGACATATTTTATTTACATTAATTTCCTATAATAATTGGTATATGTTCAGACCAGGGAATCCAATCCCGAGCCAAAATTCTGATCCCGGGATTTCGGGATTATAATTTGACAATCCCGGGATCCCGGGACAGGTCCCGGGATTGGCATTTTTTCCATAGTTATTATAACTTTTTTATATTTAACATTGATAAAATCGGTCAAAAATAAATCTAGTATAATCTATACTATTTAAAACATTTTTATTGTTAATATTGTGTACGTTCAATCTTGAAAATACATAAGTTTAATGGAGTAAATTATATTGTAATATAAATAATAATCTGAATTTAATATGAGATTGCTATTTCTGATAGTAAAGACTTAATGAATGGGTTAGCGAGATTTAAAATAGTAAAGCAAATCGTGGTTTATGGCCTTTCCGCTTCATAAATCTAATTAGTCGGCCAAATATGAAACTGCCTTAAAACGTATGAGATCATGGTGGAATTACTTTGTTAAAAGTGCGAAGCATTGTTTTTTTCCAATCTTTCTCATTTTTATTAATGTATGTAAAAAAAATGAATCGGCAACTTACATATCGTCGTGGTAAATGCAATAGGTCGTATGTCAAAAAAATCTCAAAATTGTTTTATTGCGCCATAGTGATCAGCTCAGTGATCTACACGACCTCCAATAGCTCGTATGTCGTTGAACCAATAAGAAGTCGACTATTTCCAAGGCCTGAACAAAAACGATGCATGAGTGCGAGTGAGAAAGTATTCGGCACCCTTACAATCTCTGCGACACGCGCTAGAGTAAGATAAAAGGTCTACTAGCTACAAGCCAGTTTCCAAAAGTATTGCCATCAAATCGGGGCGAAACGCTTCACATAGCGTCGATAACTTGCGAGCTCGTGTTGCTAAAATTGATATTTTTTGTGTTAAACATAAAGTCAGTGGTAAATATTTTTGGTTAATTAAGTAGAAAAGATGGTCCTGTGTGTTGTCTTAAAATGTGGTAGCCGTACTGATAAGCAAGAAGATGGTATTACGTTTCATAAGTAAGTTGATACATGTTCGTGATAATTTATTTGTATTTTATTATATATTTTAATATCAGTGACCTAGTGTTTCTTTAAAATAACTTAAATTATGGATATCTTTATCTAATGGTTGCATTTTGACCGCTTAAAAATACTATATAACGTAAAAAAATAGAAAATTATATTTTAATTCTGAGCGTCTAGTGCGAGCACTTTGGGCGAGCACTAGCGAAATGGTCTATGGTCTCGAACATTTGTAGACGAATGCGTTCGCTCGCTAACAAACCAAACGCAAGGCACGCGGCTTCATTTAGCAATGCAACGGGTGGCGTCTAGATGTATCTATAGTCTAAGACTATTTCAACACTTGCAAAAAGACGAATCGACACGTCATTGATATTGGTCAAGCCAAACAGTTGTATGTCAGACCTTATCATGACAGTAATGTTTTTGTTTGTTTCTATTCCTCGTTCTTGACGTTATATTCAAGAATTCATCAGATAATTCGATGTAAGTAATTTTCTAACCACTGTTTTATTTAAATCTACTTTATAATTACATTACTGTTGTTAATTTTAGTAAATTTTTCAAGATTCTTTCTAGAGATACTAACCTTACTTTTTGTCTCATTTATTTATTATTGCCAAAGTAATTATTTGTTCAAGATCGACAGTTTTAATAAGACACTGTTTATTTAGAGTAAAAATTAGTTATATAATAATGCAATTATTATTAATTAAATAGAAATTTGGTACACGAATCTTTGACATAGAACCTTTTGCATCAGGGAATTCCGAGCATCGGTTTTGACATACGATCAATTGCATCTGTTCCAGATTACCAAAAAGCTATCAAAATGATTAATGGAAGTCGTGGGTGGTACTTGGTTTCTTTAGCAGTCAGCAAAATTACTTCATCTAAGAATAACGGTAAGAATAAATAAGTTTATCTCGTCACAAAACAATAAGGTGTGGAGTGGAGATGACATTTTGCTGAGGAGCATGAACGATTATCAAATTTAAAAATCATTATTTTCTTCAGGACCTCAAGTAACCTGTGGAGTCGTAGGAACCACTGACGATGTGGCGTTACAAGTTGAACCTGGGAATGCGGCGGAAATTGAACTCTTAGAGCATCCATTAGAAGAAATTTTTCAAAATATTGGCTCAGAAATAGAACTCGATTTTGCTGAAGTTAATAATACTTTGACTGTTGAAACTCCAATTTTAGAACAATCAGAATCATTGTTGAAGCAACCTTCGGACATAGAGATAGCAGAGAACACTGTATCAACACAATCAGCCCTGAGACAAAATATAAATTATGATATGACGATGGCTGAACATCTAAGTGGCCCTGAACATTCACTATCTGACATCAGTAGTGACTCTGAAGATCTGTATCAACCTGAAGCTAATCAATCAAGCTCATCAGAAGATTTAGAGGATTTTGCTATGCAGTCTGACACCCATGGTGATGAACCTAATGAGCAAGTCAATCAAAGAAAACGAAAAGGGCAAAGCATTAATTGTAAACTGTGGAAGAGGCAAAAAAACTCTCAACTGCGATTGCTAGGCAAGTCTTATGTGGGTTTTGAGAAGAGTGAAGAGTCCGGCAAGTATAGACAAACGTCTAAAAAAGAATCTAAGACCATAGGTCCACGTTGTGGTGGGCATAATGTGCGTCCTCAAAAGGGTGGGCCAAAAACAGCCTTTAAGTGCGATACAATTAGTGATAAACAACGCACCGTGCTATTCACAATTTTTTGGAAAAAAACAAGTTGGGATTCCAAAAAAACATTTGTCACCGAAAACGTTTTGCAAACCACCCCAAAATACAGAAGAATCGCCAGTGAAAACTCAAGAAGAAAACAAAGCTTTCGCTTTTATTTTACAGCAAAAATGAAGAAACTGAAGAAACAACTGAAAATATAATTAAAAAACAAGTTTGCAAAATTTTTTTTAAACACTTTAAGTATAGGGGAAAAATGCTTAAAATTATGGACCTCGAAGGTTGAAGAGCCGCAGTCATCTAAAACGAATTTAAATAACCAGAAAGATGCAACACTAACTATTTCAGAAGAGTTAGAGACCTGGTTTAACTCTCTGCCAAAAGTTGAATCGCACTATTGTCGATCCTCTTCAAGTAAGTTATACCTGGAGCCAATTTTTTACAGTTTTCGAGACATGCATCGCTTATATCTAGAAAAATGTGCTTCTGAAAATAAAAGAAAAGTATCATGGGGTACATTTCAAAATACTTATAAAAAATTGAATCTAGACATTTACACGCCAAAAAAAGATCAGTGCAATGAGTGCACTTTGCACAAAAACGGGACACTCGACGAAGAAAGTTTTCAGAAACACATTAAAAAAAAGAACGATGCTAATGCGGAAAAAGAGTCTGATAAATCCTTAGCTCTGGAAAATGAAAACATCAGATGCTACACAGTCGATTTGCAAGCTGTTCTTCTTTCGCCTCGTTTAAATGCTTCAGCAAATTATTATAAAACAAAATTAAAAGTACACAACCAAGTCTATTATAACCAAGCCACGAAGGACGTCTCGTGTTATGTATGGCATGAGGGAGCTGGGGGGCTTGAAAGTGACGTCTTTTGCACTATAGCTACTAAATTTATCTTGAAGGAAATCGGCCATCTGGTACCGCAAAAAGTTATAATATGGAGCGATGGTTGTGCGTATCAAAATAGGAATGTAAAATTATCAAACGCACTACTCGACATCAGTATGAAGAATAATCTTATCATAGAACACAAATATCTGGAAGTAGGGCATACACACATGGAGGTTGACAGCGTCCATTCAACAATCGAAACAAAGCTGAGAAATCGAAAACAAATTTTCGTCCCTGCCGACTACATGGCTATCATTGAAAGTGCAAGAGTAAAGAGACCATACAAAACACTTTATCTCAGCCATGACGATTTTCAACAATTCAGCACAGACTACTACAGCAGTATTCGGCCTGGAAAGAAAACTGGCGACCCATGTGTAAACGATGTCGTTGCATACCAGTATACTCCAGAAGGTTTAATAAACTTTAAATTGGACTTCGGCCATACATGGAAACCACTTCCAACACGAGCGCGAGTTTCAATCGCAAGCAGTGAACGATTAAAATTATACAATGGGCCTTGCCCTATTGAGGAGAGTAAATACCAACACTTGCAGGTACTAAAACTATTAATTCCAGAGGACTACAGAGATTTTTACACCAGACTACCGTTTAAATAAAAAAAATACTTTTTTATAAAAAAAATTAAGTATTCTTTTAAAACTGTTATTTTTATTTTTAAGTAGGTATTTACCTGCTCTGTTTTAATGCTTTTTTAAAAAATATTTTATGTATTGTATTTTAACTTTAATCTTTTCTTTTAAAAATTGTAATTGTTTTTAAAAGTACCTAATTAAACAGAGATTTTTAAACAGATCTCCAATTTATAATAAATCTACTTTTTCATTAGTCTAAGCTTACTTTTTAAGCGTTTATGTACAAGTGTATAACAATATGTATATTAATATAATATAATCTGTATAATATTATATTCGTTTCATTATAAATACCAAATTTTAGTGAATTAAATATAGGTATGTATACATAAAAATTGGACTTATGTCAACAAAAGTGGCCAACATTGATGAGCAAATAGTCGTATGTCAACCTAACTTTCTAAATATTCATCTTACGTAAAAATGTTGATAACCATCTTAACAGGGAACAAATTTAACCAAGAAAATGAATTTGTGAAAAAAATCGGTGAAATGGGGTTAAGATGGGATAGTTTTTTGTCTCTCCTGAAAAGTTTGGTATTTTTGACATACAACCTATTGCATTTACCACGACGATATAGGTATAAATTTACTTCATTCAAACTCAGTTTATTTCTAATTTAGTTATTTGTTATTAAAAGTATTTTTTCTGTTATATTTTCGTTTTTATTTTATTTTCCATAAAAATTGATAAAAAAAATCAATCCCGAAATCTTCGGAATTATGTTTATCGATCCCGGAATTGGAATCCCTAGTGCAGACTAATATTATCAGGTTATAAAAAATAGCTCAATTTATTTAGTTGTCGTCTATATTCTCATCGTACATGCCGGCTCGAGCCGCATAGTAATGTCGTCTGTATGTTAAATGCTGCCCTAAATTCACATCGAACTATTTCAATATTAATAATTTCATAGTATACGGTTAGAAAGCGCTTTTCCTGCACTGGACAAAAATTCAAAAAGATAAATTTAACTATATTATTATATTTAGCTAAAAAGCTATGGTACATCTATAGTCTAAGTATGGTACTTATATTATGCGATTGACTAAGAGTGGAGGTAGGCTGTGGAAATACGACATAAATAATACACAGTAAACTTTGTCAGTCACTAATAATACAAATTTCAGATGGTATTTGTTAGTTTTTTTTTAAATCAATTAAGCCCTGCCTAAAGCAAACAAACCGTATTAGATATTAGGTAAAAAATATTCTTCTGTAACATAAAATATCTAATAATTTATAATGGTTATATCTTTCATGGTTTGGTAGGCAGGGCTTTCAAAAAAACTCAAATTTTACAAACCATCTGCAATAATTTGGTGTCTTACTTCAGTGTAAACATGTAAGTTTGACTGATAAGATGTGCTTAATTTTTTTCGGATCTCCACAGCCTACCTCTACTATTATGTTGTAGTTTAGACTAAGTTTAATTGAATTTTAAAAACTGTAATAATTTGTATTCTTAGTTCAATGAAAACAAATAACAAAGTTTAATAAATGATTTCATTGATATTCTCTGACTTGGAAGCATTAAGCATTCATATTAAATTTGTATTTCCTTATCCAGCTGACGTGAAAGTCGTTTTCAAATTAACCACGAGGAAGTCCGTGTGACATACGCAATACGTAATAATATTACTTGATTTGTGTTTGTAATACTTACGGCCTGCCGTAGTAGTAAGAGAAAGAGAAGATGTAAATTTTCACACGTTAAACTGAGGCGTAGTTTCCCATTGCCGTCGCGCAGTAAGCACTTTTCACGGCATGAGAATAGTTTGAGGATGACTGTCCAAAGAGGTGAGTCAATGGGAAATAATAGAGTAGATATTAATTGTTTGTGATAGTAAAAGACACGTGTTGTTTAATTTTATACGCGTTAGTGTCCTCAGCTACTTATAATTAATACATCATGAGATTTACATTTTGCATTTTACATGCTTGTGCAAACATTAGTGTTCTCGATATTTCTATACGGAGTCGAGTCGTGGACCCTGAAGGCAAGAGAACGGAAGGCAATTGATGCCTTTGAGATGTGGTGTTGGCGCCGAATGCTTCGCATTTCTTGGACGGAGCACAGGACGAACCAGTCAATCATCCAGAGACTGAAGATAAAGGAACGGCTCTCGACGATATGTCTGAGAAGAATTCTGCAGTTTTTTGTACATACTGTCAGGCGCGGACCGGACAACTTGGAGAGACTGGTAGTTTTGGGTAGCCTCCAGGGAAGGCGAAGCAGAAGAAGAGCGTCTGCGCGATGGAGCGACCAAGTGAAAGAGCTGACTGGGGGCACCATCCATTCTTCCCTGAGAGAAGCGGAAGATCGAGAAGGATGGAAAGTCTCGGTCGCTCAAAGGATGGCGAAATTTAAATGTGGTCACGATCCTCAGCCATGAGTGCACGACCAAGAAGAAATAACTAGTCTTGCACCCCTCGCTAATGATACCTGATAGGCTTGACACGAGGAAACGGTTCCGATCCAGAATAGATCATGGCTGCGACCATGTAGGTAATTGACAGGCGCAAGGGATAGTAGATCGTAGCCTACTTGAAGTTGGACATGCTCGGTCTATGTGTAAATAAGTACTGACATACTTTAATAACCAATAATCAGTAATATAACCTAAAATAAATTTTTGAAATACCTAAATATTATTTTGCAGGTGAAGTCGCGAGAGAAATGTTCATTATAGCCGATGGAATCCTGGAGGTAATTTCGGAGACGGGACGAGTACTCACCACCATGAAAGCAGGTGACTTCTTCGGAGAGATTGGGATCCTCAACTTGGACGGCCTCAACAAGTAAATTTAATAATTCTATGAATTTATTATAAATTATCTAAATATGTATGTACATAATATGTGGACAATATTACAGAAATACATTATCTGTGCTCCTCTCTCCCATGGGCATTTTTATTAGAAAGTCTTTGTAAACTCAGTCGAAGCACACTTGAGTGCATAAGACTCAACCAAGACTTGGGCATCTACGCCTGACAGATTCCCAGACATAAACAACTGGTGGTGCTTCACACCAAACGTAGAGTCTCGTGATACGCTCGATTAAGACTGAGTATGGTGCGGGACAGGTTGGTTTGGAGAGAACTATTAGGTAGTACATTAGGTATACAAGGAATGATCAATGGCATGACAAAAAAATTGGTACGAGGGCAATTCCATCAATCCGGATTGCAGTCAATATTATTAAAATCGTCCGGACGATGGCCAATCTCCAAAAGAGACTAGATGAATGGTCTTCTTCAGTTATCCTATTCTTGTCAACCACATCCATGACAATGGTTACCACAATGTTCATCTGAACTTATTTATAAGATTTATTATTGTTAGATTGGACTGGACCAAGGAAGATTTGACATTCGAGACATACCTTAATACTAATTACTAAGACAAATGTACATTGGTTCTCAACTGCCAACGCGTATCACTCATCCAAATCGTAACATGTTATTTTTCAGACGAACAGCTGACGTTAGGTCTGTGGGATATTCGGAGCTCTTCTCACTATCACGAGAAGATGTCCTCGCTGCAATGAAGGACTATCCTGAAGCTCAAGAAATTCTTCAAACGTTAGGAAGAAAACGACTTCAGGAGGCGAGAAATTGCAACAGGAAAGCCAAAGGTAAAGATTTGTAGAATGACCAATAATGGTATCAAAATAACTTTTCATACAAAACAGAATTAACTGAAAATGAATTAATTCTACTTAAAGATGGCTAAAAGTATTAAAAAATGCATTGGCATCGTGTTCTGATATAGGTATTCTAAAAGTTTCAGCTAGTCGGGAAGTTAGTTAAAAATCGATTGCAAGATTTGTACCGGACAAACAACCACCGGACAAATAAGAATACGAGCTAAGAAAAACGTTGTAATAATAAAATAGATAAAAGCAAAAATATAGCAACCAGTAAAGTTTTCATAGATAATAATGATAATAATATATGAAAACCTAGCAAGATAGGTAGGTAGTAAAAGTATAATTATAAAGAATAGCCATAACATAAAATTGCACAAAATCAAAAAAAAATAGAAAAAATGTATTTATAATAATACGTAACAGTACTCAACATAACGGACCTCAATATAACGTACTTCATATACCTATAACGGACAAAATATATGGTGAAATGTGAAAATTGTTAAAAAAAAAAAACCTCCTGTTAATGTTATACATAATATTATGTTTAAATCCAGCGTGTAAACAATGTTCTGCTAACGACTATCTAATAACATTTATTAACTATTCGTCAGATAATGAAATTCAACTATTATATTATTACACGCATTTCCGTAATTTTAGAGAGTTGATTATAAAAAAAAACAGCAGACTTCAAAAGTGCAAACAAAACCTAATTGTTTTCTCAAAGTAGAATTACCGAAAGCAAGCGTGTCGATATCGAACATTAATATCACTCCACAGCGACTGTGTCTGGGATATATTATCATCCGAAGACGAATAAACAGGATTTTGTTTGTGTTTTTATTTAACTGACACTACCTTAAGTAAGTAAATTAATAAAAAAAATATTGGAGACATACATTTTAATTGCGATCAGGATCGCTTATACAAGATATTGGAGATGGCGCGTTTAAAGGAAGCAGGTGGATATCAAATGAATCAACGATAGTAAAATGAATAATAAGAAATGAATTAACAGAAGAAAAACCTCAAAGATAATGCCTATAATGTGAAAAGGATTATTGGAGGACAAAATTATGGCGATGAGTTGATAAAGACAGGACCAGATGGAAAAAATGTTGTTAGGAATGTACTTTTTTACTGTAAAGTAAAGTTATGGTGCCACAGATGACCGCATGATCTTTTATAACTTTCTTTTAAGACCAAACCCAACCTAACCTTACCTTTGTGTGTGATAATGATGTATCAAAATATACGAAAATATCAAACTTTAAATTAACAATTATTGGACCGAAAAGCATCTCTCCCGACAGAAAAAGGTATTTAATATAATTGTGTACATGAGATAAACTGTTTCCGCCAAAAAAAATGATAAATGGTCATGCATGCGGTGATCTGCGGCACTATAATCAAAGTTTCTACCTATTTCCATTTTTTGCCTATTATATTACAATATTTCAGTTATTTCATTGGGTTAGAATAATTATGCGGAGACTTTAATGAATTCAGATATTATTTATTTCTTCCTTTCAGGAGAAACGGGAGATGATAAAAACGATGGCGATGATAACAGTGGACCTAAACGAATTGTCCATAAGCTTCGGAGTGACGTTAAGGTATCTATATATTTTTATTTAAGTGTAGTTAAAATTATTTATATTTATCTATGAGTTCAGATAGGTGTTATTTTATAAATCCTTAGTCTGTAGGTACTTTTATGATTTTATATGTATTTGTTTTATTACATGTTTCAGTCTTATCTTTGTTTTTTCATGACGTCATCGTATGAACTTCTTAAATTAACAATATGTAGATAATATTCCCTTGATGTAGTAATTAAATAATTTTTTCACTTCGTCTCTAAATCAAATTCGCGACTTAATTTTAAATAACATATTTGGTGGACTGTCAATAATATACTGGTGTTAACTCAATATTATCTTGTCTAATGTTATATTTGTTTTCAATTTGAAGGGTCTTCGAAACGCCCTCCGTAGCAGATCAAGACCGTCCCGAAGGTCTCAATCGGGTATCGGAAGTGATGGCATTGAACTTAGGGCTCTGGGAGCCGCAGTAACTGCTGTAGCAGGAGGGGCAGCACCCAAGGGTGTACTTAGAAGAATGCCGAGGGTGGAGAGTGATGAAACACATCACGCAGAGGTGACCCAACATTTTATCTTAGGGATTTGACTTACTTAAGGACTGGTGATTTTTGAACTTTCTGAAACTATAGAAAATGTGTTGTTTTTTATAGTAACGGTGATTTTATGTCAAAAATATTGCACAAAGTGTGGCGAATTTAAGCATGTCATATCCAAAGATAAATTATTTATATCTATCTACAAGTATTATTGTCTATGATATAATTTTTATCTACTTATACCGAAGACAAGACTATCGAATGTCGATATTACTATCTTTTAAAGTTACGGTCATTTTCGATTAGAGCATTAGGTATATAATAGTTAACGTGCGTGGTACCTGTACTCATGTATGGCTGTGAGACATGGCATCTTACTAAGCTTCAAGAGTCTCGGCTTTTGAGCTTTAACAATCGATGTCTCCTCCGAATCTTAGGGGTACATTGGTACGACCGCGTTACAAACACCCAAGCTCGTGAGCGGACAGACACAGCACCCTTTGGTAATCAAATTAATCACGAAAAGACGCTTTACGTGGCTGGGACACGTGTTCCGGATGCCACCAAAGAGTGCGACACTTCGTACCCTTATGTCTCAGCCTCAAGGGTTCCATCGCCGTGGCCGGACCTCCCTCACCCTGCAGCAGTGTTACAAAAGCGACCTACATGCTGCAGGTCTGACATAGGGAGAGGCGTGAGTGACAGAGTGATGGACCGAGAGAACTTGTGCTTGCTCTATGCCCCAATGCTGGATCGTGACAGGGTGAAAGAAAGAAAGCAAGATAATAGTAAGTTAACACTAATACTGAAGGCCTGCTGGTTTTTCCGATGTATATTCTGTCACAATCATTGGGTGCTGATTCATATTTTATTACAAATGATCATGAATTACTTTCAATAATTGCACAACTTTTTTGAAATTTGGTGTTGACGACGAAGGCTGGGGTGTATCCTGGAGATAACATAAAACCAATGCTTCAATATTGCAAGAATTACGCATCAGCGAGAACTGTTCTCCGTGTAGGTACATGCATCGTGTTTAGCATTTTTGTTATCAAACTGTTCGTTGTGGGCTAAAAAGCTACATAATAATTATTATTGAGATGAGGTGGTGACCAAGTGAAATAAATTACTAAAAACCCGATAGCAAACATCACAATTCTTGCCAAAGATAGGGAAGACTAAAGAAATCACCCCTCGTAATCCAGTACGTAATGCGCTGGCCTTTAAATCGAGGTAAGCTCACAATATATTTATGTGTTTTTCTCAAATCCGGGGTGTTTGTGATTGTTTCACTTATATTACCAATTACATACACTACTGTCATTGGGCCTCATGTCCTGTTTTAGTGTTTAAAAAAAGAAAGCTGATTCAAAATCCTGATCCTCAGCCATGGAGGTTACTACGAGGAAGAAGAATCAATCAATCTTCTTGATTTCCAGGATGAAGGCAGTGGGAGTGCTGATCCAGGATCTTTCAGTAAAGAAGAGAAAGTTATATCACCCCTCGGTGCTGGACTTCCGTTATTAGCTAGGCTCAAACTCCTCAAAGAGAGACAGGTACAAAAGGCATTTAAACATTATGTTATGTTCACTGATTCTTCTGCATCTTCTATCGAAGATTGGCAGACCAAATTTCTCGTGTGGCCAAGAAAATATCGTTTTACCCACGTCTCTGTCTTTCTCTGTGTTTACCTTCATTGTGAAAAGGATGCCAGAAGTATACTGTTTTTTTATGTGTTTATGACTCTTAAATTATTGGATAATAGTCAAAAATGAAATCATTAATTTAAAGCCTAAAGTTGACATGGATTCAGCTAATTAAGACTTGCATTTAAATTTCAGGAGCGTGAAGAAAAAGAAGCGTCAAGACATCGAGGCTTAACAATTCCACAACTGACAGCGCCACAAAGTCAACCTACTCCGTCGACATCCACTCCCAGTGAACCAGAAGTCATCGGAGCAGGACTACCGTTGCTTCAAAGACTTCTACTCCTCAAGGCCAAAGAAGACCGAGAAAGAAACTTGATGGGACCTTCAACGAGTGGAATAGAAAAAGCAACCCTTAGTAGTAACGCACCGTCCAGTTCCGATACCATAAGCCCTAGTTCACTAAAAAGCCCTCTAAGCCCTACAGTCAAGACTCTTAGCCCGATGAGGAAAACATCTGGATCCAGTTCACCTGGAAAGTCTCTCAGTCCTACTACAAAACCTTCTAGAAAGAATTCGTCAGGATCCAGTGATTCGTCTTCTAAACCGAAAGTTAGCTTTAAAGATAAGATTATGAAACTGCAGGAGGATGGGACATCTGTTACACAGCCTCTGTGCAAAGAAAAAAGTGACAGTGATAAGAAAGTCAAAGCGATCGATAATAAGTTGCCGATCGTTGTGACCAGTGATACTAAGAACGTTAATCAAAGTGACTCGAATCAATTGATTCATTCAATATCGATTCCCGTGAGTGTTGTGAATAAAGTTAAGTCACCCGCCAAAGCCATGGGGACGACGTTCAGAGACAAGCTAAAATTGCTCCAAGGTGCGGCCCCCGCCCCTAAAGAAGTGCCAGCCCCCTCTGTTGAAAGTGTGCCAAATAAAGTAGAACCTAATAATAGTAGGAAAATCAATTTAGATATTAAAATATTCCAACCGCCGGAATCAGATGTTATAATTGAGGAGCCGAAACCGAGCGGTAGTAAAAAGCCTTGGTCGAAACTGAAGAAGGCTTCTATATTGGGCGACTCAAAAGAGCCGACTTCTATTAAAGAGCCAATTTCTATTAAAGAGATGATTTCTATTAAAGAGCCGAGTTCTATAAAAGAGCCGGATTCTGTTAAGCAATCAGAGCCGACGAGTGATAGTGCAGTTGTTGCCAAATTAGACACGAGTGCCAAAAGTACAGCTTTATGTAAGTTAGGTAAAAGTACCCAATCGCCAGTTGCGTCCTCTGTTACATTAATGCCATCCTCTGTATGTATAGTTTCTACTGGTGATAATAATAATGTAGATTTAGATAATAGGAATTTAGAATTAAGTAGTGAAACGGAAACCGCAGCTCAGTCTTCGAAAGACGATAAACCTTCGCAGTCAATTAGTAAAAAGGGTGACGATAGTGATAATAAAGACCCGGAAACTTCGAAAGGAAAGTCATCGCCTAAAGGCGTATGCAAACAGAAGAACGCTTTGTTTTCCGTAACGAAAACGAACAAAAGCTACGCGTCCGTCGAAGATCTGTCTCCCGAATACGGAACGTTACCGTTTGTTAAAAAATTAAAAATATTGAATGAGAGACAGAAACTAGAATTGCTAGAACAAGAAGTGAAGAAAACTAGAAGCTCTAGTCTAGATTATGGAGATTCTATACCGTCCGATTTGGATATATTGACGAGGAGTAATTCTGAAGGTAGCACGATGGGTCGGATAAAGTGCAACAACATCAGTCACCTCGGAGACGATTCTTTATCATTAGACGGATCTCAGCCACTCTTGAGTCCAGAATCCAACGAAACGTTAGAAAGAAGAAATTTGAAATCTATACTAAAGAAATTGTCTTTCGATACGTCAGTGCAAGATTCACCTGTTTTTTGTCCGAAAGAATTTAAAAAATTGATCAGAGCTCCAACTATTGAAGGATACGCTGCAAGACATTCAAAATTTTCTAAAAGTGTCACATTCAACCGTGATACTTTAACGTCACCACCCGATAGCGCCAATCAACAGAAGCCATTATTTCCGTTGTCGAATCCGTATCAACGATTAACCAACGCTCAATCGGGAGAATCCTCAGAGAAACACGATGAAATCAACGATATCTGGGCAAGCGATGATGAGATTCTCAGTCCGCCGATCAGTGACAACTTGATGGAAATCGATCATGATATTACAGACCATCTGCCGATAACTGATAGGCCATCGCTCATCGGCGAAATGCTGGCTGATAAACAAGCCAGAGAACTGGAGAGCCTTGGATCTGCTCTAGATCCCAAGTATAGATTCACAACGACCGGATTGGAAGACCTTCATCCAGAAGAAATAAGAGTGCCGACTGAGAAGCCAAAATTACATTTGATCGCTGCCGTTGCTAACCAAAGGAAAATGTTTAGGGGTAAGTTTTTAGTATACTTCAAAAAATATAGAAAATATTATTTATTAATGCTTACAACAATATTATACTTACATTCTTTTTTGTTGTTTTTTCTGTATTTACAACACGTAATTTGACAGCCCACGATGGCCGAGCAGCTACTTTGTTGGCTTTTAATGCGGAGGGCTCTGGATTCGAATCCCGAGTCCGGCAATATTCAGATGTTGTTTTACAACGTGTGTTTGGACCTAATATGTTGAGCAAGTGGCTAACATCCATTTCTCATTAGAAAAAAAAACAAAAATCTGTTGATCAACCTCCAATTTGTTGATCTTTTTAAGATCAAACATTATGGTAAGTATAAAAAAATCGGCTTATGACATAAACTAATAATGTATTGCTGCAGTGGAAAATGTTGCCCATGCCTGCTTTAGTCCGGTCGCACATTGAAAATCGTCTCGACTGAAATATAGTCACTTCGGGCACTATATTGAAACTGTCTTCCATGCACACAGCGAGGAGATGCCGTGACAGTGACGTCACGAAGCTAGCCGAAATGAATGAAAAATCAGTTTATGCACATGTGCTGATGCAATATTTTTGTATTCTACCACTCCCCATGTCGAATGACATTTATTGCTTGCAACACCAACTGTTTCTTATTCTAACTAAAATGATGCATCAAAGCTATGTGTGAAGATACACAAAGTTATGTGTATTTTGTGAATACCAACAAAATCACATCGACATATTCGACATGTTGCAGTCGAGATGAGTTAAAGCCGCGTTGACACGGTCCAAGAACGATCTAAGTAGACTTGGATAAGAATAATTAGTATGAAGATGTCTCATCCAAGTGACAGCTTCATACTATTTATTCCTATCCAAGTGCACTCGTATGTGACATCTTCATACTAATTATTCCTATCCAAGCTACTTGGACCGCGTCCTACTCATCCAAGTTAACTTGGATAGGAATAAATAGTATGGAGCTGTCACTTGGATAGGAATAAATAGTATGAAGCTGTCACTTGGATGAGACATCTTCATACTAATTATTCCTATCCAAGTCTACTTGGAGCATACTTGGACCGTGTCAACGCGGCTTTAGATGTGCGACCGGGCTTACACCGATAATACAATATTGTTACATGAATATAATCTGGTTTCAGGTTCAATAGAAGAACAAGAATATTTCGGAGAGGTCCTTCTGGGAATTAAACACGTCATACAGGGTCACCTACACGAAGTTCAGGGGAAATTTCAGGACAGGTTCAATAACCTGGAGTTGGAAGTGAGAAAACGAGACGAGATCATAACGCAGCTCCAGTCGAGGATCCAAGAGCTGGAGCGAGTGGGTTTGCCAGTCGGAGGATCCGGCTTCACTTTCAATATGACGCAACAAGAGACGGAAGACAGGACAGCAAATGACGACCTGATCTCCAGGGAAATAGATGTTGTCACTACACTTACCGCCAGTTCAGGGAGTGACGATATATCCTTGGATCAAGGATTCATGGTAATAGAATATTTTGACTTATCAAACAGTAATTGAATGCTGTATTTCAAAAACGTTACATGTCACATTTTAAAAAAGAGTGATTTAAGTTGCAAAAATCTTCATATTCCCTAAATACACAAATGTTAGATTTTTTTTGTAGTTTTTTGAAGACAACCGTTAACACTTACTATAAAATAATAATATATTTTATATAAAAACTTTTCACCATTTATTTTTATATAGGTTTGTTTTCACTATTTTGACTAAAACACAATGTAGTGACTTGTAATGTTTTCGAAATACAGCATTCAATTTGAAATTAGATCATTAAATTTCAACAAGTTTTTTTCTACGACATTAAATCATAATATGTATTTATACACCACTTAAATAAAGCAACACTTGAAATTTTATGTAAATCAGCTAAATTGGACAGTTTGTTATTATTAGTGAACGATAATAAAACCAAATTCATCCATAATTATTGGCCTTACATGCTGATGGGTTAATTAATACACGAAGCCAATTTATTAGACATTTCTATAGATTTACAAATTGTTGGTGAGCAATTTATCATTCTTACAGTATATATTGTACAATTTCCAGAGAGGCGATTCATTAGATACAGTCTTCACCACGTCTCCCCCGAGCGTGGCAACAGCAGACGACGATGAAGACTCAGACCAGCTACAAGAAGAACAGAGTCTCTCCATCGCTTCAATATCACAAGAAGAAGAAGACCAGGAAGCTCTCCGCAGAATAGCCCGGGCGGCCATGTCTCTGGAGCTAGAACGAATGGCCGAAAACCAGGCCATCAAAGATGCCGAAGAAGGG
Source organism: Rhyacophila brunnea (assembly GCF_057557595.1). Taxonomy (NCBI): domain Eukaryota; kingdom Metazoa; phylum Arthropoda; class Insecta; order Trichoptera; family Rhyacophilidae; genus Rhyacophila; species Rhyacophila brunnea. The sequence continues at coordinate 14,675,035 of NW_028232893.1, read as the reverse complement.
CCGCCTCTTGATCGGAGAAATATTAGGAGGTCCAGTGCGAGGACGGCAGCTGAAAGACCGGACGCGACTTACTCCAGGAAGAGAGCAGCCAGATTGCGAGAAAGGAGATCTTGGGAAGAAAGCAGCGATCAGGAAAGCATGGAGTTGCAAGAATTGCCAAGGTAACTTTATGTACACTTCTTTTGTCAGAAATCCCTTTCATTCACCTGGTTCATTGCTTCTTCCCAGGTCATCCCATTATCTTACAACTCATTTATTTAAAAAATGCCAAAACCCGTAGTCAGATCATTTTGGCTTTAGACTATTATGAATGATTGTTAATCCAAATCAACAGGCCTATTCTATTCTAATATATCACTTAAGGGGGAAGGTGTTCCATGTCAGCTATTTTCTGGTATTTTCAGAGGTTAAGCCTGAATAGTACGTAAGATTTGTAGAAAAACTATTTATATCATTATGAAGCTTATTCATCGTCAAATATTTATGTAAAACATTTGATAACTACATAAAGTATTTTTATGACGTAAAATAATATTCTTTGAAACCGTGAAACGTGATAATTGAGAACGAAGCCATATTTTTGTGACATTAATAGGCTGTGATGATGACAAATTTTTCCCTTAATTATTATCTCAAACGATTTATTATAGATAGTTGTAATGTTATAAAACATAATGTAGTAAAATATATTCAGTATAATTATAATATTTGCAGTTTCTATTGGTTCTAAATCTAATGGAAGCGAGTGGACATTTTGTTATTTAAATATGCTACAATTATAGACATACGAAATAATATAAAGCTACGTATCAGAAGGTTTATCATTAATCATTGAATAAATGATGAAATATCTTGTTAGTTATAAATTTGTAATACTAAATAGAGACCTTTTTAAAACAACTGTTTCCACGAAATATTCGACCATCTTGATATCCGCCAGACCCACCTGCGAATTGGTGTATGATGTATGGAATCTTTAGCTGGTATTATTTTAACTTTATATGACCAAAAAAATACGCCAACACACAAGTATTGTACAAAAATATGTTTATAAAAGTGAATGCTACAAATTGAACACAAAAATAGGCGAAACAAACACAAATTCGAACATATTATTCAAAAGGAAAACATATTTTGACATTTGAGGACAAAACAAAAAAAAATCTGAAGAAATTTGTATTTGCGTCAATTCTACGTTATGTCATACTAAATCATACATTATAATTTTTAACACTGTTGCAATCTATTTTGCCTAATATTGCAACATAGCAATCAGTTTTCTGTCCCTTTCTATAACTATCTCCCTCTACATTCAAAATAATTATGATTGTAGTAGGTATGTATTTTATAAATTGTGATAGATTTTATTTTATTTCAGTGACATATATCGGGTCGTCCAGTATTGCCATATCTACTAAAATATTATTGAATTGATATTTTAGTAAATAAGAGAATGAAGTTTTTCACCATTTGTATCTACTATTAGTTTTACTATTTTTATTTAATAAATAATACACATGAGGTTTTACGAATTTCACATTTGTTATTAAACATACTTACATAATTTAGAACACCCCAAACACATCGCGAAGTAAAAATATCTATATTTTTTACTTAGCCAAAATTATGAATCAACATAGGTTAGGTACCTACTGATGTTTATATTACAGAAAATTTAACTTTTACTAAATTATGAATTTGCGAGATAATAATAATACAGATGATTTTAAAGAATACTTTCATCAAATAACATAATAATGGATGCCTGTACTTACATAATATTTTCCAATGTAATTTTTTTTTTAAAAACTAACTTTAATTTCGAAAGTTTAGCCTGGCAATACTATGAACGTCATTTATTTCAGCGGGAATGCGAAATTTTCATCCTCGGTTTTTGACATAGGTACCTAACAATATTATCACAATTATTTATATCGATTGTACTTACAAAAAATGCCACGAACTCACTATCCGATGGCTGGAAGTTCCAAAAAAAGACGTAGGAGAAAAGATGGAAATATTAATACATTAAAAACACAAAGGTTTGAAATTATTATTTTATAATTTGACATAATTATACATAGTTGAAAAAACCACATTTCACAGAAAATTTTGGTTCACAATATTTATTTATCTTGCAAAAGGAAGTTTTGCGTATTACTTATTAATACACACAATTAAGTATAATGATCATTTGTACTTATATTATTTTTATATTATGTTTGTGCCATGTCTTATTCGAAATTAGTGTGTCTGTGACAAAAATTATAATCTGGTACAATAATTAATAGCAGCTATACATTTTGTTTTCTGTTAACTATCTACTAAACTAATATTTTTGAATGTATTATAGTATTGATATATTGCCGAAGACTATGCCTGAGCATGGAAATCCTCAAAGCATACTACCTGAACCAGAATTTCATCCCACATTTGAACACGAACACGAAGAATTTATTATAGAAAATGAAATTGAAGATTCAAGCCCTAAATTCCGTGTAGAAGGCCGTAGAATTATAGACTTTTCATATTTTTTCCAACAACTTCAATTAATTAGCCACCATGATTCTCCATTTAATTGTAATTTATCACATTTAGAAATTTTTGGGGAAAATCGGGATAACTTTAGTAGTACATTTTTTATTCAATGTAAACTTTGTGGTAAAAAATTAAAATTATATACCACTGAAATGAACAAAAACAAAATGAATCTGTGTGACGCATTTGTATCCAGTATAATCAGTATCGGCAGTGGATTTTCAAATCTGGAAGAAATGTGTTCAGCAATTGACGTACCATCGATTACAGCAAGAACATACAGAAAGAGTCAACAGAAGGTGTACGAGTGGTTTGAAGAAACCAAAAATAAGAGTATGGAAAACGCTGCGAAAGAAGAGCGACAACTTGCAATCGAAAATGGTGACGTCGATTCTTCTGGTATTCCCATGATATCAGTTGTTGCAGACGGCTGTTGGTCGAAACGTTCATACAGATGCAATTATTCCGCAGCATCTGGCGCTGCCACGATCATTGGTCAAAGAACCGGAAAGATTTTGTACATGTCAGTGAAAAATAAATATTGCGATTTGTGCGCCAAAGCTAAAAATAAAAATATCCCTGCTCAACAACATAAATGCTTTTTAAATTATACCGGTCCGTCAGGTGGAATGGAATCTACAGCAATATTAGAAGGCTTTAAAGAATCTATTAATACACATGGATTGATTTATTCAAAATTGATTGCTGATGGAGATTCCAGCACATACAAAAAAATTCTTGATTGTCACCCTTATCCGAATGTAACTGTCGAGAAAGTTGAATGTAAAAACCATTTAATTAGAAATTATTGTGGCAAAATAGAGGCATTAACCAAAGACACAAGATATCCCTTGAATGTAAGAAAAATCATTGCGTCAAGAAAAAGACGTCTGCGGAAAGCCGTCATAGGTGCAATCAAGTATAGAAAACTACAAGATAGTACTTTCGAAGAAAAGGTTATCGCTCTGAAAAAAGATTTATTTAATGGACCGCACCATGTTTTTGGAGACCATACTTCTTGTCTACCATATTTTTGTACAAATGAACCAAATACAGAGGACATGCTTGATGTAAATTATGTACCAGCATTAAAAGAATGCAGTCTATTTTCTCAATTAATGATATATAATTCTCGTTTGGTGCTAAATTCAAAAAGTTTAATTTATAATTTTTCTACTAATATTTCAGAATCTTTTAATAACATGATTGCAAAATTTGTAGGCGGCAAGAGAATTAACTACTCTCAAAGACAATCGTACATGGGACGATGTGCAGCGGCGGTAATCGCATTTAATACAAATAAGTTACATTGCACAATTCAAAAACAAGTTTATAAAAATAGCCCAAAAGCCTTCATAAATCGCTTAGAATCAAGAAGGTTGAAAATAAATAAAAAAAAAATAGGAAAATCTTGGCGAAAACCAATACATACTGTTCCTTTATCTAATCCAGATTATGGAGAGAGTTGCCAAAAACCTGATATGGACAAAAATCAATATCAATTGTTAAAAGAAACTTTTTTGAAAAAACTCAAACTGACAAACTATGAGAGGAGGGATATAGAAAGACGCACCGTATTACAATCTGAATGTGCAGAATGGCTAGAAAGGCGACGAAACCTTCTTACTGCCTCTGTTTTTGGTAAGGTGTGTAAGCGGCGAGAAAATACAAAATTTGGGCCTTTGGTAAAACGTTTATTATATAGCCAATCATTAGCCAACGTGAAAGCGGTAAAATATGGTAAAGAAAATGAATCAATAGCTTTACAACAGCTTAGTGTACAAGAACGGATTAAGATTGAGAGATGTGGATTGTTTATCGATGATGTGTATGATTTTATCGGTGCAACGCCAGATGGCATCAGCGATGATGATACAATTATTGAAATAAAATGTCCTTTCTCAGCTGCTGGAATAAGTGCAGATGAAGCTATTGTACAGAAAAAAATTAAATTTTGGAAAGTAGATAAAGACAGGAATATGGTAATAGATAAAAATCACGATTGGTACTTCCAGATTCAGGGGCAGCTTCATATTACTAAGAAAGATGTCTGTTTATTTGGAGTTTGGACGGGACATAATTTTCCTGTTAAAATAGAATTAATCAAAAAAGACGAGACATTTTGGATTGAAAAGATTGAAAAAAAGATATATCACTTTTATATGAATTGTCTACTGCCAGAAATAGTAGATCCTAGAACCAGTAGATCTATGAATATTAGAGAACCAGAAAGGCTGAATTTCTAAATTTTTATTTTAAATTTTATTATGCTTAATATATTTTCAACAAGTCTATATTACATCACTATTTTATAGTTCATCAAGATATATCTAATTTACTAATATAGTTTACTGTTACGAGACACCCAGAACGAGTGTAATTTTATGAAATTCAAAATAATATGTATACTTACATCTAAATAATGATACCTGCAGATCTTGCTGGCGATTCCACTGCGCCATATTTTGTATAAGCATTCGTCTCTGCAGCCGTGAGTTTTGGTTCCGTGTAAAAAGTACATTTTGTTCTCAAGGTCAAAAACCAAATTGGTTGTGCCAATGGCTTATAACCATTCCTCATAAATGATTATAACTGATATCACCTCATGATCAGTGCCACGCACGAGTTAACTCGCGGGATCTTTTAAACGTCATAACTTCTGAATGAACTGTTTGTGTATATTTTCTTAACAATATTTATCATTTTAGTGTGAAAATATTCACGTTAAACATGTTGATTTGGTAAATTTTCACAAATATTTATCATTCTATTCTTATTTCATATTTTTTAAGGGATTCATTTTATTCCAAAAATAACTGACCTACAAGTACCCACCTGGTAAAAATTGAATTTGGATTGGATGGAATTTCCTAGTAGATGTTCCAACTAAACAACATGACGCTTTCTATATATTATTTACTGTTAGTTTTGAAATTATTGTATTTGAAATAAATAATGTATCAATAATACACATAGAAATCAATAGATATATAAAATAGATATCACAGTTTAAAAATCAGAAAGATCAATGCATATTACCATTGTTTATGTTACAATATAAAACAACATTTATCATTGAACGTAGGTACCAAGAAAAATAGACTTCATTAAAATGTGTCAATATAGTATATACCCGATATAATTATATAAATTATTATATTGTTAATTACTCTGTGGGGTCCATATATACTGCTTCAATTGTAATTTAATTTTACAGTATAATTATTTATGTTAAGTACTTGATTTACTTATTATATGTACAAATGTAATATACTTACCTACTTATTAGGATATATCTTGGTGAATTTTAAAATAAGAGGAAATTAAATGGAGGTCATCGTGTCTAACTAGATGTCTAACTAGACGTTGTTAAGTCTTATATAAATATTTATACATTATTAAATTGTTTTTCTGTTTTTTATTGATGTAAAGACATGGCATGTATTCAAAGTAATAACAAATTAGCTGTGTACTATTTATTTAACTTATATTAAAACCCCAAGATTGATTTCGTCTTACGACATATTTTATTCTTCTAAGTTTTACTATGACATTGTAATATGAACCATGGATATAGTATAGTACTTAAAAAAATCAAAACTGGTAATATATTATTTCAATATTTAATAGTCAATTTTCATTTGAAGTCAGCATTTAATTACTGGTATAACACATAATTATTAACTGATATCTACAACTTCAGATGGACAAATTAATTGATATATCATATTATTAGTTTTCATTTCCTTTCAACAATGTATTCATTCTAGCAGCTATTTTAAATATCTTACTAGTTTTTATGTCATGGCACCTTACAAAGGCTCCGAGCAACCGTATACTGAGCTTCGAGAACAGATGTTTACGACGGATACTGGGTGTGCGGTAATTTTAGAAGTAACGGGAGATAAAAGAACGCACCAAATAGCCTCGCATCACGTTGAGAGTGAATACGCAACTTTGTACCTGGCCCGGCCACGTGCTGCGAGTGCCTGAAGAGAATCCCAATCTGGTTTGCCTGTTCTTCAAGCCAACCGGATTCCGGCGTCCTGGATGGCCGCTAAATACTATCTATATAGCATATCTGGCGGAGTTACGGGCTGCTAGTATGACCTGGAACGATGCAAAAAAACTAGAGTGACAGAGATTCTTGGAGGCGCCGCATTGTATCCATATGCTGCAACTAAGATGCAGATATAGCCGAAGAGAAGAATTAATATACAGCATCTAGAAAACTTAAAGTCTTTGAAATGGTGTTAGAAAGACAATGTTTCTAATATCAAAGTGATATTGAGGATGAAAAAGAAAAGACTTGGAGAGTAAGCTCTACCAAATGACATACCTGATATGATACAAGTAACTGATATGCAAAATTATATTATATTTTAGAATATTATGAATCAATTTAGCAACTTTTATATCATTATCGATAATAAATTTAGTGCAAAAATGTAATTATAAAATTGTTTTATTTTTTAAATATGTATGCGAGATAGACATAGCTATAGGTTACAAACATTAGTCACTTTATATTTACCTTTTGTAATTGTACTATTAAATCTATAAAATGGGTATATATGCTTGATGGTCTACGTCATAAATAATATTATATGAATCACGCCATGTTCGGATCGTACGCCGAAAGTCGGATTTATTTCATTATTAATTAAAAGATTTATTTCATTCCATCTTATTCATATGAAACCGTCGACAAGCAAAGATCTCGGTAGACATTTTCTCCATCTGCAAAAAACATAACATATGAACTGTTAATAGTGTGATTTTTAATCTTTTATAGTGTGCGACTGTTTGAAGAATGGTAATTAAAACGGATTAGTGATAATACAAAGCATCAAAAAAGATTGATTAACTAAAATAAAGTAATCAGGTAGGTAACATGTTTAATAACAACTAGAACGCCTTAGATTATATCAAACAAATAAATATGAAATCACAGGCATTCTCGCAATAACCTCTAAACTAACCACGCAACTAATGTAGACTAAGAAAACAATAAATTAACACTTGAATAATATATGCAAAACACACAGAATACTACTACAGTAATAAATAACATAATATTGTACTTACAGATAGTGTTTCTTATTCCTGATATAAAACACAATTCCTTCGTTAGGTATCTTGCAATTTGCTATCAACATAATCTGACAGCAGAGAGTTTTTTCTATTAGTCTATGGCCAAAAATACGGATTTACTTGGCCGGCTAAAAAAAAGATTTTAATATAGCAAGAACATTTTGAATATGCGACAAATAAATAAAAGTATATATAATATAGTTGTTAAAAAAATCTGTGTACATTATAAAATATATTTAATATTATAAATACATATATTTTTTAAATTCATGTTATAATTTGTAAACGACGAAGCACGTCAGCTAATACGCATAGTAAATGTTTAAACTTTGGTAATCAAATTCGAATGTGACAGAAAGAGAAAGAAAAACTTTTTAATCATATTAGCATGCGTAAAAGAGATGTAACATAATATCACTTTCACTTTAAAAATCATACCTAGTATTCAATGTCATAGTTCAACTTTAAATGAAAAAACAGAAACTCTAGGTAAGCATGTGTGCCCTTAACTCAAAAATTAATTAATAAAGTGATAAATAATATGAAATGGTCCTTTTCAGGCAGTTATATCAAATCAAATCAAATTTATTTATTTTACATATAATGAACATAACAAATTATAAAGTCAAAGCGTTCACGACATGACAAAAAATAAGTGTTAATAATTTTTAAAAATAAAAATACAGAGAAGTGCTAGTTAATAATACAATAAGTAATGAAATAAGAAAAGAAATAAAATAACAAAATAAAAGTAGATGGAAGCACACAGAGTGAACTTTGATAGGCCCTATCTTAAAAACTTATAAAACAACGTCCACCTAAATTCACCCTCACGTAAGTGGAATATATCAATATCCGAAGCGATTTCATTAAATATGGTTATTGCCCTCCCAATTGGCATTACTAATGGTAGGTTAGTTCTGCACCTTGGGAGAACAAACAATGGATGCCCTCGATTCCTAATTATCTTACTTAATATTTATCTTTAACTTATTAATTATCAGACACACACAAGCCAACACCACCAAGAATGGCAGAATTCACATTTACGCCAAAAAAATATGTAACTAAATAAAGATCCCTTCTAAATTTTAAGCTACAAAATGTAAATATACCTAAGAGAAAATCAGTCAGATAGAGCCACGGATAATATCTATATAGCCGAAAGTAAAGGAGTCTCAAAAATTTTTTTTGGACTCTCCACCATAAGGCCGTACTTCAACTGATGCGGGGCCCAAACGATAGACCCACTCTCAAGTCTGCTTTCTAACTAAGGAGGTTATAGACAATTTTTAGTACCGTAACATCCGAAAAGACCCGGGAAGTACGCAAGACAAAGCCCAACATCTTTAGTGCCTTTTTACAAATGGTATCTATATGACCACTAAACGTCAGTTTACTGTCAAACGTAATTCCAAGATCACTTACAGATTATATTCGCGAGATAACTCTGCCATGCATCGAATACTGGAAAAGCAATACTCGTGAGGCTTCAGTAAACGATAAAACATTGCATTTACCAGTTTGTTACGCCTGCCCCAATCTAATATATTATCTATATCAAGCTGGAGTTAACGACAATCGTCCAAGGTGACAACTTCCATGAAGAGTTTCAAGTCATCAACAAACAACAAAAACATAGCATTGTTAATTACCAATGCTATGTCATTTATAAAAATCGTGAACAGCAATGGCCCCAAGTTTGAGCCCTGAGGCACACCAGAAAATGTTTCAAATGTCTGTGACTGATAAAGGCCGTACGATACGTATTGTTGACAATTCTTAAAATAACTCCAGAATAACCTGAGAAATCGATCAGACAATCCAATTAGTTGGAGTTTTTCCATTAGAATATCGTGATCGACTCTGTCAAATGCCTTCAAGAAATCATTGTAAAAACAGTCAACCTGGCTGCCTCTATCTAGTACTGACGACACATAATCAGTAAATACATCAGGTTTGTTTCCGTTGAACGGCCTGCTCTAAATCCATGCTGCCTGGTTAATTACCACGGGAAGTCTATAGTCAGCACCCCTATTGTAACATATCACTTAACATCCAAAAAGAGCTAATTGTGATAAATCTACCACATTTATCACTAATTTATCTATCCAGGCGGTTAATTATGTAAATAAGTTAACCCTCTGAACTGTCATAAAGTGCTATCTTTTAACAGTCCCTTTCTTGGCTGTGTTAACTTGTAGAGTGAAACAAAGTATGTCAATTTTACATAATATTGAGAATTGATAGGTATGAAAGATCCGTCTGTTTTGAAATATGATTACATCATGGCTGCTGTCTTAATTTATAGTTTCCCGTGAGCTGTCAAATATCGAGTGACTAGTAGCAGTTAATAGTAACATAATATTTGTTTTACTGCAATTACATTTTATGCTGCATCCTCGGAAAGAAATCAAACATTTGTGTTAATTTAGAAGAGGTATGAAACATACTACAAATGAACCTGTAATGTAAAATGGCGTATTAGCATCTCTTTCATATTATATTATATTCCCATTTATGTCCACAAAATAGGTTTTATATTCAATATCCTTGAGTCCTATATTATTTATATTGGTAGTAATTTTTTATTCGGTTTGTTGCAGATCAATATCTCCTCAATTGTTGGGCTGTGAAGAACGGGCACTACTCAGTCCAGATATCCACGGAGTCACCGGAAGCAGCAGTCGGAGATCGAAGAAATCTGCTCATTTTCATCTGTTCGGATCCCACCTCGATTCTACGAGAGCCAAAATCAAAAAGACACTCTCTGTGGATACGGGGATACACCATACCGGAACGACAAAAGGTAGAGGTATGTTTATTGTCATATAGTCTATTTCACAGGGATCGGTTACTAGCCAGCATTTTCTTCAATGAGGGAATGAGATAATTACTGAGGATGGTGATCTGTGGCATCCAATGTTTGCTTTAATATCTCTATGCGGCATGTCTAAAAGAAAAGACAGCGTCGACGACATAAACAGACATGATCCTAATAATTATTATGACCGTTAAGCCACGCACATTCTATAACCACTAGTGGATGCGACAGCTCGCAATAACTCGCAGGTGAACACCGTTAGTTATACCCTAGACTCAAAATACGTAGTGTCTGGGTATGGGGAATATACCTTGAAAATAAGTGATGTACTTGAAAATTGTGGTATTCGGCGGTCGAAGTGAAGAGAAGCTGTGAGAAGCAGGCAGCACCTAGATTTTCTTAACCCCACCAGAATCATTAAAAATTATGACAGATTTTTTTTCAAAATGGACCCCCACTATATCATTCTTCTGTGTGCGCGCTTGAGTTTAAGTGAACTATGTGAGATGGGCAAGAGGCTAACGCGTCGGCTTATAATGTTGTGGGTCCACACATATTATTTTTTAATGTGTGTTTGGAGTCAGAGTATGGACCTAATAGGTTGGGCAAGTGGTTACATCCATTTCTCATAAAAAAAAATCTGTTAATGTAAACCTCCACCCAGTGGAGGCCCATATGATCTTATTAGGATCGGACATGGTAAAAAAAATGTAAAAACAAATGGCTGGAGGAAAATCAACAGAGGTAACAAACAGAGACCTTCATTTAAATTAATTTCATGAAATTGGTTATTACAAAATGTGTTTCAGGTGGTCCTGCATCAGAACATGAGCATCGGAAATTCAGTTTAGGATCTTTCTTCGGATACCATCGAGGAGTACACTCCGGAAAGCAAGCTGCCCTTCCTAGTAGATCTGTTAAACAAGAGAATGTGGTCTTGGACATGGGAAGCGAATACGCCTCTAGCGACGGAAACAGGTAGTAAATTAGTTTTACTATTTTTATTGATTCATTTTTTTAGGTTGATAATCAATCATTAAAACATTTTTTGAGACTGCCGACTGGAACAACAAGGTTATGAAGCTATGTTCATCAGGTAATATTTGCATTAGGTACCAGTGGATATATTCTATACACAAGGCAGCTATCGACGACTTAAGTGATAAATATTATCATATTTATGTATTGAGGTATTATAATGTTGTTGTTACAATAAGCTAGCCGGCTAAACTGTCAAAACTGTCTATCTTGCTCAAAAGGTTAAGAAGGAGAGGGGCTATTAGAACACTTTTTGACAATTTAGACGGTTGACTTATTGTAACAATTAACCACCTCAATACATAAATATTATAAACTACCGTCAATAGCCTTGTGTATAGAATAACGCATAACGCAAACATAATTTCAAGACTTACCAACTTTTGGTAGTAACCCCACGGATTATACATTTTAAGCATGCCTTGGATTAAGCTTGAAGAAAAAATATGTGAAGTAAATGAGTGTAATTATTGTCATAATAATTGACGAACTGGAACGTTAGAACGTACGTGGCTGCGCTCCAGTCTACTCCGGTCCATTTCTAGCACAGCATTAGCTTGGGTTAAATTACAAAATTGGTGGAATTCGAACACCTCAGCTAGCGTAGTTATTCGCAATATATCCCATGTATCTCAGACAGATCGATAGCTTTCATTTGGTGTAGGTAATGACGATAATAAACTAAATCTTCTGTAGCTCTTCAACTAGCAGCAGCGGCGAATCAGACTACCTGCCGCGAACTCCCATGTTCGAGAACTTCCAGTCGTCAGGGAGCAGCTCGTGCGGCGGGGCGGGAGACTGGGAGGTGGTGATGCTGGCAGAGGAACTGGAGAGGCGGGAAAGGAAGGAGGCGCGGAAGGCAAGGGGGGCGCACTCCAGAAGAAGCGGGGAGTCACACATCCTGAGGAGCCTCGAAGAGGTTAGCCAACTTTCATTGTCACTTAAAACATAATTGTATGCAGGAGATTCATAATTAACCTTTTTGAGCCATCACCTCAGGTGAATTAAGATAACAGTTTTGATTTTGCAAACAAATAAAAAAATCATAGATACACGTCATAACACTTATAGAAATTTTATAATTTAATACAGTACTTACACATAGATAACACCATTAATTAGTTTTGAAAGCTCATGAAAGGTTGTTACTGTAAATATTAAACAGACCGCCACCTATGTCATCTTCAGGCAGTAATATGTTTCGTAAATTTGGTTTTATTATCGTTAAAGTTTAAAACCCTGACTCATACCTACATATAATATGTTGTAGTAAAGGGCAGCTTGTAGATTATATAGTTCTTCGTTCTTTTATTATTCTTTATTCAACCAGTATGGTCAGAGATGTTTTGTTTAAACAGTAGCGAAGTGCTCTGTCACTTTGTCGTATCTAAATACACAAATACAGTATGTGGGCAGTCATCACAATTAAGTTTCAGATATTTCTGAATACCGGAAAGCTGTTACATTCAACGTGGCATGGTTAGAGGAGTTTTCAAAATGATTTAGTACATTTTGTAGTGCTTCTTATGTAGAAAATAAAAAAAGTAGTAGGTAAACAAGAGAGGGAGAGAGTTAGTCACTCTACTAACTGTCCTAACCCAATCCCGTGTTATATCATAAATTTTAATAATGTTGCTGTTCCAATAAAATAATCAACCAAATTTTGGATCCCAACTCGATGATAGAGTTTGAAATCAGCGATTAGACTACTATCATATATGATGGTGATAGGATATAAAGATATGTGTATTCCTTTGCAGGAGTCAGACGTCCAAATGACGCCCCAACATCACCAGGAGCCGTCATTCGACGAAACGCGCCACGAAAACTCACCGCACCGTCTCCAGAAGACCGGCTCCTTCTCAGGATGCAGCTCCTCATCTTCCATCACCCGTCCCGACTGGCTGACCCGCAGATCCAGAGGCCTCATCCTGCGGGCGTCCAGTCTGGAGAACCAAGAGACGCCCCGGTCCCCGCCCGCCCTCTCCTGCAAATCCAACAGTACCGGAGGCCACAAGAGACTTTGATGCTCAGATCGAGAAACCACCACGCTTCGGCTCCTCACGGCCACCTTCCTTCACACCGTTTACGGATGAAGCCATTGTTGATGCAGATGATGTTGATAATTTTGCCGGAACAACTATACTATGTCTAATAATAAAGGGAATAGCTTATTGGCAACGGCAAATAAAATTCATTAATTAAGACAAGTACTGGTAAATTGTAGGTATCAAGTTATATCCCAAAGACAGAAGTGCCGTATAAAATTTGAAAATGAAGAATGTGGAGTATGTCAAGAACCTTAAGGTGAACAATCAATAAAATTTGTCATTATAATGACACATAAATCACTTGATCACATAAAATATTGATCACATAAAATATATTTATAACCTTATTTTAACAAGCCACAGAGCACTGAAAACATATAATACTTAATATAGATTCAAATTGATGGACGATAACTGTTGTCCATATGACGGCAACACATCTCAATCAGTGTGGCATGTCATTAAAGACTGCCCAATATTCGAAATGAAGCGATGGGCTTTCGGAACTCAACTGCAGACAACACAACCACAAAATTTACCTCCACGAAATATAAACAATAAAATTACACAAATCCGAATTGTTAATTTATGAATCAATTACAAACTCCAATATAAAGTTTTACCGAATATATTGTACTAAATAATATGTATTGACATAAACAATAATAACTTTACTAAGCGCTTTATAGCCATGAATATCTTATTATACGAAATATGGCTTGGTTTCTCAATTTTGGAAGGAAAACGTTTAAAACATTGATATTTTATTTGATCATAAAAAATGTTGATTCACATAATGACAAAATCTCAGGCATCATAATGATAATAAAGAAAGATTTCTTACCAAGTTTACGGATTATTATGGCTTAGATCCCTAACATACCCCAATTTTTTTCATTTTCAAAGATTATACAGCGCTTCTGGTCTTAAAACATACCTACCGGTAGATTGCGTCTTCCTATTTTTCATACGTGACATTATGACAAGGTTAATCATATTTTTACCTCAGTTGTATCGTATAATACTGAATAATACTCAATAATGGAACAACAATAAGTCATTTTCCCTTACGCCACGATAGAAATGAGGTGATGATAATTATTATTTACTATCTTGCACACGACAAAAAAATAATAGCAGGTATATAGTATATACCAGTGTCTTATTTACTGAATTTTAATTACGAGATGCTGAAGGGTAAATAAATTTATGATAAATGCAAAGCTGATATTTTCCATAAGAAGAGTTTGAACCTTTAATTTTTCCTTGTAAACTGAAAAAGGAAACAGCAATAATGAATTTTACAAAAACTAACCGTCAAATTTAATACAGTTCATAATTTCAATAGTTTAGATCAGTGGTCTCCAAACTCAATAAGGATGTGAGCTACCTACTTTCAGAAATTGAAATTGTCTGGTGAGCTACTTATACATATTCCTTCTTTATAATTTTGTATCATCGTCTTTTATCGTACCATACATAATATTATTATAATATTTAAAATAAATTAGAACATCGGACTTCCAATAAAACATAAAATGCGTACCTACTTTAATTACTTATTTATAAACAAAATAATAATTGAAAAGTATCTTGAAATATGTGTGAGTAAAAGTAAAAATAATTACTGAAAAGAATGACATTCACTTTCCTCCACATTTTTCAATTCTCGGTGAGTACCTTGTCACTCACATTCGAATGCAATTATCAATATGTACATCTGTGAGTCAGTTCGAGAAATATTTCATTTCTTAGTCCAATAATAAAATTTGGAGGCAAATTTATAAATATGATAAAATATCCTACGTGAGCTACTGGTAGCTCGCGAGCGACCGTTTGGCGATCACTGGTTTAGATTGACCGAACAAAGGTGTCCATAAAACATTGTACAGCTGTATTAGATGTATCCATCTTGAAATTACCAATGTTGCACTAATCATAAATTTAATCAATGACCACAAATTTGAGATATTAGATTTACAGCACAATATATTTATATCTATCACAATCCGTGAATAATTTCCGTGATTAATTTTTATCCGACCAGGAATATAAAACAAAATCGAATTCTACTCGTCTCCATTTTTTGCATAATTTTGTTTAATTTTACTTATACAATAGTATATTATATTATATGATATTGTAAGTATGCCAAATATTCATATATTATGTCCATAAAATGAAAGAACTTTTTGACAGTTAGTATAATAGAGAATATTACAAAAACAGGGAATCTAATACCGAGTTGGTTCTAACTAGTGTCGTGGACGTTAGGACGGTGCTGCAGACTGGGTGTCACATAGATGAATGGAATCCATAAAAGAATAGACATATGTTACGAATAAATATAGCGAGTCGACAAGAGTAATACAGTGAATCTATTATACAGTTTTTAATACATTTTGTGGTTGATATATTTATATTTCGAATTAAAGAATTATTATGTCTCTGTTACAACAGACATTTAAATTGAATGAGTTTGAATAAAAATTTTACTCTACTTATTGTAGACATTCCACATTAGCGATATATCCCATTGACACATGTATGGATTTATTGCTGACAGTACGTATTATCGCAGCCATAACAACAAAATGCACATGTAAACACGTATTATCGTGCAAGTTGCAATATTGCATGCATATATCAAAAAAGTTCAGAAGCTTCTGAATTTTCAAGCAATAATTAGTACTTGCATGGCGGTGCGCATGGGCAGTAGAACAATAGCGGCAAACCTGCCGGAAGAAATACAAACTACACCATATAGAATATTTTGACGTCTACCGATTATCTACGAATTTTGTCCGAACCTGTCTGAATCTGTCAAATAGCACCATACGATGACAACATTGCGTCTCGCTTACGCTTTAATATTGAGTTTGGAGAGACAGTCAGTACTTTTACGTGTCAACAGTTATTATCGGGATAATTTAAAATACACACTATTAGTGCAAGTAAATCCATGCACATGTACAGGCGCTATAATAACGTTTGATAGTTTTGACTGAAAACTTAACATAGTCAGAGGACGCTAAATGACATAAAATGGTGCAATATTCTTGATGTAAATACAGTCTACGATAGCAACTGTAAAAATAATCACATTTGTCATACCTACATAATTAGTGTGCAATAGAAAATATTGCATCTGCGCACGTTCAGGGTTAATTTGTTCCACTATAATCTTCTTGTTTACTTGCTATTTCAAGTTGTAACTATCTGCGTGACGACCAGTTCGACCAGTGGTCGAATCAGATGTTTGTCATGTACACAATGCGCATTTTCACCTATCTATATTCGCATCGGTTTTAACTCTAATACCGCAACCCCAACGCTAAACAAACATTTGAATGATCCGATCCAAGATCGGTTCAAAAACAAACCCTACATTTGTTTCCAAGTGACTCGAAATGTTACCTACTGACGGTGGAATTTCAAATTCTGGTTCGCCCCGTAAAATAAAATATCATTAAACTTCCGTGCAAGTAAGTATTACAGGTGGGAATACGTAATAAATACATTTACATACCTTTATCTACCGATATTATAATTAGTAAATTGAAGTCTTTAATGAATTAATAACTCCTTGTCTTTTGTTAAATTATTATTTTGATCGTATTTGGAATGATTTTGTGATTTTGAAAAGATATTTTACACACAAGAAAAGCTGTAATTGAATAAAAAATATTGTTAAGATTGCCAAGGTTAAAATTATGGAAAGAGATAGTTTTTTATAGATAGGTACCCGTCACTTTTAGGGTATATCGAAGAATATTGAACGCAATTATATTTAAACAAAAAACTCTATTTTAGACGTAGGATAGGGAAAAAATATGAAACGCTATTAATTTAGGTAAGTACATAATAACTGTTGAATTTTTCGAAAAATTATCAGTATTAAAGATATTATAAGAATATTTATTATCAATAAGTATAAATACAAAATACCAATAAATTTCTAACGATAAAGTGAATATTAATTCTGTTAGTGTAAAAATTTGTAGTTTAGTTTATAATACCTAATTAAAGTATTATTATTACAAAATGCTGCACACTAAAATATTTTTTACAGATTCTGATATAAATAAATAATGCATCAGAACAGTAAAGTTCTAATTTCGCCCACGTGTTCAACTAATGTGATCTACATACGTGCAAAACTCAGCCGTATTCAATGTGTAGATACGGATGTCGAAAAAAAATGTTTTGATACATTTTGACAGATGGTACGGAATTGATACTTTTTCTTTTGTTTTACAATTTGAATATCTGTTCCAATGAAAACCAAAACAATAGACAAGTTTTGAAGGCTAATAAATGTATTAATGAAGTGACCTGAAAAATAATATTATTCATTAAAATCTAAACATAATATGAGTTTAAAATAATCAAGTAAGTATGAAAATATCGTGTATGTCTTCAATATGATTTTTTTAAGGTGAAAAACTGTGATTTTTAACATGAGATATCTTTGAATGCGTGAATTTCTTTAAAAATATATGTCCCAATCAATTAAAAACTCTTGTGGATGTGAATAAATCAAAACAAGAGTCAGATAAACAAAAATTCTTGCATTCTTCAATTTTTTTTTGCCCAATAATAATAATTCATAATATGGAGTCATTTTCACTTATACATACTACGGTCACGTAAATACCATACAACATACGAATGAGTTACGCGTGCACAGATCATAAAATGCATTTTATAAACACACGGGCGAAATTATAACTTAAAATTGGTCCAAATATATTTCTCTCAACGTGAAATAATGTAAACTAGGGATGAGCTGAATTTTTGGTTTTATTCGACACTATTTACTTCTCCTTGCGGTGCCGTCTTCCATCCAAGGTTGGCTATCATCACTGCTACTTTGACCGTGTTCTGTGCATCTTATAACAACCTCACCAAACCGAAGCTTCAGAATACTCTCAGGGACACGCCAGACTGTGATATTTATAGATGAAATGTCTCACGACAGCATGTAAATAGTCAACGATGATAAAGCTGTTACTTACAAATTTTGTAAAATCACTAAAATAATCAATCACAAGTCTGGTGTTTCCCTAAAGAAAACAGTAATCTACAATTTTCCATAAACAATAGTTATTTACTCACTACCGTGTAAGATTGACATTTAGTACAGTTTTATAGAAACTGTACATACAGGACGTTTTAGAAGAAACCAAATTGCAACACCTGAAATTAAATTTGACATTTTATCAAGTAGTCTCTTCTACTACCTATTCATGTACATATTATATTATATGTTATGAAATCAATATTTTCACAATTACTATTAACCATTTAGTTTTCTACTTTTTAAGTAGGCATATATAATTTATATTCATCTTAAATAACTAATCATCTTTTAGTATCTATTTACAGAATAACATCTTCTAATTACTTCTTACAGTGGGATCTAGTCTGACATTTTTATGTTATTTTTGTGGTGTCAACGCAAAGGGAGACGATTCTAAAAAACCAAATAAGTATAGTTATGTAGTATGTAATGCCACGTTCTCATGCGGCAATTTTTTATTGTTCAACTGTATGTTGAACGACAGTTGAAAGTCAATTGATAAATGGGAACTATATTTCAACCAAGTTGATCAACTTGTCAGTAAGTGGTCAGTAGAAACGAACGTTAACAAACTAATAAATTTACTTGACCGCTATCTTGGTTACAATTATCGATTCAACTTAATTTGATATGTGGGAACATTCCTTTTAATTTTATTTTCAACATTTAACACAAAGTTGAGCAAAAAAAATCTACACACGAGAACACGGCATTAGTCAAACATCTTTCTATATAATTTAACGGGAAGTGTAGTGCTATTAGGGGTATCTACCGATATAAAATTAAGCATGCAATTTAAGACAACTTATTGATTAAATTTTAAAATAAGCGTGTAAAATTATTACTTAATAAGAAAAATATTTTTAATTCAAATTCAGGGATAAATTTACAATTATTATTGTATGGTCCACAATACTAAAGTTCGATTTGCCATAGATAAATAAAAAAGATTTCAAGTTATACATATTTAAAATGTGCAATATTTTTTATAATTAAATATAAAATTAATTACTTATTTAAAAATCTCTTTTGACTCCTTCGAAAGATCTTAACTAACTAAAAATAACCATTTAATAATATGTAATAATAAGTTAAAATCCTACAATGAATGCACATTTATAAAGGCTTCTTTTGTAAGTTTATGTATCTTTAAATTTAAAAATTAATTATATTTCTTTTTAATACGTGTATTGTATTAAATCAGGGATAGTCAACCTGGTCCCTACCGCCCGCTAGTGGGTGTTCCAGCTTTCATGGTGGGCGGTAGGGGTTTTAAAAACAATTTTATTATGTTTTCATAAAATATCCAGTATTTAGTTTCGCAGCATCAGCCTCGGGGATCTTATTAATAATTTAATCAATTAAATGTAATTTCATCGGACTTTGTGCTTCTATGTATGCAAAGTATAAATAAAAAGATATATTTAACTACAGTAAGTTGTTTTATAAAGATTTATTCTGCCAAACTTAAGACTAAGACACAAAGTAAAAAACTAGACATAAAGTATTCTCTACTTTATAAATCACCAATTACTGTGGAACTGGTGGGTGGTTAGTACTAACAGATATACAAAAGTGGGCGGTAGGTATGAAAAGGTTGACTACCCCTGTATTAAATTGTATACTTCATTTTCTGTCAAGAGATACCCGTAGTATAACTATATAATAGCAGTTCACTTCGCCGTTAGACGTAAACTGACGACGATGATATGTATTTTCTTGATATCCTCGACTCAATTGTTCTGGTCCATTCCATGTTTTTGTGAATCGTCACCTTTTTTCCCTTGACACAAAAGAGTTATTTCGGAATATTACGATTACTGAGACATAGATGTAATAATATTATCAAAATTGATATGAATATTTCTTATAGAAATAAAAATTTACGAGTGATTTTTGTATTTGATATCTTATAGGTATTTGAATAGATTATTTAAAATTAAAAAAGAATGCTAAATAATTTAACTTTTAGCTATTTTAGCCGTCTAGCTATTGCACACAGTTTAGTAAAAAAAATACAGTCCACTTAAATGACACCAAATCGATAAAAAATTCAAAATATTTAGATATGAGTAACAAATATTATATTAACATTAAAATCTATTGCTGTAATAATGACGTATTGAAACAATTTTTGCTAAAAGGGATTTGCAAGACACTATTATTGAAAACTTAATTTTTTATTACAACTATGTTTTTGCATTTATCAAATCAAAATATACTCAATTGTTAATGGAATCTGGAAATATTCAGGCGTCTATTTTCAAAAACGGAAAAGTCCGAAATCCATTATTTTTTACGTAACGTAATTAGGTGGATTTAATGTTGATTTCTGTATTTTTATTGTATTGAATAAAATAATATGCCTATTTTAATTAATTAATAAACCCTTCACCGCAATAAATATTAGCAAAATATAATTATACATAATATTGACATTTATTTGTATCATTTCAAATACGTTGGTTTTAAGTCGTAAAGTTTTAAAACGTTTTTTTAATTCATTTTGAAGTGATAGATTATTACAATAGAAATTACATAAAGACCATCGACTGCTTAATCTAGAAATCGGTTAGCTAGCTCCATTTGGGCAAATTAAATTGTTCAGGAAGGAGAAAAAACCTAGTAATTTAACTATCGAGCAGAGTTTAACAATTTTATTCCAGAAATACGGTTGGAATTTTTTTTTTTTTTTAGAAATAAGCTGCACTATGAATTAATGCACTATTTTAGCTTCCCTTTTAATATATAAAGAAAAATTATACAAAGAGCGGAATTGTTCCATTTACGATATTGGAAATTTGGCTCCTGCAGTTGGGTGTTTTGTGTAAAGAATGATAATGCATTTATTTATAGGTTTAGCAGTTTGAAATTTTGTATGAGCATAGAGTGCAGTTGGCTGATTTGCAGATGAAGTAGTCGATTGATGTACTTACATATTTTTGTTACATTATTATTATATGAGACTATCTATTACTTTCAAAGTCGGTTTAATCCATTTTCTTTAAAATATATCTTTCTTGATTCTGTGTTTTCTAATCACTTCACCATCATATGTGTATTCATAAATTATATAATAAATCCAGTGTCATTTGTTAACCCAGAGATGAATTGCAGTCAGTTATATTCAGAGCGCCGTCATTTTTTATATTTCTCGATCAACTTTAAACATTTTTCTAATTATTATTAACTAATGCATGGAAAAAGAAAATATTCTCTTTGCAACCCTAAATGTGCTCGACTTTTTTGCGATTATCTCAAAATGACAGAATGTAGAGTCAACCGACTTTGAAGCCAATAGTTTCTTATATGGACTTATCAGTATTTGAAAATACGACACCTCGTGTAAATCTATCATCAATAATAATTGTAAACTACCCCCATATTCACTTTATATTTTACATACCCTCTATTTTTTAAAACTATATTTTGATACTAATGAATTATTGCGTATTATGCCCATAACTCATTCTGTGTAAAAACAAAAACACTTTTGCCGTGTTTCGTTGTTCACTTATCATTCAATGATTTTTTGTATTAATATTCACAATAAACTTTAACAAATTGAACATAGAAGGCAGCCAATGATGCTGACATTAATGAAAGTATTATTCAGGAGAGCATTGCCAGGATTGGAAAGTTAAGTTACCCGTTTTGGTTTCAAAACAAAGAATATGAAATATAATGACAGTTACTTGGTAACATTCAAATGTCAAATGACTTGCACCTGTTAATACGAAAACTATTTCTTCATTTATTTGGTATTTCATGTTTTAGGCAATGTGAAAAATACTAGAAACATGACTTCGGCAATTTTATTGCTATAGTTAAACCATAACGCTGAGGATTAATTACACCGTCAGTGACCATGTTGAATATATGAATTATGAATTACACGTCATTATTTTCAACATTCTATAAAAGAGGTCTCATTCTCAAACGATTCTTTATTAAGATTCCAAAAAAAAATTGATATTCCTTTATGTTCATTAAATGTTTTTAGTGTTTGAAGCATGACGTAAAAAAATAATAACGATATCCACAGAATGTAATTACAATGTTGGCTCTAAAATGATTTAACTCTTCATACAGTTACGTCATATACCTATGTTTGAATTCTGTTCCATGTATGTAGTGATTGTGAATTTTTTTTTTACGTCTCTTATACTGATTGAATCCTCAGCACGTCAATTATTTGCAAAAAAATATCATTGTATAAAATGGACATAGCACAGTATTCACATATTTATAGCCTATTTTTTACACATGTGTGGATTTACTGATAGCAGTATGTATTGTCGCGACCGTAACAATAAAACGCAAATGTAAACACTTATCGTCGTGCAAGTTGCAATACTGTATGCATGGATGTTCTGAACTTTGTCATAAACTACACCGCACAGCACACAAAACATGCAAGCAAAAACAACAAAAGCATTTTTGTGTATAAACAGTTATTGTCATGATAGTTTTTTAATTTACACACTATTACTGAAAGTAAATCCACGCACGTATACAGGCTCTATTATGGAAGTCAAAAAATTATAGATTGGTTTGTTAAATATGTAAATAAAAACAACAGATTTTAATGTTACTATTGAATAATAAAATATATATATTATATTCCGTGACAAGAGGTAAGCAAAAAGATTACTAAATATTCAGAATAAAAACAAAATGAAACAAATATTTGAATATAAATAGTATTTTAAAATAAACTATCTTTAAAAATGATATTTAGAAATTTATTAAACAAAACAATTTATGGACAGCGTTAAATCATACACAAATATTATAATTTATGAATTATTATATTATTATTATTATATAGAAGGAAACGAGGTGAAGAAATTATGACAGAATGTATCTGAAGAATATGTTTTTAAATAAAGCAACAAAAAAAACTGAATTGCGACCAAATCAGCACTGTGTTTTTTTTTTCTTATTATAATCCCAAATTTTCCTCTACACTACTCAGCCCAACGATCCCGCCAAAGTGGCATACCGGTGTTGAACCGCATACACCTCCGTGGCATCTTTAGATACATACAACCTCTCCATACAAAATAAATTTGATGTTCGATACTAAATCTGTGTCACCGCATTGTTCTTTTGTGTTTACCTGTCCCAATGATAAAATTTTATAGGTCAAACGTAAATAATTTTAAGTGGGTTTGGCTAATAAAAATATAAAATTCTTTCATGACTAAGTGTGTTTTAGAACATCTTAAGTTTTGTTTATTTTATCACCGTAATTAGCCATGTCATAAAAATCAAGCAAATTGGTTTGGACATATGATGTAAATGTGTTCTTTCACCTTTTCCCTAGAACCTCCTCGTTAAGATTTGCACAGCTGCCGTAAACAACAAAAATGAACAAACTTATAAAATCGTGTTGTGTTAACCTTGGCCTTGGGCACTGTAGACTTGACGTCTATAAAACGCACACATGCGTTTGTAATTAATTTAGTTCAAATAAATTGGACATAAATTGTGGAAATTAAAACCATAAAACTGAAGTTTCATCACCAGAATCAAAGTGCAGAGTGCCCAGGGCATGAGAAGTATAATCAGGGAAAGTGCGGGGGTCTGTGGCGGAACCAACGGGCAGGGTGAAATTCAAAAATTCAAATTTAAAATCACTTTATTTTATTAATAACAAATCATATTATAAACAAAATTAAATTAACATTATATGACTAATTCCATAAAAAATCGATAATAACTTATGATATTATGTGTATTTTTCGAAAGAGACACCCCCGTATCATTTTTCTGTTGCTTTTGATGGTGATAGTGCACACGCAATCATTTGGGGGGGTGACACAGCCGCTAGTAGCTGAGCATACCCACCAGTGGTTGCCACAGATAACAACAGCTGTATTAGCTATAGAGGTGTTGTATGTGGGGTGACAGCAGTCAACACTTAAAAGTATGTGGGGTGAGAACGGTTTCATAAAAAAAGTATGAGAAATGCAGACCCCAGCATGTGGTTACTAACAGTCTCTGCAGTAGGCGATAATCTATTACAGCCAAATGCCAATATGTCAATAATGTGTAAAACAAACCTGAATACTTGAGAGCTTAGCAAAACAATATAACAAGGCAACGTTGCTTTTCGCAATCGAAAGTGCTCCAATTTTATAAATTCCGATATTTTGTAAATTTTAAAAATATTTTTAAATTAAGTAACATAAAACAATTATAAAAAAACTGCACAATATAAATTAATACTTGATCTAAACTTTAGATGATTTTAATGAGTGGTATATTTGTATAAATGCATGCATACACGCGTTCCTAGCAAATTGCAACAGTGTCAGTTGACACATGTGTATAAAGAAAATGTCAATCTGGTTTCAATAGTATGAATAATATTATAATACAGCTAATCTTTTGTGTTTACGTAGACAATCAGTACTCAATTTGATTCATCATTAAATACTGTAATTACATGATTTATGTTTATAATACGTATTCATTTGGCACCTGGCAATCGTCATGTATCCGAAAATCGGTTACATAATGCATAAGCCCATTTATTCACATGAGTATGTATATGTCTATGCATAAGGCCCTTAGAATTTGAACACAGGTAAATCGAATAAACACGATTATTCATGTGCCAATATGCGCATGACTCTGTCCCACTGGAATTTTTG
This sequence comes from Rhyacophila brunnea, assembly GCF_057557595.1. Lineage (NCBI taxonomy): Eukaryota > Metazoa > Arthropoda > Insecta > Trichoptera > Rhyacophilidae > Rhyacophila > Rhyacophila brunnea. The sequence continues at coordinate 14,649,745 of NW_028232893.1, read as the reverse complement.
GCAGACCTTCAGATCTACGAGGGAAACTTCATCTTCGTTAGTTTCTCTCCTCAAATTAACTTCTCGGAAAAGCTCCTTAAATGGTTTATAGAATTGCAGGGTTGCCAAATCGCCGATAATAATCAGTTTGTTCTTAGCTCTTGTAATTGCTACTGTCAGTCTGCGTTTGTCATTCAAGATGTCGGTTTCCTATGGAAAATAAAACGAAATGTGCAATCCATTTAATGTCTATTTTACTATGTCGTGAAATGAAATTTTGAAAATCGGCTATGGATAAAAACAGACTTAGGCACAAAGACTGAAAAAGTGTGTACCATTTTTGTCGGATCGCCCAGAGCATACCTAAACTGGTTTGGTTTAGGGATGGTTTGATTGAATTTTAAAAACTAAGCAGCACCATCTGCAAATTGTATTTTTAGTTCAATGAAAACAATAAAGTATGACTGACAAAGTTTAGTGTCCACTATTTATGTTAAATCTTAACAGCCTACCTCTACCTTTTGCCACTGACGTCTCCGCCGCAACTGTGTGTCATTGTTACATAATATGACAGCACGTTCGATTTAGCTAAATAACTTCTAACGACGGATAGAGTATAGATAGTACAAAATATAAAAAGGATCCGTGACTATAATTGAAAAACACTGCCGCTTTAATAGGTTTAAAGTTCAATTAAACTAAAAACAAGCAATACAAACCGAAAATTCATGCAGCCGATTATTATCCAAGTTCAATGTCTTGGTGCAGGAGTATATGATGACCTGCTTATCTCTTCCTTGATACTGGTCCACGGTATTAACTTCAATATCGATGATTCTTGATTCATCTTTGGTGGTGTCATTGCATACGGTTGGTTTATCAGGATGCTGTTTATTGCCCTTAGATCTCGTTTTTAGATTAATTGTCAGTTTTGAAACCACTTTCTGTAGAAGTGCGACTTGATCTCTGAAGGGAGCTATTACTCCAATTTCTTCACATCTGACACCAATCTGTAGAATAAGTAGATGATATAAGCGTGTTTTGTAATCAGTGTCCGGAAATTTGTAAGTATACAGTTCGCCGTATCACACTTCACCGTGAAATGTTGTATCGGAAATATATGGTCGTATATTAAAGACGGTCCGACCTCTTTGAGTCGTATAGTACTGAGATAAAATTCATGTCTAAATAAAACACGATTCTTGTCGGTTTACAGGAAGCCAGAGGCAAACAAACTTTGAAAATAGCCGATATACTGGATTATTTGTTAGGTTAGGTTAGGTTTTCATTCTTGAATTCATGAATTATGCCAAAGTTGGCTATGAAAATTGGCCTGGTTCCCACCTGGCTTCCTAACCAACTTGTACCTAAAACACTTACAAAATACGTAATAAAAACTACTGAAATATAAGGCAGACAGTAGAAAATAGGTATGTAATTAAATTAGAAATTCAGAACGTGTGAATTTTTTTCATCTCGGTGCTATAAAGATGACCGTATAGTATACGGTCATCTCTTTCCGATAAGAAAGCTCACAGCGAACTGTGCTACAGTGAAATGTAATACATACAATTTACATGTAACCAAGCTATATGTATACATTTGTCTTGAGTTATCTGTTCTATATGAGCATGTCAAATTCAAATTTATAATTTGCGTATATATGTTAGGCATGGTTTAATAGAATTTTAAAAACTAAACGCAAATTGTATTCTTAGTTCAATGAAAACAAATATGAATGGCTGACAAATTTTAGTATGCACTATCTATATCGAATCTTGACAGCCTACTTCCACCTTTCGCCACTGATGTATCCCATGGACATGATAGGAATTATAAAAAATTCGTTATTATTTTCATAGCAACCGTATGTAATTTGAAAGTTTTGATTGACTTATCATCCTTAAAACATTAATAAACATAGAGAAATGTCAATATTTTTCTTATATTAATAGTTTGGCAGTATGACGTGGAATCGAATCACGTCGGGGTCACCACTTTAGCGGTATAATGACGTGATGGTGATGGAAGATCGTTGTTACTTAGTTATTGAGATGTGGGTTTATTGGTTGATACAAGAATATGCTGATTACAATAATAAGGATAATGACATAAGATTATAATCGCGAGGTAATGATGTCCTGTTGAGATCGATATGATCAAGAGATTAATTTATAACTTGATTCGAGTGGAATAACGGATGTGTAATACTTCTTCTCCCTGTCTCATTCTCCCTTACTTATTTACATAATATGTTTCCTCTCATGCGTTACGGATAAATCAAGACAAATATATATTTAAGGCAATACTTACTCTCAGCAATTCCGTAATGATATTTAAAACAAGCGCCGCCTCGCACACATTCTCAATTCTATGACGGTTTTTGCAGATTTTCTTGTCTTGCGGTTGGCCACCGTTGTATTGAGAGTCGCCATATTGCTTGAGCAGGCTGGCCGAGTTACCCGTATCGATGATCACAACCGAATCCTTCAGCTCTGTTGAAATGCATGACTTTAACCACGCGTCAGACGAAGGAAGTAACTCCAACTGAAAACACAAGATTGTTTTTTGTTTAGATTCTTTTTTCATTTCAACAGATGTAGCTCATGGGGCCAGAGATGTTGAAGTTAGCAAGAAATTAATCTGCAATGAGAAATGACTGGTAGCTAATTTAATTAATTAACTTTAGTAACCTTCTTCATTTTTAAATATTTAGAAACAGGTTTTTTTCAATGTTTCAATCATAAAAGAAGTTTATTATGCAATGAGCCAACATTATTTAGAGACCCCAAATGTAACCATAGCAATAAGTCAACAGCAGGATGCCATGTTCTTGTTTATTTACAAACCATGCTGCCTATGCATAGAACATTAATTTTTTTATAGTTACCAATTCATACCATTCATACCATTCTGCAATCGTTACTGTGTTATAATACAAACGGTTTGAGGCAATAAATGTCCTGACTACCTTCCCCATCCTTTGAAGGAGACACAATATGCAGTGACTTGATATACACTTGAGGTGAATTAGTGCAATTCAGACAACGTAAAAACAGAATATTCACAAAGCAACACTGTCATACAAAATTATGAAGATGTATGACCTCTAATACAAGTTCAAGTGCACATCTTGGGCATACGATCGACATCTTCAGAAGTAACCATTCACCTCCAAGATCAGTGCCAACTCGTCATCTATCCCAGCAGGTCTATTTCAACATAACACCTAACTCTAAAACCTTGCAACATTATACACTTTTAGCCGCAGTTCTACCGGGTGTGTTAATTAAACAACTGCTCGAGCTGTCATGTTATTGCGATGTTATAGCACTGTGCGTGCATCGCATGACCTCACCTGAATCACGAGTTTGAACATACAGAATATGTATGTAACAAATTGTAGTAATCTCAGATCACAGCAATGGTGTTATTGGGTGTTATGGTGTTATGGTGTTACATAGTTGGAATAGACCTGCAGGGATTTGTAACCAGCAGACCGCACGTATTTTTTATGGCCCATAAATGGTTGACACAATAATATGCTAGCATAACATCCAATCTATATGTTAATTTATTATAGTTGAAGATAACGGTTTCAACATTCACAAAGCACGTAAGAAAACCTGAGGTGTAACGGCGAGTGTAGTCGTTCTCACTGCGTCGTTGGCGCACTGCAGTTGTCCCTTATAGGTAAACCAATTGGCCAAGTTCATGATGGGTTCGTTCATCCGGTACTGAAGATTCAAGTTGACAGTTGACGTGGCGCTGTCTAGCCTATCGAAGAGTGATACTGCTAGCCCCAACAACCTACAACAAAATTAATTTATTCAAATATAACATCAACATAATTCCTTTACGAGGATTGGTTTTTTCCACTTCATCTTTACCACTACAACCCAATGTGGTTCTTAGCTACCTCCAGGCAACGTATCTACTCCTCTCTATCTGCTACATGCTTCCTCCACAGCCTTAGCCTCTGGGAGTTTTCTTAGCCTCTCTTTCTACATTTTCCAAGCACCATAGTTCATATCGTCTGACCTGCCTTTTCTTTTCTGATATTGGAGATTAGCCTATCGGGTGGTTGGGTGCGCTTCTAAATCGTTGCATAATTGCCTGAATTGCTGCCTGAGCATGATATTTCTATGGATATATTATATCGACTGAAGAAAGGAAAAATGGTGTAACCCTCAGTTTTTTCAAAATAGGTTTTATTGCATAATAGCATTCATTATAAACAACTAAATACACGTTGCGTCCAAAGGATGTAAGCTGAAAATGTTGATTTATTATCTAAATTTAGTTAACAATTAAAAAAAAAAAGAAGGAAGCGAGGAAAACCGACTTAACTATCATTTTTGTTAGTTTTTTTTTAATTAACTCTATAATTAATATCAGATTAGGGATATAAAAAATTATCTAGTCTTTTTTATATTTTAACTTTGGCCGAAAACCATAACAAATACGTTTTTGTGCCTCATGAAAAATTTGATTGTGGATTATGCCCTTTTTCCTTTCCACAGTCGATATAATATATATATGACTTTTCCATCAAGAACGAACACAAAACTGGAGCGTCGAGAAAAGGGGAAAAGGTCACCAAACAATAATATTATGCAATAGTATTGTACCTTGCCGATTTGCTTCTGACGATAGGCGGTAGCTGCTCTGAATCTCCGACCAGGATAAACTTGTCCGCCGAAAATAACGCCCTAAGTACTGTGCATTGTAAAACCTACAAAAAAGATATCAAATCATTAAAAGCAACAAAAAAAATATATATATATGGAAACAACTTTGACCACTGTCAAAGAAAAATTCTCCACTGTACCTATAGTTTCTTTGTCTGAAAACAATTTAACTAGTTTTTGACCTGTCAAAAGCTAAACAAGAATCATAATACATTTATGTAGTTTTTAGATTGGTTGAAAATCAAGTCGGATCCCAGGACTGCTCGAAAGATGAGGAACTGGGGGTTCAAATGATTAAGAATGGATTATACCTGCGTGCTCTCGTCAATGATGCAAACATCAAAGGTCCGTTTAGTGAATAAAGCGTGCTTTGCTCCAATGCATGTGACGCCAACAACATTCTGAAAGAATCAACATTTACAAATTAGCGCCGGCATCTGTTTGGGAAGAAACTTAAATTTTAGAAGTCAGTCCTCCTCCTGATTTTAAAAACTAACCAACACCGTCTGTAAATTGTAGTCTTATTTCAATGAAAACAAATACATATGACTGACAAAGTTTAGTGTGCACTAGTTATGGCTGATCTTAACAGCCTACCTCCAGCCTTTGCCACCGGTAGGTAGGTACCTAATAATGACACGGAGAAAATACGCTCTTACGTCAGATTCTGGTACAAACATTTCCGATTGGCTGCACAAAACATAGTTGTCTATAAAGAAACTTTTTAAGCTCAGGGTCGCGATAAAATGTTTTTTTTTTAAAACCATCAGCATAAAATTAGACTCAATTCATATCCTCGGCAATTTTTCCGTCAATTTTGTCGTGGGTGAAAAATATCTGATTGTCGATTCAAAGTTTTATACTTACAGCATTAGTGTAAACACTATGAAGATCTTCGGGTGATTTACAGTTTTTAGTAAGTACCGACTCGGAGAAAGGAAGCAGCTGCTGATGGATTCTACCGGAGGGTCCTATCCTCAATATCTTCACAGCCGAATGCCGTAGCCTTAAACAATCAAAATATTTCCATGTAACAACTACATATACTGATTGTGTATCATTTTCTGCCGTACATCAAATATCGTAATCATCAGCCTGGATTAATCCACTTATCTCAGTTCAGTGAGTTGCGTCGGAATGTAGAATTTAGCAATCTCATTGATCCAGCGATTTACTTCATTTCCAACCTTTTTTTGACACAACAAGGCACAAAGCCCAATGCCAGAAGTGTAGCAGTAGCAGTGAAACAATTACAAAAACCTCAGGCTTTGAGAAAACCTTGACGGATCAGAAGTCCTTACACCTAAATAATCACCAAAATTCATGAAATCTATTTATAACGATATCCACTAATTCAATGAATGAACCATAATAATCACCACTGATATTAATCTGAAAGGAAACGCAAACAGTTCTACAAAATTGCAAAAAAAAAAAACTATTTTCATGATTTACTGTTTTTGCTATACATTAATTGTATTGTGTATTTCATAATTCTTAATTTTTTTTCGATTTTCAGTACCGCAAATTTCGAATTAACTAAGTTTCACTGCAATATTTTTTGTCTTATCTATTGTTACGTATTGAAGAAGATGTGTGTTTTTAAAAAGGGCCGCACAATCGACGACTGTTCTCAGTTATGGATTGGGCGACTTATTTTCTTTATTCGTAATTAATTATCAATTTAGAATACAATATTATAACAAAATAGAATAAAATAATTATTTAAAATCGAACACAGGAGGACACTGATTTGACAACCGAAATCCGACACGTACGTGATGTTAAGGATTCGCAACTGAACTCGCTCTGATAATTTGTATAATCAAGGGGCTTTTTATATTACGATAATAAGTCAATTAAGTTGACGATAATCATGCTTCGTTAGCACGTAATCCATTACTTTTGTTTATGCAAGAAAGTGTTTAGCTTTCGATTTGTTATTGATATGTAAATCACACGTGTTTATCTACGTGATTCAGTAATAGATTGAGGTCACAGGTACTATCACTTCCCTCCATTTTGGTAAGAGAAAGATTTTCTCAACTGCCACTTTTATTTTTAGTTTCTGGTTTATCGTCTGCGTTTTAGGATTTGGAGGTAGATAATTGACACACCGGAATTGTGATGGAAGCGGCGAGTTTATTTACGTTTATTATACTATATGGTTACATTTTTTTATAATTTTATTCTACGGAGGGCGAAATGTACGCGTTCGCGATTTTGCTGCTTGTCGCGATCTGCGCGCCATCTTGAAAAATCATTCCCAACGGTTTTTTTTCTTGGGCGACGTTGCATATCTCCAACGGTCAAAGACAATGTTGCCGGCTCGGCTCTGTTATTATTATTTATTTTCGTAATCAGCGCTTTATTATTTGCTGGCTTCGATACCGATTCGGGCCTCTTCAGATACACAAAGACATCCCCAAATGGGGACCATACGGGGGTGTCACAGTACATAACACTATATTTTATGTAACTCCATAGGGGGTAAGGGGGTCTGATATAATGTGCTGTTAGGTTAGGTTAGAAATTGTAATAGAGAATAAGATATAAAATGTTCTAATAATAATCAATCATTTACAACAAATCCATATTTTAACGAATGGAATTTCGGAAATGTGACATAATTATAAAAGAGGGGAAAAGATTTTGTGATGATATGTATTAATGCACCCAAAATCATACAGACAATAAAGTCTTACCTGCCGAGCACGTTGTCCACGGCAGAATGCGTTTGACTGGTAATCAGAACAGTTTTTCCTAACAAGACCAACAGTTCAACTAGGGCCACTATAGTTTGTGTTTTACCTGAAACAGAAACCAGTTTGTTGATATATAACCATGGTTACCATAGTCACTCGCAGGTCTCTATAAGTGCAGACTGCTGCTTGCGTATATCTCTCTGTATCGACCGCCTCTTGATTCGGTGGACGCCATGGGTTCCAAATATAAAGTGGCGCATGGAGATAACCAGATTTACTCCAAACTATTGGATTTCTCAGTTCTTAACCGGATACGTTATACGCCGGTGTAACGAGTGTGGAGACATGGCAGGTGGTGAAAGGAAAAACAAAGTCTTCATGGGTAATTCATGTGTATTTCTTTCTTATTTCAACAAGTAAGCGTATAATCGTGGAGGTGAAGTTGTAATATATTATTACCAGTTTAACATAATGTTTGTGTATTCTATGCTGTTATAGAGATGCGTATTTATTATGCCAGCATACCAAATTGATTCTGCCACCTGATATAATATAATGACACATGAATATAAATAAAATCTGAACTATTGAAGTGCACGATGTTAATGATTGGTAATTAAAGACTATTATGTATGTATCGACATAAGTAACGAATAATGTTTTTTATTAGTAAACTATTTCTCACATAGGCTGGCATTTTTTTGCACAAAGGCGGCTGTAATCTTTGATGTGGCCCTTGTCACATGGTTGAAGTATCAATTTACTGAGATATACTGAGTATTTTTGAAATGGAATCCTAGCATCACGGAGAAACATAAAGATCAAGAAATGATAACTCTATTATCCTATATGATTATTTACATCATCATTAAATGTACACGTCTTACTCGATTCTAATCGTATGCATTTGGAATGAAGTAAGACGCAGATAACTGCCAAATAACCAAAATAACAATTATTGTAGATAACTACCTTACATATTTGTAATGTTATTTTAGAGCAATAAAAATAACAGAAACATGTTACTATGTTAACTATCTAGATTAGCCCAACTGGTGTATTGAAAAGGAGCCTCTTGGGTGGTTAGATGTCTTCAGACATGACTTGCCTAACAGACTTGCTCCACCTTCACGTGTGAGACAATGTAGGGGTGGATTATTGTACAACGCGTATAGTTTGAGATTAGGTATATAAAATCTTAATCTATTACATAATGTAACTAAAAAACAACAAAAAGGATTAATCCTACTCAACATACCTGTTCCAGGCATCCCTTTAATAAGCATGTAATCATTAGTGGATATCGCTTTTAGCACCGCCCTCTGTTGTACTTTGTTCAGTTTACTCAAAATATTCTTTCCCTTGTCTAATATATGACGAGATATCTTACTGGAGAATGTAGCGACATCTTTATCAATTACAATTCTGAAATAACAAAGTCACATAAGTAAACTTGGAGTCACGTTAAATTTAAATAAAATCTACAGGATTCTGGCACAACAACATCATGAAATAAAATTCAACTTTATTAATTTTAATCTGCTTCTCAAATTTTGTTAGAATACATTGATTCATAGCCACGTCACATAACTTTCTCAATCACTGCTGAACTTTTAATTACCACATTTAAATAATACGTTAATTATATCTAATGGCCGAGTACTCCAAACGTGCCAGTCGCACTTGCGAATTGGAGATTGACAAAAAAATACCGTGTGCCCACGCTTATTAAAGTGAAAAAAAGATCGCCCACAAACTGCCTTTTATAAACTTGACCATGTACACCGCCAGCCGTGTCTTTAAAAAATGAATTCGCAAATATGTCACTACTTTCATGGTAGGCGAATTTATAAAAAGAGATGTCTGCAACTTAAAATTTTAATGATTGCCATGCACATGCTGTGTTAAAATAAAATTAATTATAAATTATAATTAGAATATGTATTTCAGATATGTGGGAAATAAAAACGTACAACCAGAAATTATATATACCCGCAAGGGTTCCACAGTAGTTACATTTTATAAGACAAAAGGATGCGGATGCGATTAATACGAGGGTGGGTCAATAATTCCTTAGAAAAAAGCATTAAAACAGTTTTTATTTTTGTATTTTTTTTTTATTTCTCAACATAATCTCCTTGGAGCTCAATACACTTGGTTAGACGTTTCTCAATTTTTTTTAAACCGTCAGAAAAATAAGTTTTCGGAAGGTCCTCAAAATAAGCATTTGTCCGATCGATGACTTCTTCATTTGAAAAAAAAACGTTGTCCACTTAGCCATTTTTTTAAGTTTGGGAAAAGGAAAAAGTCACTGGGGGCTAAATCTGGCGAATATGGTGGGTGGTCGACCAATTCGAACTTCAATTCTTCAATTTTAGCCATTGATCGTAAACATGTGTGAACACGGGCATTGTCCTGATGAAAGAGGATTTTTTTCCTGTTTAAATGAGGCCGTTTTTCTTCAATTTCGTTTTTTAGCTGGTCCAATAAAGATGCATAATAATCCCCTGTTATTGTTTTTCCTTTTTCCAAATAGTCAACGAAAATAATTCCACGTGCATCCCAAAATACAGTAGCCATAACCTTACCAGCTGATTTTACGGTTTTCGCCTTCTTTGGACATGGTTCGCCTTTCGCAATCCACTGCTTTGACTGTTCTTTCGTCTCAGGAGTATAGTGGTGTATCCATGTTTCATCTACAGTCACAAAGCGACGAAAAAATTCATGCGGATTGCGTTGCATGAGCGACAACAGGGCTCTAGAGGCCACCACCCTATTGCGTTTATTGTCGACTGTGAGCAAACGCGGCACCCATCTTGCAGAAACTTTTTTCATGCCCAATTTGTCATGTAAAATAGAAATGACGCTACCTTTTGAGATCCCTGTAACCTCAATTATCTCACTCAACTTTAATCTTCGGTCACTTAACACCATATCGTGGATTTTATTGATCATTTCTGGTGTAGTCACCTCTACAGGACGTCCTGAGCGTGGTTCATCCTTTGTTGATGTACGACCACGTTTAAATTCATTTAACCAGTTATAAATAGTTGCAAGTGAAGGAGCAGATATGCCGTGAACTAAATCCAACTCATTTTTTATTTCCTTTGCTGTTAACCCTTTTATATTAAAATGTTTAATAACAGCTCTAAACTCAATTTTCTCCATTTTTGTAAACAAGCAAATTTTTTTTTTTAATGTACGAAAATAAAAAACAACAACCCGACCAATCTGATTGAAACTTCGCAGCATACTGAATCGGTAGTGCCGCTGCATGAAAACAAACCGCTTACAGTACTAGTCGCGCCACCTGTCGGCTTTTCTAAGGACTTATTGACCCACCCTCGTATATTCACAACACGCAATCCTTTTGATCACGCCCTGAAATGTACACCCAGACTGTATCGTGTATTGTGTGACGAGCCCAACAGTAATATTTGATATCCGTCATGAAGTTTGATGCATGTGAGAAAAATGGACTCGCATCTCTTTAGAGAGCAACTGCAACACTATAAATATTATAATATTTTACATATTATTTAATGTAATACATACCTTCTTAATCTGCTGGAAACTTCAGTTTGATCCATAAGCACGCCAATGTTTGTCAGATTGTACAAGTTAAACGACTGAGATTCGTAATAGTCTAAATAATACAGTGTTGATGGCTGGTTGCGCTTCGTTATATCTCTGAAATAAACACAAAGCTACAAATTGGGAATATTTTATCCACACTGCAAGTATTTATTCAATTAATTACTGATAAAATATTCATTGAAGTTTATACCAAAGATGTTGACAAAAAATCTTTTTCTATTTAGATCATGGGTGGCCAACCTTTTCAGCAGCCGGGCCAGATTCTAAAAATGAGATTTCCTACCGGACCGCACAACCGATTTTTTTATTATACAAAACAAAAAAGAAATATATATTGTTTATATTAATAAAACAAAACAAAAATGAGAATCAAACATATTTATTAGATTAGACTATTTTTAAATAATAAAAAATAAACAAAATAATATAAAAATAATAAATTTTAGTGAGAAGTTTGATTTTATGTGGCAGAACTCAGTGCATCAATATCGATATCGAGTGAGGTTGTTCCTACACGCAAACAGTTTTCCAAAAGCACATCAGTGATTCGTGTTCTCACTCGGGATTTGATACGCTAAGTGTTCCGAAATAGCGAAGTCATCATTAGAGCATGTTTGTAAAATACAGGATATTTCTCCTTGTCCAAATATGTTTTGTAAAACTCTGATGGAATTTCTCCTTTAACTGTTCATCGCAACATATTTCACAATGTTCCATTTGTAAATTTCCTGGTAATAAATTCACGTCTACGGAGAATGGCGTTGCAAATGTAGCAAAAAGCACACGGTGCTTTTTAAAATCTTGAGCCAATATCGAATCTCAATTTGCTAAATTAGTACATACAGCGGCAGCATTTGATATTATTTTTATTTTCTCACCGCTCCACGGGCCACAAGTTGACACCCAGTGGGCCGCATGCAGCCCGCGGGCCACGGGTTGGCCACCCATGATTTAGATGGAGCCGAAATGTGTGAAATTGAAGCAAAAAAGGACATCCGGTCCACTGATTAACTTAGTTAGAAGTGACCGGATTGCGATTTCATTTGCAAATAACTTAACACCACTGCTATGACATTTGTTAGCCAATTTGCAGGGCGTATGAAAAAACAATCCATCACGATGAGTGGATAAGCAGCCAATAATACTACACTTTTGCATTACTATTTTTTAAAAAATCCTGTAAAATTTATGTAAAACCGTTACAACTGCACTCGAGTAAGTAATCAAAACAAAAAACTGGTAACTGATTGGTAAGTAATCAGATTGGCAACTGCAGTGATGTTAATATTTTGTTGAGTTCGCCAACTTAACCAGGCAGGCTTAACTTTTCTGACGCAAAAATTTATATGTTACGAAAACTTTTTATATCTTTTAATTCAAAAACTACAGTTAAAAAAATACTAATTCACCTGTCCAGTAGTAATGTGACAATACTCTTGTCAATAAAAATAATAGTTCCAGCCGATACTGCAATTTGGCTTTTGGTGCTCAAGATTATGTATTCACCAACTTGGAGACCCGACAATTGAATGTCCGCCATCAGGTGAGAGTCTGAAACAAATTATTAAAATATCAATTAGTTATTGGTTAAAACTTTCACTTAGAACTGCAATATACGGACAGAATGTGATCTCAATGCTATACGGCCATCGTCTGATACAACAGCTCACAATGAACAGTGATACAACTGCATATCCACAATTTTCAGACACAGTTTGTGCCGTACCCATGGTACGACTTTAGAATGATTTATTATATAATATATTCTTTTAATGGGATAATTTTAGATAATTTCGATTTACGGCGAATTTCGAAATATCCTTGTGCTTATTAACGAGGTTTTACTGTACCAAACTAAGTATTTACAACAAATCATAAAAATCAAGAAATCGATAGTAGGAACATTTATTTACTTTCACCTGTTATGTGTCTTCTTAGTGTATGCTCAAAACGGTCTCTCAGCGGAACTACAGCACCATCTATCTTCATATTAATCAAGCATTTGCCTCTCTTCTCTCTGAAAATAATAAATTGATTTCATCAAAAATCTACAGGTATATATATATATATAAGTATGGATAACGTGTAATTCATAGGAAAATTAAGTGTCTTACCTTTCCCTCGGGTCCATGGTCCAGATATCTTTGAGTGGATTTTGCACAAACGCCTCACCATCCTCCATCGCCAGGAGTTGACACATTCGGAGGAAATAGTCAATATGGCTCGGAGACAAGTGCCCAATGGAGTCCGGTATCACTTTCCTCAGCGGATGACTGGCGGATAATTCAACGGTTGGATCTTTGCTGTAACATTCAAGAATCGATTAATCGAGTGGACATTATCTTCTTCTTAAATAAAACTTGAAATTCCAACCATAACACTATGAAATATTTCAGTTTTATCGATAGCCAATTTGGTTTCAATATTATTATTGAGACTTTAATTTTGATGGAAATATTATACCAAGTGAAGTAAATGCCGATAGATGGGCTAGTATAACAGTTTAATATGATAGAAATGCAAAAGCCAATCGCCATAGACCAATACTATGAAGCCAGTTTTGGTTTACAACTTATAGCGATCAATGACCTTATACCGAATCAACATGAATTTCGACAATGTAAAATCAACAAGTCATTTAACTATCAATTGCTACATCTAGCATCAGCGTTTTTTATTACAGGCAATGACATAGCAATCGGTTATCTCATGCTTGCTCATCAAAACACCTCCTAATCGTTAGACATTGCAGTCAACTGGTTTCTCAATATTAACCCAGATAAACAAACGGTGACTCATGTAAGGTAAGGTAACAAAACCCAAGTTGCAGACAATAGATCATAGACAACATTCTTATAGAAAATACATACTGCCAACCGCTAAAAACCAAGCGATTTTAAATGAGTTTAAAATGTGTAGGCATGTAGAAAATGTTAAAAAATGTTCATTGAGTCATGCGGGTGTCAATGCAGTGCGAGACGCATGAGGTGACCTCATTGTTGTTCTGGTGATTTCGGCAGATTTTGCAAACTGACAATGTTCGTTTAAAGGTTCAAAATGTGCTATGGGATGGGAGCCAGTCTGATAACATTTTAAATACCAAGAAAAACGACATTACACATTTTTTTTCCGTAGCGGCAACTTACTGTGATGTTATGTGATACGCGACGTGCATCATAATATATTTGAACCTTTAGTAGCAAAAATGATATATAAAAATGTCATCTTCAGCATCTCAAAAATGCATGAAAAATTATAACTATTTTTTAGCACGGTTGTTAGTAAAACATACGAGGAAAGCAATAGAAATCTTATTACAAATCGCCTTCTCTGAAATTGCAAATTGTCATTAACGCCAATATCTCATAAGAATTACTCATTGATATATACTCAAAAGATATAAAAACCTTAAATGAATGGAGCAAATTGTCGCATAGGGACATCGCCCACAGGCACTGTGATGATTTATCGGTCCAGGCAATTCCATTATTTCATATTTGAAATCATCAACGACACTCCGGACATTCTTTGGTGAAATGACAGAATCCACAGTCTCTGGTTTCTCTCCATCTGTTACATCCTTGTTCTTGTTGTCAGGTTTGCACCAAGTCGCGATGTAGTAGGCCAGCTGGTTTCTCAGCATCAGTAGATCTCTTTTCTCGCTGCGGCCAGCAGTTACTTGGTGGATTCCAATGGAGTTTCTGCGAGAGAAAAGATTGTAATGTTTTGTAAATACAGCTCTAATTTATCGCCGAAAAGAACCAGATGAACCTAAAACTCGCCAGCAGACTGTAGATTAGGAATGCAGCATTCTTCGCACTTAAAATACTATTCAGCAATTGTCCAATAAGACGAAATTCAGGGTATAAAATGTGACTGTGAAAACAATGGTAAAAGTTAGTAGAGCCTAACGAACAAACAATAGAAGCTATCTAAGTTTTCGAAAATAAAATTCTCCGAAGATTACTTGGACCGACTAAAGAACACCAAAGATGGCACATTTGTACAAGCGCCGAGCAATTTAAGCCTAATATAGTTCATATCTTGAGGAAGCGAAGACTTAGATGAGCCGGATGGATCTAGAGCTCTGAAAGGTTTACGAGTGATTACGGTACTTGGCCCCTGGCCATCCCCGCAAGAGATTCCTGGAGGACAGTTATGCAGTCGACCATGGACCTAAATGATTCATAGCGCCAACTTAAGTAAGTATAGATGCGGTTCTAACAAACCTCAAAAAATAAACTTTCAAGAAGCAACGGGTAGCAATCAACGATGATGATTTCATATTTACCGCAGATACAGCAGTAGACCTTCACCGATGTCAACATCCTTAGTGTCCCCAGAAGCTATGGCGGTCATCAGCATTGTGTAAAGGATTACTTGACCGCGGTGTTCTGACGATTGCGACGCTTTCCCGGTCTTCAATTCCAATGGCATCAATTTTTTTTGAAGACCTTAAACCAAAAGTAACATAGAATTTCAGTTGAGAATGCATTGACTAAGCAAGAGTTTCCCAACTGGTGTGCCACAAGCAATTGGCAAGTGTACCACAAGATATTGTTGCGTACAGTAAAACTCAAGCATCTACTCAACGTCACGTGATTCGTTGCATTATTTGTAAATGTTTTAAACGTGACCTACTGGGTGTAACTCCACCACCAGATCCAATGTCCACAACATTTAATTAAATGCTAAAAGCGATATCTCCTTTCCAACTTCATTTTCATACACTTAAGCTCCATCATAACAGAAAAAGACGTTCTTCGATTAAAACAACATCAACTCACACCAATATATGATCTTCTGTTGATATAAACAAAATTACCATTTTTTTGATCGTGTATTGTAACTTCTACGGTGACATCGACTTTTCCTTTCACTCCGAGCCTCGGAGACCAAATATTTTCTTCAATGTCCACAATGCGGTTGATTGTTCCATCCCACTCGGCTGCCTCAGTCACACGTTTCTACAAAGAGAAGAAACCGGTTCGTAATGCATTGAGTGGTGTATTAATTTGGTATTAATGGCCGAGCAAATTACGTGTTGGCTTATAATGTAGTGGGTCCCAGGTTCGAATCCTGGGTCCGGCAAATACACTAAATTGTGTTTGGAGTCAAGAGTATTAACCTAATAGATCGAGTAAGTGGCTATTCCTATACCTATTCGGATCGGACATGGTCAAAAGAAAGAATATGTTAGCTGAGTTTCAAACCAGACATTGCCAACAGAAAAATAAAACCACCATTGGACTCCATACCATACGTACAATTCTCATTTTACAAAATATACAATTATTACGTTTTTCTGGTCTCATGCAGAAACCTGATAACCGGCTAATAATCTACTAAACACCTAGGAAAATTTTGTTTATGACGTCAGCACAGTTACATTTTGAATGTGTCAAGCAGGTTTAAATAATCTGGAAATTTTATCGCGATTAGATAGATATAAACAATTATAACATTAAATGCTTAGACATGTATTATAATTCATGGAATACTTTTTCGTAATGTCTGACCTCACCATCGAAAAAGTGCTAGAGCTGCTACTGTTGGATTATCACAAACCTTTTTTAAATCTCTCCTATCGAACCCGCTGAGACATTTCCCTCCGACTAGCTTCTCATCTGTCACGTACTTGCCGATGAAATGAGAAATCTGCGGCGCAAACTGCATCATCTCCTCGCTGGCCATATCCTGAGACATGTCTGCCTCGTATATCATGTACACGCACTCCATACTGTTTAGCATGGCCCGGCACTCCGACTTGATATCTTTCACATCGAATAGGCCTTTGCTTAGGGACGTCTGAAGCAATTGGTGAACCAGGGAGCCGATCACCATCTGTATGAATATACGTTATGAAACTAGGCAATATTAATTAGGTACATTAACAAGTTCTATGCCTTCAGCGAGTTTTCTCGCTCTATGAGGCCGTGATCGACAGGCCATTTCGCGAGGTATCTTGTCGGACTTTAAACTCAAATTATTAGCCACTGTCGATTGATTTGCATAATCTAAAAAACTAAACATACAGTGACATATGTTTGAATAATTATGAAATACAAAGCCACAAATTATCGGTATTACAGCGATTTTAGTAAGAGCTTCGCTCTACATTTAACGTGTGTCATTAAAAATCTGCGGATCTCGATCAGATACTGCCATAGTAATATTGTGAGGCGTAGAAAAGGTTAAGAACATTGATTGTATAGAAATAGAAATTATGCAAGACAACACAAAAAGTATATAATTATGTATAATATTCTCTTAAAGCCGCGTTGACACAGTCCAAGTACGATCCAAGTACACTTGGATCGAGCGCCATCCAAGTGACAGCTTCATACTAATTATCCAAGCTACTTGGACCGCGTCCTACTCATCCAAGTTAGCTTGGATAAGAATAATTAGTATGACGCTGTTACTAGGATGGCACTCGATCCAAGTGTACTTGGATCGTACTTGGCCTGTGTCAACGCGGCTTAATGAAAATTTATACAAAATTATAATTATTAATAGTGCAAGTACGTCTAATTAAAATTTGAATTACTCCTGACACAATATATATTTTGAAACAACTCGTGAAAGACGTGTGTTCGAGTACTACTCATTTCAATTTGTTTTTCAAGAATTTTTCCAATGAGTATGTTTTCTGATGTTTGCGAAATTGTGTACTTATTGAAAATTAATTGACAAGGTTTTCTCACAGATTTATTGTTGCAGTCGATGCCCTTGAATCTATGCTGCAGAACTGCTTTCCGCTGGCAAAATACGGAGCTCACAATGTCCGTACCGGAGACCAAAGTGTCCGGCCACTGGACCAAGTAGCCGCTCTCATTACATATCTTGAACGCATCGACTCCACTCTGCTTCGGAGCTATAAGGGACACCGTGTCCCCAACTTTGATGTCTGCATGAAACCTGACAACAAAACCACAGTCAGAACACCTACAATAATCCTTTCAGCAACAATATCTTGACTAAGACGGTTTAGGACCACACAATCAAGTTAAGTGACATTACGCATAGATAATAATTTGATGGATGATCACTCAACCAACAAGCAAATCAACAAGCTATTATTGTTTTACTTTCGTTTACTGTGGCATATTTATGCGAAGCAGGATTTTCTTATTATGCTGTAACGAAGACAAGTCCAGGAACGGAATCGACGCCACAGCAAATAATAAGAATTCAACTTTCTAATATTGTGCCTGCCATCAAGAAGCAATCAATTTGCAATTCAAGGACACAAAATCATCAAAGACATTAAGAACTTCATTCACTTTTACTATGTTTTAAAAAAAAATGCTTAATAAATATTGTGTACCCTGATTTTTTTTAATTTATTGATCATATATTATTTAGGTACCTACCCTAGAAAACAAACAAGGTATTCCGTTAAAATATCGGATTTGCGAAATGTTCCATCGCAGGGAAAGTTTGGAGTATAAAGAGTATTTTGCAGTGTTGCCAGTTTAAATTCGGTAAATTGAAAAAAATGCATAAAAATCAACGATTATTCTTAATGAAAAATAAGCTGCTTAGTGGCCTTCAAAGCGTGCCATTGCTATAATATAACAATTATTTATTAGGAAAAGGGTAATATGGCATTACATTATCAGGCATGATTGCCGCGCGGCTTAAGCGTCGGCCTATAATGTTGTGGGTCCCAGGTTCGAATCCTGGGTCTGACAAGTACACATATTGTTTTTTCAATTTGTGTATGTGTCAGAGTATGGACCAAATAGGTTGAGCAAGTGGCTGACATCTATTTCTCGTAAAAACAAAATCTGTTAATACAAACCTCCACTCTGTGGAGGCCTATATGATCCTATTAGGATCGGACATGGTCGGAAAAACAAATAAGTATGGCTGAAAAGTGTGCACTGTTTTTGCCAAATCTCCACAGCTTACTTCCAATATTATGGTTTGGATTATGCAGGGTTTAATTGAATTTTAAAAACTAAGCAATACCATTCGCAATCCGTATTCTTAGTTCAATGAAAACAAATAAGTATGTCTGACACTGAAGTTTGTGTGCAATATTTACGTCGGACCTCCACAGTTTACCTCCTCCCTTCGCTACCGTTATATTAATTATACACATAATATTCCTCACCATGAACCTTCCAAAGTGCACGTTCCATGTTTAGCACCATTTGATTCTTTTAATTTGACGATTTTAGTATTTCTCTCAGTCGTAAAGTTAATAATTTCACATCTTTGCCAGTGAGTTAAGTCCAATTCTTCGGCAGTAGCATTTTCCTAAAAATATTGATTTAAAACGTTAATTTTGTATCATAGTAATGCATGAATCGTAACCTTGAATGATTGTATTGTAGTGTAAGAACGTTAGCATGTTCTTTGGATTAGTTATTAGACCAGTGATTCTTATGATCCTTATTATTGGTGGTACCCTTGAAACATTTTTTTAAATCTCACAGAATCCCTACTATATTTCTGAATAACGAGTTATCTTAAAATATTACCTCGTTTACAAGTGGATTTACTGGTAACAGTATGTATTATCGCGGCCATAACAAAAAAAAATCATGTATAAACACGTATTATCGTGCAATACATGGGACAATTGGACTGTGCGATATTTGCGCCTGTAAAAAATATGAATACATTATCACAATTAGGAAAGAGGCTCGTAGCTTAATTGGTTAAAGCATATTGGCGCGATACCAGTGGATATACGGGTTCAAATCCTGTCGAGCATTGTATTTTTTTCAAATGTGATTTTTTCTAGAGGTTTTTTGAAGTTATGTACACCCGATCCTCTTTTTGCACGGTTTCGAAATAACACAGCTTAAAAAAGTACTGATTATTTTTTATTTACACTGATTTTTTTTGCTTAAACACAGTTTAAAAAAGAATAAAAATACATAATTATGTATGTACATATCTATCAAAAAATTGCGTTTCAATGGACCGCACGCCATTGGTGCATACATATGTTATCACCGGATGCCGCCCATGTACATACATGGCACCACTATTCGAGTCACTTCGGGTTCAATACGAGAGACGCGCCGTGCTTCGGCTTCAGCGCCACTTAATTTTTCCAGCAATAGAGTGATTTTTTGCCAGCGAAAAACAGGCACGTTTATTGTCAAGTAGCGACACTGAATGAATATATTTCTCCATGCTAAATTTAATTTGAATCGAAAACTGTGTATTTTTATGTATAAATAATAAATAAATTCGATTCAGTTTTGAGTTCAAGAATTTCGTACTTTGAGTTGATTTTAAGAAATGGAACCTATCTACCATTAATGTATGGGCACCTTCCACACGGTTTTGATTTGCACGGTAGTCTCTGGTACGTATCACCTGTGCAAAAAGAGGATCGGGTGTACGTTGAAATACTACATTGGTGAGGAAAAAACATGGTAATCTTTCTTACCTCGGAACAATCAATATCATTCATATTCCAATCATCGTCAAATAATTCACTCAATTCCTTAACATTACAACCAGTATCTGGCGAATCTTTTAAATCGTCAGCCGAATGATTCGATTCCGAATGAGGATTCAAGTTTTCTTTGGTAACAAATAATTCACTCAATTCCTCAACATTACAACCAGTGTCTGGCGAATCTTTTAAATCGTCAGCCGAATGATTCGATTCCGAATGAGGATTCAAGTTTTCTTTGGTAACTTCAGGATTCAGATCACTAAAATCTTCTTCAAAGACTCCCAAGTCATCTAGATTCAAATTGACAACAATGTCTTTAGAGCAGATAATATTTGTTTTGTTAAAATTATCATTTTTTAGTGCATCGATAGCGGCAACTTTTTCAACAATATTCAAATCAACATATTCCATTTCCTTTCTTTTGTCCAATTCAATTAAAATCTTTTTATTTGGACTTTTCATTCTGGGATTTGATAATTTTATTTTTTTAGATGGAGAATTGTTAACAACAATGCTTGGAACGCAGTGGTCATCATTTAAATGATGTTTCCCTTTTGTTAACGAATCAATTACTGCTTTATTAATGTCACGATTGTAATGTCTAGGTTTATTTTCATTGATTTTTTTATCGGCGATATAATTATTTTTTTTATCTATTGACAGTTTGTTTATGGTCTTATCTGGTGATACAACAGATTTGGAACATTTTTCTTCTATTGCACATTCAGTTATATTATGTTTAATATTTTTTTCAATAATTTTTGACTCATTTTCTAATGAATTTGACTGAGATGCGATAGTATCAATTTTAGGAATATCATTCTGTAAAGCGTTTTGAGGATTCTTTGTTTTTTTAAGTGTCAATTTAGAGTGTGCTGGTTTTGAAAAAAATGACAGTATGTTGGGTTGCGATTTATCAGGTTGTTGCAGCTGGAAATATAAAAAGTTATTATGAGAAGATTCAATAGTAAATTTACAAACAGGATCGAATAATATAGACATTCACTGGCTACAAACAAACATAAATACTTGTCTCTTCTGTCTTTTGTATTTCGCTTTTTCATTTGTTTTTCAGCAGTACTTAATAAGATATTCAATTGTTTTCAATTAAAACAAGGAATGAAATGACATACCTGCCTACAAATTGATTGTATTCATTAATATTGTGTATCAGTTTGTAATTAATATTGCTAAACAACAAAAATTTGGTAAATAAAACAGTGCTCACGTAATATAAAAAAGCTACAATACCATAATATTATACTTACAAGAACTTGAGCAGGAGGAATATACGAAACTGTGAGAAAAAAACTAGTAAAAAATACCATGCCAAGGAAATGTAAATTGGTTTTAACGTATTGCATGACAAAAATAATAATAACTTCTTCATCCTGAGATGGATATTATAACAGTGTTAATTGATTTTCTTTCAATAATTACGGTAACATGAAATTAATTTACCTTCTTTTGTCCTGTAACTTTTTTCATTGTGAAGCCTATTTATAAGTGATTCACGTATGGCATTTGACATAAAAGCTTTCGAGAAGTTCTCTCAAATGCCGGATACTTATAAAAGAACATTTATTTGACGAAAGGAGAATCATTATTTTCATTTAATTCTTTTGTTATTGACAGAAGTAAAATAATTGCCGCCAAACACGTTCGACATGACGTTTCACAGTGTTGTTAGAATAATAAAAAACCAATAATAATTTAATATTTTTTCTGTCTATGGTCAATTATTTTTGAGCTCAATTAAAAATATTTTAAAAAAATAGCCAATAACGATAATCTCCACAACCATTGATTAATTATGTTGCAGTATATATTTTTATCTAATTGTATATGTTTTTTAAAGTATCTTGAATCCACAGCATAGAATCTATGATTATATTTTACATTTTATACCCTTTGGATGCTGGTTGACCAAATTGATATCAATGAATAATAAAATTAATTACATAATCATTGTACATATTCAATATTTTATATTAATTTTCTGTTAAATATTTTACTTACCCATATCATAAAGGTTGTGTTCATTCTGTTAAAATGTAATGTAATCAAATTATTTTGGAATAGAAGAAGCCGATAAGATTGTGTAAGTACTTAATAAAATTGAAATAATATTATGTAGGTACCTACTTACTGATTCCACATCCTTTATAATGATCAGTCCCAGTTTCGTCCCCTTCAATAGAATATTCTCAAGTGAAAATAACAAATTATAAATATACGTAAAATAATAAAATTATTATCACATGTAGGTACTTTTGTTTTTAAACAATAAAGACAAGTACGGGAAAAATTCTATTACGAATGTTTCAAAAGTAGGTGCTAAGTATCAATTCGTACGTACCCTCGGAATTTCGGTATAAATCAATGTCAAATTCTTATTGAATGTAATTGGAATATTACTGTCTGCAAAATCGCGCCGCATCTAAATGGTTTTGTAACATCATTATGTACAACTTATTAATTCACGGTGAAATGTTCCACAAATAATGCATCACTGCTGACCTGTTAATTGTGTCACTGAGATTCAAAACCCGCTATAACACTTTTTTGAAATAATTAAGATATATTATATATCGTTGGATTCGTTATTAAAATCTCTACATGAAAATTTTATCGCCTCTTTCAAAATCCGCCACGATTAACTGTCATTTATGAAACAAAATGAATGTGTCTATCAAATCCCGCTATAACACTACTGAAACAGTCAAAAACCTTTTTAGTTCAAAAAGTTTTTGTTGATTTTCTCAACATAATGAAAAAGTGTTATAGCGGGTTTTGAAACTCAGCGACACAATTGGTAATATTTAATTACCACATTTTAATATCATGTTAATTATATCTAATGGCCTGGTAATCCAAACGCGCCAGTCACGTTGTTACCACTAAATGAGTTAAATGCTATACAGCTATCTGTTTCTGGTACAATAGCTCACGATGAACTGTGCTACGACCAATGCCATACATACAAATTTCTGGACATGAGGAATAATTATTGTAAAAAATGTGTCAAGAGCAGTTTTTACATCACTCACGATATACCTATTTACGAATGAAACACGATTATAACAGCCATGTAACTTCTTTTAGTCCGGTGATATTAATCAGAAAGTTACTTCCTGATTTTCAGTTTGGGCATATATTTTATGATGCTGAATACTCATTAGAAGTTCAACTTCAAATTTTGCGATTGGGAGCCCATAAAATACCAAGATGGTGACCTAGGAATTTTGGGGCTCCTGGGTAAATTTTGAACAGGTTCAATATCATGAAAATGACTTACAGAATATTATGTTACTTTAGCTATGCTACTGTACTATATGCAGGGCTCGAAATGACCGGAGCGCCGTCCGGGTCGTAAAATCGGCAACATTGTCGTTCCGTCTCATGGAAAAAATAATTTTACCATTTAAGCTAGAATGGCCATAATATAACAAAAAAATCACACTCATTTTTTTATGAAACACATAAAATTAGATAACTATGTTAATATTTTCATAAAATTACCGAACGCTCTGGTTCGTAAAATTCTCCATTTCGAGAGCTGACTATATGTATGAAAAGTTGTAAGCATTAATTTATTCCTATAAAAATACCACGCAAGCGTGAATTTTGATAGTTTTGACAGAAAATATGACATGAGCAAGTGAAAACGATGCAATAGGGTTCATAAAAGACCAGTCTGGACAGTCAATAATAACAGTAACGATAATTAAAATTACCCCATGTAATTCGTGTACAGTAGAAATCTCCGCAAAATTTCAAGCTTAAGTTGTTCCCCTACATTCTATGGACCATTGTGTATAAATTTTATTATTTTTATAGAAACGTATCTAATTTGAAAGTTTTGGCTCGACACTAAGCACATCAATTTTTCTTCGAATAGCACGGATTAATATTGAGACAAAATTATTTTTATGTAAAATTTACAATCGAACATTAAACGTTGATGATGGTTTACTCAATGGTACTATATCGTTTACCAATTCAACAGTATTATACTTCAAATTGTACTATTTTTTCATCACTTTTAAATATTCGGTCACATTAAAAATAATTTCTCACCTCTGCCCTCTTAAAGGTTTTTTGTAATACCCCAATCGAGATGGGGTATTCATTGTAAAACTATAAATAATATACTATTGTATCGTGTAAAAAAGACTTTCCATAGACAAGCACCTAGGCCAGGGATGGCGAACCTTTTTGAGAAGTGGGTCAAATTTCGTTCATTATTTTTTTAGTACTAGCTCATGGGTCACTAAGGCCCTCCTCCCACGGCGCAACTGAAATCTGGTGGAACTGGTTGGTGATGGTACTCATAAACTGACCAATGTGATGATTCGCACACGGCGCTACTGAAACCACTTGAAATAATAATCACATAACCTCAAACTGTCAAACTGGACCATCAGCTGTTTTGTACAAAAACCAACAACACGCACGCTTCCGCGTTTACTTGAATAAAATTAGGTTATTTCAATTTTGCTTGTCTTGTACTTTTGACGTCTTGGGTTGTAAATGGTTTTTATAGCATGACACTTGTTCGCAGTGCTACCAATTTTGGTAAGAAAATATGATTTTTCACCGAATATAATGATGTTGGTACCACTGTTTTACGGTGACTGGAAACTTGAGAGACCGCGCGACTAGCATGTCGCATCTCTTCGCGACCGTTTTGAAGCCGAGAGATTCCAGTCTCGCCGTCAGCGAGCCGCCATTGAAATACATTAGCTAGATACTGGCTGGAATTTTTGTTTCAGTTCCGACGGACATAAGTTGCGCCGTGGGAGGATGGCCTAAGTCACATATTTCAAAATATATCCAAAAAATAAAATAGCGCCGCAGGCGACTTTCTTTTAATAGAGAAAATTTATTTGTACCCCTCCGAATACTAATAAACATAAAGAAATAATAATAGTATTTGTTGATATAGGAATAATGTATTATTTAAGTAACAAACTTCATTAACCGATTGTTAAAAATAGTTGTGTTGAATAAAATAAATAAACACAAATTTATCATTAAAGTCGCTTTACTAATATTGGTTACTATCCACTTGGATACCAATTGATTTATTTAAGAATGTTCATTTAATCTGACGAATCCGGTCCTGAAATTTGATAAAAGTGTTTACATGGCAAATTACACATGCCGACATAATACAGGGCCAAAACTAAAAATATTTATATTTAGAACGCAATAATTTGAGAAGAAATTTCTTATTAACGTACTTAATATACATACATATTATGTAGATGAGAAATTTTAATAATAAAATTGTTGAATTATCAAATACTTTGACACATCCCTGTCACAGGCGGGCTTCTCCCGGTGTGAAATAATCATTTAATAATTATAAGCTGAAATCTAACCCTGACCTCTGGAAACGACTTAATAAAACACCTAGTCTGATTCCTTGCTCAACTGCTTAATATTTTATTCTTAGGTAAAGTCCTTCGTCCGGCATGTGAAAGTAAATGCTGAGCGAAGATGAACAATAAAACACCTAAAGGTAACATTAAGGTATGAAAGATGATGTATGCAATCAATAGTTTAAGAATATAATAAATTTGTTTTATATAGAATAGGTATTAGTGTAAAACTGTAAAATGTTTAGGTATAAGTTTTAATAAAGAAATTAATTATAAACATGTACCTAGTATCTAGTGAAGTATGTAAGAGATGAACGGATCGTGTTGCGTAATAGAGATGTATGTAGAAAAGAAATTATTATTAAGAGTATAAGAGTGTATGTGAATTCAAATATTTTAATTCAGTCGCGCATTGCACAATGCTGAACTTGTCGCGCGCCGGCGCTTAAGTCTACCTCGTGATTCGCCAAATCAAAAGATCATCCGATCGAATTTGGCCGATCGCCGCGGGGTTCCTTCATAAGTTGGCGTCGGTTGAGGAGTGAAAAGAAAACCCCGTAGCAAGCCAGTTAGCGTTGAACTAGATAACTGAAAGGGTCTGAGCTACTCACTTGAAAAATTTAATCACGAAATAATATCTTAAAACTGTAACTTTAAAAAAAATATATATATACAAATAGATGTCAAAAAAATAACACCAAGGGATATCATTTTATACTATACATTATCCCGAGAAGACCAATTTTAACACTACTCCGGACGCACATAATTGAGCTAGCCGAAAAAGACGAGGTTTGTCAAGCGAGAAAAGCAACGATCCCATCCTCGTGCTGCTAGAGGTGTTAACTTCTAGACACGTACGACAAGGCTACAATTTAGTTCAGCACTGGTATATCTCCTCGTTCTACGATGCAACGAATTTGTATGTGCGTCATACACAAGTGCAGTGATACGATAGAAAATAATTAGCTAGCCAATGTCCACTTGGAGATATTTTTTTATAAATTCGACATTAGATAATATATAAAAAATAAGTTTATAAAAATCAACGCGTGGGTCATTTAAAAAGTCTGCGTGGGCCAGTGTCAGACCCGCGGGCCGTAGGATCAACATCCCTGACCTAAGCTAACACGACCGAGGTCAGGGATCTACTAATTATCCCCACCTACTTCATGCGCACAAAAGGAGGTGTGCCTCTGTGCAAGTCCGTGGTTTAAAAACATTATCATCATGTTAAGTGATAACACAGTAAGCTGCCGCTACAGGAAAAAAATATGTAATGTTGTTTTTATTGGTAGGTATTTAAATGTTATCAGACTGATGCTCCAATCCTGTAGCACATTTTTAACCTTTAAACGAACATTGTCAGTTAGAAAAATCTGGTCACCTGACACGTATCGCGCTACATCGATACCCACATCCCAATGATCTTTTTTTATCATTTTCTACATGCCTACACATTTTTGACTCATGTCAAAATCCTGTGTTTTTTGTTTTTAGCGGTTGGGACTATGTATTTTCTATATCAATGTTGTCTATTATCTTTAGTCTGCAGGTTGGGTTCTGCTCAAAATATTATCTTTGGATGCAATATCGCTAGTAATTTTAATGTACGCACACGTAGGAACTACTGTAAAAATTAATGAAAATTACTATAAATAATAATAAATTAGAGTTGGTACTTTTCATGATTTAATTTAATGAGATAGCGATCATTCAAAATATTCTGCGGAATGACGAAACCATAGACTAAATTTGTCGCCATGCCAGCACATGACGTGATCATATTGTAATCACAGCTTAAGTTGTTTAGCTATAGTGTACTTGTATCCCTTTAATTCTTAACTTCTCTGTTATTAATACTTTTCATAAATAGCTTACAGAGATTGAAAATAAGGATGTGTTTGTAATAGGTAAAATAAAAACGCATAATTTGTAAAATTACAATAATTATTATAATACATTTCGTCAATTATTAGCATAATTTTATAATGTAATTGTGTACTTAAAACTATCATTGAATCAGCATACAAAAACATATCTTTTATTTTCTCCTGATAAAATTCCGAATCACAAGTCGTACACTAAGCAATGACTGTCTATACACAGGATACTAAAATAAAACTACTAATTTAATACAGATACATAATTTTTTTTTTAATCTCTAGTCACAAATATTTTATGGCAATTTTATCTATAAATAAATGATTAATTCTTTATAGGGCAATCATATTACTGGGTATAGTCGAGAGCTATTTTATTATTCATATAATTCTATTTTTAAAATATCTATTATTAATATGACATGCACGCTATATTCAGCAAATTATGATTTAAGAAATGTTGTATAAAAACTGAGAAGCTTTTTTACACACACGGCAATAATGAAATATTTTTATTAACTATCTCCCGATTTAAAGATAACGATTAATTTAATAGAAACATAGAAATCATTGTTTGACTAATAATTTAATTAAAATGGTATTTCTTATTTTATCTCACAAGCCTGACTGGTTTCCGTAAACTGAATGAATGAATTCAAAATAATATTTTGATGCCAAAAATCGGTACAGTAGTTATATTGTATGTTTTTGGCATCTTTCAACTTAGGTTCAATAAAGACAAATGCTATCTAAATATAGTGAATCTTTTTCATGTAGTTTGATAAAAGCACAGTAGAGTATACCGCAATATTGTCGTCTTTATTAGATTGTAGTTGCAAGGTGCCAATAAACGTTTCTTGGAACACTATTTTATGCTGCAATGTTAATTTGGTTGTTAAATAATTGTTTTTTTTTACGGTGGTCGAATAAGTTTCTAGGAATAAA
The DNA here is from genome assembly GCF_057557595.1 of Rhyacophila brunnea. NCBI lineage: Eukaryota > Metazoa > Arthropoda > Insecta > Trichoptera > Rhyacophilidae > Rhyacophila > Rhyacophila brunnea. The sequence goes on along the minus strand of NW_028232893.1, from coordinate 14,621,131 downwards.
TAGATTTTTAATTCTGAACAAAAAAAGTCTTGTCGGCGCATCGGCCATTACCATGGCCAGACGCAGACATGAATCGCAAGATCGCATGATGTAGATAAACATTTCAGGGATACAGAAACGCCCAACCTTCATGTGCTTTGTGATTCCACCTAGCTGTCATAATGGTGTATAATCTTTTAACGTGAATAGGCAAAAAAATTTAATGTAGCCAGTATTCGAACATGGAATAATCTTTAAGATATTGAATTTTATTTTTATTTGAAGCAATATGATAAAGTATAAAATGTTTTCTGATTTACGCAACGAATCTCAACAAATTTGCGAACAAGATGGCGTGTCACGGATGCCTTAAAATTAAATGATTAACTTAAATACTAAAGGTAAAACACAACTACTGTTTATATCCATAATATAAAATATTTTAAAATACAAAGCACATTTTCTAGTAAAAAATAATTACATACACTGCTAGTAGCAATCATGCAGATCGACAATATTAATATCAGACTATCCCGAAACAGTCTTAAGCCATCCTCTTACATGTTTTTTTCCTTTCAATAATCACTAAACTCTTTTCATCGTAATAAATCACTAATCTCTTACGAACCTAGATAAGTAAGACTATTCTACAATTCTATTGTCAATATCCCCTTGAAGCAGAAGAATGCATTATTGTTTATTCCATGAATATCAGACAAAACCAGGAGGTCGAATTAAATGTATTAGTGATTTGTCCCATGAGACACAATGTTTTTTCAAATTGGAAATCAAAATCTCTAATAAAAGAATTTTAGTGTCGTTGAAATGAGCCGTCTACTTTCAAATACCTAAGTCGACAATAATTCAATATTTGTCATAAGGTGTCATCCATATATCGACACCTCATACGTATAAGGCTGGAACTGCAAAATGGTACTTTTCAGTAGTACGATTTTAATAAATTTTAATGACACCACGTTCATTTTTAATGCTGAAATCGTAATTTTTAAGTTGATTGATGTATTATATTGACCGAATTTTTGTTTTTTTTTTTCGATTATTACTGTTTAAAATCCATCTTAAAATTATTTAATAAAAGGCAATCAAGTCAAAATGGCCAAAAATGCAGTTACGGCCTTTTACGTAGGAGGTGTTGATATGATATCAAGCCCTGAGGAGGTATGATATAATGGGATATGTGAAATCTAGAGGTCAAATAATTATAGTTTAAAAAAATGTTTGTATTAGTGAATTGATACAATATTTCTTTCTAAATTGAAATCAAAATTTCTAATAAAAGAATGAGGTTTGGGATCGATGGAATGAAACGGGTTGTCCATATATGACTTCACACCCTAAGGAGGGGGGGGGTCTGATATAAAATGATTTGTGGCAATAAGGGTGGGATGGATGTAGAAAATGTGATGTTGCGAAACCAACAAAACAATGTTTTTCAATGTGTTTGGAGTGAGTATGGACTTAATAGGTTGAGCAAGTGGCTAACATCATAAAAAAAAAAAATCTGTAAATACAAACCTCTACGCTGTGGAGGCCCATATGATCTTCTTAGGATCAGACATGGTCAAAAAAATGGTATTTTCAAATTAAGTAATTATTTAAATTAGTTGGTACCCATAGTCTTGATGTTTTTATACATATTACGCTTTTAGCGAATATTGAATTATTTAAGTATTTTAAGAAATTACACGTGGAATATAGTATGCATATTTTTATTACATTTTCACAATATACGGACTTTTCGGTTTTTGGAAATAGGCACCTAAAATTTAATGTTGCAAGACTTCATGCAATTACAGAACATAGTTGCGATTTTTCTAACACGTTAAGTGTGTTTAGCTACAGCTTCTACTACTAAAGCAGTATTTGAAGCACAATTACGCATTGGTAAAAAGTATACCCATCTGCCAGAATAATATATTACACAAAAATGGAGAGAAGTACACTAAAACCTCGTTAATACGAATACAGTTATTTCGAAATTCGCTGTAAATCGAAATATTTACTAAAATTCATAAAATTTATTTATAGAAATTTTCACGAATTTCGATGAATTAAACATAATAGTCAACTTTGATTTTAAATCAGAATTTTACTGTTTTTTTGCCATACATTTTGTATTTCGATTTTTGGTCCTGTCGATTTTGAATTCACGGGGTTTTACTGTAACTGAATTATTTCCCTTATTAAGTAGCGAATTGGCAGGTATGGAAGAGTTTACTTGACATCAGGTCTGTAGAACCATACTTCTGATGATACTTAAGCCTTTTGTAGATGCATTTGTCGGAAATCAATATGTTACGGATATTTAATAATGTCTTGAATTTCTTGAAGTCAATCGACTTGTTGTTTTTATGTGTAATTTAAAAATGGCTGGCAGTATAAGTAATTTACACTTCTAGTACACCACTTTGCCACAAAATACGCAGAGATTAATTTGAATGATGCCTATTATGTTCTGTTTGATAGACAATAAAACTGATGTCCATTGATAATATGGCAGATATGTTGGAATTCCAAAACAATTTGTGATCAACGGAGACTGTAGGAGGATTATAGCATTAAAATATCACCCAAAAATAATTGATTGTGTAAATGGAATAGACAATAAACATAGTAATTATATTGGGATAGGAAAAATACTTAGCTTGCAATTATTGTATACTTGAAGATTAAGCGTAGTAAATACTCCATCTTTTTAGTAATGTTGCCATTTAAAAAAAATTAATTCTAATTGATTTAAGTTTTGTACTAATCCATTTGAGTAGTTTTTTGCTATATTTCGGCATCTTCAAGCACCACACGTACTAACTAATGGTAAATGCACACTGACAACGAATACAGTTAATTCCTGTTTATAAAATAAATTAAAACAATAAAAGGTATAAACCTTATTACCTAATAAGAAAATGTTGTGGGTCCCAGGATCGAATCCTGGGTTTGGCAAAATACATATTATTTTTCAGTGTGTTTGGAGTCGGAGAATGGACCTAATTGAGCAAAGCAGCTAACATCCGTTTCTCGTAAAAATAAAAATCTGTCAATACAAGACCTACACTCAGTGTGGAGGCTTCTGGAGTTTCTTTGGAACGGACATCATAGATTAATATTGAAAACAATTTTTTTAATATTTGTTGTAAAAGCCTATAGTAAATACCACAGAACAGATAATAAATAGAATACCGATAGGCAATATTCAATACGCCGCATGGTGAAGGAGGCTTTTGAATGTGTGAGTGTCCTATGAAAATGAAGCACGCATTATGCACGTGCAATAGTGTGTGTAATACACCAACATTAAATGAGCGTAAATGCATAAACCGAGAGCAGTTTTTAGTATTCGACGTAAAACGTATTCTTGAACACGTGTGTAAGTTTAACCCGGATCCTTCCTTACTCGAGTCGGTTACCTGCTATCGCCTTACCCGTTGTGTATTTCAGTTCCCTGGTAAATACGTTAGATACTATTGATACATTCTGTAACCGCATTAAATTGTCATTAGTCGTAAACAATGTGGTGTGCGTATAGTGTCTGAAGATCCCGAGCCTGAAAAACCCACTCAAATAGAATAGTGCAAAGCTTAATTCAATTAGAATCTAAATTTAAATTCCATTAATTTTAATAAAATAAATGTATTGAAGGAATATGTAATGAAAAATGGATGACAAAGGGACATTGAAAAGCAGAATCTGGGTCTATTTTTATATTCTATAAAAACTATAATTTATTTACTTATTCCAAATAAGAAATAAACTCTTTCAACTTACGTTCTAATAAAATTTACATGGTGTTTCATTCCTTAGAGTATCTAAATAGTAACTAACTTCCATGATTTTCGACATAGTAATTTAATTATTAATAATATGGGATGAATGATTTAGACTTTAGAGTATACATATACGCTATATATTCATTTAATAATAATACGTTCAAAACTTTCTATATTATTATTATTATTATATTCATTGGGACAACACAGATCTACTATGAAGTTAGCAAATCAAGACCGCACAAAGAAATTATGTCAAAAAACGCGTAAACACTTAGAGGCTAACTAAAACACTATTGCAAATTGTCCGATACATTTTTTTTTTTAATATTTATGTCCGTACAGTAGAGTATGTATGTACTAAAATTGTGAAGGATAATCTCAGTGACAGTGAAGTGTCTTAAAAAATAAAACGTATAAAAGAACATTCACAACATGTAATAAAAATTATGAATTACTTAAATTAAGAATTACGAATTCATCAAACTATTGTAGAACTGGTATCGTGTTGATTATATCACCAATTGTTTATCCATATTGTTTTGGATAATTAAAATCAAACAATATATTATTGCTGTCATCATTAAACGCAGAATTAAATCAGATAGTTGATTCTCGATTTACCGGGGTAGATGGGAAAATTATATAATGCAAACCAACCAAACCCAGTCTTAATTAGAAGTATTTCGAGGCATAGAAAATGATGTGATGCGTCTGCAATTGTTTACATCTGGGAATGTATACCCAAACAACTAAGATTGCCATGTATTCAGTTGAAAATGTCCCTCTGAGGCGGATGAAACCGGTCCTCATTTATTGATTAAAAGTGGAATAAGTACTACAAAAAAATTAAAACAACAATACAATGCAGTTCCACCATGAATTATTGATAGTTAACAAAATAAAAGAAATTCCTTAAGTAGCTTATTTGAAACTCGTTTTCAAATTAATCATGTCGCATCACTTAATTCGTATTGCATTTCTCACAGCTGTCACAGGAGTGAGAAAAAAAAATGGTGTGAAACCCCACGCTTTAAACTATTGAGTGTAATTTCCCTTTATTGTTGCACAGTAGAATAATTTGACGATCAGTGCAATGAGTGCCCAAGACCAAAATTTTCACCACAAATGGGAAATTTTCTTTCTTTCTGATGGTGAAAAATAAGTCTTGGTGTTTAATTTGAGTGCCCCAAGTGTCCTCAGCCAAACATAATACGTTTGTTAACCTTATCACTGCCAGCCAATTTTTACTAGGTGGACACTTGTAGGCCAGCTATTTTCGGAATAAAAAAAATCCTTTAAAAAATTTGAAATAGGAACGGGATGATAAATATTTGTGAAAACTTACCAACACAACATGTTTATCGAGTTTATCGTGAATATTTACACACTAAAATGATAAAATATTGTTTAGAAAATTTACACAGAATGTTCATTCAGAAGTTATGACGTTTACAAGAACCCGCGAGTTAATTCGTCCGTGGCCTGACAAATGATAATGGGATAATGCGGTGAATTAATGCCAGTTTTGATACTGGCTACTAGACAAAATTCCACAAATCTAATCGTTTGAAACGTAAAATCATGAATTCTGTTATAACATTTTCACTTTCATTGTGGTTAATTTTTTGCCCAACAGCCCGAGCATAACAGCCCCGGTGAATCAAGAATCAACTTACTGTATACATTTATATTCTATGAAATATGAACATGTCAAATTGATCAGACACTATTTACTAATATATAGACTTCCAGTAGACAACCAAACATATTATTTCTTTATTAATTGATCTCTAACTGATTTAAACATGTGTCATGAATAATAACATTATTGAAACAACAATCAGTGACCATAGAGAATATCAATAGCCAGAATTAAAATAATATTCCATTTCTTTTATCATAGATACACATCAATAGGCCTGTGCAAAAAGTGTTTACTTTATCAACTTAACAAATTGTATTTTGTCTGCTAGTGTTGCCTTTAATATGAAAAAATAATTAAGGGCATACTCGAACAACATTTATAATTAAAATACTCCATGCGAGCTAATAAAGAGTTTACTTTCTTCATTAAAGTTATAGATCATGACACTAGTTACAAAAGATACTCATGAATATATTCACTACGTAAAAACTTACGCGTTAACATTCAGTGTCTATTATAAATCTTTACTACCGGAAACTTATAATCTGTGATTAGATTTTATAAATATTTGTATATTATATTGCGTTACTGTAGTAATCTAAACATTTATGAATACCTATGTAAAGGAGGCTAAAAATAATATTATTTCGAGTTTTATTGTGATGTACGTACTATATTATGTAATAACAGACCAGGAAACTTATCAAATACAATAGAATCAGGGCATTATTTAAGTGATATGGGTTTTTTTTTTAATCTTACGAACTTCTATATTGTAAATGAAATATTTCTACTTACGAAACATTAATAGTAACAAAAAAATTTCAATATGAGATTGGATCCAATTAAAATATATTCTTTCGTAAAAGTTACGACATTATTTTAGGGTCATAAAAATGGCATATTAAAATAATTTATTACGACAAGAAAAATGTCATACTTATCTTTTTTGCCATTTGTTTGTGATATTTGAGATTTTTTGTTTTTTTCTATGAATGTCATCTTTTGAGCCATCCACATAGCGTAAGTATGTGAATAAATGAGAAATTAAAGATATATTTCAACATATTTATTGTGAGTGATTTGAATGACTTACTAATACTGTAGCAAAAGAACATAGTCCTGTTCCAAAACTAATATGACTGCGATAACTATATTTTTTTGTAATAGTAATGTTCAAAAAAATTCATTGTGAAATGTCAATAAGATTGTACGCAGAATGTAACGCTGTTAACAGATTCCTATTGTTATAATAATTACGCTCTTTCTTACTAAATCTAAATGTATAATGAACGACATGAAGATAATACAAAATAGCTGCAAAATACACATAAAGGCCTTGTCTCTCTACATTCTCTATATACATACAATATTCTAAAAGATAGTTTTATGCATCGACAGTTAATTACTAATAATGATGATTATCTTATAATGAAAGGACACCAATACAAAATATACATAAAAAACACATCTGAAGTACTCCTGTAATAGGTATATAATTTATATACCAAACAAAAAAAAATATTTTAAATATTACATGCAATGGTTTTTAAATTAAGAACAATATAAATTTCGAATGCATGAGTAACAACCAATGACATTATTAATGGACGACGCACTCAATACAGTAGCTAGCAAGTAAATTCGCATGTATAGGTAGACGTCACGCAATTCCATTATGCGATATCACGCATCGGGAATTTATAGCAATATGACCTTTATTGTAATGGCGTTAGAGTAGTGTTTCTAATGTCAATGTTCATTTGAGCGAACGCGTTCGAACCGAACCATCCGGCAGACCCAACAAAAAGCATCAGGAATTTATAGCAATATCACCTTTATTGTAATGGCGTTCGAACAGATTATGCCATTCGGCAGACCCGACAATAAAGTGAGTGTCATTTTTTTCCCCAGATGATTCGTCCATATTAATGTCATTGGTAACAACTTCCAAATTATTCAGTGATTTATTTATCTTTTGTCTATATTTTGTTACTCGATCATGTAATAGTGTGTGCATACACCAACCAGATAATAATAAAATTTCAGTTTTTGCTATTTGCATTTAATATATGATAAAAAAATTGTGCTTCAAAATCAAATAAACAACAATTGATTATCGGACACAATTATTGAAATAATCTTACTACACATCAAAAAGTATTCACTTTACAGTTTCTTCAAGTAAATTTAAAAAAAAAATGCAGCAGTGTTAACCACAGCAAAAGACTATTTCAACATTATTGAACACACAATATTTTTTATAGCTATTGGCACTACGGTTTTGCTATGCTAACAAATACAGAGATAGTTACGATACGCTCTAGGTAAAAACACATTTTAATAGCTATTTATTATCAATAAAAAGGAGTTGCTTTGCTTCATAAGGATTTCATTAAATTCATCATAAGTCTACGATTTTGATCAATGCTTTGCAATAACTTGATAAAGCCGTGTTGACACAGTCCAAGTACGATCCAAGTACACTTGGACCGAGCGCCATCCAAGCGCACTCGTACAGGACATCTTCATACAAATTACTACTATCCAAGCTACTTGGACGGCGTCCTACTCATCCAAGCTAGCTTCGATAGGAATAATTAGTATGAAGATGTCTCATACGAGTGCGCTCGGTCCAAGTCAACTTGGATCGTGTCAACGCAGCTTAAGCCAAATGCATATTTTTTTTAAATTAGAATACCTAAATGATTTGTTTTCATTCCTTTCATTTTGACAGCTAACAATGTTGCTCATTTGTTTCTTTGATTTTTCTCATGATTGTTACCGCAGCAATGGATTAACAAAGTAAAGGAATATTGAAACGGTGTTACTATACAACAGAAACATTGATTTGAGCGTAGAAACAAATTATAATATTATACGGTGGCGGTTAGTACATTATTTCGTTATCTTTGTACGGGACTGTAGAAAAGTACATTTTACAAAACTATAAAATAACATAATATTATAATGATCATTTTTTGAGATATTTCCTCAAGCCTGATAATACCTATTCAGTTTATTGTTCTTCATATACAGTAGAACCTTGAATATCTTGATTTCATTATGTTTCATCAGAAAAAGACATTGATGATAAAAAAAAATGGGTTGTTAAACTGTATAAAAAAAATGTTTTTCTAGAACGGCGTTGTTGCCAAATTAGCGATTTCTTTGCCAGATGTAAAAATTGTTACTGTATTATATACTTGAAATATATGAGAACTCTTAAATTTTAATGTGCTGTCAAATATGGCATTTTTGAAAAATAATTATCCAATTAATTTATTCGAGGTTTTACTGTAGTTGAAGTAAATGCGATATAACCAAGTTAATAAATTGATATATTATTAACAATAATTATTGACGTCTTACCGATATTCCGAGAATAGAATCAAAGAATAAATTTATCCAAAAGAGTAAGCGTTTCTAGTATGGACCAGCAACAATAATTTTTCAAAGTTATTTTTATCATAATCCTAAATTTAATACAAGACAGATCGTCGAGTATATACGCCTAAATTTAGATTTCATTTATTTTTTGAATAGGAACAAGTATCCAAATATGGTTGATAAAATATATATATATATATTTATAATACACATAAAAATAGATCCCTATCGCTTATTTGAAATGACCACACACATACACACATGTAAATGACGACACGGCAGGCGTAAAAAAGGATTGTTTTCATTTTCACTACTCTAAATTAATAGCTGCAAGCAATAAAATAACTTATGTTGTTGACCAACTGTACTGAAAGAATTCTAAAGACCAATCTACAGCCCACAATATTAAAAAAAAAATCATTATAAAAACGCAAATGGTAATAATTTTACCTATATAAATTAAATATATAATTTTTTACATATAGAATAAAAAGTGACTCACAAAATTATAGAACGTGATAAATATAACATTAAAGTTATTTAGATAACAGATGGGCCGGGCACATTCCTTATATATTTCACAAGTGTACATGACAGCAATAAACAGTGTATTTAAAACAATGGTAGAACTATTGGTAAAATCCTGACAACCAAGTAAAACACGGACTGAGGCATGACACCTGGTAAAACGCACCAAGATATTATGACAAAAAGTAGATGAAATGTGTATGAAAAGAAGTAATTTATTGCTCTTACTTGATGTTTTGTTCAAGTAAACACTTTTGAATTATTATTCGGGTGGTAATAAACAAGATGTAAATGTCATAATATGCATTACTGTTATGGTAGGTAAGGAATTTTGTGGGCTGCAGATTAGACTTAAGTTCGCTAGCAGGTTGGCACAACTGTATCACTAAGAGAATTTTTAATACAAGAATTTTCTACATGTTTAAAACAGAATACAATAATGTATCGTCTACGATCACATCTTAAATTTAACAAATAACTATAATGAATGATAAAAATGATTTTCGAATAATTCATCGCACACTCGATGACATCCTAGCCGAGTTATATTATAAGATGGCATCGGAGAATGGAATACTATGTTAATATTACGATATACACAAAGCGGACAAAATTAAAACACCAAAATTTTGTTCGAGAAATCGTCTTTCCACAAGGGTGTTGTCTCATAGCTTATTTTCTAATATGACAATAGTGATGATCAGTCGCACTGCAGTGTTGCCAGAGGAATAATAATAAAAAGGGGGAACCCCATTTTCCCCGAAAATGAAATATACACATCTTGAACGATTGCACACAATATTATAACTACTGTACCTTTCCCGTTGATTCAGTGGAAGTTCTAAAGCAGAAAACACACAGAAGGCAGCGTGACGAGGTGTGGAGTTTACGAGGCATTGGTTAACATACATTTAGCACAAGCCCATGCTAATAACAAAGTAGTGTAATATTTGCCTTTCATTGCCCAAAAAGTAAATCAAGGGCATATTTTTTTACATGCCAATATAGAAACCGACCATGAAGGATCAATAAATTAGTAAAAATTTCAGATGGATAAGGCCGATAAGAAAAAAGATTGGCAACCGGCGTGGATAACGTCATTGTTTAACCCCTACCGCCTCTTAGTATTAAATCACATTGTGTACACGTGCACAGTCACCCGGCCACCTTCTATGGGCTCTGCGTCCAACGCTTTTACATATCAAGTGAAGTTTTTACAAAAACGTGATTGTTTGGCATGTTTGTTTTAAATAACATTTTAATTTCGACAATTGGTCAAGGTTCAGTTGAGAGACACTTCTGATTTCATAGTCTTGATAATGGTATACCTAAGAGAAATTATAAATCAAAATGATTCAAATGTTGTCTATAAAAATTTTAAATTATAAAACTAAAGGTAACACTGATCTACCAGTTAACATTTTCTTATCAAAGTTAAAAGGTTTAACAGCGGATCACACTTATGTTATTTTTATGTCACTTGATATGTCAATGCGTAAGAATTTTTACAATCAAAATGAATATTACAACGTCCACTCATCGGCTATCATGTAACATGACAGCCATTTTACGTAACGTCTAATCCTCAAGCAGTAGATCGATATCACATTTTTGATTTTTGATATAGCAATACGCCCAACATTAAAGCAACATCATTGAGATTTAATTCGTAATTTGATTACAGAATTTTAACAGTTAAAGTAAGCCAAAATTTTAAATGGCACAATTTTTGACAGAACTAAAAATAAATTAAACAATACTATGCATTCTTTTATGATACATAAACAGTTGGAAGAGAAAAGCTTTGATAGCAGGATTTTGGAAATGATTTGCGATGTTAAATTAACATGTCCGTGGAAGAATTTACAATGATTTTTTTCACTACGATATAGTAAATAGAGGGAAGTTACTGATCATATTATCCGTACAAGGATAATACATTTATGAATGTACGATAATTACTACAATATGTGAACACATTTTGTTTTCAATATTACTTACCACACTTTTAGAAAGCCTTGACTTCAATCTTACATGACGAGTGAGATTCAAAAAATTTACACAATCGTAAACAAATCGAGAAATGGCGATATATCAAATCACAAACAGTAGTAATGCTTAAAAAAATTATAAATTGATAGAATACCGTAATATTAAAAGAATACAATAAGTGGAATAATTATGAGCTGTTAAAGCGACTCCGTTCAATCGCTACGGCCTGAGTGAGGGCCAGCAATAGAATGCAAAATTTACAACTTGTCAATATTGACACAGTAGACAAAAGGTGTCCAACTGATTGTGAAGCGCAGCTTTAGTAGTAGATTTTTATTACACTGCAGTAAAACCTCTATAATTCGAATAGGTGTATAATTCTTAGCTATACAAAATGATTTTCATATAATTCATAATTCGTAATTCGATTTCTTTTTGAGCCAAGTAATAAAATATCACAATTAATCAAAACAAAACTATTAAAGAGAATATTTTAAAGGAAGATATTCAGTATTTTTTTGTTTTTAAATATTTCGTAATTTCAAATTTCAAATTAATGAGGTTTTACTGTATGTCTGTGGGTATAACACTAATAAACTGTGTGTTTTAAATTTATATGAATATATGAAATACTCACGGAAACAAGACAGTCATAATATTTGTATGGATATAAAGATGAACAGAATCAATAATCGAGGCTTAACATAACCACTGTGGGGTTCTACAACTTATGAAATCATGCGTGATCTTCTTAGAAATAATGTAAGGCATTGACATGATGCCTTCAATAATGTTAACGAAATATATGAGTAAAAATAATACTATAATATCGGGCATACAGTGGACTTTGTAAGATAAATCATTCGCAAACTCGGGCTGCCATTAAGATCAAGTAGGTACAGATCTCACTCAACTACTATTATGCACAGACGGTAAAGCAGGATGTAACTCAACGATGCAAAAAGATTTCACCCAGTCTACATACGGAGTTGAAAAATCTTTCTGAAAGTCCACCGCAAGACGGAAACAAAATAAAATAAAATAAAAGATAGCGGGGCGTTGTGATGATAATCATATTGTGAGATGTGTCGATGGGGAGGGGTGGGGAGGGGTGGGGAGGGGTGGGGAGTGCTTCAACGCTTTCCGCGTAGCTTGCTAAGAGGAGTGTGCGAGTCTTCCTCGTCGGACGAGATCACAATCCGCTTGCGGGGATTCCCTGACGTCTGGCCGCGCGTCACGCGCCGCGAGCCGTCTTCGGTTGCTGAAACAAAAAATGAATTTATTATTACTATATTAGACTTACTTGGCGGACATAAATTTTTTACATCTTGCGGAACCCCTATTTTTTGAAAAGAAATATTTTTGTTACGAGAAATAGTTGCATTCAGTCGGCCCATTTGTTCCTGCTCTGGATCGAAATATACTACTCCGAACTCACAGGTTTGAAGCCAGGTGTTCCACCACTACTCCCACTGTGGATACGATTCTACTTTCAATATAATTATGATCTTCTGTAGAACATTTCACTGGATTATATTCTTACTTATATTATGTTTACTTTTGGTATTAACCTTTTGGCGTTTTAGCTGGCGTGGCGGCGACGACAACAGGCTTTTCTTTCTTGATGGGCTCGTCGGCTGACCCATCCTCTTCTTCCTCTTCTGCGCTGGGCGGTCGGGGGGTTCTCTTCTTGCGCGGCTTTCCCGGATTCTTGTTGGGTGATCGTTTGCTGCCCGGTTTGGGGCCACGGCGCCGGGGCGGAGGACCGCTGTAAAGTGCTCGGCAGGACTCCACCGTGGGCTCTCCTTCCAAACCTTTGTCAGTCAGCAGCTTCAAAAGCCGTGCCACTCGCTCTTTGTTCGACGTGCAACCTAAAAATAATAACGTTAACAATCATCAATCACCTACATATTTTATAGTAATGAAATAGTAGATAAATAGTAGTCTATGAAAAGTTGTTCAAAAAAATTTAACTTCATACCGTCGATAAGTTTGACATAGTCGTATTCGATGCCGGCAATCTTGAGGAATTTTTTCATGTCGGTGATGCCGGCCTGTCGTTCCCCCTGGCTGCCCGTGGACGAGAGCCGCGGCCCGTCCGATCTCCGGTTCACTGTCTTGGAGCCTCGCGGCCGACCTGGACGGCGCTTCTTCAATGCAGGGTCCTAAACAGGAATGAGAACCGTAACCAAAATAAAAAGTTATTCTGTAACCGTGTTCACAGCGAAAGAAAACATTACGGTTGATACGTCAAATACAATGCTACAACTTTGAGGCTTATCACACACGACAACCACAAGATGTCTGGATTTTACAGGGACATATTATTATGCAGAAGTGTTGGTTGTGTTTCAATTCAAACAGTGGACTATTTATGGAGAACAGGTGTAATAAATTAAAAACAATAAAAATCAATCTATTGACAGTATTCAAATCTGATGTCAAACATAAACATTCTAAAGGTCTAATTACACTAGCACTCAACCGGATTCAATGATCCACAACGGTCGTCGTGAGCAATCGTCGACTTTAAATGGCAATTACTTGGAATAATTCAGCTACCAACACGATCGTGCTAATCAAAAATTATGCCATTAATTATAAATCATACATCATTTAAGATAATTTATGAATAGAAGACTGTTTTTTATCTATTAGTATTCTTAGTTGAATGAAAACAAATAAGTATAACTGACAATATTTAGTGTGCACTATTTTTGTCGGACCTTCACAGCCTACCTCCACTCTTCGCTTCTGGATAATGAATCTTCATTTAAACTAGCATTTTATTTTAAATGACCAGTTAACCTCACCCTGCAAATCAGCAAAATCCAACGCATTTTGTGGATTTAGAACCTGAGTGGCCGGTACAAATGCAAAGTAGTGACAAAGTAAGGATTGCCGACCTTCGATAGAGGATGGCACAAAAAGATAAGTTTAACTGACCTGATTGGGGTCTGAGTCACTTGAATCACTGTCTGATGAGTCATCTGAGGAGCTGTCTGACGAGGAGTAAACCAGTGTAACATTGCCTGAGTTTTGCTGCGCAAGCTGGAATTAAAATGACTCAATTATTTATAGATATTTTTATATTTTACAACCAACTAGTTTTTTTTATTATAATGAATGCAAATATTACCGCTTTCTGCTGAGCCTGTATCTTCTCCCGTTCGGCATGTGAGTCGTAGAAGTTGTAGAGGACTTCCATGGTGACGGGCACATCTCCAAAGTACACCTCGTTGGGTATGTGGGTGGAGTCCAGACCATCGTCGCTCCATCTCCTGCAACAGTATAAAAAAAAATATTAAAAAATTGATTTCAAACTTGGTTACCTCCATTTCTCACTCGCTTGTAAGTTCATTAACTACATATTCAGTTTGTTTTGCTAATACAATAGTTTTGGGAGATGAATGTCGGATGGGGATGGAGCAAGATAGTTCCTAGTTTGATGTAATGTAATAGTGTGGTAATTAAATAAAAACACTTTTATTGACTATTCAAATGACTTAAGATTTTGAGAATTTATTGCCGAGTAAAAGTATACAATATGTGTAAGAAGATGATATGTAACAATCAAAGATGTAAGATAATGTCCGAGTGCATCGGTCCCTATATAGCAATGTATGAAGTTCGACTGGTGTTTGCTGACAAGGCTTGGGTTGTTGACCCCCACATAATATTAAACCAGAAGTTGGTTAAAAAGTCAAATATTAGCCGCCATTTTTTATATTTGTCGGCCGACTTTAAACATGATTTTTAATAATTACAATATAGGTATATAGTAGATAATTTTATTTTTTGTCACTCGCTTTTTCTTATTGTTCACTATTATTTTTTGCTGAAGAAATATTTCCAGTCTCTTTTTTCGCACTTAATTCGCATGAGTCATAAGCAGACCAATAGCTCAAGGGACAAGATATGAGGTTCGAGCCCCATTTGATCTACCTTATGTATTTTCAATAAGAAGAATTTAACATTCTCAAATCTTGTAATAACGGCTGTAGGTGCATTTTGATGGGAACAAAACAAGACACGGTGGCATAGTGAATCATGATATGGGTACAAAACTCAAGATTTATCTGACCTTCTGAATCGGATTCCTGAGAAGTCTCTCTTGAAAGGTCGGATGGCGTGAGACATGAAGGAGCTGCTGTGACCCCCTCCACGGGGCCTGCCCACTGTGGGGCGCGGGATGCCTCCAGGAGTTGACACCTTAAATAACAAAAAGAACATTGTTTCAAAGAAGTGCAGTATTTATATTAGATATTAAGAGCCTGCCTCCACCCTTCGCTACTGCAGTCTAGTAACTGTTATCACCAAGGCTTTTTTGTCATAATTATTTAAAACAAGAATAAAGAGTGAACAAATTTTAAATTCTTTGCTACTAAAAAAAAATTCTAATACAATATTATATTAATATGTGAAATTGTAAATTGAATAATATCAATTTCAAATTTAAGCATACCAGCGAAGAGGACTTGATTCCGGCGGATCCTGCGGCTAGCATCTCGGGAGGCTTCGGTTTATTGACGGAGCCCTTGGGTCGGCCCCTCTTCTTCACCTCCAGACCGGTAGAGGAGGCAGACAGGTTGGAAGCAACGGAGCTCGGCGTAAGGGCGGTGTCGGGGCGGGCAGGCGTGCTGCTAGGCGAAGCGGCCACGGCGGAAGCTGTCCCGCTCGCTGTGCCCGAGGGTGTGGTGGAAGGCTTTGGCCGGTAGGTAGAGATGTCTGGCGTGCCAAAGTAGATCTCGTTGGGGATCTTCGTCTCATCCTCGGAACTGGAGGGGCACGTTTCAGAATCGCTGCAACTGCACAACGTGAACGGATACCATCAAACGGAAACGGGGAGACAACATAAAATAATATCCCAAGATTTTTCGATTAAAATCAGTGATTGTAATATTGCCAATGAAGAAATGACTTATAAAACTCGATTTTAGAGCTCCCGATCGGGAATCATATCGGTAATTACTTGGATTGATGAATTGAGTGGTTAAACAATAAATTATAATAAAAAAAATCCCCAAAAAAAACTCCCAAATATGTGAATAACATTGAAAATACCTACATAATTTTGAAAAACCTCTAATAAGTACATTAGAACCTCGATATAACGAACTTCAGACAACGGACAAAATACCTGGTCAAATGTGAAATCAAATCAAATTGTTAAAAACATCCTATTAAAGTTATGCATATTTAAATCAAAGTGTCACAGCTTGTAAAGAATGTTCTGCGCATAATAATCTAAAAACATCTATTGACTATTCGTCAGATAACGTGCAAAAGATTGCATGCGTTTTCGTAATTTTAGAGAGTTGATTATAAAAAATCAGCATACTTCAAAAGTGCAAAGAAAAGTTAATTCTTTTTTTAAAACAGGATTACCGAAAGCAAGCGCGTCGACAACGAACATTAATGTCACTCCACACCGGGTGTGTCGGGATATATCATCTGAAGACGAATGAATAAACAGAATTTTGTTTGTGTTTTTATATAGTGGACACCCCCCTCATCCGCATTAGTCAGTTATATCGAGGTTCTACTGTATTAGAATCTTACATTCTCAAATTTTACGTATATTGAGTATGAATAAAAAATAATTTAAAAACGAACATTAATGTCACTCCACACCGGGTGTGTCGGGATATATCATTTGAAGACGAATGAATAAACAGAATTTTGTTTGTGTTTTTATATAGTGGACACCCTCCTCATCCGCATTAGTCAGTTATATCGAGGTTCTACTGTATTAGAATCTTACATTCTCAAATTTTACGTATATTGAGTATGAATAAAAAATAATTTAAAAACGAACATTATTATGAGATATTCAGAATACAAGAATACAAAGATATATAATAAACGAAATTCGTTCATTTCAAAATTTTTCATAATTTTGATATTTCGGGTCTAATTCTTCTGTCTTTACTGAAAAGTTTGGTGGGAGGGAACAATTCATTTATCCGTTTATTGCAATCGACTAATTGACAAACGATTACATGAATAGATAATTTGACAAAGGAAAAATAAATGAATTTATCAATAGTATGAAAAATACCTCGGCTATAAAAATTATGTGCGTCCCATAACCTTACTATATTCTGTACATTTTTAAAAGCTTTTATTTTTTACTCTCCCAACCCACCTCCCCCGCATTACACCCACGTGCAGTCACCCCTGAGGGAAACATGTGGTAAGCTAATAAGCTGTTCCGGTTATTGGTTTGTATCCGGTATTTCATGGTTTAGGTGAATAATGTCTACTCACTGCTGTTACAATGATGTATCCTGATATTTTGTGGTTTAAATGAATAAAGCCATCTTATACAGTACAATAGTAAGCTATTTAGCTGTTTCGGCTATTGGTTTGTACCAGGTATTTCGTGGTTTAAATAGTACAGTAATTATTTAGTAAAATAATAAACACTAAAATATATATTTAAATTTGTACATATTATATTATCATGAGAACATTTCCAAACACTTCTATGTCATGCTGTTTGACAGAAAATACAATTCTTCATTGAACTCATTAACTCAAATACCTGTAGTATTTGGGTGTATACCATTAAAAGTGGACAGCATAACTATATAAACATTTCAAATTGATAATATCCCTTTTTAATCCATGATGTCTAAGCAATATAGACTTATTTATATATGTTACGCCGAATGTGCGAAATTGAATATTACATGAAATGGGCAAAATTTTGCCTAAATCATGAAAAATGCAAGCCCGTTGCCTTATTCATGAATTAGACAAAATATCTGGAGAGTGCATGAATTCGGCAGTCATTTTTCTGCCTAGTTCATGTATTGGAAAAATTAGATAGTAGCGCTACGGTGGTATTTTTTGCAACTAAACTAAATGTATCAAAATGCTCATGCATTGGTCAAAATGTACATATATTATCTATGGTCAAAATAGATGTTCGCGCTCCGGTGGTATTTTTTACAACTAATCAAACTAAACAAATGTATCAAATGTCATTGATTATAATATAAAAATATACCAATCAATAACTGCAATGACGTTCATATCCATTTAATATGCGCAAAAAAATCTAGAACTATAATATGATAACGGAAGAATGTAACGTGCAATGGTCGATTGAATGTTTGTGATAGTTTGTTGACCTCAAAATGGACATTCAGTTGAATAATTTAATTCAGAATTACAAAAACCTAACCTAACCTAATAATAATAATATTATATTATGTCCAATTATAACTAATAAAACCATCCGTATTAAATTTACTTTTTCTTCTGTCAGGTTGACAGTTCAAGAATTCCATACCCTGGCGAATTCATGTACTCAGCAGAAAATTTACCTAATTCATGAATAAGGCAACAGGCTTGACTATTACATGTATTAGCCAAAATTTTCCCCATTTCATGTAATAGTCAATTTCGCACATTCGGTATAACATATATAAATGACGCATGCACCTATGAAAGAAATGGATGGCAATTTTGTTTATCTCGCCTTGCATTACAACCATTGGAAGATGGAAAAGGAGATTGAGTAAAGAGAGTAGTGATAGGCTTGAACAAAATTTATGAGAACAGTGCCATTTCAAAATGGACCAAAGTTCAGACCTGGTCAAGCTCTGATCCTCTTTAACCTTGCTAGTAATTTCAGTTTAAAGTCGGACAAGATAACTCGCGAATTTGTATGTGCGACCTGTGGCATAGAACCGGTAAAAAGGCTTAACTTTGGAGGAGCATATTAAGAATTCTAGAAGAAATTAATATGAATAATTGGCTCTCTATAATGTACCTCTCAAAATTTCTCCTGTACTTTGACCACATAGTCAGAAAGGAAAACGATAATTTGAAAAAGCCCATTCATTGTCAGTGGAAACATCAAAGGTCGGCATGGACTACTCGATGGTCTGATCGAAGAAGAGTCCTGCCCTTACATAATGAGTAGAAAGGAAAGAATAAAACATCCAGTATATCTTAATATACGTCCAAAGTGAAGCAGTCTACAGTACATCATTTCTTGATTAGTAGTTAGCAGTTTTAAAATATGAGTTTTATTTTTACAATCAATGTGTTTGGATCCAAATTATGGACCCAATCGGTTGAGTTAGCGGCTAATGATCCAATGGTAATTGGTGGTTATTTGACATTTTTACGAATCGCACAGCAGTGTTTGGAAATGTTCACAACGATGTAACACACAGAAGTATTGTTTGTTGAATGTATAACAGTGGCTTACTTATTTGATATTTTGAACATTGCAATCAACGGAGCGGTCCCGGCCCTCAAATGCGCCACTCATTAGCAGCAATGCAAGTAACAAAATCAGACAACATTACACAATTATGCAAAATAAAAAATTAATAATTACATGACAAATTTGAAAACTAACAATATATAAATTTATAATTTTTTGCACAAATATACATTCAAAGGTAAAATAAATCGTAAGAGGTAAAGTGCATGTGTTTTCGGTAATGAGAATCGAAGAAAGTACACATCAAAGACGTTCGGTTGCCATAGATTGAGAGATAACAATATATTATTACATTCAATATGAAAATTTTACCACTTATATTTTTCTTCATAAGTTGAATGAATTTTAATATTAGAAGTAGGTAGTATGTGTTTACAAAAATAGCAATATTTTTCTTATCATGAATTAGACAGATTTAGAGCCAGAGTAGCTGTAAAACGATCGAAAATTTGAGTTTCTCAGCTCCCAAAATTAAATTTTAAAAATCAGATACATTTTCTCATTACTTTGGTCACCATGGCAACAATCTAACTTCTTGATGTAGTTTTATCGTACAGCATTTTACGATAAATAAAAAGCTATTGTCGATTCTTTCTTTGAAAGTTTTCTTATCCATACTATGATTGACTACTGATTTTTTATGACAAAGGAATATAGTTTCAAATCACCAATAGCTGAAAGACTACATTCTATTAACGGCAATGCTTTCTTGATAATACAGGTACGATAAAACATCATTAATTCAAAATTGATGGAAATAAAAATTCGAATTAAGAATTACAAAATAAAAAAAATTGTTAATGGGTGATTGAAAGTTGCGGCATGACTAGTTTGAAACACTTTTATTAAACGAAGGGGTACCTACATTACTTTTGATTTATTAAAATAGTGTTCACTTGTTTAAAAACATCTTAGAATTACGAATTACGAATTATGGGTGAATTTTTCAAGGAAAATTCGAATTTCAACAATTTTGAATTAACAAGGTTTTGCCGTGATTGAAAGACTAAATTCCATTTAAGATGTGGCAATGGATTCTTGATAATAGAAGTAGAATGATTAAGATTAAAATTTCAGGTTTGTCAAAAATTACGTAATAAAGGCATAATGAATAATTTTCTAGTATTGAAACCCTTTTCAAGTTAACAAGACACCTCCTTATAGATATGGTTAGTAATAGATACCTACCCAATGATAATTAACGTGTTGTAATAATAAATTGGAAAAAGAAGAATGTGACAAATGATAAGCAGGGCAAACAGACCCTTGGAACTTGTTCTTGTTGGTGCTGTCCGTACTGTTCCCGCTATCGGATATCCTAGACTTCCCTTCACCCTCCGCCTCGATATCTCCCTCTCCTTCCGGCAGACCGAGTCCCAAACCCAACAGGTCCACGTCGCTTTCCCCGGGGCCTTCGGCTAAATTAATACAAACACCATTTCAGATTAACCGGAACACTGATTAAAAATCATATACATAGAATTGATTGACAACTTTCATAAACCACAACACAGACTTGCCACAGGGTAAGTCTCCAACGTTGTTTTTATCTTTAAACTTTTAAATAATTATATAGATTGCCTTTTTGAACATGATACAATAAACTTCAACATTTAAAAGTTATGAAACTAGTAGATAAGTATAAGTGTTGAAATGGTGGAATGAACCTGTATTTCCTGTATTAGGTGTCGCTGTCTCGGCTACAACCTTGCTGAGATCACTTCCCGTCTTGCACGAGTTCGGCAGAACATGTCTGTTGGCCGCAGAATCTATCTCAGCGTCTAAGTAAAAACAAATAATCATTAAGTCGGAATAAATTTTACAAAAGCCAACATCTATAGAATGTCATTAATCACTAAACAGCCATTATTCGGGTAAATATTGTTGTGTCAAATATGCATCTGCAAGTTGCGTATAATGGGTGACGCGCGCGAGTGTCACTGGCAGCGAAGAGTAAAAAAATATGACAGCTGTCATAAAAGTTGGAAGCAAAAGAAGGAAACAATGGTTTCTCAAACGTTTTAAAAGATAATTTTTTTCATCGTCTCTACTCCCCCGCCCCGTGGATATGATGTTCTTATACTAATTAATGTTTTAAATAGATTTGTTTCTAAGATTCATTGTAACAGAGATGTTTCTAAAGGTGTTTCATGTACAGTAAAACCCCTTTAATACGAACACGGTTAATTCGAATTTCGCCGTAAATTGAAATTGTTAATCCTTACAGCGCTGACGGCACAGCTGTTGTGTCCTCATTAGGTGGCCATTAGATGTAATTAGCATGTTATTTAAATGTGGTAATTCAATAGTAATTAAATGTTTCGCTATGAAGCGATTAAAATCTATTTCTATGGATTTCAAACAATTTGATAAAATTGGAACTAAAAAGTTTTTACATTTTGTATTTCGTAATTCGAATTTTTTCAATTTTCTGTCCAGTAATTTTCGAATTAACGGTGTTTTACTGTGTTAACACCTATTTGTATAATCATCGGTAGGTAGCCTATGGTTTGTGAGGATGGCTATTTACTTATTTACTCACCAGTAGGTATATCAGGTTTAGTTACTGGAACTGAAGTTATTCCTATAGTACGATGCTCTTCGCTGTCTGCTTTTGCCGCACCTAAGGAATACATAAGAATCATTTCAGTATAAATGAAGTCTGATTCTGTCACAAAGATGTTGAAGTAAAACCTTCTTCTACGTAAACATTAGTAAATGAAGTGCACAAAAATCATAACGCGGAGGTGTACCTACATAAAAGTGTCACATGGAGGTGTCTCGTGAAATTGCACACTCTTCCTCTGAACCATTGGCGTAGTTGGGTACAGTGAAAAGCGTAGACGCAAACGAAATATTTATAATAATAAAACTAAACACCAATGCTGAGCATGTTTTCACGATTACTAGACAATTTTTATTTTGATATGCAACCAAAAACATAATAGAAAAATTTATTTATTTTCATGTTGATCTATTTTGCTGTACTCTTCTTCTTTCGTGTTTTAATGATGAAAGCTCAATCTATGATGACAGCGGTGAACATATCTCACTGGTAAATTCTCTTGGACGCAGTAGCGGTAAAAGAAGAAAGGTTTGATGAAGGTAAATTTTTATTTGTTTACCCAATGCAGGTGCGATTTTGTCTATGTCCGAGCTGTCTGTAATGACACCACGGCGCGCAAGATTAGCCGCCTCATTCTCCTTGAAGAGATCAGTCTTAATCTTGATCTTCGGAGGGTCCTCGTTTAATTGGCTGCCGTGCAGAGCTTGATCATTGTCGACAATCTGGAAGGACACAAGATTTGGCATTTGTAATAGGTATAAGATATTCAAGGTCACAGATTTAATGAATAACGTCTTCAAAAGTATGTATTTTCCATATCACTGTCACCATCCATTTTTTAAAAACTCCACATCTTGTAGAAATTTGTATGTCGTATTTCTTATTGGCCACTTACTCCTCAATGTACTTTCCAATCCTGGGCCTAGATCCTTCCAAAGCCCACTTTGGAAGATTTTTAGGGTAATAACATCTCCCGCAGATAGTACGATATAAAGACTCGTTAGATATGTTAAAAAATTGATTAATTTCATAGACTCACCCTAATGTTTAAGCAATTAAAATTTTAAGTCCGTAAGGGTGAAATGATTTAGAACTCACCGCGCGTACTTCTGTAGCTCGCATGGTGGCGGCGGGAGGGCACGCAACATCCGGTGCAGGCTCTACTTTTATTTCCTGTTTCACTTTCATTTCCGCTGACTTCATTGCTTGATCATTGTTTGCCTGTGAAAACAATCGATACTTATATTGTCTATGGTATTTTTACACATGGTATAACGTACGTCAACTAGCTACACTATGATTTTTTTTTTTTATTATCATCGCAAGTCTGATACATATCACATTCATGCACACAAATTAACCTGTGATAGAGAAAATGCGTACATATCAAAGAAGTTTGAGTCTCTGAGGTGTAAAAAGGTTGATAAATACCGGTGTATGTAATAATTAATATCAAGCTAATAATTAAACCAAGTATTACCTGTAAGGGCTGCATGAGTGGTTGCGGCTGGGGTGGCCAGGCAGTGCGGTGCGAGTGAGAGGGTAAGGGAGCCGGATGCGGCGGTCTCTGTTGCTCGTACGGCATATGCATGATCTGTTGCTGCTGTTGCTGAAGGGAGAAGTTCACAGCCGGCTGCTGAGGGTAGCCCTGGTGCGCCGGCGGGGCGTACGCCAGGCCTCGGGCTGCGGCCGCGTACCCCGCCAGGTCGCCCCCGCCGCCGTACGCCCCAAAGGTGACGTCCGCGGGCGGGTAGTGCGCGTTGTACGATCCCGCATACGGCTGGTACGGGATCTGGTGGCCGTTGTCTGCGAAAAGGGGATGGCCTTGGTACAAAGGGTCCGGTTAAAAATTGTCGCAAAAAAATAAATACATAATAAACAATATCAAAGTATATGTCACAAAATAGAGAGTAGATGATACTTGGTGCAGAATACAAAAGGGGTAACTGAAATTTTTTCCTTATAGTGATACAATTGTTAAATTTAAAACTAATTTCAAGCTCATGTCATTATAAAATCATAACTTCAGTAAATCTACATTACCGCTCCTAAGCATAGTATATTATGGTCCTCCATAGAATGGAGTTTATATTAATAGACTTTTTTAGAAGGAATAGTTGTGTACACCCTCAATAGCCGAGCGGTAATGTGTCAGCCTGTAATGTCACGGGTCCCGCCGATATTTAAATAAACGCTAAGACCACAGATACCATAATATGGAACGAAATGTGGCTTCATTCTAAATTTTAGAATGAAGAAGATTAAAGAAATACTATTTTATAGACAAAAACTATATTATGAGTTCATTAGTGTATGTATTATGTGAGGAGAAAAGATGGGGTATAATAATGAAATAAATATATTTTTATTAGAAAGATAAAATTCTTCATTCATAATAAGAAACATTTAGGTAGGTATACTGAACATCGTCAGTTATCACTTTTGTATTCACAACCGTAGAGCAGTAAAAAATTATAACTAAAGTATAAAATACTATAAATAATAAATGTCACAAAACTCGTAACGATGGAAATTTAAAAAAAAGTTGTCACGCAACGTTGGCATTGGAAAATTATTTAAAAAAAAATTTTGGCCATTTCCGATCCTATTAAGATCCTAATATGGGCCTACAAAGAGTGGAGGTTTTTATTAAGAGATTTTTGTTTTTTTGCCAGACGCAGGATTCGAACCTGAGACCCACGACATTATAAGCCGACGCGTAATTCGCTAGGCCATCGTGGGCATTTTTTAAATAAAAGTAGGTATTCCATATTACATTTAATTACGATTTTAAAATGTCTGAATGGCTATAAAATATAATATTTCCAAATGTAGATATTAATATATCATTTAAGGTAAATCTTTTGAACTTAACAAAACCAATAAATAAATTACCACAAGACAATACCAACACCTGCATACAATAAAGTTAGGTACTCTGTTAATTAATAAAGAAAATACTCATTTGTGTACATATTTTATATAGAATACGGCAACCAACTTAAATTCTTTAATATTAACTAACTATTTGTTGTAATTCTGAATAACAATACTTATTATTATATCCATGATTTATCACAAGAAATGACAAACACAAATTTCCTTAGTTAATTTATATTAAATAAGATGAGTCTCAAGTTTACATAATAAATGTAAAAAAGGTGAAAAGAATAACTATCAGTGTTTGTCATTTATTTCAATAGCTGGTCTTTTCAATAACAGAAAAATTAATAACATTGAATTTTAATTTCCAAATCGGGTTTAAAAAATTACCACTATACGTTTTGTATCAACTTATTTTCTTAATATATCATGTTGCAAAATCAAAATTTGACTCATACTGGCTAAAAACCAGTCATGGAAGGTTCGCAAACAGATTAACAGAAAAATAATGGTATAATTATCTTCCTTTTATGGAAAATGTTCAGTTTAAAAAATGAATTCATAATTGTTTTTGATAGATTATAATAGATTTGAAAAAAGTATTTCGATTAAAACCACACCATTATTGAAAAACATTCAAATTTGTACCCAGTACGATTAAAAGAAAAAATATTATATTTCAAATATAATTAAAAATATTCTGCCTAGTCTAGATAAAAAAAACATCTGTACGAGAATAATGCTATCCATTCACAGCGGAATATAAAAAAACATTGACAATTGCACGTTCTTATAGACATTATGGGATATTGACATGTTTACACATTTAATATCGTAAAAACATTTAGTTAAGTTGAATACGTTAATTGGATGCGGAAGGTTATGTCATGAGTGACAATGTAAGTAAATAACGAACTCTGGTTTCTTGTTGCCATATGGAAGAGTATTGCCCGTACGAATAATACCGGTATCCAATTCTCTGTGACATGTTAGTAACAGTTTTAATAGAATGTTCATTCGTTCACGCACAGGTGTAGGTATCTTGATCTGAACTAGGCATTACCACCAACACTGACGGACAAATACATAACATAATCAAATTTGGACCAAACACAATACGCTATTCTAAAATGGATGTATATACTTACTGCGATTGGCTACCAATACCGCAATGATGTGAGGAAAAATAAATTTTCATTTGTTTTATATTCGAAATTAGACAATCGGAAATTTATCACGATTTAGTTTCATTAAATAATGCAACAATTTGGAAGAATATGATGAAAAACTAGTTTTGAAAAAAAAGGAATACAGTAATACCATTCTTAACGAAACTGAATAAACTGATCCCGTAGATTAGGGATGACGAACCTTATTCTATAAATATGTCAGCTAAATAAGATTTTTAAAAAACAAACAAAAATATCATTGATAAAAAAGATAATAAAGACGTGGTTAATAAGAGATACTTAGACATGTTTCAGGCAAATCACTACAACGGCGATGTTTTATTTTCAATTTTAAATAATTCATCGTCGAAAATAGTTTTTCGCAGTCATATGTTAACCGAAAGACTTTAACAAAACGTATCACGTAGTGAGTTACATTCTTTTATAACAGCAATAATATTCTTTTTTTTTTCACATATTGCTAACGGCATATCGATAAAAAATAGCAGCATAATCCGTGTGAATGGCTAAAACAATCCAATGTTGCCAGATAAAATAAATTTGAATTCAGTAAATTTTAGATAAATCCAGTATAAAAAAAACTACTAAATATTTGCATACAAAATTCACACATTGACCGCATGTCATAGGTTCACCATCCCTGCTCTAGGTGGTCCAATTTGATTGGGCATTCAGGCCAATTTGGTTGTTATTTGGCAATGTTGGGCGGCCGTCCACTTAGTGGAATAAGTACTACATATTATTGTGTTTTATTTTAATTAATACTTTGACTTTCTACTCACCAAGTATTAACAGTTAACACCATTAAAGAGGTTTTATTCAATTTAATATTCATTGGTAAATGTATAATAATATCAATAATAGTGGATGACTTAGCATTTCTCAGTAGGAAGAATTTTATTCAAATGCATATCCCACCATAGTTTGAACTTGAATAGTCAGTTCATGATCATATTATTATGTCTCTCATTTTTTCATCGCCGTTAAACCCGGTTACTACGATCCGGTAAAGTCCGATTAAAAATCAACTAACAGTGTAATAACAATTTTTTTTATTGACAATGTAACATCTTAAAACGCTTCTTGTTAGTTAAGTAAGGTATTACTGTATATTGAATGGACAGTGTTATGCGTTTATACATCAAGTGATCTTATGCCAAACTGAGATCAACAAATTAATTTCAAATTGAATTCTTTCATAATGGCGGTAAATTCAAAACTCTCACAAGAGTCCAACGACACTAATTGATCTATAAAGGCATATACAAGTCCATTTATTGTTACCAGCATTCAGGAACATGTTGAATCAATCGAAGATTTCTAGCGTCGTTAAATCGATTGCAGGGATGTTGCGTTGTCGGTTAATTTGAAAGAATCAAATTATGTTAATGAGGATAGAAAAGAAGTTAGAAGATCCACAACCAGAAGAAAATATACTGTACCAGAGTGACCAAATCATTTTCAAATAAATATTGTTAAAATCGAAGAAAACCTTTTCTATAAAGGCAGAGCCTAAATATCGAAGTTAGTATTGAGTGCAAGTACGTTAAGACTAAAATTTGGAAAGATCTAGACGTCGACTAGGAATTAAGGTAAATACCGAAGATGTTAAAAAACGCTTCTTCTATAGATATGGAGCCAAAATGTATGAAGCAAAAAAAGGACCACTGGTCCACTGATTACCTTCGCTACAAGGAACTTCACATTACTGCTATGATAAATCTGTCACAATGAGTAGATAATTAGCCAGTAATACTACACTTCGGCATTATAATTTAGTTGAAAAATCATGTACAATCTTTGTAAAACTGTTGCGATCTGAAAACTGAGCGATCTTAATATTTGTGAAGTTTACCAACTGAACCATTGCTTGCAAAATGATTTCAAATGTCATAACAGAAGTAGCGTATAAGTCTTATTCTATTTATAGTCCAAATTCTTTGGTTAATATCTATTATTGGTACCTTGATTCAAACCACAAAAGCCAGTTGCCGATATTATCGAAATTTTATAAACGCTCCAGTACCATGACTATTAGTTAATTGTGTCGTAATTAGGTAGGTTGCAGATGGCTAAATTGGTAAAGCACCGATGGAAACGGATTAGAGTCCCGACCGGTCTATTTTTTCAAAATTATATAAAAGGTCCGAATTATGTGTATAAAACTTAATGTTTGTAAATAAAAAAGGAGATGCACTATTGGCGTGTAGGTTGCTTACTTACACATTGCTATTTGCGATTTTACATAATTCTTCATCTAAATAATGATGATTTTCCATATAAATACAAAGATTATGACATTAATGTAAGGCATTTTTATCTCAGTGCAGCCCTGGTAATTTAGTCACATACCAAGTGTGAAGCTTTTTCGCAAAAATTCCCATTCTAATTTTAAAATCTTAATTTTGAGAAAAATGTATGTTATTTTAAAGGAATTAACCGAGAAATTCCGGTATATTATATCTGAATTAATGATTAACCTCAGAAAGGGTTTTTCGATTTTATGACATATTGAAGAAATTTTGGTTCTATATGTTTATCCTTTATACAGCGGCAAACACATTTTGAAAATAGCCGATATACTAGATTATTTGTTAGTTTGGGTTAGTTTAGGTTAGGTTAAGTTATGTTAGGTTAGGTTATCCTAACAAATAATCCAGTATATCGGCAATTTTCAAAATGTGTTTGCCGCTGGATCCAGGATAACCGACTTGTATCGAAATTTTTGACTCTTTTTTTTTTTTTGCTGAATTGTAAAGAGAAGATCTTTCTACGTCGAATTGCATTATTAACTCAAAACCTTGAAATTTTGAGCTGTTTCCTTATTGAAATGGGGTATCGATTGATACACAATGCTTGATGCAGTCTACTCCAATATACAAAAAAAAAAATGATGAAAAATCCTTGTCAACAATCATTTTAACTTACGTATTATAATAGACTAATATTGCGTATTATTTTTAAGTTAGGCTAGTTAAATTTAGACAATAGGTGTTTCATTGATTTTAACGTATTGTATGGTTACCTGTGGGTAATATTACCTATGTTGTGGTAGGTAAGTTATGTATCTTGTTATGATTGGATTATTTCTAAATTTATTTTAACAGAAGCCAAAAGAAAGTGACAATAGTCGATTCAAATAATGTTTTGGTCACCCTTGTACTTAACATTAGTCCAAAATAAACAAATGAATCAATTGTGTTAGGGCTTGATTCTACCAATGTCAACAAACTTTTCCTTGACCAAATATAGTTATTTTAATAGTAAATACATTGATAAATCGACCTACCCATGTAACTGAGAGGTATTCCATTGCCCTGGACGACTCCAGGGCCCCCTTCGCCGTCCATTCGGACCCGTTTGTGATTCATAGTCCTATCTTCGTAGTTATTCATATTATGAATTTCGCTGCAATGAATGAAACGCAATGAAAAAATCTATGTGTAAACATCATAATAGAACATATTTCAGTTAATAACAATGCGGTGGCCTCGAAAAGAGCGCGCATAATCATTAAGGAAAGCCAATTATGACAGACGCTGTACGGACGCTACTACTTGAAATCATTAGGTTAGGTCCGCAAAGGATGGAAGCTTACCTTTGTTTGGCTATGAAAACTATTGATTTCGGTTAAAACATGTATCTCCGATTGCTCACATGTAGTTTCGAGACATCGTAATCCATAAATGATAATTGTAATTCAACTTTTGCGCAAAAATTATGTGTATTTATCGGCAAAACTGACAGTAAAAACACAAAAAACACGGCGGAGGGAGAGAGTAAATTAATTTTATTTTTTTTCTTCAGATGGCAACTATTGCTATAATCACTGTTCATAATATTTTTAGTTTTTTTGTCAATGGCTACTCAGCGAACTGAACTAGACAGCCGGGGTAAAATTTATTAACAAAGGGTTTACTGTACCACTTGCGTAAACCGCTATAAAATGCTATCCCTAATAAAAATAAATGACATGTCATTACAATATAAGATTCATCAAAAAATATGACTGCCACGGGTTTAGTATGCATATTCCATAAAAAAGGTACATGTATTTTCAAAAAGTTCCACAACCCAATAGGTAATAAAACGTTTAAAATAAAATAATTTATTACCTATTTAAATTAATTCTTTACAAAAAAGTAGCCGGTTAATATCTTTATAATTTATTTTTAATGAATTTAATATATTTTTTATTATTACCACTCTCCACACCAAGAGAAATTTTACGACGCGGACACGAGTGCGATATCAGTGGTACAGATGGCAGTATGAATTTTAAAATTAAAATCATAATAATAATATTGTTATTGTAATTAAATTTGTATTGCTCAGTAATAAAGTTATAATTTCCTAGATGTCATTGCCAAAATAATATTTTAAAAGAGATAAAATAAAAATTCTATGCCAACCGTAATAATTGTTATTTAGAAATATAATGAAATCTACTGTATGTTGTACAACAGCAAAAAAAAGAAGATATAGAAGGTTATTCCATAGGCGCAGAAGGCGCTTGTTACGGACCTCAGACTAGCAGTTGTATTTATGTACCTACACATTCTTTTATTGTTTTAGGGCAGACCCTCAGTAAACAAAATATTAGTGGAGTGTTCACAGGCCCTACTCTCCACATGTACCCAGCCAACTACTTATAGCTTGTAGTGTCCACATGTGGCCTACCTGTCATAGTTATTAGGATCGTTGGTGTCCTTTTGTGTCGTCGGTACTATTTTGTTTTTTATTCATGCCGCATCAGAATATTATTAAAGCAAACATTGGATGACCCAAATGGGTGCACCCATTGAGTACTATGGGTCTTCCAGTGGCCACAGGCCTTACTTGTATTGGTTAGGTACATGTTCAAACATGCGCGTTAACATGATCTTACTCCCTACTTTATTTATCGTTTGTCAATTTATGGCTACGACCGTATGTTGTAGCTTAACCACTGGGAAATGTCAATAAAAATGGCGTATTTCAAAAAAAATACTACTTTATTCTTAGGTTAATATTTATTATAAAACAATCATTATTCGTAGGATGTTTTATCACATTTGAATGGTCAAAGACATAGCTTTTAATCAGTGTCTTTAGAATTATCTTCAAATTTATTAATCGTGCCCATTTTTTGAATAATAAAATGCCAAACCGGGCGTTTCACGTGGGCGAAATCGCGCGAAGCGTTGAGCGACACGCGCAACTCAAACGTATAACCGTGTGTGAAAATGTTCGTAAACAGTATTTATTTGGTTGAACGTTTATACGGTTATACGTTTGATTTGCGCGCGCCGCTCATCGCTTCGCCGACGTCACTCACGTAAGACGAGCCGTAATTCTTGTAAAATTTGGGATCACAGAGATTATAAATACTTATAATTTTGTATGTATGTATGTCAACATAAATAAAATCTTAACACCACTGCACATGGATGTACTTACTGAAATATAACTATATTCTAAAACATTAGATCGAGAGGTTTAAAATAATACTATTTTATGTATTAAAAATACTTTATGCAGTCATCAAATGTTTAAAATAATTAATATAATGGATAATAAGGCTTCAAAATTATATAAATAGATTATCTACAACGTTTAAAGAATGTTCAGGCTAATGCTTTAAAAATACCATAAATCTCCATTTTGACCTACGTTGGGCATGTGAAGACAGTGAAATACTACCAATTTTTATTCGTCTAAAATGGTTTGCTATTAGGTACCTATGTAGTTACTGCTTTTTATATTATGGAAATTAGATTATTTTGATTATGTCTTTCAAAAAAGATCGTACATATTATCTTTATCAGAAATACACAGTTATATGGTTCTACTGCATACATAATATGTACTTACCTCGTATTTATAGGTCTCACATATTTGATTGAAATTAAAAACCATCTTTCAATCCACATTCTACCGTTTCACTTTTTCCCCCCGAGCGCGAGATCTGTTTGGGCCCAATCGGTCTAATCACTCTAAGACCGGGCCTGTTCAGAACTAGGTATATTTACAAAACATAATAATTATTAAGCTCATTATAAAAAAAATTGTGCTAATAAAAACGGTATTATATTTTGCTATCATTCTTGAGTGAAAACTCGATAACAAACACAAGATTGTCCACGAGAATTCTGATATTGCTCTATCTCATTGATATTATTTGGTTTGTAATCACTGTGAATCAACAATATATAAAATGTATCTCTGCAAAGATTTCAGAACAATAAATTACCAAAAAGACAGGGTATGATTTACCGATGAACAGTGGCGTCCCTAGACAAAACGCCGTCCATGTGCAGCGCCAAAATGCCACCCCATTTTTATACAGTATTTTTTATCATCCGTGTCGTTTATGTTCACAATGGACGTCGAAGGGCGATGGATGTAAACTAGATGTTGCGAACCCGACAAAAAATGCAGTCTTGTTAAACCTTTTATGTTAATTAATACGTCATTTTGTTTCCAACTATTGAGTTGAATTTTTGGTACCGAATTTTTTAATGGGAAGATATTTTCGTTATTACCATTTCTCTAGAATCCAAATGATTCTCCTCAATTTGCCGCCCTTCGAGTAGCTGCCGCCCCCAAGCGACGCTCAATCTGCCTACCCCCATGGGACGTCACTGCCGATGAAACGTTGTGGCTATACCGTTATCAGTATGGCTACCAACATTTAATACAGTAGGTACTGAGTACCTACAGTTAACCATATTTTATATTTTCTATTTTTTTTTTTTTTTCGACCATGTCTGATCCTAATAGGATCATATGGGCCTCCACAGGGTAGAGGTTTGTATTAACAGATTTTTGTTGTTTACGAGAAATGGATGTCAGCCACTTGCTCAACCTATTAGGTCCATACCCTGACTCTTACCCTGACACAATATGTGTACTTGCCAGACCCAGGATTCGAACCTGAGACCCACAGCGTGATAGTCCAACGCTTAAGCCACGCGGCCACTGTGGGTGTGATTTTCCATTTAATTAACTAAAAATATTAACCAGTCATATTATATTAATTCACATAAAAAAACTAGATACCTATTCCTGATTTTGCCAGAAGCATAAAAATTTTCGGACCCGGAACCAGCCCCCCCACCTCCCCTCTTTGTGTACGCGACTGTTTACACGGGCTTAGTACTAACCATTAGTACCTACCCGCTATTCGCGTTAGCCGATAAGCTTCTTCAATCGCTGAGTGCCTAGAGTTTACACGAGTTGACATGACGTAGGTATTTTTGTATTAGTAGGACCATAGCAAAAACTAAACCCGTGTAAAAAAAGCCTTTGAACGTAATATATAGGTAGATAGTGAAGGGTATGGGTTTACGTAGGGTGTTGATTTACACTATTCCACTTATTAAAAACAGTGATTCAGGCACATTAAGTATTTATTACGTCAGTATATTTCGCTTGACAAGTAACTGAAGTAACAATTAATTATTAGCAACATTATTTTGTAAACGCACGCTTTGGCGCGAAAAGGTGGCAAGTTGTATTTTTAGAGGCGACGTTCGAGGCTCAAGGGTAGGTTACCGACTGACCGTACCTACTCTCGACCCTTCGTCCGCCCAGGAACAGATAACGGTAACTTTCTTTTTCTTTGTTTCGCTGTGCATCCTGGTCTAGCCTTGACTCATTTACAATTACAATAATATCATTATATTCCCAACTCTGTCGATTGGAGGATTTTTGATGGGGGATTTAGGCATTATGATATTTGGTATCATATACGCAAATTAATTTGAATATCATAAAATGTACTAAAAGTTGGTTAAATTTATATTGTAGGTACTCGAAATCAATCAGTGCGTCGGGCTTCTACGTCACTAAACGTGCCGCTGCATACGTTGGAAAATGATATAAGTACCTAAATACAATATTTCTTTATAAAGAGTTGGTTCAGTTGACATTTGACTCATCTACATTTTTTCTGACACGACAGAATTTTTGAATTTCCCGCCATATTATTGAATGTAGATACCTATATCTAGCTAGCTACAGATTTTTCCTAAAAAGAAAATATACGTAGCACGTAGACTGGTTGGTTTTCCAGCCGCGTTTACTGGACGCCGAAACAGGTTGTAGGTCTGTAGGATATCAGTTGATATTGAGGCGCGCGCCGTGTGGGGCGTCAGTTCGGTAGATAAGAAAACCCGCAAAATGGCGTCGCCATTGATTTTTTACTGAAAAGGGTTCGGCTGTCGCGACTCAGTCGCTGCACGAGAAATCGCTCAAGATTAATCCCAAAAATGAGAGCAAATTGCTGAGCCTCCGCAAATGTTTTAGCCACATATCCAGCATCAACTTTGCGACTCTCCCTGTCAAACTGCTGGAGAAAGACATGGCGACGCAACAAGGAGGTGAGGAAATAAATTCAATTTACCTAAACAAATAACCATTGACAACTGCACACATTTTCGCAAATTAGCCATAAATATTTATTTGAATTTTTCGAACGTTTTTGAATTGATATTCACTTGTTTTTGTCATTATTTTGATTATCACATTTCCGGCTTTTTGCGTTGGTACTAAACTACTCATGTACTTTACTGTGACATTTTCGATAACATCTGTTATGTGGGCAAATTGATTACAATTTAATATTCTGATGGTAAATGGCACGCGGTGTGTGGTTAAATACTAATTACACTGAAGCAATCAATGAAAATGGGCACAGCTTTATCAGCAATTATAAATAATTAAAAAAAAACTTATAACGTGTTTTTTTAGCAAAATAAAACATTAGTGTCAAAGTAATTAAGACTTAAATACATTGTTATAATAATTACTAGGCGTAGTCCTTGCAATGTTTTTAAGTAAATTATTTTTTATACAACTGATACGTACTACTATTATAGTAAATTTGACTGCACGTATGTAGTACAAACAGCTGTAGTTATATTTATAGTGGTGTCATTGTATTTTTTTAACAACCGGTTCGAAATTATTTATTACCTTTTCATTCTATACGTTCAATAATAATTGAGGGCTGAGTATTAAATGATGACAATCAAGAAATTAGTTGGAAACCGTTTTCATATCAATACATAGGCATCAATATATAGTGCATAATATTAGTAATAAAATTTGATTATATTCCGTCGCCTCAAGTGTATAAATAATATTCTCATAGAAAGTAATTTGAATGTTTTATTTATATCTTATTTTAATATTGTTCTCGTTGGTAGTGCAACCGTCTTTGTATAGAGACAGCAGTGGAAAACGAAACAATACATTTTTTTTAATTGTATTAATTTTATTGATCCAATACAAAAAAAAAACTATGGTTTGAGTCGCCGAATCTCCACTCGTCGTGTATAAATATAGAACCGCGATTTGTGTACGACCGCCGTCAATGACAGTATAAACGTGTCTGAATGAAAAAAATCTCACTTCCTCGCCAAGCACCGTGGTTGTAAAGAAAGAATTTAGAAAATAAAAATAATCTTGACTAGTAACTCAACATATTGCCGTCAAAAGACCCAATCCATTGAGGTTTTCTATTTTCATTGATCACGCAGTAGATTCGTCAGAATTTTTAAGGGGGCCTCGAAACAGTTCAAACCATAAACCATAATCTTATAAAGATGCGTAGGTAGGTATTTCTTGCAAATTGTGTATAATATACTATCCAACGTGTAACTAAATCCTTGAAAATAACATCAAAAGGACATCAAATCTAACACATTTTTTATTATAAAATATGTAATAAAATTATATAAATATGTCAATATTTTCGTAAAATTACTCATTTCAAGCACTGGTTTTAGTCTATAACAAGCCAAAAAAAATAGCATTATGAGATAATAATTGTATTCAAAGGTGCAAACTCTCTGTACCAGAATCTTCAATAGGATATAGCATCTGAATTTATGTAATGGGCACCTAAATTAAATCACCACCAGCAGCTTGTAGCTGTAGCAAGTCACGTCTCTCCATAAAATACGACATTTTTTTGTAGATAGGTAACGAATTTATTAACACAACGAAATTTTTAGTATAGTGTCAAGGAATAAAACAAGGAATAATAGCACCGAAAGCAAAAAAATAAATATCACCTGCTTGTTGCATTTGCCTATCACCAGTATTGTATAATATTCCGCGTGAATTTGAGCGTGACTGCCAATAATTAAGATAATAATTACAAGATAAAAAGAACTTTATATATAAGTACAACGTTTTTAAATTTTCTGTTGAATCATATAAACTTGACTTGACTAGCTTAAACGATCAAAAAAATTGTAAGTAGTTGATAGAAATAATACTGAAATGTCATTTTGACATGTCATATTGATTTCCATAGTAACGCACGTATATATTAAAAATTTAGTTGCTAGGACCCCAGACCCCTAGCAACCAATAATGGTGTCGAAATAACTTTTCATACAAAACAGAATTAACTGAAAATGAATTCAATTCTACTTAAAGATGGCTAAAAGCAGGGCTTTTTTTTCCATTTAACGCGGTGGAACGGCGTTCCGGCACCTTTTTCCACGGTTTTATTTCAAAATCAATTAAACGAAAAAATATTTACGCTTAAGTAATTACAATAATAATTCGTTAAAATGATAAAATAAGGTACAGGTGGAAGCCATTTTGAATGTTGGCGTGTTAGTGTTAGTGAAGTAACCGTATAGTTTAAATAGCAAACATGCGTATGTAACTAGCTTCATACGTATGCTGCGTATTATGATTTTGACAGTTTGACGTTTATCGCATGGCAGCATCTGCGTATATTGTTATTTACGTTTGTTTAGTCAGTTTGTGTTACGATTACGTGTTGTGCAACTATTTTATATATTATTTAGTGCAACCCCAAGTTTAAATATGAAAAAAATTTCCTGTTACTTCTCAACCACCGGCAGCGGCGCCGATTCCGCAAATAAAAAGCTCAAAACAGAAACGATGACAGAAGATATGGAAATAAGATTTGCAGAAACGTTGGAACTCTTGGAACTGAAACGACAATGGGAATGAAAATATCCAAAGAATGGGCCAATAATGAAATCACGTATTCTGGGAAAGAGAGGAAGCTACAATTGGGGTCACTTCGAAAAAAAATTTTCGATCACAGAGGATCTATTGCACACAAAGCAGCGTTAAAAATCATTTCTGAAGCCAAAAAAAAGCAGATTGAAAATACTTTTTTAAAATCGTTATCTCGCGAAAAAGTAATAACAGCAAACATTTTTCGAACTGCATATAAAGTAGCTAAGGAAAATCAATCATTCAATATGTTTGAAAGTGAAATTAATCTCCAAGAACTAAATGGGATCGAAATGGGTCATATTCTCCATTCCACTAACGCATGTGTTAACATTGTAAATCATATATGTGATGAAATGAGAAAAAATGTTTTCAAAGAAATTGTTCAATCGAAAAATATAATTTCTTTGATAATTGATGAGTCTACCACCATAAGCCAAAAAACCACCCTCATTGTGTATGTTCGATGCTGTGTCGAAAGTGTTGGAATGAATTCACCAATTAATTTGTTTTTGGATTTGATTGAACTTAAAGACGTAACGGCAAAAGGAATATTTGAATCATTACTCCAATCTCTTGATTTATATGGGATGACAGAAGAATATTTAAAAAAATATTTAGTTTCGGTTGCATGCGACGGCGCTGCTGTGATGTTAGGTTCTAAAAATGGAGTGAAAAAATTGCTGACAGAAAAATTTCCTTCAATTATAGTTTGGCATTGTACTAATCACAGATTAGAATTATCAGTAAGTGATGTTGTAAAAAAAATTTCAGGGATCAATAGATTCAAATCATTTATTGATAAACTTTATGTTTTATACCACGCGTCGCCGAAAAATAATAGAGAGTTGCATTTATGTGCAGAATCACTAGGCGTTGAGGTACTGAAAATCGGAAGAGTTTTAAGTACCCGATGGGTGGCATCTAGTTTTCGTTCAGTTTCGGCTGTGTGGAATAATTATGAATCCCTTGTGCGTCATTTTGAAGAAGCGATGAATGACCCTACAAGAGATAAAAATGACAAGTGTACTTACAGTGGCTTAAAGAACAAAATAACATCAACAGCATTTTTATTGGATCTAGCATTGATGTGCGACGCTCTCCAAGAATTGTCGGAACTTAGTTTGGACCTACAAAATCGCAATGTGAACCTTTACATTGCAAATCGAAAAATAAATGAACTCGTTCAAGTTTTTGAAGAAAGAAAACAGAATTTTGGACCCTATTATAAATGTGCTGCAGCTGCTATAAGCAATCTGCATTTTCGTGGAGTTTTACTTCACGAAAAAGTTTCTAAAAATGATCCTCCTATTGATCCGAAAATATTTTATTCCACGTTGAAAACGTCAATTGAAAAAAGGCTGCTAGATAATAAAGATGTTGAGTTTGCACTTTGGGCTCGCGTACTTGACCAAAAATATTGGCCTGAAGACATTGATAATCGGTTGACATTTGGAGAGATGGAAATTAGAAACATTTCGATCAGGCTACAACTAGATGAACGAGAAATGATTCGTGGATTTCGCGAATACATTCTCGAAAAGACATATTCTGAAAAACTCTTGCGTTTGGTATATGCTCTGAATTCTATTCCCATTTCTTCAAGTGAATGTGAACGGGGGTTTTCGCAAATGAATCTTATTATTACCCCAACAAGAGCTTCGTTAAACACTAAAACAGTTTCGGCACTCTTGTTCATCAAACTCGTGGGACCACCCTTGACACTTTTCGATCCTTCAAAATATGTTGATAGGTGGTTACTTAAAGGAAGACATTCGGCCTTAGACTCTAACACTAAGAAAAGGAATCGAGATGATGTATCAGACGAGAATTGGAAAAAACTTTGGAAATCACTCTAAACTTTTATTCAAGTTCATAAATAAATACATTACATATGTATTTACAATTATATTTTAAAGTTAGTCTTATTTAGTCTTATTTGTACAATATATTTCAAATATAATGTATGTATTTTATTGTTTCTGTAGCTTTGTTTTGACTAAAATAAAAAATTATCGTAAAAATCAACCTTTTTTTGTTCGCTTCGTGGCATAGCTCCTTTAAATTTCATTTAAGTGACATTTGAATATAATTTTATTTAGTAAAAAGCTTGACATGAAGTGAGTTCCGGCACCTTTTTTTTTTAAAAAAAAGCCCTGGCTAAAAGTAATAAAAAAATGCATTGGCATCGTGTTCTGATATATTCTAAAAGTTTCAAATGTCTAGCTAGTCGGGAAGTTAGTTAAAAATCGATTGCAAGATTTGTACCGGACAAAGAACCACCGGACAAATAAGAATTCGAGCTAAGAAAAACGTTGTAATATAAAAGGGAGATGAGTAAAAAATTGCTACTTTTTGGGAGAGCTAAGAGAAGATTGAGATTTGGACTACTTTTTATGTTATATGGAATGAGGCGGAATATTAATTCAGCTTTAGAGCGATATTTTACCTGGAGACATCACTGAATCCACGAATGTAGTTGAGTTCGTCTTGTCATCTACTACTCTACTACTACGGAAGGCTCGACATATTTTATCTTGCTAATTGTTGCAACGATAATTTTCTGTTCTTTGGCCAATTCGGGATAAATAGGTAACTGTAAATTTGACGATTTGACTGAAGTTTTGACGCTTTCGTTTTGACAATTATTCAGATTATTGATACGGTACATAGTTAATTCAATTGTAGTAATAATTAGTACCTGTTTGATGGATTATTATAGAAAAATTTCCATAGTAGTATCTTTTCTCAGTTTACAGGGTAAATTAAAAAGTTGAAACTCATTTATATTCAGTTTTGTACTAAATAAATTCAACACGACATACATAATTATTATACACTGGCCACGGCCATATAATATTATAACATCACACAGTATTCCCTCGTCGCTCTCAGATTTAAAGGAACGCCTTTTGTTTTTGCGTTAAATTATTTTTTATCCCCAGTTTTCATATTAATTGGTAAAACAACAACGCGAATTGACGCCGTATAGTGAGCGTAATCCTCTTCCATCCCTCCTAACTAGGGAATCCAATCCCGAGCCAAAATTCTGATCCAGAAATTTTCGGATTACAATTTGACAATCCCGGGATCCCGGGACTGGTCGCGAGATTGGCATTTTTTCCATTGTTAATATAAAAATGTTATATTTACAAAAATAACATTGACAAAATCGGTCAAAAATAAATCTAGTATAATTTATACTATTTAAGACATTAATTGTTAATATTGTATATCTACGTTCAATCTTGAAAATACATAAGTTTAATGGAGTAAATAATATTGTAATATAAATAATAATGTGAATTTAATATGAGATTACTGTTTCTGATAGAAAAAACTTAGGATTAGCGAGATTTAAAATAGTAAAGCAAATAATCATGGTGTACTTATGGCCTTTCCGCTTCATACATCTAATTAGTCAGCTAAATATGAAACTGCCGTAAAACGTATGAGATCATGGTGGAATTACTTTGTTAAAAGTGCGAAGCATTGTTTTTTCCAACCTTTCTGATTTTTAATAATATATGTGAAAAAATAAAATGAATCGGCAACTTACATATGGATATAAATCAAACTTCATTCAAACTCAGTTTATTTCTAATGTAGTTATTTGTCATTAAAAGTATCTTTTCTGTTATATTTTCGTTTTTATTTTATTTTCCATAAAAAGTTTCGGGATTATGTTTATCAATTTCGGAATTCATAGGTATCGAAAATAGCTCGGGATCCCGGGATTGGAATCCCTACTCCTAACCCCGAACCCATTACCTTACACGCAGGGCTTCACATACCGTAAACCCATTTTTTGTAAAAATTGCATAATTTAAAAAAAATATTCATTTTTAATTATAATAATACCCTTGCTGATCTTTATTCGAAAATCGTTTGTAAGAAAATTCCAATTAAATTTATATTTCAGATTATATATACATTAATGAACACAATCCATGCTGTCCAATGGTGTTGTTTTTTTTTTTAATTCATGGTAATTCGTAAAACTATTTTCCCTAAGCCTACCTAACCTAACCTAACCTAACCTAACCTACCCTAACCTAACCGGACCCTTTACCAATAGTCCCTTTAATCTTATGGTAAATCCAAAATGGCTTACATGATAATTTACTTTTACTTTTAATCTTAAGTTTTCAAAAATAATTACCAATTTGGATTAAATTGATTATTATTGATAGAATCATACATAATAATATGCTCCAACCAGTAATTTAGTGGGTCCGGACTGGGCCGGGACTTTTCAGCACTTATATTTTACTAAACAATAATTTTTTTGGAACGATATTATTTTTAACTTATTGAAAAAACTTATTAGAAAAAAACTCGATACCTCAAATAGATAAATTTAGTTAACTATTGCGTTAAACTGCGAGAAAGTCGATTAATTAGTCAAGCGTTTTCCAAAGTGATATCGCCAACTAGAAGGCGCTAGACCGACCCAAGGGGGCGTTGAATATACCTAAGGGGATGGTGGAAGCAAACCGGAAGCAGAAGTGGAGCTCCCCATACTGACTTCAATCAACGATTTGATGGTATTCATAAAATGAGCATACTCTTTTTCAAGTACAAAAGCAGAATAATATCTAAAATAATTACAAGATAAAAAGAACTTTTTGGTACTGTTCGGTTATACGGAATACAGCGGAAAACGCATTTTGAAAATAGCCGATAAACTGGATTATTTGTTAGGTTAACCTAACCAAACCTAACCTAACCAAACCTAACCTAACCTAACCTAATCCAACCTAACCTAACCTAAACTAACCCAAACATACAAATAATCCAGTTTATCGGCTATTTTCAAAATGCGTTTTCCGCTGTATTCCGTATAACCGAACAGTACCAAATTTGTACTTGATAGAAATAATACTGAAATGTCATTTTGACATGTCATATTGATTTCCATAGTAACGCACGTATACATTAATATTAAAAATTTAGTTGCTAGGACCCACTTAGCAACCAATAATAGTTTTACTTTTTACGGATT
The DNA here is from genome assembly GCF_057557595.1 of Rhyacophila brunnea. Taxonomy (NCBI): domain Eukaryota; kingdom Metazoa; phylum Arthropoda; class Insecta; order Trichoptera; family Rhyacophilidae; genus Rhyacophila; species Rhyacophila brunnea. The sequence continues at coordinate 14,578,928 of NW_028232893.1, read as the reverse complement.
TCTTCCGAAATAACTTTTCATACAAAACAGAATTAACTGAAAATAAAAATATTTAAAAAAAAAAATGCATTGGCATCGTGTTCTGATATGTTCTAAAAGTTTCAAATGTCTAGCTAGTCAAGTCAAAAATTCTGGTTGCAAAGGTAGGCGTACACTCAATCCCGGATTATGGGCTATAATATAAAAGCTTAGCATGACAAATATTTTTACTAAAAAAAAATCAACTGCAAATAACTAATCGCGGTGATTTAAGAATGGTGCTAACTAAAAACTAGCTGAACATTAATGAATTGGTAGCAGCGCATCAGATGATCCTTCTTAGTAGGTTTATTATTTTATTAGTATTCTTTATTCTAACTATGTCTAACCATTCTAATAATTTTCTTATATACCTGCAATATCTTGTTTACTATGTTTCGTATATTTCCATGTGGTTGGGTATTTTTTTTCTAAAAAGCTGTTAGAGGGCCGATTGGGAATCTCAGCAGTGCTAGTCAAATTTCGAAGCGATTAATAGACATTGTATTGATTTTTTTAAACTTACGATAGATACATAAACATCGAATTATTGAACATGCTTTTTTGTGGCCGTAGCCATAAATTAACAAACGATAAATGAAGTAGGGAGTAAGATCATCATCATAAGATCATAAGTCATCAAATGTCTAAAACAAATATAATGGATAATAAGGCTTCAAAATGGTACTGTTCGGTTATACGGAATACAGCGGAAAACGCATTTGGAAAATACCCGATATACTGGATTATTTGTTAGTTTGGGTTAGTTTAGGTTAGGTTAGGTTGGGTTAGGTTAGGTTAGGTTAGGTTAGGTTAGGTTAGGTTTGGTTAGGTTAACCTAACAAATAATCCAGTTTATCGGCTATTTTCAAAATGTGTTTTCCGCTGTATTCCGTATAAACGAACAGTATCTTCAAAATTATATAAATAGATTATCTACAACGTTTAAAGAATGTCCAGGGTTATGCTCTGAAAATACCATAAAAGCTCCATTTTGACCTACGCTGAGCATGTGGGCCCTTAAGAAGGAATTACTGCACATACTAATGTATACGTCATATTCCTTTTCGAATCTAGAAAATTGAACAATACTGAAAAATGTAATACACCGTTTGCCTCTGCAGAACAATATTAGCATTGATAATAATAATATATGTTGTTCGTACGCCGCCTTATGTAGCTATGTTGTATCTTTAACCTTTCCCTTACCATGGTAAAAAAATTACGCCCGTTCCCATGCCGTCCACTCAGTGGACCGCTAGAAATTTGGCATTTTAAGGCATTTTAAAAGCTAATTGATTGCTTCAAAAGGTAAAGTATGTTTTTAAATACTATTTAGTCATCGTTTAACATGTTATTCTGTGTATATCACATGCAATTATCTTATAATCGTGTATAATAATCGGACATCAATAAATGTACGTCATAACCAAACCACGGTGTGTCTCGATCTGTTTTAAATGGAACAACGAACACACGCTGTCATTTCACGGAGAGTGGGGATGGCTAATTCATCCGAAGCGGACGAGGGTGTTGTAAGGTAGAATAACACGTGTGCAGGCGTTCGTTATTACGTTCGCCACATAAAATAATAGATACCTAGCATATTATGAAATAATATTGGCTTCGATATATTTTAATGAACACATTAAGTTTTATTGCTTACATTTTGTCCAATATATAGTGGACAAAAACATATATCTAAATATATATCAAACTCAAAATTTTATGAAAACCTTTTTAGGGCTTCTGAAACTAGGCGCTTCACTTGAAGAGTTAAAAAATACCAACAACATGACGTGTAATAATAATATGTATTTTATATTTAACGAAAAGAGAAGTATGAATGAAAAAGTGTGCACAAAATTGTAGGATTGCCCAAAGCGTACCGAAACTATTATGGTTTTATTTCGGCCTGGGTTTATCTGATTTTTAAAAACTATATAACACCATATTATGTAAATTTTTGTAGTATTAGTTCAATAAAAACAAATAGGTACGTATGACTCACAATGCACTATTTATGTCGGATCTTAACAGTCTACCTCCACACTTCACCACTGAGAAATAATATAATAGTATATTATTATGTATATACCTACATCAGATTGAGTATGATAATATTTATTTATATAATAATATTATTTGGTAAGTACTTATGAAATTAGAATGATTCAGTAATCTTAATATGAATTTCTTGTACCTACATACAATCCACCGATATTATGGACATATTATTATATATAGTTAATAATAATATATAATATTATAACACAATATCATGTAAACACAACAGGTTCACTATGATTATTTATTTACATATTAGGTATGTAAGTAGGTACCTACTTTATAATTTTATTATTGGTACTTGTAAAATTAAAAAATAAAAATGCTGCAAACACTATAAAATATTTTTTGCAACTGTGTGTCTACTTCATAAACAAAAGAAACTCCACGTGTACTACCTAGTTGCACTTAAATTGCATTTGCTGACTCATTATTATTTTCGGATGAAAGCTATTATTAGTGATTTACGACGACAATACAATTTATTACGGTTCAACCATGGACCAACAAAATAATGTCTCATTTATAATCTTTTATAATTAAAAAAACTAATATAGGTAGGTATTAGTAATATCGTCAAAAAAAGGATATTTTAGAATATCGTATTAACCGCACCGCACCGCAATTTACAAAGCTACAGTTAACTATAGATACAAATATATTATTATTGATGCTAGTCATTAGAACATACCTACATTTTCTGTAGCTGTCTGATTTCAATGCAGGGTATTTATTTAAACGGGTTTAATATTTGGGTTTGAATACAACATTTGAATGGGTAGGTACATCAATATTTTGAAATTTATCGCATTGTATTATTTTCCTAAAATTCTAAAACAGAATGAAATAATATTACCCTTGCCAATATTTAACATACTGCATTGCCTAATATGATAATAGTATAAACATGTAGAACATGTGAATACGCCACGCCACATGCTGTGCTGTTTTTATTTAGCCCGCTCGAGAATTTTTTTCAATTGCCTATGTCCCACAAACTGATGTAATCTTTACAAACCTTGTAGCAAGGGTCTGTATTCTAAATCCGGGAAAAAAGGTTTTATGACTTGACTAGACAATGGTCAATAGCATTGGATCCTTTTCGTTAATTGTTTATGAATAAACGCCACATGTAGCGAAGTTAACACGGTAAAATGAACACTAATAACATTGCGTTAAGGGTTGCTTTGGCGTTTATCGTCAGATGTATTTGAACAATGTATACTTCAAGGTTCGATATATTATGGGAGGCTATAACTGATTGCATTATTCACAGAATTATGTTGAACAAAGACATACATTTCTATCTCTGACTAACAAATGACATTTTAAAATAGTGTCTCATGTTTACATTACTATTATGCGCGTTTCTCTAACGTATATCTTTCTAGATAGCCCTATCACTGTCTTATCAAAATATTGATTAGACTTTCGAAAAATGATTAATTTTACATATAAAACATTCAATTCAACCACCTATATATTTTTCTTTTTATGCCTAAATATTTTATCTACAAATAGCTAAAAGTAGACGTTTATATACATAATAATAAGTGGGGTATCTATGATTCAAGGTCATTTCTAAACTGCGAGACCATCGTGGCAACGGGAGTGTTAAGATCCAGATGCCACCACCCTTATGTACATTATATACAATATACATACCTATGTACCTATCCACCACTGCCGGTGGCCACTTGTTTACGCATTTAAATAAAAATAACACAGCACGTCACTTACGAATAATAATATGCTGGTTGTTCAAGTATCGATTTATTTGTTCGGCGATATTGCTTTTTGGCTTCAGAGAACATCGCTAGTATGTGCCCATCCCTATTTGCTTTTGTTTTAGATTATAATACATTTATAACGCGTATTATTATAAACGAATATAATCATACAGAAGATTATAACTCAGCTGTAATATTAATTATGGATATAACCAGGCTGTGAAGCTACTACATAATAATATGTTAATTGGTAAATCTTATTGTATAGATATGGAACCCAAATGTATGAAAATGAAGCAAAAAAGGAATCCACCAAGGCCTGAACAAAAACAAACCATAAGTGCGAGTGAGAAAGTATTCGGCACGCTTATATCTCCGCAATATGCGTTAGAGTAAGATAGAATTTCTACGGCTGAATTAAATATTTTTTGTACGCGTAGCCGGTAAATATTGATTTTAATGACTATATTCATTTAAAAACTGCGAGCATATATGTTGATGAAATTTATTATTTTTGTGTTAAATATGAAGTCAGTGGTAATTATTTTTGGTTAATTTAGTAGAAAATATGATAAACTATATTGTGTTTAAATTTGGTAGCCGTACTGAGAAGCAACATGATGGTACTTATAACGTTTCATAGTTAGGTTAATAATAATACAGTTTAGGTTCTACTGTGCGTTATACACAAAAAACACGGCATCATTTTGTCGAACATTACCCACTCTCTTTATATTATTACTCTGAGGAATTCACAGTCTACTGATTTAATCTGTAGTCAAGATGAGGATCGTGACCACTCTGTAATGCAATCTTCAAAGTGACTAAGACTCTCCTCCTCTCACGGTTCTCTACTTCTCTCAAGGCAGAGTGAAGACTGCCCCTGTAATCTCCTTTACAGGTCTCTCCAGCGTGCTGATTCTCTTCTTCTGTTTGCATTCTCTGGAGGATACCCAAAACCATCAGTGTTCTCCCTCTTATACACGATATAAATAGAAACTGCCATTCTTCGTAGTATTGATGTATCTAATAACTGTCTTGGTAATCGGCAGCATCCATTGTTTGTTCTCCCAAAAGGCATCGCTTCGGATATTGATATATTCCACTTGCGTGAGAAGAGTTTAGGTTGACTTTGTTTTAAAATTTCAAAAATAGTCTTCTTCGTTCACTCGGCGTAATTCCATGTACATGTTTTACTCTTTTACTTAAATATAGTTAACACTTTCTCTTCCCGTGTGTCGTAAATAGTTACCAAATATTATATGTGTCTACATTATGACTTCAATTCAGAATAGATCTCATTAGTCGCTTTTCTCCGACTCCACAAAAGCAACCTTACAAAATGTGAATATATTTCAAGTGACTATTTTTAAAGAGTGTTTCTCCTTGTGTTTTCAGTGGAGCCAAATGCGGCCACCGATTTTAAGGAGCGCCTGATAGCCCAGGTCAAACGGGAAGTCAAGCAGGTGATGGAAGAAGCGGTCACCAGGCGAGGAGTGCGCGAGGACTCCGGCGCCGTGACGGCTCTCTGTGCCGCGGTGGAGGCTTGTCTAGGTCAGGGTCTGCGGAGACGTGCCCTGGGACTCTTCAAGACATCGTCCACCACTGCGCTGCTCCATAAAGTGGCAAAGGTAGGATTGTATTTCATGATTGTTTATGGACCGAATTAATGATTGAAATGATTAATAAAAACACTCGTTAAATTGTAATATGATTTTATTGAAACAAATTCAGAATGTTTGGTAGAATTTCTTTTTAGAATATAAGAAGTGTAATATTTTTTTGCGTGAGTAAAGTTCCGTGAGAGTAGGCAGACCATGGCCCCCACAAAGTGGGGCTGCCAGGGCTCTAGTCTGGGGGCCCGGGCTCAGGAAGGGCCCGGCGTGGCGATTCGACCAGATAAGTGATATAAAATACACATCACAAATTCTGTCTATTAGTAAAAAAAAGTCGCCTCCGGCCATTTTTCTTCACTATTGTTACTATATGTTATTATTTAAAATAATGTGTTTATACGATAAAAATTTTATTTGTGTATCGATACTCGACAACTCCATACTTCAAATGGATGTATTAATATATTTAAAAAAAAAAACACTAAAAATATACACATTAATTCTACCGCGTACACCATTTTGAAAACGCTACTGTGGAGCGCTACACTGCCTTTATCCTCAGCGATAGATAGGGGGGGCCGCCAAAGTTCCTAGCCTGGAGGCCCGCTTCAGGATATGGGGGCCATGAGGCAGACTATGTACTGTTTAGGGGCAGCAAATAAAATAATGAATTATTTACGACTATTACAGTTGTCGAGCGTAAGTTTTGTAGAAACGAAATATTTGCTGTGGAATTTCTGAACTCCGTCGCATGCGGTTATTGTATAGTATTTACCATCGGTGGCTGTGGTTAGTGATTGTGTCTGTACGCGACGTTAGGCTCTTTTTATTGGAATCTGCTGCCGATCTGCTAAAACGTCTAAAGGCCATATTCCACTGGCAGACGCACAGACCCAACCCGATCCAACGATCGACGCCGACCATAGACTAATATTGACGCCGACCGTCGTCGCCAGCTATTTGCAATTACACGCAATGATTCAATCTCGTTGGTCCTTGATTTGATTGGTTTAAAATAATACTAGTGTTGCTATTATTAAAAATATTGGTTGGTGAAAACTAGATATTTCTTAGATTGGTGGCTACACTGAACGCATTCCCGCGCAATTTTACGTCAACAAAACTAAGCTGTCAAAGCTAGCGAGCATCAAATTTGTTAAAACTTACGCGGCCGTTTGAGATTTATAGAAAGTGTTGTATACTTATTGTTAATTTACATCATGAATAACTGGGCGAGCTTGAATCTCCAAACCAATCGATTACAATCGAATTGAAATGAAGTATGAACGACCGTTGCGCGAGCGGGCGAGTATTCGGCTATTTTCGTACGCTTTCGGCAATCTTCGCTTGTTAAATGAATGGATCGCGCGACTGATAATAGGAAAATTTCCACTTTCGACCCGATCGCTCACGATCCTTGAAAACCATAGAGAATAGAGTTTGACAGTCGTGGCAGACGATCGGGCCAGACGCAATCTGCCAATGGAATATGGGCTTAACGCATAATATGTAATCACTGGCAAGATAACGTACTTACAAGGGGTTGCCTTAGCCTTAGAACGATGCGTGTCTAGTATTGAGGTATGTCTGCCTGGCTGTAGGATTGGGAGAATCAGGCATATGGCGTTCAATCTTAAATTGTTCGACAAATAACTTAAAACTTCTCATAAATAAGCTAGATCTGCTTGAAACTTACCAAATTTCATACCTATATACATCAATAAAGTTATCCTCTGCAATCTTTGCTCTCGTGAAAACAACATTGACAATTATGATTTAGGTACTATTTATTTAATAGGTAAGTACTATGTTAGTGTTTAGATTTGAGAAAATCTAGCTTTTTCCCTGCCGTATTCTAGCTTATTGCGAGTGACAGTTAGCAACACTGGCGGTTGGTAAGACGTGTACGAAGTGACATATTGCCTTCCGGAGCGTATAGCTGTCACATATCGTAACCCACCGCCATCTTTAGATTAATAAAGCCTGAGCATAAATTTTTGCACAAGCAACGAGTGGTCCACTTTTCAGTTGTCAAAATCAGATCCCAGATTGCTTGACATATTGATTCGCCCTTTCTCGTTTCAAATTGAATTATAAAAAAATCTCAAATCAAATATATATTATTAACTATCAGTGTTATTAATAAATAATATACATTCCTGTTATTCATCATCTGTCAAAGTCAGACTAGTCCTTTACACAAAAACCGGTGGTAATATCGATTTCCAAAAATTATGTAACATTGATGTATGCATTACATTTGTAAAAGGTGTGTTAATGGTAGTGTATTATTTATCATGTAGCTTATCCATTCAAATCAAACCATTCCCTGTGTGAACACGACAGACGCACTCGACGTCAGTATGAGCACTCTATAGAACAATGAGAGGCAATGACAGCTGTTCATACATGAGTCGTATAGTATCATACGTAGAACTGTCGCAAATATATCGAAATTTAACTAAGTATGCCAAATTATTCTTCTGACCATAATGTATAACTAGCAATATAATATTCGAATCAAAATCATATCTGTGTGGTATAAAATTGTGATGGAAAATAGGACTTGGTATCAGAATTAGAACTGTTCAATACTTTGGAAACAAAAGTAGAACTGTTGAATTTCAATTGAATTTCTAAACGTAGAAACATATTTCATGCATTATATCACTAAAAAACCCAACAAAACGTTTTTCGTTATTTTTCGAAATGATGAATAACGCACAGATCTACTTCTGATACACTATACGACTCACATAGACAATAACGGGAAAGGCGGAAAAAGTAGGACCAGTCGTTGTGAATGTATCGGCTTTCTACTTGAGTCGACAATGCGCAACCACAATCATTGGTTAGATGTGCGCTAGACCTCAGTATTACCACTTTTTTGTAACCATTACAAACTACTGAAGAATGTTTGTTTCTGTGTCCATAAAGTCTTATAAATTCTATAAAAGGTCTCGACACTCATCCTGTAAGTTTTCAATTGTGTTAACCCACTGACAGATAGTTTATATTCTATTCTCCGAGGGGTGATGTTTCGTCAATGTATTCCATTCGTTTCCTCACATTTTGCAATTTTAAATAGATACCCCCACGTCTTCACTTTGGAATTCAATTTATATATTCTACAGAAGAAAGAATAGTAAAAAAATACTTTAGAAGGTTTCCTTTTCTTGTTGGCGGGTTGACATTGGATGCCGTCGAAAGTAGAGTGAAATAATTTTATTATCATCTCGTTGAATATTAATTCTCTTCTAAAAGGTTGAAAGAATGTCAATGCTTTTTTTTCGTAGTCGAAGGTTGGAGATCATTGTGTTGGTCCTTTGTTAGGTAACATAAATGTACATATCGTCACCTTAATATTAAAACCTCGTAAATCTGTTTGAGAAGAATGTTGAGGGGAAGAAAAAACGTAATAAAAACAATATTTAAATACCGCTCTAATCGACGATTCTGCTAACACTGGTTGTGAAATACGAGGTTTAATTCCATGTTTGAAACCACGAGACCTACGAGATTTTAAAATTTCTCGATAGATGGACAGCAGGTTTTAATATTATGATTTAAAATGTTTTTTTTGTTTAAATTTTGTCGAACATACTTAATTTTTCCATAATATTCTACTTACGAGGCTTTAATAGTAAGGTGACGATTTGTAAAGTTGTATTTCCAAACACACGGGTACATAGATACATAATTGGGAACTGTGAACTCATAAATAATGGGAACTAAAATACCTAACAGGTGTAGAGAAGCAGACAATCTTTCCTTGTGGAAGAATACGGGACAAACTTAAACACGTGTCAAGAATTAATACGTCATACGTCGAATACTGACAACTGCTCTCGGTTTATGCAGTGACGCTAATTTAATATTGATGTATTGAAGGTTGCAACACACATTATTAAATTGCACGTTAATGCGTGGTTCATTTTCGTAGCACACATTCAAAACCTAGTACTGCACAAAATACTCAGCGGTGATGAAACAATCGATTCGTCAATTATTAAATTACTTACTTATACTTAAGTATATTATTTATATTTTTTTGTGTTTAAAAGGCTACAAGTTCAGCCCAAACATTCAAATTATATAATACATACCAACATTTTATACACAAATGTTCCTTGAATGTAATCCGTGGACGCCTCTCGTGGTGCAGTGTGTAAGGCGCTTGCCTTCCAACCGGGAGCTCCGGATTTGATTTCTGGTAATGACACAATATATTTCTGTGATTTTCTCAAAGCCTGGGTGTTTGTGATTGTTCAAAATGACAAACAACCAGCTTGTACGAAAAAGCGAAGGTATGATTAATAAATACATGAAATGTTTATGTGTAGGTCATGGGGAGGCTGACAGGGCTCTAGCCTGGGGGCCCGGTCCAGATAAGTGAGATAAACACACATCACAAATTTGCTTTAATAGTAAAAAAAGTCGCCTGTATTTTCCTTCAATAATATTATTATTTAAAGTTACGTGGTTGTACGATACAATTTTTAATTGTGTATCAATACTCAACATCTCCATAATTCGAATGGATGTATACAATAAAACACTAAATATACACATTAATTTTACCGCGTACACCATTTGGAAAACGCTACCGTAGAACGTCACACTGCCTTAATCCTTAGCGATAAGTAGGGGGGGCAGAAATCGTAGCCTGGGGGCTCACTTCACGATGTGGGGCCCATGGTGTAAGTATTATTTACTCTTTCACGATTAAATCCGTTTTCGTGCATAAATTTTGTACCTACACTTTATGTGGTGGGAATGGGACAACTGGACGCTAGGACAATTGGACGCCGCACTGTCATAGACACGTAAACAGAACGTAGAAGAGGAATTTTTTTAACAGTAGTTTTAATTCATTTTATTCTTAACATAATGTTTTTTTTTATTAAGGATTGAGAATTACCATGCCTAAGGCTTTATATAAAAATAAAAACTCTTTTTTTGTTGGAACTTAAACATATGCACGATTTAATCATTATTTACGTGTGCATATTTAAATTCTAACCAACTATTAAATCATAATATAACAATTTAAATGTAAATAATAATATTAAATATTTTTTAAAAAATTACCTTTACTTACTTAAGTACCTAACGTCTATTTATTTTCAAATTGTGTGGCGTCCAGTTGTCCCGGCGCCAAATCTTCCTAGACCCTATGTGGTGAAGTAAAAACGGGCACTGATTTATTTTTCACTTACATAGGCTTAACATAATATTATTTTTTTCCAAACCAGGACGAAATAAATGACTTGTCCACACACCGTTTTCAAAAAGGGATATGTAGGTACATTTTCTTTTTGGGATTTTAGGGTTTAATTATTAAAAACTAGATATCTTAAAATAAATAATATGTCAAAGACAAAACAAACATTTTGACAGCCTCGTTTTTGCAATGTCTGGCAATGACTGACAGGACAATAACAAAAACGCACACAATTCATGTGATAATATGTATACCTACCTACCCTCTATATTGTTTTTTTTATTATAATAAATATCGTTATAGGGTTCAATTATTATCGATGTCTTCGCGTGGTTCATAAAATACGTATGTACCTACTAAATTATAAACTGGACAAAATGTCAAACTGGCCAGGAATTCGGGACCCTTTTTAAAACCTTGACTTGGTCAAATCCAGGGCTCGAAATGGATCGGAACGCACCGGAGCGCCGTTCCGGTTCGTAGCATCCCAAAAATTATCGCTCCGTCTCGTGGAAATATTAATTTGACCGTCTGAGCGACATATGCAATATAATTAAAAAAACCTAAAATGCTTATTTTTTAAATACATATACAATTAGATAATAACGTTGGGTAATATTTTCGTCAAATTATCAAGCGTTGCGGTTCGTAAAATTTTACATTTCGAGCGCTGGTCAAATCGATGTCTACTTATATTTTCCAGGGCTCGAAATGGATCGGAGAGCCGTTCCGGTTTATAAAATCACCAAAATTATCTCTCCATCTCGTGAAAAAAATAATTTGACTATCTGAGCTAGATAGGTCAATAAATAAAACAAAAAATGGTACAGTTCGGTTATGAGGAATACAGCGGAAAACACATTTTGAAAATACCCGATATACTGGATTATTTGTTAGTTTGGGTTAGTTTAGGTTAGGTTAGGTTAGGTTAACCTAACAAATAATCCAGTATATTGACTATTTTCAAAATGTGTTTGCCGCTGTATTCCTCATAACCGAACAGTACCCAAAAAAATTAACACACTTATTTTTATAAAATACATATAAAATTAGATAATTTATTTTATTTTGTTAACTGTCAATTCATGGTGGAACTGCATTGTATTGTTGTTTTTATTTAATAAAACGCAATTTTTTATAGTACTTATTCCACTTTAACTAATATATTAGGACCGGTTTCGTCCGCCTCAGTGGGACATTTTCAACTTTCAAATTTTCAGTTGAAAATGTCCCACTGAGGCGGACGAAACCGGTCCTAATATATTAATTAAAGTGGAATAAGTACTATAAAAAAATTGCGTTTTATTAAATAAAAACAACAAAATTAGATAACTATGTTGATATTTTCGTAAAATTATCAAGCGCTCCGATTCGTAAAATTTTCCTTTTCGACCAGTGATTTTAACCTGTTTAATAATATTTACTAGCATAATCATAATATATAAGACTTATATCTGTATTCCACTCATGAGTGGATAATGAAACAGACAAGGGCTTGCGATTTAATATAATTCGCTACAAACATCAAAGGAAATGGGCTGGACATATATCTCAAAGAAGGGACAATCGCTGGACAAATCTAGTCATCCAGTGGTACCCAGGAGGTACAAACGTCCGCAAGGTAGACCTAGAGGCTGCTGGATCAATTACATGATTAAGTTCTGCGGAAGTACCTGGCAACTCAACGCACAGGACCGATAGAAGTGTATTCAGCAGGAAGGCCTTCATCCAGCGGTGGATAGATTCAGGCTGATGATAATAATATCTGTATAGAAGAAAGTTCTTTGATTAATATAAAGTTTTTGGCTCCATTTAATGCCGCGAAACAGCAATCAATTTAAAATGAAAGAATGTTGTCCTTATAGAGACAATGTGTTAAGAGTAAACCAACATTGTCCTTTTCTTTATTCAAGGGACATCCCGCAGCAGTCGTATCCGGGAAATGTGTCTTTGTTCCGTTGATTGGCAAAACTCACTTCTCACTTGAAGTACAGCGGCGCTTCTTAAACTGTGTGGACCCCAAAAAATTTTGCCTATAAATAAATGAGAAGCCTTAAACGTTATTTCTGTAATGACATTTGAAATTATTTAACAAATGCATTAAACTTAGTTAGGTTGGCAACTTCACAAACATTAACATCACTCAGTTGCCATTTCGATTATCTTACTTACGGAATGGCTGCCATTTTACAACGTTTTTATTAGGTCGTATTCTTATTTGTCCGGTGGTTGTTTATCCAGTACAAATCTTGCAATCGATTTTTAACTAACTTCCCGACTTGCTAGACATTTAAACTTTTAGAATATATCAGAACACGATGCCAATGCATTTTTTTATTACTTATACCCATCTTTTAGTAGAATTAAATTCTGTTTTGTATGAAAAGTTATTTCGGAAGAAATCCGTAATCCAATCCACTACTATTATTGGTTGCTAGAGGTTTGGGGTCCTAGCAACTAAATTATTAATATTTATACATGCGTTACTATGGAAATCAATATGACAGTTGTGTCAAAATAACATTTCAGTATTATTTCTATCAAGAACAAGTTTTTTTGATCATTTAAGCTAGTCAAGTCAAGTTTATATGATTCAACGGAAACATTAAAAACGTTTTATGTAAAAAGTTCTTTTTATCTTGTAATTATTTTATGTTCATTATGATTACTTATTCGAGTACAATTTTATTATAAACAATTTTACACATTTTTTTTTAATTACATAGGTAATAATGCTAAAATGCATAATTACTGGCTGCTTCGTGACTGGTTGTCTCTTTGACAAATATTTAACAAATATTGACAAATAAATGTCATTGCAGTAGTATGAAGTTCTCTACAAATCTTTTCAGTGTCCCTTTTTTATCAAAATTTCATTCATTCAGGCTAAATCTCTATAGAAGGTTTTATTAACATCTTTCGTAGACTCTAACTTACTACTACCATCTACTTACCTAACATGCCTGGAACCATGTCAGTTCTTTCCAAAACATTGCATTGGCAGTATGCGACTGGTGTCCAGTTTCTTGCCCCACGCACATGAGATGTCCTCGTTGGTTAAATATATGCCTACATCTTCACTTTCATCTTGTAGCTTGGGACACTAATGGTCTTACTCTTAGACCCAAATGCATAGTAATACTTATTTAAATAAGTTGGAATGACACAATTTTATTAATAGCGCATCACGATAAACATATGGCGGCAAAACTTACGTAACAGAATCTGTCATATAATTATGATTTGTAAACAGATATTAAGTAAATATAAATTTTTGTCTAATTAAGATTGTATTGAATGCCAATTATCAAAGTAAAGCAAACCCCAACCAAAAACGGAATGAATAATTTGTAGAATGTAGATTTCGCGGACTAATCGATGGAGTGATTTGTGAGGCCCGTATTCAATAACTTACAGACAACGAAATGCAGGTCGTGTGCTGACGAGAGCTATTTTAGTCTATCGTCTCCGTCCAGGCATGATTAAATCTCTCTTTCCATTTTTATGCGGGTTTCTTTTTGAAGCGAGTCCACTTCTGCCGTCTCCATATGATGATTTTTCCTGGACTTGCCTTGAAGTCTGGGTTCATTGATTGTTTATCTTAATATTTTAACTGATGGTGACATATTGATAAGAGACTTTAAGTGCCATGACATGAATGATAGGCAATTTTATCCATGCGATAGAAGAACCTAAACCTAACCACAAGTCATTGATGGATGCAATGGGCATTGCCTCGCAGTTCGTAAATTTAATAAAATTAAATTATTTAAAACTAATTTGATCATTACTCTTAGTTATCCATGCTTAAACCTCATCCTCACATTATATAAATTCTCTATCTGTGCGATTTTCTTGAAGGCCTTCGGTTCTAGCGTCTGTTTTTCTAATATATTTGAGAAACGCTGACGTATAGGCTTTCTATCTCTCCAAGAGGTGAACTTTGATAAATTGGTTTGAAAACAATGTAATTTAACTTCTGGGTAACTCAATAAAAGGTCATATTCTGTACCAGTGGCGTAAGCAAATGGGGTCTCTGTGTGTGTAGATTCCCCCCGATTGAAAATAACTTGAAAGTTCTCGCGTGGCCCAAAGGAAAATGTTCACGGGGGTGTCGTGAAACTTCGAAACGAGGTGGATTGTGGTTTTTGTAGTATTGCCAACTGATCGTCGCGACTTCTTATTGTAAATTTGCTAGAAGTTATATCGTGTTACCGCTGTCGGAATCTGCCATCTTCTCCGACCTAATGGTTAAGAGCGCGATGCAGAACCATTCTTAGGCGCGCAAGTCCCTAAGATACGCGCCTAACTTTAAGAGGCCAATTCCGACGACCTAGGTTCATTAAGAAAAACATATATTATTCTTACTAAATGCCTTTTTAGACGGGCAACTCTGCATTGCGCTTTGCGACACACGGCGATGCAAACTGCTATGCACCAGACGCGCATGCACCAGACGTGCATTGCATAGTCTATACTAGAGGTGGGTTGGAAATACTGTCACCAGTTTGTGTACTCAAGTATCGGATTAAACTACCCATACTCAGTACGTGTGGCCCAATAAACTTATTCCAAAAAACTTGTGATGATATCATCGCGAGTCGCTGGCTAGTTGGTAGACTTTCAATACTATTGACATTAAATGCGCGCGAGCGAGGTAGCATTTGAATACAATAATTATATTTTAATTTATTAGTCTATGCATGAGAATGACATCATCGTATGTATGAAAAATTCATAAATTTTCTGTAGCAGCATATTATTCTCTCGGAAATGTGGTGAGGTGACTGAGGTGACGCAGTTTACAATAAAAAAAAATCATTGTTATACCTACATTTTATGTTAACAAGAATATAACTTAATATATAAACAACTCATAAATTTAAAATGTAAATAGGACATTTCGAAAAGCTCAGCTCAGTGTGTTTTTAGCGATTCTATTGAAGCCGATATTTCAAATACCAATATTGAGTTAAGTTTTAGTTCCAGTTTATAGACTTATGTCGCATACGCACGCCAACCGCTCTATATAGTATTCCAAATACTAGTAAGTATTTTGGAACAAGTTTCTATACTAAGTATTTTTTTATACTGATAGTAAGTATACTTAGTCTTCAAAATCGACCAGTTTTCCCACCTCTAGTCTATGCGTCAACTCCAACTATTTAGTTTTTATAACGTAGGTACTTGCACTTGCTAATAATTATTTAATAGACTTCTTTCTTTTATTCAACGAATAATTCACAATATTTTAGTATGAAACTTTATATATATTGAACATAAATAATTTAAAAACATCTCATGCATATCATGTTTAATATTACAACTTAAATCAAGCATTTTCTTTTATCAATTTAATAATCCACAAAAAACTGCCCCCCCTCAGAAATTCTTGCTACGCCAGTCGCCACTGTTCTGTGCCTACATTGATTTCAAATACTCAATCATAGAATTCGTTTAATTAAATGTCAATTGAAATGGGAATCAGTAATACGGCATCTTACCTATTCATACTTGATTGGTAGTTATATATCTGCCCACACAAAATGTGACTTTTGGCAATATTGTAGATTTTATGGCGTATGTAAAGGAACCCCTAACTCAGCGCTCGAAATGGAAAAGTTTACGAAACGGAGCGCTCGACAGTTTTCTGAAGAACAATAGGTACATAGTTATCATAGTTAGAAGACATAGTTATCACATTTTATGTGTATTTCATAAAAATAAGTGTGTTCGATTTTTTATTATATGGCCTATCTAGCTCAGACGGCCAAATTATTATTTTCACGAGACGGAGCGATAATTTTACCGATTTCACGAACAGGAACGGCACTCCGGTGCGCTCCGGTCCATTTCGAGCCCTGACCTAACTAATTCACGGGAAATAATTGGCCGTCGACGGTAAGCTTGCTTGCATTTTTACTACAGGATACTTTATTTAAGGGTTGCTGTATTAATAAGGAATGGACAAAGGAAAACATCCAATTAATTTGCTTTAACTTTTATTTATTCACATTTTTAAATAATACACTTCAAACCGTATCATCAGAAGTTATTTATACTGAAACAGGAATGTAAATTCATGATTATTATTGCGTAATACTTAGTTAATTAGGTTAGTAGAGGTGAATTTAATATTTAAGACGGTCAATAACACCTACATAATATATTTATTAATAATCATGCCATTGGCCGATATAAATGGTCAGTATTATCAGTATTATCAGTTATTTTAATTAAATTTTATTGTATATAATCTTTTAATTTAAATTATTATTTTTGAGCCAGGGGTCGAAATGGACCGGAGCGCTGTTCCGGTTCATTAAATCCCCAAAAATAACGCTCCGTCTCGTAGTACAACACATTTACACATCAGAACTAAATAGGCTGTCTCACAAAAAAATCCAACATTTATTTTTATTAAATATAGGGCAGTACATAAAATTGATAACTAGGTATGTTAATCGTAGTATATTCTTGGGTTTTCACCGTGTCTCCTTCTTCCTTCTTTACTCGACGTTTCGGGCTCGTTGCAGAGGCCATTATGAAGAGATAGCAAAGAAGACATATCAAAAGATAGATCATATCTCTTGATAATGGCCTCTGCAACGAGCCCGAAACGTCGAGTAAAGAAGGAAGAAGGAGACACGGTGAAAACCCAAGAATATACTACGATAAAAAACAACCGTGAAAGCCTCAAACATTATAGGTATGTTAATATTTTTGAAAAAATATTAAGCGTTCCGGTTCGTAACATTTTCCATTTCGAGCGCTGTTTTGAGCACAAAAAGCTACACAAAACCGTCTTATAAATTTGTACTGAGTCTACCACAGACCAGGATAGACTTAAGACTGCACAACCGTCTTCGAGGAATCTGTATCAAGAGATCTCTCTCACTCTCTCTCTCTCCTTTTATCCAGTAGCTCACACTCAGTCTCATTATGTCACAATAGGGGTTCTTTCATAAACTTTTTGGAAATCTCTAGATCTAGACTTCTAGAGCGTCTTGTAACGTGACCGGTCTACCTGAGCGTTTGCGCACTCAAGATATTGACTATATTATTATTTGACTTGCGGATACGCCATCTTTGGTTTTCTTATCCGGTCCAAGTATTCTTCAGGTAAAATTTTATTTAAAAAATTCTTGAATAGCCTTTTCGTGTTTTCCCGTAAGGCTTCACACCCATACAGAGCATTTGGTTGTTATATTCAATATTGTAATATCATAGAAAAATAATTACAAGATAAAAAGAACTTTTTATATGCAACGTTTTTAAATTTTCTGTTCAATTATTATGCTCAATATGCTGAAACTTGTACTTGATATGAAGTAAATAAAAAACAAACAAACAAACAAATATAGAATACTGAAATGTCATTTTGATTTCCATAGTAACGCACGTAGTTATATATTAATAATTTAGTTGCTAGGACCACCTCCTTAGCAACCAATAATAGTGGATTGGATTACGGATTTCTTCCGAAATAAGTTTTCATACAAAACAGAATTAACTGAAAATTTATTCAATTCTACTTAAAGATGGCTAAAAGTATTAAAATAATGCATTGGCATCGTGTTCCGATATATTCTAAAAGTTTCAAATGTCTAGCTAGCCAGGAAGTTAGTTAAAAATCGATTGCAAGATTTTTACTGGATAAACAACCACCGGACAAATAAGAATACGAGCTAAGAAAAATTTTGTAATAAAATAATTCTCTTCAACACCGTAGTAAAGAGGTTTTTTTTATTTATTTTTTAAATAATTTAGTGAAACTATCTCCGTAAAAGTCTAGAATAATACCCACAACCGTATTGATAATGATCCTTCCGTGGCTTATTAATTTATTGTTTTTCTAATTCCATCGTCAATAAGTGGCCGTCATACTATATGGTATTGTTTCTTTGCTGGCTGCACAACGCATGTCATAATAATATACTGTATGTTTAGTATAATCGAAATAATATGCTAATTATATTATTAATTATTTTGAATATGGCTACACCGATGCACTCAAGAAAGAAGCGATCCTCATCTACAATAATAGCATATTAAAGAAATAATTAAAATTTGGTTTACTTCTAAACTAAGTAGGTACTTGGTAGGTACCTACTGTTATCCTACCTATTTTTAAATGTTATTAGTCTATTGGCGAAATTATATTTTTTTATCTTTACAAGTTTTAGGTATATTGACATATTTAGATCTGGGGCGTATATATATGATATTATGTTCTTCTATGTCAATAATCTCTTTATTAAAGCCCTTTAGAAAAGCCCATCTAAACTAGATCTAAAATAGGTATATATACTATGTACTTAGCTATGTAAATTTAATAAACAAAAACCTTCATTTAACAAAAATGGCAGCTATGAACTCACCTGTCAAAGAAATAAATAATCATGAATACAAAAATAGTGATACCAACCCAAATTTTATTTATTTATTAATATTTCTTTTGAAAATAGAACCATAGTAACATCTACCTTATAATACCAATTTAATAATATTAAATCTCTCAAAGTGTACATAGGAAGAAGTACCAACCTACCAATAATTCACAATTATTAATCTACACATAAAATCTTTTGATCCTGGCAACTTTTAAAAACAGAATTTTTCCACAATGTCTCTATCTTCTGTATATGTGTATTATTCTGTAAATAAATGTTTGTTAAAATGTTGAAAATACTTTTCGTAGTAACTTATTACGATCTATACCAACTATCTAGCTCTATTACCCCTAGCGGCAAAGTTTGTAACTCCTTCGGGAAAACGTTTATCAAACGGAACTAAATTTTCACAATAAATAGGTATATTGAAATATCAAATAGCTGTAACAAGATGGGGTAAGTTATTTGTTTGTACAGTTAATATATTATGAAGACAGGCATGATAAATCGCCTGTGGCTAGACTTTAGGCTAAACTGTGATTAATTAATTAATTTATCTTGTATTTACACGATTATAATAATTCTAATTTAAATAAACAAATATGGATATACCTTCTCATAATGGAGGAAGTCCCTACAGCGATTGAGTTGAGTAGACCGTTTCATTATAATTTATAAAACAACGTCCATTTAAATTCACTTTTACGCGCGCGGAATATCAATAAACGAAGCAATTGGGTTGAACACAATATTGCCCTCCCAATTTGCATTACCAATGATAGGTTAGTGGTACCTTATAAGAATAAATAACTGATGCTGCCAATTTTTTTTTAAATCAGGAATGTATATTGTCAATGACAGAGTTCTCATTTTCACCGCGAATAATTCAGAAAACGATGACAATTAACTGGGTGTTATTTCAAATTCCGTTAAACTCTTTCCGACTATATTTATTAGTTAAAATCCATATAATATGAACATTACAAACTAGATGGCGTCCGAATCTTTAAAAATGTTTAGATTTAATCTTTTGATCCTCTTAAAAGTGCTGCTGTACTACCTGAAAGTGTCAAATTATTCCCGTCCGGGCCCTCCAGCGTAGGTATTATGTATTGCCTTATATTACCTATATATTTGTCTTGAATTATCTGTAACGCATGAGAGAAATGAAAATGTGTAAGAGAGAGCGTAAGAGATAAACGCAAATTCTGAATTTGAAAAATCGGAGGAATCGTTTATTTTAATTGGGTCGTGAAAGAAAACAAATTATACTCTCATAATAATTTAACAGGTGTTTACAGTACGGTAATAGCATATCAAGTGATTAGAGTGTCGAAAAATTAGTGAGTTATCCTAGATGTCAATAATTATAATAGAGATAGAGTGCTAACCATTGCTAATGCCGTGTCTACACTGAAAATTTTTTACGATAATTATGATCATTATCGTAAAATTTCTTAAGCAATTATGATAATTATCGTAAAATTTAATGAGGTTGCCAGTGTGGACACGGCATAATGTAACCCGATGCAACATACATAATCAATCAAAAAAATAGAAACGTTATGGATGAGAAGAACCATCAGCTATGCGTCGCCGCTTGACAAATGGACGAGGTCACCGATGGCATGGTCAGCAAATTCAGGAGACTCTACAAAGACTCCACCAGGCTGATGCAGCAGCTCATATATAAATAGTCGAGTCTGAAAAACCAGCACAAAGACAGTAAGACAAAACATACACGTAATGCAAGGAGAAGATGTGTGAGAATGTTGACCTGATAATATTTTTACTAGTATTATTAATAGTGACTTATTGAGATTGTTTATTAAAAAACCGCTACCCAATATGTATGTAACACCACGCATTTAATTGTTGACAACTTATCAGGAGTACTATACCATAGACAATTCACTAGGTACACCATTAACAAACATTAGTAGGCAGGCAGGAAACCTGACTGCCCCAAATTTATTATAATGAATCATATTATTGTTATCAATTATATACGGAATTTCTAATCTGTGTATACTTAATATTATTATAATATACTGCTACTAACTATTATATTATTCCGATTGAAATTAAAATATTATTAGTAAAAATCTAACAAGCATCTCACTAATGATAGTAGGTATAATAGGGGTTGTTTTTTTTCATTTTTTATGTATGTCCTTAATTTTAATAAAATTACATCGCAGTATAATGACAGACGGTCATAAATCATGCGGTATCAGGAGATTAATTCTGTCATTATTTCGAATGTCATTTCATAGAACGACATGACAGTTATTATTGCTGCGCGCTGTACAATTTTGCCAATTCTGGAAATGACAGATTTGCACAAAAAATGGCTATTTTTACGTCTCTGTGGATATTTTTTTACGTCGAAAGTAAAGCTTGGTTAGCATTATTTTTATTGATGTACAAACAACAAACAGCATTTCCCTTATATAAATAAACCACGTTAAATTAAATATGCGGTATTACGGTGGAAATATTTTATATTCTGGTAACATTGATATAATTTTTATATGTACTTACATATGGGTAGGTAATTAGACCAGATGATTAGTAATACGTAACTGCCACATATCTAGAGTTGGGTATTTCCCGAGAAAATTTCAATCTCGAGATTCGGGATTTCCAGAAAAGAATTCTCGAGAAATCGGGAAATTTAAAAAAAACCTGTAAAAATCCTAAAATCAGTGTAAAAACAGACATATTCCAAAAAAATATGTTTTTTTTTTATTTCTGTAAGAAAACAAACAGAATAGAAGTACGAAAACAAAAATAATTGAAAACTTTACTAATTCAAATAGAATTTCAAAAAACACAGACTGTCAATCGCTGCGTTTGACAATCGCGTACGCTTTTGAGACACAAAATTCCCTGATGTTGCAAAAATTGCGCTCATTTTGAGTCAACGTTGGCATAATTGTGTTAAATGCCCCGATCAGTCCTTAAACGTTTTGTGTTTTCTGTCCACTTTTTTCATATAGATAATCGTTTTTCAATTAAAATTTGATAATAAAGAAATCCCGAATCCTGAGAAAAGATTCGCGAGATCCGGGATTTTCCAAAATGTTTTTCCCGTCGGGAAATTCCCGAAACCCAACTCTACACATATCGTTAGGTGGAAGAAATAAGTTGCTTAGTGTGTACTACTAATTAATAGTACTGATATACTAATAATAGTATGAATAGTAAGGTAAGGTTGAATAGTAAGGTGTGTGGTGCACGGATTTATAGTGTTGTATTTCGTTTTAATTTCAATCAAAATTAAAAGTAATTGTATATTTCTATAATGCTATATATTTTGATTGAATTATGTGTGCAATATGCTTGCCTATTGTAATAGATCCCACGTGTGTTTCTCAAATTACCTCCCTTCCATATGCATGGCCCCCACAAGGGGAGGGGCTGACAAGGCTCTAGCATGGGAGCCCGGGCTCAGGAAGGGCCCGGTGTGGCGAGTTGACCAGATAAATGAGATAAACACAAATCACAACTTTGCTCTAATAGTAAAAAAAGTCGCCTGTGGCGCTATTTTACTTCAATATTATAATAATATTTGGTTATACGATGCAATTTTTAACTGTGTATCTATACTCGATAACTCCACAATTCGAATGGACGTACATATTAAAAATACAAAAATCGCTAAAAACACACCTTAATTTTACAGCGTACACCATTTTGGAAAACGCTACTGCAGCGCGTCACACTGCCTTTACACTAAGCGATAGGTAGGGGGGCCCGTCAAACATCCTAGCCTGGGGCCCGCTTCAGGATATGGGGGCTATGTCCATATGATATTCTTAGAATCGGATATGGTAAAAAAGTACAAGTATAAGTATCCATAAAACCAATAAATAAATTTAATGACATACCTTCTAGTTGCCCCATACTGTTCCGTATGAGAGAAAATATAGTGTGGGACTCTGCTATATTGGCTGGTATCATTTCCATTGTTCCCCATTATTTAAGTCCGACGTCAACGTATAATTATTAAATTAAAAACTAATGATAAAAAGACTACATTCATTTATTTTGGAAATCTAACATAGAGTCATCATCATCATTTTCCTTGGCAGATCTTGGCCTCCTTCAAAACTTTCTCTATCCTAGACGATCCAGTGGCGACACTCTCCAGTTGTTTTTATTGAGCGTTTTTAAATCTCCCGTGGCACAGTCCAGCCATCTCAATTTCGGCCGTCCAGGTCTTATCTTGCCGGGGTTGTGTACATAGCTCGTCTCGCCGGTAAATCCTCCGGCATTCTATGCACGTGACCGATCCAGCGCAGTCTCTGCATTTTAATTTGCCACGTGATTTTTTCGTCTTTCTATCATAGAGTAATCAGTAGATATTATGCATTTCAAAATAGGAACATCCGGTTTATCAAAAATGTTATATTATATTATAGGGCACAAAATACCCCATTAATATGAATATTCTTTAGAAGAGCATGCTCGATCTTAAAAGACATCGCACTCTTTATATTACATACTTGAATTTAAATCAGCTTCCTAATTTATTTTCATCCCTTCATTACTTCACAGAGAACTGTCATACAACATACCTACACACGCGATATTTACATATAATTTAATTTAATTGGATTTACTATTTTTTATTTTAAGTTGGCACGCTTATCTTTTTGTGAGGCAACAAGACGTATTCTTGAAAGTAGAATAAATTCCTTCCACGGCGGAGTACCATTAGCTCATTTAGAATGTAAAAGATCCGGGAGACGTTCAATTAGGAAGGAAAGTGAGGAAAGTGAAATGACAGGAAAGAGAATAAATAACCCTCGCTAATGAATAAGCAACCGCCGTTCGAATGGAATGAAATAAAACAAGACGAGACTAAATTTAATTAGTATATTAATTACATACTTTAATCGTATTTCTTTAGGCAGGGAAATTTCAATTGGTAATTATTATTCACGGTGCTTTATGGTTTTGAATATCTTTGAAATTACGTCGTCAGTAGGTACATAATAATTATGTAGATATGATTACTTTAAGGTCCACGTGCCGATTTTTGCCACGTGAAGGCCCGAGGCTTTGACGGGTTTATAGCAATGGTAAATACTCCACACCACGCGATTATTTATAGCATACCTTTTTAAGAAACATAATATGTTTTAATTGCCAATTAAAGTATTTTAATAATAACTAGATTATTTTATATTCCACAAAAATAATATAATTTGCCAACAACATTTGTCGTATATGGAGTGATTTTTTTTGTATGTTTTATATATTAAAGAAAACACACAGTTACATTGATTATGATTATATATAAAAATAGATTAGAGAAAAGATATTCCAACCAGCATAGTTTCCATATATAAATTATTATAATATAGTTAAGCCTGACAAGATAGAACGTAACAACGTAAGAAGAACATAAAATATAAAGAAATCACATAACAAAAATGAGAAAGAATATTGAATAATATTATTGACAAAAATGTAACATTTTTTTAAATTATATGTGTGTTAAGAATTATTGAAATTTATACATAATGTGAGTAATCTAACAGAAAAAGATAATAATAATAAAGGGATAATACATACATTTAAAATTTAAATTTAAAAGTCAATTATTATACAAAATTTTGGAGATAGCGCGTTTAAATGAAACAGGTGAATAATTATTATTAAAAGGATCAGCGGTGGAGAAATACATATTGTAATTTAAACAAGAGCGCCGAATAAAGGAGTTTTGTGCATAATTAGAGTAAATACGACAGTACCTACATGGTACACTGATATACTCCTACCGCAGGATGACGCCTTGTGGTGCGTGGGAGTACTTCATATTGGGGTTAGAGTAGAGGGAGGTTAAGGGTGGCGTACACCTGGAACACATTGTTATTTTTCAGTAAAATCTAAGGAACAGATTAGGGTTGATATCAAATGTAGCGTTTCACAGTTTGCAATCAGTGCTCGGAATGCAAACACTTTAGAACAGGAACGAGAATAGTCATATTATTTAAGTATCACGGTTTTGTTAATAAAATGACAAAGATGGAACCATTTATTTTTAATTCTACAGAATTTAAAAGCGTTGTGTAAAACGGTAAATTCCGCTGGAAAAGTCGGCATTTAGTGTGATATAGTTGCTAATATAACACGTAGCCATTGACTCCTCGATCTTGTGTCTAATAGAAAATTACTGTCAGGAGGACCTTTTCTGAACAACCAGATGAAAATGTATCCAGTTGTTATATTCTCCAGATTTCTAGCTGCGACTACGACTTTGTATAAATAATAATATATTGACCTAATATAGCACCTCCCGAATTGCTATTATTTGACAGTGACTTTTTATATTTAAGTTGGATATTATTATCAATTATCCACTATCAATAAATAATTGTATCTACTTTTTAAAAGATCAATTGAAAATTGACAAAAAAAAATCGTCTTAAAAGTGCCACTTTCTGATAGCAATACCAATTTCACCTGTTTTAAACATATTTGAGTCGCTTAGAGTCACAAAGATGGTGTCAAAAGTTACATTATAAAATTTTAAATGATTCCTGTGACCTTAGTAGTATTTAGTATAATAAATATAAAATGACTTCAAATAATTAATTTAAATATTGGAATATCCGACAGAACGGAAGTGATTACACATATCACATATGATTTCAATATACTTACGTGATAATATTACGATAAAATTAAGCATACACACAAATAATATCTGATAACCTTTTTAGAGTCTCGATTTTTCTGTTTTTATCCGACACAATTCCAGCCCTGAAGAATATTGCAGACGGGACGTCTTTTTGAAGAGACTTCTTGTCAAACGAACCGTAAATCGGAAGTCAGTCGAGATAGAACCTTTTGTGTGTTTTTTTTATTGCAGAAAATATATTATTTATAAGGTACAGAGTAGACACGGTTTTTCTTTTATATTTTTTTATAGGTGACAGTGATAACATTTTCGTTTGATGCCATATGATCTTTTTAATACTTAATTTGAAAAATATTGATTCTATTTTTTTAATCGATGTTATTAACAGTGAGTTATTAGTATTTTTAATCGATGTAGACTGTAGACTACAGGTTTCCAATCTTATTTTTATCAGAAGCCTATTTATATCCAAAAATGGAATGGCGGCCATATTTTTCCAATTTAAGTTATCTATATAACTAAATACATATATTTTTGAGAAATAAATATTTTCTTTATATATTTTTTAACAGTTCTTAGTCAATAACCATGTATGAAAAAAGTTTTAAATATTATTAAAGATAAATATTTTGATATAATAATTAATATAATTTAATTATGTTTTTTATAGTTAGGAAGGCATGTGGATATTGTGATTTGGGGAGCAACAGCCAAATGTATGAAGTTTTTAACATTTCCGAGGTAAATAAAATTGCTTGTGATTTCTCAAAATTTGACAATAAATTCCAGAAATTAAGAATATTTAATCTCTCAAGAATTCGAGATTGTTTTTTTTATTATTATTACTGAATTACATCTTGTCGTTATCATTTTTTAGATCAAAAAAAATCTTATCGACAAATTTACTCCGACCAAAAAAATTCCGACAAAATTAAAAAATTCTTTTCAGAATAACAGTTGAGACCTTTTTAATATTTATTTTATTACGGTTGCGAAAACATACAAATTTAATGCCAGGACTGCATATTATTATAGCTCGCTCCGTTGCCAGTTATTCATTTGCGGGCTGTAACAACGGTACGGCTGCTTTGTGTTTGACAACGGAAAGTCATCGGAATAAAAGATATTATCTAGTTTAATCATAATCACTAACACATATCTGATGATCCTCAAAGGTACTGTTCGGTTATACCGGAGGCAGCGGAAAACGCATTTTGAAAATAGCCGATAAACTGGATTATTTGTTAGGTTAACCTAACCAAACCTAACCTAACCTTACCTAACCTAACCTAACCTAACCCAACCTAACCGAACCTAAACTAACCCAAACTAACAAATAATCCAGTTTATCGGCTATTTTCAAAATGCGTTTTCCGCTGCCTCCGGTATAACCGAACAGTACCAAAAAAACGAACATAACATTTATTAATTTCCCCTAATGCCGTCTATTTTTACGATATCTTACAATCCGGAAATTGTATAATTTCCTCGAGCATTCAAGTCGCGCTCTCGATTGTCACGGAAATCTGTAAAATTTATTTATTATAATGGCCCATTAATAATACATAATGCGTACCTGTACAATGGTGACGTCACGTGTTGAAAGCTCGCTCTCAAGGGGCGACATTTGATGCCCTATTAATTCCGCCTTCTTATTGTTTGTTCGAAGGAAAGCGTTTGTTCTAGGTTATGTCATTCTTTTGTTTGCATGAGATTTCATATTATAATATTTTATGTTATTATAATCTTTTAATCTAAATCTACCTACATACATCATACATAAAAGAGATTGGACTAGAGGTGAGTTGGAAATACTGTCACCAGTTTGTGTACTCAAGTTTCGGATGAAACTACCCATACTAAGTATTTGTGGCCCAATAAACTTATTCCAAAAACTTGTGATGATATAATCGTGAGTCGCTGTTCTGTGCACTCGCCAGTTGGTAGACTTCCAACACTATTGACATTAAATCCGCACGAACGAAATAGCACTTGAATATAGGTATATTTTAATTTATTAGTCTATTGCGTTCGAATGTATGAATAATAATATGTCATAAATTTTGTGTCGCAGCACAGTGGTGAGATCAGGCTTAGGCTTGTTATATACCACTCAAAACATGTTTAAAATTAAAAAAATCACTGTTATTCATTTTTGTTTACAATAATATTGTAACCTAACAGAAAAACAACTCATAAATTTAAAATTTTATAATAAATGGGACTTTTCGACAAGCCAAGCTCAGCGTATTTTTAACGATTATATTGCAGCCGATACACAGTCTGAGTTCCCTGAGCCGATACGCATTTTAAAATAGTAATAATATGGAGTTGGTTTTAGTTTCAGTTGAGTATAAAACTTTTGTCGCATACGCACGCCAAACGATTTATATAGTATTCCAAATACTAGTATTTTGGAACAAGTTTATAAACTAAGTATTTTTTTATACTGGTAGTAAGTATACTTAGTCTTCAAAATCGACCAGTTTTCCCATCTCTAGATTGGACTACCAATATAGAGTTAGCAATAATACCTGTTTATATAGGGTGGCGCACATTTGTCATCATCTGATTGGTAAACCTGTAATTTTGAATGGCGTATTGAGCCGTATTCGATATAGCCTGGAACTCTTCCAAGGAGAATGTATCTCCGTATTCATCAAACTTGGTAGACTTCGATAGGCAGGCGACGTGGCAAGAATGGACAAAGACCAACCGCCGAAGGGAATCCTAGATACCAGACTGAACGGTTGAAAGTCTCCGGTGGAGCGGTCTTGTTCTCAAATGATGGATTATTACTATATCATGACAAAATGTATATAATATAATGCTTCTAGTGTTCAACGAAAGACAAATAATGAAGCCAAAACATTAAATTATAAAACATTGTTACTTAAATAATATTTTTTTACACAGCTTCTATGGGTCATAAACCAGCGCTCGGAATATAAAATTTTACTAACCGGATCGCACGATATTTTTTTTTTAAATATCAATAACCACGCGTTTTGTTCTTAATAATTCACGAAGCAGGACGAAATAATATATACATTTTACATAATTTGAAGACACCTCATGCATATACACAAAAGAAAAAATCATTTTGTAAAAAAAAATACGACACCCGACCTTATTTGAACATATATGCTTAATGTAATGTAATGCTTTTCCAATTAAGCTACACAATTAAGCTTACTGAACTACAATGATTTTAATAAGTAAATAGTAATTGTTACATGATATGCTTATCGAATTGCATTATAATGTTGGCCGAATCCTGGGTCTGGCAAGTACACATATTGTTTTTCAATTTGTGTGTGAGTCAGGGTATGGACCTAATAGGTTGAGCAAGTGGCTGACATCCATGTCTCGTAAAAAATCAAAATCTGTTAATACAAACCTCTACTTTGTGGAGGCCCATATGATCCTATTAGGATCAGACAGGTAGGTATCAATTAATTCATAAATCACTAACCGACGTCGCGGATCGCTCCATTTTTTTTTAAACTTAGACTTGTTAATAATTGAATAAACTATTTCTTTTATTCAACGAATAAGACACAAGATTTGAGAATGTAACACTCTATAAAATGTTAGAATATTTATAGAATAGAAGAAAGTTATACGTTGTAGAATGTTACATTTGTCATGTTTATTATATACCTACATTTACCACGAAACAGAGCGGTAGTCTGGAGGATTTCACGAACTGGAGCTGCGTTACGGTTCGCTCTAGTCAATTTCTAGCACTGGATATAACCCAATGTTCAGAATAAATTTTATATTTGAATCGTTCTGCTGCTCTCAACTCATTTGTATTTAATTACTTGTCACTTGTCTTGTAGTCGTTTAATCCCCAACACCTCATATATTTAGTTCTCAACTACTATTGCTCTGTGGTCTAATAAATGTTCTACTTAAGAAACAAATCTCTCAGTCACTCAATCGCATCAGTGAGTTTATTTCCACTTCACTCTGTACTAGGTTAAACTTATTACATAATAATTACAGTATTAAAACCCGTCATGTATGAATATGTTGTCATATTGTAAGCCAGGTGTTTCCTCGTTTTCAAATATATTGCCACTTAGGTACGCCTGACATGTAGTTGAGACATTAACATTCATTATATACCTACGTCTAGGATTTTAGCAAGTATAATGGTTCACGACACAATATCATGCCACTGCTGATTACGTGTATTTCCAAATGTTGTATACCTATTCCTATGTGTATATTTTATGTAGCTAATATTAAACCAAGTACCTAGCATAATCATTAGGTTACATGTAAATTGTACGTAAAATATTTCACCGTGGCACAGGTCGCCGTGAGCTTTCTATGAGAAAGAGATGACCGTATACTATACGGTACCAATTTTATTATTTATTTACTTTATTTATTTATTTGAAAAAGATACGTTGATTTCATAACAAAAATATTAATTCAAGACGTCCACAACATGACATTTAGAATAAAAATTACAAGTAATCAGTTAAAATCAGTACAAAAAAACAAAGCAAAAAAATAAATTAAATAAAACTACAAAATTCAAAAAAATACAAATTAAACAATATAATGGAATTTTAAAAACAGAATATATAATGGATCGCCAAAAATATCTACATCTCCAGGGAGTGCATTGACCAGCCGCACAGCCCTCGCTATTGGTACCTGGTGAGCCTGACATGAGGAAACAGCTTTCACCCAAAATAGGTCATGGCTGCGACCACGCATGTAATTGACGGGTGCGTAAAAATTTAAATTTTCTAGAATATCGGGATTGAAAACGATACCACGTGAGAGCAGGGAAAAATGCTTTAAGAGCAGAAGTGACATACAAGCTTCAAGAGAATGAAAGGCGAGTATGCCTTGAAGAAAGTTAGTCGGAAAATACTCGTTTGAGAAGGTGTCAAAAGGAAAATAATTATAAACTTTAAAATGATGATAAATAGATAAGATAAAAATATTAGATTCAATATGAACATTAATTCAATTTTAATAGCTGATTTT
This sequence comes from Rhyacophila brunnea, assembly GCF_057557595.1. Taxonomy (NCBI): domain Eukaryota; kingdom Metazoa; phylum Arthropoda; class Insecta; order Trichoptera; family Rhyacophilidae; genus Rhyacophila; species Rhyacophila brunnea. The sequence continues at coordinate 14,548,212 of NW_028232893.1, read as the reverse complement.
GGCAAAATTCATGGATTCAATAATGAAAACCTAACCTAACCTAACAAATAATCCAAAATATCTGCTATTTTGAAATGCTGCTGGCTTCCTGTAAAGTGTAAACCGACAAAAACCGTGTTTTATTTAGACATGAATTTTATGTCAGTACTATACGACCCAAAGAGTTTGGACTGTCTTTAATATACGGCCATATATTTCCGATACAACATTTCACGGTGAAGTGTAATACGGCGAACTGCATACGTATCCGGTTAGGTATATATATATAAGTTTCCGGACAAGTAATCATTATCACAAAAGCCACGTCAGCCCGGGGTGAGTCGTTATTTTTTGATCTTTTGTTGGGACCATATTCTATCATAGGCTCTCTAGCTAGACCAAATGCAGTTAATTTCCCTATCCTGGACCAGTTAAAATCACCAAAATTTTGAACATTGAGCTAGTTTTCACTAGTTGCAGCGAGTCGGGACGTGACGTAACAACACAAATATAGACCCCTCCAAACCAACCGCTTTTTGCAACACTTTCGCCATCTTGATAAAACGGTGCCAATTTAAAACAATAATCAAACCAGCTCTGCTGTTGTCAATTAATCACGATGATATTAATACATCTGATGTATTGTTACGATTGTAAGATCACCAAATTGAGCTTTTGAGACTTTAAAAGTGACTTTATACTCGTATTGTAAAGCGAGCTTTAAGCTTGGCGGATAGTCAGAAGTTAAATCCAAGCAGCATTTCTTCGCAGACGTGATTCTCTTGTTAATTGTCTCCGTGGTATCGTTATGCCGGTTCAGGTAGACAAAACTGTCAAAGTTTAGTCGTAACTAACGCCGTTACAGTTAAGTAAAGTTAACATTAGATAAATACGACATATTGGTTGACTTTATCGTCTTGTTTCCAAGCATGGACTGACGACAAGCTTTGTGTAAAATTTAAGAAAATAAAATAGATCATACTATTCTTTATTTATCGATTATTTTTAATATGGTGCTACTCAATTTTGGCTGATATATCTAATAAAAGAATTCATCTTATATTTATCTCCCAAACGGTGTTCTTTATCGAATGGAAGTTGTCAGTGATGTTCCTAGACAAAATGCCGCCCCTAGGCAGTGCCAAAATGCCGCCACATTTTTTACACAGTACTTTTTATCATCCTTTCATGACTCCAATATCTAAGAATTGTGTTGTATGTATACATTACTAACAAGATAAAGGTACGTATACTATTAAATCTAACTTCAATCCCATCTCTGCTTCAATAGACAATATTGCGAGTCTACTGTTTCAGATAGGTGTATTTAAAAATACACCTGACAACTTCCATAACTCGCGAGTGACTGTGAAGAACGTGACGTCCAAGGACAACGGAAGTAAACTAGACAAAAATAAAGTCCTGTTGAAAATTGTATAGTACTTAGGTAGGTAGGCTAGTAGATAGGTATATTTTGTTTCCAACCAGTGAGCTGATTTTTTAAATAGGAAGATATTTCCGTTATTACTAATTTAGGTAGCTTTATATATATATATATACTTAATGATTCTCCTCGATTTGCCGCCCTTTGAGTAACTGCCGCCTCGAAGCGACGCTCAATCTGCCTACCCCCACGGGACGTCACTGGAAGTTGTAATAACAGAATTTTTGCAAGAAGTGTTTGTTATTTTTTCGCCTAACCCATTATTAAGTCTTTGCACTTCATCAAACACATTTGAAACTACGGATTTAGAGAGAAGAGTGGTCTATTGATCCTGTATTAACTCCCCAATAGGTTATCATGGAAGAAAAATAAAATGGCAAATTACCAATGACTGCTTTAATTAGAAATAAATATATAATATATACAGCGGTCGAAATGGACCGAAACGCTCCGGAGCACAGCTCCTGTTCGTAAATTCCTCAAGATTATCGCTCCGTCTCGTGGAAAAATGAAAAATTGCATTAGGATTCGTGAATTAATCATTTACATATTTAAATATGAATTTTAAAGTGTATGTGAAACTGAAAACTTAGCTCAATTCTCATCTACCTCGCCGACAACATTATGCCCAAATCTTGCATGCCACAAAACTGTTCCAGCAAATCGTCTAATCTTGGCAGGTATATAACAAAATACACTCTTTTTATATAATTTTACATAAATATTTTAATATTTTCGGAAAATTATCGAGCGCTCCGGTTCGTAAAATTGCCCATTTCGAACGCTGAATACAAAGCGTTATAGGACTCTGTGGCAACCATAATATCTGACGGTCTTAATGACCAAACAACTAGCTCTTTTCTGTCATTGCACATTGTTTCTAGGATATTCTTATTCACAATTAAATAATGCCAGCCAACCAAACATGTATCGTACTGAACCTGCTCTTAATCGGGCGCATTCCGAGACACAAAAGGTGACGTGATGCATCTGCAGTTGTTTATGTCTGGAAAATCTCAAAAACTACCTATCCTAGAAATAGGTTATCTCACTCATGAAGCACACTTAATTTATTTATTTTTTTATATAAAAAAATGATGTTCTTTGAATATTAGTAGTAGTGTGCGAGTACGTTATAACTAACATTTGAAGTGATCCGGCCGTCTGTTAGTAATTAGAGCACTTAATTCAAACATTTCATGTAAAACCTGCTAGTTAATTTCGTTGTAATTAGATAGGGTGCCTGTAGCTTAATTTGTAAAGCACATAAGCGTTAATCCATTAAATACAGGTTTAAGCCCCAACGGAGTGTTTTCAAATTATGTATGTTGAAAATAAAATAAATATACATTCTCGAATATTGTGAATTATTCCTTGAATAAAAGGAATATTTTAAGTGCTCTGTGTTTGTAAACAGTGTTTCTATAATACTCATTTGTTCGCGGACAGATGTATCTTGGTCTGGACTAAGCTTGAGAGATAGTAGCGCATATTTTTCTATAGGGAGAGTTTTTGTCTAAAATCGATAAAGAAGATAAAAATGTCAACCCAATTAACTAACGACCAAGTTTGTTATCTCCTGGCAACACTTGCGAAAGAAAAAGAAAGATCTTTCTTAAAACTTTTCCGGAAAGGATCGTGTCGGTTGATAGTTATGCTCAAAGGCAACCGTGACTTTTATTTAGTTTTCGATAAAAAAGGGGGCTATTTTTATTTTATTTATTGATGGAAACATTCAATTACATATAGTTTTATAAATACTACATTTAAAATATAAAAAAAACAAAATTATTTTAACAAGTAAAGCTTTCACTGGTAATAGCTTGTAATACCCCGTTTACACATGCACGGATTTTTTGCTGAAAATACGTATTATCGCGGCCATAACAAAAAAGTGCACGTGTAAACACATATTATTATTGTGTAAATTGAAAGATTGCACGCATGAATCAAAAAAGTTCGGAAGCTTCTGAATTTTCACGCGACAATTGGACCGCGCAATATCTGCGCCTGCGCGATTTTAGTGTCACACTTCCTTATCCCGAAACGAAGCTGCACGGGACTTATGTAGCAATCATACACCTTGGTGCTTAAGACGATACTTCAGTGAAACGGCAAATAATTTTCAACTATAGGCGCGACGAAACTTTGGACTCGCTGGCAATCGGAGAGCGAACGTCGAGGTGTGAATACGTCAATTTGTTTCGTGATGGCGACGGGGGTATTAATTCTTAAATCGTGTAAAGATTACTAAAAACGTTACCCATTTACTTGAAAAAGAAAACATTCAATGAATATATTATTATTGTTACTAATATAACAATATACAGAATATTAAATGGACGCATGTTGGATTTATATGAAAAATTATATTTTGTTCGGCATGCGTCATTTGCACCCGCGATCCGCAATCCGCGCATCGCCTAGCCACGATCTTTTTAGACCATGCCTCAACATGAGGTATAAATAGCCTTAAGCATTTTGCTAGCTCTAGTACTGGTGGAAGTAATAGGAATATTACAACCATAAGAGAGTAGTTTTGTGTCGATTGTTTTGATGACCGAGATGAAATAATTAAACTATTGTAGTTGTTAGATGACTACATCTGGAACTGCTTATGGGTGGTAATTTTCTTAGAGACAACACTGCACTGTAGCTCCTAAAAATTAACAAGAAATTAAATATTTTTTGTACATCCTTCGACGGACTTTTCATCTACTAATATAATTATTATAATGACATATATACATATATATTTAAATGAAATTGATAAAGTTAAGTGAAAAGTTTTGATAAAATATCAAAGTAATAAATTTAAATAACAGGAACAATGATAAATCTTCCTGTTCGCTAAATTCACGCCACAGGTGAAACCGTGACACGATTTTCCTTTCCATCTGCGTCCGTATAAACAAGTTACCAGTCTCCAAGGACCCCACAAAGTATCATTTCTGATTTATGAGTCACCGTGGAAAATGCTACGTTTCCATTTCGAATCTAGTGAACTGGTTTTTACCAAACTTATATTAACTCCATTTGGCTCTACAAGTCTACATATACGTTTTTCTTTTTCTTTTTGATTTATTTATTTATTTACACGCTTGAACATTGGAAATTACAAGTTTAAATCATTTACAACAAGCATATCCTAGAATGTGTGTCACAAAGTAATTTCATAACAAAAATATTTAACATACTTACATAATTTTGAAAACACTTTAAAATCACTCAAAAATATATTAAATGCGTCATACTTATCTATGTATCTATAAAAATTATCTATAAAACTAATAATCTATAAAAATCTTTAATATCCTAAATGAATTAAATAACAGCATTTATCTATAGTAAAAGTTAAAGTAGGTAGGTATGGCCATCTTTGTATTTTCAATAATGCCTACTTACTAAAAGTTTCAAATCAACTAGTCCATTGTCCACACGCAAAATTTATGTGTATAAGAAACATTTGATCTGGTTTTATAATACAAATATAAATATACATATTAATACAATAAGAGAACATTTTTCGCATATTTTTTTTATTCAAATGTTTTGGTAAGATTATAGAAATCTGAATAAAACATTTGAAACCATAATATTCTAATAATAAAGATAATCTCCTAATATAATATTTTACCAATTACCACCAATAGCTGTTGATAATGTATACCATTAAAGTGCAATATTACTTACTAATATACTAATACTAGCTAATATTAATATATTACACAGGGAATTATAAATATTATATTATTTATTTATAATATTTAACAAAATATTGCTATTTCGGTAACTTACAATATTAATGTCTAAATAAAACACTTAAAAATACCTAATAAAACCATCGTAATACACAGTGCTCGAAATGGAAAATTTCACGAACAGGAACGCTGTATAATTTTCCGAAACTAAGTACTTATGCTAATCCTTTCTTTACGTTCGTACTTTTGATATAAAAATGCAACAATAAACTTTAAACTTCTTACGTGGATCTATATTGGGCAGGTTGGTAAGGATTGTCGGCGAAATAATCTTGTTTTAAAAAGTATACCGTCAAAAATTGTATTATTCTTTATTCTTACTTTATCTACCACTATAACCAGTGCATGATACCTCTACCACCACTCGTCACTGATTATAACTTATATTACTGATAAGTTTGTAATTAATTAGTCATAACAAACAACATATCCACATAAGTACCTTATAGATTCAAATTGAAAAATTATTTACGTACTTATAGAAAATTTTAGGAATTCCATTTAAATACGAGCACAGAATATCAAACATCAAGAAATAGTATTAAAATAGTGTTTAAAAAATAAAAAAATAGTATTAGAAAAAACAGTAGGTGCCTACCTATACTAAGAATTTATAAAACAACGTTCACATAAACTCGTTCTCATGCAGGTGGAATATACGATTATCCGAAGCGATTTGGTTGAATATAGTTATTTCCTGCCCAATTATCATTAGCAATTATTGCACCTTGGCAGAACAAACAACTTAGATTATCAAAAAAGTTATAAAATAATATATAATAAAATCAATACTAAGTACCAATAATGGCAGAGTTCTCATTTGTACTGGGTAGATATAAGTTGGAAAAAAGTACGTAGCCTAAATACCTAGTTCTCTTTTAACTTTCAGAATACAGTATGTAAGCATACGTCTTGAGAAATCAATCGGATAAAACCATGGATAGTATCCACTATCCACACAGCTTTAAAGGATTCTCAAAGATTTATTTTGAACCTTCTCCACTATAAGGGGGCATAAGGCCGTACCTACATCTAATAAAAGTTTCAAGTCATCCAAACAACGTAAACATAGCATTATTTGTAATTAAATTACCAATGGTGTGTCATTTTCATTTATATAAGATAAAACATGACGGAAGGTGAAACTCAGGTTGCTTAGCGCGATTCTTATAAAATAATATAAAATTGTCATTAATTAGTACCTACTATATTCAACATTATAAGGACTAATATTGTATTGTATGCATGTTATGTTAAAATGGTGATGCTTTGGTTACCATTATCGTAATACACATCTACCACCGTATTTATTTAATAATATATGACTAACACCACCTAAAATAATTAGATGTCCGCACTAGACACATAGGTACCTAATTTTTTAGTACCTACTTATTCTAAACGATTCAATCTATGTTGTTTGTCCTTCCCTACTCACATTATTATTGCCATGGAAATGATAACATTTGTACATTTTTATTGAAAGATATTCCTATTTTTTTTAAACAAATTTACAAACAAAAATTAAGTAAAAGTTCTCTACACACTACCAATGTATTATTTCTATTATTTTTAAAGTCACAAGCTACAATGCATGTAATAATAATTGTAATACAATAGGAACGTCCCAAATAAATAAACTCTGCAGAAGGCTATTCAATATTTTTTCTGCCCAAACCGTCAATGGCCCAAACACATTTTTGTAGAAAACTTCATTCAATATTTATTGTAAAAATTGGGGTTTACGACTTATCATAAATATTTTTTTAACACGAGTCAAGTTGTTGAGATGATAATAATTATTGAATCACAGAACAGATGTTGCCACTGTATTGTCCACCGGAAAGAATTCCTAATGTTTTAGCAGATTTACACGAAGTACCTACTACGTAATTAAGCCTTCATTATTTTTATAAATATCCACAAAATTATCAAATTGTGCGTGTGGCCAGAATTATCTTAAATCAGTATGGATACCAGCGACAATAGTATATAGGTATATATTATGTAATAATATAATTATGTAGAAATTGCGAATTTGTATCCCACAGGAAAGTACTTATTAAAAACGATAATTGTAAGGGTGATTATCCACCTAGTGTTACGAATAAAAAGCGAATTTAACATAATAGACTTTTTAAAATATTATATTATAAAGCCTATTATAAGGACAGTATTCATCCCCAGGTAATTAATAAATAAATGTCAAAGGTTAAAAATCCTCCTCCTGTAAAATAGTATTTTGGTTAATTCGCCCTTTTTACAATACACCGACGATAATTATAAAGGTATTCATATCGCCTGCTGAGAATTTTACCCAACTTTTAAGAGAACAAATTGTTATTAAACAATATGTTCAACACAAAGTTAAAATTAAAACACAAAACTTACCAGAAGCAACAAAATTCACTTACAAAAAAGTATACTCATCATGACCTATGGCAAATAAATGAATGAATGTAGTAGTTATATCACAAGATTTATTGTACTATAGTCGCAATTCAACAATAATGTAAATTACAAAACAAATGTAAACATCGTAAAAAGAGGGGTTTACGACACGTCATAAGCTTTTTTTAACAAAAGTTAATTGTTGAGATGAATACCATCTGTTGCCACTTCAATGGTTATTGGAGTGAATTCCTAATGTAATGTAATGTGGTTTTAGCAGATTTACACGAATTACCTACTACTTTATTATACCTTCATTATTTTTATAAATAACCACTCAATATCATTTTTTAAATGATCAAATTGTGTAGGTATGTGGCCAGCGTTACGTTACCTGCGACAAAATATTTTTCAATAGTTTTGGTTAACACGTTTCGCCTGATGACATTTTTGACCAACTTTTAGGAGAACATTTTTTTATTAAAAAATCAAGTTAAACACACAGTTAAAATTAAAACACAAAACTTACTAGAATGTAGCAAAAAAAAAACACCAAACTAATAATATAAACAATTTTGTTTAGAAACGTATTTATATCTTAAATAATACAAAATATTTTAAAAGGCAACTAATAGGAATATTATAGCGGAATTGCACGAGTCAAATTATCAAACTTTTTTATATTAATTTATTTAACCACCGAAAACACAATTCATTCACCCGAAAATAAATGGCGAAGTAATAATTTTTGTCACTCCGAATAAAATATTATAATAAATTAGTAGGTAAGTAAATGAACAATGCGTAATAGTCAAAGGCAAGATTGTATTGAGATTTGAAATGTTTCGTCCTTTAGAAATTATTAAACAATGTATACTTTATTTTTTAAGAGTTTTCAAATAGTGTCAGCAAGGCACATTTTTTGGGTAATAAAGTAATTTACGCTTGCAGCTGGTTGTTTCTTGTTATTTAGACAATGCATTTAGGCATAGACATATCGACACAAAATAAGAAGGTTGAAAGAAATTTAGGGATGTCATAATTTTTATTTTTAGCCCTTGCACGCCCGGCATATCATAACTTCGTTAATTTTTAATTTTGAGAAAAACTTTAAAAGATACATTCATATATAATTATCTCAATCTAACGAACCGCAACGCAATTTTAAAAGAATCCACAAGCCGGAACGGTATATTTTGGAATTCCACGAACCACAACGGCGCTCCGGTGCGTTCCTGTCCATTCCGAGCGCTGGTAATACAAGGAACACACATTAAAAAATAGGTAGGTAAGTACATTATAAATACAATCACATCGTATAGGTATATTATTTATGTAGTTTCAACATTAAATTATTTATAAGCAATAAAGACATCTCATAAAATTCGTATTGAATCTAATTGGAACAGCAAACTAGCGCCACATGTAGTAGAATACGCATTCCACGGTGAAATGTATTCCACGGTGAAATGTTCAACGAAGAACTCGTCATTTGATTAAATGTTGCACGAACTATTGTTTCACGTACTGCGGCACACGAATAAGTGTTCTACGTTGAACTGTTTACGTACAAATTTCCATATTGTATTACTACTACAACCAAAATGGCGTTTTATATTTTAGTACCCTGCAGCTAAATGAATATTAACATAATATTTACTTACGCCGAGCCTAAGACAGTGTCGAAAAAACTGTCGCGATAAAAACAATGTCTGTTACATAATCCGTTTTGAATATTGATGAGTATGAGGATGAGGATGAGTAACAGTATTATACGCTTCGATTTAATATAATAAAAAAAGTTAAGCGCGATTGCGAAAAACTCGACGGGCAAACAAACTTTTTCGCTTTTTATCATTACTTTATTATTTGCGCGGCGTATTAAAAACGAAAAGTCGTGATAAAAATACATTGTCCCACTGGAAAGTAATGAAAGACACCTTTGTAATTTTTTAGAATTAATTAGAAATTAGTATTCCCAGAATACAACTCTCCATTGTTGCGCCTTAAGCTGTTTCATGGAGGCTTTGATATTTCGTCATATTATTTAGATTGAAAAATAAATAAACTTTTCGTGTTGAACTAATTGAGGAGCTGAAGATCGGTGGAACACAAGTACACCGTTGACCAATTTAAAAAAAATCAAAAGTAAAAATAATCCGATTAAAAATAATTGTACTTATATACGTCATGCTTATAACCCGTTTACACTGCATTGATTTACTGGACAGTAAGTATTATCGCGGCCATAACAAGAAAATGTATAGGTAAACATGTATTATCCTGCAGTTGCGAGCTTGCATGCATGAATCAAAAAATTGTGGAAGCTTCTGAATTTTCACAGTAGCGCGATGATGGCGAATCTGCCGTCAAAAAAACTAACTATACTAAGGTTAACCGATTTTCTCTACCTGTTAAGTATTACCTACCATAAAATGACAACATCGCGTCTCACTTACTCTTGAAGAATGAGATTGGAGAGACAGTAAGCACTTTTACGTGTAAACAGTTATTGTTACAGTTACTGCTGCCAGTAAATCCATGCACATGTACAGGCGCTATTACTGTATTGAAGACATATATAAGTAAAGATAGCTGGACCAACACTCAAATTTAATTGTGGAGCTACTAAATTTTACAAGAGTTTACTAAAACTTAACCTCTTGTGGGTACATTGGTAAGACCGCATTACAAACACTCGAGTTCGTGAGCGGACACGGCATCCCTCAGTGATTACACGTAATCACGAAGAGACGCTTCATGTCTCAGATGCTGCTAGAGAATGCGATAGCGGTGCTACAAAAGCGATCTACGCGTTGCAAGTCTGGCATGGCGGTAGGCGCGAGAATCAGTGATGGACTGAAGGAAATGGCGCGAACTTTTGCTTACCCTATGCTCCAATGCTATTCTCCACTTGCGTTGATTCGCTTACTTACCACATGGCTAACTTCCGACTGACTTTGTTCTAAAAGTCTTTGAAATCAAAACGAAATAAATATTAGGTATATTCTAGATGTCTTTGCGTTACAAAATAATTGTAATCGGAATTTTTTAAGATCTATAGCACTGCGGGGAAACTAAATTACATATTGATTGAAGGATGTATCTATAGTCTATGGATTGAAGCCTGTTTCATATATACATATATATGTCTCACTTGTACTCATTTAACCCTCAGTACCTCAATTATTATTACAAATTAAGTTATGGAAAGTAAATTCCATCTCTGCTTGGGTAGATACTTACTTTTAAAACACACAAAGTAAATAATGCTAAAGGAATGCTCAAGGAAAATGAGGAAAATAGTTTTCTGAAAATTCAAAATTATATTATAATGCTTTATAGAAAACAGTATTTTCCTTTGAATTTTAGGAATGGTAACTAATTAAAATTGTATTGTGGTTTTCATTAAAAAAATACTTTTACTATAAAGATTGTCACTAGATAGAAGAAGTGTTATACTTACCTTTTTTTATTTGTTGTTACATATCAGATAGCCTTCATCCTTTTCCTGCCAAAATATATCTTAAATTGAAATTTGTTTTGCGGTAATTTTATGTGTTTACTCTTCACGATACAAAGGGCTTTCATTCAACGCATCAATCGCCGACATCGATTCAGTGGTATTATTGTCAGAAACTTGGATGGCTTACTGAAATTATAATTTTATAATTTTATTATTTATTTAATTTTTTTATATATATTTTTTTATTTCATTATTTTATTTATTTTATAATATTATTATTTATTTATGTACCGGCTGGGAGGATATTACCTTTCTAAAAGACATTTTTAATATGCGCAAGCTGGATAAGTCGGATCTGCTTACTCTGAAGAGAAAATCTTCCGCTGGAAACTTAGAAACGTTTTTAAAAAAATATCATTTTAAGGGTAAAATTTCAATTGGTTGCTTAAAACATACTTGCATTTATAGGGCATCGTGAAACCAACAATTAGTTTAAAAATTACTGTGCCATAAATGTGATACAATTAACACTTTGCCAAAATACAAAACAAAAATTAAAATGGTTTGATGTTACTAAGAAAAAAATGTTATGAAATATTATTATGTAGGTATCTGGAGTGCTTTTGGTCGCCTGAATAATGTCTTCAAAAGTGACCTTCCAGTATGCCTAAAGCGCAAAGTGTTCAACCAGTGTGTGCTTCCCGTGATCACATATGCGTGTGAAACATGGACCCTAAGTAAAAGAGAGATCCAGAAACTTAGAGTAGCACAACGTGGTATGGAGAGGTGCATGCTGGGCATAACGACAAGGCAGACAAGGGCTTGCGATGTAATAGAGTTTATTAAAAGCCTTAAATGGAGATGGGCTGAACACATAGCTCAAATAAGAGACAATCGTTGGACAAATCTAGTCATCCAGTGGTATCCAAGAAGTACAAAACGTCCGCAAGGTAGACCTAGAGGCTGCTGGATCGATGAAATGATAAAGTTCTGCGGAAGTACGTGGCAACTCAATGCACAGGACCGAGAGAAGTGGAAGCAGTTTGAAGAGGCCTTCATCCAGCAGTGGATAGATTCAGGCTGATGATGATGATTAGATGTGAACCAATATAAATATCTAATATGATACAATGTAAGTCAATAACTGACTAGATTAACACCGTAATAATATGTTATATTGTCAATTTCGCAAGGGATATTTTTCAGTCAATAATTAAAGGATACCTTTTAGATTAAGTACCGATTATAGTTAAGATTTATTCTGAGAGTTTGTAGAGTAGGTATGTTCCTACTAGTTTTGTTGTAAAAAATCATAATAAATTGTGATGTATATCATGGGGTCGATATTTATGATGCTTTGTGTAAAATCTATTGATTAGAAAACTCATTGAAGCATTGGCCGTGTGAATATATCGCACTGCAGTGGCGAAGGGTGGAGGTTGGCTGTTAAGGTCCGCCATAAATAGTGCAAATTAAACTTTGTTAGTCATACGTATTTGTTTTTATTGAACTAATACTACAATAAATTTAAAGACGGGGTTAGTTAGTTTTTAAAAATAAATTAAGCCCTGCCTAACCAAACCACAATAGTTTTGGTATATTTTGGGCGATACGACAAAATTGTGCACACCTTTTCAGTCATACATATTTGTTTTCTTTGGAACTTATTTAAAAAATCATTAAGCCATGCCTATACCAAACCGTAATCGATAAAAAATATTCTTCTATCCAAGTTATGTATGATTTAATTGCATAATTCTAGATATTTTATAGATATACGAGTCTTTTTGACTATTGTCTATTATGGCTTGGTTTTAGCAAGGTTTCATTGAATATTAAAATCTAACCAACACCATCTGTAAACTTTAGTCTTATTTCAATGAAAACAAATACGTATGACTGATAAAGTTTAGTGTGCACTATTTATGGCGTATCTTAACAGCCTACCTCCACCCTTCGCCAATGTATCGCAGGTAAAATAAAATTTGTCTATTTTGAAACTTACTATATAATATGGTGCGCCGAACCAATAGGACGGACTTTTGTTGCAGATCTGATAACTTGCGTGTACCTATGTTAAATACATGTTTATACAATTATCAAATAATTTAATCAAATATAGTATTTTAATAAGATAAAATCATTAACTTCTTATTTTGGACTAATTATAGCAGCCTGGTCAAACCGTGATATAACAAAGAATTCTTTATTTCGGAGTTAGAAATACATACTTTACGAAGTAAAATTTAATCAAAGTGAAATACTGTTACTTCAGTTTATTTGTTTGTTTGTTTTTAGCAGTAGTAACTCGGAATGGAATATTTCGTGAAGAAAACCGGAATATAAAGTTCGGAATTATTATCATTTTCCATACAAATAGCTGAACTTTTCCAGACACGAATATTATTGTTTACGAGCGAAAGAATTCCATGAAATTTATTAACATATTGTTGGCAGTGTTGTGATTTTTTAACAGTGAACGTAAATGCTTCTAGTAAATTCTAGTGAAATCAAGCCATCATCAGCCTACGAAATTGAAAACGAATACCTCCATTTAGCCCAGTCTACATTCGAGCTTTTTTTTCGTTCGCTAGATGAACGCATCGCATTGCATGCGTAGCCCGCGAATTGCCTGCCATAAACCGATTTCAAAACGGCCACTTTTCATGATGAAAGTGTCGTAACACTTGCTTTTAACAGCACGTCAATTTTCAGGCTCATCGATTTTTTTCATTATTGAGATTTAAATGCCGATTTGTTCAATAAAGGAAGTGCTCAAGAATGGTATCATTAAAACTACCAAAATCGATTTCATTGTTTCATAAATGAAGGGAGAAGAAAGTGTAGTCAATGCAAAAATCAGCTCATTGTATATAAAACTGCACAGAAATGTAGTATATGTATTATTACTTTGTTTCACTATTATTATATTTCAAAATAAATGAGAAATCAATATTTATATACCTATATACATATATATATTTACTTAGTATTACACTCATTTTCCAACCAATAACGATTTCATTCTTCTTTTTGGTCTCCTGCACAATTATCATTTTGCCGATTAACCTGTTTTTGCCGTATCCCTTCAAATAATTCCGCGAAAAATGTAATACTATAATTTTACGCCAAATAAGCGAAAAATACTTTAATTTTGAAAGATTCGAAACGAAAAATATTCTTTGTAGGTACTTACTGTAGTTTTTTTATATCTTTGTATTAAAATCAGCATTATAAAAATATGACCACACTGCTTCCCGTGAAAATCTTAAAACAATTTGACGTAGACGTGTAGACAGTTGACGCGGTGCGGAACTTACTTTCAACCTTAGGTAGTGTCCACGTGACGCGTTTTGACTCGCGCGCATTTCAGGTACCTACATTTCATGTACCTCATTGAGTCGTCCACATGCACTCACGCCGTGACGACTGTCGCGCGCGGTCGATGTAAAAGTGACCTCATTGAGGTGTCCACATGCACTCGCGGCGAGATACGCGCCATGCAGACAAGGCCTAAAGCATGCGCAAAACTACTCGGTGTTAAACCAGAATTAAAAGGTTGAAATTAAGTGAATGATGAAGTACTTACTCAAATATAGACATAGCTTTTAAGGTTTACACATTGATCGCAAAATGATTCGGAATCTACGATGGCGACTAATATGTACGGCCGTCAAATGCACGATATACCTACTATGGTTTATTTAAATTAATATACTTTATTCAACATTGAATATGCACAAGGGTGTTGGATTTTTGTAGTACAAAAAAAAAACAAAATTTTAAATAAACACAATTAGAAAAGTCCTAATAAAAGGTTAGGACAAATGAAGTAGGGAGTAAGATCATGTTAACGCGCGTGTTTGAACATGTACCGTTTAAAAAAACGATTTTTTTCCGGTTATATACATGTTCAAACACGCGCGTTAACATGATTTTACTCCCTATTTCAGTTATAGTTTGTCAATTTATGGCTACCGCCGTATGTTGTAGCTTAACCACTGGGAAATGCTAATAGAAATGGCGTATTTCAAAAAAATACTACATTATTCTTAGGTCAATAATTATTATAAAACAATCATTATTCGTAGGAAGTTTATCACATTTGAATGGTAAAAGACATAGCTTATAATCATTATCTTTAGAATTATCTTTAAATGTGTTAATTGTGCCTATTTTTGAATAATAAAATGCCTAATTCTTGTGAAATTTGGGATCACAGAGTTTATAAAATATAATTTTTTATCGTAAATATTTCACTATAGGTATAATGTTAATATTAATTTTATAACCGATTCAATAATGCTTATAGAATGTCCAGGATTATGCTCTGAAAATACCATGAAATCTCCATTTTGACCTACATGGGCATGTGGGCCCTCAATGCCCGTCTGATTGGCGAAATTTGTAATACTTCAGTTAAAACGTACTTATAAGAAATAAATTGCACGAATCATAGAGGGATGGATAGTTTTTTAAACTGTTCATAGGTAATATAATATAACACTTCTTTTATTCAATGAATACACAAGATTTGAGAATGTAAACATTCTATAAAAGAAGTGGTATTTTAAATTATCAGCAAGTGCAACTACGTTATAAAAACTAAATACCTGCTTGGAGTAATCCGTAACGTCGGTTAGTAATTAAGACATTTAATTGATGCCCACTTTGATTTAATACACAAAAACCGATAGCCAACATTATAAACGTATTTCATGTGAGAACTGCTCGTTAAATTCGTCGTAATTAAGTAGGTTGCCCATTACACTACCATACTAAGTAAAAAGACAGTGTTTTGGCTTTAGAGAAGTCAGAGAGCTCAAGTTTTTAACAACTTTTTATCTTATAGAATGTAAGATTATTTGATTGTTTTGACATAATCTTTAAACAAACGTGACTAAAACCAAAACCCTGTCTTTTTACTTAGCTGGGCAGTGTAGCTTAATTGGAAAAGCACACTGGCGTGGATCCAGCGGTTATAGGTTCAAGACCAATCGGATAACGTATTTTTTTTTCTTTCTAAAAGTGGATTTTTTTCTAGTGGGTATGAGATGTTTTTAAAATATGTATCTTCTCTAATATCTATGGTGGATAACACAGTCCGTGTCAGCATATCGATCGGCGATATTAAATATATTACCGAAAGTTTCCCGGAGTGACCAATTATTGTAAACTCAGTATATAGCTTACTGCAGATTATTTCCGCGATATCAATTTTTCCACATAGTCAGCTATATCCGATGACGCAAACTTCATATAGTAGCTGACTTAGTTACAATAATTATTTCTTAAATATTCTTTTGAAGATATTATTTTGATTGTGACTAGGTACATCAATAAATAGTGGATCATAATTCATTGGACATGTCACTCGAATATAAGTTCCCGGTCTGTTAATCTTAGTCTTGGAATCGCTCCGCAAAACATCTCATTCTACCGAGATCGGACCTCGGAACAGTATCATAACTTATCCTAAGTATTATCAGTAACATACTCTTGTACCGACTGTTTACGCTGCAAATAAAACTCGCTCCTCCATTCATCGGAGCAACCACAAACTCTAGACTTCTCAATCTTCTCATACCTCCTTCCGACGACCTCTTCATTCACAACACCATAACTCCCACAGTGGTGACACCCGACTTTGAAAGCCACGCAACCTTCTACTAGCATGTTCAGCAAGGTGCAAAGGGATACGAGACCCTACCACATATCTTCGATTGATTTTGAACATGTTATAAATAAATAGCAATATGAAAGTGTTCTTTTATTGATAATAATATATTAAACAATGCATAGGTACGTCAAATAATCATTACCAAGTTTTATTTCTGAATTTAGTAATATTCCATTAGTAATATTGCGAAATGCAATATGTCGCACTGTCATGGCCCACTCATGGGCGTCCATATTTCATATTTTAAGACTTTCACGCTGCACGGGTCTGCCATAATCGTAAAAATGATAACCGTCGCCATGGAAACGAGAGCTTATTAAAGCGAAGAAAATCAAGAAAAGTTACGACGATGGCTGTTGGAAAACGCAAGACATGTTTATTTTTTATATTCATGCTGAACTAAACATCGTATCCCGATATCTAGTAACCGGTTAGTCGGAATTTTGAACCAAATCTCGAATATCAACCTTCCATATATTATGTTATTATTTCACGTTTACCTTGATTGTAATTCATGATATATAAAAGATACATTGATTTATCTCATTGTATTAATTAAAATATAACATATTATATAGTTTTTGAGGTGCTGGAGATTAAATGAATGCAAATGACCATAATTTAAAAAGGTTTGGAGCAGTTTTCAAATCACCACATTACCTATTATTTATGCGTGTAACAGAAGTCAAACATGTAATTATTTTAGATGGACATAAAATCAGGCACACAAGGTGGTGTCCTAGGGTCCAGCCCCCTCCACCCATTAACGGAAAACACAAAAGGTATTTTAATGAATGGCACGTTAGTTCTTCTTCTTCGTCGGTACGTCATGACTCATGACTGAGGATCGTGGCCCGGACGATAAGTGCTGTCGAGCAGCCTTATATTTCCACCGTGCTATCAACCAGTGCCAATAAAATTATCAATATATAATAATAATATTTCCTTCACTCAAACTGAGAGTGCTTGGAAATGATGAATGCACCCGGGAATCGATGGCATCATCTATAATCTAGATTTTCGTAATCTCCTCCACCCCTCATTCTGTGACTGTGAAAAATCAAAACTTAATAAATTATTGCATTATAGATTTTTTTAGAAATGGACACTCCATTCAATTTTTCTGTGTGCGCGCCTGGATATAAACATTATATTATAGGTATCCCATAGATATTCTGTTATAAAAATACTATGCTACAAGTATATTAATATCATAGCAGCCGATGTGTAGAATTTTAATGTTTTAGCGTGTTCTAAAAATCGGACGTATGCAGTTTACCGTATTATAGTTCATCGTGAGCTGTTGTACTGGATATAGATAGCCATATAGCATTTAAATCGCGTTATTTGTAGAGGTATTTCTTATTAGCTTACATGTAACCATTTCACTCAATGTGGTCGCCAATGTAGTTGTATTTTGTATTCGTTAAATAAAATTATCAGCACCTCAATTAATTATGCCATGTCCGGTAAACTGTACGTACACATTACAGCCCTGAATATTTATACAAATAATAAATGGCAGAATAACATTAATACCGTTTTTTGTCCAGAATTCACCAAACCGTGATTTCTACGTATTTTAAAAACACCTTCCTAATATGTTTAGATATGTGTAGGGATTGTAAACATATATAGTTGTTCAAGTATTTCTCGTTCAAAAACTTACAACAAAATATTAGCTTGTAAATTTATTGAGATAGCCAAGTAATTCTAGACATATTCTAAAATCCGGTTATTTAAAAAGTCGATTAATATCCCATTCCTGACTGGAACTGCAAGGTTAAAACGAAGTTTCTGTGGACTGTAGAGAGCTAAACGTTTCACTAATAGCTTTAAAATTGAAAATACACTTTCGAAAAGAAATTGCAAACACCGAAAATATCTTTCATTTACGTATTTGGCATTTTCGTGACTTTTATGGCAACTTTTCAGTTTAATGAGTATTTCTACTAATTGTTTTGTGGCAGTAGAACATTTAAGTATAAATCAATGGAGTTTAACTGTAACTAGAGTTCGTCGAACAAACGTCTTGAATTTAGTTTAAATGAGTACTTACTGATCTATTTTTTATTATTTGCTTGAACGTTGATAACGAAATCATTCAACTCTAATGCAATTTTCCGATCTGTCAAAGTAATTTACCAGTATATGTCACGATATTCTGTACAAAACGTGATAAATTTACGTACTGATTATTACAGCCTTTGAACGCACACTACATGTATTATGTATCGATGCATTTGTTAGTTTGTTACTTATAGAATGTAGTTACAATATTTATTTCTATTGCTTAATTTCTTTTATTGTGTTAACTGTCAATTATTCATGGTGGAAATGCCCTGTTTTATTAATTTAATTTAATAAATCGCAAATTTTTATAGTATCTACTTTTTCCACTTTTATTTATTATATCTGTGGGTCTATTTTATACTTATCGACCGCAAAAGTGATAAATATTATCAAACTTAGGATAGGTTTGTATAAAAGTATTAGCACTTATTATAACAATTAAAATAAGTTGGTGGTAATTGTTGCAATAAGTGCTATATTTTAACAGAGCACCTCTCTTGCTGCTGTTAAAATATAGCACTTATCGCAACAATTACAACCAACTTATTGTAGTTTTGCTAATACTTTGACACAAACATACCTTAAGTTTGATAATATTTATCACTTTATCAATTTAACGGTTGATAAGTATAGAATAGACCCACTGGACCGGTGTCATCCGCCTCAGAAAAGAAGTTGAAAATGTCCTTCTGAGGCGGACAAAACCGGTCCAGATATAATTAATAAAAGTGGGGAAAGTACTATAAAAATTTGCGTTTAATTAAATTTAATTAATAATTTTATTACTTAGTTACTTATTATTGGGGCTTAGACTTTGCGCCACTTCCGTCGATCCATCGACAAATCTCGCGCCTCCCGCTATGCCAGACCTGCAGCACGTAGATCGCTTCTGTAGCACCGCTGCAGGGTGAGGGAGAGCCGGCCACGGCGATTGAACTCTTGATATTGTGCCACAAGGGTACGAAGTGTCGCAATCACGGAACAACATATCCCAGCTACGTGAAGTGTCTCTTCATGATTACTTCGATCACCGATGGCTGCTATGTCCGCTCACAAACTCGATTGTATGTAACGCGGTCGTACCAATGTACCCCTAAGATTTGACAGAAAAATCGATTCTCAAAGCTCAACAGCCAATACCTTTGAAGATTTATAGATTCCACGTTTCACATCCATTTTTATTAAGGTAAGCTCTCAAAATAATCGCGTAGTAAGGAATCTTCGCCACTGTCATATTATATTTAATTTGGATCACTTGTCATTATATAATAGACAATTCTAATGTTGATATAGGTAGGTAACAACTAGTAAATTAAATAAGTTTATTTAGGAATATGTCAATACACATTTATCCGATTGTCTATGGTTTTCCTTTTGGTCTACCTTTTGAGATTCTGACATCAAACTGGGAATGTAAATAGGAAGTTGTGAAAGGGTTACCATACGTTGTTTTTCCCGGGCACGTCGTCTTTTGAGACCTTAATTTTTTTGTCTGGCTGGCTTTTTGAATTATGTTAAAATATACAGGACACCTTTAGTTCTTGTCGCTTTTTTATTTTAATTTTACTTGTTAAAATTGGTTTTTGAGGTCTGCCAGTAAAGTGAAGGGCTGCGTACATAGCAGTCTATCAGACTCCTGCTGGAGTGAGGAATGAATGGGTACGAAAATGGGGCTTAAAATTGAACAGAAAAGACAAATGTAACTCATGTGTTTTGTAACAGTTTTGTTGTGATGTTAATGTTACTTTTAGTTCATATTATCAATTGAATGCAATCTATTGATTTAACTTTTGTACGATTTCATTTGAATCGTATTTATGGATTTTTGAATTTTCACCGAATACCTACTTCTTCCTTCTTTCTTTGACGTTTCGTCGTGCTGTGTCCACACTCGTGCGTTTTTGTGCACAAATGCTTGCTTCAAATCAGTTGAAGGTTACCGTTCTCAGTGACTCATGCGTCAGCGCACGTGTTTCCACAAACACTGCATTTGTATTTACATTCAACTTCGTATATTATTTTCAACAACATTGCAGTTATTTTTGTCTTTTCAGCTTCATCATTAATTTATTTAATAAAACAAAACATTTGCGGAGATAATAAATTAAAATTCAAGATTCATTCATTCACAACATGAGATTTACATTATAACAAATATTACCCTCACAAGAGAGAAGAAGAAAAAATAAAAAACATATAGATACAATTTGATATACTTGCTTAGTAAAATAAAATTTCAAAAACAAAATACACACTGAAAATGTTGAAGTATGTCTTTAGGGAGCGCATTGACTAGTCTTGCACTCCTCAATAATAGTGCCTGATAGGCTTAACGTGAGGAAACGGTTCTGACCCAAAATAGATCTTGATTGCGACCACGTAAATAATTCACAGGCGCATGTAAGTTCAAATTCTTTAGGACATCAGGATTGAAAACAATCCCTCGCGATAACGCTATAATTTAGATTAGAAAAACATTTACTTAGTAAGATTGAACATATTCTTAAAATTCTTAACAATTTCGTTTTTTTTATTTCAATTCTCTAATTATTGCGAAATTCCATATTTTAAAATAATTTTACATCTAAATGGATCACTGATATTTTTCGTATTTTTTTCTCATTTTTTTCATTTAAGTATATTACTTTGCAACTTTACGTCTATTATACTGGGAACAAATTGAAAACTATTTATTAAAACTCAGTATAAATAATTACAAGATAAAAAGAACTTTTTAAATACAACGTTTTTAAATTTTCTGTTGAATCATATAAATTTGACTTGACTAGCTTAAGGGGGGACATGCTCGTCGAAGGTCAAAATTGAGTTTTTATTGTATTTTCAAACCATGATCCTGGACACTACTTAAACGTTGTAGATAATCTATTTATATAATTTTGAAGCCTTATTATTCTTTATAGTTATTTTAAACATTTGATGACTGCATGAAGTATTTTTGTTACATAAAATAGTATTCTTTTAAACCTCTCGCTCTAATGTTTTAGAATATAGTCATATTTCGGTACAGAACTGTGCAGTGGTGTTAAGATTTTTTACATTTATTATTTTTTAAACGCATTTATAAAACCATTAGTATAATTTATTACGAGATAATTTTTGTAAAATATTCACGATAAAAAATTATTTTGATAATCTCTGTGATCCCAAATTTGACAAGAATTAGGCATTTTATTATTCAAAAAATCGGCAAGATTAACACATTTCAAGATGATTCTAAAGATAATTATTATAAGCTATGTCTTTGACCATTCAAGTGTGATAAACATCTTATGAATAATGATTGCTTTATAATAATTATTGACCTAAGAATAAGGTAGTGTTTTTTTGAAATACGCCATTTCTTTTGTCATTCCCTAGTGGTTAAGCTACAACATACGGCCGTAGCCATAAAATGACAAACTATAATTAAAGTAGGGAGTAAAATTATGTTAACGCGCGTGTTTGAACATGTACCTAACCGAATTTTTTTTTATTTTTTTTTAAACGGTACATGTTCAAACACGCGCGTCAATATCATTTTACTCCCTACTTCAATTATAGTATGTCAATTTATGGCTACGGCCGTATGTTGTAGCTAAACCACTAGGGAATGACAAAAGAAATGGCGTATTTCAAAAAAACACTACCTTATTCTTAGGTCAATAATTATTATAAAGCAATCATTATTCATAAGATTTTTATCACACTTGAATGGTCAAAGACATAGCTTAAAATAAATATCTTTAGAATCATCTTGAAATGTGTTAATCTTGCCGATTTTTTGAATAATAAAATGCCTAATTCTTGTCAAATTTGGGATCACAGAGATTATCAATATAATTTTTTATCGTGAATATTTTACAAAAATTATCTCGTAATAAATTATGCTAATGGTTTTATAAATGCGTTTAAAAATTAATAAATGTAAAAAATCTTAACACCACTGCACAGTTATGTACCGAAATATGACTATATTCTAAAACATTAGAGCGAGAGGTTTAAAAGAATACTATTTTATGTAACAAAAATACTTCATGCAGTTATCAAATGTTTAAAATAACTATAAAGGATAATAAGGCTTCAAAATTATATAAATAGATCATCTACAACGTTTAAGGAGTGTCCAGGATCATGGTTTGAATATACAATAAAAACTCAATTTTGACCTTCGACGAGCATGTCCCCCCTTATAGAAATAATACTGAAATGTCATTTTGACATGTCATATTGACATGTCATATTGATTTCCATAGTAACGCACGTATATATTAATAATTTAGTTGCTAGGACCACAAACCCCTAGTAACCATTAATGGTGTCGAAATAACTTTTCATACAAAACAGAATTCACTGAAAATGAATTCAATTCTACTTAAAGATGGCTAAAAGTATTAAAAAAATGCATTGGCATCGTGTTCTGATATATTTTAAAAGTTTCAAATGTCTAAACTAGTCGGGAAGTTAGTTAAAATTTCGATTGCAAGATTTGTACCGGACAAAGAACCACCGGACAAGTAAGAATATGAGCTAAGAAAAACGTTGTAAACAGTGGAATTAAAATTTGATTGCAGAGTTGAAAATGAAAGTACATAAATGTGAACATAGCTCTACAGATGGGTCACCTGTTGTCTTGACGCGATTGTATTTTTATTTTATCTTAAAAAGAACGTTACGTAACACAAATTACATAATATTTTAGGGAGCCTCTTTTCTGTTCACTAGTATAACATGTTAACCCTAGTTGTGATCAATAATGTATTGATGAAGCAAAGAGAGGCTTTACGTAATATAACAAAGGCTCAATTATTTTACTACGCGGTTTAATGAATAATCGAAAATGGAAAACAGTGTTGCCACTTTGAAATTTCGAATAATGTTGGCGCCTAAGTGTTGGAACAGAACCACAATGTTTCAGCGTTTCACGGTGGGAAAACACCAATTTTACAAACCATAGATGGAAATTAGTTTTCCTTTACATTCATCCAGCTACCTACGTAATTTATTTTTTGGCAGTGGCGTGTTTAGAAAGTGTGATGAGAGTAAACTTTTTTTTATTTCTACACAAGACAAGCTATTGAATACTTTTAAAGTGGAGAATATTTAATTTCTTACTAGCGATCACTCACCAGTGGAGACGTAGAGGTTAGACGCTAAAAAATAACAATCAGAGTAAAAGTTTATCATTAAAACCAAAAGATGAATGTGGCATTCAAATCGAAAACTTTCCGACCCCTGGCTAAGTATGTAAAGCTGACCGCCTGAGCTGAGATGCATGTGGGTTCATGTCGCATTCAGTAATTTTATCTAAGATTATTCGACATTATGTAGATTATAACATTCTAGTTTTTACTTGATTTTGATGTGTAGCCGCTTTTAAAACTCCCGTTTCACACTTGCGAGTATTGGAATCAGGGAACACAGAATTAATGGGAACTGAAATACCTAACGGGTGTGTAGTAATAGGCAACCGATCTCGAGCATGGAAGAATACGGGATAAACTTAAACACGTGTCAAGAATACGTCATTCTTTGTCCTTCGGTCTTACAACTGCTCTCGGTTTATGCGCTAACGCTCATTTAATTTTGGTGTATTTGAAGGTTGCAATACACACTATTGCACATTTATAATGTGTGTTTCATTTTCGTAGGACACTCACACATTATATCTAAACCCTGCTTCAAAATGTAGTGTATTGTGGTATAGCCTATCTGAATTATATTTATTAATCTGTTCTGTAGTTAGCATGGTGACAAACAATCATGGTAGATAAATAAAATAAACAAAAAAGAAGCAATCGCAATCGATTCTAAATTTAGTTGTACGAGAACTCGTGCAAAAATACCCTAGGCCTAGGTAACTGATATACTCGTACAGTAGCAACTGTTATATTATTATGAAAACTACTACACAGATCCATGTTCCACTACAACAACGTTTAGAAAAAAAATCGCGCAATAAAATTGACTGCGTGTAAAACTGGAATTACTATATCTCGTATGTAACGCTTGAAAACATTTATAGCGAAAGCTGAACAACCGTCAGTGGAGATATCCGCTGAAAAAATGTTTAGGTATTTACTTCAATCAATTCAATTGGTATGGGAAATCCCATTTTCATTTAAATCATCGCGGGGTTGCACCGAGTTTCAATTTGTTAAAAGCTTTTTTCTCACACCAACTTCCTACAACGCATCGCCATGGGATTGGACAATCTAATGAATTGCTTTTTTTTTGTTAACTAACTTGTAAAATGTAAATGGACGGAAAGTTTTTCATTGTTTGAGATTTCGCCGAGTGATAATTTTATTAATTCTTTTATGTAAATTATTAAGAAAAAATATAATTAAAAAACACTTTTTAAATTGTTTTTTATCGTTTAATTTTTACAAAAACGCCTATTTTTTATTTTAATATGCTCTAAAATTCGATGTGGATCTTCACCACCTCGTAAAAAGGTTTCCTAACAATTTTTTTTACGAAAAATGGATGTAAATTACATTTTTTTACATACCTAATTATAGATATGTCACTTTATACCTAGCTTTAATGTTTTTTACCACGTTTTTATTAGCTCGTTTTCTTATTTGTCCGGTGGTTGTTTGTCCAGTACAAATCTTGCAATCCATTTTTAACTAACTTCCCGACTAGTTAGACATTTGAAACTTTTAGAATATATCAGAACACGGTGCCAATGCATTCTTTTAATACTTTTAGCCATCTTTAAGCAGAATTGAATTCATTTTCAGTTAATTCTGTTGTGTATGGAAAGTTATTTCAGAAAAATCTATTAGTATATATAAATTATTAATATATACGTGCGTTACTATGGAAATCAAAATGACATTTCTGTATTCTATATTTATTTTGTTTTTTTTTTTATTTACTTCATATCAAGTACAAGTTTGAGCATATTGAGCATAATAATTCAACAGAAAATTTAAAAACATTGTATATAAAAAGTTCTTTTTATCTTGTAATTATTTTATTTTATTTAAAAACATCAATTTTGAAATCCTTTTTTCTTTTGACCATAGCAAGCTACGGTACTGTCACTATCAGGAAACTCAGAGGTCACTATTTTCCAACGGGAACCAAAATTATTTTGGATCAGTAGCAGCGTTGCCAGATAATTATTTTACCAAATCGGGATTTTTACCACGTGAAATTAAAAATGGGATTTCAGAGCACAAAGCGGGATAACCTAATAAACAAACGCATAGTTCAATATATATAATGTTTATTTCTATAATGCCAATCATAAAATGACACAACACAAACTATAAAACTCTTTAACCATCAAAATAACAATATTTTTTCCCGATACTCGCCTATTTGTACTTGACTGAATATTTTACTTCCTGAACAGTTTCTTTCTTCTGCTTAATGCTACCTCAGTTGAGGCATGGTCTAAAAATATTGTGGCTAGGCGATGCGCAGATTGCGGGTCGTTTATTGTTCTATTAGTAACAATAATAATATATTCATTGACATGTTTTCTTTTTCAAGTAAATAGGTAACGTTTTTAGTCATCTTTACACGATTTAAGAATTATTACCCCGTCACCATCACGAAACAAATTGACGTATTCATACCTCGACGTTCGCTCTCCGAATGCCAGCGAGTCCAAAATTTCGTCTCGCCAGTTGAAAATTATTTGCCGTTTCACTGAAGTATCGTCTTAATCTATTGGTAAAATTCATCAGATGAGTATTTGAACAAGTGATTCCGATTTCATCAACTCAATAGAACATATTCTGTTTCTTGCATCTGAACATTTTAAATTCATCTGAGAAAATACCCGTTTGGTGTAGCAATTAGATGTTGGTATGCTTAAAATAAATTAAATTAGCTTGACAATATTATGTGCAATTATGCATCCATCGCGTTCTTTTGTCTCAAACTAAACGTCATGTTAGTATTTGTTGAATAATCGTCGTAAATTTAGCTGTCCCGCGCGGCACAATCTATTTTTGTTTAAAAACCGGGACGTCCCGCAAAAATCGGGACATCTGGCAACGCTGATCAGTGAGTATTTTACGTTGTTGGATCGTTATTTAATTGTAATTAAATCATGATGTTTTTCCGAGATAGTGAGAGCAAAAGAAATCGTCGATTTTATAGATCATGAATGAGATTCTGGTCACCATTAAACTAGAAATAGAAAATAGCTCAAGGACACTTAAGTACAACATTAGAGTAATGGGTGGACGTAAAATCCTACATTTCATAGCATATAAGCCGTATTACATACGCGAATTCGATAGAACATAATATTTAATTTTTGGGGACGATTACACAACACTTATATTTTGTCAATACGGAATACAATCGCTTAATATCGATATTTTACTTCCGATAACGATATTGACTCATCCTTTTCTTCATTAACCATACCCGCTCTTTCGATGGAGTACCCATATGAATAGCTAAGATAGAATTTCGAAAACCAGTCACTATGGGTCAAAGCTGTGCATTCGGCTTAGGTTTATTGCTTAATGTCAATAAAACGTAAGAACTACAAAGCCTGCAGAGTTTTCTAAAATATTACCAATATTGAATTCGCGTTTCGTTCATATGACAATTTTTAATGCATATTATGATACAGACGTCACTATTAATTGCGAACAACATATTATTGAATACTTATTTAAATTTATCCCTTATTTCTCCACACTCGATAATCTAGTTGAGATTGTAACAAGGTTTTATTCTAGAGTGTGAAAAAATGTGAAATAAACCTAAACATGTTAATTAATATGTTATGTTCAATAGTTATGCCTTAAAGTTTGTTATATAAACGAAGCGCATTCAATATTGATAATATTTGAGAACATTCAGGTGGACTGTATTTCTTGCATTTTATGACATGACTTTCATTAAATGGTAAACCAAACTTCAAAACCTTGGTCCATGGCAACTGGCTTTCCCATTTGTGTGGAAAGCATTTACATAATATGTTAAACCTTTTTCACGCATAAATGGTTCAATGGTGTTGTGAAAATTGCTCCTTACACTTGTTTTACATTAATATTATTTCAATTAATAGTTTTAATGATTTAGCTCTTTTCGTCCGCTCAATATTACATTCTGATAAGAATATATTTTATTGAAGTGGACGAAACCGGCCCTGATCATACTAAAATTATGTGAAATAAATTTAGTACCTATACTTTGTGTTTTATTATAATAATATTTGGTTGGACCAATTATGGTCGCTCTCGTCCCTATATTTCTCTCCTACCTCAAATCGTCATTATTTTGGCAATTCCATGCGCAACCTAGTTACGGGTCATCAGTCAACCGTTTAATCTTATTAGAAACTGACACCTTTTTTTCCTATAGTGCTGACTACTTACCAGGTATATAATTATATTTGTAGCTATCAGTATGTTAGCGATCAAATATCTATTTTTAATGTATCAAATTATTCGACCGCAATAATGTATTCCCAGCGAATCATATTCCAGTAAACAACTTTTATCTGTATCAGCAGATTGAATGGCGATATGAAATATACTATCGCAATGGAAAAGTAGTCGAATATCAATTCCCATGGTCTCATATTATATTATGACTCTAATAATATATAACATTCACAGGTATTCGAATTTAAACCGCTGACTCTTCAATATAAATATGTACTAGAATATATTGTTTATGTATTACTTTTGACTGTATAAATAACGAAGAATGATTTATCAAAATGTCACTCGAACATACGCTTTCAATCTGTTACCATCGCAGTCTCTAGATCGCTTCGCTCAACATCTGATTGTACCGAGGTGCGGACCTCGGCTCCGCACCTACCGGCAAGTTCACCAAGGCCACAGTGGTGATCCTCTTCATCCTCAACACCATAACCCACAAATTGGTGAACCCGACGTGATCGACATCGACCTTTTCATCGTCAGAAGGACACACAAATATTCTTGCTGACTAAATGACGCTATAATAAATGTAGAACTTTCAAGGGTACATGCAGCCGCGTGACCTTTTCAGTAATTGATAGACTCAAACTGGCATTTCACGTCTTCGGATCTGATTCGAGTTTGATCTGCTGGTCTAATATGTCCTTATCACTTTTCATCCCAACGTTGTAGAGATAATCCGGCTAAAGTGTGTGGGTACAATAAGGGAAATGTTTGATGTGGTTTTATGTTCACTAGAAAGTAATGTGGCAGCCATTATGAGTACCTAGTAAAGCTTACAAAAAAATCTACCGGTTTATTACTTAACTATAAAAGGTATACTATATATTACATTACCTATAACACACTACTGCTTAGGTACTTGTAATTGAGCTCATATGGCGGCATTTTTTCAACTACAAAAAACAGAAACACTATGGTAAAATCATTATGATACAAAACGAAACGGTAGAATTTGCACATTAGTTTTCACCATATATTTATATATTACTCTGTTACGTATTTTCCTGCTTTGATAAAGCGAATAAATATTCAGTGTTGACAATATTTTAACTTGACGCCATCTATGGAACACATTTTTTTTAGTTTAGACCATGTCCGATCGTATAAGGCCACCATAGACGTACAGTTTTAGTAACAGGTTGAACATGGCACAGACAATAACTGTTCAATAACTGTACGTTAGTGGGCACACCACAGATCAGTCAGCTAGCTAACGTCACCCGAGAACTTTCGGCGAGTCGAAATTCCAAAAGTTTTACAAAAACACGGGAGTGGGGGTCGCTGGCAGTTTGATCCTGCCAGACATCTGGCAGGTCGAAAACTGTCCGTCTATGGGCGCAGCAGATTATCTACCAAAGATAACTGTATGGCCGCCATTACGTATTAACTGGCATGTTTAACCTGTTACGAAAACTGTACGTCTATGGCGGCCTATAGGATCATAATATGGACCTCTATTAACAGATTTTTGTTTTTACGAGAAAATGGATGTTGGTCACTTGTTCAACCTATTAGGTCCATACCCTGACCGAAAAACAAATTGAAAAACAATATGTGTATTTGCCAGACCCAGGATTCGAACCTGGGACCCACGATGTTATAGGTTGACGCTCAAGCCGCTCGGCCATCGTGGGCGTACAAATTACGATACAATAAATAAATAGGATTTTAATTGAATTAAAAAATATTATATTTTATCTTTTGATAATAGATATTTCCCGAAAAAAAGACTACATGCACTAAAATAGATATAAAAAAGGTAAAGCTCAACCGCGATTCGAACTCGGACTAGAAAATTCTATTAACTTGGTAGTTCAGCGTTTTGTCGAGTCGATCGTTTCGGATCAGAACAACGCGAAATTTTTTATGAATATATATTTGAAGCAGGTTAGGCTTTTATACCGATAGCCTCAGATTTTTTATTTTGTGTGCCTGTAATTTTTACAGAAAGTGTGTAATATTTTATATGTGTTGAATGTGTGAAATATACCAAATTAGCTTAAGCCTTTGGATAGATTGTATTTGTGTTACAGCTTGTTACGTATTAGTGCAATTACTACGTGCGGTCTGGTTGACCAAGTCGACAATCAATTTATAATATAAACCTACAAACAGGTGTCATTGACAAATTATATTTTTTGTAGAATATAAAATAATTCAATATTATATAATATATATTAGGCAATATAAGAAAGTAGGCTTTAAATACTTAGTATGGAGTCTTCGCCACTGGCTTATAATTATGGAACCATTCCAGATTCTAAATGTATTAATAATTCTTATAATATAACATCTAATATCATTTTTACATACAATCCACGTTTATATTATGAAAATTATTCTCAATGACATTCAAATCAAATATAATGTATTGAAATGTCAGAAGAAATGTATTTTCTCTGTCTACTTCTTTTTTGCCGAATATATCTAAGAATTTCTCATCAATCTAACAAGCTTACGTGTGGAGTAGGCAAGGTAAATTACAAAATAATTACAAGATAAAAAGATTTTTTTATATACAACGTTTTTAAATTTTCTGTTGAACCATATAAACTTGACTTGACTAGTCGACTAGACGATCAAAAAAATTTGTACTTGACATGTCATATTGATTTCCATAGTAACGCGCGTATATATTAATAATTTAGTTGCTAGGACCCCAGACCCTAGCAACCAATAATGGTATCGAAATAACTTTTCATACAAAACAGAATTAACTAAAAATTAATTCAATTCTACTTAAAAATCGCTAAAAGTATTACAAAAATGCATTGGCATCGTGTTCTGATAAGTTTCAAATGTCTAGCAGCTAGCTAGTCGGAAAGTTAGTTAAAAATCGATTGCAAGATTTGTACCGGACAAACAACCACCGGACAAATAAGAATACGACCTAAGAAAAACGTTGTAAAATAGTGATATATTATGTCAATAATAATAAGTATCTATACAAAATTTGAAATTTCCATTACTTATACTTACCAATTTATTTTTTTTAGTTTCAAAAACCAAATCTCACATCACACGACATTTTCTCCCATTGAGACTAGTTTCGGGCAGCTAGTATACCATTATTAAAACAGCAGGAATCTTTTCGTTTAAATAATAATAATGTCAAAAATTTTAACAAAATTCTCCTGAGCATAAAATTTAATATCATCCCAGCATCATGGCATTCCCCGATGAAGCGTTAGCGGGGGATCCCCGAGGCGATCCCGTGTTACCCATATCATTGCGATATTTAGCAATATTAAATTATTTCCCAATGCTCGTGTGTAGATTTAATTATTTAGTCGATATACAACCTTGCCGCGGGCTATGGGGGGGGGGGGATTTGATACATTTAATGTCTGTAGCAAATCCTCTACCCTAAGTACAAAATATATCTACTTATGTTCATAGTATTCACGTAACCCAGAATTTGTAGCGTGTGAAATCATTCAATTTCAATTTATTTATTTTATAAAATTATCATTGTCACCCCAACCATTCTCGATACACTACTAGATGAAGGCCTCTTCTAACTGTACAGACTCCATCGATCCATTCCCATTCATCAAACACGCGCGTTAACATGATCTTACTCCCTACTTCAGTTTTAGTTTGTCAATTTATGGCTACGGCCGTATGTTGTAGCTTAACCACTGGGGAATGCCAAAAGAAATGGCGTATTTCAAAAAAACACTACATTCTTAGGTCAATAATTATTATAAAGCAATCATTATTCGTAGGATGTTTATCACACTTGAATGGTCAAAGACATAGCTTATAATTAGTATCTTTAGAATTATCTTCAAATGTGTTAATCTTGCCCATTTTTTCAATAATAAAATGCCTAATTCTTGTCAAATTTGGGATCACAGAGATTATCAATATAATTTTTTATTGTAAATATTTCACTATAATAATATCAACATAAATTAAACTTACTAATAGTTTTATAAATGCGTTTAAAAAATAATAAATGTCAAAAATCTTAACACCACTGCACATGCATGTACTGAAATATAACTATATTC
Source organism: Rhyacophila brunnea (assembly GCF_057557595.1). Taxonomy (NCBI): domain Eukaryota; kingdom Metazoa; phylum Arthropoda; class Insecta; order Trichoptera; family Rhyacophilidae; genus Rhyacophila; species Rhyacophila brunnea. The sequence goes on along the minus strand of NW_028232893.1, from coordinate 14,515,971 downwards.
TAAAACACAAGAGCGAGAGGTTTAAAAGAATACTATTTTATGTAATAAAAATATGCAGTCATCAAATGTTTAAAATAAATATAAAGGATAATAAGGCTTCAAAATTATATAAATAGATTATCTACAACATTTAAATAATGTCCAGGATCATACTTTGAAAATGCAATAAAAGTTCCATTTTGACCTACGCTGAGCATGTCCCCCCTTAATCACAATTTTAAAGATTTTATATGCATATATATTTTTATACTTATCTATTTAATATATGAAAACAGAAATGGCATTAGGTAATAATTTTAGATAGGTGCACTGGCCTTTCATCCGGAAGCCCCGAGTTCGACTCGGTGAAGTCACAATATATGTATGTGATTTTCTCAATGCCTGGGTGCTTGTGACTGTTTTTCTTATATTATTAAAAAAATACACTAATATTTCACTGTAGTGTTAAAAATAATATAATAATATATCTGTGGGGGTCAACAACCCCAGGCCATGTCAGCAAATGCTCCGTGATTACAACAACGCGGTAATCAGCGAATTATTGCCCAATTAGTGCATATCACTTTATTTACGGTCCTAGCATGTTTAAAATACAAGACAGAGCGGATAATACAAACGGACGCAAACTATCGTAATAATTATGACCATTGGGCCACGCTCATTCGATAACCACTCCTGGATGCGATTGGTCATAATAATTCGTAGATGAACACCAGGTGTTCATAATAGATTAAAAGTGTCTGAGTAGTGTGAATATACACGGAAAAAAATAATAATAATATATAATAAGTAGGCGGTGTAAATACAATAATAATAGTCAGTGACACAATATGTTCGATTTCGTTAACCCCCCCCCCCCTGTTGTCTTATAAATCACAAATAAATTATTGTGGATATATTTTTAATTGCCCCCCCCCCCCCATACCATTGCATAATATTACCTCTCGTAATCTAATAGAGAGGCGTATTTTCATGCTCTTCTCTCATAAAGTCAATTGCAATTTTGTTCTATAATAATAGTCTATGACGTAGTTTTACGTTAATAATATGAATAAAGCCGAAAAATATACACGTACCCACTGTGATACCAACTTCAGTTCATAGTCCTTAAAAGTGAATAATATTTTTAATAGACCGACAAAATAAGTCTAATATTCTTTTGTGGTCATGATATCAGTTTAATGAACTACCAATAGCATAAATTCTTAAAAGTGCGTTGGTTTTTCCTCAATACAAATGTCATCTGAGTGGATAAGGAATATTAAAAATATATAAAAATAACGTCAGCTGAATGCAGAACTATTCTAACTCATATTTGAAATATTTTGCAGAAGAGTTTTTGAAACAGCCTACTTCAGTTATTTATTATTTATATGGACAAGTGTATGCACCATTTTTTTCATCAATAATCCTACTAAAATATGATGCATCCATTTATCCATAAAGATAATAAATAATTTCAGTAAGTTGTTTCAAAAAACTTTCTCCTCAAAAATTTCAAATGTAAGTTAGAATAGTTCTGCATTCAGCTGACGATAAGTAATATATATATTCTTTATAACACTCCATCAGGCCAAGGGGCCTAATGATAGTAGTGTATTTAGTAGTGTAACAATCACAAACACCCAGGCTTTGAGAAAATCACATAAATATAATATTGTGAGCTCACCGGAATCAAACCCGGAGCTCCCAGATGAAAGGCCAGGGCTTTACGCATTGCACCACGAGAGGCGGCAATGACACATTAAGAGCCACCGCCACCGGTAGGTGAGTATTACCATGCACAGTCTGTGTAATCTACTGTATGATAGATGTATATACATGAAGTGGGGTAAAATGGAAGTACAGTTTCGGAAGTAATAACAAATGGTAAGGTACGCATGTGGGTAATAAGGGATAACTGTGCGTCGAAAACGTCTGGTGGTTAGCCTACTGAGCGTCCGTTATGTCGAGTTACAGCGACGACTGACCGACTAAAGAGCACGCATTATCAAGAGTGTCGACCCAATACAGTATAAAAAAGAATTTGCAATTTATTGGTATCATCATAATTATATTTTTTCTAACTATCCTACATATAGCCGTCGAAATGGAAAATTTAAATAGAGCGTAGAAAGCGGATGTCACCCGATACCTAGGTAAAAAGTGGTAGACGCAGAATATGAGGAGATTAGTCAACTCCAGAACAGTTAGAAACAGACGAAAGATTCGATGACAGAATTCCTATTTATTGATTTTTTTTATTTTTCGCTAAGTTTTGATCTATCACACAACCTGAAGCGGGCCCCCATGCTAGGATATTTGGTAGGCCTCCCTACATAAAGGCAGTGTGACACTCTATAATAGCATTTTCCAAATGGTGTATGCGCTAAGCTAATGCGGGATTGTCGAATATCGATACAAAATAATTATAAATTATATTGTACAACCATATAGTTATAACGACTTTTTTTTTTACTATGAAAGCAAATTTGTGATGTATGTTTATCTCACTTAACTGGTCGACTCGTCTCGCCGGGCCCCTCCTGAGCCCGGGCCCCTAGACTACAGCCCTGTCAGCTCCACCCCCCCTTGTGAGGGCCATGATCCAGATATTATATAACTCGGGTTTTTGACCTAAGCATACTGGTAGCTCTACCACCATGCTTCAAAAATTACAATTATTTATAACTGTACTAGCTGTAATTTGTAACAACATTGCTGTAAATAAACCTCACCGTTCTCTATACAACCCGTTGTTGTTTTTTTTATGACACACATCTTCACATATTATTATGACCGAATCACCATGAGCCACGTAAGGGTTGTTTTCGCCTCTGAGTATCACTACGTAGCTGAAACCTTGCCACGAGTCACGGAATATCCCTTTCTCACGCTATTTTGAGACGCTAACGATAATAAATAATCTTAAAATAATTAAATAAATATCTTATGGAACGAGTATTATAGTGAAATATGAATCTAGTTTAAAATTGCCTTTCGTAATTACAACTTTATTTATCGTTTGAAATCAACCCAAAGTATTTCAAAGTGCTTAAGAAATTTGGCGCAAAACTCATATCGTTTATACAAAAAATACTGTAAGATTTCAGATCGGCTTACGGAATTATGTTAGGTATTTCTTTGATTTATATTGAACATCAAAGAGAGATTGGAATAAACCTTATAATATTACATTTAATTTGCCTATACGAAGATTTATAAGGATAATTTATAAGTATTCCACGAGTATGTAGTGATGTAAAACATTGGATACTTATTTTGGTACAAGTCGGTTATAGGGAAGCCAGCGGCAAACACATTTTGAAAATAGCCGATATACTGGATTATGTGTTAGGTTGGGTTAGTTTAGGTTAGGTTAAGTTTGGTTAGGTTAGTTTAGGTTAGGCTAGGTTAAATTTTTATTCTTGAATTTTCATGAATTTTGCCAAAATTGGCTATGACAATCAGCCCGGTTCCCGCCTGGCTTCCCCACAACCGACTTGTACCCTTATTTTTTAATATTATTTTCAGCGTTCAAAATGGAAGATTTTACGAACTATAGATAATGATGATAATGATAATGATAATAGTAGTATGTATTAATGAAAATATAGCTGTCAAGCTCAGGTGAAGTAACTGTATTTAACTAGGGACGGCAAGTTATATGAAAGTATGGTGAAGCAGGCTGGTATGGTGAAAAAGTATGGTGACGCGGGCTGGTAATCAAGTTGCGGCAAAATTTCCACGTTAACATTTAATTATATGGGTACGTTATAATGACCGAAGTAATTAATCCTCCGTGGTGCCCTGATTTTTTTTATCGCGTCGCTATTTCTCGGAAGTTGTCGGCTATTGTTGGCCTGCTTCATTGAGTTGTATGAGAAAGCCGATTCCTTGCCCCTCTTTTTATTTAATACCTCTATGGTATTTAAACTTGTGCCGTTATTGGCGTCGCAGATGAAAATCGAGGTTTACGTCATATCATAAATATATATATTTTTTACTATGATAATAAAATTCACAAACCAGAACGCAATATTTATTTTTTCCACGAGAGGGAGCGATAATGATTCCGCGAATAGGAGCTGCGCTCCGGTACGTTCCGATCCATTTCGAGCGCCGTTTCTTTTATCTTCTCTGGGCTGTGATGATAATATGTGGATTGTCCTCCTCCAGTTTCCACCTCTACCGTTTCTCTCCAGTTTTGGTAGCCCAAGGTCTTTAAATCTGACTCAAGCAGGTCTTCGTTTGCCTTCTGGTTTTCCGAATGTTAGTGTTAGTGGCAAGCGTGTCCAGTTCATCCTATGGACATAATCAAAAGTGTAAATGGCAATTTATGACATAGATAAATCGGTTCAATATATATTAAACATTGTATAAAAACTGTTCGAAACTTTAATCAAAACTTTACTGTTGCCGAAGATTTAGGTTTGGATTTTTGTTATCCGACTCAGGTGGGAACTTCGTATACAGATGTTTCTGGTCTATTCTATACACAAGGCTAATATCTGCCACTATCAGCAGATATTGATGGTAGTTTATCATATTTATGTATTGAGGTATAATTGTTACAATAAGTTAGTTGTAATTGTTACTATATAAGTGCTATGTTTTAACAGCACCTCTCTTGGCTGTGTTAACTTTTAGAGCGAGATAGTCAGTTTTTGATAGTTTAGACGACTATAACAATTATAATACATACATATGATAACCTATACTCGATAGCCGTCGATAGTGGCCGATAGCATCCTTGTGTATAGAATATATGCGTTGGACTAGTTTTTAGGTAAATGTATTAAAGATGATGAAGAAAACTTCGTGTTTAGTTTCTTTTATCTTTTGCTTCATTACTGAGATCACTGATTTTACAAGCATTATCAACAATCTCATACCTACCTAGCAATCCTATTGTTTCAGTTACTATTGTTTCATTCGCTTTCTTAATAGTGTCACTCCGTCTGGAAGGTGCACGCCCTCGCAGCCTTCTCCCTTCGACTTCTCTGCACGCTACTAGGATCTCATCTTTTCACGTGACCAAAGAGTTGAATAATGCGTCTATAAATTTGACGCCAAGCTTTTTCATTATTTATTCAGACACATTTGTACACCTGTGGGTCTATTCTATGCTTATCGACCGCTAAAGTGATAAAGTGAAAAATATTATCAAACTTAGGGTAGGTTTGTATCAAAATATTAGCACTTATTGTAACAATTACACGAAGCCGGTTTTTATTGTTGCAATAAGTGCTATATTTTAACAGCATATATCTTGCTGCTGTTAAAATATCGCACTTATTGCAACAATAAAAACCGGCTTCGTGTAATTGTTACAATAAGTGCTAATATTTTGATACAAACCTACCCTAAGTTTGATACTATTTATCAATTTAGTGTTCGATAAGTATAGAATAGACCCACTGGAATACGGAGCACCCTCTGTCAGCACCATATCTGGAATGGGATTCTTTTAAAGTCCAGGTTTCAAATCGTAGATATAAGACGATCGTAAATTCTGTCTTTTTTTGTAATGAATACAGTGTAACAACGCAGTTCTTTGCCTGATTTCCTTTTATACCGGAGTTATTGAGGCTTCAGCTCTGTATAGTAATATAACCGAAACATAATAATATATGAAAACTCATGCTTTTCACATAAGTTGTTTATTGGATGTATACTACAAAATAATACTCACGTCAAGCTATGTTTATAGGGTAATAAAACCATAGAAGGCTATTGAAGAATATTCAACGCGCAATTTTACATTTACCTTTTTAAAATACAAACCTACTAAATAACGTCATTTAATTAATCCCTGTTCCCTTTTCACACTATGATTTATTGTTATTTACTTTTCATTAAACCTAAAACAATTATTATTGTTTCCACGCACTTTTAATAGCCAGTGCCAAGCAGATTAAAGCGAGAAAAAATGGCGACCCGTCGAGTTAATCGGCGGGAGAACCCGGCGGGTCATTTTTCTTTGTTTATTCTGTGAGAATAATTAATAACTTTTCACTGCTGGTGTAATACCCTTTAGGGAGGTGATGCACAACCCTTCTATGAGATGTTTGTTATCCCAAGTAATACAACTTACCCGCCAATGATGATACCGCTTGGGAGAACAATATCATTGTTACATTTATACAAGGGTATGTACAATCGTTACAAATACAATGCAATAAATACAATGACAATACGGTGCGTTGTGTTTTTACCGGGAAGTTGTAATCGAATGGCATTTTCGATCAATTGTGATCCGCTATTTATCGACGTACCCTTTGCACCTTGCTGGACATGCTAGTAGAAGGTTGTGTGGCTTTCAAAGTCGTGTGTCACCACTGTGGGAGTCATGGTGTTGTCGACGAAGAGGCCATCAGAAGGAGATAATATGAGAAGTCGAGATTTGGTGGTTGCTCCGATGAATGGAGGAGCGAGTTTTATTTGTAGCGTTAACAGTCGGTACAAGAGTATGTTACTGATAATACTTATGATAAGTTATGATACTGTTCCGAGGTCCGATCTCGGTAGAATGAGATGTTTTGCGGAGCGATTCCAAGACTGAGATTAACAGACCGGGAACTTATATTCGAGTGACATGTCCAATGAATTATGATCCGCTATTTATTGATGTACCTACTCACAATCAAAATAATATCTTGAAAAGAATGTTTAGGATGGATAAAATGGATATTACGGAAATTATAATTGCAGTCACTATTTACTGAGCTTGCAATAATTGGACACTACGGGAAATGGATATTAAGGAATTCGTAATTGTGGTCAGCTATTTAATATCGGCGATCAATATGGTGAAACGGCTTTCGTTTTGCAAGATGCTGTATCCTGTTCTGAAGGTCTTCTGGGTCGTTCGCAAAGACAACAATGTCGTCTGTAAAACATATCAAGGTACCTAAATATTTCTACTGAAATTTGGGGTTTACCGATTAACAGTAGGTACAATTAAACAATAATTTCATTTAAAAGGTTCGATTTAATTTAATAAACCACGGTACACGGTATGGATGGTTGTGCACTACAACTGTTTCAAGTACAAAGCGCGTTTTCTTTAAAAAATGTTTTATACGTTTTCACTTTACAGTGTAGTAGCGAGGTTTCATATAAAATGGGAAAATATATAAAATATTTTTACTATTCATACTTTTACGAGGTATGCATGAGCGATCACACTACCCTTGGCCCCCTTTCAATGTGGATAGTTACCAGTTAGTATTAGTATTTGCTTTGGGTCATCTCGACAAAATATCGATATACTGGAATTGTAGTGCACTTTGTCCGCCGTTTAGTTTGTAGAATAATATTTCGAAATGTTTCCCGTAAATTGCGGCATAATTTTCACTAGAAAATTTCTCAATTTATTAAATATTTCACCTAAAACTCAGTTACATGTTAATAACCAATGACCATTTTTATTACTTACGCTTGAAATGCTAGAAGATATCAATATTTAGTCACGTATTTTTTTCGACTTACTTACACGCAGGGGACTAAATGACCGGAGCGCCGTTCCGGTTCATGAAATCCCCAAAATTATCGCTCCGTCTCGTGGAAAAAATTATTTAACCATTTATGCATCTATTCTATACACAAGGCTGCTATCGGCGGCTATCGAGGGTTGTTTATCATATTTATATATTGAGGAGGTTAATTGTTACAATAAGTTAACCGTCTGAACTGCAAAAGATGCTATGTTTTAAAATCAACTTTCTTGCCTGTGTTAACTTTTAAAGCGAGAGAGACAGTTTTGACAGTTTAGACGGCTAACTTATTGTAACAATTATAATACCTCAATACATCAATATGATAAACTACCCTTGATTGCCGGTTGGTAGTATTTACTTGCGTGTCCCTAATAACTATTTAAGAAATCGGAAGCATCAGCTGTTTGTTCTCCCAAGGTACAGAACTAGTCTGCCATTGGTGATGCCAATTAGGATGGCAATAACTCTGTTCAACAAAATCGCATTGGATGTTGATATATTCCACCTACGTGAGAATGAATATAGGTGGGCGTTGTTTTATAAATTCTTAAAATGTCCACTTAGCTCATTCGGTATGCTTCCATGCTTTATAATTTGTGTACCTATTTTTATACTGTTTTTTGTGCATATTGCATATATTTATTTCTTTTTAACACTGTTTTAATACTATTTCTCTGCTTTTAAATGTCATATTGTGAACGTCTTAAATTTATAATTTGTAATGTTTACTATATGTATAAAAAAAAAATCCCGTGACGCAGTAAGTAGGTATCCGTCAGATATATATTTCCTATCGCAATTTCAAAAATTCTACAAGCAAATCGTATATGTATTATTATTATTATATGCCATTGACCAAAAATAATGTTACCTACATCTGTTTTATTTATCCGAGAACGATTTTTACATAGCCTGATTGTGGGTAATACTTAACCATTGCCTGATAAAAAACAGCCAAATTGTATATAGGGAGGATATTACCACGCTTGATTATGGATTGAATAGTAGATATCGAAATTCCGTATTTTTTACCTTTTCGTATACCTAGATCATAAATACACTTTTTTAAAAGTTGGTTTTGATGGACAGACTCATCAGCCTGAAGACTTCTGTCCCATGATTTGCGTTGCCAAGAACATCCGCAGAACTATTTAGTCGATAATATCGGACTTTACATACCTTGATGTCTAGATCTGTCCAAATATTGTCTCTTCTTCGAGCTATGCATCCATTTTTTTTATTTGGTAAATTATTGGAGTGGATTAATTAAGGCTCGTCGCCCATTAGGAGGGCTAGACGTTACGACAAATTATTGTCATAACGTCTAGTCGTCGTAATGTGCGCAGAACCTAAATCAATTTACAACTCAATACGCAGCCGCGAATGACATAATATATTTATCAGAAGATACACCGAAACAGTTCAAACCGGCCATACAATTATTAAAGCGAACCAGAATCTTCAAAATTTCTCACAAAATTAGTATACAATATCACCCAAAGCACGTATAAAAAATAAAAACATATAATAATAAACTACAAATAGGTACTTCGTGCCACCACGGTCTTCTTCAATAATGGTCAAACGGTGTGATTCTAGAGGAATTAGTTTTATAGCACGGTTTCACCTGACTGCTATAATTAGTCCTAAATTAGTAATTACCGATTTGATCTTATTAAAATACTTTATTTGGTTCATTTATTAGACAATTGTATAAACAGGTATTTAACATACATAACTTAACTATATGAGATTTGTAACAAGAGTCCCGTTATATTGGCTAGATGTTCAATATATGTATTGGTTACTGAATATACATTTGTTGCGATATTTTTACACGAACAAGGATCAGGGGAGAATCCCCCAAATCAATAGATTTTACACAAAAGCATCATAACCATCGATCCCATGATATACATCACAATTTATATTATTACTTCCCTCAACATTGTGGGAACATAGACATACTCTTTAAAATCATACAACGAATCTAATATATTATTTATTTCTTATTTATTGATATAAAAATATCCCTTGCTATTAAGGGCGAACGTGCTCAGCGTGGGTCAACATGGAACTTTTTTTCTATTTTTAAAGCATGATCCTGGACATTCCTTAAACGTTGTAGATAATCTATTTATGTAATTTTGAAGTCTTATAATCCTTTATATTTATTTTAAACATTTGATGACTGCATAAAGTATTTTTATTACATAAAATAGTATTCTTTTAAACCTCTCGCTCTAATGTTTTAGAATATAGTGATATTTCAGTACATAAATGTGCAGTGGTGTTACGATTTTTTACATTTATTTATTTTTAAACGCATTTATAAAACCATCAGTATAATTTATATCGACATTATTATAGTGAAATATTTACGTTAAAAAATTATATTGATAATCTCTGTGATCCCAAATTTGACAAGAATTGGGCATTTTATTAACACGAGATTAACACATTTGAAGATAATTCTAAAGATACTCATTATAAGCTATGTCTTTGACCATTCAAGTGTGATAAACAACCTACGAATAATGAGTGCTTTATAATAATTATTGACCTAAGAATAAGGTAGTGTTTTTTTGAAATACGCCATTTCTTTTGGCATTCCCCAGTAGTTAAGCTACAACATACGGTCGTAGCCATAAATTGACAAACTAAAACTGATGTAGGGAGTAAGAACATGTTAACGCGCGTGTTTGCTTGCAAAAAACATCACTGCACATTTATGTACTGAAATATGACTATATTCTAAAACATTAGAGCGAGAGGTTTAAAAGAATACTATTCTATGTAATAAAAATACTTTATGCAGTCATCAAATGTTTAAAATAAATATAACGAATAATAAGGCTTCAAAATTATATAAATAGATTATCTACAACGTTTAAGGTATGTCCAGGATCATGCTTTGAAAATAGAAAAATAGCTCCATTTTGACCCACGCTGAGCACGTCCGCCCTTAACAATATCACAATATATTACTGTAGGAATCTGGTCAGTTATTGATTACTTTGAATCATATTATATAATTATATTGATTCACATCTTATTTCTAATAATATTTTATAACAAGAGATATATACTTACGTTACGTTGGTAGTTGGTAATTAACGATGGTTTTCATTTTATTTTTTATTTTCGAGGGCATGTCGAGGGTCTCAAAATCCGGACCTCTATGTTTCTAAACGCGCCACTGTCAACACGAATAATATAAATAAATAGTTATATTTTAACATTAACATTATTTCAGACATATATTAACAGCTTCAACTGTACTGCTGACTTACATGTTTTTATCCAAAAGTAATGCGAATAAAAATTCTATCAAATTAAGCAAAGTGACAGCTCATTTTTGACATAATAGACTAAAATGTAGTTTTATACCATAACGCTACAGAAATAAATGCACGATGTTTTTATGATTACTCAGCACGTTTTTTTATACGCGGCTACATTTTATAAATCATTTTTCTGTATTATTGTTTCATGCGTAGTAATAATAGCGATTCTGGCAACACATGTTGTTCGGTAATGTATTTATGGGGGAAAGCTCTCAAAGAAAGGCGGCCATTTGTCACGTAAGTCGCATTTTCTTTTTCATCGCTGTCATGGCGACGCGATAAACCGCAGACAATACAGAATTATTGAACGATTTAAGAAAAACCAACATTTACAATTATATATAAGCAGTTAGGTACGTCCCGTGGGGGTAGGCAGGTCATGCGTTGTATAGCAGCGACAGACTCCATACTAGGCGATTATTTAAAACCAACATTTTAAGAAAAATAGACTAAAGACCGTTAAAAAATAAACAGACCCACCTGTCGCCAGAATCTTTAAGTATTAATTTAAAATTCGTATTACAAGTGAAAAATATCTGACAGCGCCATCTGTCTTCAACTATTTTATTTATACGATTATTTTGTTAGGAATTCAGATTTATTTTGTATGACCGTCGGGTCACGTAACCTCAGACCGGTCTGTCGAAATGTATGCAATATGGTAGGCGCGAAAGGCGAAGCCTAAAACCTTTGCGCATAATATTATTGTACATGATTACTGCAGCTTTGTCCAAAATAATTAATAATAAGATAATTTTAAAATAAAAAATAATTTATCTAATGCTTTTTGAACTGTTTAGAAAAATATTGTATCGTCAGTAAGCAATTGACAGTTCGTCGATTTAGTGTGTCATTCATCAATACTAATATCGTATTATATATCGCAAAAAAATGGGCTGGACACATAGCTCGAAGAAAGGACAATCGTTGGACAAATTTAGTCATCCAGTGGAATCCAAGAGGTACAAAACGTCCGTAAGGTAGACCTAGAGGCCGCTGGATCAATGAAATGATAAAGTTCTGCTGAAGTAGGTACGTGGCAACGCAACGCACAGGACCGAGAGAAATGGAATCAGGTTAGAGAGGCCTTCATCCAGCAGTGGATGGATTCAGGCAATGATGATGATACCTGACAAGTGTGCTCTTTTTCTTTGACCCTTATTTCAAGATGGCCGGTAAAAAAAACAAGATGGCCGCCGAAAATAGGCGGTTTTTATCAAAAACTAAAATCTTGGTGCTTTTATCCGGTGTGTCTACAATTTCATGCTAAACTATCTGACTATAAGTAAAAGAATGCAAATATTGTACCTAATATTAATAATTGTTTTACAATTTAGGTACATATTTTTTTATGACGTACAAATAACCGTGTAATTTCCTAGTCGCTTTCTGCCATCTAGATATATGTGAATATGAATAGTCAACAATTTATTATAATGTACCCTTATTATGACAGTAAATTATATGTCACGCTTACAGACATATGTCCATCTACCCTTTTATTCTGTCACGCGTAGACATTGACATTTTCACAATCATTATTAAGCAGTATTGTTACTTTATTACGCCGTGAATATGATAATAAATCTTTTGTTCCGGAGTGTGTGGACGTGCCTCAATAATAATAAATATTTTATAAGTATAAAGTATTACTTGAGTACCAAGTACCGACAATAATCCATGAAAATATAAATAAACATTTACATCAATTAATACAAAAAACGATTGCCAATAAGTAATGCAATTTAGACAGCGCTTCAGAGAGTATTGTAAAAAGCATTAGTTAACTTTGTAACAATTAGATAGGACACGTATAGCATAGTGGTTAGTGCACATGGATGCGAATCCCAAGGGTCGCAGTTTTAGCGATAGGCGTAGGCATTTTTTATGGCTCCAACAGCTTTAAATGTGTTAAAAACGCTAGATATTTTGTTTATTTATTTTAATGGGCGTCATACTTATGACTATCAGATACTTTTGCAGGTAGGTCGGTACCTATTTTAATGAGAAATATAACACGATGAATGTATATAAAATAATAATTTAACAATTATTCATCTAAAAGGTATGCTCTTTAATTCTCTATGTCTATCCTACAAGAAAGAAGCTCTCGTCTTTAAACATGAAACGAAACTTTAATACCATTGACACAATACAAGTAGGTATTCGTTGTTAATTTAAAAACATATTTCTGTTAAAATGTGTTGTTTTTACACGTATCGACATTTTTTTAGATTTTTACCCTTTTTTTATTACGCGAAAGCAATGGTATTGACTTCGTTCTTAGTAGAATAAGTAGATTTAACTCAATTTTATTTTAACGTTTAGCATGTTTTCATGCCAAATACCTTGTTTTCATACCCCGTCTGGCATGTTTTTCAACCACAGTCAGTTGGCAGTGACGTCCCTAAATAAAATGCAGCCAAAATGAGCCCAATATCTATGAAATGTGTTGTATGGATACATTACTAACAAAATATCAGACAAATTAGGTATTTGCAAATCTGCACGTGTCGTTTCTGGTCACTAAGAACGTCGAAGGGCAACGGAAGTAAACTAGATATCGCGAACCCGACAAAGTGAGCTGAATTTTTTTAATAGAAAGATATTTTCGTTATTACTAAGTTTAGGTAGCTATTTCTATATATTCCAAATGATTTTCCTCGATTTGCCGCTCTTAGAGTAACTGCCGCCCCCAAACGACGCTCAATCTGCCTGCCCCCACGGGATCTCACTGACAGTTGGCAACACTGCTCACAACTCTTATCTATTCTGTGATTATGCCATTATTATGAATCTGTGTTTACTTAGAAAATTCTAGCTCTTCACTTGACTTATTTATATTTCGGCAATTACTATTATAACAGATATTCATAATAAATAATATGTTGTGGACATGACAATGCTTTTGTTCTCTGAGTGTTTGCACGTGCCTTAATAATTATTATTCCAGTATTAGTGGTTGTAATTACTTTGGCAGAATGTTAGCATTGCTTTCAAACGAGTTATTAATTTACGAATATCATGAAATTACACTGTGACCTAATTGAATCAGCAATTATAATTATTGTCCAAAATAACTTTTGCTTCAAATACACTCTATGACGATCGGTCATATATATGTCGAAAAACACGTTTCTTATGTTGGCGTCCTGTGTCATAGGGTGTCACAGAGTGTAAATAGGATGTCATAGCTGTCATACAATATGTATGTATAATATGTCGGAATGGCATAGATTTGATCATAGACACTAAAACGCTCTTAGCATATATGTGCCCGATCGTCATATAGTCTATTCGAACCTTGAATAACTTTAAACGTTAGGTGGGAACGAACGATTCGTTACCGCAATGAAAAGACAGTAGAAATACAGAACAACGCGAACTGTGCTACGGTGGAATGTAATACGTATAATTTACATTTGTAACCCTTAATAGGGGATGACAGATCTCTATCCTGGGGGCCCGGGATCAGAGGGAGTTATCATTGGATAAGTGAGTTAAACACGCGTCATCCAAATTTTCTCTAATATGAATAAAGTCGCCTGCAGTGCTATTATTAATTCATGAATATTAACATTTTAAAAAATGTGGTTGTGCTGTGCAGTTTTTGATCATTTTATGTAAATACTCGACAACTCAAGGTTTTAATTATTTTTTTAAATCATACCAACACTATCTGCATACCTACTGTAGTTTTAGTTCAATGAAAACAAATACGTATGACTGACAAAGTTTAGTGTGCACTATTTATGTCGGATCTTAACAGCCTACCTCCACCCTTCGCCAGTGGCTGATAGTGATGTTAAAGTAAGAAATTAACATACAAAATAACGAGAAATATTCTATAAATGCCTACAATGAACATTATCTTTATTTATAATGAACTGCTTTTGAAGTTGGTAGGTTTAACAAAACATTACAGGAACATTACTGCAGAAGTATTTTACCTTTCGTAATATTAAATTTCGTGAATTTTAAACATATCTTCCTTTATGCTTGGCAATGGAGATGAGTATATTTAAAAAAATATATAAATAATATTCAACATTTCTCAGGCAGCAAAATGAATTCAGTATATCCGATTAGATTTTATCGCTCGCGCGCTTGTTCGAATATCCTTTTCAAAAAAGGAACGCTCGCTTATCCGAGAAAATAATTTCGCTGACGTCAAAAGGACAAAGAATTTTCATATTCCGAACATATATTTTATTTTATATTTATGGCTACAAAGTATTAACAAAACGGTACAAACGAATTCAAGGGATACTTTATATCTCCACTATTAAATTTTATTGTACAAATATTTTCGGATTTTGTTACTTCACTATCACAATGTTATAATATGATATATTTTGTATATTTTTTCGGTTTCCAGTTTTATATGATTATAAAATATATTGTAGCTATATAGATACACTTGCTTTGCCCTCAACCACCCGCCACGTCTCCACACCCGTTATGCAGGCGTATACCGTGGCGCACTTCAAATTTGTGCCGATAGTGTCCCAGGAGCAACTTCCCAAGACCTTGGTTGGCGTGCACTAGAGTATGCGTGATCCATATTCCAGTGATGAGAAAAGACCTTCTCGCTCGCCGTAAAATGCCGCAAACTTTTTAAAATCTGAGAAAATTCCCTCGTAGATACCAAGTCGCAATAGCCGACCGGTCCAACTGAGGGTCGGACCAACTTGAGAAGCTCTTCCTTTTCAACCGACATATCTGACAACCGGTATATAGATATATCTCTCCTGAAAGATTTTGAAGATAATCTTACTTCGGTTGTGAAAGGAAATATATTATGAATGTGGTAGTTAAGAAAAATACTCATTGACTAATTTTTAAATCAGTTAACTGCATTAGTAGCAGACTTTACTATTTTCAGCCGTATCTGTCAAAAACCCACATCATCTCAACTAAATTCATGTTACTAAAAAAACAAAAAGTACCTACGTAGATCACGATCTGATTACCCTGCACTAATGTTTGATGATACATTAATTTAGGCTTTATACCTACAAGCATGGAGAAGACTTGATCTTTTGAGTAGATGGGGGCCTTGGTATTATCAACTGTGCGCCAATATTTTACTATCCCCCACTTATTGTATTGATTGCACTAATCATGTAGAATTTTAATACTATCGACCGAAGGTACTTGATGGAATTTATGTTTAAATTCTAATGGATTTAAGTTTTGTACTATTCCATTTGAGTTGTTTATTGCGACCAGGGTTTCGCCACTTTACAAACACTGTCTTCAGCTATTCATAATTTGTTGACTTAATAGGCGGGTGATAAACTTTTTACCTACTTTATTGTATTAATTTATTATATAAGTTGGAATTAATTGTATTCGTTGTCAGTGTGTATTTACTTATTGGTGAGTACACATAGTGCCTGAAGATGCTGAAAGGCGAAACCCGGATCGATAAAAACTACTCAAATAGGGATAGTAGGAATACGAGGAATAGTACAAAACTTAAATCCGTTAGAATTTAATCATGTAGACTAAAAATAATATTGACACAAATATCTAACTTAGGTATATGTTATTTATTTTGTGACTAAATTTTACACAAGTCGGTTTACTTGAAGCCGGGCGGGAACAGCGGCAATTTTCATGGCCGATATCGGTAAAATTCATGAATTCAAGAATGATAATCTAACCTAACCTAACAAATAATCCAATGTATCGGCTATTTCCAAAATTTGTTTGCCGCTGGCTTCCACTAAATAGACAAGAACCCTAAATTCACTACCATAAACATTGTAAGATGCTGTAATATTTAATTCTGCAAATTTGAAAAACAAATATTTGTAGATGATTTCTGGAAGATCTTTTACAATCATATAGTTAAACTCCGCACCTAGTTTGAGAACCATTGGCAATAACAATTTTATTATTAACATCGCCTTTTATAATATTTTCGAAAGTTAAAAATGTGTAAGTACACGTTTGTTACTAATGTTCATTTGAAAACTGTTTCGTGAACAGGGGCGATGTTATCTACGTTGGGTATCTACATTATCTTTTTATAGCTGTAAAGTGAACACACACCTTGAAAATTGCGAACGAAAAACTTTTTATATCCATTAAAAGCTTCGATCAAACTTTTAAAGTTTTCAGATTTAATCATCTGTGGAGGTTTTCTTAAAGCTTATTTAGCCGAACTTTTTTAGACTATCTTAGAGTTTAATTACAAAACATGATAAATTACGAACTATTAATCTTGTTTTAAACTAAATTGCTTAGAAAACAACAAAGCCATATCAATGTAAATTAATATATTATTATCAAATATATAAAATACTGGGAATGTCTATTTTGATTATCCTATGCTATTTACTTGCGGTGCTTCCAACAACACGACGTATCTACATGATGGGACCAAAGTTATTTCGCGAAAGCTGTAACATCTGGAAATCACTGATAGGTAAAATGCTCACGTGTCCGTGGCAGGTTTAGGAGTGTTAGGCTGCAGACACACGGCATTGCAGTGGTCGTGCGAAGATGTGCGTCGACGCAGGGTATTATTTGATTCCAATTGCATCCGATTAGAATAACCAATTAGATTTGTTTTATCCAACTGGTGATTTTAACACGGGCGATTTTTTTATTGTATTTTAAACCAATTCATTAGAATACTATAGCTGGGCTATAAACAATTACATTTTTACATAAACATTGTATGATTTTTATGATTGGACATGGCTCCATTATTGAGACTTCATGAGAATGCTTTTTATTGTATGTGTATAATATAACCATGGCCTCCACAAGGGGGGCTGTTACGGCTCTAGCTAGAGGGCCCGTCGTGGCAGGTCGACCAGTTAAGTGAGATAAACAAACCACAAATTTGCTTTAATAGTTTAAAAAATCTGTGTGTTTCCTGACTAATAAAAATGACGATTTAATATGGCGAAGGGTCGCATGCTACTTGGCTATCACAAAAGGGGGTCGCGATCAGTGCTTCATAATGATGCCAACTGCCGAGTGTCGACAATTCAAGTGGATTTATTTAAAAATATCAAAAATCGCTAAAAATACACGGAATACCCTTTAATTTACACGAAACCCTGGAGTTCCGCGGAATACCATTTGGGGAACACTACCGTAGCACATTACACTGCCTTTAACCTTGGCGATAGGTTGGGGGGCCCGAATCACTCGTACGTACAGCGTACAGGTAACTCTCGTTCATCGCAACCCTGGCGAGTGTTTATTTGTCATAATTATCGCAATCGATTATTTTTAATAATATTTTTTGTTCCGCACCTATTTTGTCATAATAAATGAAAACACGCGCGTACGATTACTAATTGATAATTAATACCCAGTTATCAACAAAATTTACGTAATAAGTGCAGACAGACCAAACAGGGTAAACAACGTAGATTCTTTTTTACAACGCTTAACAAAAATGTTATTTTTTTTAAGTTTATCGCAAAATTTTATTACCTAATTGTTTTGTTTTTCAAATCGCGCATTAATCGCGAAATCTCGGTTAATACGATCGTGTCCAAAACGTATTCCCCGCGATCAACAGGGGATTACCTGTAGAATGAGGTTCAGTTTATAAAAACATATAGGTATTTTCTGTATATTTTGTCACACTTTAAACCTTGCTTGCCGTTTCCCTGGAGAAATTCCATGATATTATAAAGTGTCCCTATATACCGTATGCATCAGTAGCGAAGTGTGGATTATGCTGTTAAAATTCGCCATAAATAGTGCACATTAAACTTTGTTAGTCATACGTATTTGTTTTTATTGAACTAATACTACAATTTACAGATGGTAAATTAATTCTTATTAATTATTCATTAATTCTGAGTTTCTTGCGTGGCGCCCAGTTGTCCCGGCGTCGAAACATCCTACACCCATTTGAAGACGTCGATATAAATCATCGAATAGGTATGGAGTGAGAGGAGTTAATGTACGATTTGCAGTGACGTCCCGTGGGGGTAGGCAGATTGAGCGTCGTTTGGGGGCGGCAGTTACCCAAAAGGCGGCAAATCGAGGATAAACATTAAGTATACATATAAAGCTACATAAACTTAGTAATAACGGAAATATCTTTCGATTAAAAAATTCAGATCACTGGTTGGAAACATAATATATTAATTAGGTACCTACAATAAAAGTTTTAACAGGATTTTATTTTTTTGTCGGGTTCGCGATGTCTAGTTTACTCCCGTTGTCCTTGGACGTCACGTTCTTGGTGAACAGTAATGACACGTGGATACCTAATTTAAAATGTATCCAAATATGTTTGCCAATCACTTCTGAGTTTTGGAGGTTGTCAGGTGTATTTTTAAATGTATCTATCTGAAATCGTAGACTCGCAATATTGTCTATAGAATCAGAGATGGCATTTAAATTAGATTTAGTGGTATACCTATGTCTTGTTAGTAATGTATCCATACAACACATTTCTTAGATATTGGAGTCATGAAAGGATGATAAAAGTACTGTATGAAAAAATGTGGCGGCATTTTGCCACTGCCTAGGGGCGGCATTTTGTCTAGGGACGTCACTGACGATATGTCAGGAATCCATCCATAAGTGAATCGACCCGAACGATGATGATATGTGGAATTATACTTGTAACACCAGTCTAATTTATTTAGGCCTTTATTTGATACATACGTCGGTAAGCCTTTTATACCTTTATAAATTAAATGCTTATCCAAAATTGATTCGGAGAGATCTCGGCCCTCGACGAATCTATCTGGTCCGATTTAATTTATTATTTATACCACAGACAGATATATCGATTAACCTATATATCTCTACCAATTGAAGTAAAACAGAGCTTGGTTAATTCGGATATTTGCTAACATCTTTTGGTTATTTCGAATAAAGTGAAACTAGAAACGATGTCCTAAGCAAATAGACATAAATATATTCAAAATGTATGGAATTAAATTAGTTTTGTTAAGACACATTTCATTTTGTATCGATCTGTCTTTTTGACTTTACGTTATTTTACTGAAAATATTAAACATAAAACTTTTGGTTTTAATTCATTTAAAAAATGTAACATTCTATATATTGAATATATATAAGTTGAATGGGCTTGAAATCGTCATAATTAAGTAGGATGCCCGTAGCTTAATTGGAAACGCACACTGGCGTGAACCTAGCCGTTACAGGTTCATGTCCCGTCGCTTGTCGTATTTTTATCTAAAAAAAAATCTAGTGGTTATATGCATGAGATGTTTTCAAATTATGTATGTTCAATATATTTGAAGTGCACATTTATTATTCAGGCATAATCTCGCGCCGATCAGCCTCGATCGTGAAGTGCCACTTTGGATCGTTCCCTCAAATCGTGGCCGAAATAGAATAATTCATATTTTTTTCGCATGACTCACTCAACGATCGGTGACTGTTGGCTCGACGATAACCGAGGACGCACGAGTACGATATTCGTCGATTGAGATTGAATAATATTCTGTATTCACCATTCTGTTTCGCAGACTAAATTATGACGAAATCGGCCGCATAACGATCGAAATAACATCAAAATATAAAATGTACTGCATACAATAAAAATAAGCAAACTCCAAAAAGTGGAAAACATCGTGGACAAAAACGGAAAGAAAAACAAAAGGCTTCACTTCTTTTGCGTCTGCTCGCCACAAACACACACACTCATTTGTTTTTAATGCTTGTTTATGAAGTATTATTTTCAATTTACTTTTTATTTATGAAAGTCTGTACTGAAATAATCGTATTGATTTTAGATTAAATACGAATGAATGATTGATGAAATAATTATTTATCATTGTAATTGAATAAGTTTTAATGGGAAACCCGACGAATAAAATTCAATTGATATATTAATCTTACTTATTCCACACTTTGCTAGGATAGCGTTGATTAATTCCACAATAAATCCTTGTAACATACTTTCCAGTCTAGTTGGAGAGAAATTAGATTTATGATAGAGCATGTCACAGATCTTTTGTAATTAGTCAGTGCCGTGGAAATTAATTGGAAAGAAAAATAGCGTCGCGACGTCTGGTTGGGAAACTACACGCGTTCTGTTCGCACTTGAAACATGGCGTCATACGATACTGTCTCAAGTATCTACCTAATATATCTTTAATTAAATTACAATAAATCCGTGGGATAGTAGGTATCACTATTCCTAAAGATGAGATCTCTCTCCGGCTGGCTGCTGCGTGATTGCTGCGGCATCATTTTCTGGTTAGAATAGGGGATCGGGCACACATGAATTAAGTATTGCATTATGTAACAACATAACATATTAAAAACATAGAGGTTAGGGCATGGCCCCCACAAGGGGGGTTGATAGGCTCTGGGGGGACCGGCGTGGCGTGTCTACCTTATAAGTGAAATAAACACAAATTTGCTCAAATGGTAAAAAGTCGCCTGCGGCGCTATTTTACTTGAAGAGTATTAATATCTTAACATATATGGTTGTGTGATGCAAAATTTGATTATTGTATGTCGATATTCGACAACTCCATAATTCAAGTGGATGAATTCAAGAATACAAAAAATGCTAAAAATACACTGAATATCCTTAATTCTACCTGGAACACCATTTGGAAAACACTTCTGAAGAGCGTCACCCCACTTTTAACCGTGCTATATGTAGGGGGCCGGCCAATGATCTTGGCCCCGGAGCCCGTTTCAGGATGTGGGGGCCATGGGCTAGGGTGAAAGGTTTTCCGCGCATCGAATTCGTAGGTATGGTCCATTATTGGTTACAGTGGTGAAAAGTTATTATTATGTAGAAAGGATAACATTACAACCCCGCGAAACGGTCGACTGTCAGTAAACACACTGTCATATAATGATCACTCTATGTATTATCGTGTATTCTTTTTTTTTTCTTTAATTTAAACCATGTCCGATCCTAATAAGATCATTTTGGCATACACATAGTGGAGGTTTGTATTAAGAGATATCTGTTTTTACGAGAAATGGATGTTAGCCACTTGCTCAACCTATTAGGTCCATACTCTAACGCAAACACAAATTGAAAAACAATACGTCTATTTGCCGGACCCAGGATTCGAACCTGGGACCCTCGACGTTGTACTGCCATCGCGTGTAAATATAACAACATGATAATTTTTGGCAAGCTTTCTAACTGATTACACAGTGATGAGTTAAGAAACGTGGAGGCCCGACGAACTGACCGATTTTGGGGCCCACCGGACGATAAAAAATAAAAAACCATAAATCACATCCTTTCTAAACATAATAATTATTGTTATGTAACATTTGTGGTTTATTTTTTTGAGTACACGTACGTGTCTATTTCAGTAGTTATGTTATGGGCTCCTTTTATGCTAGTTGCAGGTATTTTGTTATGCTTTCGGTAATATTGTATAAGTAAGTACTCAATTTCAATTCAAAAATAATTGTATGACTGGTTTGAACTGTTTCGGGGCACCCTTTTAAGGACATTGAAGTTAAATTCCCTCCACCAAACCCGCCCCGTACCACCCTCGGTCTTAATCGAGAGTATCACGGGACCCGTCAATTGGTGATGTGAAGCATCTAAGAATTGGCCTGGGAGTGTCCTGGGAGAAAGTGCCCAAGACTTAGGTTGCTACGCTCAAAGTGAGCTCTGACTGAGTTTACTGAGTGTACTCTAATGCAAAGTTCCAGGGAGAGAAAAAGCACATGGAAATTACTAAAAAGAAAGTGAAGCTACTTGTTTATTAAATCAAAGAACGAAGCTAATCATACAGGCAGCAATATTTATGTGAAGAGATCTTCACGCCTGTAGTAAGACGCCGCAAATTTTTGAAAGCAAGATAATTGGCCTTAGTAGCAACCAGGTCGGACGGGCCGATGGGTCCAATAGCTGGTTGGACCGACCTGAGCATGTCCTCCCGTTCGGAGCACATACTCAGTCACTCCCATAGGATGTGGTTGGTATCCTGTATTTCCCCTCCGCATGGACATGTCGGACGGCTTGCAAGTCCAAGCTCGAAGAGCTTGCCAGCGAATCCACCATGACCAGTCACAAATTGATTGGTGTAATGGTCTGGAGTCAGATATTTGGTTATCTCCATTCGCCACTGTATGCCTGGAAAAAACGTATATGTTTAAGGACAAATCGATCTGCATCAAAGATAATCGCCTACTTCAAAAAAATCAAAAATGCCATCATAATATTTAGTCATCACTGATGCAATGGCCAGTTAAAATACGCTCATCTATGATGATGATGTATTTACAATGTGTTAAATTGATATTTAAGATTATAAATTTACCCCAGTCTTAATGATGTCCCAAGGGTAAAGTGCTAAAAAGGAACAACTTATCCTTGAAACGGCGCAGATTTCAATTTCTTATACTGCGCACGAATTGCAAAATTAAATTAATTAATGCTACCCTTATTATTTCTAACTGCTCTTTCTTGAAGCGTCGTTTACTATCGCTCGGCGTCGCTCTAACTACGTCATATTTTCTGACAAAACTAACGGACTTCACACTTATGTTAGTAAGTATGTTTATAGTGTTAATGCACATACTGCGAACAATATGGTAAGCTGTTGTAAAAAAGACGATTGTTGTATATTGAAATAAATGGTAATAATTTTTAACGAAATA
Organism: Rhyacophila brunnea; assembly: GCF_057557595.1. Classification (NCBI taxonomy): domain Eukaryota; kingdom Metazoa; phylum Arthropoda; class Insecta; order Trichoptera; family Rhyacophilidae; genus Rhyacophila; species Rhyacophila brunnea. The sequence goes on along the minus strand of NW_028232893.1, from coordinate 14,492,537 downwards.
TGCATAATAGCAGAAATAGAGAGCATCAGTTGTTTATTCTCCCAAGGTGCAGAACCAACCTGCCACTGGTAATGACAATTGTGAGGGCGATAACTATGTTCAACCAAATTGCTTCGGGTGTTGATATATCCCACTTGCGTGAGAGTGAGTTTAGGTGGACGCTATTTTATATTTTTTTAAAATAGGGCCTCCTTAGCAAACTCAGTGTACTTCTTTGAACTTCTATAGATATATAATTGTATTTTCACTGCTTTTGTTTGTTTATATCATGTTCTCTTTTTATATTTTATTTTTTATAGTTTTCATTTTCTTTTCTTTATAATAATGTTTCATGGCATGTTGTGAACGTCTTAAACTTATAGTTTGCAATGTCCACAATATATTAAAGAATAAATTGAAATTTAAATAAATTAATTCGCAATCCTGTACCACGGTCTGACTATAGGTAAATAGTCAGCCTTGTTGATAATCATACATATTATTTGGATGAATAATAAAGAAATATTTCACATTATGATTTCTTAGTCCCTATACAAAGTGCATTTTTTTTAAATTTCGTTTAAGGCTATACCTCAGCTGGGGCACTGTCTAAAAAGATCGTGACTAGGCGATGCGCGGATTGTGTAAATGACGCGTGCCGAACGAAATATTTTTTGTCATAAAAATTCAACATGCGTCCATTTAATGTTCTGTTTATTGTTCTATTAGTAACAATAATAATATATTCATTGACATGTTTTCTTTTTCAAGTAAATGGGTAACGTTTTTAGTCATCTTTACACGATTTAAGAATTAATACCCCCGTCGCCATCACGAAACAAATTGGCGTGTTCGCAGCTCGACTTTCGCTCTCCGATTGCCAGCGAGTCCATAATTTCGTCGCAACTATAGTTGAAAATTGTTTGTCGTTTCATTGAAGTATGCTCTTAATGCTAGTAGTATTATAGTAATATTAACACTTGGATAGCATCATAGCTTGAGCAGACACTGTAAATTGTCTAAATCGTTGCTAGCGGTACTTATGTATTTTACAAATGCGAAGCGTATCAAACGTAAGGGTGCTAAGGCATAGTCAAAATTTGAGAGCTTTCGCGCGTTGCCTAGGCGACAGGGTTGTACTCGGGAGAAGGGTCAAGGTCGGATCAGGGCCGCCAGGCATTTGTTCGCCACGCACGAAAAACAAAGCCCCTCCATATTTAAGCCCTCTCCCTGTTTACACATGGCGAGTTTAGTGCTCAGAAATAATGGCGCGAGTGCAATCATAAAATACTTAGGCAACTCTGGCGGAAAAATAATTTTGTAATAATTATATTAAATTAATTATCTTTGTATTTGAAGATTGTTTTTCGCAAGTGGACGATATTGATTCGATGGTGAGCAAGTACCCATTATACAATCAATAAAGTGATTTATTATTTTTAAAATTTAAATTTATTGCTTTTTCGTACAACGTATACTATTTTTATTCAACACATAATTCACAATATTTAAGAGTGTAACATTTTAAAATCTTGTGAATAAAATAAATCTTCTTCTTCTTATTCGATGGCGCTACAGCTCAAGTCGAGCCCTGGCCTCCTCCACCTTCGTCCTCCAGCCGGAACGGTCCTCCGCACGTCTTTTCCAGTTCATGATTTTTAGCAGCTGGTTGGCATCTTTTGTAATGTTGTCATCCCATCGTGTGGTTGGCTTTCCCACTGGCCTATCCCTGCCTGGATTTCCTTCGAGGATCTTCTTCGGTATCCGTGGCTCAGGCATGTGTTGGACATGGTCTGCCCAGTTCAGCCTCTGGAGTTTTATGACGATGAGAGTTTTGAATCTTGGTGTAAGCGGTATAGTTCCGTGTTGTACCTAATTCTCCACTCCCCACCATCATTCATGAGTCCGTATAAAATAAATAGTTTATAAAAATTATTAGCAAGTGCAAGTACCTACCTACGTTACGGCTAAAATTTGATTTTATAAATATTATTGATACCTACGTTGATTCAAACTACAAAAGCCGTTCGCCAATGTTAAAGAATTGTGAAAAACGCTTCAGTCGCATGACTATTAATTAATTTCGTCATAATTAGGCAGGCTACAAGGTGGCTAAACCATGGAAACAGTTTTCATACAATATATTTTATTTATAACAAATCTCAAATATCCCATAAGATTTAAGTGCACATACCAAGTATTTTACACAAGATTTGGTTATGACTTAATGACGGTCAGGCTATAAAATTCAAGTAATATTAAGTCCGTGGAATGTCCTCAAATATTGAATGCGCGTTTCATTTACGTGGAAAATTTTAATGCACATTATGATATAGACGTGACCATGGCCCTCACATCCTGAAGCGGGCCCCCAGGCTAGGATTTTAGGCGGGCCTCCCTACCTATCGCTAAGGATAAAGGCACTGTGATTCTCTACAGTAGCGTTTTCCAAATGATTCACGCGGTAGAATTAATGTGTATATTTAGTGTTTTTTTTGTATCTTTTAATACATTCATTTAAAATGTGGAGTTGTCGAGTATCGATACACAATTAAAAATTGTATCGTACAAGCACATAATTTTAAATAATAACATTATTGGAGGAAAGTAGCGCCTCAGGCGACTTTTTTACTATGAGAGCAAATTTTTGATGTGTGTTTATCTCCCTTAACTGGTCGAGTCGCCACGCCGGGCCTCTTTTGAGTCCAGGCCCCCAGGCTAGAGCCCTGTCAGCCCCCCCTTGTGGGGGCCATGAACGTGACTATTGTAAATAACATCTTCTTTAACAGGTGTCTAAAATGTATCCTATATTTCTCCACAATCGAGAATTAAACCTTGTTTCAGCCTCACGCAGAAGGTAACCCACTTTCCGAATTTTCGTATTCCTGTGAAGGCCTCCGACTTCCTGACTAGCTCAGGCACTTGGAAGTGGAGGTTCAATAATGTGGAGGAACAAGCAGGAATCTCATAGACGTGGAGTAACCAAACGGTAGAGAAAGAAAGTCGATAACTCAAGAAAAGACTGGTTAAACTTCATAACTGGTATATTATCAATGTTGTTACACAATTTAACTTAAGGTCACCCTTTATTCAAAAGTTTATAATCAAATGTCAATGAAATAATGTTTATATGTAACTAGATTCTCGTTAAACAATCACAGTAAGTCGAATGTCCAAATTATTTAACGTCTACAAGCCACAATTATCCAAAAGGAAAAGGTCTGAATTGTTCGCATCCGAAATTCACAAGTTAAGCCTCCCCCACACCAAAGCGAATATTCGCGGCGAATATTCGCAGCGAATTATTCGCCAATCAAGCTCGTATTGGCTTACGGGACAGAGCACGCTTGCGCGACCGCCTTGCGTCTTGAGTGCGAATTTGCAGCGAATATTCGCTGCGATTTTCGGGAACTCTGTCGACAGCGAATTTATTCGCGGCGGACAATTTCGCCAAGGGAATTAGTAAAATCAAAATGGCGAAGACATTGAGCAGCTGATCGAGTTGGTCCGGAAATATCCAATCCTTTATAATTTCTCTGACAGTGACTACAAAACATGAGAAAGAAAGATAAGATATGGGATGAAATTGGCAGGGAAATTGTTGAAAATGGTATGAAGGTCGTCATAATAATATCTTTTATCTTTGTCTAACCAAAGTATGTAAAGTTTTTTGACAGGATGAATACGCTATTATAAATAAATAACTTTAATCTAAGGTCCCGATATTTAAAAAATACATATTATTAATTTGCGTCATGCACAGCCTTTAATAACAGAAACTTTATAACTTTGATTGTTAGGGCACTGACAGTTCTAACTTATTGCGATCGTTTGACGTTTTGGTTTCGACTTACGAGCAGTCATATCAATAATGTTATAATTAGGTATCATTTACAATACCTACTTCAATCATATTCGGTATCGGTCACGTAAATACCCATTTTATATTCGTTGATAATATTTTTTTAGGTTAGATAGGTAGTCTTTAAGATTATTTTTTTGCATCTAACATTATGCAGCATAGCATTTCTATTGTAGCTAAAGATATAATATACATATAGGTAGATAAGTAGGTACTCCATGTCGTCATTGTGGTATTTTGTAAGGTTTTAGACCAAAAACCTTACATACTACTTACTATCGGGTTATTTACAGTAGGACATAGGTACCTAGGTTGTTTGTTTTTTGATCTCAAGAGAACTCAATCACAAAAACGATATTATGTACCTATATACCTACTAGGTATATATTTCCTTCATTATGTATAGGTATATTGAGCTAATAAACTGGTTTTGCCCAGTGCCGACCGCGAACCAAGATAATATCTACATGTTCCATGTACCTACCTAACATAACCAATGTTTTCTGTTTCACATTAATTTGTATACCTACCTACAAACATTTTAAACTTAATTGAGATGTTCTTAAACTTCTGTTCATGTAATATTATGTAGGTAGGTATATCTTGGTCTGCATTAGGCAATAAGATTAATAATTTTATGTGCATGTAAATATAAAGGTCAGGTACCTCCTCTAAGTACATAATATTATATTATCATCATGGATACCTACCTGAATGATGTTGGAGATATACTAATGCTTTGTGATGAATTTAATTTTAGCAAAGATCTTCAACCTTTCAACGTAGGTACAAAGCACCAGAAGAAATTAAAAATGAAATCCCCGGCATTAACAGGAATAAAATAATATTTCATCATCAACATCAGTCGGGGTCATTCCACTGCTAGATGAAAGCCTCTTCTAGCTCCTTCTACTATTTTCGGTCTCTAGTTCTTCGCTGCTACATACTTTTATTGTACTTCACGTGAACAAAGAGATCAACTAAGTGAAGTGTCAATCAACAAAAGTGGCATTTGTGCACAATGTTAATGAATTTTCCAAAACATTAAGTGTGATAATATAATATACAAGGATGAATAAGGCGTGGGCGAGGGCCAAGGTCCATTTTATGATTCCTCTATTGATGTACCTATTTTTATTAAGAAAAATGTTTGCCGTAGAATGGGGTGAATACTGAATAGACCCTTTTTAAAATTTCTATTTTTCTGCTACACATTATTCGGACAAATATGAATGACTTAAAACCTGTTTCTATGGACATAATCATACTCTAAAATATTTTTCAACTACCATTTATTATCAAACAGCCAATTTTGTGTGATGTCTCTTTCTATCCAGCGTTGGGGTGATTATAGACATGGCGGGTGGATAGAATCGAATAATGGTAATTTCCTAATGTTAAAAATGTAATTAAGTACCTACTGTACATTACAAATTTATGTAGGTACATTTAAGTATGTAAATCAAAATCAAAAATATAAATTTAAATGTTATACAACACAGTATCATGTAAGTATTTAAAAAAACATATACTTACATAAACATCTATTTATCCAAGAATTATTTGATACTTGAATCTGTATTTTATATACCATATTCGATGGATGTATGTGGTGTATTTTGTAAAATATTTGGTATGTATTTATTATTTAACTAAGCGTATTTAATTTGCTACGTGACCTGTAGCTCTTTTATAATCACAAATTATTGTTGAATGTTCCGAAAATGAGTTTATGTGCCGAAACAGCTGTCAAGGTAAATGACTCATTAACAAAAATAACTATATTTCAAAACCATTATAATCCATCTACCATATAAACACCATTTCAAGTAATAAAGAAATAAAAAGTCACCTAATTAAATAATATTATACTAGAAAAAATATACTATCTATATACCCACTTAATTTTCATTTAAAGTTGTAAAACGCCCGGTTACTAAATAGAGGAAGGACAGAGTCTTCTGGCACGACCGAATCACATTGGAACGGTGTTATTGTCATTTGAAAGTAACAATACTGACACCTAAATGAGTCGCCTGCACTGCCAGAATCATCTGAACCCTGTCACCTATCTATATACAATTTATTGTTATTTTTTTTCATATTTGTCCATTTTATTACAATATCGTGTTACTTTTAAAGCTCATTGTAATTCTAATAATTATATAAATATTTTTCTTGTATTCTGTGCAAAAATGATTATTAAAACTTTCTTAACCTAAACCAAGTATTTTTTATTGAATGATCCTGCAAAAAATTCAAGTACAGTTAAGTGACATATTTTGTTTCAGTGTATAAGCCATAAATAAATATACATAAATTATATTTAATATATACATGTATACTGTATGTATAGCCACGGTTGGTCTTGTACTTGTTGCTGTAGCTATGCGATCTGGTGTGGTCCATTATCCAAAAACACTCAATCACATCCCTGGTCAAACAGCGGGCAGCCGTGTAGTGAGTCTGGCTGGCCTATGGTGGCACTAGAATGATTTCAATATACACAGTCTGTTAATTTGAATATGTTTTCGACTGAAAGTTGTAAAAATATTAGAAATCAGGATTTAAATAATTAAAAAACTGTTTCATTAAATATCATATTCATACCTATGCAAAATTTTGATTCCTTTGAAGTACCTGTACAAAATACGGATGAATATAAACCAAACAAAAATATTTGTTACTGGTACTGCCATAGTAAAGTAAAGTTTAACATACTTCCCTAATAAAACAAAATTCCCAATTCTTGTCGTTCTGTAGATGTTTCATTTCAGTTTTTACCAACGATCCACTAAATATGAATTGGTCATAAACACTCAAAGGAAATCTGGCACTCACTGCCAGAATGTCCATGTCAGACATGTCAGATACCTGCATAAAAATAAATGTCATGTTATGATATTTATTACGAATTTCACATTTACAGAAAATTTTCTGCGCTCATTTTTGAAAGTCTCCAAGTATGACGGGTATATTCGCACATGGGTGCAGTTAATGCACCCAATGATTTTCGGGAAACCTGCCCTTTCTTGAAGTCTGAAATTAAAAAATATTTTTACCGACACAAAATAATATTCCCGTTAAATTCTTATTGAGTAGGTAATTTACTTGTTGTGTCTATGCGCAGTTACTCTAGTTACATGACATGTACATTGTAATATTGTATAAATTGATCAGAGGGTATCAACACAACACTAAAGACTGTCAGCGCTGTATGGCGACTGTATGTAAGTATTACTAAGCACTGCTATTATAGCATCGGACACGTTTCCTATGCATCTGCTTACTGATGCCTGGCTCATTGCGCAGAAGACTTGGCCTACCCGTTTTTGGTACGCTCCCTCTGCGTAGAAACGCAAAATAGTCAAAACCTACAATTCAAATAACGGAGACATGTTATTTCAATAGCATATTACCTTCAAATCCTGTTAACCCTTCATGGTAAATGCTTATTTATAATATGTGCAGTTATGAAACTGAGTAAATCTATCTTACCTATGAGCCATGGCAATCTTGCCCTGTCATAAAGTAAGGTTATATTAAATGTCGATGTAATTTGTCGCACGCCATCTCATTATATCTTCAGCGTGTAATAAGCATTCAGAAGACGTGTACATTTTGTCAACACACAACTGTCACTTTGACATTCGTATATGTATTTAGTCTATGGCTGCATCCAATGCTGCCACCTTGTTTCAGATAATTAAAATACACTTTACGCAAAGTGGGTAAAAGTTGTAGCAATTCTGAAAGCGCTATAGTGTACGTGTATTTTTTATATTTAATTCATAAAAATTATAGAATAATTGGCGTAAAATATTAATAATATTTACAATTTTAAATCTGGCGCGTAAATAAAATTATTTAGTCTATGGCTGCGTCGCTGACGCTTTGGTGTGGGGCCAAACGCGAAATTCGCATCAAATCCAAGCGGTAGCGACAGCGATAGCGAGGGCGTTGCGAATTCGCTGCGAATATTCGCTTTGGTTTGGGGGAGGCTTAAATTATGAAAAGTCATTTAGTTAAATCTCGAAATTGAAAACGTCCGATTTATTTATATCTCGAAGTCCACAAAAATAACCACATTTATTACTGATTAATTAAAAAATTAATTCGAATATTATTAATTAAGTATTTTAAAATTAACTTGATTATTATTAACTAATTATTTAACATTAACTTAATTATTTCTAATTAGTTATGCAGACGAGATCGCGTCACAGAGACGCCCCCCGGAAATCCACAAGCAGACTGATATCGGATTTTAGAATCTTGCCTTTTTATCCGTTAGGGGTGGTCGTATTTCTTACCTATTCCCACCGATCACCGATACCGCCATATGCTACACATTTATATAAGGTTGACGGATGTCAGTCTATCAACCAAACATATAGTGATATCGATGTATAATATCGGTGGAAAATTAAGTGTGCGTCGTCACCTGGTTGAGAAATAGTCAATTTTTCGGTGTGTTGTGTTTCCAACACTAGATCTCAAAACTATCGCTAGTGGTAAACTGTATCGATTTTTTTTTTGAAAAAAAAAACAGTTAAAACCAGTCTTAAAAGTACATATTATTAAATTTTACAAACATCTGTAAAAGATTTTGATGTATTTCTCACAAATTGATGATTTCAATTAAAAAATAATATCGATTTAGATTTAAAAGTACAACCGCTTAACTATTAGAGAGTAGACTGATCATGCGTTGCTAAGAGACATCAAATTACGTTAGAAATTGTGAATATTATATAGGTACGTAATTATTTTATAGTAGATTTCATAGACTTAAAATTACTATTTCACTATGGTAGGCCACTACGTCACTAAACGCGCAACTGGTGGCTAGTAATTTATTTTGTGATCGCCCATATCCAATAAATAATTAAAAAAGTAGACCATTTTAAAATATTAAATATATTTTTGTTGTTTAATTTTGAATTGACTCTTTTATTACGAATTCTTAAACTCCATTACTCAGTGGCGGGTCACTTGTCTGTCGCGGCACGCTCTGAATGTTTAAAATATATTTATCCCACTTCTGACACTTGTGAACTAACTTGAGTAATGCATTATTCAAAGTTGTATCTACTGAAGACTGTAATATTATTAAATTAAAGCGTGATAAACGGTACTAACTTTGCCTCGAGGAGTTTAATATAATACGTGTTTGTGGAATATATTCCTACAGTATACTTCATATCCATTAGCGATATTAATAATATTGCGATGGCACTATTACTGTTGAATATAGTAATTATTGATTAATAATTTATAGATTTACTGCCAGCAATAGCCCAGTGGAGAGGGTAAAGGAGACTGTTAAGATCCGACATAAACAGTGCACACTAAACTTGTTCAGTCATACGTATTTCTTTCAGTATAAACTAATTTACATATTATTTTTTTTTACTCATATCTAGCTTTATATTATTCCACTTGCTGGGCCAATTATGATCGCTTTCACCCCTCCTACCTCAAATCCGCATTTATTGTCGTAAGTCCAGGCGACCAGCAGTTACGGGTCATCAGTCGACCATGATTGTATAACATTCAGTTACCTCAAGACAACGGACACGTGTAGGCTCGTTACAGCTAGACCGTCGTTTAATGAGTAATTCCAAGCATACAGAGTGATTCTAAAACTTAAGTGCATACCACGAGCGTGTCCAGTGCAAACTCTGTTAATCAAATCACCTGTTTCCGTATTACCGGTACAGGGTGTCTCCCCGTTTATCATAGCATTCATCAAATGTCTACCGTGCGAGTACCTACTAGGACATGAGGACATGCCCCAGGGACCAGCTTCAGAACATCATAAAAGGTCAGTGCCTGGCATCCTACACGTAACCGCCCCCAGCATCCACATCCACGATCACAATGAATCTGTGACAAAATTACAGTCCACTATGAAAAGCGCAACCAGTAATATTTTAAAATATCCACTATACCTACCATGTATATTTTTTTCCGACCATGTCTGACCCTAATAAGATCATATGGGACTCCACAGAGTGGAGGTTTGTAGTTACAGAATTTTGTTTTTACGAGAAATGGATGTCAGCCACTTGCTCAACTTTTTAGGTCCATACGCTTCTCTTCTTGGTCGTGCACTCATGGCTGAGGATCGTGACCACATTTATACGCTATCCTTTGAGCGACCAAAACTTTCCATCCTTCTCGATCTTCCGCTTCTCTCAGGGCAGAATGGATGGTGCTCCCAGTCAGCTCTTTCACTTGGTTGCTCCATCGCGCAGACGCTCTTCCTCTGCTTTGCCTTCCCTGGAGGCTACCCAAAACTACCAGTCTCTCCAGGTTGTCCGGTCCGCGCCTGACAATATGTCCTAAAAACTGCAGAATTCTTCTCAGAAATATCGTCGAGAGCCGTTCCTTACGCTTACTCAAACACAAAATAAAAAGCATTATGTATGTTTGCCAGACCCAGGATTTGAACCTGGGACCCACGACGCTTTAAGCCGACGCTTAAATCGCGCGGCCGTCGTGGGTGTTTTCATTAACAAATAGACATTCTCAAATCACACCTCATTTGCTCCCATAGTATGCAATAGTTCCAGGCAATACGATTATTCAGTTTTCATTGCAAAATCGTCTCAATATGAAAAGGATCAACTCAGATCTAATTTTACCAGCTTATTCACTACTTACTTGAAGAATGAAATAAAACTAGGTAGGTATCATTAATTGTGAGTTGAGAAAGTGGTTAAATTTAATCGATACATATTTATCTCCGATGTTAGTCGTAGTGCACCTAAGTATAATACATATATAATACCTACCTACATAGACACCTAACAAAGCTTTTCGAAATGAAACCAGTGGCGTCGACTATTGATAAGGCATAATATATTTTAATCCACCAGGTTAAAAAAATATATTTTTATTAGTAAGAATACAATGTAACAGTTGCCCGGCCTGCTTCCAATACAAGAATGAGAACTTGGTCAACTTTAGATATCTGGTTCTGATGAGAATTTTCAATAAAGATCTAAATAAACTTAATCACTTCCTTTTGTCGAGAGTCGATAGTGTGATAAGAACAAAATAATTTCGACTGCTTCTTGCCGGCGAGAATTGAAGGTTATCTGATTAGATATGATTCAACTAAGATTAGTATTTGCTACCTATTTTCAGTAGATATATACATAACACTTCCGTGGTATTCATAATGAGCATAAAACGTATTGTAAAAACAACCTTTATAAAGGATTATCAAATTAGTACTTATTATAGATTTTTAAACCGTCATAGTAGCCATTTTGTTTTCTCATTCCCACCAAAATTGACATTTGTGTTCAGTATTGTTTGGTAAATCATCATGTAAGGATACACAGTTTTACAGCGTGTACAAAGGGTTAACATTTATTACAACTAATAAGTCTATTTGAGCTACGTTTCGGACATGAAATGTATGGTCAAAATAATCGCCTTACAGAGCTTACTATTCGTAATTTTATTAGAAAGTTCGAGTCAAATGGTAATGTTTGTAAACTTATGAATCCAATCGGTTATAAAGTTTACTTACTGCTGAAAATATCGATGTTGTGAATCAAAGTGTGGATGAAAGTTCGGAACAATCAATTATCCGTCGTTTTCGAGAACTTTGCTGATTGGGCTTTAGAGCAATATGAAACAGAATCATCTTCAGCCATGAAGCTCATTTTTATTAAATGGCTTCGTAAATAAGCATAATTGTCACATTTAGTGTACCTAATTAAAACCCACGTGCTATTTTTGAAACACCTTAATAACCACAAAAATCGACAATTTGGTATGGTTGATGGTGTGGGAGTGTAATTGGACCGTACTTTTTTTAATGGCAATGCAGTTACTGTCAATGAAGAATGCTACAGAAACAAATGATAACTGATGTTTTCTGGCATGAATTACCTGATTTTGATCTTGATCATAATATGTGGTTCCAACAAGATGGTGCAACATGCCATACAGGTCGTGGCACAATCAACTTATTGAGAGAAAAGTTCAATAAACATATATCTTGTTTCATAAACCTAAATATTTTGGTGAATAAATAGTAACTTTAAAACCATTTTATAAATGAATTTGTTTAGTTGATTCATTCTATAAACCCCAACCAATACTATATTAGTATCTATTTACATTAATGTTGTTGAAAATATCCTATTAATTATTATAAAATTAATCATTTTTTGCACGCCTATGATCTAAAGCGCTTAACGCAATACCTATTCTGATAGCTTAAGTTTAGCGGTGGTAATAACAGCGTAAGCTTTTTGTGTTAGAGCGCTTTTTAAAGCCGTTAAAATCGTTTGCTTATTCAGCGTTTTCAAAATAATAATAAATGGATGAGTATTAAAAATTCATGGATAATTAAAAATATCGATTTATCAAGGTGTTGCGATAAAAAAGAACACCTTTAATGAAACTAATCAGTCACTCTATATTATAGATTTTTGATGATATTTTAAACTTTATTTGCAGCTATTTGACATCAAAAGTAGTTAAATATTTACTTTCCTTATCACTCTGTTTGATTTCAATGATGGATGAAGGTCTCATCAGGCTTTGTCCACCCTACTCGGTTCTTTGTTGTTTGGCTTAATGGCCCACATGCTCAGCGTAGGTCAAAGTGGAGCTTTTATGGTATTTTCAGAGCATAACTTTGGACATTCCTTAAACGTTGTAGATAATCAATTTATATTGCGTGTTTGGCGTATTTCAAAAAAATACTACCTTATTCTTATAACAATAATTATTATAAAGCAAACATAATTCGTAGGATGTTTATCACATTTGAATAGTCAAAGACATAGCTCATAATCATTATCTTTAGAATTATCTTCGAATGTGTTAATCGTGCCCATTTTTGAATAATAAAATGCCTAATTCTTGTCAAATTTGCGATCAAAAAGATTATAAAATATAATTTTGTATAGTAAATATTATGTCATTATATTATAATATTAACATTAATTTTACTAATGGTTTTGTAAATGCGTTTAAAAATTAATAAATCTAAAACATCTTAACACTACTTCACATGGACGTACTGAAATGTGACTATATTCTAAAACATTAGGTCGAGAGGTTTAAAAGAATACTATTTTATGTAATAAAAATACAGTCATCAAATGTTTAAAATAAATATAAAGGATAATAAGGCTTCAAAATTATATAAATAGATTATCTACAACGTTATTATCTACCATAAAAGCTCCATTTTGACTTACGCTGAACATGTGGGCCGTTAATATTTCGTCAACTACCTTCTTAGGGTAATCTTTCAGTAGTCTATTATCATCCGGCTACCACTGGATTAATGAATTCGTTCAATGTGAATCCTGTCTATGAGCTATGCTTCTGACCCATCTCAATTTAAGGGTTTTGCCATACTTTGGAATATACTCTCCCTTATATATTTGTTACTTTATAATTTTGACTTTGTGCAGGATGCCTAACATTCAGTCCCACAAACTTATGTGTAGATCGGACAAAAATGGAATTACTATGACGCCATATTGAATACCTACGTCAGATTCTGTTCAGTTGCGAGTCTTGATTGGATAGTTTTCGACTGTGGCTCCCTCATCAAGTCTACAGATAAATTTGTGGCACTGCACATCTATCTCTCCATACCACAAAGTATATTAGTGAAAGGCTGAAATTGAAATAGCCTAAAAATTGTAGCAAAATAACACCAACACTCATTATTAATAATTATAGATATAGGGTTTTACTACATTTCATATTTTTTTTACCGTGTGTCCGACATGTTTTTTTATCAAATTTTACGAAAAAATATGTAAACTAAATTAATTTAATTAGTTTGTTAATATTTCACGAACCAGAATCATTTTTCCACGAGTAGGAACGCTAGTCTGTAACGAACCGGTCCGCTCCGGTCCATTTCGAGAGCCGCTCTTTTTATAAAATACATCCGCATTTGTGGGGTCCATATGTTCTTGTCTAGAGAGGATAAAGTGAATGATAAATCTACGTAGTTAGTTACCCACGCTCGTTTTCATGATAGCATGCAATAGGGCTTTGCAACCCCGGAATCCCAGATTCCTACAAGATTTTTTTAACCCTGATATCTCAGGATGAGAAATGCTGGAATTATGAAATATCACGATTAACTCTTATATTATTTTTTTGTCAAAAAAACATTCAGAATATAAAAATAAGTACATAATATTAGAATATAAAATCTAAGGTTTTTTCTGTTGGCGGATATTTGTCGGATGATGTTCAAATAATTATGTATATTTGGAATAGATTGAGGGGTCATCCATATATTACTTCGTGTCCTATGATGGAGAAGGGGTCTGATATATTATGAATATTTTTGTGCTTGGTCAAAGGGGGTTTTGTTAATATTATTAATAATCATATCCTTGCTTTTTCGTACAAAGTGGTTATTAGTAATTTTGAACAATCACAAACACCCAGGCTTTAAGAAAATCACATACTTTTATATTGTGTACTTACCGACTCAAGTAGAAATCCGCCACATTCACAACGACTAGTCTTACTGTTTCAGTCCCTCCCGTTGTTGTCTATGGATGACCTGTCATTGCCTGTCATTGTTCTATAGACTGCTCATACTGACGCTTCTGTCGTGTTCACACATGGGATGGTTTGATTTCGATAGATGAGTTACATGATAAATAATACACTAGCATTAACACACCTTCTACAAATGTAATGCATAGCTCAATGCTACATTTTTTTTTTAAATCTATATTGTCACCGGTTTTTGTGTGAAGGACTAGTCTGACTTTGACAGCTGATGAATAACAAGAATATAATATACTATTTATAAATAACACTGATAGTTAAGGCTATACCTCATTTGAGGCATGGTCTAAAAATATCGTGACTAGGCGATGCGCGGATTGCGGGTCGCGGGTGCAAATGACGCAAGGCGAACGAAATATAATTTGTCATAAAGGTTCAACATGCGTCCTTTTTATGTTATGTTTATTATTATATTCGTAATAATAATATTATATTCATTGACATGTTTTCTTTTTCAAGTACATGCGGAACGTATTTTACTCATCTTTACACGATTTAAGAATATTTTCATCCGACTCCATCACAAAAGAAATTGACGTGCAAACAGCTTGACTATTCCTCTCCGAATGGCAACGCGCCGCAAAATTTCGTTCCACATAGTGTTGAAAATTATTTGCCGTTTCACTTATGTACGCTCTTAATATAGATATATTTTGCTTAGAGATTTTTTTATAGTTCAATTTGAAACGAGAAAGGGCGAATCAATGTGTCAAGTAATCTGCGATCTGATTTTGACATCTGAACAATGGACCACTCGTTGGTTGTGCAAAAAGATATGCTCAGCCTTTATTAATCTAAAGATGGCGCTGGACGATGAGATATGAGGGATTGTTTAAAAAATACTCAAAAACCTATTATGACATCATTTATGGATGATTCATTACTACAAAATCTTGTACAAACTAGTTTGCAATCATAAACACTCAGTTAAAAGATTATGTTCACGGGATTGAAAGATTATAATAACATAATCCCGATATTTACAATTTAGTCCGGGATCGCAATCCCTAGTGTGAAACACAGTGTTCAAGGGATCATGTCCACGTTGCCCATTACGAAAAGGTCAATTTCTACGCGTGAAAAAATAAAATGACAAATATACGAGTGGGGATTATCTACTTGTCAAAGGGGTTTTCTCGCATTGTTGCCAATTTAATTTATTGCTGACGTCACCCTGAGAGAGAGAGAGAAAGGGAGTGAGAGGATAGAGAGCGTAAGAAAAGAGAAAGACATAATCTTACAAGGTGAGACATATTATGTCGATTCCGCAATTCGAAATTTGAAATGTATGTATTTGACTTTCTGGCGACCGACCACGATAAATTTAGAAATGGAGCGATGTTATTTAAATTTATTGGTGGCGCTTTTTAGTGGACTGTAATTTGGGATGATCTTGGATGTGGATGCTGCGGGAGGGCGGTTTAAACGGGAGTTAATCCAGGCACTAACCTTGGTGTTGTTCGGCTATATGGCTGAAACAAGTCCCATGCAATTATGTTTATCACTCGCACGTACACTGGGATTTTGGGGTTAATGATGACACTCGAAAGGATATTCATTTGATGAGTCACCCTGTTTGCGTTTACGGTTGTTAAATCATCAGAGCCGGTATCACGGCTTGCCAGGTGTTCACTTCACAGAGTTATTAAGGAGACTCGATTTGAATTATAGCTTGGACGACGGTCACAATGTAGCAAGTTGACACGGCCGTGGTCTACGAATAACTGCCTTTGTATCAATCCCGGGCGATTTACAACTCGTTAAATAGTTATATTATAGTCTATCTACAGCGTCGTGGGTCCCAGGTTCGAATCCTGGGTCTGGCAAGTACACATATTGTCTTTCAATTCGTGTATGAGTCAGAGTAAGGACCTAATAGGTTGAGCAAGTGGCTGACATTCATTTCTCGTAAAAACAAAATCTGTTAATTCAAACCTACACGCTGTCGAGGCCCATATAATCTTATAAGGATCGGACATGGTCGATAATGAAATAATAATAATAAATAGTTAGGCGCATGGATGACAACAATAAATGATGATGGTAGGTATGATATATTTATGCGGGCTTAAGGATTTTATTGGGAACATAATTGGCCCAACCATATATAATATATTAGGTTGTATGACAGGACAAAATTGCAGCATTTCCCAACAGTATAATGTAGCAGGGGAAAATATTTTATTATAGGACAGGTATTTAAATTCCAAATTTAAAAAATGTCAAGAAATTCTGACTTGGTTTGCGACGTTGCCTCAATATCTTCCGTTATTATTATGTTTTCGTTCTATACTTTTCGATAGGTATATTATTCTATGCATCCCGGGCCTAAATCAATAATAAATAGCATAATTATGTCTAAATACCGTTGAATAATTCATTGTAGACTGATTTTCCGTCGGCCTACTTAATTATTTAAATTCAGAAGCGGGATTTAAAGTTAAATCACTCCCACTTCAAACTTTACAAGAGGTAATGGTAAAATGTGCGCGAAACTCGAAATCAAACTTTTACAAGTGAAATTTATTACCTTGGTATCTTTAGGAGTTAATTAAACGATCGAGCGAATTCTAGTCGCAGACATTGTTTTATATAATATGTATATTATATCACACGGGATTAGTTTTTAATCACGTACCTATGTAAATCTAATTGTATTGTTAAATCCGTTTCTAATTAATGTAATGAAAGATGTTTCATATTCAATGGCGATCACACTGATCACATATGTTGAAAACAACCCTCGTCTATAGACATCTAGCCTAAACATATGAAATTGAAAGGAGGAAAGAGATCTCTTTTCTACTGATTAAATTAGCTACAAGTGACTGAATTACAGTTTCATTTGAAGATAACACACTTTACCATGAAACTCTACTATAATTTAAGATTCACGCAATCAGTTAATTACACACATGTAAGTATTGAATATTTAAATTAATATTATTTGCTAGTGTAAAATATCCTTAAACTTGACATCAGTCTCACATTATTTATGCATCTCATGTATTGCCGTAGAATTTGAATGTAAAATTATCTATAAATACTTGTGACCAATACCAACACATTGAACATTATTTTTAATTGAAAAATTAAATAAGCAACACACTTCAATCTAGAACGCCAGCCACCATTTTATTTTCGGGACTGCCAATAGAAGAAGAAAAATAATGAACTTGCAATCATTACAACCACGTGTTCAATCGTTCAATTATTCGAAAATCTAACTGCCTTCAAAATTCCTAATACGAAATGCGTATAAAATTCCTTATATTAAAAACCAAATAGATTTAAAATAATACTACATATTTTATATAAAATTGATTGAACAAAATTGTCATATTACAAGATAACTTAGGACATTATAATAGCGTACATATCTTTACTATCGGTCAGGCTTACACACTTAACTAACCCTCCTAACTCTTCATTTCGACCTTTTGAGCACATGTCCCGTTTAATGTTTTATTTATGTCATTCTATATCAGAAGTAGCGATTGCAATACCGAATGAAAATATCAATACCGGCTTTTCGGTATTTCTTATTGAATACCGGTATTCGTTAAAACATAAAACAGAAGTACTGTAAATATAGCTATTATAATCTCTTTAACACATTATTTTATAGCAAAAACCTACCTACATTTATTATGTTGACATTTAAAAAAAATGTTTTGATCATAATATTGTAGAACTGGTAATTTTCACAAATAATTTCAATATATTGATAATTTTAACTAAAGTGCAAATAAGTGAGGCTGCAGGAAAAGCGTCTTCAATTCAACGCTTGTACAGTCATCGATAATTAATTGTATTATAGAATGATTGAAAATTTGACACGGATGTTTTCTGTGTAATTCATGGGTGGCTAACCCGCGGTCCACTGGGTGTCAACTTATGGCCCGTGGAGCAGTGAGAAAATAAAAATAATATTAAATGCTGCCGCTAGATGTGCTAATTTCGCAAATTGAGATTCGATATTGGCTCAAGATTTTAAAAAGCACCGTGTACTTTTTGCTGCATTTGCAACGCCATTCTCCGTAGACGTGAATTTATTACCAGGAAATTTACAAATGGAACGTTGTGAAATATGTTGCGATGAAGAGTGAAAGGAGAAATTCCATCAGGTTGGTTTGGAAGAGTTTTACATTTGGACAAGGAGAAATATCCTGCATTTTACAAATATGCTCTAATGATGACTTCGCTATTTGGAAATACTTACACGTGTGAACAGCTTTTTAGTCGGATGAAGCCAGGGAACTCAGAAGCATATCAAATCCCGAGAGAGAATACGAATCACTGATGTGCATTTGGAAAACTGTTTGCGTGTAGGAACAACCTCACTCGATATTGATGCACTTTGTTCTGCCACACAAAATCAAACTTCTCACTAAAATTTATTATTTTTATATTACTTTGTTTATTTTTGATTATTTAAAAAAGTCTAATCTAATAAATATGTATGATTCTCATTTTTGTTTTATTTTATTAATATATATAATACATATTTCTTTTTCGTTTTGTAATAAAAAAATCGGTTATGCGGCCCGGTAGGAAATCTCATTTTTAGAATCTGGCCCGGCTGCTGAAAAGGTTGGCTATCCATGGTGTAAATAATATTATGGCAATTTACCCCGACAATTTTATAAATATGTAGGTATATTTGATGGTTATTTTGTTTTGTTATTATTTCACCTCTGTTGGATTCGGTCAATATATTTTCATTTTAGCAGCACATAATTTATACACTCCATACCAAAGTATTGAAAAAAAACATTAAATTATTTTCAAAATCGTGGTCAAAAAGTGTGGTCTCTTAATACCGAAAATTCCGGTATTTTGGATTTTTAAAACCAGTGTTTCGGTTTTGATAAATACTGGAATACCAGTTTTATAATACCGGTATTGCAAACCCTAATCAGAAGTCAACCTTTTTATATATATTATCTTTTCTTATAATGTATAAACGTATAAAGAATGTCTCTTTCTTATTTTATTTTTACGCAATATTGGAAATTTAATATCTGGACTGAGAGGCCATTTTTTTTCATCTGTGGCTGCCATTTTTTTGTTTCGTTTCTCTTTCAATACGTATCCTTAGAGTTTCTTTCATCGAATATGTCATGATGTGGAAATACCTTTTGTAGATTTTTGTAATCCTTTGAAAGATTTCGTATTTCCCATCACCGTTTTTATTTTTGATTTATGAAGTTAGTTTATAGTGGATTAATCTATCAGAAAGTATCAGAGCCGCATTAGAATAATTTTACTGTAGTACGTTTTCCTTGACAATGAATTCTTGACAACTAATGTAATAATGTAGAAGATAATTACCATAAATTTAATATTCCAACAAGTATGTAAGACAAGTAATAAAATTACATCGCGAGAAACAGTGACATCTTTAAATACTATGATATTATTGGGAATGTAATCGTAACTAATATTTCTCTCAACAAATAGGTATGACAAATTACAAAAATATTGAATACCTACCTAGAGAAAGATGAATATGATAAAATAAATTTATTGCGTGGCATATAATATATTATATCTCACGAAAAAAAGACAACAAGCACTAAAAGTAATGCCAAACCGTGATTCGAATTCGGGTTATAAAATTCTACTGTTTCGGTTGTTCAGCGTTTTGTCAAAAGAACCGTTTTGCATCGAGTCCTGCGCAAAAAATGACATATTCAGTCAGATTTGTATACCTATAGCCTCAGGTTTTGACATTGTGTGCGTGAGTTTTTACAATATGTGTGGAGTCGTTTGTATGTGTTGTATGCGTGAAATGTAATTAGTTTGCCTTTTACAAGCCTTTTTTTGTTTATGTTAGTATTATAGCTCGTTATATTATAATATTTAAAACATGTTAGGTTTTTATACCTATAGCCTCAGGTTTTGACATTGTGTGCCTGTGGTTTTTACAGTACGTGTGTAATCTTTTGTGTGTGTCGGATGCGTGAAATGTACTAAATTTGTTTAAGCCTTCGTTACGTATTAGTTAATTTGCTACTTGCCATTTGCTTGACCAAGTTGACAATCAATTTATAATATATACCTACAGAGAGGTGTCATACAAAATTATATTTTGTTTGTAGAATATAAACTAATTAAGTTATTATAAATAAGCTAATAGGCAGAAGGTAGATTTTAAAATCTTTAAATAATAGCCTAGGAGTCTAGCCACCGGGGTGAAGAAGTGTCGGATACTCAAAAGCGGTGGTTATGTGGCGTGGTGACCCAGGATGCATGAGCAATTGGAATCCCGAATTGGAGGATTGTGAAGAATATACTTACCTGTTATCGGGGGTATCTTTGAAGATGCTGAGGTAGCCCGGATGTTAATGTTCGTATCGTAGAAGTTTGTTTGGTGAGTAATGCGTGACATTGTATATTCGGGACACAGTTGAATAATACATAGTGTTGATATTTCTTGGTTTTGTATTGTAGATAATCATTTTGGATACACACGTCAATATATAGGACTGTCACATTAGTTTTTATGTTGGTACGGTATGTTTACATTATAATTTGGAATTTGATTTTAAGTTGAACGTTGAGTTTCGCGCATAATTTTCACCGTTGAAGAGCCGGAATGCAACTAATTTATCGCGTTTCATTTCCTTTTCGTATTATTGTTTATGCTATACAAATGACCATAGACAATAATGCGTCAGTTTTAGGGTAGAGTAAACCTCTACAGACCCACCCCAACTTGTTGCGTCACAAATGATGATGATAATGGAAAATAGGTCCCGAAAATTCGTTGATGATTAATGATAATAATATGTAGCATAATATAGACTATATTATTTGAGATATCGGCAAGAATAAAAGAAACCTTCATCTATTATACCGAAGATTATATTCGGAAAGGATAATGTAAGTCAGCTGATAACCTCTCAGCTGCCACTGTCATGATTGATGGTAAAGTAATCCGATCCAACCGACAGTGGAGCGAGAAATTTATAAAACAGAAGGGAAGTTTATCTCTGTGAAGTCACATTTATCATTTTTTTAAGTTATTATCAGGATATTATAATATTGAAGACAGCAAGAGATCCAATATAAAGTTTCGCTGTACGATAAGTAATTTTATTATGTAGTCACGCTCACGCACATGCTACTACTAACAGTGAAAGTCTAGTTTATGTCGTCAGATTTCAATAATATAATGTTCACACCGTTTACAGTTTGGAATTCCAATATACAGAATCATGGTATTTCGGTTTTCCGCTTAGTATATTGAAATCACTTTTTGCATGAAAAAATACATATTTTGCCCACGGTGGCCGCGTGGCTCAAGCGTTGGACTATCATGCCGTGGGTCCTAGGTTCGAATCCTGGGTCTGACAAGTACACATATTGTTTTTCAATTTGTGCGTGAGTCAGGGTATGGTCCTAATAGGTTGGGCAAGTGGCTGACATCCATTTCTCGTAAAAAACAAAATCTGTTATTACAAACTTCTACTCTGTGGAGGCCCATATGATCCTATTAGGGTCGGACATGGTCGGAAAATAAGTGCAATTCAAAGTCATATGTTTGTTCATAAAGCTCAGAGAACTCACCCCATAACTTTTACTCGATTACGGGCTCAGAAATAATATGTCTTAGCGGCCATGACTTCGAAAAGAAGCTTTCTGCTCACTTTGCCTCAAAAACGCAAGCGTTATGCAGACGGAATAAGTTCACTTCGTAACCTTCACTCATAATCTCACAACTTCAGCTTAATCTGGTTGGCTCTTACTCTTTGGATCATACAAGTCCTCAATTTTGAGACTTACTACCTTACACTATTGAGATCTATTTCTAGCGCTAAGTGTGGTTATCTAGTTGTCAAATGTGATACACACCTGAAGTGAACTAATCCTTTGGCAAGTTCATATGCTCATTGGGTCGAGCGAGTCATCTTTTATTGTTAATCTATTTCCGTGTACCGTTTGAAGAATTGTCTTTGAATAAAAAGATTAAAACCGGAGGTTTTTCTATTTTTTTTAATAAACAATCTTGTAATAACAATAATGTAAAATTATTAATCATCGCATAAGCCATAAACTAAATCATCAGTCAAAGTGTGCTTCTCCAAAATTTAATAATATACCTATCTCGATTATTTTCAAAGTCATGTTAAATAATAATACTTACTAAAATATGTATATTATTTTCTATGTATATACTTAAAGTTAAACCCATAATTCTAGGTTTTAAAATTCTCTTCAGGAATTGCAATCTGTAATAGTGACAAAATATTGTATTATCTTGTTTTTTTTGCTTAGATAGAACTTACGAAAGCGTTACCTGTGATACTGGTCTCACTTTATGACATTTATGATCAGTATAATCTAGCAAATCATCATGAATAGAGTCAAGGCGGTTAATTTTTACAATTAGCTAACCGTCTGAACTGTCAAAAAGTGTCAAATGTTTTAACAGCACCTCTCTTGGCTGTGTTAACTTTAGCAAGATATAGACAGCTTAGACGACTAACTTATTGTAACAATTATAATACCTCAATATATAAATATGATAAATTACCCGCAATAGCGCCGATAGCCGCCGATGGCAGCCTTGGGCAGCCAGAATAGATGCGCTGGGTTATTTACTCTGAAGTAACAAAAAATCTATAAGTATGTGAATGAATAATTAAAATACGCAAAAAAATAATGATCAACCTTTTAAGAAATATCTCGGAAATAATGGTGGTCATCGACGCGTCGGTATTTAAATCTTTAAAAAACGTAACTAGTTGCCCAGTGATTTATTAGGGTTGCCATGTGATAAAGGTTTTTCTCACTTATCTACTTACCTCTTTTCTACCTACGTAAAAACTTTCTGGGGATTCTTGTGTTTTTTACGATACATCTACATCGAAAGTAATAATAATTTGCAATTTTGTACATGTGAAACTTCAGTATTACCATGGGAACCACAAAGGTTGTATAACATAAATTTCGATCACTTTTTGCAAGTTTTATACATTTTTTATGTATTTAGGTACTTGTCTTCCTGTAGATAACTCTATCTATCTATCGTATGATATAATTCCAATATGTCAAATTTATTGAACACTTTTAAAAGAATTGTCTATAAACTATATTTTATACTCGAGCATACAGTACTCTCAAACCTTTTTCACATCTCAGCACAATTTTCAAATTATAAAATGTGGCACAGTTTTTTTCAGACATTTTTGTCTGATTTGCATTTATTATTCATACTATCAACCGAGAGTACTTGATGGAATTTGAATATAAATTCAAATGGTTTTAAGTTTAGTGCGACCTCTGTTTCGCCTTTCTTCATCGTCAGGCACTATGTGCACTCACCAACAGTTAATTCTCGCTCATATAATAAATTTATACAATAAATAGAGGTAAAAACCTTCGTTGGCAGGTGTATGGCTGGCACAATATAATCGTGTCCGGAAATTTGTACGTATGCAGTTCGCCGTATCACACTTCACCATTGGAAATATATGGTCGTATATTAAAGACCGTCCAACCTCTTTGGATCGTATAGTACCTACTGAGGTAAAATTCATGTCTAAATAAAACACGGTTCTTGTCGGTTTACAGGAAGCCAGCGGCAAACAAATTTTGAATATAGACGATATACTGGATTATTTGTTAGGTTAGGTTAGGTTTTCGTTCTTGAATTCATGAATTTCGCCTCATCTCTTTCCGATAGAAAGCTCACGGCGAACTGTGCTACGGTGAAATGTTTTACATACAATTTACATGTTACCTAATATTATAATAGGTTACGTGACTTCTCAATGTGTTCCATGATCTGAATCTCACCATACTCGCAAAGTGGTCAAGCCCCACTTATGCGTCATATCTGGAATGCTCTCTTCCAATCCAGAAAGGATTTCTCAAAGGAAGACGCCTCGTTGGGGAAGATGTTATGTCACCATTAGGGAATCCAATCCCGAGCCAAATTTTTGATCCCGGGATTACAATTTGACGATCCCGGGATTGGCATTTTTTCGATAGTTAATATTAAATTTTTATATCCAAAAAAAATGATAAAATCGGTCAAAAATAAATCTAGTATGTATATGTAATTAAATTTATAATAGTATATTTAAAGTAAAGTACCTATAACATTATTTATGGCCTTTCTGCTTCTTAAATCTAATTAGACAGCCAAATATGAAAATGTCGTAAAACGTATGAGATCATGGCGGAATCAGTTTGTTAAAAGTGCTAAAAGTGCGAAGCATTGTTTTTTTCCAATCTTTCTCATTTTTATTAATTTATGTGAAAAAATAAAATGAATTGGCAACACATGGAAATCATCCAACTTCATTCAAACCCAGTTTATTCTAATACTAGTTAGGTATATGTTATTAAAAGTATTTTTTCTGTTATATTTTCTGTTTTATTTTATTTTCCATAAAAAATGATTTGATTGAAGTTTCGGGATTATGTTTACCAATCCTGGGATTCATAGGTATCGAAAATAGTTCGGGATCCCGGGATTGGAATCCCTAGTCAGCATAGAGAGGGAATTTTGCGTTGTTTAAAAATTCTTTATTCTCTTTCAATGTAGTCATGTTTTGCATTATTTTTGGTGGAAGTGTCCTTGACAAATGACAGCACAGGCAGTCAAGGAAGCGGCATAGAGGATACAGTGCCACTGATGATTTGCATGGCTGCAGTAAACATTATATCAATCTAATATTAATAGCTGTTCTCTATCTTTGTTACAGCACTGCGAGGAGGCAGCAGTGATCAGCCAAAAGGTGCTGGACCTTGAACATTCGGAACCAGTGAGGAGGTCTTCATCGAGTGGAGATTCCACCAATCGCCCTCCGCTCACCAAAAAGGGTAGCACCGGATCCGTGCAGGCTTCATCGCCGCCCCAAACTGTCAGGTAACTAATTATTTAATTTGAAATGTACCTAATAGGTATAGCAATATAATTTATGTCGTACACACTGTCTGCTAATATCGATATACGGTTCTACGTTAACATTTTCTCAAAATAACATTCAAAATTATCGATAATATATTTATTTATTTAGGTATTAAGAATATAATATTTCAAGTACAAAAAAACAGGTTAATTAAACAGTAAACGTCATACAAAGGACACCAAATGAACTAAGTAGACCGTAGTTTAAGAATGTATAAAACTACATATATCTCTTCTTCTTCTTGGTCGTGCACTCATGGCTGAGGATCGTGACCACATTTAAATTTCGCCATACTTTGGGCGACCAAGACTTTCCATCCTTCTCGATCTTCCGCTTCTCTCAGGGCAGAATGGATGGTGCCCCCAGTCAGCTCTTTCACTTGGTCGGTCCATCGCGCAGACGCTCTTCCTCTGCTCGCCTTCCCTGGAGGCTACCCAAAACTACCAGTCTCTCCAGGTTGTCCGGTCCGCGCCTAATAATATGTCCAATATTGACAGAAAAATATATACCTATATGACAAAAAACTGCAGAATTCTTCTCAGACATATCGTCGAGAGCCGTTCCTTTATCTCCAGTCTCTGGATGATTGACTGGTTCGTCCTGTGCTCCGTCCAAGAAATGTGAAGCATTCGGCGCCAACACCACATCTCAAAGGCAACAATTGCCTTCCGTTCCCTTGCCTTCAGGGTCCACGACTCGACTCCGTATAGAAATATCGAGAACACTAATGTTTGCACAAGCATAATTTTTTGTGGCAATCGAAATTCCCCGATCCTTCCATATAGTGGTAAACACAGCGCGACACCCGGCGCCTCATCTATCTAAACTCATGCTAACGCAAGTGGAATATACCAATATCCGATGCGATTTGGTTGAACGCAATAGTATATAAACTGCAAATGTGTTATATTATAGATCCAGCTAAACAATAATTCTTGTTCCTAAAAACAATGTATTAAAATGGATGTGTTTTGTAGCAAGTTTGGGAAATATTAAGGGCAGCGTTTTCTCAAATGGGTTACGCAAAAAAAAATACACGATTTTCTCAAAGAGTGATTTATGATTACCGACGAGGTTCTGCATACAAATGTCCCATAATACATACATACATACATATACTGCATTATTGCATTCGTCTCAGTCTACCAACTTCGAAAGTCTCTGCTGCTTGATTCCAATATACCTATATATGTTTATTTCCTCTAGCCTAAATTAAATGTAATGCATGCACTTGTCCTCACTGACACTTGCTACAGTGAACATCAGCTGAATCTAATAATTATTGTAACCAATAACAAACATAACCTCCAACGATAAAAAATGTTGCTGGCTACACTGCCATTAATGTCAGCCGGCTTTACCAGTTTAAAAATATATAGGTGAACGGAAAGATGAAATTGTCACCTCAGTACTACAAATAGGTAACTCTGATTTGGTCATTGTTGAGAAAATGATATTTAAGCTTTACTTACTTGATTAACATAAATCTAGGATATACCTAATTATTATTTAAAATAAAAATGGAAAATAATTGTGCTTTGTCTAACTGGGAACAATTATTAAATAATGATAAAATACTGTAGATATTTAATGCATTTATGGTTTTTAAATTATCAAATATTTTCAAACATAAAATTAATACAGTTCCCATTAACTTCTGACTTACCTAGTTTTATCATTTTGAAGTAAATGTAGAATCTTATTCAATAACTATCTCAAAAACAGTGAAAATTAAGTTATCTAGTTGTTCACCAATCCTGCTATAGAGAATGAATTCAAGTGAAGTTGAATTTATAACTAAATTTTATTTGTTGGCGTATAAATTTACTCTGTACAAATGTTATCTTAGCGCACGGAGAAGGTACCTTCCGTATTTATCTTTGTTTACACAGATAATTGAAGTTCTCTGGGTTGAATTTTACTTAATTTTCGGGTTTATAATTTTTCGCTGTGCAAATTTCATCCAGGAGTACAAAGTTCGGTATTCATTCCCGTTTGCATTGAAAACAAAAGTAGACCGAGTTGATTGTTGAAGTTAACATCACAGAGCTATCTTAGTGGAAATTATTATTCTTGTCGAAAACTCTGTCGGTAAAACAGTTTTCCCGCACAAAACAAAAAAAAAACAATTAAAACAGACCAAGACGCGCTTCAGGGAAAAGTTTTAATCTCATTTTGGTCGAAAATAAACCTGTCTCCAAAATCAATTGACGTCAACACTCCCAAAGCCAAAATTTTAAGTAAATAATATTATTATGTAAGAAGAATAATAATATTTAATTAACTATTTCTTTTATTCAACGAATAATTCTCAAGATTTAAGAATGTACCATTCTAATTATTGAACATACATAAATGTATGTATGTTATGTATGTTCAATAATTAGAATGGTACATTCTTAAATCTTATGAATTATTCGTTGAAAAATTATTAGCAAGTTCGAGTAAGTTACAACATAAAATATTGGAGAGATCCGTGACATCGGTTAGTAATTAAAGTAATACCTACTTTGATTTAATAAACAAAAACCGATTGCCAATAATAGCTTGATTTGGAAGAGCGCTGATGAGCTGGTATTATAAGGGCCAATAGTTAAAGTTTGTCGTTATTAGTATGTCACCTAGTAGCATAGTAGACATGCGCACGGGTCGTAAACCCAAGAGATGCAGGTTCGATTCCTGCCGGGTGTCTTTTCAAAAAGATTTTTTCTATTGATTATAATATATTTTCTCAGTGTTTTTCAAAATTATGTAGGTACTTATGTTCAATAAATAGAATAATAATAATTAGAAGAACAATATATATTATGAAAGCTGATACGCAAGACATGTGGCCACTGGAAGACCCAGGGAACTCAGAAATAATGGGAACTGAAATACCTAACGGGTGTGGCGAAACTGCAACAAACAGGCAACTGATCTCGAGTGTGGAATAATATGGGATAAACTTAAACACGTGTTAAGAATACGCTTATATTTCGTTCTCACAACTGCTCTCGTTTTATGCACTGACGCAAAATTCACACACACTATTGCATGTCTATAATCCTATAATGTGTGGTTCATTTTCGTAGGACACTCACACATTCAAAACCCTGCGGCAAAATGTAGTGTATATAAATATAGCCTATCGGAATTTTATTTATTAATCCATTCTGTGGTTAAGAATCCCTGATTTATTGGAATTAACATACTTAAGGGCCCACATGCTCAGCGTCGGTCAAAAAGTGAGCTTTTATGGTATTTTCAGAGCATCACCCTAGACATTCCTTAAACGTTGTAGATAATCTATTTATATAATTTTGAAGCCTTATTATCCTTTATATTTATTTTAAACATTTGATGACTGCATAAAGTATTTTTATTACTTAAAATAGTATTCTTTTAAGCCTCTCGCTTTAATGTTTTAGAATATAGTCATAGTTCAGTACATCCATGTGCAGTGGTGTTAAGATTTTTATTTATTAATTTTTAAACGCATTTACAAAACCATTAGTAAAATTAATGTTAAAATTATATAGTGACATATTTACGATAAAAAAATATATTTTATAATCTTTGTGTATTTATTATTTAAGTATTTTTTTTAAATACTGTTGTAGCTTAACCACTGGGAAATGGCGTATTTCAAAAAAATACTACCTTATTCTTAGGTCAATAATTATTATAAAGCAAACATTATTCGTAGGATGTTTATCATATTTGAATGGTCAAAGACATAGCTTATAATAAATATCTTTAGAATTATCTTAAAATGTGTTAATCATGTCCATTTTTGAATAATAAAATGCCTAATTCTTGGCAAATTTGGGATCAAAAAGATTATAAATTATAATTTTTTATCATAAATTTGTCACTATAGCTATAATGTTTACATTAATTTTACTAATGGTTTTGTAAATACGTATAAAAATTAATAAATCTAAAAAATCATAACACCACTTCACATGGACTTACTGAAATATGACTATATTCTAAAACATTAGAGCGAGAGGTTTAAAAGAATACTATTTAATGTAACAAAAATACTTTATGCAGTCATCAAATGTTTGAAATAAATATAAAGGATAATAATGCTTCAAAATTATATAAATAGATTATCTACAACGTTTAAGGAATATCCAGGGTTATGCTCTGAAAATTCCATAAAAGCTCCATTTTGACCCACGCTGAGCATGTGGGCCGTTAAACAAAATAAAATTGGACCAACTTATCGGTATTTAATTAATCGGTTTCTGTAAGTTAAGATTATGTAACCCGAAAAACATCATGTGAGCTACTGATTGACACCTTACCCAACGACGCACGCGTGTTTTTCTCTGACGAGGCACATTTTCACCTTTCACCAAATCACATTATACTTCATTAGAGGTCCACCATGGTATGGTGTGCAATTTCAAGAACATGGATCATTGGCTCTTACTTTTTTCAAGAAAACGGTCGTGCTGTAGCTGTGAATTCAGTCCGTTATAAATTTTGACAATGACTAGAGTTCTTTTTCCTGCCATGTATGGTTTCAGTAAGATAGGGCCACATAGCCTTCGTCGCCAGGGTTTCAATGGTTTTTTTAGACAATATTTCTCCGGGCGGCTGATCTCCCTGAGATGGGACATGAACTGGCCAGCGCGCATCCCTGGTTTATAACAATCGTCCATGTTCCCAGGATGACCTATATAACAACATCCGTGCTGAAATTGCCAATGTACCTACCGGTCGGCATGCCTAAAAGAGTAAACCCAAACTTCCGAATTCTACTGAAACAATGTATTGAAAATGGAGGGCGATATTTACAAGATATTATTTTTAAAACGGTGTAAAATCAAATCTCCTGTGTCGTGTGACAGGCGAAAAATAAGAATTTAAAAAAATTGGAACGTGTAAAGTTTTTTTATTTCATTTTCAAAAAAGGAATGTATTATTTTTTAACTTTATTTCATATAGAGACTAGCCTCATAATAATTATGATAAAGTTGCCATCCTGAATAATATAATGTTTTGTTATAAAAAAAAACTAATCCAAGACCGCCATATTGCTTAATTCAGCCGCTTGTCCGCTACATAATTAATTGCTGCCATGTTTTCCGTCCTTATATTATTATGAATTATTTATGTGAAAACTTTACATAAATTTGTCGTGTTACGATATACCCCAACTTCGTGTAAACGGCCTT
This sequence comes from Rhyacophila brunnea, assembly GCF_057557595.1. NCBI lineage: Eukaryota > Metazoa > Arthropoda > Insecta > Trichoptera > Rhyacophilidae > Rhyacophila > Rhyacophila brunnea. The sequence continues at coordinate 14,462,016 of NW_028232893.1, read as the reverse complement.
CCTCTCACATTGTATTTTAGCCGGGTAGGTATGGGTTAATTGAGAATATTTTCTTGTGCACAATCCACTACCTTAATTAATTGGGTTTTTTGAATAACCAAATTCACTATCCTGTGGGTTAGTGTACAATATTTTTTGTTTGATACAATTTACACTACATACATGATATATTTGGACCTAGGGATTTCAATACCGGTATTTCAAAAGGTTACAATATGTAAATTTACGTAAAACATTTCACCGTGGCACAGTTCGCCGTGAGCTTTCTTATCGGAAAGAGATGACCGTATACTATACGGTCTCCAATTTTATTAGATTCAATATGAAAATTAATTCAATTTTAATAGCTGATTTTGGCAAAATTCATGAATTCAAGAATGAAAACCTAACCTTACAAATAATCCAGTATATCGGCTATTTTCAAAATTTGTTTGCTGCTGTCTTCCTATAAAGTGTAAACCAACAAGAACCGTGTTTTATTAAGACATGATATTTTAATTTTATGTCAGTTAGTCTACTATAGCAACTGTACAACTCAAAGAGGTTGGACGGTCTTTAATATACGACCCTATATTTCCGATACAACATTTCACGGTGAAATGTGATACGGCGAACATACGTACAAGTTTCCGGACACGATTTCAAACCCGGTATTCAATTATTTATCGATACCGAAATACCGGTATTTTCGGGATTAACAAAGCATACACGTACTTATATGTTTTTCAAAAATGAATTTAATGTTATTTTTTCATTATCTACCACTATATTGTAGGTATATTCAATTTAGTGTATAAGTTGTCTGCAAAACGCAAATATATTGACTGAAACCAACAAATAAAATTTAAATAAAATTAAAACGAAATCCCTCAAATATAGTTTATAGAATTGTCGTGATGAATTAACATAATATTATTTCGAAAAGACAACATTTGTGGCAAATATTCCCAATTATTCTATCTATAATATTTGATATATTAAGTATATCTTGATACAACTTTGATAGTATGTACATCCAACAAACAAATTTGAGAGAGATTTTTCTGTACCTGGTCTCCTGGAAAAAATATTTGACCATCTTAGCTAGATAGGCCATATTATAACAAAAAATCTAACACACTTATTTTTATAAAATACATATAAAATTAAATAATTATATTAACATTTTCATAAAATTATCAAGCGCTCCGATTCATAAAATTTTCCATTTCGAGCGCAGGCGAAGTATGTAAAAACAACCAATCACCAAATACCTAGATCGAAAGGGAAAAAATGGAGAAGGTTGGAAGATCTAACCTGAGGCAATTTAATTGTGTAGAAAGAAACTCACCGTCTTTGATGTTAAGGCCATGCATTAGTTGAGGCACGGTCTAAAAAGATCGTTGCTAGGCGATGTGCGGATTGCGGGTCGCGGGTGAAAATGACGCCTGTCAAACGAAATATTATTTCTCATATAAATCCAACATACGTCCATTTTATGTTCTGTTTATTATTCTATTAGTATCAATAATAATATATTCATTGACATGTTTGCTTTTTAAAGTAAATGGGTAAAGTTTTTAGTCATCTTTACACGATTTTAGAATTAATTGGCCCGTCGCCATCACGCAGCAAAGTGACGTGCGTCCGACTCCACGTTCTCTCAATGAATGCAAAGCAAGTACAAATTTTCGTCGCGCGTACAGTTGAACATTATTTGGCGTTTCACTGATGCGTCACCTTAAGGCAGTCGGTGGTATCCCGTGGGGCCAGACAAGTAATGCCAATATATTTTGAAGGGCTGCAAATCGTGGAAAGAATGAAAATATAACCATGCTTAGTAAATTTTCCTATACCAGAAAGACTTTATTATATCTACCTACCTACGTATATATCGAAGAATAGAGACGGTTCATTTTCAACACCTTCGAGAATAACCTGATTAGTATGCATCCAAAGCCCTCTATATATTCGGGCCGCAGTCTTAAATTGCGTATTCCAATAGCACTTCTAGGTTAGGTATATACTTAGAATGCAATGCGGTAAACGATTTGAGGTAAATAAGGAGCACATAAATAGTTTTAAGTGCCCTACCTTCTGGGCGTGGTTGTAATAAGGTACGATTTTGAAATGTGGAGATGTCAATACTATAGTTGATTAAGAAAACAACTCAAAAAACATTGTTAAGATAGTGACATTTAAATTTTTTACACAAATTCTATTTTTTTTAAATTCATTTTAAAAGCATATTTTTTTGGGAAATGAAAGATCACTGAGTGGAGTTTAACGAGAAACTATTAGGTCCATGGTCCCCACAAGAGGGGGGCTGACAGGGTTCTAGCCTGGGGGCCCTGGCTCAGGAGGGGCCCGGCGAGGCAAGTCGCCAGATAAGTGAGATAAACACACATCACAAATTTGCTTTAATGATAAAAAGTCGTCTGCGGGCGCTATTTTCCTTCACAATAATATTATTATTTAAAGTTTGTGGTTGTATGATACAATTTTTAATTGTGTATCAATACTCGACATCTCCATAATTCGAATGGATGTATTAAAATGTACAATAAAGCACTAAATATACAGATTAATTTTACGGCGTAGACCATTTGGAAAACAGTATGACCTGTGATATGGCAGTGTGACGCTCTAGGGTCACACTGCCTTTATGCTTAGCGATAGGTAGTGGGTCCCGCCATAGATCCTAGCCTGGGGGCCCGCCTCACGGTGTGGGACCCATGATTAGGTCCATACTCTTGAGTATGGACATATTGAAAAACGTATGGTTTTGCCAGGCTCGGGATTCGAACTAAAGTCAGTATTAACCGCGTCAAGCAAGCGCGGTCAAGGGGCAGAACTAACCTGCCATTTGAGTTTATCCCAAAACTATGTTATTGTAGATAGGCCCTTTGTAATCCTAAGCCCCCGATTGGTGATACCAAATTGGGAGGGCAATAACTATGTTCAATCAAATTACTTCGGATATTGATATATTCCACTTACGTGAGAATGAATTTGGTTAGACGTTGTTACAGTGTTGCGGCTTAAGCGTCAGCCTATAACGTCGTGGGTCTCAGGTTCGAATCCTGGGTCTGGTAAGTACACATATTGTTTTTCAATTTGTGTATGAGTCAGAGTATGGACCTAATAGGTTGAACAAGTGGCTAACATCCATTTCTCATAAAAAATACAAAAATCTGTTAATATAACCTCCACTCGTTGAGGCCAATATGATATTGTTAGGATCGAACACGGTGAAGTACTTATATTAATTTTTATATATACATATAAATTGCTCTAGTTAGCTCATTCGGTGTTCTTCACTTTGGATTGTAGTGGTTTTTAAACAATTTGTTTTTTTTCCCTACAGATATCTATGGATTCGTCTGGCGCTGTTCGAGCGTCGTTTGGCTCGCATAATCGAACACCTGGCGCGACACGCGAGCCGCTACTACGAACGCGGGGCCCTCGTGGCGGATCCCGACTGCGGTTCAATCCTGGCCTCTCTGCTGGTGGGGCCCTGCGCTCTGGAGTACGCCAGGGCCCGACCGCCTGACAGATACTGGCCTGATCCGCCGGCCGGAGAACTGGTGAGAGATTTATCTAATGACGTTATAATCTAGATTTTCCCTAAGTAGATATTGAATATTATAGCGAGACCTTAGACCGCCTTGTCTACAACAATGTCACTGGGTATTTTCCATGAAGCAGTCGAGGCTTTCACTAAAAAAATCTAACAACATAACTGTTATTGTATTTTAACACTGTCTATCGAATAAGTAAAAAACTCAAGGGTGGCTCCAAACCTGTTAGCATCTCTCTCACATCTCCCAAGCTGTCACGGAACAAAGTACCTACCTACATGTAAACACCTGCATGTCACACAGGTAACAATACTTGGATTGTGTTATACATTTTCAAAACAAGTGGCATCTTCTCGATACCTAAATTTTGTCGTTTTTCGTAATAATGGACCATCACCGTAATAGCAAATTCTGCGGCAGTAGGTAGGTATCAGGTAGGTTCACTCCCTCGATGGCCGCTCGGCTTAAGCGTCGGCCTATCTATAGTGTCGAGGGTCCCAGGTTCAAATCCTGGCTCTGGCAAGTACACATATTGTTTTTCAATTTGTGTATGAGTCAGAGTATGGACCTAATAGGTGGCGCAAGTGCCTGACATGCATTTCTCGTAAAAACAAATTCTGTTAAGGCCATACATCAGTTGAGACACGGTCTAAAAAGATCGTCGCTAGGCGATGCGCGGATTGCGGGTCGCGGGTGCAAATGAGGCATGTCAAACCAAATATGATTTGTCTTATAAATCCAACATGTGTCCATTTAATGTTCTGTTTATTGTTTTATCAGTAACTATAATAATATATTCATTGACATGTTTTCTTTTTAAAGTAAATGGGTAACGCTTTAAGTCATCTTTACACGATTTAAAAATTATTACGGCCGTCGCCATCACGAAGCAAAATGACGTGTTTCCAGCTCTACATTCTCTCTCAGGATGGGAGTGAGTGAAAAATTTCGTCGCGCCTATGAATGTCATTGCGCCTATGGTTGAAAATTATTTGCCGTTTCACTGATGAATCACCAAACCTCCACCTCTGTGGAGGCCCATAATAATGAACTTACCTATTAGGATCGGACATGGTCGGAAAGTAGGTATTTCTCTTATTACGCAATACAACAAGGCCGAGAGAAATGGAATTAGCTTAAAGAGGCCTTTATCCAGCTGTGGATAGAACCAGACTCATGATGGTGATTATGAAGAAACATGAATCTATCATGTCGTTTTATGTGATTATACGTTTTTCTTGTCGACTGAAATCATTCTACAGTGACACCATGGGTACAGCAAAAGTCATTCGCAGTTATATTATCATTTGTTTGCTAGCATTAAATCAGGCATTATCGCAAACAATACCAATAAATACACCTTCGAATCGCCCATGGTGCCTGCCACTGTAGAGTGATTCCAGTATACATACATAATAATATTATCAGAATAAACACCTAGATAATTTAAAAATGTTCAAAAACTAGACCGTATTCTAAAAAAGTTTGAAAGTTATATTAGGTATCCAATTACTTGGCACAAACTTTGATGCGCGCTCGTACTAGTTACCTACAACGCCCTTTCGTATGTCAGCCCCGGGCATAGGGCATGCAGAAGGCACCAAAAATGTCGCTCTTGTAACATCTTTGCAGGGTAATGAGCGTCAGCCATGATAACAGAATCCAATTGGTTGAGCCATAACTAACTCATAAAATAAAAGCTTAAACCTGAATACCATATAATACATACCTGAGTCTACAGTCTATTTTCAATTCCTATTGTACTATTTCGAATTATGTTTGTTTTCAGGTTCAGAGACATCGCATCAGCGCTGGCACAACAACTCCCCCATCAAGCCGGCGGCCAGTCCTCAACTACAGAAGGAGCCTCAACACTTCGTCTGAAGATGCAATGGCAGGTTCCGCGGCTGCAGGTATCAGTCATACTTGTTATATAATATACTATATTTGACTATATACCTACTCGTACCTACTATAAATTAAGATACAGACAAAGAAACTATGTGAAGAGATCTTCACGTCCGCAAAAAGACGCCTTAATTTTTTTAAATGCAATATAATTGGCCTTTGTGGTGACCAGGTCGAATGGCCTGATGGGCCCAACAGCTGGTTGGACCAACTTAAGTATCTCTTCCCTCTCGGAGCACATTCTCAGACATTCCCAGAGGATGTAAGTAGAGGAGTAATAATTAGGCATTGAAGTTAATGGCCCCACCAAACCACACCAGCACCGCACCACACCCGCTCTTAATCGGGTGTATCACGGGACCCTACGACTGGTGTGAAGCATCTTTTTTTATGACTGAAAATGTCTCAGGAGCAGTTACCCACGACTAAAGTCGCCATGCACTCAAATGTGCTTTGACTGAATTTACATGACTATAACTTAAGAGCAGTGACGTCCCTATACAGAATGCCGCCCCTAGGCAGCACCAAAATGCTGCCTCAATCTTGATACAGTATTTTTTATCATCCTTTCATGACTCCAATATCTAAGAAATGTGTTGTATGGATACATTACTAACAAAATATAAACTGTAATTATTCGCAAATCTGCTCGTGTCGTTTCTGGTCACCAAGGACGCCGAAGTGCAACGGAAATAAACTAGACATTGCGAACCCAACAAAAAATTACATTCCTGTTAAACCTTTTATGTTAATACCTTATGTTTCCAACCAGTAAGCGGAATTTGTAATGGAAAGATATTTTCGTTATTACTAAGTTTAGATAGCTATTTCTCCTCGATTTGCCGCCCTTTGGGTGACTGCCGCCCCCAAGCGACGCTCAATCTGCCTACTCCCACGGGACGTCATTGGTTAAGAGTACCCATGGGAGAGATGAGCACGTAGAGGCAATATTAATTCTAAATGCAATAAAATTAGCCTTTGTGGCGTCCAGATCGGATGGTCCAATGGGCCCAACAGCTGGTTGAACCGACTTGAACAGCTCTTCTCTTTAGGCAGTGAAATGTAATTATTAACCTTAATTACTTGTTTCAGCTGGTCAAAGCGCAGCTTGTGGCGTTGGCACCAGTGTGGCACACTGCGCCAAGGACTACGTGGAAAGTCTTCATCAGAATAGCCGAGCAACGCTTTTATATGGCAAGAACAATGTCATGGTGCAACCTGTAAGTGTACATCGTCTTTATGTGAGTCTCTCATGGCCCAGCAATTGTAGCAGCAATTGAGTAAATCTTTTTTGATTTCAGAAAGAGGTGCCAGAACCGATGGCAGGTTATTTGAGTCTCCATCAGATGGCTCAGTGCCTCATCATCAAATGGACTCCAAACCAACTCATGAACGGATTTGCAGAGAGCGAGACGCAAGACAAAAGGTTTAATATTAGTTTAAATAATTGGGTAACCTTCTCTGTGATTCTTCGTTGTAATAAAATTCCCATTATAAATCGAATCCATTTCAATCCAAACATTTAATTTTCTATTTAGGTTTATTCCTACTTCAAATCACAAATTTGATTTACAAGGTTTGACATGTTTTTGTATGCATAGGTCAATCCAAAGCAATGTGTAATTTCAGGCAACTAATATTGTAAGTATTATACAAAAGAATACCTACCTAAATGCAGAGATGCCACCGTTAAATTAATTACCTCCAGATGATGTCACTAAATAGTGGTAGAATTGAGAAACGCAAGTGACAGCTGTCAAAATTGTCATATATAATAGGTATCATAAATATACGGAAATACACAATAATATTGGTATATGTAGTATTGCATTTCATTAATTCGCATGCAAGATAAAATGAGCCTGAATTTTCAATTTCAATCGAAATAAAATACTTACTATATTTGCATGATTTCTATGTATGACATAATTGATTATATTATTGATAGCTGCCACTTACGTGTCTCAATTTATTCTGCCACTATTTGGTGATGTTTCTACTCACTAAATGATTGGTTTCAGACATTTAATGTTATGCAGCAGTTAATGCCACTTATGTACCTAGGTACGCCACTCAGAATGACTAAGCATCTCACCTTAAATTTGTACCTAATCGATATTTTACTATAAAGATTACTCTTAGAGCCCTATGCATAGCCATACTAATGTAAATAAATGGGTGTATTATACTTATAACATATAAATACATAATATATTCATATTAATAAACCCGGGTGTGATATATAAAAAAGTGTTTAAACCGTCTAATTTCAATATTATTATAGGAAAAATTACAGGCTTTAGACCCAATTTGATCATTTACATCAATTTTACAATAATATACTGACCACATGGCTATCTACTGACTGACTTTGTTCTAAGAATCTTAAAACACAATACTATTTTTTAATTCTAAAATATTATAAATAATAAACGCACTGGAAATTTTTTGATTCGCAAACCACCTCTGCTCATAATACATAAACCACTTATTTATGAACTGTCAAAGTGACACTCCTACTGTCACTTTGACAGTTACCTACCTAGTTTACTAGATTATAAATTATTGTGAAAAACCAACCAATATTGCATTATTGCATATTATGCTGCTGGAATAAACCTAAAACAATACGTTTTTTTTTATTTTGTGTTGCCATTATTTATTTTTTAAATTGACCATTATGTTTATCATTTTATTTCTGTGTAACCCACCCTTCATTGTTTTGTTAAATTTGCATGTAACCTATCATAGAAGAGCGAGTTGTCCTTCAATCTGTTATTATGAGAAGCCGGGCAAAGGATTGATGAGAAGGAAAACTTCAGAGTTGTTTTTGAATATGTGAGTAACGTTAACCGTTTGCCGCGTTACTAGCTTTCTGCTTTACGGCTGCTTTTTTAATCTAACCTAATGTTTTATCACTTACCCTGAGACTTACATATACATTATGTTGAAGATCGAAGATTGCTTGACACTGAAAATCAATTTTGGGTTGAAATAAAAAGATTAAAAGTATATTATGTACATTGAAAACACATCAGAAAAAATCTTGAAAACAATATGGTACCGAGCAGGGCTCGAACCTGTATCCAGCCAGTTCCGGCCAATGTGCCATACCAATTTAGCTATCAAGGAGGCCACGCAGTAACGTGTCGGCTTTTAATGATGCGGATCCCAGGTTTAAATACTGGATCTGGCAAATAGGCAATTTGTTTTTTAAATGTGTATTTGGATAAGTACTCAATTATTTTTTTTTGATCATGTCCGATCCTAAGAAGATCATTATGATCCTCTTAAGATCGAACATGGTGATCTCTTAGAATCATGATGAAATACAAGACGTCTTTATGAGATACTTTTAATATAGTTCCAAAAATAGACATTTTTTTCATAGAAAATCACGGCCTCCGGGTACCGTCATGCTAATACCTCCCGGTATGGTACCTTAGTACCTTGGTACCATGGTATCTTATAAACAGATTGTTTGTAGATTGTACATTGTAAAATGAAACTGATCTACGACCATACGACATATCAATAACCGATTACACTATTGTCGGTTAAAGAGCGTTAAAATAAACTTGACTGTACTGCCTGTAGGTTCGAAGTAAAAAGAGAATTGCAAGGAATAATAATTTTTTTAGAGTGACTATTACATATAGCTTTTATTTTTACTGACATATTATGTCATATTTTTATATTACTAATTCATAGATTAACTAGTCATTAATAGCTTGTGTGCCAACAGGTGGCAGTATAATAAATGTATATATATGGAGTGTGGTAATTAATACAAACATGATAGTATATATGTTACGCCGAATGTGCGAAATTGACTATTACATGAAATGTGCAAAATTTTGGCTAATTCATGTAATAGTCAAGCCCGTTGCCTTATTCATGAATTAGGTAAATTATCTGCCGAGTACGTGAATTCGCCAGGGTATGGATGTCAACATGACAGTAGAAAAAGTAAATTTAATACGGATGGTTTTATTAGTTATAATTGGACATAATATAATATAATATTATTATTAGGTTAGGTTAGGTTAGGTTAGGTTAGGTTTTTTAATTCTGAATTCAACTGAATGTCCATTTTGAGGTTAGCTAACAAGTGTCAACAAACTATCACAAACATACAATCGATCATACCCAAGCACGTATCAAATCGCGAAAATACCTTTTAATAAAATTCTTCCGTTATCATATTATAGTTCTAGATTTTTTTTGCGCATAGTAAATGGATATGAACGTCATTGTAGTTATTGATTGGTATATTTTTATATTATAATCAATGACATTTGACACATTTGGTTAGTTTGATTAGTTGCAATAAACACCACGGAGCGCGACCATCTATTTTGACCATAGATAATATACGTAAATTTTGACCAATCCATGAGCATTTGACACAATTTGTTTAGTTGCAAAAAACACCACCGTAGCGCTACTATCTAATTTGTCCAATGCATGAACTAGGCAGAAAAATTACTGCCGAATTCACGCACTCAGCAGATATTTTGTCTAATTCATGAATAAGGCAACGGGCTTGCATTTTTCATGATTTAGGCAAAATTTTGCCTATTTCGTGTAATAGTCAATTTCGCACATTCGGCGTAAACATATACATAAGACTTATGTCTATTTATCAATGTTTCTATTTTAATATTGTTGAGTATTGACCGTTGTCATTGATCGTTTGCGATCATGTGGGTTCACTCAACTGCTGCTTGTTAAATAATGTATCCAGATTTTTTTTTGTTTTTATGTATAAATGCACAAAGAAAAAAAGAAAAATAAATACAATGAAACCCCAGTTTTAGTTTTTTGAAAAGACTACCAACGGAAAACATTTTTTTTTTATTATCATAAATCATAATGTAAATAAATATCTTTGGAGCACATTATGTTAATATTGTGTTCTTTTACCTTTTCAAGAATGTTGCTTTAGGGACTGCAGACATGTCTATAAATAGAAACACACACTTTTTGAATTTATTTCAATGATTGCCATGTATTCATTGAATTGAATGTGTTCAAATAAATTGTTTTTTTAAATTTAATGCGTAATTTTAATTGAAGTTTGAAATTAAAATGTAAAACCGGGAATTACATGTACTAAATGCAACAGAACTGCAGAAACTACACGCAAAAACAGCGGGAAAACATGAAGTCCGAGCACGTAAAATTAGGTTTTGACTGAAATTAACTATTGAATATTGTGTGAATTTACTGTCAGATAATTTTGAAATGTCATCTGATTACCCTAATTTAATATATTAATATTGTTTTTATCGCTTTTATCCGTAATTATATAAAAGGGGTTATTTACACACATATAAAATAAATAACATAGAGAGTGTGTATCTGTCAATATAATTTGTTGTGTCCATAGCATGGTTAACAAAACGGCAGCTTCGCAGTTGAACCACAAAGTTGGCACAACTGTTTGTAGAATACATAATTATACTTATTTAGCAAATGGTGAACAACCAAATGGCCTGAAATTTTCTGTACTCGTTTCGTTTGTTCGATTAAAATTGATCCTAACCTAACCTTTTCCTTTGCAGTAGTTACTGGCAATATGCATTGAACGTGAGTCTAGAAGATGTAGTTTACGTGCACTGCCACCAGGGGGCTGAGGGAGGCGGGACTGTAGTCCTAGTGGGACAAGATGGCGTCCAACGGCCTCCAATTCATTTTCCAAAGGGTAAACATATTCTTTTTACAATATATTTTCCCTCTGATTAACGACGGTCAAAACATCGAGAGCGTCGACAGCTTCAAGTACCTGAGGGTACACATCACGGGAGATGACATTTTGCAGAAAGAGCTCGCTATCCGAATGGGAATGGCTGGAGCAACATTCAACTCGATGCGGAATGTCTGGGACTTACGATTGTACTCGGTCAAAACCAAATGCCGCCTATTCGACACTTGCATTCTGACAGTGCTGCTTTATGGTAGCGAATCATGGCACCTTACGAAGGCTCAGAGCAACCGTATACTGAGCTTCGAAAACAGATGTTTGCAACGAATGCTGGGTGTGCGGTGGTATGACTTTAAGAGCAACGAGGAGATAAGAGAAGGCACCAAGCAGCCTCTCATCACGTTGAAAGTGAAGAAGCGACGTTGGACCTGGCTCAGCCACGTGCTGAGGATGACAGAAGAGAACTTCAACCTAGCTTGCCTGTTCTTCAAGCCGACCGGATTCCGGCGTCCTGAGAGGCCGCTAAATACAATCTACAGAGTGTATACGGCGGACACTGCGATGGCTAGGTCATGTGCACCGTATGAATGACAATGAACCGGCAAAAAGAGTGATGTCCAGCAATCCAATAGGACGTAGAAGAAGAGGGAGGCCAAAGATTCGCTGGTTGGATGGAGCTGCCAGTGACTGCCGTATTCTGGGGGTACCAAATTGGAAAGTTGTTGCTCCCCTGATGATGATCAGGGAGGATCGGCGGAGCTACGGGATGCTGGTTTGACCTGGAACGAAGCATGAAGACCGGCGAGCGACAGGGATTCTTGGAGGCACCGCGTGGTGTCCATATGCTCCAGTTAAGGGGCGGATACGGCAAAAGAAGAAATCCATACACGTGTACAGGCGCTATAAGAATCAACAGCAAGTTGTCATTTGCATTGTATTTAATATAAACAATGGTGCCAACACAGAATATTAATTGTTTTAGTTACCAACTCAACCTACTATGTAAAACGTTTTGGTATAGATCTGGAATAGCTTTTTTACCTCTTTTTAATACAAACTCTTTGGTAGTAAATTATTTTCAGCATGATTATTGAATTGTTGAATGTTTTTGTTTAGGAGGGCATCTGCTGGCTTTCTTGAGCTGTTTGGAGACAGGTCTTCTTCCTCATGGACAACTCGATCCTCCACTATGGTCTCAGAGAGGGGCAGGAAAGATTCCTAATGTGAGGATAATTTATTGTAACACTATTTTGTAATACGCAATTATTGCACGGGTTTTACGTATTTATAGTTTTAGACATTTTAATGATTTTGATATGTTGCATAATTACTTTGCAGCCATAACCTCACAGTGACCTCTGTCCAGTTTTTGCAGAATATGGACATCTCCATAAGCGGCAGTGCATAATATTAGATTACTTCACAGCTTACGGAATATTCAAACTTTTTTGAGGATAGCTGGACTAGAAAGATTTATGTGAAGCCAATAACGTGGCATAATAACAGCGAAGTCGCCGTGTACATATAAAGCAACTAGTGACAGCGTGAAAAGGCGACTTTACTAGAGCAGACGCATGACATATGCTGATTTTATCACTCTACTCCGCGGAGAAAGTCACCTATCCCATCTCCAACCTAAAAGACACATTCGTCGTTGAAACTAGAAAAATGTGTAACTCAGTTTTAATCGAAAATTGACTTTGAATGCCATCTAGTGGCCGTTGTTAATATCGACCCATCTTGCAAATGATGTCATTCCAAAAAAATTGTAACATTGTTAAATCATGGATGATTTAACTCCAAAACCATATATTTGTATAAGAAACCATAATTTTTTTTGTCTCTCCTGTAAAGTAGTGTTTTTGGAGTTACACAATTTTCTAGTTTCAATAACGTTATGGCAGCTGTGTTGCGCATCATCGATTTCTACTCAGTTTTTCATGATATTTTTATTACTACAGGACAATTTTTTTGGGGTGAGTTAAGATAGTTTCACATCAATATGATGTTGTAGTTTCCAATCGTCGACAGCGAACTGAGCACCGCTAAAGTGTCCATCCACTAATTTCATCACTAAAATGCAAGTGTTTAACTTTCAGGTGTTGCCGCGTGGAAGGCTTCGCAGACGGCCTCTCCCGATTGTGACGGAGGGCAACCCCAACAATAATGACGATACAGAAACCGAGAACAATCCCTCGGCCGCTAATAATAACACAGAAAACCAGGCCACGGATTATGTCTTCAGGATTGTTAACAATAACATCAACCATCAGGAGTACGGCAAATATGGTGAGTATAACAATATCCAATTCATTTGGAACTTTATGCTTGTTCATATGAAAATGAAAATATTAGAACAGAAACAATTGGAAGAGGGGCCATCGCATGTAACGTTTATTTTCTTCGTGTTGATTTTCAGGCCAATACTTCTTCTTTGTTGTTCCCCCGTTGAATAATTTCTCGCCAAGTGAATTGTTCAGTCTTTATAATTGTGAAACTTCTTGACGAAAACGTGTGCTACACAGTCATTTTACATAGTCTATTCATGCACTTTGCCTTGTTCCTCTCATGGCCACCTCCACATCTTCACCACCAGCCACGTTTCCACGTCTGTTATGCAAGAGTATACTGTGGCGCGACAAACGTTAGGCACCCTTCAATGTTGTGCTGAACAACTCGCTAAGATGGTGGTTAACGTGCACTAGAGTTTGCGTCATTCCTATCTTAAAATAATATATTACGGTCAATCCTCGATGAGAAAAGACCTTCTCACTCGCCGTAAAATGATGCAAACTTTTTGAAAGCTGAGAAATTTTGCCTTGAAGATACCAAGCCATTGGCCGACCGGTCCAACTAAGAGTCGGAACGTGTTAAGGGGGGACATGCTCAGCGTACGTCAAAATGGAGCTTTTATGCTATTTTCAAAGCATGATCCTGGACACTCCTTAAACGTTGTAGATAATCTATTTACATAATTTTGAAGCCTTATTATCCTTTATATTTATTTTAAACATTTGATGACTGCATAAAGTATTTTTATTACATAAAATAGTATTCTTTTAAACCTCTCACTCTAATGTTTTAGATTATAGTCATATTTCAGTACGTCCATGTGAAGTGGTGTTAAGATTTTTTATATTTATTAATTTTTAAAACCATTAGTAAAATTTATGTCGACATTATTATAGTGAAATATTTACAATAAAAAATTATATTGATAATCTCTGTGATCCCAAATTTGACAAGAATTAGTCATTTTATTATTCAAAAAATGGGCAAGATTTACGCATTTAAAGACACTGATTATAAGCTATGTCTTTGACCATTCAAATTTGATTCTACGAATAATGTTTGCTTTATAATAATTATTGACGCTGAGCATGTGGGCCGTTAAAAAGATTTTCCCTTTCAACTGACATATGCACCGCAAAAGAGTACCGCCCGTCAATAAGGTTACCCATAAGATACCTGAAGCTGCTGACACTCATGATGGTATGTCTGTTCCTGATCAAACAGTTTGGGCTAAGACAGGTGCAGTTGCACAAAGCACTTGTTTCCTTCATATTTGAGGCCAATACGAGACAAATTACAGTGCAATTGACGTACCTACGTGTGTATTAATCATTATTAATGTTTACTTTTTTTTAGTGTCACGGCATTCTCTGATGGAGCGTGGTCCATCATCACCGCGGATTCCTCGCAAGCCGCTGGGCTCGGCCTCCACCACGGGCAGTTCCGAGAGTTCGAGTCTATCTCTTGATACACATTATTCCCCACCACTGCCCAGCCCACTGCCAGTTGACGTGCAGGTGAGGAAAGACTTCATTAAAGCTCTTAGATTATATTCATATTGTTTATGTAGATGTTGCATCAAATAATTAAAACATGGACCTAACCCAGCCATTTTTTATAATTTTTGAGAATCCTTTATTTGAGGTTAAATGGATACTATCCGTGGTAGTCGTAGGAGCTTACTGCAGTCAGAAAGAAGTGATGATGTTTCATAATGATGATTATTGCATTATTGCACTTTTATAAATGAGAGATGTATAATTTTGAATGTATATAATATTTCAGCCAATCACGCAGACAGCCTCCATTGCTCTGGTATGCACCACGATGCGGCGGCAGATAATTTCCCGAGCGTTCTACGGCTGGCTGGCGTACTGCCGCCACCTCTCCACTGTCAGAACGCATCTCTCGGGACTCGTCAATGCCAACATTGTTCCCTCGGGTATATTACTTGTAATATCATAGCTGAACGTTCATACATTTCATTTGTGCACTACATTATTTTTGGATTATCTTGTATTGAGTGCACTTGTGGTAAAGTGGAACAATTTAGTCTAACGTGCGCAGATGCGATTTCTTCTGGTGTGCATAAATTACACAGGGTGAATGTGATTATTGTTACGGTTGCTATTCGCGACTGCATTTACATCAAGTCTATTGCACCATTTTATGTTGTGCTGATGTATGCACTTTTAATTTGATGTACATATTACTTTTCTAATCGAACATTATTATAAATAATTAACAGTGGCACCTGTGAATAAAAACTATAACTATTTTGTCAGCACATTTTGTCCATTGTAGGGAACTGCAAATTTTTAAACAAAATTTCATTCACACAAAAAAATATAAATAATAATACAGTTTGTTGCCGAAAGATAACATCAAGCAATTCGTTAATGAAACCTTTTCTAAACGCTGTTTATTTACATTTTACAGATGGTACCACCGGCGGACTGACAAAAGAAAAATGGCTGGAGCTGACTGACGAAACCGGGGTCATCTCGAACAGTCTAGAAGTGTACAGGTTGACTTATTACGGAGGCGTAGAACATGAAATAAGAAAAGATGTCTGGCCATATCTTCTTGGACATTACAAGTTAGCTCATGCATTTGGATTATTAATTTAATATTCAGTAAATTTGTATGTCAAATAACACAAGCATGAACCCCTCCAAACTATTCTCCTATTGTCGAAAGAGCCTACTGCATGATGGTAGGAGGAAACTATGCCTCATGTTAAAATACGGGGATTTACATATTCTCTTTCTCTCACTCCTGCGGCTAACCATGTGTGATTCAATATGATTTAACTGATGCAACGAGATCACAATAGCTTCCTCTCCTGGTTCATTTGAAAACAACTTGCACGTAAGCTAGTTATGGAAATAAAAAAATGCGGCTGACCATGAGTGAATGATTAATGCTTTCAATTCAAAAACTCAATGAAATCAGATTATAAAACAATTAGAGAGATACTTTACGACCATTGTGTTAAATTTTGATGTTTTTTTAAATGTACGGATATCCAAATACACTAACAATCAGTAGCGAAGGGTGGAGGTAGGCTGTTAATATCCGCCATAAATAGTACACATTAAACTTTGTTAGTCATACGGATTTGTTTTTTTTTTTTAACTAAGACTACAATTTACAGATGGTGTCGGTTAGTTTTTAAAAATCAATTGAGCCCTGTCTAAACCAAACCATAATAGTTTTGGTATATTTTGGGTGATATGACAAAATTGTGCACACTTTTTCATTCATACTCATTTATTTTCGTTGGATTAAGAATACATATCACACGTGCTGTTAGTTAGTTTTTTAAAATTCATTAAGCCCTGCCTAAACCAAACTATAGTAGATAAAAAATATTATTCTATTTATAAAATATCCAAAGTGATGTATGATTTAATTGCATAATTTTAGATATTTTATAGACAGACGAGTATTTTTTGACTATTATCTATTACGGCTTGGTTTTCGCATGGTTTAATTGAATTTTAAAAAATAACCAATACCATCTGTCAATTGTTGTCTTATTTCAATGATAACAAATACGTATGACTGACCTACCTACCTCCATCCTTCGCCACTGCTAACAATCATTAGCTGGTAGTGCTGTCCCGCTTTGACAGTTCCCTTGCACAATGGTCGATAAGAATTTAGTGGAGTACTAAATTAGTTAAATAGTAATAACATTTATCAACATGATAATATCATAAAAAACACATTTTATACATTTTCACAACTCCGATGGGCCTATGGTGCAATCGACACGTTGGACATGCCTGCTCCAAATTGACAGACATGCAAGATTGTAATTATTGTTTACATTAACTAACATAGCACATGAATTTTACAAAAGCTATCAACAGGTTTACAATATCAATATATTTATTATGAACTATAATATAATTTTTCAGGTTTGGCTCGACAGCTGAAGACAGAAAGAATCAGGACGAGGCGAATAGGCGGCGTTATGAGACTACCATGTCGGAGTGGCTTGCCGTGGAAGCCATTGTCCGGCAGAGGGATCGTGAAGCGACGGCTGCTTCCATCGCCAGGCTCGCCGAACCCACCCTCGTTGAACCTAACCAAGAGGTGAATTATTACACTGATCTATATACTTACGACGCACAAAAACGTCATTTATTTAAAGCCCATAATTTTATATTATATAATGATGGTACGGTGTATTTGGCTGTTAATCTATTTGTCTTGTCACTGCTAGTTATTATGGCTTTATAATTTGAATGTTTTGGATTCGTTACTAGTCAACCATGATCATAAAACATATATTGTAATAAGTAAAACAATATTGTACATTCATAACAAATTCAGGTTTATGTTGGCAATATCTACGAATTTAACAATTTATGGAATTGACTGTTTGACTGAATTTGTGTCAAATCCTTGCATTTTTTGACAGATGCGAGCCAGTGTGGAGTTTACTACAAATGAATAAGCAATATAAAATAACTTACTAAAAACTTAAATACTAACTAAACTCTATAAAACATAGATATTGATACCAAATATTATAATGCCTGAATCCCCCATCAAAAATCCTCCAATCGACAGAGTTGGAAATATAATGATAATATTATTGTAACTGTAAATGAGTCAAGGCTAGACGAGGATGGACAGCGAAACAAACAAAAAGAAATTACCATTATCTATTTCTGGGTGGACGAAGTATCGAGAGTAGGTAGTACGGTCAGTCGGTAATCTACCCTTGAGCCTTGAACGTCGCCTGTAAATACGATTTGCCACCTTTTTGTGCCAAAGCGTGCGTAGGTATACGAATGTTATTGATAATCAATTGTTACTTGTCGAGCGAAATATACTTAAAGTCCCTGAATCAGTGTTTTTAATAAGTGGAAAAGTGTAAATCAACACCCATACCCTTCAATATATAATTCGGAACACTTTAGGTCAGATGAAAAATGCCAACTTTAAAGAAAGTTATCCGCAACGTCTTTAGGAATTAATATTTGTTTCTACCATGTAAATTTCATTTGGAAATATAAGTATGCATTTATTAACATACCTAATGACAATGATAGAATCCAAAAATAAAACATAATTAATTCTTGAGTAAAAAATCTGATGAAAGATTACTTACTTACTTTAAAAAAATTCACAATTAAATGAAATTAACTGTTATTTTAATAGAAATGAATTTCTTCAGGTATCCGAAGACAACTGTAGTTTCCTGTCAGACGACGAGAATCCTCCGGTGATGTCACCAGACCCCAGCGAACACCATGAAGTCTCCACCGGCACACCCTCTAACAAAGACGCGAAACAAAGAGTGACAGGCCTCAACGTTGAGTCATCAATTGACGACAATGTAGAAATGCCTGAGGATGTGGTATGCGTTGAAACTATCCACGAAGAAGGAGAGCATGAAATGGAAGTGGACAATCATCGCGAGGAGCCAGTTCAAAATGGTGAAATCGGTACTAGAAATGATATCTCAAAACAGAACCATTCCGATATTCGGCGGATAGCTGAAGGAATGGCACGCATAAACGGACATGTTAATTGCATTGATGAAGTAGAGGAAATGCAAGAGTGTGATGATAATTCGATAGGGGAAGACGTCACGATTAATATTCAGAATCATATGAGTGTGATTGTAACAAATCCATCGGTTGATATCGTGCAGGGTTACTCGCCCGTTGGAGCCGGAACTGGTGAGTCTAGAGTACAT
Source organism: Rhyacophila brunnea (assembly GCF_057557595.1). Classification (NCBI taxonomy): domain Eukaryota; kingdom Metazoa; phylum Arthropoda; class Insecta; order Trichoptera; family Rhyacophilidae; genus Rhyacophila; species Rhyacophila brunnea. The sequence continues at coordinate 14,442,830 of NW_028232893.1, read as the reverse complement.
TCTTCTTCTTTGCCTTTCAATGTTTCCTCTAATTTTTTTATTGTGTGTGGATCACAGTAGCAAGGGGTGAAGGTAGGCTGTTAAGATTCAATATAAATAGTGCATACTATACTTTGTCAGTCATACATTTATTTGTTTTCTTTGAACCAAGAATACAATTTGCAAAATATGCTGGTTAGTTTTTAAAATTCAATTAAACCCTGCCGAAATGAAACAATAATAGTTTAGGTATACTATGGGCTATCCGACAAAAATAGTGCACACTTTTTCATTCATACATAATTGTTTTTGTTGAACTATGAATTTTTTTTTAAATTTTTTAAAATTCAGCTATATATAGCAAACCGTAATCGATAAAAAATATTATTCTATCTATAAAATATCTAAAATTATGTATGGTTTCATGACATACTTTTTGATATTTTATAGATAGAAGAATATTTTTTGACTATTATCTACTATGGCTTGGATTAGAAAGGGTTTAATTGATTTTTAAAAACTAACAAATATTATCTATACATTGTAGTCTTAGATCAATGAAAACAAATATGTTTGATAGACAAAGTTTAGTGTGCACTATTTATGCCAGATCTTAACAGCCTACCTCCACCCTTCGCTACTGACGTATCATAAACTCGTCTTCGCAGTAAATTTTGTTAGTATATAAAAATTGTGTGCATATATTCACATTTTTTTTAAATTCTTAGATAAATGAACTATTCAAATTATTATGCTCTAAACGAAAGTACCTTTCTAAATCCCATTTCACACACAGGATACTTTATTACCACAAATAAAAATTCACAAGATAATTTTAAATTAATTTGAATTTAGAAAACACGAGTCCATGCTGTAAGTCGCCGCTGTGCGCATTAGAAGAGGAACACACGTCGGCAGGTGCTTCATTTGACACCCTGGAGCCTGGTCCGGCATCCCTCCAAGAGACGAATAAAGAGGGACCCAGGTCCAACTGCGTCTCTCCAGCTAGCTCTAATGGAGGGGTTTACAGTGTAAGTTTTCATTTTTTGTTCTATTCGTTAACTTCATTGCACAAGTGAACCAAATGATTTAGATAATATTATAATGTAAAACTTCCTAGAGTACTATAGTATATGTAAATATTCAAACCTGATACCTTGTAGGTTTAGGTTGGCAGCATTGTCGACTTTTTCTTGATGGTATGCAGTAGAGGTGTTAACTTGGCATGCGTGTCTTTGGTAATTTACAATTTTTTAGACATTCGAATTCGTAGTCAAACATCTCCTCTATGTTTAAAACTTACCACTATAGTATGTGGTGGCAAAAGTTAAGATAGAAACAGTGCACTATATTATCAATGGGCTTTAACTGCCGCTACACAAGGGTTACATGTAAATTGTACATATTACATTTCAAAGTAGCACAGTTCGCCGTGACCTTTCTTATCGGAAAGAGATGACCGTATACTATACAGTATACAGTCATCTCTGATTTTTCAATTCTGTATGAGTCAGAGTATGGACCTAATAGGTTGAGCAAGTGACTGACATCCATTTCTCGTAAAAACAAAAAATCTGTTAATACCAACCTCCACCCCGTGGAGGCTCATATGACCTTATTATGTTCGGACATGGTCCAAAAATGCCTTTTATAAAAAGTCCAATAACATCTTCAAAAACCCGTGCACCTAAGCTAAGTGTTTATTGATAGTGTTTTTGTTCTTAAAATAGATTAATGGTTTTATGTGACGAAATCAACCGTGATCAGATTTTATTATACATTACATACTAAGTATATAAATAATATTTTTATTTCTGCGTGAGCGATCGACAAAACGTTAAGTTTCTCCTATTTTCAGTGGTCCGCAGGTTTAAAAAGGTTTAGAAACACTGGTTTAAACAGTATGTAAGCATACCCAAGAGAAAGATACGTAGTTGACTAAAACCACAGATAGTTGGTAATCGGGACATCTTCTATTGGCATTTAAAGAAACAAGGCGTGACATAATAATATAATATACAAATAATGCAGCAATTTTTGTTTTAATTTTTAGAATGAGCTTCTGGAAAATTTTGGCCTGAACCTTCACAGAATCGACAAAGACGTTCAACGGTGCGATAGGAACTACTGGTATTTCACTGGAGACAACTTGGACAAGTTGAGAAACATCATGTGCACGTAAGTTATTTAAGAGATAATTTTTTCAACAATTTATCTTTTAGTTTACGGCTAGCTCATTTTAAAGAGTTCAGAAACAAGTTGCAAATGTAAGAAAAATTCTCTGCCGTATATATGAACCGATCAGGGACGGCACCAATTGGAGGAGAAGATATAATGCTGAGCTCTACGGACTGTACGAAGATTGCATCGCAGTTCAATCAATTAAGATTGGGAGACTGCGATGGCTAGCTCATGTGCACTGTATGAATGATAATGAACCGGCAAAGAGAGTGATGTCCAGCAATCTAATAGGGTATAGAAGAAGAGGCAGGCCAAAGATTCGCTGGTTGGATGGAGCTGCCAGTGACTGCCGTATTCTGGGGGTACCGAATTGGAAAGCGGCCACACTGGATAGGGGCAGGTGGAGGGAGCTGGAGGAGGCCAGGACCCACACCGAGTTGTCGCGCCCCTGATGATGATGATGATTCAGAAGGGTGGGATAATAGTCAAAAAATACTCGGCTATCTGTAAAATATCTAAAATTATGCAATTAAATCATACATAACTTTGAACATTTTATAGATAGAATAATATTTTTTATCTATTATAGTTTGGTTTAGGCAGGGCTTAATGAATTTAAAAAAATAAACCAACAATATGTGTAATATGTATTCTTAATCCAACGAAAACAAATAAGTATGAATGAAAAAGCATACACAATTTTGTTGTACCGCCAAAATATACCAAAACTATTATGGTTAGGTTAGGCAGGGCTTAATTGATTTTTAAAAACTAACTAGCACCATCTGTAAATTGTAGTTTTAGTTCAATAAAAACAAATACGTATGACCAACAGAGCTTAATGTGCACTTTTTATGGTGTATCTTAACAGCTTTCCTCCACCCTTTGCTACTGTTTCCTCTATATGTCATATGTGGTAAATTATATATTGTTGTAAACATTCCAGATACGTATGGGAGCACATGGACGCTGGTTACATGCAAGGAATGTGCGATCTAGCCGCTCCTCTTTTAGTGTTATTGGATGATGAGGCACCAGCGTATGCCACATTCTGTCACCTCATGACGAGGATGCTCGATAACTTCCCTGCAGGCGGTGCCATGGATGCTCATTTTGCTAATATGAGGTTGGTATCTCTACGATAACTTAGACTAATAAATATGGAATCTATATTACTGCACTAAGTATAGCAGTTCCAGACCATTTTTAGTAGTTGAATTGGTAACTATAGAAAAATTAGTATTCTCCGTTCTAGCATACATGCTTCGGGAGCTTACTGACTTACATGCTGTGTTTTCATAGCAATTTTATATGATTGTTCATCTAAATTGTTGAAGAACATTTTTCAAAATATTGAGCGATCATGTCAGAACTATTTATTAGATGGCTTAGATAATGAACATTGTATCGATCATAGCGCACGCGGTTGACTAATCATAAAGTGTCTACCTCCAAAGTTTTCCACTATTGTGGTATCAAATTCCTCATCTTGCCAATTGACATCTTGTCTATTCTATGTATATTTGGTCCAGAACATGGATCCAATCAGCTGAGCAACTAGCGAACAACCTTTGTTGTACATCTATCTATAGACTTGTCGCGGATAGACGTAGTTCTTCACCTGTTCTATACACCACTAATGGAAAGAATATTATTTGTATTGGTAAAATAATGTTAAACAACAGAACAGATTAACACAATCACTGCATACCTTTTGATTAATTTTTAATTACCACATTTAAGAATAGATAGAGAGACAGTTTTAGTTTATTTCGGGCTATAAAATGCAAAGGATCCAAAGCTCACTGAATGCTCTCAAATACTAGATACTAATATTGAATATGCGTTTCGTTTACGTGATAAACTTTAATGTATATTATGATACAGGCATTAATTACTATTGAAAATAACATATTCTTTAACACATGTTTAAGTTTAAATCAATATTTATCCACACTTGACTTACAGCCACACCCAGGTGCTCAAAACCCGCAATCATGAAAAATCGACTTGGTAGTTGCACCTTTTAAATGGTTTTGTATTGTTGTTTTCAGATCGTTAATACAGATCCAGGATTGCGAGATGTACGAACTGATGCATGCCCACGGGGACTATACTCACTTCTACTTCTGTTATCGCTGGTTCCTCCTCGACTTCAAACGAGAACTTCTCTACCAGGATGTGAGCACATTTTATTGATAATCCATAGTTTAGTACTGATATTTCCATTGCGATAATTTCACATGAAATATGTCGGTTTAAAGTAGAGTATCCACAGTGAGAGTTTTGACTCAAAAGACATTTGCTAATAAGTGCTATACGCATGTTTTAATTATACTCAAATTACATAAAATGACGTTAACTATACCAACCATATGGCCCTGATAATCTATGGCAGGCGTGTCCAATGTCTATCAGCTGAATTTGAAGGGCAGCATTAATTATTCCTATTTTTATTTCCTTAAGTTTACATAAAATTCGTTTTCAAATTAACAATGAGAAAGTGACCTCCGTATCGCCTTATTTGTATTGCATCACTCACGGCGTGCTGCAGAAGTGAGAGAAAGAGGAGGTGTGAATCCCCCACTTTAAGCCGAGGCATAGTTTAACATTACCGTCACAGAGTAGGCTTTTGAATTAACTGGGCTTAATTAAATTTAAAAAACTAACCACTACCATCTGCAATTTGTATTCTTAGTTCAATGAAAACAAATAAGTATAACTGACCAAGTTTAGTGTGCATTATTTATGTCAACGTCCAAGATGGCCGAGCGGCTTATAATGCCGTGGGTCCCAGGCTCGAATCCTGGGTCTGACAAATACACATTGTTACTAACATCCATTTCTCGTATAAACAAAAATCTCTTAATACAAATCTCTACTCTGTAGATACCCATATGATCCTATTAGGATCGGACATGGTCAAAAGAAAAAAATTATGTCGAATCTCCACAGCCTACCTCCACCCTTCGCTACTAATGTCCTTTGGCTTGGTACCTGCGATATGTACCTGTCATTATGGGAATTCATGAAAAGTTGATAAACTTGCTTATATTTTACAGGTTTTTGCAGCATGGGAGATGATATGGGCCGCCCGGCACATCTCATCTTCACATATGGTCCTCTTCTTAGCACTGGCTCTGTTGGAGTCCTACAGAGACATAATCATATCTAACAGTATGGACTTTACTGATATTATCAAATTTTTCAACGGTGAGTTCTTACATTCTTGCTAGTACTAATCTATGTGTCTCTGATAATTAAATTAATAGCGCCTGTACACATAGGTACATAGATTTAATAGCAGCAATAGTGCATATAGGCAGTAACTATTTACACGTAAAAGTGCTAACTGTCTCTTCAATCTCAATCTCATTCTTCAAGAGTAGCGAGACGCAATGTTGTCATTTTATGGTACTATTTGACAGGTCGTAAAATTCAGTGAACCTCAAAATGAGTCTGTCCGTGGTGTAATTGGTTTTTTTACTGGCAGGTTCGCCACTATCGTTCTAATGCACAGATGCTGTCACATGAAAATTCAGAAGCTTCCGAACTTTTTTGATTCTTGCATGCAATCTTGCAACTGCAGGAGAATACATGTTTACACTTACATTTTCTTGTTATGGTCGCGATAATAGTTACTGTCAGCAGTAAATCCATGCACGTGTAAACATGGTACCTATCACTTTATACTAAATATCTTGTTAACAATATAGATTTTATATTAATTAAGTATTTTTTGAATTTCAGAAATGGCGGAGCGTCACAACGCACCTGCTGTATTATCGTTGGCAAGAGACCTCGTCCTACAGTTGCAGATATTAATCGAAAATAAATAAATAAACTATTCATTCCGAATACATAATTATTATAAAGTATGCCAAAATTTGTATTGAATATCACATTTTAACAAAAATTAGACAGAATTCTAAATGCAGGCATGTAATACCGCCTTTACATTTTATTTAAAAAAAAAAATGCATTGATTCTTAAGGGCATGTGCACACAATATAAGGATTATTAACTATTTATAAAAAGACATTCTATTTATTAAATTAGATAGCTATATTAATTATATTATCACGAAATACTTTTATCAAATCTATTTTTAAATATTAAAATTCAACCTGTCTTCCATGAATTGGGATTTAACGTATTTTCAGTAGAAATGCACTTGTTCTTTCTTTGTCTCTTACCACGCGTGCACACAAACAAATACTATGAGGGGGGGTTAATAAAATCTAAACAATGCATTGATTTTCAGGGACATTCATCATACCCAGACACTCCACACTTTGAGTTTAGCGATTAAGATCTGACCTGTAGCTATAAACTACGGATGCTCACCTACGAGTTGCTGTGACCTTAAGTTATTTTATGTTAATCAAAATTGAACCAAATTGCGCCGCAAAGGTATTATCAATTAATTTTATGAGAAAAGCAAATAAAAATAGGGCACTTAACTAAATTGCGACAGGATATATTATTATTATAACAAATATTGATAATTTTATTGGCTCTAGTTATTTTTTTAATAAATTATTAATAACCATGTCCTTGCTTTTTTGTACAAGGTTTTTGTTAGTAATTTTGACCAATCACAAACACCCAGGCTTTGAGAAAATCACATAAATATAATATTGTGTCCTGGATGGCCAGCGCCTTACGCACTGCTCCTCGCGAGCCACCTATTGGCCCTGGTTAAAGGCACGGCTCAACAAATTTTAAGGTTGTAAACCTACTTACTATGCTTTAAAAGCCGCTTGATAGCTCTAATCATCCGAGCCATGATCCTCAGTCATGACGTCCCAACGAAGAAGAAGAACTTATATGCTATTCATTTAAACAGTTTGTATTTTTTTCGTTGTGTGCGCGCCTGGTAGTTATCTTTTGTTTCACGACAAACAACAATGGTGGACAACAAAAGAGGGAACGTAATTTTAGTCCAGAAATAGAGTATGAAGCACGCAATTTGATACAATTTTCTATAATTTACATTTTGCTTCAAGTCTGTAATACATTAATGTATGTGCTTGTATAATTTCTAATGCAGAGGAACGATGCATAACACTCCAAACTATAATAAAACATATCAAAATCTCAAGTATAAAGAGATCACTCAAATTATCGAATTTAATACGGGATCACTTTTCCCTTTGATCAATCTTAAATCACAAATTTATCATGGATCATTAATTATTAATATTCACTCACAATTAAACTGCTCATATTTCAAATGAATACTGTGTGAATCAGTGTCTAATGGTGGAGGTAGGCTCTTAAGATCCGACATAAATAGTGCACACTTGACTTTGTCTGCCATACAAATTGCAGATAGTAATAGGGTTAATTTTTAAAAATCAATTAAACCCTGCCTAAACCAACTATAATAGTTTAGGTGTACTATGGGCAATCCAACAAAAATAGTGCACACTTTGTCAGTCATACTTATTTGTTTTTATTGAATTAAGATTATATCGTCGGTTACTGCCAAAAGTTGGTAAGTTTCAAAGTCATGTTATGGAGTAATTGCAATTTTGAAAATGTGACATATTCCTCTAAAATCAGCCATAATGCTAATAATTTCTATGTGCGTGCATGTTCTATATATCAGATGGCATTGATTTTTTTTTCTGGGCTACATACATATTTATTATATAGACACATAATCCATTGTTAATTCTAATAATTAATACCTAAATTTTCGACTTACCAACTTCTGGTTGCAATGATGTTGTTGGTTAGTTTTATAAAATTCACTTAGTCCTGCCCAAACTCAACCATAATAGATAAAAAATATTCTTCTATCTATAAAATATCTAAAGTTATGTATGATTTATTGGAATATTTTTTGACTATTTTCTATTAAGGCTTGGTTTACATAGGGTTTGACTGAATTTAAAAAATTAACCAACCCTATCTCTAATTTGTTAGTTTAGTTCAATGAAAACAAATACGTATGACTGACAAAGTTTAGTGTGCAGGATTTATGACGGATCTTAACAGCCTACGTCCACCCTTCACCACTGGTGGTGAAACCATGACGAATACTGGAAGATGTTGCATAGAATAATAATTGAACTAAAGAAAGATTAAAAGCGTATAGCAGTAGAGGCCAACCATAGACGGAAACATGACGTAATGCTAAACTTATAATATCGATTCATGGAAATATATTTACATTATCTCATATTTCACACTGAAGTTGATTTACTCAACTTGGTGAGCAATTCACATGTATTCTTTCAAACCTCAGCTTCTCAATTAATGCCTCATTCTTTGCCCAAATACTATCATCTAATGGTGACATAACTCTCAACTGTCACCTACATAAAATAATATAAAAATTTATAAAACAATAATTGTAGCAATTTGATTTTAATTGTGTATACTTGATGTGTCTCAAATATTTCGCGTCAAATTGATTAATGCTCCAGCCATTCCCATTCGGAGAGCAAGCTTTTTTTAAAAAGTACCATCTCCTGTGATATGCACTCCCAAGTATTTAAAATTGTGTACACTCTTGATGGTTTTCCTGACGCTAATCAGTGGGAAATCTGGATCAGGACAGATAAAACGTTGGTTTTCACTGCATTCGTCGGTGAACAATAGTCGTGCGATAAAATTTATTGCATATCAAACAAAAGCTAAGAGATACGTTGACAGTTCGCATTCAATATTTAATATGTACCTTTATATTACTTATACAATTATTTTTACAATCGTATTCTCATCACGATAAACTTATCACTAATTATAATATAGATCTGACTTATTACACCTATGGCTTAAACATATATTTTTAAAATTGGACATGTTCCTAAGAATTAAACCTATATTTTATCGTTAGCTGTTAAATTATGAGATACAATTTATTCTAGCTTATTCCATAATAATTATATCTTCAAAATACCAAATTATTACCGCCAAATAACATCGATTAGGTACTTTATTTTACTAAACAATGTATATGATTATTTGTAAAGTGAATACAATATTATATTAATTACAATGTACTTCATTATTTGTAAGTTATAGAGAAATTGCTATTTATTTTCGATAGATAAATTTAATTACTACATAACATTATCTTTAAATAGTCAAATTACTTTCTAAGATATCAAATTTTAAGATTAAAACAATTTTAAATACATGTTAACATTTTTAAATTTCGAACAAATAAAATAATATATTATTCAGCCTGTAAAATTTTAATTAATGAAATATTTATTTTATATTTCGAAATATTTTTAATGACATTATTAATTCATCCTCATATGTCCATTCATTCTTTGCCAAAAGTATTTAATTTATGTAAGTAACTGTTTTTGTTTAACCGGACGTATGTCACAAACGCGTTTACGCGCTCTACAAATCCGTGCATTCAAGGCTGACCATAAAAAATGAGCATGTATACACACTGTACTTTACACTGACTACACTAGCCCAGTTCGGTTGTATTAAATAAATTAATATATTGTACACAATATACTGTCATCTCTTGTTATCATGGTGACATTCTTAACCGATATACCAGTCTTTGTGATATACTTTTCTAAATAATGATGTTTCTAAGGTTTAACTTTTTCATAGAAATTCGTGGCCCGCCGGGTACCATCATTCTAACACCTCTCAGCATTTAAAGGCACAAAGACACCTCTCAGCTTTTCTATGCCTCACGATCTGACAGGCCGCAGATTTTTAACGACACACGTGGAATGTAGAGCGAAGCTCTTACTAAAATTGCTGTAATATCGATAATTTGTGGCTTAGTATTTCATAATTATTCAAACAGACATCAGATTATGTAAATCATTCGACAGTGGTTAGTAATTTGAGTATAAAGTCGGACGAGATAACTCGCGAAATTTGAATGTGCGGCCTGTCGATCACTGCCTCATAGAGCGAGATGACTCGTTGAAGGCATAGAACCGGTTAAGATGAAAATGTATTTTTATTCTTTTTATGAATATAAATTGAATGTCTATATGTATTCATAGACCAAGCGATGTTTAACTTTTTCTTGCAATCAATGAAAGTTAATTCATGTCTGTTTATCTTATTATGATTAAGATTTTCAAAGCTACTCTGCTGAATTACGGGGTTACATGTAAATTGTGAATGTGTGAAGTGAATGTATACGATTTTTACATGTTCACAACTCCCATGGGTTCATGGTGCGATCGACCCGTTGGACATCACGGTTACCTAAATTGTAGGTATTACATTTCACCGTAGCACAGTTCGCCGTGAGCTTTCTTATCGGAATGAAATGACCGTATACTATAAGGTCATTGCTCATTGTTCGTGGAGTATTGCAGACAATAATGTTCCTTCAAGAATGAAAACCTAACCTAACCTTTTTTTAAATTTGTTTGCCGCCGGCTTCCTGTAAACCGACAAGAACCGTATTTTATTTAGACATGAATTTTATCTCAGTAGTACACGACCCAAAGAGGTTGGACGGTCTTTAATATACGACCATATATTTCCGATGCATTTCACGGTGAAGTATGATACGGCGAACTGTATACGTACAAATTTCTGGACATGGAATTACGGATACAGATGTGTTGATGTTATGAATGACAACTCTGGTTTCTGAGGCGGAACATTGAAAACCATCAACTGTCACTGTTACAACTGTTGCTGGTGTAATGAAAAATGAATCTTCCTAATTCTAACTATCAATGTAATATCATTTCCACAACGTGTCCGCTTTTGTAGTCAGGGTTAATTCTTGGAAAAAAAAATCGAAACCTCTTCGTGAGGCAGTCAAGTTTCACATCGGGATTGTACAGCCAATAAAACAAAAACAAAAAAAATATTAATACACTTGATTCATAGATTGTCAGGATTGGTAATATTTTTAATTTTAATTAAAAAATTTTAATAGTTTGTAATTTTTAATGAAATCATTTTCTTTGTACATATTATGTATCGCGTGATCTATTAATACATACATTTATAACATTCTGACATAATAATTAATATGTATTATCCTAGTAAGATATTAAGGGGGGACATGCTCGTCGAAGGTCAAAATTGAGTTTTTATTGTATATTCAAACCATGATCCTGGACACTCCTTAAACGTTGTAGATGATCTATTTATATAATTTTGAAGCCTTATTATCTTTTATAGTTATTTTAAACATTTGATGACTGTTCGAAGTATTTTTGTTACATAAAATAGTATTCTTTTAAACCTCTCGCTCTAATGTTTCAGAATATAGTCATATTTCGGTACATAACTGTGCAGTGGTGTTAAGATTTTTTACATGTATTAATTTTTAAACGTATTTATAAAACCATTAGCATAATTTATTACGAGATAATTTTTGTAAAATATTCACGATAAAAAATTATATTGATAATCTCTGTGATCCCAAATTTGACAAGAATTAGGCATTTTATTATTCAAAAAATCGGCAAGAATAACACATTTCAAGATGATTCTAAAGATACTTATTATAAGCTATGTCTTTGACCATTCAAGTGTGATAAACATCTTATGAATAATGATTGCTTTATAATAATTATTGACCTAAGAATAAGGTAGTGTTTTTTTGAAATACGCCATTTCTTTTGTCATTCCCCAGTGGTTAAGCTACAACATACGGCCGTAGCCATAAATTAACAAACTATAATTAAAGTAGGAAGTAAAATAATATTAACGCGCGTGTTTGAACATGTACCGTTTAAAAAAAAAATTAAAAAAATTCGGTTAGGTACATGTTCAAACACGCGCGTTAATATCGTTTTACTCCCTACTTCAATTATAGTTTGTCATTTTATGGCTACGGCCGTATGTTGTAGCTTAACCACTAGGGAATGACAAAAGAAATGGCGTATTTCAAAAAAACACTACCTTATTCTTAGGTCAATAATTATTATAAAGCAATCATTATTCATAAAATGTTTAACACATGTGAATGGTCAAAGACATAGCTTATAATAAGTATCTTTAGAATTATCTTTAAATGTGTTAATCTTGCCGATTTTTTGAATAATAAAATGCCTAATTCTTGTCAAATTTGGGATCACAGAGATTATCAAAATAATTTTTTATCGTGAATATTTTACAAAAATTATCTCGTAATAAATTATACTAATGGTTTTATAAATGCGTTTAAAAATTAATAAATGTAAAAAATTTTAACACCACTGCACAGTTCTGTACCGAAATATGACTATATTCTAAAACATTAGAGCGAGAGGTTTAAAAGAATACTATTTTATGTAACAAAAATACTTCATGCAGTCATCAAATGATTAAAATAACTATAAAAGATAATAAGGCTTCAAAATTATATAAATAAATTATCTACAACGTTTAAGGAGTGTCCAGGATCACGGTTTGAAAATACAATAAAAACTCAATTTTGACCTTCGACGAGCATGTCCCCCCTTAAATTATAATGTAATTACATATATACAAAAATAAATATCTCTCGACATTTGTTAAATCTATCATGAAATCAAAAATATATCTGAATATTTCAATCAATCTGTAATAATAAAATATAAATAATTATAGGGAGTCAATTTAAAAATATATCCTGATAACAATTTTTTACATCACTAAAATAAAATATTATTTTACCTCTGCTTTTCTAAAAATACTGTTATTAAATAAAAAATAAATATTGACATTATATCTTTCTATTGATTTTTTTTGTAAATAATATGACAAATATATTTTGATATCAGAGAAGTGTAATATTTACATAAATAAATATATATTGTATTTAAATAATTATTGCAATGAATGTTGTAACATACAATTTAGTGTAATCTCATTTTGAAAGTTAACTTTTATCATAATGTATTTATTATTCATTTAAAATATATTGGTGTTAAAAATATGAAAGTTTTAATTATTATTATGAGACTAAAGATGTTGAAAAAATCTTCTTCTAGTCTATATTTTTTTTTTCGACCATGTCCGATCCTAATAGGATCATATGGGCCTCCACAGAGTAGAGGTTTGTATTAACATTAAGAACTTTATCATTTCATCGATCCAGCGGCCTCTAGGTCTACCTTGCGGACGTTTTGTACTTCTTGGATACCACTGGATGACTAGATTTGTCCAACGATTGTACTTTAATAAACTCTATAATTATAGAGTTTAAATTCAAGTATCAAGTTTATATTGACAAGAGTAATTAATGGAATTGGCTGAATCTAAAATTACATTAAAATGCTTGCTTTATTAACAGACGCAGACGGTATAATAATAGTGTGAAATTTGCCACAAATGAATCAGTAATGGGAAATGAGCTAATTTAAATGTTACTCCAAGTGCAAGAGTCCTTATTTCAGTCTCACTTTCATACGTTTAGTCTTCTTATATGTGTTAGGTACTTAATATTGTCATAACAATACCAAATTATGGCTACAAAGGTTCCTGTAAATGAGCATCAAAAATTGCAGATTGCCGATACAATTGCCAAAAAAATGGTGAAACTATTGTCTAGTGGCTGGGCAATGTGTGGACACCGACATCAATGTCAGGCAAGTGAGGCCGATGTATTTTGTGCGTACACGTGACTTGAGATAAAGCAACAACGGCCGATAATAAAGTTTCTGCAGCATAATAATATATCGTCCTAAATAACCACATAAACAAATCCAAAATAAAAGAAGGATTTGGATCCGGTCCTACTTACACAAACGTGGAACAATTTAATCCAGGAATTAGTTATTAGCCAAGTCTACACTCGGGACTTTTCCGTACGTCTCACGAATTTAACACAGGGCATGCGTCGTCGGCCCTCAAATCGGTTTGAAAATGGCCACCATTTTGTGATGAAAATGCTAGCGTACTGCGATCCAACTGGCTTGGATTTCTGTTCAACACCCCAGCAGCTTCGTATTTCTTCGGTAAGATTAGGGTAGTTCGTGCAGTTGCTTGTCAATAAATATATTTATTTGAGTCTATTGGCAGAATAGTTGATCATATTGGATGCATATTGAGTATTGAAATATTACGATTTTTTTGCAAAATGTCGACAGAAATGATGACAATGAATTTTATTGAGTGTAGGGCACATTGCGCATTATGGGATATAACACATAAAGACTATACGAACAAACTGAAGTGCAATGATGCCTACATATTATTGGCAGGAAGGTGGTGTATGAATATGTGAAGGCAGGTGTATTATCTATGACTTAACGAAGTGAAAGCTGTGATGAACGAATGTAGACAGTAAAACAGATTCATCTCCTCTGCGCATGCACAAAACCTCTTGGTGTAAAACCAAAATTTAAAAGTTGAAGAGGAAGTCAGTGTTGAAGTGACTAAATGTGGACTTAGCTATTGGTAATTATTTATTTAAAAACTTCCTTCTTTCGACCGTGTCCGATCCTAATAGGATCATATGGGCCTACACAGAGTGGAGGTTTGTATTAACAGATTTTGTTTTTACGAGAAATGGATGTCAGCCACTTGCTCAACCTATTAGGCCAATACCCTGAGACACAAATTGAAAAACAATATGTATACTTGCCAGACCCAGGATTCGAACCTGTGACCCACGGCATGATAGTCCAATGCTTAAGTCGCGCAACCACCGTGGGCCTAGCATAGTCTATATAGATGGAGTTTAAATGTATGAAACTGAAGCAAAAAATAGGACCCAATCCACTGATTAAGTTAGCTACAAATAGTGACTTTGCATTACCCGTTTATTTGCATCTAACTTCACACTAGTTCTTTGACATTTATTTGCCAATTTGCAGAGCGTATGAAAAGACTCTGTCATAATGAATAGATAAGCAGCCAATAATACTACACTTAGCATTATTTAGTTGAAAAATCCTGTAAAATTTGTGTAAAACCGTTTACAACTGCACTCGAGTAAGTAATCACAATAAACATAAAAATCAATGGATCGTGAGTAAGAAAATTGCAATGGTAACTGAGTGTTTGTGAAGTTTACCAACTAAACAATAACTTCACGCGCTTGCTAAATAAATACGAATGTCATAACAGAAATAATATTTAGAATTCTTTCTATTTATAGTCCAAATTCTTTGTATGAGACTTATTCAAAAAGAAATGCACTTGTTCGGTGCATTCCATTTCGACTGAGAACTTGGCCTTAGGGTGTCCGAGAAATTCATGCTGAAGCTGTTAACGATAGCAACTTTGTCTGCAAGTCTTGCAGGACATGGTGGACTAGTTTGTCAGGCTCTCCCGACCATCTTCGGCTGTTCTCCAAGAAAACATGACGTGTAACCGCAATGATTCAGCTGTATCACAAGGCCCCTATATTTGGTGTGAAGCATCACCTATTGGTTTAAATCTGGGAATGTTTCAGGAACAGTTTGCATCAAGACTGAGATCACCACACACTCAAGTGTACTTTGACTGAGTTTACATGACTAAGAGTACCGATGGGAGACAGAAGCATGGAGAACAGACGAAATTATTAAAAAAAATATATAAACGAAAATCTAATATCAAACTGCTATCTAGGTGAATAGATCATCACATTCGCTGTATGACTCTCATGATGCAATAACTCTGCTGGTGGCAATAACTCTGTTCAACCAAATCGCTTCGAATGTTGATATATTCCATCTACGTGAGACTAGACTAGAGATATAGGTGGATGTTATTTTATAAATTCTTAAAATAGGGTCTGCTTAACTCATCTGGTGTACTTCCTTGTACCCATATATTTTTTTTGTATTTACACATTTATACTGTAGAATAACTTAATACTGATCTATCTCTTTTGTTATGTACCTAATATTGTTTTAATAATATTTCATTGTTTCTAAATGTCATGTTGTGAACGTCTTAAACTTATAATTTGTAATGTCCACAATATGTAAAATAAATGAATTGAATTGAATTGACACGGCATTTTTTTAAAAAGCAACAAATCTGCCTTTGTAAGGTCGACCAGCCTGGTTTGAGCAACTCTTCATTTTCAGTACACATTCAGTACACACCCAGAGAATGTGGTTTGCATCCTTTACTTCTCAGTCACATTGGTCAGGTAACAAGTCCTAGCTCATAGAGCTTGCCAGTGAGACCATCATATCCAGTCAAGAATAATTGACCGGTGTCAGTGGCGCACCCAGGGGGGGGGGCCAGGGGGCCTTGGCCCCCCCCAAAATATGAAAATCATCAGAATGATTTTACACATTGAAATCGAAAGCCAATAAACTATACCTTGGGCTTAGACAAACAACATGGCAAAAAATGATTTGTAATTCTCCAGCACCCTTTTTAGTAAAATTTCTTAGATTTTAATTTCTAACACAAAAATTTCGAAACACTAATGTCAGGTTTTTTTAGAAACCCGTTCCCTAATGAAATTCTCGGTGTCCACCCGAATTCCGGAGTGGTATAGGTCATGGCTGGGGAGGGTTGACAGGGCTCTAACCTGGGGGCCCGGGCTGTGGGGGGTCTGGCGTGTCGGGTTGACCAGATAAGTGAGATAAACACACATCATAAATTAGCTTTAATAGTAAAAAAAGTCGTCTGCGGCGCTATTATACTTCATGTCTATGAACATTTTAATTTATATAATTGTCCAATATATTTTCTGATTAGTATGTGTCGATACTAGACAGCTCCATTATTAAAGTAGATGTATTGAAAATCGCCAATAATTCACTGTATAAGTACCCTCAATTTAAACTAAAACACAATTTGAAAAACGTTAATGTAGTATTTCACATTGCCTTTAATCTAAACGGTGGATAGGGGCCCGTCAAATACCCTAACCCAGTGGTCGGCAAACTCATTAGTCAATAGAGCCAAATATCAACAGTACAACGATTGAGATTTCTTTAGAGAGCCAAATTTCTTAAACTCAAATTATATACGTATGTAGTAAGTAGGTACATTGCTAATTTACTTAATAAACTTTAGTTAAAGTTTTAAGTCCTAATTAAATTATAGGTAGGTACACTAAATAAAACTGAATATCATACGTAATAATGTTCTTATTTATTAATAAAAATTAAATTGTAAGTCAGGTATCCATAAAAATGAATCATGACAATGACTGACAAACTCAATGTGAATAATGGCCTTGCATCTCCTTGTAAAGTTTGGGGAAGTCAGGTTCGTATGTTGTTGATTTAATTTTAAGCACGATTCCAGGTTCTCATCAATAAATCGATTTCTTAATTTACTCTTGATTTCCTCTTTTGGAAATCTTTTTACTAACCACAAAACTTGCAATATTAACATTGTTGACAGATTTTATTCAGTACCTAATTAAATACAGAACTTTATTTTTATTGACTCTTCTCCTCAGCTGCTTTCTTCCTTGCATCATCGACAGAATATTTAGCGCAAAATTACGAGTTTTAGTTGTATCTTTCTAACTTTCAATGCGCCAATTTTTCCCGACACATACATACAGGTCGGTAAGCCATTTAAGTTTTGAATAAACGCGAAGTCTCGGTCTATTCAACATTACATTTACGGTTATCCTCTTCCATTTTCTTTGCTTCTTCTTTGTAGCCATGTCAAATATGGCAGAGAGCATCTGTGGCAGAGCCGCACTCAAGGGGCCAAAGAGCCGCAGTTTGCCGACCACTGCCCTAGCCTGAGGGCCCGTTTCAGGATGTGGGGGCCATGGTGTAGGTACACCGAGTGCAATAGACAAAAGACCGATAAACGAGATATTAGGCTGTGTTGTATTGAGTAGGTTGTGTACTTTTTTGTCCATTTTAGATTAATATGTTGGAACCTCAATATTGAAAAACCAAAAATCTACGATAAACATTCGGCGAAAAGAACGACTACACCCACTACGGTGGTGGTGTAAATCAAAAGAACATTTTTTTCGGTGGAATTCGGCATAAATATTGTAGCTCTCTAGACCAGTGTTCCCCAAACTTTCAACATCTGTGTACCCCTTCTATAATTTTCGTAACACTGAGTACTCCTCGTCAAAGAAAAATGCATATAAGTACTTTAATAACAATCAAAATATATTTGTATATTCCTTTTGTAGTATATAAACAAAATAATAATAAACGAAAAATAAAATTCATTCATAATAAAATATAAATAAAAGTTATATTATAAAAAATAACATTCATTGGTTATTAATTTTAATCTGAGGTGCGGTTCCACACCCAAATGGCTGTTCCTTTTTTTTACGTAATGTCTACAAATGCTGAAAAAGCAACTTCACATAGATATGAAGTTGGAAAAGGCAAGATATATTTCAGGAATGTCTCTGTTAAAAAACTGGATACACATGTTGCATTTGCAACCTAAGTGATGTTAAATACACTCCATATATTTATTTTGCAAGAATCCGTCTGAAGCTAATAATTCCAACAATTGCTCTTCTTCCGCATGCGATAAACCTTCTAGCATGGATATTGTATTAATGCTTGTTGCACCAGGCGTAGCCATAACCCGGTGCAGCGCATACCCCCACCAAACTCTTCCCGTACCCCAGGGGGTACGCGTACCACACTTTGGGAAACACTGCTCTAGACGAAGCAGGTAACACAGCCGATATTATTTAACCTGATAGCTGCCCGTAACGTAACGTTCACGTCATGCACGGCGGTGATTCAGGCGCCCGTACCGTACGATATACGCCGAGCCGTTCTACGCGCTTGTATGAGTCAAATATTTATTTATTTAATTTTAAAACGTGTAACTACATTTCTGATCAGACCTTGCAAGCAAAAAACATTTGTACGGCGCATACATCGCGAGAATAAGGGAATTTCCCGAGAGGCCAAATCAGGGTTAGCTCAAAATTCCCCTGCACACTGGGATATCTTGTACAATAGGCAGTTGGTATGATTCGATAGTGATGAGTCAGTTGTCGCCGGAATATCATTTAGTCGGGATGCTAATTCGGAATGCTTTCTTATTCAGATTTGCGTTATAATTGGAATGTTTTCAATGTTTTTACATTGAAATTTAATTTCTATTGAGTGACCAAGTGTTTTTATTTATATTTCATATACAATTTGCGTATAAAAAAGTGTTATATTTACGAGTTTTGTTTTAGATTTTACCTACTAAACTTGAATGAAAAGAAATATTTTCGATGTTTTTAGATAGAAATTGACAAAGAACTAAGTGTTGTGACTATTTTTTATTTGTATTTCGGATTCGATTTGCGTATACAAAGTGTTTTATTTACGAGTTTAGTTTTACAAATTTTATTATTCAAAATGGATGAGATCGACGAAGTTGGTGAAATCGATAACCTTATCGAAACAGTTGAATCTGAATCTGATGTCGAACTTGAGGAAACTTTGGAAGTCGATGAAAGTGAAATTATCACACCGGAATCCACTGAAAGACCGACATTTGAGTGGAAATCGGATATGTTTGAGCCACGCGCATTTTCCTTCGATGCTAACGTTTCGGGATGCAAAGCTGATAATTTGACTTCGGATGCACTCGAAATGGACTATTTCAAATGTTTCATCGATATTTCTTTTGTTGAAATGTTAGTCCGAGAGACCAACAGACAATTTGTATTTGCCACAAAAAATATCACAGTTTTGAGTGATCGTCTACGGCGATGGGTAGACTGCACAATTGATGATATGTACACATTTTTGGGGCTGTGTATGCTAATGTCAAGGAATTCACGGAATAAAATATCTTAACACTGGTCTATCCACAGATTGTTATTTTCACCATGTTTGTTATATTCCGAAACCATGTCCAGGAATCGTTTCGAACTGATGCATCGAATGTTGCATTTTTGTGACAATGAAACGCAGGTTCCCGGAGATCGACTATAAAAAATTAGACAGGTCCTGAAGGAACTGAAAATTTCTTTCAAGCAGTACATGTGTCCATATCAGAACATATGTATTGATGAGAGTCTTCTCCTTTTCAAAGGCAGACTTTTATTCCGCCAATTCATCAGGACGAAGGCTAGTCGTTTCGGAATAAAAATTTTTGTAATGGCTGATTGCAAAACTGGTTTTGTCTTAGATGTAATCATTTATACCGGAAAACAAACTGAAATTGAGAAAAATAATTACATCGGTATATCGGGCAACGTGGTGGTAACGATGCTTGGACCATACTTGGAACTAGGGCATACATTGTACATTGACAACTGGTACAGCAGCCCAACGTTATTCAAGTATCTTTATGATCACCGGACGAATGCCTGTGGAACCGTAAGGAGAAACAGAATTGGGATGCCCAAATTTACTAAGAAATTGAAAAAAGGGGAAACCGATACATTCCATACTGACGAAATTATGGCTTTGGCGTGGAAGGATAAAAAGGATGTTACAATGTTGTCCACAATTCACAACAATACTTTCAAACCTACTGGAAAAGTAGACTATAAGACGAAAATTCCGATTTCCAAGCCGGAATGCATTGTTGATTACAATAAAAACATGGGTGCTGTGGATCGTAGTGATATGATAATTTCTTCTGTAAATTCGACAAGAAAAACTGTCAAATGGTACAAAAAACTTTTTTTCCATTTGATAGATTTATCTCTGCTGAATGCCCATGTATTGTTCCAACAAAAAACTGGAAAAAAACAACCGCTGGGTGAATTTCAATTGAAAGTCATCGGACAACTGATCGAAAAACATAAGTTAGAACCAAAAACTCTTTTGAAGCGAAAAGCACCCTTACCCCCTAGGCTAACAGAAAGACATTTTTTGGGTAAAATACCACCTACTAACAATAAAATTAATGCGGCAAGAAGATGTTATGTATGTGCCAATACAAAAAATCAGAAAAGACGGAAAGAAACTAGGTATTTGTGCAAGCAGTGCGACATTGCTCTGTGTTTTGAACCGTGCTTCGAAATTTTCCATACACAAGAAAGTTTTTAGTGATTTTAATGTGTTTAGTATACTTCTTAGTGCTATAAGTATTTATGGTGACATTTTACAAAAATACTATAAAATTTATTTTTCAAAATACTTATATTAAAAAAAAAAAAAAAAATCAACTAATTCTTGTAAGTGCAGTGTTGTGACAACCCTACCATACCTGAAAATTTTCAGACATTTTCACGAAATTGTGTATGAAAAACTTTTTCGCCGAACTTCAATTGAGGTCTCATATATGTAAGTGCATTATATTGGACTTTTCACTATTCTTTTAATTTTTTTTTAATATAATTAATTCCTGGGCCCTGGGGAGTATACCTAGTACTTTCAGCTGGGCTGTTAAAAGGTTAAGTAATCTTTTAGCATACTAGGTACACATGTCCAGCATGGTCGCTGTTCAATTCCAATCCGCCAGTCGCTGATGACACGCTCAACGGTTACCGCCACTATGTCTCCAATTTAATAAACACTAAGAGAAACTGTACAAATATATCGCCGTGTATTGTGAAAATATGTAAAAATATTTATATGAAGAAGAAAAAGAGCCTATGGGACTACTTTACATTCTCCTCCTTGGGTCCCCCCCCAATAATAAATCCTGGGTGAGCCACTGACCGGTGTAGTAGTCAGGATTCAGTGCAGTTATCTCTAATCACTTAATATAAAATAAATAAATGTGCTGATCAGGGACAGGTGAAGAGAATAATTGTTAAGATAATACCAGGACCTGCCCCGGGTCGTCACACTCTTGACGATGATTACTAATTTTTCATTTTATGACGCTGGGAATGGAAATAAAACAGTCTGCTATAGAAAATAATCAAGTTTTATTATTAGGTAATCATTTAACCTTTTTTTAACACATTTTACAACTTATATTTCTTTACAAATATCTTTGACAAGACGCACACGTAAACGTAGGTTGGACCGAGTAATCGTCGCTGTATATTAAATACCTCCTATGTGGTGATTTTGACGAAAATGAGTTAAGTAGTTACCACGTGATGCGCATTTTTTTTCTCTACCATGTGTATTATATCACTTGTGGAAAGATCAAAAAAAAATTAAATCACCAAATAAAATCGATATTAAATTAATACTATGTAAGAACATCCAAAATCATACACCGTAATTAATCCTATGTGAGCGTCCGCCGCAATATATCAGTATTCAAATAATCTTATGTGAACACGGCACACATAGAATTAATCCTGTGTGATAAAAACATCGAAAAAGCTACGATTTTACCATTCAATAATAAATATATTATAAAAAAATATGATTATCCAATTTTAATTTATGATTAGGAACTTAGTTTAGTTGGAATTAGTTGAAACATAATAAATAATATATCATTTACGATTATTTTTTTCAATATAACTGAAACAACATAGGAAGTATCAAAAATACAGTGACATTATACATTTCGTAAAACAAGCAATCGTTAACAAAAGCTATAAAAGATAGCTTTTAGTTGTTTAAATCAAATAATACACATTGAAAGTTTATATACTGTAAAACACCGTTAATTCGGAAACGTTGGGACAGAAAATTGACAAAAATTCGAAATACAAAATGTATGGCAAAAAACAGTAAAACTTGAAAAAGTTATCTGTAGTGCGGACAAAAATGGAATTACAATGACACCATATTGAATACATCATTCCACTGTCAGATTCTGTTACGTTGCGAGTCTTGATTGAGTAGTTTTTGACTGTGGCTCCCCCCATCAAATCTACAGATAAATTTGTGGCACTGTATTTAATTTCTGGTTCAAAAATGAGAGATGTCAAATTTTCAGGTTATCCATCAAATGTAGACTCACTAGTGTTAATTAATATGCAGGTTTTATACGCATGTCTACAGCATTTTAGCATTAATCAACCGATAAATGGTGATTCGAGTTGCTCTATGCATCTCAGTCTTAAACAACCTTTGAGCAAAAACAATAAACGGATATCAGCATAATCTGATACCTTTTAAATGTATCACTTTATATTATTTGGGATTCTTAAAACTATATAAATTGACATAAAGAATAATCTTGGCAAACACTTAAATAAAAATGAAGTCTTTGAGTTGTCAATGTATCGCCGCTGTACACGGGATATAACCAAATTACACTGATATTAATCTAAATTTAAAAAAATATATATATTAACACTTTACATTGCTCCTGCCACTGTGACGTCCTGTTGTAGCCAAATAGAGGACACCAATGTGGCATTTTTAGACATGTGCAATTCTGCCAGACAAAATAAATTTGATTAAGCTTATAAATACAAATACAGTATGTTTCATATTGTTTTCATAGATGTCAGTCATTTTAGAATTTAGATTTTATGTATTTGGTTACTGTGTTAACGAGTTAAGAGTGCCTGTTGATAGATAAAAGGAACTAACGTTGAAACACAAAAAGCATATTAACCACAAATACTGAATTGCATTAATCGGAAATACACGCCTCACATAAGTACTTAATCCCTTTACGGACACAAAGTCATTATGCCCTTATGGCCAGATGCAGAAATGTCGACGTTAAGTTAACCTTAACCACCAAGACATTAAGTATAATTAAAATATACACGTCACTTGTTTTTCTCATTTCTACTAAGACACCGATTTCGGCAGTGAAAGTGTTAGGTTAAGTGTTGCTTAAGACCATTTCAGCACTTAAATATGACTATGCATTTGGCATCTATTAAAGAATACAGAGTTATTAAAAAAATTAAATTAAACAATGCATACATAAAATAATTTAATACTTAAAAAAAATATAAAAATAATAAGCATGGTGACGTTTAATCACGAAAGAGTTTAAATACACAACCTTTGTATTATAAAACTATAAAAAAACAGTTATAAGATCTTTTCAAACATTGCGATTTGGATGTTGAATCAAGAGTATGAGTTTTTGCGGAGAGCCAGTATGTGGCGTGGACAACATTCTGCTGACTGACCACACCGATACCGGTAATAAGATGCACCCCTTGTCTTGCCTGTTTGGCAGTCGTAACCCGAATGCATAATTATGTGATAATTTCACGGATCAGATTGAAATTAATAATGTTTCAGCAATTAAATGTCCAGGTGAACCAAAAAATGAAATACTTACATTATAAATAATTAAAATAATAGTAGTTAGTACCCATAAGTAACCAATTATTTCAAAGTTATATACACACTACTTCAGTTTCCTAGAATCGACAGCTAAGGTACAATACTAAAGTATCCTCCAGATAACCATGCCATTTTAGATAGTAGATATATAGTAGATAATAGATTTTTTTGAATTAAAACGTGAGTAAACAAATCAAGTGCTTGGAATTTACTAATACATACGGCGTAAGTGAGTAAACCAATCAAGTGCCTGGCTTTTTACTAATACAATTATATGGTTGCGTATACATACAAATCCTTGTCACTGTGTACAATGGCAAGGTTATCTGGAGGATACACTGTAAGTAAAATAGATGGTCCAGTTTTTTTAACCTTTTCTGTGCCTTACGATATTACTATGGCAGTATCTGACAGGCTGCAGATTTTTAACGACACACATTGAATATAGAGCAAAGCTCTCACTACAATCGCTGTAATACCAATAATTTGTGGCTTAGTATTTCATAATTATAAAAACAGATATCACTGTATGTTTAATGTTTTAGATTATGCAAATCAATCGACAGTGGTTAGTAATTTGAAGTTTAAAGTCGGACGAGATAACTCGCGAAATTTGTATGTGCGGCCTGTCGATCACGGCCTCATAGAGCGAGATAACTCGCTAAAGGCATAGAACCGTTTAATAAGTACTGAGTAAAAGGATCTTGAGATCTTATCTAAGACTTTTTTAAATAAATAAATCAGTGTAGTCGAAACGGTCGTCAAAAGATAGCATCAAAGTAAAGCCTCCTCTTAATCTTGTGACTCTCTGGGTCGTAATTGCCAGCCGATTACTTGCTCAACCTCTCCCCCACTCCACCGACCTTCAACAACACGTATTGAGTCGAGCCACTGTACTCATCGTCGATGTTAGATGCCGCCGAAACATTTAATTTTTGACGGAATGTTCCATAGACAAATGGTAATCTGATGGCGCAATCTTGGGTGAGTATGGTGGATGCAGGGACTTCTCAGTCAAGCTGCTTTATTTTTTCTTGAGACTCAACGGAGCGGGTAATTATTCTAACAACCAATCGTCCTAAAAACAATCTGTTATTCCGCTTTGGAGACGCCCATTTGATCCATTTAAAAATGAATATATATGGTTATTTACTTATGCATACGGTTATAATAGGTTACGATATAAATCTTTCACTAAAACCAATTTATTTATTTTAAATATTGATGACTTATGGGTAACCTAATATTATAACGATATAGCGTGTATTAAAAAATATGCAATAATCGCTTTTATTTTTTTGATATTTCATTTCGTTTGACATTGCTTTTAAATGCCGTCTATACATTTGATAACTAACAAAAATCTTTTAAAAATAATGTTTCATTCCTTACGACATTAACTAAGCCAAGAAATGTTTCGAAACCCTGCGTTTCACTGAAGTTTCCTATTAACGGAATAGTCAAATATCCATCTTAACACTATAATCACTTCACTTCAGTTAATAAATTGTTTAAGCACATAGTATGGTGTTTATAGAATTCTTCTATTACGGCGTCGCTCAGGCGAGGTGAGGAAGGAGGGATCGCCATACACCATGTTGCCCGAGGAAGGAGATGAGTCTTGAGAGGAGAGCTGCGGGGAGACGGGGGGACTCACACCGGAGAGTGGTGATCGAGATTGGTAGGTTACGTTTCTGAAAGACATCTCGTGGATTTGTGGCGAAGAATCTGGAATGAGACAGAAGATTAATGAGAAATAGTGTAAAAACTTTTTAATAGACGGCAGAAAACTATTTGTTATGATTTCATTTTAAGGGAGTGGTGTATTTGAAAGAAAATGTAAATTCTCACATAGTATTGTTTTTTTTTATATATACACACTTTTACATTCCTACAAGAACAATTTATAGAAAAATTAATATACTATTACTGAATACGTATTTAGAAATAAAATGCAAATGGTAGCCAGCTGTCAATATTCCTTCATTCATCATTGGCACTACAATGTGAGTCTTGATTGCTTCCAGGAAACATCTCCACCGCTTTAGCATAAGAGATCCAATCATCACAATCTAGGTCTTCCAACCTTCCCTTTCTCTTATGGACTATTGAAGACGGCCCTCTTGGGTGATTGGGTATCTTCCATTTTATTAATCCGTTACAAATACACTGTAGTATAGTCATATTGCCCTCGCTATAGCTTGGTGTATGGTTAAAAAAAATAGCTTATGGTTAATTACATGACATAGAGCGTCTCTGTATAAATACAAAGCCATGAGACGCGAGTTTGAACCCGTGGCTAGACAAAAAAATTAATGTATATTTGATTCAATGCAGACCTAATGGGTTGAGTATTGTTGTAAGTGAATTGCTATTTCTCATAAAATATTATAAGACCAATTACAGTAATTTACATATATTGTAAGTATGTATTCTTCAGTGAGCTGCAATTTTATTATTTGAATAGTAGTGTGCTGATATGAGAAAAATGTTGAAAGAGGCTTAAATAATGTCAAATAATGTTTACAGTACACTTACGAGGTGGCAATGTCGTAGACCTTGCTCGTAACAACGGACATATGAAGGTGTTGTAAGCTGAAAAAATAAACAAATGTAATACACACATATTGTTTTACTATTTCTGAAGGTCTATTGTTTCGGGTCTAGGATGATTCGTCGCCACCGACCGGTCGTTAGGTAACGCGCATCTGTGTGCCAAACCGATTAATGAAATGTGCAAAGATATACATTACAACTTGAGCCAACAAATGAACAAGCAAGTCTAATATAAAGTATCTACCTGTAATTAGTAAGGTTTTATACTTACACAAATATAGAAGAGATATTTTTCAACGCTTTGGGATTATAAAAGAATTTGGACTATAAATAGAAGGAGCCTTATACGGTATTTGAAATTACTTAGCAAATGCATGAAGCATGGGGATTGCAATACCGAATGAAAATATCAATACCGGTATTTCGGTATTTACCAGTATTAATACCGGTATTTGTGAAATAATTAAAAAAAACAAAAAAAACGGGAGTATCTACCAATAAATATAATATGTAATACAATATGTAAAAATAATATGTTATAGCATGTTTCATTGCTGGTCACCAAGGACGATGAAGAGTCACAAGTAAACCAGACATCGCGTAACCCGACAAAAATATTACAGTCCTGTTAAACCTTTAATCTTAATTAATACATTTTGTTTCCACTTTCAATACTGAATATATCGGTATTGTGTGATTTTTAAAATCGGTATTTCAATATCGAAAAGTACTGGGATACCGGTTTTGACATACCTGATGAAGCATGGTTAAGTAGGTGAACTCTACAAATATTAAAATCGCTCAGTTACCATTCCAGTTTTCTTAGATATTCATTGTGATTAAAATCGAACGCAGTTAATAAATGATTTTACACAAAAGTTTACATGATATCTCAACTAAATACATAATATGTCGTAATGTAGAATTATTGGCTATTTATCTACTCATTGTGACTGATTGTCTTTTATACGCCCTGCAAATTGCCAAATAAATGTCATCAAACTAGTGTGAAGTTAGATGCAAATGAACTTGTAGCTAATATAATCAGTGGACCAGAGATCCTTTTTTTTGCTTCAATTTCACACACTTAGGCTCCATCTCTATATAGAAGGTTTTTTTTGGGATTAACCCATATTATAATACACAATGATACACTCACCGTATAGAGTGCCAACAAAGAGCACAGCAATTGTGACGAAGACCAGCAGGAAGGTGTGGTGATTTTGGAGGAAGTCTATCACCGGAGAAGCACCACCCTTCTCGCATACATCACTGCTAAGACCAGTGCCGATGCTAACCGGAATCTATGGAAAAAAATTATATTATATATATATTTATACATATAATTACATTTCACATTCAATTAAAATGTTGTCATATAGATACTATAATATACGTAATAACTAAAATTTGGAGTGATCCGGGCATCAGTTAGTAATAATTAGGGCAGATAATTATTAATACCTTGATTGAAAACATAAAAACAGTTAACAATAATGCAATTCGATAAGAATTTAGTGTAAGAACTTACTAGTTAATTTTGTCATAATTAAGTAGGACGCCCGTAGCTTAATTGGTGAAGCACATAAGCGCGAATCCCCAATGGTTACAGATAGAAGTCCCATCAGGCATCGTATTTTTTCTAGTAGGTATATCTGATGTGTTTTCAAATTATGTATATTCAACAATATATTACGAGTGTTGATTGATAACCTTCAATAAACCGCAATTTTAAAAGTTAGAAATGAAATAAGTAAGAACTAAAACACCAGGTCAAATTAAAAATGGCATTATATATGTAAATTTCATCCAGATAGCGGAATTCGACCCCTTGTGTAATGTGCTGTTTTTACGTTAACAATAAAATTTGATTGCTTATAATTACCTCTGTTTCTTGATGCGTCAGGGGAGAGTAGACGATGACCCTTGCGACTTGTGCATTGACGAGAGATCCAACAGACTTGATGATGTAGCGGTGTTTCGTTTCTGACACTTTCACCGGCCCTTCCACCTTCAGCATGTCACTGTCAGACACCACCTGTCAACAAATCAATATAATAATACCAACAGAATGGGACACTAAAAGATTCCTTGAAGCTGACCATTCATCATGAATGGCTACAAAGGTCGACTTCATATATTTATATACCTGGTAACATGAGGAAAGAAATCGTGTACAACAAAGAATTTGAGCTCTAGATAGAAGGTACTGTGATCTCCCTCCATTTGCGGAAGTGAAAAGATGCTGTCACTTTTCTCGCTCAGTAGGTTTTATCGTCTGGGTTCTGGACTTGGAGGTGAACAAATTAAACACCGGAATTGTAATCGGAAACGGCGAGATTTATTTACGTTAATATCTACCAATGGTTACATTTTTATACAAATTCTTTTCAATTTAATTTTTGCAGATAGCGAGGTTAACACTGTTTACTGCGTTGCTGTCAAAAATGCTTCTGTCGCGACAAAACAAACGGCCGCTTACGAAGCGATACAAATGCGGCGTTGCCATTCTCGTTTTTTTAACGGCATACAGACAATGTTGCCGGTTAGATATTTAGCATTATTTATTTATTTTCGCAATCAACCCTTACTATGTGCCGGCATCGCGCCCTACCGGCGCCAAACAATTTTAATCATATTTTGATTTTTTTTAAGTTGAAATTACTTAATAATAGATGTAGCCATCATTTTATGATGTTAGTTATATACAGTTGAATATATTTTTTAAGAAATATTTAATTTATAAAATCTATTTTTATTTAAATTTGTCAAAATAATGAACAGTTCGCTAGGTATGAGCTGTTTGAGATAGTAATAAAGATAAAATGGCCCTCCATCTTCTAAATATCTTGAAGAGTATTATATTTAGATCCAGTTTTAGTATATCTTCCTTTTATTATTTACTTCTATCATGGACTTTTTATCTATGTCATTTTGTATAAAAAAGGCTAAAAAAATCCAAAAAACTATATTTGACATGTTTTTTTCATTCCACGTATACACAAAGTTTACTTAAAATGTAAATACTTAATAGAAAAATTCAAAAACTATAAATATTTAAAAGATTTATTTGAATTGAATGAATAGAGTTACATCAATTTTAGTAATCAGTGTGCCTTTTTAAGTGATCTTAAAAAATTAATTCTGTCTGCAATGGGTTAATAATGGTTCGGGCATCTCTAGATCCACAGAGACATCCCCAAATGGGGACCATTCGGGGGTGTAACAGTACCTTATATGCTTTCTATAGAAGCCAGTTCAATTTTTTAATCAAACAATAAAATTGTAGTGTGGTTGTATTGGTAACAAGTAAATTATTTTTTCTTCTATTTTTCTTCTGGCAGCCTCAAAAACAAAATGGCGGGTCGCATTCTGATTTGAAGTCTGTTACTTTGTTTACATAACCAATGTACGCATTTCTAGGTGTTTTACGTGATTATTCATCTTAAAAATAATGGTCAAAGCATTACTTTTAACTGCCTACATAAAATAGACGAAAGAGTATCTTTCCACAGGTATTTATAGCTAAATTTTGTATTCAATGTCTACGTTGTTACGGTAATATACGAGATACCTACGTGAAATGTCAAATTGATGTCGAAATTAATAAAATTATAGACAATCTAATCCTATGAATTTGAGTATTCACAGACACTATTGGTCTATTCTTAACGGATATCACTTCAGCATGTTTCCGTTATTTTAATTATTCCAACACGGAAGGCATTCTATACACTAAACGGTTATCGGCGGCTATCTCCAATTCAGAATACGGTGAAAATTTACTTACACGATTACTAAATATTACATGTTGCACAGGAAATAAAAATTGACCATCCAAAAACGCGACTAAGTCATGCACTCGCGAACAAAAACAAAAAATACAGAAAGAGAGCCAGAGCATTCGCTCGCAGTATTCTATATTCTAGCTCTTTTAGTTTAACCTTTTCCACTCGAAATTTTTTTTATAGGTACATACCACCCACTCGAGACTTTTTCCCGCACAAAGCATAATTTCAATATAAAACATTTAATTGGTGAAAAAAATGTAAAAATTTTTTTTTTTTTTTTATTCTGTAAAATAAATTTATAATGAATATACTGTACTTATTTTTAGTTTATTTATAATTCTTGATTGTGTGGTATTTCACAAAGCAATCTCCAATATGTAATCCTGGCTTATCACAGAATCGTAATGAAATAGCGGTATGTAGAGAACTGGCTATAAAGTGTAAATCGTCCATTATGACTGTAAATATGATACAAATGAATTGCCTTCAAATACACTTGTAATATAAGCGGCTGTCTCGTAAATTTCCTAAATTAGTTTCGGGCTCATAACAACTCATTCCCAGTGCGGTACACATTATCAAAAGATTTCTCAAAAAATAATAAATCGATACGTAATAATTTTCATTTGACTCATTAGAGTATTTCACATTATATAGGTTCCGAATCGGCATAATATACTAGTAAGTATTGTCATCAAAAACAGTATTCAAATATAAAACTGTAAACTATACGAGACGCCCCTGCGCAAGCGAGAACCAATAAAAAATATAAACACACTTCAAA
Organism: Rhyacophila brunnea; assembly: GCF_057557595.1. Taxonomy (NCBI): domain Eukaryota; kingdom Metazoa; phylum Arthropoda; class Insecta; order Trichoptera; family Rhyacophilidae; genus Rhyacophila; species Rhyacophila brunnea. The sequence continues at coordinate 14,411,589 of NW_028232893.1, read as the reverse complement.
ATCATGCGTGACAAACACTTCACTCTAGTCTGGGAACGTTCAATAAATAAAATTTATGTGACAAAAAAACATTGCTTGCAAGCGACGACCTACGAATAAAAAAAGAGAAGATTCCGATAAAAATACTATGTTGAAATTAGGCACGCAGTATTCTTTTGCCGACTTCTTTCTCAGATAAATGTAATAACCTATTATTATTCATTCTAACTTGATTGAAATCGCATTATAAAAATTTCTGAAAATATTACAAAAAATGACTTTATAGGCGATGCCGCCGCTACGGCGGCACTCGAGTAATACGGGAAACTTCTAATGCCGCCGATATGGCGGCACTCGAGTGTTAAGGGTTAAGCTTGTTTTGTGGATTTTGTTGATTTACACCAGGTGAGCAGGAACAGAATGCTTTAGCTCTCTCTCTATGTTCTTGTTCGTTTGATCTAAATCAGTGCTGTCCAACTGGCGGCCCGCCAAAAGTATTTGCGGCCCACGAGCTGTACAGCAAATTTTTTATCAAACATTGGGGAGCAAAACTTTGTCAGAATTAATATTTGACGAGAAATGTCCGGTGAAAGATAATATAAAATTGTGTTCAGAATTCATAATCAGAAATTCAGAATTCGAAATCATACATTAAAACATGAAAACATTTCATTATAATACTAAATATTAAAAATACTTTTTCAAAACAAAGAAATATACTGCTTTATTTTTCCAGCTTGAAAAAAACATAGATATTATGTTGATGAGAATTAAAATATTGCGTTACAAATAAATAAATATGACTAATTAGTTTTATTCGTCAGGCAACATTTTGCCAAACGTCATCCCTTGTCGGCCTAGTTATGTGTTATTTTTGATTTTTTTTTGTATAAAAAAATAGCTTTTGAATTGACATTAACTGACTTTTCATTTACCTATACTCTTTGGCCCCGAAATGTTTGCTAAAGAAAAAATTGCAAGCGGCCTAAAAGATGTTTTACAGCGCTGGTCTAGATGCACCTTTAGGTGTGCAGCCTTTTTGATTTTGATGGTAACTTTCCTCAGGGTTTATTGGCTGATATTAAAATCATCATACATAATTTAAATTAAAAAATAATATATTGTTACCGTCAGCTGATGCAGGACCTCAGACGAAGCGGTGATGTGCAGCGCTGCCACCGGAAAGACTACAAGGGTAGAGGGGTGGACAGCAGCTGCACGCACAGCCCGCAATGTCAGCACGGGAGACGAGACAGAGCCCCAGTGAGCCAGCACAGAGAGGAGGCCATGAGTGGCGTTGGCCGGATCGGACAGGATGCCCTCGTCAGGAGACCACTTCACTCTGCAGCCGTATGAACCTGATCAAATAATTTTAACAATCAATACATCACTTTTGTAAAAGACGTAGGTAGCCATAATGGACTTCTTATTGGGCTTGCGATGGAGAGAAAAAGTAAATAGATTCTAGATTGTATAAATGGTCATAGTCAAATTTGCAGCCGAAAATAAAGGTAACCTAATGGAAAAGTGTAGTTTTTTTTTCAATAAAGGCAAAAACTGAATTTGAGATTATGACCATTCGAGTTTATAGTTTATATTTTCTAAAGGGGCCAGTAAACGAGCATCAAAAATTGCAGATTGCCGATACAATTGTCAAAAAAATGCTGCAACCATTGCAATATATGACCCGTCATCAGTGTCGGGCAAGTGAGGCTGATGTATTTTGTGCGTACACGTGACAACAACAGCCGGCAATGAAGTTTCTACACCATATAAAAAATAATCACATACCTAAACAAATTAATCCAAAATGAAAGAAGGATTTGGATTGGGTCCTACTTTTAAACAAACGTGAAACAATAAGTAATATAAACCAGGAATTAGTTATTGATAATTATGTATTTAAAAACTTTAAAAAAATGTCAAAATTTGACATTTAGTGAAATATCAAATTTCACGAGCAACCACGCAAACCGAAAAGCGTTGTAAAAGTCTATACCGCGCAGGCAAGTCGCTGCCGTCTAGCCGCCGCTTTACGACACATGGCCATTCGAGTTTAGACTTACCGAATTGCATATCGAATATAGGTTCAACAGAAAGATGGGCGGCTGGTGGACCGTCCAATACAGTCTTCACTTCACACTCGAACGGATAATAATCCACCTCCGTCCCCATGCAATCTGTGTCATCCAGTATCTGCAATTACAATGGTATAGCAAATTAGCATGTAAGTCGATGGCGATTCAACGACTTGCCAATCAGGTCAGATCTAAGCAAATCAAATCTCGACTCTTGATTTAAAACATGTTGCATTCTGGTACATATAGAGTGGTGTCTTCGTCGCTCGTTGAATCAAACTTTGCGTAACTTATATTTGTTTACAGTGCTCCGCGCCTACTTCAACTAAAGCAGTGAATGATACACCGTTTGAAAGTTAAGAAATATGCTTACACACTAAAAAAATTAGTCTTAGACACCTAACATACTACCCTAAATTCTTCACGTTTAATTTTTTACTGGCTTTGATTGTCCAAAAAATTATATATCCATGAATTTACATTTTTGCTTTGGAGGATTTCCATGTGAATTTAATTGATGAAAACAATCATTCATAAACATGAACAAATTATACTGGTGTATTTTTTTTACACAGATGGTTGATACATTTCATTTTTAAATTCAGAAGCCTAAGCTGGATGTTAATTAGAAACCCAAAATATATAGTAGAAGTTTAAAATCATAACCCGTTTACACGTGCATGGATTTACTGCTGGCAGTACATATTATCGCAACCATAACAAGAAAATGTAAACATGTAATATCATGAAAATTACAAGAATCAAAAAATTTAGAAAGCGTCTGAATTTTCACGTAACAGTTGGATTTGTTCGATATCTGCGCCTGCGCAGTAGAACGATAGTGGCAAACCTGCCGGTAAAAAACTAACTACACCGCGCAGATACTCATTTTGAGGTTAACCGATTTTAACTACCTGTTAAATAGTACTATAAAATGACAAAATCGTGTCTCGCTTATTCTTGAAGAATGAGATTGGAGAGACAGTCGGCACTATTACGTGTAAACTGTAATTATCGCGATAGTTTAAAATACACACTATTGCTGCAAGTAAATCCATGCAACGTGTACAGGCGCTATAAATTCATGTCTGGAAAGACGTGCAACATGGTTATAAAATCGGTTGTAATCTTGATAAAACTGTATTCAACATCAATATTGATTATAATACATTATCTTCGAATGAAAATTAGAAATCATACAGGACTAATAGATAATTATTATAAATAATTACAAGATAAAAAGAACTTTTTATACATAACGTTTTTAAATTTTCTGTTGAACCATATAAACTTGACTTGACTAGCTTAAACGATCAAAAAAATTTGTACTTGACATGTCATATTGATTTCCATAGTAACGCACGAATATATTAATAATTTAGTTGCTAGGACCCCAGCAACCAATAATGGTGTCGAAATAACTTTTCATACAAAACAGAATTAACTGAAAATGAATTCAATTCTACTTAAAGATGGCTGAAAGTTAATAAAAAAAATCATTGGCATTGTGTTCTGGTATATTCTAAAAGTTTCAAATGTCTAGCTAGTCGGAAAGTTAGTTAAAAATCGATTGCAAGATTTGTACCGGACAAAGAACCACCGGACAAATAAGAATACGAGCTAAGAAAAACGTTGTAAAATTATGTAACACAAATAAAATATTAATGGATTGTGAAGACTTACCAGATTGGAAGTCTTGTCGTACTCCTCATGGTTGGACAGTACCAAATGCACTATGTACGCTTGCTCATCCGTCACCACATGGTCTTTGGCAGTGTCCAAGAAATATATCTGCAAAATAACAATTATCTACATTACTTACTTACTTGAAAATGAAACAATCGGGATTGTCCTGACTCCAAAAGATTATGTTGCCTGAGGTGGACTAAGGGTCCACACGTGTACAACACTACAATACTACAACACGTGTATTGATATAGATCTGTGATTTTCAAAGTTTTACAGTGTAGGCTGTTAAGATCCAACAAAAATAGTGCACACTAAACTTGGTCAAATATATTTATTTTCATGGAACTAAGACTACAATGTGTAGATACTGTTTGTAGTTCTTAAAATTTTACTACACCCTGTCTAACCCAATCCATAGTAGATAATAGTCAAGAAATATTCGTATATCTATAAATCGTTGGTGTTTTGTAAAAAGGGCGAATTAATCAAAATTGTATTTTACAGGAAGATTTTTAACTTTTAACATTTATTTATTAATTACCTGAGGTAAATGTCTAACAAGTTTATAATAAAGCTTAGAAAGAATACTGTCTTTGTAATAGGCTTTATAATATAGGTACCTAATATTTCAAAAGGCCTAATATGTCACATTTGCTTTCTATCCGTAACACTAAGTGGATATTCGCTCTTACAATTATCGTTTTTAAGTACTTTCCTGTGGAGATACAAATTCGCCATTTTTACACAACAAAGCTAGTGAGGTACATATTGTTTTTTCATTAAAATCTAAATTTCGCGAAAATGGTTGATTCGCCCTTTTTACAAAACATCGACGATATCATGGAAGCATGTCATACGCCGGGCTGTTGGATTTTTAGTTAAATGAAACTGAAATAATTACAAGATAAAAAGAACTTTTTATATACAACGTTTTTAATCTTTAATTATGCCTTAGTAATTAAATATCTTACTGATAGAAGAATATTTTTTATCTACATATTATGGTTTGATTAGGCAGGGTTTAATTGGATTTTTAAGACTAACCAGCACCATCTGCAAATTGTATTCTTAGTTCAATGAAAACAAATAAGTATAACTGACAAAGTTTAGTGTGCATTACTTATGTCGAATCTTAACAGCTACCTCCATCCCCCGCCACTAGTAGGTAGTGTTGCCAGTAACCTACGGAATCTGTGTAAAACAGTTAACTCCATCCCACTTTCCTCAATGTGGGCATACCCAAAATAGACCAAATAATAATACTTTACCCTGTCAGCAGGTCTGACTAGTACATCAGTATTGGCATCCAGCCGCAAAGACTGCGGTGAAGTGAAGAATAGTTGTATGGGCGCCGGGCGAGGGGTCCTTGCTTGAGCCAACCCCTGTGAAGATATCCAGATGGAGCTAGTGTCACTGCTGCCCCAAATGCATTTGCTGAGCGATGACTTCATGCACCATAGGTCGCCCACTGTCGCTGTAACCTGCAAATTATATATTGTCTTTGAAACTGTGGAGTCATTTGTTTACCTCAGGTCACAACGACAAATTAATCATAATGAATTGAATCACCAGATCAACCTCGTCGACAGGTATTATTTTCTCTCCAAAAACTTCTGAAGAACCAAAGAAAATTAAAGAAACATCCGTAAGTATAGATCAGTATTTAACATTTGGATCAGAATGCTGGACACTTATCAATCAGGATGAGAAAAATATATATGGATATCTTTGAGAGTAGTCTTGAGATAAATCTTGTGGGATGTTAAAAGAAAATGGCATTTGGATGTAAAGGTATAATAAGAAATCATACTCACTCTATTAAATTAAATCAGATACATGGCTATGAAAATTATAACCATGTTTCATACATATAAGTGTAATCGAATCTAACTTTTCATATATTATATGAATACGTGTATTAATTAAGGCGCTAAGTACCAAAAAAATAAAAACTGACATTTTTATAGAAAAATGTTCTACATACCAACGCCAATAACTTCAACTATAGTCTAAGTGCCTTAAGCAAGTCAAAAAAATACAGCAAAATAATTAAACCTGTCGACGTTGTAAGTCCGTTGGCGTGTTTTATTTATAATGGTGTAAGTAGCACTGCAGTGGTCAACGGCATTCAATATAAAATAGCTGACGATGGTGTGTTGACACTTGTGAGTTTTTAATACCTAAAATTATAGAAGCTGCCGTGATTTCTTCACACTGTAAAACTACATTTTTCAAAAGGTCTGCTTCATGAAATTTTACTGCAATGACTCGGTATTTTGTAACTACAGGCAATACTACTTTTTGGTACTTAGCCTTATTTAATACACGTATTCATATTATGTAGCAAAAACTCCACTACATACCGCAGTTTGCGTGAATTTGCAGCGCCGTGTGGCTTGGTGCATACATATTAATTTTTTCCTTGTCATTTGTACTCCTTTAATCGGCAACACCTCATTTACAGAATAATCATAATAGCAGGTGAACCTAACCTGTTGTGGAGAAATAGCAGACTGCACTTTGAGGGACACATAATCTGACAGCGTTTTCATCTCTTGTCCCAGCTCGAAGATCTTCAGAACAGACCTGCCTGATTCCGCCAGTGTCAACTGAAATCGGAGACAAATCAGTAGGGGGTAAAGAGTTATTTTATCGAGATATTAAGTTTCTTCTTCCAGTCATAAATTTACGTAAAAAATATACAGTTTACATGAAAACATCATGCGTAGAATACGTTTTTAGTTTTTAACATGAGACAAAATAATTATATAGTAAAACCTCGTTAATACGAATTCCATGGGTCATAAAATGTCAGGATTATTTTTATTACCTTCATAAAATAAGCATTTTATGATGTTTTAAAAAAAGTCTGTCACAATTTTCAATGACTGGCTCATGAAATAGTGTACATTATTACGATTTATTGAATATTTTTATATGCCAGGACACTGAAATAATTTCGAATTACGAAATTCGAATTAAAGGTATGGTTTTATATGAAAATAATGTACAAGGGACTTTTTTTTCATGAAAATTTCGAATTACGGCGAATTTCGAATTATCAGTGTTCTTACTAACGAGGTTTTACTGTAGTGCATAATATGTCGACAATATAAATGGATAACCCTATATTAATACAGATATTTTGGTTTACGTCCGGACTTATAATAATATATATAGGACATGCATGGGAAATACGTCTCTATTCGGGTATATTCGTATCGGCGTATTTATATTTTTTCCACCTGAAACTCGAAATGCTCAAAATTTTGTATTGAAACATAACATAACCTACAATTGTATTAGTCATGTCATTGCAGCCGTAGTAAAACAAATATTATGTTACTACTAGTCACTCGATATTTGACAGCTCGCGGGTAACAATAAATTGAAGCGGCGATCGTGACCCATGACAGATTATTTTTCAAAATCTCGCATCTCAATTTTCAATATGTAATTAAGGTACTCTCATCTCGCTCTAAAATTAACACAGCAAGAGGGGTTGTTAAAAGATTTTGACAGTTTAGACGGGTACATTATTGTAATAATTAACTGCTTGAATACATAAAGTGATAAATGAGATATATTTATCACATTTAGCTCTTTTTAGATGTTAAGAGATATGTTAGAGTAACCTCACTGGTATTTTCGAGGATTGCTAAATTCTCCATTGTATGGACACAAATTATGCGGATTTTGTCTATTGATTTTCTGAATGATTAGATATTCGATAATACTAGCATAATATTCAATACAAATTCCATTTTTTACCACAATGGGATGAATTGTATATGTTAAATTAAAGATTCAAAGATAATCTTATAGGATAATACGATATCTTTCAAAAGATAGGTATTTAAAACATATCAGCGGTAAATTATCTGTAGTAGATTTACAATGCTGTGAGTCTGTAATACAACAAAAATAAAAACACAATTAAACAATTTATTTGACAATATAGAAGAAGCAGCCATCATCACCTCGACAGTCGAGTTGGAATGATGCGAGCCGGTAGCAATGAGATCCGCTCTGTTGCTGATGTGGCGGATGGAATCGGACACTCCAGCCAGCCTCCTGCCGAGGGCGTCGTGGCGGGAAGCCGTCAGCCCAATGGACAGACCCTGAGGGAGCGCTCCCAACCCTGACAGTGCCGCACCGGCATTTTCGTCTAGTTGCATCATTACATAATGAACGGGGCAGACCTGTAATATAAATTAAGTTAATCTATGGTAAAAGAGAGAATATCTATGCTAATAATAAAACGGAATGACTGTCTTAATCCGGAGGTATCTAGCCACTGGAAAAAGGTTTGTATTTTCACCAGCCTTAAACTTCATTTAGCTGTACATTCGTGTTACCTGGTTACTCACTACTGTCGAGGAACATTAATTCTTGAAACACTAACGAGAATTGACTGGTAAAGCTCATCTATACCACTTCCTAATTTCTTCAATGACATTATTTTCTAGAACTCATTTCAATAGTTTAACCTCAGAGCATTTTATTTTCCTTCCCTGGTTAATACAATTGGCTCCTTGTTTAATTTTACTAAAAATCTAAACAGCTAATCTAGAGCTACGTACGTTTTTCTAGTATTATTCACATCATAAGAGTATGAAGAATTATCTTTATATATCGTTGCGTCAATTCATATTAACTCCCATTAAATCGTTTTAATTTCTATATGTCCCCCGGCCATACAATATTTCAGTAAACACCAAAGTACGACAGTAAAACCGCACGCATGCACAGACAGTTCACTCCAAACCTATCAGGTGCAACTAATCAACAATAGTGTGAACAACCTGAATAAACCATGCGTGTGTGTCTCTTTTGAGACATTGATGACGCTCCAGAAAAAAGCCAGTAATTGGAGTGCCCACCGACAACATGAGGTAATTGCCCGGGGTTTCCCATACAGTCCACAAAATTATCACCATATTATGTTTCAACAAGGTCCTTAAGAACTTTATTGTCTATTGAATCATCTTCCTGAATAGCCTTACCTCTCTGAACTTCAGACTCACTAGCAACACTATCTTCTATTGTGACTCCGCAATTCAAACTGAATAGTGATGGAGTAATGATGAGGGGAGACCTCACATGATTATTAATGACAGTATCGTCTCCACTTGTCAATACTGATGCTCCAATATCTGCATCACTACTTGCCGACATTCCATCAATATTGAATTTACATGATAAAAAATGCTGTCATAACTATTATAGAACCGCCAGTATAAGTTGTCTGCTGAGTGAGGGCGCCACATGATAAATTTGACATATCAATCAATACTTTTTATACTGTGATGAGCTTAGTTCTAAATTCGAACACCAGATGATTAATGTGTACATCTATATCAAGTATGGTAAGGAAGAGAAAAAGATTTGATAGTACAAAATTTAAAAGGTAAAGTAATAGTAAAAAAAATATTACCTCAACGGCGATTGTGATGTGCTGATACGATCCGAGGAGGGAATTCAAAGTTGAAACGGTGATCAAGGCCCTCCCAAATCTACCGAACGAAGTCACTTTACCGAAAGAGTCGACTTGCACCAGTGGGCCGGTCTCCTCTGATCCACTATTCTCGTCTGATATACTGTGAGAGAAGTAATTATAATACTATTACTTACGAAACTTAATCGAATATATTATATATTATATCGTCACCGTTCAGGCAAAAGTCACCAACCCTGAAAATGGCAGTTTTGAGTTGAGTATGTCACCCGAAGCGTAAAATTATGTTCTTTAAGATGCAAAACTCACCTCGGTACATTAGTTAGTAAAATTTTGCTTAAATCCGAATTATTTGTTTTTCACTAAATGACTTTCGATAAAATCTTAACTGAATAGACATTATTGACTCTATAAAAAAAAATCCTTCGTTATAAATATACAAGCAAAAGTCACTATACTATGGATGGTGAGTTTTACTGATGCTTCTTTTGGCTAACATTGTTCAGATTATTAACAAGCAAAAGTCACCAAACCATAATTTGAGCTACCTTGCCTCCTTCAAAACCTTCCAGATGTTTTAATTAGCATCAAAAAGTAAAAGTACCTTAAAGAAATTATTAAGAAGACATGAGAAAATAATTTAATTATTAAATGAAAATAATAATTAATACCTTAAAAACATTAAAATCTGATTTTTCCTGCATTTTAAAACTTTCAAATTGCGATATCTCAAAGCTATGTTTTTAGGGTTGGTGACTTTTGCCTGAACGGTGACGATATGATATGTCAATCAATGGTCGCAGAGTTCTATGCTAACAAACCTGTATTTTAATTCTTCCACGTCATAGTTGGTGAAAAGCGAATGCGTAGAATACGGCGCGAGTAAGAGGCAGTCGGGCGTCAGAAGAGGAGGGAGTATTTTCAGTGGATCAACAGCGGCGATATCCAGCCGGGCATACCACGTCGAGCCGCGCCCCAAAGGAGACTTGCGGTCCGCCTGGAACAACAATCAATGGTAGAATACTAGTAGAATGGATCAATAATTTGAAGACGAGAGAATTAATAGCTCGCAATAGTCACATGGCACACTAGGACACCGCAGTGCTTGAAGATATATCTGGGCTTAACGGAAAACAGTGAAGCAAGACAGAAATGATTCATGAGAACTACGTTGACAATGTCATCATTTGATGATGGTCCAAAGCCTTTTTATGGACGAAATGTCAATTATTGAATATTAAAAGGCCATAGCAGAATTTGGTGAAGCATTGTTTTTTTCCTAAATGTAAAGCAATGAATCAGACGACATTTGAGTAGATGCTTGAATTTTACGGTGTGCAATACTGCCTTATTGCACGCCGGATGGGAACCACTCGTGTCAGCAAATCTATTCTTCATTAATCAATTCATTTCATCCATTCTTTCGTTTATTCATTCATTCAATCATTCATCTCGTCCTCCTTTTTAAAAAAAATAAAAATTTAGAACTTACAGTGACATTCAGATGCAGAATAATTCTTCCAGCTCGGACAGCTTTTATTCGAATAGCTACACGATCAGTATCGTCCAATTCAACATCTGAAAAATTACAATGAAAAAACCTTGATACGATGCTACCAACTTAGGCCAAGATGCCAACATTACGTTAAATCAAAATAATGTCAAGAGCCATTCATATATTAAAATAGAACCAAAACTGTAAAAATCTTAATTAGGGGAACAATTAAAATTGTTGCCATAGACATTGACTAAAGTGAAATCTGGTAATCAACAATTGAATAAAACTGACTTGTATCGGTTAGTACATCAGTGACGGTGGCTGCACCGTCGCCCGAAATCGCCCAGCTGAACTGCAACGCTGGCAGAAGTGATCCCAGCTCCAACGGACTTATCGTATCCGGTACACCTGTGAACAGTTTGAACACCGTAATTTAGATTTTCGATTGGCTGATATTGATCAAAAACAGACCCGATAAGAGTTACATACATGGTAATTGGGAATAACCCATTCGGCTCTATATCCACGACTACAATGATATGGAAACAGAAATCAGATGATTAATACACCCAACCAGTGTTACTTTGAAATATTTCCTCAACCTCACAGACAAAAACCCATAATAGACACCATACGACGCCTCCACGAATCCCTGTTGCTTGATAGTCTTCTTGCATCTTTCCAGATCATGCCAGCATCCCGTAGCTTCGCCGTATATACTCTGTAAATGGTATTTAGCTGACTTCCAGGACGCTGGAATCTGGTTGGCTTAAAAAACAGGCAGGTCAGGTTGAAATTCTTTTGGGGCATCCGCAACAAGTGGCTGAGCCTGAACCGACATCTCTCTTCATTCTCAACATGATGAGAGTGTTTCCTTATCTCCTTGTTATTTCTAAAGTTATACCATCGTACACCCAATATCTCAGTTCTCGAAGATCAGTATGCGGTTACGGAGTTGTCAAATAGGACAGCGTCATCAGCGCACTCGAGGTCTAGTGTTTTGTCCATGCCAAATAAATCACGTAGACAAAGTTGATATGTTGCAGTCATGCCGAATTTGTACGTGCCACCTGACCCGCCTAAAGTGTATGTATTGTTTATAAAAAGATTAAATATTAATAATGAAAAATGCAGTGACATTACAGCATTTTCAGATTTAGAGTACCTATGTTGAAAGGAAGTTATAATACTTGCCGGTAGCCCAAACTGGCAGTGAGTTCCCGACGAGAATCGTATAGGTCGGCGCGTGGATCGCTATCCCGTCCAGAGCGATGACTCTCACAGCAGCAGTGGCACGGGCATGCGCAGCACGGCCTCTGCTCTCTGCCACCGCTTCGATGCCTGCAGACCCTGAAGATATGCCTTCCACCACTCCTGATCGGCTCACCCCTAAGATAGTTCAAAAAGAGTATTGGTCCACCATAGCTATATACACCGCGCAGTAGGAGAATAGTTTGACAAGTGTAATGAATGCTCAATTACTAAACGTATCATTTTTACAACGTTTTTAGTTTTGTTGTTTAATTTGTAATGCCTCAGTGTCAACAGGCAATAGCTTTGTTTTGTTTAACTTGAAAAATGACAAAGGAAGAGTGTCATAGATCATTGCCAGTTTTGATACTGACAATTAGATATCGACGGAACCGAAAATTGAAAAAAAATTCTAATTACAAAATGTGTGGAATACACTAAAACTTGAAAAAAAAAGGTATTTTTTTTGTTCAAATTTTGTAACATTGTTTCTATTTTCTATTGTTAAATTTTCATTTAGATTAATATCAGTGGTAACTATTGTGGTTTATTCATTGAAATTGATGGAAATTGAATTATAAATTCTAGTAAATATTTTGAATTAACTATGTTCGTATTAACGAGGTTTTACTGTAGTAAATCACAACCTACTAGAAGTTCAACATGCCTGGTCTATTCCGTCGAAAACGGGTTGTCTGTCAATAACTTCTAAAAAAGGAAAACACAACACACAACACTTACTGATGTTATTGGCTCCGGTGTGATAGGTTAGCAGGGCAGGCGGAGGCGGGCCCCCTAGTGCCGTCAGCTGCAGAGATCCTCCCGGAAGCAGAACTGAGTTGCGGGGGATCAGCTTCAGGGGTGGGAACACCCGAGCCAGCACCGAACCCTTGATGGAACCGCTGAAGAAGTCAATGCGAACGTCGCCTTCGTCGACACCTATAAAATATTAATTACACTTTATAATAATTGAGACCTATAACGAATTCGCATGCCAAATATTCAATAGTATTACTATAAAAAGTAATTCGATCCAAGTAATTTGCCCTGGGACCATTTTCACAAAGTCTGTACGTCTCCTGGGGTACACGGATGACATGGAACTCATCACCTGCTAAAAATTATGTCATCGAGGCTTTCATTACTCTGCAGCAGGCTGCAGGTAGAATGAGACTAGAAGTGCAAACATGCAAAAAACTATATTTGTGCCATATGTAAAGGTTCGTCCATAAATAACATCAAATTTCAATATTTTAAAAGTCATTCAAAAATAAATTGATAGAAAATGATCGATTTCAGTGTAATGTTCTCGCTTGGGTCTACTAAAATAATAAGTTCTCAGAATGGAATGAGTTTATATTATGATGATTGTGTGACACCATGACTCTTGTAAGAGAAATTTAAAAAATACAAGTAGCGCAACGTGGCATGGAAAGGTGTATGTTGGGTATAACCAGGGATTGCAATACTGAAAGAATATATCAATACCAAATACCGGTACATTTAGAACACAAGGGGCACTAAATGCCCGTAGGGACGCCGTAAAGCCCGCTGTGTAGACAAGCTCATAAAATTTGGTGGATGCACATGGCAGCAAAGAACTAGGGACCGAGAAGAGTGGAGAGAGCTAGGGGAGGCCTTCATCCAGCAGTGGATCGACCCCTGGCTGATAATGATGATGATGATTATGATATGGCCCCCTACATAGTGGGGAGGTTATATTAACAGATCTTTTACAAGGAATGGTTGTCAGCCATTGGGTTCTTGGACTGGACCAGATTTTTTTTTAAATATGCAGTTTTTTAACCTATGCACTTTTTTAACCTTAACAGCCTACCTCCACCCTTCGCTACTGTTATAGACGATCACTCTACTAACTTGGTTACCGTGAATGCTACGAGGGTGGGTCAATAAGTCCTTAGAAAAGCCAACAGGTGGCGCGACTAGTACTGTAAGCGGTTTGTTTTCATGCAGCGGCACTACCGATTCAGTATGCTGCGAAGTTTCAATCAGATTGGTCGGGTTGTTGTGTGTTTCTCGTACATTTAAAAAAAAAAATTTGCTTGTTTACAAAAATGGAGAAAATTGAGTTTAGAGCTGTTATTAAACATTTTAATATAAAAGGGTTAACAGCAAAGGAAATAAAAAATGAGTTGGATTTAGTTCACGGCATATCTGCTCCTTCACTTGCAACTATTTATAACTGGTTAAATGAATTTAAACGTGGTCGTACATCAACAAAGGATAAACCACGCTCAGGACGTCCTGTAGAGGTGACTACACCAGAAATGATCAATAAAATCCACGATATGGTGTTAAGTGACCGAAGATTAAAGTTGAGTGAGATAATTGAGGTTACAGGGATCTCAAAAGGTAGCGTCATTTCTATTTTACATGACAAATTGGGCATGAAAAAAATTTCTGCAAGATGGGTGCCGCGTTTGCTCACAGTCGACAATAAACGCAATAGGGTGGTGGCCTCTAAAGCCCTGTTGTCGCTCATGCAACGCAATCCGGATAAATTTTTTCGTCGCTTTGTGACTGTAGATGAAACATGGATACACCACTATACTCCCGAGACGAAAGAACAGTCAAAGCAGTGGATTGCGAAAGGCGAACCATGTCCAAAGAAGGCGAAAACCGTAAAATCAGCTGGTAAGGTTATGGCTACTGTATTTTGGGATGCACGTGGAATTATTTTCGTTGACTATTTGGAAAAAGGAAAAACAATAACAGGGGATTATTATGCATCTTTATTGGACCAGCTAAAATACAAAATTGAAGAAAAACGGCCTCATTTAAACAGGAAAAAAATCCTCTTTCATCAGGACAATGCCCGTGTTCACACATGTTTACGATCAATGGCTAAAATTGAAGAATTGAAGTTCGAATTGGTCGACCACCCACCGTATTCGCCAGATTTAGCCCCCAGTGACTTTTTCCTTTTCCCAAACTTAAAAAAATGGCTAAGTGGACAACGTTTTTTTTCAAATGAAGAAGTCATCGATCGGACAAATGCTTATTTTGAGGACCTTCCGAAAACTTATTTTTATGACGGTTTAAAAAAAATTGAGAAACGTCTAACCAAGTGTATTGAGCTCCAAGGAGATTATGTTGAGAAATAAAAAAAAAAAACAAAAAAAAAACTGTTTTAATGCTTTTTTCTAAGGAATTATTGACCCACCCTCGTACATTCAAAAGTGTACTAACCGGTAACGTTAAATTTGACACCACCATTTTCGGCATTCTGCACGGTGGCCTTGACAATGGTAACGTGACCCTCGGCGACTGCTGACTTGAGGGCAGGTGCTCCCGGCCCCAGAGCTGGGAGAGTCGTGCCGATGCGGTCGTATAACCGTACCAGACACTCCACGGTCTGCCCTTTCTCAATGAGGTCCGTCATCTCCCCGGCTATACTCGATACTGATACAATGTTCACCTGGAATAGATGCATAATCGTAATTTCATTTTCAAGTAATAAATTGATACTGTTGACGGACTTAACTGAATTTAATTACAATGAGGAAGCTTACAAGAATATCACATCAGTGATCAAAAAACCAATGTTGTTATCTTAAGTATTATATAACTGAGTCAAGGATAGTTAGGTTAAATTTAGCGATATCTATGCAACTGACTCTTAGTAGCCTGTATTTAGTTTGAATGAAGAATGAAGGAGTTCATTACCTGGATGAAGAGTGAAGGCGAATTGACACAGAGATCAGTTACAGTCATCTGCATTTCTCCTTCTTCTAGTGGTTGTATCTTGATTAACTGTCCATCCAGTACAGTTCGCGCCATTTCAGCCGACGAGCTATCCATTCGGTAGCTTCCCGAACCGTGCAGGAGAGTTACGGTGGACGCGCCACCTTGGTAGTTGAACAGCACCAGCTAAAATTATACGAATCATCTATGAATTTTCCTATATATCGTTAAAAATAGGCTATTGACCAAACATCATTCAAAGAATGATTAATTGATGGATTAATGAATGCGACGCCACAGGTTCACATCTACACCTACAAAAAGGAAACAGGAGGGGTTTACGCGATTCTACATGCAATTTAAAATAGTCCCAGAATAATGCAACAATTGCTGTCGATATCATATCGAAGAGAATCAAAAACCAAAATAGTTAACATTATTATGATATTGTGTATGTATAAATATTATAGGTATTATGTATGTAAAACTAGACGATTATTGCTTTTATTTCTTCAATATTTCAATGTAAACATTTGGTATTTTGTTTGAGATGGATTATGAAATATCCTCTGAAGATTGGATATATAAACAAATATTTGAAAAAATATAATATGTAATACAGGTAACTCTTGTTCATCGCGACAAGGGCGAGTGTGAATTAGTTATATTACGATTGATTTATAATATATATTTTTGTCTCGCACTTATGTGCCACATGCCAAGGAGGGTCAACTAAGTAGATTCTTATGCAACGTGTAACAAAATGAATCTTATTTCTTTCAGTTTATTGCGAAGTTATGATACTTTTATTTTATGCCTGAATATTTATTTCAAATACTCCGTCGATTACGAAATTTCACTTATCCAGACCGTGTCCAAAATGTATCCCCCGCGATTTTTATTCACATGAACATATTATCTATCTTTCTAAAGAATCATTTTGTTTTAATACACTATTTCTTTTATTCAAACTACTAATTTCATAATATAAAATTATAATGCTTACCTTTTCCACGGAAGCCCTGACGGGTAGCACGAGGCGGAACGGCAGAGTAGCGGTCGGGCGGGTATAGAGTGTGGGAGCTTGTGTCACGCCAGACATTTTGAGAACACTGTTGCGGAAACCAATCACCTCCAGAGTCACCTCTCCGATGTTACTCAATCCCACCATATCATTTCCGCTTATGTCCAACATCTGTAAAATAAATTTCCATGAATTTATTTATTGTCATCACACACACAGAAATTAAATTCAATTCATTTATTTAACGGCAAGGCCTTGAACACACATAATTGCTAATCACAACTACTTTTTATTGTATCCTGGCCAAACTATTAAACTTTACTAATTATAATGACATATAGGTCGTATACTTGTCACCTGCTCATTGCAGACAACATTGTTGTCTTTGAGAACAATCCAGAAGACCTTCAAAACAGGAAAGACTTGCAAATGAAAGCCGCAAAGTAGGTTTAAAGATAGATGTCTTGAAGACAAAGGTATTAGTTGATAAAACTGCTTTGATGAACCAAAAGCGATCCTCGTCAATAGCCCTGTATTGACTGAGCGAGCAGCCTCGCGAGCCTGCCTTGAGCATTTGCATTGCGACAATCGCTGCACAAGGCAGCTCGCGATGAAATTAACGTTACGCGAGGCTGCCACGCGCAGTAAAACTGAGCCACAAGACATCCAAGCAATTTAGTTTTACAAAATAAATGCGAAAAAAGGGGATGTGCGAATTGCTGTCGCAGCTACTGCGTTTTTACTGATTCGACGAAGAAAAAGAAACAAAAATCTAAAAGGTTTTGGGTTAAAAAAATTTTGTATGAAAGTTGACTTGATTTTTCCCTTCTTTATGATCCCATCAAGGACTCAATCTTCTTTTTCAGATCTGCTACGGAGTGGTTCATTTCCTGGCTTCCACGCATCTTCCCTAAGGCCCCCTATTCGTGTATTCTGAACATTGCGAGTCACAATGATATTTATCCATAATGCAAGCGAGCGAGGCAAAATATTATGTACCGTCCTGAGTGCGTGCAGCAATCGTACCGAGGCACCTTTGAGCATCGACAAAAACCGACAAAGCTCGAGCAAGGCGGCATGTGCGTTTGCCTCGGATGAATCGCGTACTGACTGATTGAGCATTTGCTTCGAGGGGCTGCTCGCTCAGTCAGTACACGGCTATCGACACTCAAATCGAGCAGTTCAACAACTACATCTATCTCAGGCAACAAACGTCAATTGATAGTGGTACATATAACAAAATTCCTCGCAGGACCAAACTTGAAACTGGCCGACAGCCTGTTCTTAATAATAGTCTCTTCAAAAGTGACCTCTCATTGTATCTTAACCGTAAAGTGTTTGACTAATGTGTGCTACCAGTGCTCACATATAAATGGACACATAATGTAATAAAAATCTAAAAACTACAAGTAGCACAGTGGGGCATGGAGAAGTGTATGTTGGGTATAACGCGGAAAGATCACAAAAGAAACCAAGCAGACTAAATGGGCCGGACGTGTCGCTCGGTGAATGGACAACTGCTGGACAAATGCAGTCATACCATAGTACCCAAGGTACACTAAACTACCAAAGGGTCTGCCTCAAGATCGCTGGTTAGATGAAATCATTATTATCAAAAAATTAGTTACTTTAACGTAAGTTACAATATAATCTTTGCATTTGGGCCATAGTCATAGTGATGTAAGAATAGCTTACCTGATAATGATAGGCCGTGATCGGCACGGACTCGAATTGTTCATCAACAGTGATGAGCAACCTTTCGGCTGGCAGGTCGGGTAAAATGGTGGGCGGCCGTGACGACCAGCGAACCCTCAAGGACGAAGCGTTTGTGAAGATTTTCCCTCGTGAGTCTAGCACCGACACCTCCACTTCGGCTGGACCTCCTCCGTTCAGCACCGAAACCTGGACAAATAGAATGAGCCATTAATGAAATGCCCATGTAACGCAATTTAATGTTATTTTTATTTTATTTTTCGTTAGCTGTACGACCCGATGTGAATTTGGATGTTAACCACTTGCTCAACCTATTAGTTTCATTCTCTTGAATCCAAACACATACTGAAAAACAACATGTGAATTTCCGATTACACAAACACATTACCATTGGTTTGAAAACACTTCTAAGAAAATATAGAACCAATAGAAAAAAAAAATTTGAAAAAGGTAAGACACTTCTTCGCAGGAAAAAAACCTGCATCTCTCAGGTATCGCGGCCACGCACATAGACCACTATGCTAAAGGAGTCATCCTTAATGCGATAATTTTAACTAATGGCGTTTGTATTTTAAATCAAAGTAGGTATTACTTTAATTACTAACCGATGTCACTGATCACTCAGATTTTTTATTTATTTGACATTACCATTATTGGGGGCTTTTGGTATGTGTCAACGAAGAAGAAGAAATGAAGAGTACATGGCAAAAACAGACTCATTGACAAAATGATCATTGTGCTGAAGAGCAAAAAGAAGAATGAAATCATTAATGGTTGAAAAATGGGTTTAATATTAAGTAAAAGAATTTATACAATGACATTATTAATGGACAACGCACTCAATACAGTAGCTAGCAATTAAATTCACACACAGCGGCATTCGCACATGTATAGGTAGACGTCACGCAATTCCCATTATGCGATATCACGCATCGGGAATTTATAGCAATATCACCTTTATTGTAATGGCGTTAGAATAGTGTTTCTAGTGTCAATGCTCATTTGAGCGAATCCGTTCGAACCGAACCGTTCGGCAGACCCGACTAAAAGCATCGGGAATTTATAGCAATATCACCTTTATTGTAATGGCGTTAGAACAGATTATGCCATTCGGCAGACCCGACAAAAAAGTGAGTGTCATTTTTATTCCCAGATGAATCGTCCATATTAATGTCATTGAATTTACATATTGATTTCTCATTTATTTTAAAATATAATAAAAGTGAACAAAAGTAATAAAAACATATCCACTTTCTTCTCCCTTCATTCATGAACCAATAAAATCGTCATTGGTAGTTTTAATGATACCACTCTAGAGCACTTCTAGCGCCTGTACACGTGCATGGATTTACTGGCAGCAATAGTGTGTATTTTAAACTATCGTGACAATAACTGTTTACCCGTAAAAGTACTGACTGTCTCTCCAATTCGCCACTATTGTTCTACTGCGCAGATCGAAAAAATCCTGCTGTCGCATGAAAATTCAGAATCTTCCAAACTTTTTTGATTCATGCATGCAATCTTGGCAACTGCAGGATAATACATTTTTACCCATACATTTTCTTGTTATGACCGCGATAATACTTAATGTCAAGAGTAAATCCATGCACATGTAAACGGTGTATTCCTCTATTGAACAAATTGGTATTTAAATCTCAACAATGAAAAAAATGCGATGAGCCTGTTTTTGCCATGTACTTTTCATCAAATGGCTTTAGTAATGGAATCCAGTTATGGAAGAAAAACTTTCTTCTATTGAAATGGCGTCTATAATATAAGTATTCTAAACAAATAACTCGGTAGACTCGCCAAGTATTAGTTCATGCTATCTGTGCCAGTAGAAGATGAACCATTACCTGTGAGGATGGAGGCAGGGGGCACTCGGTATGGAGGGATCTCCGTAGAGTGAGTCGCAGGGAGTTCGGGTTGGTGCAGATGATGGTAGCCTGCGCCTCGGCAGCTCCTCCTTCCGAAGGCACTTCTGCAGAACTCATACTGCTGCCCACCACCTTCAGCAGCATCTCAGTCTGGCCCAACTGAAAGGACAACAAGCCCCAATATTATTTATCTGAAATTTACGATTCCATTACATTCAATTACAATTGAAACTACGTATTAAAATTTAAATTCCAATGTATTTTAACACATTAAATGCATGTGTGCGTTTTATTTACAGATGTCATGTCTGCAGTGCCCAAGACTAGGGTTATACGACGCGATTGCATAAGTGTGTTGTTTTGTGTTTTTTTTTTTCTTAAACACTCTATGCTTGCACTCGAAAATCATTGCATTATTATTATGCTGAATTATCAATTGAGTGATCCTTTACCTTGAGACACGTGACAGTGTAGGCGTGAAGACCTGTGGACACGGGCAACGAGAACTGTTCCACCCTGGCTGTCTCCGAATTCATCACGCTGATCTTTCTCTTCGGCTCAGCAGCACCAGGCCATGTGAGAGGTCCACCTGTTCAAATAAAGGAATATTTCATTAAAAACACTCCCCTACTGGTGACAATGGCAAATTGTCATCAAACAAACATGATTGATAGTGGGTTGATTTATTGGGCCTTCACTCTCAGCATTGGGCATCAGTTGAAGTATGGCGTCTTATCGTAGATAAGATTTAACTTTTTTAATTTGGCTATGTATTTTTACCACGTTTTTATTAGCTCGTATTCTTGCTTGTCCAGTACAAATTTTTTTCTTGTTTGTCCAAGATTTGTATTGGACGATTGAAGATTTTTAACTAACTTCCCGACTAGCTAGACATTTGTAACTTTTAGAATATATCAGAACACGACGACAATGCATTCTCTTAGCCATCTTTAAGCAGAATTGAATTCATTTTCAGTTAATTTTGTTTTGTATGGAAAGTTATTTCAGAAAAAATTCGTAAAAAGTAAAACTCTATTATTGGTTGCTATGTGGGTATAGCAACTAAATTATTAATATATATGTTACGCCGAATGTGCGAAATTGACTATAACATGAAATGGGCAAAATTTTGCGTAAATCATGAAAAATGCAAGCCCGTTGCCTTATTCATGAATAAGACAAAATATCTGCCAAGTCCGTGAATTGGGCAGTAATTTTTCTGCCTAGTTCATGCATTGGACAAATTAGATAGTAGTGCTACGGTGGTGTTTTTTGCAACTAAACTAAATGTGTCAAAAGCTCATGCATTGGTCAAAATTTACATATATTATCTATGGTCAAAATAAATGGTCACGCTCCGGTGGTATTTTTTGCAACTAATCAAACTAACCAAATGTGTCAAATGTCATTGATTATAATATAAAAATATACCAATCAATAACTACAATGACATTCATATCCATTTACTATGCACAAAAAAATCTAGAACTATAATATGATAACGGAAGAATTTTATTAAAAGGTTTTTTCGCGATTTGATTCGTGCTTAGGTGTCGATTGTATGTTTGTGATAGTTTGTTGACACTTGTTAGCTAACCTCAAAATGGACATTCAGTTGAATTCAGAATTACAAAACCTAACCTAACCTAATTATAATAATATTATATTATGTCCAATTATAACTAATAAAACCATCCGTATTAAATTTACTTTTTCTACTGTCATGTTGACAGTTTAAGAATTCCATACCCTGGTGAATTCACGTACTCGGCAGATAATTTACCTAATTCATGAATAAGGCAACGGGCTTGACTGTTACATGAATTAGCCAAAATTTTGCCCATTTCATGTAATAGTCAATTTCGCACATTCGGCGTAACATATACGTGCGTTACTATGGAAATCAATATGAAATGTCAAAATGATATTTCAGTATTCTATATTTATTCAGTATTTCTATCAAGTACAAAAAGAAGTATTTATTAATACATAGGATTGTCAAGTTTATATGATTCAACAGAAAATTTAAAAACATGGTATATAAAAAGTTCTTTTTATCTTGCAATTATTTTTCCTTGGCTAAAAGTCTAAATAAGAGCTTTATAAGTCTTGTTAGTATTGACATGCATCTTCGTTGACTATCACAGAAGAACATGTATAACCAACCTGAGAAGACAATATTTGCAGCACTTCCGATCGTCAGCAGGGGCTCCGGTGTCACTCTCTTGAGAGGCGAATGGCACGCCAGGTTCACAACTTGACTCAGCTTCGACCATTTGACGTTCACTCGCGCCGTGCCCGGTTCACTGCAGGTTGCATACAATATTGTGCAAGCCACATCTGAAATTTGCAAGACATTTTACGTTACAATACCTATATTATGAAAAAAATCACTTACACTCAGTATCCTTAAAGTGGAACTACACCAGAAACTTGTGTTGTCAACCTCATAAAATTTAACGATAATTATCATATTTTATTGGACCATAAATTACATTAACAGTTTCGCTGCCTAGTATATACTATAGAATTGACCCCATGTGCCAATCCACGAAAACGTAAAAATTAGGTCAAGTTAGATGAAAACAAGTGATGACTATATTCATAATATTTTTTTAGTAGATAAACATGTCATTACGGCAGTAAAATATTATGTCACCGGTGGTCGGAGGAGCCGGGCGGCACTGCTCTTCAACTTGAACCGTATTTGTTATAAATAAGTTATGTTATTACAAGTCGTAAATTATAAAAATTTTCACAGTACTTAACATTGAAAACATTCAAGTGGCTTGTAAAATGCTCGAAAATATTATTATGTTACGCAATTTATTTTATGGATTTTTTTATGGCCTGAGATACCGATAATATCGTTCCCTAATTGATTTTATGAGATTTGGTGTTCACCATGTTATGAAAAATATCAAATTTCAAAGCAATCCACTTGAGTAACACTAATATGAAGACCAATTAATATTTTCTTTGAACAGTGGCGTGCTTGACTAAAAAACTTTTTATATTTATAAAATCATACTGAAAAATATTCTAAATAACCTAATGCTGCCACTGCCGAACATGTGATAAGTGATAATGATAAGTGGTATGTAGGTAGGACCTTATAAAACACAGTGCCGAAAAATGTCTATAAAAAAAACAAGTTAAAAACCATCTAGCGAAAAATATCGGTAACGTATTCATCTACGATGCCAGCTAAGAAATAAATCACTCAATGGTAGTGCCAGTGAAATAATGACAATTTCGTGGTTACTATACAGGCGGCTCCAATCGGATACGGCGGCACCGACTATGAGTGGTGACGCGGCTCCGATCGGAGCCGGAGGCAGCGATGCTGTTAATCGTTTGTTGCACTAAGTTTAGAAATGTTGGAGTTGTCAAATCCGTCCACACTGAGGGCGACATGTAAAAATGAGGTCACTCATCATAAAAATAATCGCTCGAGTTCCCGAGTTTTAATTACTTTTATCGTTTTCAGAATCGTATTTCACTTACATGTTGATGTCAAGAATTGTCGACGTTTGTTTCAAGGAGCGTCGGTATTTTCTCAAAGAGCGAGCAACTCACTAAATGGTTCATTGATAATAAAATTATTGTTAATAAAATTCACATACCAGTTGATTGAATACGAAGTGCTACGTAGGTAGGTACTAGAATTCAGTGATATCGACTATGTGTTTTTTACTCTTTATTCCCCCGTGTAGGTAGCCATTGCCCATCAATGGGAGCATAGCAATTATTTTGATTACTTATTTATTACGTATTTTGTTATATTGTTTACAGAGTCAAAATAATAGTATTTTACTATAATCATAAATAATACGCGACGCAGTAATAAGTCGCACATGGAAAATCATGCCTGATATTTTTGTATTTGTTAAAAAACTAGAAATCTCGTTCTTGACCATTTTTTCCACGTACTTGTGTGAAAGTATTTTTTCTATATTGCATCACGTACATTCAAAGACTAGACATATGTTGACAAAGGAAGACTCAGCAGCATGTATTAATTATTATTTGCAATCAACGACATTTATCAGCTTGATATAAAAAAGTCTCGAAAATAACATGAAACAAAAAAATAATTGTGAACATACGTAATTTTGAAAATGTTTAAGAAAAATTGTAAGTATAATAACCAATAGAAAAAATAATATTGAAAAAAGTAAGACAACCCGCAGGATCGAACCTGCATCGCTCGGGTATCGCGCCCGCCGCGCATAGGTAGGGTCGGAAAAAAAATTCTATTGGTTAAATACATTTTTTCAGAAGCATTTTCAAAATTATGTATCTTTAATACTTAGAATATTACATTCTTAAACCATGTAAATTATTCGTTGAATAAAAAAAATGTTTATTAAAGATTAAGTACTTAGTACTAAGTACTTACTAAATGTTTTTATCTTTCCTTATTTTCTTTCATTTTTGTGTATAATTTTTTATATATTCAATAAACGGTATAGTTACCAATTTACCTAATTGTTTTTTTTTTTCTATTCAGTAAATACGATTTAGAATATTTAGATTATTTATCATGTGTACATCTAAAAACGTGGCAAACGAAATTTATTTTCAATGAACATGCATTTATTATGCAGTTATTCTGTACAATATTTTTTCTTTCATTAAAGGGGTACATTTTTAATTGAGAGGCCTACTGCATACTGTACCTACCGAGTTACCCACTTACCTACTTGTGCATATCCAACTATTACGTATGTAGGTGGTAACTTTTTATATATTTTTTAAATTTTATAATTTGATAATTATTGTACTGATAATTATTAGTAATTATGCCCTTTATCCGTATGAGTTAGAATAAGTACCTAGCTAGATAATGTTATTATCTAGATTACTAATATTATTATCTAGATAGCTAATTAGTTAGTGGTATATAACTGTAACTTCTTTCTATTGTAACTTTGGGCTTGTTCAGATGGCGCGATTTGACTCGCGCGTAAAAACTCGTGCACATTCCAGGTACAAGTGAATTGAGTCGTTTGCATGTCGATGGCTGGAACTAGGAATTACTAGTTTTGAGTAATGGCTGATCACAGTTTTGACGCCCCTAAAAGTGACAAAAACATGGACCCTTCGATGACATTTTGTAATTTTTTTGAGTTGTAATTTTGTGGAACAGAAGAGGAGCGATATACCACTATAATTGAAATCCCTAATTGCATCATTATTATAACACGCAAGCAATAAAAAAATATAACCATAATTCTCTGATAGGTAAGAATGATTACCTACATGTAAGTGTTTACATGTACTTACCTACATCTACATCGAGGTTTGATTTAAAATAATATGCCATAGATGAAGACAATGATATTGATTATTATCGTATTGGTATGGTTTATCTTTTTATTAAGAATTTATAGTAAAGTAAAATAATAATTTTGGTGTCTTTTTCTCGAAGTTTGATATCGACCAAATTGAAGTAGGTACCTACTTACCTACATCTACTAATATATAAATAAGTACCTATAATATTTTTCACTGTAATAGGTACCTACATTAAAGAGTGCATGAGTCCCAGTCGCAAATATCGAGCGCCTTTTGATAGGTAGGTATAGCGTGTCCCGACTCACGACAAATACGAATAAATAATAATAATCAGGCGAACGTTCCGTGGCTTACAAGAAAAAATGACGTTGCCGCGACACGTTGCCTCTCTGTGTGGACAAATGAGCAACGTCAACAAGTAGCAACACCTTCGATTTTATTACCCTATTCCGAAACATAGTCGTTAAATTTTATGAGGTTGGCGACAAAAGTTTCTGGTGTGGACTAGGCATTAGAGCCCTGGAATAAATATTTACATCCAATTTTATATGGTGATTGTCTGACATGTCCTCGTAATAATAGAAAATGCAATAAATTTGTAGTTAATTAAATCAATTTTGTAATCGATTCAATTTAATTAAATTCTTTTTGGAGATCACTCTTGCGCATCTATTCTATACGCAAGGCTGGTATCGGCAGCTATCGAGGGTATTTTATCATATTTATGTATTGAGGCAGTTAATTGTTACAATAAGTTAACAGTCTGAACTCTCAAAAAGTACTATGTATATAAGAGAGGTGCTGTTAAAACATAGCACTAACAATTATAATACTTCAATACATAAATATGATAAACTACCCTCGATTAGACTTTGAAAATATATTTCTAAGCACCTCGGAATATATTAAAACTTCACTCTTATTCAATTGTTCGATTTTTGTTTTTAATTTGATTATTCCACTAGCTTTTGATCGGTGAAAGACACTCGCAAATCGGTTGAATACTCTGAAATAATAGCATACCAATAAGATCGTCTTTCTCTCGCCCTTTCTCCATGTCGGTTCTTTCAAATTTCACTCCCTCGATGGTGGATATTTCAAAGGGCATCTGGTCACAGCTGAAAGATAAACAACAATGAATTTAGCTACCGTACAGAATTCCCTAGTGAAAAACAGGAACAAAATTTAATTGGATGCACGATGAATTTACAAATTTTAATTAATTCAATATTAAATACATATTTAGTTTGCGTCTCACGCTTTAGCTTTGGGGCATACATGCACAGGATAGATCGCTTTTGCAGCTCGTTTAAATATTGCATGGGATAACTTACTTGGTGTAAGGGAGCGCCTCTCCGTCAGATGTGTCTAAGGAATCGGAATACAGTGCCACATGCAGCGCCAGACCGGTACCGACCGGACCTTCGCCCTGGCTCCACACCACTTTCAGTTTCATCGGTTCGACCACCATAATACTAAAAAGGAATAAGAAATATATGTGTTTAAGATGCATCATTATGCGTTAAGTCACCTTCCAATTCCCCACCTCCGTTTATATTCATCATGGTATCATCTGCCCGCTAACCCCTACTATACTACATTACATTATTTATTGGCAAAACCTATAAAAGAGAAGCTTCCAACGATGTACAAATACGAAAAAAATCATATGAAATAATATGGAAGTATCGCTTTTTTGTAACCTGAGAAAGTAGACACCTACCTAATTAATGTAAAGTCATAGAACAGATTGATAAATAGAATTCAGATAGGCTATAGTGGCTAATTTTCTAGCAGGTATCTCAATTTTTGTCAGTTTTGATTTGTTTGATGTAATGAATTCAAAATATACTTTATAACATAATAGATTTAAGACGGTGCTTCAGTGAAACGGCAAATAATTTTCAACTATAGGTGCGACGAAATTTCAGACTGGCTGGCAATCGGAGAGCGAAAGTCGAGCTGTGAACACCTCAATTTGTTTTGTGATGGCGACGGGGGAATTTATTCTTAAATCGTGTAAAGATGACTAAAAACGTTACTCATTTACTTGAAAAAGAAAACATGTCAATGAATATATCATTAATATTAGTAATAGAACAATAAACATGACATTAAATGGATGCATGTTGACTTTTTATGACAAATTATGTTTTGTTCTGCATGAGTTATTTGCACAATCTTCGCGTCGCGTAGTCACATTCGTTTTAGACCGTGCCCCAGCTGAAGTATAGCCTTAAGCAATGACAAAAAACTCGATTCACAATAAAAGACTTTTATAAATATTATAAACTCGTATCTTGAGTTACGTGTTTGTAAGTATCAGAATACTGAACTCCGACAGATGATTATACTGAAGCACTTTCTCGTATGTCAAGAATATGACTGATCGGTCGAAAGTATAGTGCGATAGATTGAAGAAACATTACATTTTTTTCATGAAAATATGTGTAAGTATTCTAAATGGATATTTCATAAGAGAAAATTTATTTCTGAATTAAAAACTGAGAGAATGGAGTTGTTATTTGCCTCTCCTGAAAAGTTGTGTTTTTTGAGGTATGTGTTTCTCGAAAATTAACGACACTATATCCCAATACACTACATTTTGAAGCGGGGTTATGAATGTGTGAGTATACTACGAAAATGAGCCACACATTATATAAGCAATAGTGAGTTGAAACCTTTAAATACACCAATATTGAATGAGCGTCAGTGCATAAACCGAGAGCAGTTGGCAGAACGAAGTACATGCTTAGAGTGACCTATTCTTGACACATGTTTAAGTTTATCCCATATTCTTCCATACTCGAGATCGGTTGCCTATTAGATACCCCACACCCGTGAAGTATTTCAGTTCCCATTAATTCTGTGTTCCCTGATGTAAATACATATTTAGCGAAATTAATCACCTTTAGACATGGTGACCATACTATTTAGCTTTGTTTTATTTTTCATACAACTTTTCTAATTTCGATTGTAATATTAGAGAGTTATAATAAAAAAATAATCACTTTAACTGGATAAAAAATACATATATTTATTTCCCAGCGCCAACTGGTCTACCAACTGAAATTGAATGGACAACTGAACCGATTGTCTATCTTCCCAAACTTTTTTATACCACTGACCCCCCCCCCATCCCAAAATCCAGTGACGTTCCTAGGTAAAGTGCAGTCCTTATGCAGACTTAGAATGTTTCATTTTGATACTCGAATTGTATGCGAAATTGTTGGAAAAAAAAATACTCAGGATTAGAGAATTTTTACGAAACCCACTCTCAAACAGCGGTGGTTTTAGGCACACGCAGGTCTGAGGCGCTGACAAGTTTAGATGCCCCCTTTTGATTTTTAAACTAAAAGATTAACACTACTACAACAATCATAAACACCCGGGCTTCGAAAAAATCACATAAATATATTGTGACCTCACCGGGATCGAACCCGGAGCTCCCGGATGAAAGGGCACCGCCTGACGCAGCGCACCACGAGAGCCACCTAAGATCTCGGTACTGCCTAACGAAATGACCGCATCGCGACTGCTTTCAGCAGTTGTAATGATCGTTTATTTCTTCATTTGCCAACCCTAAGCAACGCATGACCTGCCCACCCCCCAATGGGACGTCACTGCCAAAATCAGAAAATAGTAATCCCCGGCCCCCCTCTGCCGAAAATTTTCACAACAGAAAAGCGAATACCTAGTCGTAAAATTATAAATATTAACTGCGCGTAATTTGTAGTAGATTTGTAGATCAGTAGATTCATCAACCCGAATTGCAAAGAAGTTGCCATGTTTAAAATCGGAAATATTAATTTTAATATTGTATCCCAATGCATTCAATTCATCTTATGTTAGTTTTAATTTCGATCAACATAAATATTTAAATATATTATTATAATGTGTTCTTATCTAATAAATTTAAATATATTATACATAAGTAGGTAATAGGTATGTAATTGTAGAAAAATATTTGTAATTACTTTCATAAAAAAACATTTCGCGGCCCTCAGCAGAAGTCCTACGGTCGCCCGGGAGGCGGCGACCCATGAGTTTGGGAAGCACTGGTCTAAATACACCGCCATTTCAAAACTGAATGTACCAAAACTGAAAAGTCGTCTTAATAAGTAAGTTAAATATATATTCTGCTAGTAGAATAATATATTATTTTATATTGTAACATTATTACAAAATAAACAATATCATTGAACAATGATTCATAATAAGAAAAGTTTTGAATTAGTCCATAAATCTGTGATTTTATTTCGTTAAGTTGGCTACGACGTGTGGATCGCGCATGCGCAGGTGATCTTGCAGGTCATATTCTAATGAAAGCATTGATAAACAAGAGCAGTGTTGCCAACCGTACTATAATTCCGTGTCCGCGTACTATGTACGATATAAAACAAGTATAGTACGCCCAAAATACTATATAATATTTGAATATCGGAAAAAATATGTAAAAAGTACTAAATTTCGATATTTCCGTTCGACAAATTGGTGCAAAGTACTATAATTTCGCAGGAAAAATCTGTGTGTGTACTTAATAATGTACGCACGTTAGAAGTTATACTTCTTTGGCGTAACAAAACAAAAACGAATCCTTGCTATACAGCGGTTATAATCGATTCAGAAGTGCGCATGATGAATTAATAAAAAAAATGCTCGAAAAACGTAAAAAAAAAATCCCTTGACTGGTTTAAAGCGTCAATTACACTGAGCTACTTTACGAGCTGTTTGTTGGCAAATTTAATAGCGGGCGATTCAGCTACTGCGATTGTGATGATGACACACAAAACTTTCCATTCGCTGAGAAGCCACAAGCCAGCGACTATTTTGACAGAACGTAGTTCGTTTTTATACCTGGAGGTTGCTACTGCGCAGACGGAGTAGGCCCACACGCCGGCGTGTAGCGTGTAAAGTTGACCGGCTTTCAACTTTTCTCGGTAGATTGTTTACAATCTGCTTGTTAGCTTGTTCAATGATGACACTGGGCGACTTTACAGGCAGATTGTAAATTCGCCAACAAGCAGCTCGTAAAGTAGCTCAATGTAATTGACGCATAAAATGAAATTTCTTAAATTCTTCGGTAGGTAAGCGTGTTTGGTGGCAAGAGGTACCTAAATAAAAAGGGGTCTCGGAGTTTCTCAAATTCTCCGTTGTTTTTTGTTCTTAGAAACAAAAAACCTATACATTTTCATCAGATGACAACGCGTACTATATTTTTTCCCCAAATACTATAATTTTGGAGGCTTTGTACTATAATAATTCCACTTTGAAAACATGGCAGCACTGTGATAAACGAACATACAGACAAATTTTATCTCGACCAGTGTTGCCAACCGTACTATAATTATAGTATTTGTACTATAATTTTGGCCCGCGTACTATGTACGATATAAAACAGGTATAATACTCCCAAAATACTATAATTTTGAAAATTCGGAAAAATAGATAAAAAAAATGGCGCTAAAGCTGTTCGGGAGAACTAAAATACCTAACTTTTTAACTTTTGTCTAAAAAACGAGACGTTAATCACCTTCTATTTGAATTTTCGTCTAAAAAAAAGGAGACGTTGATCACCTTACATTTCATTTTTTGTCTAAAAAAACGAGACGTTAATCACCTTCTATTTGAATTTTCGACTAAAAAAAAGGAGACGTTAATCACCTTACATTTCATTTTTTGTCTAAAAAACGAGACGTTAATCACTTTCTATTTGAATTTTCGTCTAAAAAAAAGGAGACGTCAATCACCTTACATTTCATTTTTTGTCTAAAAAAACGAGACGTTATTACTTTACATTTGAATTTTTGTCTAAAGAAAGATGACGTTAATTACTTTACGCGAAATTTTTGGAAAATGCAGAAAAGTCTTCGTCATTCAACGCGTACTATATTTTTTGCCGAAATACTATAATTTTGGATGCTCGGTACTATAATTCCACTTTGAAAATATGGCAACACTGATCTCGACGCATTCGCGTATTGTGATAGCGGGCATCCCCACAA
Source organism: Rhyacophila brunnea (assembly GCF_057557595.1). Classification (NCBI taxonomy): domain Eukaryota; kingdom Metazoa; phylum Arthropoda; class Insecta; order Trichoptera; family Rhyacophilidae; genus Rhyacophila; species Rhyacophila brunnea. The sequence goes on along the minus strand of NW_028232893.1, from coordinate 14,380,011 downwards.
CATTTTGCGTTCAGTACTTTTGCAGCGACACAAAATAGAGACGCGACATAAGTAACTAGTTTCTCGATTCGGTACTTTGGCGTAATGAAATCAACAATCAAATAATTTTGACTATTAATAGAAGGGGGATTATACGTTTATTTGTTATAACATTTGAAATTATTTAGGAAAATGCTGAAGCTAGTCAGATGGATAATAGTCAGTTGACATTCCGTTTTTCTTACTGACGCAAAATGGCTGAATGTTTATTGTGATTACTTACTCGAGAGTAGTTATAAACGATTGTACTAATGGCGAAGTGTAGTATTATTGGCCACTTACTTATCCACTCATCGTGGCGGATTGTCTTTTCATACGAACTACAAATAAATTGGCAAATAAATGTCATAGCAGTGGTGTAAGTACTCTGCAAATGAGCATGCAATCAGTGGCGGCCGGTGACAAGAATATGAGGGAGTGCAAAAAAGACTCACCTATTTATGCAAGAAGTCCATCCTCCGATCCTTGGATTTTGAAAACACGTCAATAACACGAATATTAAAGTCTGGTATTGACGATATCAATTGTTTTTCTATACTAAGCATCGCAAGAGCATTTAGCCTGCCTTGAGACATGGTATTTCTCAAAAATGACTTAACCCTCTTTAAAGTTGAGAAACAACGCTCACTTTCCACTGAAGTCATCGGAATTGTACAAATTATTTTTAATAGGGTAACACTTTCACTAAATACTTCCAGTAAATTATTATTAGTGAAAAGTTGAAGTATCGACAATGCTCCATCAGTAACGTAGAAATCTTCTCTACTGTAGACTATTAGTTCATTTTTAAGTTTAAATTTGTCAATAATGTCGTATAATGTGGTTACCGTATTAAAATCTGTAGTTGGAAAATTTGTATGATAATCCCGGAACTTTTCACTAAAAAACAATTTGGCTATTACTAAATGACCTTTATATTCGAAACGATCTTTCGCTTGGTTCACTATAATGTCGCATACTTCATTGCATATTACAGAATGAGGTAAATCATTGGGACGACGTTTTTTCGATGGTTGAATTTGTGACATATGATTATTTTGACGAATACATTGTATAGCACGCGTAAAGTGTTCAATGTCCATATTTATCTCCAACACGTCCTTTGACCTCGATTGAAGTTGTTTAAAAAGTATATCACAGTTTGGCATAATTTTGGCAAAGAAATCTAACCAATAGTTAAAATTGTCTTCGTTTAAATACCGTAACAACATTCCAGCTTGATTAATGGTATCGGCGTCTAAATTTTCAGATTCTAAAATGTGTTCCATGCACTCTTTTAACTGATCGCGATAAGTATGCACAACAGTAACTGTTCTTATATTGAAATTCCACCTCGTTGTTGGTGCTGCTGGTATTTTTCTATGAACTATTTCTTTCAAGATATCAGTTCGCTTCGCAGACCTCGAAAAAAAAATTGGAAACGCTCGTAAATTAGCAAAAAAGTTTCGGACTATGGTGTTAGCTGAAACACTTCTTTCCATTATCAAATTCAATTGATGTGCATAACAATGTATGAAGTGTGCGTGTGGATACGAAGCTTTTATCAAAGCCTGTACACCACCTAATCGGCCACTCATCACGGATGCGCCGTCATAACTCTGGCCAATTAGTTGTGCTTGTTTAATGTCGAGAACTTCTAGTTCTTTCAAAATTTCAGATGCAATACCTGCCGCAGTGTGGTTTTTCGGCGTCATAAATTTCCAGAATCGTTCATGTATCTGTCCGCGTAGTTCATACCTTATGACCAAAACAAGTTGTTCTGTAGTAGATATGTCCGTTGTTTCATCTGCTTGTATAGCTACAAACTTGCTTTGTGATATTTCATTTTTAATTTCGTTACGGCACACCTCTAGAATCGAATCTAAAATGTCATTTTGAATCGTTTTTGACGTACCCTTAAAAACACTATTGCTCTCCAAATGCTGTTTCATGGCTATGTCAATTTCCGAGACAAAGTCAATAAGCCCTCGGTAAACACCTGGATTATTTGAATCTGCAGATTCATCATGTCCTCTAAGAGCTAATTCAAATGCACCACAGAACTTCACACAGTCAATCAATCTGGATAAAATATAACGATTTTTGTCAACACGTTCGTTAAATTGTTTCACAGATAAACGGTACCCTGCATCCAATTGTGAACGTATATCTATTTCTCCCAAGACTGCAAGTTGCATTTCATTTAAAATATGTTTTTCTGAACCACTGTGTTTTTTGATTTTTACTGACAGGTGGACCAAGTCTTGAATCCCATGGACCGTCCAGTTAACATCTCCGCCGAAAAACAGGCACGGAAAACAAAATAGGGTATTAAGAATATTACATCCGCAAAGCCATTGTGTTTTTGAGTACATTTGCACATTAAATTTCCGATTAACAATCTTCGATTTCACTGTACACTTTTGAATTAAATTTATACATGGTAAAGGACGGCCTGCCACTTTAATATCAATTCGTTTGGAAAAATCGTGACGATTGTCCTTAATATATGCAATTGAATACACGGTACTCATTGTAAATACTATTAAATCTATATTATAAACCCAACTGTCGAACGATCAACCCATAGACTATATCAACCAAACTAACAGTCGTGAATATGATTATATTTTTGACACAATATGCATCGACATGAAGTTCGTCATTTCATTATAATAATTAGGCTTCCAACTGTACCTCGACGCGTCGCCTGAGTTATATGTAGGAATATTCATATTGGTTTGTGAGGTTTGTGTATAAAGTCCAAATGACTAGCTTATGTGTGTGTGCTTTCGGCCGGTGCACTGTACTTGAAATGAAAAGAATATGAAAAACATCGTTTCCAACGAAGACTCATGTAGTCTTATAGAACTTTGGTGATTTTGATTCTACAAGCTTCATTTATTTTGTCGCTGTGGTTGTCCGCTATAAATGTATGCGTGAAAAATGTGCGTAAATTCAAGGAACACTTCGAATAATGCTCCTGCATCGATGGAATTATTACGTGTGTATTGGTCGCGTCTCATCGACATTGTTTTTTCGACATTTGTGTGTATGGGTGGCTGAGGCGAAGTGTTGAAACGCTTGCGTCACCATTGTTTGAAAACGCGCGGAATTTAAAATGAGTGATTTCGCATAAGTTTTCGATATCGCATTTTTCTGAATCATGGGGGTTTTATATTACCTATATATTTTTATTTAATCTATGACGGGAGTGCACTGCACACTTTGCTCCTTTACTAGAGCCGTCCCTGCATGCAATGCTAAGTCACTCGTACTTATGGACCAGCGCATCGATTATATACACAAGGCTGCTATCGAGAGTTGTTTATCATATTTATGTAATGATTAGGTATTATAATTGTTACAATAAGTTAATCATCTGAATTTTCAAAAATTGCTATATTTAAACAGCACCTCTCTTGGGTGTTAACTTTTAGAATGAGATAGAGTACGTTAATTACAAATTGAAAATTGAGATACGAGATGTTGAAAAAATATCTATGTTATGGGTCACGTCCGCCGCTTCAATTTATTGTTCCCCGCGAGCTGTCAAATATTGTTACCAGACAAAAAAGAAAAGACCCCGGCGCGACAGTTTCAAATTCTAGATCAACAATAAACTGTTTTTGATTGTTCCTGAAAGTTTTATTTAAATATTCCCACAAATAAGCCAATAAACCAAGATTATATCATTTACTAGAAAAAACCAATTTCACTCAAATTTGCCCGGGAATAGGGGTAAATTTTATTAAAACCTGCCGGGGTTGAAAGTGTTAACATCAATATCGAAACACCTCCCAACTAAAAGGTTGCACAGCCCTACCTTACGTCCAATATTACAAACATTATCTTTCAAAACGACGATGTGAATCTCGGGTACCCAAGGTAACAAAGGAAAGTACCTGCCTGCAACCAAGGGCATCGGTCGTCGCCCGGCCGGAGTGACAGAAAAAAAATCATCGTTAGGTTTTGACTTGACCGAAGGCCTTCCCTTTACCCCTCCCCGCTGTCTCACGACCCATAGGTTCGTTGCAGATAAGGGTAGTCAGTACTGATTCTCTCGCCAAAGTGAAAGCTGATATCCAGGGCTGCACCTTTGGTGTGGCCCGGATTCTTTACGATGTAAACTGTAAAGTCGCACTCGTTTCATTATTATAAATCAGTGAATTCCTTTTGTGTAATCGGCTCACGGGCTCAATAATAATCCCTATAATCACCTCAAAACCACGCGTCGCGTCCTCGATAAAACGCTTTCGCGCCGATTCGGCTAATGCGTTCAAACACGTGTTCCCATATAATGACTGTGCGATAGTTAAATCTAAGACTCCTGTGTAAGTGTAATTAATGATGTAATCCAACCGATGTCTGAAAAGTTAATGTTATTAAATGTCTCCGCGGAGAACCCGTCAAATCAAAAGTTTCTGTGTTATAATTTACCCTGTCAGTAATGACGTCACACACATCCCTCTAACCGAAATGATACTGGAGGAGGTTCTACCACCGACATACATGTGAGTCCACCCATTCTTCCCGGTGTCAATATCGAGTGACTATAATAGTAGTTACATAATATTTGTTTTACTACATGCTGCAGTGACATGACTAATACAATTGTTAAGACAGTTTTGACCGTTTAGACCAGTGTCTGCCAAACTTTTTTACTTCACGGCACACTGGTGATTCTTGTTCCTTGTTATTTAAGTAAGCACTTTCTTTTTTTTATTAAACTACGAAGTCTAAATTCAGTCTTATTTAGCTTAAACGCGGCATAATTAGACAGGTTCATTTATCTATGCAATCAATTGTGTAATTATTGTTCGGCGAAATACGCTAAAATTAACCCGACACAAATCAATCGGTGCACAAATCCTACTTATTTTTTTTCTAAAATGTTAGCGATCATGCCACTCTGCATTAAATTAGTGACACACTTTAATTTGTAGTATGTTATTAAAACAAAATATTAACAATAATATTATAATTGTTAACGTTTCCTCAATCATAACTAGACCAGTAGTGTTTGTTTTGATTGAGAATTACGACAATATCTATGGTTATCAGTGGCGAAGGGTGACTTTTGGAAAGAGGTAAGCTGTGGAGATCAGAGAAAAAGAGCACACTTGTCAGGTAACTTACGGGAAATAAGAAGATAATACTTACGATATTACTACTTATGAATAGGTGCACACTAATGACAACGACACACTGGTCATAGGTTTCACCGCTGAATTTGTCAAATTATTTAAATCACTTATGGCAGTAGAATTCCACGCATACTTTCTTTACCAAACAATACGCATCGCCAACAAAAAAGTTTGTTTAATGTATAACTGCCAGTTAAAAACAAATATTTATCATTTATAAATTGTTGTGAAAATGTCTAATATATGTTTTTTTGCTGTATTCAAATCTAAATGAACCCTTGGAAGGTCAAGCTTTGATAATTTTTAAATGCAATCGTTCGCACATTTTCTACCGGGACACTACACAATTTAATAAATACTTATATATTTAAAGCACTGGCGAATGATTTCGGTACAATATGAGATAATTTATCCACATTCACAGTAACACAATGAATTTAGTATTATAAAATAAACCTTTACCACCGCTTTGACATGTCAAAATGACATAAACTGTGAATAGCATGTTATGTTTGTCTATGACTGAAGTAACCTAAATAATAATCGCGAATTAATACAATATTTATTTTTAATAACAATTTATACATTATATGTGATCGAACACAATAGTTATTATTTTTTTTAATCATCCTTATTATTTATTATTTGCTTTTAAAGATAAGCAAAGACAATAAACAAATCAACATTTCGAATAAGCTTGTCTGTTAACGCTTCTGAGTCTCGAACAAAAACCCAGACATGCATGAAGTAGGCAACTGAATTTCGGTAGAAAATTCGGCTTGGATTATCGTTGAAATAATTCTAAAAATAGCACTCACGTTGGACGTTCCGTCATTTATTTTTGATTCGAAACATGACTAAATTAAAAGCTCTACTTATAAATAACGACGATAGATGGCAATCAATATTTTTATTATAACCTACAATGTCCTACAATATAGATATTTATTTATGTAAATTAAATACTTGAAAATAGAAGGTAAGCTTTAAATAATCGCTTAGTATGGAGCCTTCGCCACTGATGGTTATATAATATGTAATGCATTAATATAAATTAGAACAATCTATGAACTAACACTCCACTCATCGATTCCGTCACGAGACGTAGGTACTAACTACTATTGTTCTTCACTAGACATAGTTCATCCGTTATTCTACTCAAATCAATTGATCATCACGATATCACAAGCACATCATTATTTCGCGATTATAATCTCACGTCATCGTCCTTATTATTGTATTCGGTGTATTCTTGTAACAATCAATAAACTCTCATCTCAACAACCAAGCATCACGATTCTCTCCTAAACGTAATCAATCATCATACCTCCAAAGTATCAGTATTGTATCGACACAAAGTATTGACACTTTTACAGACCCTCTCTAATCTATTCTATAAGACATCATTGTGAGCAGAGCAGTGTTGCCAACCGTACTATAATTATAGTATTTGTACTATAATTTTGGTCCGCGTACTATGTACGATATAAAATAGGTATAGTACGCCCAAAATACTATAATTTTGAAAATCGTACTATAATTTTATATAAAAGTACTATAATTCTGCATTTGCCATTTCGCAATCGAGTGGTCTTCGAAAATTTGGAAATCTGCGGCCCGCGGCGAAATATTTTTCCTAAAAAAAACAAGCCGACCGTGAAAATTTGGGAATCTGCGGCCCGCGACGAAATATTTTTCCTAATAAAAACGAGCCGACTATGAAAAATTGGGAAAATTTTCATTTTCAACAGATGACAACGCGTACTATATTTTATCTCCAAATACTATAATTTTGGAGGCTCTGTACTATAATTCCACTTTTAAAATATGGCAACACTGGAGCAGAGCGAACTGTCAGTCAAATGTGTCGTGCCATCTTCGGATAATCAAATATTTATAACTAATTACTCATTAACTTTACATATACGGTGATGAAAGAGAATCCTAGTGAAACAAGTGACGAATAATCCTCATTCTTATATTATAATGCCGTTCGCTAAAAGGTAAATAAAACAAAATTTAATTTGTACATAATTGGTTGCCATATTTTGTTATCAAACTTTTCGTACCTAATCGTAAATTCATTTAGAAAAAAATATAGCATTACTAATGTGACCATTTATTTTTTCCCCCAAACCGGGATACCTTAAAAAGGTAGGTACTTATCCATTTTAGGCCCCTCACACTTTCATACAATACTATTGACAAGATAGTAATGTTTTTTCTTGTCAGTTAGGTTACTTCGATTTTATTTATTTATTTGAAGATTATCGGTAGGTATGTTTGGGTAGGCGCATACAACGCTCGAGTTCCTACATATTTTTTAATAGTAAATATTATTTTATTTATTTATGAAAGGTACACACAGGTATAAATAAATACATGAAAATTTATCTCATGATATACCTATTTTTCCGAAGAACAAATTTAGTATATCTGGTGTTGATTTAAAAAACAAATGATATTCTTGGCAGGATTTTTTCGAATTTACTTTTATAATAACTAACATTGCTACTTTCAACTGTGTTTTTTAACTCTTCTAAAACTTATTCATAAGAAAGAAGACCCTTTCTACTTGTGGATTAGTGCCGGGCAGACATAAAATATATTCAATAATTATACGAAAATTTTTGTGATCCAAATTATTGGAGTGTTTGCACAATTCCACCCAACGACTTTCGGATGAGACATTCCCAGTGTTCCATTCAGACACTTTTTGCGGTGTAATGTACTTAATTAGAATTCATCAAATATTTCTGTATATTGGTAACAAGTTTCTTTCTTTTCGAAAACGGGACATTTTGGCGTATTGAAGCTGTGTTCGGGGACACCGGGACACGCCGCCTGAAAACGGGACGTCTGGTCACATTAGGCAAACCTATTACCGCAAAATATATAGTCTATGTTCGCTACATGCATACTATATTGTTTTTCAGGTCCTCTCGTGAAACACCTGTGTGAGCCAAGCAGTTTTTCATGGCGCAAAAAAAGTTTTTTTAAAGTTTTCTAAAAAGAATTCTATTAAAAATGTTTAAAAATTACAATTGAGTTGTTGATATTCTATCTTTCACCGGCTTTCTAGCCGAAGGCATATCTTTTGTTCTTTGAATATTTTTATCCTTGTTATCAAAATTCTCAAAGAGATCGTGGAAGCGTTTAAACCACTCTTCTTTTATATTCTCCATCACTGAACGGTTTTCCATTTTTAGAGATTATGTTTGAGGCAAAATAACAAGCAGTTATTATATTTGAATGAAAGTGGACTTATAGTATATAGGAACTATACGACTCATTTGTCCTCTTGATTCAACGAAAACAAATAAGTATGACTGAAAAGAGGTGCACTATTTTGTCGGATCGCCCATAGCATACCTAAACTACTATGGATTTGGTTTAGGCAGGGTTTTATTGAATTTTAAAAACTAACCAGCACCATCTGTGAACTGTGTTCTTAATTAACAAATAAGTATGACAGCCTACCTCCACCCCTCGTGACTGCCACTGTGTAATCTTACTTTAATTTACTGAAATCTAGTACTCTACTCACCCAATTACATTTTCACTGTGTAGAGTTAAAAGGATATCAAGTGCTCTACCGTTTACTATACCAATGAAAACCGAGCTTAAGGTTAAAATAAAATGTATAAATTTGGTATTATGTTTTACTGATATTTTGTAAAGGAATAATTTTATATTTTCAGATATGTCTCGCCAGTGGAAAATGGACAAAGAAAAAGTCTCCGCTGATAAAAAAGGAATCGGAACAAAGAATCAAAATGCTAGACAAAGATCGGAGGCAGCGGATAATCGTCGACAAGAATTAATTGATGCAATCACTCGGCCGATTGATAACGTAAAGTCAAAATCGATCCGAAATAATAATTCGAGTAATTCTTTTAAACTTCAAGATAAAATGGAATTAGTAAAAACAATTACAGATTTTGGAAATGCGATTGATGAGATGAGTGATGAAGATTGGATAAACTTACAATTATATGGTAGAATTTGCGATGTCAGTGAAGGCAACTCGAGGAAACAGAGAGTGCAACCTTCTCATAATCAAAGAAAGGTAGCTCCGGGGAGTCATCTTCCGAAGAAATTGAGTTTAGCTCAGCCAATCGCCGCCGTCCAGTCAAAAGCAATACAAAATTCCAACAGTTCCCGAGTTTCTACTACGCATAGAAAGAATTTTGAAAAACCTCAGTTAAAAGTGAGAGATATCCGATATAAAATGGATTCGGGAACTAATAGATACAACGACGGAACTGTTGGAAATGGACATGTAAAGTCAAATCATGGAATGGGCAATGACAAATATAACATAACTGTGCAAATTACTATCGATAATTCTACTGGTAGGGTATGTAAAACAGTAAAAGAAGAAAAAGGACCATCTGATCGTAATCAAGCTAAAAGAGGTCCAATCGGTAACCTTCAGAAAGAATATAATAACATCGAACGACCGATTGCTGACATACAGTCGAAGGCAAAACAAAACAATTATTCTAATAATAATTCGCAAATTCGAAAAACTGTCGAAAAACTTGGAACCAAAAAGGTGGAGAAAAATAATTTGTTTTATAAAAAAAGGAATGCAGCTAAAAATTATGATTCAGGAATGACTGAAAAAAATACTGGAACTTCAAAATCAAATCCGAATAAGGTAATTCAAGGAATAAGCGATGATTGGAAAGTTAAAAAGACTGGATTAAACAACAGAAAAGGTGGCAACACAGACAAGAAACAACCATGTCATTATAATCCAGACAAGAGAGATGGACAGCAGAAGATATACGCCGATCATATTTTTAAAGGGAAGAATATTGGAATTGAAAACACGGATTCAACACAGAATCCAATTTCAGCTACGCCGATTCGAGAAATAAGTAAAGTCAATGTGAATGTTGAAAAGAATAGAGCATGTGACCGAAGAAATGATATCTCAGATAGACTATACCATTATAACAAAATCAGAGGGAAGAAATTATTTTCTAATGAGCATATTTCTAAAGAAGAGAATTTTGAATGCCATGATAATATTCAGGATGCTGGTCTAGGAATAACGGAAGAAACAATTGGAAACATGAATTCAACATGGAAACCAATTCCAGCTACGTTGGTTCAAGATATAAAAAAAATAACAGTTAAAAGGAGTAGAGCACGCAAGCAAAAAATTGACATCTCGGAGAGACTGTTCCACTATAACAAAATCAAAGGGCAGAAATCATTTTCTAATGAGCATATTTCTGAAGGAGAGAATATCGAATTTAATGATAATAGTCAGGATAAAAAAGATGTTGACCTAGGAATAACGGAAGAAACTATTGGAAACATAGATTCAACGTGGAAATCAATTCCGAGTAGGTTAATTCGAGGAATAAGCAATGAAGAAAATTCAAAGGTTAAAAAGAACAAAGCGCGCAACAGAATAAATTATACCTCGCACACAAAAGAGTTAAGTCGTTATAATACAGTCAAGAGGGGAGGGGAGCAGAAAATATTTTATAATGAACATATTTTTAAAGAGAAGAATATTGGAATTGAAAACACGGATTCAACACAGAATCCAATTTCAGCTACGTTGATTCGAGAAATAAGTAATGTCAATTTGAATGTTGAAAAGAGTAAACCACGCGACCGAAGAAATGATATCTCAGATAGACTATACCATTATAACAAAATCAGAGGGAAGAAATTATTTTCCAAAGGAGAGAACATTGAATTCCATGATAATATTCAGGATGTTGGTCCAGGAATAACGGAAGAAACAATTGGAAACACGGATTCAACACGGAAACCAATTCCAGCTACATTGTATCAAGATAAAGAAGATTTAGAGCGTATTTCTAAAGGAGAGAATATCGAAAGAAAGAATGGATCCAATGATGATGTTATAGAAATGAAAACCACTAATTTAGATGGCGCAATTGGTAGAAATGAAGGATCAAATTCAAACCCAGAAAAATTAATTCAAGATATAAGCGATGGAGGTGCTTGGACGGTTCAAAAGGTACGCAACAAAAAATATGCCAATTCAGATGTAAAAGAATTGTACTGCCATTTTAACAAAACGAAGGCAGAAAACCATGTGAATATTGAAGATGGAACCGGCACGTTTAAACGAGACAGAGCAATGCTTCGGAAATTAAAAAAAATCGCTATACAAAAGCCGAAACCAACATATAAGTCCATTATAGAGGAAGCTGAAGAAAAGCGGAAGAAGAAAGAGAAAAAGCAAATTATTAATAAGGCAAGAAGAATGCTCGAAGCCAAAGGAATGATGTATACCGATCATGAGCAAAAAATGATAACTTGCTTATTATGCCAATACGACCTCTTAGAGACTGACAATTACAAGTCCCACGTCAATACCAAAAAACACAGTGATAATCTGGCTGTGTACAAAGCAAGAGCGCAGCAGAATATTCTAATAAATTCAACATCGTGCGTTAGCTTCCTCTCGACTAATTTACACAAGAATAAAATATTCATGGCTGCGTTGAATGAGCAGGCCTACTGCTTGATATGCCAGGAATATTTGACTGCCGATTTGGAGATTATCGGGCGGCACATCTCGGCACACATTAGGTCATTGGTGGCAGTGCCGGATGAATGTGAAAATTTGAGTAAAATGGTGGAATGCAACTTGATGCCATTGGTAACGGAGAGTAAAGAACGTCGAATCAAATTACACAGGTATTTATTTTATTCTTATAAAAACATTTTTTTACATTACACGTGAATGGATTTGCTAACAATAACTTCTAAATTAAAATATCAGTTACATGTAAATTGTACATATTACATTTCACCGTAGCACAGTTCGCCGTGAGCTTTCTTATCGGAAAGAGATGACCGTATACCATACGGTCATCTCTATAGCACTAAGATGAAAAAATTGTGTTTTGTATTTCTAATTTAATTACAAACCTATTCTACTGTTTTTCCTTTGTATTTCAGTAGTTTTTATTTTTTTTATTACGTATTTTGTGAAAAGATTTGTGAACCAAACGAATATTTTTGCAGCTTGTCGACAAAAGGTAATATTACATGTATTTTATATTATTAAATCTATATCTCTATATATATAAAAATCTCGTGTCACGATGTTTGTGGTCGAACTCCTCCGAAATGGCTCGACTGATTTTTATGAATTTTTTTTATGTATATTTGTTAGGTATGAGAATAGGTCAACAAGTATATTTCATACCGCTAGGTGATTAGGGTATCTCTATCCAGAAAAATTTTCTTTTATTTTTTTGACAATTTTTTTTTGTATTTTTTTTATTATTTGGCATAAAAAAATACCTATAATCTCAAATTTTCATTTTCCTACCTCCATCCTCCCATTTTTTAATCGCGATTTTATTATTTTTGTATGAACAAATTTAACCGTCGTTCGTATTTCAAACAGAACGAAATTATTTATGTTGTTGAATGACAGATGGCACTACGTCCGAGAAGAATTCAAGAGAAGCGTCGCGTCATTTTGACATTTCATTCGGCAAATCACAACGCAGTGCGTGCAAAATTTTGTACGATTTATTTTAATTTATCTATTTTTATGTGCGTGTATTACAGTGCACAATGCCAGCAAGACGCAAGGGGGGCCATTTGGGCCGTCGAACGAATAAAGCAACAAACATGCGAAATAGTAGAGCAGAAAGAACAGACGAACAAATCCAACAAGATAACAAAAACTTGCGTGTGAGCATGTCGCAATTGCGTGCATCTCAATCACAAGAGGCACGAGCTGAACGAAATCAACAACGAAAATTGGAACGGAGCCAAGCGCGCCGGTTAGTAATTAACACACGCAGAGCAAATGACCGACAACGCCAACAAGTACATCGAACATTTACATCCGCTTTGTTCCTTCGTCTCGCATTCGAGTACGAGCCAGATATTGAATATTCCGCTCATCTGAAAGTGCTGATTGGTGCTATGGACAAAGAATGTCCCCATTGTCATGCGCTCAAATTCAAACATGAGTCAGCCGGGATGTGTTGCGCATCAGGAAAAGTGCAACTACCAGAAATTGAGATACCACCAGAACCATTAAACAGCTTGCTCATTGGCACGGTTCCAGATTCAAACCTGTTCCTGAAGTCCATTCGCACATTCAATTCATGCTTCCAAATGATTTCGTCCGGAGCAACAGAAATAGTTCACAATACTGTGGTAAATGGTCAACAATTCCATTCTACGTTCAAAATCAAAGGTCAAGTATACCACAAAGTAGGCTCATTGCTGCTAATGCCAAACGAACCACATACATTTTTACAAATCTACTTCATGGGCGCGGCGGTGAGGACATCAATCAAGTGGATACACGTTGCGGCTACAATTGCCTCAATTTGCCTAATGCTAGGCGCATCGTCGGCGAACTGGACGCCCTGTTGAATGAGCACAATGAATTATTGAAATTCTTCAAAGCACACATGCATGAATTGCAAAGTGACAATCACGCTATTGTCATCAATCCTGATAAAACACCAGGTGGAGAGCACGTACGTCGATTCAATGCGACTGTTGTTGACGACTTTGCTGGAATCATGGTTGGCGACCGCACATCGACGCGAGAAATCGTGATTCGAAGAAGAAACAATAATCTGGAGTTCATCGCTGACACACACCGTTCATACGACGCTCTCCAATATCTACTAATTTTCTGGAAGGGACAAGACGGATATTGCATAAACATTAAACAACGAGATCCTGCCACAGGTAATTCATTCATTATGAACATCATTACTCATTTTGAATTGAGAAAATGAATGGTTGATGTTTCTTTGTTTTTATCGGCGGTCATCGTCTACAGTGCTCTATTCCTCTTTCTGTCATAGATCCCATCCCCACACACTTACGATACATTCGTTACTTTTTATTTAACAACCAAAATATTCACTAGAAATAATTTATATGGCAGAACAACGTTTGCCTGGTCAGCTAGTATATATATATAAACCAGCTTAAGTAGCCGTTATTAGTGTTCATGTACGATGTAAATTTATCATAATTACTGAAGTGTAAACTGCATTTTTTTTAACGAATTTGCCAAATTCATTTGATTGGGATAAAATGGCATATTATGTGATTTATGATTTTATTGTTTCTGAAAGATTATGTTCCGAAATTACCTACGTAAAACTCTGTAAGAGACATGGGATACAATGAAAATAAATCAGGCAGTTTTAGCTGTGAAAATGAATGGAAAAACTTAAAGAAGGCATTTTTTAAATAGAAATAAAACAATAAAAACGGAGATAAACATCTTGGAAGATTTATGACTACTTTTCCAGTGGAAATTGAATGTCAAAATATGAAATTTTTATTTGATAATATATTTTTGTTTCTATTTTTGACAAATATTTATGTCGTTTGCCATTTTGTACAACCGGAGGGGTGAAATGATTTTTAACTACACGTTTTTACTTATTTTTTTTAAAGTAGTTTTACTTTATTCATGCTCCGTTTTTATAATAAATTATACGTTTTGATATTCTTTTTTTCATTAAACTAAACACTATGCCATTTTGTACACCCTTCTCCTACATGTACCGAAAATTTCATATCTATAAGTCAAAAGATCGTTCAATTTCTAAATATATTTCGAAAACACAGTACAAAAATGTGAAAGGTAAAACCAATTTTGCGTTAGGCGGTTTAATTTAAATGGTGCGGTTTCATTACGTCTAATTAATAATAATATAATAATAATCACATGTTGGTCGACGAATACAATACTATTATTATTATTACGTATTATTATTATGACGGTGAATCATAAAGAAATTACTAGCCAAACAATAACAAACCATTTATTTTATACAGTTGTTTAATAATTATATTATATCTAATAGCTTTTTCGCAGGTACCTATAACTAATATAGATACATACAAATACCAACTAATATATACCTAAAGTAATACTATAACTAACTAAAATATACTAAACGTTAATTTATTTAGAGATTTAGAATATTTTATATCTACTTATCCGAAATGCCACACTATACCACTTACCGTGATTAAATTAGTTATAGGACCTTAAGTAGATAAAATGCAGGCTAACGTTCATTTCTAAAAGAACACACGCCCGTTCTATTCAATCATGTATTTAGGTATTACAGGAGCGAAGGGTGAAGGTAGGCTGTTAAGATCCGCCATAATTAGTGCACATTAAACTTTTTTAGTCATACGTATTTGTTTTTATTGAACAATTTACAGATATTATTGGTTAGATTTTTAAAATCAATTAAACCCTGCCTAAACCAAACCATACTAATTTTGGTATATTTTGGGCGATACGACAAAATTGTGCATACCTTTTCATTCATACTTATTTGTTTTCGTTGGATTAGGAATAAATATCATTACACATTTTGTTGGTTGTTTTTTTTAATTCATTAAGCCTTGTCTAAACCAAACTATAAAAGATTAAAAAAAAATTATTCTATCTTTAAAATATTCAAAGTTATGTATGGTTTAATTGCATAATTTTGGATATTTTATAGATAGGTATTTTTTTACTATTATCTATTATGGCTTGGTTTCGCAGGGTTTAATTGAATTAAAAAAACGAAACAACAGCTTCTGTAAATTGTGGTGTTATTTCAATGAAAAAAATACTAATACCTGATAAAGTTTAGTGTGCACTATATATAGTGGATCTTAACAGCCTACCTCCACCCTTCGCTACTGAGGTATTATTATTTGATTTAAATATATATAACGTGGAAAGACACATGATTCATGACATGCAACGGCAGGTACCTTGCTACATATTTCATTCAAAAAACACTTTAGAAAATAAAAGGTTTTTATTTTTTTTACTTTTTCCACATTTTATTTCATAATTTTGATATACAAGCGCTTTTATCCTAGCGTAAATTTTAATTGAATAACAGTAAAAAATATAGGTACATATTATTGAATAAAAAAAAATTATAGAGAACGTCGGTTTCGATTGTTTACTTAAATTAATACTAACTTGTTGGTGATATTTGTACTTATTTATTAAATTACTGATTTATATACATTATGAGATTGCCTAATTTTATCATAGAAAAATTTGCTGTGTTTAAAATTCACCTACCGTATGTTAAAAAAAAGGTTCCCTATCAATGACAAATTTTGTATTGTACATTGTAGTTATGAACGCTCGATAAATACAAACTTCATTATTCCCATCCTAACTAAATAATAAAAAAATATATTTCCTATCTATAAAATATCCAAAGTTGTGTACCTATAATTTTAGAGTATTTTTTACTATTAGCTATGGTTTTCGCAGGTTTCATCGAATTTAAAAAAACTTAGTACACCATCTGCAAATTGTAGTTTTTTTTAATGAAAACAGAATAATATTAAATACGATTTAATAACAATAAACAATAATTTAAAATTTATTCTGCTCATTATGCTCTGCCTAATCAAATAATAAAAAATATTATCATATCTATAAAATAACGAAAGTTATGTACCTACCTATAATTTAATCACATAATTTTAGATATTTTAGATGCCTATTAATATTAATTATGCGTCAATGATAAATTAAAATTTACAAAATAAATAGCGCCGAGGAGTTCAATGAAAAGACAATAGGTAATTAGACCTGCCTTCAGCAATAAAAATAATTACACGACAAAGTATGGCAAATACATTGAGAGAAAAACTTGTTGGTATTTATTTCTTTACATACCTACTTAAGTAGGTATTTTGAAGATGCTCGACCAAACTGATCTATTTGATTATAAACTATTGTCAATAATGAATTTCATCAAATCGATCGTAAGAAATTTTCTCACCAACACCACCATCTGTAAATTGTCTTTTTTATTGAAAACAGAATAATATTAATTTTTTTTTCAGAATCTGGATCAGTATGAAACACTGTTTTCATTTATGCATTTTATTTTGAAGAAATTCCTATTTAGCTAAAAAACATGCCTATTAATATTAATTATGTTTCAATGAATAAAAAAAGGTAATAAAAACCGCGCTCTCAAATAATAATGAGTTCGAGCGTCTTGACATTGTGGCGGGCAAAGGAAAAGTGTGCGATTCTCGTAAACACGAGTATCTTCCGTCTGAACGCTCCCATTTAGTTATGTGTAAATGCGGAATCTCCGCCACACAGGTGGCTTAAAAAAAGTGCGATACGGGTGTCTTCCGTCTGAACGCTCCCATTTAGTTATGTGTAAATGCGGAATCGAGCCACGCCGGTGGCTCGACACCGGAATCCCGTCTGAAAGAGGGCTAACTGTTTTCACACAAAAGTGCTGACACTCGCCAATCCATTCTTCGAGCGTAAGAGAACGCATTTGTTGTCATTGTATGGTGCTATTTGACAAGGCTGGATAGGTTATGAAAATCATTTAACGTCAAAATGCTCTGCGCGGTGTAGTTCATATTTTTTCTGGTAGGTTCACAACTATCATGTTGCTGCGCATGAGCATTTTTTGTATTATCCAATAAATCAACTTGAATTATTCAGTTGTCAGCACTTGATGTCATATTATAAAGCACAAACTGATCGCAACCCCCTTCTGTGTTATCCAAGTAACATGCGATCTGTCACTGTATTGATAAATAGCCATTTTTTATTAGTCTGTTGGTGATGGTATCCGATCAATGATGACTCGTTTTAAAATCCAGGTATATAACTGAAAATCTTGGATGCTGCCTCACGGATGGTTCGTACGTGTGCCTAATCTGCGACGTCGAACCGATGAGGAGTACTGCCGGGGCCCGGGCACACTTCCAAGGAGAAATGCACGCAGAAAATACTACTGCGGCCTACATTCACAACATGGATTCGCGTCACCAGAGAATCCTACTACTACACTGCATTTATACATCGTTTGAGGAGAACTGTGTATTTTTCAAATGCCTGCTTTGTGACGCCTTCATAAACAATTTTGAGGTAAAGATTCTAAATTTACCAAGAGTTTCGACTATTCACTATACCTTGATTGATGTATACGAACTTTTTTGTATGATTTATCCTTGGGTTGCAGGTTTATATTTACTTGTTTTTTAATAAACAAACTAACGTCTTATGTGCCGGTATGTGCGGCATGGTGAGAGATATCATTAAAATGCAAACCTCGCCTCGCAAAACACTGCCACTAAGACAGACACTAAGGGTCAAATTCTTATAGTCACACGTGTAATAAAAAAAAGCTGCACTTTTTGAGGACCGCCAAACTTGTCATACAACATATCCACACCCATAGTCAACGTTTTGAAAATGGAGACACCTGAAATTTATCCTCTTAACAAAATAGTGGCTGTTTCCAAAATTGCTCCCTATAAAATTATAATTATTTTAATATGTATATGCAAGTTAGGTGTAGGTTGTCAATTGTCGAGCAGTCTAATATCGCAATGCTCTGTTATAAATCGTGTTTTACTCTTTGAATTGTATTGTTGCAAGTGTTACCTTGTATGACAATATTTAAGTATTGTGATTTTGTAACATAGGTGGTACATTCCTACATATTTTATTCATATTAGGTTTATAAAATACATCGGGAGTTATGTTAACATTTCCGTATCTATCATAGCAAAATCACAATTACTATGCATATAATTGACATTAGTACCTAGATTCATTAAGGATTAATTGGCTACCTACCTACTTTAAGAATAAAGCCGCGTTGACACGGTCCAAGTACACTTGGACCGAGTGCCATGCAAGTGCACTCGTATGAGACATCTTCATACTAATTATTCCTATCCAAGCTACTTGGACCGCGTCCTACTCATCCAAGTTAACTTGGATAGGAATAATTAGTATGAAGCTGTCACTTGGATGGCACTTGATCCAAGTGTACTTGGATCGTACTTGGACCGTGTCAACGCGGCTTTAATCATTTTAATTATGCTACTTTTAAAAGTTTTTGATAAAAAATATGATGTCATTACCAAGTTTTAGGTTATTTTCTTGTTTACATGTTATACTTCAAATACATTATCATCACGTTATGTACTGCCGCGTACTGTCACAGTAATCTGCCGCTACAGAAATAATTTGTATAATGTCGTTTTTCATGGTATTCGAAATGTTATCAGACTGATGATCCCATCACGTAGCACATTTTGGACCTTTAAATGAACATTGTCAGTTGGCAAAATCTGCCGGAATCGACATCACAACAATGAGGTCACCTTGAACTGCACTAGTCAATGAACGTTTTTTTTCTATTATCTGCAGCCTTACACATTTTCGACTCGCGTCGTTCTTTCTTTTAATTAGTTTTCTCTGTGGATATTAAATTCTATTAAATTATTATCTATCGCTGCTGATTATGTCTGTTATTTATGGTCGCCTGATTGGCTTCTTCTGTTCAAAATATTATCTATGGATACAAAATCGCAAGTTATTTTAACGTACGCACACGTCGAAACCGTAAAAAATAAATGAAATTAATTAGTATAAATGATGCATAATTCAAAATACTAATGCATTAGATTTGGCACTCTATCATTTAATTTATAGAGATAAATGAAACCATAGACTAAATTTGTCACTGTGACAGCACATAACATGATGATAATCTATTTGAAGCATTAACTTTAGTTGTCATGTAGTCCATAGACTAAAATATAATGCAAAATCTTACACGATTAGAAATGCACACACCAAATATTCGAGGCATTATCGAACACAATACATTACATAGGGTAAGGGGATGTATTATCGTGATAGATTTTACAAAGTACTATATATAACTGTAAGCTTGCATAATATTAAAAATGTGAAATATGTAATGGAAATGGCCATGCTTCACCTTAATGATGAACTTTAAATGGACTTTGTAAACATAATAACTATTCTTTTTTTTACAATTTTATTTGAAACGAAAAAGTTTGGTAATATCGTGACAAGCACAGTTAATACCGTGATACTGGTAAGGTAATATCGTGACAACTAGAATAAAAAGGAAATCAGCGAAAATATTTATTTATAGATGAAAGAGATACTGACATTGGTATTTTTATCTACAGATTGATTAATTAATTGAATATTTAAATTAATTGAATGGTTAACTTAATAAATTATATTTGAACACTCGTCACACATGATGTAAAGTTCATCATCGTCTGGTGCAATGTTCAAGCAATCGTTATGATATGGACGAATGCAATAAGAACACTGTACCAAATTTTCCCATTCTTCTCTTTTGCATCATGAGAATATGTTAATCCACATGCACCACAGATCCAATCTTCATCAGTATTTTTTAGTTTTCTGGCGTTTCTGTTTGATTTTTCTTTGTTTTGGCTGTTCTTTTCTTTTTTAATAGCCTCTGTTGAAGTAGATGCATGACTGATGATCTCTATATCATTCAAATATTTTGCTGACGAGTCGGACTTTCTTTTTGTTGTGGTTTTCGTTTTTTCAATAGGCAACACATCTTCAATGTTTTGATCAGCCATTACATTTTCATCAGCACTTGTAATTTTTTTCTGTTAAACGAGAAGGTGCCATAGCGTCTGAGTTAACAGCATCCTTACAAAAAGGGAAAATCCCACATTTTTTGAAAGCATTTTGTATATTACTGGATGTGAATGATTTGAAATAAGCCGGATTTAACATGGAGTGAAAATTGGTTCTGTCTGGTTTTTCTATCGGATGATTTTTCATATGATCCTTCACGCTATCATTGCAATGGTGCTTAAGGGACTTATAGACACCAACGTCCAATGGCTGTAGGATGTGAGTGTTGTGTGCCGGAAAAGTGAACAAATAAACTGAATTATCCTTCGCCAGATTAATCACGTCTGGAGTTATGTGAGATGAGTGGGAATCAAGAAGCAGAACTACAGGGATAGCGTGAATGATGATTTTGAAGCTGCATAAATTTTCATTCCACCTTCTTGCACTAATCGTAAAGCACGATCTATATCTGAAGATGCGTATTATCTCCTTTTTGGATTCTTTCGCTGTCGCAGCCATATTTGAATCAAAGAAATTGTACTAATATAGGCAATATCGTGATAAAAAAAACCAACGAAAACCGGATAAATAACTATCAAGTAATAATGCCGACCGTATAATCTGTACGTACATATATTAATATAGCAGTAAAAATGTGTTAAAACATTAAAACAGTTCATTCAAAAATAGGTCGTCAAAATAACATGTAATTTTTTGAAAACAACCTAACAAATTCATCGGCTAACTTAAGGAATTTTGTTCAATATTTTATTAAATTTTGAACAAATACCAACAAATATAGTAAGGTTGATCTATTAACTATCGATGTTGTGCAGAAAAAAAATAACTTACCGGTTACCAGTTAGATAATTTTACGAAAAACTGAGCGTATATGTTGCAAAAATCAGTTGAACACGTCTGGGCAGGTTCGCGAATTAAAAGTTTTTGTACTCGCTCGACAGCGTCTTAGCGATCAATCTGAAAATACCATTGTCCTTTTCACTCCTTTGACTCATCGTATGCGTTGTTTCATATTCGTCACCAGGCTAGGTAAAATCGAAATATCGAATTGAAAATGTATCACGATATTACCTATATCACGATAATACATCCCCTTACCCTACTTTTTAAGCTGTTTCGTGTGTGTTAACAAGGTGATATAATATCTTTAAAGGTAGTGCTTATTTAATAAATTGAGCCCCCAATATGATGATTTTCATTTAATTTGTCTTCTTTATTTTTACTAAATATTACTGATGACATGCAAAACCTTTAAAAATATTCAAAATCTAATTTAAAATGAGCTATAAACTTTTGACTATTATTAATACATATGACAGTTCATCTTCTTTACAGGTATTGGAGACTCATATAAAAGAAGAAGACCACAAAGAATCCTGGCTAAAATGGAGTCTAAGTCCAATATCTTCGTACATTTCTTCATACGTATGTCAACCGCACATAACCAAAAAGACCAAAACTAAAACAAGTCGAGTGGAGGTCAAAGATACAAGGCAAGTCAGACACGGGGACCATTTGTCACTATCAGCCAGCACAGAACAGCAATATGACGACACCATCGACATCGATAGTTTGAACGATATAGAATTTTTGGAATATAACGGTACAAAATCGAACTCTTCGAGGCGTCATCACATGAAATTGCATTTAAACCGCTGTACCAGGTATTGCAATCGAAAACGATGGGAAAATGGCATTTCATACCATTTGTTTGCATCGGACGATGAAAACACGGATAATTTAAATTCTATCTATTCTTATTACTAGAGACTGGATTATATGCAACATACAAAGCTTGAAATATGCATGAAAAGTGTCAAAAAATGCAACATTAAATAATAAAAAAAAAATATTTCAAAATCAAATTGACGATAATTATTAATTAACATTTTGTTACTCTTGTAAACGTTAACAATCAGATACTGTTCCAATTGTTCGGTAGTAAGATTGTGTCTTCGATCATTCAAAATATTTAATTATAAGTGGAAAAGGACCGTTCCACATCCACTGAGGTAACTGGGCAGTATTTGAAATTGGATTCTATGTTAGCACTTATTGTTTCTAGCAAAAGTTCACCCGTCCCATTAATAAAACTATCAATTTGACACAAAGGTTCAAAGCCTGGGTTATTGTTCAAAATGTTTCAAACTTTTCTCTAAGTTTACGCGGGAATACCTCTGGCAATGCGAAGTTCATTCGGCGATTTATTCATTAACTGAAAAGATTCAGTCAACGCCAAACCTTGAGTTTCAAGCTTTTTAATACTCGCAGGTATGCGGGAAAAGTGAGTGCTAATCACAGCTATGTTTTTTTTTTATACTAGTATTGTTAAATGCTTCCGTGGACTAAGAAACTGCCATAGCTTCTGCACTATCGAAGTCATTTACTACATCTTTGATGGCCTCGAAATATTAACTATAGCGGAAATATGCATCATCACTTCACGATTTTAGGTAAAATATGCAATAACCAGTGAGAATGGGCTGAGTGAGCCGTATGAGAATACTGAGGGCCGGTGAGAAGTATGCAATTGCATATGCAAATATGCAATTGCATATACATAATCCGGTCTCTACTTATTACATATAGTATAGGATATTAAAAACAATATTAATTTTTAATAAAGCATTATATTTTAATCCACTAGTTAATTAATGACATAATATAATCACACACTATAAGTGAAATTTGAGAATTAATATTTAGTTTGGTGTGGTTGCCGAGAGGCCCAAGACTCGTGTGACGATGATTTGTTCAGCTTTGCGATTGTTACATATAAAAAACGATAAGAGCCTCCGCACACACAACCACCGAACGCGGCCACTAGCGGTCGGGTCGAGCCAGTATCTGAGTTCTTTCGGAAACAATTGACAAAGGTGGATGTATGCGAAAATGGATTCCTTGTTGCTAGCACTAGCGTTAGTACTAATTTACGAAAGGAAGAAAAATTTTCCATCACGTCGAGTACACAATACATATTATACACTCACAACACACGCACTCACCTTTCAACTAGTGTGCGCAGGTGTTCGATCACTAACGTCGGCCATTAGCAGAGAGCACCGGCGTCTGCCACAGCTAGTGGACCAAAAGCATCCACTCAAGTACCTAGTATGCTGAGCGTTCATTGAAACCCATAGAAAAATTAAACCATAGCTGAACGCGTCCACTAGTGGCCGTGTTTGGTGGCAGTGTGTGCGGAAGCTATCTTCACTTTTGACAATAGGGGCCGGGCCGTCCACATGACGTCACACGGCTTTGGCTATTTTTAAACCCCACCCCCCATCATCACATAACCTTTTACCCCCTAAAAATACAAAAAATATTAATATTGTGAAAATGTAAAAATTTTCATTTCTCTCGTTGTATGAGACAAATGATAATTTAGCCCACCAAGGGAAAAGAGTATTATCACGATAATGCTAATTTTCTGGAAATATTTTTTTACTAGTTACTAGTTTTATAAAGTGTGTTTTTTTATACTAGTACTTAATATGATAAGTACATTTATTTTGATGTTCAATTAAATATAAAACTACTACATACCAAGTTATACTTATATATTATAAAAATAAATATAATTTCTCCATTTAAAATTAGTTTTTATTTGTATAAAGAAGAAATCCTTTTTATTCATCTTTTTTTCTATTATTGATCTCTTTATATTGGAATGTTTTATTAAAAAAAATATAGAATACATTAAAACTGTGACGTATTTATAAATATTTTTACCAATGTCCGACAACAAGAAATCGGCGACATCAGGAAGTCGCTAGAGTCGCATATAGAAGACTTCTCAGTGACGTACCTATCATGGTGGCAACGCGTGCTTGAGGCATATTTAAATAATGTATCGGCTCTCTTTTTAGATGCAACTTTTTTTACTTCTTCGCAATAAACCAAAAGTTTACTAATAATAATTATAACATCACCCCTGATCATATTTTTATTACAAAAAAACTTTAAATTACGGAAATTGATAGATCCGTACAACATGGGAGTGTGAAATAATAAATTTGGGGGTGGTTCCTCATTTAAAAACGGAAGTGCGATCATCTGTATTGGAGGGGATTATTACATTAGTTCACAGTTGTAACACATAGACAAGAAGTTCTTACTTGACAATACATAAGAGAAAATTTAACTGAATCATATTGATAACCCTCTCCTCTTTTAATGAAATCATATTTTTTCAATAATTAGTTTATCAAATATATATAATTTGTAAACACCTCAAATAATATAATGTACTAGAAAAATTCTTTTTTGAGAAAAAAATGACACCTGACGGGACTTGAACCTGTAACCACTAGATTCGCGTAAATGTGCTTTAACCAAAGTTAAGGGCATCCTACTCAATTACAACAAATTAAACTAGTAGTTCTTACATGAAATGTTTATCAAATTGCATTTGATAACTTTGATTGATCAACAAACCTAATTAAATTTATCGGCAGTCATTCAAATATAATAGCTGTTTGTTATTTTTCCATTAATTTTTGTTATTAAATGGAAAACAGTTCAGTGATATATGAAAGAAGCGTGGTTAAAATGCTCCCACAAACACTTTAAAAATTTTGAAAACAAGGAAAAAAATATTCAAAGAATAAAAGATTTGCCTTCGGTTAGAAACACGGTGAAAAATAGAATCTCAAGAACTCAATTGTAATTATTAAACTTTTTTAATAGAATTCTTAAAAACTATTTTATCATTTTTTTCCCATGAAACACTGCTCGGCGCGTCAGACGGTTGAAAAATATTTGGGAAATTTTGACACTCGTACGTAAAAAGGTTCGCGAACCTTGTTTTAGGGTATGCATCTCTCCTGAAAAAAAAATCCTTCTACTACCTCTTATATTCCTGTT
Organism: Rhyacophila brunnea; assembly: GCF_057557595.1. Taxonomy (NCBI): domain Eukaryota; kingdom Metazoa; phylum Arthropoda; class Insecta; order Trichoptera; family Rhyacophilidae; genus Rhyacophila; species Rhyacophila brunnea. The sequence continues at coordinate 14,354,508 of NW_028232893.1, read as the reverse complement.
TGGGTAAGAATTTTGGAAGACTGACCTGGCAGTAGCGTGAATGTGCGGGTTGGAAGGCATGGCAGCTGTGACGGTGGCGGTCCCAATGGCGAGCGCTGTGACCAAACCGGCAGGGCCCACTCCTATTGCTGCACCATCACCGCGCCACAGATAACTCCCGTCTCCGCCCTCCGCCAGCATCTGGATCTCTTGCCTGAGGAAAACAAACAAAATATCGTATTTGAGAATTACACCGACCGTGGTTATTATCATTTATAAATACAGTCAAGCTCGGTTATTACGATCATAGATATAGCGAGAGATGTAATGAGGAAACATTCATTGACATTTTAGTTTATGATTTTCTCCATACATTTATTCACTTTTATAACGAGCTCCTTATCGGATATACCGAGCTAAATTATCGTCAAAAATTTTCATAAAACTGTTAATGTGTGGATCGTTTAAAAACATTTCGACCCTAAGCAATAAAATCCGACGGACAGGATGCCGCCGGGTTCGGATTACGTTAATGACATTAGTTAAGTGTCTACCTAATTGGTGTTTTAGCCGACAAGATTGAAAAAGTATCGACACATGGTTAAAAAAAATCCATGGTTTGTGAAGTAAGTAGGTACCTACCAGCGTTCATTACAATACACAACTTCTTTTGTAGTTTATGAATGCCATGCTTGTTTCGGGGAAAAATTCTAATTGTGTATTTTTATATAAATTGCGACTTTTTGTGTTATATGACCGCGCATTTAAAAATACCTATTCTCTGATATAACGAGTAACGCTTATAACGAGCAAATTCAGTCGGTCCCTCGTCTTCCTCGTAATAACCAAGTTTTACTGTATATATTGGCGTTGGCTCAAGGTAGAGCAGTTGCACTAAATTGGCATATCTGATTTCTTAACGGAAGAAATGCCTGTTACTTTTTGATAAGCATTGTTTTTGTTATATACTTACTCGCGTGCGTGATAAACGATTTCACAAGAATTTTCAACCAAAAAATGTCGAAGTGTTGTATTATTGGGTGCTTATCTATATCTATTCATAACATAAACTGTGGAGATCTGACATAATATTATATGTATAATATAAGAATACAAATTGAAGATGGTGTTAGTTAGTTTTCAAAATTCAATTAAACCCTGCCTTACCAAACCACAATAGATAAAAAAAATATGTTGAATCTCCACAGCCTACCTCCACTCTTCGCCACTGGAATATAATTACAAAGATCTACAGCTGAATGATTACTCTAGGGATGTTAAAATTTATCTTAAACTTATATCAATTAGAATTCAAATTCCATCGAATACGCTCCCCGTTGATTATTTTTCTAATAACTTTGTTATAATACAGTGGTGTGAAAACTCTTATGTTATAAGATACTTGTACTAGTTTAATCCTCAGCACATCAATTAATCTACGGTTGTCAAGATATAATAGATTTACCTTGTTTTCAAAGTGGGATCCAACGGCAACACAACGGTGGGAGGTATAATATCTATTTTATTATATATATTGATGACATCTCTCGTTGCAATCTGTAACAAGGGATATATAAAATGAAAAATTATTTAAGATTTATTATTTCCGATAGCATTTACTTGGTAGAACTCCATTTTATAGATCAGTGGTTTTCAAACCTCTTGTGTCTAAAACCACATAGGTGTAGTTCAACTGCTTTAGTTGTTAGATTTAAATGGTTTACCTTTGGGTGTATTGGCTTCCCAGCGACTGACAGAAGAGTGGCGGTGACAGTGAGAGTGCCGTGGCGGCGCGGCAGACCACTCAGGACAGTCCCGTTGATGCTCTGCCACTCAACAAAGAACAGCTTCTCGTCCGACAGAGTGACACTAACACGTGTCTCCGGCCCAACGTACATGCGTCTGCCTTCACTGTAAATCACATACATAAAACATGCTTTAGTGGTTTCTTACGCAATAAGAAAATGTAAACTGTTCTCACCTTATTGCTATGGTAACCATTCTTCTTTTATTTTAGTGCATCCTTAAGAATTGTTATTTCAAAAATCCACATTTGTCTTTTATTTCGAACTACGTAGACCTGCTTTATTATCGTTGAAATTTTGGGAAAAGTAATCCCCAAAAGAATACTCCACATATGAAGAAATGGTTCCTTATGTCAAAGTCGATGGGGACACTTTGTCGGTCCAGAAAAGTTAAAAAAGATATTCTTCCGAAACCTTGAACGCTTGAAAACCAAATATGCTTCCGAATGGACAATTTTCAATTAGCTGCTCCAAACATACATTTTTTTAGTGCGACATGAAAGAATCTTAAAACACTAAGAGCACCGTGAAATGAATTTGATTATATTTGGTGACTATCATTCCCTTATGGCTGAAGATCGTGGCTATCCTGAAATGCAGTTTTTTCTGAACGACCAAGATATTCCACCCCTCTCGGTACTCTGTTTTTTTGGGGCAGAGTGAAGGCTGCCCCCAGTAAGCTACTTCATTATGACGCTCCAACGTGAGGCCATTATTTCTCTGCTTTGCCTCTGGTCTGCACCGAATAGTAGAAATTTTTTCATAAACATATGAGAGCTGTTTGTTCCTTTATCTGGAGTCTTTGGATGATTGACTGATTAATCCAGTGCTCTGTCCAAAAAATACGAAGGATTCAGTATCAATCAGTACCACATTTCAAAGGCATTAATTGTTTTCTGCTTTGTTTCTCGCCCTCAGGCTCCATGATTCGACGCTACAAAAATGTGGAGAACACAAATGTATCATTTTTGTGGCAATTGAAATTCCTCGATCCTTCCATATAGTGGTAAGACGTGTGATCACATTTTTCACAATTTGTCTTATTCCAATTAATAAGGATGTCATATTTGTGATTCTCTTCCATTACCCGGTGTAGAAAGTGAAAGCCTGCGATTCTTTCCGTTTCACTGAAATTTCCACATAAGTCAATACGGTAATTCTAATTGAATTGAAACACACAAAACATGTACAGTTAGTTACCTATCTAGCAGGTGGGTATGGATGGTAGCAAGTTGGCCGACTTCCACAGCCCATGGCCTGGGGATAGACGGCTCCATGGCTAGCTGCAGAGAGCGGGCCAGGCCCACCTTGAGCAGCGCCTCTGGGGGGCGGACCGGTTCGCCTTCCCCTGCTCCAGCGTCCTGCAGCAGGATCTTGGTCTGCCCAATCGAAGTGCCCACCGCAACACCTGTGTACAACGGAATACCATCATTACGTCATGTACATAGAAAAAATGAACACATGCGGTCGTAGTGTAACTTTTTGTTTTTATATCAATTATATCTTTTATATCTTAAACATCATCCTTGTCAATTTATGGCAACTGTAGATGGAATTCTCATCGTCACCGTAATCCATCCCATCTTGTCTTTCATAAAAGTTCTTCACATACTCACGCAGTTAAGGTGATGTCTCTATGTAAAGTTGTTATCGAAAAATAGCTAGAAAAGTTTATTAATCGGTAAATATATATTCAAAAGTAATGAGAAAAATAAAATAAAAAATTAAGATGTATCGTGGAGTTCTATATACCAAAAATACGTGTCAAATTCGGTACATTTCTATCGGGTGGTAAGAATGAATGACATAAGATTTATTATCAAAATTACGATAAAAATGTACGTAAATCTATTACCTAGGGAAACGCTAAACGTTAATTGGAATTTATTATATCCTTATATCTTTTTTTTCAAATTTAAAAAACATCGATTTAGAGGTTAGAAAGCATGCAATTAAAATCGAAACATCTCGGTTCAGACATAATTTATCGCAAAAAACGGTTAGCGTTTCTATTAAAAATATTATTTATTAATTTTTAGGCTAGTTATTTAAATTTAATCTTGTATTTTTGTATATTAACGAATCGATTGTAAATAAAATGAATATTTGACAAGACTTTATCGACATATGCTGCTAACGCGGAAATAAATCGAACTATTTTTGAAACAGTACTTGCATAGATTAAAAAATACATACACACACACATACATTGAAAATAAAGGTTCGCCAGGTACGAAGACAAAAACTGTGTTAATTCTGCTGTCAATAATTTTTGTTTGCGATATTGGAGCATATGTCAATGGACTACATATATCAACCTCCACTTTCTGAAATAGTGTTGTGTAATTATTTCAGATATTTATTACTGTTTTGACGTACCTACCTTTTATAAAGCGATTTTAAAATAAATATAGTTTCATAATAATATAAAGAAAGCATACGAGCGAAAATGCCTAAGATACTTCTGACACACATCAAATTTAATCTTTGTCTAGTAACTGTACAATTTATCCATATTTATGTTAAGTGTTTAAAATGTTATAAGTAAAAAAAAAATCGTCTATTCACGTGGTAGTCGCGAAAATTATGAACAATATACAATGTTAAAAATAATAAGAATTGTTAAAATTTCTAGTCACAATATTATTCAAAGACAAATTAACCCGATCAAAACAGCCTCGATAAACTTCCACTTCACTAACTTTTGTTCTATATGTTTATCCTGGATACAGCGGCAAACACATTTTGAAAATAGCCGATGTACTGGATTATTTGTTAGTTTGGGTTAGTTTAAGTTAGATTAGGTAATCCTAACAAATAATCCAGTATATAGGCTATTTTCAAAATGTCTTTGCCGCTGTATCCAGGATAACCGACTTGTACCCTAACTTTAATTACATACATACTATTATACTATATTTGGGCCATCAAACGTTCATTCCTGTCTACGGCCTTAAAATTATTATCTACGTGCCTATATAACTGTATGCCGTCCTGTCAAAAAGTGGAGGTTGATAATTTAGTATGTAGAAAATAGAAGTTATTATTATTCTCCATAAAATATAGGGTAAACAATTCAGTGAATGAACACATAAGAGGTGAATTTGAAAATAAATTAAATTAAAAACGATTAAATGAACTAAGAAAATTATAACAATAGGTAGGTACAATAAATTGTGTATAACCGTGGTATTACTAATTTTATGCCGTGATGCTTTGATAGTTGAACTTTTCATAATATTTGGATCACTATTTAGTTGCTCATTTATCTGCTACATCATAAAGTCGTAAATATTGTTTTTTTATGAAGCAATCATAAATACAAAAAATTAAGATCTACTTTTCAATCATAGTAGATACCTAGGAATATGGTATAGGTGTTGATAATTTTTAATTATTTATTCGAGATCTTCAGGGAATTACCTAGAAATCACTGGGCCAATAAGGTTTCTTTTTATATCTCCAAATCCATTTCACTTACACATTTATAGGTAAAATAAATAAAACTATCTTTTATTTTATCTCGCACTGTTCTTTAAAATCGACATTAGATTTTTTCAAAGAAATAACGTTCTGTCTTTTTCTTAGAATATTATGTAATCAGTGGTGCACTTACTTCAAATTCTAAATTTTTTTTTTACGTTTTACAATTTTTTTTTTAATTTGTCACTTATTTTGTCCTTGGGTTTGCTTATCAAGATTTGTTCGCATGTTTATTTACGTTTTTTCTTACCTCCAACTTCTTTTTTATTCAATTCGTTGCGTGTCTTACTTTATTCTTATCTCAGATATAGTTAGTTAGTTAATACAAACCGTCCACTCTGTGGAGGCCCATATGAACCCATTAGGATCGGACATGGTTGAAACGAAATGAATTGGGATGTCTATATAATATCGACATTGTCATAATTATAACTACAGTCGAACTCGGTTATTACAATCTCGGACATAGCGAGATCTCGGATGTAATGAGGAAACAGTCGTTGACATTTGGTATATGATTTTCTCCATACATTTTTATTCACTGTTATAACGAGATACTTATCGGATATACCGAGCTAAAATACTGGTAATGTGTTGATCGTTTAAAGACATTTCGACCCTAAGCAATAAAATCCGATCGGACAGGATGCCGCCGGGGACAGATTACGTTTATGACACTAGTTAAGTGTCTAATTGTTGTTTTCGCCGACAATAAAAATACCTATTCTCTGATATAACGAGTACCGCTTATAACGAGCAAATTCAGCCGGTCCAACCTTCCTAGTAATAACCAAGTACAACTGTATATTCCTTATTTTGTTTAATAATAATTCGAATGGCATTTGTTTTGCTATTCATTTCATATCATTCTTTTATTCCACCTCTAGTAGAAATTCGATGTAATTGTCAATTGTACAAGATTAAACTCAATCTTATAAACATTTGTACTTAAATGTTCATTTACTACTATAAATGAATTTTACTGTAGAAAAATATTTATATTAATTCGTATTGACAACGTAAAAAAATCTGGTTCATTGACTGGACAGGATACCCTTGTATTGCCACTGTAAAAATAACTACGGTAAACAAAATGTAAAAATCATAAACACTTTAAATCAAATCGACATGTTAGAATTGTAAATATTTTATGTGGAAATATTAATTGTAAATATTTTTACATAGGTAAGTAAATATATAATAAATTTAAATGCATTTTTATCAAGCTTATAATTTTTAATATGTGGCGACACACAATATTTTATTTTATATTTTATTGCCATCTGGTTGCGATCGACGAAAGTTTTTAGTAACACATTTTTAGAAATTCATGGTAGATGCCTGTAGATGCCTTTAGATGGCGTTGAAGTCACATTTGATCGTAAATTGAGGCAAAGAATTCGCCTTAATCACCAGTTACATAGTCATCGTGTTATGTAAAAAAAGAATTAGTCAAAGTACATAAATTGTATGTGTTATGTTATAGTGTTGTTTGCGAAATTCCTTTACATGTGAACAGCAAGGCCCACTATTATCAGGCTATGACACGAAACTGTAAACTTCAATGGTAGTGGTAATTATTGCTCATACTTTGAATGCAATATAGTAAACTATTTGTAAAAAATGAGAGATTATTTCATATTGAAATAAATGGTAATAATTTAAATTAAATATACAATCGAAAATAATCATTTTTGCGAAAAGGATATCGCATTGATTCTAGCACTACCATCTTAATTCTCAATTCAGTGCCACGGCCTGAATATAGTCGGCATTGGGTAAACAAATGTAAATCTATCGGCCTTTTCCGATAGCACCCTTAACCGCATTCCTGACCCAAAAACCGTCCTCATTAATGGCATTCACATTAGTGAGTCAATAAGAATGTCTATCCCAGGCAAGCATTTATGATGGATTCTTTGGGACTGCTGTGCGAAGCATACAAACAATCAACACAAAACTCTTCATGCGGCATTAATTCAGAGTTCTTTAGATGACCAATTTAGTAGCTATCAAATGCGAAAATACGCCACCATTTTCAGAACAATATTCTTGTAAAGTTAAACGATAATGGACATGCTGTGACACATGTCTGTTAGCGGCGAATAGTGAACAAAAAATTAATACAAGAAAAAGAAGAAGAATATACATACCAGTTTGTGGATGTAGGTCGGCCACATTAAAATTTTCTATTTCCAGCCAGTATTGTTGTGATGGCTGAGGAACCTCTATCATTCGACCTTCGCGTACCTGAAAATACATTCATCAGTTAGCAGACACCATACCAGCACATACCATCATACCAGCTTCGAGGGTCTGTTAATATATGTGGGGTTCTTTTCCAAAACTGACTTATGTATTTCAAAATTTGCAGTTATTCAGGAATCAACATTTTCTATCAGACTCTTAGATCTAAGACACACGGCATGACATACTGAGTTTATTAAGATGCATTCACGCAGGGTGACTGCCGTGTGTCTTGTGCAGTATTTGTAGCGGCACTCAAATGTTCTTCATCCTATTGGCTATCTTTCAGTTAACCTGCGGTGCAGTCGGATGGTGCCAAATCGCTCCATTCCTTCATATTGCAGCTAAAATTGGGTATTTCCCGAGAAAATCTCAATCTCGGGATTCGGGATTTCCCGAAACGATGAAATTTTAAATTCTCGAGATTCGAGATTTCCGGAAAAGAATTCTCAAGATATCGGGAGTATTTAAAAAAAAAAAAAAAACCTGTAAAAATCCTGAAATCAGAATAAAAACAGACGAATTCCTAAAAAATATGTTTTTTTATCTAAGTAAGAAGACAAACAAAATAGAAGTAGCGAAACAAAAAATTTCAAAAAATACAGACTGTCAGTGGCTGCGTCTGACAATCGCGTATGCTTTTGGGACACAAAATTCCCTGTTGAAAAATTGCGCTCATTTTGAGTCGAGTTAGCTTAATTGTGTTAATTGCTCCAATCAGTCTTTGAACGTTTGGTATTATTTTCTGATCACTTTTTTCATATAGAAAAATCGTTTTTTTTTCAATAATAGTCGATAATAAAGAAATCCCGAATCCCGAGAAAAGATTCTCGAGATCCAGGATTTCCCAAAATGTTAAAAATTTCAATTCTCGAGATTCGGGATAAAGAATCTCGAAAATTTCTTGAGAATTCCCATCGGGAAATTCCCGAAACCCAACTCTAATTGCAGCTAATACGATATGTATATTATTTAAAAAAAAAACCAGTAATATGAACCTGAATTATCTTAAACTTGACGGAGTCTCCAGGCAAGATGGTAACATCGGGCGGCACCACCAGAAGATTGGCGACCACCCTAAGGGTGACTTCTATCTCGTTCACCGACGCATACTCACGCTGGGGCAGTTTCACGATCACCTGGAAATTATAACACAAAGCCTTGACAGATGACTCTATATCCATCATACTTTGGCTATGATTTTATAGCGCTCAGGTCTAGAGGTCAGGTGCATAGAAGTATACCTAGATGTGTGAATGAGTCGTAGTCTCCCATATAAGGCTAAGACATTCGCAGCATTAATATAATGGTTAGGCTATATTTCTACAATACGTCTTTTTTTCAAGACCTTAAATTTTTGTCCAGCAAAATTTTCAAAGTGAAATTTTTTATGTGTGGCACACCAAAATTGCCGCAATATTGAAATGGATGTGTAACGAAAAAACATCACCGTTGCGAAAAGTGAAAAAACGCATCCTGGTGGGCTCAAACTATGAATCTTTGGATCTGCAGTCGAATGCTTTACGACTGAGTTAAAGCCCCAGGATCAGATTGGTGAAAATATCTACTGTTTTACTTCATTATATATTATTTACAAATATCACTCACAGTTGAGATGACTGCGTCATTAGAGACACCACATTAGGTCGTCAAAACTCGGAATAGTTGGGTATGGAGATTTATCCTGAAGATGGTAAGACCCACACAGAAATGTATAGCCAAGGATAATGCTGGCTTTCATATTTGTAATAATTATGATTTTATCAAAATTTTAATATTAGTAATACAATAAAACCTCGTTAATACGAATTCTATGGGACCGAATATCGAAAAATAATTCGAATTACGAAATATGAAATGTATGGGAGGAAATATAAAAATTTTGATTTTTTTTTTTTGATTTTCATTAATTTTTTGAGTGGAGTGCAGTTGTGCCTCTGATGTCATACCGCTCTGTGTTTGTCAATGGGTCATAAAATGTCAGGATTATTTTTATTACATTCATAAAACAAGTAATTTTTGATGTTTATTTTTGAAATTTTTTCAATGACTGGCTCATGAAATAGTGTACTTTATTACGAATTATTGAATATTTTTATATGCCAGGACTCTGAATTAAAGGTATGGTTTTATATGAAAATAATGTTCAAGAGACTTTCGCGAAAATTTATACGTGTTCTTATTAACGAGGTTCTACTGTAGTTATGATTTTATCAAAATTTTAATATTAGTAATAATAAATAATGAGTTTGTGTGCCTGTATTGGGTTCAATAATATGTGTGATTGGCCACATGCTCTCTAGTGCCTCTTACTGCCTCTGGACCCAATAATGCCTTCCCAGACCACAACCAGTACCCAAAGAGGCGTTGTTAGAGTCCGCTTTGAGAAACCATATATTACTTCACAACAAGAGAAAATTCAAGAGAATAACCTTAGCAGATCCAGTGCGGGCTCCTTCGATTAACGCCGTATTTCCCCGAAGTCCTCTCGCTTCCAGGGCGTGCAGGGAATCCGACGCTTCATACAGAGACTCGGCGAATGTCATCACTCTAAAAAAATCATTGCATTGAAATGAAGCATTTCCTGTAAGAACTAGAGTGCGGCAAGTGTAAGATAAAACGTGGAAATTTCGAGAACTGCAATCCTCCCTAGTCCTTTCCTCTTCTTCCCCCTCGCCATTCAATCATTTGTCGTTTGTTATTTATACGTGCTGCAAGTTTGTGTAAAGTGTTTAAACGTGTTAATAATGTTGTGTATAATAAATTGTTGAAATGTGGTAGCAAGAGGATTATAAGTCGTGTTATAACCTATTGCAAATAAAAAAAACACAAAATGAGCTCACTGGGCCTATAAATAAGGTTGATGATAAAGTCGCTGCAATGACAGGTAGATATTCTTTGACATTTTAGTGTTACCATATAACTAAAAATATCAGATTGGAAAAATAATCTCATCTGGTATTGTATTCGATATTCACATTTTGAACCAAAGTACGGGAAAAAAGTCTCCAAATACTGGCATTCCTTTCATAATATATCGCAGCGCCACGACGGCGGCCATGACACTTCAAGTTATAATTTTCGCAGTCTCCAGTTAAATTCGTTGTAATTAAGCAGGATGCCCGTCAAGTCCTGTCGGCCGTCGTACTTTTTTCAAATTATGTTTAATCAAAAACGTAATATATATTTCCAACTGTGCCAAGAAATGCGTACAAATTATGTGATGTTTAGGGTTGCTTAGGATATATAAATAGTTATCTATAAATGACAAGTTTTAGCTAGCTTATTAACTGTCAGTAAACTGTATTTCGTGTACTCAAGCAAGCTCAGGGACACAGTTATATTTTAAGTGTCTTTGTTCAATCATTACGACCACGAAAACCAGTGACAAAGTGTGAAAGAGACAAAAGGATAATGAGATCCCCGGGGTTCCAGCGGCTAGCTCAGGAGTCCATCGAACCCCGGATTCACAAAAAAAATACGATATATTTGAGGGTGGAATTAAATAAAACCACGTCTGTCTCGTGTAACTTGGTATTCCTTATATTTTTCTTTCTTTACATGTTTAGGTTTTTACAATTAGTTACGCAGGTCCGTATATGTCGGAAAGGGGACGCTTACTAACTTCTTTTTATTTTTTTAAACTTCGCGTACCCACGCCATTAGTAAAAGGGACTAGTGATTGGCCAAATCTTGATCGCATGATCTTTGATTCGGCGAATCACGAGCCTGACCCTGGCGCCGGCGCGCGAGGATTTCACGCACAATGCGCGGCAAAATTTATTATATTTGAATACTTATATTTAGTCTTAAAATTATCGCTTTCATCCATCATCATTTATACCTTTTAAATTAAATTAAATTTATCTTAATTACACCTCCGCCCAATATGCGATTTTCACACACCGGACGAAGGCCTTTACTTATGATTAAAAAATACTTACGTGGTTGAGCAAGGAATCAGATTAGATGTTTTATGAAGCCGTTTCTAGAGGTCAGGGTTACGTTTCGACTTATAGCTACTAAATGATTATTTTAGACCGGGAGAAGCCCGCCTGTAACAGGGGTGTATCAATAACTACCTATATTATTTTTCACTCTGCGAATATTAGAGATCAACTGCAGTCTCCTCAAAGTTTCCACCTCTACGATTCAAATGTATTTGTTTATTCCACATACATACCTTATAACGTTGTTGTCCTTCAGGGGTGAAACAAGCGACCAAGAAAAGTCCACCCCTTCCAGAGTGGTAAACTCATTTCCTAAGAAAAAAAAACAAAAGCCACGATTATTGCTGATATTTCACAATTTAAGAAATTAAGGATATACTACAGACGCAATACATTTAGCGGACAAAGCATAACATGACAACAGTCCGGGCATATGTGGAAATAGGAGTGACCACTCGAACAAAATAAAATGTAAACTTACATCAAAGCCCACTGGCAATGACTCGGCGGGATCGTGCCGAAGGTAACCCATTTAATTGACACGAAAGACTCGGTGATATGGCAAGGACACAGGGACGGCTCTTGTATAGGAGCAAAGGGTGCACTGATCTCCCAAATTATTATATGTAATAATATGTACGTATTCACCTACATATATAGTAGTTAATTATTGTAAAATATCTTTAATTTGTCGCCCGTCCTCTACGCGTATGCACGTATATTTCTGTAGTATTTTTGACCGGGCGCGAAGCTGGATGAATACACGTACGCCTTTCATAGTATTTGTTGAATGTGTTAAAGAGGATCTGTCCTGCCTGCCCGTACACGGGTTTTTTTGCAGGCTGCCGATATGTTAGCGCAATGAACGTACAATTTTTAGCTTGCTTTGAGCAGTGTTCTCCGCCCGAGGGCTTCTAATCATAGCCGATAGATCACGCGTTGACTGGCGCGTTTAAAATATTGCACGTACGCGCCTATAAAGTAGGTATAACTTTCCCGCTCAGTATTTAAAAATACTATATTATTATTTCATACGTTATGTGGTAAATGCTCCGTTGTATGATGCCATACTAATATTGAATCAATCAAAATATCGATTAGAGTAATATTGTGATCATCAAACAGCAATCTCAACATACAAATACCATTTTTATAATTATTTTACATTTCAAAATTAAACTCTAAATAATTTGAATATAAATCTACAGCAAAGTAAGTAAGTAAGTAACTTAATACGTATAATATACTGTTAATAACTTTTGCATGATAACATGTGGGTACTACAACTTTTTATGTAAGTACCTACTTATACTATTAATTTTGACGTTGAATGTCTTTCAAATCAGTCTCATTTGGAGGGCAATTCTGGAGTTGAAGTGTACAAAAGTAGTAGCAAATTTTTAACAGTAACAAGTCCAAATCAATCCCGTTGGAAAATTAATGATCCATAGAATTTGTAAAAATAATACAGCACGTATATGAGAATAATGTGGGATGACAAATGAGGAGTTTGCGGCTTTTTCTCAATGACATATATCTAAAATACTTACATCAGTTACGATTTATGGAAGTTAGGAGTGACAAATATGGTAACTATGTCAGCACATATGAAGTGTAATTAGTTACAATGAAAATCGAAAAGAGTGTGTACTTCACTACATCATACTTATCATACCAGAGACTTGAACTTTGTAACTTTGGCAACAAATAAATGCTGTCCGTGAATATAAGCGTCGTTTAACATACATCTACCTCCACCACGAAGGCTATTGCCAATTTTTTTCAGTACCACGAAAAGGAAAATGCATATTTGCACTCCCTAATTTTATTATCACCGGCCGCCACTGCAAGGACATCCTTCTTTTTATACCATTTCCGATCTGAAGATCATAATATGGGTCTCCACAGTGTGGAGGTTGTATTAACAGTTTTATCTTTTACTAGAAATAGGTCCACACGTGTGAATTTATTTATCCGACCAGAGATTATAGGCTGACACGCTAACCGCTTGGCTAAAACTGACCAAAAACTAACTTTGTGTTATTGGCGCCGTCAACCTAAAAACTTCATAAATCGTTTATTTGTAGTTGGTAGGGAATTCCTGCTTTCCGCGGTAATTAAATGTAAACATTTGAGAAAATAGCTCCTCTAATGGCGATTAAACTGTAGTGCGGTAGGCATTTTGAGAGTACACCACCAGAGTCAAGAAAATTCCACACCATCTGAGGGTTGTGTATGATAACAATGATATTCTGTATTTGGGTACCTTGATCATCGTAAGCGCGAATCTCAAACGCTTCTGGAGCCTCTTCCACAAAAAGTTCCCGCGTGGTGGTTACTACTCCGAGCGAAGTTATTGTGTCCACTATGACATCACACCGGAGTACCTAAACAAATATTAAATAAGACAATAATTTACATAGTACCATAATGTTTATAATAACATTACTAAAATCTGTGTCACCAAATTTACATGATGACTTCATTATCTAAAATACATAATAAATTTTTGGATAAATATATACAAATCTGTAATCAACTTTTAAATCAATAACATCTTAAAAGTGTCATTATTTTGAACATCTTTTTATGAATATCATTATAGGCAAACATAGGCAAATGAGACATAATAAATCATTTATTAATCGCTTCGCTATTAGTCATAAGACAAATAAGAAGGATTATAGTCAGTAGATTTGCCAATCTAATATGGTCCAGTGCGTTATAAGTCCTACATTATAAGTCGTTGCGGTAGCAGTTCGGCCATCGTGGGTGTACTGAGTAAATACACAAGCAATATTAAATTAGCGAGACCTGTTTGGAGTGGACATCGCGAGCAAGGATGATGGCGGTGTGTCGGTGCCTCAGCCTCGATGCACTCCACACCTGGGCTGACGAAGAGCAACCTCCGCTTCCAGCCAGAGGTTTTACTGTTACTATATCTTCTCTCGAAGAGGTCCTGAAATATTATCATATTAAAAACGATCGATATGCCGAACAGCTGATTGGACGGACTTAAATATCTCTTCTATTTTCATACACATTTCAAGACATAATCTACGGTTAGCATGAATTCCTGGAATAACCACGAAGCCATGTTAGACTGCTCAATAAGTCCAAGATCGATGAGCTCCCTAACAAAGCACCCATGACCAGTCAAGGATGAGTAACTGTACATACTTTAAACATGCAAACTAAACACGATGACCCTAAGATCTAAGCCCGGCCGCATATAGAAAATTGTTTCGACTGTGATATGGTCATAAATCAAACTAGGGCGCAATGTTGCAACTCTCTTAAGCGCGCTTATCCTAGAACATGCCGGGACAGCGACGTCACGCAGCTTGCTGAAACAAATGAAAAAGCAGCTCTGCACATGCACCAATGCGACATTTGACTATTCTACCTGCGCTCCAAGTCGATGTTATGAGCGTTAAGCAGATGATTTTTTCTACTGAAATAACGTGCCGAGGCTATGTGCTGCAGTATATTAAGTTACATGTGTTTTACGAATGACAACAAATTGCATTGACATATTCATTGTGTTGCAGCTGAGACGAGATTCTATGGCTAACATAAACAATTATGTTCCAGTGTGATAACACAACCTACCGAAGAAAACCTAAGGCGCAAAGGCCACCGCATGTTAATTGCAGTGTGCCTTGCGCTATTATAGGTTTTCGTTTATTTCTGGGTTGCAGTAGATTGTGTAATGTTTTAGATTTTAATTAGAAGATGACAATGGATAAATTCCGGCGATAGCCATTGGTCTCATTTGGTTCAGTCATAGATAGGTTTAATTGAATCTTGTTTATTGTTGGTAGGTAATTGAGTATTTTATTTTACATTACATACCTAATTCGTGTGGTTTTCATTGTGATTTCTACATTTAAAAATGTGAATTACGGGATGTTACCTTTGTCCCTTATGTGTAATATGGAAATAATCTAAAATAAATAAGTAAAAAAACGCCGGCGCCTGTCTGATAGCATGTTGTACACAGACCACTATCCCACACCGACGGTGTCAATGTGACAAGCCATATTGTGATCTGTACATCGCAGAATATGTACTAAATAGAAACAGAGGTTTTTATAAATTAATCTATCCGTAATAAAAAATTAGATTGGATGAGAAATGGTAAACCGATTTTGAGGTTAGAAAATAGCTCACCATTTATAGCACCCTCCGTCAGTGACTTCAAGGGTAAAATTAACCTGAATCGAATTGAAGAGCGGAATTAGGACTCTTGGCACATTTAATTTGGCACATTGTGTTATAAAAACACAGCATAATAATAAACTAATTGAAAATAAAACCGTATAGCGCGCCATTGCAAGAGCTCAACGGGCTGCGCATAAACAACAAACAACTGACATTTTCAAAAGAAAAAGAAAGAGATAAATGACCATAAACAATAAAAAAGTTTGAGAATTCCTTCACTAAAATTCACGAAAATCCAAAAAGATCGGAAAAAAGTCAATTTTTTATTATTTTTCATGGGCACGATTATATTGCGTTATTTTAGGTACCTACATCTACAAGACACCTAGGTACTCAATTTTCATATGCTTTGCTTACAGCGATCGACAGATTTTCGATATATATTTTTTTAACGTTAAACCAGGGGCCTTATGTTAAAACTTGCGAGTTGCAGTCGCCCGGTCGACATGACGTCATATATGACATCATTGTGACGTACTACCGGAGTGTAATAGCATTCGAGAAAATAACGCTACTAAAATAGTGGCGTTATCCATTGTCCCCATACACAGATAGGTGTTTCAGCATAATAATATCTATGGTGAGCCGTGTGCGTTGGACGGCTTGCCTCGAGCGTGTATTGGCGACGTCACAATTACGTAATGTCGTAGGGTGACTTCATATCACTAGTTTGTTAGAGCATAGGGCTGCGGGAATACAAAAAGGTGTGGGTTTAGTGGATTGCATTCTCGGTGAGGCTGTAACAATGTTTACTTATATTCTCGAGTGTGTAGAAAATATGCATTAAAGAATAATATGTTACCTATTTTGAATAATTACATCTGTATCGTAGGTAATAATGCATTAAAGTTTGTTAAATATTAATAAGTACCTACCCCAATCATAACAATGAGAAGCTTGTGCTTGTTAAAAATGCCAACTTTTTTTATATCTGGGTTGGTGCTTGAAAGAGCAACATAATACCTAGGACCTAGGTACCTGGTACCTACGTGTTTTAAAGAAAATAATGAAATAACTTAATTATTAGGTAGGTAACAATTTTATTGCATTTCTTTCAATATACGAAACGCTTCTTTAACTAGGTACTAGAACTCAAAAAGATTGAAGTTCTATTTTATTTTCCAGGATAATGATGCAAATTGATTTCAATCGCTTTTGAGTCTTAGTTTTGTAAAATAATTCTACCTTAATTGAAATTGAAAGAGACCGCTTATTAATAATTTAATTTTTTCAAGAAATCCTTTAGATTAAATTAGATTTGAAGCCGTTGTATTAACAGTAGGTAGGTATATTTAATTTTTTAGTCCTCGAGTTCAATAATAATTGTTATGACAAGGTAGCAATGTAAACATACACGACGTAACAATTTTTAATATTCTCCTATGCTTACTGCTGCTTGGGAAGCTCTGCATTTAAAGCGCGTTGACACGATCCAAGTACGATCCAAGTACACTTGGACCGAGTGTCATCCAAGCGACAGCTTCATACTAATCATTCCTATCCAAGCTACTCGGACCGCGTCCTACTCATCCAAGTTAGCTTGGATAGGAATAATTATTAGTATGAAGACGTCTCACACGAGTGCGCTTGGATGGCACTCGGTCCAAGTGTACTTGGATCGTACTTGTACCGTAACGCGGCTTTAGGAGAAAAATCGATTCAATTTTTGCGCTACTGGCAACTATTTTTTGAATTTCAACTCAACGTCAACCGTCGTTTTGCTTGAAAACGAAATGTTCAAAACAAATATCTTCGCATTGACATGGTGTTGTTATTAAAAGCACTCCTCGTATTTTTGTATTTTAATGGTGTTATGTGACAAAACGAAGGCATAATAGTATACGTTTAGCAATTATATTGTTAGTTACTTATAATGGAGCTATCGAAAGAGGCTATTAGTGTACGTTTAGCTAGATTGAACAATCAACTGCTAGCGAGATCTGTTTTTACCGGGACTGGGAATGCACTGAAACGGTCCCTCAACAGAGAAGGATTATTGGATGCCTTATCTGTACTTTACGACGAATGTAACAATGATACACTAAAGAAAAATGATCTATTGATCAACAGATTCGTGGAGAGATGTAAGTATAGATTCAAACATTTTGTGTTGGTAATCAATTTCCTTCTCTTTTCTCCGTCCTTTGCCGTTGTCGACTGGAAATACACCTCCACAATTCTCAATACGTAATCGCTCTCGTTGCTGACTATTTTCAGCCAGTTGCAGAGCATGTAGCCATCACTTCTTCAGACCTTCCCAGTTCATCCATATTCTAATATCTTGTGATATCTACATGTAATTTTTTTCTTTGAATAACCGAAAGAATCAGCACCAAAACCGACGTTTCCGCACCGTTTCTTAAAATACACTTAAATGTCAACGACATCCACTTCGGTAATTGTGCCGCAGAGGTGGACACGAACTTTTATATTTTTTTTTTACGAACAGTTTATTCCATGTAGACAATTATAATAAATACCTTTTTCTGTCGGCGCATCGGCTTTTCGATCCAATAATCGTTAATTGAAAATTTGAAATTTTCATACATTTTGATACACCATTATCACAAACTAAGATTATATGAGGTAATATTAGGTTGGGTAGGTTAGATTAGGTTAGGTTAGGTTTGGTGCACCTCTGCGGCACATTTACCCCCACTTGAAAGCCCCCATCCACTACCACGACTAGTCTGTCGTAGTGGGCGATTAGTATATTGTATGTATCACCACTAGGGTTAACAACCATTCCAGATTTTCTGGTAGATACCAAAGGTTTTAAAGAAAACCTTCTGTATAGATAAAGCCTAAACATGAAGGTGAAGCAAAATAAAGGACCCGCTGGTTAAGGAAATAAAATTAGGAATGATTAATGCCATGGTGCGATCAACCAAAATCCATCCCTCTTACATGCCTGCTCTAGAATAACCAAGGTGGCTGCCATTTTTCATTCATTGTGATTACTTACTCGAGTGCAGTTATAGTAAATGGTTTTACTGAAATTTTCAGGATTTTTCAACTAAATAATAATAAATTACTGGCTGCTAATGCACTCATCACGACGGATTGTCTTTTTATATGCCCTGCAAATTGGCAAATAAATATCATAGCAGTAGTGTGAAGTTCTCTTCAAATGAGCTTGCAATGCGAAGTCACTTGTAGCTAATTTCATATGTGGACCATTGGTCATTTTTTGCATCATTTTCATACATTTAGACTCGATCTCTACAGAATGTTTTTTTCAACATCTTTATGTATAAGACATGCTTTTCCCTCCACCACTCACCACGTCGCCACACCTGTTATGCAGGCATATACCGTGGCGTAACAAATGTTAGGCACTCTTCAAAGTTGTACTAAAAGTATCCCAGCAGCAACTTCCCAAGACCTTGGTTGGCGTGCACCAGTATACACGATTCCTATTTTGATATAATATACTACGGTCAATTCTCGATGAGAAAAAATCTTCTCGCTTGCTGTAAAATGCCGCAAACTTTTGAAAGCTGAAAAATTTTACCTCGCAGGTACCAAGTTGTATTGGCCGACCGGTCCAATTGAGAGTCGGACCGACTTGAGAAGCCGACATATGGGGACACTCCCAGAGAATGTGATTGGCATCCTGCATTATATAATGCCGGATTCATACTAGACTTACGTGTTGTGATGCATCAGAAGCACATCGGAAACCTATATTTTGTATGAAGACGTGCATACTATTCGCATGCTGGTAGACTCCGATCGCATCAGTGCCCCCACCACCGTTCTGTCGCGACACTATAGTTTGAACGCCGTTTTTCTCTTGTCTCTATAGGGTGACGAAATGGTGTATGCATCTTTTCTATGTCGTTCGCAATCATGGAATGGATTTCTTCAAACTGTACCTTGTTCATTCTAAAATATATGAAGGATCTTTCCTCATCGTCCTCGAGTTCTTTCACAAGACATTGAGATTCTTTTTATTCCCTCTTAGTTTGTTTATGGGATGAAACCAATGTCTTCTTTCCTTTTTTCCCCCCCCATAAGTTGAGTTAACAGAAGAAATGCGAGGTTTTCTTCAAAATCACTGTCTGAATCTAACATTATGTTCGTCCTATCGTACCGAAAGCTACGACTGTGATGATTCAAAATATCATCATTAGGCATCACAATACGACACATAGATGTGCACGCTAGCAATAACGTCAGAGCCCATCACAACACGACACGTAAGTCTAGTATGAATCCGGCTTTAGACTTCATTTAATTTTTTCATTTGAAAAGTCAATCTCAAGGGCCAACAAGTTGGATTAAAATCACTAGGCCGATTGATTAGATCAATATAATTTAATACAGTACTCTCAGAAATCTGCCAACCCAAAAACCAGACAAGTGTCGAATTAGTGAAAGCGGCAGATTATAGTGCATACAATATATAAAATATGGTAAAAATTAAAACAGGTATTTCGTAAAAATAGTTTTTTTGAGAAATTTGTACTAGAAAATTACGGTTTTATTTATAATTAAAATCAAGTAGGTATTTACCAAATTTCACATATTTATAAACAAAGTTTATTAACTAAATATAGTTAATCAGTTGACACAACTAGTTGTTCAGTGAGACAGATATTCTTGAATGGCTTAGTGTACGTCCTGAGTGGCAGCGTTCGGCGCAGCGTTGAGCGTTTTGCGCAACTCAAACGTATAACCGTGTGTGAAAATGTTCGTAGGCAATGTCTTTTTTTGGTTATACATTTATACGGTTATACGTTTGAGTTGCGCAAAACGCTCAACGCTGCGGCGAACGCTGGCACTGAGGCCTCACACTTAGGATTCCTGCCTTTCCCTGCGACCAAAAGCTTCATTTTATGTGTCCCAGTTGCTTTGGAGCACGGCATCATTATGATGCGGTCCTTGGGCACTTTCCTCCCTGGTACGAGGGTGGGTCAATAATTCCTTAGAAAAAAGCATTAAAACAGTTTTTATTTTTGTATTTTTTTTTTATTTCTCAACATAATCTCCTTGGAGCTCAATACACTTGGTTAGACGTTTCTCATTTTTTTTAAACCGTCAGAAAAATAAGTTTTCGGAAGGTCCTCAAAATAAGCATTTGTCCGATCGATGACTTCTTCATTTGAAAAAAAACGTTGTCCACTTAGTCATTTTTTTAAGTTTGGGAAAAGGAAAAAGTCACTGGGGGCTAAATCTGGCGAATACGGTGGGTGGTCAACCAATTCGAACTTCAATTCTTCAATTTTAGCCATTGATCGTAAACATGTGTGAACACGGGCATTGTCCTGATGAAAGAGGATTTTTTCCTGTTTAAATGAGGCCGTTTTTCTTCAATTTCGTTTTTTAGCTGGTCCAATAAAGATGCATAATAATCCCCTGTTATTGTTTTTCCTTTTTCCAAATAGTCAACGAAAATAATTCCACGTGCATCCCAAAATACAGTAGCCATAACCTTACCAGCTGATTTTACGGTTTTCGCCTTCTTTGGACAAGGTTCGCCTTTCGCAATCCACTGCTTTGACTGTTCTTTCGTCTCGGGAGTATAGTGGTGTATCCATGTTTCATCTACAGTCACAAAGCGACGAAAAAATTCATCCGGATTGCGTTGCATGAGCGACAACAGGGCTTTAGAGGCCACCACCCTATTGCGTTTATTGTCGACTGTGAGCAAACGCGGCACCCATCTTGCAGAAACTTTTTTCATGCCCAATTTGTCATGTAAAATAGAAATGACGCTACCTTTTGAGATCCCTGTAACCTCAATTATCTCACTCAACTTTAATCTTCGGTCACTTAACACCATATCGTGGATTTTATTGATCATTTCTGGTGTAGTCACCTCTACAGGACGTCCTGAGCGTGGTTCATCCTTTGTTGATGTACGACCACGTTTAAATTCATTTAACCAGTTATAAATAGTTGCAAGTGAAGGAGCAGATATGCCGTGAACTAAATCCAACTCATTTTTTATTTCCTTTGCTGTTAACCCTTTTATATTAAAATGTTTAATAACAGCTCTAAACTCAATTTTCTCCATTTTTGTAAACAAGCAAATTTTTTTTTTAAATGTACGAAAATAAAAAACAACAACCCGACCAATCTGATTGAAACTTCGCAGCATACTGAATCGGTAGTGCCGCTGCATGAAAACAAACCGCTTACAGTACTAGTCGCGCCACCTGTCGGCTTTTCTAAGGACTTATTGACCCACCCTCGTAGATACATTACTTTCTTCACGATGAACGAACGTTTTACAAAGGAGAAGTTTTCAAAATAAACCTGTCTCATCTGCGTTGTATACTTGTACATGGCGGACTACTGAATTTGACAATCGAATACCGGCGAATTATAGAGCTGGATTTTTTGCTTTCAACTAGTAAAAATAACAGCGGATTATAGTAGTTGTCGGATTACTGAGAGTGTACTGTACTGATCAAAGAAATACTAAACATGGTTTTTATTATCCAACAGATCGGAGTGTGCTGTCAGAGCTTCGACAGTTGCGAGTGAATATTTCTGATTTCGAGGTGAAAGATGTCATTGGACGCGGTGAATTTGGGGAAGTACACGTGAGTCATACAACATTACTCATAATCTAATCAAACTCTTAAATAATTTAGATTGATTTTTAAAATTCATCTACAAGATTTTCTTCTCTCGAAAAATCTAAAAACAACACACGAGACATAATACATTAAAAATATAGTATTTTAATAATAATAATCGATGACACTGCGGTTTAATAAACTGCCCACTGTTGTTATATATTATGTAAAGGGCACTGGCGAAGACTGCACATGGGCTATGGACATACGCAGTAAATAGTGTATATTAAACTGTTGTTTTCATTGAACTAAGAATACAAAATTGCAGATGGTGTTGGTTAGTTTTTAAAATTCAATTAATCCCTCCCTAAACCAAACGTAATAGATATTAGATTGGAAAATATCGTCTCTGTTCTGGCAGAACACACTAACTGGAGAATACTTTGAAGTTGTTAAAATGTTTGTAATGGTCCATCATGTGAGTTTATTAAGTAATCGTAAAAAGGATGACTTTAAAATGAAGACTGTTTATTTATTAAGAAGGTTTCCAGACGGTAAAGTTTGAAATAAGGAACATTTTGGTATATCTAACTCAATCTGTCATTTTTTCAAATTAGTGTCTTCTGCCAGAACAGTGACGATATATTCGTCTATCTATTATCGTTCGATTAGGCAGGGTTTCATCAAATTTTAAAAACCATTGTAATTCATTTGTCTGACAAAGTTTTGTGTGCATTATTTATGTCAGATCTCCACAGCCTACCTCCACCCATTGCCACTGGTTGAGGGAGTGTTTTGTTAAGTACAGACTTTGATCAAATCGATACAGTGTGAAGAACTGCTTAAACTACGCCCATTTTCGTGTCGAAGGTATATCAATCATACCACTTAGCATTACAAGTGTGACATACTTCAATATTTATATTTTGTTGTCAAAACAAAACAAAGTGACTATAGTGTCAAAAGTGTTTATTATGACTTGTTTAATTGCGACAATGTCTCTTATAATGTATGGACTGCATTTGTATAAATAGCAAGGTTGTTATGTATGGCTCGGAAACATGATGCATGATCAAAAACATGATAGAATGCTGAACTCATTTGAGAGTGATACATGTCTTCAGATCCATTATTGGCATGCAAGTCAGTGTGGAGACAGAGATACAATAACAATCTGTATGCTTTGTTCAGGAGCCTGTACATCATACTGTAAATTGATAACTGGGCCATGTACACAGGATGGACTGACATTCAGGAAGCAGGAAGGAAAGCATGGCTTTTCACGTACAAGATGGAGGGATTGTGTCGTGTTTGATTAAAATATTCTTTTTTATTGTTAGGTTGTTCGGGAGAAGCACACGGGTGACGTGTACGCCTTGAAGACACTTCGAAAAGAGTTGACGCTGAAGCAAAAGAATGCAACGTTCTACGAGGAGGAGAGAGACATCATGGCGATGTCTAAGTCCGAATGGTTGATCAAATTACAGTTTGCATTTCAAGTGAGTATTAATTATTATTTCGGTAATTCCTTTATTATGACAATTTCCTTTACTGGCTTAAATGCATGCAAGAATTATTAATTTTGTAAATTATCACAATAAATAGTTATGTACCATTATATCATGTCTGCTAATGTCGTTACGGCAATCTGTGGAAGTAGGTTTTTTGTACAGTAGGAGAAAAGTTTGACAATGCTTACTTAAAGAAGATCAAAACATCATTTTCATAACAAATGGGAAATTGAGTATTGCTTAGTGACATCTTTAGTGTTGCTTAATATTTAACGCCACAGTGTCTGCCAAATAATATACATTCGTTGAAGAATGACAATGAAAGAGTGTGGTAGATTGCCAATTTTGATACTGGATAGTAAACAGTCTATCTACTTGAAGTTGGACATGCCTGCTCTAAAAGATCTAGAGATCTAAAGATCTTTCTAGTTGAGAGGTTTTTTGTATGTTGTATCATATCTGTTAGCAACTCATTGTGACTAGGTGATGATTTTTTGCCTATTGGCTTTAGAGGGGATTTGTATGAGAAATCCACGATGGCCGAGCGGCTTATAATGTTGTGGGTTCCAGCTTTGAATTCTGGGTCTGGCAAATGCACATATTGTTTTTCAATTTGTGTTTGGAGTCGGAGTAAGTAAGGCAAGATAAGCCAAAATAATGAAATGCTTTCAGGACACCAGCCAACTGTACCTGGTGATGGAGTTCTGTCCGGGCGGAGACCTGGCGGGCCTGCTGGACCGACACGGAAAGCCGCTGTGCGAGAAGGACGCTGTCTTTTATTTGGCCGAGCTGACGCAGGCCCTCGGCACCCTGCACCAGATGGGATTTGTCCACAGGGATATTAAGCCTGATAATATATTGTTGGATAGGTGAGGCGATTGTAATTATTACCAAACGTTGACAACTTTTGAGGCGCTACAGTTTCACTACTTTCAGCTGATTCCTACATTCTGTTCTCCTTCTCCACTTGATGATTCTCCGCGTCTTTCTATATTTATACCACCAGTCTTCCTGCACCATATTTTCCTTCGTCCACTATACATGAGACACTTTGTCAGTGTTCAGTCATTCATATGTGTCATGGGCCAGTCCATCGCCGGGATTGGGTTTTGGTAAATTTGTCGTTAAACTCATCAAAGAGCTTATAGAGTGACTGATTGTAGCGACATTGTCAGATAATATGTTCGGAGATAGCGTTGAAGATCTTTTGCAACATTCCACGCTTGAATACCTGTAACTTTTGTGAATCGCAGACTATTAATGTCCATGTATGAATCGTAGCATAATACAGGTATAGGTAAATCGGTTTACAGAGGCACCATGGGCACGGCAAATGCGGCTTGCAGTTGTAGTGGTATTGTTTGCTAGCATTGAAACAGGCATTGTCGCAAGCAATTCAATACACGCGCGAATCGCCTATGCTGCCACTGTAGAATGATTTACCTATAACTTTCGTTCATCGCGACATCGACGAATACGAATTCGTTATATCATGAGCGATTTTTGTCTCACGGTTGTTTTGACATGTGCCATGTGCCTCTTTCAATTTGTGTGTGAGTCAGGGTATGGACCTAATAGGTTGAGCAAGTGGCTGACATCCATTTCTCGTAAAAAACAAAATCTGTTAATACAAACCTCTACCCTGTGGAGGCCCATATGATCCTATTAGGATCGGACATGGTCGGAATGAATGAATGTGCCAAGAATCGTCGTGTTGAGTTTGCTGACATATATTAAAGTTACGAACGCCAGTGAAACAAAAGAAAGCTGACAGGGCTAGCAGGTTAAAATAGATTCTTTTTTGGAACGCAGAACAAAATGAATGTTATTTTTTCAGTTTATTGCAAAGTTGTACATATCACTTTTATTTTATCTATGATATTACGATTATTAATACAGTGCTTTTATACTTTAAATTGTTTTCTTTTTAATTCCCCGTTGATCGCGAAATTGTGAATTATCATGACCGTATTCAAAACGTATACCCTGCCATCTCTTGTGGGTCCTTGTATTTCTTGATAATCTGAAAGATTTGAGTTGCCCATAGACATCATTGTAGCACCTATTGATTTTGATATGGCAATGTCATACATGACTGAAAACTTGGTGCATGACCAAAAACATACGGGTCTTCTAACCGATGACAGTCAGTCAGGGACGAAAAAAAGATGCTACGATGAACTCTGTGAGTTATACAAGAATGTCTAAGATGGTTGAACAATTTATATAGGTTGGGCTAACCAAAAGATGGATGAATATTGTTGAGCGCAATCTCAATACACTGGGTTGTGGGAAAGTTGCTCAGGGATTATTGGAGACAGATTTTGTTTGTAGTCATCAATCAATACACATGGTATAGATGTCTCCTCAATCCGTGTTCTATCAGTACCCTATTATGATTTGATTGTTTCTGTGTTTACAGATGCGGTCATTTGAAACTTGGCGATTTTGGTTCGGCAGCCCGACTGTCCTCAATGGGAAAGGTTTCCAATTCGTTTCCCATCGGAACCCCGGATTACATCGCTCCTGAACTGCTCAAGTCGTTGGAAGACCCTAAGAATGTTTCGCACGGTGTAAGAAGTTTCAAATATAATATCTGAATTCAATGTGATAACCTAAGATCATCCCAAAAACCTTATTAATTGAGATAACTCTTTAATAATAATAATAAGTTAATATTATATGATAGTGAAGTTAATAAAAAGTTAATAAACTAAGGGTAATGATTAAATTAGCTGCGAGATGCCTATTTTGCATTGCAGGTTCATTTGTAGCTAGATAGCTTCGCTCTGATAGTTATTCGTTAGGGCCGTACTGAGATAAAATCGCCTTGCATTAGTGTTACGGGCTTAAAAGAAGTTAGATGAATATTATTGATTATTATTCAGATGAACGATCATGTAAAATCCCAAATAAAGCAAGAGCGTTGACAGCAGAGCCGCCATTTGCATTTAATTTACAAATGACAAACTATTATAATATCATTTTATCATCGTCATCTTTAGGGGTTGTGATAGTATACCTATTGACAAAGAGGTCATGGCCCTTGGTCCTTGGAAGAAGCTGATAACACAAAATATTGACTATAGTTACTGGTTTAATGTACATACTAAAAACATTTTGAAATCACTATTATGTGTTGTTAGGCGCCATCTTCTTAAGTCTAAATTCTTTGCTCTAATTAAACCATATTGGTTTAATATTAATTTGTCAATGATAAAATTTCATTTGAGCCGTACCAAATCCACCGATGATCACAATTTATGTAAATTAAATATGTATAGGTACTTGATTGTTTTTCAGACACCTTGCGACTTCTGGTCATTTGGCGTTCTGGCTTACGAGTTGGTGACCTGCGAGACGCCCTTCGCCTGTTCGGCGACCACCAAATCCACCACCAACACGTACAACGCCATCATGCAGCACGGCAGGAACGGCAAGTGCTCGTCCCTCAAGTATCCCAACTCGTCACCGACAGACATCAGCCCCGAATATAAGGAGCTGGTGAAGAGTCTGCTCCATCCATTGGCCGATAAGAGGCCCAGATACGAAGATCTTCTGGCGCACGTTCTCTTCAAGGATATACTGTGGAACTCACTCAGGAAACAGGTAAACATGCTTATAGAGAAAAATGTGGAATTCTTATTAGGACAAGTCGCATAACAGATTATTGCATGACAAATCTCATCATCGTATGTATGTGGTACCTGGGAACACAAAAATAATGGCAAGTTTAAATAAATCTGGCAATAGAGTTTAAATGTTGAGTGTGGAGAAATATGGGTTTAACTTGATGTTAAACACATGCTAAAAAATCTGTTATTTCCAATAGCTACTATGTTTATCAGTTATCACAAGAAAAACACACATTCAATATTTGAGGACACTTTCTGCGTTATGTATTTCTTGTTTTTTATGTCCTGACTGTCATAAAGCAATAAACCGAATCTGGCTTCAAAGTCTTGGTCCATGGCGACTGGGTTTTACATTTCTATCTTGTTAATCTATTCTATTGATTGTACCCTAGACATATTAAAATACCAAGAACCTTCTGAATGAATGGTAATCAAGTTAGCCAAAGTACATGGAAATAGAAAACAGGTATGTGGACCGAGATGAGTGGGCAGCGTAAGGAGAGGTTTTCATCCAACAGTGGACCGAAAGTGGATGATTGACTTTATGCAGTGAATTATGTTCTAACAATAGATATACACATATACATGAATGCATGTATTAATTAAGGCTCTAAGTACCAAAAAGTAATATTGCCTGTAGTTACAAAATACCGAGTCATTGCAGTAAAATTTCATGAAGCAGACCTTTTGAAAAATGTGGTTTTACAGTGTGAAGCAATCACGGCAGCTTCTATAATTTTAGATATTAACAACTCGCAAGTGTCAACACACCACCGTCAGCCATTTTATATTGAATGAGGTTGACCACTGTAATGCTACTTATACCATTATAAATAAAACAGGCCAACGGACTTACAACGTCGACAGGTTTAAATATTTTGCTGTATTTTTTTGACTTGCTTGAGGCACTTAGACCATAGTTGAAGTTATTAGCGTTAGTATGTAGAACACTTTTCTATAAAAATGTCAGTTTTTTTGTTTTTGGTACTTAGCGCCTTAATTAATACACGTATTCAATTATTATGTTGTAATCATGTTTGGAAGACGTTTAGTCAAGATTGTAAACACACAAGCACGATCTCCTTAACATAACTGATGTTTAAATCTTGTTTAACAATCAAAACATATTTACATCGCTTGGATACTATCATATGTGTGCAAATCATTTGCGCAACAGCTTGTGTGTATCGTGCGTAATATTATTTGTTTATTTTCAGGCACCTCCATTTGTTCCGATTGTAAATGCCGTGGACGACACGTCTAATTTCGTCGAATACGAAAAGCAGAAGCCGAAGCCGTCTGTGGAAAATTTCAGAAGTAGATCACAATTCAGCGGCAGGAATCTGCCCTTCATAGGTGAATTATTTTTTCTACTAGTTAAATTATGTTGTATGCTTTATGCCCATCTCAAATTGTTTTATTTTTATTACAAGTGTGTGTAGGTATTCCGAGTATACTTTTTTTGGATTTAAAAGGTCAATAATTGTATTATTTTTACTTATTTCAGGATTCACTTATGCCCACGATGTGATGAGTGATAAACTAAATAGAGACTTTAGTGATTCAGAATCAAGCGATCCGAGCTCGGTCAGCAATGGATTCCTCAACACCAGCTTCAACGGGACATCGATATGTGTCTCCAATATCAGGTAGCCATTTTGTATCGGGTCATTATTTAATTTTCTTGTCCCTTACTGTTGGGGATTGTTGATTTTTAATAGTCCTAGAATTATTGATTAAACTATCGTAAATATCGTAATCGTCATGGGTAAATACAGAATGCAATTGTGAATTCCAATGGAAGGTTTACCAAATATGTTTTTCTATATAATGTTACATAAGTGAACAATTAAATGTTTTATGTACATATTGATGAAAGAATAATTTTAAAAAGTGGTACAGTAAAACCTCGTTAGTAAGAACACTGATAATTCGAAATTCGCCGTAATTCGAAATTTTCCCGAAAAAAAAGTGCCTTGAACATTATTTTCATATAAAACCATACCTTTAATTCGAATTTCGTAATTCGAAATGATTTCAGAGTCCCTGGCATATAAAAATATTCAATAAATCGTAATAAAGTACACTATTTCATGGGCCAGTCATTGAAAATTGTGACAGACTTTCCTTAAAACATCAAAAATTACTTATTTTATGATGGTAATAAAAATAATCCTGACATTTTATGACTCAATTCAGTAGGCACATCTATGTTCAGAAACGAAATTAATTAAAATCAAAAAAAAAATATATATTTTTCCCCCATACATTTCGTAATTCGTAATTCAAATTTTTTTTCGATTTTCGGTCCCATGGAATTCGTGTTAACGAGGTTTTACTGTACAACCACGGATGTGTCATGTATGTTTCAGGCTATGGCTTTATTCTTAATTTTAAAATGATGACGTTTACAATAACATTTTTTATGGTATTAATAATATAATATCGTCGGTGTTGTCGACAATTTACAATTTTTTGCGAAAATTTTGAATTAATCGAGTTCGTATTAACGGTTCGGTTTTACTGTATTGAAGAAAATATTTAAGCTTGGATCTGTTCGAAGATTGTGACTTGAACCAACGAATAAAGTAATATTTAGCAACCTAATAGCGCAAAGAGACAGTTCAACAATTCTCTCGGTTGATGGAGCTTTCAATGGCAGCCGTGTTCTTGGGATACCAAATTAAAATGCGATCACTTTAGATATGGTCAGGTGAAGAGAGTTGTTGGAGAAAGGCAGAACTCACCCCAGCAGGTCTAGTCTTTAAAATACCTCAGGAGTTCTGTTTACATTCTCATATTTACCATTGTGATATCAATATTCCTATAAGGTGAATGCTTCAAATACATTATCACGTTATGTGCTGTCACAGTAAACTGCCGTTACGGGAAAAAAATGTGTAATATTGTTTTTTTTCGGTATTTAAAATGTTATGAGACTGGTGCTCCCATCCCGTAGCACATTTTAGACATTTAAACGAACATTGTCAGTTGGCAAAATCTACCGAAAATGCCAGAACAACAACGAGGTCACCTCACGCGTATCGCGCTACATCATGAACCGCACTAGTCAGTGAATTTTTTTCTATTATCTGCAAGCCTACACATTTTCGACTCATGTCATTCTTTGTTTTTAGTGGTTTTCTCTGTGGATTTTCTATTAAATTATTATCTATGTCTGCTGTGTATGTCTATTATCAATGGTCGCCCGGTTTGCTTCTGTTCAAAATATTATTTATGAATGAAATATCGCAAGTTATTTTAACGTACGCACACGTAGAAACTGTAAAAAGTAATTGAAATTAGCATGAATAATGAATAATAATTCAAAATACTAATACATTAGAGTTGACACCCTCTATCATTAAATTAGTTCATTAGTTAGTGATCATTCAAAATATTCTACGGATTGACAAAACCATAGACTAAATTTGATAATGTATTTGAGGCATAATTTACGTAAGTAGCTTCTTTAAGGGTAAATTAGCTACGTACCTAAAGAATAAGCCGTTTTACTGATAAAATATGACAATGTCATTTCCATATTTTAGGTTATTTTCTTGTTTACATGTTAACTTAGGCTGTCATTGGCTGACATAGAGTCAATAGACTAAAATATAATGCAAACTCTTACGCGATCATAAATGTACAATCAATATTTCCGTTGCATTTTCGGACACCGTTCTAAGCATCATGCTTACTTTTCAAGCAAGTTTTCATGCACATGACACTGCTTAATTCAAATATTGCCCTCCTGACAGTTATCTTCTCGGGATAATTAACTGCCTGAATACAACATATCATATTTATCACCTTTTTATTGATTTTAGGGTTAAGTGATTTGTTAGAATAGCCTCGCAGGTTATCGTGTTCCTTGATGATGATTTTATTCAACAGAGAAATGGAGAAGTTGCTTGAATCCAGGAAAAAAGAAATAGAGAGGCTTCACGGCAAGTTGGCAATGGCGGAGGCGAAGCAGGCAGTGATGACTGACCAAGAGAGGAAGGGCAGCCATTTGGAGAAGCAGCGGCTGCAACTTGAAAAGGACCTTGCGGAGATGGCTTGTATCAATAAGGTATGAATTTAAATTAATCAATGTGTCCACTTTTTGTCGAGATTTATCTATGTTTGCTACCTTTATTGTAATATGATCTATTTCCAGAATCTCAAAACCCAGCTGGAGAAGGAGCACTCGGACAGGAGCTCTGTCGAGTCAGAGTCTCTGCAGCTTATCCGGCAAGCCAAGCGGAAATGGCAAGCCAAACATGAGGCCCGCATATCCCACCTCTCCACCACCGTGGACACTCTGCAAACTGAGAGGGCGCTGCACAAAGAGACAATCAGCTCTCTCAATGCACAGGTGGAGAGTCTCGCTGCGGAGGCATCCAAGGCCAGGGAGACTGTCGACAGCATGAAGGAGATGCAGAAGAATCACAAGGTATTGCACGCTTAGAATTCCGATAGAGAATTCTAGAGCCGATAGTGTGAGAGACCATGCAATATCACATTGATCCGAGCTTTGAAAAGCCAACCAAGTTGCATTCCTTACAATATCTACTGTATGTATATAGTCAGCCTTGTAACATAAAATATCATAGAAAAAGGAATCTAACATTAAAACCATTTGAAACACATCAGCATCTTTATTGTTGTCGTCGTACCACAATCACTAAATTGCAGATATCTGACATGTGGTAGCTCTTGAGGGCTCTGGGTTTGATTCCTGGTGACGTCACAATATATTTATGCGATTTTCTCAAGACTTGGGTGTTTCTGTGGTTGCTTCACTGCAATTACATTATTACACTACTGTTATTAGGCCTAATGGCTTATTGTATTGTTTTTTTTTTTTTAAAAAGGGAGACATCGGTATTTGTAAATACACACCTCAATTATTGATTATTTAGGTATCTTTCCTTCCCTGTGGAGGTTGTTGGTTTATAAACTATAAACTTATATATTAGTCAGTGGCAAGGGGTGGAGGTAGGTTGTTAATATTTGACATAAAAAGTGCACACTAAACTTTGTCAGTCAAACGTATTTGTTTTCATTTAACTAAGAATACAATTTGCAGATGGTGCTGGTTTGTTTTT
This sequence comes from Rhyacophila brunnea, assembly GCF_057557595.1. Lineage (NCBI taxonomy): Eukaryota > Metazoa > Arthropoda > Insecta > Trichoptera > Rhyacophilidae > Rhyacophila > Rhyacophila brunnea. Next base: position 14,322,051 of record NW_028232893.1, on the reverse strand, counting down.
AAAATTAAATTAAACTCTGCCTAACCAAACCATAATAGTGTTGGTATGCTATGGTCAATCCGACAAAAATTAATAGTGGACACTTTTTCAGCCATACGTACTTATTTGTTTTCGTTGAATTAAGAATACATTTTACAGTTGGTGTTGGTTAGCTTTTTAAAATTTATTAAAAATATTAATAATTTGCCTAAACCAAACCATAATTGATAAAAAAAATTCTTCTACATATCTATAAAATATATTTCGACTATTATCTACTATGGTTTGGATTAGGCAGGGTTTAATTGGATTTAAAAAAAATAACAAAACGCTATCTACACATTGTAGTCTTAGTTCAATGAAAACAAATACGTTTGACTGACAACGTTAAGTGTGTCCTATTTATGAATCTGAACAGTCTACCTCCACCCTTCGCCACTGATGTAACTTTGTGTACTATAAATTCCAATTGGTGTGGTTACGGTAAACAATTTTTAAACATGGTGGCAGGGCTTTACACTATGATTTCACTGTATATTGAATCGATTTCTGGTGTGGTTTTGATAATTTTGCATGGAATGCTCTTTCTAACCCGATTTGTTGCATCGTAGGACTTCTTGCAAAAGATTTATATGATGAAGTATCGGCGGTGTGCAGCTATCAGTGCTCGAACTGTAAGAAGCCCAATTAATTTTTATTCTTTCAAGTGTGCGGTGGGTCGTATTAGTAAACAAGGGACCCGCCGCGCGCCTTTGCCATCTGTAGGTACCAGTGTCGAAGACTGCCTATTGGAACGGAGGTGAATGATTATAACAAAGAACAGAATAACAGTACACACTTACTTGGACTGTGATTGATGTATTATAGTATACCTATTACATAGTATCGCGTGACATTTTGGCTTATCTATATAAGCGTTTAGTCTATTTTAAATATTTTAAAACCGATCTTTCTTATTTCTTTGCGCTAATAATCTTCATACAAATATTAGTTATGATTACAGATCAAATAATTTCATAGTAATTAAAGGTGTCACTAGTTTACATTGTAATTTTATTACCTGCAGACGAAAAAGAAATCAATTTACGCTATTTGTGCGCATTGTCTTGTACGTATCATGTTAAAAAAAAATTCAAATTCAATTTAAATGTTAAATGCTATATGTATTGTATTGAGTCTTCGGCACTGGTGGGTATGGTGCAATCTCTCTAAAGTTACGTGAGAAATTATGATTTCAATTATATCACTGTTCACGCAAAAGTGGCTGTCAGCCGAAGTGGTAGTTTTGAGTTAAGTGGAAACTTCAGTAGAAAATTTGTAGGTTTTTGAGACAGTTTTTTTGCACACCAAAGGTCTTATGCAGCGATTCCCAACGCGGGGTGTACACCCCACCGGGGGGCAATTTGAATGTTTTGGGGGGCAAAACGTCATTTTGAAAATCATTTGAAGTTTAAGTATGGCACAAGGATCGCACTAATTTTCTTCCGAGTTGGACATGCAACATAGTATATATTATATTTACTTACGAAACTTAAATTAAAAATAGTATTGCCTATGTGCATTTTTTATTTGAAGCAATTCAGAATTACTTAGGTAACTATAAAATTTTGTAAATTTTTTAAATCGTGCGAAGGTCAGTAAATGGGATAAAATACTCAACCTAACCAATCAATCGGGGTGGGTACATACATGCCAAAATCTTGATTTTTCATCCACTTTTAAACTTTCAAAGACTATTTTATCTCGAACCATATTTCTGCCGATAGTGACCATTGCATGAACAGAACAAATGATTCGGTGTACACTTAAAGAGGTTTCGCTGCACCTTTTCTCTAACTATTGATATATTATTTGCTGTATATATTTCTGTGTGAAATAATAATTATATTTTATTTAGTACATACATAGCAAGTTGAGTAGATTTTGGTGTCTTCCTTCTTAAATCATATATTAAGTATCGAGGCCCGCTTCATCAGGCAGTGATACGAAACTGTAAATTTAGATTGTAGTGCCGGTTGCTTGTACTTCGAGTGCAAAATGGTAATTGTTTTCCTGATGGGTATTGTGGAAATATCAGAGCTTGTTTCTTAATTTTACTGTATACTCTGTCTTTGTAATGCTAATCATGTGCGCGACTTGCAGGTCAGCATGGCCAAAGCGAGAAACATCTCCCGCCAGTCCATAGTGGGCGTGGAGGAACTGACGCAGTCGTCCAACATTCAGATCCAAACTCTGACGCAGAACCTAAACAAGGAACTGCTGCTCAAGAACAAAATGGAGGTCGACATGAAGAGGCTGGTCAGTGATCTCAAATCGGCCGAGGACAGGGAGAAGAATCTGGTCTTTGAACTCGAAGAATGCAAGAAGGATTATGGCGCTCTTAAAAATGTAAGTAGTATCGCTGTTGATTTATGCAATACGTACAGTGTTACATGTAAATAGTACGTATGCAGTTTGCTGTATCACATTTCACTGTGAGTTGCTGTACCACAAACAAATGACCATATAGCTTTAATATATAAAAAATGACGCGCAGAACATTTCACGAGTACCCACTTGCTAACCTACTTATATAAATATATATATGATTGTTTTTCTAATTTACTTAACTACCTACCTATTTCTCTTGTATTCCTGTGGTTTTTATTACCTCCGTATTTTTAAGTGTTTTATCACTTGAATTTAATCTCAATATGTATTATATAGCCATCTGTTTCCGATACAACAGCTCACTGCAAACGTACAATTTTATTGACACGGCAATACATTCAATGCACGTCATGTTCGATTCAGCGTAGTCTGCATTTTCAAATGCTATGTGATCTTTTCACCCTCATAAAGTGTGTACAGCTCCTCATTCTACCTCGACCTCCAAAACAGCCCTAAAGATTTGTCTCAGAACTCCTCTCAATGATATCCATTTTTCTGTTATCCTATTCGCTGAGTGCCCGGCATTCCCATTCGTACGTTAAATACTAGACACGGGAGTGCTTTATTGAGGTTCTTTGATTCTTCAGAAGCTTTTGGATACTTAGATATATATAGTTTTGGATACCTCTTGTGCGTGGTTGATCCGGTGATTGATTTAATCTGAGACCTGAGATAAAAAATACTTCAGATATGATTTTCGCTTGAGTACATTGATGATAAAATTTGATGTGACACATTGAACAGGTCCAATGCCAAGACGTGGATGATCTCCAGTTCAAGATATTGGAGTTGGAAGAGCACAACCGGTTTCTCATGGAAAAGGGGACGCAGAGACTGGCCGAGGGCAAACACATCTCAAACAACTTGCAGAGTGAACTCGACAAGGAGCGGGACAACACCAGTTATATGGAGAACCAGATCGGGGTAATGTCTTATGTATATTGAAGTGGAGGAAAGATACGTGACTTCAGAATTTGTCATGAAATGTCATAAAGTAGCGTGATATGCGAGGAGGTGTTTGCAGAACCTCCGAATCTAGTCAATTGAAGTTTACTGTTGGATCAATGAATTGATTATAATATGCTCATATTTATTATGTAAACCTTTCTTCGGTGTGAAAAGAAGACAATTATTTAGTCCTAAAAAATACTAACGATTTTACTATAATTTTCTTGAAGTTAATATGTAGGATTTATCGACCTTTCAATTGTAATTTTCTTAGTATTTTAAAACACTTCAAATGGTAAATTTACACTTTAATGGTTGGTGCTAAGTTTTACATTTGCCGCGCGTTGAGGCTACACATTTTTTTGCGTATTTCAGGTCAGCAAAAAATATATATCTTGTACTTGGCTTGTTTCGGTTTTCTCCGTATGTCCCCGTGCAATATCCCATTCCAAGACCGTCCCTGAAATGCACACCTGGCCTGTTACTTTCCACGAGTGTCATAACCAAATTTGTCTGTCAGGTCCAAAATTATTGTATTGTTACATGCACTGGACAGGTAGAAACAGTAAATGTCTTGTTTGCAGTTCTGTTTTCAAAGTTTTGGCTTGTTATTAATTTTATAATTATAAATGCAATTAAAAATTCATTTTTGATGGCTAATAAATATTGTCCTAATGTACTATTATAATCTATGAATGATATTATATTATATTTAGTATTTAATGTTTGTAGAGTATTCATTAAATTAACGTAATACTATTGAAAGGATTATTGTATTGTTACACATATTCAATAGGCAGAAACCGGTGTGTTTTTTGGTGTTCTGTTTATAACTGTTGACATTTCACTTGTCATATATTTTATGATTGTCAATGCAATTAAAATGCATTTTCTATTGCATTAATAATCAATAAGCCATCTATTCTTTGAATAGTATTTTATTAAATCGACAATAATGCCATACAACAGCTGAGATGTTAAGTTTTTAATATTTAGGATTTATCTTTGTTATTTTTAAACTATAGTATTAAGGGCAAACTTGTTCATAATCACACAAATGTTTTGACAGTTCCTTTTATAATGTTTTTGAATACCTAGTGTTTATTTTAGTGATTCTAATAAATGTCTATAGATGGATACAGCAAGCAGTTCTCTATTGACTGATATGTACATACAAACAATTGTTATTGATTTATGTGTACCGATTGTATCCAACAGGATTTGCAGTTCTCTGTTTGCTCTCTCGAATCAGACTGCATTGAAAAAGACCATCAGCTAACGGAGTTAAGCAAAGAGAAAGATGACATTAAATCTAGACTGGAATCGGCCATCGCTCGCGAAGAAAAATACAGGGACAAGGTGATAAATAAAAATGTTATTACCTACAGATTATTGTTTGGATAATTGTTATTTATGGTAGTTATAATAATATTATGTTGTTTTGTGTTTTTAAGGTGGCAACACTGGAAGATCTTTTGTCTAAACTTCAACAAGAGGTTGCTAAGTTGGAATTGTTGAAGAAAGGGGAATCCAAGACTTCGGCACACAGTGGTGAATAAAACTGGAATTATATTAATTAGTTAATAATCTGTTTTTAGCCAAATATCACTGGGAGTTTGAGTAGAAGGATAATATAATAAAAACCAGGAAAAAATATGTATTTGAATTAGAAAAATAAAGATTCGTTTTTTTTGCAATTTAAAGATAAATTGATACAAGATCCGGCTACGAAGGAGAGAGTGACAGTTCTGGAAGAGTTGGTGAAGAAGTTGGAAGAGCAGCTCAAGCAGTCCAGAGAGGAAGTTGTTCTAAGCAAGCAGGAGATCAGAAAGACCAATTCTGCGCTCTGGAAAAAGGTGATGATACAACAAATTCTTTGAGGGATGCTCTCAGCGTTTTGGAAACCTGTTTAATCTTTATGTCTCTGTATTGCTAGTTCAAACCGGCATCTCCGAATTGTCAATATTTTCTGTGTTCAATAAAGTGAACAAAAGAATTCAAAAATTGTGTCTGTAGAAGACAATCCCTTTGTTGTAAGGGCATCTCTTTCAGGATATCGTTTTTTGAATACGGAATAATTTTTTTAGGAACCGTATTTCATAGATTTCCAAATTCTTTCATTTCCGCCCTTAGCGTATAAAGATTCTTTCACGGCGGCACCAATGTATATTTTCAGGTAAAATTTTCAATATGATTTTAGTCACCAATTGAAACAGTACGTAAGAGGTTTTTTCTACAGTACAGATTTTCAAATAAAGAATGAAATAGTTTTTAAAATAAATTGATTCTAAAGGTCCTAGCACTAAAATTAATAACAAATGATCACTGTAATGATAAGGGAAGAGCAGTTTACATTTTGTTATCAGAAAACAGACTGAAGCATACAACTCATTGTGACTCTACATCAGTGCGTTGTATCAAGATATCAGGCATTTCAAGTAGGCTGTGATCTGCTTACTATTCAGTATCAAAATTGGCAGTGATCTACCACACCCTCTCTCTCATTGTCATTCTTCAACTAGAACAAACATATTATATTTGGCTGAGGACACAAGAGTCAATAGAAATTAAATAATAACACTGGCTCAATTTTAAAAAAGCCTTCTGAGCGACGGTAAGAGTAGACTATGCCCCAGTTTAAAGTGTCACATCTTCTCTCACACACTTCTGCCACAGGCCGTGAATGATTAAATACAAATAATGTGATGAGGTTACGAAAACACGGTTAATTTGAATTCAATTTCTATTTAAGTTGGTTAACGAAGTAATGGTTTATGTTTCCTCTTCAAAATCTCCTACACGTTTTTCACATTTTCACGACACACACACTGATCTAAAATGAAGAGGCGCCTTGAATTAGGCGTGTGGCGTTCCTGAAGATTGCTCACACTTTGAATACCCTTGTCATAGGCAATAACTGCGTGTGAAAATAGTCTTTGGTTTCTTTTATAGGAAAAAGAATTGTCTGACTGCGATTTGGACAGACGCATCGCCACAAGAGAACTTAAACAGGTCACTGAGAAGTTAAAAACCTTCGAAGAAGAGAAGAAGAAGTGCACGGAGAAGCAAGAGACGCTCGTTGGACAGCTGAGGCTGCAGATCGTCGCCAAAGAGAAAGATATCGTGAGGCTCAATGAGGAGATCGACACTCATAAGAAGTCCATAGACAAATTGGAAGAAAAACTTAGACACAGTCAACTGAAAGCTGAAAAGGAGCTGTCAACCCAACAAAGAGTTACTGCTGAATTGGACAGGTGCATTCTCAGAGCAATAATACTAAAGAGAGATGGTATTGTCAGGCTATATGAAGCCGTTTTATTTGTGCATCTCAATTTTATTATTATTTCACCATCATTTAACCATATTTTCCATTAAATTAACTAAAAATATTGACCAGTAACTTCATACTTCGCACAAAAAAACTATATAATTCTGCAACGTACACCCGGTTTTGCCCCAAGTATAGTCAAACCAATGTTTACTGGCTTTACATCTAGCTTTACTAAGTCGTTTATTCATATGTCTTTTATCTTACTCTAACGCTTATTGCGGAGATTATACGCATGCCGAATTCTTTCTCACTCGCACTTAGCCGGCTCGCACATCTAAACTCATCTTGTCTCCAACATGTTGAATACGTCAACGTGACATAGTTGTTATTCACAAAACACACATTACCTAATGGAGCACCGTACACTGCTGGAATGCAACTTTTTATTTTGAAAAAAACATCTGGTGTCACTAAAGATCTACCATCGTAAGTTGGCAGCCGGTCGAATTTGAAACTAAAATTGTCTATCGAGGATAAATTTGTTACAAATGCCATCTAATTTTACAACATGTTTCTCGAATTATGGATTGCATAATATTTGTACAGAAATCTACTACCAATAAAAAATTATAAATTACCATTTTTTTGTTAGTTATGGTAATATTCTCAATGTCATACTAGCGCCCTCGCTGAAATGCCAATTTATGATGGTAGATCTATAGCAATAAATTTCAAACGAAATTCGCAAACCGCTACGAGTCAAACATTTAAATTCAAACATCAAGTCTAACTCACCGGTCGCCGTATCTCCTACAAAATGACAGACGAGCGTATTAATATTTCCTTCGTCCAAGGGATTGAAAAATATCCATGCATATATGATTATACAAGTAGAGACCAGTACAAAAGATTTCTGCGCTCAATACATAAGTAATCGCTGTTTCGGCGTCTGGCATTTTTGTGCAATTATGTTTGACATTTCGAGAGGTTGCGATCGCCACTGCCGCTAGGCTCCTATGTGCGCGACTGACTGCAGCAAGAATGCAACATCCCTACAAGGTTTGATTTATGGCTGTGTCGCAAACAACACAAGTTTAGATGTGAGAGCCGACTTGTGGTTGTCGTATTTTGGTGTATTATAAATATTGGAATATTTTTGCATGTCACCATGATCATGACACAATTTAATCAAACTATAATCATCGCCATCTTGTCATCGTTATACCTAGATCTCTGCCGATTGTATCAGTTTTGTTGTAGATTTTGTGAAACCTAATTGTGTCCATGTATCAATGTATAAAGTCTGTTTATTTCAGGTCTAAGAATGATGTCCATCGTCTGAAAGCGGAGTTGCAGTACAGCGAGAACAGGCGGATGAAATCGGAGGCATCTGTTGAGAGATCGTTAGGCGAGGCTAAAGCGTCGGAGGCGTCCCGCTTTCAAGAAAGGGAGGAAAGAGTGCGGTTGGAAGTCACCTTGCAGGAAAGAGACAAGGAGTGTGCCTCTTTACAGAATGTATGATTTCTTTTCTTATTGGTCTATAAAGAAGGCATATTTTTTGTTTAGCTTCTCTAAAAGTTTCAATTGATCCATATGGAAGTGAAGTCAGATGACTACTTGCGTAATGTCTGTAATATCAGTGCATTAAATTAAGATTAATATTTAGTTTAAATAGTCTGCGGTATCAGCCTCCTTGGGCATTGCGGGATTTGAGTTCGAGTCTGATATATAAGAAGCAAAAGCGGCTCTAATATTTTTGATTTACTAACCATATCAAAAAGATATGTACATAGTCGAATTGACATTGCATCTATGTATGTATATTCTAATAGCAGCACGCACCCTGATTGAACAAAGACATTTATGGTCACTTACAGGTCGGGAGCCACACAAAGAGGTTGTTTCTACGTTAAATTCCATGTCGAATTTTGATATATTACGATTTTTTTTTGCTTGGATACTATAGGGCACGTTTAATGCTGATTTACATATTACCTTTGACAGAATTATGACATGCTGAAGGCTGCATGCTCCATTCTAGAAGAGCAGCTCGTCGATTGTGAAACTGTTATTGACCAACAAGAACAAGCTAATAAGGCGACACAGGTAAATTCATTTTACTACTTTGATACTACATACAATATATTAAAAACAATAAAAAATAAGGTGGTGGACGATGTGATACTCAGTGGCGCCCGGTGTATTTTTAAATAGCATTTTTTGAGGGTGCATTGGAAACTTATCTTATTGAGAAAAGAGATCTATCCAGTGTCGTTTTTGATTGAATAAAACTGTCTTATTGATGTGTCTGGAATTGTCTGTATATAATATATTACATAATATTATGTATTATCATGTTAATGAGTTTATGGTTTGCATTACAGTAAGTGAGTTATAATATTAAAAACCTATGAAGAAGATGTTGGGAGTTGTTTCAATAAAAATTCAAAAACTCCAGCGCACTTGTATGATGTTAGACCAGCCGCCACTGATTGTACTTTATGATTTTCTGTTCTATTATATTTAGGCATAAAATGAAGTACCAGCCTATTATCCTCGTCATCTGTAGCACTCACGACTGTATGCCTATTAATGAAGATCTCATGGCCCTTGGCTGTGCATCTTTGTGCATAGTGGAATATATTTATAGAAAATGAAAGATGCATATCACAATGTGTCTCATTAAAATTCTATTTTAAACTAAAATTGAGAGTTTGAGTGAAAGATGGAGTGATGAATATTTATTGAGAATTTTCATGTACTTCATAACATTCATTCCTTCACCCAAAAAGTAAATTATTAATGTCAGTTGGCGAATGCTAAAATCATATTATAATATGGTGTTACTGTACAGGCGGAGGTGTCGAAGATCCGAGAGGATCTGGAAGAATCTCGTAGACAATTATCTGAGAAAGAACGAGTGATTGACAAACAGCTGATTCAGGCACAGGCCGCTAAATTCAACTATGATGAGGTCTTGCAGAAACTGGCTGATGAGAGGAACTTCTCTAATGATTTAGAAGTAAGTGATGTTATCTTTATGTATAATATTATTATGTTGATATATTATCAAATAGCTTCTGTGTTGTATTTTTATTACGAGAATTGGTTGTTAACAATTGGTTTAATACAAACGCTGAAGAAAAGAGCAGGAAACAAAAATACATACCGGTGGCGAAGGGTGGAGGTAGGCTGTGAAGATTTAATATAAATAATAGAGCACACTACACTTTGTCAATACTTGTTTGTTTTCATTGAATTAAGAATGCAACTTGCAGATGAGATTGGTTAGTTTTTAAAATTCAATTAAATCCTACATGGACTAAACCACAATAGTAGAAGAGGTAAGGTGTGGAGATCTGACAAAAATAATACACACTTTTTTAATCATACTTATTTGTTTCCATTGAACTAAGAATACAAATTGCAGATGGATTTTAAAATACGATTAAACCCTGCCTAACCAAAACATAATAGATATTATATAACAGATATTCTTTTATCTTATTTATGATTTGAGGGCATAATTTTAAATATTCTCTACTAGCTGAAGTACCCGGCTTCGCACAGGGTTGCTTCGTGGATACATTTATCTTAGATATTTAAAAAATAACAAAAGTTATTATCTTTTAAATATTAAAATATCTGTGTAATACAATATGGCAATATGAAAGTAATTCTAATAGGAGTAAAGGTCAAACAAAAGAACACTAAATTAAAATCGAATCTAAAATATGCAAACGTTATTAATAGTATTAATATGTAGAAAAAAATTCAAAATTGCATAGAACAAACAAACAGCAAACTTTGTATTTTGTATAATACTGATTTAGAAACCTTCGCAGGTGTGCGCACAACAACTGACAAAAGTTTCATCGCAATCGGATGAATGGTATAGGAACGCATACGAATAGAAGAAGAAGAAGATAGTTGTACTAATTCAGAAACCTTCACGGGCGTGCGCACAATTGGTCAGAATTTCATCGCAATCGGATGAATGGTATAAGAACGCATACGAATAGAAGAAGATAGAATAGAAGAAAATAGAATATAAGAAAAAGAAGAAGAAAATGGTTGTATCAATTCAGAAACCTTTGCGGGCGTGAGCACAACACTTGATCAAAATTTCATTGCAATCGGATGAATGGTATAGGAGCGCATACAAATAGAAGAAGATGGTTGTACTAATTCAGAAACCTTCGCGGGTGTTGGCACAGTTACTGACGAAAATTTTATTGCAATCGGATGAATGGAATAGGAACGTATACGAATAGAAGAATATAGAATAGAAGAAGAAGAAGAAGATGGTTGTACTAATTCAGAAACCTTTGCGGGTGTTACCACAACAACTGACGAAGGTTTCATCACAATCGGATGAATGGTATAGGGACCATACGAATAAAAGAAGATAGAATGAAGAAGAAGAAGATGGTTGTACTAATTCAGAAACCTTTGCGGGTGTTACCACAACAATTGACGAAGGTTTCATCGCAATCGGATGAATGGTATAGGAACCATACGAATAAAAGAAGATATAATGAATAAGAAGAAGAAGGGGAAGATGGTTTTTCTAATTTAAAAACCTTTGCAGGTGTGCGTACAATAACTGACGAAAGTTTCGTCGCAATCGGATGAATGGTATAGGAACCATACGAATAAAAGAAAATAGAAGAAGAAGAATATGAAAATGATTTTTCTAATTCAGAAACCTTCGCGGGTGTGCATACAACCACTTACCAAAATTTCATCGCAATCGGATGAATGGTATAGGAACGCATACGGGACAGACAAACAGACATTCATTTTTATATATAAGATATAGCTTATACTCTTCGCGCAAGTGCAAGCAATAAGTTGACAAAGTTTTATCGCAATCGGATGAACGGTATGGCAGCGCATAAAACACGAACAAACAAACAAATATTGTTTTTTATATTATAGATTAGGCAGGGTTTAATTGAATTCAAAAAAATAACCAACACCAGCTGCAATTTGTATTCTTAGTTCAATGAAGAGAAATAAGTATGACTGACAAAGTTTAGTGTGCACTTTATGTCGGATCTTAACAGCGTACTTCCACCCTTCGCCACTGGCATATTATTACAATACAATTAAAAAATATTTCAATAATTTTATATAGTGGTAGGTATTACTAGTTTTAATAATATATTTTTTTAAATACATAATGTTAACCTTTCTAACGCGGCAACTGACTTTAGTCAGCCTATACGCGCGAGTCATCCGCGCGTCAGCTGACTAAAGTCATTTCGATTTTCGTTTGCCTAGTACTCCTTTCGGCCAGGCGCGAATAATTCGAACATTGATTTAATTTATTCAGAAATCATCCTTCTCTTGACATCTGTCAATGGATAGCCTAAACTTTTGTTCTATCTAATTTAAATAAATATTTTTCGGGAGCGTGTCTTGAATAAAAAAATATCAGTCATCGGGCCAATTCAAATTTGCCGCGTATATAGTGTCTTATCGCTTCTTAGTGCATGTGCGTCGAAGACATTTGACTGACGTGTTTGTAACGATACGAGTTTGCGATATAATAAGTTATATTGTTTTTTAATGATTGAAAAACTATTTGGTGCGTAAACTGTTAAATAGAATATTCGAAATTTACATTGATCAAAGTGAATTTACAAAATATTTTTACAAAAGGAATGCTTTTGGAGATTGCATTCATTCGCCTATCTGCTATTATATTATCCGCGAGTAAATAGTTTCGGAAAATAATTTGAACAAGGTGTCATTTAAATATACCTAGGAGTCCGCGATTCAATATGTCTCTTTGTTTATCATTGATTAACATTTTTAAATACTATTTTCTGGTTATAGAATTAGGTGAAACAGACAAAAATTATTTATTTACCCTAGTTATCAGCCATTTATAAAGAAAAGACACGAACAATCAGATGCCCGTTCCCGCATAAATGCGGAAATTGTCGTATTACGCTACACCAGGTCCCGCGCTACTGAATTTTTATACACTGCGCGGCAAATCATCGTCTGCTGGTGTGAGACAGACACTTGAGAATTATTTTTTTCGTAACACTATTCAAAAGGGTTTGATTCATGACTACTATTTTTTTTTATGGAGAATTCTTCTTATATCTATAGTCGAAAATAACTCGAGTTACTTACTATCATGTCATTATAATAAAATAAGAGATTACCTATTCTAGTACCAGTGGGTCTATTCTATACTTATCGACCGCTAAAGTGATAAAGTAATAAATATTATCATACTTAGGGTAGGTTTGTATCAAAATGTTAGCACTTATTGTAACAATTACACGAAGTTGGTTTTTATTGTTGCAATAAGTGCTATATTTTAACAGCACCTATCTTGCTGCTGTTGAAATATCGCACTTATTGCAACAATAAAAACCAACTTCGTGTAATTGTTACAATAAGTGCTAATATTTTGATACAAACCTACCCTAAGTTTGATACTATTTATCACTTTAGTGTTCGATAAGTATAGAATAGACCCACAGGTTATTGAAGTAATATAATAAAAAAAAAACAAATGAACTTGAAAATAAAATTGTGGTGACTATAAAGCATTTAGAAGTGCAAAAAGTGTTTGAAATTTAATATTTTACGAATTGTAATAGCCTAATAGGTATTCGAAAAATAAACCGTTTTGTTATAAACTATGTGTCATTCGATTCCATTCAGTTCGGGGTCAATGGTAGGTACAAACCAGGCACTGGTGGTAAGTACATTACTCTAAAATAGCCAGTAGTTCTCAAGGATGATTTATTTATACTCGACCTGCAGTGCTGCAATGTGTATGGGAGTTCAAATAAAAGTTACACAGTTTGAGATGTCCTGGATGCTATAAAAATGAGCTATTTATGACTGATATTTTTTTAACACACTCAACAAAAATGCTCATAAAAGTCATAAACCATATTATTATTCATTATGTGTATGACATATTTGTCGAAATCGTAGCCGTAGACTATAATACTGAACTGTTCTTACACTTGTTAATCTGTCATCGACGCATTAGTCCAGCACCATTTCGTAAGTGTCATGGCGCCGCTCGAGTAAGCCGGCATTTTTTCAATGAAGAAATCTTGTTCGTGATTTCTTATCAGTTTTAGGCGACGAATGTTTATTTTTAGAGTCACATAAAATATTAGGTTCTGTCATAATCATTTTTGAACTTGACTCCGATTTTTTACTACTCTATTTGTGTATGTTTGACTGACATTTATTACGATTTATTGATGCTTGAAATAACAACGCGCACTGTTGTACTAAGTCGGGATTCGTAACGCTTAGAAAGGGTTAATGCACCTTTATAAATATTTTCAGACCCAACTGGACGAGTTGTCAAATCGCGAATCGGCATCGTGCCGCGATGTCCAATCGAAAAGCGACTCCATCTCGCGGCTGGAGAGCGAACTGAAGCAAGCCAGGATGGAACTGAGGACTGCCAAGACAGAGAGTGTCGCTTTGAAAGAGGAATGCTCGCGACTACTCACTGATGCTGCCGCTCTTCGGGAGGAGGCCATGCGCGTCCAACTCGCGCTCAGGGAATGCGAGGTAAACAGTTGTATATATACTAGGAAGTCTGTCACTCAGTATTTATGAGATTAGTAGGTATTATTTTTTGATTTGAAGTTTTTATTGTACGGATTTCCAAATGAAGGCAAAGGTGAGTGGTTGCAATAGCTAGAAGGAAAGAAGTGGACTGTATTAGCAGGTGGGGTATTGCGACCACATGGGAGTGGATAGACCGTATAATATACATTATAACTAAAAGTCAAAACGGTTGGCATTATGTTTATACATAGCTGCCATTTTTCAATGCGCTAATGAATAGATTATTTTTTTATATGACTATCTACTGATTTAACCACACAAACTGTTTTGGAAGTAATTTTGCAATTCGAAATCAGCAAGACTGAAAAAATTCCAATTAATAAATACAAAATGTATGTCAAAATAAGAGTAAAATTTGAAACACTAACATTTGTAACATTGTTTCCATATCCTATAAATTTATTTGAGACCAAAATCGGTGTTAACTGTTATGCATGGTTCATTCATCAAATTATGGCGAATTTTGAATTAACTGTGCTTGTAGTAATGCGGTATGCGGTAATGTAATACAAAAGCTTCATAGGGATCCTCTAGTTATCTAGTCAAAACTCTGTTATGAACCCAGTTTAACATTATTTTAGGAAAACAACTCCATCCTGAGAACCATCGCTGAAGAGACAGAATCTGAACTATCGGCCCAACAAGAGCACACATTCCAACGCCAGCTGAAAGCGGACGCCACTGTCGCTCAGCAGATTAAACTCATTGACTTCCTGCAGTCCAAAGTGGAGGAGGCCTCCAAGAAGAAAAAGACATTCTCGGATATGCTCTTCGGTACCAAGACTAAAGACTCCGGCACCCTTCCGTCCACCCCGCATCTCATGCCCCTGCCAGCCACGCCTTCTGCCAGCGTTGACCAATCCAAGATCGTACTGAGAGAACGCCAGAAGAATAGGGAGTTAAGAGAACGGCTGTCTGCTTTGGAATTGAAATTATCGTCATCGGAAAGCGGTAGTAATTGTAATAACAATGATGGTTATTCAGAGACACCGCGAAGATCGGAGCGATCAAATTCTCATTCTGTCAATTCGAGGATACTCATGGAAGGCTGGGTTCGAATCCAGAAAGGTTCCGTCCTGGAACGTGTATACATGAAATTGTTAGATAAACGATTAGAGTGGCGCCTGGATGGGGCATCAGAACATTTCGAGATGAATTTCAAAGACGGTGCTTCCGTTTTGATCAACGTGCGCGAGGTAGATCATTCCGGTATGCGGATGTCGGCTACAGAGCGAAAATTAGGATTCAAAATCGACGCATCCTCAGCTACGACGTGCTGGCCTTCGAGATCGCTTCTCATCGTGTGCCCGTCGGAAACCCAAAGGAACGATTGGCTGGCGGAGATTCAAAAGTTTGATAGAATCGATGTTGTAACATGCGAAAGTGACGATGAATTGAATAATTTAAAAGTTTCCAACGCGTATAGTTCCATGATGCAGTTTGACCGCGGATTGATGGACCCGAACTGTATCGTGGAAGTCGAGAAAGAGTTGTTTTTGATTGGCACAAATGTAAATCTGTTCTCGTTTGGCGCTTCGAAGACTGTGCCGGTTAAAGTGTCAGGAGTTTGCGGAGTTAGAAAGTGTTTGGTGAATCGGGCGGCGGACGTGGCAGTCATTTTGGAGTCGGGCGGGTCTCTGGTCCATTGCAGCGTGAGACAGCTGGAGGCGGCGCTTAAGGCTTCCAAGGAGGCGTCTCCGCATCTCAATACGCACACGGTCGTCCTACAAGGGAAAGAAGGCAGCTCGGATGAGTGTCAGGCGTTTGAGGTATGTTTGTCACTAATCATAATATAGCATGATGGTCCTAGCAATGCCAGATTAGCATGGTGTTCAGTAAATCACATTGTCCATCTCTGTAGAGTGGGTACAGTTAGGATTGGTGCGCAAATACCTTGCTACTGATTATGTATACAAAAAGGAAAGTAGAATATGTCTAAAAATCACTACTATTCAGGAGAGCCAAAAGAAGAGAGAAAGAAATTACTAATTCAGTGGTGTTAGCTTGACCCAATTCTTTTCTTGGCATAATAATATGCATTATGGTTAATTTGGGAATAATAAATACATTTTTCAGATTTATCTCCATTTTAGTATCTCTCTAAAATAGTCTGTAGATAAAGAATATCTGACATATTGTCCATAGTGGAATAGTGGTAGAATGCCTGCCTATAAAGCTATCTAAGTTGTGGGTTGACATCCTGCATCTGGCTCAAAATCACATGTTTCTTAATATATGTTTAATCCAGAACAATTACCTAACAACTATTCTTTGTAAAAAAGTCGCTTTGGACAGCCTCCATTCTGTGAATCATCAACTGTTTGAAAGGCATAATCGCACAAGTGATTTTTTTTATGATTTTTGTTGGACGCTTCCAAATCAGCATGTCAAAAGATGTCTTCTATGTTTTTTTTGATGTCTTAGAGCAAAGCCATATGGGCGCTGCGTCCGCATTGCGTCGCGAGGCCGCTGTATTCCGACTGCGAGTGGGGGTGAGGACACATCAGCCGTGCGTCCTCGCTTCCGCTTGCAGTCGGAATATAGCGGTCTCGGGACGCAACACGGATGCAGCGTCCGTGTGGCTTCGCTCTTACTCTAAACTAAATCAACACATTACGTCATGATTTCAAATTTAGATTGGTTTGTGAATTCAATTGTTTTTGCTCAATTTGAAAGTTAGCAGTGGTCACTTGTATGGTTTTGCAATTATGTTCCCCCCTTAGGATAAATATGGCGATTAAGTTTATTTTAGTTGTGCTAACTTCCACCATTAGAAAATCTGTTGGATGTACAATATTATCACACATTATTTTTGTATAAGGTCGCTTAGATGAAGAGTACTCAATTGGATTTAACATTACATTGCAGTTACCCTCCGCCAAG
This sequence comes from Rhyacophila brunnea, assembly GCF_057557595.1. NCBI lineage: Eukaryota > Metazoa > Arthropoda > Insecta > Trichoptera > Rhyacophilidae > Rhyacophila > Rhyacophila brunnea. The sequence goes on along the minus strand of NW_028232893.1, from coordinate 14,304,914 downwards.
CTACCGAAAGACCGAACAGTGGTCTGCGCGGCCACAGCCAAAGAAGTCTTCATCCTGAACTATGACGCCCTCAAAATGGTGTTTATCCAAGCGCGACGGTTGGACACGGAGACAATCTCATGCATGCGCTTCACCCATCACACTGTTCTTATTGCCTCACACAAATTCTACGAGATAGACCTCGGCAATTACCGGGTGGAGGAATTCCTCGATCCTTCCGACACCAGTCTCTTGCACGCCGCCTATGCTCACAAGAAGAATATATTCCCAATCGCGATTGTACAAATAGACGATTCGAATTGTGACATTGAATATTTATTATGTTTTAATGTGTTCGGAGTATTTGTTGATGAATTCGGAAGACGGTCGCGCTCTGAGGACGTCAAATGGTCACATCTTCCCCTACACATAGTGTATAGAAAACCTTTCCTGTTTGTCGTTCACTTCGCTTGCGTAGAAATTTTCCACTTGACTGAAAATTCCTATAAAAAGATCTCAGGGGACATTGATGGAGTCAGCGTATCCACTGTAAACACAGACCGATCTGTTTTACCTGAAAAAGTTAGCATTGAATTAAACAGCCCTAGATTTTTGGGTGAGTCTTCGAATTCTGGTGCCGTTTTTATCTTGGCTGCATTGCAGAAGTCGGGATACAGTGATACTCTTCAAATTTGCGAGCTAAACGGACACACTGCGTTCCGTAGGGATTTGGGAATTTCCATCGAGACTCTGGACACTATTGGCGATGATGTTAATTCTAAGGATACGAACAGCGAAGCGACGGGTTCAATCGATACCGAGTCCATCGGCGATTGTTCTGTAGAATTGAAATCCGAATTCGCAATTAGTATAAGGGAGAAAGCGAAACTGTTCAATTCTCTCAAAACTGAAAAAGACAAAGTTGACAACATTCAAAATTTATTGTCGGGCATTTCAAAGAGCAACAGCAGGCGAGGGAACAAAGTCCGCTCGTCGAGTTCTGATTCGGGCAGCGAATCGGAGCTCAGTTCTTCGTACGAACGGAAGACAAAAAAGAACGGAGGCAGTTTTAAGACGCCGTCCAACGGTAATAGTTGTCATAAAAGTAACTCTACGGACACGTCGTCTTCGAGAAAGCAAGTCCGGTTTAATAAATATTGACATTTCAAATGTTGAGTTATTGATAAATTTCTATTGAGCACCACACAGTGACAGCTTCAATACTGAAAACGGTATATTAGTCGGGTTTAGGATAATTCGGCTCAGTGGACGATGGGATAACTGGACTGCGCTAAGAAATCCACGTAACTACGCTGCGATTTAAACTAACAAATAGACAAGTCTTATATAAAGCGAAGTTTATGGTTTTTGCATGTCAATGCTGTGCTTTCATATTCCAATTTTAAATTGAACTGCAGCAGTCAAGGCCTGAACAAAAACGAACCATAAGTGCGAGTGAGAAAGCACTCGGTGCACTTATATTCTAAGAGTAAGATAGAATTACTATGGCTGTATTAAATATTTTTTGTAAACGTCGCCTGTGAATATTGATTTGAATGATTCCATTCATTTAAAAACTGCGAGCACGTCATGTTGCTGAAATTTATTGTTTTTGTGTTAAATATAAAGTTATTGGTACAATAAGTTTTAGTTAATTTAGTAGAACATATTGTTAACTATGCTGTGCTTAAATTTGGTGGCCATACTTACTGAGAAGCAACATGATGGTATAACGTTTCATAGTTAAGTTAATAATAATAAAATTGAAGTTCACAGAAACACTGCTTCACATAGCTGAACAATACACCGTCTCTTTATATTATTACTCACTCGAGTCAGCACTCTTGTGCAATAATATTTATAAATTGGTCGATATTCTGCAAATTACACTATGTATTTTAACAAACTTGTGATTGTCCCAATATATTTGGCGTCAAAGGATCAATATTATTAATTATTTTGTCATATTGAAAGTTTGTATAATAAACTATGATAATCGAAAGATATGTTAATTCATTCAAATTCATTTTTAACAATTATGTCACACCATCGACACGAGGCTTTGCAAACATCTTAAACCTTGCTTAAATATAGGTAGATACTTACTACACTTGCTTGTCTACTTGCTAGTTTAAGTCGTAATGTAAGTGAATTGCTTCACTCATTTCATTCATCTGTATGCCCCCCAGATACCCAGCGTCGCACAGCGTTTATTTGTGCTTATTTTATACCATATTAATATAAACAATAATATATAATTTTTAATTTTATAATTCATAATTTTTCTTGCCTATATAATATAATCCTGGTTTTTGGGATTATTGTCAAATTATAAATATTTAAATTGGTTTAATTCTCACGCTGCGAATAGTGTCATAGTTTTATTATTTGACTGTTAACTGTAACTGACTTAATTTTTTTTAATTCTATGGTAATATTTCTTAGAATAAACATTCAATAATTGTAGAATTTGACAATTTGTGTACTTAATTTATGTTGACTTATTTTATAAATATGCAGGTAACCCCTGTGGACAGGTTGCGATCAACGTGGGATTAAAAAAAACAATTGATATTTAATAATATAATTTAATAAACTAGACGATAAAATAAATGTCATCCATAAAACGTTAATTTTGTTGCATTGTTACTTATCTGATTATTTTTGTTTTTTTTTGTTCGCGTTCGTAACTTAATTATTATATGTGATCCAGTGAGAAAGAGAGAGAGAAAAACTCATGACAATAATTCTATTCAAAACAAATGCAAAAAATATTAAAAATCGATCACCGGGGTCCGCAATCAACAAGGGTTACTGTAATTTCTTACGTGGAAATGCACATTTTATATATATTATTGAATTTCGTACAATATTACATTGTAATACATTAATTTTATTTATAAATTTAGTGTTTTATTAGGACATATTTTAAGTCATTTTATTTGTCATTATTAATTTTATTCTCTATGTTTTGTAATGTTTTTGTATAAAATGGCTTACACGCCATACTGTCTTACACCAAAGATATTGAAGAAAACCTTCCTGTATATAGATGGAGCTTAAACATTGCATAGAGCTTACGTCTGGGACCTCTTAATATGTTCCTGCATACAAATAGCTCTTATTTCAAACTTGACACAGAAGTCTCCATCTGGAAGATGATTCAACATCTTTGTCTTACATAGATAGACACAGATCTCAACTAGATTAAAGTCTTGTCTATTGCAATATATTTAGTGCTAAGTTGTGATGGCGTCATTGACAGGTTATCTGTCAGAATTTATATTTATGTAGTAGTATGAAAAATTGCCACATTCCTCGTTATAACAGTGGAAACTCTTTTTTTGTATACCTTTTGTATGTTTTGGTGCTGTAAATAATTAATGTGTATGATTTTATGATTAAAATAACATACTGACAAAAGCCTCTGTTTTATTTTTATTGTTTTCTTATAATATGTGTATTTTGGTCATTGTGTTTCAGAAATCTAATATATAAAAATTAATATTTGTGTGTTTGTGTGTTTGTTTGTTCGTATTTAATGCGCAGCCATACCGTTCATCCGATTGCGATAAAACTTTGTAAACTTATTGCTTGCACTTGCGGGAAGAGTATAGGCTATACTAATATATAAAAATGAATGTCTGTCTGTCTGTATGTCTGTCTGTCTGTGTGTCTGTGCCGTATGCGTTCCTATACCATTCATCCGATTGCAATGAAATGTTGGTAAGTGGTTGTATGCATACCCATAAAGGTTTCTGAATTAGAAAAATCATCATCTTCTTCTTCTTCATTATATTTTCTTTTATTCGTATGGTTCCTATACCATTCATCCGATTGCAATGAAATTTTGGTAAGTAGTTGTATGCACACCCATAAAGGTTTCTGAATTAGAAAAATCATCATCTTCTTCTTCTTCTTCATTCTATCTTCTTTTATTCGTATGGTTCCTATACCATTCATCCGATTGCAATGAAATTTTGGCAAGTGGTTGTATGCACACCCATGAAGGTTTCTAAATTAGAAAAATCATCATCTTCTTCTTCTTCATTCTATCTTCTTTTATTCGTATGGTCCCTATACCATTCATCCGATTGCGATGAAACCTTCATCAGTTGTTGTGGTAACACGCGCAATGGTTTTTGAATTAGTACAACCATCTTCTTCTTCTTCTTCTTCTTCTTCTATTCGTATGCGTTCCTATTCCATTCATCCGATTGCAATAAAATTTTCGTCAGTAATTGTGCCAACACCCGCAAAGGTTTCTGAATTAGTACAACTATCTTCTTCTTCTTCTTCTTCTTTTATTCGTATGGTCCCTATACCATTCATCCGATTGCAATGAAACCTTCATCAGTTGTTGTGGTAACACCCGCAATGGTTTTTTAATTAGTACAACCATCTTCTTCTTCTTCTTCTTCTTCTTCTATTCTATATTCTTCTATTCGTATGCGTTCCTATTCCATTCATCCGATTGCAATAAAATTTTCGTTAGTAATTGTGCCTACACTCGCGAAGGTTTCTGAATTAGTACAACCATCTTCTTCTTCTTCTTCTTCATTCTATCTTCTTTTATTCGTATGGTCCCTATACCATTTATCCGATTGCGATGAAACCTTTGTCAGTTGTTGTGGTAACACCCGCAATGGTTTTTGAATTAGTACAACTATCTTCTTCTTCTTCTTCTTCTATTCTATATTCTTCTATTCGTATGCGTTTCTATTCCATTCATCCGATTGCAACAAATTTTTCGTCAGTAATTGTGCCAACACCCGCGAAGGTTTCTGAATTGGTACAACCATCTTCTTCTTCTATTCTATCTTCTATTCGTATGCGTTCCTATACCATTCATCCGATTGCAATGAAATTTTGATCAACTGTTGTGCTCACGCCGCAAAGGTCTCTGAATTGTTACAACTATTTTCTTTTTTCTTCTATTCTACCTTCTTCTATTTGTATGCGTTCTTATACCATTCATCCGATTGCGATGAAATTTTGACCAGTTGTTGTGAGCACGCCCGCGAAGAGTTCTGAATTAGTACAACCATCTTCTTCTTCTTCTATTCGTATGCGTTCCCAATGACGTCCCTAGACAAAATGCCGCCCCTAGGCAGCGCCAAAATGACGCCCCATTTTTATACAGTATTTTTTATCATCATTTCATCATCATCATCAGCCGGGGTCAATCCACTGCTGGATGAAGGCCTCCCCAAGCTTCATTTAATGACACCAATATCTAAAAAATGTGTTATATGGATACATTACTAACAATATATTATATATATATAACACTGAAAACAATAATCGTGGACGAGAAGCGATAGGTGGGACGCTCTGCAAGAGGGAGGTGCATATTCAGTTTCGACAGGCAATGCAATTTCCGTGCGTACTGGTTAATAAATCAGACTGCAATTGTTCGTAAATCTGCACGTGTCGTTGCTGTTTACCAAGGACGTTGAAGGGCAACGGATGTAAACTAGACATCGCGAACACGACAAAATTAATACATTTTGTTTCCAACCAGTGAATTTTTTTAAATTAAAAGATATTTTAGTTATTACTAAATTTAGGTAGGTAAGTACCTATGTCTAAATATATCACATGATTCTACTCGATTTGCCGCCTTTCGAGTATCTGCCGCCCCCAAGCGACGCTCAATCTGCCTACCCCCACGGGACGTCACTGTGCGTTCCTATACCATTCATCCGATTGCAATGAAACTTTGGTGAGTTGTTGTGCCCTTGCCCGCAAAGGTTTCTGAATTACTACAATCATCTTTTTCTTCTTCTATTTGTATGCGTTCTTATGCCATTCATCCGATTGTGATGAAATTTTGACCAGTTGTTGTGCGCAAGCCCGCGAAGGTTTTTGAATTAGTACAACTATCTTCTTCTTCTTTTATTCGTATGCGTTCCTATACCATTAATCCGATTGCAATGAAACTTTGGTGAGTTGTCATGCGCATGCCCACGAAGGTTTCTGAATTAGAAAATCATCTTCTTCTACTATTCGTATGCGTTCCAATACCATTCATCCGATTGCGATGAAACTTTTGTCAGTTGTGTGCGGTTTCTAAATTATTATTATATAACATACAAAGTTTGTTGTTTGTTTGTTCCATCCAATTTTGATTTTTTTTTTTACTACATATTTATAACATTAATAACGTTTTCATATTTTGGATTCGATTTTAATTTAGTGTTCTTATGTTTGACCTTTACTCCTATTATAATTATTTTCATATTGCCATATTGTATTACACAGATATTTTATTAAAGAAATAATTACCTCTTATTATTTTTCAAATATCTAAGATAAATATAACCACGAAGCGTACTTCAGCTAGTAATGAATAAAATCAATGTGAGGGCTCTCACGTGTGGATTTTTGGCATTCAACTGTCTTATTGAATGCTGAAGAAGAAATTGAAAAGAATGTTGAGTATGAATGAGTTTGGCGTGCCCAATGTGAGTGATTATCACCTTGATTCGCTGTTGACTTACTAAAAGCAGAAAGGACCTTAACTTCATTCAATTTAACTTACAAGTTGATCAACTTTATTAGCCCTATCTACATTTGGGCATTTTTTCGTTCACTAGATGAACGCATCGCAGTGCATGCGTAGTCTGCCTCGAACCGGTTTCAAAATGGCCGTTTTCATCATAAAAGAGGTAGTGCAGGTAGCTCTATCACCGATGGACTTAATTTCAACATCACGTCGGTGTTGCCAACTGAACGATTCTGCGAAAAATGAATAATGGCATATTATATTATAATTTTATGCCAAATAATCAAAAAATACTATAATTTTGAAGGATTCAAAACGATAATGTTCTGTGTGCTAATACTAAAATTTGTAAATGTCGTGGGTCTCAGATTCGAATTCTGGGTCTGACAAATACACTTTGTTTTTCAATTTGTGCTTGGAGTTCTCAGAGTATGGACCTAATGGGTTGAGCAAGTGGCTAACATCCATTTCTCGTAAAAACAAATCTGTTAATACAACATCCACTCTGTGGAGGCCCATATCATCCTCTAAGAATCGAACATGGTGTAGTAGGTATGTAGTAATAGTATTAAAATCAGCATCATAAAAATATGACCACTGCTTCTCGTAAAAATGTGAAAACTATTTGACGTACAAGTGTAGCCACGTCAACTGGCTTAACCTAAAGCATGCGCAAAATGGCTCAGTGGCGTCATTCACATTACGCACTGAAAATTACATTTTGTGATGGTTTCTTAAAATAATGGAAAATATTTTGCAGGGCATGAAAAAGATTTATCGGAAGGTTTTAGAAGTCTGGCCATTTATATGACTTTGTTGATTATTAATTATAGACAATACTTTTACATATCGACTGCTTAATCTGTACACCGGCTAATTCCATTTGGGAAAATTGTTCAGGAAGGAGAAAAAACAATATGTAATTTAACTATCGAGCGGAATTTAACAATTCCGAAAATACACAAATAAGCTGCACTATGAATTAATACACTATTTTAGCTTCCTTTTTATATATGTTAGGCCGAATGTGCGAAATTGACTATTACATGAAATGGGCAAAATTTTGCCTAAATCATGAAAAATGCAAGCCCGTTGCCTTATTCATGAATTAGGCAAAATATCTGCCGAGTGTGTGAATTCGACTAATTTTTCTGCCTAGTTCATGCATTGGGCAAATTAGACAGTAGCGCTACGGTGGTGTTTTTTGCTAAACTAAAAATGTCATTGATTATATAAAAATATACCAATAACTACAATGACGCTCATATCCATTTACTATGCCCAAAAAAATCTACAACTATAATATATGATAACTGACGAATTTTGTTAAAAGGTATTTTCGCGATTTGATTCGTGCTTGGGTATCAATCGTGCAATTGTTTGTGATTGTATGATTTGATAGTTTGTTGACACTTGTTAGCTGATTTCAAAATGGACATTCAGTTGAATTCAGAATTACAAAACCTAACCTAACCTAATAATAATACATTATGTCCAATTATAACTAATAAAACCATCCGTATTAAATTTACTTTTTCTACTGTCATGTTGACAGTTTAAGAATTCCATACCCTGGCGAATTCACGCACTCGGCAGATAATTTACCTAATTCGTGAATAAGGCAACAGGCTTGACTATTACATAAATTTGGCAAAATTTTGCCCATTTCATGTAATAGTCATTTCGCATATTCGGCGTAACATATATAAAGAAAAATTAAATAAAGAGCGAGTTGTTCCATTTATGATATTGGAAATTTGGCACCTGCAGTTGACTGTTTCGTGTGAAGAACGATAACTCATTTATTTATAGGATTTGGAGTTTGAAATTTTGTGTGAGCATAGAAAACATGCTTTATAACAAATTCCCATTTTTGGTCAAAAGTGCAGTTAGCTGGTTTGCAGATTAAGTGGTCGATATGCAAGACATTTCTCTTGAGCGTGGTAAAAAATGATGACGGATTACTTTATTGGGGACTTCAGTCAATCTCTATCTGATATTTTAGATGAGGCACACGTTCCTGAATTATAATATATGCCAGTATAAAGTTTCTAATGATTATTAAGAATTCAGATATTTTTTCGTAAATCCTTGGAAGGGCTTTCCAATTAGTTATTTAAATGAAACAAAATAATTATTGGAAAATCATAATATTTATTTGCGAAATTTTAATTTAAACAAATTTAAATAAACATTGTCATGACTAATTATAAATACAATTTGTTCAGCTATCTAATTAAAGCAATATTGATAATAAAACTATTGTGATATTCTAAAATATATGTTTAATTCTTCCTCATAATATGGAAATAATACAAAACGTTTTGCTTATAGGAACTGTACAAATTAGCGAACAACATTGAGCAATTGTTTTCTTTATAAGTCTTTTATACTAAAATATAACATTCTGTACATAATATTTATAATACACAAACAATTAATTTAAATTCTATTAATAATGTACATACATATACATCCAAACTTATTTTAAATATGCATAGATTAAACGAATCACTAACTCATAAATTCTGTGTGATAGATAATAATTATTAGTTTACAACATTAAACTTTACAAAATGACCGAACATAAATTTACAAACCTTTTTTTAATATCTTGCATTATTTACAAGAATATTGCAAATCTCCCAATTATGTACATAATATACAATATTGTAGATACCAGCGGCGAGGGGTGGAGGTGGGTTGTTAAGATTCAACATAAAAATAGTGCACTCAACTTTTTCAGTCATACTTATTTGTTTTCATTGAACTAAGAATACTATTTGCAAATTGTGCTGGTTGGTCTTTAAAATTCAATTAAACCCTGCCTAAAACCAAACCATAATAGTTTAGGTATGCTATGGGGTGATCCAACAAAAATAGTGCACAATTTTTCAGTCATTATTCGATTTTATGAATTAAGAATACATAATTATATTAGAGATGGTGTTGGTTAGTTATTTTAAAATTCATTAAGCCCTGCCTAATCAAACCATAATCAATAAAAAACATTCTTCTATCTATAAAATATTTAAAATGATGTATGATTTAATGGCATAATTTTAGATATTTTATAGATAAACGAATATTTTTTGACTATTATCTACTATGCGTTGTACAGGCAGTGTTTAATTCACAAACACTGTCTACACAATGCAGTCTTAGTTCAATGAAAACAAATACGTTTGACTGACAAAGCTTAGTGTGCACTATTTATATTGGATCTCAGCAGTCTACCTCCGGCCCTTCGCCACAGGTAGATATCAGTATTTAAATAAGTTTTAATAATAGAATTTTAAATAAAGCAGAATTATAGATACCCTTGACAAAAAACCATTTAAAAATAATTACTAATATGTATGTTATATAAAGTAAAATATAATATTATATAACCAGCCAAAGACCAGACAATTTATTATATGTACACAATATTAAATTTTCTATAGCAGTAATTCTAATCTGATTGACAGTATAATCTAAAATGTAATTCAGAACTAATTTCATTAATGACAATTAATAATATGTACATGTTATAATATTAAGTATATTATATCACTATTTTTCAATTAAAATTATAAATATAAAATAATATTCCTATTCGATGGCCATATTGTTTTATGAATATGTATCAATGAATTAGCCTATGAATAAATAAACAAATATTTATTGAATTAACGAAAGTTTATTATTAGAAACCTTTCCAGGAATCTCTGTCATACCATAATCCTCAGCATTCAGTTTGAAGCATTATAGTCAAATTTTTATAACATGTCACTTGCCAAAATGAATGTTCTATCTCTCTCATACACAAGGAGGGCATCTATAAATAATAAATTACTATGGGTGCTTTTAAATAGTATAGTATCGTATTTTTAACGTCCATGAAATATGTTGAATAATTCGTGGAGGTAAGAGCCTTCCCAGATGGCACGATTTGAATCATAAGGAAGACAACTCGTGCCCTAACGAGGTACAGATAACCTCATTGAGCCGTCCACATGCATTTTTGTGTAAAGACACGCGTCATCTGAGCAAATTCTAAGCGAAAATGATATTTGTGTTCGCGAAGTGACAAGCTTGGGTACTATAATCATTTCTATTCTTATTTCCTTAACACTCTTCTTGCGTGACCTCATCGTATCATAGCGGAGTTGTCCCATTATATTGGAATATTGGATATTGGAAATTTGGCACCTGCAGTTAACTATTTTGTGTGAAGAACGATAACGCATTTATTTATAGGTTTAGGAGTTTTAAATTTTGTGTGAGCATAGAAAACATGCTTTTTAACAAAATCTCATTGTTGGTCAAAAGTGCAGTTAGCTGGTTTGCAGATTAAGTAGTCGATTTGTTTTAATTTGAATAAACAGTGTGTTCACAAAATATACAATTACATAGATATTACCTTAAACACTTACAAGCGCATAATTGACATTATAATAAAAACATCACATCACCAACACTGAGGTAATCGATATTCATTTGTAAAATAAACAATCTACTTATCACTAATCAGTTCCAAATTAAAATTCTGTCTTTGTTTTTGCACCAAGCCTTGTGATTTACTTTTACTTCTCGGATGAGTGCTTTTACCAATTCTCACTTGCTTATCTAACGCTTCGTTGGAGCCGCTTCCCACCATCGTGTCGCTCTCTTCGGACGACGGATTATTGGAAAACATTGGCTGCCTGTTACTGCAACTCGACGTACTGTTCTGTGGGCTGATTACGACTCCGTTATACGAAGAATGCGAGTCGGCAATGCTTCTTCCGTCGCCTTCGTCCCGCCGGGAGAGTTCAGAAAAAGGGCTAATAGCTCGTTTGGTTGCCGAACCAGCGTTCTGAATCTCAGAACTGATGCTGGCTATAACGCTCTCACGACGGTCCCGTTCTATCAGATCTGTCTTCGTCAATTCGTGCCGCATATTACTTAACTCCGAAACGTACGAATTATTAATTGAATCGGAAAATGTTTGATTTTTATTCTTCATAGTCCCTAAATCTTGTGAGTTTTGAGTTTTTATTTTCGTCTGTCGTTCGATGATTTCCGCAGTAGTCAAGTCAGGGCCTTGTATGTTTTTATGCAGGGTTGTAGCTCCGGATAACCACGGTCTACTACTCGTGATGGACTTCTTTAAACTCATAGTGACAACTGCTTTACAGGCGCACATGGCGGATCCTTGCTCGACGGGCCTGTTACACATCTCACAGAATCTTTCACCTTCCGCGGCAACTCTCGTAACTTGCGAGTTCCCAATACCCAAATTCATGACGTCTTTTTCAGGTATTGCATTCTCATCAATTATCCCAAACTTTTCTAAACCGGTCATAATTGCCGCGTCCGCGTTAGAGTCGTCTCCGCCTGACGCACTTGCACTATTCTGATTCAAAAGCAACTTTGAAAGCGGAGGTGCAAGACCCAAGCCGATACTTCGTTCATGATACACTTCTGAAATAGTCGGAGTCAGTTCTCTGTTTATATGTCTCAATTGCGAAGCCAGAATGGAATCTTGAATACTACTGGCTCCGCTATTAGTTTGTATACTGGCACCGCTCTGCTTGGATGAGCTAGGTAACGGTGGGTCTTTCGTGACTTTCGCTGGTTTGATATCTAACTTTCCGCGTGCTTCAGACTCTTGCGTCGATTTCTTTACAGTGCTATTTTCCAATCCCAGATCGTCACTGACTTGTTCGGCGACAGAATAATATAAACTTCCTTGAGTATTCGATAATGCTTCGCCACTCGGTAAAGTTGGAGCTCTTCTGCCCGTTGCGGACATGGCCGCTAAAGCATTCGTAACCGATTGTACGGCACTCGGTATTTCGGTTCTCACGCTTAGTCTCTCGAGCGAGGCGTCAGCCGCTTGTGCCGCTTTCCTGTGAGCTGCGGCAGGGTTCATTTTGTATAGAGTTTCAATATCGTTTCTGCCACGTAAATTTGACATACCCGCCGCTACCCTATTTGCTGCTGTATTCAAATTCTGTTCAAAACCTCTTTCGAAATCAGAATCAGAACTGTTTCCTTCAGCAAAACTACCCGCAAGGGTACTAAGATTGTTATATACCGGTGGCAAAGGATGAAGATTTTCTACAAGCGGTCCGGGAACAGGTGGTAGTCTCGGTGGTGGGAGTGGCGGAAGAGGAGCTCTTCTCAACACAGTAGCGTGTCCAGAACTTTCCCAATCCGTTGCAGAACTGGCAGAACTCGAGCTGTCAGGCCTTAACCCGGAATTAGGATTCTGCATCTGTGCGGCTTGCATGTAATTCTTAACGCCGCCTTCTAAAATACTGGCGTTTAAGCCGTAGCTTTCCATTTGGGCGTCGACCATCTGCGATTGGGATTGCCGTCCCATCATTCGTGCGCCCATGAGAGTCTGATTACCTCCAGGAGTTGCGTGATATAAATTTCTAATCTTCGTCTGATGTGCCAGAGCCAACGTAACATTTGTTGGATTGTTTGGAGACGATAGTCTATCGGAAATGTGTCTTTGTAGGGCTACAGGTGGACTAGGAGTAAATGCTGCATCACTTTCGCCGCCTCCTCCCGGTCGAGATATTTTAACAGGCGGTCGTTCGCCGTTTCTAAAGTCCGACTTTCCATGAGCGCTTCTGTATGATTGGTGCTGTAAGTCGTTCCTGTTATTTGCAAATTTGGTTGAAATATTGAGCGTGGCGGTGCCAGGTATTCTAGCAATATTTCCATAGCACGCGGTTGGGGAGAGATGGCGATCAATATTTGGAGGGGCTGTACGAGGGGGAGCATCGGGTGGGGCTGCCGTGCGTCCATCCGGCTCTCCTCGATGACGAACATATGATGTGAATGCTCCGGCAGTCAGGCGAGGCCCGCTAAGTGGTAGGGGAGGAACCACTGCTTGACCTGTTAGAGAGACAGACAAGACAGACATTAACACATGGTAAGTAATAAGGTTTTCTATATATAAGGAATCTATTACACTATTCTATTATGACATTCGAATGCGTTTACGAATGAAGCAGAGTTAAGTTGGTAAACTGCACAGATATCAACATCATTAAGTTGGCATTTCCGATTTAATAACACAAGCAATGGCTGCTACTTTATAATATGTATATATTTATATGCTATTTACTCACTCGCGGAGTGCAGTTAGTTATAAACGATATTAGGATTTTTTAACTAAATAATAATGTCAAACTGTTGTATTATTGGCTGCTTATCTATTCATCGTGATAGATTGTGTTTTCATACGCCTTACAAATTGGCAAATATATGTCAGATTAGAAGTGTGAAGTTCTCTTCAAATGTAGCTATGAAGTCCTTTTTTGCTTCACTTTTATAATTGTGTCACTAAATTTCAAAACCCGCTATAACACGTTTTTGAAATTAATAATAAAGATATTATATAATATCAATGGATTCGTTATTAAAATCTTACACGAAAATTTTATCGCCTCTTTCAAAATCCGCTACGGTTGACAGTCATTTATGAAACAAAAACAATGCGTCTATCAATATTTAACAATTTGTAGTGTTAAAATGTTTGACGAACTTCTGAATATGGTAAAATGTCCAATTAATAAAGCAAGGAAGAGGTTGAGCCAACTAATATCTTGGAAAGTCAACCAAATGCTTTAAAAACAATCCGTTAAATTTAACATGAATGTCTTAGAAATGCATGGGTCATTACCTGAACTTCTAGTGGCGTGAAATGGTGTGATTAAAACTGTTCTTTTTTCTAATAAATATTTGTTTACAAGGAATAAATTGTCACAAAATCATTTAAAATTCTCGTTCTAATATAGGTATATAATATTTTTTATACGCCAAATAATGATATATTGAGCAAAAAAAGAAAAACATCATTAATCCCATTATCCATAAGCTGAGAAGTATATATTGATTTTCTCAAAAAAACGAAAAAGTGTTATAGCAGGTTTTGAAATTTAGCGACACATTTATTAGGCTCCATCTATACAGAAGACCGCTATACCAACAAGTGCACTCATATTATAGTGGTACCCAAGGGCAAAAAACCATAGGGATGCTCTAAAACTTGCTAGATCGACAGACTTATAAACTTTGGTGGATGTATGTGGCAGGGAAGAACTAGAGACAGAGAAGAGTGGACGAAGCTAGGGAGGCTTTCATCTAGCAGTGAATTAACTTTAACATATGATGATTATTATAGTAGTAGATACCATTAATTATTATTGATATTGACATGCGTACCCAAATTGGGAGAACTTGTAGCCCTGTGGAGTTCTCCGTCCGAGTGTGGTTCAAGATCATTGTTTTCTATGGAAGCTAGACTCTCCAAGCTGGAACTGGAATCCAGACTTAAACTTCTTGGTGCCTCTTGAGTATCTAGAAATTTAAAAAAAAAACATTAGACAATTAATTTATATTTTCATTAATTATTCACTATAACTGAAATTGAGAGCATATCGTCTCTGTTCTGGCAGAACACACTAACTGGAGAATACTAGTTTTGAGTAATTTGACTTTGAAGTTGTTAAAATGTTTGAAATGGTCTATCATGTGAGTTTATTAAGTAATCGTAAAAGGATGACTTTAAAATAAAGACTGTTTATTTATTAAGAAGGTTTCCAGACGGTAAAGTTTGAAATAGGGAACATTTTGGTATAACTAACTCAATATGAAATTTTTTCGAATTAGTATCTTCTGCCAGAACAGTGACAATATATTGTTTGTTCTCCCAATGTGCAGAATTAACATACCATTGGTAATGCCAATTGGAAGGATAATGACTATGTTCAATCAAATTACTTTAGATATTGGTATATTCCACTTATGTAACGACTAGTTAGTTAGTTGGGTGGACATTCATAGGATGTCGTTATGTTGGAATAGACCTGCGGAATGTGTTAGTGTTAAGTACATGTCTAAAAGTGCAGCAGTTTTCATATATAGGTTACCTACTCAAAGTAAGAACTGAATTATCAAAATGGCTTACCGAAGAGTGCTAGTAAGGCTTGCAGAACAAACTGAATATTTCTGCGGTTAGCCTGCTTGCCGCTGCGAAGAGTTACTTCATCTTGTCCCACTTCCATTAGGTCACAACCGAGCGACGCCAAGAGTTCATGGCAGCCTTCTACTCGCCATAATCTAGGGAAATTAAAAATAAAATAATATTTTCAAAATAAAAATAGAGGTGTTGAGAATTCAACAAATATGTATGACTTACAAAGATTATTGTACACTATCTATGGCAGACCTTAACAGCCTACCTCCACCCTTCGCCACTGATTTACATTAGTGTAGCACACGGTTAAAAACCACATGTGGTTTTAGTCTATGGATGGCTTCGAAATGAGGTGTTATCCCCAAATGATTCATCTATGTAGGTATCCATCGAAGAAAAAATAATGATTTTATATTGATGTTTTTAATATTGTCTGAAAATGATTTCTATAGAAAGACATTGGAGTGTAATCGAATATAAGGGTAATAAAATGCTTATAACTTTGCACCCAGAGCAGTTACGTGTTTCAATTCCTTTTCATATATAAATAGTTATTTATTAACTATTTTTTTCCTTATGTCACCTGTACCTCTTTTCTCATCAGTACCTTTATTATTTTAGTTTTTTTTATAAATCAGCCCCTATTACTTGGTCTTATGCTTGCATCAACTACCTAATTTAATATCTCTACAAAACGAATTAAAAAAACTCACCTAACGCTGACTGAAATCTCAATGCTTTCTGTCTCGACATTCTTGAGGGTGAACTGCGAGATGACGGACCTAATCACACCGATTATATCATCGGCTGCCTCCACATTGGAGATGAGTTTCGATAGAGCGTGCAGTGTGGTCGATGTTAGACCTGAAAAAAGAATCAAATAAATATTGGTAACCGAAGATGTGTAAGAATCATAACCATAAACTCTGCAGATGGAGTTTTTATTGGATATATGGTGGTAATAATGATGTTATATGGATAAGATGAGAGATGAGGAGCGGATGAAAAATAATATAATATATCTGAGATTTTCATTACCTAATAATGCTTGTAGACTGGCTGAACATTGGGTTAATCTATCTTCAGGATCACTCTGTGGGAAGAAGACACTCGATGGAATTCCATTGGCTGCTGGTTCAAATCTGAAAAAAAAAAAATATCAATTAATACCTACTCTCGAGGTTATGTATACAGTTCACTGGGAATCGACTCACTGCTGAGTGAGACAGACGTATGGCGGAGTGTTGAAGAGATTCGATGAGCGACTTTCAAATATTTATCCAGTTTTAGTCGATGAATGTCACTAATAATGGAGCCAAAGGTACTTAAATCTCTCGGTTTCGGCAGGACTATTCGAACCAATATTAATATAAAACCGTTATTATAGAAGCAAAATTAAAATGAACGATTCTAAAAAGTGGAAAAACTTAAACTTGAAATTGCGCAGATTGCGATTTCTTCTACTGCACACGAATTACATAGAGTAAATTTAATTTAATTATTGTCACCGTTATTATTGACTGCTCTTACAAGAAGCCTATTGCATCGTTTTCTCTCGTTTGGCGTCGGTCTAACTATGTTATATTTTCTGTCAAAACTATCCAACTACACACTTATGTGGTATGTTTATAATAACAATCGCATTAAGAGACATTCATTGTGAGTGTATATTGGTATCTCTGTGATACGAGAAGAAGCAGATTGGGAAGAAAGAAAGAAGAAACCAAATTTTTAATGTACCAATACTTTAGTCGTTGGAATATTATAATTTTAAGTCTATTACAAGGCCGACTATATTATTCAGGCCGTAGGACTGAGTAGTGGATTACGATGTTAGTCCTCGTTATTAATTCACTTTGAATGCAATGCGGTAAATTTCAATTTAATATTGTTACCTGAATCCAACACTCATGAGAAGTTCCTTCCAGCCGCTGACGTGTCCGACCTTGTTCTCTATGCTCTTCTGCGTTGTGTACATGGCATTTTTCTGGCCGCGGACAATCCTCTGAAGGGATTTCTCAACTAGGTGTAATGACACTCGTAATGCATCCCTAATAAGAAACAAAATTGCAATTAATATTAGTGTGCTTTACACGCAAATAGCGGGAAAACATTAATTCTGGGCAAGTAAACTAGGGGATTTCTTTATATTGAAACGATTGCGTTCTGTTTCAATGATAATTCAAGGTAGAGTACCTACGTTTGTGTAAATCAGGCCGCACTTCTTAAAACAATGATCATTTCATTGGCTCTAGCTGTATAGACTAATGGTGTTTATAATAAGGATTACATTGAGGATATGGTGAGGAAACCAAAGTAAACCGATCTTACCTGCACTTTTCTGGTGTCTTGAGCAGATCGCAGAGGGCTTGTCCCATGAGCGCCACCTTATTACTGAGTCTGATGTTAGATCCGACCAGCATGAAGCCTGCCCAGTTGGCCGGATGGGCAAAGTGCTTTGTGTGCTGAACCGTCTGCATTGCGTCTCCGAGAGCTCTAAAAAGTCAACATTAAATTGTAGGCTGCTCAAAATATGCAAGTTATTCACAATAAAATAAACTAAGAGTTTGATCACCGCTGTTTATGGGTTCAAATTCAAGCTCAATCCCAAGTTTTATTCTTATTCTCTAGTACTATAGCCAACTATTTTCCTTCTCCAGTGAATGACACTCCTATCGCTTGCAAGTAGTACAGGTTCAATACAGACGGTGCCGAAATAATTTTTTTTACTAGATTTTAGTTTTATTCATAAAATCTTTATTACCTTGCAGCTCTACTTCCTTGAAGCAATGCGGAGTAAAAAGCTCTCAGTAATATCTTCGCGGCGGTATCAGGGACAGGCCACAGCGCTAGTAGCACGCAGTGTGCTCCGGCCGCCAGCAGCGCACGACAGAGCCTCACCAGACCTGCACAAGCTCCACCCCCAAAGCCTCCTCCTCCTACTGTATTGCCTTGTGCGTTGCCTTCTGAAGAGTTGGACCCATGACAGCCTGACACAACAACCTACGGAAAAAAAAAGATTTAATAAAAATTCAGTGACGAATGCCAAGGTTGATGCATTGCTTGATGACGGCCTCCCCAAACTCCTTCCTCTCTTCTCAGTCCCTAGTTGCTATTTAATCAGCGTGGCAACCTATATCACATCGCATACATAAGTATGACTATGCATAGGGCCCAAAGCATTTAATTTCAGATATTCACGAATTTTAATGATAAGAAAATACTACTACAAAGAAGAAAAGGAAACTTACCAATCTCGCTGACAGTTTGAGGTTAAGAATGTCTCCGGCCGTCAGCAGGAACTCGGACAGAGGCGGCAACTCCATATTGCTTGACGACAGTTCGCTTCCTATTAATTAAAAAATAATGAATTAGAAACTATAGATCCTGTCTGCTTAGACCCAAGTTAAGGCACCTTGTGTGGTTTCATTATTATAGACTTCAATTATTTTTTCACAGGTACTAGCTGCGATATGTAGCAGACTCTGATATAACCATGTTTATAATATTCTTCATTAGGGTCCACGCTTCGAAGCCATAAAAGTAATAGATACCAGATATTATCTTTGATCATTCTTTGCTGTAGTTTTAAATAATAAGAAATTCGAAGGTTTAGAATTATTTCCACTGTAGGTATACAATAATTATGGTTGTGGAATCTTACCTTCTTCTTCTCCTTCTCCCGGCATGGAATCTGAATGTCCACTGCCCGTACTCGTGTTCAAGAATCTCTTTGTCCCGCCTTGAGACTGAGAATCAACCTGTGGACAAAATATTTATTGAATTATAAAATTTTGTAAAAAATTAAAAATTAATGGTTAACAAAATGTCGATAACTACAATCCTAACTAGTTTAATTGCGAAGCTAAGGAAAATGGTATTGCCTAAGCTCTGGAGCGACAGCGTTATTGAAACCCTGACACGATGAAGAAGGAAATTTATAACTATTAAAATTGATTTTCTTTCTAGTAAGAGGTTGTTTTTTTTGTTGTTGCTAGTAAGCAAAAAAAAAAAACAACTCCCTGATCAAATGTATTCTACATATAATTATAGTGAACGTATTATCTTTTTAGATTCCCATGGTGATCACCTATCCACCAGAACAATATTCACCAGTTTTTCTAACTAATTGATGACAGATTTCCACTACTGTTTTCGGTGTAAGACTTAACCGTCATTCGAAGGCTTGAATATAAACTAATATGTATTGTCATATAAGATCAAAAGATCAATGGTCAACGTAGCAGAGGATGATGCCGAATTTTGTGGCTTAAGAACCTCAGTGATTGATACCATTGCAGTATCACTGAACTTTTCCACGTAGCAAATGATGGAGCAAAGATCGCCCTGATAGCGGCTGACCTCCGCTTGGAGATGGGATGGTAAGGAGAAGATATGAAGGGGTTATTGCAAGACAATGATATGCCACAGAAACATAGTTTCGAGATATGAGCGATTTAATGTTCTTGTTCGTTGTTCAGATATTCTTGATCAACATCACTATCCTCATTTAAAATGTTCAATATATCGAATAATTATTTTTGTTTGGAGCAAGAAATCGTGGATGACTGACTGGTGTCCATTTTGACTGGTGTGGCATATCATGTTATAACCATTTTTGTGCAAAATTTGAATTTGTAAGAACTACACATAGATAATATTGAGACAACTGTGTAATTTTTTTAAAAAGTGTCTTGTAAAACGTGTGTGTACCCTGGGAATTGGTTTTATTCAAAATCAACAATTTCATAATTATGTGGTATATCATCGTCTTGCGATAACCCCTTCATATGTAGTAGACATAAATTCTCACCATTTCTCCAGGACTTAAAACAACTGCTGAGAGTTTCCACGATACGTGAGTCGAAAGATGGATGCATTCTGCCTCGGCGATTTGTGACAGAACTGCTTCCTTTGATGCCTGCAATGGAAAAAATGAAAGTAGGTTTATGTCGGCAGCATTTCTATATATTACATCAAGTTCATTTGTTGTATAGTGTGATGTTACTTCAACAAGTTGATACCGTCTAAACCATGGCATCCTCAGAGGATCCAAGGCCACGAGGCCTGAATCATCATTGGGCTGATTCATGCAAACATGAACAGATCGACTGCGAGGCAAATTTCTAGCCCGTAAGCAAATAGTAATTATTAATATAATTTTTTTAATATTATTACCTACATTTCATCCAATTTTGACAAATATTGAAAGCAAAGTTCCCAGCCATACAATGTACCTAGCACCTAGAATATCTGATTTGAGATTACTTTGAAAAAATATGTATTTGTACCTAGTTCAAATATTTCAAAATATGTACCTACCTAGCAAAGAAATGCACTCCCTTTCAAAGCAGGTACCTAAAAAAAGGTCTGACCAAGGCCTGAACAAAAACGATGCATGAGTGCGAGTGAGAAAGTATTCGGCACCCTTACGATCTCTGAGACACGCGCTAGAGTAAGATAAAAGGTCTACACATGTGTTGGTTAGTTTCCAACAATGTCGCTGGCAAATCGTGGTGAAACGCTTCAGAAAGCATCCATAACCGCGAGCTCGTGTTGCTACAATTGCATTTTTTTGTGGTAAACATAAAGTCAGTGGTAAATATTTTTAGTTAATTAAGTAGAAAAGATGGTTCTGTGTGTTGTCTTAAAATGTGGTAGCCGTACTGATAAGCAAGAAGATGGTATTACGTTTCATAGGTAAGTTGATACATGTTCGTGATAATTTATTTGTATATTATTATATATTTTAGTATCAAGTGACCTAGTGTTTTTTTCGAAATAACTTTAATTATGCATATCTTTATCGAATGGTTGCATTTTCACCGCTTAACAATACTATATAATGTAAAAAAATAGAAAATTATATTTTAATGCTGAACGTCTAGTGCGAGCACTTTGGGCGAGCACTAGCGAAATGATTATTCATAGGCGTCCGCAAAAAGTGGGTATGTGGTTAAAATTGAAGTAACAAAAAACTGAAAGTAAAGATTACCTATAGTAGGCAATCAATTTATTGTTTTGCTAAAGAAATGGAATTTAGTATACATGTTGAAAAACTCCCGAGGAATAATCGATTTAGTGCCCTGTTTGTTAACATTTTTGCTTCGTGATTTCCTAAATGTAATTGGTTTATGAATGTTATTGTAATGTTGCTCCCTAATGGATTACAGGTTCCCAAAATATGAACCAAAAAGGCAGAATTGGATAAATCAAATACATCGTGTCAATCCTATGGTCATTACGCGCCGTGTGCGTCTTCCGCGTCCAAAGTATTATAGCCAACAATTTAATGAGAAGAATGAATAAGAACTGTTTTATATTCATCAACATCCTTTTAATTTCAGATGTTAATTTTTAAGATTCTTAAAACTGCTTGTAAATGTTTATCAGTGATGTTTGATTGTAAAGAGTGTGTATTGATAATCATCCTAATTGAAATTGTTTGTTCACATAATTATATAAGTTGATCTAGAAATGACCAACATTTTTCGATCAGAATCTTTATTTAAGTTGTTCTAATTTGTCCGAATTAAGAGTGTTGTAAAATTTGCAGATATCTTCTCGACGGTGCAATTTATGTATTTATAAAATTTTATTTTTAACAAAGCGTTAAATGTAGAAAAAAGTATTTTTTTTTCAAAAATACGATTAAAACTCGCGGGTCCCGCAGAAAAACTTGGCGGGCCGCTTGCCCAGACCTGTTCTATATAATCCAAATATTATAATTTGTATAGGTTTTTTTTACACGTCCTTCAACTTGTGTTTTAATAATCTGAATTTTTCAAAGTGATTTTCTTTGATCCATATTTTGTATTCGATTCGCTATTGTGCATGTCTATTTATATACTCTGTAGGTATATATTTTTAGATGATGTGATTTCATACCTTTGAATTATTGATACTTGTAAATTAATATGATAATTTGTCAGTTTAAGATTGATTATACTCATGTACCTACTTAGTTATTTACTTTGTTAATTTTAATGTAAGTACCATATTATTATGATAATTAAATAATAATACATTTTGAAGTTTCTGTATTTATTATATTGAAGATATCCACCAATGAACATCAATGAATATTAATAATATTCCGTTTCTCCCGCACGCCTATGGTCTCGAACGTTTGTATTCGTATATGTCCACTCACTCACACAACCAAACACACGGCAAGCAGCTTCACGTACCAAGGCAATGTGAAGCGTCTATCTGTATCTATTGTCTAAGGGTCTGACTGACTATTTCTGTTGTGAGCGAAATTCTCAGAAATAAGCCAGGTACATAATATGCAGAGTGTTTTTGTCATTTTTGAGTGACAGAATTTGTTTTATTTTATTCTTGCCTAGAGTTGACCTGCTCTCCAAAAAGGGATTATTCATCCCCATTCGGGTTTTGGTCTCTGCAGACGTCGTCGGCTGTGGCGCCGCGCTCCCGGCGTCACTGCCATTTTAAATTTAATTATTTTTTTTTAAATATTTTTTTGTTAAATATTTTGTACGCTGTACTTTATTGTATTTATATTCGGAACAATAAACGCCCTGTTTTCGCCTGTACTTCCGCGTTGTCAATCCACACAAACATGTCCCCGAAAGAAGCAGACGATACCACCGTGACTTGACATGACATTACATCATCAGGGGGGTCCAGTCCAGCGCTAATACCTACCCCCCCCCCCTTTCGGAGGTAACAAAGTGTTAAAAAAATCATTAATGTTCTGAGAATTAAATGAATACAAGTGCACTTGTGACCAAGTTGAGTAAATTTACTTCTAATTTATATATATGTGATTGTAAATTCTACATTGCTGTTTTCAATATTCTGTAAATGAGGTCTTGTTGTCAAGTAATCATTTAGTGCAGACAGTTCTTTGAAAAATTATTGATTTTTTACATGTAATAACGTTTTTAGTATTTGAAGACGGAGAAGTCAAGCCGAAATATTCAAATTATATACGGTTGCTATGAAAATAATAATGATACTTTATATACCATATCCATGGGATATACAATAGTTTTAGGAATAAAATGCTTATATATTATCTTCTCTTACAAAGTGGTTTTATAATATGTCTCACGTATAAATTAACAGGTATGTGGTAATATGAAAACTGAAAATTCATTTTTTTAAATTACACATCACTAATTGTACTCGTTTATTCCTTAGGACATGACATATTATTCAAGTATGTTTAACCGGTTCTATGCCTTCAGCGAGTTTCCTCGCTCTATGAGGCCGTGATCGACAGGTCACACATATAAATTTCACGAGTTATCTCGTCCAATTTTAAACTCAAATTATCAGCCACTGTCGATTGATTTGCATAATCTAAAAAATTAAACACACAGTGACATCTGTTTGAATAATTATGAAATACTAAGACATAAATTATCGAAATTACAGCGATTGTAGTAAGAGCTTTGCTCTACATTGAACGTGTGTCGTTAAAAATCTGCGGTCTGTCAGATACTGCCATAGTAATACCGTGAGGCATAAAAAAGGTTAATTGGTAAAAAAGGTAAATTATCTAATTACAGGAAG
This sequence comes from Rhyacophila brunnea, assembly GCF_057557595.1. NCBI lineage: Eukaryota > Metazoa > Arthropoda > Insecta > Trichoptera > Rhyacophilidae > Rhyacophila > Rhyacophila brunnea. Next base: position 14,280,924 of record NW_028232893.1, on the reverse strand, counting down.
GTGTACTAGTAGATAAAATGATTACACTAATTCATACCTGTATATCTGTTATTGGGTGAGCGTGTAACATGTCACCGACCATCATTGCTTCTTTCTGCATGGGAGAGCTGTGTTGCCAACCCCACGCGTCCGATACTCCTGAGGGAAGGCGGGGATTTCCAACAACCAAACATCTCATTCCACCTTCTGAAAAATGATATTGATTTTATTAATATGGCAAGATATTAATCATTGTGATTGCTTATTACATACAAGAAAATGTTATCTGATAATAAATAGTATTATATTACCTTGCTGATGTGGATCGTTCCGCAGTTTACTCCTGGACACCTTATGCCCCTTCAATGAGAATATACTCGGTACAGCAATCAGCGAAAACCGTTCGCAAAGATATTCATTAATATCGATATTATTCTGAGACGTAGGCTGGTTCTGGTTACCAGAAGACTGTGAGCCTTGACTGGCTGACGAATTGGTTGGACCCGATGTCACCGGAAGGCCTGGTCCGGGTCTCAACACTGGGAACGGAACGAGGTAAAGATCGCCCTCGAGGACCAACACAAGGTCCCTTCTTCCACCGCAGTTTTTGGTGCTGTGTGTGGCTGAGGAAAAAAACAAAGTATAACTCATATATACAAGCAATGAATGGATAACTCACTAGTATACTGAACATTGTTCATAGAACTTGGATTATACTGGAATGCGCAAGATATGTTTTGAAAGATTGTAAATGATGGAAAATCAACGGCGAATGAACATACAATAAATTATTATCTATTTGAATGAGACAATGTTCTTTAAATATTAACGTATATAGAATACACATACAGTATTATGACAGTGTCAAGGTATGAGGCATAATGTAGTCTAAAGTCGCTTGAAAATATCTATATTAGACCAATTATTTTTTCTGACTTATACGCTGTCTAAATGAGAACTGTTATTCTTGGTAGAATTGGCCTATGTGTCTGTGATACAAAAATCTCTTTGCTCTGATAGCTATATTTAGGAATCGGTAGCATCAGTTGTTTGTTCTTTCAAGGTACTGAACTAACCTGCTATTGGTAATGCTAATTGGGAGGGAATAGAATTCTAAATCTTCTTCACACAAAACAGCCAACTGCAGGTGCCAATTTTCCAATATCGTAAATGGGACAACTCCGCTATTTATTACAACGTTTTTCTTAGCTCGTATTCTTATTTGTCCAGTGGTTCTTTGTCCGGTACAAATCTTGCAATCGATTTTTAACTAACTTCCCGACTAGCTAGACATTTGAAACTTTTAGAATATATCAGAACACGATGCCAATGCATTTTTTAAATACTTTTAGCCATCTTTAAGTAGAATTGAATTAATTTTCAGTTAATTCTGTTTTGTATGAAAAGTTATTTTGACACCATTATTGGTTGGCAGGGGTCTGGGGTCCTAGCAACTAAATTATTAATATATACGTGCGTTACTATGGAAATCTATATGACATTTCAGTATTATTTCCAAGTATTTCAAAGTACAATTTTTTTTGATCGTTTAAGCTCGTCAAGTCAAATTTATATGATTCAACAGAAAATTTAAAAACGCTGTATATAAAAAGTTCTTTTTATCTTGTAATTATATAAATTATCTTTATATATAAAAGGGAAGCTAAAATAGTGTTTTAATTCATAGTGCAGCTTATTTGTAAAAAAAAATAATTTCTTAGTGCATTTTTGGAATTGTTAAATTTCGCTCGATAGTTAAATTATCATGTTTTTTCTCATTCCTGAATAATTTTCCAAAATAATGGAGTTAGCCGGTTTGTAGATTAAGCAGTCGATATTCCACTTGTATGGGTTGAGTTTAAGAGGACGTTGTTTTATAGATTTATTTAAATAGGGTACTTAGCTCATGTAGTGCACTTCCATGTAATTCTTTAATAATGTTTCTGTTTACCCTTTTAATTAGGCATTCTGCTTTTAGTGTACAAATAGTGTTTATAGTTTTACATAATAATTTCCTTGTTTTATGAATTTAGTGGGGTGTGCTGTGTATAACAATTCAATTTCGGTATACATAAAATATTGTCTGTGCGTTAATTTATAGGCATATTACTTTCAGTTGTGTATTTAAATTGTGACACTTGTTGAAAAACATACACATACCACTTATTGTTGTCGAGCACGAAGTTGGTAAAACATCCTCAAAACGGTGCCAACAGCATTTGATATAGTGCATGCATGCAGGATGGTCCTTGCCACATTGAAATCTTGCGAGAACGTGTCGAACTCTGCAAACTGGCGCTAGACCTGTCAAAATAAAGCCAATTTAGACATATTTTACATGATTTTTCAACTAAATAATAGTGCCAAAGTGTAATATTATTTCATACACCTTAAATTGGCAAATAAAAATAATGTCATAGTAATAGTGTGAAGTTCTCTGTTAATGAATCTGCAATGCAGTCACCTGTAGCTAACTTAATCAGTGGACTACAGGTCATTTTATTTTATATGTATTTCATTTGGGCTCCATCTCTATAGAAAAAGATTTTCTTCAAAATCTTTGTGTTTCACGCATAAATATGTATGTGGTGATGGGAACTGTTGAAAACTATTTTATAATTATTCCACTTGTACTTGTTCAATCCTCAGCATTGCATATATCCTAAAAGTGTATTGTGAATCCCAGTGTCCCAATCTCAGAATCCCAATCCCATCCAAAGATTTTAAATTTAAATTAATCTTATGAAGGGGCCAAAACGAAAGATATTCGAAAGATTAATTGAAATGTATTTAAAATTAATTTAACCGTACCTGGTGGAGCCTTGGAGGCTGGCCACTGATCCTCCTACAGAGCCAACGCTGAACAGAGAACTCAACGAGTAGTTGGAAGAGTTCAGTAGATGATTGCGGTTCACCTGTGATGGAAATAATACATAATTGATTACTGACATCTAAATAACTTGTACATCTTCCATGTCCGAAGCCCACTTAGACAGACTTTCCACTTTGGTAATGAACCTGGTCAAAAATTAAATCATGTCTTCAGAATATAAGTTTATTTTAATATGTTTTGTAGTTTCTTTCCGCATTGCTTCGTGAGTTGACACTGCAGTCACCATGTCTTTTGCTCAGTGCCTCTCACTTGCACGGCTGCAGAATAAGACCACATATCGCCACCTAATTCTAACCATCCTTTAAAGTAACATCACATGCCTTTTTTTTATATAGAATCATTATTATTTAACTTCAGTAAAATCATGCTTCTAGTTTATAAGAAATTAAGCCGATTATATGAGTCGTCGAGTCGCAAAACCAGCTCCGGCAACTTTTCTATGGAAGAGAACATCATAAAAATCAGTTAATACCTACTACATCTAGGGATTGCGATACTGGTATTTGAAAACCAGTATCCCAGTATTTTTCGATACCGAAATACCGGTTTTAAAAATCAAACAATATCAATATATTCGGTAGTGAAAGTGAAAACAACCAGCTCCGCCAACTTTTCTATGTAAGAGAACATCATAAAAATCAGTTAATACCTACTACATCCAGGGATTGCAATACCGGTATTTGAAAACCAGTATCCCAGTATTTTTCGATACCGAAATACCGGTTTTAAAAATCAGACAATACCGATATATTTGGTAGTGAAAATGAAAACAAAATGTGGGTATTAATTATTAACATAAAAGGTTTAATGGGACTGTAATTTTTTGTCGGGTTACACGATGCCGACGCAGTGACCAGCAATAATATGTACAGATTTGCAAAATACATTTGCATTATAGTTAGGTACTTTGCTAATTTTAAATTTAACCAAATGTTTTCGCCAGTCGCTCACGGGTTTTAGAAGTTGTCAGGTGTATTTTTAGATGTATCTGAAACCGCGATTAAATATTGTTCATTTGTATTATCATTAGTAACTTCAGCCCTAGTGGTGAATATTTCATGATGGAATAATAATTATACACTATAATGAACTTGCCTGTGCCTAATTATTTGATGTTTGTGGTAGATACTTCTGTTTGTTTATATATTTCACGAATACCGGTATTCAATAAGAAATATCAAAATACCGATACTAGTATTTTCATTAATTGCAATCCCTAACAACATCAATATATATCATTTTATTTTCGAATCATATTTATAACATAAAACGGTGATGGTAAATATCCCAAATCTCAAGAAAACATGCAATTTAAAATAAAGGGGTTTTTAAAATGTCCAGAGCGCGTTTTACGATTTGACGACTCGTATATTTATTCATTTACGATTCCGCTGTCATAGTAACAAAAATGAAATCATTACCATTCCACTATGAAAGTAATGATAAAAAAAGTATGTTTACTTTAGATTTAGTACACCGAAAATGTTTATATTTGATAATAATAATTTTCTAAAATCTAACAATCATAAATTTGTGTTGACAGTGAATTATGGACAATTTTGCGACTAGTAGACAGTATTGGTTCAGAACACATATTATATTGATTGAAAAACAATAATATATTATGACGTATGTGAAATTTACATAGCCTGAATGCCGCTGCACAGTGAGCTCAAGCTGCCTAGTTGAAATTCAACAAATATTATAACTAGGACCCGGATTTGTATGCACCAAAAAACATAAATACATGCATGCACATATGCGCTGAAAATCAGTTTTTATGGAAAAAAATCTAGATACCCTCTATACCCAATATTACTGATAAAAATCGAATAACAAATTAATAATTTTAATAAATAATACTTATACAATAACAAAAAAAAAAACACAAATAATCAATATACTTAAAGTTACACACAATTTAATTTTCAAAATAGTTTTTTACCTACCTACAATTGAATAAGAAATATGCACTAATCTCCGAAATATGCTCTAACGTCTCAAATATGCATTTATATGCACAATAAAATTTTATTTTTGGATTCTGTGTTTCAAATTGGATTTCTGTGCAACTCTCATAGCTGTGCATACACCCTAACAAAACATGCACTAGCATATAAATCCGGGCCCTAATTATAACTAAGTAATAATTATATCAATAAGCAAAAACCTTTTTGGGGTAGAATCAGCGCTCGAAATGGAAAAGTTTACGAACCGGAGCGCTCGACAATTTTCTGAAGATATTAACGTAGTTATCAAATTTTATGTGTATTTTATAAAAATAAGTGTGTTAGATTTTTTTGTATATGGCCTATCTAGCTTAGACGGTCAAATTATTTTTTCCACGAGAAGGAGCGGAGATTTTACGATTTTCACGAACCGAAACGGCGCTCCGGTGCGCTCCTGCCCATTTAGAGCCCTGGGTAAAATACATGTGACATGGTTATCAATTTACCATCTTAAGAATCCAGCTCTGTCACCGGGCATCTCATCTCCCTGTGCATTCCTGTCCCAGTTCGAGCCTCCGTGGCCCTCACCTGGACCTCCGTTGCCTCCCGCAGATCCCATCTGTCCTCCTGGCCCTGATTTCTGAAGTTCAGTGTGAAGGACTGTCTCGCCATGATTGGATGTAGTGCTCCAATACTGAACCTGGTGAGATTGTTAATGTTTAGTTGTGCTGCCATTGGTCAAAAAATATTAAAAATGGCTGATGATGGAGATAATCGACTTTGGAACTAACCTCCGATTTTAATACTATTTTACTCACAGAAGAAAGTGGATTTGATAGTTAATGAACTGAGTTGTTTATTTAAAAAAAATATGGTTAAAATGGTTAAAATTTAAAAAAAGGGCATATTATGTACATACATTTAAAAATTCCAACATCTGTCAGAAGAATATGAAAAAAAATGTATTCCAAAATTTAATAACAGATTAGTTACAAAGATATAAACAAATGGTGACTTGTTCAATTTTATTTTGCTAATATTACTCAACCTCAATGATTCCAGTCACCATGCAGAGATGCTACAAAAGCGATCCACGTGTCACAGGTCTCATATGGTGGGAGGAGCCAGACCGCATGGACTGAGGGAAGTGGCACGTTCTTGTGCTTGTTGTATCCTCCGTTGATGGAGCGTTACAGGGTACAGTAAGTAAGTAAGTAATATTTATTAGTTGATTGGCTAATGGAGATGCTAATTTGAAAATATAATACGGTGGCAAAATGAATCTGAGGTTAACAATTGTTTTCGCCAATTATTACTTTTAATTTTCAAGTTCTTTGTCCTATATCTCTCCCGGCCATCTAATAATTTAATTTAATAATTTCGATATCGCTAGCATCTAATTGAGGTCACTCTGCTGGTAACATTAGCACCATACAGTGTGATACACCGTGGGTGTGTATCTTGTGAGCTATTGACGATGCCCAAGAGTTAAGCCGGTGCTCATAATAAAAAACGAACCTACCACCAACAACGTCAGGTGAGTGCCCGGAGTCTCGTATTTACCCATTACAAATCCAATACAGTACACTTATTTGTCGATCACGAAGCCAAGGACGTTTGTAATCATAATTATAAATCAGTATGTATTTTGAAATGGATTTTACATTCATGTATTTTAATACTATCCTATTATGGAGACTTCTGACCAACCTGATGGTGGTAAAAGTTCATCGGAGTTGATACTCGGTGCACCATTGTTCTCTCGGTCTTCACTGATGGGTACTTGGTGGAACCGCACAACACCTGTTAAGCAAATAACACAATTATTAATGAAAGAAAATAGAAATATACTCAAGTCTGCGCCTGCCAGTCAACTTCCAACCGTCAAGGGGATCCTAGTACTGTCCATTCTTGCTACATGGCCTACCCATTGGAGTCTACCAAGTTTAACGAATTCGGAGATACATTCTTTTTGGAAGAGGTTGTCGAGCCCCAGGCTACGTTGTATGTATATGCCAATCTTCTTATTCTAGTATGGGTCCATATATTCTACATAGCACCTTTCTCGCGAATACATGGAGATCATGCTCATCGGTCTTGACGAGAGTCTAACACTCCGACCCGCATGTGAATATTGGCCGCATCAACGATTACATAATATATAACTATACCAATTTAAGGATATTTTATTTCCTTTTTCTAAAAACTGGCAGTCTAGGCTGTCTCCTATAGAGGTTTCGACAAACGGTTTTTTTCTAATGGATTTAAATTTTGTACTATTCCATTTGAGTTTTGTACTATTCCACTCAAATTGTACAAAACTTAAATAATATAGATTTTTTTTAAGAGAGATGCTTTTGTATGGAGTTAAACACAATAAAAAACATGTGAATTTGAACCAGTCAGGAAGTTAGAACCCTACAATGACATTATTAATGACGACGCACTCAATACAGTAGCTAGCAAGTAAATTCGGGCATTCGCATGTATGGGTAGACGTCACGCAATTTCCATTATGCGATATCACGCATCGAGAATTTATAGCAATATGACCTTTATTGTAATGGTGTTTGGCCTCAAAATTGGCCTCGGTTGCCACCATGTCCGCGTGTCCTATTGGGCCCGAATGGGGTCGGACCCGGGCAAACAACTCCGCTCGTTCGGGGCCCATAAGTGGACAGTCCCACAGGACGTGCTCTGCGTCCTGCTGGTCGTGTCCACATGAGCAACCCGACCCATGTCCTGCCAAACCAAACCCCTGCAGTTTGGCCGCAAAGTTTCCATGGCCAGTCATGAATTGACTAGTCCAGTGGGTAGGCACCAGTCTCCTCGTCATGTGTCTCACCGAGACATCTGGGAAGTATAGAAAAGTCTGGCGGCCCTTAGAGGAGGCCACCCATCTCGCCTGCCATGCCGCATATGCGGTCTTGTAGACCAGCTCAGATACAGTTTTTCTGTAGCTCACGCCCTCCACTCTCGATGGCGGTGTCAGAGGGACACCGGCGAGAGTTGTATTGATCCTCCTCATAAGGAGAGTGATCGATCCTCTAATTTGAACGTGCAAGTCGAGGGGAAAGACCCCCGCAAGGACCGCCAGGGCATCCGAAGATGTGGTCCTATAGGCCTTAGTAAGGCCAATCAGAGCAGCCCTCTGTCCGCTAAGCAGAGCCCTCTTCACAATTGTCAGCGAGGCTTTGGTGTGCCACACGCTGGAGGCATAGCCAGCGATGCCCATGAATATAGCCTCGTAGGCGATTCTCAGGGCCCGAGGCTTTAGGCCCCAATTGTTGCCCGCCAGGCGAGCAACCTTCTGATAGGCTGAGTTGGCCTTAGCCACAATTACTTTAGCATGCTTCAAAAAGGTCTGCTTCTCGTCCAGAACGACCCCCAAGTAGGTCACCTCTCGAGAAAACCTTATAGCAGAGTCGCCGAAGCGCACTGCGGGTGATCGCTTATTTATGTTTATCCTTGAGCTGCCCTTTAGGAGGATAGCTTCCGTTTTGCCAGGTGCAAATGCAAGCTTATTAAGCTTACCCCAGTTAAGGATTCTCGATAATGCGTCCTTAGCTACGCGCTCGAGTGTCGGACGGCTCGACGAGCCAACTAGTAAAAGAAGGTCATCAGCGTACGCGACGAGCGCGCAGCCCGGTGGCAGAGGTAACGTCAAAACATCGTCAAAAAGTATATTCCATAGCAAGGGGCCAAGCACGGAACCCTGCGGACACCCCATGGTGGTCTCCCTGTAAATCAATTCAGTGCTAGAGTCGTATATAACTTCCCTTTTATTAAAATAGCTTTGCACTAGGGCAAAGAGGTCCCCCGGGATCTGTCGGAGCCGAAGCTTAGATAGAATTAATGGCCACCATGCGGTGTCGAAGGCACCGGCTATGTCCAAAAAGAAGCCTGCCACAATAACTCCTTCTGAGTCCTCAACAAATTTCTGTGCAAATCTGATAGCGTCCTCAGTAGACTTGCCGGGTCTAAAGCCAAATTGCCTCTCCGAGATAGGGTAGATTCTCTCAAGGTGGTCCTCCAGTCTTCTGCTGATTAACCGCTCCAATATCTTACCCAGCACTGGCAGAAGAGTGATTGGACGGTACGCTTTTGGGTCATGCGGTGGTCGTGTGCTCATCTTAGGTATAATCCTAAGGAGACCCTTCTTCCAACAGTCCGGGAAGATGCCCCTGCTCATGCAGTCAGCATACAGCCCGACTATCTCATGAGGTGCTCGAAGCCACGCCCTTCTGGCAATCACATTGCTGATCCCATCAGGTCCGGGGACTTTGCCCGCCCTGAGGCCATCAAAAATTAATCCCACCTCCGACTGGGTAAGCTCAGGAGAATGGTGAGTTTCCAACGGCAAGATTGCAGATAGTCTTAGTTGACAGGTTCTGTCATCTTCATGTGCCGTAGGTATGTCCTGTGGAATTAGAGCTTCCAGCAGTATGGATGCAGACTCTGCGCTGTCCATCGCAAAGGTGCCATCGGGGCGCCGCATAGCCGCCATGACTTTACCAGGCCTTGAGCCCAGCTTTATCACGCGGAAAGGCGGTCCCCACGGATCATAGCCCCCCATTTCAGAGACAAAATCCCGCCAGTGCTTTTTCTTGGCTTTATTTAACTCTTTTTTGAATTTTGCCCTTGCGGATTTATAAGCAATCTCCGTAGGTTCGTCATTTCTGGGTAAGTCGTTCTGAGATCTTCTAGCTCTTTGCAATTTTCTTTGGGCAAGTCTCATGGTCCTTCTCAAAGACGTCAATTTTGGTATCCACCATGGCGCAAGGTTGGGTGGCCTCAGAGAGGTTCTACCCAGCGTGGACTCCGCAGTTTGAGTAATGAACGCAGTCAAGTCATTGGCTCTTTGGTGGAGATCGTCAGCCGACATGGCAGAGGCCAGTCCACCAATTTTGACGTCAAAAGCATCCCAATTGACACCGCTCGTCCGAAAGCGCCTGGGAAGTAGTAGGCTCTCGGTTTGGCTCAATGGGGCCGCATCTCCCGCAACTCTGAACGAAAATGTGATCAGACGATGATCGCTAGCCACCGCGTCCATGTGGACCTGCCAGTCCACGGCGCGTCTGGCAACGCCACTGGATGTCAGAGTGACATCAATATGTGACTCACCATTTCCGGTGGAGAAAGTGGCCGGCCCGTTAGGGTCATTTAGCACCGTCAAATCAAAGGCGGCCAAGAGCTCCTCGAGTGGCTCAGGTTTGTCCTTGTTACGTCTGGGCCCAGAGCAAGGACTGGACGTTAACGTCCGCCCCAACAATTATCTGCTTGCCTCTGCAAGCATATAAGATTTTCTCCAGTTGTTTTGTGCAATACAGGGTAGAAGAACTGTACTGAAAATACGCAGATATAACTACAATGGAGAGCCCCCTGTTATTAGCAATCTCCGCCACCGCGAAGAGCTCATTGGATAGATGCGAGAGATGCAACACAGTCAGTGCGGTGTCAATTACAAATATGCAAGCTAGAGATTTCGGGGTAGCTTGTATGATACGGCCACCGCTTAGGCCCCGATTGGGACCAAAGGCGTATGGCTCTTGTATCATAATTATGTCCGTATTCTGATCCCGAGCAACCTCAAGCAGCTCGGCAGATGTGGCTCGACCTCTGCCCACGTTTATCTGAGCGAAGGAGATCATTGCGGACAGTAATCAGTGCGGCTTCTTTCCTCCTCAATAGCGTGTAGGCGCGCGGGACAGTCGGGATCGGTGGCCAAGTGGCCGTTCGGCTTCTTGTAGCGCGTGCACGCAGGGCACTTGCCCGGTTCGTCAGCGGTGGGGCAGTCTGCTCTGTCATGCCCTTCTTTAGTGCAGTGGCCGCACGTTGTAACCTTAGCGTTGCAACCCTTAGCCATATGTCCGTATAAGTGGCACTTTGCACACTTGACAACTCCGCAAAAGTCACGCACAGGGAACGAATTCCACCCCATGAAAAGTCTGCCATCATTAAGCAGCGCCTCTCGAGCCTTTCCAGGGATCGACATTATCATATGACAACGTTCGGTCTTCGGTCCCGCCTTGTGGCTCAGTTTAGTTCCAGCGTAACCCTCAGATGCAAGGCCAGACGCCTCCTGGGTATTGTTTATGATTGCCTCCTTGAGCTGCTCTTCTGTCGTCTCAATAGGTACATTAAAAATTATGACGCGGGGAAGCTTTCTCCCCGCGACTTGGGCCTTTAAGCCGGCCTCAGTCAGCCCAGGGGCAGCCATGAGCCGCTTAGCCTCGTCGTCACTTTTGGGATGCACGATGATCCCGCCTCCCCGGATCTTGCGTACCCCGGTGATGTGCACTCCCAAAGTTTCAGGCACAATAGTTTTCATGACCGCTTCCTTTGTGGCAGTCGATTCTTGGCCCTCCTTAGTGGGATAAAACATCACCCCCGGCCTGGTGACAGTTTTCGGAGGAACTGGTGGCCATTCGGAGACTCTAGTTGGTTGAGCCTCTCTACGGGTTACGTCACTCCAAAGAGCCCTGGGAGGAGCATTAGAAGGAGCCTGGATGATGGCTCTCGTTAAGGAGGCACGATCCTTCACAATTGCCTTGTGTGCCTCCAGCTCTATCGCCATGGCCCACGTTTCGGTGATTGCCATCTCAAGCTCCTCGGCAACTGCGTTCACGGTTGCTCTGGCAATACGACTGTCCTTCTCGAGGGTGGCAAGCGCCCTTTTGATGGCAATCGTTGCCCTGGACGCACTCTCCTGAGACTCAGAGAGAATACTCAAAGCCACGGGACTGATCTCCTCGCAAGATGCTGAGGTTGAACCAGCCCTTGACTTAACGCCCTTGCCCTTTGAAGTGGTGGAAGCGCTCTGCTTGTCTTTCTCTTTTTCTTTCTCAGGCCTTTTATCCTTGACCTTGGGGGCCTGCTTTGGGTCACCAATACCCTCAGCCACGTCCGACTTCCGCTTCCTAGTGGACATTCCTTCCACTTGCATGGGGTCCCCTTTGTGGTTGACCATGGCGCTAGGTAACACTCGTCACACGTCACTCACTCAACCACAATTTATCGCACAATAAATATTATTGTTACAATAATTACGTAACTATTATTAAACGAATTAAAAGTCACAATTCCCGGGAAAGTCCAGGGGGAAAACACACAAAAGTTTCACAAATCGTATTCCAAGGGCAGGCGAAGGTATTAGTATAGAAACGGGATCAAAAACTTGTGAATAGCAGGGTCAAAATTGAAGATAACGAAAGTGAAATAATAGCGATGCAAAAACACGTCCGCACGGCTCGACAGTTCAGTCGCAACCTGGTGTTAGAGCAGTGTTTCTAATGTCAATGTTCATTTGAGCAAACCCGTTCGAACCGAACCATTTGGCAGACCAACAAAAAGCATCAGGAATTCATAGCAATATCACCTTTATTGTAATGGCGTTAAAACAGATTATGCCATTCGGCAGACCCGACAATAAAGTGAGTGTCATTTTTTTTTCCAGATGATTCGTCCATATTAATGTCATTGGAACCCTACGATAGAACCTACAAATTCTATCGATTACTTTACTGCGGCTTCAGATCAATGGACATAGGATATAATCAAAGAGGCTGGACATAATACTATTACCCTCTAGGTACAGTTTCTGAGAAAAATACATGACCTGTTTGCAATTCTTCGGTATGCCTAAATCAGACGTATATGTAATTAACCTAAAAAATGACTACTACAATAATGTTGGTTTCTTACCTTTCATTGGTACAATGAGCCAAGCGTACAAGAACCCGGCTGCCAAACTATAGTAGAGAACTGATGACTTCTGCCTATTGACTATCTCAAGAATCTGCTCTATGCTCTGTGGACTCCACACGTCTGGTATTCGATCTCGGCCTGTGTCGATTGGGCTTGGAGTTGATGATCTGAAAAGAAAATAAGGAACATTGATGGAATTAACCCATAGCTTACGGGCAGCACAAAATTGTGTTTTTGCTAATTACTTTTTAAATGCAAATTAACATGTTAATTACAAAATTAATTAAAAGGGCCCGAAAGCATTATGTTAATAATAAGATGGGTGTAGTAATTGGTATACGTGGTGTAAAGACATAGTGGGTGAATCCAATAACAACATTGGCGGAGAAGTATTAAGAATTAAAAATGATGATTAATTACAGTTTATACAACAATTAATTTCAATATAAATATATGAATGCAGTCGGCATGAGGTGCCCCAGCCTAATAAATGGACATGGTCTGACTGCCTAGGTAGGCGGCAAGTGATGACAATCTGTAATCATCGCCTCTTCCCGCTTTTCCTTCTAACTGAAGCCGTCGCGTTGCTGAGTTTCCATGGCAGAAAATTTTGTCTTAGCAAATAGTCTGTTACAATTCCACATCTAGTTAAATATGTATAGATGTATAAAATATAACTTAATCTTGATATTATTACATAATAAATTTAAGCTACTCCGAGTTAATAGACCACAAGAAGTTGGTTCTGACCTGATCCCTGAAGGAAAGTTATTTTCGTGGACGTTAATAGATATAATGTACAACATAATTATGTAATTAATTTAAATATCCTTACAAGCAGTTAGGATTTTTTGATGTATTTGACATCTTGGCTTAGAAAGAAAATGGAAAAATGTGAAAAAAGTACCGAACGGAAATATGGCATTCGCAGTAAAGTCAGCATAGATGTCAGCTTGGATAATGGATAGGTGAATTGCTACATGGACTGATCACGTGGAAACAGTGATGATATCCCAAAAAGCCTACAGTATGCGTATGTTCGAGTAATGGCTCCTTTTCACGTTGTCACTTGTCGCTACATTATGAAGACCATGTGTTTACTTTGCGTGCTGTTTGTTTAGAGTGAATTGTTCTAGGTAAGTATACGTTATATAGATTAAACTTTTTTACCTATTCAATCCAGGAATCCCAGTCGGACATGACTGTGGGATGTTGCCAGGTGTAGTGAGATTCGGTTTCTCCAACATCAGGTCGAGTAAGGATCTACTCCTCCCGTTTTCTGCTACAACCAAAGCCTCTTGCTGCCTTCCAAGACCTTGAAAAGATTATCTCATTTAGGAAGCATTTCACTTTAAATGTAATTCGTAAAGTAGTTTTAAAATTATACGACAGGAATAATTTTATATGTAGTATAATATTATTAACTAAATTATAGGGTGTAGTTACCAACTAAAACCGTCTGTAGTGCCCTAGTTGTGGCAGCTTGTAGTGATGCAATCCTGGTTCCTCTCGGTCCACTGGATCTCGCCCGGCCTCTCAGAGCAATGAGAAGGGCGTTGGCTGCGACTAACTGTTGTCTTGCTCCTTCCGCTTGTCCGCAAGCCCATAGAGCGACTCCTAAGCGATGTCTGATCCGGGCCTATTGATAAAAGTGTTAAAGTTAATATTGTGTAATGTTTGCCAGCTCTTTTATAATCATACACACGTACATTTAGATGGTTCAAGTTGATGGATTGATTTGTTCATATATGTTATTTATTTTAATGTACTACATGGAAAACAATTTATAGAAGGTTTTTTTCTCTTTTTAACATTGGTGCCATGAGGCCCAATAATAATAGTGTGAAATATCCAGAGATAAAATCATATAGAAGTATTGTTACCCGGTAATCGAACCCTGAAGGCCCTGGGTGAGAAATTAGTGCCATACTCACATTAGGTTTAACAAGCTTCCAAAATGTGTTCTTTCTGCACATTTTTAGGACATACGAGTAGACGTTACATATTATACAAGCATATTAGCTCACACACAAATATAAAACATAATTATTATGGATAATAAATATTTGTTATATTGCCAATTTTGTGTATTTAAAGTAAGTGTAAAACACCACTATGCAGTGTCACATTTATGTGACTATGCATAGTGGGCTTGCGTTACATGGAATAGGAAAAAGTCAAGGTGACAACAAGGGCATAGCATTCCAAGTGATGTGTATCGCATAAACCCACTTATTACTATGCATGTGTCCTTTAAACTGTGAATTGTGAATTCGAATTGTGCATTAGGCAACATTCTTAATTTGTTTTTTTAATGTGTGTTTAATCCAGAGCAATGACGTTGAATGAAATGACACTCTTATGTATTCAATAAAATTAGCAATACGTTTAGTTTGATTTGATTTGTATTAAATCTATATAAACTAGTGAAAAGAATATCCGTCACCTCTTCCTCTCTTCTTCCCAGGGACTCGGCTATGGACAATCCTTGCCTCAAATAGGCAACCGCCTGATCAGGAGCTCCCCTCGCATGATGGACTCTTCCTAAGGCTCCGAGAGCGACGGCCCTGGCCAGTCGATCACTGGCTGCTGCGGCATGGGCCAGATGCTGTTCCTGACACCGCACAGCTTCCTCCAGGTTTCCTAACGCCTCATGAACGGCGCCCAGATTGCCACAGGCTCGGCCCTACAATGATTATAATTCATTTATATTGGTTTAATATAATATCATTATTACTGATGACATCTCTCTTCTCTGGTACTCTATGAAGAGGATGGAAGAGGGTGGAGTAATGGGACCTCTTTGCCAGGACAGTAGACATACGTTAGAAACATTTTTGGAGTGAAAACATGGTACTTAGCGGTGACAATTAATACGATGCGAGGATAGCATAATTCATACGGCTAATCTGTCTTGTACCAAGTTCAATCGACTAGCTCACTTGACTTTGATAGGGCGACTGAACACTGCGTATCAGTTTTCGGAAGTCAAACAAGATTAATGTATTGAACTAGACAAGCTAGATAATAGACTGAGCTGAACTGACAACCGCTTCTTTGCCTCCTGTGTGATAATATTGCTACGCTCTGTGGTGGATAATCTGCATTATTTATATGTATTTGATTAGAGTAATGGTTTACATAAAAAACTATCAACAATTCCTCATAAAAACGCCGATTAATATAGCCTCTACTCTGTGGAGGTTCATAATAGGCTCTGCTCTGGAGCTTTTATACCTCAATTGGTAGGAATATTGATACCGCCTAAACCATGGCATCCTCAGAGGATCCAAGGCCATGAGGCCTGAATCATCATTGGGCTGATTCATGCAAACATGAAAAGATCGACTGCGAGGCAAATTTCTAGCCCGTAAGCAAATAGTAATTATTAATATCATTTTTTTAATATTATTACCTACATTAGCCTTCATCCAATTTTGACCAATAGGTATTAAATTCGTACACTTACCTACATAAATATTGAAAGCAAAGTTCCCAGCCATACAATGTACCTAGTACCTACAATATCTGATTTGAGATTACTTTGAAAAAATATGTATTTGTACCTAGTTCAAATATTTCAAAATATGTACCTACCTAGCAAAGAAATACAGCCCTTTTCAAAGCTGGTACCTAAAAAAGGTCTGGCTGACTATTTCTGTTTTGAGCGAAATTCTCAGAAATAAGCCAGGTACATAATATGCAGAGTGTTTTTGTCATTTTTCAGTGACAGAATTTGTTTTATTTTATTCTTGCCTAGAGTTGACCTGCTCTCCAAAAAAGGATTATTTCATTCGGTTTTTGGTCTCGCAGGACGCCGGCCGCGGCCGTCGGCGTCTCCCGCCAATTCAAATTTATTTATTTTTTTTAAAATATTTTTTTGTTAAATATTTTGTACGCTGTACTTT
This sequence comes from Rhyacophila brunnea, assembly GCF_057557595.1. NCBI lineage: Eukaryota > Metazoa > Arthropoda > Insecta > Trichoptera > Rhyacophilidae > Rhyacophila > Rhyacophila brunnea. The sequence continues at coordinate 14,264,488 of NW_028232893.1, read as the reverse complement.
ACTGTATTTATATTCCGAACAATAAACGCCCTGTTTTCGCCTGTACTTCCGCGTTGTCAATCAACATAAACATGTCCCCGAAAGAAGAAGCAGACGATACCACCGTGACATGACATTACATCATCACGGGGGGTCCAGCGCTGATACCTACCCCCCCCCCTTTCGGAGGTGACAATATGTTTAATTTCAGTATTAGAATATATTATAATAATTATCACCTGTAGGTGTGTAATTCCTAATTGATGTGCACACTCCAAGTCCATCTGATGATATCTCAGGGCTGTGGCGTAGTCTCCCATTTGTTGGTACACTACTCCAAGAGACGACACTGCGTCTGACTCCATAACTCGGTCATTTAATTCTCTAAAATAATAAAATAATAGATATAAATTCCTTGGACTGACGGGGTGACAAATGGTTCTTAAACGAACGGGAAAAGACCGAGAAGTTCTACTATGTATCAAAACCAGAAAACTACAGTACTTCAGCCACGTTATGAGAGGACAAAAGTACAGCATTCCCCAATTTGTCATTCAAGGAAAGATCAATGGTAAACGTATTAAAGGACAATGCCGCATTTCATGACTAAAGAACCTTCGTGATTGGTATGAGTGCAGCACCACCGAACTGATCGGATAGCAGATGATAAAGCAAAGATTGCCCTGATGGTGGCTGACCTTCGTTAGGGGATGGTGCGATAAGAAGAGTAGATATAAAATGCTTAGTTACGATGTTGACCATAAATAGTTAGGAATTTTCATTTATTATTATTATTCTTATTATTCAACTCGTACATCTGGCAAAAATGACATGTTGTTTTTTGAATTTATATTTGATCAAGGACCCAATGAGTTAGAAAAATATGTATTTAACGTAAGGTTCAAATCAATTAATTACCTGGCGATATTTCTTTGGTGTTCCAAGCACGACACGGCTTGCTCTAAATTTCCGAGACTCCCGTGGATGTTACCGAGTTCTCCATAAGCCTGCGCCTTGGCCTCTGAACTACCGAGCTCGTGTGACACCACCAGTCTCTTCTCCAAGCAGACCAGAGCTTGCTGAAGATTGCCCAAAGATCTAAAACGTTAAATTTTATACATTAGGTTTTAAGGAACTGTACTGCCTGTAAAATATAAGTATGGTTATAATACTGAAGATCTATTCGATATAAATAAAATAGATTTCAAGTTATGCACATTTTTTATAAATTAAAACTATGAATAATTAAAAAATCTTATGTGAACCTTGAAAGAACTTATCAAAGTACATTTTAATGATAAAAATTCATGGCCCACCGGGTACCATGATGCTAATAAGGACCCCCCCTCCGGCATTTAATGGGTTGATGTTTTTTAATTCGTAGATGATGAGTAATGTATTAAATTTCATCTTTCGTATCTTGTCACTAGATGCCTCCAGTCAATCAATATTAGAATAACCAGGAAACACAAATATCATAGGAAGTGGGTTGCCTTCTGGGTGAGGCTGTAACAAGGCTTAAATCTCGAGTGTGGAAGAATATGAGATAAACTTAAACACGTGTTAAAGAATATGTTATTTTCAATAGTCACATAAATGAAACGTACATTCAATATTGGTGATATTTGAAGACATGTGCTTTGTACTTCTTATGTTTTATGACCTGACTGTTATAAAATAATAAACCGAATTCGGCTTCAAAACCGTGGTCCATGACGAATGGCTTTTACATTTTTCTATCTTATTAATCTATTCTGTAAGTCAATACTTACAATTTTTATATAAAACACTAATTCTAATTAAATTTTATATTAAAAGGATGCATTTTTATTTTTGTAGGTGATCAATTACTAGAAAAACTCTTTTTTTAGAAAAAAATATGGCACAGGACGGACTTGAACCTGGATTCACACCAGTGTGCTTTTACAATTAAGCTACGAGCATCTTACTTAATTATGACGATTTTAACTAGTTAACTTTTAGGTAGTTCTTACATGAAATGCTTATCAAATTATGTTAATATTGTTGGTTATCGGTTTTTGTAAATCAAGGTAGGTATCAACTAAATGCTTTAATTACTAACTGACGTCACGGATTACTCCAAATATTTAGTTTTTATAACGTACTTGCACTTTCAAATAATTTAATAAACTATTTTTACCTAATAAAAGACTAATAATTATTCTATGACTAAAGATATTAATGTCATACTTATGGCTTAATCCCAATCCTCGGTACGCTCTTTCCTGCTCTCTCGTATTCTTGGTGCTGAGTGCCAGAGCGAGATGCTGCTCATGGCATTTGACAGCCTCTTCAGGATCACCAAGTGCGTCGTAACAATCTCCCAGTGAGCCAAACGCTCGGCCTTTATCCAGCAGTGTTGTCGGCGTGCTTAGGCGTTCCAATGTTGCTAGTTGCTGAAGAAATGACATAATTTATGAATTATTTTTGATCGTAAGAAGTAGCGTTACCACGTTACCAAGAATGTTTTCTTCAACGTCTTTGGTTAGACTGTATTATGCATTTATAATCAAGATTTTCACACTACAGAGATTATAATACTTTTTGATGTCTTTTCATCGGGCTATTGCCAATAAAATAAATCATAATATAACATGTTATTAAAATAAGACAATATGTTATTAAAATGAAGTAATAAGAACCTGTTCTAAGTATCCAATGGCATCTTCAAAGTGTCCCATGTTTAGCCTGGCGATACCGAGGTTTCCAAACGCCTGGGCTTCGACCGCACAATCTTGAAGCTCTTGAGCTCTCTCTAATTGTTCCTGGAAATAATATGGAGAATTAGATTAGGTTAGTAATTTGCAGTGGCGGGCAAGGTACAAGGTATCTTTTCCTTATCCAATTGTTATTGAAGATAAAGTGATGCCGTATATTAATATTAGTGATTAATTTTTTGTGAACAAGTACGTATCTGTTTGAGTGGTTATGTTATGGGCCCCTATGATGATAACTGCATGGATTTTGTTAAATGCCTACGCATCTTTATAAGATTTCCATATTATGATTTAAGGATTATATGACTAGTTTGAACTGTTTCGAGGTCCTCTTTAAATCATCTGATGAATTGATTGCGTCATCTACATGAAGGAAAATCGCCACTGGTAATCTATAAGATATATTGTTTTAACAAGTACCCATTACATAATTTATATACCTAACTAATTCTGTCCTAATGTTAAACACGGAACGGTACTTGCAAGGCTATTCTAAGATATCACTTAACACCCAAAAAGTGATATATATCACATTTATTACTTTATTTATTCTGGGACTTAATTATTACAATAAGTTAACTGTCAAAATTGTTATTTTTTGATACCCCCTTTCTTGGCTGTGTTAACTTTTAGAGAGAGATAGAGTACGTCAATTACATATTGAAAATTGAGATGCGAGATGTGACTATTTTGAAAAATAATCTACGTCATGGGTCACGGCGAGCTATCAAATATCGAGTGGCCAGTAGTAACATATTTTTTTTAATACGTACTGCAATAACCTGACTAATAGAATTGTATGTTATGTTGATATGTTCATTTCTTGTTTGACGTTTCAATACAAAATTTCGGGGTTTGGGTGGATAAACAATAGACATGCCTGCACGAGCATACCCGAATTTGACCGAGCTTCACAATTAAGAAACCTATTTCACACCAACCAACTTAAATTTTCGCCATGTTACGAATTACCAATTACAGCAGATAACCGCATTGTTTATGTAATTACTTCCTTGTTAATTTGGACCAATAAAAATAACGGAAAAGTGTCACCGTGTTAACAATTAAGAATGGCTCTGTTTAGACTAAACACATCTTAACATGATATTATCAAATTACCTGGTAACATTTAACAGCATGGGTATAATTCCCCAATGCCATATGAACAGTCCCAAGATGTCCATGAGCCCTTGCCTCTCCCGCCAAGTCAGCCATCTCCTGTCGGAGTGTCAACTCCTGGGTGTGGTATCCTAGTGCTTTGTCCAGTCTTCTGAGCAGTCGATGACCGAGTCCTAGCGCGCCGCATGCCGACGCCTCTAATGCTCTGTCACGGGCCTACAGATAATAATCATGAAGAATTATTTGTTTATACTATGTAAAAATATATAATAATAGAACAAAAAGAAGATTGAGTTTTGGAAATATTAGTAAGTAGGTATGTGAAATTACAATCAAAGAAAATATTGAAATCTTACCTTTTTTCAAGCCGCCGACGACTTGATTTCACATTTATGTCATGTGTATTATCTATTAATTGATTTAAAATAAACAGTTTTATAGTATCTATGAGCTTTTAAAATGATATTACTTATATTATGTAATGTGATGTTATACTATACCTAAGTGCTAAAGTATCACTTTTCTACCCTAATGTATTATAAACTGTTTTTTTCGGTTATAAAATGTTTACATCCTTGCAAGAGGCAGTCTTCACTACTGCTGTATGATAGCAACATTACCTTTCGTCATTGAGCTGTTCTCACCTATTTTAGTAAACCTTTGATGTTATTTATATATAGTATAATACCAGGTATGTCCAACTATCCAGTGTCATTATTTATACTGTACATAGCTGTTATTTATACCTGTCTTGCGAATCCCAGCTGTCTCTGATACATATTAACGGCTTCCTCAATATCTCCCATCTTTATGAGAGCATCCCCAATGTTTCCTAATGCTCTGAACTTCCCCGGAAGATGCTGCGTCATGTGTGCGATGGCCAAGAAGTATTTCTGGCACTCCAGAGCTGACTCGAGCTGCCCCAGAGCTAGATGGGCAAGCCCCAGGTTGCAGTACGCCCGCCCCATGTTCATTTTGTCTTGTAAGTCTTTGGCAAGTGATAAGTCTTGGTCGTAATATCTGGAAAGTAAAAATTAATATAGGGGATTACTTTTGAATTTTTGATTGTTCACTGTCTGGACTATTCGTGTATACGTCGGGAGTAATATTACAATAAACCATTGCCGACTCAAGTAGAAAGCCGATACATTCACAACGACTGGTCCTACTTTTTCCGCCCCTCCCGTTGTTGTATATGTATGAACTGTCATTGTTCTATAGAGTGCTCATACTGACGTAGTGTTCACACAGGGAATGGTTTGATTTGAATAGATAAGTTACATGATAAATAATACACTAGCATTAACACACCTTCTACAAATGTAATGCAAGATCAATCCTACATATTTTTTTGAAATCTATATTATACCACCGGTTTTTGTGTGAAGGACTAGTCTGAATTTGACATCTGATGAATAACAAGAATTATATTATTTATTAATAATACTGACAGTCAATATATTTGATTTGAGAATTTTTTATAATTCAATTTGAAACGGAAAGGGCGAATCAATATGTCAAGCAATCTGGGATCTGATTTTGACAGCTGAAAAGTGGGCCACTCGTTGCTGGTGCAAAAAGTTATGCTCAGGCTTTATTAATCTAAAGATGGCGGTGAATAAACTTATTTTAATAGAAATTATACATGGTACTTTTTTTTCTCATGAATTCTACACGTTCAAGTTTTCTAGGTTTTACAGCAATCTAGAGCTTTTCACATAATCTAGTTCAAGTGATTGCCAAAGCAGACTGTCGCAGAGAAGGAGAGCGAGTGAATTCAGGTATAACTAATGGAACTTTTTCCAATAAACCGCGAACAGTATCAGCTATTTTCAGATACGGCAAACAAATTCCAGTTGGTCGTAAGGTTCATTTTTGTATGCAACAAATTAGGAATACCAATTTACTTCTCCATTCGAGTGTTTGTTTGGAAGTTAATGCAGTATTCCCTTTTTGCTTAGTCACAATATTATGTTTAGACCCGATCTAGATTTCTGTTTTGTTTACAATATCACTTGTTTATGGCACAAATGTTTTAGAGGTATGACACATTTTGGATTTATTTATGATGATGAAACTTGATTCTTTTTTCAAAGCAAGATTACTGAAAGTAAGTGCGTCGATATCGAACAATAACGTCATTCCACAACGGGTGTGTCTGGGTATATCATCTGAAGACGAATAGGACTTTGTTTGTGTTTTTTATAACGGACTTTCAGCTTTAACGGACACCCTCTCACTCTAATTTGTCCGTTATGTCAAGTTTCTACTGTATTTCCATTTTGACATAGGACTAAGTAAATTTTTACTCAATTATCAAGTTTGTTAACATACCTAACAGCCTCCCTATAATTCCCGATGCAGTAGTGAGCGTAGCCTAGGAAATGGCACGCCTTTGCTTCGGCAGCCACATCTCCGAGTTCCTGAGACAGCATTAGGTACTGCTCGTAAAATGGTACTGCTTGCGCAAATTCCTGCCGTGACGAGAGACAGTTTCCCAGGTTCAACAATGCACATGCTTCTCCGGCTGTGTCCTTTAGCTCTCGTGCAATACCTAAATTAAACAAACAAATTAGTATTAATATTAATACAATCACAATCACCCAGGCTTTAAGAAAACCAAATAAATATATTGTAACCTCACTGGAATTGAACCCAGAGCCCCCGGATGAAAGACCTTATGCACTAGACCAGGATCTACTGATGACTAGATCACAATAAAAAAAATATATAGAGAGGCCGTGATCAACAGGCCGCACATAACATTTTTGCGAGTTATCTCGACCGACTTTAAACTCAAATTACTAGCCACTGTCGATTGATTGGCATAATCTATAAATTCAACACACAGTGACATCTGTTTGAATAATTATGAAATACTAAGCCACGAATTATCGGTATTACAGAGAGAAAGAACTTCACTCTACAATCAAAGTGGATTGTTAAAAATCTACGGCCTGTCAGATACTGTCATAGTAATGTCGTGAAGCATAAAAAAGGTAAAAAAATCATGACCATAAGCCACTAAAATTTCTCATAAGCAATATTGTATAACAACCAACCTAAAATCCATTTTGACAAAAACGGGAGTTACAACTTTTCGTTTTAAGAGGCTAATATTTATATGCAGTGCTTCATTATCTTTGAATGTTACCTAAATGTGACCGGTAATGTAGAAGCGCCATATCATGAGCGCCGAGGGCCTGATAAGCGACAGCCAGATTGCCGTGAGTGGACGCCTCCGAGCTTCTGTCGTGGACTTCTTTGGATATCGTCAGCTCTTGCTTGTGGTACTTGATGGCCTGCTCGTAGAACCCCGCCGCGGAGTAAGCATTTCCAATGTTACCGTATGCTCGCCCCATTCCAGCACGGTCCTGAAAATTGATGAGGAATTACAATAAATTAATTGTATACCTACACAGTTATTGTATGTGCTGTGTTTACTGAAATTGAGTAATTGTATACAAAACACGCTAATCTGCATTATTTTTTTATGTTGAAGAAATATTTTAAGTCCAAATAGGGTAGATATTTGAGAAGGTATTATGTTATATTCATGTCACTTTTGTTAGTCTAGTACAGAGGTTGGCAGTTTGTCAAGTGAGAAGAGCCAAATTGTCAAGGAAACAGGATAACAAAGGTACCTGAGAGCCGCATATATGTAATATACATAGGTATGGATATGTATATAGATTTTTAGGGGAAAAAACGTACAAGACTTTTTATTAAAAAAAAATAATTAGAACGGTGTTGATGCATCACTTTTGATAGCTTTAGATACTATATCTGGCAAATAGCTACTTATTTTTAATCGAATACATGATTGTAAATTTTCATACGTTATTCTGTTTCTAAGTTCATTTTTTTATTTGGTTCATAGATGAGAATGTTTGTTCACATATATATTATGTAGAGCCGGAAATTGAGAGAATACCAAAAGCTAGTTTTTTTTATGCGTCATATGTTTCAGGCAAACTATTCCATGTATCAAATATTATTGTTTCTATTTTAGGCAGTTGTTTTATAGCTGTCCGCTTGTGCTGAGAAATCAAATTGGATTTCTCACTTTCGAGTTCTTCCAAACGGCTGGTCAGATCTGTGATTTTGTTACTCCATAGTTCCTTGCTTTTTAAATCTATTAACTGCATCTGGAGTGAACCAGCATCTGTGTCGAACGGTGTCAAGTTAAGTTCATTGACATTTATTTTGAGAGGACGTACGATAAAAGATAGGTCTTATTTGCTCTGAATTAGTGAAAACGTTCACCAAAACTGTTCTTCATTTTTCTTAATACGCTGCTGAAATAAATTGCATCAAAAAAAGTGCTTTTTACGTCACGATACTGTTTTAAATACTTGAAATGAAGTAATTCACCTCTCTCTCTCTCCTCTATATCTTCGGTGAGAACTTGTAGTTTATTTTCAAAGCACTCTACTTCTTCCAATAATGTATATGCGATCTTTTCTTTCCCTTGAAACAATATATTCAAAGCACTAAGATGTGAAGTGAAGTAAAATGTAATTATTGTAGCCATGTGTCTTCTTCCAATTCCTATTTCCAAAGTTATGGCTTAAGATGAGGTTAAATTGGAACTTATGTCTGAAGAGCCGCATGCGGCTCCTGGTCTAGTGCATAAGGTCTTTCATCCGGGGGCTCTGGGTTCAATTCCAGTGAGGTTACAGTATATTTATTTGGTTTTCCTAAAGCCTGGGTGATTGTGATTGTTTGACTTCAATTACTACACTTCAAAAACAATATGAAGATGTAAGGATACTCCTATGATCCTTCAAACTGCGAATGTGGCGCCAAGGACATTGCGGAACATGTCATGGTCTGTCCACCAGCTTCACCATCGGTGGTATGTGTGAAGTGAATGATGCATTGCTGGAAAGAGTCTAGGTGCATCTCTTGTACCGACACGACAAAAGATTACTACTCTACTATCATTGGGCATCATAGTCTGTTGTAGTGGTAAAAATAATATACATAGGTATGTGAATGATAAACAAAATATTCACCTGTAACGCTCTGGCAATCGATAAATGGGCTTGATGTAATTTCAAAGCAGCATCATGTTCTCCTAATAACTGGTAGACGATACCCAAATTTGAACAGGCTCTTCCTTCGCCAACCTAAACAAAATCAGTATAAAATCAGACACTACTTTAAAAAAAATTGTACAGTGCGGAGTACTTGAAATTAAAGCACTAAGGGCCAAAAAAGAAACGAAATTTGTTTATATAAAGGATCCAATGTGCCATATATAATAAAAACATGATATCATACTCTTTTTTTCATAAAAGGTCCTGTGTGCCATCTAACAGAAAGCATGTATTGTATGAAAATGTCTGACTACGATATGTTGGGTCCTTTGTTTGCTTAATAATTTATATCTACCAAGAACTCATTTTCACTTTTTTGGGACTTAGTTTGTTAAAATTCGAATTAAATTTTTGATTTTGATATATAAAATCAAGTGGCGCCTAATTTGGGGCTTGTGAAGCAGGAAGGTTTTTACTGACACATGACTTTGGGGGCAAACGAGACTTCACTTCACTGAACTGCAGCCACTTACAACCATGTCTCAAGTATTGTAAGTATCAAAGTTTCACGAGCAACATTGATTTATGCGTTTGAATTGAAAATTCGTTCTTGCTGTAAATCAGAAAGCGAATTGAGCCAACTTACATAATTTGAATATTTAGGTTTTAGGAAAAGAATTTAAACTGCTTTGCATGTAGTAATAATACGCAGGAATGGGTTTTATGAACATGACAACTGTCTAAAATCATATTTGAAACACACCTATGTAGTAGAAATGTTTTTTTTTAAATTTATGTGTAGGTAAATTAGTAAACTCACTTTATCTCTAGCTGTCAAAGCCATATCAAGTTGTCTCTCATGCCACCGTTTCGCTTGTGCATAATCACCAGCACACCTGTTAAAAATATAAAATAAATTAATATACACTAATACATAATATACTACATATTAAATTCAGTGAACAATTCAATTATTAGACAAGAAATCCTCATCAATGGAACTCAACTTGCACATGTACATTTACCTAGAACAACAAGCGTCTATAGTACTTTTAGTCACCAGAAATTGTCTTCAATATGACCTCTTATTGTGTTCAACGAATGTATACTTTCCATAATCACATACACTATGTGCAAAACATAGACATTCAATGAAAGAAAGATCCAGAAACTTATGAATACAACAACATTGTATGTAGAGCTGCATGCTACCTCAAAAACAGATAAGGGTATGGGATAACCAGCTTAGGCAGTCCACGATGGGCCTCGGCACCGTCAACACGCACACTTACAAGTCATACAATTTTTTTCTGCTTTTTTGCATCAAATATATATGTGTATACCAAAATGATCCCATAACGGTATATGATGTAATAGTTTGGTGAAAGCCTAAAATTGTCAGGAGTCATAGCCCAACGAGACAACCAGTGGATAAATTTAGTCATTCAGTGGTATCCAAGAGGTAAAAGACGTTCGAAATGTTGATATTGAAATCGCTGCATCGAATCGAAATATGTGCCAAGTTAAATTCTGCTGAAGTCTGTGACAGGACCGAGATAAATGGCTGATGCTTATAAAGGACTTTATCTAGCAATGGATTGATCCAGGTTATGGTAAATAGGCATTCAATGACAATCCTTTATAACCAATTAATAAGAATAGTTAAAATTTTGGTAGTCATTTAGGTGGTATGATTGATACAATTCATGACTTACCTAGCAGCATGTCCAAGCCCAGCATATGCCCTCGCCTCGACAGCTCTGTCTCCAAGACTTTGGGCGATCCTCAAGACGTTTTCATGGAAAGCAATAGCTTGAGTGAAGTTCCGTCTGTAGTGATGAGACGATCCGAGATTGGAATAAGCTCTGGCTTCCTCAACCTATTATAATTAAACATGGTATTATTAACTGGAAATTTTACATTAATTACCGAAGAACAGTAGGTGTATTAGCTGACCTGATTCCCCAATCTCCTGGCGAGCCTGAGGTGTTGAGTATGGCAGTCCACCGCTGAGTCAAACTCCCCCATGGCCAGATAGACGGCGCCAACGTTGCCGATCTCCCGCGCCTCCTGAAGCCTGTCCCCCATCTGTTTGACCAGCTGGACGCACTGCTTGTGGCTGGCGAGGGCATTGGGGTAGTCACCTATGGCCGTATACACGTGGCCAAGTGATGTCAGGGCAGCTGCCGCGGCTTGGGTATCCTGGAATTAGGTGTATACATTAATTCATTACGTCCATCATTATGTACAAGGTACAAAAAGAATCTGTTTCCGCCTCCTCCTCTTCCACTCTAGCACAACCAGGGAACTCATAAATAATGGGAACTGAAATACATAACGGGTAAGGCGATAGCAGGTTACCGACTCGAGTAAGGAAGAATTCGGGCTAAACTTACACACGTGTCAATAATACGTTTTACGTCGAATACTGAAAACTGCTCTCGGTTTATGCATTTACGCTCATTTAATGTTGGTGTATTACACACACCATTGCACGTGCATAATGCGTGCTTTATTTTCGTAGGACACTCACACATTCAAAATCCTGCTTCACCATGCGGCGTATTGAATATGGCCTATCGGTATTCTATTTAATATCTGTTCTGTGAGCACAACGTTTGCTGTTATATATTTAACTTCACCCGCGATGGTCGCGCGACTTAAGCGTCGGTCTATAGCGTCGTGGGTCCCAGGTTCGAATCTTATGTCTGGCAAGTACACATATTGTTTTTCAATTTTTGTATGAGTCAGAGTATGGACCTAATAGGTTGAGCAAGTGGCTGACATCCATTTCTCGTAAAAACCAAAACCTGTTAATACAAACCTCCACTACGTGTACGTCCATATTATGATCTTATTAGGATCAGACATCGTCGGAATAGATAATTAATAATAATAGATAATTATATTGTCCTGACAATCGGTTTTATAGTTTGAAACCGTTGCAAATGTCATTAGGTTCTTAACTCTAACAATATTGTAGATTTGATGAATATTTTGTTTCAAAATTATTATTGTTATCACTGCTGGACATAAAGCTATTCCCATTTCTCTCCATTGGTCCCAGGCACATGCCTTATGCACCCAACTGCATCGGGTGTCTTATCTAGTAGGGGATATTTTAAAACCCCTTCTGTTCCTCTTACTTACCGTTTAATGTTCATTTTTTTAAGTTATCCCTCAAAGAAAACAAATGAAAACAATGGCGCATGCACCCAGCAGGTGTTTTTAAAGAACCACATTGTATAGGTACAGAATTGATCCGAGAGTTATCGGTGTTATCTCGGATCAAGAAAAATAAAGGAGAGGTGTTATAGTGTTAACTAGTTGGAATAACCCTGTTATAAAGTATTCGTCCATACCTTGCATTTCATTGCCAAGACCAGCTGATACCGATGCGCCGTGAGAGCTTCCTTGTAAGATCCCTGGCTGAAGTACGCCGCGCCCAAATTTCCGTGAGCACGACACTCTCCAGCAGTATCTCCAAGACTTTTCGCCACGGCTAGGTCCTGCTGCATGTAGCCGATAGCTTTGTCCAGCTGGCTGAGAGCCCAATGGGCTGATGAAAGGGCGCTGAAGACCGAACCCCTAAAAAGAAGAGAAACGAAAGAATAATTACAAATGGTTCATATTCAATATCTAATAATACTTAGTTGATGTAAAGTTTTCACCTTCACCCTTCTCCACTGGCACCCAACTATCTATGCACTATGATCCCCATAGCGATAGGCTATGTTGGAGATAGCCAGGGCCCACACCTGTTGTCATGTTTCTCATTATGGTAATGGTCATTAATAGAAATCGATGATATTTCGTCCATGGATTTAATGCTCTGCATTTATTTACCTATGGACATAATAATATTATGTATTCGAAGTATTGCGTCGGCTTAATTCTAACATATCGTAAGGCAATTTAACCTAACTGCAGCATGCACAATCTAAGATTTCGTTCCTAAGGATAAGTCGCCGAAAAGCATGACTTAACTATAGACAATCCTGAGTATAGAGTTAAGGAATCCTTAACTATAGACTACGTCTTTTGTTATGAACACGTCCCCTTCTGTATTACCATTTACCACTGACAGCTGCTGTTAAAACAAATTCGCATGTCTATAAAACAGTCCATACACTCAAATTCATTTAACAATGTATCTCAATATGGATATTGTTAATTCGTTTGGCATGTACTTGCAGAATATTATTTTACTTTTATACGCCAGCCCGCAGAAATACAAAATGCCAGGTGAAGAATGACACTTGACGCTAGTATTACCATGTTAAAAAAATATCTTGCGGTGCCTGTGGAATCACGTATAATGACTTATAACGGAAACATAAGAGTATTATAATTAAATATTAATTTATAGTTATTGCATTTATAAAATGCAGTTGTCATATTTTTGTCATCGTTTAACAATTATGAAATAATTTACCTAAACTAATATGGTATTATTTTCAATAGAAATGATCTTAACTAAGGACAATGTTTCTGCATAGTGTTTTCTGCTAAGGAAATTTTAGTTATGACAAACGTTTCTGCATTCCGCTCAGTGCAGGAGGCAGTTAAAACTAAATATTTCAACTTACGAAATCAATTGCATATACTTTTTGTTGTTGTAGGATAATCTTTCACTATTCTGAATTATACTTTAAACAAAATATTTAATAATTTTTAAATTATAATATATCTACAGGACTTATATGTTATTAGAACTATCAAGCGTATGAGTTACGTGTTACTATCGAGTCAAACGCAGCTAACTCACTGACATTATAGCTTGCAAACTTATGACATACGTGATGTTCGACTGGCTGTACACTACCATATATAATAATATACGACACTACTGAGATACGTTATGTTAGTTTACAATGTTTACATGATTCTATCTCTCTTCCACTTGCATATTTGGACATTAAACGAATGAAATAGATGCGTTATCATACTCACACCAAAACATGAAATCTGAAGAAAAATGACTTACGATATGTTAGAATTAAGTCGACGATTGGGTTCTGTCCTTTTCCAAATGGCTGTGTGATTATTTTTTGGCGAACCGTTTGTTCGATTGTGCAGCGATTCATGAAGGAATGTGAAAAATGTAGAGTAGTTACCAAATACGTATAGGTATAGACGGAACCTAAATATATGGCGATAGCCGAGCGGTAACATATCGGTATATAAAGTCTCGGGTTCTCGAATGCCGGATCTGGCAAATTCACATTTTTTTCAGTGTGTGTTCTGACCCAGAGTATGGAGTGAGGACCTAACAGGTTGAGAAAGTGGCTAACATCCATTTCTATAATACCTATAACCTAACCTAACAGGTCAACATCCATGTCTCGTTAAAAATATTTTAATACAACACCCTGTATGTCGAGATCCATAATACTTAGGTTGGGGTTAGGGCAATCATACAGTAACAAGCATACAAATGGCCAAGATTTAGTTTAGAGTCTAAACTGATCGGTAAAATTAAAGTCTTTTACGATAAATGATAGTAGATGATTATTTTTTGCCTGCGGTGCTATTTTCTTTTCTTAACATTCTTCAATTTAAAAAATTTCTAAGAAAAGTGAATATGTAATTAAAATTAACATAATATTATTTTAAATACAGTGGCGCGTTTAAAGGTTGTGATCTCGAGAAATTAATTTATTGAATTTTCGAGAATTCCCATTTCTCGAGAAATCATCAATGACAATCTTAAGAATTCGAGAAATTGTTACCTACCACGAGAAAATAAAAAGGGAAGTTGAAACAGAAAGCAACTGCCGAGAGCAACTGATTTAAAAAAAATGGAATTATACAAGCGGAATTTGATCTCCAACGGATTTAACCCGCAGAAAATTATTGGAACGAATGATTTAGGTAAACTCAACATATTTTTTCTCGAATTCGAGAAAGTAGAGAAGTCGAGAAATCAGAAACTCTCGGCGTGTATTCAAGTATGTTGTTGATATTCGGTGGGCGTAGGTATCTACCGGTTGAAAGTTAAATCGAACCGAGAACCCTTTGTTAGAAATTAGACTGACACCGCTTGCGACGGGAAAATTTGCGTATGGGAATAAATAAAAATGCTAAAAGGTAAGCACAAAGGTCCGAGGAGACATTTTGGAGTGAAAGACTGCGAAAGGCGGAATGCTCGAAAATGTCCTGTTGGTCCATGAATAATGTCCTCGGAGGGGCACTGGCAGAAATGTCAGCCGGAGACAATAAAACAATGGCACTGGGATTTGCATGCGCAGACGCGATTCGCACAGGACTCGTTTACCCTTTCGGCAACAGAGAAATAATTGACCGTCTTGAACAATTCAATCTCAAATTATATTTTATTTCTACAAATTCTTTGTTTACTATTTATTGTAGTTGTTGCATTCTTCAAGAATTGATAATAAGAAAAACTTGTTAAATATCCAAGCCATTGAAAGATGTCAAGGTAAATTTCTACTTTTTATTTAACTTTAAACTTGGTGAACATTCATAATTCTGAAAACACTCATGAGAAAATATAGCCAATAGAAAAAACCTTTTTCGAAAAAAGTAAGACACCCGGCAGGATCGAACCGGCGTCTCTTGGGTATCGCGCCCTTTGCATTACCACTATGCTACGACTGCCATGCTTAATTGTGACAAATTTTAACTATTGGCCTTTTTATTACCTGCTCATAAGCGCTCTCCTAATTGAGGTTCGATACCTGCCGGGTGTCTTGCTTTTTTCGAAAAAGATTTTTTCTATTGGCTATATTTTCTCATGCGTGTTTTCAAAATTATGTATGTTCAATAATTAGAATGGTGCATTCTTAAATCTTGTGAATTATTCGTTGAATAAAAGAAACTTGGTATTCAATCAGAATCTATTGCATATAATAATTTTGTAAGAGATAACTAATCTGTCCACGTTAAAATCAAGACGGTAAATATCTGACCTTATTGTAAATATCTGCCCCGAACTGTTGAGTACCAGTTTTATATCCCCACTAGGCAGACAAAAAAATTAATTTATTAATCATCTTTCAATTGGCTATAATACTCGTTGTATTCAAAGCTTTAAAGGAGACACTTGAATCACAAGAGGACATGTGGAGTAGGTATTACTATGGAATCAATCATTACTACATTGTCTTTATAATACCTATGTGAGGTTATGTAAATTCGAGACGCGCGGGGTTAATTCAACACATCGGCTCAGATCGTCGTGGAGAGCTGTGTCGGCGCTTAATTTGGTATTTATTTTTATATTTATGAAGATAAATGCATTCGGATTTCGCTTTTTTGGTCTTAAAGGGCAGATGCGATCTTATCTCCGCCATTTAATGTAAATTTCTTGCAAAATGTCCGCCGTTATGTCGACGACAAAATGGCCGACTCCCATACACACGACAATCAACATTAATAAAACAAAACTCGACTTAATTAATGCGTATTATGTTTGGATATAGGTATATCGCTTTCCTGGAACCAGGCTGTAATACGTACCTATCTAAAATAATTTAGTTTTGAGTTGAACATGTCATTGGTTGAACTATACAATTTTTATAGCTATTCAAATCCAGGTGCGCATACAGGGGAAGGGTTTTCGGATCCTGACCCCCCCCCCCACAACATAAAAATATTAAGTATTTAGGTAAATTACATATTAGTCGTTCTTGTTTTTCGTCAGGACCTCTGACTGAGGATCGTAATGTTTGATTATCAAACAGTCTTCTCAACGAGTTGTCTCTACTCTTCTTGGCATTCTACGACACGCGAGGCCTCTCGTATATTGGTGAAACTATCTAGGGCATGTAATGTTTGCATTAATATATCTACCGATCCGGCTTGTCTAAAAGACAAGACACCCAATAACACAAATGGACATCGACGATCCTAATGACAGTTAAGCCATGCGCATTCGATAGTCACTTTTGGATGCAACAATTTGCAGTAACACGTAGGTAAGTGAACACCACTTGTTATAAATTGCAGGCCAAAGTGTAGGTAGAGTGTCTGGGTATAGAGAATTCACGTCACAATTTTTATGCCGAAAATGTTATCGTCTATAATTTAAGTCTCTAGCTATAGGCTGAACCAATGTGTGCGAATGGAGACGTTCTTACAAATGATAATCGTGCGTTGCCCAGTTCAGTTTGGGCAAACGCGATATAAAATCTTATTTGGCTTAAAACCACTCCACACTAATCGGGCGATACCCTATTGGCTGCATACCGTTTAATACCAATACGCTGACCAATGAATGGCTCCGAATGCTTTGCGAACTACAAGAATAAATTGTAGTCAGTGGGTTAGAGCGGACCCTTTTTTAAGTTGCTCCGCTCCGGGACCTAATACTTGCTCCAGCTCCTTTTCAGGGTCTGTTCTGCTCCGGGTAAAACATTTTAATAGCTATTACTTATATGTGGTATACAAATGTTGAAAAATTAAGCAATGAGTAGTTTTGAAATAAGGTTTATTATTCGTCCTTTTCATTATTAATTCTAATTAAACAAAATTTCCAACGGAAAATTGTCTTTCATTATCTGCCTCTCCTGTCAAAAAAAGTTAGGTTATTTTATCACCCAGCAGTGTTGTCGTTTTTTCAAATAATTCCAGTGTTGTAAAGTGTCAAATATAATATTTTCATTGGATTTTAGGACGAAAATTTAATAATAAAAATGCATCCGGAGCAGTGGAGCACTACACATTTTTGATGCTCTGGCTCCGGTCCTGCTCCGGGTAAAACCCCATTGCTCCACTACTCCGAGCTCCACTCCAACGCTCTGCTTGTAGTCTTTGCTACCTATCTTGGTTATATTAGAGAGTTTTATGCAAATTTAACGAGGATATTATAAACATTCACATTGTAAAAAGTCTTGTAAAAAGGTGTAATAAAAGAAGATAACCTCCATAGTAAAAACAAGGCGGGAAAATAATAATAATGCCCGATTACAATAAAATAAGAAAGTGTGCATTTAAGAGACAATGTTATCAAAATATTACGATCTTATCTAAGAGAATAATATGCAAATTTGATTGAATTACGGAAAAAAGTCTTCGCGAGCTGTTAAAACGCGCAAATTGGACAAGATTAGATCATAAAATCTTTAGCGGGAGACATTTTAGATTGATGATTTAAATTCAGCATTTAGAATAATCATATTAGGCGAAGAATGAGCACGGGTCTACCTCTCAATGTTCTATTTTACCACGTTTTTATTAGCTCGTATTCTTGTTTGTCCGGTACAGATTTTGTCTTGTGTGTCCAGTACAAATTTTTTCTTGTTTGTCCACAATTTGTATTGAAACATTGAAGATTTTCAACTAACTTCCCGACTAGCTAGACATTTGAAACTTTTGAAATATATCAGAACACGACGACAATGCATTCTTTTAATACTTTTGGCCATCTTTAAGCAGAATTGAATTAATTTTGGTACTGTTCGGTTATACCGGAGCCAGCGGAAAACGCATTTTGAAAATAGCCGATAAACTGGATTATTTGTTAGTTTGGGTTAGTTTAGGTTCGGTTAGGTTGGGTTAGGTTAGGTTAGGTTAGGTTAGGTTTGGTTAGGTTAACCTAACAAATAATCCAGTTTATCGGCTATTTTCAAAATGCGTTTTCCGCTGGCTCCGGTATAACCGAACAGTACCTTAATTTTCAGTTAATTCTGTTTTGGATGTTTCGGAAAAAAATTTACTACTCACTATTATTGGTTGCTAAGGGGGTCCTTAAACCCAGGGGGGAAAAAGCCAGTGGGAAAGCCACGTACACGATGGGGTAACAACGTTACAAAAGATGCCAACCAGCTGCTAAAAATCATGAACTGGAAAAGACGTGCGGAGGACCGTTCCGGCTAGAGGACGGCGGTGGAGGAAGCCAGGGCTCGACTTGAGCTGTAGCGCCATCGAAGAAGAAGAAGAAGGGGGTCCTAGCAACTAAATTATTAATATATACGTGCGTTACTTTGGAAATCAATATGAAATGTCAAAATGACATTTCAGTATTCTATAATACTTATTCAGTATTTCTATCAGTACAAAAAAAGTATTTATTAATACATAGAATTATCAAGTTTATATGATTCAACAGAAAATTTAAAAACGTAGTATATAAAAAGTTATTTTTATCTTGTAATTATTTAAATGGTTTTTTATAGTATTTACCAGTGGTGAAGGGTGGAGGTAGGCTGTTAAGATTAGAAATAAATAGTGCATACTGGTTCAATCTGTAATAAGTACTTATTTGTTTTCATTAAAGTGAGAATACAATTTGCAGATGATGCTTGTTAGTTTTTTTTTAAATTAAATTAAACCCTGCCTAACCAAAACCATAATAGTTTAGGTATACTTGAACTCGAAGCAATTCGAAAAAAATGGTGCACACTTTTTCAGTCATAGGTACTAATTTGTTTTCGTTGAATTAATAATACATTATAACAGATGGTGTTAGTTAGTTTTTTTTAAATTCATTAAACCCTGCATATATTAATTAACTATAATCAATAAAAATAATTCTTCTATCTATAAAATATCTAAAATTATGTATGGTTTAATGGCATAATTTTAGATATTTTGTAGATACATAAATGAATATTTTTTGACTAATAGTTACCAACTATGGCTTCGATTATGCAGGGTTTACTTAAAGTGTTATATTAAAGTACTTCAGTGGAGTCCTATCAAGCTCCATATTTTTTCATGATTTAAAAAAATAGGTAGTTATGTTTCTGAGGTGTTGCCAAAGTATGTACAATCTAAATACTTATTAAATTGAAGCAACACTAAAACAGATTACTTTTTCACCTATCAAAATATTTGCCTAACTATTTTTTTAATGCGTAATGAATTTTTAATGCGATTGACAGAAAAACTATCTTCGTTTGTTTTCTAAACCTATTTGGAAATACCAACGGCGAAGGGTGGAGGTAGGCTGTTAAAATCCGATATAAATAGTGCATACTAAACTTTGTCAGTCAAAAGTATTTATTTTCATTGAACTAAAACAACAATTTACAGACGGTATTTGTTAGTTTTTAAAATTTCATGTTCTGAACGTCTTAAATTTATAATTAGTAATGTTCACCGTAGATATGTAAAACATAAATATTTTTTAATTTTAATTTGAATTCGTCCAAGTGTTTTCGTCTTCGTTTTATCGGGCAACATCAATTTATCTCATATGGGAAATATACATAATATAAGTAGACAAGTGATGGCGAACCTATGGTACGTGTGCACTAGTGGCACTCGGGATGATTTTTCATGGCACGCGAATGCTTTATTTAGGAGAGAAAAAATACCTAGGTATACTTAATAATTAAAAAAAAATACAAAAAAGTTTTACAAATAAATGTATAACATATACGTACTATTAACAAATACCAACATTGCCATGCGTATTTTCTTCGGTTTTCATTATTATTTTTACCAATAAATACACAGACCTCATCAGGCGACGGGGGAAGCCGAGCTACCACACTCTGATTTTTATCGATTTACAATGCTTCAAACCAATCGGACAATTAAAAATAAAAATATTCAACCAGCAAACCTGATGAAATTTATCAGCAGTCATTTAAATATAAACACCTAAATGTTATTTTGCGTCAAACATAATCGCTACATATGAAAAAATCACGGTTTAAATGCTTCCACGATCTCTGTGAAAATTTTGGAAACAAGGAAGAAAAAGTATTCAAAGAATAAAATATACCTTCGGCTAGAAACAGGGTGAAAAATATAATCTCAAGAAGTTAATTGTAATTTTTAAACTTTTTTAATAGCATTCTCAAAAACTATTTTCAACTTTTTTCTCCATGAAAAACTGCTCGGCACGTGAGAGAGTCGAAAATAATTAATATTTGGGAAATTTTGGCACGCGTACGTAAAAAGGTTCGCCAACTCTGATTTCATTACAGAATATAGACATTCTCTACCTTTGTTATTATATTATTACGTAGATAAGATTTAAAAAAAAAAATGAAAAATGAGTTTCTATCCTGATGATGGATTAAATCTGTGGTCTGAGACGTCAGTCAAATTTTTTAATTGAATTAAAATTGGTTCCCACCATGATAATACTGATATTTACGTAGTGAAATATTTAATACGATTAATAAGCATTTTAAATTCTAACTCACTGCACTCGAGTTATCTTAAAAATTGTTTAAGTAATTATTAATAACGTAAAAAAAAACGAATAAAATGCAAATTTACATCAAATTATTTGGTTAGAATAAATCAGTAGTCCATTAAATTTTTAATTAAATTTACATAATTTAAAATCGTGAGAATAGTGCACCGGGTGCTTTTTTTTTAAATGCGGTGAAAAATCTTACCTTTTTAATGTCAAAGAGGTGATAAATTTGAATTAAACACAATAATAACTCCGCTATAATTAAATAAAGGTAAGTAATAAAAATAAATTAATTATTATGAGAAAACACGCTTTTAATGCGTTTCCGTCTATGATTTATTGACTTAAAATCAAACTGCATAATAATGTATTAAAAAAGCTTGTTATTAATTTATGCTAAGGTTATAAATTATTTTCATAACGTATTATTAGTAACTATATGTATACATAAATAATATAAAATTTCGTTTAATCTATTTTGTATGTTCGAATATAGAGAGAAATATTTTGAAAGTGTGAGATTTTTAAATCAATTGATTTACTTACAATTTCAATTTAATACATTTTATTGATAGTTCTCATTTTAAATAATCAAAACATTTCAAAAATCATTTTTAAAAACCTACAATTGAGTAGGTAAGAAGCAAGGAACTCAGTTCTGTGGTGAGAAGCGTAAAACAATAATTGTCAAAGTAGCTCAGTACCAACACTATATTATTATTATTACATAATACAACTTAATTATCATCATCATCATCATCATCAGCCGGGGTCAATCCACTGCTGGAAGAAGGCCTCCCCAAGCTTTCTCCAACTCTCTCGGTCCTGTGTCGTTCGCTGCCACGTATTTCCGCCGAACTTTACCAGTTCGTCAATCCAGCGGCTTTTAGGGCGACTCTGTGGCCGTTTCGTGCCCCTTGGGTACCACTGGATGACGGCATTTGTACAGCGGCCGTCCTTTCGGCGAGCAATGTGCCCCGCCCATCTCCATTTCAGCTGTTTGGCAACGTCTATTACATCGCGTACTCTTGTCTGCTTCCTAACCCATTCGTTTCTCTTACGGTCCTTTCGCGTGATGCCCAACATGCACCTCTCCATGCCTCGCTGTGTGACTCTTAGCCTTTGGACATCTCTCGTATTGAGGGTCCACGTCTCGCAGCCATACGTGAGCACGGCTACAACTTAATTATAATGTGCTTAAAATCTCCTAAAACTGTGTTATTATTTATATGTACATTATATCAATGTATAAATGATAGAGAGAAGATTAGTACATTGTATTTTTTTACAACGTTTTTCTTAGCTCGTATTCTTATTTGTCTGGTACAAATCTTGCAATCGATTTTTAACTAACTTCCCGACTAGCTAGACATTTGAAACTTTTAGAATACATCAGAACACGATGCCAATGCATTTTTTAATACTTTTAGCCATCTTTAAGTAGAATTGAATTCATTTACAGCTAATTCTGTTTTGCATGAAAAGTTATTTCGACACCATTATTGGATGCTAAGCGGATGGTCCTAGCAACTAAATTAATAATATATACGTGCGTTACTATGAAAATCAAAATGAAATGTCAATATGACATTTTAGTATTCTATGATTCAACAGAAAATTTAAAAACGTTGTATATAAAAAGTTCTTTTTGTCTTGTAATTATTTTTAAATAATTTTACTAGTAAAATACAGATTGATAATTTCGTTAAAAGGTCACAAAAACGATTATCTATTTAAAATCTAGTAGTTTTATTCTTTATTTAAATTTAAAAAAGCATTTATTATTCTGGAAAATATAAATGAATATAACTTTAAATCCTCTTCATTTAATAGATACAAGCTTTATGAACGCACAAAGCTCTATTCGACATACTTACATATTTTAAAAAATCGAGTAATGCACATTTTCATTTTATAAATTTCAAATATATATAAGTACCTACCTATTTATTTTAAATTAAAAAAATAATATTAATACTATCGATCTAAGGTACTTGATGCAATATGAATTTAAATTCTAATGGATTAAAGTATTGTACTATTCCATTTGAGTTGTTTTTTGTCTGAAGATGCCTAAAGGCGAAACCCGGGTTGCAAAAATCGTCTCAAATGTAATAGTAAAAAACTTAAATCCATTAGAATTTAAAAAAAATACAGATAAAAAATTTAATTTTTAAATTAAAATCGTTTTTTAACCTTGTAAAGGATTTATTAAATTACACTTCGATGATAAGATATTTATAAATTATCATGTATCATAACTTAACCTTGAAATTGCGCAGATTACGATTTCTTCAACAGCGCACGAATTACACAGTGTAAATTTAATTATTGTTACCGTTGAGAAAAATATTTTAATTTTCCTATATATGCGCATTGATTATTTAAAATTAAAATTATCCATTAAACTATCCGCTTTAAGTATTTACTCAAAAGTGAATTATTTTAGTATAATTAAATCAAACGGACCGATAGCTCAAAGGATAAGAGCACTCACTCGGAAAATAAAAAAAATCTATTACGTAAGTTTCTATGGTTTTTTAGAAGTATGTGTAGTGTATAATAAAATAGTTACCTACATCGTACATAAACTCTCCTATTTTACCGTCGGTATTTCACCATTGCTAGCGATAAGCCATCATTGCCGTGCCTTCCAGCAGCCCTAAAAGGCTAATCATTCTACCATTGAAGCGGATTCCAATATCCACAATAAATAGCCCAGCAAGATAATAACTCGCCGCTTGAATAATTGAACCAGCTCCTCGCATGCCGGCCTAATCGAGGACTCTGGCTGAATTAACAATGCACATTTCAGAATAAATTTTCAATTAGAGTTCTAATCAAATGTTATTTAGTACGCGATTCGATACAGAAGTCAAAGAGTCGAATCGCTGCGTAGTTTTAACTTTACTGTTTCGATAATGGAACTGCGTTTAAAACGAATGCGAAAAAACTAAAAAATATCAAGCTTATTTTCAGCACATTTAAAGATGTTGAAGGTATCAAAAGCAGATATCTGGCCGGATGACAAATGTTGAAGTTCTTAATCGAATGGGGAAGCACCGAGAAGTTCTACGTAGTATCAAAACCAGGAAACTACAGTACCTCGGCCACATTATGAGAGGACAAAAATACAGCATTCCCCTACTTGTCATTCAAGGAAAGATCAATGGGAAGCGTAGCTGAGGACGACGCCGCATTTCGTGGCTTAAGAACCTCCGTGATTGGTACGAGTGCAGCTCCACTGAACTGTTCCGGGTAGCAGACGACAAAGATAAGATCGCCTTGATGGTGTCCGACCTCCACTAGGGGATGGCACAATAAGAAGAAGAAGGTATCAAAAAACGTTAGTAAAAACGCCATAAGCTAGATGAATTTTTTGCAAGCTAAATGTCTATCGAAAAATGCTGGATCTGGCAAGAAAACCGCTAAGTTGGCAACGCTGGTCCTTTGTCCAGCATTACACCGAGTCGTAATTTAGGTTTTACTGTGTTCAAATATGTATTATCTGTTTATATTATAGAGAGTAGATAGATTGTGGCACTTTGGTTGGTAACGCTGTGAGAATTAATGACATACTTAAATTAGTGCAGGGCATGGCCCCCATAAGGGGGGGGGGGGGGGCTGACAAGGCTCTAGCCTAGGGGTCGATCAGATATGTGAGATAAACATCCATCACAAATACGCTCTAACAGAAAAAAGTCGTCTGCGGCACTATTTCACGGAGGAGATATTAATATTTAAAAAAAATGTAGCTGTACGATACAATTTTTGTTTGTTTTGTGTTGATACTCGACAACTCCATAATTCAAGTAGGTAGATGTATTAAAACTACAAAAATCGATAAAAACACACTGTAGGCTCTTACTATTTACCTCCAACACAATTTTGAAAATGCTTCTGTTGTGTGTCACATATACCATTACATTTAGCGAGGGGTCCGCCAAAGATCCTGGCCGGGGGGCCTGTTTTAGGATGTGGGGGCCATGGTGCAGGGCATTATAATAAGTATTCAAATTAATTGATCAGTGAATCTATTTTGAGAGTCGCAGTGACTCGATTCTTTTCGCTGCAACAGAAGTCGATTTAAGATAATCATCGAAGTGTCGCCGCGTTAGTGGTGGGCCAACATCGACTGACTCGATGCACTCAGTATCATTCGACTGTGATTTACATTATTATAATGTGGTTATAGATGCCAAACTTGAATGATAATGTAGGTTATATTTAATTCTTCAGATTGTTCGAAAGCTATTTTAGTTTTCCCAGTGGCAAAGACTCCATACTAGGCGTTTATTAAAAGCCTACATTCTTAAGAAAATAGATTTTAATCACCTACAAATATTTTTTCAATAGTAAAACATACCGATAGAGCAATGGCGTGCGGTATCTTTTGAGATCAGGCATGCTTTTCAATTTATGGTATGCTGAATATTTAAATTTTGAAGTACATTAGTTCTACTGAACTCGATGACAGATTTTCAAAAAACATTAATGTGGAACTGTAGACTGCGAACAGAGCATGAAAATATACTACCAAATAGTGTGTCCTACACTACAGAACATTTGCTCTCATATGGAACAGTACCAGGCAGCAAGTGTGTCATTGCATTTATTCATTGGTTTTGTGGATATATGCATACTTGGAATAATTAAAGCGCGAACCAAATTGAGGTGCATGTCGCGGACTATCACGTGACGCGACAGTAAGCTGCCGCTAGGGGAAAAAGTGTGTAATGTCGTTTTTCTCGGTGTTAAAAATGTTATCAGACTGATGCTCCCATCCCGTAGCATATTTTGAACCTTTGAACTAACATCGTCAACGAGGTCACCTCACGTTGAACTGCGCTGCATCGACACCTGCATGACTCAATGAACATTTTTATCATCTTCTACATGCCTACACTTTTCGTCTGTCATGTCAAAATTACGAACACGTAGAAACTGTTAAAAATAATTGAAATTAGCATGAATAATAAATAATAATTAAAATTAATAATACATTATAGTTGGCACTCTTCATCAGTGTTATTCTGCAGTGAATTTGCAGAGATCGTGATCGTTCAAAATATTCTGCAAAATGACGAAACCATAGATTAAATTTGTTGCCGCGACGGCGTGACATTGGGCGACATGCACCTGAATTTGTTTCGCGCCTACGGCACGCGATTTGGAGGTTAAGGTATAACTAATGAAGAGCTGTGCAGGCTTTATAGGGGCGAAAAGATCACGTGGCATATGAAAATGCAGAGACTGCGTTAGATCAGCCACGTGTATAGAATACCGGAGGATATACCGCCAAGGCGGGCTATGTATGCAACCCCGATGGAAGATTATTTAAGAATGTTCGGTCAATGCAACTGGAGAGTGTCGGCGCTGGATCGTCCAGGATGGAGGAAGTTTTTGAAGGAGCCCGTCCCGCCAAGGGTTGTAGTGCCATAAATGATAAATCAAATTTTGTTCGATAGCTCAATTCTCGTGAATTAACCATGCCAACTGTATGCAAAAGCGAGTTTACTAGAAAGTAAAATGCTCGCTCCGAACGGGAGGTCTTTAAAAGTAAGATCGAAATGCCTAGATCTTGATTAGCGACCCTCGTTGACAATTATTATTCCTCTTTGCAAGTATTAATTGGTTGTTACGAACGTCTACCCATAGCAATGACAAATGTTTTAAATAATGGTAAAAACCTTTGATTGGATCAAGAGCTTTTGTTTCGATTTTTTTTTTTTTTTGAAAATAGAGCTGTAATTAATTATATGCCGATTATTCATTAGTAATCTGATTTATTTACCCTCTATTAGGTATAAAAAGTACAGAACAGTGACAAAACAGAACAGCCAGGGGAAAAATTAAATATTAATTTTTGTGGAATCTATTTAGGTTAGGTTAGGTCATTATTTCGTTGTAACTAGTCACCCAATCATTTTGAACATATTATATTGATTAAGATGAAATATCCTAAGCTTGTCGGCAAAGTCCTGTTTATTTGAGGCTTTCTAGTGATTAGGAATTAGGTATATAATTTGATTTATTATGGCATATTGAAAATCTATCTGAAAAATCTATCAACATAATAGAGATAGGACCAATACTAAATTAATATTTTCCCCGAAAGGTCATAGTTATATTATTATATTTTATCGTTGTTCTGTTTTGTCACTGTTCTGTTTTGTCACTGTTCTGTTTTGTCATGCGTTGATAAATATATACGGTAGAGCTATGGGAATTGGCATTACTTGGGAAGACCGTTGAAGGACAGGTATTCTTGTAGATGTTGCGTGGTGTCCGTATACTTTATTTAAATAATGAGTGGGTGTAGATAAAGAAAAAGTATAATATAATTATAGTGGACATTCTAAAGCCATATAAAAATTAAAAAAAAAACAAGAGTTTTGAGATACATTCTAAATTTAAAAACAGATGCCTTGAAATTAAAAACTGATGAGTAGGTACAAAACCTTGATATAAAGACATGAAGAGGCGTGGGAATGTCTACATTACAGATAAAATCTGACAAACCTTGACATTTCAGTTAGAAAATTTTGATTTATCGAATCAATATTTGGTTGCCAATAATTTAGATGATTGACACATCGAATATATTCATGAATAATAATTAATCAACTACGGATGTCCATGAAGTAGATGAAGTCGTTTGTCGAAAGTACTTTAATCTTAAAATGACATGTATTTATTTATCTGTTATTAAAAAATCAATTAGCGAATAAACGAACTCCTGGTAATTTTCCGAGCTTTGCCGCCGGAATTGACAGTTATATAAACGCATTGGAAATGTTTTTTTTATAAAATAAAATCGAATGACAACAAAAATAATATTTTTAACCGCAATATTAGTATCTCATGGGCTTCCAAATGCAAAATATTGATTGTATTAATTTTATTGTAGTTGTAGTTAATTTGTATTCTCCACCATGTAAAAAGGCTAAAATATGAAATGGACTATCCACATGAGAGGCAAACCTAGCCTCTGAGGGTCTCGAAGATTGGGCAAAGCCAGCAGAGCATCTCCCACCCGGAGCCAGTTTCGGGTTACATGGAAAGCCCTAAACAGACTGAGAACCATGGTAGGGCGCACTCGAGACAACGTGGTGAAGTGGGGTTTCTTCGATGACCAAACCTGCAAAGCATGGAGCACCTTTTTTCATGCAAGGCTTGCCAAGTAAGCTGCAATTTCGACGACAAGCTGAGTAAAATAGTGTTACCTTCGCCAACTTCTGGAGCGACACATTATAGCTATTGACGACCCGACACGGCAAAGAAAACACCTTGTAAATCGCGTCTAAACTGATAATTAATCAAATCAATTTTTCCTCCATTTTGTCGGTCGATATCTTATCTCTACTCTATTCATAATCAGTCGGCCTTTTTAGTTTAAGGTTTTGTGTAAAAAATGTAGCTACAATTCAATGTTTTTTACCAAGGTATGTCGCCGGACTACTAACTACTGTACACCTTACCCGGGAGACTTTCTTCTATATACCTATTATATATTTTAGATACATAGTTATATTAATGTTATGCTGGACAACTAAATGGTACTGAAGGGGTACTAAATGTCCATAGGGACGCCCTAAAACCCACTGGATAGACGAGATCATAAAGTTCGGTGGATGTACTTGGCAGCAAATAACTAGGAACCTAGAAAGGTGGAGAGAGCTAGGGGAGGCCTTCGTCCAGGAGTGGATCGACCCCGGCTGATGATGTTGTTATGAATGTTGTCAATAACTAATAATTTGTAACACACGTAGATAAGTAAATATAAATTATTACAAGATAAAAAGAACTTTTTATATACATCGTTTTTAAATTTTCTGTTGAATCATATATACTTGACTTAACTAGCTTAAACGATTAAAAAAATTTGTACTTGATAGAAATAATACTGAAATGTCATTTTGACATTTATATTGATTTCCATAGTATATCGAATAATATAGAGTATAATAGAGTATGAGTATATCGAATGGAGCTTTAGTGCGTTCATAAAGCTAGAATCTATTAATGAAGAGGATTTCAAGTTATATTCATTTATATTTTCAAGAATAATAAATGCTTTTTAAATTTAAATAAAGAATAAAACTGAGATTTTAAATAGGTAATCGTTTTGTGACGTTTTAACGAAATTATCAATCTATATTTTACAGGTAAAATTATTTAAAAATAATTACAAGATAAAAAGAACTTTATCTATACAACGTTTTAAATTTTCTGTTGAATCATATAAACTTGACTTGACTAGCTTAAACGATCATAGAATACTGAAATGTCATAATGACATTTCATTTTGATTTCCATAGTAACGCACGTATATATTAATAATTTAGTTGCTAGGACCCCAGACCCTTAGCAACCAATAATGGTCTCGAAATAACTTTTCATACAAAACAGAATTAACTGAACATGAATTATGGCTAAAAGTATTTAAAAATGTATTGGCATCGTGTTCTGATATATTCTAAAAGTTTCAAATGTCTA
Organism: Rhyacophila brunnea; assembly: GCF_057557595.1. Taxonomy (NCBI): domain Eukaryota; kingdom Metazoa; phylum Arthropoda; class Insecta; order Trichoptera; family Rhyacophilidae; genus Rhyacophila; species Rhyacophila brunnea. The sequence goes on along the minus strand of NW_028232893.1, from coordinate 14,234,993 downwards.
GCTAGTCGTGAAGTTAGTTAAAAATCGATTGCAAGATTTGTACCGGAAAAAGAACCACGAATACGAGCTAAGAAAAACGTTGTAATAATATAAATGAACAGAATTGAAATTAAAATTAATGTAAATTGCAATTTTTGCTCATATACAGGTGAATATTTTACCTACTAAAAAACTTTTTTTCTACGGATAGTTCTTAGCCGTTCACCCAATACATAAACGGAAACAGAGTACCAGATGTTTATTCTCCCAAGGTTGCGAAAAAACTTGGTAATGCCGATTGGGTGAGTACATTCTACTTACGTGAGAGCGAGTTCAGATAAACGTTGTCTTATAAATTCTTAACATATGATTTATTTAGCCAACACAGAATAAATACTTTCTTGTACTATGTATTATTTTATATTATAATATATTTTTACTATTACGTTGTTATTATATTTTTATTCTTTATAAAACTAACAGTTCGGTGGAGTTGCACTCGTACCAATCTCGAATGCTCTTGCGCCACGGGCTACAGCATCGTCTTAATTAATAAATACATTATTTAATTAAACAGTTTTTGGCAAAATTTTCGTTCAGCTCACATGGTTAAAAAGCAGAAAACTTTTTTTTCCAATCCTGCAAGGTTTTCATCTAACAGTGTATTACCAACGCCTGATAATAACTTATTATGGCGTTCAAAACAACAGTTACCAAGCGAATTATGGAAATACTTGATATTGATCATACGTCATTTATAATCAATTACCCCACGGATATTGGATTTCCTCCGCGCTTATCTGATGATGACTCTAGCAGTGGAAACGCATGAAGATTCTAATATATGACATATGGACGTGTTGAAGGGTCCACATATATTATAATAATTCCAGTTTCCTGAGACTCAAAAGACCATTGACACTAGTAAATGCGACTAAATATAACAAGATATAATATGTACTTATAGTATTTTCCTAATAAGATCATATGTGCCTCTACGGAGTGGAGGTTTGTATTAACAGATTTTTGTTTTTACGAGAAATCAATGATAGCCACTTACTCAACATATATAGCCCATACTCTGATTCTAAACATAGATTGAAAAAACAATATTTGTGTATTATTTGTCAGAACCATGATTCGAACGTGAGACCCACGACACAATAAGCCGACGCGTTAGGCGCTCGGCCATCATGAGCACATCAGACAAATAATGTCATCAGACAAATAATGTCCTTCTAAAGCGGACAAAACCGATCCAAATTAATTTTCAATAAAAAAATAGAATTAGTACTATAAACATGCGTTTTCTTTAATTATTGTAGGTACAATGCAGTTTCACCATATATTGACAGTTAACACCATAAAATAAGATAACTTTGTATATAGCTTTATATAGCAACCTGACTTGGAAAGGTATATGTTGAGCATAACGCGTGAATATCAAAAAATAAACAGATGGATAAGGAAGCTGACAAGAGTACGCGGTGTGATAGAGGTCACAAAGCAGATAACATGGCAATGAGCTGGACATGACTGCTGGATAAATGCCATCATACAGAAGTACCCAAGGGGCACTAAACGCCCACAGGGACACACTAAAACTCATTGGATAAACGAGCTCATAAAGTTCGGTAGATGTACGTGGCAGTAAAGAACTAGGGATCGAGAAGAGTGGAAAGAGCTAGGCCATACAGCAGTGGATCGACTGATGATGATATAGCTTTAAAATTATCAATCCATAAAAATATCTTTGTGTTATTTCCGTGCATGTGTTTTAATCGTATCAGAGACTACATTATAAAACATAATTTTTATTAATTCGATGTGTTATAAAATTTAATATACATAAGTACATTCACAAATATTGAGTTTTTAATAATTACGGATTAATGATTAAAAAAAACGTATGCATAATTTCCTCACATCTCAATGACAGCTACAATTAATAACATGATCTCACGGCATCCATTTTGAATCGGCGGCCATTTTGCGAAATGTTACATCAATTAAACGTGTGTTATCAAATTGACTAATTAACTTCTGATAATGATTTCCGCAGCTGGCAGGGCGGTGCTTGCGGAACCGAACCGCGCACACAGTGGGCACTACTTGTACCAACAACACATCGCGACCAAACGCATAATGCGTTGCAACTCTGCAACCAGTCGCAACATCTTGAAATCTCTTGCAACCTATCACTCATGTCGTCCCCGCTTGCAGAAATTGTGAACATTTTTTAAAACATTAAGCTTACATTGTTTATCTATATCAACCGCTATAATAATCATATAATCGCTGTTACTAATAATCTGTTAATATTTGAACTAACGTCTAAGGCTATACCTCAGTTGAGGCATGGTGTAAAAAGATCGTGGCTAGGCGATGCGCGGATTGCGGGTGCAAATGACGCATGCCGAACGAAATATAATTTGTCATATAAATCCAACATGCGTCCATTTAATGCTCTGTTTATTGTTATATTAGTAACAATAATATTATATTCATTGACATGTTTTCTTTTTCAAGTAAATGGGTAACGTTTTTAGTCATCTTTACACGATTTAAGAATTAATACCCCCGTCGCAATCACGAAACAAATTGACGTATTCACATCTCGACGTTCGCTCTCCGAATGCCAGCCGCCAACGAGTTCAAAATTTCGTCGCGCCTATAGTTGAAAATTATTTGCCCTTTCACTGATGTATCGTCTTAATGGGGTTCCTTATACCAGCAGAGGCACCTAGCGGAAAAATACAAGCTTGCAATTTGAGATCTTTATTTGATAATTTACAATTTCAAGTGTATTAATTAATAAATATGTGTCTGAAAACATTACAAAGTCAAAGATAAACTTACAATTGTAAAAAAATGTGATTTTGTTACATATTTATGTCACGTCTAACGTTATTATTACATTATATTATTATGGTCATATTTATTATTAAAATTTAGTTTATTAAGCTTTCAATTTTTCACCATTTAGATTATTGACTAATTCATCGTTTTAATATTTTTTATATTTATTTTAAATATCATCGATTTTTATAAAAATATAAATGTCTATAACTTGAAATACTCATCGGCCTATACCGTCGTGGGTCCTAGGTTCGAATCCTGGATCTGGCAAGTACATATATTGTTTTTCAATTTGTGTATGAGTCAGAGTATGGACCACATAGGTTGAGAAAGTGGCTGACATCCATTTCTCGTAAAATAAAATCTGTTAACACAAACCTCCACCCTGTGGAGGCCCATATTATGATCCTATTAGGATTGGACATGGTCGAAAGAAAAGAAGAATTTCTTATATGTACAAGCATTTTTTTTTCTCACCTTTTTGATTAGTTGTACCTAATAATATATTCTTTCTTATGTTACTATATTACACACTAAAAATAATGTTTATAAATAGTAAAATGATTCAAAACAACTGTAATACCATAATTATTTACGACATAAATAAAAAAATAATTTACAATAGAAAGATCCGGCAAAAAGACGGTTCAATCTTATGAAAATTAAGAAAAAAAATGTACTTGCTCTGGTTTCATACAGATTATAATAGTATCCTGATTACTTGCTGAGTTTCGGTGTGTTTCTAGGCATGTAATAATGATTAGGAATATGTTATATAATTTAATATTATTATAAAGGTTCGAGTCCACTCACATAGATCTAATCTCCGAGAGTTTCGATTAATGCAATAATCTGGTTTGTCACTCTAATGGACTCCTTGCGTTGCTTATCGAAGCAGAAACAGACAAACCAGTATGTAATGCATATGTGACCATATCACATCAGACGATACTATTTCACCTTCTGCACAACGATGAAAAACATCAGAAGAATTAATTATTGACTAGGAATAATATCGTAATAAATTCTTGGGTTTCTGCAACGAGCCCGAAAAGTTGAGGAAAGAAGGAGGGAGTAGAGTATACGTTTTATAACTATGCACTTTTTTTGCATGCTTCATTACACTGATACGCCTCTTTGCCTCGCAGAAAATTAGATCAAAATGATATTCACTTGTATTATTATATTATGTAGTAATAAATAAATATATAATATATGTAAGTATTTTTAGAATATATTACATCATTTTCATCCTAGAGTCGGAGTGAAAAGTTATAAAGCGTATACTCTACACGTGGTGGAAACCCAAGAACCTATTACGATAAAAAACAACCGTCTAAATGAACAAAATATAAAATATTTTTCACAAATTGATTAAATGTAGTTTATATATAGATTATATACCTATAGCGAGTAACATCAAAAGAACTATAATATGGTTGGGACAATTATGTTCGCTTTTTCCCACCTACCTCAAATCCCCAGATATTGTCGCAAGTCACCAGCAATTATGGGTCATCAATCGACCGTGATTGTAGTTACATGCAGTCACCTCAAGACAGCGGACGCGCCTTGGCTTGTTAAAGCTAAGCCGTTGTCAACTGATTGATTCGATTATATAGACTGCTTCAGAAGTTATTCGTGAACCACGGCCGGGTCAGCTTGATATAGTGTGACCGTCATCCAAGCGATACTTCTGAATGCCTGACAAGCCGTGATACCGGATTTTATCATTCATCAACTTCATTCATCAAAAGTGCATCGTCAAGTGCACGCAACAAACAATACCGCAATTCTGTATCAAATAGTAACGAACGTCTATTTATTTCATTAATAAACGTTATTTCATTCGACATTGTGACGTCCACTTGTCCTGACGCCCAGTTGACCCAGTGCCGAAAAGCTATGCATATTAATTGTTTGTATATTATCGTATCTTAATCGGATTGAATTAAGTTGGATTTAACTTTGTAATACTACTCGAGCATTGTGTCCGTTGTATCAAAGATGTGAACTGTGGTCACCGTATAAGGATAGGATTCCATGATGTAATATCGTTGCCGAGAAGATGTCGTCGCTCGGTAACCGACATAGAAAGAAGAATGTATTATTTTCTACATTGTTGAACGACTTATCCTGTCATAGATGTAACCGTTTTTTTCCATGCTGAATATAAATAATATTGGCATGGTTCATCTTTCGATGTGAGACGTAAACGCATAAGGAAAATGTTTTTTAAAGATTAATAATATATAAGCCAAAAAAGCACAACATAATTAAAAAAAAGAAAAAGCTATCGTCCCCTGTAAATGTACTTTGAGCTTTTGTGCTTGGACCTCAAGAAAATAAATCTAAAAAAATTAATAATGCAAAGTAAAACAGTCAAGACTTGGACAAAAATTAAATAAAATTCTGCCTAATTTGCCTTATTTTTCCATTTAAACTTATTATTATAAAATTGCTGTAATTAGAGTTGGGTATTTCCTGAGAAAATCTCAATCTCGAGATTCGGGATTTTCCGAAATGATGAAATTTTGAATTCTCGAGATTCCGGATTTCCAGAAAAGAATTCTCGAGATATCGGGAAATTTTAAAAAAACTTGTAAAAATCCTATCAGTGTAAAAACAGACGAATTTCAAAAAAATTAATTTTTTTATGTAAGAAGACAAACAAAATAGAATTATGAAAATATATAAAATATAATATTTCAAAACATTACTTATTAAAATAGAATATCAAAAAACACAGACTGTCAATCGCTGCGTCTGACAATCACGTACGCTTTTGAGACGCAAAATTCCCCGATGTTGCAAAATTTGCGCTCATCAGTCGCGATTATTATTAAACAATGTGTAGGAGAGACCGAAGTGTGTTGACACATTTCTTACATTTTTGGTCATTACTTGCTCAGTTTCACCACTAATACAATGAAAATGAACTTTTTGGATAGCATATTGCACCCTTTACTTTGCATTGCAGTATGGTAGCAATTAATTATTTATTAGTGAAAAAACCCATTTTAGGAGAAGCGTTACAACTCTTTTAACCCCCCTAGTACCGAGGTAAGTTGAAACAGCAAGTAGGGTGGGTTGAAACATTAAATTTTATGTAGATTTACATCATAATACAAGGCTATTTAACCGAAAAAAACTGTTTTGATTATTTTTCTGCACTTTTTTGACATCCATTAACGTAGTACATAAATCAATTAACATAACGGTCAAAACAATTCTTTGCGATCAATAAAATCAATTGATTAATTTATTAGGTTTTGATCTGTAGGGGTCGTCGATGTGAGGGCCAATGGTGTTGTGACGAGGAGAGATGAGAAGTCGTTGTCGTGATTATGAAGGGTGTGAGTTTATTTAAATTGCGTAAGTACATGTGTACAAATGTTACAATCAGGGGCGGCTCTACCTTAAGGGTTCATAGGGACCATCCCCACATGGTTATCACGTGGAGAATGCGTAAAAAACGTCCGATATTTTTATCATTGTCATAATATACCTACTTAATTAAATGATTAAATAAATTATTTAATTTATTTCGTCTATCTAAACCCGTCGCAATTTTAGAGAGATATTTATTATTATTATTATACAAATAAATAAAGCAATAATTGTAAATTATGTAATAACATAATAATGATTACGTGGTATTAAAATAACTTATTAAATTAAATACACCATATTTCACGGTGACACCTATGTACAAACTAAGAAAACTATGGCGTCTATGTTTCGCTGATCGGGGTCACTCAGTCCCATCCCGTTGCTGCGGTACAAATCTCTTTCTACAAAGTATGTGAATGCATCAGCGTTATTATACGCATACTAGGGACCGAATAGAATGACCCCATAGGTGAGTAAAAACGCTCATTGTATGCTGTTGTTCAAAACTAATGATGGTAAATCTATAATAATTATTATTATTAATTAAGTTTATATTTTTAAGCACGATTTTTAGATGTGATTAAGTAACGACTCAGATAATCATATTATTTATTCCGAAAAATTACTCATTTTCTCATTGATAAAATCATATTATTATAAGTAGCTTCGTACATAATGTACCTATAATAATTTCAGAATGTAGGTTAGTAGGTAGGTACACACTTGTACATATATTTGATAATTAATGACTAAACCCCACCACCTAGAAAGTCGTCGAGCCGCCACTGGTTACAATAATGCGAATCACAGCACAGAGCGATGTGCTTCGGTCGAAAACTTACAATCGAATAATTTTCTTTTTATCAATCATGACGTACTGATTATTATTTTATCAACTTATAATTATGTAATAATTAGGCTATTAACTAACTAAGTGAGAACATATATACAAAGATTATTGTCGCGTTCATTGATCTACAAAGTTAACTATAACTTGATACCTACATGGAAATGCCTATTAATTCAATTTGTAATATCGCCATAGATCAATAATTTAAAAGTATTTAAACGACTCTTATAACGTAATAGTATTAAGTCCGTTTTGATAAATAAAGAGTAATCATACCAAATGTACGTATTATAGTGATTCAGATAAACAGTGACCGATGGTCCAGTAATACCGAGAAAATATATACGAATAACTGCATAATCAATTCACCAGAGGGCCAATTAAGACGGCAGGACTACAGCATACTTGCAGTCATCATGACCAGCTTAACATCGATTGTGATCTTACCTTAACTTGAGGGAACAGGAACCGATTCTTAAGGCCGCTTCGAGGACCGTCACAGCGGCGTGGTAGTGGCCTGCTCCCAGCAACTCTTGCCCGACGACCTGTCGAAGAATAATGACATTATGGTAATTATTTGTACATAGAACATATCCTGAATTAAGGCGATTTACTTAATCTTTTCTCACTTTTTGACGAGGACATAATATACCTACTGTCCGACAACATTACCTCGTCGATAACCGGAAGTCGCTGTAGTCGCATATTCGCACTTCTCAGTGACGTACCAGTCGTGACGGCTACGCGTGTTTAAATAATGTATCGGCTCTCTTTTTAGGTGCGACTCCTTTTCTTCTTCGCAATAACCAAAAGTTTACAAATAGTAATTTTAATATCACCTCTTGTCGTTTTATATCAGTATATTTTTATTATAAAAAGCATCAAATTACGTAAATTGATAGATCTGTATACCATGAAAGCGTAAAATGATTTGATAAATTTAGGGACGTTCCTCATTTGAAACGGAAGTACGACTAACTGCATAGGAAAGGCTTGTTAGATCACAGTTTTAACACGTAGACAAGAAATTCTTGTTCGACAATAAATGTCAATTTCTAAAATCAGTGACGTCCCGTGGGAGTAGACAGGTTATGCATTGTTTAGGAGTGATACATTATAAAGAGCGGCGAATGATGGAATGAATACAAAATATGACAACTTTAAAGAGCAGTTGTGGTTTTTCATGAAGCAGACGATGATATAGCTTCATTAGAGAGTCATACCTAGTTTAACTTTAAGTCCCCTTAAGGGCGGCATTTGGTGTAGGGTTGTCACTGTAAAATATTGGATTAAATGTGTTTATTTAATCATATAATAGTTTCGGGACATAAACTTACCGATATCAACACGAAGGGACTCTGATCCAATTTCATGGCCTGCAGTTGCATGAAAGTCGGATGCAAGGCTGGCCTCAGCGGAGACTTCAGGGAGGCTTCGACGAGAGCTGCCAAGAGCTGGCGTGATCCCGCATTTTGTGCCAGCCCTGAGCTAAAAGCCGCCAGGGCTTCTCCGTGGCGTCCAAGGCATTGCAGAGCGACCCCTAAAAATATAAAATAATAGAAACACATTATTACAAATTATTTTTTAACATTTATTATCTAAATTATTGTATCCAAAAGGGATCATAATATGTCACTATGATATTAAATAATATTTATAGAATGATTTTAGTAAGGCAAATAAATTCTCTTTAAACACACATCTGAAAAATATAGAACCAATAGAAAAAATCTTCTTGAAAAAAATATGAGACCCAGCAGGATTCGAACCTGCGTCTCTCGGGAATCGCTCCCTGTGTTTTCAAATTATGTATGTATGTTCAATAAAAGAATGTTACATTCTTAAATCTTGTGAATTATTCATTGAATAGAAATAATAGTCAATTACCTATATTCTGTTTTCGATTTTGATTTCTGTTGACTGCATACGTAATATTACGATTGTAATGTGATTTTTAATCTAAATAACAGTTAAATTAATGAATTGTATTAAAACTTTTGTAGGTTTGTAACATAAAACAAAGCGTTTTGCGTTTAGTGTAGCCCTGCTAAATACATCTCAGAGTACTAGAGTGAATTTTAAACACAACTAAATTTTCAGAGGTAATTTAATCATTAACCTAAGTTTTTTAGTCACATTTTGTAATGTTACTTTCATATATTTAGGCTAGTATCTGTATAAGATGAATTTATTCATCGTCTTTAGCTAGACACTCTCTATATTTTTAAATAATTGTCGTACAGTTTATGATATATGCTAATATTGTAAGAGGGATATAATATGCATTATGGGGTATACAAAAATCGCTAAACAACCTTCATAAGGCTTTTCTCATCATATTTGACCCAAATACTCTATGAATCAACTCATATTTGTTTAGTGACTATGGATACCATCAAAATAATAAATTTAAGCGATCTATTTCCCCCATATCGAATGAAAAGTTGTCTGTTGCTAATATTCGAAATTTAAAAACAGCATAATATTCCCAATGGAATCATTTCCAACCAAAATAATCTGATTTATTTATATTAATGAATACCAACACAACAAGTACTTAAGGGTCATAGTTTATAATTAATAGGTACATGAAATAAGTAATTAGTTAGATGTATATTTTTACCTTGTCGATAATAAGCTTTGGGCCAAGTGGGGCACAGTTCTCTTGCGCGTATAGCATCTTGTAGTGCAGCAGAAAACTGTCCTTGTTTTAGTCTTGCAGCAGATCTATAAGAAAAAAATGTTTATTTTTATATTAGTATATTTTAAAACAATTATCAATATTTCTGCTTTACAAAATTTTACGTTAGTAAGTTGAGTTCGCAAGATGGCGTAACATGAAAATATTCAAAAATAGGTTAGACAAAAATGGATATTTACGTTTATTTAATTTTTTGACACTACACTAGGTTGCGAGGAAAACTATTACAGTATATAGTGAAAGAATTACAGAAACATCTAATCTTGATTATACTAACATAGACCCCTCTAAACCAAATCGCCCCGCACTACATTCAGCCTTAATCGAGCGTATCACGAGATCCTACGTTTGGTGTGAAGCATTAGCAGATTTTTTCCCCCTGGTAATGTTTCAGGAGCAGATACCCAAGACTGAGATCACCCCGCTCTCAAGTGAGTTTTGACTGAGTTGACTTAAGTTAATTAAAAGTGCCATTCATGGTGGAGAAATGCGCGAAAAACTAACATAAAAGAAAATGAATTCAATTATAAATATAATACAAAAACAACGCTAAACAATGCAGAAATACAAAAACTATGTGAAGAGATCTTCACGTCTGTAATAAGATGGCGCATTTAAAAAAAAATATAAAGTTGGCTTTTGTGGCGACCAGGTCGGACGGCTCGATGATCCCAGCAGCTGGTTGGACCGATTTGAGCATGTTTTCAACTCGGATATTCCCAGAGGATATGACTTGCATCCTGTACTTATCCACTACATTGACATCTTCGTCGGGTGACAAGTCCAAGCTCAAAGAGCTTGGCAGCGAATCCACTATGGCCAGTCAAAAACTGACTGTTGTTCTGGTCAGGAGTCAATTTGATTATCTGCGATCGCCACTGTACATTGGGGAAAAACAAATATGTATGCCTGTCTTTGGTGGAAGCATCCCAGTTTCGCTGCTAAGCTTGACAAAATCACATTTATGTTTTGTGATCTCACCGGGATTCAAACGCGGAATCGATGAAAAGCTAGCACATATTTTGACTACAACTACCACCACACCCAGATAATAAAAGAGAATAAGAAAAAAATATTACTCTAGGTAATAAAGAAATATTCACCTATTGCTATAAAGAATATGATTAGCAGGGTCCAGGGTCAGAGCATCGGAGTATAGAGCAACGGCCGTGGCATAGTCTCCAGCCTGGCAAGCAGCATTCGACAGGCGCACCTTCTCCACGAAGAGCGCCCTCGAAGCCGCTGGAAGCTCGGACGTGCCTTCTGGTTCCACCTGAAATAAAACAAACGATACAATTAAATCATTGAATGCAGTACTTGGCACTTGTACAAATTGTTGTACAGTAGTGTGCATACATTTTATAAATGTACCGAAGGTAGGTACTATTGAAGGTAGGTAGATCATTTACCTGATTGATAAGAGTTTGAAGTGAGTACCTCTGTTTAAATTTAATTATAAGAAATCGATAGGGTTCGACGCGGACGACACGGCTGCCGTGTCCCCGTTAAATGGCCATTAGATGCAATTAGCATGTTATTTAAATGTGATTTTTAAAAATTAATGAAAGGGTACGCAGTTATTATGTTAGGTGAGAGTACTCACCCGGAAGTACAAGATGTGACTTCGATTCCGATTCGGTCCAACATTTTTTCTAGGTATGAATGTTTCCAATGTATTTCAAAATTATGTGTTTTCTATTATTGTTTATTTGCGATAATACTGTGGTTATGGCTACACTGTCTACATTCGGGCATATTTCGTTCGCTAGGTGAACACGTCGCAGTGCACGCGTAGCCTGCAAATTGCCAGCCTTAAACTGATTTCGAAATTTACGTTTTTCGTGATGAAAATACTCGTATCCGGAAATTTGTACGTAAACAGTTCACCGCAGAACACTTATTTGTGCGCCGCAGTACGTGAAACATGAGTTCGTGTCACATTTAATCAAATGACGAGTTCTTTGTTGAACATTTTTCACCGTGGAGTATATTTGTACGTATGCTACAACAAATGTATTCCACGGTGAAATGTTCAACGAAGAACTACACGTCATTTGATAAAATGTTATACGAACTCATGTTTCACGTACTGCGGCAAACGAATAAGTGTCCCACGATGAACTGCATACGTACAACTTACATGTAATCTCACGCCAGTGTTACCAGCCGAATGATTCCGGAAAAAAATGTATAATATTAAATTATACTATAATTTTACGCCAAATAAGGCAAAGAAACTACATGTAAGTTAGAAGGATTCAAACAAAAAATGTTCGGTTTACTATATTTTTTATATCTTTGTGTTAAAACCCGCATTATGAAGGATTACAACACTGCTTCCAGTGAAGAATTGAAAACTATCTGATATACAAGTGTACACAGTTGGCACGGTGCGTAACACGCTTTCCAACTAAAGCATACGCAAAACTAACTCGGTGTTAAAACCAGCAATAAAAGTTGAAGTGAAGTGGATAATGAAGCGATCAAATGTATAAATAGTTTATAATATTGAAAGGTGGGAAATGAGTTGATTTAATAGTAAATAGACAGAGACTATTGCTGATGATGAACGCATACGCATGATCAGCGAGTACAATCTCCAGGGTCCAGGTATGGCATTGAACTTTGCCGCTGGTAATTAATTGACCACGCCCAATTCTGGTGAAATTTATGTCCCTGCTGCACGGAATCGCCGCCCATACGTCTGACGCAACTTGACCACCACAACACTCCGAGTTCAATTATGATTTCATCTCACCTTTGGTCATTAACATTGTCGTGATGGACAGTTAAACATTTTTTAGCTTTTTTTCCTTGTAACACAATTATCATTATTCTTTCAAACATTTTTGAACACGAGAGTTATTCAAAGCCTGGATCCAAATTCACAAAGCACTTATACCTACTTTATTTTTTACTTTAAACTAGCGATGCCACGCGACTTCGTCCGCGTAAAATGCGGAAAACGTATACATACCTAGTATACAATAATATATTATATATCAGAAGTGAAGGGTGGAGGGGAGGTAAGCTGTTAAAATTTGGCCTAAATAGTGCACATTAGAGTTTGTAAGTCACTCGTATTTGGTTTTATTGAACTAAAAGCGGAAAGCAGAAACATTTGTCATAACTAAAATTTCCTTAGCAGAAAACACTATGCAGAAACATTGTCCTTAGTTAAGATCATTTCTCTTGAAAATAATACCATATTTAAAAATTCTCTTTCCTATAGTTTAGGTAAATTATTTTATAATTGTTAAACGATGACAAAAATATGACAACTGCATTTTATAAATGCAATAACTATAAATACATATTAATATTTAATTATAGTTCTCTTGTGTTACCGTTATAAGTCATTATACGTGATTCCACAGGCACCGCAAGATATTTTTTTAACATGGTAACACTAGCGTCAAGTGTCATTCTATCATCTGGCACCTTGTAATTCTGCGGGCTGGCGTATAAAAGTAAAATAATATTCTGCAAGTACATGCCAAACGAATTAACACTATCAATATCCCCATATTGATATACATTGTTAAATGAATTTGAGTGTATGGACTGTTTTACAGACATGCGAATTTATTTTGATAGCAGCTGTCAGTGGTAAATGGTAATACAGAAGGGGGCGTGTTTATAACAAAAGTAGTCTATGGTTAAGGATTCCTTAACTCTATACTCAGGATTGTCTATAGGATCGAAATCGATTGTGCATGCCGCTCTAAGATTACAATTTACAGATGGTATTGGTTAGTTTTAAGTATTCAATGAAACCCTGCGAAACCAAACAACAGTAATAGTCCAAAAATACTCGTTATCTATAAAATATCTAAAATTATGCCATTAAATCATATATAATACCTGTTTGATATTTTGTAGACAGAATAATATTTTCTATCTATTATAGTTTAGTTTAGGCAGGGCTTAATGAAATAAAAATAAAACAACACGTGGAGGTAATTTGTATTTCTAATTCAACGAAAACAAATAAATATGAATGGAAAAGTATGCACAATTTTGTCGTATCGCCCAAAATATACCAAAACTATTATAGTTTGGTTATGCAAGGTTTAATTGATTTTTAAAAACTAACCAACACCATATGTAAATTTTAGTCTTAGTTCAATAAAAACAAATACGTATGACTAACAAAGTGTAATGTGTACTATTTATGTCAAAGCTTAACAGCTTACCTCCACCCTTCGCCACTGATATAATATATAATATGAGTGCTGAAGTGAGACCGGAGCGCATCGGGCCTTCTTCAAACAGATATTCCTTGTCAACATTTTTTATAATATTTTGGAATCACGTGAATATAAAAAGGAAATGTCGTTATTTTTAACTTAAATATGAAGGTTTCTTTATTCATGTGTAGTAAACTGTGCGAAAATTTAAAGAAGCGATTAGTCAGTCCAATTCCGAACTACATAATATATTACGGGGAACAATATTTTCTTTTCATTTTGTGCGGTAAAGTCCGATGTTTTGCATGCTGGCGAAAATTGGGAAAACAGGGGAAAAATAAACCTATTTTAGTTTCGTAATAATCGATTTCTATTGCATCAATTCAAGTCAATTAGCACCGTAAAGTGACAACAACATCTCTTGCTTACGTTTGAAGAATGAGATGACAGTCAGTGTAAACAGTTATTATCGCGATACTTGAATTGGTGCCAGTAAATCCATGCATGTGTACAGGCACTTTAAAGATAATACGATTAGAAATAGTAAAGATTGGATTTATAATGTTCCATTTCTGAAAAATAATTAAGCAAGTTAATAATATGAAGGTATTTAGTAAAAAAGAGATTATTAATAAAATGTTTTTGAACTCGTTCCAACCTATTGACATGGGCAAATTAGTGAGTTTTAATAAACTATTTCTTTTATTCAACGAATAAGACACAAGATTTCAGAATGTAGCATTCTATATACTGAATATACATAATTTAAAAACATCGCATGCATATACACACTAGAAAAATCGATTTTGTAGAAAAAAATACGACACCCGACGGGACTTGAACCTGTATCTGCTGGATTGGCGCCAGTATGTTTTACCAATTAAACTATGGGCGCCTTAGATAATTACGACGATTTTAACTAGTAGTTGTTACATGAACATTCGTTATAAGGTTGGTTATCGGTTTTAGTATATTAAATTAAAGTAGGTATCAATAATTAATTCCTTAATTACTAACCGACGTCGCGGATTACTCCATAATTTAATTTACTTTGTAATGTACTTAGACATGCTAACAATTTTAATGAACTATTTCTTTTATTCAACGAATAAGACACAAGATTACAGAATGTAACATTCTATATTCTAAATATATATAATTTGAAAATATCTCATGTATATACACACTAGAAAAAATCCAGCATATACAGGTTCATGTCCTGTCGGGTGTCGTATTTTTTCTACAAAAACGTTTTTTTCTAGTGTGTATATGCATGAGATGTTTTCAAATTATGTATAGTGTAGTGAGTATTCCATTCATACCGATCTACAGTACTCTAGTTGTGATCGGACCAGAATGAAACAGGATCCAGCAGGATTTGAACGCAAATCCTCTGTAGATATAGAGCGCAAAGTAAGTGGATTAAAATAGATAAATATCTCGCTTTATTTGCAGTTTTTTTAATAAATAAAATTCGTGTAGATTTTTTTCTGCATAATTTCATAAAATAAAAAAGTTGTTTGTTCGCTTCCTAAAAAATAAGTAATCACGATTTATTTCAGAAATATTGTAATGCATGCCTACTTGAAGCGGCAAGTTCACGGTTATTATTGCATCGATCTGGACGGAGCTTTACAGTTAACATCGAATAGATAACGTACAGTAAAGCGATGTTGTACATCTGGCTAATTACATACCGAGCGCGTTCACTAGACATCAGTTTGATGAACGAGACCAAATTCCTCAGAGACCGTATCATGCCAAGAACTAATTTTTAAACGCGCACCTATCTATGAGAAACGAGGCGTTTTTAAATGTAGCTTATTATGTTATAAGACATTACAAAACCCACTATGATTTTTCTTCCATTACTCTACAAGTCTACAGCTACACTCTACAGTACTCTACACTCTTAAAATCCATTAGTCGGGCACTTACCCTGACGTTACGAACTTTAGACACATTCAAAATTGTCCTTGTTGATGAGTACCTACTCAAATAATTTGAACTCTATAGTTGTGATTATAAATAGAGATACACGTCGCGTACTGTCATGCTGTCACGGTGACAAATTTGGTTTATGGTTTCGTCATTTTGCAGAATTTTTTGAACTATCACCATCTATATAAATTCAATCACGGAGAGTGCTAACTCTAATGTATTCGTATTTTGAATTATTATTCATTATTCATGCTAATTAAAATTAATCTTAACAGTTTCTACGTGTGCGTACGTTAAAATTACTTGCGATATTACATCCGTAGATAATATTTTGAACAGAACCCAAGCTGCAGACCATAGATAATAGACACCATTCTTATAGAAAATACATAGTGCTAACCGCTAAAAACAAAAAAAACATTTCGAAAACACCCGATTTTGACATGAGTCGAAAATGTGTAGGCATGTAGAAATGATAAAAAACGTTCATTAAGTCATCCGGGTGTCGATGCAGTGCGGTACGCGTGAGGTGACCTCATTCATGTTCTGGTGATTTCGGCAGATCTTTCTAACTGTCAAGGTTCTTTTAAAGGTTCAAAATGTGCTACGGAATGAGACTCTGATAACATTTTAAACATCAAGAAAAACGACATTACACACTTTCTTCCACGTAGCGGCAGCTTACTGTAACGTGACGTCGATGGTTTTCGCAGGGTTTAATTAAATTTTATAAACTAACCAACATCCTCTGTAAACTGTGGTCTTATTTCAATGAAAACAAATACGTACGACCGACAAAGTGTACTGTGCACTATTTATGGCAGATCTTTATAGCCTACCTCCGTACCTCCACCCTTCGCCACTGGGTCATATTATATTATATGCATGTCAGCATGTGTTATTTTTTTCGCCAATCCTCCTGTGTCCTAACGCCAAATGTCCATGTTATAAAAATAAACACTGTTTGTAGGTATTTAAAGCCGATATCTACCTGCATTGTAATGAGGGTTATTCTTGGTACCAAGAATAATATATTTAATTTTAAAAAGTTCATGACGTGATGCTTGATACTAAACACTCGAAATACAAAAAACGAGAAATAAATACGTTTGTATATTATAAATACAAAACAAAACACCACGGTGAAGAGGTAAGATGAAAAAAAGGTGAAAACCGTGAGGCGCGGGTCAAAGGGTAAACTGCCCACAAACTCGGGAGGTTCGTATTAATTTACAGTGCAACTACTCTCAAACTGGGGCTCCCGTCTGCAATAATTGTTATTTCTTTTATAATAATGCACTAACATCTCTAAAACGATATATTATTGGGATTAATTAATTAATAGGAATGAGGATTCAATCTAATATATAAAAATAATATTTGTTTGTGTGTTTGTTTGTTTGTTTGTTTGTTCGTATTGAATGCACTGCCATACCGTTCATCCGATTGCGATAAAACTTTGTTAACTTATTGATTGCACTCTCGTGAAGAGTATAGGCAATATCTTATATATAAAAATGAATGTCTGTCTGTCTGTCTGTCTGTATGCCTGTTTGTCTGTCTGTCTTTCTGTCTGTCCCGTATGCGTTCCTATACCATTCATCGGATTACGATGAAATTTTGGTAAGTGGTTGTATGTACACCCGCAAAGGTTTCTGAATTAGAAAAATCATCATCTTCTTCTTCTTCATCATTCTATTTTCTTTTATTCGTATGGTTCCTATACCATTCATCCGATTGCAACGAAACTTTCGTCAGTTATTGTACACACACCCGCAAAGGCTTCTAAATTAGAAAAACCATCTTCTTCTACTTCTTCTTCATTATATCTTCTTTTATTCGTATGGTTCCTGTACCATTCATCCGATTGCGATGAAACCTTCGTCAGTTGTTGTGGTAACGCCCGCAAAGGTTTCTCAATAAGTACCTACAACTATATTCTTCTTCTTCATCATTATATCTTCTTTTATTTGTATGGTCCCTATACCATTCATCCGATTGCGATGAAACTTTCGTTAGTGGTTGTGCCAACACCTGCAAAGGTTTCTGAATTAGTACAACCATCTTCTTCTTCTTCTTCATTATATCTTATGGTTCCTATACCATTCATCCGATTGCGATGAAACCTTCGTCAGTTGTTGTGGTAACATCCGCAAAGGTTTCTGAATAAGTACAACCATCTTCTTCTTCTTCTTCATTATATCTTATGGTTCCTATACTTTATACATTATTCTTTATACTTTATACATTATTCGTACGGTTCCTATACCATTCATCCGATTGCGATGAAACCTTCGTCAGTTGTCGTGGTAACACCCGCAAAGGTTTTTGAATAAGTACAACCATCTCCTTCTTCTTCTTCTTCTTCATCATTCTATCTTCTTTTATTTGTATGTTCGCTATACCATTCTTTCGATTGCGATGAAACTTTCGTTAGTGGTTGTGCCAACACCTGCAAAGGTTTCTGTATTAGTACAACCATCTTCTTCTTCTTCTTCTTCATTATATCTTCTTTTATTCGTATGGTTCCTACACTAATCATCCGATTGCGATGAAACCTTCGTCAGTTGTTGTGGTAACACCCGCAAAGGTTTCTGAATTAATACAACCATCTTCTTCTTTTATTTTATATTCTTCCATTCATCCGATTGCAATAAAACTTTCGTCAATAATTGTGCCAAAACCTGCAAAGGTTTCTGAATTAGAATAACCATCTCTTTCTTCTTCTATTCGCAATGAAACTTTGGTGAGTTGTCGTGCGCATGCCCACGAAGATTTCTGGATTAGAAAATCATCTACTTCTTCTATTCGTATGCGTTCCTATAACATTCAACCGATTGCGATGAAACTTTTGTGAGTTGTTGTGCGTACACCTGCGAAGGTTTCTAAATTAGTATTATATAAAATACAACGTTTATTGTTTGTTTGTTCCATGCAATTTTGATTTTTTTTTTACTACATATTAATAACGTTTGCATCATAGACTATAGACACATCTAGACACCACCCGTTGCATTGCTAAATGAAGCTGCGTGCCATGCGTTTGGTTTGTGAGCAAGCGAACGCATTTGTCTACAAATGTTCGAGACCATAGACCATTTCGGTAGTGCTCGCCCAAAGTGCTCGCACTAGACGCTCAGAATTAAAATATAATTTTCTATTTTTTTACGTTATATAGTATTTTTAAGCGGTCAAAATGCAACCATTAGGTAAAGATATCCATAATTTAAGTTATTTTAAAGAAACACTAGGTCACTGATAATATAATATTATAATACACAAATAAATTATCATGAACATGTATCAACTTACCTATGAAACGTAATACCATATTCTTGCTTATCAGTACGGCTACCATATTTTAATACAACACACAGAACCATCTTTCCTACTTAATTAACAAAAAATATTTACCATTGACTTTATGTCTAACACAAAAAATAGCAATTTAGCAACACGAGCTACGATGCTACGTGAAGCGATTCTCCACGATTTGTTGGCGATACTTTTGGAAACTAACGAAAACATATGTAGACCTTTTATCTTACTCTAGCGCGTGTCGCAGAAATTATAAGGGTGCCGAATCCTTTCTCACTCGCACTCATGCATCGTTTTTGTTCAGGCCTTGGTTTGCATACTTTGGATTCGATTTTAATTTAGTGGTCTTTTGTTTGACCTATACTCCTATTAGAATTATTTTCATATTGCCATATTGTATAACACAGATATCTTAATATTAAAAAAAAAATTACCTCTTATTATTTTTTAAATATCTAAGATAAATATAGCCACGAAGCGACCCTGTGCGAAGCCGGGTACTTCAGCTAGTAATTTATAAAATGTATTTAGCATTAAACTTGATGTTTACCAAAATAATAATAAATAATTTTACTGTGGTGAAATTTCTCAATTAGTATTGGTGCCAAAATTTATGTTTATCTAATACTAGAGATATCCTGCAATTTGATTTTTTTTTACCAAATTAATGAGATTTACCACGATTGGATCTAGGCGCGTGCTTATTTAACCGCACCTCACGTCACCATTCCACCGTGGCTACCTAACCACTTTACATACAATTGATGAATTTTTGCAAGTGAGTTGTTTTTGTGGGTGAGTTTCTTTTTTTTGGAAACTTTTGAGAAAAATGAAAAATTAAATTAAATTAAAGTTTTGAGTAGGTATTTCATTTGAGTTATTATTTACGACCCAGGTTTCGTCTTTCGGCATCGTCACACATTATGCGGACTCACTAATAGTCAAAATGCCCACTGACACAGTAAACGGTAAAGTCTTCTTATTTACGTAATAAACTAATACAAAAAAAGAAGCTAAAAAAATTAAAACCTATAAAAATAAATTTGGAATAATTTAAATGTTTGTAAAAAATTCGTAGTAGATACATTAAATTAGCTGCCCACTATTAATACATTCAGTAAGCACATCAGTCAAGTGAGTGTGTATTTACCATTGGTGAGTGCTAATAGTGCCTTAAGATGCCGAAAGCCGAAACCAGAATTGCAAAGAACAACTGAAATGGAATAGTACAAAACTTTAGAATTACAATTTAACTTTATTTATGTTTTCGCTGTAAAAGGGGTTCTTGTCATTGCCAGTTGGAGAAACTTAAATTTACAAAAAGGCAAATTTTTGTTTATACCTCAACACTGCACTGAGGCGTAGAATTTATTTGATTGGAAACGGAGATAGTGTTATTTTTTTGATGGTGTTTTCGTGATTTTTTAAACGTATTCGAAATGAGTTAAAATTTCAGATGAATAATACTTGTAGCTTGTAGTATGTAGGGACGGACTTATAACACTTTCAGGCATTTGGTAAAATCACGGAACAGATTAATAAAATTTAAATGAGAAAGCCAGTCATCAAGGCTTTGAAGGTAATTTCAGTTTACGATGACGTACACGCCATTAAACGAAAAAATACAAAGCCGGCCTGAATATCCTCAAATATTCCAAATTTTGAATGAACATTTCATTTACGTGACAAATTTTAATGCATATTATGACATAACATTCATTAACATGTGTTTATGTTTACCACTTATTTCTCCGCACTCGAGAATTACACCTAGTTACAGCCTTACTCAAAAGGCAACTGACTTCACATTAATATTATATTCCCTGATCAGGTCACAAAACGCAAGAAAGACAAAACCCGCTGAGTATCCTCAAACATTACCAATATTGAATGCGCGTTTCGTCTACGTCTACATGATTAAAATATCATATTTTTTAACTCGTATTTATGTTTATCTCTTATTTCTCCGTACTCGAAAATTACACCTAGTGACAGGCTCACTCAAAAAACAACGGACATCCCATTAGTATTATATTCCCTGATCAGGTCACAAAACGCAAGAAAGACAAAACCCGCTGAGTATCCTCAAACATTACCAATATTGAATGCGCGTTTCGTCTACGTCTACATGATTAAAATATCATATTTTTTAACTCGTATTTATGTTTATCTCTTATTTCTCCGTACTCGAAAATTACACCTAGTGACAGGCTCACTCAAAAAACAACGGACATCCCATTAGTATTATATTCCCTGACCAGGCTACAAAACGCAAGAAATACTAATCCCCCTGAGTATCATCAAATATTACCAATATTGAATGCGCGTTTAGTCTACGTGATAAACTTTATTGAATATTACGGTACAGGCGTAAATATTGAAAATAACAATTTATCCCATATTTCTCCATACTTACTCGAAAATTGTACTTTCTCATAGTCATACATAGAAGGAAACCTCGGTTTACGACTACGCTTATGACGTTCAGGCCATAAAACGCCAAAAATTTAACCCTTGCCTGAGGTACCTACCAATATTGATTTCATTTACGTGACAAACTTTAATGCATATTATGTATGATATGGAACTATTGAAAATAACATATTTTTAACACGTATTTAAGTTGATATCATATTTCTACACACTCAATAATTACACCGTGTTACACCCTCGCTAAACAATTAATGTATGTATAATAATTTTTCGTAACACAACAGAAACATATTAAACATTCTATTTTTTTTAAATAATGTTTTTGATATGTGAATAAAAATTATGTACCTACAGGTATTCAATAAAGAATGCTACATTTTAAAATATTATATTTTTCGGGATGGTTTTTGTCAATAATAGTAGGCATATGTATAGGAAATGAGTCGTGAAAATGGAAAATACATGTACGTCGAGATGTTATGTAATGTGATTTTGAAATAGAAGCATTAACCATTCCTATTACTATTTACTTAACCATCTGATTGGATAGTCGTTTTAAAATTAAATATGAGGAAGCCTGCGTGACCTTGTTTTATCATTCGATTCGTATTGCATCACTGCCGCAGGAGTGAGAGAAAATGAATGAGTGAAAACCCGCGCTTTAATTGAACCGTAGTTTAGTTTTACTGTCACGCAGTAGACTCTTTGGGCAGTAGGTGATTACTGCAATGAGTAGTCAAAAGAATTGATAATTTTCTCAATGAATGGGAACTTGAATATTTCATTTCACATAAGTGTTAATATAATAAATATAATTTTTGATGCCTCAGTTTTATACTCAGCCAAATATAATACGTTTTTTTTAAAGTTAAATAATGTCAATGGGAGAGTAATAGTATGGTAGACAACTTCCTGTGTTGATATTGGATAGTAGATCATGCTTAATATAAGTGGGCGAAGGGTGACTTTTGGAAAGATGTAGGCTGTGGGGATAAGGGAAAAAGCACACACTTGTCATGTATACTTACGGGAAATAAGAAGATAAGACGATATTAGGTAGACGTAGACATTTTCGGTGACTTGCTATGTATTTTGTATGAAATTAGTATTATCGTTCGATATTGAAATTCTTAATACGCAGAGGTTGCTAATAAGGCATCTCATTTTGAGAATGGAACTCTTTTCTCAATTCTAGTTTTTAAATAATTTTGTTAAATCTTGAAAGTGTTGGAAAAGAAGTATACTATTTTCCATCGCGTAGTTATTGTAAAATAGCAAAATGTATGCCCCTTATACTAAGGTTTTTTTCTCTTTGGCTTGCCAACAAAATTCCAATAATAAGCAAGCATTGATGGTGATTATTATTTTTGGTTCACAGAAACAATGAAACACCTTATAATCATATTGATTTTTTAATGTCATATAATTTAAATTTATTTGTTATACCATAACTACCTATCGTACTGTACACGATTATGTTGTATTTTTGTAATATCTTTATATGGGTTACAACGATTCGGCGCCGCCAATTGAACGCCACCAGTTGGACGCCGCCGACTGGACGCCGCCAACTGACAACATCGGAATAAAGCGAGGTGTGTGATTGTTGTAAAATACTCATATCGATATGCTCTTTCATATTTCAATATTGCATCGAATCGATCGATATTTCGCAATTTACGCAATGTATTTCAACGATAAATCGATGTTATATTATAGAGAATCGTCTTAAACCTATCTTTTTATAGATTGAGAGTACTTACATATACCACGGAAAAGTGCTTGTCAGGAAGGCATTAATTATTACTGTGTACAAATTGCTTCGAATACTGATATATTCCACTTTCGTGAGAGTGAACGTCATGACTCGAACAAGGTGGGGGTTAATAGTACTTTAGCCTGGAGGCCCGCGTTAAAGAGAGACCCCAGCGTGACGGGTCGAATATATAAGTGAGATAAACATCACGAATTTGTGTTAATAGTAAAGAAAGTCTCCTGCGACGCTATTTTATCTATAAATTATTAAAACTTTTAGATACCTATACCTATGGTTGTACGATGCAATTTTTTATTATCATGTGTCGATACTCGACAATTCCATAGTTCAAAAATAATACAAAAAACTACAAAAATAGAGTGCCATTAATTTGACCTCGAACGACATTAATTGCAAAACACTATTGTAGAACGTCACACTGCCTTTAACTTTGGAGGCCCGCGTCAGGATGTGAGGACTATGATGGACGTTGTTTTATTAGTTTTAAGACATGGCCTAAGCTTACTGTCCGACAAGAAGATCTAGGCAATAACCGGAAGTCGCTGTAGTCAAAGTGCGATAAACTGAATAGGAGGGGCTTGTTAGTTTAAAGTTTTAACACGTGGACAACTCGTCGATAACCGGAAGTCGTCGAAGTGCGGTTAAAAAGAGGAGGGGCTTATTAGTTCACAGTTGACAAGAAGATCTTGTTCCATGGTAGTCGGTGTAATTTTTATGATTTTAAATTTGTTGTTCCCATCACGCGTGTTCGTATAAATATTGTTGGGAGGTCTTATTTAAAATTGTCTTACAAATCAGTTGCGTCGTTTGCATAAAAAAACCGCCACAGGTTTTGATTTTTTATAAAATCAATACAGAAATTTAAAAAATGGTATACATAGTGATAGAGCACTGCTTGTTTGGGAAGTTTAGCTGGTCATTCAGCAGGAGATCTCCAGCCAGCCGAGCTGTACTACGTGCCGAGGCGAGCCATTTAATCGTGTGTATTACTCGCCGGTGCGTGACCATGCTCGCATATAATATACGTCAATATATACACAATATACGCTCGGTTCGCGCATGCATACGTCCGCGTTCGTGCGCAGGTCCGCCCAGCCAATTTGTTCGTTCCCGCGCAAAAGCAATTAGCCCCCAATCGCGAGCGGGTATCATTTCAAATACATATTATTTCGTATGCTTCAAATGTGAAATAATTGATACTTTGTACACTCAATTTGCAGGAACGCCGTTGTTGTTATGGGGCCGGCATCGGACGAAGGAAACGAAGATAAATACGTGATGGAACGAGCAAATAACATAACATAGCGCAAATTTAAATCTCTATAAAATTCTTATTATTTCCATAGATACTGATCTATAGATCAAACTAGTAGTCGCACATGTAATATCATCTCGACTGCAGCCAATTACATTAATATGGACGAAGCATCTGGAAAAAAATGACACTCACTTTTTTGTCGGGTCTGCCGAATGGCATAATCTGTTCTAACGCCATTACAATAAAGGTGATATTGCTATAAATTCCCGATGCTTTTTCTCGGGTCTGCCGAATGGTTCGATTCGAACGGGTTCGCTCAAATGAACATTGACACTAAATACACTGTTCTAACGCCATTACAATAAAGGTGGTATTGCTATAAATTCCCGACGCGTGATATCGCATAATGGAAATTGCGTGAGGTCTACCTATACACGTGGGAATGTCGCTATGCACGAATTTACTTGCTAGCTACTGTATTAAGTGCGTTGTCCAATAATGTCATTGACTGCAGCACGTCGAATTTGTCGATGTGGTGTTGATGTCATTCACAAAACTCATTATTATTTATTTCCAACACATTTTCCAACCATGTCCGATTCTAATCATAGATCATAATATATGGGACTCCACGGAGTGGAAGTTTGTATTAACAGATTTTGTTTTTACGAGAAATGTATGTCAGTCAGTTGCTCAAACTATTTGGTCCATACTCTGACTCATGCACAGATTGAAAAACAATATGTGTACTTGCCAAACCCAGGATTTGTACCTGGGACCCACGGCGTTATAGGCCGACGCTTAAGCTGCGTGGCAATTGTGGGCGACATATATTATGAAATAAAATTTATAAAATAAGATAAAGCACACAAATTAATAATAATATAATTATATTTATGTTATCCTTACTATCTATCTTGTTAGGCTTAACTATATTATAATGTATACATGTAAACTTTGCTGGTTGCAATAACTTTCCATTATTATATTTTAATTTTTTATAATCAATATGTAACTGTTTGTTTCCTTAATAAATAATAAAAAAAAATATTACAGTCAGTAACGTCCCTAATCAAAGTACCACCCTAAGGCAGACTTAGAAAGCCATCCCCTTTCATGTTTAATCTCAAAGTGTATGCAAAGTTGTTTCCTACATACATATTATATATATATATTACATACCTACCTATTTTATAGTTTTAAACAAATGCAACCGAATTTTTTGAAAAATTATATATATTATAACATCCACTGAATTAGAGCATTTGTAACAAATCTACTCTCAAAAAACGGTGATTTTAGGTACACGCGGCACTGATAAGTTTGGAGACCCCCATGTACAAAAGCTTTCAACGTATATTACAATACAAAAACATGATACAATTCCGTACGGATTATTACAGCCTTTGAACGCATGAGTATTGGTGATAAACATATTAATTTCTCTGTCAGCTGTTGTTTATGGAATGTAATATAACATTTATTTTTATTGCACAAAATAATAGATAAAATTTTATTACAATAAAACGATTGTCAAAATATAATTATTTATCCTACGCGCAGTAGTGGATTTAAAAATGGTGATAATGATAAATCGATTTGTATGTATGCGTTCATCGAAATACCAACACCTGTCCGCCGGGCTGACCTTAACGTCCAAAAGTCGATTATCATATTGTTTAATTAACCCGCGGAGTACTTGCATCAAAATAATATCTGGATGTTTTCCCAAATGAATTTTTAATTCTTAGAACACTCGCTTATTCTTATTAAACAACACAATGCCTCGCCTTATTGCTGACTAATGCACACTATTAAGTAATATCGCATATCATCGGATCTACATTATAATATTATTATACAACCTGGGACGATGTAGCAGGTACCAGGCCGTCTGCTGATAAATAAAATAATTAAAGATAAACCGATGTAAGTTTTTACCAAGGTGCGTTGTCTGATTTCGGGTTCTCAAGGGTAAGATATTACCAGTTAGGGCATGCAAAATTACCGGTGAAAATAATAACCGAAAACCGGTAAGTAAATACCGGTAATTGAGTTGTATAAAAACAAAAACGCCACTGTTCTTCAGTCATATCGTGAGAAATCAAATAAAACCGATGCTGGGGTAATTCTAATACTTTATACGAACATGTGAGTTTTAAGTGAACCATTATAGATATGATAAATATTAGATGGAGCAGAAACAAATGTTTTTAAAATTAATATCATCCAAGTGAGTGTGACTAATTTAATGACTTGGCAATGGACGGTGGTGAGTTTGTATCTCAACATTTTCGTAAGTAATATAGAGTGGCAATTTTGCTAATTTCTTATGCTGTCTTCTAATTGGCTGGTTTACACAATGGTGGATTTGAATGACGTCACGACATGTGGACAGTGGTGACTGCATGTAAACCCAATTTATAAATTCATTTTTCATGGTTTTCTGGGGATATTGTGTACTTACACAATAATATGGAGAATATTATTGGTACATTTACATGTCATTTTTAGGTACATTGGTCAATGAGAAATGGGACCAGTCTCAGGAAATAAAAACTAGAATTGAGATCGCAAGGAGCGCCTTTCTCAAAATAAGACGCCTCCTTAGCAATCGAGATCTTAACTTAGGTCTGAGACTGCGTACGGTACGTTGTTATGTTCTCTCAATTCTTTTCTATGATAAGTATGGACGCTAAACCAAGAGATGTCACGGAGACTTGAAGCTTTCGAGATGTGGCTGTATAGGCGCATCTTCAAAATTCCTTGGACTGACCGGGTGACAAATGTTGAAGATCTCAATCGAATGGGGAAGGACCGAGAAGTTCTACGTAGTATCAAAACCAGGAAACTACAGTACCTCGGCCACATTATGAGAGGACAAAAATACAGCATTCCCCAATTTGTCATTCAAGGAAAGATCAATGGGAAGCGTAGAGAAGACGGCGCCGCATTTCGTGGCTTAAGAACCTCCGTGATTGGTACGAGTGCAGCTCCACTGAACTGTTTCGGGTAGCAGACGACAAAGATAAGATCACCTTGATGGTGGCCGACCTCCGCTAGGGGATTGCACAATAAGAAGAAGATATGTCATTATCGAATTTTTGTGGACAGTGGCAGTTTTGCTTTTATGCAACTCAATTATATTGACTAGGTATATCTTTACCGGTTAACTGATTATGATTAAGGGTATGCAAGAGTTAGTTATTATAACAGTAAGTCATTAAAATATTTGAACAATTTTAATGTTATGAAGGAGTCTATGGTGGCCGAGCAATAACGTATCAGTTTACAATGTCATTAGTCCCGGTTTCGAATTTTGGGTCTGGTAATTTATATGTTATTTATAAATGTGTATTTGGACCCAGCATAAGTGCCGAATAGATTGAGTAAGTGGTTACAATCTATTGATCATAAAAACAAAAATCTCTTGATACAACCTCTACTTTGCCGAGTCCCAAAATATTATGATTCTTTAAGGATTAAACTTGATGATGCAATGTAATGTTAACGGAAGAATAATTAAAATCAACCCTTAATCAGGTAATACAACGTAATATTAATTAAAGTGTCATTCTCTATTTCTAGAGAGAAGTTCAGCTGAAGAAAATATTCATTTATGGAATGAATAATAATTTTTAATCAGAATTGTACAGGCTATAATTATATATTATATACTTATTATACTTTGCGGTCCAATAAGAGATCCTCGTCAATGGCACTCAGCTCGAACAGGTGAAAAGCTACCTACATCTACCTGGGACAACAAAAGTGTCTATAGATGGATGAATATTTGATGAAATTATTCGCAGAGTAAAGCCAGGCTGGAGTGCTTTTGGCCGCCTGAATAATGTCTTCAAAAGTGACCTTCCACTGTGCCTAAAGCGCAAAGTGTTTAACCAGTGTGTGCTTCCCGTGATCACATATTATGCGTGTGAAACATGGACCCTAAGTAAAAGAGAGATCCTGAAACTTAGAGTAGCACAACGTGGTATGGAGAGGTGCATGCTGGGCATAACGCGAAAGGACAAAAAAATGAATGAGTGGATAAGGAAGCAGACAAGGATTTGCGATGTAATAGAGTTTATTAAAAGCCTTAAATGGAGATGGGCTGGACACATAGCTCGAAAAAGAGACAATCGTTAGACAAATCTAGTCATCCAGTGGTATCCAAGAAGTAAAAAACGTCCACAAGGTAGACCAGAGGCCGCTGGATCGATGAAATGATAAAGTTCTGCGGAAGTACGTGGCAACGCAATGCACAGGACCGAGAGAAGTGGAAGCAGCTTGAAGAGGCCTTCATCCAGCAGTGGATAGATTCAGGCTGATGATGATGATGATTAGATGATATGTCATAATTATTGGGCATGAAAATAGATAAGCTTGACTATTAATTGACTTCTGATATAGTTCCTTTTCATTTACCGAAAAAAACAATAATTAGAAACATATTTACCGGTAATGAAATTTTAAGATATTATGTGGAGTTACCACAGAACAGATAATAAATAGAATACCGATAGGCTATATTCAATACGCCGCACGTTGAAGCAGGGTTTTTGAATATGTGAGTGTCCTACGAAAATGAAGCACGCATTATGCACGTGCAATAAGTGTGTGTAATACACCAACATTACATGAGCGTAAATGCATAAACTGAGAGCAGTTTTCAGTATTCGACGTACAACGTATTCTTGACACGTGTGTAAGTTTAACCCGGATTCCTCCTTATTCGAGACGGTTACCTGCTGTCGCCTTACCCGTTGGGTATTTCAGTTCCCATTATTTCTGAGTTCCCTGGGAGTTACCATAGTTAACTTCTTGCATACAGATTTTAATATTCCTTGAGATTTGAGAGAATAATCGGAAGTGTATGTAAAACTTAGTAGGATTTGCTTACCAGAGTAATTATATTCTAATAACCTTATATGTGTAATTGTAATAAGTTAGTATAATTAACGGTCCTAGTTAATATTACTTAGGCAGAGACGTCCCTAGGCAAAGTGCCGCCCTTAAACAAACTTAGAATGCCACTCCTTCATTTTTAAAATCTTTAAATTGACATACACACCACATAGAATCAGAGCATTTCCACGAAACCTACTTACAAATAGTGTTGGTTTTAGTTATAAGGAGTTTTGTGGCATTGACAGGTGTGAAAGCACCCTTGTGAAAATTTTTACTGTGCGATACACATATATTAAAATATGTAGTAGCTCAATTTAGAAAACGCTTCAGAGAGTTAGTATTAAAAGCCGTTAGTTAAAATTTGTCGCAATTAAGTAGGACGCCTTTAACATAGTGGTCTATGTGCATGGGCACGATACCCGAAAGATGCACGTTTGATTCCTGCAGGGTCTTACATTTTTCAAAAAGAGATTTTTTCTATTGGTTATAATATATTTTCTCAGAAGTGTTTTCAAAATTATGTACATTAAAATATGTATTATCTACAGTGGGTATTACAATAAAATAATGGTCATGTTGTCAGAATTTTTCTACGCTACGATTATTTTTTAAAAATGAGATGTTTGCTTTATTGAAAATCGCCACTGCTCGCAACAGTCGGAATATTAATTAACTGTATTCGTTCCTATATTCGCGTGCCTTTTATAATGTGCCGCTCCTATGCAATGTATGACCTGTCTACCCTCAAGGGACGTCACTTTACTAGTTAGATATATGAAGCGCCTAGTTTCGAAAGCCCCTAAAACGGTTTTTGAAAATTTTTGAGTTAGATAATAATATGTAGTTAGATGAATATTTTTGTGAATTATATGATGGCTTAAGATTGAACATAAAAAAAACGCAAAAATTCGTCAATACATATGATCAAAAATTAGGGTAAATTTCAAAACCCGCTAAAATGGTTGGGTGTGCTTTTCAAATACCGCTAAAATGGAAAGGCAAAATATTCTTTAGAATGTAACGAATTAAAAAATAAATACATAAAGTTCACTGATTTAATAGATATGATTTTTTTCTCATTTTTCTTAAAACTACCCGAAATCGTTTTTCTCATTTTTCTCAGAACTACTTAAAATCGTTTTAGGGGCTTTTGAAACTAAGCGCTTCATAAATATAGTATACTCAACATTGTCATCTATAGAACTGTACCTGTTGTCGTCTCAGCTATACATACTGATTACATTATGTATTTAATATCTGTATAAGAGTAGGTACACTTACGTCAAAGTAAACCACTGTTTAGTAAGTATTATTAATTTTTGACAAGCATCCCGTTCCGTTCGGCTTGGTCTCATCAACTGCTTACAGGCCCACCGGTGTGGATATGATTTTATTGCCCCAAATTGGCGGGGTCCAACTCTTGGATGTGGATTTACTTACCGTAACCCGATTCGTGCAATTACAGGTCTGTTGATCAGAGGTGAGGTGAGATAAGAGTGAATTTCACAGAGATGTAAAAAATGTAAAGTTTCAAAGTACTAGATAAAAAATTGACATATATTTCTGTGTATGGAAATATGATATTATTTCGAATATGTGAAAGGATTTTTTAAAAGCCAAGTCAAACGAAATGTAAAAAGTTTGCGTCGAAACAACGAAGAAATAAATACGAAAATCACCTGTATTCATTCATACAAACTAAAAGTACGGTTAAAATATAAAATATAAAAACTTAGAATTTAGATAGTAAATATTTAAAATATTGCAATTTATCCCGGACTACTAAATATGTGTTGGACTGGATGTGCAAAAACCATCTCAGAGAAAACCTACTCAACTCTGTGTCATATTTTTTTTTGTCTTTGAATGTATTAAGTTATAATAGTACAATTACAAATATAGGACAAATACTCTATGCTTGCACTAAAAAAAACATTCAAAAGAAATTATAAAATAAATAGACGTTCGTGCATAGATACATTTAAAATTATATTATTATTTAATACTTGGTGAGAATTTAAATATGCACACTTAAATAATGATTTAATTGTGCATATTATGTTTAACTTCAACGAGAAGAGAGTTATTTTATTTTTATACAAAGCCTCAAGTCATGCATGATAATTCTCAATCCGCAATAAAAAAACATTATGTTAAGAGCAAAGTGAACTAAAACTATTAAGTAGTAGATAGAAACTGATTAAAATTCCTCGTCTGCTTTCTCTATAAAATCGTAACGAACGTTTATTTATTTCATTCTACAGGGCAGCGCCCAATTGTCCTGGCGCCCAGTGGTCCCATTACCGCTTTTACACATGTTTATAACTAGAATAGTACAATAGCGTTAATTTAAATAACTTTACTGATTGTCAACGAATGCTCGGCAGTATTTAATACTATATCGTGAGACAAACTACGGAAAGTAATTTTGAATTAGTAAATAAAGAACCATCGTCGTATGTAACGTACCTAGTTATTAATGCCAAATTTTTCCATAAGGGTCCGATTACACTCGCCGAACAAAAACTGCTTATTGCATATAAGGGATACGACAAGGAATCGTGAAAATTGCAAAAATGGACATATAAAACTATTATGAAATATTATTATGATCATGGTCAGTAAAAAACCAAATTTTACCCGGTGCTGACAAGAAAGGGTGTTTCAAAAAACCAAGATGAAAAAAAAATGATTATTTAAAACAGAACAGATTAATAAATAGAATTTCAATAGGCTATACCCCAATACCCTACATTTTGACGCAGGGTTTTGAATATGTAGTGTTCTACTAAAATGAACCACACGTTATAGACGTGCAATAGTGTGTGTTGCAATCAATGACATTGATATGTCATTGGTTGCAACCTTCAAATACATCAATATAATGAGCGTCAGTGTATAAACCGAGAGCAGTGATCAGAATGAATTACAAGTTTAAAATGACGTATTCTTAACACGTGTTTAAGTTTATCCCATATTATTCTACACTCGAGATCGGTTTCCTGTTACTCCACACCAGTTGGGTATTTCAGTTCCCATTATTTCCGAGATTCGTGTTATTTAAGATTACGGAATATTGATATATAATATAGAAAACAATAGTAAAACTTATTCATCATTATATTCAGTGACGTCCCTGGGCAAACTTAGAATCCCATCCCCTATCATTTTTAATCTCAAATTCTATGCAAAATTGTTGGGTGCAACCAAACCAACCTATTTTACTGTCTTGAACTGACAGTTGGAACAAAAATCTTGAAAAAAATAATGTGGGTAGGTAAGATTACAGCATTTCTACGAATCAATAGCGATGGTTTTAGGTACGTAACGGTCTAATGCACTGACAAGTTTGGAGGCCCTTTGTGATTTCAAACAAAGCGTCCACATCGCCCGCTTGATGGAAAACCGCCATTGTTTTCAAAATTGTAATTATAGTACGTAAAAATTCCTTAACTTGCCGCCCCTAACTAACGCATGGCTTGCTTACCCCCACGGGACGTCACTAATTATATTTTATCTACGTTTCCTTTCGTTTGTTCATCTGTCGTCAATGTTATGTATTTTAAATTAAAATTACATACCTAATATAAGATATTATGGTCTTTCATTTTGAATGCCCCTCGTGCATTCTCTCACGTTTTCTCATTAGCAATAAAGATGTATTTTACGTGAGATTAAATTTTTGAAAAATACACAAATTATCTTTAATCCGTAATTTATTTTCGAAGCTCTTCTGCGTATTGTAAAAATTAAGATATCTTCGTAATGCAGTCGAGCAAAAAATTGATACGTAAGAACCTCATAGCATATTATTAATATGATTGAAATGTTCAAATTACTATTTTTTTATTTAGGTACACGAATCAAACATTACAAATTATAAATGCAACAATCACAGCATATAAATAAAGTAAATTGCGATATCCATTTCTAAAAAATGGTCTCTGATTAAGTTAATGAAACAGATAGAATATTTCTATATAAAAATACTACGAAATAGTTTACTAGAGAATTTCACCCTACTCCAAGAATCAACACACAGTGTCCTGTGCAATCAGTGAAGTGTCCTGTGAATCTGTAAGCCAGTACAATATTATAAGTTACCTATTATTCAATAGATCTTTAGGGATCGATGAGGGAGCAGTGATGAGATAACTGAACTCGGGTGGAGTGATGGTTGACTGTGTCGAGTGACCGGACTCGAGATGAGTGACGAGTTATGGATCGTTCTCGCTACTTATACACATGAAATAGTTACACTACAAAAATCATTGTCACAATTAAAGAAATCGTAATAGACACTGTTGATTCAGGTTATGATTGAGGAAACTGCTGACAATCGCTTCCGCTACTCCCATTTATTTTGAAAACAAAATTTGACTATTGAAGTGTGTCACACTTGTAATGCTGAGTGATATGATTAGGTACTACAGCTCGATGCTTCTGAAAGGCCGCTAAATACCATCCACATTTCACATTGTGTATTCGGTCAAGGACGCACTGTATGCCATCGAAATGCTCTTACTATGGGACGATGCTCCACTGAGGTTATATTTTTAAAAAATCCATCGACATTCGTTAGATTCATGAGTCCTCCATAGATTAGAGGTTGTATTAACAGCTTTTTTATAAGAAATAGTTGTAAGCTGTTCGCATTGAAAAACAACATGCATTTTTTGACCATCTGCTATAGCAGTGCAGTCCAGTCTATCTACATTCTTCTTTCGACCATGTCCGATCCTAATAGGATCATATGGGCTTCCACAAAGTAGAGGTTTGTATTAACAGATTTTGTTTTTTACGAGAAATGGATGTCAGCCACTTGCTCAACCTATTAGGTCCATACCCTGACTCACACACACATTGAAAAACAATATGTGTACTTGCCAGACCCAGGATTCGAACCTGAGACCCACGGCGTGATAGTCCAACGCTCACCTCACGCGATTGAATTATTACGAGTGGGTATATAAATATTTGAAGGGATTTAGTCAAACACAGTTATTGCCCTTCCAATAAGGTAGCATTACCATATTATTCAGTGGCGAAGGGTGAAGGTATAAATGGTGTACACTAAACTTTGTCACTCATACATTCATACATATTTTTTTCATTAAACTACATAAGACAACAATTTGTAAATAGTGTTGGTTAATTTTTAAAAATCAATCATATCCTGTCTAAACCATATCATAATGGTATAGGCGTGCTATGGAAGATCAATTAATAATAGTGCACACTTTTTCAGTTATACAAAGGTACTTATTTGATTTCGTTGAATTAAGAATACATACTTATTACAGATGGTGATGGTTAGTTTTTTTAATTCATTTAGCCCTGCGTAAACCAAACCATAAGAGATACAAAATATTTTTATATCTATAAAATATCTAAAACAATGTATGATTTAATGGCATAATTTTAGATATTTTATAGATAGACAACTATTTTTTGACTATTATCCAGTGGCGAGGGGTAACTTTTGGAAAGAGGTAGGCTGTGGAGATCTGATAAAAAGAGCACACTTGTCAGGTATATTTACGAGAATAGTACGATATTTACTACTAATGATTAGGTCTACACACTAGTAAATGACAACGACACACTAATTCAATGAAACTTCAAAAACTCATTGACGACATAAAAATGAGCGATGTGTTTAAATTACGTATTTTTCAAAACATGTATACCCATCAAAAATCATTAGATAAAGTTTATTTTTATTTATAAAAACAATCTATACTTACTTATTTATTAATATTCGATTAAGCGCCGTTCAAATTATTTTTTTAATTATCTAATTATTAATGATTTTGGACAAAGTGCGCAGTCGTGACAACATTATTATGCGCGAATATTTTAGGCTCTGCGATAGGAGCTTACCTTATTTCGTACAAATCAGCAAAGTTGCTGAGGTTACGAGACGTAAAGCCATACGTAAAAAAATTCAGAATTATTTCACACATAATCGGAGATTTATTTACATCGAGACGTCGCGGCGTTTATTATTTATTTACGGCGCGCTGTGGTATATTTTTTAATACGAGGGTGGGTCAATAAGTCCTTAGAAAAGCCGACAGGTGGCGCGACTAGTACTGTAAGCGGTTTGTTTTCATGCAGCGGCACTACCGATTCAGTATGCTGCGAAGTTTCAATCAGATTGGTCGGGTTGTTGTGTGTTTCTCTTACATTTAAAAAAAAAAATTGCTTGTTTACAAAAATGGAGAAAATTGAGTTTAGAGCTGTTATTAAACATTTTAATATAAAAGGGTTAACAGCAAAGGAAATAAAAAATGAGTTGGATTTAGTTCACGGCATATCTGCACCTTCGCTTGCAACTATTTATAACTGGTTAAATGAATTTAAACGTGGTCGTACATCAACAAAGGATGAACCACGCTCAGGACGTCCTGTAGAGGTGATTACACCAGAAATGATCAATAAAATCCACGATATGGTGTTAAGTGACCGAAGATTAAAGTTGAGTGAGATAATTGAGGTTACAGGGATCTCAAAAGGTAGCGTCATTTCTATTTTACATGACAAATTGGGCATGAAAAAAATTTCTGCAAGATGGGTGCCGCGTTTGCTCACAGTCGACAATAAACGCAATAGGGTGGTGGCCTCTAAAGCCCTGTTGTCGCTCATGCAACGCAATTGGGATGAATTTTTTCGTCGCTTTGTGACTGTAGATGAAACATGGATACACCACTATACTCCCGAGACGAAAGAACAGTCAAAGCAGTGGATTGCGAAAGGCGAACCATGTCCAAAGAAGGCGAAAACCGTAAAATCAGCTGGTAAGGTTATGGCTACTGTATTTTGGGATGAACGTGGAATTATTTTCGTTGACTATTTGGAAAAAGGAAAAACAATAACAGGGGATTATTATGCATCTTTATTGGACCAGCTAAAAAACAAAATTAAAGAAAAACGGCCTCATTTAAACAGGAAAAAAATCCTCTTTCATCAGGACAATGCCCGTGTTCACACATGTTTACGATCAATGGCTAAAATTGAAGAATTGAAGTTCGCATTGGTCGACCACCCACCGTATTCGCCAGATTTAGACCCCAGTGACTTTTTCCTTTTCCCAAACTTAAAAAAATGGCTAAGTGGACAACGTTTTTTTTCAAATGAAGAAGTCATCGATCGGACAAATGCTTATTTTGAGGACCTTCCGAAAACTTATTTTTCTGACGGTTTAAAAAAAATTGAGAAACGTCTAACCAAGTGTATTGAGCTCCAAGGAGATTATGTTGAGAAATAAAAAAAAAATACAAAAATAAAAACTGTTTTAATGCTTTTTTAACGAAAAAATTCATCCCGATTGCGTTGCATGAGCGACAACAGGGCTTTAGAGGCCACCACCCTATTGCGTTTATTGTCGACTGTGAGCAAACGCGGCACCCATCTTGCAGAAATTTTTTTCATGCCCAATTTGTCATGTAAAATAGAAATGACGCTACCTTTTGAGATCCCTGTAACCTCAATTATCTCACTCAACTTTAATCTTCGGTCACTTAACACCATATCGTGGATTTTATTGATCATTTCTGGTGTAGTCACCTCTACAGGACGTCCTGAGCGTGGTTCATCCTTTGTTGATGTACGACCACGTTTAAAATCATTTAACCAGTTATAAATAGTTGCAAGTGAAGGAGCAGATATGCCGTGAACTAAATCCAACTCATTTTTTATTTACTTTGCTGTTAACCCTTTTATATTAAAATGTTTAATAACAGCTCTAAACTCAATTTTCTCCATTTTCCATTTTTCCATTTTCCACAAGCAAATTTTTTTTTTAAATGTACGAGAAACACACAACAACCCGACCAATCTGATTGAAATTTCGCAGCATACTGAATCGGTAGTGCCGCTGCATGAAAACAAACCGCTTACAGTACTAGTCGCGCCACCTGTCGGCTTTTCTAAGGACTTATTGACCCACTCTCGTAGCTTGGTCTACGTCTGTAGAAAACTAATCGATATTATCTGCATATTGTAGTCTTAGTTCAATGAAAAAAAATGTATGACTGACAAAGTTTAATGTGTGCTATTTATGTCAGATCTTGACAGTCTACCTTCACCCTTCGCCAGTGTATTATATTTATTATAGTTGTTGTGTATTACCATTTGTATGTTACCATGCATAAATAAAATCACTGCCATTAAGTTGAAAAATACCTATGTATTTCTTCTAACTTTCTGACTACAGGATGTAAGCATACTAAGTAGTAAATAGAAAGTCAGTTGGAAAAAATTATCAATAGCATCCATATTACTTCAATTAGTACCTAATGAAGTCTGAAACGTTTCTTCTGAACCCTCTCACCATAATGCCATACTTCTACCGGTCTTCAATAATCGACCTGAGACCTTGTTTCGAACTGTTGTATTATTCAACATA
Source organism: Rhyacophila brunnea (assembly GCF_057557595.1). NCBI lineage: Eukaryota > Metazoa > Arthropoda > Insecta > Trichoptera > Rhyacophilidae > Rhyacophila > Rhyacophila brunnea. Next base: position 14,196,976 of record NW_028232893.1, on the reverse strand, counting down.
AATGCGATGGGTGAATTCGAATAAGCTACGCCAGGTTTTGGCCTTGTCCTAACGTTCAAATATAATGAGTGAACGGATATTTTTTTAAGATATAGGAAACTCAACAGAAACATTATAGGTTTAAATGTAAATATTTAAAATATTACAGCGGTAAGCATCTAATCGTAAGCTTTTTAACATCTGGTATGTCTCAATATTAGTTATTAATACATACATAAACAGGTAACTATTTAGGTAGTTTATTTTAACTTAACTCGAAATTATATCGTCGATACATAAATTATTTAAATTTACTTAGAATATTTGAATATAAAGCAGTCTTCCGCAAGAAAAACACTAGAAAAAATACTTCACGCTTGTACTCGAAAAAAAAGCATTCCTATAATTTGATTGATAACGATAGCAAACGGCGATAAGTTTAGATTTAGTAGATAAAAAAAGCATATTTTATGGAATCATATTTTATAATATCTCGCATGTTTTTTTCTATAATGGTTTTCTTTTAATTCTTGGCGGAAAGACGTTGTATTAATTAATTTACAACACAATAGGTAAGTAGTACTTATTCTGATTCGTAATTATAATCAAGAACGGTGTCGTCCGATTCAATGAGAAATCGTCAACTGGTGAACTTCAGTTGGCGATGTCCCATTTAAGCGGACAAAACCAGTCATGATTATAATCAAACTACATATTGTGTTTTATTTTAATTAATATTTTTAACTGTTTACTATACTATCTATCATTTACCTACAAGGCAATCACAAGGTCACGCTTCTCATTCTATTATCACGTTCATGCCTCTCGCCATAAGACCTAGAGCGCGCATATCTCTTTGTAGCACCACTCTCGGGTAAGGGAGGGTTGATTGCACAGGACAGATGAATATAATTCCAATAGGCTATATCCCAATACAGTACCTTTTGACGCAGGGTTTTGAATGTGTGAGTGTCCTACGAAAATGAACCACGCATTATAGTGTGTGTTGCAACCTTCAATATACCAAAATTAAATGACTGTCATTGCATAAGCCGAGAGCAGTTGTCAGTATTCGACCCATGACATATTCTTGACACGTGTTTAAGTTTATCCCGTATTCATTCGCACTCGTGATCGGTTGCCTGCTTCTCCACACCCATTAGGTATTTCGGTTCCCATTATTTCTGAGTTCCCTTTCGTCGCCGCGGTCGTCACTCCCTCGCGACGTCAAGTGAGAAGCCCTATTTTAAAAACATTATTTATTTTACCTGCATTTAGTCGATGCAGGTATCATAATATCACAATGGTACACATTTAATATTTTAACGTCTTGACAATATGGGAATAATAACTGCTTGTTTGTCGGCGCTTTTCTTTTGACCATGCCGTCCCTTAGTCTGTAACTACCTGTTGGCAATCACCTGAGACCAGACATAGTAATATTCAGGCAGGTAAGTATACTTACCGCATTTTGAATAATTTTCATGGTCAAAGAAACAAACAGAAACCGCATATTGTTATTATAATATGAAATAAATATGAAATAACTAATCCTTTGAGCAGATTATTGTTTACTTTGTTGCTAAACTATTCAGTTTATGTTTTACTTATGATACGTGAAAAACACAGACTTAGTTTAGTTAGAACAAAATCTATTAAATAAACTAATACATAATTAAGAACCATTTTAGAAAGATACATAAGCGAAATAATTACAAGATAAAAAGAACTTTTTATATGCAACGTTTTTAAATTTTCTGTTTAATCATATAAACTTGATTTGACTAGCTTAAACGACCAAAAAAAAATTGTACTTGATAGAAATAATACTGAAATGTCATTTTGACATTCATATCGATTTCCATAGTAACGCACGTATATATTAATATTAATAATTTAGTTGCTAGACCCACGTAGCAACCAATAATTGTTTTACTTTTTACGGATTTCTTCCGAAATAACTTTTCATACAAAAAAGAATTAACTGAAGATGAAATCAATTCTACTTAAAGATGGCTAAAAGTATCAAAAAAATGCATTGGCATCGTGTTCTGATATATTCTAAAAGTTTCAAATGTCTAGCTAGTCGGGAAGTTAGTTAAAAATCGATTGCGAGATTTGTACCGGACAAACACCTACCGGAAAAATAAGAATACGAGCTAAGAAAAACGTTGTAATAATAATAAATATACAGGTCCAAATTAACATATCTAATTAATAAAATCCAAATAAACCTTATGGTGACTCCGACATGATTAAAAACTAAAAATAAATAATATAAACTCCTGATACGGATAAAATTATTGATCACCTGAAAAATTCTTAACAAATGTGTAGGTAGGTAATAATATTTATATTGCATGTTTTTCTTACAAGTATGTTTTTGAAGTAATTCAAAATTCTGTATGTTCAATAAAGAATATCGCAATCTTAAATCTTGTGTATTAATACGAAAATTAAAAACTATGAATTAGTCAAAAATATTTTCAGCAAGTACATTAGAGAAAAATTAATAAAATATTTTTTATAATAACCATGATTACAAAATAATAATATGTAGGTACCGAATAAGTTTCATATCTCATAACGTTTTTTTTAATCCTAAGTTTATCATAGACTGAATAAAAAATGTTTTTCTTTTTAGTGATTTTAGACTTGTTATTTTCCGCTGGGTGCCTCAGCGCATCTATCCTATACACAAGACTGCTATTGGCAGCTGCTATCGAGCATAGTTTTTCATATGTTTGTATCGAAGTATTATAATTGTTACAATAAGTTAGCCGTCTAAACAGTCAAAACTGTCTATCTCACTCTAAAATTTAGCACAGCCAATAGAGAAAACGTAGCACTTATTGTAATTGTTACAATAACTGCTAATATTTCGCTACAAAAATATGAAAACCACTCTTGATAGCTGCCGATAGGAGTCTTGTGTATAGAATAGATGCGCTAGTAGGTGGAATATTTAGACTTTATATTTCGAGTTTCAGTGAAGCTGCAATTGTGTTGATGTTGAAACATTTGAAGTATTGCCAGCACAAATTAATATAATAGTACAAATATGCGGTTGATATCAGCGTAAAGTGTACTTACTACAAATCAATTCGCAATGTAAATTTTATTAATAACGTGCAGCCAATTTCACAAAAATAGTTACATGTTTTTTCAGTTTTACATTCATACTATTAAATGTATTCTCTTAGACCTTTATAGAGGTGGTTAATCTTCGACGTATTTGGTTCCCATATTAGTAGCATGGTCACTTAAAAGTAAATAACACTCAAGATTAATTTTTCAAAGCCCAGTGGCGGCATTGTGTACTATAGCTTTAGTGAAAGGATAAAAATTTAACAGTAGCATATTAAAATAAATATTCAAAACCAGTAGCGGAGTGATATGTTAACTAGAAATGCCAACATAGTACGTCATTGTTAACACATTGATGACAAGAGCTTTAATTAATTAATAATGTAATAAGCGATATTTTTTTATGTTTTAAGTAATAACGGAAGGTTTACGATTGCTGAGCGGTAACGTGTCGGTTTATAATGTCGTGGATATCAGGTCTGGCAAATTTATATTATGTAGTCATTTTTCAATATCTCTGTGGAAGAATATTATTATATTCTAGAGTCGAACATGGTTATGTGATGTAATGTAGTGTTTTATAATAATAAATTAAGACATTTAGTAACTCAACTCGTTATGGAGAAATCCATGTTAGGCATTACACGCAAGGATTGGAAAATAAATAAATGTTTCAAAAAATATATTTAAAAATAGGGAAAAAATAAAAGAGTTTGACATAATAGAAATAATACATTGAAATGGAGATGGGCAGGTCATATCGCTTAACAAATCTAACCATCCGGTAGTAATCAAGAAATACAAAACATCTAAAAGGCAATCCAGGACATAGCAGTGCTATAAAGTTTAGCGAAGTACGCGGCAACCAAAAGGTAAAAAATATTAGAGATATCAAGGAGAGGTCTTAATTTAACAGTGGATCAAGATTGACCAAAATGATACAGATGAAATATTTTCTTTCATTACGACCATATCCGATCCTAATAGAATCATATGGGCCTCCACAGAGTGGGGGTTTGTATTAACAGATTATGTTTTTATGAGAAATGGATGTCAGCCAAGTCTTGCTCAGCCTATCAGGTCCATACTCTGACTCATACACAAATTGAAAAACAATATGTGTACTTGCCAGACCCAGGATTCGAACCTGGGACCCACGACGCTTAATCCATGGGGCCATCAAATTTGATTTGAATTTAAATTTGAATTGATTTAGGTTGTGTACTTTTCGGCGTCTTCAAACACTATGCACACTCACCAATGAAATGAAAAATTGTGAAGATTTTTCGAGAAATACTAATTGTAAAAATACATTCGTTAAGATACTATTAATGTTATAACAGGCAGTAGATATGAATGACAAAATACTTGCATCAAATATATTTTAATAATAATTGTATTTCTTTCACAGCCACGTCATGCAACGTGTTAAATAACACTATTCGAGTGTGTTAACGCGTCTACACAATAGAGTATGCAAACACTACTAGGGATGTTTTCAATACTTTGATAAACCTTTTTGATACTTTGGAATATCAATATTTGGAATCGATATTTTTTTTGTGATCAATCAATCAAGTAGGTATGAAAAAAAATGTTCAAATCTGTTTATAGAGGGATATATCTCACATAGGGTTTATTTAATAAATGATAATAGTTTAATAAAACTAAACATACAGTGTGAGGTAGTTATATAGGTACCTACCTAATCATTTTTTTTATCTAATTCAAATGAGAATTTAGAGTTTCATAAATAATTCCTTGGGTAACATCAGGGATATATTAAAATAGTTTCAAGACACCTTTTCACATAGCAAACATCCAATACAGGGAACACAAAACAATGAGAAATTAATTGTCTTCTGTGTGAGACTGTAACAAGTGTGAAGTGTGGAGAAATATAGCTTAAACTTAAACAGGCGATAACGAATATGGTATTTTCAATAGTTACATTTGAATTTATAGGTCATTAAAGTTTGTCATGTAAATGAAATGCGTCAAAATTGGTAATATTTGGGAACAGTAAGGTGGGGTTTGTCTTTCTTGTATTTTATGGCCTAACCGTCATTGAGTCGTAAATGAAAATGAGGCTCCATGACTTGGTCCATGGATACTGGGTTTTTCTTTTCTATCTAATTATTTTTTTGTTAAAGTGGGGTATATTTTTGTCGTGTATTTTATAGTCAGTTTTGAATTTATCAGAGTATTACTTACCATACGGAAAACGTAATTATCATCTCTAAAAGTGGATCGATGGTACCCAATGTGCTCTATGGTTATTTAAATATTATTTTTTTTGAAACCGATCACAAGAAACCACACGGTGAACGACAAGGCCGACTGTATTATACAAGTCGACGCACTGAATTGCGAATTACGACGGTAGTGCTAGTTATTGATTATTTTCGAATGCAATGCGGTGAATGCCGCGCGGTTTAAGCGTCGGCCTATAGTCTCGTGGGTCCTGGTTTGAATCCTGGGTCTGGCTGTCAGAGTATGGACCTAATAGGTTGAGCAAGTGGCTGACATCCATTTCTCGTAAAAACTAAATCTGTTAATACAAACCTCCACCTTGTGGAGGCCCATATGATCTTATTAGATCGGACATGTTCAAAGAAGAACAATAACTACTCGTACCATCGAAGTTTATAGCTTCATCTCACGGTCTGGCTTATAGTGGGCCTTGGGTGAAGGAATAATATCGTCAGCATCATTAACAATAAACAGCTCTTAAGTCTGCATTTATAACATATTATACCCGATTGATTATTTCAGGATTATGACCTAGTCCCAGGTAAGGAATGCAGTTTTCATGGCACAGCAAAGTATCGATACATCTTCTCAGATGCTGCAACCCTCACGATGCCAACCCTATCCGTTGATAGTTGAATAATTTATTACCGGCGACCCGCTAATGCCTTTTTCATAGACGCGCAGCTTCATTGTGCGCCTCCTTTGGGATTTATGGACATGGCGATGCGCTGCGAGGTCTTTTGTGAGCAGGAGAATCGAGAATTCTTCCGTGAAAGAATTCCAATGGACATCACAATGGCAGTGTGCGGGGGTGATTTGGAGTGGGGTGCCTGAAGTTTACAGCGGAGAGGGTTTGAATAAAAATTATTCAATAAACTATTTTCACTCAACAAATAATTCATAAGATCTGAGAATATAACATCCTTTATTGAACATACTTACTATTATTAACTTATTTAGTGCTAACACCGCGACTGGCGCGTTTGGAGTCGTTGGCTATTAGATATAATTAACGTGTTATTTAAATGTGGTAATTAAAAGGTTAAATTAGTTTAGGTTAGGTTAGTCCTGGGTCTGGCAAGTACACTTATTATTTGTGGGTATCAGAGTATGGACCTAATGGGCTGAGCAAGTGGCTGTTTATTAAACGCTTTAGCTATGTATAAATTCTAGTAATTAGATAAGATACACGTGGCTCAATTGACAAAGCCACAGAAGTGATTAATAAGATATAAATGTAAAAGCCAGTCACCATGGACCAAGGTTAAGAAGAAGGGTTTGCTATATTACTTTAGGGTTTGTAGGCTATAAAACTCAAGGGACACAGATTACGCCGACTGTTTTAAAATATTGAATGTGTGTTTTGTTGACATATTATTTACGATGTGTTTAAGTTATCTCATATTTTCCATATTTAAGGTTCGTATCTTGCCATACCATCACCGATCAGATAAGATAATTCCCATTTGGTGTGTATTTCCTGGGTAAAGCACATTGGCGCAAAACTCGCCAGGCATCGTATTTTTAAAGATTGTTCTGATATATCTATGATTTGATATCATTGGTTTAGGTAAGTCCCAAGTGAATGTCGAGACTGAACGATTTTCATTTGCAAGGGCGTCTCCACGACGGCAATTAAAAATTCAAACAACATTGAGCATTCTTCATCAAAAATACATTATCTAGCTACAAAAATCCTTAGAGCGTAGTTAACTTCTTGCAGTAACCACGTGTATGAGTCTACAAGGGATATCGTTTAATCTGCCTTGAGAGGAGCAGGGGACTTTGACGTGGTGGAGAGTGTTAGGGTCGTATGCATGAGAATACTTTATAGGATAAATACTGCTCATTTGTATGCATGAGTGCAAAATATAATCTGTTGGTGAGCGACGTCACGATGTGACGTCATAATGTGTCATGTTGTCCATATAATGGCAAACTTATAAAATTTCATTTCCCGATGAAATTGTAAATGTGCCTGAAAGTGTGCGAATGGTGCCATATAAATTTAATAATTATAAATGAATAAATATTATGAACTTTAAATAATTTATCAGTTATTTTATAATTCTACTGTACAAAAGGATAAAGTATTCCCAGTAAACATTTCCATTTGATGGCAATACGTACAGTTATATTATGGCTAACTTCACTTCAATCACTTCTATTATGAGATGTCAAAACGCAATAAAAATAAATGAATGAATGAAATGAATAAACAGCACGACTAGGAACGGTTTCGCAAATGTTTTACAGAGTCTACAAAATGAACGAAGGCCTTAAGCAAACGTTTGTTGTAATGAATGAATTATTAAAATGACATTTGAAAGTGACATATAAAGCAGCAATTTTGAATGACGTGTGACGTCAGATTGCTTACGTCACAAACAGTGCTATACGCTATATGGTGAAAAATCGGTTGAATAGCTTATAAAGAATTTAGGAATCTCATACATACGGCCCTTCGTCGCTCGAAAGATACTGACATTCATAGTAGGTAGTCACGGTTTGTGGCCTCGAAAAAATGATCCAGAAGAAGACGATAAAATCATCTCTACAATGAATAAAATGTCTCATTACTTTGAAATAAGATTATACTAATAAGTCTATATAAAAGTAATTTATTGTTAAAATTAATTTGATTATCTTGCGATGCCCCTTTCTAGCAAGCCACTGGTGTCTTTTATTGTTACATGTGCGTGCATATCACGCAGTGTGTGAATTGATAAATATTTTGAATTCCTCCATTTTGTTTCCTGGAGAGTCTTGGACAATAAAGACACGCTAAGTACATGTTTTTATCAAATTCCTGTGTATTAAATGCACATAAATAATAAAAATATCTTTTACATTTATATACCTGTGCATACTTAACTATTTTGTAACCTACACGTTATCCAAATTATGGCATCGAAGGTATAACATTGTCTAGCTAGAGTAAGTTGTAAACAAACATATATGACAATGAAGATGAAAACAATATTACAAAAATCATTAGATTAGCAAAATTTACATTATTTTCACGTTAGTGTTATAAGTCTAAAATATGTTTTAGTATGAATACTGTTTTTCGGACCCTGCGATTATCTGTATTAATGGCACCCAACTCGAGCAAGCCAGCAGCTACGTCTATCTCGGACAGCAGGTGTCCATAGACGGAAGCATGCACGTTGAAATTGCTCGAAGAATAAAGCTAGGATGGAGTGCTTTCGGACTTCTGAATAGTATCTTCAAGAGTGACCTACCATTGTGTCTTAAGCGTAGGGTGTTCGACCAATGTGTGCTACCCGTGCTCACGTATGGCTGCGAGACGTGGACCCTCAACACGAGAGATGTCCAAAGGCTAAGAGTCGCACAGCGAGGCATGGAGAGGTGTATGTTGGGCATCACGCGAAAGGACCGTAAGAGAAACGAATGGGTTAGGAAGCAGACAGGAGTACGCAATGTAATAGACGTTGCCAAACAGCTGAAATGGAGATGCGCGGGGCACACTGCTCGCCGAAAAGACGGCCGCTGGACAAATGCCGTCATCCAGTGGTACCCAAGGGGCACGAAACGGCCACAGGGTTGCCCTAACAGCCGCTGGATTGACGAACTGGTAAAGTTCGGCGGAAATACGTGGCAGCGAACGACACAGGACCGAGAGAGTTGAAAGAAGCTTGGGGAGGCCTTCATCCAGCAGTGGATTGACCCCGGCTGATGATGATGATGACTCAACATCAGTGATAAAAACTCTATAGAAGGCAATTAATTTAAATAACCTAAACACATTGTAAAGGTAAACAATATCAACACAGATATTATATAAAACATCATTGCTAACATTTTTTAACATACCTACACAACGTGAAGTTAAAACATCACAGATACCTATATCAGAAAAAATCTTACCCAGGATATACAAACCTAATGGAAATTAGCTTACCTGATCGGTTATGGTATGACAAGATACGAATCTTAAATATGGAAAATATGGGATAAACTTAAACACGTCTTAAATAATATCTCAACAAAACACACATTCAATATTTGAAAACAGTCGGCGTGATTTGTGTCCCTTGGGTTTATAGCCTAAATGCCGTAAAGTAATAAAGCAAACTCTGCTTCTCAACCTTGGTCCATGACAACTGGCTTTCACATTTATATCTTATTAATCTCGTATGTGGCTTTGTCAATTGAGCCACGTGTGTCTTATCTAGTTACGACGATATTGCCTTGAATGTATTCATAGCTGAAGCATTTAATAAATTGCGTTAATTTTTGTAATAACTATCTTTTATTAATAATAGTTGGTAGGGTACGTTGTTGTACCTGTGGACAGGGGGTTTATTTCTTCAGGTATTCATATTTTTGCCATACGGTGTTCTAGGGATTTACGCACATATAACTCTGGCAACACTCAATCCAATTTTCAGTCCAGGAAAGCTACCAAATTTTGAATTATTTTGAATTTGTTTTTTTTTAGATGCAAAAGTAAGTATTTGACTATTTACTGTTTATTTTATCATAATTATTGAGAGATCAGGTATATATCTGAGATATTTTTAAATTATGTATGTTCAATAAAGGACGTTACATCCAAAAATCTTATTAATTATTTGGGTACAAGTTGGTTATGGGGAAGCCAGCGGCAAACACATTTTGAAAATAGAAGCTATACAGGATTATTTGTTAGGTTGGGTTAGTTTAGGTTAGGTTAAGTTAAGTTTTCATTCTTGAATTCATGAATTTTGCCCAAAATCGGCTGTGACCATTAGCGCGGTTTTCGTTTGGCTTCCCCATAACCGACTTGTACCAAAATATGTATGTAATATAAATAAATCACGATTGACGATGGTCTCAAGAATTTCACTAACCGGAGCCACGTTCCAGTCAGCCCTATTTATGCGATGAAAATAATGTATATTAACAGTTATTGTTTCGGCTTTCAAGAATACAATATCCAATAAACAATCTCTGCCTCCCAATAATAGTATAATAAGAAACGATAATTGATAATAGGAATGGGCAGGGAAATCTCATCGCCAACAACAATGACGAAAACACTAGGAGGTCCCGCTAAGCCGGAAACCGCTAAGCGGATTAGGCACCACTCGAGCTGAGAAAAACGCCTAAGAATCAATTATTATTGAAATATTATTACTTCTTCTTCTCTGGTATTCTTTGAAATAGAGACACGACCCTGGCCCACCCGCCTGGTGGAATCTAGTGGGAATCATCTGCTGTGTTCTGTGTCTAAAAATAATGATGCAAAATGATGTAACGATCATTGTCAGATTTATCTAAAGCCGACACTTCAATTGTAACTTTTTTTATTGAACGTAGTTCACTCCACGTAGGCTTTATGGCAAAGATATTGAACAGGTGTATATAGATACAATATTATGTATACAGTCGAACTTGGTTATTACGAGGAAGATGGGACCGACTGAATTAGCTCGTTATAAGTCATTACTTGTTATATCGTTATATAACATTTTTCGCGCCACGTTCTATCATAAAAAATTGGAAAACTATCGTAAAAATCCCCGAAACCAAGCATGGCATTCTTAAACTAAAAAAGAAGTTGTTTATTGTAATGAACGCTGGTAGGTACCTACTGACTTCACAGAGCTTGGATTTTTTACATGCAATTTCAACCATATGCGTCATGGCCCCCACAAGGGTGGGGGCTGACAGGGCTCTAGCCTGGGGGCCCGGCGTGGCGAGTTAACCAGATAAGTGAGATAAACACATATCACGAATTCGCTCTAATAGTAAAAAAAAGTCGCCTGCGGCGCTATTGTCCTTCAATAATATTTTTACACAAATTCGGTACAATGTTTAATTGAATATGGATACTCCATAATAATTCAAATGGATATAAGTATTAAAATATACAAAAAAACACTAAATATACACAATAATTTTACTACGTACACCATTTGAAAAACGCTACTGTAGAGCGTCACACTGCCTTTATCCTTAGAGATAGGTAAGGGGGCCCGCTCCAGGATGTGGGGGCTATGATATGCGTGGATACTTTTTCAATGTTGTCGGCGAAAACACCAATTAGGTTAGGCACTTAGACACTTAACTAGTGCCATAAACGTAATCTGATCCCGGCGGTCAAGACCCGGGAAGTACCCGAGAATACCCAAGAAATACCTCGTTATAAAAATGAATAAATGTATGGAGAAAATTGTAAACCGAAATGTCAACAAATGTTTCCTCATTACATCCGAGATCTAGCTATTTCCGCGATCGTAATAACCAAGTTCGACTGTAATTGTATTTTATTTAGAGCGCCGCTATTTGAAAAAGTTTGAAAACCACTAAATTTGGTAAGTATTTTATTCTGTGATTGCAAAGGCGGTAAATTAGACGAGAAACAAAGGTACCTTGCAAACCAAAATTTGAAACCATTGGAAATAAGGTAATGAATACATAATTGACCGCATCCTCTTCCCGATCAACTTAGTGTGGGCATCTACCACTTCTTTACCTGACCATCGAAGATCGTTTTCAGCATATTAACAGAGGGAATTTAAATTCACTAAAAAATAACACTTAAAGTAGGTACTCAGTGCTCATTCGCTACCGGTTTCAATAATATTGCGGTAAAGCTAATGGTTGGTTGAACATTAATAATGGATCCGAATATCCGATACCAATTCGATTATAACCAATTATTCGACTTTTTGGATAACCGGATAGTCGAATGCTTTCAGATTCCAGTGACGATGAATACCTGTTTGACGGAAGCAGAAGGGTACAAGTCGGTTATGGGAAGCCAGGCGAGAACCGCGCTGATTGTCATAGCTGATTTTGGCAAAGTTCATGAATTCAAGAATGAAAACCTAACCTAACCTAAACTAGCCCAACCTAACAAATAATCCAGTATATCGGCTATTTTCAAAAAAATTTTGCCACTGGCTTCCGCATGACCGACTTGTACCGCCAAAAGAAACGTAAACGAAGCATATAATACCTAATGCACAATTGGCAGTAGTTATTTCATTATTTGCTATAAGTTTTAAGAAATTTCTATACTGCACGATGGTGGGTTAACGGATATTAATCGCGCTTTCTAGTCAAATGTTTTACCGGCGAGGTGTTCGGAAAGCGGGTGGCGGTCGGAACGCATCGGGAGGCGTTAAAAAACGGTTGCCTGTTGTACCGCCCATATCATGTCATTGTTTTACACGTGATCAATGTCACAGTTTTAGTATTTTGCGCTCAGATTAGAAGCGCAGTTGGCAGAATTTAGATTCAGGATGCTGATAATCCACGACGTTTTTCCTGCTCAAGTAGAATAAGAGATGGCCCGTAAAAGGGACGTTTCATCTTGCTGTTCTGTTTATAAGTTAGTATTAAAATAATGACGCGGTGTACGTCATTGACTTATAACTAACAGTACTTTAGTGTTGGAATCTAAAATAATTTCTTAATTAGCCCAGTAAGTAGAGGTATGTTGATATTTTAATAAAACAAATTTTAATTAACTTACGTCATCAACAAAGAAATAACTGCATTTCAACTTTTATAATCATTTTAATCACATTATTATTATTGAGTATACACATTTCAGTCGCTCCCGTGCAACAGTAACCGCGAAGACAAGGACAGACAATAGTGCAAGGTGTGTGCATCAACCAGGTAAATGACGTCAACCTTGACTCCGTCTCTCTCGCGCTCGTGCAATTAACAATGGTATCTGAGTGAGTCAGGAATCGTGGGCGTGATACGTTGCATTCGGACATCAACATAAAAAGCTCAAGGTAATCCATCTTTGTCTTTCTTATTATCAAATGACAGGTGCGAACGGGAAGTGAATATAATGTATTATTTATTATTAAAAACTACATGGTGTTTCCAGACACGACGATAGTAAAAAATATATTTTCAATTTGGATCGACTACTAAACACTGATAATTATTAATTAGTTATAATCTATGAATTCACCCTCTTATTCATTTTCTACCGACACCAACGGACATGCGTCACAATAGCTGGAAATATAATCAGAGCCATGAGAACCCCTTAATCATGTACCTATATTGAAACCGAAAACTTTGGTGTCACAGCCGTGGAACGGCATTCACAATGTAGGCAGCGCTCGAACTGGAAAAATTTACGAACCGGAGCGCTAAACAATTTTCCGATAATACACAGTTACTTTTCTAATTTTATGTATATTTTATAAAAATAAGTGTCTTAGATTTTTTATATAAGGGATTTCATGAAGCGGAACGGTTCTCCGGTCAATTACGAGCCCTGTCCAGAGCCAAATGTAGGGTCTCGGTATACGCTAGATTAAGACCACATCCATAGGACATCACTATAAACACGTGGCAGGTAGTAACGTGGAAAGTAGAGGGAATGCTTGGAGAAACTAAAAAGAGAAAAATCGTTTTTCTCTTTTTCTAAATGAAAATACAGACATGGCACTATATTATCTATACTGTATACTCGATGCGTCGATTTATTCAATTAACCACTGATAAAATTATCATTAAATTTTACTATCAATAGTATTAATTTATAATTATTCATTTTATAAGTGTTCAGTTTTCACACTTTTAACATTGTATGTGAATTAAAAAATATTTTAAGGATTATTGGTCAGTCTGAATTTAAAAAATGGCAACAATTTTATTTGCGGAAGCTCCGTTGCGTTGCTTCACAGATTAAGACCCAAAATACGCGGCGCTGCAAACCAACGCAGACTACTCAGTGTTTCAACGCAGGTCGTACAATGTAGGTACCTATATTGACTGAAATCAGGGAACTGAAATATCTAACGGGGGAGGAGTATCAGGTAACCGATCTCGAGTAAGGAAGAATCGTGTCAAGAATACGTCATACGTCGAATACTGACAACTGCTCTCGGTACTCTCGGTATTACACACACTATTGCACGTGCATAATGCGTGTTTAATTTTTGTAGGAAACTCACACATTCAAACCCCTGCGTCAAAATGTTGCGTATTGAATATAGCCTATCGGAATTCTATTTATTATCTGTTCAGTGACTAAAATTCATCAATGTAACTTAGTCAACGGAAATCAACCAAGATCCTTCGGATTTGTACGTACACCATAGGCTGCATGATTAGTAATACCTACTTATTTACATATATATATATATATATATATATATATATATATATATATATATACAGTTGAAATCGGCCATTTCGAGATTGGCACCGCCACATTTTAATGGAAGAATTAAGAAACTAAAGAGTCAGCTATTAAAGTAAAAGAGTATATTGTACACAGAATTAAATAAAAAAAATAGTACATATTGTAGGTATTTCTATATTTACAAAAAATAATATTATGCTAGATTGTAGAAGTTCTGGGGCCCGATTTCCTAACTATCGTCTCGTGTGGCACCAGACGACATGACGTAATTGTGACGTAAGCCAATACATGCCGCCCGCTCGACCGTGTATTGGCTGACGTCACAATTACGTCATGTCGTCTGGTGCCACACGAGACGATAGTTAGGAAATCGGGCTGCTGCACCGCGATTTCCTAACTATCGACTCGTGTGTCACCAGACGACATGACGTAATTGTGACGTAAGCCAATACACGTTCGAGGCATGCCGCCCAGCGCACAGTGCTCACCGTAGATATTATTATGATGAAACACCTATATGTGTATGGTGACAATGAATAACGCCGCTGTCTGACCAGCGTTATTTTCTCGAGTGCTATTATCACTCCGGTAGTACGTCACAATGATGTCATATGACGTCATGTCGACTGGGAAGCTTGCACTCGCAAGTTCTAACATAGGGCAGCTGTGTGCGATATAATATGATTATTTTGACTTGTGTTTTTTAATTCATTAACATTAATGTATTAGCGGTATTTGCTAAACTACCGACTTAGGGCTCAGACACACAGCACTACAGTCGCAGCGCATCAACGTAGGTCTTACTTGATTCTAAATGCATCCGATTTGAATCTCCAGATGGATAAAAAAGTCCAATTTTATTGACCAGTGTATCTGAGCCCTTAGGCCAGCTAAATTTGAGAAGCCGTCAAGGCTATCTGTGTGAAGAAGTAAATTATTAATTACGCGCATTTAGTCAAATTACTGGTAACATCACTGAATCTGGTATAATAATTAATCAATTAATTAGTTGAAGTATGTCACCGTTATTCATTATTAAGTGTCCAAAATAACTACATTTTTTAACGATGTGATATTTACAATAATAAGCATACCAGAATTCGTATTCTCCCTGTATTCCAAATAAGTCCGTAGCCGGCGGGTTTTCTGAAAACCTTTTTCTAATTTGTGATTCCAAATTCGAAACTGAGAATTTTGAAAACACTTAAAAACTATGACAAAAGGAAAAAGAGGCAATTTGTACACATACATTTTTTTATATTTTCGTCGTTAATGACTACCTTGTTCTGACTACAAATTACCGCCCAAAAAACATAAAGGCGCGTACAGACTGACAAATCTCGGATGTCTATCACAAGGGTGACATGCGTGAACGTGTTTCAATTCAATTCAATCTATTTTCTTAACACGAGCAGTACAAAGAAATGACTCAATACATGAACAATTATTATATTGTTAAACCCAACGAATTAAGACTACATAGAAGGAGTCTTATAAAAAATAATTTCTGTTATGATATTTGAAATTATTTTGCAAGCACATGGAGCATGGTTATGTTGGTAAACTTAAAACATATTAACATCGCCAAGTTGGCATTCAGATTTTATTATATCCGTAAGTATTTCTTTGCATATTTAATACATCTGTACGACGCGAGGTGTCCCCTCGCCCAGCTGTGAAATTTTATTTCCAAATGTTTTCGTCAATAATTATTATATAAATATTATTACTGATCACCATTTTTGATTCATCAAATCGCTTCCCGAAAAAGTTAAAAATACTTGTTTCGAGGAAATTGATCTTTAATGCTCGTTTCATATAAATCGAATCGTTAACTATGTGATTATTTTGATTTTTCTGTAGTTTATAAATAGTTTATAACAGTGGCGGAGGCTCCATAGTAGGCGATTATTTGAAGCCTACCTTCTGGTGTGTGTTTTGTATGAACTACGTGTCACGTGACATCAGGGTAGTCTTGGTTTTTTCATGCGAATCTATAAGCCTAAAAGGCGAAGCCTAAAATCTCCGCATATACCTGCCGCCACCTATGCACTGCCGTTTTATTCAAATAATAATTTATAATGCGATAATTTCTATGGGTTCAAACAAAGATAGAATATTTTTAATAATAAATAATAATTTTACCTCGTGATTATTATTATCAGTTAATTCAGTCATAGACTAACAAACTATATTATTTTTTTGTTTAGTTGTTTGTCATTTTGAGCAGCTTTTGATACCGCTATATTTACCGATGACATATTTTTGGGGTGTTACATGTATAGGAAAATATATAATTTATATTCATCGCTCAATAATTGTATATTGTCAGTGAGGTATTGAAATTTCATAGGTTTAGTGTGACGTTGATTATCAGTTTGTACCTATTCATCAGTAGTAATATCATATTATTTTCCGTAAGTATACCTGAAAAATATGCTATTTTTCTCTGATTTCCACAGCTTTCCTCTTTCTAAAAGTCACCCTTCGCCACTGGTTTATAATGGTAAGTTTATTTGTATGTTATTATTAACAGTGGGTTATTTTAGGCATCCCACTATTGCTTTGAAGTTATAAGACATTTTATAATAAATGCAACATAGGTATTTTTCTTAAAATAAAAGCTCTCCTTGTATAGCTTTCAGCAATCAATTGGCATGGCGTACTTATTTCAAAATCGTTTTTTCTCACTTTATCTCACTGTTTCTTTCAGGTAACGTGCATGTTTCTTTTTTATTGTTAAAAAAAATCATCAAGTCTGTACACAGCTTAAAATACCGTCATCCAACACCTCCTTAGGCCTGAGAATATGGTGCACAAAAAACATATAATTACATCGGAGGAACTAATGATATTACTTAGCGAAGGAATTAAACCACATTAGAGGTTTTTCGATGATTAAAAACTAAAATCACCGCCGATTTGCTTGTCATTCTTGACCGCGAGAAACAAAACCGTAACAGTTTTTTTTAAAACGCCAGTTCATGGAACTCGCATGACGCTACTTAGCGGCTAATTGGTTAAAACTAATTTAGTCTGGTTGTGTAAGGTACCTAAGTATGTAATTATATAATTTACTCAAAATACCTAGATGTTATAAGTTTAACCGGGACTCGACGGCTGATAACTACAGGAAAATAGCCATACACCCCAAGAAAAAAGAAATTCAATTTTGTTTGAAAGGCTATCACACAAATTCAGTGCTACTACGGGCATCTAGTGACAGACTACGAAAGATCAATTAATATAATGCAATCAAAAATTAAATAAGTAATTAAAATTCTATTTTTTTAATGTTAACAGGTAGGTATACCTACTTCTATAAAATATTGAGACGCCTTAAAATTAACCTAACAAATCCTATCTCTAGCCTTCACGCAGCGTCTCTGGGTAATGTAGATGGTATGTGTCTTAGGATAGTATAGCACACATGTAGCTTTGGCGGGTTTAGAGTCTTGGAGGCCAGGAGTTTGTCAATTTATGGCTACGGCCGTATGTTGTAGCTTAACCACTGGGGAATGACAAAAGAAATGGCGTATTTCAAAAAAGCACTACCTTATTCTTAGGTCAATAATTATTATAAAGCAATCATTATTCATAAGATGTTTATCACACTTGAATGGTCAAAGACATAGCTTATAAAAAATATCTTTAGAATCATCTTCAAATGTGTTAATCTTGCCGATTTTTTGAATAATAAAATGCCTAATTCTTGTCAAATTTGGGATCACAGAGATTATCAATATAATTTTTTATCGTGAATATTTTACAAAAATTATCTTGTAATAAATTATACTAATGGTTTTATAAATGCGTTTAACAATTAATAAATGTAAAAAATCTTAACACTACTGCACAGTTATGTATCGAAATATGACTATATCCTAAAACATTAGAGCTAGAGGTTTAAAAGAATACTATGTTATGTAACAAAAATACTTTATGCAGTCATCAAATGTTTAAAATATCTATAAAGGATAATAAGGCTTCAAAATTATATAAATAGATTATCTACAACGTTTAAGAAGTGTCCAGGATCATGGTTTGAAAATACAATAAAAACTCAATTTTGACCTACGACGAGCACGTGGGCCGTTAACTAATTTACTTGTATTTATTTCTCTAAAATTATTTTAACAATTTTTCTTTGTTATTAAATACATTGTAAGTTTTTATTTTTTATTATGAAATAGAGCACATAGAGACATTATGAATATGTAAAAAATATCTAAAATGATTGATTTTTTTTATTTGAACATACTAAAATATGCATTTTTTTATATACAAAGGGTTAGTGGTTAGTTGATTTCTCGTTTTATTTTGACATGCTATTTTATGGTTAAATTGATATATCGTGGTGTTGCTGCCAAAAGTTGATAAGTCAATAATAATTTAGGTACATATTTAGAGTTAACAACGGATCATGTGTCTATATAATATAAATATTATATAATACTAGAAAAAAAAAATTAAGGTTATCAGATATATAGAACATGCTCATAAAGTACAAAGAAATTAGTATTATGCCTGATTTTAGAGAGTACCTATGTCAAACTTTCAAAATGCTATGAATAACTTGATTTCGAGACTTATCAACTATTAGCAGTAACCCCACGAATTATAAATAAAGTTATATTATTAAGGTGACGAATTTATTATTAGTAATATTAAAATAATATATATGTCGTAAGTTGTCTATATAATATATAATATTAATCTCAATGCCATTGATCCAAACGAGAGTGAATAAAAACAAACAAAATTAAATTGTCTCAGTTGACAGACGTACCCCCTGCGGCTCTAGTATTTATTATTAGCATAAATTAACATACAATAAACTTGCTAAATCAATAATTGGATAACACATAGTTAGTTGTTTCTGTTGTCGGCCGGTATGTAAATACACTGGCAACACTGGATTGTGTCAACTTTAAAGATAGATACCATTGTTATTAATTTATCATTTTTAAACCGTGTATTCCCACCATCAATACGAGTTATCTGTATTATTCTACAGACAGAGAGGCTTGACTATTTTCAGTTTCATTAGTATCAGCTTTGGATGTTCTTTTTTCGAACTTGGCTGCGATCAAAGATGTTGAATAAACCTTCTCCTATAACAGGGGTTTTAATTTTATTGTGGTTGCGTGCGCATTAAACTATTTCACTAATCACTTTTTTTCATCCTTGGAGAATGTACAAAAGATTTTTTCACAAAATTATTAATTATACAAATTTACCTTTGTAAGATTTTATGAGAGCGATGGAGCGGAGCTCAGAGCAGGAGAAAGTTTATTCCATATTCTTCCACATTCGGTTGCCTGTTACTCCACACCCGTTAGGTATTTTAGTTGCCTGGTTCCCACGTAATTATTTTTTCGGTAATTGTGCCACAGAGGTGGAAATGGCTTTTATATATTTTTTTTTACGAAAACAGTTTACTCCCTGTAGATTTTCATACATTTTGATACACCATTATCATAAACTAAGATTATATGAGGTAATATTAGGTTGAAGTAAGTTAGATTAGGTTAGGTTAGGTTAGATTTGGATTGGTCTAAAAAGAAAGTTGTAAAATCTCATGTCCACCTCTGCGGCACATTTACCATTTTTTGTACATATCTGTACGTAAAAAAAAATATATATTGAAATATACTGAGTCGCAGCTATGTGAAGTTTGGAAGACACTGAAATATGTCTGACTAGGGAGGGGGTACATAAGAAAGAACAGGTTTTTATACTGAACCGAATATCTTTGGTTATACATATACCTACCAGATCATTATTATAAAATAAAACATTTCAAAAAAGGCAATAATAATAATTACATTCTTGCGGATAGAAACCACAAAGTCTAAAAAAACCGGTCGCTCTCGTATTTTTACCAAATACATTTGTATTTTTCCACTTTTTGAAACAGTGACTTACCTAAGTTCATAATATACTCGGGGGCAATGTAAGATATTTTTGAAAGTATTTAACTAAACAACTTAACCTAGATCAACGAGGCTATTCTAACATATTATCACAAAAACAATAAAAAGTCATAAATGTGATAAACTTACTTTTATATCACTTTTACCACTTTGTGTGTTGCAGTTAATTATTAGGGGAAGTTAATCGGCAAACGTGCTATGTTTTAACACGGCTTCACTTGAACGTGCTAACTATATCAGAGTGAGATAGAGTACGCTAATTACATATTGAGAATTGAGACGCGATTCTGGAAATTTATACTATCTGCGTCTCGGACGCTGCAGTTAGAGTGCGAAAATTATGCTTCGCGTAGGAAACCCATACACGAGCACACACGAACTTGGCCGAGAACTTAAAGTTTCACCGTGTTTTGAATTATCACTGTGTTACCATATCATCTTAGATAACCGCTTTATTTATGGAATTGATTCTGTGTTAATTTGGAGCAATAAAGATAACGGAAACGTTTTAACTATTAAGAATAGGTCTGCTGAGATTGCGTGTAGTTTGCTGTTATGTTCTTTCAATCCATTTCTTTGATATGGACACTAAACCAGAATATTTTACAGAGAGTCAAGGCTTTCGACATTTTGCTGTATAGAAGCATTCTGATTTGTTTTCGACTAGCCGGTAGCGTCTTGTCAAACCCTAGATATGATTTAACATTACATTCTATATTTGCAGTATGAGGGTATGGCAGCTTTCGCGTCAAAGTCTAATGCGATGTACTGGTTTCCGATAAGTAGGGGTTGTAACTGTAGTTTCTATGGACGACGTTGAAATGCAGTAGCCAAAAGCTATATGCACGTATGCGTGAAAATTGCGTCTGCCTTGTTTTCTGACAAGTAGTAGGGTTTGGCAAGACGCAATCATGTAACACATTTATTGTTCACGTCCCCAAACGAATGTGAAATTCTGCGTAGTATCAAAACCAGAAAAATACAGTACTACTTCGGTCACATTATGAGAGGACAAAAGTAGAAGATTCTGCAAATCTGACAAAAACTTGGATAGGTACAAATAATCAAGTGTATATTGGGCTAATGAGATATATGTACTCTCTCACTATCTCTCGATCTTGTACGAGGTCAACAGGATTTTCTTTTGCCTTCCGGCTTCTCAAAAGTCAGCCTCTTTATCATGCGTGACGTCCATTCAGTGTAGGTACGAGTACATGGCCCAGTTATCTAAGGCGGCCCAATTTGATGAATTGTGTCGCTAAATTTCAAAACCCAATATACCACTTTTTTGAAATAATTAAGATATATATATCGTTGGATTCGTTATTAAAATCTCTACATGACAATTTTATCGCCTCTTTCAAAATCTGCTACGATTAACTGTCATTTATGAAACAAAATCAATATGTCTATCAAATCCCGCTATAACACTACTGAAACATTCAAAAACCTTTTTAGTTCAAAAAGTTTTTATTGATTTTCTCAACATAATGAAAAAGTGTTATAGCGGGTTTGAAACTCAGCAACACAATTGTACGATGTGGGACCGTACAAAGGACACAGTTCACTCTAACTGTCTTTAATTCATGGGACCGAAAATACCGCGCGGCACACTCCTCTCAAATGACCCCAACACTCATTCTATGTTACACATAAAAGGGTAAAAAATGGACCAACAGTCAAATATAATTCGGTAGTAAATTTGACTAAAAGAGTTATATGTTTAATTATTGAAAAATTTACATTTATAGTTATTGTCTTTTTAAATGTGTAGTATTTTAAGAAATATCTCAAAATAAAATATTATATTTTGTTTCCAGAACAAACGATGTCAAATCAACCGTGGCGTCAAATTGGCGCAGATTGTCTCCAATGGGTTAATTTCGATTTATAGGCAACCCTCACTGTGTATAAGTCTAAAGATCAATATCTTAGATAGATTATTATAAACACAGTAAAAATATAACCTTGTGTTGTTTTGATAAAATAAATACACTCGTGGACTTGGTATGGTACGTCACTGGCTCCAAAAACAGCAAGAGTTGTCGGCCACAGCCTGTGTGATTATGTTGTAAAGCGTTTGATTGGAACGATCATGTCGGGGACAAAGCGATATTATGATGAAATACGCAATAATTCAGGTGTCAAAAACCATTTTCTAAACACGTAATATCAATTTTTACTTTGGTATATACGATATACTCCTCCGATGTCCCGTGGAGGTATGCACGATATTAGAGCTTAGAAATAATCCTAGAAGACCAACGGTCTGATAGATTGATGGAGTAGGAGTTCCATTATAGCTGCTTGACGTGTACGAATTGCTGGATACTGCTGGACCATGAGGAGAATTAGGCTAGAAACAGGGAACTCAGAAATAATGGGAACTGAAATACACAACGGGTAAGGCGATAGCAGGTAACCGACTCGAGTAAGGAAGAATCCGGGTTAAACTGACAGACGTGTTAAGAAAACGTTTTACTTCGAATACTAAAAACTGCTCTCGGTTTATGCATTTACGCTCATTTAATGTTGGTGTATTACACACACTATTGCACGTGCATAATGCGTGCTTCATTTTCGTAGGACACTCACACATTCAAAAGCTTGCTTCACCATGCGGTGTATTGAATATTGCCTATCGGTATTCTATTTATTATCTGTTCTGTGGCTAGAAACTAAGGCTCGATTTGGGTTATCAATCAGTTTCATTCGTCTGAACTAACCATGCCTAAAAAGGTTAAAAATTACCTGAATGTCATGTATATCAAACCGAGCTTCAATATGTTGACCATATCACAGGATGCTAGACATTGATCTTTATGTTGAGAGGGCTGACGCACGCTGGAGCCGCTTTGGGGTTCATGCACTCACGCATTGGTAAACGGACGGTACATTTTTGATGGATGATATAATATTACGAGGGTGATAAATGATGATGATAAGTTCAGGATGGATGATAGACGCGAAGTTCGCTCAAATCGTATCAGATTTAGCGCACCAAAGGTCAAACATATGCGTTAAGTCATTCGGTAGTTAACGACGGCTAAGTAATCACAAGCCCGCAACACAGCCGCTTTCTTGATGTCACTCGAGCTAACTCTTGAAGCAGTCTGATTAATTGAATCAATCAATAAACTGTGATTTAGCGGTAACAGGCCTATACGCACCAGTCTTGAGCTAACTCAACTTAACTTTCATCACGGTCGATCATGATTCGTGACTGGTGGCCTTGTCACAATAATTGGGGATTTAAAGTTGGTGGAAAGAAAGGATGAATGCGAATATAAATGGCCCAACCATTAAAATTGACATACATAAAAAGGGTTTCAAATTATTTTCCGCTAGGTGCCTCTGATATGTGAGATATTCACCTTAACCAGACAAAAGATTCCATTAATCTGAAAACATTATTATTTGTTACTTACATCTCGAAGGCTTCAACCTATGTGATATTCTCTGGTTTAGCGTTTATAGCTCCATGTCACATAAAACTATTGGAAAAACATGATAGCCTACCATATTAATTCTCAGGATTAGGTTGAGGTTTTGATTATTAAAAGCCAACGTAATGTAGTTTTCAAATTTTTATTACGAAGAACTTGTCAGTTATTTTAATTCGTTTAAAGACAACATAACTTATTATTACCATGTCGGTCAAAGGGATTTTAAGCATAATATATTATGATAGGTTCGTGATATTTTCTCTTAAAATTAATAATATATTACAAAACACTCACGACCCAATTGTTCGCCTTTCCCGTACATAATGTTAAGCCAATACAGCGATATATCACGAACGTGAAATGAGCTAAGTGAATTATTATTGCCGAGCGGGGAGTCGGTTCGAATCCCACGTGAGCCATAAAAACTGCACCACTGTTCACTTAATTGAATTATTTCAAAATAATATGTTATTTGCTTTTCGAGACCTTTAGGTATTTTTTATTAACAATGCGTAGGTAGTTTGATAAAACTTTGATATAAAAATATCGATTGGTTAGTGCTCATAAAATGCAAATTCAGTTTTGTATATTTAGAGAAACAACGATTTTAAAACATACGAGTCGATCGAAAATGGAATTGGGTGTTTAAGGGGGGAAAAGGGTGTTTTTGTTAATTCTGTTATATTTCAGTTATATATTATTCATGCTGACAGTTGTTTTGGTTTCTGAACCTATCTTAAAAATGATGCTAAGATAATTAATTTAAAAAAAAACGAACTGAACGCTAGCAATTAAAAATTAGAAAGACAGAAAAGGTGTATTGAGTTAAAGTTAAATGTATCTGCTTCCTTTTACATAACAGTGGTGTTGTGTAGTTTCATTTATTTTAAATTGTACAAAATAATAATATTTTACAGTGCCACTATTGAATTCAGAATGTAAGTGTTGGGTGTCATTTTTTATTACAACGTTTTTGTTAGCTCGTATTCTTGTTTGTCCGGTGGTTGTTTGTCCAGTACAAATCTTGCGATCGATTTTTAACTAACTTCCCGACTAGATAGACATTTGAAACTTTTAGAATATATCAGAACACGATGCCAGTGCATTCTTTTAATTCTTTTAGCCATCTTTAAGCAGAATTGAATTCATTTTCAGTTAATTCTGCTTTGTATGGAAAGTTATTTCAGAAAAATCCGTAAAAAGTAAAAGACTATTATAGGTGGCTAAGGGGGTGGTCCTAGCAACTAAATTATTAATATATACGTGCTTTGCTGTGGAAATCAAAATGACATTTCAGTATTCTATATTTGTTTGTTTGTTTTTTATTTACTTCATATCGAGTTCATTGACCATATTAAGCATAAAAATTCAACAGAAAATTTAAAAACGTTGTATATAACAAGTTCTTTTTATCTTGTAATTATTTTAATTACATATATCATTAACTGCGAAAGTACGAAATAGGCTTGTATTGATTGATTGTAGAAATTAAATGCACTATATTAGATTATGTAATAAATACTATGTAAAAATGTACTTATATAGTTATATGTATTTTCAAGGGATTCAGTATTTTTAGGATATGTGTTTTATTCGCATAAACTTCATTAAGCAAATATTTAATACTGTATCACTCTATTAGAAATGCATAATTTTAAGTATATTATTCCATTAGAAAAAATCTTAAAAAAGTGTAAGTATATCATTTTAAAACTACATCGATTGCATGCCGGGCGAATGGTTTACCAATTAAACTTACGGTACAAATTGTATTATAAAAAACCGGTCATACCTAATCACTATTTTAAGTTATGAAATCGATATTTAAAACATTATAATATTTAGCTACATACTGTTGAGACATTGTGTACCTATATCTTTGCGGAAATAAAATTAAGTTACTCTGAGTAATAATAATGATGTTTTGATTTATGTTATTATTAAATTGACTGTTAAAACTACATGTTTTTTTTTAAATTAAGTCAATATCGAATTAACTGTGAAAAGTTTGACTTTATTGAATTGACTGGGAAAAATGATTAGGTTTTTGATATAATGATATAATTACTTAATTGTTTGTGAAAAGTAAATTTGTTTTTGAGTTATGCCATTATTGAATTGGTTTAAAAAAATGTGTTTTTGACATATTATGATATCTATTATTAGGCTGACTGTGAAAAATGTAAGCGGGTTTTTGACTTATGATCGTATTGAATTGGACGTGTTTCGACTTATCACACTATTGTATTTAAATTATTATTATACTTTAAATCAGAGAGAAAAAAATCGTATTATGCGCTTGGTGAAACGACTGCTGAAACATAGAAAACTTCAGTCAAAAGGCCAAAGGAAATCACCTTTACATATGAAAATCATTTATTATAATATAACAAAATTTTATGTGGTAAATAATTGTATTTAATAATGTTTTGATGTAACACAAGGATGAATAGCAACCTATCAATACACTATGATTATAATATTAACAGCTATAATGGCCTATGGTTCACCTCCGATCGATAATTTATCTCTACCCAATAAGCTGACGTGTTTTACCATATTCCTTGTCAAAGTTATAATACGCGATACGTGCAGATTGCAGCTAATTACGGTGGAGTATCCCTTGAAACAAAAGATTTGATTAATTTTAAGCTTTTAACGATACAAAAAGAAGTTTTAACAATATTATTATTAAGGGTACCAGATCTGATATGCAACGTAAGTAGGTACTAGTTTTTCTCGTGTTCGAATTTTGAAAGGATGATTTAAAAATGGAATTTTAACCCTTTCAATACGTCATACCGATATTACGTACGTAAGTTTTGTTTTGTAAAAAAGGTAATTGAAATGAATCTATGAATATTGAACGTTAATGTATTATAAGTTGGAATACTTGATGAAATATGTTGCTGTCAAATATGCAGTGACGTCCCGTGGGGGTAGGCAGATTGAGCGTCGCTTGGGGGCGGCAGTTACTCGAAGGGCGGCAAATCGAGGAGAATCATTTGGTATATATAGACATAGCTACAATTATTTTGTTTACATGCTTACAATAATAGCATAGTAAAAATGGTGTGGAAATAATAAATCTGTTTATTGCTAAATTTAATGGTACAAAGCAAATGTATGTAAAATATGTACCACATAGAACCTCAGACTTGGGTAAGTATATTTATTCACTTTTTATATCTAAATTTAATTTTGTATGTTTTAGTGGTATACCTACCTATATATTTTGTTACTAATGTATCCATACAATAGATTTGTTAGATATTGGAGTCATGAAAGGATAATAAAATATACTGTATACAGATGGGGCGGGATTTTCGCGCTCCCTAGGGGCAGAAATTTGTCTAGGGACGTCAATGCAAATATGTATGTTTACGTTAATTCTCGGTTATTATTATGAGTTCATGATACAAAGGCTAATGATTAAATTAGTTCGACGTTATTTTGCATTGGAGATTCATTTATACTACACTAGGTAAGCGACATACGTGCTGCAGGTTTCACATGGCGGGAGGCGCAAAAGTTGGCGGTGGACCGAAGGAAGTGGCGCGAACTTGTGCTTGCCCTATGCCCCAATATTGGGTCGTGACAGAGTGAAAGAAGAAGACGAAGGTAAGCTTATGTGAGCTTTACGATTTATTTACCAGGGTTGCACTGTATTAAAAACGCAGTGTTAAAAGCCTTAAAAATGTTGGCATTAAGAATCATGACGTGAAGCTAAAGAAACTGTCCATAGATCAAATTAGCCTGAAGTAATTTCGCAATATATATGTATTTGTAGCAAGCTTCATATTTGTGCGATGAGATAGATACATTTGCTAAGGAACTTCTTATATTAGTTTTACAAATTTGATATATTATGTTTTGTATAAGATGAAAATATGTGTTTGGATGAATAACCATTATTCAATGTTGGAAATTACACTGCAGAAGTAACAGCAGGTCGCCATTTTCATCTTTATTTATAAACAATGCATTCAAAGCTGCCAACGTAAACAATATACTTACATTGATTTATTGTTATTACCAATTTAACAATACTACTATTCAATATTGCAATAAAAATATATTGCATGTGCCTATTTATTTCCATAAAATGTAAAAATATTATTAAGGTTTTTTAAAAAATTATATGAAAAGCAAGCTTTCCTGGAAATAAAGCAACCCCCTCATTCACCAGCAACATTTATCTTATATTATAAAGCATATTTTAATAAAAAATATTTATTTATAGTACCAAATAGATATCGGTATGCCGCAAGGCAAAGCTCAATTAATTTCAGAATAGCCACATAAAGGGTTAAATCGCATATACGATGTAAGGGGGCAAGTACCAAAAGTCGTGATTATCCATTGAAGTATAATCGATGGCTATTAATTTTCGCAGGAAACACTTCCCCAGCTCGCTCGAGCGAAATAATTCATAATAAGGTTTTATGGATTAAGATTATCTTCAGATATTTGAGTAATTACACGTTCGCGAACGGACGCGAGTACGACTATAATATACTGTTAGATAACGTGTACATGGACGCATTCTCAAAAATGTTATTTATTCGTTTCAAAGATTTTTCTTGAATGTGTGTTTTTTTTTTAGAATTATTAATAACCATGTCCTTGCTTTTTCGTACAAGGTGGTTGTTAGTAATTTTGAACAATCACAAACACCCAGGCTTTGAGAAAAACACATAAACATTGTGTCCTCACCGGGAATCGAACCCAGAACTCTCGAGCGGAAGGCCAGTGCCTTACCCACTGCACCACGGAAGACGCTGAATGTGTGTTTATATAATATGAGGAGTTTTCTAATATTTATGTATGCTCAATATGAAAAACGCTAAATTCTCAAATCTTGTGAAAATGTTCGTTGAATAAAAAAAATAATTTACGAAAATAAATATAGTATGACACTCCCATGATTGCTGCGCGGCTTAAACGTCGGCCTGTACGGCCGTCGTGGGTCCCAAATTCGAATCCTGGATCAGGCAAGTATACATATTGTTTTTCAATTTGTGTATGAGTCAGAGTATGGACCTAATAGGTTGAGCAAGTGGCTGACATACATTTCTCGTAAAAACGAACGAAAGAAAGAAGAATAATGTGGTATGAATTCTATATTACCTCTTATCGCACAACCAAACATATCGACAGAAAAAAGGCAAAAGGATTTGGCCTTCAGTTTTTTCGAAATAAGTTTTATTGGATAGTAATATTATATACGAATAAATACACGTTGTGTCCAAAGGACGTAAACAGTAAATGCCGGATTATTATATAAATTTAGCTTGTGAAGGAGGAATTGAAGTGAGAAAAAGACTTAACCGTCATTTTTTGAGGTTTTTTCTTTTAACTCAATAATTAATAATAAATTGGGAAAATAAAACACCAAATGTACCACGTTTCAAAGATTAAGCTTCAAAGGCCTCGACTTTTGAGGTTTGAGAATCGATGTTTCCGCCAAATTTTAGTGGTTCATTGGTACGACCGTGTTACAAACACTTGAACGCGTGAGCGGACACAATAGTCCGGTGATTTAAGAATTCACGAATTCACTCTTCACGTGGTTGACTGGACATGATGGTTTCACTGGCAGGCTCTATGAGCTAGGTCTCGCTACCCATTCTACATGTCCGTGGCGAAGAAAATAAATACAGGATGCAAACTCTGAGAATGTCCTAAATGGGTTTAACCAGCTGTTGAGCCCATCAGACCGTTCAACCTAGTTTCTAACAAAGGCTAATTTTGTTGCATTTAAAATAATTATGGCGTCATACTGTCAAAGTGACGATATCTTTAATTACATTTTTTGTCAGTTTTATAATAGCTTTTGTTGTTTACCATTTTTTTTAAATTTTGCAATAGGCACTTTTAATTTAAAGTCATGTAAATTCAGTTAAAGTACATTTTGAATGCATGGCCACTTAAATCATTAGGCATTCCCAGTCATAAAAAATACTGATGCTTTACACCAAACGTAGGCTCCCGTGATGTCATGATTAAGACCGGGTGTTGTGCGGGGCAGCTATAGTTTGGTGGGAACATTGAAGTTGATCCCTCCAAACCAAAACCCGCCACGCACCACACTCGGTCTCAATCGAGCGTATCACGTGACCCTATGGTGGCGATGTGAAGCATCTAGTTCAGTTTTAGGCCGGGAATGCCCTGGGAAAAGATACACAGGACTAAGGTTGCTACGCTCAAAGTTAAAAAACTCAAACATTAACATCAATGTGTTCAGGAAGCCACGAAAGATTTCGACACTCCATACCCTTGTGGTATAAAGGGGTTCTGTTGCCGTGGCTGACCCTCTCTCACCCTGCACCGGTGCTACGAAAGCAATTACTTGCTGCAGGTCACACATGTCAGGACGTACGAGACTTGTGGCGTAAAGTGGCGCGATAGCATTTCAAGTTTATGTCTATTTTACAACGTTTTTCTTAGCTCGCATTCTTATTTGTCCGGTGGTTCTTTGTTCGGTACAAATCTTGCAATCGATTTTTAACTAACTTCCCGACTAGCTAGACATTTTAAACTTTTAGAATATATCAGAACACGATGCCAATGCATTTTTTAATACGTTTAACCATCTTTACGTAGAATTGAATTCATTTTCAGTTAATTCTGTTTTGTATGAAAAGTTATTTCGACACCATTATTTGTTGCTAGGGGTCTGGGGTCCTAGCAACTAAGTTATTAATATATACGTGCGTTACTATGGAAATCAATATGACATGTCAAGTACAATTTTTTTTGATCGTTTAAGCTAGTCAAGTCAAGTTTATATGGTTCAACAGAAAATTTAAAAACGTTGTATATAAAAAGTTCTTTTTAACTTGTAATTATTATATTTTTACTTTGATCTAAAATCATATCAAAAACGTTTTTGTGTCTCCTGTAAAATATGATTCATGTGGGTTATGTCCTTTTGCCTTTTAACAGTCGATATAATATAAGGCGGCAATGTGTCGATTCAAAATGCTTCGAGTAACGCAGAGTTAGTTGAGATGAATAGCCCACTTCACTTTACATATTAAAGTGATTAGATTAGAATGAATATTGTGGCAGCAAACGCGGTGCACAGATGAGCGAATGATAATTACGTTTCGCAGGTATGGAGTGAAGCAATCCCTTCTAATCACCGATTTAAAGTGCCTTAATGGCAACGAGTTTCGCCAGAGAAGCTGTTTTCTACGTTCTAAAACACCGCCTTGATATAACCATAACAATATAACTCCTGCAAAATGAAATAGATGACTGGGTATACCAGTAGCATGGCTTCCACAAAGGGGGGGCTGACAGGGCTTTAGCCTGGGGGCCCGGGCTTAGGAGGGGCCCGGAGTCGCAGGTCAACCAATTAAGTGAGATAAATATACCGTAAATTTATAAGCTCTAATAGTAAAAAAGGCGCCATAAGATGGATAGAAATTTATTTTATTATTACATTTAGTGTGTTTGCTGACTAATAAAAATGAATATTTATCCAAAATGGCGAAGGGTCACATGTAACTTGGCTATCACAAAAAAGGGTCGCCATCAGTGCTTGATAATATGATCCTGAGTCAAGAATCGATTCAAAAATAGCTAAAAAATACATGGAATAACCCTTTATTTTCATTTTCACATTAAAAAATATACGGAGTTCCGCGGAATATTATTTGGGAAACACTACTATAGAACATTACACTCCTCTTAATCTTAGTGATAGGTTGGGGGGTCCGTCAAATATTGAAGGCTGGGGGCCCGCTTCAGGATGTGGGGGCTATGAACAGTAACGTAGGGTGGACGTAGGCTGTTGAGATCCAACATAAATAGTGCACACTAAACTTTGTCAATTATACTTATTTGTTTCTTTGGACTAATTATAATTAATCTAATATAAAAAAATTAATATTTGTTTGTTTGTCTGTGTGTTTGTTTGTTCGTATTTATTGCGCAGCCATACTGTTCATCCGATTGCGATAAAACTTTGTCAACTTATTGCTTGCACTTGCGCGAAGAGTATAGGCTATACTAATATATAAAAATGAATGTCTGTCTGTCACGTATGCGTTCCTATACCATTCATCCGATTGCGATGAAATTTTGGTAAGTGGTTGTATGCACTCCCATGAAGATTTCTAAATTAGAAAAATCATCATCTTCTTCTTCTTCTTCATTCTATTTTCTTTTATTCGTATGGTTCCTATACCATTCATCTGATTGCGATGAAACTTTCATCAGTTGTTGTGGTAACACCCGCAAAGGTTTCTGAATTGATACAACTATTTTCTTCTTCTTTTTCTTCTATTCTATCTTCTTCTATTCGTATGCGTTCTTATACTATCCATCCGATTGCGATGACATTTTGACCAGTTGTTGTGCGCACGCCCGCGAAGGTTTCTGAATTAGTACAAGCGTCTTCTTATTCTTCTATTCATATGCGTTCTTATACTATTCATCCGATTGCGATGACATTTTGACCAGTTGTTGTGCGCACGCCCGCAAAGGTTTCTGAATTAGTACAACCGTCTTCTTCTTCTTCTATTCGTATGCGTTCCTATACCATTCATCCGATTGCAATGAAAAGTATTATGCTCACGCCCGCAAAGGTTTCTGAATTGATACAACCATTTCTTTTTCATCTATTCTATCTTCTTCTATTCGTATGCGTTCCTATACCATTCATCCGATTGCAATGAAATTTTGATCAAGTGTTGTGCTCACGCCCGCAAAGGTTTATGAATTGATACAACTATTTTCTTCTTCTTTTTCTTCTATTCGTATGCGTTCTTATACTATTCATCCGATTGCAATGACATTTTGACCAGTTGTTGTGCGCACGCCCGCGAAGGTTTCTGAATTAGTACAACCATCTTCTTCTTCTTCTATTCGTATGCGTTTCTATACCATTCATCCGATTGCAATGAAATTTTGATTAAGTATTATGCTCACGCCCGCAAAGGTTTCTGAATTGATACAACCATGTCTTCTTCTTTTTATCTATTCTATCTTCTTCTATTCGTATGCGTTCTTATACCATTCATCTGATTGCGATTAAATTTTGACAAGTTGTTGTGCGCACGCCCGCAAAGGTTTCTGAATTAGTACAACCATCTTCTTCTTCTATTCGTATGCGTTCCTATACGGTTCATCCGTTTACAATGAAACTTTGGTGAGTTGTCGTGCGCATGCCCACGAAGATTTCTGAATTAGAAAATCATCATATTCTTCTATTCGTATGAGTTCTTATACCATTCATCCGATTGCGATGAAACTTTTGTCAGAAGTTGTGCGCACACCTGCAAAGGTTTCTAAATTAGTATTATATAAAATACAAAGTTTGTTGTTTGTTTGTTCCATCCAATTTTGGTTTTTTACTCCATATTAATAACATTAATAACGTTTGCATATTTTGGATTCGATTTTAATTTAGTGTTCTTTTGTTTGACCTTTACTCCTATTAGAATTATTTTCATATCGCCATATTGTATTACACAGATATTTTAATATTAAAAAAATAATTACCTCTTATTATTTTTTAAATATCTAAGATAAATATAACCACGAAGCGACCCTGTGCGAAGCCGGGTACTTCAGCTAGTAACTAATAATTTTAGATACTTTATAGATAGATGATTATTTTTTGACAAACCTTGCCTAAGCCAAACCATAATAGTTTTGCTATGTTATGGGCGATTCGACAAAATAGTGCACAATTTTATTGTTCATTCATACTTATTCGTTTTTGTTGAATTAAGAATACATATTACAGATGGGGATAGTTTCTTAAAATTCATTAAGTACTGCCTAACCAAACCATAATCAATAAAAAAATATTCTTATATCTATAAAATATCTAAAATTATTTATGATTTAATGGTATAATTTTAGATATGTTATAGATAGACAACTATTTTTTGACTATTATGTAATAATGGCTTGGTCTATGTAGGTTTTAATTAATTTAAATAACTACTCAATACTATCTGTAAATTATAGACTTAGTTCAATGAAAACAAATACGTATTATTGAAAGAGTTTAGTGTGCACTATTTTTGTACACGGGCTTTGTATTTCATGCATTTTATAGCCTGAAAATTGAGTCGTCAACCGAAATTAGCTTCAAAGTCTTGTTTCATAGCTTTAGCATTTAATCTGTTTAGTATTATATTTTTTAACACGACAACAGGACATGAGTCCGTAGTAATATAATTGGTATTAATAGAAAACAATCACAAACACCCAGGCTTTGAGAAAATCACGTAAATATTGTGGTGACCTCACCGGGAATCAAACCAGGAGTCCCCGGATGAAAGGCCAGCGCCTAGGACTACGAAGGCCTCCTTTTGACAATACCCAATATTGCGCGATATTATAGATTGTATAACGTTGCTACTGCAGATCTATTCCAACTACGTAACTCCATAACACCAAATTTTACCTATTACCTTTCCATTTTATTTAAAGTGTACACGTCATAGATAATTGAAGGCGTCCCCGGAAAACGGGTCTATATGCAAAAACAAAATTGTTCAGGACAGGAAAAAACGTTGTATTCGATCATGCAGACTTTTTGAGTTACATCTGTAATGATAATTATGTTCATGAAAACACTCTTTATCATTAATAATTTTTAATTTTTTTATTTTGGATAATGAAATAAACATATAGACCCCTTTTGTACGGTAAGCATTTTAGTGTTGCTAATATCTCAAAAAGTGTGGCAGTTAAAATAATAAAACTTTCCAATGTTTTAGTCAATAAAATCACTTTTTGACATGATGTATTATATAGACCCCTTTTCCGGGGACGCCTTCAATTATAGATACATGTTATGTTTTTGGAAATAACTCTGGTGATAAGTGATTTGTTATCACTACCCATGTGGTATTCGAAGCGTTAATAGCATCTTACGTCATGTTAGATGACATTTCACTTTTCGGTCTGGGTTGGCTGGGTCAACGAAACATGATTAATTTTAAAGATAATTGATTAACGTGGTATAACACAGAATTAACAGAGAAGTAATAATATATCGTGGGAATTAATTTCGAACAATAAAGACGTAAATTCCATAGGTGTGTTGGTTGTTTTACTGCTCAGTTGAATTAACAGATTGTAATAATTATTATGTATATAAAATTTAACTAATATTTTTATACAACGGTTGGCTTAACAATTGTTTAATATGAAGTCAACATAAATTGCTACTGTAGCCAAAATTTATATGTAGTAATGTTTAAATAAATATTATTCAGTATATTTTTTATGACCATGTTCGATCTTAATAAGGTCATATGGGACTCCACAAAGTGGAGGTTTGTTTTCACGATAAATGGGTGTTTTACTTACTTGCTAAACCTTATCAATGCTAGCCAATTTTTATTAGTAGGACATTTGTAGCGTATCCGGTAACTTGTACGTATGCAGTTCGCCGTATCACACTACTCCGAGAAATGTTGTATCCGTAATATTTGGTCGTATATTAAAGACCGTACAACGTCTTTGGGTTGTATAGTACTGAGATAAAATTAACGTCTAAATAAAACAAGGTTCTTGTCGGTTTACAGGAAGCCAGCGGCAAACAAATTTTGAAAATAGCCGATATACTGGACTATTTATTAGGTTAGGTTAAGGGGGGACATGCTCAGCGTAATCTAACCGATTTTTTTAAACGGTACATGTTCAAACACGCACGTTAACATGATATTACTCCCTACTTTAGTTTTAATTTGTCAATTTATGGCTACGGCCGTATGTTGTAGCTTAACCACTGGGGAAAACCAAAAGAAATGGCGTATTTCAAAAAAACACTACCTTATTCTTAGGACCATAATTATTATAAAGCAATCATTATTCGTAGGATGTTTATTACACTTGAATAGTCAAAGATATAACTTATAATTAGTATCTTTAGAATTATCTTCAACTGCGTTAATCTTGCCCATTTTTTGAATAATAAAATGCCTAATTCTTGTCAAATTTGGGATCACAGAGATTATCAATATAATTTTTTATCGTAAATATTTCCCTATAATAATGTCAACATAAATTATAATAATGGTTTTATAAATGCGTTTAAAAAATAATAAATGTAAAAAATCTTAACACCACTGCACATGCATGTACTGAAATATGACTATATTCTAAAACATTAGAGCGAGATGTTTAAAAGAATACTATTTTATGTAATAAAAATACTTTATGCAGTCATCAAATGTTTAAAATAAATAGTAGATTAATAGATTATCTACAACGTTTAAGAAATGAAAAGAAAAAATGCAATAAAAGTTCAATTTTGACCTACGCTGAGCACGTCCGCCCTTAAGTAAAATATCAAATCGAACATTCAAATTTAATATCAGATAACAATAATGATAGCATTATTATCAGATATTTGAAACAATATCAAATTAATGTTTATATCTAATCTAATAAAATTGGAATATTATTGTCTGTAATTCTCCACGAACAAAGTTTAATTTTTTCATGTCGGTGCTATTATAGATACGGTCATCTCTTTCCAATAAAAAAGCTCACGGCAAAACTGTGCTACGGTGAAATGTAATACGTTCAGCGCTCGAAATGGAAAAATTTACGAACCGGAGCGCATGACAGTTTTCTGAAGATTTTTACATAGTAAAGTTATCAAAGTTTATGTGTTTTTTTTTCATAAAAATAAGTGTGTTAGATATATAGCTATCCAGCTCAGGACGAACAGGAACGGCGCTCCGGTGTGTTTCGGTCCATTTCGTGCCCTGAATACGTACAATTTACATGTAACCAGATAAATCCATAGAAATATACATATTATAATATAATGTAATGACAATTCTCTGAAATATAATATTAAGATATGAAATAAATTCTTACCTCAGAAAAATCTCTCTGCGACATTTTCCGTCAGCTATTTTTAAGGCTCAGTCAAAAATTGAACTGTCACAATACTATTATTTTCATTATTTATTTTTAAAACACTGCACCTCATTTTTTAAATTTATTTATAAGTTACACCCACTGAATATAATTTGCATTTTAAAGAGAGCTTGTCTCACGGTCGACAAGATAAAATAATATTTTTAACATCTTCTTTGTTTGTGTTCTTGGGTTGTTTTGTTGTTTGACATTTATGACATCTGAAACAAAAAGACAACACGTAGTTAGACTTCATATGGTAATCAGGTAATACACATTTTATTTAATTATAATCAGTTTTGTAAAGCAGACATCATGACAGGCGAATGATAACTGGGCCAAAAACACTCCAAAAAACTTTCATTACATAATATGGAGCCTGAACATATGAAAGTGCATCCGAAATATTAATGGTAAAATTGCATATAAATATATTGGAAAAGCCTCAGTAACACATTTCGTGGGGTTACTGCCAAAAAGTTGGTAAAGCGTCAATTACATTGAGCTTCTTTACGAGCTGTTTATTGGCAAATTTAAAAGCGGGCGATTCAGCTACTGCGATTTGATGATTACACACAAAACTTTCTATTCGCCGAGAAGCCACAAGTCAGCGACTATTTTGACAGAACGTAGTTCGTTTTTTACCGGGAGGTTGCTACTGCGCTCTACTGCGCAGAAGGCCCACACGCCGGCGTGTAGCGTATAAAGTTGACCGGCTTTCAACTTTTCTCGGTAGAGTGTTTACAACCTGCTTGTTAGCTTGTTCGATGATTACACTGGGCGATTTTACAGGCAGATTGTAAATTCGCCAACAAACAGCTGGTAAAGAAACTCAACAAAAAAAGAAATGTAATTGACGCTTAAGTCTAAAAATCATGTTATGGACTAATTGCAATTTTAAGTTTGACTTGCCCTCTAAAATCGGGAATAATGCTAATTTCTTTGTAAATTATGTGCATGTTTTATATATAGAATGACCTTAAATTTTTATTCTAGCATACCTACATGTACATAGACACATACTCCGTTGTTAACTCAAAATACTTAAATCATCGACTTACCAACTTTTGGCAGTAACCCACGAGATAATATGCCTAGAATTGACTAAAAAGACTATTCGACAAAAATTGGACTTGAACACAAACGAATTGCAGTTCTGGCTAAGGATTGCAATACCGGTATCCCAGTATTTTTAGATACCGAAATACCGGTTTTAAAAATAAAACAATACCGATATATTTGGTACATATTGACAGTGGAAACAAATGTATTAATTAACATTTATCAGGTTATGCGATGTCTGGTTTACTTCCGTGGCCTTTTATCATTCTTGGTGACCAGCAACGACACATGCTATACAATATTAATATTTTAAAGAGATTTTACAATTATTATATTTATTAGTAGATTCCTACTTCTGTTTTTTTTTTCAATAATTTTACGAATACCGGGATTAGTATTTCCATTCATCCCTAGTTTTAGTGAATTAAGCTTACAGCTCCTACTATTAACATTGAATGAACGATTTCAAACTAAGTGAAGTATTCTGAAATTTTGTTAATAATGGCAATGAATTTTTTTTATTATGTAAAACTGCTAACTTAGGCGTCAGGTTTTCATAAGATTTTAGCTATGCCCACAAAACAGGTTAATAATCCATCGACCAAGACTTTGAAGTCAGTTTTGGCTTATGATTTAATGACATTCAGAGCATACAATACAAGTAAAACAAATAATGTGTGTTTCATTTAAATGACACACTTTAAAACATATTATAAAATATTCTTAAGCTTATGTTATATTATTTTACAACCACTATCCATTTTTCTGACTTTTGTATTTATTTTGATTTATATATATTTATGACATCAGATTTTCATACCATTTTAGTACATAATATAATAAACTATTAACCTTTACATTTTTTTTTAAATAATTCATATTTTAGAATAAACGTGTGCTGTGCAGCCATTTTTTATACTTTAACTTCACAGTCATCTAATCGTGAAAGAAAACAAAGGATGCTATCATAATAGTTTCACAAAATGATGCTTACAGTGCGGTAATATGATATCGAGTGGAGTCAGCAGCGCTCGAAATGGAAAATTTTACGAACCGGAGCGCTCGATAATTTTACGAAAATATCTACCCCATTAATTATTGTAAATGTGATTTATAAAAATACGTGTTTTTTTAGTATATGAAATATCTAGCTCAGACGGTCAAATTAATATTTCCACGAGACGGAACTATAATTTTATGGATTTCATGAACCGGAACGGCGCTCTTGTGCGTTCCGATCCATTTCGAGCCCTGGTGGAGTGTCGAGAAATTAGCGTGTTATCCAATTATATTAGGGGTAGGGTGTTGTAACCTAATGTAACCTATGGAAACATACACAATCAAGCAAAAAATATACATTATGGATGAAGAAGAACTTTGCCTTTCCCCTTACCACTTGTCACGTATTAAAATGGGGAAAAGATGTAGTACCATCAGCTAATTGACGCCATTTGACAAATGGACGAGTTCAGCGATTGCGTGCTGGGCAAAGTCCGGAGACTCTCCAAAGACTCGACCAGGCTGATGCACCAGCTTACAGACAAATAATTGAGCCTGTGACACCAGAATAAAGACAGTAAGACAGAACATGCGTGAACGTATGAGAGAGAAGGAGACAGGGAGAACACGTATGAGAATGTTGACCGGTATTTTCTAGTATATATTATAACGACCAACATTATATAAATTGACTATTTAATTTTCAGTAGTTTAATGACTCAGAAATAAAATTCTTTATATATTAATCATACTTTGTTTTATAATAATTCATGACCTGAGTTTTAATATCTCAAAATTATTACCCTCAATACTAAAACAAAGACAAATCCAAACATAATTGCTTATTTCCTCTTGCGACATTTTTTTGTGTCAACTGAATTCATTCGCGGTATATAATTTTATTTTGCAGACACAAAAAAATCGCATGGCGTCCATTGTTGACTTTTTATGGGCCAATTATGCATCTCTTATACATTTCCGTTGAGTAGTAAAATAAATATTATGATTCGTCTGAAATGAATCATGAATAATAATTATCATCCACTGTGAATGTCTGATGACTCAAATGACTCTTAGAGAGTGGGCCTAAAACTGTTTTAAAAATCGTGTAAAAAATTCATACCTGGACAATCAAAAAATTGAAGTAAAAAAGTGGATCAGTGAGTATTTTTATAAAATAGTCCATTATGACTGATAAAAAACAAATATTCATCTTAGGTTCGAATCCTGGGTGTGAC
This sequence comes from Rhyacophila brunnea, assembly GCF_057557595.1. Taxonomy (NCBI): domain Eukaryota; kingdom Metazoa; phylum Arthropoda; class Insecta; order Trichoptera; family Rhyacophilidae; genus Rhyacophila; species Rhyacophila brunnea. Next base: position 14,156,943 of record NW_028232893.1, on the reverse strand, counting down.
AAAAGTACACACATTGTTTTGACTCGGCCACTTTAAACCTGACTTCACACGTGGAAGGATCTCTTTGATAAATAATTTACCTTGGCGGATGCCGCTCGGATGGCACCCAACTTTAAATTCAGTGTCTTAAGTATTTTCATTTGGAATTTTAATACAATCAGTGAATATCAAAGAACTTAAAATGAGTATCCACGCATTTTTAATGCTTTTTATAATTATTTCTCTGTCCCTGCAAATATAGATCACGAGTCTCCATTGTTAGAAAATACCATATCTCTACTTTTTTGTTTATATTAATTAGATTAATATGGGATTTATCGTTTAATAATTTTATTAATAAGTATAAACTATTGAAAATACAATTTTTTCTTTAGATATGCAGTATTTCTTCATGTACGTATTTAGATCGAACTTGGCGCCCTAATTACAGTGCTAGAAATAGAAAATTTTACGAACCGAAGCGATCGATAATTTTCCGAAAATATTAACATAATCCATGGGACAGCGCGATCACACACCCCGATATTAAGAGTCAATTAATCAATCTACCTTTAACCTAACCTAACCTAACGTTTGCTTGCAACTTTTTACTGTGACAATAGATTTCAACAACTGTGTCCAGAATATACTAGCTACCACTGAACCACAAAACGAAGCACAATAAACAATAATCAATGCCAAGAAAGAATGTAACAATACTGATTTGTGGTCAAATTTCATGTGATTATGTTTTTTATGCGGCCTTACCACAATGATTAAAAAACATATCGATCTACCTGTTATTGCGAATTGCTGATACCGTTTCAAGCAATGTTTAATTCGGAAGTCTACTTATAGATGGACCAAATCAAATTGGTTAACAACTGAAGTCAGAACTGAGATCACCACTATCCAATAATTGGAACGTACTTTAAAAATTAAAATTTATTTTACGGTGGAAACCCAAAAATCTATTACGATAAAAAACAATCGTGAAAGTCTCAAACATTGTATTATTCACGATGACGGAAAGACAATATGGCAGTTCAACGAAAATATCAATCACTACTTAGTTATGTCTTTAAACAATTTTTTTATCAACAAATAATTCACAAAATTTAAGAAAGTAATATTCTTATTATGTTAGATAAATATTTTATTTTTAGAATTTTTTCTCACATTTCATACAATAGATCAGTTTTGTCTTGCCAATAATTAATTGTTTGTTATTTTCGTATGCTCAACTGCCAAATGTTTACATTTCGATTGAACTAAAGTTTTTTTTAAATAAACTATGAACTTATGAAATCAATACTTCAACAAACTAGTTTCTAATTATTTAAACATTTAAACGCCCACGATGACCGAGCGGTTACTGGGTTGGCTTTGAGGGTCCCGGGAACGAATCCTGGGTATGGAAAAAATTCACATTTTGTTATTTATATGTGTGTTTGAATCCAGAGTATGAACCTAATAGGTTGAGCAAGTAACTAACGTCCATTTCTCAACAATCTGTTGAGACAACTTACAGCCTGTGGAGGTCCATATTATGATTTTCAGCGAAAATTGTAAAAAAAAGCATAACAACTATTCAGTCAAAATCAGATTTCTGAGCTGTCTATTAATTTCTTAAATTGATAATTATTTAATAAACTATTTCTATTTATTCGACAAATAAGACACAACATTTTAGAATGTTACATTCTATATACTGAATATACATAATTTGAAAACATCTCATGCATGTACAGACTAGAAAAAATATTTTTGTAGAAAAAAATACGACACCCGACGGGGCTTGAACCTGTATCTGCTGGATTCGCGCCAGTATGCTTTTCCAATTAAGCTACGCGAATCTTGTGATGAATGATGTTATTTATGGGAGCATCTTTCAATGCTTCAGCTATTATTTATTTAAGAAATATATAAAAATCAATATTTGTTTGTTTGCTTGTTCGTATTTTATGCGCTGCCATACAGTTCATCCGATTGCGATAAAACTTTGTCAACTTATTGCTAGCACTTGCGCGAAGGTTATAGGCTATATTTTTTTATATAAAAATGACTGTCTGTCTGTCTGTCCCGTATGCGTTCCTATACCATTCATCCGATTGCGATGAAACTTTGGTGAGTTGTCGTGCGCACGCCTGCAAAGATTTATGAATTAGAAAATCATCTTCTTCTTCTATTCGTATGCGTTCCTATACAATTCATCCGATTGCGATGAAATTTTTGTCAGTTGATGTGCGCACACCTGCAAAGGTTTCTTAACTAGTATTATATAAAATACAAAGCTTGTTGTTTGTTTGTTTCATCCAATTTTGATTTGTTTGCATATTTTGGATTCGATTTTAATTTAGTGTTATTTTGCTTGACCTTTACTCCTATTAGAATTACTGTCATATTGCTATATTGTATTACACAGATATTTTAATATTAAAAAGATAATTACTTATTATTATTTTATAATATCTAAGATAAATGTATCCACGAAGCGACCCTGTGCGAAGCCGGGTACTTCAACCTGTATTATATAAAAATATATGACAAAAAACGCCAGATTTAATGCTATGTGTCAGATTACTGGAAGAAAAATGCTAGATCTGCCAAGAAAATTGCCAAGTTAGCAACTTACATTAAGGCTATATAAAACCAGTCGCACTTGCTTGAGTTGAGATGTGATTATGGGCTAACGAAATAACTTTTAAGTAACTGTATTCATTTTACGATTTTCTATTATCTTTTAATCTTAATGATAGACAATTTACCGGCCATAGATATTAAATTGAAAAGCAATTTTACCGTTTAAAAACGAAGGTAATTATTTTTGAATAGTTATTACCTAATGCATTGGAACGGATCACTGTTTGGTTTGATTAATTAATAGCGAGAAATTTAGGACGTCCTACTAACTGTACACATATCAAGGCATGTATTTTGAAAGAAATATTACAAATAAAGGTAGACCATACATCTGAATACAAATAATCATATTAAATCGACGCCTCGTGATGAACTGAAATATTATTCCACATATTCACTAGGAATATCTATATATCGATGTTTTAAAACTGAATCTCTCACTACTGTCATTTCCCTCCATTTTCGTATATGAAAACACTCTGTCACTTTGCTTTGTTGTATGGATTTTCGACTGGATTTCGGACTTGGAGGTGGACAAATAACACACCGGAATTGTGGTGGAAACGGCAAGGTATATTTACGTTAATATATTCTAAATGGTTACATTTTTATACAAATTCTTTTCAATTTAATTTTGACGGATAGCGAGGTTAACACTGCTTACTGCGTTGCTGTCAAAAATGCTTCTCTCGCGCTAAAACAAACGACCGCTTACGAGCGGTACAAATGCGGCGTTGCCGTTCGTATTTTTTTGTAACGGCATTCAAACAATGTTGCCGGTCAGATGTTTAACATTATTTAATTATTTTCGCAATCAACCCTTACTATTTGTTGGATTTGATACTGACTCGGGCCTCTCCAGATACACAGAGACATCCCCAAATGGGGACCATTCGGGGGTGTAACACTACCAACTCGCAATTATTGGTTGAAGAATATTACTGTAATTACATTCACTCAAGATTTTTAAAAAGTTCATTGAATCAGATCAATTTTACATACCCAATCTAAAAGTCGAGTTTAATATCAAGTCTCGCTTGTTAAGTCGTGGGTCTTGGATTCTAATCCCAGGTCTGAAAAATGCAGTACATAGAAGTGGCTAACACCAATTTACTTGCAAAAAAAATGGTAGGAAACTTCTTTTGAGGCGGCCAATCAATGACATTATTAATAGTCAACGCACTCAGTACAGTAGCTAGCAAGCAAATTCGCTCATAGCGACATTCGCACATATATAGGTAGACGTCACGGAATTTCCATTATGCGATATCACGCATCGGGAATTTATAGCAATATGACCTTTATTGTAAGGGCGTTAGAACAGCGTTTCTAGTGTCAATGTTAATTTGAGCGATCCCGTTCGAACCGAACCATTCGGCAGACCCGACAAAAAGCATCGGGAATTTATAGCAATATCACCTTTATTGTAATGGCGTTAGAACAGATTATGCCATTCGGCAGACCCGACAAAAAAGTGAGTGTCATTTTTTTTCCAGATGTTTGTCATTGCAGCCAATATACATATCGGATTGTAGAGCCGGTGCGAAAAACATACCCCTTTTCATCGGTAATTTTAATATGTGCAGAGAATAATTAATACATAAACCCACTTTTTCCGCGGATTGGTCGAATGCTACTTTTAGTAAAACCATCTAGTGCTACTGTCAAAACATCGCATGCGTTTCGGGCTGCGAGTCGAAGACGCCAGAACGCATACGCACACCTACAAATTGGTCATTCTTACCCCGGCTCGCCAGTCGCCACATTCAAATATATATATTATACGTTTCGAGAGGTTACGCGCGACTGTCGCTAAGTAGATGTGCGAGAAGTAGATATGCAACATCGGAACGACGTTCCTAGAAAGTTTGATGTATGTGCGGCAGACGAAGCGAGTTTACATGTGAGAGTCGGCTAAGACAAGACATTTTTTTCTACAGTTTTCTACCCGAAAAAAAATTCGTTTAAAACCCAAATCGAAAACATGAATCTTTCATGGCACAAAAGTTTCCTATCCGTACTATGTTGCTATTATTTCAATATTTGGCTTTTTAAAATCCTGTTGTTTACTCTCACGGTCCCCATAATACGACCAAATTGCGAGGATACATTCATTTGCTACATCTGAAGATATCATTGTTTTTCTAATATTAATGTCTCTAAAATAAATATACAAAGTGAAATTAATTGCCAGAATCCGGTATTTGTTGATTACCTAGAATTATTGCTATTATCTAGAATCAAAATAACTCGTTTGAATATCTAGTGGGGATGGTCCATACGAACCTTTAAGGTAGAGCCGCCCCTGTGTGTTAGTGTAAACTGTAAACTTTAATAATTCATCGTTCAGTATTGAGTCTTCGCCACTGCGCCGTGCTGTTAAATGGTAAGTTGCGTTTTCACTGAGACACATAATAACAACAATTTAACCGTTAATTTCGTTTACGTGATATATTAGACATGAAACACTGTACACGACATAGCCCATATTGACTTTTAATAATACATTATCAGTATAATGGGTAATTTTACCATGAAATTACTTCTGTGTGACCGACAGAACTAATTTTAGGTTATCTGAGAAAATTCATGAGAAAGATTCAGTAAGAGATTTGAACAAAGCGGGATAATAATATTATTAGTGACCAGACAATAAACAACTTAAGATTCGCAGATGAAAGCACGCTAATCAATGTTGATAAAAGAGAACTCATATAGCTGGTACACCGGGTAGAGGAAGAGAGTCCCTAACCTGACCTGACCTTCTATCAGCAGCAAGTATACCTCAAAACCTAGAAACAGGGAACGAGTTTGTATATTTGTGGAGAAGGCGGATGTGAAGCAGGGATAGGAAGGCGCATGCATACATATTGCAAAAAATATGCGATTATACGTCTTAGGTACCACTATATTATGGAAGGATCGGAGAATTGCAGATGCCAAGAAAATGATGCTCATTCATTAGTGTTCTCCATATTTTTGTACCTTGCCAAGTCATGGATCCTGAAGGCAGAGGAACGGAAGGCAATTAATACCTTCAAAACGTGGTTTTGGCGTCGAATGGTTTGTATTTCTCAGGACAGACCACAGGACCAATCATCAGTAAATCATCCAGAGATTGCAGATAAAGGAACGGCTCTCGACACTATTTTTGAGACATATTCTTCAGTTTTTGGACATTATTGTTCGACGCGGACCAGATAACTTAGAGATACTACTTTGGCGAGACACGTTGGCAGATTGAAGCGACAAAGTGAAAGAACTGACTGGTTACTGCCTTTACTCTGCCTTGAGAGTAGCAGAAGATGGAGAGGGGTGGAAAGTTTCAATCGCTCAAAAGATGACAGAATATCAAGGTGGTCACGATCCTCAGCCACGAAGGAACGAAATTGTAAACAAATCCTGTAATTAAAATACAATAATACATTTATTTGGTGGCGTAAAGGTCGGTTTACACTCATCCAGTAGAAGTTATAGGCTGAGAGATATGATACCAGTAGTAAAGCTTAACACGATAAAATCCATTCGCTTGGAATGCAGTGTGGTACACACTATAAAATACCTACGCATACTATCTTACTACAATGTCAATATGCTGACTCGGCGTATATTTCTAGTATATTGAACTTAAAGCAGAGGTTCTCAATGAGTCAATATATTTATTTATTGAATGATGGGAAAACGCAAATGTGTCGAATTTCTTTTTATTTTTTACAGACGGGGAAGAACTACTCAAGTCGGTTCAACCAACTGTTGGGCCTATTGGACCGTTTGACGGTTGCATAATAGTATGTACTGTCAACGTGAAGATCTTTTTTCTTAGTATTTATTGTATTTATAACACATTTTTTTTAAATAGGCAACATTTCGCTTTATGCGCTTTTCTCTCCCATGGGATTTTTATCATAAAGTCGTGTAAATTCAGTTAAATCACACTTGAGTGCATGATGACATAAGTCTTTGCCTCCTGAGACATTCTCAGTCATAAATAATTACAAGATAAAAAGAACTTTTTATATACAACGTTTTTAAATTTTCTGTTGAATCATATAAACTTGACAATTCTATGTAGTAATAAAAACTTTTTACTGTACTTGATAGAAATACTGAATAAATATTATAAAAGACAGAAATGTCATTTTGAGATTTTATATTGATTTACATAGTAACGCACGTATATATTAATAATTTAGTTGCTAGGACCCACTTAGCAACCAATAATAGTGAGTAGTAAATATTACTTTTAACGATTTTTTTCCGAAACATACAAAACAGAATTACATAACTGAAAATGAATTCAATTCTGCTTATTGATGGCCAAAAGTATTAAAAGAATGCATTGTCGTCGTGTTCTGATATATTCTAAAAGTTTCAAATGGTTAATTAGTCGGGAAGTTAGTTAAAAATCTTGGACAAACAAGAAAAAATTTGTACCGGACAAACAAAAATACGAACTAATAAAAACGTGGTAAAATTTAATGTAAAACGTATGGTCCCGTGATTACTCAATTAAGACCAGGTGTGGTGCAGGGCGAAGTGCCATTCATTTTAATGTCGAAGAAAATTTGCCGCGTATATACTGCAAACGTTAAGATCTTTTGTTATATAAGTATTCGTTTTTGTTCTATATTTTACTTTGTGATAAACCCATATAACGACGCAGGAAAAAATATTAATCTTTTTGTGAATTTTTATACCTACTGTCAATAATTTTAGAACGTGTCTCATATAAACATCATTCAAATGCGTGATGCATTCATATATTATTATCAAGAGGATACACAACTCTTATATTCTCAAATATTGTGAATTATGTATTTTTTGAATAAAAAAGATATTGAGTTATGATCACGAGCAAAGCGAAATTAATACGACAGCGATAAAGTATAGAAAAAAATCAAAACTGATTCTAATAATTTATGTAAACCTATGTATTATTTTGTGAATTTTGATACAAATGCAATAACAACAATCTTGCAATTTTGTTGTAATATTATATTACCTGTAGGTAATGACAATATTAAATTTTACAGCTTATATAAAGCTATTATTTTGAAACCGTTGTGAGAAATACATAACATTTTAAGAGCCACTGATCCACAGTGGTGTTGCCAGTGAAATGCACTTGTCAATTAAACGCATTCCATACAATGCCGTTATGCTTACACCTTCGATATTTTTATACTGGCAACATTGCTACTATTTTTTATACACTAGTACTGCAGTAGGCAACTACATAATATTATAGTTCTTTTGTAGAAACGGTATGTATCAAATCTCACTGCTAAGCGATTGTTTAACGTTCAGTATTACACAAATACCATACATATCAGGTACCTACATAATCACAGATTGATTAGTTTTTAATATGTGTTTGAAATATGTATTACTTTAAAGGTATATATTTATCTTAAATTATCTATAACGAGAAAACATAATATGATAATGTGCAAGAGATAGAGCGAGATAGCTTAAAATTAAAGATAAATTTAAAAAAAATATGAAAGAATCGTTAATAGTGTCGTGTAAGAAAACAAGCGATTCTCTCATAATGGTTTTTTAGATGCTTACAGTGTGGTAATAGCATATCGAGTAATTAGAATATTGAGAAATTAGTGTGTTGTCTAAGAAATTTAAGGGTACTTAACGGTATATGGTACTGTAACATACTGTAATCTATGGCAACATATACAAACAATAAAAAATAGAAACATGGATGAAGAAGAATCATCAGCTAAGCGTCGACGCTTGACATACAGAAGACACTCAGGAGACTATAGATTAGAAAGACTCCTCCAAACTGATGCAGCAGTTCACAGATACATAATTGAGTCTGAAATACCCAATGACATTAATATGGACGAAGCATCTGGAAAAAAAATGACACTCACTTTTTTGTCGATTCTGCCGAATGGCATAATCTGTTCTAACGCCATTACAATAAAGGTGATATTGCTATAAATTACCGATGCTTTTTGTCGGTCTGCCGAATGGTTCGGTTCGAACAGGTTCGCTCAAATGAACATTGACACAGAAACACTGTTCTAACGCCATTACAATAAAGGTGATATTGCTATAAATTCCCGATGCGTGATATCGCATAATGGAAATTGCGTGACGTCTACCTACACATGTGTGAATATCGCTATGCACGAATTTACTTGCTAGCTACTGTATCGAGTGCGTTGTCTATTAATAATATCATTGGAAATACCAGAACAAAAGCTACTGTCTCGAGGTCGTTATGGTGCTCAAGGCATGGTTGAGAAGAGTCTAGCTAGACTCTAGGCCCATCTCTCGCACGGATGCAATATACAAAGAAGCCATAAGAAATTTAAGGAAAGTTCAACAGTGTGTACGCAGTAGCTGACGATGCTATAGACCTGTGTTTTTAACCGTATACTGGTATAAGAAGCATTGTGGAGTTAGCCAATTGGGCTCGCAGCGTGGGGTCAGTGGCGTGTGGTTTTTGAGTCGGCCGTACTCCATTCAGAGAAGATTAAACCTGTTGGCGATGGGTAGCCACAATAATTACGACTCGTTACTGCGTAATAACATTAGCCTTTCCCCAACAACAAAACGTGATTCTTTTTAAATGTATCATATCGGTATTTGGATATATGAGGTGTCTAGGCATGCCGGACCGAATATCAAGTAATTAGGTAGGAGCTCAAAGAGATTGAAATAGGGGCTCACAGTTTGAAGATTTTTTTTATTCTCAAAAAACTATTTCTTATGAGGCGTGAGCATATATATTTAATTTTCAGAAGTAGGTATGCATACATACTCTAGTTTACATGCTAGAAGATATCAATATTTGTATCGCTAGATTTTAAAATCGGCCAAGTCCATAATGGATGAATAGGAGAAAAACAGCTTTTTTGTTTTTTTAAGTATGTATATAGTCACGACGGTGAAAGTTTATATTATTTCGATTATAGAATATTTAAAATTAATACGTTCCACATTTCGACAATGAAAAAATGTTAGAAAGCAGTAGGTCTTCACCAATTCACAATAAAGTCAAAAATACCTAAAGGTGGACTTGGCTGATTTTGAAATCTAGCAACACATTTGGCCACGTATTTTTGTCGACTTATACGTGGTGTAAATGAGAATGTCATTCTTGGAGGTATTAACTTGTGTGTCCCTGATAACTATCTTAGAAATTGGGAGCATCAGTTGTTTGTTCTCCCGAGGAGCAGAACTAACCTGCCATTGGTGATGCCAATTGGGAGGGCAATAACTCTGTTCAACCAAATCGCTTCGGATGTTGATATTTCAGATGAGTATTGTTATACGTTGTTTAATAAATTCTTAAAATACGTTCCACTTAGCTCATTCGGTGTGCTTCCGTGCTTTATGATTTATACTTTTTTATAATTTGTGTACTTTTTACTTCACTTTTCACACTGTTTTTATGATACTGCATATATTTATTTATTCTTTACACTGTTTCTTTGTTTTTAAATGTCATGTTGTGAACGTCTTAAATTTATAATTAGTAATGTTCATGGTATGTTAAAAAAAAAGAAGAAGTGTAAGGCATAAAAAGGTTCCATATTCAAAACATAAATACTATAAAAAGAACACACCATCCAACTGTATGTGTATATTATTACGATTAAATTTGATACGATCAACAGTATTTAATTAATAAATAATGAGATGTTTATAGCTCATCCAAACATCAAAGCGTTTTTGTATATCCAAATGTTATTGAAAGAATGACATGCAAGTATAAATTATAATAACACATAAGTAGTTGAAAATAACATGTCATAATATTATGTACCTACCTGTAATAATTTATATTTTTTTGAATATACATAATTTGAAAACATCTCATGCATATATTAATTGTAGGAAAAAAAACGACACCCGAGGGGATTTGAACCTGTATCTACTGGATTCGCGCCAGTATGCTTTTACAATTAAGCTACGGACATCTTACTAAATTACGACCTTACGAATTAGTACCTAGTTATTACATGCAATGCTTATCGAATTGCGTTATAATGTTGGCTATGAATTTTAGTATATTAAATCAAGGTAGATATCAATTAATTCCTTAATTACTAACCGAAGTCGCGGATCAATTCATTATTTATTTTTTATGTCGTACTTAGACTTGATAATAATTTAATAAACTATTTCTTTTATTCAACGAATCTGACATAAGATTTAAGAATGTTACATTCTAAAATATTGTGTCGTATTCGTTGAATAAAAAAAAATAGTTTATTATGATTTTTTTAATATCTACTACATCAGGCCATGTCGACCAATGACAGTAAGTAGTGTTCTAGAACTAGCGTGAAACTGGCTTGGCGCGGCGCCGAATCACGCCGACTCCTAAGTTCGGTGCCAGTATGTTATTGTATTATTATTTATTTCTTTGTTAAGGCACAAAGACATTAAGTTGGCACTTAAGTGTATTGTATAAAAAATAAGAAGTTTTTTAGTACTACTTAAAAATAATATTATTTTTTTGAATGGGAGTCGTGACAAGAATGACGGGCATCCGTTTTGGAATTGCCAATAGAAATGATGGGTGTTTAAAAAAAACATATAACAGTATTATTAAAAGCGTTCAAAGGGTTAGTAAAACCATCCAATATACGACATAATATATTTTTTATTGAAATATAAAATATATACATAAAACCACAGAAACTTAAACGTCAACTAGGCGATAGATTTGACCATCATGTTGAGAATGTTTTACAATAATAAGCAACGAGCTAAAAGAGATGGGCGTATAGCATTGAAATAAAAAAAAAACGTATTGTTCTTGGAGCATTACAGCTGACAGTAATGTTTTAATTTTGTTAGATTCAATTATGATAATGATTAGGTATCATTGGTATCAAATATCTGACAATAACGCTGGATAAATTGGTAGATACTATTTGATAGAGTATACGTTTTATAACTTTGCACTTTTTTTACTACACTGATACGACACTGGCTGATTACCTCGCATAAAATTAAATCAACATGATTTTTACTTGTATTAATATATCTGGCGTGATAGTCCAACGCTTAAGCCGCGCGGCCACCGTGGGTCTCAGGTTCGAATCCTGGGTCTGGCAAGTACACATATTGTTTTTCAATTTGTATGTGAGTCAAGGTATGGACATAATAGGTTGAGCAAGTGGCTGACATCCATTTCTCGTAAAAAACAAAAAATCTGTTTATACAAAACCTCTACCTTGTGGAGGCCCATATGATCCTATTAGGATCGGACATGGTCGGAAAAAATATATCTAGTAATAAATAATTGAATAGATAATATACTTATGTAAAAAAATATTTTTAGAATATTATTACATAAGTAGGTACATCATTTTCATCCTAGCGCCGGAGTGCAAAGTTATGAAGCATATACTCTGCTTACGAGAACCTACCAGAATTTTATATAAATATATAAGATGATTGCGTTTATAATATACTTACCTACCTATTTTACAACGTTATTATTAGCTCGTACTCTTGTTTGTCCGGTGGTTGTTTGTCCATTACAAATCTTTCAATCGATTTTTAACTAACTTCCCGACTAGCTAGACATTTAAAACTATTCGAATATATCAGAACAGGATGCCAATGCATTATTTTATTACTTTTAGCCATCTTTAAGCAGAATTAAATTCATTTTCAGTTAAATCTGTTTTGTATGGAAAGTGATTTCAGAAAAATCCTTAAAAAGTAAAAGACTATTATTGGTTGCTAAGGGGGTGGTCTTAGCAACTAAATTATTAATATATACGTGCGTTACTATGAAAATCGAAATGAAATGTCAAAATGACATTTCAGTATTCTATATTTGTTTGTTTGTTTTTTATTTACTTCATATCAAGTACAAGTTTGAGCATATTGAGCATAATAATTCAACAGTAAATTTAAAAACGTTGTACTTATATAAAACGTTCGTTTTATCTTGTAAATATTTATTTTTATTTCAAAACCGATTATCTCAGCTGCAACCAAACTGACTTAAGCACCTTTACCTCGAAACCACATAATTGATAGAAAACCGTCGAATTGGGTATTAATTTCTAAAACTCCAGATTAAAAGTATAATTTAAAACAAACTGTGACATTGAATATATATTGAGGAAACGTCAGGTCACGTGACATTGAAGAAATTTGTTAGATTCAAGTTAACAAATTTTGAACATATATAATTTTGAACAACACTTTCTGAGAAAATATATTATTCCCAATAGAAAAAATCTTGGTACAGTTCGGTTATGATGAAAACAGCGGCAAACACATTTGTTAGGTTAACCTAGCCAAACCTAACCTAACCTAAACTAACCCAAACTAACAAATAATCCAGTATATCGGATATTTTCAAAATGTGTTTTCCGCTGTATTCCTCATATCCAAACTGTACCAAAATCTTTTTTGAAAAAAGTAACGAACCCTGCATTTCCCGGGTTTACGCCCCACCCGCGCATTACCTCTATGCTACGCAGTGACATACAAAGTGCGACAAATTTTAACTATTGGCCACTTTTAATACCCACTCATCGGCGCTCTTCCAAATCAAGCTATTTTGGCAATCGATTTTTTATTTTTCTCAAAAAAGATTTTTTCTATTGGTTATAATATATTTTCTCAGAAAGCGTTTTTCAAAAAAGATGTATGTTCAATAATTAGTATGTTACATTCTTAAATCTTGTGAATTATTCGTTGAATAAAAGAAATAGTTAATTAACACATTTTGTTTTAAACTCGGAGTGTGGAGTTATCAATGTTTGAAAATGACTGTCATTTTTCCATTTTTTTCAACTCATATGAGATTATGTTAACGTAAATAGTCTATTAAAAAATTCACACCATAAATGGGGTTGATAAATGGTGTTCATAATTTTATATTTTATCATGTAATTGTATCAAATCAGAAACACTCTATAACTAGTCTAAATCGAGAAAGTGAATATAGGCTCCGTGGCTTAATGACTTATAGAGCATCCACATAACATCCTGTTTCTCTAAGTGCCAAGCTAACGTCTATTTTAATTGCCGTATATCTGTTTAACCGTGCGGGTTAACATATTTTTTAATTACTTCTCTGACATTTCAAAAAGGCACCACTGCTTTAAGTGATTGATTGACGCTTAGGAATTGGTTTATAATACTTGTTATGTATAATAATATGATGAATAGGAAATTAGAATGATAATTAAAAAAGACAAAAATGGTATTAAAACACGTTTGCCACGGTCGTCGTGCGTCGGTAGCATGATTATTATGCTCATCGTGCGTCGGTAGCGCGCTATGCACATCTGGTAAATTAGTCTTGTATTTGATTTATAATAATTACAAGATAAAAAGGAACTTTTTATATACCACGTTTTTAAATTTTGCTTTTGAAATGGTGCTTTTATGGTATTTTCAGAGCATACCCCTTGGACATTCCTTTAACGTTTTAGATAATCTATTTATATAATTTTGAAGCCTTATTATCCATTATATTTATTTTAAACATTTGATGACTGCATAAATTAAGCGACAACATACGGCCGTAGCCATAAATTGACAAACGATAAATGAAGTAGGGAGTAAGACCATGGTAACGCGCGTGTTTGAACATGTACCGTTTAAAAAAAAATATTTTTTTTCCGTTTAGATACATGTTCAAACATGTATACGGCCGTATGTTGTAGCTTAGCCACTGGGAATTGCCAATAGAAATGGCGTATTTCAAAAAAATACTACCTTATTCTTAGGTCAATAATTATTATAAAGCAAATATTATTCGTAGGATGTTTATCACATTTGAATGGTCAAAGACATAGCTTATAATCAGTATCTTTAGAATTATCTTCCAATGTGTTAATCGTGTCCATTTTTGAATAATAAAATGCCAAATTCTTGTCAAATTTGGGATCAAAAAGATTATAAAATATATTTTTTTATCGTAAATATGTCACTATATAATGTTAGCATTAATTTTATTAATGGTTTTGTAAATGCGTTTAAAAATTAATAAATCTAAAAAATCTTAACACCACTTCACATGGACGTACTGAAATATGACTATATTCCAAAACATTGGAGCGAGAGGTTTAAAAGAATACTATTTTATGTAATAAAATACTTTATGCAGTCATCCAATATTTAAAATAAAAATAAGGATAATAAGGCTTCAAATTTATATAAATAGATTATCTACAACGTTTAAGGAATGTCCAGAGTTATGGTATTTTATTATATTACAACGTTGTATTATGGATCTGTCATGATTTGTATGTTAAAGTGTTTTCTTACTAATCGGAATAGTCACATTAATTTAGAATATTGTACGATTTTACGATTCAAGTTAAAGCCGTTCTTCGTACATTCACTTCTGTAGAAGTTAATTCATTTGACAGCGCACTATCCATAAGTCAAATAAAATATGTAGGAATAAAACAAGGTGCGTCCGATTTCTACTGCATTTGTATCATATTAAAAAACGCATTAGAAACGACATGTTCTTTAGTCACTTTCACAAAATGCACGTCTCTACTTTGTGCGGTATATCAACATAATACGTCTTCAATTTACATTCAGTATGCTTTATAACACAATGAAACTGAGGTGAACTATCATTTAATTTATGAGAAATAACTGTTATATTATTATCAACAATAAATTGATTAAGTTACACTATATATTTCTCCCACATTTTTCTTTATAACACTACAACAGGCCAAGAGCTCAATGACAGTAGTGTACTGAAACCACAGAACAGATTAATAAATATAATTCAGATAGGCTATACTCCAATACATAACATTTGAAGCAAAATTTTGAATGTGTGAGTGTCCTACGACAATGAAACACACATTATAGACATGCAATAGTGTGTGTTGCAACCTTCAAATACACCTGTATTAACACAATGGCAGCTAACCTTTTAATTCCCATATTTAAATAACACGTTAATTATAAATCTAACGGCCAACGACTCAAAACGCACCAGTCGCGGTGTTAGCACTAAATGAGTTTAAAAAACAAAAAAATATATACTTACATATATGTCTTGAATTATCTGTAACGCAAGAGAGAAACCAAATGAAAATGTGTAGTAGTGAGACAGGAAGAATACATATTAACCATACACGTATAAATGCAAATTTTACATTTGAAAAATTGGCTTCCACAGAGTGGAGGTTTGTAGTAACAGATTTTGGTTTTACGAGACATGGATGTTAGCTATTTTCTCAACCTATTAGATCCATACTCGAACTCAAACACAAATTGAAAATTATGTCTATTGTCGAACAAGATCTTCTTGTCTACGTGTTAAAACTGTGAACTAACAAGTCCCTCCTCTGCAGTTAATCGTACTTTTGTTTCAAATGAAGAACGCTTTAATTTTACGCTTTCGTGGTGTACGGATCTATCAATTTACGTAATTTGATGCTTTTTATAATAAAAATATATATAAACAATCAGGGGTGATATTAAAATTATTATTAGTAAACTTTTGGTTTTTCGAAAAGGAGTCGCATCTAAGAAGAGAGCCGATACATTATTTAAACACGCGTTGCCGCCATGACATGTACGTCAGTGAAAAGTCTTCCATATGCGACAACAGCGACCTCCGGTTATCGACGAGATCTTATTGTCGGGCAGTACTTGCCGGACCCAGTATTAGAACCTGGGATCCACGTTATAGGCCAATGCTTAAGCCGCGCGGCCATCGTAGGTATAATGATATACATAATACATTCAAAAATGTATGCTACAGATTCGTATGAGGAATGGATGGCAGGCAAAATCACCACCGCTGGCGTTGATTTAATTAGTAGGGCGCAAGTCGTGTTCTATATTGATGTCAATAGAGATGGTATAAAAAAATAATAGGGATTGGGAAACTAAATACTAAAACATAATATTATTCAATACATCAACAAAATGTAAAATAAATTTAGATAGGTATGTAGCTAGATATTTAGTTAATTTCTACGGCAGTACCTACCTGTGTATTGATTTGTTTGTAATATGTACAATACATAATAATAATAATAATAATAATATGTTGTACTTATAAGTAGAAGATACCGCTGATATTAGTGAAACAAAATATTTATTTTCTTTCGTCATTTTCATTTAATTATTAACGGGTATCATGCCATTGACTCTTGGGCCGCTAAGGTAAAACAATCAAATTATTATTATTTAAAATTGAGGTTATCCTACTGTGCTTCAAAAGCAAAAAACAGTTTCATAAATCCGAATAAGATCTCTTTTTACAACGTTTTTCTTAGCTCGTATTCTTATTTGTCCGGTACAAATCGATTTTTAACTAACTTCCCGACTAACTAGACAATTGAAACTTTTAGAATATATCAGAACACGATGCCAATGCATTTTTTTATTACTTTTAGCAATCTTTAAGTAGAATTGAATTCATTTTCAGTTAATTCTGTTTTGTATGAAAAGTTATTTCGACACCATTATTGGTTGCTATGGGTCTGGGGTCTTAGCAACTAAATTATTAATATATACGTGCGTTACTATGGAAATCAATATGACATGTCAAAATGACATTTCAGTATTATTTCTATCAAGTATTTTTTTTTTGATCGTTTAAGCTAGTCAAGTCAAGTATATATGATTCAACAGATAATTTAAAAACGTTTTATATAAAAAGTTCTTTTTATCTTGTAATTATTAGTATTATTACTCTCAGAACTGATCTTAAATAAAAATACTATGAATAGTTAATATGTTTATTTAAGTAGGTTTGAAGCTCATGTATTGCAATCGACACTACAATGTGTAAATCTAAAATAATAATCTCCATGCTTGAGAGAGTAAATAATAACATACGATTGGATTCTGATGTCAAAACATTGCAACGTTTTGCAACACGTGGATGTTTCACTCAAGCAGTGCATGCAAAAATAAGAGCTTTAAGTTAATTTCCCGTATTGCACATTTTTTTAAAACGACTAATTTTATTCATTTCGTATACTAATTATAACTATTATCTTACATGCACCTGTATAATTCTTTCAAAATTTAAAGCCTGGAATTCACACGCGCCGTTCTAAAGTTACGCATTGAAAAATAGTTATTAATTAATTTTAATATAATATACTTCTCATTGCTGCCCATATTCAAATCCTGAAATGTTCACAGAAAAACTAAGACCCGGCTCTATAAAACCATAATACATCATGAACGCTAAATATGAAAGCAGCTGATAGGTGGACTGCTTTGAGAGAAAGATCCTGAGGCGGATATACGGACCCATGAATGATGGTGGTGAGTGGAGAATTAGGTACAATACGGAACCATACCGCTTATATCAAGATTCAAAACTCTCATATAACTCCAGAGGCTAAACTGGGCAAGCCATGTCTAGCGTATGCCTGAGTCACGGATACCGAAGAAGATCCTCGAAGGAAACCCAGAGGGGAAAAGGCCAGTGGGAAAGCCACGCATACGATGGGGTGATAACATTACAAAAGATGCCAACCAGCTGCTAAATATCAGGAACTGGAAAAGGCGTGCGGAGGGCCGTTCCGGCTGGAGGACGATGGTGGAGGAGACCAGGGCTTGACTTGAGCTATAGCGCTATCGAAAAAGAAGAAATTTAATATAATAACGTCACTGTTAAGGCAAAAGTCACCAACCCAAAAAACACCATTTCGTGATATCTCAATTTGAAAGTTTGGAGTTGAAGAAAAAATCACTTTGTAATAATTTTACGGTTTTATCTACATTAAATAATTTTCTCACGTCTTCTCAATAAATTTTTAGGTTACTTTTACTTGTTGATGCTAATTAATACAGGTTTATGATGCTAATAATGAAGGTTTTGAAAGAGGCAAGGTTGCTAAAATGTGGTTTGGTGACTTTTAAAAAGAATTTTAAAAACAAAATACATATCACTGAAAATTTTCACGTATCTAGGGAATGCGTTGATCAACCGCACATCCTTCGCTATTGGTAGGTACATGATAAGCCTGACACGAGGAAACGGTTTTGTCAAGTATCGTTATACATTGTTACCCAAGAGGCACTAAAAGTTGTCTGCTGAAGTTTGATGAATTTGCGTGGTATCAAAGAACTTAGAACCAACCAGAGTGAACGGAATAAGAGAGGCCTTCGTTTAATAGTGGATCGGCCCCGGATGATGATGATATATATAGATATCCCCAATATTTTGCACATTGTCTATAGTTGGTCGGATGAATTAAAATTGCCTACCACACGTGGCACCTGACAGGCAGCGCTGCCGATTGATTGACACTTTGTTAATCATTATTTTGGTTAGGGACGTGAAACAAAAAAAAAACTCGCAAACGAACGAAGCTATAGACAAAAAAAAGCGGACCGTCTTACCGAAGCTAATCAATATGTGAGATGTTCAGTTGTCGATTTGTAAAAATGATCATAAGCTTAGTAATGATATATAATATATATTATATGTTGAATATGTAATTATATGGCGGTAGTAAAGAACGAGAAAAACGCCAGCACAGTCGGACTCTAGACTAAGAAAAAACCAAATATATTATGATTGTATTAACAGGGCCAGACGGAGTTTGTGATACTTTCAGGGCACACGATAGCGCTTTTGAAAGGTTGAAAGGAAAGAATTTTGTGTACTTATGACGCCTGTTAGTACACGTGCATGGAATTACTGTCGACGATTGTGCTTATTTTAAACTACTCGTATAATGACAATAACTGTTTACACGTAAAAGTGCTGACTGTCTCTCCAATTTCATTATTCAAGAGAAAGCAAGACGCGAGGTTGTCATTTTATACTACTATCTGACAGGTCGTATTGAAAATTGGTTAAGTTCAAAATGAGTAGTTCGTTTTTTTACCGGCATGTTCGCCCCTATCGCTCTACTGTGCAGGCGCAGATCGAAAATAATCTTACTTGCGCGCCATAAATCATCACAATTTGGAATCTTCCAATCTTGTTTGATTTATGCACGCAATCTTTCCAACTGCAGAATACGTGTTTTCCCATACATTTTATTACTGTGCACAGTACATCCATGCACGTGTAAACGGGATATTAGGGTCTTCTATTAACAGTGCCAGCAGTCTAGAAATTGAAATTAAAAGAAGAATTATGCTGGGTAACAAATCGTCTCGTTTAAGTCTAATGAAGGTGCTACGTATTAGAAAGTTGAACCACCACTTAAAATGCATCTTGAACAAAACACTAATAACACTGTTGACTATGACTCAGAGACAGGTGTATGACCAAAACCATGGAAAGAGTGTTGGGATCATTTGAGCGGATCGTGCAGCGTGGTATCTTCGGAGCTATCAATGACACACTCACATAGTTGGGGTGGAGTCGAAGTACAATTACGAGCTCTACGCTTTGTAGGGGGGGGGGGGGGCTCACATCGTACACCCCACTGAACTGGGCCGCCTTAGTTGACTGGACCAGGTATACACGATAGACGAGTCATGTACGACAAAGAAACGATATTTGGGAAGCCGGGAATCAAACGGAGACCTGGTTGACCTCATACAAGATGGAGAGATAGTGTCGAGACCTTTGGCGTTCTAAGCTGGAGAGAAGCAGTTTTAGATAGACCTGGACGGACGCAGGTGCTGGAAGAGGCCAATACCCACATAAGGCTGTAGCGCCAGAAAGAAAAATAAATACATGGGTACCTAAGTAAAAAAAATCTTCAAAAATAAAATAAAAACATTACAAAAGAAACCCTAATCAACCCAACATATTGTCCATGTCGGACGGAATTGATCCAAGAAGGACGACACGCCTATTCTTAATGTATCCCAGTGTATATAAATCAATCTTCGATGTTAAGTCACAAACAATAAGGGTGCCATGCAGAATCATACCTACTTAGAAAAGCTAAACCTGAAGATAGGCATCTAGAGCAGTGGCCCAGAATGAAATAATTCAAAATATTAAACTCACTAAGTCGAGCTAAATCATTAGTAACTCTGGATGGTGTATATTGTCATGTGAGATTTAGTCAATCGAGATGGTTCTGTATCGGTCTCTAATTCCCCAGAATTATTTAAGACACTAATGCATTGCTATCTCAATAAAATTTCATTCATGGAGGTGATAAGATAGCCCTACACTATGATGTATTTTGAAAACTGCGGACCCGAGCATTGTTTTGTTGTTTTGTTGTTTATTTTTTTATAAGGGCGATTCGCTGAGTATAGGCACATACATTTTTTTTCGCAAATTGCCAAGCCACTAACCAGTTGGCACAAAGCAATCGTATCGCATACTCTCTTGCGTGTGATTTTAAATTTGTTTTCGATAATTCGTGTAAGAGTAAAAAACGTACATAATTACCCACTCTATGTGCGTAATTGTATCTATGACCACGGTATGCGAGGTAATAAGTAATTTTGGTAGGCAAGAAAAAATAACATCATACATTTTCACATCTGTTCAGATAATTGAAAAATTCAATTAATAAGTGAGAATTGTTTGCAACAAATCTGAGCAGTTATCTACATGCAATTGTTTTTGAAGGTTCAGAATAATTAACTTTTAAATAATCATACATTTAACAAGCTTATGAAAACATCCAAATGCATAGATAACGAAGTTAAGTTAATCTACTTATGTTTGTATCAATTTTTATTGAACATATTAAAATTTATAATACGTAATATTCTGTAAAATACCGTTAATACAAACGAATACTTAGTATATTTTTGTCTATATCGTGGGTTTAGATCAATTATTATCATTGAAAGCATTGTCAGAAACAGCGTATTGGCAGTGAAGTGACCGCTAATGGATTCGAACCAAGTTTCGAATCTGCATAATCACAAAACGGATTATTAAGATAAAAATATTAAAGCCAGTCTCCATAAACTAAGGTTTTGAAGTCACATTCGGTTTATTATGCGTTACATACCATTTTCCGAGCATGGTAGGATTCAGACTACATCGTGCAGCCATGCAGCGTTATACCATGACAGACTACCTTCCCCGGATAAATTTCAGCCATACACCAGGCTAGACCGGTGGCTGTTTCGTGGATTGCCGGTTCCACTATGACTTGTTACATGACTAGTTCAGTGATTTTATTGTTGTAGTTTTATTTTATAATGTCGGCATAAAGATTAATAAAATATACAGACAGTATCGTGACTAGGGCATCCAATTAACCGAATAAAAATGTTACCCGGTTAGTGGGGTTTTTTTTTTACGAATAACTAATCGGTTCATCGGTTAAAATGATGTAAGTTGAATTTTAGGAAATTCTATTTCTATTCCATAAAAAGTTATATTAGTGGCCACTACTTTAGACTAGCTCTCCGAAATTATCAGTTAATTGAAGGATAGTAATCGAATCCAGTGGGTAATATTTTTTTTCATCAACTGTCGAACTGGGTAGTCTTTGATCTGTCTTTTCACGTCCTTAATACTATTTTTTGTTAGTAAAAATAGCTATTAAGAATTCGAAATAATTACCCGGTTTTCGATTAAGCGGTGTTGGTTTAAACCGATTTGGATGCTCCAGTCATGACATTGTAATACAAATTTTATAGGTTTCTGTCTTGACCAACCGTTGACATAATATTAGTTAAAACACGGCTTTAAAAAAAACTAAAATAAAATACGATAACAATGAATTTTAAATAGATAATTTCTACATGTAATCTGTTGAACGATAATCCTGTTATACGTCCACTGTTGGATTCAGCCCCCCGGCGTTTCATTTTAATTACTTGTATGATTAATAAAGAACAAGCAATTCGTATTTTTTGTCCGTTATAAATATTACATCGAACGATTTAGCTGAGTGACAAAATGTCAGAGCAAAAAAAAAACGTTTTAAAGAGTTGTCGACGAATTGACATTATGGAGAACCGGTAATTGTTATACAACATTAAAATTGTTCCAATTACTATTTCACTTTCTGCTTTGGGCCCCATCCTTTCAACGAGTTGATACAACGTTTGTTGAAGTAATACAGTCATTCGAACAGCATTATGCGTTAATTATTTCGTTTCAATTTGAAAATGCGTCTTATAGTAAAACTCCATAATTTTACCACGTATTTTCGCTAAACTTGATATGTCATCAATTACAGCGGGGTTTTGGTAGCTTTGTAGATCAGGTAAAAACTGGATCATGCCCTTTGACTTGGTTACATGTAAATTGTACGTAAAACATTTCACCGTGGCACAGTTCGAGCTTTCTTATCGGAAAGAGATGACCGTATACTATATGGTCTCCAATTTTATTAGATTCAATATGAATATTAATTCAATTTTCATAGCTGATTTTGGTAAAATTCATGAATTCAAGAATGAAAACCTAAGCTAACCTAACAAATAATACATTATATCGGCTATTTTCGAAATTTGTTTGCTGCTGACTTTCTGTAAAGTGTAAACCGATAAAAACCATGTTTTAGTTAGACATGAATTTTATGTCAGTACTATATGACCCAAAAAGGTTGGACGGTCTTTAATATACGGCCATATATTTCCAATACAATATTTCACGGTGAAGTGTGATACGGCGAACTGCATTGAATATGTTTGGGTGAAACACAATGCGCTACCCACACTAAAAAAATTCTTTTCTACAAACCAATATAAATAAGGAAGTTTAGTGTAAATATTTTTTTATCAATTAATTAAAATATAATACCTACTTATGTAGTACTTATTTCATATTAACTATCAGATTATCAGGATGAGTTTCGTCCGGTTCAATAGATCATGTATGCTCTTGAATCCAAAATAGCCATCGGCTAAAATCTATAGAATTTATAATTATTATTACCTATTGTATAAATGAAGCTATTAGTTTCAAAGTAAGTTACCACCACTGTTTTCTCGATTCTGGTTCTCTAAGCAATTTTCATAAACTATTAAATTGACGACAAATGTGACCTCTTATATGACTACTCGTAGTTCTGTGACTTTTCTTTTTTATAACCATTTCTTTTATTCAACGAATAATTCATAAGATTTTGAGAATGTAACATTCCATATATTGAACATACATAACTTTGAAAATCCTCAGATATTCCCACTAGAAAAAATCATATTTGAAAAAATACAATGCTCGACGGGATTTGAGCCCGTATAACCACTGGTATAGCGCCACTGTACATTAATCAATTATATTAAGAGCCTCCTATCTAATTGCGACAATTTAAGCTAGTAGGTCCTACTTGAAATACTTTTCGGTTTCTGCGTATTAAATCAAGGAATATTAGTTACCTTAATTACTAACCGACGCCTGATTACTAACTAACAAATAATTCACAGGATTTTGAGAATGTAACATTCCATATATTGAACATACATAACTTTGAAAACTTTTAAAATAAATTGCCATATGATGCACCCGGGATAGCCGAGAGGTAACGTATCTGATTGGTAAGTCGAGGGTATCTTGTTCAAATACCGGGTCTGGCAAAATTCTCAAATTGTTTGTAAATATGTGTTTAAATCCAGAGCATAGACTTAATAAGTTGAGAAAGTGGCTAACATCAATATCTTGTAATGCAGACAAGATCCACACCGGATTGTAATAAAGTAGTATGATATTGCTATATGATTGGACAATGACAATAGGTTAATGTGTTTTCAAGTCGAAAATATTTATAAATTAGCAATCCTAAATGCGCTTCACACGGTTTTTTGTGATTATCTCAAACAAGTGGATAATGGAGGTAACCGACTTTCAAACTAATAGCTTCAATTGTAAAAAGCATGTAGTTATTTATTTTCATATATTAATATTTTCCTCGCGTGAAAGAAAAAGAGAAAAAAATATTTAAATACGTATCGTAGATCGACAGTTTTAATGAAGTTGTCAAAAATTGGCCGGCAAGAATTTGTAATATAATAATTTAATACAATTTAAAAACATCGTAGGGAGTACGGGAATGTTAATCTTGCGAAACGAGATAGTTCTATTTCAGGGACGGCTTATTCAAAACTAATTATTTACACTGCTTAAGAGGGCGTTTTTATGCAAACCCGTTTTGTTAACGACGCGATTATCGACCGGCGGTGATATCAAAGTAACCACACACGACCGGAGAACACACATCAAACGCAGGGTTTATTGGACAAACAGGTGACCCTAAGCCAATATTATGGGATTAATATTAAATTTAATGGAGAGAATATAACGAAAATGCGTCTATCCATTGCCCACTGAAGAAGGAAGCCGATACATTACACGACTGGTCCTACTTTTCGCCCCTCCCGTTGTCTATGGATGACCTGCCACTGCCTGTCATTGTCTATAGAGTGCTCATACTGACGCGTCTGTCGTGTTCACTTATCGGAGTATTCTTAGTTTCAGATTTATTTCAGATTATTTTAACGTATCTTTATACTCTTTGAGTTAACTTTGATTTTAACGAGACCTTGGAGTTCATCTGATTTAGTGGTTATGTGTTATTATTAATTGGAAGTGACCATTAAAGTAAGTAAACTTCTTCTGTGTATAATAATATCGTAATACACTAGGACGTTTGTCAATGTGATAGTCGATTCTTAACGACAATAACTAATAACTTATTTATACTCTTCAGTCATTATAGAATACCAAACCCTGCTTGCAAGTACGTTATCAAAAAATAGTATGGCAGTAGACCACTCGTTGCTTGTTATGCTCAGGCTTTATTAATCTGAAGATGGCGGTGTTCTACCACACGAAACCTAGGTCGCGGAGTCGTAAATGTGTTGCATTTTTGGCAGCTGTCAAAATCAAGGAATACAATAATAATGGAAGGTGTATTACCATCTGGGCGTGGTTGTAAGACGTTGTAATTCTCGAGTGTAGAGAAATATGAGATCAAGAATATAGAATATTGACGAAATAGGCGAAGAGCCCTAGATCATTGGCAAGGCGGAATAACAATTGGTGGCCAGAAAATAAATAACTTAAGATTTGCAGATGATACCACACTAATCGTTGCTGATGAAAGAGAACTAACAGAGCTGATACACCGGGTAGAGGAAGAGAGTCGCAAATACGGCATCCTTATTAATAGGAATAAGAAAAAGTTAATGGTTGTCGATCGGGCTAATCTTCTACGGGTCTAGGACGATTTGGCACCGCGAACTGGCCTCCGCCGATTGGCCTCCGGTAATTGGCCGCCGGTACAATTGGACGCCGGCCCAATTGGACGCCGACCCAATTCGACGCCGACCCAATTGGCCTCCGGGAGGATTGGACGCCGCACAGTTGAATTAAATGCGCAAAGGAATAGACGTACGTTACAATTTGTTGGAGTAAATAAGCAAGTCAGTTTAATATGCTTCTATCTTCTCAGTAGTTGTACCTTATACATTTCGCGCTTGACACATTTTTAATATAGATTGAGAAAAATTATTATGCCTTATGATGTTTATTAAAAGAAAATAATTCTTCCCTCGCTAAAACTTAAAGATGTGCATAATCAATTAATTTATTGTCTATACATGGGTACTTATTTATATTTACAATAAATACTAAAAATAATGTTAGATGTTAGAATAAAAATTACATTATATTTCAGCGTTTTATCGACTTAATATTTTAATAAAGCTTAAATATGTATATTATTATGCATAAATGCGTATTTTAAGATAGTATGAAATTACAAACAAAATATTAAGTAAGTTATCTGCTAAGTATAAATGTTTCAGTTGTTTGATTGATAAACTACTTAGGTACTGGGTGCCGGACGAAATTCCGAAGGCCGAAATCGCGAATGCTGAAATCAGTTCGTTCTACAAAATAATCTCTCGTAAAAAAAATTGCGCAATCGGAAAAACCCATTTTCCGCGAAAATGGGATTTGTCTCTCTTACAAAAGTTGCGCTCACGATTGCGCAATTATTGATGTTTGTATTTTACATTTTTTATATTTCCACAAAAAATGGGTTTTTGTCTCTCTTGCAAAAATTGCGCAATTATTGATGTTTGTATTTTTTTATTTTTCGGGATTTCGGCCATTCGGGATTTCAGCATTCGGGATTTCGGCCTTCGGGATTTCGTCCGGCACCCAGTACCTAAGTAGTTTATCAATCAAACTACTGAAACATTTATACTTAGCAGATAACTTACTTAATATTTTGTTTGTAATTTCATACTACGAGTATCTTAAAATACGCATTTATGCATAATAATATACATATTTAAGCTTTATTATAATATTAAGTCGATAAAACGCTGAAATATAATGTAATTTTCATTCTAACATCTAACATTATTTTTAATATTTGTTGTAAATATAAATAAGTACCCATGTGTAGACAATAAATTAATTGATTATGCACATCTTTAAGTTTTAGGGAGGGAAGAATTATTTTCTTTTAATAAACATCATAAGGCATAATAATTTTTCTCAATCTATATTAAAAATGTGTCAAACGCGAAATGTGTAAGGTACAACTACTGAGAAGATAGAAGCATATTAAACTGACTTGCTTATTTACTCCAACAAATCGTAACGTACGTCTATTCCTTTGCGCATTTAATTCAACTGTGCGGCGTCCAATCCTCCCGGAGGCCAATTGGGTCGGCGTCGAATTGGGTTGGCGTCCGATTGTACCGGCGGCCAATTACCGGAGGCCAATCGGCGGAGGCCAGTTCGCGGTGCCAAATCGTCCCATTCCCTCTTCTACCAACAGCAAGTACACTCCAAAACCTAGAAACAGTTGACGAGTTTGTATATCTGGGATCGACCATCTGTGGAAAGGCGGATGTGAAGCGGAAATAAGAAAGCGCTCACAGATTGCAAAAAATGCGATGATACGCCTTACCACTATATGGAAGGATCGGGGGATTTCGATTGCCACAAAAATGATGCTGTGCAAACATTGGTGTTCTCGATATTTTTATACGGAGTCGAGTCGTGGACCCTGAAGGCAAAGGAACGGAGGGCAATTGATACCTTTGAGATGTGGTATTGGCACCAAAAGCTTCGTATTTCTTGGATGGAGCACAGGACGAGCCGGTCAATCATCCAGAGACTGCAGATAAAGGAACGGCTCTCGACAATATAATATCAGAGACGAATCCTGCAGTTTTTTGGACATATTG
Source organism: Rhyacophila brunnea (assembly GCF_057557595.1). Taxonomy (NCBI): domain Eukaryota; kingdom Metazoa; phylum Arthropoda; class Insecta; order Trichoptera; family Rhyacophilidae; genus Rhyacophila; species Rhyacophila brunnea. The sequence continues at coordinate 14,129,277 of NW_028232893.1, read as the reverse complement.
TCAGGCGCGGACTGGACAACCTGGATAGACTGGTGGTTTTGGGTGGCTTCCAGGGAATGGGAAGCAGAGGAAGAGCGTCTGCACGCTGAAGTGACCAAGTGAAAGAGCTGAGTGGGGGGCACCATCCATTCTGCCCTGAGAGAAGCGGAGGATCGAGAAGCATGGAAAGTCTTGGTCGCTCAAAGAATGATGAAATTCAAATGTGGTCACGATCCTCAGCCATGAGTGTACTTCCAAGAAGTAGGTATAATAATATTTTATTTAAAAATATTTTTTTTTAGGCGGTATGCAGATTTGAATGTTGGTCCTAATGATTACCAGTCGCGTATACTACCAATACGTCACTGTTATATCGAATACCGCGTTACTATTTTTTTTCATATTATATTGGCATTGCGTTACCTTCTGGGTGTGGTAATTTAAAATATAGAGTGTGGAGAAATATGGGATCAACTTAAACACATGTCAAACAATATGATATTTTCAATAGTTAGGTCTGTATGCAATTTGATCACGTAAACGAAACGCGCATTCAATATTGGCAGTGTTTGAGGACACTCGGCGTGCTTTATATTTCTTGCTATTCATGGCCTGACCATCATTAAATCGTAAAGCAAATGTGGCTTCCTGGATCACAAAATTAAAGGGAAGTCTGGGTGAGACTGTATCTCGGTTCAATTCTCAAATGTGGAAAAATATGGGGTTAACTTAAACACGTGTCAAACGATAAGGTATTGCGACATAGGCAAAGAGGTATTATACTGCCCTGCTAAGTAAAAAGACAGTGTGTTTGGATTTGTGAAATGGAAACCTTAGTTTTAAACTAGATTTTCTCTTATATTATTATGTAAAATTATTGGATTGTTTTGACATAATCACATTATAGACAATGTCTACAATATTTTTACTGGCTTTTTACTTAGTCGGACAGAATAGGCTTCATCTCTGTAGAATAAAGTTTTTTGGGTATATTATTATTTGGGATTGCTCGCGTAGTCCAGTGCGTGAGGCGCTGGTCTTTCATCCGTGCCTTCGGGTACCATTAGTGGTGAGGTCACAATATATTTTTGTGTTTTTTTCAAAGTTTAGTATTATTTCACTTATATTGCTACACTACTATTATTGGGCCTCATGGTCTATTGTAGTGATAAAAAAAGAACATCGTCATTTTACTACTAGTATTAAGATATCGTTAGTCCGATATTATGGAAAAATTTAAATTTAAAAACTCATAAGTCCCGTGGTTTCAAACATGGAGTTAAAACCTCGTATTTCACTACCAGTGTTGGTAAATTCATGGATTTTTTCCTTCCTCTCAAAATTCTTCTCAAACAGACTTACGAGGTTTTAATAGTAATGTGACGATATATATATTCATTGTATGGTACTTGATTGAGAAGCGTTAACTGATTTCTTCTTATTCTTCAACAGCGCTACAATGAATCTTTAATCCACTTTGAATCAATCGAGAATTTTATATGTAATGAGTGAGTTGCTCATCCGATAAGTGAATATAAAATTATGTTAAGATCCTTGAGTTTTTTGACAAAGATGCGGATGGTATGATTGTAATAACTCTTGAAAGACTTTTGCCTGTTATCGCGAGGGATGGTTTCCAATCCTGGTGTCCTGATGAATTTGAATTTACATGCGCCTGTCAATTACCTACGTGGTCGCAGCCATGATTCATTCTGCATCGGAACCGTTTCCTCGTGTCAAGCCTATCAGGCACCATTAGCGAGGGGTGCAAAATTAATAAATGCGCTCCCTAAAGACATAGACATTTTCAATGATTTACTTTGCATTTTGTTTTTGAAACTGTATTTTTCTGTATAAAATTGTATGTTTTTTGTTTTTTTTTTGTTTTTTTTTTTGTTATTATATTTTTTTCTATATTCTCTTCTCTCTTGTAAGGGTAATATTTGACTTATAATGTAAATCTCATGTTGTGTACGTCTTGCATTTAGATTTGTTATATCCACAATGTTTTGTATTCTTAAATAAATAAATAAATGCGAAATGATTTTCATGTAATTTAACGTTTAATTTAAGTAACCCTTTTCAACTTGATTTTAAAATTATATATAAGCTCCTTTTATGTAGATAAGAAATCTTTCATTGTAAAAGATTTATGTAAAACAATCGCAAGACGTAAAATTAAAACGGTAAAAAGCCAAAAATGTGCACGATTAGGCATTAACGCCATCGGATTAATGGCGCCGAGAGTCGATCGCGCATTCCTCGCATATGTGGCCGGATGCACTGCCCGCCTGACCACGTACACGACCGATGAAATACCTCTCATTAAATCTAATATTATTCACTTCTTGTGTCTTTACAAATGACTTGAATTGTTACGGCGCGTGGGACGTAGGAAATGTTTTGATATGAATAATATAACACATTTCATCACTTTGGAAATAGATCAGAGATACCATTTTACAGAATAAGAAAACATTTAATACTCTTTGGAAATGAGACTATACAGAAGGATTTTTGCAATTCTTATGGTCAAATGGTTGTTAGGTTTGAACAAATAGTGCACACTAAGTTTTGTCAGTCATAGTTATTTGTTTTCATTGAAACTAAGAACACAATTTGCAGATGGTTCTGGTTAGTGTTAAAAATTCAATTAAATACTGCATAAACCAGACCATAATAGTTTAAAATCAAATTTATTTATTTTACATGTAATAAACATAACAAATTATAAATTCAAAGCGTTCACTACATGACATAAATAAGTGTAAACAATTTTTTAATAAACATACAGAGAAATGTGAGTTAATAATACAATAAGTAATAAAATAAGAAAAAAAATTCACACAGAGTGAACTATTGATAGACCCTATCTTAAAAACTTACAAAACAACGTCCACCTAAATTCACCTCACGTAAGTGGAATATATCAATATTCGAAGTGATTTCATTAAACATGGTTATTGCTCTTCCAATTAGTATCACTAATGGCAGGTTAGTTCTGCACCTTCGGAGAACAAACAACGGATGCCCTCGATTCCTAAGGTAATTATCAGAGACACAGATGCCAACACCACCAAGAATGGCAGAGTTTAGGTACGCTATGGGCGGCGATCTGACAATAATAGTGCACACCTTTTCGAAATGTGTTAAAATTAAAATATACCAATAAAACCCATTATTAAAATTATAAAACAACTTCATTATGTTTATAGGATTAGGAAATTCTCTTCTTAAATTAAATAAATTTTAATAATAAATATGACCATTTGCGTTATTCATGATGAAGGGTTCTCTTTGAAAGATGGTATGCTGTGGTAGTTAACTGAAAAAAATGATACTATATAATATATAGAACAACCATATTGATGGGATTTAAATTTGAATTTTGTGTCATCTTCAGTATTTTAATCAATTATAAAATATTACATTTAACTTTTTTATATTTAAGTCAACATGCACTAAAATAGATATTCTAATTAATAAATTTACGGATTTATCAGTTGGTCTTCTTAGCCCCGGACCCGATCCACTGTCTATAAAATAACATAGTAATACACATACTCAATGAGGTAAGCGTTGTCTTTGGGAACCATAAGTCGTTTTATATAATGAAGCAGACATCTATAAGTATATTAAAAAAATCTTTGTATTATCCCAAGCTTTTTTTCATGTATTAGTAGAAGATTCGATAGACGTGGATACAGTATAATATCTATGTACATTCTTAATTCGCGAGTGACTGGCAAAAATATTTGGATAAATTAATTAGCTAAATGTACCTACCTATAATCCAAATATAATTCTCAAATCTGCACGTGTCAATGCTGGTCATCAAGGATGTAACGTCCAATGACAACGAAAATAAACTAGACATCGCAAACACGACAAAAAAATATATATATTAATAGGTACATTTTGTTTCCAACCAGTGAGCTGAATTTTTTTAATGGAGAGTTATTTTCGTGATTACTAAGTTTAGGTAGGTACCTATTTCTTTATATACCTAATGATTCTTCTCGATTTGCCGCCCTTCAGGTAACTGCCACCCCCAAGCAACGCACAATCTTCCTACCCCCACGAACGTCACTGATTTTGACTATACTATATTATTATAAGCTCAGATTAAAAACTATTAAATTTTTTAAAATCTTTTAAACATAGTTGCTTATTACCAATTATGGAAGAAATACAAAGTGAACCAGATCATTAATTATATTGATCAATGTAGGCATGATGATTTCATTCGACGCTGTCCTATTTATTATATATTTTCCTACATTTAAACTTTCTCTTCTTACCTTTAATGCAGATAGAATTAACTTTTAACTAGTAATCTTTGTAATTTTTTGAATCAATCATAATTGGACTATAGATTCTTTAATATTTTGAGAAGCGTGAAGCAATAATAATCGGACGGTGGAATTATTTCTTTTCCGTGCTTTAGTAATCGACTAATCGTAGTCAACTCGAACTCCGATGTTTATTAGAAAACATCATTGATTAGAAGGTACACTGTTATTGACTTACTAATGGACATATTATGGACAAAAAATAACATGAATAAAGATTTACTAACGTATAGGTATACAACGAGGTCAAGAGGTGAATTTTGGGGACATGGTTTTTATGGTAGACGAAGTATTAATAAAATTGTAGGTAATGCCATAGATAGCAGTGGCGAAGGGTGACTTTTGGAAAGAGGTAGGCTGTGGAGAAAGCACACTTGTTAGATATATTTAAAGGGAAATAAGAAGATAATCCGACATTACTACTGATGAATAAGTACACAAAAATAGATGAAATTTCAAAAGCTCACTGATGGTAAAAAATTAAGGAATTAATTTGAATTATGTATTTTCCTAAACATTTATAAACGCAAGATACGCTCAAAATATATTGTCATTTTTGAAAAAATCCGTTGTTGTGGATCTGTTCCATAACAATTTTTAATTTAACCCGTAAAACTAGACATTTTAAAATACTACTATATTTATAACACAGACTTAGGTACCTATATTGTCTGAATAAATTATCTTAATCTATGAATGAACTAACTCTAACTGATAAATAAAAATCACGAGATAAATTATTTTACATTTTTAATAACAATCAATATTTTTTATATGTGATTGAATCCCATAGATTTCTTTTTTTTTTGATTATCATAAATGTGCACTTACGTAATATGTAAGCGTAAGCGCTTCTTAAATAGCTTACCGATTTCTATGGGCTGCCCCAGACGCCTTGAAATTATGAGAAACAAACTTCATGTAAAAAAAACTTTCGATTCACGCGAACATAAACCGTAGAATATGTGAAGCGAAACGAGATGTCGCTTATTTTTTTAAAACTTTCGAGACATGCCGTAAATAAATTGTGCTTATTGAAATAGGGGAAAAGATCGTAAAATTATTATGACAATTATACGATAGATGTCGTTGGGCATATTGAATATATTATTATGTGATTATATTATTTATTATTATGTCAAAATAAAATTTCTGAATATTTTTCTTAGGAAGGTAGGCTTTAAATAATCGTCTAGTATGGAGTCTTTGCCACAGTGCATGGAGGGTATAGAAAAATTCGGCGCCGGGACATCTGGGAGCTACGCAATTGAATGAAATTCGAAAATAAATAGAAATTCGTGAATTATAGGTTAAAATATATGTTTTATATTATTATTTAATATTTGGTGAGAATTTAAATATGTACACGTGAAAATAATGATTTAATAATTGTACATATGTTTAAGTTTCAACGAAAACAGAGTTCTTTTATTTATATATAAAGCCTCAGGCATAATAATTTGCAATAAAAAGCATTATGTTAAGAGTAAAATGAATTAAAACTACTAAGTAGTCAATAAGATTAAAATTCCTCGTCTACTTAGATACTGTATAAAATCGTAACGAACGTATATTTATTTCTTTCGACGTGTCAAGAATACGTTTGTTCTTCGTTCTGACAACTACTGTCGGTTTATACACCGACGCTCATTTAATATTGTTGTATTTGTATAATAATAATAATAATAATACATGAATTTAGCCAAAATCGCCTATGAAAATGCTCCACGAACAAAGGGTATTTTTTCATCTAGATGACCGTATATTATACTTAGTCCAATTAAAAAGCTCACGGCAAACTGTGCCACAACAAAATGTAATACGTAAAATTTACATGTACCCGCCTACGTTCTACATCTACACTATCTTAAGAATTTTAACTTAATAATGATTGAGGGAATGCTGACAATCGCTTCCGCTACTCTGATTTGTTTTGACAACAAAACATAAACATTGAAGTGTCACCCTTATACTACTGAGTGGTATGATTGTTACACTAACGGCAGAGTTCATGACCTGCCCACCCCTACGAGACATCACTGTATAAAACTTTAGAATATGAATTGTAGCAACATAATATTATATATTTTCAAATTCCTAATGTTGTATTAAGTACGCAAGTCACAATCATTTTATAATGTCTGAACATCGACAGTCGATGACCGATGATCGCTGTATGTAACATATAAAATGACTGTACCATCATCATGAACTTCCAATATACTCTTTCGTCATGCGTACGCTGCTTCAATCACATACTGATTAAGAAATCCAATGTTTTATTTCCATTCGCGCACGTTTCGGTCAATCAAAAATGTACATTAAATAATATTGAATCGAATAAAGATTTGTGCGTGCTTCGCGGTCGGGCGACCTCTACTTTATGGATAAACAGTGGTTCTCAGAGGCGGATCTCTTTCAATATAATTTAATCAGTGGCGAAGGATCGAAGTAGGCTATTAATATCTGACATAAATAGTGTACACTAATCTTTGTCAGTCAAATGTATTTTTTTGATTGATGTGTAGATAGTTTTTAAAAATACTGTTAAACCCAGCCTAACCCACGATGGCCACGTGGCTTAAGCGCCGGCCTATGGTGTCGTGGGTCCCAGGTTCGAATCATGTGCTTGGCAAGTACACATATTGTTTTTCAATTTGTATATGAGTCAGAGTATGGACCTTATAGGTTGAGAATATGGCTGACATCCATTTCTCGTAAAAACAAATCTGTTAATACAAACTTCCACCCTGTGGAGGCCCATATTATCTTATTAGAATCGAGCATGGTCGAAAATCCAAACTATAGTAGATATTTTTTTACCATGTCCGATTCTAAAAAGATCGCATAGGCCTCCATAGGGTGAAAGGTTTTGTATTAACAGATTTTGTTTTTACGAGAAATGGATGTTAGCCACCTGCTCAAGCTATTAGGTCCATACACTGACTCATACACAAATTGAAAAAATATATACTTGCCAGACCCGGCATTCAAATCTGGGACCCACGTCGTTATAGGCTGACGCTTAAACCGCGCAGCCATCGTGGGTGTCAAATAGTAGATAAGTAATAGTCAAATATGTATAGGTAATATTTATTTTTTTGATAGCAGATAATTGTATGTAATATTCGTTTATCGTTAAAATATCAAAAATTATGCCAAACTATACATAATTTTAGATATATTATAGATGGAAGAGTATTTGTTATTGGTTATGGTTTGGCTTAGACAGTGCTTAATGAATTAAAAAAAACTAATTAACACCATCTGTAATATATTATGTATTCTTAATTCAACAGAAACCAATAAGTATGACTGAAAAAGTGTGCACTATTTTTGTCGAATCGCCCATGGTATACCCAAACTATTATGGTTTGGCTTAAGCAGAGTTTAATTTTATTTGACTTATAAAAACTACCTAGTACCATTTGCAAATTGTATTCTTAGTTCAATGAAAACAAATAAGTATGACTGACAAAGCTTAGTGTGCACTATTTATGTCGAATCATAACAACCTACCTCCACCCCTCGCCACTATATTTAACATCTTCATGGTCTCTTAGAAATAGAGAAATTAATAGTTGTGTAACATGGCACAGTGGGGGTGTATGTTAGACGGAAAAGGATTACATGGATAAGATATGCCAGTTATTAAATTAAGATGAATTGGACACAATATACCTAGCAGGCTGGATGGCTGCTAAACAAATGCGATAATCTTGTAGTATCTGAGAGATATCAAATCACCGAAAGGTTACCCCAGCATCCGAAATTTGGTAAAATTAGATAGCAGCAAAGAACAAGGAACCGATAATAGGGAAGTTAGCTTGAAGAGGCGAATAAATAAATAATAATTACAAGATAAAAAGAACGTTTTATATACAACGTTTGAATTATTATGCTCAATATGCTCAAACATGTACTTGATATGAAGTAAATAAAAAACAAACAAATATAGAATACTGAAATGTCATTTTTAAATTTCATTTTGATTTCCTTAGTAAAGCACGTAAATGTATTAATAATTTAGTTTCTAGGACCCACTTAGCAACTAATAATAGTGAGTAGTACTTTTAAAGATTTTTTCCGAGCATACAAAACAGAGTTAATTGAAAATGAATTCAATTCTGCTTAAAGATGGCTAGAAGTATTAAAAGAATGCATTGGCATCGTGTTCTGATATATTCTAAAAGTTTCAAATGTCTATCTAAGAATTGATTGCAAGATTTGTACTGGACAAACAAGAATACGAGCTAATAAAAACGTTGTAAAATTAAACGTAACGTCTGTATATAATTATAATATATTGTTAATAATGTTAATTTTTTTTGTCCAATCCCTCCCTCCCATGTCATGTTGTGAACGTCTTGAATTTTAAAATTTGTAAGTAAAATCATCTTGTAGACAAAGTTATCAGGGACACAGAAAATGTAAAAGGCCTCGTTATATGTACGAGAGTCACGAATACCTTCGTACGTTCATTTTTACATCAGCTGTCCACAGTACATTCACCTGCCAAGAGAAACTGGCTGCAATGATAATGCAGGAATCTGTTCGACCGACAGTCCTTTCACAGCTTTCAACTTTCAATTAAAATACAACATCTCTGAAATAAGTCAATAACACAACATTGTATCCGATTGTCTAAGTTTGGGTAGACTAAGGTGGTGTGTTTTTGAAAAGAAAATTAAAAATGACAATGAGCAAAACCATTGGCAATGTATAATATAAATAAAAAACGTCAATATATATGGTGACTTTAGATATGTGGAAACCGGATAAAATACAGACCGTAAATCACACTATTTACTTAAAAATAATATTTATTGTTTTATAATATCAATGGTTTATTTTTTTTTTCATGTAAAAGTACATATTATTTTGAGTAGGAGTTAGTTACATTATGGGGTCTTTGATAAACCTTGGGTAACATGTTATACCTACTCATTGATTTTAAAATAAACATATATTTTTTTTAAATTCTGGTATAATTTCATAATTTTATGACTGGTTTCAACTGTTTCGAGGCCCCATTTTAAATTTTCTGACAAATCGATTGCGTTATCTTTATCAAAAAAAAAAATCGTCGCTGGATATCTCTAGCAAGAACTATGATTCGAACAGTATGATGTTTTCGTGTGTATTTATATGCTGTCTTTTACACCCTGCCGCCATACGCGTGAATACATTAATGTTCATGTATACATCAAGGTATGTAATGTATGAATACATCAAGGCTATGTCAATTTTAATTATAGAATATGAAAATGATTTTTTAAATCAGATAATAACGTAAATGTGTAAATAATATTTGATTATTAAGAAGTGCAGTATTATGACAATTTATCATGTAAAACTGTATGTAGGCATTCATTCATCATGGTGAAATACAGAGAACTCAGAAATAATTTGAACTGAAATACCTAACGGGTGTGGAGTAACAAGCAACCGATCTCGAGTATGGAAGAATATGGGACAACTGATCACGGTTTATGCACTGATTCTCATTCAATATTGGTGTATTTGAAGGTTGCAACACACACTAATGCACATATATAATGTGTGGTTCATTTTCGTAGGACACTCACACATTCAAAACCGTGCGTCAAAATGTGGTGGATTGGGGTATATATCCTATCGGAATTCTTTTTATTAATCTGTCCTGTGGTGAAATACTTATTTTTATTTATTAATTTAGCTCAATCAACAGGATCAATCACAGAATTATATAAAATAAAATAATAAGAGATGGTCCCAATAATAGGTACTGAACACAGGAAGCATAATTATATCAAATTAAATTAAATGTGAAATAAAATTACGAAAAATACATTACTAGATTTAAAATCATTAAAAGAAAAAAGAAATATTATGCAGTAGGTAGTTAGTTATACGAGAGTTAATAAAATATACTTACTGAAAAATACTCATACCCTGTATTTTTATATTATGCTGACAGCTCTTAAAATCATTACTGTATTTTTTTTGACATAAATATTTAAATTACAATTAGGTACATATTAAGTAATAAGAAAAATATTATATTACAATATCTAGGTAATTAATTATTTTATTAAAATAAAATACAACAATACATACCTAATGACAATAATTTAGTATTGATCAGTACCGATTTCCTATGCCTTAGTTAGAACATTACGATACCTTAGTTCTATAGGGAAACGACTCAAAATTTCTAGGTTTTGTGTTAACAATGTCATTCGATGTAAAAAGATCTTTCCTTCATAAGTCAACAAAAAAATATTCATAAATTTCAAAAAACTCTTTCTGGGATTAATCATTAATTATATTCGGGAATGTGTGTGTTGATTATTTGTCAAACTGTAAAATTTCATTGTGCATTGTTAATTCATTTGAACTAAAATAAAAATAAAACAATACTTCAAAAATCACATTGAAATGAAAATTTGTGCAAAATTATCTAACGCCATTATCTTAGAATACCATATAATGTGTTTTGATTTATTTCCCTATATAAATAATAAGGTATCGAATGTATCAACGTCTATTTTTTGTACAAATATTAATAAGATTTGAATGCAGTATTATAAAAATATAATTAGATGTCCACTTAACAAACAATTTTTTTCCATTAATATGTCCATTTTGTACTACCATATTAAGCACAAAAAAATCGGTGTGTGTACTTATGTACGCGCGTTAGACGTTATACTTCTTTGGCGTAACGAAAACAAAACTTGTGATAACCTAGATTCTTCGACTAGCTCTTAATTATCTTGTTAAATTACAGGCTAAAGAAAAAGGGCCGCTTATTGAAGCGCCCTTGGTTTATTTCTATACACTTTAACTTGTAATAATAAATTATATAATATTTCTCGTTGTTTTTATTTTTACAGTAACAACTGTCACTTGGACGTTTAATCGTCTATTTACGTAAGGAATTGCAAATGGCCAAGAATAATTAATTCGTTGCCTAGGCAACGGAACAATTATATACTTTAATATTATACTGTATAATCGTCTCGATTGCAGTATCATACTGTGGCGTAAAGGTAGTGCGTTCGGCTGATAACCGATCAATCGGTGGTTCGAATCCAATCGAGTGCGTTTTTTTTCGTGTGAAAAAATAAATTATGTTTTACATGTCACACGCCAAAAATACACTCTGATCTGATTTCCCAAACGCGCCAAAAGAAGTATAACTTCAAAAATAAATAATGTCACATTAAATTATAATTAATAATAGTATTTAATTCATAGAATGAATGGATAATTAATTATACAAGGCAAAATACTTACAAGCATTTTCGTTGCAATTATGCAGTACTGCAGTCACATAATGTTGCGTTTAGAAACAATTTCCCTCGAAACATCGGCATTAGACATCAACGCTGGGTCAAACACGAAACCCTAAGCCGAATCTATAGTAACGTACCCCACACTGTGCGCGGATATTACGTCAAAACTTACCGCGCGTTGAAGTCTTTTATTTATACCACGGCGAAAATGTTTATCAATCAACACTCGCGTTTCGAATAACGCGCGACCTCAGAGAGACCAACACAACAGGCTGCTTTGCTCCGCGGAATGTCGACGAGGAAGAATATTTTATAACCTCAAACTGAGAACGGGTGAAAAACAACAATCCAATGCTGCAGTCACGTAAAACCGACCACAGACACGTAATATTTGCACTTAAAACTGTCAACATTCACGTTTATGTTTATAGATATAAAAACACAGGAGAAATAGTATACCTATCGGTTATTCGATTTATTGTCATAATAATTATTTAGTGAGAAGTTGGAGTAATCTACTGTCATTCTTTATGTCAAGTTTAAAAAAAAAGTTAGATGTAGATATGTATTTTACTTACTTAAGTAGTAATTTGATTTTAACTAAGTATATAAACGATTAATTTAAAGTTTAATCGTATATTATTATGTAAATAAATAGGCACGTATAGTTTGATAGCACAATCTTGTCACGTACTTTAGAAACAGGATTAAATGTTTATAAAACCATTCTGATTTAGAGTTTTGAATACTCCTAATAACATTCACAATATATGGTTTAGATTGAGTATGAAAAATGTTTGCGGAGATTAAGTTTGTTGGCTTGGCACGCGGGCAGTATCACACTGATACAATCTCCATTCGCGAATGAATCGAATAATAATATTGCCCAATCGGGAGGGTGACACGTCCTCCCTTCGCGGCGCTCGAGACACGACTGACGCGGCGCGCATGATCGGTGCGCGGGTCCCGCGTGCGCAGGCGCAGCTCGCGGCCGCCATATTGGAATGTGACCCCAGCCTGACCTTGAAAATATGCCGGCTACAAGAAGCGAGGTGGAGAGAGTACCTACTCGCTTTACCCAAGTTGCAGCGGTGGGTACTTTTTGTGGTCGGCTGCGCGGTGGCTTTGAGGGTGCGTTGTTTTTGGGGGTTTATTGCAGCTTTAAGCGCTTTGCTCCACCGAAAGTTTTGACTCGGGAAATAAAATAATAATAATATATTTAGTTAATTATCTTAGGTACATAATATAGGTATATCATGTTACAGTGGCACCATAGGCAATTCACGGGTGTGTTGAAATTATTTGCTACAATGCTCATTTTCATGCTAACAAACAATACTACTACAACTGCAAGTTTTTAGCTTTGACCGTGCTACTATATAATAATTTACATTATACATATGACGGGGTTAATCACAGAACCTAACTAGTATGGAGCAGATTTGGGCATCAGTATTCTGAGTTATCAGTACTCACAATATTCTAAGGGAAATCAAAAAACTATGAGTAGCGCAACGAGGTATAGTAAGGTGCATGTTGGGTATAATGCAAAAAGGTCACAGAATAAACAAATGGATTAGGAAGCAGACAAGAGTACGTGTTGTGATAGAGGTTTCCACGCTGATGAAAGAGATTAGCGAACTCGTAGAACAAGTTCGGGGCTCGAAATGGACCGGATCGCACCGGAGTGCCGTTTCGGGTCGTAAAATCGGTTACATTGTAGTTCCATCTCGTGGAAAAAATAATTTTACCACTTGAGTTAGAATGTTTCCGTTTCATAAAATTTTCCATTTTGAGTGCTGATTACAAGTTAGATGGAGTGCATGATAGCAAATAACTAGGGACCGAGAAGGGTAAAAGAAACTATTTAGCAGTAGATTGGCCGCGGCTGATGATTTATTACAGAATTAATACTTTTTATTAAATACTTAACGGAAATTGAAGTTTATGACACGCCATGATTAATAATTTTCTTGCCATGATGTATTCAACAAATATTTTTTTTAAATATATATGTAAAGTATGTACCTATTCAAATGAATTAAATTATTTTACTAATAGTTCGTGATCTGAAATGCATTTAGAATTTCACAAACCGCAGTTAAAAGTTCAGTCCGCTCCAGTTAATTTGGAGCTTTGGATATTAGCTGAGTAAAGGAAAATAAGAAAGCATTTACATTATTTTTAATTATTAATGTTTGAACGTTTTTACAATGTTGTACCATTGGTTACTTGAGAGCTTTTGCTCAATAATATAAGCAGTACGCGTTGAGCTTGAAACCGCAGAGGAACGAAGAGCGCTGCACCACTCCTCTCAAAGTGGATGGACTTTCAATAGTACTTGTGTATAAACTTTGGGGCGCGTAGCGCGGAACATACTTTGAGAACGGCTTAGATACATTTAACTTTTTGATTCATTATGAATTTTAAATAGAGTACCTATCCGAATAATAAACAGCATAAACTGATTCGTCAGGCGTCATATATTAAGGCGATACTTCAGTGAAACGGCAAATAATTTAGTATAGGCGCGACGAAATTTTGTACTCGCTGGCAGTCTGAGAGCAAACATCGAGGTGTCAATACGTCAATTTGTTTCGTGATGGCAACGGGGGTATTAATTCTTAAATCGTGTAAAGATGACTAAAAACGTTACCCATTTACTTTAAAAAGAAAACGTGGCAAGGAATATATTATTATTGTTACTAATAAAACAATAAACAGAACATTAAATGGACGCATGCTGGATTTATATATTTATATTTCGGTCGGCATGCGTCATTTGCACCCGCGACCCGCAATCCGTGCATCGCCTAGCCACGATCTTTTTAGACCATGCCTCAACTGAGGTATAGCCTTAATAGAAATGTAATCAATATGGTTTATTCATAAATGAGAACTAACTATAGGTATTATGTATCTATCAGCATTAACCATTGGTGAATATGCATAGTGATTGAAGATGTCAAAAAGTGAAGCACGGGTCGCAAAAAATATAGAAATGGAATAGTATAAAACTTAAATCAATTAGAATATAAATTTAGTCGCGAGTCCCTTTTGATAGCATTAATTATCAAATAATACGTTCAATAACCCCAATATTTAAGATACCTACCAGAAAACACTTATGGGTGAGGTAATAAAAAGTTTTAAGTCTCGAGTATGGAAAAATATGGGATAAACTTAAACTACTACTACTACTTCGCCATGTTCAATCCTAAAAGGATCATATGGGCCTCAACAGCGTGGAGATTGTATTCACAGATTTTGTTTTTTACGAGAAATGAATGTTAGCCACTTGCTCAAGTTATTGGCTCCATACTCTGACTCCAAACATAAATTGAAAAACAAATGTGTATTTGCCAGACGCAGGATTTGAACCTGGGACCCATGACATTACAAGCCGACGCTTAAGCCGCTTGGTCATCGTGAGCGTTAAACGCGCGTGAAATATATGTGATTTTAAATAATTACATCTGTACACCAATATACATTAAAGTTCTCAGTACACACATTTAATGAAAATCACGTAAACGAATCGTGCATTCAGTATTGGTAATATTTAGGGCAATCGGCACCGTTTGCGTTTCTTGCAATCCATAACCCTAAGCCCAGCTTCAAAATCTTGAAACATGAGGACTGGCTATTACATTTCGATTTTATTAATATGTTTTGTGCAACGTTCATTTTTTCCCGACGGGAATTTTCGAGAATTTTTCGAGATTTTCTATCCCAAATCTCGAGAATCGAAATTTTGGAACTGTTCGGTTATACGGAATACAGCGGAAAACTCATTTTGAAAATAGCCGATAAACTGGATTATTTGTTAGGTTAACCTAACCAAACCTAACCTAACCTAACCTAACCCAACCTAACCTAACCTAAACTAACCCAAACTAACAAATAATCCAGGTTATTGGCTATTTTCAAAATGCGTTTTCCGCTGTATTCCGTATAACCGAACAGTATCGAAATTTTTAACATTTCGGGAAATCCCGGATCTCGAGAATCTTTTCTCGATATTCGAGATTTCTTTATTATCAAATATTAATTGAAAAAACGATTTTCTATAAGAAAAAAAGTGGACAGAAACACAAAACGTTCAAAGACTAATCGGGGCATTTAACACAATTAAGCCAACGTCGACTCAACATTGTTTTGTGTCAAAAGTGTTTCAGAGTTTTCAGAGTTTCAAAAGTGTTTTGGAATTTGTCTGTTTTTACACTGATTTTAGGATTTTTACAGTTTTTTTTAAATTTCCCGATATCTCGAGAAATCTCGAGAATTCTTTTTTAAAAATCCCGAATCTCGAGAATTCAAAATTTCATCATTTCGGGAAATCCCGAATCTCGAGATTGAGATTTTCTCGGAAAATACACAACTCTAATCACAGCCATTAAAACCCTTTTTATATACCTATACGATTTATTTGTATCCTGTATATTTACCGATACCTCAATGAACTACAGTGTTTCTGTATTTTCAGACTAGAAAACAATAAATATTACCAAATGAATATTATAATTTTTCTCCCTGTTCGACTAGTTTTATTTCATAGCTGTCATTATTATTGAAGAATTGTCCATTGAGCTCCGGGGCAAACCATTAATATACAATTTTGAGTAAGAAGGAATTCGGTAGCATAGAAAAGGGTTAACATTAATGATGTAAGACCAATCAGACAAGGAAAAAAACTGTTTATAAAAACAGTATAAGTCAGTAACGCGTATCGATTTTTTACATAAAAGGACTACTACAAAACTCCAAGACTCCAAAAAAGTGTATTAAGAATATTCATGATTGACTAAATCGAATAATAATAAGTATTGTAGAATAGTATTACTTATGATATTTCACTATTCACACACCAAGTGAAATTTACCCGTCATTGGTTAGAACTAGGGAATCCAATCCCGAGCCAAAATTCTGATCCCGGGATTTCGGGATTACGATTTGACAATCCCGGGATTGGCATTTTTCTCCATTGTTTATATAAAAATGTTATATTTACAAATAACATTGATAAAATCGGTCAAAAATAAATCTAGTATAATTTATACTATTTAAGACATTTATTGTTAATATTGTATACGTTCAATCTTGGAAACATATAAGTTTAATGGAGTAAATAATATTGTAATATAAATAATAATGTGAATTTAATATGAGATTGCTGTTTCTGATAGTAAAGACTTAATGAATGGGTTTGCGAGATTTAAAATAGTTAGCAAATCATGGTGTTCCGCTTCATAAATCTAATTAGTCAGCCAAATATGAAACTGCCGTAAAACGTATGAGACCGTGGTGGAATTACTTTGTTAATGGTGCGAAGTAGTGTTTTTTTCCAATCTTTCTCATTTTTATTAATTTATGTGAAAAAATAAAATGAATCGGCAACTTACACATGGGTATAAATCAAACTTCATTCAAACTAAGTTTATTTCTAACGTAGTTATCTGTTATTAAAAGTATTTTTTCTGTTATGTTTTCGTTTTTATTTTATTTTCCATAAAAATTGATAAAAAAATCAATCCCGAAAGTTTCGGGATTATGTTTATCAATCCCGGGATTCATAGGTATCGGAAATAGCTCGAGATCCCGGGATTGGAATCCCTAGATAGAACCCACTCTCTCTGTCTCTCAAAACACGTATAAAAATAAAATAAATACAAGTTTTTATTTACGCCGACTAAGAAGTCAGAAAATTTCTATGCTGAGACGTATTTTTGTTTATTGTATTGATTGAGCGATTATATCTTAATACGTTAAATTAAGATTAGTATAAACATTTAAATGTAACACAGTGATATACATAAATATATCATCGTCATAGATGTGGGCATTTCCTTAGCTCATTGAATCAATGTCGACCAAATACAGGCGTAGGTATCTGAACACCCTCTGTATGTGCACGTGTGCGACTTTATATTAAATTTAATTCTTATGTTATGAAAAATGCTACAACGTCACATCATATTAAACAGTCGACACTGATGCAACGAACAAAAGAAATGCACTCATCTATGACAATGGCGTATTTACGATTTTTTTTTGTACTCGTGATTTTCAACATATTTAACTATGCAGAAATTTGTAAAAATTCGGAGAACCGTGGCTGAATGATAAATGTTAAGATCCAGAGTAGTAAATTAAATAATGCATCCCATAAACTGACTCAAATTGTCGTCTCTTACTGTAGTACTTATAGCTTCAAATTTTAGCCACTTTCATTAAAATTTAGATATGCACAAATATTCAATAAATATTAGTGCCGCAGGCGAAATTTTTGTAATATTTACTTTATTTTTATTTTTGTCAAAAATGTAATATTTGCAGTTCTTTCTTAATTGTCTAACCTTTATAATAAAATATGCTGTCCCTAAATAACGTATGATCACACTTACCTGTACTGAAGTCACTGGCAGCAGTCAGTAGGTATAAAAAAAAATATATTTTTGCAAAAAAAAATATATTACCTACACTTAGGATATTCGAGTTATTTTAACGCACAAGCTAACACTTATAAATGACAATATAATTCATTATTACTTAATATAACACTTTTATTTAACTGTAATGTTAGCGTATATATTTTAAATACATTCACAGAAACAAAACGAATAGTGCATTGTATAACTGTCGAATAAAAACTTATTATCCATGTGTTAGAACTGTGAACTAATAAGCCCCTCCTTTTTAGTTAATCGCACTTCCGTTTTCAAATGAGGAACGCCCCTAAATTTATCATTTCATTTTACGCTTCTTTCGTGAAAAAAAATAATAAATTTATGTAGTTTGATGCTTTTATAATAAAAATATATCTAAAACGATCAGGAAAAATATTGAATAATTTCACTAATAACAATTTACTAATAAAAATTAACGCACTCAATACAGCTAGCAAGTAAATTCACGCATAGCGACATTCGCATATGTATAGGTAGACGTCACGCAATTTCCATTATGCGATATCGCGCATCGGAAATTTATAGCAATACCACCTTTATTGTAATGGCGTTAGAACAGTGTTTCTAGTGTCAATGTTCATTTGAGCGAACTCGTTCGAACCGTACCATTCGGCAGACCCAACAAAAAGTATCAGGGATTTATAGCAATATCACCTTTATTGTAGTGGCGTTAGAACAGATTATGCCATTCGGCAGACCCGACAAAAAAGTGAGTGTCATTTTTTCCAGATGCTTCGTCCATATGAATGTGATTGATTGCAAAGAAGAAAAGGAGTCGTACCTAAAAAGAGAGCCGATACATTAAATAGACACGCGTTGCCGCCATGATAGGTATGTCACTGAGAAGTTTTCTATGTGCGACTACATCGACTTCCGGTTACCGACGAGATCTTGTTTTCAGATAGTAGGTGGGAACTATCATTACTTACTACTCGAATCGTTTAAAATATTTATTAATTCATCTATAGTTGCAGCATTTTCTTTTTCTTTTTAGTAAAACTCTCGCACGTCCAATTAATAGTAATTTCTAAAAAGATTGTTTAAAATAGATCAGAATTAACCTTTTTTACTCTATCACTAAAAAGTTTATGCAGAATTCCGTGCACTGATCAAGGAACTCCAAGATTCCAAGAAACCCTCATTTAGAATCATTGGTATATACTGTTATTTTATGATGAAGATTATCGAGTCAAATTATGGGGCAAGTTGTGTTGTTTCATGTAATTCGAGCATAAAATTAAATAAGAATATAAACGATTGCTCCTTTGAATAAAATAAATACCCCACTCTTGGCAGCGCCGCTGACTAAATCGTCATTTACATATTCAAACTGAACTCGAATATATTATGGGTCGACGTACCTCAGGGGGTTAATCCCCTCTTTTGGTATTCAAAACTGTATCAGGTGGGTGGAGAAAATTAAATTTTCTTACAATTTTAAATGGGGCATTAGCATCTTTTAGATAAATTGAGAAAATTACCATTCCGTGTCCAATGTTGACATGAAAAATTATAATTTAAAAACAATTCGGTGGCTGGATAATGTGGGCATACAGTAGCCTAGCGTACATGTATTAATTATATATACTGAATTTAAAATAATAAAATAATATTACAATCAAAACTTCATTGAATTTTTAAACCTTTAAACTTAGTATATATCTGTCTAATGATTGCATTTTTTGAGTGATGCCACTGTTGTGATTTTCCTCTGTTTCAATAATAATTACCTATATATTTTTTTCTTGAATTATCTTTAACGCATATGAGAAAACATATGAAAATGTGTAAGAAAGAGTCAGATAAGGAGAATACCTTAACACGTAATCTTACAATAATTAATGAACTCATAATAATAATCAGGTGTTTGTAGAGTCTCCTTTGACGAGGAATGAGCTTAAGTTAATACTGAGGCTAAGAAAAGGGCACACAATGGGCAAAAGATTTGATGTCCTCATGGGAAGAAGCGAATCGCAACTCTGCGATGAATGTCATGTTTTAGAGGACATTGTACATATAGCACTACAATGCCCTAAATATGAACTTCACAGAGTACAGCTGCAAATTGCGGATATCTGTGAGAATGTCGACGAATTAAAGGGTGTCCTGGCGGTGGGTAAGACGGAAGAGCTGGGCAAAATTGTAAAGTTATTTAACAGAATAGGAGTGAAGACCTGATCGACGGATCCCCTTCTAGAAGAGAAGAGGCGATATGACGGCGAGTCGCAGTCAAAGCCTCGGTAAAATCACAAAAAAATGAATATATATTCAAGTAGTTAGATCAGAATACCCAGGTCATGGCACTCGCATCCTGAAGCAGGCCCCCAGGCCAGGTTTTTTGACAGGGCCCCCCTTCCTATCGCTAAGGGCAATCAGACGCCCTACAGTGGCGTTTTCCAGATGGTGTTCGAGGTCAAATAAAATTCAGTGTATTTTTAGCGATTTTTTAACACATCAAATTATGGAGTTATCGAATATCAACACACATCAACCAAAAATTGCTTTGCACAACCATATATTTTAAAAGGTAATAAACCTTGATGTAAAATAGCGCCGCGGGCGACTTTTTTAACCATTGAAGCAAATTTAAGATGTGTGTTTATCTTATTTATCTGATGGACCTGCCACGCCGGGCCTCCTGAGCCCGGGCCCCTAGGCTAGAGCCCTGCCAACCCCCCCTTGTGGGGGGCATGACCCAGGTACACCCTTAGTGACGTTCATAGGTGCCACCCTTAAGCAGACTTAAAATGCCGTCCCCTTTTATTTTTGATTTCAAATTGTCTCTAAGTTTGTTAGGTACTTAAATTGACATAGGTACACACTACCTATCTACTGAAAATTGGAGCGTTTCTACGAAACCTACTCTCAAATGGTGGTGGTTTTAGGTACGTGGTGGTGAAACCCTTATAAAAACCCTGCCCTTGCGTTTACAACAAGTATGTGTATATTACAATAATAGTTATGTTGCGAAGATTTCTTATACTAACAATAGTAGGTACTTATCCACCTTTTAAACTAAAATACTTTACGTGATTGCATTGTCTGCTTCAGAGAAAACTTACTTTTTTCAAAAGTTATATAATATTTGTATATTTTGTTCCTTCATTTGGTACCCTTTATCATGTACCACCCCTGTGCAATAGATGACTTTCCTACACTCACGGGACGTCACTGTAAACCTTTGTCCTACAATTCACACAATTTTTTCACCGCATACATAAATTTATCGTTGTCAAAAATGGTCGACATAGCTACTGACTGCGTATTCAAAAGTCATCGGGAACATAAAACAAACCGCGTCTCATTTACCTAATTTTATATGGCATGAGTAGCGACCTTCCCTCTTGTGTTTGTTCCGACTACTAAAATATCGGTTACATTTTTGTGGCCGAGGGTCCTAGGCGACGCAAATTTTTTATCATGAGCCTGGTCTCACATTAAAAATCGTCTCGATTGGGATATAGTCATAAATCAAAATTAGGCGCAATGTTGCAACTTCTTCCCGTGCGCATAGCCGAGACCATATCGTGACGGTGACAGTGAAGAAGCAGCTCCTTCATATTTGCTGATACGACATTTTGGAATTAAATTTCTTGTTTAATAACTCATTTAGTGCTAACACCGTGACTGGCGCGTTTGAAGTCGTTGGCTATTAGATATACTTAACGTGTTATTTAAATGTGGTAATTAAAAGGTTAGCAGTGATCGTGATTGCGATTCACTGCGGAGCATTTAATTACCATATTTAAATAACATGCTAATTATATCTAATGGCCTCCTAATTAGGACACAAAAGCTGTGGCGTTCGCGCTGTAAAGATTAAGACACCAAATGTTTTTTTCAAACTAAAATGTCGCGTTCAAGTTGTGTGCTGAGGTATATTAAATAATTACATGATTTATTTGATGAATAAAAAAAAACATATCGATATAGTCGACATGTTGCTGTCGATATGAATTTAGATGTGCAACCCGGCTAAGAGTTTCGCATGAGTATTTTCATGTGAAAGGTTCCGTTTGTTGATCTAAACTCG
This sequence comes from Rhyacophila brunnea, assembly GCF_057557595.1. Classification (NCBI taxonomy): domain Eukaryota; kingdom Metazoa; phylum Arthropoda; class Insecta; order Trichoptera; family Rhyacophilidae; genus Rhyacophila; species Rhyacophila brunnea. The sequence continues at coordinate 14,107,166 of NW_028232893.1, read as the reverse complement.
GCATCCATCATAAGGGTATCGGATACGTGAATCCTCTGTGTGAAACCGCTTTTAGCGTTGTTTTATATAAGCGCCTTGTTTTGATGATAAAAAGAAAAAAGTTGAAACCAATTCCAATTAATTCGCGATAACTCACTCTGGCTTCAGAGCTACAAAGTACAAGAGGCGGTGTGGTTCATACAAAACCAGGGGTATACTATTATAATTTTGAGTAAAGATACGTCGATCTTTAACTAATCATGAATTTATTATTAATTTATCAATTATTGATGAATTTCATCAAACACTACATTATGTGTGGTAATGTATCGTAATTGCTACGATGTGACTTCCATAAACTAGACCAGTTCTGTCACCTTCGATGATCGTCTGTCATTTTGATGTAGAATTAAGTTCTTTCTTTTCTAAAAATGTGAGATACGTTAGGTGTTTGTATACTGTTAGATACAAGATATATGTCGCTTCTTAACTATATTATAAATAAAATAGTTATACCCAATGACATTAATATGGACGAAGCATCTGGGAATAAAAATGACTCATCAGCTAAGCGTCGCCGCTTGACAAACAGAAGACACTCAGGAGACTCTAGACTAGAAAGACTCCTCCAGGCTGATGCAGCAGTTCACAGATACATAATTGAGTCTGAAATACCCAATAACATTAATATGGACGAAGCATCTGGAAAAAAAATGACACTCACTTTTTTGTCGGGTCTGCCGAATGGCATAATCTGTTCTAACGCCACTACAATAAAGGTGATATTGCTATAAATTCCCGATGCTTTTTGTCAGGTCTGCCGAACGGTTCGGCTCGAACGGGTTCGCTCAAATGAACATTGACACTAGACACACCGTTATAACGCCATTACAATAAAGGTGATATTGCTATAAATTCCCGATGCGTGATATCGCATAATGGAAATTGCGTGACGTCTACCTATACATGTGCGAATGTCACTGTGCGTGAATTTACTTGCTAGCTACTGTATTGAGTGCGTTGTCTATTAATAATGTCATTGGTTATACCAGATACGTGAGGAGGAAGGATGTAAGAAAATGGCAAAATGATAATCCTTAGCGGCCTTTTGGGATGGCGGAACCCGGTTAGTTTGAATAACAGGAAAGCAAGGTTGAAATTATTTCGAAGCTTTTATTCTCAGCGTGATGAAAGGCTGCTTGCAGGTTTATTCTTAATGGTTATCACTTTAGCACGTTTCCGTTATTTTCATTCTTCCAAATTAGCACGGAAGGTTTGCTTTACATGAAACAGTTAGCGGCGGGTAGGTATATCTAATTCGTAATACGGCAAAAATTTAGGTTGGTAGATGTATCAGTCGAATTCGGATATGATCGCGCTACCAAACCCAAGCTGATAAGACCAAATACAAGCGGATAAAGCCGAACCAGCGCTATCTAGTCGGCAATGAGCCGAACACATGTATTGACACGTCAGAAATATCAACATAACCAACTATGTTATTAGTCATGTCGTTATTGTCGTTGCGATTGCAATAAAACAGTCGGATCTTGCGTCTTAATTATCATTATGTAAAATTGACGTACTCTGTCTCATTATCAAAGTTAGTACGGCCAATAAAAAGGCTGTCAAAAGATCACCTCTTGACAGTTCAGACGGTTATTTTTTTTACATAATTAACCGCCAAAATACGTAAAGTGATAAATGTGTTGTATATATAATAGCTCTTTTTTATGTTAAGTGATGTTAGAATAGGCCTGTTGGTCTACTCTCTTATCTCCACGTTACCAGGGATCGAATTGGACCGGAACGCACCGAAGCGCTGTTCCGGTTCGTGAAATCTGTAAAGTTATCGCTCCGTCTCGTGGACAAAATAATTTGACCGTCTGAGCTAGATATGCCATATAACAAAAAATCTAACACACTTATGTTTATAAAATACACATAAATTTGATAACCATGTTAATTTTCGAGCGCTCCGGTTCGTAATCTTTTCCAATTCGAGCGCTGCACGTTACTCTTCCGTGGATCCAGTATCCGCTGGAAACATCTGCTTTCGGAGCTCAGTATACGGTTACTCTGGGGCGTCAGGGCCTTCGTAAGGTGCTATGACTCGTTAACGTAAAGCCATTCTCATTCGGGTAGCAAGTTCTCTTTGCAAAGTGTTATATCCCGTCATGTGCAACCCCATATAAATCAGTCGACACTCTCGGTATTTTACCCATCGCTAATCAAGGAAAAATATCTATCAGGACAGGCGCTATTATACAAATCGTTGGTTTTATACTTTACCGTGAGAATGAACAGCAAGAAAATAATCAAAATGACATCACATGCTGTCCGCGCTTTTAAAACCCTCCGCCGAAAGGGCGGGGCAATCCACCGACGGAGATAATTACATTTTGATCATAATATTCATCCAGCGCGCATTAAAATTAAATCCATGCTGGTCAGAGGATAATATTGCCTACCAACAACAACATTGTAATTTATCTCAGCACCACCATAAAACAAAATGTCGGTACTTAATATCTGCGATTCAAATTCTCATTTTATGATAACTTATTATTTTGTTGAATATTGGGATATCTAGTCCTAATCTCACTGACTGGATGTATATAATAATAATCTTCCTTCTTTTTAGTCTTGTTATAGACACAAAACACACATTGTGCCTAAAGCGCAAAGTGTTCAACCAGTGTGTGCTTCCCGTGATCACATATGCGTGTGAAACATGGACCCTAAGTAAAAGAGAGATCCAGAAACTTAGAGTAGCACAATGTGGTATGGAGGGGTGCATGCTGGGCACAACGCGAAAGGACAAAAAGAATAATGAGTGGATAAAGAAGCAAACAAGGGTATGCGATATAATAGAGTTTATTAAAAACCTTAAATGGAGATGGGCTGGACACATAGTTCGAAGAAGAGACAATCGTTGGACAAATCTAGTCATCCAGTGAAGTATTCAAGAAGTACAAACAACCGCAAGGTAGACCTAGAGGCCGCTGGGTTGATGGAATGATAAAGTTCTGCGGAAGTACGTGGCAGTCCAATGCACAGGACCGAGAGAAGTGGAAGCAGCTTGAAGAGGCCTTCACCCAGCAGTGGATAGATTCAGGCTGATGGTGATAGACACAAAAGCATGTTGTAGTTAATATTGGCAATCGGCTTCTTTGTTGTTTCGAATCATGGTATCCAGCTCTCGAAATAGTAAATTTTATGAACCGGAACGCTCGATAATTTACCGAAAATATTCAGATTTTTATGTATCTAAATATTGATATGGAAGAGTTTATGTGGGAGGCTTTGTAAAATCACGTATTCGAGAAAATTAATTATTAAGTATATTTTGAGTTTGACACGAGATATAAGACAAAGATATTGATTTAAGTAACAAAATGTTTGATTACATGTTATTACTAAAATTAGTTATGCGTACTTTGACGAGATGAAAAGTGGCGATTTAGGTTTGGCGGTTTCAAGTGCTACTTCCTGACTGCCTACCCTCTATCTTTCAGCCATGCAGCGTCGTTTTACGGTAATTTTTCACTATCTCATGATTCGTTGAATTCTTTGTTTCCTTGTGCAAATGTTTTTAAATTACAGTTCCTGCCAATTCCAATTTTGATTTTTTACGACAAATAAAGTTTGCATATTTTGAATTCGATTTTAATTTCTTTTGTTTGACATGGGTGTCAGAATTATTTTCACTTTGACTTGTATGCCTATTAATAGTTTCTATATTTTAATTTGTTTCGTCTAATTAAATGTGTGAATGTGATTATTATGTTTGAAGTTATACTTCTTTAGGCGCGTTTGGAAAATAAGATCAGAGTGTATTCTTGGCGTGTGACATGTAACACATAATTTATTTTTTCAGATGAAAAAAACGCACTCGATTGAATTCGAACCACCGATTGTTCGGTTATCAGCCGAACGCACTACCATTACGCCACAGTATGATACTACAATTGTGACGATTATACAGTATAATATTATAGTTTAAAATTGTTCCGTTGCCTAGGCAGCGAATTTATTATTGTCGGCCATTTGCAATTCCTTACGTAAACAAACTATTAAACATCATAGTGGCAGTTGTTACTTTAAAAATAAAAACAACGATAATTAATTATATAATTTAGTAATATAAGTTAAAGTGTATAGAAATAAGCCAACGGCGTTCCAATAAGCGGTCCTTTTTCTTGAGTGTGTAACTTAACAAGATAATTAAGAGCTAGTCAAAGAATCAAGGTTATCACAATTTTTGTTTTGTTACGCCAAAGAAGTATAACTTCTAACGCGCGTACATAAGTACACACACCGATTTTAATGTAGATATATCGATAAATGAAGTCACCTCGTGCAAAGCCGGGCACTTCAGCTAACATTTTAATAAAAATAAGCGTGTAAGATTTTTTTGTTACATACTCGCCAAGCTCAGATTGTCAATAGAAAAAGTCTTTAAACTCGTGGCGGGAAATAAGCATGCAAATTTTGTCAACGCTGCAGGTGTAAATCCAACACGTCATATTTTTTTTTTTTACTATGATTTCTTCAAGTTTCGTACAAACTTTTAAAGATATATAAAATAATAAGTGAATTTAATTAATATTTAATTATTCCACGAGACGGAGCGATAATCTCTAGAGTTTTACGATCTGGAGCTCCGATGCGCTTCGGTTCATTTCGAGCCCTGAAAGAACCAATAATGGGTACTTAGGTACCTTGATCCTTTCTTCTTTGACCATGTCCGATCCTTATAAGATCATATGAGTCTCCATAGAGTGGAGATTTGTATTATTTAACAGATTTTGTTTTTTTTACCAGAAATGGATGTCAGCCACTTGCTCAACCTATTAGGTTCGTACTCTGACTCATACACAAATTGAAAAACAATATGTGTTCTTGCCAGACCCAAGATTCGAACCTGGGATCTACGACGTTATAGGTCGACGCTTAAGCCGCGCAGCCATCGTGGGAGTCCTTCGAGGGATCTTTCGTCGACAACAAGATCTCTCTAAAGTTTAAACGAATAATTCACAATTGAGAATGTAACATTGTTAATTGAACATACATAAATTGAAAACACCCACTAGATAAAATATTGATAATAATTACAATATAAAAAGAACTTTTTATATATCACGTTTTCAAATTTTCTGTTGAATCGTATCTATAGTCTAAGGTTGAATCATATAAACTTGACAGTTCTATGTATTAATAATTTAGGACAAATAAGGCAATTGTCAACATTTCTTTTGCAATTTTTGCTATTTTGCAACAAACAAACAAATATAGAATACTGAAATGTCATTTTGATTTCCATAGTAACGCACGTATATATTAATAATTAAGTTGCTAGGACCACCCACTTAGCAACCAATAATAGTGGATTGGATTACGGATTTCTTCCGAAATAACTTTTCATACAAAACAGAATCAACTGAAAATGAATTCAATTCTACTTAAAGATGGCTAATATTATTAAAAGAATGCATTGGCATCGTGTTCTGATATATTATAAAAGTTTCAAATGTCTAGCTAGTCGGGAAGTTGGTTAAAAATTGATTGCAAGATTTGTACTGGATAAAAAACCACCGGACAAACAAGAATTACGAGCTAAGAAAAACGTGGTAAAAATACAATGCCGGGCGGGACTCGAACTCGGAAAAAAATAGTTTATTAAATTATTAAGTAGTAAGTAATACGAGTGTACAAGTACATTGATTAAATCCTACTAAACAGCTGATTACTAATATTAACGCAATCTGGGAAGCGTTTCATTGGTGACAACTAGTAAGTTTCATCATAATTAAGTAGGATATATGTAGCTCACTTGGTAAAGTGAATTGACTGGAATCTGATGGATGCGAGCTTGATCTCCTGAGATTTATTCTAAAATAAGTATATTATGTTTCTTGTTATGTGTATTCGTTATGTGCATTCTTAAGGGGGACATGCTCAACGTAGGTCAAAATGGAGATTTTGTTGTATTTTCAAAGCATGATCCTGGACATACCTTAAACGTTGTAGATAATCTATTTATATAATTTTGAAGCCTTATTATCCTTTATATTTATTTTAAACATTTGATGACTGCATAAAGTATTTATATTACATAAAATAGTATTCTTTTAAACCTCTCGCTCTAATGATTTAGAATATAGTCATATTTCAGTACATAAATGTGCAGTGGTGTTAAGATTTTTATTATTCAAAAAATGGGCAAGATTAACACATTTGAAGATAATTCTAAAGATACTCATTATAAGCTATGTCTTTGACAACTTAAGTGTGATAAACATTCTACGAATAATGATTGCTTTATAATAATTATTGACCTAAGAATAAGGTAGTATTAAAAAAAATATTCTAAATCATTAGAGCGAGAGGTTTAAAAGAATACTATTTTATGTAATAAAAATACTTAATGCAGTCATCAAATGTTTAAAATAAATATAAAGGATAAAAAGGCTTCAAAATTATATAAATAGATTACCTACAACGTTTAAGGTATGTCCAGGATCATGCTTTGAAAATAGAAAAAAAGCTCAATTTTAACCCGCGCTGAGCACGTTCGCCTTTAAATATCTTGTCTATCCTGTGAATTTTTCATTGAATAAAAAAAAATAGTTTGTTTGCTCATAATAGTTATTTTTTCAGTGTACCGTGTTGTTTATCCTACTATGGAAGAATGCAATGCACCCCACTGTGCGAATTCAATGCTGCGTATACGAAACAAACGCACTTGGTTTTGTTTGGCTCTCAAAGAATAAGCAACCTTATTAAAAACAATGATAACGCAACAATGGCCCATAGAGGACTCGGCTACTTACGGCTTGCTACCTTTTTAATAATAAATAAATACCCGTAAAACAATAGAAATTGTGGCCCATTACATAGAGCGCCTAAAGCGGTCCTGGCAAAGGTATTTGAATTGCTCATTTGAAGCAAGGATGTCCATATTATTTCAATGAAAAAATAAATAAGATTATGTATAATATTAACTAATAAATGCTTCAAGTCAAAGTACCCCAGAAGAAAGACACAAACATCGGTCATATAAGGCTTATCAATAAGTTGAGAATATTGAGAATTTTAAATTTTCCGCCATTTTCCACGGGTGTCCCTTTGTCATTTAAAATTTGACAAATTATATATTATACAAGAGTTATGAAAAATTAGGGTACAGTTTGATTATGAGGAATACAGCGGAAAACACATTTTGAAAATACCCGATATACTGGATTATTAATTGTTAGTTTGGGTTAGTTTAGGTTTGGTTTGGTTAGGTTAACCTAACAAATAATCCAGTATATCGGCTATTTTCAAAATGTGTTTGCCGCTGTATTCCTTATAACGGAACTGTATCAAAATGAGTAATGGAAAATCATACAGCAGTACCACAACGGCTAAAGTTGTATAAGGATTTTATCAAAATAATGGTTTACCTATAATAAGTAGACAAGTAAATTAGACATAATATGTAGGTACAAACATATCATATAGGTATGCTATTTATATGTATTAAGTCGTACCTATCAAATATCTGATAATAATGATAAAATCGAATTAATGTTCTTATTGAATCTCGTAAAAGTTTAACATTATTGTCTGTAATGTCAGTTTTTGATCTCAATTGTATACGACATTCTCTTTCTGGTAAGACAACTCACGGTAAACTGTGCTACGGCGAAATGTAATATGTACAATGTACATGCAATGTAAAGCATGTAAAATGTAATGCAATATACAGAGGTGAAAGGTGGAGGTAGGGTGTTAAGATTCGACATAAATAGTGCACGCTAAACTCTGTCAGTCATAGTTATTTGTTTTCATTGAACTAAGTACACAATTTGAAAATGGTGCTGGGTAGTTTTTAAAATTCAATTAAAGCCTACCTAAAACAAACCATAATAGTTTAGGAATGCCATGGGCGATCCGACAAAAATATTGAACAATTTTTTAGTCATATGTATTTGGTTTCAATTAACTATTTTTTTATTCAACAATTAATAATTCACAAGATTTAATAATGTAATATTCTATGTATTAATTTAAGTATTGAACATACATAATTTTGAAAACACCTCTGAGAAAATGTATTATAACCAATAGAAAAAAGTAAGACACCCCGCAGGAATCGAACCTGCATCTCTTGGGTTTCGCGCCCGTGCACATTGACCACAATGCTAAAGGTGCCGTACTTAATTGCGATAAATTTTCGCTTCAGAGAGCATTGTAAGAACCATTAGGTAAAATTAGTTAGTTTTTTTATAAATTCATTAAGCCCTGCCTAACCAAAGCATAATCGATAAAAAAATATTCTTCTATCTATAAATATCTAAAATGATGTATGGTTTAAAGGCATAGTTTTACATATTTTATAGATAAACGAATATTTTTTACTATTATTATTTATAATGGCTTGTTGACATTCTATACATTGTAGTCTTAGTTCAATAAAAATATAAACGTTTGACAGACAAAATTTAATGTGCACTATTTTTGTCAAATCTTAACAGCTTACCTTCACCCATCGCCAATTAACTACTGCATCTACTGAATGTTTCCCAAATAAGTATGAACATCGCAAATAACTTAATAAAAATACTAATAGCAGTGCTTCTCGGCAAAAACATACGCTATTAGTCTTACACCTAGATAGCTGATGGAGCTTTCAAAAAATACTCACACGCATTGCGGTATGAGTGTACCTGTGTATAATGGAACAGGTATTTATTTATGACAGAATAGCTTAGGAATCGGTTCTGACGTTTCGTCCAAATCACTGCACAGGGCAAATTGAATAGAGTAACACGGTGCACGCCTTCGACTCGTAGCGAAGAAAAAAATGTATAATAAAATTAATATTATTCCAAAAAGATTTTTGATTTTATTATCATACGTTTGACAGTTGATGCCAAACTGGTTCGTCGCTAGACATGGAAAACGATTATAAATGTTATGCAAAAGATTAGACGACATTATTATTATCATAAACTTGGATCAATCCATTGTAATCAGAATAATAAATAGGCCTTCCGCTCACGAGTATACTCAAAAAAGACGACACTGAAACTAAAATTCCAGCCAGTAGCTACTGTTCAGAAAGAAGATCAAGGCAATAACCGGAAGTCGTTGTAGTCAAAGTGAGATTAACTAAATAGGAGAGGCTTTTTAGTTCACAGTTTTAACACGTAGACAACTCGTCTATAACCGGAAGTCGTTGCAGTCGAAGTGCCGTTAAAAACGGGAGGGGCTTTTTAATTCACAGTTTTAACACGTTGACAAGAAGATATTGTTCGACAGTAGCTAATGTATTTAAATGGCGGTTGCCCACGGCAAGACTGGAATCTATCAGTTTCAAAACGATCGCTACTAAACTGAAGAGACGTGATATTCTTAGTCTCCCAGTCTCTCAGTTTTCAGTATCCCATAAAACAGTGGTGCCAATATCAGTAGATTTGTTGAAAAATCATATTTTCTTACCAAAAGTGGTAGCACTGAACTGAATAAGCAAGACGTCAAAAGTTAAAATGTGCGAACTGATGATTAATTTAAAATTTGTGTCAGAAGTTGAGAAATAATCCTACCTGTATGATTACAGGCTGCTAGAATATTCCCGTAAAGATATTACAGAAAAGGCTGAAAATTAAGTAGGAAAGACGATGACTTTGTCAGTTTGAGGTTTTGAGATTATTATTGCAAGTGGGTATCAGTAGCACCGTGTGCGAAGCATCAGTCATTGGCCAGTTTATTAGTTCCATCAGCAACCAGTTCGTCGGATTTTAGTTTCTCCGTGAGCGAAAGGCCTTACTGTAAAATCTTTGGGATAACACACTAATTTCTTATTTAAACGCCAATTTGTTGATTTATTAATATTTTCACTTAAATTTATGCACTTTCAAAGAAATTAGCATAATCAGATATATATCTGTTATAATCTGTTTATTAACATACACAGCTGCTAACTCACTATCTCAAGATATATTTGTATGCATTGAAAATTCGCCGACAAAGAAGGTTATTATTCAAAAACAATACATGAAATCCTTTCTTGACAATGTATTGGGAATATAAAAATGCCGTTTTGTATAGAGAAACTTAGACAGTAATGTAAACAAACATGTTAGATTATTGTTTGTCTTGAATTTTAATGAATTATTCAGGATTTCGGTGCATTTTTTATTAGCTACCTGTAGCTGAGATCGGATGCCAGTCAGAGCTGTTGGAACCACTTTTTTTAAATTTCAGTTCTGTGGGCTAGTTTCAGGAAGTCAAAAATCGATTCCGGTTCTTTAAAAAATTCTATTGACTTACTTTGTGCATATCCTCTACTCAGTTGGAACATATTGTGGATACTGAGCTCCTTTCGAGAATGCCTGTTACAAACTAGTTTTCTTTGCGTCATTCCAGGTCAAGCTAGCATCTCGTTACCTCTCATCATATTGAAGTGAAGAAGCGATGTTGGACAGACTTTTGCACTGCTATTAAAACACTTACTTTCCAAGTTGTAGGTAAATTAATTGAAAAACTTAAGAACGAGTTGCCTGTGCTATTTTTTAACAACAATAATAAATCAGTGCGTTGAAATATGTAATAATGGGATATTGATAATAATATTTTTGAAATAATTGGCTAAAGCATGAACCCTGTTATTTTAAAGGGGTTTTGGGTTTGGTTTGGAATTCTCAACCTCTATTAACATAAAATAGAACTAACGATCTCAGACAATAATTAAGTACTTATCACTCAAACGTATCATTCTACGTTGTGTTAAATATAATGATTAGTCGATATCAAATATTTCAATCAAGCAGTTCACAAATAATTTTTCAATTGAATAATCGTATACTGTGTATAATGTGCAATAGACATTAAACTATCAAACCAATAAAGCTATACGATCATGTAATATTAAAATATCTATGAAACAATAAACAACCAGTTCTGTGTTTATTAATCAATTATGTATCCATATAAAAAAAAACTAAGCTTAGTAGTTGAACAACTAGAAATGGTGATCCCGACGGAAAATATTGAGCAACTAAAGATTCTGGTCTAGTTTCTGGTTTAAAAATAATTAAGCGGTTTTCAGAATTCTAGGGTTTGGTTTCGGTTCCATTTTCAGTTTTAGTGCTAGCTCAGTGACAGTTTAAGACATTCGAAGACCTCAGGTCCAAACTAATATTGAGACCCATTGTAATACTGGGTAGTACGTAGGTCGTAGATAAACACATGCTCGTTTTCCTGGTAATACTAACATATTATGTTATAAACACACCATGTGGATGTGTAAAATTTAGTGACAATTTAGGATGCCGGTTGGTTTGACGAAAACGCAGGCTAAGTTGAGACTTTCTTGAAGAGCCTGTGGCACGTAGTTGAGCCAGGTTCGAGGTTGCATCTTCACGTTAGCCGGGTCGCACATATAAACTCGTCCCAACTTCAATACCTATGTTGAATACGTTGACGTATGTAATTTTGTTGGGGTTCAAAAATACATGTAACCTGATGTACCTACACGCACATTACGTAAAAGTTCCCACCACCACCCGTCATATATGCACAGCCGTGGATATGCACGGCCGCTTTTCATGACGCTTTAAACTTGTCTGAAAGAAGTGATTTTAAGTGCTCATTTCGTCCCGAGACGGAGCCGCACGGGACTGATGCTGCAACCATGCACCGTAGTGCTTAAAGAAGAAAGTTAAGAAAGATTTTTTTTTGTTTTTTGGACTGGCTCTGCTGTCCGCTGACGTTAAGCGCGTTGTGTACCCGCATATTGAGTGTCACGAATTGAAATGAATGAGTCTACAGAAGAGTCAGGACTATCCCGCTCCCCATACGACGCTGCAAATTTCTCGAATGCCGCAAAGTTGGCCTCGGTTACCTTCAGATCTCCATGACCAATTGGGCCCGTGTGAGGACGGACCCTAGCAAACAGCTCCGCTCGTTCGAGTTCCATAAGCGGGCAATCCCAGAGGATGTGTTCAACATCTTGATGGTCATGCCCGCAGGTACAACCCGGCCCATCTACTATCAAGCCAAACTCGTGGAGTCTGGTGGCGAAGTTGCCATGGCCGGTGAGGAACTGGCTAATCCAGTGCGAATGTTGGAGTCTTCTGGTTTGGTGCTCGAATGGCATTTTAGTTTGAAAAAAAAACAGCTGTTGTCGCAAGCAACAGATTTCACTCGATAGGTATAAATACCAAAATGTAGCATCGGCACAATATGTGCAGGAACTGTATTTTTTTTATTAATTTAAGCTAATCGCGTGACGGTACTGTTCTAGTATAACCTCGCTTATGCACATGGAAGAAACTTGCAACATTGCGTCCAGTTTTAATTTATGACTATATCTTTCGACAATTTTCAATGTGCGACTGGGCTTAGACTTGACAAGAGAAGTCTAAAGCTGATACTCAAGTTTAGCAAAAAAGCTTATATGTATTAGGTATATAACTTAATTTCTGTTCGACACCTTGGCGAACCATCAAGGATTAACATCACATACAATTACTCTTATTCACTAAAAGCAACACTTTAAATTATATAATAATTGACCGCACTAGACGCAATAAAACAATAATCTCCAGTGACGTGCCGCGGAACCGTCATCGGTGGGTAAAATTGTTTCTTTATTGCATTTCGTACAGGATGTTGACTTCCACTGGGCGTTTAAAATAACTGTTATACTTGCACCAACGATAGAGTTGCAAGCCAGTACGAAACAAACTCACCAATCTTAATGGAATAATAATTTTAACCGTAAACAACACAGAAATTAGGCATGGCTAATGTGATTGTGTCTGATAGTGTCTCGACTGCAACAAAAATATCAAAAATCAAATCTACTAGCAATTTCGTTACTTTCTTTTGTACACACAGCCGTAACAGTGAACTAACCACGGTATTTCGATATTGTCTTTTGAGCTGATTGCAAATAGACGTATCTGCGAATGCTCCGCTGAAAAATTTGCTGTTCCTGAGATGGCCCATGTTGAATAAAATTTATCGCATAGAAAAGCAGGTGTTTTTTTAGCCAATACGTTGCATTTACGTTGTGTGCGTCGGTGCAGTTACATGTGCTTGACGTGTTGCAGTCGGACGAATTTGCATGTGCAACCGGGCTTAACAATTTTGTTTTACTTTCTCTCGCTCTATGTCGACTACATCTTGTTTACTGTCCATACTATAGAACCTCACACTAATGTGATATGTTTATAGCCTGTTCACACAACCCTTGCGCAAAATAACATCCTGAAATATATAACTGCACAATATATACAATCAGTGCTCTAAATGGAGAATTTTACGAACTGGAGCGCTATTTTCCTGAAAAAGTGTGCTTGATTTTTTTTAGACTTAGGTACTCGTACCTACGTACCTTGAAAGGACAAATGAGATACATAACGGTTTTTTAATTTTTGACATGATTACCAATACCACAGTCGAACAAAAATCATTTATACAAAATAGACTACCTATAAAAAATTGTAAAATTCTTTTTTCTCGGAAAAAAATATATCCTAAGCCGAGAAGTACGAGCAAGGTTAAGATAGGTTTTTAATATCGTCACAGATTATGGGAAAGCCGATCGTCATGCACCATAGATTCGAAGCCGAATTCGGTTTATTAATTTATGACGGCCAGGTCATAAAATGAAAAAATCACAAAAAGCGTGCCGAGTGCCCTCAAATTTTACAAATATAGAATGCGCATTTTGTTTATGTTACAAAGCTTAATGCATATTTATGATACATACTTAATTATTAAAAATAGTATATTCGTGTTTAAGTTTTATCCCATATTTCTTGACACTTGAGATTTGGGCCGTGTTACAGCCTCACCCAGAAGGCAACACACTTTCCATTAGTATCGTGTTTCTAGGCACAGTGCCACCGTACTGATTATTATAGTGCCAAGGCGTAGAAAATATACTTTTACTAAACATTTTTGGTGTGGTATTTTACGTGTTTTCAAAAATCAAAATTATAGTGCGGTTGGCAACACTATCGTTGGTGCAAGTAAACCATGCCAATGGCACTAGTTTTTTTATAATGTAGTAATAATTAATTATCATCAATATCGCAATGGATGGGTAATAAATTTTTCAGTCAGTCCGAATGGTAATTATTCTGGTAGGAATTTTTTTCTTAGTCCATGTCAACTCTTCATTTGGGGCATGTGGACAGGACATCGTGCCTCCAAGATACTCTTTCACTCACCAATCTTCTTGTGTCTCCCAAGGAACATTACTGACCTTAGACTATAGATACATCTAGACGCCACCCATTGCATTGCCAAATGAAGCTGCGTGCCGTGCGTTTGGTTTGTGGGCGAGCGAACGCATTCGTACACAAATGTTTGAGACCATAGAGCATTTTTCTAGTGCTCGCACTAGACGCTCAGAATTAAAATATAATTTTCTATTTTTTTTTACGTCATATAGTATTTTTAAGCGGTCAAAATGCAACCATTAGGTAAAGATATCCATAATTTAGGTTATTTTAAGGTCACTGATATTAAATATATAATAATACCCAAATAAATTATCACGAACATGTATCAACTTACCTCTCTTCTTCTTTGTTGTGCACTCATGGCTGAGGATCGTGACCACATTTACATTTCGCCATCCTTTGAGCGACCAAGACTTTCCATCCTTCTCGATCTTCCGCTTCTCTCAGGGCAGAATGGATGGTGCCCCCAGTCAGCTCTTTCACTTGGTCGCTCCATCACGCAGACGCTCTTCCTCTGCTTTGCCTTCCCTGGAGGCTACCCAAAACTACCAGTCTCTCCAGGTAGTCCGGTCCGCGCCTGACAATATGCCCAAAAAACTGCAGAATTCTTCTCAGACATATCGTCGAGAGCCGTTCTTTTATCTTCAGTCTCTGGATGATTGACTGGTTCGTCTTGTGCTCCAAGATATGCGAAGCATTCGGCGCCAACACCATATCTCAAAGGCATCAATTGCCTTCCGTTCTCTTGCCTTCAGGGTCCACGACTCGACTCCGTATAGAAATATCGAGAACACTAATGTTTGCACAAGCATCATTTTTGTGGCAATCGAAATTCCCCGATCCTTCCATATAGTGGTAAGGCGTGTCATCGCATTTTTTGCAATCTGTGTGCGCCTTCTTATTTCCGCTTCGCATCCACCCTTTCTACTGATCAACTGATCAACTTATCTATGAAACGTAATACCATCTTCTTGCTTATCAGTACGGTTACCACATTTTAATACAACACACAGAACCATCTTTTCTACTTAATTAACTAAAAATATTTACCACTGACTTTATGTTTAACACTACAAATATCAATTTTAGCAACACGCGCTCGCAGGTTATCGACGCTTAGCTATAGAACAAACTAAGATTTGGCGGCGACACCACATCAAATCATCTCACACATCTGTAAACCTTTTATCTTACTCTAGCGCGTGTCGCAGAGATTATAAGGGTGCCGAATAATTTCTCACTCGACCTTATGGATCGTTTTTGTTAAGGCCTTGTTACTGACATTTATTTGTAATGTATCGCTGGTACGACTGTAGCAGTTAAACAAAACTATTATCATTTGCCAACCGCAGAAGCAATCGCGCGGCAAACAACACTTTGTCGGAATCCCAGGTAAGAAACAATAAAACACTTTGGTATTTCGTAAAACAAAGAAAATAAAATTATTATTAATGTAACTTTCGGTACCGCGAAACGTACCGCGGACATTCTGTGAGCATTGTTGGTTTTGTAAAGCTTTATAATAATATTTTATTGCCTGGTAGGTGCTTACTAGATATTGTTTATTTGCACTGTGCAACCATGATTTGACATACCTACTACCTATTATAGCTACTAAGCAGGGAATATTCGCTTTGCAGCCTCGTTTGCTTGGCTGAAATCTTAAAGAATTTTGTCAAATCTCAAGGAACCATTACCTAAGTAACGAAGGTGAACAGGGGTAAGTGATAAAATATACTTATAATAGTAGCCCACGGTGGCCGCGCGGCTTAAGCGTTGGACTATTACGCCGTGGGTCTCAGGTTCGAATCCTGGGTCTGGTAATTACACATATTGTTTTTCAATTTGTGTGTGAGTCAGGGTATGGACCTAATAGGTTGAGCAAGTGGCTGACATCCATTTCTTGTAAAAAAACAAAATCTGTTAATACAAACCTATACTCTGTGGAGGCCCATATGATCCTATTAGGATCGGATATGGCCGAAAAAAAAAGAAAGTAGTATAATGGTTAAGTCATGTAAATGTAAATTGTACGTAAAACATTTCACCGTGGTACAGTTTGCCGTGAGCTTTCTATCGGAAAGAGACGATCGTAACTGTTCGATCTCCAATTTTATTAGATTCAATATGGACATTGATTGAATTTTTATAACTGATTTTGGAAAAAAACATGAATTCAAGAATGAAAACCTAACCTAACCTAATAAATAATTCAGTATATCGGCTATTTTTAAAATTTGTTTGCTGCTGGCTTCCTGTAAAGTGTCAACTGACAAAAACCGTGTTTTATTTTGACATGAATAATTGTATGTCAGTAGTCAGAACTATACGACCAGGGAACTCAGAAATAATGGGAACTGAATTACATAACGGGTAAGGTGATAGCAGGTTACCGACTCGAGTAAGGAAGAATCCGGGTTAAACTTACACACGTGTCAAGAATACGTTTTACGTCGAATACTGAAAACTGCTCTCGGTTTATGCATTTACGCTCATTTAATGTTGGTGTATTACACACACTATTGCACGTGCATAATGCGTGATTTATTTTCGTAAGACACTCACACATTCAAAACCCTGCATCAAGATGCGGCGCATTGAATATCGAGGGTATACTGACAGAAAGCATTAACTTATTAACTCATTAAAAGAAGTTTTGAGATAATCGCAAAAAGGATTTTAATTTTTTTTTCAAAGCGTTCTCCCACGTAGATTTTTTTATGATTTAAAAACATTTTTTCTACCTTATAAAGACTAACCTTTATGGAAAACACAATTTACGACATGTTACAAGTCCTGTATTTTGTATACGCAGAAAGCATAAGGTCATCATCATGCTTTCTATCAGAATAAAAAAATAACAATATGATTTAATAATGTTTCTATTTTCTCACCATTATATCCTATGCCTTTGTGCGTTTTACCAGGACGTAGAGCGTAAAATTTTATACATTTTGAAGCAGGCTTTTGAATGTGTGAGTGTCCTACAAAAATTAAGCACGCATTATGCACGTGCAATAGTGTGTGTAATACACCAACATTAAATGAGAGTAAATCCATAAACCGAGAGCAGTTTTCAGTATTCGACGTAAACTGTATTCTTGACACGTGTGTAAGTTTAACACGGATTCTTCCTTACTCGAGGCAGTTACCTGCTATCGCCCTTACCCGTTATGTATTTCAGTTCCCATTATTTCTGAGTTCCCTGGTCAAATGACTATTTTTAGGTATCTCAAACAATCTCGGAAATCGAATATGTATTAGGTTATTTGTTTTCGCCACAAGGAGCACACGTCTTGGTAAAAACGCGGCAATTTCAAACAAAATCAAACCGGCTTTGGTAAGGTTTATCAATAACAACTACAATAATACATAAATTCACACGTGTCTTCGATCTATTTTTCCAATGGTATCTCCACTCTGTAGAGGCCCATATGATCAAACATGGTAACAAAACCAAGATAGACAATGCACGTGTAAACGTGGTGTACGGCAAGTTATGTTTTTTCCACAAAACGCAATAAGTATTATATTCAAAACAATATTAAAGATTTATTTGCTTATGAAAATATACCGGTTTTTTTAGACAAGTGATATTTTAATTTAATTCTGTTAAATATATAACATATTATTTCCAAGAAAATATGCCAACAGTAAATGCACACAGCTTCATCGGTGTGGGATAATAAAAATAAGCAGGTATTTACCTTTAATTTGTAAAGAAGCATCATTATCACCTTTTCATATCATTAATCGATACAGAATTGACACCCAATAAATTTATTCCGATTGCAGTCGCCGTGTTAAAAAAAACAACAACAAAATGTCACTTTGTACACGATGTTTATAAAATACGTTCACTTCTGTGAAATGCAATAGACCTTTTCATCTAATATTTAACCATTATGAACTATTATTTAAAAATATCAAATTAATTAATTAAAATGGACTTTCGCCCGTGGCGAGGTTGTTAGGGGTGCAAAACATCCAGGCGGCAGGATTCATGGGGCTGCAAAAGTCCGAACAACAATAATTTTTTACAACGTTTTTATTAGCTCGTATTCTTGTTTGTCCGGTGGTTGTTTGTCCAGTACAAATCTTGCAATCGATTTTTAACTAACTTCCCGACAAGTTAGACATTTTAAACTTTTAGAATATATCAGAACACGTCGCCAATGCATTCTTTTAATACTTTTAGCCATCTTTAAGTAGAATTGAATTCATTTTCAGTTAATTCTGTTTTGTATTAAAAGTTATTTTGGGAGAAATCAGTAATCCAATCCACTATTCTTGGTTGCTAAGGGGGTGGTCCTAGCAACTAAATTATTAATATATACGTGCGTTACTGTGGAAATCAAAATGACATTTCAGTATTCTATATTTGTTTGTTTGTTGCAAAATAGCAAAAAAAATGATTTGTTGACAATTGCCTTATTTTTCCTAAATTTTTAATACATAGAATTGTCAAGTTTATATGATTCAACGGACAGTTTAGAAACTTGGTGTATAAAAAGTTCTTTTTATCTTGTAATTATTTATAATTGGTTTTGCTCGTGTGTGCTCGATTATCACATCGCTATACATTTTAATTCAGAATTTAATATACCTAACAGGTCAAAAAATATGCGTATATATTAAGTTGCCTTTGTGGGTAATCACGCGGCAAACAGCCAAGAATGCCCAAAGTGGCAAGAAGAAAAGAATTGCAAAGAAGCAATGAAATAAATGAACATACCTTTCAAGGAAGCAAAAAAAAATATTTTAAGTAACAGCTATGTTGACATATTAAAACAAAAAAATCGTGGGAAGAAACGAAAGTGAAATAGTTAAAAAACAAAAAAGGGAAAACAAAAAGAAAGAAGAAGTGGTGGTAGAAGCTTCAGGCTCAACAATAGCAGCTATAGGTAGTAGCGTAAAGCCTACAAAAAATAAGAAAAATTCAAAGGAGAAGACAGAGATTAATGCGATGGGAGAAATTATGAAAGTCTTGCTGAAAGGAGGAGACTGGCAGCAGATCGTTAAACAACTAATAATTAAAGCAGTGGACTGGGTATGCAAAAACTTCAAAGAAGAACATTTTTAGGAGAAATTCTAGGGGAGGTTCTGCAACAAAATGGATAATAAAAAACAAATTAGGATTTTACAATGGAATGCCAGAAGTATGAAGCAAAAAAAGAATGATATAGAACTTTACTTAATAAGACAAAAAACATGAATAGCATTGATCTCAAAGACTTGGCCGAGGTCTGAATTAGACTATCTGAAATTCAATGATTACACGATGCATCGAAAAAACAGAGGAGATGGATACGGAGGAGTAGCGATACTGGTGCATAAAACACTGGCGTTGAAAGAAGAAAGAAAGAAAGACGGAAGAGCTAGTCAAAATTGTAAAGCTATTTAACAGAATAGGAGTGAGGACCTGATCGACGCATCCTCTTCTAGAAGAGAAAAGGCGATATGAAAGCGAGTCGCAGTCAAAGACTCGGTAAAATAAATATAAAAATTAAGTTGCTTTTATTTCTTTTGTGTTTTATCTGGGGGGGGGGGAGGGGAATTTTCGTCCGGTACTCGGATGGCAGTCCCCTTTATCGTGGCTTTGTTTCCACTGAAGCAAGTAGTCCAGTGGAGTAAAATACATATTTTACAAAAAAAGTAATGCCCACCGGGAATTGAATTTGCTATCGCTAAAAAAATACGCTCCGTTAGTTGGGCTTCTTGTCCGGTAGGCCACGTGCACTTTTTCTACTGTAAAATAACATAGCCATTACACAAAATGCTCAAAGGTAAGTAAGCGTTGTCGTGGGGACATTTAATTAGTCGATTCATATAGATAGTTCTAAGATCTCAAGGACAAACACCATCAAACTTCATACAAAAAATTTTGAATTATACCAAGCCTCTAAGATGATTCGGCGCCGGACAACTGTGCGCCACGCAATGACATTAATAATGGACAACGCACTCAATACAGTAGTAAATTCGCGCATAGCGACATTCGCACATGTATAAGTAGACGTCACGCAAAATCTATTATGCGATATCACGCATTGGGAATTTATTGCAATATCATCTTTATTATAATGGCGGTAGAACAGTGTTTCTAGTGTCAATGTTCATTTAAGCGAACCCGTTTTCGGCAGACCGACAAAAAGCATCGGGAATTTATTGCAATATCACCTTTATTTATTTATTTATTTAAGAATACAAAACATTGTGGACATAACAAATCTAAATTCAAGACATACACAACACGAGATGTACATTATAATAAATATTACAATATAGAATATACTCGTAATCATAATAATAACAGAAAAACAAATTAAATCAAAACATACTTAAGTACATTTAAATACAGAAAAATAAAATTTTGAAAACAAAAAACATACAATTTTACACAGAAAAGTAATGGCGTTAGAACAGATTATGCCATTCGGCAGACCCGACAAGAAAGTGAGTGTCATTTTTTTCCACATGCTTCGTCCATATTAATGTCATTGTCGCCACGCAATCTAATGAAATTCAAAAATAAATAGACGTTCATGAATTATAGGTACTTTAAAAAATATATTTAATATCATTATTTATATTTAAATTATTATGTTATTATGTTATTATTTTAATACTTAGTGAGAATTTAAATATGCACACGTAAATAATTATGTAATGCAAATGTTTAAGTTCCATCGAAAAGATAGTTCTTTTATTTTTATATAAAGCCTCAGGCATGATAATTCTCAATCGGCAATAAAAAACATTATGTTAAGAGCAAAATTAATTAAAACTACCAATAGTATGTAGATAGAAACTGATTAAAATTTCTCGTCTACTTCTGTATGAAATTGTAACAAACGTCTATTTATTTTATTCGACGGTGCGGCGCCCAATTGTCCTTGCGCTCAATTGTCCCATTCCTGTTTTTGCATGTCTTAGAAAAAAAATTCGATAAACTCACAATTAGTATATAATATGAGTCGAACGTAAATCTAACATTTAATACTAAGAGACGGGTGGCTTTGTTGGTATTATTTTGTCCTTTGAAATGTCTTTAAGTTATTTATGGCTTTATATTTATAATTGCCTATATATCGTTTGGTTACTCCCAAGAGTTGATAAGTCTCAAAATCTTGTTAAGGAGTAATTACAATTTAAAGTTTAACATCCCCTCTAAAATCAGGCATAATGCTAATTTCTTTATGCTTTACGTGCATGTTCTATGTATCGGACGATCGTGATTTTTTTCTTGTATACATATTTTAAATATGAACATATATATACGCGGCGTAAATGTGAACTCTGCTATTCTTGGTGGTGTTGGCTTGTGTGTCTCTGATAATTACCTTAGGAATCGAAGGCATCCGTTGTTTGTTCTCCCACGGTGCAGAACTAGCCTGTCATTAGTAATGCCAATTGGGAGGGCAGTAACCATGTTTAATGAAATCGCTTCGGATATTGATATATTCCACTTACGTGAGGATGAATTTAGGTGGACGTTGTTTTATAAGTTTTTAAGATAGGGTCTGTCAAAGTTCACTCTGTGTGCTTCCATCTACTTTTATTTTGTTACTTATTTTATGTCATGTCGTAAACGCTTTGAATGTATAATTTGTTATGTTCATTATATGTAAAATAAATAAATTTGATTTGATTTGAATCCGTTGTTAACTCTAAATACTTAAATCATCGACTTAACAACTTTTAGCAGCAACCCTCCAAATTATATAGTAGCAGTATTCGCCGTTACTTCAGAGGAACCCAGTAAAGTATAGCGCCGCTAACTATCTTTCCCAACAATAAATAACCTGCCCTCACACTCCAGTGCGTCTAAAAAAATAAATAAAATAAAAACAAAAATTCTTTGCCGGGCCGGTAATTAGTCATTTCTGATTGAAAAAATAAAAAGGATGTATAATAGAAAGAGATAAGGGGGACACGTCGCTCTTTATCTCAGGGCAAAATCGTCAAAAAACGGAGGGGAACAGACTGGGGGGAGAGGGCTTAAGGACGGCTGTATCTGACTGTCCGGTCCGCTGTGGATGGGACGTTTTCAACAGGGGTTTATAACTAAAATATTAATAAGGTGTGGAGATTGTAAAAAGCGCTACAAAATATTGGGCTTCGTTTTCCATACTACTTAGTATTTTAGGATTTACGGTATCAAACTTTCTTTATTACTCCTTAAAAGCGTACATAAGTGAAAGAGCAAATAATTTTCAACTGTATGTGGAACGAAATTACGGCCGCGTTGCCATTCGGAGAGCGATAGTCGAGGTGTCTGCACGTCGAGTCGTTTTGTCATGGCGTCGGATGAAAATATTCTTAAATCGTGTAAAGATGACTAAAAAACTTTACGTATGTACCTAAAAAAGAAAACATGTTAATGAATACATTATTATTATTACGAATATAATAATAAACATGACATAAAAAGGACACATGTTGAATTTTTATGACAAATTATATTTCGTTCGGCTTGCGTCATTTGCACCCGCGACCCGCAATCCGCGCATCGCCTAGTCACGATCTTTTTAGACCATGCCTCAGCTGAGGTATAGCCTTAATTCGAAGCTGGCTTGACTTGGGAGTAGGTTTATTGTTTGGGCACCGTATCAGTGAATTACGGCATTATCGATACATAAAAATCTTTTTTGAAAGAAATACAACACCCGACGCGCTAATGTGCTTATCTTATTAAACTACGGGCATGCTTATTAGTTACGACGAATTTAATTAGTAGTTATTATAAGAAATGCTTGTCAAATTGCGTTTATAATATTGTTTATCGTTTTTATATATTACTATACTTAAATCAAGGAAGGTCTCAATTAAATGCCTTAATTAGTAATCGACGTCCGGATCTCTCCAAATTTTTAGTTATAACGTACCTACTTGCACTTGCTAATAATTTAATAAACTATTTTTTTTACAATGTTTTTCTTAGCTCGTATTCTTATTTGTCCGGTGGTTCTATGTCCGGTACAAATCTTGCGATAGATTTTAAGAATACATTATTGAATTACAAGATAAAAAGAACTTTTTATATAGAACGTTTTTAAATTTTCTGTTGAATCATATAAACTTGACTTGAATAGCTTAAACGATCAAAAAAAATGTACTTGATAGAAATAATACTGAAATGTCATATTGATTTCCATAGTAACGCACGTATATATTAATAATTTAATTTCTAGGACCCCAGACCCCTAGCAACCAATAATGGTGTCGAAATATATTTCCATACAAAACAGAATTAACTGGAAATGAATACAATTCTACTTAAAGATGGCTAAAAGTATTAAAAAATACATTGGCATCGTGTTCTGACATATTCTAAAAGATTAAAATGTCTAGCTAGACGGGAAGTTAGTTAAAAATCGATTGCAAGATTTGTACCGGACAAACAACCATTGGACAAATAAGAATACGACCTCAGAAAAACGTTGTAATAAAACAAATTTAAAACGAAAACAGTGTAGTCAGAAAAATATATACTTACAACATTATAATATATATATATAATATACTGGGAAGTACACTGAGTGAGATGTAGATGAAATAGCATTCGCCTAAACCTACACTGACGTTCATGTAAGTGGAATAATATAAGCAATTTGGTTGATTGGCGATGTTTTCTAATAGTAAGTACACACGGACGTTCTTGCTCGATGGTTTTACGCTCATTACAACATGTCTCAACGTGTGTACTATCTGGCTCGATAGTTTTTTGTTCAACATCGAGCAAATTGCACGATTCAAAGTCGTGGCGGTGCGATGGTGGCCTCACAGCGTCTTGTGTCGAGTTGCTCGACTGTGTGGAAGCAACGACGAGCATGCTTCTAAGTCAACATGCTCGATCGAGCAAGAACGTGCGTGGGTACTAGGCTTAAGTTAATTCTCATGAATACGCAGTTCAATGCTAGAAAAAAAATTAAAAAAATATCATTTACATTGCATATATAATTATTATGTCGGTTGACGTTGATGACAAATAATAATTTTAATTATTTTCCAGGTGATCAAGCTTAATGAAATGGTTGCTAAGACCTGTCGGTTTGTATATGTGCCGCCAATAAGTAACTTAGTGTCAGTATAGTTGTCATCGGATAAGACGGTGACATTCCCTCGCCCACGCCTCGGCCAGTCCACCTGAAGATGTCTTTCTACCTCTACCTCAACTTTACCTCTGATACTTCGGCCCTCTTACCAGTGGCATACCGAATTACAAACCAAAATGATAATCGTGTAACTCCTAATAAGTTATTCGACAACCAATAATTAAAGGGTTAATGCCTAATGTCAATAATTTAGGTATTTAGTGTTAACAACGGACTATGTGTCTATATCTTCTAATGTATAAAAATCAATATTTGTTTGTTTGTTAGTATTTTATGCGCTGCCATACCGTTCATCCGATTGCAATAAAACTTTGTCAACTTATTGCTTGCACTTGCGCGAAGATTATAGGCTATATCTTATATATAAAAACGAATGTCTCTCTGTCTGTCTGTCTATTTGTCCCGTATGCGTTCCTGTACCATTCATTCGATTGCGATGAAACTTTGGTGAGTTATTGTATGCACACCCACGAAGATTTCTGAATAAGAAAATCATCTTCTTCTTCTATTCGTATGCGTTCCTATACCTCTCATCCGATTGCGATGAAACTTTTGTCAGTTGTTGTGCGCACACCTGCGAAGGTTTCTAAATTAGTATTATATAAAATACAAACTTTGTTGTTCGTTTGTTCCATCCAATTTTTTTTTTTACTACATATTAATACTATTAATAACGTTCGCATATTTTGAATTCGATTTTAATTTAGTGTTCTTTTGTTTGACCTTTTCTCCTATTAGAAGTACTTTCATATTGCCACATTGTATTACACAGATATTTTAATGTTAAAAAGATAATTAATTATTATTATTTTTTAAATAACTAACATAAATGTATCCACGAAGCGACCCTGTGCGAAGCCGGGTACTTCAGCTTGTATTATTATAAATATTAATGCTAGAAAAAAAAATCAAGGTCCTCCGATATACAGAATACTTATAGGTACACGTAAAGCACAAAGAAATTAACAATCTGCCTGATTTTAGAGGGCATATTGTCAAAATTTCAAATTGCACTTACTACATAATATGATTTCGAGACTTACCAGCCTTTGGCAGTAATGCCACGATATTCTATTCAATTTGGGAGCGGTCTGGTACTCCAAAGATGGTTTCTCAATACAGAGTTCTTCAAACAAATATTTTTTTGTCAATGATCTGATTCGTTTACTAATAGATTCGTCGTGAAAGTTTTTCAGATAAAAAAACTTGTCGTCGATCTACTTTTCAAGCTAATTAAACTTAAATATTGTATTAAGGCGTGTCGTTGTTTCATTAAAATTAAACTTTTATAATAAATACTTTGGTACATTGATTATCAAATAATAATATTAACATTGTCATTTTCGGCTAGATAACTAGCAAAGTTGTAGTTAATTATTTAATGAATTATTATTATAATAATAAGCCTACATCAATTTTATCAGGACCGGTTTCGTTCGCTGAGTAGGTACTCAGTACATCAGTTGACAGTCTTTATAATTATCGTCCTCGGCAATATTTCCTCTATTGCTTTTAAATGTTCTCTATAATTTAACCTAATCAGAGGTTGAAATGGACAGGAGCGCAGCGGAGTCTTGTGAGAAAAATAAATTGACCGTCTGAGCTAGGTAGGCCATATAACGAAAAATCAAACAAACTTATTTTTATAAAATACATAAAAAATTAGATAACTATGCTGATATTTTTGTAAAATTATCACGCGCTCCGGTTCGTAAAATTTTCCAATTCGAGCGCTGCCCAATGCTAGTTTGAATAAAGTATATTCTGCTTAGAGAGTTCATTCAGCAAATTATTAATGGCCTGGAAAGCTGATGATGATGAAATGGGTAAAATATGCCATTAAAAAAATATGATTTCTTTGAAAATAAAATACGTTTTCTATGCCACTGCCCTGGCTTCTTCTAACGTCCGACATACAAATGGGGACCGGCCCCCGAATGTAAATCAACACTTGGTCAAATAAATTACATTACAGTTGAACCAACACTTTTAGACAAAACTGTAGCTAATGTCAAATAAGACACTTAATTACTACATCGCAATGGTAAGGACAATATACTAAACGAATATCAAACGTTAACATTGACTTATGTGGAAATAATATTTAATTATGTATGATTATTTCTAATATACCTATGCGGCATATGTTTTGAATGCTGCCAGAGAGTGTAAAATTCTGTAAGTATCATTGTGGCACAGCCTTAACGATTTCGTCACCATGGCTGACACTCCCTCACGATTTACCAGTGGAGAAGGGTAGAGGTAGGCTGTTGAAATCCGACATAAATAATGCACACTAAACTTTGTCAATCATACTTATTTGTTTTCATTGAAATATGAATAGATATTGGAGATGATATTGGTTAGTTTTTATAATTCAATTAGTAGACTTTTATACTTATTAGTTTACATTGAATTAAGAATACATATTATTACAGGCGGTGTAACCAAACCATAATAACCTAAAAAAATATTCTTCAATCTACAAAATATCTGAAATGATGTATGGTTTAATGGCATAATTGTATATATTTTATAATAGATAGGAGAATATTTTATAACTATTATCTATTATGGCTTGGTATCATTGGCCATATCATTGGCCATATCCTTCCCTTAATTGGGGCATATCAGTGGCGAAGACTCCATACTAGGCGATTATTTAAAGCCTACCTTCTTAAGAAAAATAATTTTTATTTTCATGTTGACGTATTTATATAATCAGAAATAATAATATATTCAATATGCCCAAAGACATCTATCGTATAATTGTCATAATTTTACGATCTTTTCACATATTTCAATAAGCACCATCTATGTCATCTCTCGAAAGTTTAAAAAAAATAGAACACACCGCGTTTCGCTTCACATATTATTGTATAGGATTATTTTCGCGTGAATCGACGGGTTTTTCAATATGAAGTTTTTTTCTCATTATTTCAAAATGTCTGGCGTCCCGCATACAAATGTACAAGCTGTTTCGTTAGCTCTTACGTCGCGAGAGCACATTTATTCAAAATAATTAATAAGAAGATGATTTGAAAAATAATTTCTATGGGATTCAATCACATAAATATTTATTTATTTATTTATTTAAGAATACAAAACATTGTGGACATAACAAATCTAAATTCAAGACGTACACAACATGAGATTTACATTATAAGTCAAACATTACCCTCACAAGAGAGAAGAGAATATAGAAAAAGAAATATATATATAATAACAATAATAATAACAAAAAAAAATATATAATCAAAACATACTTAAGTATAATTTAATACAGAAAAATATAATTTTTGAGAACGGAAAATATACAATTTTATACAGAAAAATACAGTTTCAAAAATAAAATGCAAAGTACATCATTGAAAATGTCTATGTCTTTAGGGAGCGCATTTACTAGTCTTGCACCCCTCGCTAATGGTGCCTGATAGGCTTGACGCGAGGAAACGGTTCCAATCCAGAATAAATCATGACTGCGACCACGTAGGTAATTGACAGGCGCATGGAAATTCAAATTCATTAGGACACCGGGATTGGAAACCATCCCTCGCGATAACAGGCAAAAGTGTTTCAACAGCAGAAGAGACCGACGAGATTCAAGAGAGTGAAAAGTAAGCATGCCTTGTAGAAAGGCAGTTGGAAAATAATCATCTGACGAATTATCGAAAGGAAAATAGTTAAATGTTTTAAAATAAAGACATCGAAGAAATTTCTTCTGGACGCGTTCTAAAATAAGCTTATAGGAAACCTCATAAGGACACCAGATAATCGACCCATATTCAAGAATGCTACGCACTAATGAGACGTAGAGTGTACGTAATACATTAGGACTCTTGAATGGTTTGGATTGTCGCATGATGAATCCTAAAAGCTTACTCGCACGTAGAGCCGTGGAAGTTATATGCGAGTGAAAGGATAATGAAGAATCAAAAATTATCCCAAGATCTTTCGCCTCAGATTGACGTTTTAAAGAATTTTTTGACATAATATAATTGTATTTAATCGGAGTTCTTGACCTAGAAAAAGTAATACAAAAGCATTTGTCAGTATTAAATTCTAATTTATTCTTTTTTGACCAACTTTCAATTGAACAGAGATTTCTCTGTAACATGCAACAGTCCAACTCATTCCGAATTGGTGCATATAATTTCAAATCATCCGCAAAAAGTAAAAATTCTACTCCATCCATGGCTTTAACTATATCATTGATAAATATGAGGAACATAATTGGTCCAAGATTAGATCCTTGGGGAACACCTGAAAGAGTTTGAAAGACTTCAGATGCACACCCAGCGTACTCGACATATTGACAACGATGCGAAAAATAAGATTTGAAAAAATTTACAAAATTAATAGATCCGCCTACTGCACTTAGTTTAGTTAAAAGAATATCATGATCAACTCGATCGAAAGCCTTTGACATATCCGTATAAATTGCATCAACTTGACAATGATTGTCTAGTGAACAAGATATGTATTCAGTGTACTCCATGAGATTGGTAACTGTTGATCGAGTAGATTGAAAACCATGTTGAGCGTCAGTCAGCTGACCATCCACATGTGTATATATATATTTATGTAAAATGGACTCAAATAGTTCAACAAATATGTATTGATTGTTGTTAAAAATATAAAATAATTTATCTCGTGATTTTTATTTATTTATTAGTTCACTCATTACACGATTTAGATATCTAATATTGTACCTACCTAAGTCTGTGTTTTAAATATAGAAGTATTTTTAAATGTCTTGTTTTGCTGGTTAAATTATAAATTGTTATGGAACATAATATATAATATATACAACAACGGATATTTTCATAGATGATAGGTAATATATTTTGAGCGTATATTACGTTTATAAATGTTTAGGAAAATACATAAGTAATTCAAACTAATTTCTTATTTTTATGAACTAATTATAACAAACCAATTAAGCTTTTGAAATTTATTCGTTTTATCGTCCCTATTCATCAGTAATAATATTGGGTTATCTTCTTATTTCCCGTAAAAATATCTGACAAGCATGGTTACTCCCACAGCCTACCTCTTTAAAAAAGTCACCCTTCGTCACTGGGGCATGGTCACCACGCGGCGCCTCCAAGAATCCCTGTCGCTCGCCAGTCTTCTTGCTTCGTTCCAGGTCAAACCAGCATCCCGTAGCTCTGCCGTATACACTCTGTAGATAGTATTTAGCAGCCTTCCAGGACGCCGGAATCCGGTCGGCTTGAAGAACAGGCAAGCCAGGTTGAGGTTCTCTTCTGGCATCCGCAGCACGTGGCCGAGCCAAGCCCAACGTCGCCTCTTCACTTTCAGCATGATGAGAGGCTGCTTGGTGCGTTCTCTTATCTCCTCGTTGCTCCTAAAGTCATACGCACACCCAGTATTCGTCGTAAACATCTGTTTTCAAAGCTCTGTATACGGTTGCTCTGAGCCTTCGTAAGGTGCCATGGTTCGCTACCGTAAAGCAGCACCGTCAGAATGCAAGCGTCGAATAGGTGGCATTTGGTTTTGACCGAGTACAATACAAGAGTCCCAGACATTCCTTATCGAGTTGAATGTTGCTCTAGCCATTTCCATTCGGATAGCGAGCTCTTTCTGCAAAATGCCATCTCCCGTGATGTGTACCTCCAGGTACTTGAAGCTGTCGACGCTTTCGATGTTTTGTCGGTCGCTAATCAAAGGGAAATCTGGATCAAGACAGGTGCTATTACACAAGGCTTGGTATCCGCAGGGTTTAATTGAATTTTAAAAACTAACCAACACCATCTTTAATTTGTAGTCTTGGTTGAATAAAAACAAATGACTGACAAAATTTAGTGTGCACTATTTGTGGCCGATATTAACAGCCTACCTCCACCTTTTGCTACTGCTGTATTATAATATTCATTGTAATGGCAGTTTATCGCACAGGCAACATTTTTACAAATGTGAAGATTTCTGGTTTATTTGTCTGTTTAACATAGTCGAAAATAAATAATTAATAAAAGTAGAGGTACTAGTGGCGAAGGGTGGAGGTAGCCTGTTAAGATCCGCCATAAATAGTGCGCATTAAACTTTGTCAGTCATACTTATTTGTTTTCATTAAAATAAAACTACAATTTGCAGATGGTGTTCGTTAGTTTTTAAAATTCAATTAAAACCTGCGAAACCAAGCCATGATATACCTACAGTCAAAAATACTCATCTATCTGTATTTTTTTTTAAATTATGCAATTAAAGCATGTTTAACTTTGTATATTTATAGATAGAATAATATTTTGTATCTATTAAAGTTTGGTTTAGGCAGGCATTAATGAATTTAAAAAATTGAACCAACAATATTTTTATTTTTTTTTATTTTTTATTTATTAAGGAAACAAACAGTTACATATTCATTACAAAAATTTTAAATATAATAATGAAAAGTTATTGCAACCAGCAAAGTTTCCATGTATACGTTATAATATAGTTAAGCCTAACAAGATAGAGAGTAAGAATAACATAAATATAAAGAAATTACATAAGAAAATTACACGAGAAAAATGAGTACAATGAATACAAAAAAAAGTAACATAAAAAATATATATAAGTATATATATATATCTATTTATACAAAATTATGGAGATAGCGCGTTTAAATGAAACAGGTGAATTATTAAAAGAATCAACGGTGGAGAAATACATGTTATAATTTAAAAAAAGAGCGCCGAGTAAAAGAATTTTGTGACGACTGATATGGTACAAAGTTTGATTTCGCGTAAATCTTGATGGACAGTGGAAACCCACCCTTTCGAGTAGGTTTGGCGAGTCAAAAAAACCATTGATAATTTTAGAAAGAAAATATTGATATGTGCAATATGTATTGTTAATCGAACGAAAGCAAATAATTATGAATGAAAAAGTGCGTATAATTTTGTCATATCATCCAAAATATACCAAAACTATTATGTTTTGGCTTAGGCAGGATTTAATTGATTTTTAAAAAAACTAACAAACACCATCTGTAAATAAATTGTAGTCTTAGTTCAATAAAAACAAATACGTATGGCTAACAAAGTGTACACTATTTAGGGCGGATCTTAACAGCTTACTTCCACCCTTCGCTACTGGTAGGTAACTAACGAATTTACATACCTACCATTTTAAACTGTCTGCGCAAGGGTGGCAGTTTGCCATGGGATGTCACCGTTCGTTAGGACGATTGTCAAAGTGCAAAGATGAAGTCAAAATTTTAAAGAAGAAACATTATTAACATAATTTTGTTTCTTTTCATTTATACGTCCTTTAGTTTCTTTAGAGTAAACTTCCGTTGCAGTTTTATTGAAATTCAAATTCCTCCTCAAACTAATTTAAAGCTCCATTATAACAGGTAGCCCCTTTAACTTGGAAATGTGAGGAACCGAATTGAATTAAATAATTTATGAATAAATATAAATAAATTTGAATGAATTGTTTGTGTTGACAGATAGAACGCGCGACACAAAAGGCGCGAAGAATTTTCAAAACACAACAATCAAACTCGGCCGCCATTGTTGTGACTTCCAAAACCTCTCATAGTAATGCCATTAACCCTTTCAGAGACGCGGCTCAATATGGTACGTCATGCTTACGCGCAAAAATAATTAATATATTTATAGCTATCTACTTTTTTTTTTAAATATTAATAACCATGCCCTTGCTTTTTTGTACAAGGTGGTTGGGTGGGTTAGTTGCATTGATGTGGGGCTAATTAGTTTCCTCCATTTATATCTTTAATTTTCTTTATCGCCAGGATTAAATATTTTGTGAAGTGTTCTTGTGTTGTTCTATTGCTTAGTACTTCGTGAGGCTTTTGGAGGTCAATTTCATGATTATGCTATCTACACCGATTCCTGAGAGTCCATCACTTCTATCCTTTCTATTATAGGGCAGTCGTTGATGACATGACACACAGTTTGAGATGTGTTGCCGTCACATGGACAATAGTCATCATCCCTCAATTTAAATCTTTTTAGATAAGCTCGCACCGCTCCGTGGCCTGTTAGTACCTGTGTGAGTTCATGTGATATTTTTATGTTCCTGGCAAGAGTGATGGCAGAGTTTATGTTTGGAATAAATTTCTGTGTTATTGATCCTGTGGCGGATGTTATGTAACTGTGGTTCCATAGCTCTACTATGTCTTCGTTTAGTTTTTGTTTTGCGTAACTTAGAGGGATGTGTGTGTAGGTTGAAGGTCTTTTATCTGTTGTGGCTTGTTAAGCGTATTTATCGGCTTCCTCATTTCCGGCTATCCCTGTGTGACTTCTTATCTAGAAGAATCTAGGGTTTGTTCCTATCATCTATCTAATATTGTAATATTCGTACATGTAGCAAATTTCGGCTTTCGTTCCATGGGCTAGCATGTCAGATTGAATCAACTCGCTGAGGAAAATATAGCCGAATCTCTGAAAAGGAGTCAGTCTCTTTAACATTAAACAAACGAAGTCTACGATTCCGCTCGAGAGACAATGATGGAATATTATGATGGAGGGAGAAAGCATGTCACCAGGTATATACGTGTTCCTTTATAAGTTACTGCTGGCAAATTGAACCATTGATTGCTTCACACTATTTAAACTAGCTAAAATTAAAATTCTATTGTTACAGCAAACAAATGTCTTCATTTGGTGGTACTATCTAGACTAGCTGAACTGTTTTTGTTTATTTTAAAAACCTCGTCGAGAATTGATTAGATGTACAACAGTTTGTATGCAATGTTTATTTGTTTACGGACAAATTAATGTAATGTACTGTATGTACCACGTATGTATTTACAAAAATATTTTGTTTTAAATTCATCCAGGGAGGATTGACACCAAAAAATGATGGTATTTAAAAGTAAGATAATTTAAATGCTTAGAAAGGATGGGTATTTAAGACGCAATATTGATAAGCAATTTTAATTTAAATAATATTTAATATGAACGTGTTGCTGAAAGGTTAAATAACTTATTTTTGATAGTCAGCGCCTTGGACCCTTCATCTATTCCTGGCTAAAGGCGCATCCAATCTAAATACAGGGGTTTTAAACAAAATAAGACGAACGTATTATATTTTAGAAAATCATATCAATCTTTTGGATAGTGATTTTATATGTATACAATAATTTGTATTGAAGATATTTATAATTCAAAGTTTCGAACAGCTTGAGATAAATTTGACCGAGTCGTATTTTGAACACTGTTAGTGGGCTCAAATGCTACAATATTAATTTGTATGTACAAAATTAACTTTAAGAATCGTAACAAAAATTGCCTCTTAGAGTAAGGCTGTTCAATTTCAAGAAGGCAGACGATACTGCCATCTAAAACACATTGTCTGTTACCGGAATGTCTCGGACTAACCGATTCTTTGTCGATTGTAAACTGCGTCACGCTCTAGCTGTCTTTTTCTTTAATAAACACCGTTCTCCGTAATATCATCTTTATTAAATTACTATTTTTATTCAACAAATAATTCATAAGATTTGAAAATGTAGCAGTCTTTATTTACAATATTTCTTTTGTTTTCTTCTTTTTTAATTTAAAATACTTCAGAAATATAGAAAATAAACTTTAAAAACAATATAACGCCGGGCGGAACCAAAATTTGTATCTATCTGATTCCGGATAACGTGCTTTACCAATTTAGCCATATGTGTTCTATTTAATTATGACGAAGTTATCCAGGGCTCTAAATGGATCGGAACGCACCGGAGCGCCGTTCCGATTAATAAAATCTCATAGGAAAATAATTTGACCGTTAAAAAACCTAACACTTATTTTTATAAAATACTCATAAATTTAGATAATATTTTCGTAAAATCATCGAGCGCTCCGGTTCGTAAAATTTTCCATTTCGAGCGCTGAAGTTAACTAGTATTTATACAACTGAAGTGGTTCACAAATTGCGTTAATTTCAGCAATCGGCTTTTGTGGTTTGAATCAAGGTACCAATAATAGATATACCTCGATTCCTAGTCCACGTCTGAATCTCTTCAAATATTAATCTTAACGTACTTGTACTTGATAATATTAATTAAATAAACTATTTTTTTATTTAACAAGAATTAAGAATGTACCTTTCTTTATTGTATTTACATAATTTGAAAATGTCTCAGAAATACAGATAATATTAATTAAACAATTTTTGATAATACATATTATATTATGCTCAGTTGAACATACATGCACTTGAAAAAAACAACACATACCTACAACTTTCAACGGGTGTGTTATGCATCGAGGGTGCCTTTACTACCCACACTCCGGAAAACACAGGACGAAGAGATAAAGAAGAATATTACCTTTAAAAGGATCAGGTAAGTTTGAAATGAGGCCGTTCTTGCGTTATTATAAATATCCAAGAGTCGGGAAGTAGATATCGTTTGTGAATAGATTCATGATTTTATTTTACCCCAAAATAAAGGTAGCGCTACGTGGGATGAAATAAGGGTCCAGGATTTGAACCCAATTTGCAAGATGACATTGTACCCGGACAATTACATATGAGGATAATGACCCGCCAGAAGGGATTCATAAAATAACACGGCAGCGCTTTTTGGTGGAGTGTATATTATATCAGTGGCGAAGGGTGGAGGTAGGCTGTTAATATCCGCCACAAATAGTGCACACTAAATTTTGTCAGTCATACGTATTTGTTTTCATTGAAATAAGAATACAATTTACAGGTGTTGGTTAGTTTTATAAATTGAATTAAACCCTGCGAAAACCAAGCCATAATAGATAATAGGCAAAAAATACTCGTCCATCTATAAAATATCTAAAATTATGCAATGAAATTATAAATAACTACTATTCTATCTATATAGATGGAATAAAAAAATATCTATTGGTTTAGGCAGGGCTTAATGAATTAAAAAAAAATGAACCAACAATATGTGTAGTATGTATTCTTAATCCAACGAAAACATAAGTATGATTGAAAAAGTGTGCACAATTTTGTCTAACTAAAACTATTACGGTTTGGTTTAGGCAGAGTTTATTTGATTTTTGAAAACTGACCAATACCATCTGTAAATTGTAGTCTTAGTTCAATAAAATCAAATACGTATGACTAACAAAGTTTAATGTGCACTTTTTATGGCGGATCTTTACAGCCTATCTCCACCCTTCGCTACTGATATATATATATATATTATTTTATTATCACCACAACATACTATTAGGTACAATGGTAGTAGTGTAATGAAGCATTATCGTAGTAGTCTAAGTGAAACAATCAAATAAACACTCAAGTTTAGAAGAAAAAAAAACCACATAATTAATGTATCGTAACCTCACCGGGTCTAACCCGGAGTCCTCAAGCCCTGGAGGGCATTCTATACGTTGATAGTTACGCCACTTGATACAAGATACAATATTAGATCTCTATGTAACCACACACCAACCCGTTTGAACTGTTACAAGAGTATCAAACAGATAGTTAGATGCTATCGGTAGTTTTAAAATAGGTCTCCTGTCTGTCATAATATTGAAAATAGATAAATACGTTTTTTTGATGACCGTGAAAATGAAATAATAGTTTGAGAATGATTGGTCACTCTGGGGCAATTTATTTCAAATATAACAATCGTTCTAGTCGCAAAAGGAGTCAACGCTGAATTCAAACTATGATAATATTATTTTATTTTGATACGTAAATATAAAGTAGATATAATGTGAATACAACACAAAACGGATCAGTAAGACAGAAATGCGAAAACCAGTCGACATAAAGCCAGTTTTGGTTTATTACTTAATGATAACTGTCAGGCAATTGTCTATTGTCTAGTCGTCAATTGACGAGTGTCTTAAAATATTACGAATATTGAATACAGACGTCTCTACTGAAAATAATATAATATTTTAACACGTGTTTAAGTTAATACCTTCTTACACCCTCACGAATAAGGCAATGAAAAATGAACAATGAAGAAATATACTGATTTAGTTTTATATTTAAAAATCAATGATATAGACAACGGTTGGATTTATGCACGCTCCCTTCTACTTTGCCGTTCCATTTCTATAAATATCAAATCAGTGAATTTAGACACATACATCAGTATTAAACTTGACTGAGGGTTCGACTAAGCCAGCATGATCGACAGCGGTTGGACGTAGGCACGCGCTTCTCTATCCGCACCTCACAGTAGTGAGATCCTTACCACTCCACTGCTGGTATCTGACTACTTTACCTACTCGTGCTGTTTGTCCGTTTGTTCGGCTAAATTTAAAAAAAAACTATTGGACCAATATTGATGAACCTTGGATTGGTTATAAACAACACTGTTTTCTGAATTCCCCTTGAGTCAAAAGAAAATGAGATGCGTTATGGGTAGAGAAGCGCGAGCCTAGAGATCGAACTATTATTAATAATACGAATCAGTATTTAGTTATTCATTGTGTATTTCACGCAGACGAAGTTATGGACGATCGGTCTTTTAAAAAATTGTAAAGTTTATAAGTATATCATTTTAAAGTTATCAAAAAATTGGGTTGTAATTTTTAAAACACTATTTTGAAGTCGTTGATAGATGAACAAAACAAATAAAAATTATTGCGTTGCTACTCGTATCATTCGGATTCTGTACAGAAATAATTACAGGATAAAAAGAACTTTTTATATACAACGTTTTTAAATTTTCTATTGAATTATTATGCTAAATATGCTCAAACTTGTACTTGATATGAAGTAAATAAAAAACAAACAAACAAATATAGAATACTGAAATGTCATTTTGATTTCCATAGTAACGCACGTATATTTTAATAATTTAGTTGCTAGGACCACCCACTTAGCAACGAATAATAGTGGATTATATTACGGATATCTTCCAAAATAACTTTTCATATAAAACAGAATTAACTGAAGATGAATTCAATTCTACTTAAAGATGGCTAAAAGTATTAAAAGAATGCATTGGCATCGTGTTCTGATATATTCTAAAAGTTTCAAATGTCTAGCTAGTCGGAAAGTTAGTTAAAAATCGATTGCAAAATTTGTACCGGACAAACAAGAATACGAGCTAATAAAAACGTTGTAAAAATAGTTATCAATTAAAATAAACGAATTATAGATACGTGCATTTTATAATACATTAACGTACCTAGTGTATTTTGCAAAGCATGAGAAAGATTTGGCAGTAGTAAAGAAATTGGTTATAGGATTGTGTACCACCTTTATAGAGGTACGTGCTCATGCAATATTTTTTACTAAGACCTAGCATAATCATATTAGATATTTTATCCTACAACGTCGTATAATAATAAATACCATTTGTATGGTGTTTACCACCTTTCAGGCGATCTACGTAGGGTACAGAGTGCCCCACCAACACCAGCTATTTAGTTTAATTGGTTTTTTGTCAACATTTTTTTGTTCGTTTTTAATTTATACACACTGCCTTCCTTTGCTCTATCTGTTATGCTGCAATTCAAAAAAATAAAACAAAAATAAAACATACGCACACAATATAAACACGTATATATGTGTGGGTGAGTAGGGCTGATCTACTACGGGGGTTCCCAAACTATGCCTTAAGTTTGAACATTGTAAAAATTGCGCTTCTCCTACTAGTAATTCACGGCTTAGGCCCCCATGCATAGAATGATATGCATGTATAAAAATGGAATGATAGATTCAAATTTTTAAAGTACCTAATTAATAATACAACGTTGCATTCCGCGATGAAAATAATTGTTGACATTTTTTAAATCGCAAAGAGATTTTTCAATTGATATGCATTGGTAAACGTATGAAAACAGCTATATATAAATTCAATAATTACAAATTATAAATATAGAACATTAGCGTCAAGTTCAATAGTTTTGATAGAAAACAAATCATAGTCGATGCGGCGCCGAATGAGAGAAATACGCTTGATGTAAGTGCAGTCGAGAAATGGTAACCGCAACAATATTCACACCTGCCCTGCATAAATATTATCGTGAACTGTTCAAGATTAAATTATTCGACTATGTATAATGCTTAATATAACTTTATACGGTCATGATGCCTATAATGCCGTGGGTCCCGGATTTGAATCATGGGTCTGGCCAAAAAATACAAGTTGTTTTTTTTTCAATGTGTATTTGGACGCAGAGTATGGGACATATTAGATTGAGCAAATGGCTAAAATCCATTTCTTGTGAAAATAAAAATTCGTTAATACAACCTCAAGTCAGTGGAGGCCCATATGATTGTCTTAGGATCGAACGTGGTAAAAAAATCTCATATGGGTACGTGGCAGTGAATAATTATTAAGGACCAAAAAGAATGGAATGAACTAGGGGAGGCCTTTATCCAGCGCTAGATTGACCCCGGCTGATTATGGTGATGATTGAAGAAAGTCTTATATTATTTAATAATTACGAATTATAATTAACTATTTCTTTTATTCAACGAATAATTCATAAGATTTAAGAATGTACCATTCTAATTATTGAACATACATAATTTATAATCTAATTATATTATTATATATAAATAGTATATAATATATAAATATAATTATATTATAATATAAAATTATGTATGTTCGATAATTAGAATGGTACATTCTTAAATCTTGTGAATTATTCGTTGAATAAAAGAAATAGTTAATTATAAATTATTACCAAGTTCAAGTAAGATTACATCATAAAAAATATTGGAGAAAACCACGACGTCGGCTAGTAATTGAAGTAATAGGTATCTACTTTGATTTAATAAACAAAAATCGATTGCCAAAGTAGCTTGATTTGGAAGAGCGCTGATGAGTGGGTATTAAAAGTGGCCAATAGTTAAAATTTGTCGCGATTAGTATGTCACTGCGTAGCATAGAGGTAATGCACGGATGGGGCGTAAACCCGGGAGATGCAGGGTTCGATCCCTACCGGGGTGGCTTACTTTTTTCAAAAAAGATTTTTCTATTGGTTATAATATATTCTCGCAGAAAGTGTTTTTCAAAATTATGTATGTTCAATAATTACGAATTAATTTGGACTTTAATTTGAAAGAGTCGAATAAGTACGTTATTATTATTTCTGCTATGACATTTGAAATTATTTTACAAGCGCACGAGCATTGGTTACGTTGGTAAACTTTACAAACATTAAGATCGTTTGGTTGTCATTCCGATTTTCTTACATACGCGATGGTCATTTTAATGTTCATTACTTGAGCGCAGTTATAAACCTTTTTACACAAATTTTTCATGCTGAAGTGTTTTATTACTGGCTGCTTGTCTACTTATCGGAACAAATAGTCTTTTTATATGACCAGCAAATTGGCAAATAAATGTCATACAAATAGTGTGGAGTTCTCTTCACACGAACATCTAAAAAGAAGTCACTTGTAGACGTAATCAGTGGACCAGTGGTCTTTTTTGTTTCAGTTTCATATATTTAGGTTCCATCTCTATAGAAGAAGGTTATTAAATATCTTTGATAATAACTAATAAGCAGCCCTTCCAAGGGAATGTATAAATAATATTATTATTATTGAATGTTGTATTATTTATATTATATTGTGTTTTTTACAGCGTCAGTAAAGCTCTACACAAGGCTGGGGTAGATATAAATTTAATGAAGGTTCCAACGCCGGTCCTGATTTCATAATAATGTACAGTCCGTCAGAGGTGAGAGATAAATCGTGAGATCAAAAAATACTTTACAATATAATGATACATAGAAGATATCAATGTAATAAAATTGATGGATTTTATTTTAGTATCAATTCTTGGAGTAAATACATTATTTTATTAATTCACGTACACGAAACGCGTATTCAATATTGGTAATATTTAAAGTCACAGTTTTAAGACTTGACCGTCATTTGAAGTCATAAACCAAAACCGAATTAAAAGTCTTGGTCTACGGAAAAGATTCCCAAACTATTTTGCCCCACCGTCCATTTTTCAAAAAAAAAAACTTCTTAACACTTTTGGGGGACATCTATATACTTACATTAAATAAACATTCAAAAAGATACAGTGACAAAATTTACGTTTATTTATGTATCTATGTTTCCACATACGCAACACAATAAAGAAATATATTGTTTTAAATAAGATATTACGATGCTTAAGGCTATACTTCAGCTGGGGCACGGTCTAAAACGATCGTGACTACGCGACGCGAAGATCGTGCAAATGACGCGTGCAGAACAAAACATAATTTGTCATAAAACGTCAAACATGCGTCTATTTAATGTTATGTTTATTGTTCTATTAGTAACAATAATAATATATTCATTGACATGTATTCTTTTTCAAGTAAATGGGTATCGTTTTTTAGTCATTTTTACACGATTTAAGAATTAATTCCCCCGTCGCCAGCACAAAACAAATTGACGTGTTCACAGCTCGACTTTCGCTCTCCGATTGCCAGCCAGTCCGGAATTTCGTCGCACCTATAGTTGAAAATTATTTGCCGTTTCACTGAAGTACCGTCTTAAATTATTAAATTATTTATTAAAATCGATCATAGTAACATTCCCAATAAACACAGAAAATTAAGATAACGACACATCCTGGATCGCTCAAGAGGGTGGCGATATCGCCCACATTGGGAAACACTAGTCTATGGCGACTGGCTTTCGCAGTTCTATATTATGAATCTCTTTTATGGATCTATCCATAACACACACCAAATTCTTAATTTTCGACATTTATGCGGTAACTTAGTTGATAGTACATATGTAAATAATTAAATATATTTAATTGAATAAGACATACAACTATTTATAAATAATTAAATTTTGTTGTTCAGGATATCTTTCATCTGTTAAAGAGGACATGGTCATAAAATTTTATTGATAAATCCTTAAATCGTGTGTAATATTAATACAGTAATACCCCGACATACGCGAACTTGAAGTTACGCGATTTTTGATTTTTTTCGTTTCACACGTTTAACACTTCAGACGCAGATCCACCAGAAAAGCACACGTCAATTGCAAGTTTGACAGAAGATCTCAGCTCAATTAAAAACGGGTTATAAATTTTAGAAAAGATAGATTCTCGTTATAGCTACAAACTTCAAAGCAAGGAATAAAAAAATAATTAGCTTGCTACGAAGAAATTCTGCGTCAAAAAAAGAAGTGAGATCATATAGAAGTGAGATACCTAACCGAAAAAAAAATCTTTTTTTTTTAACGGTAGATGTTCAAACACGCGCGTTATCATGATATTACTCCCTACTTCAGTTTTAGTTCGTCAATTTATGGCTACGGCCGTATGTTGTAGCTTAATCATTGGGGAATGCCAAAAGAAATGGCGTATTAAAAAAAACACTACCTTATTCATAGGTCAATAATTATTATAAAGCAATCATTATTCGTAGGATGTGAACACTTGAATGGTCAAAGACATAGCTTATAATGAGTATCTTTAGAATTATCTTCAAATGTGTTAATCATGCCCATTTTTTGAATAATAAAATGTCTAATTCTTGTCAAATTTGGGATCACAGAGATTATCAATATAATTTTTTATCGTAAATATTTCACTATAATAATGTCGACATAAATTATACTGATGGTTTTATAAATGTGTTTAAAAATTAATAAATGTAAAAAATCTTAACACCACTGCACATTTATGTACTGAAATATGACTATATTCTAAAATATTAGAGCGAGAGGTTTAAAAGAATACTATTTATGTAATAAAAATACTTTATGCAGTCATCAAATTTTAAAATAAATATAAAGGATAATAAGGCTTCAAAATTATATAAATATATTATCTACAACGTTTAAGGTATGTCCAGGATCATGCTTTGAAAATAGAAAAAAAGCTCCATTTTGACCCACGCTGAGCACGTCCGCCCTTAACTCATTTATTTTTTTAATATTTCTTACATATTAATAATATAAGTAAAAAGAACTGCAATTTTATTAAATATTTTTCTTCTATACTTACTAGTGTTTTTGTTAGTCTTCGGTTCCAATTTAAATAAAATATATTATGTATTTATATGCAAAGTTGTACCTCGACTTACCTACGACGACGACTCGAATGCGGCTTAATCGATTTTCTTCGGATCCACCTATCGCGTAACTTTGGGGTAGGTATTACTGATGTAAAACTAATTTTGACAAAAATAATTATACGTCAACCACAATTAAAATATTACAAAGAAGAGAAATTATTACAAATGCCAGATGATACAGATCAACTCTAGGAAATTGAGCCACAAACACATCATAGTATTTTTCCAAGGGGGGCGTGGCGTCTGAATGTAATTTGATGGCACAGCAGCGAGCCTCATAGTCATTATTAGAATTATATTATTTTTTATTCTTTTTTTCAGGGTACCGTCAGGGGGGCAAGGAGGTGATTTTTTTAATAATTCGAAGGGACAAAGAAGATTGTTTTGTAATTATTGTGTTTATTTCTTCCTGTCGCATTCAATCCAGACCGGAGAAGTAATCGTATTGCCCTTTGGCGATTTATAATACAGTGGCGTGCATTGGAGTGATTTACAATAGGGAAGAATGAATTAAAAACAATGGCCCCGATGCATAGAAGTCGTCGTTAAAATATCCTAACTAGGGACTGATACGTAGACAAACTTCTAAGTATGTAATTTATTAAACCGCCATTAAAAATAATTTCAGATATCATTATCGGTGTCGATCCACTGTTGGATGAAGGCCTCCCTTAATTACCAACACTCTTCTCGGTCCCTAGTTCTTCAACTGGTACGTAATCCACCGAACTTTATGAGTCCGTTTATCCAGCGGATTTTTGGGCGTCTGTGGGCGTTTAGTGCCC
This sequence comes from Rhyacophila brunnea, assembly GCF_057557595.1. NCBI lineage: Eukaryota > Metazoa > Arthropoda > Insecta > Trichoptera > Rhyacophilidae > Rhyacophila > Rhyacophila brunnea. The sequence goes on along the minus strand of NW_028232893.1, from coordinate 14,064,072 downwards.
CTTGCGTACCACTGCATGACGGCATTTGTACAACGGTTGTCCATTCGTCTATCCCATTGCAATTTCATCTGCTTCTTAAATGATGTATTATATCTAATCAATTCTTTCAATAAGACACTTACCCTTGTTTAAAAGAATACGACTTTTTAAAAAGTTCTGGGTTCCTATTATAACAAAAAAATCGCCTCCCTTTTGTTTCCTGTATGGGAATGCTTCTCAATTATTAAATTTAATGATTAAAAGTCATACAGTCGATTGATTTATTTTTTTACTAATGAGGTCATGGATAAAGACAACGCATGTAACAAATGAAGCCTTTTCCCAAATTAAAATAAGTGAAACCTTTCAGGCTGTCATAATTGCCAGTTGCTAAGCAACACATAACTCATAATGATTTCTTACATTTAAAATGTTATTTAAACTACGAAATTAGTGGCAGTACTAAACTCATATTTTACAACGTTTTTATTAGCTCGTATTCTTGTTTGTTCGGTGGTCGTTCGTCCAGTACAAATCTTGCAATCAATGTTTAACTAGCTTCCCGACTAGCTAGACATTTGAAACTTTTAGAATATATCAGAACACGATGCCAATGCATTCTTTTAATACTTTTAGCCATCTTTAAGCAGAATTGAATTCATTTTCTGTTAATTTTGTTTTTTATGGAAAGTTATTTCAGAAAAATCCGTAAAAAGTAAAAGATTATTATTGGTTGCTAAGGGGTGGTCCTAGCAACTAAATTATTAATATATGCGTTCGTTACTATGGAAATAAAATGACATTTCAGTATTCTATATTTGTTTGTTTGTTTGTTGCAAAATAGCAAAAAAATGATTTGTTGACAATAATTGCCTTATTTGTACTAAATTATTAATTTATGTAGAATTGTCAAGTTTATGTGATTCAACAGAAAATTTAAAAACTTATAAAAAGTTCTTTTTATCTTGTAATTATTATAATTGATTTTGCTCGTGTGTGCTCGATTATCACATCGCTATACATTTTAATTCTGAATTTAAAAAATATGCGTATATATTAAGTTACCTTTATTTATTTTGTGTTTCATCTGGGGGGAGGGGGGAATTTTCGTCCGTCATTTTGACATTTCAGTATTCTATATTTGTTTGTTTGTTTGTTTTTTATTTACTTCGTATCAAGTACAAGTTTGAGCATAATAATTCAACAGAAAATTTAAAAACGTTGTACATAAAAAGTTCTTTTTATCTTGTAATTATTCTTTAATATACATTATCAGCACTTATTAAAAATACTTACGAAGGTACGTATTTAACATAACAAAAGTATAATATTATTATTTTTTAAACTTGTTAACGTATTATTAATACATTAAAATGTATTTAAAAAAAAAGATATACTAACAATAAAACCCAATGTATAAAAAACGAATGCAAAATAACATTTTTCAGATACTTAATATATACAACATAGGGATAAAAAAGACAGAGCGTTTATATAATATCTAGTCACATAAAAAAAAAAAAAAAAACGATATTTGATAAAAGGGACCAGTACTATCGTCGTTCTTGTAATTTACACACTTCCATAAATATTGGTTTCAGACTATAATTATATAATATATTATAAACCCAGTTTCAGAATCTATAAAGTCCTGGCACTCTGGACCACGGCCCCCACAAAGGGAGGGGGGGGGGGGGGGGCTGACAAGGCTCTAGCCTAAAAGAAGTCGCCTGTGGGGGTATTTTGACGCAGATGACGTAATTAATAAAATCAAAAATATTTAAAATGGGACCTCGAAACAGTTCAAACCTGTCATATAATAATTATATTATAATTATACCAACATCTTGAAATGCGTATGTTTCAAATTAAGTAGTAAGTAAAAAAAAAAATTATGACCAATTGAAAATGATAGTTATGACACAATATAATAATATTTTATATATATTCAATATATAAGATTTAATTATTTGAGGATTTTGTTATGCTTTGGGTAATAAAAAATAGTGTGTAATTATGAAAAATATCAATTCATAATAATGTAAGCATACACCATCTAAATAATATTTCCAGCGTCATCTATTAATAGCGATAAACAAGAACAATGAAAGGTAATGCAGATTTAAAAAAACTTCAATGAAAAAAGAACAGATGTCGTTAAGCCGGAAAACTCGGGAAAATATTTCACGTAAACCAATAAATATTATCGAATTTTATACGATTAAATAAAATTGACTGTCAATTATTATTTTCCTGGATATTTTATATACTTAGTAAATAGATTAATATACTTAATGACTTATGACGTATTAAAGATATTGTTGTGGCATTTAAATGTTTACTAGATATTTTAATTAAATACAAGCTTGATGTTTTTAATATATCATAAACATAATATACATCATACTTCATACATTCCATTACGAAACTAATAAATACTGTTATTATGTTTGCTTTTTCGATCACCTGTTGTTGTCATGGAAACTGCCGCAAACATCAAATTTATAACGAAACTGAGACAATCGATCTCTGTCTCTTTCACACAAATTAAAGCATCGTTCACACGATAAAATAATTATAGGGTCGCCACTTTAGCTTCATCATATTGTGACATTGTTCATAATATTGTTTATTTAAAAGCAATAATTATATTAACTAATAGGTATTTTAAACTCTAATTATCCATGAAAATCTGATTCGTATAATTATTATTATAGTAGGTAACAACCAATATAAAATTAACACTCCCTTTTGTTTACTTTATTTATAATTATGCATTCAACAGTAAAAATATTCTAAATTAAATATAAATAAATTAGTAATAAGATAATGAAGATATTTCTTAGAATTTAGTTTATTAGTCAATTGAAATTCGCTATGCTAATTGCAATATTATCCAGCGCTGTTTAAACGTTTATAAAAACGTAACCATTAAAATTATATTTTTTAAATTTAAAACGCAAAAGCATGTCATGCGAACGTGTTTCGTCTTAATAGACACATTCAATAATAGGAAAATATTTTCATTAAGTATATATATTTAAATTTGCGTCCTTCCATTAGATTAGATCCGTCGATCACTGGTGCAAAATCATTTGTTGTTTTTCTAGGTGTGTTTTAATCCACAACATTTGCCTAATAGGATTAGTGATTGGCTAATAACCACTTATAGTCAAAATAGTGCAATTAGACTAAGTGTCTACTCTAACCCAATCCCGCATACTCAGTCAAGGTAGAAATGGTAACTTACCTCAACATATTGAGAGTAAATTACGATATTCGCTCCAAAGTGGAGAACATGGGCTCCCACAGGATGGACGTTATATTCTATATATCGTCACTGTTCTGGCAGAAGACACTAATTCGAAAAAATGACATATTGAGTTAGTACCAAAATATTCCTTATTTCAAACTTTACCGTCTGGAAACCTTCTTAATAAATAAACAGTCTTTATTTTAAAGTCATCCTTTTTACGATTACTTAATAAACTCACATGATAGAACATTTCAAACATTCTAACAACTTCAAAGTCAAATTACTCAAAACTAGTATTCTCCAGTTAGTGTGTTCTACCAGAACAGAGACGATATTATATATATATCACACTATTTTTACGATAAAAGGTAGAGTGTTTTCATGAGTTTATATCACAGAGCAGATTAAAACGATAGATAATGCAAAATCCACTCGTATATACCAAGAGTTTGAATCTCTTTTGGTTTATGACTTAACGATGGTCAGAGCATAAAACACAGATAAACAAAGCCCCCGGAATGTCCTCAAATATTATTAATATTGAATGCGCGTTTTTTTGCGTAACAAACATCAATGCCTATTATGATACATACAGAAATATTGAACATAGAATAGGTTATAACAATTAATTTTCTTTATTTGTCCACACTCAAAAATGGCACCTTCTTGCAGTCACACTCAGAAGGTAACTCACTTATTTTTGTAATCCCTGAGCCACTCACTGCTTACGGATTGTGAGGCGCGATTACCCAAAAATGAGTTAAATACAGATTTAATTTAAAATATTCACCGACTGCCTACTTATAATAAAGTTATTATTAAATATCATCACAAAGCCGTAACTGCAGTAGCATTAAACACCTAAACTTCACTTTCACGCAGATGATGCAATCGATTTTACAGAAGATTTTAAAGGGGGCCTCGACACAATTCAAACCAGTCATACAATTATTATTAAATTATACTTACTGAAATCTTAAAAGTTGCGGATTTCTCACAAATTGAGCACCTATATTATATAGGTACTATTACAAAGTTTAATAAAATCCTTTCAACTAACATCAAATGGGCCCATAATGTAACCACTCAAACAGATCCTTACCTGTACAGAAAAAAATAACTAATATTATACAGACATCCTCTATAATCAGTATTTTTAGTTACAGAATGTCATTTATGGTGTTTTAGTTTATTTTTTATTGTGCCTCAAAATCAGTCAATGTATCACGCACATATTATTATGTCACTAAACGCGCCACTGACCGTTTTAGTATCGGTGTTGGATGCGCTAATTCTTGAAGTCTGAAATCAATCTGCATAATATGTCTTCTTTTCCAATCACACCACCATAGTCAATTCGTCGGGCCTCCTCGTCCCTAATGCGTTGTTCGGACTGTGCGAGTGATTTAGTGAAGTAGCGAGTGATTTGGTAAAAAACCGTGTCTGAACAGACAAATTTAGTCGAGTAGTTTAGTAAAATGGTCAGTCAATCCGATCCATTTTATTCTATTATTTTGGGCGAGTAGCGATCCCCACCACCTCTCACTATATACTAAACAAGCCACAAAACAGGTCTGAACAGGCGAGTGCATTAGTTGACGACTGCCGTATGAATGGCACAGCGTTGAAACAAAGATTACTACTCGAAAAAATATAACTTATATTACTATACTTCAATGCGACAAAAAGTCGCGAACGTGTGTTGATAGATCCGCAGATAAATGGCGATATTTCACAGAAAGCTTGTTGTTATTGAGGATAGGTAAATAGGTACACATTATCTTTTAATTATTATATATATTATATTATTATATATAATTGTTATATTCATTTATTATTCCGTTTAGGTACATTGTACACTCAGTATGAAGGATATTATGTCATGTCGGTAGGTAATGTGGATAATTTGTTGATTAAAACTATGATAAATATTGGAAATATTTCACAGAAAACTTGTTGTTATTGAAAGTAGGTAAAGACGTAGGTAGGTAGGTACACATTATCCTAGTGTTCATTAGAATAATTATAATTTATAATTATTAAAATACAAACATAATTGTATTTTATAGTCAGTAAGGACAATGGAGCATACAATCAGGGGCGGATCAAGTCAAGCGGAGGCCCTGAGCGGTAAAAATTTCGGGGCCCCAAATTCAAGTTAGAAAAAAAGTTTTATACGTAGAAACACTCATTAATCTATTAACATAAAATATAACAAAGGTAATAGAAATAAAATAAAAAAACATGTTTTAAATAAATTTTCGTCTTGCAAATTCGTCAATTATTTTGGCAGTGTCAATACGGTTTAAAATTTCTTGCTCTATATACAAAATTAAATCTTTTTCTCCCATAGTAATTCTCAAATAATTTTTGGAGCTTTAAAACAGAAAATGATCTTTCACCTGATGCATTAGATAAGGGGATTGTTAAAAAAATATTTCTACATTTAGGAATGTGTAAGAAATTTCTTTGGCGGTTCGATAGATATCTGGTGTGGTTTTAATATTGTGCGTAAAGTACGTATTTATTACATAAACAAACTACAAAAATACATAGGTAAGCATACAAAAATTTATGCAACCACAAAAATATTATAGGTAGGTATCCTATGTAAATTAGTATTCATCACTAGGAATTTGGAGCAAAAATCGATTTAATTCAACAACGCCGTTTTTGCATAGTGTCATTTGAATTATTTTTGAAGTTACGACAGACGGCAGCACTCTCGTGTCGCGCGAATGGTGTCCGTTTTGAAATATCCGTCGCTCTCGACGCTCTGTTCATTTTGACGCGTCACTCACTGATGAACTGTGTTCGGACACTTTTCAGTTACTAATTCACTAAATCACTCGCCACTCTACTAAATCACTCGCCCGGTCCGGACCGGCCTTAAGCCCGCCGCTGAAATTGTGTTTTTTTCCGTCTGAATTATGTTCGTATGTATTTGAGATTATATTAGCTCGCAGACACTGATTATTGAATTATTATTCTATTTAATAAATATTGATGGATTAAATTATTTTTTGAGCACCTCTGATTTAGACACGAGCGCCGGTGAGCAGTATACTATCTCTTTCTCCCCCGATACAAAGTATTCCGACTCAGGTGTAAAAACTATCAAAGCCTCAGTGCCTTTTTGCCTCTCGGTCGGATCGAATCGACGTCGAGTTTCCCTCGCAAAGTTTTCAGAGTGAACTGTCGTTTCGTCGAATTACGCGATCGACTTATTACCCCGAAGCCGGATATACCCCTATATACCAGTCCTCTTCAGTTACATAATGTGTACAATATCGATCTATCTACGTGGATACTCGATAACACAACAAACCAAAACATTATTTCAACCACTGGGATTTTACTCATGAAGAGAACAGAGTGATTTTATAACGAAACAAGTTTTATTTATTGTTTGGTGCATTGTTGTGTTTTTTTTTGGTGGATTTTTTAAACATGATTGAACGATGAATCGTTTCAAATGGACAACGAATTAAAACAGTCTAAATTGTGTATAATACGCAAAATAACTATATTGTTATAATAGTTTTGTCATTATTTATTCTGTTATTTAAGTGCCTAAAATGCGCGCACTTGGAGTGTTAATGCAGTGATATTACAATGCACTTACGTTGCATTTTACTTTTTTACGTGTTTTAGTGATAAAAAGTGACATATTATTAATTTATAACAGTTTTTTTGACAAAACAAATAAAACGACAGAATAATAATGCAGTTGAGTAAATACAATAAAAAAGTAGGCATACACTCTTACAGCATTCTTGCAAACTATAGATAACAAAAAATATATATATAATATTTTTTATTATACAGATAAGTATGTTTATTTCATTTTAAATGTACACGAAATATATGGCAACCGGTTTAGATCGTAGATTAACCAATAGTAGTAAAATCAACAAAGGATTTAGTATAGGACACGAGAGTAATCTTGAAAACTATTCAAAGAATCAACTGACAACATCTGGATTGATCGACTGTGATAAATTGAGAAAAAACGACAGCAAAAAAGATAACATAAATGATAATTTGTACAGTTACGATCCCAAAAGTGACGGTATTTCGGAATCAAGTGATAGAGTGATTCCTTTGCTGACTCACAGAAGAAATAAGAGCGGCTCCCGGTCTTTGAAGGGAAGTTTATCGTTGAACTCCAGTTCGCTGGAAGGTGGTGATTTCGTTGAAGAGTTGGGAAGGTACGTGAGTGAGATGTCGAGAAACGACGGTGGACCTGAGGATGTGTGGGCGCAGCTGCAGCAGAAGGAGGCGGACCTCCTTCTGGCTGCCGAGCTCGGCAAGGCTCTGCTGGAGAAGAATGAGGAATTGATGAAGCAGCACGAGCGGCTTACGGAACAGTATTCCAGTAAACTTGAGGTAAGACTTACACGTAGTTATAATATAGTTTATACGAAACTTCGTAGCTAAAAACTAAATATATTTTTCGTACCGGACAGTAGGGTGAGATCATGGGCCTCACGCCCCCATATCGTGAAGCGGCCCCCCTACCTACCGCTAAGGATAAAGACAGTGTAACACTCTACAGTAGCGTTATCCAAATGGTGTACGCGGTAAAATTAGTGTGTATATTTAGTGTTTTATTAAGTATATGTTTTAATACATCCATTTGAATTATGGAGATGTCGAATATTGATACACAATTAAAAATTGTATCGTACAACCACATAATTTTAAATAATAATATTATTACGACTTTCTTTTACTATTAAAGCAATGTGATGTGTGTTTATCTCACTTATCTGGTCAACTTGCCTCGCCGGGCCTCTCCTGAGCACGGGCCCCCAGGCTAGAGCCCTGTCAGCCCCCACCCCTTATAGGGGCCATGGGTGAAATATTATATACCTACCTAATTCAGTTTTCCTTATAATAGTACCTACTTGCTTTAGGTACGATTTCATGTAATAGTCAGTCAAAGTTAAACGAAATTAGAATTAGGAAATAAGTGAGGAAAGAGGTTTTGTAACGGATTATTTTTACGAGAAATGGATGTTAACCACTTGCTCAATCTAGTAAGTCCATGCTTTGGCCTTTTGACCTTTTCTTTGTTCTTCCGAAATATTTGTCTGGTTTCAACCCTTTCTACGAATATTCTAAAATATGTACAAAAAAGGAAGAGCTGCTCATCTCGGTCCAACCAGCTGTCGCTACAGAGACCAATTTTGTTGCATTTAGAAAATTTGCGTTATCATACCTCCTCTCAAATGTAAAGATTTTCCACAGTTTTAACTTATTAATTATTAACTTTGGATTGTGCCTCTACGTGCTCCTCTTTACCATGAGTACCTACTCTCTTTAACTAAGTCATGTTAATTCAGCAGTATGACGACCTCGTTCTTAGGTAACTGCATCTGATACATTAAAAAACGCTAATCTTTTACATCCAAACGTAAGGTCTCATGATATATTCGATTATGACTGAGTGTGGTCACCACATAATGAATCTACGGATTTATTTTGGAAATTAAAATTTTATAGTTATTTTTTATTGTAGACGGCCTCAAAATCTGTCAATACATTACATCATATCTACTGACTATTTTGGTGTTGATGTTGGATGTGCCAAATTTTGAAGCCTGAAATCAATCTCAATGTATCCACGCACCACCATTCACCACCGTGTGCCCTCAACAACAACAAAAAAAAAACACTATAAAATTTTAATTTCAAAAATATATCTGTACATTCAAACAAGATATTGGGTATTATTTATTCTGTAGAAATTAAATAAAATAGTTTGATTGTATTTATTCGGGTAAGAGTCTCTTTTTTTTACAAATCACAATACACATAAATACAGCAGTATATCTTGGAATTTAGTATTATTGGCAAGTTGCTTTTATGAATGTATATTCTTTGGGTAATATTCTATACAAATTCAATTTGTGATAAATACCTGTGCATATTTTTTAGATTATGGTATAATTATATCATTATATCATAACAGTGGCCGCGCGGCTTAAGAGCGTACTTCAGTGAAACGGCAAATAATTTTCAACAGTAGGTGCGACGAAATTTCTCACTAGTCGCCAATCGGAGACCGACAGTCGAGGTGTCTGCACGTTGATTTGTTTTGTCATGGCATCGGATGAGAATATTCTTAAATCGTGTAAAGATTACTAAAAACTTTACGGATGTACTTAAAAAAGAACACATGTCAATGAATATACTATTATTATTAGTAATATAACAATAAACATAACATAAAATGGACGTATGTTGGATTTTTATGACAAATTATATTGCCTAGCCACGATCTTTTTATACCATGCCTCAACTGAAGTATAGACTATAACGCCGTGAGTACCAAGCTCGAATCCTGGGTCTGGGAAGTACACATATTGTTTTTCAATTTGCGTGTGAGTCAGGGTATGGACCTAATAGGTTGAGCAAGTGGCTGACATCCATTTATCGTAAAAAACAACATCTGTTAATACAAACCTCCCATATGATCCTATTAGGATCGGACATTGTCGAAAAAAAAACTATAATTGTAAGACATGTTTGAACTATTTGTAGGCCCCCATTTATTTTTTCTCACGAATCAGTTGCATCAAAGAGACTAGCCTCAGATTCGGGCACATGATAATTAAATGCTTATTGATGATACAATTATTATTGCTTCTATGATGACTATGATGAAGCATCAAAATATAGAGTAAATTAATAACAGCTAGGTATAATGATTATGACATAACAACGTAGTAACAATGTATTATATAAATTGGAAATTAAAACACCGGAATCATTAATCAAAGCTTATAAGTAGCATGTAATTAAGTAGGTATTGACTATTAAATAACATTCGGTAATAATTAGTTACAAACAAAGCATGTTGATATAAATATACATATTAATTAAATTACATTGGTTTCTCGTATCATATCACCGCCAACTTTAGATTAATAAAGCCTGAGCATAACTTTTTGCACAAGTAACGAGTGGTCCACTTTCTTTCGACCATGTCCGATCCTAATAGGATCATATGGGCCCCCACAGAGTGGAGGTTTGTATTAACAGATTTTATTTTTACGAGAAATGGATGTCAGCCATTTGCTCAACCTATTATTTCCATACTCTGACTCATACACAAATTGAAAAACAATATGTGTACTTGCCAGACCCAGGATTCGAACCTGGGACCCTTGACACTATAGACCGGCGCTTAAGCCAGCCCACTGCTATACTATTTATTGATAATGTACTTGCAAGCAGAGTTTGGTATTCTATACTGACTGAAGAGTATAATAATAAGTTATTAGTTATTGTCGTTTAGAATTGACTGTCACATTGACAAACATCCTAGTGTATTATGATATTATTATACACAGAAGAAGTTTACTTACTTTGATCGTCACTTCCAATTATTAATAACACATAACCACTAAATCAGATGAACTCCAAGGTCTCCAAGATACTTTAAAATAATCTGAAACTAAGAATACTCCGACAAGTGAACACGTTAGACGCGTCAGTATGAGCACTATATAGACAATGACAGGTCATCCATAGACAACGGGAGGGGCGAAAAGTAGGACCAGTCGTGTAATGTATCGGTTTCCTTCTTCAGTGGGCAATGATCATATTCATTTGCAAATTTCAACTAGTATTATTTAAATTATAATTACACAAATTTGTAGTAATTAATTGTGTTAGTATTTACTTGGTAATTACATATAATTATTATAATGATTAGGTATTGATGTAATATTGTTATTTTAAAATAAAAACACCTTAAATATAATATTATAATATATAAGTATTATACTTTTACCTTTCTGTCGATGTTTATTACATGAGAAGCAATGATTGATAATACTTTCTTATCTGCTAATTATCTTTCTTATCATAAGTATACCTACATAGAGCATACTTAATTATTTGAATAAATAATATTAAGTACCTATTATCTACTTTACATTTTATGTCTGAACAATGTTTTATACATCCAACATTGCAAAGAATTTTCAGTTAAACATACATATTTATATGTTTTTAATAAAAATTGATGTTTTTTTCCTCCAAAACAGAACAACTAGTATAAAAATAAAACCTATGTATTATCTGTTTATTAATTGAATACTTATAAAACTTAAGTTTATAAAAGAAATATTATAATATATACATAAATATTTAATTTATATAATCTCTGAACGTTGGCCATTCGGCGTAAAAACCTCAATAATTTATCTGCTTTATTTTGATAATCATGCACAACTCCACAGGATTATTAAACTCATTATTTCGTTCTATTTAATCACTCAAGCATTTTAAACTTATTATATTGATTAAGAATAGTTATACCTAGCTTGCCGGCAATACTGAGTTGAGTCCCGTTTAAATAAGGATTTTCAGCGATTAGATACAGAAGTTATATAATTTGATTTTTTACGGCGTATTAAGGGGGGACACGCTCGTCGAATGTCAAAATTGAGTTTTTATTGTATTTTCAAACCATGATACTGGACAGTCCTTAAACGTTGTAGATAATCTATTTATATAATTTTGAAGCCTTATTATCCTTTATAGTTATTTTAAACATTTGATGACTGCATAAAGTATTTTTGTTACATAAAATAGTATTCTTTTAAACCTCTCGCTCTAATGTTTTAGAATATAGTCATATTTCGGTACATAACTGTGCAGTGGTGTTAAGATTTTTTACATTTATTAATTTTTAGACGCATTTATAAAACCATTAGTATAATTTATTACGAGATAATTTTTGTAAAATATTCACGATAAAAAATATTTTGATAATCTCTGTGATCCCAAATTTTACAAGAATTAGGCATTTTATTATTCAAAAAGTCGGCAAGATTAACACATTTGAAGATAATTCTAAAGATACTTATTATAAGCTATGTCTTTGAACATTCAAGTGTGATAAACATATTATGAATAATGATTGCTTTATAATAATTATTGACCTAAGAATAAGGTAGCGTTTTTTTGAAATACGCCATTTCTTTTGTCATTCCCTAGTAGTTAAGCTACAACATACGGCCGTAGCCATAAATTGACAAACTCTAATTAAAGTAGGGAGTAAAATTATGTTAACGCGCGTGTTTGAACAGAGATATAGATTATCTACAACGTTTAAGGAGTGTCCAGGATCATGGTTTGAAAATACAATAAAAACTCAATTTTGACCTTCGACGAGCATGTCCCCCCTTAAAAACCTGTGTTATTAAAAATCTATACCTACTACATAATAGAGATACGACAATTTCAATATGAAATATTATATTTTTCCTGAAATGTCATAGTTCTAATTATCAGTGGACTGTTTTGTCGCCGTTCCGTTTCTTCATGTTCTGTTTATTCATAGTACCGTCCGATCCTAATAAGATCATTGGCCTCCACAGAGTGGAGGTTTGTATTTACAAATTTTTGTTTTTACGAGAAAATGGATGTTAGCCACTTGGTCAACCCATTAGGTACTCTGACTCCAAAAACAAATTGAAAAACAACATTTTAGGTATGTATTTGCCAGACCCAGGATTCGTATCTGGGACCCACGACATTATAGATCGACACGCAAGCCTCTCGGCCATCGGTACAATACAACAATTTATTATTAAAAAAATATTTCACTTCATTTGTGAAAACTTAATAAAAATATTAATGATAAATACAATCATAAAATAATATGTAATAATAAGATGGGATCCTTTAAAGAGTTAATATTTTTTAATGTTTTTAGTTATGTATTGAATATATAAAACATTTAAAAAAAAAAGTAAATTGTCGTCGCAAACTGCAAGCTTCGTATTTTTTACCCAGTGCCTCTGGTAGATGGAGCATGCACCTTAAGGTTTCTCAATATGGAGTCTTTGAGGTTGTTACGGAAAATTGTTTAGAAGGGATGATAGGTAAAAATGGTTTTTAAGAGAGACACGCCAACGAATATAGGGAAAATCATTTATGAAATATTCTTCCTGATTGCTGGAAACCAATGGGAATGGAGAGGATAAGCCATGGGTCGATTTAGTTAAACTGTGAAAAATACTCATCCAAAGTATTTAGATCTTTCTCACAAAGCGAGTGCCTCTTGCGCTTCAAGGAAATACGCCATGGCATAGTATTATAATACAGATTATACCTATAATTTAAAAAGAAATTCGTGTTTTAAAAATATACTGAATGTAATACATAGATGTTATTGGGCAGGGTGTCATTAGAAATAATTACATCGCATAAGGTGTCAATGCTTCTAACTAACCAATTACCTAATGGGTATCATTACCTATTAGAAACCTTGGGGCCAGTTCGTAGACTGATTCATAATAATTTCATGACAGTTTGACATTGAAAAACAAACGGACCTGGAACCTGTTCTAGAATTAAATTAATATTAATAATGACATTAAACTTTCACATGGGGTTTTGTCATATATTTTGACAGACAGTGATCGTTAATTCTCATGGGATACGTGTGTAAAAAGACAAGGCCTACGTCATGTGAATAATAGCAAGCATGCTGTATGCGTATATATTTTACTTTTATGATTTAAAAAAATAAAACAATAATAAAAAGGTTTTATCTTTTTTAACATTTTCTTAGTTTTTTTCCAATTTAACCCATAAGTATAATAACTCACTTGAATCTAGGAAATCAGTTCCCATTTTTACAACGTTTTTATTAGGTCGTATTCTTATTTGTCCGTTGGTTGTTTATCCGGTACAAATCTTGCAATCAATTTTTAACTAACTTCCCGACTAACTAGACATTTTAAACTTTTAGAATATATCAGAACACGAATCCAATGCATTTTTAAAATACTTTTAGCCATCTTTAAGTAGAATTGAATTGATTTTCAGTTAATTCTGTTTTGTATGAAAAGTTATTAGTTATAATTTGTTTGGAATTTGTCTATTTTGATGAAAGGTTTTTTTTTTAATTTTCTCGATGTCTCAAGAATTCTCGAGAATTCTTTTCTGGAAATCCCGAACCTTGAGATTGAGATTTTCTCGGGAAATACCCAACTCTACCCGCAACCCATCAAACCCATGTATGAAGAGGCGAGTGATACTCTAATAATGCCATCTTTAAACCTAAATAAAACATGATAATATAATATAATAATTGTTAATGTGCTAAATAAATACAGCATACAAAGATAAGATAAGTAAATTGTAGGCAACACGTCATATTTTTCCCATTACAATATTTTGATAAAGAATTTTATATAAACATTTATATTACAACTTATAATAGATGTAAAAATGTGTTCATGAGTCATATTATAACTAAACAATAATAAACCAGTTTTTACACCTTATATTATATTTGCGACAATCAGTTCAAAAAATGCGGAACCTGTACGATAACTCCGGGGCAAAATTGAAAGTAAAACAAACAGAACACTGTCATATAATATACGATATATAGCTATGCTTATATATGTTTTTGAATGAGCTAGGCCTCCCTAAGACATTGACCGCATTTTATGGCCTAATATGTTTTGATAGTAATTTATAAAGCCGACTTATGCCGAGAAGTGCTTGGGGGCAAATTATTGATTAGGTAGTTATTTTTTGCTCGAGTTAAGATTATATTTGCATATTGAGTCTTGTATAGTGAGTCTTATCCATTGGATTTTAAACAAAATATATTTGTATATTAAATATCTATATATACTCATATGAACAATTTAATAATATGTAATATTATATATGTATCATAAATCGTGATATTTTTTTAGTTATACTTACTGTGATTAACAAATGGATTAAATGTATGCATTAATAATTGTTGACCCATTTAGACGTTAAGGTTTATATTTTTAAAATAAATATCTCTATTCCTAGCAACATTGCGCCCAATTGCGATTGCGTTTTCACTTACGACTTTATCCCAGTCGAGACGAGACGATTTTTTATGTGCTACCGGGCTTAGCATGTAATGCAGAATCATTTTTACATAGATGCGCCAAGCAGTGGTGTCAATGGTGCGAAAAAGTTGGGCGGCAGGATTTAGGGGGCGGCAAAAGTACGAAAAACATTTTTAATGAAAATGAACTATATTATTATATGTTAAAAATTATACTTAAATAAATGATTCCGTGCTCCATCGATACATATCTGTCGATTTAGGACGATTTATATTACAATTTAAAAAATTTAAATTTAGTAGGTAAAATGTATATAGTGTATTTATAGAGACCTAGAGACTTAATTGCCTCTATCTCTTCAGCGAGTTATCTCGCTATATGAGGCCGCACATACAAATTTCGCGAGTTATCTCGCCCGACTTAATTACTAGCCACTGTCGATTGATTTGCATAATCTAAAAAAAATATATATAATATGAAACACTAAGCTACAAATTATCGGTATTACAGCGATTGTAGTAAGAGCTTCGCTCTACATTCAACGTGTGTCGTTAAAAATCTACGGCCTTTCAGATACTGCCATAGTAATATCGTGAAACATGGAAAAGGTTAAACGTCGGCCTATGTAATCGTGGGTCGCAGGTTTCAACAATACGTTTCGTACGGCCTTTATCAGTCACAGACCTTTTACACATTTTCTGGTGTCCCCCAGAGCTTAAACTTAGGGCCATTGCTGTTCACGATTTTCATAAATGACAAAGCATTGGTAATTAAAAATGCTATGTTTTTGTTGTTTTCTGACGACTTGAAACTCTTCATGGAAGTTGTCACCTTGGACGATTGTCGTCAACTCCAACTTGATATAGATAATAATAATTTAGATTGGGGCAGGCGTAACAAACTGGACTTCAATATTGATAAATGCAATGTTTTATCGTTTACTAAAGCCTCACAAGTATTGTTTTTCCAGTACTCGATGCATGGCAGAGTTCTCTCGCGAATATCATCTGTAAGAGATCTTGGAATTTGGGCTTTGTCTTGCGTACTTCCCGGGTCTTTTCGGATGTTACGGTATTAAAAATTCTCTATAACTCCTTAGTTAGAAGCAGACTTGAGAGTGGGTCTATCGTTTGGGCCCCGCATCAGTTGAAGTACGGCCTTATGGTGGAGAGAGTCCAAAAGAAATTTTTGAGACTCCCTTACTTTCGGCTGTATGGATATTATCCGTGGCTCTATCCGACTGATTTTCTCTTAGGGATGCTTACATACTGTAGCTTAAAATTTAGAAGGGATCTTTATTTAGCTACATATTTTTTCAGACTAATACGCGGCGTAAATGTGAACTCTGCCATTCTTGGTGGTGTTGGCTTGTGTGTCTCCGATAATTACCTTATGAATCGAGGGCATCCGTTGTTTGTTCTCCCACGGTGCAGAACTAACCTGCCATTAGTAATGCCAATTGGGAGGGCAGTAACCATGTTTAATGAAATCGCATCGGATATTGATATATTCCACTTAGGTGAGGGTGAATTTAGGTGGAGGTTGTTTTTTAAATTCTTAAAATAGGGTCTGCTTAACTCATCCGGTGTACTTCCTTGTACCTATATACTTAATATTTTTTGTATTTACACATTGTGTTATGTACATAAAACTGTTTTAATAATATTTCTTTGTTTCTAATGTCATGTTGTGAACGTCTTAAACTTATAATTTGTAATTTCCACAATATGTAAAATAAATAAATTGAAAATTGAAATTGAATTCTGGGTCTGGAAAATATACATATTATTTTTCAATTTGTGTTCGAAGTCAGAGTATGGACTTGAGAGTGAGCAACTGGCATACGTTTCTCGTAAAAACAAAAATCTTTCAATACAAACATCCACTCTGTGAATGCCTATATTATGATCTTATTAGGATCGGACATGGTCAATATATAATATTATTTCCTATACTAATATCAAATTCGACCGCAAGAAACAACTGTCAATTAATTTGCCGTCATTCTAGCCTGCTACATACACTGGCAGTCATATAACAAATAAAATATAAAATTGCTATGATTTAATATAGACCTCCAGTTGGTTTTGTTTGAATATAAGTATTTCCTAAATAATTATTAATGGATTATGTAGCGTGATTGTAGGCTAGTTTTTACGACGAGTTAAAATTAACTGTAAAAAATATTATCGGTAAAGCTAATTCCTTCCTTCCAGTTGCGTAAATCATTGACGCATTATTATATTGACAAAGTGTATGAAAAATAAAATTACTATAAAATTTTAATTTATCGTAAAGTTCAGTCAGCCAAAATCGTTTGATTTTTTTATTATCATTGTTTCGTAATAAACAGATAAATATAGGTGAAACTGTCGGAAAAAATCAATAGTCAAGAGTTATGCTAATTTTTGTAAGTAAACTTATTGTGTTTTTGATAAAGGAAAATAATTGATGTAAATATATAATTTGTATGTACTTAAAACTCTACTACATTGCATAAGGGTGAGTCTTTTTTTCATGTCATTTTTTTATTCGTTAATTTTTGGCAATCGACTTTTTGTGTTTTAAATCAAGATATCAATTATTACCTTAATTATTACTAACCGGTGTCAGGATCTCTCCAAATTTTGGTGAAGTATAACGTACTTGCACTTGCTGATAATATAATACAATATTTTTTTATTCAACGAAAGCTAATATAAATATTATAAAGCCATACACAATATTATTATAATGATTTTTTTCTCAAATGTATGTTTCTGAATATAAAAAAATGTTGAGATTATTTTTTATCGTAAAGCTACTCGAGACAGTCATACATATTAATATATGTAATATATGTATGAATGTTATATATATATCGTTATCTCAATACTACAACTAGATAACTCGATTTTCACTGATTTTGAGATAGCTATTGTATATTATGATTCTACACTCCCTTCTTTACCAAATGATACAACTAGGTAAGTCAGAAGTTAATGGAAACTGTTTGAAAATATTAGATAACTTTAAAACAAAAAATGCATTAAATAAATAAAATAATGTATCTACAATATATAAAATGAACATTATTTAATTGTGCCCAATAAGACAAGTACAATATTCCTTTTCTATTTTAAATAATAATTAAAGCCTAGATTAATTATGTAAAGTTTAAATTTAATTTTCCTAACAATGACCAAATCGGAGTTATCTAGTTGTAATGTTGAGGTGACGATAATATGTACAAAACTAAACTGTTTAATATTCCCTTTAATCATTTTAATTTTACACTGGAGTGAAAGTATGATGTACAATACATCATTATAATTAAATTATGTATTAATACAGTACCTACTTATTTGAGTAACCAACATATTATTATTAATTTTCAAATTTCTTTTGAATACGCAACAATTTCTGTATATTTATGTTGCGAAAATCTCCCTTTTAATTGTATTTTACAACGTTTTTCTTAGCTCGTATTCTTATTCGTCTGGTGGTTCTTTCTCTGGTACAAATCTTGCAATCGATTTTTGACTAACTTCCCGACTAGCTAGACATTTGAAACTTTTAGAATATATCAGAACACGACGCCAATGCATTTTTTTAATACTTTTAACCATCTTTAAGCAGAATTGAATTCATTTTCAGTTAATTCTGTTTTGTATGGAAAGTTATTTCAGAAATATCCGTAAAAAGTAAAAGACTATTATTGGTTGCTAAGGGGGTGGTCCTAGCAACTAAATTATTAATATATACGTGCGTTACTATGGAAATCAAAATGAAATGTCAAAATGACATTTCAATATTCTATATTTGTTTGTTTTTTATTTACTTCATATCAAGTACAAGTTTGAGAATAATAATTCAACAGAAAATTTAAAAACGTTGTATATAAAAAGTTCTTTTTATCTTGTAATTATTTAAAGTAAAATTGACGCGAAAAATACTGAATGTATTACGTACATATGCATACTGTCTTATTTTGTGATTATTTATGCTCTTAGGACAAGTCCAGACCGAGATACAACTGTCTGTAAACAAATTAACTACAATATACGCTAAGGCCGGCTAAGGAAATAATACGTAGGTACTAGGGATTCCAATCCCGGGATCCCGAGCTATTTTCGATACCTATGAATCCCGGGATTGATAAACATAATCCCGAAACTTTCGGGATTGATTTTTTATCAGTTTTTATGGAAAATTAAATAAAAACGAAAATATAACAGAAAAAATACTTTTAATAACAAATAACTACATTAGAAACAAACTGAGTTTGAATGAAGTTTGATTTATACCCATGTGTAAGTTGCCGATTCATTTTATTTTTTCACATAAATTAATAAAAATGAGCAAGATTGGGAAAAAACAACGCTTCGCACTATTAACAAAGTAATTCTACCATGATCTCATACGTTTTACGGCAGTTTCATATTTGGCTGACTAATTAAATTTATGAAGCGGAAGGGCCATAAGGACACCACGATTTGCTTTACTATCAGAAACAGCAATCTCATATTAAATTCACACTATTATTTGTATAACAATATTATTTACCCCATTAAACTCATGTATTTCCAAGATTGAAAGTATACAATATTAACAATAAAATGTCTTAAATAGTATAAATTATACTAGATTTACTTTTTACCGATTTTATCAATGTTGTTTGTAAATATAAATTTTTTATGTTAACAATGGAAAAAATGTCAATCCCGGGATCATAATTTTGGCTCGGGATTGGATTCCCTAGTAGGTACTTAGTTACTATTAAATGTTTAAATAGATATAATATCATTTATATCGGAGCAATTGTCTCAATAAGCCAGTGTGATTATATAAAGTTCGTAGGAGTTATTAATTGATAGCAGGGTATTGTAATATATAGGTATACTTTGATAATGCTTGAAATCTCTGCGTCTGTCCATAACGTCTGCATTTTATTGGTAGAATAATTATTTTATTTCCGATTCGCCTTGAAATTTATCTAACTTGTATTTGCCTTGTTTAAATAGAATATAACATAAAAAATGTACTATGCCCACGTTTCCTGCGAATTCAAAGAAAGCGTAGGCACACAAACCAGTTAAAACCGCGATGAGATCTGCCTTTTCCCATAGAAACTTACACATTTGGACATAATGACTTTGCATAGAAGAATATGACAAGTTTTTTTTTTAAATAAGCCAAGATTATATAAGTAATAATAATTTGATTTTATTTTGAAGTCATTGAAACTTATAAGTATATACAGACAGAGGTTTATATTCTATATTTTTATATTAATTGTGTTATTATAAATATTTTTTTAAATTGTTTTCATAATATTATAATATTTTAATATTGTAGACTCTGTCAAGATATTTATACAAATACTAGAAAAAATACCTACATTAGTATGTACTATTTATAGGTAAGAATAATATCATAATCAAAGCAATATTTTTTTTTGACTTAAGCAGTGCTCGAAATGGAGAATTTTACGAACTGAAGTGCTCGATAATTTTCCACCGTATTTATGTAATTTGATGTATGTTTTGTAAAAAAAATGTGTACGTGACGATATTATAAGATGACGCGTTAGCCGCTCGGTCATCGTTGTAAATATAGGGTAACAATATTCATCGCTAAAAAAAGCGTCGATTTGAATAAAAATATGGATTGGTAGGTATATATTTCGATTGAGCCGGTAAATAATTCCTGAGTTAGTCACACGAGAGGCTTAATTGTTAAGTTAGGTACATTTTGTCGTTAATTAAATTTAAATTATATTTATCATAATTTATATACTTAGTTAAGTATATGTTTTAATACTTTCTCATCAAATGAATGTTCTATCATAATTATACGTATTAATACATTTTTTGTACAATTTTATACAAACTATACAAACTGCTTTCACGAAAAGGCAATACATTGTAATTATTACTCATCACTATCAGCAACGCAGACCTATTATATTATCTTTAATTTTAACGATGAAGTCAGCATTTTTTTTACAACAGTTTAATTGAAAAACATCCTACGTCTCTAACACAGTAAGAAAAGCCAAATGTAATAATAGTGGAATTAATCTGCAATGAACAATTCGCGGGTGTATTGGTAGGGATCACTTGCTACAATGCCTATTTGATATTAAAACTACGATAGGGGTTTACCGTATACATGGACATATCACTGTAGAACGATTCCAGTTTATAGTCATATTTGTATAGTACGTCACTTTTGTCAAAGCGAATGTTCCATCTCTCATTAACGATGAGAGAATCTATAAATAATACAACATAATATCGTCACTGTTCTGGCAGAAAACACTAATTCGAAAAAATTACATATTGAGTTAGTACCAAAATGTTCCTTATTTCAAACTTTACCGTCTGGAAACCTTCTTAATAAACAAACAGTCTTTATTTTAAAGTCATCCTTTTTACGATTATTTTTAATAAACTCACATGATAGACCATTATTTCAAACATTTTAACTACTTCAAAGTCAAATTACTCAAAACTAGTATTCTCCAGTTAGTGTGTTCTGCCAGAACAGAGACGATATAGTAACCTATATTTTACGTCCATAAATGTTATGTCGAACAATCCGTGGAGGGAAAGTTACAATGATATTCGTATTCACAAAGTGATTAGCTATGTTGTGGGCAGTGGGGACGTAGGGGTAGGCAGATTAAGCGTCGCTTGGGGGCGCAGTTACTCGAAGAGCGGTAAATCGATGAGAATCATTTAGAATATATAGAAATAGCTACCTAAACTTAGTAATAACGAAAATATCTTTTCATTAAAAAAATCAGCTCACTGGTTTTATTGGGTTCGCGATATCTAGTTTACTTCCGTTGCCCTTCGACGTCATTTGTGACTAGAAATGACACGTGCATATTTGCGAATAATTAGTCTGATATTTTGTTAGTAATGTATCCATACAACACATTTCTTGGATATTGGACTGGAAATGTAAAATGAAAGGATGATGTAAAAATAATGTATTTAAAAAATGATGCGGCATTTTGGCGCTGCCTAAGGGCGGCATTTTATCTAGGGACGTCACTGGTTGTGGGTACTATAACTGAAAATACTTACTAATCAATTGTAAATGAAATAAGATTACCTACCTTCTTTAATAGATGTTGAAATTAAACGTTTTGTTTTATATATTATAAGACTTAAGCGTCCGCCTATAACGTCGTGGGTACCAGGCTTGAATTCTGGGTTGGCAAGTACACATATTGTTTTTCAATTTTTAAAAATTTGTAAAAAAAAAACAAGAATCTGTCAATACAAACCTATCTAATATGATCTTATTATGATCGGAAATGGTAGAAATATATATTATCATCATCAGCCTGAGTAGATTCACTGCTAGATAAATGTCATCCCTACTCCCTCTATTCTTCTCGATCGTTAGTTCTTCGCTGCCACGTACATCCACCGAATTTTATGATATCGTCTATCCGGCGGGTTTTAAGGATATTTAGTACCCATTGAATACCAGTATATGACGACATTTGTCCAACGGTTGTCCATTACCCGAGTGACAGGTCCAGCTCATTACCATTTATTATCTGCTTCCTTGTCCTTCGTTTTTTTGTGATCTTTCCGCGTTATGGCCAACATGCATCTTTCCATTCCTCGTTACGCTTTTCGTAATTTTTGGATTTCTCTTACATTAATAGTCCATGTTCCACAAGTAAACGTGAGCGTTGGTAACATACATTGGTTGAATACTTTATGCTTAAAACACAATGTAAGATCATTTTTTAAGATACGAGTACTATTTTGGCGCCCAAATGCACTTCATGCCAGTCTATATATTATATATGGACAAAAGTCAAAATATGTTTGCTTGATTTCCCTTTCCCAACTGAAATCTACATAAATGAAAAAAAAAAGTTTTTTTGTTCTAATTACCTTGCTTGGCAATTCTAATTTTGAATTTTCGTTACACTTTTAAGTAAATAAAATCCAATATAATACAAAGCTCACACCACACTACACTTGCAGCTAGTAATTTATTATAAAATTACATTTATT
This sequence comes from Rhyacophila brunnea, assembly GCF_057557595.1. NCBI lineage: Eukaryota > Metazoa > Arthropoda > Insecta > Trichoptera > Rhyacophilidae > Rhyacophila > Rhyacophila brunnea. Next base: position 14,040,943 of record NW_028232893.1, on the reverse strand, counting down.
TTTTTGATTTTTACTAGTAAGTACATCTCTATATCCGCTATAAAATACGAATTTTCTAGGTCCATGTAGCCAAATTTGGTGCGTTGGACATACAATGTATTATCAACGCAGACTGTGATCATTTCCGATGACGAATCTATGCGACCTCTACTAACAAAACACATTATTATTATCCGAGCCTATTTAAAATTTTCCGGATGCACTTTGAATTTGATGCGAATTAATGACAGCATTTTTTTCACGTTTTAATACCGAATTGTACTAAATTCAACGCAACGAATATTCTGCCGCTAATTTTAAATAAAAATAATGTTTACTGAGAAGCGATTTTTCTTAATGGTTAGGTGCATGTAAATTATTGTACGTATACAGTCCGCCGTATCACAGTTCACCGTGGGCTGTCGTACAGAAAAGAGATGACCTTATAGCATTGCAGACGTTAACATTCCAATGTCATTCAATTAAATAATAACACTAATTTGATATATTTTTTTAATTTTTTTTTTACATATTGTGGACGTGACAAATTATAAGTTTAAGACGTCCACAACTTGACATGAAACTATATTATAAAGAAGAAAGAAAAAGAAAAAAAAGAGCTCGATAGGTTTATTACTATAATAAAAATTTATATATATATAGGTATAATTCGGCGCGGCTTAAACCTCGTGGGTCCCAGGCATGGCCCCTACATCCTGAAGCGGGCCCCAGGCTAGGATGTTTGGCGGGCCCCCTACCTATCGTTAAGGGTAAAGGCAGTGCGACGCGCTGCAGTAGCGTTTTCCAAATGGAGTATGCGGTAAAAGTGTATTTTTAGTGTTTTTTTGTATTTTTAATATGTACATCCATTTGAATTATGGAGTTGTGGAGTAACGTACACGGTTAAAAATTGCATCTTACAACCAAAAATATTTAATTATTAATATTATCGAAGTAAAATGGCGCCGCAGGCGACTTTTCCTTAGTATTAGAGCAAATTTGTGATTTGCGTTTATCTTACTTATCTGGTCGACTTGTCACGCCAGCCCCTTTCTGAGCTCGGGCCCCCAGGCTAGATCCCTATCAGCCCCCCCCCCTTGTGGGGTCCATGGTCCCTGGTTCGAATCTTGGGTCTGGCAAGTACACGTCATATTGTTTTTCAATTTGTGTAAATGTGTAAATTGTGATGGAACTAATTGATAGGTAGAGCAAGTGGCTGACATCCATTTCTCGTAAAATATAATATATATTCCCATATGATCTCATTAGGATCGGATATGATCGAAAAAAATGCATATACATAATATTATATTATTTTAACACTACCATAGGACCTAATGAGAGTAGTATGGTGAAATAGTAGTGAATTTCGTAATATAAGTGAAACAATCATAAACGTCAAACACCCAGGCTTTGAGAAAATCACATACATATTAATATATTTATGACCTCACCATGATGGAACCCGGAGTTTCCAGATGAAAGGTCAACGCCTTACGCACAGGACTATGAGAGCTTGATATTTACGACCACCTACTTGCTAATCTACTTTTGATAATACAGAATTTAATATATATTTTACTTACCTACTTAATTTTTTCTGTCTTTCCCTTGTATTGCGGTAGTTTTTATTACATATTTTTTAACGATGTGTTTTATTTCTATATTAATTTGATTACAATGGTATACATTTTATTTATTTATAAAACGAGTATTACGGCATTACAGCTATTGGCCAATGCGCCATAATACATAATAAATACAAATGTATAAAAATATCTTAATTACAAATAACAATAAAAAGACAGCATGTGTAAATATTAATGAAATATAATTATCAATTTAACCTATTTAATACGTCCACAAACATTATATAGTTAATAAAAAACAAATCAACCTTTATGGTGCCATCAAATAAGCTAATTGCACGATACACAGCATCGTGAAACATAACATCTGTCCTGCGACGAGGTATCTTGAAGACCGTGGAGCTACGAGTGATATTGGTGGGAACATGAAAATTAATATTTGCCAGTATATACGGATTGTAAATGAGCCCACGAAGAAGTAAAAAGAAATGCTTTAAAAGAACAATCACTCTTCGGGTAGACAGGGATTGCATTGATAGCATACCCAGAAGAAAACGAGTCGGGAAATTCATTTTATTGTCATTATCATAAGAAAAGAACCCGAATGTTAAGGAGTAAGTAGAGAAATCTAAGAAATCTATTGTGGACTCGATCCAACTTAATTGTGTGGATAGACCTATTAGGACTCCAAATAATGCTGGCATATTCAAGAATACTCAACACAAATGATACGTCTATTGATTGCCGATACAATGATTCACAGTAAACTGTGATACGGCTAACAATATACGTACAGTTTTCTGGACACATTTTTAATTAGATATTTCACAACTATTAATAACTATATTGGCCTTGACCCCCTTCAAAAGCTTTCTCCATTACGGACGATCCACTACATACCACTTTCCAATTACTTTAGCTGAGCATCCTCAAATCCCCTGTGGCGTAGTCTAGCCATCGTAGTTTCGGTCATTAAGGCATTACTTCTTGTCGTCAGGGGATGCATACATAGACAGCATTGTCGATAGCTTCTCCGCCATTCCTAAGTAAATGCTGCTTTAAAATATAATTAAAATACCACCTCTTATAGTATCAAGTTTTATGTAGGTAAGTTTATTAAATATGTACTGTATTTATTTTAGAGAACCAAATCAATGCAACAACATCCTTTTTAAGATTAGGATAATATTATTATATTATCCATGAAACTTTATCTCAAACATTGCTTAACTCTACTTTCTTCCTTTATTTGCAACCTTTTAATATAATATAATATTATATGTGCTCACAAAATGTTTTTAATTTTCATTATTAGAAAAGAAAGACCATCAGATGACATGTTTACTTTTTACAATGTCTACAAAATATTCAGGCTTTCTACTAAAAGATACTCTAATTTATTTATTGTACGTCATCAAGTCAAATCAAATCAACTTTATTTATTTTACATATAATGAACATAACAAAGTATAAATTCAAAGCGTTCACGACATGACATAAAATAAGTGTTAATAATTTTAAAAAATAACAATACAGAGAAGTGTGAGTTAATAATACAATAAGTAATAAAATAAGAAAAGAAATAAAGTAAATAACAAAATAAAAGTAGATGGAAGCACACAGAGTGAACTTTGATAGACCCTATCTTAAAAAAACTTATAACACAACGCCCACCTAAATTCACCCTCACGTAAGTGGAATATATCAATATCCAAAGCGATTTCATTAAACATGGTTATTGCCCTCCCAATTGGCATTACTAATGGCAGGTTAGTTCTGCACCGTGGGAGAACAAACAACGGATTTCCTCGATTCCTAAGGTAATTATCAGAGACACACAAGCCAACACCACCAAGAATGGCAGAGTTCACATTTACGCCGCGTATAAGTGTGAAAAAATATGTAGCTAAATAAAGATCCCTTCTAAATGTTAAGCTACAGTATGTAAGCATCCCTAAGAGAAAATCAGTCGGATAGAGCCACGGATAATATCCATACAGCCGCAAGTAAAGGAGTCTTAAAAATTTCTTTTGGACTCTCTCCACCATAAGGCCGTACTTCAACTGATGCGGGTCCCAAACGATAGACCCACTCTCAAGTCTGCTTCTAGCTAAGAAGTTATAGAAACGTGATGATGACGTGGCTCTAGCTCTAGAGATTGCAATACCGGTATTTCGGTATTTCTTATTGAATACCGGTATTCGTCCAAACATATGAAGAAAAAAATCAATACATATTACCATAAAAATCTATTTCAAAACACTATTTTATTGCAACCTAAAGTACATTCCTACTTTTATATTGTTGACATTTATAAATATATTATACATCATAATATTTTAGAATTGCTAATTTTTACAAATACTCCGGGCAGAGGAAAATCTATCTGAAATTCAACGTTTGTTGGATGTACTATCAACGTTGGATCAATAGTTATAAAATAATTTGAAATATTTTCCATGTCCATTTTCCATCGCGACATTTCTATAAGTATATTTGAGTGATTTTGTTTTAATATTATTTAACTTTCGTAGGTTTCAGTCAATATAATTGTATTTTGGCAGCATAAAACTTATACACTAAATTTAATATAGAATATATCGTCTCTGTTCTTGCAGAACACACTAACTGGAGAATACTAGTTTTGAGTAATTTGACTTTGAAGTTGTTAAAATGTTTGAAATGGTCTATCATGTGAGTTTATTAAGTAATAGTAAAGAGGATGACTTTAAAATAAAGACTGTTTATTTATTAAGAAGGTTTCCAGACGGTAATGTTTGAAATAACGAACATTTTGGTATAACTAACTCAATATGTCATTTTTTCGAATTAGTGTCTTCTGCCAGAACAGTGACGATATCATGTAGTAAGTAGGTAATGAAAAAAAACATTAATTTCATTTTCGAAAAACATAAACGTGTATGCTATGCTAATACCGAAAATAAGTTTTTTTGATTTTTGAAACCGGTATTGCAATCCCTACGCCTTCAACCAAAGTAAATTAAACATACATAACTTGAAAACACCTTAGATATAATATACCCAGTAGAAAAAATCATATTTAAAAAAAAATACGATGCTCGACGGGATTTGAACCCGTATCACTGGTATCTTTTATATTTGGCGAGAGCCGGGCGTCAGTTAGTAATTAAGGTTCTTAATTAATATAAGTACCTACCTTGATTTAATACACAAAAACCGATAGCCAATAATAACGCAATTTGATAAGCATTTCATGTATGAGCTACTAGTTTAAATTGCCGTAATTACGTAGGAGGCTCGTAGCATAATTTCTTAATGCACACTTGACGCGATACCAGCAGTTATACGGGTTCAAATCCCGTCGATCATGTTATTTTTTTCAAATATGATTTTTTTACTAGTGGGTATATAACTGAGAGTAGAGATTTGTATTAACAGATTTTTTTTTACGAGAAATGGATGTCAGCCACTTGCTCAACCTATTAGGTCCATACCGTGACTCACACACATATTGAAAAACAATATGTGTACTTGCCAGACCCAGGATTCGAACCTGGGACCCACGACATGATAGTCCAACGCTTATGCCGCGCGGCCACCGTGGGCGTAAATCATCTTCTGTTCTTTTCTGTTCAAAAAAATTGTTAATACAAACCACTACTCTGTGGAGGCCCATATGATCCTATTAGGATCGGACATGGTCGGAAAATATAACTGAGGTGTGTTCAAGTTATGTATGTTCAATATTATATGGAATGTTACATTCTCAAAGATCTTGTGAATTATTCGTTGAATAAAAGAAAATGGTTCATTACAAATTAAATTAAATGTAACAACGCGAAGTGTCTTGCCACTAATAGAATCATTAGCATTAGGAACATTTCACTTTGATTAAAACTCCATTTACATATTCGAAGGTTTTTCTGTAGTATACTTCAAAATACAGCATAACAAAAAACTATTACAAAGTGAACGCGCAGGCCATGGAAACAAAAATGTATTATTTCGTAAATTGATTTAATTCGTCTGACATAGTGTTATTCCGTTGGTTTCATGTTATTATATTTTCTCCAACTCGATCCAATGATATAGATAGGACATCTCGCTTTCCACCCTGTTATGGCGCTTTGATTTACGCCTTTCTGATACAAGATATAGCGTATTACTTCGCCAAACTATTTCCCAGTTTTTCATTCGACCAATAAATTAGTTATATTATACGATAAATCAATATAGGGTGTCACTTAGGATTTGGAGGACGATTCGATTCCATTACAGCGAGTATGTATACATTTTAATCTTGATACATACGCTGTTTTAACTTGTCATTTTTTTCTATATTAATAAGGTACCTAATTAATTTAACTTTTAATAGGCAGTAAACATATTGTTAACTTCACGGATTTGCTAAATAACGCTCTACTGCAGTCAGTGGCGAAGAGTTGAGGTAGGCTATTAAGAGCATACTTCAGTGAAACGGCAAATAATTTTCAACTATAGGTGCGACGAAATTTTGGACTCGCTGGCAATCGGAGAGCGAAAGTCGAGGTGTGAACACGTCAAAATGTTTTGTGATGGCGACGGGAGTATTAATTCTTAAGTCGTGTAAAGATGACTAAAAAACGTTACCCATACGAATATAATATTATTGTTACTAATACAACAATAAACAGAACATTAAATGGGCGCATGTTGAATTTTTATGACAAATTATGTTTTGTTTTGCAGGCATCGTTTGCACAATCTTCGCGTCGCGTAGTCACGATCGTTTTAGACCGTGCCCCAGCTGAGGTATAGTCTTAAGATTCGACATAAATAGTGCTCAGTTATATTTATTTGTTTTCATTTTACTAAGAATACTAATTATCGTATATGGAATTTGTTAGTTTTTAAAATTCAATTAAACCCTGCCTAGACCAAACCGTAATAACAGAATTAGGCTGTCTCCATCCGACAAAAATAATACACACTCTTTCAATCATACTTATTTGTTTTCATTAACAAATTCCATCTACAATACTTATTTGTATTCTTAGTTCAATGAAAATAAATAAGTATGCCTGACAAATTGTGGTGTGATATATTTCTGTCGAATCTACACAACCTACCTCTACCCGTTGCCATTGATAAGTATACACGAACCATTATTTATATGTCACATATTCGATCATCCATCATAATTAAACTTTTAAGGTGAAAATTTCCTTTAAAAATAAGTGGGCAGAAAGGTATTAAAATGGCCCTGCACAAAGGCCTGAATAAAAACAAACCATAGGTGCGAATGAGAAATCATTGGGCACGCTTATATCTCCGCAATATGCGTTAGAGTAAGATAAAATTCTACGGCTGAATTAAATATTTTTTGGAAACGTCGTCAGTAAATATTGATTTGAATGATTACATTCATTTAAAAACAGCGAGCACGTGTTGCTGAAATTTATTATTTTTGTGTTAAATATAAAGTTAGTAGTAATTATTTTTAGTTTTTTTTTTTTTTGAAAACATGTCTAACTGTATTGCATTAAAATTTGGCAACCATACTGAGAAGCAACATGATGGTATAACGTTTCATAGTTAAGTTAATAATAATAAAATTGAGGTTCTACTGTGCGTTATTTCTACGCAAGAAACATGGCTTCATATAGAGATTGCAATACCGGTATTTCAAAACCGGTATTCCAGTATTTATCAATACCAAAATACCGGTTTTAAAAATCTAAAATACCGAAATTTTCAGTATTAAAAAACCGCACACGCTTACGTTTTTGACGATGAATCTTCTTCATGAGTTTGTTCTGTATTTCCTATTCAATTGAGTGTATAAGTTATATGCTGATAAAATGCAAAATATTGACAGAATCCAATATAGGTGAAATAATAAAACACAATTCATTAAATATACCCATTTATAAAATTGTCTCGATAAATTAACATACTGATATTATCTCGAAATAAAAAACATCTGTGACAAAATAATGTTCAATTATTCTATAATAACATTATTGCTGATTGTCCAAGTGTTGAATTGAAGAAGCTTTTCCGGCAGCCATGCTTATTTAAATTTAATGAACTAGCCTTTTTGAGGGGTTTAGTTGAAATTGACAATATATTCAAATTATTTGTTAAAATCGCCAATAATTCTACAATATTGTGATTAATACATATTTTTAATGTCACCATAATAAATGTAGATAGGTAGATTTTTTCTATAAAATAATGTTTTTAAAGAGATTTTAATAGCCATATTTACCGATAAGTACTTTTTAAGAAATACCGGTATTCAATAAGAAATACCGAAAAACCGGTATTGATAAATATCAATATATGAAAATTCATTCGGTATTGCAATCCCTAACTTCATATAGCTGAACAATGCACACTTCTTAATATTATTACTCTGAGCCCTGCACCTAACTATGCATCCAGAAGTACAACGTGTAACTGATTGGTTTGTTCTGTGTTCAGTCCAATAAATCCGAAGCGTGCGATGCTAATAATCTTGCCTTCAGGGTCCATGACTTACTGTGCAAAAACTTGTCAGTTACCCTACTTAAATAAAAGAAAATATAATAGATAATCGATCCACATAATTTATTTACAATCAGGATCGGTTCGACTGTCCAATTAGATTAATTTAAAAACAAACACACCGACCATTCCAATTTCTTTTCGTATCATGTGGCCTAAAACTAAAATGTAGGTGATAAAAGCGAGCAACCGGTGTCATCCATATTGTTGTCTGGTTTAGATTGGCAGCAGGTATGGCACGCGCTTAACTTCCGGTCTATCGTTCTTGCACTTACAGGTAGTAAATCACCGTCTATTTCCGGTTTGAAACGTCTTTTTCTTCCACACCTTGTTTCACTTGTGTTATACGATTATTTTCTCAGTTTCGTTTAGCTTGTTAACATTTTCTATATATCTACATGGATAGATTTAAATTCAAATTTATTATTTTACATCCCTCTTCCACATTAACACCCACTTGCAATCGCAACTTGTCGCAACGTGTAAACTGTGCAACTAGCGATTAATAAGTGTTCGAATAGGAATATGTATGCGTATTTACTTTGTTGTAGGTATTTGCTATGGTGCTGTTGATACTTTTTACTTGTCAAGTCAATACATATTGTAAATTCATTTAGCCGTGCCAGGCAGATACCGAAACAGTCTCGCGGTATAAAAACCCGACTGTCGTGATAGCACAATTTTATAGCCCGGGCTCGAATCGTGGTTGGGTATTACTTTTCTTTAATAACTGTTTTAGTGCATGTTGTACTGTAGGTACTAATGATTAATAAATATGATGGGTTGATATTCGTTCGAACAATTTTACTAATGTTTATTAGTATTTGGTCTATTTACACGTGTCGGTATTACTAATGATTTATACTAAGCCCGTGTTGTAGCGAAGGATGGAGGTAGGCTGTTAAGATCTGACATAAATAGTGCACACAAAATTTTGCCAGTCAAAAATGTTTGTTTTCATTGAACTAAGACTTCAATGTATAGATAGTGTTTGTTAGTTTTTATAATTCAATTAAACACTGCCTAATCCACGCTATAGTAGATAATATTAAAAAAATATTTGTTTATCTATAAAATATATAAAATTATGTATGGTTTATTAGCATAATTTTAGATATTTAATAGATAGAAGAATATTTTTTATCGATTACGGTTTTGTTAGGCAGGGTTTAATTAATTTTAAGAAAACTTACCTACAATGTATTCTTAATTCAACGAAAACAAATAAGTATGACTGAAAAGTGTGCACTATTTTTGTCGGATCGACTACAGCATACCTAAATTATTATGGTTTGGTTTAAGCAGGGAGTAATAGAATTTTAAAAACTACCCACCTCCATCTGTAAATTGTATTCATAGTACAATAAATAAGTAAATAGCTGTGACTGACAAAGTTTATTGTGCACTATTTATGTCGACTCTTAGTAGCCTACCTCCACCCCTCGCCACTGAGCCCGTGTAAACAAGCCTTTAAAGGTTTAATTTTAACTAATGAAATTGCCTAATCAATACATAATGTAGAGATGGCATGTCAAACAAAGGCTCAATAATCGATACAAATATTTTTAAAACTCAATTACCGGCTTGGCAGTAATGCATATTAATTATCACCTAATGCTTTTACCGAACCTCTGACTAATCCTCAATACATGACATCAGACCATAGCACAAAGAATAGGGGCTGGGCACCAGGTCTGTCATCACCATAAACCATCACATATCATTCGAAACAAACGAACGACACGTCCGAGTTCGCGGTATTTGAATTTGCATTATTGAAAAGGTTACACTGTTCTCTATATGGAAATTTGCATTAAAAATTTCTACGCAGTAATGGTGAATTTTGCGAAATGGGATTTGATGACTGGTTATTTACATTGCTCGATGTCACGCGAGGCTTGATACAAGCATGTTACCATTATATCACCATAAAACAGAATACATATAGTTACATATCGATTTTATAACTTGTGACTCATATCTCAATGCTTATATTATTATTTTCTTCACCAGCTGGAGTCGATCCTTTGTTAACATCTTTCCACTCTTCTCAGTTCCTAGTTATTTACTGCCACCAGGCACATACAGCAGTATTCAGGTGCAGCAACAGTAAAAAAAAATTGCATTTTAAATGATTTTACTGAAAAAATATTTTATTCAATTACACAAATTAAGATATATCATGAAATACATATGTACGTTGACTACTGCCAAAGAGCGGCAAATTAAAGAGTTAAAGCGAATTACACAAACATTTGCTAAGTATATTATTAATATGACCTTGTGGTAGAGCGAGTTCAAAAGAAATTTTTGAGACTCCTGTATTTGAGGTTATTATGGATACTACCCATGGTTTTATTCAACTGGCTTTCTCTTAGGTATGCTTACATACTGTAGTTTAAATAAAATTCTAAAAGATAATATCAAAATTTGGCCACGTATTTTTTCGACTCATACGTGGTGTAAATTAGAGCTTTGCATTCTTGGTAGTTTTAACTTGTGTGTGCCTGATAACTCTCTTAGAAATCGGGAGCATGAGTTGTTTTTCTTCCCCAAGGAGCAGAACTAACCTGCCATTGGTGATGGCAATTGGGAGGGCAATAACTCTGTTCAACCAAATCGCTTCGGATGTTGATATATTCCGCGTACGTGAGGATGAATATAGATGGGCGTTGTTTTATAAATTCTTAGCTCATTCGCTGTGCTTCCATGCTTTATAATTTATAATTTTTATATTTTTTTGTGCTTTTTACTTTACTTTTCATACTGTTTTTGTGATTCTGCATATATTTATTTCTTCTTTACCTGTTTAATACCTACTATTTCTTTGTTTAAATTTTATGTTGTGAACGTCTTAAATGAATAATTTGTAATGTTCGCCGTTTGTAAAAAAAAAAAAAAAAAAAATTTGAATTTGAATATATATAACATCTTCAATCTGGAGCTAATTCATTACAGTCGTGTGCAGAACCATCAAAAAGCATTCTTTCATAGTCTCAACAGAATTGGTCAGTATTGTAGCATTTAAATAAAGCATTTCTGCAAACATATATTTATTTGTATGACAGGGCGCTAGAAAAATAGCTGAGCCATAAAGGTACTACATTTTTGAAGAAAAGCAAATTGTCTCACAAGTTTGTTTCACGGATAGTAAAAATCTCGATTGGTACAATTTTATTTGTTATGTATTTAAAAAATAAATTGTGTTCGATTTTTTTTTATTTATATCGCTACTTACACGTTATAATACAATTAAGAATGTTGTTTATTTAATATTGGGAGAGGGGCGGCAACTTTCAGCTGGCACCCGGAAGGCACCCTTGGCGCGGCCCTGGCTGCCACGTATATCCATCAAACTTAACGAGTTCATTGATCCAGTGGGTTTTAGAACATCCCTGTGGTAGTTTAATGCCGCTTGGGTGACATTTTATGATAAAATTTTGTTTAGCGGTCTTTCAGTCACCGATCGATATATCGGATAAATTGTCATTTCATCAGGTTAACGATTTCAGTGTTTTGTAATATTTCCGCGGTATATTGATATATTTTCAGGCATGTCTGGCATATATTGTCAGCATTCATTATGTGGCAAGTTGCAGGATGACAATCACACCATCTATGTATGTAGAAGTATTTTCATTTGTCGTTTGAAAGGTAAGATCTACTCAATTCTGTCCAACTGTCAGTTGAGTCGATTGGCTATTTCGTGTGTTTACGTTTGTTTATTTAAATATCCAAAGTAATATTCTCAAAGTATCCTACACCATAGTCCCCACAAGAAGGGGACTGACAGGGCCCTAGACTGGGGGCCCGGGTTCAGAAGGGGCCCGGCGAGGCGAGTCGACCAGATAAGTGAGATAAGCACTCATCACAAATTTGCTTTAATAGTAAAAAAAACTATTATATAGCGCTATTTTCCTTCTTCAATAATATTATTATTTAGAAATCATTTGGTTGTACGATATAATTTTTAATTGTGTATCAATACTCGCCTACATAATTTAAATGGATGTATTAAAGTATACAACAACACACTAAATAGTAAATATACACATTAATTTTATCGCAAATACCATTTGGAAAACGTTACTGTAGAACGTCACACTGCCTTTATCCTTAGGGGGCCGCCAAAAATCCTATCCTGGAGGCACGCTTAAGGATGTGGGGGCATGTCCTATATACTCCGATACATGCAATAATTTATAGCTATGATCTTGAGAAGCTCTTGCTATGAATCTCCCAGCGCTTCTCGTTTTTTGCACTGCTGTATACGACCGAAATCGTATAGGAGACGTGACGAATGGTAGAAGGAAAGTACTTAGTTATAGTAAATATTTTTAAACAAACTTAATCATGTCTTATTCAAACAAAGCCATTTGCCAAATTAAATATAAATCCTCTCACCCCATATACATATATCCAATAAGCCCCCACTGTATGCGATAGAATTCATTTACAGTTTTCCAAGGGTATAAAAAGAAAACTCACATAAAATAAATGCTCCCGTACTTTGCACCACAAGTTCACAAACGGCATGACACGAGAAGGTCGTGAAAAACCGATCGATTTTCCACAGCGATACAGCCTTAAAAGCTTAGTCTCACATAGCTCTAGTTTTACAACATTAACAAACTTGGTTTTAAAACGAATACTATCGACCGAGGGTATTTCATTTTTCACAGTTTCATAACAGTTAAATTATTTTATTGTTTTAGTATATTATAGTGATAGTAGTATAAATTCTCAAATAACTACAAATTATTATTAAATTTACGAATGTGTATAATACGAGGGTGGGTCAATAAGTCCTTAGAAAAGCCGACAGGTGGCGCAACTAGTACTGTAAGCGGTTTGTTTTCATGCAGAGGCACTACCGATTCAGTATGCTGCGAAGTTTCAATCAGATTGGTCGGGTTGTTGTGTGTTTCTCGTACATTTAAAAAAAAAATTTGCTTGTGGAAAATGGAAAAATGGAAAATGGAGAAAATTGAGTTTAGAGCTGTTATTAAACATTTTAATATAAAAGGGTTAACAGCAAACGAAATAAAAAATGAGTTGGATTTAGTTCACTGCATATCTGCTCCTTCACCTGCAACTATTTATAACTGGTTAAATGAATTTAAACGTGGTCGTACATCAACAAAGGATGAACCACGATCAGGACGTCCTGTAGAGGTGACTTCACCAGAAATGATCAATAAAATCCACGATATGGTGTTAAGTGACCAAAGATTAAAGTTGAGTGAGATAATTGAGGTTACAGGGATCTCAAAAGGTAGCGTCATTTCTATTTTACATGACAAATTGGGCATGAAAAATATTTCTGCAAGATGGGTGCCGCGTTTGCTCACAGTCGACAATAAACGCAATAGGGTGGTGGCCTCTAAAGCCCTGTTGTCGCTCATGCAACGCAATCCGGATGAATTTTTTCGTCGCTTTGTGACTGTAGATGAAACATGGATACACCACTATACTCCCGAGACGAAAGAACAGTCAAAGCAGTGGATTGCGAAGGCAAACCATGTCCAAAGAAGGCGAAAACCGTAAAATCAGCTGGTAAGGTTATGGCTACTGTATTTTGGGATGCACGTGAAATTATTTTCGTTGACTATTTGGAAAAAGGAAAAACAATAACAGGGGATTATTATGCATCTTTATTGGACCAGCTAAAAAACAAAATTGAAGAAAAACGGCCTCATTTAAACAGGAAAAAAATCCTCTTTCATCAGGACAATGCCCGTGTTCACACATGTTTACGATCAATGGCTAAAATTGAAGAATTGAAGTTTGAATTGGTCGACCACCCACCGTATTCGCCAGATTTAGCCCCCAGTGACTTTTTCCTTTTCCCAAACTTAAAAAAATGGCTAAGTGGACAACGTTTTTTTTCAAATGAAGAAGTCATCGATCGGACAAATGCTTATTTTGAGGACCTTCCGAAAACTTATTTTTCTGACGGTTTAAAAAAAATTGAGAAACGTCTAACCAAGTGTATTGAGCTCCAAGGAGATTATGTTGAGAAATAAAAAAAAAATACAAAAATAAAAACTGTTTTAATGCTTTTTTCTAAGGAATTATTGACCCACCCTCGTATATTATTATAATGATCGTTAATAATACACAGTGGCGAAGGGTGGAGGTAGGCTGTTAAGATCAGCTATAAATAGTATGCACTTTGTCAGTCATACGTATATGTTTCCATTGAAATAAAACTATGATATACAGATGGTGTTCGTTAGTTTTCAAAATTCAATTAAACTCTACGAAAACCAAGCCATAATAGATAATAGTTAAAAAAATACTCGTCTATCTATACAATATTTAAAATTATTCAATTAACACATAAATAACTTTGGATATTTTATAGATAAAATAATATTATTTACCAATTATAGTTTGGTTTCGGCAGGGCTTAATGAATTTAAAAAAAAACCATCAATATAATATGTAATATGTATTCTTAATCCAACAAAAACAAATAAGTATGAATAAAAAAGTGTCCACAATTTTGTTGTATTGCTCAAAATAAACCAAAACTATTATGGTTTGGTTTAGTCAGGGTTTAATTGATTTTTCCAAACTAACCAATACTAACCATCTGTAAATTGTAGTCTTAGTTCAATAAAAACAAATATGTATGACTGATAAAGTTTAATGTGCACTATTTATGGCGGATCTTAACAGCCTACTTCCACCCTTCGCTAATTTACATCTAAATGGCAGTATTATCACTATTTATTTTTTTAAAGTATTTTTCAGGTCAATATAATATTTAATTAACACAATTTAATGTTATATAATATTTAAAACCAAATATGCCTATACAATTGTTGTTGTTTTAATTTAATAAAAAGAATTTTTCGTAGTACTTATTCCACTTTTAATGCCTATACAAGATTTATTAATTTAACATTATTGTTATTGAAAATAGTTTGATGTTTGAAAAGCCTCAGGATCATATATATTGGAAAATCTTGAACTGAATGGAACTTTAACACACATCTTTCAATTTCCAAGTCAGTCCGACACATTGAAACAGCTTGAACAAACTGATACATAAGGACAAATAATTCCACTGGCAGATTGTCATACCGACCGTCTACCCCGATCGTCGAATGTCACTTTGGATTGTGCAATGGAGTCGTAGCTAAAATAGAATAATTTATATTTTGTCCTCATTACTCAATCGACGATCAGTGACAGTTGGGTTGAATATTTAAATTATAAGCTTGGATAGTGTATACCTAATTAAATTCCACTTCAATTTAACATTTCAAGCATCTCGCATATTATTACCATATGAATTTATTAATAATTCTGGATTTTATTTATATTTTTATTAATAATTAACTACATAATAAAGATGTAATTTGCAGCAAAAATTGTGTAATTAGACCTATGTTATACTATATCTCAATACTTGTAGGTCGTATGAATTTCTCATTTCCACTGAGGTTTGTGATACGCTACCAGTAGGGATTGCAATTCCGAATGAACACTATATCAAAACCGGTATTCCTTATTAGAATACAGGTATTAAAACCAGTATTCATCAACACATATTATAGAATATCAGTAAATATAACTACGAGTATTTAAAACACTATTTTATAGAAACCTAAAATACCTACCTACATTTAGTATGTTGACCTTTATACATAATTTATAGAATAGATCAAAATATTTTAGAATTGCTGGTTATTTTACAAATAATATAATCCAGGTACAGGAAAATTTCTCTCAAATTCAACGTTTGTTGGATGTACTGCCAATGTTAGATCAATAGTTATAGAATAATTGAAAATATTTTCCGCGAATATTTTTCTTTTCTAAATATGCTCTTAAAGCATTTTCCCTGCTCTCACTTGGTACAATTTTCAATCCCGATTTTCTAGAAAATTTGAATTTTTACGCACCCGTCAATTACATGCGTAGTCGCAGCCATGACCTATTTCGGGTGAAAACTTTTTCTTTATGTCAGGCTCACCAGGCACCAATATCGAGGGCTATGCAGCTGGTCAATGCACTCCCTAGAGATGTAGATATTTTTGGCGATCCATTATATATTCTATTTTTTTAAATTCTATTTTGTTGTTTAATTTGTATTTTTTTTTTTGAATTATTGTTGTTTTTTTATTTTATTTCTTTTGTATAAAACTATTTTTTTCTCTAACTGATTACTTGTAATTTTTATTCTAAATGTCATGTTGTGAACGTCCTGAATTAATATTTTTTATGTACTCAACGTGTCTTTTTAAAATAAATATAATAAATAAATTTCATCGCGACAATTCTATAAATATATTTGAGGATTTTTATTTAAATGTTATTAAACTTTTATTCAGATTAAGTCAATATACTTGCATTATGGCAGCATAACCTGTAAAATAAATTTAATATTATACAATACTGTAGTATGTAATGAAAAAATAACATTACATTCATTTTTGAAAAACATAACATAAACGTATATGCTTTCTTAAAAGCGAAAATACTGGTATTTTGGCTTTTTGAAACCGGTAATTCGGTATCGATAAATAATTAAATACCGGTATTGCAATCCCTAGCTACCAGGCTTTAGTTTACTGATGTTATTACGAAATGGCTATGTGTCATTTACTAGTATTTTATTTCGTTATCTCAGTATTTTAGTTACATGTATTATAAATAATACACAATATACATTGGCAACATTTTGCCTTGAAAGATATCGAATACTTTTGTGTGTACTTACTAACTGCTGGTATCTCAAATCTTTATTATTTTTGTTGATGTTATCGAAATCATTTATGTTGCATCAATTTGTACATATTTATTTAAAAACTAAGTTATAAACTATTTTCCAAGTAAGTGTGTATTATTATTCTTCAATGGGTTATTATAATTATTATAATATTGTAATCTGTATAAAAGTAAATTAATATGGTTTCCAAGTAAATAGGTTTTATACTTGAATGGTTCCAGGACGAGGAAGAGAAATTATTCCATGTCATTATAATATGAATTATATGCATAAACGTAGACGAATCGGTTATTTTTGTAGTCTTCGTTGTGAGTAGATGGTGTTACAACCGAAATATTATCGACTTACTTTACCTACAATTATCTAGCAGTGGCGAAGGGTGGAGGTAGGCTGTTAAAATCCGCCATAAATAGTGCACATTAAACTTTGTCAGTCAAAAGTATATGATTTTATTAAAATAAGACTACAATTTACAGATGGTATCTATTGGTAAGTTTTTAAAAATCAATTAAACCCTGCCTATACCAAACCATAATAGTGTTAGTATATTTAAGGCGATACGACAAAATTGTGCACACTTTTTCATTCAAACTTATTTGTTTTCATTGGATTAAGAATACATATTACACATAATGTTGGTTAATTTTTTTAACTCGTTAAGCCCTTCCTAAACCAAACTATAATAGATAAAAAATATTATAGTATCTATAAAACTATGTAAAACTACTACTAAAATTATGTATGATTTAATTGCATAATTTTAAATATTTTATAGATAGACGAGTATTTGTTGACCATTATCTATTATGGCTTTGTTTTCGCAGGGTTTAATTGAATTTTAAAAACTAACCAACACTATCTGTAAATTATTGTAGTCTTATTTCAATGAAAGCAAGTACATATGACTGACAAAGTTAAATGTGCACTATTTATAGCGCATCTTTACAGCCTACCTCCACCCTTCGCCGCTGCTATCTAGTGACAACAAATAAGTAGGTACTCATAAGTACTTCTTTCATTTTAATCCCATATTATATTTAACGTTGGTACTTACCTATTTTTATTTTAATATTATGTACTTACCTGCCCACCGTGAGTGAAGACTTTAATTCAAGAATTTTATAAACGCATATCTAAGCAAATTGCTACAATTATTGTTATTTTATTTATTTTTCATCTGTACATAACAAATTAACAATGTGTAAAACTAATGACACCTTTATATTATATTTTATATGAAATTATCGGGTCTGTAATCAGAACTAATAGTTATATGAACATAAATGATAAGCGGTACAATTTGTGAGAAATAAGAAAGATCAGTTTCTAGGTACACCCTCAAAATATATATCTTTTTCGGCACTATTTTATATTGTGGGATTTGACCTCCTCCACATAAGTATAATACTCTTCGCCAGTCCTTATCAGTTTTCTGGCCTTCCCATAATTTTCCAATCCTCTTCCAGAAAACATCATAATAGAATTTAATATTATTTATAATAACATTTTACATAATATAATTCGGGCAAGTAAGTGCTGACTCAATTAGTATATTAAAATTATTAATTCCAATCGGTGGTTCTTATTTTGAATATAAAATCATATACAATATAACAATAATAATAATAATGTTACACAGAAGAAAAATAAATAAGTCACTGGCGATAAAAATTAAGATATTCTGAAACACTGAAAAGTAACAGCATTAAAAATGAGTTTTTTTATAACAAACAACCTTTGATATTGCCTATAAAAGATTTTGGATCCGGGCGGCAGCCGTCCTGTGTAGTATTTTTAATATTTTACAGGGGTCCTTTGATCCTCTGGAAAAATCGTATGGTGTCAAAATTTTCATCAATTTTGACACGAGCTTATCTTATATTATATTCAGTATATAATAAAAACATAAATCTTTATTAATAAGTTCAAGAAGGTCGATAATCAAATTTGACTAGCTTCATACGTCTGCTATGATTAAAAGAGAATAGTGTGATTTACCTTAATTAATTATACATAGGTATATGTTTTGTCTCGGGTTTTCCCTTTTCAAATATAAGCACCTTTTAAAATAATGTATCCTATAATGCTATTCAAAACAAATTATCTACTGGAGATCGCACGCGATTTCGTTCGCTTAAAATACGGAATAAATAAGTAGATACACATACAAAATGAAAAAATAAACTGATTCAATTTGAATGTAATTAATTGTCCATATAGAAAGACTAACCTCTGTTTTCAATACAAACGAAATGGATTGAGCCCAACTCCATATAGTATTTCTAATATGTATATTAAAATATATAATACAATATATAATATAATATATTCAATAACAACGTATGGTACATTGCTAAATCTAGTGAGTTATTCATCGAATAAATGAATAGCTTAAAAGCTATCAAATGGGTTTTAAAGTTGTTTATCACAATCATGTCTGACGCGTCGAATATGTTCGACCAGTCGACAGAGGGGTGAATTTTGGTCGATCGTATTATTAATAATAATATGTAGGTTCACATAAATTGAATCATGAACATGCAAGAGTGTAAGGCATAAAGCCCACCAAAAAAGCGTTCGGTGCGCTCACTACTGAGTAGGCCCCCTCCCACCCGCGCATTACCCTTCACATATGTAATAAGGGGCTCAAGGAGCACAAAATAATTATTATTATCAGCGTCTCTAATAACAAAGCAATAAAAATATTATTAAATTTCTCGGGGCTTGTAATTAATATCGGACACGCAATAACTCAACAAAGAGTTCACTGTTCTTAAATAATGACTTCTCGCCCGTCTATCGACGACGCTTCGAGGAGCGTGATTTTGCTTGCCGTGTTCAATGAATGGACTATGTTGTATTTTCGTTAATTCGTATCGCTGAGAAGCCAAAAACGGTGACTCATGGGGCAGGCGGGCACAATGCGTCGTCAAATCCAGTGTGCGCTGGCGTATTTGATTACGTTGTATTTTCGATGATTAACATAGAAAATGCGCGAGCGCCCCGCAAGCCTGCTTTAGTGGACTTTATGCCTAAGTGTGTATATTCAGTTGTAATATAATATGATTTCATTGAAATTTTGAAACGGAAACATAAACCATTCTTATTACATTTTTGACCAGCTTAAAATATGAAAGTAGTTTTCAAATTATCCATAAAGAAGCCCGGGTGACTTTGTCATATCATTTGATCCTTATTGCATCACTCACGGCCTGCGGTAGGATTGAATAAAAGAAAATATGTGAATCTAAACGATTTAAATTGAGACGTAGTCCCGTTTCCATCGCGCAGTAGACTATTTGTATAATAAGATACTAGTTTGACGATTAGTTCAATGGGTGCCCAAAAAAAGACCAGAAAATGAAAAATTGAGCATTTCATTGTAATACGTAATGTAATAATACAATATGAATACGTGTATTAAATAAGGCTCTAAGTACCAAAAAGTAGTATTGCCTGTAGTTACAAAATAACGAGTCATTGCAGTAAAATTTCATGAAGCAGACCTTTTGAAAAATGTAGTTTTACAGCGTGAAGCAATCACGGCAGCTTCTATAATTTTAGATATTAAGAACTCGGAAGTGTCAACACACCATTGTCAGCTATTTTATATTGAATGCCGTTGACCACTGCAGTGCTACTTACACCATTATAAATAAAACACGCCAACGGACTTACAACGTCGACAGGTTTAATTATTTTGCTGTATTTTTTTGACTTGCTTGAGGCACTTAGACTATAGTTGAAGTTATTGGCGTTGGTATGTAGAACATTTTTCTATAAAAATGTCAGTTTTTATTATTTTGGTACTTAGCGCCTTAATTAATACACGTATTCATATGTATTTAGCATGGTAGATAACTGGTTTTGATATTGGAGCATCGCATACTATTGAAGTTGGACATGTCTGCTCTATCACGATACTAACCCTAGTAACAATGAATAACACGACATATACCACGCGAAATATGTAACGATGTTGTTCTTAGAACTTTATACTTTGTTTTCAACCTCTGAAAATATACGTAAGCCGGAAAATTCTGTTTTATCGCGCAACACCGACAAATCACTAGACTACTGAAACATACTGGAAAAGAAGATATTATTTGGTTTGTTTTCACCGATGATGTAATAATATCATGTAATAATAAATCCCGTTGAAGGAATTTTACTATACTCATAAAAAATACACAAACTATTAATTTACCAACTACATTATTTTAGTAGTGACATTGTATTAAAGTTATTCATATTTTTTACGTTTATTTCAACACCATTATAATGGAAGTCTAACCAGTGATAAAGCCTCCATACTAAGCTATTATTTATGTCCTACTTTCTTAACACAAATAATTTTAAATTACCTATGAATATACATAAGAATTCTGGTAAACAGAATGAGAGAAATATGGATATCGTTGAGTAGAGTTTTGAGAATAATCTTTGGGACTGTTATCATCATCACCCGGGGTCAATCCACTGCTAGATGAAGGTCTCCCCAAGCTTCTTCCAACTCTCTCGATCCTGTGTTGTTCGCTGCCACGTATTTCCGCCGAACTTTACCAGTTCGTCAATCCAACGGCTTTTAGGGCGACCCTGTGGCCGTTTTGTGCCCCTTGGGTACCACTGTGTAACGGCATTTGTCCAGCGGCCGTTCTTTAGGCGAGCAATGTGCCCTGCCCATCTCCATTTCAGCTGTTTGGCAACGTCTATTACATCGCGTACTCCTGTCCGCTTCCTAACCCATTCGTTTCTCTTACGGTCCTTTCGCGTGATACCCAACATACACCTCTCCATGCCTCGCTGTGCGACTCTTAGCCTTTGGACATCTCTCGTGTTAAGGGTCCACGTCTCGCAGCCATACGTGAGCACGGGTAGCACACATTGGTCGAACACCCTACACTTAAGACACAATGGTAGGTCACTTTTGAAGATACTATACAGACGTCCGAAAGCACTCCATCCCAGCTTTGTTCTTCGAGCAATTTCATCGTGCATGCTTCCGTCTATGGACACCTGCTGTCCGAGATAGACGTAGCCGCTGACTTGCTCGAGTTGGGTGCTATTAATACAGATAATCCCAGGGTCCGAAAAACAGTTCCTCATCACTTTTGTCTTTGAGACGTTTATCTTTAGGCCGACCGTTTGACTGACATCCGCGAGTTCTTGCATTCTACCTTGGAGGTATTTCGGGTCTTGTGAAAGTATAACTATATCATCTGCAAAGCGCAGGTGACTGAGGTTATATGGGTACTTATATTACTGTTATATGGGGACGAAAAGATCACGCGGCATATAAAAATGCAGATACTGTGCTGGATCGGCCACGTGCATATACCGGCAAGGAGATTTAAGAATGCTCAGTCAACTGGAGAGTGTCGGCGCTGGATCATCTAAGATGTAAGAAGTTCTTGAAGAAGGTCAATACCCACGTATCCGGAAATTTGTACATAAACAGTTCACCGCAGGACACTTATCCGAGCGCCGCAGTACGTGAAACATGAGTTCGTGTAACATTTAATCAAATGACGAGTTCTTCGTTGAACATTTCACCGTGAAGTATATTTGTACGTATGCTACGACATGTGGCGAATTTTATGATAAGTCTTTACTAGGTTAGGTTAGGTTAGATTAAGTTAGGGTTAATCTTATTGGAACAGTAGTGTTTGCAAACTATCGCCGCATTTTGTAAGATACGTACAAATGTATTCCACGGTGAAATGTTCAACGAAGAACTCGTCATTTGATAAAATGTTATACGAACTCTTGTTTCACGTACTGCGGCGCACGAATAAGTGTCCCACGATGAACTGCATACGTACAACTTACATGTAACCCAATACCCGTTGTAGTGCTATAAATGATGATTTAAATAATAACTTGATTAATTTATATTTTACATAAATAATATAATTTGCCAACGACATCTGTCTGACGGTATGTATTATAAATTTATTGCCAGCTTGTCTAACGAGATCAACACATACATACATTGTAATAATACGTAATCAGTTATGGTACTACTACAAAAAAAAACTGATTTGGCTTAATTTAAACATGTCACGCATACAAAACATACATACGTAGTGTAAAAAACACATAATATCAAAACCAGTATCATACTATCACGTGCCTTGAAACTCTAGGTATTTTAGCCTAACGTGCTTAGAGTGAGGTGTATGCATGCGAATGCCGCTCTAATTATGTCAGTACATTTCATCAACACAACATCTCTTGAGAATGGCATTTGCAATGAGCGCGAAACGTAGAGCAAAGGAGGAAGAATACGCGGTAAAAATCCAAAAATCTATTACGATAGTTTGAAAACACTTAAAAACATTATTTTCAAAAAGATTCTTTCTAGTGGTTATTATGTATGTTCAATAAATAAATGTCGCATTCTTAAATCTTGTAAACTATTCGTTGATTAAAAATATAGTTTATTAAATATATACCTAATATATAACCCACGGTGGCCGCGCGGCTTAAGCGTTGGACTATCACGCTGTGGGTCTCAGGTTCGAATCCTGGGTCTGGCAAGTACACATATTAATTTCAAAATGTGTGTGAGTCATGGTATGGACCTAATAGGTTGAGCAAGTGGCTGACATCCATTTTTCGTAAAAAAAAAACAAAAAATCTGTTAATACAAACCTCTACTCTTTGGAGGCCCATATATTATGATCCTATTAGGATCGGACATGGTCGAAAAAAAAAATTGAATTTGAATATTTCGTGGACTCAGACGTCAAATTTTGACATTACGAGTATCACAATCAATACCTATTGAGAGAATATGACAGCGAACCATCCGCAGTTTCAATCATATTTAAAAGGTATTTAGCCATTAAATATTATACAACACTTAGCATGTAATATACTTATTGAGTTACTATTGATTTTATAAAAATGACTCATTCATTATCAATTATGTTATTATTTCAGTGATGATATTGAGATCGAACGATAAGCTATCGAACTTGTTTTTCCATGAACTGAATATTGATTGGTTCCACGTTCATACTTAGTAGTGGTGTGTATATTAGATAGGGTGACATTTTATTCGTTGGAAAATTTTAATACATGTACTCAATAATAAACCACCCGCGGTAAAAAAGTGATAACATATCCGGTTTGTGGGTCTTGGGCTTACAACCTTCTGACAAATTAATATGTTGTATTTCGACGCGTGTTTGACTTTAGAGCATGTGCCTAATTGGTTGAGAAAATGTCATGCTTTTCCCTTCATTATACGCCACATCTTTACACCCGTCATATATCGTGGCATAACGAATGATTTGCACCCTTCAAAGTTGTACTAAGCGTGCCGCAGGAGCAACTTCCCGTGACCTTGGTTGGCGTGATTCCTATTTTGATGTATCTCGATGAGAAAAGACCCTCTCACTCGCTGTAAAATGCCGAAAACTTTTTCCATCTTCACAATGGCCGACCGGTTCAACTGAGATTCGGACCGACTTGAGAAGCTCACTTTTTTCAACCGACATACGTTGACACTCCCAGAGGATGTGATCGGCATCCTGCAATAAAATTAGCTACATTAGCAAATCGGTTATTCTATTTTTCTAAGCTGACAACTTGGGAGGCAAAACCACCAATTACGGAGTCAATGTAGCCGCCACTTTATATTTGGAATAATATGAGAAATTTTATATGAGAACATGACAAATGTCGATTTTTTATAACAAATGTTCATTTTAAAACACCTTTTCTGCAATCGAGACATATTATATCTAGACATTCGATAGAGGGCGATCATGTGCTACATCATACGAATGGACAGTAAAACAACTGGCGGCTGCGTTAACGATTTTGATTAGGAAAACACAGAAGGTCCTATCTGGAAGAAGTTTAAAATTTAAATAGTCAAAGAAAAATTTTGTGTAAAAAAGAGTCTAATTTTCTTTGACTCTACGCGATAGTGCCCATAGAACGCGTCGAGCGGGTGAAATCGGTGTATGAAGCGTTTATTCATAACCATAATCACACGGCTCTTGCCGCGCATTACCCTTCACCTATGTAATAAGCGGCCCAAGCAGCACAAAATAATTATTATTACAGCGTCTCTCATAACAAAGCAATAAAAATATTATATTATTTCGGGGCTTGTAATTAATATTTACGACGACATTATTCAACCAGCGAAATATAGGACACGGAATAAAATTAAACAAAGAGATCTCTGTTATTAAATAATTGCTTCTCGCCCGTCGATAGACGACGCCTCGAGCAGCGTGATTTTGGTAGCCGTGTTCAATGAATGGACTTCTTTGTATTTTCATTAAATCGTATCGCCGAGAAGCGAAAAACGGTGACTCATGGTGACCGGTGGCAGGCGGGGCACAAGGCATCGTCAAGTCCAGTGTGCGCTGGCGTATTTGATTACGTTGTATTTTCGATGATTTACGCGCCACTTGTAGAAATTTTGCGCGAGCGCCGCACTCGCTGCGTCAATGGGCTTTATGCCTAAAGTATTTGGTACCGGAAAACAACACAGGCCGCATCATACAAGAATAATTATATTATCCATAAGGTTTAGGAATGGTATCCTTATTATGAAACCATTTTTTTTTATGTATTCCAGGTAAACATAATTATTGTCCACTTACCCAATTAAAATTAGCTCACATTTTTCCTTACCTAATAACTCGCCAGGGTGGAAAAACAGTCAGGGAAATGGGTGCAGCATTAATTAATGTGCACGCATTATGACGAGCATGAAGTAGTTGCGGTAGGGTATTATAAATCAACCTGATTTTTTATACCACTTTAAATGAAAAGCTTCGTTGTCATAATAATAATTTATAAAACACCACACCCGCAGTGAAGCAGTGCGTTGGCGGCTTTTGCAGTCTAATGCGTAAGACACTGGGTTCTCATCCAGCGGCTCCGGGTTTTATTCCAGGTGAGGTCACGATACAATTATCCAGAGGGTTGGAGCGGACCCTTTTTGAAGTGCTCCGCTCCGGGATCTAATATTTGCTCTAGCTCCACTCCGGGTAAAACAAATTAATATGTATAATAATATGTATACAAATTAAAAAATAAGTAGTTTTGAAATAAGGTTAATTATTCGTCCTGTTCATTATTAATTCTATTAAATAAAATTTCCGACAGCAATTAATCATCTTTCATTATCTGCCTCTCAAAAAGGATGGTTATTTATCAATCGGCAGTCTTTCCGTATTTCAAATAATTCCAGTGTTGCAAAGTGTCAAATATAATATTTTCAAAAAAAAACATCCGGAGCAGTGGAGCACTACAAATTTTCGGTGCTCCGGCTCCGCTCCTGCTCCGAGCTCCGCTCCAATGCTCTGCATTTATCCGATCATATCCGATCCTAATAAGATCATATGGGCCTCCAGAGTAGAAGTTTGTATTAACAGATTTTGTTTTTACAAGAAATGGATGTCAGCCACTTGCTCAATCTATTAGGTTCATATCCTGACTCAAACACAAATTTAAAAAAAAAAACAATATGTGTATTTGCCAGTCCCAAGATTCGAACCTGTGTATGAATTTTTAACAGACGTCCATCTACTTCCGATACAACATCTTACAGTGAAGTGTGACACGGCCAACTACATACGTATGGACACGCTATTTATCAAAACGTGGATGCTTCCTCTGTGATTGTTTCATTGCTACGTCACTACTGTCATTGGCAAGTTGTGCTTAAAAAACAAAAAGAAGAATGAAGGATACTGTAGGTCACCAGTACGAATTCTGTTGCTAGATTGAATTAACGTGTTGTTTTTCCAAAAAAAAACTCACAAAACATTTCTCGTAAACAATTATGATAGGTATAAAGAAACCTCTACAGGTTGCGAATAAGAACTGAAAAAAATATAATAAAATTAAAAATATTACTTACCAGGATTTTTGTATTAATAAAATCGCCATAAACTATTCTGGGTCTGAACCATTTCCTCGTGTCAAGTTTATCAGGCACCATTAGCGAGGGTTGCAAGACTAGTCAATGCGCTCCCCAAAGACATAGACATTTTCAGTGATGTGCTGTGTATGTTTCTTCTTCTCTCTTGTGACGGCAATATTTTCTATACAAGTATGTATTTACGTATGTACTTTTTTGATTAGAATTAGCGCTTTTCCGATTTTAATCTCATGTTGTGAACGTTCTGAATTTTGATTTTTGTTATATCCACAATGTTTTGGTTTTTTTTTTATAAATAAATAGATAATGTATTCATATGATGTAGAAATCTTCATATTAGCTATTATTAAAAATAAAGTGAATTTTAATGTTTTATTGTATTGTTTAATTAATTAATAAATACGTATTAATAAACTATTTTTTATTCAACGAATAAAACACAAGATTTCAGACTGTAACATTTTATATACTGGATATACATAATTTGAAAACACCTCATGCATATACACGTTAGAAAAAATCGTTTTGTAGAAAAAAATACGATACGTATATACCTATATACATGAGGTGTTTTCGAATTATGTATATTCAATATACGTATTATTTTTGTATCAGTGTTTGACCACCACCAGATCGATCTTCAGTTCGATGAAGCTACACTAACTATCATGACAATACTAAACCTACGAAATGTGACATCTCATTTTCTACATACATAGACTATCAATTTTTCTTTGTATACAAACCTAGAAAATGTTACACTAATGTCCTCTGATAACGTAACAGATGTTCTGTAATTTTCTAGTATTGGTACTACGTAGTACTTCTCGATCCTTACTCATCAGCTTGAAGATGTCAATTTTAGAAAGCATTTTAGTTCAAGGAATCGAAAATACTTTTATGCAGACACTTCTTGAAAGCCTCGATTTCCATATTATTTCCTTGTTTTGCGCGAATTCCTCCACGACATAAATAAAATAATTAAGAATTACAACAAACAATACGTGAATTTACTCTAAAACTGACAAATATATCTGTTTATATTTCAGTTCACATACCTGTAAAGAACCTTATCAAATATGATCCATAGATTAAATTACGATAATACAATCAATCACTGCAAGATTGATTTTTTTGTCGGTTACTATAGTAACCAATTTAATAACAATAACGAAAACATGGAATTATTTTTGTATTCCTTTACCGATTGCAAACTATAAACAATCGTCATATATTGGGAAAATAGATTTTTTAACCTTATATAGGTAGGTATTAATATTATTTGTCTTAAATTGTTTGTAATGCACGAGAGAAAACATATTTTAATTTTTTTTTATATACGTTAATTCTAAATTTAAAAAATAGGAAGAATGTTTTATTTTAATCGTGTTGTGAAAGAAAACAAACGATACTCTCATATTAATAGTTTGATTAATGCTTACAGTATATCATATCGAGTGATTAACGTATTGAGAAAATAGTGTTATCCAAGAGATTCAATGGTAATTTTAATAAGGATAGAGTGCTGTAACCTACTGTAACCTTAGACAACATACACAATCAATCAAAAAAGAAACGTTATAATGAGGAGGAAGAATTAGCTATGACAAACAAAGACAGTAAAACAGAGCATACACATTACTAATCGTATGAGAGAAGGGGAGACAGGGAGAATGCGTATGAGAAGGTCGATAGGTGGTACTGCCACCATCGTAATATTTGCTAGTTTTGAAATAAAAAGATTAACTAATAATCTATGGTTAATGCCTAATTATTCTTTGTAATAATATAATTATCATTTTGAAATGTAACACGACTAAGACAGGGTATATAATATGCGTTATTATATTTTAAATAATAAACTATTCCGCACGTAGGTAATATACTAAAATTTACGCGTTACAACCCCTACCTTGTTCGTAAAAGCTATGTCAAAGTTCATTACTCTGTCCTTGTTAAAATATTACTGTGTGTTTAGTTAACCGCAAAAAAGCTCAAAGCTTTAAATATGTACATATTATAATATTATTATTAGTACGTAAGCTTTAGAAGGCTTTGTGCATCATCTGTTTATTCACCCTGTGACCCTAGTGCCTACATACAAAACATGTATTATTTACGTGGTTCAAGGTAGTTTAGAGTGTTTTTTAGGTTGGGCTTTTAGATAGATAAAAAAAATATTATTTATTCATTTGGGCGATAGAAGGTTGTCAATTATAATAGACATAGAAATAGTATGACACAAATCGCTCAAGCTATGACTCATTGTGTTTTTTTTTTGTCTGTGGTATTGTAAACGTTGTTTATTATTGATAATACATTGTCATAATATATTATGCAATGTATAATATACAAAGATGAGAGAAAGCTGTGCATTTTTGAGTGGAAAATACTTCGAAGGGTCTTCAAAGAAATATGTGAGGAACCATGAACTGTACCATCGCGCAAGGCCCAAATATGCTAAATATACAATCAAACATTTTCATTTACTGCGAACAGGTTACCGCATTGCGTTCGAAAATAATCAATCTACTACCATTGCAATTTGCAGTTCAGTGCCCCGGCCTGTCTATAGTCGGGTATTGTATGAAAATCCCCTCGTTATTTTAGGTGTGAAAGTAAGCAACTCCGTTGAACTGACCATGTTTCAACTCTATGGACATGCTGGCTCGCCATTCGCTGACAGGCTCTATGATCTTGGCGTGGTTAACTTTTCATCATACAGAAATACAAGATGCAAACCACATCCTCTGGTAATATCCCAAAGTGTGTACGGAAAGGAAATAGCTACTCAAGTCGGTTCAACTGGCTTTTGAACCGGAATGGCGTAGTCCATGCGTAGTCTGTAGCATGCACGCGTTTTATTTGAATTATCTATGGATCGATTCTGCTCGCTATCTATGATTTTCATTTCGTTTGCCAATTATTGACGATTTTTTTTTCACTTTTTTCGCAATAGTTTTAGTTTAAAATAAAATACAGAATGGGAGTTGAATCCACCTCCATCGCAATCCGGGCGGTATGCTGTACCAATTCATTTTTGAACCGAAAACGCAAGCCATTCGAAGTGAGATGGACGTATTTTCAAGTCTCTGCATCCTGCATCCAAATCGAATTCAGATATTGTTTCTTATTGTAAACTAATATACCTAACCAGAGTTACGTACTCATTGATTAATCGAATGGCTAACAAACATTCTTCATCAAAAAAAGATTGGTATCCACCCCCTGAGTAGATACCAATACGCATTGCTGTGTAGATTACTTAAGTATACATTTTTTTTTAAATCCAATTTTGATAATAAAGATGTCTCATCAAATTACAATTATTATCTATTTGATATGCCTGTAACGTATTCGCTCAATGTGCAACTGTCAAAATTCATGACGAATGACAGCCATTCATATTGCTGTCACGGATGATCGACTAACAACTGTCAAAATACCAACTCGTGTATCCGTTACGCTATAAAAAGTAGAAGTATTCATTTGTTTTTCTTTGTATAAAAATGATATTGATGTTATTGCTATGACAACCAAATGCAGGCAAATTGTATGTCAAACGAAAATTTATAGACTTATAGACAGACTTATAGACAGATTTATAGACTACTTTCGAACAATTTTCTATTAAAAGTTTGTCAATACGCACCGCGTCATGCATTTTATCCAAGATGTATAATTTATTGAATAAACTGCCTGTAAAACTTATTGCGCGTGGCCCATCTGGTTCCAGGCTATTTTACCACGTTTTTATTAGCTCGTATTCTTATTTGTCCAGTACACTCGTATTCTTGTTTGTCCAATACAAATCTTTTTAAAAACGATTTTTAACTAACTTCCCGACTAGATAGACATTTTAAACTTTTAGAATATATCAGAACACGATGATAATGCATTCTTTTAATACTTTTAGCCATCTTTAAGCAGAATTTAATTCATTTTCACTTAATTCTGTTTTGTATTGAAAGTTATTTCGGAAAAAATTCGTAAAAAGTAAACACTATTGTTGGTTGCTAAGTGGGTCCTAGCTACTAAATTTTTAAAGATACGTGCGTTACTATGGAAATCAAAATAAAATGTCAAAATGACATTTCAGTATTACATATTATTTTTTTGTTTTTTATTTACTTCATATCAAGTACAAGTTTGAGCATACAACAGAAAATTTAAAAACGTTGTAAGTATATAAAAAATTCTTTTTATCTTGTAATTATTAGTATTATGTAGGTATAATACGAGGCACCGAGCCCAAACAGTTTCTGTAGTATTCACATGTGTATGCCTTTTAACAAAGACCTCATGGCCCTTCGCCGTGGGTCTGAGGAAAAGAAGTAGAAAAAAATAACGGAAAAATAGGGTACTTACAGTGATTCCTCGTTCGAGTTAACGGAGTCAGCCCTGCATTTTTTGTACTAATAGAGAGAGAACTAAATGGCCTCTCTTTTGTCTGCTACTGTTGGAAAACAATATAAGGCTCGTGGTCTCGGACCTTAATTATTAGGACTTTGATCGAGTGGTTTAGGAAGTCTGTTGTCATGGAGTTGTAGATTTTTTTTGGATAGTTTCAAGACACGTAGTCGTGGATTGTGTCCACATGGTGCATCCACTGCGGATATATTATGTGTATATGCAGCGTTTTGCCAAACTTGTCTCTATTAAAAAGTTAATGAAGAAGATGTAATTGTTTAAACTATCAGAAGACAACGTTAGTATTTTACACTAAGATAGATAAAATAAAAATATAAAAACATGCAATATGATATCCACGCATCTGGCAATAAACACGATATTTATTTTAATTTGTTCAATAGTTAGTTAGTACCTACCTACATTAAGTTAGTTAAAAATAATATACATTCCGATGTGTATGTAGAATGGTGTCAGATTATTTTGGCAGTGTAGGCGACTCGTTTAGGTGTTGATATCGTTACTTAAGCCTCAAGGACATTGAGCTACTTTACAAGCTGCTTGTTGGCAAATTTACAATCTGCTTGTAAACTCGCCCAGTGTCATCATCGAACAAGCTAACAAGCAGGTTGTAAACAATCTACCGAGAAAAGTTGAAAACCGGCCAACTCGACCAAAACGACCTCCCGGTAAAAAAATGAACTACTCAATACGTCCTGTCAAAATAGTACTAAAAATGATGGTTTCAACTCGCTAGCTTGTTGGCTTCTGAGCGAGTGGAAAGTTTTGTGTGACATCATCAAAATTGAACTAGCTGACTCGCCCGCTTTTAAATTCGCCAACAAGCAGCTTGTAAAGTAGCTCAATGTCATTGAGGCTTTACCGACACTATAATACCGTCCCAATGTGATTTCGTCATGACTGCAATGTTAGAAGAAGCTATCACTCCTTTACCTAATTGAAGTTTCATGAATTGGAATTTATTAGGTCACAGTTAACTCAATGCAGCCTTCCAGCAAGAAAACATTTTCCTACCCTTTATCTAACTTACCATTACAAAAAAATATTGGGTATAATAATATTATAACATAATAAATTACTAGACCACCTGTATGCACTACAATTAGGTGTGTGAACCTACATACTTATAATACGAATGCCCTTTTCCCATGAAAAGTAATTTTCTCTTTTCTCTTACTATTAATGATTTTTCCAGACTATATAGGTGAGTATATTATTAAATATATTATTATATGAATATCTACAACAATTTTTGAATAATGTTAATTTACTGATAAAACCCGCAATGTGTTAATATTTAAAAACGTGATGGTATATTACAAAACAACCTGATACATTGGTATGTGGATATTTAAAAACGTTATGTTCCATAAAATAATTGGTATGTTTGTTTGTAAATTCAGCGCTCGAAATGGACCGGAACGCACCAGAAATAATTGCAAGATAAAAATAACTTTTTATATACAACGTTTTTAAATTTTCTGTTGAATCATATAAACTTGACTTGACTAGTTTAAACGATCAAAAAAATTTGTACTTGATAGAAATACTGAATTATGAAATGTCATTTCATATTGATTTCCATGTATATGTTCCACGTATATATTATTTAATAATTTAGTTGCTAGGACCCCCTAGCAACCAATAATGGTATCGAAATAACTTTTCATACAAAACAGAATTAACTGAAAATTAATTCAATTCTCCTTAAAGATGACTAAAGGTATTAAAAAATGCATTGGCATCGTGTTCTGATATATTCTAAAAGTTTCAAATATCTAGCTAGTCGGGAAGTTAGTTAAAAATCGATTGCAAGATTTGTACCGGACAAAGAACCACCGGACAAATAAGAATACGAGCTAAGAAAAACGTTGTAAAAAAATAAAAATTTATAAATGGCGATCCGTTTCGGCAATTATTATGATAATTATTGGATTAATTTATATATTTTAAAGAATGTTTCGTTTGTTGTTGTTTTCGAATGTGACATTTCGAACACACATATTTTTATAAACAATAAAAAGATTTTGTGTTCTTTTATTACGATTTAAGTATTTGGGCAATATCGATATAAAATAAATTTTGGTTAATAATGAGAGTTTTGTACCATTTCATAATATTTGGGTAAAATATTCCAGGATTCGCCTTCTGACATCTTGAATATATGTGGATATTGTATGTTATTACTAATAAATATAATTAAACGATCGTAAGTAATACATTGTTTATAAAGTACAGAACAGTGACGTCATGTAGAGGTAGAAAAACCATACATTGCTTATATGCGCCAGATAAAAGATGGAAAAATAATAATATCATTTTTGACAGCATATTAATTCCGTAAGGTGTATTGGGGTAATTCCGACAGAAATTTCTATGAGATGACTAGAGGTTATATATTTCGGTTAATTATTCAAAGTGTTTTATATTTACTGCCATTATTGTTTTACCTCTGTGTACTTAAAGAAAAGATGTATGATAAATATTTATTAGATTCTTGAATATATAGTTGGGTGCTATAAATTGAGAATTTGAAATATTAAGTCTTTTTTTTTGGTATTGGGGAAATTACGAATTATAAGAGTGTTTTTCGCCTGCGCCAGATTAAAAAATATCTCTTTAAAATTTGATGTAGCACTACCTATTCCAGTGGGTCTATTCTATGCTTATCGACCGCTAAAGTGATAAAGTGAAAAATATTATCACACTTAGGGTAGGTTTGTATCAAAATATTAGCACTTATTGTAACAATTACACGAAGCCGGTTTTTATTGTTGCAATAAGTGCTATATTTTAACAGCACCTATCTTGCTGCTGTTAAAATATCGCACTTATTGCAACAATAAAAACCGGCTTCGTGTAATTGTTACAATAAGTGCTAATATTTTGATACAAACCTACCCTAAGTTTGATACTATTTATCAATTTAGTGTTCGATAAGTATAGAATAGACCCACATATATCAATTAGGAGTGTATTTTTGTATTAAGTATTAATAAACGATTTTGAAAAGTTTTTAAATTTCAAGTGTCAGAATAAGAACGCCAGTTTTAATGTGGAGGGTAAAATAATGTTTGAGCAAGTAATAATATTAAAAGATCGGTTGTAAAACTAAATAATCATTATTTAAATTACGCGTGTCAGTAGATGAAACATATATCCATTATTATTATGCTAATTTGACAAGTAAACAATTTTATATGGGACGCATAGCGATTTAGGGTTACCATCCTCGCACGTAAAGGATATTTGTATATGCTCGCACGCCGAATTCATGAATATTCGGTACAAATAACCATTATTGTGATTATTAAAAGAACACCAACTCAGAAGTAATCGAAGGTGAATCCACATTGAATTGTCGAGCCATTTTTTTTAGATACATTCATTATAATAGAAAGAAAAAATACCATTCTAGATTTCTAGTGCTGAGGAAGTCAACTGTCATCTGTCAAGGTATACAACATAACCATAGACGATTATGCTATTTGTCTATGATACAACTAACTCGAATATTAGTCTATGTTATACAGTGTTGCCATCTTTTTCTATGCTGATTATCGTACAAAGGCGTAAAAATTATAGTATTTCTAAAAAATATATAGTACAGGAACATTTTTTGTCTTGAATCCTTTAAAATTATAGTATTTTGGTATATTTGGCGTAAAATTATAGTATTTTACATTTTTCACAGAATTAAAATTATAGTATTGTACTATAATTATAGTACGGTTGGCATCACTGATGTTATAACCCTGGTTGGAATGACAAAGAAGAATACTATCTTAGGTATAACATTTAAAAAAGCGGCCAACTAAATTATTTCTGCCCAAATTTTAATCTATTCTGACACACAAATATTTATACTTGACATTAAACATTTAATAATTCCCTGTGCTTATTTAAATACTTTCTCATATATTATTATTTGAATACTTACCATTGAGCATTTTTTACTTGATGCTGATTTTAAATTATTCCCAAAGATTAATAAAATACTTTTATTAAGATACTTCCTGTTTTTAAATATTTATACTATTTATACGGAATAATTGGAAGCCTATCAATAATTGTTCCTTTACCCACGTTTACCTGTGTACGCGACTGATTTTATTGCGTTGGTAAGTTTTATATCGATCTCACGTATGGCTATAACTATTTTATCACCTGATTCTAGCAAGGTACTTTGTATGGAGTTGCGGTTAGCGAATACACAATATGCTACGATTACGTCAGTACTCTGAGAACTCAAGATTAAATGAGTCATATACCACACTAGATTTTGAGTGGTTGAAATTGTATTAATGCTTTATCAAATTTTACGTGTATCTTTCAACATTTATTTTAAGTTAAACCTGGTAAGCGGTGTATTAAAATTCATTAGTATCAATCATTGTAGAATTTCATAAATAAGTAGATAGTAACAACTTTGTACTTAGTAGAAATTACAAAGTTAGTAATATTTTGTATGCACAACGCGACATGTATGGGGAAATGCCTTGTCCGAATGGCGCGAATGTGGCTAGCGCATAATAACTCGCGCACATTCCAGGTACAGGTGACCTCATTGAGCCGTCCATATGCACTCACAGCGCTTGGACACAGTGAAGGGCGGGCAACGGGATGGCAGTGGCGTGTACAACTCAAACGTATAACCGTGTGTGATATCCCAAAAAAAAAGAACGTCTCGAAAAAATAAGAAGTCTATGAACATTTAACACACGGTTATATACGTTTGAGTTGCGCACGCCGCCGCCCGCCAACCACAACGTTCTTTCTTGCACACAGCGTGTCATCTCTCGCGCGATAAGTACAAACGATCGCCAGACTGTCGAGTACGCGTGTGTTGCGTCTCGTGTAGCCTGTAATGTCGACCGCTCGAGGCGAACTTATTTATGCCCATTCTAAAAATGAATTAAGTCACCTAGCTTGTACACTATCAAAAATATGTCCTGCCAGTATATCGCAACATATTAAATCTCAAAGGAGCCGTGGGTCACGATTGAATTGTCAGTCTTTCTTCTTGATTGTTTTTTTACCTCCATTCAAGAATGAACTACGTCACCTAGCTTGTTCACTGACAAATAAATGATAAGAATATTTTATCGATTTTTTAATTTATTTTACGTTGATTTATTGATTTATCTCCCTTTAGTAAATACTGCCTCGGCGGTACACAACGTACGTAGGAGTTCAAATATTTTATTAAAAATATGTTTTTTCTGTTATTTTTGCCGCTCCCTAAATTTAGCCGCTCGAGTGCTACCCATCCCGAACTTGGCGCACCCCTGGCCACACTACAAATTATTAAACAATATTATGGTTTACAAAATTCATGATGTTAGTAAAACTATACTTGCAACAGCGTTCAATAAATTGTTTCACCATTTGTAATTAGCAGTGTGGTCAAGTACCTAATATGTACTCTAAAATCAACCGATTGTTTTACAATGCAGGTCGCATTGGCCTGACTGTCTGTCACCTTGGTTTTTAATCTGTCCATCACAAATCACAATGACACTATACATGGTCAATCTCGAACAAAGTAACTACTTATATACCTACTACTGAACTGACCGAGTGACAGAATTAATATTGGTACCTATAGCAAGTAGTTATCATACTTGAAATATGATATTTGGTGTATCGAATTGTCATGGCCACCAAATACCACTAAGCGATGGTGCCCAGAGAACGCGTCGGGCGCGCGAAGTCGGCGAATGCAGTGTTTATTCATAACCATAATCACACGTCTCTTCCCGCGCATTACCCTTCACCTATGTACTAAGCGGCCCAAGCAGCACAAAATAAATATTATTACAGCGCCTCTCATAACAAAGCAATAAAAATATTATATTATTTCGGGGCTTGTAATTAAAATTTACGACGACATTATTCAACCAGCGAAATATAATGACACGGAATAAAATAAAACAATGACTTCTCTGTAATTAAATAATTACTTTCCGCCCGTCCATCGACGATGCCTCGCGCAGCGTGTTTTTGCTCGCTGTGTTCAATGAATGGACTCCATTGTATTTTCTTTCATTCGTATCGCCGAGAAGCGGTAATTCGCGAAAAAACGATGATTCATGCGGCGCGCGCGTATAATGCGTCGCCAAATCCAGTGGGCGCTGGCGTATTTGATTACGTTGTATTTTCGATGATTTATGCGCCACTTGTAGAAATTTTGCGCGAGCGCCGCACTCGCTGCGTCAATGGGCTTTATGCCTAAAATGTTAATATATTAATTGTGTATATTGAACACGTTCTCAGATTTATAATACGTTTTAAAACAATAAATACTAGACGTTATGTACATTTTAATTATTTTAGGTATCTGTACTATTATGTAATATGTACAATTTACATGTAATGTGATTCTCAAATTGATAATTTCTTGCTTGCGTATCATAAAATAATATGTAATATACTAATATAAATTATCTGGGACTTCGGAACCCATCTGCAAACAAACCAGGGCTATTATATGTACTTACAGTGGTGAGTGGTGGAGGTAGGCAGTTAAGATTCAACATAAACAGTGCGCACTAAACTTTGTCAGTCATATTATTTATAATATATATTCATTGAACTAAGAATACAATTTGCAGATGATTCTGGTTAGTTTTTTTTTTAAATATTCAATTAAGAAAACCCTGTCTAAACCAAACCATAATGAGTTAGGTATGCTAAGGGCGATCCGACAAAAATAGTGCCCACTTTTTCAGTTACTTATCTGTTTTTGTTGAATTAAGAATATACGATGGTGTTGATGATGTTGGTTAGTTTTTTTTATAAATTCATTACGCTCTGCCTAAACCAAACCATAATCTAATTAACTATTTTTTTATTCGACGAATAAGACACAAGATTTGAGAATTTAATATTCTATATATTGAATATACATAATTTGAAAACATCTCATGCATACTAGAAAAAAATATTTTGTAGATAAAAATACGACACCCGATGGGACTTAAAATTATATTTTAGATGCAAATTACGTTTTACAAAAAAAATATTCACTTTGTCTTCACTTTGTTCACTTAAAAGTCCATACACAGTTTAAGGATTTCGAGAAGGTGCCATTTACCGCAGCTGGACATGCTAGAGATTATAGAAAATGCAGTACCTAATAGTTATGTTATATTTTTCGATTACATCCCTGACATCGTATCCGGAAATTTGTACGTAAACAGTTCACCGCAGGACACTTATTCGTGCGCCGCAGTACGTGAAACATGAGTTCGTGTAACATTTAATCAAATGACGAGTTCTTCGTTGAACATTTCACCGTGGAGTATATTTGTACGTTTGCTACAACATGTGGCGAATTTTATGAGATGTTTTTTACTAGGTTAGGTTAAAGTTAATCTAATCGGAACAGTACTATTTGCAAACTATCGCCGCATTTTACAAATGTATTCCACGGTGAAATGTTCAACGAAGAACTCGTCATTTGATAAAATCTTATACAAACTCATGTCTCACGTACTGCGGCGCACGGATAAGTGTCCTACGATGAACTGCATACGTCCAACCTACATGTAACCCCCTGACATAGCTCACTACCAATTTTTACGATGAATATTTAGCAGTAATTTGTTGTTTCCATATGGTCTTTCCACTTCTTCAAATTCACATTGAAAACACAATACGCATTTTTGACAGCTGCAGGATCCAATCTTTATTGGTGTGAAATAATTATTCAATATTTTTCATTCAAATCTCTCAAATTAATTTTAAAATTAAACTGTAACAATTGGTCCGATCTAGAATCGATATTGTATAATTCTAAAGCATAATTACAGTATGAAAATAGACCGCTTTGAATAATGTACAGTTTTTTTCAATCGATATTTAATTTAGCTTGCATATTAATTTACCATGTTTCATACAAACCTTTCAAAAACGAAATATTAATAATTTCATATCTATGAACCGTGAATAAAATAAAATATTACTCTCCATGGTCTCCATGAACCAATAATATTAGGTACAATTCATTTAAAGCTATCAATTGAACATTATACATAAAAATAATTATTTATTTATAATGGTTTATTTTGTATTCCGGATGTAAAAAGTCATTAAATAATGCTAAACCATCATTCAAAATCAATATTTTTACCATGCTAGATTCGTAATAATATATACCTACAAAATGCTAGGCTACTATATTCTAGAATGATATTTTAAATGTGGCTTTGCTAATTTCGATTTTTTTTAAATATACTTTGAGATGTAAGATAATGAATGTCATAACAGTAGCCGATAAAACGAGTATTGTTTGCATTAGATACGCGCTCGGTATTTATTTTATTTAGAAAAAGAGTATTACAGCATTACAGCGATTGGCCAATGCGCCATAATACATAATAAATACAAAATTATAAAAATATCTTAATTACAAATAACAACTAATATAACAATAAAGTAGAAAAGACAGCATGTGTATATGTAAACATGATAATATATACAAATATAAATTTAACCTATTTAACACATCCACAAACATTATATTCATACATTTTAATCGACGATTATTTATGTAAAAATTGATTTGAATCTAAAATTTTCTTGAAGTATTTACCTAGAGATTTTTTAGCCACGGTAGCGTAAAATCACATGAAAGAAAGCAATACGTGCCAATTCGTCAGAAAATATGAAACGTGAGAAGGTATTCCTTTCGCAGAAAAAAATACATACTTACCTGAAAATAATAAGACATACATATTAATTGAAAATACAAGTGGATGAAGGTGTTACGTTACATTTTATGACAAAGTCTTTTTATTGCGTGGATGAAGGTGTTATGTACCCATCTTTCATATGGATGTATCAAACATCTTAAAATAATCATTGGTCTGGCATTACGGCAAGGGATGAAGGGACTATGTTACTTTATTTTTTTTTAGTTTTAGTTTTATTTTGTTATTTTTTCTAGTGGATGTAGGTGTCATGTAAACGTTTTTATAAATAAATTACACATTTGAAGATTTTAACAAACTATTTCTGACGTTAGTAAGATTGTGTAATCATTAGTTACCATTTGAATACATCACTAGTTAAATTATCCTCAACTGAAAAAATATGTCAAAAAAACTTTGACCTCAATTTACTCAAAACTTTGATTTTGTAACATATCTCCTTCATCCACTTGTGTCTTCTTTAATTTAATAAAACATTCAAAACAAGTGAAATTATTTTTCCTGTCATTTTCTCAGTTCTAAAGAACTAATCACTATTTCTATAGTTTTCTAAAAATGAATAGTTTTATTAGTAGGTAAATATTTTCAGTTTGAAAGTTTTTCGTATCTTTAACATGTTTTAAACGGGTAATTTGCAATTAAATAGTTATAATAACGATTTACTCCACACAACGTTTTTTTCACATACGTATATAATCAGTGGCGAGGTATGAGGGTAGGTATAAGATAAAACCAAACCATAATAGTTTGGGTATGCTATGAGAGATTCAACAACAATAATGCACACTTTTTCAGTCGTACTTTTTGTTTTCGTTGAATTAAGAACACATATTACAAATATTGATGATAAGTTTTTTAATCTAAATCAAGCCATAACTTATATTTAAAATTATGTATGATTTAATGGCATAATTTGAATATTTTATAGATAATATTACTAGATTTACTATTATCTATTATGGCTTGGTGTATGTGTTTATTGAATTTTAAAAACTAACCTACACTATCTGCCTTGTAGTCTTAGTTCAATGAAAACAAATTCGTATGACTGACACAGTTTAGTATTCACATTATTATTATTAACCTTTCACCACTGGTTTATTATATATTATTATTAATTATTATATACATTGCTACTAATAAGCTCTCGCCCCGTTACTTATATTCTTCTTCTTATTGTGCCATCCCCTAACGGAGGTCGGCAACCATCAAGGCGATCTTATCTTTGTCGTCTGCTACCTGGAACAGTTCAGTGGAGCTACACTCGTACCAATCACCGAAGTTCTTAAGCCACGAAATGCGGCGCCGTCCTCTGCTACGCTTACCGTTGATCTTTCCTTGAATGACAAGTTGGGGAATGCTGTACTTTTGTCCTCTCATAATGTGGCCGAGGTACTGTAGTTTCCTGGTTTTGATACCACGTAGAACTTCTCGGTCCTTCCTCATTCGATTGAGAGCTTCAACATTTGTCACCCGGTCAGTCCAAGGAATTTTGAGGATGCGTCTATACAGCCACATCTCGAAAGCTTCAAGTCTCCGTGACATCTCTTGGTTTAGCGTCCATACTTCCATACCATAGAAAAGAATTGAGAGAACATAACAACGTACAATACGTACCATACGCTACTTATATATACGTTACTTATATATTTTCTTTTAATTTAGTTACCAGTTCATTTAATCAAATTTTTATCATTGTAACAGCATATAACCAACTTTACTAAGTACGACTATTTTCTATAATCTATGCTATTATCTATGGTTGTTTTCTGATATCTATGAATCTATGACAATTCGTAGGAGTTTATAGAATCGTGATACGATCGT
Source organism: Rhyacophila brunnea (assembly GCF_057557595.1). Taxonomy (NCBI): domain Eukaryota; kingdom Metazoa; phylum Arthropoda; class Insecta; order Trichoptera; family Rhyacophilidae; genus Rhyacophila; species Rhyacophila brunnea. The sequence continues at coordinate 13,999,237 of NW_028232893.1, read as the reverse complement.
TATCGACCCACGACATTATTCTGTGTGTACTTAAAAGGTCTATTGTCTCGATTACAAAATGGAGTCTCGATTAAATAGAGCGTTTTATTTGATTCGCGTTGGCCTCTTAATGAAATTTATTTTATTGCCATTACAGAAAGAACCATAGAGAACAATAATTATACTTATTAAGGTAAAAATATATACACATTTCCTTAACTGAAGGTAATTATTACTTCATACTCAATAGACGTAAAACTTCTCTAGTAGGTAGGTATTTATTAGGATTTTTTAACTGCACATCAATCTAACTAACCCTTCCAACCACGTACGAAAGAGCAAGTGCATGGTTATTTAAAAAATATATATGTATTCTAAGTGAATCAAAAATAGTTTAATATTATTATGATATGTATCTATAAAAATATTCGATAATCGCATTGCATCTTTCAATATTTTTATACACAGATTTTATTTGACATGGTCACAAAAAAAATTGGAAAAATATAAAAGTACCTACCTACTTACTATTCACAGAAGTGAATCTTTGTATTCGTTCCTTCATTCGCCGCATTTATAATGTGCCGCCCATATACATCGCATGAACTGTCTACCGCAGCTGGACTTTGCTGAGTCAGTACTTCTAGTTCCAAGTTCAAAAAAAAGAAATCTAGTCGTCATATATTTTTCAGGAGTGTTTTCAAATTATGTATGTTTATTAAAACAATGTTACCTTTTTAAATCTTGTGGATTAAAAAAATAGTTTATTAAAAGTTGTAATATTTGAATTAGTTCCTTTATTCACCGCCCTACCCCTATGCTTCGCATGACCTGCCTAACCACACTAGACGTCCCTACTCCCAAGTAAGGCTGCAGACACACGGCATTGCATTAGACGTGCGTCGACGCCGGGCTACTGCAATGCCGTGTATCCGCAGCCTTATATATCAAAATTATGAATAAATAAGTTCGCTTTTCTTGCGGATTACAGTAAGGCTAAACGTCTATGAAAGTCCTTTGAACCAACTTTTGTTTTTTATCAAAATCGCTCATAAAGGCAAACATATGAGGCGCATATTAAAAACCCGTTCTCTCGGACAGTCATCACATTGCAGTGTTGCCATTGTTGAAGCAGCAACTGTCGGCTCTCGCGGGCATCATTGAAACCTGATTTGGCAAATGAATTGGCCGACCGGTTCTCCGGCCCGTGTCCCCGGAGCCTTGGGGGGTGACGTCACCGGTCGTGATCGTGATGCATGCGCGATCATCGTCACATCATCATCGGCGAGGAGTCACGACGATCTTTCATGACTCTAATTCGAAATGATGTCAGGAGAAGCCAATTCGAAATTCAAATTTATGTAGATCCATACATTTTTATTAATTTTTAATATGTTTATTTTATTTTCTTTTAACATTTTGCAAGTGCAAGTACGTGATAACAAAAATTTGGAGTGATACTGACACCGGTTAGTAATTGAGATAAATTAATACTACTTTTATTTAAAATACAAAAGCCGATTGCTAAAACTATAATACAATTTATAAAGCCTTTCAGTGAGGGTTGTAAGAACCGCTGGTTAATTTCGTCACAAGGACACACATAGCTAAGCGGTCAGACACATAGACGCGAATCCCTGTGTTGTATTTTTTTCAAAAAGGTTTTTTCTGGTGATTATATTATATTTCTCAAATTATGTATATTATAATATTGTTTTCAAATTATGTATATTCAATAAAGAATGTTACATTCTTAAATCTTGTGAATCATTCATTGAATAAAAAAATGTTCATATCATGTTAAGTAAGATAAATATATAACGATCAATGAAGCGACCTCGTGCGAAGGTGGGTACTTCAGTTAGCTTTTTTTAACATTTTACATCTCACAATATAATGGGGCTGATTCGTTTTCTATGTAAATTTATCAAAAATATGTTTCAATTATATTACAAAATTGGACCAACAATATTTTCAATTCCATATATTTTTTTAAGTATAAAAAATATATTGTATAAGTATAATCTTTTTAACGCTACAACAGCCCACAGCCCAATGATAGTAGTGTAGTGAAATTATTGTAGTGTAGAAGTGAAACAATTACAAGCACCCAGGTTTTGAGAAAATCACATACAAATATTGTGGGGAATCGAACCCGGAGCTCCCGGATGAAAGGCCAGTGCCTCTAATCATCTTCAGAACTGCCTATGGTATATTTGGACCATTCTGTGTCCTTCCATGTACCTCCTATGTATTTTTTGTCTAAATTTACTGTTACAAAAGGCAGAAGCATCTTTATTACCATAATATGCGCAATTTTAAAAGTTTTTTAGGTTAAAATTGTATTTTTCCATGTTTACTAAATGTAAGTATTGTAACTCACTGGGAATCGCACCTGGAGCCCCCATATGAGAAGCCTACTACTACAATACTGTCGTAGGGCCTCACTGTCATCGTGTTACTCTTAGGTTTTCAATCGGTTTTGAATTTAACGTCATAATTATTTAGCATGCACAAGTTAGTACTTGAAGAATGTATCGATTAAACACTCTGTTGCATGGATATTAATAATAACACATAGTACTATATTTCATGCCCTCCTCCTACCCATCGCCAAAGTTAAAAACAGTGTGATACTCTAAAGTAGCATTAGTAGCATTATCCAAATGATGTTCGAGGTAAATTTAATATATTATACATGACAGGTGGAGATGGGGCAACTCAAATCATGGTATATATTCATTGTATGTTTAACGATTTTTTAATACATCCAATTGAATTGTGGTTAGTTGTCGGGTTGGGAATAATTAGTTGTCGAGTATTGACACACTACTAGTAATCAATAATTACATCCTACAATGACATATTTTAAAATATTAACACTCTAGAACTAAAATAGCGACTCAGGCGAGTTTTTTTTACTATTAGAGCAAATTTGTAATGTATGTTTATCGCAATTACCTGGTTGATCTGCCACGCCGGGCCCCCCTAAGTCTAGCCCCCCAAACTCGAGTCCTATCAGCACCCCCCTTGTGGGGGCCATGTTATGTTTTATAATATGCATGAGATTCCCAAATACGTTATAGGCTATATATTGCTCGTTTGTATGCGTAAGTGCAAATGTTATTTGTTGGTTAGCGGCATCACGATGTGACGTCATAATGTGTCATGGCGTACAAATAATTGCAAGCTTTTAAAATTTCATTCCCCGACTATTAATTTAAAATTTTTAAATTGTAAATTGTAAATGTGTCTGAAAGTGTGCGAACGGTACCATATAAATGTAATAATTATACATGAATAATTATTATGAACCTTAAATAATTTATCAGCCATTTTATCACATTTATTTTATAATTATTCTACTGTACGAAAGGATAAAGTATTGCCAGTAAACTTTTCCATTTGGTGGCAATACTGAATATTATTATGACTAACTTCATAATTATGAGATGTCAAAACAGAATAAGAATAAATGACAGAAAATGCAAATGATTAAATAATAATATGTAATTATCTCTGTATAATATTATCATTTATACCAATCACCGTATGACACTATTGATGTTTCTAGTGTATTTGAGAGTTGTGCCTTGTTTATTACAGTTATCGGTTAAACAGCTTATAAAGAATTTGGGAATCTCATACATACGGCCCTTAGTATTTAGATATTAATGAATAATGTCATGTCTGCGAACCCTAGTTAGTAATCTCTGTCTATGATACTATGACAACTAATAATAACCATCTCTTTGTTCACCGGTTAATTTCGGCAAAAAAATGTCGTGAAGAGTTATTTTTGTTGTCTTTTCTTCCACATATATAAATATATATATATCTGCCGGTGTTTTGAATTGAATTCAAAATGCATGAGTCCATATTACGAATTATGAATTACGAATTATCGTTCCGCGATTCTTCACACAATGGTGAATAGACAACTGTTATGGTTACGGTAAAAATAATATAATAATTTCACGGAACATTTACCGGGAGAAAAAATAGTCCACACTGTTATTATGTGAAGGTATTAATTAATGAATGGTAATTAAATGCACACTGAAAAGGCTATTTCCAACATGCAATCGGATTATTCCAACATATTAACAACGGCTAAAATATAGATAGTTTTCTAACCAGCGTTGCCAACCTTTTTCTTGTCAGATCTAGTATTTTTAACAGGAATTCGAATTCGACTCTAATACCATATAATTTACAATAATTAATAAGTATTTTAAGCATTGATTTTTATCGGTAATATAGTAATCTTTATGTTATTAGATACATATGAATCTAATACCTACCGTTACATGTTTCCACAAAGATACAAGATCTGATGAATAGGAATATATGAATTTCTATTAAAACCGAAATTAAAATAGTTCAGTATTAGTAATATTATTAATACCTAATGATTACATCAATAAGTAACAAAGTAATATTAATACTAAATCATACAAGTTATCAAAAATAAGTCCTATCTACTATTTTACCCTAGCTATAACCTTATTCTAAATTGCACTTAATACCTACACATATAAAAAATCATTATGGATATAGAGAAAATTCTTGTAATTAATTCTGAACTGCAAATTATGAAAGCTAAGCGAAGAAAAAATCGTCACTTCTGGCAGAAACACTAATTCGAAAAAATGACATATTGAGTTAGTACCAAAATGTTCCTTATTTCAAACTTTACCGTCTGGAAACATTCTTAATAAATAAACAGTCTTTATTTTAAAGTCATCCTTTTTACGATTACTTAATAAACTCACATGATAAACCATTATTTCAAACATTTTAACAACTTCAAAGTCAAATTATTCAAAACTAGTATTCTCCAGTTAGTGTGTTCTGCCAGAACAGAGACGAAATATTGTATGAATGCCTGTATAAGTAACGATATAGGTAGGTACCTAGGTACATGCCCAAGAACATAATATAATAAATGTGCATCAATACCAGTGGCGTGGGTTGATATAAATAAGGAGTTCAGTTGTTATATAGATAATAATGCTGGCTAACTATCATAATATATTCTGTCATTAAAGTGCGGTAAACTTAATAATCAACCAAATAATCAGACCAGACAACTAAAAAACCTCGACGAATTTAGACTGCTTGTCTGTTAACCAGCCAGCTGCACTTTTAACCAAAAATGAAATGTTGGTGGCATGTTATTATAAACTTATTAAGCATGTTTTCTATGCTCACGAAATATTTCAAACTCCTAAATCTATAAATGAATGGGCTGTTGATCTTCACACTAAACAGCCAACTGCAGGTGCCAAATTTCCAATATCGTAAATGGAACAACTCCACTATTTATATAAAAATGTTCTTTAAATATGAAAAGGAAGCTAAAATAGTATATTAATTCAAAGTGAACCCTATTAATTGTGAAAAAATAAATATTTCCAAGTGTATTTTGTAAATTCTTAAATTCCGTTCGATATTTAAATTATTAAGTTTTTTCTCCTTTCTGAACAATTTACCCAAATGGAGTTAGCCGGCTTGCAGATTAACTAGTCGATTTGGCGTATAGCGCTAAATCTAGCATTTTCATTTTACACCGCAAACAGCTTAAAAATTTTCATAATAATGCTAAATTTACATGAAAATCAACATGATGGTTTTTTGTACATTATATCTTAATCTGTAAGTAAATGAATGTTACCTACATATGAAATGATGACAAAAGTAAGTTAATTTTAAATACATGTAGGTATAAAATAATAATTCATTTCCTTTACATGGGGGTTTGGGACGGATTTTGAAGATATTTGGTGTAAGGGAAAAATATATTATATATAATACAATAATTATGTATTTGTCACTTGAGATTTTTAATAATATTTTTATATCTCTTACCTACTTATAAGAATTGTTGAGTTAGGTTAGTTTAGGTTAGGTAATTAAAATAAAGCACAATGTGTTTACTTATTTCACATAACAATGTTTAAGGACCTGTTTCGTCCAACTCAATGGGACATCGATAATTAAATTTATTAGTAAATGCAAGTTTCTACGTTAGTCTACGTTAATAGGTAGGTGATCTAATTTATTGTATCCATTTATTATATAAGTTAGAATTAACTGTATTCGTTGTCAGTGTGTATTTACCTTTTTGTGAGTGCACGTGGTACCTGAAGATGCCAAAAAACAAAACCCGTGCCGTAAAAATGACTCAAATGGAATATGTAGTATAAAACTTTAATCCATTAGAATTTAAATTCAAATTTCATCAAGTACCCTCGGTCGATAGTATTAATAGTCAACGGTCAAACTAAAATTTGGAGTGATCCTGACGTCAGCTATGAATAATTAGGTACCTATTATTTTTACCTTGAATGAAATCACAAAATACCGTATGCCATTTGTAAAGCATTTCATATGTATGAATATTAGTTAATTTTGTCATAATTAGTTAGGTAGAAAACAGGTGAATTCAATGAAAAACTACTAAAAATTAAATATATTAAGTATATTATTTTTAAGATGAGGTTTTTAGAAGCTGTTGGAATTATTCATAATATAATATTTTTATAATGTTGTATTTTTCCGTTGCTTTAATCTATAGCTCACCGATGTTGCACTGCCAACATAATAAGAAACGGTAGGAATTCATATCGAATACACATTTGACGCAATAAATAGTGCTACAGCGAAACAGTAAAATGTCTACGGTCCTCCAAGTTTATCGCGCAACGCCCGAGCTCTTGCTATAAATTTGGATTAATGTTTCGTTCGTGACTGTTTGCGAGGCTTTCGCATAGTGACGTGCCCCGTACAATCTATCAAACGGATCGCTACAATTAATTTATTTTCAATTCGAATTAAAATATACCTACTGAGATATTGGAAAAGTGAATTATCATCCAAGCTTACTATAACCCTCTAATTCAGGCACACGGCGTTTTTTTTTTTTTTTTTTTAATTATATGGACATTTATTTATCTTTAAATCATTTATTATCCGCCCTAAACAATGTATGGCCTATTGTAATAATAATATGGCTTTTGGTTGACATACGTTAAGTTATATAATAAATCTCTTATATTTAGATCTTTACATCAATCAGTAATCACAGAAGCAATTAACGAAAAAGACTTTAAACCATATAAGTTAGTAAATAGCTTTTTCCATTGTCTCAGCAATAATTAAAGAATTCAATCAAACTAACTCAAATTAGTTACATTTCTTTTGGAATTAGTTAAAAGAATTTTACATGTAGATTGACGCATCTAATATACAGTATGTCTCATTTTATGATGTGAATTATTAATCCTTGGTGAAAATACATTGCAATATTATGTAAGTGGAATGCCATTTAGTAATTATACATAATGTCACCAGATAAATGCGTCAGTGTGCCGGCACTGTGCAGTTTGTGTTTTATCCAGGTTGGAGTTAAATAAAAATGTATACATCAGCGTCTCTAAATTATATAAAAATTATTACCTGTCGTACTTTCTCGTTTTAGCATAATATTCTATCCTTATTTCTTCAGGGATATGAGACCCACCACGAGGGCAGTTTTTTATTTTCCATAATTTGGACAGCTTTCCAGACGTGTCTGTTGGACCACGGGAATAAATAAAATATTTTTCTGGATAGATTTGATCATTAGATTGATAATTGTTTTAACTTTTAATACCTACGTAATATTGTTTTGACATTTTCAAGGGTTGTATAGACAATAACAGTGAGTTTATTATACTATAATATTCCAAATGTCTCTAACATGTGCCTACCCATCCAAAAAACAGGTAACTCCACTCCGTCTGCTCCCACCATAGAACGGATTAAATATATATAAATAGAAAAGATAGTCGACATGGAGCGATGATTTGAAGCTTATTTCAGTTTATGATTTAATGACGGTTGGGCTTTATGAAGAAAAACAAATCCCGCCTGAATGTTTTCAAATATGAGCGTTTCATTTATGGAAAATAACATATTACAAAAGACGTGTTTAAGTTTATCTCTACACTCGTTAATTATTAACCATTGTTTTATCATGAGCCAGAAAGCAACCCATTTTGCATTATTTTTGTATTCCCTGATTCCCATCCTATTCAAGAGTTTTCGCGAGTATGCTTTATATAAGTAAGTATGCTTTTACAAAGATATTTCTAGTATACTTACATACTCGATTGTATTATGCTCGAATATTTATTAACTTAACGTGGCAAAAGTGCCGTGGTCGTATTGTATTTCAAATACCAGTTCGTTCAAGAACCCCTAAATATATGTAACTAGGTACATCTCTACTTTTTGTATTATTTATTTTGCGGTTATGGATTTCAGCTCTCATATTTTATTTACCTGGTCCAAATATTGTGTTTACATTGTGTTTGCTTAATATTATTGTAGGGTTTAATTTCAAAGCCGTCCATGTCCGCTTTTCAAAAAAAATATTAATGTCTGAATTGGCGGTTTCTTAATTCAAATCTGCGGTCAATAACAAACCATGTGGGTATCGTAAAGCCTATTAAACAATAGGAAGACATTAATTTATATGAATTTAATAGATTTTCCGCTATTCGTTTCCGCCATCGCTGTAAATCACAGGTATACTCGATGATATTATTATAGTATGTCGTCTTTTTCTCGTTCATAATTCCACTCCTAGAAAGAGTTTCATATTACTATGGTTATGGTGACTAACAAGATGATGACCACTGTCCAAATTTGTGTCATTTTTCTGAAAATACCTTATAATATAATATCTGTATTGAATTATTGTAACGCACGAGAGAAAACATTTGAAAATGTGTGAGAGAGTGAGACAAAGAGAAGGCATATATTTGAAAAAACTGAAGAATCGTTTATTTTAATCGGGTCGTGAAAGAAATCAAATGACACTGACAACATATCGAGTGATTGGAGTATCGAAATATTTGTGTGTTATCTAAGAGATTTAAAGGTAATTATAATAGGGTTAGGGTGTTGTGACCTAATGTAACCATATGCAATATACATAATTAATCAAAAAATAGAAACATGGATAAGGAACAACCATCAGCTAAGCGTCGTCGCTTGACAAATGTACAAGTTTAACGATGGCGTGCACTTAAAAGTTAGGAGACTCTACCATATAATATACTCTGCCAGGCTGATGCTGCAACTGACAGTCAAATAAGAGTAGAACAAAGAGAGTCCCAGGGATTCCGCGTCAATTTGATTTTTTAAAACGAACTTCCCGGTTTATTATTCCATACCAAGGATTCATTCTCTTTGTAATAGTTAATTTTTTGACATGTTCAATACCTCCTCTCAAGCTATCATGCACTGCAATAAATGATTTCTGGTGTCTATCTACTAAACTTTTTTTCATAATGTGATATTATGTTTTTTTTTAATATTATTGTATTTACCATTTTTACATAACATTGAACGAGAAATTGTATTTTGTTATATAAATTTTACACCCACGATTACTTAACGATTTACGCGTTGGCTTATAATGTCATGGGAGGGATTCGAATCCTGGGTCTGGGAAATACGCAAATTGTCTTTCAATTTGTGTTTGCGGTTAGACTATGAGCGACATAGCGTCGCTGTAGGATTGGTTTCCTGAATAGACCAAATGTTTAGGAGACGAAAAACAAATTTCATAATCCTATATTTAAATACATGGAGATATTTAAATAGTCATTTTTACAGTATACGAATGATGTATTCAATTACAAAGTGATTTAAAAAAAGGATGGTTCTAGTCCGTTTAGATACAAAAAAATATTCTGCATTAAAAGGTCGATTTTGACAAAATGGATATTCGGGAAACCAATCCTATAGTGACGATAGGTTGAGCAAGTAGCTAACATCCATTTCAATTAAAAACAAAAAAAATCTGTTGTTGCAAACCACCACGCTGTAAAGGTCCATATTATGATCCTATTGGGATCGGTCATACTCAAAAGAAAGAAAGAAAAAAATAAATGTTATCTGACTATTATTTTCTACATAATATTATTATTATATGTGTTCTGTTTTACTGTTATATATTATTTTGTTTCATATGTTCACGCGCCATTTATAAATAAATAAATCTGGATCAAGACATCATGTGCTATTTCACAAAACGTATGTTGTATAGTGACGTCCTTAGACAAAATGCCGCCCCTAGGCAGTGCCAAAATACCGCCCATTTATTTATATGGTACTGTAATAATGGGGTGCATCTTTAGTTTCGACGGCCAACGCTACTTCCGTGCGCACTGGTTAATGAATGCGTCAGACTGTAATTATTCGCAATTCTGCACGTGTCGTTACCAATACCAAGGACGTCGAAATGCAGCTGTTAAACCTTTTGTGTTAATTAATACATTTTGTTTCCAACCAGTGAGCTGATTTTTTTAATGGACAGATATTTTCGTTATTACTTAGTTTATGTAGATATTTTTATATATACAAAATGATTCTCTTCGATTTGCCGCCCTTCGAGTAACTGCCGCCCCCAAGCGACGCTCAATCTGCCTATCCCCACGGGGCGTCACACTGTGTATAGTAAAAAACTTCAACCTATGTATTTATATTAAAAATGATAATTTATACTAGAAGCAGGTAGAGTATTTTGAAAAATAATGTCAGTTAATTACGTCGAATGACATCAGAAAAATATATGAAATAATATGTCATAAAACGGGAAATTTCGCTGCTCACTAAATCACCGAGCGGAATTTGCCGAAATGTCATTTTCATAGAAACGTATCGTCATTATTAATACAATACATTTCACATTGAATAGACTGTTGATTTAGATTGTTGGTTAATTTAATGTCAAAGAATCACACAACTTGTTATTGAAATCAATACTGCTTCTACGACTAATAAAGATTTTGTCTGACAGTAATTAAATACCGATTGAATTGTTTATGTAATTTGTATTAATATATTTTATTTAAATAGACAGTTAATTTATTAAATTTACGACTTTTTTTGAATTGTTTAATAAAACAGTTAAAACTAAAATATAATAATTACAAGATAAAAAGAATTGTTTATATACCACGTTTTTAAATTTTCTGTTGAATCATATAAACTTGTCAATTCTATGTATTAATAAATACTTTTTTTGTGCTTGATAGAAATACTGAATAAATATAGAATAATGAAATGTCATTTTGACATTTCATATTGATTTCTATAGTAATATTAATAATTTAGTTATATTATTAGTATATATTAATAATTTAGTTGCTATGACCCACTTAGCAACCAACAATAATAACTTTCCATACAACATAGAATTAACTGAAAATGAATTCAATTCTGCTTAAAAATGGCTAAAAGTATTAAAAGAATGTATTCTAATATATTCTAATATATTCTAAAAGTTTCAAATATCTAGCTAGTCGGGAAGTTAGTTAAAAATCTTCAATCGTCCAATACAAACCTTGGACAAACAAGAAAAATTTATACTGGACAAACAAGAAAAAATCTGTACCGGACAAACAAGAATACGAGCTCATAAAAACGTGGTAAAATACGTTAAAAGAACAGGGTAGGTATAACAAAAGGCAAATAACATTTTCATTCGTATTACCGTAGTAATACCAACACCTGGTACGCTACTAAAATAATTGACAGGGAAACAAAAATTATAGTAATCATTAAAATCTGCATGTCTAGTTCGCTTAGGTATAATAAATGATTCTAAATATCAATGCAAAAGCGACAATGGAGATAAAAATCATGTTGATTGGCAATGTCCGCTTTTAATGTCATTGGCTTTATGATGGTCAAAGATGAAGACTCTGAATAAGAAAAAAAAATAATAAATAAAAAATAACAATTACAACGTAATTTTGAGATATTTATAGCTCAGTCACACATCAATGCGTTTTTGTGTATCCAAAAAAAAACTGAGAAAGTATCATGCCAATATAAATTATAATACCACACGATTTAAGCTAACATGTAATATTATGTACCTACCCGTTAGGAATGATTTGTTTTTTATAATCAAAAAAGTCTATAAAAATGTACAGATGAATAAGCCTCAGCTGACACTTTTTTGTTTTACTATAATTATTGCAATTGTCAAAATAAATCTAATTAAATATATTACATAATTAGAAAACATTATCCCTGAATTGGCTTTCATAGAAAAAAAAATAGATTTTAAATAATTTTATCCTAGAGTGCAGATTTAAATCACAGTAGATGGCTAGTTAATAAATCAATCAATAGACAAAAATGATAATTCTGTATTTTATAGGTTAGATTGTTTATTGTATGGTTACCATAGCTACAGAAAAAACCAAGACGTCATATATTCAGTTAAATTCTATACATACAGCGATTTTCTAATACTTGACCAGTAGATACCCTATAGACTCAATCACTTAGATATATTGTGTAATAGAATAATTACTATTCAATGTACTATTATTAGGTGACTAATGGACGAATTCCTTCGGAAAACTGAAAGTAAAATGTTGTCTTAATAGGACAGAAACTAAGTGCTTTGGCAATGTGGTCTTATTAATGCCTAGGTACTAGTTGCGAATTGCAATAATTGAGTTACTGAGTACCTACTTAAGAAGTACAAGCGCACCTTTGATCAAGTTGAGTATATCGTCTCCAAAGTTAAAATTTAATAAACGATTGTAAATTATTCTATATAACTGTGTTAAACATATTATAAATGACATCTGATCTGATAAATCTGGTTGTTAAATTAAACACTTGTATTACGACTCAACAATTGAATGTGTATGTTTTAATTTTATTTTTTACAATTTTTCCACTTGCAAATGCTGTTTTTATTCTAACGGATATATTATAAGCGTGCCAACTTACCGTTTTTCTTTTCAGATCTAGTATTTTTTGAATTGGCACCTAGCTCGCAAAACATGCAACATGCGATTAATTATTAAAATTCAAGTTCCTAATAATGTGGTTGCGTTACAATTTGAATGCTTTGGTATCGGTACAAGTCGACGTGTTTAGTTTTCGGAATGGTTAATGTATATATCTAGTAATAAATAAAAATATTACCACCCATTCATAACGAATATATATATATATACCTGTATATATTCTTGTAATACTACAAGCCATGAGGCCCAATGATAGCAGTGTAGTGAAACAGTACTTATTTAGTAATATAAGTGAAATACTCGCAAACACCCAGAGCTTGAGAAAATCACGAAAATATATTGTAACCTCACCGGGAATAAAACACGGAGCCCCGGATTAAAGACCAGCACCTTATGCCCTGGACTGCAAATGCTACCAAATTCAAATATATCTATGTAACATCTGCATGTTTAATACCGAATTTAAGAAATTTACTAAAATTGAGAAACTGAAGTAAGTAACAACGATGTGAATTTTGCTACAAAATAATCTGCAATTCGATTTGATTTAATCATTAGTATTATTTAAGTTCTATTTATCATATTCATTTTCATTTATTTTGACTCCTTCTGTAATGAGCCAAAACGTCTTTAGTTCAATATAAAGAAAATTAAAGAAATAACCATTAAAAACATGTCACATTTTTAATTGATTTTTTAAAATTAGGTATAGAATAGACAATAAAGGCTTTAGCATACTTCTTAAGAAGTGTTCACTATTTACCTAACTGCTTATCATAAAAACAATAAAAACTGACCATATTGGATTAGATTAATTAATTAGCACCACATTGATTCTGTTGCGATAACTGTAAAATAAATATTTACTTATTTATAAAAATGTCTACAATGAAACCGTCATAAAAATAAGTTATGTCATTACTGTATATTAGAACCGTTATACATATTGTGTCAAACGATCTAAAAATTTCTGTTACGTACATGAAACTCATGGTTCGTTAATGACACACGGTTATTGATTTCATGTAAAAAGTGTATTTTTCAATGTCACTCTAGAACTTGTCAAAGACAGAAACGTCCAGCAATAGTAGTCTACGTTCAGAAAAATCAATAAAGTAGGTAGATACCTAGGATAATATTATAAAATATATATATTATTTTATATATATAAGGGGTATTTTCCGACATACGTTTCTTTATTTTTATGTAACTACCTATTCCAAAATCAAAACGCATTATTCTGATAACCACCCATTTTATACAAGATTAAAAAACATACGAATGCCAATCCCATCTTCTGTCAATTGCATACACCTTACACACTACCTACGTGTATATGACTTTTTATTCTCTTATGTCATTCTCTTATGTCAGTTTTTATTAGCTCGTATTCTTGTTTGTCCAATACAAATCTTTTTAAAAACGATTTTTAACTAACTTCCCAACATTATTATTTATATTACAAAAAGATGATTATTATTACAACGTTTTTCTTAGCTCGTATTCTTTATTTGTCAGGTGGTTCTTTGTCCAATACAAATCTTGCAATCGATTTTTAACTAACTTCCCGACTAGCTAGACATTTGAAACTTATAATAATGTATCAGAACACGATGACAATGCATTCTTTTAATACTTTTAGCCATCTTTAAGCAGAATTGAATTCATTTTCAGTTAATTCTGTCTTGCATGGAAAGTTATTTCGGAAAAAATTCGTAAAAAGTAAAACACTATTATTGGTTGCTAAGGGGTCCTAGCAACTAAATTATTAATATATACGTGCGTTACTATGGAAATCAATTTAAAATGTCAAAATGTCATTTCAGTATTCTATATTTAACAATTTATTCATTATTTCTATCAAGTACAAAAAAAGTATTTATTAATACATAGAATTGTCAAGTTTATATGATTCAACAGAAAATTTAAAAACGTGGTATATAAAAAGTTCTTTTTATCTTGTAATTATTTTAAATCATATCGGAATAAATCGGGTGCCTTGAGAATTTTTAAATGTGTTTCCTCTGTCTACGTATGATAAATTTTCATGCAGATTTAGTCCGAGTTTAGTTAGATCTAAGAATTAATTATTATTAATCTAACAAAATTGCATATGGAGTGGGTAAGCTAAGCAAGCTGCTTCAAATAGATTCAAATACACTAAATCAGCATATTGTGTAATTATCTTATCGAAATGATTGGACCGCCTTGGTGGGATGTGATGATATTATTGGTTCAACCGAATATTATGTAACTTGGGTGCCTTCAAAATTTCTTTGTCGATTTTTGAAATCTACATTTTTTTTCAGTTTTTTTGGGCAGAATAGAGATCTAAGTATTTTCATTTAACAAAAATGCCTGTGAAGTTACAATCTAAACAATATCAACTCATTTACAAATATATTTTTAACAGATACTATACTATTCAACTTTCTTGAAATGTTGAAACTAAAATTTGGAATTTCTTCTATATCAATATTATTTTTCATTAACAAATATCAAATCCACACCGTGCCATATTTGCCACCGTAAGGAGTTTTCTGTGCAGCTAGTATTAATTAAAAATATACCAATAATAATCTCTGACTTAGAAATATTCAGCATTTTTACTATTTTCATGATACCTAAGCCTAAAATATAGTTTTTTTTTTAATTTTGTCTGTCTGTCAATTTGTTTGGCTAAAACTAAAATAACTATTGACCCAATATTGAAACTTTCACAGTTTTTAGACTACATTATCATTTCCAATTTAGTAGTTGATTTCATCCTGTCTCATAATATTTCAAAAGATTCCGTAACTTACATACCTATTAACATTTCTGGAAAGCATCTAGTAATTCATTAGGAGTGGAGTGATGTGATGGGGTGCAGGTACTACGGCGCGTGCTTACACCAACCGCTATTGATCACGCGGGTTTAGTTGGAGTTGTTATGACCGAGCGGTTTACGCGTCCGCTTATAATGTCGTGTGACCCAAGTTCGAATCCTGGGTATGGCAAATAGACATATTGTTTTTCAATTTGTGTTTGGAGTCAGAGTATGGACCTAATAGGTTGAGCAAGTGGTTTTATCGGAAAAATAAATCTGTTAATACAAACCACTACTCTTTGGAGGCCCATATTATATAGTCATAAAAATATACTTTATTACATATTATTTATTTTCACTATAGTGGCAAAATTTTCTTCATATATTATACAATAATTGTTAACCCAACCATTGTATAAAAATATTAGTTCAATTTTTAATATTCATAATAATTATTACAATCTATTTATTCAATTGAGCAGTAAAGCTACCAACACATCTATTATTAGGATCAGACATGGTCAAAAAAATATAAAGTGAACATATAGCAGATGTGGAATGGTGAGGTGGTGTGCGGATCGATGCGTGTGCACATAGATTCAACTGTTGTTTAGGTATCTACCTAATCCTATAGCTACTAACAACCCTACCTAAAATTAAAATAGTGATAAGTTATATCAGCAATTGTCTAATAATTGTCCAACCTATTACTTTATAATGAAAAAAATTAAAATATAATGTTGCCAGTATATTATGATAATGAATATCGGACAAGGATATTTGTATCGTTTATAATTATTACCTACTAATCATTACTAACGTGTATTTGAATGGCCTCCTACCGTTATTCAATAGTCACACTAAATAACAGTTACCATTGATATTGGCTGATATCGATCTAATTTTTAATAAACTATATAGAGTTTAAGCCTATTGCAAAATGTCTTATTTATATTTCAAGCGACTAGCAACATTATATTTGCTAACTACATACATTACCATTAATCTCTCCAATCGAATATGACTGACATATAAATTGTATGCGTACATCAGAGCCGTATTAAGTCAATATAAGTATACAAATGCTTACAGCTCCAGAATAAGTACATATTATTTCATATTCAGGAATATCCTGCAATCAAGGTAGCTCTTAAACTTAACTCTTAACTTTAAGGCGATGTCTTTACCTACCTTAGAAGCACCTAGCGGGAAAATACGAAGCTTGCAATTTGAGACATTTTTTTGATAATTTACAATAACAACTGTGTTATTAATAAATATGCATCTGAAAACATTAAAAAGAAAAATATTTTTTATTTTAAGTCAAAGATAAGCTTACAATTATTGTAAAAAATGTAATAAAATGTGAATTTGTTGAATCGGACCCCATCTTATTATTACATATATTTTATGATCATATTTATTATTAAAATTTAGTTTATTAAGTTTTCTATCATCGCCTGAGAAATTTTTGACGAATTCATAGTTATTTATTTAAAAAAACATCAATTTTTGTAAAAATATAAATGTGTATAACTTGAAATCCTTTTTATAGCCATAATATCTCATTACAGCTCTGGTAAAGGTAGCAATTATGACTAATCCAAATAGTATCTATACTTACACCATCTACCTTGACATTTTATCAATCTATCAATAAAAATAATTGATATTGCAGCATGTATATTCATAATATCTCATATTTCTTACAGTTAACTAGATCGTTTTGTAATAATATTTGCAAAAACATAATAGTTAAAAACAAATTTGTTTTAAATTACTAATTTTACATAATTTATAGAATATAAAAAATTAATATAGTATATTGGAATCTGTCGAATTTAATTAACCGATGCTGATTTGAAAGTAATTTTGATTTTTTTTTTATTCTATATTATTTTAATACGAGGCTACAATGATAGAATAATATTCACATATAAAATAATAACACTACGAACTTGATTCATATATTATTATGGTATCAAGGTTACATACTCTAAATATAGTTTTGATGTTCCTGTACGTGTAAATGACTATATTTGTTTGTATTCAAAACGGGGCAAGAAATGGTGGGTAACCACACGACTTTAGGGGTCATTGAGTGCGACATTTTGAATGATTTTGAAAATATTGCATAACATCTTTTGCTGAAGATTCTTTGAATGATAATGATATTTTGATCAACGCAAGCAGTTTGTCGTTTCTGTGCGATTTTCTTCAAGAGATAATATGGACATTTTTACCACGTTTTTGTTTTTATTAGCTCTCGTATTCTTGTTTGTCTGGTACAGATTTTTTCTTGTCTGTCCAAGATTTTTAACTAACTTCCCGACTAGCTAGACATTTGAAACTCTTAGAGCATATCAGAACACGACGACAATGCATTTTTTTAATACTTTTGGCCATCTTTAAGCAGAATTGAATTCATTTTCAGATAATTCTGTTTTGTATGTTTCGGAAAAAAATCGTTAAAAGTAATATTTACCACTCACTATTATTGGTTGCTAAGTGGGGTCCTAGCAACTAAATTATTAATATATACGTGCATTATGTCAAAATGACATTTCTGTATTCTATATTTATTCAGTATTTTTATCAAGTACAATAAAAAGTTTTTATTAATACATAGAATTTATATGATCCAACAGAAAATTTAAAAAACGTGGTAGTTATATAAAAAGTTCTTTTTATCTTGTAATTATTTCATGTAACTATATACAGAGGTACGTATAACAAAATCGAACAGAATGTTTGAATTAACTGACGTATATTCCTCACTTTTTGTTCTTTTTAAAATCGATAGCATTGTTAAATTCAACAATTATATTATATTGTTATTACAATATACTCAAATTTTTCATATATAATAAATTAATAAAACTACATAATATATAGGAAGTTGTGGGATATATATTTATTTTACTCTTTTATAGTAATACAAGGGGAAAATCCGATAGGAAACTATGAGAATATTATATACCCAGCAACTTAGTCGAAAAAATATTGTCTGCAGACTGATTTACACTAATACCAATGCATTAGAACAATACGAATGTTTTAATTTTACTTGGTCCAAGATCATAATTCATCGTGATTACTTTATCGAATTCTTACAATTTTCATTTTCGTGTTTCCCATTTTCACTGAAACAATAAACATTTCGAGGGAAATTCGTGAAACGTAAGTAGGCCTCCGGAAATGCGTCACGCAGAGCAGAAGGCGGCACACTCGGAAGGGGTAGTGACCGCGCCAATTTAATATTCCAACGATTTGGCCAACCTAAGAGAATTAAATTTACTCTTTCGACGCCGGGGTTAACGCGACCCCTTGATCTAGATTCGGCGTCGCTAACAACACTGCGAAATTTAAAAAGCTAATAACCGAGCTTTTTTATGGTACCCACTAAATTTAAAGATAAAAAACTGCAAACAATGGTAATTAATTAATATCTATTTTTAGAAATTATGATTTTTTTTTTGCACACTATACACTAAGATACAGAAGATAATGTATTGTTGGGCTAAATAATTATAAAGCCTAAAATACCTTTTCGTGATATTTTGGGTGTATATAACGATTGTTAGCTCATGATTTACCCTTGCAGATAAAAACTTTAGCCGCGAATTTGCAATATAGGTACACCCATTGCAATATGAGCAAAGTCAGTAGGGTTGTTGACGTGTGTTTTGTTTATTCTTCATATGATGCGTCTATTAGGAAGTCAATGGTGTTTAGATGTTCATGTATTTACTAATTCAGGCCACTACTCTTCATATTACATCGGGCCGTCCGATCTGGTCGCCACAAATGCTAATAATATTGCATTTTAAAAATTGCGGCGTTTTATTGCAGACGTGAAGATCTCTTCAAATATTTTTGTATCTATACTTTAGCCGGCTCGCACATCACAACTCGTCTTGTGTGCCTGACGGCCATAAATCAAAACTTCCGAGACCGCCGGCGAATGTTGCATGTTACAAACTCGTACATCTACCTAGCGACATCGACATTCGCGCGTAATCTCCCGAAACGTCAAAATATACTCTAAATAGACGATGCCATTGCTCAAATATGTCATCAGACGCGGAAACAGCGATTATTATGTATTGGTACCGGAGACATTTAAGGAGAAGTCTCTCGTCTGCCATTTTTATCGTGTTGATTGTATGAACAAACGTCAAACGCGGTGACCAGCGATGAGCGAGCAATGACAGTGTAGACAGAGACAGAGATAGAAATGGCCGATTGTGCGGCTGTGCGCATGCGCGGAGTCGACATTTGTCGATATCGACATGCAGGCTCTATCCAACGCAATTCGTCGCATGCAGGAGCGTCGCAGCGTCGCAGTTGCATCAGCCAATCTGCTAAGCTCCATTTGATAACGTTTGTTTCTTGGTTTACGATGACGTCACATCGAAAAATTCATCGTAAGACGCATGCGGCGAGTTCTGATGTGCGAGCCCTTTTACGCACGTTTTATTAAATTACGTCTTTCAGTAAACTCAGTCAAAAACTTGGGTATTTGCTGACCGAGCATAAAAAACTTTCTGATGCTTCACATACAAACGTAGGGCCTCGTAATACGTTCGATTAAAAATGAGTGTGGTGCGGGGTGCGGTTGGTTTGGAGGGTCAATGTTTGTGTCGTATGTTGTTTGTGTATTTATTTGAAAATTAGTATTTTCACAATTTTACTATTTTATCAAACACAACTGCGGGAAGCTATCATGTAAAGTGTACATTCTGATAGTGTTGGTTTACGATAGCGAGTGATGGTACCATAAAATGACTCATCACGACAATAACAAGGATCTGATGAGAGATCAAACCATGTAGACTTTTGTAACATCTTATTAATTTAAATAAACATACAAAAAAATACATTACGCCAAGGTGATACACATTTCAATTAAAAACGAATGAATATTATGATGATGTTCTCGGGTTGACCTCCAGATACAGATAGCTCAAGAGAATTTCAACTTCGTCTGTTTTTTTTACTAACTAAACCGATTTTAGCATGCTATGATGATGCTAAATCGCAGTGTATATGCAGCAGAGCTACGGGATGTTGGCATAACCTGGGAAGTCGCAAGAATACTGGCAAGCATTGTTGACCAACTTAGGACATACCTACTTATTTTGATCAATTATATTTGGCGCTTGTTACACTTTTAGTTACCTGTAATAAACGTTAATATTATGATGTTTTAGTTAAATTAGAGTAGGCACTCATTGGTAGCACACCTAACGACTTTTATAAATACCGTTGGGAGCCATATAAGTACCTCTAAAAGTTTAACTACATCTAAATGCCATATGTATCTAACATAAGCGTGTAAAAGCATTTATTTTAATTTTAACCCTTTCAAACAACGGGTGTTAAGTTATTTTATATTGATACCTATAAATTAATTAATATTTAAAATAATACTACAAATAACAAATATTTAATATAGTGAGAAATCGTGGTAGAGAAGGGGTGAAATAGAATGGTTAGAATGTAGAGTAATTTTAACAGACAGTAGAAATAATAAATTATATTATAATGTATAAATATATTGTTTGCACAACGCGTGTGCACAGAAAGAGTTTTGGAGGATTTAGTTTTACTTAGAACGAGTTTAACTTACTAAGCAACCATGAAACTACTGATCTGAAACCTGTATTCATATGAGGGAATAAACTACAATAACGAATTACGAATAAGCAAATCAACTTTATGACCGAAAGCGTGGCTTGAAATGCATCCAGTAGGGTTTCATCATAAAAAGACGATGTCAAAATGAACTACAAGACATCCGATAAAAGATACAATATAATAATTAATGTTTCTTATTCATATTTTATTAATGCCCTCGATGGCTATAATATAGGATTTAAATCCCGGTTTGGCAAAAAATTGGTAACTTAAATGGTATCAATTAAAAAAGACAATTTTCATTTATGACGCGATATAATAAATGAGTTGACTTAATCATTGACAAATCTGTCAAAGTATTTCCACGACAAAATCCACGTAAGGCAACATATGTTATTGAAGATCACAAAATATGTGTACTGGAATTAAGTATAAACAAAGAAAGCTTTCCATTATAGGTGAATTATGAATGCATACCAGCTGATATTAACAATGTGTCCATGTGTTTAAAAAAACTTCACCTTGTTTCCTGTGATACTACCAGATGTTTAAGTAACTATTCATTGGGGTTTTTTTCGAAGGCATATGGGCACATACTGGTTAATAATGGTAAATAATATGATACCACTCACCAGGTGTTGTAAGAACTTTTAAATGAACTTAAATAATATACCATCAAATACACATTAGTAAATCGTCTGCTAAAAAGTTCATCGTGAAGCAACTGTTTTTAATAATTTATCATTTTTTCTTAACTGTAATCAATGGCGTTGATTAAACGGTTAAAAATGATTTTTTGCTAATTACAAATCAAATTTAATGTTTTTTAATATAGTGGCGAAATTGACTTTCACTAATGCAGTGAAAATATAATATATAATTATTCGTATTGAAATCACCCATCATTAAAATGCCACAAGCCTATAAAACAGAGACTTTGGAGAAAAAATGAACGATGCATATAGTTTCACAACTACTGTTTTAGTAATATGCTAGCGAGCATTCTACAATTTCACCTTTTCCTAGTCTACTCAGCTATATTATCTTTTTTATATGTCATCATTATCATCAGCCTGTTTCAATCTACTACTGGATAAAGGCTTTCAATCTACTCAGCTGTAGGTATTATCTTTTTTATATGTCATCATTGTCATCAGCCTGTTTCAATTGACTACTGGATAAAGGCTTTCTCAACCTCTCTCTACTCTTTAAGTATGCTCGGCTGTATTAAGTTTTTATTATATGTCACCATGACCATCGGCCTGTTTCAATCTACTGCTGGATAAAGGGTTTCTCTAGCTCTCTCAACTCGTCTCGATTCCTCGTTTTTCCTTACCATATAATCTTAACATTTGATCAATATAGCGTTCCTTCGTACGGCCTTTTGGACATCTTCACACTGGATTATCGCAATCACTTACGAGCGTCCAACGTTTTTTGGCCAATACGCCACAAAAGTATTATAAATACTAAATAATGAACAGACATATTTATAAATAATCAAAGAGGGTACAGCAGACACTTAACGGTAATGCCTCTAGTAACAGAATACGAAAACTGGTATTTTTTAATAGATTTTAAATAATCAATACGTATGTAGTAATAATTCTAAAATAAGTTAAGTATGTCACAATAAAAAAAAATTAAAGAATTAAACAAAAATAATTTCAAGTTAAGTATACACATTTTATATTTTCTGATTGTTTTTTATTTAAAAAAAATATATTAATACTATAAATTTAACTAGAACATTTTAATAATAAAAATAACCATAAAATAAATGCAATGATACGTTGAATTTGGTCAACCAAAAGTTTTTTTAATCCTAAAAAAATACATCAATGTCAATAGTGCTATCGAATAGGTTAACCGCATAATACACAGCATCATGAAATATAAGTTTTCAGCGTTAGTGAGAACATGAAACTAACTCTTGCAAATTGAAATAAATCGATGGTGATAGCTGATAATCCTCCTCTTAACTATGTAGGTAATATTCAACTCTACAATGATATCGAATTCTTCAGACTAACAAACCTACTAAATTATACACTTCCATAGACAATTCGTTGAAAATAGACAAACAAACTGTATTATTACGTTAGTTTCTATTTCTTCCGATCGTCACGCATGCTTGCGCAAACTGTTGCTCAACACAATCCGATGTGTTTTTTCATTTGTTATTCCCTGAATGAATCGTCCGAGTTATTATGCAAACAATCGACACGTCCGGCAGTTTGATGTTTGAATACCGAAAAAATTTATTTGGTCCGATTCGCTGCTAAAATCAACAGTCAGTATTGATTGATTTTATAATCGGACGGCGTTGTACAAAAAGCAACCATCCCAAAAAATCGGGCTTTTGGTAAAATACGCATTTACGTTTGTGTATACTTTCCCACGTTACAGTACCATAACTCACGTTGGTTATATGCTTTACGAAGCATGTTCTATGCCGTGTATGGAAAATTAACATTCCCAGTGGCGAAGGGTGGAGGTAGGCTGTTAAGATAAATGCTATAAATGTTGCGCACTAAACTTTGTCAGTAATTCGTATTTGTTTTATTGAAATAAGACTACGATTTACAGGTGGTGTTGGTTAGTTTTTAAAATTCAATTAAACCCAGCGAAAACCAAGCCATAATAGATAACCGTAAAAAAATACTCGTCTATCTATAAAATATCTAAAAGTATGCAATTAAACTATACATAACTATATAACTATATAATTATACATAGAATATTTTAAAGATATAATAATATTGTTTATATATTATAGTATGGTTTAGGCAGGGCATTGAATTAAAAAAATGAACTAACAATATGACAATATAATATGTTTTCCTAATCCAACGTAAACAAATACGTATAAATGAAAAAGTGTGCACAATTTTGTCGTATCGCCCAAAATATACCAAAACTATTATACTTTGGTTTAGGCAGTGTTTAATTGATTTTTTAAAACTAACCAATACCATCTGTAAATCGTAGTCTTGGTTCAATAAAAACAAATACGTATGAAAGTGTAATGTGAACTATTTATGGCGGATCTTAACAGCCTAATTCCACCCTTCGCTACTGAGTGTCACCTTAGGTTACCCAGCCTAATAAATTGCAAATATTTCAGTTAATATGCACTTCATCATCTTCATATTTCGACTTTTCCTAGAATCATTAACAATATTATTACATCTAATTATAATGATATTATTTTCAAAATCGACAGCATTATCCAGTAAATACGTATAATTGATAGATATCCGTCAGATTTCATTTACCTGTCATAAATTATAAATGCACATTGCAAACAGAGCGTCGTATTCCATTACGAACAAAATACATAAATCTAAAAGTATATGCGGCAAAGAGAGACATAATATTAAATTGTGAGAAAGATATACGTATGAAAGTAAGGGGTGAGATAAAGATAGTATTATGACATATTGTAGCTTATAAAAAGTATATAAATACTTATATGGTTTCAATTAGGCTTTGATGCCTTTTTGATAACGTTATAGTTTAAATAAATAGTTAATAATCATGATGAAACATTATTAGACTTATTAGAGTTGCTAAAATATGTATTTTGCTTTTACCTATTGTAATATTATGAATCTCTTACGGTAACCCAGGGTGACATTGCCGGAACGAACGGAATTTATTTGCTACGTAATGTGAAGGTTTAGGAAACGGATCATTGAAATACATTCATAATTGAGCTGAGAACTAATCGAGTGTAAGTGACAAAAAAATAGTTAAAACACAACATACCGATTTATGCATAAAATATGGATTCAATACTGTTTTTAATGAAATGATATTATTTCAACGTAACTTATTTAATTTGAACTTTCTGTCCTTACTTATCCTACTTTAAGTACTAAAAAAAATTATATCAATATTTTCAAATAAATAGTGATAAATAACTATATTTACAGAATTTTGAAAACCGTCATGTAAAATTTTTGATCGCATATTTTACTCCAAAATCTATTTTCTCATCTATAAATTAAAACAAAAATACTTTACATGTTTGTAGTACTTAAGTATAAGACAAATTACGAATTTAAGGCGTTCACAGCATGTTGAAAAAACAAAGGAAATCAGTGTAACAATATTTAAATATAAGACAGGTGAACAGAAGTACGTCGAAGGACACCGAATTAGCCTATTCAAAATATCTAGACAAAAAAACAATGTTCACCTAAACTCACTCTTACGTAAGTTGAATATATAAATATCCGACGCTATTTGATTGAATGCAGTTGTTGCTCTTCATCGGTACACTTGTATTCCTTCACTCTTCAGCTCATCATCTATTTTACATACATGCACTAGGTCAGCGTTTCCCAACCTTTTTTGGCTCGCGTACCACTTGGTGGTACATCACGCTTAATTATACCACTTCGTAAAAATGATTGTATTTCGAGAAATTAGTTACCGTTGTACCGGTTTTTAACTACTGATCCATGTCTTATTAAAAAAGAAAAAAGTTAATTAACACACGGGATCAATGAAGTTTAATAAACAAAGGTGATACAATCACAAACAACAACACACATGTCACTCGTAAGCCACTCGCTCAAGAGAATGGAGTACAGCGCCATCATAACAGTGACGGCGACATCTCAAGTTACTGACAGCTAACGCGCTAAATTTAAAAGTGCACTCCAAAAATACGATATTGATTGTTGGATTTTCGATCATCGACTATACATATTAGCAACTGTACTGTTATTATTAATTAAAATTTTGAATTTTATAAAAACTACAATAGTTTAAATGTTATTTTTATGACTGAATTCTTCTTTATTTTTTATGTCCGCCATTACTGATTATTTTTCGCGTACCACCAACTATCCACTCGCGTACCACCGGTGGTACGCGTACCACAGGTTGGGAACCGCTGCACTAGGTCATGGTAATAATATTATATTGTAATATGAATTATGTGATTCGTTAGGTACTAGTTATCCCTCTCATACTTTGTCTCCTGAGATAAATTATATGTCTCACCGCATATTTACACCTGAATAATTATTGTATCACCGTAACATTGACTAAAATAAAAATGCAGGCATTACGTATTTGTATTTCTCATACGAGAAAGTCTTTTGTCCTCCCACGCCTAGCATGATTCACAGCGGTCACATCCGTCTCTGAAAAATACTCAGTGCGAATTTTAAAAGGAGATCACACTGTGGGAGTGGATTTATTATAGAGAAAAACATATTTTGCGTGACAATAGGTATAACGAAATAGGAGTCACTTGGTATGCTGACTTTGTAGTTTTATTATTTATTTTAACACTGATTTGAAGTGAGCTGGAAACATACTCCAGCAAAGCGCGACGAGAAAAGACAACTCGGAGTTTTTAAAAACATAATAGGTACTGTGTCTGAAATAAATCGCGGATGACAATATTATCTTATAATTAATAATTTAATGTTTATTCTTATGGAGAGAAGCTTAATATTGATGTTTGTTTTTTTATTATTGAAAATATAGGTATAGTTCTGAAAACTCATGAGAAAATATAGCCAATAAAAAGAAGACATCTTTTTCAAAAAAAGTAAGACACCCGGCAGGATCGAACCTGCGTCTTTTGGGTTTTGCGCCCTGTGCATTACCACTATGATACGACTTTTATTATTATTATCAACAATAGAATGTGCACCTCTGCCGAAAATAGAATTTAAATTGTGAAGGGTATAAAATTATATTTAATGAGAATCGAACTACAATTCCAATTGTTAGGGGTTTTGTTATGCTTTGGCTTTTATACTTAATTTGTGCGAAACACACAGGCGAACTGTTTCGAATCCCCCTTTTAAATCTATTGTCAAATCGATTGCGTCAAATAAAATTGCCGCTGACCGTAAAAAACTTGTTGTATATTGTACATATACTATTTACACGGAACATTGATGTTGTGCATACTTTCCGCAAATGATAATAATATATAAGTATATATTTAAATTTCCAATTTTGATAAAGTAGCAATTAACTTTTTTTAATCGTATTTTGTTTTCTTTTTGTTTCAGGTAAGATTTACAACACTACCGCTCTGCTGGAAGATTGTTATTCGGTATAAGGGTTTGTATTACACTCACTTGCATGGAAAATTGAGCCTCATCTCAACAATTTATTCCACATTTACTAAATTAATTGCAATTAAGATTTAATTAACAAAAAATTTTGTCATATACGAAAAATAATACATTTTAATTTAGTTTTAACATGGAACATGTTTTACTCATGATCTCCGACGCAAAATCGTTACGAAAACTATACGTAGAATAACCTATAGACGCGCAGCCCGCCCCCGGCCCGATTATTTACGCGCGCCGATTATTTTCATTTTACGTTCAGTAGCCTACATTCTGTGCAATGTATTGTTCGTCTCTTATTATTACTTCTTTAGTTTTATTATTATTATTACATAATTTTCAGAAAAGTTAAATTGTTTGAATCCTTTGGATTCGGTTACTTTGACAAATAAAATTTCTTTAGAATTTAGACAATCAGCATTCAGAGAATCAGCAGGCAAAGTATGTTTAATAATTCTAGTATTCAGGGTTTAAGTAACCATCATCTGAGAAGCCCAGGAGGGTGAAGCCCCCCTGCGAGGCGTAAAGCGCCGAGTTTTATGGATAATAAATCACAACATGTGAAAATCAAATTTTAAAGGGTGTGTGCACATATTTTTTTGTCAGAATACACTCAAAAAAAATCTCACTCACGTAGTTTAATAAAATTTAAAATACAGGTAACCCAATTCATATATTTAAACTTTGTGGTGAATAAAACATGGTCAATTGTAAATTAATATCATGGCTATCATAATTATTAATTTTCTTTAATTTTGTATTGTAAAATAAATAACTTATTTTTGGGTACAAGTCGGCTTCTTTTAAAATTATTTTCATTGCCGATTTTGGAAAAATACATGAATTATTCAAGAATGAAAACCTAACCTAACAAATAATAATCTAGTAGGTATATCTGCTATTTTCAAAATTTGTTTTCCGTTGGCTTTCTGTAAGCCGACAAGAACCTATTTTTGTACTATTCTATTTGAATCGCTTATATTAGCCCATGTTTTTTCTTTTCCGCATATGCACACATTTACCTGTGGATAATATTCCACTACACCACATTGTTCGATCCTAAGATAATCATATGGGGTCTCCACAGAGTGAAGCTACTCATAGTACCTATTAACAGTTTTTTTTTGTTTTTACGAGAAAAAGCTAAACCTATTTGGTCCATCATCTGACTATAAACACACATTGAAAGTGAATTTTGTCAAACCAAAGATTTTAACACAAGACCCGCGATATTATAAGCCGGCATGTTATCTACTCATAAATATACAACTTATTATAATGCGTGTCAGTTGTATATTTTCCACAGATAAATAAATGTGCATAGTGCTTTAAGATACGCACTGAAATGAAATTTAGGATTGTAAAAATAGTACAAAAATTTCAATCAATAAGAATTGATATTCAAGTCGATAGTATTAATTTTGTACATAGTTAATAGTTTTTTTATCGAGAATTTTAGTAAACAAAAACATTTGTGAATGTAGACAATTACGATCCAGTATGTATCTAAGTGAAACAGTCTCTTAACCTCTGAATTGTTGATATATTCAGTCTCTGACTTCCTAGTCCTTTTACCAAGTTCTTCAATACCATGGTCTGGTGGCCACAAAACACCAGAGGGTAACGTTCTCTGGGAAGAGAAAAAAACATATCGCCTCGTTTGTGTCGGTAGTTTGACGAATCCAAGCGTGAACAGGATCTTTGCTGAACACTCTACTCATTTTGCTACTCGTCCATTGTCTTACAGAACAAAAACAGTAACGTCTTCTACAGTGGTGTGCTAGAAATTAATCGAGGCTGTTAGTTTCAAAGTTGTTAACCTCTATTATTTATTATTCCGCTATTTTGAGATAATCCAAAAAAGTGTCGTCAAGCACATTTAGGAATGGAAATAGAATATTTTGTTTTTGCAATTGAAGAGTCAAGTGGATGAAGGAGTTATGTTACAAAATCAAAGTTTTTTTGATGTATTTTTTTCAGTTGAGGATAATTTAACTAGTGATGTATTCAAGTGGTAACTAAGGATCACACAATTTTACTAACGTCAGAAATAGTTTTTTAAAAACTTTAAATGTGTAATTTATTTATAAAAACGTGTACATGACACCTACATCCACTAGAGAAAATAACAAAATAAAACTAAAACTAAAAAAAATAAAGTAACATAGTCCCTTCATCCCTTGCCGTAATGCCAGACCAATGATTATTTTAAGATGTTTGATACATACATATGAAAGATGGGTACATAACACTTTCATCCACGCAATAAAAAGACTTTGTCATAAATTGTAACATAACACCTTAATCCACTTGTGTCTTCAATTATATTCATAAACGATTAGAAAAAATTAATAGCAAAAACATGTAAATCCATAACGTCATTAAATCAATAAAAAAAATCGTTTCAAGATACAAAATGGCGGCTGATGAATATAAATAACTTTGCAATCAAACCTTCGATGAAAAGTACAGAATCAAAATCGGGAAAAATATAAAAAAAGTGAAAATGAATGATACCGACTTTGAAACTTATACACTCAATTATTGTAAAATTATAAAAAATCACTGGGAAAAAGTTGGATGCATTAGGATTCGAACACAACTATTGCATTATCTGAGTGAGTGCTTATCTCCTTTGAGCTATCAATCCGTCAGTGATTCATCCGAATGTTTACTAATAACTACGCTTATCTGAGTACTTCAAATTTTACCAAACGAAAGGCGATCATCTTTTTAATTATCTAAGCTAAATGATATTACTATCATAATTATTGTTGTGAGTAATAAATAAGTGCCTTATTAAGTATTGTAATGCAAAACTTCACATTATGAATCCATCTGAATATAGGTAGTTCAAACTAGTAAATAAGTAATTTATTTCAGTGCAACTGTCGTACCATCTGTTTAACGTATTCGCACCCCACTGGCAAAAACGTAACGGCCGTGTAACATACTAGGAATCATGACTGCTTAATAAAAGCAACAAAAACTCTGTAAATAATTGTAATCGGATGCCAAATCGCTATGCAGTGGTGAGCAAGACTGTTATAGGGTCGAAGGTGAGCTCGGTTTCGGCAAAGGTCATACTGACGATGGCACGGGGTCATGAACTGGACACGTAAAATAATATGTTGCCATGTTTACAATAAGAAAGTTTAGTCTGTCTCTATTAAGTATCAATTTCTTTTTTTAAACAGTGCATTAATTGTATCCAACCAAATAATTATATATCTTCAAACTACTTGCAATAATGTGCAATAATGAACATGCTACCACAAAGAATGGGATTCATCAACGGGTCATGAGACTGACCCTTGAATTGCACTAGTAAGAATATTTCTATATTCTAGTTTTGAGTAGAGCTTTTCTATGTTTATAATAATTAAATAAAGAAACAAATAAAAGAACTTCGTGAATGTGTAGTAAAATTGTCCATTCTGGAATAAATAATCACTCAGTTATATCAGATAAATGACATTAATAATGGACGAAGCATGTGGAAAATAAAATAACACTCACTTTGTGTCGGGTCTGCCGGATGGCGAAATTCATATTTTAATATCGGTATCCTACGCTCAAATGAACATTCTGCTTGCAAGCGGTCTGGCGACACCGCTGGGTCTGCCCATACAAAATTTCTGACTGTCAGGTTTCGACTCCGCCGTTATTATTGTGTTACAAAATGCCAATGTGCCTAGTTAAAAATTGTAAAAAAAAATCTATTAAACACTCCAAAAATAATCTAACCTAACCTAATCTAACATACTCCAACCTAATATTACCTCATAATTATAATCTTCGTTTAAAATGTATGAAAAATTTAAATTTTCAATTAACGATTATTGGATCGAAAAGCCGATGCGCCGACATAAAAAGGTATTTATTATAATTGTCTACCTGGAATAAACTGTTCGTGTCCACTTCTGCGGCACAATTACCATTGATTAATTATATTGAACATACATAATTTGAAAACATCTCATGCATATACTCACTAGAAACAATCATTTTTACTTAAACATGAACATGTAACCGCTGAATTTGCGCTAGTGTACTTTTCAAAATAAGCTACGGGCATCCTACTTAATTACTACGATTTTCAATAGAAGTGCTTATATTAGTTTATCAAATTGCGATAAAAATTTTGGATATAAGTTTTTGTATATTGAATCAAAGTAGGTAACAATTAATTAATGCCATAAAAAACTCACATTAAAAAAATTATGTATCGAAATTAAAATGAAATTTTATTAATATTAAAATTGGCATTACCTGAAAACAATGTTTTTTAGTTGTTCCCGTATTAAATATAGTAAATTATAGATATTTGCATATTCTCATATGTATAACTTACTGTATGTCAAATATATTATCCTGAAATATAATTGTATAATATTCAGAGCTATTGACCTCTTTTATCTTTTAGAAGTTCGGTTATAATAAATATGAAAAAAACACGAGGGGTTTCATTTTTGTTAAATTAAATTCGAAACCAAGGATTTTTAAGTTCATTAAAATATTTGTTATCCTATTCTAACGGAGAAAATTTCATACACGTCTAAGATAATATCGTCTCTGTTCTGGCAGAACACACTAACTGGAGAATACTAGTTTTGAGTAATTTGACTTTGAAGTTGTTAAAATGTTTGAAATGGTCTATCATATGAGTTTACTAAGTAATCGTAAAAAGGATGACTTTAAAATAAAGACTGTTTATTTATTAAGAAGGTTTCCAGACGGTAAAGTTTGAAATAAGGAACATTTTGGTATAACTAACTCAGTATGTCATTTTTTCGAATGAGTGTCTTCTGCCAGAACAGTGAACAGAAGCTAAAAAATCTATCTCAACACCCACGTGGGAAGACCATTTTCGCTGGATGAATAGTGAGTGAGTGGGGATTTGTTATAACTGCTTTATTACAAAACTACCTGAATACCGAGGGGAATGGAAGAGGAAGCCAAGACTTGATGTGTGCAGTAGTGTGAAGGAATGACAAAGTAGTATTACGACGTACGTGTTTAAGAACACATGGAACCGTTAGAACCCTGCCACTATGATGGGTTCCAAAATAAAAATAAAACAGTTATCACAATTATTTCTGGAGCTTGGTTCGGCTTCCGTTAACAACTCTGAATATAATACTATTTTCTGTCAAAATTCACATGCAATTTCTTATCTACAGAGAAATTTCGATATGCTTCGTGTATTTGTTTCAAACATAATATTGTAGGTACGTCATACATCAGATTTTTAACAGTATTTTAACAGCCGTGTATTTTTTAAATAATAGGTACCTACGTACATTAAATTGAAATTAATTTCAGCTGAATAAATAATTCGCCATGACGAATTTTGTTTATGAAATAATAATATAATATTCCAATTTCAAACGTTAGTTACAAAATTTCTCATGGCAACACATGTAACATATTACGTGCATTTTTCATTCCTCAGAGGTTTTTTATTCCTTTTGATTGATTTGAGATTTGAAAGATATTAATTATGACGTTTTAAAGGCCATTTTTCATTACGAGAGCTTCGTAGATTTGACAGACATTTTATAACCCATCGTAGCATCGCACAAGTCATTGGAATGAGACAAACTTAAATAAAATTATTATTTGTCTTTTAATTTGATATTTTAGCATTTAATTATTCTTGTTTTGTTTTTATTGTCTTTAGTGTCATCTATAAGCGGTGTCACATAATTTTTTGACATAATGATACTCGTCACATTTTAGTATTTTTTACCCTTGCATAGATAATATGTTTAGGTATTTTATATATGAATATTATCTATGAAAACGTTTACTGACGTTTTATTGACTTTAGATATGAATTGATTTAATATCTAAAATACTTATTTTTGCGACAAAAATGCATAACTATAGGTATGTGCTTACTGTCGTGTCAATTTTAGGATGCACGCATAAAACGTACGAAGTTAAAAGCCTTCTAACATAAATTATATTGTCGTAAAAGTTCAATATAAGTATAATATCTATGGTTCATTTTAACAAGATTTATTTTATCATTAAAATATAGAAATAATAATCTAAAGAATTTGGACTAAGTAAGTATACAATATGTTATAACATTTTAAATTATTTAGCAAGCGCATGAAGCATTGTTAAGTTGGTATACTCTACAAATTAATATTAATATCGCTAAATTGCCATTCTGATTGTCTTACTCACGCCATGGCGACTATTTTTTATATTATACATTGTGATTACTTACTCGAGTTAAGTGCAGTGTTATAAATACAAAATTTTAAAGGATTTTTTTAAAGTGTAACATTATTGGCTGCTTGTAACGAATTGTCTTTTCACACGTTCCTGCAAATTGTCAAATAAATTTCATAGCAGTAGTGTGAAGCTCTCTGCAAATGAACTTGTAAATCAGTCACTTTTAGCTGAGTTAATGAGTAGACCTTGTGTCATTTTTTTCGTAAATGTTATACATTCAGGCTTCATCTCTATAGAAGAAGTTTTTTTCTTCAAATAAACGAACAACACGACATGGAATATTTTATAACATTTAAAAAAAGAACGTTCCAGATTTAAATGCATGTTCGTAAAACATCTGAATCATCGTACAAATTTATAATAAAGTATTTCTTAAAAATAAAATGAGTTTCATCATAAAATTAACAAACGCCTTGAGATGTAGCATGTAGATGAACATAATACATGGTAAACAAAATGGCATTGAGAATTGAATTAGTACACTTTTGCCTAATCATTATTCAGAACAATTTATTTTAATTCATATTAAAAGTATCTTAATATTAAAGATACGATATTATAATTACATTCTTTTGCGCTGACATAAATTAAAAAAACGGTTTAAAATAATTATCATTGATGTGTGAATTTATTATTAAAACAAATTTATCACCGTCATGTGTGTAATACAATCTAATTAGGGTCTTGGACGATCCCAGGAAACCACTCCACTCCATTCCGACTGCCTTAGATATAGAGATAATGTGTATCTTTCCACATAATCCAAACACTGTACCATAACTGGATAATTATGTGATATTCTGACAATCTTATTAACGAAAATATTGAGGAAAATTAAAGCGCGAATCAAATTGAGGTGCATGTCGCCTACATGTCGCCTACTGTCACGGCGACAAATTTAGTTTATGGCTTCGTCATTTTTCAGACAATTTCGAACAATCACCATCTCTGTAAATTCACTGAAGAATGTCATTGATGAAGAGTGTCTTTATATACTATATACTATAATGTATTAGTAATTTGAATGATTATTTATTATTCATGCTAATTTCAATAATTAATTTTAAGAGTTTCTACGTGTGCGAAAACTAAAATTACTTGCGACATGATATCCATAGATAATAATAATTTGAACAGAACCCAACCTGCAGACCATACATAATAGACAACACTCTTATAGAAAATATATAGTGCCAACCGCTAACAACAAAAAAACCTGATTTTGATATGACAGTCGAAAAGTTTAGGCATGTATCTAATAGATGATAAAATCGTTCATTGAGTCATGCAGGTGTTGATCCAGTGCAGTTCAACGTGAGGTGACCTCATTGTTGTTCTGGTAATTTAGGCAGATTTTGTGTGACGACCGTTTAAAGGTTCAAAATATGATATGCTACGGGATGGGAGCATCAGTGTGATAACATTTTAAACACCAAGAAAAACGACATTACACACATTTTCCCGTAGCGGCAGCTTACTGTGACGTCACGTGATAGTAGATAACATGCACCAGAATATATAAATCGCGCTTAATTATCACACTGACTATATTCAGGCCCCGGAACTGAATTGGAAATTACGATGGTAGTGCTAGTTATTGATTATCTTCGAATATAATGCGGTAACCTATTCGCAATATATCCAAATTTTTAATTGCATTTTTCGTTCAAATTATTTTCATTTATTTAAATATGCGACAGTCATCATTTTCTACAAATTGAGAAGTGTTACCAATAACTAGCACTAGGTACCATAAAAGTTTACAGTTTCGTTTCACGGTCTGACTATATAGTGGTCCTCGACAAAAATAACTTTTAATACCTACTGCAGATTGCAATATCTCGTTTATAGTGTATAAAAATATTCAATAAAAATGGTACACCCTTGGCAGCCGAGTTGGTAGAGCGGCCGTCTATGAAGCCATGGGTCAGCAGCTTCGATCGCATGGTTGGGCAAAAATGCATGTGGTATTATTGTGCAATAAATGTGTTGGTTGAGTTCAGGGAGCACAAAAGTAAGCGACGTGGGTTACCATTTGGGTGAGGCTGTAAGAATATTCCACACCTCGAGTGTATTAAATATGCTTTACCTATAGATAGGTAATAAAACGCAAGAAAGACAAAGCCTCCGGCATGTCCTCAAATATTACCAATATTGATATATATATTTACACGATATAAAATCACATACAGTTTCCGTTCATGGGTTACTTCTTATTATTGGCCATTGGGCTATGGTGACTAGTTATTTGCATTTATATCTTATCTCAGTTGTGTAAATGGGTTAACAAATATTCCTCGTAAAAACCGTCAATTGGAGTTCCGTATGCCCCGCTTAGTAACGAATATGGTAAATTACTTTTTATTATCAATCACACATTTCTTTAATAAATAAATTTTTTTATTTCTTGGATTTATAAATAACATCTTGAATGCGTAAATAATTTTAGATCGAGGCAATAATCCAAGTTTTTTTTTTCATTTTATCTATCCTTGAAGATTTGTTTTCGACGATTCAGCTAGATACGGAAAAAGCGGATAGCTTAAAATTACAAAAAAAAACACCAACAAAATAGGCACAAATTGAAAATCGATTGCCAGAGTACAACAGTCTGGCTATGCTTATTACTGGAAATTCTGGCACAATGATGTGTATTATACCTTGAAAAATCGACGCCTTGCTCAATATTTTTAGACGAAATACTTGGTTGGTTGGTACCCTTGCTTCCGTTAAGGCGGCAAAATCCACTTGAATTTTCGTCGGCTATATCCGCCCAGATTCGCGGCACTTTATCGCTCGATACCGAAAACAGGATAGCATTTAGGTATTCGATGCCTACTAGGGATTCCAAATTCCAATAGAACTTTAATCCCAGGATTAGTATTTTTTGATTGATTCCAGAATTAAACAAAAACAAGTGAAACTATGTTTGGTGCTGACTGCTGACATGTTAATGAAAACTTAAGTATAAAAGTCGCCAGAGCGATCTTTGTGCTACCATCCCGGCCTGATAAAAGGACACGGTCCAACTGTATCATCTCCGACTCTCAGTTAACTCATTTAGTGCTAACACCGCGACTGGCGCGTTTGGAGTACTTGGCCATTAGATATAATTGGCGTGTTATTTAAATGTGGTAATTAATAAAAGGTAATTAAAAGTTCAACAGTGATTGTGTTAAGCGGTTAACTATGACAATTATGAATACATAATTATAGGCTTTCTCTTTCATCTGAAACCATCGCTAAATGAGGTACTGTGTGACCTTCTCAGAATTACAGTACGCTAACATTCGATTGAGCAGGTTAAGTTGATCAACTATTATTTACAATTCTTTAATCTAATCTACATAAAATCATTAAATACAAAATAATATTAGTTTTCGGATGAATTCCTAAATGGGGGTCAATTTAGTGCATGTTAATAGTTATGATAGCAGGCGTTACTAATTTATCTGAATATGTGTATATATATAATAATAATATTTTCTTTTCAATTTGTATCAGTCAATAACAAACATAAGATAAGGTGACATACATAATTTGAAAATATCTCATGCATATACCCACTAGAAAAAATCCATTTTAGAAAAAAAATATGGCACCCGACGGAACTTGAACCTATAAACACTAGATTCGCGCCAGTGTGCTTTTCCAATTAAGCTAAGCTTCGATCAATATATAGAATGCTACATTCTAAAATCTTGTGAATTATTCGTTGAATAAAAGAAGTGGTTTATTAAATAAGGTTACGTTAAACTAGCTTCGGTTCTGTGAATAAAATACGACATGATTTCCAGATTTTCTTAATTTTATAGTATAATGCACTGCGAACAATGACTGAACAGACCAAGGTTTTCGACCATTTAATAGCATTGTCTAATTCTGACAGTAATTCCAATGAAAATTGCGAAACCATCCGACAAACTTCACAGTAGAACGACAGTACCTGCACTAATGAAACAGCAACTCATTGCTTACTGTTTATGAGATGGCAAATTTAGTTGAAATAACACTAATTTTTATTATTATTAGTTATATTGTTCTATTGATTGGCTTGGAATAATACGTCTGAGATTATTATATTTAGTTGAAGGTATCTCTCGAAAACGGATCGACAAGGAAAGTCTATTTTATTATTACAACGTTTTTATTAGCTCGTATTCTTATTTGTCCGGTGGTTGTATGTCCGGTACAAATCCTGCAATCGATTTTTAACTAACTTACCGTCTATCTAGACATTTGAAACTTTTAGAATATATCAGAACACGATGCCAATGCATTCTTTTAATACGTTTAGCTATATTTAAGTAGAATTGAATTCATTTTCAGTTAATTCTGTTTTGTATAAAAAGTTATTTCGGAAGAAATCCGTAATTCAATCCTCTATTATTGGTTGCTAAGTGGGTGGTCCTAGCAACTAAATTATTAATATATACGTGCGTTACTATGGAAATCAAAACTACATTTCAGTATTCTATATTTGTTTGTTTGTTTTTTATTTACTTCATATCAAGTACAAGTTTGAGCATATTGAGCATAATAATTCAACAGAAAATTTAAAAACGTTGTATATAAAAAGTTCTTTTTATCTTGTAATTATTATTTTTGTATAATCAGTAATCACCGCCTTATAGTACCATGATCTAGCCGTATCCATCGGCACGCGGGAAATGTCTCTGTGGAACATATTTGGTAGTTTCTTCTAAGCTTTCATCATCCCTATGTGTACGTCCTGAGTGGCAGCGTTCAGCGCAGCGTTGGGCGTTTTGCGCAACTCAAACGTATAACCGTGTGTGAAAATGTTCGTAGACAATGTCTTTTTTGGTTATACATTTATACGGTTACACGTTTGAGTTGCGCATAACGCTCAACGCTGCGCCGAACGCTGGCACTGAGGCCTCACACTATGAGTTATTTGGTCGTAAAAACCAGATAGGCAAACTGAATATAGTGGCTCATTGACAATCGATTTGTTTCTCGTATTGGCAGCTGTTCACAAGACTGCATTTGCATTTATCATCATATTTTGAATTCGTATATTATACATTTATGTATTTCTATTTTCCTCAGTCTCCAATTTCCTAACGTATATATACAAAATCAGATACATTTGTAGTTAAGAGAAATTTAGTCACTTTTCCTAATTTGTTACTGTTTCAACATGGAGTTTACTTAACAATGACTTCAACGTCGGTCTCTCATGACAGGATTGTGATCATTGGGCAATATAGCCATTTATATATTATACCATAGCTTAAAACACATAATATATAAGTATGTACGAGTACAAACAATTAGCGAAAATCAAAACCTTTGTCACGCGCAACAATCTATATGTAAAAGTGTTGAATTTGTAGATAGTCCTGTATATAAAAACAATTTCAATTCGATCATCAAGAGCAGTGGCAATACGTGGAGGTAGCCTGTTATGATCCGATATAAAAAGTGCACACTAAACTTTGTCAGTCAAACGTATTTGTTTTCATTGAATTAAAACTACAATGTGTAGATAGAGTATTTGTTAGTTTTTAAAATTCAATTAATACCTGCCTAACTCAAACCAAAGTAAATAATAGTAAAAAAATATTCATTTATCTATAAAATACTAGCTGACCCGGCAAACGTTGTTCTGCCATATAAATTATTTCTAGTGAATAATTTGGTTGTTAAATAAAAAATAACGAATGTATCGTAAGTGTGTGGGGATGGGATCTATGACAGAAAGAGGAATGGAGCGATGTAGACGATGACCGCCGATAAAAACAAAAAAACATCAACCATTCATTTTCTCAATTCAAAATGAGTAATGATGTTCATAATGAATGAATTACCTGTGACAGGATCTCGTTGTTTACTGTTTATGCAATATCCGTCTTGTCCCTTCCAGAAAATTAGCGGATATTGGAGAGCGTCGTATGAACGGTGTGTGTCAGCGATGAACTCCAGATTATTGTTTCTTCTTCGAATCACGATTTCTTGCGTCGATGTACGGTCGCCAACCATGATTACAGCAATGTCGTCAACAACAGTCGCACAGATTGATGTCCTCACCGCCGCGCCCATGAAGTAGATTTGTAAAAATGTACGTGGTTCGTTTGGCATTGGCAGCAATGAACCTACTTTGTGGTATACTTGGCCTTTGATTTTGAACGTAGAATGGAATTGTTGACCATTTGCCGCAGTATTGTGAACTATTTCTGTTGCTCCGGACGAAGTCATTTGGAATCATGAATTGAATGTGCGAATGGACTTCAGAAACAGGTTTGAATCTGGAACCGTGCCGATGAGCAAGACGTTCAATGGTACTGGTGGTATCTCAATTTATGGTAGTTGCACTTTTCCTGATGCGCAACACATTCCGGCTGACTCATGTTTGAATTTGAGCGCATGACAATGGGGACATTCTTTGTCCATAGCACCAATCAGCACTTTCGGATGAGCGGAATATTCAATATCTGGCTCGTACTCGAATGCGAGACGAAGAAACGAAGCGGATGTAAATGTTTGATGTACTTGTTGGCGTTGTCGGTCATTTGTTTTGCGTGTGTTAACTACGAACCGGTGCGCTTGGCTCCGTTCCAATTGTCGTTGTTGATATCGTTCAGCTCGTGCCTCTTGTGATTGAGATGCACGCAATTGCGACATGCTTACACGCACGTTTTTTTATCTTGTTGGATTTGTTCGTCTGTTCTTTCTGCTCTACTATATCGCATGTTTGTTGCTTTATTCTTTCGACGGCCCAAATGGCCCCACTTGCGTCTTGGTGGCATTGTGTACTGTAATACACGCACATAAAAATCTATAAATTAAAATAAATCGTACAAAATTTTGCACGCACTGCGTTGTGATATGCCGAATGAAATGTCAAAATGACGCGACGCTTTTCTTGAATTCTTCTC
This sequence comes from Rhyacophila brunnea, assembly GCF_057557595.1. Classification (NCBI taxonomy): domain Eukaryota; kingdom Metazoa; phylum Arthropoda; class Insecta; order Trichoptera; family Rhyacophilidae; genus Rhyacophila; species Rhyacophila brunnea. The sequence continues at coordinate 13,958,721 of NW_028232893.1, read as the reverse complement.
GGACGTAGTGCCATCTGTCATTCGACAACATAAATAATTTCGTTCTGTTTGAAATACGAACGACGGTTAAATTTGTTCATACAAAAATAATAAAATCGCGATTAAAAAATGGGAGGGTGGGAGTAGGAAAGTGAAAATTTGGGGTTATAAGTATTTTATTATGCCAAATAATAAAAAAAATACAAAAAAAAAATTTCAAAAAAATAAAAGAAAATTTTTCTGGATAGAAATACCCTAATCACCTAGCGGTATGAAATATACTTGTTGACCTATTCTCATACCTAACAAATATACGTAAAAAAAATTATAAAAATCGGTCGAGCCATTTCGGAGGAGTTCGACCACAAACATCGTGACACGAGATTTTTATATATAGAGATTTTAAATTATGCCATTAAACTATACATAATTTTAGATATTTTATGGAGAAAAATATTTTTTATAGATTATTGTTTGGTTTAGCCCTTAATGAATAAAACAAACACCATTTGTAATAATATGTATTCTTAATTCAAATAAATGACTGGAAAAGTGTGCACTATTTTTGTCGGATCGCCCATAGCATACCTAAAGTAAATTTTGGATTGGTTTAAGCAGTGTTTAATTAAATTTAAAAAACTAACCAGCACCATCTGCAAATTATTATAAATATTATATAAATATGAAGTATTATTAATTCAATAAAAAACGAATAATTGTGACTGGCAGTTTAGTGTGCACTATTTATGTCGAATATCAACAACTTACCCCCGCCACTCACCACTAATGTAGAGTCGTCTGCAGTCGATTGAAATAAATATTAACTTTTTATCAAATCTCGTCTTCAGTGGTAAGTACATAATAAAGAGGTGTCAAAAAAGTTTTGATTAAAATTTTGGATGAATCTAAAAACGCACTGTCCCGCGAAAAATGTATTTCGATATTTTTTGATAGAATACTTGCAATTGTTGGTATTTAATATTCTATCCGATCCTGATAGGATCATATGGGCCTCCACAGAGTGGAGGTTTGTATTGACAGATTTTGTTTTTTTTTACGAGAAATGGATGTCAGCCACTTGCTCAACCTATTAGGTCCATACCCTGACACACACAAATTGAAAAACAATTTTTGTACTTGCCAGACCCAGGATTCGAACCTGGGACCCACGGCTTTGTAGTCCAACGCTTATGCCGCGCGGCCACCGTATTATAATATGTGTAAGTTATAACCAAATAGCTGATCTTAATTCTAAGCTACTAATATACCAATTTAATTGGAGCTAATAGCGATTTTCTTTGCTTAACATTCGGCCATGATCCTAAATTTGTTGACACGTCGTCCGTCGGCATGTAACGGAAATTCATTAACTGGTATGTTTTGTAGCATTGAGTCATCTTCCAATTTTTCATGATCTATTCAAGAAAAAACCCATTATCTTATTTTTATATTTATAAGATTTTTTTTTAAAATGAAGAATGAATAATAAGTTGGAGTTTGATCCAAATATAAATAATATGTACAGTCAACACGGCTAACTTTGATCCACTTCTAAGCGTTATTTGTATTTTCATAAATCGTCATTACAATTAGGTATGTGCAACATTATTTAATATAGAAGTTTTAATTAATTTTAAGGTTTATTTCAAAAAATTATTGCTATTTTTACAACGTTTTTATTAGCTCGTATTCTTGTTTGTCCAGTACAAATCTTGGAATGGATTTTTAACTAACTTCCCGACTATCTAGACATTTGAAACTTTTAGAATATATCAGAACACGATGCCAATGCATTCTTTTAATAGTTTTAACCATCTTTAAGCAGAATTGAATTCATTTTCAGTTAATTCTGTCTTGTATGGAAAGTTATTTCAGAAAAATTCGTAAAAAGTAAAAGACTATTATTGGTTGCTAAGGGGGTGGTGGTAGCAACTAAATTATTAATAAATACGTGCGTTACTATGGAAATCAAAATGAAATGACAAAATGACATTTCAGTTTTCTATATTTGTTTGTTTATTTGTTTGTTTTTTATTTATTTCATATCAAGTACAAGTTTGAGCATATTGAGCATATAATTCAACAGAAATTTTAAAAACGTTGTATATAAAAAGTTCTATTTATCTTGTAATTATTTATATATATATATATATATATATATATATATAGATAAAACAATGTGAGCCAAAATTAGTAGTCCAGAACTTTGGTCCATGGTAATTATATTCATCATTAACATCAGCCGGGGTCGATGCACTGCTAAATGAAGACTACCCTCCATTTTTCTCGGCACATAGTTCTTTGCTGCCACATAGATCCACCTAACTTTATGAGTTCGTCTATTCACTGTATGACACCATTCATCCAGCGGTTATCCACTCGCCGAGCGACATATCAAGCCCATTGCCATTTCATCCGCTTAGCGACCTTTATCACATCGCGTACTTTTGTCATATATCGGTAATAATCCTTAATATTCAAAATAATTATTAATCTTTCAGGAATTATAATGTATTTACAACGGTTTTATGGTTTCGTGTATTTTGTAGACACATCATTGATATTGTGAATTATTTATTTTATGAATTAGCCAATCATATTGCAAATATTGCTGATCTAAATTTTGTCTTTTAAATTAAATACCGAGAAAATACAGACAAATAAACCGACAATTGACAATTTCCACAATACATCAAGTAATTCATATATAATATTTCATCAAAGAGCTATATAATACTTTTGGTTAACTAAACAATTTATAAACACAGCAATAACATGGTGATAATATGATAGCATTACCTATTTCAATCATTTTTGTTGTCATTATTTTAAAGCAATAAATTATTAAAAATCAAGTAGTTAATAGAATTTTAATGAATCCGAGATGCATATAATGTCAATTTACGTTAAATTCAAACAACACCAATATAACATTCATAACACAAAATACAATGCCAGATAATACTGTTATGTAGGAACTAAACTTTTAGTTAGTGACGTCAAATCGCATTCCGGCATCATTATTATTGCCATATTTTAATTTTTGATTTCCCGATAACTATTTTTTAATTGTTATGCAATTGTAAAAGTATGCAAACAGCACACTATAAATTGAATAATTATTATAAACTTTAAATTATTTATTCGTTGCTTTATCAGTGGTTTACTGAATTAATTGATACAGTATAAATATTAAACAGTAAGGTATACTGGATTTGTTTATTTTTATTGACATGGTAAGAATTTCGTATCGTATCTTGTGTTCGAAAATTAAAATGTCAATGTTTTTAATAATACCTACAATTAGATACATGTAATAGGTACTACTAGTCGTTGTCTTTGCATAATATTTTAATAATTACTTGCAAGGCGCGAATAAAAGGTGTCACTAATTGTATTGTCATTAGACTAATCTTCTGCTAATCTTCTTCCACGCATGACAATCGTTTACATTTTATTTCGCCATCCGTTGGTTAAACATTCTATACACGGCAAAAATAGTGTTTAGCGATTCGTGACGTTCCATGGATTAGGCTCTTAGTCATCCGATGACCTATGTCAACATTGTCTATTATGAATTATGAAGTAATTACATAACAGTCAAAGTGTATCAGTTATTCAGAATAATTATAATATAAAAAATTGCCATTTATTTTTTAATGTATTCATTCGCTATTTTTTTGCTCTATTACTTAATTTATGGCAATGTTTCAGTAGTTTTTCCGGTAGCATTTTTTTTAAACAACAAAACACATTAATTGCCGCAATTATTACGGATACGTTTTGGCAGATCGAGACGTGCAATTATTTAACTATTTATCACAAAAATCTCTGCTCGCATTATATTTCCCCGAGAATTAAAATCATTTCTGCGTGTTACATTAATGTATTTAAAAAAAACGTGGGATTGCCAGCAATAAAAATAGGTACACAAAAACTTAATACATTTCCAGATGAGTGGCAGGATTTTTGGATGGGTGAATTTGTCCTTGCTCCTAACGTAATGCACATTTGATGGCAAACAAATTATTTTGTTCACTGCAAAGCAAACATATTTTTTTTATTATCATTTAATCTGTTCGAATCTACGTATATTGAATCAGCCTCGCAGATGTGCCTCGTCGTGACCTTCTGAACTCGTTTTTCTTCTACTTTGTTCAAAACAATTTTAATATTTCGACTATTCTCATCAATATGTTAGAACCATTATTATATTTTTATATTGTATCAGACTACATATTAATCAGTAGTGACATCTCTAATCCTCAAATTAAAATATATTGGTAACATTGTAAATAAAGATCTAAAATTTATTGAATCTTGGCTGACTGGTTTTGAGGCACGCACGGTAAAAAATAAAATGGAAACCATTAATTCCAAATATTTTTTATTTGCATTGCTTTTTCGTAAATATACTATTTTTCTATAACTTAAAAATATTAAAATACACACAAAAACATTGCCAAATTACATAAATACATAGATAAGTACCTAATCTTTATTTAAAAACTATTAAAAATATTCTCTTCCTTCAGATTTGTATACGCATACTAAATAAATAACCTCTTCACAGTTTCCGTAGGTACCCATTCAATGTCTAATAATTATTACAAACAATCTACTACCTATCTAGTTGATATATTTTTATTAGACTAAATAAGGTAAATACGTTTAAGATTTTGGTATATATTAATAATTTATTCTGTATTAGAAGGTCTTTTTTAAATCTTATGACGAATTTATTGCGTCATTTGCGTTATATAAAACCCCCCACTGCGCCTACACTCTGACCATCCCTCCGTTCTTCTTCGCCAGTCAATCTCACCAAACGTTCGCAAATCTCCTTGAAAGCAGTTAAGCCATAGAAGCTGTAGTCTTCTCGTAATTCCATTTTTAATCTGGACCATTAAACGTGAGGTGGTTAATTGTCTGTGAAATTTTATCCATACGTATCACGTGGCCAGCCCAACACTAATTTTGATCGATTTTGATGACGAGGTCGCTAGATGCCATCCTCACAGATTTGGCGAAAGATCGGTAAATGTGCTACAGAGGTGGACATGAGATTTTACAACTTTCTTTTTAGGCCAAACCAAACCTAACCTAACCTAACATAACATAACCTACTACTTAGTTTGTGATAATGGTGTATCAAAATGTATGAAAAATTCAAATTTATTATAATTGTAAAAGGTATTTATTATAATTGTCTACATGAAATAAACTGTTTTCATAAAAAGAAAATTATAAAAGCTCGTGTCCACCTCTGCGGCACAATTACCGAAAGATCTTACGCAAAATTCAACACTCGAACGCCTGCAATTTCTAGGACTCATTGACAGGTAATGTCTCTGATCCGTAGCACGACACTGGTCCTAGCAATAAAAAAAACACTGCAGATCATATATGGTGTACCATAAATCATCCAACGTTCTTACTATATTTAATCAATTAAAATAAAACACAATTTATAGTAGGTAGGTTCCTACTTATTCCGGCTAGCGAATGTGAAACTGGTAGTTTTGAACAACCTTCAGTGAAGATCAAGTAAATGCAGTTAATAAGGACAACACCAGCCTTCACTCTACCCTGAGAAGTCAGATAAAAATGAGAAATAAAATAAAAAAAGCATGCAATATAGTTTAGTTTATGTTACAAAATTGACTCGATGTCATTTATAAATGTTATTTTTTTAAAGTACTCATTGGATGCGGATGTCGGTTTTTTCGGCAACCAATGTTGACATTAGCCATATTTAAATGGAAAATATTTATCAACAGATTTGTGTACTTACTGTTATCTATAACTAATCTAAGCGTATAATACATAATTGTTTAAAGGGGTCATTTTTAATAATATAAGTACACTATTTAGGTATATAGTGTTTAAGAAATATAGTGCACTGTGTATATTACAACGTTATTAACTCGTTGTCAATCCTGTTGACGTATATATATCGGGCTTCGATTTTGAGGTTCGATTGCATTCCATTACAGACCTACAAACTTATCTGAAGAATGGCCAAAAATGAAACTACGATCTACCATAGGATGCCATATTAAAAAACGTCATCCGAATGTCAGATTTTGCTAGTTACGAGTCATGATTGGGTAGTTTTAGACAGTGGTTCCCCCATCTCATTCTCCAGATAAGTTTGTAGGTCTCTACATTCGGTATTAACCCTCTGCAACCAGCATCATCGCAGCTATTCTTAACAGTTTAGCACGTTTCCGTTATTTTCATAGGTCCAAATTAACACGGAAACCATTCCATACACAAGGCGGTTATCAGCGGTGATCGACGGTACAATAATTATTGGTAAATTCATAATACGGCGAAGATTTAAGTTGGTCAACATGCGTGTGAAATACCTGTCTATTCGGTCTAATTCTGGTATGTTCGTACCGGTTTATTTCTGTTTTTTTTCCACCCGAACCTCTAAATGCTAGAAATTTTGATTGAAACGTCAAACATTCTATAATTGTATTAGGCATGTCATTGCAGCATGAAGTAAAACAAATATCACCCAGACAAAAGACCCACTCTCAAGTCTTAGGATAAAGATATTATATTCCACGTCCGTGAGGATAATTTTTACCACGTTTTTATTAGCTCGTATTCTTGTTTGTCCAGTACAAGTTTTTTCTTGTTTGTCCAAGATTTGTATTGGACGATTGAAGATTTTTAACTAACTTCTCGACTAACTAGACATTTGAAACTTTTAGAATATATCAGAACACGACGACAACGCATTCTTTTAATACTTTTAGCCATTTTTAAGCAGAATTGAAATCATTTTCAGTTAATTCTGTTTTGTATGTTTCGGAAAAAAATCGTAAAAAAGTAAAACACTATTATTGGTTGCTAAGAGGGCCCTAGCAACTTAATTAATAATATATACATGCGTTACTATGGAAATCAATATAAAATGTCAAAATGACATTTCAGTATTCTATATTTATTCAGTATTTCTATCAAGTACAAAAAAAAATATTAATACATAGAATTGTCAAGTTTATATAATTCAACACAAAATTTAAAAACGTGGTACATAAAAAGTTCTTTTTATCTTGTAATAATTATTAATGAATGATGTAGTATCATTTCTTAAAATTTAGTTTATTCAGTGTACTTCTATATAATTTAGTGTACTTCTATATAATTTAGTGTACTTCTATATAATTTAGTGTACTTCTATATAATTTAGTTTATTCAGTGTACTTCTATATAATTTAATGTTTTTCTTTTTTGCATACGCTGTGTTTCGCATACATATTGGTAATAATGTTATATAAATATTTTGAATCGTTTCTCACATTTTCAAATCCGTTTTAAAAATGACGATATTTTTAATTTGTTTGTGAGTATTGTATGACAACATCTTTTTGGCTACGTGTTAAAACTGTGAACTAACATGCTCCGCCCATTTTTACCCGGAATTCCATTATAAACTAAGAAGCTCCTCCCATTTAGTAGACAGCAGTGCCTAGAAGCGTAGCCAAGAAGATGTTGTCGTACAATAAGTACATATTATTTTATATTATTAAAATATAAAAAAAAATCTTAATGTGTGGGTAGCTACTTAAAATTATTTGTACCAATAGTGCATTACAGTCTAAATTGTGTAAGCCAACCTTACACACTTCCGTCCACATTAAAAGACAAATAATATTTTAATCTAATTTGATATTATAAAATGCCATTCACTCAGAGATCAAGTAAGATAGATAGTGAAATAAAACAATCTATCAACTATTTATCGGAAAATCTATTACCTCCTGCAAAAACTGGTAGTGTTTTTTTCTTCTTATGGTAGCGTTGAAAATGACTATAAAATGATTATTGTTCCGTCATCCAAGTACAAAGTTACCTTTCCCGCCATTTTAGAACGACCTTCGCCATCTCCTTTGTCTCGGCCATGTCAGGTGTTTTGAATTAATATATTCTTATTTCAAATAAAAAACTATTCCATATCGACATTATAAGTGAAGAGTTTATTTCATACAATTACACGGAATAGCGTGTTTAGCCGAAGGTATTTACGCGTGGCGCATGAGCTTAAAAATTACTTACATACACACTCATTGCATGTTATAATAATGCAGGGTTGGTGAACCGTGCTAAAATTTCCAAAATACTATTTTTAGACTGTCTGAAATATGAAAAAAAAGTTTTCACCGTGTTTATAACCGAAGGCATATCTTTTATTCTCTGAATAATTTTCCCCCCTTTTTTCAAATATTCAAAGAGACCGTGGGAGTATTTTAATGACGCTTCTTTCATAATTCTATATTAAATTCGTTATCATTGAACGGTTTTCCATTTTTAGCGATTGTATTTGAGGTAAAATAACAAACAGCTGTTATATTTGAATGACTGCCGATAAATTTCATTAAGTTTGTTGATTGAATATTTTTATTGCCCGATCAATAAATTCTATTTGTAGATACGTCCTTAATTTTCTTAAGAAATGGTTTATGATTTGTCTCATAATACCGTTTTACTGGTGAGGTTCTGCATAAAACTGTCCCAGAATACAAAATACATACTAGAGTCTGTCTTCTATATGCTAGCGTGCCGGTTTCCCTCCCCGCTTCCTCATCGTTCCCTCACATTAAAAACTTAAACAGTTGAACGCGATGGCACAATGCTTTCCTTGTAACGTGTACGCCAGTTTACAGAATATACTCTAGGTACTTACTGGTTTATTGTCTTCGTCATGCCATACTCCTCAGTCTACCAACTTTGAAAGTCTCTGCTGTTTGATTCTAATATTTTTTGTTTTTTTTTTTATTTCCACTAGCCATGTTAAATATGATTTATTAAATTAAATAAAATGCATGCACTTGTCTTCACTGACACTAATTGTTGCGGCGAACATCAGCTAGAATTAAACGGTGGTAAAAACGTCGAAATGTGCTTGTTATTATCGCGCAGACTACCACTATCGTTTGAAAAGTTAGAAGGTTGATAACTTTTTTGATCTGTGCACGCTGAGCTGCAACTTGCATGCCAATAAGTTTTAATTTTGTCTTTGTATTTCCGCGACAATATTAGTAAATCTACGCAGGTGGAACGGGGCTATTATCATATTGTTATCTTCGTTTTGAGATAACAGCGTTTAAACACGATGCATTAACTCAAAAACATTGTGATACCTGTTACTCGTCATCACTATAATAACAATATGTCTAATTCAATCTATTGTCGAGATTAAATTATGACTTTTACTGGTATATATACACAAATGTATCACTCATAGTTTGAATTAATTTAAGGAATACCAGAGTTATCCCAATAATGCAATTATTCTGAAAAGGAGCTCAATAATAAAATAGTACATAAACTAAATCATTAATCGAGAGACATCTTCTCGATCTGATTTATGATGGCAGCTGGAATAAACATGTTATCCCCCTTTTGACACTTTCCTCACGCAATGACTAACTGAATTAAGTATACTGTATAGCAGTAGCGAATGTTGGAGGTAGGCTGTTAAGATCCGCCATAAAAAGTGCACATTACACTTTGTTGGTAATAATACGTATTTGTTTTTATTGAACTAAGACTACAATTTACAGATGATATTGGTAAGTTTTTAAAAATCAATTAAACTCTGCCTAAACCAAACCATAATAATTAAGTAATATTTTGGGTTACTAATTATTTATTTTCGTTGGATTAAGAATACATATTACATATACTGTTGGTTGATTTTTTATACATCATTAAGCCCTGCCTAACCAAACTATAACAGATACAAAATATTAGTATATCTATAAAATATTCAAAGTTATGTATGATTTATTTGCATAATTTTAGATATTTTATTTATAAATGATTATTTTTTGACTATTATTTATCTATTATGGCTTGGTTTTCTCAGGGTTTTAAAAGCTAACCAATACCATCAGCTGTAAATTGTAGTCTTATTTCAATGAAAACGAATATGTATGACTGACAAAGTTTAGTGTGCACCATTTATGACGGATCTTAACTGGCTGTCTCCACCCTACGCTACTGCTGTATAGTAGCGCATACACCTGGAATGTTCTCTCTTTAAACAGACCTGAAGCATTTAAAATAGTATAAATACAAAGCAGACATTACTGCTGGCTGGACTGCGCCACGGGAGATTTAAAAATGCTCGGTCAAAGCAACTGCAGAGTGTCGGCGCTGGATCGTTCAGGATGGAGGAAGGAGACTAAGACTCCTCAAGGGTTGTTGTGACATAAATTATGATGAGGATATATAGCGTGGTATTTAAAATCAACATTTAAAAACAAATAAGACGATAAACTGTCCGCTTATAAAATGGTAGTAAGTTCAAATTCCATATTTACATGTTATTTTTAAGTGTGTGTTTCGACTCAGACATCCATTTCTAGTACCTATAAATCAATTTGTTAAAAAAAACCTCTTCGTAAGATGGTTAAGATCTTAATTTTAAAGATAATAAAAAAGAGTTTTTTACCTACCGTAAAACAAGCCTAAATATTGTAGTCCCAAAACAATATATCTAAAACATTATTAAATTTGGCTTCTTTTTGCGCAATTACAAGTAAATAATAATACTCCTTAGCTAATAATCAGTGCACCATAATTGTCTTGGAAACCCCAGTTCTCGGGTGCGTCACTAATCAAAACCAAAGGCATTTTCCTTTTCTCATTCCAAGCAAATCGAATCGCCACGAAGGACAGGCCGGACGTTGGTCTGTAATGCTCTATGATGGCAAAAAGTAAAGGTAAAATCACCTGATTATTGTATGAAATCATTGTAGGTAAACGTGTACTTTTGATATCTCAGTGGCTTGCGTAGTGGTCACTGAAACAATGTCCATATATTTTACAACGTTTTTCTTAGCTCGTATTCTTATTTGTCCGGTACAAATCTTGCAATCAATTTTTAACTAACCTCCCGACTAGCTAGACATTTGAAACTTTTAGAATATATCAGAATACAAACCCAATGCATTATTTTAATACTTTTGGCAATCTTTAAGTAGAATTGAATTCATTTTCAGTTAATTCTGTTTTGTATTGGTAAACTATTATTGGTTGCTAGGGGTCTGGGGTCCTAGCAACTAAATTATTAATATATACGTGCGTTACTATGGAAATCAATATGAAATGTCAAAATGACATTTCAGTAGTATTTCTATCAAGTACATTTTTTTTGATCGTTCAAGCTAGTCAAGTCAAGTTTATATGATTCAACAGAAAATTTAAAAACGTTGTATTTAAAAAGTTCTTTTTTATCTTTTAATTATTTATAATTATTATTTATAACCTGTAAGTATATCTTACCGAAATATACCTGCTTTCCTTTAAAAGCATATCAAACTATTTAGCCGCAGTAGCATAAACGTGAATGAACGGTATATGAAATCAGAATTTGAGATTAAATAGAAGTACATCATGAGAGCGTGACATACGAGAGGTTTTTGGATTTTTGGTTAAAAGAAACTGAAAAATACAAAAGAAAATTTAAAATAAGAGTACGTATTTATATAATATTCGAAAGCCTTGTAACAACTGGAGGTTGCGCTTGAAAATTTTCAAGAAATGATAAAATTAATCTTTCTTTCCTCCAGATATTTCATGTAAATAAAACTTCAAGATTATAATAATATATCGATAAATAGTAAATGGGAGTATCAAATTTTAAAATTGCTAACATCATTAGCATCATATGGGAACTTTTCGAATCTTGTGGATCGAAAAAAATATCCCTCCCTAAAAACTTTGGTATATAAGATAAAATCATGCTTTGGTTCAACTCGTTTATGCGAATCATAATTTTCAACAATAAACATTATAATAATAATCAAAATACATTTCGCGACCCACTAATGCGAATCTAAATGACTCTTTAAGAATAGTTATATCCAAATACGTTTATATATTTGAAAAAATGATTTAATTAATCCTATGCAAAAGATCAAACTAATTAAATTGTCATTTTTTTATCCATGTGACTAGGGAATCCAATCCCGGGATCCCGAATCCCGGGATCCCGGGATCCCAAGCTATTTTCGATACCTATGAATCCCGGGATTGATAAACATAATCCCGGGATTTCGGGATTGATTTTTTTATCAATTTTTATGGAAAATATAACCGAAAAAATACTTTTAATACAAAATAACTACATTAGAAATAAACTGAGTTTGAATGAAGTTTGATGTGTAGGTTGCCGATTCATTTTATTTTTTCACATAGATTATTGAAAATGAGAAAGATTGGTAAAAAAACAATGCTTCGCACTTTTAACAAAGTAATTCCACCAAGATATCATACGTTTTACGGCAGTTTCATATTTGGCTGACTAATTAGATTTATGAAGCGGAAAGGCCATAAGTACGCCATGATTATTTGCTTTACTATTTTAAATCTCGCTGATCTATTCATTATGTCTTTACTATCAGAAATAGCAATCTCATATTAAATTCACATTATTATTTATAATACAATATTATTTACTCCATTAAACTTGTGTATTTCCAAGATTTAACGTATACAATATTAACAATAAATGTCTTAAATAGTATAAATTATACTAGATTTATTTTTGACCGATTTTATCAATGTTATTTGTAAATATAAAAATTTTATATTAACAATGGAAAAAAATCCCAATCCCGGGACCAGTCCCGGGATCCCGGGATTGTCAAATTGTAATCCCGAAATCCCGGGATCAGAATTTTGGCTCGGGATTGGATTCCCTACATGTGACATCCATTTATAATTTATTGGAATAATAAAAAAACATGGTTGCATATTAATTTGTAATTATTATCTGTTTCATTATATATTATATTACATTTTAAACTTCATTAATACAATATAATACAGAATCATTAAAAAATAGAACTAGGTAATATTTATTTGTCAACTATTATTAAGAAGTAAATTATGTAAGTTTCAATGGTAAAAATATGCCCACCATTTTATGGCTATAAGTGTGTTCCTGATGAAGATAATGATGGGAACCGATGTGTTAAACGTTTAATCCATTAGAAATAACCATAACATATCAATATGAAAATTTGTGTAAATTGTGTAAAGGTTCTTCATCTGCCGTGTCCTTACGAAAGATGCTCCAAAACTATTTTAGTACTTGCTTTGACCGCTGTTTTTACGGTGTCATTGGCTTCCAATAATATAATATTATATTCGATGTTATAACCAGATACAACAATGGGTAGACCAGTAATGTTCAACCTGTTTTAATTGGCGGAGCCCTTAGAGTATTTTGTAAAACCTCAGGGAACCACTTAATGGAATACACATAGTATTAAGACGGTACTTCAGTGAAACGGCAAATAATTTTCAACTATAGGTGCGACGAAATTTCGGACTGGCTGGCAATCGGAGAGTGAAAGTCGTGCTATGAACACGTAAATTTTTTTTTGTGATGGCGACGGGGGAATTAATTCTTAAATCGTGTAAAGATGACTAAAAAACGTTACCCATTTACTTATACTAATTTCTTTTCTTTCTTTTCTTCTTTTTACCATGTCCGATCCTAATAGGATCATATGGGCCTCCACAGAGTGGAGGTTTGTATTAACAGATTTTATTTTTACAAGAAATGGATGTCAGCCACTTGCTCAACCTATTAGGACCATACTCTGACTCATGCACAAGTTGAAAAACAATATGTGAACTTGCCAGACCCAGGATTCGAACCTGAGACCCTCGACACTATAGACCGGCGCTTAATCCACGCGGCCATCGTGGCTAATACTAATATATTATTATTATTAGTAATAGAACAATAAACATAACATTAAATGGACGTATTTTGACTTTTTATGACAAATTATGTTTTGTTCTGCACGCGTCATTTGCACAATTTTTGCGTCACGTAGTCACGTTCGTTTTAGACCGTGCCCCAGCTGAAGTATAGCCTTAAGATTAAAATTAGTGGTGGCGCTTTTAGCAATGGACTGTAATTTGAAGGTGATGGGGGTAGATTACGGATCTAGGGGGGGGTTAACAGTATATTAGACACTGACCTTTTATGATGTTGATGATGGCTCCGTGGTCTGGCTGCACTATCACTCGTGCGGTATTGTTTGTTGGGTTACCCGGTGCGCGGCATTTGACGGTACGCTGTTGTTGGATGATATGAGGTTGATGAATGATGGTGATAGGTTGTATGAATGATGAAAGCTATTCAGAAGTATCGCTTGGACGACGGTCACACTACATCAAGCTGACCCAGCCGTAGCCCACGAACAACTTCTGAATGAGTCTGTATAAATTGAATTAATCAATAAACTGTGGTTTAGCGTTACTAGGCCAACACGCACACGTTATCTTGAACTAACTGAATGTTATTCGCAATCACGGTCGTCTTATGGTCCGTAATTGCTCGTCGTCTGGTCTTGTGACAATAATAAATAAGGATGTGAGTAAAATACAAAAGAGTATTTATCCAAAATGCTACCCATAAGTACTCAAATTGTCTCCCATTACTTATCTGTAGTCTCAAATTTAAGATAATTTCATTATATTCTGCATGGATTTATTAAAAGGTTACATGCAAACAGAGTCATTAAAATTCTATTACACACGTCCACAAATATTTAAAGAACTCGGGCGAAAATATTGTCATATGCACGGAATCTACTCGCAAAGTTGTGCTTGAATTTACCGTCCTTTATAATATGCTGCCCCTAAATAACGCATGATCTAACGCTAACGCGTAACCTATGTTGAGGCTCACTGGAATGGACCACACGTATTTCGCGGTTTCCTCAGCATTACATTCGCAGTTTGTGGGATCATTAGATAATAATATGAAATTGAATCTAATGAACAGATCTTTCATTGTTTCGTAATCGCTGATTATATTCTACGTTGATTCTCTCATCTTGCTTAAGGCGAGGGCATCCATGATGACTAATCACTCATCAATCATTAATCGTTCTGTTTGCTCAGTCATACAATTATATTAAGTCATCTGTAGAAATAATAAAATGACAACAGAATTTTTAAAAATACATTAAAAGATTAACAAATCGTATGTAAGGCATAAAGCCCATTGACGCAGCGAGTGCGGCGCTCGCGCAAAATTTCTACAAGTGGCGCGTAAATCATCGAAAATACAACGTAATCAAATACGCCAGCGCACACTGGACTTGACGATGCCTTGTGCCCCGCCTGCCGCATGAGTCACCGTTTTTCGCTTCTCGGCGATACGATTTAATGAAAATACAAAGAAGTCCATTCATTGAACACGGCTACCAAAATCACGCTGCTCGAAGCGTCGTCGATCGACGAGCGAGAAGCCATTATTTAATAACAGAGAACTCATTGTTTAATTTTATTGCGTGTCCGATATTTCGCTGGTAGAATAATGTCATCGTGAATATTAATTACAAGCCCCGAAATAATATAATATTTTTATTGCTTTGTTATGAGAGGCGCTGTAATAATAATTATTTTGTGCTGCTTGAGCCGCTTACTACATAGGTGAAGGGTAATGCGCGGGTGGGAGGGGGCCTACTCAGTAGTGAGCGCGTCGAGCGCTTTCTTGGTGGGCTTTATGCTTAAGTAATAATAAGTACCTACCTGTATAATGGTACATACTGTAATCGCGGAATTCCCAACCATGTGCCCGTTTTACGATATATTGTTTGGTTGTTTAATTTAATAAAACGCAATTTATTTTTTTGTAGTACCTACTTATTCCACTTTTAATCAATAAATTAGGACCGGTTTCATCCGCCTCAGAGGGACATTTTCAACATTTCACTTGAAAATGTCCCTCTGAGGCGGACGAAACCGGTCCTAATTTATTGATTAAAAGTGGAATAAGTACTACAAAAAATCAAATGGCGTTTTATTAAATTAAACAACAATACAATGCAGTTCCACCATGAATTGACAGTTAACAAAATAAAAAAATATATTGTTTTAAAAACAAAAACATAACTGCTATAATATTTAAAAATCGATTTAAAAAAATGATTGTACTTAATTGAATTATTGTGTTGGTTGATTGGATATATTATATTATTTTATTGTCGATCTATGGTTGAACAAGCAACTTAATTTACTTCGAAATTTTTAAAACTCCACATATTTGGGGCATATTTACATGAAATTTACTACAGATGAACCTGAAACGTAAAAATACCAGTATTAGTCTTAATATTTTTACTAGCAAGTTCATTTTCATTTACCTACTCCTAGACAGGCTCCGTTTTCATAGAAAGGTGTTTTTTCAACATTTATGGGTGTCTCATTAATGAGGATACACTGAAATTACAGGCATTACCAACAATCTCTTTCTATTCGAAGCGATCCTGAGCTGAGTGCTCCAGTCATTGATGCACCTAGCCTGCCATGTAATACAGAGAATCCTTCACCAGTACCACAAAAGTCTCCACAGATCAATCCGAAATATTTACAACGCAACCGCTACCGGATACCTATATTGCATTTGATGTGAATATCGTGTTTGGCATCACACCAATGCGTCAGTTTCACAGCAATAGACTAAATAATTTAATTCCTCATCAGATTTTATAACAAACTATAACTTTTTACCAATTACTATAACCATTTTACCAATTACTATAACTTTTACTTGCTTCACGTGAAATGTATTTTAATTCTATGAAAACGAGATGGCAGCACAGGTTGAAGCCATAGACTAAATTTAATATAAATGCCACAGAATGTGATAGAAGATACAGTGTTCAATGCTCAGCATAATGCTACTTGTCTACATATTAAAAATCATTTATTACAAATTATTTATTTTCATGTGCTCATTAAAACCTATTCGCTGCGGACCTTTTAATTAATATTTAATTACCACATTTAAATAACATGCTAATTATATCTAATGGCTACATTAATATTCGTTAAATACACATACTATTACCTAACAATTGGTAGATGTCCTGTTTCGAGGGAAAAAAATAATGGTCACGTTATTCATGCTACAAAGTGGAAAAATGATTAGTTTTATTATTAATGATTTATTAAAATTGCAGCCAGTGACGTCCCTAGATAAAATGCCGCCCCTAGGCAGTGCCAAGATGCCGCCCCTAAGCAGCGCCAAGATGCCGCCTCATTTTTTTATACATTATTTTTATCGTCCTTTCATGAGTCCAATATCTAATAAATGTGTTGTATGGATACATTACTGACGAAATATCAGACAAATTATTCGCAAATCTGCACGTGTCGTTTCTGGTCACTAAAGGTTCGTTTCTTTCAACCTGACGAAACAAATCAAATTAAACCATGGACAATATACATACAAATTGTATGAGTAGAAAGTTGACCGGAAATGGTTTGAGATTTGACGTTTGGTTCAGTGTATCATTGAAAATCAAACCATTCTCGGACCATCAGAAATGGTTTGACATGAAACGTCAAACCAATTCGGACGATCCATAGACTAATGGCAATCTGTCAAAGTGTTGATAAGCATTATTCGGCACTTATATATCGTGAGGTGTTCATATTAATATGTTAGACATTTACACCATAGAAGTTTACTTGAATTATGGATATTATAGATTAATAATCAATACATATTATTTATAAGTAACCATACGCGAACAAGAAGTCGCTTTTGGTCTTAACATCTCAAAATCCAAACATATTTTCTATGCAAAGAGTTCGATTTAATATCATTACTATAATTATTATTATGTCAGACCAAGAATTTATTTTCATTTTATTTATATTTTGTAACGGAGATTCTAAACTACAAACTGTGTTAAATCAACCCGGAATGATCTTTATATTACCTACCTAACGAATTTTATCAATTTAATATGTTTGATTGTCGTCTAAGTCACAAAATCATACTGTCGATATGAACAAGTGGTCAATTATAAAAAGCTCTTATCAAAAGTAATTTTTAAAAACTTGTCATACCTATAAATCTTATAAATTAAATAAATGGCTACCTATTCACGAAGCATTCTTTATATTTTGTACATTTAAAATGAATGAATACGAATTTTTATTATTGTAGACAACGATAGGAGGTTAGAATTTCATAACAAGTTGACGTTTCTATAAGTATGTTTCTGTTTTAGAGACTAATATGTTATGAATTAATTTTAAGTATTGGCAACACTAATTAGTCGTCAGAAAAGCGTTTCCGTGGACATTTACCAAACGGTCCCAAACCAAACGGTTCCATTTCGTTTGTTTGATTCAGGTTGAATGATACAGACTTTAAATAGTCGTCGAATAGCAACGGAAGTAAACTAGATATCGCGAACCCGACAAAACCAGTGTGCTGATTTTTTAATGGAAAGATATTATGTTCATTATTACTAAGTTTAGGTAGCTATTTATATATATTCCAAATGATTCCACCCGATTTGCCGCTCTTCGAGTAACTGCCGCCCCCAAGCGATGCTCAATTTGCCTACCCCCTCGGGACGTCACTGATTGCAGCTGATACTGTATTAATTGTATCTGTACTAAGTACTACTGTACTATCACTGTAATCACGTAGTGCCTTTCTTGCAGCAACAATTGCGCCCCTTAAAAGCTGCCCATGCACATGGTATGCTGCACGAAAATACAACTGAAAATTTTAACCTAAAATTGTCGCTATTTTCGACCGACAAAAACTTCATGGGCTTTTCGTTTTGGTAACAAACGAAGTTCAATTTATTGACACTTTTTTTCGTTCTCTTCAAAAACAGTCTTCATCATAAACTTGGATTAATCCACTGCCAAATAAAAACATCTCCATTCCATTACTCTATGCATTACGATACCACATACTTCCACATAACTTGGAACTACAATATCGAATCAGCGACCTCTAGGTCTATATTTCGGGCTGAATGAATTAATCTGTCCACCAATTATCTTTTGCGTGCTATATTCAGTGACGTCCCGTGAGGGTAGGCAGATTGAGCGTCGCTTGGGGGCGGTATTTACACGAAGGGCGGCAAATCGAGGAGAATCATTTTGGTGTATATAGAAATAGCAAAAATTATTTTTTTATGCATCGTACATAATAGCCATAGTAAAAATGCTGTGAAAATAATAAATCCGTGTATTGCTGAATGGTACAAACCAAATGTGTCAGACATATCAACCAAATAAAACCTCAGCTCTGGTGATTTGGGTAAATGTCTAAATTATATTATGTTTTTTGTTTAAATTTATTTTTTTATGTTTTAGTAGTACTTATATTTTTTGTTAATATTGTATCCATACAACACATTTTTTAGATAATGAAAGGATAACAAAAAATACTGTATAAAAATGGAGTGGAATTTTAGCGCTGCCTAGGGGCGGCATTTTGTTTAGGGACGTCACTGGCTATATTTCATGATAATGTGTAAACTATACGTATTATATTTAATCGTAGGACAGTTTACTGTGAGCTGTCTTACCGGAGAAAAAAGGCCTTATATGATTCACATAAAAAATAACGCATTCTTCGTGGAGCACTGCATACAGTAATGTAAAAATTTGTTCAAATTCAATAAAACATAGATTGGTATCAAATATCTGATAACAATGCTGTCATTTGTAAGTATAACTTGATACCTACGAGCACCTATCAGAATTTTATATAAATTATACGATATGATTGTATTTCTAATTTACTTAACTACCTATTTTCTTTTGTCCTTTCCCTTGTATTCCGGTGGTCAGGGGAAAAATGAAACATTATTTTTGTTGTGGAATCTATTTAGGTAAAGTTAGGTTAGGTTAGGTTAGCTCAGGTTAGCTCATTATTTCGTTGTACCTAGTCACCCAATCATTTTTAACATATTATATTGATTAAGATGAGATATCCTAAGCTTGCCGGCAACACCGAGTTAAGTCCCGTTTATTTGCGGCTTTCTAGCGATTAGGAATGCATAAATTAGGTAGGTACCTATATAATTTGATTTATTATGGCGTATTGAACATCTGTGCTATTAAAAATCTATCAATATAATAGAGATAGGACAATTTCAATATTAAATTAATATTTTTCCTGAAAGTCATAGTTATATTTATCGTTGTTCTGTTTTGTCATGGAACCTTTATTTACACATGAATTTTTTTTCAATGCTATACGGCTATCGGTTTCCTTAAGGGTTGCACACGTACAAAATTCCGGATGGAATACCATCAGCACGGTAGCGCGCACTGCGATTACGGCTCCTGTATGTTTGATCATTCTATAAACATTTTGAATTTACTTTCATATAAAATTACCTGACGCCATCTTCAATAGAAAATAAAACTTCCGTTATTCTACATACAGAATAATAAATTATTCTTGAAGACATTACTGAAAGTCTAGTAGGAGTATTTTTTCTTTTGTTAGTCAGGTCAAATTTCAAATCGTGAAAAAATTATTAGTCATACAAACAACATCTTTACGACAATGACATAGATTTTTTTTATATTGAATAAAGTTTAGTCAACTTTCTAGAGGTGTGCGAATAAATACCTCGTCACTAAATCAGATTTTTTTGAATAATTATATCATAATACTATGCCGTTCCTTCCTTAACGATTTAAATATATACATCCCATATCAATTGTTTTTTTCCTGTAGTAATTATTGAAAACAATCCACGAACAATGATAAGGGGCAAGTATTGGGCAGTAATGATTTAAGCATAAGACAGTGACGAAGGGTAGAGGTAACCTGTTGAGATCCTACATAAATAGTGCACAAAATTTGTCAGTCATACTTATTTGTTTTCATTTAACTAAAAATACTAATTATAGATTGCAGTGGTTAGTTTTTAAAATTCAATTAAGCCCTGCGTAAACCAAACTATAATAGTGGAGGTAAAACGTGGAGATCCGACGACAATTTAATGCACACTTCATCAGCCAACTTATTTGCTTTCATTGAACTCATCATTTATGGCACTCCTACCCTTGACCGCAGTGACGCCCCTATACAAAATGCCGCCCTAGGCACCAGCGCTAAAATGCCGCCCCATTTTTTATAAAGTATTTTTTTATCATCCTTTCATGACTCCAATATCTAAGAAATGTGTTGTATGGATACATTACGGACAAAATATAATTACCACTAAATCTAATTTAAATGCCATCTCTACTTCAATAGACAATATTGCGAGTCCACGGTTTCAGATACATTTAAAAATACACCTGACACCTTTCAAAACTCGCGAGTGACTGGCAAAAATATTTGTATAAATTTATTAGGTAAGATTGTACCTTGATACCTTGTACCATAATTAAAATATAATTCGCAAATAAACACGTGCCATTACTGGTCATCAAGGACGTGACGTCCAAGGACAACGGAAGTAAACTAGACATCGCGAACCCGACAAAAATACAGTCCTGTTAAACGTTTTATGTTAATACATTTAGTTTCCAACCAGTGAGCTGAATTTTTCAATGCAAAGATATTTCCGTCATTACTAAGTTTAGGTATCTATTTCTATATATACCTAATGATTCTCCTAGATTTGCCACCCTTCGAGTAACTGCCACCCCCAAGCGACGCTCAATATGCCTACCCCCACGGGACGTCACTGGTTGACGGGTCTTGGCCATTTTCAAAAACTTCCTCCATCCTGGACGACCCAGCGCCGACACTCTCCAGTTGTTTTACCGACCATTTTGAAATCCCTCGTGGCACAGGCCAGGCATCTCAATTTCGGCCATCAAGGTATTCTCTTACCATTGGGGGTTGCGTACATAGCCCGCTTCGCCGATATATACTCCGGCATTACCTGCACGTGGCCGATCCAGAGCAGTCTCTGCATTCACATATGCCACGAGAGTGCCACGTATTTTCATCGAACTAAGAATACCTACAAATTGCAGATGGTGTAGGTTAGTATTTAAAATTTATGTCTCAACCAAACCTTAGTAGATATTATTATATTTATCTATGACATGATTTAAGATATTTTATAGACAGACAAATATTTTTTTACTATTATGACTTGGTTTACGCAGGGTTTAATTAACATCAGCCCGTGCAGCTTCATCTTAGGACAAGGAAGTGTGGGACAAAAATATTTTCATTCATGTTTATAGCATCATGGAAGGCGGCCGTATAAAAATCGCGGCGGAATACACATGACAGGTAACTCAAATCATTGGCCCAGAATACGGAGGTGTTCTGCAATTCAGTCGCCAATCTTCAATAACGACATCAAAATGAATTTCAATGTTTTGTCCTTACTATTTCTCTTTAAAACAGTAAAAGCATTAATTTATTTTATTTTAGCATTCGTCCAGCGTTGTTTTTAAAGAATTTACTATTGACAACGTATTGTTAAATTTTCAAATCAAACGTTATTTGAAAAATACTATCTTCTAAAGTGTCCGACAATGCAAATGTTACAAGTTACAAGGTGTATTGAATTATATAGACAATTGAAGGTAAACTGTGGTAAAACTTGCAAAATATTACGGTAGAACTTATAACGACGTTGTGGCAGAGAGACGTGATGACTTCGCACATCCTGGATCGCACCCTGCCCTAACAAAGCGATGAATCAGCGAGCGAAACCGGTTTCGAATGTTTTGATCACATTATTTTATATTTCATTTTATTAACGTACTTACTCGCTTCTCTCTGTTGCATTTTTATGATGCGACCGCAAAGTGCATTCGAATCGTGTAAATGCAATAATTTTATTAGGTACGCTTTTTACTTCTGTTTAATTAATTGCCATTTAGGGTTACAACAGAAACCAAACGGATACGGAAGCAGATGAAATATCGGTAAATTTCAAAACTAATAATCTGATTGGTGTGTTGATTAACGATTGGATTCATTTAAATTAATTTTGAATTAATGCAGTGACGGATTTTATATAACGCAAATGACGCAACAAATCCACCATACGATTTAAAAAGGGACCTCCAACATAAAATACATTACTAATATGTACCAAAATCTTAAGACCGTACTTTAGTGAAACGGAAAATAATTTTCAACAGTAGGTGCGACGAAATTTCGCACTCGTCGCCTGGACTCGCCAATTGGAGACCGACAGTCGAGGTATGCGTACGTCAATTTGTTTTGTCATGGCGTCGGATGAATATATTCTTAAATAATGTAAATATGACTAAAAAACTTTACGTATGTAGGTACTTGAAAAAGAAAACTTGTCAATGAATATACTATTATTATTAGTAATATAACAATAAACATAACATTAAATAGACGCATGTTGAATTTTTATGACAAATTATATTTCGTTCGGCACGCGTCATTTGCACAATCCACGCATTGCCTAGACACGATCTTTCCTCAACTAAAGTATAGCCTTCATGTTTAAAGCTTAGGAACAGGAAATTAAGCCAGATAGTTCCAATATTAAATAATACATTTTTGATAGTAGATTCCTTGGACATTCCTGTAGCGCTTATGCGTATATCTATTTTATTAGTGAATATATATATATATATATATATATAATATAATATAATATAATATAATATAATATATACTTATATTAAAGATTTTGATTAAAGGTTGTATAATTTATACAGAATAAAAAAACCGTTTGAACGTATAGATTTATTTAGGGAAAATTAAAATTTACTAGATCGTTCGTGTCATTGCTTCGGGTCTCTACGTCACTAAATGCGGCACTGAGTTAATGGCTGTAGTAACTCTAATTAAAGACGTTGACTCCAAATCAAAATCCAACTCAGAAAATGAGGCTTTCGCACAGGATCATTTTTCAAGTCTAGTATATTTTTACCGCTGTTAGTGTCGGGTGTGAAAGGGATTGATAATCAAACGATGGAAAATAACTTTAAAATAATGCAGAGGTTTTCTACCGCCTTCGACAAAAATGACAGATTCACAGAACACCTGGAACATCACGTAGCACACTGCTCTAGATGGAAGGAGGTTATTGGAAATGCTTGTAATTTTAGTGATTATCATGAAAACTCCGCCATTCTTAGTAGTATTGACCTGTGTATCCCTAATAACTATCTTATCTGACTAACCTGCCATAGGTAATGCCAATTGGGTGTTCAACCAAATCGCTTCAGATGTTGACATATTCCACCTACGTGAAGATGAGTATAAATGGGCATTGTTTATACATTCTTCAAATAGGGTCTACTTAGCTCATTCGGTGTAGGTAGTTCCTTGCTTCTAATTGAAATTTTTTGTATTTACACTTCCGACTGTTTAATAACTTAATACTGCGTCTATTTATTTTTTATATATACTGTTTTAATATTAATTCTTTGTTTTTAAATGTCATGTTATAAAGTTTACTAATTATATGTAAAAATAAAGAAAATTTGATTTGATCATTCGCAGAACATGGCAAAGAATATGAGAGTTTTCTTTTTTATCGTGGATACATTAAAATCAATTAAGTGTTGTACTGTAATACTGGGTTGGATGTTCCAATACGAGTTACTGACATTAATAGTTATTTTTCATCGAACCTGAATGACTGAAATAAGAATAAAATTTTGTAATAAAGCATTATCTACTAAGTAAATTAAAAAAATACAAAGACTTAACCAACTGCGTATTGATTTTATGTTACAGTCGTATAAAAATGATATCTATTTCATCAGAAGGCAGTTTCATCAACGTTCATTTGCTTTTTACTATCTCCCAGCGTGTTTTTATTGAAGTAGGTATTCACTTCATAAAACCGTTTTGTATCTTTCCGCTTCTCCAAGTAATTTTACTTTACGACAACACTTCAGTTTTATGACAACATCTAGTCATGGCACTATAATAGAATGTCACTGTTATTGATTATTGAATTGACAAGAAGGCATAGTCAATAACACTACTTCTCTGATCATAATGAAAGCATCATAATTATCAGTTATACTCGATTTATTGGTAGACGAAGGCATCTCCGTATTGTCTTCACTCATCTTAGTCCTTAGATCACATATTAGGTTCAAATTAGATCAGCAGTCTATGTCGATTGCCCACGATCGTGACATATGATTTTGGATCGTTCACTAAAGCCATAACCAAATTAGAATTATCCAAATTTTTCGCACATAACTTAAACGGTGATGACTATGCGTTCTCGGTAATTGTCATGCCAACTGTCACATCATCACTCGTAGTCTAATGCGTAAAGCGCTAGCCATTTATTCGGGCACTCCGGGTTTGATCACGTTAAGGGCACAATATTATATTTATGTGATTTTTTCAAAGCTTGGGTGTTTATGATTCTTTTAATTATATTACTGATTACACTAGTGATTCACTACACTACAGTAATTGGGTCTCATAGCTTGTTAAAGTGTTAAAAACATAAATAATACTAAATAACAATTAACTAACAACAGTTACTAACAGTTACTGATCATCGATTGAGTCGTGAGACAAAATAGGAATTATTCTATTTTGACCACGACTCGAGTGAACGATCCAAAGTAAAATTTTCACGGGCAGACCGGCGGGGACAATCGTGAGGACGATTTTGTTAGACGTACGGTATAATTTGGCAAAAGAACAATATTACATGCCGTAAAATATTTTAGTTAAATTTTAAAAAATAGACAATGCATAATATTCGGTTTGTATGTCCATGTTTACAGTATTTTATTTTTATTCTTGTAATATAGTTATTATATAGCATTATGTTTCATGTTCTACAATCAATAATTATTTTGTTGGTCTTCCATTTTGTATTTTGTAATGAACTGTCTCTCTAACAAAAAATAATATACACATTATTAGGATTTAAATTACTTATAAGAAATTTTCTCTGGGCTTTTTTCATTACATAACTATGTTTACCTATCTGACAGAGTTTCCACAGTATTATGTTATGTTGTGAAATATTATAGCAAATGATGTTTTTATATAATAAATAAGGGATACCTTTTAGATAACGTACTGATTAGACTTTCGTGATTTTAAGAACTAGCTATATTCCCACAATGTTGTAGAGGGTGTGATAATATGAAGTGTAATGTTCACATCATAACATCGATAGTTTATGATGTTTTTGTGTAACATCTGCTGATTAGGGGATCTGCATATTATTCTCCCCTTGAACTCTTGTCCGTGGGAATATATCGCAAGTACAATAAATTTATATTCAGTATCCAACTTATATATTGCGCATGTCGCCAGTATAGGAGCCAGTGTTGCCATGTCTACTGATATTTCAGTAGATCTACTGAAATTTTTGTCAGGAAAAGAAGAAATTATGATATTTGTGATGAATAAAAGTCACTTTTTACATGATTTTTTAAAAGACACTTGTGAGATTATGTCAATATGCACGCTTTCACTAAACACAATCGTTGAATTTCATACATTTTTGTCAATCTACTGATATTTTGAAGAAAAAATCAAAAAATCTACTGAACTTTGATAATTTTAGTTGGCAACACTGATAGGAGCACTCTCGTTTCAGACGCCATACTGATAAGTTATGTTAAATATCTGATTTTACAATTGTCAATTAATCGAATCCAATAAAGTAGTTTAATAAAATAAAATCGTTAATTACTAATTTTGGATAATTATAACAGCTTGGTTAAGCCGTGCCATAACATAACAGTAATTTCCTATTTTAATAACAATCTTTTTCTTTTTTGTTTCAGGTAAGATTGGATGTTATACAACACGAATTAAAAAGCTGTTGGAAGACTGCAATATCCAGGGAATACAGAAATAGCAAGTTGGTGTCTTTTTTCTACCAAAAATTCCCCACTGAAGCTATGTGCGGCAGTAGGTACATTATGTTACATGTGTTTTATAAATGACAACAAAATCAAATTGCGACGTGTTGCAGTCGAGACGATTTTTAATTTACATAGCTTATTTTAGAGCACGCCTAGAAGAAAATTCTTTGATGTCTTTATTTTAAGACATATAAATATTTTCCTTTCGATAATTCGTCAAACGATTATTTTCCGCTTGCCTTTCTACAAACCTTTTCACTCTCAAGAAATCTCGTAGGTCACTTCTGCTCTTGAGACATTTTTACGTACTCTCACGGGATGGTTTCCAATCCTGGCGTCCTACAGAATTAAAATTTATATGCACCTTGAATTACTTACGTGATCGCAGCATTGACATAATCTTGGTCAGAACCTTTTCCTTGTGTCAAGCTTATCAGGCACCATTCACGAGGGGCGAAAGACTAGTCAATGGGCTCCTCGAAGACAGACATTTTCAGTGATGCGCTGTGTATTTTGTTCTTGATTATTTTTATTGTATAATAATGTTTATGTTTTTCATTTATTTTTCTTCTCTCTTGTGAGGGTAATATTTGTTTTATCGTATTAGACAAATGTGTATTTCTATTTAACTTGTTTGATTAGAACCAGCATTTTTTTTTCAATGTAAATCTCATGTTGTGAACTCCTGAATTTTGATTTGTTATTTTAAATAAATAAATATGCGTCCCGGCTTAGGCCTTGTCTAGATGGCGCGATTATGATACGCCGCGAGTGCATATGGACAGCTCAATGAAGTCACCTGTACCTCGACCGTGCTCGACAGTCATCGCGGCGCGATTGCATGTGGACGGCTCAATGAGGTCACATGTATCACACGCGCGAGTCAAATCGCGCACTCTGGACAAGGCCTTAGATGTAGGTACATAAACTCGACATTTATTACATCTGGGCCTAACTCATTGATATTTTCTATTTTAATGTCTTATTTAACATGAATATTTAATCGCTTCCGGTAAGTCGCAAAAACTTCTTCGTTGTTCAATGTAAGTAGACTTAGTTAGTTACTTATAGTACATTTTTCTTTGCCTATTTGCTGACCTTATAGCGGATATGAGGAAGTTCAATTAGATTGAAAGTGAGTGCATACATTAATGTTGATGAAAGTCAACGTTGGTAAAAAAAATATTTCGATGCAACTTATTATAAAATTTATTGGTAATAAACCCTCATTATTGAAAGTAAAAGCTATTTCGAAAGGGTTATTAAATCGTTAGTTTATCGATTACCCGTGTACCTACATACATAGTGGCATGCTGTAACGATCAGTACGCGAAATAATGAAGAATATTGAATAATATAACATGTCCATATTATAGTGTCCATCGGTCACAACTTATTATTTCACAACTAATAGCTACCTACATGTATCTTTTTTTAAATTATTAATAAGCATGTACCTACTTGCTTTTTTCGTACAAGGCGGTTATTAGTAATTTTGAACAAGCACAAACACACAGGCTTTGAGAATTTCCCATATTATTATATTGTGTCTTTACCGGGTCAAACCCGGAACTCCCGGATGGAATGCCGGCGCCTTACGCACTGCACCATAAGACCCGCTTACATTAGATTAATTTATTATTAATATAAAAGAGTACACACAGGATGCGTTACATCCTAGATGTGGTAGTAACAAGGTTTAATTCTCGGCTGTGGAGAAATATGGGATAAACTTTAAAACGTGTTAAAAAGCAGGACTTCGAACCGTTATTTTTTTTAGTTCCGGTTCAAGTAAAAATATATATAATTAACTATTTCTTTTATTCAACGAATAATTCACAAGATTTAAGAATATATCATTCTGATATGATATAGAATGATATATTCTTAAATCTTGTGAATTATTCGTTGAATAAAAGAAATAGTTAATTATCAATTATTAGCAAGTGCAAGTAGTTACATCTAAAAAAATATTGGAGAAATTCCACGACGTCGGTTAGTAATCAAAGTAATAAGTAAATAGTTACCTACTTTGATTTAAGAAACAAAAGTCGATTGCCAAAGTAGCTTGATTTTGAAGAACACTGATGAGTAGGTATTAAAATTGACCAATAGTTAAAATTTGTCGCTATTAGTATGTCACCTCGTAGCATAATGGTAATGCAGCGGATCAGGGCGTAAACCTGGGAGATACGGAGTTCGATTCCCCGTCGGGTTGGCTAATTTTTTTTTAAAAAAGATTTTTTCTATTGGTTATAATATATGCTCTCAGAAAGTGTTTTTCTAAATTATATATATTCAAAAATATATATAACGTCTGGTAACTGTCTTTGATTTTCTATCTTATATAGACTTTAAAACCTTTGGAGAGTTTTGAAGCTAATGTGCGTCTCATTTGAGAGGGTTTTAAAACCTACACATTGTAATGTACATATAAAAAACTACAAAAGGCATCCGTAGATGTTTTTATTGAAGAAACAATT
Source organism: Rhyacophila brunnea (assembly GCF_057557595.1). Taxonomy (NCBI): domain Eukaryota; kingdom Metazoa; phylum Arthropoda; class Insecta; order Trichoptera; family Rhyacophilidae; genus Rhyacophila; species Rhyacophila brunnea. The sequence continues at coordinate 13,929,616 of NW_028232893.1, read as the reverse complement.
ATTAAAGTGTTTTTTTTTATTTCTATATTAGTCAAAAACATATTTTTTCAATATGTGACTAGTAAGTGATTATAAAATTAAGATATGATCAGTTGACAGTTCTTAGTAGTGTACCTCGTCTGATCGATCATACATATATAATTAGTACGTCTTGTGAAGAAGGATTAAATATTTTAATTATTTGTATGAAATTTACCATAATTTTTTATCACAAATATTAAAGTTTTCTGTGCGTTTTTTAAAACTAAATCTTTGACCATTGGACAGCTAATAAAAATAATTATCTAAATACATACAATTATCTAATTCAAAATTCTATGAAAACCGTTTAGGGGGTTTAAGATCAGGCGCAAAAATTCTAGATTTAACGCGGTATGCCAGATGTATAAAATCTAAAATATACCTATTCTAAAATACTACATCTGTTAAGAAAAACTCAAAGTGGTCAACGCTGTTTGCAATGACTAATATCGAAATACGAATTGAAAATTTAAAAGCCTATAATATATTTCGGAGTGGTGATTTATCTTGCATAAAATAGATATTTAGTCAGAAATTTATTAAAAGGTATATTACAATGACGTGATCTATGAATCATATTATTATCATATTGTCATTATCCTACGTTCTACTTATGTATTTATATAAGTGTTGTGTGTATTATATGTTATTATAAAAGTGGGTGTGTAACGCACACTATAAAATGAAAAGGCACGACTTGTTCCGAAACGTGTCGGCTGTGAGATCATCTCGCGAATGCCGAGTGACCATGATCTTTGCATAGAATAATAATATTCTATTATAGTTTAGTGAAAATTCGAAAATGATTACCCTCGCCTAGCGTGAACCTCGACACGCGCATCTTTATTCATTTCGTGATTACGCTTTGTGAGTCACATTTTTCTAAAACATAATATACGTACTGAGAATCATGAAGAAGCTCAACCTACTTCTCTTTTCGCAGAGGATTATTCAAGTAGTTGACCGACAGAAACATAGATCTCTACAAACCAACCGGTAACTGGACAAAACAGAACAGAACAGCCAGGGGAAAAATAATACTTTCATTGTGTGTAATCTATTTATTAATTAAATACTTATAAAACTTAAGTTTATAAATGAAATATATATAAATATTTAATATTTGAACATTTTAAATTTTTAGATTGAAAAAAATGAACAACTACAATAATTATTATTCGGCGAATAAAATTGTGGCAATTTTCTGTGTAAATTTGAAAATTTTTGAATGATTTTACCTGTAAAAAGTAAGAGAAATGTCATCTTGTCTTATATTATTATCAAGAGATGAGGTATTTTTTATAATATTTCTTTCGACCATGTCCGATCCTAATAGGATCATATGGGCCTCCACAGAGTAGAGGTTTGTATTGACAGATTTTGTTTTTTACGAGAAATGGATGTCAGCCACTTGCTCAACCTATTAGGTCCATACCCTGACACACACAAATTGAAAAACAATATGTGTACTTGCCAGACCCGGGATTCGAACCTGAGACCCACGGCGTTATAGTCCAACGCTTAAGCCGCGCGGCCACCGTGGGCGTATAATATATAAGGTATGAATAATAATGTTTAAAAAAAACCTCAAACCTAAGTAAGTGACGTCCCTAGACAAAATGCCGCCGCATTTTTATACAGTATTTTTTATCATCCTTTCATGGCTCCAATATCTAAGAATCTATGTGTTATATGGATACATTACTAACAAAATATATACCACTAAATCTAATTTAAATTTCATCTCTACTTCAATAGACAAAATTGCGAGTCCACGGTTTCAGATACATTTAAAAATACATCTGACACCTTTCAAAACTCACGAGTGACTGGCAAAAATATTTGTATAATTAATTAGGTGAGGTTGTACCTACCTATAATTTAAATATAATTCGAAAATCTACACGTATCATTGCTGCTCATCAAAGACGTGACGTCCAAGAACAATGAAAGTAAACTGGACATCGCGAACCCGACAAAAAAATATAATATAGTCCTGTTAAACCTTCATGTTAATTACAAATACATTTTGTTTCCAACCAATGAGCTAATTTTTTTAATTGAAAGATGTTTCCGTCATTACTAAGTTTAGGTACTTATTTATATATGTACCTAATGATTCTCCTCGATTTGCCGCCCTTCGAGTAACTGCCGCCCCCAAGCGATGCTCAATCTGCCTACCCCCACGGAACGTCACAGTACTCAGCTTCTCAATAGTTTTTCAGTGTACTATAATATTTTATATATATTATATAGGGCGGGATTTATCAAACTATGTTCCGCGGAACGTGAATAGGTGGCACGAATTTATCAGAAGAATACCCCAGTGTGTCGAAATAGCCCATCATTGTTTTACTTCCGTTTACTGCGACATATTTATGCGGAGCGGGATTTTCTTATTATCCTGCAACAAAGTCCAGGAATGGGCTCGATGACACACCAGATAATATAAGAATTCAACTTTCCAATATTGAACCTGATTTGCAATCCAAGGACCCAAAATCATCGAAGTCATTAAGAACTTCATTCGCTAATATTTTTATGTGTTATGTTATAAAAATTATGACTAAATTTGGAAATAATTGAATATACCTACATAATTTGAAAACATCTAATGCATACACACTAGAAAAAATCGTTGTGTAGAAAAAATACGACACCCAACGGGACTTGAACCTGTATCTTCTGGATTCGCACCAGTATATTTTACCAATTAAATTACGGGCGCCGTAGATAATTACGACGATTTTAACTAGTAGTTTTTCTACAAAACGATTTTTTCTAGTCTGCATGAGATGATTTGAAATTATGTATATTCAGTATACAGAATGTTACATTCTGAAATTCGTTCAATAAAAGAAATAGTTTATTAAAAAAAATAGTAAATAAATTATTGTTTTTTTCTCATTTTCTTTTAAATTAATATTTATAAATTATTTACCTACCCTACAAAATGAATGGCGTGGTCCATTAAAATTTCATAACTTGCAAAGTGTTATTGCAGGAAAAGTTTGGGAAACTTTGGTTAGGGGCATCGCGCCCTAGTAAAGATAACAATATCATCTCCAAACCACAGGTGGCTGATATATTATTATGTATATAATATATTCCGCTATTATTTCACTACCTCATTTTCCATCACTCAACAACAATTTGACATCAGTTTAATCAGTGTTTAATGTTAATATATAATATTATTATACCCAAGTGGAGTTAATTTAATGAATCACTGTAGGAAATTAAAGTTATTACGTCGATTTCCCGTTTTATGAGACGTTAGTGAAAGGTATAAATTAGATATTATATTATAGCTAACGATGCAGTGATGAATAGTATTATACGCATCGAAATAATGTCGAAACCAACACATTGTATGCAACTGTGTTTATGATAACAAAATTACATTGAAAATCATGCACCGTGCATTCCGCATTGCGCCTTTTAGATTTGTACTTTTGCAGATTTATGTTGCCAAATAACAAACACTTATTTATTTAAAATAAACATTATAACAGGATAAAAGGTTATTTTATAAACATTACGACCAAGAAGTCATACATAAGCAGTAAGGTGCGGTGGAGGAAAGGTGGCAGATAATTTAAATATTATGACTTCATGGTGGTCATCAAAACGATCATAATTACTTATGAGAAAATATCAATATTAATTCGAGTTTATTAAAGTTAGTATGAAATTATAATATATAAATATTATGGTCAAGTGGGTACCATTTGATAATTTGTCTGAGCCTTCTTCTTCTTCTTTCATCCTGTTATGCTCCAGCATCAATGCATAGGGCATACACAAGTATAGGCATACCCCTAAGATTCGGTAGAGACATCGATTTTCGGAACTTGGTAATATGCCATGTCTCACACTCATACAGAAGCATGCACTTGTTGAACAAACGACATTTGGTCCTCACAGAATACAGTCTTGATCTCCACGCGGTTCCAACTTGGTTGAACGCATCCTCGCTACACCCATGCGGATTCCAAGTTCACTGGAAAGACCACCATTTGCCTGTACCTAAGATGGGTTAGCTGTATTATTTCATAATATTTACTGCCTTAGGCCATGAATAGGCACATACATATTCACGGAAATATGTAGTAGTAAATAATAACCTGTGCGAAAGTAAATTCATTGCTTATAAATAGAATAGTCCCAAGGTGAGGGAGAGAAAATATCATCCCATATCATTCTATGAGCTTTATAATTAAACCGTAGACAAGTCGTTTGTACTCTTGATAATGGTGTTACAACCCAAAAAAGGTATCGACTTAAAAACAACATGTAGAATAAATTGAATATAATTTATTATTATCATTTAAAAATGGTAAAACTGCTCTAAAACGTGGGTGACATATTGTATAATAGCATAATAGTTCAGTAGACAGGTTATGTTTTGTTTTATATTTCTGAAACCACGTAAAGTGATCTAATAAAACTATAGCCAATAAATTTAAGTTTATGTATGAATTTTTTTCTTAATTAACTTTGTTTTTATAATTTAGAACCGCGTTTTGATAAAACTCTCACTCAAAATCATTTGCATTTTTCTCACTAATTAACATTATTTTTTTATATTAGACAACGTCGATTATTTTATATTTGCTTACACTAAGATTTATGTGTGGCACAAAATAAATTCTACTTCCCCAGTGTGCCGTTATTTAAAAAAGTTTGACAGACATTGCTATAGATGAAGTAGGTAGATGGACAAGAAAATCAATTGATATAATATAGAATTCATAAATAATGTCACACTCTTAAATCTGTGAATTATTCGTTGAATAAAAAATAAAAAAATTAAATTATTAACAAGTGCAAGTGCGTTGTAAAAAGAATTTGGAGTGATCCTGACACCGGTTAGTAATTAAGGTAATTATTAATTCTTGATAATAATTGTAAAACCCGCTAGCTAATTTCATCGCAATTAGATAGGACACACATAGCTTAGTTGGTAGAAACATATGGGCGCGAATCCCAGGGGCGCGGGTAGATGTCGTATTTTTTTCAAAACAGATTTTGTCTAGTTCCATCATCCCTGGCTCGCTTGGGTATAATAAATGATCCTGGGTGCCGGTGTGGAAGTGAGACTGAAGATGTTAACCACGTTGCTTGGCAATGTTCTCTGTATGACACCCAAAGACAGCGGCTTCTTAAAGATTTAAGTAAACAAAAGTACCAATTGCCACTGGATCTCACGATATTTTTGGCTCGGCCAAATATCAAGGCGTTCCAGTGTGTCCAAATGTTTTTGAGTGAGTGTGGCCTACAAGTTTAAACTGTTGTTGTTCTTTTTCTTTTTTTTCCTCTCCTGTAAATTTGTATTGTATAACTGTATGAGTAATTATTGTTATAATATGTATTAATAGTGTATGTTAAAAAGTAAAGCTAAATAAGACTCAATTGAGACTTCGGAGCTTAATAATATGTATATATATATAATATTAATAATCTGATGTGTTTTCAAAATATAATATGCATTGTATTATAAATTATAAAATGCAGTGTTTTGATAATGACGTGTCTGCATAACATTTAAAAAAAAATCTTTAACTGGAGTACTTATTACTTACCTGTTTAAAAAATTGAACAAGGCTGGCCGCACACTGGTATTTGGTATTATTTGTGATGAAATTATGCAGTTATCGCGTTTTTCGTGTGAAGATTACGTCCAACAAAAGGCTAGATATTTGCGCACGAAATGATTATGTTAACAGCTCGAAAGGTTACTGGTAAAACAGGAAAAAGTCACTTTCTCATCGAAAGGTATCCAAGTGTAACCAATTATCAAATCAACGACACGAAAACGACATTTGGCACAAATACCGTCCGTTGGAATATTCGTAACGCAATTAAATAATGCTATGGACGTCGATAATTCTTTTTCGAAAGACATTGCATTTAATTTAAATAAAACAAAATATATACCTACATATAAATTAACAACGGTCAAAACCGATGTTATCCACCTCAATAGGACATTTCTAACAAATACAAAATAGTACATTATTTATAATAAAATTTTCAAAATGAAAAATATTTATTGAAAACATGAATATTCTAAAATACCTCTACTCAAAACGAATTCAATAAAATTGACTTGACTTCAAAGAATATATTACTTAATATTATTATAATACGTAATTCAGGCTATATAAAATTAACGTTATTAAATTACGGCGACTAAGTTTTACATAGTTAAAATTATTAAATTACCAGGTGGCAGTGCCACATGTCACCATTTTTGCCACTAATATGAGTGATCTAAGTGAAGATATCTTTACTTTAGCAGTACTTATGTATATGTAACACAGTATGTAAATGGCCCAACCGACTTGAGCAGCTCTTCTTTTTACAACGTTTTTATTAGGTCGTATTCTTATTTGTCCGCTGGTTGTTTGTCCGGTACAAATCTTGCAATCAATTTTTAACTAACTTCCCGACTAGCTAGACATTTGAAACTTTTATAATATATCAGAACACGATGCCAATGCATTTTTTTGCCATTTTTAAGTAGAATTAAATTCATTTTCAGTTAATTCTGTTTTGCATGAAAAGTTATTTCGGAAGAAATCCGTAATCCAATCCACTATTATTGATTGCTAGGGTCCTAACAACTAAATATTAATATATACGTGCATTACTATAGAAATCAATATGAGTGTCAAAATGACATTTCAGTATTATTTCTATCAAATACAATTTTTTTTGATTGTTTAAGCTAGTCAAGTCAAGTTTATATGATTCAACAGAAAATTTAAAAACGTTGTATATAAAAGGTTCTTTTTATCTTGTAATTATTCCGTATATATTTTAGAACATTCACAGAGGATTTGGTGTGCATCCTGTGTTTCTTCGCCACAATTTGCACGCAAGCGAATCAAATTTACTGGTGTAATAGTCGGAGTCAATGCATGTTTAACATATATATAACATTTGCTTTTATACTCTTCTCAAATCCAGCCGTCTGGGTGTTTTACACCTCCAAAACCCCGTTTGGCTCCCCTCTGATGAATTACAAGAAATAAAAACGTGTCCAAACCAAAAATGTTCTTGCAGTGTACACGTGTTAATTGACCGCTCACGCTATTTCTCTACACAAGTACTAATCTATAGACAAATGCCTACTGAAGCGTCATATTTGAACTGCACTTACCAAATCGACGAAAATTCAACCGAAATTTTTGACCTAAAATTGTAGTGTTTTCGACCGACAAAAACTTCGCGGGCTTTACGTTTGGTAACAAGTGACGATAAATTTAATGCAAGACACTCAGGCGTCCTTCGCTTTCTTTTCGTTCTCTTCGAAAAATTCTTCATCATAAATCGACTGCCAGGTGAAGACATCTCCATTCCATTACTCTGTGCATTACTTTGCCACGTACTACCAAATAACTTAACTATAATGTCGGTTTAGCGCACAGAACAGATAATAAATAGAATACCGGTAGACTATATTCAATACGCCGCATGTTGAAGCAGGCTTTTTAATGTGTGAGTGTCCTACGAAAATGAAGCACGCATTATGCACGTGCAATAGTGTGTGCAATACACCAACATAAAATGAGCGTAAATGCATAAACCGAGAGTAGTTTTCAGTATTCGACGCAAAACGTATTTTCTCAACACGGATTCTTCCTTACTCTAGTCGGTTACCTGCTATCGCCTTACCCGTTATGTATTTCAGTTCCCATTACTTCTGAGTTCCCTGGTTTAGCGGTTTCTAGGTCTCTAGGTTTCTAGGTTTCAGGCGTTTATCACTGAATGAATACATTTTTCCACCAGTTCTCTTTTCAGAGCTATATTTTAGGGTTACATGTAAGCTGTATGTATTACATTTCGTCGTAGCACAGTTCACAGTTGTCTTACCAGAAAAAGATGGCCGTATTGCATTGAAATAAAAAAAAATAACGCGTTGTTCATGGAGCATTGAGCAGATAGTAATGTACCAATTTTATTAGATTCCCCTCCCCGACCATGTCCGATCCTAATAGGATCATATGGGCCTCCGCAGAGTAGAGGTTTGTATTAACAGATTTTGTTTTTTACGAGAAATGGATGTCAGCCACTTGCTCAACCTATTAGGTCCATACCCTGACTCACGCACAAATTGAAAAACAATATGTGTACTTGCCAGACCCAGGATTCGAAACTGGGACTCTCTCTTACCAGAAAAAGATGGGCGTATTGCATAGAAATAAAAAAAAATAACGCGTTGTTCACGGAGCATTGAGCAGACAGTAATGTACTAATTTTATTAGATTCAATAAGAACTAATTTTATATTGATTCCAATCAAATAATTGATAATAACACTATCATTATTATCAGATATTTGATAGATACGACTTGATAGTTACGAGCAATAACCAGAAGTTTATTTGAATTATACAATATGATAGAATATCTTATTACTCACCTACCTATATTCTTCTGTATTTCGGTGGTTTTTGTTAAGGCCATGCATTAGTTGAGGCACGGTCTAAAAAGATCGTTGCTAGGCGATGCGCGGACTGCGGGTCGCGGGTGCAAATGACACCTGTCAAACGAAATATTATTTTTCATATAAATCCAACATACGTTCATTTTATGTTCTGTTTATTGTTCTATTAGTAACTTGAATGTTAGTTTTTTGATAAAGTGTCGCGAGAAAGTGTTTCAGAAAAGTCGGTTTTTGCTCCCAGGCGTCGACGGGAGCCCCCTTGCATTCGAAGTCGTCGGAAAGTTTTGGGAAAATCTCAAGGTTCTTCGTGAATCGAGTGAAAAACCATTTTTTTTTTGTCTTTTTTGTGCTATTTGTGACATTGTGAAGGCCCCCTTTGGGCTATAGTGATAAATTGTTTGTGGGATACAGGCGTATGTGCCCTCAACGTTTTGGTGTTTGTCCGAAGAAATTCGGTTCAGACCAACCGATTCTAGCTCCAAAAAACCATAATTTGTATTGTACCATTCCCCGAACACGTGCAAATTATTCATGTTTTGATTTGAACGATTTCCAGAACTTTCTCGAATGATCTGGAAGAATCGAATTTCGAAATCCGCATAGCAATTACACTTAACTGCAAATCCTTCTAGAAGTTTCTCGAAACTACTGGAGCAAATCGAAAACTTCGAGGGACTTTTTTATTAATAATATTACTTGCATATATATTTTAAGTTTAAATTTAATTAAGATTATTTTATTGAATTGAATATTATCATTTACCTAGTTTCTTTAATAAAGAATGTATATTTTATATATATTTTATATATATATTTTTTTATAATTCTAAAAAAGGATTTTTTAAATGGTTTTTTAATATTTTTTTTAAATAACATTTTTTTTTTTTTCTTTAAATATTTTTTTCAATAATTTGAAAAAATATATAATTTTTTTTTTAATTTTAAAATTTTTTTTTTTTTTTTTACTTTTTCTTTTACTTTAGTCATTTACTTATGCCACTAATCTTATATATATATATTATATACGAGGGTGGGTCAATAATTCCTTAGAAAAAAGCATTAAAACAGGTTTTATTTTTGTATTTTTTTTTTATTTCTCAACATAATTTCCTTGGAGCTCAATACACTTGGTAAGACGTTTCTCATTTTTTTTTAAACCATCAGAAAAATAAGTTTTCGGAAGGTCCTCAAAATAAGCATTTGTCCGATCGATGACTTCTTCATTTGAAAAAAAACGTTGTCCACTTAGCCATTTTTTTAAGTTTGGGAAAAGGAAAAAGTCACTGGGGGCTAAATCTGGCGAATACGGTGGGTGGTCGACCAATTCGAACTTCAATTCTTCAATTTTAGCCATTGATCGTAAACATGTGTGAACACGGGCATTGTCCTGATGAAAGAGGATTTTTTTCCTGTTTAAATGAGGCCGTTTTTCTTCAATTTTGTTTTTTAGCTGGTCCAATAAAGATGCATAATAATCCCCTGTTATTGTTTTTCCTTTTTTCAAATAGTCAACGAAAATAATTTCACGTGCATCCCAAAATACAGTAGCCATAACCTTACCAGCTGATTTTACGGTTTTCGCCTTCTTTGGACATGGTTTGCCTTCGCAATCCACTGCTTTGACTGTTCTTTCGTCTCGGGAGTATAGTGATGTATCCATGTTTCATCTACAGTCACAAAGCGACGAAAAAATTCATCCGGATTGCGTTGCATGAGCGACAACAGGGCTTTAGAGGCCACCACCCTACTGCGTTTATTGTCGACTATGAGCAAACGCGGCACCTCTTGCAGAAATATTTTTCATGCCCAATTTGTCATGTAAAATAGAAATGACGCTACCTTTTGAGATCCCTGTAACCTCAATTATCTCACTCAACTTTAATCTTTGGTCACTTAACACCATATTATCGTGGATTTTATTGATCATTTCTGGTGTAGTCACCTCTACAGGACGTCCTGAGCGTGGTTCATCCTTTGTTGATGTACGACCACGTTGAAATTCATTTAACCAGTTATAAATAGTTGCAAGTGAAGGAGCAGATATTCCGTGAACTAAATCCAACTCATTTTTTATTTCCTTTGCTGTTAACCCTTTTATATTAAAATGTTTAATAACAACTCTAAACTCAATTTTCTCCATTTTCCATTTTTCCATTTTCCACAAGCAATTTTTTTTTTAAATGTACGAGAAACACACAACAACCCGACCAATCTGATTGAAACTTCGCAGCATACTGAATCGGTAGTGCCGCTGCATGAAAACAAACCGCTTGCAGTATTAGTCGCGCCATCTGTCGGCTTTTCTAAGGACTTATTGACCCACCCTCGTAATAAGCTTCTCCACAGCAACTCCACAAGAAAAGCAACGGCATGGGAAAACCTGCAGTCGATCCGCCCCCGGGAGGGGATAAGCCAATAGTTCCCGAGGACTGGTACAATACGCAATCCGACCCCTCCTCCGAGGACTCTGACACAGATGCAGTGCTTGACACCACCAAATCCGAAAAGGAAACGGTGAGAACTAGGGCGGAGGCTGCCACAAAGGCGAAAATCCTTGCTCGAAAGGCTGCGGATCTGAAAGCGGAAAAAATCCTAGCGGAAGCTGCCGTGAAAGCCAAAGCATCCGAACGCCAAGCGGCCACAGAAAGAAAAGAGAAGGAAGAGGCGGCAGCCACCAAGGCCAACAAGAAGGTCAAAAAGGTCAGGAAGGAAAGACGTTCCCTGGCTGAGGAAATACCACAGGACTCCGAGGAAACCCCGAGGCCAAACGCCAAGAATCCAAAGAGCGTTGCCCCTCCCGGGGATAGGATAGCCGACTCGGATGTTACGGACTCACAAAACGGGGCTACTAAGGTTGCTCAAGCAATCCAAAGAGTGAAAGAATTACTCACCGGCGACGGAAATATCCCCGCATCGACAATTAAGGCGATAACAATGGAACTGGAGGCAGTCGTCGCGGAGACTTGGTCTCTCGCAATCAAGCTTGAATCCAGCAAAGCCATACTGGAAGATCGTGCCTCCTACATAAACGCGGTTGCCGCTGCCACTGGTGACGCAGTCAGTGAAGGAACCAAGTATTCTTGGAGCGACGTCACTCGAAAAGGCGCCAAGCCGGTCAGACAAACTTCTCCGGAATGGCCAATTGTGCCACCAACAACCGCCGCAAGGCCCGGCGTGTTCTTTTTTCCTACACAAGAAGGAATGGAGTCTCCGGCCACTAAAGAAGTCGTCAAGAAAGCCATCGTGCCCGCGGAACTAAAAGTCCAAATAACGGGCTTGAGAATGGTACGTGGAGGTGGGGTAATCATTCACCCCAGAACCGAGGAAGAGGCCAAACGACTGGCCGCCGCTCCTGGTCTAAAGGAGGCCGGTCTCCGGGCTGAAATCGCAGGAAAAAGGCTCCCGCGGATAATTGTATTCAACGTGCCGGTCAAGACGACGGAGGACGACCTTAAGGAAGCCATTAAGGCCAACACTCAAGAGGTCACGGGTCTCCCCTCGGAGGCATACCGCCATGTTAAACTGAGCCACAGGGCAGGCCCCAGAATCGGAAAATGTCACATGGTGATATCAGTCCCGGCAAAGGTGAGGGAAGCGCTCATCAATGACGGGCGCATATATATGGGATGGGAATCCTTCCCAACCAAAGACTTTTGTGGCGTCGTCAAGTGCACAAGGTGTCACTTATTCGGCCACATGGCAAAGAATTGTTCGGCGAGAAGCGCCACATGCGGCCATTGCACCGAGGAAGGACACGATAGGGCTGAATGCCCTAATATTAAGGCCCCCGGAAAGTGCCCGGCCTGCGCCAGGCACAAGAAGCCGCATCAACATGCAGCGATCGACCCTGATTGCCCAGCGCGCAAGTACGCAATGGCACAGGAGCGGAACCGAACGGATTATTCGATTCAATGATTCGGTTCGGTCAGTTAAATGCGGGCAAAGGGAAGGCTATAACGGCGGAGCTGATCAAGACGGTTCGGGAAATGGACATCGATTTGGTCCTGGTGCAGGAGCCTTACTCCTACGGCCCCAACCTGGGTTTCAGTGGGGGTCGGGTAATGCACCACGGCCTGGGGTCCATGGCCTGCATCTTCGTTGCGAATCCTACCCTAGTGGTGCTACACCTTGCCCACTTGTCGAGCGAACTCTTTGCCGTAGCGGAGGTCTCCGACCGATCGGGGAACTCCATTGTGGTGGTCTCTTCTTACTTTAAATTCAGCGTAAACATCCTGAAATGCGTCGAGCAGCTCGATAAAATTCTGGTTGCATGCCGCGGCAAACAGATTATAGTGGGAGCGGACGTCAACGTTCAATCATGGCTGTGGGCCCCCCGGGGGCCGCGGTCTGGCCGGGACAATCCGGCGCCCCTCGAGGAACTCGTGGCAACTCACGACCTGACGGTGCTGAATAACTCTAATGGTCCAGCCACATTCTCTACCAACAATGGGGAATCTCACATTGATGTCACTTTGATATCCAATGGTTCTGCCGGACGCGTCGTGAACTGGACTGTCCATTTGGAAGCGTCAGCAAGCGACCACCGTCTGATCACGTTCGCCTACAGGACCGAGAGGGGCCACGCGTCTCTCGCTCCACTTGTGAGCGAGTCACTGCCGAGGCGTTTCAGGACCAAGGGAACCGACTGGGTACGTTTTGACCGCGAGTTTGCTGAGGGTCTGGACAGGATGGCCTCGCGCCCTCCGCCAAAGGACATGCACGCTGCGGCTGAGGACCTCACGAATCTCATTATTGAAAAAGCGGAGGGCACTATCGGAAGGACGACCCCGAGACCGCCGAACCTCGCACCCTGGTGGAAGCCGAGACTGACAAGACTGAGAGACACGATGAGGAGGGCCAGAAGGGCCTTACAAGCAGCGCGAAGATCGCTGGAGGGGCCGCTGCACGCGGACCATCCGCTTGCGGTCACCTACAGGACCACTAGACTCAAGTTCAAAAAGGCAATCAGTAAGGCTAAGAAGGTGCACTGGAGAGAGTTCGTCACTGAAATGGGTGGCAATGATCCGTGGGGCCCCCCCTTCCGCGTGATGAAGCTTGGCCTACGGCCCGGAAAAGTCATGTCGGCGGTACGGCGCCCCGACGGATCGTTCACCAATAGCTCTGAAGAGTCCGCCACAGTCCTGTTGGATGCTCTTATCCCGCAGGACAACGAGTCGCTCGACATTGACAACGACCGATTTCAGCAGCTTCGCGTCTATGCGCTGCTCCCCTTAAACACTCCGCGATCCGCAGCCACTACCATGTCCGAGCTAGGGATCCTGTTTGCCAGCCTCCCGATTGGCAAAGCCCCGGGGCTTGACTGCATAGATAACGCGCTAGCGAGAAGGGCGTGGTCTCTTGCCTCACACGACATCACGCAACTCTACAAAGAATGCATGAGTAGTGGCATATTCCCCGACTGCTGGAAAAAGGGTCATCTCACGGTGATCCCCAAAGCCGGCAGTCGCCCTCCTTGTGACCCGAAAGCGTATAGACCGATTACGCTCCTTCCCGTCTTCGGGAAGATATTGGAAAGATTGATAAACAGCAGGATTGAGTCCCACCTGTCGGAAAACTGTCCAATCTCGCAAAGACAATTTGGGTTTAGACCCGGAAAGTCCACCGAGGATGCGATTCGCTTTGTGATCGATTCTGTGGAGAGCTCTGGCAAGGACCTCGTTGCCGGGATTTTTCTCGACATAGCGGGCGCGTTTGATACTGCGTGGTGGCCCTTGGTTCTGGCAAAGCTTAGGCTGAAACAGATCCCCGGGGACCTCTTTGCCTTAGTTCAAAGCTACTTCAGCAATAGGGAGATAACCTACGACTCCGGCCCCAGCCTGATTCACAGGAGGACCACCATGGGGTGTCCTCAGGGCTCCGTCCTGGGACCCCTTCTGTGGAACATTCTGTTTGACGACGTTCTGTCCCTGCCACTGCCTCCGGGCTGCACGCTCGTTGCGTACGCCGACGACTTGCTCCTGCTTGTTGGGGCGACCAGCCGACCGGCACTTGAGCGTGCAGCCACGGACGCCTTGGGCAGAATCCTTAATTGGGGGTTGCTGAACAAGCTGACCTTTGCCCCGAGCAAAACGGAAGCTGTCCTCCTCAGGGGTAGTTCTCGGGTCAACATAACTCGACGGCCGCCCACGGTTCGTTTTGGCCAGACCTCAGTGCGTTTCTCCGAAAGGGTTACGTATCTGGGAGTAATTCTTGATGACAAGCTGTCTTTCGTTCACCACGCCAAGACGGCCGTCTCTAAGGCCAATTCGGCCTATCAGAGAATGGCCCGAATGGCGGGCAGCAATTGGGGACTTAAGCCTAGAGCCCTTAAGGTTGCATACGGCGCAATTTTCATGGGAATTGCCGGTTACGCCTCCAGCATTTGGCATTCTCGAGTAAACTCCTTAACTCTCGTGAGACGCGCACTATTAAGCGGGCAGCGACTTGCGCTGATCTCGCTTACCAAAGCCTACCGCACAACTTCTACTGACGCGCTTGCCGTACTCGCGGGGGTGCTACCCCTCGATCTGCACGTCCAAGTCAGAGGATCGATCACCCTCCTCTTGAGGGGGATCAGCACAATACTCGCCGGTGTCCATCTGACACCACCGCAGAGATCCGAGGACGTTCCTTACAGGAAGACTGTAAGTGACATTGTGTACAAGACCGCATTTGCGGCATGGCAGGCGAGGTGGACCGCCTCCCCCAAGGGGCGGCACACTTACCGTTTTTTTCCAGACGTATTCTGCAGGCACCAAACTAGAAGACTCCAACCTTCGCACTGGATTAGCCAGTTCCTCACCGGCCATGGCAACTTCGCCGCCAGACTCCACGAGTTTGGCTTGATAGTAGATGGGCCGGGTTGTACCTGCGGGCATGACCACCAAGATGTTGAACACATCCTCTGGGATTGCCCGCTTATGGAATTCGAACGAGCGGAGCTGTTTGCCAGGGTCCGTCCTCACACGGGCCCAATTGGTCATGGAGATCTGGTAGCAACCGAGGCCAACTTTGCGGCATTTGAGAAATTTGCAGCGTCGTATGGGGAGCGGGATAGTCCCGACTCTTCTGTAGACTCATCCATTTCAATTCGTGACACTCAGTATGCGGGTACACAAAGCGCTTAACGTCAGCGGACAGCAGAGCCAGTCCAAAAACAAACATTTTCTTTCTTAACTTTCTTCTTTCAGCACTACGGTGCATGGTTGCAGCATCAGTCCCGTGCGGCTCCGTCTCGGGACGGAATGAGCACTTAAAATCACTTCTTTCAGACACGTTTAAAGCGTCATAGAAAGCGGCCGTGCATATCCACGGTTGTGCATATATGACGGGTGGTGGTGGGCACTTTAACGTATGTTCTATTAGTAACAATAATAATATATTCATTGACATGTTTTCTTTTTAAAGTAAATGGGTAACGTTTTTAGTCATCTTTACACGATTTTAGAATTAATTGACCCGTCGCCATCACGCAGCAAAGTTACGTGCTTCTGGCTCGAGATTCTCTCAGTGAATGGCAGCGAGTCCAAAATTTCGTCGCGCCTACAGTTGGAAATTATTTGGCGTTTCACTGATGCGTCACCTTAAGAGATGAGTTTTATATTAATACTATATGGTTTTAACTTTCGACAAAACATCTCACGGTGAACTATGATACCACCAACTGCATAAGTATACATTTTTGGACACGCACAATAGTTGCGGGAACGGCTCTCGACAATTTGACGTCTGAGATGCATTCTGCAGTTTTTTTTAGGACGATTTGGCACCGGACAACTGGACGCCACGGAATTCGAAAATAAATAGACGTTAGGTACTTATAGGTACTTTAAAAAAATATATTCAATATTATTATTTATATTTCAATGATTATATTATGATTTAATAGTTGGTGTGAATGGAAATATGCAGACGTAAACAATGATTTAATCGTGCATATGTTTAAGTTCCAACTAAAAAAGAGTTTTTTATTTTATATAAAGCCTTAGGCATGGTAATTCTCAATTCGCGATAAAGAATACATTATGTTAAGAGTAAAATGAATTCAAACTACTAAGTAGTAGATAGAAAATTTATTAAAATATCTCGTCTACACGTGTCTACGACAGTGCGGCGTCCAATTGTCCGGAGGCCAGTCGTCCCATTCCCATTTTTTACATATTACTCGGCGCGGACCGAACAACCTAGAGCATAGTTTCTTAACCGGTGGTCCGCGAATATTTTTGGGTGGGCTGCAAAAAAATTCTGCAGTTCGAAAATAGTTACCTAGAAACCCAACATTTAAAGTGGGGTTATATTATATTTCGACAAATGTTTCAAAAATATTGATGTCTAATGTTGATGGTCAGCAAAACATTTTTTGGTTTTTTTATGGTCCGCAGGTGTAAAAAGATTAAAAAAAAACATTGACTTAAAGAGACTGGTGGTTTTGGGTAGCCTCCAGGGAAGGCGAAGCAGAAGATCAAGAGAGGTGGAAAGTTTTAATTACTTAAAAGATGACCGAATTTCAAGGTGGGCACGACCCTCAGCCATGAAGGAACAACCAAAAAGAGAGAATAATTACGAGCCCAGATCTTCTATCGATGCCTCTCTAGTAAAAACTATTCATTGGCATGGTGATTTTGTATTTTGTGATTGGTTTTGTTTTGTGCATAATATTATATCTATCGTGTTTTCTACACCATGCCGCCTAACGACTAAATTCTTACTGAATAAACTACTTTACTGATACAGAAATGTAAAATATCTTAAAAAAAATAATGACGCAGTGAAGGCTTCGCTACAATTTTCATTGTCATGAATAATATTACAAGTAAAACGCCTGCGAGCGTTGAAAAATCCGCGTTTGACGATAAATTTAATAATATAGATTTCCTCGGCATTTGTGTAGTAGGTATTTGACCGTGAATTCAAAGAAACGTGTTTTCAATGTGTTTAAAGGCAAAATGTCACGAGTATTCTGGTTGTGATTAGGCAATTGACACAATGCCTTAATACGTATTGTAGATTTAATATTTAATATATAACTATTTTTATTATTTTTAATACTGTTTACTGAATATGCACAAAATGTAAGGTTGTCAGTTATTATTTTAGTTGTAATTCTTGGCATTCTTTTATTTTTATTACGAATAATTTCTTAGGTAATTTAGATTTTTGTTTTGAATGTATTATCCGTAAATAATTAAATCAATATATAACACTAATGGTCAGTGAGTGCTTCTACCGCCATCTTGGAAGACAGTGGTTGATATTTAATTTTCAGCATTTTTTTAAACATTGCATGGAATGTATGTTGAATTAAAAAGTGTCTTGACATACCTAATTGTCATATAAATAAAATCAAAATTTGTTTTTTACATTTTATTTCTATCCTAACCGTTCTAGACACGATAAATAATATACTAAAGTATTAAATGCGTGTATTATTTTTACTTTCTTCAGTTTTTTTCCATAATAGCAAACTTAGCACGTACTAGCACTTTTCATATTATGCAACGTATATATTATAATATAACTAACCTTAATATAACTAGTAAGTACTATGTTTATAAAAACTAGGTTTTTATAAAATATCTCGAATTGTTGTTTTCATATTAATTATGCTATACATAAGCAGCGCGCATGGACTAAGAAGAAAGGAAAATAATATTAACATTATCATCAGCCATAATGTATCTACTACTGGATGAAGACCGCTACAAACTAGTTCCATTCGTCCCCGTCTTATGCGTTACATTCGTATCTTTTAATTTAACTATTTTATCAATTCAGCGGTCTCTAGATGGAAGACACCTCTTAAAATGACTCTATTTTCCAAATGATTGAGTCTTCATTGAGCTATATAGGTATCCAGTTTATTTTCATTTGAGATTTTTGCCTAAATGTATCCCATCTCATACCCCTCACTTCTGGATAGTATATCTTTTACTGTGGTCCATCTTACAACCATGGCCAATTTTGAAGACATTAATCGGGCGACTTCCAGTTTTATTCTGCAAACCATTTCATTAACTTGGCATTAATATTATTTACCTACCTACTCATTGTAAAAGTAATTCAATAAGTCACCATATAATCGTCACCAGCCGGGGTCAATCCACTGCTGGATGAAGGCCTAGCTCCTTCCACTGTTCTCGGTACTTAATTATTCACTGCCACGCATATCCATCAAACTTTATGAATTCGATTATGCAGCAAGATTTAGGGCATCCATGACGTCGCTTA
Source organism: Rhyacophila brunnea (assembly GCF_057557595.1). NCBI lineage: Eukaryota > Metazoa > Arthropoda > Insecta > Trichoptera > Rhyacophilidae > Rhyacophila > Rhyacophila brunnea. The sequence continues at coordinate 13,910,915 of NW_028232893.1, read as the reverse complement.
GTGCCCCTTGAATACTACTGTTTGATGGCATTTATTCATCCTATTGCCATTTCATCTGCCTGGCACCCTCTATCGAATTGCGCACTCTTGCCAGCTTCTTTATATTTTAGAATAATCGATTTAATACTCAATGTCTTTATATTTGATTGTATATATAAGTATTAACAATAATACTTCGTTTCGTATTCGTTGCTATCGGACTTGTATATGGTTGTTGATTTTGGTTGCTATGGTTTTCTACTCTTATATTTTCCGCGTCTCGCCGATGTTGCCATCACTACTACCACAATATATATGTGTATTTTGTGGTCTTTCTTCATTAAGCGTCAATTACATTGAGCTTTTTTATGAGCTGATTATTGGCAAATTTAAAAGCGGGCGGTTCAGCTACTGCGATTTCATGATTACACACAAAATTTTCCATTCGCTGATAAGCCACAAGCCAGCGAGCGATTTTGACGGAACGTAGTTCGTTTTTTTGCCGGGAGGTCGCTACGCTCCATAATAATGTTTCCATTAAACGTCAAAAAGGTAAATTTCAAAATGAGTAGTTCGTTTTTCCACCACCACGCTCTACTGCGCAGACGCGATACGCCCACAAGCCGGCGTGTAGCTTATAAAGTTGACCGGCTTTCAACTTTTCTCGGTGGAGTGTTTACAACCTGCTTATTAGCTTGTTCGATGATTACACTGGGCGAATTTACAGGCAGATTATAAATTTGCCAATAATCAGCTCGTAAAAAAGCTCAATGTAATTGACGCTTTATGAACGTTTTGTTGCGTTAAGCGTCAATTACATTGAGCTTTTTTATGAGCTGATTATTGGCAAATTTAAAAGCGGGCGGTTCAGCTACTGCGATTTCATGATTACACACAAAATTTTCCATTCGCTGATAAGCCACAAGCCAGCGACCGATTTTGACGGAACGTAGTTCGTTTTTTTGCCGGGAGGTCGCTACGCTCCATAATAATGTTTCCATTAAACGTCAAAAAGGTAAATTTCAAAATGAGTAGTTCGTTTTTCCACCACCACGCTCTACTGCGCAGACGCGATACGCCCACAAGCCGGCGTGTAGCTTATAAAGTTGACCGGCTTTCAACTTTTCTCGGTGGAGTGTTTACAACCTGCTTATTAGCTTGTTCGATGATTACACTGGGCGAATTTACAGGCAGATTATAAATTTGCCAATAATCAGCTCGTAAAAAAGCTCAATGTAATTGACGCTTTACTCATAATTTTCTGATTTATCTTACTACATTAGGGGTATATGTTTTACATACATACGTGAGCACTGGTGGCACGCGGTTTAACTACAGTGATTGGTCATTTTGGTGACACGATTGCGCTCCATGCCAATTTGGTTCTGCGAACAAATCCCGTCATTCAATAAATTAGTATTAAAATACATAATTTGAAAACATCTAATCCATATGCACAGTAGAAAAAATCATTTTACGACACCCGACGGAACTTGAACCTGCATCTGCTATATTCACGCCAGTATGCTTTTCCAATTAAGGAATCTTATTAATTACGACGATTTTCACTAGTAGTTGTTACATGAAACGCTTATCGAATTGCGTTGTAATGTGTACTACCTTTATATCCATGAAATGTTTCAAAATATGTATATTCAATATATAGAATGTTACATTCTCAAATCTTGTGAATTATTCTTTAAATAAAATAAATAGATTACATCGATAGACATAGACAAAACTCTAAAATAACATTATTATTTATATTACAAAAAGGTGATTATTTATTATTACAACGTTTTTCTTAGCTCGTATTCTTTATTTGTCCGGTGGTTCTTTGTCCGGTACAAATCTTGCAATCGATTTTTAACTAACTTCCCGAATAGCTAGACATTTGAAACTTTAAGAATATATCAGAACACGATGCCAATGCATTTTTAAAATACTTTTAGCCATCTTTAAGACGTAAAATTGAATTTATTTTCAGTTAATTCTGTTTTGTATGAAAAGTTATTTCGACACCATTATTGGTTGCTAAGCGGATTGTCCTAGCAACTAAATTATAAATATATACGTGCGTTACTATGGAAATCAACATGAAATGTCAATATGACATTTCAGTATTCTATGATCGTTTAAGCTAGTCAAGTCAAGTTTATATGATTCAAGAGAAAATTTAAAAACGTTGTATATAAAAAGTTCTTATTATCTTGTAATTATTTTATTGTTACTTACACTAAAATTTATGTGTTCCACAAAATAAATTCAACTTCCCCAGTGTGCCTTCAGGTAAGAAAGTTTGGCAGACACTGAATTATAAATGATGTAGACAGATGGACAAGAAAATCAAGTGATGTAATATACATTTAATAAAGAATGTTAAATTATCAAATCTTGTGTTAAAAAATAGTATTATATAAAAATTGCTATTATTAAAATAAGTTTTATAACCATTACCTTAGATTTCTATCTCCTGAACGCCAATTTAATCTGTGTACCAATGTTTGCTCACATCACTGAAAACTCTTCATAATATGTTTATTTATGGCAGTTTACAAAAGAGTGAAATTGTCTATTATAAATCCATCTCAAAGCCGACTTTAGATTTCAACCACTTACAACAATCCAAAATATAATATTTTAATGGTTATCATTATATAGAAAGCAAAACTACATTTTTGCCATATTGTCACGTTATAAATTTCGTTTTATATAGTTAAGATCTTTATTTATATGATAAAATAATACTACATAACCAATTCAGATTCGATTATATTTTTTTTATCTACTGATAATAAAGTGAATGTGAAAATTGAATATTACCTACGAATACACATATTTTTATAACATTTAATACTAAATAAAAATTTTCCATTGTTTTCAAACCGATGGACGTCCTGGAGACCAAAACCATCAGTCTCTCCAGGTTATACGAATGCATCTCAAACATATTGTTCTTTACCAGTAATATCTGGATGATTGACTGGTTCGTCATGTAGTCTATCCAAGAAACACAAAGCATTCAGCGCCAATACTACAATTTGAAGGCGTCAAATGCCTTCCGCTTCTTTGCCCTTGGGGTCCATGACTCGACACAGTACACAAATATGGAGAACGCTAATGTTTGTAGGTACAAGCATCATTTCCGTGGCAATTGAAATTCCCCGATCCTTCCATATAGTCGTAAAATATGTCATCGCATTTTTCGAAGACTTAATGTGCATTCTGATTTCTGCTTCATATCCGCTTTTTCCACTAATAGTCGATCCCAAATATACAAACTGGTCCACTGTTTCTAATTTTTTGAGTATACTTGCTGCTGGCTAGGTTAACCCGATCTATAGTCTAAATAAGACATTTTTTCTTGATCAGTTGTGCCTACCACCTCAATAACACTTAAGAATAATTAGAAGCAACACACTGCGCGTAGGATTTGGCATTAAATTCTTTAAGAGAGGTATGAGCGCGTAGCAGGGTTTGCGCTGAAAGCAATTGCGACGTACGATTTCCGCGTGTCCGGAAACTTTTACGCATGCAGTTTGCCGTATCACACTTCACCGTCTAAATAACACACGGTTCTTGTCGGTTTACACTTTACAGGAAGCCAGCAGCAAACACATTTTGAAAATAGCCGATATACCTACCTACTGGATTATTTGTAAGGTTAGGTTGGGTAAGGTTAGGTTTCCATTCTTGAATTCGTGAATTTTGCCAAAATCAGCCATGCAAATTGAATTAATGTTCATATTGAATCTAATAAAATTGGAGACCGTATAGTATAGTATAGTATCATCTCTTTCCGATAAGAAAGCTCACGGCGAACTGTGCCACGGTGAAATGTTTTACGTACAATTTACATGTAACCATTCCGTAGGGTTTGTAAGTGTAGTCTGTATATTATGCATCGTTGAAATAGACGGGAAAATTGCCTCTCCCTTGCTTTCTGATAATTGGAAATAAGTGTCCCGGTCTGTGAGGTTTCACTACCACGGCACCTCGTTGGGATTTTTACCACGCAATAAGCAACTTTACTTTCAATCCATTTAAATCAATTATAAGATTGTTGGATTTAGATTTGATATTAACCTCATTATGGGTAATCACTATGTATACGTACAATTCAGGTAATATCTAGTTTGGCAATAATTCAAATATCCTTTCTTGTTTATGTTTAATTGCTGGGCGTACAACAATATTCATTCAAACAATAAAATTCGACAGAGTAATTTTATTTAGCCTTATCTTATTTATAGCAAACAGTAATTACGCTAAACGATCTCTTTTTGGATAAAATCGCTGTTGATTCAGTTCTGTTTATATCATTGAGGCTTTTTTCTATTATAGCTAATCCGTTTCCTTTAACCATTTAAAAGTTAAACAAAACAACGGACAACGCAAACACCGAGGCATTTTGTTGTATTATTTGTAAAAAAATCGGCAAGAAGTGACATTCTTTATCTCTCAGTGGCCTCACGGTTGCGCAACCAACTGACCCGAATTTCAATAAAAAAAAACTACTAAACTGTTTGTTGTCAATTGCAAAATTTCAATTCGCCAATAATTTCTTTTCTGTGCTCGCCAAAGAAGAAATCTGCACAATTGTGGGCGTGAATTACGACTACGAATCTCTACTCTTGTAGATGTAGAACACAAGTGTAGGCCTTGGTCTATATTATAGGTATTTATCGCCCACTGTTCATTGTTGTGACGTCCTTCGACATAATCAGAGTTAGGTTTCGGGAATTTCCCGACGTGAATTCTTGAGAAATTTTCGAGATTTTCATTCCCGAATCTCGAGAATTGAAATTTTTAACATTTCGGGAAATCCCGGATGTCGAGAATCTTTTTCCGGGATTCGGGATTTCTTTATTGTCAAATATTAATTGAAAAAACGATTTTCTAAAATACAAAGTTCAAGGACTGATTGGAACATTTAACACAATTAAGCCAACGCCGACTCAAAATGAGCGCAATTTTTGCAATTATTCCTAGCATGCACCTCTCCCAAGGCTGACTACTTTCAGACCGGGATACGAAACTGGAAATAATATTGATCGTAATTACTCGCTGTTGTTTATTCTTCGAATGCAATATGGTAAACTGTTTCTGAAAATAACGATTATTGTAAAACAGTAAAACATTAATTAATTTGTACGAAATATTCAGTCGAAAATCTTCATTATTACTCCGGACTTGCATTCAAAGATAATCAATATCTAGCACTACCATTGAAACTTCCAATTTAATGCCCCGGTTTGACTATAGTCGAACATGACCACTCCACACCATGCTCATGGTAATCAAAATTTCTGGATCGTTCTTTCACTGATGGTTTTCCATGTTTCTCACTGAACTAGCGACTGAAAATCATTTGGATAATAAAAAATAATAATAAAACATTTACCTCGTAAAACTATAATTATTAATTAAAGAGAATTTTTAAATTCCGTAATCTTCTGAACTACCAAGACTTGCTTCTTATCTCGATCATCTGCTTCTCTCAGGGCAGAGTAAACGCTGCCTCCAGTAAGTACCTTTACTAAGTCACTCTAATGTGCCTATGCTTTTCCTCTGCTTCGCCTTCCCAAAACCACCAGATTTCCAGATTATCCGGTCCCCGCCAAATAATATGTCCAAATAACTGCAGAATGCGTCGCAAACATATTGTCGAGAGCCGTTTTTTACCTGAAAGAAGAAATATGAAACATTTGACACCAACACCATATTTCGAAGGCATCAATTGCATTCCACTCCCTTGCTATGGACCTTGACACCGTAGAAACATATGGAGAGCACAAGTTGTGATTATGCGCAGTTGTGAGCATGTCGCTTACCATCACGCTGTCACGGCGACACATTTTGCAGAATATTTTGAACGAACACGATCTCTGTAAATTCGGTCATGGAGTAACGTAGTAACGAGTCTCTGTAAATTCAATAATATTTTGATCAGAACCTAACCCGCAGACCATAGATAATAGACAAAATTCTTACAGAAAATACATGGTGCCAACCACTAAAAACAAAAAACACGCAATTTTGACATGATTCCAAAATGTGTATGCATGTAGAAAATGATAAAAAAAACGTTCATTGAGTCATGCAGGTATCGATGCAGTGCGGTTCAACGTGAGGTGACCTCATTATTGTTCTGGTGATTTCGGCAGATTTTTCTAACTGACAATGTTTATTTAAAAAGATTCAAAATGTGCTACGGGATGGGACCATCAGTCTGATAACATTTTAAGCACTAAAAAAACGACATTAAACACTTTTCCCGTGGTGGCAGCTTACTGTGACGTCACGTGATAGTACGCGACATGCACCTCAATATATTTCGCGCTTTTCTTGCACAAGCATGATTGACTGATACGAAACATTCGGTGCCAACACCACGCTTCGAAGGTATCTATTGCCTTCCGCTCCCTTGCCCTCAGGGTCCGTGACTCGACATTATACGACACTAACGATTGCACAAGCTTTATTTTCGCGCCAAATGAAACTCCCAGATCGTTTTATACAGTGGTAAGACGTGTCATCGCATTTTCCGCAATCGGTGTGCGCCGTCGTTTCAAATTGAACGATTTAATTTAAAATATATTATATTTCCCATTCCATTTCTCCTTCCCTGACTTCCGCATTATTGAAAATATACAATAATATGAAGAAAGCACGTAGTTTTAATTTTATTTGACAGCAAAACCGATTTATTCTCAAGAGTAATTTTTTTATACCTTTCTATTACATTTCGTATGACGCTCTTCGGTCACAATGAAAGCGATTTTTAATTAATTAAAAACATGAATTCAAAAAAAAATATTTCATTTAATTGCGTGAAATGGGAAATATTTGAGAGAAAAAACTGTATCTAATAAACAAATCGAGTAGGTATTTATTTTCCGTGGATTTAAAACAAAACAAAACACTTTATTAAGCACTAAATGAATTCTTAATTTAAATTCCATTAATGGCTTCCGATAATAATATGATTGGCTGTGGATAAAACCATTCGGCCTCTCATTTCTGTCAGTTTCTTAATTTGCTTAGGTGTTTTTTTTTCTTCTTCGTAATATTATAATTGCAAATTAGCGTTGTTCTTTTATTTCTCACAATCTTTTCACTTCTTTTTTTTAAATATTTCTAAGCGTTAAGGACGCTTTTTCTTATATTTATTGTCCGCCATTTTGTTTTGTTTATTTTAATGACACTTTAAAACAATTGACAATCAATAATTTTGAATTGCCATATTCCTAACCAAATTCAATTATATTTTATTGACATGTACAGTTGCGGCCATAATTACGCATCCATTTACTGTGTGTTACGAATGAATTACTAATAATATTATGTAATGTTATTAAGTATTCTAAATTTTGTCAGTAAATGTATGTGGTATGAAACACTTAATCACAATTAAAAAATAAAACGTTACCTATTGATTTATCCATTCATTTTTATGTATATTTATTCCATCCTATATTGTCTAAACTTGTATAGCTTATAGACTACATTATTGGTTCCAGGGAACACAAAAATAAGTGAATTACCTTCTGAGTAAGGCTCTAAGAAGGTACGACTTTCGAGTGTGGAGATAAGAGAAACTTAAACGCGTGTTAAATATTATTTTCAATTGTAATCAAAGGTATCCATAACATGCAGTAACGAAACGCACATTCAATATTGGCATTGCATTTGTTGCGTTGTATGGCCTAACCGTCATTAAGTCGTAAATTAAAGTTGTTCTCAAAGCCTTTGTCTATAACGACTGGCTTTCTCATTTATTATTAATCTCTTCTGTGGTTCGTAAAAAATTAGTACCTAGAATTTTATCATCTCGATATCTCAAAAGACTTCGAAAATACACTGATCATATAGTAGCGATGGAATGGTGGGGTGAAATGCGGGTTGAGCGCGCGCCTACATACAACCGTTGTTTATGTCATTGGTTTGAATTATTATAATGGTTGGATAAATTACATTGAAATAGTCTATTAAAATTTGTATTTTTTCTCATTTCTAATCTATATTTTCCTTTCCGTATTTTACGCGGAATTTTCTTTTTGACATACTAGGATAGGTACTAAAAATTCAACGCCGCATCCATACAACATAATATTGTTATTAGGAATATATTATTATATAAAAAGCTTTATTATCAATATTATCATAGATTTTACCTTTGAGTTATTTAAATGGGCCGTTTTCACGTGATATAGTGCTTAATTAAATCAATATCCATTGTCACGTTTTACATATAAAATTTCAAAATGTCGCATTATGTAGCCTAATTCTATTCAAACGGCTTTGCTTTTGACATCTTTACTGCGGTTGTAAGACTTCATTATGATTTCGTCAGTCAAGAAACAGTCAGCCATTTTTTAAATTGACAATTTTGCATGTCAGATATGCGAAATCTTTTGTTTAAATTAGAAAATAAAACTTTTGACATTATTTTACTAAATATCACCTAACGCAATGATAGGTAGATCCTGGCGTGCGCACAATGGGGAGGGGGGTGTGGATGACCACTGAACAAATGCAGTGATACAGTGGTACCTAGAGACCACTTATCGGTCACATGAACAGGATCAACGGACTCATAAAGTTCGGCGGTTGTACATGACAGCAAAGTATTTGGGACCGATAATAATGGAAGGGGCTTAGGGTTGAGGCATTCATGCGACAGTGGGTCAACCTCGGTTGATGATGAGATTATGATTGTACCTACCTAAACTGTATAGTCATTCAAGTGGTAGAATTTCATCGACATATTGAATCTAGTCGGTTTGCAATGAAAAAGCATTACAGCCAAATCGCTCCCAGGGACTCGAACCATAAACTTATCTGTTACACACAACTACTTTGCAAATACCTACGTTTTCTTGCCTTATTAAAACAATTAAAACTAATTTAATATGTTATTTTAGCGCCCGTACACGTGCATGGATTTGCCGTCGGCAATAGTGCTTATTTTAAACTCTTGTGAAAATAACTGTTTACATGTAAAAGTGCTGACTGTCTCTCCAATCTCATTCTTCAAGAGTAAGCTAGATGTGAATAGTACTATTTGACAGGACGTATTGAAAATCGGTTAACCTCAAAATGAGTAGTTCATTTTTTTTACCGTAAGGTTCGCCATTATAGTTCTACTGCGCAGGCGCAGATCTTACTCGCGCATTAAAATTCAGAAGCTTCCAAACTTGTTTGATTCATGCACGCAATCTTGCCAACTGCAAGATAATACATGTTTACCCATACATTTTCTTACTGTGAACAGTAAATCCGTGTACCTACGTGTAAACGGGGTGTTAGTAATTTTTTTTTTCGATCATGTCTGATCATAATAGGATCATATGGGCCTCCACAGGGCAGAGGTTTTGGATTAAATGATTTTGTTTTTTACGAGAAATGGATGTCAGCCACTTGCTCAACCTATTAGGTCCGTACCCTGACTCACACACAAATTGAAAAACAATATGTGTACTTGCCAGGCCCAGGATTCGAACTTGAGACCCACGGCGTGATAGTCCAACGCTTAAGCCGCGCGGCCACCGTGGGTGTAAAATTATAATAAATTTATAAAAATAAAATTATAATAAAATATTATACTTTTCTATTTTTTAGCCACAATATAATTCTAAAAAATACTTCTAACCCATAATAAATTTCTAATTTACTTAAAAAAAACATTATTTCATTAATTAATAGCAAAATGAATGTTCTCGGTTCATATTCTGTATCATTATTTAGTCAAATATATCAATATATTTTTTTACAATACGCAAAATAGACCAACACCCACGTTGCCTTAAGGCCTAAGTTATAACAAAAAACCAGTTTTTTGCAATCAACATGATGGTCAGCCAACTTTATTATATTATTATAAGAACGTTTTACTTATCACGGACGTGGTCATTATCCAATATGTAATATGGAACACAATAATATTGTTAGATCTGTCAAGACAAAATTATTACGGTTTGTTTTTATGGAATACAAAAAAAAGAATTAAATTATAATACTTTATTGATTGTGCTAACTTACTTATATGGAATTGGCAGGAAATGAACAATACTTAGATATATGCTGTTGATACTGTTTACTATCAAAATGAATTATTGTTTTCATTAAACTAAATGGTTTCTAAGTACTTACGACATATTTTTATTGAAGTAGCCATATTTTTTAATATGTATTCGACAGTGGCTAAGACTCCATACTAGGCGATTGCTTAAAGCCAACCTTCTTAATAAAAATGATTTTTATTTGCATATTGACGTACCTATATTATACTTTTTTTAATATTATTAATTTAATTTGCCAACGACATAATAATATTATGTCGTATATTTAGAAAAGCAGGAATGTATTAAGAAATATTTAAAAAATATAATATATGCAACAGCGCTTGTCTTTAACAATTTTGTCTAATTATTTGTCGTGAATAGTACTGTTTTTTCTGTATGAACTTTATGTCACGTGACCTCGGGATGTCTGTAGCAGTATGTACAAAACAATAGGCTCTAATGCGTGAGCCAAAAATCTTTTCGTACAATACATAATAATTATTAAATAATTAACAATTAGATAATTGAAAAAAATAATTTCTATAGCGTTCAATCACATATAAATAAATATAGATTGTTTTTTAAAATAATTTTGGTTAATCTAAAGGAGAATACATAATTTAAGCTCATGAGTTATTGAAATTGCATTGTATTAGTGTGTACCTACCTATTCATCAGTAGTAATTTCGCATTATCTTCTTATTTCCCGTAAATATACATGACAAGTGTGTTCTTATTCTCTGATCTCCACAGTCTACTTCGTTTTAAAAGTCACCCTTTGCCACTGGTTTTTGACCTCGATGAGATTTTAAATTCTATATAAATTTATCAGAAAATAAATAACTTAAGATTCGCATATTATAAATGAAGAGCTGCTCAGGTCGGTTCAACCAGCTGTTGGGCCCATCGGACCATCCGACCTGGTTGCCACAAAGGTTAATTTTGTTACATTTAGAAAATATACGGCGTCATAATGCCTACCGGAAGACCTCTTCACTTAGATTGTTTAACAGTTTTGTACTAGCTTTTGTTACTTACTACAACTTTTAATTTTGCCCCTATGTGTTCCTCTTTCCCATGGGTACCCTTAACTGAATTCAGCCAAAGTACATTTTAGTGCATGGCGACTTCAGTCTTGGGTAACTGCTCCTGAGACATTCCCTGACATACAAAAATAATGCTTCACAGCCAAACGTAGTCTCCTGATACGCCCGATTAGGACCGAGTGTCGTGCGGGACAAGTGTGGTTTTGTGGGCATATTAACTTCAATGTACCACATTACCTACAGTTCTCCATATCAATTTGTGTATGGTAAATTTCATCAATTAAAGTAAAGTATACGCTTCATAACTTTGAACTCTAGCTCTGGGATGAAAATGATGATATTTTTATATATATTATTTATTTATTTATTACTACATATTATATGAATACAAATGAATATCATTTGATCTAATTTTATGCGAGGTAATCAGGCAAAGAGGCGTAACAGTGTAGTAAAAAGTGCAAAGTTATAAAACGTGTACTCTACCCTCAGTTGATAGCATTAATTTTATAAAAATTGTAATTAGACTCATGTAACACTGATTTTTAATTGAGTTACAGCGAGTTTCCTTAGCCGCTTACAAATCTCATACAAAACAGTGAAATTGCCATTATTCGCTTATTACCTATGTCGATTTCGAAATATCCTACAATGTTCATTTTAAAGCAGTCATATTATTTAATTACGGCTTTCAGACATTTCCGCTGGCGTCATTTCGGAAAAAATAATATCTGCCTTACGTCTTTTGAAGCACGTACTGGTTTACCCAATTTTATCATCACAAAATATTAGGTAATATTCATACCTGATGATTCATCTTCTTTCTTCTTTTGGTTCCGTCTTCTATCGAAGGTTGGCGACCTACTCTCCTCGCTATACCTCCCTATCCTGAGCCAGTAGTATTTGATCCCAACGCCGCCCTTGAGATTGAACCACTTGCGGAAGTAGCGTAGCCAAGAAAATCTACTTCTATCTATGCTTCTGCTCAGTGGCGCACGCAGGGGGGGGGCAAGGTGCCCTGGCACCCCCCAAACATGAAAATTATCAGAATGATTTTAAACATTGAAATTGAAAGCCAATAAACTATACCTTTGGGTTTAGACAAATAAAAACACGGCAAAAAAATGATTTGTTATTCTCCAGCACCCTTTTTAGAAAAACTTTTTTCAGAAACAGATTTTAATTTCTAACACAAAAATTTCGAAAAACTAATGTCGGGTTATTTTAGAAACCCAATCCCTAATGGAACTGTCAAAAAATTCTCGGTGTCCACTCGAGTTCCGGAGTGGTGTAGGTCATGATTGGGGAGGGCTGACAGAGCTCTAGCCTGGGGGCCCGGGCTGTGGGGGGCCCAGCATGTCGGGTTGACCAGATAAGTGAGATAAAAACACATCATAAATTAGCTTTAATAGTAAAAAAAGTCGCCTGCGGCGATATTATACTTCATGGCCTTGAAAATTTCCAATTATATAATTGTGTAATATATTTTTTGATTATTATGTGTCGATAATCGACAGCTCCATTATTAAAGTAGATGTATTAAAAATCGCCAATAATTCACTGTATAAGTACCCTTAATTTGAACTAAAACACAATTTGAAAAACGTTCATATAGTGTTTCACACTGCTTTTAATCTTAGCGGTAGGTAGAGGGCCTCCAAAGCCCTAGCCTGAGGGCCCGTTTCAGTATGTGGGGACCATGGTTTAGGTACACCGAGTGCAATAGACAAAAGACCGATAAACGAGAAATAAGGCTGTGAAGAAGAAAAAGAGCCTATGGGACCAATTTACATTCTCTTCCGTGGGTTCCCCCCAATATTAAATCCTGAGTGCGCTACTGCGTCTACTGCCTTCTACTTTCCCTTGTATGTATTGAGTAAATCATACTTTTCATTGTATAATATATGATATTCCACTTTATATGATAACATTTTGTCCGCTGGTCTAACTGGTCCCTTTGAAGCGAATGAAATCGGTCGTGATTAATTTTAAAATAAGCAAAAATAGTACATACTGTCATTATTTGAATTAATAGAATTCAAGTCCACAAAGAATTGACAGTTAACACAATGGCCCCGACAAGGAGGGGGCTTACAGGGCTCTAGCCTGGGGGTCCGCGTTTAAAGGGGACCCGGCATGGTGATTCGACTAGCTAAGTGAGATAAACACACAGACCACAAATTTTCTATAATAATCTAAAAAAGTCACCTGCGGCGCTATTTTACTTAAAGAATATTAACATTTAAAAATATGTGCCTTTGCGATGCAATTAAATGTGATTTAATTATTGGTGTAGTTAAATAATTCAAGTGTAAATTTTATTTTATAATTATTTTATTTCCTGACTAATGAAAATGGGTATTTATCCAATATCGTAAGTGATCCACTGATCAATCACAAATCAATAAAAAATCACTATTTATAATATGATACCAAGTCCTGATAACTCATAATTCAAGATTTATTTAAAAATACAAAAAAAACGCTAAAAATACACGAAGTATACGTAATTTTCGTTTGCGGAACCTTAGGAACACTGCTGTAGAATATCATGCTGCTTTTAATCTAAACGATAGGTAGGGGGCCTGTTTCAGGATTTGGGGGCCATGGTTAATACCATAAAAAATGATGAAGTAGTTTTTGAGTTAAGAAAATAATTTAAAAAAAAAATAGACAGAGACATACTTATATAACAGGGTTGGCAAACCTTTTAACGAAAGCGTGCCAAAATTTACCAAATATTAGTTGTTGTAGTGTTTATATGGATAAATGAAAAAATAGTTATAAATAATATATTTTAAAAGTTCAATAGTCATAATTGAGTTTCTGAGTTCCGTGTATGATCCAAATTAACCCTAGAATTGCTCCGATCAGAAGAGACATTTCCTCGCTACAGTGGTCTCTAGCATTGTAAATCGATCAAAATTAGAGGTTTGCGGCGCGGTCTCACCCACCCACCGCCTGTTGAGGTTAGTGCGATAATATTATATGTGACGCATAAAGTATAAGGACTGACCTATGCAATTTAAATTAAACATAATGCTTATTCTTGAAGATTACCTGCCCGCCATGTTTTATACAATGCGATCTGTCATTTATGCACGAATTTCGTCGTTTCACGAATTAAGTATATAATAATATATATTTATTTGTAAAACTTCGTGGTAAAAAATATGTTTTTTAAATTGTTATATCTATTTTTTTTTCTTCATGCAAAATCATCTCGCGTGCCACCAGTGGTGCCACAGGTGCCATAGCCATAGGTTCGCCATCACTGTTATATAATATTTTAAATAATTACAAGATTTAAAGAACTTTTTATATACAACGTTTTTAAATTTTTTGTTGAATTATTATGCTCAATATGCTCAAACTTGTACTTGATATGAAGTAAATAAAAAACAAACAAACAAATATAGAAATACTGAATATTGAAATGTCATTTTGATTTCTATAGTAACGCACGTATATATTAATAATTCAGTTGCTAGGACGACCCACTTAGCAACCTATAATAGTGGATTGGATTACGGGTTTCTTCCGAAATAACTTTTCATTCAAAACAGAATTAACTGAAAATGAATTCAATTCTACTTAAAGATGGCTAAAAGTATTAAAAGAATGCATTGGCATCGTGTTCTGATATATTCTAAAAGTTTCAAATGTGTAGCTAGTCGGGAAGTTGGTTAAAAATCGATTGCAAGATTTGTACCGGATAAAAAACCACGGGAAAAATAAGAATTCGAGCTAATAAAAACGTTGTAAAATAATGAAAATGCCGATAAACATTAAAATATTCGAATCTCAATGTCAGACATTTGAATTGTATTATAAATATCTAGTGATTAATAAATATATGGAGCTATTTCATTAATATATTTAAATAACTAATGTGCAAAATGGTACATAATTTTCATTTATTAGGATTAAAACATTTTTAGTGTTAAGAGGATGCAATTAATTAAGATTATCCTACTAATCACGACAAATGACCAAGTTTAGCAACAAGGTAAAGCGAAATGAATTAAATTGTTACGAAATATTCTTCTGTAGATTCGTGCTTAGAGATTGCAATCTGTATTGTAACTTCCGATTGCGAGGTAGATTTAATATCACCGGATCATCATGGTAGATCACTCCTGGATAAAGCATAAACTATGTACATATGGAGATAATATGTGGATACAATATTGTCAATCTTTCAATGAACATTACACATGCGAAATAATATCCGTTAAATCTTGTAAGTGTCATACATCCATTTCAGCAGGGCTATTCTAATTATATAATTTTTACGGCACTGGGACAATTCGACGCCAGGACAAGTGAGATCCGCACTGTTGAATGAAATAACATTCAATAATGAAATAAATATGCGTTTGTTACGATTTAATACATAGTAATCAGTAGTTTTAATTGATTTTGCTTTTAACATTTTTTTTATTGCGGATTGAGAATTATTTTGGATGACACGCTGCCGTGCTGACATTGCGTCTTTGTACGTATGCAGTTGGCCGGAAACCGATAGCCGTATAGCATTGAAAACAAATTCATGTGTAAATAAAATACTTAAAAACATGTAACAAAAACCACCGAAATACAAGAGAAATACAGAATAATAATAATTACAAGATAAAAAGAATTTTTTATATACAACGTTTTTAAATTTTCTGTTGAATTATTATGCTCAATATGCTCAAACTTGTACTTGATATGAAGTAAATAAAAAACAAACAAATATAGAATACTGAAATATCATTTTTATTTTCATATATGAAATGTCAAAATGACATTTTAGTAAGTACCTATTCTATATTTGTTTGTTTGTTTTTTATTTACTTCATATCAAGTACAAGTTTGAGCATATTGAGCATAATAATTCAACAGAAAATTTAAAAACGTTGTATGTAAAAAGTTCTTTTTATCTTGTAATTATTTTAATACTATTTAAACACTATTCCTTTGTTTTCCATGAAATATTGTGAACGTCATAAATATGTAGTTTATAAAGATCACTATATTATTATGTAAATAAATAAATTTGAATTTGAATGATTTTTTTTTTAATTTCGTCCAAGTTAGATAAACTAATCATCTGTTTCGATGCATTCATTAATAAAATAATCATAATTAAACTATAAAAAACATCTCGTCGCAATATTAAGTAGAAAGTTCTATCAGTAACATCATCGAAAAAAATTAAGTCATTGAAAAATATGACAAAGCTTAAATCAATATTGATTTATTAAGCAATTCTATTTGAGATTTCTAGCAATCCGTCTTATTATTTTGACAGCCTTGCATTTTTATAAAATTAATGCAACCTTTTAAAACAGCACAACCTTGGAATCAGCTGATCGAGATGTCTGATTGTTTTAGATTTCACTTCCTTGAAATTTAATAAAATTTAATAAACAATATTATTGTATCGAAATATGTCTTACATCAGTTTTATAATTGAGTCAGTAATAATTTAATATAATTCCTTTTTGGATTCGGTAGTTTCAATCTTGTATAATAATTGGTAAGTATTGTTAAAGCTGGACGGTGGCGACTCCAATAATCAATAACATGGGTGGGAATGGTTTATATTTTAAAGATCAAGACAGACAGTGTTCACTTGAGCATCTTATTATCAAAAGATACCTAACGACCATTTTCGAGTTTTTTCAAATTTTGATGCCAAACTGTTCTCTATGGCAATACCTATAGAATAAATATTCATTCGCTTGCGTAACTGCTTTAAATACAGAGATAATTCATGTTGAAAATCATGTTCAGTATCAAATCGTGCTAAAATCCTTAATGGTTTAGTTTCAAAATAGACTCATATCTATACAACCAATGACATCAGAGATAAAAACCGCCATTTTGATTTTTAGTTCAATTAAAACCCGGCAGGTGACGTGTTATTATCTACTTCTTTATTCATTAATTTTATCTTTTCTTATATTTTGCAATAATTAAGCCCACAGCAGTTTTTTCGCTTTTGCCAACAATTGTATTCGTGGAGTTAAGCAGGTTTTGATAATATACGCCTCACTTTAGAACAAGTATTATTTAAATTAGAGCAGAGTTCTTCAACTTTTTATTATCACCCACTGTCCGGCAAATACAGAAGAAATATTTCGCGGGCCAGAAATAAAAACCAATATAAATAGAATTCTATTTAATAAATCTTATGTTATAAAATTACTATTTTTGGTCAGTGTGACATCTGCTGCTGCTTCTTTGTAAGCAAATTTACAGTAGATCTACTGAAATTTCAGTAGGCATGGCAACGCTGAATTTCAACGGGCAGCATTTCATCTAGTGGAAATTCCCCGAATCGTGTTGCGGTATAGTCGGCTGAAAACGTGATGAAAGCTTTCGCGTACCGGTAATAAATTCTAGAGGGCCGGCGCCAGTTCACGGACCACCGATTGAAGAATACTGAATTAGATAATTAAAATCTAGTGGTCCAGCGAGGGCAAGCTCTAAACTGAATATGATTTCTGTGCGCACGTTGTAATAGTGCGATTACACACAAATGCCTGAGGTCAGCTTTCTCAGAATTTTGGGACCAGGTAAAATGTTTGTTGCACACCTCATTCTTAATTTTGAAAATTTTTAACACCATATAAAATGTAATATTAATATTTGTCTGCATTTTTGATGTATATAATATATTAGGTCGGACCTTGGCAGACTTTTACTGATAAAAAAAGTAATTCTAATTGTGACAGGACTATAGACCTTGTAACTGAGAATCGAGACCCAGATAATATTGGCCATCGAAAAACCTTTTTTACGACTTTAATCTACTCCTCTTAGCATTCAGCGGTACGCACTTAAAGCCTAGGTTAGTAGAATCTGTGACATTCTTGTTTTGGACCGTCCAAAATTTCATTACATCGTCGATTAACACACGACGGCTAGTCACTGCAATACCTTGCAACACCTGGCATGTGAAATTAACCACCAGATGTTTTAGACCCACATTAATCCCGTCGTACCCCCGTGCAACCTCATACACACCTTACCTAACTTTATTTCTTCTTGTTGTTGTTGTACCATCCCCTAGCGGAGGCCAGCCACCATCAGAGCGATTTTAGCTTTGTTATCTGCTACCCACAACAGTTTAGTGGAGCTAAACTCGTACCAATCATGGAGGTTCTTAAGCCAATAAATGTGGCGTCATCCTCTGCTATGCTTACCGTTGATATTTTCTTGGATGATAAGTTAGGGAATTTTGTACTTGTTTCCTCTCATAATGTTACCAACGTACTATAGTTTTCTGGTTTCGATTCGATTGAGAACTTAAACATTTTTCACCAGGTCTGTCCAAGGAATTTTGAAAATGCGTGTATACAGCCACATCTAGAAAGCTTTAACTCTCCGTGACATATCTTAGTTTTGCGTGCATACTTCCATACCATAGAAAAGAATTGAGAGAAATAACAACGTACTATACGCAGTTGCAGACCTAAATTTGCATCCTCTTTTTATATCCAGACAGTATACCTATACTAGGACTATATACAAGGATTGCAACTGTGATTGTGTCTATCCATCAACTGTTGTGATGTGTTACAGTGACTAATTTAGAGCAGTTTGGTATACAATTACTAACTTTGTAGACATATATTAGGAATATTTTACAAGTTAATTCGAATGTATGTTTTCGTCAATGAATAATGCATTTATTCATGATTGGCTTTAAAATTCGTTTAGGATTTTGGCTGTATCTATTATCTCTAGTGTCTATATTTACTCAGAAGCCTCCTCGATATGAATCTTTCAATAATAATTAGTCTTAGGTCCGTTTCAGACGGGACACCGGTGTCGCGCTCGATATAATATAGGAGGCCTTTGTATTATGTTTATGAACGTCCCATAGCTAATGAGTCAAAGCATAATTTCGGGTTATAAATTAGTACATAAACTGGCTGCGGTAATAAAAACAAGTGTATCGGCGGCTTGAGAATGTAGCGGCCGACGGAAAAGTGTACCGGACACGCGTTGACTCATTAGCTCTGGGGCGTTCATGAACATAATACAAAAGCCCCTTTATTCGAATACAATGGCCTCCTATATTATATCGAGCGCGACACCGGTGTCCCGTCTGAAACGGGCCATATTCCCTTCAGGCGAACGGTATTATAATGCACTAACCAACGCCTTAATATATTCACTTCTCGTATGAGTAATAAAAAATCAATTATACATAATATTAATGTGGCCACAGAATAGATTAAGGTTCAAAAAACTGCGTAGGCATTGACTAGTTTCTAGACTGAAAAAATATTCGCGATTTTAAAGCCGAAAGGCATTTGTTATAACATGTTATATCGCAGTGTGTAGGCGTTCTAGAGTTTTATCAGAAGTTATAAACACGCCAATTTTATAAACTAGAAGGTGTCTACGTATATTTATTAAAGTGAAACTTCTTTGGTGATGTAAAATCACCAAAAAGAAAACAATTTACGATTTTAATTCGTCAAAACATGGCAGCTCTCGTGGTGCAGTGCGTAAGGCGCTGGCCTTCCATCCCGGAGTTCTGGGCTCGATTCCCGGTGAGGTCAAAATATATTTAGATAATCTTATATGTAAATTAATCAAGCCTGGGAGTTTTACCACTATTATTGGGCTTCACGGCCTGTTGTGGTGTTTAATAAATAAATAAATATATTTTAGAGTATCAGGCGATGTGAATATTTGAAGAGGTATTCGATTCAAATTTGAATATTGGACAATAAAAAATAAAGACCAATTTTAAGTATGGAATTAATTTACAGTACAATGAGTTGATTATTATGTAAGTCTTTTTTGGGTATTATAAGAAGAAGAAAACATTTTTTTCTGTGTTATTTAAAAATAACCAACTTAATTAATAAAACTTTATTATGATCAATAAAGTGCTAGTTGATAATTTGACAACAAGAAAATTCATTTCATTTGTTTCGAATGTTCTCTATTTAAAATTTGTCTTCATGTTTTCAGATTAGTTTAGACGAGAATCAAATACCTCCTCACACATTATGTTTTCCGGATACTTCATGAAATTTGGTGACGAATTTTGATCTCACATTTCTTTAGATGATTTAATACCCCGTTTACACTGCATGGATTTACTGTGCACAGTAAGAAAATGTGTGATAAAACATGGATTATCCTGCAGTTGGCAAGATTGCGTGGATGAATCAAACAAGTTTGGAAGCTTCTGAATTGTTCTGATTTTTTATGATATTAAGATCTGCGCCTGCGCAGTAGAACGATAATGGCGAACCTGCCGGTAAAAAAACGAACTACTCATTTTGAGGTTAACCGATTTTCAATACGTCCTGTCAAAATAGTACTATAAAATGACAACATCGCGTCTCGCTTACTCTTGAAGAATGAGATCGGAGAGACAGTTAGCACTTTTACGCGTAAACAGTTATTGTCACGATATTTTAAAATAGGCACGATTGCCGGTAGTATTACCATGCACGTGAACAGGGGCTATTACGCTGCTCTGGCTAGAGAAATTTTACTCTAATAATAAATCTTCCAATATTTAAAATTAATATGTTATTGATTTTCAAAAGTAATTTTTTAATCATGTGAATTTTTGTAATTGTCTTCACACAATGCCAGAACACTTATCATCATAACTGTAGATACAATAATTAAATTTAGTGGTATCTTTTAATTGTGGAAACTTTTGTTATTCAATAGGCAATTGGAAAGACCTCACAATTTACGGGCATGTGAGCGTATTGTCGATTATTCAAAAATGAAAAAAAAACATCCCACCACGGGCAGCCATTGCTGTTATAAAGATAATCATTGATTAAAAATAAAAACAATGAAGCATTGTTATTCCAGTGTCGTGCGAATTTCACCAAAAACCCACCGCTTTGGCCTACTAATAAATAATAATGAAAAATTTGCAATTGAAACATGTATGCCGCAAATAACCTATTAGTTTTCCATATTCATAAGGATAATTCGATTGTATAGTAACCATTTCATATTATATGTTTTCAATTATTATTATAAGTAGTGTGTATATACTAGCTGATCGGTACTGCATTCTACGGAAGAAAATGTGGTATGATGTGGGAAAATAAAAATTGCATATTATTATATATTTTTTAAGGAGGAATATTATTATCAATATGGACCGATCAGGGATGGCACCAATTGGAGGAGAAGATATAATGCTGAGCTCTACGGGCTGTATGAAGATTGCAGCGAAGTTCAATCAATTAAGATTGAGAGACTGCGATGGCTAGGTCATGTGCACCGTATGAATGACAATGAACCGGCAAAGAGAGTGATGTCCAGCAATCCAATAGGACGTAGAAGAAGAGGGAGGCCAAAGATTCGCTGGTTGGATGGAGCTGCCAGTGACTGCCGTATTCTGGGGGTACCAAATTGGAAAGCGGCCACACGGATTGGTACAGGTGGAGGGAGCTGTTGGAGGAGGCCAGGACCCACACCGGGTTGTCGCGCCCCTGATTATGATGATGATATTATTATCAAATTATGTCACTTATATTATTAACTAATTTTTAAATAAGTTGATACAATTTAGCTTGCTCACTCCATACGTACCTGAGATTGTTAAGTGCGTATTTTTTAGATCTTTCCTAGGCATATGAATCGATGTAAATTGTTCATAAGTCACATGATTAGCAACGGTTATGTTATATTATAGAAGTAGGTATCAAGATTTCACAATGAATGCAAATTATCTGAGTGTTCAGAATGTTTGCTAAAATTTCATAAATCTTTTTATATTGCTTTGTAAACAGTTTACTTTAATTTTTGATAAAATACCACAAGCAAGTCGATTATATTCATGAATAATATCGAGTATGTTGACATCGAAGAGGATAAATTCAAACTGATTCCAAGTTATAGATCACCCAAAGTCGGTATTAGACCAATCCCCAAAGGGGAAGGGGAATCAATAGTGTGGATGTCAATAGGTACCATTTCAAAAAACAAATATCTATTGACTGCGGTAAATATGACGAGATTTCTCTTAGTAGCAAACTCTAATGGAGTGCATGTATGCTCTTGGATAGTGTCTTCAAAGTGACCTACAAATTATGCCTAAAGCATAATGTAAACGTATGTGTGCAACAGTAATCATTCATGTGAAACATTGACCATTAATTTATGATATATCCAAAAAACTACAAGTTCTAACGTGGCATAGAGCGGTGTAATATGTTGGGACATAACGCAGAAAACCTACAAAATAAATCAATGAATAACGAAGAATACGAATGACAATCACATGAAAAATAAATAATCACTCTAGTGGTACACAAGAGGTAAAATATTTCCAAAAGGTTAGGTTAGGTGAGCCCGCCAGATAGATGGTATAGTAAAGCTTTGTATTCACTAGGGGACATGGTGTGTAAAACTCCCACATCCGCACCCGTTATGTATATGCAGCCACGTCGTACGTGGCCGCCTAACATAACCCTTACGTGTGCCAAATCAAAGAATTTAAGCCCTCATTTTGTCCCGAGCAGAGCCGCACGGGACTGGTGATGCAACCTTGCACCGAAGTGCGAATGCATGATGTTAATTTATATGGCAACTATCAAAGTGACTTTAATTTGAAGAGTTGCAAGGGGAGTCGGGAGTGTCTCGCTCTCCGTACGCTCTTGCGAATTTAGTAAAGGCCGCAAAATTGGCCTTGGTTGCCACCATGTCCGCGTGTCCTATTGGGCCCGAATGGGGTCGGACTCGAGCAAACAACTCCACTCGTTCGGGGCCCATAAGTGGACAGTCCCACAGGACGTGCTCTGCGTCCTGCTGGTCGTGATCACATGAGTAACCCGACCCATGTCCTGCCAAACCAAACCCCTGTAGTTTGGCTGCAAAGTTTCCATAGCCAGTCATGAATTGACTGGTCCAGTGGGTCGGCATCAGTCTCCTTGTCATGTGTCTTACCGAGACATCTGGAAAGTATAAAAAAGTATGGCGGCATTTAGGGGAGGCCACCCATCTCGCCTGCCATGCCGCATATGCGGTCTTGTAGACCAGCTCAGATGCAGTCTTTCTGTATCTCACGTCCTCCTCACTAGAGGACAAAATGTCTCTAAACATGACGCGCAATATAAAGTCTACGTGACGCAGCAATGTTGCACCTAACATAGTGTGGAATTTCTACGTGGCGCGGGACATGTTGGATGTTTTCTCTCCGTAATGCCGTGTCCACATTAGCAACAAGTTGCTGACAACCTGATTAAATTTCATGGTAATTATCATAATTTATATTACTACAAATTATTTTAAACGAAATTTAATGAGGTTGCCAGCAAACTTGTTGCCAATGTGGACGCCGCTTAAGCGATCGCACAGGTCGCGCGTCTGTCTCACGTCAAATGTTGGCGAGTGTAGACGGGTATGCAACATGTCGCTCAACATGAGTCACTCGAATATCCACTCTTATTTCTATTTATAGTAAGTAGTAACGCACTCACCACTTTTTCTTTCACTTACGTTTCGATAAAATACTCTTTAGAATATATATCTTCGCAGCACTGACCAACACAACCTCTTCGGGCAACATTTATGCTGATCTGATGTGATGTGATTCCTGGTATGTACAAGCAAAATTTTCCGCGACATTGTACCCAAGACATCGGTGTAGTATGTAGATGTTGAGCGTCATGTCCCGCGACATGTTGCTCCATTTACCCCCTAGTGAATACACGGCTTTACGTTCTGACAAAGTACGTGATTATGTAATGCTCAGAGACGAAAATAATGGAGTCATAACGCAGAAACCTTTAACCAATAGTAAATTGATTCAGGCAGATGATATCATGAGAAATATAGTGGTAGATATCTTTATATATGTGACTTGTACTAGGTATTTTTACTAAGTAGTTGCATACTTGATTAAATAATTCTTTGTTAGACTAATACGATTATCTTGTAGGCGTCAAGTCTATAAATATTAATGCGTATCCTTGCTAACGGTATTTAGTGAGTGAACTCAAGGTAACAGTTATGGTATCCATATATGAAAAATTTTACAATAACTAAGTGTGCTAACTCATTTTAGTGACATTGATAGAATCAGCTGTGCATTCTCTATACACAATCGGCTTGTAGCTATGATTTGAATTTAACTTTCTGCAGAAAATATTTGGAACACTGGAAATATAAGTCTTAGTAAATCATTGTAGAATTTTAGACAGTATTAGGAACTCTTTTGGATAAAAACCATTTTCTGTAGACCTATTTTAAATAGTTAACACAGAAACACGTTTCCGTTATTTTTATTGCTGTAAAATATCACAGATATCACTTGGAGCAATTCCATAAACAATGCGTTTATATACAATAATCGTAAGCCGTGTTGCTCGACAACGCAATTTTTGAACTAACAAATTGAATCTGAAGAAGAGGCAGAACGTAGAAATGACATAAGTACTCCTGGCAACCCTGATGTTCTGAAATCTATGAATTTGTACGTACCTAAAAATTACCTATGTCACCATAGCAATGACGTTGTTTGGATCAAAATTAATTTAATGGTTCGTGTCAGGCTCTAGGGTTTCAAAATAAGTCAATGCGCTGCATAGAGACTTTAACATATTTAGTGATGTATTGTATATTTTGTTTTTAAAATTTCATTTTACTCTAATTCAGAACAATCTTTCATTATTAAAATACCTTTGTTATTAAATGAATTCATAGTAAATATGAACATAAATTCAAATCACAATTATTAGTGTAACTCTTCTCATTTGGTGCTATACTAACACCGCGACTGGCGCGTTTGGAGTCATTGGCCATTATATATAATTAACATGTTTTTTAAATGTGGTAATTAAAAGGTTAGCAGTGATTGTGTTAAAGCTTGACATTTTATATAGTTATGTACTTGTTGCATTGTACTGGTGACTTTTGAATAATTATATTTTATTGGCCATTGTCTCATATTCAGAAGGGTTGAAAAACAGCTTCTCTTATAAGCCGTGTTAAAAAAATAGCACGCCTGACAGTTACCGTCACGTGAAAATTACGTCATATAACATATAACTATAATAACATATAACTTTCTATTGCTTTTGGAGCTAAGTGATAAATGTTCATTGGTTCAATTCATTGGTCCAAATTAACACGGAATCCATTCGATACACAAAGCGGTTTTTAACGGTTATCGGCTGTTATCTATAATAATTGGTAAATTCTTGATACGTCGAAAATTGAAGTTGGTAGTCATGTCATGTGAAAGACGACTTTTATTCGGTAAAATTCGGGTTCGTGCTGGCGTATCTATTTTTTTCCACCCGAAATTCTCTAAATTTTGTATTCAAACGTCAAACAACATAACATAACATAACCCACAATTATTGTATTAGTCATGTCATTGCAGCATGTAGTAAAATAACATATTAAGTATGATACTATTAGCTATTCGATATTGGATAACAATAAATTGAGGCGGCGGACGTGACCTGTGACATAGATTATTTTTCAAAATAGTCGTATCTCGCATCTCATTTTTTCAATATGTAATTGGTGTAGGTACTCTATCTCGCTCTAAAAGTTAACACAGCCAAGAAAAGGGGTTTTAAAAACAAATAATTAACTGCCTGAATACATAAAGTGATAAATGTGAAATTTTTATCCCGCTTAGCTCTTTTTAAGTGTTAAGTGATATGTTAGTATAGCCTCGCAGGCATCCATATTGACAACTGCGAAACTAGCCGATGCACTCCTCAAAGACCTGTTATTTAAATTTTATTATCTAACATTATTTATTTTATATTTGTTTCCTCCGAGATCTTCGCTTTGTGGTTATAATTAATTGTCTCGCTTTATTTATTATATGCAGTTTTTTTTCAATTTAAATGTGTTGTGAAAGTCCTGAATTCGTAATTTTTTTATATAAACAATGTTTTTTTTTTAAATAAATAAATTATGTAGATGACCACAATAAAAATCAGTAAAACAGATTATTACAAATGGAATTCACGGATGTTATTGTTGGTATAAAACCGCTTTTCCTACTAGGTGCGTTGCAGAAATAATATTCCAGATCGCAGCGGATTGAATAACTGGATGTATTAATCAAATACATTTATGAAATTCAATACATAATGCACGAAAGGAAAGATTATTATATTATTAAAATTCAACCACTGCAGTCACCTCAATTTATATGAAGATATGGATAATCATCTAGAAGTCAACTTCTCGTTGGAATCTTTCCGACCATTTCCGATCCCAATAGGGTCATAATATGGGCCTCCACAGATTGGAGGTTTGTATTAACAGATTTTGTTTTTACGAGAAATGGATGTTAGCCACTTGCTCAACCTATTAGGTCCATACTCTGACTCATACACAAATTGAAAAACAGTGTGTACTTGCCACACCCAGGATTTTAACGTGGGATACACGACGCTATAGGCCGACGCTTCAGCCGCGCGGCCATCGTGGGTTGGAATATTTAAGCTTCGGCAAAAGTTATATAGTAACATCTATTAACATAAAACTGAACTAACGATTTCAGACGTTAGAGTAATTAAATACTCATCCCTTGTACTTATCATGTTACATTGTATTATATATAATGATTTGTCGATATCAAACCTTTCAATCAAGCAGTTAACAAATAATCTCTCAATTACATAATACTGTGTTTATCCGCAATAGACATTAAACTATCAAAATAATTAAGTCTTACTTGTATTTAATATTAAAATAGATATGAAACAATAAACAACCATAAAAATAGTTCTTTGTTTATTAATCAAATATGTATCCATACAAAATAAAGCTTAGTAGTTGGACATCATACCAAATTAAAATACTAAACTACAACTGGTGATTCCGGCGGAAAGTGATGAATACCTAACTATAGATGTTGACATATTTCCTGCATCATAAATTTTGATTATCATATTATGATAGATTAGCGATGATTTCGTGGTTATTCAAAAAATCATAATATCTTGTCTATTTTAACATACCTTTTCTATGCTAATAAATTCCGTCCGTTCAGGTGATGTCAGTTTGGGGTACCGTACGAGGTTGACAATATTACAGTGAGTAAAAGGAAAGTGTTTATTTTGGCAACATAAATAAGTCGAATAAGGTTTCATCGTCATTATTTGCTGTTTTGTATCTATAAAATGATCAAAAAGGCATCAACACTTAATTATAATCTTATGAGTATTTCTATAATTTATTTTTACAGCCAATAAGTCATAATACTATCTTGATTTCATGTCTTATTACAACGTTTTTACAATCGATTTGCAATCGATTTTTAACTAACTTCCCGACTAGCTAGATATAATGAAACTTTTATAATATATCAGAACACGATGCCAATGCATTTTTTAATACTTTTAGCCAGTTATTTCGACACCCTTATTGGTTGCTAGGGGTCTGGGGTCCTAGCAACTAAATTATTAATATATACGTGCGTTACTATGGAAATCAATATGACATGTCAAAATGACATTTCAGTATATTATTTCTATCAAGTACAAATTTTTTTGATCGCTTAAGCTAGTCAAGTCAAGTTTATATGATTCAACAGAAAATTTAAAAAACGTTGTATATAAAAAAATCTTTTTATCTTGTCGTATATACTTTTAGATTTTTCTAATCGGACTTTAAAGAAACTTGAAACAGACCCTTATGATGAAGCTCATTTTTGGTTAAATGGATTAGTAAATAAGCACAATTATCACATATAGAATAATGAAAACCTACATGCTATTATTGAAACACCTTTACGTCTACAAAAATTAATAGTTTGGTGTGGTTTATGGTCTGGAGATGTAATTGGACTGTATTTTTTTTTAAATAAAAATGGGAATGCAGTTACAGTAACATAATCATTGAATTTTTCCTGCACGAATTACACGATTTTCATCAGGAAGATATGTGGTTCCAACAAGATGGTGCAACATGCCAAACAGCTCGTGATACAATCAACTGATTTAGAGAAAAAAATAAATGTATATATTTTTTATTTTATAACCCTCTAATGTTACGTAATCTAATGTCTTATCTGCATTATACAAGCGGACATTTTCTATATTTCGTTGACCGATTGCCAACATCTTTAAAGATACAACATTTTATAGCTCATTTTAATCGATTGATTTACTTTCATTAGTAAATCATAGAATTCGCAGTGTCTACTTATAATACTAATTAATCGGTGAGATGCAACAGCTTGTAAATTTATTATCCACTCCAACGATTTACTTTCGATATGTTTTTTTTTCGTAATAATTAGAAATAAATTATTATAAATCGTGATCATCTCATTTCATACAGAGATAACACACATTTTTATCTTAAGTAACTTATATTATTTTTAACATCTGTTCTTTTATTTGTGGTTGAAGATAAGTCACTAAGCATTCAACATCCATTCTTTGAACACATGGATTCGTTACATGTCTAATAGTTAATTCAGTGTGTAAACTGGACATATCTTACTGTAGAAAATATCTTGGGCAAATCATGTTACCAATGTGTAGATTTTAAAGCAATCCAATAATTCAAGAGAAATTATAGCTACTATCAAGAACAGAAAAAAATCCGTAATGTGAAGTATGGTTTACTCCAATTTTACTCATAGTGTAGGGAAAGGTATGCAGCAGCAGGATTCCGTTGGATACATAACCTCTGTAAATGGCTCAATGTTCAACCTGTTGGGACCTGATACGGCTGGATCAGGATAAGGAGGTGTACCTACTGCAATTTGATCGCCAAACAACGATAGAAGACGGCACCAAAATACGAAGAAGCTTAATAAATCTCATTCGACGCAAATGACACGGCTGCCGTGTCCCCGTTAAGCGGCCGATCGATCCAATTAGCGTGTTATTTAAATACGGTAATTAAAAAGTAATTAAAAGGTCCGCAGCGATTGTGTTAAGGTACTGGCTAATGGCATTTCATGCGACGATTTCGAGTTTGATTCTCGGTGAGGTGACAAAACATTTATGTCATTGTTTCAATGCTACTACTACTGTACTAGTCTCATTGGACACCATGGCCTGTTGTAGTGCTAAAAAAAACACTGCCAAGGAGCAGCTCATAATATTTTCAAGAAATGTGAATATTACAACTATTTTTAATATGCATCATGTAAAATAGTTTTTTTTTTAATCTATTGGTCAGAATAAGTTCATTCGTCGACATATTAAATACCAAACAGTACCCACAGTTTATGAACTTCTTGTATTTGTCACTATTTTTTTGTATATATATTAGTATGTATGTAATATTTTTGATGAGAGCTATCAAATAAAACCTTAAAAGAGTTAATATTCTTCATGTTGGTAACTCTGTGTTAATGTTTTGATTTGATTACAATTGCACATGTAGAATTAATTTCAATTTTAAATGACTGTTGGATTGACATTGGATTCCGATAACCCAGATCTCAATTATAATATTATTTATTAAAAATATTATTTTTCACGCACAATCAGTCAGTACTTATATATAATATGATTTCGTAATGTTATGAGATAGCGGATCTGCAATTTCATAAAATTACGAATTAATGTTACTTATTTCATAATAATTTCAACATATTATTTCATAGTGTAAATATGTATAAATAGCGAGTCAGAATCGATGGGTGATACAATCAAGCATCAGTGAAAGATTATATACACACTGTGCAGATGACTCTAACATATATTTCTGTTGTATTATTTTGTATTGTGTTGTGTTATTTTGTATGTACACTGTATAACCATAACTTTGTTATAACTAACACAAAAAAAAAATACTAACAGCCAAAGCTTATCAAATCAAATTTACCAAGTGATGAAGGAGATAGGGGGGCAATCCCCAGAGCTCCACTTTTACGTAAAAAGCTATACACTAAGAAGAAGAAGATTGGATATCTCACTCGTTTACAAGTTTCCGTTGAAAACACATCGCACCGAATTGCCGTTACACTTATTTATTATATTGCATCGTTTGTACCCTTGTAGTTATTTGAAACAGTTAATAAATTCTCGTCTCCTCCACCATTCCAAACAACTATTACTATCTTTCATCTGCAATACCTATCCTCCGCCAAAACAAAGAAACTACATGACTATTCATTTATATAATTGCTGTTCGGCATACTGAAAGCTTGTTTTAGAGTTGTAGGATAGAAAAACATCTTATCAGACCATGAGATAATTATTAGTGAAATTTGCTGCAAATAAAATATATGCAATGCGAAATAGCTTTGAGATAATATAACCGTACCTAATTAACCTTTTTCACCTTATTTTTTATAAATCCAGGTCTCCATCTCAATAGACAAAAAATATAAAGTTTTATTCAAAATATTTGCATAGAAATCAACCATGTTATGTTAACTTCTAACGTCTGATAAGAATTGAGCCAACTTATGTAAAATTATTAACATTTTTAAATACCTAACTGAAGTTTTCATTTTAATAATGTCAATCCCATTAATTCTAAATTGTCAAAATATTCAAAAGGCTATTTCCCATGCATCGTAAAATAATATTGCCTATAATATATTATGGTTATTGACCCCTTCATTACTGTCTAGTGGTCTAGTATATATTAATATATTATCAGCCTATTCTACCTAATAAATCACCTATCAAGCATTATAATTTGCAATAAGTAATGTTTTATTAATTATAATTTAAAAAATATTACCACTATAATTGGCTTTATGCAGTATTATTTTTAATGTAATTTTACTGATAATTGCTTAATTTTTAAAAACATGTTTTCATTACTGGATTATAGCAGTGTGAAAAGAAAAATTTTCTTCTTTACATAATACTGTCATTTTTTAAATAAACAATTTCAATCTATTGATACAGGCTGTTTCATATCTAAAGCAACTATTTGTTTTGTTTATAGTGTCATTGTTTTTAGCACTCTCTGTTTATTTAGCTGTTCCTTTTGTTTCAAATAAGCCATACAATTTTGTCAATAACATACAAAACAAAGAAAAAATGCATTTTAATGCGTATTTTTTTCACGGTTAAAAAAAAATACGATTGGTAGTCGTAGGTATATATTTGTACTCAGGGTAGCACGGTGTAGTATGAAAAGATGCATGTTGGGAATATTGCATAAATAAAAAAAACTGAATGATAGGGTAAAGGATCACGCAAAGCTCTTTTATGTAATAGAGTTTGCCAAAACACAAACATAGACCCCTCCAAATCAACCCGCCTCGCACCACATTCAGTCTCAATCGAGCGTATCATGAGGTCCTACGTTTGGTGTGAAGCAGCAGTAGTTATGTATGCCTGTGAAAGTGGCCATAGGTAATAGGAGGATGACAAACTAACAAACATAATGATTCTGGTTATTAATTACCAAGTCAAAAACAATATGGACATACAACAATATAAAGTGAAGAGATCTTCCCGCATTGTTTTAAATGCTGCAAAATTGGCCTTTATGGCGACCAAGTCGGACAGCCCGATGACCCTGACCAAATATAAACAGATGGTTGCTGGACAAATTTAGTCATCCAGTAGTAACCAAGAAGTAAAAAAGACATAAGATATTTAAGTACCTTGTGGAAGTACGTGGTAACAGAACCGAGATGAGTATAATATATAAGCTTGGAGACGCCTTCATCATGCTTTAGAAACATTCAGACTAGTGTTGGTATTGATTGAATTTATTTTAACAGCTGTAATCGGTACTAATTATATATATTTAACTCAGTTTAAGAAAGTACATATTATCGCGGCCATAAAAAAAATGTATGTGTAAACATATTGTATTATCGTGCAAATTACAAGATTGCATGCATGAATCAAAAAAGTTCAGAATCTTCTGAATTTTTACATGACAATTGGACCGCGCAATGCGCCTGCGCAGTAGAACGATAGTAGCGAACCTGGCGGTAAAAAACAAACTACATCACGCAGAGACTCATTTTGAGGTTAACCGATTTTCACGACCTGTCAAATAGTACCATACAATGAATTTTATTAATTTTATTATACATACAATGAACATATTTGTACGCTAAATTAAATGAAAATCGTATTAGTTTGATAAAAACTTCTGATATTGTTAATATATTATTATAACTAAGTTTTTTCTCTCTCTGTTTCAGGTAAGACGAGCTAAAATTCTAAAGAAAATCTGCATTTGACAAAAATCGTAGGTAAGGCATAATATAATAATAATCTTTTGACAATGGATTTATTAAAACCAGTGATTCATTTTGTAATTTATATTTATGAAGAATATAATGTATACATTACTCCGGCAAAACATTGTAGCCAAGTACCTACGAATTTTTTTCGACTAATACGAGGTATAAATGAGAACTCTGCCATTCTGGGCAGTGTTGACCTGTGTGCCCCTGAAAACTATCTTAGAAATAGAGAGCAAGTTGTTTATTCTCCCAAGGTGCAGAACCAACCTGCCACTGGTAATGTCAATTGGGAAGGCAATAGCTATGTTCAACCAAATTGCTTCGGGTGTTGATATATTCCACTTGCGTGAGGGTGAGTTTAGGTGGACGCTATTTTATAAATCCTTAAAATATGGTCTCCTTAGCAAACTCGGTGTAGGTAGCTAAACACAGATCTCTTCTAAATTGCATACTATTTACTATAATGATATCAATCAACGGTAACCCAAAGTTACATCATCGCAACGGACGGAATTTATTAGCATCGTAAAGGGAAGGTTAAAAACGTAATAGCGACATGAAATATGGATGGTCAAAATTTCATGATTATTTTTTATTGTTTCCAATTTCATTTGTCTATGTTATTTTTATTCAATAAACAACTCACCGATTAGAGAAAACATAATTATAGTAAGCCAACTCATTACCCTGTCCTTACATAAAATCTGTTACATAGAATCGAAAGTAGGACTAATCATAGTAAAATATATCTAGCCAATTGCGAAATTAGTTGTTAGTAATTAATTATTTTTATGATATATTTTTTCTCCATTAAAAGGTTAGTTTTTCAATTATAATATGTAATTTTGTCTGTACGAATAACGTATGTTCCACGATCTATATGTGGAACACTTTGTAGTACAAAACAACTGTAAAACTATATCCTTTGACGTCACAAAATGTGTTAACTTACATCTCACGCATTCGCTGAAGAGTGCAAAAATGTTTTAAATCAATTTATGTTATAGAATTCTTTAAATTTTTAACCTACTATGCATGGATTAAAACTATTTTCATTTTAATAACCAAATATATAACGGAAGACCTAACGATGGGTTTTTCCATCTCTAGTCTACTCACCGATATTTATAATTTATAAACTCTTTTGAGATAAATCTTTTCAAATCAAATCAATCTTTACTTAATGCTGTGTTATTGTTATATTGGCGTTATCTCATGCATATTCATTATAGATGGACACGGCTAGATTATGAACATCCTCAATAAAAATATAAAATTTAGAATCGAGATCGAAAAAGATAGTGGTTTTATATCAAAAACTTGTAGCTTTCCATTTTATAATCAATAGATTTGTTAATATTCCACTTAGAAGTAATAACTTTCAAACCGGACTCAATATCACTAAATAAATAACATTTTAATGATTACCAAACTAATCTAATATTATATAACATTATTAAAGGGAAACTATCGGAATTATCGGAAATTATGTTCGTGAAAAATAATAGTCATAATTAAAATAATTGTATTAATAATTGGCGTGTATACAGAGTGACATCGAACATTTTATACGTTAAATAACTTATATAGCAGGAAAAATACTTTCAAATAACATAGACTAAAATAAATCTTTAATCTTTGTCAGTTGTGTGTCAAAACTGTCAACTAGAGATGACTGTGCATAGGAATAGTACCTGAAGATGATAAACTGAAATCCCAATTGCTAAATACGAATCAAAGAATTGTATTCTAATGGATTTAAGTTGTGTACTATTCCATTTGAGTCGTTTTTTGCGACCTGGGTTTCGACTTTTGGCATCTTTGGGCACTATGTGCACTCACCAAAAGGTAAATACACATCGACAACGAATACAATTAATTCTAACATAATTATATAAGTATAACAAATTAATACAAAAAAGTTGGTAAAGATACCCGGCTTGCAAAAAACGATTCAATGAACGACTCAAACAAAACTTAAATACATTAGAATTTTAATTCAAATTCCATCAAGTACCTTCGGTCGATAATATTAATGATATAATAAGAAAACAGATTAATTAGAATGTATTTTACAGTTAAGGGCGGACGTGGTATATATTTATATAATTTGCACAGTTATGTACTGAAATATGACTAAATTCTAAAACATTAGAGCGAGAGGTTTAAAAGAATACTATTTTATGTAATAAAAATACTTTATGCAGTCATCAAATGTTTAAAATAAATATAAAGGATAATAAGGCTTCAAAATTATGTAAATAGATTATCTACAACGTTTAAGGAATGTCCAGGATCATGCTTTGAAAATAGAACAAAATCTCCATTTTGACCTACGCTGAGCATGTACCCCTTAATACGTAAATGTAAAAAAACACATAGTACCTATTACAATATTATCGATACCTACCTTTCTTCTATAGGGAAACAACTCAAAATACCTTCTTTCAAGATAATGGCATTTGAAAATTGTGCACAAATTCTCATTTCAATGTTAAAGCCTTGATTTTTGAAGTAAATGCGTAAAGTAAAAAGTAAATTTTTTATTTAGTTCAAATGAACTTAGCAATGCACAACGAAATTTTACAGTAAATAATCAACTCAGACATTCCCGCTTATAATTGAAGTAATCCCAGAAAGAGTTATTTGATTTTATGACCCATTGAAGAAATTTTTGATCATTTATTTTTATTGAATTATAAAGAAAAAACCCTTCTACATCGAATGGCCATTATTAACTCAAAAATTTGAAATTTTAAGTTGTTTCCCTATAGAAGTAAGGTATCGTATACTTTTACATTTTCCAAAAAATAAAACCTGAAATGCTTACGGATCTTCTGCGCAGTTCTGATTTTAAAAATATTATTTTTAAGTTGACGACAGATGGGAAAAAAACAAATGAAAATAGCATATAGCTGTCATTACGCGCTGAATGAATGGTTATTCACTAAATT
This sequence comes from Rhyacophila brunnea, assembly GCF_057557595.1. Taxonomy (NCBI): domain Eukaryota; kingdom Metazoa; phylum Arthropoda; class Insecta; order Trichoptera; family Rhyacophilidae; genus Rhyacophila; species Rhyacophila brunnea. The sequence goes on along the minus strand of NW_028232893.1, from coordinate 13,875,721 downwards.
ATACGTGCATATTGCATATTGTGGTGTTTCCTTAAAATAATGGTGAACATTTTGCAATGCATACATAAATGGAAGGTTTTAGAAGATTTTCTGGCCATAATACATTTACATAACAATGCAAGACATTTTCCTTGGCAGTGGTAATAACGCGATAATGAGATCATGTATCAACTTTAGGCAATCTTTTTCTATTGTTTTACATCATACACGTTCCTAAATTGTGGATGGCAGCACATAATTGCTAAGAAGGGGATATAATTAAATTATATCTATTTTAAAATACGTCGATTTTTATAAAAAAAAATATAAATGTGTATAACTTGAAATCCTTTTTATTTATATGAAATCTTATTTAGGTATGGTCCCAATATTTAAACTTTATTTGATATAAATAAAAAGGATTTCAAGTTATACACATTTATATTTTCTATAAAAATCGATGTTTTTTTTTAAATTAGATACATATAAAAAATATTAAAACTATGATTAGTCAAAAATCTAAACGCTAAAAATTTTAAAACTTAATAAACTAAATTTTAAAATTAAATATAACCATAAAAATAATGTAATAATAACATAACCTATGTACCAAATATGTGACAAATTCACATTTTTTTACAATTGTAAGTTTATCTTTGACTTTCAGGTACATATTTATTAATTAATACAGTTGAAATTGTCAATTATCAAAAAAAAAAAAATCTCAAATTGCAAGCTTCGTATTTTCCGCTAGGTTCTCTGTTGGCATATAATGATCCCCCTTAATAAACAATAATTTAGATATTTTTTTATACATCTTTGGATAGTTTCCACCTATCAATAATAAATTATCTAAATCATAGACAACAATTATTGTAATCGAAATATGGATAGATCTATTTTTCATTATATTTAATATATAGCTCAATAATGTATTTCTCATAAATATTTTAATTTTACTTTACTTCCATTTTTATTGATACCATAGATTAATGACGTAACAATTCTGTATTGGCACAGTTTCTTTTAGCCTTAATTAAATAAAACAATAGAAAAACAATGAAATATTTTCCGTTCATCCATTAGATTTTAAATTATCTTTTATTATATAAGATCTTCTTTATAATATAACAATAAATACGAATAAATTTACTAATTAAAATAAATTAAAACAGTTTCTTTACGAAATATAATGCTACGTCATATTATTATTTTTTACTAGTCTATTCTCGATTTTTTTTACACACGAATTCCATTTTCAAATTATGCTTTGTCACTTGTCATAATTTGAAGTTCCTAATTATTTAAAGAATTTAAAAAATACGATTAAACCATTTTATTATATACGATTTTACATCTCATCTGAGAATCCAAGAAAAATTCATTGTTAATACCCAACCAACAATAGTTTTCCACAATCTTCCTTTTGTCGGTTCGGCTTTGGTGTTATTTTTTTAGATACCTGTTGTTATCAAAAAATTTCTGACTTATTTTTAATTGCGAACCGGAGCGTAAAAATAACATTCATCTTTAATTTATATCAAATGTCGCATACTTTAACACAGTTGGTAGCGCCGTGCTCTTTATATTATACAATAGTTCTGGGTTTTAATCCCAAAATGATATTTACAATTTATTTTTACTTGGCTCTATTCGAAACTCATAATAAATAAAAGTTGTCCGAATAGTTTACGGCCACTCCTAGTTTATTTTGATTTTTTTTATTAAATCCTACATTTAGGAGTAGTATAGGCCATGGTAGGCTGCATTTAAGATATCAACACAACTGTATTAAAACCAGCGCTCGGAATGAAAAAAAAATATCAACCGGAACGCTCAATATTTTCTACTTATCTAAGATATTATTATGAAATGCATGAATATATTTGCTATATTTTAATGGAATTGTTAAATATTTAATACGAAATTCAGATTTATATACTGCAACATTGAAACAAGGCAATCACCTGTATGTCGTATGTATATATTTTCCTAAGCCGGCTCTCACATCTAAGCTCGCTCGTCTGTCGCACAGCCGTAAATCAGACCTTCTAGGAACGTCGCTCCATCGACATCTACCTAGCGACAGTCGCACGTAACCTTCGTAACGTATAGATATTTGGATGCGGCGATCGGCGAACCAGTATAGGAATGACCAAATCGTAGGTATTTATATGCGTCCTGGTGTCTTCGACTCACAGCCCGAGAAACATGCAACTTGTCGATTGCAACGGTAGACTTTTTTTCAAACTAAAAAGTCGCATACGACCAATCTGTGGAGCTCTATTTGGCAACTTATGTTTTGTGAATAACGATGACGTCACATCGACGTATTCGTCACGTTGCATGCGAGACGATTTTTGATGTGAGAGCCAGCTAACAGATACAATTACTCTCACCTTGAAGAAAATATAACAATTGTCAGTTAATAACCGACGAGGGCGTACCAACCTAAATACCTTTCAGCCAATATCAATTATTAACCCAAATGACAGTGCATAAAGTAAATAATTAAGTTTCATCCCTAACAACAAAGCGCACGTCACATCTTGACAATTATTAAATAAACTATCACTCAAAAAGTCAAAACAAACCCCCCGATAAGCTTCCTTCTATTTCAATACATAATATCGTTTCATTTTGTTTATAATAATTTTGCTGCAACCGTACGCTGTAGACATTCTCCATTACGAACCAAATAAAGAGGAATCCCGCTGATTTATACCTACCGATCTAGACATAGTTCATAGATCGTATAATCTAGACTTCAGTTTTCTATGTCCACCTGTCAAACCAATAAAAATTTCAAGCATGAAATATTTCAACTAAGGCTGTCACACATTTTGATTACCTTAAAAAAAACTCACAAAATTGTATTATATTTTACTTTTAATTGATCATCTCTTGTTATCTAATATTTTAATTATTTATAATACACTTTTTTGTTAGTTATAATCCTATAATATCATTGCAAAACACTGCTAACTTTTACATTGTATTCCAAGAAGAAATAATAATTATCATACTTTTATTTAAAATTATCTCACTGCAGATTTCACACGCTTTAAGTGTCAGTATAATATAATGCATTGACTCGGTTTTCTCAATAGATCTGTTACGGTATTTCATGTTTTTATTATTTATTTAGATAGGTTTTATAATGTTTTCATTGAAAAATGTTGCTTGGTTTATTTTGATTTCACTGGCCAACTTCCGAGGTCGCAGCATACTAAAATTAAATTGTGCAAATAATTATTGTTTTATAACTATTGTATTATATTATACGCATGTGAAAATGTGGATTATTGCAATGTTTTTAATTGGATTTTCTCGTTCCATGCATCTTCAGACTACCTACCCAATTATTATCTAATTGAGTATATACATACTGACGGTTACATGTAAATTGTACGTAAAGCAGTTCGCCGTAAGCTTTCTTATCAGAAAGAGATGGTCGTATACTATGAACATTAATTCAATTTCCTTACCTATTTTTTTTTTCAAAATTCATGAATTCAAGAAAGAAAACCTAACCCAACCAAACAATTAACCCAGTATTTTATACAAAATATAAATAAAATATTTATATTAATATAAATAAAAAGGATTTCAAGTTATACACATTTATATTTTTTATAAAAATTGATGTTTTTTAAAATAGATATAAAAAATATTAAAACTATGAATTTGTCAAAAATCGCTTAGGTGATGCTTAGAAAACTTAATAAACTAAATTTTAATAATAAATATGACCATAAAATATATGTAATAATAGGGTGCGGACCGATAGAACAAATTCACATTTTATTACATTTTTTACAATTGTAAGTTTGTCTTTGACTTAAAATAAAAAATATTTTTATTTTTAATGTTTTCAGATACATATGTATTCATTAATACAGTTGAAAGTGTAAATTATCAAAAAAATGTCTCAAATTGCAAGCTTCGTATTTTTCCGCTAGGTGCCTCTTTAAAAAAGGCTCAGTGAAGAATTCGCCTTAATAGATATTCTAGAAGATTTATATTTTGCATGCTATATCTGGTAAGAAATACGCTAAATTCCAGTAAATTAAGTCTCCAGATAATTCAAGGTATAAGAGTATTAATCAATTAATTTCCTCTCTAGATAAACATATGAACTTCACCGTCGTTGGCGGTCCTGGGGTTCCTTCAAAACATCCTGCATCCTGAACAATCTAGCACCGATAACTCCAGTTACTTAACTGACCTAGCATTCTTAAATCTCTTACGTGGCAGTCCAGCTATCTCAGTTTCAGTCATCCAGGTTTTCTCTTACCCTCAGAAAGAAATAACTTGCCATGCTGGTAACTCAATCCAGCGTATTATCTGCATTTTCGTATACTTACTGATCTTTTCGCCCCCATAAAGTTCATACAACTCATCACTATACCTTAACACCCCCCAGCTATCAGTTTTTGAACAGCCCCAACCATTCTTCTCAAAAATCCAAAAGTACCTAGCATTCTGATCCATACGTTAATGCTGGGCACAGGAAAGTTATATATGTATTTATTTTCGTTTTCCTAGAGTATCAAGCCTATTTTTATATCATTAACAAGGTGGCAGTGCCACCTGTCAACATTCCTATCGACGCGCTGAAAAATACTATTTAGCTAACTAATATAAGCAAAACAATACAGGGTAACAATATTCGTAGCCAAGAACGCGTCGGTTTTTAAAACAATACAGTGAATGGGTTATTAAGACGCGTGTGAGCGAAATGCATATACGTAACTACGTGATTTAATGCAGCGCGAGAGAGAAGCAACGTAGGAGTTATATTTATGCGATCGCGCAACAAAGCTGCAAACTATTTTGTATGCAAACTTACATGCGCCAGAGAGAGAGGGAGAGACAGCGTATACATTACATTACGGTGGCCGCGCGGCTCAAGCGTTGGACTATCACGCCGTGGGTCTCAGGTTCGAATCCTGAGTCTGGCAAGTACACATATTGTTTTTTTTAATTTGTGTGTGAGTCAGGGTATGGACCTAATAGGTTGAGCAAGTGGCTGACATCCATTTCTCGTAAAAAACAAAATCTGTTAATACAAACCTCTACTCTGTGGAGGCCCATATGATCCTACTAGGATCGGACATGGTCGGGGAAAAAAAAATTAAGACAAATAAATACTGTTTGTAAATAAGTTAATACAGTTTAGCTTACCCACCCCACACGCAAGCTTGATAACATTAATTCTTAAAAAAAAAACTGAAAAAAATGATCATAAATAAACCATTAAGAATGAAACCGTATTGCATACTATAACAATATTTCACAATAGACATAATTATCTAAGTAGCCAGAATGCTTGGTAATTTTTCCCACAAATGTTTTTCACGTCTTGCAATCACTTTCTCATTATTTTAAGGAAGCACCGTTAACAATATGCTCATCTAATTTAATTAGTTACCAATGACAGCAAAATGCTACACTTTTTGTTTTGTTTTAACAAATTCCCATTGCATATTAACTTAAAATACTTACTACATTATTCATAACTGGAATATCTGACGTGTCATAAAATATTACATCATAAAATATCCCTCATAATTTTAATAGTATATACTGCCCGGTACTAGTCCTTATGAGGGCAAATATTCTGTGGTATGGGAGTTGTTATTTGGTAGCGATAAATACAATCAGTAGGTATAGTCATCATCATCATCAGGGGCGCGACAACCCGGTGTGGGTCTTGGCCTCCTCCAACAGCTTCCTCCACCTGTCCCTATCCAGTGTGGCCGCTTTCCAATTCGGTACCACCAGAATACGGCAGTCACTGGCAGCTCCATCCAACCAGCGAATCTTTGGCCTGCCTCTTCTTCTACGCCCTATTGGATTGCTGGACATCACTCTCTTTGCCGGTTCATTTTCATTCATACGGTGCACATGACTTAGCCATCGCAGTCTTCCAATCTTAATTGATTGAACTGCGCTGCAATCTTCATACAGCCCGTAGAGCTCAGCATTATGTCTTCTCCTCCAATTGGTGCCGTCCCTGATCGGTCTATATTATACGGCGGAGAATTTTTCTTTCAAAAATGTTCAGGGCTCATTCATTTCGCAGAGTTAATGTCCAAGTTTCCGATGCGTATGTGAGCACTGGCTTTACAAGTGTCTTGTAAAGAGTGCTTTTAGTTCGGCGAGATAGTATGCGGGACTTAAAATGTCTTAACAGGCCAAAGCAGCATTTATTCGCAGACATGATTCTCATGTTGATTTCTTCTGTAATATCATTATGTCGAGTCACAAGAGAACCAAGGTATATGAAACTGTCGACCGTATCTAACTTATTAGTAGGGATAGTGTATTTATTTTATTTTTATTTCATTATTACATACCGCCATTATGAACTAAACTGTAAATAAGTAATGAAGTTTAGATTGTCCGCTAAATACGCAACCTTGTTAGATGCATCTTTAGATTGATGGTAGGCAAAAACCTAAATAAAAATTGATTTTAAATCGACAAATAACATATATGTGTGGTGCGGGTCGATTGTGAATTTATGGGTCCATTAACTTCAATGTTGAAGTAGTAGAATTTTTTAGCCCGAGTTCGAACGAGGTTAAGTATTACTTTTTATTAGTAAAATATCTATTACATACTTACATATGTATTAGTAAAATATATTATTTATGTTCAGTGAAATACTGACAATGATACAAAATTCTAAGTTCTAGGACTTTTTTTCAGTTACCTAATACACCCAATATACCTTCAAAAATATCTCTTACAAATTTGTGAAGTTAATTACTAAATGCGTGGATAAAAATGACAGAGACAAGCACGTACTTTGTTACCTTCGTTGGACCCACCAATGCACATGTCATCTCCTGAAAAAATTATAATAAATTTTACTCAACCACGAGTGTCAAAATAATAATTGTATAAGTCAACCAAAATATCAGACACTATTATTCAACACACAACAATAATTGCATTGTATCAAAATCTCTTAAGTATTAAGAAACTTCCGCGTCGGTTCATTCGGATAGAACAGTACTTCTCAAACTGGGGGGCCGCGAAATATGTCAGTATTTGAAAAAACAGAAATCATAACGTGATCACTGATATCTGATACAGATCAGTCAAAATCTCGAGGTCAAATTTTTACACGATAACAATACTTTATCCGATATGGATAAGAATTGTAGAACTCAGTAATGAATCACCTCTTTCTTCATGACAATAAATCGTACCTTTCTTCCCACTTTAGTGATGAAAAATGTATGTGTTTTGCTTCACATTTGACGGATTAGTAAATGAATGGAATCTTTTTCTTCATGTAAAAGATATCAATATTTAATTCTGAATAGTGATTGATTGATGAATATTGATATTGATTTATTATTTTAAAATATGCAATCACCCCCGTCTCATTAAATTGTTTTTGTAACTGTAATAAATTTGAAGTTATTTTTTTCTTTACATATAAATAAAATGTTCTATTATTTTTAATAAAAATGTACCTATAATAATAATTAATGTTAAAAATAATGTACTGTTGGTTACTAAAGACTAAAATTTTTGGGGAGGGGAGCCATGGATTTTTTTCTTATTTCGGGGGCTGTGGTATGAAAACGTTTGAGAAGCACTGGGATAGAAGACGTCTTGGTAAGTATGCCAAGTGTACATTAAATCTGTATGAAATCTCATACTTCTCCACCATAATAACAATTACGTATTTATATATATTTTATTACACTTGTCTGACTAATGCGAGTGGATAAAGCGACACGTGAGAAAGTTTTGCTGCTCTCATTTCTCATTTTCTTCACTTTATAGAGACACGGTGTACGTATTTTCATTGTATATTATCTTAATAAAACTGCTTAATGTTTACTAATATTTCGGCAAGTGATTTACAGGATATTACTTAATATCTAGTATTAAGAGCATACTTCAGTGAGACGGCAAATAATTTTCAACTATATGTGCGACGAAATTTTGGACTCGCTGGCAATCGGATAGTGAACGTCGAGCTGTGAACACGTCAATTTGTTTCGTGATGGCGACGGGAGCATTAATTCTTAAATCGTGTAAAGATGACTAAAAAACGTAACCCATTTACTTGAAAATGAAAACATGTCAATGAATATACTATTATTGTTACTAATAGAACAATAAACAGAACATTAAATGGACGCATGTTGGATTTATATGACAAATTATATTTCGTTCGGCACGCGTCATTTGCACAATCCGCGCATCACCTAGCCACGATCTTTTTAGACTATGCCTCAGCTGAGGTATAGCCTTAAACGATGTAGGTAACTGAAAATAACAGATTAATAAAATTGAACATACATCATTTTGAAAAGAAAAAATCTTTTTGAAAAAAGTAAAACACTCCGCAGGAATCGAACCTGCACCTCTCGGGTTTCGCGCCCATGCACATATACCACTATGCGAACGGCGCCATACTTAATTGCGACAAATTTTAAAACGACTTTGATCGCCAATGGTAGCTTAATTTGGAAAGCGCTTCAGAGAGTATTAAGAGCCATTAGTTAAATTTTGTCGTAATTAAGTATGGCGCCTTTAGCATAGTGGTATATGTGCATGGGCGCGAAACCCGAGAGATGCAGGCTCGATTTCTGCGGGGTGTCTTACTTTTTTCAAAAAGATTTTTTCTCTTGGTTATAATATATTTTCTCAGAAGTGCTTTCAAAATTATGTATCTTCAATAATTAGAATGTTACATTCCTAAATCTTGTGAATTATTCGTTGAATAAAAAAAAGTTAAATAAAGATTAATAAAATAACCAATCTTGAATTAAATCTTCTTTTGAGATGGAGCCTTTTTTTACTGATTAAGTTATCTGCAAGACAATTGCGCAATTCTTCCTAACGTGGGCACACTCAACACACAACATAAAAAGCTCTGACTTACCAACACCTACAAGCCAGAATGATTTTTTTATGTACTTTCAGGTTGTATATTTGAATAATTATTCCAAGACCGACTATAAACAAACCGTGGCACTGGATTACGAATTACGATGATAGCGTCATACCCCGTTTACACGTACATAGATTTACGGCTGATACTGTATTATCGTGCAAGTTGCAAGATTGCATGCATGGATAAAAAGTGTTCAAAAGCTTCTGTAACTTCTCAAATTGGTCAAACTATTATCCTACTATGCATCAGCTTAACGCTTTCGCTGCTGAATAGATAATTATATTTGAATTGCCCCCTTTAAAATGCACGTTAATTACATCGATCGGCCGCCTGGTCATTACGCGCCGTGTGCGTCTTCCGCGTCAAAAGTATTAAAACTCAAACACTAAGGCATTAAAAATTAAGCAACAAAACTTGTCTTTCATCATCCCAAATAAATACTCTATTTTGTCATTCATCGTCAAAATGTTAAATTTTCGTCTTCTTTTGGGTACTCATTACAAATTATTATTATCCTACCGTCCAAAGAGGCTACTGCGCGACGGTAATGTGAAACTACGCGTTGGTTTAAAGCGCGGCGATTCCCATTTTTGTTCTCTTTCATTCTTGAGGTAGGCCGTGAGTGATGTAATACGAATCAATTAATACGACGAGGTCACGTGTTCCTCCTCACGGTTAATTTGAAAACGACTTTTACCTAAACTGTTTAAGGAAATAAAAATAACAAGAATGAATGGTTAATACTTCCTTATAAATATCCAAATAAAATCATATTATATTACAACAGAATGTACACGCTTTCCATATTTTCACAACTCAATTCCTAAAGACCTATGGTGCGAACTGTCATACGCCCTTCAAAGTTTCAGAGTATGTTATACCTACCAAACTTTGCAAGTTAATAAGTGTTAATATACAATATTAATAGCCATGTAATATGAAGTAATACCTACAGAATTACTCTGATAAACGCAGTGTGGGCCATCAGACGGTCATAATACTATGGACCCACACCCGGATATCACACAAGACGTCAATAAACTAATTAATTTATGATATCATCAAAATGTATAAAAAGGGACACGCACCTCGCGACCTTCGTTTATTATTTGTAATTCTTTGTAACGCGTATATCTTGTCCGCTGTACTTGCATTTTCGTTGAGTAAACCTTAATGTTTTAATGTTTGAGGCTTTCACGGTTGTTGTCCATAGAAACCTTGAATATATTAAAAGGATAATGGATTATGGTTAAACACGTCATGGCTTCTGGCACTATCAGCAAAATCCAATATTCGAGCCGGTATCCCTGGTCGTAACGATTGACAGATTACTCTGACCAACGTTTGCTCTTAGCTAATCGGATTCCTTTTGACATTCGTCGAGCAACGTTTACATTCACATATCTACACTACATTTTCATCATAAAACATATCATCTCTTGATAATGGCCTCTGCAACGAGCCCGAAACGTCGAGTAAAGAAGGAAGAAGGACACATGGTGGAAACCCAAAAATCTACTACGATACTTAATGTTTTAACTTTCGTGAAAACCTATTGTTTCCCGATCACCTTCTAGCCATCTAGTCTAAATATGTCCTTGAAGGTCTTTAAAGGTAATAGCTGTGAATACTACTCAGGAGTTGCACAGAAGTCCAGTCTTTGGTAAGGAGATGAAAGAAGGATAAAACCATCATACTACAACAGGTTTATGTCAACCCAAGTCACCTGATTCCTTTGCCTTCTTCCCTGAGGGTCATAACAGAACGACCAAAATCCACCGCGCAATCGACACGTCGGATATGCTTGCGTTAATATTATATCAAATCTATGAATGTTTCGAAACGAAAAGAAGAAATAGCTATTCCGTGTAATAGGCGTAATCCATTGTAATAGTAGGTAGACGTATATATAACTAGCGTAGGTTTTTCGAAAAAGAGAGCAAATAAATAACCGACAAACTTCTTCTTTTCCATTTTCTTGCGATTGTGTTCGAAATTATCTGACATCATTGTTTGTTGCAAACTGTCAGTTGGTTAGTATCCGATGTCACTTTCACTTCGTTTCAGTTAAATGCTGGTCCAGTTAACATCAACCATTTCATATTATTATCTCACCATCATCTGCAATAGCCACCAACAGAGACTTTACACTTGATTCCATAAGTAGGTAATGTATTCAAATTTAAAGTTAGGTTAAAATGATAATTCGTTGGAGTTATCTGTAATCAATACGCATGTTTGAAAGCGTGTCCGGAAACTTGTACGTATGCAGTTCGCTGTATCACACTTCACTGTAAAATGTTTATCGAAAATATATGGCCGTATATTAAAGACCGTCCAACCTCTTTGGGTCGTAGGTATAGTACTGACATAAAATTTATATATAAATAAAACACGGTTCTTGTCGGTTTACGTTTACACTTTACTTACAGGAAGCCAGCAGCAAACAAATTTTGAAAATAGCCGCTGTACTGGATTATTTGTTAGGTTAGGTTAGGTTTTCATTCTTGAATTCATGAATTTTGCCAAAATCACCTATGAAAATTGAATTAATGTTCTTATTGAATCTAATAAAATTGGAGACCGTATAGTATACGGTAACCTCTTTCCGATAAGAAAGCTCACGGCGAAATGTGCCACGGTGAAATGTTTTACGTACAATTTACATGTATCCATTTGAAAGCAATCAGTAATTATTTAGAGTATATGTAGGTACGATGCACTGACAGGTTACAGGCTCCCTTGTGAATATGTTACCCATGCGATAATTTGACATTAAAAACATACTCATATTGATTATAAGTTTCTATCGAAGCATGGGTGCAAAATTTCGGTACATCTTCCTATACCGGGCATTGGATATTGGACCACTTACGGAGGTTGTGTAGCCAATAAATATTCTTCGTATCTACGCCTCTGTGACCTTCTATATTGTCTTGTATTATTAAACTGGGGTAAATCATGCGTGACGATACAGTAGAGATCCAACTCACCGACGAACTTTGAAACCGTCTACGAAAAAAAAATGTTTCCGTGAAATCTACTATAATAAATGTTGATATATTATAATATTTAAAATTTCTGTCTCTTAGCAATGCATATAATATGCCTACTCTTGTGGAACGTCACAGATTTTAACATTGCTGAATTCTAAAACTAAATCAAAACATATTATTACTTAAAACAATATTAATTTGTGAGAAATACGCATCTTTTATAAATTTTTGTAAAATTTAATAGTTTCATGTGGGGTTTGGAGGTCCCCTTTTAAATTGTCTGACGAACCGGTTGCATCATTTGCGTCAAAGAAGATCACCCCTGCTTCTCACTGCGGAAAAAAACATGGTCAGAGTATGGAGCTTTTTTGCGCTCAATAATAGGTATTTATAAGTTCCGTTTGTGAATTGGCTCATCTTGAAACCTCATTGGCAATCAAATGGCCTCAAAAGCATCCCCAGTTTTCTTATCGTCCGTTTTTTTACTTATAGAGATATTTTAGTATATTTGAATTCAAATATTCTACAACGTACGACAGAGACTGGTTGGCCGTCACTGACTCACTAGTAACAGAGAATGATATTTTCGCTAACGAATAATTATCTATGTAACAGTTGTTTTTGAATAATCAGGGCATTGCTTTCAATTTTCGTTCATTTTAGTTGCATTTTCGATTTCATCTTGCATATTTAAAAACATCACTGTGCTTATTAATCAAAATCATTAAAGAAATTCTTCCTATGTGAAGAGAAGAGGCCTAAATATATGAAAGTTGGTCACATGTGAGTTGTACGTATGCAGTTCATCGTGGGACACTGCGACACGGCGCCGCAGTACGTGAAACATGAGTTCGTATAACATTTTATCAAATTCTTCGTTGAACATTTCACCGTGGAATACATTTGTACGTATCCTACAAAATGCGGCGATAGTTTGCAAATAGTACTGTTCCAATTAGAATAACCCTAACCTAACCTAACCTAGTGAAGACATTTCCACATGTTATAGCATACGTACAAATATACTCCATGGTGAAAATGTTCAGCGTAGAACTCGTCATTTGATTAAATATTACACGAACTCATGTTTCACGTACTGCAACGCACGAATAAGTGTCCCGCGGTGAACTGTTTACGTACAAATTTCCGGATACGATGAAAGTTGAGGTGAAAAATATATAAATCAATACCTTCTAATAAAAAAAATTAAGGGTCTGTGATTTCTAAATATTTGCCTTGTGATTAGCGTTTTATAGCAAAATACATATCGTCGACTCAATACTACACAACTAGTTAACTTGATTTTCACTATTTTTGAGATAGCTATTGAATATGATTATACATTTTCTTCTCTACAAAATTATAGAACTAGGTAAGTCAGAAGTTAATGGGAACTGTATTAATTCTGTGTTTGGAAATATTAAATAACTTTAAAACCATAAATGTATTAAATAAATAAATTAATATATCTACAATATTTTTTCATATAATTGGACATAATTAGACACGCACAATTTTTCATTTTATCATGTTTTTCTTAGCTCGTATTCTTGTTTGTCCGGTGGTTGTTTATCCAGTACAAATCTTGCAATTAATTTTTAACTTACTTCCCGACTAGCTAGACATTTGAAACTTTTAGAATATATCAGAACACGATGCCAATACATTATTTTATTACTTTTAGCCATCTTTAAGTGACACGTGTACGCACACGATGCGGTGACAACATTACAAAAGATGCCAACCAGCTGCTAAAAATCATGAACAGGAAAAGACGTGCGGATGACCATACTGGCTGGAGGACGGCGGTGGAGGAGGCCAGGGCTCGACTTGAGCTGTAGTGCCATCGAAGAAGAAGAAGAGGCCATCATTTAGTAGAATTGAATTCATTTTCAGTTAACTCTGTTTTGTATGAAAAGTTATTTCGGAAGAAATCCGTAATCCAATCCACTATTATTGGTTGCTAACGGGGTGGTCCTAGCAACTAAATTATTAATATATACGTGCGTTACTATGGAAATCAAAATGACATTTCAGTATTCTATATTTGTTTGTTTGTTGCAAAATAGCAAAAAAATGATTTGTTATCCATAGAATTGTCAAGTTAATATGATTCAACGGAAAGTTTAAAAACGTGGTATATAAAAAGTTCTTTTTATTTTGTAATTATTTATTTTAAATAATAAGTATAGCCTAGATTTATGATAATCAAGTAAAGTTTAATTTTCCCAACAATGACCAAATCAGACTTATTTAGTTGCAGTATTGAGGTGACGATATTATATTATCAACATCATCAGCCGATCAGTCGATCCACTGAATGCCTCCCCTAGCTCCCTCCACTCTTCTCGGTCCCTAGTTCTTTGCTGCCAAGTACATCCATTATGAGTTCGTCTAACCAGCTGGTTTTAGGGCATTCCTGTACCACTGTATGACAGCATTTGTCCAGCGGTTATCCACTCGCCATTGCCATTTCATCTGCTTAGTGACCTCTGTCACATCGCGTACTCTTGTCTACTTCCTTATCCATTGGTTTATTTTGTTTTAGAAAAAAAATGTTGTAAAAAACATCACAAAACGAAATTTGATTCACTTCAATTGTATGATAATTAGTTAATTTTATCGAAATTAGCTAGAGAGAGAGGTGGCTAAATAATTAATATAATATTCTAATGTACGAGTAGATAGTGCTTGTTATTGGTAATATTATATACTCAAGGCAGAGATTTATAATGGGGACATATTATTTAGTATACCTTTTTAATCCTATCACATTTTCAATAGACCTTTCACGCCATTTTGATTGCTGATAAGGACAGGCGGAGTCGCATTATTGTATATTAAAATCAGATGATGTAAAAAGTCGTGAGACATAATCTAATAGCACTTTCAAAATTTCATTCGATTTTCGGATCAATAATAAATCGATTTTCTTTTAAATTGTTTTAATATATTTGACAGCGAATAACTGAGAATAATGGCTAATAAATAGTTTTAAATTACAATTTATATTATTACAACTAGTGATATAGTTGTATTGTAATGGTTTGTTTCTCATTAACAACCATTGGTTACAATATTATTTATCTTTTATACTATTTTTATGATACCTTGGTATTGATTCTATTTTTACCGTTTTTCATGTCATGCTGTGAACATCTTGAATTTGTAATTTGTAAAGTTCACTAAATGTAAATAAATAAGTATGAATTTGAATAGCGGAATAATTTCCGTCTTTTTGGAATCAAGGGTCTAAGCCTAAGCGATTTCCGAACATTTTTGTTCAAGTTCATAATGGTAATTTTTTATTCATATAACAAGGTTGTTTCAAAAAGCAAAAGTATCTGAACCGACATAATATGCACTGGTTGCACTTTTCGCAGTGGACTGTAATTTTGGGATGCTTGTGGATTACGGATCTAAGGGGGGGGGGCGGTTTACACCACAGTGATTCCAGGCACTAACCTTTGTGTTGTTCGAGCGGGCTCCGTGGTCTGGTGGCACTAGCACTCGCGCGGTATTGTTGATTGGGGTACCCGATACAAGAGCCGGTATAGCGGCTTGCCAAATAGTATTCAGAATTAGACATAGATCAGATTAGCTCAACTGGACGACGGTCACCCTGTATCAAGTTGACCCGGTCGTGGTCTACGAATAACTTACCGATTTATTAATGTTATCAAATCACGGTCTACTGATGACCCGTGATTGTTAAGTGCCTGGATGACAATAATAAATAAGGATTTTTTTGTGGGATTAAGGATAGAATTGGGATCATAAACGGCCTAACCATGCACAATTTTGAAAGTATTCTTTTAAAAAAAATGTATTTTTTCAGGTTTGCAAGTTTTCCCCATTTAGGGGAATGTTTCCGTATATCCATACACTGTCATTATTTTAAAAATACTTGTTGCTTCTTAATTGTATTTATAATGCAATCATTTTGGTTATACACCAGATTATCTCGTGGACTTGACTCAACATGCTATCTACTTATTGGTGACATTACCTGTAATCATTGCAGCATTTTTCTGATACGTAAACCAGTTTCTGAGAGTTTTTTTTTTATCAATCTATTGCGTTTAATACGAGCTGTTTATCGGGTTTCAAGACTCGTTTACCCCATAGACCTTGATATATAGAAAACTTGAATGAATCCAGTCTACAGCACTGACATTGGCTAATAATTTAAATAGTGTAAGTTTTTTTATTTTAAGGGGGGCGATGGTCAGAAAATTCGGGTATACTTACACTTGCACAACCCGTAAAGGAAAACTATTATGTATGTCATAAATAAACCTCATTTTTTCTACTCGCATTATAAATATAGATACCTACATCCACCAGTGGCGAAGGGTGGAGGTAGGCTGTTAATATCAGCCATAAATAGTGCACACTAAACTTTGTCAGTCATACGTATTTGTTGTCATTCAAATAAGACTACAATTTATAGACGGTGTTGGTTAGTTTTTAAAAATCAATTAAACCTTGCGAACCAAGCCATAATAAATAATAGTCGAAAAATACTTGTCTATCAATAAAATATCTAAAATTATGCAATTAAATCATACAAACCTTGGATATTTCATAGATAGAATAATATTTTTTATCTATTATAGTTTGGTATAGGGCAGGGCTTAATGAATTTCAAAAAATGAACCAACAATATGTGTTATATGTATTCTTAATCCAAGGAAAACCTATAAACATGAATAAAAAAGTGTGCATAATTGTTTCCTATCTCCCAAAGTATACCAAAACTATTATGGTTTGGTTTAGGCAGGGTTTAATTGAATTTTAAAACTCAACCAACACCATCTGTAAATGCAGTGTAAATGCAAAACAAATACGTATGACCAATAAAGTTATATATATTTATGGCGGATCTTGACAGCCTACCTCCACCCTTCGCTACTGACATTCACTATACTTTGATCGAAGGCTCGGCTTATAAATCAGAGAACACAAAAGTAAGGGAATTGGGTTGTCTTCTGAGTGAAGCAGTAACTAGGTTTAAAAATCTCGAGTGTATAAAAATATGGCATAAAATTAAGCACGTGTTAAATTTAATAATACGCTATTTTCAATAGTTGCGCCTGTATAATACGCAATAAATTTTGTCACGTAAACGTAACGCGAATTTAATAATGTGTATTTCTTGCAATTTGTTATACAGTGTTTCCGAACGGTGACATTCAGTGAGGCCCCGTGGGGTTGGGCAGGTCATGCGTTGCTTAGGGGTGGCAAATTATCTAGGGCGACAAGGGAAAGAACAAATACAACTTTTCAAGCAGGAGGTTTTCCACGAAGCGGACGATGCGGTCACTCTGTTAGAAAGTACTGACAAATTCACAAGTGGGCCTCCAAACTTGTCAGCGTCTCAGACCACTACGTTCCTAAAGCCACCGCTGTTTTAGAGTAGGTTTCATGGAAATTCTCTAATCCTCAAAAGATGATAATATGTACGTAAGATTGTGGTTGGATTTGTTACATTTTGTCTGTTAAGGATAATTAAAATTGGTAAAGCCGCGTTGACACGGTCCAAGTACGATCCAGGATAGGAATAATTAGTATGAAGTTGTCTCATCCAAGTGACAGCTTCATACTATTTATTCCTATCCAAGTTAACTTGGATGAGAAAGACGCGGTCCAAGTAGCTTGGATAGGAATAATTAGTATGAAGATGTCTCATACGAGTGCCATCCAAGTTAACTTGGATAGGAATAAATAGTATGAAGCTGTCAATTGGATGGCACTCAATCCAAGTGTACTCGGATCGTACTTGGACCGTGTCAACGCGGCTTAAGTGTGAACATTTTTGCATACAATTTGAGACTGAGAAATGAAAGGGGATGTCATTCCAAGTCTACCTATGGACGTTACTGGTGACATAGCACTAAAGACTCCCCTTAAACATGAAAAAATGTTAGTTAGATGCGCACATTAAAATCTGTTAAGAAAGTTATCAATGTATAACTAAAGAAGATTTGCAAAATTAACAAAGTGTTTTTTTTTACTTTTACTTATACTTTATTGCTGCAATTATATGCGGTGATTATATTTGAATTCTTAATTCGCTTGAACTTAACCCAGATTGAATTTAACCGACGACATGTGGTATTTTTATCACATATTGCATATATTATATTGTGTTGCCATTCACCTTTTATCACCATTACCAGTTTTAATTTTCTGGTGACTCAGCAGCTGCTTTGCATCACTCTGTTCCGGACCACCGTTAGGGGTAGATGTAGCCTGTTCCCGGACATTTTATCGATCGGTCAATTTCACATTAATTTCACTTGAAATGCATTATCTACAGACGATTAATAAGGCCAGTTATCATATATTTATGACTAGAAAACCTGGTGCGACATACCCAAACCATAGAACTTAAATTTCAATATTCCAAGCTTGCAGTCAATTACATCAGTGGATTTTTCTTTACCTTACATATCTGACTAGATTTATCTGTCTGTAACGCAACGATACACAGAACATCACATACACACATTATCTCTGAAGGACGTGAATTTGCATTTGAAACGTTTACGTCTTTGTTGCGCGATCGCATAACTAGAACACCCATTCTCGTTGCACGTTATTACCCAGTCACCCATAATATTCATTTCACTTCATTGTATTGTATTAAAGTTTCGTTTTTTCACAAAGAAAATTATATAATTTAAGACAATACCAATGAAACAAACGTAAAATACACCGGTTTTATTTCAATAGATACTTACCAATCTATATTGATATTCAAATCGATGCGTAATTAAGCTATGAATATTGTCACCGTATATTGTTGTGTTCATGATATAAAAATAGTACATATTATTGATAGGGTCGACAAGAATATTGACAGTTAGCACTGCTACCTGCTATTTTTATAGTTTTATAATAAATTCCGTTCAATTCCTGTGGAATAAACAGTTTTAGAGTGTTACCAGATGTAAATTGATTATATTATTAGATATTTTTTATTTACACATAAAACTTTGCAATAATTCATCAATTCGTTACAGAATTACATTTTTTGTTTATTTAAAAAGAAAATAGCTCAGCATACATTTCAACATTTGCAATCTATTATGCAAAAACGTACAATCTATTATTTTATGAATAGATCTTCACGTTAAGTAATTAACTGGTTGCAATGTGGAAAAGAAGACGGAATACCATTGCACAATGTTAACAATCTATGAAATGCACTGCAACTTTTTAATAAATTTTCTTAACGATAATAGAATAATTGAGTTGGTATGTTTTCCAACTTACCCATGAAGAATGTTCACATCGTGTTTTTAGAGCTTGAGCACATTTTTATAAAGTAAACTTTTTTTTAAAGAATGAGAAAAGTATCGCTTCGGAAATATGCTGAAAATGTTATATACCTGTATTTCAGTTGCGAAGACTCCATACTAGGCGATTATCCTTATATATTTTTAATTGCATATTGACATATTTATATTATCACTTGATTATTTTATGTTCTATAAAAATAATTTAATTTAATTTGCCAACGACAGATGTCGTATACCTATGTAGGAATGTACTATACAGATTACAAAACAATCTTCAAAGGTTTATAAATATATACCACAGCGCGCCATCTGTCTTGATGTAAATTAATGTCGATTATTTGTCAAGAAATTGTGATATTTTTTCCTATGGACTTTACGTCACGTAGCCTCAGTCAGTCTATCAAATTGTATGAAATATGGTAGGCACATATTTCAGAACCTAAAACCCGCGCATAATATTATTGTTAGGACTGCTGAATTAATATTTACATAATTTAAAAAAAAATATGGCGTTTAATCGCATATTAATAAATATAGTTTGTTTTTCAAAATACGTAATTTAAACTTATCGCTCAATTTTATGTCGTCAGTGAGTTTTTGAAGTTTCATTGAATTAGTGTGTCGTTGTCATTAATGTGTACCTATTTATTAGTAGTAATATCGTATTATCTTCTTATTTCTCGTAAGTATATCTGACAAGTGGTGTGCTGTTTTTGTCAGATCTCCACATCTTACCTCTTTCCAAAAGTCACCCTTCGCCACTACTGTATTTAGACATATTTTATTTTTATTTTACAATTGTTACAAGTAAATACCAGCAGTCAATTCAACAATGGATGAAGGTTTTTCTTAGCTTAGCTTTATCTATTTATTCTTGTATGCAGCTTGCTGGCGTTTCTCCGCTGATTAAACAATGATGTATATATATTATATTATATTCTTCTTTCTATACCATATCCGTTATCGGACGCCAGCAATGATTTTTCTCCATCTGACGCTGTTCTAAATACCGAGGCTTTACCAGTATCTGAGATTCTTGTTCCAGGACATGTCGTCTTCTTCCAGAGCCTTGCTTACCGGGTATCTTCCTTTGAGTGATAAAATTCATAAGTTGATATCTCTCCGGTTTTAATTCCTCTGATCATTTTTACTACCTTAGGGGAACAAGTGGATGGTGCCCTGTAACAATTAAATGAAAATTATGAAAGAAAACAAACAAAAATGTCAGTTTATAACTATATGTTTTACAAACCAATTAAATATGTAGGCCTATGTACCTAAATGAATTTAATATTTGAATAGATGTTTAAACAGTATATCAATTTTATTATGTGTTACATATGCGTGTTAAAGTAAAAGAGAGATCCAGAAACTTAGAGTAGCACAGAAAGGTACGGAGAGATGCATGCTGGGCATAACGCGAAAGGACAAAAAGCGGAATGATTGGATAAGAAAACAGACAAGGATTTATGATATAATAGAGTTCGCTAAAACCATAAATGGAAATAGGCTAGATACATGGTGCATGGTTGCAGCATCAGTCCCGTGCAGCTCCGTCTCGGGACGGAATGAGTACTTAAAATCACTTCTTTCAGACACGTTTAAAGCGTCATGGAAAGCGGCCGTGCATATAAGACGGGTCGTGGTGGGAACTTTAATGTATAGATCAAATCTACTCATATAGTAGTACCCAAGAGGTACGAAACGTCCGCAAAGTCAGACGGCCGCTGGATCGATGAAATAGTTAAATTCTGCGGAAGTACGTGGTAACGCAACGCACAGGACCGAGAAAAGTGGAATAAGTTTGGAGAGGCCTTCATCCAGCAGGCTGATGATTAGTATGATGATCTAGTAATACTTTTTAATACCTATCACTATTTTTTTTCAATTCCATCTCTATTGACATCGATGTGTACTATATACTATTTCTGTTTATTTTAAAGCATTATTTTAAACCGAAAATACATTAATTCTTTATGAGAAACAACAATTTTTTCGATAGTATGGACTATGGAGTGCTAGTTTGTAATATTTGAAACCAGCATCTGAAAAGTACTAGACCCAATACTGCTTCTACATATTATAATAATCCGTAGGAGACATAAATTATCTAAGGCAATACCCTATTGTTTGCTTCTTATCTTCGTACCTACTTATAATGATTTATTGTTTGTGCCAGTTTGTCATTAATTTTTCTCAGTTTACTTCTAAGAATACCAAGTAGATTAAGGTCACTTTTATTTCAATACAATGTGCACAGTGATCATTGTTATCTGTCACCCTATACACACTTAGGTTCATCGTATCATCATTATTCAACAATAAATAAATATCTTCATCTTCTTCGGCCATGTCCGCCACTTAGCTGGATCATATGGACATTACACGGCACCTCCAAGTCATTTTAGGCCAGTGGTTCTCGTATGCGGCCACCAGAGGATTTTGCTGCGGCCACAAGAACTTTATTAATATTGTCGATTTGGTACTGTTCGGTTATCAGAAATACAGCGGAAAACACATTTTGAAAATAGCCGATAAACTGGATTATTTGTTAGGTTAACTTTACCAAACCTAACCTAACCTAACCTAACCTAAACTAACCCAAACTAACAAATAATCCAGTATATCGGGTATTTTCAAAATGTGTTTTCCGCTGTATTCCTGATAACCGAACAGTACCGTCGATTTTTCCTACTACTGTATACTGTGAACGATCATTCAGGGTAATTCACTTCATAAAAAATAAATATCGAAGCCAGTTGACAGCAGTTGAGAAGCACCCATGCGACTCGCATTGGAAAAAAGGAGTTTTGAGGAATTTCCATTCGAATGATTTTTAAATAAATAGATATGTACTAAAATGTTCAAATGTCATTTATTAAATGGACTTGTCTATAAATAAATTGATCCATTTTTCTAGTAAATACAATTTAACTTTAACTTTTTCAATCACAACTTAAGTGAAATTTGGTGCGGCCACCAGACATTTCCATAGAACTGTCAATGACAATTGTGCGGCCACAGTTAAATTTCACATAAAAACCACTGTTGTAGGCCATACCAGTATCCCGCATCTTGGCCCTATACACTCTAGTAGGTATTTAGCGGACTTCCAGGAAGCCGGAATCTGGTTGACTTGAAGAACGGGCAAGCCAAGTTTAAGTTCTCTTCTGGCATCCACAGGACGTAGACGAGCCAGGTCCAACATTGCCTCTTCACTCTCAGCGTGATGAGAGGCTGCTTAGTTCATCCGTTTATCTGCTAAAGTCATGCTGTATTCGTCAGTCGCAATAAATATGGTAAAATAAAAATAAAATAATTTTAATAAAATCAATGTCCTAATTAGTTTTTAATGTTAATCAATATTCAAAAATTGTTAGTGAACAATTTCAAATTTTAAGAACTACGCCAAACGGGATGTTGAGAGTGGGGTGAAAGATACGCGGAAAATCAACGCAATTTGATAATAATTACAAGATAAAAAGATCTTTTTATATACAACATTTTAAATTTTCTGTTGAATCATATAAACTTGACTTGACTAGCTTAAACGATCAAGAATTTTGTACTTGATAGAAATACTGAATAATGAAATGTCATTTCATATTGATTTCCATAGTAACGCACGTATATATTATTAATAATTTAGTTGCTAGGACCCGCTAGCAACCAATAATGGTATCGAAATAATTTTTCATACAAAACGGAATTAACTAAAAATGAATTCAATTCTACTTAAAGATGGCTAAAAGTATTTAAAAAAAAATGCATTGGCATCGTGTTTTGATAATATTCTAAAAGTTTCAAATGTCTAGCTAGTCGGGAAGTTAGTTAAAAATCGATTGCAAGATTTGTACCGGACAAATAAGAATACGACCTAAGAAAAACGTTGTAATAAAAATTACAATATGTTATTTTCGTCGTATTTAATTAGATAGGATGCCAATGACTTAATTGATAAAGAACATTGGCGCATTCCAGTGGAAATGGATTCGGTTCAAGTTCCGTCGGACGTTGCAATTTTTTCTAGTAGGTATACACAATATACCTTAGGTGTTTTCAAATGATGTATGTTCAATTTTATTTTTTAATGTTACATTCTTAAATCTCGTGAAATTCATTATTTGTTGAATAAAATAAATAATTTATTCAATAATAATTCTGTTGTAGATTGGCATGTTTCATATTAATTCTCACGAGTTCTCACCGGTTTTACGATTCCTCTTAGTAAATCCACTTTTCTTACGAATTACCTACATCCAGAACTCGTTATAAACATACTACTCGGTCTAGTTTAAAACGGCTCACACATGCGCTGTTTTTCCGTAACGATGATTGGATATAAAATTGATATGATCAAATGGATGGGTAAATAAAATTGACAGAAGGCACTTAGGCATTTTCAACATCACTACAATTATATATTTTTAAATTAAAATAAAGCTTATTATACCTTACCTATTCGAATGCATAATTCAATAGCGTTCGCAATTATATTACCTTACCTTAACTCAGGAAATATTTACACTCGCTTTTCAAATCTTTGACGTAAGTATTTAAAAAAAAAAATATTATTCATAGAACAAATTTGCAATAAAATTGCATCAAAATTTTACCTACTTTACATCAGAATTTAAGGACAGTTGGCGACTCCCTATAAATCACATTGGCACACATGCCTAGTGATAACAACTCACAACACTCAATGGTCAGAAATAAAACAGAAATATATGACACAACTTATGAAAGTAAAATAATACTTAATTAATCTCGGAGAATAAATACTTTCCTATTTCGATTTCAATATTCTTTCACGAAATGATCACTTAAAGTTTAAACAACAGTAGCTAGATATCAGTAGCGAAGGGTGGATGTAGACTGTTAACATCCACCATAACTAGTACACATTAAACTTTGTTAGTCATACGTATTTGTTTTAATTGAACTAAAACTACAATTAACTCACAGATGGTGTTGGTTTGTTTTTAAAAATCAATTAAATCCTGCCCATACCAACCCATAGTTTTGGTATACTTTGGGGCGTACGATAAATTTGTGCATACTTTTTCATTCATATCTATTTGTTTTCGTTGTATTAAGAATACATATTACACATATTGTTGGTTCATTTTTTTAAATTTATTAAGCCCTGCCTAACCAAACTATAATACATAAAAAATATTTTTCTATCTATAAAATATTCAAAGTTATGTATAATTTAATTGCAGAATTTTATATATTTTATAGATAGATAAGTATTTTTTTCTATTATTTATTGTGGAATTGTTTTCACAGGGTTTAATTGAAATTTAAAAACTAACCAACACCCTCTGTTAATTATAGTCTTATTTCAATGAAAAAAAATACATACATATGACTGACAAAGTTTAGTGTGCACTATTTATGGCGGATCTTAACAGCCTACCTCCACCCTTCGCCACTGCAGTGAGACACCTACCTTTATTTCACGGAATGTGAAAATTGCTGTTCAGAATTTAGGCGCTTTACACACAGCCATAAATCAAACCTCGTAGGAATGTTGGGACTTTCGCCCGCGCACACAACCTCGACAGTGATGCGTCGTGATCTCCTGTCAAAACGGATAAACGTCATTGTAAATTCGTGAAATGGAAAATGAGGAATAACTTTGTTTTGTTTGATAGCGAGATTTAAAAAATATATGACATGAAAAGTAGATTAATTGATATTTTCAGGCGATGTAAACAAATTTCTATGCATTAAGAGCGTACATACGTGAAACGGCAAATAATTTTCAACACTATGTGGAACAAAATTTCGGCCGCGTTGAGGCGCGTTGCCATTCGGAGAGGAATAGTTGACCTGTTTGCACGTCAATTTCTTTTGTGATCGAGTCGGATGAAAATATTCTTAAATCGTGTAAAGATGACTAAAAAACGTTCCGCATGTATTTGAAAAAGAAAACATGTCAATGAATATACTATTATTATTTCGAATATAATAATAAACATAACATGAAAAGGACGCATGTTGTACTTTTATGACAAATTATATTTCGTTCGGCTTGCGTCATTTGCACCCGCGACCCGCAATCCGCGCATCGCCTAGTCACGATCTTTTTAGACCATGCCTCAGCTGAGGTATAGCCTTAAGTGTGAGGACACTGTGAATTGAAAAAGTTTGAAGACCACCGCCTCACGCAACTCGAATAAAACTACTCAACCATTGCCCTTAATTTGATACAGAATCATTTAGATACTCATAGATAACTAATTTAATTTTTAAATTAAAAAAACAAATATGTATTCTTAATGATTGACATGTGGGAACGCCTTTATGGAGCAGTAATAGAACAGTGTAAAGTAATTTAATTATAAATTGCCTCGGTTCGTTGGCTTGACTTATGGTTTATATCCATCGCGATCGTAATCTATAACGCAATATAGAGGAGAAAAAACTCAGCTTTATAACATAACATTACTTTTTTAACACTCTGTTTCGTGTGAACTTTTAAACTGATTATAAATTTTTGCATATAAAACGTCAAATATTTTGATACATTCAAGAAACTTTTCGCACATTCTTACCATGATGATTTGGTGAAGATATTTTATTTTTCCTTATTCAATTTTTATGAAACATCTCATGTTCAATGACTTAAAACGAAAACGGTGTAAGGGAACATGACCGGGAATTTGTACGTATGCAGTTCGCCGTATCACACTTCATCGTAAAATATTATATTGGAAATATTTTTTATTTCGACCATGTCCGATCCTAATAGGATCATATGGGTCTCCACACAGATTGGAGGTTTGTATTAACAGATTTTGTTTTTTTACGAGAAATGGATGTCAGCCACTTGCTCAACCTATTAGGTCGATACTCTGACTCATACACAAATTGAAAAATAATATGTGTACTTGCCAGTCCCAGGATTTGAACTTGGGACCATTGGAAACATATGGTCGTATATTAAAGACCGTCCAACCTCTTTGGGTAGTATATAGTACTGAGATAAAATTCATGTCTAAATAAAACACGGTTCTTGTCGGCTTACAGGAAGCCAGCGCCAAACAAAGTTTGAAAATGGATTGTTTGTTAGGTTATGTTAGGTTAAGTTAGGTTAGGTTTTCATTCCTGAATTCATGAATTTTGCCAAAATCGGATGTGAAAATGCTCCACAAATAAAGCGTTTATTTTTTCATCTCGGTGCTATAGAGATGCCCGTATATTATGCGGTCATCTCTTTCTGATAAGAAAGCTCGCGGCGAACTGTGCTACGGTGAAATGTAATACGTACAATTTACATGTAACCGTTAAGGGAAGATAACGACTGTGATGTCTTGACGGCAGGCATGTATATACTAGGAAATAGAATGAAAATGATTTCTTTTCTATAGTATAGAATCAAGCATGCCTACTCCGCAAACCCTGTAGCATGCATTAGTAATTTGCATGTTGAACTTCATAAATATAATATATACATTTATAGGTTCTTATTTGTGCGCTCAAAGTCCGTTCTTAGTTGGCTTTTAACAAACAAAACTGTATTACCTACCTACTATCATTTATTTCGATCTAATATGACATCGTGTGAAAACTAAGGAAATTAGTACCAAAGATTCCTTAGCGAAACTTAAGATCAACGCATAAAAAATGAAACAAATTTGTCATTCAATTCACGAGATATGAATGTTTGAAGTTTACCACACCTGTTATCATTTAAGGAAGAGGAAACAATGAAATAGAATTCCATACAATATTAAAATGTTTCAGTTACCTGTTTTATTTTGTATTTTTTACTGAAGATTCCTTGGTCAAAATTAAAATCAATGCTCGTATTTTGAACTCGTTGTGTGGTTTATTTTTTAAGATATGAACAATTAAAGCTTCCTTTATTATATTGTCAAAATTTACACTGACTAGTTACTTCATTTTATAACCATTTAATAATCGGTAACCTTGGTAACGGAACAAAACGATTGTCAGACGTCAAAAATGTTATTTGAATTCAGAATTCACCGACAGTATGCAATCAAGTACTTTCATCAAACGGGGTAGGTATTATACCCTGCAGTACGTATAATCGCGGCCATATTTGCCTTGATTTTCATTCAAATGATGTTTTGTCCTTTTAAGAAAACATTCAAATAGTGTTTTGTCCATAAGTCTCATGCAAATCGTAGTATATTCTTGGGTTTTCACCGTGTCTCCTTCTTCCTTCTTTACTCGACGTTTCGGGCTCGTTGCAGAGGCCATTATCAAGAGATATGTTTTATGATGAAATGTAGTGTATGTATGATTTTGCTTCTGGTGGCTTTTTGGATCATCATGCCACCAGAAGCAAAATCAACCTTAACCCGGTCAGTCAGGAGGAAGAGATACAGTTCAAAGGCCGGACCTATCTACCTTATATCAAAAACACCACCGATACTATCTCCAGGATACTTCGGAAACATAATATTGAAACAATATTCTCAACGTCGACAAAGGTCCGAAATATGTTAAGACCAGTAAAGGACTCACAACCTTTGGACTCGGCAGGTGTATACCAGCTAAGCTGTCGTGGATGCCCAAAAAAGTATATAGGCCAGACTTCTAGAACGGTAAAGAAGCGTGTGAGTGAACACGAGAGGGCATACCGACTTAAACATTACACGATGTCGGCAATTGCCGAGCACTCGATGGATACAGGGCACAAATTTGACTTTGAGACCAAGATATTGGGTCGGAATAAAGGATATTTCGCACGATTGGTAAAGGAGGCCATTGAAGTCCACAGAAACCCTGAAAATATCAATAGGGATGATGGATTACGGTTAAAAACGTCATGGCTTCCGGCACTATCAGCAAAATCTAATATTCGAGCCAGTATCCCCGGTCGCAATGATTGACAGATTACTCTGAGCAACGTTTGCTCTTAGATAATCGGATTCATTTTGACATTCTTAGAGCAACGTTTACATTCACATACATACACTACATTTCATCATAAAACATATCTCTTGATAATGGCCTCTGCAACGAGCCCGAAACGTCGAGTAAAGAAGGAAGAAGGAGACACGGTGAAAACCCAAGAAAATACTACGATACAAAACAACCGTGAAAGCCTCAAACATTATATAACTCATGCAAATCGTATTTTATCCAAATTTCAAATCAAAAAATGAACAACTTCCATGAGTTTTAGATTATACAAAATACCAGGAAGTTTTATAATAATAAAAACCATTTTGAGTACAGCATATTTTTCGTCATTATCTCAGCTCTACATCTGTGTGACAAATCACTTTTTGAATGTTTGCTCCTCATATTCTATTCTTCTCTCATGTAAGGGTAATGTTTGACTTAAGTATAATGTAAGTAATCTCATGTTGTGTACGTTTTGAATTTAGATTTGTTAAATCCACAATGTTTTGTATTCTTAAATAAATAAATAAATAAAATGCACGTGTAAACATGTACTTACTATCCTGCAAGTTGCAAGAATATTCGGGAGCTTCTGAATTTTCACGCGACAGTTTTTTCGATATCTGCGCCTGCGCAGTAGAACGATAGTGGCGAACCTGCCGTAAAAAAACCGAACTATACGGGCGCAGAGACTCGTTTGGAGGTTTACCGATTTTCACGACCTGCTAAATAGTACCATATAATGATAACATCGCGTCTTGCTTACTCTTTAAGCATGAGATTGGCGAGACAGTGGCGAGGCGCTATAACTCGTGCGAAGTAGAAAAAATCGCAATCTGCGCAATTTCAAGGTTAAGTTGTTCCACTGTAATATATAAAATAAAATTATCGTTGTACCGTCGCATCAGTGGTGTTAGAACTAATGAATAATCAGTGACGTCCCGTGGGAGTAGGCAGATTGAGCGTCGCTTGGGGGTGGCAGTTACTCGAAGGGCGGCAAATAGAGAGGAATCGTTAGGTATATATAGAAATAGGTAATTAAACTTAGTAATCGCGGAGATATATCTCCAATAAAAAAATCAGCTCACTGGTTGGAAACAAAATGTATTAACTAACATAGGATGTTTAACCGCAGTGTTTCTTTGTCGGGTTTGCGATATCTAGTTTACTTCCGTTGTTATTGAATCTCACGTCCTCGATGACCAGCAATGACACGTGCAGATTTGCAAATTATATTTGAATTATAGGTAGGTATTACACAATTATATTTTTGCCAGTCATTTGCGAGTTTTGAAAGTTGTCAGGTGTATTTTTTAATGTATCTGAAACCGTGGACTCGCAATATTGTCTATTGAAGCAGAGATGGCATTTAAATTAGATTTAGTGGTATATATATTGTTAGTAATGTATCCATACAACATATTATTTCTTAGATATTGGAGTCATGAAAGGATAATAAAAAATACTGTATAAAAAATGGGGCGTCATTTTGGCGCTGCCTAGGGGCGGCATTTTGTCTAGGGACGTTACTGTTCTACTGTAATTTATATAAAATAAAATAATTGTTGCACCGCCGCGTCAGTGGCGTTAGAACTAATGAATAATCATTGTGGAAAAAGTATTAGCATCCATTGCAGTCATTGAGGTTAGTCATTGAGTCAATTAGGTGAAAAAAACAACAATTGCAGAAAAGGAAAGCAATTAGTTAGTTTGTACACTGTGAGTAATAAAATCGTTTAAATTATTTGTTATACTTAATCTCTTTCTCTGTTCCAACGCGTTAAGTATTACCTTCACCTATGGAATAATTAATTAGACATAAATCACCTGCCAAGATCGCCTCTGCAATTTGCAAATTTACAAATTAAAACATCGCTTACAATAATTATTATTCGTTATTTTATAAAACACTGCAAAATGCGGCAAAGAGAAAATGGCGCGGGGTTTATATCAATTTCAATTTAAGCAAGAGAAAACAATTAGCGGATAGTTATTAATAATTGTTTACATTTTTTTTACAGAATGAAAATTTGCACGATTAATTTATGATCACCTATATATTACGGATTCAGTGATACAACTGTTAATTTAATTTACTTTAATTAGTCATTATCAAAAGTAAAATTAATCTTAGTTAATTGGGTTTACGTGTATGTATAGCAAGTACGTTATTAAGAAATTTCTTCTCAAATTTTTGTGTTCTAAATATAAATATTTTACAACTTTTTATTAGGTCGTATTCTTGTTTGTCCGGTGGTTTTTTATCCAGTACAAATCTTGCAATCGATTTTTAACTAACTTCCCGACTAGCTTGACATTTGAAACGTTTAGAATATATCATAACACGATGCCAATGCATTCTTTTAATACTTTTAGCCATCTATGAATGAAAAGTTATTTAGGAAAAAATGCGTAAAAAGTAAAACACTATTATTGGTTGCTAGGGGTCTGGGGTCAAGTACAAATTTTTTGATCGTTTAAGCTAGTCAAGTCAAGTTTATATGATTCAACAGAAAATTTAAAAACGTTGTATATAAAAAGTTCTTTTTATCTTGTAATTATTTATATATTAGGGCATCCAAACTGTTTTAAGCCGAACCCGGTTAACTGTGTAAACGACCGTTTTATAACGGACTGAAAACCGGGTAATTTTATCCAGTTAACCAATAAAATTCTTAGGAAATATCTGATATATTTATTTATTTATAAAATATATTACATAAACCACACGTCGCAGTAGTTAAAACTAAATTTCTTAAATAGAACGGTGTCAGATTATTCAGACTATTCATTTCGGTGATGGTATCGTTACTTTCAAACGACACTAACACCGTTATAAAGTGATTTCGTCATAACCTTAATGCCAGAATAATTTTTCCTTCCTCTACCTTTGTATTTAACTATTAAATATACCTACCTACGTATATATATATAATGTATATTATATATATTTGTTTTTTTACCTTTTTATACACGTAATTATTTATATTTAAACATTAAAAATAAGTATCGGTTTAAAACGATAAAAACTGTTAACAGCATTTTTCTCCGCTTAATTGGAAGCCCTAGTCACTCCGTAATAATGTAAATTTTAGTTTTCACATCCTCGCAGTTGCTAGTAATTATTTATTCAAAACTTAATAAAGATTCGATTTTCATTTTTCGATTCAATTTTTAATATACAAAACCTAATTCGACAATTATTACCACCCACAAGGACGTTAACACTATAATTTGGAGAAATTCTGATGCCATTTTCACATACCTACTAAAATATGTACATAAAAATTAGTAAATAACGTTGATTTGAATTTCAAATGATTGATGTTAGCCATTTGAATTAAATCCCATATATTACGTAGTTATTACCTAATACATATCTGCAAGTCTAATACTTAGGTCTTTAGCTTAAATAATTAAAACCCCTAATCCACCAAGGGCACAAGCAAAAGACGGGACAAGAACAAGTGGACGTCAGGACAATTGGGCGCCGAACTGTCGAATGAAACAAATAGACGCTCGTTACGATTTTATATAGAAAGTAGACGAGGAATTTATCTACTACTCAGTAGTTTTATTTCATTTTGCTGTTAATATTGCTAATAATATTAAATATATATTAAGTACGTCTCCAACGTCTAAGTCAGCGTCTAAGGAAGACGTGTGTCAGAATCAAACTCTTATTCACATGTTTGTTTCTGCAGCCTAATTATCAATTTTCTCAAACGTAATTCACAGTCTAAATTAAGCTTAAATATTATGTTCATATGAACTCAACATAAATAAATTGTTAAATTCAAATGAACTCTATTTTTTTATCTGTATGCTCATAGCTTGCACGCTCTGAAACCTTCCATGCTCCATTTTCTCAAAAAATGTTAACAACCAAGTCGGAGATTATCCTATCCTCTCTTCACGATTATACATTCAAGAGTCAAGTTTAAATAATGCATTGCGTTGTATGAAAACAAGAGATAAACATCTTTTGTTTGCTTGTGGTTTGCAAAACTCAACTTAGCGCATCAAAATTTATCTAGAGCAATCTTTTTCATTATCTGCCACTACACTAACGTTACGGTACACTTTTTTGGCCTATTTAACTATATTGTACGATCGCCATCTTATTTTAAATTTGACTGTTCTCTTGGTGTAGCATATGGCTTCATAATTGCCTCGCGTATATCGTATTGGCATTACGTTTAACCATTGGCGATTTTTTATAAAGCGACCGCTTCATAAAAAAGTATCATAATTATAAAAAAATCGTATTTTCAAAGAATAAAAAAATCTTGGCAACATCGTTATGGCTTTATTTTCAATAATCAGTAATGGGTTTGCAAGAGAGCTTCCATATCTGTAATCACATTAAATGGGCTTTCAAAATGACCATCAAATGCTTAAAACCGTCACTGTATTTGACATATCATGACTGAAACCGGATATCGCTACATTCGAAAATTAAAATATTATCAGTGTTGTCATTATTGCGGGAGAAAAATACCCTAATGTAATCAGGTTTTGTTTAATAATATTTAAATATTTGTACATTAAATTTGATAAATAATATGTAAAATAGTATAATAATATTATAATACATATAGTTATATTTGTAACAAGGCGCTAGCTACAAATGCTAGCTTTCATCTTTGGTAGGGCTTTTCGAATGTTATGGTTTTCTACCCGTATTGTGTATTGTTGATTTGAATTCGTCCAGGGTTTATGAGACCGTCTTGCAAACCCCAGAAAAATTGTAGCGCAAGATTTATTTAAAATTCAATTAAACCTAGCCCTAAACCAAAACATAATAGTTAAACATACTCTTCTATATATAAAATATTTTTATTTTTTCATATATTACGGTTTGGTTTAGACATTTATATCAATTGAAAACTAGATAAATACAATACCAATTATTGGTCCAGCATTTTCGATTCATGGAATTGGCCAACATTTCAAAAACTATTCGGTAGGTAGTATTTATACGTAGAAACAATACGTATGTTTATTTACTACATTTTTGCTGGTAATAGAATCAACACATGTTTACCTGTATTTTACCTGTCTCCGTTTTAGCTTTTCCTTTTCTTTCTCATGTAGCAGTTACAATAGTTAAAGAAACCATCTGATGAAGACATTTAAATTTTCTCTCTCAGTGAAACAACGGATCTCTTAAGTCATTCTTCAAAAGTGAGTCAATCTACCACAAAGAAAACAGTGAAAATATATCAAACATAAACGCATTTTCTATTGGAAATACGTCTTTATAACTATCGATCTGATGTAGTTAAGTACATCAGAATGTTTATTATGTATAGCAAATATGACAGAGAGAATTACGATTTCTAAACCACTCAGTTATAGAGAGCGAAACCGCGAGTCTAGTCTAGGCATGTTTCGCGACCGCTATGAGGCGGTAATACAATACGGTATAACAGATAATTAATGCTGTCTCTTTCTATGGTACCATAGAATACTACCTTAGTTATACAGTGGTCCAGGGATCGAATATCAATTCATTCAGTAACGGGTTTAGAGAGGTGGATTTAAAAATCACTGACTAATTTTGAACTCCCCCGACGATAAGAAATTAAACTCAAAACTAAAAATATCAATTAAAACCTCTTTCATAGAAATATTTACTATCAAATAAGACCGTAATGACATATAAAAATATTCCTGGTTTGTTTAAAATATTTTATAAGCAATTTTTGAGAAAATATGTCCTACCTACGCATATTTTTTAAATTTTAATATAATTCAATAATTATTATATGACTGGTTTGAACCGTTTCAAGGCCCCCTTTAAAATCACATATTTTTTTAATACCTATCAAAAATGTAATAAGATTTAACATTATTTGCTTGGATGCTTACAATGACAAGCCTTAATTGAGTGCAATTCGTTGATCTGTTACGATAATTTTCCGGTAGGTGTCACGATGTTATATACAAAAACATGATAGGTATAGCCTTTGAATGCGTATCGGTGCTTCTGTTACAGCTTTTCCAGGTGTCGCATGTCTCGAGCTATACGGCGCGAGTGCTTGTGGACAGCTCAATGAGTCACATGTTCCTGGAATGCGCACAAGTTTTTACGTGCGAGTCAATTCGCGCCATCTGGACTAGACCTTAGCCTATTACTGATATTATGTACTTTGCATTATGCTAGGCTCCACATAGTCGCCTAGTATGGAGTATTCGACACTGCAATATAGGTGGAAATATATTATGTAGAATCAAACATAACATTTATAATTATTTATATTGAATAAAACGATATGCATGTGCATTGGTTATTAAATAATGATGATCCATACACCAAGAACTAAAATTACTATTCATAATATAAGTAAATAATTAATGAGCCATATTTTATAATATAATTACTGATAATAAAATATTCATTCTCACACCGGAACTAACTTCCTATTTCTTACACAATCGTACATAAAATAAGCCGATAAATTGTTTAAGTATTCCTTTTTCGCTCTTGCTGTACTCGCGTTACGAAACCTAGCTGGCAACACTGCGTTTCAAAATGGCGTCGCGGTCTATTTCCCGCCAAATCATCGACACGATTTTCGCGCCAAAACGTATTTTCGGTCAAATACACCCGCATGTCGGGTTTTTGCACGGAGAACTGTCAGTGTTTTTAAAGCATTGATTGTTATATTACAATACATAAATAAACATAACAAATCAGCCACTATCACTGAATCGTAGCAATTGCCTAGTCTCATCTTCGATTCTCAGGTAGTGCAAATTGCAAGTTACTAGTATTGACTACATTTACGGCCTACTTCACGTTTGAAAGGGTCTTTGGCTAATGCTTGGGTGTCACTCGATCAGGTGACAAAGGCAATACCATTTTCCTCAGTTAACAGGATCCCATTGATATTGAACATTCGTGGGCACACCTAGCTGAAAACCGGTGTTCTATGCTTCGCATTTCGCCATATTTTCAGACTTGGTCACCAGAAATCACTCATTTTACCATATTCTTAGTCTCGAGAATACTTTACTTTGTTTCATAGTCTTCTGTGGACTTTCTATGTTCACTACTAAAGGCTCTGTGGGGTGAGCCGACGTTTATTAGTTTATTAGTCGATAGCCATTTCCTTTCTCTGACTCACTCCAGAATTATTAAAAAAACCCACTAATATCCGTATCAACATAATCGACTTTGCTATAAATATTATTAGCATCAATATAATATTAGTTTTCATGGCGATTTATTTTTCTTAACAGCTGAAATCCAAAATTGCAACTTACAAAAGAGTAAAATATTAATTTTATTTCTCGCATTAAAAATATGTAGGTTTTTTCTTTGTTATCACACCCTGTCAAGCCCCGGTATTGGGGAATAGGGCAAGCACAAGGTGGCACCACTTCCATCGGTCCATCGCCACGACTCGCGCCTACCACCAGGGTGAGGGAGGGGTTCTTATGATAAACATACTTTATTTAATTTTGTGAATAATATGTCGGCAAGATATGCAATTTTGTTGCTGTGTTCGTAAATTATAGTCGAAATAATATTATGATCCAGAAAATACGCTACGAACTCTTGCCATAGTCCAAACATTCTAGCAAGGACTTTATTTTATGATACCACTTGGCCTTCGGAAAGCATTACAACTTAACTGTTTACGTATATTATATTCATATATACTTAATTTAAATTTATGATGACTGTACATAGATTGACTGTTAATAAAATTAATAATCTGAATTATTTCATATAGTTTGAATATTTTAAATACTCTTCTCCATTCTCTTCGCCAAATCGACTACTTAATCTGCAAACCAGCTAACTGCACTTTTGATCAAATAATGAGATTTTGATGGCGTTTAGTTATAAAGCATGTTTTATATGCTCAAACAAAATTTCAAACACCTAAACCTATAAATAAATGCGTTATCGTTCTTCACACAAAACACCCAACTACAGGTGCCAAATTTCCAATATCACAAATAATGGAACAATTCCGCTTTTATATAAATTTCTTTATATATAAAAGAAAAGCTAAAATAGTGTATTTATTCATAGTGAAGCTTATTTAAAAAAAAAGTGTATTTATGGAATTGTTAAATTCCGATCGATAGTTAATATATTTTTAGGTTTTTCTCCTTCCTGAACAATTTGCCCAAATGGAGTATTTTGCAAGAATCCCCACCCATCGCGGATTCCCATTTAATATTTTTTTATAGATGATTTATATTGGAGTCACGCGTTTCAATTGATTGGCTATTAATTAAGAAATTCTTTTTTGGTGTCGTGCTTTTGGTTTTATTTATTGAAAAAAAAACGTCGATACCGCGGTGGCCATACGCTTCATCCTTCAGCGGAGAAAATACAATTAGCCAACCTCTTGACAGTTAAGTAGTTAACGTTTTACACAACACGCCACCATGGCATAAGAAAATGTTCTGTTAATTAATCAATCAATGTAGTTTGTTACATAAATGGTAATAATTACAATTCAATTAAAACCAACACTTTTTTTGGTTAACTTTTTGTTGAGAAACTAAATCAGTTTATTTATCGCTACTTTCTAAAGTTTAAGGGCTAAGACAAAAATGGTTGTATAACATAACTTAAAAAGTATCGAATGACTCGATTCTGACAAATAAAATCGATACCGGTATCATATCGGAAGGAAAGTATCAATATTTTTTGACGGCACTGCATGCAGCAGCATCTGTACACTAATACCCCATTTACACGTGCATGGATTTACTGCTGACTGTACGTATTATTACGGCCATAATAAAAAAAACGCACGTATAAACACTTGTTATAGTGCGAATTGCAAGATTGCATGCATGTATCAAAAAACTTCAGAAGCTTCTGAATTTTCACGCGACAATTGGACCGTGCAATATGTGCGACTGCGCTGTAGGACGTTAGTGGCGAACCTGCCAGTGAAAAAAAATTACTACACCGCCCAGAGACTCATTTTGAGGTTAACCAATCTTCACGACCTGTCAAATAGTACCATAAAATAACACAATATTGGTGCAAGTAAATCCATGCACGTGTACAGGCGCTATTATGTAGTAATATTTGTCCGATCCTAACAAGAACACATGGGCCTCCATAGAGTGGAGGTTTGTATTAACAAAGTTTGTTTTTTTATGTCAGCCACTTGCTCAACCTATTAGGTCCATACTCTGATTCAAACACAAATTGAAAAACAATATGTGTATTTGTCAGACCCTGGATTCGAACAAAATTGGCACCATTAAATTCAAAGACCAACACAGACTCTCAAAATATCCGTTCTAGTATATCTGATAAGACAGGCAATTAATTAATATCTTTAAAATGTATGCCGCTTGCCTTTTCCGTCCCAATTTCGCATTGTCTCATTGACTCATATGAAAGAAAATTCTATGAAAACAGTTTCACACGCTGTTTACCCACTTAATTTTTTATACACAGAAACTTGCCTTCGTTCACTCCTTTGTTTTAAGTTAAGCAAAATGGCGGCTTAATTCATAATAACGCGTATTATTCTCCCACTGTCATAGTTCATAATGTAAAATTGTGCTTAATACTCACCAGATCTTTGAATGAAAACGTAATTTAGTTGTAAATTGGCAAACATTACAAGCTAAATAAAAAATATTTAGTCTTGCTTTCAAACGTATTTTTTTCCGTCGCTTCCACTTCAGTAGGTCTATTATATATACAAGGGGGTTATCGACGGTAGTTTATCATATGTATGTATTCTTCTTCTTATTGTGCCATCCCCTAGCGGAGGACGGCCACCATCAAGGCGATCTTATCTTTGTCGTCTGCTACCCGGAACAGTTCAGTGGAGCTGCACTCGTACCAATCACGGAGGTTTTTAAGCCACTCTCCGTCCTTTGCTGTGCTTACCGTTGATCTTTCCTTGAATGACAACTTGGGGAACGCTGTACTTTTGTCCTCTCATAATGTGGCCGAGGTACTGTAGTTTCCTGGTTTTGATACTACGTAGAACTTCTCGGTCCTTCCCCATTCGATTGAGAACTTCAACATTTGTCATCCGGTCAGTCCAAGGAATTTTTAGGATGCATCTATACAGCCACATCTCGAAAGCTTCAAGTCTCCGTGACATCTCTTGGTTTAGCGTCCATACTGCCATACCACAGAAAAGAATTGAGAGAACATAACAACGTACCATCCCTGGCTGGAAAATCAAATTGCATGGCCCTCAGTCCCCGGCAGACCGTCAATGGTTAGAGGGTACTAAGAATCCCCGGGCCGGCTATGAAGATTGCGACCTGGAATGTGTGATCAATGTTTAAAAAAAATATGTATTGAGGCGGTTAATTGTTACAATAATTTAACCGTCAAAAAGTGCTATGTTTTAACAGCCCCTCACTTGACTGTGTTATCTTTTAGAGCGAGATAGACAGTTTTTACAGCTTAGACGGCTGACTTATTATAACAATTATAATACCTCAAATGTATAGAATAGACCCACATATGAAACAGGTGCGCACATAAGAAGAAAAGGTTGGGTTTCGGGTCCGGAGTCCGAAGGCCGGACCCCAAAAATATGACGCCCGACATAAGTTATACGTTAAAACTAAAATTTGGAGTGATCCGGATGTCGGTCAGTAATTAGATAACTTGATTTAAAATACAAAAACCCATAGCCAATATTAACGCTATTTGATAAGCATTTCATGTAAGAACTACTAGTTAGTTACATTTTAATTGATTAAGATGGCTACTTCAGTGAAACGGCAAATAATTTGCAACAGTAGGTGCGACGAAATTTCCCACTGGTCGCCAATCAGAGACAGACAGTCGAGGTGTGCGCACGTCGATATGTTTTGTCATGGCGTCGGATGAAAATATTCTTAAATCGTGTAAAGATGACTAAAAAACTTTACGTATGTACTTAAAAAAGAAATCATGTCAATGAATATACTATTATTATTATTAATATAACAATAAACATGTCATTAAATGGACGCATGTTGGATTTTAACGACAAATTATATTTCGTTCGGCACGCGTCATTTGCACAATCCGCGCATCGCCTAGCCACGATCTTTTTAGACCGTGCCTCAACTGAAGTATGGCCTTAATTATTGGTAAAGCACATTGGCGCAAAGATTTTTTCCACTAGGTATATGTATCTGAAGTGTTTTCAAAGTATGTGGATTTAATGTAAAGAATGTTACATTCTCAAATCTTATGAAATCGTCAAGAAAAGAAGTAGTTTATTGAATAATTAATAATTCTGAGATCTTGCTTGTGGATTCCTAAGCTTTTAACATTAATACATTTTTAGCAGTGGCGCACCCAGGATTTAATATTGGGGGGAGGGGCCAAAGAGGAGAATGTAAATTGGTTCTATAGGCTCTTTTTCTTCTTCACAGCCTAATTTCTCGTTTATCGGTCTTTTGTCTATTGCACTCGGTGTACCTACACCATGGTCCCCACATCCTAAAACAGGCCCTCAGGCTAGGATATTTGGCGGACCCCCTACCTACCGCTAAGATTAAAGGCAGTATGAAACACTACATTAACGTTTTTCAAATTGTTTTTTAGTTCAAATTAAGGGTACTTAAACAGTGAATTATTGGCGATTTTTAATACATCTACTTTAATAATGGAGCTGTCGAGTATCGACACATAATAATCAAAAAATATATTGCACAATTATATAAGTAATTGAAAATGTTCATGGCCATGAAGTATCTTTTTTTACTATTAAAGCTAATTTATGATGAGTGTTTATCTCACTTATCTGGTCAACCCGATACGCCGGGCCCCCCACAGCCCGGGCCCCCAGGCTAGAGCCCTGTCAGCCCTCCCCAGCCATGACCTACACCACTCCGGGATTCGGGTGGACACCGAGAATTTTTTGACAGTTCCATTAGGGATTGGGTTTCTAAAAAAACCTGACATTAGTGTTTCGAAATTTTCGTGTTAGAAATTAAAATCTAAGAAATTTTTCTAAAAAGGGTGCTGGAGAATTATTACAAATCATTTTTTGCCGTGTTTTTATTTGTCTAAGCCCAAAGGTATAGTTTATTGGCTTTCAATTTCAATGTTTAAAATCATTCAGATAATTTTCATTTTTGGGGGGTGCCAGGGCTCCTTGGGCCCCCCCCCCTGGGTGCGCCACTGATTTTTAGAGTACATACATATCTCTCAAAGAAACGTTTTTCCCATTATTCAGCTTCACTTTTATATATTTAGACTCTATCTGAATCTAACTAGGCTGTCTGCAATATCTTTGATTCTTTACAACAGTCTTTATCTCTATGTGTTTCATGTCAGATTTGGCCGAAAATTAATTATCTATATTATATAATATGTATTAGTCAATTTAGGTAAATTCTTAAAACCATAAACCGTAACCAGATTAACCTGAAAACACAAAATTAATGGGAACTGGCTTACAGTACTGGGTGTAGTATAATAGTAAACGAATATATAATATAATATTATACATTTGTATTATAATAATATGCATTAAAGTTTGTCACGTAACTCGCATTAAATATTTGAGGGCAGTCGGCGCGGTTCGTTTTACTTGGGTTTTATTGCCTGACTCTCATAAAATACATTGCTTCAAAACTTTGATTGACGACATTTAAATTTCTATTTTATTAATCTGTTCTGTGATATTCGTTTTCTCGAAAATTTTCTTTTTTACAACATTTTTATTAGTTCGTATTCTTGTTTGTCCGGTGGTTGTTTGTCCAGTACAAATCTTGCAATCGATTTTTAACTAACTTCCCGACTAGCTAGACATTTGAAACTTTTAGAATATATCAGAACACGATGCCAGTGCATTCTTTTAATACTTTTAGCCATCTTTAAGCAGAATTGAATTCATTTTCAGTTAATTCTGTTTTGTATGGAAAGTTATTTCAGAAAAATCCGTAAAAGGTAAAAGACTATTATTGGTTGCTAAGGGGGTGGTCCTAGCAACTAAATTATTAGTACGTTACTATGGAAATCAAAATGAAATGTCAAAATGACATATCCACAGAACAGATAATAAATAGAATACCGATAAGTTATATTCAATATGCCGCATCTTGAAGCAGGGTTTTGAATGTGTGAGTGTCCTACGAAAATGAAGCATGCGTTATGCACGTGCAATAGTGTGTGTAATACATCAACATTAAATGAGCGTAAATGCATTGACCGAGAGCAGTTTACAGTATTCGACGTAAAACGTATTCTTAACACGTGTGTAAGTTTAACCCGGATTCTTCCTTACTCGAGTCGGTTACCTGCTATCGCCTTACCCGTTATGTATTAATTCCCATTATTTCTGAGTTCCCTGGACATGTCAGTACCTATTCTATATTTGTTTGTTTGTTTGTTTTTTATTTACTTCATATCAAGTACAAGTTTGAGCATATTGAACATAATAATTCAACAGAAAATTACAAAACGTATATAAAAAGTTCTTTTTATCTTGTAATTATTTTATATAAGATACACTACCTCTTAGGTATTTTTTTTTAATTAGAAGTGGCTATTGTAGTGTTTGAGATGTTTCAGTTATTATTAATGTCACAGTAGGTATGCCTTATATTAAATTATCTGTGTTATTTCTCAACCTGAAATTGAATGGGTAATTAATAGCCATCATAAGTCATCAATAACATTATTAACATGAAGGTAGGTAAGTACCGAACTGATTCCGGATCGGAAGTAGACTAATGCCAAATGGAGTCTGCATTGAGATTCTAATGCCTTTGTTTCTCACAATTATTGTGCGAGAATTCTATATGCCTACATTACTGTGGTACTAATCATTGTGAAATAAAAGTTAGTTGTTTCAGGAATAACCTCTCTGATTGTCTGATTTTCAATTTCAATTTACTTATTTTTTAACATCTTTTGGACATTAAAAATTATAATTTTAAGACGTTCACAACATGACATTTAGAAACAAAGAAATATAAAACAGTATTACATAAAAAAAGATAGATAAGTACAGAGATAGATAGTATGTTATTAAACAGTAGAAATGTGTAAATACAAAAAATATAAATTAGATAGGTACAAGAAAGTACACCGGATGAGTTAGACAGACCCTATTTTAAGAATTTATAAAACAACGTCCACCTAT
This sequence comes from Rhyacophila brunnea, assembly GCF_057557595.1. NCBI lineage: Eukaryota > Metazoa > Arthropoda > Insecta > Trichoptera > Rhyacophilidae > Rhyacophila > Rhyacophila brunnea. The sequence continues at coordinate 13,833,516 of NW_028232893.1, read as the reverse complement.
ACTCATACTCACGTAGGTGGAATATATCAACACCCGAAGCAATTTCGTTGAACATGGTTATCGCCCTCCCAATTGGCATTACCTGTGGCAGGTTGGTTCTGCACCTTGGGAGAATAAACAACTGATGGTCTCTATTTCTAAGATAGTTATCAGGGACACACAGGTCAACACTGCCCAGAATGGCAGGGTTCTCATTTATACCTCTATTATGATCTATGTAACATTAATAATAAAACAGAACTATAAATATATTTCAATTGAAGAGTTAACGATTAAAATAGTGTAATGGGGAGGGTGACAGGACTCTAGCCTGAAGGCCCAGCGTTGGGGGTTGACCTGATAAGTGACAAGATAAACATACATAAAAAAATTGCTCTAATGGAGTAAAAAGTCGCCTGCGGCGCAATTATACTTAAAGAGTATTAACATTTTAAAATGTCTAGTTGTGTAAAGCAATTTTTTGATTATTATGTGTTGATATTCGAAAGTCCATAGTTCAAGTGGATTTAGGTATTCAACACTACAAAAAAATCGCTGAGAATACACAGAATACCCTAAATTTTACCTGAAATAATATTTTGAAAACAATTCTGTAGATCGTCCCACTGCCTTTAATTCTAGCGATGGGTAGGGGGGCCTGCCAAAGATCCTGGCCTGGGGGGCCGCTTCAAGATGTGGGGGCTGTGGCATAGGTCAATGTTAAATATGCAATTATAAATTTTACATACGTATTTTCAGCGTTCTGTATATGAGGTTTTATTCTTAAATTGTGTTACATGTATGTACGGTGTGATGAGGACAAGCGAGCGGAAGGCAGTTGATGCCTTCGAAATGTGGTGTTGGCGCCGAATCTATCATATTTCAATCATTCAGAGACTCCAGATAAAGGAGCGGCTCTGGACAGTATGTCTGTTAGAAATAGAATGCCTATAACTTTATATACAAAGCAGTTACCTTAATAGTTGAATCTTTTGATGGTGTAAGAACTGTTTCACATTTACTTCAATCATTTTCCCCCCAATTAATATAATTATGTTATTAATCCGATAATAAATACTTTCGATAACTCATTGTTACAGCATTAATATATCGAATAGTCTCTTAAGTCAACAATGCAACTCTATAATATTATATCTATGATCTCAATAGCAAAGTGAATGTATTCACGACAGCTTCTTACGAAACAAATTATCAGGTACGTAATATAATATATATTGAACGATTTGCGTCATTGTTCGCATATTAATACTAATATGCTGAACACAGCATTACTAGAACAAATCGAGATACTTGTTGCAAACATAGAAAGAAAATGTATATTTCTTGAATACGATTTATAACAAATTAGGTACACACGATTCACGGAAATTGTGTATTACATTATTTTCCCTATTTCGTACCATGTCCCTTCGACTAGTCCAGGGGTCGGCATATGCGGCTCTTGCTTGCGGCTCTTCGGACATATACCCCAATTACACCTCATCTCAAGCAGCCTTATAACTATTGAGTTTATGAGATAGAGAAAAATGTTTTGGTGAAAGTTTTCACCAGTTCAGAGCAAATATAAGACTACACTAGCTTTTATCGTACGTCCTCTCAAAATAAATGTCAATGAACTTAACTTGACACCGTTCGACACAGTGATGATGGTGTACTCCAGATGAAGTTAATAGATTTAAAAAGCAGGGAACTGTGGATCAACAAATTCACAGATCTGACCAGCCGCTTGGAATAACTCGAAAAAGAGAAATTCAATTTGACATCTCAACACAAGTGGATAGCTATACAACAACTGCCTAAAATAGAAACAATAATATTTGATAATGGAATAGTTTTCCTGAAACATATGACGCGTTAAAAAAAACTAGCTTTTGGTATTCCACAATCTTTGGCTCTATATGCGAACAAACATTCTAATCTATGAATCAAATAAAAAATAAACTTAGAAGCAGAATAACAGATGAAAATTTACAATCATATATTCAATGAAAAATAAGTAGCTATTTGCCAGATATAGTACAAAAGCGATGCATGGACGCCGTTCTAATTTTTTTTTAATAAAAAATCATGAACTCCCCCCCCCCCTAAAATTCATAACCATATAGGCCATATACATATGTATGTTACATGTTATATGCGGCTCTCTGGTACCTTTGTTATCCTGTTTTTTTGACAATTTGGCTCTTCTCACTTGACAAACTGCCAACCCCTGGACTAGTCAATGCGTTGAAGGTGTTCAGTGTTCCCTGGAATAAATCTTTAACTCACGGAATTTCAATCGCGGATACTTTTTAGAACCAAGAGCATGCTTTTTTCTAATCCAATTTCTTTATAAAGACATATGATTTCATTGTGATTTTTTAGGGGAATCATTAAATATTCCTATGTAGGTACTTACTTAAGCTGGTATTATAAACCATTCAGAACCATACTCCAACTGCACAACCTTTCTCCAGGTTTTCTATCCTCTCCAGTCGGTCGCACTCAGCCTCTCTAACGTATCTCTTGACGATATCTGCCCATCAGCTTCGAAGGTTTCTGTTTGTATTTCCTTAAACAGCTTACATGAAAGTAAATGATTCTAATTAATACTGACATACAAAACTATGCGAAGAGATCTTCACGTACACAATAAGACGCCACAGTTATTACAACTATCAGGGCTATTATCTATCAGTAACTTCCTTCTCTGTGATATCTCTCCGATGACAATAAATTGTCTTTTATTTAATTCATCGATACCCTAAGTTACTAATTAGGTATGTAATATTGTTAAGAATATTCGATCGATCTAATTTTGACTATTGCAATGTACCTACTCAATTTTATATTATTGATCAACCCCAATTTATCCACCCTATCTAGCTGTGTTACTACACACATATAAACCCTTGTACATGAACTAAGCGTCACTAATATTACTTACTTACTATTTCATATTATTATTTATACTATTGTAAATGATTCTGACATCATTCAACTCGGACCATTCAACTTGTTCAAATTTAACTCACTTCTGCTCACCAAGTTATTTCACTGCGGATCGAACTCTCCTGAGTTCTTTCCCTTTTATTTTTACACCATGTAATTGTAAATTGAGAATTGACGAATAAACATCTCTGAAGATTAATATCCATCGAGTGTTATTACTGACTGGACCACGTGAAGGATCTGGGCCCGTTGGTAAGGATTTCGGTTGCCGAAAATATAACATGGCTACCCAATTGTAATCTAGAAATTACATTTTGATTTGAATGTCAATTTATTCATCATTCGCGATTCTCTTATTTTCTCAAATCATTTTCAGTCCCATCTATCGTCCGCAATCTTGCTCCAATCCTATCCCTCTCTCGCATCGTGGACCATATCATCCAACAGTGGCGAAGGGTGACTTTTGAAAAGAGGTAGGCTGTGGAGATCTGATAAAAAGAACACACCTTTGTCAGGTATACTTTGCGAGAAATAAGAAGATAATACGATATTACTACTAATGAATAGGTACACACTAATGACAACGACACACTAATTTAATAAAACTTCAAAAACTCACTGACGACATAAAATTAATCAGTTTAAATTAAGTACGTATTTTTTCAAAACATTTATAAACATCAAAAATCATTAGATAAAAGTTCTTTTTATTTTAAAAAACAGTCTATATTTATTAATAATCGATTAAACACCATATAAATATTTTTTTAAATTATCTAATTATTAATTATTTAGTTTTAGGCTCTGCGATCGGAGCTTACCTTAATTCATACAATTCGATAGACTGAGCGGGGCTACGTGACGGTAAAGTCCATATGAAAGGCGCTGTGGTATATTTTTTAAAACCTTTGCAGATTGTTTTGTTATTATCTGTGTAATACATTCCTACATATACAGCATCTCTCGTTGGCAAAATAAATTATTTTATAGAATATAATCTAGTGATTATATAAATGAGTCAATATGCAATTAAAAGATATTTTTCTTAAAAAGGTAGGCTTCAAATAATCGCCTAGTATGGAGTCTTCGCCACCGCCATCCAACAACTGTAATAATTTGGGTCTTCCAATACTCTTCCGCTTATAAATCAATACTATGCTTGGTTTCCATATAATAATCGTGAAAGATCGAGAGTCCGTCGAATGAAGTCTTGTTTAAAAAAGTAACCACCATATTATACTCTTTATAATAAATAACAATTCATCATGAACTAGTAGTTTTTACTTCATTTTTTTTTTATTACTAAAATACAACATTGTGTCTAATCCCATTATACTTTAGCAGCGATGCTACATTAGCGTGCCATGATTAGGTGTTCTTACGATAATTAATAGTTGTAATACTTTTTCTTACATTAAGACACAACACGCGTTTTTTAAAATAACGTTTCGTCAATTGACACGGCATCATTCTATACCTGCATACCTTTCTTTACCTTAATGTAAATAATCTAATCATTAAACTCGAACCAAAATTGGGTTACATACCTGTCGACTGTAGTAATTTCTTCGCGCTCTACGGAAAAGTTCTACTTTTTCATATTTCTATAACAGTAAAAAATCATTAGGTATGAAGAATAGGACGTAAAACAAAATTGTATTCTGTATTGCCAGTCGTAATGAAAAAAAAAACAATCGCTAAGCGTGAGTGCGGATTGGTTAGATAAGGTAACACTATTATTTTTAAATTATTCAATGAGGAATGGAACGATTCAGCACCGCCAAATTACTGGGCGAAGGGACAACTGGATGTCGGACATCTGGACAATCTTTTTGATCTTTTTAACGATATATTGAAAGTTTCTGAAATAAATAATCAATATTATGTAATATGGATCAATTTTTAAATATTTTTTAAAACCATGTCTGATTTTAAAAAGATCATTTGAGCTTCCACAGGGTAGGGGTTGTATTAACAGATTGTTTTGTTTTTTTTTGTGAGAAATGGATGTTAGCCAATTACTCAACCACTCACACACGATGTTATAAGCCGACACGTTACCCGCTCGGCCATCGTGGGCGTATTGTAAATATTACTGCACAATATTGCTGTAAGTGAAAGTCAAGGTTCACTATAGTCAAACCGTGACACGAAACTGTAAACTTCGGTGGTAGTGATAGTTATTGGTCATTCATCGAAAGCAATATGAATTATTAACATAAAATGATGCATATTGAAATAAATGACAATAATTTGAATGAAAAATGAAATCGAAATTCTTAATATAGGTAAGAATTACTGGTAGCTGGATATCTACAGTGTCTTCTAGCATCCAATACTAGAGCACTGCGGTACACCAGGCAATGGAAAACCACTTCAATTTTCCTCCTGGAAACCCTAAATGAATATCAAAGCATCTGTGCCACGAAGAACAATAATCGCATGTTAGATATATTTCCGTGTCTCAAAACTCAAGTCCCGCCAAGTGCCTCAATCTATTACTCTTGTGACCGGATATGAAAAGAAAAACATCGGAAAATCGTAACTAAGAAAAAACACTGGGAAGAAAATAAGGCTAATTTTCTTTTGTCTTGTCAGTTGCGGTAATACACAATCGTTATAAACTCACTAGTTAGGTAGCGCATACCAGCATTTCTCAACATTTTTCGAATCAAGGCATACTAATCAAATAATAAAATTTTCCTGCACACATTAATTACGTACTTATAACTTTTTTTCAAACTGCTAAATTAACATTATTTTAGATAAAACCCATTGAGACATTAAATTTTCATATCGACAAGAGTTTTCTATAAAAACTAATAGTGGGCTAGGTATAATAAATTATGGTGGAGAGTTATGACTTTTTTCAGATTATTTTGGTGTATCAAAAAAATCATGTAAATTTCCCAGTTTTTTTTTATTGTATTGCTATTAACAATATACATTATCGCTAGGCGGGGTGGATTTACTGTTGAATGAATGCCTCCCCTTACCTTTTCCACTCTTCTCCGACCCTAGGTTTTCACTGCATATGAACGATATTATTGCTATTGACATATGATGGTCGAGTTAGTAGGGCAGCCATCTATGAAGCCCTGGGTGACGTGCTGAATACCGCGATTGGTCGAAAAAATACACGGTGTTTCTTCAATATGTGTTTGATCCAGTGTAAGAAGAAAAGGGTTGGCCCGTGTAAAATGGTTATTTACTTTTTAACAATTATTTTAATGACATATCAACCCTTCTTTATGAAAATACGTACCTTTAATATATTTGGGTTGATGCATGAAAGAGCTACTTGTCATTCTAGGTCAATCAAGTCAGGTCAGGTAGATTTTTTTAGCATGGATACATGCTTTAGTCTTGACCTGCTGGGCGGATTCGTTACGAAAAATCGCACAGGCGTAACGAAAAATAAAGTCACAAAAGTAGCGCGGCCACGAGAGACTCCAGTCGGCCGCAAACGGCGCTTCGGGAATGACGATGTCATTCGCGCCCCGCAATTTATTTTATTTTCTTTCGAATTTAGATAACCAGCATTCAGAGAATCAGTAGGCAAAGAATGTTCCATGTTTAATAATTTTAGCCGTCAGGGTTTAAGTATTTTTATAGCTGTATTTTTTTATTACGTTTGTTTCAATAAATGGAAACTGCTCTTTTATGGGCCGATCGGAAACCTTGCGAGACCCATCTGAATAAAATTATTGTTTGCAGCACACTGGTATTTCATGGAACGCCGGTTGGGAAACTCTGGACATATACAACGTATATCACATAATTTACGGTAAATCCCAATCCAGAGAAGATATATTAGTGTATCTAACAATATATGCTCAGTAATCGTGGACGTTGTATGTCTGCCGGACGCGGTCGGATGATTTGGAAAGCGACTCATCCAACAAACTACTCCTCTGGTTTACCATAACGTATATCTTCACTCTAATCATCTCGCATCTACATTGCTACATCACGAACTTTATATTAGCGCAAAACTTCTTGAGCCTCGGTAGCGAAAAATAAACAGAACGTGAGACCAAAATTCGTCACGAAATATCATAAAGTATCAAGGCGGCATACTGTTCGAAGAGGTATTCGATTCCAAGGAGGTAAACGGATTTAAAAAGTAAAGACAATTTTTAAAAATAGAACATTCAAAACAATTGAAATTTATTTTCTTCACAGCTCAATGAATTGATTACAATACTTATACAATATGTACGTCATATATCCCGCTTACACGTGTATAGATTTACTGTTCACAGTAAGAAAATGTATGGGTAAACATGTATTATCCTGCAGTTGGAAAGATTGCGTGCATGAATCAAACAAGTTTGAAAGCTTCTGAACCTTCTAAATTTTAACGCGCAAGTAAGATCTGCGCCTGCACAGTAGAACGATAATGGCGAACCTGCCGGTAAAAATATGAACTACTCATTTTGAGGTTAACATATTTTCAATACGTCCTGTCAAATAGTACTATAAAATGACAACACCTGTCTTGCTTACTCTTGAAGAATGAGATTGGAGAGACAGTCAGCACTTTTACGTATAAACAGTTATTGTCATGACAGTTTAAAATAAGCACAATTGCCGACAGTAAATCCATGTACGTATACAGGCGCTAATAATGTCATGCAAAAGTGGCTTTGGTATGAGAAGAAGACAGTTTTATATACTAAAAAAACACAAAATTAATCTTTAGACAATATTAGGAGGCTTAACTTGTAATTTCACGTTTCATATAGATAATAATTTCCATTTAAATGGTCAAAATAAGCCAGGGGGTTGGAGCGGACCCTTTTTTAAGTTGCTCCGCTCCGGGACCAAATACTTCCTGCAGCTTCGCTCCAGGGTATGCTGCGCGCTAATAAAGTTTTAATATGTATACAATATAGTTTTCAAATAAGGTTTATTATTCGTCATTTTCATTATTAATTACATTAAACAAAAACTACAACAAATCGTCTTTCATTATCTGACTCTTCTGTCAAAAAAAGTGAGGTTATTTATCACTAGGCAATGCTTCCGTATTTCAAATAAGTCCAGTATTGCAAAGAGTCAAATATAATATTTTCATTCCATTTTACGAAGAAAATTTTATAAAAAAAAATATCCGGAGCTGTGCAGCACTACAAATTTTCGGTGCTCCGGATAAAACCCCATTGCTCCACTGCTCCGTGCTCTTGCTCCGAGCTCCGCTCCAACGCTTTGAAATAAACAGTTGCAAATCGCAGTAGAATACGCGTTTATATTTTAAAATATAAAATAAGGATTATAATTACGAGGCTTTGCTTATAATATTATATTCTTTGAGTGTTACGTTCTATACAGCTACACTACAGTAGGTAACCTGCCTATAATATGTATGTTTAATAGTATCTACTGTTATTTTCGGCTACAAATCGTTTACCTCCCTCCAAAAGATAGTATTCGCTACTGGCATCCAGATGCTATCGCAAAAGGCGCATCGCATTAGATTATTATGCAACGGTAACAATCATAAAGGCCCGTTCTAGCACGATATCGTTCATCTTTAATTTGCAACAACCAACATCACTGCGAATAATAATTATTACTTACGAAAGCCTGCTTAAAACTTTGTTTGCCAATAACACGGAAACCAACAAAGAATCCATCAATATAAAAATTTAAATTCTGTTATGAAATCATTTATATTATACAGCAAATTAGCCTATTTATAAAGGGAAAACCTTAGATTACTCCCCTTAGGTTAAAGGCAACTGCCCTACATTCTGATCCAGACGTAATTAATACCAGACGAATGAGAGTTTTATAGAGGATTATTTAGGCTTTCCTTGACTGTATTGTTATTTATGTGTTTTTGAGACCAAAATAGCACCCATTGACGAGGTTCATTCAATAATGTATTACACGTTTATGTTAGCCGGATCACACGTTAAAACACGTCTCGACTGCAACACGTCGAATATGTCGATGATAATTTGATGGTCGTCATAAAACATATCTAATTTAATTAAATGTACCTTCGCGTACACCCCGAATGTGACATTTTAGTTTTTTTTTTAAAAACAATTGATGTCGCATGCAACAATTTTCATCCGACATGGAGCATAGATATAATACCAAAATATCGTACCGGCACATGTGCAGGAGCTACTTTTTCATTCATTTAGACTAGTTGCATGACGTCACTGTCCCGGCATGAGCTCTTCTATGCGATTGAAAGAAAGTTGAAATATTACGCTCAGTTTTGATTTATGACTATGCAGGACGATTATTCTTCTTCTTCTTTCACCCTATCACGCCCCAGCATTGGAGCATAGGGCAAGCACAAGTTCGCGCCACTTCCCTCGATCTATCGCCAACTCTCGCGCCTATCGGTATGCTAGACCGGCAACGCGTAGATGATATTACTATCTGTCAATGCCCTATGTAGAACTGATGATGGTGAGAATCTTAATTTATCAAAAGTATTTATTCGAATCAATTCAAACCTGAAATTAAATAAGTAACCATTACAATAAATTATTACACTACCGAAGTTGAATTGCAAATTGCAATAGAATCAGTTGCATCATACTGCAGACTAACATTGGTGAATCAAAGGCTAATATTGCATACACGAGTTGAAATGAGTGGTGTGCAATCCCAAATCAAGAGCCGTGGAAGATTGATATATATATTCCATATTATTTTGATCACAATGATAAAGTACCGACATTCAGCAATAATACATCTATTGTCTTATGACAGAACTAGAGCGGTGTGCATTGAACGTGTAATTATTATATATTATTTTACCGTAACTTCGGTGACATTTTTCAAATTATTCTCTTTGTACTTTAGCTACGTACTGTGTTATAAAAAAGAATACTACGTTTTTATTGATAATTGATGTGTTAGGTTTGGGCGTTCAAAGCCCGGTGCCTGCACCTCCAGCAGTTGCGAAATGCCGCGTCAAAGGATGTGACAATGAGTAAAATATCCATCCTTTAGTCCACTTGACTAACTGGATGAAATTTAAGTTTTTCCTGAGAATCATTGATGTTATCTGGTTACGAAATTTAACTAAAATACTGGCTTAGTTATCTGACAGTTTTACTCATATTAATGATCTGAGTGTTTTCAAGAAAAAGCGATAGATACCTGTACACACTGAAGGCTTCCGAAACATTGAAATTGTCTTTGGCGTTGAATGATTGAAAGAAGCGATCTCTTAATTTTTCTTCACTTCATTGTTAGTAATTAGGGCCCGGATTTATATGCTAGTGCATGTTTTGTTAGGGTGTATGCACAGCTATGAGAGTTGCACAGAAATCTGTTTTGAAAGACACAGAATCCTAAAATAAAATTTTATTGTGCATATAAATGCATATTTCAGACGTTAGAGCATATCTGAGACAATAGTGCATATTTCATAAATACATGCATATTTTAGAGCTTTTGAATTTATAATTTTAGTTTTTATAAATTATTTTATCGAAATATAACTAAGTTAGGAAGGTAGATAGTTTAGATGCACTTGCATTGTTAATGCCATCTCCGAGCTGTGGATTTATCAGAAAAAGTGAAGTCAACTCGGGCACTTTTATTTAAAGTTTGCCCAATCACCTCTATGGACGTTGAGAGGTCATTTTCCGCATATAAACAAAATACTGACAAATACCTATGCGGAAAAATTTAATGCCAGAGCGAAAAAAAAATTGTACGTAATTTTTTTTCGGGCAAAAAACAGAAAACAGTATTTAGGAATAGTTAAGTGTGTCGTTTTTGTTTTTTAAGTTATGTTTGGTTCATATTGCATTTATTATTCAATTATTTGTACTTGTGGAAAAGCTATTTTGAAGATTGTAATTGATTAACTTTAAATTCATTGTTTGTGTTTTTCAGTTCTGCTATCGTATTATGTTGAAAAATTATTAACTAGGTACTTGTTTGTCAGTAATATTGAGTAAAGTGGGTATTTACAAATTTTCCCACAAAAAATGTCAATTTTTAACTGCATATTTCTTCGGTTTTAGTGCATATTTTATTGATTTTAAGTGCATACGTGCATGCATATAATCAAGTTTTTTGTTGCATATAAATCCGTCCCCTATTAATAATATTGGATTTATAACACTTATCTACTATGCATGAAGAAATCATGATTGTGAATGTTTCGATTTGCTCATTAAAATCAAGTAAAAAAAATATTTTATTACATATTTTTTTTCATCTACAGTACTTGTTTTTTTCTCCATCATTCACGTCTACATACCTATTATCCCGGTGTATACCGTGGCGTAACGAACATTAGGTTTCCTTCAAAGTTGTGATGAGAGTGTCCCAGAAGTAACTTTCCAAGGGGAATGGGACGACTGGACTCCGGACAATTGGACGAAGCACTGTCGTAGACACGTATACAGAACGTAGACGAGGTATTTTAATCAGTTTCTATCTACTACTTAGTAGTTTTAATTCATTTTACTCTTAACACATTGTTTTCTTTATTGTGGATTGAGAATTACCATGCCTAAGGCTTTATATAAAATAAAAAAACTCTTTTTTCGTTGGAACTTAAACATATGCACGATTAAATCATTATTTACGTCCGCATATTTACATTCTCACAAACTATTAAATCGTAATATAAATAATAATATTATTTTTTTAAAGTACCTATAAGTACCTAACGTCTATTTATTTTCGAATTCCGTGGCGTCCAGTTGTCCCGGTGCCAATTCGTCCTAGACCCCTTTCCAAGACCTTGGTTGGCGTGCACTAGGACTAGAGTGTGAGTGATTCCTATTCTAATATAATCTCTTTCTTGCTCGACAAACTGAGTAATTTTCTCACATAGATACCATGTCGCATTGGCCGACTGGTCAAACTGAGGGTAGGACCGACTTGAAAGGTTCTTCTCTTTCTCTTCGACATATGGGGACAAAGGATGTGATCGGCATCCTGCAATTCCCCACATAAATTCTATTAGGTGAAGCTGTGAGAACTTGGAAACAACACCGTCGTTAACAGTTAAAAACTGAGAATTTCAATGGTCTAAAATACTACTGAAGTACTGTAATGTTCAAACTGTGATTAAAACAATTAAATTTTTGACAATATTATGAATTCATTTTCAAATGAGATATTTCACTGCTAAGATGCCAAGCGAATTAATCTATTAATTAATTTTAATTAATTCTTGTTCTCTCTATCTTAAGATCTATGACACTACCTAATAGCGGAAATAGAAATCTATGGTTTAGAACGCGCTCATAATTTAAAAGATGACATGTCAAGTTTACGCGCGAAAGTTTTTATTTTTCGGTTCGTTGGGTTGACAGAATGAGATTTTTTTATTGTTTTGTTTTCAACGGACTCATCATTCGTTTAATAATAATTCAGAAAAATGTTAAATTGCTTTTGACATAATAGAGAGAAAAGAAATTTATCTTTTAGATTAACTCAAAAGATATTTTTTAAGTTTTACGAGAATTTAAAAAAAAATCATATTGTTATTTTATATTTTCTTTATCAAGTTCAAAATATGTACTAGAAGGTATAAAAATGACTTCACTAGTCCAAAAGAATTAATAGCTTGCACATCTTGCAACATTACTCATAAGATCAATTTGAATAAAGAATTTTGTTGGATTCATCATGTCTTCACTAAACTTTCCTGCTAAACAAATTCTTTTATCTTCGTCAGGGAATAATTTATGTGTACGAATTTTTGGGGCTCTATTATTTATAGACAATAGTTCTTCCTTATCATCAGACACACAGTAATGTTTCAATTGCATTATGATGCACGTCGCGTACTATCACGCTGTCACGGCGACAAATTTAGTCTATGGTTTTGTCATTTTGCAGAATATTTTGAACGATCACTATCTCTGTAAATTCAATGAAGGAGAACGCCAACTCCAATGTATTAGTATTTTGAACTATTATTCATTATTCTTTCTAATTTCAATTACTTTTACAGTTTCTACGTCTGCGTTAAATTTACTTGCTATATTGCATCCATAGATATTCTGAACAGAATCCAACCTGCAGACCATAGATAATAAACAACATTCTTATAGAAAATACATAGTGCCAACCACTAAAAACAAAAAACACGCGATTTTGACATGAGTCAAAAATGTGTATACATGTAGAAAATGACGTTCATTGAGTCATGCGAGTGTCGATGCAGTGCGGTATGCGTGAGGTGGGCCTATTGTTGTTCTGATGATTTCGGCAAATTTTGCTAATTGACAATGTTCGTTTAATTAAAGGTTCAAAATGTGCTACAGGATAGGAGCATCAGTCTGATTACACACACTTTTTTTCCCGTAGCGGCACCTTACTGTGACGTCAAGTGATAGTACGCGAAGTGCATCATAATATATTTGACACTTATTAATACACACCAAATTTATATGTCACGTTTAACAATTTTTATTTTTCTTCTTCTTCCAGGCGCTAGAACAAGAAAAACACCTGCTGAGAAGGAGACTCCAGGCTACCGAGGAGGAGAGTGAAGCTCGAATGCTGGAGCTGCAGTCGGATGTGCGAGAACTCTCCTCGAAGCTAGACCAAAAAGATACCAACGTCAAACAGGTAAAACTCACTAACATTCAAATTCAATTTTATATTATTTTACATATTATTGTGAACATTACAATTATAAAACGAAGACATTAACATGACATAAAAAAACAAAGAAAATAAGTAAGTCATATAGGTAAGTCAAATGACAAGTAAAGTAAATTCAAATATCACAAAAAAGTATATGGAAATACACCGACCGGACTAAGTATACCTTATGTTTTAATTTTATAAAACAACTAGGTGAAGAACTGTTGGGCGACCCAAATTCCGGTGATTGCGTGTAGAGATGGTTATCGAGAAATCTCGTCTCGATAATTCTCGCGAAATTATATTTTTCAAAATTTTGAGAATTCTCATTTCTCGAGAAATCATCAATGAAATTCTCGAAAAACAACAACAGGGCCACACAAGGCCAACAGCTTAATGGAATTTTTAAGAGAAAATAAAAAAAGGTCCTTACTGTCAATCGGAACGGAAGAGGTAATTTCGTAATAATGTCGATTTCTCGAGATTTCTTGAGAAATCACAAGCATGGCGTGGTCCGCAATGCGCGAGCAATCGGGATTCCGAATGGGTGGTTGATTACGGGAAATAGATCGGACTGGAGACGAGGACATGGGCTGTTGCACCACGAGTCTTGTGATTAATAAACCCGTGTTGCAAGTTGGATAAACTCATCGACTCACTGCATTCATGGCTTAATTTAAAGTGGCCCTGTGGCGAAGTTGATTTGGTGAATGGCATGAATTTCATGATTTGCATAATTACCTTTTCTCTTGTTCTTGCTGCTAAGAAATATTACATACGCAAATATAAACGTTTTCTATAATTTTCTGTTACAAAATAGCAGTAAATAATAGCACCTACCTGCATTAAACTTAATAATAAGGCTTTAAAATGCTGCTCGAACCGAGATATCATTACATTAAATGCTCCATTTGTGTTTGTTGTTCTAATGTTTACTTTCGTAATGGTAAAAATTATTATCGTTGTAGGTAAATAATGCTATAAAATTTGGGTCAAAATCTATGATTACATACCTACTTTATCCGTTGTGAGATTTTCGTCATGAACATTGAGCTAAATATCTCTTTTGGCGCGCTGTAAATTGAGAATTGCAAACAATTCAATGTTATGCTCTAAACAAATTTAACACTTTCAAAATCTTCATAAAAGACCGTCAAATGTCACATTATTTATTAGCATAACTAATGATGAAATAAATATAATAAATCAAACAATCTGAATCTGGTTTTCCATAATGGATTCAGCGTTTATTTGAAGATAATTCAAGACAATTTATGACACGAGGAAGTTATCAATTATTGGTAGTCAACACGCGTTGATATTGTTTCTACGATACGTATTTTTCTCACTTGGTAAGATTTAAAAAGTAAGTTCATTTTGTAACCTAATTGATCGTACACCTTATGATTGGACCCAATCGGCGCCAGTTTGACCAGCTGCTGTTACAGGATGCAGTACATGGTGAAGATTAATCAAATTTAAGAAAATTTAATTTTTGTAATGTTGATTTTACTTAATAATAGATGTAGCTATCATTTTATGACGTTAGCTATATACAGTCTGATATATGTTTTTAAGAATTAATTTATTTATAAAATCTATTTTACAACGTTTTTATTATGTCGTATTCTTATTTTTCCGGTGGTTGTTTATCCAGTACAAATCTTGCAATCGTCTTGCAACTAACTTCTCGACTAGCTAGGGGAATGGGACGATTTGGCACCGCGAACTGGCCTCCGCCGATTGGCCTCCGGTAATTGGCCGCTGGTACAATCGGACGCCGGCCCAATTGGACGCCGACCCAATTCGACGCCGACCCAACTGGCCTCCGGGAGATTGGACGCCGCACAGTTGAATTAAATGCGCAAAGGAATAGACGTACGTTACGATTTGTTGGAGTAAATAAGCAAGTCAGTTTAATATGCTTCTATCTTCTCAGTAGGTGTACCTTATACATTTCGCGCTTGACACATTTTTAATATAGATTGAGAAAAATTATTATGCCTGATGATGTTTATTAAAAGAAAATAATTCTTCCCTCGCTAAAACTTAAAGATGTGCATAATCAATTAATTTATTGTCTATACATGGGTACTTATTTATATTTACAACAAATATTTAAAATAATGTTAGATGTTAGAATGAAAATTACATTATATTTCAGCGTTTTATCGACTTAATATTATAATAAAGCTGAAATATGTATATTATTATGCATAAATGCGTATTTTAAGATAGTATGAAATTACAAACAAAATATTAAGTAAGTTATCTGCTAAGTATAAATGTTTCAGTAGTTTGATTGATAAACTACTTAGGTACTGGATGCCGGATGAAATCCCGAAGGCCGAAATCCCGAATGCTGAAATCCCGAATGGCCGAAATCCCGAAAAATGAAAAAATACAAACATCAATAATTGCGCAATTTTTGCAAGAGACACAAATCCCATTTTTTGTGGAAATATAAAAAATGTAAAATACAAACATCAATAATTGCGCAATCGTGAGCGCAATTTTTGTAAGAGAGACAAATCCCATTTTTTCGGAAAATGGGTTTTTCTGATTGCGCAATTTTTTCAGGAGAGACCATTTTGTAGAACGAACGGATTTTGTGCATCTCACAAAAATTGCGCAATTCACGATTGCGCAATTATTGATGTTTGTATTTTACATTTTTTTTATATTTCCACAAAAAATGGGTTTTTGTGTCTCTTGCAAAAATTGCGCAATTATTGATGTTTGTATTTTTTCATTTTTCGGGATTTCGGCCTTCGGGATTTCAGCAAGAATTATTTTCTTTTAATAAACATCATCAGGCATAATAATTTTTCTCAATCTATATTAAAAATGTGTCAAGCGCGAAATGTATAAGGTACACCTACTGAGAAGATAGAAGCATATTAAACTGACTTGCTTATTTACTCCAACAAATCGTAACGTACGTCTATTCCTTTGCGCATTTAATTCAACTGTGCGGCGTCCAATCTCCCGGAGGCCAGTTGGGTCGGCGTCGAATTGGGTCGGCGTCCAATTGGGCCGGCGTCTGATTGTACCGGCGGCCAATTACCGGAGGCCAATCGGCGGAGGCCAGTTCGCGGTGCCAAATCGTCCTAGACCCACTAGCTAGACATTTAAAACTTTTAAAATATATCAGAACAGGTTGCCAATGCATTCTTTTAATACTTTTTGCCATCTTTAAGTAGAATTGAATTCATTTTCAGTTAATTCTGTTTTGTATGAAAAGTTATTTCGGAAGAAATCCGTAATACAATCCACTAATATTGGTTTCTAGGGGTCTGGGGTCCTAGCAACTAAATTATTAATATATACGTTCGTTACTATGGAAACAAAATGAAATGTCAAAATGACATTTCAGTATTATTTCTATTAAGTACAATTTTTTTTGATCGTTTAAGCTAGTCAAGTTTATATGATTCAACAGAAAAATTAAAAACGTTGTATATTTTACACCGAATGTGCGAAATTAACTATTACATGAAATGCGCAAAATTTTGGCTAATTCATGTAATAGTCAAGCCTGTTGCCTTATTCATGAATTAGGTAAATTTTCTGCTGAGTACATGAATTCGCCAGGGTATGGAATTCTTGAACTGTCAACATGACAGAAGAAAAAGTAAATTTAATACGGATGGTTTTATTAGTTATAATTGGACATAATATAATATTATTATTATTAGGTTAGGTTAGGTTTTGTAATTCTGAATTAAACTATTCAACTGAATGTCCATTTTGAGGTTAGCTATCAAGTGTCAACAAACTATCACAAACATTCAATCGACCATTGCACGTTTGATACCCAAGCACGAATCAAATCGCGAAAATGCTTTTCAATAAAATTCTTCCGTTATCATATTATAGTTTTAGATTTTTTTAGCGCATAGTAAATGGATATGAACGTCATTGTAGGACGACATTTGACACAATTGTTTAGTTTGATTAGTTGCAAAAAATACCACCGGAGCGCGATCATCTATTTTGACCATAGATAATATATGTACATTTTGACCAATGCATGAGCATTTGATACATTTAGTTTAGTTGCAAAAAATACCACCGTAGAGCTACTATCTAATTTGTCCAATACATGAACTAGGCAGAAAAATTACTGCCGAATTCACGCACTCTTCAGATATTTTGTCTAATTCATGAATAAGGCAACGGGCTTGCATTTTTCATGATTTAGGCAAAATTTTGCCCATTTCATGTAATATTCAATTTCGCACATTCGGCGTAACATATATAAAAAGTTCTTTTTATCTTGAAATTATTTATTTAAATTTGTCAAAATAATGATCAATTATTCAGTAGGTATGAGGTTTTTGAGACAGTAAAAAACATATAATGGCCCTTCATCTTCTAAATATCTTGTAGATTATTATATTTATCATCAGTTTTAGTATATTTTTCTTTTATTATTTAGTGCTACGAGTATCATGGACTTTTTATGTACGTCATTTTGTATTTAAAAAAAGGCTAATAAACGCCAATAAACTATATTTGACATGTTTTTTGATTCCTCTGATACCTACATAAAGTTAACTTAAAATATAAGTAAATATTCAATACATATGTAAATTTTAAAGATTTATTTGAATTAAATGAACAATAAATGAGTTACTTATATCAATTTTAGTAATCAGAGTGCCTTTTAAAGTGATTCAGTAAATTCTAATTCTAAATTCAGTAGTTTGCGTTAATTCACCCTGCCTCCATTAAGAGCATACATCAGTGAAACGGCAAATAATTTTCAACAATAGGTGGGACGTAATTTCGCACTCGTTGCGAATCGGAGAGCGATAGTCAAGCTGTGAGCACGTCAATTTGTTTTATGATGGTGTTGGAGGAATATATTCTTAAATCGTGTAAAGATGACTAAAAAACGTTACGCATTTACTCGAAAAAGAAAAGATGTCAACGAATATATTATTATCATTACTCATATAACAATAAACGTAACATTAAATGGACGCATGTTGAATTTTTATGACAGATTATATTTTGTTCGTCTCGCGCCGTTTGCACAACTTGCGCGTTGCGTAGTCACGATGTTTTTAGACCATGCCTCAGCTGAAGTATAGCCTTAATATATCTCACCTCCTGCACTTAATTATGACTTTAAATTATACCAAATATCACCGTCTTACAATATGATAATATTATCTACCTTTCTACCCCTACCATACAGCATTGACAATAATTAAGACCATAGACAAACTTAAATGTAAATTACGGTAACTATACTTCAAAAAGCTCACCAATTGAGCGAAATACGTGTTTAGAAACACTGTCTATAAAATATGGTGACCCATGTTAGATATTTTTCTTTTATTAAATACCCATCGAATATTCATGAGACTTAACAATGGTAAATTCTTATTAATGAAAATACATAACTTTGAAAAACTAAGCACGGCAGAGTGTCATTCCAACTGTCCGGGTGAGTTCCCTTATTCTTTAATATGTCTATAATGTCTATAAATCATACGTTAAGGGGGGACATGCTCAGCGTAGGTCAAAATGGAACTTTTATTACATTTTCAAACCAAAAACAACATTTGAACATGTACCGTTTAAAAAAAAAAAAAAAAAATCGGTTAGGTACATGTTCAAACACGCGCGTTAACATGATCTTACTCCCTACTTCAAATTTAGTTTGTCAATTTATGGCTACGGCCGTATGTTGTAGCTTAACCACTGGGGAATGACAAAAGAAATGGCGTATTTCAAAAAAACACTACCTTATTCTTAGGTCAATAATTATTGTAAAGCAATCATTATTCGTAGTATGTTTATCACACTTGAATGGTCAAAAACATAGCATATAATAAGTATCTTTAGAATTATCTTCAAATGTGTTAATTTTGCCCATTTTTGAATAATAAAATGCCAAATTCTTGTCAAATCTGGGATCACAGAGATTATCAATATATTTTTTATCGTAAATATTTTACAAAAATAATCTCGTCATAAATTATACTAATGGTTTTATAAATGCGTTTAAAAATTAATAAATGTAAAAAATCTTAACACCGCTGCACATTCATGTACTGAAATATGACTATATTCTAAAACATTAGAGCGAGAGGTTTAAAAGAACACTATTTTATGTAATAAAAATACTTTTTGCAGTCATCAAATGTTTAAAATAAATATAAAGGATAACAAGGCTTCAAAATTATATAAATATGTTATCTACAACGTTTAAGGAATGTCCAGGATCATGGTTTTAAAATGCAATAAAAGCTCTATTTTGACCTACGCTGAGCACGTCCACCCTTAACAGAGGAGTTTCAAATTGAACTACCTAATTGAAAACAGCTATTGTAATTAATCATGTTAAACAATATGTAATCATATTGTAGTAATCACAAGTTTTGTCATTAA
Organism: Rhyacophila brunnea; assembly: GCF_057557595.1. Lineage (NCBI taxonomy): Eukaryota > Metazoa > Arthropoda > Insecta > Trichoptera > Rhyacophilidae > Rhyacophila > Rhyacophila brunnea. The sequence continues at coordinate 13,813,587 of NW_028232893.1, read as the reverse complement.
CGGAACCTTTGGACCAATATTAAATATCTAGGAACATGGGTAAATGAGAAATGTACCTTCGGGTATTAGTTTGCCGTTGTGTTATCAAAATCCTTGTATTTAGATTTCATGGTGGTAGGTATGGACGACATACCAAGTAATTTCACAAAGAGTTAACGCTTTTGAGATGTGGGTAAATGTCATGCCCCCCACATTCTGAAGCGGACCCTCAAGCTAGGATGCTTGGCGGGTCCCCCTACCTATCGCTAAGGGTAAAATCAGTGTGACGCGCTGCAGTAGCGTTATCCAAGTGGTGTATTTTTAGCGATTTTTTATATTTTTAATATGTACCTACATCCATTTGAATAATAGAGTTGTCGAGTATCAGCACACAGTACACAATTGCATCGCACAACCAAGTTTTAATTATTAATATCATTAAAGTAAAATTTAATAGCGCCGCAGGCGACTTTTTTTACTATTAGAGAAAAATTCTGATCTGTGTTTATTTCACTTATCTAGTCGGTTCGTCACGCCGGGCCTTTCCTGAGCCCGGGCCCCCAGGCTAGAGCCCTGTCAGCCCCCCCCCCTTTGTGGGGACCATGGTAAATGTATCCTCAAAATTTCTTGAACAGACAGCGTAATAAATGTTGCTGTGTAGTATATAAAACAACTATATTAACTTGGTCACATGAGAGGATAAAACTACAGCTTTCCTCAACTTTCCAAGGAAATATCAACAGGCAATATAGCAGAGGAAAACGTCACATTTTTTGGCTTATGAAGCTTCATCAAACTGTTCGGAGTAGCAGATGATAGAGCGAAGTCCTCTGATAGGGGGTAGTCCGGGAACAATCATAACATTACTTACATCAGTGTTCCCCAACATTTTTACACCTGCAGACTGCAGGTAAAAAAGGGAAAAAAATTTCGCGGACCACAAATACTGAAATAAAAATGGTTTTTTACGTAATATTTTTTTAATCTTATATTGTAACAGACGGATATAACTATAACTAACAAATATACATATTATAACAGCCTGGTACAATTAAAATTTAACAAAAACAATGGGTTTTTTTCAACAAACTAATGCGAAACCTGCTGTTGCATCTTTGCTAATATATTAGATATTCTTGGCTGCAGTGCTGTCTCTGACAGTCGAAGTGCTGCATTCACGTCCAGTATATTCCTTTGTTTCGATTTTATTGACGACACGGACGAAAATGCTTTTTCGCATGAATATGTTGTTGAAAATGACACCAATAAATAATTTATAGCTTTACAGCTAAAAAATGGATATTCATCTTCCAAAACTATGGAAATAATTTAATGTCCCTTGGGTGGCCCGGTACCATTTGATCCACGGACCGGAAATTGGGGACCACTGACTTATATAATTACAGATGGCATCAGGTGTCAAATTTGCATGACTGTTCCAAATACCTTGAAGAAACATGCAAGACTATTGCCAAGTTCCGAAGCTCATTAAGAAAAAATAACTTACTATAAAATGACAATGAACTGGGTTCAATGGAACTCTAAATCTAATAAAAATAATCATTTATTTCATTTAACCAACGTTAAAAGGCATATCACTGCTGCAATGAAGAACATTGCGAAATTTAAAATGTTGATTTTACCATTAAACGAAAGGCTATTTTGTTGATGATACAAATCTATCAAATCTTTCCTAACAGTTACCATGCAACAATGTGCACTTGGTATTCAACGTGTTGTGATCAATGACATTAATATGGACGAATCATCTGGAAAAGAAAATGACACTCACTTTATTGTCGGGTCTGCCGAATGGCATAATCTGTTCTAACGCCATTACAATAAAGGTGAGAGTGCTATAAATTCCTGATGCTTTTTGTTGGGTCTGCCGAATGGTTCGGTTCGAACGGGTTCGCTCAAATGAACATTTACATTAGAAACACTGTTCTAACGCCATTACAATAAAGGTCATATTGCTATAAATTCCCGATGCGTAATATCGCATAATGGAAATTGCGTGACGTCTACCTATACATGCGAATGCGCGAATTTACTTGCTAGCTACTGTGTTGAGTGCGTCGTCCATTAATAATGTCATTGGTTGTGATCAATCAAATTGTATACCTACAATTAAACTCTTTACTTGGTTTCAACAGAAATTGCAACAGCAGGTTTCTATTAATTTACAACAATTAATTTATGATTACACCGATAAATGGGACATTGGAGTTAATGGTCCCTCCAAACTACACCCCCCCCTCACCTACATTTGTCTACAAATAATTGACATATCCTCATGACTGGGAATATTTCAGGAGTAGTTATCAAATACTGAGGTCACCACGCACTCAATTGTGCTCTATACTGAATATACACGGCTTGAGGGCCCATTGGATAGAGTACATAGAAACAGCAAATTTCACTAAAATAACATAAGCTAATACAAAATTCAAAATACAAAAATGCCCACGGTGGCCACGCGGCTTAAGCGTTGGACTATCACGCCGTGGGTCCCAGGTTCGAATCCTGGATCTGGCAAGTACACATATTGTTTTTCAATTTGTGTGTAAGTCAGGGTATGGACCTAATAGGTTGAGCAAGTGGCTGACATCCATTTCTCGTAAAAAACAAAATCTGTTAATACAAACCTCTACTCTGTAGAGGCCCATATGATCCTATTAGGATCGGACATGGTCGAAAAAAAAATACGAAATTGCCGAACAATTTAAGTAAAGAGATCATCACGTTGATAATATGCTGTCGAAATTTTCTAAATGCAATAAAATTTGCCTTTGTGGTGACCAAGTCGGACGATGCATACTACAATTACATCCTACTTCATACATTTTATCCAGGTCTATCTAAGCCCACTTCTCTCCAGTTTTGTACGCCCAATATCTTTAAATCAAACTCAATGCTATTCTTCCATTTTGTACGAGTTCGTGTGTAGTTAAATAAATAAACATAATTTTAAAACACGTCCGAAACTTAGCTATTAAGTATAAAAAAATACGGTGACAGACAGGAACATCATATCCATCGGATTCCAGTAAACGTGCTTTTCTAAATTAGTCACCTATTTCCTACCTATCTAATTATGACAAAATTAACTAGTATTCACGTAACGAAAGTGTTTCATAAAGTTTGCTAAAATCGCCTCTGTTAAACCGTAAATATATTTGTGTAACAATTTTCTATGAAAATGTGGTAATCAGTTTAATTAATTATAACAAACGTCAATACGTAAATTCTGATTCGTTTCACTTACCGAACGCAAGTGATTATTATATAATATAATTTATATTCACTGCTGAAAGTGTATCTAATGGTATTGACACTCCGTTCGCCGCTGACGATATACAAATGATAATCAATCGAGAGTTGATTGATCACCATAGCAATTGCCAATTTCATTTTAATATTATCTACATTCTACATCATACAATATAACCGATTTACAGTATACATTACCATTGTTTTTCTTGCCAGGTCCGATATTTTTTCATTCATTGTCATAATTCATAATATACCTACTTAATTACATAGTTAAATTAAAGAAAATTTAATTAGAACTAATTAATTTATTTTATCCATCTAAACCCGTCGCAATTTTATAGATATTTTTTATTATTATATTACATAAATAAAATAATGATTGCAAATCACTAAGGGTCCATATGCGCCACGTAGGTCAAAATGGAGCTTTTATGGTATTTTCAGAGCATAAGCCTGGACATTCCTTAAACGTTGTAGATAATCTATTTAACTATATAATTTTGAAGCCTTATTATCCTTTATATTTATTTTAAACATTTTATGACTGCATAAAGGATTTTTATTACACACCTTACATATACTTTGCAGCCTTAGACCTCTAGGCCACCGTGCTTGTCGCGATTATGTATTCCAATCCCGGGATCCTGAGCTATTATCGATACCTACAAATCTCGGGATTGATAAACATAATCCCGAAGCTTTTGGTATTATTTTTTTTTATCAATTTTTATGGGAAATAAAATAAAAACGAAAATATGACAAAAAAAATACTTTTAAGAACAAATAACTACATCAGAAATAAACTGAGTTTGAATAAAGTTTGATTTATACCCATGTGTAAGTTGCCGATTCATTTTATTTTTTCACATAAATTAATAAAAATGAGAAAGATTAGAAAAAAACAATGCTTCGCACTATTAACAAAGTAATTCCACCATGATCTCATACGTTTTACGGCAGTTGCATATTTGGCTGACTAATTAGATTTATGAAGCGGAAAGGCCATAAGTACACCATGATTTGCTTTACTATTTTAAATCTCGCTAACCCATTCATTAAGTCTTTACTATCAGAAACAGCAATCTCATATTAAATTCACATTATTATTTATATTACAATATTATTTACTCCATTAAACTTATATATTTCCAAGATTGAACGTATACAATATTAACAATAAATTTCAAATAGTATAAATTATACTAGATTTATTTTTGACCGATTTTATTAATGTTATTTGTAAATTTTAAAAAAATTATGTTAACAATCGAAAAAAATGCCAATTCCAAGACCAGTCCCGGGATCAGAATTTTGGCTCGGGATTGGATTCCCTAGTCGCGATGATGTGAAAAATTATAATAAAATAGTAATGGTAACATATCTGCGTTACATTCGAATTTATGCACACAATTTTAATATTGCGTCGAGCGGTAAAACATATACATGTTAAAATCGAAGAAATCTTTTTCATTGTCTCAATTATCCAATAATAAGTCACAATTTTTGTCAACGAGAATAGTATACACCTAATATTATTTTGTTTTATTCTTTACGCACTAAGTAGTACCTGTCGGGTGCAGGCGACATTTCTTCACTATGATATTGTAATACCTTAGTTTCATGGCCGCCTAATATCGGACGTGGGAAAATGTCGAAATAATATTGTATTAAGTAGCCGTAATATTATTTTTCTTACAATAAAAACTAAATAAACGCGGTGTGACTTGCACAAAGCCACGTGGTTGTAATAACGTTGGTTGTAACAAATGGTTGTTTTGTGTTATTAAAAAAAATAATATTACCAGTTACTCAAGATTATAATCAGCTAACTACTCTGTCTACTATAAATTCTTATCAACTCAAATATCTTTGGGTATCTTTGAGTGTATATGTTTATTTATTTCTTAATAAGTATATTTATCACTTGGTATTCACCACAAAAGCACAGAGTAAATGAAGGGGAGAATTTAAAATTGGTTAAAAAAATAGTGTTCATTAAAATATCTTTTAAATTGGTTTGGTGCATATTTTTGGCTTGTTTATATAAAACTCTTTCAATATTACAAATTGATTTCAAGGTAAGTACCATTTTTTTACATTTGGACGGACATATTATACAAAACAATTTAACTGATTTAGCAAACAAAACGTAAACGTAGGTACGTACAGCAATCTGTTTCCGATACAACAGCTTACTGTGAAGTATAATACGGCGAACTGTATACGTACAATTTTCCGGACACGAATTTTTACACTCACATTTGATAAAACTCGCCATCTGAACGAAACATGTATGGTAAATAGTTTATTTCATAAATTATAATGAATTACCCAAGCTCCACTATAGTCACTAAATATGAAGCTATAAACTCCGATGGTAGTGCTAGTTCTCGCTCATATTTTGAATGCAATAAGGTAAACTGTCTATAGAAAATGTGGATTGTTGTACCTTTATTGAAATAAGTGGTAATAATTTTAACGAATTATGAAATTGAAAATGTTCATTTACTGCAAACAGGTTACCGTATATCATATTATATCATTCGAAGATAATCAATAACTAGCACTACCATCGTAATTCAAAATTCGGAGCCACGTCCTGGATACAGTCGGCATTGTTAATTACCATCAAAATACACGCTGATTATCTCAAGAATTGGCAGCGCTCGGAATGGAAAGTTTTACGAACCAGATCACTCAATAATTTCAAAAACATATATCAACATAGTTATTTAATTTTATAAAAATAAATCTGTTAGATTTTTGTTATATTATGGCCTATCTAGCTCGGGTAGTCAAATTAATTATTTCACTAGCCGTAGCGATCATTTTGGGAATTTCATGAACCGGAACGGCGCTCCTGTGGCCTCCGGTCCATTTCAAGCTCTGCGAATTATTAAACATGTCTCCGGTATAAATTTAATATATTTCAAACATAATTTTCATAATTAGTATTTCTCTGATGTCTTTCAAATTATATAATATTATATTCAACAACACTTCCAATAATCATTTACCATGATTGTACGTGGATAAATTATTATTATGTTTGCTTGTATAATAAAAAATGATTTACATTTAATTGCCGTAGGTATCTATTATTATAAAAGACCGTTTTCAAAACAATTACTACCTTTCCCTTTTATGTCATTTATCCATCAAAACTATTCTTAAAATTGTTTATTTCACAATACTAATAGTAGTATTAATGTATACTTATTTGTATTTTTTTCAAATCACTCTCTTTTTAATTGTAATTATAAAGATACTCTTACTTTTAGAATAGCTCGAAGCATTGAATGAAATAATAATTTAATTATCAAAACAATCGCAAGAATATAGTAATTTAATTTATTATATTATGAGACATAATAGAGGCGCCCTTTAATTTTCTGATTTTAATTAAATATAATAAATGGTTTGATAATAATATTACTATACAAAATGGGGCAGGTGGAGTAGTGTCCCATGGGCCTAACAATTTTAGGGGCCACGACGTTCAAATATGTTAGAAAATAATTATAACTTATTTTAACACAATATGATTAACAGTATTAACACAGAGTTAACAATAACGCTCCGATTTGTTTAAACCGTGCAACAGATTAAAATCTCTCTGCCAAATGTAACTAAATAGACTAGCAACGTTAAGCATATATTTACAGATATTGTATGTTTGATTAAGTATTCTGCAATCTACTTTAATGATACAATTAAACTGTATGTCTGTCACTTTAAAATGTATACTTTTGGATCGGCATTTTGATTATTGTAATAACCAACTACAAAAACAACAATGATAGCTAACAATATTAAGGACAATTTGAGTTTGAATAATGAAAGATCATTCGAGATACTTTTTTAAATATGTATACACATCAATATCAATTAATACTCTAGTTTTATACAGAAACAACTCAAAATTTTAAGGTTTTCATGCAAAATGATTTATCTTGTATAATACAGTAATAAACAAGTTAAAAATTCTCGAATTTGTTATAAAATATAATAGCACTTTCTAGAATAAATAATTAATTTAATTCTATACGGAATGACTGAGTTGACTAAATATAAAATATAGATTTCCCTAAAAAAAAGGTCTGTAAATCGAGATGACAATATTTGTATAAAAATTTCAAACTTGATTATCTTAGAATAAGGCTTTTTGAGCTGTTTCCATTTAGAACTATGGTAGAAATATTTGCAAATAGGTATTAGGTACGTTACTTATATTTTATATTAAAAATAAATTTGTAAACTAAGATGTTTCTTACACAATTGTTAAATGTCAAAACATATTACATTTCTCATGATATATTATTTTATTTCCCTCGTTTTTTTTAATTCTGATAAAAAAATCTTACAATTTTCCTATAAATTGTTTCCATGCACAGAAAAAACTTGAAAAAGATTGTTCAGTTGATTTATATATTTAAATAAAAAAATAACTTGATACTACATTTTTTTAATGTTTGAAGCTGCTAAGCGGTCAGTTTATTATATTTGGATCGTTTTAATTATGGATAATAACTCGTAAACAATATTATAATTAATATATTTCATATAACAATTTATTTTAGATTAACACAAAATACAATTATTCGAGAAATTACTTTAGATTTTTAATATAACGGAGGGGCAGGATTTCCAGTTCCGCTACTGGTAGATATTCAATTTGGTATTAGAAAAAATACCGTACATAATACGCACTAGTCACGCGTCCATAAGAAAAAAACGTGCGTACAAAATACTTTGGCTAATTGTTTTAATTAGATTAAAACCAAATAAGTGAAAAACGCCTCCAGAGAATTGATACTAAGCACTAAGCTAATAAACATTATTGATCCAATAAAGAAAATTATTCTAACCGCGATTGAGTATTTAAAATCGACGTAATCTATTATGTTACGGAAGAAAAACGTGTTGAACTTTGATTAATACCGTCAGTGAACCTATTCTATACACAAGGCGGCTATCGCCGGCTAAAGTGACAAGTCATGTTGTGAACGTCTTAAACTTATAATTTGTAATGTCCACAATATGTAAAAATAAATAAATTGAAATTGAAATTGAAATTGAAATTGAAATTGAATAATAACACTTTATCATATTTATGTATTGAGGTATTATAATTGTTACAATAAGTTAGCCTTCTAATCTGTTAAAACTGTCAAGAGAGGGGCTGTTCAGTTTTCTGTCATTTTCCAAATTTTTCATTTCACATATAAATATTGAAAATTACAATCAATATTGTTTTACACGTGTTTAAGTTTATCTCATATTTCTCTACATTTGAGAATCATGCCGTCGTACAACCATACCAAGAATGCAACCCACTTCCCTTATTTGGTAGATCTATTACGATTCGTCGCCGGGACAATTGGGCGCTACGCAATCGAATGAAATTCTAAAAAAATAGACGTTCGTGAATTATAGATATTTTTTAAATATATATTTAATACTTAGGTACTTATGTATTATTTAATAGTACAGTAATAATACAGTGATGTCACAGCATGCGTGAAACTCCACAAACGGCCGTGTAAATTCCCCATTAACAAAGGTGTCCGGCAAGGTGATACCATTTCACCTAAACTATTCACCGCTACTCTTGAGGACTTATTTAGGAAACTTGATTGGTAGGAAAAAGATGTTCCAATTAATGGGGAGCACCTCAGTCACCTGCGCTTTGCAAATGATATTGTTATACTTTCACAAGACCCGAAAGACCTCCAAGGTAGAATGCAAGAGCTCACGGATGTCAGTCAAACGGTCGGCCTAAAGATGAACGTCTCAAAGACAAAAGTGATGAGGATCTGTTTTTCGGACCCTGCGATTACCTGTATTAATGGCACCCAACTAAAGCAAGTCAGCAGCTACGTCTATCTCGGACAGCAGGAGTCCATAGACGGAAGCATGCACGATGAAATTGCTCGAAGAACAAAGCTGGGATGGAGTGCTTTCGGACGTCTGAATAGTATCTTCAAGAGTGACCTACCATTATGTCTTAAGCATAGGGTGTTCGACCAATGTGTGCTACCCATGCTCACGTATGGCTGCGAGACGTGGACCCTCAACACGAGAGATGTCCAAAGGCTAAGATTCGCACAGCGAGGCATGGAGAAGTGCATGTTGGGCATCACGCGAAAGGACCGTAAGAGAAACGAATGGGTTAGGAAGCAGACAGGAGTACGCCATGTAATAGACGTTGCCAAACAGCTGAAATGGAGATGGAAGAGAGTCGCCGAAAGGACGGCCGCTGGACATACCGTCATCCAGTGGTACCCAAGGGGCACGAAACGAAACGATTGACGAACTGGTAAAGTTCGGCGGAAATACGTGGCAGCGAACGACACAGGACCGAGAGAGTTGGAAAAAGCTTGGGGAGGCCTTCATCCAGCAGTGGATTGACCCCGGCTGATGATGATGATATTATTTAATACTTGGTGAAAATTTAAATATGCACACGTAAATAATGATTTAATTGTGCATATGTTTAAGTTCAAACGAGAAGAAAGATATTTTATTTTTATGACAATCAATTAAAACTACGAAGTAGTAGATAGAAACTTATTAAACTTCCTCGTATACTTTGTGTATCAAATTGTAACGAACGTATATTTATTTCATTAATGAACGTTATTTCATTCGATAGTGTGGCGCCCTCTTGTCCTGGCACCCAGTTGTCCCAGTGCCTATTTGGTATTCGCTGCCTCTGATAAATTATTTTGTGGTATTCGTATAATAATTATTGTCATTTCAGTTTCGAATTCGGCTCTGAAATTTAACTTCATTTTCTGTGCGTTTATTCGTGTAGGTACGTTTCCTCCATAATAAAAAAACTCCATTATACATATTTACATAAAGATGTTCTGAATATCGTGTACTTAAAAATTATGTTGAAATCTATTTACACTGTTATTAATACATCGCTATGTTAATAGAGATAAGGCAGGGTATTGATTATTCCGTTGGACGATATTTTACCCAGCGTTGAGTAAAAAGGTTTATTCGGTAACCTTAGCAACCATTTATTTTCATTGTACGTGCATGTTCAATTTTAACGGATTTTTAATTCAATTGTTATTATGACAATGTGTTCTAGATATATGACTAGATAGAAAACCATCCGATTATGATCGAAAAAATATATAAAGTGTTGTTAAATTATTAGCAACTTTATGCTGATATTTATAATTTAGGAACGTGCCTCATGTAAAATAACAGACAAATATTGCAAAAAATCTCCCTATAAATTTGGTACCGAGTTCCAATATATATTTTTTTACTACTAACAAGAAAAATGTCTTTCAAATGGCCTAAACGTCTTGTAAAACTTTAAACCTTCCAATAAATTTCATGCTTTGCGAAATTTTGTTCTCCATTATTTTAATTCTTCTTTCGACCATGTCCAATTATAATAGGATCATATGGGTCTCCGAGTAGAGGTTTGTATTGACAGAATTTGTTTTTTACGAGAAATGGATGTCAGCCACTTGTTCAACCTATTAGGTCCATACCCTGACATCCACATATTGGAAAATAATATGTGTACTTGCCAGACCCAGGATTCGAACCTGGGACCCACGGCGTTATAGTCCATCGCTTAAGCAGCGCGGCCACCGTGGGAAAATTTTAATTAACCATCACAAAATATAACACTTTTGCTTGTTATCACGAGGGATGGTTTCCAATCCTGGTGTCTTGAATTAACATGCGCATATCAATTACCTACGTGGTAGCAGCAATGATTTATTCAGGCTCGTAACCGTTTCCTCGTTTCGAGCCTATCAGCCACCATTAGCGAGGGGTGCAAGACTAGTCAATGCGCTCCCCAAAGACGTAGACATTTTAGATTACGTACTATGTATTTTGTATTAAATTTTTATTTTTCTGTATAAATTATACTGAAGTAGGTACTTAATATTTTTTATATTCTATTCTTCTCTCTTGTGATGGTCATATTTGTTATAATGTAAATCTCATGTTGTGCACGTCTTGAATTTAGATTTGTTACGTCCACAATGTTTTGTTTTCTTAAATAAATAAATAAATAATATTCTCGTATAATTTAATTATTTTAGTAATTTAATTACTTTTTCAGTGCCTCATCTGTCGTGCCATCATTTGATTTCAAAATGTTGTTTTTAAATTTGGAACTACGCAGAAGATCCATGCAAAATGTCGTTTTTTTTTATTTAAAATTGAATTATGTATTAGATTATTAATATGTCATATTATGTTATGTTATGACACTCTTTTAATCCTCAGCACCTCAATTATAGTAGATATACATAAATTCTAGTGGTAGAGAGTTTATGGCTGACAAATTACTGTTTCTTAATTAAGAAAAAAATGCTATTTGGTATAAAGATACAAATTGATTTTGTGTTTCACCGAGCGACAGAATGACTTACTTATGTGGGCATTACAATATTGTTTCCTTTAATATAATATATTATTTTAGTTTCATAATGAGAATCCATTAATACCTATACGTCGCAATATAGGCACATACCTACACAGACGTTTACAACATGAAAATTGTAGAGATAGATTGATATATCACATAATTTATAACACAATAGAGCAATGATTTCCTCTTAGCTGTCATTTGTCATGTTTTCTTTTTTCCAGTCAGTTTTTCTGTCATATTTTCTTTTATTCCCATCCTTTAGCCTTCTAACTATTCAGCCTTTATATTTATTATACCGTCAAATTATGAAATGGATTTCGTCCGGAAAAAGGTTATAATATGTGGGCGACATCTCTTAACGTTTACTTTGACATAATATAACAAAATAATTTATTATAACGAGAATTTTTTTTAAATATAGGTATCTGGTATATCATACTAGTGGCCAGTTGGGCTATCTTTGTTATGCGTATAAAATTGAACGCAATCTTTAATTTCCATTATTTTTTAAAGTAAATCGACTACATCCATGTTACTTACATTTTTATCTGGAAATTGTCCATGAGGAATCGATTAACGAACGTTAATGTCTTCGTCGATTAACAAAAAAAGTTAGTTTTATGGAAACTCCATGTTTCAAGTACCGCACCGCCACCAAATTTACACATTTTTTTTTACAAATTAACAAATTAACACCTTAACACTGAATATCAACTCTCCGTGCATACGGAAATAGGCGAAAAATCTTTTTTAGCGAGACCCAAAGCTTATCTTTTGATATTATACTAATTACTAGGTAATATACCTCCATAATTGCCACAAATAGTATACATTAAATAATTTTCCATTCGAAAGTATTGAATTGACAGTGCGAATAACTTATCATCCCATGATGGATCCTGCTTTCCTCCATCTGTGACCGCTTTCCAATTCGATATAAAATCGGTAACTTCATCTAACCTCTTCTTCTACACTATTGGATCGCCCCACATTATTCGTTTTTCTAATTTATTGCCGTTCGGCGCACATGACCTCGCCAGCGCAGTCTCCCAATCCTAATCGATGGAGCTGCGATGATATTTTTCTACAGATCATAGATCTCATCATTATGTCTAATCCTTTATATTTTTTTCTTTCAAAAACGTTTACCGGATTTACACTTATAAAGGCATTGGGCTAACAAATATTACCCCACATTAATATTTCTTATTTCGTGACAATGTAGACAATAACATGATATTTCGTTTTGGCAATTTAATCTATATATATAAAGAATAATATCTATAAAGAATATAATCTATATCTACTAGCCCCACGATGGCCGAGCGTCAAAGGCATCGGTTTATAATGTCGTGGGTCCCAGGTTCGAATCGTGAGTCTAGCAAATACACATATTGTTTTTCAATGTATGTTTGGAGTCAGAGTATGGACCTTATAATTTGAGCAAGTGGCTAACATCAATTTCTCGTAAAAACAAAAATCTGTTAATACAAACCAGCACAGTCCACTCCATGGAGACACATAATAATATTATGATCTTCTTTTGATCCCTTATGGTCAAAAAAATCTAAAAATTTTTCTCTAATTTTCTAGAAACTATAAAATCACACTTTTGTATACTTATATGCTGCAAAGTTTTTATGTGTATTATTACAAAATCTGGTTCCGGGGGTTTTATTAATTTGGGGGTCCTGGGCTAATCTCTTTAGCCCTTTGGTAAATGCCACCTTACGGCTCGTTTATTTTGCATAGATCTTGTTCAGGTTTTTGCGTCATTAAAACTAGTTTAGATCAATTCAATGACAGTGTCCATAAACCTTTCTAGAAAATGTATGTCAATAAATAAGTTTCATAAATTAAGATATAATATATGCTTCGTCCTTTCCTTATGACTGATGCACTGTCTCAGTGCAACCGACGGTCATCGCCGATGATAGATTGTTCCATATAGTATTCTAATATAGTATCTTCTTCTTTTTCCTCCAGAGCGAACGAGAGAAGACGACGTTGATAACAGAACTTACTGCTCAGAACAATAGGCTCACGAATCAGCTGAAGGAAGCGTCAGTCCAAGAAATACAGCTCACCGCACAACTACAGGGTCTGAAGGATCAATGCTCTATGAGGAAAACAAGTTTACAGGTGAGACCAATGAAGGAGAAGCGTTCACTATAATTTAGTCAGGTTATGTGAAAGTCGTTTTTGAATTAACTACGAAGAAGTCTATGTAACCTCCTCGTTTCACTTTGTGGGAATTTACAAAACAACTGACAGCATCCACCAGAAGGCTTGCAGAGGATGAGTAAAACTGATGGCTGATCTAGAAAGTCACAATACCAATTCCGGAGTGGTCACAATCCTTAACCACGGGGGTTACGATGAGGAAGAGTGATTAAAATCTTTCCGTCATTCGAGAATAAATATTTTAAGAGATGGTTTTTTTTTATTTTTTGAATTTGGGGACCTCTCATCAGAGCGTTGGCTTATTCCCGCGCACTCTGAGTATTGGCAAATATGTCCTGGTTAGAGTAGATACCTAATTAAGTTGTAGGTTATAATCCTTACTGATCCAGAACACTATTATACGTACATTTTTAACTCCAATCTAATATGTCAACAATATTTGGAATACATAGTAGTAACCCCATCATTTTCTGTACAGGACCACGTGAGCAGCTTAGAAACCCTAAAAGAAGAACTCCAAATAACATCCGACAAGAAGACAGAGTTGGAGAGAAGACTTCAGACAGCTCTCAGCGACAGAGACAGTCTTCAGCAACAACTCGAAGAAGCCTGCGATCGAGTTGCCATGCTTGAGAGACACATCAGAGAACAAGTAAGACATTTCTATATAGCTATTATTTTCCGAAGATTAGAATCTGGTGATTATATTTATTTTGTTAATAATATGTAAATTACGAAGACAATTGCATTAGTTACTGTCCGACAACAAGATCTCGTCCGATAACCGGAAGTTGCTGTAGTCGCATTTGGAAGACTTCTCAGTGACGTACCTGTCATGGCGACAACGCGTGTTTAAATAATATCTCGACTCTCTTTTTAGATGCGACTCTTTTTCTTCTTCGCAATAAACCAAAAGTTTACTAATAATAATTTTAAAAGTCACTCCCTATCTCTTTATATATATTTTTATTATAAAAAGCATCAGTTTTTTTTTTGATTGACATCAAAAGTTGATAGATCCGTACTCCACGGAAGCGTAAAATGAAATGATAAATTTAGGGGCGTTCCTCATTTGAAACGGTAGTACGATTAACTGCATAGGATGGGGTTTGTTAGTTCACAGTTTTAACACGTAGACAAGAAGTTCTTGTTCGACAATACAAAGAAAATTAAACAGAACCGCTATCTTTTGCAGGAATTAAAATATCAAAACTCCTTCACGGACATGGAGAGGCTCCAGCGCGAGAACACAACGCTGGCGGAGCGCCTGGGTGGAGGATCGGCCACTCCCATCGGAGGCATGACCGGATCGGGCGTCTTCGGACCTCGACGAACCTTACTGGCCGAGATGGAGACGGACGCGGCTGGTGAGGCAATGGGACCTACCAATTCAGAGGTTCTGCACGTCTACAAACAACTCAGAGCACTGTGCTCACATCTTAGATCCGGCCATGATGATGATTCAGGTGGGTTTTCTATATAACGATGCATCAGTAGTGGATGGGAAACTAATACATTTATATAGTGACAAACATTTATTTTTATTATGTATTTTTTGGTCTGAAAATACTGTGAGAAATATTGTAATACGTGTTAATATGTGTTGTTCTTCCCTGAACAGTTTCAGTTTCCTACCGAGCAAGTCGTTCTGTTTACAGCTATGTAACAATGTTTCTTTTATAAAGAAATTGGTTGCAACCCACTATTTTCTTGGGGGTACGTATTAAATACAGTGTTAGTACATTATGTAACCCTGTAATTTTAGGTTACCTTGTTAACAGCGATAAAGGGTCAAACGAGAGTATTTTTTAAATGTATAGGAGTGTTTAAACACAGAAGTTTCCATCTTCTTTTTTTTTGAATACCTACATAAATTACATTATACATTAAATACTATTAAGGTTGTACCTCAGTTGAGGCACGTCTAAAAAGATCGTGGCTAGGCGATGCGCGGATTGCGGGTCGCGGGTGCAAATGACGCATGCCAAACGAAATATAATTTGTCATATAAATCCAACATACGTCCATTTTATGTTCTGTTTATTGTTCTATTAGTAACAATAATAATACATTCATTGACATGTTTTCTTTTAAAAGTAAATGTGTAACGTTTTTAGTCATCTTTACACGATTTAAGAATTAATACGCCCGCCGCCATCACGAAAGAAAGTGACGTGTTTCCAACTCGACGTTCTCTCTCAGAATGCGAGCGAGTCCAAAATTTCGTCGCGCCTATAGTTGACAATTATTTGCCGTTTCACTGATGTATCACCTTAATATAATATTTCATGGCTTGTGATTTTGTCGGTCATACTATTTACAATCGACTAGAAAACCACCAAAAGATTGATAATTATTATTCTGGGCAGTCTCAGATAAAATCGTATAGGGTAAACCGTGGAATAACCAAATGAAGAAATTCAGTATAAACCCAAAAGTATACACCACAAGACTTACAGGGGATACTGGAATCTAAAGAAAGCTGATCCAGAATGTCGCAGTATCAATTCTGAAGCGATCACAATCCTCAGTTATGAGGGTTACGACGAGGAAGAAGATAATATTTAGCTATTTTTGCGGCTGGCGGCTGACTGGAGCGGAACTTTAAGTTATTTGCCCTCGTGAGCCCTAGCGTCATTAAAACGCGCACCTCTATTACCAATTTGTGCACTTAGTGTGCACGTTCTGATTATTTTTAATTCAAATAATTATTCTGACCATAATAGTGCACTGGATTACAAATCTCATTGACGCAATACCATGATGGTGACAATAGGTATAATCAACTGTTACATAAGTAATTAATAAAAATACAATATACGTTTCCATGACAACGTAAGTATTTTTGCATTGGCCCCGTATAAAACAATTGCGTGTGTAAATTCTGTCAATTTACTGTCAAATATCTGCTCTGTTTACCAACAAATAGGGCAGAAACGGTGCCTGGTACGGTAACCAACCCTCCCTCTTGCCATGAACCCTTAATATAATATAATATTATGAAGCTGTCAGGGGCGTAAAACAAATGAAATTTGCCCCTAATATTATTATTTATAAGAATGTTAGGTGGTTGTACCTATTGAGGTAAATTTCGATTATGTATACACAGGAAAAAATAAGAAAGTTAAATCAAATGTTCTAAAAATAATAAATTCCTACTTACGTACATTATAGGGTTTTGATTTTGAAATTAATATAATTTCTACATTATGGCGATATAAAATTGATTCATTAGAAACAAAAACGGCAGTTTCCATTTTCGTAAATTGTTGGCGAGTCATTAAAAATCTAAAAGAGAAATATGATATGTATTATTATTCCTAATTTGCTAACATTTTTCAAAAATGCAAACATCCGTTTTTGTTTCTAGATTGTCCTCAATTTATTGCTGCCACAGGATAACTCCTACCTTCGATTAATATTGGCGACTATCTTTTGTATTTTTTAATAAAGTATTAACTATATTTCGTCTCTGGAGACTCCACTAACTGGAGAATACTAGTTTTGAGTAATTTGACTTTGAAGTTGTTAAAATGTTTGAAATGGTCTATCATGCGAGTTTATTAAGTAATTGTAAAAAGGATCACTTTAAAATAAAGACTGTTTATTAATTATGACGGTTTCCAGGCGGTAAAGTTTGAAATAAGGAACGTTTTGGTATAACTAACTGAATATGTCATTTTTTCGAATTAGTGTCTTCTGCCTGAACAGTGACGATTTGTTAATCAAATATAAATAATTCACAAGAAATCTCTTTATCCCATAAACATACATATTAGAAAATATGGTGTCGGGTGGGACTTGAATCTGCATCCATCAAATTCCGGCCAATGTACTTTAACAATTTAACCAACTGTTACATAAAAAAGTGCAAGTACATTGAGGTTAATATTTGGAGAAATCTGGAGACTGGCTAGTAATCAATATCAGTACCTATTATTGGTATCTTAATTCAAACCGCAAAAGTCAGTCACCAATATTACGCAACATGAGAAGCGTTTCTTTTGCATAACTTTTAGTTAATTTCGTCGTAATTAGATAAGGTGTAGGTAGCTACACTGGTAAAGCACACTGAATGCGGGTTCAAGTCCTGCCCGGCACCATATATTTTTATAATATGTACATATATAATATTATTATGTCTCTAAGGTGTTTCTAAATAGGGATTCCAATCCCGGGATCCCGGGATCCCGAGCTATTTTCGATACCTATGAATCCCGGGATTGATAAACATAATCCCGGGATTTCGGGGTTGATTTTTTTTATCAATTTGTATGGAAAATAAAATAAAAGCGAAAATATAACGGAAATAATACTTTTAATAAAAAATAACTACATTAGAAATAAACTGAGTTTGAATGAAGTTTGATTTATACCCATGTGTAGGTAGCCGATTCATTTTATTTTTTCACATAAATTATTAAAAATGAGAAAGATTGGAAAAAACAATGCTTCGCACTTTTAACAAAGTAATTCCACCATGATATC
This sequence comes from Rhyacophila brunnea, assembly GCF_057557595.1. NCBI lineage: Eukaryota > Metazoa > Arthropoda > Insecta > Trichoptera > Rhyacophilidae > Rhyacophila > Rhyacophila brunnea. The sequence continues at coordinate 13,795,244 of NW_028232893.1, read as the reverse complement.
ATACGTTTTATGGCAATTTCATATTTGGCTGACTAATTAGATTTATGAAGCGGAAAGGCCATAAGTACGCCATGATTATTTGCTTTACTATTTTAAACAATATTATTTACTCCATTAAACTTGTGTATTTCCAAGATTGGACGTATACAATATTAACAATAAATTTCTTAAATAGAATGAATTATACTAGATTTATTTTTGGTCGATTTTATCAGTGTTATTTGTAAATATAAAATTTTTATATAAACAATGGAAAAAAATGCCAATCCCGGGATTGTCAAATTGTAATCCCGAAATCCCGGGATCAGAATTTTGGCTCGGGATTGGATTCCCTATTTCTAAATTCTTATCAATCAGATTGATATCTTTAATTAAACTATTTTTTATTCGATGAATAATATTTTGTAGCATTCGTTATTGAACATAATATTTTAAAACACCTCATAAGAAAAAACACTTAGAGCGGGATTTGAACCTGTATCCATCGCATTTCAGGGAATGTGTCAAATAATAATAAGTCGATCAAATACTTTCGTTCGATGAATGTCAGGTATGTAACTGCTCGTACCTATAATATTGTCATTGTCTTTCACCAGGTCTCCATTCCGATCTATCAATCAGCTCATTGGACGGTGGTGAACAGCAGCAGCTGCGAACCGGTGTCCTCGCAGAGGTAGCCGAGGATCTCGCAGTGCTGGTCTCCGGCCTGGAAGGCGTCAGATTCAAGGACATGCTTGAGAAACTATCCCAGCAGTTGCACGACAGGGACGCCGATATTCAGGCGAAGAACGATTTGATTTTGGAGCTTCAAACTAAGGTAAATGTGTCGTGGTAGCAATTTTACACGCTTTGTCAAAAAAGTTATTTAATCATAATGTTATATACTGAAAAGTAGAGTTCATTTAGTTTAATGCTGAGCTTTCCGATAAAGTTCCCGTTGTTAGATGCGACCAATCTACACTATAAAGCTTACCACTTCATACGGTTTATAAAGGAATCCAAGTAGGCACTTAGCCCCGTTGTCACCCCCATAGGAGATGGGCTGAAACTTCAAAACCAACAGAGAGGCTTAAGTGTCATTCACGATTAAGATCGCTAATTATAGAGATTCCTAAATGACGGTTGTGAAGTCGGCCACGGATCTGATCGATATGTCTTTTTTTACAATATACATTATTTAGATATCCCAGATAGAAATCTCGAGAGATAATCAGAAAAGGCGAATCTCAAATCTCGATAAATTTTCCAAAATTTCAATAATCTTGACAATTCGGGAAATTTTCGAGGCAAAAATAACAAATAGAAGTTGAAATGAAACTTCCGACCGGATATGAAATTGAAAGAATTTTGTATAAGAAACGCTGAAAAAACTTTTGACCGGAACGTAATTTCTTATATTACGGATTCACCTGGCAGAAAATTTGGGTCGGTTGCGTAAAAAAAATAAAAAAACATATTTTTATATATTTTCGAGATTCTCGAGAAATCAATAAACAATTTCGAATTCTCGAGACAAAAAATGTTATTCGAAAAAAGTCGAGAAATCACACACTCTAATCCCAGATGCTTTGTGGGCATATTCGCACCCCCGCAACTAAACTGCCACAATCCAAAAATCGTCAAACAAAGAAAATCAGCTTTGAATTTTTACCTTTCGCATTTTTGTACTGTGTTTTTGAAATATATTTAGATATTGAATGAATTTTTGACTTTCGTGACTTAGAGATATGAAATTTTCGGTATATATACTATGAACTATAGACAATGAAACGTATTAATTAACTCAAAACACGTAATTTTGGACTTGTGGCGGTTTAGTTACAAGGATACGATATATACATGTCTGATTACCTAAAGTAAATAAATAGATGGATGTTTTTCCATCCAGCAAAGTATCGAATAACGACCCAACAACGGCATAGTTTAAATGACCATTGTGGATATATCATATATGTGATGGCAGTAAACTCAATTAATTTTAAACGTTCTAAAACGTGGTGAATTGTAACCCCGGCGATGATATTGTGTAATCTAGTTAATATCTGTTTTTGCTAGAAGCATTGAAAAAGCTTTTCGAGGCCTAGTACTAGGCCGCCACTGAATATTTTGTAATAAAAACGATGTAAAATAATGCTTTAAACTTTAAAGCATTATTCGCGATGGCTTATCACCGTCTGTCTGCTTAGCAAGTAATCAGAAGCCAGATAAGTTGTGCAGACGCTAAATCTGATTATACCGACATCAAACTTAGAATGACCGCTGGAAAATATATACAGCGGAATTCGTGGAAAGTCAAGGACTTAACTGACTATTTTACCGTGTCGTAATGGTAGATTATGACTTACAAAACGATAAAATGTCCCTACAGACGCGGTCGTCGCAATTTACAGTAGGTATATTATTTTAACTATGATCTTCCGTACCAAATCAGGTATTGCCTTCAAAGGTGTCTAAGATGACACCGATTGGGTACCTGTATCCGGAAATTTGTACGTAAACAGTTCACCGCAGGACACTTATTCGTGGGCCGGAGTACGTGAAAACATGATTTCGTGTAACATTTAATCAAATGACGAGTTCTTCGTTGAACATTTCACCGTGGAGTATATCTGTACGTATGCTACAACATGTGGCGAATTTTATAAGATGTCTTTACTAGGTTAGGTTAAGTTAGTTTTAATCTAATTGGAATAGTACTATTTGCAAACTATCGCCGCATTTTGTAAGATACGTACAAATGTATTCCACGGTGAAATGTTCAACGAAGAACTCGTCATTTGATAAAATGTTATACGAACTCATGTTTCACGTACTGCGGCGCTCGAATAAGTGTCCCACGATGAACTGCATACGTACATCTTACATGTAACCTTGGGTACTACGACAACTGTATGACGGACATCTGAGCGCTGCGCTGTTCATATAAAAATACACAGCAAGTCTAATTTAAAGAATCTATTTGTAATTATGAAAAACTTAATTATGCTTGTTGCTCTTTGGTTAACACTGGTGTGATTTTACAATATTCAAGTATTTTACTGAACTCCAGCAATTTTATGCATTAACAATGACAATAATAAGATCTGGCAGAAAAATGGGACGCCTCCACCAAAGGCCGGCACACTTTTTTTCCAAATATCAAATGGCGAATGCTGCTTTGAGTCTGAACCATCCATTACACCAGTAAATTCCTAATCGAACATAGTGGTTTCTCTGGTAAGCTCAATGAACTTGGTCTTGTCACACGTTCAACATTCAACATGTTCATGTGGCGGAGAAATAAAGAATGCAAACCAAATCATCTGGGAATGTCCTAAATTATGTACGGAAAGGGAAGAGCTGTTCAAGTCAGTTCAAACAGCTAAATTGGCCTCATCGGACCATCTACCTTGGTCGCCATAAAGGCAAAATTTGTTGGATATACATACTGCCAACGTGAAGATATCTTCACATAGATTGTTCTGCAGTTTTTTTTAGCTTTTATCACTTATTTTAATGTTTGCTTTCGCTTCTACGGGCTCTTCTGTCTCATGAGTACTCTTAACACGTCTAGTCACGTAAATTCTGTAAAATACGTGTGAGTGCATAGCGACCTTAGTTTTGGGTAACTGCTCCTGAGAGTCATTAAAAATATGCTTGCCTTCCGAACGTTGCGTGATACGCCCGATTAAGATCGCGTGTGGTGTGGGGCGGTTATGGTTTGGTGGGGCCATTAACTTCAATGACAATAATAAATATTCAAACAATTACCAAAATGTATGTTAACGAAAGGAATCAATTGGCAGAATGTATTCAGTGACGTCCCGTGGGGGTAGGCAGATTGAGCGTCGCTTGGGGGCGGCAGTTACTCCAAGGGCGGCAAATCGAGGAGAATCATTTGGAATATATAGAAATAGCTACCTAAACTGAGTACTTAATAACGAAAATATCTTTTATAAATATAAAATCTTATAAATCAGCTCACTGGTTGGAAACAAAATGCATTAATTAACATAAAAGGTTTAACTGGACTGTATTTTTTAGGTTCGCGATGTCTAGTTTACTTCCGTTGCCCTTCGACGTCCTTGGTGACCAGAAACGACACGAACACAGATGATAAAAAATATTGTAAACAAAAATGGGGCGGCATTTTGCCTAGGGACGCCACTGAATGTATTGCTCAATTTTCTTATGTTGGGACGTCCAATGTTTGCTTTAATTAAGACATGGGATGACACACACGGACACTAGCGATCCTAATAATCATGATGACTGTTAAGTCATGCGCAATCGATAGCCACTTGAGGATGCGACAGCTCGTAATATCACGTAGGTGAACACACTTAGTTTTACCTGCAGTCCAAGTGTTTATCGCTAGACTCAAAGTATGGAGTGTCCGGGTATGAAGAACGTACCCGGAAAAGTGCGATTGAAGCAACGAGAATAATGTGGAAGTCATTGGCATCTGCTAGATTTTGTTAACCCTGTCCCCTACCGCCGCTTTAAAACTCTATTTAAAATATTATGCATAATTTTTCAAAATGGACCCTCCAAACCATTTTTTATGTGTACGCGCCTGCTAACGATACAATAATTGTACAAAATACGGAAATCAAACAATCGCCCATTTCATATTCTCATGACATTTTTTTACAAAGAATCTCCACGTTGTATAATACCCAAATGTCTTTTTGTACGTGTTGGGTGACAATTAATTGCGAACCTTCTTTCGAAAGTGGTATTAAATTTTAATTGTTTATATTAGATAATTGAACTGATAATATGTTAGAACACGCTATTATGAAGAGAGGTGAAGGCCATAATTTACCTCCGTAGGTAGTAAATTCTAGTATCTATAATATGTATTGTAGCCAATAAATTGTATGTTTTTGTTTAGGCAGGGTTTAAGTAATTGAATTTTGAAAACTAACCAGCAACATCTTCAAATTGTATTCTTAGTTCAATGAAAACAAATAAGTATCACTGACAAAGTTTAATGTGAACTATTTATGTCGAATCTTAACAGCCTACCTCCACCCCTCGCCACTGATGGACTTTATAGGTTGATCAAGTGGTTAACATCCGTTTCTCGTAAAAAAACAAAAACTCTGTTAATAAGTTTCCGCAAAAATCGAATTCACCCCTCTAAGTTAAAACGGCGATACATGTTTCCAAAGTCACTTTGAAATTGGACTGACTAATTACTTATCTTGCATTTTACATCATGGTACAGTAAAAACGAAACAATTATGCGGTTCGTCGATTGTTTATGTACGTATACGTACGAATACGCGGTCATCGGGTGCCAGGCATTTATCACGGCTCCCCATACGCACGCACACTATCGACCGACCGCATTATTGTTTCGTTTTTACTGTACATATTATTTGAACTTCAGATGTTTTCCCTAGTTAAAAATAACAACGTCATATATTTAAATATTCACGTCATTCAAAGGTATTTATGTGTAACATAACATTGATGAAAATAATTCCAAAAATTATTATTGGAAGTATATTATAAAAGTAGTGATCGAGAATTTGTAATTTCGTAATAATGACGACTTGCCGAGAATCTCGATAATTCTCGAGAAATCACCTAACCAGAATCGAATTCTCGAGAAAATAAATACATTTGATTTCGGGTATTTTCGGATTTCGAATAATGGAAAAAGTCAAATAATCACACTCTATTGGAAGAAGTGTGCTCCAGTCTGGAAAAAGGGTAAAACTAGGAAAATCGAAGAAATAACACAAAAACTAATTTTTAAATACCGTAATAATAATCCTTTTTGTTAGTTTATCTATATAAACATAGATGCCACTACACATGGGTTATTAAAACAAGAAATGGGGTGTACCACGTCATAAAAGGCAAGCCTGAAATAATTAATTTCCTGGATGCAACCAAGTTTCACGGAAAATTGTAAAGTCAACATGATTATAAACACTGCTGACAGACGATTATCTATGTGTAAAATTAAATACATAATCATTAATAGTTTTTTATTGCAGTATGTAGGTATTGCCTTTCCATTGTTCATTGTTTAGTTATAATTAACACAATACCTAATTAACAACAAAGAGACTTAATTACTTTCACCCATCTCATCGCCTCTCTTGTCTCAAAAGCGATCTGTCAATTTTTTTCTCAATTGATCGTTATTTATTAAACAAAGAATTGGTACCAATAAAATATACTTAACCATTATTTATTTATACTTACGATTGGCTTAGGTAATTGAATAATCAGAGGAAGTGCATGCAACGAAGACATTAAACTTGTTTGTTTTATTGTGTGTGAATAAAATTATGTATAATTAACCTAGCTAGACAATAATAAAAATCGCCGCCATTTTAATGATGGATTGATCTCTATTTTTATAATACATTGACCTCCAAACAGGAAGTAATTATTTTCGTTTTATGTTATTTTTTTTCAAGTATGAAGTGCATCTACCTTGTCAGTATTGTGATTCATATGGTAATTTTTTCATCATTATTACGAATGGCAACAAACAGTAGCATAACTGTCAGTGTTGCCAACCGTACTTTAATTATAGTATTTGTACTATAATTTTGGTCCGCGCACTATGTACGATGTAAAACAGGTATAGTACGCCCAAAATGCTATAATTTGAAAATCGGAAAATTTCGATAGTTTTAGATAAGAAGATTTGGAGAACTTTTGGAAAAAAAAATGTTCGAAAAACGTAAAAAAATCCCTTGACTTTGGTTTAAAATGAAATTTCTTGAATTCTTCGGAAAGCATTTCTGGTCGGAATAGGTACCTAAAATAAATAGGGGTCTCGGAGTTTCTCAAATTCCCCGTTATTGTTTTTTCTGAGAAACAAAAAACCTATACATTTTCAACAGATGACAACGCGTACTATACTTTTTTCCTAAATACTATAATTTTGGAGGCTCTGTACTATAATTCCACTTTTAAAAGATGGCAACACTGATAACTGTAAACACGTCATATTACCGTGAGGTTCAATAGTTATGGCATGAAATAAGACATAGTCGAAAGGGCGCCAAGCAAGAGAAAGCTATGAGCGGGTTTTCGAAAAAAATATAAATTATTTAGGTACGCAAATAGATATTTTTTTTCTTCTTCGTCAGGACGTCGTGACTGATGATTTGGCTCTCAACATTCTTCTTTTCTGTACTCATTGTACTCTTCGTCAAACTATGGTCCTACTGTGTAAAGAGCCTACTGAGCGACGGTAAGAGGAAAATTACACCTCAGCTTAAAGCGCAAGGATTCACATCTTCTCTTTTACTTATATCTTCCTGCGGTAGGCCTCCTCATGGTTAATTTGACTTGTGTGAATTAAATGACTTTTAAAAACGTTAGCTGGTTAAAGAAATATAAATAGGAATTGTTAATTGTTCCCCTTCAAACATCGATGAAATCATATTTATATAACAACTGAATGTAGGTACATTTTTTAATTCACCAGTGAAAAATAAATCCGGCCGAGATACTTAGGTAAAAAAAATCTCTCGATTTCGATTCTGAACAGATTTTGTAAAATTTGTCGATCAAAATTTTTTCGACCGGAAGATCTTAAAAACGAAAAAAAAATCGGGAAGAAGCGGTAATTTCGTAATGTCGATTACTCAAGAATCTCCAAAAAACCAATCTCGAATTCTCGAGAAAACAAAATATAAGTATTCTTGATTTCCAGAATTCTAGAATCTCAACAAATAAAAAGGTCAAGAAATCACAAGCTCTATACAAAATCCCATCGGATATTTGATACATTCCACTTGCGCGAGAGAGAGTTCTGTGGACAGTGTTTTATACATTCTTTTAAATAGTGTCGTGTAGTTAGCGTATGTGCTCTTTGTATGATAATATAATATATTTTCACGGTACTTCGTAATATAAAGAAAAAGTAATTAAAATTGAATATAGGATATTTTTTCGACCAACTTAGTAAGGATACTTAACACAGGAATTTGATATCTTAGGTGCATCCTACTTTACATCTCCATTTCATCATCTTCCAGGTCTCCGTATGGGAAGTAGAGCTGGCCAGCGCACGAGAGGAGGCCCAAAGCGCCCGAGCTGACGCTGCTGGGGGCGAACTCGCCAGAGACGCCGCAGTGTGCGAGGCGAGAGCCGCGAGGGACGCCGCGCACACCAGGAGAACCAAGGCGGAGGCTGACGCGGCCAGGGCGCGGGTGGAACTGTCGCAGACGGCTGGACAGCTGATGGAGGCGGTCAGGCAGAAGATTGAACTGTGCCAGCAGTTAGATCAGTGGCAGGTGAGCTCAACGACTGATTAATAATTCAGTGGTTCTTAATAAGGTAGAAATTACAACACTCCACCAAAATGTTTACTTACGTTGTGTTCGTATTCGTTATACACCACGACTATTATACTATACAGCCTTCTCAATAGATTGGCCCACTCATCTCAGCATTCTACGACACGCAAGACCTGTGCCAAAAGAAAACCTATGGAACTTGATGGATCAACCTAGTTATCCAATCGTCAGCTGAATGCAGAACTGTTCTCACTCACATTTGAAATATTTTACAGAACTGTTCTTTGAACCAACCATACAAGTTATTTATTATTTATATAGACTATAGAGTATAGACACATTTATGCATCATTATTTTCATCAATTATTGTCCTACTAATAATATATGATATATACATTTATCTATACAAACAATAAATAATTTAAGTAGATAGGTTGTTTCAAAAAACTCCCTTCTAAATTATGTCAAATCTGAGTTAAGTTCTGCATTCAGCTGAATAATATGCTTTAATATTCTAATGCGACATGTCTAAAAGACAAGACAGTGTAGACGACACAAACAAACACTAACGATCCTTAATTAAGCCACACACTTTCGGTGACCACTTGTGAATGCGACAGGTCTTAATAACTCGTAGATGAGGAAGCTAGTATCATCAGGTTTTGCCTTAACAATTGCCAATCAAATTAATAATCTTTTATCATATTCCAGATGGACATGCAAGAGCTGATCGAAGATCAAATGAGAAGTAAACTATCCTCGCAGGAGAGGAAGAGGAAAGTAGCAGATCCTGGCAATGCGGAACCAACCCGCACCAGCAAAATTCTTGGATTCTTCCAGCGATGACACATTGGCTGAATAGCTAACAAATAATAATATTATCAATATACAACCAGTAATAATGATTTTGATAAATACGTTTATTTTTTATTGTGAAACACAGTGACATCTGTCTATTGCTTTATACCAGGTGTGAATACATGAATAGGTATATTTTATTAGTGATTTGTGAATAATGTCGCATCTTCAGGACATTTGAAGAGGATGTAATGGTCACTATTTTTACAGGTGATAATAAGTGAAGACCAATAAAATTGTGAATCAATTATGTCGTGAAACAGCCGTCAAAAGACTTAATATTAAGATATTAAGATGTGAAATGATGGATGAATCTCTGAATAAATTAATTGTAAAACTGTATTGCCGGAATGATAATAATTGAAATATCGATGGATTAATGCAGATATATTATACATCCAGTTTTTAGTGAAATTAAACAGAATTATTATTTATGATAATGAGGTGACATCTACCGGAAAATTATCGAAGCAGATCGGTAAATTGTACTACTGTCCGACAACAAGATCTAGCAAAAACCGGAAGTCGCTAGTGCGATTAAAAGTAGGAGGAGCTTCTTAGTTCACAGTTTTAACATGTGGACAACTCGTCACTAACCGGAAGGCGCTTCAATCGAAATGCGGTTAAAAATGGGAGGAGTTTGTTGGTTCACAGTTTTAACACGTAGCCAAGAACACCTTGTTGGACAGTAAACACCTGGAAGACACTGGCATAGGATAGAAGGAGATGGAGAAAGTTCTTGGAGGTGGCTAGGACCGCCTTGGATTGTTGGGTTGAAATGGACATATATCATGATAATATATGTCCATTTCGATTTCAATTTTGAATTGATTCAAATCATTTAAATTTCAATCTTCACAAAACTGGATCTACAACATAAATGTACAATAATCCATCGATATTAACATAATATATTTTACCAACGAGAGATTCGGTATGGTACAATAACAGAAAAAATAATGTTAAACGTCCTCATAATATAATGTGGTAAGTATAATTTTTTTAACCAGTGTACCAACCAACCTAAACCAGTGATGCTCAACCTTTTTATTTATACGGTGAGTTTATTCATTTTATATTTATTTGCGGGCCGGTATAAGCGTCTCATTTTTAATTAAATATGTATATATAAAACGCCAGTCATTCTCCACTCATGCATATTTACAAGATGGGACTTAGTGTCAGAATTAGTGATATTATTCCTGACACTACATGCTGTGTAGCAAGCATCAGGAAGTTGGGCTCAATGTTTTTGGTTGCTATTCACGGTTTATCACTGAGGTTATCAACGTAGAAGTGGTTTTTGTGTTCAGTTTTGTTTAGAAAATGTTTGATGCAAATGTAACACGTGGGTTAGAAATATATCTGTTACAGCACAATATATTTATGATATGGAAGCTTTTTATCATATTTCACTAAAAATCTAAAATGGCCAATTATATTGCATATTTATTTATGTCAGTGGGCTGCAATAAATGACACAACAGACCACGGGTTGTACACCACTGGTATATTCCAACTTTCTGGAGTCGTAAAGAATACTAATGTTTGTCATACACACGACATAATAAAAATAATTTCTTTGGCCTTAGAAAGAGAGGAGTCATTAAGGATATTGCATTACATTTCAAAAGAAGAATATCATTCTTTAAGATAAAGAAAAAGATATCAGGATAAACCAAATCTCTCGTTGGCAGAATGTAACAGTATACCAATATTAAAATGTTCTTTTAGAGTATAAGGTATATATCGTCACCGTTCAGGCAAAAGTCACCAACCCTGAAAATGGCAGTTTTGAGTTGAGTATGTCACCTGAAGCGTAAAATTATATTCTTTAAGATGCAAAACTCACCACGGTACATTAGTTAGTAAAATTTTGCTTAAATCCGAATTATTTGTTTTTCACTAAATGACTTTCGATAAAATCTTAACAAGCAAAAGTCATTATAGGTGAATAGACATTATTGACTATATACAAAAAAAAACCCTTCGTTATAAATATACAAGCAAAAGTCACTATACTATGGATGGTGAGTTTTACTGATCCTTCTTTTGGCTAATATTGTTCAGATTATTAACAAGCAAAAGTCACCAAACCATAATTGAGCTACCTTGCCTCCTTCAAAACCTTCCAGATGTTTTAATTAGCATCAAAAAGTAAAATTACCTTAATTACCTCAAACTGCGATATCTCAAAACTTTGTTTTTAGGGTTGGTGACTTTTGCCTGAACGGTGACGATATATTATCTACACATTCATTAGCTAAATAATGCGTTCTTTCCTATATTATGATACTTCAAAAGATACCACCCCACACATCATTCAGATCATAATATTACTCCATTGACCATTATTTCATTGATGACAGATGAATTTGATTGATTCTTCTATTCAAGATGTCACTTTTCACATGGTAGAACATATTCTTATTAAATTTGTGACCTCTGTGTTATAACATTATGTACTTGCTCACTATTCTAAATATCTGTAGAATCATTTTAAATTTGATACTAGCTAGCACTAGTGTTAGTATTTTACACTCTGCTCAGAATAGATCAAGTGAATTATTGCTATAATAATGCTATTAAAAGGCCTGGAATAAAATAGTGTCAACCCACTTTTTTTGTAAATTGAACCTTCTATGACAGGCATGTCCAACTTCAATTAGTAAGCTGTGTTATATTATCACTACCATCTTCTTCAACTTTAACAAGCGTATTATATTTGGCTTAGGACAATTAAACAACACTCATAATTATTGTCTTTCGATGTCATAATGAAATATGATAAGATTTGCTCTTCCTTTGAGTACTCATTGTGCTTACTGTCAAACTATTATCCTACTATATAAAGAGCTTACTGAGGGACGGTAAGGAGAAACAACGCCACCGTACAAACTGCGACGATTCTCAATACGAATAAAATGATACGAGGTAATGAGGGCTTCATATTTAATTTGAAGTAAATTCAAGTAAGCTGATAAAGCAATAAAATGAGGAATGGTTATGTTTCCCCTTCAAAATTTCAATGAAATCATTTTTTTTCACAACTCCATGCATATGGGTTCACAGTGTGTTCGATCAAAATTCATTTCAATCGGCACATTGGACATACCTGGTCTATGAGAATTGTCTCTACACAAAAAACTCATTCAAATTCGGCTGGGCAGGGTTTTGAATGTGTTAGTACGTTAGTAGTGTTAGCTACGAAAATGAAACACACATATAGACGTGAATAGACGAATATTGAATGAGCAACAGTGCATAAACCGAGAACAGTTGTCAGAACGAAGAACGAGCGTATTCTTGAAATGTGTTTAAGTTTATCACATATTCTTCCACACTCAAGATCGGTTGCCTGTTACTCCACACCCGTTAGGTATTTCAGCTTCCATTAATCCTGTATTCTTTGGTGTTTTCTGACTACCTATGGTATCTTTTTATCCAAAGATATTTCAATAAATATCTTGAAGATTAATGTCAATCACAAATTGGCAGCATGCATGCGACAAAATTTTGATAAACAAGTTGTGCAAAGGATTCCTACGATTTTTTTATGTAGTCATTTTTTTTGTTATAATTTCAATATTGTTTTAATTTTTCCTAATGACCACACTAATTGTAAAAATGTACTGCCTTATAATGTTAATACAAAAAAATTGTATCTGTGTAAATTATTACAATTAAACTATATTTAAATTAATACCTACTAACTTGTGCAATTGATTGCTGTTTTAGATTTCGTAGAATGTAATTATTAATTGTTAAGAAAATATAATGTCAAATAATTCTATTCTAGTGCTTTACTTGAAACTAAAGATCCATTAATATTAAACAATCATTTAAATACTATAATAGTTTTATTACATTGTTATTTTATTATAAATACTAGTAAATTATTATAAAAAACTTTTTACCAATGCAATAAAAATTATTACAAAAATTAAATGAAACCATTCAAACATTTTTTAACGGGTTCTATGACTTCAGCGAGTTTTCTCGCTCTATGAGGCCGTGATGGACAGTAATGTCGCCCGACTTTAAACTCAAATTACTAGCCACTGTCGATTGATTTGCAAGATCTAAAAAATTAAACACACAGTGACATCTCCTTGAGTAATTATGAAATACTAAGCCACAAATTTTTGGTATAACAGCTTAGAAAGAGCTTCGCTCTACATTCAACGTATGTCGTTAAAAATCTGCAGCCTGTCAGGTATCGTGAGGCATAGAAAAGGTTAAACAGTAATTATATTGTATGTAAAATATATATTATCAATGATTCATATTAATTCTTGACGCGTCTAATTAACATTTTGTTTCAACGTATCAATCCAGACGTAGCATATGAATCCATATATACAGCAATCACTGCAGTGGACTAATTATGTTGCCAGTATAAAATAAATGAGGCGGTTATTCTGTCAGAAAGTGTGAAAATCTTTAAATTAATGACGCATATTTTTCACAATCCGGGTGTAAAAAAATCATTCAATCAAATCTTGGAAATTTCACAACGGGGCCTCCAAACCTGTCAGTGCCTCATACCTTCACAAACCTAAAATGGCCACTGAATGTCACATTATTACAGTGACACCACCATGAAAGTAAGGTGTGCATATAACATATTTTCCAGTGCGATAAAGTAGTTTATGGTCACTATTGCCGACAGTGTTTACATATCGGCTTGTCGTTCTTGGCCCAAATCCTGTTCTTTCTTGTTACCTGCTTGAACTACATTATTCTCAATATTATGGTACCAACAAGTGATTCTGGATTCAAACCTAAGTCAGAAAAAAAACAAGTAATGCTGTATAATATTCATCAATATTACACCAGTGGTGTAGTGCTAAAATTAAATAGTGCCGAGTTGCTAGTTTTTAAACATTCCTATTTCCCTCCCCCTGTTCTTATTGTTTTATAAAGCTCACGTTTTAATCTTTTGACGCCACATACTGAAAATTTTGTAACAGCTACGACAACAATTATCAATAGACGTGAAAATGGAATTGACAGAATGTCTAAGATCAATACGTTTTCCCATAATCACATCGACTAATCGCGTCAATCATATTTTTACGCCCAATTTACTGGTTTGGTCAATTGTTTCCAAGTTAAAAATAACAGTGATATGATTTTCTTTATACACATGGCTCAAAACTATTGCGTCTATTATAATATTGATGAAAATTGTCTGGAGAAGTGCCAGAGTGCCGCCCCAGTGCGCTCCAGCCTTGCTACACTACTGAATATTACATTAACGTTATATATTTAAGCTTTTAAAATGCTTCAACTAAAATTATTCAATAACAAATTTTGCTAAATCGCAAACCTAATACTACAAGGTTCTAAGTGTTTATTTTTGTAAAACAAGCCTAACAATGAAATAGTATTCTGAAGCAGCATTTAGACCAAGCGAGTGAATGTTCATTCTTCCCCCACTCCAGTGAAATTCTCTTGATGTAAACGCTTTTTGTCGAGTGAGCAAGAATTCTTTTGGATTCTACAGAGATTCGCTGCATTTAGCTAAAATACTCTGCTTCATTGATCTTACCATATACTAGAGCGAGAGCACAGTCGCGTTGAGCATTCTTTCGTGTTCGGTCGCGCTCGCTGGTGGAGCGGTTTCATCAAAGTGTTCTTCGCTCGCTGCCGAGCATACCTATATGGTTACTAAATAGATTTTGTTCTATATTCTAGCATCTAGCTCTTTTAGCCTAAACTTGTTTTGTGGATATTGTTCACTGGGCGTTTACACCAGCATGAACAGAATACTCTGGCTCTCGCTCTACGTTCTTATTTTTTTGTCTAAATGCACCTTAAGCTGCTTCATTATTACTTTTGTTTCGCTGAAAATAAACACTTAGTACCTTTCTGCGCTCGCGAAATGCTTAGGTATTTAATTTAGTTATAAAACCAAAATTATTGCTTGATCTCATATCTAACAAAATTCATTATTTCATTAAAAACAAATTAAAACATCATAAATTAAATATTATCAACATAATAATTAATTAGTCTTTTAGCATTTAAATTTATTGCCGTGTCCATCTGTTGTCATCACTTGGAAGATTATATAAAAAATTCAAGAAAAACAACTTCGCAATCAGAGAATATTAATAAATATATTGCTGATAACGCAGTGTTACTATATAATTTGATTTTTCTCATTTGAAATATTATAATAATAAATGAAATCACCTGGATATTTCATGTCTTAAATATTTACGAGTAATAAATAAGTACTTACTTTATTTCACTAAAACTATTGGGTACTTTCAAAATGCACTAGCATAATAATATTATGGTGTTATCAATGTTATTCAGATATAATATTTATTGTCAAACAATGGCTAACCTCTGTGATAATCTTATTATTAGTTTTAATGAAATATTTACTAATCTGATGATGATTCATCTAACCTTAATTAATATTATATTGTATAATTTGTAAGTAAGTAATAAAATTGTCAGTGTTGATGTTAAGAAAATATATTATATTATTAATTTACAGTATAAAGCATTCCCCATACCACATAGGTGTGACTCTAATTGTACATATTACATTTCACCGTACCACAGTTCGCCGTGAGCTTTTTTATCGGAAAGAGATGAAAAAATTACTCATTGTTCGTGGAGCATTGCAGACAATGATGTTCCAATTTTATTAGATTCAATATGAACATTAATTAAATATATATTGATTGATTTCAAATACCTGATAACAACGCTATCATTATTTGAATTCAAGAATGAAAACCAAACCTAACCTAACAATTAATAATCCAGTATATCGGCTATTTTCAAAATTTGTTTGCCGCTAACTTCGTGTAAACCGACAAGAACTGTGTTTTATTTAGACATGAATTGTATCTCTCTACTATACGACCCAAAGAGGTTGGACGGTCTTTAATATACGACCATAATATATTTCCGATACAACATTCCGATATAAATTTCAAGTTGCAACTATCGCGTGAAAGCATGCAGTCTTGCAACATGCACGATAATACGTGTTTCCATTTGTATTTGTCCTTATGGTCGCAACAATACGTACTGCCGCCAGTAAATCCATGCACATGTAAACAGGCTATTACATGTTATTTAGCCGGTTCTACGCCTTCAGAAAGTTTTCTCTGTGAGTTTTCTCGTTCTGTAAAGCCATGTTCAACAGGCCACACATACAATTTTCGCGGTTTGATGTGACATTATTGGTGTGGGGAGTGCTTTATTATTTTAGATTTTAACAAAATTTTATTGTTAGAATTAGGTTAAATCGACACGTTGGTGGTGAACTGACTTATTCCACAGATTATTAAATTTAAAAAATGATTTTATCTGATTGAACAACGGATTGTGACTGATATTGTGTAAAATACATTAATAACTGGATGAACCATAATTAGTATGCCAACCAAATTTTTGTCTGCCCAAGGTCGACACATACAATCTCATTCTTTCATTAACAAAATACAGACATGAATGTGGCTGAAAAACAAACTATACTTTTGCATTGTACTTAAAATCAATTTGCAAACTGTGTTAATTTGAATACATTATTATTATTATTCTATTCGGCTAAACTTCTTCTGTCATGTCAGTGCGAGAGATGCACAAAGACCCTTCCCAAGCATGCCTTGGCTTTAAACATATCATCGATGGAGCAGCTGATTGGAACATTCGCAGTATCAAGGATAATCGAATTATCCCACTTCACAGTACTATTGTTTTTGGTCCTAGTAACTCAGATTCATATTTGGCTTATTATGTGTCTACAACTGTAATACCGCCAGATGCTTGTTTTAAAAATACACAATATGCTAAAAAAAATTTTGGACATGTCCGATCATAAGCTATAGTGGAGGTTTATATTAACAAATTTTTATTTTTACGAGAAATGAATATTAGCCACTCGCTCAACTTATTAGGTCCCATATCTTCGGTAATTTTCTACAAACACGTATCTCAATTTTTGTCAGTTTTGAGTTATATGATGCAATGAATTCAGAATTTGAATACGCACATATTCCACTAACCCGTATCTCAAAACATACTTTATAACATGACAGATCACAATAAAAGACTTTTATAGATATTATCATTGATATACTACTGGATGAATCATATGCTTCTTAAAATGACGCCCGATTTTCAGCGAGTCGGCCTTTGTTAAAACTTACTGGGTAAGCCCGATCTAGCTTGCATCTTACTCTAACTAATAGTCAGCGCATGACGACTTGCTCTGTCTGCTTTGCGTTGCAGCACCCTTAGGTTCACTATTCCAAGAACGCAAATTTAGTTTTACAGCCAGGGCAATACGGGTGAAATTCGGGAATCCATGTTATCGGTCTTAACGCATTATACCTACAAGGAAATATTATAAGACGATATTCATAATATCTTTTGTGGTACACTTTTAAAATGACACTTGTATGGGAACTGCTCATCTAGTAGTATATCAATGGATATTATACACCCGTATCTTGAGTTACATGTTTGTAAGTATACAGAATACTGAACTCCGACAGATGATTATACTGAAACACTTTCTCGTAAGTCAAAATACGTGTTTACTGCAGTAATATTGTGGAATGAGTCACAGTAAAGTTGCAACGCATTCTCGTATCTCAGACAATATGACTGATCGGTCGAAAGTATAGTGCGATAGATTGACGAAACATAACATTTTTTTCATGAAAATATGTGTAACTATTTGAAATGGATATTTCATAAGAGAAAATTTATTTCTGAATTAGAAACTGAGAGAATAAAGTTGTTATTTGACTCTCCTGAAAAGTTGTGTTTTTTGAGATACGTGTTTGTAGAAAATTAAAGACGATATGCAATATGTGTATTTGCCAGTTACTTATGTACCTACTTAAAAAATAATTCTATGTACTCACATTGTAAATAACATATTTTCGTCAGATGATTATGACCTATTCTAGAAAAGTGATGGGATGGTGTATCCCTGGTATATCAATAATTTAGAAAGACATTTTAAACACATTTTAAATGCCTTATATCTGTGAAACTGTGAAACTCTGAGATGTGGAATAGATCAGTTCATTGCCAAGGCGATGAAATTTGAAAAGTTGATATTTTAACATTCGTGTTGTATTAAAATAAATAACTAAATTATACAAAGTGCCCTTCATGAGTAAGCCATGTGCCTCAATTTAGAAATGCATTTAAAACATGTAGAGAGATTGCCTTTTATAAATTAATTACTATAATTATTAATAAAATATTGTGTAAATAATTATTATAAAAAAAAACTCTAATTACTGAATACTGTGAAATGAAAACTGCAGCGAATAACATTAAATTTAAGTCTTATAACTATGTACTTAAAAATTAATTATATATTTAATTTAATACATACCTATATTACCTTTGTAAGCTATCGTAAATAAAACATATATTACTTAGCTAAAATTAGATAAAGATTGTTAAAAAAAAGTAAAATATTTTACCAAACGTTTTAATGAAATTGCATTAATCTACCATGTTTAGTGTTTTTTTATATATCATTTTATCCAAAACACAGTTAGTTTATCGTAAACGAAAAAATAATAGGACACAGCTTTTAACCGATTCTATGCCTTCAGCAAGTGTTCTCGCTCTATGAGGCTGTGATCGACAGGCCGCATACACAGTTATCTCGTCCGACTCTAATTAGTAGCCACTGTCGATTGATTTGCATAATCTAAAAAAATTAACACACAGTGACATCTGTTTGAATAATTATGAAATACTAAGCCATAAATTATCGGTATTCCAGTGATTTTAGTAAGATATTCGCTCGACATTCAACAAAAATCTGCGGCCTGTCAGATACTGCCATAGTAATATCGTGAGCAATAGAAAAGGTTAAGGATCTGACAATAAAAATTATTATATGTTGTTTTTATTATATTTGTTTTCCATTTTACCATAATGTTTTGGTAGTCGAAAAGCTGCTCAAAAAATTGTAGAATCATGCATTCAATTTCTAATATTATCTAAAAATGTCGTATTTATAATGGCAGTAAATATTTAAAAAAAAATAATACATGTTATTTGACATATAGATCAAGCTATCAATTTTATACTTTTGCCTGTTAGGCTGTGAAGTTTTCTTAATTAAGTCGATAGTTCCACCAATAGATGTCACGTCTTTTTTGGATCAATATGTCGCCTGATCTGTATTACATAACGTGATCCAATTATTATTATTGTTTGCTAATTTATGTCTATGCTTTCAATATGTAGATCGATTATTTTTCTTAAAAATTTCAGTTGTCAAAATGAGTTTTTCTAATACAATATGTATTATTTTAATTAACATTCCGGTAGTATTGAGTGTTTAACATTAGGTTTTAATTATTATTATGGTCAAAATAATAAAGTCATTCATATTGTAAGTTTGATTGTAATAAAGAAAATGCACATTTTAATATAAATAAATGCGAGTTTTAATTATTATTGTGTTTCTTTTATAATTCATCCGTTTAGAGCAGGGATTCTTAACACTTGCACCTGCGGACTCATTTGCACTGACTTCACTGAAAACAGTATTCAATCATAAACCAAAGAGCAAAAAGTTTGGCTCAAATGATATTTATTTTGGCACCCCGACAAAACCGTCCAGACATTGCCGTCCTTACCAGTGCTCGTCAATACTGCCCGGACAAATCCGCCTAGACAAAACCGCCCGAAAAAAATACAAAAATATATTTTGTTTTATCAAGCTTTTTTGGTTTTTCGAATTGCATATCGATAGAAATTTATATTTTTTTTTTCTCACCATGTCCGATCCTTAAAAGATCATATGGGCCTCCACAGAGCGGAGGTTTGTTTTAACAGATTTTGTTTTTACGAAAAATGGATGTCAACCACTTGCTCAACCTATTAGGTCCATACACTGATTCATCCACAAATTGAAAAACAATATGTGTACTTGCCAGACTCAGGTTTCGAACCTGGAACCCACCACGGTCTAGGCCAGGGGTCGGCATAAGCGGCTCTTTGCATAGACGTTTGCGGCTCTTCAGACATAAACTCCAATTTCACCTCATTTCAAGCTGCCTTATAACCTATGAGTTTATGAAATAGAGAAAAATGAAGATTAGTTTTGGTGAACGTTTTCACCAGTTCAGAGCAAATAAGACTATACTAGCTTTTAACATACGTACTATCAAAATAAATGTCAATGAACTTCACTTAACACCGTTCGACACAGTGATGCTGGTTCACTCCAGATGCAGTTAATAGATTTAAAAAGCAAGGAACTGTGGAGCAACAAATTCACAGATCTGACCAGCCGCTTGGAAGAACTCATCATCAGGGGCGCGACAACCCGGTGTGAGTCCTGGCCTCCTCCAACAGCTCCCTCCACCTGTCCCTATCCAGTGTGGCCGCTTTCCAATTTGGTACCCCCAGAATACGGCAGTCACTGGCAGCTCCATCTAACCAGCGAATCTTTGGCCTCCCTCTTCTTCTAGGTCCTATTGGATTGCTGGACATCACTCTCTTTGCCGGTTCATTGTCATTCATACGGTGTACATGACCTAGCCATCGCAGTCTCCCAATCTTGATTGATTGAACTGCGCTGCAATCTCCGTACAGCCCGTAGAGCTCAGCATTATATCTTCTCCTCCAATTGGTGCCATCCCTGATCGGTCCATATATACGGCGGAGAATTTTTCTTTCAAAGATGTTCAGGGCTCGTTCATTTCGCAGAGTTAATGTCCAGGTTTCCGATGCG
The DNA here is from genome assembly GCF_057557595.1 of Rhyacophila brunnea. NCBI lineage: Eukaryota > Metazoa > Arthropoda > Insecta > Trichoptera > Rhyacophilidae > Rhyacophila > Rhyacophila brunnea. The sequence goes on along the minus strand of NW_028232893.1, from coordinate 13,774,378 downwards.
TAGGTGAGCACTAGCTTTACAAGTGTCTTGTAAAGAGTGCTTTTAGTTCGGCGAGATAGTAAGCGGGACTTAAAATGTCTTAACAGACCAAAGTAGCATTTATTCGCAGACATGATTCTCTTGTTGATATCTTCTGTAATATCATTATGTCGAGTTACAAGAGATCCAAGGTATATGAAACTGTCGACCGTATCAAACTTGTATGCACCAATATCTAACTTTGGTGCGACTTCTCGTGGTGTGACATAGACAGGCATGTATTTAGTTTTTGCCTCGTTTATTTGTAAACCCATTCTTTTGGCAGAGGCTTCTAGTGCTGTGAATGCCTTTTTCAGCGCCAATTCTGATATGGCAATGATGTCGATATCATCGGCATACGCCAGCAGCTGCACAGGCATAATAAATATCGTGCCGCTGCCACGGGCATCAATCTTTGCATCCCGTATCGCCTTTTCTAGCGCAATATTGAAAAGAAGGCATGCCAGAGTGTCACCTTGCCTTAGGCCATTCAGTGATATAAATGGCTCGGATATTTCCGCTTGAAGCTTTACCCGGCATTGTACTGGTGTCATTGTCATCTCTGCTTGGAAGAACTCGAAAGAGATAAATCCAATTTGATTTCTCAGCAAAAGTGGACAGCTATAAAACTGCCTAAAATAGAAACAATAATATTTTATACGTGGAATAATTTGCCTGACAAATAGCTTTCGGTAGTCTCACAATTTTTGGCCCTACATATTTAATGTGAACAAACATTCTCATCTATGAACCCAATAAAAAATAAACTTAGAAGCAGAATAATGGATGAAAATTTACAATCATGTATTCAATTTGGTATTTAATTAAGCTATTTGCCAGAAATAGTAAAGTTATCAAAAGTGATGCATGGACGCCGTTCTATAATTTTTTTAATAAAAAATCTTGAACTTTTTTTCCTCTAAAAATCCATATACATAGTAATATGCATATTACATTTATATGCGGCTCTCTGGTACCTTTGTTATCCTGTTTCCTTGACAATTTGGCTCTTCTCACTTGACAAACTTCCGACCCCTGGTCTAGGCCAACGCTTAAGCCGCGTTAAGTAGAGTAATAATTATCAGCTATTAATACTTAGTACTAAAAACAAAATAAATGCCGACAATACATATATAATCCGATGTAGCTTTTTTTATATCTTTATTAATATTATACGCTGTGTGATATTACATTAAATTACATGTGTTTTTTTTTTAATAACAACAAAGTAATATTAACAAATTCAATTCATTGTAACCAAGAGAAGTTTCTTTGTGCGACCGAGCTAAGGAACACTTACATGTTGCGTGAGGCTTATTTTCTGTAATAGTACTTCTTGGCTCTCGTAAAAATTGCAAGGCTAAATTTGCCAACCCCTGATCTAAGCCAAATACATGACGTGTTGAAAAACATGGCGGAAACATAACATTTTTTCTATTTACAGATTTCCACGAGTGTAACCAGGCCTTGAAAGATCAATTAATAACTTACCATATCTTCAGTAATTCATTAATTGAACATCATAATTTATAATATGTAATGATGTTAATGACAGCATTATTTTAAAATGATAACTTTTCTCCTGAGATATAGACAGTAATAAATTATTTTGCAAATAAGTTAGTGTTTACATCTGAAAAGTATTTTATTTATTTAAAAAAATTCTTGAATTTGCGAACAGGTTAACTTTAAAACAATATGTCTTCTGATGATTTTGCAATCATCCTTTCAGATAATACGGAAAACGTTTCCAGTTATTGTTACATATCTTTTAAATAATTGAAATATGTATATGCTCATCATGGCCCACACCCTGAAGCGGGCCCCTAGGCCAGTATCTTTGGTAGGCCCCCCTACCTATCACTAAGATTAAAGGCAGTATGGCACTCTACAGTAACATTTTCCAAATCGTATTCGAGGTAAAATTAAAAGAATTGAGTATATTTTTTAGTGATTTTTAGTATTCTTTAATACATCAACTTGAATTGTTGAGTATCGACACATCAAAAATTGCATATCCGCCCCTTAGTTGGAGTATAAGGACACCACACGGCGCCTCCAAGAATCCCTGTCGCTCGCCAGTCTCCTTGCTTCGTTCCAGGTCAAACCAGCATCCCGTAGCTCAGACATAGGCAAATGCGGCTCTTCGTTGGGTTAAGGGAGGCTCCACATATCTCTTATATTATAAAAATAAATGTATTTTCTTTCCCCATTATACTTGTATTTTCGCGAGAACGATACGTAAGTGACAAGATCCGCATATCGTCACCATAGATGTCAAGGGAGCCAGTCCACAAAATCATAATGCTGAGAAACAGGCACACAAAGATTTTGTGTGACAAATAAAAATGACATTTTTTTATTGAACTTTTTTGTTTTTAAAGATAGAACAGTGAAACTTTGAACATAGAATATACTTTGTGGTGTTACCTTTTTATTATTTTGTACAAATAACTAAAAAAAATAGTATCTTAGAAGTTATGTGTGTTGTATCTCTTGACAACTGAATATTGAAATGTACAAAAAATGTAGTCAAGAGTTTTGTGGCTTAAATCCATGTGGCTTGGGTCCCTTGACATCTACGGCGACGATATATGAATACAACTGTCAAAGACGCACGTATTGGTGTATGCATGTGCACCAAATTTTAGAAATTTAGCTAAAAATAAACTTTTTATTATATTTTATTTTTATTACTTAAATAAATTTTGAACTAATTATTTTGTATTTTCTTTCTCATTTTTTATTTTCTTATATATGTATTTTTTATACTTTATAATAATATAGAAATTAAGATTTGTATAGAAATGTAATTAAATTTGAATTTGTGTATTTAATACTATGTGAGAATATGACTGGTGTGGCTCTTTATATATATTAAAATCCAAAATGTGGCTATCGTTGACCTCATGTATGCCACATCCCTGTAATTCCCTGTATTCTAAAAATATTTTTTTTACATAAAATATAATTATCTATTTATTACAGTGCGAAAAATTTACGGTGATGGGCGCTTGGAGAACTAGATCCCCGCCTCTCGCGTTTCAGTATTCATTCCCCTCACCTTGAACGCATTTGACGTTTTTTATAAGTGTGAGGTATCAGTCAGTTAGATGTGTTAATAATGGCAAAAGTTTTGAAAAGTGACAGCAGGAAGTTTATAAGTCATCTTATCTCCTACTGTGAAGAAGAAAAACGACTGATTTTCTGTCTTCTGACTGAAGCTACAAAACACACTCAAAATTTTAATGTTTTTTAGGTTATTGTGAAAAAATGTATATCACTATTTGAAATTTGCGAAAATATATACCTATTTAAGGAAGTGGGAAATAATATCTTCCAATCCTGGCAATACTCACAATACTTTGAAATCAAAAATCATAGATAACATACAATACGAGCGCCGCCACAAGGCCTCACGTTAAACTTTTCAGTCTCTACTACATAATTATATTAATGCAAGTGAAAATATCATTTGATCTAATTTTATACGAGGTAATCAGGGAAAGAGGCGTATCAGTGTAGTAAAAAGTGCAAAGTTATACAACGTATATTCTACTTGCATAAATAATATATTCCTTGCCAAGTATGTCAATGAAAAATATACACAATGTACATATTAAACTTTATCACTGTGCGTTCATTGACAATTAAAACAGTGAGATAAAGTAACAATTAAATTATTTTTATATTAACTATTCAATTAATAATTCTTCAATTTATTTTGTACCATTTGAACACTTTTACCATTCTATGACGATTTAAAAATATATTTTAGTAACTATCCAGAAATCAGAATTTAAAAATGGCAATAATTTTAACACCGGGTGCGACATTGCCTCAATATCTCACTACTTTTTCAACTGTCATTATATTTTGATCCCAATAATATTTATACCAGCAGGGTGGGCTATGTACGCATCTCCTAAGGGCAAGAGAAGGCCTGGACACAAGATTTAAAAATGCTCAATCAAAGCAACTGGAGTGTCGGCACTGGATCGTGCAGGATGGAGGAAGTTTTTGAAGGAAGCAAGACACGCCAAGGATGATCATAAACGATGATTACATTTTGATCAATTCATGTTATTTTGACGCTATTTCAATTCAACTCAATATTCTATGCATCTTGGACTAGAAAGATAATGTAATCATCTTGTTTAATAATCTCTTGAAAATGTATTCAGTTTGGATATCAAAGTTAAGCGCCGCCTGGACGCTCATGGTTTACAAGCTTACCTGCGCAAACCGGTTTAAATCGGGAAGCCTGTGTGTATGGACGGGAAAACTGAAGCTCACGCAAATCGAAAAGCGCTGTAAAAGTCTATACCGCGCAGGCAAGTCGCTGCCGTCTAGTCGGCGCATTAGAAGACATTATTTAGGTATGGATTTGGAAACTAAATTTTAAAACTCTTTTATAAATATAATTCAATTTAATGTAATATTTCAAAGGAAAAACAATAACAAATGTTTTGGTTTCAATGACCCTAAGTTGTGAAAGTAATTTATTTAGTAAAATACAGATGGCAACTGTTTTACGATATTATACAAAAATACCTTCTTTTTAAATTCACTTGATATAATATTGAAATAGAAACATACATTCTATTTTGTTAATATTTAACTATAGTTATTAGTCAAAAATATACAAAACACAAATAAATTAAGTTACTTTTCTTAGACATTTGTAACATGGAAAAATATCATAAAGTTTACCAAAGATCTGTTTGGCCCCAGAGTTACTAGCCATGGTACAAGTGTTCGCCAAATCTTTGGACAACTGTATGTATTAAATATAATATACAGGAATTTTGACAAGAGGTTTGATCTTATGATCATGCAAACATTCAACAGATCCTTTGATAATTCTGTGGCCAGAGTGTAAAAACACATAAGTCATGAAATGGCATTTTTCGTTTGATTACCGATTCAGTAAGTCAATAAGATTCTGTAATTTGTGTATAAGAATATAAGTCAAATGCTGTATTACAAACAAGCTTAATCACGTAACGTATCTACTCTGGAAACGCCAGACTTGTGATTATTTAAAAAAATTATTCATTAGACAGTTGTAGTTACTGGACGACAATTAGTTTTTCATTCTCAATTTGTGATGTTCTGGTGTTTACATAATGTTCACAAAAATGCTTCTACTGAAAAAAAATTCTGACTTATGTGGTTGGCCGTAGAATTATTATAGAATCTAGTTTTAAATCGGCTCAGATGCCAATTTATATCGGTACATTTCGCTACATTGGCGGTGAACTGACCTATTCCACATTTGATAATTTTTGTAGATATCCGAGTTTGAAAATTTTACTAAACATACATCAAAATACAAGTTTTATTCTCAATAACTTTATAATTATTACTTAATAACAATATTATTCAACAACAAAAAAAACCATCACTTCACTACTATACAATTTGGTATTTTTTAAATTTGCCTAGATAAATAAAACGATTCTTTTTTTAATATATGTGAAGTAGGTCATTTCACAGCTACAGCAACGATTTATAATAGTAATATCGTCCTATTGAAATGCAAAAGCAACTCTATTTAACCTTCTCTATGCCTCATGATATTACTACGGCAGTATCTGACAGGCTGTGGGTTTTTAACGACACACGTTGAATGTAGAGCGAAGCTCTTAGGTACTACAACCGCTGTAATACTGATAATTTGTGGCTTGTTATTTCATAATTACTCAAACAGATGTCACTGTGTTTAATTTTTAGATTATGCAAATCAATCGACAGTGGCTAGTAATTTCAGTTTAAAGTCAAACGAATGACTTTTAGTGGTTTTTAGCAAAATTTGTATGTGAGGCCTGTCGATGATGGCCTCATAAAGCGAGATAACTCGCTGAAGGCATAGAACCGGTTAAAATCAATGTGTTTTTAATTAAAATTGATCATTTTCATCAATATTTTAGGCAATAAATGTGAATTAAAAATGGCTGCAATTTTTGAAACAAATCATTTCTGTAAAACATTTCTCCCTAGTAATTAAATTTTAAATCATTATCTATAAACACACAATCACTTTTGTATTCCAAAGAGACTATATTATAATTGTTACAATTTTGGAGTATAATAATAATATATTTTTCACAATGCGTATAATTTTCGAGTGATTTTTTTTAAAATGGCTGCTCATAAAGCAGTTTCAAGATCTGCTGCATATATGTATATAATTATTTACCAATTGAATATCTGTCTTTCAAAAATACATGTATTTAGTAATTTAATTATGGCATATTTACCCAGTATCAATCACCATTAACTGTACTGTTTTATTAGTGCGTATTTTAGTTTTTGAGGTCAATTTTGTTTTAGAATCAAGTATCAATATCGAATGTAATAGCTTCTGTTAAAACTGACTAATTCTGTGTCAATATAATTGTCGATATAATATAATTTTAACACTGACACTTATATACGGATTCAAGCCATGAGCTTCGAATCACATATCGCCGTGTGGTGATATCAAATAGTAAAATTATTGTAACTGGACTCTGATCCTGCCTGATCTAACAGTGGCTATATTCATAAACTATAATATTTCAATGAAATTATCTGATCTGCCATATTAAGCACAGAAAATGTACCCATTGATTTTTTATCTCCAGTTCTAAAAAGTATACCGAATCTGATTTCTTAAAAATACTTAAATTTAGCAATGCCTCTCTATGCTCAATATGGCAGTAAAAGAATTAATAAATTGTTTGCACTTGCTACCAATAATTGACTGTACCGGTTAACGTATGCCATTAAAAGCTGTGAAACAACATGGTATGGTAGATTAGCTTAATTTAGTCACGACATTATAGAAATTACTCAAATCATTTATATATATATTTGAGTAATTATTAAAAGTGAGCTAAAATCAGCAAACGCCACGACTAAATGTGGCTAATATAAGCAGTAACATTATCGATTTAAAAGCATGGCGGAGATTTCAAGCTCTTTGGAATTAAATAATTATTATTGTAAATTAGACGACGATGGTAGAAAATAGAAAGCCTTCGGTCGGTCGCGTTTGGTAAATAAGATTTAAAACAAATCGCTACATTTAATAATAATAATATAATAATAAAACCACCTTAAAATTCTATTGAAATTTATATTATCATCTGCTTACAATCTAATAAAAACTATATTCATTCATTTTTAATTGTTATTTTAATATTACAATTTTCATTCATTTCAAGTCCTTACGAATTAGTGAAGAATTTAAATCCTTGTTTATTTATAAGTAATATTCATTAATAATAATATTATATCATAAATTGTTTATTTTTATAAGCAATTAACACAAAAAACAATCTTTTTTTTATCGATTTGGTAACATGAGGCACATATATTCAGACCATGTTTGCATGTTTGCTTTGCATTATATTTTTTTTTGTAAGAAACCATGGCTATCTTATCTTAACTAGTTACAATTCCGCGTACACTTAAATAATAATTGTACAAACTACTAAAAAAACCAATGTTCGAGATACATAATAGACTATCCAAGACAAAAAACATTTGAAAATTTCACTATTTCATCAAAAAAAATGTTACTATGCGCTTACCTACCATCTCACAATGAAATATGATACGACTTCCGAGTTTGAATATAATACAAAATATGTCACTTAAAACCACAGTTAGCGTCTAAAATGCTCGACGCTTTATTGGGGGGACACAAATAGAATGAAAGAGTGACATTAATTGTTCGTTGAAAAGTCTCCACAAGATTTAGAGGTCTGTATATCCTATAACCAGGAAGCGAGTAAGACATTATGAACAACCACTGAAAGGATCTCGGAAGACTATACAGGTGGTTGAAGACAATGAAATCGACAATGAAAACTGTCAGGATCAAGCAACGACGAAGGTATCTACTAAAGAGAGTATCGTGAACCCTATGTTGCACACCGCATTTAGTACATGAAAACGTGTCCATTAAGGGTCTGATTGATTTAATCACTAACTTGAGGTAGAGTCTAAAGATTTAACACTTCTATATGAAGAAAAAGATATACACTAACCTAAATTCACAACATTTTTACACAGTATATATTAGTATATATATTTCATTGTGAGATACAAGTATTACAAGATTTTAATCGATTCCTACAGGAATGAGGCTATCACTCACACATTAAAATAATTAACATTACATGTTTTTAATAGAAAAAATGGTGCTTTCAACACTTTAAAAAAGAATTTTAAAATCAACGTTCAAATACAACCATGTTGCAGGTGAAAATATGAAGTGCTGATTTTGCAAATATATTTATTATACTTTGGAAGTGAGGTGCTGAATTTCGATCATTAATATAATTCGATTACTTTCATACCAAAAGGTAAACAACAAAAAATGTGAGGTTATCGACAGGTATATTTTTCGCCTTGGTGCTAAATAGACCTATTCCATGATTATGACTAACGTCATTAACAATTATAATAAATTCCAATCAAATTCTTCTTTACCACTGCCATAAATTTGGTAAATAACCACTCAAGCACCTGGTCCCACACCGATGCGGAAATTATCGTATTACATTTACACAGTCCCGCGTTACTGTCAGTTTACACAGTGTGACTAATTGTGTAACTCTAAAAATTGTTTAATCAAATACAACAGTTTTTGAAATTTGTGTAGAATAGGTCTATTCACCGCAAAGTGACAACATGTAACTAACACAGCTGAGAGTGTAAAATTATTACAATTTCTAAACTGGAATATATCAATGAGTTAATGCACAGATACTGTATGTCCAGTTTTTACTTTAATAGAATTGGGTAATTATACCCAAAATGTAAATCTGGATACTTTTATGATGTAAAAATCATGTAAATATTGTAGATTTCAAATTCAATTTTCTCAAAACACATAAAAACCGTACATACACCTTGTGTACTGACTGATCGATATATACATTTTATTATGATACTTGCAATTGACCGTATTTAGTACAGTTAGAATAATAAAAACGACTGTTTTATATAATATACCATTTGATAGGAAAGTAATCATTTCTCGTAATATAAAGTATGTATCGTTTTGTTCCGTTTAAATATTTGAACATTTTTGAACAGGCATAATATTATTACAGAATATATCAATTCTAATTGAGATATTACATAAATCTGAGGTACTAGTTAATACATATTACATATTATTTCCATATAAATATATTGTAATTTTGTGTTTTAAATATTATATTTCTTTTTACTAATGTTTTCTATAAGGCAAACGGGAAGGAAGATTATTTAATGTACGACAAAGCGAAATTAGAACCAAACGGGGAAAGTTGCAACTATGTATAAGGTTGCAGGCAACTATTCTTATAAAGAAAACTGACCCTTATTGACAAACATAACCCTGCTGCAATATTACAAAGTTATATGTAACAGAACATTTTTCAAGTCTAAAAACATCAATTCTCAGGGCAGCCATTTGTAAGGTTGGTTTTCTGTGGCAGTGGTTAATTAGCATGTAAGCAAATTTTATGACCTTGCCAAACAGTGTACCAATCATGCACCCTAGGATATCACAATTTCGCTTTGTTCCGCCACATCTAATATTATGCAATTTATATTTTTATACTAATATCATCATTTATTCAGGGATGAGTTTTTGTAGGGTGATTATAATTCATAAATTACTATAGGTATTTTATATAATTGTTAATTGGCAGTTAATAGTTTATAACGATATATCAATATATTTTTTACAACGGTGATAAATATAAGCGATTGTGACGGAGCCGTAACTCTTGATGCATTTAAAGCATGCAATTCGATTGGCTGTCACTCGACAACGAATCACAACGCATCGTTTGTTTTAGTCACCGGGTCCCGTCACAATATAATAATTTTATGTGTATTTAAATAATGAGCCAATAATAATTGTTTATAATATTGCAAGCAACTTCACAAAACTATATGAAAGTATCAAAATAAATATTCAATTTGTCGATGAAATTTGGCTTTAATTTAATTAAAAAATTAATATACAACAATTAATAGTCCATGCGTATTTATTACAATGGAATAAGGCTCCAAGTGTCATCATAATTGGGGTAAAAAGAAATAAATTACGAATACACAAATAAGCGGTGAAAAGACTCAGAAGTCGATGTTTGGAAACGTTTTTTACATCGTATCGGCGCTTCTAACGTTTCAAACTAACAAAATCAAATGGCACTAAATAATTATTACAAATGCAAACACTTATTATAAACAACAAGCTAAGTTAATAATAATTAATTAGTTTAATTAATAACACACAATATTCATTTATGATTGGTCCGTGGTGAACACCCTCCGACAATTACCCGACAAAATATTATACAAAACCATTTTAATAATAATAATCTGTTATAACCTGGCGAGAATTCGTAAATGAGCATTTTTACAGGGAAAGAATTAAAACCTACCGCTTAAATAATAATTGTAATCTATGTAATATTGGTTATCATTTGTTGATTTGCTAACTAAAAAAAAGATCGTCACATCAATGATACTGAACTTGAACATTTCGCGATCCTAATACTACAAGACAAAACAAACATAACAATGAAGTAGTATTCTGTGCTACCTCATTATTACTTTTGTTAAGGCCATGCATTAGTTGAGGCACGGTCTAAAAAGATCGTCGCTAGGCGATGCGCGGATTGCGGGTGGCGGGTGAAAATGACGCCTGTCAAACGAAATATTAATTGTCATATAAATCCAACATACGTCCATTTTATGTTCTGCTTATTGTTCTATTAGTAACAATAATAATATATTCATTGACATGTTTTCTTTTTAAAGTAAATGGGTAACGTTTTTAGTCATCTTTACACGATTTTAGAATTAAATGACCCGTCGCCATCACGCAGCAAAGTGACGTGTTCCTCGGTCAACATTCTCTCAGTGAATGGCAGCGAGTCCAAAATTTCGTCGCCCGTACAGTTGAAAATTATTTGGCGTTTCACTGATGCGTCACCTTAAGCCAAAAATAAACAGTTTAGAGCCTTGTACTTCTACACTCGTGATCTGTCTGGGACTAGTGTCTATAGACAGGATATGACAAAGCCGGGCCAGAGTGCTTTTGGTCACCTGTTATCGAAGATGACCTCTCATTGTATTCTAAAACACAATGTTCGAACAGTGTGCACTGTGGTCTTATTGCTGAAATCGCTATGAATTATTGCCAACCTTCAAAAAGGCAGCACAAACATAGAAGCAATCCAGGGGGCCATCTCCAACAGTGGACGGACGACGGATGAAATTCATGAAGTGCTCATTTTTTGATATCGGATCTTACCAAGTTTTCGAAATGGAAACCATAGTATATAGATTACAGTTATCTCAGAACAGAGGGCTATATCGAAACGTCAAAAAGAATAGCTCGCGATTTCTTACGCAACGGAATTATTGCCAGGTCGTATAGCCATCGAGGCATGCCAAGCCATCACTTAAATTTAAATACAAAAATAATAATCAATTTAAAAATAACACAAGAAGCTAGATGCCACTAACTAAATGGGACCCTTGAAAAATTACCAAAAATAAAATGAAAAAACTACACCGAACATGTATTACAAAGTAAAAATGCGTAACCGCAAAATTATTTAACATTTATTTTGTACCATAAAACTCTTTGCTATTACGATGTACATAATATATATAATTCAATACACATCTGCCTGCAAATAAATCGTACAATAATTTGTAAACTTTTGCAGTTACACAAATGCACATGAACAAATATCTATTTGAAACTACACCTGCAACGGTCGCCATCAAATTAATTGCAGTTCCAAATTGTGCAAATTTCCGAGCATCAATCGAAACAACATTTCATGAGATCGCGTGTCAAACATGGCCACACCCAGTTGTTTGACGGTGTGTGTATACATGTTTCCTATCCACGACGAAATACAAAAAAACATGGGCATCCGTAGTATAAAATAAAACTCTATAATGTTTAACATGCCAATGTAACTAGGCATTTGGTTGTAAGTTAAACAAATATAAACTGCAAAGTACGCTTTGAATAAAATGTTCAAATTGGCATATTTAGTATCGCAATTCAAACTGCTTCATCAATTTACAACCGTATCAAAACAAAGATCTTAAACTGTAATTTTTAAATACTTCCATAACAATCACCGGTTTAGTAAGTCTGAATATAAAATTCGAGCCAGAAGCCGAGTCGTGGTACAATGTCGAAGAAACATTAAATAATAATAATTATAGTCCCGTAGTGGCCTACGATACTTAAAAACAAAGCGAATTAAATAAATATTATAGCCTTTGGTTTTATTCAACCAACGATGTATTCAGAACGCGTGTTGAAAGTAAAATTCCTGACTGCAATTAACTTATCCAACATAACAGATACGTAATCATTAAGACAATAAAAAAAAAACAGGTAGTTCATATAATCACCAAAGACTTTGAAAGTCTTTCTGTTAGACTAACACAAATACCTTAAAACAACATAATGTACGAGAACTTTATATCACGGTAGTGACCTAGAATATTTACGAAGTGCCAACGACTCTGACGGAAAACTTAATTAAAGTAAATTATTAAAACAAATTAGGACAAACATTTTCTTTTTCATACATTCATGGCGTATGGTTAATCAGTGGCGAAGACTCCTCAGAAGTGATTATTTAGCATACATTCACCTTAAACCGACTAGTTTACTGTGCATGGTAAGAAATCATTTAATTACGATAGCAATATAAAAAAATATATTATTTATTTAAATTAGTGCAGTGACATCTCTGGGAATAATAGAAACCACCATGCTCGCAACTCCAAACACAAAAAATAAAATAACAGTAATTTTAAGACATAAAATATTACATACTGACAAAAAACCATAATAATTATGTAAAACTAAGCGTTATTTGCATGTTTGTTATGCGAATTTGATGGTATAGCAAACAAGTTGGGAACCCCTTTACTAGATCATTTATCTCCAGTTTATTTTAATTGTCTCAAGCATTATTTTACAGCATTCACTATCGGCCAGAGCTGGCCGTGGGGTGCAGGTCAAATAAAAGTGAACGTTGTTTAAAGTAAAATACGACAGTAATAGCACTTTTTTTTCAGTTACCCATCTCGCCAATCTCCCTCCAGAAGGCACTCTTCGCCACTGACGTCTACCACACATGACGCATGAATAAACAGGATAGAAAATGCCAGTACATCTGATTTATTTAAATTTAGTTTCAACGTATCTCAAATTGCCCGCAGGGCATAGTATTGAGTATTAGGTATCGGCAAATTGAATAACTAGGTTATATCCTTCGTAAAACATTTTTATAATTGGTGGTAAATTTAATACGTAATTGCAATGATAATAATATATAGTTTTGCTCAGAGCACATAAAGAATATGAAACCTCTACCCGACAGAGAGTGGCAACAATATGTTATTACAAAAATATTTTACATTATTATTTCGTCAAATTGGTCCCTTTGTAAAAATGCAGACCAGAAATTTTTTAATAAATTATATATGCAATAAAACAAAGATATATAACGAGGTGCTGGGGATACATGTGCAGCCGTGAACGAATCGAGTAAATCTACTACAAAATTAAATATGCATCCGATAGTAAATCGTGCATAGTTACTCTTCCAAGAAAAATATTAGAAAATAAATAGCTGCATATTTCGATAATCATTTCGACGATCAAAAGATAGCAGAAATGTAGTTAAGAAAGAAATTCTCTTTGCTACGCAACCTTCTATCTAAATGTCCAAGGCGTTAGGGATCTGATACGAGTAGCCCATAATAGGGAGGTGTTTGCAGCAAATTGCATTTTCGTTAGTGAACATAAAAAAAAAGGACAACACTTCCACAGATCACTACCGTTTATAAATTCAGTAAAACTTAAAATAAATTTATAATAGAAACGTAATATGGTGAACATCCGTCAACACTTGACAACAAAAATGGCAATAATGATCATTAAATTATCGCCAAAACTAATCAATAAAAAGAAATATCGGCGAAGCATTTTGAAAAAATAGATACACAGGACATGTTACATTGCCGTGTCATGTCTCGCGTAGTATGTAAAAATATCGAGTCTCTTATCGGCAGTTTCCGTCGAGATTATTAAAATATTATTTCTTCTCCACTTCTTCCCCCGTCCGTCGGTACGAAAATAAAATAAAATTTCTATCCCCCACAAGATACAATATCCACACACAAGGTACGAAGTTTAATAATTATATTATTTTGACACTTGTCACAAGACACAATTTAAACAGGTTCCCTTTTATACCGCCGCCGCCGCGAAGGTTATCCACATTTACTAAACAGAACTGTCACGTTTACGAAATAAAATGGTCAAGTTAAAAATTAAAAAAGAAACAGCGGCACTCCTTTCAGTATTGTAATATTATAAAGAGAAAACGTAAGGCATCGTCGTAAGAATTTATCTGGTAATCTTTTGTAAGACTTTCGATTTGTACATTTTTTCAATATATTTATCACAAACGTTCATCATTAATTTCCATCACTTCCGTAAGCATAAATACCCTGATAATCTCGCCAAGCGAAAAATGATGGGTCTTCTACTCCGTAAGGTCTCGTAACAATATAATATAGCGGGCTACGAAGAAGGTAGCTGTCTCGATAACTGTCGTCCCCGCCTCACATGCGATAGGTTGGTGTTTGAATTCTTTTTACAAAATATACAGAGCTTTGGTATCTTCCCGAGTTTGTTTGCATGGCTCTCGCGACGGTTCGAGAGTAGATCACTTGGTGAGTCTCTTCCGCAGGCCGTGCCGGGCAGGAGCGGGAGTCCAAGGGGTGCGACGTCTCGCTGCCATCTTGGAAGTGGGCACGCCCACACTGTTTCTGGACCGCAATATGGGGCGGGTCTCTTTAGAAGGTGTCCCGTCCTCATCCCTTTCTGTCGTCGCGCAATCTGCGGATCTGAGCGCCCTCTTATCGGAACCGTTCTCGTCTGATTTCTTTTCGTCGGATCCCGGAGTATCCTGACGCGATCGCAGAGTCCTCGAAGCCAATCCCTGATTCGCTTTCAGGTCATTTTCGACATTAATCGTAGTAGAGTGTACCTCGCCCCCTTCGTCGGAAGCAATTCCCGGCGTACCGTCTTTTTTAATTCTCCTCCTCCGCGTCTTCGGAGACATGGGCGAACCTTCGGTTTCGTTTCGAAGACTACGTCGGTTGACGGGCTCCGATTCGAGCCCCGTCGGTGTCGGAATCATAATGCCAAGTAGATATGCGGCGTCTTTTGAGTTTTGCGTCGACGTGACGTCCTGATGTTGCTCTTCCACCGTCTCTTCGAGTGGACCGACAAATCGTCGTCTGTCATCCAGGCGTGTCCTCCGTTTCTCTTTGGGCTCGAGGCTATCGGCGGTCCCGCCGCTGCACCGTCTCTTGGCGGTCTTGGGAGCGAGGGCGGCGACGGGCGTCATGACGTTCTCCTTGGAACCCTCCGTAGTATTGTCGGCGGCGGATTCCCGGCGCCGCCTTCTAAGAAATGTCGTCCCACCCCGGCGTGGACTCCCTCCACCCGGAGGCGCATCGCCGGTGAGCCGGGGGACTGACGGCTGCCCGACCACACTGTCTACTCTCGCTTCACGCGGGACCGTAGTCGGTTTCGGAAGCTCGACCGTTGGGATCTTTTTGACTGAGGCGATTGTCTCTCGACCTTTCGGGGGAAGTTTCGGTGGGACAGCGACCTGCGAATCTCTCGATCTTGTTAGCCTGGGCCCATTGGCATCCTGACCGGTGCTTCCTGGGGTAACTTTTGGCTTTCCTTCTCCCTTCTCTATTTGCTTGCCTTTAGCATCAGACACAGACAGCGGTGTAAAAGCGACAGCAGTACGTTCTGACTTCAATTTAGGAGCATTTTCAACAGTCGTCGGCACTAAAGCCGGTGGAGGAGTCGCTTTAGGTCTATTGAGAATTGTGACCCGAACGACTGAAGGGGCCATTCTTTCGACGTGAACTGGCACAGGAACCTTTGATTCCGCCGGTTTTCCTCTACCGTTCTGGGAAACCGGCCTTGAAGCAGACTTTCCCCTGTTCGCAAGTCTTGTGTGCGGGCGCGGTGGGGCGACGGGAGTGTCGTTAGATCGGAGAATGCGAGCAATGGGAGTCGGCGAAAGAGTTGTTCTCTTGCCAGGGACAGCTTTAGTTCGAGAATTCTTAGGTTTAAATGGCGGAGTATCAACAGGCGAACTTGAAGACACTTCGTTGATCTGAATAGACTCGACTGTCTTATCAAGAGACTTGTCCTCCGCATCAGCAGATGTCTCTTCATCTTTAATAGTGGAGGATTCATCAGAACTCTCTTCATCGATAGATTCACTACCGTTGGCTGTATCAGTCTTTTCAGCGGGCCGCGGCCTCTGCAATACGGTCTTGTTCTTCTTATAAGGCGGGTCGTCTTCATTGTTATTATTAATAGGAGGCTCTCCGGCTTCAGGTGGCGGCGACTCGGCTGCCGCTATCTCCTGATACACATTCTGGAGTGTATTCCTCATTTGATTCTTGTTAAGTAGACGAGCGATGAAGTATGACTCTGCCGGGTTTCCGTAATTGGAGATGGGCAGCTCGTTTTCTTCCTCGGTGGGAACATACCCGTGGTATTGCGGGCCGACGGGCGACGTGACCACAGGCGTCGGCTGCATAGACTCCGGTTTGGAGTCAGGGAAACGCGTCAAGATGGACAGGCCCCGAGACGGGTGGCTCTCCGGCGGAACATCCGCCTTCTCATGACAGGTGGCCTGCTGGGGCGGAGAGGTCGGAGATTCGTCGCCCGCTGAGCAAGGCAACGGAGAAGGACAGCTTTCTGTCATATCTCCCGCACCTGAAACAAACAAAATCAATTTCAATGTTTATGCCATTTGAGATATGCTCCACTACAATGAGTGATTGCATTTAACCATGGCCCCCACAAGGGGTGGGCTGATAGGGCTCTAGCCTGGGGGCCCGGGCTTAGAGGTGCCCGGTGTGGCGACCAGCTAAATGAGATGAACAGAAAACAAAAAGAGACTTTATAAAATATTGACCTGTATTTTGTCATGCAACTAAAATTAAATTTTATTAACACAATTATGGCACAACACAATTTATTCCTTTCACCATAATGACTTATTTCACTTATTTCGGCTCTTGTGATTTACAATCTTTATATCGCTGTCTATAGGCACTCTTTGTCTTTTGTTTGCCAAAATACAATACATTAATTTTAAAGCTCAAATTCCAAATACAATAAAAAACGCATTTGCGCATGGTTTATGAGTTTCTTTATGACATATTCGTCTGGCTTGCAGGTGTTAATTAACTGCATTTGAGATAATGCATGCTGACAAAGAAAAATAACTGAACAAAAGTGCATTATATAAATAATTTCTAACTTATAGTGAGTGATATTGATATGATATCCCTGACAGTCGGGAAGTCTGACATGTCTGGCAGTGTATCCAGCTATTGTATAATTATAGGTAAAAATAGTATAGTAGGATGAAGAGTCGTCAGCATGGACACTTCCCTTTTATCTTTCCAGATTTGTGCCGAAATAGTGTCTGTGTGGTATGCTTTCATTTCTCCTTTTTTCAATTTCTCCGTATGCTTTGGCAATCCCTTTCGGTTTCTCCTTATAGTGCCGCAAGCATTCGTTTTCCGGTCATGTAGTTTTTGGAACAAAATTGGGCTAGTATACCAATTGTCTACGTACAGGGTATGTCCCCTGTCCAAATATGGTTCCATGAGAGTCAAGACTACACTTCCTGAAATACCCATGTGCATGTGTGTTACATATTCGGCGGTTTTTCCAGTGTACACAATAAAATTCAGTACATATCCGGTGGCACAGTCACATATCACAAAAAATTTAATGCCAAAACGGCTTGCTTTTGATGGGATATACTGGCGAAATGACAAATTGCCTTTGAAAAGTAGCAAACTTTCATCAATGCACACATTCATGTAAGGATACATGCACTCTGCAAACTTTTTTTTGAAATAGTCCACTAGGAATCTAATTTTGAAAATCATGTCCCCACTTATTTGTTGCGTATTGTCACAAAAGTGGAGCATGCGAAGAATGATTTGAAATCTATTGCGGGGCATCGTATCTGAGTAAATCGGAGAAAATAGTAAAATATCTGTAGACCAGTGATCTTGTATTTTATTTCTCGAATTACAGGCCATCAAAAGACATATTGCCAAAAAGAGGTACAATTCTCCTACTGTTACGTCTACCCATTGTTTCAATCTCCAACTCAACTCATTGCAGTGATTTTTGACGTATTGGTATTTTTTATTGGTATCAATGGCAACGAAATCCATGAGTGTGCTGGTTATGAACAGCTTGAAAAACTCCGATTCTCTGCTATCAACATTTTCTACGTCCGCTCCTGACCTCGAGCTATCAAATGAATTTATTTTGGGGACAAAATCATCGGTTTCCCATTCGAAAACTGGAACAGATTCATCAATTTGTGCAGCTTCATATGCACTGGGATCTTGTTCCTCTTCATCTAAATCGACATCAAAATCACTATCATCCGATTCAACAGTTATGCCAACCCTGTACATCAAATCTTCGACCTGTTCGGCATTTTCTGATGAACTTTGTGTTCCTTCCATTTTGATTAGAAAGAAGATCAAAAGGTTTATATGTAAAAAAGTTCAAATATCCCAGAAACTTGACTTATTATAAAAAGATATAACACAAAAAGTCAAATAAGTTAAACACTATGCGAATAAAATAAGTCCCGACACTAATATCTTATAAAATAAACAATTACGACACACAACACAGATTACGAAGGTTTAAAAATTACAAAATCGTACCCGTAAAATACTGAAATGAATTATAAAGAGAAAATATTTCAGCCGCGAAACCGAATTAGGTACGTCAAATACGACTTCGAATATTCAACTGGCATATATTCGAAGATGTGTCACTCCTATTGTGTAGTTGTGTATATTCAGGAATCACAGTATTCCCCGTTTCTCATATGCATATGCGAACCGTAATTTCGATTGCATCTACTATAAGTAAACGGGAATCCCGGTGAGTGATTTGATAAATATCGGATCCGTGGCACAACCCTACTAGCGATTCGGTAAGTCAACAAAGGTTTGTTTAAAATTGATGTTTCGTTGATGATAATATAGAAAATTACAAATGTAAGTATTACACCATGATCCTAAGAGATGTCGCTGTGTGGGCAATGCGATTGAATTATTCAAAACATTGCCTCGGCCGATATATTGCGTTTCAAGTGGAGCGTCTTTGCACGTGCATTTTGCATGGCTGGCCCTCTGTTCTCGGAATAGAAAAGCGTGCTAGGACGCTGGCGGCACTTATCCGGTTAAGTAGGTATGTACGTCATTTCCATCCTAGAGCCGGGGTGCAAAGTTATGAAGCGTATACTCTACACCTACATTCACACCATATGAACCGAAAAGTCATTTTTAAACTTAGTTTCCTTATATATTATCCTATATATAATCAAATTATATTATTGACCAAGGGTACTTGATAGAATTTAAATTAATAAATATAAATTTACCAAATAAACAGGAATTAACTGTATTAGATGATAGTACGAGGGTGGGTCAATAATTCCTTAGAAAAAAGCATTAAAACAGTTTTTATTTTTGTATTTTTTTTTTATTTCTCAACATAATCTCCTTGGAGCTCAATACACTTGGTTAGACGTTTCTCAATTTTTTTTAAACCGTCAGAAAAATAAGTTTTCGGAAGGTCCTCAAAATAAGCATTTGTCCGATCGATGACTTCTTCATTTGAAAAAAAACGTTGTCCACTTAGCCATTTTTTTAAGTTTGGGAAAAGGAAAAAGTCACTGGGGGCTAAATCTGGCGAATACGGTGGGTGGTCGACCAATTCGAACTTCAATTCTTCAATTTTAGCCATTGATCGTAAACATGTGTGAACACGGGCATTGTCCTGATGAAAGAGGATTTTTTTCCTGTTTAAATGAGGCCGTTTTTCTACAATTTCGTTTTTTAGCTGGTCCAATAAAGATGCATAATAATCCCCTGTTATTGTTTTTCCTTTTTCCAAATAGTCAACGAAAATAATTCCACGTGCATCCCAAAATACAGTAGCCATAACCTTACCAGCTGATTTTACGGTTTTCGCCTTCTTTGGACATGGTTCGCCTTTCGCAATCCACTGCTTTGACTGTTCTTTCGTCTCGGGAGTATAGTGGTGTATCCATGTTTCATCTACAGTCACAAAGCGACGAAAAAATTCATCCGGATTGCGTTGCATGAGCGACAACAGGGCTTTAGAGGCCACCACCCTTTTGCGTTTATTGTCGACTGTGAGCAAACGCGGCACCCATCTTGCAGAAACTTTTTTCATGCCCAATTTGTCATGTAAAATAGAAATGACGCTACCTTTTGAGATCCCTGTAACCTCAATTATCTCACTCAACTTTAATCTTCGGTCACTTAACACCATATCGTGGATTTTATTGATCATTTCTGGTGTAGTCACCTCTACAGGACGTCCTGAGCGTGGTTCATCCTTTGTTGATGTACGACCACGTTTAAATTCATTTAACCAGTTATAAATAGTTGCAAGTGAAGGAGCAGATATGCCGTGAACTAAATCCAACTCATTTTTTATTTCCTTTGCTGTTAACCCTTTTATATTAAAATGTTTAATAACAGCTCTAAACTCAATTTTCTCCATTTTTGTAAACAAGCAAATTTTTTTTTTAAATGTACGAAAATAAAAAACAACAACCCGACCAATCTGATTGAAACTTCGCAGCATACTGAATCGGTAGTGCCGCTGCATGAAAACAAACCGCTTACAGTACTAGTCGCGCCACCTGTCGGCTTTTCTAAGGACTTATTGACCCACCCTCGTATGTATTCACCATTGGTGGTGTTTGAAGATGCCGAAAGGCGATACTCGGATCGCAAAACATGACTCAAAAAGAATAGTAAAAACCTTTTATATCAATTAGAATATACTTATTCAAATATTTGCTCATGTTACTCTTATTCGAAAAATTTGTCTGGTTGTTCCCGCAGTTTCTTGTATAAGTTATAAAATTCTTCTGTTAAAGTGCTTTCCATATTGATTCATTGTCCCCATATTTTGCTGCAAAGTTTTGCCATTTCAAATAGGAGTTTTCCAGCAAAAACTTTTCTGTGTTTATGGTTTCCTATCCCTGATTTGACGCTGAACACGACCGGACGCGCGCGGGCTACTACGGACACTCTACCCGTGCCCGTCCCCGCACCTATTCCGCATCGTACACGCCCCATGACTACGGCCAAGCGCTAATTGTAAAAAAAGTCGCCTGCGGCGCAAGTTTACTTCGAAATTATTAAAAGTTTATAATACTTATATGGTTATGGAATACAATTTGTGATTATAGTTTGTCGATATTAAACACTTCGAGTAGATGTAGGTGGTACACAACAATACGCTAAATACTATTTTTTACCTCGCGGAACAACATTTGGGAAACGCTGCTGTAAAGCATCATACTGCCGTTGACCTTAGCTATAGGTAGGGAGGCCCACCAACGATCTTGGCATGGGGGCCCCGCTTCAGGATGCGGGGGGCCATGTATTTAACATGTACTTTTTACCTGCCTATTTTACCTTAATTGTTTTTTTTCATTAGCTCTACAATTCAATGGGATCTTGGCCACCTAACAAAGAGGTTTCTCACAGATTTTTTTAAGACAAAAGAACGTTAGCCACTTGCTCAAGCTATTGGGTTCAAGCACACATTGAAAAATGAATTTGACAGACCTAGGATTCAAACCTGAGACTCACAACTTCATATTCGGACTTGTTCCTACTCAAACCATCGCAGGCGCTATAAACTTCATTTCTCAACCTTTTTATACCTGCGGACTGCTGAAAATAGGAGAAACATTTTGCGGATCAGTAACACAGAAATAAAAAATATTATTTATATGGTAACGTATAATAACGTCCGATCACAGTTGATTTCATCACGTAAAACCATTAATCTATTTTAAAAATAAAAACACAATACACCAACCTTGCAGGTGCATAGGTTTTGAAGAATTTGTTGGTATTTTTAGCATTGCATTTGGATGCCAAAAATTCGTAGACCACCAGAAAATTTCTTCGAAACACTGCTATAGAGTAGTCATGTCCAATGCGTCAATTGCACCATAGGATTTGAATCGTCAAAAGTATGTACATACCAGTTGTAATGATTTTATTGAGATTTTGAAATGAGATAATTATCCATTTTTATTTCCTGGACCACCTAATGGGAAAGTCATTGTCAATTTTACCATGAAGAACCATGTGATCTCATTGTATCAATTGCGGCTGACGGCAGAAATAAAAAAAAGAGAAGATGTGAATTCCCGCGCCTTAATCTGTAACATAGTCACCCTGCCATCGCGCAGTAAGATAATAGTTCGCAATGTGTGCCCAGAAGACCAAAACTTAGCATTTTCACAACAAATGATAAATTGTGTATTCCTTTGTGTTGGTGAAAAAGAAGTGACGTTTAATTTGTAACGATTCTTTGTCCCAAATTGCAGAATATTAATGGAAAAGTGTGGTAGTTCACCACAAAAAATATTGACATTCTCAATCAAATGGGAAAGGACCGAAAACTTCTGCGTAGTATCAAAACCAGAAAACTACAGTACCTCGGCCACATTATGAGAGAACAAAGGTGCAGCATTCTGTCCAAATTGTCATCTAAGGAAAGATAAATGGTAAATGTCGCAGAGGACGATGTCTTATTTCATGGCTTAAGAACCTTTGGGATCAGTAAAAATGTAGGCCCACTGTATTGTTCCGGTTAGCAGGTGATACAGCAAAAATTGCCCTGACGGTGGCCGATCTACGATAGGGGATAGCACGATAAGAAGTAGATCACAGCCTAATTGAAGTTAGACAGGCTTGATATAAAACAAATGATCTTTTTTTTAAATATGAGTATTAGAAACTATAAGTGTCTTTGGTTTTTACTTATGTATTGAATAATAGACAGATAGACTAATCAACGGTGACTCACCGACAGCTGTAGAAGCTTCGTGCTGGGCAGGCGGCGGATTGGAAATGGGATTACTCGGATGCTGTGCTTTGGTCTTGGGAGGACCGGGAGGATCCATCATCAGAGTCACCACCGAAGTGTTGTCCGCTCGCATCTTTGTGCTCGACCACCTATAAATGTATTTACATTCAATATCATCAAGCAATCCGGTTATAGTATCGAGGGTGTCACATCATTGTATTACTCCCCAAATGATTTCGTTTCACAAACAGACGAAACAATAGCTGTGCAGTCTGATTCAGGAGAAGGTAAGGTAGATAATACACCAAATAATCATCGAATACCGACATTGTGGCAAATAAAATCGCAAAATATCATGATTTCTACAAAATTATATAACAATTACAAACACCAAAAGAATGTTTTGCTGAAAATGAGACTTTTGGTGAAAATTTAATCAAATGTACAAATAAACGAGTTGGCAAAAGAACACAAGAAGCGAAATGTGACTTACATCTAAATTTGAGTATATAATAATACACACTATCATGTGAAGGACATCATAATGACAGAAATATATATGTAGGTACCTATTCTACAAATTTTACAGATATTTCAAAGTGAAGCCCCGCCCCAACTTACCCCAAAATTGTTAATTGTTTACCTATTTAAAGGATGGCATTCTTTAGTTACTAACTTGTATAATGAATAAATAAATAGGGATAATTGTTACATCAAAAAAATCATAAAAGAAACATCTCACACAGTTAATCCGAACTAAAAAAAACCCATAAATTCTTTTCTGAATTGCACGAAAAATATGTTACACGCCCATTGTCATTATGGTGCTTCACGATTTAACATAATCACCAATACAAGAACTCCAACGGAAAAATATGACATTCATGCTCTCCACTACAAATTTGGTGAATTTTGACAAACCAGACCAAAGCGACAATCCTGCCGAGTGATTTTCACACCCAACAATACCGTATTGCGTCAACTCAAGTGTGTCAGCACACTAAGTTACAAAATGCATTTTATAAATGCCAATTAAATCAAAAAGATAAAGTCGGGGCAGGGCGTTCAGGTCGTGCCTCGACTTTGTATATTCGAAGGGGGTTGGTTATATGATAATATAACATTGAATTACCTCTGCAGGGCACTGTCAACCAGAATCTTGGAGGGATTGAGCCAAGAGTCAGGCGGAGGGGCGCCAGGGAGAGCTTTCTCATTGTGGCGCTCTGCCACCTGTACCAGCTGCACCGCCATTCGCGCAGACACCATGTTCCACAGCCCATCCGTGCCGAATATCAGGCATCTGTTCACAATAATAAAAATATAATAATATGTAATATTATGTTTTCCGTATTACATTATTAACAAAATCACCTATTTTTACCTTAAAATAATATATATATATATATATAATATATATATATAATAATATATTTGCCGAATTTTAGAGGTACACTGGTACAACCACATAACGAGCGCATGCATTTGTGAGTAGACAGTCCACAGAAAGAGGCACCTTCGTGTGTTTACTCAGAATGCTGTTGATGAGTGAGACACTCCACACCTTCTTCACAAAAATGTATTCTTCAGATTTATGTCTGCTTTGATGTCTCGTAGGGGGTAATATTAACACAAATAGATTTTAAAAAATAGCCAAAAATATTCCCCGATTCCTGGTGTACAATTAAGATTCATGATGGCAGTATGAGTTTACCTGAATTTGCTGGGATCGATAGCCAAGACTCCGACATCGGGATCAGGGCTGACGACAAATTCGTCAATCTGCATGTTGTAGCTCCATAGGTCTCCGAGACTGCGGGCCACAGCCAGGAAGGGAATCTCGTCACAGCGGACGCCCTGAGGACTTATCACCGGCCTGTTCCACACGACACGGGGGACCCCAGCTTTCGCTATCACCTGCACAATTGTAATAAAATAATGGTGATTACCTAGGAAGAAAGACTGCTCGTTTTGCCCTGGAGACGTCACTTGTAGCTAACTTAATCAGTAGATCACCAACTGAGTAGCACTATGCCGAGATTAGCGAGTAGTTATTACCTTGGTTACTCAACGCAACTTGAATTCGTAGTGCAGTAATCTTCGCAATCCAACCAAGCAAATTAGTTGCACAACTTCCCTCGGGCATGCGTATTATATCAAATTATTTAGGTTATTTCATTGTGTAATTTCAGTGTTGCGAATATGTACCTAACTATTTGCTTCAGATTATAAAATAACAATAGATTTGCAGATGACAGATGATTTACTATCATGATAATAATATCTCTACATATTTCTCACCCGAGAATGTCAGTCAGAAAGGATATTTATATAATTAAAACGATACATACTGTTATTGTATGAAAATCATATTGTATAATGGACTTTATCATTGTCAATGTTTAAATGACCAAAAATTTACCTAAACTACGCAATTCCTAACCTTTATGAAACTAATTGTATGGATCGTGACTATTTTTAAAAATATTCTCAACGTGACAGAAAGATGTATACGAATTTAATGATCTTGCGCCCCACAGAGGTCCCGGATAAAACTCGCGGCCCGCATCACCATTTGCAAATACGAACATGAGCTGAATAGAGATATCATTTATCACGGATACAACCATTTTTTGGAACACTCACGCAGGGCAGATTTGAATAAAGCTGCAGAGGTCCTTTTTCTGCTCAAATTTGATGCATTTAGGGACAAGGTTCTCACATCATCTTTGGTGTTTAGTGATTAAAAATACGTCATGTAAATGATCCATAGACAATGTCACACTTTATTTGATTAGATTCCCGGAACTTCAAAGACAACTGTTTTTTTTTTAATGTTATATTATGCTTATTGACCAATGATAATGCATACACTAATTGAATTTTGCTATGTACCCAGGTGACATCACAATGCTTATAAAAATAGATGGGTAACTGGTTAATAATATTCGATATGTTAAGTGTGACGTGTGTTAATGTTTCGTTCTATAATCCATAGTCCAATCCCGGTGATGATAAATATTTCAAATATATTTATCGTTTGAAGAAAAATTAAATGAAACACACCTTTCCTCCACTCGAATGTATTCTGGACATTTCTAGAGGTGATTCTGGTTTGTGGTCTAAAGTCAGTGGCTTGGCGCACCAGTCTTCTTGCCCTGTAATTAAGTAAACAATAAAACCATTATTAACGCACCCGTTAATGTGACCCAGTCCATAAAACTGCAAAAATTTCAGTTTAATATACACTTTGTCATCTTCATATGTCGGCGATTCCTAGTATTCCTATGACATCTAATTAAAATGTTATTATTTTCAAAATCGATAGAATTATTCAGTAAATATATATTATAATTGATAGACATCTGTCAGATTTCATTTAAGGCGAATTCTTTGCCTCAATTTACGATCAAATGTGACTTCAACGCCATCTAAAGGCATCTACAGGCATCTACCATGAATTTCTAAAAATGTGTTACTAAAAACTTTCGTCGATCGCAACCAGATGGCAATAAAATATAAAATAAAATATTGTGTGTCGCCACATATTAAAAATCATAAGCTTGATAAAAATGCATTTAAATTTATTATATATTTACTTACCTATGTAAAAATATTTACAATTAACCTTTTCCACTCGAAATTTATTTTATAGGTACATACCACCCACTCGAGACTTTTTTCCGTACAAAGCATAATTTCAATATAAAACATTTAATTGGTGAAAAAAAATGTAAAAAAAAATTTTTTTTTTTTATTCTGTAAAATAGATTTATAATGAATATACTGTACTTATTTTTAGTTTATTTATAATTCTTCATTGTGTGGTATTTCACAAAGCAATCTCCAATATGTAATCCTGGCTTATCACAGAATCGTAATGAAATAGCAGTATGTAGAGAAGTGGCTATAAAGTGTAAATCGTCCATACATATACCTAGTTATGAGTGAATGACTGTAAATATGATATAAATGAATTGCCTTCAAATACACTTGTAATATAAGCGGCTGTCTCGTAAATTTCCTAAATTAGTTTCGGGCTCATAACAACTCATTCCCAGTGCGGTACACATTATCAAAAGATTTCTCAAAAAATAATAAATCGATACGTAATAATTTTCATTTGACTCATTAGAGTATTTCACATTATATAGGTTCCGAATCGGCATAATATACTAGTAAGTATTGTCATCAAAAACAGTATTCAAATATAAAACTGTAAACTATACGAGACGCCCCTGCGCAAGCGAGAACCAATAAAAAATATAAACACACTTCAAAATCATGCGTGACAAACACTTCACTCTAGTCTGGGAACGTTCAATAAATAAAATTTATGTGACAAAAAAACATTGCTTGCAAGCGACGACCTACGAATAAAAAAAGAGAAGATTCCGATAAAAATACTATGTTGAAATTACGCACGCAGTATTCTTTTGCCGACATCTTTCTCAGATAAATGTAATAACCTATTATTATTCATTCTAACTTGATTGAAATCGCATTATAAAAATTTCTGAAAATATTACAAAAAACGACTTTATAGGCGTGCCGCCGCTACGGCGGCACTCGAGTAATACGGGAAACTTATAATGCCGCCGATATGGCGGCACTCGAGTGTTAAGGGTTAATATTTTCCCCATAAAATATTTACAATTCTAACATGTCTATTTGATTTGATTTAAAGTGTTTATGATTTTTACATTTTGTTTACCGTAGTTTTTTTTACAGTGGCAATACAAGGGTATCCTGTCCAGTCAATGAACCAGATTTTTTTACGTTGTCAATACGAATTAATATAAATATTTTTCTACAGTAAAATTCATTTATAGTAGTAAATGAACATTTAAGTACAAATGTTTATAAGATTGAGTTTAATCTTGTACAATTGACAATTACATCGAATTTCTACTAGAGGTGGAATAAAAGAATGATATGAAATGAATAGCATAACAAATGCCATTCGAATTATTATTAAACAAAATAAGGAATATACAGTTGTACTTGGTTATTACTAGGAAGGTTGGACCGGCTGAATGTGCTCGTTATAAGCGGTACTCGTTATATCAGAGAATAGGTATTTTTATTGTCGGCGAAAACAACAATTAGACACTTAACTAGTGTCATAAACGTAATCTGTCCCCGGCGGCATCCTGTCCGATCGGATTTTATTGCTTAGGGTCGAAATGTCTTTAAACGATCAACACATTACCAGTATTTTAGCTCGGTATATCCGATAAATATCTCGTTATAACAGTGAATAAAAATGTACGGAGAAAATCATATACCAAATGTCAACGACTGTTTCCTCATTACATCCGAGATCTCGCTATGTCCGAGATTGTAATAACCGAGTTCGACTGTAGTTATAATTATGACAATGTCGATATTATATAGACATCCCAATTCATTTCGTTTCAACCATGTCCGATCCTAATGGGTTCATATGGGCCTCCACAGAGTGGACGGTTTGTATTAACTAACTAACTATATATGAGATAAGAATAAAGTAAGACACGCAACGAATTGAATAAAAAAGAAGTTGGAGGTAAGAAAAAACGTAAATAAACATGCGAACAAATCTTGATAAGCAAACCCAAGGACAAAATAAGTGACAAATTAAAAAAAAAAATGTAAAACGTAAGAAAAAAATTTAGAATTTGAAGTAAGTGCACCACTGATTACATAATATTCTAAGAAAAAGACAGAACGTTATTTCTTTGAAAAAATCTAATGTCGATTTTAAAGAACAGTGCAAGATAAAATAAAAGATAGTTTTATTTATTTTACCTATAAATGTGTAAGTGAAATGGATTTGGAGATATAAAAAGAAACCTTATTGGCCCAGTGGTTTCTAGGTGTGGACTTTTGTAATTCCCTGAAGATCTCGAATAAATAATTAAAAATTATCAACACCTATACCATATTCCTAGGTATCTACTATGATTGAAAAGTAGATCTTAATTTTTTGTATTTATGATTGCTTCATAAAAAAACAATATTTACGACTTTATGATGTAGCAGATAAATGAGCAACTAAATAGTGATCCAAATATTATGAAAAGTTCAACTATCAAAGCATCACGGCATAAAATTAGTAATACCACGGTTATACACAATTTATTGTACCTACCTATTGTTATAATTTTCTTAGTTCATTTAATCGTTTTTAATTTAATTTATTTTCAAATTCACCTCTTATGTGTTCATTCACTGAATTGTTTACCCTATATTTTATGGAGACTAATAATAACTTCTATTTTCTACATACTAAATTATCAACTTCCACTTTTTGACAGGACGGCATACAGTTATATAGGCACGTAGATAATAATTTTAAGGCCGTAGACAGGAATGAACGTTTGATGGCCCAAATATAGTACAATAGTATGTATGTAATTAAAGTTAGGGTACAAGTCGGTTATCCTGGATACAGCGGCAAAGACATTTTGAAAATAGCCTATATACTGGATTATTTGTTAGGATTACCTAATCTAACTTAAACTAACCCAAACTAACAAATAATCCAGTATATCGGCTATTTTCAAAATGTGTTTGCCGCTGTATCCAGGATAAACATATAGAACAAAAGTTAGTGAAGTGGAAGGTTGTCGAGGCTGTTTTGATCGGGTTAATTTGTCTTTGAATAATATTGTGACTAGAAATTTTAACAATTCTTATTATTTTTAACATTGTATATTGTTCATAATTTTCGCGACTACCACGTGAATAGACGATTTTTTTTTTACTTATAACATTTTAAACACTTAACATAAATATGGATAAATTGTACAGTTACTAGACAAAGATTAAATTTGATGTGTGTCAGAAGTATCTTAGGCATTTTCGCTCGTATGCTTTCTTTATATTATTATGAAACTATATTTATTTTAAAATCGCTTTATAAAAGGTAGGTACGTCAAAACAGTAATAAATATCTGAAATAATTACACAACACTATTTCAGAAAGTGGAGGTTGATATATGTAGTCCATTGACATATCGATGGTGCAGATCACAAACCTTCTATGTCAAATTTTTCGATTTTGACTTTATGGTATCAAAAAATCAACAAAAATTTAACGGATCTGTTGAACTTTACCTCCTATGTCAAAGAGAAATATAGCCCAGTTTATTGATCTTTTAATTAAAACTCCTATGTCATGTTCATCGTATTATGCTGCACAAACCTCCTACACGACGTGAAGTTGCTGCACATTGCTTCTATATCAGTTCATTGTATGAAGCTATCAGTGAAGTTTTACAAGCAAAACTGTATACAAAAAGATTTATTAGAGATAAATGGGTTTTAGGTCTACGTTTTTGATAATATAAACCCAAATAATGAGTTCCTGAAGTAGAAAGATCATGCGATTAGCATTGTAAACAAATAAAAATCAAGAATTTTCGGTATGTATAAACCTATACTTTCAGATTCTGTTCAAGATAATGAAAATATTCTATCGACTGAGATAATAGGAAGGCATATCAATGATGTAAAGAGAAACAAAACCAAAGTGCATGGAAACGAAATATATCTGCAAATAATAGAGTGAAAGAACAGGAATATCCGGACCGAGTTAAAGACAATATCAGTAAAAAAAAACATACTGTAAAAATAAAAACAAACGAAAGCTTGGTCCACGTTGCATCTCACAAGCATGTGTTTCAAGAAACCCGGGAATTTCGACCACTTTTGGTTGGATATGTCATGGCCACAGAGAAAATCATACGTTTCTTTACTAATAGAAGCTATGTAAGAACTCTGGAGGTAAATAGAAGGGAGTATATCTATCACTACCACTTAAAGATAAACGAGGAAAGAAAAGAAGTTTGCCGATAAATGTTCTGTAATACTTTCGCTATACGAGTTTAGAGTGCTAGAAATTGGGCTAAGAATGCCATTCACGGGTACCAAAGCCAGCAATGTAAGGACAATGAGCGAAATATTGATACTAAGAAAAGATATCCTGCAGAATTTATCGATTCACTACCAAGAATGAAATCACGTCATTACTGCCGTAGGGATCCTTTAGGACTCTTTCTTGAACCAATTTTTCGTTAGAAAATGGGTCTTTATCGAGTTTACAAAGATAGATGTAATGACACATCAAATTCATAAGGCATTCTCACAGTGTACATTTGATGAAGTTCACTTATAAGAAGACTTAGAAGCTCCGACATTTACATCTCTTGATTAATCACCTAACGAACCTCATATTAAATTAGAAATCAGTCCATTTAAATATTGAGCGATGGGTGCGTGTATCGAAATAAGAACAATATTCTTGCAAAGTTAATGCACTCCTCGAATTGGCAGTAAAATATCAATTCGAGATTACCTACTCAAAAATACTTGGAGGTTGGGCACACGTAAATGGAAGGAGATTCTTTACATGCTGCAATCGAAAGAAAATTGAAGAACAGGGAAATTTATCTGCCATCTGATTATGCAGTGGCTACATGAAAAGCCATAAATATGTTATTTCCTTATAGAGTGCACTATGTAACTCATGATGTTTTACTTAACTATAATGTTGCATTGATTCAATACAATTCATTATAATAAATTCAATACAATGCAGTTCCACCATGAATTATTGACAGTTAATAAAAAAAAAAGTAACTATAATGTACTAGTGACTTCGGTACACATTGGTAAGACCAGAAACAAGAAAGGGGATCCAATTGTTAACGTTGTGTGTCACTTGGCTTACATTCCAAATGGGAAAATCCAGTACACAATTAATTTTAGTCATGATCTTAAAGAGCTACCGAGACGACCGAAGATCATAACAGTTCCAATATTGTTTATCCAAGATTACACGGTTCAAGTAAAAATATCGGCCAACAAGTTCAAGCACCTTCAAGAACTAAAATGTGTTATTCCAAGGGACTGTCACCATTTTTATGACTCTTCACCACATTTATAATTTAAATATGTTAGAATTTAAAAAAAAAGCTTCATACATAACTATGTTGGGTTTGATTCTGTTTTGTTTATGTTTGGTTATTTATAAACATGTACATTAGTTAAATATACATTATTTTTTATTTATTAATTAATTATCCAGCCATTCAATATTTAACTCCTATGTCACGCAAACTGTTTTATTACTTTTTAAATAAAACTAATTTACTTTTCTCATAAAACGTAATGTAAAGGAAAACCTCCTTTGTCAAATATTTCAACAAATCTGAGTGCACAATACCTCTATGTCATGATAAATGTAATACGGTTTATATTAGTTATAAATAAAGTTATACAATCATTAAAAAACACAAAAACATTAGACTTTGGATATTTTTTTTTTAATAAAAGTCTTACATTATCAAATAAATCAGTTTAAACCTTCCCCTGTAAAATCCCATTTTTTGACTAAGAAGGTTTGTGATCTGCACCATCGATATGCTCCAATATCGCAAACAAAAATTATTGACAGCAGAATTAACACAGTTTTTGTCTTCGTACCTGGCGAACCTTTATTTTCAATGTATGTGTGTGTATGTATTTTTTAATCTATGCAAGTACTGTTTCAAAAATAGTTCGATTTATTTCCGCGTTAGCAGCATATGTCGATAAAGTCTTGTCAAATATTCATTTTATTTACAATCGATTCGTTAATATACAAAAATACAAGATTAAATTTAAATAACTAGCCTAAAAATTATTAAATAATATTTTTAATAGAAATGCTAAGCGTTTTTTGCGATAAATTACGTCTGAACCGAGATGTTTCGATTTTAATTGCATGCTTTCTAACCTCTAAATCGATGTTTTTTAAATTTGAAAAAAAAGATATAAGGATATAATAAATTCCAATTAACGTTTAGCGTTTCCCTAGGTAATAGATTTACGTACATTTTTATCGTAATTTTGATAATAAATCTTATGTCATTCATTCTTACCACCCGATAGAAATGTACCGAATTTGACACGTATTTTTGGTATATAGAACTCCACGATACATCTTAATTTTTTATTTTATTTTTCTCATTACTTTTGAATATATATTTACCGATTAGTAAACTTTTCTAGCTATTTTTCGATAACAACTTTACCTAGAGACATCACCTTAACTATCATAAATTATAAATGCACATTGCAAACAAAGCGTCGCACCCCATTACAAACAAAGATATTATCTAAAAGTATATGCAACAAAGAGAGACATACTCAATTGTGAGAAAGAGATATAAAAGTAAGGGTAGTAAAGATAGTATTATGACTTGTAGACTCGTAAGATTATAATTAAGTTTTGATTAATTTTTGTTAATTTTATAGATAAAACAAATAATTACAACCGTATTAGACTTTTGTACATTGTTATAAGAATAGGTATTTCCCTTTAGCCTACTGTAATATTGTCAACCTCGTTCCGTAACCCAAAATGACATCACCGGAACAAACAGAATTTATTAGCATCACAAAGGAAAGGTTAACAAAACCCGCTTTATTTGTGAGTTATTAAAAAATGAAATCACTACAGAATATAAAAAACATTCTGTAAAAGTTAAAAAGAGGCCATTATAATGACAAATCTCACCGTCTACTTGGTATCCTAGTACAATAGCAGAATCGCCCACATGGCCGATATATATTTTCCCTCGTCTGATGAACGCCACACTGGCTGTAGTGCCGGCTGTGCTCGGTAATCCTGACACTGTCTTGGGCCATTTATCTGAAAAGATATTAAAATCAACATTACTATGTAGTACGGAGATGAATGTAGGGCATAGCTCGAAAAGGAAATAAACAGGTGAGGGAGTGCTGGACATAATACAAAGCATTATAGACCTTGAAGATAAAATGGACATCTCTGGACAAAACCTCATCACCCACCAGTCCCACCCGAAGAGTAATTTAAAAAAATAAATTGACATAGTTCTCTAGTAGCCCAGATGTCATTACTGTCAGCCAAGGAAACTAAAAACCCCTGCCCCAATCTGTGATGTGCGTCTTTATTCCCTCCTTCTGCTTCCATTGTTTCAAGCAGGGAAAACCAAAATAAGGGAAGGGCCTTAGGTTCTGGGTACATCTGTATCATAATATTATGCATTAAAGTTTCTTAACACTCGACATTTAAGCCTTCTTACGGTCTCACCCAAAAGGCAACTCACTTCCCATTATTCAATCCAATCCAATATCAATCTCAATTTACAAGACTAAGCGAAACACGTTGTTGTCATTGTATGGTGCTGGTTGTGAAAATTGGTAAACATCAAAATACTCTGTGCACTTTTCCGGCAGGTTCGCCACTACCGTTCTACTGCGCTTGCGCATAAGTTGCATGAAAATACAGAAACCGATAAACTTTTTTAATCCATGCATGCAGACTCGCAATGCCTGTACACGTGCATGGAATTACTGTCGGCAATAGTGCTTATTTTAAACTATCATAACTGTTTACATGTAAAAGTGCTGACTGTCTCTCCAACCTCATTCTTCAAAGAGTTAGCGAGGCGCGATGTTGTCATTTTATAGTACTATATGACAGGTCGTATTGAAAATCGGTTAAGCTCAAAATGAGTAAGTAGTTCGTTTTTTTGCCGGCATGTTCACCCGTGTACAAAACTAGAACTAGGTAACATACAAATCTAAAATATCTGTGCACTAAAACATCGATTTGTATCGTGTCTGTACAATGGGATTCGGTTAAGGAGGAAATGTAAAAAATTTTCTTATGACAAATACCACATAACTAACCAAACATTTAAAAATTAGTCAGTAGACATTTATCATTTTTTTTCGGTTTTTGTCTGTTTAAATGGAAGCCTGCGGCGAACAATTTTTTGAAATTAGCCAATATACTGGATTATTTGTTAAGTTAGGTTATGTAGCTTTGGTTAGGTTAGGTTAAAATTCTTGAAATCATGAATACTTGCCGAAATTGGCTATGAAAATTGGCGCTGTTTGCACCTGGGTTCCAGTAAACAGACTTTTTTCTTGTTTAATTAATAAATTATGGTAGGTAGGTATCATAAACATTAAATTTAAATCGCGAAAAATTAAATTCCAGCTAGAATGCATATTGCAAACAATCAAAACAAACACACATCTATTTTGGTACTTTGGCAAATGGAAAGGAATACATAAACAATTCAAATTGTTCATTCTCTCACAAAACCTAGTAAAAATAACATTTGCTTCATAAAATAAGTTACATTATCCACATCATTTATAAAGAGAACAGGAAAAAATCAATTACTTGGAGCATATCAAATATTCAAGGTGAAATGTTTATGACCAACTAGTGACTAGACAGCCATTGGTTGTATTTATAATTATTATCAACAGGAAGAAATGGATGAGGCATGCTATATTTAGGTCATTTCACTGAATAATGGTGATATACAGTAATCCAGTTTGGGTGAAAAGTTGTTTTTACAACAAAGAATACAATCTCCCCTCTCACTTCACAAGCAAGTTACCTAACCTTAAAGTTTTAAGAGGCCATAACCTAGTTAGCGTTCATTGTTTACCTAATTCTTTCCACATATTCATATGTGTCATCATGTAGCCGTTGCGTATCGCCCTGAGGACATCGTCGTCGTTCTCTGACCAGAACTGTCTTTGTCTCACAATAAGATCCATCAAATTCTCTTTGGCGAAAGCTGCAGCTTCGCTCCCTCCGTGTCCGTCAAAAATGCCAAAGTATGCATACTCCAAATCCTTTTCGTCCTCCGTTTGCTGATATGCGACGGAGAATTTGTCTTCCAT
Organism: Rhyacophila brunnea; assembly: GCF_057557595.1. Classification (NCBI taxonomy): domain Eukaryota; kingdom Metazoa; phylum Arthropoda; class Insecta; order Trichoptera; family Rhyacophilidae; genus Rhyacophila; species Rhyacophila brunnea. Next base: position 13,738,584 of record NW_028232893.1, on the reverse strand, counting down.
ATATTTCCTACCGCCCTGGCTGTAATGCCCCGTCACACGCATGTTGACTCCGATGGACGCAGGCATTTTTAAAGCGTATATTTATCAATTTTTATCCACAATTTCACCTTCACACAGACTGTTTTCTAGACATTTTGAGATGACTACGTAGATAAAACTTCCGATTCTAGTAAAGAGCTACGCGGTCGGAGAAAGTTTACGAGAATGGCTTGAACGAGTGAAAGAAAAAATAAACGTATTTCTTTTCTTTGTTGACAGTTCACAGGAAAGTACTTGTTTGACTATTCGGCAGTACGCTTCTGTTGGAAAAATTGCATATATATATTTTTTGTTATCTTTGCACACTAATATTATTGTATAGTTTGTTTCACTCGCACTATCTTACTGCTGTCGTTGCCCTAAAATAATTTAAACCGCCATTTTCATTTAAGTCCAAAAAGCACTTGAATTATATATTTTAAATCTATAAAATACGAATAAAATATTTTTTTGTATAACTAAAAATCCTAATTTTAATTATAAAGAGTATTCTTTATATTTAACTTAACCTTCTATCACATTAAATTAAGTAATTATTATAGTTGCTTTACCGTGCTCCGTTCTGTATATTTATGGGAAAACCAGATTTCACGATAAACGTTTACAAATAATTTACGATAATGTCCGAATATTTAACAGTGACGACATTTATGTTTATATGTGATCTTTGATTATATAGAATAAATTGATAAAATAGTCTAGTTGCCCTAATTTTTCAAACCCGAGCTTAATCTAAGAATTACATTACCTACTCGATCAAATTATTGAATTTTGAGGTTATCTATCTATCAACTGCGATTGAAAAAGAGGAATCTGAATATTATCCCTCAATAATATCACGTAAGTACATAATGATTAACGGACTGTGGCATTTTGATCAAATTTCTGTCATGCGTTTAAATTATTCAATTCCCATCATCAATAAAATAATAATAGTAAAAATAGTAGGCTACCACTGTTGTTTTTAACAATCGCTAGTAGGTGGTGCTTACTAAGGTAAAAATCTCTGAAATATAATTAACATAATCTTACCCCTTGCCTTTTCTTCGGGCTGGTTTATTTTAAAGTGTATATCCAATTTTAAATCACATAAAATTATCAATTACTACATAACTAGGTAGGTAAATCTAAAGATAAAACAATTGTGCAATATGGAACACTGTTTTAAAAATATGCATACTAGGCTTTTATCGCTGAATATTTTAATACACAACCTTTTTTCAGTGTCAATTATTTTTGGCACTATAACCTTATTTTTTTATACAATGTACAGTCCTTTGATTGTTAACTTCGATGGTAGTGCTAGTTTTCTAATGTAATATTATGATAAACCGTGATTGTTGCATATTGAAATAAATGGTAGTAATTTTAACGAAATATGCAATCAAAATCTTCATTTATTATGAATAGGGTGATAAAAACCATAATTAAAAAGATGAAGTGAACAAATGTAGACCTAGTGAGGTTTTATACCACGATTGTGCAGCTGACTTCACGATAGTCAAAACTGCCAGTGAACTCAGTATGGTTTTGGTACATATTTGGGTATCTTCATAAGTTGCATTGATAAAATTTCAAATCTCTTGTTTTATTTGATTTTCAAAATTCCAATGTGTATGGTAGTAAATGTGTTCAATTGGAAGTATTTTTTTAAACATCCATACTGATATTCACGGATGTAGTATATTATGTCAATTCATCATTGCAAATGGTTTTTGTAAAGCTTATTTTGTATTTTTCCAGCGCATATAATTCAAAATGCCTGAAGTTCTACATGAAAACGGAGACAAAAAGAAGAAGCATAAACACAAGAAACATTCCAGCAAAAGTGATCACGCAGACAAAGTGAAAAAGAAGAAGAAACACAAGCACCGCAAGAAAGACTCACCCGAAAGCAATTCTTCGGATATACAAGAAGTGACCCCCAAACCGAAAGAAAGAGAAGTGCACGCGGTCAGTGACTCGGGACAACTCGTAATCATGTGCAATACTTCTAAATCGACTAACATTAAAACTCCTCCCGTGTCGAAGACCAAACAAGAATCGGTTGAAAATATTCCGTCGATGTCTGCTGTTTCCAGTCACACTTTAGAAGTCGTGTCTTCGGAATCCGAAAGTGAACTCGAAGAAGATATTCCAAGCCCCGAAGTGACAATAATCGATGACGAGCTAAATTTAGACGAACTGATGAAACAGAAAGAATTACTTCAAGCTCATTTAGGGGCATACCTTTCGGAGTCCAGCCCCAGCGACGAAGGAAGCACTCCGCCGACTAACCGACGGACCAGAAGCTCTCCGGAAGTAATCACTCTCGACGATTTGAGTAATGATAGTCAGTCGAAAATCTCAAAAAAAAATTCGTCATCGCAAGGCAGCGACGATAGGCATAAAGACAGTCGAAAAAATAAATCTGAGTCGGTTAAGATAAACAGAACGAAATCAATCAGCGAAGATGATAAAAAGAAATCGCTGGCGAAGAAACAACGGAAGGATAAAGAAGATCTGCGATCGGTACTTGATAGGGAAGATCGGAAGGTGCGGCAAGAGAGAGAGAAGCGTTTGCAGGAAAGAGAAAAAGAAATGAGAGAGCGGAGAGAGTTGGAGAGAAGAAAACAAAGAGACTTGGAGCGGGAAAGAGAAAGGGAACGCGAGAAAGAAAGATTAAAAGAACGCGAAAGGGAGAGGGAACGAGACAGGGACCGAGAGCGCAGAAGAGCAAGAGAGAGGCGATCGGATAGAGATAAAGACAATAAAAACTCCCCTCATAGAGGAGGATCACGTGATAGAGGCAGGAATAGAGAGAAGGACGACAGACCGTTTCGCGATAGCAACCAAAATAGAGACAGAAGTCCCAATAGATACAATAGTTCGAGACGGAGCGATCATAATAGTAAAACAAGCAAGAAGGATACTGATAAATATAAGGTGAGTTCTGTTTACAATTTAAAATTATTCAATGGGTATACTACTTATCAATACTTTTTTTCTGAATGCCTATTGATACTGAACTGTGCATCAAAAATTACCTTACCTACTTAAACAAACATATGTCAATAATATAAACCAGCGCATCTATTCTTTACACAAGACTACTTTCGGCCGCTATGTTTTAACAGCACCTCTCTTGGCTATGATAAATTTCAGAGCGACATAGTCAGGTTTGACCGACTGTGAAATTAGTGCGAAGAAAAAGAAAGTAGATACAGTTATGTAGACAGCAAGACCGATTACTACAATACTACCAATCACTCTTCGATTTTTGGCAACTGGAGACTCATACAGGTGTTAAAAATCTATTTAATCAAGGTGTTCGACTTTTCAATTACTCACATTGTTCCAGATTCAGAAGTCTGTGCAGCTTTGACAGTTGCCGTTTTCATATTTGAATCTTTATATAGTTTGGCCTCCACGTTCCATAGCTCAGGATGTAAATAAACCTCATTAATAAGCTCCAATACTCGTTTGTCCATTTATTCATTGTACGTAGTGTGAATTGACGATTAGTAATAACATTAATAACGACAAGGCGAAAATTGATAATAATGTATTGTCGAATCGGCTGTCACTACGATGTTTTTGTTGGTAGAGGTGAGGTAGGCCGGCTGCAGGTCAAACATAGACGCACATATGGAGTAGAGCGAGAAGGTAAATAGGTTTGTCTAGGAAGTATTGCCGTATTTTCGATTGCGTTCGATATTCCATATGTGGCTATCAATGTTTCTGTGAGAACCAAGCAGTGTCAGCAGAATCCATGACATATGAATCGCATTAAAATTAACGTTATTCATTTAAATATTTATTTAATTATTGTTATGTATATATTATTGCAACTTCTTTGTATACATTTTCACACGATCGAATTACTACTCAGTAAGCACTTTGTTTACCTCACCGATATTTATTAAACTTTACGAACGAGGAAACAAGCCGGTCTCTCCATAAGATTCACTCGATAAACTTGTACATATCTTGCTAGAGAGCTTAGGGCCTCGGAAAATAATACCTACCTCTCTGTTATATTGTACGATTGTATAACTGTGTCTGTCATCTGCAATGACATTAATATGGACGAAGCATCTAGAAAATAAAATGATACTCACTTTGTGTCGGGTCTGCCGGATGGCGAAATTCATATTTTAATATCGGTATCCTACTCTCAAATGAACATTCTGCTTGCAAGCGGTCTGGCGACACCGCTGGGTCTGCCCATACAAAATTTCTGACTGTCAGGTTTCGACTCCACCGTTATTATTGTGTTACAAAATGCCAATGTGCCTAGTTAAAAATTGTAAAAAAATCTACCAAACACTCCAAGAAAGATGGGATATCACTTTTCTTGTGTTAGTATTATTTATTATTTATAAAATGCCATTTTAAGATATTGATGAATGTTTATTCAATGCAATTGAATGACAGAAACCATTGGACAGTCAGTCGCCTGTGATTCGCTGGGCTCACTTGCGTCTAATCTCCGAGAAGTCGTAAGTAACCGAGAATCTGTTTCTAACGCAATGAGTCATGACACTAATACGCCATTACAATAAAGGTTATATTACTATAAATTCTCGAAGCTTGTATCGCATAATGGAAACGGATACGTCATATGGTCACGTCACATTTACCTATACATCTGTGAATGACTTTCATGTACAATTTCTTGTGCGCGCCGGGTATGAAGTGAGTTGTCCATTTAATATGTCATTGGTCATCTGTCAAATAAACTCGCCATCACTACCAGCCTTCATACTTCAGTTCTTTACTCCTCCACATCAACCACATCCCAACAGATATATCGACCAAACGTGTAATAATATTATGTACAAACAAATAGATGGAAAGATTTGGCAACACAAGCAATGGCTGTCACTTTTTCATATGCCTGGATTTTATGATAATTACTCAAGAATAGAAACCTATCTACCATTTCCTCTTGAATATTGCTTTTATTTTACACAGTGGTCTCTTGAACGTATCCACAGCGCACAGAAGCAAATCTCTTATAGCACAATATGTACATATATATGCGTAGTAACATAACACTAGGCACACCTGTAAGGATCGCTTTTCCATTGCAGGACTCTTTGAGTGAAGGCATCAAGCCTTACGCGGACAGCTCTAGTGAGAATGAAATCGACATCACTTACGACACCGACGATGAGGAAACTGAAGAACAGATTATCGAGAGGAGACGAAAGCAAAGGGAACAACTCGTGAAGGTAAATGTCTTATTCAGATAACAACGCAATATGCCGTCAGTTCATTATTAAACTTTGACACGGTATAGCTATCCATGTAACACATTGATTAAATAATAAATATTAATTCAATAAACTAAAAATAAGAATGTTACATTCTTAAATCTTGCGAATTATTTCATGAATATAAATTGTAAATATTAAATTATTAGCAAGTCTAACGCTGGCTAGTAATCAAGGTAAGGAATTATTATAGATACCTTGATTCAAACGAATTAACGAAATTTGAAAAGGATATCATTAATTTCATCATAATTAGGTGGCTAAATCGGTAAATCACATTGGCCGAAATCCAATGGATGCGGGTTCGTGTCCTATATTTGTATGCTCCTGAGGTGTTTCCAAATAATTATCAGTTATGTGGCTGTCATCGGATTTCTGTGAACCAGATCTTAATTATAATATTACTAGCTGACCCGGCGAACTTCGTACCGCCTCAGAATCAATAATCTTGTGTTAACTTATTAGCTGAATTAAATTCATTTTTTTATTAAGTTAAAATGAATATTCAAAATGAATTAAGTTCAATAAATGTGCAAAAATCAAACCAAAATGAAATGGATTACATAGTTTTGGTTGGTTAAGATTTCGAAGCATGATGACTACCGAGCCAACCTTCAGTTGTAAATTATGCGGTGGCAAGCCAGGAAGATCCAATGAGTTTAAAAATTCAGTTGGCTAGTTGGTTGCTTCGTCTTCGTTTGTTAGTGCAAGAACGTAGTGGTCACGCGGGGGTGGCGCGCCGGCATCTTGCGAAACTCAAACGTATAACCGTGTGTAAAATGTTCTTAGACAGTGTCTTTTTTCGGGCATAATACACATGGCTATACGTGTGAGTTTCGCAAGACGCCGCCGCACCACGCCCGCCAAATTACTACGGCCGAGCACTTACACAGTCGATAGATTTGAAGGAATGCAGTAGACCAACGATTTGATTTTGAATTGTGAAGTTTAAGTGATCCACATCTTTGTTCTTTGCCGCAAGAATTGCTCGTTCACTCAACCAATTGTTGACACAAAATTGCAAAAATTCAGCGGAAACGAAATCAATCCGTTTGATTCGTCGACAGGAACACGGCCGTTACCGATAGTCAGAAATTGCTTAGAGAAATTTTCGGCAGACGGATCGTTTAGCAATATAACTCGCATGTTTGTCGTCAGCTGAAGGTTCTTTACATAGCGCCACAGAGTCAATGATTTGAGGCAAGCATTTATTTCAACGGCAGCGGTCGATCTTGGAATGACTGGTAGTGTTTGGCAGAAATCGCCAGATAGTAGAATCATTTCGCCTCCAAAACATCTCTCACAATGCGCGTTTGTGCGCCATTCTAAATTCATCCCAGGTGATGATTTTACTTGCTACCAAAACTGTGGCCATTGCTGAATGTTTCGCAATATTGCATATCGGTTTTTCAGTCGTTTGAAGGTTTAACGGCAATTTCAACGCTGAATGAGCCGTTCGGCATCCTTTTAGCAACGTGGCCGCTATCCCGGAAGAAGCAACTGCTACAGCAATTTCGGATCTCGCACGAACAGTGGCCAAAATCAATGACATGAGGAATGTCTTTCCAGTTCCACTGGGCGCATCGAGGAAAAATAAGCCACCTTTTCCATCATCAATTGCCTTCATTAACGTATCGTGCACTACCTTCTGTTGGGGGTTCAACATTAGTACATTCGTTCGAACTAATTAGTTAAATGCATCTCGATCATGTTCACGTTCCAATTCTAGATTGAAAGCGTAATTCACTCCACGATGTGGCATTGACATTCCTAACTTGACTAACAAACTGCCGCACATGAGGTAACACATGTCTTCGATCAAAAGGAAAACCTGGTTATGTATCTCCTTATTCACCTCGAGATCAGGATTCCCTGAAATGACACGAATTCGATGTAAAATGTCTTCTGACATGTCATCCTTGTAGTTTTTCTACAGTTCAGGTGGATTCGATGGGAAGCATGTCGAAATAATGATAGCAAATAATGTGCGTATCTGACTTGGAGATGCAGAAACAAATGCTTTAGCGATTGTCATGTCCCAATGAGTATCATTTTCAAGCAAATTGAGCTTTTGACATGCAGCACGAAATGTTGGGCACACTAAACCATTGACAGTTCGAAGTGATTCAAATGATGTCGGCCCACGAACATTTACCAGCAACAACCGCAAGTTGAATCATTCGCCATTCTTCGGATGAACTGTGTATTTGCGACCAAGAGCATCAGTAGAATGCACATCCGGATGATCAGGAACCGCATCGCCTTACTTCCGACGTTGAAATTTCTACGATGAAGCGTTCCAAGTGTAATATCGTGGCATCTTAGAGTAGAACAACGTTCGTGCAAACGGATCGCTTTGGCAAATCGAAAAGAAACTGGTCAATGTTGGCGCTGGAGATATTTCAGCACGTTGAGCAACATTCGATGCGTTGAAATAAACTTGTTGACCATTCTTCAGATGCACCGCCAAATGTACAGCAGTGGGATGACGTTCATGAATGGGAAATGAGAGAATACGCCAAATTGCTTCATTGCAGCTCACATATCGACCAACTTGATAGTGCGTGATTTCATCGTTGGTATTGGGAGTTTGAACGCCAAAAACTACAATATCGCTGCCTTTGCTGACATATTTGCAGATGTATTTGATGGATTTCACTGAATTGCAAAACTCCACGTTGCAATTCGCCTTGAATGTTTTGGAAAAAAGTGGCGAATACGGAACAATCCAAGTGTTGTCGACCACGATATCGTTTCACTTCATTTTCGTTGTGATAGTTCTACCGTTATCATTGGGTGATCGACGCCGTTACAGTGGATAACCATAATTGGCAGTGATAGTCTCCGCCGATAAACTTCATGGATAACGCTTGGAACACTTGCCGTCGACCATGCACGCTGATTGGGGGGGGGGGGGGTTGATGGCGCCACACTGTCCATGAATCATTTAAGTAATTACAACATCATGCAGGTCTGGATCGGTTTCGGGATCAGGAATCTCGGCACATATGATGTCATCTTTTTGGTCTGGTCGAATTCTTTCGACTAACCAAATAAGAATGTGTGCATGCGGCAAGCTTCGTTTTTGTCATTCAATCGAATACATCCAGCATCGAGTTTCCCAAAGACGCGATGCTTAACAATGTAGTTTATCAGCGACAGGATTTTTTGTTTGAAGACACGTGCCGATCACTTGATGTTTGTCCGGGGAGTAGCAGTTGAACAATTTCTATTCATTTCAGATTTCATGTAAAGGTGATGAATAGATCTGGACGACCGTAATGACGAACATATTTCATTGCATCTAGCGCATATTCATGCATATGACGTGGGCTGCCAATGTACATCGCCGATAAAATAGTCAATCGACCAACATTAGCTGCATCTCCTACGGTGCTGATTGCATCGCGTAAATGAATATACTCCTCCGATCGCAGTTTGGCTTGGTTCAACCGAATGAAAGTGAGGCGCTCCGTCTCGATTTTAAGCAATCAACAAAATCGCAGCAAATAGTTGTCAGCATTTTGACGAATCATCAAATGATAAACACTGGAAAATTAATCACATAATTCAAAATTACATAATGAAGCAGTTATCGATGCACACATAATCACAAATTTGATAACCTCACAAAGTGACCATCTTCGAAGGCAACTTACCGTTTTAAAATCACGATCGAAATAGCTATTTGCGCACCTAGCTGGTAATCGGCTCGATTATTCACGTAGATCAATTGTCGAATGAAGTTCGAAGGATGGATTTTGAAATTGGTAGGTAAATAATGAGCAATACCAGCAATGAGATCATGTAATTTTATCCTTGGCTTTATTTTTGGACGCTGTCGAAGAAGTAAAAAAGATTCAGGCAGGACAACTTCCTCCAAAATTCACCGGGGTATACAACAAAGTCTTTCGGGATTATCTGAGGCTGAACTTAATCAACTGTCAAAGGATAGATAATGCACACAACGCCTTTCATTTGTTTCTTGTTTATTCTTTCTGTCATGTATCGTTGTATATGGATTAAAATTGTTTGTGATTTTCTTTTATTTTCGAATGCGCGAGATCATTTTTCAAAATGTCAAAATGTATGAGAAAATGAATTGTCTTCATAATGTATTTTTTCCATGATTTATCCGATATTTTAATAGTTATTCTGCTATTCCGAGCGGAGACAAATCTAACAAATCAAAGATCATAAAAATCGGTCCAGCCGTTCTCGAGTTATAAATGGTGTAACTAACCCGACTTTGTTTTATATATATAGATTTATTAAATATTCATTTTTCACGTACAATTAGTCGGTACCTTTATATAATATGATTTCGTAATGTTATGAGATAGCGGACTGTGTGTATGCAATTTCATAACATTACGAATTAATATTATTTCATAATAACTTCAACATTTATTATTTCATAGTGCGCCGGTCAATAAATAGCAATACTCACTCAATTATAGGTTTCCGTTAAAGACACATTGCACCGAATTACCGTTATATTTATTATATTGCATCGATTGTACCCTTGTAGTTATTTGAAACAGTTAATAAATTCTCGTCTCCTCCATCATCACAAACAACTACTACTGTCTTTCATCTGCAATACCTATCCTCCGCCGAACCAGAATATAACATTTATTAAAAAGCAGTTTTTAAGGCTTTACCTCAGCTGAGGCATGGTCTAAAAAGATCGTAACTAGGCGATGCGCGGATTGTGCAAATGACGCGAGGCAAACGAAATATAATTTGTCATAAAAATTCAACATGTGTCCTTTTTATGTTATGTTTATTATTATATTCGTAATAATAATAGTATATTCATTGACATGTTTTCTTTTTTAAGTACATACGTAAAGTTTTTTAGTCATCTTTACACGATTTAAGAATATTTTCATCCGACGCCATGACAAAACGAATCGACCTCGACTATCGCTCTCCGAATGGCAACGCGGCCGTAATTTTGTTCCACATACAGTTGAAAATTATTTGCCGTTTCACTTATGTACGCTCTTAAGCAAAACACAGCTCACCATTTTGATTGATCACCTATAAGACAACTATTGATAAAGTTGCTTCACAGCAGTGAACTCTACACTTACATTGTAATTTATTCATCTTTTTTAGTATGCACTTACTTACATAAACTTTCTCTATCGCACCCACATGTTGGTTTTGTTCAGGTCTCAGTCACTAACAATTTTATATTTTGTTATTCATTCCGCAGCGTCTCGGCGGAGGTGTCAGCGACGGAAGCAACTCAATCCAATCGGAACAGCTTAAAAGCACTCCACAGATTGAAATGATCCAGGATGAATCGCAGACCCCACCACCGGCATCAAAACACCGCCACTCAACAGAGAAGTCTCCGCAGAGAACACTCACCCCCCTTCTGCCCCCTAAGCCCGCCAACCCTGTCGCGGCTGACAAAAAGGAAAGGGAAAAGGATAATAGTGCCCATCAGAAGACCACCACCGCAGCAAAGACTAAGGAGATCAAAGCTAATGATATGGATATGTTCGCTGAACAAGATCACTTTGGTGAAAATTACGACGTGAGTATTTTTGCTTCATGTGGTAAAGAACGAATTCGTTGTTTGTCTGACATGTGGTTGCTGCACATAAAAAACATAAATTGGTATTGAAATTTATTAAAAAATCACATTTGGTTTGGAGCATAATATTATGTCAAAAGTCTTTCAAAAATGTTATCTCTCAAACTGACAATGTTTTTCATTACTATTATTTTAACGGGGTAAACAAAAAAAAACTATAGAATCGCATTATGTAACCATGGGCTTGGGCACTGCAGACATATCTATAAATAGAAAACACGCATCGAATTGAATGTGTTCAATTAAATTGTATTTTTAATTATAATTGAATTTTGAATATGAAATTGAAAAACACAAAACCGGGAATTAAATGTACTAAAATGAAACAAGACTGCAGAAATTGTACTCAAATACTGGAAAACATGAATTTCAGCCATGTTAAACCGGGGTTTCACCGCAATTTATTTGACTAATTTTATTTAGTGACTCAAAACATGTTACTAAATGCTTTAACATAATAAATATGCTGTCAACTTCACGGTTCAGTGCAATATTGGTATGTAAAAGCACACCATTGATATTACTCTTTGCAATGACCATAAATTTTGGTTTATTATAAATAACTATATTATATTAGACTTACTGCTTCAAGACTATGTATGTAGATTTGTGGTTTTCATCGCACATTTCATTCATCTGTGCGGCGCCCAGATGCCCGTTGTTCAGTTCTGGCATAAAGCGAATGAAATTTTGGTAACAAGTGAATACACAATAACTGCGGTGCATAATAAATATTTTTAATCGTAATATCGTCGCCGTAGATGTCAAGGGAGTCAAGCCACACATTTGGCGAAAATGAGTTAAGTACACAAAAGCATTTTAAAACCATCAAAGATGCCGTGGTCAATGGATTTGAGCCACAAAAAGCCAATAGACCTAGCACACATACATTAAAGTAGTCAATGACGACAAGCCGCATAAGTCTTTTGACTTCCGAATAATTTCACATGATTATGTGACTTAACGCTGTTGACCACTGGGACTTCCCGCTCAATCTGTGGCCAGGTACGCACGCCTCGGCTCACATTCGACAAAGATTTATAGTGTTGTCTTGCTCTAACTCAGCATAAGAAACAGAGAAAACTGAGTTTAGCGAGTCGGGTTATTCACGCCAGCACCTGTATCGTGTCATATTATTCATACTAACATTGCGGTCGGTTTATTTGGTGATCTTTTTTCTTTGGGTTTGCGACTGTAAGCATTTTTATTCAGTGTATTTAGTGTGATTGTTGTATTCAGTTGTGATTCAGTGAGAAAAGGTGATAAATAATGAACTATTCACGTGGGAGACTAATGGTTGCAGCCGTTTTAAATTCTACTAATCAACATACCCGTAAAGGTAAGTGTCGATGAAATATTGAGCTAAAAACACTTACTAGTTAAAAATGTTGATTCAGGCTGCTTTGACAGCAATGAGTAATGTGTGCGCAAGCTGTATTAGTTTTATTTCTTTTACAGACTCTCACGGGAATGCCGTACAAGCTGGATGTGCAGACCTCGAGCTGAATATGCAAGCTCCGGACAAGATTGCTGGTCTAGCCATATATACAGAGCTCCAAAATGTCTCTCCAAGCACACACGTGGGAGGTCAATATTTTAATTTGTTGGTTATCAATAATTGTTGGTTTGATTAAAACCTGTGACCATCATAGAGATTGCTAATAACAAATTATTAATATTTATCTTTGGTAGTTTCAAAGAAATAAACTACTTTGTTTTGTTTTACAGATTGGAACGTCAACCTGGCACCAACACTACTAGATTCAAATGAGTCATGCCAGCAGGAACCTGCATATTATCAACACAACATTAATGTTTCAAGAACTTATACTTCTGAAATAACCGAGAGCAACCATAGTAACAATCCTGTATCATCCATCCCCACTCCTACAGATCAGACTACAGATGATTTAAGTAGGAAACGCAAGCGAAACCCAAAAATGTGGAAGCGGAATTCACAAAAGATATTGAGAATGGCAGGCAGCGAATATCAAAGCAGATCCAGAAAAAAAATTCGAGCAAGGGCGATAAGAGAAGTTAACTGTAAGTGCCATTATAAATGCACATCCAAAATAGGAAAACCACAGCGGGAGCAAATGTTGGCCGACTATCTGAGTCTGGATTCCGAAAGAGCAAGATGGGCCTTCATTGGTAACAGTGTAAATCGTATTCCAGTGAAACGAAGGTACCATGGAGACTGCACCAAACAAGAGTATACCTTGCAATACTCTGTGATGTGTAATGAATTGAGAGCCCAAGTGTGCAAACAGTTCTTTTTGGCGACATATGACATCTCGAGCAAAAAAGTTGAAAATGCAATGAAAAAATTGACTCCTTCAGGTGTCACTGATATAGATCGGAGAGGTCACAAAGAGCCGCCCAACAAAAAACCAGAGGAAGTGAGGAACATAATCAGGGACCACATCAAATCGTTGCCCGTAGTTGCTTCCCATTACTGCCGGAGCAGTAGTAAGAGAAAATACTTGCCTTCTGGTTTGAGCGAGACTCGTATCTACATGGACTATGTAGAGTATTGCAAGGAGCATAATGTTGAACCAGAAAAGCACGGCTTCTACAAATCGATCTTTGTCACAGAATTTAACTACGGCTTTCACACTCCTAAAAAGGATCAGTGTGACTTTTGTACTCAGTACAAGAACAAGTCAGACGAAGAGAAGGCAAAAGACGAGGAGGAATACAAACTGCACTTGACTCGAAAAGAGGAAGCGAGAGAACACAAAAAAATCGACAAGGCCCAAGCTATGTGTGATCCAACAATTAGTTGCTTTACCATGGATCTGGAAAAAATATTGTTGACTCCAAGTTTGCAAGTAGGACAGTTGTATTATACCAAAAAGCTGAAAACCTACAATTTCACAGTGTATGACCTGGCTACTAGACAAGCGACGAACTACATGTGGCATGAAGGTGCAGGTACAAAGGGTGCTTCGGAGGTCGCCACGTGCCTGTGGAAGCTCTTGGTTTCAGTAGGCCCCAAAAAAGAAGTAACTCTGTATTCGGATACAGCTTCAGGTCAAAATCGCAACTCAGTTGTATCTACAATGTTATTACGTGCCGTGGAACAGCTGCCCATCAACACAATAAACCAAAAATTTATGGAATCAGGGCACTCCGAAATGGAGTACGATTCTGTGCACTCCACAATAGAGGCCCGAGGAAGGAAAGTGGACGTATTCACACCAGAAGGATGGTATATGGTCGCCCGTACCGCGAAAACTAGTAACCCCTACCATAAGGTTGTGGAAATGGAATATTCCGACTTCTTGGATTACAAGAAATATTGCAGTCAAGTGATGACCAATAAAACTCTGTCGGAAAATGGAGACAAAATGAAGTGGCTAAAGGTAAAGTGGTTCCAATATCGCAAAGGTGAACCCACGACTATCTTTTATAAATACCAATTGAGCCAGAATAACTTTGAGTCACTACAAATCCAGCGAAGACGGCATCGAAACGTACCTACCCTAGAAGTACCAAGGCTGTACAGTTCCAAACCTAGAATTGACCAAGGTAAACTAAAAGATCTGTCAAAACTATGCCAAAAAGGTAGCATTCCGTCAACCTATCACGACTTCTATAAAAATTTGGAGCCTGAAGATCGTCCAACTCAGAAAAACAGCAGCTCCGAGAGCGATGGAGATGATAAAAATGTGTGTCTAGTTTTATTGTAGCTTAATTGTAATTATATATATTTTTCTTTTATTTTGTTAACTGTCATGGTGTAACTGCATTGTATTGTTGTTTTAATTTAATAAAACGCAATTTTTTTGTAGTACTTATTCCACTTTTAATCAATAAATTAGGACCGGTTTCGTCCGCCTCATAGGGACATTTTCAACTGAAATGAACAAGTTGAAAATGTCCCTCTGAGGCGGATGAAACCGGTCCTAATTTATTGATTAAAAATGGAATAAGTACTACAAAAAAAGCGTTTTATTAAATTAAAACAACAATGTAATTATATTTTTGAAAAGCTAACTTTTTGTTTAGAGACGACTATGTTCACATACTGAATGAAATCAGGTAGATTCTAGGTTAAGGTGGGCACCATAAAAGGTCAATAATAGACTTTTCTTTAGAGTATATCCACAAAATGTTAGTGCTTTGTCCACAAATTCTCAGTGTTCAACAGGCATAAGAGGCCCAACTCTTTTGACTACCGCACAAGTATGCCAACTGTACATGTCAATATTCAGTGGTCAAGAGATATAACACACATAACTTTTAAAATACTATTTTTTTTAGTTATTCATTCAAAATAATAAAAAGATAATATCACAAAGTATCTACGTTTAAAGTTTCACAATTCTATCTTTAAAAATAAAAAAGTTAAAACAAAAACTGTTCCTTTTTTTGTCACACAAAATCTTTGCGCGCCGATTTCTCAGCATTATGATTTTGTGGACTGGCTCCCTTGACATCTACGGCGACGATATACAGTACTCTTTCAGTAATCCGCCACCCCAAAAACCAGACAAGTGTCCAATTAGTGAAGGCGGCGGATTATAGTACATACATACATACAAAATATTGTAAAAATAGTTTTTTTGAGAAATTTGTACTAGAAAATTACGGTTTTATTTATAATTAAAATCGAGTATTTACTAAATTATACACATTTATAAACTAAGTTTATTAACTAAATATTAAACAGTAAATCACTTGACATAACCAGTTGTTCAGTGAGGCAGATATTCTTGAATGGCTTAGGATTCCTGGCTATCCCTATGACCAAAATCTTCAGTTTGTGTGTCCCGGTTGCATTGGAGCACGGCATAATTGTGATGCGGTCTTTGGGCACTTTCGTCCCTGGTACATTCTTTCTTCGCGTTGAACGTGCGTTTTACGAAGGAGAAGTTTCCAAAATAAACCCGTCTCATCTGCGTTGTATACTTCTACGCGACGGACTACTGAATTCGACAATCGAATACCGAATTAAGCTTGATTTTGTGCTTTCAACTAAGTAGTCAAAATAACAGCGGATTACTGAGAGTACTGTATTTGATTTTTTTTTTATTTTTCTTTACTTTGTAATAATTGAATATAAAATTTTCTCCAGTCTCCTGGCAACAACGCAGTCACGGATTCGAAGAATCAATCAGAGAATCCTGCACTTACCGACAATTGGGATGATGCAGAAGGATATTACAGGTAATCATTAAAAATTTATATTATAATAATATTAGGGGAGGCCTTCATCCAGCGGTGGTACGACCCTATCTGAAATGATGTAGTGCAGACATGTCCAACGTTTCGATCGCACCATAGGCCCATACGAATTGACCTATAAAAATGTACATGGCACGTTCATTCATTCGTAATACAATATGATTTCAAATTTTTAGGACTATCTCATATGACTGTAACAATATATGTAGTTTTTTTTATCCTAATAAATTCCATTCTTTTTTTCAGAGTCCGTATTGGTGAGACGCTTGACACACGATACGCTGTGTACGGCTACACGGGTCAAGGCGTATTCTCAAATGTCATACGGGCCAGAGATCAGGCCAGGTCCAACCAGGATGTTGCCATTAAAATCATTCGCAACAATGAAATTATGTAAGTAAATACAATAACTATGTATTATTAAAATTCTAATTGATTTAAGTTTTGTACTATTCTATTTGAGTCATTTTTTGCAACCCGAGTTTCATATTTCACCATCATCCGGCACTATGTGCACTCACCAAATGTAAATGCACAATGACAATGAATACAGCTAATTCTCCAGGGGTCCTCATTATCCAAAGGACATTATGACCGAAAAAATACCTCTTAAAGCGAATCCGCTTGAAACGGGGACCAAAATTACTTTACAAATGGGTTTAATTGGGACACATTCAGAAAAGAAAAACACAAGTGAGCAAGACAGAAATAGCATAGGAGTGTGGGATTGAAAGATTAAAAGTGACACTTGACGACTGTGAGCTATTGCGCTTGTGTTTTTTATTTGTTTTCATAGTTTTTTTGCATCATCCTGCATATTCGTAAATGCGTGGACTAATACTAACGAATAATACTCGGATAATGAGGACGCCCTGTAATATATTAATACAATAAAAGGTGGTATATTTTGAATATTTGTAAAAACCCGTAGATAATACATTAGATACTAGTAAACAATGGAACTAGGCCTACTTATGAAAAGGTTGTGCATCCACGGCGTAGATATTTTAACAAATCATTCTTAACAATCCTACAGGCACCGTACTGGTTTAAGAGAAATGGACACCTTAAGACGTCTGAATGACGCAGACCCTGAAGACAAAATGCACTGCGTCAGATTGCGACGGCACTTTTTCCACCGTCAGCATCTGTGCCTGGTGCTGGAGCCCCTCTCCATGAACCTCCGAGAGGTCTTGAAGAAGTACGGAGGGGGGTGCGGCTTGCACATTAAAGCCGTGCAGAGTTATACGCAGCAGTTGCTATTGGCGTTAAAACTTATGAAGAAGACCGGCATTTTACACGCAGGTGGGTTACATTTGTCGATTTTATTCCCAACATAAATATACGCAGTCATAGTTTACTAATTTGACATTGATTGGTTAATAATTAGGCCCAGATGCAGAGATGTCAGTTAAAGTAAGCTAACTACTAACTGCCCATATGTTTAATGCATATTCATGTACATGACAACAGTGGCATCTATTTGTCAAAATAGTTCTGTAAGTATATCATACACAGAATTCAAACAAATATAGTATTTTTAACTATTTTGTATTCAATGAATAATACAAGATGAATATAGCATCAGTAATGATATCAGTGCCGAAGGATGGAGGTAGTATGATATGTATTAATTCAATGAAACAAATTAGTATGACTCGCCATCACGAAGCAAAATGACGTGCTTCCAGCTCTACATTCTCTCTCCGAATGGGAGCGAGTGCAAAATTTCGTCGCTCCTATGGTTGAAAATTATTTGCCGTTTCACTGATGAATCACCTTAAGTCAATGAAAACAAATAAGTATGACTGAGAATATTTAGTGTGCACTATTTATGTCGAATCTAGCCTACCTCCACCCCTCGCCACTGAATGATATTGTTATTTTTCTTTTATAAGCAAAGTTTTAATGGCAATGTAATGGTAAATGGATAGAATGACCATAAGCGTAGATAATATATACACCTCAAAGCCGACTATATTCAGACCGGGGCACGAGTCTGTAAAATTCGATTGTAGTGCTGGTAATTGTTTATTCTCCGAATGCAATAATTTGAATGAAATATTCAATTGAACGAACATCTTCGCTTACTGCGAACAGGTTACCGCGTTACATTCAAAAGACAATCAATATCTAGCACTCTCATCGTAACTCGCAATTCAGTGTTCCGGCCTGACTACAGGTGTCTTTGATACACCTCAAATTCTAATTCCATAAAGTACTCTCAGACTATTTTCTTAAATACACAGTTTAATAATTATTATTGACCTTTCATGGAATCGAATCTGTGAAAATTCAAATTTTATTAATGTTACCATTTCTAAAAACACTTATATCCAGACTGTAAGACAGTGAAGCAATAAAACAGATATATAAAACGTATAATATTGATCACTTGGTATTGACCACATAAAAAACATTTTGTTAAAGGAAATTGCTAAAAAATGTTATTTTAGATTTACACAGCGTGAGTCGTCGGGTCATTGTGTAATTAGAGCATTTAACATTTGCAATGCATGCAACTCCGTTTAAATGTTTTGTCCCGAGATGCGTAGAATGTCAAGTTAAGTTAAATCAAAATTACATGCGCGGGTAGAAATACAAAGTCGGCTGTGAACGTAGCGAGACTGTAAGGCAATGTCACGACTGTAGTCAGTATTGTTGCGGTCTTTGATTTCCCGATAATTATTAAAATATATTTTTAATTGTCGTAAATTTGTTTTAATAATGATGAAGTATACCTAGTGTTATATAGTATATTTTTTAGTAACATAGCAATGAAGTTCCATATTACGAAATTAAGATGATGTCTATTTACATAAATAAATGTCAACCGTGTTCATAATATAATTAGATGTCTTTAATACTGCTAGTCTTTCGTATTGGCTTATATGATCGATATTCAAAATAGTTTTCAATTGTCGGAAACTAGTAATATGTATTGTTTCTTCTAATATGTTTAGTTAACCAAAAAGTCATGAAGTATTTAACACTGATACATATGAGATGTCACTAGTCTGTATGCGTTGGTTTACTTTGCTATCCATTAAACAGCTAAATAGCGTGGCGTTTTGGTGATTTATTGCATTCTATGCATCTCGGCGTTAAATTGAACTCTTGAAGTATTTAAACCATTTTAAACTTATACTGCAGTATGAATTACGAAGGTAGAAATACGAATTACTACATAGTGGCTATGTGTAGTAGAAATGGAGATGGCCATATTGATTTACGAGTAAGTCTTATCGCACATTCAATAATTATTGTTCCTAAAGAATACTAATACACTTTCAATGAACAGACATAAAGCCCGACAACATACTGGTGAATGAAAGCAAAGTAAACCTGAAGTTGTGCGATTTTGGCTCGGCGATAAACGTAAACGAGCACGAGCTGACTCCCTACCTGGTCTCCCGCTTCTACCGTTCGCCCGAGATCATCCTGGGCATACCGTACGACCACGGCATCGACATGTGGTCGGCCGCCTGCACTATTTTTGAAATATCCACCGGAAAGATTCTCTTCAGCGGACAGTCCAACAACCAGATGTTGAAGTACTTCATGGATCTCAAAGGGAAGATGCCCAATAAGTTGATAAGGAAGAGCCAGTTCAAAGATCAACATTTCGATCACAATTATAATTTTTTGTATCACGAGGTCGATAAAGTCACAGAAAGGGTGAGTTACATTTTTTTTATTACCGTTTGCTTTAATATAAAGGTTGAATATTGATTTGTGCAGAATTTAATATGGCGGACAGTCTAATAATAGATGTATTTCTTTGCAGGAGAAAATAGTTGTTATGTCAAGCGTTGTAGCCGGCAGAGACATCGGATCAGAGTTGTCGGGTAGAGGTAGTCTACCGCCGGAGCAGGCCCGGAAGGCCACTCAGTTGAAGCAACTCTTGGAAAGGATGCTGGCTCTGGACTCGGCCAGGAGGCCTACCCTAAACCAAGCACTCCAACATCCGTTCCTACGGGAGCCCATGTGAACGCCCACGAGCCTCACTTGTAAACCTATGCTTTTTTTTTCAATCGATACCACCACATTATCATGAACTGTATAATATTATACTAATAATACTTTTAAATTTTATCATCGGATACTACATTGTATTATGGTTTATTAGGTATTAACTTCGTAGCATCGTAAAAACCGTATTTGATAATTATAATATTTCATCCGGTTGTTTATTCAAACTGCTTTTTATAGGCAGTGGGTGATAATGCTTTTACGTATGTTTTAGTTTTTAATATTAAATAAAATAGTTCAACATTATCATTGCGTATTTTGTGATTTTTACTTTTTTTTTAACAATAAGCATAATAATACTTAAAATATATTCACTGATGCTTCAAATACATTATCATCACGTTACGTGCTGTCACAGTAAGCTGCCGCTACAGAGAAAAAATGTGTAATGTCGTTTTTCTCGGTAGGTATTTAAAATGTTATCAGACTGATCCTTCTGTCCCGTAGCACATTTTGAACCTTTAAACGAACATTTTAAGTTAGCAAAATCTGCCGAAATCGCCAGAATAAGAATGAGATCACCTCAAGCGTATTGTCAAAATTGCATGTTCTTTGTTTTTAGTGGTTTTCTCTGTGGATTTTTTATTAAATTATTATCTATGCCTAGTGTTTATGTCTATTATCTATGGTCTGCTTGTTGGGTTCAGTTCAAAATATTATCTATGGATGCAATATCGCAAGTAATTTTAACGTATGCACACGTAGACTGTTAAAATTAATTAAAATTACTATGAATAATAATTCAAAATACTAATAGATTAGAGTTGGCACTTTCCATAATTGAATTTATAAAGATAGTCATCATTCAAAATATTCTGCGGAATGACAAAACCATCGACTAAATTTGTCGCCGTGTCAGCATGCGACGTGATCATAATGTAATCGCCGCGTAAGTGACTAATTCTATCATGTTAAGAATGTGGATTGTACCATTGTTACGGTTTTAGTCGTAATACCGTTACATGTTTGCGCAGATACACATATAGCTGACTCTAGTTTGATCATTGTATATTTATGATTGAATGCATCTGTTTCAATGAAGTAGGCTAATTTCAAAATAAGGTGCTCCGATGCATAGATATTGGATTAAGACAGTCAATAACATGACAACGATGCTTTCTGCGATCAAGATTATTGTTTCCATCTTATAAATAAAATTTTAAAAACATTTTTGACGTATGTTAAAAATTTTAAAACTCCACTAAGTAAATTGATTGCTTTATCTGTGGTTAATTGTATAATTGTATGCACCGTGGTTAGAGTATTCCTAGTACAAATTTCAATGCATTAGTAAAATAGCAACACGGCGGTCTCTGTGTTCTATAATATTGTTCACAAATCTCTCCATCGATCAATCTACAATATTTGCAATTCCAACAAATATGATTTTCAAATTCAAAATAAATATATAAATATCATTTCTTTTTGGTTTGGTGTTTGCTTAGATAATCGGTACTTAATACAATCTTAATTTATCCAAAACTATATATTTTATTTGATTTATATTTACAAAATGCAATTATTTGACAGCAGCTGTCACTTTTGTTAAAATTTCGCCGCCAGGGGCTTGTTTATGCGTTATTTCTTATTTATCTGAAGATTGAACTATGCATTATGCCCCAAATTAGACTATATGTAGAAAACTAGAATACAATCTGAATATTGAATAGTGTTGCCATTATAAAAATCAAGTTTTTTACGTTCAAATTCAATTTTGTTTATTAATTAATTTACTAGTTATAAGATTAAATACTATACATGGAAATCGAGTAATAATATTGTGGTAAATTATGTAACGGAACATTTTTTTAAGTGTGATATTGATTCGATCAAATACCACAATTAATTATCAATTTTTAATGACATTACGAATCTATAAATATCACAAAAAAATCTTATTTTGAACAGAATCCTGTGAAATCAAGTCATTTGTACAAACTACTCAAAAGTTGAAGACAAAATATAATTGCTAACTTGCCTTTACTGTAATGTTTTATTATATGTATATATTATTTCTCATTTACTAATTAAATCTGATCACACGTTACACGATCCCGTGGGTGAATAGTATTGGACCGATCGATGATGAGCGAACCTTAAATGTCCGCCGGTGGAGCAAGGTGACTAAAGGGCTCTTCAAAATACCTGAAACCATTACGGAGACAGTATATTGTAAGTGCAACAACGAAATTATGTGCATAATTACTGTTTATAATGTTCTTAACTAACTACTTTTGGGTAAGTTCAGTCGAGATCAGTGGCAGAACTTTAATTTCTCACACCCCCCCACTCTTTGCAAAAATTTATCAGTGACCCGTTATGCTTATACCATTACAAAAGTATTTCAATTGATCATTCAGTTGGATCAACAAGATCACGTTTGTATTAGCGTAAAAACAATATTTGTCTAATAACTTTTGAAAACTGTTTAATACGACTAAATACCTTCTGACAGACTATACTTACTAGATTCATTTTGGTTGTCATTTCGTCAGTTTTTTTATTGTGATATCTTTTCAGAATTCCTCGTATCTTCGAATATATTCTGTTTGATGCAAGGGATGCATGTTTATATTTAAGAATTGGAAAAGAATCGTTTGTTTTATTCCAAACATCAGCGAGGCTATTTTAGCATATGTTTACCTCGTATTATATTAATACCAAAAGCAATAAAAAAGTGATAGGTGTGATAAAGATATCACTTTGTGTATTCTGGCAGTTAATTATCACGGGAAGTTAACCGTCAAATGTGCTATCTTTTAACACGTCCTTTCATGATCGTGCTAACTGTTTTAGAGCAAGATAGAGTACATCAATTATATATTGGGATTTAAAATGCAACTATTTTTAAAATTAATACTTTAACATCATGGCCGCCGCCGGCGCTGTCTCAACTTATAATTACCTGCGAATTGTCAAATATTACGTTATGTTCGATTATTGTTTACATTTGTACACAAAATTTCATTTCGGGTACAAAAGCCATTGAGATACACTACACGAACACACGAACTTGACCGAGCTTCGCAAAAAAGAGACGTATTTCACATGACATGCGTACCAACTTAAATTTTTGCAATGTGCATAGTGCACTATGTTACCAATTATTGTAGATACCGCCTTGTTTATGGTAATGCTTCCGTGCTAATTTGGAACAACGAAAATAGCAGGACTGTTAAGAATAGCTCTGCTGTTGCTTTTAAGTCACCTTCAAAATATTTTTAATAATGATAAATTTAACTAGAATTTAGTTTATTTTTTTTTAATGTAATGATTGTACAAACCTATCCACATTTTAAATTTGGTACTGGACCAGTCCCCCCACCGTACTACGGGCTTTTACACCATGTAGTTCTGCCACTGATTACAGGAAACTAAACATTTTGTAATTGTTTTTATTTCCCATGCTATAAATTATAATTACATAATATTAGTACCTATAGTAATCCAGTATTCAAAATGATAATCCTATATTGCATTGATTATAATATGACGCACTATTATTTTTAAATACCAATAATTAAATTAAAATACCTTCGTAAAAAATCATAAAAACTTATGTATGAAGATGAAAGTCACACAATGAAATAGTGTTAAAAAGAATATAGTATATGTATACAGTAAACTCCCGATTATCCGTGTGCGGATTGTCCGGTTTGCGGATTATCCGTGCACAATATGGTGTATACAACGATATAATGACTTTTATGAAAATTCGAACAGATATTAGAAAATCATTAAAAGATTCCTGTAAACAAACCAAAGTCACAGATTTTCTTAATAAATAATGAGTATTAAACATGTTAAAATAATTGTCTGCTTTAGAAATGTAGTATTTTAATCATCTGTGCCGCAATTAGTTAATTGGTGTAATTAACGTACAATTAGGGTGCGTAAACGCAAGGCTCGAATTATCTATCCGTGCCGCCTCTCCCCACCATTAGCCCGGATAATCGAGAGTCTACTTTATATATATATATTTTTTTTTTATATACTAAAAGAACAAAATAACGTTCTTTACATCTGGCCATATGTCTCCCTTTTTATTAAATGGTTCATCTGAAAAAAATGCCGATGATCTCAACCCATGTAGTTTGCGTATCCCTGAATCAGGATGATTAAATTTGGATGATAGACCTTTGATCTTTAGTTTTTTTTTTTAATAAAATTACTGAGTAAAGCATAATCCTTCACAATAATATAAAATAACTAGTTTTATAAGGCATAATGATATAATCCAAATAGTAATACATAGCTATCTTTAGGAGGATAATAATTTGATTACAAATATTAATTAAGTGAATTGAGAATAACTTGTAACCCTTAATTTAAATAATTGATTTATCTTTAATGGGAAGAATAAGTTATCGGTAAATATAATAATAAATTGTGTTAAAAGAATAATATTCCGATTTTTTATCGAAAGAGACACCTTTACCGTAAATTAAAAATGTATTGTGTTTTTTCCTCGAAAATTTGTATGATTAAAAAATGTTACATAGTACCTACATAAAATAAAAAAAAGTTGGTTCTCCAAGGCATTTTCAATCATTTTGATAATGTCATGAAGAAAAACACAAAAACAAATGTACTGCAATGTATGTTATTATACAAATTTAAGTGTAAAAACAAATGAACATTTTAAATTCCGTTTGCAATGAAAAGAAATCAAATTTCGAAATAAAGTTTCTCTCATGCTTAAAATTTTTCATAATGATAATTTTGTGGGATTTAAATCATGAATGTTCTTTAAAAATGAGAATTTCAAAATATGTGAGATTTAGCTGGAATAAAAAAATGATGATTGTTTTACATAGAAATTATTAAATTCATTTGTTGATTATGTATTTGTCTATAGCAGCGGTGACGAACCTATGGCACAAGAAAGAATTTTAATTATCATATATATTATAATTATATAAGTAATATATATAATAATTAAAAAGGTAATATTAATCTGTCTTTGTGACACTTGCAATACTGCGTTCGTTGACGGAGCCGCCCGAGCGTCATCCGTTATTTATAATGACGTTTTAATGTTATGAACAAGTTTTTATGATTTAAATGGTCATACCTTCTACTCGTATACATATCGACCGTGTTTAGGAAAAAGGACGTAACCCTCACAGAACAAATTTTACAGGAGGGGCAAAAAACGTTTTTTGAATGATTTTGGTTTAATATAAAAAAAAAAATAGGATCAGATATTGGGTGCATGATGATTGATGATTTGGTGTAATATATTTTCGATTTAATAATTATTAAAGAAGTAGTTAGAGAAAAATCATTAAAATTGAGGGTAAATGCTTTTTTCCAGAAATGAAAACTTACTTATGGCTTACTTCCTTTTTATAGAACGTGTATTTAGTTGTATACATTGTTAATATCTAATCAAATCACTTTTCGAAAAATCGAGGATTACGCCCTTTTTCCTAAACACAGTCGATATAAACATATTGTGTGAGTTTTTGCCAGTATGAATATTTTTATGCATTTTAAGTTGTTAAAATCTGCTTTATTGAACAAGCTTATAATTATTGTTACTTGTTTTTTAAGTGATCATAATTTCTGCTAGATACAAAATTTGATTATGTGATACATTGTGTCTGCGCATATGAACAAGCATCGCTGATTAAATTGACTTTTTATTTTCTTTATCACTTTATGGGAAATATTTATCTCTATAAATTTACAGTAATTAATACCCATTAATAAGTACACACAATAATACACCTCACTTGATTTATTCTTTTTTTTCATAATATTGACTATTGGCATGTTGTCCATTATTGCTAATATTTTATTAATTTTTTGACACGTAAGCTAATAAAGGTTCGCCATCGCTGGTCTATAGGAGATTGTGTTCACCGACAGTGAATATTTTTAATAAACTTATTACACATTGCATTGTGATTATTTTATGAAATGTGATTATGTTGTCATTTCTGTTTGTTGAAATTTTTTCTAGAATTGAGAACACATCAGTGGTGTCGTGTCTATCAACGAAACATTCCTGTGAATTGTTCCGATAGAAAAGCGCGCGATGTCGCCGAAATAATAAAAGAGTATATTTTAAAATATGGCAAGAGTAATGTTTTTGTTGTATGTACAAGTAAGACCCTTTTATGAAATGTTGAGTTATCGAACACACATTAGTACTTTGCGATATTGATTATTAAAAAAAAAATTATGACCATTATCACTCTTTACTTTGTACAATTTCAGAGTCTTTTCGAATTCGGATCGATTAATGTATTGGTACCAGATACAATTATGAAAATGAATGCATGAATGAAACGTTGGGAAGATTAGATGCGGAAAAAACATCTACGAAGAAATTTTTGATTTCCGATACGCACAATCAAACTATCACCGACACAACATAATCGATTACCCTTGTATTGTTTGGAGTAATTAATAAATTAATAATTATTTTACTGAATGAATTGTTTTATTTATTTTAATCTAACCTAACAATGAACGGGACAACCAAAGATGTTTAAAAAACTTTCTTCTATAGATATGGAGCCTAAATATATCGTCACCGTTCAGGCAAAAATCACCAACCCTGAAAATAGCAGTTTTGAGTTGAGTATGTCACCCGAAGCGTAAAATTATGTTCTTTAAGATGCAAAAGTCACCACGGTACATTAGTTAGTAAAATGTTGCTTAAATCCGAATTATTTGTTTTCCACTAAATGACTTTCGATAAAATCTTAACAAGCAAAAGTCATTATAGATGAATAGACATTATTGACTCTATAAAAAAAAATCCTTTGTTATAAATATACAAGCAAAAGTCACTATACTATGGATGGTGAGTCTTTTGCACTTGTTCTTAACACTTGTCTTCAATACACAAAAATAACCAAACAGGAATAGTTTACCTTAGCTTGTTATAATAAGATCGCTTTGAGGTTATGTTTTTAGGGTTGGTGACTTTTGCCTGAACGGTGACGATATGAAAATTGAAGGAAAAAAATGACCTCTGTTCTAGTTATTAAGTCAGCTACAAGTGACTTCACGTCATTACAGGTTCATTTGAAGAGAACTTCACACTACTAATGACATCCACCCAATTAGTTCATTTTACATACTCTGATTCTATATGCAAATATTGCCAAAATAAGCATGCCTCGAATACTTTAATTTATAGGATTGGATAATCTATTTTTTGATGGCCAATCCTAATATGATGATACGGGCCTCCACAGAGAGGAGGTTTGTATTAACAGATTCCTGTTTTTAGGAGTAATGGATATTAGCCACTTACTCAACCTATTAGATCTATATTCTGACTACACAAATTGAAAAACAATATCAACATGTACTTGCCTGATCCAGGATTCGAAGCTTCGTCGGAGTCATCAGGAACATCGTGGGTGTCTTAAATGCAAATTGAAAACTGCATATTTGACTTAATTGCCTTTTATTAAATAATTTTAAAGATAATAAAACAATGATATCGAAAAAAATACTCATACAGCATTTAAGGGGGAGACGCATGCCAGCAGAGAACCTAGCGGAAATATACGAAGCTTGCAATTTGAGATTTTTTTTTGATAATTTACAATTTCAACTGTATTATTTAATAAATATGTATCCGAAAACATTAAAAAGATTTTTTATTTCAATTGTAAAAAAATGTAATAAAATGTGAATTCGTTGCAGGGTCAAATCTTATTATTGCATTATATTTTATGGTCATAATTATCATTAAAATTTAGTTTATTAAGTTTTAGATTTTATGTGGTGTAGATTTTTGACTAATTCATCGTTTTAATATTTTTTATATATATTTTAAAAAACATCGATTTTTATAAAAATATAAATGTCTATAACTTGAAATCCTTTTTATTTATGTCAACTCGAGCTTCAATATTGTGACCATGCCTAAAATAAAATTTGATATAAATAAAAAGGATTTCAAATTATACACATTTATATTTTTTTTTAAATCGATGTTTTTTAAAATATCTATATATAAAATATTAAAACGATGAATTAGTCAAAAATCTACACCACATAAAATCTAAAACTTAATAAACTAAATTTTAATAATAAATATGGCCATAAAATATATTGTAATAATAAGATTTGACCCTGCAACGAATTCACATTTTATTAAATTTTTTTACAATTGCCAGTTTATCTTTAAAATAAAAAAAAATTTTAGTGTTTTCAGATACATATTAATAATTACTACAGTTGAAATTGTAAATTATCAAAAAAAATCTCAAATTGCAAGCTTCGTATTTTTCCATTAGGTGCCTCTTTTCGCCTCTGATAGTATAAGCATCCCCCTTAAATTAACATTGTGGTGTCATTATAATTGTACTACAGAAAAGTTACCATTTTGCAGTTCCGACCTTATTCGTAGGAGGTGTCAATGTGTATTTGCCAGACCTTGGATTCGAACCTTGGACCCATAACATTACTAATTTGCATTAAACATTGCTAATAATAAGTCATTGGCGGCTCTCGTGGTGCAGTGTGTAAGGCGCTGGTCTTCCACCCGAGAGTTCTGGGTTCGATCCCGGAGAGGACACAATATTTATGTGTTTACTCAAAGCCGGTGTGTTTTTGATTGTTCAAAATTACTAACAACCACCTTGTACTAAAAAGCAAGAACATGGTTAATAATTCTAAAAAAAAGTCATATTGTTTAAACCGCAACCGAACCTTTCAATTTTTCACTGAAACCAGTATGTAGAACAGAAATGGGGTCTAGTAGCTCTTTCTACAACACGCTCCATAAAATATATGATGCTACAGGGGATCATCATTATCTGAGTCCCTGCAGTTATGAATTTGGGTAGAAATACAAAAGAAACTATAAAAACAAGCGCAATAGTTCAGTCGTCAACAGTCACTTTCAATCCCACACTCCTACGCTATTTCTGTCTTGCTCACATGTCGTTTTCTTTTCTAAATGTGTCCCGATTAAATGCATTTTCTAAGTAATTTTGGTTCCCGTTTTAAGCGGATTTCGCTTTAAGAGGTATTTTTTCAGACCCAATTACCCTCGGATAACGAAGACCCCCTGTATATTAAAGCATGACAGTAATATACCCCTATAAAGAAAGAGCACAAGGACATAGTTAAAATGATGTTGAAATAAAACAATGGATATATTTGTGTATACTTTTATTTTGGGTAAATTAAAAAAAATATATGTGAAACCATCGATAGCTATAATTTATATAGGGGTACATAAGGAATGAGGACAGAATCGTATCAGCTAATATAACAACCCTTTACAAATGCATTAAGCAAATTAATACTATAACAGTAATGCTTATAAAAAATGACTAGGTGTCTTTAAAAGACATTTCATATTTTTAATATCACTTGGTGAAAGGATAAAGCTACATGTCGTGTCCTTTTCATTCAAATCTAGGATAATAATAATATTACAATCTCTTTGATTTTACTATACTATTATTATTTACCAGTGGCGAAGGGTGGAGGTAGGCTGTTAAGATCCGCCATAAATAGTGCACATTAAACTTTTTCAGACATACATATTTGTTTTCATTGAAATAAGACTACAATTTACAGATAGTGTAGGTTAGATTTTAAAATTCAATTAAACCCTGAGAAACCAGGCCATAATAGATATGAGTCAAAAAATACATGTCTATCTATAAAATATCTAAAATTATGCAATTAAATCATACATAACTTTGAGTATTTTATAGATAGAATAATATTTTTTATTTATTATAGTTTGGTTTACGCAGGGCTTAATGAATTAAAAAAATGAACCAAAAATATATGTAATATGTAGTTTTAATCCAACGAAAACAAATAACTATGAATGAAAAATTGTGCACAATTTTGTCATATTGCCCAAATTAGACCAAATCTATTATGGTTTCGTTTAGGCAGGGTTTAATTGATTTTTAAAAACTAACTAACACCATCTGTAAATTGTAGTCTTAGTTCAATAAAAACAAATACATATGACTAACAAAGCTTAGTGTGCACTATTTATAGCGAATCTTAACAGCCTACCTCCACCCTTCGCCACTGTTATTTACTAACTACATAATATAATGGTGTAAATGAGTAAAAATGCTGACTAGATGAGCTTACAATCTTTGGAGTAAGTGTATATGTGATTTACAAAAGAAATTTATTAGGTATATTTTATATTCTTAAAATTTAGGTATCTTCATTTTATAAAATATAAAATTAATATTAGTCAAGTACAAATAGTAATACCTTTTCTTAAGATTTAATTTTATAATATATTTTTTGCGTAGTGTATATTTCCAATATCTGCCAAATCCTTGTTTTAGAAGATTTCTTATTTCTACAGTAGAACCTCGATTATCTGAACTAATTGGCGATAAAGACAGTCCAGATAATTCAGATCCATCAAAAAATATATAAAAAAATCTTGAAGAATTCAAACCAATTAAACTTTTTCTTATAATCATACGTAAGGTTACCATGGTCATTAGAAAAAAACCCTTAGAATAGTTGAATTACCTCGTAGGTATGAAGGTTTTGAGATGTTATTCATATTGTATAAAGCGTCAATTACATTGAGCTACTTTACGAGATGTTTGTTAGCGAATTTAAAAGCGGGCGACTCAGCTACTGCGATTGTGATGATGACACACAAAACTTTCCATTCGCTGAGAAGCCACAAGCCAGCTACTATGTTGACAGAATGTAGTTCGTTTTTTACCGTAAAGTCTCTACTGCACAGACGCAGTAGGCCCACACGCCGGCGTGTAGCGTGTAAAGTTGACCGGCTTTCAATTTTTTTCGGAAGAGTGTTTACAATCTGCTTGTTAGCTTGTTCGATGATGACACTGGGCGACACTACAGGCAGATTGTAAATTCGCCAACATGCAGCTCGTAAAGTAGCTCAATATAATTGACGCTTTACACAAATTAATATAATATTATCTCTGTCAGATTTTTGTAATCAATTTTACATTGAATTTGCACTGTTTATTTATGTTATTTTATTTCGCAAAGAATGTGAAAAAAGTTTAAGGTGACGCATCAGTGAAACGCCAAATAATTTTCAACTGTACGCGCGACGAAATTTTGGACTCGCTGCCATTCACTGAGAGAATGTTGACCCGGGAACACGTCACTTTGCTGCGTGATGGCGACGGGTCAATTAATTCTAAAATCGTGTAAAGATGACTAAAAACGTTACCCATTTACTTTAAAAAGAAAACATGTCAATGAATATATTATTATTGTTACTAATAGAACAATAAACAGAACATAAAATGGACGTATGTTGGATTTATATGACAATTAATATTTCGTTTGACAGGCGTCATTTTCACCCGCCACCCGCAATCCGCGCATCGCCTAGCGACGATCTTTTTAGACCGTGCCTCAATTAATGCATGGCCTTAACAACAGCACATGTACGGATACCAAAAACATGATTTTCATCGGTGTATAGTTCCTCATTTTCTGTTATTCAAAGTCAAGGAAAATTCAAATAAAAACTCGAAAAGTAAAAACCTGGACATTTTTCTACATGATTAAAAATTTAAGACCTCAAGTACGTAATAATATATGGTACCCCAGTTATGAAAGATAAAACTAATGTTCGAGTGAATTCCGGATTATATATAATCAAAGTTCTACTAGGTACATTTGAAAATTAATATAATATTTTTTAATACATTCTAACAGATATTAGCTTACAACATTTAGTGGTAAAATACACGGAACATGTTTTGATATCCAAATAAAATTATGGAGATGTGAAAATACAAAGCTAAGAATGGTTGACAAGATGAAATTTTATTCAGATCATTGTGGTCATTTCTAAAATTACCATTCTTGCGGTTACATTATTCGTGGAAGGACTGTGCGGAGTTTGGAAACGTACGCTTCTAATATTAGCGAGATCTATCTGGCCAACAGGCCTAGAGACGCCTTCATCGGTGAATTATCGGGTAGTGTGAGAGCCCACTTTCTCAAGCCGATCAAGAGAACGGAGCACAAAACTAAAATGGCACCACAAATAGAATATTTGTTGGGTACTTCGTTGAAAAACATCACCTGCCATATGAAAGCGAAGACGATGTCCGCGGATCTCGCTATGGCGATCGGCCCTGCCTGCTCCAGCTGCAGAGACATGGTGAGGAGTATCTGCCCTCCGAAGCTGAACAGGGCCAGACACAAGACTAGTAATCTATCTGTACCACACTGCGGTAAGCATAGCGCACCTATCAACCACGTGACTAGAAACGTTTGAACTAACGCAAAGCTGCCAAAGTTGGTCATTATTACGGAAAAATGAAGACCCTTTAACGCTCTGAGCAAAATGTACACGTTAGCGCCGAATAATGTCGAACCAAATGCGGCGGCTGCCCCCCAGGGGTTAGAAACCTCTTCCTCGCTTAGAATTCCATCTCCGGCGACGCCGAACATAAAAGCGGGACGGGTTATCAATATCACACCGATCAGCGTCAAAACTATTGATATGATGTTGAAAACACCGCACGGTTCTTTGAGGAAGATTCTTGCAAATATAGAAACAAATACGGGGACTGAGAATACAATAACGGAAGCGTCTGCGAGAGGCATGTGTCTGAACGCGTAAAAACTTAACATTAGACTCGTAGTTCCGACAAAAGAACGTACCATGAGCATTGTCCTTCTGCCTTTCGGAAACAACGGCTCTCTTTTATAAATCACGACAGGAATCGTTGGTAATAGTACTCCGACGAAACGGAAGGCTGCCAATTCCATCGGGTCCACGTTCACTAATCCTTTCACTATTACGGAGCTGAGAGAAAAAAACAACGACGAGAGGGTCGCGAGCATGAGCCCTAAAAACGGACATCGCTTGAGCAGAGGGCGTCTGTTTTCGTAGAGGTTCGGTGAAATGTCGTCTCCGCTGCCCGTGGAAATGTCCACGAGGTGCTGGAGCTCCAGATGCTCAGGCATGTCGCCTGTCGCGCCGAGAAACACTAAAATTACAGCACACATTTTACAATACATTCAGACATGACAAAAAAAAGGCATACCATTTTGAATCGTAAATCAACAGATGCTTACCTATTTGATTGAATCCATTTAATGCTTTATCAATTTAGCATGCTCTCCGCATTTTATATTGTTGGTTCGTTTCATGATACTAATAAAAATGATTTATTTTTCATAAATCTGACACACCATCGTCAAATGTTTTTAAACCACCATTATTTTTATTTTTAAGTGTTACCAATGTAATCATATTGTTTTCCATAAAAATCTCAATTCCGTCGCTGTCATTTACAACTGAGTTTTAAAAATAATTGTATTTATTTCTTGATCATTATGATAAAATCTCTTTTTTAAATCAATAACGTTTGCGCTGAACTAAATCTCTATTTTAAATAATAATTATTCTGTGCACCTGACAGAGCTTCATCAAAATGTTCTTTACTCGTGTACCCCTGACCATAGACGAATATACTATACTACCCCTGACAAAAGCGCCAACTGATCAAAAGTTAAACTAAGCGGTCTCGCACACACAAACTTGGCACGACTGCAACCATAGAGAATGCGCAACTTCACCGCTCTGAATAAAAAGTATGTGAGCCGGAACGCTCCATAATAATCCGATAATATTACAGTGTGTGAGTTTTTTTGTTATAGTTATTTTTTATAATCCTGTTAGGATCGAACATGGTGATGAAATAATGTATAAAGTAATGATATACCTATTATGTAGATAAGAAATTCTAAAATATTTTTTTCCAAAAATTCTCTTGTACATTTTTCATGAAGAAAATGATTGGTGATCAAATTTTTTAGAGCAATTTTAGACGATTTTAGAGCAATTTGAAAAAAATCTAGCAAATTTCCATTATCGAACCGATGGCCACATTTTTTTAAACCCTTTCATTACAGACATAATTACTAAAATTGCCAATTCCATAGCGGAAATTCTTCAAGCAGAAATATCAAAGATTGAAGATTTTTTTTAGATACTTACATACATATTCAAAATGACATTAAGGTAAATGTACTAGTAGTTGAACATGTACCAGTAGTTGACCTTTTTTCAATAAAATGCCCAAAATAAGAAACGTAGACACGGGATTGCTCTAAATTGTAAAGTTGAGACAAGTGAAGCCATAATCTGTGGTCGGATTGAGGATCTAACACATCGCCATATGTCATAGAAGCGTCATAGCAGCTATTTGAAAACAACACATCACGCTGTAAGCATTTTATTTTTAATTTCTTAAGTAAATTGTTAAGGATATCAGTGGATGTATGCATATGGCAATTTAATGTTTTTGACTTCATAATATCAAGTTAATGCATTACGGGCAGTCATAATATTGAACTATCAATATCATTTGTAATTTTTAAGTTATATTTACAAGGAAGCTAGTTTGTGGGGGGGTCAACTACTCAAACTTTTTTAAATACTTTTTCAGTAGTTGACCAGGGTAGTCAACTACTAGATAAATTAAATAAAATTATTTCACTTAGTTTTGAAGAATTTTTACATTCATAAGTATGGAATGATGATTATTTATTAATTAGAAGTGTCTAGGGTGGTTCTGTCCATTAGATGACCTAGGCGTCAACTTTTATTTTTATTTTTTCAGCAACGGGTTTGTGTATTTTTTCCTCGGAAAATAAAAATTTCTTGAATTATAGTCCTGAATATATAGCAACTGAATGAAGCAGGCCAACAATAGCCGACAACTTACGAGAAATAGCGACGCGATAAAAAAAAATGCAGGGCATCACGGAGGATTTACTTTGGTCATTATAACGTACCCATATAATTAATAATGTTAACGTTACCTAGTTTTGCCGCAAATTGTTTATCAGCCTACCTTACCACACTTTTTTATATAACCTGCCTGCTTCACAACACTTTCATATAACCTGCCGCCCCTAGGGAAGCAGGGTCTTAGCCAAAAAAGGAACCGAGACAATGTACCAGCAGGTAAATGCCGACGATAAAGAATGCATAACCGTCATAGTAACAGGGAGTGTCGGTGGGGCTGTCACACCAACGACAGTCCTCTACAAGTACAAAAGAATTCCTCAATAAATTTCCGAAAATGTGGACTTTGTCCATGGAGCCCTTAAGCTGTAACAGTACCAGGAAAATCGTAAAGTGTGCCTTCAATGGTTACATCAGAGGAACCCAAGCGGTATTTAGAGAGAGTTCCTGAGTAAAAACATTGATGAGGAAAATCTTGAATTATTCCGCAAAAACAACGAACCTGATCAAGATGACAAGTCACTGTTCGCACTGTGACGAAACGTAAAAAATGAGTTGGAAAATATCACTCCACCTGACCCACTCAGACTCATCGATGAGGCATTGCGAGAAGAGGAATCCGATGATATGATGTCTTTGGCCGCCTGGAATACTATGAATTATTATGATGTTTCATCTCCAATCGCTAGGGCACCTGTGGCTGGTCTAACGACTTGTGATGGTGATTCGTCTCCAATCGCCAGTGCACCTAAGGCTGGTATAAGGATTTGTAATGATATTTCGTCTCCAATCGCCAGTGAACCCGTGGCTGGTCCATCAAATATTCTTAGTCCATTCAAGAGACATTTTTTCTTCCCCGGTGAAGGGGAAGAAAAATTCAAGAAGAAAGCAAAAAAGGGGAAAAACCCCCTTTTGAAAAAAGAAGGAGCTGCAGAGAGGCAAAGAAAGAAAGAACTAAATGAGCAAGCAAAGGAAGAAAAAATGGGGGAATTGAAAGCAGTCAAGAAGAAAATGCGTTTTTCTTCCGAGACTTCTAACCCAAGTGTTGACATTTCAGACTCAGTGGAGAGTGAATGGCATAAGTCTAGTGATGAAAGCTTTAACCCTAAAACTCGATGGTTGCCCGTTATGAAAGTCATTAATGAACATTATATTATAATACTCCCCGGGGAAAATCGTCGATATTTCTAAAGTAAAAGCTACTATTTTCATCGATGCAAAAGTGCGGGATACTATGGAAATGGCCAGAGCGACCCGATGTACTTAGCTATGAATGGAAGGCGTAGTATTCCACATAAATGACCCGACACAAGTAAGCAAAACTCGTAATGTTTATTTAGTTCCGGAATTGGACTTTATTTGGAATATCTAAGGATTTTTATGTTAAGTTTTATTTTGGTAAGTACTGCGCCTATGCGTTACTATGTAGTATGTATGTACTTAGTTGCTAAAATAAATATATTTTTGTATTTTTAGTTTGAAGTAACTAATTTTGCACTTTTTGTTACCCGAACAAAGCTGATGATTGGCTGTCAAACAAAATCCTCTCCTACGTAACTTGTTACTGAACCGCCCATTGCTACCAAGTTGATTCAAGTAGCTATGGGCAAGAGTGGTCTGACAGGAAGCCCTGAGGCAACTCTGATGACAGATTTGCCATAAAGCCTTCTGATTAGACATGGTCAACTACTGAAAAATATAGTGGTCAACTACTGGAACCCCTGATTAGACATGGTCAACTACTGAAACATATAGTGGTCAACTACTGGAACTTTCAATTTTTTGGATGGTCAACTACTGGAACAAAAACATGGTCTTGAAAAATTGAACACAATTTTTTTGTAACAGACCCTTTCTTAATTTTTGTCTTGTCATATTAATTGAGACATTTGATCCGTTATGAGTAGACTTGCTATGCCAACATTCGGTGTAATGCTAAACGTTAATCGTTATTTTTGTTGAATTTTTTTCTTAAGTGGTCAACTACTGGTACATTTACCTTATCTTAAAATCGAACGGATTGACTGAAAACATTTGGAATTTAGCTGACCATAAAAAGTACCCTCTTTTGAAAACAGGAGCCTAAAAAATTTAATCCTGTGTTGGTTCCACATATTTGTGCGTATCTTTATTTTCCACCATGAACATAATAAAACCAAAAACAAGATGTCGACTTACTAATACCAACCTTGATAATTGTTTACGTTTGGGATTATCATCTGAAGCGTCTAGTTTCAAAAGCCCCTAAAACGACTTTTGACGGTAGTTCTGAGAAAATGAATGAATGAATGAAAGCTTGAATGCGTGAACATTAGGTTTTTATTATTTGATTTATACACTATAAAGAGTATAATATTTAGTATCCTTTACTCACGTTTTGCTTATTTTACTGAGAGAATATATTAAAAATCAAATGATTGTCTTTTTAGGGGACTTTAAACTCAACTGCCGTTTTAGGGGCTTTTGAAATTAACATGTATGATTTTAAGCGGTTATGAAACTTACATTACAGCAATGGCCCATGAGGAAATTGCAAAAGAGTCCTGTGGTTATATTTCTTTGAGAAAAAATAAAAATGTCTTGTACAAATTAAAAAAATATTTATTCTAAGTTACTAAAATTAACAATATAAATTATGTTAACGATATAGAATTTACTATTGTATACATACATAAATATAATTAAAAATATTACAAATTTAATAATAATGAAATAGAACAGTAGTCTATACTTATATAGGTATAGAAATGAATGTTTTTTTGTCCCGCATGCGTTCCTATACCATTCATCCGATTGTGATGAAACTTTCGTCAACTGCTGTGCGCACACCCGCGAAGGTTTAGTACAACCGTCTTCTTCTTCTTCACCATCATTCTATCTTCTTTTATTCGTATGGTTCCTATACCATTCATCCGATTGCGATGAAACTTTCGCCAGTTGTTGTGCGCATACTCGCAAAGGTTTCTGAATTAGTACAACCGTCTTCTTCTTCCTCATCATCATTCTATCTTTTTTTATTCGTATGGTTCCTATACCATTCATCCAATTGCGATGAGACTTTCGTCAGTTGTTGTGCGCACACCCGTGAAAATTTCTAAATTAGAAAAAACCATCTTCTTCTTCTTCTATTCTATCTTCTTCAATTCGTATGCGTTCCTATACCATTCATCCGATTGCGATGAAACTTTCGTCAATTGCTGTGCGCACACCCGCGAAGGTTTAGTACAACCATCTTATGTGTCTTCTCCTTCTTCATTCCATTTTCTTTTATTCATATGGTTCCTATACCATTCATCCGATTGCGACGAACCTTTCGTCAGTTGTTGTGCGCACACCCGCAAAGGTATCTAAATTAGAAAATCATCATCTTCTTCTATTCTATCTTCTTCAATTCGTATGCGTTCCTATACCATTCATCCGATTGCGATGAAACTTTTGTCAATTGCTGTGCGCACACCTGTGAAGGTTTAGTACAACCGTCTTCTTCTTCTACATCATCATTCTAACCGACACCCGCGAAGGTTTCTGAATTAGTACAACCATCTTCTTCTATTCGTATGCGTTCCTATACCATTCATTCGATTGCGATAAAACTTTCGTCAATTTTTGTGCGCATACCCGCGAAGGTTTCT
This sequence comes from Rhyacophila brunnea, assembly GCF_057557595.1. Taxonomy (NCBI): domain Eukaryota; kingdom Metazoa; phylum Arthropoda; class Insecta; order Trichoptera; family Rhyacophilidae; genus Rhyacophila; species Rhyacophila brunnea. The sequence goes on along the minus strand of NW_028232893.1, from coordinate 13,700,094 downwards.
AAATCAGAAAAACCATCTTCTTCTTCCTCATCATCATTCTATCTTTTTTTTAATGGTTCCTATACCATTCATCTGATTGCGAAGAAACGGAAGTCCGGGTAGGGAGGGGAGTAGCCCGATCCGACCTCCGCGCTCAACTCTCCGGTCAACCTCACGTTGATGACGCCCTTGGCAGCGCGCCGTCAGTCGATACGTGTGAGTCACACGACTAGCTTCCACCCTTCGACTAGCTCAGTGATGGTAAATCGTTCAGGGCGGTAAATCGAAGCTGGGTTTGGTTTGGTAGAGCACGTTCAGTGTAAGGTTAGGTCTTGACAGTTGGGTTACGATGTAGGATTGACGGTTGACGATGGTGGATATTCAAAATGAAACACACGTTGTTCGTAGCACAAATCTTAGCAGAAAGTTTTATTTTTACAATTAAAGTTCACAAAAAGGTTACTCACTATTACACACAGATACACAATAGGGAACGTGCCGCTCCTGATGCAGTCACTGAAGAGGGCTGTAATCTCTGGCGCGGCTATGGCCCATGTGCGTTTGACAAGTAAATTGTCAATGCAGTCCGGGCCTGGGGCTTTGTCAGCAATCAACGTGCGTACGATGTGGTTGATCTCCTGTTCGGAAGGCAACGATGAGTGATCCGTGTCGATGGGAAGAGAAGCCTCGAAGCGGGCCATCCTCATGGCATCATCATCCAGGGGGGTGAGGGCCTCGAGTAAGACCGCAGCCGTTTCAGACTCAGTACTGGTGAATCCGCCACCCGGTTTCTCGATACCGCACAAGAGGCTTGTCGGTCTGAGTCCCAGCCTCAATGCGCGGTATGGAGGACCCCAGGGGTCCAAACCTCCCTTGATGGTGACAAAGTTACGCCAGTAGTCTTTCTTGCAGCGTCCGAGTGAAGCGTCGGCTGATCCGGTGATGTCTGCAGTCAGTCGTGAGGCGGCCGAGTGTAGGTCCGGAAAACGGCTTCTAGATGTCTTGTCAAGCTTTTTGGAAAGCACCTCTTCAAACTTTTCCCAATTCCCGTCGCGCGTTCTAAATCGCGTAGGCGGGGGTGGGGATACGTCAGAGACGCCATCGTGCGAGGAGTCAGCGGCCAGCTCAAAAGTGATCAACCGGTGATCACTCATGGAAGCGCTCTCATGGACTCTCCAGCCGCTGATCCGTCTCGCGACGGACTCAGTGGCCAGGGTGATGTCGATGTGGGTGCTTCCGTGGTTTGCGTGCGACACAAAAGTCGGCATGCTGTTGGGGTCGTTGAGGACGACCAGGTTGTGCTGGTGCACCAGCTCCTCGATGACGTCCGCGTCGCACAGGGGGATATCCACGGGCGCCCAGAGGGGGGATTGCGAATTGGCATCCGCACAGATGATGACATCCTTGCCATCAACTGCGCGTAGAATGCCGTCGAGCACTGATACCACGTGTTCCTTTGTGCTCTTAAAGCTGAAGTAGGCGGAGATAACCACCACGCTGCCTCCTCCGGAAAAGCTTATGTTTGCGCACGCGACTAGCTCAGTTGACAGGTGCGAGAGCGACAGCACGCCAAGGCGGGGGTCAAGAGCGAATACGGAGGCCTTTGGCTCTGCACATCTGGCATTGACGACAAGGCCCGCGCACGCGAGTCCCTTTTCAGTGACCTTGGGGCCTTTATCAGAGCCCCAGTGGTACGGTTCCTGCACCAGCGCCAGAGACAAGCCCGCGGCCCGCATAGTCTCAATCAACTCCGCCGAGCCGGCGTCGCTCAGGTTGACGTTCAACTGAGCGAAGGTTATCATCGCGCGGCAGTGTAGTCCACCATCGCTCTCTCGCGCATCTCAGCGTGTAGCCTTGCTGGGCAATCGAGACTGCCGGTGGAATGGTCAGACAGCTGTTTATGTTTGTGGCAGGCCACGCATTTGGGTGGGTTTTCTTTGTTGGGGCAGTCTTCTCGGTCGTGGCCGGAGATGGCGCAGTGGCTGCACGTTGGGGTCTTATTCGCACACCCTTTGGCCATATGTCCGTATAGGTGGCATATGTTGCATTTAACCACCCCAACGTAGTCCCTCAGAGGGAAGGATTCCCATCCCATGTATAGCCTGTCTTCTGCCAGAAGAGCAGACCAGATGGCCGCCGGGGCGAAAACCACAAAGTGGCATCTGCCTGTTCTAGGCCCGACTTTGTGGCTTAGCCTGGTGTCCTTATAAGCGGACTCTGGGAGGCCGGTTTGCTCTTTTGTAGAGGTGTATATAGCTTCCCGGAGTTGAATATCGGTAAGAGTTGATGGTAGGTTAAAAATTATTACTCGAGGTTGCTTCTTCCCGGCGAGCTCGGCTCGTAGGGCAACCTCCGAGGTCTCCATGGCTTTTACAAGAGCCTTGGCCTCGACTTCAGAACGGGGATGAACAATAACGCCCCCGTTCCTTATATTTCTGATCCCGGTTATTTGGACTCCAAGAGACCTGGGGTCGAAGGCCTTTTTCAGGATCTCCTTGGTGGTGTCAGATTTCTTCTCCCCAGAGCCGGTCGGGGGCGAGGGGTAAGAGGGACGGGAAATGGTTGTTGGTGTTGCCATGAGCGGCGGCTTGAGGGACAGAGGTGGCGATGAGGGGGCGACTTTTTCGGCCGAGGGCTGTGGCCCATGATGTGGTCGCTGGAGTGAATGTCACCGTAATGTTTGGTGCGGTATGATGAATAGTCTTGAGCGTCTTGGTTTGACTATGTAGATCGGAAATGGCCTTTTTCTGGATCTTCAGCCCGATCGTCCTATCCTTTAAAAGCCCCTCCAAATGCTTGTTTTTGGTCTCCAGAGTAATGGCTATTTTCTCGAGTTTTGACATGGCGAGGTTGAGCCGGCCTTGTGCTTCCGAGAGGTTAAGGAGAGCGTTGCTGATTCTCTCCTTAGCCCCGGCTTGTTTTCCTCTGAAGGCCGCAATCAGTTCGTTCATATTATTGGAAACTTCTTGGTAGATCGAATCGTATTGGTTGGTTTGAGTTTTTTTGGCCTGAGATTGAGGACGAGGAGGAGGGAGCTTCGTGAATGTCTCGCGGATCGGGTTCGTGACTTTTGGTTTTATTCTTTTTCGGTTCTTGATTCGTTGATTGCGTCCGGGGAAAGATGAGGCAGCGATTTCCGTCCGGGTGATTTGGGGGAGCGTGTCTTATTCTTCGCCATTGATGTCGGAGCATGACCAGATGTGGACGCCAGTTGGGTGGGGTGATAGGAGGGTCAGGACCTTTCCGAGGAGGCGGTGGGGTGCGTTGCATGGCGCAAGGCTCCGGCTAGTACTGGTAGTGAGCAGTGGTGAGTTTAGTTGGAGACATTATAGGTGACACGGTCGGTAGTTTGGCGGGTTTACTAGTGTAAGTGTTTAACACTTTTTGATGAGGTGTGAGTTGGTGAGTGGGTAGGCACTCAGGCAGGGGTGTCAAACTGGGGGGCCGGGGTCCCGATGGGGCCCTTGGCTTCCAGGCAGAGAAGGTCAATGTTGGGCCCGCGGTCCAAAAATGGTCCCTGACAAAATATGGTTAACAGCTCAATTATTGATGGTATGGCAGGCCTCGGAGAGAATTGGCAGAGCAGTAATTGATGAGGGGGAGCAGAAACAAAAGGTAGAAGTAATGATAGTAATGAACTAAGATTGGGCTTAGAGTGGGTGACTAACAAATTTGAGAAAAAATTGTTAAGTCGAAAAAAGCTTGATGTAGGTAGTTATGTGTAAGATGATTGACATTTTTATAAGTCCAAAATGGATCAGTGGGTCTATTCTATACTTATCGAACACTAAATTGATAAATAGTATCAAACTTAGGGTAGGTTTGTATCAAAATATTAGCACTTATTGTAACAATTACACGAAGCCGGTTTTTATTGTTGCAATAAGTGCGATATTTTAACAGCAGCAAGATAGGTGCTGTTAAAATATAGCACTTATTGCAACAATAAAAACCGGCTTCGTGTAATTGTTACAATAAGTGCTAATATTTTGATACAAACCTACCCTAAGTTTGATAATATTTTTCACTTTATCACTTTAGCGGTCGATAAGCATAGAATAGACCCACAGATGTAGGTATTTGAGATGTGTTGAGAATTTGGGTGAGGGCAGAGCAAAAACAAAAATCAAAACAAAATGACCACCCGGTATGGACGGCCGCCAAAATGCGACTGACGCAAGAAAGTGAAAAAAATGGGCGGGGATTCTGGAGTGGTAGAGGGGGCTTAATAGTTATGTTTATGACTGTGCAATTGGCTTGTAAGTCGTTTGCGAGCGATAAGCTAGGTGATCGCTCGTGAATCTTGTCGCAGATTGGTGGTCACTTGTGATTATCTTGTTGATGACTTGTTAATGTGGTTATAATGACTGCGGTTGTAGGGTTCAAAGTTCAATGTTTGTATTTTTTGTGGTGGGATGCTTGAAGAAACCGTGAAAAGTCACTTAAATTTTCACGTATGCACTTGTAAAAACTATTGCTGTGTGGAGCAGATGGTTGTTAAAACATTGTGTGAATTTGAAGCGTTTCAGGTGTTCAGTTCTCACTTAGAAGCAATAAAGTACAGCACACAGGTAAAGTCACTATTCCCGGGAAAATCCCGGGAGGAAACACTTGGAAACTTAACAGGTCGAAGTCCAGGGGCAGGCACAGGTGATAATGTAAAAACGGGAACGAAACACAGTAGAAAGTGGGGTCAAAAGTGAAATAAGAGCGAAAAGCGATGAGTTGGCGTAAAACAATAATTGCGGAGCGAAGCCAAAGCACGTCTGCACTCGGCAAAGGTAAGTTAAAATTTTTTCCAAGATATGAAACCATCTTATTCTTCTTCTTCTTCAATATATCTTCTTTTATTCGTATGGTTCCTATACCATTCATCCCATTGCGACGAAACTTTCGCCAGTTGTTGTGCGCATACCCGCAAAGGTTTCTGAATTAGTACAACCGTCTTCTTTTTCCTCCTCATCATTCTATGTTCTTTTATTCGTATGGTTCCTATACCATTCATCCGATTGCGACGAAACTTTCGTCAATTAATGTGCACACACCCGCGAAGGTTTCTTAGATATTACAACCATCTTATTCTTCTTCTTATTCAATATATTTTCTTTTATCCGTATGGTTCCTATACCATTCATCCGATTGCAACGAAACTTTCGCCAGTTGTTGTGCGCATACCCGCAAAGGTTTCTAAATTAGTAGAACCGTCTTCTTTTTCCTCATCATCATTCTATCTTCTTTTATTTGCATGGTTCCTATACCATTTATCCGATTGCGAGGAAACTTTCGCCAGTTGATGTGCGCATACCCGCGAAGGTTTCTGAATTAGTACAACCGTCTTATTTGTCTTCTTCTTCATTCTATTTTCTTTTAGTCGTACGGTTCCTATACCGATCATCCGATTGCGACGAAACTTTCGTCAGTTGATGTGCGCACATCCGCGAAGGTTTCTAAGTTTGCACAACCATCTTATTCGTCTTGTTCTTCATTATATCATCTTTTATTCGTATGGTTCCTATACCATTCATCCGATTGCGACGAAACTTTCGTCAATTAATGTGCGCACACCTGCGAAGGTTACTGAATTAGTACAACCATCTTCTTCTTCCTAGTCATCATTCTATCTGCTTTTATTCGTATGGTTAATATACCATACATCCGATTGCGACGAAACTTTCGTCAGTTGGTGTGCGCCCACCCGCGAAGGTTTCTAAATTATAGACGCGTGACTCTAAAACGAATTCCTTCCGTCTTTCCGCTTTAGATATGATTTGCTAACTAACCATTTTTCAAAGAGCATCCTGACTCTTAGCCTGTGGGCCTCGTAGGGGCGGCCAGGTCGAGCGGAGCCAAAAAATGTATGGGGACCACCATGAAAGCGCGGAGAGTGAGCGGTAGACAGTCTGGCCGCTCGTCGAATTTGCAGCGTTTCGAGCGGCTAGCTAGCGGTGTGTCAAACAAAATTGACTGTTCCCCTCGCCCTTCCTTTCCCCGACTTCAAAAAACGTCTGCAATTGGTAGCGTTGGGTAGCCGCTGCTATGAATCTTTTGGATCACAAAATAGTTTGTGTTTTACGCGCGTCTTAGTTTGCTATTCATTTTTATTTGAAGGAAAATACCTACTAAGCCCATATTATTATAAATTACACTAGCATGTACCTATACTTTTAAGTTTTTTTTTTTTAAGTACAGGTATAAATAATCTAATGCATTTAAGTTTTGTACTATGTATTCCATTTGAGTCGTTTTTTGCGACCCGGTTTTTGACTTACGGCATCTTCAGGCACTATGCGCACTCATCAATGGTAAATAAACACTGTCAATAAATGCAGTTAATTATATCTTATATAATAAAATTAATACAACAAAGTAGGTACCTACCTATTGAGTCAAGATTACCTACATATTGCCTGAAGATGTCGAATGCAGAGATGCAGAATTCCTCCAACTCACACGTACGTGTACATATAAAAAATAAACCACCAATATTATGTGTCATCACTGTCATCTTCAATAATAATTGGATAGGGAAATAGATACGTTGTTATTGTTATTAGGTACGTTGGTAGTATTCTTTATCAAGTCTCTAAACCCGCCACTGATATAGGTACACTGATGAAATTTATTTACGATAGTTTTAGATTTAAAATGCACATTAACCTTGATTTTGATATTAACAAGGTACACAATATGTAACAGAGCAAGGTTCCAATGAATTCGGCGAATGGCTGATAACCATTCCTCGTAGGTAACCAAGCTTCTTTGCCGGACGAACTATTTGGCGTATGCTTTTGGTCCGCGCACTATGTAAGATATAAAAAAAGTCTATAGGTATTATAGCAGGTACGTCCAAAATATTGTAATTTTGAAATCGGAAATGTCTATTTTTAACTAAATACAAATACATACCTACTATAATTACGTTATTCCTGCTCCATTGTATTTTTTTAATTATGCGGAACATAAAATGAAATATTATTATTATTATATTGCTGGCGACAAAATAATTTTGTTATGGGTATAATAATAATAATGCCGATTTCTTAAAGTGCGGCCACACCGAAAACAAGTCGCGCGACAACTCGTTAAATTTTACGATAAGGATGATAATTATCGTAAAATTTCTTAAGCAATTATGATAATTATCGTAAAATTTAACGAGTTGTCGCGCGACTTGTTGCCGGTGTGGCCCCGGCATTACGCGGCAACTAATAACTTTCTTATTAATTTATTACGTCAGGTGTCATGTTTCTTGTCAAAACCATACGCGGTCAGCGCTGTGAAACCTTTTATTATTTTATTATATTATTTAATTCTGAATAAAATAATGTATAATTAATTTTTACCAGATTTTATATAATATTATTATTAACGTTTCAAAAAATGCGCTTGTGCGTTACTAAACATTTCAAAGTTTTCAATTCTTATTGTTTTTTTTTTAGTAGTTCGGCATTTTTTCTGGTTCGGTTAATCTTATAGGTATGCTGAGAATTCACTGTTTTTGTGAAATACGGGATTTTTACATATACAAATAAAACTCGCTTCTGTGTGGGGAATTATATACATAAACCTTTATCACTTTATAAATATACACTTGATTACGTAGGCGAGTGTAGTCAAGATCTCAATAATTCTTCTTCTTCTTGGTCGTACACTCATGGCTGAGGATCGTGACCAAATTTGAATTTCGTCTTCCTTTGAGCGACCAAGACTTTCCATCCTTCTCGATCTTCCGCTTCTCTCAGGGCAGAATGGATGGTGCAATAATTCTTACATGATTACAAATTCACCAATACTAAAAACGTTGTGGAACCGCCACCATGTGCCGAGTTATGCCAAGTCCCAAATCAAGATAAATAAAAAAACATTATATAAACAGTTTTTAAGTTGCATATCAATTGTTTGCAAACATTTGTATAAAAACAATTCATAGATACTATTTTAAACAAATGTGCATTTTTTTTTGTATTTCGCCACGAATAGAAAACGTATGCAAACGCACAAACAAACATGCGAGCGTGGACGTGTCTACAGATTTTGTTTCACTAAAAGTAACGCCGTGTGGTCTCGACGAATGTTGTTTTGATTAAATCTCATAAATCTGTATGATACGGGCTGCCCAGACTACATTTAATTGATAACAATGTGTGCAGATGAATACGTGCGTAGACTTACAAATGTTTGTAATGTGCATTTGTTAAGCGATATCAGTTTACAAACAATGTGGGTATTTTACAAAAAGATTATACAATACCCTCTGGTTATAATCCAAACAACTCTGTTCAGGTTCTCAATTTCTTTAAATATATTAAATAAATTTTTATATTGAAAAGGTGACGTGCCACTGGCTCAAACCGCTGGTAAAGGACGCTCCTATGTGGGACAGGCCAAGCATTTGGAGCGGATAATTAGTCTAGACTTCATCGCGCGTTGCATGAGCGTTTCCACCAGGTCCGCGGCCTTAGGGAAGTAAGGCGTCGGGGAGAGCGGTAGGCGGGGCGGGTTACTTGAGATTTTTGAAACTGGGCGCAGCAGGTAATTTCGTTCGTGACCGTGGGTACACGAAATTCGCCTCTTTTAGTCGTTTTCGAAATATTATTTTTGTAATATTGTTTGTAAGGTAGGGCTGGTCAACTTTTGTCAGGGGTGTTTTGATATTGAGATTAAATTTATGATGAAATTGTAGACGTTTTTATGGAGAAGGGTTTTATTTGGTGATACCAATTATTGCAAACTCAATGAAATAACTGACTTATTTCTTAATATTCATTTCAGTGACAGCCAGCGAAATGTCCAATTATCGTGTACTCAATGAAATAGCTGATCCGCAATTTATTGAATAGTCATTTTAACATAATTAGTTTGATAATTATTGATGTACGCAGTTTTGAATAATATTATTATTCGAAACTGCATACATCAATAATTAGCAGATCATAATTGATTGGATAGGACACTGTATCATAACTTCCCGGACTGAGCATATCTCACCGGGTGGTACAGTGCACTGTTTACTGTCGTACCTGTTTTTTTTATCATTGTATTTCGTTATCCGTAAAATAAACTCCTCAATTCTAACAAGCAATCTACAACCAACCTTTCATCACTGCATCTTTACCCTTAAAGTACAATAAAAACAAAATAAAAGACAGTAATCGGTGGCAGTAATATGTATTCATTAATGAGATGGTAGTATTTACAATAAAACAATATTTATACAGGAGTGAAAAAAGGATTAGTTTTCGACAATCTCTTTAGAAGGTAAGTTACAATATTATATCTACTATAATGGTGTATAAACAATGGACCTATAACACATTGCAGTGGTCAAAATCTTATATATTTTTGTGAAATAAAAAAGTGATTAGAACGTATTTAGGTACCTATATACATTTATGAAAATACTTCAAGTAGTGATCCTAAAGTAGTATGAATAAAGGTAATATTCTGATACACATTACCATTTTGACACATAATTTATTATTTTACTGATCCTACTATTCAAATAATGGCTGCTTACACATTACAAAGTCATATTATGTAATATGTATATGGTCATATAAATACATAATATAATACTAATTTATTTGCAACTACAGAGGTTTTACAATTTTCTGTATTAAAAACACGATTGGCGAAACGTGGAGGTAGGCTATTAAGCTCCGACATAAATAGAGCACACTAAACTTTGTGAAACGTATTTGTTTTAATTGCACTAGAACAATATGTAAATAGTCTTTGTTAGTTTTTTAAAATTCAATTAAACCCTGCGTAATCCAAGCCATAGTAGATAATAGTCAAAAACTATTTTATAGATAGAAGAATATTTTTTATCGATTGTGGTTTGGTTGGCAGGGCTTAATGAATTTTAAAATCTTACCAACACCATCTGTAATATGTAATATGTTTGACTGACAAATTTTGGTGTGCACTATTTATGTCAGATCTTCACAGTTTACCTCCACTCGCCACTGACAAACACTTCTTGTATTCAAGCGGTAAAGCCTAATTCAGATTATGCTAGTATCCAGTAGAGTGGCGTGTAATTTAGTAACTAAATGTGTATGATCAGACAAATTTAATAAAATCATTTAGTCGATACAATCAATTTTTAGATCAAGTGGGCGGTCCCTATCACTCCTACCATACCGAATAAGCCGCGAGACAAGTCTGACCACGCTATCTTTACTCAAATCCTTGTCAATTTTCGCAGACTTAATAAACGGAATATTTAGATCTTTAAATCTCCACTCACTAAAAATAAACAAGCTCCGAGTACATCTTTCCTATTGACCCATTTTCTTATCTCTTCTCTCGCTAATTTCTTCCTCCACTTCTAATATAACCATTAAATAAAATTATTAATTTATTTATTTTTACTTTACATTGTACTCTGTTATGAGACGCAACTCACTAATACATTGGGTTCCGACACTTTTCGATTACTAAAACATTTAATGGGAAGTAAATCACTCGCCACTCAAAATACTAGCACAATGTGAACTATGCCTTAACTATAGTAATTCGAAATTTAGTAAAGTTTAATATGTTAGAAAAGAACAAAAACCAGACGTCTCTATTGTACAGATGTTAATATGGACTTACCGTAGTTTAACTCTAGCATAGAATTAGTGATTTATGAAAATTTTTTTACACTTTATCCACTGCTTCTGTCAACGTCGTGTGCATTACGAACCGCAACACCACGTGTTTAGACACATGCAACTCTGCCATACAAAATAAATTAAATATTCAATTTTAAATATGAGGGCGGTCGTCTTTGCATAGGTATTTACTCAAGCCGCTCCATAAATAATTTCAAGTACTATAAAATTCGATCATATTTACCCATAAACTGAGGTTTTCGAGATTTGGCTTTATAGACGCATACTCAAAACCACAAAATTACAGTATAGTACAGCATTCCTCAACTTGTCATTAAAAGATCAATGGTAAGCGTAGCAGAGAATGATGCAGCATTTCGTGGCTTTAGAACCTCCGTGATTGATACGGGTACTGCTCCGTTAGGGGATGGCACAATAAGACCCATAAAAATGTATGTTCTTCAAACGAATGGGCATTTGTTTAGAAACATCAAAGATTCTATTTTATTTCATCACCCTAATAACGCAGAGGTGATGAAAATAAACAATGTGTTGTAGATTCGTGATAATAATACGTCCAGTGGATGTCTTTTAAAATTTAAATGAATTTATTGAAATCAAAAAATTCATTCAATAGACAGACATCAACCCCAGAGTGATTAAACAATAGAATAATGTTTTATTTGATCCATTGATTTTTATTGAAATATAAAATAGGTAGGTTTTAATTAAGTTATATAATTTTTAATTTAGTAATCGAAATTCGCTGATTTTTATCAAACATTGACATAAGCGTAATTTTCGTGGTAAGTAGGTAAAGTGTTAAATTTCTCTACACTCAAGAATTAGATCTTCTTACAACCTCACCCAGAAGATAACCCATTTTCCCAATTTTTGTGTTTGTTGGTGCTGAAGATGAATGAAAAATTAATATTCTTTGTGTTGGTAGCATTGAATACGTTAATTGTTGTAAAAAAAAAAGAAAATGGATACCCGTTTTTACATTTCGCTTAGGTTATATATTTATTTATTCGTCTCGACTGCAACATGTCAAATTTGTTGGCATTCACAAACACATGTAATTTAATGTACCACCGCAGTGTGATTGCAACATTTTTGGTTGTAAAACACTCCTGATGTCACAAGCAACATATTTTGAAATACACGCAGCATGAATGTCGCTTGTGTGTAGTTAAAATCTCACCACCACAATGCATGGAGCCCATACTATTTTAGAGTGCGTATTGCCTTCGAAACTAGTAGGTATAGAATGATCGCCACACGACTGCAGATATTATGTCAGTGTCAGATCACGAGATCAAAAATGAAATGAAATTTGAGATCAGAAATATCCTTCATACAATTGTGTTCACTACACTCATGTATTTCTAACTAGTAATGAATTTACCCAATATTTCCGCCATTACAAATCGATCCTTCTTTCTCGGATGTACAATGATGTTTATTTGTTTCACCAGAAGGTTGTGTCGTAATAGTGTCGCAACTGTATGTACGGGAGAGATTTGCAACATAGCTGGCGGCAGCTGTCTGTAATGATTTATAGCTTTATTGATGTCAAGTAGAATTTCAGAATGCATTGCATTCGATGGTGGTTAATTTTTTATAAAACTTCCTTCAAATGTATTACACTAATGGAAGGTGAGATGCCCATGATGGTGATTGAAACAGAGAGATAAAAATACAATATGCTTATGCGTCGCATATACACATAATGTGTGTTTGGAGTCACGAGTATAGATCTAATAGGATGAACAAGTGGTTAACATCCATTTCTCGTAAAAACAAAAATCTGTTAATACAGTAAAACCTCGTTAGTAAGATAATTCGAAATTCGCCGTAATTCGAAATTTTCCCGAAAAAAAAGTCCCTTGAACATTATTTTCATATAAAACCATACCTTTAATTCAAATTTCGTAATTCGAAATGATTTTAGAGTCCTGGCATATAAAAATATTCAATAAATCGTAATAAAGTACATTATTTCATGAGCCAATCATTGAAAATTGTGACAGACTTTTCTTAAAACATCAAAAATTACTTATTTTATGAAGTTAATAAAAATAATCCTGACATTTTATGACCCATTTCGGTAGGCACATCTATGATCGGAAACGAAATTAATGAAAATCAAAAAAAAAATTTTCTTTCAAAATTTTAATATTTTTCCCCCATACATTTCATGATTCGTAATTCGAATTTATTTTCGGTCCCATGGAATTCGTATTAACGAGGTTTTACTGTACAAACCTCCACTCTGTGGAGGCCTATATATATGATCTTCTTAGAATCGGGGACATGGTCAAAAAATATACATGTGTTTAACCGATTCTATGCCCTCAGCAAATTTTCTCGCTCTATGAGGCCGTGATCGACAGGTAGCACATACAAATTTTGCAACTTATCTCAGCAGACTTTAAACTTAAATTACTAGCCACTGTCAATTGATATGCATAATCTAAAAAATTAAGGCTATACCTCAGTTGAGGCATGGTCTAAAAAGATCGTGGCTAGGCGATGCGCGGATTGCGGGTGCAAATGATGCATGCCGACCGAAATATAATTTGTCATATAAATCCAACATGCGTCCATTTAATGTTCTGTTTATTGTTCTATTAGTAACAATAATAATATACTCATTGACATGTTTTCTTTTTAAAGTAAATGGGTAACGTTTTTAGTCATCTTTACACGATTTAAGAGTATTCACACCTCGATGTTCGCTCTGACTGCCAGCGAGTCCAAAATTTCGTCGCGCCTATAGTTGAAAATTATTTGCCGTTTCACTGAAGTATCGCATTAAACACACAGTGGCATCTGTTTGAATAATTATGAAAGACAAAGCCACAAATTATTGGTATTACAGCGATTTTAGAAAGAGCTTCGCTCTACATTCAACATGTGTCGTTAAAAATCTACGGCCTGTCAGATACTGCCATAGTAATATCATAAGGCATAGAAAAGATTAATGACAGATAATATTTTAATGACACATGTGAAACCAATGGGAGTTTAAAATTACGCATTGAAATATGTTATGTCTATGAATCTTTTTGTTTTCCAACAAGATAGAATTTTTTAATATAGATTGACCTACATTGTGGTCCCATCGTATTATAATTACATTATCTTTTGCAAACAACGAAGCATGTATGACTGACTCGCCTGAAGCTTTTCTAAATTGTTTAAATGTACATATCTATTCCTCTAACGCCAGCATTCGTCCTTTCACACTACATCACTATACGTCATAATAATACTTAGAGCCATGTAATGTGAAAATTCATTGTCCGTTAAGATCAATTTATTGGTGGCGTTGTAAGTTTTGCTTCAATTTGAAAAATAAATAAAATATCAATTTCTAAAGCAGTTGTGGATGAAATTGTTAATAATGATTACGAAAAGTAAATCAAACTCTTGTCACGAAATAAATAAATCAAGTTTGTGTAATGTTTTTTTACCGATTAGATTTATTTACAAAGGATTGTATACATTTATTTAATCTCGGTTAAGATAGTCCATTGTTACAAATATGATGAAGACAGGTTAAAATAAATTGAACAAATCAATCTGGTGAAAGCGTAATACAATTTAGTGGCGTTAACTGTCAATTCTTGGCAGAAAGATATTGTATTCATTAAAATAAAACACTTAATATATTACACGGATCGATTAGTGCACACTGCACGCCATTGTAAGTCCAGTTTTGACTGAAATTGATTGTTGTTATATACAATACCGTATGCCGAATAAATATAGTACATTCAGAAGATACTATTATCTCATTCAAAGTTGATTATTTCAAAACATACAAAACTGGACATACAATATTATAATATGTAATACTCATTCCACATACGTTAATAACAGGGCTGATTGCATCCGGTTAAGAACACATTCAAAACTAAAAAACCTGATCTTGACTATTATGTAGTATAAGTATTAGATATTTATTACCTCAGAGCCAGTGTGTCGTATTGTGTAACAAAAAAAAAGCCGAAAGTCCATAGACATCAAGCTGAAAAATCTTACAATTGTTTTTTCCCAAAAGTGTTATTTTTGGACATACGAAACACTGGTTGTCAGGTACAAGTTGCAATATGAATAATGTTGATGAGATTTTTTTGGTAAGAGATAGCCTGGTCACTCGTACAAAATCGTACTGACTGCAACATGGCCATAAATTAACATTGCTAGGATTCTTGCAATTCTCTAGCTGACCAAGAAGAGCAGCATTCGCTATGTTCAATATGTAGCCTGTGTTGAGTGAACCAAAAACATTGCATAAACTATGTATGTGATGGTACATTAAGTTACATGTGTTTTGTGAATGCCAGCATAATCGCATCGACAAATTTGATACGTTGCAGTCGAGACGAGTTTGTATGTACGACCTGACTTATGACTCGAGAGGCATGTTGACAAAAAAGTGAAATTTTATGCAAATTACCTTGAAAACCATCTAATGATAAAATATAATTCATATGTATGAGTCTATGGGATACTCGATTCGACCGGTAACTCATACTAAGCAATTTGGCATTCGTCTCACGAGAGATAAATATATCACACGTGGATCCACACCTTAAGAAAATAATTTATGATTTATTAATTTCTTACTGATTTAAAAAAATTTAATCTTAAATTGTGCTTTATATTAAGTATATAATTGTAATTATAATTTAAAGCCTAAATGATACAAAAAATAACGATAGCCGACAATGAATACATTTTAAATTAATTTAATTCAGGTCACAAAATAAATTACAGCCCTAAATAATAACAATTTTATTACTACATACTATAAAACCTGGTTACAGTAAAACCTCGTTAATAAAAATTCCACGGGACCGAAAATCGAAAAAAAATTCAAAATACGAATAATGAAATGTATGGGGAAAAATATTAAAATTTAAAAAAAAAATTTTTGATTTTCATCACTATCGTTTACGATCATAGATGTGCCTACCAAATATCCGGTGCCATGTGTGTTAATGGGTCATAAAATGTCAGGATTATTTTTTTAAAATAAGTAATTTATGATGTTTTACGATTTTGTAACGGCTGTCACAATTTTCAATGACTGGCTCATGAAATAGTGTACTTTATTACGATTTATTGAATATTTTTATATGCCAAGACTTTTGAATTAAAGGTATGGTTTTATATGAAAATAATGTTCAAGGGACTTTTTTTTCACGAAAGTTTCGAATTACGGCGAATTTCGAATTATCCGTGATCTTATTAACTAGGTTCTACTGTATATCCCGTAATAGATATTTTTTTACTGCATGCTATGCAGAATTTATATTTAGAGGTCGTCCATGATAATATATATTTTTTCTTTTCTTCTCTTCTCTATCACAAAATCTTTTAATTATGCAATTTTAATACAACGGTCGCACGGAACATTTCGGCCCCTTATGGTAGAAACACATTACGATCACGTCACATGAGCTCACGGCAAGCTCGTGCCACTGGCAAAAATCTACTGTGTGCAATGTTGTTTTACTTGATATTCTAAATGTTACCAGACAGATGCTGCCATTCTGTAGCACATTTTAAGCTAAAAATGAATAATGTCAGTTCTGCCAAAAGGCATCAGGACTACACTAAGGTCACCTCACACATATCACACGACTAGACCAATTAATGGTTTGGAAGGGAGCTATACTTGACAAGCAATTGAGAGAATTTTTTTGTATGTTGTCATAGCATGTGAGCTCATGTGACGTGATTGTAATGTGTTTCTAACAAAGGTCAAAAAAATGTATCTCAATTTTCTCTACTTTACAAATGTATAGAACTAGCTTTGCATCCATGATTTTATCTATATCACTTTGTCACTTAACGTAATACGTTATTTTATGTCCAGTATGCACCATGTAACATAAGATCGCTAAAAATTGAGATAATTTTCTTTGACGCCAAGGGTAATATAGAGTCCACACCAAGAATATCTATCTGTACATAGACAATGTTTTCCTTCGGCGTCAGAATACAAAAAATACATAAACATTTCGCGAATGCAGAACTACAAAGGTGTAAGTGTTTATTTTTGGAGAGACAAAAGTAACAATGAGGCAGTTTAGAATACTACTTCATTATGTTGGTTTTGTCAAAAGGAAACATTTAGAACCTTATAGTATTAGGCTCACGATTTGTATCAGGAAATATATTTGATGTTCGGATCCGATAGAACTTTCAAACAGTTTGAATACAATGTTCATATCTTCACAAACCGATCTATCGTTTGTCTGACTAGGCATATCGTTTTCTACAAACCCCCCCCCCCCATACCGTTCATCAAAATCATCACATTATATCAGAACCTCCCCACCATTTGAGTGTAACATAATTATATGGACGACCCCATGGGATTTTTTAATCTCTTTTTATAAATAATAACTATTTCAGTATTGTAACCGGGCATATTACGATGTCATGAATTTAACTATGCATAAAAAAGAAAAACATTTCGATGATAGAAATAAATAAATCATTTTTAAAAGATTTTTAAAAATAAACGAATGACAATTATTTTTTAAATTTAGAACAAATATTTTGTTAGATTAAAAATGTTGCCATCTATAAATACATTGCTAATTCCCTGCTTTCCTTCAGTCTAAACCACCTCATTATAATATGATATTACATATTCCATTTTATCACTAGGCTAAAGCAGTTTGATCTATGACCACCAACGCTTTATTTGAATAATGTCGAATGTAAGCAAATACTAAAATGACATTGTCACGATAGCGCGACGCGACTGACATTAATTTGAAGAGATAACCTCAAAAACGCGCGCAAAAGCACATTCGAATAGATTCTAGTAAAACACGATGGCCAAATATCAAATAGTAAAGCTATAATTTAGTCAGATGAATAGATCTGCAATCCCGATACTTCAAAAGTAGTACCAACACGATACATAAACAAAAATGTTTTATAATTCATAGTCTATTATTTACAGCCCTACTACAGACATTCCCCAGTTAGTGCCACATGACCCAGTGAACAAAAAATAACATGTACATTTCAGTTGTCATTTGTCAATATTCAAATTACATGAAATTACGTGATCCTCGCTAACTGTCTGTCTCGATTGTGTACGTGTCGTAATAATATCATTCTCAATAGAAAAGTTTCTATTCTTGCCCGACCAGACTCAGTTATTTCCTGTGAACATTACCGTTATTCATTAATTGAATAGGTAATCAGTAACTTATTACGTGTCGAAACGTAATCTGCAATAGCTTACTGCAACACACGAAGGAAGACTAGTTAATAAAGATGTGTTATATTCGTAACACCATGTTGTGTCAAGACAATCCAATTGGTATCTGAATCGTTACGAGCTCATGTAATTTAGCTACAAGTAAAATCTACTTTTTATTTTTGTTCACTCAGCCATCCGTCCGGGCATTTGACGCCTCTTAAATAAATAAGTATTATGTTTAAAATAAGTAAAAAAAAAAACTCTTATTAATAAGAATCTACTCTCGATATCGTCGAAACAAGGAATAGGGAAAGTACGTCCCAATCATCACATTCTATGTGCTAGCCCGAGGATATAGCACAACCACCGATAGGTCAGGTATATGCCGTAGGCTAAATATAATAAATAATAATATATTCTATATTCACACGAGACGTATTATAAACCTTATCATTGCGTCATATATGAGAACAAAGAAAATAGAAATATATATAAATTAGCTAGTGACGACGGTGTAAACTTGATCTATATATGGTCGATTATAACGCGATACAGGGTCACATTAACCAAAGAAAACTTGATCAATATAAACATTTATCAATACAAGGAACTTTTCAGCGATTCAACACACACGAATGTCAGATTATGTTTTGTCTGTCGGCTTCGAATGCGTGCATCGGATTCTTCACGGCAAAGTTAGGCGAGGCTTTCTCATTTGGGCGGGGCAGTTTGGAAGGTTTCCTCGTCGACTTTCTCGGCATCCGTCGACAGCGCCTCCTTCAGGGGTTCGACGCAATTTTTTGGTATAAGCGTGCCTGCAACAACAATAGTCATTAATAATTGAAAACGCTTTTGCCCTTGCATCGCCCACCTTCCGTTTGGGCAAACCTGCATCATATCAATATAAAATCTCATCAGCTTAAAACCACTCTACACTAATTAGCCAATACAGCGTTAGCTGCATTCGCTGATGGCATCATATATATGGCCTCGAATGTTTTAAAAATTGTGTACAGATCAAAGCCATGTGAATATGCTAGTTGGTAAATCTATGCAAATACACTAATATCTCACTTTAGTGTCATAATATCTTCCTGGCAGTACAGTGAAAAACCATTTAATGAATCATTTATTTTCATACATACATTTTCCATAGTAATGATTCCAACCACGTACCAAGTAAACCCTGTTAATTCGAAATTGATGGGATAGAAAATTGAAAAAAATGTGAATTACAAAAGAAAAAATGCATGACAAAAATCATTATCAGTTTCAATTTCATAATATACAATGGAACCCTGATCTACCGTTTTCGTTTCCCGCACGGATCGTCCATTTTTGAAAGTCCCGCCAATGTTAAATAATCCCGCATTAACCGTTCCCTGATTTATCATTTTCCTCGATCTATCGTCTAAATATTATGGTCCTGTCACAAATATTGTCCCGATTGACCCATTTTTGTTAAATATTTTTCATTTCGCTTTTGTAGAATTGTTTATGATACATACAGACCTTTCAGTCGCGTCGCTTTGTTTGCCCAGGTTGGTCGGCGCTCAGACTTGCCTCACATCTCGTATCACTAATTTTTATAAGTCGCAGTTAAAATTCCCCCTATGAAGAATACTAGTAATCTAGCTGAGAAACTGAAAATAATTCCAGGAGAAAAACGAGTTTTTAAAAAAAAAATTATATCCGCATTTTTAGGGTCCCTTGAAAACCGTAGAATCGGAGTTTCACTGTAGGAAGGATTTGTCGCCACATGCTTCTTCAGCAACTTTAATTTCAAAGAAGTAAGTTAAGCGAATGCACTAACCGACAATTTTGAGACCTTCGGTGGTCTTGAGTCGGATGACCTGCATCTTGTTGAGGGACGAGCGTGAGCTGAGGACGTTCTCCACGCGAGCCCACACTGACAGCACCGAACCAGATAACACGTGATAACTGCGCCGCCTCAGACCCACCTGCAAGAAACACATCGATATTAATTATATTCAATTCTTTAATTTAGTATTTTTAGTAATTATTTTGGTTGTATTAAGGGAAAATTTTGTGTTAAAATGAAAATGTTATTTTCATTAAGCATGTAAAATTGTACAATGTGGACTATCCAAACTACATTTCATTTGATGGCAATGTTCGCATGTGTGGTTGTTTGTTGAGTTTCAAACAGATGGTTGCGCACTTGCATTTGTGCTGTGGCCAAATGTCACACAGGTAATGAATTAATTAGCAAGCATCTTCATTCCGTATATTACGAAGACAAAGCCCTGGTCAATCGCAAGTAAATAAATACTTAGCTTAACTATTAGATAGGTATTAATTATTGTTCTGATTGTGTTGATTCTGAAATATTACAATCCAATAATCTAATACTTAGTCGCAATTTTGGTATTTTATTGGTTTTCAATTTGCAAAATATCAAGTATAGCTACGGATGAATCTGACTCAGTGGTTACCTCGCACTCCATCCCCATTGAGACGTTCCGGCAGTTGGCCCGCCAGTAAGCGTGAGAGCAGGTAGTGACGCTGGCGTCGTACTGCGACCTCCAAGGTTGCTCGGCCTCCGTGGATGACGACTTCTTGTACTTCTTGTCCATCTCCGCCAAAGACTCATTACGCAGTTGAAGTCCCGTATTGGGCCTGCAATTCAAACATGCCAATATTGAATTTATCACAAACATTTTGGTTACCTTTGGCTACCATAGACTTCTCATTATTTTAGGTGTTAATATATCCGGCGAAAGACAAGAGTACTCTTCTGACTGTGATATCCTTAGGTCATTTGTTTTATTTTGACTCTGTTGATGTGTGATCCTTATCCAAGAGAGGTTACTATTTATCCTTAGTTCATCTAGGAACAAAAAGGACCAACAGGTGTGCAATACCCGCATTGAACATCAAACCTGTGACGTCCTGCTATTTGTGTTAACATCTGGCCGTAAAAATATGTGAAAAACCTTAACCGACCGGAGACAATCGGCGCCACCATTACAGGAAATGGTGAAAATCAAATATTTTTATTCAAATTCAAATAAATTTTAAGTCAATATAGCAATCATTTGATAATGTCACTTATATAGTCAAATATATTTTTGAGAATTAGTTGATTAGCAAGATCAATTTTTATTTAAATTAATCAAAATGGCGACCAATTTGGTAGGTATAAGATATTTAACGGTGTAAAAAACCACAGTACAGTTTAGAATAACTTTCATTTATTATTTATATCTATCGTGGAGTTTTCTTTGTGGAGACCTTTGGCATTTTGTAAAATAGTTAAAATAATAAACAAAAGATATCTCACCGATAAACCTGGTACATTTGGTCCTTCTTAGAGATCTTTTCGCCCTTCTTGGCGGCAGGGTTGTCGATGGCGATGGCCAGGATGGCAGTGTGCTTACCGTTGCGCACTTGGTGCGACAGGTAGAAGCCCTCGCGAGCCCCTGTCAGCTCTGACCACTTCTCCATCGCGTCCTGCCAACTCATGCCTCGCTGAAATGAATTAAAATGTTTTGTGGTAAAGTAAAATCATAATTAACCATCCTAATCTTTCCGTCATGGTGAAAAGTTATTATGAGAGATTACCAAGCACAGAACAGATTAATAAAAATATACAAATGTGACAGCCAGTTGCCATGGACCAAGGTTTTGCACCCCGGCTATCTTTATTATTTTGTGATGATCAAGGAAGACAAAGCACACTGACAGTCCTAAAATATTGAGCGTGCGTTTCGTTTACGTGACAAACTTTATTGTAACAGATGTAACCAACTATTAACAAATTATTAACTTTTTCTATGCCTCACGATATTACTATGGCAGTATCTGACAGGCTGCAGATTTTTAATGACACACGTTGAATGTAGAACGAAACTCTTACTAAACTCGCTGTAATATCGATAATTTGTGGCTTAGTATTTCATAATTATTCAAACAAATGAAAGTGTGTTTAATTTTTTAGATTATGCAAATCAATCGACAGTGGATAGTAATTTGAGTTTAAAGTCGGACTAGATAACTCAAAGAGCGAGAAAACTTGCTGAAGACATAGAACCGGTTACAAAAATAACATATTCTTAAACACGTGTTTATCCCGGATACAATGATAACAATAAAAATCTTTACCTCAACGTGCACAAAATGCAATTCGGTAGGAGAAACCCCTGTGGCGTGTTTCCTCATGAAGCGCACCCTCTTGGCGAGCGTGACGCACTCCCCAGCCGCTCCCAGGTCGAGGATACCGAGATCAAAGCGCCCCATCTTCTTTGCCTGTCCGATGATCGCTTGGAGGGTGTCCGTGAAGTATTTGAACAGCCTGTTCTGCAGTTCCACCGGCATGCCCAGTATCCGATTGAGGAATTTGGATATATTGTTGTAATCCTAACAAAATTATTCCAATTAGTACTCTTATAGTTATATATAAACCTTGTGTGTGTGTTTGTTATGATTAGATAGGTAATGACGTCATTTGACAGCATGTTTGATAGTCAAAAATTGTCATCAATCATAATGAAGAATGAATCTCCTAATCTTGTGTGCATTCGATTACATAGCACAACAAAGTAAAGATTTCGTCTGCATATGTAGCGACATGTGACAGCGTGAAAAGGTGCCTATACTTGAACATACGCATGAATTTGTCTCCATTCACACATCTCCTCCGCATCTTCGTCAATTTCAATATTAAGCGCACAAACATTCGCAGAACAGGTCAAAATTGTGAATATGTACCCTTATTGCAATGCAGGTAGAGTTTATTTTTCAACAACATACGATATATTGCAGTGGTAAAGAGTGGAGATAGGCCAGGGTATATGGAATGAATATGGTAGGATATCGCGCATACAGCATGTTATTTCTTTCTAAAACATTGACGTGACTCTGTCCCCGAATGGCGCTCTCAATGTCTCAGCGTCTCTTCAAATGCCAATGAATTCGGAACATATGAATTTTCTGAAAGATTTCATTTGTAAATAGAACTGACCTTATCTAAAGACAGCACCCCCGGCATGGCTTCGCTGTTGACGATAATCCCGACGCCGACTAAAGCATTAGCCACATCCTGGAAGAAGTCGCCGTTGTAGTCCTGCGGCGGCGGCACCAGGGGTGACTCGTACTTCATAATGGTCTTCATGGTGGTCTCAAGGGCGTTGCGCCCGTATTTGTTGTCGATGTTGAACTGCGAGAGGTCCCTGGTCTCAGTGGCGCGCCTATCTCCATGGGTTAGGGCGCCCAGCGACTCCAGGCGCTTGGCGACCGTCGATGCGAAACGTCGCTCTCCAGCCAAATCTGATATCAGGAATATATACTCGGGTGCGTTCACCTGATTGGATCGATGCGTTCGGCCTAAAGATTCAAATTAAAAACCAGTGTGTAATAAATCGGCAAATCAATTTTAATTAATATTTAATTATCTGTTTAAGAAAAACGAAACGTTGTGGACATCACATCTAAATTCGAGACGTTCACGACATAAGATTTACATTATAACTATTACCCTCACAAGAGTAAAGAAGAAAATACAATAAAATAAACATACAATTTTATACAGAAAAATAAAATTTCGAAAATATTTAATGTCTTTGGGGAGTGTATTGACTAGTCTTGCACCCCTCGCTAATGTCCCTCATAGGCTTGACACAAGGAAACGGTTCCGACCCAAAATATGCGACCACAAAATAAATGAGTTACGTAAAAAAATTATTTTAATGTCGATGGCTTCATAAAATCCAACAAATTAATCTGACGACACAATGTCTTCTTTTTTTTCACACAGAATTTCTTTATAGCAAGTTAATAATCTTTTTATTCCTTGCTTTGTAGCTATAACGCGTTCTTCGTTAGTCTTTTCTAAAAATATTAAGCCCTTTTCAATTGAGCTCAAACCTCCTGTCAAGCTTGCTTTGTCATGTGTTTTTCTGGAGGAACTGGGTCTGAAGTGTCAGATAAAGAATCGCGTAACTGCGAGTTCGCGTAAGTCGGGGTATTACTGTACAGAAAGAAAAGAAGAAAACAACATTGTAATACTTACCAAACTGTTGTATTGCTCTGTCGGCCGACCATGGCAACTCCAGAGTGATGTGAACTCTCCGTCTTTGATTCCGTGCTCTAAAATAAACAAAGACAATAACCATAAAGAAACTTGACATTTTTGAAATAACGATAAATCAAAATACAGCACGATTTCACGTGTCAAAGAAGGTAAAACCACAAACTACAGAACGACTCTTATAATAAATTTTCTCTGTCACCACGGTCATTTCTGAAACTAAAACCGTCCTACTGCATTTACTTACACCGCTACTACATTCCCCGCACCCATTATTCAGTGTGTGTTCGATACGATTCGATATCGATTCGTGGAGTTAGATGAAAATGCCTAAATCTTTGAAGAACATCATTTCAAGTATTGTGAGGATGAGAAACAGAAAAGAAAGCTTTTAATTCCTCTCAATAGTGCCAGGATGATCTGCTATGAAAAGTCAACACGCAAAGAGAATGTGACGTAACAGTGTCAATGCGCAAAAACCTCATGATGTAACAGTGCCAGCGCATGGAATGACGACGTAGAAGACTTGGTCTAATTCGCACTGTACCTATACAAGTCGTATGATGTTCTACCCGTCGTCTCACAGGTGAAATTCGGGTCACTCCATCGGGCAGGTCATATCTCAAGGATGGAAGATACCTTATCACCAAAGACGACTCTCTTCAACAGACTAGAAGGAAAACCGAGGATCGGAAGACATAAGACAGCAATAGTTTGACTGTGTAGATAGAGACAACATCCCTGAAGGTAGGGCAGTGGAGGCAGCTTGCGGAGGGGAGTGATAATGGTAACTGTAAGTGCTCAGACCAGGGATACAGGGCATAGTGTTGTCCGCGGTTTTTTGTGGGGGATATTTATTTCACCTCCACCAGTATGTCCAACAAAAATAGCCTAGATGAGTTAAGAAAAGAGCTAGTATATTTAACTTGCCCATTATGTCCTAGGCAACCACCAGGAACACTAATACAGAGAAATGGTTTTCTTCAAAGCTTCATAAGAGATAAATTTAGTAAAAACAATAACCTTCTGTCACTCTGCAATGAGATTCCGCTGCTGGCGGCCTCGGAGATGATGGCCACGTCCTTATCTCCGTCCATGAAGCGCTGCTTCTCCGTGAGGTTGAGGGTCTCCAGTGGCACATCGGCTTCTGACCGACTCTCGTACAGAATCTGACCATCTTCCGTTTGGACCACTCGACCTTTTCTGCCCGTCATCTATTCACAAAATAAAATCATTCAATCACCGAAACTGCTATATCGATAGATAGATATTGTATGTACTATTCTGGCCATCGGTGATTGATACTTTTTATCAATATCATTGTCGTTCAACTATCAAAATCGCGTCCGTTTCACGGTATAATGGTTGGCCGTCTGAATTTCACTACACTACTATCATTGGACTTAATGGCCTTCAGAATAACACAGCATCTATGAACCATACGCCACTGGGTAGGAAGATTAATATTACATATAATGGTACAAAATTATAACGAACCTCAGCGACATTCTCCGGACCTCCCAACTCGTCAATGAGCTGATCGAGCGTATTGGCAGGGAGTCTTTCCCCGAGCTTCTCAATGGCCTCCAGCAGTTGCTCCTTCATGGTGCACGCCCTCTGGATAGCATTGAAAGGCGGGGGCTGAGACTTCTGAGGGGGGCCTAAATAGATCCCATTGGTTCCGACAGCTGTCCCCGTTATGCTGCCGGTGGGGGTCTGAACGGTGATGCGGTTGGCGTTCGCTGCATCCGAAGTCTTTCTCTCGATGTGTTCCTGTATTTTGTCTTGCGTGGTGGACGGTTTTTTTTTCACCGGCGTTGTCTTTTTCATTTTCTTGCCGGGCTTTTTTTTGCGCCCAACCCAAGGTTCTGGGGGAAAAATTTGAAATGTATTATGCAGTTTCAACATCCCAAACACTTGAGCTGATTCCAAAAAGTTTTTAGTGCGGATGAATAATTGGTTAGTAGCTATTAAAATCCACTAAGTTGGGCATTAGACCGAAATAACCGTTGGTTGTAACTCGTTTTATCTAAATAGTAATCGTCCAAAATTAATTATAAAGTGTGTAACAAACATTTTATCTGGCCCCATATTTCAAAAAATCAAGGTCAGGTAATGGCCATGTGCCGGGAACAGCAAATGATGGCACTCAGACCTCATCAGTTATCAGGGCGAGTCAATTGTTTTTTTAATTCCGAAAAAATAAAAACATTGATAATTTATAGAAAAATATAAGCCGCTCTCCGTCCAAATTGTTGGGTATTGGATTCGTCATCCTCCAGAATTATCATTATAAATAACGAGGTGATTTAAAATGTTTGTCTTCATTCAAAGTCGTCCATCTAAATAATCTGACAAGCGTTTCTCAAACGACTTTCTAATTTCTTTCTAAAATTGAAACCGTTCCTTTGAAAATTGTACGGAAATAAATGAGTCATTCTACGGCACTTTGCTTTACAGCTAACATTCCTGGAATGTATCTCGACTGAGTCTGTCTCCATAGAACAAATATAATGATTATTACCATCGTCACTGTCGCTGCCATTGTAGAAGGGATTAAAGTCACTGTTCTCGCTGGCGGAGTCATCGTCAGCCTCCATCTCATTGGTGCTGTTGGCATCGTCAGAATCACTCCCCAGGGAAACCGGAGAAGGAGACCTCACCGGTGAGTGGTGATTGGACTCATCCGAAGATGAGGAATAGCGGCGGGGTCTCTTCACAGCACGACCGGAAGTACGGGCTCCCAACACTGACGCTGCTATAGCTGTAAACAATTTAATTCATTTTAAATATTCCAGAGTGAGGTATAAAATATCTCCATCCCTTGGAGTGGGTCATTTTTGAGAAACTGATTGCTTCTATGATTTTTGCATAGATACTAACACTAATGAAAGAGTGGAAAGAGATGTTACCATTTCGTCGTTTTGCGGCAGTGGCACCCGAAACTCCATTCTTGGTCTTCTCCTTCTCCTTTTCAACTTTCTCCACCTTCACCACTTTGTCCATCTTCCCCAGGCCCAGGTTCAGCAGTCGGTTTATTCGGTTGCGGTCCGGCGCCGGAAAGTGCTTCTCCACTAACGTCTGCAGGACACCTCTGCAAAAAGAGAACACACAAAAATTATTCAAAAATAATAAAACTTCACGGGAATCCTCAGAACAAAAAGATTGAAAGCCTAAATAACAATCTGTCTTACATAAGCCTAAAAATCAATATTTACAAAACTAACTATATGTGCAATCACACACGTCTCGATCAAGATTGCCATTTTCCCAGCAAGAGAGTAGAGCTTCAGATACGTACTAGAGGTGTGCATTCTTGTAGTACAATGCGTAAGGCACCGACCTCTTACACCAGGTGTTACGGGTTCAATTATACATAGGGTTCATAATTATTCAGTTTTACATATCTATGCATTAGACAAAATAGTTGCAGATGCATAAATGGTAGTAAATTTATACAGGTTCACAAGGAATTAGGTGTTATGATAACATACTTGGCAGTTGACACAAAGTCACTGAGTTCCCCGTCGTCCCGGTCAAGCTGCTCGAGGGTCCTGGCCTCCCCCGTACTCTGCAGCCCGATCACCACACATTTTCCGCACTTCACCGCCTCTCGAGCAACAATCACAGCGTGGTTCACCTGCCGCCATACAAAACAATTCAATAAAATTATCCATCAGAGCAACATTTGAAATATTCATATAAAATTTAGGACATAATTATTATGGGTATTAAATATATAAGGCCAGATGCTTAGTCATACTTAAATGTTGTCTAACGTTATGTGGCCGAGATCAGCTGTCAAGTGGTGAACTTGAGAAACAGCGATGACAACTATCAGAACAGTCAGGTGTCGGGAGCAACTTGCTTCACTGTTTTGACAGATACTACAACCGTTTCTCAATTTTAGTTAGGTGCCTAGTAGATAATTTAGGAATGATTGCCGAACCTTGGCTGCGATGCAAAGGTATTTGAAGAACCTCTGATGGGAAGACCAGAACTGTCCCCACATTGTCTTCTTCATTCTATTCTCAGCGTCAATCAGCTCAGCGGCCTCTTGGAACTTCTGCATCGCCTCTACCCACTGCAACAAACACCAATTGATATGACATGGATTGATTGATTGAAAAAACATTGAAGTGACTGATCGAGACAGGAACCAAGTCAAATTTCCAACAATTCTCACTCTTCGTACAGAATAGCTCGTAATTTTCAGGTTTTGTATAAAATTTGACCCGGCTTGTCTATTTATCCAAGTCAACTGTGTAAGACCAGGCATTAGGTGGAATATAAATGAAAAAACTTAATTTACCAGAACAACGGCTAGGTCGTATGTTTCTTTGAATTCTTTGGTAAGGGGCACCTCCTCGATTTTGAAACCGACACCGTGAAAAGACAACTGTCTAGCAATGTACATTCCTCGAAGCTTCATGTCCATCGCTACAATTTCCATGGCGCCGACTCCCCTGAAATCGGTAAACAAATATTCATAACATTTACAATGCGTAAAAGGAATAATGAAAATAGCAAACCAAATTCAGCAGAAAAAGATTAGCTGTAGACTGGAAATTTGGACGTTTGCTATGCAGAAATGTGACTCATAACCACCGTAGTGAGTCACTGAAATATCTAGACTGATGCTTGAAATGTTTTTACTGGTGATTGAGACAGGAAGGAGACATTATGTGTGACCAATCAGTTTGCTCAAGCAATACAACCTATACCTCTAGATATGCTATCTTTTGTATAGACGATGTAAGATTACAAAAAGGTTATGCATAGATAAATCATTTGACATTACCTCTTCTCGACTGCCGATATGAAGTCCATAAAGACAGGGAATGGCGTTCCATCGCCCCACATGCCGAGCCTGACCATGTACGCCATGTTTCGGGGCTCGGAGGCTCCTGTGGCGGATGCGTACACCACTCTCGCCTTGGGCAGCCTGTTCTGCAACTCCAGGGCTGTGAGACCAGTTTTGGTGGGTTTGGACGACCCCACCGGACACAGGTTCTTCGCTTTGTGGCACTCGTCAAAGACAATCTGACAGTAGTCGGTTAAGGAAATATTTGCCATTTACAATTGATTTAATGGAATATACATTATGTATGATTCCAAATTATTCTGGAACGAACTCGTCATGGTGACAATTTCATAATGCCGCATATAGTGTAAAGAATGCAATGATACATAGTTCAATAGGGAAACAACTCAAAAAAACCTTGTTCTGTTGTTCATCCCTCTCATCAGAGAGCCGTAAAAAACACTTACACATTTAAAAAACCCGACCACCGGCTATAGGCTGGTTAATATTAGACCGGATCATTTAAAACAAAGAGGATATAATTAGGTCTCTGGTAAATGTGTCAATTTAAATAGTGTATGCATCAAATTTTGCAACAGTTCACCACCCATACTTCAATGTGAATCGCAGCGGACAAACTACTTCTACAAGTTAGGGGGGGTAATAAATGTAATTATTTTTGAAAGAATTTTGATGTCGTTTCCATGACAATACATCACTTTTATCTCGTAGATTATAAAGGATACAACTCCATCAAAGTCTTCCCCACACCACTGCAGCAATTGTTTGAGCCGCGTCTTGTACTTGCCGTCCGAGGACTGCGACTCTCCGATCATGGCCGAGTACGTTGAGAATATCACTCCCTTCTTCACATTACCGTTGATAGCCGACGAAATCTTTGCGTACTTGAACTGAAATATAAACAGTACAATTAAAGGAACCGTATTGAACTGAATGATTTATTTGTCAGGGTCGCACTGAGACAAAAATGCTTATTAATGTAACAAATGCAAAGTAAGTTTCTCACACAATGAACTGTCATTATTTCGAATATGAATAATGGAATTTGGAATCACCATCGAAAAGTTCTTTAAGGAATTAATCAAAATTCTTTAGAATAAAACTTTTATTGAATTAGCACAAACCTTATTCAACGGATGGACGTCTATTTTTGCACCTATATCTTTGAGATCCCTCTCAGCGTCATATTTCAGGTCGTTGGATACGGAAATCCAAATGGCTCGCTTTCTGCCTTTTATGAAATTCTCGTAGATTATTCCGGCTATAGTACGGCCTTTCCCTACACCAGCACCATCGCCTGGAAATCAACAATTTCAATGATGATTTGACAACACTACTTCAGAACTTTAGCGGCCTCGCACATACAAACTATGTGTAAACAGATATAACTTAATGTACTGACTGACACACAGCTTGTAACCACACGAATGTTGCTGAGGGCTGTAGGTAGTTCAGATCG
Organism: Rhyacophila brunnea; assembly: GCF_057557595.1. NCBI lineage: Eukaryota > Metazoa > Arthropoda > Insecta > Trichoptera > Rhyacophilidae > Rhyacophila > Rhyacophila brunnea. The sequence continues at coordinate 13,669,941 of NW_028232893.1, read as the reverse complement.
GACAGCAGTGGCGAAGGGTGGAAGTAGGCTGTTAATAATAATAATAGTCAAACGTGTTTGTTGACAAAGTTTAGTGTACACTATGTCGAATCTTCACAGCCTACCTCCACCTATTGCCACTGTCGGACAGAGCATGAAAATGCGAATGGACAGCGATTATAGTAACATCTTTATCATAAAAGACGTCAAGAAATTAATATCTGAAATACTGCATCGGTTTGTTTTTAATTGATGGATCTACCCATCGTATTTTCCTCAGTATTACAAAGTTACGTTTTCTTTGTCTGATGAGATATTATACAATTACGTTAATCTGGTGTGAATATTGAGATGTTTCTACCCAATGGCAGTGGCGGCTGCTCTGGCATCATGCAAGTGCACTGCACTCCTTCCAATTTTAAAAACATCACTCAATGTGTGCCATTGCTATTCATAAATTGTCACTAACTTTTTGCAATTAACGTCATATAGATTTGTACGCAGTCCTTGAAAAAGTGCGCTCCCGAAGATAGAACGGACATGGATAGGTACTGGTTTATTTACAAAAATCCATAAGGCGATTATTATACAAGCCGGATCGTCGTTATACCTATACATGTTAAATGACATATTAGCATTATGTTTCATAACGGCATGTGCCGTTTATTAATAAATTATAAAAAAAAAAATATTGAAATGTATTGAAAAATTTCATTTAGACAGCTCCAAGGTTTTTAATGCACCTCCGATGAAAACAATTTTACATACCACCGGCCGTCATGCTCTATGGGTAAGATAGTCAGGGAGTTAAGGCCTGAATAATAAAATTTATACTGTAAATGATAATTTTGTGGATTACCTATTAAGAAGCCGGCCCGACTCTGATCTGGCAGCAGATGGGAGTGCGCCTGCGCCGTATAAACAATCGCCTCAAGCTGCAGAGCGCTCAGTCTTCCGGTGTTTATAGTCTCGTCGGGCAGCGAGGTGCGGTACCATACCTCTGTCGGTTCAACTGATGAGAGGGAAGCCGTCTCTACAACGGGGTCTGGATGTTTTCTGCCCAATTTCACTGTAAATTTATTAAATAGTAAAATAACACTTGTCTTGAATGGATTTACAATGATTACTTTAAAATGATAACATCGCTTCAATAAAATTTAATTCTAAGTATATTTAGACATCCAACTATTTTATATAGACTAGGGATCGGCTAGGGATAGGTACATTGGCACGTCACCAAGGTTGCTGACCCTAGTCGACAAAAATTTAAAAACGAAGAAATTATTTGATATGAAAAATGTTAAGATTACCGTTAAATCATGTAAATATTGATAAAAAGTCATATGTCCTAATAAATATTTTGCATGTACAGTAAAAAAAAGTCACACCTGGTTAAAAAATATGTAACCCTAAACTAATGAAATTTTGTATTACACCCTTCGTAGAGAAAAAGTTGCCAACCTCTGATATAGACTTATATGGAATATGTGTATAAATGCATCGAATAATAAACAGACCAATACATAATTTGTTAAATCCAATGAAAAACATATTCTGTAATATTAAGTCTTACGGCTGAGTGGTTTATGGATCCTTTTATAATGTCGTGGACCCCTGGTTCCAATCCTGGGTCTGACAAATACAAATATTGTTTTCAAATCGCGTTTGGAGTCCGAGTATGGACCTAATAGGTAGAGCAAGTGGCTAACATTCATTTCTCGTAAAAACAAAAATCAGTTAAGGCTATACCTCAGTTGAGGCATGGTCTAAAAAGATCGAGGCTAGGCGATGCGAGGATTGCGGGTGCAAATGACGCATGCCGAACGAAATATAATTTGTCATATAAATCCAACATGCCTCCATTTAATGTTCTGTTTATTGTTCTATTAGTAACAATAATAATATATTTATTGACATGTTTTCTTTTTCAAGTAAATGGGTAACGTTTTTAGTCATCTTTACACGATTTAAGAATTAATACCCGTCGCCATCATGAAAAAAAATTGACATATTCACACCTCGACGTTCGCTCTCAGAATGCCAGCGAGTCCAAAATTTCGTCGCGCCTACAGTTGAAAATTATTTGCCGTTTCACTGATGTATGGTCTTTATACAAATTTAATGATCTTATTAGGATCAGACATGGTAAAAGAAAAGTCTTACGTTTGGAAGGCATATAATCGGCGTACGTCTCTGCCACACCCATTTCTTCGTCATCGCCTTCTTCTTCTTCCCCAACCATTTGCTGTGAAAAATTTTGACATTTAATCGAATCAATCACAATTATTACTAAACTAATAAAAGTAAATGTATCATGGACATCAATGTCCATGACAACAATAAATGTATCACTGTGGACAGTATCAAATTTTAAATCAGAAGTTTTCTTCTACATTTAAATTTGAAACCCACTGTCGAATCAAAACTTAACTTTTCATTTTACTATTTCAAAGTACATACAAGGTTGCAATTTTCATTATGTAACTTCTTATGAGGATAAAATTTTTTGTTAAGATCTATGTAATTACATACACAGACTCGCAAACTAGTGCCAAATGTCAACGTTAAACAACAACTACACGCAACCATTCGAGTACCTATTTGATTATCTAGAAGTTAGTTTCGATTGTTGTGTGGTGTTGCCAAAAAATATGTATTGGTCAGCTTGGTGGTCGCAATAAACAGTTTTCTCAATATTTTCTTAATTCAAATGTCTTTTCACACAACTATTGGAGATTATTTGGACAAGTAACGAGCTGCCGATTGTTATAGCTAACATATTATGTTTGTTTTATATTACTATTGTCTGTTAATTAAGTCCGCTGACTGTTATTGTAAAGGTGAACGTCACCTGACAACATTTTCGAGGCAATCTCAGAGTTGAACAAGGCCTTAATAGAAATGTTTATATTTCGCACACGATTTGACGAAAAGATTCGTTAAATCAGCGAATTTCCTCGTGAAATTTGTGTATTGAAGAATCTCAAATCCGTAGCTCTGCATTAGACAATAAATTAAATTTTTGACAGCGGGTTTATTAATAAATCTGCTGTCAATAAATATATAACACAAGTAACCTTCTGATCGGACCACATCTGTTTGGGGTAGGACATGCCCTGCGGCCAGGCCATCGGCCCACCGAGGACTCCGGCCAGGGGACCCCCCATGGCACCCGACAGCACCTGGTTCATCTTTTGCAGCAGGAATGGGTTCATGCTGAGGCCCATGCCTGCCATTTCCACTGGAACGGAGAATGCACAATGTTAACTAGATCAAATGAAATATAAGACCGTGGTCTTGTCGATTGCTAGATAAATACTAAAGATGTCAAATAGTGGCAAGGCTTGAAATACGCATGTATCATTTCTCAAAACAGTCAAGCATAATTCAAGTAAATATAGTATTGTACTTTGTTTATTCGTACGAAAGACATAGATATTCAAACAAAATACAGCACTATACTATCCCAAAATCTATGCACAATATAATTTACCTGACTATTCTGACACCTGTCGCTTGCGTTTCTCAATTACGTGTACTACTCACTACACAGCCGCCTAACGTTATCAGCAGTTAAGTATGACTAAGCATACGGCAATAATTCAGACTTAAAACAGTTGTTATGTTATAACAGGACATGCATGCAGTGCAATCAAGACTTTGGTTATTTTAATCTTTTATTTTCTAATATTCAAAAATTTTTAAAAATAATAATTATTATATTAATGTCGAAAGGTATACATCAAAATTACATCCACATGACTGCAGCGTTAGAAGCGTCTGTGGTGACATTTGACCTCAAAGATGCAATTGAAGATATCACCATAAACTACAGGTAAAGCATAAAAATCAACTACCTAGAAATTACCAACTTCGAACCAATCATCAGGCTTTAATCACTTTCCTTGCTCAAATCAATCAGTCAACATGTAATTCAATTCTTCACCATGCAAGTATTAAAATATCACGACGTGTTCAAGCTTCACCTGCTTGCACAGTGTAAACTTAAACAGCAATAAACTCAATTAAACTACTTAAATGATTGTTTAACTAATGTTTATCGTGCATTATTCTCATGACAGATTCAACCAACTTTCGACAGTGTTATCCGGCATCATACCTTTACAATTATTATACACTGTGACAGTGGCGAAGGCTGTCTTTTGGAAAGAGGTTGGCTGTGTAGATCAAAGAAAAAGAACACACTTGTCAGGTATGCTTACAGGAAATAATAAGATAATACGATATTACAACTGTTGAATAGATATACACACTAATGGTGACGAAACACTAATTCTATGAAATTTCAGTAACTCACCGATGACATAAAATTGAGCGATGAGTTTAAATTATGTGTGCTCCGAAACATTTATACACATCAAAAATCATTAGATAAAATTATTTTTCATTTTTCAAATAATCCATATTATTTTATTTATATTTGTGATTGAATGCCATAGAAATTATTTTTTTAAATTATTTAAATTATTAATTATATTAAACAAAGCTACAGTCATAGACAATAATATTATATGCAAAGATTTTAGGCATACGCATATCCTATCGTTTTGCATACATTGTGATAGACATACTGAGGTCACGTGACATAAAGTCCATACAAAATCAGCATTACCGGCGAATAATCCAATAAATACGTTAAAGACAGATGGTGCGCTGTCGCATATTTTAACCTTTATCAGATGGTGCTGTAATCTGTATTTATTTATAATACGTTCTTACAAATGACATATGTCGTTGGCAAATTAAATTATTGTAATGGAATATTAGTGACTACTTAAATACGTCAATATGTAATTAAAGATTATTTTTCATGAGGTAGGTTTTAAATAAATAATCGCTCAGTGTGGAATCTTCGCCACTGCACTATGATTGCCAATTTGTCAGCTGACTTTACTACGAATGCGAGAGATTAAGCACGAAACTGAAACTAGGTGTATCACTCTTACAGTACTGTTTTTGTGTTCAATACAATAATCAAAGTATAAACCATGCAGCATTCAGATAAAAATATACAGCGATAGAAAAACTAAGAATCGACAGGATTTCTCAAAAAAAATAAGGGAAAAAGAGATCATTCACTAACAAAACAAAGGATGTAAATAAGTGTTATAAATAAGGAGGTATAAGAGGCCATCACTTGGAGAGCATTTATCTTAACAATGGTTACATAATACAATGTGAAACTAATGTTGTTCCGCTCTCGACATTTTCATCAATCAATAAGGTTTGATTCGATAGAACTGACATAATACACTGACAGTGAAGCCAATTAGACTGTAGATAAAATGCGAAAAATTTTAATAAGAAAGGCGTCGGTGGTGGTTAATAACGTGATAGTAAAATGGATTCTCGATTTATTATTCCTCGATCTGTCATTTTCCCTCATGTATAGTTCATTTATTAACGAAAACAAAACATTGTGGACATAACAAATCTAAATTTAAGACATTCACAACATGAGATTTACATTATAACAAATATTACCCTACAAGAAATGAAAATATAATTAATATTAAATTCTACAAGTTTTTAAAAGTTTTTGTCGATAGCTATTTCGGTTGTAACACCATTATCAAGTTAAGTCTTGATAATGGTGTAAAAAAATGGAATTCTACCAAGTAAATGCTAACTCAATTAATAAATACTACCCTTATAAATTAAATATTACCCCTAACAGGCGAAAATGTCTCAAGAGCAGAAGTGACCTATGAGATTCAAGAGAGTGAAAACTAAGTATGCCTTGTAGAAAGGCAGTCGGTCAAAATAATCATTTGACGCATTATCGAAAGGAAAATTGATTTGGTCAGGTCGCGAAATATTCTCATACACAATTACCAAAAAATATTGCATCGATTATTGCACTATTCACTATTTTCCCACACTGACCCGTTAAAAATTTCATCTAATTTGCCGTATTTTTATGGATTGATCTATTTTTTTTGGTCTAAATAAATTGGTACTCCAAATCACCCCCCCCCCCCCCCATGAATTCAGCTGTCACTGACAGATCACATTATCAACTACAGTTGTCTTTGTTATATATCTCATGGAGTTGGACGGCATCCACTCGTAAACTCTATTTAATACTTTGGACGCGGAAGACGCACACGGTGCGTAATGACCAGGCGGCCGATCGATGTAATTAACGTGCATTTTAAAGGGGGCAATTAAAATCTCATTATCTATTCAGCAGCGAAAGCGTTTAACAAGCAAAAAGTGAAATTCTAATTTTAATTGTAAATCATTAGGAATTGTAATTTTTTCCCTTATAGCGCTTGGACATGTGCGTGGATTTGCCATCAGCAATATCGTGTAGTGTTAAACTATTGAGATAATAACCGTTTACACACAAAAATGCCAATTGTCACGCCAATCTCATTTTTCAACTGTCAACGTGACGCGTTGGTGGTTGTTGCGTGAAGGTTCACTGTGCTCATATTTTTTCCGGCACGTTCACCACTATCATTATAATACGCATACGCAGATATCGTGTAAGTTGCAACTGTCTTTTGAGAATTAAAAAGCGGCTGAACTCCCACAAGATTTTGATCCATGCATGCAGTCTTGTAACTTGTACAATGATACGTGTTTACATTTGCATTTTTTTGTTATGGCTGCAATACGTACTGCCAGCAGTAAATCCAAGCATTCATTGCTTTTACGCATTTATCGTTTGGTTCATCTGGTCCTTTCAAAGATGATAGACCAAGAATCCAGTGTATCACCAGGATGTCATTTTATTTTATTAAGTTAAAAAGGTATCCTTAGTTTTGTAAAAAATAATTTTGTAATGTCATACAATAACAGACATTATTTTTGCTAATGAGCTGAGATATTTTTAGTTATACAGTAACATTAAACTTATCGTCAACTATATTAATTCTAGAGCAGTGTTTCGCAACGTTGGGCGTACGCCCCACCGAGGGGGGGGGGGGGGGGGCAATGGACAAATTATTAATATTTATTACATTTTTTTTGTTAATAAAAAAGGCATTTTCCAAAATATTTTTTTGATATTGAAACCCTGATATTCTGAGAAAAAATATGGCAGCACTGTTATATTCGTAATTTTCCTTGTTATTTTTAGTGAAAGATGGCAACACTAGCGCAAATGTCAACGTCAAAATATTGAGGTTATGGTGGACCAAATTAGTACCTCACATAAAAACTCTTTGCAGCTCACATCAAGCAAAAGATCGCACTAATTTTCTTCTGAGTTGTACGTCGTAATATACATATTTATTTACGAAAGTTGAATTAAAAATAGTATTGCCTATGTGCATTTTTTATTTGAAGCAATTCATTTCTTTTCAGAATTTGTTAGGTAACTATAAAAATTTGATAGGGGGACATGGAGAGTTTTGAAACATTGTTCTAGACTAAGTGGTATTACATATTTAGAATTTGTCTTATCTACAGTAGACTATAAGGCAATAATATCACATAAAACTTATCGCTTATTTTAATATAATATATTAAATGAAATGCTCTCTACTAAGTGATAGTTTCATTTCTCCACCATTATACAAGACTACAAAATAAACCACCAAAAATCAATACAACATACAATAATCAACGAGAAGATAAGAGAAAAAAAAGAAACCCAAACAGATGCAAAATAGAAAACCACAAACCTTGTAATAAAAGAATAGGATCCCGTGTTAAGAGAGTTAGGTTAGGAGTGAAAAGTGTGTGCGGAAAAGGGAGTCTACTACTCACTCTGAGCCAGCAGGGTGGCCGCGTTGTAGGCTGCCGTGTTGGATGTCATGTGGTGGTGGAGGGCCTGAGGGTGAGGGTGCGAGGAGGCGGGCGGGAAGTAGCTGCTCATGGCGCCCAGCAGAGGGGAGAGGCCCGCGTTGCCTGGCTGGCCTCCGACTCCCGCTAGCGCCACACAACACAGCATTACACAAAAGCCACACAATCTTCAACCGTCATCACCACTCTCAAGCATGCTAGTCCACAATATAATCTCCGTATCGTTACCAAATTCATATTTTACAATTTGTGTTAAATAATATATCCCTTTAGGTTTAGATCATGTGTACGATAATCATTTGTGCATGTGACAGATCGTAGATCCGATGTTCATTACGCAATAGTTAGCATGTATGCACTGTCATTATTTCATACTAACTTAACTTCACTTCACATGTAGGCCGTGCAATAGGCTAATTCAATAGAAGAAATTCAAAGATCGCTTGTATTGAGTTGGCCTACTGCCGGGTTTATCTTTTTTCGAACACCGAGTACTTGATTACGTACACATTGTCCTTTAGCCCAGCATGAGAATCACAAAAAATTCATTTGCATTAATTATAACATGAACATAGACCAAAAACAACCCATAATAACATTCATACCAGATACTTATCTGATTGAAGTCTCATTTTATATCCAACACAAGTTTCAGTGGATGTGCTGATTCCTATGAAACTCTTGTCAATTTTAGACTGATGTAAATATTATTACAGAACGCTCATCTGTAGTCATCATTAATAATCAACAAACTTTGAATGAATCAAAAGATAATCTGATGACAGTATAATAATTGTCAAATTACACCACCAATCTTGTCAACTTAAAGATTCACTTTTTATATGACGATTAAACCAATCATTAAATTGATATAAAAATATATATAGTATTTTTAACAGTATTGTAGTTAGTAATAGATAAATATGCTGTGAACGGCCAGCACCTTACGCACTGGATTACGGGGGCCATCAACCAACTAACTAAGTGACTAACAAACACATAATAATTAACAATATTTGTCATTAAAAGTATCACAACATAATCTCGATTTAAAAAAAAACTCATAATTTGAAATACCTTAGAAACTAAAATATATTGAAAAAAATAAATATGGTGCCGGGCAGGACCCGAACCTGCATCCATCAGATTCTGACCACTTTACCAATTTAGCTACCTAATTATGATGAAATTATCTAATAGTCATGAGCGTTTATCAAATTTTGTCAATATTGGCCAACGGGTTTTTTTGGCCAGCATCGGGATCTCTCCAAATTTTAGTCTCAACGTACTTGCACTTGTTAATTTAATAAACACTTCAACAGCATGTCTATCAGTTAATTTCATCGTAATGAGGTAAGATACAGGTGGCTAAAGCACTTTAGCCTGATTTCGATGGACGTGAGTTCGATTCCTGCCTGGCACCATATTATTTATAATAGGTATGTTTCTGAGGTGTTACCGATGTATTTTAAATAATGAATGTCACACTCTAAAATCTTGTAAATTATTTGTTGTATTAAAAAAATAGTTTATCAAAATATACATTCTTCAGTTACTGATGCATCCATTATTCTATTTCAGTGTTTTTTATTCAGATTTTGCTGAAGTTGACTTCCAGGCATTTTTCCATCTTTCGCATTCCAAAATTTTATAGACACTGGTAATTATGATGACAATAGCGGAGCATAGACTGGTTGTGTAATTTGGACGGAAGAATGATTCCCGTTAACATTATATTCCTCAAAACACAAACAAAGGACCAGACATCACAAATAATGATTGGACACAACATGTAAACATGCACCGTACAGGTACAGTGACGTATCGATGAAACATGTTTATTGTCGTACAATATTATTATGATGGTTTTCGAAAAATGTTTTTAAGAATCCCACAATTTTGGACAGCTGTTTCAGGCTAAAAACCCATCTACAGTGTACCCGGACAATATCACTTGCAGACAGGTTCACAAGCGTATTCAAAAATTTATTATCTACTCACTGTGATATTGAAAAAAATTAACCTTTCTAACGCGGCAACTGACTTTAGTCAGCCTATACGCGCGAGTCATCCGCGCGTCAGCTGACTAAAGTCATTTCGATTTTCGTTTGCCTAGTACTGCTTTCCGCCAGGCGCGAATAATTCGAATATTGATTTAATTTATTCAAAAATCATCCTTCTCTTGACATCTGTCAATGGATAGCCTAAACTTTTGTTCTATCTAATTTAAATAAATATTTTTCGGGAGCGTGTCTTGAATAAAAATATATCAGTCATCGGGCCAATTCAAATTTGCCGCGTATATAGTGTCTTATCGCTTCTTAGTGCATGTGCGCCGAAGACATTTGACTGACGTGTTTGTAACGATACGAGTTTGCGATATAATAAGTTATATTGTTTTTTAGTGATTGAAAAACTATTTGGTGCGTAAACTGTTAAATAGAATATTCGAAAGTTACATTGATCAAAGTGAATTTACAAAATATTTTTACAAAAGGAATGCTTTTGGAGATTGCATTCATTCGCCTATCTGCCAGTATATTATCCGCGAGTTTATAGTTTCGGAAAATAATTTGAACCAGGTGTCATTTAAATATACCTAGAATTCCGCGATTTAATATGTCTCTTTGTTTATCATTGATTAACATTTTTAAATACTATTTTCTGGTTATAGTATTAGGTGAAACAGACAAAAATTATTTATTTACCCTAGTTATCAGCCATTTATAAAGAAAAGACACGAACACTCAGACGCCCGTTCCCGCATAAATGCGGAAATTGTCGTATTACGCAAACACCAGGTCCCGCGCTACTGAATTTTTATACACTGCGCGGCAAATCATCGTCTGCTGGTGTGAGACAGACACTTGAGAATTATTTTTTTCGTAATACTATTCAAAAGGGTTTGATTCATGACTACTATTTTTTTTATGTAGAATTCTTCTTATATTTATAGTCGAAAATAACTCGAGTTACTTACTATCACGTCATTATAATAAAATAAGAGATTACCTATTCTAGTACCAGGTTATTGAAGTAATATAATAAAAAAAAAACAAATGAACTTGAAAATAAAATTGTGGTGACTATAAAGCATTTAGAAGTGCAAAAAGTGTTTGAAATTTAATATTTTACGAATTGTAATAGGTATTCGAAAAATAAACCATTTTGTTATGTAAACTATGTGTCATTCGATTCCATTCAGTTCGGGGTCAATGGTAGGTACAAACAGTGTTGCCATATTTTGAAAGTGGAATTATAGTACAGAGCCTCCAAAATTATAGTATTTGGGGATAAAATATAGTACGCGTTGTCATCTGTTGAAAATGAAAATTTTCCCAATTTTTCATAGTCGGCTCGTTTTTATTAGGAGAAATATTTCGCCGCGGGCCGCAGGTTCCCAATTTTTCATGGTCGGCTTGTTTTTTTTAGGAAAAATATTTCGTCGCGGGCCGCAGGTTCCCGATTTTTCATTTTTCTAGTCGGCTCGTTTTTTTTTAGGAAAAATATTTCGGCGCGGGCCGCAGATTTCCAAATTTTCGAAGACAAAATTATAGTATTTTGGGCGTACTATATCTATTTTATATCGTACATAGTACGCGGACCAAAATTATAGTACAAATACTATAATTATAGTACGGTTGGCAACACTGGGTACAAACCAGGCACTGGTGGTAAGTACATCACTCTCAAATAGCCAGTAGTTCTCAAGGATGATTTATTTATACTCGGCCTGCAGTGCTGCAATGTGTATGCGAGTTCAAACAAAAGTTACACAGTTTGAGATGTCCTGGATGCTATAAAAATGAGTTATTTATGACTGATATTTTTTCAACACACTCAACAAAAATGCTCATAAAAGTCATAAACCATATTATTATTCATTATGTGTATGGCATATTTGTCGAAATGGTAGCCGGTAGACTATAAGAATACTGAACTGTTCTTACACTTGTTAATCTGTCATCGACGCATTAGTCCAGCACCATTTCGTAAGTGTCATGGCGCCGCTCGAGTAAGCTGGCATTTTTTCAATGAAGAAGTCTTGTTCGTAATTTCTTATCAGATTTAGGCGACGAATGTTTATTTTTAGAGTCACATAAAATATTAGGTTCTGTCATAATCATTTTTGAACTTGACTCCGATTTTTTACTACTCTATTTGTGTATGTTTGACTGACATTTATTACGATTTATTGATGCTTGAAATCACAACGCGCACTGTTGTACTAAGTCGGGATTCGTAACGCTTAGAAAGGGTTAATTATCACAAAACAAAAATTGTGGAATAAATAGATTTGAATTTACAGCCAATTAAATGAATTCCACCAGTGAATTTCTCTTTTCATCCATTCCATAATGATGCAAAATCATCAATGAAATAAAGAATCTGTAAAACCATTAATCGAGTTATTATTTTGAAGACGGGACTGTAGCCTGAAATAGCTGTTAACATCAATCAAAAAATTGTAATACAGTAAAACCTCGACGTAATGAACTTACTGTGGTGAGGAGATTTCCGTCAAAGACGAAAGTCTGTTATGTAAATAAATGCGTATGTTAAAAAATGCGTATGTTAAAAAATTGACAAGTTAGTAAGTCAATTGTTTTCAACCAGATGTATGCTAAAAACGCGCTCTAAATTCCGTACACGCTAGGCTGGCCATAGAAAATGAGTGTGTATACACGAACATACTGTACACTCTTCATACCATCCCCGGTCGATTTATTTTAAATAATTTAATATATTGTTCATACACTGCCATCTCTTAGAATCATGGTGAACCACTTAACCGATATCCAAGTCTTTATGATATTATACTTATAATATATTTCCAAAAAATATTAAATGTTTATAAGGTTTTACTTTTTCATAGAAATGCGCGCGAAAAGAATCTCCCGGCATTTAATTTAACCCATAGCTTACGGGCCGCACAGAATTGTGTTTTTGCTAATTACTTTTCAAATGCATTTCAGACGTTAATTACAAAATTAATTAAAAGGGCCCGTAAGCAGTGTTAATATGTATTTAACCAAAACGAAAAACAAAAATATTTACAATTGGTTGACACACGTAAAGCCGTGTCCACATTGCAAACAAGTTGCTGGCAACCTCATTAAATTTTACGATAATTATCATAATTTCATAAAAAATACAGCAGTTGCCAGCAACTTGTCAATATGGACACGGCACAATGTTGCAGAATGTCATGCCGCACGACAACAGAACGAATTACCACGTACGATGCTGTTTGATCACATTGCTAATCATGCGACGAATGCTGTTTACGAGTGAAGGTTCTTCGATTTAAATACGTAGACCAGAAATAACGTCTGTTGAATCCGAATTCCATTAAATCAAGGTTTTATTGTATTAACAAAAACAATTAAAATACGACGTATTTGACGATATTAGATGACCTATGCTACCCACCATCTTAAGGCTAAACTGCAAAAGTAAAAAAGCATGTCCGTTTCTTGAACCCTAAAATTAAAAACACAGTGAAAGAAAGGTACTTAAAAACATGTCACATAGATACGGGTGTCACAATGTTCACGTATTATAGCGAAGCAAAGGATACAGGACTGTTTTTGTTGCTGTGGTTACGGAGACTATTTAAATCACGGTACACCCACAAACATATCTGTATAGCGGACAAAAATGGAACTACAATACATACATAACGAGTCTTAACATCACCATATTAAACACGTCATGCGAGAATACATTGAACCGACTGTGGCTCCCCGTCAATTCCACAGGTGGCACTGTACTAAAAATGTACCAACATAAATCAAACTCAAATTTGTCCCAAATACCATTTTCTCATAAACATATATCTTCGTTATCCTCCATTATAATTCCTGCGCTCAATTAAGTACTTGTTTTCTCTTGACAGTGGCGAGGGGTGGAAGTAGGCTGTTAAGATTTGACATAAATAGTGGACACTAAACTTTGTCAGTCATACTTATTTGTTTTCATTGAACTGAGAATGCAATTTGAAGACGGTGCCGGTTAGTATTTAAAATTCAATTAAACCCTGCCTAATCCAAACCGTAATAGTTTAGGCTGGTATGCTATGGGCCATCCGACAAAAATAGTGATCACTTTTTCAATCATACGTATTTGTTTTCGTTGAATTAAGAATATATATTATTACAGATGGTGTCAGTTTTTTAAAATTCATTAAGCCCTGCCTAACTAAACTTTGATAAAAATTATTCTTCTACCTCTATAAAATCTTGAATATTCATTTGACTATTATCTACTATTGTTGGATTAGGCAGGGTTTAATTAATTTAAAAAAAAACTAGCAATATGTATCTACACATTGGCGTCTTGGTTCAATGAAAACAAATAATACGTTTGACTGAAAAAAACTTTGTGTTTTAACAGCCTACCTCTACTCTTCGCCACTGATAAATGAATAATGTGTTCTTATATGTTACATGTCTTTTTTTTGTATTTCGCTGTAAATGGAAAACATACGCAAGAGTTACTGACGAAGCAACCACACTTGGTTATGTTTGGGGGGAATATTTTTAGTGTTTCATTGGAAGTAGCAACACACAATGCCAATAAATTTTGCTTTGATTAAAGCACACAAATTTTTACGATTTAAACTGTAAAAACGACATTCCGTTTGATAGCAATATTAGCATATATGAACAGACATTAACAGGAGATTGGTATATAATTTGTTCACGCACAGATGAACATATAACGTATATACCTATAACATACAATTGTTGTTTTCTTTCCCTTTTTTTATTTCACCGTGTTTTTAATTTAAATGAAGTAAGTATATAATAGCAAAATGAATGGTTGGCAGCTGTGATGTATTACCTGGGTTCATTCTGACCATTTCATATCCTGGAGGAGCGCTGTTTTTGGTAACGACACCGCCAGGTATTTTGAAATTCTTATTGATTACAGACCCCATGGCGAGTCCACCTGAAAACATAAAATTGCCACATTCAGACACATTCATAGACCTACTGGTGAATTATTTTTGAAAGAAATTGAATCAAAACTTCCATCATACAATGTAAAAAATATTAATCAAACAGAACAATTCCAGTTTCATTCTCACGAGTCATTATTAACACGTTGATCGCCATGGGGGTCACCGGTGACCGGCATTGGATTACTTTAAGGGGGCCATGGGGGTCACCGGTGACCGGCAAAGACGACCTACCTTAGAGTTGTTCTACAGCGCCGGCGGGCACGCGCGCAGTGAATTTTTTGATACGCGGTGACCGGCATGGCCCTTCTGTATATTACTGCCACTTGGCCTGAGAATATTCCTTCAAAGTAACGAAAGATAGACTCACTAATGTAAAGAATGTACATAATGAAAAAAAAAGTTTTCCTTTTAAATTGTAAATGTGTTTTTATTGATATAAAAATAAAAATGAAATATATTAGAAAAATTATGTAAATAATAAAAAAATAGAATTACAAAAATGATTATAATGTATGTATATTTCCAGTTTATGTGTATCCAGGTATTATACTACCCAATTTGAAAACTTTTATTCCGTATTTGTGCCTTTTCTGTTTATTATACTATCTAAATATAATTCGACCTCGAAATGGCACCATGCTCTCATCAACACATATGGACAGGTGACCGGCGAAATGGCCGGCCCGGCACAATATAATAAATTAACTTGTTGGCGCCGCGACGGACACATGAGGCCGGCACATCATAAAAACCAATATTTACGTAAAAAAATCATCAAAATGAAAAAAAACATTATATTCTTTCACAACCTATCAAATAATACCTTAGAAACAAATAATCATTTTTAACTATTTTATGTGAAACTAGTTGACGATCAATGTGTTAAGAATGCAGCATACGCAGGCTATAACAAAAACCACAAAGTAGAAGTTATATGTATGAGCTTATTGCCCAACTTATTGAATACTTGCACTGGGTCAAACAAAGATTGAAAGAACAATGCGATCAAACCAGCCCCACGACTTGGCTTCAGAAATGGACAGTTAAACGACCACACCACTGCGAATGGTTGATACACATTTAATTTTGTTGTAAGAAATAATTTCAAATTTATATTACCCATGGGTAGCAGAACTTTTCCATCTTTTGGCTTGGCGATAGGCGCAATGACGGGCTCTATCTTTGGCTTCTCCGGAAGTCCTGCAGCTGCCGCCAAAGTTTTACCCCCACCTGAAAATATTTTCAATTCAATCTTCACTATAAATATACATACATACCACACGTCTCCCCGATCATAAAATGTCAGTTTGAATCATTTCAAAGAGTTGAGAATAGGATAATTTCTATTTTTTTAGCACAAAGTAAGCGTGTGCCATCCGCGTCAGCGTGTTTTAAGTTTAACTCTTTAACGATTAGGTGGCCATTAGATATAATCATCATGCTATTTAAATGTAGTAATTAATTAGTAATTATCTAGTCAGCAGTTAATGTGTCAAATTATATAATGTTTGAGACTTCCACGGTTGTTTTTTATCGTAATAGATTCTTGGGTTTCCACCGCGTGTACTTCTTTGACATTTCGGGCATTAACACATATCTCTTGATAATGGCTTCTGCAACAAACCCGAAACGTCGAGGAAAGAAAGAAGTACACGCGGTGGAAACCCCATTGGAAAGGTGAAAGCTCTGGTCAATCAAATCGCTCTGACTATTGATATATTCCACTTATGTAAGTTGAGTTTAGGTGGACGTTGTTCTATAAGTTTTTAAAGCAAGGTCTACTTATTTAACTCGGTGTACTTACACATACTTTTTGACTCATTGTATTACCCTATCCTTTATTTAAATATTGTTAATATTAAATTTCTTTGTTTTTTATGTCATGTGAAAGCCTGTAAATTATCACTATATTTAAAGTGAATAAATTTAAATTGAACAGGAAAAGGAAAAGCTTAATTAAAAAAAAAAAACACAAAATTGTAACATGGCTGACTCAATATAATGATATAATCTTGACTGATTCACTCAATTATCAATTACACAGACAATAAGTCACAGAAAAATGGTTTGCGGGATTGAGCAAATCTACCAGGTGCGATTAACTTCCGATAAAGCTTCTCGTCGCTTCGACTGCGGAATACCACACTTTTCCAAATACATTCCACATATCCAAGCACTTTGATTCTAGCAATAAACACATAGCCTGCATGTAACCTATGAATTATTACAAACTGTCACAATATCTAAAAGGGGTTCTTGAATGCACTTAGCTTAATGGTCATAATTATTAGGATCGTTAGTGTCTGTTTGTGTCGTCCACGCTGTCTTGTCTTGGATGCACCAATTTATGAGAGCCACTGGTCTTCCAGTAGTCATTAGAAGTACCGGTACAGTTCGGTTTTGAGGAATACAGCGGAAAACACATTTTGAAAATACCCTATATACTGGATTATTTGTTAGTTTAGGTTGTGTTGGGTTAGGTTAAGTTAGGTTTGGTTTGGTTAGGTTAAAAAATCCAGTATATCGGGTATTTTCAAAATATGTTTTCCGCTGTATTCCTCATAACCGAACTGTACCGAAGTACCTAATATTACTTTGTATTTTTCCGTTCCTGGGGGGGTCCAGGCCCGAAATCCCCGCCATTGTGTGCGCGCCTATTGTATAAGTACATGAATCATTGAGTATAATTGCTATTTAAGGTTGAAGGTAGGATAATATGCAGGAGTCGTAATTAGACGTTTAGGATTTTCAAAACCAATGTCAGAGAACGTGGCTTGTTCACCTTGAATGGATTCTTTACATTTACAGGAAATATTGATTAAGGCTATACCTCAGTTGAGGCATGGTCTAAAAAGATCGTGGCTAGGCGATGCGCGGATTGCGGGTCGCGGGTGCAAATGACGCATGCCAACCGAAATATAATTTGTCATATAAATCCAACATGCGTCCATTTAATGTTGTTTATTGTTCTATTAGTAACAATAATAATATAATCATTGACATGTTTTCTTTTTAAAGTAAATGGGTAACGTTTTTAGTCATTTTTACACGATTTAAGAATTAATACCCCCTATCACGAAACAAAATGACGTATTGACACCTTGACGTTCACTCTCAGACTGCCAGCGAGTCCAAAATTTCATCGCGCCTATAGTTGAAAATTATTTGCCGTTTCACTGAAGTATCGCCTTAATAGACATGTGTATTGGGAAGATAATCACAATGTTGCGAAGAATTAGGTAAATAAGATCCATACAGCTTTATAGCTGAGGTCTATTTTTACGCGGCGTAGAATAAATTGGTAGCAAATAACAATTAGCCGGTTAAGTAAAGATGTTTTATGTACAGTTAGATGTCACAAATCTCATGACAGTATGCGTACCAGGAACTTCTAGATTATCTGGATCATCCTCTTCGTCAAAGTCTGAATCGTCGTCAGACCCTGTCGGGGGACTGTCCTCTCCCTCCGAATTATATTTATTCTTCTTCGACTGAAACAAACAAATTATTAGATGTAAAATTATTATAATATGTACAAGCAAATCAAGAATGAAGATAATGTATGGCGCGTACGTTTTAACCGCGAAGTCAACGAGGAATTTAGGTAACCCACAGAAAGAGCCTAAATGTATGACATTGAAGCCATAAAAAGGACCATTGCGCCACATATGAAATTAGCTACAATTAACTTCACATTGCAGGTTGTAAAAAAAGACAATCCGTCACGATGAGTAGACAAGCAGCCAATAATACTACACTTCGGCATTATTATTTAGTTTAAAAATGATGCGAAGTTTGTGTAAAACCTTTTATAACTGCACCCGAGTAAATATTAATCATAATGAACATAATACCACCGAGGTCAACGAGCGATGATGTATGTGAAGCGAGTCAATCAAATGTCAAAGGATTGAAGCTGAACATGACCCATTAAAATATAAAATAAAAGAATATGTGATGGTCCCAATAACAGATGGACACAAAAAGCATAATAAAATCAAATATTTCAGTTAAAAATTACATATTGGAGATAGATTAAATTATTAAAAACGAAAAAAAACAGTAATCCAGAGAGAATGAAAAATAGAAAAAATTATGAAAAATCAAAAAAGCAGTTATACGTATACGACCGAGCAACATTTCTTGGAGGGTGGATTTGATGTATTTAAACACTGCATTTGACATGTAGAGACACTTTTCTTCTTCAAGGCCAGTAAAGCGTCAATTACATTGAGCTTCTTTACGAGCTGTTTGTTGGCGAATTTAAAAGCGGGCGATTCAGCTACTGCGATTTGATGATTACACACAAAACTTTCCATTTGCTGAGAAGCCACAAACCAGCGACTATTTTGACAGAATGTAATTCGTTTTTTTACCGGGAGGTTGCTACTGCGCTCTACTGAGCAGACGCAGTAGGCCCACACGCCGGCGTGTAGCGTGTAAAGTTGACCGGCTTTCAACTTTTCTCGGTAGAGTGTTTACAACCTGCTTGTTAGCTTGTTCGATGATTACACTGGGCGACTTTACAGGCAGATTGTAAATTACATAGACGCTTAAGTTACATTTGCGTATATCATATACGGTTATAAATTATGTCGCTATTGAATGGACGACGAGGACTGGTTACAAATATTATTCGATTACATGCTGTTTGAACATGGGTTTACGTTATGGGTTGGTAATAAAAATGGTAAACTCGCGCGACCAGCCTTTTTCAACTACCGTTTTTCAAAAAATTACTACTACAGGTACTTTGTACTAGTAATCTAGTCATCGGGCGGCCAGAACGCCTAAAACTAAGCCTGAAAGGGCGGGAATTTTGAATAAACGAAATTAAAGTTGGTCTGTTTAGGTCAACCAATTATTTGGTTAGGCCGTAATATTATGATGTTAACAGTGTGTACGCGTCACATCTAAATGCTAATGTAAATAGGAAGCCTGGTGTTTGATGCTTTTCAAAAAAGAAGGGCTCGTAGTCCTAGTAAGATTTTCATCAACGTTATTGATATCAACAACATAAACTGATATAATAAATGTTTAGTAAAAGCGATTAACCCCACGATGGCCGCGCGGCTTTAGCATCGACCTATAGCGTCATGGGTCTCAGGATCGAGGTTGAATCCTGGGTCTGACAAGTACACGTATAGATTTTCAATTTGTGTATGAGTCAGAGTAGGGACCTAATAAGTTGAACAAGTGGCTGACATCCATTTCTCGTAAAAACAAAATCTGTAAATACAAACCTCATACAAGGCCCATATGATATTATTAGAATCGGACATGGTCAACAAGCGGTCATAGACTTTCGTACGTTTTACTTTCATTCAATTCGCTGTTTCGTACATTAATGATTTTTTTTTATCGATAATGCAAAAACTGGACACTTCAATGCAGTCGATCCTTCGCCTTCGCTACCCGTCCGTCACCTTCTCGAATAAACAGGGTCTTGCGTTAGAAGGTGTGCCAATGCATTGTACTGATGGATTTATATACATGAGTGAGAAACGGATAAACTACAGTGTTGATACAAACGAAAAGAAATTAAGGATTCATAAACTTCATACAGATGAGACAAAGATGGAAATAATTATGGGTTCTGAAGGCGGTGAATCTTTTGCTTCCATCGAGCCGTTCTTACGACTTAAAACGGTCTGCGAAGGAAATATATCTTCAAACATTGTTTCAAACTAAGGCTCTTAGTTTGCATGGAGATTGAAAGACTCAATTAAACGAAGATTCCAACATGAAATTTCAAACAAGTAAACACTGGTATAACCGCAGAGCAGATTAATAAATAGAATTCCGATAGGCTATATTCCAATACACTACATTTTGACGCAGAGCTTTGAATATGAGTGTCCTACGAAAATGAACCACACATTATAGACATGCAATAGTGTGTGTTATACACCAATATTGCATGAGCGTCAATGCATAAAACGAGAGCAGTTGTCAGAACGAATGTGAACGCTTATTCTTGACACATGTTTAAGGTTACCCCATATTCTTCCACACTCGTGATCAGTTGCCTGTTTCTCCACACCCATTAGGTATTTCAGTTCCCATTATTTCTGAGTTCCCTGGGTATAACAAATTTAAACTGAGGTATTCTTTACAGAATATTAAATTCACTGGAGAAACTGCCGATGCAGCAAGATGTGCAAGATGCCAATGTCAAGGACAGCCTGTATAGGAGTAATCGGCTCACCGCTGAGTGAGATGGACGTCATTTCGGAACACTTAAGAGTAAATAATTAGCGCCTTTCAAATATTCATCTTGTTATACTCAATTATTAGTGCGGCCTATAATGGAATCAAAGATACTCAACTTTCCCAATTTCAGCAGGATTACGGCAAGCAATATAAACATAAAGCCATTACTATAGAAACACAATTAAAATTGGGAATGCAAACAACAACCGCATCAAGAGACATTGTGTGTGTGGTTTTGTTTCTGTGCGTGTTTATGTTTTGTATTTCTCAAATAATTTACACATACATAACTGTCAAAAACTATCACAAAATGAAATTAGTCATTTACTCAAAAATGAGTAATGAATAATGTATAAATTTTAACTGTATTAGATATAAATAAAGAAAAAAGACAGGATTGTGCCATCACTTCCATATTATATCTAATGATGACAGTTTATGATTTTCATTCCAAGACATTTTTGACAGAAATGTCAATATTTACGCAAAATGATGTAATACACACAATTTGTGCATTTCAATCGTAAATATTTATAAAAATCTCTATACCCGAACTTAAATACTTAAAATAATAATAATACAATGTAATTTTCAACAAAATCGTACACAATGTTCATCGCATGAAGGCCAAGACGACGGGGGTGATCTTAACATTTCAATAATTTTAAGGGAAAATGGTTTGTGTCGAATCGTAGAAAATCGATAGAGCCACACCCTAGTTAATTAATAATTAAATAGTTTTATATTGCAGTAGATTCGAGAATGATTTCCTGTAATAAACGTCAAACCGCGAGAGCCGTATTTTGACTTTTACCAAGAAGCTTTTTTTGACACTTTTTATGGTTATATTTTTTTAACGCCGAAAAATAAAAAAAAACGCTCTGATATTTTTTTTAAAGTCATCATACATGCTTAATGAGGTTTCAATTAATGTAATGCACCGGTTAAACGCGTACTGTCGCAGAAATAAAAACATAAAATACAAAAAACAATGAAAGAAAAAATATCAAAACAAAAAAACAGCATTTACCATTTTTCGTTATTTTGTCGAATTAAATCACTTCTTCTTTAAATATACACCAGATATTTGTAAAGCGCGTATTATATTGCTGCCAGCAGAACTAAAAGCAATCAGAATCGTAAAAGGTTTATCGAATATAAACAAATAATGACGAGTGGTTTTTCTAACACTTCTATCAGACGACAGTAAACGCTCCCGCCATGTTGGAGAGATAAGTACGTACAGAAAGGTACTTATTGTAGTGTCGGTAGTTCCGCGCATGTTCCGTAATCGATTTGTAGGTTATGTAAGTTAAGAAATCAAAAAGTTTGCAATTTTGAGTTTCTGAATTTTTATTTTATTTGCTAGTCTATGGTTTAGTGCTGTCTCGTTTACCCCAATTGCTCTGTGGGAGCAATATAAAGTGAGAAGAAGTATATCATAGACAAAAAAAATAACAATATTGTTCTTTTTCTAATAATTATAAAATTGGAACTCAATTTTTATCAATTTATTATTGGTGAAAACATTTTTAATAATTAAAGGTAGGTACCTATATATAAATTTACTCATTACAAGAAATTATAACATATCGTTTGTACATGTCCATATTATTACGTCATATCCATGGTTACTTTTTTTAAAAACATACTGCTATTTCCAAAATTAGGCATGATTATCAAACTACAGAAAAACTAGGTAGGTATATAAAATAAAAAGTTCCTAGGTAGTTCTGTGGATTTTTACAATCCAAAATAAATTCAACGAGAGAGTATATTTTTAGCATCTAACAACACTTAGAGCCCACACATTTGACCATCTATTGGAACAAGTAAGTACCTAGATCAGTAATATCTAGTCCAGCCCATATATTCTATACACAATACTGCTTTCGGCCACTACGGCAGCTATCTAGGGTAGGCGTATATCGAAGCACTTATTGTAACAATTACAATGAGTTAGCCGTCTAAACAGTCAAAATTGTCTATCTCGCTCTAAAATTTACCACAGCCAAAAGAGGTGCTGGTAAAACATAGGATTTATTCTAACAAATACAACTAACTTATGTGTGCTTTGTGTAAGGAACATCTGTATTTCCCCAAACAACGGAATGATTCATTCTTATAATATTCAATGGATCTTTCGATGATCTATAATGTTAATGAACGTAAAATGCTTGTAGGTATTGTACCCATTTTTTAGTTATTAAATCCCTTCATTTTCTAATGCTCCCGGCACTGCGAGATCTTGCGCAATGCAGCATAATATATATAAATTATATAGGTTTAATTACGCAACGCAGTTCTACAGCTGACACCGTCTGATGATAAAGATATGAGTATAAGCAGCATCCATAATCATTGGGTGGCACGTTTAGGGTGGTGGAGACCCGATGCACTGACTGATTTTGTGGTCCCCACGATAAAAATACAATAAAAACCATAAAGTCTAACTATTTTTAATTTTTATAAAATTTGGAGTCTAAATAAGGTAGATAAACGGATACAAAAAATGTCTGCGTGTACACGTTTGCGGCACATAAAATTTAAAGAAAATTTTACAATGTAGGTAGGTACATATATTAAGAAAATGTTGGAACATAATAAAATATCTAGATCATTTTTTAAATGTTTTTTGTGTAAATAAAGCTTTTTTGAAATATATAGGTAAATATATAATAATATGAACATAAACGGTAGAGTTAGCCGCCCACGGCGCAACTGAAAGCTGATGGAACTCATAAACTGACCAATGTGATGCTTCGCATACGGCGCTACTGAAACCCACTTGAAATAATAATCACATAACCTCAAACTGTCAAACTGGACCATCAGTTTTTTGTACAAAAATCGACAACATGCACGCTGCTGCGTTTACTCGAATACAATTCGGTGATTTCAATGTTGCTTATCTTGTACTTTTGACGTCTTGGGTTGTTATGGTTTTTATAGCATGACGCTTATTACGTAGTGCTACCATTTTTGGTAATAAAATATGATTTTTCACCGGATCTACTGAAATTGGTACCACTGTTTTACGGTGACTGGAAACTTGAGAGACCGAGCAACTAGCATGTCGCATCTCTTCCCGACCGTTTTGAAACTGAGAGATTCCAGTCTCGCCGTCAGCGAACCACCACTGAAATACATTAGCTAGATACTGGTTGGAATTTTAGTTTCAGTTCCGTCGGATTTCAGTTGCTCTGTGGGAGGAGGGCCAAAGTGTCAGTCTATCATTTCCATATTAATAAAATAAAATATTTTCCTGATATGGTAGTCGGGCACTTGCCCCATCCTATACTTAAATCAAATTTGAGATGCATATTTTGTTTTATTAGTAAGTACTATCAATTGATATAAGTCATTTTTGGTATGCATTAATTATTTATTATATATGGCCGCCAGGCCCCCTTTTAAATCTTATGACGAATTTGTTGCGTCATTTGCGTTATATAAAATCCGTCACTTTGCCTGCCTATAAAGATCAATCAAACCAGTAACTTTATCAATGTATATTTCAAGTAAGCTTCTTCTGTCATTATTTTACCTAAGCTAAGCAACAATGGCGGTCTCTGGTCTCTGTAATTTAGTGTATTGATTGTGATTGTTGCTGTAGAAAATCACCCAGAATGGTATCGTGTGCAGTGAGATCGTGTAAAAATGCAACCGGAAAACAAACCAAACGACATGATGATGTTACTTTTCACAAGTAAGCGCCTAAACTTTTGTTAGAAATTTAAAGTAGGGATATGGCTAAACAAAAGAGTAAGCCGAAGCTGTCATTATTATGTTTATATTTTTTCATAAATAAACACTATCGATCGTCGGCTGTGCTGTTAGCAAAATTATTACAACACCGGGGAATTGCTTTCGGTGGGGGTATATTATAATATATTCTATAATATACCTATGAAAGGTTCACGGCAAAACAAGCTCATCGCATTTTTTTAATTTTTGAGATTTAAATGCCAATCTGTTTAATAACACAATCACTGCTGAGCTGTTAATTAATTTTTAATTACCACATTTAAATAGCATGTTAATTATATCGAATGGCCAGGTAACGCAAACGCGCCGGTCGCGGTGTCGGCACTAAATGAGTTTTAACAGAGGGAGTGGTCATGAATGGTATCATTAAAACCTACCAATATCGATTTCATTGCTTCATAAATGAAGGGGGAAGAAAATGTAGTCAAGGCAATAATCACCTCATTGTGTATAAAACTTTAATTATTTGTTACTTAGCCAAAGCACACTTGAGTGCGTGGCGACCTCAGTCTTCGGTAATTGCTCCTGAGTTATTACTAGTTTTCTTTCAACTTATAACTTTCCACTCGCTCAGAAGCCACAAGCTAGCGACTATTTTGTCAGGACGTAGTTCGTTTTTTTACCGGGAGGTTGCCACTATTGCGCAGACGCATATCGGCCAGTGTGTAGCATGTAAAGTAGACCGGCTTTCAACTTTTCTCGGTAGATTGTTTACAATCTGCTTGTTAGCTTGTTCGATGGTGACACTGGGCGAGTTTACAAACAGATTGTAAATTCGCCAACAAGCAGCTTGTAAAGTAGCTCAATGTCATCGACCCATAATGCAGTGTATTGGTCAGTTAGGGGTTACATGAGATTGTAGAAAATCTTGCAAGGGTTCTGCCAAACAAAGAAGGTTGGAAAGGTAGTTCAGACCAAGACGTATCAGTTACACAAACTGGTCCAAAGTCGTATCAAAATTGTTTCTGCACATTTACGTATATTTACAAACCATTAACATTTTCTGATACAGTAAATTAATTTTAACTGTCCAATGTGGGTGAAAAACATTGTTCATAATATACAATTGGTAACTACAATATACATACAAAACGCATGGGTATTATTAATAAATAGTGTTTATGTTTTAATAATTATCCATGAAATAATGCACATAGTCCTATGTTTGCCTTACCGGTGGATTACAAATTGTTCAATCACTAGTCACTAGTCTTAAACGATCTGTTATTTTTTAGATTCCCACAAGATGCTACCAGGAGGAATAAGTGGACAAAATGCTTATTGAGACGCAACTGGCAACCATCACGATTCAGCGTCATCTGCTCGGAACATTTTGCCAAAGAATGCTTTGTTTTGACTGTCAAAGGCCTAAAAATGCTTAAGAAACATTCTGTACCGACACTGAGCATTCCCGATGAGGTAACTACTTGTATCACAATATCTTGAAAAATAATAATATCGGTTTTTAATCATTATAAAAATGCCTCCATCCTTTATGTCATAAATTATTTGAGGTGCCAACGACTAAACAAGTACCTACAAGTGACATATAGGATTTCACTGTAGCTCATTTCGCCGTGAGTTTTCTTATAGGAAAGAGATTGAAATAATTACGCATTGGCAAAATTCATGAATTCAAGAATGAAAACCTAATAATTCAGTATATTGGCGTCAGCGAGATTTGTAATCTTATGCATTGTTACGGTCGGAATAATTGTATGGTTATATGTAAATTGTACGTATAACATTTCACCGTGGCACAGTTCGCCGTGAGCTTTCTTATCGGAAAGAGATGACCGTATACTATACGGTCTCCAATTTTATTAGTTTCAATATGATCATTAATTCAATTTTCACAGCTGATTTTGGCAAAATTCCTAAAAAAACTTAACCTAACAAATAATCCAGTGTATCGGCTATTTTTTAAATTTGTTTGCCACTGGCTTTCTGTAAACCAACAGGAACCGTGTTTTATTTAGACATGAATTTTATCTCTATACTATACGACCCAAAGATCTTGGATGGTCTTTAATATACAACCATATATTTCCGATACAACATTTCACGGTGAAGTGTGATACCGCGAATTTCCGGACACGGTTCTCCATTCGCGCACCGCATTAAATTCTTGGACATACTGGCTCTGGGCTAGTGTAACACTTAGGTTCCATAAAATAGAGATTTTTTGGAATTGTTTTTGATTTTCTAATTGTTTTAATTACAGCCGGAACCAATCGAAGACCCACCAAGTCCACTGAGAGATGTGTTCAAATCTCATGTAAGTATTTCTCATGGATACTACCTTTTATTTAAACCATAATATTTATATTCTAATGGATTCAAGCTCTGTACTATTCCATATAAATAGTTTTTTGTGACCCGGGTTTCGCCTTTCGGCATCTTCATGCGCCGTGTACACTCTTACTTTCTCTTATTATTTTTCTTAGAATTGACGATTTACACCTCTTGAGTGTAGTATTTGTATTGTTTATAAATAATATTGATCTATTATTAGGTTTTGATGACTTATTATAATATGCTATCGAGTGTATTGTTATTAATAAGATAGGGTTTTTACTAATTAGGTTTTTTACTGACACTTCAACTATTCATAATTTGTTTATTGTATTTTTTGTGACCTTTGACTTGATAGGTAGGTAATGGAGTTTTTACCTACTTTATTGTATTGATGTATTATATAAGCTAGAGTAAAGAGTGTTCGTTGTCAGTGTGTGTTTACCTTTGGTGAGTGTACACGGCGCCTGAAGATGCCGAAAGGCGAAACCCGGGTCGCAAAAAACGACTTAAATGGAATAGTACAGAGCTTAAATCCATTAGAATTTAAATTCAAATTCCATCAAGTACCTTCAGTCGATAGTATTAATATCATAATATTTATTTCGTGGTGCCTTCCCTGTTCTCATCCAGTCATCCACCAGTAACAATTCCCCCGCATCGATCCCTACATTATTTCCCCAGCCAAGTCTTATCTTACCGCGAGTCTTCCCCCATGGAGCACGTTCTTTGCAATGCAGGAGTCGCTCATCTGGTCCAGGTGTCTGCCTATAATTATTTATTCTTAAAGCGAAAACACTACATAGTGAAACGCAAATTCTTTATATTTGTTTATTTATCCAATCTTGAAAGATTATTTTATTACCCATTGCAAACAAGATATCGACGAATTAAAACCAAGAATCATTCGTTTTTTATAGGTACACAGTATTTTACATCGTAATAATATTTAGCTATTGAATTAGGTAACTATTTTTGTTAAACATTCAGAAATTATATCAATAATACATAAATTACTGCAATATTCTAGGACTATTTGCTATTGACTAAAGAATCGCAATGCCCCTTCCATTTTCATCGGTGACTAAATTCTCTGGCTAAAGCCTACTGTAAATTTCGTAGTAATAGTAAAATTACAAAATTTAATTATGCGTCAATGACATTGAGCTACTTTACGAGCTGCTTGGTGGCGAATTTACAATCTGCCTGTAAAGTCGCCCAGTGTCATCATCGAATATGCTAAAAAGCAGATTGTAAACAATCTACCGAGAAAAGTTGAAAGCCGGTCAACTTTACACGCTACACGCCGGCGTGTGGGCCTACTGCGTCTGCGCAGTAGAGAGTAGTAGCGACCTCCCAGTAAAAAACGAACTACGTTCTGTCAAAATAGTCGCTAGCTTGTTGGCTTCTTAGCGAATGGAAAGTTTTGTGTGTCATCATCACAATCACAGTAGCTGAATCGCCCGCTTTCAAATTCGTCAACAAACAGCTCGTAAACTAGCACAATGTAATTGACGCATTAGAAACACTATGGTTACACTCGGAAACAAAAGCATTCCAATGAGTATACTTTAGTGTAGTTAAATTTAGTGTACAAAAGTTAAGTTTTAAGAAACCATATAGTTATCGTCTATTTGGCGTCGCTATAGATTTCGGATCATTGTTTGCCATAACCAATTATATTTTTATTCCAGGGAGACTTGAATCCAGCACCTGGAGAAGCCAACGCAAACAGCGTGTATTTTATAGTTAAACCAGAAATGTTGAACAAAGGCAACGATTCCGACGATATTAAAAATGAATCGATTCCGAATTTGGATGATTTGACAGCCCACGAACTTAATGAGGAAATTGTGATGCCCTTTATACAAAGTAAATTTATACATAGTGAAAAGGTCGTCACGAAAACTAGAAGATCAAGAAAATACAAAGACGTTGTCCAAGTATACAGCAGAAAGGGCATATCGGCAGAAGCGAAACGACAGTTAAATGAGTTACTCCGGCTAAAATACATAAGCGATGAAAAGTTGAGAAAAGTTACCAGTTTGGAACTCGTCCAGACGAAATACAAAAACAAAATAGACTCACTGCAAAAAATATTGAATAAGATACGAGAAAAGAAACGCAATTTACCGGAGAAGCCTCCGAACTCGAGGGATCCCAGCGGTCAAAAGGGGATTGTTCTGATCGAAGGGACACAGAGTATTCAAAATCGACGATACAGCGAAGGTCTTAAGGCATTCGCTGTATCGCTCTATGATATATCTCCGAAGGCATATCATTATGTTAGAGAAGTCTTCAAACCTTGCTTGCCTAACTCTAGGACACTCCAGAAATGGGAGAAAGGTATCGATCTTTTGAAAGATGTGGACTCTGTAGCGCCTGAACCCATGTTCGATATTGATGCCTGAATCGGTAATAACAGGCTGTAAATTTGTGCCATTGACTAAAACATAACAATAGTTGAATTAAAAATTATTCAAGACTATACTATAATTGGAGGTACAAAGCTCTTAAACGAAGCATCTAGGCCTTCACAAATTTGAAGAATATAAATTTAGACTTTTTCACAAGGAATGGCCTTCAGCCATTGGCTCCTTGCGTTGAATCAAAAACACATTGCCAACACACTGCGTGGTACCTTTGGATCCATGGCCGATTATATTCAGGCCGTAGCATTGAATTGCAAATTACAATGGTAGTGCTAGTTATTGATTATCTTCGAATGCGGTAACCTGTTCGAAATAAATGAAGATTGTCAATTGCATATTTCGTTCAAATTATCACCATTTATTTCTATATGCAATAATCATCATTTACTAGACAATTTACCATATTGCATTCAAAGTATGAGCAATAACTAGCACTACTAAGCAGTTTAAGTCTTTTTTCATTTGACTAATATGATCATATGGGCCACCAGTTTTTAAGAGAAATGGATGTTGGCCACTTGCTCATACTCTGACTCCAAACACAAATTGTAAAACAATATAATATGTATTTGCCAGATACAGGATTGGAACCAGGGACCCGCGACATTATAAGCTGATGCTTGAGCGACTCAGCCACCGAGGGCAAACAAAAACTTTTTTACAAGAATCAATTTCCAGAGAATATGTATAGGCAATAAAATGTCAAAGACCAGTCGATATTCAGAGAGAATGTGAAATTGAATTTATAATAAAGAATATGAAACAATTTCAGACTTCACTTTTATTAAACCTCAATAAATGTGGAGTAATTGTTTTAATTATATACTTGTGCATTTCGAGTGCTTAAAGTCAGACAACGTTATCTACAAAAAAGTGCTTTTTTTTTGTTGAGATAACGTTATTTTACATTTACGGCTACATGATAGTCAAACAACGTTATGTAAATTTTTTCTAATTTCTTATTAAATCGTCAGTAAAGTTTAACGCTAACTACATAAGTTACCCTTGTTTTCATATTTTTTAAAAACTATCCCTATAAATTTTAACATCATCATAAGCAAGATAAATGTACAATACACAATAAATTATAAAATATTAACAATAGGTTTTAAATAAACATTTCCCTTGTTGAGTTACAAGAATCTAAAATAACGATTTTTGGCTCTCCTGTAAAGTTGCACTTTTGTAGATAGTGTTGTTTGACACTAAGACCTCGATTTATTCTATACACAAGCTGCTATCGAGGGTAGTTTATCATATGTATGTATTGAGGCGGTTAATTGTTACGATAAGTTAATAGCTTACATGGCATGTATATACTATCCATTATTGAGCTAATGTTGAATAATTAGTAATACCCAAACGTAACAGTTTGTACCAGTTGAACTAGTTGACGATAATATGAAGTTTAGTGTTGTTGGGTGCATATTAGGGCTAATGCTTCTCAAACTGGTGTGGTTTTTCCAGAGAGACACGAATATCGAAATCTTCTGATCTAATGTGAAAAGAATATCGTACAGTGTACGTGGTCGACAACCTACTACCCGCGGGTAATTCAATTACCCACTACAACATTTTGAGTTACCCGCCAAAAAAATATGATAAAATTATTCATTTATTGAAAACGGAAATTGACGTGAGATTTGAGGATTTAAAGACATATTGTCCAATGTTTAGCTATATTATAAAACCTTGAATTTTGAATATCTTGGAATAGACAATCTGGAATTAGAATACAGGCGGACCTCGACTTACGAACGTAAAATCGTTTTTTTTAAAACGTCGCGCTGTGGGCCGTGGGGTTAAGATATCCCTTTCTCGCTCGCTCACAAGCAAGTGCATTTCTTGCATCACTTGCATCCTGCTCGCACCCGTCACTTTGCTTGTGAGCTAGCTAGGATAGGTTTAGTCTTGCGCAGGAGCGCGTGCGGGCGTGTCATGTTGTGCGTTTTGCTAATTTTATTCATTTGAAATATTTCACCCTAAAAATTTATAAACATGAGCGAGACACGGAAAAACTGCAGTGTTGATACAAACAAAAAGAAATCAAGGACTCATAAACTTCTCACGATCGAGGCAAAGATGGAAATTATTAGACGTTCTGATAGCGGCGAATCTTTTGCTTCAATCGGACGTTCGTATGATACTAACAGGTCTACGATATGTTCAATTTTGAAAAATAAAATTAAGGAATACGTTCAAAACTGTGGAAATATATCTTTAAAGATTGTTTCCAAAAGACACGGCATAGTTATGGATGAAATGGAAAAATCTTTGTCATCATGGATCGATGACCAACATCAAAAAGATGTCCCTCTGAGTATTTCAATTATTCAAGCGAAGGCTCTTAGTTTGCACAAAGATTGGAAGGCTAGATTAAAAGAAGATTCTAACACGATTTTTCAAGCAAGTAACGGTTGGTTTAACAAGTTTAAAATGAGGTATTCTTTTCATAATATTAAATTCACTGGAGAATCGGCTGACGAAAATGAAATATATAATGAAAGTGAGGAAGAAGAAGCTGATAAAATCATCAAGACTTTAACAATGAAAAATATGAATGAAGCCTTCATGCATCTTGACAATTTTTTAAATATTATGGAAGATTGTCATCCCAATGGAGAACGCATATCTCAAGTGCGTAGGGCGATCAATAAAGACATAGCATGTTATAAAATACTATACGAAGAAAAGAAAAAGAAGAGTGGCAAACAGTTAAGTCTTGATAACTTTTTAAGGGAAACACCCGCAAACCCCACTTAAACAATATGTCTCTTAAACGCCTTTTAAACATGTTATATTTACTTGATAAACACATATTTTAAAATACACACAATTTAAAAAAAAAATTTACTTCCTCTACTTTCGAACATTCAACATTCACACACATTTTCAGGAACCAATTATGTGCGAAAGTCGAGGTCCTCCTGTACATTGAATTCAAATATTCAGTTATATGTCCAAATAATTTTAAAGATCTTCGCCAGCATCTTGAAAACACAATCACATGAATGCAATATCATCATGCTGGGCGTCAATACCAAAAAAATTTTCATGCTTAAAAAAATTCATTTGCTCTATTTATCAGCATTTGGTTCAACTTGGGTTCAACATATTTTTGCGAGCAAACATTTTCTCAAATGAAATGTGTCCAGAATACTCATTCCAAACACCAGAGTATCTTGATTCCTGTGTTCGACTTGAGACAACTACCTATGTATTTGCCAAATCAATGTTGAAAAACTTGCAAAAAAAATTCAAAACCAAGAAAGCCACTAATAAAAATATCATATTACATAATATCGCTGGTTTGAAGGTAAAACTCATTATATCACATTTTGAAGTTCTGAGATAATGAGGTTTGAACATATTTTTTGCAATAATAAATCCATCTTCAAATTGGATTTTTTTCTTTTATTTGTATAAAATGTACGTTTACCTTATTAGAAAACACAAAATAAGCATACCGCATGCAAATGATGCAGTTAAAATCAAACTGCATTGATATATTTTCCAGATATTTCTTGTACAGACAATTTAACAATGATAAGAAAAAATATAATTGATTTTTAAAGCCAGTTACACACACAACTTCATACACGCACGACAGGCATGGGTTTCAAGCACCCCGTCACGATCCGGCAGCTTTCGTTAAGAGCAGTGTCCACATATCTCGTGTGCGCAGACCTGTGCCATACCGGACAGACATACTCGGCCACTGGGGTGCACAGTGCAAAGGTTGAGACCCCGAGTGCACGTGGTTGAGCTCCCCATGTATTGCCGCTTAGCTTTCTCAAGATACTGTTCCTTGCCGATTTCTTCATTTTAGTATTAATGCAGTGTAGCTTATAGGACAGCATCCGATCTAAGGTTATTCTCAGGTATTTTGGACTGTTTGTGGGTTCTAAATGCACCCCATCACAAACGACATCAAGCAATTTCCCTGGGTCCTTGTTTCGGAGATGGAACGCTGCTACCTGTGTTTTATCTGGAATTGGCTTAAGTTGTTCGAGGTCGTAGTAGGTATGTGTTTAACTCGCTTAATGTATCTTTAATCCGTTTCTCAACCTCACTTTGAAGCAATTGCTTCGGTATAACACAGCTAGATCATCTGCATAGAGGAAATGTTTTGTGTTGACCCCGATTGGCTGATCATTAATATAAACGTTGAACAGTATGGGTGCCAAGACGCTACCTTGTGGAAGGCGGTTCCGTTGTTGTCTCCAATGGCTGCGTTTTCCGTCCAGTGTTACAAAGATTCTTCGGTTGACTAGAAGCTTTTCAATCACTCTTGTTATTTTGAAGGCATAAGACAGTGCCAACTTACGAACTTACACGTTTACCATTTAGTTCATTCCAACAATACCAATACGCGTTAACACCATCTCCTACATAAATTGTTAAATAATTATAAACACAAATTTTTCTGGTACTTATAGTAAAAATTAGATATATGTCCGATCATAGACTAATATACTTTCGTCCGATGGTGGTAATTGTAGCACTTTATGCAAATCAGAAGTCGCTGTTTCAAATGATTTATCAGTAAGTGGGCGTCCTTTGTCAATTTGGTTTGCTATTTGACATTGTTTTCTTTCAATACCGTAAAACCCCATAATTTCGCCAAGTGACCCTAACTTCACCTAAATCAATTTAACACTAGAAACTCATGTTTTTACTATTGAACCTAAGGCCATTTTAAAGATAATATTCGTCCTGTCAACATACAATTTTCAAACCGCCAATCGCCATTATTTTTGCCGTGTTTGTGTTAGTACGAGGGTGGGTCAATAATTCCTTAGTTTTTATTTTTGTATTTTTTTTTTATTTCTCAACATAATCTCCTTGGAGCTCAATACACTTGGTTAGACGTTTCTCAATTTTTTTTAAACCGTCAGAAAAATAAGTTTTCGGAAGGTCCTCAAAATAAGCATTTGTCCGATCGATGACTTCTTCATTTGAAAAAAAACGTTGTCCACTTAGCCATTTTTTTAAGTTTGGGAAAAGGAAAAAGTCACTGGGGGCTAAATCTGGCGAATACGGTGGGTGGTCGACCAATTCGAACTTCAATTCTTCAATTTTAGCCATTGATCGTAAACATGTGTGAACACGGGCATTGTCCTGATGAAAGAGGATTTTTTTCCTGTTTAAATGAGGCCGTTTTTCTTCAATTTTGTTTTTTAGCTGGTCCAATAAAGATGCATAATAATTCCCTGTTATTGTTTTTCCTTTTTCCAAATAGTCAACGAAAATAATTTCACGTGCATCCCAAAATACAGTAGCCATAACCTTACCAGCTGATTTTACGGTTTTCGCCTTCTTTGGACATGGTTTGCCTTCGCAATCCACTGCTTTGACTGTTCTTTCGTCTCGGGAGTATAGTGGTGTATCCATGTTTCATCTACAGTCACAAAGCGACGAAAAAATTCATCCGGATTGCGTTGCATGAGCGACAACAGGGCTTTAGAGGCCACCACCCTACTGCGTTTATTGTCGACTGTGAGCAAACGCGGCACCCATCTTGCAGAAATATTTTTCATGCCCAATTTGTCATGTAAAATAGAAATGACGCTACCTTTTGAGATCCCTGTAACCTCAATTATCTCACTCAACTTTAATCTTCGGTCACTTAACACCATATCGTGGATTTTATTGATCATTTCTGGTGTAGTCACCTCTACAGGACGTCCTGAGCGTGGTTCATCCTTTGTTGATGTACGACCACGTTTAAATTCATTTAACCAGTTATAAATAGTTGCAAGTGAAGGAGCAGATATGCCGTGAACTAAATCCAACTCATTTTTTTATTTCGTTTGCTGTTAACCCTTTTATATCAAAATGTTTAATAACAGCTCTAAACTCAATTTTCTCCATTTTCCATTTTTCCATTTTCCACAAGCAAATGTTTTTTTTAAATGTACGAGAAACACACCACAACAAACACACAACAACCCGACCAATCTGATTGAAACTTCGCAGCATACTGAATCGGTAGTGCCGCTGCATGAAAACAAACCGCTTACAGTACTAGTCGCGCCACGTGTCGGCTATTCTAAGGACTTATTGACCCACCCTCGTACCTAACGTTTTTTCGTGTCCGGTTCGAAGATTTTTTCCGAATACCTCTGAACTTTTGCTGATTTCTACGAATCTTGTAGAGGAAGGTTCTTCTTATTTTTACTATAATATAGTGACATAGCTGCTTGCCAAATGTAACCTGCGAATTCCGATATTTATAATAAAACATGTCAGGCTTTTTTGTGAACTACTTGTTCCTAAGCTTCCCCCATGCTTCCCCTGACTTTAGGGTTGTCATTGTCACAAAAAAATGCTTTTCTTGAAATAGATGTGTTTTTATTTTTATGGTTTTTAGAATAAAAACTTTCACTTTGAATCACCAGTTAACATTTTTTCTCATATTTCCTTTATTAAAAATGCACTATCTAAATCTATAAATAAAAATGATACTATAATGCTTTGGGTTTTGGCAGTTCTAACCAGTGTTGCCATATTTTTCTATGCTGATTATAGTACAAAGGCGTTAAAATTATAGTATTTCTGAAATATATATAGTACAGGAACATTTTTCGTCTTGAATTCTTTAAAATTATAGTATTTTGGTATATTTGGCGTAAAATTATAGTATTTTACATTTTTCGCGAAATCAAAATTATAGTACGGTTGGCATCACTGGTTCTAACGTAAACTGGTAGGTTGTATGAAACAGTCGAAGTGTTTCATGTCCGCCTACCTACGTATATATTTCTAATTGTCTCTGGCATAAGACCTATATTTGCTTGAGGTCATTTTTAATGGAATTCGTGAGTATCCATCAATGACATATTAAGGTATCCATTAACTAAAATTTTGTACTGGACACACTGGGCGAAGTTAGGGAATCATGCCGTAACTTCGTCCGTATAAAAAATAATGATGTATTGTATTATTTAGTATGAAAAGGGTGTTCAACATAAATAAAAATAAACACTATCATTGTGCATTACTTAACGTCTATAAGACTTCATATTGGTGGATATTTTGGTGGCAAAACAACTTTTTGTTAAAAAAACGGGCGAAGTTAAGGGGTTTGCCGGTATGTTTATTGTACTCTTCAATTTGAGTATTTGTTTTTGATGAGCAATGATTTGACTTTCCCCATCTCCACCCGCCATGTATATGCAGCCGCTGTTTGTGTTTTGATGAGCAGTAAGCATGTCGTGAACAGATTGGATATTCGTCTTTTTTCGGTTACAAAAAACGAAAAGTTATTTTTTTTTACAAAATAAAATACTCGCCTGTAAGTGTATTGACCGACAGGTTAAACATTTTTTTTATTACAATATTCTAAATACAAAGCATACATTTTTAAATTTGATAGATTGATATCTAAGTATTTTATTTGACTGGTCTTTCGGACGTAATGCGCTTCCATACAGGGGAAACTCTTAATTTGATCCATAACCAGTTTCATAATAATTCATGTTTGCCTCGTTACTTTTATTGGCTGGATTTTTTTTCCCTTTTAGGTCATTGTTTCTAAATGATTCAGTTTCGCTTAATCCAGTCAAAGCTATATTAATTGGTCGATTTGAAATGCACAACATTTTTAACGTTAAGGCAGTATTTGACATTAAACTTATTAACACCATCACTCTGATTTTAGTATAAGTATCATTAATTTATTCTCATTCAATGTGATTATCTTGTAAAATATACAACCAGTAACATACAGTTGGCACAAGATGATAGCTATCGACATATTATTTCAACAACGCAACACATAGATAATATAGGTACTCACTAACTTACTCATAACAGTTCAGAAAAAAATCATTATGTGCGGGAATGACTTTTTCCTGAACATAAATTTTAAATAAGTACTGATAATGATTTCTTTCCCATTTTTCCCCGTTAATACTATAGTTATCCTCACAGTGACCTTTTCCAGCAATAGATATCGTAAAGATTAGTGGATATAATGAAAAAACTCATTTTGGCCAAAGTGCACATAATGAGTTTTACCTGCAAACCAGCGATATGTGTAGGTTTTTTTTATTTTATAAAAAAAAATGTTTTTAAACATTTGTTTCAATCTTTTACCCACCCACTAACCAAATAGATTTTTTTAAATTGAATTTTTTTACCCAGTCTCAAACAGTTGCCGACGCTGACGAACACCATGATGATTTCTTTACTACTGCATCTGGTAACACTGATGAATATTGACACTATCGTAGTCAAAAAGTATATTAGTCTATGGTCTCTGATAATGAATTGTCTATGACTAGACTAGACGTATTTTGCATTGTTTGTTTACATTTTACGAAATTGACATAATATTATTCTTATGCCCACTACTTGCTATTTTACTTGATTTTTAATCCAAATAATAATGGTTCGGTGTAGTATTATTGGCTGCTCATCTACACATGAAGGACACCTCTCTTTCCATAGGTATTTTCAAAGATTCATTTTTTAAAATACAGTGTCAATGTAATTGATGCAATCTAAAATCGTGTAAAAAGGATTGCAATATACCTAGGTAATATACCTAGGTATTATATTGACCCTTTTCAAAAAGTTTTTTTTCATTGCTAATCTTTCTTCTTTGTTGGGATCTCATGACTGAGGAAAGTGACCCAGATGAATCGATCTGTCGGGTAGCGTTCTCAACAGCTTAGCTCCAATCCTCTCGGCATTCACGGCAGTCAGTGGAAAACCCCGTAGCATTCTTTATTTGGTCCATCCATCTGGAGGGAGTCTTTTTTTTGACCTCATCGACCTTACCTGACCAAATACCACAAGTTTTTCCAGGTTGTCATCCTCCTTGCGGGTGATATCACAGAAAAATTCCAGTGCAGGCAAACCAAAGAGAATCTGTCTCAAATCTGGAGTTCACTGATGATTCACAATATCGTCTCTGTTCTGGCAGAACACACTAACTGGAGAATACTAGTTTTGAGTAATTTGACTTTGAAGTTGTAAAAATGTTTGAAATAATGGTCTATCATGTGAGTTTATTAAGTAATCGTAAAAAGGATGGCTTTAAAATAAAGACTTTATTTATTAAGAAGGTTTCCAGACGGTAAAGTTTGAAATAAGGAAAATTTTGGTACTAACTCAATATGTCATTTTTTAGAATTAGTGTTTTCTGCCAGAACAGTGACGATATGTTCGTCCATTTGGCTGTCTCTTGGAGACTCAGCATTCACCTCCAGCATCATATCTTAAATGTGTTTAGCATCTGTCTTTCTCTTGTCTCAACTGTCGAGTCTCGGAGACATATATACAAATTGAGGACAAAAAACATCATACTAGATGCATTTTAGGGGATTTTGCGCTTACAAATTGGTTGCAGCTTCACAGTGTCATATATGAGCAATCTCATCATTCACGTACCTATGTTTTTATAGATTGTTATCCGAGATAGACATAGTTATTGACCTACTCGATTTAAATGCAATTGGTGACTAAAAGTCACTAAAGTAATTTATCATGACCATGTGTATGGAATACTACTTACCTATATAATCTTAAATGCAGTGACGTCCCTAGACAAAATGCCGCCCCATATTTTTATACAGTATTTTTTATCATCATTTCATGACTACAATATCTAAAAAATGTGTTGTATCGATGGATACATTATTAAAAAAAATTATACCACGAAATCTAATTTAAATGCCATCTCTACTTCAATTGATAATATTGCGAGTACACCGTTTCAGATACATTTAAAAATACACCTGACAACTTCAAATCTCGTGAGTGACTGGCAAAAATATTTCGATAAATTAATTAGGTGAGTATGTACCTACAATTCAAATATAATTCGCAAATCTGCATGTGTCATTGCTGGTCATCAAGGACATGATGTCCAAGGACAACGGAAGTAAACTAGGCATCGCAAACCCGACAAAAATGACAATCCTGTTAATTTTGTTAATTACTACATTTTGTTTCCAACCAGTGAGCTAAATTTTTTAATGGAAAGATATTTCCGTTATTACTAAGTTTAAGCACCTATTTCTATATAGGTATAGCTAATGATTCTTCTCGATTTGCCGCCGTTCGAGTAACTGCCGCCCCCAAGCGACACTCAATCTGCCTACCCCCATGGGACGTCACTGCTTAAATGTATTTATTTTTTTCAGTTTTCCAAAAGAAGAACATATGAGGAAAGTATGGATCGATGCGGTTGGGCGGGAAGGTTGGAAACCATCGGTGTTTTCAAAAGTTTGTTCAAAGCATTTCGCCCCCGATCGATTTGACAGAAGTGGTTACGTAATACGACTAAAGGATTCCACAGTACCATCACTATATTTGGGCCAAAATCATAATAAGGTAGTCACCAGATATTCTATACTAATTTCAGTGGTGAAGACTGGAGGTAGGCTGTGAATATTCGATAAAAATACTACACACTTAGTCATTCATATTTATTTGTTTTCGTTGAACTAGCCCACTATGGCCGAGCGGCTTAAGCGTCGGTCTATGACGTTGTGGGTCCCAAGTTCGAAACCTGGGTCTCTCAAATACACATTGTTTTTCAATTTGTGTTTGAGTCAGAGTATGGAACCAATAGGTTGGGAAAGTGGCTAACATCCATCTCTCGTAAAAACAAATTTGTTAATACATACTGTACGAAAACATTTTCTTGGCTACGTGTTAAAACTATGAACTAACATGCTCCGCCCATTTTTAACCGCAATTCCATTATAAGCTCCTCCCATTTAGTAAACAACAGCGCCTGGAAGCATAGCCAAGAAGATGTTTCCGTACAGTACTTCCACTCTGTTGAGGCACTTATGATCTTATTAGAATCAGATATGGTATTAAAAAAAATCTGTAAAATATATAACTATATAAATATTAACTATATCTTTTATTCAACGAATAATTCACAAGATTTAAGAATGTACCATTCTAATTATTGAACATACATAATTTTGAAAACACTTTCTGAGAAAATATATTATAACCAATAGAAAAAATCTTTTTTGAAAAGTTATGTATGACTTGATAGTTTTAGACATTTTATAGATGAAAAATATCTTTTATCTGTTATGGTTCGGTTTAGGCAGGGTTTAATTGAATTCTAAAAGCTAACTAACCATCTGCAATCTGTATTCTTACTTCAATGAAAAAAAATTATGTCTTGACAAAGTTTGGTGAGCACTATTTATGTTGGATCTCCACAGCCTACCTCTACTATTCACCACTGCTAATTATTATTATGAGATGCTTAAGATTTTAATAGTACAAGTACATCGGCAATAAAGCTGAGTAAATCAGTTTCAAAGTGAAATATGCAGTTGTAAATGCTACGTAACCACAGAAAAGAAAAATAAATAGAACTCTGATCCAAGGTCCTGCAAACGCTGCAAATTGAAGCAGGATTTTAGAAGTGTGCGTTAATAGGGTGGGCGGAGAAAAAATGACCTTCACAACGCGCACACAGAGCCGCATCATTGATGTCTGCTTTTTATTAGAAATATTTCATACGAAACAATATAATATTATAAATACATATTACTAATATTGGTGTTTTAACGCGTTTTTTAAATTAACATACTTTTCACACACAGTTAGGAATATACTTTATAGAAATTGAAAAAAGGATATTAATTGTATTTTGTAGTAAGTATATTTCTATGTTTGTACATTGTACAGAATAATTATGAAAAATATTAAATATAATTATTAAAACCTCATCAAACTTATACGTGACATAATATATAAGATTAAGTAATAACAAGATAAGTACATAAATATTTACATACAAAGGTAATTCTAAATAGGCATAACATTAATCGCATTTATAATTATATATTAACAGAAAATATCATTATATAACATATAAATCAAATATCAAGTTTTTTGACT
This sequence comes from Rhyacophila brunnea, assembly GCF_057557595.1. NCBI lineage: Eukaryota > Metazoa > Arthropoda > Insecta > Trichoptera > Rhyacophilidae > Rhyacophila > Rhyacophila brunnea. The sequence goes on along the minus strand of NW_028232893.1, from coordinate 13,628,625 downwards.
ATTCTGTCGCATGTATAATGGAAGATCTCTCTAAACATGGCATCATCACTTCCCTTCCGAATAAATATGGGTAGGTACAAAAAGAAATTTTAAATAATTGCTTACTTGATGACAAAACGGTATCTAAATACACTACATTAACGGTGAGCAATAATTAATAACTGAAACATTTAATGACTTGATTTAATTATTTTTATTTTATAATTAAAATGAATATTGACAGTAAATAAATGCACATTTACCTATGCATATTGCATATGCAACAATAAATCATTATGATAAACGAAAACAGTTATCCCTAATTGATTATTATAAATATTGTCTAATATTCCCTGTCTGAAATGCGGCCCTGTTATTCAAACAAAATACACGCATTATATGCATTACAGTGGTGTGCGTCGCACTCGTCAATAACGTTTAACATTGTTTGTGCGTGAACGTCAAATGCCATGCAGAAAATAAATTTTAATGCATGTTACGATATTGACATAAATATTCAAAATAACAATAAAAATATGCTTACTTGTGAAATGTAGTTGCACTATTTGTTTTATTTTTCATATTTGTATCATTACCACAACTTTTTACTGAGCAGATTGCTATTTTCAATTTTAAATGAACATAAAACCGACAGTAGTTGTCAGGGCAACGCACAAGTTTAGAATAACGTTTTATTAACACGCGTTTAATGTTATCCTTACCCGAGATCGGTTGCCTGCGTAGCCTTACCAGTTGGGTATTTCAGTTCTCATTATTTCTGAGTTCCCTGTACGTAACAGTTTAAAACATTCTGTAAAAAAGGTATCGTTCTCAAATGATCCTTTATTACTATACTGTGAAGAAATATTGATATTGCTTTGTGTTTATCAATGCTTTTAGTGTTTGAATGTTTTGGTTCGTTGTTTAAGGGGGGACATGCTCGTCGAAGGTCAAAATTGAGTTTTTATTGTATTTTCAAACCATGATCCTGGACACTGCTTAAACGTTGTAGATAATCTATTTATATATTTTTAAAGCCTTATTATCCTTTATAGTTATTTTAAACATTTGATGACTGCATGAAGTATTTTTGTTACATAAAATAGTATTCTTTTAAACCTCTCGCTCTAATGTTTTAGAATATAGTCATATTTCGGTACAGAACTGTGCAGTGGTGTTAAGATTTTTTACATTTATTAATTTTTAAACGCATTTATAAAACCATTAGTATAATTTATTACGAGATAATTTTTGTAAAATATTCACGATAAAAAATTATTTTGATAATCTCTGTGATCCCAAATTTGACAAGAATTAGGCATTTTATTATTCAAAAAATCGGCAAGATTAACACATTTGAAGATAATTCTAAAGATACTTATTATAAGCTATGTTTTTGACTATTCAAGTGTGATAAAAATCTTATGAATAATGATTGCTTTATAATAATTATTGACCTAAGAATAAGGTAGTGTTTTTTTGAAATACGCCATTTCTTTTGTCATTCCCTAGTGGTTAAGCTACAACATACGGCCGTAGCCATAAAATGACAAACTATAATTAAAGTAGGGAGTAAAATGATGTTAACGCGCGTGTTTGAACATGTACCTAACTGAATTTTTTTTAATTTTTTTTTTAAACGGTACATGTTCAAACACGCGCGTCAATATCATTTTACTCCCTACTTCCATTATAGTTTGTCATTTTATGGCTACGGCCGTATGTTGTAGCTTAACCACTGGGGAATGACAAAAGAAATGGCGTATTTCAAAAAAACACTACCTTATTATTAGGTCAATAATTATTATAAAGCAATCATTATTCATAAGATGTTTATCACACTTGAATGGTCAAAGACATAGCTTATAATAAATATCTTAAGAATTATCTTGAAATGTGTTAATCTTGCCGATTTTTTGAATAATAAAATGCCTAATTCTTGTCAAATTCGGGATCACAGAGATTATCAATATAATTTTTTATCGTGAATATTTTACAAAAATTATCTCGTAATAAATTATGCTAATGGTTTTATAAATGCGTTTAAAAATTAATAAATGTAAAAAATCTTAACACCACTGCACAGTTATGTACCGAAATATGACTTTATTCTAAAACATTAGAGCGAGAGGTTTAAAAGAATACTATTTTATGTAACAAAAATACTTTATGCAGTCATCAAATGTTTAAAATAACTATAAAGGATAATAAGGCTTCAAAATTATATAAATAGATTATCTACAACGTTTAAGGAGTGTCCAGGATCATGGTTTGAAAATACAAGAAAAACTCAATTTTGACCTTCGACGAGCATGTCCCCCCTTAAAATGTTTAATTTTGTTTTTAGATGGAAACAGTGAATGACATTGTTAGCAACAGCGATAATTCGGATGCTGATAATGGCAATAATGGTTTAGCAAATGTGAGGATTGAACCGGATTCAATCATGACTGTCAATACACCCGACACTGTTGTTGGACCCATTGTGGATAATGTCGAACCTGCTGCCTACTGGAATATGCTAAGAACTGCCGACAGAACACAAAGAATTAAATTCCTTTGTCTTACCGAGAAAAAACGAAAGTTGAGCGTAATCAACAAAAAAAAGGAAAAAAAGATATTAGAATTGGAACACTATTACAGGAAGACTCAAAAGAGCATTAAGAAACTGTTTGCATTATTGGAGACAGTCAAAGGGACGAGGTTTGATTCGAAATGGATCGGTGAATCGGAATCTACAAATGGCCTGGTGCTAATCGAGATGGCGGAGACTGACAAAGTCAGAGGCTACAGTGAAGAATCGAAAGCCTTCGCAAAGTCTCTGTATCAGATATCACCGAAGGCTTACAATTACCTGAGGGATATATTCCGCAATGACTTGCCCAACTCGAGGACTATCGGTAGATGGCAGAACTCTATTAACCTGTTGAAGAACGTCGATGCGGAGGTATCCGATCAGACAGAGGATGACAGCTAAATGTGAAATATAACAAACATGAGAATTTGTGTTATCAGCCGAATGGCGTGGCATGCGTGTTTCTTAAGCCTCAATTACATTGAGCTTCTTTACGAGCTGTTTATTGGCGAATTTATAATCTGCCTGTAAAGTCGCCCAGTGTAATCATCGAACAAGCTAATAAGCAGGTTGTAAACACTCTACCGAGAAAAGTTGAAAGCCGGCTTTACACGCTACACGCCGGCGTGTGGGCCTACTGCGTCTGCGCAATAGAGCGCAGTAGCAACCTCCCGGTAAAAAAACGAACTATGTTCTGTCAAAATAGTCACTGGCTTGTGGCTTCTCAGCGAATGGAAAGTTTTGTGTGTAATCATCAAATCGCTGTCGCTGAATCGCCCGCTTTTAAATTCGCCAATAAACAGCTCGTAAAGAAGCTCAATGTAATTGACGCCTTAGTGATGCAAAAATTTTTATCAGTACTTCCGCTAAATTCTTAAGTATGGACATATTGTTTTATTATTTAGAATTAAATAAGGACATGTCCAAAGACGTTAAAGAAAACTTTCTTCTGTAAAGATAATGTCTAAACAATTCTCTACACTGCATTATTTACTGTCTACAACCCATGATGATGCGTCAGCGATATTTGTAATCTTATGCATTGTTACGGTCGGAATAATTGTGTGGTTACATGTAAATTATGCGGCTTAAGCGTTGGACTATAAAGCCGTGGGTCCCAGGTTCGAATCCTGGGTTTGGCAAGTACACATATTGTTTTTCAATTTATGTGTGTGTCAGGGTATGGACCTAATAGGTTGAGCAAGTGGCTGACATCCATTTCTCAAAATTTCACCGTGGCACAGTTCACCGTAAGCTTTCTTATCGGAAAGAGATGACCGTATACTATACGGTCTCCAATTTTATTAGTTTCAATATGATTATTAACACAATCACTGCTGACCTGTTAATTAACACCACATTTAAATATCATGTTAATTATATCTAATGGCCAGTCGCGGTGTCAGCACTAAATGAGTTAATTCAATTTTCATAGCTGATTTTGGCATAATTCCTAAAAAAACCTAACCTAACAAATAATCCAGTATATCGGCTTTTTTCAAAATTTGTTTGCTGCTGGCTTCCTGTAAAGTGTAAACCGACAAGAACCGTGTTTTATTTAGGCATGAATTTTATGTCAGTACTATATGACCCAAGGAGGTTGGATGGTCTTTAATATACGGCCATATATTTCCGATACAACATTTCACCGTGAAATGTGATACGGCGAACTGCATACGTACAAGTTTCCGGACACCTAATTGTGTTGCCCAAATAGACCAAGTTTAATTTTTTAGATTCCAACATCTCTGCACTTTCGAGACAGGCGTGATTTGTCAAGATACTCACAGATGCGTAATGAGTCACGCGAAATAATGGTTTTTGCAGTGTACCTGAAAAGATCCTTTAGGGTTGCCTGCATACCATATTGCTATTAAACGCCCACGATGGCTGAGCAGTTAACATGTCGGACTGTAAATTCGTGGGAAATTCATATTCAATGTGTTTGGACGAAAATAGGTTGAGCAAGTGGCTAACATTCATTTTTCGTAATAACAAAAATCTGTTATTGCAATCTCCGCTCTGTGGCGATCCATATAATCATCTTAGGATCGGACATGCTTGGTCAAAACACGTACATATCGAAAACTCAAATGCATCTATCGTTTGAGACAATACAGATGTTTTTTTCCTGATTATTAAATGTCATTAAAATATGCATCACGAGAATAGGTATTATAATAAAACAAAAGGTTCCAAATCGTCGTTGAAACTAGAAAAATGTGTAACTCCGCTTTAATTGAAAATTACTTTGAATGCAATCTAGTGGCCGTTGTTAATTTCTGCCCCTCTTTCAAATGATGTCATTCCAAAAAAATTGAAACATTGTTAAATCATGGATGGTTTAGTTCCATAACCCTATATTTATATACGAAACCATAATGTTTTTTGTCTCTTCTGTAAAGTAGTGTTTTGGGATTTACACAATTTTCTAGTTTCAACGGCGAAATGACCACGAAAGAAATTTTCTCGAGTAGTTTTTTATAGACCATGTCCGATCCTAATAAGATCAGATAGGCCTCAGGTTGGAGGTTTTGTATCGACAGATGTTTTTTTTTACGAGACATGTGAATACGTGTATTAATTAAGGCGCTAAGTACCAAAAAAATAAAAACTGACATTTTTATAGAAAAATGTTCTACATACCAACGCCAATAACTTCAACTATGATCTGAGTGCCTCAAGCAAGTCAAAAAAATAGAGCAAAATATTTAAACCTGTCGACGTTGTAAGTCCGTTGGCGTGTTTTATTTATAATGGTGTAAGTAGCACTGCAGTGGTCAACAGCATTTAATATAAAATGGCTGACGATGGTGTGTTGACACTTGCGAGTTCTTAATACCTAAAATTATAGAAGCTGCTGTGATTGCTTCACACTGTAAAATCACATTTTTCAAAAGGTCTGCTTCATGAAATTTTACTGCAATGACTCGGTATTTTGCAACTAAAGGCAATACTACTTTTTGGTACCTAGAGCCTTAATTAATACACGTATTCATGTATATTAACCACTTGCTCAGCCTATTAGGTTCATACTATGTCTTCAAACACAAATTGAAAACCAATGAGTGTATTTGCCTGACCCAGCCACTTGGCCATCGAGTAGGTATAGTGTTCTGTAAAATATTTAATCGTATTGAACAGTTTGCGGATGACATATTGAGATTTGACAGTGATGGTTATATTCATTTTTTTATATAATTATATTATATAATCAATTATCCTGCATGTATAAAACTACAAATAATTCTTTTCTTGCAATAATTTTACTGGCATTATTCAGTGTTATTTAAATGTTCTTATTCTCATTAATTGATTATTATGACCATAATTATTATTGTTGAAATTTTTCTTTCATTTTTGTCATGCACACTCCTTATTTGGTCACCACTGGATGCTGAACACTTTATTGTTTTAATTGCTCTTATTCAGAAATACATACATAATTGATTATTGATTAAATCTTCATTTATTTTTACTTCTGTTACTTTTCGTTCCCGTCATCCTGTGAGTATAAAAATGGTGAAGTGACATCTTAATCAATCATAGAATAACACTTAAAGTAGTAGGAAGCAGAGCTCGGAGCAGTGGAGCAATGGGGTTTTACCCGGAGCGTTGAAAATTTGTAGTGCTCCACTGCTCCAGCTGTTTTTTTTATTATTAAATTTTTGTTCTAAAATCCAATGAAAATATTATATTTGACACTTTGCAACACTGGAATTATTTGAAATACGGCAACATTGCCGAGTGATAAATAACCTCACTTTTTTGACACAAGAGGCAGACAATGAAAGACGATTTGGTGTCGGTTTTGTTATAGAGAATTAATAATAAAAAGCACGAATAATAAACCTTATTTCAAAACTACTTATTTTTTAAATGTTTTAACATTTGTATAAGTACATATAATACATATTAAAACCTTTTACCTGGAGTAGAGCATCTCAAAAAAGGGTCCACTCCAACCCTCCGGTAAGAAGTAGTAGAAGTTTTGGACAGTCGCGATAATCAATGGGGGATTTAAAAAAACAAAAAAAATTTTAAATATGAAAACACCTTCCAGTGAACTTCCAAACAGCCAGTGAAAAAATAAAACATTCATTTTTGTTGAATCTATTTATTAATTACTTATAAAACATAAGTGAATATGTGTATTAATTAAGGCTCTAAGTACCAAAAAGTAGTATTGCCTGTGGTTACAAAATACTGAGTCATTGCAGTAAAATTGCATGAAACAGACCTTTTGAAAAATGTGTTTTCACAGTGTGAAGCAATCTCGGCAGCTTCCGTAATTTTTGGAATTAAGAACTTGCGAGTGTCAACACACCGTCGTCAGCCATTTTATATTGAATGCCGTTGACCACTGCCGTGGTACTTATTTTAGATTTAAAGATTTTGCTGTATTTTTTTGACTTGCTTGAGGCACTTAGACCATAGTTGACGTTATTGGCGTTGGTATGTAGAACATTTTTTTATAAAAATGTCAGTTTTTATTTTTTTGGTACTTATCGCCTTAATTAATACACGTATTCAAGTATATAAAAGAAATATAGATAAATATTTAACATATATAATTAATTATTCCTGCATGTTGGTCATTCGGCGTAGAAACCTCAATAATTTATCTGCTTGATTTTGATTAAGATGAGATATACTAACCTAGCTTTCCGGCAACACTGAGTTGAGTCCCGTTTAATTGAGACTTTCCAGCGATTAGGAATGCAGAAATTATATGATTTGATTTACGGCGTATAGTAAACCTGTGTTATTAAAAATCTATACAACATAATATAAAAATACGACAATTTCAATACTAAATGTTATATTTTTCCTGAAATGTCATAGTTCTGTTTATCGGTGCTCTGTTTTCTGGAACCATCTGCACTTATGAAAAATTTGTCAATAACTCACTGTCAAATAATCTGATTGTACGTGCGTGATTCCACTCATGATGATTTCTGGCACGTGGCACATGTTAAAATAAGTAAGAGACAAAAAGACATTATTATAAATCAATCGCGTTATAACGGATTCGCACTTACCGGCGTCACGATGAACAAAAGTCACCTGTATTAGTATTCTGCAATTCAAGTCCTTGTGATTATTAATTGTTTTTACAATAACTATTAGGTACCTACTATGGCAGTTATTTTTGTTCGTTTGGGAGAACATCTTCGTGAAAGGTGGCGATCATTAATGAACGTTTTGAAGATTTTAAACATTACTTCTGCCACTACAAACTCTGGCAGGCCTCCTTCAAAAACTTCCTCCACCCTCGACAATCCAGCATCAACACACTCCAGTTAATGAAGGTTTTTATAGGTACGTAATTCAATTTTTTTGCAGATTTCGTACTTATAGGCGTCACATGTCCTGAAAAAGAGAAATACAGTTCATATCAGTATTATTAATTAACTATTTTTTTTATATTCAACGAATAATTCACAAGATTTACGAATGCAACATTCTTTTATTGAACATACATCATTTAAAAACACTTCTGAGAAATAAATAAGCATTAGAAAAAATCTTTTTTGAAAAAAATATGACACCCAGCAGGTTGAACCTGCGTTCCCCGGAATTCGCGCCCATGTGCAATAAACTATTTTTTTACATTCAACGAATAGCTTACAAGATTTACGAATGTAATATTCTTTTATTGAACATACATCATTTAAAAACACTTCTGAGAAATAAATAACCATTAGAAAAAATCTTTTTTGAAAAAAATATGACACCCAGCAGGTTGAACCTGCGTTCCCCGGAATTCGCGCCCATGTGCAATAAACTATTTTTTTTACTTCACAAGATTTACGAATGTAACATTCTTTTATTGAACATACATCATTTAAAAACACTTCTGAGAAATAAATAACCACTAGAAAAAATCTTTTTTGAAAGAAATACGACACCCAGCAGGTTCAAATGTGCAATCTAATTACGACGAAGGTAACTAATGTTTTAACAACACTCTCTGAAGCGCTTTCTAAATTGCGTTACTTATTTGTAAACGGCTTTTGTATTTTAAATCAAAGTATTATAATTACCTTAATTAGTAACAGGTATCAGGACATTCCAAATTTTTGTTATAACTTATAATGTATCCCACCCTCACTTGCTAATAATTCTAGTGGTTACATTATATTTGTCAGAAGTATTTTCAAATTATGCATGTAATCTTGTGAATTATTCGTAAGATATAAAAAAAAAATATTAATTTTAGTGGTCAGAGCACATGGGCATGAATTCCGGGGGACGGGGGCTTGTATCCTGCTGGGTTTATTACTATTTATTACAACTGGGCCTGCTACGCTATAGGTAAAATGCAAGAATAATTATAATCACACAAGTTTTAAATTAGATAATTTCATTTTGACTGTATAATCTGTGTTTTTCGATTAGCCGGTCATACCTTTCGCTCCAAGATTTGATACTCACATCAGTGACGTCCCGTGGGAGTAGGCAGATTGAGCGTCGCTTGGGGTCGCAAAATCGAGAAAATCATTTGGTATACTTATATTTCTGCCTTTCTAAGGAAGAAGGCAGTAACTGATTCTTACACACTTTCGAGATAAATGACATAATGTGTTTTTTCTCAAACTTTAGTACTGTGAATTAATAAAAAAACGGTGGTAATTTTTATTAGTAGGATGTTAAAATACAAACAAAGTAATAATAAACAAGCAGCAACTGCAATGAATAGGTGCAATTACTGCCTTTTTGCTAAAAAAAATGTATTGTTTTAGAGGATGTCTATTTTTTCACTAAGGATTTTAACGATATTTTAGTGATAATACTGATTTTAAAGTGAACAGAATATATAGCTTTCAAAATTACCTAACGGATGGCATTCATAACTCAATTTCACAAATTTTGCAAGTTACTGCCTTCTTCCTTAGAAAGGCGGTACTTATAGAAATAGTTACCTAAACTTAGTAATAACGAAAATATCTTTCCATTAAAAAAATCAGCCACTGGTTGGAAACAAAATGTGTTAATTAACATAAATGGTTTAACAAGGGTTTTTTTTTAGAATTATTAATAACCATGTCCTTGCTTTTTCGTACAAGGTGGTTGTTAGTAATTTTGAACAATCACAAACACCCAGGCTTTGAGAAAAACACATAAATATTGTGTCCTCACCGGGTCGAACCCAGAACTCTCGGGCGGAAGGCCAGCGCCTTACCCACTGCACCACGAGAGCCACCGGATTAACAGGGTTGCAATTTTTTTTGTCAGGGACGCGATGTCTAGTTTGTTTTCACTGGCCTTCGACGTTGCACGTTCAAATTAGAGGATCGATCACTCTCCTTATGAGGAGGATCAATACAACTCTCGCCGGTGTCCCTCTGACACCGCCATCGAGAGTGGAGGGCGTGAGCTACAGAAAGACTGTATCTGAGCTGGTTTACAAGACCGCATATGCGGCATGGCAGGCAAGATGGGTGGCCTCCCTTAAGGGCCGCCAGACTTTTCTATACTTTCCAGATGTCTCGGTGAGACACATGACGAGGAGACTGATGCCGACCCACTGGACCAGTCAATTCATGACTGGCCATGGAAACTTTGCGGCCAAACTGCATGGGTTTGGTTTGGCAAGACATGGGTCGGGTTGCTCATGTGGACACGACCAGCAGGACGCAGAGCACGTCCTGTAGGACTGTCCACTTATGGGCCCCGAATGAACGGAGTTGTTTGCCCGGGTCCGACCCCATTCGGGCCCAATAGAACACGCGGACTTGGTGGCAACCGAGGCCAATTTTGCGGCCTTTACTAAATTCGCTAGTGCGTACGGGGAGCGGGACACTCTCGACTCCCCTTGCGACTCTTCAAATTAAAGTCACTCTGATAGTTGCCATATAAATTAACATCATGCATTCGCACTTCGGTACAAGGTTGCATCACCAGTCCCGTGCGGCTCTGCTCGGGACAAAATGAGGGCTTAAATCCTTTGATCTGGCACACGTAAGGGTTATGTTAGCCGGCCGCGTATGATGTGGCTGCATATACATAACGGGTGCGAAGGTGGGAGTTTTACACACCATGGCCTTCGACGTCCTTGGTGACCAGAAACGACATGTGCACGGATGAAAAAAAATACTGTACTTATACAAAAATGGGGCGGTATTTTGTCTAGGGACGTCACTGATTCACGTTTATGTAATTTAATAAAGACAGGCAAGTACTCGAAATATGTAGGTAATTAAAAATCGTATTCTATTTCAGTAGGTACAATAAATTAATAGGCAGTGGTTTCCAAAAATAAATTTATCAATACCCTTTTCGACTTTCGCGTAAGTAATTGAAAATTTCGTGATGTCGATATCAATATTGAAAACTTTACAAATGCGATAACCTCATAGGCCCTTAGAGATTAGCTAAATACATACCTAAATATAGGTACATGATGGAAAATTGAAAGAATCGATATACATAATGTATATTTGGATCAGAAGTAGTTGACTTAATTAATCGCAAACAAGGTATAAATACCAGGGCCGCGCCAAAAGCAGTTTGTTCGTTCTTGATAGGTACTTTAACTGATTGTAGGTATAACATAATTACAAGGTAAAAAGAGTTTTTTATATACAACGTTTTTAAATTTTCTATTGAATTATTACGCTCAATATAACTTGTACTTGATATGAAGCAGTTAAAAAAAGACAAACAAATATAGAATACTGAAATGTCATTTTGATTTCCTAAGTAACGCACGGATATATTAATAATTTAGTTGCTAGGACCACCCACTTAGCAACCAATAATAGTCTTTTACTTTTTACAGATTTTTATGAAAAAACTTTCCATACAAAACAGAATTAACTGAAAATGAATTCAATTCTGGTTAAATATGGCTAAAAGTAATAAAAGAATGCATTGGCATCGTGTTCTGATATATTTTAAAAGTTTCAAATGTCTAGCTAGTCGGAAAGTTAGTTAAAAATCGATTGCAAGATTTGTACTGGACAAACAAGAATTCGAGCTAATAAAATTTTGAAAATAGTCGATATACTGGATTATTTATTAGGTTAGGTTGGTTAGGTTAGGTTTTCATCCTTGAATCCATGAATTTTGCAAAAAACACCAATGAAAATTGAATTAATGTTCATATTGAATCTGACAAAATTGGAGACCGTATATTCAGCGCCGGCGCGAGGTTATTTGGTGCCCTAGGCAACGTTTATTTGCGTGCCCCCTTTCTAACAAATTGTCTCCGTTTTTTCGAAATAATAAAAAAAAAACATTTAGGGAACATTAAACATATAATAGACACTTACTAATATAATAATTTTAGTCTCTTAAATTACTATAAAACACGCACGCACACACACATAAGAGAAAAATCATAAGAAAATTATAAACTCTTTATTTTTCAGTTTCAAATATACAGTTTAATTTAAATAAAAAAAGAATTTGTAACCAAATAATAAACAAAAGTGCACATTTTAACAAACAAATATACATGATCACAGAATTAAAAATTTTCTCGCCTTCTTTTTTGCAAAAAAATTAACCAACTCCAAATCTAATGTCGTAGTTTGGTCATACTCAATTGAAATTATTGTTCCCAGTCTGTTTTGCGACATCGTTGAGCGCAAGACGTTTTAATAAGCTTTAATTTTGAGAAACTACGTTGACCACTTGCCACTGTTACAGGAAGTGTTATTAATATTCTTAGAGCTACAAAAACATTTGGTACACAATCTTCAATATTTTGTTCCACTGCAAAGAGCAGTACTTCTGGTGGTGGCATAGATTTTTTTTAGAAGATTTAGATAGGCAAGTCTTCGAGCTACTGCTTGAAGCTCACTGCATAGATCGTTAGCATCAATATCTTTGTTAGCATTATGAGTCAAAGCACTTTCTAAATTTTGGCAGTCGACAAGTTTAGTATATCTGCAGGTGGCTTTTTGTTTATATTATATTTATGTCATACAGGAAGCTAAATAAAATATTATGTTGCTTCAATTGTTTGAACCTCTCTTCGATAGATTGCAATGCCATGTCTAAAACTGGATAGTAGAAACCTATTTTGTATTGCTGTTTAGGTTCTTGGGGTGCCTCGTCTTCAGCTTCATATTGAAAGTGCCGTTTCTATCTTCTTCTTCGAACATGTTTTGTGTCAAAGTTTGGTTCTGTTTCTAGCATCTTTGCAATCTCAGCAGCATCAATTAAAACTTATTCATAACTTTCATCACTCCTGCATCTTAGTAAATATTTTTTAGTTAGCTCTAATTGATTTGAACCAGAATATATATCAGTATCCTTTTCTTGTAATATTTACTTCTAAAAGAATGTTGCACCATGCGACAATCGACACCATAAATTTAAAATTGGGAATTACATCAGCAACGGCCTTTGCTTCAATTCAGGAAGAATTTCGAGATGAATTATTCAATATTGGGTCATCAAATATCTTCATTAATGCATCTTATATATCACCAAGATTGTATCTTAAAGGCTTCAAAGCTTCAATTCGGCTCTCCCACCTTGTTTCGCTCAATGGTTTGAGAGTGAACATTGGGATACGGTTAGATAAAACTTTCCAACGACGTGTCGACCCAGAGAAATAATTATATTATATTTGTTGAACTATATTCACATAAATTGTTGAGAAAAAAACGTATACGGTCTCTTTTTATCTTGGATTAGCTTAGACCGCCTACCTGGAAATGTCGTTGTTTTAACAAATATGGTCGATAGAAAATAAAAATTTTGATTATCGATCGGAATGTTTTCCGAATCTCGTGGCGAGAGGCTGGGTTTCAGGCCCAGAACCGCCTTGTAAACGCTTTTAAGTAATTAGACTAAACAATACACAGCTGTGTGACAAAATCCCGGGATTTGTATCGTTTGTATACCTGAAGTTGGCCATGGAACGCCACCAGATTCCGAATCCGATCACTACTTATGATACATAATTACAACAGATAAAACATCAAAATAAAATAAAACGTAACATTTAAAATGAATATGGAAATTAATTTTAGTTCTCCATTTATGTGCCCCTTTATGTCTTGTGCCCTAGGCGGTTGCCTAGTTCGCCTATATGGACGCGCCGGCCCTGCGTATATTATACGGTCATATCTTTTCGAGAGAAAGCTCACGGCGAACTGTGCCACGGTGAAATGTTTTACATACAATTTACATGTAGCGCATACTTTTACTATTCGTACGGGTGGTACAGGGAACACAAAATTATTAAAGGTAGGTGGAGTATACGTTTTATAACTTTGCACTTTTTTGCACTCTTTACTGTACTGATACGCCTCTTTGTCTGATTACCTAGTATACAATTAGATCAAATCATATTTACTTGTATTATATTATAAAAAGTAAGTAGTAAAAAAAATATTTTTAGAATATATTTCATCATTTTCATCCTAGAGCCGAAGTGCAAAGTGAACTTCGATAGTTTTGACAGAAAATACGACGCCAAGCCAGGGCTCGAAATGGACCGGAGCGCACCGGAGCGCTGTTCCGGTTCGTGAAATCGGTAAAATTATCGCTCCGCCTCGTGGAAAAATATTTTGACGGTCTGAGCTAGATAGGTCATAATATACCAAACAAATCGAACACTAATTTTTATACAATACTCTAATTAGTTTATATGTAATTTGATAATTACGAGTAATGTTAATATCTTCAAAAAAATTGTCGAGCGCTCCGGTTCGCTAACTTTTCCATTTCGAGCGCTGCGCCAAGCGAGAGAAAACGTTGCAATAAGCTTCATATAAGAGCAGTCAGAATGAATAGCGGTAACAATAATTAAAATTAATCTATGTAATCCATGCACAGTAGAATAAATTGTGCTCTCCGCAATTTCAGGGTTCGGTTGTGCTACTATACTACTATAGTATCAGAGTGAACGAGGTACACTTGCAGCGTCGTGCTTCTTAGCCCTAATGAGTGTGAATAAGCAATTCTTATCTGTGACTAAAAATATTATTTATTTAGGATTCCTATAACACCCTATTATAATAGTGAACTACCTTAGCGACGAAAATATTCTAAATAATCATTTCAGACGGTAGGGATTGAGTTTTATACAGCTATACATGGCCCCCACAAGGGGGGGCTGATAGGATTCTAGCCTGGGGGCCCGGCATGGCGGATCGACCAAATACGTGAGATAACACACATCACAAATTTCTAATAGTAAAAAAGTCGCAATTTTATTTTAATTATATTAACATTAAAAAATATGTTGTTTTACCAACGATGCAATTTTTGAGCATTGTGTGTCGATACTTGACAACTCCATAATACACTAAATATCTACTCTCAATTTTACCTCGAACACTATTTGAAAAAAAAAGCGTCACGCTGACTTTAACCTTAGCGATAGGTAGGGGGGCCTGCCAAAGATTCTGGCCAAGGTGTCCGCTTCAGGATGTGGAGGCAATGCAGCTATCCGATTATTATGGAGCGTACGTCTATGGGTTAATGAGGGCTTCCAACATGAAAAGGTTACCCCCTCGGTTTTGACTTTATTATGTTTATCTTAGTAGGTATTGTGTTTCTTTCTAATCATTTACATTCGTCCAACACACAGCATTTACCACCTAATTTCCATTTAAAATTTTCCATGATTTTCCCCTCTCTGAAAACCCTCAACCCTGCGTGTCTCCGTGGCTTGACGCGACCCTGCAAATAGCTCTCTACCTAACGTTATAATTTCCAAGGTAGGTACCAATTTATTTAGTAGGTACACAGTATAACGATTTTAGATTCTTTGACACGCTTGGCGATTTCCTTTGCAGAGAAAACGTGCCCGGCGAAAAACCCTCATTATAAATTCCGGGCATGCCACATGTTGTAATTTAATTTTTGTTTTGATTAGCCGGGTCCTTAGCACACATTAATATATGTGACAAAATATCAAGGACTAATATTAGTAATGTTAATATACAAAACATTTTTTTATATACACCGATAGCATGTGCTGATTTGAAATGAAATGTGCCAAACACGTGACGTTTAATTTTTGTTCCTTTGAAGAATCGGTTTCGGTGTTGTCATATCGCTTATTTTTCCCGCACTGTGGGGAAAATTCAAGGTATTTTATTACTGAACTTGATTACAATTTACATGTACGGCAGGGAATGTATTCTTCAAACAGCAGTATTTTTGAGTACCTACGTGGAGGTCTGAGGCAATGACAGATTTTATTATAGATTATATTTAGGCGTTCTGAAATTTTGCCCGTATGATACACCGCCATCGGCTATTAAAATACAAATACCTAACAATTGACATTTATTTATATTTCCATAATTTTTAAACTAATATGTTGGCAGTTTCTAACGAGAATCGGCAATGGTCTTAAAAGATGTAATACAATATATTTGTATTGGTTCCTTCATTTGCCGCCCTTGGTTATGTGGTGCCACTAGGCAACGCATAACCTGCCTTCTCCCACGGGACGTCATTGACGTTAGTAACAATGTTTATTTCTCCAGTGTAGAAAATACCAGAGGGTTGGAGTAGACCCTTTTTTGAGTTGCTCCGCTGCAGGACCTAATACTTGCTCCATCTCCGCTCCGGGTAAAATGTTTTAATAAGTATTGTTTATTATATACTAGCTGAAGTACCCGGCTTCGCACAGTGTCGCTTCGTGGGTATATTTATTTTAGATATTTAAAAAATAATAAGAGGTAATTGTTTTTTTGATATTAAAATATCTGTGTTATACAATATGGCAATATGAAAATAATTCTAATAGGAGTAAATGTCAAACATAAGACCACTAAATTAAAATCGAATCCAAAATATGCAAACGTTATTAACGTTATTAATATGTAGTAAAAAAAAATCAAAATTGCATTGAACAAACAAACAATACACGTTGTATTTTATATAATACTAATTTAGAAACCTTTGCGGGCGTGCGCACAACAACTGGTCAAAATTTCATCGCAATCGGATGAATGGTATAAGAACGCATACAAATAGAAGAAGAAAAAGATAGTTGTACTAATTCAAAAACCTTCGCGGGCGTGCGCACAACAACTGGTCAAAATGTCATCACAACCGGATGAATGGCATAAGAACGCATACAAATAGAAGAAGAAAAAGATGATTGTACTAATTCAGAAACCTTTGCGGGCAAGGGCACAACACTTGATCAAAATTTCATTGCAATCGGATGAATGGTATAGGAACGCATACGAATAGAAGAAGAAGATGATTTTATAATTCAGAAATCTTCGTGGGCATGCGCACGACAACTCACCAAAGTTTCATTGCAATCGGATGAATGGTGTAGGTACGCATTCGAATAGAAGAAGAAGATGATGGTTGTACTAATTCAGAAACCTTCGCAGGCGTGCGCACGACAACTCACCAAAGTTTCATTGCAATCGGATGAATGGTATAGGAACGCATACGAATAGAAGAAGAAGAAGATGGTTGTACTAATTCAGAAACCTTCGCGGGCTTGCGCACAACAACTGGTCAAAATTTCATCGCAATTGGATGAATGGTCTAAGAACGCATACGAATAGAAGAAAAAGAAGAAGAAAATGGTTGTATCAATTCAGAAACCTTTGCGGGCGTGAACACAACACTTGATCAAATTTTCATTGCAATCGGATGAATGGTATAGGAACGCATACGAATAGAAGGAGAAGAAGATGGTTGTACTAATTTAGAACCCTTCGCGGGCGTACTCACAACAACTGGTCAAAATTTCATCGCAATCGCAATGGTATAAGAACGCATACAAATAGAAGAAGATAGAATAGAAGAAAAAAAAAATAGTTGTGTCAATTCAGAAACCTTTGCGGCGTGAGCACAACACTTGATCAAAATTTCATTGCAATCGGATGAATGGTATAGGAACGCATAGACATAGAAGAAGATTGAATAGAATAAGATGGTTGTACTAATTCAGAAACCTTTGCGGGTGTTAACACAACAACTGACGAAGGTTTCATCGCAATCGGATGACTGGTATAGGAACCATACGAATAAAAGAAGATAGAATGATGAAGAAGAAGAAAATGATGATTTTTTTCATTCAGAAACCTTCATGGGTGTGCATATAACCACTTACCAAAATTTCATTGCAATCGGATGAATGGTATAGGAACCATACGAATAACAGAAAATAGAATGAAGAAGAAGATGATGATTTTTCTAATTCAGAAACCTTCATGGGTGTGCATGCAATCACTTACCAAAATTTCATCGCAATCGGATGAATGGTATAGGAACGCATACGGGACAGACAGACAGACAGACAGACATTCATTTTTACATATTAGTATAGCCTATACTTTTCGCGCAAGTGCAAGCAATAAGTTGACAAAGTTTTATCGCAATCGGATGAACGGTATGGCTGCGCATTAAATACGAACAAACAAACACACAAATATTAATTTTTATATATTAGATATATGCAAATGTTAAATAATTCAAAAAAGAAGTAGTGTAACAAGGTTTATTATTCATCATTTTCATTATCAATTCTATTAATCAAAATTATTGACAACAAATCGTTATCTGCCTCTTCTCACTCTTCGTTGGGTTAAGTGCGGCTCCCAATATCTCTTGATAAAAATATAGGTATTTTCTATCCCCGTTATACTTATATTTTCGCGAGTTTTCCTTTCTAAATGTGACTATGGTGTGGCTCTATGTATACGATATGTGAACATCCAGAATGCAGTTCTCACTGACCTCATTTCTGCCCACCCCTGGTCTATATAATGTGAATGGCTTAATTTGTGTACAAGTCGAACAAATTTCGTGTTAGGTATTTTGTCATCACACGATGCAGTAATGAATTAAACAATTCCACCCATTCATACAAATATCAGTATGGCAGGTTATTTTGGCAATAACTGCATTGTAAATTGAGTGAATATAACAACACACCTACGGTGGCCGCGCGGCTTAAGCGTTGGACTATAACGCTGTGGGTCCCAGGTTCGAATCCTGGGTCTGGCAAGTACAGATATTGTTTTTCAATTTGTGTCTGTCAGGGTATGGACCTAATAGGTTGAGCAAGTGGGTGACATCCATTTCTCGTAACAAACAAAATCTGTTAATACAAACCTCTACTCTGTGGAGGCCCATAATATGATCCTATTAGGATCGTCTGGTCGAAAGAAAAGAAGAAGAATGTAAAATAAATTGTGATAGGGTACAATTTTTGTTATTTTTGATAGTATTGCTGTTGATTATACTTTTATGTTTGCCGGTTTGGTACTAATGAGTCCGTACTGAGAAATGATTTGCAGCTGATATAATATAAGTAACCGTTAGGTAGTTGTACGAGTATTTTTTACAGGTTCGCTGTCATATATTTAGAAACCGTAGACCTATTTTTTTCCTCGTAAGTTAGGGAAAACTTATTAGTTATCACAGTATGGCAATCATGTGCGTGAGAAAAGCTAATAAAATTGCCTCTCTTGTGAGAGATTACGGTCGCGCTTGCGTAATGGAAACAGAAAATATAAAACCAGTAAACTCAACGGGTGGAAGCGACGTCGCCGCGTACACAACCCACGGACGTCGCGACGCTCACTCCGGCCTAATATTACGAAAAAAAGAGCGTCCATAACACCAAATACTATTTCATATTTATAAATAACCCGCCTAAAGATTGTAGTTCACAAATAAACAGCGTCCGTAGATTATTGTCGTGCATTTGTGTCAAATATTAAATGGAATCGATCGCAGTTTGACAGGACGACAAAATAATACTCTCGTGCGAGATTATTTTTCAAAAAGGAACAAATTATTCATAGACAAAATGATGCAAATTAAATCGTGCCGTTTATAAAGGTATGGTGTGTGTGTTTTTCAAATGTAATAGATTATCGCCTCGTTATTTAATTTCAGTGTTTTTGTTTGGTTTTGTGATGTGTTTTGTTGATAGCAAACAATGTGTGCTTTGTGAAATTACTAAATAATGGAGCAGATTGATATCTGCAAAAAGCGCAAAGTGCCTTAATTGATTTTTAATTGATAATATCTTGAAATATGAAACAGGGTTTTCCGAAAGAAAGAAAACGCAAATGCGAGCTACAATATTAAGGCAGTATTTTTTTAAAACAAAGAAAAAATATTTGCCTACCGCAAAAATATTATATTGGTATTTAATTTACTGTCAAAATATTATATTTTTATATAATATTATATTAAATTTTATGATTGTCGTTCTATAAAATTGATATAATATTATTCAAATTTAAATCTTATTTATCTACGGTAGGTTAAAAATAATTAAGTTAAGTTAATGTACCTAAATCTGGAATAATACTATTTAAAAATAGATTTATAGATTTACCTATTACCTATTCTATTGTCTATTAATGATAATATTGCTTATAATTATTTTATTATTTTAAATTTAGAATATAATTATAATATCATGGAAACCTTTCAGCCATATAAAGTTTAAATTATTATGTTATCATTGCAGGCGAAACACGGCCAATCGTAAATGTATTATTTTATTTTACATAAGAAATATAAAAAAATATATCACAATTCAAAAATAGCCCACCTATTTTAAATATACCTAGGCACAATAATAATAATCAATCTAACTTTCCAGCGATTCGTCTCTTTGAAATAAGTATCCAATTCTTCAAAATAGATTACTTATTTCAATCTCACTCAAACGATTTGAACAAGCGCCTACTTTAACTGTGTATTTTTATTCATTAGTCATTCAAAGCTGAGCCAAATGTTTACAATCACTTCGATACAAAATTCGTATTCACGTGGATATGCTTAATATTATTAAAAATATTCCTGGTTTTAATATTTTTATGGACAAATTTAATATGTATACACTAAAATTTACTACGTTTTAAGTATTATGACAGGGCCCTGCCCAGTTCAAACAAGTGCAAAGCCCCTAGATACGGGTCATATAATATTTTCCCAACCAAAAACGCTTTACGAAGCATAGTAAGTAGTGCTAATTCTTTACATAGAAAAACTTTTTTTCTTGAAATTTTGTTAATGATAACATACTATTTTTACCAAATAAATCTTTTGAATATCGAGCAGTGGCGCGCTTAGTCATGTAGAGGCAGTGACGTCCCTAGACAAAATGCCGCCCCTAGGCTTCGCCAAAATGACGCCCCATTTTTATACAGTATTTTTTATCATAATTTCATGATTTCAATATCTAAGAAATGTGTTGTATGGATACATTACTAACAAAATATTAAATACCACTGAAAACAAAATTAAATCGTGGACGAAGAGCGGTAGGAGAGCGCTCTGTAAGACGGGTGCATCGTCAGTTTTGACAGCCAACTCAATTTACGTGCGTAGGTACTGGTTAATAAATCAGACTGTAATTGTTCGTAGATCTGCACGTGTCGTTGCTGGTTACCAAGGACGTTGAAGGGCAACGATGTAACGGGCGGCAATTTATCTCGGGACGTCACTGGCTGTGAATGGGGGGGCTGACAGGGCTCTTGTCTAGGAGACCGGGCTTAGGGCAGGCCCGGCGTGGCGGGTCGACTAGATAAATGAGATAAATACAATCTAAATTTGCTCTAATAGTGAAAACAGTCGCTTGCGGCGCTATTTTACTTCGGCGTTATTACCATTTTTAAATATATGGATGTGCACTGCAATTTTTTTTTGTCTTGCGTTGATACTCGACTACCCCATAATTCGATTTGTCAAAAAATCGCTAAAAATACCTACACGGATTTTTATTTGACCTCGAACACCATTAAGAAAACGCCACTGTAAAGCGACAGAGTGCTTTTAATCTTAGCGATAGGTAGGGGGCCCGGCAAAGGTTCGTGCTTCGGGCCCGTTGCAGGATGTGGGGGCCATGGTGCTGTCTCAGTCGTTACTATAAAGAAACAACCGAAAGTGTCAAACATTATTTGATTATACATAATGGAAGTCAATCTCGTAAACGTCAGTTCAATTATTTATATTTTATTTTATATGTTATTCCGTTCCGGCTCGTGAAATATGTAAAATTATCGCTCCGTCTCGTGGAACAAATATGTTGACCATCTGAGCTAGATAGGCCATAGAATAGAAAATCTGACACACTTATTTTTATAAAATACACATACAATTTGATGACTATGTAAATATCTTCAGAAAATTTGTCGAGCGCTCCGGTTCGTAAACTTTTCCATTTCGAGCGCTGGTTATCATGTTCATATTTTCTGAATAAATCTGTCTTTTATATGCGAAGAAGACGATTTCCTTGTTATACTAATCTGTTAATACAAACCTGTACTCTGTGGAGGCCCATATGATCCTATTAGGATCGGACATGGCAGCGCTCGAAATGGAAAATTTTACGAACCGGAGCGCTCGATAATTTTATGAAAATATTAACGTTTTTATTTAATTGTATATGTATTTTATAAAAATAAGTCTGTTAGATTTTTTAATATTTGATATATCTAGCTCAGGCAGTCAAATTAATATTTCCACGAGACGGAGCGATAATGTTAGAGATTTTATGAACCGGAACGGCGCTCCGGTGCGTTCCGGTCCATTTCGAGCCCTGGGGCATGGCACTGGGAAAAAAAATACACTTTTTCTATACGTTTTATTTGTACCTATTGAGAGAAGCAGAGAACCGGGAGGGATGGAGAGTCATGGTTGCTCGGAAGATGACTGAATTGCGGACACGATCCTCAGGCATGAGGAAACGACAAAGAAAAGAGAGATTGTTTCTACATCAATTAACGTGTGGTTATCTACGCAATGCAGTTTAAATGTTTTGCCTTTCATCTAAAATGTTAACATTGACATTTCCTGATTTAAAATAGAGCTTTTCGATCGTGATGCAACATAAAATTTTGTTTGCATTTTCATAAACGCAATCGCTCTGTAACATTGTCACATTGGCCGAGGTGAATTTTTGATTTCTATCTTTTAATGGATCTAATAGTCAATTACTACAAAATGACTTGCAACTTCGCCATGGTTTTGAACAGTCAGAACTTCGCTACGGTCCGTTAAATCAACATAAAGTTGTCGCTATGTTCCATCAAAATAAATTTTAAAAATCGAACAATAAAATATTTTCAATAATATGAATTTAACATTCTTAAATTTTGTGTATATTAATTAGAAGTAAGTATTGAATAAAAAAATATTCACAAGTGCCACCAGTGACGTCCCGTGGGGGTAGGCAGATAGAGCGTCGCTTCGGGGCGGCAGTTACTCGAAGGGTGGCAAATCGAGGGGAATCATTTGGTATATATGTAGAAATAGCTACCTAAACTTTGTAATAACGAATATATCTTTCCTTTAATAAATTCAGCTCACTGGTTGGAAACAAAATGTATTAATTTATTACTGTGATTTTTGTGCCGAGTTCCCGATGTCTAGTTTACTTCCGTTGCCCTTCGACGTCCATGGTGACAAGAAACGACACAGTGCACGGATGATATTTGGTTAACACCTGGCTCCACTTGTTCACAATAGCTAGGGAACACAGAAAATAGGAAGTTTATTATTCATTAACTTTTAGGTATGGTAGTAACCAACGTTACCTCTAATTTTTCTATTGTGTGTGCGGATCATCAACGCATTTGAGCAGTGGCGTAACTAGGGTTGGTGTCACCCGGTCCAGTAAATTTACACCTTCCCCCCACACACAAACGCACACATACAATTTTTCATTTATACTTATATTTTTAAGGTACATTTGTTAATTTCTTTTATTTTGTTAACTGTCAAATTCATGGTGGAACTGCATTGTATTGTTGTTAATTTAATAAATCGCATTTTTTTGTAGTACTCATTCCACTTTTAATCAATAAATTAGGACCGGTTTCGTCCGCCTCAGAGGGACATTTTCAACTGAATCAATATGTGTTATGTGGTACACTGGTATACAGGTTTGTGCATTCGAGCAAAATTAAGATCTAGCAAAGGAAACTTTCTTTTACAATATTTTTGTATAAGGACTGTGCGGGAGATGAAAACATGTGTGCGGACACATCTTGGTAGGTGTGCGCGCGCACACGCGCACACTTTAGAGGGAACATTGGTAGTAACATATTTTAAATCTCGGGTGTGAAGAAACATAGGATCAACTTAAAAATAATATGCTATTTTCAATAGTTACTCCAGCTGTAGCATAATATATATTAAAGTTTGTCACGTAAACGAAACACACATTTGATATTGGTAATATTTTAAGACAACCGGCGCCAGTCCGTCCGTCCAGTACGTCTTTAGGCAAAGTGTTTTAAAGTGTTTTGTGTAAAACTTTCATTTTTCGTTTCAAATTGCAAATTCGTTAGGTATTTAGGTATCTATTATATTATTTATTGTCGGCAACCTTATGCAGTGAAATACATACACAAAAAACCTTAAATTGTCATTCACACCATTTACTGGTGATTAGAGCTTTTCCACGATATCTACGATAGATTTGTGGAGTTCTGTGGCACTGATGATACATGGCCACTGATCTCATACGTTGTAATATAATATGTGTATTCGTTCCTTCATCCGACCTTTATAACGTACCGCCTCTATGCAACGTATGACCTGCTTACCCCTACGGGACGTCACTGCTCGGCGATCTTTGTGTTTCTCACGATTTATAGCGTGAGTAATAAAACGAGTAAATAAACGTTGATATATGCCGACTGGCTATTACATTTCTATCTTATTAATCTGTTGAAGAAAGCTAAAAAATAGGGCGCCGTGAAAAAGTTTTACATACTAAGGGCGCCGTGAAACAAAACAGTTTGAAAGCCACTGACATAGTCCATAAAATGTAAAGAATGAAAGCTAAAAATTGAAGAGGTATTTTTTTGTCATAAAAGCTTCTTGCTGTTTCATGGAAAATCTATCATTACATCAAATATTATTTGTAAAATACGAGATATTTATTTATGTTTAGATGAAAATTAAATTTTCGCCATTACGATAAGAAAACTCATTCATTATTTTAGACGATAAATTAAATTTAATTAAAATAATAATTTCACAAATATATTATGAACGAAATCACCTAAAATAAAAATCATTCGTTACAATGTCACATTTAAAAACACTCTTTTCACTATACACTGAAAAGTTATCAAATAATTGGAAATGTATACAGACTAATATAATAGAAATGAAAAGCCAGGCGATATATTATTATACCAAGAATTTGAAGCCGAATTTTGTTTGTGGCTTGATCACGGTGAGGCAATAAAATGCTTGCAATATAAAGCCTCCGGAATGTCCTCGAATAATACCAATATTAAATGCGTGTTTCGGTTACGTGACAAACTTTAAATTAAAAAGCATGGGTAGAGACGAATCAGTGACGTCCAAATTGGAGCTTGTGATTTGTCGACTTTTTCATTTCTCAAACTTAAGAATGATTGTTTTCTCTTGAATCTAGATTGTTTGAGAATTATTGAGATTCTTAAAAAAGTACCATTTTGTATATCGAAAAAAAAATCGGATTAATTATATGCAACATGAAAATTATTTGTTGGGGTTTTCCAGCATGTTAAAAGCTATTAAACCCTAGAAATATCGCGATATTACTAGGGATCGATATTTTAACATGGAACATGTTTTACTCATGATCTCCGACGCAAAAGCGTTACAAAAATAGACGTAGAATAACTAACCTCGATTACTTACGCGCGCCGATTATTTTCATTCTACGTTCAGTAGCCTACATTCTGTACGACGTATTGTTCGTCTATTATTATTACTTCTTTAGTTTTATTATTGTAATTACATAATTTTCAGAAAAGTAAACTTGTTTGAATCGTTCGGATTCTTTTAATTTGGCAAATAAATTTTCTTTCGAATTTGGACAACCAGCATTCAGAGAATCAGTAGGCAAAGCATGTTCCATGATTAATAATTTTAGCCGTCAGGGTTTAAGTATTTTTTGCAAACCAGATAGGTATTGAAAAACGCAAGATCTGGCGAGAAAAACGCTCCGTTGAGAATTAATGGAAACTGAAATACCTAACAGGTGTGGAGAAACAGGCAACCGATCTCGAGTGTGGAAGAATATGGGATACACTTCAACGTGTCAAAAATATGCTTGTATATTTTCGTTCTGACTCTCTACTGCTCTCGTTTTATGTAGGTACTTACTGCCGCTCATTCAATATGGTGTATTTGCAGGTTGCAACACACACTATTGTACGTCTGTAATGTGTGGCTCATTTCGTAGTGGACTCACACATTTAAAACCATGCGTCAAAATGTAGTGTATTGGGATATAGCATAATATATTCTTGAGAAATAATTTTTATTATTTAAAAAAAAATCCGATTGTGCTCGGCAGCCTAGTGAGAATTTCTCGTTTTCCGAGATTCTCATTGACGATTTCTCGGCCGTGGTCTTTTATCAATGGGTCGCCTGAATCGATATGAAGTATAAACAATCCAAGGCCGACTATAGTCAGGCCGGGACAATAAAATGTGAGTTGCGATGGTAGTGCAAGCAATTGGTTATATTCGAATGCAATGCGGTAACCAGTTTACGTATACGAAAAATTTTAATTGAATATTTCGTTAAAATTAAATGTTGTATTACAATATTTGTAGAACAATAATCATTTTCCACAAACAGTTTACCATATCCACTGCTAATTTCCAAACCGGCACTACTATCGAAATTCACAGCTTCGTGCCCCGGTCTGAATACATAATCATCATATAAGTATAAAATTTTCATTGATTTGAGTTTTGTATTTTTCCTTCTGTTTTTTTTGCGACCCGGGTTTCGCATTTTTTGCCATCTTCATGCACTATGCGCACTCACTAATAGCAACTACACACTGACAGCGAATAAGTTAAATATATTACATTATTGGTCATCGGTGAGTGCGCATAGTGTCACAAACATTTATTGATAAAAAAACTATATTTTCCATTGTCCAATTTGATTGTGGTTGTTGTTTATTTGTGAAAAACGTCCATTTCCAATGTGATAACCGTCTTTTTCCGCTCAGAGAAAACAGTCTATTGAATTGTGCAATATAATATTATATTCCCTTTTTATATTAATTTATGGGGAGGTGAAGTAATGGGTTACATGCAAATTGTGCGTACAACATTTCACCGTTGCACAGTTCGCCGCGAGCTTTCTATCAGAAAGAGATGACCGTATAGTATACGGTCTCCAATTTTATTAGATTCAATATGAAAATTAATTCAATTTTCATAGCTGATTTTGGCAAAATTCATAAATTCAAGAATGAAAACCTAACTTAACCTAACATAATAAATAATCCAGTACATCGGCTATTTTCAAAATATGTTTGCTGCTGGCTTCCTGTAAAGTGTAAACCGACAAGAACCGTGTTTTATTTAGACACGAATTTTATGTCAGTACTATACGACTCAAAGAGGTTGGATGGTCTTTAATATACGGCCATATATTTCCGATAGGTACAACATTTCACGGCGAAGTGTGCAAGTTTCCGGATACGGCGGCAATTTTGGGTTGGCACCCGGGCGGCATTTACCCTTGGTGCTTCCCTGCTGCTAACGCCTTCATTGTAGTATTATTGTAATTTCAGGCAGCTGATAGATGTCGCTAGCGTAATGTTGCTGTTGGGGTGATGGGTGAGGGGGTGAGCGGAGGCAGGGCGGCATGGGCGTGTCCCGGTGCCGCGTGGCCACTCTGGCCTTGCTCCTGGCCATCTACCTGGCCGCGGCCCTGCTGCTCTCCTCGGTCGCTCTGCACGAACCACGACCAGGCTCGTCCGCAGGGGGCAACGGAAAGGTGAGTGAAGATACGGAGGGAATTTAAGCCATCAGTTGACGGGTTTAGGTACGTGGAGTCCTGATTCCCTGACTGATTTTGAGCACCCTACGATGTTCAATAAAGACCACATAACAAATTAAAAATATAGAAATGTGAAACGCAGTTGCCCTGAACCAAGGTTTTGAAGCCGGGCTATTTTAAGCAGGCTTAGAAACCTGCCCGCTTTCATTTTAGTCAGAAATTGTCTGCCAATTCGATATGTACCTACTTACCTACTTTATTATTTATCTTAAGCAGACAAATACTTACACACCCCAAAATACACCCCAAAAATCTTTAAATTGAGACATATTAATAATTAGAGCATTTCCACAAAACCTAATCTCAAAAACTTGTGGTTTAGATACATAGAGGTCTATAGCGCTGACAGGTTTGGACACACCCTTGTAAAAATTTTGCCTGTGCGATAAACCGTCATTATACCCCGTACACGTGCATGGATTTACTGCTGATAGTACGTATTATCGCGGACAAAAAATGCACGTGTAAACACGTATTAACGTGCAGATTGCAAGATTGCATGCATGAATCAAAAAAGTTCAGAAGCTTCTGAATTTTCACGCGACAGTTGAACCATGCAATATCTGCATCTACGCAGTAGGACGATAGTAGTGAAGCTGCCGGTAAAAAAAACTAATTACACTGCGCTCTCAATTTGAGATTAACCGATTTTCACGACCTGTCAAATAGTACCAAATAATGATAACATTGCAGAATGAGATTGGCGAGACAGTCAGCATTTTTACGTGTAAATAGTTATTATCGCGATAGCTTAAAATACAGACTATTGATGCAAGTAAATCCATGCACGTGTACAGGCTCTATTGCTAATTTTTTATGCTTCGATTATATTTTTTAATGAAGCGACTACATCTACAAAATTGAAAACCGTCACTGCTCTCAAAACTTTATAGTTATATTTGTGTTCGTTCCATCATTTGCCACCCTTTACAATGTGCCGCCCCTGCAACGCATCATCTGCTACCCCCACGGGATGTCACTGTATGACCCAAGCCAAAGAGTGCATACATTTTATTTTATAGTACCTACCGATTATGACAGTTCATTTTAAATATCTAAACTATATTTATTTTTTTGCAGGCTACTGGTGTGAGTGGGGCTGGGTTGGGTATGCGCTTAGGAGGTCCAGGGCTGGCGCGCGGGAGACGCGGTCGCCCTCGGTGGTGTCGTCAGCTGCATTTCGCGGTTCCCCCAAGTTACACGGTCGCTCTCGCTTCATTTCCTGGCAGCGGCAACACTTGGCTTAGATATTTATTACAACAAGCCACAGGTAGAACATACATATTATATAATTTGAAACAACACCAGAAACATACATATTAGAAAAAATAGAAATATATTTACGTATTCCAAACGGGACATAAACACAGAACCATCTAACTATCTCAGGGTTGGATTTACGATTCAAGGAGCTCTGAGAAAAGCTAATTTTTTAAACGACATTTAGAATGAGTTGACTGATAAGTGCAAAAGTGATAATTTTACATGTTATAACGTCGTCTGCAATCATAGTATATTTAATTAACGGTTGCTACCTATCGTCGCTATAGGATTTGTTTCCCGAATATCCATTTTTGTCGAAATCGACATTTTAATGCAGTTCAATTTCTTTTATCGAACTCTACCGAAATCATTTA
Organism: Rhyacophila brunnea; assembly: GCF_057557595.1. Lineage (NCBI taxonomy): Eukaryota > Metazoa > Arthropoda > Insecta > Trichoptera > Rhyacophilidae > Rhyacophila > Rhyacophila brunnea. The sequence continues at coordinate 13,599,654 of NW_028232893.1, read as the reverse complement.
TAAAAACAATATATTTTTATCTAGGAACAGAGATATTTTTTTAAAAAACCCGAATACGCCATGTTAAGTTATAATTACTCCGTGGTGTTCTCCCGAATGTCCAACTATTCGTACCTGAATATCCAAGTTAATTTCGGTCGAAATATATCTATGGCTGAGTGTTTATTTCCCGAATATGACTTAAGCCAATCAAACCGCGCTCACGCCGTGCATCTCGCTCCCACATTCACGCTGTCTAGCTCTAAAACAATCACGCCCACTTTTATATTTTTCGGCCGTCCGGAGACTTCTTTCAAATTTCGTCTTATTGATATTGTTTTTAACGTTACTATTGTTTTAATAGTGAATTCATCAAATTTGAAGAGATCATTTATCGCTGATACATCACCATTTCGCCCTGAACTTAGAGTAGAGTTGTGGAAATGAGTATTTTAACCTAAATAACTGCATTTTGTTTTGATAAATGACACAAAATCCCAACGGTTATATGAATTCTACAGTATGACCGGCAACTACTATGACGCAAAAAATAATTATTATTTCAAATTATTATTAATCAAACATTGTTTGTCTTTATTTTACTTTTAATCTAGGTATTTCTATGAAAATAAAGGCGATGCTATTATTTATTTTTGAATGCGCTGATAGTTAATTTAATTTAATATGTATGTTAGTAACTATTTATTTGGTGGATATTATATACTTAGGAACCTAACTAATATAAGCAGCCGATGGTAATTAATTTATACATGCTATTATTTTGTGTTGTTATTCCTTACAATAGTAAACATATAATATTTATTTGGTGGTTTGTAATAAGTTTAATTGTCAATTATAGAAATATATAGATATAATAATATACAGATATATATATAAATAGTTTTTTTTTTTTTTTTTGGAAAAAGTATAAATATAAAATTGTTAGCAAGTACGAGTAAGTACCATCATAAAATATTGGAGAAATGACCGTGACGTCGGTTAGTAATTGAAGTAGTAGATACCTTATAATATATTTTCTCAGAAGTGATTTAAAAAAATTATGTAAGTATGTTCAATTATTAGAATGGTACATTCTTAAATCTTGTGAATTATTCGTTCAATAAAAAAATAGTTAATTACTTAAAAACTATTTTATTACTTAATCCGAAAAAAACCGAAAAAGCGATTGCCTCATGTTATTATTACATACGAACTTGGGTAATTACGATCATTAAGTATTTAAATAGTAGAGGTAATTATTAATAATTATCGTGTAAATAAATATAACATTTGAGGCGCGTACTTTTTGACCACTCAGTAATCTGTGGGCCGTGCAGCAATACGCTACCTACGGTCTTAAATCCCGAACGTCCATATTTTGTCCCGAATATCCATTATTCTGAGAGAGCGCTAAAAATTTCCCGAATATCCACAGTGTGTACTTGTAAATAAAACGCATTTTCTGTGCATTTAATGATTTATACCAGTATATTATTCTTGGAATCTATTATTCTAATGTTGCAATCATACAGTATAGAAAGAATGATTGATACATCTACTGATATTAAAATATATGACAATGAAATTTGTTTTTCGTCTCCTGTAAAATTGACATTTGGTCTATTCGGGAAACAAATCCTATAGCGACGCTATGTTTGCTTAGTTTTTGGACCCTACAAATTATTCTTCGGGGTAGCTGCTTCGTTTGTTACCTATAAGATTTTTTTCAAAATGTTTTGAAATTTTATTTTTCTGACCTCGAGGCGCCTAGTACTTCAAGAGCCCTGGGCTATAACTATAACTCCTTTTCCTATCCAGCCCCGTCTGAGATATTATTTAAAATACCTACCATTATAAATAATGGCGACCATCTTTAGTAATAATGAATATACCTACATCATATTAACAACACTTTGATTCATAGACGGCATCAGAATATTTTACATGTTAATGATAACCACAAAAGTCCGCCATAAATAACTTTACTGTATTTTCCCAAATCGCTTCAGATGTTAACATATTCCACTTGCGTGAATGAGTTTAGGTGGATGTTGTTATATATATATTTTCTAATAGGGTTAGGTCATTCAGTGTGCTCTTTTGATTACCTACTCTGTATAACTATTGTTAATTTGTATAAATATACACATTTCTTTATTTTTTGAACGTCTTGGATTTGTAATTTGTAAACTTTTCTACGTCAAAGTAAATAAAAAAATGTTTTGAATTTTAAGTCTCAAACCAGACATTATAATATGGATAAGCTTGTATTAGATTTAAAAGGCTTAAGAAGCAAAAGAGCGTCACACAGACATTATGCGTCACATCTTTTAGAGCAGTGTTGCCAATTCTAGAACTGTCATACATATAATGTAATTTTTTTCACCAACAAGATCGTTAGCTATTTGCAATACTAATAAATACAATAAGCAAACACATGTGTTAGCTAGCATTCAAGCCAAATTCAAGCTGAAATTGCGGTGCGTTTTTGTTCTGACTATGAAAATAAACATCCATAAATGTTAAAGATTGAATCGACGCTTGTGTAACGTCTATGTTAATAATTCTTTATGATCAAATTGAGTCATTTAGTTTACATTATATTAGTTCATAGGCCATCCATTAAAGCCATACAGCTAGGGCCGCGCCTAGTGTGGTCACGTCCGGGAGCCAACCCAAAATTGCCACCCCTCCCCACACAAATATATATTTTTTAACATAGAATATGTTTATTGGCAGGATATCCCTAAAAAAATCGTAACGCAGAGGTGTCACGTTTTTTGTCAACATTTAATTTAATGTGTATTTTTGTTGTGAAGGGTGGCAGTAATGAACATTTAAAATTAACATTCATTAAAACGAAAGAAAAAGATTTATGGTTACTCTTTAAATTCAGATGCTGTCGTTCAGTGCACAGGGTGAGCCTACACCCATGCATCTAACACCAAAAACTTAACCTGAATATGTATGTAGCTTCTTCGCTTTTTACTCATAATTTAACATTCCAGGTGTTCACACGGGTTCAGTTTACAAAGACTATGGCCTCCTGAAGAATGGCTTCCCTGCCGAAGCAGTGTGCAACGGCTCCGTTCTCGCCGTGAAGACTCACGAGTGGGGGCCGCTGGCTCGGAATCCCTTCAACCGTGCAGTTTTGCTGGTTCGGAACCCTGAACAGTCGATACAGGTGACTTATTATTTTAAATTACATTCATATCGATTGGATCGTATCTCTGTTACGGTCAGTCGCTGTTGATTTGTGGAGCATTTAGTCTTGTACAGTACAGCATACATTTGCACACAAACGAATAAACAATGTATAAAAACTACATATTTATATATTGATACGAACTAACATAATAAATGCCTGTAAACATCCTGTAATCGGCAGTTAGTAAGAAAAAAACTCATACATAATAATATTATAGGTATATATATGTAACATTAAATGAGATGATCGAGGAATGCTAGATCGAGATACACAACAATACAAAGAATTCCACGAATCATGGCACAGTGTAGATATTAAGTAACGTTGCTTGACTCTGCGGGGCTGGAAAGATAGAGGGTAGGTAGTCGGGAAGTAGCCCTTGAAACCGCCTAACCTTTTTTTTTCGCGCCAACCAAGGCCTGAACAAAAACGATGCATGAGTGCGAGTGTGAAAGAAGTATTCGGCACTCTTATAATCTCTGCGACACGCACTAGAGTAAGATATAAGGTCTACATATGTGTGAGTTAGTTTCCAAAAGCATCACCGGCAAATCGTGGTGAATCGCTTCACGTAGCGTCGATAACCTGCGAGCTTGTGTTGCTAAAATTGCTATTTTTTGTGTTGAACATAAAGTCAGTGGTAAATATTTTTAGTTAATTAAGTAGGAAAGATGGTTCTGTGTGTTGTATTAAAATATGGTAGCCGTACTGATAAGCAAGAAGATGGTATTACGTTTCCTAGGTAAGTTGATACATGTTCGTGATAATTTATTTGTATATTATTACTAACTGACCCGGCAAACGTTGTTCTGCCATATAAATTATTTCTAGTGAATATTTTGGTTGTTAAATAAAAAATAACGAATGTATCGTAAGTGTGTGGGGATGGGATCTATGACAGAAAGAGGAATAGAGCGCTGTAGACGATGACCGCCGATAAAAACAAAAAAACATCAGCCATCTATTTTCTCAATTCAAAATGAGTAATGATGTTCATAATCAATGAATTACCTGTAATAGGATCTCGTTGTTTAATGTTTATGCAATATCCGTCTTGTCCCTTCCATATTGGAGAGCGTCCTATGAACGGTGTGTGTCAGCGATGAACTCCAGATTATTGTTTCTTCTTCGAATCACGATTTCTCGCGTTGATGTGCGGTCGCCAACCATGATTCCAGCAATATCGTCAACAACGGTCGCAATGAATCGACGTACGTGCTCTCCAGCTGGTGTTTTATCAGGATTGATGACAATAGCGTGATTATCACTTTGCAATTCGTGCATGTGTGCTTTGAAGAATTTCAATAATTCATTGTGCTCATTCAACAGGGCGTCCAGTTCGCCGACGATGCGCCTGGCATCAGGCGAATTGAGGCTATTGTAGCCGCAACGTACATCCACATGATTGATGTCCTCACCGCCGCGCCGCGCCCATGAAGTAGATTTGTAAAAAATTATGTGGTTCGTTTGGCATTGGCAGCAATGAACCTACTTTGTGGTATACTTGGCCTTTGATTTTGAACGTAGAATGGAATTGTTGACCATTTGCCGCAGTATTGTGAACTATTTCTGTTGCTCCGGACGAAGTCATTTGGAAGCATGAATTGAATGTGCGAATAGACTTCAGGAACAGGTTTGAATCTGGAACCGTGCCGATGAGCAAGCCGTTCAATGGTTCTGGTGGTATCTCAATTTCTGGTAGTTGCACTTTTCCTGATGCGCAACACATCCCGGCTGACTCATGTTTGAATTTGAGCGCATGATAATGGGGACATTCTTTGTCCATAGCACCAATCAGCACTTTTGGATGAGCGGAATATTCAATATCTGGCTCGTACTCGAATGCGAGACGAAGGAACAAAGCGGATGTAAATGTTCGATGTACTTGTTGGCATTGTCGGTCATTTGCTCTGCGTGTGTTAACTACGAACCGGCGCGCTTGGCTCCGTTCCAATTGTCGTTGTTGATTTCGTTCAGTTCGTGCCTCTTGTGATTGAGATGCACGCAATTGCGACATGCTTACACGCACGTTTTTGTTATCTTGTTGGATTTGTTCTTCTGTTCTTTCTGCTCTACTATTTCGCATGTTTGTTGCTTTATTCGTTCGACGGCCCAAATGGCCCCCCTTGCGTCTTGCTGGCATTGTGCACTGTAATACACGCACATAAAAATAGATAAATTAAAATAAATCATACAAAATTTTGCACGCACTGCGTTGTGATATGCCGAATGAAATGTCAAAATGACGCGACGCTTCTCTTGAATTCTTCTTGGACGTAGCGCCATCTGTCATTCAACAACATAAATAATTTCGTTCTGTTTGAAATACGAACGACGGTTAAATTGGTTCATACAAAAATAATAAAATCGCGATTAAAAAATGGGAAGGTGGGGGTAGGAGGGTGAAAATTTGGGGTTATAGGTATTTTTTTATGCCAAATAATAAAAAAAATACAAAAAAAAATTGTCAAAAAATAAAAAGAAAATTTTTCTGGATGGAGATACCCTAATCACCTAGCGGTATGAAATATACTTGTTGACCTATTCTCATACCTAACAAATATACATGAAAAAAATCATAAAAATCGGTCGAGCCATTTCGGAGGAGTTTGACCACAAACATCGTGATACGAGATTTTTATATATATAGAGATATATTTTAATATCAGTGACCTAGTGTTTCTTTAAAATAACTTAAATTGTGGATATCTTTACCTAATGGTTGCATTTTGACCGCTTAAAAATACTATATAACGTAAAAAAATAGAAAATTATATTTTAATTCTGAGTGTCTAGTGCGAGCACTTTGGGCGAGCACTAGCGAAATGGTCTATGGTCTCGAACATTTGTAGACGAATGCGTTCGCTCGCCCACAAACCAAACGCACGGCACGCAGCTTCATTTAGCAATGCAACGGGTGGCGTCTAGATGTATCTATAGTCTATGGCGCCAACCTAGTTTTAACAATAACATGTAATCCCAAATGTTTTGTTACTTCAATCCGTATCTATGTCTTATATCCTGTGTGAAAAGCAAAATATACTCAATATATAATTTCCCCGAATCCGTGGTTTTAACTAAAGTGAAAACAAATCTTACGACATAAACCTTTCCATATCAATATGTATATTATATACAAATGTTTTTTTTGCACTCTGCCACAGATGAAGAACATTTGTGACAATGTAGTGATAAACATGCGACTGTGGACATGCGTGCAGGATTTTTTAAAACTTTATTATCAGAAGTAATGACACAGTGACGTCCCGTTGGGGTAGGCAGATTGAGCCTCGCTTGGGGGTAGCAGTTACTTGAAAGGTGACAAATGAGGATAATCATTTGGTATATATAGAAATAGCTACCTAAACTTAGTGATAATGAAAATATATTCAGCTCACTGGTTGGAAACAAAATGTATTAAGTAACATAAAAGGTTTAACAACTTTTTTGTCAGATTCTCAATGTCTAGTTTACTTCCGTTACCCTTCGATGACATTGGTGACCAGAAATGACACGTGCAGATTTGTGAATAATTACAGTCTAACTTATTAACAAGGTGCACAAGTTACGTTGGCAGAGCGTCTCACATTCCGCTCCTGGTCAAAGATTTTAGTCTTTATCGAAAATAATATCATTACAAATGTTGCCAAGTTTTGTGAAGAAGAAAAGTGACATAGATCGGCCTTAATTCCTCAAGACAGAGCAAATTAATGTATCGACAAAATTGATATATAAGAAGCCACTGTTTTATCAATCCCCACTTTTGGGGAAAACAAGATATTTATAAAGTTAATTTTGTATGTATTAATGGTATATATTTTGTTAGTAATGTATCCATATAACATATTTCTTAGATATTGGAGCCATGAAACAATGATTAAAAAATACTATATAAAAAATGGGGCGGCATTTTGTCTAAGGACGCTACTGAAATGACGTCATGTAATCTCGTGGAGTGCTTTTTTGATTAAATTGTGCATTTTTTTACGATGTGGACTGTCCAAAATACATTTCATTTGATAGCAGTATTTGCAAGTGTGGATAATAACAATCATATTATTATGTTTGTTTGATGATATTCTGTCAGTATGTCAGTTGGTTATATAAAATTATATTGAAAATACACATTTTTATTGAAAGAGGAAACTACGAAACCAGTCACACTAATATAATTATGTAGCGTAAAAATACTGCATATCTAGGTTTTTTTTTTTTGATTGGATATCATTAAAAACTAGTTAGCCCAATAATTATTTCTAATGCTGGCAAATTGTCCCACCATGACGTGTCAATAAATGTTTAAAAATCTGCATGTTGTTATTTAAAAATGATTGGCTTGTATGTTATATTTGAAAAATTATAATATTAACTAAATTATCAGAAATCAACTTTGCTAAAAATAAAATAGCATGAAACATCATTAAAAATAATAAATTTGAGGTAATATTTATTATATTGGTTATCAAAATGTGCTGAAAATGAAAGTCCTTGTCATAACATATTGTGTAAAAAATTATGGATAGAAATTACTAATAATAGAATTTAATTTGTATGGTGATACAAATTATTTTAATTCGCAGCAGTAAATTCAACACTTATGTTTCAATTTATTACATTTTACTCTAACACACACCTATATCATTTAGTGCTTCCAAAAACATTATTATTATTACAACGTTTTTCTTAGGTCGTATTCTTATTTGTCTGTTTGTCCGGTAGAAATCTTGCAATCGATTTTGAACTAACTTCCCGACTAGCTAGACATTTGAAACTTTTTAAATATATCAGAACACGATGCCAATGCATTTTTTTAATACTTTTAGCCATCTTTAAGTAGAATTGAATTCATTTTTATTTATTCTGTTTTGTATGAAAAGTTATTTCGATACCATTATTGGTTGCTAGGGGGCTCTAGCAACTAAATTATTAAATAATATATACATGCGTTACTATGGAAGTCAATATGAAATGACATTTCATTATTCAGTATTTCTATCAAGTACAAATTTTTTTGATCGTTTAAGCTAGTCAAGTCAAGTTTATATGATTTAACATAAAATTTAAAAACGTTGTATATAAAAAGTTCTTTTTATCATGTAATTATTTTTATAATGCTCACATGCAGATTTTGTTCAGACATGATTCCAATCAAACGGAAGATTCACTGGAAGACTGAGGCTTAATATATGAAAGTGAAGCTGACAAAAGAAACCTAGAACTAATGATTACATTAGCTGCAATTGTAGCAAGCCTCACATAATTTTAGTTTCACTAAATCAGTTAATTATTTTATTAATTTTATTTTTAAATCTACAGATATTGCCAAGATTCTAAAATATGGATTTATTACTATTTAATTTATTTTATTGAACTAGTGTGTACTTCTTCTTCTTCTTCTTCTTTGCCCATATCCGCCCCTTAGCTGGAGCATATCGTCACCGTTCAGGCAAAAGTCACCAACCCTAAAAACATAGTTTTGAGATATCGCAATTTGAAAGTTTGAAAATGCAGGAAAAATCAGATTTTAATGTTTTTAAGGTTTTATCTACATTAAATTATTTTCTCATGTCTTCTTAATAATTTCTTTAAGGTAATTTTACTTTTTGATGCTAATTAAAACATCTGGAAGGTTTTGAAGGAGGCAAGGGAGCTCAATTATGGTTTGGTGACTTTTGCTTGTTAATAATCTGAACAATGTTAGCCAAAAGATGGATCAGTAAAACGAAGGATTTTTTTTTTATATAGTCAATAATGTCTATTCACCTATAATGACTTTTGCTTGTTAAGATTTTATCGAAAGTCATTTAGTGAAAAACAAATAATTCGGATTTAAGCAAAATTTTACTAACTAATGTACTGTGGTGAGTTTTGCATCTTAAAGAACATAATTTTACGCTTCGGGTGACATACTCAACTTAAAACTGCCATTTTCAGGGTTGGTGACTTTTGCCTGAACGGTGACGATATGGAAACCACGTGGCGCCTCCAAGAATCCCTGTCGCTCGCCAGTCTTCTTGCTTCGTTCCAGGTCAAACCAGCATCCCGTAGCTCCGCCGTATACACTCTGTAGATTGTATTTAGCGGCCTTCCAGGACGCCGGAATCCGGTCGGCTTGAAGAACAGGAAAGCCAGGTTAAAGTTCTCTTCTGGCATTCGCAGCACGTGGCCGAGCCAGGTCCAACGTCGCCTCTTCACTTTCAGTGTGATGAGAGGCTGCTTGGTACGTTCTCTTATCTCCTCGTTGCTCCTAAAGTCATACCACCGCACACCCAGTATTCGTCGCAAACATCTGTTTTCGAAGCTCAGTATACGGTTGCTCTGAGCCTTCGTAAGGTGCCATGATTCGCTACCGTAAAGCAGCACCGTCAGAATGCAAGCGTCGAATAGGCGGCATTTGGTTTTGACCGAGTACAATCGTGAGTCCCAGACATTTCGCATCGAGTTGAATGTTGCTCCAGCCATTCCCATTCGGATAGCGAGCTCTTTCTGCAAAATGCCATCTCCCGTGATGTGTACCCCCAGATACTTGAAGCTGTCGACGCTCTCGATGCTTTGTCCATCGCTAATCAGAGGGAAATCTGGATCAGGACAGGTGCTATTGCACAAGACGTTGGTTTTCTTCGCGTTGATTTTCAAACCAACGCGAGAGGAGTTGTTATGCAACCTGTCGATTGTCTCTTGAATGCCCTTGATTGAGTTGTCGAATAGGACAGCATCATCGGCGTATTCCAGGTCGCATAGCTTCACCGTGGGGGTAACAGGTATGCCTCGGTCAGGTGGTATTGACTTCCGTAGTATGAAGTCAAAGAGAATGATAAAGAGAAACGGTGCAAGGACACAACCCTGTCTGACTCCGGTCGCGATCCCGAACCATTCCGTGACAGTGTCTCCAATTCTGACACAGCATTCGCTATTCTCGTGCAGGCTTTTGATTATGGCAATGATCTTGGGAGGGATCCCGTATGCTCCCAGTATCATCCAGAGGGAGGGGCGGTGCGGACTGTCTGTACACTGTATAATTTTATAATAATGGTTTTACTAATTACTATATTATAAATGACGATGTAGGAAACAAAAAATGGTTTACTTACACAGAATTAAAGCTCACATTATAAAAAACCATTTAAACAATGATTTGAACAAGACATATAATATTATGTTACATTCATAGATTAAATATAATACAGATGGAGTGAGCTCATGCATTGGGACAGGAAATAACAGTTTATTTTTAATTACTGATTGCATTCCAAACTCTTCGGTTCCGTTCACAGCCACATGCAAGAAATCAACCAACGTTATTTATGACACTTCTATGTTAACTTGACACATATATGGCAGAGGACTGTATTTTGTACCTAATACAATTAGCAACCTTCCACCTTGCATTAGTTACCTTCAAAGATGGTAACTAATGCAAATTAACGTGCAAAAATCATCCATATTCAGTTCAAGATTGTAGTACAAACTTGATTGTCTAGATATGTATGCAATTATTATCAGTACCTTATCGTATGTGATAAATAATAACATTGCATATTATAATAATGACGAGCCGATGACTGAAGTAGTGCAAGTGAACCGATAACCGAACTTATAACCACGTGTATGGATTTACTGCTGACAGTACGTATTATCGCGGCCATAAGATGAAAATGCTTTTGTAAACACGTATTATCGTGCAAGTCGCAGGATTGCATGCGCGGATGAAAAAATTTCAGCAGCCTACACAGCGCAGAGCATTTTTGAGGTTTACCAAATTTACAAATAGCACCATAAAATGACAACAACGCGTCTCGCCTGAAGAATGAGATTGGCGAGACGGTCAGCACTTTTACGTGTAAGAATGTACACACTATTGGTGCCAGTCCCAGAGTAATAATATAAAGAGAGTGGGTATTGTTCGGCAAAATGAAGCCGTGTTTCTTGCGTATAACGCACAGTAGAACCTCAATTTTGTTATTATTAACTTAACTATGAAACGTTATACCACCATATGCTTCTCAGTACACGTCATGCTCGTAGTCATCCAAATCAATATTTACCGGCGACATGTATAGGTCACGCAATGAAAGCTGAAGCCATCCACAGATACGAAAGCTGTGTATATTGGTGTGTTTCTGAGGCAACGGACATTGCACAACGTCTGCGAGAAACAGCCGTTTGTCTTGCTTATGCCTACTTATTGCGCTTATAGCGAAAAGAGGACAACATGCGTATACGTTGATGTTTAGAATATTCCAGACGCTTTTACAGGCTGTTCCTTTATTGATTAGTTCGATGGATCTTTTGTTTGTGAGAGGTCGTTTAAAAGTCGATTTAAACATTTGAAACATACTGTTTGTAAACATTGCGTCTGTGTGAGTATTGTCGTCGCCTCGACTTTGGTGTGCGATCTATACAAAAATTATTTATTCAGCCGTAGAAATTCTATCTTACTCTAACACATATTGCGGAGATATGAGTACCTAATGCTTTCTCACTCGCACTTATTGTTCGTTTTTGTTCAGGCCTTGGTGCCAGTAAACCCATTCACGTGTACAGGCGCTATTGGTAAATTAACCTCAAATTGTAAATGTAAATTCTACATAAATGTTTTTAAAATTCTGTAAATGAGAGCTTTTTTTTATACCATGTTCAATCCTAAGAAGATAATATTATATATTAAATGGAGGTTTTTAACAGATTTTTGTTTTTTATGAGAAATGGACGTTAGCGACTTGCTCAATCTATTAGGTCCACATTCTGGATAGAAATTTGAAAAACAACATGTGAATTTTGCCAAATACAGGATTTGAACCCGGGACATTGTGGCCGTGCGAAATGAGATCTAGTTCTCAAATAATCTTCTTCTTCCGACCATGTCCGATCTTAATAGGATCATATGGGCAGATTTTGTTTTTTACGAGAAATGGATATCAGCCACTTGCTCAACCTATTAGGTCCGTACTCTGACTCATACACAAATTGAAAAAACAATATGAGTACTTGCCAGACCCAGGATTCGACCCTGGGACCCACGACGCAATAGGCCAACGCTTAACATTACCTATTACTATTAAAAGAAAAAAATATTGATATTTAGTGTTTGAAGGAGCCAAAACATTCAAATATGAAAATAATAATAACTTTTATTACATCATTTCCATGGGATATAATCCGACATTGGGAATAAAATGTTTATAACTTTTCAGACAAAGATTAAATACTGTTTCACACAAAAATAGTTATGTATATATTACAGTGATGTGTAACCTGGTCCCTGATATCTGAATATGTACAGTATAACTCCTATTTTACGTTTTTTAAGGGACTGAAAAAAAAAACCTAATTGGAGGGAAAATGTAAAAGGGGGGTATTCAAAAAAAGAACATTTAAATTTTATGTTTCTAAAAAAATAACGTTTTATTAAAAAACAACATTCAATTTAAATTTCTATTGAAATTTTTTTTATTTTTTATTTAAAAAATCTTGTATATTAGTTTGTTGCATTTTTGTTTTTTTGTTATGTACCTAATTCTCTTTCAAGACTATATAAACATTTAAAAAAGTCATCTTGAATATCAGCAAAGCTTGTAAAGTAGGTTTTTATACCCTCGATGAACCTCATTGCTTCTTCTTTTGTTGGAATATCAACCTCTTCTTCATCAGACAGTTCTTCAGCAGACAAGTCTGCTGGTGTTAAATGACTGTCAACAATGTCATCAACTTCCACTAAGTCTGATGTCATAACATTGGAGTCAAGGTTTACATAATCCTCCAGGGGTTGGTCTGAAATCCTTTCCCAGCCTTCTATAACATCACACTGGATAAGCGCGCGTAACTCGCATATTTTGAATATTTCCGACGTAAATCGCGGGTAAGAAAAACGTAAATGCGGGTATTAAATGTACTAAAATACATCGGGACTGAAAAAATTACACGCAATTGCCGGGAAAATGTGAATTCCGGGCACGTAAAAACGAGTTTATACTGTACTATCTATAGAGTATATACGGTGAAGCTACGGGATGCTGGTATGACCTCGAACGAAGCAAGAAGACTGGCAAGCGACAGAGATTCTTGGAGGCGCCGCGTGGTGTCCATAGAATCCAACAAAGGGACGGATATGGCCAAAGAAGAAACCTGCTCTTAATTGATTTTCTAATTAAGTCACAATTACTTGTTGAATCTTCAGCATGTCAATTATTAATGTAGGTGTTATTTTATTTTATTTCATCAGGCTGAATTCAATCGGCAGAGCGGTGGCCATATTGGATTTGCTTCGCCCGATAGGTACAGACGCACAAAAGGAAAATGTAAGCAAAATGTAATTCATAATAATTTCAGTTTTATTATTATAGAATGCCTATGCTAAAAATGTGCAGCACTCGTTTATATTGGTTTCAAATCTGATTTTGACAGTCAAATATTCAATTGTGAAAGAATTTTTAAATGAAAATGTTTGAAAACCACTGAAGGATAAATTGATTGAAAATATTTTAATAAACGAAACGTTAATGAGGTACTTGATATATTACCAAAAATTAAAACCCTTCATGCTTTGCTACAGCCACCATCTTGGAAAATGGTAACCGATTTAAAATGTAAATTAAAACATAAGTAATGTATGAAATTCACAGTGAATTTAAAAGTCTTTTGACAAAATCGTCGGTTTAATAACTATAATTTTAATTCAAAATTCCGTTGCAGATGCTTATTAAAAATAAATGTTGGTATCTATTTTTTAATGATTTTTTTTTTAAATTGTCGTCCATTTTCCAAGTTGGCGGCCATAGTACATAAAAATATATAAGTGTTTTATGGTATATTATTACTGGGCACTAGCATTAGGCGTAACATGCAAAGCCTTCTCTTTGGGAAAATTATTTTCAGGAAAAGGATTATTTTTACCTAATATGACTTGAATATTTGACCTTCCACCAAGGATTGATTATTCGGCTCTCGTAGTCCAGTCCATAAGGCGCTGGCCTTTCATCCAGGGGCTCCGGGTTCAATTCCCAGTGAGGTGACAAAATATTAATGTGATTTTCTCAAAGTCTGGGTGTTTGTGTTTGTTTCTCTAAAACTACTCTCATTGGGCCTTATGGTCTGTTGTAGTGTTAAAAAGAATAAAAAAATAACAGTAAAAGTATTGTCAGCTTTTACGTTTAATTTTCTTAAATTCAAGTATACCTAAGATGAATCGAGCTACTTCATTACTTATTATTGTTACCTGTCCTATTTTTCCAGATTGGCAGCGATTCGTGGCTGAAAAGCTGATGGCCTGGAGGCAAATGAATCTAGACTGGCTTTTCAACTTCACGGGGCCCGTCCATGTTATATTTTACGATGACTTAGTTAGAGACGTAGAGAGGACACTGAGGAAAGTTTTAGACTTCTTGGAGTTCCCGATAGATGAGGTGAGGAAACGATTTTTATTCATTGTTTAATCCAAAGCCAAAGGGGATGTCACAGGTTTATAGCCCGGGGTGGTCCCTGGATTTCTCTTGAAACTCTGCCTTTTTTGTTTCAATCGCGAAAAGTGTTAAGAAACCTTTTCTATATTGAGGGAGCTTAAATATATGAATTAATGAAGATTAATAAATTAGTCATTTCGCATTGAAGATTATTCAGTATCAAACTCGCATGGTTACCACTCGCATCTGTCAAAAATCCCAAACATTTTCATAGGACAATTATGATCAAAAAGGTGTTGTTACAAATGAAAAATATTGGACTATTTTCTGATGATTGTACCAGATTAAAATAACTTACTTAAAGCGTTAAAGCTCTTGGCATATTGTTTGACTCAACATTATCTTTTTACTCATACATCACTTCTAAAGCAAGCTTCTAAGATTCATCATAAGAAGCCATTCTCGAATCCAAATGTGTAGTGTCTACCTATCTTAGTGTCTATTATATTATTAAGTATTATTCTATCTATAAAATATCCAAAATTATGTATGATTTAATGGGATAATTTTAGATATTTTATAGATATACAAATATTTTTTGACAATTACCTATTATGGTTTGGTTTTCGCAGGGTTTAATTGAATTTTAAAACTAACCAACATCATCTGTAAATTGTAGTCTTAGTTAAATGAAAACATATACGTATGACTGACAAAGTTTAGTATGTACTATTTATGGCGGATCTTAACAGCCTACCTCCACCCTTCGCCACTGGCGTGCCGTAATACTTAAATCGCAAACAGCCCCATGACGTAGATATCAATATAATATAGAAGCCAAACAGTAGGTACCATTCTTTAAACGATGACAACATTAACTTGTTTTACTCAGTCTGCCCACCCCACAACATCTGCTACTGTAAACATTCATAACCTACAAAACATGAATATTATGCTAAATTTTAGTTTTTGTTTTATGATATATGTATCTATAAAAATATAATATTGAATGATCCAAAAGCAAGAAAATTACATGCCAATTGATTTAAAATGTAATTATGAATCTACATATTTGTTTCCAGGAAACATTTCAATGCGCTTTAGAGAGAAGAGAAGGAATATACCGTCGCAAGAAGCGGCTGCTGAGCTTCGATCCTTTCACCCCCAACATGCGGAAGGCCATCACTTTCGAGATGGAGAGGGTCTACGACTTAATCCGCCGCAGCCAGGCCCTCTACGGTCCACAACTCTCCACGCCATTTAGATAACACATTGTTAGACGGATAATTGACAAGTAGACATGTTAATGTATTACAAACCAAATCAACAGAGGGTATTAATGTTAATATTAATCAAGGTTATATTAAGCTTGCACTGCTCTGTCTAAGTTAAGGATAAATCAGTTAAACTAGGGTTACCATAAGTCCTCTTTTCCCTTGATGTGTCCCTTTTTGAAGAGAATATGGCAGTAAAAAAATATATAGGTATGGATACTTTTAAAGTATTTTTGTTTTAACTTTAAAACCTAACCTAACATTACCCACGTTATGCATCATCTCGTCACCGTTCAGGCAAAAGTCACCAACCCTAAAAACATAGTTTTGAGATATCGCAATTTGAAAGTTTGAAAATGCAGGAAAAATCAGATTTTAATGTTTTTAAGATTTTATCTACATTAAATTATTTTCTCATGTCTTTTTAATAATTTCTTTAAGGTACTTTTACTTTTTGATGCTAATTAAAACATCTGGAAGGTTTTAAAGGAGGCAAGGTAGCTCAAATTATGGTTTGGTGACTTTTGCTTGTTAATAATCTGAACAATGTTAGCCAAAAGAAGCATCAGTAAAACTCACCATCCATAGTAAAGTGACTTTTGCTTGTATATTTATAACGAAGGATTTTTTTTTATAGAGTCAATAATGTCTATTCACCTACAATGACTTTTGCTTGTTAAGATTTTATCGAAAGTCATTTAGTGAAAAACAAATATTTCGGATTTAACCAAAATTTTACTAACTAATGTACCGAGGTGAGTTTTGCATCTTAAAGAACATAATTTTACGCTTCGGGTGACATACTCAACTCAAAACTGCCATTTTCAGGGTTGGTGACTTTTGCCTGAATGGTGACGATCTCTTCTAATGACACGTATATGGTAACCCTAGTTAAACTCATCGCTTCCGAGTATAATTAGTAATTGGTGCAGATAGTGTTAATACACTTACCTTTAAAAATGATATATCAACCTTTGCCGAAAGTTCATTTAATTCTAATAACTTAACCCTCTATCAATTATTAATAACAGCTTTATAGTAGTTTATTCATTTTACACACAGCGCACATTATAACTACATCACTTAATTGCTTTCTTCGAGTAGGTATAACATTATCAATTTACTGAAGTCATAGAAAGTTTTCGGTTGAATGAATTATACTATATTACCGTCAGCCCATTGCTTGAAATCACCGGGTGACATTTTGTTTAACTCTGAGATATTAATCTTTAATTGACTTTTCATTATTCAATCGACTAATGTTTTAATCCTTACAATTTAAGAAGTATCCTCCAAATACTAGCGACACTCGTTTCCGCTGTGTGTGCATTTATTCAATTAACCACAATTAAAGCAAATATTATCTTATTATTAACCATTAATTTATATTGTGCAATGAACAGTTTTCATACATTCACCATTGTATTCATAATTAAAAATGATTTTAATAATTCATATAAAATCCTTGATTTTAAAATGCCAACATTTAAGATCAACGAAAGTGACATTGCCATGTTGTCATCGTACATTGCATCATCTATGTCAGGCATGTCCAACGCATCGATCCAGGGATTGATGTTGGTCGATTGCAGCGCAGGCCCATGGGTACTGAGTCATGAAAATGTAAAATGCGCTATAGTATAACATGATTTTATTCAGATTTTGAAGGGGAAGCATTAACGATTCCTTTTTTTATTTCCTTAACCAGCTTATGTGAAAGTCGTTCTCAAATTTACCATGAGGAAGCCTGTGTCATTTCGTTACGTCACTTGATTCATATTGCATCACTCACCGCCTGCCACAGGAGTGAGTGAAACAGAAAATGTGAATCTTTATGCTTTTAACTGAGGCGTAGTTTTCTCTTCCAGTCGCGCAGTAGTTGTAGTTGAAGAATGACAATGTAGATCACTGTTAGTTTTCATTCTGGAGAGCCTATTGAAGTTGGACATGCCTTATCTATGTATATAATTCATAATTCATTAATTTTCCACAACATCGTTTCCATACATTCTATGCATCAGACTCTGTGTGTCAAATGGTGACTTATTTTTTAATACGTATAATATGTTGAAAGTCATTATCTTCTATTATTACAGAGTAGGTAAATAAAAAACTATTATTGAATATTCATAATTTTAAAACATCTCATGCATATACCCACACACTAGAAAAAATCATTTTGTACAAAAAAATACGACACCCGACAGCTGGAAAAGCATACTGTACATAGGATACAGGATCATGTCCCGTCGGATGTCGTATTTTTCTAGTGTGTACCTATATGCATGAGATGTTTTTAAATTATGTATATTCAATATATAAATTTTACATTCTCAAATTCAAATTGTGTCTTATTTGTTGAATAAAAAAAATAGTTTATTAAAAACTATTATAATAATATCATTCAAACAGAATATCGGAATTGTCAATATAATAACATGATCAAAAAAGGCTAGTCTTTTCATATTCCTGAGTGAAATCCGTTCAATCAACGTGGAGACCGATTAAATATCAATTTCAGTGGTGTGCGCTAAATAGATGCTGTGGATGCAGAGTGTAAATATGTCCACTAACAAACGACACTGCACGCTACTGATAATTTGGTGTACTGATTTAAACACATCGATCGCATAATATCATGACGGCCTCTCATGAATTAAAAATAATAAAATTGTCCGACAATAAAACATAATAGTAAAAAAAAAATACCAGCTATGAACGCTAATAATAAATTTGCTAAAGCCATTATAAATATTTAAAAATACAACAGGTGATGTAATATTGTGAATGTAGTATAACAAGGTTGTAAGTGTTGGATCCATCACCGTTTATAACTTTGCTATTCTAAGTTTATAAAATAAATAAAATAATATTATTACGTATTTTAAATAATATCATGTATTGACTTTTCAGTTAGGTAATTGTATAAAATGTATACATTATCTTCCGGAGTAGTCTTCATGTTAAATATACTTTGATTAAGAAGCATGCAGTCATGATAATCCAATAGAAGCAATTTAAAGATTGCATTGCTCTCCACTGTCTTTGCCTTTTCGTGAAATTCTGGTTTCATCCATGGACTTTGATTAAATCTATTTAGCAAAGCCACTGATCCATAAGTGTTGTTAACGGAGACTTGCTATAATCACCATTCATCATTATCAGTGGCAACGTTCCACTGTTGGGATGAATGACACTTCTAGTTACTTCCACTCTTCTCGGTTTTATCTAACACGTACTTTCAACAAGCATGATCTATGCTGCGGGCTTCCCATCATCATTTTGTGACTTGACCATTGACCATTGTATGACTACGCTTATCAATTCACCGGTCTATCGCCATTTCATCACATTGTCTACATCCGTATCCATTGGTTTCTTTTGTGATATCACTATGAGCTACATGACTACTGTACGACAACATCTTCTTGGCTACATGAAGGAAGGCGCTGTTGTCGACTAAATAGGAGGAGCTTGTCAGTTTATAATGGAAGTGCGGTTAAAAATGGGAGGAGCATGTTAGTTCACAGTTTTAACACGTAGCCAAGAAGATGTTGTCATAGAGTACTCGTCATATTTTGATTTGGGGAATATATATTCACACAATAAAATAGACTGTTTTCACTAAGCGCCGACAACGTATCAGATGAAAGTCACATCGGAAATGAGCGACATCTTAGCTATGAAAAGAAATACTTCTCGTTTGTCAATATTATAATTAATTTATATTTTAACATTGAACAGATTTTTATCGGTAAATTGTACGTAAAACATTTCACCGTGGCACAGTTCACTGTGCGCTTTTTTATCGGAAAGAGATGACCGTATACTATACGGTCTCCAATTTTATTAGATTCAATATGAACATCAATTCAATTTTCATGGCTGATTTTGGCAAAATTCATGAATTCAAGAATAAAAACCTAACAAATAATGCAGTACTTATATCAGCTATTTTCAAAAATTTGTTTGCTGCTGGCTTCTTGTAAAGTGTAAACCGACAAGAACCGTGTTTTATTTAATGTCAGTACCATACGACCCAAAGAGGTTGGATGGTCTTTAATACACAGCCATATATTTCCGATACAATATTTCACAGTGAATGTGATACGCACTGCATATGTACAAGTTTCCGGACACGATTTTTATCTTCTATTAATTTTATTGATATGGATTAAAACGACAATTGCTACAGTAACGTTATCCTTTATTTGACAGATCTGAAATATGTTGACGTCTCGCGCAATAGCCTGATGCTGTCGTAGATTGCCAGGGACTAACTATTTTCCTCGGTGAATTATTTTTTCAATATGTGAATTTCGTACTTTTTCTATGTTGCAAAATACTAGTTGTCAAAAATAAGTTTAGGTACTAATATTTTTTTAAATATGAAATGTTAATTTTTAGTTCATGTGAAAACTAGAGTCATTGAGAATTTTATTGAATTTGATGAAATTTAATTTCCACCTTCTCTTGATTTCTCTTACACTTAAGTATCCATGTAACGGTAGCACACATTGGTTGTACACACTATGCTTCCGGCACAGTGGCAGGTCACTTTTGAACATACTATTCAGACTTCCAAACGCTCTACACATATGTTTTCCCAAATATACGTCATAGTTCTGTTCGATTTGAGTGGACTTCATATTCATTTGATGGGTGACTTAATCGGTTTATCATTACTTTGATCTTGGAGATACTTATCTTCAAACCGACTTTGCAGCTTTGATTTACAAGCTTCCGTATCAAGGATGCAGTCAGGACTTGTTTTTAAAATATTCAAAATGCTCTTCCCGTTTATATAGCAGATATCCCTGCAATGGCAACATAATTATATTTATTTACATCCAATCTGTTTTAATTTCCATGAAATGCACAATAATATTATAAAATTAAGTATTATAATAAAAATGTACTTAGTAATTAAAAAAAGTGTTTGTTCTAAATGTTTATTATTCAAAAAAATGTATCAATAAGTACTCTAAAGCTGTTTTTATGTTGTAGATAAATGCATTGTTATTTGTAATAATAATTGTTTTTTGTTATCTAATATAATTATTATTGTTCTAAGTTGACGGGTATTAATTATGGCCTATTGTTATTGAAGAGAATTATAAATAATTTTCAAAGCGACATCTGTTATAGATAGGTACTTACTATTATAATGCTTACTTTCTTTGACTTCTAAAAATGGTGCTTCGTTCTATATAATATTATTACTAGTAATTATTCATAATACTATACGTATTGAAGTCTTTTGCTCAGTCTTTGCGACCATTTTTTTTTTCAATTATTAAGCACAACATAATTTTGTACAAATTTTAATGAATATTTATTTTATTACTTTTAACAATACTACATAAATGTATAAAAACCTGTCTAATGTATTAATTTATTGATCTGTAAATGTGGCAATTAAATTATAATATCTTGATATAACCTAACCTGACACAAGACAGAATAATATAAATATTTTAGGTTAGGTAATTCTGTCATATTTTACAGCATTGCAACACAACAACATGTGACAGAAATGATAAAGTATGTTTCAATGGTGACTTTGTTGAAAAGATCTACGACTTAACATACAATTTCTTTACTGATATAAACATTGTGCAAGCTGGTAGAGTAAAAACTCTTTTAGACGTTCCGATTTCGTTTGGTGTCAATTTGATATTGGAATGTGTGTAGTCTTGTCGGTTTACAGGTGATGTAGGGTGTGCCAACCAAATCGAGACGTGTGACTTCAATTTTTGTGCAAGATGACACATTTTTTGTTCCATACATTTTACTTACCTTCATTAATAGTTAACGACGCTGCTATGTATATAGTGGGATTACATTTTTTTGTTTTTTCGATAGAAATTGTAAGCATGTTTTATCCTATTCAGGAAGAAAGCATCAACTAACAATATTAAAACATCTGGAGGCATCACCATATTGCTGTATTAAAGGAGCAAATAATAACACCCAACGAAATCGAAATGTCTAGAACAGGGTTGGCGAACCTTTTTCTACTAGTGTGTCAAATTTAGGATAAAAACCTTGAAAAAAAATGTAGTTGCGTGCTGTATACTTGTCTATACACAATGGTTTATTGTAAATTTACCTACATTTAAACACTTAATACCTACACAAAAAAAAAACAATTTTTGTACAATATTTGTGGCTTGTCTGATGTCAATAATTTATTGAAGGTTTTTCTAAGATAACTGAAGACACGGCTTATAAAAGAATT
Organism: Rhyacophila brunnea; assembly: GCF_057557595.1. Lineage (NCBI taxonomy): Eukaryota > Metazoa > Arthropoda > Insecta > Trichoptera > Rhyacophilidae > Rhyacophila > Rhyacophila brunnea. Next base: position 13,577,553 of record NW_028232893.1, on the reverse strand, counting down.
CTACAGATCGACTGCTTAACCTGTAAACCAGCCAACTCCACTTTTGACCAACAATGGGAGTTTGATGGCATATTGTTTTCTATGCTCACACAAAATTTAAAATTCCTAAGCCTATAAATAAATGCGTTATCGTTCTTCACACAAAACACCCAACTGCGGGTGCCAAATTTCCAATAGCGTAAATGGAACAACTCCGTTCTTTATATAAATTTTCTTTATATATAAAAGGCAAGCTAAAATAGTGTATTAATTCATAGTGCAGCTTATTTGTAAGAAAAGTGTATTTTTGGAATCGTTAAATTCCACTCGATAGTTAAATTATTAAGTTTTTTCTCCTTCCTGAACAATTTGCCCAAATGGAGTTAGCCGGTTTGCTGATTAAGCAGTCGGCATGGTTCAGTCAAACCATTACAAAAGTGATGATAGGGAAAGATGGAGAAAGGTGATTCAGAATTCTGCAGTTCTATTTCTATAGATGTTGTAACTCTCGATTTATGTCTTATGAAAGAATTGTCTATGGAAACAGTCTCCGGGTAGTTAGTTACATTAAAATGATATAACCATAATGGTGGTGCCCAGGATTAAGCAAGTACAAGTGACACGTAATTAAAAAATGAGCATTTTTTCATGTACCTACATATTTATGTGAAATAAGATTCAAACATGTAACATTTTGTATAAAATATTATTATTGTTTTCACAACAGTGTATATTATTTCCGGACAAGGTGGTTTTGCCTCCAAGCTCTGTCAGCTTTATTAAGCTTTCAGCACAAATTTAAAGAGCACCTAACGTTCATTACGCCACAGTATACGCCTGAATAACGAGTGTGGAAACGTGGCGGGTGGTGGACGGAAGAGCAAGTATTAATAGTTACCAGAATAATTTTTGATTACATCAATTATGTCAGTAATAATCAGTTACAATATAAATAATTACAATCGCATAATATATCACTTTGAAATCATAAAACACTAGATTACATCACACGTCCGATGAGGTTGTGGTAATAGATTTTTGTTTTTGCGAGAAATGGATGTATTAGGTCCATACTCTGACTCCAAATACCTTGTGAATTTTGTCAGTCCCGCGACACAAAAACAGTCTAAACACTCTAAACTATATCGCTTGAACTTATTTATTTCTCGGCACATCAAATATTTTATATAGCATTAAAATGATGCCAAATATATATGTAGATACTCGTATATTTGTATATTTGTGATTATATGTTGTAGATATTGATAAAAATTATGCGTCTACCATTAGATATTAATATAATTATTTTGTAAAATAATATCTTTGTCAAAATTGTTGTGTAGTACCAAATATTTGCTTTTAATACAATTGACATTATAATTACAAATGTATTTTTAATTTGCTATGCAGATTAGTAAACACAATGTCATCAACGTTGCTAAAACAAAAGGGCATAAGGGGCATTATGGCAATAATAAATTGTTTATGGGGATAGATTATTAATTAGAATGTCATCTTCAGCGTTCCTAAAGTGTTATTCCATGACAAAGTTACGACAATATAAAATCTTATTTCAAGTTGGTCTCGCATAAATTACCACCCTGCTTTTTGATTTAGCAATTTTGACATAATGTAATAAAGATGCTTGAAAAATCGATTTCCATATCGCCACTCTATCTTGTAAAACTCATAAATCTCATCAAGAGATTTTTATTGGCTATTCTAGTGTTGTTGAATACTTAACTCTGTGTAAAATTCTTGCAACTATAAAGCCGCATTGAGACCAAGCGAGCGAATGTTTATTCTTCCCCCACTCCAGCGAAATTCTTGTTGACACCATCGACCAGCGGTCGGCAACCCAAATGCATTGGTGTGCCACAAAACAAGTAATTCAAAGTACTGGACACTCAGCGTGGCACTGAAATAAAACTAGTAAATCTAATTATCTAGTAAATCTAAATCTAATTATCTAGTAAAACTAGTTAATCTAATTATCTATTAATTTTATGCACATTGCCGAATTTTCTTCAGTTAAACGATTTCGATACGGGTTTATAATATATTTCATAATTGAGAATGTTTTCTCACAGTAGTACGTTGTACCGAAAACACTCTAAAGAGCGAATGCGAGATTTTTGAGGCGTGCCACCAAAAATCCTTTTGCGTGCCAACTAGTGGCACCCGTGGCATAGGTTGCCGAGCGCTGCCATAGACTAAGAGGCCATCCATGGACTGAAACCGTATGCGGTTTAGATTCGTGTGCCTTGATTTTTGTTCATGAAAATATATTTTCACTAAATTTGTAAGTGTAAGTGTATGGTATAAACGAATACGATCAGATACTTATAATATAGTTTGTGAAAATATATTTCCAAGAACAGAAAAGATAAGCTTAGTATGGCACACGGTTCCAAACCGCATACAGTTTCAGTCCATGGATGGCCTACAATGTAGTTACATTTAGTTTATATCATAACACCTTTATTATCTCCTGAAAAATAAGGTTGTTTTGGATTTTTGGGGCTTACAAGGTAGACTGATAATATAACACACAATTTAAACATGCCACCATATCATAGAAAACATATTTATAACGTATTTTTAAATAAAACCATATTATGTAACCTACGGCCAATACTTAATTATGTCAACCTAGTTTAGTTAGATGACAATGTAATATTTATTATTGTTGAGTATTCAAATAATTGATGGAAGTGAATTTTGTTTCGCTGTGCTTCCACGAAAAAGACACTACATATATAGGTAAAAAAATCTGAATAATATTTATAAAATTAAAGTTTGTCATAATAATATTACATGTATGTATATATGTGTCGCTAGATTTCAAAATCAGCCAAGTCCATAATAGATGAATAGGAGAAAAACAGCTTTTTGTTTTCTCAAATACACAGTCACACGGGTGAAAGTTTATATTATTTCGAGTATAGAATATTTAAAATCAATAAATTCCACATGTTGATAATGCAGAAATGTTAGAAAGCAGTAGTTCTTCAGCAGTTCACAAAAAAGTCAAAAATGCCTAAAGGTGGACATGGCTGATTTTGAAATGTAGCGACACATATTGTCTCATATATTCTGTCTGTCACAAAGATGGTGAATCTTCCAGTTTCCTCTCTCAGTTTCCGTGGGCAACGGTTTTGAAGACGGAGTATTTTCATTATATTATAACCTAAACAAAAGTACACAAAGCGCACCACGCAGATTGTTCTCACATATCGATTGCACATTTTGCTTACATGACAAACTTTAATGCGTATTATTGTGCTACAGACATAATTATTACAATAACATATTCTTTAACATGTGTTTAAGTTTATCCTATATTTCTCCACACTCGAGATTGATCATTATTACCACACCTGTGGGTCTATTCTACACACAAGGTGGCTATCGACGGCTAAAGTGATAAATATTATCACTTTATCATATTTATCTATTGAGGCGTTTAAGTACTACTGTCAAAACAGTCTGTCCCGCTCTAAAAGTTAACGCAGTCAAGAGAGGCGCTGTTTGACAGTTTAGACGGTTTACTTTTTGTAACAATTAACGACCTCAATATATAAATATGATAAACTACCGTCAATAGCCGCCTTGTGTATAGAATAGCTCCGCTGGTGGGGAAGGCATTAATTCTGTGTTCCCTGGTTAAATGGAATTAAACCGAAGATTGATTGCAAAGTCAGTTCCATTCATCAGCCGTCATTTTTTATATTTTAGGACTAATATTAAACATATTTTTTTTTAAATTTTAATGACGTTATGGACATTTTATTTCAATATGCTTTTTACTATTTCTAATTGTTTACTAATATGTTTGGAAAAAGAAAATATTCTATTTGCAGTCCTAAATGTGCTTGACAATGATTATTTCAAAATGGCAGAATATGGAAGACACCGACATTGACACTAATAGTCTCATATGGAGTTCAGCAACATCCACACCATGCTTCAGAATAATAGAAAAAATTATATGAAGAGTGGGTATTATAGTATCATTACAATAAAGCTAAGTTTTGAAAATACTGTGAATTATCAACAACTCATTGCTATTATTGGAGCAATTAATATCTTGTTGAGGTAATCCTGGTAAATGATAGTAAGCAGCCAAATTGCAGTGGCGAAGGGTGTAGGTAGGCTGTTAATATTCGACATAAATGGTGCACACTAAATTCTGTCAGTCAAACGTATATGTTTTCATTGAACTAAAACTACAAATTGCAGATGGTGCTGGTTAGTTTTCAAAATTCAATTAAACCTTGCCTACACCAAACTATAATAGTTTAGAAATTTGAAGCTGGTGATTTTGAAATGAAATTGAATTCATTAAATTCGCCGGAAACAGAAAATTTGGGCAAGCAAAGCTGATTCGTTGGAATTAAAAATTGGGCAACAGAAAGTCTCAAAATAATATGATAAAAAGAACTTTTTATATACGTTTTTAAATTTTCTGTTGAATCATATAAACTTGACTTGACTAGCTTAAACGATAAAAAAATTGTACTTGATAGAAATAATACTGAAATGTCATTTTAAAATTCCATATTGATTTCCATAGTAACTTACGTATAATATATATTAATAATTTAGTTGCTAGGCCCCAGACCCCTAGCTAAGGGCTAAGTAACTGAAAATGAATTCAATTCTACTTAAAGATGGCTAAAAGTATTGAGAAAATGCATTGGCACCGTGTTCTGATATATTCTAAAAGTTTCAAATGTCTAGCTAGTCGGGAATTTAGTTAAAAATTGATTGCAAGATTTGTACCGGATAAACAACCACCGGACAAATAAGAATACGACCTAATAAAAAAGTTGTCAAAAATTCGACGTTTAAACAGATTCAGCGGAAAAAATTGGTTCAGATGGGTTAAAGAATATATTTCTGGATTTGAGAATTCTCAACTCTCGAGAAACAAAAAAAGTCGAGAGATCACAAGCTCTTAGAAGGATTTCATATAGGCCAACGTCGACAAATATCCATTCTGAAAGAAATAAACATATGAGAGAATGTCTCTCTAAAATATGTCTCCAGAGAGTTGTATGGATTCCAATATTTTTAATCCATTATTTGAGTCCCAAGAAATTGAGTGGGATCCTGAACCCTGGATACCGGGATTGAAAATCATTGTCTCACCGTAACTGATTCTCCAAATCGTTAACTGTATTTACGTTTGTAATAATTATGTAGGTAATAAAATAATGAATTTACAGATAAATCTACACTAAAAAACAAGAGCTAGATTAAATTAAAGCTAAATTTATTATATCAACATAACAAATAAAATGATTATGTCTTTGTATCCTATAACATTGGCATAACTTCATAATCAAAATGTCAAAGTGGCTTCAATAATAATAATCCAATAGGGAGTGGCATATACATAATATGTTAACTAAGCAATTACCCAACAAAACTAAATGAGTTTTCTTATAATAAATACATTTTTATAGGTATTATCATATAAGAAAAACCGAACATAGGTGACTATTATAACATTAAAAGAATAAATTATAATCGGCCGTTTTCGATATCAGGATGTGTAGCACTTTTATGAAACAGAAATTAAAAAAATATATAATAAACACGTGTGTTAAAGAAAACTAGATCATGGACCAGTTTTAATTTTGCACACGTCATTATCCTTGTAAAGTTTGACAAATGCGGGAAATTTGCAAAACAACTTTTTTCCAACTGTTTTGACTATTTTTCTATGATAAGATTTATTTTGTTTTTAATTTTATACGTATTTTAAATTTCGTTTAAATCAAATTGTGGGTTACATTTTTGTTTTATAATATATATCTTATAAAGTATAATCATATTACAATTTATATTCAACGGCATTATTTTAATACATGATTTACTATTCGACGTGTCATTAATTAATACTGGCGATTGCTTGTGATTTTAAAAACTTACAAGCAATATCCGCTATTTCAATGAAAACAAAATACGTATGACTGACAAAGTTTAATGTGCAATATTTATGTAGTATCTTAACAGCCTACCTCCACCTTTTGCCAATGGTATGTTCTGATAATTTAAACAATATTTTTTTTTTTATTCTTTACCTACCTACCAATCTAAATTTTGTCATAATTTAATTAATGTTATGATTCCATTTTTTTAAATATTTTGTTTCTGGATTGAAAAAACAAAAGAATTCTAATCAGCTAGGAAAAGAAAACAAAAGTGTGGTATAATTTAATCAACTCTTGATCACGAAACAGTAAGCTGAATAAAAATTAATTGTCATTTATAATATAAACACTATACTATTTACTAAATAAAATATAATTATGTCTGAGACAAGTGTCGAACGTGGGATTTGCGATGTGGACAATCAGGAAAATATGGCGAGTGGGACTCCAGCAGATGCCAGAGCCAAGGAAAACCAGGTGACGGAAAAGATGGCAAAACAAATCACGCAGGCAAAGAAAGGTGGAAGAAAGAAGAAAGGCAAGAAAGGAAAGGCTGGACCGTCCCCATCAGGAACTGGACCCGCGATAAAGAAACCCAAGCGTAAGGGGCGTAAAGCGAAGAAGGGAAAAAAGAAGTGAATATGTATTATAATCAATCGATCAAACGAAGACAATGAAAAAATTCCTTGTAATTATATCATTATTCATGTTTATTACATTATAATATGTATTACTCCTGTTGCATTGTAAAAAATTCCTGTTACCTACTGAATATTTAAAATATAAACAAAAATTATATAGTATTTTGTAAATGTAAAATTGGGTTTTATTTTTTACTAATTGTTTATCTATCTATATATTGGTACACACGCAGCATAGATTGAGTCTGAAATATGTTGTAAAATTTTATGCAGTAGGTACTGCACAGATAATAGGAATGAGAGCTCCTTTGATGCAGTTTAGCATTGTAATTGAGTAGAGGATTCTAGATAACCAATTTGTGTCAATGAAATTCTAATTTATATTCTGTAAACGAGGTTTTATCCTGATTACTGTTCAAAGAAACATTAAATAATAAAAATCCGTGAATTTTCTCATTTGTTCATATTATTATTGTGACGTTAGTAACAGTCGACATCTTTTGTTTTCGAATGCCAAGTTCATTTGTTTTACAGCTACGGGATCGTCAAACCTACGCAAAAATAACTCACTGAATAATCGAATGATAACAAAAATCAATAAATCATGGAAAAATTAAGGTTATGACGATATATTTTTTAAAAACAGTTTATGACTTTTCTAGCGGGTTTATTAAAAGAAGTCTTCGATATATGTAGTTTCACCTTGAATTTGGCATATATTCATTATTATTAGCTGATAAGCAATACATTTCTTTGAATTATATCAAAACAAATTTATACCTAACACTACTTTTTATTTTTAATAATATCTCATTTAGTTATTTTATTCGGATTTTTTGACAACATGTTCATAGATGATAATAACAAATACGGTGAGCATAAATGTGATATATGGAAGAAAATTATATCTTGAATGTGAGAAAAACTTACATACACATTAATATCATAATATTTATCACTATTTGTTGGCGCCGAACGCTTCATATTTCTTAATGCAGAGAACATAGTTTCAGCCAATCTGTACTTTTTGGTTGCAAAAGGTGGGGAGATTTTTTTTGCTATATATGATAATGAGTAACAAAAAAACGAGTTTGCCAATTCGGTACAACCTTTGGCGGGCAAAAACCGCGTATTTTTGGGATTTTTTTGGTTTTTCGCTTATATCTCAAAAACGGTCGGTCGTAGCAAAAATATTGTTATATCCAATTTTAAAGCATATTAAATTTCATAAAGTTTTTATTGCACACGTTTTTTTCTATCTCTGACTGTTTATGAGATAATTGCTGTTGAAAACAGTGTATATGTATTCGAAAACACGCGTTTTAGTAAAAATCAAACTTTATTGAGAAGAAATACCATTTTAAACTTAAGATCTTACAAATAAACAGTTTGGGGTTACAAACTAGACTTTATGGTCAATGGACCCAATGTTCCAGATGGTGCGCGGGGATGGGGGGAGGGGTAGTGGGAGTGGTAGAAAGGGTCACATTCCAATACCACCAGTACCGCTGGTGTCACGACACGAATCAGTACCACTTTTGCTTTAGTTTAGTCTCCATCGCGCGCGCAGTTATGTTTATTCTTTACATGTGTATTGTATTGGGATACAATAATTGAACTTATCGAAGAAGAAGTAGGTGCACTCCATCACCTTAGTAGTAGTATTGATCGAACAGAGTTATCAATCGCTCATTCCAATGATACTGTCCTCAAAATGGTCATAAATAAATTTGAAAAAGCCATGTGTTTGCTAGAAAATAATGGTCGTAGCAAAGCTATAGTTACAGTATTTTCTAATGACAACGCTCATCAACACAGGCCGAATGAACTAGTGACTGGAACCTTCATTTGAAAAGTATTGAAAAAATGATTCCATTCTTTCGTGCAGCAGGCGATTTTCTTTACGTAAAAGTGCCCATTTGTATCTTCAGGATATGCAACAACTGAAAGAGAAATGGACGCTGCTGAATTTGAAGAGTTCACTAGCAGAGGATATTTTACGATACGTCGCTCTGACAAACACTGGGAGTGGAATTTGGTCGGATATGACCATCCAACAAACATTAATGAAAACAATGAGGATTTATGGAGGTCTAACACAGGGCAGATTTTGTTCCATCCGTGCACGGTGTCGTTTCTTGTCACCATGGACGTCGAAGGGCAGCGGAAGTAAACTAGACATCGCAAACTCGACAAAAAATACAGTCATTAATTAATACATTTTGTTTCCAGCCAGTGAGCTGAATTTATTAATGGAAAGATACTTTCGTTATTACAAAGTTTAAGTAGCTATTTCTATATATGCGAAATGATTCTCCTCGATTTGCCGCCCTTCGAGAAACTGTTGCCCCCAAGCAACGCTCTATCTGCCTACCTCCATGGGACGTCACTGTTCTTATTCCAATAATTGTTGAATATTTCTAATGCGGTAACACCAAGTTATTCGTGGTGGGGTTTATCTTAAGAAAGATACTTTTAAAAATTTGCCGAGAAAAATCAATGAAATACATATTTCTTTTTATTTAGATTTTTTATGTAAATCTTACGATTTTCAGTTTTTTTTAAAAATTATTTTGATTTATTAATAAAGCAATAATATTATCCACCGCTGTATATTCGAAAATTAATATATCGATTCAGCGAACAGACATACTCGCGCTCCGATACTAGTAAATAATTCCGCTGCGGTTTGCGCAGGCAATACTGTAGTAAAGCATGAGCGTGTGGCCGGCCTTTAGAAAAAATACTCATATTACAATTTATATTCAATGGCAATATTTTATCATGCTTAACTATTCGATATGTTATTTAATACTAGCGATAACTATGAAAACAAATAGGTACTTAGTATAACTGACAAAGTGTAGTGTGCAATATTTATGTAGGATCTTACAGTGGCGCACCCAGGGGGGGGGGGGGGGGGGGCAAGGGGCCCTGGCACCCCCCAAAAATGAAAATAAAAAAAGTCGCCTCTAGCGCTATTATACTTTATGGCCATGAACATTTTCAATCATATAATTGTGCAATATATTTTTTGATTATTATGTGTCGATACTCGACAGCTCCATTATTAAAGTAGATGTATTAAAAATCGCCAATAATTCGCTGTATGAGTACCCTTAATTTGAACTAAAACACAATTTGAAAAACGTTAATGTAGTGTTTCACACTGCCTTTAATCTTAGCGGTAGGTAGGGGGCCCGTTTCAGGATGTGGGGACCATGGTATAGGTACACCGAGTGCAATAGACAAAAGGCCGATAAACGAGAAATTAGGCTGTGAAGAAGAAAAAGAGCATATGGGACTAATTTACATTCTCCTCCTTGGGCCCCCCCAATATTAAATCCTGGGTGCGCCACTGGGATCTTAACAGCCTACCTCCACCTCCACCATTTGCCACTGGTCTGTTGTGATAATTTAAATACCTAGTGTTTATTTAATTTTATTCATTTACCTACCTACCAACTTAAATGTTGTCATATTTTAAATATGTTATGATTCCATTTAAAAAAAATATTTTGTTTATGGAATGAAAAAAACTAGGAAAAGAAAACAAAAGTGTGGTATAATTCAATCATTTCTTTAGCACGAAACAGTAAGCTGGATAAATTAATTGTCATTTATAATATAAAACGAGAATTCATTACAAACTAAATAAAATATAATTATGTCAAATACAATGGTGGAACGCGAGCTTCGCGATGTGAACAACCGGAAAAATAGGCCGAATGAGGCTCCAGCAGAAGCCATAGCCATGGAAAATCAGGTGATGGAAAAGATAGCAAAAAATATCACGCAGGCAAAGAGAGGTGGAAAAAAGACGAAAGGAAAGGGTGGACCGTCACCACCAGGAACTGGACCAACGATAAGGAAAAAACGCAAGCGTCCCAAGCACTTGCCTGTGCGTAAAGTTAAGAAGGGAAAAAAGAAGTGAATTTGTATTATAATCAATTCGATCGAACGAAGACAATGAAAAAATTCCTTGAACTTATATTATTATTCATGTTTATTACATTATAATATGTATTACTCCTGTTGCATTGTAAAAAAATTCCTGAATATTTAAAATATAAACAAAACTTGTATAGTATTTTGTAAATATAAAATTGGGTTTTATTTTTCCTGCATTTTCAAACTTTCAAATTGCGATATCTCAAAACTATGTTTTTAGGGTTGGTGACTTTTGCCTGAACGGTGACGATATTATCTATCTATATATTAGTACACACGCAGCATAGATCGAGTCTGAATAAGTTGTAAAATTGTATGCAGTAGGTACTGCACAGATATGAGGAATGAGAGACCTTTTGATGCAGTTTAGCGATGTAAATTGTGTTGTAATTGAGTAGAGGATTCAAGGTAATCAATTTGTGTAAATCAAATTCTAATTAATATTCAGTAAATGAGGTTTTATCTAGATTACTATTCAAAGAAAAATTGCGTGGCCTGAGTGAGAAGAGTTTGCGGTGCGTGGCATGCAGCGTGCAATGACATATCAGTTTAAAATTTAGCAACGTTTTGGTTGGGCATGCTCATTGTTTTCGTGATGCCATTTGAAGATATTATTTCTGAAATACAATCTATGCCTGAAATATTAACTCTCACTGTCACACATGTAAGAAGCCAATTATTCCGTTTGTCACCTGAAAATCCATCGGTTGCTGTTTCTGTTGCAGTAGGATAATTTAAATTGTAATGATGAAAATTACCTTTCGAGACCTCTTATAACGTTGTGTAAAATGCATGTTGATTTAATTATAGTCAATTAGGAATACAAGTATGTAACGCGTTCATTTCTGTTGTTTTACTTAAGGGGGGACATGCTCAGCGTAGGTCAAAATGGAGCTTTTATTGCATTTTCAAAGCATGATCCTGGACATTCCTTAAACGTTGTAGATAATCTATTTATACAATTTTGAAGCCTTATTATCCTTTATATTTATTTTAAACATTTAATGACTGCATAAAGTATTTTTATTTCATAAAATAGTATTCTTTTAAGCCTCTCGCTCTAATGTTTTAGAATATAGTCATATTTCAGTACGTCCATGTACAGTGGTGTTAAGATTATTTAGATTTATTAACTTTTAAACGCATTAACAAAACCATTAGTAAAATTAATGTTAACATTACATAGTGACATATTTCCGACAAAAAAATATGTTTTATAATCTTTGTGATCCCAAATTTGACAAGAATTAGGCATTTTATTATTCAAAAAGTGGGCATGATTAACACATTTGAAGATAATTCAAAAGAAATTGATTATAAGCTATGTTTTTGACCATTCAAATATGATAAACATCCACATCAAAATTATATAAATCAATAAATAAATAAATTTTGTGGATGTTGAGTTGGTAAATAATTCAAAAAATATATTGAAATTTGATTTTTTTATAAATTAATCATGGGCACTTCTGAATCGATTATAACCGCTGTATAGCAAAGATGAGTTTTGGTCCAATACAATAATTAAATTACAATTATCATGTGCTATATGAGACACAGATGAATCGCATACGTTTTCATCAACCTAATCCACTGTAATATTAATAGACTCAGGTAACGGCTTATTTTGTTTTGTTACACCAAAGAAGTATAACTTCATATACACAAGTATTATACACACCGATTTTTTTTCTTAAAGTGTAACATGCAACCTTGTAAAATTGAAGCATTTATAATTGTGTAAAAAATATGACTGTCTTACAATGAAAATAATGTAAGCTTCTGACAACATGTACTGAATCTACATTAAGGGCCTATATGCAAATGAACGCGTTACAATGTTTGTAAACTTACTAGATAAATAAATTATTATTGTGAAAATACCTATTTAGGTGTTTTTTGATTATATCCCTCCCACCTGAATCAATTATGTCCTTGGTAAATTGCCGCCCATAAGCAGACTTTGAATGCTATCCCTTTCTATTTTTCCATCCTACTTAGGGGGAGGCGGGGCTTGTTGTTACAGGGGCACATTGTTACATCGTAGTTAACATACCATATCTTTCCAACCATTAGGTCCTCTAGCTTACGTGTCGCATATCAGATGTAAATATCCTGTCCGGAATGGCTGATAAGAGGTCTGCTGCATTGATTGTATGCAAATAAAACCATTTTGATTGAATTTCGTGTCTCAAAGCAACTTGTTGGCTGAATTTGAAGTTTGATTGAAAAGTTATACTTATTATAAAAAATAAAAGTCATTATAACCAATGAGAAGGATAAAATTGTTTATGTTGAAACGACAGATCATCGTAATTTGGTTCCCTGGTTATTATTTTAATCTGAGATGCAGTTCCACACCCAAAAGCCTGTTCCTTTTTTTGACTTAATGTCTACAAATGCTGAAAAAGCAGATTCACATAAATATGAAGTTGGAAAAGACAAGATGTATTTAAGGACTTTCTCTGTTAAAAATGGATACACATGTTGCATTTCCAACCAGAATGTTGTTAAAGTACACTCCTTATATTTATTTTGCAAGAATCCGTTTGAAGCTAATTCCAATAATTGCTATTCTTCCGCATGCGATAAACCTTCTAGCATGGATGTTGTGTTAATGCTTGGTGTACCTGGCGCAGCCAAAGCCCGGTGCAGCGCGTACCCCCAGCAAACTCTTCCCGTACCCCAGGGGGTACGCGTACGACACTTTGGGAAACATTGTATTACATATTTATTGCTGTTTCACATAATTATTCATCTTAAAAAATAATGGCCAATGTATTGGTTTTGGATGCCTATATACAATTTACAAGGGAGTATATTTTCACAGATATTTATAGCTAATTTTTTTATTCAAATGTCTGCTTTGCGTAAAATGTTAACTGAAGTCGTCGAATTTAATTATTATACACTCACATATCTGCACGTTGAGTCATGTGAGTGAGTTAACAACACACGTCGAATATAGAGCGAAGCTCTTACTAAAATCGGTGTAATATCGATGATTTGTGTATTTCATAATTTTTCAAACAGATGTCACTGTGTGTTTAATTTTTTATATTATGCAAATCAATTGACAGTGGTTAGTAATTTGAGTTTAAAGTTAGACAAGATAACTAGCGAAATTTGTATGTGCGGCCTGTCGATCATGGCCTCATAGAGCGAGATAACTCGCTAAAGGCATAGGAGCACCTAAAATGCTACAAAAAAAATGTTTTTTTCCTCAAATTTAATCCAAGATTTTCATGTATTATTTAAAATTTCTTTCCATATTGCTTTATAGTTTTCAATTCCTTGGCCATAGAAATCTTTCAGTTTTGAGTTAAATAATAAATCAAGCTTCCTTCGGACACCATCTTCTGTATTAAACCGTTTCCCATTAATATGATTCAGTAGACTATGAAAAAATGGTAATCTGATGGTGCCAGGTGAGGAATATATGGTCATGGACTAGCTAAACCAATCAATTGAAATAAAAGGCCAACCCTGGCTAACAGAAGAGGTACCATTTTTCATCACCATAATGCCAGAACAGCACAAAAGACCCACCAAACATTAAGGCAGTTTACGTGGTAACTCAAGGCACATCCACCATATTCTCCTGACCTGGCACCGTGGCCCCCACAAAGGGCTCAAGCCTGGGGGCCCGGCATGGCGGGTTGACCAGATAAGTGAGATAAAGACACATCACACATTTGCTTTAATTAGGCTTGCCATAATTATGAATTTCTAAACCGGGACAGGAACAAGGTATAGGGCAAACAAACAAATTTAACCACCAAAAATTGTAATTGTAAACCAAAAAATACCTATTAAATGTATGAACAAAAAAAGAATGCAGAAGGTCTGCTGCAGAAGAAATTAAAATTATTTTATTTATTTATTGTACCTATCGTACTTCTAGCTGGAATGATCTTTATTCGCACCCTCCCCGCTATCTCATCACATTCATGGGCATCGCTGGCTATGCCTCCAGCGTGTGGCACACCAAAGCTATGACAATTGTAAAGAGGGCTCTGCTTAGCGGACAGAGGGCTGCTCTGATTGGCCTTACTAAGGCCTATAGGACCACATCTTCGGATGCCCTGGCGGTCCTTGCGGGGGTCTTTCCCCTCGACTTGCACGCTCAAATTAGAGGATCGATCACTCTCCTTATGAGGAGGATCAATAAAACTCTCGCCGGTGTCCCTCTGACACCGCCATCGAGAGTGGAGGGCATGAGCTACAGAAAGACTGTATCTGAGCTGGTTTACAAGACCGCATATGCGGCATGGCAGGCGAGATGGGTGGCCTCCCCTAAGGGCCGCCAGACTTTTCTATACTTTCCAGATGTCTCGGTGAGACAGATGACGAGGAGACTGGTGCCGACCCACTGGACTAGTCAATTCATGACTGGCCATGGAAACTTTGCGGCCAAACTGCAGGGGTTTGGTTTGGCAAGACATGGGTCGGGTTGCTCATGTGGACACGACCAGCAGGACGCAGAGCAGGTCCTGTGGGACTGTCCACTTATGGGCCCCGAACGAGCGGAGTTGTTTGCCCGGGTCCGACCCCATTCGGGCCCAATAGGACACGCGGACATGGTAGCAACCGAGGTCAATTTTGCGGCCATTACTTAATTCGCCAGAGCGTACGGGGAGCGGGACACTCTCGACTCCCCTTGCGACTCTTCAAATTAAAGTCACTCCGATAGTTGCCATATAAATTAACATCATGCATGCGCACTTCGGTGCAAGGTTGCATCACCAGTCCCGTGCGGCTCTGCTCGGGACAAAATGAGGGCTTATATTCTTTGATCTGGCACACGTAAGGGTTATGTTAGCCGGCCGCCTATGACGTGGCTGCATATACATAATGGGTGCGGAGGTGGGAGTTTTTCACACCATGTCTCATCACATACACGCTACTACCGTAACGCCCAATCATGATAATTTATTATTGACAATCATTCATATGCGGAACAGCCGGGACAAAATGCCAACTGGCCGGGAAGCCGGGACCAATGTGTAAAACCTAGACGTATGGTAAGCCTAACTTCAATAGAAAAAAAACCGCTTGCGACACTTCATGACCATTAACATTTAAAATTATAATGATTGTGCGATATAAATTTTGATGATTGTATTTCGAAACTCGACAACTCCATGATTGAAGTAGATGTATTAGAAATAGAAAAAAAATCGTTAATCACTACATAAGTACCCTTAATTTGACCGGAAACACAATTAGAAAACATGTGTGTAACACTGCCTTTAACCTTAAAGATAGGCAGGGGACCAGTCAAAGATCCTAGCCTGGTTCAAGTTGTGCGGGCCATGCCTGTCACTGTCATATTACCATCTTTTTCAAAGTATACAAAACCATAAAGGAAAAAAAAATAGTATAGAAGATGACAGTATTACATTGGTTGAATGCACCAAGTAACCAAATACTGCACCATGCTCTGCTTTTTCACAATGGAATTTTATTTTTACACACCAATCTTCTTATATTATCAGAATTAAATAATATTATAATATATTTTCACAATTATAACAGTTTATTTCAATACAGTAGACACAAAACATTAACAATACAGGTAAGGTACCTCACCCCGTTGATCGTGAGGGATACATTTTGGACACAGTGATGGTAAGCGAGGGGATTTGAAAAACAACGGCTTTCGTGGTGCCGTGCGTAAGGCGCTGGCTATATAATAATAGAATAGAAATCATAGAATAATATTTTAAAAATCATATTTTGATTTAAAAATTAACCTTAAACAATATAATTTCCCGGTGCGGGACATTCATATCGAGACAAATTTTGATAAATAATGAAGCAATACATATTAAATCTGATAAAAATAGGAATTTATAAGACCTAAAGATGTGGAATCAGCTTAAAGAGGCCTTCATTCAGCAGTGGATTGATACAGGTTGATGACGATATAAATGGGTAGGTATATAAAATCACAAATTTAAAAAAATATTGCAGTTTATATGACCAAGAAGAATAGAATTAGGTTGGGATAACCTTCATCCAGCAGTGGATTAATCTTGGTTGATGATGATAATGACGATATTATGAATGGGTAAATATAATATCAGCAATTTTGATAAATATAGCAATTCATATGACTGACAGAAATTCAAACAACTTAGAGAGGCCTTCATCCACCGGTGGATTGATTCAGGCTCATAATGATAATGGAAATATAAATATATATAATATAATATCACCGATTTTGATAAATACAGCAATTCAAATGACAGAAAGGAGTAGAATCAGGCTTGGGAGGCCATTATCCAGCAGTAGATGGGTTCAGGTCAATGATGATAAGGACGATAGAAATAGGTATAATATAGTAGTAGAATCAGGTTGCGGAACCCTTCATCCAGCAGTGGATTGATCCTGGTTGATGATGATGACGATATGAATATGTAGATAAATGTAATATCACCGATTTTGATAAATACAGAAATTCATATCACAGAAAGGAGTAGAATCAGACTAAGGAGGTCTTTATTAAGCAGTGGATTGGTTCAGGTCGATGATGATGATTATGACGATATGAATATGTAAATAAATATAATATCACCGATTTTGATAAATACAGAAATTCATATGACAGAAAGGAGTAGAATCAGGCTAGCGAGGTTTTTATTAAGCAGTGGATTGGTTCAGGTCGATGATGATGATGATGATAATGATGATGATCACGATATGAATATGTAGATAAATATAATATCACCGATTTTGATAAATACAGCAATTCATATGACAGAAAGGAGTAGAATCAGGCTAGGGAGGTCTTTAATAAGCAGTGGATTAATCCTGGTTGATGATGATGATGATGATGATGACATGAATATGCAGATAAAATATATAATATCACCGATTTATATAAATACAGGGATTCATATGACATAACGGAGTAAAATCAGGCTAGGGAGGTCTTTATTAAGCAGTGTATTGGTTCAGGTCGATGTAATGATGATGATGACGACGATATGAATATGTAGATAAATATAATATAACCGATTTTGATAAATACAGAAATTCATATGACAAAAAGGAGTAGAATCAGTCTTTGGAGGTCTTTATTAAGCAGAGGATTGATCCTGGTTGATGATGATGATGATGACAATATGAATATGTATATAAATATAGTATCACCGATTTTGATAAATACAGCAATTCATATGACAGAAAGAAGTAGATTCGGGCTAGGGAGGCCATTATCCAGCAGTGGATTGGTTCATGTCGATGATGATAAGATGGATAGAAATATGTATAATATCACAAATTCGTTAAACCAATAGTAGTAGAATCAGGTTGCGGAACTCTTCATCCAGCAGTGGATTGATCCTGGTTGATGATGATGATGATTATGATGACGATATAAATATGTAGATAAATAACATTAGAAATTCAATACTGTCAATAATACAATCAACGTAGAGAGGCCTTCATCCAGCAGTGGACTTATTGAGGCTCGTGATAATAATGGCATTATATATAGATAGGTAGATAATAATATAATATCACTGATTTTGATAAATATAACAATTCATGTGTAAGTAAGGAGTCGAATAAGGCTGAGGAGGCCTTCATCCAGCAGTGGATAGGTCAAGATTGATGATGATAGGGACGATAAAAATAGGTAGATATTATACAATATGACTCATTTTGATAACTATAACAATTCGTATTAATTTCTTTCATTGTTTGCAATGGCAACTTTGTTAGTTTAATATGACTATATTGCGATCTATGGAAATTAGTAGCCTAGGTAATTATTCAATAAAAAAAATAGTGCGTAACAGCCACAAAGAAGTATTTAAAAAAATCAAATTTGGAATATCATGTTATCTACGAAATGGCGGACAGTGGCGCACGCTCCTGTCAAAAGATATTATACGTAGTGAATTGTACCAGGATTATGGTTTTTTCATCGGAAAAAAGTGCGCCAATGCCTACATTACGATATTTGAATAAAAATAATCGAATTCGTTGGTCAAATAAAGGATTAGAAGGTCTTAAGCGACGAAGACGTCATTCTGTTGTGCGTTAAAAGAAGTATGGCGAATTGTATACGCTATATGAGAAAATATCGGTTATAAACGTCACGTTTCTGGAAAATCATCGGATATTTCTCAAATTTGGTCAATTCAATCGGTAGATAATTCGGTAGCGCTTAAATGAGCTGTTGGTGTATTTTCCAAAATCTCTTAGGATAATAATTAAAGACCGGATCTTTCAAGTCTTTAACCGTCAACCCATAAAAAAACACATTAAAATGGTGGACGAATCCAATATCCTAAGGAGACTTTTTCCCAAATGATTCTTAGTATGGATTTCTACAATTAGTCAGTTGTTTTTTCTGGCAGCTCAGGTGCGATGGTAATTATTGTAATTAAAATAATCGTCTTGCCAATAGCTAACGCGACGTGCGGGCCACGTCAGGCGAATTCAAATTCGCAAACTGTAATTAAAAAGGTTGCATTACAAAATTGATGGTTTGTTTTATTGCAGGTAAGTAATGGTAAACCATTTTTATAAAATGCGTGTAGAATATGTTTTTTCATAATTAAATATCGAATAGCTTTTGCGTACCTACTGATACACCCCTGTTACAGGCGGGCTTCTCCCGGTGTAAAATAATCATTTAGTAGCTATAAGTCGAAACGTAACCCTGACCTCTAGAAACGGCTTCATAAAACATCTAATCTGATTCCTTGCTCAACCACGTAAGTATTTTTTAATCATAAGTAAAGGCCTTCGTCCGGTGTGTGAAAATCGCATATTGGGCGGAGGTGTAATTAAGATAAATTTAATTTAATTTAAAAAGTAAAAATGATGATGGATGAAAGAGATATATTTAAGACTAAATATAAGGATTCAAAAATAATAAATTTTGCCGCACTTGCCGGCTACGTCGAAATATCTGCGCGCCTGCGCCGAGGTGGTCCTCGTGATTCGTCAAATTAAAAATCATGCGACAAAATTTGGCCAATCACGAGAGTCCTTTTTTGTGGAATGGCGTGGGTACGCGAAGGAAAAAAAAGAAGGAGTAAGCGTCCCCTTTCCGACATATACGGACCTGCGTAACTAATTGTAAAAACCTAAACATGTAAAGAAAGTGTAAAATATAAGCTAATACCAAGTTACACGAGACATACGTGGTTTTATTTAATTCCACCCTCAAATATATCGTACTTTTTTTTTTGTGAATCCGGGGTTCGATGGACAGCTGAGCTAGCCGCTGGAACCCCGGGGATCTCAATGGCGCCCAACGTGGGGCTCGAAGAATCGCATGGATTCTTTCGAACCCGCGAAATAAAATTTACGCCCGCGAACGCTAAATAAAAGTTTATGATCCAGGAGCCGGAACAACCAAGAAATGGTTAACCTATAAGTGGACTCCGACGTGACCATTATCAAAGAAGAAGTGCTGTCTCCAACATCAAACCGGGAGAGCCCTCCTCTGGTGTTCGAAGACAGTCCACATACGGAGCTAACCGCGCCTAGCGTCGTGCTGGAAACCGTAGCACCAGCGCGTCTCCAGTACGACGAATGGCTGTACAAATCCCACCTATGGAGACCAGACACATCATCGACGGTATCCAGCGAGGAGGGCTCGTAGAGGCCACGGCCCACTCACGACGAAAAACGGCGAGCAAAATGCCGATTTTCCTAGGGTATCACTAACATGTCGTGTACCCTAGTCGACCACGGGATGTTCGGTGAGGAGAGAAAAATGAAACGCGAGGCCAGGGAGCCTCACAAGAGGGCTGGAAAGGCGCGCAAGCTGAGATGAATCGAAGCTGTGCGGGCGCAGGCTCGACCACGAGGAGATGAAGCAGGACCAGTCGCCAACCCTCGAGTCAAGGGTGAACGCCGAGTTGCTGTTGGAAGTGTCAGTGTAAACAGTGTAGTTAAAAGTGAAGATAATAATCGTAAATATCCGGAAATTCTTCTAATTACGGATAAAAAGTTAATTAAGGACCCACTTTCTGAGCCCTATAATCTTAAGTTCGTTAGTAAGAAAAATGTACATTATAGTTTTAAAAATAACGCTTCGCAAAGTGACGCCAATTCTTTCCGTTCAAATAAAGTAAATATGAATGAAGTCGAAAACATTAACATTGAAAATCGCAAACAATTTTATAAACGGGAAAGAAAGGATATTCTACAGTAGCGCGAAACCTGTTTCAAAGTTACGCCGTGTTAATAATTTGAATCCAAAGAGAAACGAAGAAAATAGTATACGACCGTCACTATTATTTCTTTACAAATTACCAATCGTAAATTTAACACAGCGAAAACGGAACGGGAATAATACGGCATCACTCGACGAAGTGTATAATAATATAGTTGTTATGTTAAATTTTAATAAGTTAAAATTAGGTATAAGAGGATGAAAGTAGAGATTGTATGCTTGTGATAAAAAAAAAATGAGTCAATAAGCCGTAAATTTCTCAATAATGAAGAAAAAAAATAATAATAATAAAACGTGAGAGGCACCGCAAATCGGCGCGGCGCGCCTTTGGAATAGGATGTCCGGCGCGTAAAACGAAACAACAATTTTTTTTTTAAATAAAATGGGTTTCACTAAAAATAAAGTTAATTACACAGTTTTAAGTGTACTGATTCAGAAATAAATATAATGAGAGGGTGGAATATTTCAATTTTTAATATCAATGTGATTTATACAGTCAATACAATGTTGCAAAATATTTATGGGTATTAGGGTAAAATATTAAATGTGATGGTAAGTGCCATAAGTACAATGGGAAGATTTTATATAAAATTAGTAGCTATTTAATGTATGGGGTAGGAGTAATTAATAAAGTAAATTCGAATAAATTTAAAGTACAGGAAGTCTAATGAACGAATAAATTACTAAAGAAAGAAAAAGAATAAATACATATGAAGACAATTTGGAAGCACAAAGGGAGCCACCTCTCGAAGTAAGCGCATCCAAAGGCAGCGTAGCCGAAAATTCATGATACCAAAGCTTGATGGTGTGGAGAGTGCGCACTCTCCTTTCTCGCGCAGGTTCATGGAGAGACTAGGGACGTGACGCCTGAAATATATCGTGAAACAACAAGAGGTGCCTCCGAAGTGTAACCATCTATAAAAAAAAAGAAAGGGAAAAGGATACTTATTGTGAAAATCCATCCTAGTACCTGTGAGAAAGCCGTGCCGCCGTCAACGAGCCTGGCCGTTGTACCGCTATACGATGCCTTGCCCGCAGTAATAGGAACAGATGGAGACACAGTACCTGTCCATCTATGAGGTGATACTCCAGAGACCAGCAGATCAGTGGAAAACTTTCCACAGAAAGATATCCGCTGCTCGGAACGAGCCTGGCTCAATAGTAACGCCACTACCACGCCCTGGTTGCAAAGGCAGACAACGCCAAACGAGGTACGCTCCTATTGCACCAGAAGAAGAAAAACGTAACACGAAATAATAATTCCAAACGAGGGCCAAACGTCTACGAATATAGCCCCTAGGAATACAAAAGAACGAGAAGAATAACAAAAACATTATGAAAACAAAATAAACGCACGACATTACAGGAGAAAAATCAAATAATAATAAATTATGACAAATGATAATAAGAAAGGAAAATAAATCAAACTCTGACTTATTCAGGAGCATTGCTTTGAGCAGGAAAATAGTAATTAAAATAAATATAGAAACAATACGTAAAGTTAGTTGTATAGAGTTTTATGTTAGAATAGTTAGATTATAGTTGAATTCTTTTATAAACTGTTAATCATGCCATGTACTTAACGGATGAACAAGGAATTGGATGGGTGGCCGATGAGATCAGGGCGTACCTTTCGACTTTAATCCAGATGGGGCGAATTGATACACCCCTGTTACAGGCGGGCTTCTCCCGGTGTAAAATAATCATTTAGTAGCTATAAGTCGAAACGTAACCCTGACCTCTAGAAACGGCTTCATAAAACATCTAATTTGATTCCTTGCTCAACCACGTAAGTATTTTTTAATCATAAGTAAAGGCCTTCGTCCGGTGTGTGAAAATCGCATATTGGGCGGAGGTGTAATTAAGATAAATTTAATTTAATTTAAAAAGTAAAAATGATGATGGATGAAAGAGATAATTTTAAGACTAAATATAAGGATTCAAAAATAATAAATTTTGCCGCACTTGCCGGCTACGTCGAAATATCTGCGCGCCTGCGCCGAGGTGGTCCTCGTGATTCGTCAAATTAAAAATCATGCGACAAAATTTGGCCAATCACGAGAGTCCTTTTTTGTGGAATGGCGTGGGTACGCGAAGGAAAAAAAAGAAGGAGTAAGCGTCCCCTTTCCGACATATAAGGACCTGCGTAACTAATTGTAAAAACCTAAACATGTAAAGAAAGTGTAAAATATAAGCTAATACCAAGTTACACGAGACAGACGTGGTTTTATTTAATTCCACCCTCAAATATATCGTACTTTTTTTTTTGTGAATCCGGGGTTCGATGGACAGCTGAGCTAGCCGCTGGAACCCCGGGGATCTCACTACCACTAATATAAATACAAATATTGAAAGATTTTGTCCGCTGACCCGTTTTATGTTCTAAGTGTATCATATTGATACCTATTAGTATTACCAAGCAACAATACTGTACCTACATATCGATAAAAAAGTCACATACCTACTTGTTTATTTCTTTAGATATTTAAGTATTTTGAGGATGCTCTGCCCAAACTGGTCTATTTGATTATAAACTATTGACATTGAAGAATTTCATCAAATCGATCGTAAGAAATTTCATTTTCAAAATACCAGTGGCGTACATCTGTAGATGCGAAACATCCCTGAAAATATTCGTTTGAACCTACTATTATAATATTATGTATTGCGTAAGCCGTAATTGCATTCTTCTAAAGGTTTTGCAATATAATATTGCTTCAGATTTTCACTTAGTCATTTTATTACGTTAATATTTATTGTTGTTTAATTTAATAAAACGCATTTTTTTGTAGTACTTATTCCACTTTTAATCAATAAATTAGGACCGGTTTCGTTCGCATCAGAGGGACATTTTCAACTGAACAAGGGAAGATTCAGTTGAAAATGTCCCTCTGAGGCGGACGAAACCGGTCCTAATTTATTGATTAAAAGTGGAATAAGTACTACAAAAAAAATGGAGCCATTGTCGAAAACTACCCAATCAAGATTCGTAACTGGACAAAATCTGACATTCGAATGAAATTTTCAAAATGGCGTCCTATGGTAGTTCGTAGTTCCATTTTTGTTCATTCTACAGGTAAGTTTGTAGGTGTGTAACGTTAAAAAAGTCCTGCCGTCCCATTTAATACATTGTACGCTAAAGGCGCGCTGATTAGGTGGCCATTCGACAAAATTAGCATTATATTTTTATATTTAAATGTTGTAATTAAAAAGCAATTATCTGATATATGATTATATTATGTATTTGATTTAAATACTTACATATTATAAAGTGTAAAGAACTATTCATCACATAAAACGACTGGTACCTAGATACATATTTCATTAAAACACTTTATATGTACTTTCGTACTTTTTCCACATTTATTTCATAATTTTGATATTTAACCGATTTTATCCTAATGGACATTTTCAATTGAATAACATTATAAAATATAGGTAGGTACATATTATTGCATAAAAAGTCAATTAATTAAGTATAGATAACGTGGGAGTCGTTGTTTACTTGAACTAACTTGTTGGTGATATTTGTCCTTATTTATTAAATGACTGATTTATATACATTATGAAATAGCGCAAATTCATCACTGAAAAATTTTCTGTGTTTAAAATTCACCTACCTCAGATATTAAAAAAGGTTCCCTACCAATGACAAATTTTGAATGTGGTTTTATTGTTTTCAATCGCATGATGAATACAAAAAGTCCACTACTTAAAAACGAGTTATTTTCCATACGATAGTATGTATCATCATCAGCTGTAGTATATACCAATATTGTATATAAATTTATGTTTACTGTGGATTTACAAGAATAAAATTACAAAGCAAAGTGATACACCCCTGTTACAGGCGGGCTTCTCCCGGTGTAAAATAATCATTTAGTAGCTATCAAGTCGAAACGTAACCCTGACCTCTAGAAACAGCTTCGTAAAACATCTAATCTGTTTCCTTGCTCAACCACGTAAGTATTTTTTTATTCATAAGTAAAGGCCTTCGTCCGGTGTGTGAAAATCATATACTGGGCGGAGGTGTAATTAAGATAAATTTAATTTGATTTAAAAAGTATAAATGATGATGGATGAAACAGATAATTTTAAGACTAAATATAAGTATTCAAATATAATAAATTTTGCCGCGCATTGTGCGTGAAATCCTCGCGCGCCGGCGCCAGGGTCAGGCTCGTGATTCGCCGAATCAAAGATCATGCGATCAGATTTGGCCAATCACTAGTCCCTTTTACTAGATGGCGTGGGTCTGAGGATATATGATCAAATATGACCAGATATAAATTTGTGAAACTAAAAATCATAATAAAATATAAGACCATGTCACGAACACGAAAGACCGAGTTTTATTTATACTCCAACCGTTTTAATTTCTTTTTTTTTGTGAATCCGGGGTTCGATGGACACCTGAGCTAGCCGCTGGAACCCCGGGTATCTCAAAAGGATAATCTTAAAAAAATAACAATGCAATGTGCTTTTAAAACAATATTAATAGCAGGTTTACATAGTGCATTTGATAGTCACGCAGCCTTCGCTATCGAGGCTTGACAATTATATATTGTATGTGCCATATTATAATTTTTAGGAATATTATATTTCATCCATTATTGTTATTTTTAAGTTAATAAGTCAAAAGAATAATATCAACTAAGATTTAAAAACAATAAACAAAAATGCAAAATGTACAATAACCATCGTAAGTTGTGATAGTTGTGTGACGTCTCAATATAAAGTGATTTTGTGGACAAAAAAACAGTTCAAAAGTGTTTAAAAGTACCTTATATACCTTCTAGAGGAAAACGTGGTATAATGGTCCCTATATCTAACGGGTACGAGTGGCAAAAACATTAATCAATAAATTCTAATTGATTTATGTTTTGTACTAGGTATTCTATTTAAGTCATTATTTACGACCCGGCGTATGCCTTCTTCGTGCACTATGCGCACTCACCGATCGTAAATGCACATTGACATCGAAAAAAGCTAATTTTCGTTTATATAGTAATTTAATATAATAAAAGAATGTGAAAACCTTCTTACCTATTAGTAAAGGATCAAGTAAAAAAGAAATTTTGATTATCTGAAGTGTTTGTGAAAACCCGTAATGAATATCTTACATACTATTAATACATTCAATATGTAAGCCCGTTAAATCGTCATTTCCCGTAAACAATGGAACCAGCTAATGTGAAATAACACGAAATATACCTACTCACTAAATACAAAACAAATCAACAATTTTAAGCTATAATCCATAATCGTCAAAACTGAAGTGATGTCGGATTTTAAGAAAATACGTAGATCAGTTAACAAGCGCGCAGGTTAAGTTTTTTTTGTTTTTTCTACCATATTACTATAACATCAAATTATAGTTTCATGTGTGAACTCCCAGATTGGATAAAGCAATGAGCTATTAGGGAAGGTCAACTTGTTAAGAAATGGTAGGCACTGCAACTGTGTTATACCTATTTATATCTAATATTTCTTGATAAAATAATTTATTATCAATGGTATTAGGTACTATATATACACAATGTGTCAATGTCGACTAATTATGATTGTATCATTTTGATAACTTCCGAAACAATTCATTGAAATAATACTATGCTATATAATTTATAGTATTAGGGAGTAGCAATTAACAGAAAACGCATATACTTACATATTTTGCATGATGAATATAAAGTGTTTGAAAATGGCCTATCAAAATGTCAAAAAGACATTACAACATCAGTACCTATATATTAAAATTGAATATCTCAACATGTCCAACCACTTGCTTGAAACACAAAAGTACGATTTGAAGTATCTTTCGTACGAAACTTTTTCTAAATGGTTTCATTAACCACGTAGGTCCGATATTCTCCATTTTACCCATCCCTAAATCCAGCTGTTGCATTCTCGTATCACAAGAAACGTATTATATGTGAAGTATACAAAAATAATTACTAGTTTGGCTTAAGTAGTTAAGTAGTTATGGTAAATATAACAGACGTATCTTGATATTCTCAAGTGGCCGCTGTTGTGCATTGTGTAAAAATCTGTCCTTACTCCGAGCTGATAAGCATTGATTTGAATCCTCGTTGAATTTGTTTTACAATAATATAATAATATGTGTTTTATTATATATTTTCGTAGTATCAACATAATATACGAAATCATTCAGATTTGGTACGATTTTAATAATACACTAGCTGTCCGGTCCTTCTCATCATGGGAACAAGTTTGATTTGTTATTTGATAGTGAAAATAGAAGTAGTTTAGTGGAAATTTTAAACTTTGATTTCAATAATAGGTATATAAAAAGTGGAATATTATTAAATATTATAGATATTACTATTAACACCTAATTCTTCCACTCTATACGTAACCGCTTCATTAATTTCTCTAAATAGTATAGTATATCTACTAATAGCAGCGTTTCTTTATAATTAAGTATCGATAAAGTCTCTTGCACATATTATCAATATCATTTATTTCATATTTCATTGTACCTACTACATCGTACAACTTATTTTTCTGAAAAACATAGGTTCCATAAATTATTAACGCATTTTTTAATTAAAAAATGTTGTAATATTCGAGTCCGTCCCAAAAAAAAGGACTCCAGATGTCCGGTGTCTAATAATAATATATAGGAGATACTTATATTAATTGATTTTAACCTTTTTTCATTAGTGTGTCCAAAGGTACATTTACTCATGTCACAAGGTGCATGCATAGATTTTACATATGGACGAAAACTTCCATTTCAGGAAAATTGGTATTAATGAAGAGTAGGATGATGTTTGACAATTTACATAATTAAAAATATGAATTTTATAACAATTTATTGATAAACTAAAATACAAAAACATTTTCGTTGTTGAGAAAAATTACACTGCAAAAACAGGCGCATCGCATTTTTTTCATTTTTGAGATTTAAATGCCAATTTGTTCAACAGAGAAAGTGCTCAAGAATGGTATCATTAAAAGTAGTTACCAAAATCGATTTCATTGCTTAATAAATGAAGGGAGAAGAAAGTGTAGTCAAGGCAACAAATCAGCTCATTGCGTATGAAAGTGCACAACAAAAACGTAGGATGTTTTTATTGGTTTTTCACTTATATTATCACCATAATATAAATTCTTTTACATACTTAAACCCATTTTCCAATCAATAACGATTTCATTCTCCTTTTTGCTCTTCTGCACAATTATCATTTTGTCGATGAGCCTGTTTTTGCCGTGTGAGGGACACTCACTACATCAATATTTATTATACACAGTATGTAAAAAATTGTTTTAAGATAATATAAAATTTATCAGATTCTGTCAATTGCATTAGATTAGGAATAATTATTGCCAATTTTTTAAAATAATATCAAAATAATTTCATCATATTATATATAAGTGTTTAATAATAACAAAAACTGATAATACATATAGGTTTTAAAAAAAAAAACCAGTAATATACAGTGAAAATGACGACTATTAATCCAACAAATGTTATTCTCAGCAGCCATGTTGCCTTTCTTGCCAATTTTTTCAACTGAAAGAAAAGAAAATAGAGCAAATGATAATTTTTTCATGGATAGTTCAGAATTATAAAAAAATACAATCAATTTATTATTATTGTGCGTTGATTAGGGATTGCAATACCGGTATTTCAAAACCATCTCAGTATTTTTCGATACCAAAATACCGGTTTTAAAAATCAGACAATACCAATATATTCAGTATTGAAAGTGGAAACAAAATGTATTAACCAACATAAAAGGTATTACAGGACTGTACATTTTTTGTTGTCATTAGACGCATAAGTCTAAAAAGCACAATAAACTTATAAAACATTTGGTGGAATTCTCAGTGGGGCACATACACATCTAAAATCACTTCATAATATAAATTTATTAAATAATCATTCATAGAAGAAAGTGCCAATCATTCAACTACATTTGCAGTATTTGTAAACATCAACATCTCTACCATATCTAACCTTTATCGCTTTTGAAAGGTTTACATATTTCTATTTTTTTCTATATATTTAACGAATACCAGTAATCAATAGGAAATACCGGTATTGGTATTTTCATTCAGTATTGCAATCCCTAGTGTTGATGAATATCAAATTCGCCCAAGTCTATGAACTGTTTTAATGATTTATGTGGCTCTTGATTCTTATATTGCAAGGAAATATTTTCTGTGCAGAACAAATGGACCAAAGCCTATTTTTTATTGAAAACGTTGCGTCTGCAACGAAAGTCACTTTTCAGTCGTGCCCTGGAGTCATGACTGATTTGGAACAATTCCTATTTTTTAGACACGATTGTGTCGAAGATTACCGAGAACAAGAAAAATATCTAAATCAACCTCGAACTTCCAAGTATGGCCACACGTGGTATGTCGTGTGTTGCGTTTGACACCACAACAAAAATTTGACGTTTACATAGTGAAATGGAGAGTGTCTGACTTTATTCATTATTTTGACAGACAATAATCAATCAAATAAACAATCAGCATCTCGTTACTTGTCCAAATGCATTCTAATTGTCATCTCCTATTGGCATTTAAGAACATAAGCAAGGGGGTGAAAGATTATCTATGAAGACTGTTTAGTGTTGCCACCAATATATATATTTTGGTTAGGTATTATTAATACTAGCAACTGAGTGTATATTATGAACCAATCAAATCAATCGTCGATCGAGTTTATCGAGTTGGTAGCTAACCATAACTGAAAGTGAGGAGGAAAAGTTTTTATTAAAATGAGTAACACAATTTTGCGATTAGATAGTAGATACATAATATTCTTATGTAGGCATATATCAACATTATATATTTTGGGAGCTAAGTCTGAAACTAGACTTTACTACACTCTGACTTTCTAGGAATGATATTATATGTATATGTATAATAACATACATATTAATACGTGCCCTTTCTTTTTTCATCATAGTATGTAATTAACATGTCACAATCACATAAAATATATATTAATACCCAGGGCTTTTTTTTTATCATGTAACGCGGTGGAACGGCGTTCTGGCACCTTTTTTCACGGTATTTTTAATGTTTCAAAAGCAATTAGATGGAACAATGTTCGCGCTTACATAGTACCTACAAGTTAATTTTCCTGAATCATCTCATATGAAAAAACATATCCTGAAAAACTATGGCGTTTTATATATGCATTGAATTCTATTACCTACCATTTCTTCAAGTGCATGCTTCATGCAAGTTTTCGCAAATGAATCTAATTATTACCCCAATAAGAGCTTCGTTGAAGGCCAAAACAATTTCACAAACACATCGCAAACCTTCGATCGAAACGGTTCGGTTTGAAACATCGATCCTTCAAAAGACGTTGATCGGTGGTTACTCAGTGGAAGACATTCGGCCATAGACTCTAACACTAAGAAAAGGAATCGAGACGAATTGCCAGATGGCAATTGGACTGAACTTTGGAAATCACCATGGCCCCCACAAAGGGGGAGCTGACAGGGCTCCAGCCTGGGGGATCGACCAGATAAGTGAGATAAACGCACATCACAAAATTGCTCTCATTATAAAAAAAATCGTATCGTAAAAAGTCATACGTATTTGTTTTTACTGAACTAAGACTACAATTATTTACAGATGATGTTGGTTAGTTTTTAAAAAATTGCTGCCATTGGCGAAAGCTACAAATTGTATCAAGAGTCTAGCAGAAATCATGAAAAAATGAGGGTTACCTGGCACAACAAATTTTTAATGTGGATGACTGGGCTATTTTTCTACATTTAAAACAGAAAATCGCGATTTTAGCAGTTGTGGTTGTTTTGAATTGAATGATCGATATGTCTTATCTGATAATACTGTTCATGAAAACTGTCAGTTTCAATCATAATATCCTTTGTAATAGTAGATCTATGCAGGTGAAAGATATTCACCTTTATGTTGGTTGATGAGATCATTCTTACTGAGTTTACGATTTATTGGTTTTGACAAGGTGTGCTTTGATGGTATTGCAATAATCTGCTGTAATACCAATATCTACTTTATTTCCATCAGAATGCTCGGAGAACTCGGGGAAGATCTGAAAACAGTGTCAATTTTATTAGAGTAATAATTATCTATGAGAGTCTTAAGAAGAATATATGAAGTAGCTTGAAACCAAAAATATATCATTTAAATTAAATATATTTTTTGGTAACATTGTACTTGAAACTGCCAACCTGTCAAAACAATTGTGTTTTGCAAATAAACTAATGGTGACTAGCTTGTGGGTTAGCTGTTTAAAACTATGGTGGCTTATCGTTCCAATATATTATAATCATGTTATGTGCTGTCATGTGCTGTCACAGTAAGCTGCCGAATAGTTTGTAATATCGTTTTTCTTGGTATTTAAAATGTTGTCAGACTGATGCTCCCATCCTGTAGCACATTTTGAACCTTTAAACGAACATTGTCAGTTGGCAAAATCTGCCGAAATCAGCAGAATGACAATGATGTCACCTCACGCGTACCGGGATGCATCGACACCCGCATGACTCAATGAACGTTTTTTTATCATTTTCTACATGCCTACACACTTTCGACTCGGTGTGTTAGCGGTTGGCACTATGTATTTTCTATAAGAATGTTGTCTATTATCTATGGTCTGCAGGTTGGGTTCTGTTCAAAATAATAATTATTATCTATATGCAATATCACATGTAATTTTAAAGTAGGCACTTTTAAATATTTATTGAAATTAGCATGAATCATTATTATTAATAATTCAAAATACCAATAGAAGTGATCGTTCAAAATATTCTGCAAAATGACGAAACCACAGACTACATGTGTCGCTGTGACAGTATGACAGTGCGTATTTGAACCTTTACAGGGGAACTGGATGCAAAACTAAGGCCGTTTTAAGACCTGCGCAAGCCTTAGGCACTTTATTCAAAGTCAAAGATAAACTAAAAATATAACAAAATGTTACAAAATGTGAATTCGTTAAAGGATCCCATCTTCTTATTTTATGATAATGTTTATTATTAAGATCAGGTTTGTTAAGTTTTCTCTAATGTATAGAATTTTTTTTTGACTAATTCATAGTTTTAATGATTTATTAAAAGTGAATGATGAAAAACCACTTACTTCATAAAGGGCCTGAGATATAATATGTGTGCAAGCTGCCTTTATTCGTTTACAATCGCTCGAAGATTCTGGACAAACAATTATATATAAATGATGCGATTGAGCAGCAACCAATTCCGATGCGAATGCTCGCTTTTCCGCCATAGTACTATTCGGCAAAATCAATAACGACTCTCTGAAAAATTAAATAAAATTCATTAAATAAATACTTAAATAAAGCTTGAGATAACTGCTTCTAGCCTTCATAATTTTGAGCTATTTGCGGTATCGAAAAACACTAGATTTAACACTATTCCGAAGATGGGTATATAGCCACTGTCAACTAAATCAGCGCTGTCCAACTGGCGGCCCGCCAAGATTTGTTTGCGGCCCGCGAGCTGTAGGTACAGCAAATTTTTCATCAAACATTGGGGAGCAAAACTTTGTCAGAATTAATATTTGACGTGAAATGTTCGGTGAAAGAAAATATAAAATTGTGTTCAGAATTACCCATCATGCATTAAAATATGAAAACATTTCATTATAATACTGAATTTTAAAAATACTTTTTCAAAATAAAGAAATATACTGCTTAATTATAGAATTATTAGAAATATACTGCAAAAATGAGAGATTTTGGACTTCGAAGCATTTGATCATAATTTGTCGGTCTATCTTGTAAACCTCGTAAATCCCGTTTTGGTCAAAAATGAGATTTTGAGCGAATACGTTAGAATGGTTGAATATCTACGTATGTGTTAAACTCTTATATCCATATCACGTTTAATAATTTCAAAAATTAATCCACAAAAACCTCGTAAATCGCGTTCATACAACAATAAAATTTGCAAACCTCGTAAATACCGTAATTCCGCCATTTTGTATGTACTGTAAAAGTGTGTTGAGTTGATACCAGATTAAGGTATCCCCCGGGATACTACCGCAGCTGACCGAAGCATCAGTTTTCCCAAAAGGACACCTCAGCCTACCTCCGCCCTAAAGAGAGAGTTCGGCGGAAGGAGAGAGACGTCCACTGACGCGTGGGTGGACAATAAAACCGACCGGCTCCAGCCGGCCCGGTCTCTTTTCCGCTAGTCCGTTGCCCCGAAAGGTCACGCCAGGATCTCGCCATCCGCCATCTTGTCCGCCATACATGTTACAGCGCCGTGTCAGCCATCTTGTCGTTTTGGAGTCGAATAACATAGATACGCATACGCGCCGCGCCGGGGCCAGCCATATTGTTCTTTGATTCGTAACGTAGTGACCGCAATATCGCTCCCAGCCGGTGCCACGTGTTGTGCCGCCTTGTGCCGTTGCAGCCTACGCCCTCGCGTGCACCCCAGCCTGTATCACGTATCGTGCCGCCTTGCGTTCCACAGCAGCCTATGCCCCCGCGTGTGCCCCAGTCCGTGCCACGTGTTGTGCCGCCTTGTGCCGTTGCAGCCTACGCCCTCGCGTGCACCCCAGCCTGTGTCACGTATCGTGCCGCCTTGCGTCCCGCAGCAGCCTGTGCGCCCAGTCCGTGCCACGTGTCGCGCCGCCTCGTGCCACGCTTTGTTTTTTTTATTGACTTTTTCGGCTGTGTTATGTTATAGTTATATACTCTCTTGCCACCACCCACTCTCTTCCACTGTCAAATTAATGTTGTTGGCTAGTGATATTGCATATTACGCAATATAGCCGGTATCAGAGTATTACATTACCTTCGTTATAAAACTGTACTTTGGGTATATTACGAGAGGAATTGATTTATATTGATACAATATAGATTAAATATTAAGGTAAGCATTTTATTTATAATTATTTACCATAATATGCACACAATGTATAATAGAACTTTTTTTGAGGCTAGAATTTCATGACATGTATATTTAATGATGTTTGGTTGTTTCCAATGGTTTTTAGTTTATTAGCACATACAATTAGAAAAGAAAACAAATCAAATTACATTCAAGTACCCACTTACTACGTGAATGCAAAATTTACAAAGTTTAATCTGTTTTCAGATGTCACGGACTCAAAAAATTATGGACATGCTACAAATAAAAATAACACAATTGAAACAACTGCTGCTAAGGAAGGAAATAATATAGAAATAATCCCAATGGAATATTATGAGACCATACATATTATTCCATTACCATCGCCATATGAGGTCATTTCTAGCGATGACAATGTTTAATGAATGATTCACAACACAAAGGTTCTTACAATAAAAGTGTGAGACCCCAACTGGCAGAATTATCAGGAAACAATATAATCGAGACTATTGACAGATCTTCTAACTATGAAAATCTCGTGAAAAAGCCATTATTTAGTTCTTTATTCCGATACTGATGATTCGTTACAGGAAATCAGTACTAACACTCAAAGGAAAAGGAGGAAAAAAATGAATGCAAGGCAGATAAGTCCGAGTGGAAAAGTGAAAAAAACAAGGCAATTAGAGAAAGAGGTGAGCAATATTTCGAAAGGAAAAAAACAGAACATGCATGGGAGCATGTTCTGTTAAGCATCAAAAAGTTTTTGCCATCTCTATCGGAAACAGATAGAAGAGAACTAATCCTATATAGCGATGGTTGTACATATCAAAATAGAAATTCGACGATGGCAAATTCACTATTGAATATTGCAATGATGAATGATATTAGGATTCAACAATTTTTTTTAGAAAAAGGACACCCAAATGCAAGTTGATTCGATGCATTCTACCATTGAAAGGTACCTGAAAAAACGGGATATAAATGTTCCTGCAGAATATATGAATATACGCCGTAATGCTCGAAATAAACCAAAGCCATATTATTGTGAATATCTGTATCACAACGATTTCAATTTGACTTTAAATTTATCAAAAGTGTTCGTCCTGGGAAAAAAGTTGGTAATCCGGTTGTCACTTATATAAGGGCATTCTTATATGAACCATATAGCACTATACAGTATAAATTAAGATTTTCAGATGTTTGGAGTGTATTGCCTCCAATGACATTAATATGGACGAAGCATCTGGGAATAAAAATGACACTCACTTTTTTGTCAGGTCTGCCGAATGGCATAATCTTTTCTAACGCCATTACAATAAAGGTGATATTGCTATAAATTCCCGATGCTTTTTGTCGGGTCTGCCAAATGGTTCGGTTCGAACGGGTTCGCTCAAATGAACATTGACACTAGAAACACTGTTCTAACGCCATTACAATAAAGGTGATATTGCTATAAATTCCCGATGCGTGATATCGCATAATAGAAATTGCGTGACATCTACCTATACAAGTGCGAATGTCGCTGTGCGTGAATTTACTTGCTAGCTACTGTATTGAGTGAGTTGTCCATTAATAATGTCATAGATTGCCTCACAGAAAGGA
This sequence comes from Rhyacophila brunnea, assembly GCF_057557595.1. Lineage (NCBI taxonomy): Eukaryota > Metazoa > Arthropoda > Insecta > Trichoptera > Rhyacophilidae > Rhyacophila > Rhyacophila brunnea. The sequence continues at coordinate 13,542,383 of NW_028232893.1, read as the reverse complement.
CAAGGACGTCACACCTAAAAAGTTTGCGCATGCCAGTCGTCTTAAAACCAAACCAACAAAATATCATGATCTGCAAGAACTGAAGACTGTTTTGTCGAAGGATTTTCACGATTACTACGATAATCTACCACATTAAAAAAAAATAACATGCTCATTTTTTTTTTTTTAATATACATATATAAGTAAAATTGTTAATAAGTTCAAACTTTACATTTGATATTTTTGTAAACTATACAATGTGTCTTAATTTTCCCCAGTACTCGTTTTTATGACTGAAAATCTTCTAAATCCATAAAGGCAAAATACACGTAGTATGAAAACCTCATAAATCTAAAAAAGGCTATTTTTAATAAGTAAGTATAATGAAAATTTACTAAAAATAATTACTGAATACACTTTCTGATTTAAAAAGTAACCAAATGGATTTTTGAAATTTCGAAATTCCATTTAAAACCAAAATTAGACAGTTTTTACTGTCTCCTGAAAAATTAGTTGATTTTGATTTACAAGATAGACCGACGATGATGAATAAAAATTTTTACAAAAAAAAATTAAATAACTTAGTAATATTATTATTTTTATTATTTCTAGTTGTGTTATTTTTGATTGTTTTTGTATAAAAAAAAACTTTTGAATTGACATTAACTGGCTTTTCATTTACCTATCTTCTTTGGGCATGAAATTTTTGTTAAAGAAGAAATGGCCCGCGGCCTAAAAGAAGTTGGACAGCGCTAAACTAGATGTAGAATTAACAAAAATAACTTTGTTTCAAAACCATTATAATGGAGTTCTACTACCTATATTGTGTTACTAACCTGATTTTGATTAATCCAAAATTCACTATAATGCCAGGCGATTGACTTTGCATGACAATAATGTCAACTTTTTTGAATCTAAAGCTTAAATCACATAATTTCTCGCAAGCTTCGAAGATTTTCGACATTAAATTATTTATATATGTCATTTGAGACGAAAGACTGGATGGCCCATAGCCATTTATGTTCCAGGGAGATTCTTTGGATGTGTTAGCAATCTGATGGAATAGTTTTGATGGAACTATGATACTTGAAATGTCCTTTGTATATATGGGTGGAGTTTCTTCGTAAGAGTCCCAAGACGTATTGCCTCTGAAACAGAAATCAAAAATTTCAAGAAGACATAGGTACTTAATTCGGAGAAACATATCTATTCGAAAAAATCTTGAAAAATATGGTGCCAGGTAGTACTCAAAACCGCATCCATCGGATTACCGCAAATGTGCTTTACCAATTAAGTCACATGTACCCTATATGTATGATGAAATTAGTCATGCCAGTGGCAAGGGGTGGAGCTGGACTGTAAGATCTGACGTAAATTCAACAGTACACACTAAACTTTGTCAGCCAAACGCATTATTTGTTTTCATTTAACTAATACTGCAACGTGGACATAGAATTTGTTAGTTTTTAAAATTCAATTATACCCTGCCTAAAACAAACTATACTAGTTTAGATATGCTGTGATATACTGGCAACATCTGCAAATTGTATTGTTAGTTTAATAAAAACAAATAAGTACGACTGACAAAGTTTAGTGTGCATTGTTTATGTCGAATCTTAACATCCTACCTGTACCCCTCACCACTGAGTAATAAAACTGAAGCAATTTAGAATTATAGTTCTAATGGATTTAAGTTTTGTACTATTCTAGTTGAGTCGTTTATTGCGACCCGGGAATGCCTTTCGGTATCTTCATTCACTATTTGCCTGTAGTGCCCATAGTGCCATGATCAGTGTTGCTATATTTGTCTATGCTTATATAGTACAAACGCGTAAAAATTATAGAATTTCTGTAAAAAATATAGTACAGGAACATGTTTTGCATTGAATCCTTTAAAATTATAGTATTTTGACATATTTGGCGTAAAATTATAGTATTTTACATTTTTGCGAAATCAAAATTATAGTATTGTACTATAATTATAGTACGGTTGGCAACACTGGCCATAATGCATAGTGAAGATGCCGAAAGGCGAAGCCCAGGTCGCAAACAACTTAAATCCATTATAATTTAAATTCAAATTCCACCAAGTACCCTCTACTATTACACGACTGCCATTTGATCTAGTGTTTAAAAAGAGAGAGATAAGTCTATTCGATAGAGCATTTATATTTGTGCTTACAACGACATGATGCTATACTAAAAGTGCAGACACTTCCCTTGGTCGATAGTATGTATTAATATTTATATTGTTGACCAGCGATGCCAACCGTACTATAATTATAGTACAATACTATAATTTTACGCCAAATATACCAAAATACTATAATTTTAAAGAATTCAAGACGAAAAATGTTCCAGTACTATATATTTTTCAGAAATACTATAATTTTTACGCCTTTGTACTATAATCAGCATAGAAAAATATGGCAACACTTTCGGTGACCGACTTTTGTGGTTAGAATCAAGATATCAAAGCAGATTGAGTTAGAGCAATATATTATGAATAAGTTAATTTTTTTTTTCGGTAACCACAAAAGCCAGTCGCCAATATTAGCAAAATTTGTAAAGCATTTCAGATCTGTGACTATTAGTAATTTCATTGTAATTAGATAGGGTGCAGATGGCTAAATCGGTAAATCACAATGGCTGGAATCCGATGGACGCGGGTTCGATTCCTGTCCGGTGCCATATTGTTTTCAAGATTTTTTTAAATAGTTATGTTTCTGAGGCGTTTCCAAATTATGCATGTTCAATAAACAATGTTACAATCTGTGATCTTCCGAATTATTTGTTCAATGAAAAAAATAGATTCTATGTAAATGTGATTGGTACTTACATCAGCTTCGTAGTTTTAGGCATATTGGAGAATGATTTCCATCCTTCCGATAGACCAACATTAATTGTAGACCGGGCTATAGATGTGGGATCATTAAACAGATAGAATTGAGATATGTCAACGGCATTCCACCTGGAAACAAATTCAATTTCTTTAATTTAAGGCTATCCTTCAGCTGAGGCATGGTCTAAAAAGATCGTGACTATGCGAGGCGCGGATTGTGCAAACGACGCACACCAAAAATTAGTCATAAAAATTCAACATGTGTCCATTTAATGTTATGTTTATTGTTATATTAGTAATAATAAGAATATATTTCTTGACATGTTTTCTTTTTCGAGTACATACATGACATTTTTTAGTCATCTTTACGCGATATATTCCTCCGGCGCCATCACAAAACAAATTGACGTGTTCACACCTTGACTACCGCTCTCCGATTGCCAACGAGAGCGAAATTTCGTTCCACCTATTGTTGAAAATTCTTTGCCTTTTCACTTATATATTATGCTCTTGTGACAATCAATTCTTGTGAAAATAATCATGTCCGGAAACTTGTACATACGCAGTTCGCTGTATTACACTACACCGTGAAATGTTATATCGGAAATAGGTATATGGCCTCTGACATAGGTGTATTAAAGACCGTCCATCCTCTTTGGGTCGTATAGTACTGACATAAAATTCTTGTCTAAATAAAACACGGTTCTTGTTGCTTTACTCTTTACAGGAAGCCAGCAACAAACAAATATTGAAAATAGCCGATATATTGGATTATTTGTTGGGTTAGGTTTGGTTTTCATTTGTGAATTCATGAATTTTGCCGAAATCAGCTATGACAATTGAATTAATGTTCATATTGAATCTAATAAAATTGGAGACCGTATAGTATACGGTCATCTCTTTCCGATAGAAAGCTCATGGCGAACTGTGTCACTGTGAAATGTTTTACGTACAATTCACATGTAACCAAAAATAATATGTCCATAGTATAACTTGAAACACATTTGCCTATTATCGCGAGGAATGGTTTCCAATCCTGGTGTGCTAATGAATTTGAATTTACATGTGCCTGTCAATTACCTATGTGGTCGCAGCCATGACTTATTCTAGATTCGAACCGTTTCCTCGTGTTAAGCCTATCAGGCATAATTAGCGACGGGTGCAAGATTAGTAAATGTGCTCTCTAAAGACATGGACATTTTCAATGATGTACTTTGTATTTTGTTTTGGAAACTTTATTTATCTGTATAAAATTGTATGTTTTTTGTTTTCAAAATTTTATTTTTTTGTTATTATTATTATTTTCTGTATTCTCTTCTTCTCTCTTGTGAGGGTAATATTTGTTATAATGTAAATCTCATGTTGTGTACGTCTTGAATTTAGATTTGTTATGTCCATGTTTTGTTTTCTTAAAAAAAAACTTCATCCAAAATGGATATTAATTAAATTGGATTAAAATCAGGATGGACCATTAGTGGAAAAGGCGGATGTGAAGCAGAGATAAGAAGGCACACATAGATTGAGAAAAATGGGATGACATGTCTTACCCAGGGAATACAGAATTAATGGGAACTGATATACATAATGGGTGTGGAGTAACAGGCAACCGATGTCGAGTGTGGAAGAATATGAGATAAACTTAAACACGCGCCAAGAATACATCATTCTAAGCTTGTCTTTCTTTCTGAAAACTGCTCTCGGTTTATGCACTGATGCTCATTCAATATTGGTGTATTTGAAGATTGCAATACACACTATTGCATGTCTATAATGTGTGTTTCATTTTCGTAGCACACTCACACATTCAAAACTCTGCTTCAAAATATAGTGTATTGGGGGTATGGCCTACCTGAATTATATTTATTAATCTGTTATGCGGTCTTACCACTATAAATTCGGAAGGATCGGGGAATTTCAATTCCGCATTAAAATGATGTTTGTGCAAACATTAGTGTTCTCTATATTTTTATACGGTGTTGAGTCATGGACCCTGAAGGCAAGGAAGCGGAAGGCAATTGATGCCTTCGAGATGGAGTGTTGGCGCCGAATGACAAAGTACAGGACAAACCAGTCAATCATCCAGAGACTGTAAATAAAAGAATGGAGTTTCTGCAGTTTGTTGGATATATTGTTCGGCGTGGACCGAACAACCTGGAGAGAGAGGTTGCCTCCAGAAAAGGCGAAGCAAAGGAAAAACGTACTCACAATCCTCAGCGATGAGGGAACAACCAAGAAGAAGAATATAAATATTAGTGGCACGGCGCATACGCAGCGGCTGTGTAATAGGTTTTAAGTGTTAACTTTAGATAACCACCTTGTATACAGAATTGATATCCTTGTTATTTCATATCAAGAAAAATAACGAAAACGTGTTATCGTGTCAACTAGTTGGAATAGTCTTGCTGAGGTAAAGATTTAATTACAGAATTTAAATCTAAATACAAAAAGAAGATTTTACCTTTTGAAGGATTCTGTGATTTTGACAAACATATTGTATTTTCTTCCTTTCAATAGAGGTTTATCCAGAACAATTGTTTTCTTATTCTTGTCGTCAATATCTATACGTTGTATATGCTGAGATTTTGCACTTCCATATAGCCAAAGCTTCACCGTATCTTTGATGCATGAAGGATTGATAATTATCTTATTTGTAGGAGTGGTGCACTCGAATTCTGTGGTTATGTTTCCGATAACTGTTACATTATTTCCCCCCTCTGGGAATTGCGGTACGATATATATACTGAAATAAAGACACAACGGGAAAGATTATTAATTATTTTCGGTGACGTCCCTAGTGCCGCAGACTTAGAATGCCGCCCGAATGTTTTATTGTAATACCCATTATATGGTGGTTTATCACTCAGATAAGGGTGCCTAAAACCTGTCAGCGTCACATTCTTCCAATGTACCTAAAAACACCACCATTTAAGAGTAGGTTTAGTGGATTGTGTGTATGCCAATTTAAAGATTTTTGGTGTATTGTCGATTTAATAAACTATAAAATAGGAATTTGCAGACAATTTGAAACTGAATATGAAATGGGGTGGTAATCTAAGTCTGCCTAAGGGCGACACTTTGTTTAGGGATGTCACTGCTCAGCATCTAAAATGTTTGTGTAAGAATCTCATTTTTTTTAAATTCATCCAAATTGCAGCCAATTTTCTTTGTTATAAGACCTTGCATTAAATTTGACCTAGGCATCTTCCCTCGTCTTCTTCCAATCAAATCTTTCTTATCGAAATTATTATTAAAAATCTATATACCTCTGCTTGATGGGACGGAAATCATTTGGCACAGACACGTCCACTGCTTCTGTGTTGTTGGCTGTGGTCTCGTCTGTCATATTTGAGTCGATACTTGAATTTTTCTCAGTCGAATCTGATGGACATTGTTTTATCATTGATATCCCAAAAATTATGGCACCAATTATTATACCAAAAATCACACACAACATTATTTTGAAACGTGTATTTTGGTTTAATTCCGTGTTTCTTTGTCCCTGCCGCACTGCATCTCCAGGTTCATTATTTAAAGGAACATCTTCATTTTCACCAATACCTAAAAAAATAGATACAGTGGAAATATAAGGATAAATATTTAAAAAAAAAAAAAAAAAACCTTTTTTCTGTTTTTTAACTCTTAGGATTAAAAAATAGCCAAAATCGTGTGACGTCATAATATGCGGACTAGGGTGCCACTGTGGAATTATTTACCTATACCCACCACCTATTCATAAACAAGTTTATTATATCGTATATAGACAGGCAGTGACGTGCCATGGGGGTAGGCAGATTGAGCGTTGCTTGGGAGCGGCAGTTACTCGAAGGGCGGCAAATCGAGGTGAATCATTCAGTATACATAGAAATAGCTACCTAAACTTAGTACTTAATAACAAAAATATCTTTCCATTAGAAGAAAAGCGACACGGATCGCCCTTAATTCCTCAAGACATAACAAATTAATGTACCTATCACAAAAATTAAATGTGAGAAAATACTGTACCTACTATCTAACAACTTCAAAAAAATCCCTAATTTTGGGAAGGTATAAGTATATTTTGTTAGTAATGCACCCATACAACACATTTTTTAGATATTGGAAAGATGAAAGGATGATAGAAAATACTGTATAAAAAATGGAGCGGCATTTTGGCGCTGCCTAGGGGTGCCATTTTGTCTAAGGACGTCACTGTAGACAGGCAATGTGGAATAGAATGGAAGAGTTGGGATTTACTTTAAACCATGTGAGATTTACTAAACTCATCCTAGCCGAAGTGAAGTGTCAGGTTATAATTCAAAATGTAGCATCAATGACATTGAAACACTAACAGGCCTCTGACAAGGAGTCCACTGATGACCACATCGCTTGTCAATATAGTGTTGGAAAAGGCAGAACAAATGATCGACATCAATGTCGATGCACCCATATATATTATATACCTAGAATCACATTAATCATTAGCATATGCGGGATGACGTTGACATCAAAAGCAAGAATGAAAATGTTGCCATAGAAGTATTATTTTGTGGGTCTTGATGAAAACACCAGTAGGCATGGTCCCCACAAAGGGGGGGCTGACAGGACTCTAGCCTGATCGACCAGATAACTGATTTAAACACGCATCAAAAATTCTCTCGAATAGTAAAAAAAAAGTCGCCTGGGTGCTATTTATCTTCGATATTAGTATTATTTAAAATTATGTAGTTGTACGATACAATGTTTCATTGTGTATTGATATTCGATAACTCCATAATTCAAATAGATGAATTCAAATATACAAAAAACACTAAATATAGGTACACATTATTTTTACCGCGTACACCATTTGGAAAACGCTACCATAGAGCGTCACACTGCCTTTATCTTTAGCGATAGATAGGGGGCCCTTCAAAGATCCTAGCCTGGGGGCCCGCTTCAGGATGTGGGGGCCATGCCAGTAGGACTCACTGCTAATGTTGGGAAAACCAAATATATAGTTGTATTCAGAGGGCCAGACAGAAGTTAGGTAAATTCTTTCACTTTCGGTTTTGAGAGGGTCAACAATTTTGTGTATGTAGGGTTCTCTATTAAAAGTTAGAGTAGCCTAGAAATTACTATTAAAAGAAGAATTATATATGCAACAAATGTCACTTCAGTCTAATGAATGTGCTACGTTCTAAGGCTTTGAAACGATAATTCAAATGCATCTTGTATAGAACACTAATAAGATTAGATTTCTTGTATTACTCGGAAACCTGGTTAGAGTTTTGGGTACGTTTCAGTGGAGTGTACTGTGTGCTATCTTCGGACCCATCAATGACACACAGTCGGGGTACAGACGGAGATAGCTGCCCTGAAGTCTATAAATGAGTGGTAGGTATCAACATGGCCCCAACATCATGAAGCGGGCCCCCAGGCCAGGATGCTCGGCGGGTCTCCTACCTATTGCTAAGGTTAAGGGCAGTGTGATGTTATACAGCAGTGTTTCCCAAAATGTGGTACGCGTACCCCCTGGGGTACGGGAAGAGTTTGGTGGCGGTACACGCTGCACCGGGCTTTGGCTGCGCCCGGTGTAACAAGCATTAATACGACATCAGTACAACACCCATGCTGGAAGGTTTATCGCATGTGGAAGAAGAGCAATTGTTGGAATTAGCTTCAGATGGATTCTTGAAAAATATTTATAAGGAGTGTAGTCCTTTAACATCATTTTGGTTGCAAATGCAACACATGTATCCAGTTTTAACAGAGAAAGTCCTGAAATACATCTTGCCTTTTCCAACTATCTATGTGAAGTTGCTGTTTCAGCATTTGCAGACATTCAGTAAAAAAAAAAAGGAACAGGCTTTTGGATGTGGAACCGCATATCAGATTAAAATTAACAACCAGGGAACCAAATTATGATGATCTGTCTCAACATAAACAATTTCATCCTTCTCATTGATTATATTGAATGTTATTGAATATTTAACTTGTATTTATTTTATTTATATTTTATTATGAATGAATTTAATTTTTCGTTTTGTTTGTTTCATTTTGTTTATGTAGGTACTAAAAAAGGAAAAAATAAATATGATTGTTATTAAAGTATATGAATTTTTTTTGACGTGGGGTACTCAGTGTTACGAAAATTATTGAAGGGGTACACAGATGTCGAAAGTTTGGGAAACACTGTTGTGTTACTACGGTAGTGTTCCCTAAATGGTATTAAACGGAACCTCAGGGTTCAAGGTAAAATTAATTGCATTCCGTGCCTTTTTACCGATTTTTTGTATTGTTAAATAAATCCAATCGAATCATTCAGTCGTGAGCACTCTGAATCATAAATATTAGTAGCACTAATAGCAACCTCTTTTTGTGGTAGCCAAGTAACGTGAGATCCATCACGATATTTGATAAATAGTCATTTTTATTAGTCAGAAAACACATTAAAAATAATTATAAAATAAAAATCTACTTGTAAATTATCATTTAATTATATTATTCATCATACCTATCACATCACATTCCATCACACAGCCAAATAATTTAAAATGCTTAACGGCCCACATGCTCAGCGTAGGTCAAAATGGAGCTTTTGTGGTATTTTCAGAGCATAACCCTGGATGAATATCATGAATGGATGAATACAACGTTTAAGGAATCTTAAACGTTGTAGATAATCTATTTATATAATTTTGAAGCCTTATTATCCATTATGTTTATTTTAAGTCTTTTTATTACATAAAATAGTATTCTTTTAAACCTCTCGATCTAATGTTTTAGAATATAGTCATATTTCAGTATGTCCATGTGAAGTGGTGTTAAGATGTTTTAGGTTTATTAATTTTTAAACGCATTTGCAAAACCATTAGTAAAATTGATGTTAACATTACATAGTGACATATTTACGACAAAAAATTATATTTTATAATTTTTGTGATTCTAAATTTGACAAGAATTAGGCATTTTATTATTCAAAAAATGGGCACGATTAACACATTTGAAGATAATTCTAAAGATACTGATTATAAACTATGTCTTTGACCATTCAAATGTGATAAACATCCTATGAATAATGATTGCTTTATAATAATTATTGACCTAAGAATAAGGCAGTATTTTTTTGAAATACGCCATTTCTATTGGCATTTCCCAGTGGCTAAGCTACAACATACGGCCGTAGCCATAAATTGACAAACGATAAATGAAGTAGGGAGTAAGATAGAAGAGTAAAAGTTTCATTTTGACCTACGCTGAGCATGTGGGCCCTTCGCAGCCGACTTGTTTTTTACTATTAGAGCAAATTTGTAGTGTGTTTATCTCACTTAACTGGTAGACCAAATATGCCGCCCCCCCCCCCTTGTGGGGTCCATGGGTATCAATGTTAAATACATGGCATTACTCTAGAGTCTAGGTAATAGGATCTATCATATGTTACACAATTGGTCAGTTGTCAATCATGACTTTCAGAGCCCACACTGATATTCTTCTATAAATATCTACTGCTTTTTGCAATTATACTAAGTTGATAGAAAAGATTAGCAAATGCTATGTGCTATATTTAGCAACGTGAATCGATTTCTTCATAGTATGATGTTAATACACATTCATCTATACGTGACCAATAAATTGCCTGAAAAGATGAATATTGTTCAAAGTTTGTTAATGGTCATCAATCATGGTCATCCACCTAATTTGCTCATGCTGGACTCCCATATCACACACAAAGGATAACAACCTGGAAAACTTGTGATATTTAATGAGGTTGCAGTCAAAGATAAGTTATGTGGATCATCAGGAGTGCCATGCAAGTTCTGCGCTGATTCAGGCTCTGAATGCCACTGTACGTCGAGAGGGGTAGAGCCGAGCTACGGATAAGACCGCTGCATTAAGGTGATGTAATTCCTGCACTTGATAATATGCATGATTTGCCTTTCCTATTTCTATTTCCTACTTTCTTCTACTTATTTCTATTTTTACTTCCTATTTCCTTTCCTATTTGTCTTTCCTATACTTATTGATGTTTCCCTTTGTTGTTTCATTTCTTAATTAAAATTTAAAACATATAAAGGCAAACAGAATAGACATCTTATGTAATTACCTCGGTTCAAGTTGGGCATTTCGATGTTTCGAGAAGCAGTCTTCGCACTGTTGATGTGGAAACCGCTGCATTTTCTCAAAATCGTCAGCATGGCGAGTCAATCTAAAACAATTAATATTTTATTATAATAAACACACCCCTTTCGATTAAAGTATTTTTTTAAACAATTTCATCATTTACAAGTTTTAATAATATTACATTCTTTATTGAATATACAATGTTTCCGAATTATGTATGTTCAATAAAGAATGTTACATTTTAATAAACTATTTCTTTAATTCAACGAATAAGACACAAGATTTGAGAATCTAACATTCTATATATTGAACATACATAATTTGAAAACATCTCATGCATATACACACATATACAAAAAATCATTTTGTAGAAAAAAATACGACACCCGACGGGACAAATACAGGATCAAGTCCCATCAAGTGTCGTATTTCTTTTTCTACAAAAAGATTTTTTGAAAGATGTATAAATGTTTCATTCTACCATAAAATTTCGTGAATTATTCATTGAATAAAAAACAGTTTACTTCAACATTATTAATTTTGGAAAGATTCTAACGCCAGCTATGAATTAAGATATATACTAATCATACGATGATAACTAGTAAAACAAAATCACAGAACTAGCCATATAACAAGTCACAGTCACTGTGGGACCAGTAAGGCATCAATCCACGCAACAGCTTCTGATTTGGCGAGGTATATGGTTGAAACCCTTCCGAGGAAAGCATACATGTTGCATGACTCCACGGTGTACTCTATGGTCTGAATTTTACCACACTCAGAGTGGGGACCTTACTACTTTACCTTACAACTTATTTGGTTCAGACACACTGTCACCTTCCTCCATTTGCGAAAGTGAAAAGATGCCGTCACTTTTCTCACTCAGTAGGTTTTATCGTCTGGGTTCTGGACTTGGAGGTGAATAAATTAAGCACCGGAATTGTAATCGGAAACGGCGAGATTTATTTACATTAATATCTACCAATGGTTACATTTTTATACAAATTCTTTTCGATTTAATTTTGGCGGAGAGCGAGGTTAACACTGCTTACTGTATTGCTGTCAAAATGCTTCTATCGCGCCAAAACAAACTGCCGCTTTCGAAGCGGTACAAATGCGGCGTTGCCATTCTCGTTTTTTTAACGGCATTCAGACAATGTTGCCGGTTAGATGTTTAATTATTTATTTTCGCAATTAACCCTTACTATGCGTTGGTTCGATAATGGTTTTGACATCCCCAAATGGGGACCATTCGGGGGTGTAACAACACGTTATATTTGCGAAAGTCGTCCAGCGGAACCACAATTAGAAGGGAATTCCTCACGCCAGATCCCAGCCAGTCACATCCCCAAGTATCCTTCGGCTAGCTCTTAGTCTAAAGCAGATTCTCTTCTGCAATCCAGAGAGCATCCTTTGAGCGAAGACGCTTTGATGGAGACGTTATGTCAGCGTAGAGTGGGTGTTTCATGTTGTTTAAAATTATCTTAAATTTCCTCAGTGTGGCCATGTTTTACCGAATCTTTGATGGAAGTATCAATGCCACCACAGGCAGCCATGGAAACGCCATAAAACGCTTTAGCTGGAATCCGATGGATAAAGGTTCGAGTCCCGAATGGCATGTATATTTTTTTTAAAGATTTTTTCTTATATGTATGTTTGTGAGGTGTTGACAAATTATGTAAGTATGGTATTTTAGGCATATTTGCCACAAAAATTATAGTAGGTATTGTACTATAATTATAGTATGGTTTCAAGGCTTTTTACTAAAAAATCCTTGAACTCTGCTAACCTACGTTAAATAATCATCATTCATGATCATATTTTTATAGAAAATTCACAAGATTGATATTGTTGACATAACATTGATAAGACTGATAAGATAAGAAATGATAATAAGAAAAATTATCTTATCATTATATTATCACCGGCCTTCTTGCGTCCTTATTCCAGTGTATTATTAACTATTTTTTTCTATTTTTAATACAACTACTTTCATCATGGAGTTGTCGAGTATCAATACGCAATAATCGAAAATTACATCGTTCAATTATATAATTTAAAATTATCAAATGTTAATAGTCATGAAGTATAAAAGCGCCGCAGGTGACTTTTTTAAATTATTAAAGCAAATTTGTGATGTGTGTTTATCTTACTTATCTGGTCAACCCGCCATACTGGGCCCACCCAGAGCCCATGCCCCCAGGCTAAAGCCCTGTTAGCCCCCCCTTGTGGGGGCCATGAAAACAATAATAGCTGGTTTTGAAAAATTGGGGTACTCTTCTGACAAACTCGCCCAGAAATCATTTAAAGTCTGATCTTCAAATCAGAGTCACTAATTAAATCAATAAGATTATCATAGTCACTTTCACTTAAGCCTACTGGTTTAGATGTCACGGAAAATGACAGGACTGACGGAAGACAGGAATCGTCCTTACTAGTTTTCAGAAAATATTGCAAAAGTGTATAAAACCTTTTCAAATTGTCGCGGAACACCTATTCAGGTTGGGCGGAACATAGTTTGGGAAACCAGAGAAGTAGCAGATGCTATACTTTCTTTTGAACCCGTAAACGAGCGCATATGTGTGCTCAGAATCAAAGGAAGATGGTTTAATATATCACTTGTGAATGTACATGCCCCGACAGAGACTTCAGAAGAGGCCGAAAAGGATAATTTCTATGATCTCCTTGAAGCGACTTTTGACAGGCTACCGGGACATGATATCAAATGTGTGCTAGGAGACTTCAATGCGAAAATAGGGAAGGAAGCTGTATTCAGACCCTTTATTGGAAAAGAGAGCCTACATGATCATTCTAACGAAAATGGTAAAAAAATGGCTCTCTTCTGCAGCGCCAAAAACTTAATCGCCCGAAGTACCACTTTCCCTCGTAAAAATATACATAAAGTGACTTGGAATTCAAGGGACAGGAAGACCTTTAACCAGATTGACCATTTTCTAATTGATAGACGACACCATAAAGCTATTGAAAACATTCGAAGCTACAGAGGCGCTGACTGTGATACGGACCACAACTTATCGATAGCAACCTTTAGGGAAAAACTTAAAAAGACAGCCCACGCAAATGCGAAGACGAGAGTGAAGTACCATATAGAAAAGCTGACAACTCCAAACGGAAGAGATAGCTACAGAAAAGAGTTACAAAACCAAATCGGAAAACTCACCGAAGGAGAAGCCTGGAGTATCGATGAGAGGTGGAAGAGACTAAAAGAAGGAATGGTAAAAGCTGCTGAAGTCTCGATAGGACTGGCACCCAAGAAAGTAAAGTGCCCTTGGTACGACGACACTTGCCGACAAATGGTGGAGGAGAGAAGAGCAGAAAGAGCGCTCTATCTGCAAAATACGCAGAGCGAAGAAGCACAGAAACGATATAGCGAGACGTGCAAAAATGTCCGAAAGCATCTGAGAAAGTGCAAACGAAGCTTCATCAAAAGTAATTTTGAGCAGATGGAAGAAGAAGCAAAACGAAATAAAACTCGATCATTCTTCTCGAAAGTGAGCTTTGAAAAAAGAGGCTTTCAACCTAGGACGCTACAAATCAAAGATCAACAGGGTCAGATAGTGGCAAACAAAGAGCAAGTGCTAAACATATGGAAGTCCCATTTTGAAAACTTACTTCAACGCTCTGTACCAGATGAACCTTTGGAATCGCCAGAAATCGCGACAGCAGAACCTCTTATACCGCCACCAAATAAGGCAGAGTTGATGGGAGCACTGAGTTATTTAAAGAATAACAAATCGGCAGGAAACGATAATATTCCATCGGAGCTTCTCAAGCATGGAGGAGAAACCTTTCTTAGTGCCATGCTTGAGCTACTGCAACAAATATGGGAGGAAGAAAAGATTCCTGAAGAATGGAAAGAATCACTGGTCTGTCCTATCTTCAAGAAAGGGGACAAACTCAACTGTGCAAACTACCGTGGCATCTCTCTTCTTCCTACTGCATACAAAGTTCTGTCGAACATTATTCTCGAAAGAATTCTACCATATGCCGAAAACATTCTTGGTGACTACCAATGCGGCTTTAGACGAAACCGCAGTACTACCGATCAAATCTTTACACTGCGCCAAATCTTTGAAAAGAAATGGGAATACGCCCAAGATGTACACTGTCTCTTTGTAGATTTTAAAACCGCATATGACTCTATTGATAGAGAAGCTCTCTGGAATATATTGAAAGAATTCGAAATACCGTCAAAACTTATAAATATAATAAAAGTATGCATGGACGGATCCAGAAGTAGAATTCATATGCAAGGTAGTATATCAGAATCTTTTGAGGTGACAGCAGGACTAAAACAAGGCGACTCCTTATCACCCATGCTGTTCAACTTAGCTTTAGAGAAAGCCGTTAGAGAAGCTCTGAAAGCAGAAGGTGGAGTTACCCTGAATGGGTCCCATAAAATATTGGGCTACGCAGATGATTTGGTGGTGCTCGGAGAATCTGAAGAAGAAGTCAGAGATATTTTCACTCCTCTGGAGGACACAGCGAAAAGGTTGAACCTACGAGTAAATGTGGGAAAGACCAAGTATTTGAAAATGACAAGAGGCATTGAACCCACTGGAAACATTGGAATAAGAAACTCCTCGTTCGAGAGAACCTCTCTCTTCAAGTACTTGGGCTCCAACATTACCTCTAAAAATGAAATGTCCCTAGAGCTCTCTGACCGACTGAGAAGTGGAAATGCAGCGTACTTCGCGCTGAGTCGTCTGTTCAGGTCCAAAATGCTGTCCATCAAAACGAAATTCCGGGTGTATAACGTGGTCATCAAACCAATCGTCATGTATGGATGTGAAACGTGGGGTTTAACAGAAAAACAAGAAAAGGCGCTCCAAGTGTTTGAAAACAGAATCCTCCGGAGAATACTTGGACCCGTCAATGAGAACCACCGGTGGCGCATCCGCACAAACGCTGAGCTCTTCGACCGATACCAACCTAGAATCACTAATATTCTGAGGTCAAGAAGGCTCAGATGGGCGGGCCACGTTGTACGATCTGAAAGATCTAGAACTCTCTATAGGATTTACAAAGGCACACCAGCTGGCACTCGACCTCTTGGCCGCCCTCGACGGAGATGGGCGGACAACATTCAAAGGGATGCGGAAAGGCTGGGGATAGTCAACTGGGAAGAGAGAGCGCTGGACAGAGATGCCTGGAGAAACGTTGTGCAGTCGGCCATGGACCTGAACGGCCCCTAGCGCCAGTTTAATAATAATAATACTTTTTTGGTTTTAGTGCATATCATAATGATTTTAAGTGCAAATGTGCATGCATATAATTATGTTTTTTGTTGCATATAAATCCGCTCCCTAATGATTACTTATTTGTTTTCATTGAACTAAGCATTCAAATTGCAGATCGTGCTGGTTAGTTATTAAAATTCAATCCTAGCCATAAAATATTCGTATATCTATAAAATATCTAAAATTATGCCATTAAATCATACAAAATTTGTAATATTTTATAGATATAATAATATTTTTTATCTATTATGGTTTGGTAGGTGGGGCTTAATGAATTTTAAGGAAATCTAACCAACATCATCTGTAATATGTATACTACTTGGGTGTAAATTTAAACCATTTTCGATATTTACTGAAGGGCGTTGATTTACGCAGGGTTTAATTGAATTTTAAAAACTAAGTAACACTATCTGCAATTTCTAGTCTTAGGTAAATGAAAACAAATTGGTGTGCACTATGTCGGATCTTAACAGCCTACCTCCACCCTCAGCAACTGCCAGAATGTAAGGAATGTTAGGCGCTCTTCGGTAAATATTGAAAATGGTTTAATTTACAACCATGTACTAAAACGAAATACAAACCCACTATAGTTTGATATTTACACACCTGTTATGCCATGGCGTAACAAACGTTAAGTACCCTTGAAAGTTATGCCGGGAGTCTCAGGAAACGTTTCCCATTATATTTCTTGGGCTGCACTACAGTGTACGGGATGCCTATTCCGATTTAATCTATTATTGTGATGTCGAAAATTTAAAATTTAAATCAATTCTAATCAATCACCTTTTAAAAATTGCAAATGATAATCTAATATATTTTTGAAAACTAAATATTAGACATTTTAAATTATTTATGATTTGAAGTCTACAATGTAATATTAAGTATCTTACTCTCGTAATTTCTTATCAATATTAGTCATACATTTATTTGTATGACTGTTTTATTTGTTTATGTAATGATTTCAGTACTACTTCACTCGGAAAACAATCAATTTTGTAGTTTTTATTATTTTGCTAAAAAAAAGAAGCACACTGTATTGTTTAAAACTTTAAAAAACCAACACTGTTGTTTCACAACACGTTGTCTTGTAATTTGTATGGGACACCCAATGACATTATTAATGGACAACGCACTCAGTACAGTAGCTAGCAAGTAAATTCGTGCATAGCGACATTCGCACATATATAGGTAGACGTCATGCAATTTCCATTATGCGATATCACGCATCGGGAATTTGTAGCAATATCACCTTTATTGTAATGACGTTAGAACAGTGTTTATAGTGTCAATGTTCATTTGAGCGTACCCGTTTGAACCGAACCATTCGGCAGACCCGACAAAAAGTATTGGGAATTTATAGCAATATCACCTTTATTGTAAATGGCATTAGAACAGATTATGCCATTCGGCAGACCCGACAAAAAAGTGAGTGTCATTTCTTTTTCCAGATGCTTCATCCATATTAATGTCATTGGGGACGCCATATTGAAAATAATAGCAGTTAGTAGTTAGTTAGTGCCGTAGTTATTTGAGAACATTCTGGAAACATCCATATTTATTACAAACTGGATTTTATTTTCACAAATATGTATGGGTTAAAGGTTGTTTTATTATAAAAATAATTTACTGTCGTATGCGCAAAAATGAAAACTGACACTCTTTTCTATAATAGCCCTCATTGCAACTCATTTCAAACGATAGAGTTGTTCATTCAATTCATCCTCAATAAATGTGTCGACACTTCACGAGTAGAGAACTACAAGATTCTAAGTGTTTGTCCTTGGCGAAACAAAAGTAACAATGAGGCAGCTAAGAATAGTACTTCATTATTGGGTTTGTTTTCTCAAGGACGAACACTTAGAACCTTGTAGTAATAGGCTTGCAACTTGGATTTTGCATAATTTTATTTAAAAAAAGGTGTCCCAAGGTTAAACCATAGATTGACATCAATGTACATAACTATGAGTTGTACATAATAAATTAGGTACTTATCGTAGGCAGCTAGTCAAAAGTTATTCGAATAAAATGTTTGAGATAACATTTACATGTAAATAATATTAAAAATTGCTATGAAGCCGTCAAAAGCTAGTCAAGTAGGTACCTATAATATGAATGTAGGAATGAAGGACAGGTGTTAGAATCTATTTTACTAGTATGCATAAATCTAAATACATCCTATCTATATGAATAAAATAAATAACACTACCTACCTTTTCAGGATTTGCACACTCAAAAATTCAATTTGAGATACACGTTTTTACAAATACCACTATACCACCATTTTGTTGGACTTGGTACCTGCCAATAATCCAGTCATTGTGTGAACAGACGATAGTACCAACTTAGCGTATTATAACCAGACCTAAAATTTGTATCTATCGTATGGCGTTCAATCCAGCATTTTTCGACACCGCAAACATCTTAATATAGATAGAATATTACATCAGATTTGCGATGAAAATCAAAATGCTGGTCTTACGTACTTTATATCTTACTAGGAAAAAGTACCAGGTGACAGTGCCACCTGTCAACATTATTGTTAATACGCTCAATGCGTTCAGTGTGTTAAATGCGTAGACAGATAGAGAGTATGTGTGTGTCTTGCACTGCATTGCAGCAGATATATATAATATATATAAACATCTTATAATAATAATTAATACACTAAGTTTAATATATAAAATGACAACTAAATATCTAACGTACAATTAAATTTTTTGACCACATTCTATTAGAGTTAAACAATAGTGAATTCCTTTTCGATCATTGTTCTTGTATAAACAATGTTTATAATTATTATTGTGACACATTTTTTTGAAATGCTAGTTTCTAAAGACTTTTTCAATTTTGCAAAAATCTAGCATTTTATTACGCCATCTATTTAGTTTATTTTCTTATATTATCTTATATATTATAGTTGGCAATACTGAGAATAACCATTTGCGAAACCAAAATGCGCATGCGTAGTAAGTAAACCGGAAACAGTTTGAGATTTGACGTTTGGTTATCTGTTCCTGCAAGCATCAAATCATTCTCTGATCATCAGAAGTGGTTTGGTCTAAAACGTCAAAGACGATCTGTGAAAGTAATGACCTAACCTAAAAATGATGATCATTTATTATATTCTGTATCTGTCATTTTCTCGACATATTGTGTTACCTATGAATATTATAATATTTATAGGATTAAGAAAAATCGAGATGATAAGCACTCTTCGGTATATAAAAGTATATTATATCGTGATGTGTTCGTATTAATATTAGACATTTACACAGTAGGAGTTCAGTTGAATTAGGTATATTATAGCTTAGTAATCAATACCAATTATTCATAAGTAACCATATGTGAACAAGATACCGCTTTTGGTCTTATTATCCCATAATTCCAGCCATATTTTCTATGCAGAGTTCGATTTAATATTATCATAATATTATCGCATGTCAGACCAACAATTTATTTTCATTTTATTTATATTTTGTAATGGATTCTAAACTGCAAAGTATGTGTTAAATCAACCGGGAATGATAAGGTTCTATATTATCTAACTAATTTTTAATACTACCCATCGATTTTATCAATTGTGTCGCTAAATTTCAAAACCCGCTATAACACCTTTTTGAAATAATTAAGATATATATCTGTACGTTAGAGTATGAACCACGGAAGTCCAGTTTTTACCGATTCTGAGTTAAATATGCAGAAAATTTTCTTTTATTTCATTACACAAATGAATGAAACACTGAAATCCATAAATAGTAAATTAACCGAAATAGCTAATTAATAAATCACTGAAGTCCAATTCGCTTAAGTGCATAAACAACGGGTGTCCTTTTTACGATGTTTATGCTCTAAGAAAAATGTTAATAAACCATTATAATAATTCCATAAACACGGAAGTCCAACAAACGTTAGGTAGGTACGTATTATCTATACTATAATTTATAGTATTAATATAGTATAATATATAATATATAGTATTAATATATAGTATTAATTAACACATAAATGAACCCAAAATTGTGGCTCTATCGCCATATAGCTATTCAAAATGGATTTTTAATTAAATAAAATAAAAAAATAATTCGGGTTTGATTTGCCAAGCAATGATACCTGTGATGCCTGCAATAGCCCTAAGATGAGTCTTAAAGGTGTCAATACATATTTCTTTTGAAGAAAAAGAAATTCAAAGACACCTTTTGGAAGACCACATACAGGAAGCAGCTGCAATTAAATAAGATTGATAAAACTCTTGCAACAGAAAAAATTACCAGTATGAAAGTAATAATGGTTGACTTGGAGAAGTGTTTACCTGCTCCATATAGTTTCCATCTAAGAAAATTGTGGACCCTGAATTTTACAATTTACGATGATGCAAGTGGTGAGTGAGACACAACACTGATGTGGATGAAATAAAAAGTGGAAGGGGTGACAATAAGATCGGCTGCTGCTTGATGAATGCTAGCAATGCTTTAGCAAATATTGAAGAGCTGACGATTTGGTATGATAATTAATTGCCCTGGCCAAAATAGGAATATCATGATTGTTTTTTCATATACCTGGTTTCTGAAAACCATTCCTACGCTGAAAATCATAAATCACAAATTCCTATTACGAGGCCATACACACATGGAGATACTGACCAATCTATAACAGAAAAGAAAAAAAACCGTATGCAGATTGTTACTCCATGGGATTGGGTTCAGTTTGTAGGGACATGTAAAAGAAACAAGTCTTTTAAAGTTATTAACATGAAGTTAAATTATATAAACAATTATAGCTCTTTGTATGCATCATCATCAGCTCCTTTTGTGGCTCGAAAAAAGAATATTGATGGCACACCTTTTTTTTCTTTTTTATTTATATCTTAAGATGGCGTTGGTTATCTACGTTATAAGGCGAAGTTCTCCGATGAAGATTTCCAAACTGTGGACCTCCGAACTTCTCGCTCGCCGTATAACGCCGCAAACTTTTTAAAAGCTGACAAATTTTCCCCCGTAGATACTAAGTCGCAATGGCCGACCGGTCCAACTGAGGGTCGAACCGACTTGAGAAGCTCTTCCCTTTCAACTGACATAATATGGGGACACTCCCAGAGGATGTGATCGGCATCCTGCAATTCGGCACATAAGCAAGTTGGAGATTCTATTAGACCAAGAGATTCGAGGCAAAACCACCGTGTCCGGTTAAGATCTGCAAACTATGAAACAATGGATATCTCCAGAATTTCAAGAATTTTATGATAGAATTCCACATAATTCCTCATCAGCTGATGTCCCGGAATAATTCTCATTGCGTTGACTTTTTCTAGAGCAATAATAAATTTTAAATAATCTTGTATATCTTATGTAAATTAATAAATATATAATTCCTTTTCATATTTAGACTTACTGAAATATTTTGTGTATTTATAAAAAAATAATTATTAATAATATGATGTACAGGAAATAAAAATAATTTATACCTATATGGACTTCCGTGTATTATCTATAGGTGAAGTATTGCTTAATGGTATTTCTACATTATGTGTTAGAACATAAAACACGGAAGTCCATTAATTTATTAATTCTAAATAATTTGGTATTTCTATCTATACTATGGTCAAAAATAAATTTAATTATGAATAATACCGTTTACAGGCCCTAATTACTATAGTTCTTTAAAAAGTTATAGAGTTTCAAACATTTAACCTACACTAAAATCACTCTCCTGAACAAAAGTCCAAACGTGACTTCCGTGGTTCTTCCTCTAACGTATTGATATATCAATGGATTTGTTTTTAAAATCTCTACGTGAAAATGTTATTGCCTCTTCTCCGCTACATTTCCATTTTAAAATTCCGCTACGATTGACAGTCATTTATGAAACAAAATCAATGCGTCTATCAATTCCCGCTGTAACTCTACGTGTAACATTCAAAAACCGCTTTAACACAACAGACCAATAAAAAGCGAGAATCAGACTAAAAGCAACATGGCCGCCAGTACATTTATGTTGTGAGTTGCATGAAGAATGTTATTTTGTTGACTTGATAATTTAACTATTTGTAGTCCTAAAATGTGTGACAAACTTGTGTATATGGTTAAATATCCAATTAATAAAGCAAGGAAGAGGTTGAGCCAACCAAAATCATGGAAAGTCAACCAAATGAGCCAAAAACAGTAAGTTAAATTTGACATAATTTTTTAAGAATTGCATGGGTCTTTACCTGAATTTCCAGTGGCGTGTTAATTTAGTTATGACTGGTTAAAACTGTTCTTTTCTCTAATATATTTTTTTACAAAGAATAAATTGTCACGAAATCATTTAAAATTGTCGTTCAAATAAATATTTCATATTTTGAATACGCTAAATAATGATACCCAGCAGATAAATTAATATAAAAAGTTAGTAAATACGTACTATGCAAATTTTATCTAATTAACTGCTTCATTTTAGATAATCATATATTTTGGTGTTGAGACAACAACATTTTTGTAACATCAAGTATAAATAATTACAAGATAAAACGAACTTTTTATATACCACGTTTTTAAATTCTGTTGAATCATAATATAAACTTGACAATTCTATGTATTAATAAATACTTTTTTTAAATTTTTTTGATGAATCATCCCATCAACTTGAAAGAAAATGATCAAATGCATAACAAAGAGAGCCATTATAAGAAATTTTCAAACATTTATTAATTGAATAACATATATCGATGGTGCAGATCACAAACCTCCTTAGTCAAAAAATACGATTTTACAGGGGAAGGTTAAAACTGATTTATTTGCAGCATAATACGATGAATATGACATAGGATTTTTAATTAAAAGATCAATAAACTCGGCTATTTTTCTCTTTGACATAGGAGGTAAAGTTCAACAGATCCGTTAATTTTTTGTTGATTTTTTGATACCATAAAGTCAAAATCATAAAATTTGACATAGAAGGTTTGTGATCTGCACCATCGATATGAGAATTTTGTACTTGATATGAAGTAAAAAACAAGCAAACAAACAAAAAACAAGAAAGCGAGTTAATTCTTTTTTCAAAATCGTCGAACGCTGTTACAAAAAAGTGCAAGCATTGAATTCGATCGAAGCGCCACATTGCGGATTTTTTCCGAACTAACTTTCCATACAAAACAGAATTAACTGAAAATGAATTCAATTCTGCTTAAAGATGGCTAAAAGTATTAAAAGAATGCCTTGTCATCGTGTTTGATATATTCTAAAAGTTTCAAATGTCTAGCTAGTCGGGAAGTTAGTTAAAAATCAATTGCAAGATTTGTACTGGACAAACAAGAAAACGAGCTAATAAAAACGTGGTATCAGAAATCAATCCGTTCGATTCGACGACAGGAACACGGCCGTTACCGATAGTCAGCAATGGCTTGGAGAAATCTTCGACAGATGGATTGTTTAGCAATGCAACTCGCATGTTTGTCGTCAGCTGAAGTTTCTTCACATAGCGCCATAGAGTCTATGATTTGAGGCAAGTGTTTATTTCATCGGCAGCGGTCGATCTTGGAATGACTGGCAGTGTTTGGCGGAAATCGCCAGATAGTAGAATTATTGTGCCTCCAAAACATCTTGAGTCATTGCGCAGATCTTTCATAGTTCGATTGAGTACTTCCAATGCGCGTTTGTGCGCCGTTGTACATTCATCCCAGGTGATGATTTTACTTGCTACCAAAACTTTTCAGTAATTTGAAGGTTTAACGGCAATTTCAACGCTGAATGAGCCATTCGGCTCCTTCTAGCAACGTGACCGCTATCCCAGAAGAAGCAACTACTACATCAATTTCGGATCTCGCACGAACAGTGGCCAAAATCAATGACATGAGGAATGTCCTCCCAGTTCCACCGGGCGCATCGAGGAAAAATTAGCCACCATTTCCATCATCAATTGCCTTCATTAACGTATCGTACACTGTAACTAGGGATCCCGAGCTATTTTCGATACCTATGAATCCCGGGATTGATAAACATAATCCCGAAACTTTTGGGATTGATTTTTTTATCATTTTTTATGGAAAATAAAATAAAAACGAAAATATAACAGAAAAAATACTTTAGTATAGAGTTTGAATGAAGTTTGATTTATACCCATGTGTAAGTTGCCGATTCATTTTATTTTTTCACATAAATTAATAAAAATGAGAAAGATTGGAAAAAAACAATGCTTCGCACTTTTAACAAAGTAATTCCACCATGATCGCATACGTTTTACGGCAGTTTCATATTTGGCTGACTAATTAGGTTTATGACGCGGAAAGGCCATACACCACGATTTGCTTTACTATTTTAAATCTCGCTTACCCATTCATTAAGTCTTTACTATCAGAAACAGCAATCTCATATTAAATTCACATTATTATTTATATTACAATATTATTTACTCCATTAAACTTATGTATTTCTAAGATTGAACGTATGGGCATTTTCGCCAAAGTTTGTACATGTTTGAAATTTGGGTAATATTATTTTTTCACTCAAATTAACCATTTTTATATAGTTAGCAGATTCCTTGTTCTATTGCTGAATTGGTGATAGCAATTTTTCAGCAAAATATTGATTAATACAATATTTATATCATTTTTTTTATGACATTTGGCATAATAAGTTTCCGTTCCGTGACTACGAAACTAAGCTTATAAAACATGAATGAGACACTTTTTATCACTTAAAAGAGCTCTATTAGATTAAAAAAACCATACACTTAAAAATAAAAGTACAAATAGTCAAAAAATATTATTGAATTTTAATTCATGGGTACATTTCGTTCCACTCCGTTACCCTATGTCTATAATGGCAGAGCATTTTTCCTTTAGTATTTGAAAAAACCAATCAATGTTCATTCTGCTATTTTTTTAAAGACAGTAATCACTTTTACTAAATTTTATTGGAAAAATATATATGTTTCGTTATTTAATAATCAAATGAAAAATAGTTAACGTTCAACTTTTTTGGGGACATTTTCGGAATGGAACGAAATGGTAACGGAGTGTAATTTGTAAAGCTAAAGTTACATGTTACCATAAAAACAAATTTTTGTTTTATGAAATTTATTTGAATTTTTTGATAGTCAGATATATATTCAACGTGCGTCACAATAACAAAACAAATCAAAATTAATCACTAAAATAGACATATTTTATAATAAATTTCACAATACTAGTAAAATAAGGTAGGTAATAATTTTGACACACTATACATTACCATAACTTTTGTTTGGCATTTATATTATTTGTAACTCAGATAAAAAATATTTTAAAGCAAATTAACAATATATGAAAAAAATTAAATCAGCAAGGGATTCGGACGCGAGTTTCTAGCGCGGCACGGAGTATATAACTTTTACGAAAATAATTACAGTCGAACTCGGTTATTACGATCTTGGACATAGCGAGATCTCGGATGTAATAAGGAAACATTTGTTGACATTTGGTTTATGATTTTCGCCATACATTTAATTTATTCACTGTTATAACGAGCAACTTATCGTATATACCGAGCTAAAATACTGTTAATGTGTCGATCGTTTTAAAACATTTCGTCCCTAAGCAATAAAATCCGATTGGACAGGATGTCGCCGAGGTCGGATTACGTTTATGACACTAGTAAAGTGTCTAAGTACCTACCTTATCGGTGTTTCGCCGACAATAATAAAAAAGTATCCACGCATATGGTTGAAAAATCCAAGGTTTGTGAAGTTTGTAGGTACCTACCCGAGTTCATTACAATAAACAACTTTTTTTGTAGTTTATGAATGCCATGCTCGTTTTGGGGATTTTTACGATGGTTTCCAAATTTTTTATTTTCGACTTTTTGTGTAATGTGACATGCTCATTTAAAAATACCTATTCTCTTATATAACGAGTAACGCTTATAACAAGCAAATTCAGTCGGTCCCATCTTCCTCGTAATAACCAAGTTCGACTGTATGTTGTCTTGAAATTTACTTATATTCATCAACATAAAATGTAGCTATACAGGTTGATTGTAATCAAGACGTACTTTTCTGACATTTCGCGAATACCTACAGTTCCAGGTATTAAATCTAATAGGGTACACATTTCTGTTAAACGTGACAAAAAAATACTTTTTCATACATTTTTATAAATTTCTATGCCTAAAATGTATGGAGAAGTTTTAAAAATTTGGTGGCGTATAACAGAAAGAGTATGACAGAGCCAGTGCTTGTCTCGCAATTATTTCAGTCTGGTGTTTTTTCTTTTCCTTCTGTTGTTTTTGTATCTCTCCATACTTTTATCTGCGCTAGTTTTGCGTATTCAGACATATCACATACTTTTTTAATCTTTATTATATAGTCAGGTTATTTTCTATATTTTTTAATGAAAATATTTTTGTTTTTCATACGAACAGACAAAATAAAACTTTTTATAATCTATGAAGAACTAAACACACAATGTAAACCCAACTTTATGCATTCAATTTCGTTACTTTTACATTCCACATATACGTAACCACCAATATAGTTTCGGAGTGGAAGTAACGGATTCTGTTTTAGAAGTGGTTGAAGCCAAAATTTAGCTTAGTTTTATTGTTAAACCTGCGATATGTTTTATTATATCTGTAGTATGAAAGATAAGCTCCATATTTATAGTATGTGAAATAGAAATATGTGATTTCTTACCTTACAAATCGTGGTAACAGTAGTGGAACTTCTTAAATGACCAACCCAGAAAGCAACCTGTTCCGATAGCGATAGCTACACACACCAACAATTTAAATTGTAAATGGCGATCAGTGTTATACAAAAGTGTTGCTACATTAAAAAAATACATATTTATAGTGGAAATTTTTCGCCTTCATGCTAAAATCATGGTAACGGAATGTGGAATTCCACTTTTTCAAATATCCTGGGACACACTTTAAACGTGATTTTTTTTCAATATTGCTCAAAATTTACGGAAAAACTGTATATTTTCCAAAAATATATAATGTAAGCTGTTGAAGACACTACGAATTTAATTTTACACACTCAGAATTAATGACGAAATCAGACTTTGTTTATTTAAATTTAGGAGTGGGACATGGTAAAAACACACTACCTTTCGATCTAAATAATCAATTAAAAATATATACAGGTCAGACAGTTGTATTTAACTGATCGAATAAAGTAAATTAATAAATTTTCATGTTAAAAATACATAACTTTCCAATATTCTATAATATAATAACTATGAAAAAATCAATCAAAGTCATGGGACATGCCAAAAATGCAATGTACAAACTTTGGCGAAAATGCCCGTATACAATATTAAAAATAAATGTCTTAAATAGTATAAATTATACTAGATTTATTTTTGACCGATTTTATCAATGTTATTTGTAAACATAAAAATTTTATATTAAAAATGGAAAAAATGCCAATCCCGGGATTGTCAAATTGTAATCCCGAAATCCCGGGATCTGAATTTTGGCTCGGGATTGGATTCCCTAACTGTAACACATGTAAAATGTCTTCTGACATGTCATTCTTATACTTGTTCCACAGTTCAGGTGGATTTGATGGGAAGCATGTCGAAATAATGATAGCAAATAATATGTGTATCTGACTTGGAGATGTAGAAACAACTGCTTCAGCGATTGTCATGGCCAATGAGTATCATTTTCAAGCAAATTGAACTGTTGACATGCAGCACGAAATATTGGGCGAACTACATCTTTGACAGTTCGAAGTGATTCAAATAATGTCGGCACACGAACATTTACCAGCAACAACCGCAAGTAGAAGCATTCGTCATTTTTCGGATGAACTGTGTAAATGCGACCAAGAGCATCAGTAGAACGCACATCCAGATGATCAGGAACTGCATCGCCTTGCTTCCGACGTTCAAATTTCTTCGATGAAGCGTTCCAAGTGTAATAACGTGGCATCTCAGAGTAGAGCAACGTTCGTGCAAACGGATCACTTTGGCAAATCGAAAAGAAACTGGCCAATGTTGTCGCTGGAGGTGTTTCAACATTCGATGCGTTGAAATAAAATCGTTGACGATTCTCCAGATGCACCGCCAAATGTACAGCAGTGGGATGACATTCATGAATGGGGAATGAGAAAAAACGCCAAATCGCTTCATTGCAACTCATATATCGACCAACTTAATAGTGCGTGATTTCATCGTTGGTATTGGGTGTTTGAACGCTAAAAACCACCATATCGCTGCCTTTGGTGACATATTTACAGATGTATTTGATGGATTTCACTGAATTGCAATACTCCACGTTGCAATGCGCCTTGAATGTTTTGGAAAGAAGTGGCGAATACGGAACAATCCAAGTGTTGTCGACCACGATATCGTTTCCCTTCACTTTCGTTGTGATAGTTCTACCGTTATCATCGGGTGATCGACGCCGATACAGTGGATAACCATCGTTGGCAGTAATAGTCTCCGCGTCAAATTTCGTGGATAACGCTTGGAACACTTGCCCGGTGATTGGGGGTTGATGGTGCCACACGGTCCGTGAATCATGTTAGTAAACATCATGCAGGTCTGGATCGGCTTCGGGATCAGGAATCTCGGCACATATGATGTCATCTGTTTGGTCTGGTCGAATTCTTTCAACTAACCAAATAAGAATGTGTGCATGCGGCAAGCTTCGTTTTTGCCATTCAATCGAATACATCCAGCATCGTGTACCCCCAAAGACGCGATGCTTAACAATGTAGTTCATCAGCGACAGGATTTTTTGTTTGAAGACATGTGCGGTGATGTCATGCCGATCACTTGATGTTTGTCCGGGGAGTAGCAGTCGAACAATTTCTATCCATTTCGGATTGCACGTAAAGGTGATGAATAGATCTGGACGACCGTAATGACGAACATATCGCACCGTGAGTGTAAAACCAAGGCATCTGCAAATCGAGATTAAATGCAAAACAACTGAAACTGAAAGAACATGCAATATAATGTAGATATAAACCAAATATTATGGTTTTTTTTTAGTCTCCTAACAAAACGAAGACTTCAAACCCTAATATATCCAAAATATGTCTTTTGCAGATGCCCAGTAGAACCCAGTAGGTATGACTTATCGGTCTTTGTTTCTCAACACTAACAATAAGTGGTTGACGAGTATAGGGCAAATAAAAAACAATTATTATTTCAATAAATACAAAAATAAAACATTTTATTAGTGTGGAGCACTGCCGGTAGAAAAAAATTTCATCATTATCTCAATTTTGACTAAAAGTGGACTTCGTATATAGGAACTATACGACTCAGATATGATATTATAAAAAACAAACACTTCAATAATCGGTAAGTTATAATTCATGTTTTGTACTTAAATACCACAATTAATTTATAAGTTTTAACGCTAGATCGGTTTCAACCTGATGGACATCCAATTTCTAATTGAAAATGTGTCATTCCTTATGATAAATCTTTATATGGAAAAGTTGCATGTGTCTAAAGATGCCAATGTATGTGTGGTTTTTAACCATTTGCTACAACAGTATGCCGCAGGAACAGTAGGTAAAGTATTAACAGTCTATATTATTTATGTGTTTAAATATATGTAAACCTACTATAGATCTACCAACATAAATCGTCCGGTGTTCGAATTTAGAATTAAGCTCATCACAGTATAAAAAGTGGTAAATGATATGTCAAATGCTAGCATGTGGCGCCCTCATTCAGCGGACGTGATAATAAAAAAGTGGGCTATTTGTGATGTTATCTCCTCTATACGGTATAAGCAGTTCTAACCAATCATCTGCACCTAATAAGTGTTGGTACACTCATTATTTCAGGATTAGGAAATACAGCTGCACCCTCATTAATTAAAAATTTGCTGTAATTAAAATTTTTGGTTAATTTTATTTGAAATTTGTATTTATTTTTTACTGTTATACTACAAACACATTATCATCACATCACATGAGCACATCTGAGCTATGATACTTGCAATCGAAATTAAACAAAATTCTCATTATTTATTACCATTCATGTGACGGATATTCAATATTTTTCACTATTATTCTTGATTTTCAGTTAAGGGCACTCTTTAAAAATAAAATATTTAACTTCAAAAATAAAAATATAATAAAACCATGTAAAATAATGTCAGGAACATTATTAACGTCGCCATTCCATTATTTGTAATACACAATATATTTACCTAAAATCTTGTAAATTTTCATAGATCTTCGTAATTTCCTACTCATAAATTTGTTTCATGCACTTAGAGCAAAAATTCGCCCACTGTGGAATTTCGTTCAACAGATAGGAATGTACGTTAAAATAAATTATATTATATATTAATTGAACTGACGTTAACGTGGTAGAATTACCGGGAACGCCAAGTTGTTTTTGTTAATTATTCTACTTTATCGTGCTATTTACGGCGACAGGTGTTTGAAGTTCCGCTACTGAGAAAATAAGGGAAAAAAAAACTATAGTTTATGTATAAAATAAAATACTTTTATTGAAAAGTAATGGACATAACATTATACTTTATAATACACTTGACAAAAAATTATACTTACTTATATTTTAAAACTCTTCGATAAACCCCTAATAACTGTATGCACAATTTTTGTAATGATATACAAAAAAATTGTCAAATGAAATTCAAAAATTTACCACAATCTGTCATCTGTCAAAACTTGGATTAGAAACCTGAAGGTAAAAATGTTACCACTATAATATTATTTTTATAATACAGTTTTTAAGTGAAAGAGTTTTGATAAATAATTTCCCTATTATATCGCTGGAAATATAAATCAATTAGAGAAATTATATTTTCTGCAATTAATACGCTTATAAAATAAATAAAATAAAAATTGAGTTTATGTAATATATAATTAAAATGCTTTAAATCACTTTTATAGTTAGTTATAAAATCGTAATAAATTTTTGGCATCGATCATGAAATAATGACTCTCTGAAAACGATATGGCGAAATATAAAATCGATAATGATAACAATATAATATTATTAAAAATGTCATGTTTTTATTTAGATCTTTTTATATAAATAAATGATAAAAATAACATTCATCATAAGTCACTAATAATTATTAATACAAAAATATATTTAATAGTAAATTTATTTTTTACATGACGCCATGAGAATGATTTTGAAATTAAGCTATCAATTTAATTAAAGAATGTGCAACAAACATTATTTTTTAAATTGTTTCTGGAATGATTCATTCGCAGACATTTTTTATTATTATTTTTAGCCAACAAAATAATAATGACACGTTGACATCAATTTATTGGTAATTATCCTCAAATTAAAAACTATTACAGCAGAGCTATTCATAACTGTTAACACGGTAACACTTTTCCGTTATTTTTATTGGCCCAAATTAACACTTAAGCAATTCCATACACAAGGCGGTATCTACCAAAATTTAAGTTGGAACGCCTGTCGTATGAAATACGTCTCTTATTTTTGGAGCTCTGTCAAATTCGAGTATGCTCGTGCAGGCGTATCTATACTCGCCACTCGATATTAGACAGGTCACGGGGAAACTATAAATTGAGGCGACGGCTGTGACCTGTGACATAGATTATTTTTCAAAATAGTCGCATCTCGCATCACATCTTTCAATATGTAACTGACGTCCTCTATTTCGCTCTAAAAGTTAACACAGCCAAGAAGGGATGTTAAAAGATAGCACTTTTGGCAGTAAACTTCTTGTTATAATTAACTGCCTGGATACATATAGTGATAAATGTGATATATTTATCAGATTTATCACTTTTTGGGTGTTAAATGATATGTTAGAATAGCCCCGCTGTAGGCATATAACTATAAATAATTAAATCTTGCAAAAATAATACATAATATTACACAATAGCCGTTACAGCTAAATAAAAAAAAATATTGCTTAAGTTTTTTCTACAGATAAATGCTTCAGGATAGGATAGGAGATATACGATCATTATAATAAAATCAATTCCTCTACTTGTTACCTATTAATAATAATTCTTACCTAGATAGACATTATGAATGTTGCATGAATACAAAATAATGATACATTGTCTGGTGTGAAAAAATTATTGTCTTTGATCTTTAAAATATGAATTGTGTAGTACCTATAGATTCCTACATACATACGTACGTACAATTATTATTATAATTGAATCGAAAAATATTTTATTCCAACGATTAGGTTAGAATAAATAAAAAAATAAGTATTGATAAAAAAACATCAATTATAGGAAAATACGCGTCAATAATATAAATAGCAACCTTAATTTTATTAAAAAAATTATTACTTTTGTGCCACAAATGAAAGAAATTAATAGGCTGTGAAATTTATATCCGAAATAAAGTTTATATTAGAATTTAATATTATTTGAAAGAGAAAACAGACAATTACAACAATGGCCATATTGTATCATTTTCATTCCGTAGTAGGCTAGGTTAGTTAAAGACTTCAGTAGACTTATTCCAACTATTTATCACCTTAACAACAAAATGTTACTTTTCACCGTCCAAGATAACAACTTTGAATTACATATTATTATGTATTCCGTGCTCGAGGGTTATCTAAAATAACATGTAACCCCCCGTCAAACGAACAAGTTCAGTTATTACAGTAGAACTTGGCGGTGCTGCAATGCCGCATTGCAATATCAATCGAGTTGAATCGGACAGATTGTGACATTCATGGCGAGGTACATTGCCATTCTAATTTGTTGATAATAATAATGACAGTTTGCTGACTCGCCGAGTTAACATGGTTGTTGCTAGACGTTGTCAATAAATGATTTCAGAGTTAAGGATTGTGTTGGAATACATCTGCCGATCACAAAATTATGGTAAACAAACTAATTAAGTAATAACTAAGATCGGTGCTTATCCTTTTGCACCACTGTGTGTATATAATAATATGATAGAATACACGAGTGTATTTTTTGGCTTACTTTTAAAACATTCATAAAAATAGTCAATCACAACTTTTACGCCAACTCCAGAAAATATTTTGATTCGTACATAGAATAAGAATTCGAACAGTAAGCCATCGAGAGACTGCAGATACAAAATTTCAATTATTGAATCGCTCCGGTCCAAGATCCACGAATAGGGTGTGAATACGACACAAAATTAGAAAGAAGAGACAACAAAATTGCTTCTTCTTCCAAAGCTTTTAGCTCAACGATCTCACAGATATCATGCCATTTGTGAATACGTAGAAGATAATCGATCACCACTTGTTTATTGAGCCGATTTGTCTCGTATATAATATGTACATTCCAACACATTGCCTAAGTTGGCGTTAAAAATAGGATTTGTGAATATAACAAAACCTAACGACGTCGATTACAAAAAAAATTGGCAAAGCTTGATCATTGTCACGCCAAAAAAGCATTCATATACAGAAAAAACCCGTTAACACGAACAAGGTTGATTCGAAATTTTCGCGAAAACTTATTTTTAGCGATTTTGAACAATTTTATAAAATTGGAACAAAATTTTTGTAACTCGAATTTTTTTCAATTTTCTGTCCTGTCGATTTCGAATTAACGGGGTTTTTCCTTAATTGTTTTAAGTTAGCTAGTAAAGTTAAATTAAAACTGTAATAATATGAAATTGCTATTTCATTATAATAAATGAACTATATCAGAATAATTCTTAGATAAACGGTTAATTTTGGATATTATATTATATATCTTAGATAGAGATGTTTTATTAATATCCTCTAGATTTATAGTCATTTTTATTTATCTATTATTTGAACAGGAATATTTTACGTAATATTATTTGTTATAGAGATAAAATATTGTTTTTAAATGTGCTTCAAGACAAAACACACTATTTCCTGCATTAATTAATATGAGATGTTGAGAATTGAACAGATACAAGTGCACTGATAACTTAATTTAGTAAATCGACTTACTCAGGTAAATATGCGATTGTAAATTCTAAATAACTGTTTACAACATTCTGTAAATATAAAGCTGAGTTCTCAAATGACCCAGTGTTTTTTACATGTTTGAAGGAGAAAAAAAGTCACATTAAAACATCCTGTTTGACGCATAAATAGATATGCGGTGATGTGAAAACTGCTACTAACTTTTTTTAAAATAATATTACACTTGTATTCGTTTCAACCTCAGTACCTGAGAGCATTACAAACCGAATATCAACAGTCAAAATTCTTTTTTACCAAAGACGTGTAAAAAAAACCTACTTCCATAAGGATAGAGCCTGAATGTATGAAATTGAAGCAAAAAAATCCACTGTTTAAGTTAGCTACGGGTGACTTAGCATTGCAGGTTCATTCGCAGAGAACTTCACACTACTGCTATGACATTAATTTGCCAATTTGTAGGTGAGTGCAAAAAGAGAGTAAGTAATTACAATGAACATTAAAATTGTGTGTCAAACTTAACCATGCTTCATCCATTTGCTAAATAATTTTAGATGTCATAACAGAAAAGGCTCTTTCTATTTATAGTCAAAATTCTTTGATTTTTACAAAGAAAACGCAGAATCTATTTTAAGACTACATACAATTGAGTAATTAGATACAAATTCTTTCTATTACAAGTAAAATCGATGGTTTAAACTGAATTCAAAAGTCAATATCTTATTAGCTTTAGGAATATGATATAAATATCTATTTATTTCGTTTATAAAGTCACCTATGTATTATACTATTTTCTGAATATATTTCAAGACACAAAAGAAATTTATACATTCTTTTGTACTAATAAATATTGTATAGACAGGAGATTACTATGTAGCCGTAAGACAATTTAATTTTTAATTTAATTAACGGGAACAGTATTAAAATACGTAATATTGCAATGTTTTAGGGAAACAGAAGGCAACATTGCGATCAGTCAATTAAAATACAATAATGCATGATATGAAATGTAAACTTTCGACTCACTATTAAAATACAAATGACCTACGCTATCAAGTCGGATAGCCAATTCACAGTCACGAGATAAACATGGGATAAGATAAACCACTTGAAGTTTGCTCACAGCCACCTCAGAGATGGTGCAGGCGGAGAAAACGTACGAATTCCAACGTAATTTAATCAATCAAGATTGGGGGACTGTTCTGATTAGGTTATGTGCACCATGAACCAGTGAAGAGCGACATAGGGCGTCACTCTACCCGATTGATGAGTGGCTATTCTGTATGACTGGTGGATATTGTTAGATAATTTGAGAATGCTGTGCCATGTAGACATACATTTACGACTAATGAATACCGCACAAAAACCACAATCTTTCCGCATTATACTCAGAATGCACTTATCCAAGCCATGTTGCGCTACTCTTAGCTGATGTTGCAATAGCAACAGGCCGAACGTGTTGCTCGGCCTCTACCGGTGGTTGAATACAGTTATATGGGGGCGTTAAATGATCACTAACCCGCTAGATCAACAAATTCAAGTTCGGTGAAATGTGTGGCAGTAAAGAGATAGGGACCGAGTAGAGCAGAAGGATGTTGGGGAGGTCTTCATCCAGCAGTGGTTCAACACTTACTACCAAACTTTAAGTGGTTTACATCTAGCAAAGAGTTACCCCGTGTTATGTACCAATCATATTCGACTTTCAATCTAATGTAAAACTATCATAATATCCTTGGGTTATCCGAGAAGAAAATAATATCGAAATTTTGGGCTAATTTGGCCGTTGAATAGGTACGATCTATCGAGATTAAGTATTACGATTTGGCCGATTGAAGCAATTCAGTTAATATAGTAGTGGTGCAGCCATAAACGATTCAATGACTCGAATCAATTGAGAAGATAATGATTCGAATCAGTCAAACGATTTACACGAGTGATTCAAGTGGGGATGGCGATGCGAAATCATGCCTGGCCCTGCTGCTTTTGGAGAGTGATCTGCCTCTGCATCTGGTCCACCATTTCCTGCATCCGACGGAGCTCTGCCTCCTTTTCTTGCAGAGCTTTATCACTGTCGACACTATCCACAGACCTGTCAGTAAAAAAGTCAAGTCTTAAATGTGTGTAAAGAAATTTGTATGCATGCAGTTGGCCGTAATACAGTTCGCTGTGAGATTTAGTCCCTCTGAAGCGGACTATTAAACACAAAAAGTGGAATTAGCACTATGAAATTCCGATTTCTTTAGTAAATAATACAATGTATTTCCACCATGAATTGACAAACAAAACACCATAAAAAAGTTTACATTTATATAAAATTTGGGTAGGTGCTTGTAAGCATCAATCAATATCTGATATAATAATTACAAGATAAAGAGAACTTTTTATATACCACGTTTTTAAATTTTCTGTTGAATCATATAAATTTAACAATTCTATGTATTAATAAATACTTTTTTTGTACTTGATAGAAATACTGAATAAATATAGAACACTGAAATGTCATTTTGACATTTCATTATTGATTTCCATAGTAACGCACGTATATATTAATAATTTAGTTGCTACGACCCCCTTAGCAATCAACAATAATAACTTTCCATACAAAGCAGAATTAACTGAAAATGAATTCAATTCTGCTTAAAAATGGCTAAAATTATTAAAAGAATGCATTGTCGTCGTGTTCTGATATATTCTAAAAGTTTCAAATGTCTAGCTAGCCGGGAAGTTAGTTAAAATCTGCAATCGTCCAATACACAGGACAGGACAAACAAGAATACGAGCTAATAAAAACGTGGTAAAAAATGACAGGATTATTATTAGATATTTTTGATACCAATCAATATCAAACTAACATTCTTATTGAATCTAATAAAATTGCGACATTACTGTCTTCAATGCTCCACGAACGATGCGTAATTTTTTGATCTTAATGCTATATGGCCATGTCTTTTCGGTAAAGCAAGTGTGCCTCAGCGAAATGTAATACATACAATTTACATGTAACCCTTATTAACCATGTCCGATTTTAAGAAGATTAACAGATTTTTGTCCTAGTATCAGGTGGGTCCAAACACACAATGAAAAACAATATGTGAATTTTTTCGCCAGACTCGGGATTCGAGCCAGGGACCCATGACAGTACTGGCCGACACGTTCCCACCTCGTATTTTTGTGGCACTCTAAAGAATATGTATTATTTATTTCAAAGTTACATTGTTATAAACAGCGGATTGTTCTGGATTAGCTCCCAAAGATACCCCAACCTTAATATTACATGTAGGTCTTTAATCAAATTAAGTGGAGGTAATTATTGGCTTTTGTACGATGATTACTTGTATGGAGTATGCCCATTTGATCAAATTATCTTCAGGATACTACATCAAACAACAATACTCTGAATCAAATAAACCATTTAGCCCTTGGCTTTACAATCTGTTGCGGATCTTGACCATCTAGTGAAGCGACGTTTTTCGAGAATACATTTTACGAGGAATGGTTTTTAGCTGTCTGTTCAATATATCAGGTCTATGCACACATCGACAAAACAATGTGTGAATAAGATACCGTCTCTGTTCTGGCAGAACACACTAATACTAGTTTTGAGTAGTTTGACTTTGAAGTTGTTAAAAAGTTTGAAATAATGGTCTATCATGTGAGTTTATTAAGTAATCGTAAAAAAGATGACTTTAAAATAAAGACTGTTTATTTATTAAGAAGGTTTCCAGATGGTAAAGTTTGAAATAAGGAACATTTCGGTACTAACTCAATATGTCATTTTTTCGAATTAGTGTCTTCTGCCTGAACAGTGACGAATTACATCCGTGGGATTCTAACTCGGGTCTGACCAACAGATTTAGAAGTGGGCGTTGACTACTACTCCACCGCGGCCAACGATATACAATTGTCTAGTTTATGAATCAATATACCTATAAAACAACAGACAATTGAACCTAGTATCTTATGCATGGCTGACGATTACATATAACACCGTTTTTGTTGTTGAAACTTACGCGTTTCTTTTCGGCATAGGTGTTCCTTTGGCGAGTCTCTCGGATCGGTAGTTCTCATAGTGGACTTCTTGTGTCACCTCTTGGAGGTCTTGCATGTGTGTGCTGCAAAAAAACAATTGATGTTATTATGAAGCGTTGATTTACTACAGGGTTATCCAACCCGTGGTATGAATTTTACAGTCCTGTCAAATATTTTTTGACATATTGTCAGTTGAAAGTCTACCATCTAACACAATGGATCATTTCTTCACCGCACAATGCATAAAAATCATACAATCATACTAAGAAAGAGGCAAAATGGAAAATTAAGGTTAGAATTCGGTCGAAATCATCGCTCAACTGAAGGCTGTATTCCCAAGCTGATTAAACATGTGCAATTTTGACAGTTTTGAGTTATGAATGCAGTTTTCTTCGTAATTTTTTTCTCTACATTATGGGCAAAACGGCATTTGTGAAGGAAAACCCATGAATTCACAATTAAGCAAAGAAAAAAAAAGTTACTTGTGTATTTGTAAACTGATCTTCATTTAATGTATAGGAAAAAGGAAACATGTACACGATTTTAGGAACTATGTGCAATGTTTACAAAAATAATATAGGAAAAAGGTAACAAGTGTAATTATTTAAAAGTGAGTAAGGGCCTTTGTACAAAAAAAATAATTTCGTTGCAGAAAAAGGGCACTTGTGAAATTTGTGATAAATTTAAAAACATGTTGGCAGCGGACAAAGAGGCCCAAATAAATATTTTGGAAGATCACAATAAGCGTGAAGTGGACGCTCACAAATCAAAAGATGAAGATAAAGCTATTCATAAATGCATATAGGAAAAAGGTAACATGTGACTTAAAACCTCTTAAAAATCAAAAATTGACAAATTATAAAATCTCACGATCATCTACACGATTTTTTTTTCACTCTAAAAACACTTAAAATGCGTTTTTCTCAAAACTCAATTTATGCACAAGTGCCTTTTTGCTTTTGGGGCGATGAAATTTTGACGTGTTTTGGATCGCCTGACAGCTGTACATGTTCTTCTAGCCCGTTTACGCGGAAAACATTGCTGCTGTACACAAAACTGTGGCCGAATAGCCAGATATGTCGATTCCAAGAAGATCGCAGCAACTTGGCCTCTCATACGGCTCTTTATGGGGAATTTTGCATAAAGAACTTCACCTACACTCGTATAAGATCCATCTCGCGCAAGAACTAAAGCCAACGGACCACGGGCCAGTAGCAAAGGGTGGAGGTAGGCTGTTAAAATCCGTCATAAATAGTGCAGACTAAACTTTGTCAGTCATACGTCAATTCAACCAAACTAAATAGTAAAAAAATACTCATCTATCTATAAAATATCTAAAATTACGCCATTAAATCATACATAATATTTTTTATCTATTATAGTTTAGTTAGGTAGGACTTAATAAATTTAAAAATTCAACGAAAACAAATCAGTATGAATGAAAAAATGTACACAATTTAGTCAGATCGTCCAAAATATACCAAAACTATTACATATGGTTTTGTATAGGGTTTAATTGATTTTTAAAAACTAATCAACACCATCTGTAAATTGTAGTCTTAGTTCAATAAAAACAAATACGTATTGATACCAGATGAAAGTCTCCCACAGGAGACTACCTCAAAGGGCGGACCGAACCATCATATTTTCCAAAATACCACAGCCTACGTCCACTCTTCGCGGTGATCGCAACCCTCGGCCGAGCGGAACCCGTCTCCTTGAAATTCAAATTCGTCAAATTCCCGCCAAAACAGACGCGGTCTATCAAAAACGGCCGCTCGCGCCGCCACTAGTCAATCCGTCGGTAAAACAGGGAGCTTCCCGACCGACGGATAAAACAGGAGGCCGCGAATCTGGCGGTTGGATCTGGATGGGCGCGAAAGCTCTCTCTTGCCTGATACGTCGACCAGCCAGCATCTCTCTTACATCAACCGCCGAACCAACAGCATCAACCGCAAAATCTCTTCTCGCCTTCGCTCGCCTCGGACGCGAAGCCAAGCCAAGCCAGCATTCCGGACAGCCCGCCAAAAAGACCACATCTGACATCGGCAGCACGCCAAGCCGCAAGCCCCGACCCTACCTCCCATCGGACAGCGAGCATCGCCTCGGATGCGAAGCCCCAGCAGCCAAGCCCGCGACACCACGTTGCAGCCCGCCAATTACCAACCGACCGCCAACGACGACAATAACCTGTATCGTATCTGTAACGACTACCCTGCAATACGATGAAATAAACCAGCCTTGACCAAATACCCCGTGCGTTTCTGTCCCCCACCCCCGCTTTGACCTTGACGTTATCACGGCCTGCCATCTCCGCTTCAGAGCGCGCAGAAGGCCGGTGATAAGTTGACGCCCATGGCGTGGGGCTTGTGGGCAGGATTGTGTCCACCGGAGCCAGCATCGACCCTGAGATACGCCAGCAGAGTGAGTACAACTGTGAACTTCCTCAAACAGTCTCATTTGCGAGTACTCACTCTACCGGGGGAGAAACACACGGCCGGTATTTACAGTGACAAATTGACCTTGTTTCGCGCGTGCAATCGCGACATCGAGACACGCGGCGATACGTTCCTCGCAGCGGAAATGACAGACGAGATCGCGCGGAACGTACTCCTGCAAGTTCATTCGATGTGGGAAGCATAGCCAGACAATGCTGGGGGGCCGCGCAAAAAACCGCGTGGTCCCGAAACCTGGAATTCAGCACACCAGTGGCGCCTGACAGAAGCAACAGCATGGACATCGGCTCCATCGCAAGACGTGACAGCAGCATCGCTATGTTCCTCCGACCAGCTGTATCATCCCTCGACCCTGGCCCACGGAGGAATACATAAGATGTCATGGCCAACGGCGTCGCGACGCTACACGGAGATGCCCCGGCTACCGACGCCGACGCTCTTCGTGACCGACGTCACCCAGCACAGCGAGGTGCCAGCCAATGGCGCTCGTACCTCCAACCCAGGCGAAACATCTGCCACCAGCGCGGATGTCTCGCCTAGCATAACCACCAGCCTTATCAAGCCTAGTGAGCCTTACGACGCTCCTCGCAAAGACTCAAGGTCAAGCTTCAGTACCAAACCCCATAACCAGCCGCTTACCATTTGGCACCGGCGTTATCACGGAGTGCCCCGGCGCGACGCCCGGCACCTTCGTGATATACCTTACGGCAGACCGAGGTTGGTCGCCTGGTCTCTGGTTGCCCAACCGGCGGTGACCAGCAGATACATCAGACACCGCCTCAATCGCCGACGGCCCAAGGCTACATCGGATCTGCAACCTGAGGGACCAAGAAGACTGAAGCGGAAGCCAAGATTCCAGGGACACAGCAAGACCCCCAGCATTAATCGACAAACATCCGACGCCAGCGAGGATGTCACGCCCGCCTTAAAACTACGACACCTATGGCCAAACCGCTTTGACGCCTTGGACGTGCGAGAAGACGACGCTCAAGAACTCAAGGTCCCACTTCCAACACCAGACCCCATCACCAGACGTCTATTCTTGGAACCGGCGCTATCACGGAGTGTCCCTGACTGACATGTCTGACACCTCCGCGAAAACCTCACGAGGAAGCTGAGATTGGTGCCCTGGTCTCTAGTCACACAATGGCGGCGACTAGCAGGCGCAACAGGTCCCACCTCACTCTTCGACGGCCCAAGGATGCGATGAGCTGGTCGATTCGAGGGAACCACCATGTGGAAGTGGAAACCTCAGCAGTTTTGACACGAAAGAGCCTCAAGCACGCCAAGACCATCGGACGCGTCGAAGCCGCACAGAGGTGAACTGGCCCCCAAGGACAAGCGACGGTAGGCTGATGGAAAAGACGACGGTTCGGTCGTTTCCCGGAGAGGTCGTTTGATACCAGATGAAAGTCTCCCACAGGAGACTACCTCAAAGGGCGGACCGAACCATCATATTTCCCAAAATACCACAGCCTACGTCCACTCTTCGCGGTGATCGCAACCCTCGGCCGAGCGGAACCCGTCTCCTTGAAATTCAAATTCGTCAAATTCCCGCCAAAACAGACGCGGTCTATCAAAAACGGCCGCTCGCGCCGCCACTAGTCAATCCGTCGGTAAAACAGGGAGCTTCCCGATCGACGGATAAAACAGGAGGCCGCGAATCTGGCGGTTGGATCTGGATGGGCGCGAAAGCTCTCTCTTGCCTGATACGTCGACCAGCCAGCATCTCTCTTACATCAACCGCCGAACCAACAGCATCAACCGCAAAATCTCTTCTCGCCTTCGCTAGCCTCGGACGCGAAGCCAAGCCAGCATTCCGGACAGCCCGCCAAAAAGACCACATCTGACATCGGCAGCACGCCAAGCCGCAAGCCCCGACCCTACCTCCCATCGGACAGCGAGCATCGCCTCGGATGCGAAGCCCCAGCAGCCAAGCCCGCGACACCACGTTGCAGCCCGCCAATTACCAACCGACCGCCAACGACGACAATAACCTGTATCGTATCTGTAACGACTACCCTGCAATACGATGAAATAAACCAGCCTTGACCAAATACCCCGTGCGTTTCTGTCCCCCACCCCCGCTTTGACCTTGACGTTATCACGGCCTGCCATCTCCGCTTCAGAGCGCGCAGAAGGCCGGTGATAGTATGACCAACAGAGTTTCATGTGCATAGTGCAGTAATATCAGATCCAGCCTACCTCCACCCTTCGCCACTGCCATGGGCAGATCACAGATTCGCCAATTGGGTTTTAGAAGGGCAGTCGATTTTTCAAGGAAAATCATCTTCCATCATCATTCAAGCTTTCAGCTAAATATTGAATAGGAAGACAATTCGTCGCCCTATTTATATTAGGCGGTATGCAGCCAATGAGGTGTCGGGTGATTGTTATAGGAGTGGTTTGAATCCAATGCGGTTTTATATCCGTACTTTGCAGGTGAGTACAAACTGAATGCGGACTATTGGTATGATTTTCGCTTATAAGAACATCTCCAGAGCATAGTGAAAAATAATCAAGCCACATTGAAAAATCGGCCCCTTAGAGTCAAAGAAACCTATCTTAATTTTTAACAATTTTGAGTTACGTATGGTACTGGACATTAAATGACATGTTATGTTAAGTGACAAAGAAACTTATCAAAAAATTCAATGGATAAAAGACAAGTCAATACATATCTCCTGCAAAAACTATAGTAAATTTACTTGTGTTTGGGGTCTCCTGAAAAGTAGACAAAAATGAAATACGTTTCTTTGACTCTAAGGGGCCGAAATATACATCGTATAGATTGCAGGGGATTCGTTTCGGACGCAGTCGCGACAAGAGATATTTCAACGTGGGATTTTAAAAACAAAACAATTTAGTATACAAAAACACTTTTTAATAAACTAAACAATGAGGGTTACCTGTAGTATATAGTTAAAAATGAACTGTACCTTCATTGGAATAAGGATAATTTAAAAAAAAAAAGTAATCTTTTTGAATTGCTCTGTAAATGTGTCCATTTTAGGCCATCAGCTCATGTAAATACTCAAAAAAGACGAAACTGAAACTCTAGTATCTAGCTAATGTATTTCGACGGCGACTCGCTGACGGCAAGACTGGAATCTCTCAGTTTCAAAACGTCCGCGACCGAAACCGAAGAGGCGCGACATGCTGGTCTCCCAGTCTCTCAGTTTTCAGTCACCCATAAAACAGTAGTACCAATATCAGTAGATTCGATGAAAAATCATATTTTCTTACCAAAATTGGTAGCACTGAACTGAACTAAGCAAGCAATAATAAGTCAAGACGTCAAAAGTTAAAGATGGACGAATCGATTAATAATTTAAAATATGTGGCAGATGTTGAGAAATACTCCTGCCTAGTTGGGTTTCGGGAATTCTCGAGAAATTTTCGAGATTTTCCATCCCGAATCTCGAGAATTGAAATTTTTAACATTTCGGGAAATCCTGGATCTCGAGAATCTTTTCTCGGGATTCAGGATTTCTTTATTATCAAATATCGATTGAAAAAACGATTTTCTATAAGAAATATGTGGACAGAAAACACTAAACGTTCAAAGACTGATCGGGGCATTTAACACAATTAAAACAATGTTGACTCAAAATGAGCGCAATTTTTGCAACATCAGAGAATTTTGTGTCTCAAAAGCGTACGCGATTGTCAGACGCAGCGGTTGACAGTCTGTGTTTTTTGAATTTCTATTTTAATAAGTAATGTTTTGAATTATTTTTGTTTTCCTACTTCTATTTTGTTTGTCTTCTTACATAAATATAAAAAAATTATATTTTTT
Source organism: Rhyacophila brunnea (assembly GCF_057557595.1). Taxonomy (NCBI): domain Eukaryota; kingdom Metazoa; phylum Arthropoda; class Insecta; order Trichoptera; family Rhyacophilidae; genus Rhyacophila; species Rhyacophila brunnea. The sequence continues at coordinate 13,498,095 of NW_028232893.1, read as the reverse complement.
TGGAATTTCTGTTTTTACACTGATTCTAGGATTTTTACAGGTTTATTTTAAATTTCCCGATATCTCGAGAATTCTTTTCTGGAAATTCCGAATTTCGAGAATTGAAAATTTCACCATTTCGGGAAATCCCGAATCTCGAGATTAAGATTTTCTCGGGAAATACCCAACTCTACTACTGCCTGTATAATTACAGGTTGCCAGAATATTCCCGTTAAGATATTACGGAAAAAGCTTAGAATGAAGTGGGAAAGACAATGGGTTTGATAGTTTGAGGTTATGAGATTATTAGGTTTCAGTAGCGGCGTGTGCGAAGTATCAGTCACTGGCCAGTTTATGAATTCCATCACCAACCAGTTCATCAGATTTTAGTTTCTGCGTGAGTGGATGGCCTCAGAGATAACATTTTTTATGGGAGGGTTAATCCTGTATAAGTATATCAATGATTCAATAGTTATATTTGGCAAAGTAACCGGTAAAGAATCTTGTTTACAGGTTGTGGTTACAAAACCACATATTAAAATAATATTAAAAATTATTGAAACATTGGATTAAAGTTGCCGCCGAATGAAAACCACAACAGGTACGGAGTTAATGATTGGGCGAACAGACTATTTGGATAACCACAGGAGACTTCCTACGGTAAGTAGGTATATTTTTAGAACCAACTAATTAAGAAATCAAATAAGTGACATTTTTTATAGACAGCGTTAATATTGAAAGACCGACATGTCACCACACCCTGTGAATTCATGTGAATCAGTCGATAACTAGTATGCCTTATTCTGCTTCTCAATTAACCGATTCGTTCATACACTGTAAAATACTTTAAGAAGATGTAAGGTATACCTATTTTTTACAATATTTTGTCACTGGCTACGTTTCCGACGATTATAAGGATACATGTGACATATAAAAAAATGAATTTGGCACACACCTATTTATGTGAGACGATTTAACAATACAATTGCTTTGAATGAGCATTTTATTTCTATATAATAACACTGAGAATATTATTCCAAGAATTAATGTTTCATAGGTAATTAATTTGGATTTTTTGACCTGCCTTATACCTTATATGCCCTCAAATACTTTACACATTAGTGAACATTACGACAATATATTTTCAAATTGCATTTATAGAATATTAAAAACAGTTGCTTAGTATGATCGCATACATGTAAAACATTAAAGTCGATTTACTCAACTAGGTTATGTACTTATGCACATGGATCCGTTAGTTCTTCAATTACTCCAAATTTCTATGATACAATAGTTTTATCTTTCGATTTAAGAGTAGGTTTCAAGAGCAATGATGGAACCATTAGAAATATCCCCAATAGTTTAACCCTTTAGGTTACGGTTCGGTTCCCAGCTCTACTCTCAATGCTTAAAGCATTTTTTTTGTAAATATTGCAATGATAGTAAAAATTAAACACTTACATAAGCATGGTTCTCAATTTGATAAAGTCGCAATGTTCAGGGTTCTCCACTTCGACGACTCCCCAAGGATAGAGCCTCCCTCTGACTCTCCGTCCCTTGACTTCCAGCATGGCCGTGGCGCCGCACACCGCAAACGGTACAGCCTCCTTTAATTGCCTCACCTTGTTTGACAAATGAGAAACATGTTTTAGGGCACTCGTTGTTGCTTCAAATCTACCACAGACACAGACAAACAACACAAACACCCATGCCCTGAGATCAAAATGGATGTAAAATTAATACTATCGTATGATGATGATTGAATGAAAATTAATTTTAACTATTTACAACACTGCAAACTTCCATTTTAGAGCCTTATGGAATTTAATAATTTATTATGAATCCATTTTTCTTGTGTTAACATGGAAACAATATTATAATTCTTATATTTTTAACAACTGTACACATTTAATTATCATAAATCAAGCTTCAAAATTCTGGACGATGAATCCTGGGTGATGTATTATGATATAAACCGGTGATTTTCAACCGTGGGTCATAATCAAGAGGGGCACAAGTCCAAAATCAACTTTTAAGAGGGCCACAAGACCGACAGCATTCCATCAAGACAATAAAAAACTTGCTAGTTTGCATCAGTCACAAGGAAACGTAAAACACAGAGGAAACTGAAGCTGTCTTAAAAGTATTTTGAGTTGTCGATGTATAGCCGCCGGGAAGCATACATGTTTTAAATAGTTACAATCGGAAGATCGATAATATGAATGAAAACTAAAGCTACTCAAAGCAGGAATATTATAGAAGTAAAAGATACACTGATTTTTAACACGAATGCTGTATTAAATATTGCTTTTAAAACAGAACATTAAATACAATTCTAACGACACAGGACACTAGATGGGAATTAATTTTGAAATCAAAATTATCGAAAAAACATTCTACATTTCCGTTTCAATCTATAAAGGAAATATAACACATTTAGATAATTCTGAATTTTATATTACTGATTATGAAAAAAGAAAATCTACTGGAATCGTGTCATCTATTTTAAATACTTACCATTTTCGACATTTCTGCAGTCTGCATTGAAAAAACAATTGATTTTATTTCTGGGAGCAACACATTATTCAACTGATAACTGGTCTGAATCTTTTGAAAGAAAGACGGACAACGGACATTAAAACCAAGGACTATTAATGCTAATCATTTGTGTTAAAATTTTGTAATATTGCCATCTTGTAGAAAGATTTTAGGCCACTATAAGCAGTGACGTCCCTAGACAAAATGCTGCCCCTACGCAGAGCCAAAAATTTTTATCATCCGTTTATAACTCCAATATCTAAGAATTGTGTTATATGGATACATTACTAACAAAATATTATATACCACTAAAATATACAAAATTAAATTAAACATATATTTTCCCAAAAAGTGAGAAATTTTTGATGTTGGTAATACAGTGGTTTCTTAAGGGGGGACATGCTCGTCGAAGGTCAAAATTGAGTTTTTATTGTATTTTCAAACCATGATCCTGGACACTCCTTAAACGTTGTAGATAATCTATTTATATAATTTTGAAGCCTTATTATCCTTTATAGTTATTTTAAGCATTTGATGACTGCATCAAGTATTTTTGTTACATAAAATAGTATTCTTTTAAACCTCTCGCTCTAATGTTTTAGAATATAGTCATATTTCGGTACAGCACTGTGCAGTGGTGTTAAGATTTTTTACATTTATTAATTTATAAACGCATTTATAAAACTATTAGTATAATTTATTACGAGATAATTTTTGTAAAATATTCACGATAAAAAAATATTTTGATAATCTCTGTGATCCCAAATTTGACAAGAATTAGGCATTTTATTATTCAAAAAATCGGCAAGATTAACACATTTGAAGATGATTCTAAAGATATTTATTATAATCTATGTCTTTGACCATTCAAGTGTGATAAAAATCTTATGAATAATGATTGCTTTATAATAATTATTGACCTAAGAAGGTAGTGTTTTTTTGAAATACGCCATTTTTTTTGTCATTCCCTAGTGGTTAAGCTACAACATACGGCCGTAGCCATAAATTGGCAAACTATAATTAAAGTAGGGAGTAAAATTATGTTAACGCGCGTGTTTGAACATGTACCTAACCGAATTTTTTTTTATTTTTTTTTAAACGGTACATGTTCAAATACGCGCGTCAATATCATTTTACTCCCTACTTTAATTATAGTTTGTCAATTTATGGCCACGGCCGTATGTTGTAGCTTAACCACTAGGGAATGACAAAAGAAATGGCGTATTTCAAAAAAACACTACCTTATTCTTAGGTCAATAATTATTATAAAGCAATCATTATTCATAAGATGTTTATCACACTTAAATGGTCAAAGACATAGCTTATAATAAATATCTTTAGAATTATCTTGAAATGTGTTAATCTTGCCGATTTTTTGAATAATAAAATGCCTAATTCTTGTCAAATTTGGGATCACAGAGATTATCAATATAATTTTTTATCGTGAATATTTTGCAAAAATTATCTCGTAATAAATTTTGCTAATGGTTTTATAAATGCGTTTATAAATTAATAAATGTAAAAAATCTTAACACCACTGCACAGTTATGTACCGAAATATGACTATATTCTAAAACATTAGAGCGAGAGGTTTAAAAGAATACTATTTTATGTAACAAAAATACTTCATGCAGTCATCAAATGTTTAAAATAACTATAAAGGATAATAAGGCTTCAAAATTATATAAATAGATCATCTACAACGTTTAAGGAGTGTCCAGGATCATGGTTTGAATATACAATAAAAACTCAATTTTGACCTTCGACGAGCATGTCCCCCCTTAAGAGTCATTTTTGCAATATATTAATTTAGGAATTAAGGGCGATCCATGTCGCTCTTATTTTTCACAAAACTTGGCAACATTTGTAATGATATTTTTAGCCTGAGATTGCAAAGGTTTAGGCATTATTAAATCGATTATCGATATGACAGTGTGACGCTTCGATACAGACTAAAATCGTGGACCAGGAGCGGTAGGTGGGATGCTCTGTAAAAGGGGGATATATCTTTAGTTTTGACGGCCAACGCAACTTCCGTGTGCACTGGTTAATACGTCAGACTGTAATTATTTGCAAATCTGCATGTGTCATTTCTGGTCACCGAGGACGTCAAAGGGCAACGGAAGTAAACTAGACATCGCAAACCCGACAAAAAAATTACAGTCCTATTCAACCTTTTATGTTAATTAATATATTTTGTCTCCAACCAGTAAGCTGAATTTTTTAATGGAAAGATATTTTCGTCATTACTAAGTTTAGGTAGATCTATACAGTCAAATTCGGTTACGAAGAAGATTGAACGGACTGAATTTGATCGTTATAAGCATTACTCGTTATATTGTTATATAATATTTTTCACTCCACATTATATTTAACCCGGCCGCCGCGTCAGTTTCAATATGAAAGGGGCTCTCTCTGCGGTACCATTTTTCTAAATGCTATGCTTCGCTATATTATGATAAATACGGCAATTAAAAATAGCTGGTATTACTGTTATCATGCCTAGATACATAAGGTTCGAAGTGCCACACTAAAAAATAGAATCGATTGTTGAATTTAGCTGTGAATACTTGAATAAAATCGTCCATAGTCCCTTGTACCGATAAAATACGCAGCCATGTTTGTGACGTAAAAACGCGTCATTGAGATTGTGCGCCTATGAAAAGAAATAAATCACTGACACTAATTTTATTTTAGTCATGTTAGAAACACTTAAAAATGCCGTTAAAAATATTGAAAATAATAGCTTTTATTGTGTCGCATATTATTACAAGTTTTATGGGTCGCGTAAAGTTGAGTCCACAGTGGTTGAAATATGGTAATAATTCCTTATGTTCTTTTTTTAGTGTAATTTGGATTTTTACTAGATTAAACTTTTCAGTTTTATTGAGCATTGTGTTATGTTAGTGATTGTCGTTTTATGTTTTATAAAAAAAACAATATTTATTTTGTAAAATCTGCTGCGTGCTTGTAAAAGTGCTATAAAAACATTTATTGCGTGAGGTTTTAAAATTTTATAAACATTAAATTGCATACAAAGATAATATGTAATATAGTTGAAGAGTCAATATTCCATGATTTACATTTTATATTATGTTGTATACCCGTGTGTTTTTTTTTTATACTTACGTTTATTTATACGTTTTATATATTCCTTCATAGTAGTTCGTAATTTATTGGTAAAACTCGCAATCGTCCTAACTAAAATATAATAATATATTATATTTTTTCATTCCGTGTGGACGTATCTTTACGACATATTTACGACTTTCAATAATGAGCTCGATTTATGACTTTCAAACAATTGGGGTGACACATGACGACATGACCATGAGTAATAAAAATAAATGACATAATCCAGAACACAAGTTCAAGTACATATTTATAAATATTACGACGACACAGGTTCGGTTTTTTGGTTGTATTTTATTCCCGCAAACATGGTGTTGTAAAGATCGCGGTGAATATTCAACTTGACACGATAAATCACTCGGCGCACACTCAACTCGAATGAAAATATTTTGTATACCTAGTGCGCAGGCGCTGAAAAATACCGCGTAGATTTGAACTGATGCAATCATACCGGCGAATCTCAATAGATCGAGAGGGTTCGAAAGATCGATGTTTATGAAATTAAAACAACATATTTTTGACAAAGTTAAATAGGTGGAAGTAGGCGGATGGATCGGGCTATTTTTTAATAAAATTCTCAATGCCGCATGAAAAATATTTCTTGCGTTATCCACAGGTCAAGGTTTGCGTATCTGACTGCTATACGGTCGCCCATGTGTTACGTACTAGCTGTATCCTACTGGAATACGGTCGCCGGGAAAGGGTTAAGCATAGAACATAAACGGCGGATTATAGTAATTGTCAGATAATCGAGCGGCGGATTAGTGAGAGTGTACTGTATTTGACAGGTCGTGAAAATCGGTTAACCTCAAAATGAGTCTCCACGCGGTGTAGCTCATTTTTTTACCGGCAGGTTAGCTACTATCGTTCTATTTATTGCGCAGGCGCAGATATTGCACGGTCTAATTGTCGCATGAAAATTCAGAAGCATCTGAAGTTTTTTGATTCGTGCATGCAATCTTGCAATTTGCACAAACTTACATGTTTACACATGCATTTTTTTGTTATGGCTGCGATAATACATATTGTCAACAGTAAATGCATGCACATGTAAACGAGGTATAATGACATACTTCCAATAATAGCAACTGTAGTGGTAATATATTCATAATTTCACTTTACCTGAAAACATCGTTTAAAAAATTAGTGAATCCAATTATGTGTCGATATTCTCATGGTAAGCATCGTGTGTGTGCGTAATTATTATGTAAGTAAAATAAATTTACGGCTTACTTAACATTATTATTTTTTTTATCAATAATGAACAGTACATAAGAACATAAGAACACTTGTTAGATAGCCCATCACTTCATCTTAAGTAATATGTAACAACAAATTAAAGGCGCCGTTGTCCACACAATTTACTGACAACCGACGGCATGAAAAGGTGCCTTTACTCGAGCATATGTATTATTCATAATGCCAATGATAAATCTTGTTTTATTAGTTGTTTGAATACATTTTTTTCATGTCTTATATAAAAGTAAAACTATTTCTATCTCTACAGTATGTAGGTGATCAAAGTTAGATCGATGGACAAAGTAACCCGAACTGATTGTGGTCTTATATTAGCATGTAATTTAAGGTTTACCTGCTCCTTATATTCCTCGTCTTCGTCACTGTCGCAGTCTGGCAGAGGGTAGATCTTAATGCCGTTGGCTTCGATTTCGCTCATCACCTGAAAACAATATATATAGGCTTTACAAAAAAGAACTAAAAGAGGTAAAAAACCAAAGGACCATAAACTATGTCTCGAGAGAGTCTTCTGAACTTTTTGTTATACAATATTTGATGCTGATTCCTAAACATTTTTATTGCGGTTGATTTAATTAATTTTGAGGCTCCAGAGTTTCGCCTTTCACCCTTCTCTATTAGCAACAGGTGGGCTATACTACCCTAAAACACAGGAAGGAGCTATGGGAAGCCTTCGTTCAGCACTGGATCGACCCCGGCTGATGATGATGTCGACATAGCAATTTTTGTGATTGTTTATTCATGTATAATGTGAGTACTTTGGTTCAGGTACAGTCGACCATATCTTGTGTTCAAAATGGTCAGTGCATGAAGCAATTAATCAAACGATACCATCCATTCATATTATATTCAAATTTCACAGAATATTTTTTTTTTCCGACCATGTCCGATCCCAATAAGATCATATGGGCCCCTACAAAGTGGAGGTATGTATTAACAGATTTTTATTTTACGGGAAATGGATGTCAGCCACTTGCTCAACCTATTAGGTCCATACTCCGACTCATACACAAATTGAAAAACGATGTGTACTTGCCAGACCCAGGATTCGAACCAGGAACCCACGACGCTTAAGCCGCGCGGCCATCAAGGGTCATCACAGAATATATATTGAAAATATTTCAAAATACATGCATAATATAACATTCTATAAAATTGATTGATTTGAGTGAATCTAAAATTGCGTTAAAAAGTCTTCAGTTTTCGACAGATACTGGCAATAATAGTGTAAAGTTTACCTACCACAAGTAAATTTAAAATACGAAATTATTTGCAACCAATTAAATCGTTACTAATACTAGTAATCTGTATTTCACCTAAACTTTCATATATTTAGGCTGTCTACATAATGTGTTATTCAATGTTTTGCCTTGAATAGAAAATTTTTTCACCAGATATATGAGTAATATAGTACTTACTCTATCTTTGAGCCGCTGGATTTCTTTCTTGGTAAGTACGTCAGCTTTGGCAATCACCGGCACGATGTTCACTTTGTTGTGCAGCTGTTTCATGAATTCAATATCCAACGGCTTCAACCTGAAAGTAATACATAATTCTAATTGATTCAAGTTTTGTACTTTTGAGTTTCACCTTTCAGTGTCTTCAGCCACCATGCACACTCACCAATGGCATAATATGTAAAACTACAAAATATGGTTAATGAGCACTCTCATCAGATGAAGATAACAGTGTGCAGCAATAGTAAATGTATGGACTGCATTTATAATAGCAACGACTATCCATAACTCGTCACTCACGACACTCGGCTCAGAGTCCGGTCACTCAACAGTCAACCGTCATTCACTCGAGCCCAGCCTCGCGGTCCGATTAATCTCTCGATAACATCAATCTCATCAGTACATCCGTACCGCGATTATAACATCACTCTGTCATCTTTATCATTGTATTTACTTATTCTTGTATCGATAAATAAACTCTCTCCTCGAAACCTCCAAGCAACTACCACTTTATCTCCACACCCTCATCATGTCACAGTGGTGACCCTGATGGGAGTAAACAAAGTCGATGCGATCCCTAAATATATATATATATAGTTACCCATGGCCGAACGGTGAAATGAAGTAGAAGCAGCAATGTATCCGGTTGTCGACAATGTTTCTCCGATTAAGGCCACTCTCGTCACGCAGGAATCTCTCAAACTGGTCGTCGATGTACTGAATAATTGACTGCAAAAAAAACAGGTTTTTACAACACTGCATCAGGTCACGGTGGCATCAAATAAAATAGGTAGTGAAATTTGTCACTGAAAGAATCGCCCAGACTTTTCAAATCACACATTCATAATATATGTAATATTAATAATACTATCGACCGAGGGTACTTGATGGAATTTGAATTCTAATGGATTTAAATTTTGTACTATTCCACTTGAGTCTTTCTATGCGACCCGTGTTTCGCCTTTCGGCATCTTCAGGCACTGTGTTTGTAAAAAACCCCTACCTTATCACTAATAATACAATCAATATACATCAAAACCCTAATAGATCATTAGATTATAGTCAATATTACCACATTCAATAGGTGTAAAATCATCAATACTGGGAATTTATTGGGGTAGACCTTACCGGGAATCGATCCCGGAGGCAAAGTGTTGCCTACAAGCATTTCCATCATAATCTAATTCAATGAACTTCCCACACAAAGATTTCTATAAGGCCAGTAATACCTGAAAGCAGTCTGTGTTGTCGATGGCATCACCATAGCCCGGTGTGTCGACCACGGTCAAGCGAAGTTTTACACCTCGTTCTTCAATCTCCACAGTTGACGCATCCAATTTCACTGTCTGGTTTGTCTTCTCTGTAATAAAGAAAATCCAGATTATTAAACTCGGTTTTACACACAAAACATTGATTTTTATAAAAAACTAAAATACATATAACATGAAATCATTTTTATTTATATCAAATCGAGCTTCAATATTGTGACGATACAGAAAAGTAACATAAAAAACACATGAGACAAAAATCTTTACTATACATTAGTAAAAACTTTATAAACCCTATTTTAATAATAAACATGACCATAAAATAATACGTAATCATTGATTTACTATATAGGATAGGCCTTTAGCTAAATTCAAATAGATTTGATGCAAATATTTATACACATTTTCTGATAGTTTGTAAAGCATTCGTAGCCATTCATTGGTTGGCGTATTGGTATTAAATGGTATGCCAATGAGTGTCAACTGATTAGTATGGAGTGGTTTTCAGCTAATGAGATTTTATATCGGGTTTGCCCAAGCTGAAAATGGGCAATGTATAATTTTCATTTGTAAAAATATCTGAGCCCACCGAAAAAAATCAAACCTATAATACTAAGATGGGATCATTTAACAAATTCACGTTTTATGTTTTTTTTAATTGTACATTATTATCTTTTACTTTAAATAAAAAATATTATTCTTTTTAATGTAATGTTTTTAGGTACGTAAGTACCTATTTATAAATTAAAATACTTCTCAAATTGAAAGCTTCGTATTTTTTCGCTAGGTGCCTCTGGTAGGTTGAGTATTCACCTTAATTATCTCGTAATAAATGGACGCTGGCTCAAGACCTTGTCCTACAAACGTATCAAGGTATGATACGGACAGGAGTTTTGTGAAAATATGTATCACTCAATTTTGGTAAAAATTGGACATTATGTACAATATCTGGGTTTATTGATATTTTAAAAATGCCTATATTACAATTTTTGGAAACACTATTTTATGCTATCATAGCAAGATAGCTGTAACAAGCGAAATGGTAGTGAACAATCTAATGATTGGATATATTCTAAGCTATTATTAAACCATGCATTGAGATTCAGTCATTGAACGAAAGGACAGAACTCACCAACAGCGTCAGGAATAACTCGCTCCGGATAGAGGTCAGTCAAAAAGAGAGAATTGACGAGGGTCGACTTTCCGAGGCCGCTCTCCCCGACGACCATCAACGTGAACTCGAAGCCCTTCTTCACCGACTTGCGGTGCACCTGGTTGGGAAGGTTGGCGAACCCAACATATCCGGGGGTCTCCAGACCAGAAAACTGTAACAAGAAAACAAATAAATAAACGTCATTAATGTTCAAGAGAAGAACTTTACTCTAGAACACAACTAATATAATTATTATTTGTCATTTCAAAATTCAAATAGTCCAAGAACGTTGATATGAACCTGGTGATATGAATCAACTAAAGATGTTGAAAAAAGGTCCTTCGTCGGATCTAAATGTATGAAATTGAAGCCAAAAAAGGACCTCTGGTCAACTTATTAAGTAAGCTACAATTGACTTTTCATTATGAGCTCATTTGCATCTAACTTCACATTAATTATGACATTTATTTGCCAATTTGCATAGTGTGTAAAACTACAATCTGTCACAATGAGTACAAAAGCAGCCTATCGAACTACACTTTGGCATTATTATTTAGTTGAAAAATCATGTAAAATTTGAGTAAAACCGTATATATCTGCTCTGAAGTCCGTAATCGCAATGAATATAAAAAATGGTCACCACTGCGAATGTAAGAGAATCGGAACAGCAACTGAGCGATTTTAATATTTGTGATGTTTGCCAACTTAACCATACTTCATGCGTTTGCAAAATAATTTTAAATGTCAACAGAAATATTTCGATTATCCTGAGGAAAGTACAGGTAACCGTCCATCGCGACCCCGGCGAGTGCGGATTCGTTATACCGCGATCTTTTTTATAAACTGGAAATTGTGAATGAGACGGGACTCTATTGGAAACGAATGCCAACACGTGCGTTTATTTCCACAGAGGAGAAGACCGCTTCTCGGTTAAAAGCATTCTAGGATCGTCTAAACTCTTCTTATCTCAACTCATTGAAGAAACTGATGGAGGTGATAGAGATGCCATGCGGGTTTGGTGGAAACAATTTAATATTATGAAAGCTATCAGAAACATCGACGAAGCGTGGAATGAAGTCACCCAGTCGTCTATGAAGGCTATTTGGAAAAGGTTGTTCAGTGAAAAAGTTCACTGCAATTATGAAAATGATATTCAAAATATCATCGAAGAGATTAGTCTTATAGCCATATTCGGAGGCATCGAAGGTGTTGACGTAGATGATATTCAGACTTTGTTAAAATCACATGGCGAACCCTTAACTAATGAAGAGCTGTAGGAAATGGACTGCCATATTATGTCCCTACAAAATGACGTCTCTGAACCTGTTCCCGTGCGAAAGTTAAGTGTTAAAACCATTGAAAAAGTCCTTTCTCTTCACAATCATGCATGGAGTTGTTAGAAGACAGCGACGAAGATAACGAGCGAGTGAGTGCTGTAAAACGTGGCTGTAATGTTTTACTTGACCACTGATCCACAAGGAAAACCACTAAAAGCAAAGATCACACGATTTTGACATGAGTCATAAATGTGTAGGCCTGCAGAAAATAGAAAAAAACGTTCACTGACTAGTGCGGCTCATGATATAGCGCGATACGCGTGAATTGGCCTCATTGTTGTTCTGGCGATTTCGGCAGATAGTGCTAACTGACAATGTTCATTTAAATGTGCTACGGGATGGGAACATCGGTCCAATAACATTTTAAATACCAAGAAAAACGACTTCACACATTTTTTTTTCCTCAGCAGCAGCTTCCTGTAACAGCACGTAACGTGATGATAATGTATTTGAAGCATAATGTTCAAATTTTATTAAATTCAATAAGAATGTTAATTTGATATTGATTGGTATCAATTAATATCCGATAATAATGCTGTCCAATTATTGATAGGTACTAACGAGCACCTACCAGAATTTTATATAAATTATATGCTATGATTGTATTTCTAATTTACTTATCTACCTATTTTCTTATATTCCGGTGGTTTTAATTACATATTTTTATGTGTTTTATTTTGACATACATTTCATCTCAATACTATATATTATCGATACAAAAGCTCACAAAAAACTGTATTACGGCTAAGTACAGTAAAACCAAAACAATTATTCGGTTGGTCGATGGTGTGCGTGCGGATGGGGAGCCGCACTATATACCTGGCAGCCGATGAGCGCGTATTCGTACATATTCAATCCACAAACCAAATCACTGTTTTGTTTTTACTGTACATATCGTCGGTGTTTTGTAAAAAGGTCGAATCAACCATTTTGGCGAAATCGAAATTTTAATGAAAATACAATGACCCCACTCAGTGTTGCCATCTTTTTCTATGCTGATTATAGTACAAAGCTGTAAAAAATATAGTATTTCTAAAAAATATATAGTACAGGAACATTTTTCGTCTTGAATCCTTTAAAATTATAGTATATTGGTATATTTGGCGTAAAATTATAGTATTTTACATTTTTCGCAGTATTTAAATTATAGTATTGTACTATAATTATAGTACGGTTGGCATCACTGACCCCACTAGCTTTGTTGTGTAAAAACGGCGAATTTGTATCTCTACAGGAAAGTACTTAAAAACGATAATCGACTAAAATTAAATTAATTAAAATTACGAATAAAAAGCGAATGTGACATATTAGCCCTTTTAAAATATTATATAATAATGCCTATTTATAATAATCCACAGGTCATAAACAAATAAATGTCAAAAGTTAAAAATCCTCCTCCTGTATGTAAAATAGCATTTTGGTTAATTCGCCCTTTTTACAAAACACGGACGATATGCACAAATTTTCAGACACAGTTTCGCGTAAGGCAATCGGTGTCATCTATTAATTGCTTGAGACAGTGGTGTGTAGCCAATGAGGTTTTATATCATTATTGTGCAGCTAACTTCATGTTAGCCAATACTGACAGTGGGCTCTGTACAATTGTTGTAAGTTGTAAGCGGAATTGGACAAAATTTCAAACCATCAAAATTTAAATCTTCAAACATAATGTCCTCCTATGTAGTCCGGGTTTTATTTAATAAGATAATGAAAGTTAGTGTAAAAAGTATAGTTGTTCAAATAAAGCATTAGTTACTGGTTATCTATTTGTGTCGACCCCACCCTATATAAAAATGAAAGAAATATTTTTATCAGTTTATATATTGTGTCTACTAAAAAAATCAACTTGTAACAAACTCACTGGCGCAACTATAAGTGCCAGAGAGCATGAATATGTTGTTTAGTTTTTAACGTCAGTACAATGTCAATCCATCAACAAATTCATAATAAATCCATACTAACCAAATTTAAGACGAGTGTTTCTATCGTAGGTTTTCTGATATGGAGCATTTCTGTGGTTTTATGGCACTAACTACTTGCTATCAGTAGTGTTGAACAACTAAATTGATTCTCTAAGTGACTTTAGTCATTTTGAACACATGTTGAACATTTCTGAACAAAAAATACTTATGTGAATCACTATTTTTCTAGTGGGGCAAACCGGAACATCTGGCATAGAGCCATTCGAATAAAGATTCCAGATTATTTTGTAGGTAGGTATGCTATGGATTAGATTAGATAAATGTTTACAAAGTTTCAAAAAAAGAATTCTGAAATATTATGTATTGCCAGTACATATCTGACTGTAATATTTTTTTTTATGGGAGCTTTAGGTAGGTAGGTATAATTTATTTTTATTGAGTGGTGATAATTAAAGTACTTATCAAAATATTAAATTCTAAAATAATTTTGATGTCTATATATTATAATAACTCATTAGTGCTGACAATGCGACTGGTGCGTTTGCAATAGTATTTAAATGTGGTAATTAAAAATTAATAAACAGGTCAGCAGTGATTGTGTTAGTTGTGATAACTTCAACAGTTCTTTTTAAGTATTAGTTAGTAAGGAAATCCTAAAATTGTAAGAATAATTGGAGTGAGGACCTGATCAGTGGATCCCCTTCTAGAAGAGAAGAAGCGATATGATAGCACCTGTACACATGCATGGAATTACTGTTGGCAATTGTGCTTATTTTAAACTGTCATGACAATAACTGTTTACACGTAAAAGTGCTGACTGTCTCTCCAATCTCATTCTTCAAGAGTAAGCGAGACGTGAGGTTGTCTACTACTATCTGACAGGTCGTATTGAAAATCGGAGCTCAAAATGAGTAGTTCGTTTTTTTACCGGCGTGTTCTCTATCGCTATCTCGCTCTACTGCGCAGGCGCAGATCGAAAATAATCTTACTGTCGCGTTGAATTTGGAACCTTCCAAACTTGTTTGATTTATGCACGCAATCTTGCCAACTGCAGGATAATACATGTTTCCCCATACATTTTATTACTGTGCACAGTAAATCTATGCACGTGTAAACGGGGTATGACAGCGAGTCGCAGTCAAAGCCTCAGTAAAATCATAAAAAAAGGAAATCCTATCTTAATACAATTTTTTTTTTTTACTTGAATCACACAATAAAATAAGAATGTCACTCAAAACAACCATACCTAAGCCAAACCATAATAGTGGAGGTAGGCTGTGAAGATCTGACATAAATTATTGTCCACGCTAAACTTTGTCAGCCGTAGTTATTTGTTTCCATTGAACTACGAATACAAATTGCAGATGGTATCAGTTAGTTTTTATAATTCAATTAAAAACTAACCAAATCTCTCTACACTCTTTCTTCAAATATGTTCAGTGAGTGGATTGATTAAGTTCGACAGCTACGAATTATCTGAGAGCTATTATAGAAGGAATGGACAAGGGGGGAATTAAGGACAGAACGAAAACACTGTCAGAGAAGTATTTGTGGACTTCGAGAAAAATGCCAGCACTGTTACTGTGGAGAAAAAGTCATAAATTTTACATTGATACGCACCACCCATTCAAAGACTTCAGGGCAGCGCATGATAGTGTAAATAGATGGGCAATTTGGAATGTAATGGAAGAGTTTGGATTCCCTTCAAAGCTTGTGAGATTAACTAGACTCGCCCTAGCACAAGGGCAGTATCAGTTTAGAATGTGACATCGACGACGTTTGATACACTAAGAGGCTTCAGACAAAGAGATCCAATGGCTACTTCACTTTTCAATAATGTAGTATAAGAAAAGACAGAAAGAATGACTGACATCAATGTCCATAAGCCCATATACATAAAAAAGCTGGAACGAAAATGCTACCAGAGTATTATTTGCAGATCATAATGAAAATGCCAGCACACTATGACTAATTGGTAATTCATGAGAAAACCAAACATATGATTGTATCAACAAGGCCAGACAGACAATGTGATACTTTTAGGCAGCGCTCGGAATGGAGCAGAATGCACCGGAGCGCCGTTCCGGTTTGTGGGATTTCCGAGGATGGCGTTCCTGTTCGTAAAAACCTCAAAGATGGCGTACCGGTTTGTAAAATATCCGACTTCCAGCGAGCCGCTCCTAGGGATGCCCCTGATTGTGTTATTACTAAATCGACATAATATATCAAATCAATCAAAATAAATACATTATTAATTACAAGTAAAAATCCAGTGACGTCCCATGGGGGTAGATTGTACATATGCAGAAAATAGAGTCAAAAAAGAAAATAAATATATATTTTTAGAGTATATTTCGTAAAAATGCGTTGTATTTTCGTATGCGGCGCTGATAAACGTTGCCTGTCCATATCTTCAGTCGATGTGCATTTTTAATGGTTATTTGCATTTTATCCTTCCATAGTAGGTAGTTTAGGTACCTATAGTTATAACAAAAATTCTGGCAGATGTAATTTTTTGGAAAATTATCGAGCACTCCGATTCGTAAAATTTTCTATTTCGAGCACTGCTTTTAGGGTACACAGCAGCGCTCTTGTGGGCCAAAACCCGTGTACCCGGGGTCCTCCATTGACAGTGAGAGTAGTCAAGAAATCAAAATAAAAGAAGAATTGTTCTAGGCAACAAATGCTGCTTTCGTCTAGTGAAGGTGCTACGTTCTGAGGCATTGAACTGACACTTGAAATGTATCTTGTAGAAAACATTAATACCTAAAGCCAGTTGTCATGTATGACTCGGAGACCAGGCGCATGGAAAATGTTGGGCTCATTAGAGCTGAGCATGCCGTGTGGTATCTTCGGACCGATCAATGACACACAGTTGGAGTGGAGACATAGATAAAATTACTGTATGCCTTGTATGGGGGCCCGTACAATGTAATATCCACCAAATTTTACATAGGATGGATGAGTCACTCATGAGAAAGCAACTGACATTCTAAAGATTAGATTTAATTTGCATGTGTCATAGGCGGACTGATAGCTCAAGGTACAAGGTCACTCACCCGGCAGTGAAAGATGAGGGATTCGAGTCACACTCAGTCTACGTTTTTAATTTAATTTTAGGTATGTTATCTGAGGATTTTAAAACGAAGTGTACCTACTTAGATACTTATTTTTTATTATTATGTTAGCAATTCGTATCAATTTTATTGTTATTTTTGTGTGTAAAAACAAAGAGAGATAAGAAAACAATAAGATGAATGAATTGTTTTACCAACAGAACAATAAAACGTATCTCAATTTACTGATATTGAACACAATCATGGTAATGAAATCGAAGGAAGTACTTATAAGTCTCTAGAAACCGCAATAACCGATCTCTTTGATTTTGAGCAACGCCTTTCTCGTCAGTACAACGGAAATATATGGATGTGTACCTACGTAGAAAGTAGAATAAATTCCTGAACGTATGAGTTGGAATACAGTAAATCTCGCAGATTTAGCAAAGTTGACAGAATACGTGAAAAATAATGCTTACGTTTTTCACCGAATCGCTAGACATTTCGTGCAGTCGTAGGAATGTTAGTCCGCGAGTTAGGGCACGTATTTACGAGCACTTTTGTTTTTTAATAATGATTTATGAATCAAAACACAATTAATTGACAGTCAGACAGACCGGTAGCGAAACACCACAGAACAGCGAAAGCGAAACAATTTAGCCAATAGGCGTAGACGTGAACACAGTTACGAGGGCTGCCATATCAAAAAACATAACATAGTATACTAATTAAAAGGAACCTCTAGCTGTATATTATTTCACCTAGTATTGTGGGTGCTTTAGTAAAATTGTGATCAGATTTGAATGCTAATTGTTTCTTTTTAAAACTTATTTAAGAAAAACACTAAAGTATAATTCATAAGATTTATTTTTATCAAGCATGCATTCAGAAATACCTCAAAAACATACCAAAAAATAACTTTGTAGAAATGTATTAAAAAATATTTTTAAATAATAATTCAACACGATTACCATTTTTGCCGACCACCATATTAGATACCTAAAACTTCAAATAATAGTAACTGTCGGGTGTATTCAATTATATTGCTGGCATTGAAACAAAAAAGGCAATTTACGAGTTTTTAAGCGTCCTTAATCATTATAGGTACCGCCTCCTGCTCTGTTGGCAGGCAAGTCAGACGATTTACATTATCCGGACTTTTTTTCGCGTGTAGCCAATATCGAGGGTATACTGACAAAAAGCATTAACTCATTAAAACAAGTTCTGAGATTATCACAAAAAGAACTTAAAATTTTTTTTCAAAGCGTACTCCCACGTAGATTTTTTTATGATTTAAAAACATTTTTTCTACATTATAAAGACTAACCTTTATGGCAAACACAATATATGACATGTTACAAGTCCTGTATTTTGTATACGCAGAACGCATTAGGTCATTATCATGCTTTCTATCAGAATAAAAAATAACAATATTATTTAATAATGTTTCTATTTTCTCACCATTCTATCCAATGCCTTTGCCCATTTTACCAGAACGTAGAGCGTAAAATTGTAAACATTTTGGCATTTAAAACAGAAAAACAGCAAAAACTGAGTTAATGCGTTCTGTCAGTATACCCTCGATATTATCAGAAACGGTTTTGGTGGAGCACACGCGGACCATCATAATATTTTATTTTACCAAAGCAATACCAATATAAATAAAAAAAACGCTTCACATAAACAACGTGACAGTCCGTAGTCAGATTAAATTTAGTTAGGTAGGTAGGTAGGTAGCATAATATGGTCGGCAACTTTTTTCAGACAATATTTGGACAATAAATTATTAGTTTATATTGCGCTTTCTGTGTTTAAAAGGTTGTGCTACATACTACAATATGCTAGTATGGTTGATATTAAAGGTAGTCTGGCTGCCATGTTATACAGTGAATTTTTACTTTGAAAGTTGTAGATTGATATTGTTCTAAATTGTCTAACTTGCGTGATAATGGATCAGGGGCATTATTAGTGTTTATAAGATAAGTACCTATCTTACCTACTACCTAGTACAGGGGTTCCCAACCTTTTTGTACTCTAGAGCACATTCTAAAATATCGGTAGAGTGGCGGGCACCACCTATTTTTAATCGACAAACTCCTTCCATAACTTCTCATTTTCCCATAATTTATTTTCTTATTTTCGTATATTCATAATTTATTAATAAATAATAAACAAAAATGTGTCAAAATAATAAAACTAATTATTCAAATTGCATTCAAACGTAAACAAAGTAAACAAAAAACACAAACACAAAGAAAACATTTTATAAAAAAATAGAATATCAATATGTCAATGTGATCTTTGGCATTGCATATCATTGGCCAGTGCCTCATAATTAGGAGAGTATGACGATAATCCTGTTAGCAAACAATCATAAAGATGCTCATCTGTGAGTCGAGATCTATATCTTGATTTTATTAAGTTCATGTTTGAAAACAATGATTCGCATAAATATGTCGAACCGAAAAATGATTCAATTTTATATGACGCTTTTTTCAAAAATGGGAACTTTTCTCTGTCCACTGTATTCCAAAAGTCCTCTGATATTAAGGATTTAAGCAAAATATCATTCTTAGGCTCCAAAATTTCTAATTCTAGTTCTTCTGTCTTACCTTGAACAAAATCTGCAATACATGCGGCCATTTCCATTACATTTATTTGGCAAATAAAAGGATTGATACAGAAGGAAACAATTGGCTCGATATCTGTAAACTGCAAAAATCTCTCTTCAAATTGTTTTTTTAAAACTTGCTTTAAAGATGCTTAATAAATAATGACCCGTTTAATTCATTGTTACCTAGCATTTTATTCATATGTGGGAAATGCACGAGAGAATTTTATTGATCTGCAGATGTGATATCTACAAATCCAATTTAGCTTTAAATGACTTCACAGAGCTTACCATTTCAGCTATGTTTTTGTCTTTCCCAGAATTCAATTTTTCCATGATGTCTGTGAGAAATCCCAAATCAATCAGCCAGCGAGAGTCAGCTAGTTCATCATAATTTTCCTTTTTATCGTTTATAAATGTTTTTATTTCTTCAATTAAACTCATAAATCTTGTAAGAACCTTTCCTTTACTGAGCCAACGTACTTCAGTATGCAGAATAAGATCATGTTTTTTATCTGCAGTATCTTCTAACAGGGCCTTGAAAAGTCGGTGTTGCAAAGGAGCTGCTCGAATAGAATTGATAATTTTTGTAACTATTTTCATAACGTGTTCAAATGGCAATATTTTACAACACAGAGGTTCCTGGTGGATAATACAGTGGTAGGACATAAAGTTTGAAAATGATTCATCCTTCTTGCAGAGGGCAATAAATCTTTTGTTTTTACCTACCATTGCTGGTGCCCCATCGGTGGTTATCGCAGACAGCTTGTGCAAAGGCATATTTATTGACTTGGCGTATGTTCTGAATGTATTATAAATATCCTCACCCCTTGTCTGTCCTTTCATAGGTAATATTTGCAACATATCCTCTTTTACTGTGAAGTTACTAAATACCATTCTCACCATAACTGCTAACTGTGCGGTGTCTGATATATCTGTTGACTCGTCAAATTGTAGCGAGAACCAGTCACATATTTCCAAGGCAGTCTTTAACTGAGTTTGTATGTCTGTTGAAATTGCATGTATTCTTCTTGTGACGGTGTTATTAAATTTGACAACTGTAAGTCTTGTATTGCTGAGTCAATCTCACGTTTGTTAGAAAATCCATCAAACAAACAATCGGCACCAGACAAAAATAGTTTTTTAAACAACTCACCATCAATGAAAGGTTTCTTCATGTTTGCGATCATTTGAGAAATTTTGAAAGACGCAATGGTGGCCTTTTTAGAATTTTCCACATGTCTAGTGAAAACAGTCTGTTGTGCAGTTAGGCGTAAAACCCACTTAACGCAGCGAGTGGGGCACTCGCGCAAAATTTCACAAGTGGCGCGTAAATCATCGAAAATACAACGTAATCAAATACGCCAGCGCACACTGGATTTGACGACGAATTGTGCCCGCCCGCCCCATGATTCACCTTTGTGTGGCTTCTCAGCGGCACGAATTAACGAAAATACAACGTAGTCCATTCATTGAACTCGGCAAGCAAAATCACGCTTCTGGAAGCGTCGTCGAGAGACGGGCGAGAAGGCATTATTTAATAACAGTGAACTCATTGTTTAGTTATTGCGTGTCCAATATTTCGCTGGTAGAATGATGTCATCGTGAATATTAATTACAAGCCCCGAGAAATTTAATAATATTTTTATTGCTTTGTTATGAGATACGCTGATAATAATGATAATTTTGTGCTTCTTGTGCCTCTTATTACATGGGTGAAGGGTAATGCGAGGGTGGGAGGGGGCCTACTTCGTAGTGAGCGCACCGAGCGCCGCTTTGGTGGGCTTTATGCCTTAGACTTGATTTTAGTTGACATATTTTTTTTTTCTTACTTCAGATTTAAGTGGATAATTCACATCAAAAGTGGCATGAATTGTCTGAAAGTATCGTTCAACATTATGTTTTTTCGGCACACAACAAACAGACGCATTTATTTTTCACATTAAAGAAACAATATGATTCCTCCGAGTCAGTGTTAAAATTATAGGTTCGTTGTCTTTTACTCGGTCCACTCATATTAGAACTATATAGAAGGAATATCAAAACTCCTAATTCGTGTTTCGTCAGACGAAGATGTCTCCTAGCTAGCTGTCGCGAACCGAACGGGCAGCAATCGCAATCACAATGACAACAACGCAGTTCCAGGCGGGGAATGCTATTTGCACATCACTCCTTGTACACGCCGAAAACCTGAACTGAGCCGATGATCGCTGAAGCAATCGGGACGGTACGAGCACGTGACTACTGTCACGTGCTTCGGCGTTCATCGGCTCAGTTCGTGGCGTTCGTTCACTTCGGGTTTTCTGCGTGTCTGTCAGTCTAGCCGCTAGCGTGAAAATTTTGTCTGTTTCGAATAGTGGCGTACAGATACGAATCGTTCCGCGGGCGCCATGGTGCCCGCGGGCAGGGGTTGGGAACCCCTGACCTTGTACATCAATGAAACGATAAAATATCCAATATTGTAATTGTTAATTTTTCACTTAAAACATGAAAATATAACACCGATAGATTAAAATTAGATACTCATTATTATCTGATAAATAAATTATTTTGATAAAAATTTACAAACCTGGGAAAAATTACAGATTGGTAGACGTGGATTTTTAGGGAAATATATTTTTAGTTGTCTGCAAACCCTGGTGCTTGTAAAAAGGGTATTGAATGCTGATGTAGTTGTGTAGTACGTTGGGCACCTTTGTAAATATTATTGAAAATTAAAAACATAATTAAGTAAACGCGATGGCCCGCGTTGAAAACGATACGTCGGACAGTGACGAAAGTGACGGAAAATTGAGCATCGACGGAGACGAGGCCGAGGCGAACAAAGATGTCGAAAAGGACGACAGCGATGTAAGTACGATCGTCATTGGAAACATTAACCTAGAAACTGATTTATTGGCTTAAACACAAAATTCGTCGACTGCATCGCGCTTCGATTTGGCCATGCCCGGAGATCACAGGGTATGGGTCGTTTTTGAAATCCGATTTCATGGGTAAATTCAACCAAATTCGTGATGCAAGACAAGATTGGACAAGATTTTGACATTTACGAATGTCATACGACGTAATAAACAATGGTTTATTTCTGTTTTCAAGCCCACGGATTCGGCATTTGGAAGTATAAACGGTTTTCCAAGTTATCTATTTACGTTTTAAAAGTCAAAAGATAACGATAATTCCAATAGCAATTTTCACGATTCCTTTGTGATGGTATAAATTGTACTATTTTTGACGTTGACCCTTGGAGGTACGTATTTTTATATAGGTCATAGTTTGTTACTAATTACGTTTCTAATGATTTTTAACGAACATGTTTCTTGCGATATTACCTTGAATTTGTATTTGAGTAATTGTTTCTATACATATTCATCCTAACTCAGCAACTGTGTGCTAGATAGAGGCTTTAACAGATTTTCATAGAATGACACACACATGTTGTCAAATCGGGTTTAGAAGAGGCAAAGAGTTTAGAATATATCTAGAAGAATATATATATATGAACTTTTTGTTATTGTATAATGATTTAATGTAGGTACTCCGATCATATAAAAAATACTTTGAAAAACAGCCTGTAATTCACATTTATTAATGTAACAATCAAAATGAACGTACGCTACACCAATATTTATACTATATAACTTACTTACTTACTTAATACCCCGTTTACACATGCATGGATTTACTGCTGACAGTACGTAGTATCGCGGCCATAACAAAAAAATGCACGTGTAAACACGTATTATCGTGTAAATTGCAAGATTGCATGCATGAATCAAAAAAGTTCAGAAGCTTCTGAATTTTTACGTGACAATTGGACCGTGGAATATCTGTGCCTGCGCAGTAGAGCGATAGTAACGAACCTGTCAGTAAAAAAATTAACACACCGCACAGAGACTCATTTTGAGGTTAACCGATTTTCACGACCTGTCATATTTGATATACCAAACAATGATAACATTGCGTCTCGCTTACTCTTGAAGAATGAGATTGGCGAGACAGTCAGCATTTTTACATGTAAACAGTTATTATCGCGATAGTTTAAAATACATACTATCGGTGCAAGTAAATCCATGGCCAATTGCACAATTGGCACAGTGGCGAGGGGTGGAGGTAGGCTGTTAAGATTCAATATAAATAGTGCACACTAAACTTTGTCAGTCACACTTATTTGTTTTTAAATAGTACAGTACTCTCTCAGTAATCCGCCACCACAAAAACCAGACAAGTGTCCAATTAGTGAAAGCGGCGGAGTATAGTGCATACATACAAAATATGGTAAATATTAAAACAGGTCTGTCATAAAAATAGTTTTTTTTTGAGAAATTTGTAGCTACTAGCAAATTACAGTTTTATTTATAATCAAAATCAAGTATTTACCAAATTATACATATTTATAAACTAAATTTATTATCTAAATATTAAACAATAAATCACTTGACACAACCAGTTGTTCAGTGAGGCAGATATCGTCGCCGTAGATGTCAAGGGAGTCAAGCCACACATTTGGCGAAAATGAGTTAAGTACACAAAAGCATTTTAAAACCATCAAAGATGCCGTGGTCAATGGATTTGAGCCACAAAAAGCCCTATGTATGAGTATTTTGTAAATTGCCAATAGACCTAGCACACATACATTAAAGTAGTCAATGACGACAAGCCGCATAAGTCTTTTGACTTCTGAATAATTTCACATGATTATGTGACTTAACGCTGTTGACCACTGGGACTTCCCGCTCAATCTGTGGCCCGGTACGCACGCCTCGGCTCACATTCGACAAAGATTTATAGTGTTGTCTTGCTCTAACTCAGCATAAGAAACAGAGAAAACTGAGTTTAGCGAGTCGGGTTATTCACGCCAGCACCTGTATCGTGTCATATTATTCATACTAACATTGCGGTTGGTTTATTTGGTGATCTTTTTTCTTTGGGTTTGCGACTGTAAGCATTTTTATTCAGTGTATTTAGTGTGATTGTTGTATTCAGTTGTGATTCAGTGAGAAAAGGTGCTAAATAATGAACTATTCACGTGGGAGACTAATGGTTGCAGCCGTTTTAAATTCTACTAATCAACATACCCGTAAAGGTAAGTGTCGATGAAATATTGAGCTAAAAACACTTACTAGTTAAAAATGTTGATTCAGGCTGCTTTGACAGCAATGAGTAATGTGTGCGCAAGCTGTATTAGTTTTATTTCTTTTACAGACTCTCACGGGAATGCCGTACAAGCTGGATGTGCAGACCTCGAGCTGAATATGCAAGCTCCGGACAAGATTGCTGGTCCAGCCATATATACAGAGCTCCAAAATGTCTCTCCAAGCACACACGTGGGAGGTCAATATTTTAATTTGTTGGTTATCAATAATTGTTGGTTTGATTAAAACCTGTGACCATCAGAGAGTCATTTGCTAATAACAAATTATTAATATTTATCTTGGTAGTTTCAAAGAAATAAACTACTTTGTTTTGTTTTACAGATTGGAACGTCAACCTGGCACCAACACTACTAGATTCAAATGAGTCATGCCAGCAGGAACCTGCATATTATCAACACAACATTAATGTTTCAGGAACTTATACTTCTGAAATAACCGAGAGCAACCATAGTAACAATCCTGTATCATCCATCCCCACTCCTACAGATCAGACTACAGATGATTTAAGTAGGAAACGCAAGCGAAACCCAAAAATGTGGAAGCGGAATTCACAAAAGATATTGAGAATGGCAGGCAGCGAATATCAAAGCAGATCCGGAAAAAAAATTCGAGCAAGGGCGATAAGAGAAGTTAACTGTAAGTGCCATTATAAATGCACATCCAAAATAGGAAAACCACAGCGGGAGCAAATGTTGGCCGACTATCTGAGTCTGGATTCCGAAAGAGCAAGATGGGCCTTCATTGGTAACAGTGTAAATCGTATCCCAGTGAAACGAAGGTACCATGGAGACTGCACCAAACGAGAGTATACCTTGCAATACTCTGTGATGTGTAATGAATTGAGAGCCCAAGTGTGCAAACAGTTCTTTTTGGCGACATATGACATCTCGAGCAAAAAAGTTGAAAATGCAATGAAAAAGTTGACTCCTTCAGGTGTCACTGATATAGATCGGAGAGGTCACAAAGAACCGCCCAACAAAAAACCAGAGGAAGTGAGGAACATAATCAGGGACCACATCAAATCGTTGCCCGTAGTTGCTTCCCATTACTGCCGGAGCAGCAGTAAGAGAAAATACTTGCCTTCTGGTTTGAGCGAGACTCGTATCTACATGGACTATGTAGAGTATTGCAAGGAGCATAATGTTGAACCAGAAAAGCACGGCTTCTACAAATCGATCTTTGTCACAGAATTTAACTACGGCTTTCACACTCCTAAAAAGGATCAGTGTGACTTTTGTACTCAGTACAAGAACAAGTCAGACGAAGAGAAGGCAAAAGACGAGGAGGAATACAAACTGCACTTGACTCGAAAAGAGGAAGCGAGAGAACACAAAAAAATCGACAAGGCCCAAGCTATGTGTGATCCAACAATTAGTTGCTTTACCATGGATCTGGAAAAAATATTGTTGACTCCAAGTTTGCAAGTAGGACAGTTGTATTATACCAAAAAGCTGAAAACCTACAATTTCACAGTGTATGACCTGGCTACTAGACAAGCGACGAACTACATGTGGCAACCTATCACGACTTCTATAAAAATTTGGAGCCTGAAGATCGTCTAACTCAGAAAAACAGCAGCTCAGAGAGCGATGGAGATGATTAAAATGTGTGTCTAGTTTTATTGTAACTTAATTGTAATTATATATTTTTTTCTTTTATTTTGTTAACTGTCAATTCATGGTGTAACTGCATTGTATTGTTGTTTTAATTTAATAAAACGCATTTTTTTTGTAGTACTTATTCCACTTTTAATCAATAAATTAGGACCGGTTTCGTCCGCCTCATAGGGACATTTTCAACTGAAATGAACAAGTTGAAAATGTCCCTCTGAGGCGGATGAAACCGGTCCTAATTTATTGATTAAAAATGGAATAAGTACTACAAAAAAAGCGTTTGATTAAATTAAAACAACAATGTAATTATATTTTTGAAAAGCTAACTTTTTGTTTAGAGACGACTATGTTCACATACTAAATGAAATCAGGTAGATTCTAGGTTAAGGTGGGCACCATAAAAGGTCAATAATAGACTTTTCTTTAGAGTATATCCACAAAATGTTAGTGCTTTGTCCACAAATTCTCAGTGTTCAACAGGCATCTACGTTCAAAGTATCTACGTTCAAAGTTTCACAATTCTATCTTTAAAAATAAAAAAGTTAAAACAAAAACTGTTCCTTTTTTTGTCACACAAAATCTTTGCGCGCCGATTTCTCAGCATTATGATTTTGTGGACTGGCTCCCTTGACATCTACGGCGACGATATTTTTGAATGGCTTAGGATTCCTGGCTTTCCCTATGACCAAAAGCTTCATTTTGTGTGTCCCGGTTGCATTGGAGCACGGCATAATAATTATTGTGATGCGGTCTTTGGGCACTTTCCTCCCAGGTACATTACTTTCTTCGCGATGAACGTACGTTTTACGAAAGAGAAGTTTGCAAAATAAACCCATCTCATCTGCGTTGTATACTTGTACACGACGGACTACCGAATTTGACAATCGAATACCGCCGAATTATAGAGCTTGATTTTGTGCTTTCAACTAGTAAAAATAACGGCGGATTATGGTAATTGTCGGATAGTTCAGCGGCGTATTGCTGAGTGTGTACTGTACTAAACTTAAATAAAAAAAAAATTTAACTCAAATTCCATTTGGTCGATAGTATTATTTTTTTATGTAATTTCAATTAAAATATACTACATTCTTAAATCTTGTATATAATTTTGATAAAAATAATAAAAATTCATCTTCGCCTGATTGTTTGTGGTGGTAAATTTTCCATCAAACCCATTTTTCAATCGCCAATAAAATTGTGGATTTGCAAGAATGTTAATTTTGAAGTTTTGAAGAAAATGGTAGTTTTGCTCAAAATTTCTTATATCATACTGCAAATCATTGTTCCTGAATTGATTTCTTGTAGGACGAGTCGATCACATCCGAGGATGAAGACGACAACAGTCTGGAGCTGAAGGTGTCCGCTGTTGAAGAAAGAATCTTGAAGAATCCATACATATATATGAATCACGTTGAATTGATATCTATTTTGCAGTGAGTATCTGAGTATCTCTAACAATTATTTTTATATTGCTCGGTATTTTGTGGCATACAAGCTGCATACTTCGACCGGCTTTTCCACAATTAGAAGTAAGATTTACTCCAGCTCAGCGGTGCCGACTCTATGGCACATGTGGCACAAATAGTCTTCGATGAAATCAATTTTATAGAATAAGAGAATATTGGCTGTTCTTCGTCACACTTGTAATATTGCGCTTGAGTCGGCCGGGCGGTCATCACAGTGGCGAAGACTCCATACTAGGCGATTATTTAAAGCCTACCTTCTTAAGAAAAATATTTTTTAATTTAACTTCATTCACTTCATTATTTTATGTTATATAAAAATAATTTATTTTGCCAACGAGAGATGTCGTATATGTAGGAATGTATTACAGTATTACACAGTTTACAAAACAACTGCAAAGGTATTAAAAAATATACCACAGCGCGCCGTAAATAAATAATAAACGCCGCGACGTCTCGACGTAAATAAATCTCCGATTATATGTGAAATAATTCTGAATTTTTTTCGTATGGACTTTCGAAAAAAAAAATTCGGTTAGGTACATGTTCAAACACGCACATTGACATCATTTTACTCCCTACTTCAATTATAGTTTGTCAATTTATGGCTACGGCCGTATGTTGTAGCTTAACCACTGGGGAATGCCAAAGGAAATGGCGTATTTCAAAAAAACACTACCTTATTCTTAGGTCAATAATTATTATAAAGCAATCATTATTCGTAGGATGTTTATCACACTTGAATGGTCAAAGACTTAGCTTATAATTAGTATCTTTAGAATGATCTTCAAATGTGTGAATCTTGCACATTTTTTGAATAATAAAATGCCTAATTCTTGTCAAAATTGGGATCACAGAGATTATCAATATAATTTTTTATCGTAAATATTTCACTATAATAATGTCGACATAAATTGTACTGATGCTTTTATAAATGCGTTTAAAAATTTATAAATGTAAAAAATCTTAACACCACTGTGTGCAGTGTACCACTGCACATGCATGTACTGAAATATGACTATATTCTAAAACATTAGAGCGAGAGGTTTAAAAGAATACTATTTTATGTAATAAAAATACTTTATGCAGTCATCAAATGTTTTAAATAAATATAAAGGATAATAAGGCTTCAAAATTATATAAATAGATTATCTACAACGTTTAAGGAATGTCCAGGATCATGCTTTGAAAATGCAATAAACGCTCCATTTTCACCTACGCTGAGCATGTCCACCCTTAATGATATTAAGTTTTTCTTTTAGACAACTGCAGAACCCATCCCGGCTTCGCAGTGCCTACGAACGACTGAGCAACCTCTGTCCGCTGGCTCCGAAGCAGTGGCTCTCTTGGCTGCAGCTCGAGGTCAGCGCTGCCTCCACTCCTGATGATAGGAAACAGCTGTACAAGCTTTTCGATATGGCGTTCGTAGATTGTTACTGTAAGATCGCAAATTAATCTATACTGTATGCCTGAATGTTTGATATTATGTATGTCATTGACGTAAATGGTCCGAAACGGCAGGAACCAGGGAACTGAAATTTTCGCTGGAGATTCCTTGGCTTATGTCTACGTTGACACACGTATTTTCAGTGAATGGTGTCATTCTGTTTATGAGATGTAGACATTTGAAGTTTCCATAAATTATCACGTGATTAAACAAAACACTAGAGATAACGATTCAATGCAATCAATCAGAAAATATGAATTTATTATTGTTTCTAATAATTTATATTCCTTTAGTAATGCATAACCTTGGTAACTGGACAACATATATTATATGTAGACATTATTCAATATCTCTCGAAGAAAATTTCTATTTAAATCCTTTATTCACCGTTAATCTTTACAGTTAAGTAACGATCGAAGATGACGATCTCAATATTACCGGGAATTGGAGAGGTGAGATCTTAAATGATAGGATATTTTCTCGGATTAGATTCTAATCAAACATGAATTGGGGCCTAAGTCATTTCATATAAATAGTTGTTTGTTTTATTCTTTGGCCATGAACCCATTTACTCCCGACAATTTTGTGTAGTTTTTTAAAAATCTCAATGGCAATGTAATGATGAAAAATAATGTTCAGGGAAAAGCTAAATAAGGAATTTGATGATGGGCTGATCGAAATATGTGTCTAATTTTTACATTATCCAATTAATCACTGATCAGACATTCACTTAGATCAAAAAAAAGGCGCATGCCTAGCAGAACGATAGTGGCAAATTTGCCGGAAGAAATACGAACCACAGTGCACAGAACATTTTGACGTTTACCGGTTATCTACGATCTTGTCAGAACCTGTCAAATAGCACCATACAATGACAATGTCACGTCTCGCTTGGATTGATGAGACAGTCAGCACTTTTACGTGTAAACAGTTATTATCGCTATAGTTTAAAATACACATTATCTGTGCCAGTAAATCCATGCACCTGTACAGGTGCTATTATATCGAATATATTAACTGCTAAGTATATTTGCATCAAAAGCATGTGTGTCTCTCTTCCCGTATCGTAAAGCAATCTTAATATTATTCAAGCCGATATGTTAATATATTCTCTTTCTATAGCCGCTTCAATTTACCTGGAATGGTGTGCCATGAGTATGGGGGGCAGCGACGGCGAAACGGATCCCCGGACGGTGATCGCACAAGCCCTGGAGGCTGCCGGATCCGATCCCATGGACGGCTCCATGATTTGGGACATGGCTAAAGAATTCGAACTGTCACATCTCTCACTACTCAGGTAAATGGAATATTTCATTTTTTTGAACTTCCTTAGTGTGCAACTTTATTTGTAAAATATCAATATACTCCTTGTGCGATAAACATCAAAGAATGATTGTATGATGTAATGATGTACCTGTCAGTCCAATGAATTTTGAGGATACGTCTATACAGCCACATCTTGAAACCCTCAGCTCTCCGTGACATCTCCTGGTTTAGCATCCATGTCTCCATGCGGTCCATGCGGGGCCCCAAAAGGTTTGCGAGAAGATAAAAATGTAACCAAGGCTAATACGTAAATTAGTAATTTTGCATTCAAATTGTGTTAATTTGTAGCAAGACATCTCACTTTTCTTTTCTGATTCTGAAATTTATTTGTCAGGATTGCACTGATTACAAGCCTAAAACAAGTTTTTTATATAATCAACCATAATTATTGAGAATATTTAGATGAACAATTCCAAAAATTGTTTTTCATACCTACTTATATTATACAATCAAATGTCAAAATCTTGTTTATACCCTGGTACCAACCTATTCACTGTTATTACAATGACGAATAGTAATATTTTTCGTTGAAATGGCCATTATTTAAGACGTAAGTAATATAATTATTTATCTTATTTACAAATACGCATATCAATTGAAATCTGGAATATGAGTTCTATACGAGTTGATTTCACATATCGCACCGTGAGTGTAAAACTAAGGCATCTGCAAAAGACATATTTTGGATATATTAGGGTTTGAAGTCTTCGTTTTGTTAGGAGAAATAGAGTTTCTAAAAAAAACCATAATATTTAGTTTATATCTACATTATATTGCATGTTCTTTCAGTTACTTCACTTGTACATTATCAAGTTCACGACTTTTACAGTTGTTTTGCATTTAATCTCGAAATTAAAAAATTTGCAGATGCCTTGGTTTTACACTCACGGTGCGATATGTAACATATTATTTTACGTTTTAGAAAAGTCTGTAAATTTTGAAAAGTGAATAAAATGTGAAAGCCTTGGGTGCACGGGTTTGGAAATGGATTTCATTAATCGGATCCAAATTATGTCGTAATAATATATTAAAATGATCCATTGTAATCTGATTGTAATATACAAAATAGCATTTACAATGTTCTCCGTAATAAGTGCAAAATAACGTACTGTAGTACACTCTTTTGAAATGTGCAATTAAATTATAATACCCTTTTATTATTTCCAAATATCTAGACCACATTGGTATATTTACGACTTGTTTATTTCTCAAAGCTTTAAACTGTCCTAATGGTAATTTGCAGCGCCACATCAGACGATTATCCCATCCAGGTGATGAGGATCTTCGACCTGTTCAGCAACCAGTTGTCGCGCCCGCTCCTGCAGCCCGATAAGACCATCGAGGAGTTCAGATCCTTTGCCGAGTCCATGCAGGCTTACATTCCAGACACAGAAGATGTAGTTAAGAAGGTAACTCTTCTGTATGTAAATCATTGTGACTAAAAGATCCTCATTATGTATCTATATTCTGCCGAACACATGGCTAAAGGTATCGAAATCCCAATACATAGTGTCTTAACCATTGAGTAGGGGATCTTACTCTTCCATGTCGGATGAAGCTCTTGAAGGTGTTGAAGATGGATATTATTATGAAAATGAAGATAAAAAAATGAATTATTTGTAGCAAATTTACACACTAGTTTATCACCTGCGTTTGTCAAAAACCTCAACATAATTTTAGATTCTCTTCAGTAATATTTAATAAAATATTATGCAGATATTGCCAAGATAAACCCTGTTGAAGATGTTGAAAACCTCCTATTGAGATAGAGCCTAAATGGAAAAAAGGACCACTGGTTGGTCCTTCACACACATACACCTTTGGCTTTTCTTAGATGCAGCCGTATCAAGGACTGCACTGTTAATTGTCATGTCAATATTATGAATCTGTCAACCTTTTCTCTCCTTTAGAGCTCTCGTAAAGTCACGTCCATTTATAACATAATACATATATTTTTTTTTTTTTCAAAATTTTAATATTTTTCCCCTATACATTTCATATTTCGTAATTCGAATTTTTTTTCGATTTTCGGTCCCATGGAATTCGTATTAACGCGGTTTTACTTTTACTGTGCATTAGCTCACATGACATTTTTGACGCATTACTCCACTCTTGTTAATATGAAATAATTTTTTTAGGTTGAAAATGCACATAAGGTTTCCGAAGAAGTCCTCAAGAAATTCTTTGAGTTTGAGAATGAGCTAGAGGTCGTCGAAGAAGATGAAAAAGAGTGAGTTTATATTTTTATTGAAGTTTCATATGCTTAATATTCTAGGCAATTAGTCTTATCATGCTCTTTCCTTCTATCTTTGAAGAGATGGACAGCAATTAACCTCTGCATGAAACTTAGGATTTCTTACTGTTTGATGCAATATGTCTAAATTCCCACTCCACCTTCTTGACCACTTATGTCTTCCGGGCATATATTAATTTAGTGCCAAAATGACCGCCGCACGGCTAACAATTAAACAATTAAACCAATAACCTTAGAGTGCAAGGTGACCCGCTGTGCGAGTGATAATCTAACTCAACCTCACCATAAACATAACTTAAGTGTGCGAGTAAGTGATTCGGAGTCCAGGAGTCCCACAAACAAAAGGTTAGTGTCTGAAATCCCTCCGTCCTCCCTACTCCACCCAAATTCAACATATCCAAATACAGTCCATTTAAATTATCACCACTTATTATCCGTGTTAGTTAAATTAACTTATTAAGTTAAGTTATTAACGGTCGAGTTAAAGATTACTGAGAATGTACAAAAATACCTGAAGTAATTGTGTGATCTGAGTAGGACCGCATGTGGCGCGGCGTGTCTACAAATAAAAGTTGCCTGACTATTCATTATTTTAACGAACAAAATAAGAAACAAAAATAATATGCTATTTAATACAATCAGTAACTTATTACTTTTCCAAATATTATTTCCAATAGTTTCCATTGACATGAAGGAAGGGAGAATGTTCAGTGTTGCCACCAAGCTGACCAATCAAAATTTTTGGTTTATTTATTATTGTTAACTTAGACCGTAACACATTTTTCAGCCACTTGTCTCTTCCCTGTCACCAAAGACTGACACTATTTTATTCAGAATATTAATAATGGATCATTGAAGAACAACAACAATTAAGTCGATGTACTTAATTTGGCCATCAGTGCACTTGTATTCATTCAATCCTCTGTTGCTAAATTATTGCTGTCTTTTATACTACTAATATCTTTACATGACTATTTATTATTAATGGTATCTTGCAGGGAGGTGCAGATGAAACAGAAAATCTACAGCGAGTACATATCCCACGTTAAAACATTACTCGACGTCAAAGAGCTGGACACCTGTGACCTCACCAACCTGTTAGGGGCGCTCTACGACAGGGCCACCACGGAATGCTGCGCGCCCTCGTGCCGCACGGAGGTCATCATGTCCGAGGAATCTGAGAGGCTTGCCATTGACTATATCGAGCACACCAGAGAGTACGGGAGCGACGAGCAGTGCCTCAATGTAATTGAGAAGGTGATCAAGAGATGCCCGCGAAAGAGTTGTCTTTGGATTATGAAGCTGAACCAACTCGAGAGGATCGGCAAGGATATAGATCAGGTATTGATAATCGTTAGCTAATATAGTACCAATAACGGGTCTGTGTATACATAGTTTTTTATACAATAAACTATTATAGGATATTCAAATAAACAATTACAAAAAATCATAAACAATAGTTTACAGACTCAGCATGAATAATTATGATCAAAGATAACACTAATACGGAGTAGAAAACGAAATGGTTCAAAACAATCTTCACCAGCAACATACCGCATTACCGTGAGGTTCGATAGTTTTTTCACGAAACATGACATAGTCATAGGGGTGCCGATTGAGATAAAACTATTTTTATGTTCAGCCAGCAGTGGATCAAAATAGCCTGCTATCTTTTAATGCACCAACATGCAGAATATTAAGTTTTCTATAGTTTTTTTAAAACTACATTTTTATGATATCGATCGTCATGTCACAATAATTGAGCCCATATCCGGAAAACGGCGTTCAGAGATATTGGCAGTTGAACATTTCAGTTGGTTGTTGTGGAGATACCCGTTATCGAAAATATTTAATTCTGATGAATAAAGGTAGTTTGAGAAATTGAGAACACGGTTTATTAAACAAAAAAACTTTATTGGATAAACCACCATGTTTATAATAAAATATACGGTAACAAATTTAACGCTGTTTTGCCGTATAACATAAGATAGTCGTACAACTCTGATTTTGATGGTAACATCGTCTACCCTAAGTTTTTAAGTGAGTCACTTGAAGTGATGTCTTCATCAGGAGGTCCATTTCCAACATTCTTCTTCTTTGGCCATATCCGCCCCTTAACTGGAGCATATGGACACCACGCGGCTCCTCCAAGAATCCCTGTCGCTCGCTAGTCTTCTTGCTTCGTTCCAGGTCAAATCAGCATCCCGTAGCTCCGCCGTATACATTCTGTAGATTGTATTTAGCGGCCTTCCAGGTCGCCAGAATCCGGTCGGCTTGAAGAACAGGCAAGCCAGGTTAAAGTTCTCTTCTGGCATCCGCAGCACGTGGCCGAGCCAGGTCCAACGTCGCCTCTTCACTTTCAGCGTGTTGAGAGGCCGCTTGGTGCGTTCTCTTATCTCCTCGTTGCTCCTAAAGTCATACCACCGCACACCCAGTATTCGTCGCAAACATCTGTTTTCGAAGCTCTGTATACGGTTGCTCTGAGCCTTTGTAAGGTGCCATGATTCGCTACCGTAAAGCAGCACCGTCAGAATGCAAGCGTCGAATAGGCGGCATTTGGTTTTGACCGAGATGGCATTTTGCAGAAAGAGCTCGCTATCCGAATGGGAATGGCTGGAGCAACATTTAACTCGATGCGAAATGTCTGGGACTCACGATTGTACTCGGTCCAAACCAAATGCCGCCTATTCGACGCTTGCATTCTGACGGTGCTGCTTTACGGTAGCGAATCATCACGCTGATAGTTAAGAGGCGACGTTGGACCTGGCTCGGCCACGTGCTGCGGATGCCAGAAGAGAATTTCAACCTGGCTTGCTTGTTCTTCAAGCCGACCGGATTCCGGCGTCCTGGAAGGCCGCTAAATACAATCTACAGAGTGTATACGGCGGAGCTACGGGATGCTGGTTTGACCTGGAACGAAGCAAGAAGACTCGCGAGTGACAGGGATTCTTGGAGGCGGTTCGTGGTGTCCATATGCTCCAGTTAAGGGGCGGATATGGCCAAAGAAGAAGAAATTCTAGTGTTACATAGTATATGTATATATAATGTCTTCTTTCTGTTTGTTTTGCAGATTAAGCAAGAATTCGAGACGTCTCTGTTTATGGGCTTTGACAATGCCGTCGACCACGTGGCAGTGTGGATGTGCTATCTAGAGACTTTGCGGAGACACACCGACTTTGGTTCTTCGCAGGAAGTGGAAAGGCTCAGGAAGACTTTCAGACTTTCATGGGAGAGCCTAGGACAGGTGAGCCATACAAACTATATGAATTCTTTGACAATGTATGTATCTATGTATATTATTATTGGAACAAAATGTGAATAGTTAATGCATGCAAAGCATAAAAAATGCCAAGTCAGTTTGAATAATATGTTACATTTTTAATACTGTTAATCTTTCGTGTTTGCATAAATAATCCGTACTCAAAACAATTTTGCTTTGTCGGAAATGAGTGTATGACATTCAAAACTATATTTACCTAATGTCTGATTACAATACGTATTCATTTGACAATTATCACTCGTTTTTTGTAATGCGCCTGAAAATCAGTTACATAAAGCATAAACCCACTTATTTATGTGATTTTTGAGTTGTTAATGAGTGTTCTTCTTTTCCTTGACATTTCGGGCTTGTTGTAGAGACCATTCTCAAGAGATGATCAATCACGCGGTGACAATCCAAAAATCTATTATGCGATCGTGAAATTCTCAAACGTTATTTATACGAGTATAACTGATAAGGATCTTATCTAGTAAAAAGTTAACAGCTATTTTCCACAATGAGTTTTTAATCTGTTGTTTTTAGATGTGGGGTGATACAGCCGATACGGAATTTTCCATTCTCCAGTTTTGGGCAAGAATAGAGTACCAGCACACCAAAGACTTCGAGTATGGAAAAGAATTGTTTGAGGAAATTTTCGGTAAGTTTTTCATGCGAACACTTGTACTAACAGGAGAGCATAAAATATAATATAATGTCGATTGTATATCATTTAAACATGGCTCAAATTGTTCTTTTTCCAGAATATGGTGACAACCGACTCCACGGTGGTCTATGGTTGGAGTTTGTGTCTATGGAACGATTAAGAGGTGGCCCTAATCGGGCTCGGTCGGTTTTACGAAGAGCTGTCCGTAACAGTACCGATCCACGTCTGCAGAGGGCTTGGTTAAGCCTGGAAAGAGATCACGGCACTCTAGATTCCATCACCGAATGCACCAGGGTTTGTGCTGTAAGTTTTGTTTAAAATTTATTACGTGTTCATTTTTATATCTTCTTTTCTACATTGATAATGACATAAAAATAATTATTAATTATGGGTTTGCAATGGGTAGTTTATCTGAACTGATATTTGAAATGTATTTTGTACAAAACATTTATAAGACCAGTGGTCACTAGAGTACTGAACCCGGACTTTGAACGGAGTGTGCGGCATGGTATCTTCGAATCCGTCAATGACACACAGTCAACATGAAGACAGAGATACAACACGCTGTACACTTTCTACAAACGTCCATGTACAAATCATGTAGTAGAATCCATTAAATTGGGCCTTAGATGACATTATGGATGATTTACCGATGACAAAGAAACTGACATTCGGCAAGCCGGAAGCAAATGAAGAGCCGTTACAGAATATGGAGGGATTTTGTCGTATGTATTTGATTTAAACACTAGACCCGTATAAGGTTTTAGCGCCAGAATGAAGTTATTTATGTCTGTTGTAGTTTTTTTTTTTTTTTTTTTTTTTAATTTTAAAATAATATCATATTTTGTGAAACCGTTTATTTGGATAATAATGTTTATATATTCTAGGAAAAGGCGAAGGAATGGGAAGAGACCCGCGCCAGAAACCAGTCCGAGGGCTACTCCAATTACCGAAACAAATCATCACATAATTCCAAATTCCAACCGAAGAACAAAGACGAACCGTTTGCCAAAAACAAGAAAAAGAAAAAGGGTAAAGCCAACCAAGAGACCGCAAACTCGAGTCCTCAAAAAAACGTCACCAAGAGATCACACCAGGACCTTCAGTCGGAGAACAGCGGGAGTAATAGCAAGGCCGCTGGCTCGGCAGCTTCTAATAATAGTAAACAATTAATATCCAATAGCAAGAAGAGAAAGTTCGACTCTGCTAACGGAGATGTTGATAGCGAAAAGACTGATATTGAGAGCTCAAATAATGACAAAGTTACGAGGAACAGTGCAAAGAGAAAATCCTTTGATCAGAAGGGTAAGAGACACAACATATTATAGAGATTATTACTGTAAGTTAGTGTATAAGGGGTGTACTTGTTATTTGCTTAGTCAACTACCCCCGTTATTATTTTATATTCAGACGGTTGCTTTTGTATGTGACATGTGATATTGTATGGACAGTGTTGAAAGAAAACAAGCGTTGGTATTTTATGTCGTTTATATGACAAAATACATTAGTGGTTATTACACAGTAGATACCATGAAGTTATATTAAACTATGTTTTGAGTGTGAAGGTTTGACATGGCTCTTTTAACTTAGTAATTTGGAAAAGGGCTGAGAGCCCTTGCAACCTCGACATAGATTCAAGGACTCTAGACAACTGTCATTTCCGACTCGCCATTGGGTATGTTCTAACCATGAGCATAGACAATAACGTGTTAGTTGTAGAGTTGGGTAAAACCTCTACTAGTGCAGTTCCTTTTCTTAGGTTGATCCATAGAGGCATTATGAAGTTTCGAGGAACGTCTATCTGGCTGACACATCTTAAGTTCGTCTTTCTTTTTGTGCCATATCTGTTATTGGATATCAGCAATGCGTTCGCCCAAGGCACTGCTTTAAGTAGGGATGGAGAGTTGTGCTCAAAGCAGTCTATGAGATTCATGGAGTCAGGACGTCGTTAAACTGAGATCTTCCCTTCAATGCTAAAATGCAGAAGTTTATATCTCTCGGGATGCCACATGATGTGCCAACTATCATGTTTTTATTTATCTAATTATTTCTTTAGTCTTTTCATCCTCGCCATCACCTTGCAATTTGTCATTTTGTCTTTCCGACTGATAAGGAGTATGCGTCTATATATAAAATCGACATGTAATTGCCAGTCTGTGACATACATTGGAAAGTTACCACCCTTAGTAAACCACAATGCCACCCATAGAGGTATTAAATAAAAAGAGGGGCAAGGAATCGGTTTTCTCATACAACTGAATGAAGCATGTCAACAATAGTCGACAACTTACGAGAAATAGCGACGCGATAAAAAAAAAAGCAGGGCATCACGAAGGATTTACTTTGGTCATTATAACGTACCCATATAATATAATGTTAACGTGGAAATTTTGCCGTAAATTGATTACCAGCCTACCTCACCATACTTTTTCACCATACTTGCCTGCTTCACCATACTTTTATATAACCTGCCGCCCCTAGATGCTACCCCGTACGGTATAGATACTAAATTCATTATCAATTGCTATTATTTTATTATTTTTGTGACACTAATTATTACAATCAATGTATATGGTCTTCAGATTCAGATCTTCCGGTGAAGAAGCAAAAGGTGGAGGCTGGTGGATCAGGAAAATCGAGTGGTGCACCGCCGCCTGGTTACGAGGCGTTCAGGAACCAGGAACCCAAGTTTTCCGAGACCGGAGACGAGGAGAGAGACTCTAGAACCGCATTTATTAGTAATTTAGATTTCAAGTAAGTTTATAATATTATACTTACGTAAGATTTACTATATACTAAGCGAAATCAAAAATCAATTAAATGCATGCTTGTAAAATAGTGGACTGTATGGAGGGTATGAATGGCAAAACACGCGGTAGGTAATCGTGCAGATAATTGCAGTTTGCGATTGCAACTCATCGAATGTTTGATTGACTCTAGTTCTTGTTGCGCTGATGACAGCTTTAAAATATGAGTGAATTGGTCGGTGTCACTTGCGAGTGTTTGCATGCCCTGGGTATGGAAATCAGTATTGAACACTGTGTTGCCGTCTTTATGTGTGGTGAGGAAAATGCAAGTCTGTTTATTTTTCATCATAATAAGAAGTTTCTTTGCAGTTGTCTCCCACTATATTATTTTTGGAGTGAATTCTGTTTTACTTACTCTACAATATCATAGATTATAATATCAATTTTTATTGTGATATTTTAAATTTTGAACTACCTAGTGACTCGGGACAATATCCCCAATTCACATATTTTACAAAAGCTTACAACTGTACCTCTGTATTTACGAGATCTATTGTCAGATGATCACTATATCTTTCTTTACGTGGACTATTGTGCTCTATTTGATGATCCCATCCTGACTTCATAGGAGTAGAGTAATAGGTACATGGGACCAGTGGCGGCCGGTGATTTTTTGGATTGTAATTTTTGAGGGTGCGCTGGAAACTTACCTTATTGAAAAATGAAATCAATTCGGCGTTGTTTTTGATTTGACAAAACGTTATTGACATTTGGGAAATTACATGTATATTTTATATTTTTAATAAAACACGATGCGAGTTAATTAAATCTTTATTGGATTAGTTTTAAGAAACGATTGTATCTCTTATAGTAGATAAATACCTCTTACTTTTAACGGAAGCCATCTTATTCTATATAAGTACATTAGGTATCTTTACCAATTTGTACACCATATGAATAATGATTATTATGAAACTGAACTTTGTGAAATAGTATTAAGATTTATTAGCTTATCACTAGAATTCATGAATTAATAATTTTCTATATTATAAATAATTACAACACACAGAATACACATAAATCAAAATATCTTACCGACATTGTATTTCTTACCGATTTTAAATTTAGAAAATAATTAATTCTATTGTTTTTAGTTTTACAGACATTTTACATACGAGATTGCTAAATATGATACTAAACATAATTTGACCGTGAACAATAAACTACAGTGTCTATAATAACAAACCATAATTTAAATCAGTAATTGCTCTCTACTCAGACCAATATGATGTCATTTTACCCGGTCGGCGCACGATATTCTGGAACTTACGCATGGCAAAAACTATTAGCACGGTTTAAGTTATTTTTAATGGCTTTAGTTCATACTAAGCTTTGGGTTCATTTTAAGTAAACTAAATGTATTGCCCGGGCGCAAATGATTTCAGCGAGGATGACGTATACGGTGCATAGTGCCTGTATTATCGCCTATTGGCAATATGGGCACATCGGTTTATGGTTTGCATTACAATAAGTGAGCGATAATATTAAAAACCTATGACGAAAAAATATGATTTACGATGTTGAACAATGTTCCATAGCAATGCAAGCAGTGCAGTGCACTTTTATGATGTTAGACCAGCCGCCGCTGCATGGGACTCTGAAAGGCGAAATCAGGGCAGCAAAAAATTACATATTGACTGCTTAATCTGCAAACCGGCTAACTCCGTTTGGGCAAATTGTTCAGGAAGGAGAAAAAACTTAATAATTTAACTATCGAGTGAAATTTAACAATTCCAAAAATACACTTGGCCGCGCGGCTTAAGCATTGGACTATAACGCCGTGGGTCCCAGGTTTGAAACCTGGGTCTGGCAAGTACACATATTTTGTGTGTGAGTCAGGGGATGGACCTAATAGGTTAAGCAAGTGGCTGACATCCATTTCTCGTAAAAAACAAAATCTGTTAATACAAACCTCTACTCTGTGGAGGCCCATATGATAAGGATCGAACATGGTCGGAAAAAAAAAATACACTCAGAAATTCATTTATTTTTACAATTAATAAGCTGCACTATAAATTAATACACTATTTTAGCTTCCCTTTTATATATGAAGAAAAATTATATAAAGGGTGGAGTTGTTCCATTTATAATAATGGAAAATTGGCACCTGCAGTTGTCTGTTTTGTGTGAAGAACGATAACGCATTTGTTTATAGGTTTAGGAATTTGAAATTTTGTGTGAGTATAGAAAACATGCTTTATAACAAAATGCCATCAAAATCTCATTTTTGGTCAAAAGTGCAGTTTGCTTATTTGTAGATTAAGCAGTCGATATGTGATTTTTGTGGAGGCTCATTTTAATATTCATAATTTATATTGTTCAGTGTATTTTAGTGCCAAAGGTTACATTTGTATTGTGTGAATGATTTAATTCCGTTATGAATTATCCCGATCACTGCCAGATACGAGATATCTCATCAAATGGTCCAAGTTCGCTATGCCAGATACGAGATATCTCGGTAGTACTAATAATTCGGTCAAAATAAATAATTTCAAAACAGGACACATACTGACATCTACCGGAATGTTCCTAAAACATTTTACCATATCAGTGAATGATTTTACCATTGATTTACCTTGAATTTTGTCAAGTGTTACAAGTGAGATTTTAGAGATGTTGTAGTTTTTTGATTTTTTGTTTCGCAAATTATATTTGGCCTTTCAGATACTGCCAAGGCCCTTTTTACGGCATGTTTCATGTTCGAAATATCATATATGTAGTATATATACAATAAGATTCATTCGTAACAAATGCAAGTTTCGGGGTTTATCTCGGCAATGGCTGTATGTTTAATTGTTAAGGGAATTGACCGTTTGAGTGAATCTAAAGTTGTCTTGAAATGATTGTGGTTTTTTACAGATGCGGATAATAAGACTGAAGTTCCTTACGAAGGAATCCGTATTGGAAAGTGAATTTGCAGATGATTTTCTGGGTTTATGTTGTTTTTTAACAGCTGGTTTATATGTTTCAGTGTCGACGAAGACCATCTTCGAGGCAAATTAAGTGAATACGGTACCATAGATGAACTGCGGCTTGTGAAGGGAGTCAAAACCTTCGGTAGCATTTGCTACTGTGTCTACAAAGATACGGTAAGCATAATCTATCATAACCTAATTATTTAAATACTTAACGGTATCGAAACCTAACTGGATGATACAAACCTTCGCAATCACAGATATAGCTGAACTCTATTATAATGGGTTTAAAATTATGATAGCAATTCCATTTATCATTAGCCCTGCTACAGACTAATCAATTTATTTTTAACAGGATTCCGTGAACAAAGCATTGCTGCATGACCGAGTGCCATTAGGGAATCGACCGATGTTCATATCCCGCTACTGTCCCACCAAAGACACGCGGAAGAAGCATTTTGTTTACCCCACCGGCATCGAGAGGAACAAGCTCTTTGTGAAGAACATTGCCTTTGACCACTGCACCGACAAGGCGCTCAGAGACGTTTTTCAAAAGTATGGCGAACTCAAAGACATCAGGATAGTTACTTATAAGTAAGTGTTTTTTTTAATGTATAATCAGAGATACCTTCTATTGCAGTAGTTTTCCAACATTTTCATTTGACAGTGCATGCCCTTGGTATATAAAGATTTTTTAACGGTGTCCTAAAAATCATTATTTAGAATAATATCTGAGATGTTTATTTAGCTTTTCTGAGTTAATTTTTAATTAATAATTCGAATTTTATTTTCTAGATTTTATATATTTTTCAATTACATTCTCTTAATATTATTTTCATTTACAGGACTGGCAACCCTAAAGGCCTTGCGTATATAGAATACGTAGATGAAAAAAGTGCAAGCGCTGCATTGAGGGGTGCCGATGAATTGGATGTTGGCGGAAGACCTCTGAGTGTTGCGTTTAGCGCTCCGCCTGCCAGGAAAGCCGACCCAATAAATATTTCTGCTAGCCTTGGACAAGCTTCGGCAAGGTATGATTATTATTATTTAAAGCAACGTTTCCCAAATTGGTTCTACGGAATCCTAGGGTTAAATTAAAAGTTTCGTTAAGCCCCCGTTAGAATGCTCGTATTGTAACAATAGTTCTAGGCATATTTTCTGGATCCTTAGACTTTGTTTAACGTTTCGTGGTTATCAAAAATTGAATATCTTGCTTAGGAAAGGATAAAGACCACGTCAATTATTGTAAATCAATAGGCTATTAAGGCGATGTCTTTGGCCTAAATAACACATATAATGTGACTTTTACGCCATCTTTTTATATTTAAAGGCATCTACCATGAATTTCTAAAAATCTGTTACTAAAAACTTTGGTCAATTCTAACCAGATGGCAGTAAGTTACCATAATATGTTGCAAGTATGAAAAAAATCGCTAGACAAAAATTCATTTACATATTATAAGAATATAATAATATATTCTACTATAATATTATTATATATATATACCTATTCAAATAATTATATTTTTTTTTAAATAAGTACAATATTTTATTATATCGTATTGACATTTTTTTATGATTTAAAAGAAAAGTTTTAAATCAATTTATACTTGCCAACTTCTTTTTTCATTTTGAATAGAAATTTAGAATACAAAAGGCCAATATAGGGCCAAAGGAATGAAAATATGGAAGAGAAGTATTAGTCTATTGACAAATTTTTTATTTTTATTTTATAAAGTAAAATATACTATATGCACATACCAGGTCACACTGCAGATGAATATTACCTACTCTATAAACTTAGGGAAGGTAAAGAAAACAACTTGTTCATAGGAGTGGTCAATTTTAATAGAACATTACACAATAAAAATAATACAAAAACCTTATAAATAGGATAATTAAATATATTTACACTTAAAATTAGTTAAAATTATGAAATAAAACCCTAAATATGTACTTTAAAATTGCTTTGAGCTGCATCCTATACTGTGTGATACAGCTCAAAGCAAAATTGTGTGCACACGTATATATTGCATTTTATGCAAATATACCTGGTGCGGCACTTGCATCCAGGGTATCTGCACACGGATGCTGAATGGTGGCCAACGCTGTCCA
The DNA here is from genome assembly GCF_057557595.1 of Rhyacophila brunnea. NCBI lineage: Eukaryota > Metazoa > Arthropoda > Insecta > Trichoptera > Rhyacophilidae > Rhyacophila > Rhyacophila brunnea. Next base: position 13,453,372 of record NW_028232893.1, on the reverse strand, counting down.
AACATACCTCAGCGATCGGTTGGGGGACAACCGTTCTCCTGCGAGCTGGTGGCTCTGTGTCTACCTGCGATGTCGACATGTTTCTTGGCCGACCTCGTGCTGGCAGTGTTAAAATGTTGGCTACCCGATCTTCATACCGAATAATAGCTTTCGCTAATCTGATTCAGTACGACAACAGTCCCATAATATCCTTTCGGGGTACATTTTCTAGTTTACAATTCCGCATATACATTAGCCAACAGTTTACCACCGCCAAGTCCACAAAGTGGTTAAAAACCCTCACAGGCCATTTGCATGTCTTCATCGCAGTCCTGTAATAAGTAATTATCCGATCGCAAAGATCAATGCCACCCATCGACATATTGTAGTGCTTTACAATGGCCGGCTGAGTGGCACTGATCTTCCTCTTTACTTCCTTCGACCATCGCATGCAGGTACCAACAGGAGTACTGCCGACCGCAGTGGAAAATAATAACACGGATTTATTTTCTTTCCACTTGACTACACAGACTTTGTCATCCTACCGAAACTTCTCATCCCAATCTCCCCTCTGCATTGCCTTATCGTTTTTTTAATTTCTTAATCACATCGCCGAGTCTATTACTTCTGACAGTTCCAGTTAAGAACATTTTGTCGTGAAGTAACGAATCGGCGAGCTTCAAACTAGTGAAAAAACGATCAGTATAGACAATGCAGGAGGATTGGGGAGAGTCCGGCAGAGTAACTTGACCACACTTGCGCCCAGACCGAACTGCTTCATATCTCCATCTGATACCGTTCCCTTCCCTACATATATGTGAAAATCTATCACTAATCCATCTCTGGCCGCGAGAACAAAATTTTTAAGGCCTACAGGATTTGGCTTGTTAAGCACAAATTGCCTGTGTCTACAGCGGCCAGTGAGCGGCATCATTTGCTCATCGATGGAGTTATGAGCAGGTCTGGGCAAAGTATGGCATTTTTTTAGAACCTCACTTAAAAAGGGACTAATCTTCCAAAGTTTATCTGTGCAGCCCGTGCGGTCAGCAGTGTTATCTGCAAAATGAAAGTGATTCCGCAGTTCGAAGTACCCGTCTCTGGGCATTGCTTGATTAATGATTGGAATGCTTAGATCATAACACCAGTACATTCGAGTCTGCGGAAACCTTAATGTACCCATCATAATTTTGATGCCGGTGAATACGAATTTCGAATTTGTATTCACCGACCACAAGTCCCTTTTTTGTGCTGAATATAAATTTGTCTGCTCAGCTATTTTTTCGAAGAGAGTGAGGTTGAAGTATTCGAAAAAGGAGCTGAGGACATTGTCAGCAACATGCCCTCTCACCAACAAATCTTCCTCCAATTCCGGACCAGCATTCGGCATACTGAAACAATAGGAAAAAAATATTATTACATTATCCATATTTCCTCATTAATTCAAGTATTTAGCAGTAAAAATACAAATAATGATGGGCAATAATATGTCAACTCCTCATTCGAGACAATCGCTACATCATGTGTACAAGATGTAATGAATTCTTGTTTTTATGCCAAAGCATGTAATGAAAATGAATCTAGTGTATGACCGGATGGTCTATAAAACCAATAAATATATTATTAAGAAAATTGTAAACCTACCATTTTGTGAGCCAGGGAAGATTATTTTATTAAATTCGGTTCTACAATCATATTATGCGAATGAAAGAAATTCACTATCTATTAGATAATTTACAAAACGTACAAGATGGGCTCGATGACATTTGTCATAAACATAACCTCAAACTAACGTAAAGTATTTATAATTCTACGAAAACGATGAGTCTACGCCTAAAATAATATATATTGATGATAAATGCATGATTGTGATTGAAAATACAGTATATCAATAAGTCTTTTCAATAATTTTTGAATGTTTGTTTGACAATCAAAACTGCGTGACATAGTTTGTCATTTTGATGTACGATAATAATATTATTTATTATACACTGAAAAGTTTACTTACTTGACAAAAATGTTACTGATGAGTCGATTCCTTCCTGTTTTCAAACAATATACCTAATAATGGCAAAATAAAGAAGAATAATTGTCATAAACCCGATATTCGATCGAGAGCACGAATGCTACCATATGTTAAAATGCGAGATTTGTTTATTATTTTTATCATAAATAATGATAAAAAACAGTTGTAATTTAAGCAAATACTAATTGCAAATAATTTGCAGTTTCAAATTTTGAATATAGGCAGGTTTCTACGTAAATTAAGTTAATATTGTAATTTCAATTATTAAGTTATTTTTATTCATATGGCAATTTCGCCTCAAACTAATAAACTGATTTTTGTCAAAATGCAGAGAAATGTTATTTTGTCTTGTCTATGTGTGAGTTTCATTTTCAACGTCATGTTATGGTTGTGTGTGTATTTTGTATGAAGATATTTTGTTTCCAAATAATTCCACGACGGCAGCACTATACGGCCAAGCGTCGGCTAAGTGTTGTCAGCATGTTGCCAATTCGAGCAATTATTATGGTTTCGATTTCTATCGATTCGTTAATATACAAAAATACAAGATTAAATTTAAATAACTGCCGTAAAAATTAATAAATAATATTTTTAATAGAAACGCTAATCGCTTTTTGCGATAAATTGCGTCTAAACCGACATATTTCGATTTTAATTGCATGCTTTCTAACCTCTAAATCGATGTTTTTTAAATTTAAAAAAAAAGATATAAGGATATAATAAATTCCAATTTACGTTTAGCGTTTCGCTAGGTAATAGATTTAGGTATATTTTTATCATAATTTTGATAATAAATCTTATGTCATTCATTCTTACCACCCGATAGAAATGTACCGAATTTGACACGTATTTTTGGTATATAGAACTCCACGATACATCTTAATTTTTTATTTTATTTTTCTCATTACTTTTGAATATATATCTACCGATTAATAAACTTTTCTAGCTATTTTTCGATAACAACTTTACCTAGAGACATCACCTTAAATGCACCGAACCGCCATGATTTAGAATATTTAGATGAACACAGAAATCACATATATTATGTCGTACATCAAACATAGATAATGTACATCAGGCACATCAAAATAGCTGCCAAAGATGGCAGTGTTTCAATGCATAGAATATATGTGTCGCTGAAACACTTTTTTGAAATAATTAAGATATATATTATATATCAATGGAGTTGTTATTAAAATCTCTACACGAAAATTCTATCGCCTCTTTCAAAATCCGCTACGATTGACTGTCATTTATGACACAAAATCAATGTGTCTTTCAATTCCTGCTATAACACTACGTGAACATTCAAAAACCTTTTTAGTTCAAAAGGTTTTTATTGATTTTCTCAAAATAATTAAAAAGTGTTATATGTATGTAGCGGGTTTTGAAATTCAGCGACACATATATTCTATGCATTGAAACACGGCCATTGTCATCCTCAAAACAATCTCGAATTTAATATAATTTATATTAACATATTGTGGCTTTGATGGATGGGAGAATGTCTTCCAGGGAAGGAATACGGGACGCAGGTCTGAACATTGTCCTCAGCATTTGTCCGCACTCACATAAGGGAGAGAGTTTTAATCCCGACTTATGAATGTTATATGCACATCAGATGAGTCCCGGATGCCTGTCATTCATGAGGAGAAATTTGTACATTCGTAATATTACTAACGTGTAAAATGTGTTTTATATTTTGCAGTAGAGGCGCTGCACGCACGCAGCTCAGTTTCGTACCCAGGGTATTGCAGAAAATTGTTGTATCATCCGTGGACAGTGGAGCCAGTGGAGATAATTCCGACGCACCACCCCCTGCCAAGATGTCCAACAATGACTTTAGAAGTATGCTGCTCGGGAACAAGTAGTTTTTGCCGTGTGCGTCGCGTTTTGAACTATTGTGAATAAATTTAAAACTTTATTGAAATATGATGAGATACTGTTTGTCTGATGCCAACTGGATTTTTTTATGCTTCCATGTTTCAGGGATCTGTTGGTTATACATTATGCATTTGTAGATTAGTTTTAGACATTTTTGCGAAACTGAAAATTATGTTTCAAGAATGTAATCTTCACAATGGCGGCTAGTTTAAGATGCTCTCAAAATTATATCCTATTTCAAATTGATCCCAATGAAGAACGCATTTATTTTTGTAATAGAAATGTAACTTTCTAAAATTGGAACCGATTCTTTGGAAAATTGTATGGAAATAAATGATTCTTTATACGGCATTTCACTTTGCGGTCAAACTTTCTAGAAATGTATCTCGGCCATAAAGCGAGACATCCCTGCACAATACACTTTGACTATTCTAACAGCTGCAACTTTCACTTAACGGTCAATTTCGGCCACCTAATATTATGCGACCGTTGACTAAGCATCTGGTAATAAGGGCCGTATGTATAGTCATAATTATGTAAATAACATGATTTATGCTTTGTGTTATTTGGAATGGTAGTTATTATTAAATGTTAGGTACTTAGACGTTGTCTTATTTCAAATAACGCATATGGCATAAGCCGTTGTATTTACATAAGTCTGACAATGCTTAGGGCCTGAAGACTGAGTTGTCTCAAAAATTATTCTTGGATTTGTCGCTTTTGCAATGAATGTATATAAACACAGTCCGATTGTAAACAACGGAAGAACAAAATATATTCGTGAATCTCTGACAGCAACAATTTTATTATTGTATATATATACTTAATTCTTTTTCTCAATTTATTATTCTTTATTTTTATATTACTTCTGTAATTTCTTTTCATCATTTATTTTTTTGTTTACATTTTAAAAATGTATTTTCTTATGTTCATATAATAAATTGTGCTCAACGTTGTGAAATATCACTTATAAATATCGATAATTCATTTTTCAAAAAAAATTACAACCACGTTTTTATTGTCTCTCCCATCCATAGAATAATAAAAGTAGCGAATGGCATTTCTTTATGATACTAATTATGTCAGTTATTTATTTAATGTGACTACATCAACCCTTGAAATATCCACTCAAATATTGAAGTTTTCAATTCAGTCAATGCTTTATATGTCTTACATCACATATTTCGAGGTTTTAGGATCACAGGGGCCTATCTATAATAACACAGTTTTTTCTTCTTTTTCTTTTGACCATATCTGATCCTAATAAGATCATAATATGGGCTTCCACAGAGTGAAGGTTTGTATTGATGATGTTTGTTTTTACGAGAAATTGATGTCAGCCACTTGCTCAACCTATTAGGCCTATACTCTGATTCCAAACACCAATTGAAAAACAATATAAATGTATTTGCTAGAACCAGGATTTGAACCTGGGACCCACGACATAAGCCGATGCTTAAGCGACTCTTAGTGCATTAGTGGGTGGCACAGTTTTTAGATAAACGCAAATAAAGATTTTGCTACTATGAAATTCATTAAATAATGCACACTTTACTTAACTATTTGTTAACAGATATATTATGTACGACAGTGCTTTGTGTCACCAATAAATATGATTACGGCATTATCGAAACGGTGGCTAACTCAAAACATGCATTTTTGTAGTTTGGTCCCTGTGATCTTAAAACACCATTATGTACCTGCAACTATTTTTCATTTGTATTTGAAGACAACATAACAAGATATTAGAGTATGGATTCCCAATCATTTTTGAGTCATCATCCCTTTTAATTATGCCCGAGTAACTTCTTTCTTTTCTATGAGGTTGTTTTACCGGATGTTACTGAGTTGCTCAACATACTAAGTCCATACTCTGGGTCCAAACGCATATTGATATACCCACGATGACCGAGCCGTACCGTGTCAGCCTATAATGTCATGGGTCCCGGTTGTGGCAAAAGTAACTTACGGGGGCCAAATGTACTGTTTTATATGAAAATTATATTTGGTTACATTGCATTGTTTCGTGAATTTTTTTGAATTATGTAGCAGTGTTTGGATTAACAGGGTTTATGAATTCATGGTCATATTTTATTCATGCGGATTATCAACCATCACAATGTTTATTCCTATACTGTCAAGTATTACATGTTTTCTAGCTGGAGGCTAATTTTTGTCTTTTCCACCGGTAACTGACTGTTTTTGTATGTAGATATATTGTTCATTGCACATTTTATACTGTAGTAGTTGGTGACCGCCTAGAAAATATATTACAACCAATGGGCTGAGAGTAGGACATTCAGTATTGTCGAATAGCTTTGTATTCACAATAATATTTTCCATTCATTCCTTTTGTTATTCTATGGTACCATCTATATATTGTGCAAAAAGAAACCAACTCACAAGATTGGATACTTACCAAAAATTATCTTGTGATTTTTTTTGTGTTTTTGTTTTTCGTCATAATATTGTTAGGTAAGTTAATACAGTCGAGCTCGGTTATTACGATCATGGATATAGCAAGATCTCGGATATAATGAGGAAACATTCGTTGACATTTTAGTTTATGATTTTCTGCATACATTCACTTTTATAACGAGCTCCTTATCGGATATACCGAGCTAAAATATCGTCAAAATTTTTCTGAAAAACTGTTAATGTGTCGATCATTTTAAAATATTTCGACCCTAAGCAATAAAATCCGACCGGACAGGATGCCGCCGGGTTCGGATTACGTTTATGACACTAGTTAAGTATCTTAAATACTTACCTAATTGGTGTTTTCGCCGACAAGATTGAAAATGTATCCACGCATATGGTTGAAAAAAAATCTAAGGTTTGTGAAGTAAGTAGGTACCTACCAGCATTCATTACAATAAACAACTTCTTTTGTAGTTTATGAATGCCATGCTTGTTTCGGGGAAAAATTCTATTTGTGTATTTTTGTTTGAATTGCGATTTTTTGTGTTATGTGACCGCTCATTTAAAAATACCTATTCTCTGATATAATGAGTAACGCTTATAACGAGCCAATTCAGTCGGTCCCATCTTCCTCGTAATAACCAAGTTCGACTGTACTTATATTTTTTTCTAATTATTGTAACTTTAAGTATGTGTTTTTTTTTGTCATAATTGTTAACATTTTGTAATCGTAAACCTACCGACTTATATTTGTATTCATTTCTCAGCCTCAAAAATTGAGATATTTTAATTTTTTATTATATTATGTTAATTGTAAATTTTTATATTCTTTAAATGGGTAATAATTACCATTTGAGCATTCTTTTAGGTACTCTCATGTACATCACGAATTAATAATTTTATATAATATCGTAAATAAAGATTCCATCAAAGACACACATGAAATATTATAGGGTTACCATGCTAAAAAAATATAATATTTCATCGAAAATTTTTCAATAAAAATTAAAAAAAAATTGTTATAATTTTATTAAAAAGTTTTTTGTTTACCCGTCGGGTAAACCTTGTATACATTTAAAAATTACTAAGAGCATAAACCTAAGTACCTTATTATTATTGAAATGGCGTTATTGTTTCTGTAAATTGTATAAAATCGAACATCCATTTACAGCTTTTCTATAAATAATATTACATACAAACAAGGTTATATGTAACATTTTTTAATATTATTTACATATGTTATTAGTTATGGTTATCTAATATCACTTTAACCGACTGCAAATATATTCTTTCTTTAATGTGCGCTACAGTTCAAATCCAGTCTTGGTTTCGTCAATTTTCTGCATCATTGTTACTTTTTGGTATCCATGCCCACCCCACATTAACCTGTTGAAGATAATCGGTGCCAATTTGATGCTGCTGTTGATCAAATGATTCAGGACAATTCTCTTCAATTTGACGACGCTTTTCCTTTGTGACATAAATATTTACAATTTACACAAATTTACTTACGCATTTAAAAAGAGAATTATAACATAATTATTTGAAATGATTCAATAACTACACATTTAAAAACAAATATAGAAACTTGGTCAATCGGGTTGGTCAATTTTTTCCCTTTTCAAATATGTCTTCAACGGTTTAAGCGATTTCATAATTTGGAATAACCTCAGAAACATACCTTCTCGTTTGGTCTTGGCTATCTCCGTCTTTTGAGAGGTCTGCCAGAAGGACGAAGGCCAATTATTGGTTTTCCATCCAACCATGTGTGAGAGGCAAGTTTCACCCATCCTTTCTATATGGTGTGTATTCTAGAATTTTCTTTCTCATCTGAACACATCCTCAATTTCTCAGATCTGTTCACTTATCATCTGATACATAAGGGTGCTGCCTGCGATGCATCTGAGTGTCTTCCTTTTTAGGCTTAGCAACATACATTTGGTTTTGTATGTGTCTGCTTTAGCCTCAATACCATGTCATTTTTGGTCTTATTAGGCACGTTTTTTATATAGCATAACCGTACTGGAATCATTCTACAGTGGTACCATGTACATATTGTATGATAAAAGTGATTCACAGTTGTATTGGTATTGTTCGCTAAAACCTCAGTAAGTAACGTATTAAAAAATAAATTGGAACTAACGGACCTTGGCTTGGTTTCGCAGGGTTTAATTGAATTTTAAAAACTAACCAACATCATCTGTAAATTATAGTCTTATTTCAATGAAAACAAATACGTATGACTGACAAAGTTTAGTGTGCATTATTTATGGTGGATCTTATCAGTCTACCTCCACCCTTTGAGACTGATAGCTAGTTATTGTTTCAGTAATGGTTACTTTGACTACCATAGATTATTAGTTGGTAAAACAACATTTTTACAGGTGTGTTAATTACTACATTCAAATGGGTGCTCAACATTAAGAGCAAGAATCCATAGTAGAATTGAATTGCTTTAAATGCCATATTATCCATGATAATATAATGTATATTTTATGAATTGTTGGAAATTGGATATTCGATACTTTAGGATGTTTTAAAGGTTAAACAAAAATTTGTAAATATTTTATATTGCTTCTTTTTTGTGAAAAAATAAATAAATACTTATAATTATGTATCTTTAAACTGTTTTATTATTTTTTATTATTCCTTGTATCTGTTACATTCTTTAAAGTCTAATACAGACTGACACACATCTGCGTGCAAACAAAAAAACACTAAGTATATAAAACTGTTAAAAATATTTTACCCATGTTTTCTTGTATTTCGCTGCAAATGGAAAATATTTCGTCGGCTGAATGCAGAACTATTCTAACTTGCGGTGATTTCAGTGTGGTTTTGATACACTAATGATGTGACACTAATCGAGGGCTTAGTGTCAAACAACACTATCTACAAAAGTGCAACTTTACAGGAGAGCCAAAAATCGTTATTTTAGATTCTTGTAACTCAACAAGGGAAATGTTTATTTAAAACCTAATGTTAATATTTTATAATGTATTGTGTATTGTACATTTATCTTGCTTATGATGATGTTAAAATTTATAGGGATAGTTTAAAAAAAATATGAAAACAAGGGTAACTTATGTAGTTAGCGTTAAACTTTACTGACGATTTAATAAGACATTAGAAAAGATTGACATAACATTGTTTGACTATCATGTAGCCATAAATGTAAAATAACGTTATCTCAAAAAAAAAAAACTTTTTTTTGTAGATAACGTTGTCTGACTTTAAGCACTCGTAATGTGTTGCTGCCTTTACCCTACCGGCTCGCCAGTATCAAGAAGAGTGGAGATCTATGATTTTGTGATGAATTTTGATATCACATTGATTTCTGTCAAGCAATTTTACATTACCTTGGTAACGTGGCTAAATAAATTTATATTCAATAATTAAAAATGAAAATGACAAGTTATTAGCGTAGTCATAATTTCCAATAAAAGTCTGATAATCACCAACTAAGTTACTAGAAGAAAATTGTGGAAAACATGACAGCTGTTTTAGGGTACAATCCCACAAATGAAACACTACTTATCGTCAATATCATTGTGAAAAAGGGTAAACAGCGATTGGTTTTACATTTACTTGTCGATAAAATGCGCACATCATTCTCAGTGAAAGAAAATATAAAATCTCAACAAGACTTAAAAAACTGAATCCCATGAATAAGCCTAAAAGTCCTCCAGTGTTTGCTGAAAGAGAAAAAAAAACATATTTGAGATTCTACTATGAGATTGATGTTTTTGATTCAAGTGCGACTTTTATATTTTAAGCACAATTATATATTATTAATAAGATATAAATACGAAGCTAGTCGCCATAAACCAAGAGTTTGAAGCCAGTTGTCATTGCATTGAATGTCCTCAAATATTAACGATATTGAATATGCGTTTCGTTTATGTGACAACTTTTAATGTATAGTATGTTGCAGACAATTGAAAATATCGTATTAAATAAACTATTTTTGTATTCAACGAAAAGACTCAAGATTTGAAAATGAAACATTCTATAATTATTATATTGAACATATATAATTTAAAAATATCCATTTTGGAAAAAAGTACGATACCCGACGGGACTTGAAACTGTAACCGCTGGATTCGCGCCAGCGTGATTTTCCAATTAAGCTATGGGTATCAAACTTAATTATGACAATTTGTAAATAGTAGTTCTTACATGAAATGCTTATCAAATTGCATTATAAAATGTTGACTATCGGTTTTTGTATATTAAATCAAGGTAGGTATCAATAATTAATTCCTTAATTAATAACCAACGTCACGGATCACTTCAAGTATTTAGTTTTTATAACGTACTTAGTCTTGCTAATGATTTAATTAACTATTTTTAGTGGCACTGGCGCGAATCCAGCGGATACAGGTTCAAGTCCCGTTTTTCTACTGGGTGTATTCATGAGATCTTTACAAATTATGTATGTTCAATAACATTAAGTTCGTTCTATATTTCTCCACATTCGACGATTGTACCTTACGTGTTTCTTGATTATGACTGACGCCACGACGGTCATTAGGAGAGTGAAAAAACCCCCTCTTACGTAGGTGTGCCCCGGGCTTACTTGAATCCATTCTCCATTTTATGTTCATCTATCTATAATCACAGCCAACGCTCACATAACCCGTTGTACACTATAAAGTACCTACTGTCCGACAACAAGAGATTATCGGCGATAGCAGGAAGTCGCTGTAGTCCCATATAGAAGACTTCTCAGCAACATACCTGTCATGGTGGCAACGCGTGCTAGAGGCGTGTTTAAATAACGTATTGGCTCTCCTTTTCCGTACACCATGGAACACGTGGAAGGAGTTCTTGTTTGACAGTACTTCCCTAAATCATTCTACAGTGGCACCATTGCTAGCGAAAAGCGATTTGCAGTTGTACTGATACTGTTTGTTAGCATTAAAATAAGCATTGTAGCACACAATGCCAATACACAATGCAAATCGCATATGGTGATATTGTAGAAGGATTTATCTCTATATAATATTATGTAGGGGGAGGCGGGGCTAGTTGTTACAAAAAAAGAAAAAGTTAAATATCTGAAATCCGTTTATCTTAAGACACATCATATTAATTATTACTAATTCTACATACATTTAGCTATTACAATACTGTTTATTTGTATCCATACATACCTTACAAAAATTACAATAGCATTAAAAACAAAAAATGAAAAGTGTAACAATGTGCCCCAGCCGGGGGCAAGTTGTTACAGGGTAGGGGCACGTTGTTACCAACTAAAACAATAAATGTGTATGTAAAAGTAAGTTTTTTGCTTGTGATGTTCTTTGCATTGATATATTAGTCACTAAAATCATAATTCTGACACATGAAATTAACTTTATCCCCACGAATACAGGAAATGTGAGCCCAATTTTTGCATGTTGTGCATTGGATCCACTCTTGCCCAGGTTAAAGAAAGTATAATTCTCCACACAGAAGCATTCTTCATTCTCTGCGTCCGAAGAAGATAACAACACTTTCTTTTTCAGTTTCTTAGTTCCTTGGGCCATGAAATATTTTGCTACATTTTCTTATGTATGTTGCAAGCTCGTTTTCTTGATCGACAGAAAATATCTGGCGAGGTTTTGCGTAACCACACTAACTTGGAAGTGGTCTGACGGTTTTCTTTATGTTCAATATAACTTTGTAAGGTCATATAGTTTACTTTGTATGCTTGGGCAGCTTTTTTTCTAAGAGATATTCTGTTTTCAATTATTTCTTTAGCCGCTCTGTTGTCGGTTTCCTGGGAAATTTTACCTCTATCGGTTTTGTTTTTTTTTGTCCTCACCATGGTAAGATTGTAATCTGGAAGGATAAAAATAGATGGTATAAGTACCTACCTATTGCAAATAAAGAAGATAACAAAGAATTTGTAGTAAAGTGGTAGTGAGTGAAGCTAATTCATACAGTAACAACCTGCTCCCACCTCACTGTTACAACTAACCCCTTTGACCCAAATAAAAATGAAATTGTTTTAATATTAACACGGGAATTATATTTACTTCGATAAATATACAAAATACAAGCATAAATATATAGATTTTTAATAGCATACTTTAAAAAAACTTACCTCTTATAGTTTGGTAACAATCAAACTTCAAATTCGGCCAACAAAAGTTGCTTTGGACACGAAATTCACTCAAAATGGTTTTATTTCAACTGCATACAATTAATGCAGGTGACCTTTCGTCAGCGACTGCGGACAGGATGTTTACGTCTCCTGTGTGACACCTACGCCACAGGACCATTTAACGGGAGAGTTATCTAGGATGTAACAACATGCCCCCGTAACAACTAGCCCCGCCTCCCCCTACCTAGTTTTAGTAAAAAACTACCAAAACTTACATAGAAAGTCAGTGAATCCAAATATTTCTCCCTTTGTGAAACGAATAAACGACGTGTCAGCAAAATAGATATGTACAACAGCGATGTTATCCCTGAAACAATATAAATTAAAAATGTAAGTCTAGCGATAAACATCTGATCTGCAGGTATAATAATTAAGGGTGTTATTGCGAGCTCTCTTAATGGTCATATGAATACGTGTATTAATTAAGGCGCTAAGTACCAAAATAATAAAAACTGACATTTTTATAGAAGAATGTTCTACATACGAACGCCAATAACTTCAACTATAGTCTAAGTGCCTCAAGCAAGTCAAAAAAATACAGCAAAATAATTAAACCTGTCGACGTTGTAAGTCCGTTGGCGTGTTTTATTTATAATGGTGTAAGTAGCACTGCAGTGGTCAACGGCATTCAATATAAAATAGCTGACGATGGTGTGTTGACACTTGCGAGTTCTTAATACCTAAAATTATAGAAGCTGCCGTGATTGCTTCACACTGTAAAACTACATTTTTCAAAAGGTCTGCTTCATGAAATTTTACTGCAATGACTCAGTATTTTGTAACTACAGGCAATACTACTTTTTGGTACTTAGAGCCTTATTTAATATACGTATTCATATTATTAAGATTGTTAGTGTCTCTTTGTGTCGTCCGCGCTATCTTTTAGACATGCCCATTGCCCACTGAAGAAGGAAGCCGATACATTACACGACTGGTCCTACTTTTCGCCTCTCCCGTTGTCTATGGATGACCTGTCATTGTCTATAGAGTGCTCATACTGACGCGTCTGTCGTGTTCACTTGTCGGAGTATTCTTAGTTTCGGACTTCTTTCAGATTATTTTAACGTATCTTGGAGACCTTGGAGTTCATCTGATTTAGCGGTTATGTGTTACAGTGTTATTAATAATTGGAAGTGACGATCAAAGTAAGTAAACTTCTTATGTGTATAATAATATCATAATACATTAGGCCGTTCGTCAATGTGACAGTCGATTCTAAACGACAATAACTAATAATTTATTTCTACTCTTCAGTCATTATAGAATACCAAACTCTGCTTGCAAGTACGTTATCAATAAATAGTATGGCAGTGGACCACTCGTTGCTTGCGCAAAAAGTCGGTGACATGCCGTCGCTATAGAATTTGTTTCCCGAATATCCATTTTTGTTGAAATCGACATTTTAATGCAGTTCAATTTCTTTTATCGAACTCTACCGAAATCATTTATAAAAACAATATATTTTTATCTAGGAACAGAGATATTTTTTTAAAAAACCCGAATACGCCATGTTAAGTTACAATTACTCCGTGGTGTTCTCCCGAATGTCCAACTATTCGTACCTGAATATCCAAGTTAATTTCGGTCGAAATATATCTCTGGCTCAGTGTTTATTTCCCGAATATGACTTTAGCCAATCAAACCGCGCTCACGCCGTGCATCTCGCTCCCACATTCACGCTGTCTAGCTCTAAAACAATCACGCCCACTTTCATATTTTTCGGCCGTCCGGAGACTTCTTTCAAATTTCGTCTTATTGATATTGTTTTTAACGTTACTATTGTTTTAATAGTGAATTCATCAAATTTGAAGAGATCATTCATAGCTGATACATCACCAGTTCGCCCTGAACTTACAGTAGAGTTGTGGAAGTGGGTATTTTAACCTAAATAACTGCATTTTGTTTTGATAAATGACACAAAATCCCAACGGTTATATGAATTCTACAGTATGACCCGGCAACTACTATGACGTAAAAAATAATTATTATTTCAAATTATTATTAATCAAACATTGTTTGTCTTTATTTTACTTTTAATCTAGGTATTTCTATGAAAATAAAGGCGATGCTATTATTTATTTTTGAATGCGCTGATAGTTAATTTAATTTTATATGTATGTTAGTAACTATTTATTTGGTGGATATTATATACTTAGGATATTGATACCTACCTAATATTAGCAGCCAATGGTAATTAATTTATACATGCTATTATTTTGTGTTGTTATTCCTTACAATAGTAAATATATAATATTTATTTGGTGGTTTGTAATAAGTTTAATTGTCAATTATAGAAATATATAGATATAATAATATACAGATATATATAAATAGGTTTTTTTTTTTTGAAAAAGTATTAATATAAAATTGTTAGCAAGTACGAGTAAGTACCATCATAAAATATTGGAGAAATGACCGTGACGTTGGTTAGTAATTGAAGTAGTAGATACCTTATAATATATTTTCTCAGAAGTGATTTAAAAAAATTATGTAAGTATGTTCAATTATAAGAATGGTACATTCTTAAATCTTGTGAATTATTCGTTCAATAAAAAAATAGTTAATTACTTAAAAACTATTTTATTACCTAATCCGAAAAAAAATCGAAAAAGCGATTGCCGCATGTTATTATTACATACGAACTTGGGTAATTACGATCATTAAGTATTTAAATAGTAGAGGTAATTATTAACAATTATCGTGTAAATAAATATAACATTTGAGGCGCGTACTTTTTGACCACTCAGTAATCTGTGGGCCATGCAGCAATACGCTACGGTCTTAAATCCCGAACGTCCTTGTTTTGTCCCGAATATCCATTATTCTGAGAGAGCGCTAAAAATTTCCCGAATATCCACAGTGAGTACTTGTAAATAAAACGCAGTTTCTGTGCATTTAATGATTTATACCAGTATATTATTCTTGGAATCTATTCTTAGATAATGTTGCAATCATACAGTATAGAAAGAATGATTGATACATCTACTGATATTAAAATATACGACAATGAAATTTGTTTTTCGTCTCCTGTAAAATTGACATTTGGTCTATTCGGGAAACAAATCCTATAGCGACGATGCCGCATCGGATTATGAATGCAAACATTAGATGCCCCAGATAATTGAACTAATTTATGAGTACTGCGGTTTTTCCAGTAGCTAGGTACAGGCTTTTCATGTAGGTACTAGGAGTGGGGACAGTCCGTTGAAAAAGCTGTTCGACAGCAAGTCTTGAGGTACTGACGAAAAAGACAAAGAAATAATATTCCATTTATCTAAATAATTTGTACATATATAATTTTGAAAAACACTTTCTGAGAGAGTATATTATAACCAATAGAAAAAGTATATTAAAACCCGGGAGATACGGGGTTCGATTCCCCATCGGGGTGACTTACTTTTTTTAAAAAAAAAAAGATTTTTTCTATTGGTTAGAATATACTCTCTCAGAAAGTGTTTTTCAAAATTATATATGTTCAATAATCAGAATGATATATTCTTAAATCTTGTGAATTATTCGTTGAATAAAAGAAATAGTTAATTATAAATAATTTGTATTTATCTGTTTCTGGGGGTGGAGAATCCGGGCCCGAAAACTTCTCCCATGTGTGCGTTCCTGAAGTCATTAACTATGTAAATCACAACTTCACTTACTTAAAATACTCTGGCGTCTTTCCAGCTAAGTCGTCTTCCCGAAGTTGAAAAGAATCTCTGAGAACAGATTCGCTGATGTCTCTTCCATATGAGAGCTCATAGCACGCTGGGTAACAATCATCGCAATTTGTATTGAGAAGAATTGTACTCTCGTTGACTCCAAGTTTGTCTTCGATTGCGACTGGAAAATACCAAATATATTTTTATAGAAATTGCCT
The DNA here is from genome assembly GCF_057557595.1 of Rhyacophila brunnea. Lineage (NCBI taxonomy): Eukaryota > Metazoa > Arthropoda > Insecta > Trichoptera > Rhyacophilidae > Rhyacophila > Rhyacophila brunnea. The sequence continues at coordinate 13,437,040 of NW_028232893.1, read as the reverse complement.
TTACACGGTAGGTATGCATAGTGACGTCCCGTGGGGCAGGCAGACAGTGCGTTGATTAGTGGCGACAGTGTGTAAAGGGCGGCCAATTAAGGAGTGAATATGTACTATCATTACAACTTTTAAAACAGTATCAGTTTTTCATTAAGGCACCTCAGCTGAGGCATGGTGGATGATGATGATGATGCGCGGTTGTGCAAATGACGCGAGCCGAACGAAATATAATTTGTCTTAAAAATTCAACATGCGTCCTTTTTATGTTATGTTTATTATAATATTCGTAATAATGATAGTATATTCATTGACATTTTTTCTTTTTCAAGTACGTGCGGAACGTTTTTTAGTCATCTTTACACGATTTAAGAATATATTCCCCCGACGCCATCACAAAACTAATTGACGTGCAAACAGGTCGCTATCACTCTCCGAATGGCAACGCGGCCGAAATTTCGTTCCACATACAGTTGAAAATTATTTGCCGTTTCACTTATGTACGCTCTTAAGCGGACGGTACGGTCGCTTCGTTAGAAAATATCGACATCTTAGTTTAGAGAAATCATAACGGGGACTCCAAACTTGTCAGTGACTCTCTAATAAGATCATATAGCCCTCCACAGAGTCGTGGTTTGTTTTTACGGGAAATTAATGTTGGCCACTTGCTCAATCCTATTAGGTCCATACTCTGACTTCAAACAGACTTTAAAAACATATATGTGTATTTTCCAGGCCCAGGATTCTAACCCGGGACCCACGCCATTATAAATCGACGCGTTAGCCTCTCGGCCATCGTGGGGCCCATAAATCTACGTACTTAAGATCATTGCTGTTTGAAGTAGATTTCGTAGAATTGCTCCAATCATCAGTAGATGATGATAATAATATGTATTTATGTTATTTTTTTTTAAAGATTACATTTATCAGTATATTAAGGCTATACCTCAGTTGAGGCACGGTCAAAAAAGATCGTGGCTAGGCGATGGGCGGATTGCGAGTCGCGGGTGCAAATGACGCATGTCAAACGAAATATAATTTGTCATATAAATCCAACATGGTGTCCATTTAATGTTCTGTTTATTGTACTATCAGTAACAATAATAATATGTTCATTGACATGTTTTCTGTTTAAAGTAAATGGGTAACGTTTTAGTCATCTTTACACGATTTAAGAATTAATACGCCCGTCGCCATCACGAAACAAATTAACGTGTTTCTAGCTCGACGTTCTCTCTCCGAATGGCAGCAAGTCCAAAATTTCGTCGCGCATATAGTTGAAAATTATTTGCCGTTTCACTGATGTATCACCTTAATATAGCACAACGGAGATGATAAGTGAGATAAAAAGGGACTGTATTCTAAATCTAAATGCACTTTGCATAATGACGTCACTGGGTATGTATGTAGATAGGTATATCACCATATTATGCAAGGCTGGGTTTACCATCGGGCCAAAGGAGCAGGGCCCCAAAATTAGTAATGGATTCGGTGTCCGAAAATTTTGTAAAAACTTTGACGTAGTTAAAGTGAATGAGTTCGCAGGGTCGAAGCGCAAAAGACCGGGGGCCCTATGTTAGAACTTGCGAGTTCTAGTCGCCCGGTAGACATGGCGTCATATGACATCATTGTGACGTACTACCGGAGTGATAATAGCATTCGAGAAAATAACGCTAGTCAAATAGTGGCGTTATTCATTGTCACCATACACAAATAGGTGTTTCAGCATAATAATATCTATGGTGAGCAGTGTGTGTTGGGCGGCTTGCCTCGAGCGTGTATTGGCTGACGTCACAATTACGTCATGTCGTCGGGTGACTTTATATCACCAGTTAGAACATAGGGCTGCTGGACGTCTGAAAGAGTTTTGGACTTCGAACCCGATGATGTTGGAATATTAATTGTTTGTTTCAATGCTTACCTTTGAGTTCTATGTAGCATTTACGATCTGCCATTCCACAAATTCTAATGGAACTATTTTCTAAAAAAAGAAAAAGCATTGTTAATGTATCTACAGTCATAATAATTCCCATATTGCATTCAATCACTGGTTACATTAGTTATTGATAACCATGTTCTTGCTTTTTCGTACAAGGTGGTTATTAGTAATTTTTGAACAATCACAAACACCCAGGCTTTGAGAAAAACATATTAATATTGTGTCCTCACCGGGAATCGAACCCAGAACTCTCAGGTAGAAGGCCAGTGCCTTACGCACTGCACAACGAGAGCCGCCTATCTTCTATAAGTTTTTATATATATAAATATGGAAGGCAGTGGTTCAATGTAATTGAATTAGTAAAAGTCGTCGCAATCAACTATGATGCCCGTAGCTAAATTGGAAAAGCATACTGGCGCGAACCCAGTAGATACAGGTTCAAGTCCCGCCGGGTGTCATTTTTTTCAAATTATGTAGGTATATTCAATAAATAGGTATGTATTTCTTTAATGCAATTTCGATCCAATGAACTCTTACTTGGCATATACGATTGTGAACAATTGCACCGCTCTAGTGTGAGCCTGGCTTCACATTCCATTACGCAATTTTTCTGGGTGTAAGTTCTGGAACAAAATGAAATAAACACAATACTCAATGTATATATAAGAATAAAGAATTATTCGAAATTAATTATTGATGATAACGTCATTCCCGTGGTTCTAATCTAATCCTCCATACAGTCCACTTATATTTACAACCACATTGCAATATATGAGAATCTAGCTCGTTGCGAATTGGCGTATATAATTTGAAATCACCCGAAAAGTGTAAACAGTTAATTTCATTTATGACACTCACAATGAGATTAATAGGGATGCGTCAAGTACTTCGCGTCAAGTGTTCATGGTACGTAGCACCCGGGCGGCAAAATACACAGAAAATATATTCATAATAACTTATATTCGTTATTAAAAACATAATATTATATTCAAGTCAATTAGGTAAATGAAAACTACATGTGTTATTTACTACAAAAAAGATGACAGTTATCAAAGGGCAGCAACTCGAATAATTATTAACACAATATATATTTCCATAGGCACAATATAATAATCCTATTTATGGGTTCAAGATCTCCGATCTGTGACTAATGCCATGGATCACAAATGTATGGAAATATACTGAAAAGCAGTCTCTCGAAGTCTTAATAGAATTGTTCAGTGTCCTATCATGATAGGTATAAAATGTTTCGGAAAAATGTAATTGTACCTATCCAGAAAAGACAATTAATCGAGTCATTAAATTGTGATACGTGACTGGCATTATAATAATTAATTGGTTTAATAGATAGTAGAAAAACCCTGTGGCGCAATTTTTGTTCATATTATAAATGGCAAGATAATTTATCGTAATGTAAATATTTTGTTGACAATAAAATAACAATTTCAACTTTTTAAACCATTTAAAAAATATTATTATATTTAGAGGGAATTTAACGTTGGAACTGGCCTGGGGTCACCTTTAGCACGACCCTGCTCATAAACCAATATAAATAACATAAACGGGCCAAGAGTTGATCCTTGGGGAACACCTGAAAGAGTTTGAACAACGTCAGATATACGCCCAGCATACTCGACAATAATATATTGGCAGCGATGAGGAAAATAAGATTTCAAATATTGGTATTATGTTACTCTTAGCATATACCTGTAATAAACAAGTTGTCGTTCTTCAGAAAAATAACACATCCGTTTGCTCAGTGCGATATTTTTGAGAGATGTTTGTGCGTCGTATATCCTCGGCCTGGCAACTATTCGGAGTTCCTGACCTGGTGCCACCAAGTCTCCAAAGTCAGCTATTTTTGGAGTCTCTGAAGGACTGTGAAGTAGCAACTGTAACACAAGGCAATTTATTTGAAATCAACCATTCACCTGGTCACTGACGTTATTATATCGAGATATTTTGGTATCTATGTATCGATACCCCCAGTTCAATAGAGGAACAACTCATAAAACCTTGTTCCAAGATAATGGCGTTTGAATTTTTTGCAGTAATTCTCATTTTAATTTTAAAGCCTTGATTTCGTTGAAAGTGTATGTTTTTTTATATTTAATTTAGTGGAATTCATCAATTCACAATGAAATTATACATTTTAATAAGGAATTAACCAATAAATTTGATTATATAACGGAATTACTAATTAATCTCAGAAAGGGTTATTCGATTTAAGACAAATTAAAGACATTTTTGACTATTTTTTTGCTGAATTATAAAGAGAAGACTTTTCTACATCGAATGGCATTTTTAACTCAAAACTTTTAAATTATGAGTTGTTCCCCTATTGAACTTGTGCTATCGGTATATACATGTCTGGAAAATAATTCTGCCGGATACACTCAAGTTTTACCCTGATTCCAAATGCATCCGATTATAATCAAGTATGACGTATTTAAAAATATGTTGCTGTAGACACTTGACAGCTCGCGGTAACGTTGTGAAAAGATTCCTGACATTTTATGACCCATTAGGTAACACATCAGTGGCACAACTGCACTTCACTCAAATGAAAAACAATAACTCACATGTTTCAGAGCTTTAAGTGTTTAATTGCTGATTGTTTATTGCATTTTCACACAGTTTTATTAGAGAACCAATGACAAACAATAATTGTGTTGATAAATGGGAAAAATACAAAATATTTCGTATTTTTTTATAATTCTAGCTGACACATGGTGGTAAATACATATCAAAACTACTATGATTAATTAATGGATTAATGATTCATGGTATTTGCATAGATTTTAATTTGAAAGAATTGTATCGGAAATTTGGTAGGCACATCTATGATCATAAACGAAATTAATGAAAATCAAATATTTTTTTTCAAAATTTTAGTATTTTTCCACCTATATATTTCATATTTCGTAATTCGATTTTCGGTCCCGTGGAATTCGTATTAATGAGGTTTTACTGTATGTACAATGACTGACATTCTAACGTAACCGGTATGAATTATTGTTACAGTAATATTACGGCGTTTTCTGAATGGTTGGTAAATGGTTGTACCTATTTACCTTGAATCCAACACTGCTAGTCGATGAGCAGAAATATTCGCCGACAGCTGCATCGAGAATCAAGGTTAATCCAAGATTAGCTCCAGCGCCTGCGAATGAAAATAATATCCACTAAGAAGAGAAACAAGGTGAAAACGACGAAGATGTTTCTATCCCACTATTTTTTAAAAAGAAAATCATACATATACTTATTATGTAAATGAAACATGCACAGCACATCGAAACGAATGAAGAGATAAAAATGAGTGGATTAGAAAATTGGTTAAGCGGCCAGCGCTCGGAATGGACAGGAACGCACCGGAGCGCCGTTGTGGTTCGTGGAATTCCAAAATATACCGTTCCGGCTCGTGGATTCATTTAAAATTGCGTTGCGGTTCGTTAGATTGAGATAATTATATATGAATGTATCTTTTAAAGTTTTTCTCAAAATTAAAAATTAACGAAGTTATGTTATGCCGGGCGTGCAAGGGTTAAAAATAAAAATTATGACATCCCTAAATTTCTTTCAACCTTCTTATTTTGTGTCGATATGTCCATGCCTAAATGCATTGTCTAAATAACAAGAAACAACCAGCTGCAAGCGTAAATTACTTTATTACCCAAAAAAATGTGCTTGCTGACACTATTTGAAAACTCTTAAAAAATAAAGTATACATTGTTTAATAATTTCTAAAGGATGAAACATTTCAAATCTCAATACAATCTTGCCTTTGACTTACGCATTGTTAATTTACTTACCTACTAATTTATTATATTATTTTATTCGGAGTGACAAAAATTATTACTTCGCCATTTATTTTCGGGTGAATGAATTGTGTTTTCGATGGTTAAATTAGTACAAAAAAGTTTGATAATTTGACTCGTGCAATCCGCTATAATATTCCTATTAGTTGCCTTTTAAAATATTTTGTATTATTTAAGATATAAATACGTTTCTAAACAAAATTGTTTATATTATTAGTTTGGTGTTTTTTTGCTACATTCTAGTAAGTTTTGTGTTTTAATTTTAACTGTGTGTTTAACTTGATTTTTTAATAAAAAATTGTTCTAAAAGTTGGTCAAAAATGTCATCAGGCGAAACGTGTTAACCGAAACTATTGAAAAATATTTTGTCGCAGGTAACGTAACGCTGGCCACATACCTACACAATTTGATCATTTAAAAAATGATATTGAGTGGTTATTTATAAAAATAATGAAGGTATAATAAAGTAGTAGGTAATTCGTGTAAATCTGCTAAAACCACATTACATTACATTAGGAATTCACTCCAATAACCATTGAAGTGGCAACAGATGGTATTCATCTCAACAATTAACTTTTGTTAAAAAAAGCTTATGACGTGTCGTAAACCCCTCTTTTTACGATGTTTACATTTGTTTTGTAATTTACATTATTGTTGAATTGCGACTATAGTACAATAAATCTTGTGATATAACTACTACATTCATTCATTTATTTGCCATAGGTCATGATGAGTATACTTTTTTGTAAGTGAATTTTGTTGCTTCTGGTAAGTTTTGTGTTTTAATTTTAACTTTGTGTTGAACATATTTTTTAATAACAATTTGTTATCTTAAAAGTTAGTTAAAATTCTCAGCAGGCGATACGAATACCTTTATATCGTCGGTGTATTGTAAAAATGGCGAATTAACCAAAATACTATTACAGGAGGAGAATTTTTAACCTTTGACATTTATTTATTAATTACCTGTGGATGAATGCTTTCCTTATAATAGGCTTTATAATATAATATTTTAAAAAGTCTATTATGTTAAATTCGCTTTTTCTTCGTAACACTAAGTGGATAATCACCCTTACAATTATCGTTTTTAATAAGTACTTTCCTGTGGGATACAAATTCGCCATTTTTACATAATTATATTATTACATATATACCTATATACTATTGTCGCTGGTATCCAAACTGATTTAAGATAATTCTGGCCACACGCACAATTTGATAATTTTGTGAATATTTTATAAAAATAATGAAGGCTTAATTACGTAGTAGGTACTTCGTGTAAATCTGCTAAAACATTAGGAATTCTTTCCGGTGGACAATACAGTGGCAACATCTGTTCTGTGATTCAATAATTATTATCATCTCAACAACTTGACTTGTGTTAAAAAAATATTTATGATAAGTCGTAAACCCCAATTTTCACAATGAATAATGAATGATTTTTTCTACAAAAATGTGTTTGGGCCATTGATGGTTTGGGCAGAAAATATTGAATAGCCTTCTGCAGAGTTTATTTATTTGGGACGTTCCTATTGTATTACAATTATTATTACATGCATTGTAGTTTGTGACTTTAAAAATAATATAAATAATACATAGGTAGTGTGGAGAGAACTTTTACTTAATTTTTGTTTGTAAATTTGTTTAAAAAAAATATAGGAATATCCTTTAATAAAAATGTACGACTATCATAATATCTGTATTGTATGTAGGTACCTATTATCATTTCCATGGCAATAATAATGTGAGTAGGGAAGGACAAACAACATAGATTGAATCGTTTAGAATAAGTAGGTACTAACAAATTAGGTACCTATCTGTCCAGTGCGGACATCTAATTATCTTAGGTGGTGTTAGTCATAGATTATTAAATAAATACGGTGGTAGATGTATATTACAATAATGGTAACCAAAGCATCACCATTGTAACATAACATGCATACAATACAATATAAGTCCTTATAATGTTGAATATAGTAGGTACTAATTAATGACAATTTTATATTATTCTATAAGAATCGCGCTTAGCAACCTGAGTTTCACCTTCCGTCATGTTTTATCTTATATAAATGAAAATGACACACCATTGGTAATTTAATTACAAATAATGCTATGTTTACGTTGTTTGGATGACTTGAAACTTTTATTAGATGTAGGTACGGCCTTATGCCCCTTATAGTGGAGAAGGTTCAAAATAAATCTTTGAGAATCCTTTAAAGCTGTGTGGATAGTGGATACTATCCATGGTTTTATCCGATTGATTTCTCAAGACGTATGCTTACATACTGTATTCTGAAAGTTAAAAAGAGAGCTAGGTATTTAGGCTACGTACTTTTTCCAACTTATATCTACCCAGTACAAATGAGAACTCTGCCATTATTGGTACTTAGTATTGATTTTATTATATATTATTTTATAACTTTCTTGATAATCTAAGTTGTTTGTTCTGCCAAGGTGCAATAATTGCTAATGATAATTGGGCAGGAAATAACTATGTTCAACCAAATCGCTTCGGATAATCGTATATTCCACCTGCGTGAGAACGAGTTTATGTGAACGCTATTTTATAAATTCTTGGTATAGGTAGGCACTTACTGTTTTTTCTAATACTATTTCTTTATTTTTTAAACACTATTTTAATACTATTTCTTGATGTTTGATATTCTGTGCTCGTATTTAAATGGAATTTGTAAAATTTTCTATAAGTACGTAAATATTTTTCTAATTTGAATCTATAAGGTACTTATGTGGATATGTTGTTTGTTATGACTAATTAATTACAAACTTATCTATCCCAAATGAGACAGTAAGTTATAATCAGTGACGAGTGGTGGTAGAGGTATCATGCACTGGTTATAGTGGTAGATAAAGTAAAAATAAAGAATAATACAATTTTTGACGGTATACTTTGTTAAAACAAGATTATTTCGCCTGCGGCGCTGACAATCCTTACCAACCTGCCCAATATAGATCCACGTAAGAAGTTTAAAGTTTATTGTTGCATTTTTATATCAAAAGTACGTACGTACGTAAAGAAAGGATTAGCATAAGTACTTAGTTTCGGAAAATTATACAGCGTTCCTGTTCGTGAAATTTTCCATTTCGAGCACTGGTTAAGCCACGTTGACACGGTCCAAGTACGATCCAAATACACTTGGACCGAGTGCCATCCAAGTGACAGCTTCATACTAATTATTCCTATCCAAGCTAACTTGGATGAGTACGACGCGGTCCAAGTAGCTTGGATAGGAATAATTAGTATGGAGATGTGTCATATGAGTGCACTTGGATGGCACTTGGTCCAAGTGTACTTGAATCGTACTTGGACCGTGTCAACGCGGCTTTAGTTGTGTTTGAAATTATATACCGGTATTTTACGCTGTCGCCCGAATATGAATATGACATAGTATTAACCTTCCCTTTACGATGCTAATAAATTCCGTCTGTTCCAGTTACCAACCTTGGGTTACCGTACGAGGTTGACAATATTACAGTAAGTAAAAGGGAATTGCATATTTTGGCAAAATAAATAGTTCTAATAAAGTTTAATCATCCTTAGTAATTACTATTTGTTTTATCTATAAAATGATCAAAAATGTATCAAAACTTAATTACCTATATGCTAGTATTTCTATACATTCTTATAACCTTCACGTACTAATACTATCTTGATCTCACCCCATACGTTAATATCTCTTTCTCACTATTGAGTATGTCTCTCTTTGTCGCATATAACTTTAGATTTATCTCTTCTCTGTTTGCCACGTGGATTTATAATTTATGACAGGTAAATGAAATCTGACGGATATCTATCAACCAATCTATTATGTACTTATTGGTTAATGCTATCGATTTTGAAAATAATAACATTTTTATTACATGTACTATTGATGGTTCTAGGAAAAGTCGAAATATGAAGATGATGAAGTGCATATTAACTGAAAATTTTGCAGTTTAATGGGCTGGGTAACCTAATGCGACATTACAGTAACGGGGGTATTAAGCAAAAAATAAGTCATTGATTTAATCCATGTCTTTGAATGTCAAAACCCATCTTAATTTTTTTATTTTTTTCGATATATAAAACTAGGTGCTTCTAGCTAGATATCGAGGAAATGGTGAACAGTGACGTTCCTAGACAAAATGCCGCCTCATTTTTAATACAGTATTTTTATCATCCTTTCATGACTCCAATATTAAAGAAATGTATTGTATGAATACGTTAGCAACAAAATATATACCTACCGCTAAATCTAATTTGAATGCCATCCAGTGACGTCCCTAGACAAAATGCCGCCCTAGGCAGCGCCAAAACGCCGCTCCATTTTTTTTATACAGTATTTTTTAATCATCCTTTCGTGACTCCAACATCTAAGAAATGTGTTGGTATGGATACATTAGGTACCTACTAACAAAATATATACCTACCACTAAAACATACCTACCACAAAATTAAATTTATAAATATTTTTTCCCAAAAGTGGGGATTTTTTGACGTTAATATGACGTTATTACTATTTATACTAATACTAAAATCGTGGACCAAGAGCGGTAGATGGAACGCTCTGTGAGAGGGGGAGGGGCATGCATATTTAGTGTCGACGGCAGACAAATCCGCACGTGTCACCAAGGACATCAGACGTCTAAGGCCGATGGAAGTATACTAGACATCGCGAACCTGACAAAAAAAATTGCAGCCTTGTTAAACTTTTTATGTTAATTAATACATTTTTTGTTTCTAACCAGTGAGCTGATATTTTTAATGAAAAGACATTTTCGTTGTTACTAAGTTTAGGTAGGTAGCTATATCTAAGTATGCCAAATGATTCTCATCGATTTGCCGCCCTTCGAGTAACTGCCGCCCCCAAGCGACGCTCAATCTGCCTACCCCCACGGGACGTCACTGATGCCATCTCTACTTCAATAGATAATATTGCGGGTCCACGGTTTCAGATACATTTAAAAATACACCTGACAACTTACTTTCAAAACTCGCGAATGACTGGCGAAAATATTTGGATAAATTAATTAGGTAAGTATGTACCTACCTATAATTCAAATATAATTCGCGAATTTGCACGTGTCATTGCTGGTCATCAAGGACGTGACATCCAAGAACAACGGAAGTAAACTAGACATCATGAATCCGATAAAAAAAAAATACGGTCCTGTTAAACCTTTCATATTAATTAATACATTTTGTTTCCAAACAGTGAGCTGGAAAGATATTTCTATCATTACTTAGTTTAGGTACCTACATACCTATTTATATAATATATACCTAATGATTCTCCTCGATTTGCCAACTAGCAACTGCCGCCCCCCAAGCGACGCTCAATCTGCCTACCCACACGGTACGTCAATGATGGTGAAGGCAAGGGAACGTATGAATGCAATGTATTGGGCATGATGATACGGTCAGTGGAATGCGATGGGTTGACATTGAAATAATTATACAATTCTATACATCTAATAAAACAGGTTACATACGATAAACAATAGTAGTTAACTAGTCAATACCAATGGGTCTCCAAGGAAATCCTTCAAGCGGAGCATTCTTAGGGTATCCTGCCTCAGGAGTCCAGTCCACGGCAGGAAAAGGAAACGTGATGTTCAAATCAGACACATCGCGGCTGAAACCGATAACATAATAATAAATGTTCAGCAGTGACGTCCCTAGATAAAATGCCGCCCCTAGGCTACGCCAAAATGCCGCCTCGTTTTTTATCATCCTTGCATCAGTCCAATATCTAAGAAATGTGTTGTAAGGACTAAGGATACATTACTAACAAAATATCAGAGTAATTATTCGCAAATCTGCACGCGTTGTTTCTGGTCACCAAGGACGTCGAAGGGTAACGGAAGTAAACTAGATATCGCGAACCCGACAAAACCAGTGAGGGATTTTTTTTAATGGAAAGATATTTTCGTTATTACTAAGTTTAGGTAGCTATTTCTATATATTCAAAATGATTTTCTTCGATTTGCCGCCCTTCGAGTAACTGCCGCCCCCAAGCGACGCTCAATCTGCCTACCCCCACGGGACGTCACTGATGTTCAGACTATTACGTTAATCACGCGAACACACAGGGGGCGGAGGGTGGGATATATTACGGCTATTGCGACATGGGCTGTTTTTTTAGTGAATTTCCGACATGATAATAGAATATAATATACGTACCATGTTTAAAACAAGCTCACAAAACTAAGGTGACACTTGTAATTTGATGCGTAAGGTACTGGCCACGTTTGCTTCAAGATAGTGTCAATAATATATGCTGAAGCCTGCGTGTTTCTGTGATTGTTTCAAGTCTATAACTACTATTATAATTGGGCCTTGTGACTAGAAATTTTGTTTACTCTAATGCATGTCCATTTTAAATAATTTGAGTCTTAAGCCCATATTCCATTGGCAGATTGCGTCTGGCCCGATCGTCTGCCACGACTGTCAAACTCTATTCTCTATCAAGGATCGTGAGCGATCGGGTCGAAAGTGGAAATTTTCCTATTATCAGTCGCGCGATCCATTCATTTAACAAGCGAAGATTGCCGAAAGCGTACGAAAATAGCCGAATACTCGCCCGCTCGCGCAACGGTCGTTCATACTTCATTTCAATTCGATTGTAATCGATTGGTTTGGAGATTCAAGCTCGCCCAGTTATTCATGATGTAAATTAACAATAAGTATACAAAACTTTCTATAAATCTCAAACGGCCGCGTAAGTTTTAACAGATTTGATGCTCGCTAGCTTTGACAGCTTAGTTTTGTTGACGTAAAATTGCGCGGGAATGCGTTCAGTGTAGCCACCAATCTAAGAAATATCTAGTTTTCACCAACCAATATTTTTAATAATAGCAACACTAGTATTATTTTAAACCAATCAAATCAAGGACCAACGAGATTGAATCATTGCGTGTAATTGCAAATAGCTGGCGACGACGGTCGGCGTCGATCGTTGGATCGGGTTGGGTCTGTGCGTCTGCCAGTGGAATATGGCCTTTAGGAAACTCTTCTTGCGACGATCCCAGCACAACTTTGAAAAGGGTTTCTTGATCGTAATGCTACGATATATCTGGAGACCTAGTGAAGAAACAGCTCGTGCACCTGCTGATTTTTAGTGGTACTAATTATTAAAGTCAAATAATGCTAACGGATTACGAAACATCATGTCCCTGTGGACACTGTTGAAGGTGCAGCAGAGGCCTTCATCCGTCAGCGCTGCATTGAAGAGAGTATTACAAGACCACGGTTCGCCTTTCCACCGGCAAGCAGCCAGCAATTGACCACATGGTTGTGTCACCTGGAAATACAACATATTATTATGTTACATCGTCGTTTTTACTTCGTAACGTAGGTACGTATAATCTGGCAGTTCATTATTTCAATTTTAAGAAGCCGCTACAAAAGTAAAGATTTTACTGATATCCAGCGGCGATTTTCTTTCACGCAGATGACGCAATCAACTTGTCAGAAGATTTAAAAGGGGGCCTCGAAACAGGCATAACAGTTGCGCATTTCTCACAAATTGAGTAAACAAAAAAAAAGTAGGAACTAATATTATTAGGTATGTGTCATTCATTACTTTAATAACAATAATTAGTTTTGTTTGGGTTAAATGGGTCGAATGGGTTAGGAAGCAGACAGGAGTACGCGATGTAATAGACGTTGCCAAACAGCTGAAATGGAGATGGGCAGGGCACATTGCTCGCCGAAAGGACGGCCGCTGGACAAATGCCGTCATCCAGTGGTACCCAAGAGGCACAAAACGGCCACAGGGTCGCCCTAAAAGCCGCTGGATTGACGAACTGGTAAAGTTCGGCGGAAATACGTGGCAGCGAACGATACAGGATCGAGAGAGTTGGAAGAAGCTTGGGGAGGCCTTCATCCAGCAGTGGATTGACTCCGGCTGATGATGACGATATGATTCATATAATGTTATTTTCTTTTTTTATTGCGAGGGGCCTAAGTTAGCCTACATTATTGACACTTACGTTGATGAGGAACTTCTTGTAGTAATGCCATTCGCCTGCTTTTATTGAAGAATCAATATCAAGAGTTGCCGATTCGTTATTTACACTGCACAGTCCTTCCAGAAGCTTCTTGTCAATAACGTTCCTAAAAATGGTATCACAAATTCATTCAAACAAAGGTTGGGGTATTAAGTTAACACATAATGTTGTTGGATCCATTTTCTTATGATAATGGTAATAAAAAGATTTTTCCGACTAATTTTCTTCTGTCTGTGTTACTAATGCAATTCCTGTCTACCCGAAGAGTGCTTGATTATTTATTTTTACTTCTCCGTGGGTCCATTTACAATCTGTCTATACTGGGAAGTATTATTAATTTCCATGTTCCCACCAATATCACTTCTAACTAAGGATTCCAATCCCGGGATCCCGAGCTATTTTCGATACCGATGAATCCCGGGATTGATAAACATAATCCCGAAACTTTCGGGATTGTTTTTTTTTATTATCAATTTTTATGTTTTTATGTTTAAAATATAACAAGAAAAATACTTTTAATAACAAATAACTACATTAGAAATATACTGAGTTTGAATGAAGTTTGATTTATACCCATGTGAAAGTTGCCTATTCATTTTATTTTTTCACATAAATTAATAAAAATGAGAAAGATTGGAAAAAACAATGCTTCGCACTATTAACAAAGTAATTCCACCATGATCTCATACGTTTTACGGCAGTTTCGTATTTGGCTGACTAATTAGATTTATGAAGCGGAAAGGCCATAAGTACACCATGATTTGCTTCACTATTTGAAATCTCGCTAGCCCATTCATTAAGTCTTTACTATCAGAAACAGCAATCACATATTAAATTCACATTATTATTTATATTACAATATTATTTACTCGATTAAACTTATGTATTTCTAAGATTGAACGTATACAATATTAACATATACTAGATTTACTTTTGACCGATTTTATCAATGTTATTTGTGAATATAATTTTTTTATTTTAACAATGGAAAAAATGCCAATCCCGGGATTGTCAAATTGTAATCCCGGGATCAGAACTTTGGCTCGGGATTGGATTTCCTACTCGTAACTGTGATGTTTCATGATTCTGTATATCGTGCGATTAACCTATTTGATAGGAACAGTATGGTTGATTTATATTTTGAACTACTTATTGTTTGTGGACTACTTATTCATTCTGCCATGAGAGAAGCGGAAGATCGAGAAGGATGGAAAGTCTCAGTCGCTCAAAGGATGGCAAAATTAAAAAGTGGTCACAATCCTCAGCCTTGAGCGTACGACCAAGAAGAATAGATAATAGTCAACAAATATTCGACTGTCTATGAAATATTTAAATTTATTCTATTAAATACTAATACACAATTTTAGGTATTTTATAGATGGAAGAATATTTTTTACCTATTATGATTTGGTTTAGGCAACGTTTAATTGAATTAAAAAAATATATCAGGACAATCTGTAAGTTATATTCTTAGTTCAATGAAAACAAATAAGTATGACTGACAAAGCTTAGTGTGCACTATTTATGTTGAATCTTAGCCTATCCCTTGCCACTGCAATATTAAAAGCAAACATTCCATTCATCTAAATAATTTGTATTTTTTTGTTCCTGGGGAGTCTGAACCCAAAGGCTGTTAAAATAATCAAAATTGACACTAATAGTTTAGGTATTAGGTATGCTAAGATTTTGTTTCTTTTGCAATGACATTATTAATGGACGACGCACTCAATACAGTAGCTAGCAAGTAAATTCACGCATTCGCATGTATAGGTAGACGTCACGCAATTTTCATTATGCGATATCACGCACCGGGAATTTATAGCAATATGACCTTTATTGTAATGGCGTTAGAGCAGTGTTTATAGTGTCAATGTTCATTTGAGCGAACCCGTTTGAACCGAACCATTCGGCAGACCCAGTAAAAAGCATCGAATTTATAGCAATATCACCTTTATTGTAATGGCGTTAGAACAGATTATGCCATTCGGCAGACCCGACAATAAAGTGAGTGTCATTTTCTATCCAGATGATTCGTCCATATTAATGTCATTGTTCTTTTGTGACTGACTAACTGCCGTCATATAATTGTAATTAAAAATACACACATAATAAGATAGTGCTAGTTAGATTCTGTGGATATTTAAATCCAGTATAATTCTGTAATTTCAGTTGATTCAAACAGTGACGTCCCTAAACAAAATGCCGCCCCTAGGCAGCGCCAAAATGTCGCCCCATTTTTTTTTACAGATTTTTTTTATAATCCTTTAATGACTCCAATATCTAAGAATTACTGTGTTAATATAAAATATATAAGTACAACTAAAACATACAAAATTAAGTTCATATTTTTTTCCCTGCCTTGAGGAATTAGGGGGATCCGTATCGCTTTTCTTATTCACAAAATTTGGCAAAATTATTTTGTTATGATATTTTTAGCCTGAGATCGCAAAGGTTTAGGCATTATTAAATCGATAATCTTTGATACAGACTAAAATCGTGGACCAGGAGCGGTAGGTGGGACGCTCTGTAAGAAGGGGTGCATCTTTAGTCTTGAGTTCCGTGCCGTGAAGTCAGACTGGACTACTGCACGTGTCGTTTCTGGTCACAAAGAACGTCGAAAGGCTATGGAAGTAAACTAGACATCGCGACCTTGAGAAAATAATTTCAGCCCCGTTGAACCTTTTATGTTAATTAAAACATTTTGTTTCCAACTAGTCAGCTGAATTTTTTAATGGAAGGCTATTTTCGTTTTTACTAAGTTTATGCAGCTATTTCTATATATACCAAATAATTCTCCTAGATTTGCCGCCCTTCGAGTAACTGCCGCCTACAATCGACGCTCAATCTGTCTACCCCCATGGGGGATTCAAAAGTGTGATATGTACTTACTTTCCTCGATTGATTTTGTCGGCTACAGATTTCCTCGCCTGGTTCATGTTACAGACAGTGATGGAGGGAAATGGTATGGTGGTAATTTGGGTCTGTTCAGGGTTTAGAGAGACGATCATCGGAGCCATGTCCCAGCGGACGTAAAGGTTGTTTATGAAATATGCAGCCGTGACTATTGCAGCGAACACTGCGACGAACCAGAAGACTCTGAGAAGAAAAGACATATTTACTTGAACGCAAGGAAAGATTTTAGGGAAGTGCAGACCTGGAAAAATGAAGGGCGCATAGTTGTAAAATCAGAAGCTGGCCGAAAAGTTTAGTATTATAGCTGTCAGCGAGGGTAGTTCTGAGGGAAATAATTAATAAATATTTTTTTGTGCTTATTCAATAAATGAATGGTTTATAAAAAATTTAAATCTCCAGATCGTCGTAAATAAAATGGCTGCAGGAACGCAGTTACCGAGCCATGTTTTGCTCCACTCGTCTCGTTGACCTCGAGGAAAGATTATAGGCCTCACAGTTGCAAACTCAGAAGCTAGTAAAGTGAGCCGTAGAGTATAGTATTATAGCTGTTCAAAGACAGTTCTGGGCGAAATATTTTTTTGAAGTTTTAGCCGTTGCATAGTTTACCGTGGGCTATTGTATCAAACATATATGGCCGTATAGCATTGAGATCAACACTTAAAAATATGTAATAAAAGCACCGGAATACAGGGGAAAGGCAGAATAAAATATGATTCAAAAGTAGGTTAGCAAGAGTATCATATTGTTGTACTTATCAAATTAATGGTATTATTGAATCTAATAAAATTTTTAACATTACTATTGTATTTCATCTCAATGCTATACATACATATCTTTACGGTACGACAGCTCATGGTGAATATAATACGTACAATTTACATGTAACCTAATAAATGATCTTGATTGAAAACTGATTATCTAAGAATTTTAAATAAATAAAGCTTTTTTTTTAAAAAAATCTCCTTCGACACTTGAAAGTTAAGTTCAATTTGTAACTACCGACTTAACGATGCTAAGCCAACTGGACGAGTGCCAAACTGGCGCTGATAAACGTGAATAAACTATTTCTTTTATTTAACGAATACTTAAAAAGATTTGAGATTATTCTTGAAATTCTATTTATATAATGTAGAATATACTTACATAATTTGAAAATAAATTCGTTAAATTCGTCGTAATTAAGTAGGATGCCCGTAGCTTAATTGGAAAATCACACTGACGGGAATCCAGCGGCTATTTTCTCAGAAGGATATTATCTAGTGGGTATATGCATGAGATGTTTTCAATTAACTATGTAATATGTTAAACATGAATAAAATGAGCCATGAGATGCATTAACAGTAAGTTGTAGTGGGGGAGGTGTATTGTAATTAGGTCATCAACCTTTGAGAGAAATGGAAGAAGAGACTTCATAAAATATAATTACAAGATAAAAAGAACTTTTTATATACAACGTTTTTAAATTTTCTGTTGAATTATTATGCTCAATATGCTCAAACTTGTACTTGATATGAAGTAAATAAAAAACAAACAAACAAACAAATATAGAATACTGAAATGTCATTTTGACATTTCATTTTGATTTCCATAGTAACGCACGTATATATTAATAATTTAGTTGCTAGGACCCACTTAGCAACCAACTTACTATTACTTTTTACGAATTTTTCTGGTAAATAACTTTTCATACAAAACAGAATTGGCTGAAAATGAATTCAATTCTGCTTAAAGATGGCTAAAAGTATTAAAAGAATGCATTGGCATCGTGTTCTGATATATTCTAAAAGATCAAATGTCTAGCTAGTCGGGAAGTTAGTTAAAAATCGATTGCAAGATTTGTACTGGACAAACAACCACCGGAAAAACAAGAATACGAGCTAATAAAAAAGTTGTAATAAAAACAATTCTGCTGAATTCAAACTGACATCACTAGATGTATGTACGAGGGATGTCCAAGAATTAAAGTCCTTTATTCAATTTTGGCGACGCGGGTGTTATTTCTCAAAAGATGGCAGCACTGGCGTGTAGCGTAGACTTCCCTCTCCAGAACGAGTGGTGAGCCGGCTCGGTAGCCATGTCAGTTCAGTATGACCTTTGAGTCCGTTTGAGATGGACGCTCCGCTCTCGAATCCCGCCGCCCGCAAGGTGCATTGAATCATTTGGTTTCTCAACCAGGAGGAAAGTCCATCCTGTTGAAATTCACCGTCGTCTCATATCCAATTACGGTAATGTGGTGAACCAGCGGAATGTCAGGAAGTGGTGTACTGAGTTTTCGAGGAACGATTGTTCATGATGAGGAGGGTAGAGGAAGGAGGTTCTCAATTGGTGACGTTTTGTTGAAGAAAATCAATGATAAAGTTCGTGAAGATCGCCGTCTGACAGTCCGCGAGCTCGCAATTTTGTTCTCAGACGCCAGTAATTGTACCATACAAACGATTTTGAGCGGAACATTGGGGTATGCAAAGGTGTGCTCGTTGGGTGCCCAAAATGCTGATGGAAGCTCACAAACAAAATCGTGTGAAAAGCGCTTAGGTCTTTTTGAAGCTTTTGGACTCATTCAAATGGGATGTCCGTTATCCTGCTCATAACTACGACCTGGCGCCGAGCTATTTCTTTCTTTTTCTTCACCCGAAGCAACATTTGGCCGAAAAACGACCGACGGGGACGTGGACGAAGAGATGAGAACATTTTTGAGGTCGGCGGGGCCGGAGTTCTATTAGGGAATCGTAAACCTAGTGCCACGGCTCACCAAGTGCATCGATCGTAACGGGGACTACGTCAAAAGTACCTAAAATTTCATTGCTTTTTTTGTAAATTTTTTTTTCTGATTTTTTAAATAATAAAGGTCTTTAATAATTTCTGGACAGCCCTCGTATAATAAAGATAATATGAGAAAAGTATTGCTAAACTTACCTTTCCATCAAACTCAAATGTCCATCCCCAATATATCTCAATCCATGAAGTGTCGTCTTCTGCAGATAATATTTCACATTTCTCCTACATCCATACGAAGAAAAACAGCTGATGTCTTCTTCATTCGCAGTAACCGGTTCATACTCGACCATCTTCTTATCATCGAAAGCATTCTTCTGCATCAGTTTCTTACTCTTCGCCATACTGTGTTTATCTTTTTTAAAATTCTGTTTATGGCTCAAATTCCCGATTGTTTTTATGGTAACATTATTATTGTAATTACTGTACTCGTTGCCATAGTTACTGGCATTATTGTAATTTGTATTTCCCCAAGATGGTAAATTTGATGAAGCCGGGTTTATCTTTCGCGGTCTTATATCCATAGTGTTTTTGTTGCCGAACTCTGTAGCGATAAGTTTTGACTTGTTCTTGAGATATTTCCAAGGATTTCTGCTGGTGCTGGATTTGTATGGAGTCTTGAAGTTGAAAGGGGAGACCCGGTATATTGGGGTGTGTACGATTTCTCGAAGGGCTGATGATTTCCTCGGAGAGTTGATTTTTTTAAACGCCATCAATTATATTAGAATATTTATTATTACCTATCTTTTTTACTATATGTCACTTTTTATGACAATGATAATAACATAACAATAAACATGCAATTCGGTATTCAGTCTATTCAGGTATTTAGTCTCAAATTGCATGCAAAATTGTTAAGTACAAATCTACCTATTTTAATGTCTTAAACACTCAACTCACACGATGGCCGAATGGCTTACGCGTCGGATTATAATGTCGTGGGTTCCATGCAGAGCTCGATATAGAGTGCACCGGAGCGCCGTTCCGATTCATAAAATCCCCAAAGTTATCGCTCCGTCTCGTGGAAATATTAATTTGACCGTGTAAGCTTGATATGCCATATAATAAACATTCTAAGACACTTATCTATAATAAAAAATATACATTTAATTAGATAACTATGTAAATATTTTCGTAAAATTATCGGGCGCTCCGATTCATAAAAAAATCCATTTCGAGCGCTGGTTCCATGTGAAAATCCTGAGTCTGACAAATATATAATAATTGGCTTAGCAAGTAGCTAACATCCATTTTTCTTAAAAACAAAAATCTGTTAATACAACATGAACTTTTTAGGATCGGAGATGATCAAGAAACTCTTAAACCTTCATAAAATGGCATAATTACATATTATAATCTACTGAGGATTAAAGCATTTCTACGAAGCTTACTCTCAAACAGCGGTGGTTTTAGGTACATTGAGTTCTAAGGCGCTTACAAATTTGGATGCCCCCTTATAATTTTTTAATCTAATATAATATCTTTACTTTCTTAGCGACCACATCGTCCGCTTCATAGAAAATAGCCACGGCTTTCAAAAGTTCGTTCCATCGTATGCCGTCCTCACACAATGCATGCCTTGCCTATCTCCACGGAACGTCAGTGATGCTATTAATATTTCGATTCTCATATTAAATCAATGCGATAATATAGAAAGCACGAAAATATATGTTTTTCTTCACGTTTCTGGTGCTTCAACCCTGTGTGGCTCCTGGCCTTCTCCAGCGTCCACTTATATTCAGGTTTGTCGAAAGCTGTTACCCTCGATACACTACATAAACCACAAGGCCTAATGGTGAAATATATCACAGACGATCAAGATCTTTAAAACACAATACTACCCTTTATTCTATTATTATACAAGTTCACCATGTTGTATCCTTAGAGGATCATAATATAGACCTCCACAGAGTGGAGGTTTGTATTAACATATTTTGTTTTTACGATAAATGGATGTTAGCCACTTACTCAACCTATTAGGTCCATACTTTGACTCCAAACACAAATTGAAAAACAATATGTGTACTTGCCAGATCCGTGATTCGAATCTGGGACCCCACGACGCTATAGGCTGACGCTTAAGCAGCTCGGCCACCGTGGGCGTTAGTTAAGATCGACCATTTTGATTACCTGATTGATTGATTTATCTGTAGTGCGAATATCTGATTTTAAAATTTAAACAAGAGTATTATTAACTTGAAAAAAAAAAATACCAGATAGCAGTACCACCTATCAAAATTTTTGGATGTGGCTTATTTCTGCAACATAACTTATTTTGAATACAATTTATTTAGACTTTATTACTGTGTAACCTTTCTGTCAATCTGTCGCAAGTAATTATTGTAGTGTCA
Organism: Rhyacophila brunnea; assembly: GCF_057557595.1. Classification (NCBI taxonomy): domain Eukaryota; kingdom Metazoa; phylum Arthropoda; class Insecta; order Trichoptera; family Rhyacophilidae; genus Rhyacophila; species Rhyacophila brunnea. The sequence goes on along the minus strand of NW_028232893.1, from coordinate 13,415,249 downwards.
TTTAATACTTTTTATCCTACTCGATATGATAGTACTGCACTGTAAGCATATGTCAAACTATAATGCGAGTATCCAATTTTTTTTCTTTCTTGGCCTAATTAAAATAAACAATTCCTTTATTGTCGTGTACGTTTATTTTTTAAATTTAGAATATTTTGTGTTTACGTGTAACTTTTCTTTCACCTTACCCCATTGAAACATCTTTTCCCTGTCTCGCTCTCTCCTACACATTCTAGACCTATTTAAAAACTAAGTGATCGTTTATTTTTGAGTCTCCGATATATATATATTAGCACATGTCCCGTGGTTAATGCGACCCAGGGAACACAGAATTAATAGGAATTGAAATACCTAACGGGTATGGAATAACAGGTAACCGATCTCGAGTGTGTCAACGCCGTCGAACACGTGTCAACAATACGTCATTCTAAGCTTGTCAATCGTTCTGATAACTGCTCTCAGTTTATGCACTGACGCTCATTAAATATTGGTGTATTTGAAGGTTACAACATACACTATTGCACGTCTGTAATGTGTTTTATTTTCATACGACACTCACACATTTAAAACCCTGATTCAAAATGTAGTGCATTGGCGGGTATAGCATAACATTATCTGAATTTTATTTATTAATCTGTTCTGTGATGTGACCCTACGAATATTTATTTATCACGTTTTTAAAAAAAGAACAGATTAAAAAAAAAAACATGTTGAATAATAAAATTGTTAACTACCTCTTTAAATCGGGCTATAAAATATTTGTCCATAATATATTATTGCATTGAAATCATTTAGTATTTTCATATTACACAAAATATTATATTTCTTCAAGAAGTTATTGATATTTAAGTGTACTATCTTGATATTATTGTTTTAATAGTGTTGTGCAACAACCGTGAAATATGTAAAATATTACAACAATTTGGATATGCAAGAATTTCGTATCAAAAATTAACAACCGTGATCGATTTAATATTTAATCGATCATTTTAAATGTCTAAAAATAACACGAAATAGTTTAATTAATATTAACGGCATCCATTTGTTGTTATTATTTTTTTAAACTAGAATCGTAAAATAAAGAATTTATCCATTTACGACTATAGCAGTATAAAATGCTATGACCTCACTAATTTCGATAATTAGGTAGTATAGAATAATAATTCACTATGGCGCCTGATTAGGTAATTTTTTATTACTGGAGAGATTTGCAGTCCAACATTTCATTGACGTATTGGACACGATGCGTAGCGGTGGCGAAGGGTGGTGGTAGGCTGTTAAAATTCGACATAAATTGTGCACACTAAACTTTGTCAATCATATTTATTTGTTTTCGTTGAATTAATAATACAATTTGCAGATTGTGCAAGTTAGTTTTTAAAATTCAATTAAACGCTGCCTGAACTAAACCATAATCGATGAAAAATATTCTTCTATCTATAAAATATCTAAAATTATGTATACAATGAATAATATTCAACATACATAATCTTGAAAAACACTTTCTGAGAAAATATATTATAACCAATAGAAAAAATCTTTTTGAAAAAAGTAAGCCACCCCGGCAGGGAATCAAACCCTGCATCTACTGGGTTTACGTCCGTTGCATTTACCTCTATGCTACAAGGCGACGTACTAATTGCGACAAATTTTAACTATTGGCCTTTTTAATACCTACTCATCAGCGTTCTTCTAAATCAAGCTACTTTGGCAATCGGTTTTTGTTTTATTAAATCAAAGTAGATACCTATTACTTTAATTACTAACCGACGTCGTGGATTTCTCCAATATTTTTTATGATGTAACCTTACTTGAACTTGCTAATAATTTATAATTAACTATTTCTTTTATTCAACGAATAATTCACAAGATTTAAGAATGTACCATTCTGATTATTGAACATACATTATTTTAAAACACTTTTTGAGAAAATATATTATACCCAATATTAAAAATCCCACCCCGGCAAGGATCAAACCCTGCATCTCCTAGGTTTACGCGCCGTCCATTGCATTTACCTCTATAATATTCAAATAATTATTTGATTCATCTTCCACACTTTTTACAAACCAATGATCGATGATGTATTATGACATTTTAATATGACAGACAAGCTTCGATTTTTTCAGGGAACATTATTTACTTATTAAATTGAAAAAAAAAATGACATTTTTCTGAATATTAACATATAAAATGTATATAGTTTTCATTGGATTGATTGTTTGGATATATTCTGTGACCTCCGGTTGAGAAACACCGATATGAATTATGGTCAGAATGCTAAACCAAGGGGAAATACTTTGAATTCACATTAAATTTTATTATCAGTATATATTCCAAATAATCAGTAGTTTACACATCAAATTGTCGTTTTAAAATTTACATTAAATATGAAGAATTAGATTATAATACGAATTACTATTTATCACACAGCTTAGCTCGGAAGGACTTCACACGGTTTATATTAGGATATTTAAATTTTAGTTAGATTTTGTAAATGACCCTAGTCATAATGAGAGCAGGGTTGTGACTAGCAATCTAGATCGTAGGGTTGCAAAAGCAACCTATATTTTTTACCCCGTGTTATCATCGCTATCGGTAATTGAATTTAATTAACGAGATCGCGTGAGCTGATTGAGTAATGTCGTTATGTATGCAAAGACAGGGTTACCACTACGGTTAATTGGCATAATGTGCTATATTTTGTTTTTAATCGGTTTATATTTTACACCCGCGGTGGCCGCGCGGCTTAAGCGTTGGAATACCACGTCGTGGGTCCTACGTTCGAATCCTGGGTCTGGCAAGTACACGTATTGTTTTTCAATTTGTGTGTGAGTCAGGGGGTTGCATGACAAAACAGAACAACGATAAATATAACTATGACCTTTCAGGAAAAATATAAATTTAATATTGAAATTGTCCTATTTCTATTATATTGATAGATTTTTAATAGCACCGATTTTCAATACGCCATAATAAATCAAATCATATATCTAATTTCTGCATTACTTATCGCTAGAAAGCCTCAAATAAACTCAACTCGGTGTTGCCGGCAAGTTTAGGCTTAGGCAAGATTATCTTAATCAATATATTATGTTCAAAATGATTGGGTGACTAGGTACAACGAAATTATCAGTTTAATAATTCTGCAAAGATAAAAAACGGAATTTTAATATTTGTGTTTGCAATAGTTGTGCATGATTATCAAAATCAAACAGATAAAATGAGGTATTTACGCCGAATGCAGTGATTACATTATATAATTTTATATACTCTATATATATATAAAATACATTATTTTCAAAATAACGGTATTGTAAAAAAATGAATGTAGGTATATATTATACCTTGATGATTTCATTAATTTTTTTTTTTTTTTTAATATTAAACATATATAAGTAGGTATATGTATTTCGTTTAAAATTTAATTAATAAATAGATTCCACAAAAATTAATGTTTCATTTTTCCCTTGGCTGTTCTGTTTTGTCATGTTCTGTTTTGTCACTGTTCTGTTTTGTCCGGTCACCACTCTGTGGAGGCCCATATGATCCTATTAAGATCGGACATGGTCGACAAAAAAATCAATGATCTTCTTTCGTTATATGGATACATGGTGTGTTTTGTCCCGAGCAGAGCCGCACGAGACTGGTGATGCAACCTTGCACCGAAGTGCGAATGCATGATGTTAATTTATATGGCAACTATCAGAGTGACTTTAGTTTGAAGAGTCGCAAGGGGAGTCGAGAGTGTCCCGCCCCCCGTACGCTCTGGCGAATTTAGTAAAGGCCACAAAATTGGCCTCGGTTGCCACCATGTCCGCGTGTCCTATTGGGCCCGAATGGGGTCGGACCCGAGCAAACAACTCCGCTCGTTCGGGGCCCATAAGTGGACAGTCCCACAGGACGTGCTCTGCGTCCTGCTGGTCGTGTCCACATGAGCAACCCGACCCATGTCCTGCCAAACCAAACCCCTGCAGTTTGGCCGCAAAGTTTCCATGGCCAGTCATGAATTGACTAGTCCAGTGGGTCGGCACCAGTCTCCTCGTCATGTGTCTCACCGAGACATCTGGAAAGTATAGAAAAGTCTGGCGGCCCTTAGAGGAGGCCACCCATCTCGCCTGCCATGCCGCATATGCGGTCTTGTAGACCAGTTCAAATACAGTCTTTCTGTAGCTCACGCCCTCCACTCTCGATGGCGGTGTCAGAGGGACACCGGCGAGAGTTGTATTGATCCTCCTCATAAGGAGAGTGATCGATCCTCTAATTTGAACGCGCAAGTCGAGGGGAAAGACCCCCGCAAGGACCGCCAGGGCATCCGAAGATGTGGTCCTATAGGCCTTAGTAAGGCCAATCAGAACAGCCCTCTGTCCGCTAAGCAGAGCCCTCTTCACAATTGTCAGCGAGGCTTTGGTGTGCCACACGCTGGAGGCATAGCCAGCGATGCCCATGAATATAGCCTCGTTCGTTATATGGATAATGGAAGATAAAGAAATAGTAAAATACTAAGTATTCTTTTCAGTAGTTTCTTCACGGATGTGGATCGTGACCACCCCGAAACTTAGCCATCTTCGGAACAACCAAGAATCTCCACCCCTCATAGGACCTAATTTGATTGTCTCAGAGTTCTTGGTCGCTCTAGCGCGCCGATGATTTTCTTCTGCTTTGCCTTCCCTGAAGGCTACCCAAAACTACCAGTTTCCATATTATCTAGTCCTCGAGTCGCCAACAGACATAGATTTGCAAGCGCCGTTCTTTTGATTGACTCGTTCATCCTGTGCGCTTTCCAAGAAATACGAAGCATTCGACGCTAAAACTATATTTTGAAGCCATCAATTACCTTCCTCTCTCTCTTGGCTTCAGTGTATAATCAATATTACTAAATGTCATTCACGAAAATATGTTAGTTAGAGTTAAAGCTTGTTAAAAGAAATATTTATTAGCTATTTTGGCTACCAATTTTGTTCATCCAGAAATTTATAAAATTCTGTTGAGAATCGAAGTCGAGATTTTTCTTTGCTCTTTCAACCCATTTGTTTTCACCCTTCTTTCACAGTAGTTAGTCAAAAATTTGATGTGGAACAAAATGTTTTGTAAAAAACAATTTTGAAATACCCCAGAAAGTCCTTTGGCACCGAAAAATGAAAGTGAGTCCCACTCGGTAATTTTTTTTCAATATTTCTTTTTTGAATATGTATGTTTCTGAAGTCTTTCCAAATTGCGTTTTTGTATAATAAAGAATCTAACATTCTCAAAAATTTGTGTATATTCAGTTTTACATCAAAAATAATTAAATATTTAGGGTATTTTTAACTAATTTAAAGCTGTTGGTGCCATTAAAAATGCTTCCAAAAACGCCATAAGCTAAGTAATTTTTTTTTCAAGCGTATCGAAAAATGGTAGATATGGTAATAAAACTTTGAATTTTTTATAGCTGCGTGTACTAAATGATAGTACATAATTATCAATATGTAGCTTTGAAGCAAATGTTAAATAGAGAAAGGTTATATTATTATTATATACTAGCTGACCCGGCAAACGTTGTTCTGCCATATAAATTATTTCTAGTGAATATTTTGGTTGTTAAATAAAAAATAACGAATGTATCGTAAGTGTGTGGGGATGGGATCTATGACAGAAAGAGGAATAGAGCGCTGTAGACGATGACCGCCGATAAAAACAAAAAAACATCAACCATTCATTTTCTCAATTCAAAATGAGTAATGATGTTCATAATGAATGAATTACCTGTGACAGGATCTCGTTGTTTAATGTTTATGCAATATCCGTCTTGTCACTTCCAGAAAATTAGCGGATATTGGAGAGCGTCATATGAACGGTGTGTGTCAGCGATGAACTCCAGATTATTGTTTCTTCTTCGAATCACGATTTCTCGTGTCAATGTGCGGTCGCCAACCATGATTCCAGCAATGTCATCAACAACAGTTGCATTGAATCGACGTACGTGCTCTCCAGCTGGTATTTTATCAGGATTGATGACAATAGCGTGATTGTCACTTTGCAATTCGTGCATGTGTGCTTTGAAGAATTTCAATAATTCATTGTGCTCATTCAACAGGGCGTCCAGTTCGCCGACGATGCGCCTGGCATTAGGCGAATTGAAACTATTGTAGCCACAACGTGCATCCACATGATTGATGTCCTCACCGCCGCACCCATGAAGTAGATTTGTAAAAATTTATGTGGTTCGTTTGGCATTGGCAGCAATGAGCCTACTTTGTGGTATACCTGGCCTTTGATTTTGAACGTAGAATGGAATTGTTGACCATTTGCCGCAGTATTGTGAACTATTTCTGTTGCTCCGGACGAAGTCATTTGGAAGCATGAATTGAATGTGCGAATGGACTTCAGGAACAGGTTTGAATCTGGAACCGTGCCGATGAGCAAGCCGTTCAATGGTTCTGGTGGTATCTGAATTTCTGGTAGTTGCACTTTTCCTGATGCGCAACACATCCCGGCTGACTCATGTTTGAATTTGAGCGCATGACAATGGGGACATTCTTTGTCCATAGCACCAATCAGCACTTTCGGATGAGCGAAATATTCAATATCTGGCTAGTACTCGAATGCGAGACGAAGGAACGAAGCGGATGTAAATGTTCGATGTACTTGTTGGCGTTGTCGGTCATTTGCTCTGCGTGTGTTAACTACGAACCGGCTCGCTTGGCTCCGTTCCAATTGTCGTTGTTGATTTCATTCAGCTCGTGCCTCTTGTGATTGAGATGCACGCAATTGCGACATGCTTACACGCAAGTTTTTGTTATCTTGTTGGATTTGTTCGTCTGTTCTTTCTGCTCTACTATTTCGCATGTTTGTTGCTTTATTCGTTCGACGGCCCAAATGGCCCCCTTGCGTCTTGCTGGTATTGTGCACTGTAATACACACACATAAAAATAGATAAATAAAATAAATCGTACAAAATTTTGCACGCACTGCGTTGTGATATGCCGAATGAAATGTCAAAATGACGCAACGCTTCTCTTGAATTCTTCTCGGACGTAGCGCCATCTGTCATTCAACAACATAAATAATTTCGTTCTGTTTGAAATACGAACGACGGTTAAATTTGTTCATACAAAAATAATAAAATCGCGATTAAAAAATGGGAGGGTGGGGGTAGTAGGGTGAAAATTTGGGGTTATAGGTATTTTTTATGCCAAATAATATAAAAATACAAAAAAAAAATTGTCGAAAAAATAAAAGAAATTTTTTCTGGATAGAGATACCCTAATCACCTAGCGATATGAAATATACTTGTTGACCTATTCTCATACCTAAAAAATATATATAAAAAAATTAATAACAATCGGTCGAGCCATTTCGGAGGAGTTCGACCACAAACATCGTGACACGAGATTTTTATATATATAGAGATATAAAATAAATGAAGGCTATAAGGATCGGGGAATTTCGATTGCCACAAAAATGATGCTTGTGCAAACATTAGTGTTCTCGATATTTTTATATGGAGTCGAGTTGTAGACCCTGAAGGCAAGAGAATGGAAGGCAATTGATGTCTTTGAGATGTCATGTTGGTGCCGAATGCTTCGTATTTCTTGGACGGAGCACAGGACGAACCAGTCAATCATACAGAGACTGCAGATAAAGGAACGGCTCTCTACAATATGTCTGAGACGAATTCTCCAGTTTTTTGACATATAGTCAGGCGCGGACCGGACAACCTTTAGAGACTGGTGGTTTTGGGTAGCCTCCAGGGAAGGCAAAGCAGAGGAAGAGCGTCTGCGCTCTGGGGCGACCAAGTGAAAGAGCTGACTGGGTGCACCATCAATTTTGCCTTGAGAGAAGCGGAAGATCGAGAAGGATGGAAAGTCTTGGTAGCTCAAAGGATGGCGAAATTCCTCGACCTTGAGTGTACGACCAAGAAGAAGATAGATAGAAGGTATATATCTACATAAAGATTACACTTTTTTATATCTTTTATTTATGTAAAGCAAATATTTAGAACAAATTAATAACTTCACATATTATAATTTGTGAAATGTTTGTGACAACCCTAAGGTTTTCAGTAGATCTAATTACTCACCACTCGATATCTGGTATTAACTCGTCGAGCATCAGATTAAAATGATTTCACTAAGAGTTTATTTAAGGGCACCCCTAATAGTGATTAGCAAATAACTACATACTTTTGATCAATGGTTCACCATAAAACTATCATAAACTCATATTAATACTATCGACCGAAGGTACTTGATGGAATTTGAATTTAAATTCTAATGGATCCAAGCTCTGTACTATTCCATTTAAGTCATTTTTTGATAATAATGATCTATTATTAGGTTTGACGATTTATTATAATAATATGCTATCGAGTGTATTGTTATTAATAAGATAGGGTTTTTACTAATTAGGTTTTTTACTGACACTTCAACTATTCATAATTTGTTTATTGTATTTTTTGTGACCTCTGACTAGATAGGTAGGTAATGGAGTTTTTACCTACTTTATTGTATTGATTTACTATATAAGGTAGAGTTAAGAGTGTTTGCCTTTGGTGAGTGTACACGACGCCTGAAGATGCCGAAAGGCGAAACCCGGGTCGCAAAACGGACTTAAATGGAATAGTACAGAGCTTGAATCCATTAAAATTTATCATAAACTGATTTTAACTATATTTATATATTTTCAATGAGTAAAATTAATTACATATTACACAATTTCTGTGTCTGTTGTAAGCTACAAATTAAATGCGTAATAAAAATATTAAATAAATATATATATTATAAATGACTTATTTCTAGATTAGCTATTGTGAGTTCACACGAAACTTTTATTAGTATATGAGTGTTTAAAAACTATAATTTTATAATGTTATCTCAGACACATTTTTTTTGGCATAAACTGGTATATATGGGTGTTTGCTGGATGGACGTTTATACCAGTGTCCCCTATATTACAGAGCAAACAAAACATCAGTCAGGTTGTTTAATCACGACTGAGTAACTCAATAATTGATTAACCCTCACCTATGAGGGTGAACATAGATTAGTATTGACTCAATATAAAGTACCAGTAATTTGTTTTTGAATTAGATTTCAATGTTGTGTTGATTTAGTAATGAACGTTATCCGGTTTAATTATTTGTATCACCATCAGTCTGTTTCAATACACTGCTAGATGAAGACCTCCTTAAGCTCAATATACTCTTCTTTAAGTTGTTCTCCTTGTTCTCCCGATGTATTTTTTCCATGAGTGTTAGTCTGCTAAAATATTTTTATTTCTGTAATCTACCGGGTGATTGCAAACATTCACAGTGATCGATGACGTCGCGTGGTCCTAATACTAATCCATCACAATGTCTTGTTATGCATTATTTTTATTTTAAACATTGTCACGTGAGATTATTATCGTTGATGAAATAATGACATTTCAAAACTCTTTTATATAAAAAAAATGTTTCAGTCGATCTAAGCGCGAGTGGATAATTGCATACTTTTACCTTGATAAATTATACCTACATAATGCATACGAACTAAATTTTGAACAATATCAGACACTGTTTTACAACGTTTTTATTAGCTCGTATTCTTATTTTTCCGGTGGTTGTTTGTCCAGTTCAAATCTTGCAATCGATTTTTAACTAACTTCCCGACTAGCTTTAAGTAGAATTGAATTCATTTTCAGTTAATTCTGTTTTGTATGAAAAGTTATTTCGGAAGAAATCAGTAATCCAATCCACTATTCTTGGTTGCTAAGTGGGTGGTCCTAGCAACTAAATTATTAATATGTACGTGCGTTACTATGGAAATCAAAATGACATTTCAGTATTCTATATTTGTTTGTTTGTTTGTTTTTTATTTACTTCACATCAAGTACAAGTTTGAGCATTTTGAGCATAACAATTCAACAGAAAATTTAAAAAGTTGTATATAAAAAGTTCTTTTTATCTTGTAATTATTTATTATTATTGGGTATTATTATAATATATGTAGGTGCCTGTATAAAATAATCATATGGGTTATTTTAAGATAAGTATAATAATGGGAACTGAAATACCTAAAGGCTCATTTAGATGAGTCACTGCGACGGTCATAGCGGATGATCATCCGCAGTGAATTGTTTACATGTGTCACTGAAAGTGAAAATAAATACACAGTTAATCGAAAATGGCGTCAAGTGAAATTACGCTGTAGGTTTTAATTCAAACAATCTGTGATTGTTTGTTATATGAATGCAGAAATTTCATCGAGAGAAAGAGGAATAGGAAAAAGAGTCGTTAGTGGATAAAACCATAGACTAATATACTAATATACAATATGGTAATGCGACGTACTATCATGGGGAATAATTATGGTAACAGTACTCAGGGACGCAGTGTGAATGCGCAGGACTTTTGGAATCATCTGTAGTGAACATAATATGATCAAAAAGTAGAACCAGTTAAACTTCATTCACTTTTGATTCCGGATGATCACTTTCGATGATTCGTTGATGAATATACGTTTACACGGGTCACTGGGGATGATTCCTCCGCGATGATCGACAAAAGTGAATCATGTAAACGGGTGTGGAGAAAAAGGCAACCGATCTCGAGTGTGTAAGAATGTGGGATAAACTTAATCACGTGTTAAGAATACGCTTGTATTTTGTTTTGACAACTGCTCTCTTTTTATGCACTGACTGATGCTCATTCAATATTGGTATACATATTTGAAATTGCAACACACTATTGTACGTATATAATGTGTGGTTAATTTTCGTAGGACACTCTCACGTTCAAACCTTGCGTCAAAATGAAGTTTGTATTGGGTTTATAGTCTATCGGAATTCTATTTATTAATTTGTTCTGTGGTATAATACCTATGTTTATACTAGAGATGGGAAAACTGGTCGATTTTGAAGACTAAGTATACTTACTACCAGTATAAAAAAATACTTAGTATAGAAACTTGTTCCAAAATACTTACTAGTATTTGGAATACTATATAGAGCATTTGGCGTGCGTTTGCGACAAAAGTTTCATACTCAACTGAAACTAAAACCAACTCCATATTAGTATTTGAAATACGTATCGGCTCAAGGAACTCAGACTGTGTATCGGCTTCAATAGAATCGCTAAAAATACGTTATGCTCCGCCAGTCCAATAGTCCCATTTATTATAACATTTTAAACACATTTTAAATTTATGAGTTGTTTTTCTGTTAGGTTACAAAATTCTTGTTAACACAAATGAATAACAGTCATTTTTTTTTAAAAATTGTAAACGTGCTTTGAGCGGTCATATAACAGGCCTAAGCCTGTGCGTCATCTCACCACTGTGCTGCGACACAAAATTTATGACCTATTATTCATACATTCGAACTAATATAATAGATAATATAATAGAATAGAACGAATAGACTAATAAATTAAAAGTTCGCGCGCATCTAATGTCAATAGTGTTGAAAGTCTACCAACTGGCGAGTGCACAGAACAGCGACTCGCGATGATATCATCACAAGTTTTTTGGAATAAGTTTATTGGGCCACACATACTGAGTATGGGTAGTTTCATTCGAAATTTGCGGACACAAACTGGTGACAGTATTACCAACTCACCTCTAGTTTATACTATGTAACTTTTTTGACGAATTATATTCTAACAGGCAATGGGATATATTATTTCTAATTATAACTTGATGTCAGAAGATTTTAATAATAATATAATAAATAAAGATTACACGTGGACAGGGTAAAATGAATTACCTATATTAATTTATTTACAAATCAGCTGATAATATACATAATTTGAAAGCACCTTAGAAAACATCTAAATACTTACAAAAAAATACGACGCCAGCGGGACACCAATTAAACCACTTGCGTCTACCTAATTGCGACGAAATTAACTAGTTGGTATTCATAATCTAAAAAAATCTTAAACTCATTATGTGCTAACACCGCGACTGGCGCGTTTGGAGTAATTGGCCATTATATATAATTGACGTGTTATTTATATGTGGTAATTAAAAGGTCAGCAGTGATCGTGTGAAATTGCGTTTATATTTTAGCAAGTAGGTATATTATATCTGAGGTGTTTTCAAATTATCTATGTTGTGTTAAGAATGTTACATTCTCAAATCTGGTGATATTAATAAACCATTTTTATGTAATTTATGAAGCGATGCGAAGATTTTTCTTACATGAGGGTTTTTTTGTTGAGTCTACAATCAGATGTGTATTATAAACCCATTAGACCAATGTTCTGGGTCCACACACATATAAAAAAACATATTATATTAACTTTCGAGATCTAGAATTAGAATCCGAGACTCACGACTTTATAAGCGGATATTTTACCATTCGTCTTTCGCAGGATTGACGAATTAAACATACCTCAATAATAACAAAAGTATACACTGCAATCTAGCGGTGGTGAACCAAGGTATGCGTGTCACGTCTGCAATAAAATTATGTTGGCACGCGAAAGAATTGTAAACCCTCAACTGGGACAATAAAAATCGTCCTGGAATTTTAATGGGCATCGACGATAACTGGCAAATGAGAAAAATCAATTCTGGGTGCATATTTATTTAAGGTGAGGAAAGTGGTTCAAAGAAAAGTTAAAAAGACAACGAATTTTAACTTTCGCATGCCAAATGTTGGGTAGAAAAGCTAAAAAAAGCATTTGACTTTTCCTCAAAAGACTTTTAGTCTTCATTTAATGTGGCTCAGCGAAGTCAAAAGGTTGGACAGTGTTGCTGCAGTGAAGCTGCACGCTTCTCATCAAATTCAAATCCCTCAAACACACCCGCTCATTTTTATATTTTTTAAATTTCTTTTATGCTGTTAATTATCAATTCATGGTAAAAATGCATTGCAATATTAAATTAAATAAAACGCAATTTTATCGTACCAATCCCATTTGTATTGAATACCTATAACCACACATCTATTCTATACACAAGGCTGCTATTGGCCACTATCGGCGCCTATCGAAGGTAGTTTATCATAATTATGTGTTGAGGTATTATAATAATTCTTACAATAAGTTACCCGTCTAAACTGTCTCTACACATAAGTTTTGCTGTCCGTATGATTAGCTTCGTTTTTTTACATATACCTACATATTATACATACACCTTAAATTCTTTTTACTTTTGTAATTTCCATGTGCTTTCCCTCCCGGGACTTTGAATTAAAATAATTTATTTAAACTCATTTAGAGCTCACATAGACCGTAGCAACCTTAGTTTTGGGTATCTGCTCTCAGGACATTCCCAGTCATACATTAAATAGATGCTTCACATCGCCACTGTAGTGTCCCGTGATACGCTCGATTAAGACCGAGTGTGGTGTAGGGCGGGTTTTGGTTTGGAGGGATTAAGTTCAATGTCAAAACTGTCTATCTCGCTCTAAAAGATAATACAGCCAAGAGAGGTGCTGTTAAAATAAAGTACTTATTGTGACATTTACAACTAACTTATTGTCACAGTTATAATACCTCAATACATAAATGTGATAAACTACCCCCCGATAGTCACCGATAGCGGCCGATAGCAGCCTTAAGTATAGATTAGATGCGCTCGACTGGTTTCGTCCCCTCAGAGGGACATTTTTAACTAGTAAAGATTTTACAACAAATATACATTAATGTATATCTACTAATCAATTTTAAAGGAGACAAAAATGTTAACAAATAAAAAAAATAAATTTAACTAGCTTAGTTGGTGTGTATAAATTTTCGCTACCTCAACTTTCAAAAAGGTTAGTTACCTGTGGAATGACGGCATTTATCCACATGCAAGTAATCAGGGAGACCTTTATCCAGTAATGCACCTATAATGGCAGACAATGATGATATCATAATTCGAATGCTCCAATGGATTATTATTTTATGTGTAACAAGGTTGGTTCACTTTAGACGCCCAAGATTGCCTTCGCCGGCGAAGTGTTGCCAAAGTATATTGTTGCAAATCCGGTTATTTCCAACGAAAATGTCTGTAATCGATATAATTTACCTGTAAATACTTTTGTGCAGAGGCGTACTAGAAAGTGCAGCAATTGAATGAGATTAATAACCGCCGCCTTTGACTTTTTAAAATCTGCTAACGTTATATTAACGTTATTAAACAATCTACATAGATCTGAGATCGAAAAGTAAACAGCTATCAAGAAACATCACGAAGAATGAAAACTTTCGAAATATAACTGTTTACATGGGTTACATGCAAATTGTACGTATAACATTATTTCACACTATCACAGTTCGTCGTGAGATTTCTTATCGGAGACAGATGACTGTAATACACTATACAGTCATCTCTGATTTTGGCAAAATTCGTGAATTCAAGAATGAAAACCTAACCTAACCTAACAAATAATCCAGTATATCGGCTATTTTCAAAATTTGTTTGTCGTGGCTTCCCGTAAACCGACAAGAACTGTATTTTATTTAGACATGAATTTTATCTCAATATTATACGATCCAAAGAGATTGGTCGGTCTTTAATATACGACCATATATTTCTGATACAACACGGTAAAGTGTGATACGGCGAACTGCATATGTACAGATTTCCGGACACAGTTTACACGTATTCTAACAATACAAACAAAGACGCCCCAAACCAAGCACTCCGTACCACAATCGGTCATTATCGAGCGTTTTATGTCTGTGCAGCCGATGTTTAGACAAAAATGACCGAAATGTTGATAATACTCGTATCTTCAAATGAATAGAAAACAAAGTTATATTGTAGAATTGAAACTACAATATCAATCTCTCAGTCATATTATGAAAGGACATACGTACAGTATTCTTTCACTTAATATTACATGAAAGATTAACAATGTACGTAGCAGAGAAAGCATTAAAATTAAGAACATAAGTGGCTGGACTGCCGCTTTTCCGAGTGGCAAACGACGAAGAGAGGGTCTAGGACGATTTGGCACCGGGACAACTGGACACCACGGAATTCGAAAATAAATAGACGTTAGGTACTTATAGGTACTTTAAAAAAATATTTAATATTATTATTTATCACACCCACGATGGCCGCGTGGCTTAAGCGCCGGTATGTGGTCTCGAGGGACCCAGGTTCGAATCCTGGGTCTGGAAAGTACACATATTGTTTTTCAATTGGTGTATGAGTCAGGGTATGGACCTAATAGGTTGAGCAAGTGGCAAGTGACATCCATTTCTCGTAAAAAAAAATCTGTCAATACAAACCTCCACTCTGTGGAGGCCCATATGATCCTATTAGGATCGGACATGGAATAATAAATAATAAATATTTAAATGATTATAATATTATGATTTAATAGTTGGTGAGAATGTAAATATGCAGACGTAAATAATGATTTAATCGTGCATAATATGTTTGAGTTCCAACGAAAAAAAGTTTTTTATTTTATATAAAGCCTTAGGCATGGTAATTTTCAATCCGCAATAAAGAATACATTATGTTAAGAGTAAAATGAATTAAAACTACTAAGTAGTAGATAGAAACTGATTAAAATACCTCGTCTACGTTCTGTATACGTGTCTACGACAATGCGGCGTCCAATTGTCCGGAGTCCAGTCTTCCCATTCCCCGAAGAGACGATCGCTCTGATGGTGGCCGACCTTCGACAAGGGATGGTACAAAGGGTACAAATCATATTTGTGTCATTAGAATATCCTGTCTGTTGTCATAATATGAATAAACATTTAATGGATGACCATAACTAGTATTATTTTAAATATAGAGCATAGATATATACCATGGTTATTACACTTTTCCAATTATATTAAGGGGGGACATGCTCGTCGAAGGTCAAAATTGAGTTTTTATTGTATTTTCAAACCATGATCCTGGACACTCCTTAAACGTTGTAGATAATCTATTTATATAATTTTGAAGCCTTATTATCTTTTATAGTTATTTTAAACATTTTATGACTGCATAAAGTATTTTTGTTACATAAAATAGTATTCTTTTAAACCTCTCGCTCTAATGTTTTAGAATATGGTCATATTTCGGTACATAACTGTGCAGTGGTGTTAAAATTTTTTACATTTATTAATTTTTAAACGCATTTATAAAACCATTAGTATAATTTATTACGAGATAATTTTTGTAAAATATTCACGATAAAAAATTATATTGATAATCTCTGGAATCCCAAATTTGACAAGAATTAGGCATTTAATTATTCAAAAAATCGGCAAAATTAACACATTTGAAGATGATTCTAAAGATACTTATTATAAGCTATGTCTTTGACCATTCAAGTGTGATAAATATCTTACGAATATTGATTGCTTTATAATAATTATTGACCTAAGAATAAGGTAGTGTTTTTTTGAAATACGCCATTTCTTTTGTCATTCCCCAGTGGTTAAGCTACAACATACGGCCGTAGCCATAAATTGACAAACTATAATTGAAATAGGGAGTAAAATTATATAAATATATTATCTACAACGTTTAAGGAGTGTCCAGGATCATGGTTTGAAAATACAATAAAAACTCAATTTTGACCTTCGACGAGCATGTCCCCCCTTAAACTTTCAATTCACGCAATACACAATATATTTCGACAGACTTAGATTTGACTTAGACATTCGATAAAACTTTATATTGGAATTTGTAATTATGACGAAATTGCAACATTTTGTTATCTGTTATTGTCACGATATTCGTATTATTCTAGAATGATTCAATAGGTACTACGTTGTCATGTCTATTCATAAATTTGCTATTTACTATAATATAATATAATACTATAAGCTAAAACATGAAACGTTTTTCTATCCCGCTTAAAAAGTCTTTCTTCCTACTTTCCTTATACCCAGATACTTGATATGGCTATAGCTCATTTCCGCTTGGAGACAAGGCACTGGACATGTCCCTCACATCCTAAAGTAGGCCCCCGAGCCAGGATCTTTGCCCCCTTCTACCCATCGCAGGGTTAAAGGCGGTGTGATACTCCTCAGACGCGTTTTCCAAATGGTGTTCCAGGTAAAATTAAGGGTATTCAGTGTATTTTTAGCGATTTTTTGTATTCTTGAATACACCCATTCAAATTATAGAGTTGTCGAATATCGACATACAATAATTTAAAATTGTATCACAAAACCACATATTTTAAAATCTTTAAGTAAAATAGCAGGCGATTTTTTTATCATTAGAGAAAATTTGTGATGAATGTTTATCTCACTTATAAGGTAGATGCGTCACGGAGGGCCATCTCAGAACCCGGACCCCCAGGCTAGTGCCCTATCAGCCCATCCTTGTGGGAGCCAATGCACCGGGTATAAGGAAATTAGAATTGATTCACTCCATATCTACTGATATCGTGTGAAGAAAACCTATCCACCTGATTTGGCACATTTTCTTTATAGAATCATTCCAGTACAAGGATTCTGGGACCCATCTACATAGCGTCCCTGGTTCGCCATTTTTTTCTTGGTATTTCATTGACACCATCATTGGTTTATTTTTTTATGAATCAACACAACCATAGCCAATCGACAATCGATGGATCGTGGATGAAGACCCCAATATGGATTCGTATACTCTTATCTGTCTAGTTCTTAGTTGCAACCTAGGGGCGACAGGTTATATGGAAGTATGGTGAAGCAGGCAAGTATGGTGACGAAGGTTGGTAATCAATTTGCGAGAAAATTTTCACGTTAACAATATATAATATGGGTACCGTTATAATCAATCTATGGTTATAATTGACCGAAGTAAATCCTCCGAGATGCCCTGCATTTTTTTTTATCGCGTCACTATTTCTCGTAAGTTGTCGGCTATATTGTTGGCCTGCTTCATTCAGTTGTATGAGAAAGCCAATTCCTAAGGCCCTCTTTTTATTTAATACCTCTATGCTTGCAACTTATTTCCGCCAAATTTTAGAAAGATTAGTTGGCCCGGCGTGCTCTTTATATGGTATTGTGTGACTGAGTTAATTCAGCGGTTATAAACTCATCTATAATAGTGTAAGACGTGGTGCCAAGGCGAAGGTAATGCAACTTGTAATTGGCGTGTACTTTCAAGGCTGGAGTATGCCTGTATGAAGAAAATAGATAAATGTTATCAATTATTAGTATAGTCGTATTATCCCGGAAATAAAGTATTGCGCAATGCACCTCTGTACATAGATTTGAATAGTTGTACGCCAGTGTGTAGTTTTTTAGTCGTTGCAACTTGTGAAGTAGCGAAAACAAAAAGACATTCCGCTTTATGCCGCCACACCACGCCTATGGTAAATAGAGGATGTTTAAGTATGAACTGATTTAAATATAAATATAATTCTTTAACAAAAGATTATTTGACATTTCAGCTGTGAGATTTCATTCCTGAGCCTTCATTTCAGAGATTCCATGCCTGAACAAAAACTAACCATACGTGCAGTTAGAGTTGGGTATTTCCCGAGAAAATCTCAATCTCGAGATTCGGGATTTCCAGAAAAGAATTCTCGAGATATCGGGAAATTTAAAAAAAATCCTAAAATCAGTGTAAAAACAGACAAATTCCAAAAAAATACGATTTTTTTTATTTATGTAAGAAGACAAAAAACAAAAAAATTCCAGACATTACTTGTTAAAATAGAGTTTCACAAAACATAGACTGTCAATCGCTACGTCTGACAATCGCGTACATTTTTGAGACATAAAATTTCCTGATGTTGCAAAAATTGCGTTCATTTTGAGTCGACGTTGGCTTAATTGTGTTAAATGCCCCGATCAGTCTTTGAACGTTTTGTGTTTTATGTCTACTTTTTTCATATAGAAAATCTTTTTTTCAATTAATATTATTTGATAACAAAAAAATCTCGAATCCCGAGGAAAGATTCTCGAGATCCGGGATTTCCCGAAATGTCTAAAATTTCAATTCTCGAGATTCGGGAATGAAAATCTCGAAAACTTCTCGAGAATTCCCGTCGGGAAATTCCCGAAACCCAACTCTACGTGCAGGTGAGATAGCATTCGGGACGTGTATAATTTCCATAATATACTTCAGAGTAAGATATAAGACATTATCAATAAGCGAAATATTAAATTACTGGCTAATTTAGTAGAAAATATGGTTAACTATGTTGTGTTTAAATTTGGTAATCGTACTGAGGAGCGAGATGATAGTATAACGTTTTATAAGTAAGTTAATAATAAAAAAATTGAGTATTAATACTATCGACCGAAGGTACTTGATGGAGTTGAATTTAAATCCATTAGAATAAAATTGAGGTTCTGCTGTGCATCATACTCAAAGAAAATGGCCGCCTATAGCCTGTCTCTTTAGTATTATTGCTCTGAGGTTTAACTGGTGTTGAGTTTCGTGATAGTAAGCCAATGCACAAATGTCAGAAAAGCATTGAAATCAAGAACTCAATAATTATTATCTTAAATCTTATTCGATATGGAACTTTGTGTGGTATTGTGCATTGCCCATCAGGTGGCCATTATATATAATTAGCATGTTATTTAATGATTGCTGACTAGATAATTACTTTTTAATTGCCACATTTAAATAGCATGCTAATTATATCGAATGGTCACCTTAATCGTTACGCGAATGGATATAGCACTTTTTGCATACAAATGAGTGGTCCCAGAGGTTATTTTTACCTAATTTTGTCATTTTTAGGCACCATTTTTATTGAAGAAGGATTTATTTAACATCTTTGATTCACAGTAAATATAATTTTTATCGATCAGCATTTTCCAGAAACCGTTATTTGTACCAATTAAAAAAAAAGATAGCATTTATTTGAAAATAATGATGTTCCATTTATATTTAAATATGGAATTCATTACAAACTAGATTACATACACAAGATATAATCTATATGTAGTTGAGAAATTAAAATATAGTTATACATTTAATGTAATTCACATGTCATGTTAATATGAATGTTAGATTACATTTTAAAAACCTAGTTTCATTATCAAATTTTTATTTTGAATTGATGTCGAATTCTTAAATTAGATCTAATTGGAACATCATTGTTTTTAGATAAATATCGCATTTTAAAATCAATGATACTTAAGTTTAAAATTCATATAAGTAAATTATTACTTTGCTAAAAAGCTGATCGATAAAAATAATTACAGTCGGCTTAAATGCTTTTCTGTCATTTGTGAATTGGTTTGATGGTTTCGGGTAATTTTCATTCGCTCAAATTAAAATTGCCCTGTACTACATAATATAGTTGTATTTACACAGGTGCCACTTCATCCTTGAATCATGAATGGATATTGTACAACGTTATATATTATAAAGATTTTATTTATGGAACAGCACAGAAACTCACGTGGAGATATTATGTGTTCATCGAAAAATGATAATAATTCCAAGATAAAAAGAACTTTTTAAATACAAAGTTTTTAAATTTTCTGTTGAATCATATAAACTTGACTTGTTGATATAGCTTAAACGATCAAAAAATTGGTACTTGATAGAAATACTGAATAAATATAGAATACTGAAATGTCATTTTGACATTTCATATTGATTTCCATAGTAATGCACGTATATATTAATAATTTAGTTGCTAGGACCGCAGACCCCTAGCAACCAATAATAGTGTTTTACTTTTAACGGATTTCTTCCGAAATAACTTTCCATACAAAACAGAATTAACTGAAAATGAATTCAATTCTACTTGAAGATGGCTAAAAGTATTAAAAGAATGCACTGGCATCGTGTTCTGATATATTCTAAAAGTTTAAAATGTCTAACTAGTCGGGAAGTTAGTTAAAAATCGATTGCAAGATTTGTACTGGATAAACAACCACCGGACAAATAAGAATACGACCTAATAAAAACGTTGTGAAAATAGCCTGGGCGGATAGAGTTTGAAAAGAAAACGTAGGAAGAATTAAAAAAAATAGACGAAGATTTATAGATTTTTCATTCTCCATAACTGTAAACAACCTCAAAAACATATATAATATGAAAAAAATTCTTGAAAAAAACTTGGACAAGATTAATAATTATTGAACTTACATACCGTCACTGTTCTGGCAGAAGACACTAATTTGAAAAAATGACATATTGAGTTAGTTATACCAAAATGTTCCTTATTTCAAACTTTACCGTCTGGAAACCTTCTTAATAAATAAACAGTCTTTATTTTAAAGTCATCCTTTTTACGATTACTTAATAAACTCACATGATAGACCATTTCAAACATTTTAACAACTTCAAAGTCAAATTACTCAAAACTAGTATTCTCCAGTTAGTGTGTTCTGCCAGAACAGAGACGATACATCGCGATGTAAAGGGCGGTACTTGTTTCTGTCTATTTTTGATATGTATATTCATTACGAACACTGTAACTCAAGGGCGATTTTTTTTCCAAATCAAAACATTTTTTTTACATTAGTAAAGTGTACTTTATAAATTATTAATTTAAGACGTTCACAACATGACATTTAAAATAGAGAAGTTGGTGCAGTATTAAATTATTAAACCGTAGAAAGAGTATATTAAAAAATTATAAATAAGGTGCAAGGAAGTTCACCGAACGAGCAAAGTAGACCCTATTTTAAGAATTTATAAAACTTTGACGCAATCGATTCGTCAAAAGACTTACAAGGGGGCCTCGAAACAGTCCAAACCAGTAATACAATTATTAAATTATACCAATCTATAATAACAAAAATCCTACAATACGAAACGGGCGAATAACATAACCACTTAAACAGAAAAAATAAGCAATTCATGTTATAATGTATTAACACTGTCATTTTCAATAGTACCTAATTTGATATGGAAAATATACATTATAAGTTTTACTATACACCTACGTTGATAGATGGAATGGTTCATTTCAGTGTTTATCGTGAGGGGTCTAAAATCAGTCAGAGCCTCAGGACTCTGAGTCCCTGAATCCGTCACTAGTATAAGTTTGTTAGTCTTCGTTTGTTTTATTAAAAATATATGTAAATAGTATTACATATTAAACAGGGCTTCGAACCGGAACTGAAACGAACACCGAAAACCGTACAAAACGTTATTTTTGTCTGAACGAAAACCGGAACCGAACAGTTTTACTCCCCACCCACTTCAGTTGTCGTAGGCGCAACACGTCTTGCGTCTTGGATCTTGGACTCTTAGACTAATAATTGGGTCACTCATTTGGGTTATCATAAAAGTACTATAAAATGTTCTAAATTATAAGTAGTAGAAAATAAATTTTTAATACAAATAAAAACATTTAAAAATTAGTCACACGGAGCTTACTTGACCGGAAAAACCGTTATTTTTTCAGATTGAAAACCGAAACCTAACCGATATCTCTATATATATAAAAATCTCGTGTCACGATGTTTGTGGTCGAACTCCTCCGAAATGGCTCAACCGATTTTTATGATTTTTTTTTATGTACATTTGTTAGGTATGAGAATAGGTCAACAAGTATATTTCATACCGCTAGGTGATTAGGGTATCTCTATCCAGAAAAATTTTCTTTTATTTTTTTGTCAATTTTTTTTTGTATTTTTTTTTATTATTTGGCATAAAACAATACCTATAACCCCAAATTTTAACTTTCCTACCCTCACTCTCCGATTTTTTAATCGCGATTTTATTATTTTTGTATGAACAAATTTAACCGTCGTTCGTATTTCAAACAAAACGAAATTATTTATGTTGTTAAATGACAGATGGCGCTACGTCCGAGAAGAATTCAAGAGAAGCGTCGCGTCATTTTGACATTTCATTCGGCATATCACAACGCAGTGCGTGCAAAATTTTGTACGATTTATTTTATTTTATCTCTTTTTATGTGCGTGTATTACAGTGCACAATGCCAGCAAGACGCAAGGGGGGCCATTTAGGCCGTTGAACGAATAAAGCAACAAACATGCAAAATAGTAGAGCAGAAAGAACAGACAAACAAATCCAACAAGAAAACAAAAACGTGCGTGTAAGCATGTCGCAATTGCGTGCATCTCAATCATAAGAGGCACGAGCTGAACGAAATCAACAACGAAAATTGGAACGGAGCCAAGCGCTCCGGTTCGTAGTTAACACACGCAGAGCAAATGACCGACAACGCCAACAAGTACATCGAACATTTACATCCGCTTCATTCCTTCGTCTCGCATTCGAGTACGAGCCAGATATTGAATATTCCGCTCATCCGAAAGTGCTGATTGGTGCTATGTACAAAGAATGTCCCCATTGTCATGCGCTCAAATTCAAACATGAGTCAGCCGGGATGTGTTGCGCATCAGGAAAAGTGCAACCACCAGAAATTGAGATACCACCAGAACCATTGAACGGCTTGCTCATCGGCACGGTTCCAGATTCAAACCTGTTCCTGAAGTCTATTCGCACATTCAATTCATGCTTCCAAATGACTTCGTTCGGTGCAACAGAAATAGTTCACAATACTGCGGCAAATGGTCAACAATTCCATTCTACGTTCAAAATCAAAGGCCAGGTATACCACAAAGTAGGCTCATTGCTGCCAATGCCAAACGAACCACATACATTTTTACAAATCTACTTCATGGGCGGTGAGGACATCAATCATGTGAATGCACGTTGCAGCTACAATGGCCTCAATTCACCTATTTCCAGGCACATCGTCGGCGAACTGGACGCCCTGTTGAATGAGCACAATGAATTTTTGAAATTCTTCAATGCACGAATTGCAAAGTGACAATCACGCTATTGTCATCAATCCTGATAAAACACCAGCTGAAGAGCACGTGCGTCGATTCAATGCACCTGTTGTTGACGACATTGCTGGAATCATGGTTGACGACCGCACATCGACGCGAGAAATCGTGATTCGAAGAAGAAACAATAATCTGGAGTTCATCGCTGACACACACCGTTCATACGACGCTCTCCAATATCCGCTAATTTTCTGGAAGGGACAAGACGGATATTGCATAAACATTAAACAACGAGATCCTGTCACAGGTAATTCATTCATTATGAACATCATTAGTCATTTTGAATTGAGAAAATGAATGGTTGATGTTTTTTTGTTTTTATCGGCGGTCATCGTCTACAGCGCTCTATTCCTCTTTCTGTCATAGATCCCATCCCCACACACTTACGATAAATTCGTTATTTTTTATTTAACAACCAAAATATTCACTAGAAATAATTTATATGGCAGAACAACGTTTGCCGGGTCAGCTAGTATATATATATTTATTTACTTGATCCGGAACGAAAACCGAAACGAACAAAAATAACGGTTCGAACCCCTGATATTAATAGTTATAATAACTTATAACAAATTAATTCTAAGCAATTTGTAATCGTTACAATGTGTTAGACGAGGGCATTCCACACGTCGTATCAAAATAATCATTACAATTAAACAATTTCGAAAATGATTTTATAAATCTATCATTGGAGAACGCAAAGAATTTAAACCGTATTACTAATATGCCAGTATGACAACTAACGAGGAGTAGTCTGTTGGTCTCAACTGGTATATTAATATAAAATTTGTATTAATTAAAACAAAATAAAACAAATCGCAATTATTCCATATACTTTGTGACTACTATTGGGGGGATGAACGCTGTGTTATTCGCACCGCCCGATGTTATGTTTAATCTATGAAGGTAGCTTGATGTGTGTGACATGGTATGTTTGGGCAGTGATGAATAATACACAGAGTTGGTATTTTCTTGGTTTTATATTCGTCAGCTGAATGCAGAACTATTCTAACTTACATTTGAAATTTTTGAGGAGAGAGTTTTTTGAAACAACTTACTGAAATTATTTATTATCTTTATGGACAAATAGATGCATCATATTTTAGTGGAATTATTGATGAAAAAAATGGTGCATACACTTGTCCATATAAATAATAAATAACTGAAGTAGGCTGTTTAAAAAAAACTCTTCTGCAAAATATTTCAAATGTGAGTTAGAATAGTTCTGCATTCAGCTGACGTATTGTAGTAATAAAGTTTGGATAAACACGGCACAAAGAAATGACTGTCACATTGATTTAAGTTTGAGTTGAAAGGTATACATTGATTTGGAATTTAGATACGGTGCGAGACACAGAGCAGTGTGAACTACATTGAAGGAAGGCCGCAAGACAATTGTGGCACGCTTACGGTATTGTCTATGTTCTAACAATGACCATATACAACAACATGACAGTTGTAGAGTTATATACAAAACTTCTACACTTCAAATATAGTTATCGACTAATAAACCAATCTTTAGAATTGAATTTAATTGCTAACTCAATAAAATTAGCTGAGTCGTCTAATTATATTGTTTTTCCCCTGAGTTTCGAGACATTTGACCCTGGAAAACATCTGCTATGAAGTCGGTGGCTAAAATCAGTCATCGCTTGACTGATAAAACATGTGAGTGCCGTTCAAGCGAATAAGCATAGAAATCCAAAGAGGTAATGCAGTTGCTGTTTAAGTACTTTTTAGGTATCCAAGACAACTGGAGGAAGTATTTAATACAATTGGAGAAACCTAGTATTTAATAGTTTTATAATTATTATTTTTATTGATTTACATCGTCTCGCTGATTTTACCCTTAGCGATAGATAGGGGAGCCCGCTTCAGGATTTGGGGGGCATGGACAACCGTTATAACTATCTACTAATAAACCAACATGTGGAATTTAATAAATTAATGTATAATATGAATTTGTACGATGGAATAATCTTATTTTTTATGACTAAACTATTAGTAGACCTAAGTAGAATAAATTTTAGCAGATACAGCAAATCTATTATTTAAAAATATTATATTAGTTATCACTAATATGTGGATAATCTCGTAAATTAATAAAACACATAAGTATGTATAATGTAATGAATTTTATTGATTAAAATTTTAACGATGTAAATAAATACATAAATAACTATAGTAATAAATAAGAACTAATCAACTTCCCACGGTTAGATACCAATAATTCATTGTGTTTATGTATTGTAGCATAATAGACAGTAACAATGTTATAAACTATTTTTTTTTAATAATAGTTGTCTCGAAAATGGTGATATTTAACCTTGCAGAAAATAGAAATATGTAGTGGTCTGGCTGCTAGCCTAGACTTTTTTTCTGTAGCAAATAGTTTATCAAAATGTTTGTTAGTAATGCAAGATGTCAGCACACAAATTAATGAGATTATTTAAGAAATTTGAACATGTAAACAAAATTGATTGCGCTAATTATTACTATGGGCAATCTTGGCCTCCATTTTGCCCCCTCAGCGATAATTTAGTGTCTATGACTCACAACATTATGGTTTGATTCTTTGTTCTAAATTAGAAAAATATCCGGTGTTTTTTTATTTTTCAGTTGCGAATGACTTCTGCCTGTCGATATCTTCCGTGATGTGTTACGGATGCTTGTTAGTTCAGGTGTGACCAATTTATGGAATGCGTGCTGTATTGTGATTATTGTTTTATTATTTTTTTGATAGTTAATATATATATTTTTTTTATTTATACAAATAGCATTGATAAAATCAGTCAAAAATGTCTAGTATAATAAATTTATACTATTTAAGATATTAGTTTTAATGTTAATATTGTGTACGTTCAATCTTGTAAATACATGGGTTTAATGCAGTAAATAATATTGTAATATAGACAATAATGTGAAAGTAAAACAGTGTTTTTTATTTATTTAAGAAAATATAACATTCATAAAACTCAGCGTAGAAAGAAGTGCCTGCCTACACGGCCGTGGCACTGGCGGTTAGACGCCGTTTGCGTGCTAGAACGTCAGTGGCGTCTAGCTGGTTAAATTTACGAATTTATTATTTTTTTGATGTTCTTACAGTTGCATATGAACACAAAAAAATGGTTATTTATTATCCGCGAGCATCCGGCGATTCCCCCTGTGACAAGTGCAGGTAAATACACTTCACTAACATAATTTAGTACACATACTAATAATTATTGATTGTGATTGTTAACAAAATGTCCCGAAGGTTTCGGGATTATGTTTACTAATCCTGGGATACATAGGTATCGAAAATGGTCCGAGATCCCGTGATCCTGATGGTAAGCGGCTTTGGCTTTAGCTACCGACGTCTTGGCGTGGTGCAGAAATGATAATTTGTCACCCAGTAAAAAGCCTAAATACCAACGTGACATTATCTTTCGGCGACCTTGAACTGAAGTTGGCTGCATCTTTGAGAAGGATAGATTTGATTTTATTCGGAGCAAACGTAAGTTTGTTTGTAAAACCCCAGGTCACTCACCTCTGATGCGGCTTTGCATGATAAGGCTCAATGCAGCTGCCTGCCTCGAATGTTTCTTACGATATACCTTATCAGTGGCGCACCCAGGAATTATTATTGGGGGGGGCCCAAGAAGTAGAATGTAAATTAGTCCCATAGGCTCTTTTTCTTCTTCATATAAATATTTTTACATATTTTCACAATACATGGCGATATACATAGGGACATTTTCAACTAGTTGAAAATGTCCCTCTGAGGCGGACGAAACCGGTCCTAATCTATTTAATAAAAGTAGAATAAGTACTAAAAAAAAAATTACGTTTTATTAAATTAAAACAACAATACAATATTTATTCCGAATTCCACCGAAAAAAATGTTCTTTTGATTTACACCACCACCGTAGTGGGTGTAGTCGTTCTTTTCGCAGAATGTTGCAGATTTTTGGTATTTTAATATTTAGGTTCCAACATATTAATTGAAAATGGACAAAAAAGTATTATTGCCTTTAAATTATACACAACCTACTCAATACAACACAGCCTTATATCTCATTTATCGGTCTTTTGTCTATTGCACTCGGTGTACCTACACCATGGTCCCCACATCCTGAAACGGGCCCTCAGGCTAAGGCAGTGGTCGGCAAACTGCGACTCTTTGGCCCTTTGAGTGCGGCTCTGCCACAGATGCTCTCTGTCAAAGAAAATGGAAGAGGATAACCATAAATGTAATGTTGAGTAGACCGAGACTTTGCGTTTATTCAAAACTTAAATGGCTTCCCGACCTGTATTTATGTGTAGGGAAAAATTGACGGATTCAAATTTAGAGAGATACTACAACTAAAAACTAGTAATTTTGCGCTAAATATTCTGTCGATGATGCAAGGAAGAAAGCAGCTGAGGAGAAGAGTCAAGAAAAATAAAGTTCTGTATTTAATTAGGTACTGAATAAAATCTTTCAACAATGTTAATATTGCAAGTTTTGTGGTTAGTAAAAAGATTTCCAAGAGAGGAAATCAAGAGTAAATTGAAAAATCGATTTATTGATGAGAACCTGGAATCGTGCTTAAAATTAAATCAACAACATACGAACCTGACTTACCCAAACTTTACAAGGAGATGCAAGGCCATTATTCACATTGAAATTGTCAGTCATTGTCATGATTCAATTGTATGGATACCTTACTTACAATTTAATTTTTATTAATAAATAAGGACATTATTACGTATGATATTCAGTTTTATTCAGTGTACCTACCTATAATTTAATTAGGACTTTAACTAAACTACCTACGTATATAATTTAAGTTTAAGAAATTTGGCTCTCAAAAGAAATCTCAATCGTTGTACTGTTGATATTTGGCTCTATTGACTAATGAGTTTGCCGACCACTGGGCTAGGGTATTTGACGGGCCCCCTATCCACCGCTTAGATTAAAGGCAGTGTGAAACACTACATTAACGTTTTTCAAATTGTGTTTTAGTTCAAATTGAGGGTACTTATACAGTGAATTATTGGCGATTTTCAGTACGTCATCTACTTTAATAATGGAGCTGTCGACACATAATAATCAGAAAATATATTGGATATTTATGTAAATTAAAATGTTCATAGTCATGAAGTATAATAGCGCCGCAGGCGACTTTTTTTACTATTAAAGCTAATTTATGATATGTGTTTATCTCACTTATCTGGTCAACCCGACACGCCGGGCCCCCACAGCCCGGGCCCCCAGGCTAGACCTGTCAACCCTCCCCAGCCATGACCTATACCACTCCGGAATTCGGGTGGACACCGAGAATTTCATTAGGGAACGGGTTTCTAAAAAAACCTGATATTAGTGTTTCGAAATTTTTGTATTAGAAATTAAAATCTAAGAAATATTACTAAAAAGGGTGCTGGAGAATTACAAAACATTTTTTGCAGTGTTGTTTGTCTAAGCCCAAGGTATAGTTTATTGGCTTTCGATTTCAATATGTAAAATCATTCTGATGATTTTCATATTTTGGGGGGGGCTAAGGCCCCCTGGCCCCCCCCCTGGGTACGCTACTGTACCTTATTATCTACTATTTCGGGAGATGTTCAAATACCCTATCTTAACTATTATATAAATAGTACTCAGATTATTTCCACATATAACGATTGGCTTTATGGTAGCTAAATCGTGCACTGTCAGGTTAAAGGACCACAGCTGTTATTAATTTCACGGTAATTGTGCCGCAGAGGTAGCCATGAGCTTTTATATTTTTTTTACGAAAACAGTTTACTCCATGTATACAATTATAATAAATACCTTTTTCTTTCGGCGCATCGGCTTTTCAATCCAAAAATCATTAATTGAAAATTTGAAATTTTCATACATTTTAATGCACCATTATCACAAACTAAGATTATATGAGGTAATATTAGATTGGAGTAGGTTAGATTACGTTAGGTTATGTTAGGTTTGGTCTAAAGAGAAAGTTGTAAAATCTCATGGCCACCTCTGCGGCACATTTACCAATTTCACCAATGTGTAATACACCAAATATACTTATTTGAAGATTGATATGGAAGTAAATAATTGCATATATAACAGGAAATAACCATAAGAAATATCACATTTAAATATAAAGGTCAGCTGTCAATCGGGTTTGACAGTTTGCTACCGAAAAACGTGTTTAAAAATAATTAAAAATAAAATTTACGAAAAAAGACATGTCGCCCACGGGCCTGAAATATATTATATTCGAGGCGTATATTTAAATATAATTGCATTATTTTATAAACTAATTATTATTAACGTGCCCTATCGATTGCAGAGTAATGTCCTCAATGCCGTTGCCACTTTCAAACGAAGGTATCTGCAATAGTCGTGCACAATGTAGGAAGATTATATTTTTTATTTGATTATTGCAATGTTATTTGCTTGATATAATGTAGGCAGGTGATATAAGATAGGTACTCGTTCAATGCAATTTTGTAGGAGTTGAGGTTAGATAAAAGTACCATTATATATTAGATAGAAACATATAAAAACATTACAAAATTTCTAATTATGTAGTAGATATTTATTGAAATTTTAAATTGTAACGGCAGAAGTCGCTAGTACGAAAAATAATTATGTAATACCAAAGACGCAAACCAAACTGACAGTATAATAATTATGATAATAATGTTCTATATTGGCGTCCACCGTATTAGAAATGATGTCAACCCATAGACTGAAACCGCATAAATGGTTGCATATTCAATATAAATATATTTTCAATAAATATTATACACAATATTAATACCTACTATCGACTGAAGGTACTTGATGAAATTTTAATTTAATTTCTAATGGATTGAGTTTTGTAGGTACTATTCCATTTGAGTCGTTTTTTGCGACCCGGGTTTCGCCTTTCGGCATCTTCAGAAACTATGTACACTCACCAAAAAGCAGATATACACTGACAACGAATACAATTAACTCTAACTTATATTATAACAAATCAATACAATAAAGTAGTTAAAAACTACCTATTAACTCACCTACCAATTAGGTCAAGGATGACAATAAAAAATATATACAAAACAAAATATGAATAGTTGAAGTGTTTGCAAAAAACCCCCTACCATATCAATAATAATATACTCGATAAGCGTATAAAAATCGCCAAAACCTTATAATAGATGATTAGTAATTGTAAAGAATAAAAATACTACACTCAATAGGTGTAAAATCGTTCATTCTGGGAACAATGGTAACGTTAATGAGATATATCTATGATATCAGTCTTTAAAAGTTATTAGTTAAACAATTAATATTCAATAATATTCTTACATGATACCTACTTTTTTATAATATTACTAGCTGACCCGGCAAACGTTGTTCTGCCATATAAATTATTTCTAGTGAATATTTTGGTTGTTAAATAAAAAATAGCGAATGTATCGTAAGTGTGTGGGGATGGGATATATGACAGAAAGAGGAATAGAGCGCTGTAGACGATGACCGCCGATAAAAACAAAAAAACATCAACCATTCATTTCCTCAATTCAAAATGAGTAATGGATGTTCATAATGAATGAATTACCTGTGACAGGATCTCGTTGTTTAATGTTTATGCAATATCCGTCTTGTCCCTCCCAGAAAATTAGCGGATATTGGAGAGCGTCGTATGAACGGTGTGTGTCAGCGATGAACTCCAGATTATTGTTTCTTCTTCGAATCACGATTTCTCGCGTCGATGTGCGGTCGTCAACCATGATTCCAGCAATGTCGTCAACAACAGGCGCATTGAATCGACGCACGTGCTCTCCAGCTGGTGTTTTATCAGGATTAATGACAATAGCGTGATTGTCACTTTGAAAATTGAATTGAATGTGCGAATGGACTTCAGGAACAGGTTTGAATCTGGAACCGTGCCGATGAGCAAGCCGTTCAATGGTTCTGGTGGTATCTCAATTTCTGCTAGTTGCACGTTTCCTGATGCGCAACACATCCCGGCTGACTCATGTTTGAATTTGGGGACATTCTGTGTCCATAGCACCAATCAGCACTTTCGGATGAGCGGAATATTCAATATCTGGCTCGAATGCGAGACGAAGGAACGAAGCGGATGTAAATGTTCGATGTACTTGTTGGCGTTGTCGGCCATTTGCTCTGCGTGTGTTAACTACGAACCGGCGCGCTTGGCTCCGTTCCAATTGTCGTTGTTGATTTCGTTCAGCTCGTGCCTCTTGTGATTGGGATGCACGCAATTGCGACATGCTTACACGCACGTTTTTGTTATCTTGTTGGATTTGTTCGTCTGTTCTTTCTGCTCTACTATTTCGCATGTTTGTTGCTTTATTCGTTCGACGGCCCAAATGGCCCCCCTTGCGTCTTGCTGGCATTGTGTACTGTAATACACGCACATAAAAATAGATAAATTAAAATAAATCGTACAAAATTTTGCACGCACTGCGTTGTGATATGCCGAATGAAATGTCAAAATGACGCGACGCTTCTCTTGAATTCTTCTCGGACGTAGCGCCATCTGTCATTCAACAACATAAATAATTTCGTTCTGTTTGAAATACGAACGACGGTTAAATTTGTTCATACAAAAATAATAAAATCGCGATTAAAAAATAGGAGGTGGGTAGGAGGATGAAAATTTGGGGTTATAGGTATTTTTTTATGCCAAATAATAGAAAAATACCAAAAAAATATTGTCAAAAAAATAAAAGAAAAATTTTCTGGATAGAGATACCCTAATCATCTAGCGGTATGAAATATACTTGTTGACCTATTCTCATACCTAACAAATATACATAAAAAAATTCATAAAAATCGGTCTAGCCATTTCGGAGGAGTTCGACCACAAACATCGTGACACGAGATTTTTATATATATAGAGATTTTTTGAATAATATAACAAATCCATAAATAATACTAGTAAAAATAGTACAGAACTTAAATCCATTAGAATTTAAATATATAAACGACTGATCGCATCCGTCTGTATACCTTATACATGTATGTTTATATACTTATGAACAGAAATCAAAAGTTTTAATTGCCACACGGTTCAAAACCACATGCGGTTTCTGTCTTTAAGTCGTACACGTGTCATATCTAAAAAAATGGCCACATGTACATAATACATCATTCCATACAAAATCTGAACAGAAAAAATGGGCAATTTTCCCAGAAAATGTTATAGTAATTTAAGAAACATTTTTATGAATCACCTTTATTGCAATATGGTATAGTTCTGTTTTAAGTAGGTACCTACATAAAATATGTGTTATTTATAAAAAATCTCTTTAATTATTATAGTTTAATTTAAATAAAATAACAATAGATGACGTAAGCAAATGAACTTAGTTTCTAAATTAACCCCTGTTACAATATAATTAGAGTTCATTTTTTCAGACACTTCATGTGAACCAACTTTTCTTTTTATTACGAAAGAATAAAAAAATATGGAAAGATTTTGGCAGACTAAACTTTACGGCCGATTAAAATTTTGTAGTAATTTTATTTTTCACACACTTAATACTTAACCAACTTAGAAATAATAAATCAATGGCTGGAATTGTCTTCTTTAGAATTTTTAATAATTCGAGTTTTTTGCCAATTGAATAAGTTAGTGCATGAGTTCCCAACCTAAGGGTCGCGACCTCCAAGTGAGGTTGCCAAGCGTTTTCTGTGGGGGTCGCCGGCTGAAACAGTGAACACTAGTATGATAAGATCCAATCATCAAAATTATTTTTTTGAGTTAGTTTTCGGAAAATATTTCTATCATCCATAATTATGACATATTTTATGTTCATAATCGACGGAGAGACGGAGAGAGGGTTTACAAGCTTCCAACTATATTGGTTTATTTTTAAAGTTTATGTTACACATCCAATGTACACACGTTAGAACGCAAATTAACATTTGATTTTAACTAATATTGTTTTAAGATTTTACAGTTAAAATTAAAAATTTTCAAATAAAAATTATTCTTTGATAACTTTCGGTATTGATATTTTACATAGCAAATGCAAACTTAAATAAAATACATAAACACGATCCATTAAATAATATGTCTTAAGTTAAAATCAATAAAAAAATCTATTTGCGTTTTTTGTATCCTAATAAGAAGGTTTTTATTCCAATTTATCGGGGTCGTGAATCACTTGGGTTCTATAAAATGGGGTCATGACTTTAAAAAGGATTGTGTAAGTTAGTGGTTGCAGTTAGGGATTGGTATCTCAGTATTTTTTGATACCGAAATACCGGTTTTCAAAATCAGACAATACCGATATATTCAGTGAAAACAAAATATATTAATTAACATACATGGCATATCAGACAATGACATTCACATGGACGAAGCATCTGGAAAAAAATGACACTCACTTTTCTGTCGGGTCTGCCGAATGGCATAATCCGTTCTAATTCCATTACAATAAAGGTGATATTGCTATAAATTCCCGATGCTTTTTGTCGAGTCTGTCGAATGGTTTGGTTCGAACGGGTTTGCTCAAATGAACATTGACACTAGAAACACTGTTCTAACGCCATTACAATAAAGGTGATATTGCTATAAATTCCCGATGCGTGATATCGCATAATGAAAATTGCGTGACGTCTCCCACCTATACATGTGCGAATGTCGTTATGCGCGAATTTACTTGCTAGCTATTGTATTGAGTGCGTTGTTCATTAATAATGTCATTGATGTCAGGACTCTATTTTTTTGTCGGGTTACACGATGTCTGGTTTACCTCCATTGCCCTCATCGTCCTCGGTGACCCGCAGTGACACATGATGTAAAATAGTAATATTTTAAATATATTTATATATTTATATTGGTTGATACTTCTGTTTTTTCCAATTATTTTACGAATACCGGTATTAATGCCAGTATTCAATAGAAAATACCGAAATACCGGTATTTGTATTTTCATTCGGTATTGAAATCCATAGTTGCAGTGTTATACTTTTCAAACTCGCATTAATGCCTCTCAATATTTTATACAGTAACGAGTGCCTGTAACTCTGCTTTATGTTTGAAATAATATATATGTTTGAAGCAGTATAGTTTTAAAAAGTGTTGTTACTTGAAGAAGTGAATCAAATATGGTAATCTTGCATTTACGCTTGTATGGAATTATTAAAAGAGCACCGAGGCGCACACTTTGGGAATCTTCGCAGCAGTGACTCGTTTCTAATTAGATAATTATTTATTTTCATGTAATAAAATATGATTATGTAAAACCAGTAGTTATTTCATTGATTGGAATTGATGTATGTGAGCCAATATAACCAATTCAAGAGTTGGTATAATGTATTATGTACTATATACTCGTATTATCATAATATATTATGCTAGATCAGTTATTTACATGGCGCCAACGCCTCCACCTAGTTAAAAAAAAGGTTCCGGGTTCAATTTCCGAATGGGCTGAATCATGTACATTGATTTTTTTTATTAATGTGTAGTCGACGGATCTACAAGGAACCGGCATAAACTAGGAGAAGAGACACGATTGGCTATAAACATACATAATATTTAAAAGAACTGTCTGTATAAATGATGATTTTGAGCCACCGACAAACATATTATTTTTTGTAGTTGCTACTGGTCATATTTCATTGTTTTTTTGATACTATTTTTTAATTATTAGAATAACAATAGATTCTTTATTATAGAAAAAAAATATTATTTTGTAAAATCTCAGAAACACACATGACGTCCTCTTAGAACAGAAAAAGCTTAACTGATTTTGTGACAGTTTACAGGAAAGCACTTTTAAACTTTTTTTGTTATTATTTTGAAACTGTAAATATAAGAATATTGATTTAAATACCTATACGATAATGCATTAGCTAAAAGCATTGTTTATGTGAAAAAAAAAACATTAAAACGTATATTATGTTACATATTTCGTCAGTTAACGTCAGATATGTTAATTTTGTTTCAAAATGTTTTTAAGATTAAAGTTAAGCTTGTAATCATAACATAAGCTGATAACATTTTATGTTCATAATTCAGATAAAATGCTTGTTCTGACTCCATATCTTCTTCTTCTTATATATATCTATCAAATCTAATATATAAAAATCAATATTTGTTTGTTTGTTCGTATTTTATGCGCTGCCATACCGTTCATCCGATTGCGATAAAACGTTGTCAACTTATTGCTTGCACTTGCGCGAAGAGTATAGGCTATATCTTATATATAAAAATGAATATCTGTCTGTCTGCCTGTCTGTCCCGTATGCGTTCCTATACCATTCATCCGATTGCGATGAAATTTTGGTAAGTGGTTGTATGCACACCCGCGAAGGTTTCTAAATTAGAAAAATCTTCTTCTTTTTCTTCTTCTTCTTCTTTATTATATCTTCTTTTATTCGTATGGTTCCTATACCATTCATCCGATTGTGATGAAACCTTTGTTAGTTGTTGTGGTAACACCCGCAAAGGTTTCTGAATTACTGCATCTTCTTCTTCATTCTATCTTCTTTTATTTGTAAGGTCCCTATACCATTCATCCGATTGCGATGAAACCTTTGTTAGTTATTGTGGTAACACCCGCAAAGGTTTCTGAATTAGTACAACCATCTTCTTCTTCATTCTATCTTATTTTATTCGTATGGTCCCTATACCATTCATCCGATTGCGATGAAACCTTCGTCAGTTGTTGTGGTAACACCCGCAAAGGTTTCTGAATTAGTACAATCATCTTTTTCATTATATCTCTTTTATTCGTAAGGTCCCTATAACATTCATCCGATTTCGATGAAACCTTCGTCAGTTGTTGTGGTAACACCCGCAAAGGTTTCTGAATTAGTATAACCACATTCTTCTTCTTCTATTCTATATTCTTCTATTCGTATGCGTTCCTATTCCATTCATCCGATTGCAATAGAATTTTTGTCAGTAATTGTGCCAACACCCGCGAAGGTTTCTGAATTAGTACAACCATCTTCTACTTCTTCTATTCGTATGCGTTCCTATACCATTCATCCGATTGCAATGAAATTTTGATCAAGTGTTGTGCTCACGCCCGCAAAGGTTTCTGAATTGATACAACAATTTTCTTCTTCTTATTCTTCTATTCTATCTTCTTCTATTAGTATGCGTTCTTATACCATTCAACCGATTGCGATGAAATTTTGACCAGTTGTTGTGCGCACGTCCGCAAAGGTTTCTGAATTAGTAAAACCATCTTCTTCTTCTTCTATTCGTGTGCAATTCAATGCAATTTTGGTGAGTTATCGTGCGCATGCCCACGAAGATTTCTGAATTAGAAAATCATCTTCTTCTATTCGTATGCGTTCCTATACCATTCATCCGATTGCGATGAAACTTTTGTCAGTTGTTGTGCGCACACCTGCAAAGGTTTCTGAATTAGTATTATATAAAATACAAAGTTTGTTTGTTCCATCCAATTTTGATTTTTTTTTTACTACATATTGATAACATTAATAAAGTTTTCATATTTTGGATTCGATTTTAATTTAGTGTTATTTTGTTTGACCTTTACTCCTATTATAATAATTATTTTCATATTGCCATATTGTATTACACAGATATTTTAATATTAAAAAAATAATTACCTCTTATTATTTTTAAATATCTAAGATAAATATAACCACGAAGCGACCCTGTGCGAAGCCGAATACTTCAGCTAGTAGAGAATAAAAAAGGATTTTTTTAGCAAAATAAAAGTATTTTCACAAACAAACAGTTTGGCTTGCTCTGTTCTAAGGAGACGAATTGAATATTTGACAAAAATGTAGAAAATATATGTTTGACCGAGTGAGACTCGAACTCACGTCTTTCACTTTCCGGGTGAGTACTTGTGCCTCTAAAATCTGTTTATGATTCATGCCAATTATTTCTGATAACTATGTGTAAGTGAAATTCGGAAGTTCGCGCCCCACTCGGCCCATTTTTTTTTATTACAGGAATGTAAGTATGTTTTTCAAATTTATTTGTTCTTACTAATTAATAATTTTTCCATGTCATGTTGTGGACGTCTTGGATCTATAATATGTAATTTGTAAACTATTTGTAAATAAATTAATTAAAATTTTGAATAACACGTACATGTCTCGAAATGAAACGGAGCGCACCGGAACGTTGTTCCGGTTCATCAAATCCTCGAGACTATCGCTCCGTTTTGTGGAAAATTTATAAATTGAACGGAAACATTCAATTCATTGACATAAGTAGATTGCGATTTTTTACTTAAAGTTAAATACGAAACGCACGGTTAGTATATAACAGAAAAATTTAATTCTTTTTAATATATTCCAAAAAAAAATAATTATCTAAACTCTGATTCGTAAAATTTCCATTTCGAGTGCTGGACATAGATCAGGAGCCTAGTACGTCAAATTCCATACATCTCCACCGATTAATACCAGTATCCACATTTTTTTTACCGGAATGATGCGCACGTGTTCCTTTCATAAAATCTAAGCCATCTCTGCAATACACACCAGATTTACAACTTGTTACCGTCTGCGCGTGTCCTTACAATCGTTTAATAGAAAGAAAGAATGATCCCCGGATGCTATAATACAATGCAGATATTTTGTCTTACTGTGAAAACCCAATAGGATATACCTACCGTGATAAGTTCCATGAACACTTGTACATTGTTGATTCACATAGCAATTTGAACCTGACCTAGCCTACATACATCAAAATCTCCACATTGCTCTACAAGTCAGCCCTGAACCTCTGACAGACAGTTTTGCCGATAGGCGAATAACTGGTTTACACAGCGAAAGGCAACATATTTGACTCCTTGCTTGCAAAATGATTTATTTGTTGATTTATCAACGCTATCAGTCATTTTCAACGTAGTTTTATTACTTTTCACACAGTGGTGTCAAATTATTTATCAACAAACAGTTCTCATACATAATTTTGAAAACACTCATGAGAAAATATAGCCAAGAGAAAAAATCTTTTTTGAAAAAGGTAAGACACCCGGCAGGAATCGAATCTGCGTCTCTTGGGTAACGCGCCCTGTGAATTACCAATATGCTACGACTGCCATGCTTAATGTGATACATTTTAACTATTGGCCTTTTTAATACCTGTTCATAAGCGCTCTCCAAATTGAGTTACGGTAGGCGATCGGTTTTTGCATTATAAATTGGGGCGCGATACCCAAGAGATGCAGGTTCGATTCTTGCCGGGTGTCTTACTTAAAAAAAAAAAGATTTTTTCTATTGGCTATATTTTCTCACGAGTGTTTTCAAAATTATGAATGTTCAATAGTTAGAATGGTACTTTATTAAAATCTGGTGAATTATTCGTTGAATAAAAGAAATAGTTAGTTAAACACTTATGAGTTTAATTATAACTCAACCCCATCGCCAATTTTAGAGCATACTTGGCACACAGTTGCATAAACCATGGATCACCTCAATGGGTTTACTGACTTGAAGTCCCGAGATACTGACTGGTTTTGAGGCCCCTCACGATGAAAAATAAAATAACCATAAATTCATAGTAACTACCAACGTAGTTATGACCTAGTAAATATCAATGTAGTTATTTCCTAGAATCATACTTCTTCTTATTTAGCTGGAGTATATGAACACCATACAGCGCCTGTAAGAATCCCAGCCGCTTGACAGTATTTTGCTTTATTCCAGGTTATGCCAGCATCCCATAGCTCTGCTGTATAAACTCTGTGGATAATATTTCAAGGATATCGGAACCCGATTGGCTTGAAGAACAGGCAAGCCAAGTTGAAGTTCTTTTCGTGCGTCCACAACACGTGGCCGAGCCAGATCCAATGTGAAATCAAATCAAATCAAATCAAATTTATTTATTTTACATATAATGAACATAACAAATTATGAATTCAAAGCGTTCACGACATGACATAAAATAAGTGTTAATCATTTTTAAAAATAAAAATACAGAGAAGTGTGAGTTAATAATACAATAAGTAATAAAATAAGAAATAAAATAAGAAAAGAAATAAAGTAAATAACAAAAATAACAAAATAAAAGTAGATGGAAGCACACAGAGTGAACTTTGACAGACCCTATCTTAAAAACTTATAAAGAAATGTCCACCTAAATTCACCCTCACGTAAGTGGAATATATCAATATCCGAAGCGATTTCATTAAACATGGTTATTGCCCTCCCAATTGGCATTACTAATGGCAGGTTAGTTCTGCACCGTGGGAGAACAAACAACGGATGTCCTCGATTCCTAAGGTAATTATCAGAGACACACAAGCCAACACCACCAATAATGGCAGAGTTCACATTTACGCCGCGTATAAGTCTGAAAAAATATGTAGCTAAATAAAGATCCCTTCTAAATTTTAAGCTACAGTATGTAAGCATCCCTAAGAGAAAATCAGTCGGATAGAGCCACGGATAATATCCATACAGCCGAAAGTAAAAATTCCACCATAAGGCCGTACTTCAACTGATGCGGGGCCCAAACGATAGACCCACTCTCAAGTCTGCTTCTAACTAAGGAGTTATAGAGATTTTTTAGTACCGTAACATCCTAAAACACCCGGGAAGTACGCAAGACAAAGCACAACATCTTTAGCGCCTATTTACAAATGGTATCTATATGACCACTAAACGTCAGTTTACTGTCGAACGTAACGTCTTTTTGCACTTAACATGATGGGAAGCTGTTTGGTTCGTTTTCTTATCTCTTCGTCACCCAATATCCGTAGCAAATATCTCTTCTCGAATCATATTCTGTCACAGTAATAATTATCAATATTGTATTCGACCCCTATCGCAGTGATTAGGGTAGGTATATATATTTGAATACATTTGCAAATCTTTCCATGCATGTAATAAAATTGAAAAGGGACGTTAATTTTGAGGAATTTGTAAGTATTTTGCCACCTTTCAATTATTGCTTTGAAATAAATGTATTTATTTAACAAACGGTTCGCACGAATAGAACTTATTACATGAATGCCATCACTGGCTTCATGTGCACTACTTAAAGATGGCTTCAATGAAAACGAGAAAAGTACTTAATAATCTTTTAAATGCTTATTACATTATTGTGTTAGGACAATAATTATCGTCAGTGAAGGATTGAGACATTTAAAGGCCTTCACGTCATGTAATATAATTTATGTTAAAGCCCACTAGTGTATTTGATGTGGGTCTTACAGTTTTTTAAGATGATAAATGATTTAAATGGATGTCTGATATTTTTAATTTATTGCCGATTTCATAAGTCATTGTTTTCAGTTACCGTTATTCTTTTGTTTTGATGTTTGTTCTAAAAATAGCATATAACAATGTGTCACACAATATGTCTCGCAATTTTAAAAAAATGTTTTGTTTATTTATTGATTAAAAAAATACACATATTTGCAGTGTAAAACCCTGGGGTTCCACGACAGATTATTTGTAAAACGCTGCTGTATAGCGCCACGCTGCCCCATACCTCAGTGATAGGTAGGAAACCAACCAAAAATCCTGGCTTAGGGGTTAACTTTAGGATGTGGGAGCCATGTCTATGTCTCTTCCAAAACATACCAAACACCGCAATCCCGGTCTCCCGATCTTCCTTTTACCTTCCTTGACTCTGTACTTGAGACACAGCCTGTACAATGGTCTTTCAACGTGTGAAATGAAAGAAGGATAAACATGGTGCACAAAACTAATGGGAATTGATTTACCATACCGAGCATGGTAGCAGTTGTAAAGCAAGGTTTACTTGTCCCCAAATGTTCCCCAAATCCCATAACACCCACGATGGCCGCGCGGCTTAAGCGTTGGCCTATTGCGTCGTGGGCTCCAGGTTCGAATCCTGGGTCTGGCAAGTACACATATTATTGTTTTTCAATTTTTGTATGAGTCAGAGTATGGACCTAATAGGTTGAGCAAGTGGCTGACATCCATTTCTCGTAAAAACAAAATCTGTTAATACAAAACCTCCACTCTGTGGAGGCTCATATATGATCCTATTAGGATCGGACATGGTTAAAGAAAAAAGAAAAAAGAAAAGAAATGTTGAATGCGCGTTATATTTACGTGTCAAACTTTAATGCATATTATGAAACAGACGTGAATATTGAAAACCTATTCTTTGATGTTTATTTAAGTTTATCCCATATTTTTCAACATTCGAGATCCGTACCCTGTTGAACTGGTACCATACCTGGTAGGGTAAACCGTTTCCCATTAACTGTACATCGCGTATATTTTTTTACCACGGTAGATTTCTATCATTATACAGCTCCAAAGAATTTTCAGAGACATTTAGATTCTTTCACAGTATTTGTTTTATAGAATTTTATCCGTAGTATCATACCATGATTTGAATTATTCATTTCTGCAAGGGTATTGACAGCAGAATTTCCCGTTTTACTTATTTCTTTGTGATATTATATTAACATATTTATAAGAAAAACAAAATACGCAGTATCGTGGTTTGTGTTCGACCTAAAACATACTATTAATAATGGTTTTCATCCTTATCCCTGCTAGTTCACATTCCTTAGATACCCTTTGCATATATAAGAGTGTTTAAAACATCCACATTGCATTTTGTGTTGTTATCATCGAAATATTTCTTTATAAATTAACATCTCATGACAAGTCAGTCACTAGTTGGGTTTGGAAAACCGGTATCCCAATATTTTTCTGTTAAACTTAAACTGTTTAACAGGACTATACATTTTTTGTTGGATTATGCGATGTCTGGTTTACTTCCGTTGCCCTTTAACGTCCTTGGTGACCAGCCATGATACGTGCAGATTTGCGAAATACATTATTGAAGGTATTTTCCTAAATAAAAATTAATCCAAATATTGTCGCCAGTCGTTTGCGGGTTTTAGAAGTTGTCAGGTGTGTTTTTAGACGTATCACAGATTTATTTAGGTATCTATATATATTTATTGGTAGA
Organism: Rhyacophila brunnea; assembly: GCF_057557595.1. Lineage (NCBI taxonomy): Eukaryota > Metazoa > Arthropoda > Insecta > Trichoptera > Rhyacophilidae > Rhyacophila > Rhyacophila brunnea. Next base: position 13,372,726 of record NW_028232893.1, on the reverse strand, counting down.
TACTATTTTATTCCATATAAAATCACGAATATTACGGTATTAATATCGGTATTCGTATTTTCATTTGGTATTCATAAGGTGGCCGCACGGCTTAAGCGTTGGACTATAACGCCGTGGGTCCCTGGTTCGAATCCTGGGTCTGGCAAGTACACATATTGTTTTTCAATTTATGTGTGAGTCAGCGTATGGAGCTAATAGGTTTTTTTTTTAGAATTATAAATAACCATGTCCCTGCTTTTTCGTACAAGGTGGTTGTTAGTAATTTTGAACAATCACAAACACCCAGGCTTTGAGAAAAACACATAAATATTGTGTGTCCTGACCGGGAATCGAACCCAGGAACTCTCGGGTGGAAGGCAAGCGCCTTACGCACTGCACCACGAGAGCCGCCTGGAGCTAATAGGTTGAGCAAGTGGCTGACATCCATTTCTCGTAAAAAACAAAATCTGTTAATACAAACCTCTACTCTGCGGAGGCCCATATGATCTTATTAGAATCGGACATGGTTTAAAAAAAATTGCAATCCCTAGTCACTAGGTCCACTATTGACTATAACCAGGCCGTAACACAAAACTGTAATCTTCAATGTGAGTATCAGTTTTTGATCTTAATTTGAATGCAAAAAGAGAAACTGTTTATAGAAAATGATGAATTTTGCATATTAAATCAATTGAAATTAATTTGAACGAAATATGCAATCGACAATCTTTATTTATTGCAAAATAAGCAAGCCCAGTTATTTAATAACTATCACTACTATCATAATTTGCAATTAAGTGCAACGGCCTGAAAATAGTCGGCTTTGGGTCAGTATACTGAATAATAATAAAATGGTGTCCTTGTGGAATGCAAGAGTCATATACTGACAATTAATAATTACAATTCAAAGCAAGAAAGTTATACCGAGGCCCGAATTTAATATATCATAAATTTTTTTGAATAGTCAAACCAGTTTTTTTGTTAAACTGTCAAAATGAAATTTAAATGTAGGTACACACTTGATACAATTTAAACAGTTGATATTATGTTTAAAATAATTGGACGCTGTTGCTATGCCGGTAAAGAATTAGAGCAGTGTAATTTCCTGGATTAAATCGGTTCTGCATAAACAGACCAAGTGACAAATTAAAAAAAAATAGTCATACACAAACTTACGGTAAAACTTCAAGTTAATTAAATAAAATTTTACTAGAACATACTACATATTATCTATGTTCATTTGAGTATAAATACTCTTCAGTGTTTGTCAAACTATTATAAACATTGTATTATTATTATTATTATTGTATATTGTAACATGATTTTGTTTAGGTATCATTTATAAAAGACTAAAAACCGATACACCTGAATCTAAAACGAACATTTTAATTTAGTTTCCCAAAACTTAAAAAAGACCCATAATTATTTAAGGCTATACTTCAGTTGAGGCATGGTCTAAAAATATTGTGACTGAGCGATGCGCGGATTGTGCAAATGATGCGAGCCGAACGAAATATAATTTGTCATAAAAATTCAACATGCGTCCTTTTAATGTTATGATTATTATTATATTCGTAATAATTATAGTAAATTCAGTGACATTTTTTCTTTTTCAAGTTCATGCGGAACGTTTTTTAGTCATCTTTACACGATTTAAGAATATATTCCTCCGACGCCATCACAAAACAAATTGACGTGCTCACACCTCGACTGCCAGTCTCCGATTGGCGACGACTGCGAAATTTCGTTACACCTACTGTTGAAAATTATTTGCCGTTTCACTTGTGTATGTTCTTAATATTAAATAAGGGTATGCCGATAATTTCAGGTCTCCAAACAATCTATTTTTTCTCAACACAACTTTAAATTTCTTCTTCTTCGGCCATAGTCGCCCCTTAGTTGGAGCATATGGACACCACACGGTGCTTCCAAGAATTCAAACTAGTCAATTATAAAAAGTTTTAATATTGTCACATCCAGCTTACTATGAAATATAATGTCAATCCTTTATTTGATTTCCGATATAAATAGTAAATATTACCTTTTACATATTGTAAACGATAAAAGATTTAATTTATTAATATTGAAGTCCACAGTGGAGTAATAATACAATTGAAATAATCACAAACACCCAGGATTTGAGAAAATCACATAAATGTATTGTGACCTCACAGCACAAGGAATAAAATCTGAAATCTCCCGATGAGAAGCTAATGCCAGACGCACTGAACTATCATATCTAATGCTATAACAATGTATTTGAATAGTACATAATATATTAGCTAAATAAATGGTTTCAAAATTACTTACAAGGATTTCACATTAATTTAAAATATGAGAAAAAATAATGGTACCTACAGTGACGTCCTGCATGATTAGACAGGCCATGCATTGCTTAAGGGTAGCTCATTATAAGGTGGTGGCACATCAGGGAAGGAATGCTTACAATACAATTTTTGTAAATAGTTTTGCAAACGTGGAGTTAACAATTGTTTCGCCCGTTGCGCTTTCGAACTGTATAGTGGGTTGCTGCCAAAAGTTGGTAAGTTGATAATTTAGGTATTTAGAGTTAACAACACAATATGTGTTTATATATAAATATATATGCTAGAAAAAAATAATCAAGGTCTTCCGAAATATAGAACATGCACATAAAGTACAAAGAAAATAGCATTATGCCTGATTTTAGAGGGCATACCAAACTTTTAAGTTGTAATTACTCCATAACATGATTTCAAGATTAACCAACTTTCACTATGTAGATGAGTACATAAGAATTTAAAAAAACTTAACACATCATCATTTAAAAATAATGAAATAACAAAATGTATGCATCTATTGCTAAATGAATAATTTAATATAATATATAGATGGACCCTTCTGAGGTATTCCTACCGAAAACGCTGGCGGTAGTTTCAGTTTGTTAAAAATGCGCGATTGCTAAGGAAATCAACAATTATAATTGATGTTATCTGGAATTATTATAGCTTTTTAATCAGCCTGCGTCACTTCTGTGCATTAGCCATGGTAGGTACACAGTTTAAAAACTGTTGATTCAATGTGCCAACGAATTTCCAAGAAAAGTTTATAAATCATTACGCAAACATTTTTAAGTGTTTTGAAAATACTTCAATAATTTAAAGTTAAATATGTACATTATCACAAATAAAATATATTATGATTATAAATTTCGCATTAAAAAGCATTATATTATATATCTATCAATTCTAATCTATCTAATCTAATCAAATTCAATTTATTACATGATTGACAGTGGGTTATATTAGTTATTTTTAATATATACGTGTTTATATTGCATACGTAAATAAAAGCTGATTGCAAGTCATTGGGTGAAGCACTTTCTCATTGCGCCCCGGACTGAAGTATCCTTCTACGGAGCGTCGGGCCTAGGACGGTTTGGCAGCGGGACAACTGGACGCCACGGAATTCGAAAATAAATAGACGTTAGGTACTTATAGGTACTTTAAAAAAATATATTTAATATTATTATTTATATTTAAATGATTATATTATGATTTAATAGTTAGTGAGAATGTAAATATGCAGACGTTAATAATGATTTAATCGTGCTTATGATTAAGTTCCAACGAAAAAAGAGTTTTTTATTTTATATAAAGCCTTAGGCATGGTAATTCTCAATCCGCAATAAAAATATATTATATTAAGAGTAAAATGAATTAAAACTACTAAGTAGTAGATAGAAACTGATTAAAATACCTCGTCTACGTTCTGTATATGTGTCTACGACAGTGCGGCGTCCAATTGTCCGGAGTCCAGTTGTCCCATTCCCGGAGCGTCGGACTACTAACATCTCGCTTGCATTATTTAATCGTATACAACTTATATATTGTTTACACATCTATTATCTCACTCAATTAAATAACTATATTATTATATTGTATGTATATTAAATAATATTTTTTATATTGCGGGGTTTTTTTTAAATATCTCAGTAATTCACGATCTTATAGCTGTCAAAAAACGGTTGGCATACCTATTTATATAAATAATTCGACCCTTTTCACTTTATATCACTGTTGCTTTCAGGTAGCGAATTATAAACTATACACAACTTTTCTTTCACAGTTTGAAAAGCGCTGCTTTACTAATCATTATACATAATAAATACTACTTCATCTTCAAACGGTAGTCTGCACTGTAAGTCCGTAATAATCCAAAATTTGAATTGAATTTGAAAAAACTTGATTTACGTGATGTAATTTATTGAATTGTTGCTATACTAAACACGTATATATGATAGTCATATATATCCTCGATTATATATGTTAATTAAGTTCTATATTATGTGAAATTTATTAACTTCCTTATGGTAGTCCATTCTGGATATCCTTTACAGCTTGAATCTTGTTTTTGTGAAATAATAAACAACCAATGATCTTTATTGGTGATGCAAATTAAACTGATTTTTTTTTATTGATGTAAAGTAATTTAAATGTCTAAAATTCCTTTCATAAAACGTCACAACTTTAAGCGCCTAATATATTATGATGCACGTTGCGTACTACCACGTGACGTCACAGTTAGCTGCCGCTACGGGGAAAATGTATATGTTTACAATGTTATCAGACTGATGCTTCCATCCCGTAGAACATTTTGAACCTTTAAACGAACATTTTCAGTTGGCAAAATCTACCAAAATCACCAGAACAAGAATGAGGTCACCTTACGAGTCACGCGTACCGCACTGTATCGATACCCACATGAGTCAATGAACATTTTTTTTATCATTTTATACATGCCTACACATTTTCGATTCAAGTGAAAATCGTGTGGTTTTTGTTTTTAGCGGTGTGCACTATGTGCTATTATCTATGGTCTGCAGGTTGGATTCTGTTCAAAATATTTTTTTTTTGTTTTCAATATTGCAAGTAATTTAACGTAAGCACACGTAGACACTGTTAAAATTAAATGAAATTAGCATGAATAATGAATAATAATTCAAAATACTAATAAATTAGAGTTGGCACTCTCCATCATTGAATTTAGAGAGGTGGTGCTCGTTCAAAATATTCTGCAAAATGACGAAACCATAGACTAAATTTGACGCCGTAATAGCGTGAAAGTAGGCGACGTGCATCTCAATATAATCACAAATTTAGTCTGATTATAATTGAATAAAAAAGTGATTTTTTTAGGTTTGACTGAAATATTGTGGTAAGGTTTATTGTATTTATTCAAATGTAAATTGCAAAATTTAAATATTCACAATATGGCATGCCATCTCACTTGATAGGTATATTATTTGTGTCAAATTATCTGTAACAAATGAGAGCAAATATTTGAAAATGTGCAAAAGAAAGTGACAGGGAGAAACGTATTAAACATACACGAACGCAAATTCTAAATTTGAAAAAATTGGAGGACTCGTTCATTATAATCATATTATAATAGAAAACAAATGAAACAGGCACTTATTATAGTTTGACAGATGCTTACAGTGCGAAAATAGCATATCGAGTGATTGGAGTATAGAAATTAGTGTTATACAAGAGATTTAAGGGTAATTATAATAGGGGTAGAGTGCTGTAACCTATTATAACCTTAGGCAACATACACAATCAATCAAAAAATAGGAACACTATGGATGAAAAAGAATCATCAGCTAAACATTGGCGCTTGACAAATGGAAGAGCTCAGAAATGGCGTTCTCGGCAAAGTCAGGAAACTAGAAATACTCTGCCAGACTGGTGCAGCAGTCCACATACAAATAATTGAGTCTGCAATACCCGAACAAAGACAGTAAAGCAGAATATACACGTAAAGGTTTGAGAGAGAAGGATACATGGAGAATACATAATATGAGATATTGACAGGTAATACTGCCACCTGGTAATATTGGCTAGTACCTATACTATATACGAGTAGCGCAACGTGGCATGGAAAGGTGCATGTTGAGCATAAGCGGAAAGATCACAAAATAAGCCAACGGATAAGGAAGCAGAAGCAGTCCGCGATGTGATAGAGGTCACTAAGCAGATGAAATTGCATAGGGCTGGTCATGTTGTGTGGACAAATGACGCCATACAGTGGTACCTAATGGGCAATAAACGCTCACAGGCACGCCCTAAAACCCTTTGTATAGACGAACTCATAAAGTTCGGTGGATGTATGTGGCAGCAAAGAACTACGGACCGAGAAGAGTGGATAGAGCTACGGGAGGTCTTCATCCAGCAGTGGATCGACCCTGGTTGATGATGGTGATGATGATGATATACTATGTATAATTATAGGTACGTAAGGCGATAGAGTAGAGTTAAATTTTTACTTGTTTTTTTATATAAAGTTTAATACAACTTTTCTGTTTTGTCATGTTCTATTTTGTCATGACTTGTTTTGTCATGTCCTGTTTTACCATGTCCTGTTTTGTCATGGAGCCAAGTGAAACAGTGATAGAAAAACCCAAGTTTGAAAAGATCACAGGGTTGTATTCCAATCTTATTGAAAATTGAACCAGGAACACCGGTATAAGAAGCCGACGTCGTATGCATTTAGGGTAGAAAAAAGTGAGATGATAATACACAATATAAGAAATGCGTGTTTTAATATATAGAATATATATTAAAATATATATATATTAGAATATATATTATAATATATAGAATATATAGAATATATACTAAAAAAATATATATTATATTACTGTTTCATGTTTCTTAGTGATTATGTCAGTTTTTGTCTACTTAACCGCCTGTTCTTTTCTTTACTATTTAATATTTTATTCATTGCATAATGTTGTACTTTTACTGTGTATTGTGGTGCATTGGCCAATTGTTCTTATATCATTGTACTCTTGTCTGAATAAATAATTAAATATCAAGTACAAATGAGTACACAGAGTAAGCTTAACAGATTCTATTTCAAGAATTTATAAAACAACACTCACATATCTCCAAACTCACGCAAGTGGAACATATCGGATATTTATCCGAAGTAATTCGGTTAGATATGGTTGTCGTTCTCCCAATTGACATCATAAATTGCAGGTTAGTTTTGCACTTGAGAGCAAACAATTGATTCTTAGTTTATATAATGGACTGATAACTTGGTATTCATTCACATAGCGCCCTAAAATCGTTGAATCTATTGAAATTTCTTATCTAAATAACTTTTACAACCAACTTATCAGGGAACACAGATCAACACTAGCATTGGGAATAGGTATTTTCTCTGTGTAGATACTTTAATTTAGCTCAGACGTAAGTAAGCTGTCTTGTTACGTAAACTGAACATGGTAACGTAATATAATCTGGAATATTTCGATAGATTTAATAAAATATAAAGTTTCATTCAAGCCTACAAACAATCCGGGTATATTGAAAATTATGTATTCACGTGTGACCACATCTTAACATACAATCTGTGATTAAAATAAGCAATAATTGTTTAACATAATAATTATATTATAATCTATAGTTCATTTAGGTACACATACATTAGGAGATAACAGTAGCTGTTAGATAACTTCCCCATTTTAAAGAGATACTAAAAAGTGTGTAGCCACCACGCAGAGCAAAACTTAATAAAAAATTAAATATATAAATACATCATATAAATTTTATTATAAAAAATATTATGGAAGCTTTATTTTCTGTTTTTTGACTATAAAGTGTCTTCAATATTTTTTTTTCATAATAAATACGTGTATCTGTATTATAATCAGTTCATCTATTTGTCAGGAAAGTTCAATGCGTTTGTTAGCAATGTTTTAAATTTAAAACCTCTATATAGTTAATTTTCAGGTTCGTTTACGTCTGAATTGAATACCTACTAATCTCTTCATATTATATTTTCGCGCCTTGATACCTACTAATTTATAATATTTCGTGATGAATTTCGATCTCACATCCCTTCAGGCTATTTGCGATAATGAAGTAGGTGTTATATTATTAATTATCCAGTATTTAATTGGTAGAAATCCATTTCACAAAATGATAATAAATATAAAGTAATTTATCTTAATTGTATAATATAGTCTTGATAATAATATAACAACCTAAATGGCTATCGATTAATAAACCAATCTGTAGAATTTAATTTAATTTATATTTTAATTTTATGAGAAAGTTTTACTAAAAGTGATGCATTCATATTTAGCTGAGAGTTATGGAATACTACCAAGTAAATGGTCATTAAATCAATACAAAGATCACCGATTCGAGTAATCCGATCGATATTATACTGGTTCTCAGGTGTGACATTGGCCCAGCGAACGATTGTCGACCAGTGGTGAAGGTGCGGGTGGCATGAGGTCGAATCCAGCCGCGGTATAAAAGCTCGCCGTCTTACAAACAAAGGCACATACTTCCAAAGACACCGAGTGGCGAGTTCTGTCTGATTCCAGCAGCAAGCGCCTACTAGTTTGTGCAACCCTTTGACGAGAGAAAATCGCAAAATGAACTCAATGGTAAGTCGGAGAGAAGCCATTTTTGTTTTTGTTCGGTTGTCATGGTGATCTACATGACGTGAAGTGCACGTGTTTATCGCAGTTGTAAAACATATCTACCTACTATGAATTTAATGGGAAAACAAAAAAAATACAACCAAACGTCAAAACATTCTAATTCGAATTTGGAAAATTCGTCATGAAATGAAGATAATGGCATATCATTTATTATGTTGTGATATTATCATTTTAAGTGCCACAATAATTGAATCAGTCAAATACGATGTGGATTTTATAGTGTTTCTATAAAATGCAAAGATAAAGCTTCAAGAATGTCAGATAACCATCATAAATAATGAATCAATAAATTCTGGAAATTATAGAGACGTCCTTATTAATTTATTGTGAAAAGTGATAATTTTTCAATTACAAAGAAGGACAAAGAAATTAACTAAAGATTCATTGGCAAGAGTTAAAAAGTTTTTTTGTCTAGGTTCAAGTAATTTAATTTTTGTTTATTATTGTCAATTTTAATAATGATCATCACACATATTATTGTCTATTTTAATATGACATTATCGTTGAATGTGTCTTCAGCTTGAGAGTTAAAGTATATTAAGCCGGTCCTGTGGGTCTATTCTATACTTATCGAACACTAAATTGATAAATAGTATCAAACTTAGGGTAGGTTTGTATCAAAATATTAGCACATATTGTAACAATTACACGAAGCCGGTTTTTATTGTTGCAATAAGTGCGATATTTTAACAGCAGCAAGATAGGTGCTGTTAAAATATAGCACTTATTGCAACAATAAAAACCGGCTTCGTGTAATTGTTACAATAAGTGCTAATATTTTGATACAAACCTACCCTAAGTTTGATAATATTTTTCACTTTATCACTTTAGCGGTCGATAAGCATAGAATTGACCCACTATCGATATTAAATTATGTGTATTAATTATTATATTCTGTGTTTTATTTTAAATAACTAATAATTATTGTATTATTTTGTAAATCTCGTTAAAAATGGTTTCTTTTATCAATGTTAGTTTTTAATTGGAATTATTTTTTAATGATTTAACTACGCGCATGATTATTTATTTCTTTATATTGTCTACAAGTCCATAGTTGAATAATTGATATTTTAACTGAACGAAATAATTAGTTAATGTATTGCAGATATATTGACGGAAACATTGGTTAAAATTAAAAAGATCAATTATTTTGTTCACTGTCAACGTAGATGTGCAGATTGCGTAAAGAGCTTTTTGAAGAGTCACCCAAGTACCCCTTAACTCTGATAATATTATCATTTTTGCCTTAATTTTATTTGTTGTTAACCCGTTATGTTTATTTTCTTCCTGCTTCTTTGGAGTCATGGCGTTACTATGGTGACGTAAGTCAGGATTAGCATTGCGATGATATAAATATTTAAACTTCAATACATTTAATGTAGACATATACAGCTGATAATCTATTGCTGATTGCGTTATTACGAATTATAAAAAAAAATACCCAGTGATTAAATTATTGGAAAAGATATTTATCACATTATAACGATGAAACACGATTGTATACCAACGTAATAAAATTATTATTAATTATCTGGCTTAAAAATTAGTGCAATAATTAATTACACATTTTCTTGAAATACCATCAAAAATATCTTTATATTCCTTCTAGAAGAGCCATACGTAATATACAAAACATACATAGGTTTTTTTTTGAGATTAAAAAGTTCTTAGACGCTGATAATTTTTAAAGAAAATCGATGATTTTTGAGTAATGATACAATGATTATATTTGTCCCGGTTTAATTTCAAGTTTAATTTATAGATCTTATAACATCACCGTATATCCATATAATTATCAAATACCGCATCAAATAATTTTGGACTCATCTTTAAAAAGGTCATAAAAAAATCTGAATTTTTACCCCTTCCTCTCCCTCGAACACCTGGTCATAAAATGTTTTACCTCTCATTCGTTAAAAAAACAAAATCGTTGAGAATGATCAATTTCAGTACCTACATAGAATATTCTCACGGAATACAATATTATTATTCATAGAGTAAATATTTTTTAGGTTTTATAACGTAATATTTTCTACAACCCCCTCTTCCCATCCTCTTTGTCACATTAATTATATTAGATAATTATAGCAGATCCCCCCTTAGGGCGTGACGTCATATAATATTATGGATGATCCTTCATTGTACATTCAACTAGGCTTCTTCTATCTTGCCTTTCCCTACATATTGTACCCACTTATTCAAATTACTCTACGAAGCATATATTTAGGATTACATTAAGATTTATGTCCTGGATTCAAATTATATTAATTGAAAAAATGTAATTAATTATCATCACATTTTCAAGGGAAAGATTTATTAGTGAAGAATATTTTTTATCTCGCGGGAAATTTTAGCGCTTTTGTTGTTTGCTGTAAAAGTTTAAAAATATATGCCATGGAGAAAAGTTCGTACACTTTCCATAGATATTATATTATTATCATATATCGACTTTTATAAATATGTTTGATGGGTAGGTAGTTTTAATTAAAACTGGAATTAAAATTTCTTATAATATAATAAATATATTATAATGTTTAGAAAACGAGTCGTAGTTCAAGCAATAATTTATTATTCATATGTAAATAATTTTGTCCCATTAAAAAACATATTTATTGTGGTATATAAGTCAATAGCGTTTACTTCTAAACGATCAAAATTTAATAGATGATCTTGCAAAAGAATTTTGTGGAAATTCAATAATTAAATCGAAAACTTATTTCAATTCTGATATTGTTACTTTGTACCATATGTAAACATTAACGTTATTAATAATTCATCTTTGGCCTTAAAAAGTCCACCCAATAATTTAAAAAAATAAGATGTGGGTGATTTGACATTGTGGAAAAAAACCGAATGCGAGGGAATAAAACAAGGTTTCAAAATAAAATTAATGGCTGTTCGCAAAGTAATAATCAATCACGTACTTCCTGAATTTTGAATTTAACGGCATCTTATTTATTTCATAATATTATGTGATTTATTCAGTCAAGTATATCTATTACAAAACAACATCAATTATTTTAAATAATTATTCATACATGGCAACTTTTTCCTCACACAAAATTTTCATTTGTCTTCAATTTGATATTATTTCATGTGGCTCTCCAATAATGAGTATTTTAGATAAAATTTGTAAATAGATAGGTACTTTAAAATATTTTAAATGCCGTGTTACATGGGATAAAAAAAATAATGTTGGCAGTGCTGTCAGTCCGATATCTTCAATGCTAACTTCAATTGAATTTTATTCATTTCCACACCTATACAATTATTAGATCTCAAGTAATTGCGATTATATTTTATTTAAATTGCGTAAATCCAGTCTTGTCTACCCTGTGATTATTATATTATTAATTTAAATCGATATTTTGCAGCAGGCCGGCGCGTGTCACATAACCTTGCTTTCATTTCCCGGCATTTTGAATTTTCTAGCCACGCCTGTGCATATAGGACGATCGGAATTAATAATAAATTTATTACAGGCCGAATGTAACTATCTCATGGCCGATGGGAATTCTTTATTGTATTTTTTTTTCATCTGCGGATAAATTCAAATATGGAATCGATACCTGTCATAGACAAATAAATTGATTATTAAGAAGCCCATTGAAATGAGATTAAGTGAGAGAGCTGACGTAATTATTATTTAACAAACAATGACACTAGATCACGTTTATTTAATAATATTTATGACTTCCTAGTTACTTACCACCTATACGACTTATGACATGATATATTAAACAAGACAACAATCATATGTTTGATTATTTTGATAGGTAGCAAAGATTATGCCATTGTTTGACGGTATTCTATCTCATCAAGAGAATGAGATGTTTGATACGTAAATATGTTAATTTTGACGTTGTTATGCAATAATAGAATAATGACTACTATGACAGCTGCCAAATTAATTTGACATCCTCTCTGTATAAATTATCACGGGGATATTGACGGATGGATGGATGGACGGATTGGATAGTGACACCCTCGTCGGGTATATTCATGGCCACTACAAAGGGGAGGTTCTAGCCTGGGGGCCCGGCATGGCGGATCGATCAGCCAAGTGAGATAAACACACATCACAAGATTGCACTAATAGAAAAAAATATCGCCTGCGGCGCTATTTCACTTCGAGCAAGCTGGCATTTAAAATGATGTGATTGGGCGATGCAATGTTTGATTATTGCTTGTCGTTATTCGACGAGAACTCCATAAATCAAGTGGACGTATTAACACAATACGAAAAATATCCTTAATTTTAGATCGTCACACTGTCTTTAACCTTAGCGATAGATAGGGGGGGGGGGGATGCCAAAGATTCTAGTCTGAGGACCCTCTTCGGGATGTGGGGGCCATGGGCATATTACATTATATATTTGTCTTGATTTATCTGTCTATAACGCAGCCGTAACACAGTATAGATATTCTTACAAAATGTAGATTCTTCAATAATAGAAAAGGACATAAAAACTGACAAAATAATGGCACTAAAATGATCATTGTTAAGTATATTAGATTCATTGGATCAAGTTTAATCAGACCTCGAAATGAACCGGAGCGCCGTTCCGGTTCATGAAATCCACGAGGTTATCGCTTCGTCTCGTGAAACCGAGTTTACCGTCTGATATAGGAAGGCCATATTATAACAAGAAAGTCTTACACGCTCATTTTTATAAAATATAAATGATATTAGAAAAATATGTTCATATTTTCGAAAAATTGTCGAGTGCTCCGGTTCGTAAAAAAAATCCAATTGGAGCGTTGAGTTTAATAATATATTATAATATTTTGAAGTACAGATAATCTTTATGGAATATCGTCATCAGTCTGGGTTGGGATTACTCATACTGTATGAAAGTTTCCCAATATTGTTCATTCTACTGTCTTGGTCCCTACGTAGCCACGTACATTCATCGATCCAACGAGTTTAAGGGCTGGCCTTCCACCCAAAAGCTCTGGGTTCGATCCCAGTGAGGACACAATATTTATGTGTTTTTTCAAAGACTGGGTGCTTTTGAAATTACTAACAACCACCTCGTACGAGAAAGCAACGACATGATTATTAATAATTAAAAAAATAAAAACGGGTTTAAGGGCATCTCTGCAGTCGTTTAGTGCTCCTTGGGTACCACTATAATAATATTATGATTGTATTTGTCCAGCGGTTGTCCAATCGTCGGCCTCGGCGACTCTTGTTTGATGACTTAATAATATAGTAATATATGAATGGATATAAATAAACAATCATGCTAATATAATATAAGTGCATATATTATTATAACTATTATACTCACAATATAAAAAATGGGTCATAATTATTACCCGCATGACAGTCCAATATGGGCTTTGGCTACCTTTAGAAAACGTTTTCTGTCTGATTTTTTGGCTTAGTCTCAAAGATCCTGCGTCTCTTTTTCTTTTCCTGTCTATTGAATACGAGCCTCTTGGGTGGTTGGGTGTCTTCTATTCTGGCTTGCCCAATGGAGTCACCTCACTCTCACGAGTCTCACGTGTAAGACGACATAAACGTTACTGCTCTATAAACATACCGCATGAGCGGGATGCTTGATAGTTTTGACAGAACATAATATTATGACGTATTAGAGCGACGCCGAGTGAGAGATAACGATGCGATAGGCTTTATGTAAGTAAGAGCATTCGGTAATAATAACGGTAAAATAATTTAATTTACCCTCTGTAATTCGTGCGTAGTAGAAGAAATTGAAATCTGCGCAAGTTCAAGGTTAAGGTTTTCTACTAAAGCGTATAGTTCGTGGTTGTACAGCAATTTCACTGTCTGTTTTCTTATCAATTTGACTCTTTTGAGTTATACGTATACTTATAAATTATACGTTTTACCACTCCTAATCTCCGGACTCCTTCTTCATTAAGCATTTGTCACGTGTTTTTGAATGAGCATAATGGATAAGTAAATTTGAATTCCAATTTCCATTATGTAGCCAATCAGATACATTACAATTTTTATTCATAAAATAGTATAGGCATTATTTAAAAAAAAAATACATATTGACAAATATAATATGAATAATGAATATATAATCAAACCCGAGGACCATGGCTTTAGAAGCGGACGTTGTGTTACTATTTCACCTTCAAAAGTGGTTAACATGCAATATAATATTTTGTTATCATGCAATATAATTATGGTGGGACAATTTAATCATGATCATGCGCAGATGTGATGTATTTTACTGCGCATGAATTAAATATTATCGCGAATTTGTTACTACTATGGTTTCTATTCCCGAATTTACTTACATCAAGCCAATTGGATCACTTTCTTTCCCTCGGCGCCGCTCAGAATATGACTTATTTTTTGTCAAAACTATCGAATGTCATGTTAATGTTTATAGTTTTTGAATAAGTTTGTGGTGTAATTATCCGGATATGAAAGTTTGTATTAGACTGCATTGAAATAAATTAGAAATAATATACGGCCACGAGTAAGGAATCATTTTTTTAGTGAAAATAAATTCTAGTATCTATCGATACTAAGTATCAATATTATTTCTTTCAATAACACATAACACATCTCTAGCCACAAGATATATCACCTACCAACTTACAAAAAAAAAAAGTTGTAGAAAAAATGTCATTAAAGTAACTGGATGGTTTTTTTCATAAAGAAGTTGTACACCTCGCTTTCGATTCATTTTTTTTTTTGTAACCTGTCAAGTGACTTGTACTTTTTTTTGAAATTGGACAAGCTTTTGAGTCGGTGGTATTGATCTTAAAAAATAGTCCAAGGTTGTGTGAAGGCGGTTCTAGAATAATTTTAAGGCGTGCATTTCAAATTAGATTGAATTATTTGATTACTTCAATTGCCCACTGTCATTTGTGTGTTATAGTCTATGGAATGACAGACATTTTTTCATACGTAACACTCAGATTACCTATTAATTCTGTGTTATTTTATTTACGTATAAATATTAAATAATGTTGTTTTGTAGAGAATTAGATAAATAATAAATATAACCAATACATGGGATAAATAATAATATATTCTTTGAAATTTACTAGTACAGACAAAAAGTCCGGATAGGGTTTCTAAGTAAAGACAATTTTCGATACTAAATCTGAACATATTATTATAAAACTATTTGGATGGGATTCTATTATGTTACAAATTGATCCGCTAGAAATGATGTTATTTGGTTGAAGGTGGAGAGCTAAGTGGAAATATGGGATGACAGATAAAACTTTATTTCCATAATGAACATTTATACAATTACAGGAAGGATATGGACACATCAAAAGCTAAAAACGGATATATTAAATATGCTAGATTAGTTTACAATGAAGGGCCAACATTTATGGCTAACAGACGGAAATTGTGACTGATAATTGTAATATGTCACTACAAAGTTTAGTCATCTATCCCCGAATTATTATTGGTATTTTTTGTCTATACTGTGCCTTAAATTGTCTAATTTATAGCTGTTTAGGAGTGCGTGGTATTAATGTTTATGTACGTAATTAACATATTTTTTATTGTCGTTACAGATCGTATTCCTTGCCGTCGCGGTGTTCGCCGCCCCAGCTTTGGCCGCGTGGGGACCCCCCAACGGTGGATATGCGCAACAGATAGTCCCAGCCAACATCGCCCTCAGCGCTGACGGACACAACATCCTCGATACCCCCGAAGTAGCTCAAGCTCGCGCAGCCCACTTCGCCGCCGTCTCCCAAGCCCAAACCGCCGCTGCCACCCAGAACGGAAACGACGACGGATCATACGACAAGCGTTGGGAACAGGAAAGCGAATACCAAGGTGCTCCCCAATGGAACGCTGCCCCAGCACAAAACCAATGGAATGCCGCCCCTGCCCAACAGTGGAACGCCGCTCCTGCCCAACAGTGGAATGCCGCCCCTGCCCAACAGTGGAATGCCGCCCCAGCTCAAAACCAATACAACGCTGAGCCAGCTACCAAAAGATGGAACGGTCCCCCTGCCAACATCGCTCTCTCCGCTGACGGTCAACGCGTTCTCGACACTCCTGAAGTAGCACAAGCCAGAGCTGCCCATCTCGCCGCTTACGCCAACTTACAATCAGCTGCCCCTGCCGCCCCCGCTCAACAGTGGAACGCCGCCCCTGCCCAACAATGGAATGCCGCCCCTGCTCAACACCAATGGAATGCCGCCCCTGCCCAGCAATACAGCGGTGCACCAGCCCAACAGCAATGGAATGCCGCCCCCGCTCAGCAATACAGCGCTGCCCCAGCCCAGCAATGGAATGCCGCCCCTGTCCACGCTCAGCCCGCCCCCGTCTGGCAAGGAGCCCCATCTTGGCAGTCTGCCCCAGCTCAAAACAAATGGGCCAACGCACCTTCCCAGATCCATCTCTCCCAAGACGGACAAAACATTTTGGACACCGCTGAAGTAGCTCAAGCTAGAGCCGCTCATTTGGCCGCCCATGCCGCCGCTGCCGCCGCCGCCCCCGCTCCTTCCCACGGAAACCGTTATTAAGCTCCTCAGCAACATTCCTGCCAACGACCCTATTAGCCACAATGTGATAAGTAGATTAGACTATTGAATGCGAGGTAACCCTCGAACGGTGTGACCCGAGCGGGGGGAGGTCTGCTCCGACCCCCGCCTCCTGTCGGTCGGCCGGGGTCGCGCGCTAGTCCGCGAGGATCGCCTCCCACTTTTGTATTATACTATTTACCATCTCTTAATGTATTGTATTATATTATTTGATCACTATATAATATTTAAATATTATTTTATTCCTTATTATTTTTGTGTTTGATGTGATGTCTCTCTTTTGTATGATTTATTTTTATTTTCTTTTGTGTTGATTTTTTTTAATTTAAAAATTAAAAAAGATATGGAAAGTATGTCAATTAAAGCATTTTTTTTCAATGAAATATGTATTTTTATTTTAACTTATAAACATAATAAGCTTATTATGTTACTATTGTGAATACTTGAATATACTTCAACCGCTTCTACATTAGGGCCCATCAGGTCTATTCCAACTACGTAACACCATAACACTTAATAATACCAATACATGTTGTGCTTTTGGGAGAGATCGTGCGGTGTCGCGCTTGCGCAGAACGCTATCAATTGTTAACATCACAATAGCATAGCTCGAACGGTTATCTAATATCCATACAGCTGTTAAAAGTGTTATCTATTTCAAACTAAACGCATAGAATACATCATAGCATCTTTATCATAATTTTGGAGCTCACTTTTATGTAGAAATATGCCAGGAGATGCGCTATAACTGTGAAAAATGAAGAATTTCGGATTTTCTTCGGAGTAAAGTCTAAACAACTTGTAGAATTTTTAGGAAAGTTGGATAATATGTCATTATAATGACATATCTTTATCATCTCAAAAATTAACATTTTTTACGAGTATATTATCATTAGAAGAAAAAGGTTGTATTAAAATTCATTTTTTTAAACATAATATCATAACATACATCCGTACCTACTCAGTGAACTTATTAAAAAATTTAAGAAAAATTTAAAAATTTAAGAAAAAGAATATATTATCAGCATCCGAAGCGATTTGGTTGAACAGAGTTATTGCCCTCCCAATCGGCATCACCAATGACAAGTTAGTTTTCCATCGTGAGAGAACACAAAACAGTTGCTCCCGATTTCTAAGATAGTTGTAAGGGGCACACAGGTCAATGCTACCAAGAATACACTTTTTAAATACTTACTAGACACCAAATCACTGAGACCTCCAACCTGGCCTCGGTCGGTCGCGAAGCCGCCGAAGCCAGGTTCCATTTAACTGAAAAATCATGCTAAACTACAGATAGCTACAACATATAAAGGGGATAGGCCATAAATATCGCCTAGGTGGCCCAAAAAATATAGCACATACCCTAAGTAAGTAAGTAGCTACCAAGAATGGCAGAGTTCTCATTTAGACCGCGTATAAGTCGGAAAAAATACGTAGCCAAATATAGATATGTTCTAGCATTTAAACTACAGTATGAAAGCATACTCAAGAGAAAGCCATATGATTAAAGTTTCGGATAGTATCCATATAACACTATAACCTCAAGTAAAAGATTCTCAAAATTTTCTTTTGAACTCGCTCCACCATAATGTCATCGTTTGAAATTGAGAATAATTCCAGATTTTGGTACTTTTGTCAATACGCGCATTAAATCTTTAATTTTATTAAAAAAATACATTGCATATAAGTATATTATAAAAGTAAAATGTATTTGGCGAACTATTTATTGGACTTTGCAATTGACTAGTTATCTAGGAGAAATTGTAGTATTTTACGATTTGTAGAATTAGACATGATAAATTTAATGTTTTTTGATGGTTATTTTATTTTTATCTTAAGGTTTATTTTCTCTATTCCGTAAATACATAAATAGTTAGTGAACTAGATTAGAAACTTTAAAAATTATGATTCATTTATAAACTCTATTATAAAATTTACCAAATATATTTTACCATTTATGATATTGTTAAAATTTAAGGTAAAGTGCACTTGGGTGACAAAAGCTTTTCCCTTTCATTTCGGTACACATTTTAGACATTACCAGAGGATGTAGTTTGCAATTTATGTATCTTGTAATTTTTCTTTACATTGACAAAATATAATATATAGGCCAATGTGACGGTGCTTTCCAGCAAAGTAACCATCAAGAATTTACTGGTGAGGGTCAAAGTGGTAATCTCCATTTGCCACGCCTTTGTCCGAGGCACCCCACTTTCTGTGCACAGTTTCGATCGCAACATCCAGTGTCATCATCCATTATTACTAGGATAGCGCCCAGTTTTGTCATTAATAAAGTAGTAGACTTTAGTAGACTTTAGGGTATATGGTTCTCTGATACTAGCTTAAATATAATACTCGACACAAATAATGCACCTAAATAATAGAGTGGGTCACAACCATAGTAAGACAAGTCCTTTCTAGTTATTTTTGAGTTAGCTATGTTCAAACACAATATTTAAGTATTTCTGATTCTGATGTATGATTGCAATTCTGAAGTGTTATTTTGAGTACATTTAAGTTGTTATGTAAGGGAAATCATACCCTTAAGAAATACTCAAATATTATGTTTGAACCTAGCTTACTCAAAAATAACCAGAATGGACTTGGTTCACTATGCTTGTGAACCACTCAATATTATCGTATCCGGAAATTTGTACGTAAACAGTTCACCGCAGGACACTTATTCGTGCGCCGCAGTACGTGAAACATGAGTTCGTGTAACATTTAATCAAATGACGAGTTATTCGTTGAACATTTCATCGTGGAATACATTTGTACGTATGCTACAACATGTGGACATGTCTTTACTAGGTTAGATTAGGTTAGGGTTAAACTAATTGGAACAGTACTATTTGCAAACTATCGCCGCATTTTGTAAGATACGTATTCCACGGTGAAATCTTCAACGAAGAACTCGTCATTTGATAAAATGTTATACGAACTTTACTCATGTTTCACGTACTGCAGTGCACAAATAAGTGTCCCACGTTAAACTGCATACGTACAACTTACACGTAACCCAATATTATAATAATATTATTATATAAACCATCACAGGATATCCCTAGAAGTCTAGGACGATTTGGCGCCGGGACTACTGAACGCCACGCAATTCGAAATTAAATAGACGTTAGGTACTTATAGGTACATAAAAAATATATTTAATATTATTATTTACATTTAAATTATTATATTATGATTTAATAGTTGGTAAGAATTTAAATATGCACACGTAAATATTGATTTATTCGTGCATATGTTTAAGTTCCAACGAATAAAGAGTTTTTTTTATATAAAGCCTTAGGCATGGTAATTCTCAATCCGCAATAAAAAAACATTATTTTAAGATTAAAATGAATTAAAACTACTAAGTAGTAGATAGAAACTGATTAAAATTCCTCGTCTACGTTTTCTATACGTGTCTACGACAGTGCGGCGTCCAATTGTCCTGGCGTCTAGTTGTCCCATTCCCCCCTAGAAAAGTTGAAATGGGATAAGTTCATCCTACCTTCCCCACGTTTGGTGCCTTGGTTTGTAGTCTCATTTGATGAGAAATGAGCTTAAGCTGATACTGAGGCTAAGAACACAACACTCAATGAGTAAAAGATTTGATGTCCTAATGGAAATAAGCGATTCGCAGCTCTGCGATAAATGTGATGTTTTGGAGGATTTTATACATTATAGCAGTACAATGCCCTAAATATGAACGACGCCGAGTACAGCTGCGAATTACGGACATCTTTGAGAATGTCAATGAATTGAAAGGTGCCCTCGCATTGGGTAGCATGGAAGAGCTTGGTAGAATTGTGAAATTCTTAAACATAATAGGAGGGAAGGCCTGAGCATCGGATCCTCTTCCAGATGGGAAGAGGCAATATGCCAGCGAGTGGCAGTCAAAACTTTAGTAAAATCATAAAAAAAGACCATTTTTATTGTAGTACACTCACTAGGTCGCTACAAGGGCTGCCTTAAGGGCGGACGTGCTCAGCGTGGGCCAAATGGAGCTTTTTTCTATTTTCAAAGCATGATCCTGGACATACCTTAAACGTTGTTGATAATCTATTTATATAATTTTGAAGCCTTATTATCCATTATATTTATTTTAAACATTTGATGACTGCATAAAGTATTTTTATTACATAAAATAGTATTATTTTAAACCTCTCGTTCTAATGTTTCAGAATATAGTCATATTTCAGTACATAAATGTGCAGTGGTGTTAAGATTTTTTACATTTATTAATTTTTAAACGGATTTATAAAACCATCAGTATAATTTATATTGACATTATTATAGTGAAATATTTACGATAAAAAGTTATATTGATAATCTCTGGGATCCCAAATTTGACAAGAATTAGGCATTTTATTATTCAAAAAATGGGCAAGATTAACACATTTGAAGGTAATTCTAAAGATACTAATTATAAGCTATGTGTTTGACCATTCAAATGTGATAAACATCCTACGAATAATGATTGCTTTATAATAATTATTGACCTAAGAATTAGGTAATGTTTTTTTGAAATACGCCATTTCTTTTGGCATTCCCCAGTGGTTAAGCTACAACATATGGCCGTAGCCATAAATTGACAAACTATAATTGAAGTAGGGAGTAAAATGATGTTAACGCGCGTGTTTGAACATGTACCTAACCGATTTTTTTTTAAATGGTACGTAAAAGTCGTACAGAAAAGACTTTTATTACGAATTCGTAGTTTTAATGTTTTTTTTAATAATTATTTAAAAAAAGATCGATTTTCATTTACAACTTGAAATCTTTTATATTTATATCTATTTTTTATTTAATTTCTAAAATAAAAAGGATTTTAAGTTATGCAAATTTATATTTTTATATGAAAAGAGAATTAACCGTGTTCATTGTTAGTGTCCTGACGACCTAAAAATATGTCGAAAGTTATCAGTAGATAAATAATGTACCTACCTATTTACTTAACATATGGATAATACTTCAAGGCGTGAGAATTAGATATTTTAAACTAATAAATGGGTTCCACTGAGTTAGTGTGAATTATTACCTTCTCACTACCTACTGATTATAATATTATTATGTCAAGAAGACGATAACGCCAATAAGTTTCAAAATAAGGAATATTTAAAAAAAGTTTATAGATCCAGTTTATGTACATATATATACTGTCACCATTTTAAAATTTTGATGTATTATTTCGGTCTAACTAACAAAATGTTTGACGATGGAGGAGTTGCTAGCCACCTGATCGTAAAAATCTTTACCTGCAGGGATATTCTAATATAGGTATCACTTAATTCAGAAATAAGTCGGCTTTGCTCCAAAATCAATAATATAGAGACACATATTATAATATTATGTCGAATTCAGGCAGTTAATTATCCCGGGAAGTTAACTGTCAGGTGTGATATTTTTAACAGGGCCGCTCATGAGTACGTTAACCACAAGCTGTCAAATGTCGTTGAGTAGCACAGTTAACACGTTATACTTGATTCCAAATGCATCCAATTAGAATCTCCAATTTGATAAAAAAAGTCGAATTGGAGATTCTAATCGGCTGCATTTGGAATCAAGTAAGACGCAGGGATGTTAATAATTATTGTCGATAACCGCCTTGTTGATGGAATTGGTATCCATATATATCGTATATATATGATATCCGTGTTATTTTGGAGTAAAAAAATTGCGGGAACGTGTTACCTATTTAGAATAGTCCTGCTACCCTCAACATTATTTCATGACAGTCGAGACGGAACCGGTAGTAAACGCGTGATATTTTAAAATCTGCTCGGAACGTAAATTCATATTTTTAAACAAATGGAATCAATTAATTTTGCTACTGGGCGGTAATAGCGCCTGTACACGTGCATGGAATTACTGTCGGTAATCGTGATTATTTAAAACTATCTTGACAATAATTATTTACACGTAAAAGTGCTGACTGTCTCTCCAATCTCATTCTTCAAGAGTAAGCGACACGCGATGTTGTCATTTTATAGTACTATTTTGACAAGACGTATTGAAAATCAGTTAACCTCAAATGAGTAGTTCGCTTTTTCACCGGCAGGTTCGCAAAGATCGTTCTACTGGGCAGCCGCAGATTTTACTTGCGCGGAAAAGCACAATTTGGAAGCTTCCAAACTTGTTTGATTTATGCACGCAATCTTGCCACCTGCAGGATAATACATGTTTCCCCATACATTTTCTTTCTGTGCACAGTAAATCTATGCACGTGTAAACGGGGTATTATGCTATTACTTATCTGCGCCTGCGCAGTAGAACGATGATGGCGAACCTGCCGATAAAAAAAACGAACTACTCATTTGAGGTTAAGCGATATTCAATACGTTCGGTCAAATAGTACTAATAGTAGTATAAAAATGACAACATCGCATCTCGCTTGCTCTTGAAGAATGAGATTGGAAAGACAGTCAGCACTTTTAAGTGTAAACGGTTATTGTCACGATATTTTAAAATAAGCACTATTGCCGACAGTCATTCCATGCACGAGTACAGCCGCTATACGTATTATGTAACAGTAGTTAAAATTATAACTTCTTTATTTAAAATAATAAAAACAAAAACCACGTGCTATTGAGCTAACCCCAAGTCATTAGAATACAATACTCTTAGTCGTATGTGTGTGCAGTAAGAAAGGAATAAGTAAATTAATATAATCGGTATTTATACCACTGCAATTTCAATATTTACTACCTACGATAAAAGATTTCATAAAATAAAAGAATTTGCACCATGACAATGGTACCTTTTCGTAATAATATAAATGATGATGTTGCTTAACAAAGAAAATGTGAGCTATTATTATTGTAAAACATTTGATATTTAACGATGCTAATAAATTTCGTTTGTTCTGGAGATGTCACTTTGGGTTACCGTACTAGATTGATAATATTACAGTAGGTAAAAGAAAAATTAATATTGTTACATAAATAAGTCTAATAAGGTTTCATCATTGTTATTTGCTATTTGTTTTATCTTTAAAATAATCAAAGAGGCATCAAAACATTATAATTATAATCATAGTATTATTTCTATACAATTTCTATACATGTTATAATACTATCTTGATCTTGCCCCTTACTTTCATATCTCTTTCTCACAATTATTGAGTATGTCTCTCTTTGTCACATATAATTTTAGATCTATATCTTTTGTTAGTGATGGAATGTGACGCTCTGTTTGCAATGTACATTTATAATTATTTATGACAGGTAAATAAAATCTGACGGATATCTATCAATTATATGTATTTATTAGATAATGTCGGCGATTTTGAATATAATAACATTTTAATTAGATGCAACATTGATGATTCTAGAAATAGCCGAAATATGAAAATGACTAATTGCATATTAACTTAAATATTTGCAGTTTATCGGACTGGGTGAGCTTAAGGTGAAATCACAGTAAGGGGAGTGTTAAATTCAGTTTAGTTATTTACGACACGTTTTGTTTTTTAAATCTTACAAAAAAATCAATTAATTCAACTCGATCATTTGGCTCCGTATTCCTTTCATTAGATCATTTAATAGTATCTAACCACAAAAAATACCAGATGACGGTGCCACCGGTTAAAATTTTTGGATGTGGCTTAGTTTTTCATCTCACGACCCGATTAGAATAAACGATTCCGTTGTTTTTAGAATTCGCGTTGACCTATATCTTTTCTTTCACCTAACCCAATTCAAGACGTCTTCTCCCAGTCTCGCTCTCATCGAAACGTCATTCACGTATGTTTCTTTCTAGACAAAATCTATATAAGGTAATTACTAGGGAGCGGATTTATATGAAACAAAAAACATGATTATATGCATGCATATAAATGCACTTAAAATCATTAAAATATGCATTAAAGCCAAAGAAATATGCAGTTAAAAATTTATATTTTTATGGAAAAAAAATTAAATACACCCAATATTTCTGATAAAAAATCGAGTAACAAATTAATAATCTCAATCAATATAATACAAAAACAAAAAAACACAAATAATAAAAAAGTTAATAAAGTTATTCAATTACAATTTTAAAAATAGTTTGTTTACAAGTACAAATAATTGAATAAGATATGCAATGTAAACTATACAAAACTGTAAAAAACGAAAACAACACATTTAACTATTCCTAAATACTATTATTTGCTGTTTTTTTTGTCCGAAAAATAGTTATACTTAATATTTTTTTCAATATTGTGCTCTGGCATTAAAATTTTCCGGATATATTCTGTCAGTATTTTGTTCATATGCAGAAAACGACCTCTCAACGTCCACAGAGATTAATCCACAGCTCGGGGATGCCGTTAAAAATGCAAGTGCATCTAAACTATCTACCTACCTAATTTAGTAATATTTCGATAAAATAATAAAAAAAAACTAAAATTATAAATGCAAAAGCCCTAAAATATGCACTAGTGTCTCAAATATGCTCTAACGTCTCAAATATGCATTTATATGCACAATAAAATTTTATTTTTGGATTCTGCGTTTTTTAAAACGGATTTCTGTGCAACTCAAATAACTGTGCATACACCCTAACAAAACATGCACTAGTATATAAATCCGGGCCCTAGTAATTACCACTAGCTGTACATCACATTTGGTGGATTGAACTAAACTTGCTTATTAGGAATGCAATAAAAGTTAATATCAAAATTAAGAGGTTGATTTCACACCTAAAAAGTTGAATATCGGTAGCAATATATTGTGTTGTGTTTTGGTTTCTCAAACTTTCTGGTCCACTTATTGTCTGCTATGTGAAGGGTCAGTGGTTTACCTGCGATGCGCATCAATCAGCGCTTCTGAAACTTAAGAACAATGCATTAAGTATTTAACAATGTAGAATAATTATTGGATAAACATGTTTTCAATTGTTTTATGGTTACAATACTGAAACAATCAATTTATACGTATCGCCGTTTTAAAATGAAGTAATAAAACAAACTTATTGATTAATTTAATAAAACGCATTTTTTTGTACTTATTCCACTATTTTCACTTTGAGGTGGACAAAAAAGGCTCAAATTTATTAAATAAAAAAGTGGAATAAGTACATTTTTTTTGCGTTTTATTAAATTAATCAATAACACAATGCAGTTCCACAATAAATACAGTTAACACAATAAAAGAAAATAAAACAAACTAAAAAAATGTGTTATAAAGATGAAAGCCATAGTTTTTAAAATTATTGTAATTAAGTCTTTCAATATATTTATTTTTATTGTTTTTAGATTAATTAATTATAATACCTAGTTCACATGTTTCGTAATTCTGTCAATACAATGGATGTCCCAATAACACTTAATTACAAATTCACTAAAGCATTATTGGCAGTCCATAAGGACGAGATATCTTACATGGGAACTGGAATAGGCGCAGTGTTTGATTGGATTTTGCATCCCCAAAAACATATAATTACGTTCTTACTTACATTTAAATAATTAAAAAAATATGGATCCAATTTATGAAACATCGACGCCATTTTGTTGGGCAGATAAGTTCCAGGAGGCTTCCTTTTTTAAACGTTGGCAGTATGTGTAGAAAGTTTTGAGCTTTCCTAAAAACAGTATATTTTTTTTCTCATTCGTGTGACTATACTTAAGATATCTGGTCAGAGGAGTGTTGGGAAGCCCGAATTGCGACGATTGCATGGCTTATTCCATGATGCATCAGTGATCGCAATCCCAATTTGGAGGAGTGCAGCAGATATTTAGTTATTTTAGTACAAAAGTAATTATTAAAAAAAACAATCGCACCACAGTTTTCGTATCGTTTAAAGCTTCCAAGCAATTGGCAAATTCTTACCATATAAAAGGTGTGATGCTACCCATGAGAATGCATATTCAATCAATCCATCGAAGTATATTTAACATTTGTATTGGAATACAGTTATAAATATTAAAAGAAAATTGTGGCAAACATTCAATTAACATGAAGGTAAGTTATAATATTATTACTAGTAATTAATTTTTATTAAAGACACCTCTAAATAATTACAAGATAAAAAGAAATTTTTATATACCACGTTTTTAAATTTTCTGTCGAATCATATAAATTTGACAATTCTATGTTTTAATAGAAACTGATTATTGTACTTGATAGAAATACTGAATAAATATATAATACTGAAATGTCATTTGGACATTTCATATGGATTTCCATAGTAACGCACGTATATAATAATAATTTAGTTGCTAAGACCCCCTTAGCAACCAACAATAATAACTTTCCATACAAAAGAGAATTAACTGAAAATGAATTCAATTCTGCTTAAAAATGCATTGTCGTCGTATTCTGATATATTCTAAAAGTTTCAAATGTCTAGCTAGTCGGGCAGTTAGTTAAAAATCTTCAATCGCCCAATACAAATCTTGGACAATCAAGAAAAAATATGTACTGGACACACAGGACATAATCTGTACCGGACAAACAAGAATATGAGCTAATGAAAACGTGGTAAAATAGTGTACATCAAAGTTTAAATTGTGTTAAATACCTATTATTAATATTAAAATAATTGTAAAATATTTTACTCTGTAAAAATTACTATATGCTATTATTATTTTTAGTCGAATGGCATTTTTATTTTATTTCAATTTTCATACAATATTTACAGTGTTGTTTAAGACCACTCCTAGTCAGGTTTCATCTTTACAAGACCTCTGGATGTATTATTTGATGATTTTGATGTTGTTAACTATGTGAATCATTACGAAAATCGGATTCATTTTTACAAAATGTCTCAATTTGAAACTGTCGTAAAGACGAAACCGGTCATGGAATGATTTTAAGATTATTATAGCAATAGCAGTAAAATGAAAAAAAAATAATAGTAAGATTAGCGGATCTATTCTATACTCACCGACCGCTAAAGTGATAAATATTATCAAACTTAGGGTAGGTTTGTATTAGAATTGTTGTAATAAGTGCTATATTTTAACAGCAGCAAGGAGGTGCTGTAAAAAATAGCACTTATTGCGACAATCACAACCAACTTATTGTAATTGTTATAATACGTGCTAATGCTTTGATACAAACCTACCCTAATGTCTGATAATATTTATCACGTTAGTGGTCGATAAGTATAGAATAGACCCATAGGTACAGTAATAACGTGGTGTATATTAAAATAACCCCGATAAGTTCACGTTTAAAATGATTTTCAACTTAATCAATTTCAAACAATATGTATCTACCTACTTAGTTATTTAATGCATTATTACAATACAAATCTGTTAATACAAGCCTCCACTCTCTGGAGGCCCATATGATCCTATTAGGATCGGACATGGTCACAAAAAAAGAAGACTTACAATCCCCGCCGCTTATTCTAACTTATTATTCAGAATTCATTGATAGTATCTAGAATATTACAATAAAATAATGGTTAATTGCCTACTAGCAGATAAAATAATTAAAAAAATATTGTGTAAGTAAAAATTGTCTTTGGGAAAAATAATATAATCTAATCAAGCAAATGCACAATCAGAACCTGTAAAGTCTTAACACTTTCAACAAGAGAATAACAAGTTTATTATTTTGTTTATTGTTAGGTGATATGGAACAGTAAAACACTGAGGAAAACCTCTAAACGAAGCTGGGTACAAACGCTACGTACGCATTTATTAGTCTACGAGGGACGCCATATTTTATTCTTTATATTCTATTCTATTCTTAGGTATAAACCTAGCGGATATTTATATTCTCTAGCTCACGAGCGACGTCAAAAAGTATACTTAGATACTTCGTTACTTTTGCTATCGGTTTTTTATATATCGGTACCGGTATCAATAGCGATGCTGATTTAGCGATTTTTCGGAATTAAATCCCTCACGGACATGTATCATTTCATACCGATACAATTTCTTTTTATTTGGCGTCCCTAGATGCAGAGCAGTTTTAAAACTTTTTTAGTAATACAAAGTACATTATTATGTAGATAATATTGTATTAATACACAACCTTAAATTATATTAGATAAATAACTGTTATAAAAATTACCCACATATGGTTTCCGAGGACACCCTCTCTCCACTCTGGCATGACGTATTATGATAGAGCTAAATAAATGTTTAATAATAATAATTGTGTTATTTTTTTAATAGGTCGCTTGTTTATTCCTTTTCATTGGTGGAGCTATTGCCCAAGGTGGGCAATACGGATGGCGAGGTCAGCAAGGAAACTGGGGTGGCCAACAAGGAAGTTGGGGTGGTCAAAAAGGAGGCTGGGGTGGCCAACAGGGAGGATGGAGCAGCCAAGGGATACAAGGTCTTCACAAATATGGAGCAGCACCATTGGCTCATAATGGAAACGTTATAGATACTCCTGAAGTCGCACATGCCAAGGCAGAACATTTCAAAGCTTACGCAGCGGCATCCCATGGATCGAAAGCGTCAGGATATCAAGGAAACGGAGAGTATTCGAATGGAGGTGGAGAGCAAGGGTACGGAGGCGGAATCGGTGGAGGACAAGGGGGATATGGAGGTAATAATGGAGGGCACGGTGGATATGGAGGCGGAATTAGTGGAGGAAAATGGCATGGGCCTATTGCTCATATTCAATTGACTCATGATGGAAAATACGTCAAGGATACACCTGAAGTTGCTCACGCTAAAGCTCAACATCTTGCTGTTTTATCTTCTGCGAAGGGAGGAGCATTGTATGGAGGGGGTAATGATGGCAGCTATGGGGGAGAAAATGAAGGTGGTTATGGAGGGGGGTATGAAGGGGGACATGGAGGAGATCAAAGCGGCCAGTATAAGGGAGAAGGAGAACAAGATGGACAATACAAAGGGGAAGGAGAAGAGAGTGGAAAATATTCGGGAGAAGGAGGACAAGGGTATGGGGGTTATGCTGGATATGGGCAAGGTTGGAACAACTACTGACAAAATGTAATTCACTAATCCCATTTGTAATAAAACGTTAAATAACATAAAGTTTTTATTGCGTATAATTTAATATTGATTATCAGATATCATGTTGGATTAGGAGAGAATTATATTGTCAACTGATAATAAGTAATTATGTACCTATCTACCTTCTGGACGTAGCTCTAAAAATATACATTTTTTGAGTATATGATGCACTTAAAGACGTGTCAAATAATACGTCTATATTATCATAATACAATGCATTAGAGTTTGTTATGTAAACGAAACGCGAATTCAATATTGGTATTATTTAAGGATATTCAGGAGGCTTTGTATTTACTGCGTTTAATGGTATGATAAAGTTAAAAGTCAAAACTGTCTTGGTCTATGGTGACTGACTTTTGCATTATTATCTTATTAATGAGCATTTAAACATGTCCGAAGTAAAAAAAAACAAACTTTAAGGCAGTTGATTGATGAATTATAAAATCTGTGCGCATTAAAACGACCGAATTGTATAGAATAAATACTATAATATATATGTATATATATTTAATTTCAATTAATATATCATCTTCTTCCGAAGTAATATTTATTGTGATTTATATAATGGTATTATTGTATACATATTAAAAAAAACAATGCAATTGAATCAAATGACTTTTATTTTTTTTATTTTATATATATATATATTATATTTTTTATTTATAATATATTTTTTTATATATTATATTATTTTTATTTATAATATTTTTTATTTATATATTTTTTTGATTTAATTATAGCACCTACTTATTTTATTATTATATTACTTATTAAAAATACAGATTTATTTTATTAATTTTAATCAACAAAAAAGACTGCGAATTGGCAATCATTCCGATTTACCAAGCAAGTACATATTAATATATTTTAAATAAGTAATAACTATTTATAATATATTTTTATTATTTATGTATTTTTTCATAAAAAAATAACTACATCTTACATTAAAAACTTACAATTTATTGATTATTTTGTACTATTTAACGATGTTTGCAAATAATAAGTTAAGCAATATGATAATGTGTCATTGTAGGTCATTGTACATAATATATATACATATAAATAAAATCAATAATTATTACAAAAATATAATTGATTAAAAATACAATTCTGATAAAAATTAAATTGTCATGATTAACAGTGTTTATTAATATTATATTAATTATTAATAACCATGTCCTTGCTTTTTCGTACAATGTGGTTGTTAGTAATTTTGAACAATCACAAACACCCAAGCTTTGAGAAAAACACATAAATATTGTGTGTCCCGACCGGGAATCGAACCCAGGAACTCTCGGGTGGAAGGTAAACGCCTTAAGCACTGCACCACGAGAGCCGCCTTATTTATCATATTAATTAATCGTTATATAGCATACAAATTCGGTTATTTAGGATTATAAAAATGCATGTTTTGAGTTAGCCCCGATTTAGACAATACCGTAATAATATTTAAAAGGATTTCAAGTTATACACATTTATAGTTTTATAAAAATCGATGTTTTTTTAAAATAAATATAAAAAATATTAAAACTATGAATTAGTTAAAAATCTCTATGACAAAACATAGAAAACTTAATTAACTGAAAGTATCATAATATGATGTCTAAACGTGGTTTGAATTTAAATTAATAGACATTGTAAATAAATTAGCTCTAAAAATTGGTATTTATAATATTTACATACTTATGTTTACACAGATACTTAACAATAACTTCACTGTATGATATGTATATGATATGTATAATTGTCTCATAGACTATTAACTATGTACTTTGTTACTATTAACGTCAATTCTATTAAGTCAGGTTCTCCATATATGGGATTTCCTTAAAAACTTCTTACAAAAATACTAACTATGTTTTAAATAGTGCAATCAAACTGAAATAGATTTCTCATTTCCAAATAATATATGGTATGGAAGTCGCCGATACAATTGTCAGAGATAACTAAATCTGAGCTACATAATACGCCGTCTTTTTGCAATATCAATCGACAATAATTAAATTTCTTTAGTCGGTTATATTTTGACGTTTTGGCATACTACAACATAATATTATACTTATTGTAATTAATTGTTGTATACTAAAGAAAAGGTATGATAAAAACGTTTTACAAAATATTATAATATACACATATATTATATTTTTAATGGGTAAGTTTTCAATCTAGATTTTTAAAACTAAATATTAAAATAGTTTAAAAACCTACATTATAATGGGCATTTCAGAAAATCGGAAAGTTAAAAATTTCTTTGCTAACACATATTTTTGCTCATTGAATCCATATATACGATTATGGTCCCAGAATAAGTTAAATCAAGATGATACTTGATTAAAAATAATGGTAAAAATGTCGTTTACAAAAAAATTCATTTCTTCACTGTCGACAAAATATAATATAATTGAGGTATTTTTGGTAAACCCATAGTTCAATATAAATTGTATGTATAAGCCTTTACTGAGCCGTTTTTAAAGAGGCACCTATCGGAAAAATACGAAGCTTGCAATTAGAGATTTTTTTTTGATAATTTACAATCTCAACTGTATTAATTAATAAAAAGGTATCTGAAAACATTAAAAAGAAAAATATTTTTTATTTTAAGTCAAATATAAACTTATAGTTGTAAAAATGTAATAAAATGTGAATTTGCTGAATCGGACCGCACCCTATTATTATATATATTTTATGGTAATATTTATTATTAAAATTTAGTTTATTAAGTTTTCTAAGCATCACCTAAGAGATTTTTGACTAATTCATAGTTTTAATATTTATTATTGGTATCTATTTTAAAAAACATCGATTTTTATAAAAAATATAAATGTGTATAACTTGAAATCCTTTTTATTTGGGAAATGGGAAATAAAAAGGATTTCAAGTTATACACATTTATATTTTTTATAAAAATCGATGTTTTTTTAAATAGATATAAAAATTATTAAA
Source organism: Rhyacophila brunnea (assembly GCF_057557595.1). Taxonomy (NCBI): domain Eukaryota; kingdom Metazoa; phylum Arthropoda; class Insecta; order Trichoptera; family Rhyacophilidae; genus Rhyacophila; species Rhyacophila brunnea. Next base: position 13,339,880 of record NW_028232893.1, on the reverse strand, counting down.
ACTATAAATTAGTCAAAAATCTCTTAAATAATGCTTAGAAAACTTAATAAACTATATTTTAATAATAAATATGACCATACAATATATGTAATAATAGGGTGCGGTCCGATTCAACAAATTCACATTTTTTACAATTGTAAGTTTAACTTTGACTTAAAATAAAAAATATTTTTCTTTTTAATGTTTTCAGATAAGTACATATCAAAAAAAAATCTCAACTTGCAAGGTTCGTATTTTTCCGCTAGGTGCCTTTTTAAAAAAGGCTCAGTAAAGACATCACCTTAAATTTTGAAAAGTTTTCAAATTTCAACTGTCACAATTTTTACTCACCGGTAAGTATTTATATCGAAGCGTCAGTATAAGAACGCCAGTTTTAATGTGGATGGTAAAATAATGTTTGAGCATCTAATAATATAAAATAATCATTATTTAAATTACATGTGTCAGTAGTATAAATATATACCCATTATTATTATGATAGTTTGATAAGTAAACAACTTTATATGGGACGCATAGCAATTTAGTATTACCATCCTCGCACGTAAAGGATATTAGTCTATGCTCGCACGCCAAATTCATGTATATTCGGACAAATAACCATTATTGTGATTATTAAAAGAACACCAACTCGAAAGTAACGAAAAAAAAGTGATTCATTACATGGGGAATAAATGGAAACTCTGCCATTCTTGGTGGTGTTGGCTTGTGTGTCTCTGATAATTATCTTAGGAATCGAGGGCGCTTATTCTCCCAAGGCGTAGAACTAACTTGCAATTAGTAATGCCAATTGCGAGGGCAATAAGCATGTTTAATGAAATCGCTTCGGGTATTGATATATTCCACTTAAGTGAGAGTGAATTTAGGTGGACGTTGTTTTATAAGTTTTTATGATAGGGTCTATCAATAGATCACTATGTGTGCTTCCATCTACTTTAATTTTTGTTATTTTTTTTCTTATTTTATTACTTATTGTATTATTAACTCACATTGCTCTGTATTTTTATTTAAAAAATTGTTAACACTTATTTTATGTGATGCTGTGAACGCGTTAAATTTATAATTTGTTATGTTCATTATATGTAAAATAAATAAATTTGAATTTGAACCTCAATTCCGGTAACTTTAAAACACATTTTCGTCTAATTACTTTAACTCAAGATGATGAGATATCCAAAGCAATTTGGTTAGACAATCATCTACGTAACATTCCTTAGCCTTTCAGCTAACGATGAGCCTTTTAAAAGACTTGTTGCTCAAATTTTGGGCACCAAACCACCCTTATTGAACATCACATTCATCGTAGAGCTTCCTCCCCATTTACTGCAAAAGTCTACTCATAATAAATGAATTTTATATGTTTTGTATAAGAATCGCATTCTGTACAAAAATCCCAGGCATCAAAACACTTATCACAAGACAAAACGTGACCACACCGAAGAACGACTACATTTTTCAATCTAATTTTACAACCATTACAAATTCTCTTTGGATGATACTTTTTTAATTCATATTCTGTTAAAACACCATCTTCTTTCATTTTTCCTTCTGCTATAAGAACTGCATTCTCTTCTTCTTCCTTTTTCATCGATTCATATGAACGAATAAAATCTTCGTCCTGTAGTAGTGGACAATTTCCGTGACACTTCTGGTGTTCTCCTAGTGCATCGTCTTCTGGTACCCAGTTTTTAATTCCACCTCCGCACATGTAGCAGATGAGAAGATCTTCGTGACCAGAGTAAAAGAATCCTGCTTGCGCGAACAGTTTGCGTGATTGTTTTACTTTTCGAGGAAATGTTATAAACGTCTCTAAGCGTTTCTTACATACAGAATAACGTGAATGTTTTGCAATTGGTTGTGGGTTGCATTTGACCGTAGTTGACAATGTTTCTACGCGAGTCGCCATTGTGTCCACTTTGTGTGACTTTAAATCATAATATTAAACTATTTAAAACTTTATTATTATTTTCTCGTACCTATATTTACATCTAAAACTACTTAGTTGTGCTTAAATAAAATATGTTAAAACACATTTGATATCTACAGAAATATTGAAGTTATTTATCAAATTGTCAACAATATATATAGTGAGAAAATAATGAAATTTTCATGATAAGTTGCTTATCTTCATTTTATCTATTTATTTCACTTCTAATATGACACAGAAAAATGGTTTGAGAGGGCAGGGATCCACTTCGAAATAAAAATATCCATAATAATTTATTTTCGATTTTTAAGGCCGCTGCCTCAAAAAGAGTTTAACAATATTTACTGCAATGTCACTGACTTCCACATTTACCCCGCTCACTACTTACACCTTCTCGTAGTTTCAACCGTGGACACATCGCACCTTTCCGGGTACATTACCTTTACCCAGACACTCCGAACTTTGAATTTAGCGATAGAAATCTGCTCTGCAGGCATAACTGAGGGTGTTCATCTGCGAGTTATTGAGAGCCGTCGCATCCACAAGTGGTTGTCAAATGCGCGTGGTCTAAAGGTCATATTAATAATTATTTGTATTATTAACGTTTGTGTCATCTGCTATAACCCAAATTAGTGTTTGTTATCCAAAAGATTGAAGGGTACTTATAATAAGGATAGGGTGCTCTAATCTTGGGCAACATACATAATCAATAAAATATAAGAAACATCGTGGATGAGTAAGAAGCATCAGCTAAGCGTCGCCGCTTGACAAATGAACGAGTTCAGCGATGGCATGCTCGGTAAAGTCAGGAGACTACAAATACTCTATCGGGCTAATGCAGCATCTCACATAAATTGAGTTTGAAGCACCAGAACAAAGGCAGGAAGACAGAACATAAACGTTAATGAGAGAGAGGAGGACAGGCAGAAGACGTATGAGAATGTTTACACGTGGTACTACCATCTAAGGATTGAAATACCGAATGAAAATACTAATACCGGTATTTCAGTATTAGCTAGTGAATACCGGTAATAATACCGGTGTTCGTAATATAACTGGGATAAACAGAAGTACCTACTAATAAATAAAATATATGTAAAAATCTCTTTACAATATTATTATTTTATAGCATATTTTGTCATTGCTGGTCACCAATGACGATAAAGGGCCACGAAAGTAAACCAGACATCGCGTAACCTAACAAAAATTACAGCCCTGTTAAGCCTTTTATGTTAATTAATACAGTTTGTTTCCACTATCAATACCGAATATATCGGTATTGTCTGAGTTTTAAAACCGGTATTTCGGTATCAAAAATTACTAGGATACCGGTTTTGAAATACCGGTATTGCAATCCCTACTGCCACTATGTAATATTAGAGTTTCACGATAATCGCTGCTGTTGAAAGATAACTCACAAAGGTGCTGTACCGGGTAGAAGAAGAGAGTCGCAAATATGGCCTCCTTATTAATATGAGAAGGTCACGATTCTCAGCCATTAGGGAATGACGAAGAAGAAGAGAATGATACAATATTATATTGAGTTATATTTTAAATGTCCTCTAATTTACTTGAATTCAGAATATATTTTCTTATTTTACCACGTTTTTATTAGCTCATATTTTTGTTTGTCCAGTACAAATTTTTTCTTGTTTGTCCAAGATTTGTATTGGACAATTGAAGATTTTTAACTAACTTCCCGACTAGCTAGATATTTGAAACTTTTAGAATATATCAGAATACGACGACAATGCATTTTTAAGCAGAATTGAATTCATTTTCGGTTAATTCTGTCTTGTATAGAAAAGTTATTATTGTTGGTTGCTAAGGGGGTCCTAGCATATACACTAGCATACACTATATACGTGCGTTACTATGGAAATCAATATGAAATGTCAAAATGACATTTCAGTGTTCTATATTTATTCAGTATTTCTATCAAGTACAAAAAAAGTATTTATTAATACATAGAATTGTCAAGTTTATATTATTCAACAAAAAATTTAAAAACGTGGTATATAAAAAGTTATTTTTATCTTGTAATTATTTCATGGTTGTATCTGGTAACCCTAGCTCAGGCCTGCAATAAATAATATCTCACGTAGAAAGACTTTTTTGGTATAAATGATTTCAGTGAAACACAGATTTAGTATTATTATAAAATCAATTTTTTATTCGTTGTTTTTTTTAAAATATAAAATAGTATAATAATCGAACATAGCAATAATACTTTCGTCAGTACAAAAAGTGGCATAGTGAAAGTATTGGAGTTCCGTCGTACAATATACATATTTATGTATTTTTTTGGCTAAAAAATAATGAAATATTATGTCATTAAGTTTTTACTAGCACACGGATAGTTTATTCTTAAAGCTTTTAATGAGGAAAAAGGTATGCATTTGAAAATATAATACAAAAGGTAAGTCAATAAGTAACAGAAACAAATGTTATCAACTGAAAACGATAGCTTAGAAAAATAGATTTGCAAGCTTTTATAATATTTGGTAAAAAAATAATATGGTCACATTTCATAACATAATTGGTTAACAATTTTGACTACTTACATCTACGAGTATAATATAATATAGTTAACTAATATTGTGCGCTTTTGAGAATCAAAGAAAAAAAAGATGGCTTGGTGTCGGAAGAATAATAGTTGGTGATACTTCTGTTTGCATCATTAAGAAATAAAACTTTCTTAATTTTGTTAAGCAAAAATCAAATGAATAAATTTATATTCGTTCAAATGAACAATTGAAGTAAGTTAATATATTAAAAAGAACGAATGAAAAAAATGGTTTTTCAAAGAGTCGTTCAGACATAAGAATATTTGAGCAGTTTTTTATATAGCGCGCCTAAAATACTATAGGTATCAGATAAATTCCATCGGTCTAATTGATCAATTAAAAGCATATCCGGTGATTCATTTCCTAAATTCAATAATATCTGTCCTGCTGACGTCCGCTGTTTCCGCCTTGGCTTTGGTAGTTATTTCTTCCATTGTTATTATTGTATTGTTGGTTGTTGCTCTCGCCTCTGTACTGTCCGTCATCATATTGGTTGTTTCCCTGCTGTTGGTTGTTGGCTTGTCTGTACTGTCCGCTGTGTTCTCCTTCGCCTCTGTACTGACCATCATCGGCAGCTTCTCTCTGTCCTGCCAGGTTGTACCTTGGGCCGGATTCTTCTGGGTAGTTGATGGCGTTCTTCTTGGCGTGGGAAACAGCGGCGAAGTGTGCAGATTTGGCGTGAGCTACTTCAGGTGTATCTTTAATGAATTTGCCATCTTGAGTAAATTCAATCTTTGCTAAAGGTCCTCGCCATCTGGGCTGTTCTTGGTTGTTGCTTGAAGATTGTCCATCATCATAGTTATCGTAGTCTCTGTTATAATCTTGATTTGCTTTGTTGTTGTACTCTGATCCTCTGTTGTTGTGTTCTTGTGGCGCTCTGTACTCTTGGTTGAAGGTCTGCGGCTGTCTGTTGTTGGCATAATCGTTGTAATTACCTCTGGGCGCTGATTTGGCAGCATGTTCATGTGCTGCGAAGTGGGCTGCCTTAGCTTGGTTGATTTCTGGGGTGTCTATGACTCTTCCGTCATGGGCTAGTGGGGCGGGAACGACGGGCTGGCGGGGTCCTCCGTTCCAGCCTCCGTGGGATTGGTAACCGCCATTGTTGTTTCCTGAACCTCCCCAGCTCTGGGCGGAGACTGTCCCGATAATGACAACTAAACACACCTGTAATACAAAATGCAAATTTAAGCTCACAAATATATATCCAGAAGAACTGACATAATAATAAAATCACTCCTACTTTTATACTGTTCCATATTTTGTTAAACGCTTATTATTTTCGATTTGAAGATAATTTAAAAATGTCAATTATAAAAAAACATAATTAGAAATTATTGGCTTACGTTACGCAATTAGGTCTTATGTAATTTTAAGAAAGTTATGGTAAGAAAATTAAAAGTAGGTACCAATTTTCTCATACATAAAACAGTAATAACATTAAAAATCTTGTTAAATCTTTTTATTACCTAGATTTTTTGATTAGATTTGAAAATACTATTAAAATCATCTTCAACTTTCACTCGATATTAATTATATATTATTCTTAAATCTCACGGAAATGCATTTTTACTGAATTGAAAGAAAAATATTGTTCATAAATTGAAGATAATTTCAATATCAGCTTCGCTAAATATGTATTTTTATTTAATTTGATATGTGAACCGATTTCTTAAAAAAATGAAAAAATAACCTAGATAGCGCTATAGTACATTACGTTTTTTAAAACCAAGAATAAATATTATTTCGTCATTTACCTATATATGTAGGTAAAGAATTTGATTACTCTATTTGGTTATTTAAGAACCATCGCAAGTGATTTTGTCACTGTTATAATATATCGCTGAGTTTTTTAGACATTAGAATGGTAGGATTTATAATAGGCGCGTCGAGAATTCAAATCCGATGGCTAAGTAGAATGATTTTAGCTTTCAAAGAGTTGATCCAATCCTCGTACAGAAAGTTTGTCAATATTACTTTTGAATGTCCAACGAATTATTACTAATGCACTTCTACATAGAAGCATAAACTTTGGCACGATGAAGATGTATATATTATCATAAAGGTCATTTTAAAGATTTTGAGCCGCTTCAAAATTTACCATGAACCCCAAAATTTAAAAATGTTTTTGTTTTTGGTAAATCTTTTAATAATGCAAAGTTTTACATGGTGTAATTTAAAAAAAAAATATAATTAAATAAACTTTTTAGCCACCATACTTGCTTTTCATGGGCGTCTAATTAAAAAGTGTCAAGTTTAAAATCGAATTAATATTCAGTATCATAAAATACTTGTCTAGACTGAAAATTAATAACTTTTAAATTATGGCCACCATCTTGGTATTTTATGGGCTTACAATTACAAAATGTCAAGTTTAAATTTAAATAAGCACAATAAAATACATGTACCTGTTGAAAATTATTTAAAATATGCGGTAGTTTTATGAAGAATTGAATATTTCTGCACCATTTTACCACGTTTTTTTTAGCTCGTATTCTTGTTTGTCCGGTGGTTGTTTATCCAGTACAAATCTTGCAACCGATTTTTAACTAACTTCACGACTAGCTAAATATTTAAAACATTTAGAATATTATAAGAACACGATGCCAATGCATTTTTTAATACTTTTAGTGATCTTTAAGTAGAATTGAATTCATTTTTAGTTAATTCTGTTTTATGAACATAACTATGGTAATCAATATGAAATGACATTTTATTATTCAGTATTTCTATCAAGTACAATTTTTTTGATCGTTTAAGCTAGCCAAGCCAAGTTTATATGATTTAACAGAAAATTTAAAAACGTTGTATATAAAAAGTTCTTTTTATCTTGTAATTATTTGTATTTAAAAGCTTCTTTAAAAATTACTATTGAAATATTCCTATATTTCATGATAAATTTTATGCTTTTATACAAGAGTCGGACTAATAGAGGATGTTGATATTTGATAAAATTATTGATATTTTCACTCACCAATGGATTCATGATGAATGATAAATTCCAACACAAGACACTTGTCTAAAAATCAAAAAAACCAAAGACAACTATGTCTAAGTACTATTGAATTACTACAAATGTCGCTGTTGTACTAATGATGGTAGTATCGGTGGCGATGTATAAAAATTGATTCGGTGATCGATTCTTTTATAGAACCCCACTATTTCTCCGGCGAAACGCTCGGGACTTTCCCCACCCGCAGAAGTGATAAGTGCTGACCCCTCATGGGCTTAATAGACCGTCAAGTCTTACGATTTACCGAATTCCAAAGCGCAAATATTCAAAGGCGTAACCAAGCGTGGTATTTCTCTGCGGACAATGCATGCCATTCGGTCATATCGTAATACGAACACTTGACATGATTTCTCGATCATGGCTCTGATATCTAGAAGTGTACTGGACATTTTCCGGGAGCTCCGATGTCAGGTGAATCAGTTCGCAAGGCGAGTCGTCGTCCAAAGGTGATGTAAGGGTTTCAGTTAATTGGGCTGGCCTAAAATAAAATTGTCTATATTCACAAACTAAATTTATAGAAAATCAAAAAAAAAACATGGCAAAGTTATTAATAATAAATATTTTAATATTTTATGGATAGATTTTTAAATAAATTAAATGTTTTTGATTAAATATATAACCATAGAACAGTGACATTATTTGTGTATTCTATTTATACACATCTTTTATAAGAACATATTAAAGTGGCCAGACGTTCCGTATTAAAAAAAAATATATTTTCTCTCGTTGTCCCGATAAAAGTTGTTGCAACATTTAAATATCCCGTATTTACATAATTATTGTTTGCAACAAAATCAATATTCACAACGAACGGTAACATGACAATAATAATAATTATCCAATGGGAAAAAATCTGCGGACATTAACCACCCGTGAATATACATCCTAAAACCCTAGATTATTTAGACTATAATATCGTCATAATAAATATTATAATATATTATTGTATATGTGTTTATGTGCTGAAATTATAATTTTCTACTGATTGTCACAATGTAAACACATGTAACAGTCACAATATAAAGAATTAAAGTTACAATATCGAGAAATACATTATTGTATCCGTTGTTTATCAAGGAAAATTTCATAATATCTTGGAAAGAGTTTTTATTTTTATACGGGGGGGTCAATGTCCTGGGGGTTTTTTTTATCCTGGTGGTAATTGTCCTAGAACGTTTAGTCATATATATGAGGATATTCTTTAAATATAATATGTACAATTAATACATATAAGAGTGTTATTATTCTAACGTAATTGCATATAACGTATCTATTAATTTTTGAATAATTCACAACATTTTTATTTCGGTATGCAGATTGCAATAGAAAACAATTAAAAAAATATATTTAAATATTCCACAATTGAAAATACAAGAATCATGTTGTAAGATAAAAACCTCCATAATGTTAATATTGAATGGATAAACAACGCGTTTTTGAACATCAACAGATATGCCAGTAAACATATTGTTGAATAATTACAAGATAAAAAGAACTTTTTATATACAACGTTTTTAAATTTTCTGTTAAATTATTATGCTCAATATGCTCAAACTCGTACTTGATATGAAGTAAATAAAAAACAAACAAATATAGAATACTGAAATGTCATTTCATTTTGATTTCCATAGTAACGCACGTATATAATATTAATAATTTAGTTGCTAGGATCACCGCCTACAAAACAGAATTAACTAAAAATGAATTCAATTCTGATTAAATCACCGCATACAAAACAGAATTAACTGAAAATGAATTCAATTCTGATTAAAAATAGCTAAAAGTATTAAAATAATGCATTGGCATCGTGTTCTGATATATTCTAAAAGTTTCAAATGTCTAGCTAGTTGGAAAGTTAGTTAACAATCGATTGCAAAATTTGTACTGATTTGTACTAGACAAACAACCACGGAATAATACGATAGCAAGAATACGAACTAATAAAAGCGTTGTAAAAAATTGAAAATGTTCCATATTCAAAACTCATAAATCTGGCCACCCTAAAAAACTATAACATAGAGTAAGTTATGAATAAACAATGCGCATGTGTGTTTGTGTGTTTGTATGTTTGTGTGTTTGTGTGCTTGTGTGCTTGTGTGTTTGTGTGTTTGTGTGTAGGTAATGAGCTATTTTACGGCTCAATGAATATTTGAAAAGTGTTATCAATAATGAAGAATAAATTTATAAAACACTTGTTAGAATAGCATATAACCTTGTATGCAGTCAATAACATAGTACAACGTCAAAGTAAAGACTTGTCTACATAATTATTATGTATTGACAAAAGTGATAACATGAAAAGGTGCCTTTACTCAAGCAAACGCATGATTTTTGCCGTTTGGTGATTTGATTAAAATAATTTGTATAGTATAGAAGTACATGTGGCCAAAAATAACAATCTGGAACTGATCACTAGAGGTAATTACATAGAAATTGTATCTGACACAAATTCTTTTCCCTTCATTGAAACTTAACCGTTAATTTCATGGTATTGCCATACAGCAACAAGTTGTATAATTATTTATAATTTTTTGTGTTAATAACATTTTATTTAAAAACTTGCAGTTTTCTATAGTGTACCAAGTGTGGTGATTAAATAATTTATCATAATATTAAACATTAATTAATATAATCGATTTGAGAAATACTTATACACATTAAAAAGTGAGGTTGCCATCATGCATTTAAGTGTAAATTTATAATATAATAATTATTATGACCCCAATTTGCCTTCATACAGTACCTGTAGTTATATAACTAAATATGAACACATAGATTAAACAATAACGTTTTATCTTTAATTCTATATTCCCAACTGGCTCACAACCTTCGTTCAAATTACACCATGTTCAGTGCATTGATTTGTGTCATAATATAATCTCATCGAAACGATAGTGAGTGTAGTAATTGAAATTCTTTTTATTGTTCATAGAAAATTTGCCAGCAAAATGTGAAATGGCTCTAATGTTGTGATATAAGATTCGTGGTGTCAATACTTGATCAGGGAAAAGGCGTCATTGTATGACGGACGTGGGTCACGTTCGCTAATATGACAGATTTTCTTGTACACCATGCCCCAAAAGTAAACGACACATCCAAATAAAAGTTTATTTAAAAAAAATTAGACAGATTACACGCATTCCGTATTAGAAACTTTGAAGGCAGTTCGATTTTCGAATCGACCGACTGTATATAATATGGTTATATTGGTAACAAGTTCATTATGTTCTTTTTCTATTGGCAGCCTCGAAAACAAAATTCCGGCTTGTGTTTTGGTTTGAAGTAAGTTACTTTTTTTTTACATAATCTAAGTACGCAGTTCTCGGTATTTTAAGTGTTTATTAATCTTAAAAATAATGGTAAATGTATTGCTTTTGGCTGCCTAAATGCAATTGACAAAGAAGTATTTTAAGACTGGCTTTATAGTTAATATCTATATATATATAAATCTCGTGTCACGATGTTTGTGGTCGAACTCCTCCGAAATGGCTCGACCGATTTTTATTATTTTTTTTTATGTATATTTGTTAAGTATGAAAAGAGGTCAACAAGTATATTTCATACCGCTAGGTGATTAGGGTATCTCTATCCAGAAAAATTTTCTTTTATTTTTTTGACAATTGTTTTTTTTGTATTTTTTTTTATTTAACATAAAAAAATACTTATAACCTCAAATTTTCATTTTCCTACCCTCATCCTCCCATTTTTTAATCGCGATTTTACTATTTTTGTATGAACAAATTTAACCGTCGTTCGTATTTCAAACAGAACGAAATTATTTATGTGGTTGAATGACAGATGGCACTACGTCCGAGAAGAATTCAAGAGAAGCGTTGCGTCATTTTGACATTTCATTCGGCAAATCACAACGCAGTGCGTGCAAAATTTTGTACGTTTTATTTTAATTTATTTATTTTTATGTGCGTGTATTACAGTGCACAATGCCAGCAAGACGCAAGGGGGGCCATTTGGGCCGTCGAACGAATAAAGCAACAAATAGTTGAGTAGAAAGAACAGACGAACAAATCCAACAAGATAACAAAAACGTGCGTGTAAGCATGTCGCAATTGCGTGCATCTCAATCACAAGAGGCACGAGCTGAACGAAATCAACAACGACAATTGGAACGGAGCCAAGCGCGCCGGTTCGTAGTTAACACACGCAGAGCAAATGACCGACAACGAAAACAAGTACATCGAACATTTACATCCGCTTCGTTCCTTCGTCTCGCATTCGAGTACGCCCCAGATATTGAATATTCCGCTCATCCAAAAGTGCTGATTGGTGCTATGGACAAAGAATGTCCCCATTGTCATGCGCTCAAATTCAAACATGAGTCAGCCGGGATGTGTTGCGCATCAGGAAAAGTGCAACTACCAGAAATTGAGATACCACCAGAACCATTGAACAGCTTGCTCATTGGCACGGTTCCAGATTCAAACCTGTTCCTGAAGTCCATTCGCACATTCAATGCATGCTTCCAAATGACTTCGTCCGGAGCAACAGAAAGAGTTCACAATACTGCGGCAAATGGTCAACAATTCCATTCTACGTTCAAAATCAAAGGTCAAGTATACCACAAAGTAGGCTCATTGCTGCTAATGCCAAACGAACCACATACATTTTTACAAATCTACTTCATGGGCGCGGCGCGGCGGTGAGGACATCAATCATGTGGATGCACGTTGCGGCTACAATAGCCTCAATTCGCCTAATGCCAGGCGCATCGTCGGCGAACTGGACGCACTGTTGAATGAGCACAATGAATTATTGAAATTCTTCAAAGCACACATGCACGAATTGCAAAGTGACAATCACGCTATTGTCATCAATCCTGATAAAACACCAGCTGGAGAGCACGTACGTCGATTCAATGCGACTGTTGTTGACGACATTGCTAGAATCATGGTTGGCGACCGTACATCGACGCGAGAAATCGTGATTCGAAGAAGAAACAATAATCTGGAGTTCATCGCTGACACACACCGTTCATACGACGCTCTCCAATATCCGCTAATTTTCTGGAAGGGACAAGACGGATATTGCATAAACATTAAAAAACGAGATCCTGTCACAGGTAATTCATTCATTATGAACATCATTACTCATTTTGAATTGAGAAAATGAATGGTTGATGTTTTTTTGTTTTTATCGGCGGTCATCGTCTACAGTGCTTTATTCCTCTTTCTGTCATAGATCCCATCCCCACACACTTACGATACATTCGTTACTTTTTATTTAATAACCAAAATATTCACTAGAAATAATTTATATGGCAGAACAACGTTTGCCTGGTCAGCTAGTATTCATATAAAAATCTCTGCTGAGAAATAGAAAATTTAAGTCGAATTTAATTACGCAATGTCCAATTTTATGAATTAAGTATTCAAAGCTTATTTTGGCAATATATGTAAACATAAGCAAGTACTTATCTATTGAATATTAAGTAATAGTGGAATGTCATAAGAGAAATATGATGTTCTCTTCAAGTTAATATGGTATGTATAATCGCTTACTATTACTATCGAACTCAGAAATAATGGGAACTGAAATACCAAATGGATGTGGAAAAACAGGCAACCGATCTCGAGTGTGGAAGAATATGGGATAAACTTAAACACGTATTAAGAATACGCTTGTCTTTCATTCTAAAATCTGATTTCGGTTTATGCGCTAAGGCTCATTCAATATTGGTTTATTTAAAGGTTGCAAAACATACTATTGCACGTCTATAATGTATTGTTTAATTTCGTAGGATACTCACACATTCAAAACCCTGTGTCAAAATGTAGTGTATTGTGGTATAGCCTATCGAAATTCTATTCATTAATCTGTTTTGTGTTTGTAAATAAATTAATCAGTGGACTATAGGTTTATTTTTGCTTCAATTTCATACATTTAGGGGGAGGGGGAGATTTTTTTTTTTAATATCTTTGGTTTCTTTTGAATTTAGATTATTGATAGAAACGTTTTTGTGGGATCTATAAATTTTATGCTCACGATGACCTAGTCGGTAGAGTACTTATTTTCATAGACGAGGGCTTCAGGTATATTCATTTTAGTCAATATTCATTTTAATGTGCGTTTTATTTAGTGTAAAGACTTTAACATAGACATAGAGTGACGATTTATAGCTCTAGAGATCGATGTTTCTCTATCTCACCTTGAATAACACTACCGTTGCATTATAGAGTAGTTACAAAAAATCGTCTTAAAAGGGTGTTAATTCATCATACATATTATTGGGTACAGTTCGGTTATGAGGAATACAGCGGAAAACACATTTTGAAAATAGCCGATATACTAAATTATTTGTTAGGTTAACCTAACCAAACCTAACCTAACCCAACCTTATCTAACCTGAACTAACCCAAACTAACAAAAAATCCAGTATATCGGGTATTTTCAAAATGTGTTTTCCGCTGTATTCCTCATAACCTAACTGTACCAAAAATATATATATATAATGAAAAAACTTTAATATTCAAAGAAATATATCAATAATTTAAATGAATAAAATTTTATTTTATCTGTTGTCTTAAAATATTGTCTTAAAACCTCTCTATAATGGTTGTTATTAGCAATTACTCACGCTAATTAAAAAAAATACAAATTAAAAGAATTATCCTGGCTATGTTTCATAAATTTGACAACCACATTGTATGTACGCATATTTGTGCATTATAAAAGATTCATTTTTTTTGTTTAGCGTTCTATTTTGTACGTTTGAATTTAGCGCTGTTTTTGTTAGAATTCCAATTTATTTAATATGCAAGCTCGTGAATGTTACACCAAAGAAATGTCTTCATCACAGACCGTTTTTATCTCTCACGCAATAATGGTTTACCCACTGAAGTAATCCCCCACCTTTCTCCACTATTTTATTAGTATATTACATACTTTTTCTTCGATGGCGTTTTTACTTTTGATCAAGCCTTGGTCTTCTCAACAACTTTTCTTTCATTTGCCAAATATTTTTCTTCCCATCCCGTTATTACTTGCCGCAGACATAGAATATTGATTCCAGTTTTTTAAAACTTTTTTAGCAATGGTAAGTAACTTAAAATCGCCTGAGAGAAGAGAATGCGAGACCAAAATTCATCAAGAAATATCATAAACTATCAAAACATCATAATTTAAATGGAGGTATTCGATTTTGAGATAAAAGCATTTGAAAAATAATATACATGTTTTAAATATGGAATATTTAAAACAAATAAATCAAATTTTCCTGTCATATCAATAATTAATAAATTGTGTAAAATACAAATTTATTCTTCGTGCATGTGAAATGCGCAAATAATAAAGAAGAATAGAGTAGTCAATATTATTATACAGAATGAATAAATAGAATGATTCGATTTATTTAAAAAAAATCAATGAAATATACAACGGTTGGACTTAGCCATTCCATTTTTATGAATATGCAAGCAGTGTCTTTATACACGTACTTCAGTATCCCATTCGACTTAGCAATGATTGAATATAGGCACCTCGCCGCACCTCACCTCACTACTCCACTGCTGTTATTTTACCACTTTACCTGTACCTACTCGTGATGAATTGTTGCAAGAGCGTTTTTTAGAGAAGATGTGTCTTTATCTTCGTTTGAGACATCAGATTGAATATCTACCAAGGCTTCGAACCGTTATTTTTTCCGTTTTGGTTTTCGTTCCGGTTCAAGTGAAAAAAAAATAATATATCGGTTCGGTTTTGGTTTTCGTTCCAAAATAAATAGCGGTTTTTCCGGTTTTCGGCTTAACTCCCAGTGATTAATTTTTAAATGTTTTATTTTTATTAAAAATATATTTTCTACCATAATTTAGAACATTTTATGGTACTTGCATGATAGCCCCGCGCCACGCTTGGATACCAATGGTTATGCTGCACCACACGGTCGTAATTATATATATATATATTAAAATAATGGAAGTATTATAAATTATGAGTATTATGTCGATATGCATCACAACAACTGACCGACCACTAAAGTGGGAGTAAAATCATGTTAACGCGCGTGTTTGAACATGTACCGAACCAAACAGAAAAAAACCGGTAGTCACTTGCTCAACCTATTAGGGCCATACTCTGACTCCGAACACAAATTGAAAAAACAATATGTATTTGCCAGACACAGGATTCGATCCTGGGACCCAAAACACAATAAAACGACGCGTAAGTCGCTCGGCCATCGTACGTCTGTTCAATACGTCACCACTGAGTGTTATTGATACAACATGCAAGATATTATTACAGTTGAAGCTTGAGATTGTGAAAAATTAGCATCCAGGCGCGCACACAAGAGACGGGCAGGGGAGTTTTGGGTCCGGTCTTCCTCCCTCAGAAACTAAAAAAATACTAATGATTCAAGTGAATGTAACAATATTTCTTCTTCTTCTTTGTCATCATCTCATAAGTGATGACACCGACCTGGATGATTAGGCTATTGAACAGCGTTTTCAAGGGATTAGCTCCTTTTTTCAGCATTTTACGACAAGTAAGGCCGTAAAACTCACGCATTGATGCAAAAATTTGAGGCATTTAATGTTTTATATAACATTCAGATATCTAAAAAAACAAGCCACGAAATCGATAATCATGCCACAATAACTCGTAGGTGAGATGCTTAGTTATAACTACAGGCCAGGTCGTTATTACTAAGCTGAAAGTGCGGAGTGTCTGGGTATGAGAAATGTACTAGGAGAAAGGTATAAGTAGAAAGCGAGGTAAATGTGGAAGTTAACCTTGTCTCCATCCGCCGCCTTAAAAATAGATAATTAATAAATTATAATCGATATTTTTTTGAAATGTACCCCCCCCAAAACATTTTTCTATCTGTGCGCCTGTTTGCACCAGTTAAATATTTTATAATTTTTTGACATAGCGAACGTTTAGCGGATTTCCAAGTGAAAACGCCACTGCCTATGGAGAGTACATTTTGCAACCCTTAAGAAATAGAAAAAATAGAGTATTCCATGAATTTAAGTAAAAGATGCACGATTTTAAAGATTGCTAAAATTTTGATAGTTGATATTTCAATTTCTGTTGCAAAAACGCGTTCGTCATATTTCATGGCTCGGCGGATAATGGTGAATTTCAGGGCCAGCATCGCGCACGGCTGGACGGATTGAAAACAATGCAAGAATAAGATGCACTATTTATTAATTACTACATCATTGGTGGAAGTCAAACCAATATTCATTAGGGATTGCAATACCGAATGAAAATACAAATACCGGTATTTCGGTATTTCCCTCTTGAATACTGGTATTACTGAACTATAAAAAACACAAGAATCAATCAATAAATATTTATATATAAATCTCTTTAAGATAATATTATTTTATAGCAAAAATATCTATATTGATACATATATCCGTATCCGGAAATTTGTACGTAAACCGTTCAGCCTAATAAACATGAGTTCGTGTAACATTATTTAATCAAATGACGAGTTCTTCGTTGAACATTTCACCATTTGGCATATCATGCCAAATTAATCATAGTGAATGGGTAATTCAAAATACGACTTGAACTTTACTTACTAATTTCACACATAAATATTAAGTAATACAAATTTATTCGAATCTGATTTTTTATTTAACTCTCCTGTACACATTTTGGCAAGTATTAAAGAAAAATGGAGGAATTTGAAGACGCTGACGACGCCATATGAAAAATAGGACAACTGGACTTTGGCCATATCAACGCCGCTATAATTACGTGAAAATAATCAATATAGCTTGTAGACAACTAAAGAATAATATAGTGTAGTTACCTATACTAGAAAGTATAAAAAAATATTGTTGGCTTATCATAGGAATTGGTTGGTGCTTTAAATAGCAATTTGCCATAATCCATTGAGACTTAAGAGTAAAGTGTTCAACCAATGTGTGCCACCATCGCTCACATATGCGTATGAAACACGGACTCTTAATGTAAGAGAAATCCAAAAATTACAAACAGCGCAAGGCGAATGTTGGGCATAACATGGACAGATCACAAAAATGAAACCAATGGATAAAGAAGCGCAGTACTCGATGTGATAGAGGCCAACAAGCAGATAAAATGTCAATCTTATTAATGAAGCCACGTCTGGAGAATGTAATAATAACTCCTGAAAGGAGCAATAATTTAGTTTTCTGACACATGTAGATGACGCAATTCATGGATCTAATTATAGTCAATGGCTTGAGGGTGCGAAGACTCAGAAGCCATCCATTGACTGAACTCGTATGTGGTTTTGAACCGTATGCCATACTAAGCTGATTTCTGTTCATGGAAATATATTTCTAATAAGTATATACATATTCTATGGTATTTAAAAAGATACGATCAGATACTTTTATACTTAATTTATGAACAGAAATCATAAGTTTAGTTTAGCACACGGTTCAAAAGCGTATACGGTTTCAGTCTATGGATGACTTTTCATGTGAACTTTATATCCTGCCGCTTGGGTGCTATGCATCCCAAACACCCACGTGTAGCGCGTCCTTGCATATATTATGTATCTTCTGATCGCCCTACATCTAATGCCCATATGTATTTTTTAACTGCAGAAGAGATGTGTTATTTTTAAAAGTGCTTCGTACAATCTCAGTTCGAATCTTGATCAAGTTTTTGAGTAGACAGTAATATACATGCTTCACCCTTTTTATAAACCTACTTCCAATGTGCAAGCGGACATCTTCGACTCTTTGTGTACGACCATAATATCTTACTTATGACCAGGGCTTCAAACCGGAACTGAACTGAAAAAAAATATATCGGTTTTTTCAGTTCCGTACACTTCAAACACGCGCGTTAACATGATTTTATTCCCCACATTCTCCACTTCAGTTGTCGTTCGTCTTGGGTATTGGAAATATTAAAAAATTAATCACTCGGAGTTGAACTGAAAACCGTAAAAACCATTATTTTTTTTCGGAACGAAAACTGAAACCGAACTGATATATATTTTTTACTTGAACCGGAATGAAAACCGAAACGGAAAAAACGGTTCGAAGCCCTGCCTATGACGTTTCTCTACTACTTACTTATCTTGGTATTTTCCCATGTAGAACACGTTGTAAAAGTGTATTTTTTTTACTATGCATCACGTGTTTAAAATATTCTAGTTTTATGCACTTAGTGTAGTGCATTAATATTATTATTATTGTATTAAATAAAAAAAAAATATAAAATTCTAATAATCTTATCTTCTACAAGTCATCGTGAAGAGTCTGAGAAGTTAATGAATTCGTTATCGATTGATAGAATTAGCATTAAGTTTTCATTATCACAATAAAAGTGAAATTGACTCCATGATAAGGAAGTTTCCAACTTTTTACCACCATAATATTACATGACTGCACCAATATAACGGGCAGAGTTCAAGTAAATTTAACATGACCATTGAACGGGTTCAGCGCAGATGTTGAGAGAACGTTTTAATATATAACAGACACACCTAATTAATATCTATAATAAGCACACGATTTAGAATTTTTTCAAGAGCCACATTATATTATATATATATATATATATATATACGTGGTTATCATTAATTTTAAGAATGCATTTTAAAGCATTCTACTTGTATTATGTATCAATGTCAAAATAGAAAAAGAATTGGTTAACATTATTATCACTGAGGCGAAGCTATAATAATTATTAATTAACAAAGCTAGAATCCCATTAATATTTCTGAATTAATAATATGTTATTCTGAAATAATAATCAATAATTGAAGTAATATTTTGACGATGAAGACGTGTTCTAACTAATATGGGTTAATTAATAGAAAATAAAAATACTAATGTCTGATAGCACGGAAACTCATCAGTTTTGGAAAATAAGAACATTATAATGAGGTAATTTTTCAAAACAGTTATTTCTCAACTGTGAGTATAGTATTTGAAAATTGAGTAAATAAGAAAAAGAATCTTGTTTTTCCGTGTAAGTAAAGTACTTACGTAATCAGACGAATAGTTTATCTGTGTAGTTTTGATTAGTAATCTAACAATCGAAATAGTTATTTGTTTTCTTTGAGTTTGAGAAACTTGTCGAAATTATACATTACAATATTGCGTATATTGCATCTATTTTTGGCAACAAGGTTTTACCTCTAATATTATATCACTTTATATATACAAGAAAATACAAAGTCGTTCAATTAAAGGTTTGGACCAAGAAACAGTTTTATAATAAAACATTTACCCATTTTTTGTTTTGAATTTATTAAAAAAATATTCATAATATTGAGATTGGAATAATGTCTTAAAAATAACTGAAAAATGAGAAGAAATATATAACAAAATCTTAACTATATTACATGACAGCAGAGATTTTTGGTAATATTACAATATGATAATATGAGGTAGGTTCCAAAAGATGTATTACATAATATATTATTATGTACAGAATATATTATGTAAAATGAGAGTGAAAAAGAGTTAAAACTGGACAGTAAATAATATAAGAAAATGGTTAGTATTGAAGCATATGAAAATAGAATGAATTAAAAAATATAGAAACTGAAAACATTATATTTTATAAATAGATTTTTTGATTTAGATATTAGTATGTATTTGGATGAACATGTAAAAAACAATACTTTGTATAAAAAAATAAAGCAATTAATAAATTGAGATTTCTTGGTAATGATAATAAAAAACGATAAAATAAGAAAAGAAAAGATACGAAAAAATAAACCAAAATAAAAAAAATAATAATTCACACATGAGAGTTTCTTCTTTTTACTCTCATAGTGATTGATAAAAAAAAATATAAAACATTAAATAAAAAATGTAATTTAAATAAATAATAAATGTCATAATAATATACAGTTATAAACAGTGGATAAATGTAAAAACTTCTTCTAGAAAGTAGTAATTTCTTTGGTAAAAGTAGTTATTTTGGTAATTGGAAAATTATTGTGAAAAGGGGCTAAAGAAAAATGGTATCAATCATTGTTTTTTAGAAATGGTGTTTAGTTTTATATAATAAGAAAAAAAATGAGAGTGTGTGACTGGATATTATAAAGAGTTTGAACTATATAATAAGAGATCCATACGAAGATTAGGTATTCCAATTTTGAAAACAAAACAATATTTAACTGGTTGAATAGAATTAAAAAGTTAATATTCTTTGTAAATAAAGTTAATTATTATTGCGACATGCTGTTGACGTTTTGCTTGGGTTTGCGATTTTTTTGTAATTGTTCATACATGTATAGCTAATAATCGTTCATTGTATAAAAAAAATTTTAGGCTTGTAATGCAAATGCAATTTTTGTTTTGCTTATCTTTGATGATAATTAGTAGAAAAGTTATTACAAATTTAAATATTATTATTATAACCTTGATGAGTGAAGGGCAAAATGATACGATATATACCTATTTACAAAACACAATTATTAAATATATGCATACGATGTTCACATCGGTCAAGTACCTATATATAACAATGTCATTTGATATTGCATATATATATATATTTGCATAAATAACATAAAAATAAAATAATAATGAGGATTTTTATCATTCTGTTAGGTTAGATTAGATTAGATTCCACGGACTATAGCATCGTGGGTCCCAGGTTCGAATCCTGGTCTGGCAAAGTACACATAATGTTTTTCAATTTGTGTATGAGTCAGAGTATGCACGTAATTGGTTGAGCAAGTGGCTGACATCCATTTCTTCACAAAACAAAATTTGTTAATACAAACCTCTACTGTGGAGGTCTATATTATCTTATTAGGATCGGACGTGGTCGAAAAAAAAAGAAATATATAATGTGTCTACGTCAATAAGCATAAGACAAACATACATGTCTCTACACTATACCCGGTATTAATCACGAAGCCCTACGTTAGGTGTGAAACATGACTGGTAGTTTATAGCTTTGTATATCTCAGGAGCAGTTACCTAAGACTGAAGTCACCACGCACAAAATTGTACTTTGACTGAGTTTGTCTTAAGTATAAGTTGGGTAATCTGTATAAGGGAATACAATCAGTTGAAAAGATACGTGATGGAGTGCTGATTTGGAATAATGTTGTAATATGTAATGATGAAGAAAAACAGTGGAGCACAATAGAAGTATTGAAGAAAAATAAATCTGCAAGTGTGTGTTGAACGACTTCATAATAGTGACAGAGTGAAACAGTGGTGAAAAACGATTATGGACAAAACGTTCTGTGTATTATATTATGTGGCAAGCGATGATTTGGTGATGATATCAAAAGAGAGTCGTCGTCGCTGTCTCGTATTATAATTATTATGAAAACATAAGAAATAAGCAAAGGGCGTATACTCGTGTGAAGTGGTTTCATAGTGGTGATATAACGAGACAGCGCCACACAAACTATCACTGTCTCGAGAGTAATAATTATTTCAACCAAAAAAAATGAGACAAAACAACATATATGTATGTATGTAAGCACTCTGTGCCTTGCAACAGTGTCATATTGATGATGGGGAGAGATAGCAATGCATACAGCATTACTGTCTTGGGTTTTAATTATTACAAACAAATAAGGGACAACATGTCATGTAAGCATTTTGTGACTTACAATGCCACAACGATAATGAAGAAAGACAGTACCGCACAAAGCGTCACTGTCTCGGGTTATTTATTACAGAAAAAAATAAGGGACGAAACGTCATGTAAGTATGTAAGAATTTTGTGCCTTACAATGCCACAATGATGATGAAGAAAGACAGTGCCGCACAAAGCGTCACTGTCTCGGGTTATTTATTATAGAAAAAATAAGGGACAAAATGTCATGTAAGTATGTAAGAATTTTGTGCCTTACAATGCCACAATGATGATGAAGAAAGACAGTGCCGCACAAAGCGTAACTGTCTTGGGTTATTTATTATAGAAAAAATAAGGGACAAAATTTCATGTAAGTATGTAAGCATTTTGTGCCTTACACTGCCATAATAATGATAGAAAAAGACAGTGCCGCACAAAGCGTCACTGGCTCGAGTAATAATTATTACAAAAAAATAAGGGACAAAACATCATGTAAGTGCCGTACGCTAAAATAACGAGGTAGAAATCAAGTTGAAAAAATTTATAATAGCCTTTTTTTAAATTATCTATGCAAATATAATAATAGAGAATATAGCTACGTAGGGATGGAGTACACATAATATAAAAATTACTCAATAGAATGAACTATGATGGTACGAGGAGCTATGGCCGCTGAAGGATGGACTGTAATGATAGTCGAAATCGTGATCATGATCGTAGTCATGGTCGGCTGCGATATGAGCTTCAGCAACTGCTGCGAAGTGCTCTGCCTTCGCCCTCGAGACCTCGGGAGTATCTTTAATAAATTTACCATCATGAGTAAATTCGATGTGGGCTGGAGGTCCTTGCCATTTGGTGTATTCTTGCTCGTACGATGGTGACGACCAGGAGGAGTGATGACGCTCAGGTGCGGAGAAGGAGGTGTGGGTGACCGGGGAGTATGAATCGTGTGAGTGTCCCCAGTCGCTGGCGCCTGATGTGCGAGCAGCATGCTTTGCGGCGGCGTGCGCGGCGAAGTGTTCTGCTTTCGCGTGTGCCACTTCTGGTGTGTCGATTACGTGGCCATCGTGGTCTAGGGGCGCTGGGTCGAAGCTGTGGGACGACGAGTAGTGGTGTCCTGAATAGGAGTTATGTTGGATACCAGGAGTGTAGCTGCCGTAGTCGTAGCTTGAGAATCCAGCCGAAGCCAGGGCGGCGGTGCTCAGCAATACAATAACATTCTGGAATAAAATAATTGATGTATTGTAATGCAGGGATTGGAATACCGGTATTTCAAAACCGATATTCCCGTATTTATCAATACCGAAATACCAGTTTAAAAAATCCAAAATACCGGAATTTTCGGTATAAAGAAAGCACACTCGTTTACGTTTTTGAAAATGAATTTTAAGTTATGTGCTGCTAAAATGCAAATATATTGAGTGAATCCAACAGAGGTGAAAAAATAATTAAACAAATTTCATCAAATATATTTATATAAGTAATTGTCGCTATGAATTATCATAATATTATTTCGAAATAGAAAACATCCGTGACAAAAATATTTATTTACAATTTTAGCTGCGGTTCAGTGCTCAAAACTGTGATCTACATATTATAAGTTTCTTTAAAACACTGTTTTTTTTGTTAATAACAATAGCCGCCTAAAACACATAATAATAGATAGATTTTCATATATAAATCTAAATAAAGAATGAATGACGTCAATCTATTTTTTGAGACAATGGGACATTTGTGCACGTCTTTGTTCTGCGCATATAATTAAAAGTATGCAATGGTTTGACTGCTTGAAAAACTGGCCAGGATGGCGAATGAACATCGTCTAAAAATATTATTGACATATTTTTATGCATGTTTTATTACAACGTTTTTCTTAGCTCGTATTCTTATTTGTCCGGTACAAATCTTGCAATCGGTTTTTAACTAACTTCCCGATTAGCTAAATATTTGAAACTTTAAGAATACCTATATCAGAACATGATGCCAATGCATTTTTTAAATACTTTTAGCCATCTTTAAGTAGAATTGATTTCATTTTCAGTTAATTCTGTTTTGTATGAAAAGTTATTTCGGAAGAAATCCGTAAAAAGTAAAACTATTATTGGTTGCCAAGTGGGTCCTAGCAACTAAATTATTAATATTAATATATACGTGCGTTACTATGGAAATCAATATGACATTTCGGTATTATTTCTATCAAGTACATTTTTTTTGATCGTTTAAGCTAGTCAAGTCAAGTTTATATGATTCAACAGAAAATTTAAAAACGTTGTAAATAAAAAGTTTTTTTTATCTAGTAATTATTTAAATTATTTTTGTCGTAGAATGTGCTACCTAATCAATCAATACAACTGGCGCCGCTCACGTAAACAAGCTCAAAATATGTCAGAAATTATTATTTTAATTCAAATTTTGCTGCAGCAATGATTAATATTACCATATTATACCCGTGCGTTTAAACCCGTGTTGGCATTTATAACGACGTGGGACTCAGGTTCGAATCCTGGCTCTGGCAAATACACATTATTTTTCCAAAGAGTATGGATCTAATATTCTGAGCAAAGTGGCTAACATCAATTATTTCTCGTAAAAACAAAAATTTGTTAAGGGGGATGCTTATACTATCAGAGGCGAAAAGAGGCACCTAACGGAAAAATACGAAGCTTGCAATTTGAGATTTTTTTTGATAATTTACAATTTCAACTGTAGTAATTAATAAATACGTATCTGAAAACACTAAAAAGATTTTTTATTTTTTTTTAAATTTAAAGATAAACTGGCAATTGTAATAAAATGTAATAACATGTGAATTCGTTGCAGGGTCAAATCTTATTATTACATTATATTTTATGGCCATATTTATTATTAAAATTTAGTTTATTAAGTTTTAGATTTTATGTGGTGTAGATTTTTGACTAATCATCGTTTTAATATTTTTTATATATATTTTAAAAAACATCGATTTTAAAAAATATATAAATCCGTATAACTTGAAATCCTTTTTATTTATATCAAATTTTATTTTAGGCATGGTCACAATATTGAAGCTTGAGTTGATATAAATAAAAAGGATTTCAAGTTATACACATTTATATTTTTATAAAAATCGATGTTTTTTAAAATATATATAAAAAATATTAAAACGATGAATTAGTCAAAAATCTATACCACATAAAATCTAAAACTTAAAATACTAAATTTTAATGATAATTATGACCATAAAATATAATGCAATAATAAGATTTGGCCCTGCAACGAATTCACATATTATTACATTTTTTTACAATTGTAAGTTTATCTTTAAGTTTAAAAAAAAATAAAAAATCTTTTTAATGTTTTCGGATACATATTTATTAAATTATATAGTTGAAATTGTAAATTATCAAAAAAAAATCTCAAATTGCAAGCTTCGTATATTTCCGCTAGGTTCTCTGCTGGCATGCGTCTCCCCCTTAATACAAACCGCCCGCCTGTGGATGCCCATATTATGATCTTATTAGGATCGGACATGGTAGAGAATCGGAATATGAGATATAAATAATCACCCTAATGACCTTTATTTACAAAATGATAATTTAATTTGTAATCAATTCTATAGGTTGGTTATTTAATCACATTAATGACGTATATGTTACACTTACAATATGTATTTATAAATAATTGTCTACAACGCAGGTGGAAGATGATAGATTAATTGGTGGAAGATGATGAGAAAAACCTTGATTAAGTTCTTGAACGTAATTCGAAAACAATTATTATATAAAATCTTGATCTAGGCATCTTAAAAGATTATTTTGAATCACGAGAATTGAGGTAAATAAATGAAACATTCTAAGATTATCATGTCAGAGTATCATGATAGATAAAAAAGGATAAATTGAGATAATAGACATTTGAGTATAATTTTATCGTTAATTCGTTTGAGTATAATTTATCGTAATTATTGATAATGCTAAAATTATAGCTAAAACGCTTTTTAGAACGATTTTTTATTACAATCGATGGTGAGTTATTGTAGAGACCTTTCAGCAACAGACTGTAATATTTTTAATATTTTTTTGTATGAATGAAATATTATTTAAAAACTTTCAGTTCTCTGTAGTGTACAAAGTACCCATGCTAACAAATTGGTTATTAAATTAGTTACTGTGCTTAATCACAGATGCTACTGCTAATTTATAAAAATATTAAACACTTAATGTGGTTAATTAGAAAAGCAATAATAATTGTTGCCATCATGCATTTAAAGGTTATTATAATAAATAAAATAAAATAATTTCTTACGAACAAAAAAAGTAAATGACAGTGAATTGACTATATCTAATGTATATATAACCTATGATTATATCTATTATGTATATATATCTATCTATCTATAGATTTTTTTAAATATTTTATCTCTGATATTTTATATATTTTTTTTATAATACATTATACCTATATTAAGATTTTTATTTTGTATATAATAGATACTAATAAATAATGTTTATATATTAAACATGCTATGTAACGTTTATAGTATTAGTATATATTTTTGTATTTGTAACTTACATAATATTTTTAATGTTAAGATACTAGTTTGTTTGGTTTGTATGAACCCCTCTTTGGGTGAAGGCCTACTCCAAAGAAAGAAGTCCCACTGGACTCTGTCTTTGACTTAAAAAGCTTTGGATAAAAATTATCAATTTCTTCTTCTTTCGCTATTTCTGCGGGTGCGTATACTTGTATGAGAGATAATTCGTTTCCTCGTATTTTTAAATTTAATAGTGCTACTCTAACTGTTATACCTATGAAGTTTTCTATGTTATTCTTGTGGTTTTTATGTGTTAAGAATTCGACGCCATACTTTCCAGGTGTAAGTCCTATGTGACATAGAATATGATTGTCATATTCCTTTATCTTTGTTCCTTGACGTCTCACTTCAGATAATCCGATTATGTCGGATTTTTTATCTTTTATTGTAATTATACAGTCTTAATTGGATGAGTAGCCTTTAGAGTATGTAAGAATATCTTTTCAATCTCAGAATTTAAATTTAGTGAAATCACGTTAAAGTGATGTTTTCCAAATATTAATATTCAATTCAATTCGATTCAGTTTATTTTTTAACATATTGCGGACATTACAAATTATAAGTTTAAGACGTTCACAACATGACATGAAACATTATTATAAAAAAGAAAAAAACTAATAAAAGCGAAAAATATAAAAAAAGAACACTTACACTGCTCTATTGTTAATAACTCGATACTGATCTGTTTCTTTTTTATATAATACTGTTTTATTAATAATATTTCTTTATTTCTAAAAAAAATGTC
This sequence comes from Rhyacophila brunnea, assembly GCF_057557595.1. Taxonomy (NCBI): domain Eukaryota; kingdom Metazoa; phylum Arthropoda; class Insecta; order Trichoptera; family Rhyacophilidae; genus Rhyacophila; species Rhyacophila brunnea. The sequence goes on along the minus strand of NW_028232893.1, from coordinate 13,312,538 downwards.
ATATTGTGAACTTTTAAAATTAATAATTTATAGCACACCCACGGTGGCCGCGCGGCTTAAGCGTTGGACTATCACGCCGTGGGTCTCAGATTCGAATCCTGGATCAGGCAAGTACACATATTTTTTTTCAATTTGTGTGTGAGTCAGGGGGTATGGACCTAATAGGTTGAGCAAGTGGCTGATATCAATTTCTCGTAAAAAACAAAATCTGTTAAAACAAACCTGTACTCTGTGGAGGCCCATATGATCCTATTAGTATCGGACATGGTCGGAAAATAAAATGTTCAGTATATGTAAAAATAAATAAAAAAAATGAAATAAATAAACATACAAAAGCAGTGAAAATACAAGTATATCTACATATAAAGAAGTTCAAATAAGTATATCGAGTTCGCTAAGGAGACCCTATTTTAAGAATTTATAAAATAGCGTCCACATAGACTCTGACGATAATACTGATTGTGTATGGTTGATAAAATATGGATGCCATTGAACATGAATTCTGTCACTATGACTGTCAGTAATATCGACCGTGTATGGTTTGCTTTATATATACAGATAAAACAAGATGGAGGACGAAATTTAAATTTTACCGTAATACTATTTATCATTTGATTTGATGCTAAATTAGTATTAAAAGTTATGTTTAATGTTTTTTTCAATTAGAAGCCCATAATGAATTATTGTAATGTAATATTTCAAAATCACACAACACAATCAGAACAATTAGTTAATCCCCACCTTGTAAATTATTTACTAGCTTCAATATACACATTGAAGGCATATTATTCAGTTTTATTAATGCTTTGATCGCACCTCACCTCACATGTTGCAAGAGATAGGAGTCCATAAAGCTCAAATTACACTGGAAGATTCTAATCGTGAGATCGTCAACACGATCGATGATCGGATAATCCAAAATAACATTTCACGATCAGTGGCAATCGGCTTAGGCAATCGGGGCAGATGATCGGTTTGAAGTTCTGCTAGTGGAATTTGAGCTTATAAGCCACTAGTCTTATTGTTGGAATAAATCCCAATAAACTCAGTCTAATCACACGTCTTCAGTTCTTCTGAGATATTCTCAGGTGTAAGAAACCATTGATGCTTTACATCCTAACGTGAGGCCTCGTGATACGTTCAATTAAGATCAAATGTGGTGCGGAGTGGGTTAGTTTGGACTTCGGTGCTTAAAAAAAGAGTTAAGAAAATAAACTTGCTTTGCCATCGTTTATCTTAAGTGACAATATGAAGTGTTCTTTGTATACGTGTACTGAAACTCTGCCAAAACAAAGGAGTCAGGAGTCAGACCTGCCATTGGTAATGCTAATTGTGAGGGCAATAAATCTATTCAACCAAATCACTTTGGATATTGATATATTACCCCTGCGTGAGGATGGGTAATATGTGGTGGGCATTGATTTATAAATTATTAAAATAGGGTCTGTTTAGCTCATTCGGCGTACTTCCTTGTGTCTAATTTATATATTTTTTTTTGTATTTACACTTTTTTACTGTTTAATAACTTTTATATAATACTGTTTTAATATTATTTCTTTAATAAAATGTCATGTTGTGAACGTCTTAAATTAATAATTTGTAATGTTCACTATATGTAAAATAAATAAAATTTGAATTTAGAATTTTAAAAAGCGATGAATCTAAAGATGGATAGGTTTTATTCGGCACTCCATAAAACGCAGCAAGTTTTTCAAATGCTTCAAATTTGGCCTTGGTTGATATCAAGTTGGCGTGGCGAATTGGGCCCGTATGTGGACTGACGTTATGATTTCATCAGCGGGCAGTTCCAAAGGACGTATAAGGCGAAACTGTCTGTCTTGCAGAGTGGAAAGAGTAATAGATACTCAATGACGGTAATATGTATGTATGGTTTGAACTGGACATAACTTGCAATAAGTTTGTATGGCTATAAAATATAGCATACTTAACAGCTTACTTTCTTTATGTAATATTGGCAAACAGTAGCTGTAGTTTTTATATTGTTGTGTTCGAAATCATTCATTTCACTCAATTTCAAATAATACAAGTCAGTAGAGGAAATGCGTTACACGACTTTGTATTTCTTAACAAATGCTATATTATAAATTATTATTGTTATGTTTTGCAGTCGGCATAATTATTCATGTCAGTTCTTCTCAACTGTATTCAGCTTTTCACGTAATGGTACACTGTTTAAATTATAAAATTTTCGTGGTGCACTGAAGAAAATTTATATGGATACTAATCACTTTTTTCAGATTTCTTTTTATTATCTCCAAATAGTTGACCACCATTAGGCATAAAGCCCATTGACGCAGCGAGTGCGGCTCTCGCGCAAAATTTCTACAAGTGGCGCGTAAATTATCGAAAATACAACGTAATCAAATACGCCAGCGCACACTGGACTTGACGATGCCTTGCGCCCCGCCTGCCGCATGAGTCACCGTTTTTCGCTTCTCGGCGATACGATTTAATGAAAATACAAAGAAGTCCATTCATTGAACATGGCTACCAAAATCACGCTGCGCGAAGCGTCGTCGATCGACGGGCGAAAAGCAATTATTTAATAACAAAGAATCATTGTTTAATTTTATTGCGTGTCCAGTTTATCGCTGGTTGAATAATGTCATCGTAAATATTAATTACAAGCCCCGAAATAATATAATATTTTTATTGCTTTGTTATGAGAGGCGCTGTAATAATAATTATTTTGTGCTGCTTGGGCCACTTATTACATAGGTGAAGGGTAATGCGCGGCACGAGACGTGTGATTATGGTTGTGAATAAACGCTTCATACGCGGACTTCGCCCGCTCGACGCGTTCTATGGGCACTATCGCTTAGGGCGATCTTTTATTTATTATGCTACCTGAAACAGGTCGGTGGAGCTACTTTTATACCAATCACGGCGGTCAAGCAAGTCATAAACTTCAGCGTCGTCTTCTACCATGTTTATCATTTATCTTTCCTTTAATGACAAGTTAGTATACTTTTGTCCTCTCATTAAGTTTTAGGATTTTGATGCTACGCAGAACACTATATCATTTTTTATTCAATTTAGAACGTCAATATTATTGACACCCAGTCATTTTTAGGATGCGTCTATACAGCCACCGTGGCTAATACTCGTAATTATATCGACTGTAGAAAGAAAAACAAAAATAACCCTTAGTTTTTTCAAATAGTTTGATTGGAGCACAACTAAATACACGATGTATCTAAAGGATGTAAGGTGCAAGTGTCGAATTATGTTCTAAATTTAGTTTATATCTAAAAAAAAGAAAGTGAAGTGGGAAAAAAGACTTAATCATCATTTTTATTGGCTTTTCTTTAATTACCCCAATAAATAATATCAGATTGGGAAAATAAAACAATTATCATCATGAACTTAAGGTTTATGTCTATTGTATATTTTAACTTTGACCGAAAACCATAACAAAAACGTTTTTGTGCCTCCTGTAAAATCTAGTATCCCTCCACGATGAGTTGACAAACAATACTGAACATAAACGTGAATTTAGGTGGAAATCGAAAAAATAGCTGCTATGACGTTTAAAAAATCTATAATATTACTTTGTTTTATTAGCTTTTATGAGAATTCACATGCTTTATAAAAAATGAAATACAATTCTACGGCACACTTTCCAATAACTCGCGTTACAACGGTTGAGAAGCTTTAATTTATGTACAGTGTGCAATAAGAATAAGAATAATTAAAACACAATGAGAGCAGACATTGATTTTACAATATTATTATTTCAGACTATAACAGATTGAAGAAAATAATGCAAGTCATCATCTATTGTATATTATCTTAAGCACGGCGAATTTTATTTATTTTCTTTTGTTGTTTAAAAAAAAATATCACGCATTTAATTTTATCGACGGAATGTGCCTGGTTTTTTTTTATTTGGCTTATTTATGTTATATTGTTTATATAACGTTTCCATAGTAACACTGTTATTTGAATTTAGATTGTCCATTCGTTTAATCTAACCTAACCTAACCCATGGCGGTAAGATGTTTGTAACATAATACACAGAAACAATGAAAATGAAAAATAACGGTTGCATACGTGTCATAAGAAAATAAAAATACAATATGAAACGAGTTAAATTCGAAAAAATATAAATTACATGTAAAATCTAATAAAAAAAAGATTTACATATGTACATAATAATTATGAGCATTTGTGTTTTATTCAATTTATTCCTCAATATTATCATATTCATAATAAATTAATGAAATTCATTTAAGTTATTAATTAAACTGGTAGAGTTCCATTATAATGGTTTTGAAGCAAAGTTATTTTGGTACTGTTCGGTTATCAGGAATACAGAGGAAAACACATTTTGAAAATAGCCGATAAACTGGATTATTTGTTAGGTTAACCTAACCTAAGCTAACCCAAACTAACAAATAATCCAGTATATCGGGTATTTTAGAAATGTTCTTCCGCTGTATTTCTGATAACCGAACAGTACCGTTATTTTTAATAACTTTTATTCAACGAATAATTCACAAGATGTGAGAATGTAACATTCTTTAAATATAATAAATATACATAGCATTGTAATAATTATTGATGCCTTAATTTTAAAACACCAAAACCGATAGTCAAAAATAACGCGATTTGATAAGTCATGTAGTCATGTATGAACTACTGGTTTAAATGATAGTTATTAAGTAGGAGGTCCGTAGCTTAATTGGTTAAAGCATATTAGCGCGAAACCAGTGGATATACGGGTTCAAATCCCGTCGGGCGTCGTATTTTTTCAAATGTAATTTTTTCTAGTAGGTATATATCTGAGATGTTTTGAAGTTATTTTTGTTAATTTTACTTAAATTGAAGAATTTACTTTGACAGCTGTTTCAGGCTATAAACCCATCTTCATAACGGTCGACTATGACTTGTTATAGCCTGAAACAGCTGTCGACGTAAATTACGCAATTAAAGTAGAAAAAACAAAAATAGCATTGTTTCAAAACCATTCAAATTCATTTCACTTATTTAGAATGTTCTAAATTTAAAGTCTGTCTTATGTTTTTCATGTTCATTGTATTTAAATCGAATCTAAAACCTTTTTGCATAATATCATTCTATCTTGACACTGTATAATATATTTCGTGATGAATTTTGGTATAATATATTTTATTTCTTAAATGAGTTTTACTTACAAAGAATATATTGTTGTTAATCCGGTTTTATGGTGAACCATACCCTTCGAAAAATAAAGAAGAAAAGGATTAAATAATAAATACGCCGTATGCCTAATATATTGAATTTTAGCTCTGAAACACTACGAAACTAGTTATTTTTTTTGAACGTCACTGTAGTTATTATCAAAGCGGAAAATGGCTTAGTTGCATTTTATTTAATGAGTCTCTAGGTGCTTGATTTTTAAAAATTGAAGTAATAAGTCTGATAATGCATAAAGTAATACAGTTAGTAGAGTTATTCAGTGAAACTTGTAATACTGTCATTACGCAAGTCATTTTGTAAATATTTTGTGCGTGAAAACAAAAAAAGCTATATCTACATAATATTTGAGTAGCCTAGAAACAAAACTTACCTACACTCTAAATTCTAATTGATTTATGTATTGTTATCTTCTGTTTGAGAATTTTTTTCAAATCGGATTTCACCTTTCGGCATCTTCAGACACTATGCGCCCTCACCAATGTTCAATACACACTAAACACGGACTAAAAAAGGACTCAATTGGAATAGTAAAAAACTTAAATTAATTATAATTAAAATTGTTTTAATATTTTTTAGATAATGTTAAAGCCTAGTCTAAATGCATAAATCTCTTTATAGAATATAATTGAGAATAAAAAGTAATGTTAAATCATCTATCAATGATTTATATAGATACCTATTGTTTATAATATACTATAGTATTATGAAAATAATTACAAGATAAAAAAAACTTTTTAAATACAACGTTTTTAAATTTTCTTTTGAATCATATAAACTTGATTTGACTAGATCAAAAAAAATGTACTTGATAGAAATACTGAATAATGAAATGTCATTTCATATTGATTTCCATAGTAACGCACGTATATATTAATAATTTAGTTGCTAGGACACCCTAGCAACCAATAATGGTAGCGAAATAACTTTTCATACAAAACAGAAATAACTGAAAATGAATTAAATTCTACTTAAAGATGGCTAAAAGTATCATGCATCAAAGGCATCGTGTTCTGAAATATTTATCTAGTCGGGAAGTTAGTAAAAATCGATTGCAAGATTTGTACCGGATAAATAAGAATACGAGCTAAGAAAAACGTTGTAATAATGTTAATTGACAATCTCAGTCAATAATATTCATGAGTATTCATTATTTTTTTTGTAATTACGAAAAATATTGCTGTCATTATTTCAAAATTAAATTTTTGGCGGAAGTCAGTTTTGATTCTTGGCTACTCATTTAACGAATATTCACCGCCGACGAATAAAGATGATAAATAATAACTTGTGAAATACTAATATACATATTAATTGTCCTTTCGTGTGTCAGTCCTCATGGCAAAAGTAGGTGACACTATTAGTTCAGCATTATCGATTCTGGAAATTCTCTCGAAAACTATTCCGTATTATTTTGTATAGAAACATTCACAATAATTATTAATTTATTCCGAAAAACAAACTTTTAAATATAATATGGTATTCAAAAAGAAAATATCTTTAGAATGGAGTTTTATAATCAGTGTAGTATTGAAGCAGGACTGCCACAGTATGAAGGTTATAATTGTGAATTTGATAGATACCACTTATTTACAGGCAAATACGGAACCTTGACATAATAGTATATTATTAAATCAACTTAAAATATAAGAAATATAGTATGAAAAATATAAACATTAAATTATTATAATATCTTCAAAATTATGAGTCGATTTTGAATTCCAATACAAGTTTACCTAGGTACCGAATATAGTTTGTGTATTACAATATAATAAACCGTTAAAGTCCCACTTTTTTACTGAATCACTTGTATGCAAAGTAATGAAAGCAAAACATTACCCTATTAATTATTAAAAACTAGTATGCCTGTTGATATGCAATTTTCATAATATGTATATTTATGTTTTTATACAATATCTAAGTTTTTTAATGGTTTTACGAATGATTTTTTTTACAACTAGTTGCATCTGGTAATTTTTGTCTACTTAAATAATATGCATATAAATAAATAATATTAAACATTAATTTCAAAAGGTGAAAATGTGTTAACGTAAGTATTTTTCAGAGCGTCGCGATTTTTTAAAAAAATAATTATTGTGCTGTGTCTCCAAAACAATAAGAAAGCACTGCTATAAATACAAGATATAGCATAATTAAATTAGCAGCAAAGTGACTTGCAGCAAATTTCACACTATTATTGTGCACATATCTCAACTCATTTTAATACAACTTAAATTCATTCAAATAATTAAATCTGAAAATTAATCAATTTGCAAATAATATAGTAAAATAACACGTGAGATATGCATAATGTGAATAATCATTTGTGATCTTTAGATAAACAATCAAAAGATAATCGCGTATTTAATCACCTTATAAATCTTTTGACAGGGAAAAGGAAGAACTGTAAAAGAAAACAAATGACACTATCATAATAGTTTGACAGATGCTAAAGCAAATCAAGTGAGAGATTTTTAAGGATAATTCAAATAAGGATACAGTGATGTAACCTACTGTAACCTTAGATAACATACACAATCAATTAAAAATATAAACATTTTGGATGAGGAAGAAGCATGAGCTAAGCGTCGTCGTTTGACAAATGAATGAGTTAAAGCATGCTCGGTAAAGTCAAAATAATAGTCTACAAAGATTTCACCAGGCTGATGCAGGAGCTCGAATAAATCATTGAGTCTGAAACACCAGAATAAAGACAGTGATAGAAAATATACACGTAGACGTATGAGAGAGAAGAAGACGGAAAAAACGTATGAGAATATCGACAGGTAATAAAATACTTACTGGTACATTAATAACAATGCAACAACCAAATAAATCAAATATGGCGGATATAAACAACTCGTCAGCTGAAGAGTTCTTTAAAACCGCCTAGATAAATTATTTATTATTTGTATTTATATAAATGTATACAACATATTTTAGTAGGACTATTGATGAAAAATAATGATGCACAAAAATGTGTCTGTATAAATAATAAATGGCTTAAAAATAAGATCTTAAAAATAACACTTCTGTAAAATATTTCAAATGTGAGTTAGAATAGTTCTGATGTCTAATCATCGACATACTCGTAGTATATAATATGTATACCATATATTTGAGATAATACCATTGTAAAATGGTAATGTAATGTAAATGGTAATGGTACCTGTAAAATATTTCAAATGTGAGTTAGAATAGTTCTGCATTCAGCTGTTGTTTTTAGAAGCCATTAAACGTTTAATTTACAATATTTTTTCAAATAAGATTTTATCAAAACGTAGAAAACTAAGTATCTATGAACTAAATCATCGACATCATATAATTATAATAGTTATACCATTTATTTGGGATAATAGTATCTTGGCATTCATTCATAGCTTTGACTTACATTGTTCTAATTTTAAACAGTCTGACAGAATTTAACTGTTATGACATTGTTAACAAATTTATTACAAGAGTCACATAGGAAATTTTCAGATACGGATAATCAGGTAAATACGACATAAAAAGAAATGTACAATACATTATTATTCTACTGCAATAACAAGAGTGCTGTAAGAATTTTTCTTTTAAAACGGTCATTTTCGTAATTTTAACTGGTTTCTTTCGACTTTATATTATCATAATACTACTCTAGAATAATAATAATTGCGTTGGCTTATTTCCGGTGGTCATTTTTTCCATTTCTCTGTGCCAATACTGCCCGCGAGTCGAGAGTGAAAATAATAAGTCGAGTGAACGTGTTTGATATTTACTACTTTGGATGTTTTTGTCAGTTGAGTTTCCGCTTTTTCCGGTGTACTGGGTTTTTTTATTTTACCTATTAAATTGGACGACAAAAGCATTTCAATCTATCACTGACAACTGGAACGTGGTTATATTATTCAACGCGTTGTAATTATTTCTGGGTTGATTGTTTTGCTGACACACTTTTAATTCGATATTGATTTGCCCAAATACATTTTATTCATGATACTTTCAACGGATATTTATAATAAAAAAAGATAAATTGAATTGTCTGCACAAGACAAGTAAACTATATTATTCCTTTCGATAATTCGTCAAATGATTATTTTCCGACTGCCTTTCTACAACGCATGCTTACTTTTCACTCTCTTGAATCTCGTAGCTTCTTCTTCTGCTCTTGAAACACTTTTGCCTGTTATCGCGAGGGATAGTGTCCAATCTTGATGTACTAATGAATTTGAATTTACATGCGCCTGTCAATTACCTACATGGTCGCAGTATGGTCAAGCCTATCAGGCACCATTAACGAGGGTGCAAGACTAGTCAGTGCGATCCCCAAAGACGTAGACATTTTCGGTGACGTGCTATGTATTTTGTATTCGAAATTTTATTTTTCTGTATAAAATCGTACTTAAGAATGTTTTTATTTATTGTTATTATTATATACATTCTTTTCTTCTCTCTTCTGAGAGTAATATTTATTATAATGTAAATCTCATCTTATGCACGTCTTGAATTTAGATTTTTTATGTCCACAATGTTTTGTTTTATTAAATAAATAAATATTATAATTATACAACAATTTTTAAGACAATCGATATGGTTAGCATTTTTTTTAGCAACCCGGGATTTGAGATCTCCGAGCTCTATTTTTATCTACAAAAATTATATATTCTGTCGCCAAATCATTCTATTCTGAGGTAATGTAAATTATTATTATCTTCTTCTATTTCCTGCCGCTATAACCCTGGGTAGGTTTTGGTCTCCTACAATAATCAAAAATCGATTTTCTTGAGTGATTGATACACGTGGTATTTAAATCTAACTCAGCTATATACCTCTCCATTTTTTACGAGAGCGACCAGGCAATCTCTTGTCTTTATTGTCATAAATGATTTCATAGCCCACATAGTCCAGTGCGTAAGGCGCTGGCCTTGCATCCGGGGCCCCGAGTTCAATATCGGTGAGGTCACAATATATTAATGTAATTTTCTCAAAGCCTGGGTGTTTGTGATTATTTCTCTCCTATTATTAATACATTTGACGCTAAAGACGCGCCAGCGCGTACCGATTAAGGTGGCCATTCGATATAATTACCATGCTATTTAAATGTGATTATACTTTATTATTAAATCACTGTTCTTATTAAATAACACTCACTTATACTTTGATCTCATGAAATCCTCACTCAGGGTCGATCTTTCCTCATCTTTCAGTGGTGCTACACTAGAGAACTATGCGCTGCAGTGTTATATGGAAGAGGGTACATACTGTTCTATTTGACAGTACGCTTGCCCCATACTCTGTAGCTGGAGCGTGATAATTTTACGTATAATTATTATAGTTATTGTCTATACTTAACTCGAATTCTATAGATATTTAATTGTAGTCTCTTGAAAATTGTTTGGTATTGACTTTTATATAATAATATTATTATGAACTTATTTGCATATGTACGTTTTGCTGATATTGCTTGGGGTTACTTGTATAATCACTCATATATAAACTTCCTCAATAGACGATATTTTTATTCAACGAATAGGTAATTCACATGAATTGAAAATGTGTCAAATGTATCAAAAAAATATTTAATTCAATTATTAGCAAGTGCAAGTACGTTAAAACTCAAAACTTGGAGAGATCCTGATGACAGCTAGGAATCAATGTAAGTTCCTATTAATGCTATGTTGATTCAAACCACAAAAGCCAATTGCCAAAATTAACGTTATTTGTAAAGCGATTCAGATGTATGTATACTAGCTAATTTCGTCGTAATTAAGTATAACGTAGGTAGCTGAATTGGTAAATCATATACAAATGACTTTGGTATGAGTTTCACCCAGCGTCGAATCAAAGAATTTTTTTGGTAAGTATAATAATTAATATATCTCAGATGTTTTAAAATCATGTATTTCCCCAATAAGATATAATACATATATACTTAATGGTGGGATAAATATGGGCGATATATACATGAAAATACAAATATATAACAATAATCCTAAAGGAGAAGAATTTTTAGAAGGTCATCTTAAAGCCCCATTTCTGAATGTCGTGGAATATATACATGAAAATACAAATATATAACAATAATCCTAAAGGAGAAGAATTTTTAGAAGGTCATATTAAAGCCCCATTTCTGAATGTCGTAGAATTGAATTTCCAAATACTGCGGTTAGCAAATTTTTTGTTATTATTTTAATGTAGGCTTAAAGCAAAGACATACCGGATTTAAGAATTGGCATATACCTAATCATATACTGTAAAAATATAATATATACTTAAAGCAGAAACTTTATATTTGTATCCTAGTAAATTTAAGAATGGATTGATTATAAGTCATTCGCTAATCCTATTGAGTATATGATTTGGACCCAAACAGACATTGACTGAAAAAAACAAGCCTGACACCAATGGATCAAAGCGCAACCGTTAAAGATCTGCTCTGAAAAATACCCGCTTAATATTATATTCTAAACAGGCTTAGAGATCTAAAAGAGATACTCATCAATGACACTCAAATTAAACTGGTCAACAGTCTATCACTGATAATAAAACACTGAAACTTGAATTTGTATTGTTTTATTAACCAATACGTGACCATTTCAATGACTACAAATGTTCGACTTTTAACAGAACCAAAACATTCTCATGTATAGATAACTAATCATGGAACTAGCTAAATAAACTGACCAATTCAAAAACAAAACATGTCCAACTTGTACTGCATTTAAAACATTCGCATTTTAATACGTATAAAGATAAGGGTTGTGAAAGATAATAGCTTTATTGTACATATTATTATCGTGTACATAAATATGCCTTCGTAGTTCAATGCACTAGTCTTACATCCGAGGGCTCTGGGATTGATTTCCGATGAGGTTACAATATATTTCAGTGTTTTTTTTCAAAACATGTTTGTTTGTGATTGTTTCTCTTTTATTATTAATTACACTACTGTTTCACTATACTATTGGCAACCAGACGTTCTCTTGATTTTATTAGCATGATTGATTTCATGGCCCTTGCAGTCCAGGGCGTAAGGCTCTGGCGTTTCATTCGAGGCCCCGAGTTCGATTTTCGGCGAGGTCACAATATATTTATGTGATTTTCTCAAAGCCTGGGTGTTTGTGATTATTTCTCTTCTATTAATTACTAATTACACTACTGTTTCAGTAAAGTACTGTTATTGGGCCTCATTGCCTATTGTAGTGTTACTAAGAATATATATATATGTATATAATATATAGTCGTAATATGCTATTTTATTAATTGTTTATAATTTAAATGAAAAATAATATAATATTTCAAAATCACCGTTCTGTGTTTCTTTCATATTCCATTGCAGGTACTACATATTATCTTAGTGAATATTGTAATGATGAATATGCATAATTATCAATGAAAAGAAAAGTCATGATGAACTTTTGGGTATTTCGTTCAATCTTAGACTTTGGAATTCCTGGTAATTATAATATATATGATTAATTACCATCACATGCATGTTATTAGTTTGAATATAAATAGATAATTGATATAATATAAATGATAAAGAATAACGGATGATATAAATATTGATACGATTCAGATTTTACGTTTTGAAAATGACGTTTTATTTTGTTGAAATGGCTAATTTTACAAACCCTTATTTGCTTCTTTGTTATATGAATTAAGCTGAATGCTCTGCCTACCAAAGACACTTAGCAAAATAACAGTAACCTACTATATTGATAATTAACATTATGAAGTCTTTAAATTAATATTTTTTTATAACGATGTCCAATCATAAGAATATAAAATGGGCCTCTACACAGTGGAGATTATATTAACAGATATTTGTTGGCTATTTACTCAATCTAATAGGTCCATAATATGGTTCCAAATACACATTGGAAAAAAATGTAATTTTTATGTTAACGAAACGATGTTAGAATGAGAAATATTTTTTTATTTAATACAACTAACAATAAAAAAAACGTCATAAAATATAAATTCGTTGAAGGATCTTGTCATATTTTGTTGTTATGTTTATTTAATTTATTGAGTTTTCTATAATGCAACGAAAATATTTGTGAGTAATTCGTTTGTAAATTTTATGGTTATTATAAAAATAATGTCTATAGCTTGAAATCATTTTTATTTATATCAATATTATAACCTAACCTTCTATTTTAAATTATTTCTCAATTTTTAACCTCCTTCATCCATATTCTTTAAAAAATACGTTTATCGATTTTTGGACATGTTTACAATAATTTGTAGCGAATCATTACTTTATATATTGTTAGACCTCTTTCATCTCTTTAGGACGTAAGTATCATCATAAGATAGGGGAAATTCATTAGTCGATAATCGACACTAAAGTGATCAACATAAAAATGCTTATATTTTTTCAAATACACATAAAAAAATAATTGCAATTTATTTATTAAAATTAATCATATTATGGCTATAATAATATGATATCCACAAGCTTTATAGGGGAGCAAATAGTTGAAACAACGTTTTATATATTAAGTTAAAAGTGTTATTTTTATGACTTGCATTGAATTTATGTAATTATTTTAGTAGAAAAACATATATTTTTCGATCAATATTCATTCCATTAATTAAAATGCAGGTCCCTTATATTATATTAAAGTAAAAATGGATTATTTATTTAATTATTGCACAATACGAAGTGAGCAAAATTGCCAAATATGATATAACGTTGGAATATCCATGTTAATATATTATTATCTAGTCTAAAATGTTAAAAATATGAATTTGCATTGTTTTGTGAATAATAAACTGTTATATTTTGAAAATATTCTTTTATTCAATTGTTTTAATTTGTTGTATTTGTGTTTCATTCATGTTCAGATCCAGCCCTATTATTAATCTAATGATTTAGTAATATGGTAGATGTTATAACCAAATGGTGTTATGCATATAAAATACTCAATATAGTCTTATTGTTTGTTTTCAGCACTACAGTAGATCATAAGGCACAATGACAGTAGTGTTATGAAACAGTTGTGTAATTATTAATTAATGATACAAGTAAAATAGTCACAAACAATCAGACGTAATCACATAAATATTGTGACATTACCGAGAATTAAGCCTGAAAACCCCGGATGAAAGACCAGCACCTTACGCATTGTACTAAGAGGGCCGCTCGTAGATACCCTTTCAAGATTTGAATCCAGTTATCTGGCTCTTCGTGGTGGATATGCATTGTTTTATTAATTTGAGTAAATGGACTATAACCAATGCTAGCCAAAATTCTTCTTAAGTGATTTCATAAGAATCATCTCATTTGGCCTTGTGTAGGGGGGGGGGGGGAATATGTTTGTATACGTTGGAAACTATAATACCATATTTTAAGACTATGCTGACATGAATCGATGATAATACCATGTAAAATATATATTATGTATAGTATATCCAGTAAGAATATTATTATCATGAAATAATAAAATATATAAAATTATTGTACGTTAGGGACTGAGGATTATTGTTTTTATAGTTATTATATGCAAGATTATGATCTTATCTTGTAATTGTTGTAAGAAATATTAATTACTTAATGCAATTGGAGAAAAGAAATTAAAAAAACCTACATGGAACTCATTTGATATTAAAAAGTATCAATAATAATTTATGTATTCAAAATTATACATAATATATTATATTATAGGTATATTTATTTTGGTTTACCTATATATCTATCTGCCTGTCTATAACGCATGAGCGAAGATAATATACTAATGCAAATGTATAGTAAAGAGCGAGATAGGAAGAAGACGTATTTAAATACGTAAGGTGGGAGAAAACATTCACGTTAACGCAAATTCTAAATTTAAATAATACACTGACACCCTAATAAAGTATTCGTTTATTGTTCTCGGGTTTTGAATGAAAACGAATGACATGATACTAGCATAATAGTTTGACAGATGCTTACATCTTTTCATCAGTCTTTTGTAATATTTAGTTGTATTTAAGCTATCAAGTTATGCAATTTGTATGCGTAACTGTACTACCTAAAATGACACCCTTAAAGTAAACTTTAAAATAAACACTTAACACTTACCAACATTGTCATATTTGGTTGAATAAACTTGTGGGAAAATAAAATTTGGATTATATTATATAATAATTAAATTTTAACTGTTTCAACGCTGTTAATTTTCCAAAATCAACACTCGTTTTATAGAAAGCCTATCCGGTGCCGAAAACTGCTTTCGATTGACTTGCAAAGTGACAGTTTGTCTCTTTATACATCTTTGCTTGACTGTGGTAGCTTCCCACTAAACTGGCGGAAATACTGTCGTAGTGGGGTTCGATTGGCTTAGTATAATTCCGAGCTGATACTTTGGGGTGAAAAGAGTTATACATTTAGCAAATTGTTATAATAAATATTATCATCGTTGGGCTATTAAAGCCTTAAATTTAACAGCATTTAAATTTTACAGGGTAAACAAAAAACTGCCCCATAAGCATGAAGATGGCGTGGACGGTCATTTTTCTTTTAATTTTGATTTATTAATTAAAATAATAAAAAATATTTTGTACTTTGTCCACTTTTATTAATCGTCAAGATCGATTTTGTACGCTTCAATGATACATTATCTATTGATATGATGACATATAGTAGAAAAAAGTTATTTATTGAACCTATAAAGTTTATACTACTATAAACAATAATTAATTAAAAATAACTTTATATGCCTATTTGTTTCATAGTAACTTCAATTCAATTCACTTTTATTTATTGACATATAATAAAAATTAAAATAATTACAAGATAAAAAGAACTTTTCATATACCACATTTTTCTATGTATTAATAAAAACTTTTTATTGTACTTGATAGACATACTGAATAAATATTATAGAATACAGAAATGTCATTTTGATATTTCATATTGATTTCCATAGTAACGCACGTATATATTAATAATTTAGTTGCTAGGACACACTTAGCAACCAATAATAGTGAGTAGTAAATATTACTTTTAACGATTTTTTTCCGAAACATACAGAACAGAATTAACTGAAAATGAATTCAATTCTGCTTAAAGATGGCCAAAAGTATTAAAAGAATGCATTTTTGTTATGTTCTGATATATTCTAAAATTTTCAAATGTCTAGCTAGTCGAGAAGAATACGAGCTAATAAAAACGTGGTAAAATATAAATTTAAAACGTTTACAACATTAACATAGTATTTTAAAACCAAAGAAATTGAACCAGTATTATACAGTAGGTTCATGGAAGTACGCCAAATGAACTAAGTAGACCCTATTTTACGAATCTATAAAACAAAGTTCATACAAAATGATCAAGCCATAAATGTAATGTATTATCAATATCCAAAGTTACACAGTTATTACCCGCCCAATTGGCATTACCAATGGAATCTTGAGAGAACAAACAATTGATAATCTCGATATCTAAGATGGTTGTCAAGGACACACAGTTTAATACTACCAAGAATATCAGAGTTCGTATTTGCGTGACTAAATATAAATGTCTTTAGCGCGTCTGTGTTGCACTAAGGCCCATTTCAGACTAGACACCAGTGTCACGCTCGATATAATATAGGAGGCCTTTGTATTATGTTTATGAACGCCCCGGAGTTAATGAGTCAACGCATAATTTCGCGTTATAAATTAGAACATAAAACTGGCTGCGATAATAAAAACAAGTGTATCGGCGGCTTGAGAATGTAGCGGCCGACAGAAAAGTTTACCGGACACGCTTGACTTATTAGCTCTGGGGCGTTCATAAACATAATTCAAAGGTCCCTTTATTCGTATACAAAGGCTTCCTATATTATATCGAGCGCGACACCGGTATCCCATCTGAAACGGGCCTAAGAAGCTTAGTTTGGTATTAAAATATATCAATTATTTTAAAACGAATACTCTTAAATGTAATCTTTTCTCTAGCGTTTGGACTATGGTATGTAAGCATATATAAGAGAAAATCAGTTGGATAAAGCCAAGGATGATAGTCATACGGTCATAGAGCCTGCCAGCAAAGCTACCATGTCCAGTCAAGATTTGATTGGTGTAATTATCTGGAGTCAAAGCGGTTATCTCCATGCGCTATTTGATATTAGGGAAAAAAAACATGTGTATGCCTGTCTTTGGTCGAGGCATTCCATTTTTCCTGCCAGGTCTAACGCCGCATCCAGACATTAGATGGATTGTCGGCTTCCTCTTGAATAGTTTTGAAAATGAAATGAAAATTACCGACATCTGCCTTCTCGCCTTTGAGGAGCATCATGTATGCGTCGCGTACTTGTATAATATTGCAGTTATGCAGATATGCAGATATAGCGTATCCGGAAATTTGTATGTAAACAGTTCACCGCAGGACACTTATTCGTGCGCCGCAGTACGTGAAACATGAGTTCGTGTAACATTTAATCAAATGACGAGTTCTTCGTTGAACATTTCACCGTGGAGTATATTGGTGCGTATGCCACAACATGTGGCGAATTTTATGAGATGTCTTTACTAGGTTAGGTTAGGTTAGGGTTAATCTAATTGGAACAGTACTATTTGCAAACTATCACCGCATTTTGTAAGATACGTATCTTACGTAACGTAACAAATGTATTCCACGGTGAAATATTCAACGAAAAATTCGTCATTTGATAAAATGTTATACGAACTCATGTTTCACGTACTGCGGCGCACGAATAAGTATCCCACGATGAACTGCATACGTACAACTTACATGTTACCCAGATAGAGAGGGAACATTCTAGCCATACGAAAGCAATTGCATAGAGTAACTAAGGTAATAACAACTTAATAATCTCGGCCCGACACATTCCATTCACGGAGGATAGAGTTATTTATCTATTCAAATTAGATTAGAAAAAAATACAAGATAAAAAGAACATTATATATACCACGTTTTAAATTTTCTGTTGAATCATATAAACTTGACAATTCTATGTATTAATAAAAACTTTTTTTTTGTACTTGATAGAAATACTGAATAAATATAGAATACCGAAATGTCATTTTGACATTTTTTTTTTAAAAGAATGCATTGTCGTCGTGTTCTGATATATTCTAAAAGTTTCAAATCTCTAGCTAGTCGCAGTCCATGTGCAGTGCTGCTTGCATCGACGCCGACACTCCTCTGCGGGTTTCTGGTCTGCCCGTCGAGCTGGTGTCCAGATTCAAGTACTTGGGTGCCACGGTTGCCGAAGATGGTGGTATTTCTAGTGAGCTTGGACTCCGCATGGGTGTGGCGGGCTCTGCGTTCAACCAACTTGGAGTCGCATGGAGGTCAAGGCTGTATTCTGTGAGGACCAAATGTCGTTTGTTTAACGCGTGCGTGCTACCTGTGCTCCTGTATGGCTGTGAGACATGGCATCTTACTAAGCTTCAAGAGTCACGGCTTTTGAGCTTTGAGAATCGATGTCTCCGCAGAATCTTAGGGGTACATTGGTACGACCGCGTTACAAATATCCGAGTTCGTGAGTAGACACAACAGCCTTCGGTGATTGAAGTTATCACGAAGAGACGATTCACGTGGCTGGGACATGTATTCCGGATGCCGCCAAAGAGTGCGGCACTTCGTACCCTTGTGGCACAGCCTCAAGGGTTCCGTCGCCGTGGCCGGCCCTCCCTCACCCTGCAGCGATGCTACAAAAGCGACCTACGTGCTGCAGGTCTGACATGGCGGGAGGCACAGGAGTTGGCGATGGACCGAGGGAAGTGGCGCCAACTTGTGCTTGCCCTATGCCCCAATGTTGGGACGTGACAGGGTGAAAGAAGAAGAAGAATACAAATCTTGGACAAACAAGAAAAAATGTATACTGGACACACAAGAAAAAATCTGTACCAGACAAACAAGAATACGAGCTAATAAAAACGTGGTAATAAAATAATAGTATGTTGATAAAATACATTTGGAATAGTGAATGAATCGGCCTTCTTTGTAATTAACTCATTTATTGCTAACACCGTGACTGGCGCGCTTGGAGTAGTTGGCCATTCGATATAATTAACATGTTATATAAATGTAGTAATTAAAAGGTCAGCAGTGATTGTGTTAAGAATTCGAACCCATGGCTTGTCAAAAATACAAGTTGTTTTATCAATGTGTATTTGATTTAGCATAATACTAGGTGATGGGTGCTGAATAATAAATTAAAGTATTTAATGAATTTTGTATTTTCCATAGATAACTAGCCAATAATAATTGTAAGTACATACCTATCATATTAAATTTATTTTATCGTATGATTTTTATCTATAATCGCACAAATACCGTAATCTATAATAAATAAGTGTCCAAAAATACATATTTGGGACATTTTTATCTTATGTAAACATTTGCGATCCCAAAATTTGGTTATCTGAATATTTGTTGATGTTTTTATTTTTTATATAAGTAGCTAAAATGAAGATGGATCAATAAATAAGATTCCAATTAAAATTACCTAAATGGAATAATAATAATTGATAAAAAAAATTATTTAAATTGATATGAAATAAAATATGATTGAATCAATTTTTTAGTTCTCTTATGTTGATAACTTTAGATAATATATGATGTAGTCAGAATGCCCACCAAATAATGGTATTAAAATTATTTAAATTACATGTTTGATCCTAAGATTATCACATGAACCTCCTTAGAGTTGAGGTTGTATTAATTGATTTTAAAAATGAGAAATGAATATTAGCCATTTGAAATTGATCAATATTTGATAATATACATATTTATTTATAATAAATTTATCATTAATAATCTCGAAAATTTCTTCAAATCAATTATTGCTACGCGCAATATTAAAAAAGTATTCTACGTATTGTCTTGTTGGGTCTAGGACGATTCAGCGCCGGGACAACTGGGCGCTACGTAATCGAATGAATGAAATTCAAAAATAAATAGACGTTCGTATTTTTAAAATAAACATTTAATACTTATATTATTAAATTTTTATTTAATACTTGGTGATAATTTAAATATGCACACGTAAATAATGATTTAATTGTGCACATGTTTAAATTCTAATGAGAAGAGAGTTCTTTTATTTTTATATAAAGTATCAGGCATAATAATTCTCAATCCACAAGAACAACATTATGCTAACAGCAAAATAAATTTTAACTTATATAGGTAGAAACTTATTAAAATTCCTAATCTACTTTCTGCATCAAATCGTAACGAACGTCTATTTATGTCATTCGACAGTGTGGCGCCCACTTATCCTGGCGTCTAGTTGTCCCTGTGGCGTCTTGTTCAATGATAACACGTCTTATTATAAAATATTCATTTTCGTTTTAAATGTTCTAAATAAACACTTAACTGCAAAAATAAATGATAATAAGTACATAATGCAATCACATGAATTTCTATTGAATTAAAATTGTGGTGTATTTTGGACGAGTTATCACATTTATCACCTTGGGAATTATTTTAGTGAAGCAGTAGTTTTTGAAGTCTGTGTGAACGTAACAGTTAATTACTAACGCAAACTCTTTTGCATTATAGTTAAGTACTTTTACTTCGTCATTTCGATTCAGCAATAGGCGAATCAC
This sequence comes from Rhyacophila brunnea, assembly GCF_057557595.1. NCBI lineage: Eukaryota > Metazoa > Arthropoda > Insecta > Trichoptera > Rhyacophilidae > Rhyacophila > Rhyacophila brunnea. The sequence continues at coordinate 13,291,811 of NW_028232893.1, read as the reverse complement.
TAATATTATATCAGGTATAGTTAACTCCATTTTATGACAACGTTTTTATTAGCTCGTATTCTTATTTTTCCGGTGATTGTTTATCCAGTACAAATCTTCAATCGATTTTTAATTAACTTTCTGACTAGCTAGACATTTGAAACTTTTAGAATATGTCAGAACACGATGCCAATGCATTCTTTTAATACTTTAAGCCATCTTTAAGTAGAATTGAATTCATTTTCAGTTAATTTTGTTTTGTATGAAAAGTTATTTCGGAAGAAATCCGTAATCCAATCCACTATTATTGGTTGCTAAGTGGATGGTCCTAGCAACTGAATTATTAATATATACGTGCGTTATTATGGAAATCAAAATGACATTTCAGTATTCAATATTTGTTTGTTTTTTATTTACTTCATATCAAGTACAAGTTTGAGCATATTGAGCATAATAATTCAACCGAAAATTTAAAAATGTTGTATATAAAAAGTTCTTTTTATCTTGTTAGTATTTATTTTTAATATGCAAGTACAACTAACACATTTAAAAAATAAACGTAAACTACCATTTTCGTCCGGAGTACCATATATATTAGCTTAAAACATATTATAGTAGCAGATATATATTATGTTGTCAAACTTTTTAGAAAAAATAGTTTCAACGTCATTCGGTCAATATATAGAAGACGGTCATAAAATCAGTTGTTATCTTACAATTTTCAACAGATGGATTTCCGAAAATCAACGAAAATTGCCATACAATAAAACGTATATTTAGGTCAGCCATTCGTACAATATAATTTTAATTGGTATCAAACTGCTCCCTTTATCATTTGTCTTTAATTCTTTATCATCAAAAATCAGACAGAATTAATAAATAATAAATATGATGGGTTCTAAAATAAACAATATTTTGGTAGTAAGTGATTTTGATTCTCAAAGCAGTATGATTAAGGCTATACCTCAGTTGAGGCATGGCCTAAAAAGATCGTGGCTAGGCGATGCGTGGATTGTGCAAATGACGCGTGCCAAACGAAATATAATTTGTCATATAAATCCATCATGCGTCCATTTAACGTTTTGTTTATTGTTGTATTAGTAACAATAATAATATATTCATTGACATGTTTTCTTTTTCAAGTAAATGTGTAACGTTTTTTAGTCATCTTTACACGATTTAAGAATTAACACCTCCGTCGCCATCACGAAACAAATTGACGTGTTCACAGCTCGAAGTTCGCTCTCCGATTGCCAGCGAGTCCAAAATTTCGTCACACCTATAGTTGAAAATTTTTTGCCGTTTCACTGAAATCCCTGAGGCTGATGCCTCTACCGCCCACTAAAGTATCGTCTTAACCTATTTAAATATTAAATATATTACATATTTATTCGATTTATGATTATTTGTTATCTTTGTGTTGTAAATCAATATCTCACTAGTACCACGAATTATTTATCGGCCAATAAAAGGATTTTGTTATATGTAAATACCCACCGACTTAGCGGGTACAATGTTCATGTAAACAAAATATTATATACCTACCTATAAAAATCAGATTACTAACATTTTTTAAAGTGAAAAATGAAGCGATTATTGCAGTACGTAGCTATTTGTTTTCAGTATTTTGCTAACAGAAGTAGGCAGGGCCAAATTATTAGGTTATTATTGTATTTAATGTTTTTTCAAGTTTGACGTCTATCAAATGGTTATATGTAAGTTGTACGTATGCAGTTCATCGTGGGATACTTATTCGTGCGCCGCAGTACGTGAAACATGATCTCGTATAACATTTTATCAAATGACAAGTTCTTCGTTGAACATTTTACCGTGGAATACATTACAAAATGCGGCGATAGTTTGCAAATAGCACTTTTCCAAATAGATTAACCCTAACCTAACCTAACCTAGTAACGACATCTCATTAAATTCGCCACATGTTGTAGCATACGTACAAATGTATTCCACGGTGAAATGTTCAACGAAGAACTCGTCATTTGATTAAATGTTACACGAACTCATGTTTCACGTACTGCGGCGCACGAATAAGTGTCCTGCGGTGAACTGTTTACGTACAAATTTCCGGATACGCTATCAAACATCATAATTTAAAAGTTGGTAATACTTTTAATAGTGAACAAAGATGCAATGTTTTCGTAGCAGAAATGTTGGTTATCAGATATTTTTAAGTGTTTTATTTACACATTAATTTGATATTAATACTATGTGGTAATCTTTTTCTGATATTACATCTAATGTTGATGTGTGATATTATGGTCAATTGTATATGCACAAATCTATACACGTAAGCAACCTTACTAATTCCATATTGTGGACACATTAAATTGACTATAATGAGTGTCATGTTGTTAGAAAATAAATTAAATTGAAAAGAAAAATTAACATAATTTGTAAATCTAAGTATAATATATAATATTATTTTTATCTTTGTTCCAAGTTTATTACTTCTGCAGTTTTGTATTTAAAAAAAATGAGCGTATTTAGAAACATGGGAATTGTTGAAATGAATAATTTAAAAATAACAATCAAAACGAGGGCGTTGCTATGTCAAAAAATTGCATTACGGCATATTAAAATAATCACAGGACGTACTTTGCATTAGAATGTATCCAATATGGTGTTAATAATTAATATTAACCCTCAGAATTAATAAACATGCTACGTGCCAGTGGCAAAAGGTGAAGGTAAGCTGTTAAGATCCGACATAAATAGTGCACACTAAGCTTTGTCAGTCATACTACTTATTTGTTTTCATTGAACTAAGAATACACATTGAAGATGGTGCTGCTTAGTTTTCAAAATTCAAACCCAGCCTAAACCAAACCATAATAGTTTATATTATGGTTTCTGGTATGCTATGGGTGATCCAACAAAACAGTACACACTTTTTCAGCCATACTTATTTGTTTTCATTAAGAATACATACTACAGATAGATAGATGGTGTTGGTAATTTTTTTTTAAATTCATTAAGCCCTGTCTAACCAAGTCATAATCGATGAAAAAAATTTAATAGATAAACGAATATTTTTAAGCTGTTAAGATCCGACATAAATAGTGCACACTAAACTTTGTCAGTCATACTTATATGTTTTCATTGTACTAAGAATGCAAATTGCAGATGGTGTTAATTAGTTTTTATTTTCAAAATTAAATTAAATCTTGCCTAAGCCAAACCATAATAGTTGAGGTAGGCAGCGGACCTCTGGGGAAAATAGCGCACAGTTTGTCATTCATAAGCTATGTCTACATTTGATCACTTCATCATCCACTTCATTTCAACTTTAAAATTCTAGTTTAACGAGTAGTTTTGCGCATGCTTTAGGTTGAAAGCGTGTTATGCACAGTGCCAACTATCTACATGTCTTGTGCATCGAATAGTTTTAAATTTTTCATGGGAAGCAGTGTTGTCATATTTTTTGTAAAGCTAATTTAAATTCTAAGCTATAAAATTATAGTACAATGAAAAAAATATAGTACACCAAATAATTCTTGTTTTAATACCTTCAAAAATATAGTATTTTTGGCTTATTTGGAGTAAAATTATAGTTTAATATACTATTATACATTTTTCGCGGAATCATTTAGTTAGCAATATTGAAGTGATGTTCAAAAGATGTCTATGGGTGAATAGCTAAGTCTAAATCTAATCACTTCATCATCCACTTTCACTTCAACTTCTGGTTTTACATTGAGTAGTTTTGTGAATGCCTCAAGCAGAGGCATTCACCTCGCTGTCTACATAGTTCATCAACGTTTTCAATTCTTTACATGAATGATAAATATTATTATATGAATTAATATTCACCCCCGTAAAAGTCACCTGTCAAAATAAAACTCCACGAATAACCCGAAGCTTCCCGAAAAAAATCGAAGTTACTGTAGTGTTGAACAGAAATTCAAGCATGTCGGATCTGCCTGCGCTTGTACTTTCATCAGTAAAAACGGCGATTTTGATTTGTTTATTTAGCGAATGAAAAATTGCCTAAATGTAGACTAGGCCATACGTATTTGTTTTAATTGAATGAAAAGTAAATTAATGATTAAAACATTAGAATTTTCCCAGCATCGGGCACTTATATAGAACATGTTATTATTATGTACGCTGTAATGCAAAAATATCCATAGTATTGATACATTAAAAATTGAATGAAAATCCCACAACCTTGTATTAATGTATAGGTCATAAAATTTTCCGTGATTCAGTGGCAAAAAACTACTGGCAGTGACATCCCGTGAGAGTGGGCAGCTAATACGTTGCATGGGAAGCGGGAAAAAAGAGAGAACAAACACAACTTACTATTACAACTTCTGGGAGAATAAATATACATTAGTATAAAAACATAATCGAAGCATATAACCAATGACGTCCTTGGATAAAACGCCGCCCCTAGGTAGCGCTAAAAATCCGCCTCATTTTTCTAAACAGTATTTTTATCATCCTTTCATGAGTCCAATATCTAAGAATAATGTGTTGTATGGATATATTACTTACAGTATATCAAACTAATTATTTGCAAATCTGCACGTGTCGTTTCTGGTCACCAAAAACGTCGAAGGGCAACGAAAGTAAACTAGATATCGCAAACCCGATAAAACCAGTGAGCCGATTTTTTTAATGAAAAGATATTTTCGTTATTACTAAGTTTAGGTAGCTATTTAGCGACGCTCAATCTGCCTACCTCCATGCAACGTCACTGCATATAGCATCCTAATAACATTGGTGTATATGTTACGCCGAATGTGCGAAATTGAATATCACATGAAATGGGCAAAATTTTGCCTAAATCATGAAAAATGCAAGCCCGTTGCCTTATTCATGAATTAGACAAAATATCTGAAGAGTGCGTGAATTCGGCAGTAATTTTTCTGCCTAGTTCATGTATTGGACAAATTAAATAGTAGCGCTACGGTGGTATTTTTTGCAACTAAACTAAATGTATCAAATGCTCATGCATTGGTCAAAATGTACATATATTATCTATGGTCAAAATAGATGATCGCGCTCCGGTGGTGTTTTTTGCAACTAAACAAATTTGTCAAATATCATTGAATATAATATAAAATATACCAATCAATGACTACAATGACGCTCATATCCATTTACTATCCGCAAAAAAAATCTAGAACTATAATAATGATAACGGAAGAATTTTATTGAAAAGTATTTTCGCGATTTGATTCGTGCTTGGGTATCAAACGTGCAATGGTCTATTGAATGTTTGTGATAGTTTCTTGACACTTGATAGCTAACCTCAAAATGGACATTCAGTTGAATAATTTAATTAAGAATTACAAAACCTAACCTAACCTAACCTAACTTAACCTAACCTTACCTAACCTAATAATGATAATCTTATATTATGTCCAATTATAGCTAATAAAACCATCCGTATTAAATTTACTTTTTCTTTTGTCATGTTGACAGTTCAAAAATTCTATACCCTGGCGAATTCATGTACTCAGCAGAAAATTTACCTTATTCATGAATAAGGCAAAAGGTTTGACTATTACATGAATTAGCCAAAATTTTACCCATTTCATGTAATAGTTAATTTCGCACATTTGGTGTAACATATAGGTACATACTGCAAATAGGTACCTAATTCTAATATTAAGTAAGTCATACCTTATCAGTTAATCTTCGATTCTCGTTGGCAGGAAGCAGTCGAAATTATTTTGTTTATATCACACTATCGACTTCCGCTAGAAGTGATTAAGATTATTTAGATCTTTATCAAACGTTCTTATCAGAAGCAGACACATAAAGCTGATCAAAACTCTTCACTATTGTTTTGTACTCAAAATCAGTAAGTATTTTATTGTATTCTTACTTCTTATTTCTTATAGATATAGTTATTATGTAATTATATTATTATGTTATATAACTTAGTGGATTAAAATATATCAACTTTATTATTAATTGATGTAGTTTTAATATCGGCAAACTCAAAGGAACGTAACTATTATTGTATTGTAATATATTGTTATGGCGATTTATTGCACAGCCAAATATATTCACAATGGTTTTTCCGAACAGACCCCGCTTACATAAAACCGCCACTGTTTGAGAGGAGATTTCATAGAAATGCTCTTATTTTTAGTAAATTATGGCTCGAAATGGAAAAGTTTACGAACCGGAGCGCTTGGAAGATATTAAACATATTTATCAAATTTTATGTGTAAGTTATAAAAAAGAAGTGTGTTAGTTTTCTTTATATGGCCTATCAAGCTCAGATGGTCAAATTATGTGTTCCACGAGACGGAGCGATAATTTTACCGATTTCACTAACCGGAACGGCGCTCCGGTGCGCTCCTGTCCATTTCGAGCCCTGGATGTTGGTGAATTTATCAGTTCAAGATAGTCAAAAAGTAAATTATAAATTAAGTAAGTAGCTACCTTATAAATTAGATAGACAATATAATAATTATCATATGTGGGGATGACATTCTAAGTCTTTTTAAGGGTAGGGGTAGGATGTGTTGGGTCACTAGTGTGGTGTTCGATGTGTAGGTAAAGGATGATGATAATGAAGTCTTCGATGTAGCAGGGTGAGATTTATTAGCAGCGTATCGGTACAATAGTATATTATACAATGATAGTTACGAGCTAAGTCCTTGGATTCGAGTGACATCTAGATAAATTATTCTTCGTTATTCATACAATGAAAAGTAACACATTAACATTAAATTCTAGTACATAATCATATTGGACTTATTATAGAATCAGCGTTTTAAATTGAGTAGCGAAAAGAAATATTATTTGTTATTACAGTCGTAAGAAAATATAATACTATGAAAAATGATTATTCGGCTAATACACTGTAATGGTATAATGTGCTATGATATGATGTAATAATACACCGTGTCTAATTTCGCCAATCGACTTGCTGGTCTAGCTAAGTTGTTAACTGGAAATGGATTCGCTGGAAATATATTACTGCAGAGTAATTTGATATCTTAAACAATAGATATTTGATCACTTATTATTCTGCAGCTACAGATGCATTAGCATTAACCCCTAGCCCCTAGAATTTCTGGCCATTATCAAAAACAACGATATATCGTTGCGTAGCATTCTAAGGGTTATGGTCCTAAATAGTGCATACTTGTCATACTTATTTGTTTACATTGAACAGATAATACAATTTGCAGATGGCCATAGTTAGTTTTCAAAATTCAATTAAACCCTGCCTAAACCAAACTATAATATTTTCTATCATGCTTTCTGGTACGCTAAGGTTAAATGAAAATAAATACATTTAACTGACAAAGTTTAGTACGCATTATTTATGTTGGATCTTAACAGCCTACCTCTAGCCTTCGCCACTGGAAGGGTGGTAAGTTGCCTAGGGACGTTACTGCCTACTGGAGAGCTGATGTCAAAAAGTCAAAACAATATAAAAGTGTATATATTTTAAACAAATACTGAAATAAACCCAAAATCAAGTCGTCGATGGTTTCGAAAAAATAAAAAAATCAGTATATTGAACGCGTGCACGACGCTCTCTTTATTCGGAATCTCGTACTGTTTGCAAGAGTGTCCTACATAATTATATTTAGAATAAAGAAAATCGGTTAGGTACATGTTCAAACACGCGCGTTAACATCATTTTACTCCCTACTTCAATTATAGTTTGTCAATTTATAGCTACGGCCGTATGTTGTAGCTTAACCACTGGGGAATGCCAAAAGAAATGTCGTATTTCAAAAAAATACTACCTTATTTTTAGGTCAATAATTATTATAAAACAATCATTATTCATAAGATGTTTATCACACTTGAATGGTCAAAGACATAGCTTATAATGAGTATATAGAATTATCTTCAAATGTGTTAATCTTGCCCATTTTTTGAATAATAAAATGCCCAATTCTTGTCAAATTTGTACTGATGGTATTGTAAATGCGTTTAAAAATTAATAAATGTAAAAAATCTTAATACCACTGCACATTTATGTACTGAAATATGACTATATTCTAAAACATTAGAGCGAGAGGTTTCAAAGAATACTATTTTATGTAATAAAAATACTTTATGCAGTCATTAAATGTTTAAAATAAATATAAAGGATAATAAGGCTTCAAAATTATATAAATAGATTATCTACAATGTTTAAGGTATGTCTAGGATCATGCTTTGAAAATAGAACAAAAGCTCCATTTTGACCTACGCTGAGCATGTACCCCCTTAACTGGGTGGGCTTTTTTAAGGCTATTTTTTCATTTATTTAAGTCAATCAACAGAATCAATCGTAGAGAATAAGTAGTATAATATATAATAAAAGAATAAATTAAGATGGTCCCAATAACAGGCGGATAACATGAAAATGATATTACAATACTTGAGTTGTATGGTACTCGTATCAAAACTAGAACTCTCTCATGCATGTCGGAATTAAACTTATGATGCACGTTATTATTCTGATTATAATGTACGACTAGCAATAATTTTTAAGTGTCTAAATTATATATTTGTGGTATAAAACATGAAAGAAAATGGGGCTTGATATCACAGTTAGAACTGTTTAGTCTTTGGAAACAAAAATAGAATTGTTCTTGACAATCATGCTTTCGACAATTCACAGAGCTGCTTTAGAGCGGAATGCAGAAATATTTGTCATAACTAAAATTTCCTTAGCAGAAACACTATGCAGAAACATTGTCCTTTGTTAAGATCATTTCTATTGAAAATAATACCATATTTAAAAATTCTCTTTCCTTTAGTTTAGGTAAATTATTTTATAATTGTTAAACGATGACAAAAATATGACAGCTGCATTTTATAAATGCAATAACTATAAATACATATTAATATTTAATAATAATACTCTTATGTTTACGTTATAAGTCATTATACGTGATTCCACAGGCACCGCAAGATTTTTTTTTAACATGGTAACACTAGCGTCAAGTGTCATTCTATCATCTGGCATCTTGTATTTCTGCAGGCTGGCGTATAAAAGTAAAATAATATTCTGCAAGTACATGCCAAACGAATTAACACTATCAATATCCATATTGAGATACATTGTTAAATGAATTTGAGTGTATGGACTGTTTTATAGACATGCAAATTTATTTTGACAGCAGCCAGTGGTAAATGGTAATACAGAAGGGGGCGTGTTCATAACAAAAGTAGTCTATGGTTAAGGATTCCTTAACTCTATACTCAGTATAGTCTATAGTTAAGTCATGCTTTTCAGCAACTTATCCTTAGGATCAAAATCTTGGATTCTGCATAGGGCTCTTAGGTGTTAAATTTATGATTACTATAGTAGAAAAATATTTCTTGGTGTTATAAAACTCAAAAATCCAATAAAACGTTTTTCGTCATTTTCTCGAAATTATGAATACTGCATAGTTATATACTTATAAGATTCTATACAACCCAATTATAAACAAGTGTCGCTTTATAATAATACTAGAAAAAAATACCAACAATTGTCAAAATTCTTCGATGTGGCGTTATGCTGATACTGCACCATCATCATCTGTCAAACTATAATGACAGTATTCTATAATTTGTTTCACGACTCGATTAACGCTTTCGCTGCTGAGTAGATAATGAGATTTTAATTGCCCCCTTTAAAATGCACGTTAATTACATCGATCGGCCGCCTGGTCATTACGCACCGTGTGCGTCTTCCGCGTCCAAAGTATCAAATTAAACGATTCCTTAACTTGCGTGTAAGTTTATTTTTTAAATTTAGAATTTGCATTTTAATGTTATGTTTTCTTTCACCTTACTCCTTTTATTACATCTTCTCCCTGTCTTGCTCTCTCTTATAAATTTATGTGTTTTCTCTCATGCATTACAGACAGACAGATAGATAAATAAAGACAGATAAATAAAATATATGGAAATTATGTTTATTTTAATATATTTAACATTTTTCAATTATTTATAATTTTTGTAGAACTAACATTTATTTTCCTACCTACCTAATGTATGTCCAAATAACTACTAACCTAACTGTATTTTAAAAATAAAATAAAAAATATATTTATTTGATTTAAAGCAAAATTAGCCTAATGATTTATATAATATATTTATATATTATAATAATATAGGTACCAATTCATTTTAACCCGATGTACAATAGGCCATGAAGCCAAAATGACAGTAGTGTAGTAAATAATAGAAGTGAAACATTCGCAAACACCCAGACTTTGAGAAAGTCACATAATAATTAAATTGTGACCTCACCGGGAATCGAACGCGGAGCCTTCGGATGAAAGGGCAGCGCCTTACCGCCTTAGTATATTTTTATTTTAGGGTTAATCAGCATTGAAATAAATATTTAATGATACAGTCTATGAAACAATATAATATAATTATATAATCATTTAAAATTATTATATACCTACCTACACATTATCAACGTTAACTCAATATGATATAATAAAAAAGTAATTCTATGAACTTTCTCCTGAACAATTTGAAATGTACTGCTAGTTAGGCCATTTCTACATTAAGGTAGTAATTTATTGTCTTATTATAGTTATAAAACATATATCATTTAAAAAATATATGACCATCTTTTTGAAAAGAATACGACACACATCAGGAATCGAACCTGCATCCCCCGGCATTCGCGTATATGTGCTCTGACTACTATACGTGTCTTATATAATTGAGACGAAGTTAACTAATGTTTTTATAATACTCCTAGAAGCGATTTCTATACTTTTCTCAGTTTCTATATTATATTTCTTAGAAGTGTTAATTATGTATGTTCAATAAAAAAATGTGACATTCTTAATTATTGTAAACTGTTTGTTGAATGATAAAATAATGTTAATTAAGTGACAATATTATTAATTCGAATAGATGGCTTTAGAATTATCAACTTATAGTTAAATTTTAAAGTTAAAAAAAAACTCGCTTGGTGATGTAGAACGTCTGAAAAATCGAACCTGAAACAAATATTAAAATTATATGACATAAATTGATATTATAAATGGACTCGTTACAAATTTTTTACTTATAAACTCTATGGTGGCCTATTTTGGTCTAGCATTTTTCAAGCTCTTCTTTTTTTTACTTAAATAAGATTTTTTTGTAGTCTTTCAGTAACAAGTGTCGAGTAATCTAGTATCAAAATTAAATCATTTTTAAGAAACAACATGATAAAGAAGATGTATTTCTTTAAAGAATAGTTGAATGAAGAAAAATGTCACAGTAATTATTTACAGCTTAAACATTATCTGTATTTCTTATAATCTAACCGAAAAATGTTGTTACTCGATCATATTAAACCGTACTTTTATTATATTTTAATATATTTTCGCAGTTATTTTAATTTTACTTTGAAACACTATAAAGATATCTCGAAAATACTATATTATAAAAAAACGTGAAAATCGAAAAAATGCATAGGTACAATAAATAATTATTATTTTTATGAATCAATTATTATTACATTTTCTAAATGGAGATTATAAAAAACTGGGTCTTGCTTTTTGTTATAAATAACGTTCTTCCGGTCAGAGCTTGTTCCGAGTTCAAATATTTCCGTTAGTAAGAAGTTCAATAAAATATGCACTTCCGTTAATAAATAATATGATATTCATTCACAAATTTTAGTGGTTAATGCACTGCACTTCTGATCAATTGATCACAGCTCACATCATTGTTTGTTATAGGGTCATGAAACACTTCAGAAGGTCTCTCCTGAAGATAACCACTAGCAAAAATATTCTTCTTCTTCTTCTTCGGCCATATCCGCCCCTTAGTTGCAGCATATAGACACCACGAGGCGCCTCCAAGAATTCCTGTCGTTCGCCAGTCTTCTTGCTTCATTCCAGGTCAAACCAGCATCCCCGTAGCTCCGCTGTATATATTCTATAGATAGTATTTAGCGGTCTTCTAGGACGCCGGAATCCGGTCGGCTTGAAGAACAGGCCAGCCAGGTTGAGGTTCTCTTCTGGCATCTGCAGCACGTAGCCGAGCCAAGTCTAACGTCACCTCTTTACTCTCAGCGTAATGAGAGACTGCTGGGTGCGTTCTCTTATCTCCTCGTTGCTCCTAAAGTCATACCCACCGCACACCCAGTATCCATCGCAAATATATGTTTTCGAAACTCAGTAAACGGTTGCTCTGAGCCTTTGTAAGGTGCCATGATTCGCTACCGTAAAGCAGCACCATCAGAACGCAAGCGTCGAATAGGCGGCGTTTGGCACCAAATGCTGCCTAGCAAAAGTATAGGTTTTTTTATTCATGTAGCGTTTGCAAACCATCCACAATACTGACAGAAACAAAATTAATATTATAATGCATTACTTACGTTCGGAAATGAAAATTTGAAAGGTCCTTTATCTTCTGTAATGGTAACCGTGTGCCTTCTCATAGTTGACCTTGTCTACAGCATGGTAGTGGAGGGCCTTGGCATAAGCAACCTCAGGAGTATCCACCACTTGCCCCGCTGCGTTGAACGGTACTCCTGAGTACTTGTCGAAGTAGGCGGGTAATTCAGGGTCATAGGCGGCTGCGATCACGACCAAGGCGGATATAAGGAAGAAGAACTGTGGACAATTTTAATATTATGAATATGTACAACTAATTAATATAATAAATTGAAAATCGTTAAGTAAATTATTAGCAAGTGCACGTGGGTTAAGACTGAAATTTGAATACGAACACCGGCTACGAATCAAAGTAAGTACCTATTAAAAAAAAAAAGTAAGTATTATTGGTACATTGATTTAAACCACAAAAAATGGTAGCCAATATTAAGAAAATTTAGAAAAGCGCTTCGGTTGCTTCAATATTAGTTAATTCCCTCGTAATTATGTAGGGTATATGTGACACAAACTGGTAAAGCACACTGGCAGGAATTATGAATTCATATTACATATGGTGTTGGTTAATTTTTATAAATTCATTGAGTCCGGTTTGGCAGGTAACCGGACAAAACAGAACATGACAAAACAAAACTGTGACAAAACAGAATAGCCAGGGGAAAAATGAAACATCAATTTTTATGGAATCTATTCAGGTTAGGTTAGGTGAGGTCATTATTTCGTTGTACCTAGTCGCCCAATCATTTTGAACATTTATTATATTGATTAAGATGAGAATGATATCCTAAGCTTGCCGGCAACACCGAGTTAAGTCCCGTTTATTTGAGGCTTTCTAGCGATTAGGAATGCAGAAATTAGGTATATAATTTGATTTATACATAATAATACATAATAGAGATGGGACAATTTTAATATTAAATTTATATTTTTCCTGAAAGGTCATAGTTATATTTATCGTTGTTCTGTTTTGTCATTGTTCTGTTTTGTCATGATCTGTTTTGTCATTTTCTGTTTTGTCATGGAACCGTTATCGATAAAAAATATTCTTCTATCTATAAATTATCTGAAATTATGTATGGTTTGATATAATTTTAGATATTTTATAGATAAACGAATATTCTTTGACTATTATCTACTATGGTTTGGATTATGCAGGGCTTAATTGAATTTTAAAAACTAACAAATACTATCTACACATTGCAGTCTTAGGTCAACGAAAACAAATACGTTTGACTGATAAAGTTTAGTGTGCACTATTTATGTCGGAGCTTAACAGCCTACATCCTTCGCCGCTGATTTAATATTAGATAATTATTGTGTATTGATTATAATGTTCATTTATACAACACGTCTTTTACTTGTTTTAGTAATAATTTATAATTAATGCAACTGAAATAATATGTAACGTTATGTAAATTAAAACATTGTAGTAAATACAATGTGATTTAAAAATATAATTAAATTGAGAGAAAGCATGTCATTTCTTATTCGAATTTAATCTCCAAAATGATATAATATTAGAGCTATAAGAAGAGTGTGGTTTGAAATAACTTTAAAAAGAAAGTAATTGAAATGAAATATTGACCCAATTAACACAAAATAAATAGGTGTGTTGCAACGGTAACAAGTTAATCAGTAGGCACTTACTTTCAAATCCATTTTGTAAACAAATTTTGTTTTGTTTTCTTGTATGAAATGAAAATATACAAATATCGGAAGAGTTTCGCAACTTTACTAGCTTCACTGAATGAATTCGGTCACTTTTATATTATAAATATTGTTTTTCTTTAAAGTACGTTGGTGCCGGTTATTGGGAAAATACAAGATTTATTCATAATGCGTTTCATACAATCAGTTAGTTGCCAGAGAAGAAAAACCGTCGATTTGGGAAAGAATTTTGATACTGTTCGGTTATCAGGAATACATCGGAAAACACATTCTGAAAATAGCCGATAAACTGGACTATTTGTAAGGTAAACCTAACCAAACCTAACCTAACCTTACTTAACCTAACCTAACCCAAGCTAATAAATAATCCAGTATATCGGGTATTTTCAAAATGTGTTTCCGCTGTATTCCTGATAACCGAACAGTACCAGAATTTTATATTAATTATTAATTACATAGCGGTTATACAAATACAATTTATTTATTTTCCTGTGCTTCTGTATGACTGTGAGACGTTTTGTTATAGCCCCACAATCTGAGCTTATCTTTATATATATATATATATTTTTCGACCATGTCCGATCCTAATAGGATCATATGGGCCTCCACATAGTAGAGGTCTGTATTAACAGATTTTGTTTTTTACGAGAAATGGATGTCAGCCACTTACTCAACCTATTAGGTCCATACCCTGACTCACACACAAATTGAAAAACAATATGTGTACTTACCAGACCCAGGATTCGAACCTGAGACCCACGGCGTGATAGTAGACGCTTAAGCCGCGCGGCCACCGTGGGTGTTGAATTTATATTATTAGTATCAAATGTTAATAAGCAATACAATGAATGAGTGTACCCAGATGTTTGTTGAAAGGGAAGAGCTTCTCAAGTCAGTCCGACCCTCAGTTGGACCGGTCGGCCATTGCGACTTGGTATCTACGAGAGAAAATTTCTCAGCTTTTAAAAAGTTTGCGGCATTTTACGGCGAGCGAGAAGGTCTTTTCTCGTCGAGAATTGACCGTAATACATTATATCGAAGTAGGGATCACGCACACTCTAGTTCACGCCAACCAAGGTCTTGGGAAATTGCTCCCGGGACACTTTTGGCACAAATTTGAAGAGCGCCTATCGTTCGTTACGCCACAGTATATGCCTACATAACGGGTATAGAGACGTGGTGGTGGTTGACGGAAAAGCAAGTACAATGAAAATAAATACGGTTGTAATTAATTTCGTGCAAACAGTTTTAATGTTTATTTAAGATTAATTAGGTAGATGTCGATATACTGGAAATTTTATTAAAATTTTAATTGACAGTAGCGTGAATCCATAGTTGCCCATGCCTTTAAATCATAATGACTTCTTAATGGTGCCATAACAGCACTGTTTAGTAAATTTTGGTGACTTGATATTTTGTATATTAAAGATTCATTATATGATAATACTATTATTAATTACAAAATATAAGTTTCCGATGCGTCAGAATATATTATTAAAATAATTGTATTGTTCTTGGGATATTCATTTCATTCATTAATATTATTTATATAATATAATTTCATTATATGGTCCGATGAAGAATAAATAAAAAATAAAAATCTCTACGTTGCCTTCATTCAATGCGTTTATTGTTAATAAAAAAGAAAACGGAGACGGAGACATCTTTTTAGTTTTGCTTTGTTAATTAATTTATTTACCAATGTAAGTAATACTATTCAACAATGATGATTGCTTTTGTAAATAAACTCTCTTCAGAATTATTACATAGGATGAACTAGCCAATCATTTATAGGATCCATACAAAAGAATGGCTTTCTATTTAATAATATATCTAAGTCAGTGACTCTGTGGAGTGGAGAACTTTGTCATTGATGAATACAAATTGCAAACTGTGTTGGTTAGTTTTTAAAATCCGATCAAGCCCTGCCTAAGCCAAACTATAAAAGTGGAGGTAGGGTATGGCGATGCTATAAAAATAGTTCAGACTTTTTTAGTCATACTAACTTGTTTTAATTTAACTTAGAAAACAAATTGTCCATTGTGTTGGTTAGTTTTTAAGACGCAATTAAATCCTGCCTATACCAAAATATATTAGATCAAAAATATTCTTCTATTATATAAGATAATATCAAAAGTTTTGTATGATTTAATGGCATAATTTTAGACGTTACAGAGACAAAATTATATTTTTTACCTTCTATCCTTTTATCTGTTACGGGATGATTTAGGCAGTGTTTAATTGCATTTTAAAAACTAACGAACACTATCTGCAATTTGTATGTTGGTTCAATTAAAACAAATAAGTGTGTCTGAAAATGTTTAGTGTGCACTATTTATGTCGGATCTCCACAGCCTACCTCCACCCTTTGTGTGTATCTGAGATATAATTTTCAGTTTTTTGGACATATTATTTGACGCAGACTAAATAACTTGGAGATACTGTGGTTTGGGTAGCCTCAAAGGAAAGCGAAGCAGAGGAAGAACGTCGGCACAATAAAGCGCCCACTGAAAGAGCTGATTAGATCAATAGATAGATAGATAGATTAGATTGATTGAATGTCACATCGAAACCGATAATAATCTTCAACTTCTCATCAACCACATGGCCTTGTCGAGATAGTGCGATTTAACTCGCACATAACAACTCGCGCGCATTCCAGGTACCAGTGACCTCATTGAGCCATCACTCGTGGCGTGTCATTTTTAGCGCGACAAGCGCGAGCGCTCGCCGGACTCTAGAGTTGCGCCTCTAGGAGCCAGTGATGTCGATGGCCTAGTCGTCCGACGCAACGTTTTTTTATGCCCATTCAAGATTTAATTATGTCACCTATCTTGTACACTGCGAAGAATATGTCTTGCCAGTATATCGCGACATATTAAATCTCAAAAGAAACGTGTTTGTTTGTCGCGCTTGTTTTTGTATACCCATTCAAAAATGGATTACGTCACCTAGCTTGGACACTGCCAAATGAATCGCGTTTACTTGTTATATGAACGCAGCACACATCGTACCCCCAGACCTATACTGACGTAAGTCATAATCAGCCATTTTCCAGGAGAGCTAAAACAAACTTTTTGAACCATGTTTATGGTACTTGATTTAATGTCTAATGGCTTTACAATGTCCATTTTTTTGTAGAATTGGAAAAAAAATATATCTTTCTAGAGGCGTTCTCGATATTTGACTCAATTTATTTAAAATAACACTGGAATTAGGGGTATATCTCGTTAAATATTTTTTTAGAGATACGCCAGTGTTTTCCTGAGATAGAGAAAAATAAATGTAATTGAACTGCATTCATAACTCAAAACAGCAAAATTCAGACTTACCACAGTGTAGGTCTAGGGGTGCGATATTATTTGGTACTTGCTCGTAAAGCTCTGTGAAACACGCACCATCTGGACAAGGCCTAAGCATCACCATCATTTCAACACAAACACCTCAAATATGATTAAATTAATAAAAAGTTTGCGTGAACACTGTTAAAGGAATACGACCAATATTTGCAACAAATCAAATTAAATAATATTGTCTCAAAAACATTTCAATAAAGGATTTATTTATACTTTTTATTTTCTAAGTATTTCTAAATTCGCGATACAGCAATGTGGAGGTATTATAAAAGAATTGGACTTGAAGCAAAAACTTTAAATTGTTCATAATAACCCATTTGTACGAATTCGCTCGATACTTGGTTTATTTAATTTATTTCCTTTCATTGTAAAGTTTGTTTTGTCTTTGATAATATTAAACAGTAAAAAATAAGTCAAAGATAATATTCACACAATCTTTTAAAGTAGTCGAAGCCATTGTTATGTCGTTAATCCAGTACTAGAAAATGAACAGATATTTTTCAACCGGAATAATGTATGTAGATACATAAAATGTATAACAGAGATCCCTAGTTAATTACAGTCATAAAACCTCTTAGGTCTTATCCAGATGGTGCGATTTGACTTACGCGTATTCCAGGTACCGGTGACTTCATTGAGCCGTCCACATGCACCCGCGGCGTATCATTTCTCGCACTATAAGCGTGAGCGCTCGCCAGACTCTCGAGTACGCGCCTGTTATGCACCTATGATACCTACCGCCACGCCGCTCAAAATGGATTATGTCACCTAGCTTGTACACTGCCAAGAATACGTCTTGCCAGTATATCGCAATATATTAAATCTCATAGGAGCCGTGCGTCAAGATCATGGCCCCCACAAGGGGAGGGGGGCTGACAGGGTTCTAGCCTAGGGGCTCGGGCTCAAGAGGGGCCTGGCATAGCGGGTCGACCAGATAAATTAGATAAACACACATCTATGTATCTTGCTCTTATAGTAAAAAGTCACCTGCGGCGCTATTTTATTTCAGGGTTATTACGATTTTAAAATAGAAGGTTGTGCGATTGTATTTTTGGTTTTTGTCTGTTAATAATGATAGACAACTCCATAATTCGATGTGTTAAAAAATCGCTAAAAATACACTGAATTTTATTTGTCCTCGAACGTCACTGTAGGTGTAGACCGTCAGACTGCCTTTAAACGGGCCGCCAAAAAATTTGTCCTGGGCGTACGCTTCAAGATTTGGGGGCCATAGTCAAGATTGAGTTGTTAGTCTTTCTTCTCCCACTCGCGCTTGTTTTTTTATGTCCATTCAAAAATGAATTACGTCACCTAGCTTGTTAACTGTCAAATGAATCGCTTTTTATGGGCACAGTACATGTTTCGTACACACGTATTTTAGATTAACAATTTTTTTCTTGTTGCGTTGTGTTAGAAATGTAAAAATGAGTCGTTTTTTTCTACATAGCCGAGATCAAAAATTAAAGCTTAAGAAACAGTGAAAATTTTTTAACTCACACAGGTATTAACATTTTACACGAGATTAATATACTAAAAAAATTTGAAAAAATAATTATTCTTTGACAAACTAATTGAAAAGATGCCACTTCCAACTCTTGCCACTATTCAAATATTCTAACGAGTGTATTTAGATTGCGGTCAAATTATGGATCCAACTCATGGTCTTGTAACAAGGGTCATCGACTTTACGTCATGGAATGGGAACGGCCGTAGCCATAAATTGACAAACAATAAATGAAGTAGGGAGTAAGATCATGTTAACGCGCGTGTTTGAACATCTACCTAACCAAAAAATTTTTTTTTTTAAAAGCGGTATGTTTAAAATAAATATAAAGGATAATAATGCTTCAAAATTATATAAATTGATTATCTACAACGTTTAAGGAATGTCCAGGGTTATGCTCTGAAAATACCTTAAAAGCTCCATTTTGACAGATGCTGAGCATGTGGGCCCTTAAATCTGCCAAACTAATTGAAAAGATGCCACTTCCAACTCTTGCCACTATTCAAATATTCTAACGAGTGTTTATAGATTGCGGTCAAATTATGGATCCAACTCATGGTTTTGTAACAAGGGTCATCGACTTTACGTCATGGAATGGGTTGAGAGAAATAGTTACATGTATTGATAGTTTTCCGTAATATCCCGTAATAATATAATATTCCGTAGCTCAAAAATGGTTAAAACCGTCACATCTACAACTATCTTGATTACTCTCACTCTCACACTCAGTCGTACTTGCACAGATGTTAAGAATGACAGCCCCTTCGGTGCAGTTTAGAAATGTAATTATTATATTGTAATTGAGTAGAGGGTTCAAAGCAACCAGTTTGTCTAAATCGAATTCTAATAAATATTACATTCTGTAAATGAGATTATAGTGTTACAAAACAACTTCGATACAATGCTCGTTTGTAGACAATAATAATCAATTTTATTAGACTCAATAGGATATACAGTATGACGTGATACTCACAAAAAACCTACCTTTGAAGTATTTATAATTCTATATAAATTTATACGATATTATGATTGTATTTCTAATTTACTTACCTACCTATTTTCTTCTGTCTTTCCTTTGTATTCCGCTGGTTTACATTACGCATATTAAAGTGTTTTATTTAAAAATGAAATTTATATCAATGCTATACGGCCATCTGTTTCCGATACAATAGATTGACGAACTCGTAAAGTTAGGTGGATGTACGTGGCCTCAAAGAACTAAGGGCCAAAAATAGTGGAGGGCAGTGGATCGATCCAGGCTGGTTATAATTTTTAGCCTTTATCAAAATCATGTCATATAGAAACCAGAAATCGTTGCAGAACCTTTAATTTTGATCGCTGGTTTAAAGATATAAACAAACACATTACTATTAAATTAATGTAATTTATTGCTTCAATTTCGTTTTCCACGCAACGTGGTAAGAGGCGTATAGTAACAATATTTTATTAATAGTGCGAATCGCGTTCCTTGATGTGGTCGTATGCAGCATAGTGCTCCAGCTTTGCGTGCTCCACGGCTGGAGTGTCAGGAAGGTAGATGCCATGGACCAGCTTTGGGGTCTCTGGGTAATACTCAGGCGTCCTATAATGTCCTCCCTCTTTCAGGTTGCGGTGGATCGCATCATCGACGGCTTCGTAGTGCTTGTGCTTAGCGTATACGACTTCTGGGGTGTCTACTACTTCTCCTTTGTAATTAAGGGGAGCTCCAGAGTGATGGTCATACGTAACTGGCATGTGCGGGTCATAGGCCAGCACTGCTACTACGGCGGACATGAAGAAAAATGCCTGCGAACAAAAAAAATAGTTAGATAATAATAGACGCGACCTGGAGTATGACACCGCGCTGCGTGCATATTAGGAGCGATGGACCACTTCTTCCAAGGGCAGAGTAACGCATTTGTTTTTCCTAATATAAAGTGGTGCATGGAGATAACCAGATTGACTCCGGACCATAGGACTTCTCAGTTCTTAACCGGACATAGTCGTTTGGCCTAATAGAATCTCCGACTTGCTTATGTGGCGAATTGCAGGATGCCGATCACATCCTCTGGGAATGTCTCCATATGTCGGTTGAAAGGGAAGAGCTTCTCAAGTCGGTTCGACGCTCAGTTGGACCGGTCGGCCATGGCGACTAAGAAAAATTTCTCAGCTTTTCAAAAGTTTGCGGTATTTTACGGCGAGCGAGACGGTCTTTTCTCATCGAGAATTGACCTTAATACATTATATCAAAATAGGGACCACGCACACTCTAGTGCACGCCAACCAAGATCTTGAGAAGTAGCTCCTGGGACACTTTCGGCACAAATTTTAAGATCGCCTAACGTTCGTTACGCCACGGTATACGCCTGCATAACGGGTGTGGAGACGTGGCGGGTGTTGGAGGGAAAAGCAAGGTAGTACATATACGAGTATACCAACTTATATATCAAA
Organism: Rhyacophila brunnea; assembly: GCF_057557595.1. Classification (NCBI taxonomy): domain Eukaryota; kingdom Metazoa; phylum Arthropoda; class Insecta; order Trichoptera; family Rhyacophilidae; genus Rhyacophila; species Rhyacophila brunnea. The sequence goes on along the minus strand of NW_028232893.1, from coordinate 13,270,548 downwards.
TCTTCTACGTATACAACTTCTTTTCTATTTGCTTGTTTTTTCAATGATATTTTAATTAGAAAGAATTTAATATTCTTAAATAGTATGTACCTATGTTGTATATTGAATAAATTTTAACAATAAAAGCATATTTTTTGACTTTATTATGTTTTACAATATTACGAATCAATTAAAATAATAATATTTTTTCTTTTTATGTAATATTAAGTAGATGTTTTCAATTCAATTCAATTCAATTTCAATTCAATTTATTTATTTTTACATATTGTGGACATTACAAATTATACGTTTAAGACGTTCACAACATGACATAAAAAAAGAGATAGATAGTATGTTATTAAACAGTAGAAATATGTACATACAAAAATATTAATTATATAGGTACATGGAAATACACCGGATGAGTTAAGCAGACCCTATTTTAAAAATTTATAAAATTACGTCCACCTATACTCATCCTCACGTAGGTGGAACATATCAACACCCGAAGCAATTTCGTTGAACATAGTTATCGCCCTCCCAATTGGCATTACCAGTAGCAGGTTGGTTCTGCACCTTGGGAGAATAAACAACTGTTGTTCTCTATTTCTAAGATAGTTATCAGGGACACACAGGTCAACACTGCCCAGAATGGCAGAGTTCTCATTTATACCTCGTATAAGTCGAAAAAAATACGTAGCTAAATAAAGATTTCTTCTAAATTGCAAACTGCAGTATGTAAGCATGCCTAAGAGAAAGTCAGTTGGATAAAGCCACGGATAGTATCCGTACAACCTCAAATAAAGGAGTCTCAAGAATTTCTTCTGAACCCTCTCCACCATAAGGCCATACTTTAACTGATGCGGTGCCCAAACAATAGACCCACTCTCAAGTCTGCTTCGAACTAAAGAATTAAATAAAAGTTTTAATACCGTAACATCCGAAAAGACCCGGGAAGTACGCATGACGAAGCCCAACATTTTAAGCGCCTTGTTACAAATGGTAACTATATGGCTAATAAATGTCAGCTTACTCTCAAATGTAATGCCAAGATCCCTTACAGATGATTTTCGTGACAGAACTCTGCCATGCATCGAGTATTGGAAAAACAATACTTTTGAGGCTCTGGTAAACGACAAAAGATTGCATTTATCAATATTGAATTCTAGTTTGTTACGCCTGCCCCAATCTAATATATTATCTATATCAAGTTGGAGCTGACGACAATCGTCCAAGGTGACAACTTCCAAAAAGAGTTTCAAGTCATCAGCAAACAACAAAAACATAGCATTTTTTATTACCAATCCTATGTCATTTATAAAAATCGTGAACAGCAACGGCCCTAAGTTTGAGCCCTGAGTGACACCAGAAGATGTGTAAAAGCTCTGTGACTGATAAAGGCCGTACGATACTTATTGTTGACGGTTCCTAAAATAACTCCCGAATAGCTTCAAAAATCGATCAGATAATCCAATTAGTACATCAAGATTATAGTCTTAAGATTTTAAACGCTAATAACCTGTATTTATAACTTGCTCAATCTGTCAATCGTTTAAATCTGCCAACTAAAACAGATGACAGCGACAGGCGATACTTCTAAGTAAGTATAAAGGATTTTCTTAAATTATGAAATGGACGTATATTTTATAATAAAATTAAATACTTTAAAAACTATTTTCCTATTTTACTAAATAGATAATAATTAATACGTAGTGAAACACGGAGCACATACCTTGATCATGTTGTTATTGTGCTATTATCACTCTCCCAAGCTACAACTGGTATAGTGTGGTTTTTATAAATTTTCGTTTATATTTATATGTCATGTGTCATATCACAAAATATATTGTCATTAGGAAGTTGTCCATTCAACATTAAACGGTGATCAAAGATTGACGCATATGTAGAAAACAAGTGGTTTGCGTACAGGATATCGTCGGTGTTTTGTAAAAAGGGCGAATCAACCATTTTGGCGAAATCGAGATTTTAATGAAAAAACAATATGTTCCTCAATAGCTTTGTTGCGTAAAAATGGCGAATTTGTATCTCCACAGGAAAGTACTTATAAAAGATAACCGTAAGGGCGAATGTCCACTTAGTATTACGAATAAAATGCTAATGTGACACACTAGGCTTTTTAAAATATTATAATATAATGCCTATTATAATGACAGTATTCTTTCTAAGCTTCATTATAAACTTGTTAGACATTTATAATCATCCACAGGTAACTAAAACATAAATGTCAAAAGTAAAAAATCCTTTACCTGTAAAGTACTCGTAGCATTTTGGTTAATTCGCCCTTTTTACAAAACACCGGCGATATTGTCTATACAATTGGTATGTAATTACTATTCAGAACAGGATGCAGGAGCTACCAAATGACAGCCGCAAAGTAGGTTTAAAAATACATGTCATCATCATCACCATCATCATCATCACCAAGGCTAAACCTGAATCGATCTACTGCTGGATGAAGACTTCTCTAAGCTGATTTCACTTCTAATGGTCCCATGCGTTGCGTTGCCATGTACTTCCGCAGAAATTTATAATTTCATCGATCCAGCTGCCTCGAGGTCTATCTTGCGAACGTTTTGTACCTCTTGAGTACCACTGGATGACTAGATTTGTCAAAAAATTGTCCCTTCTTCGAGCTATGTCTCCAGCCCATTTCCATTTGAGGCGAACTCTATTACATCGCAAACCCTTGTCTGTTTCCTTATCTAAATACATGCATTAAAGACAAAGTCGACAAGACATACTTATATTATAAAAATGCATGTATTAGAGACAAAGTCGGAAGTGACACGGTTTTGTGCTTGTCCAACGCTTTGACACTGGAGTGTACCAGGGTGCAGTAAGTATGCAGTAATATACCAAGGATGGACTCGTGTCAAAACGTCCGAGACTGCGATGCAAAAGCATCTGGATTAAGTTGGCAATAAACACTATTCAGAGTTTCTAATTCAGCTCGACTTAGGCGTGTCTTGAGCTATTTTATTACAACGTTTTTCTTAGCTCGTTTTCTTATCTGTCCGGTGGTTCTTTATCCGGTACAAATCTTGCAATCGATTTTTAACTAACTTCCCGACTAGTTAGACATTTGAGACTTTAAGAATATATCAGAACACGATGCCGATGCAATTTTTCAATTCTTTTAGCCATCTTTAAGTAGAATTGAATTCATTTTCAGTTAATTCTGTTTTGTATGAAAAGTTATTTCGGAAGAAATCCGTAATTCAATTCACTATTATTGGTTGCTAGGGATCTGGGCCCTTGCAACTAAATTATTAATATATACGAGCGTTACTATAGAAATGAATATGAATGTCAAAATGACATTTCAGTATTATTTCTATCAAATACATTTTTTTGATCGTTTAAGCTAGTCAAGTCAAGTTTATAATATGATTCAACAGAAAATTTAAAAACGTTGTTTATAATTTTTTTTTCATCTGGTAATTATTTTCAAATTGTTGTTACTAGGCCACTGACTTTTTGCGTTGATTTACTACCTGCTATATGACGTATTTATGTATGGATACTGTGAGTTATTGATGTTAGCCTCCGAAAGATAGACGCGTATCTTAAGGGGGGACATGCTTGTCGAAGGTCAAAATTGAGTTTTTATTGTATTTTGAAACCATGATCCTGGACACTCCTTAAACGTTGTAGATAATTTATTTATATAATTTTGAAGCGTTATTATCCTTTATAGTTATTTTAAACATTTGATGACTGCATAAAGTATTTTTGTTACATAAAATAGTATTCTTTTAAACCTCTCGCTCTAATGTTTTAGAATATAGTCATATTTCGGTACATAACTGTGCAGTGGTTTTAAGATTTTTTATATTTATTCATTTTTAAACGCATTTATAAAACCATTAGTATAATTTATTACGAGATAATTTTTGTAAAATATTTACGATAAAAAATTATATTGATAATCACTGTGATCCCAAATTTGACAAGAATTAGGCATTTTATTATTCAAAAAATCGGCAAGATTAACACATTTGAAGATGATTCTAAAGATATTTATTATAAACTATGTTTTTGACCATTCAAGTGTGATAAACATCTTTTGAATAATGATTGCTTTATAATAATTATTGACCTAAGAATAAGGTAGTGTTTTTTTGAAATACGTCATTTTTTTTGTCATTCCCCAGTGGTTAAGCTACAACATACGGCCGTAGCCATAAATTGACAAACTATAATTAAAGTAGGGAGTAAAATTATGTTAACGCGCGTGTTTGAACATGTACCTAACCAAATTTTTTAAATTTTTTTTAAACGGTACATGTTCAAACACGCGCGTTAATATCATTTTACTCCTTACTTCAATTATAGTTTGTCAATTTATGGCTACAGCCGTATGTTGTAGCTTAACCACTGGGGAATGACAAAAGAAATGGCGTATTTCAAAAAAACAATACCTTATTCTTAGGTAAATAATTATTATAAAGCAATCATTATTCATAAGATGTTTATCACACTTGAATGATCAAAGATATAGCTTATAATAAGTATCTTTAGAATCATCTTTAAAGGACGAAAATCTAAGGAGAAAATGACCGGTCGGGAAGCCATGGATACACTCAGTACAAGACCAATAAATATTTTATGTCCAATATCAAACACTTATAATTCAATATTAAACACATAACATTTCCAGGACGTAGAGGACGAAGATAACGTTTTGACATGATTCAAATACTTAACCCATTGAAGAAGAATATCATAATGCTATATGTGTGTAAAACGTATACATAAGTAATTGAATTATTATAGTTTTACGTTTGAAATACGTAATCGAAATTATCAGAATTATAGAATTAGCATTCAACGGGGCTTGGGTTGGAATTTGGAAGGCCAAAATCCCGAATGCTGAAATCCCGAATGATCAAAATCCCGAATGGCCGAAATCCCGAAAGCCGAAATCCCGAAGGCTGAAATCCCGAAAAATACAAATAGTAATAATTCTTAACAAATACCAACCCGAAAGCAAAAAATACTATTTTTATAAAAGAAAATGAAATAAAAAAAAATTCTAGTAGGTATATATATATTGACAATTATTAATAGCTTAGTTTCCATTTTTCGACAATAAAATGGTTTTTTGTCTCTCTTGGAAAATTTGCGCAATCCAAGATAATTGTTAAGATTGCGCAATTTTTACAGGAGAGACAAAATACTATTCTGTGGGAAAATGGAAACTTAGATATTAATAATTGTCAATATATATATATATATATATATATAGCATTTTCTTTTATAAAAAGTAGTATTTTTTTGCTTTCGAGTAGGTAGTTGTTGATAATTTTTACTGTGTGTATACTTTTTTATTTTTCGGGATTCCGGCACATTCGGGATTTTGTCCATTCGGGATTTCAGCATTCGGGAATTCGGAATTCGGGATTTCGGCCTTCGTGATTTCGGCTCTCGGAATTTCGGCATTCGGGATTTCATCCGGTACCGCATTCAACGAAAGATCTGGCAAAAGTCTGACATTGGAAGATCTTTTTCAGTAATATCAGAGAGTTATTTGAATTCAGCACTACATATCCTGTTTAGAGCAATTATATAATACACAAAAAGGAGAAGATGTTTTTTTAAGAAGTTTGTATAATAACTCATTTCAGTAAATATATACAGGTCCGTACGAGGAGTATGACTGCACTTGTATACGATATTACAAAGACGTCTTTACCTAACTTAAAAAAATGACACATTTTTTTTAAACAACAGTGGATGTTTTTTCGTTGAGATGGAATGTTTTTTTTTATTAATCAACAAAACCATACAAATATCTAATAAGCTATTTCTTTAATTCAACGAATACTCCATAAGATTTTCAGAATGTAACATTCCATATATTGAACATACATAACTTGAAAACACCTCAGATATTATATACCCACTAGAAAAAATAATATTACAAAAAATACGATGCTCGATGGGATTGAGGTAATTAATATTCATTGATTTAATACACAAAAACCGATAGTCAATAATAACGTAATTTGATAAGCATTTCATGTATGAACTACTAGTTTAAATTGTCACATTTAGATAGGAGGCTCGTAGTATAATTGGTTATTGCACAGTTGGCGTGATACCAGTGGTTATACGGGTTAATATCCCGTCGAGCATCGTATTTTTTTCATATATGATTTTTTTTAGTGGGTATATCTGTGGTGTTTTCAAGTTATGTATGTTCAATAAAAATATCTGCGGGTTTGGAGTGGGGGGAATAGATGTGTGGAAATTAATTTATATATAATAATAAGATAATAACCTTTTTGTTTAAATTGCGTAACAATATATTATAGTTCTTTATAGAAAAGGAAGGGCTGTGAATAAAACTAACTATTCTACGGTATAACTACGATTTGTACATTAATATTATTTGAAGCAAATGTAATTATTATTAAAATAAATTTATCAATTACCTACCACTGAATTTTACATATTCAAGTAGCAAAACTTGTTTTACTATCAAAACTAGGTAAGTAGTGGTTTTCAGTAATTATCAATTCCGAAAAATTCTGTGATAAATACCCAAAAAAAATGTATCATTGGAAAATTATAAATGCCATACGACATTAAGAAATGAAAAGGTAATTACTATTTTATGAGTATATGGGCATTTACGAGTGCGTGTTATCTTGACGGAGAGACAAGTGTTTTTAACTATTTGCCAAGCCGGCGCCATCTTGTCGGCTTTGGCCAAACCCACCGACTGCTCAAGATAACATAATATTATATACCTACAGTACCTACGACCTCAGCTCTGTTATCAAACTAGATGTCAAAGGAATAGATAAACCAAAACGGAGCATAGTATCCGATAAAGCAAAAGAGCTTGTCGAAAAAATGCTGATAGAGAGGTACGCAGGATGGATCCACCTTTATACAGATGGGTCCAAAGATGAGAATAGAGCAGGAGCAGCTCTTGTGATACCAGAAGTAGGTATAAACGAGAGCTGGGAGCTAAACCCAGCACTACCAATAATGACGACGGAGCTCATCGCGATAAACGAAGCAATTAAATACACTTTAAGCGATGATTTCTCGGCGCAATCCGCTGTCATATTAACAGATACCAAAAGCGCTTTACAACATCTTGCCGCAGCAACTCGCGCACATAACAGTAAAACCAGAGCATACCACAACCTTGAACAGATCGACGCCAAGAAAAATAGATGAGGAGATCTATGCCTTTAATGGATCCCATCGGACATCGGTATTGAGGGCAATGAAAAGACGGATGATATGGCAAAGGAAGCTAGTCATTCAGGGGTACCATATCAGTGGATACCAGAAAACCTGAATTGGAATGAGGCTATAAAGAAAATTCACCAAAGGGCATCATTAGAAAAGGGGAAATGGAGTAAGTCTATTCTACCATCACCACGAGAGGTGCCCTGGTTTGTAGTCTTTTTTGACGAGGAATGAGCTTAAGTTAATACTAAGGCTAAGAACAGGGCACACATTGGGCAAAAGATTTGATGTCCTCATGGGAAGAAGCAAATCGCAGCTCTGCGATGAATGTCATGTTTTAGAGGACATTGTACATATAGCACTACAATGCCCTAAATATGAACTTTACAGAGTACAGCTGCGAATTGCGGATATCTATGAGAATGTCGACGAATTGACGGGTGTCCTGGCGGTGGATAAGACGGAAGAGCTAGGCAAAATTGTAAAGTTTTTTAACAGAATAGGAGTGAGGACCTGATCGACGGATCTGCTTCTAGAAGAGAAGAGGCGATATGACAGCGAGTCGCAGTCAAAGCCTCGGTAAAATTACAAAAAAACAATTATATACCTACAGCTTTGCAAACCAACATTCAACTTCTCTCAAATTATAAAATCGTCTGTAAATCTTTGTCGCTACACAAATACATGCACACTATGACCTATACGTATGACCAGACCTTCAAATATTGCTGACAAATCAAATGTAGTTCAGAAAGTCCGTATAAATAACATTTTGAAGTTATACGCTATATATATTATATATTTTTAGGCGCGTTTGGAAAATCAGATCAGAGTGTATTTTTGGCGTGTGACATGTAACACATAATTTATTTTTTCACACAAAAATAAACGCACTCGATTGGATTCGAACCACTGATTGTTCGGTTATCAGCTGAACGCACTGCAATTACGCCACAGTATGATACTCCAATCGTGACGATTATACAGTATAGTATTATAGTTAAGAATTGTTCCGTTGCCTAGGCAGAGAATTTATTATTGTCGGCCATTTGCAATTCGTTACGTAAATAAACGATTAAACGTCATAGTGGCAGTTGTTACTTTAAAAATAAAAACAACGATACATAATTATTTATAATTTAGTAATATAAGTTAAAGTGTATATAAATAAATCAACGGCGTTCCAATAAGCGATCCTTTTTCTTGAGTGTGTAATTTAACAAGATAATTAAGAGCTAGTCGAAGAATCTAGGTTATCACAAGTTTTGTTTTTGTTTTGTTACGCCAAAGAAGTATAACTTCTAACGCGCATACATAAGTACACACACCGATTTTTTTTATAAACCTGACCACATTAGTTACTTGTGAATTTTCATGTATTTTTCATCTGCAGCTTCACGTGAGACAGCATTGAAAATCTTGCATAGTCGAATTTCTGGCTCCATTCAATAATTTGATTTATTGAAAACGAGCGCTTACCTATAATACATTTCTATTATAATAATATGGTTTCATATTTTTTTCTATAGATTTCCTTCAAATTATGTAACATATTAGGTATCAGTTTAGTTCGGTCTCTAATTTGCATTGCATTAAGACCCGTGCAATAAGAATTTAAGATTTATCTGATGTAAGGCACCTTCGAGAATGTCTTGTCAATCGTCTCGTGTCTTCCCAGACATTTCGCCTCGAGTTGAATGTTGCTCCAGCCATTCTCATTTGGATAGCGAGCTTTTTCTGCAAAATGCCATCTCCCGTAATGTGTACCCCCAGGTACTTGAAGCTGTTGACGCTCTCGATGTTTTGTCCATCGCTAATCAGAGGGAAATCTGGATCAGGACAGGTACTATTGCACAAGACATTGGTTTTCTTCGCGTTGATTTTCAAACCAACGCGAGAGGAGTTGTTATGCAACCTGTCGATTGTCTCTTGAATGCCCTCGATTGAGTTGTCGAATAGGACAGCATCATCGGCGTATTCCATGTCGCATAGCTTCACCGTGGGGGTAACATGTATGCCTCGGTCGGGTGGTATTGATTTTCGTGGTATAAAGTCAAAGAGAATGATAAAGAGAAACGGTGCAAGGACACAACCCTGTCTGACTCCGGTCGTGACCCCGAACCATTCCGTGACAGTGTCTCCAATTTTGACACAGCATTCGCTATTCTCGTGCAGGGTTTTGATTATGGCAATGATCTTGGGAGGGATCCCGTATGCTCCCAGTATCATCCAGAGGGAGGGGTGGTGCGAACTGTTGAAAGCCTTCTCATAATCCACAAAGCAGCAAGCCATCGAACTGTTCAACTCATGGCTCTGCTGGTGAAGACATCAAAGGTTGTGGATTTGGTCTGCACACGCTCGACCAGGTAGAAACCCGGCTTGGTTGTTTTGGCCTTTTAGGACTATATAATAAGCATATGGCAGTGGTGAGGATAGAGGTAGACTGTTAAGATCCGACATAAATAGTGCACGTTAAACTTTGTCGGTCATATTTATTTGTTTTCATTGAACTAATGCAGATGGCGCTGGCAAGTTTTTAAAATTCAATCAAACCTTATCTAAACCAAACCATAATCGATAAAAAATATTTTTCTATCTATAAAATATGTAAAGTTTAATGACATAATGTTAGTTATTTTAAAGATAATGGCTTAAATTAGGCAAGGTTTAATTTAATTTTAATAAATAACAAACACTATTCACACATTGTAGTTTTAGTTAAATGAAAACAAATTCGTTTGCCTGACAAAGATTAGTGTGCACTATTTATGTCGAATCTTAACAGCCTACTCCGCCACTGGCACACAGTACATTACCTATCTTATTTTTTGACGATGTAGCTGATAATAGTATTAATACATGATAATATCTATCGAGTCCATTACGTGATTAACAAATATTTATCAGTTGCACTTGAGTATATATTTGAATTGAATAAATACAAACGATAAGATGCTCTCAAAAATATTTGAAGACTGGCGTATAGCAAGATAATAATATAATATCAAATCTACTAACAGTTTAAACAACAATTTTATTAATTTCACATTGCGAATTAATTTGTTGTCAATCTTAACGATTTTATCGTCCCAACTATCATTTACATCTAATTTTTGATTCCTTGAAACAGGAAATTTTGGAAAATTTGCATGTGTACCTTGGCAGACTCCTTAAATCTCTCAAATCCTTTCACCTCTTTCTGCAATCTTCAAGCCCTTTAACTTCTGGTCTCACTTTTGACCATTAAGTTAACCGTGTCGTAATTTTCCTGCCTGTTGTGTTTGGTGTATATTTACGTTTTCTTTATTTAGTGTGACCCTCATAACTGCCTTATACTAGAAAATTATTTGGTTCTTGCCTATTTAGTGGAAGACAGCGGCAATTTTTTTTTTGAAAATAGCCCGATATATTGGATTATCTGTAAGTTTAAGTTAGGTTATCATTCATTTCCGCCTGGATTCTAGTGAACAGACTTGTACTAATTATTGAATGCTTGTATTCACGACATTAAAACGGTTACCAAAAAGCTTTTGAGGGTAAACAAATAACCTGACCATTTTCCATTCAAGGTTCAAATATATATTTTATTGTGTTAACTGTCAATTCTTAATGGACATGTTTTGTATTCATTAGATATTACGGAAAAATATTGTATTTATTAGATTTATTAATGGTCATTAATTGCGTTCTAATTCCAATTTATTAAGTACCTAATTAATCGATAACTTAGTGACTTACTGATACAACCACTGATAAGTGACTGATATGATCATAATGGCGTGCATCACAAGGCTATAATCATCTAATCATCATCAGACGGGGTCGATTCACTGCTGCATGAAATCCACTCTTATTGGTTCCTAGTTATTTGCTGCCACATTCATCCACCAAACATTATGAGGTCGTCCAACCAGCGGGGTTTAAGAGGGCTCGCACATCAAAACTCGCCGCATGCGTCTTACGACGAATTCGTCGATGTGACGTCATCGTAAACCAAGAAACAAACGTTATTAAATAGAGCTTCGAAGATTGGCTGATGCAACTGTGACGCTACGAGTTGCGTTTGCTAGAGCCTGCATGTCGATATCGACAAATGTCGACTCCGCGCATGCGCACAGCTGCACAATCGGCTATTTCTGTCTCTGTCTACACAGTCATTGCTCGCTCATTGCTGGTCACCGCGTTTGACGTTTATTCATACAATCAACACAATAAAAATGGTAGACGAGAGACTTCTCCTTAAATGTCTCCGGTACCAATACATAATAATCGCTATTTCCGCGTCCGATGACATATAGCGTCGTCTAGCTAGAGTATATTTTGACGTTTCGGGAGATTACGCGTGAATGCAGCGAATGTCGATGTCGCTAGAGATGTGCGAGGTTGTATCATGTAACACTGACCGGCGGGTCTAGGAAGTTTTGATTTATGGCCGTCAGGCACACAAGGCGAGTTGTGATGTGCGAGTCGGCTAAAGCGTACCTGTGAGCGTTTACTGCTTCTTGTATGACAGCATTTGTCCAGCGGTTGTCCACTCGCCGAACGACATTTCAGTTCATTCCTTAGCGATCTCTATCACATTGCGTTGTCTTGCTTCATCGATAACGATTAGTTTCTTTTATGGTCTTTAAGCGTTATGCCCTATTCCATGCCACGTTGCGCTTCCTGCAATCTTTGAATTTCTCTTACATTAAAGCGTCAATGATATTGAGCTACTTTACAAGCTGTTTGTTGGTGAATTTAAAAGCGGGCGATTAAGCTACTGCAATTGTGATGATGACACACAAAATTTCCATTCGCTGAGAAGCCACAAACCAGCGACTATTTTGACAGAACGTAGTTGCAGATTATAGACAATAGATAATTACACATAAAAAAACCATAGATAATAATTATACACAAGCTAGCGAGTTGAAGTCATAATATTGTGTTGTTGTTTACTTTTATCAGGCTCTAGCGCTATGCAGTGGAATATAAATGAACGTAAAATGCTTGCCGAATAATGTTTCCATTTTAAAACGTCAAAACGGTAAATGTCAAAATGAGTAGTTCATTTTTTTACTGGGAGGTCACTACCATCGCTCTACTACGCAGACGCAGTAGGCCCACACGCCGGCGTGTGGCGTGTAAAGTTGACCGGCTTTCAACTTTTCTCGGTAGATTGTTTACAATCTGCTTGTTATCATTGTCGATGATGACACTGAGCGACTTTAGAGGCAGATTGTAAATTCGCCTGCAAGCAGCTCGTATAGTAGCTCAATGTCTTTGACGCTTTATAGTTAATGTTTCACATGCATACACATTAGTTGAACACTTTACGCTTAAGACACAATTAGAGGTCACTTTTCAGACGCCCAAATGCACTCAATGCCAGGTTAGTTCTGGCGACGAATCTCGTCATACATACCACTCCACCGTCAATTGACAATTCTGAATGAGAATCTGCACTTGCAAATCTTTTGGGGCAACTAAAGCAAGATAGAATAAAGTAATTAGTAAAAGAAATTCGATTTAAATAACATTTTTTAATAAAATATAAAACATTTTTTGGCGCGTGTTATTATACAAAATACATATAAAAGTAATAATAATTTACTCATCATAAATAGGGATATATACAAAAATATTTAAGTCATATATTATATATAAAAGATGATAGGTACTAATGATTTAATATAATATCTAACAGACTATGTATATAATATATTTAGATAAATAATATTCAGAAGCTGATAACATTGTAAAAAAAATATACATTACGTAATAAGAAATGATATGTAATAAGTGCCTATTCTTTGAAGAGTCTTGAAAACACATACATGATATATTATTATTATGATTAAAAATTGATATAAAATATTGTTGATTGATTTAACAATTCAAATAAGTAGTAATTCATCTTCCATATAAATGATAATATTGGAGATTATTACAAATCAATAATAAATTGTATTTTAATCTTATTTGTTGATAAAAGGTGTGCAATCTAGAAAAAAAATCATATATTTATAACAAAATTAACACAAACATAGATATTGTATTTAAACGGTTGTAGGATATTATCATTCATTATAGTATGTTTGTATTGTATCTAAAACAATATATGTATATTATATTTATGTTCTTTGACAATACTGTTCAAATGTAAATTTAATTTACTGATATTCAATTGTTTCAGTTTGAAATACAGTAAAGAAATAGAATAAGAGTGGAATATTTGTACGAATTAATATAGATATTAAGGTGAAATATCATGCATTGGTACCTAACCAATTTTTGATCAACCGGAGGCCTTGCATTTTAAAGTATATTTTTGCATTCAAACGTTTGCATTCAAAGTAATAAAATAATTATATCAACATAATAATTTTAATACTTACGTATAAAAAAAGAAAAAAAGGAAGTTTATATTATATCGAAGAAGTTAAAAATATATTAAAGATGGTCGTACTTTCATTTCATAGAAATAGATTCGTGAAACCACGTATTTTTTTTAGTTTGTATCATATAATATGTCGAAAGTAGAAAAAAATATTTATGAATTTGTTCATAATAATGATGGGTCAATATTTTAAACGAGTTAAAATATTTTTATTACATACATATATGTACTTTGCAGAATATCGATTAGATGTGATATGATTTTGTGAAATGGATTATAGGATTGCGTTAATTATTCACCAGTGTCCATGATGACCGTGGTGTCCACCGTTATGTCCACCATGGTGTCCACTACGTTGATGAGCTGCAGCCAGAGCAGATAAATGATGAGCCCTAGCATGAGCGACTTCAGGAGTATCCTTAACGTACTTTCCGTCATGAGTCAGCTCAATATGAGCAAGGGGTCCATGCCATTTTCCATGAGAATCATGACCATGGTGAGAGCCGTGAGAAGCAGGAGAATATGATCCGTGGTGATGTCCACCATGTCCACCATGACCACCATGACCTCCATGAGCGGCTGCAGCGTGAGCACCGTGATGGAAAGACTTGGCATGTGCAACGTCATCAGTATCGACTACTCTTCCGTCATGTCCTAAAGGTGCCGGTCCGTATTTGTGATAGCCTCCTTGGTCTCCGTGATCTTGAGATTCAGCTAATCCTTCTTTGTGCCATTGGGATGCCTCGAAACCTTCACCATGCCATTGAGATTCGTGGAGACCTTCGCCTTTCCATTGACCTTCGTGGTGGCCGCCATGATGGCCACCGTGGTGATCATCATAGTCATCATGATCGTTCCAGCTTGTTGCTGAAGCAGCTCCGACGATGCATAGCAGTGTTACGATGTACTAAAATATAAAACGTAGAATAAATTATAAGTATTTTAACAATTATTAGCCAATTAACTCATTGCTGCCTTTTTTCCACAATTCAACATTGATTATAAAATTATGTAGAATGCTGAAAATAGTTATGTAACATTAATTTAAATTGCATATTCAACTTTGAATTAGATTTACTTCTACGCCGGCCTACTTGTATTAGTTTGATCCTTTATTTATATTTTATAACATAACCGATTTCTGTTATTTTAATTCAACTTATTGTAATAATTATAATAATAAACGTTCGCATTTTATATCGTAACTTTGTGTAAGTATTTTACAATTGCACCGTTGTTACAAAAAACCAATTAGAATAACTTACTGCTGCAAAAAGGTTGTAAGTGGTATATTGGCGTAAATCGTAAACAAGTCGGAAATATTTGAGTTATATCATATGTATTGCGAACGAAACTGCACGATTTCGTGGATGAATGCGCAGAATTGCTTTCAATCGATATTAAGAAACCAAATCAATATAAGTGAAGTTGTACAATTTTGCATTTATTTAGTTTTCAGAACAATTTCAAGCAGTGAACTAGATAGGTATTTGAAATTACCCCATCTCTACCGGTTTACTGAAAATTCGCCGCAGACGATAATATAGTCAGTATGTCGTTTGTGAAATTTTTAGAAAATGAGTTGGTACAATTTTTGCATCTAAAGTAGCATATCTTTCAGAGCCAATTTGTTCCTCGAATATATTCATAACAGATACATAGAATTCATAAAACCAAGAAACATAAGAAGCACAATTATTAAGTGGCTGAAAAATATTAAATTGTGTTTGATTTATTAGCTTAAAGATTGCTGAGCCAAAAATACGTAAATAATATATTATATTTTTAATTAATAATAAACATATCATTGCTTTTTCGGACAAGGTGGTTGTTAGTAATTATTTTAAATACCCAGGCTTTGAGAAAATCACATAAATATATTGTGTTCTCACCAGGATCAAGCTCAGAGCACCCGGATGCTAGGCCAGTGCCTTACGCACTGCACCATGAGAACCGCTTTAGTAAATATCAGTTGTGGGATTAATTGGAATATCATTTATGACTAAGTTACAAGTATGCTTGATTTTGTGACATGACAATACCTATATATTTTTATATTTTATATTACTGTCTTTAAAAGTAGCAATTAGTAAATATTAATAATGCAATAATCAAGATATGGGACTGTTAAAAGCAAAAATACTTCTCTTGATCACTTAGACATTGAGATATTATAATATGTATGAAATAATGACACATTTTTAAGGGTTGCATTATAAGTTTTATGATAATATATTAATAGAATATTGTACTGAGCCAATTTGATCAATATTTAAATAAAAAAATAATAAAATTATTTGGACTAATTTGAACATTTATAAGAGTGATTGTTGTGCATTTTTATAAACGGAGAATTCTTTTTGCTTCTTATCTATTCAATTATATTTGGCACATTATTTAGAAATTTATGAAGGAAAGGAATTAACTGGGATAATTCGATGGGATATTTATATAATATGGCACATATGAATGTACAGAATATCATCCATATTAAATATATTTAAATTGTATTAATTATTCAATAATTATGCAATGAAAAATAGTAACAATTATTAATTTAGATTGTAAAAAAATTCCTCAAATTCAGTTATAAAAACGTCAGACGTCCACTGCATGTTTTATTTTTCCTCTATCAGTACAATTTAATTAATTCACTATTAATTTGAATTCTTCAATTGTTTTGTGCTGTCATGGTGATGATTAATTTCCTTTACTGAGTATTTTACATTTTTTATGTCTATAGTGATTACTCGCCGTATCAATGTCTGGCCACAGTTTACGCATAAAAAGAATCTACGATGCTTTAAATGAGTCAGGGGAAAAAACACAATAATAAAATAATGATATTTTAATGCATAAATAATGAAATTACGAATGAGAATTTAGCGCCACCTTTAAATATTATCAATTTAACGAGTTTTTAATGGGAAATAATTTATTATTAACTAATATTTGTATGAACATTTTATGTCATTAGCGCCGAATGTTGGAGAAATATAAAAGATCATTTACTGTATAAAATTATTATTTAAAATAAACTGAATAATATAATATTTCTTTAATTCTCAAATTATTGGGCTTAGTAGAATATACAAGATTAAATTACCGACCATTAACTGACGTTGTTAACGTATGTTTAATAGTTAAGCATATGAAAATGAGTAAGAGAAATACATAATTTATATTTATTTATATAAGTTAATTACCATCTTCACTTCAAAAATTAGCATATTATGAACTTTTGCAGTGTGTGGATACGTTAATAAAATATAAATAAATACATATGAATTTGACCCAACTGAGTGAATCGAATCA
Organism: Rhyacophila brunnea; assembly: GCF_057557595.1. Lineage (NCBI taxonomy): Eukaryota > Metazoa > Arthropoda > Insecta > Trichoptera > Rhyacophilidae > Rhyacophila > Rhyacophila brunnea. The sequence continues at coordinate 13,253,642 of NW_028232893.1, read as the reverse complement.
GAGATTAAATTTTTAAGAACACAACAAGCTACCTCATGATACGGGTTGATATACGAGGCTTATATTTATAAAAAAGCCGATAAGCCCATATATTATTATTGTAAAAACTTTAACAAAACTTACGTGAAATGTATTATATTATGAATATTTAAAAAAAATATTTATTCATACTTCTAAAACCGACCAAAAATATACTTAAAATATTTAATGATATAATGGATACAAATAAATGTTTTAATTAAAAGAGATAATTTTTAATTAAAAATCGTTATTTTTATTTAATTTAAAAATACAATATGACACATAATGATGTCGTTTACCATAAATATTCAATTTTAAAGTCATCAGTTTTTGAAAATGCCTGACATATAAAATTGGAAGATTGAACAACAATTTTCCACTTTTTATTTTTGTGTAAAGAAATAAGTTATTTGTAATAATAATATGTGAAAAATACTTAAAAGTTAACGGCTTATTATGTTAGCTATAGTTAGTAAATTTCTACAAATATTTTCCTCCAAATAATAAGAAATTTGATTTCTTAACTCATTTAGTGCTGACACCGCGAATGGCGCGTTAGCGTTACCTGGCCATTCGATATAATTAACATACTATTTAAATGTGGTAATTAAAAATTAATTAACAGCTCAGCAATAATTGTGTTAATATAATGTAATATTTCCACATACTGTTTTTAAATGTGTATATGTAATAATCATTTCATCAACCCTTATTCATGTGGAAGAAAAGTATTATAAAATGATTAAAGAATAACGCAAATACATATAGAATTTTACCTAAATAGAAGAATAAGGAAAATTATCTTTACTGTTGATAAAAGTATTGTGTTATACTTGTGACTTACCATTGGATTCATTTTGTTTAAAATTTATTTTATTTTGAAACTGTAAATAAATGTGGTAATTTTTTTTTCTGACTTAATTGTTGCTAAACTTTTTTTTTATATTGTTAGTAGTTAAAAAGCCTATTCTAGTTAGAAAACTGCTTTGGTATGCTTTCTTTACTGTTATTATTCAGTTATATACCTTTGATTGATTTTCCCCTACCAGGCATCGATCGGGCAACAAGTGAGTGGTCAATAATGACCAAACGCAACCACTCTGCAATAAATATTTCAGCCAATTTACCAAAAAGCCATACACGAGAGCATCGATGCAAAGATTCGGCCCACGTAATATATAACTTTGAATGATACTAGCGCTAAGAACAGGACACACGATGGGTAAAAGATTTGATGTCCTCATGGGAAGAAGCAATTTGCAGCTCTACGATGGATCTGATGTTTTGGAGGACGTTGTACATATAGTAGGACAATGCCTCAAATATGAACGACACAGAGTACAGCTGCGAGTTATGGATATCTTTGAGATTATCGAAGAATTGAAAGGTGCCCTGGCGGTGGGTAACATGGAAGAGTTTGGCAAAGTTGTAAAGTACTTTAACAAAATTAGAGTGAGGACCTGATCGGCGGATATTCACCTAGATGAAAAGAGGCGATATGACAAAGAGTCTCAGTTAAAGCCTCGGTAAAACCATAAAAAAAATGATAATTTATATGTATGAACATCGCATATCTAATATGTAAAAATCAATATTTGTTTGTTTGTACGTATTTTATGCGCTGCCATACCGTTCATCCAATTGCGATAAAACTTTGCCAACTTACTGCTTGCACTTGTGCGAAGGTTATATGCTAAATTTTATATACAAAAATGAATGTCTGTCTGTCCCGTATGCGTTTCTATACCATTCATCCGATTGCGATGAAACTTTGGTGAGTTGTTGTGTGCTCACCCGCAAAGATTTCTGAATTAGTACAATCATATTCTTCTTCTTCTTCTTCTTCTTCTATTCGTATGCGTTCCTATTCGTATAACGTTTGCATATTTTGGATTCGATTTTAATTTAGTGTTCTTTTGTTTGACCTTTACACCTATTAGAATTACTTTCATATTGCCATATTGTTTTACACAGATATTTTAATATTAAAAAAATAATTACTTATTATTATTTTTTAAATATCTAAGATAAATATATCCACAAAGTGACCCTGTGCAAAGCCGAATACTTCAGCTTGTTTGTAATATAATTTGATGTAGGTAATGTTAAGTTATTAAAAATATAATAAATTTTAATGACTATTTTTTTGTATCAATAATTAATTATAAATGAATGTTTACAACACTTATTAATATATAGCTCGTAACATCATCTGTAGTCACTAAAATAAACTACAGAAAACAAGTAAAAAGAAAACTTAAGTAAATAGCCACCAAAAACCGTGTGAAAAAGCGTCTGTATTCAAGCATATTATAACATAAACCGTTTTGGATTTTGTCACTGCTTAAACGTAATACCTATCTAATAATTCTGTGGTGAAATTCACCTCCCGACTTAACTAACGCACGCGCCGGCGTTGCTGCACATGGCGTAATTCGTTTGGTTTTCATTTTTTTTTTGAGTTTACTCTAGGGCCCTTGTGGTGCATTGCATAAGGTACTGGGTTTTCATCCGGGGCTTCGAGTTTAATTTCCGGTAAAGTTACAATATATTATCTATGTGGTTCTTTCAAAATCTGCGTGTTTATGTCATCATTTCACTTACTGCACTACAATACTATCATCGGATATTATTGCCTGTTGTAGTATTACAAAAAATTTGATATACGAATATTAAATACTGACTAAAAATATACCAACGGTTGACTAACACGTAATAATTTGTTTTACTATAATTTATTTGTAGCATAATCGCAAGCTAACTACTGATACTGATAATTCTAAACACATTTATCAATACTTAAAATATAGAAGGATAATTTTACAACTTGAAAAATTCTCTCGACTATGCTCTGGCGTCTAGCAACAAAACTGATATGAAATATTCGCACGTCGTGGTTGACAGAAATGTTTACAATCGGCGATACGCATGAGCGGGTGCCGTGCCCGCGCTTGACAGACGCTGGGATCGTCGTTTGACCCGGATCACGGATTTTCACTACACTGAGATGACGTGATAAGCTCAATTCATTATTGAAATATTTTACTCTGTGAAAGATTTAATAAAGAATTATTGATTTTGAAATAAAAAAATATTACTCAATAAGTAACTAAAATATTTATGTGAAAATAATATTTTTTCTAATACAATTGTAATTTATTTAATGATTTTCGGAGTTTGATGTCAGGTTAATTTGTATATAATTTATTTTACATAGTAAATCAAGCACTCAGATATTAATTATGTAAATATTAGTAAAAATTATCTAAACAGCGCTCATATTTACCACATAAAACCACATAAATAGCAAAGATAAGCGATACTCAATGATACCTGGTAGTTGGCGTGATGATAAAGGCTGAGAAATTAACTGACACATCGGATTAACCCCCTTCCCTCTATGGCACCCATTTGAAGATGCACCAAGCAAAATAGCAGAAAGAATAACGAGACACTTCGTTTAGGAGATAACTGAAGTATTTAATACACTATCTTTGACCATGTCCAATCCTAATAGGATCATATGGGCCTCCACAGAGTAGAGGTTTGTATTAACAGATGTTGTTTTATGGATGTCAGCCACTTGCTCAACCTACTAGGTCTATACTCCAACTCATACACAAATTGAAAAAAAAAATGTGTATTTGTCAGACCCAGGATTTAACACAACGCTTGTAATATTATTTGAAATAAATAAGGCAGTAAATGAAAAATATTCCAAACAGAGATAGGTGACAAAAACGTCGATACAGCTACAGGTATGTCCGGACACTGAAAAAATGAACTAGTTTTGTTCTTGTAAAGATTAGGATAATATTATTTAAATGATAATAATAGTCAACAAATAACGTTTAATATCTACGTGTATGTAATACTGTGAAATAATGACTACAGTGAGTGAACAGGATCGACGTGTAAATAAGCCAAAACTTTCATGCCTCTTTGACTTACAACTCTAGTAATAATTCATTATAATATGTATACCATATGACGTATGCTACATATCAGTGGCGATGGGTGGATGTGGGCTGCGGAGATTCGACATACATAGTACACAATAAATATTTTCAGTTGTAAGTATTGTATAGTTATTTATTTTCATTAATTCATCTATAAATTCAATGATGGAGAGTGCCAACTATAATGTATTTGTATTTTGAATTATTACTCATTATTAATACTAATTTCAATTAATTTCAACAGTTTCTAAGTGTGTGAACATTACGATACCAAATAATATTTATTATATTATCATAATGCCTAAATCCCCCATCAAAAATCCTCCAATCAACAGAGTTGGGAATATAATGATTTATTGTAACTGTAAATGAGTCAAGGCTAGACAGCACGCACAGCTAAACAAAGAAAAAGAAAATTACCAGTATCTGTTTCTGGGCGGACGAAGGGTCGAGGGCAGGTACGGCCAGTCGGTTACCACCCTTGAGCCTTGAACATCGCCTCTAAATAGGATTTGCTACCCTTTTTTCGCGCCAAGTCGTGCATTTACAAAAAATGTTGTAAATAGTTAATTGTTACTTGTCAAGCGAAATATACTTACGTAACTTAATGTCCCTGAATCAGTGTTTTTAATAAGTGAAAAGTATAAATCAACACCCTACGTAAACCCATACCCCTCAGTTAAAATTACTTGCGATATTGTATCTATAGGTAATATTTTTAACAAAACCCAACCTGCAGACCATAGATATTAGACAACATTCTTATAGAACATATAGTGCTAACCAAGGAAAAAAACACGTGATTTTAACATGAGCCGAAAATGTGTAGGCATGTAGAAAATGATAAGAAAAAACGTTCGTTGAGTGATGCGGATGTCGATGCAGCGCGGTTCGCGTGAGGTGACCTCATTGTTGTTCTGGTGATTTCAACAGATTTTGCTAACTGACAATGTTCGTTTAAAGGTACAAAATATTCTACGGGATGGGAGCATCAGTCTGATAACATTTTAAATACCAAGAAAAATGACATTATATATTTTTATCCCGTAGTGGCAGCTTACTGTGACAGCATGTGACAACACATTACGTGATTATAATAATATATTTGAACCTTTAATTAATTGAATTGCTATGAAAATATAACATATAACGACTTACTATGCAAAATGAAAAAAACACGTGCACGTAAATACAGTAAAAATTAACGATATAAGAAAAGTTTGCATTTAAATCTAATGCTTTATTTTGAAATCGTAAAATATGTACATACATTTTTTACTATCTACCTATTGGAACATTTTGTTTGTGAAAACATTAAACGATCGATTTAGAAATTATAAAATTCTTAGCAGTTTCATAAAAAATACCAATGTAGAAATGCCGTAGAAAAATTAAATTCTTAATTGATTTCAAAACTTAGTTTGCAAAGTAAGTTATTATTTCATGAAGATATCCAATCTATTTAGATTTCAGTAGCTTGAAGAGTTTGGGTCATTTAAAACTAAATTATGCTAATATACACGATTTAGACTGATTTTTTTCTAGGCTTTCTTTACCACATTCCGTTTATTGAATGGTTAGTTCAAAAGGTTACATAACCTACATAAGTATTTAGTGTTAGTCGAAAGAAAATTTCCCTGACCAATCTCAAACCATTGTTCTAAAGATGTTAAATAGATAGTTCAAAATAAATGATGCTTTCAAATGTGGGTTTATTTGTGGATTTGTTATATAGTTAAAAATAATATTATAAAATATAAAAAGAGTAGGTATCATGTAAGAATATTATTGAATATTAATTATTGCACTAATAACTTTTAAAAACTGATATCATAGCTATATCTCATTAGTTAACGCCATCAATTTTCATTGTTCCCAGAATAGACGATTTTACACCTAATGAGTGTAGTATTTTTATTGTTTATAATTACGGTACTGTTCGGTTAAAGCAAATACAGCGGAAAACGCATTTTGAAAACAGCCGATAAACTGGATTATTTGTTAGTTTGGGTAAGTTTAGGTTAGGTTAGGTTGGGTTAGGTTAGGTTAAGTTAGGTTGGGTTAGGTTTGGTTAAATTAACCTAACAAATAATCCAGTTTATCGGCTATTTTCAAAATGCGTTTTCCGCTGTATCCGCTTTAACCGAACAGTACCGGGGATTTTTTACAAATACTTCAACTATTCATAATTTGTTTATTATATAAGTTTTTATTAGATCCTTGACTTAATAGGTAGGTGATAAGTTTTTACCTAATTTTATATATTGATTTATTATATAAGTTAGAGTTAATAATATTCGTTGTCAGTGTATGTTTGCTTTTTGGTGAGTGTACACAGCGCCTGAAGATGCCGAAAAGCGAAACCCGAATAGTACAGAACTTAAATCCGTTAGAATTTAAATAATGGTTTCGTTTGAAATCGTCATTAATATTTTTATCTGTCAACTGTGTGTGCGTGGATGTATAGTAAATTTCCTGGGTGGATAAATAAATCACATGTTTTACAATTAATATTATAATATATCAATCGATGGGTAGCTAAAAATCTATTCCAAAAGTAAAGTAAAGTCCATTATACAAATATTATGACTTTTATATTTTGAAAAATATTTCATTACTGTTGTCAATATTATTCTCCATAAAAATGGCAGTTGCAATTGGCATTTCAATAAAATACCAAGTTAATAATATTATTAGATCAATAAATACCTGATTTTAATTTTTGGGGGAAAAATTGTGTAAGTATATATTTGTAATACTGCACGTGTAATAATTGACAAAAATGTTTGCCACAATTGAGTTAAATTATCTGTAAGGTTTGTTGCTTGACCATGCGTTGAACATACAGTTACTGCTACGACGTAGCATTATAAACTATTCATTAATATTCAATGGTCGATTATAGTATTATTTGTGTAGACTTAGAGTCTTCAATAAGTTGTTCTAAGACCGCCATATACCTATGTTTTATCCATGGCCCCCACAATGGGGGGCTGACAGTTCTCTAGCCTGGGGGCCCGGCGAGGCCCGTCGACCAGATAAGTGAGATAAGCATACATCATAAATTTGATTTTAAAGTTAAAAAAAGTCGCTATTTTCCTTCAATAATATTATTATTTAAAGTTATATAATTGTACTATACAATTTTATTTATGTATCAATACTCGACATCTCAATAATTCGAATGGATGTATTAAAATATACAGTAAACACTAAATTTAGAAATTAATTTTTCCGCGTACACCATTTGGAAAACGCTACTGTAGAGCGTCACACTGCCTTTATCCTTAGTGATAGGTAGGGGGGCCGTCAAGAATCATAGCCCTGGGGGGGCGCTTCACGATGTGTGGCCCATGGTCTTATATGTCGACTATAAATATTAAACACCTTCAATAACTACATTATTAGGTACATACAAAATTGCTCTACGAGAAACTACAATTAATAAGTTTTATATGCAATTCCAAAAAAGGAATAGATTAATACTTTTTATATTGTTAAATCAGAATAAAAAGGTGACTTTCATGGTGTTCTCATCTTATTATCTTTATAGGTATAAAAGAAAACAATTTAGGTTAAAAAACAAATTGAATTTTATTTTCGTTTTCAAACGGATTTGACTCATGGATTTTGTGCAAAGTGTAATCTTATAATAATTCTGTCAGTGACATCTAGCGAAAGAATATGAAACATTAATTTTAATATAATTTACATTGTTTAGTGTCTTTCAAACAGTACGTAATTACATAAAACACTGAAAAGAAAAATTAACATTTTTATCGTCATAGATATTTGGGTTTCCGCTGCGCGTTTTTCCTCTTTTTTTCCTGCTTCATTTCAAGTTTCATACTTGTAGCAAAAGGTAATTATTATTATGAGAATGATAACTTATTCTTATTCTAATCCTCTTACGATAACAAACAACCGTGAAAATCTCAAATACTCAACATTTTTAAAATTCACAAATAACAAGCTTTCAAGAAAAAAAACCTTTTTGAAAATATACGTTCGTTGAAAGTATTGCTATTTTTTTTTAAATAATTCATTAATTTAATGTATTTTTTTATTTAAAACATATTTTAGATAAGCAGCTTCTTATTAAATTAAACATTGAAAATAAAAATTATCAATTGCATACTTTTTACAAATAGTATCGTATTCTCACTTAAGGCGATGTCTTTACCTATCAGAGGCACCTAGCGGAAAAATACGAAGATTGCAATTTTGGACTTTTTTTATAATTTACGATTTCAACTGTGTTAATTAATAAAAACTCTGTATATAAAAACATTAAAATGAAAAATATTTTTAATTTTAAGTCAAAGATAAACTTAAAATAAATTGTAAAAAAATGTCATAGAATGTGAATTTGTTGCAGGAACCCATTTCATTATTACATATATTTTATGGTCACATTTATTAATAAAATTTAGTTTATTAAGTTTTCTATGTTTTGACGTAAAGGTTTTGGACTAATTCATAGTTTTAATATTTTTTTATATTTATTTTAAAAAACATCGATTTTTATAACTTTTTACAAATAGTATCGTATTCTCACTTAAGGCGATGTCTTTACATATCAGAGGCACCTAGCGGAAAAATACGAAGATTGCAATTTGGGACTTTTTTTATAATTTACGATTTCAACTGTGTTAATTAATAAAAACTCTGTATATAAAAACATTAAAATGAAAAATATTTTTAATTTTAAGTCAAAGATAAACTTAAAATAAATTGTAAAAAAATGTCATAGAATGTGAATTTGTTGCAGGAACCCATTTCATTATGACATATATTTTATGGTCACATTTATTAATAAAATTTAGTTTATTAAGTTTTCTATGTTTTGACGTAAAGATTTTGGAATAATTCATAGTTTTAATATTTTTTTATATTTATTTTAGTAGTTTTAAGTATTACCAATATTGAAACTCGATTTGATATAAATAAAAAGAATTTCAAGTTATACACATTTATATTTTCATAAAAATCAATGTTTTTTAAAATAAATATAAAAAAATATTAAAATTATGAATTCATCAAAAATCTCTGCATCAAAACATAGAAAACTTAATAAACTAAATTTTAATAATAAATATGACCATAAAATATATGTAATTATAAGATGGGCCTGCAACAAATTCACATTTTATTATATTTTTTTTTTACAAAATTTGTAAATTTATCTTTCATATCTTTCTTATACATATTTATTAATTAACACAGTTGAAATTGTAAATTATCAAAAAAAAATGTCTCAAATTGCAACCTTCATACTTTACCGCTAGGTGCCTCTAGTAGGTAGAGGTATCGCCTTAAGAGAGACAATGAGACAATGACTCAATGAGCACACAATAGTAAGACTTGCCATAGTATAATATTTTCCCTGGCTGTGGATGCCTTTAGTTTATTGAAAATATTCTGGTGCCTCTGTTGCATAACTATGATTGACTTCATGATACAATGGTTTTCTACCAAGGGGTTAAAATACTGGAATCACACACAAGGGCTCCGGCTTAGATTCCTCGTGAGGTCTCAATATATTTATCTATGTATGTGATTTATTTCACTTCTAACTACTATTCTACTGTTTCACTACATAGTTGTAGTCTTAAAAAGGGTTTATGTATATACTATATATACCTATAATAAAATATTATTCGGTAGTAGTACCACTTGTCAACATTCTCATACATATTTTTACTGTATCCCTCTTTCCCATATGTAAACGTGTATATTCTGCCATACTGTATTCGTTCTGGTATTTAAGCCTCAATTATATGTTTAGTTACTGTATCAGTCTTGTAAAGTTTTGAAGTCTCCTGAATTTTCCGAGCACACCATCGCTGAACTCAAAGCGGTGACGTTTAGCTGATATTTGTCCTCATTCATAATATTTCCATTTTTTGATTGATTGTGTATTTTGCTTATGGTTACAATATGTTACACAATCCAATTCCTATTATAATTACCCATAAATCATAATATACTAATTTCTTAATACTCTAATCACTCGATATGCTATAACCACATTTTAAGCAACTATTAAAGTATTATGAGATTCGTTTTCTTTCACGACCCAATTAAAAAAATACAAGATTCCTCAGATTTTTTAATATCTAGAATTTGCTTTTAATCTGTATATTTATTACGTCTTCTCCATGTTTCGCTCTCTTTTATACATTTTCATATGTTTGTTTCATGCTTTATAAATAATTCAAGACATATATATATACGTACCGATAATATATAAGGTAATTTTTTTAAAATATAATTTATTTTATTTTTATAAAATGGCAATTATAATATAATCAATTCTTTGGTTGTATCTGAATTATAATAATATGACACTGAAAAGGCGCGAGATATTTAAGTCTGTCATATGGCTTATATATACAAATACTTAGCATTTAGTGAAAGAATTTCCATTAATTTTACAGAAATGATAATAAGAAAAGACAATCTAACAACCCTGCATTATTTATAGTGAATGGCATGTATTTTATAATATACACGTGAAGTTTTTGTCAAACACTCTTAACATTTTTTTAAAGGCGGAAAATGAATAACGTAGTGAGACGTAGAGAGAAAGCATTTGCAATCGTTATTATTTCTTATTGTGATTTTTTATCCCATATAACTAAAATAAAGAATATTCACCTTCTTTATTTTCACCCTTATTTACGAAATATGTTATTATCCTGTTACAGGAATCTATAGACTATTCATAAGATATTGTGATATGTCCTATAAAAAATGGAAGTTATCAATAAAAATATCATATTGCTTTTTAATAAGCTAGGTTTATATTTTTTTAAATTATAAACTGCAATGAATAACTGGGAAAATAGCACTAACCTGTTCTTAATTTTTTGTCAAAGTACACCATGATTATGGTTTGGTACCCACATTCCGTGGCATAATAAAACAACTATCATTTTTGCAATGTTCGCGTACTTCTGGTAGACTGACCGTGAAACATTTTTTTGCATACCTTTACATTCATGCGTCAGCGTGAGTTCGAGAGCCAGAATGCTTTCTTATTTTTTTATTAAGTAATTTAAATAAAATATCCCTTAAATGTATATATCGTCACTGTTCTGGTAGAAGACACTAATTCGAAAAAATGTCATATTGAGTTAGTTATACCAAAATGTTCCTTATTTCAAATTTTACCGTCTGGAAACCTTCTCAATAAATAAGCAGTCTTTATTTTTTTAAAGTCATCCTTCTTTCTTTTTTTTTCTCGACCATGTCCGATCCTAATAGGATCATATGGGCCTCCACAGAGTAGAGGTTTGTATTAACAGATTTTGTTTTTACGAGAAATGCATGTCAGCCACTTGCTCAACCTATTAAGTCCATACCCTGACTCACACAAAAATACAATATGTGTATTTGCTAGACCCAGGATTCGAACCTGAGACCCACGGCGTGATAGTCCAACGCTTAAGCCGCGCTGCCACTTTGGGTCATCCTTTTTACGATTACTTAATAAACTCACATGATAGACCATTTCAAACATTTTAACAACTTCAAAGTCAAATTACTCAAAACTAGTATTCTCCAGTTAGTGTGTTCTGCCAGAACAGAGACGATATAAACGTTGCTAAACAAATCATATTTATATAACTTATGTATGTATTCAATAGTTTTTTTTCAAAAAAAATCAAAGTTAACTAGCTAGAGTTATGATAATATTTTAAAACCTCCAATAAAATCATTTTGTCAAAACAGTTATTTTAAATCTTCTGTTTATATATTATTACACTGTTTAGTTTAGTAAAACCCTCATTGTTATATTATTACCATACCAATATAATGTATCTGTAGTATATCCAATGAACATAATAATTAATTACTTCGGAGCTATTAAAAATAGTCCCACTACATAATATTTAAATAAACCAAGTTATTCAAAGGCGTACTTAAGGTTTATCTTTATTTTTTTGATTATAAAATAGTTTTGTGTATATTCATTACAATCAAACTTTTGACACATTCAGCAATATTAGTGACAAAACAAAATATTTTTAACATACTATTATCATAAGTGATCATGAAAAAAATCATGATAAAAGTAACTTGCGATAAGTGGTGAGTTCAATTACCCACGATTAAAGTTTTAGATGTTGTAATGATTTTAATTTTTTTAAAGTATAAGTCAGTGCATACGATACATGTAAATACTGCCGAATTGTAACGAGATGCCTAAAGCCTAAACCTGTTAATGATGTCCATATGCTTTATGGAAATTATCTTTTATTTATATGACGTCAAACTTAGCTTGCATCGATAGAAACTGTTGAAGAAGTGAATCCAGAACATGTATTTTACGAGTGCAAAATATATAAACCAAGGCAAAAATCCAGAAAAGATTTTATAATAACAACCACATACTTGACTATTTCACCCAAAAGAATTAGAAGAAACAGAATTTAACCTCTGACTTACTTGAATCCCTGTCAATCGAGAAAATTACACAAACTCTAGAAGGCCCATATGATGCCCATCTACTCCACCCAGAGAAGGGATGTGTGAAAGCCATTTTGCAGACTATGAATCATAGTAGGATGTACTCAAAATAATGTTATAAAATGGATGATCTATGATATCTGAATCTGCACGTGCGGTGAAGTCAAAAGCAGTTAACACTTATTTTCATAAAAATCATATAACATGGGGTTACTGCCAATAGTTCGTATATCATGTAATGGAGATTTTTTTTCAGATGCCCTCTAAAATTAGGCATAATGATAATTACTTTGTGCTTTATGTGCATGTCTATATATCAGATAACCATGTTTTTTTCTAGTATATACATTTAAATATAGACACATAATCTATTGTTAACTCGAAATATGTAAATTATCGAATTACCAACTTTTGGCAGTAACCCACGATAAAAGCCTATAAATTATAAGCTGAGAAAAAATGTGTTATCTTATGTTTATTCTTAACAAAAATATTTTTAAAAACGTCTCTAAAACAAAATGTTGTGCACCCAAGGTGCAAGTCGATCAATAAACCGAGAGAAGTGAACAAAACCAAAGCAGTCGGTGCAATAATTTTGTCACCTTGGGAGTTCCGGTGGGACGGTGACTGGTGAATTCAAAAACTTTTTTTATTTATTATTATTACATTTGTTTCATATCGAATTGTTGGGTGTGGCGCAGATAAAAGGAACACGCTGTAGATGTTGGAATTGATGTCGTTACAGCAACTATAATTATGATTATAATCGTTCAACCTATTATCTAGATTGTAGACTAAAGAAATGAGTGTTTTTTTATATAGAGATGGAAATTTATCTGTACATATTTATACGATGATAATGATGGCCGAGTGGCTAATATTAAAATGTCGTGTGTCCCAGGTTCTAATCTCGGGTCTAGGAAATACACATTATGTTTTTCAATGTGTGTTTGGAGTCAGAGTATGGATCTAATAGGTTGAGTAAGTAGCTAACATCCATTTCACGTTAAAACAAAACAAAACTTTGTTAATAAAATACCTAATATCTGGAGGCTCAAAATATGATCATCTTAGGATTCGACATGGTCAAAAAAATATTCATACATATCGAGATTGCTAAATGAATTTTGAGATTGCTAAAAAAAAAAATTTTTTGAGATTGCTAGAACGAGATTGCTAAATGAATGAATATGAGTTGTATCTTTGTCATGGAACAACTCTTACTACTACAACCACTAACAAAATTTAAATAATTATTAAATTAACAATGTGAAGCTTGATTATATGTCAATAAAAAGATGTATAGTTACATAGAACAGATTAATACATATAATTCAGATAGGCTATACCCCAATATACTTAATTGTGAAGCAGGGTTTTGAATGGTGAGTATCCTACGAAAATGAAAAAAACATTATATACGTGCAATATTGTGTGTTGCAACCTTCAAATACACCAATATTGAAAGAGCGTCAGTGCATAAATCGAGAGCAGTTGTCAGAACGAAGGATAAACTTAGAACGACGTATTCTTGACACGTGTTTTAGTTTATCCCATTTTATTCTACACTCGAGATCGCTTGCCTGTTACTCCACATCCGTTAGGTATTTCAGTTCCCATTACTTCTGTGTTTACACAATAGGAAGTGTTAATATAATAACTATAAAGTAACATCTGAAAAGACACGGGAAGTACGCAATACGAAGTCCAATACTAATGTAAGCTTACTATCAAACGTAATGCCAAGATGATATTCGCGAAAAAACTCTGCCAAGCATCGAATACTGAAAAAATAGTTCTCGCGAGGTAAACGATAAAATATTACATTTATCAATATTGAAGTCCAGTTAGTTTCGCCTACCCAAATTTAAAATACTATCTATATCAAATCGAAGTTAACGATAATTGAAGAATGTCATAAAAACTACCATTAAATTTTAAAAAAATAGTTCACTAGCGTGCATCAGATAGAAATTTGTTGGTTGTAATTCGACTGTGTTTAGGAAAAAGGTTGTAACCCTCGATTTTTCGAAAAGTGCTTTTATTAGATATTAACAATGTATACAACTAAATACACGTTCTATACAAACGAAGTAAGCCGCAAATGCCGAATTATTATCTAAATTCAAGTTTTAATTGAGGTTGATTAAGTTTTAATTTAAAGAAAAAAGCATTTACCCTCAATTTTAATGATTTTTCTGTAATAACTTCTTTAATTATTATTAGATCGAAAATATATTACACCAAATCATCAATCATCATGCACCCAATGCATGTGTCTATTTAAAAAAATATTAAACTAAAATCATTCAAAAAACGTTTTTTGCCCCTCTTGTAAAATTTGTTCTGTGAGGGTTATGCCCTTTTCCCTAAACACGGTCGAATTGATATTATTAAGCCTCGATAGGTAAGGTTTTTAGACCCTCCAATAAATTATAGCCTAGGACCCAAGAGTAAATCCGGAACTGATTGGTTTAAAGGATGGAAGAGTTATTACATAATTAACGCCCTTTGTTTCTACATAATTGTTTAAAAATAACGATTTCCGTTGCAGTTTAATTGATCTCTGTTATCAGTAGGTCGTTAGTTATTAAAGAGATAGTTGTCAGGAATTTATCGCTGATCTTAATACTACAGATAGTATCATTATTGCTTGTAATGTCGATATATTAACTGTCAGTGAACAATACTTAGAGATAGTAATATAATCATGATCTACAGGTACAAAAATATTATAATCCAATTATTGTTCCTAATAATATTGCAACTAAGCAGTGATCTATACAGCTTGTAAAAAATAAGTCGACTGCACCATATTCTATTTTAAATATTTTTAAAGATTGATCCAAGTATCTTCATGAAAATATTTTATGGTATATGTATAAATCCGTGCATGGCGTGAAAATATTGAAATATTGAAAGTCGAAAAAAATCTTTTTTAAATAATTTGTATGGTTGCTTTTCTGTGATAAATCCAATGACATATTAAATGGACAACTCACCTCATATCGGCGCGCACGAGAAATTGTGCATGAAAGTCATTCACACATGTATAGGTAGACGTCACGTGACCATATGACGTATCCATTTCCATTATGCGATACAAGCTTCGAGAATTTTTAGTAATATAACCTTTATTGTAATGGCGTATTAGTGTCATTGCGTTAGAAACAGATTATCGGTTACTTACGACTTCTCGGAGATTAGACGCAAGTGAGCCTAGCGCATCACAGGCGTCTGTCCAATGGTTTCTGTCATTCAATTGCATCGAATAAACATTCATCAATATCTTAAAATGGCATTTTATCAATAATAAATAATACTAAGACATGAAAAGTGATATCCCATCTTTCTTGGAGTGTTTAGTAGATTTTTTACAATTTTTAACTAGGTACATTGGCATTTTGTAACACAATAATTACGGCGGAGTCGAAACCTGACAGTCAGAAATTTTGTATAGGCAGACCCAGCGGTGTCGCCAGACCGCTTACAAGCAGAATGTTCATTTGAGCGTAGGATACCGATATTAAAATATTAATTTCGCCATCCGGCAGACCCGACACAAAGTGAGTGTCATTTTACTTTCCAGATGCTTCGTCCATATTAATGTCATTGGGTAAATCGGAGATGTTTTTAAATTATAGTTCGTTGAGAATTTACAAACATTTTACTCAAATTTAAAACATCCAAAACCATATAATCTGATATTTTTTCTTTTTCTTTCGACCATGTCCGATCCTAATAGGATCATATTATGGGCCTCCACAGGGTAGAGGTGTGTATTAACAGATTTTGTTTTTTTACGATAAATGAATGTCAGCCACTTGCTCAATCTATTAGGTCCATACCCTGACAGACACTAATTGAAAAACAATATGTGTACTTGCCAGACCCAGGATTCGAACCTAGGATTTACGGCGTTATAGTCCAACGTTTAAGCCGCGCGGCCACCGTGGGTGTCAAATCATAATCTGATATACTACAGAAAAACAAACGTGCACACAGCTGCCTTATGAATTGATGATTTTCGACTTATATTTATCATCAATGAAATATTCATCATTGTGAAGATGACACAGTGCTACTGGTAAATAATATCGATGAATTGTCGACATTTATATTGTATATTATAGTAAATACCATGAGTAAGACATACGTACTTAGTATATCAGTGGCAATTAAACCTTGCATAAACCAAACCATAATAGTTTTGGTATGCTTTGGGCGATTCGACAAAATTTTGCATACTTTTTCACTCATACTTTTTGTTGAATTAAGAATTTAATATAATACACATGTTGTTGATCAGTTTTTTTAAATTCATTAAGCCCTGCTTAAACCAAGCCATACTATGTAAAAATATTATTCTATCTATAAAATATCCAAAATTATGTATGATTTAATGTCATATTTATAAATATTTTATAGATAGACGAGTATTTTTTGACTATTATCTATTATGATTTGGTCCGCGCAGGATATAATTGAATTTTAAAAACTAACCAATACTATCTGTGAATTATTGTAGTCTTAGTTCAGTGAAAATAAATACGTATAATTGACAAAGTTTAATATGCAATATTTATATCGGATCTTAACAGCCTACCTCCACCCTTCGCCACTGTAGTATATATATGAAATCAAACATTATTAAAATGTCGGATATGTCCACCTGCAGATTGACTGCAAGCCCGTAAAAAGGGTGAAGCATGTAAAATACTTAGATTCCCGTCTACACAGAGACTGAACCAAGATCAGGACTGATAAAACATGATAACTAATAACCACTAAAAAGAACAGATAAGCTGTATACTTGCAATGACAAGTATGATGTACTCCAATTAATAATGCAGGGAAGGCTAGAGGGCAACATAGGCGTAGATATAATGAGATTCTCTTGGCTACGTCACCTCTGTAAGTGGCTCAATGTCCAAGGCGTTGTGGATCTGATACGGCTGGCCTAGAATAGGGAGGCGTAGTCTATTATTTCATAACACGTCTTATCATATCAAAAGCGAATCTAAAAAAATCCTCCTAAATTATGTATTTATAACAAAAATATAAGCTTGAAATTCATAAGTATCAGCAATCGTTGTTATTTTATATGGAAAGTTTGTTTTCAATTTTTTAAATTCCGAACATATAGGTATTTAAAATTGAAGTGAGATGGTTTATACTGTCTCACGAAAAACAAATTAACATTATGAGATTTACAAAATAGAACGACAAATATAATATTTCCACCGAGAATTGACCCTTAAAAAATATAGTCATAGACTGCTTTAAGGAGTGGATGACCGAGGCTCTGATCAACTTTGAAGTTACCAACGACAAAAAATAAAATATAACACAATAAATTCCAACTCTCAACGTATGTACTAACAATAAATAATTACAAGATAAAAAGGACTTTTTATATACAACGTTTTTAAATTTTCTGTTGAACCATATAAACTTGAGTTGACTAGCTTAAACGATCAAAAAAATTTGTACTTGACATGTCATATTGATTTCCATAGTAACGCACGTATATATTAATAATTTAGTTGCTAGGACTCCAGACCCATAGCAACCAATAATGGTGTCGAAATGACTTTTCATACAAAAGAGAATTAACTGAAAATTAATTCAATTCTACTTAAAGATGGCTAAAAGTATTAAAAAAATGCATTGGCATCGTGTTCTGATATATTCTAAAAGTTTCAAATGTCTAGCTAGCGGGGAATTTAGTTAAAAATCGATTGCAAGATTTGTACCGGACAAACAACCACCGGAGAAATAAGAATACGATCTAATACAAACGTTGTAAAATGATATTACTAACTTAATCGTAGCCGACGTTCAGTGCTAGCCAAATTTATTGCTGACATTCTCGTATTTTTAAATAAAGATTTTTTTTATATTTAATCCGGCTTTACGATTTCCACAAATTCATTTTTAATAACTACATATTTTTATCTAGTTAAAAATTGATTGCAAGATTTGTACCGGACTAAGAACCACCGGATAAAATAAGAATACGAGCTAAGAAAAACGTTGTAAGATATCAATGAATCTCTTTCCCAGATTCACCGCACTGTATATACGAGTAATTATTATTGAAGAAGACGGTGATGATGCATAATACCATTAGTGCTATATTTTTTGTTATATACTTATACAACTATTTATATTACATGGTCCTTTGATGTTAGTTGTAGGACTTATAGGGATTTTTTATGCTTTGGGTAATATTTTACCACATTTTTATTAGCTCGTATTCTTGTTTGTCCAGTATTTTTTTTTCTTGTTTGTCCAAATCTTGCAATCGATTTTCAACTAACTTCCCGACTAGATAGACATTTGAAACTTTTAGAATATATCATAACACGATGACAATGCATTCTTTTAATACATTGTCATCGTGTTTTTTGGCCATCTTTAAGCAGAATTGAATTCATTTTCAGTTAATTCTGTTTTGTATGGAAAGTTTTTTCGGAAAAAAACCGTAAAAAATAAAACACTGTTATTGGTTGCTAAGGGGGTCCTAGCAAATAAATTATTAATGTATTACGTGCGTTACTATGGAAATCAATATGAAATGTTAAAATGACAGTCCAGTATTCTATATTTATTTAGTATTTCTATAAAGTACAAAAAAAGTATTTATTAACACATAGCATTGTCAAGTTTATATGATTCAATAGAAAATTTAAAAATGTGGTATATAAAAAGTTCTTTTTATCTTGTAATTATTTGTACTAAATTTGTGAGAAATACGAAAAGATAATTTAATAACGGTGTAACTGATTTGAACTTTTCCGAGGCCCCCTTTTAAAGTATTGTAACACATCGACTGTGATGCCTACGTCAAAGAAAATCACCACTAATTACAGTGACTGTAAATAAATCTTGATATTCTGTTTATATAACTATGGTTACAGATAAACAAATTTACCTTAACAAACCTTGAAACAGTTTAACGATTGGTTATTATCTATGGTAATTATTACCAAATAAGTAGGTACTACGTCAATTTATTAAAATAAATAATTTTAAAACAAATATAATTACAATATTTATGAAATATAATATTATAAGTATCTATAGCAAAAATGACTGACATCTGTTACTCGCGACAGAAAGTTTAAACAATTGGATTCGATTGTTCTGAATTATTGTTGTTAGCTGTAAATCAACGATGTACCTAGTGAAAATATTGTATGCTGTTTATAGCGAGTTTTCATTTCGAATTGAGATATTTTGAATTTTGAAAATGTTCAAATATTTATTTGTCGGGAAATTCTGTAAATACGGGCAATAAAATTTAATGCAAAGTGGGTCGTGCTCATTGTCATATTATTTAATTGTATTATAAAATATAAGAATTTAAAAATACCTAATGCAAAGGGAAAATAAAAATATAAATACATTATTGAGACTATACGTACAGCTAATTAATTAATTTATTAGATAATTACTGACATTTTCGTGTCATTTAAAATCGTTCAATGCAAAATAAATCAATTTTCAGTTGAAATCGGCAGTTAGTTAGATCCAAAGTTGGTAACATTCATTACTAAAATAATATTTAAATAACACCAATTAGAATTTTATGTCGTTCATTGTTTTTCGCTATTCGAATTTCGAATTGTCTTAATATCTTCCTCGAGAAAAGACATTTTAATATGCTTGTCAAAATCAAATATTGAAATTATAATATTAAGCCATACATTAGTCAAAAAGTGATCTAGCGATATATACATACGGAATATAAAAATATTGATGATGTACCTATGATTTTTTAAACTTGATTTTTTATCAACTAAATTGATTCGTATTGTAGTTTTCTATTACTATTTTTGTGCAGGGGTATTATAGTAATTTAAATAATTAGCCTACCAAGGGCAAAAATAAAGAATTTAAATCATAAACAAGTAATTTGTATTTAAAATTACTATCCTACATGTAAAAAAAATTGCCACAGAATCACCGCTATGTCGCTTAGCCATATACTATAATGTGTCTGATAAATCTGACATGTCGTGTAGGTCTGTCTTACGGAGTAATATTGTAATTGTAAATAGTCCCTGCATGTGCTACAATTTATTTTTTAGCAATTGAATTTAATTGTAAATTAAAAAACAAAATAGCTTATCAATAGTTATATATTATTACTACCTATATACTAGGTATAAAATAATCAAACAAATACTGTTTTTTCGATATTTTGACGCAAACTTTTAATTTGCAAGTTTTAGGTTATATAAAACCTTTAAAAATTGGATAATTATTAAGAAATGATATACTCATACTTAATACAATAGCTCTATAAACATAATACAATATTAATGATCATTTTATCGGTTTATTATTTTATTTTGACCATGTACGAACCTATGAAGATCATATGGAGCTCTACAGAGTGGAGGTTCGTATTAACAGTTTTCTTTACGAGAAATGAATGTTAGCCACTTGCTCAACCTATTACGTTATACCTGATTTCAAACAAACATTGAAAAACAATATGTGTATACTATAAACCAGCCGTTTATAATGAAAACAAATGTCTTGAGGACTTGTAAATTTTTCGTGTTTCACTAGTGTACCCTCATAAGATTTACAATGGGTATAAATATAATAATTATTGCTTCGTATTAAAAAAAATGCTTTCTGCCTAGTAAACTGCTGCATAAACTGATGCATTCTATAATAGCTTTTTCGTTAGTTCATATAATCAGTTAGTTCATAATATATCAGTTAGTTCTATAATCGTTAGTTCCGACATATCAACATAACAATATACTAATATGTCGGAACAACAGTTATGTAAGTTAATTGATTTTGTAAGAATCCTTGATAACTTTCGAAATATTATATTAACACACACGGCTGACAAATAATACAGATATATATTTATAAATAATAATAATAAGACATAACTCACATTTTAGTGCGTATTGTATCGGCATTCATAAATTTCAACTGCTATAAAATCTATTATTTTACACGTTGATAAAAAATGCTTTTCCGAGTAGAGAAGACTTCTCGCGATCACGCAGTGAAATCTATTGAAACAAAGGAATTTGAGAAACATTATTCACCATTGAAAGTTAGCCAATGATGAGTGTTATTGCTGCACGTAAAGCTTACGTGACATTGCCGTACTGTAAATTATACAGCAGGAGGGTATAAAAGCTTTATTGCGTAAAAAATAATAATTATGTACTTAGTTAGTATGTTAATGTTACAATATTAGAGTTATTTATGTTGTCAGCTGTTTTGTGCTATGAAATTTTCTTCGGAACAGTCGACTATAACTGGTGATGTAAATTCGGACAACCTTCTTCCAATTTTATACGGTCGTTATAGATAAAAAAGAAAAATGAAATGTTAATATATTGTTTTGTTCTCAATCACAACAGTGACGCAGCCTACGTTTTTTTTTTTTTTTTTTAAATAATTTTAAATAAGATGAAAGGTGCCATCAAAGATTTTAGATATATTTCCACATATTGTTATATTGATTCTTCCTCTTTGCAATATTTACTTTCCTTACTGCTTAGGGACATGACCTCTGCTTACCAAAAATCCAACCCTCTTGATATTTCTTCTGGTATTTCACATTGAGGTTCATCGATAGAGAAACATTCGTGATGTGCCTCACGCAGTCATTCGTCGAGATCCTTCTATGTTTATTTCGTTCTTAGACTTTGCCGGTGACTACCACCTTTTCCATATTGTCATGCCTTCATGAGAGAATATCAAAAGAAACTAGCATCCGTCTTATAGGATAGAGGCATTAGAATACTTGGTCGTCCATGGAATTCAGCGTGTCCAGAAATAGTACGTAAGCTGTTGACAGTACAACAGTTCACAGTGAGATGTTGTATAGGAAACTGATGGCCATGTAGCACTGAGATTAAATTCACGTCTAAACAAAAAAACATAATAAAAACCACTGGAATACAAGGGAAAGACGTTATTATCAGCTATTAAATTTGATACCAATCAATATAAAATTATTGATCCTAACAAAATTGGAACATACTACCTGCAATGCTCTGCGAACAATGCGTCATTTAAAAAAAAATCTCAATGCTATACGGCCATCTCTTTTCCATACTACATCTCACGATGAACTGTGATACGTATAATTTACATGCAACCAAAATTCAGTAAATGTTTTTTCCATCACTAAATTTGTTTTTTAATTTTGCGTATATCGCACAGTTGAAATACTATCCCACCCCGTGTTGTAGAGGAAATGATGTTTTATTTATTGTATCGAAGAAAAATTTGCATTTTTGAATTAATTAATGGGATGTTGAATTGTTTTACCCGTACGCATTGTTCAATTCACGCGTCAGAGGCGTCGTGGTACCCGCTGAACCGTGACGCAGTGCTCCAGTGAGCGCCGTGAAAGATAACAGCAATAAACAAAAGTGACACGAAATCGTCACAAGTCGCAATATTATCGATTTTGATATCAAATTTCTGGCATTATTGTAAAATGCAACATTTCGAGAAGCAAGTAACGAATAAAAACACCTGCAACATCGTCCCCTACCATGACAAATTTCCACCGGATTGTGCGTTCGGTTTATAATATATAAATACGGTAAAAAAATTAAAGATATCACAGTCAGTTTTCCAGTGACAATTCGAAGAACTATCTTTTCTTTTCGTCAACTGAAAATCAATCGAAAATGAACGCCATGGTAAGATTCTAAGTACCTTTATTTACAAAAGATAATACCTACTTTAGTGTAATAATAAAAAAAAACGCAATATAGTCAAAGCAATAGTCAGAATCAATTTCATCTACGATTCGATGAATCATTCAACTTAAAATGTCATTTTGAAATGGATAAATCAGATCCTGGCTATTAAAATAATATATATTACAAATTAAGTCCTTGTTTTTTCACACAAAGCGGTTCAAAGACATAACTAATCATATTGAGTTAAATATTTACATATTCGGATTTGTGTTTATGGTATGGCACTCGTAATCTAGTGCATAAGACCCTGGTCTTTCACCGAGGGGCTCCGGGTTCCATTTTGATGAGGTCACATTATATTTATGTGATTTTTTCAAAGCCTAAATGTTTGTGATTGTTTTATTTATATTACTGATTATACTACTGTTTTACTATACTACTGTCATTGGGTATATTGTAGTGTTAAAAATAATATAATATATAATTCGACTTTAGAAAGGTAAAAGGGCGTAACCCTCAGTTTTTTCAAAATAGGTTTTATATCATAATAACGTTGTACACGACTAAATACACGTTGTGTTCAAAGGATGTGTACTGCAAATGGCGATTTATTATCTAAATTTATCTAGCAATTTAAAAATTAACTCAATAATTAATATCAGATTAAGGATATTATAAAAAACAAAATTATCAATTATCATGCACTTCAAGGTTATGTTTATTTTGTATTTAAACTTTGAATGAACACTATAACAAAAACGTTTTTGTGCCTCCTGTAAAATTTGAGATTTATGTGGATTACGCCCTTTTTCCTTTCCAAGTCGATTTATTTTATATTTATACTATATAAGACACAGTCTGCTGTTAACTATGTTCCTCCATTTTTTTTTTGATTTTTAGTGAAAATTATGAATAAAAATATTGAAAAATAGGACAAAATCATTTTGAATCTTGAATTACGAGAATAATCATAATCAAGTGTTTTTTTAATTGTCTGGTTAAGAAAAAAATATTCCAGAAATCTCAAACGAGTACCTAAATAATTGATGATTTATTTAAAACTTTATTATTATGTACAATATTTCAGGTCCAGTAATCACACGATAGTAAATAAATTAATCGTGTTTTAATTCACATTTTGTCTTATACGTTTAATCTCCATTCTACAAGGAGTATATTATTTTAAATGACTAATGACCAGTCCTAGTAAAGAGCAGTATTAAAAAATTGTCACAATATAGGCATTTTTACTAACTACGACCCTATACTGACTGAATATCTGCTGACGTACCTATTGAAAAGCCATAGTTTTTTATATAATAATATCATCTTAATACTAGACCAACATTTAATTATTTATCTTAAGAAAACCTAATAATTTATATTACATTATTCATTTGGTAACAAATGCCAGTAAATATATTAAAAATAATTACAAGATAAAAAGGACTGTCTATATACAACGTTTTTAAATTTTCTGTTGAATCATATAAACTTGACTTGACTAGCTTAAACGATCAAAAACATTTGTACTTGATAGAAATTATACTTAAATGTAATTTTGACATTCCATATTGATTTCCATAGTAGCGCACGTATATATTAATAATTTAGTTGCTAGGACCCCAGACAGCAACCAACAATGGTGTCGAAATAACTTTTTTATACAAAACAGAATTAATAAGAAAGAATTAATAATTAATTTTCTGTTGAATCATGTGAACTTGACAATTCTATGTATTAATAATTTAGGACAAATAAGGCAATTATCAACAAATCATTATTTTGCTTTTTTTTAACAAGCAAACAAATATAGAATACTGAAATGTCACTTTAATTTCCATAATAACGTACGTATATAATAATTTAGTTGCTAGGACCACCCTCTTAGCAACCAATAATAGTAACTTTTCATACAAAACAGAATTAACTGAAAATGATTTCAATTCTGCCTAAAGGTGGCTAAAAGTATTAAAAAAATGCATTGGCATCGTGTTGTGATATATTCTAAAAGTTTCAAATGTCTAGCTAGTCGGTAAGTTAGTTAAAAATCGATTGCAAGATTTGTACCGGACAAACAACCACCAAACAAAAATAACAATACGACCTAATAAAAACGTTGTAGAATATATATTCTTTAGTTATTTTAGCGCTGAATTACACCTGTCAGTAATTTACTAATTATTGCTTCATTAATAATTAAAATAAAATCAATGTCTTCATCTTAATAATAAATTTCTATATTATAACACAACATCTAATGGGTACTCAATCACAGGTAGAAAATTAGATCAGACAATTTATTTTGCAACGCGACATTTTAGCGCGTTCGCCTATTCAAGGTTGATTTGAATTTTATTTCCTTTATGTCGATACGATATCCTATTTAGGAATTTAACAAAAAACTAGACATTTCTTTTTTAATAGCAGAATGTAAACGTGGTGTTTTTTGTTTATATTATCAATTAAAAGTGCTATAAAGAATTCCTATAATGGTAACAGGCTAGCCTCTCTTTGTTTTTTTTAAGAATGCACTGAAATAACATTGGATACATAATTTGTTACCTACTGAATTTAGTGTCCGGAAATTTGTACGCGTACAGTTGATCGTATTATTGTTCACCATGAGCTGTATCGGAAATAGATGGCTGTATAGTATTGAGATCAATTATAAATACGTAATAAAAACCATCCGAATATAATGGAAATTCAAAAGATAATAGGTAGTTAAGTAAATTAGAAATAAAATAATACCTATCGTGTATATTTATATAAAATTATGGTATGTGCTCGTATGTGTCAAGTCATACCTATCAAACATCAGACAATAATGACAGTTATTAGGTACATAAATTATACATTATATATTTGATATTAATCAAAATCGAATTAATGTTTTTATTGAATCTTGGAATATAAAAATTTTTGATCTCAATGCTATGTGGCCATCTCTTTTCTGTAATACAGGCCACAGTCATACGTAAAATTCACATGAAACATCTGAATTTTAGTTCTATTAAAGAAGAGTTAAAAAGGTGCCTCGAAACAGATCAAACCATTCATACGATTTATTACTATAATTTTGAGGTATTATTTAAAATTCAGTTTGTGGTGATAATTTTTTGTAACCATAAATTAAGATATTGCAATAATAACTTTCTAATTGAAATTTTCATCCAAGATGGCCGCGCGGCTTAAGCGTTGGCCTATAGCATCGTGGATCCCAGTTTTGAATCATGGGTTTGGCAAGTACACATATTGTTTTTCAATTTGTGTATGAATATGGACCTAATAGGTTGAGTAAGTGGCTGCCATCCATCTCTCGTAAAAACAAAGCTCTGTTAATATAAGCCTCCACTCGGTTGAGGCCGATATTATGATCTTATTAGGATCGGACATGGTCGAATAATAAGTCAAATTTTAACACACTTGTACTTGTCTTCAAAGAATATTTATTGCATTTTTAAAACTTTTGATTTTTAGGATAAAACGACAGTGGATGTCATTGACATAATTTTACATAGTCAACAAATTGTTCAGACATACCTCTTGAATGAACAAAAGATCATTTATGTTTTTAATCAATTTTAAGTGTTAATTGCAATTTATTCCTTGCAGTATTTATGACATAGTACGGAAACAGTATGAACAATTAATTTTAATAAATTACAGAGCAATATTTTAGGTGTTGCGTGTCCAGTTTAAACAATTAAAAGTCGCTATAGTCTAAACAACAATTAATCAGAATGCCAACAAACTAATGTACATGTCACGAATATTTATTCTAGAATAATTGTTGTTCTAGACCGGCTACTTTATTATAACGTATAATAAAATATAATAAATAAAGGCATTGTTATCTGAGCATTCCGCAGTGTGTCCATGAACTCGTGAACCATAGACACCTTCCGTTTGGTAATGTAAATAGGTTGTTCAAAAAGTAAGGTTGACATATATTTATTAACTAACATACTTAATCAAAAATATAATTTCGTGTATCTGAAACCTAAGGATATAAAAATGTCTACTTTAAAAATGTAAATTGATTAGTACCTACATACGATTGTTAATTTCACATTAAAAATGTATTATATGAAGTAAAATACTGTAGTATTTTTTCGTGACATAACTATCAAAGCTAAGCAAATATATTAGGTACTTTTTACGCTACAAATATCAAGATCTAAATAGTTTATGTCTACAAATCGCAAGCTTAATAATAAAGTGACCTAATCCAAAAAATGCGATTTTCCAGGAGAACCAAAAAACAGATTTACACATGGGGCTTCTCTCAATTAAATATTGATTTTAGGATGATTTTAAATGTCACCACAGTTTTTTTTGCTTATAATGATAATTTGTTAAATTAAGATATATAATACTGAAGTAATTTTAATAACGGTAATTGTTGATAAAATTATTTTTAGGTATTTAAAAAAAGTTATTATATTAGGTCAATTCATTACAAAATATTCCAAGTTGTTTTGAACGTTGTAAATTGTAAAACGACCTGCATAAACACATTTAAACATTTTTTTTTGTAAAAAAGGGACATAAGCACGAATAAGTCACTTTATCATGAAATATTCATGTTAAATTTACTTTTTTTTTTTTTAGAAAAACGCCATAAACAGTAGTGAGTCATTTTAATATGCAGGCAGGTGATGAAAACGGTCAGTGTGAAAGAGACCCATGTGTTGTTATCTCACTATTTCGTTGAAAGAATCTATGATTTTACATTTCAGCCCAGTAGATTGTGTTGTATTAAGTCGGTTTATCATTGTAACCCAAAAACTTGAAATTTTGAGCTAGGTCACTTTATTATTGAGCGTGTATATTTTTGTGTTCGTGTTAATATATTTCTTAGTGTAAAATATGACGAAACAATATTTTGATAATATATACTAATATACAATTTAAAATGGTCAGATGCAAGAAACGGAAGTTCTATTGAGTTGATAAAATCGGAATTACTTGTTCAATTCAACATGATATACTCATGTGCTGAATTTTATCATTCCGTTAAACAGTAAAAAGAAACTTCACCTAAGTACAAATAGGCGAGTGCCAGGAAAAATATATTGTTTGATATCATTATTATGATAATCAAAGAGTTTTGTATTTTGTGTTGTGTCATTTATTATTGATATTATAGAAATAAACATTGAACTATGCGTTTATCAGGTTGCATCGCTTTTTGCTCCTAAATCTCGATTATATTTATTTATTTAATTATTTATTTATTTTGATACATAAGTCAAAATGGCGTAAATCTGACATAGATACTTCTAATATAAATGAAACACACGATACATACACAATAATGTAAAGGTATATTTACACGGACTGATTAGTACTCACTACTCGCACTAATACCACGACGTGTAAACATGCAGAATTAGTAATAAGCATTGGTGTTCGTCCTATTACTACGTATCAGTATAACTGAGAATAACGAGTACTAATGATTAGTACTACGTCCATGTAAACAAGCCCAAACACGTTATTTTCTTGACTTACTTAGATTGTTCAGCAATTTTGTTATTTATTTTTTTTTTAATTTTTTTTTTCTAAATGCTCCTATCTCTCATGGCTAATTTTTACTTAAACTCATTTTAATTCAGTCAAAGCACACTTGAGTTCATGGCGACTTAATTCTTGGGTAACTACAACTGAGACATTCCCAGCCATAAAAAATACTGATGCTTTACACCAAAACATAGGGTCGTATGATACGTCTGATTAAGACCTGGTGTAGTTTAGTGGGGCCATTAATTTAAATGTCACTTTAGTTAAGTATTACATTTTTGGGCTTGCTTATGCTATTACTTAAGTACGTGTAAACAAGCATTTTTGTTTGTGTTACCAAATGCACTTCCCACTGACATCGAAAGTCATTAATAATCTGCATTCCTATTTATATCAGAATTTATTTTCAGCTCATTGAATGACTAATTTGGTAGCCGTTATCGAATTAGAAACTAATCGCCTTATTTTTTAACAATATTATTCCAAATTCAAAGTTTTGGAAAATGCCTCGATACATTGCCGCTGGCCTCTACGGGCAGTTGTAAACTCAAATTCGGCGATAAATGTTGAAGATGATCTCTGTTTCCGGTACCTGAATACGTACAATTTTCCGGATACGACGTCATAATCTAATACGTCATTGATTGACGAAACTTCATTTGAGAATATTAAACATGTAAAATCGAATAAAATTAATCGTTAAACCAATCAATATTTTTATTCATTTATATTTGCTAATAAATTGAAATATTTTAATGAACCATTCAGAGATTTAATATAATATGTATAAAATTGTATTTATTACTCTATTTGAACAAAACTGGCAAAACAGTTTGATATGCGTGGATGTAAACATGCTCTTGCAAATACGGAAAGCAAGTCATTTATTAATCCAATATCCCTGTTTACATTAATACATTTTATGACAGCTGTTTATGATTAAGTGTAATTTTAGTTATTCATTTTTCATTGTTCGCTTGAATGAACGAATTTCAACACAATAACGTTCTAATTTCTAATCCCACATAAATTTCATATTGTTATTAAAATTTGCACAAATAATACAGCTGGTATCGACTTTTTGCATATTCACTTATATTACGACGCGGTATAGAGGAGCAAACGTTGCATCGTTGCATATACGTATGCAGTTGGGCATGTCATAGTTTACCGTCACCTATTGTATCGCAAACAGATGACCATATAGCATTGCTGCCAAAAGTTGATATGTTGATAATGTAAGTATTTGGAGTTAACAACAGATTATGTGTCTATATTAGTAAAAAATATGGATAAATTTGGTTACTTTATTTTATCAGTATTCACCATTTGCCCATTTTACCAAGTATAATGTCCAAAAAATAATATGTCGAGGCTTTTTGGAATACGGCAAACAATATATATAATAATCGTAAAACACGACATAGACATATTGAAGACAGTCTCTTGCTAATGTTTCACTCAAGTCACCCACACTTGTCGTTGTGGTACACCTCGAAAACGACAAGTATTTCGGTGTTGTTTGGGCATAACCTGTTAACTGTAAAATGTTGAATTTATATAAGAGCAATAATTGTAAGCTTTGAATTGCCCCACCGTCATCTTTAGATTAATGAAACCTGAGCACAACTTTTGGCACAAGCAACGAGTGGTCCACTTTTCAGCTGTCAAAATCAGATTGCTTGACATATTGATTCGCCCTTTCTCGTTTCAAATTGAGTTATAAAAAAATTCTCAAATCAAATATATTAACTATCAGTGTTATTTATAAATAATATACATTCCTTTTATTCATCAGCTATCAAAGTGAGACTAGTCCTTCACACAAAAACCGGTGGTAATATTGATTTCCAAAACATAAGTAGCATGGATCTATGCATAATATTTGTAGAAGGTGTGTTAATGCTAGTGTATTATTTATCATGTAACTTATCTATTCGAATCAAACCATTCCCTGTGTGAACACAACAGACGCATCAGTATGAGCACTCTATAGAACAATGACAGGCAATGACAGTTCATATATAGACAACAACGGGAGGGGCGGAAAAAGTAGGACCAGTCGTTGTGAATGTATCGGCTTTCTACTTGAGTCGGCAATGATTGCCCACATAAATCTCGGTTCATTTTTTTGTCTAACATTGAGACAACATTTAAAAATAAATAACTTAAAAAGAATATGACAATAATGAGATTAAAGTTACTAATTGTCAGTGATCAAACTATGGTAAGGTCTTTGATCATATTTTGATCAAACTAACTGTTGTCTTTAATATTACCATAACATTTTGAGCATTTAAAATGAAATATAGATATTAAGTTATTACCAAATGGAAGATAATACCATAGTGACTTAATTTTTACTCAACATAAAATTACCAAAAAAGCAGTTATCATATTATGTCCAACTAACACCAATTTATTTTGTGTAGAACCTGGTTATTACCACATTTTTCTTAGCTCGTATTCTTGTTTATCCGGTGGTTGTTTATCCAGTACAAATATTGTAATCGATTTTAAACTAACTTCTCGACTAGCTAGACATTTGAAACGTTTAGAATATATCAGAACACGATGACAATGCATTTTTTTAGCCATCTTTAAGTAGAATTGAATTCATTTTCAGTTAATTCTGTTTTGTATGAAAAGTTATTTCGGATTTCCAATCCACTATTATTGGTTGCTAAGAGGGTGGTCCTAGCAACTAAATTATTATTATATACGTGCGCTACTATGGAAATCAAAATGACATTTCAGTATTCTATATTTGTTTGTTTGTTGCAAAATAGCAAAAAAATGATTTGTTGACAATTGCCTTATTTGTCCTAAATTATTAATACATAGAATTATCAAGTTTATATGATTCAACAGAAAATTTAAAAACGTGGTATATAAAAAGTTCTTTTTATCTTGTAAAACTCAACATAAAATGACCAAAAAAACAGTTATCACGTTATGCCCAAATCCACCGATTCATTTTGTGTAAAACCTGGTCGTTTTATTTATTCAAAGTAGAACAATCTATTTTTATTTCGCGCCATTTAATTGCCTTGCTTATATTTAGAAAATTAATTTAATTAATTACTCCGTATACAATCGTCGTAACTGCCTTTCAATGTAGTTCATGATTATCAATTTATAACCGTGACTACATACTGTCACTTATATCAAATCACACTTATTCTTCCGACAATGAGCTTGTAATTATATCTGTAATGATTGAATGGTATCTTATTACATAGTTTTTTTACCGCCCCTTAACCTTTCTAATAAATTCACGACAGTAAAACAGGTTAACCAATTCACAATAATTCAGAGTTCACATTCTTATGAACTCATTCCGTTTGCATAATGTCGTTTGGCCTTGGACATAAGCTTAATAGTTAATACTCTATAATATCTGTAACACAGTGGTTTTTAAGATAACGTAATAGTTAAAAACAGAGCTTCAGTCCCTTTAAATATTACATAATATTATTTTAATTTGACATTTAAAGGTAAATTTAATAGATCGCTATTTGATATTATATTATATGATTGAAATGTAATTATTAGTTCAATGACAACAAATAAGTATGTCTGACAAGTATGTTCACTATTTTATATCAGATCTCTACAGTATACCTCTGCCCTTTGTCACTGATATACATAAATAATATTTTTAAAGCTTTAACACTTTTTGTATTTAAATGGAAATATGTTTTTATGAATGAAAAAATGATCAGACGATTTAAACAAGTTATCATGTTTTAATAAACTATTTTTTTATTCAATGAATAAGACACATGATTTGCGAATGTAACATTCTATATATTGACTACCTATCATGGCCCCCACATCCTGAAGCGGCCCCCCCAACCTATCGCTAAGGTAAAACTCTCTAGTAACTCCAGTGGGTCTATTCTATGCTTATCGACCGCTAAAGTGATAAAGTAATAAATATTATCAAACTTACGGTAGGTTTGTATCAAAATATTAGCACTTATTGTAACAATTACACGAAGTTGGTTTTTATTGTTGCAATAAGTGCTATATTTTAACAGCACCTATCTTGCTGCTGTTAAAATATCGCACTTACTGCAACAATAACCAGCTTCGTGTAATTGTTACAATAAGTGCTAATATTTTGATACAAACCTACCCTAAGTTTGATACTATTTATCAATTTAGTGTTCGATAAGTATAGAATAGACCCACTGGGTTCCGTGTAAAATAAAGGGTAAAATGTATATTTATAGCGATTTTTGGTATTTTTAAATAAATCCGCTTGAATTGTCGGCGCTCAGCGTCATATTTTGAAGCTCTGATCGCGACCCCCTTTTGCGATAGCTAAGTAATATGTGAAACTTCACCATGTTGGATAAATAGTCATTTTTATTAGTCAGGAAACACACTAAAAGTAATTATAAAATAAACTTTTATCCATGTAATAGCGCCCCAGGCAAATTATTTTTACTATTAGAGCAAATTTGTGGTGTGTGTATATCTCGCTTAACTGGTTGACCTGCCATGCCGGACCCCTCCTAAGTCTGGGCCCCCAGGCTAGAGACATGTCAGCCCCCCCTTGTGGGGGCCATGCTACCTATACATAATTTGAAAACGTCTCATTCATATACATACTAGAAAAAGTCATTTTGTAGAAAATGGATTCGCGTCAGTATGCTTTTCCAATTAAGCTACGGGCATCTTATCAAATTACAACGATTTTAACATATAGTTGTTACAAGAAATGCTTATTAAATCATCATGTGACACGAGTTATCATGTGATAATCTCTCATTATTTTTTCATGCCTACGTTTACTTACTCTATATATTATTTACAATTTTATTGAAGAAAAAGCGTCAGGTTTATCTTTCAATTATTATCAAGTTGACTTAATATTTTCACCCATATATAGTTTGTATTGGGCACCACTGTTTATGACTTCATGCAATTGTTTTGTATAACACAGCCCTTTTTTATAGCCATATTGCCAGCATATCAAACGATTGTTTATTTTTGCAGCTATTGACAACATTCCTGTGCTTTGGCGCCATTGTCTCCACGTCCGCGTATTCAGGACACAACCACGATGGCCAATATAGAGGTGAAGGACTGGCCGAGGCC
The DNA here is from genome assembly GCF_057557595.1 of Rhyacophila brunnea. Lineage (NCBI taxonomy): Eukaryota > Metazoa > Arthropoda > Insecta > Trichoptera > Rhyacophilidae > Rhyacophila > Rhyacophila brunnea. The sequence goes on along the minus strand of NW_028232893.1, from coordinate 13,219,846 downwards.
CAATATCAACACAATGGAGGACACGATGATGGGTCATATAACCACGGAGCATATAACAATGGCGGACATAATGACGGTTCATATAACCATGGAGCACACAACAACGGAGGGTACAATGATGGTTCATACAACCATGCAGGCGACAACGAAGGAGCATACAACCACGCCGCATACAATCACGGAGGTCATCACAATGGACAATGGCGAGGAGAAGGATTAGCGCAGTCACAATACCAAAGAGGACATCCAGGATATTATCCAGGACAGTATACCCATCATGGTATGGCTCCAATTGGACATGACGGTCGCGTTGTAGATACACCTGAAGTTGCTCATGCAAAAGCTGCGCATTTTGCCGCTCATGGTGCTGCCGCGCACGGAAGTCACAGATGGACTCCCGCTCACAATACTTGGGCTCCCAATCATTATCACCAAGGGCCGCAAGATACTCCCGAGGTAGCTCAGGCCAAAGCTCAGCACCTCGCCGCTCTGGCAGCAGCCCGTGGTGGTCACCATGGACGTTGGTAATTTGACTGATTGACTGATACTGGTTATGATTTTGTTACCACTCTTATTGTTTTAAAATAAGATAAATAGGTAGAAATGCTTTATTTGGATCCATTTCATTGATTTTTGATTATGTTAAACTTGTCTTGATCTGTTTCTAGTTGAATTAGGTTTTATTCTTTTGTGATTTTTTTTACACTTTTTTAAAATAAAATATATTACATTATAAAAATAATATGTGTTTAATTAACTTATATAAAACATACTTATATAATTCACAACGTAAGTACTTCAATCACCCAATACTGATGTGTTTTACAATAATAAATTTTCAATCAAAAATTAACAAAATAGTTAATTGAGTAGGTTTGGATTACCAATTATTGTTACTTTAATTCAACCACAAAAGCCAGTCGACAATATTAGCAAAATTGTAAAGCGCTTGTTGCATGATTACTAGTTAGTTTCATAGTAGGCGGGCGAAGGTGGATGAATTAGTAAAACACATTAGCGAAATCCAAAGGATGTAGGTTCGAGTCCTGCCCGGTGCCACATATTTTTCTAATAAGCATCTTTCAAAGGCATGGTCCTCACAAGGGGGGCTGACACTGCTCTAGCCTGAGAGCTCGGGCATAAGAGGGCCCGAATAGGCCGGTTGGCCAAAAAAGTAGTAAAAAAAGTCGCCCGCGCCTTCATTTTATATTACATACATGAAAATGTAAATGTATGTAGCTACAAAATGTTTACTATATATTCTTTTCATTATACTGTGACCGAGAAAGCTTGGGATAGAGATACCTAAGACACAGTTTAACAGTTGGTCTATAATGTTTATATCGTCATCCTTAGCAAGTAATATCAAAATTTAGAACAGTAGTATTTATTTTGACCCTTTTTATATAACAATACCCAGGATATATCGCATGAAAGTCCCAAAAAGTATAAAATTAAAATAAAATCTGTCTAACTCTGCAGCGTCGCTCCAAGGACGATCTACATAGTGTACGCTTTATATGACAAATAGCACAAGCCTTCTATATTCCAATGATTAAGTGTTACAAGGAGAAGTAAGTAAGACAAACGTGTAAAACCGCATAGATTTTTATTACTAAAACTCTTATTAATTTGTGCATTGTCCTTTATTTTGAAGTTATACTTCTTTTGGCGCGTTTGGGAAATCAGATCAGAGTGTAGTTTTGGCGTGTGATATGTAACACATAATTTATTTTTTCACACGAAAAAAAACGCACTCGATTGGATTCGAACCACGATTGTTCGGTTATGCCACAGTATGATACTGCAATCGTGACGATTATACAGTGTAATATCAAAGTTTAGAATTGTTCCGTTGCCTAGGCAGCGAATTTATTATTGTCGGCCATTTGCAATTCCTTACGTAAGCAACCGACATTTGGTACGTAAAAAATAAAAACAACGAGAAACCATTATATAATTTAGTAATATAAGTTAATACTTTGGACGCTGAAGACGCACCTGGCGCGTAATGACCAGGCGGCCGATCGATGTAATTAACGTGCATTTTAAAGGTGGTAGTAAAAAAATCATTATCTAGTCAGCAGCGAATGAGTAGTGTATAGAAATAAACTATCGGCGTTCCAATAAGCGGTCCTTTTTATTCAGTGTGTAATTTAACAAGATAATTAAGAGCTAGTCAAAGAATTTAGTTTAGCACAAGTTTTGTTTTTGTTTTGTTACGCCAAAGAAGTATAACGTCTAACGCGCGTACATAAGTACACACACCATTTTTTTTATACTCTTATTGATTTATACATTATCCTTCACTGTTTATAATTTCATAATGAAAAAGCGAAATAGTACCTACTTCAATATAAGACATTAGTAATAATCTATCATTACAAAACAGTTATTTAGACGAATACAAAATATCAAAAGGCGCTGAAATGTACAATTTAATTTTAACACCAGTTGTAATAAAACAAAAACATTAAAACAACCTACGTTGAAATCTTATTTTAAAATTATTGAAATCAAAGTAAATCCTTGTTCTACTATGACATTATAAACGATAATTTATGCCAGTATATTATTGTTAGGCAAGTACCGCCTACTGTCAATCAATGATCACAATTTATTATGTAATGGTTACACTATTTCTGTAAGTATATTTTTTTTCGAAGCCGGATTGAGATTTTAATGATTGCTTTTCAGGACAGATCATGACAATACAAAAACATTTGTATTTTCTTAGAACTTTGATGTATTGTTTTTGTTTATTAGAGAAATGAATATGTCAAGACGGAAGTAATACCCAGGAAATATTTTAATTGGATCTATAATCCGATGTGGATTTGGATGCCTCACGAAGAGGTTAATTAACAGATTTTTGTTTAAATATACGATAAAAATATAAGTATAAGTCATCATCATCATCAATTTGCTGGATAAAGGCGTCTCCAAACTGATTCCACTTATCTCAGTCATATGCGTTGCGTTGGCACGTACTTCCGCAGAATTTAACATTTTCATCGATCCAGTGGCCTCTAGGTCTACATTGCGGACGTTTTGTACCTCTTGGACACGAATCGATGACTAGATTTGTCCTTTCTTTGAGCTATGTGTCCAGACCATTTCCATTTGAGGTTTTTAGCGAACTCTATTACATCGCAAACCCGTATCGAAATACCCCCAGAGGCACCTTATAATCCGTTGTGTAGACGAGCTCATGAAGTTCGGTGGATGTACATGGCAGTAAAGAGCTAGGGCCCGAAAAAAGTAGAGAGGGTTAGGGAAGGCCTTCGTCTAGCAGTAGATCAACCCCGGGTGATGATGATGACAAATAATATAGACCGGGCAAGCGTTAAATTCGAGTGTACTCGTTCACAGGCCAAAACAAAATTAATAACTCAGGTATTAACATAATATTAACAGATCTCACCATTGGATAGCATTGTCTGGTATCTAAGATATGCCTTCCCGGAACTGGGCAGCTTGGTAAGTCCAGGCAGTTAGTTTTTATTATAATTCTTATACTTATTGTTTCACAAAATAAATGAAATATACGTAGATGTAGTAAATAATAAACAAATGAATCGTTCATAGTATAGAAATGGTATGAAATAATGAAATAGTTAGTTATGCAGATTAAGTTAATATAAGAGTCAAACCCTGAGAATATGGGAATAAGTCAATTTGTCATACCACTATAAATACAAGTTGGAATATTGGCATAGGTATTAAAACTTACCTCGTTTTGAATACATTTATGCATGGAAACATTATACCCCGTTTACAGGTGCATGGATTTTCTGCTGCAATAAAATAACATATATAATGCAATACAATAAAATGCACGTGTAAACATGTATTATCATGCAAGTTGCAATATAGCTTGCATGATCAAAAAAGTTCGGAAGCTTATGAATTTTCAAGCGACAGTTGGGATTTTTTCGATCTGTTTCTGCGCAGTAGAAGAATAGTGGCAAACTTGCCGTCAAAAAAATGAACTACACCGCAAAGAAACTCATTTTGAGGTTAACCAATTTTTACGACGAGTCAAGTACCATTAAATGACGACATCGCGTCTCGATCTTGAAGAATGAGATTGGAGAGACAGTCAGTAAGACAGGAGTTAACAGTTATTGTCACGAAAGTTTAAAATACTCACTATTGGTGCAAATACCATTCACGTGTGTAGGTGCTATTATGTTATATTTTGCGGAGTAAAATGTTAATGGTGGCCTGTTTTTAAGGGCGCAGTAATAATGTAAGTATTACCGATGGACATTGAATAACGTCAAAGGGTTGTATGAGATTCCCAAATTCTTTATAAGCTATTTAACCGATTTTACACCATATAGCGTATAGCACTGTTTGTGACGTAAGCAATCTGACGTCACACGTTATTCAAAATGGCTACTTTATATGTCACTTTCAAATGTCATTTTAATAATGCATTCATTACAACAAACGTTTGCTTGAGGCTCTCGTTCATTTTGTAGACTCTGTAAAACATTTTCGAACTTTAAAACAGTTCCTAGTCGTGCTCTTTATTCATTTTCATTCATTCATTTATTCTTATTCCGTTTTGTCATCTCATAATAGAAGTGATTGATGTGAAGTTAGTCATACTATAACTGTAGGTATTGCCATCAAATGGAAATGTTTACTTTGAATACTCTATCTTTTCGTACAGTAGAATTATAAAATAAATGTGATAAAATAACTGATAAATTATTTAAAGTTCATAATAATTATTCATTTATAATTATTAAATTTATATGGTACCGTTCGCACACTTTCAGACACATTTACAATTTCAAAATTTTAAATTAATGATCGGGGAATGACATTTTATAAGTTTGCCATTATATGGACGCCATGACACATTACGACGTCACATCGTGACGTCGCTAACCAACGGATTACATTTTCACTCATGCATACAAATGAGCAGTATTTAGCCTATAAAGTATTTGGGAATCTCATGCATACGACCCAAAAACCCATTAACTGCGGTGCAAGTAGGTACGTTATGGTAAAAGACAAGATATTGAGAAGGAACAAGGGGAACACTTAATCATAAGATGTTGATATACATATCTATAGACAGTTGCGATTGTAGGTTTTGGAATCTGTATCAAGAGAGCTAAAATATCTTATTAAAACACGCCTATATTTGAGGAAGTACTCAGATTTAAGATAATGGCATGCAATTAATACGGATACATAAAAATAAACAACGTATAAAACAAATATACTTCCTAAAATGCATATTGAATTATCTAAGTATACATATTCAGTGAGGTGATTTAATTACGTCAAAATAAAGTTATTTCCAATATTAGGTCATAGCCATAATAAATTTATTATCTGTGTTGGCACAGACCTGTTTTAAAGAATGCTCTAGATATTATTCAAGAAGTTGATACAAAACTACAATGCTTCTTAAACGGTTCGATTTAACTGGATATTGGCTATTTATTGATAGTAAGATCAGGGATTGTCTTAGGGCGATTGGATTAATTAGGTACAATCAGGCCTAGCCTCGTATGTAACACAAAAAATAATGAAATTACCATAAATAAACGGTTATTTAAATTAAATCGATTACATGACTGTAACATATTTATTACGCAGGGTACATATTATTTTGCAGTATATATATATTCATAATTATTATTTATAGGTATAGTAATAAATGTTGAGGATTCGTAACAGTTGGGTTTTTACAAGGTGGGGTTGTCAACCCCCTTTTCGGAGGGGGATTACCCCTGATCTTAGGTGTAGTTGCTCAAGCTTCCAGTGTTCATCACGTGGAGGTAGAGATAGGAATTGAGTAGGAGAGGCTATGCGACACTATCAGGATAGGTGTTGTGTGCATGCACTACCCCGTTAGATACCCTAAGATAAGATACTAAGACCCGGCTCTATAAAACCGTCATACGCACAGTCGTTGCATACGGGTGCGAGTCATGGACGCTAAATGGAAGGAAATCCAGGGGGGAAAAGGCCAGTGGGAAAGCCACGCACACGATGGGGTGACAACATTACAAAAGATGCCAACCAGCTGCTAAAAATCATGAACTGGAAAAGACGTGCGGAGGACCGTTTCGGCTGGAGGACGGCGGTGGAGGAAGCCAGGGCTCGACTTGATCTGTAGCGCCATCGAAGAAGAATATGTAATAAATGTTCAAAAATAAAAAAGTAATTAGGCAATAAAGCATCAAGCCACACAATTGCTTACAGTTTGGCTCGTGTTAAGCTCAAATTACATTGGCAGATTCTCAGGCCAACCGTCTACTACGATCGCTCCAATCATGAAAAGTCACTTTTGATCCCTTCTCTGGAGTCGTGAGCATGAAGAAAATGGAACAATTCCCATATTGTTGGTCACGATCGCGTCAATTAACCTTGAGATTCCATGAGTGGCCGCGCGAGCTATGTGCGTGAGCGTGTCCTGTCTTGCGTTTGACATAACAACACAAATTTGACGTTTACATAATGAAGGCTGCCTGACTTTATTCGAGTCTGCGAGTCTACCGGTCTAATTAGACCTTTACAAGACTTCAAGATGTTCTTATTGATCTGAATCTTATCACATTTGCCTTTCTTTCTCTCTGAAAGTCTTTAAAGCCTCACTTACGCATTGTAATGCCCACATCGGTTCAGACACACGTCATATTTGCATGGAAGCCTAAAGTCAGGAAGATCATCTAACCGAAGATATTTAAATCTCCCGGCTTATGGAGAAAATAATGAAACTTAATCAACAGTTTTTTGCTAGTAGATATACAATATGTATATGAGGTGTTTTTAAATTACGCATGCTCAAAAGAGTAATACTATAAAAAGTTGACCATCTAAATGCATTTAAACCAAATTTATTAACAAAACTTAGTAATGTCTTGGACCCCCGTTTTTATGTCGACAACTTACTTGAATTTAGTAAATAATTTGGTTAGGAATCTACAATATTCTCACTCTTAATATCTTTAGAAAAGCCTAGCATCTTCCAAACACATTTAAATAATAACGTTGTACACATTAATATCTTAAATCAGTTCAAACCAATTTATAATTCACAATGAAAATAAGCCTGATAATTCTATATTTAAGGCAGTAAGCAAATGGTTTCCTTATGAACCATAGTTGAAGAAACACCACGCTATCCTATACAATTCGCAATTTTGTAATAAAAATCGGTAATAAATTCAATATTTTAAATCAAAATAATACGAAAAATGATTGAACACCATTACGTGCGATTGTTTCAGGAAAAAACATGCCATCGATTTAATTGAGTAACAGCACAATGCGAATTCAAGGCTTCTTTTGAATATTTTTGAAAGTGTTACATTTTAATAAGTGCATACTTAATTGAAACAGAAGTAAAATTTCCAATAAAATATTCTGAATACGCGCATAAATAATTGCAAAAAGGCCTTCGTTGGTCGCATTTTTTTTTTACTAATTAGAAGCGACAAGATAATGTATGTTGATTATTTTTCTACGTCATTTCTGGTTTTTGATTAACTACAGAAAGCATAGACAATACCATTTTACCCAGCTCATAGAATCTCATTACATTTTAGCAAGTATGTCTTATGTATATTAAAATTGTTTTTTAATATTTTTTACTTTGCCGAATTTCCAGGTTAGGTCATCAACTTTTATTTAAATTTATTGCCTTCTAATTTTCCGTGTTTATCTTTATATGATTTTCACAGTGCCTTTCTCAAGTAGATTTATAATACCACCCCCTTTCACTTTTAGTTTCAAATTGTCTGAAAATTTATTAGGTATCTACTTATATATTTTATTATTTATTTTTAGCTACCTTTTTTGATAATATATATATAATATACTTATGCATATATTATATTTTTTAAATACTACAACATGCCAAATTGCCCAACTACACTACTGACAGTAGTGTAGTTGGTAATATAAGTGAAATAATCATAAACATCCAGACATTGAAAAAATCAAATACATATATTGTGACCTTACTGGATTGAACCCGGAGCCCCCAGATGAAAGGCCAGCGCCTTATGCTATGAACTAGGAGTGCCGCCAAATAGACAAATACACCAAAAACCTTTGTATTGACATAGACACCATCTACTGAGAATTAGATAATTTACACGAACCCTACTCACAAGCAGTGGTGGTTTTAGGTACGTGAAGGTCTGTGGCGCTGACAGGTTGTCATGTTATTTTATAACATAACACACTAAGCCAAGGAAGTCTTTACGAGGGCAACACTACGCAAAAGAACGACCGGATCACGCCTGCGCACGGGATAGTTTGTACGGAGTTCGTGACACTATTTCCGGCGCTATACGAGATAGCGGGCTTTTTACACGAAGGTGAAGCGGGAGTCGATCTCTCAGTCTTAACCTTTTGAAGGAAGCAGACGTCTTGGCCAGTTCCGAGCCTCGGACCCGGGGCACAGGGTTTTCGATTTCCTGACGTTGTGGAGACGAGGACGATGGCCATCCGAAGGACGTTCCCCCCACGCCAGGAGATCGGAGGAACTCTACGGTTCCCACACGTTTGAAGACGGACCCTTCGATTCCGTCCTGGAAGGAATCGAGGGCAGCGAAAAGGCTGGAGAGCCTTTTGTGTAATTGGTATTTATTGTTCATTTATGTTACGGTCCACCGAAGTAGTCTTTGTTTCGAGTTAGCTTTTGGGTCTTTGTTCTTATTTATTTAAATATTATATCGCATTAGGTGCTCGTGATTCACTTAAGTAATTATACTTCTCTATACACTGTAGCCCGCAAGTTATCTTATTTATTAATATACACCTGTTTAAATTTCTCTACTTGCTTTTCATTTAACTATCCTTCACTATTGTCTCTATGCATCATCATAGAGTGGCGCTCAATCCGAGATATTTATATTTATTCCATCTTTATGTACTTTATTATTATACAGGAACATCCAACGAATGAGTGTAGTAGCCGGACAGGTAACTGAGGTCTTAGAGGTAATTGTCAAACCACCCACGACCCTGCATCCTATTTCCCCGAGTCTCATGCTTATCCCTATCCTACATCCCTATCCCATTCCATATCCCATAACCACTCCTCTCTTCCTTACGTCACAATCTGATCAATTGTCACATTCCCACCTATTTCCTTATATCCCAATACCTATCCCCCTGTCAAAATTCATTATATGATAAGGTTTGGAGGCCCCCTTCTGAAAAGGTTGTCTGTACGATAAACCACCAATACAATACGCATCACAGCACAACAATAGAGGTATGTTGTCAAAAAATTTTATACTTCGATTATTTTTTAAGGTAAGGTGTCGATATGCACTTTACAATGAAGCGATAGCACCGTTTACATAATGTAAAAACCGCCACTACTTTTAAAAGTTGTAATATTTGTATTCATTCTTTCATTCGCCGCCCTTTATAATGTGCCGCCTCTATACAACGGGTGACTTGCCTACCCCCACGGTACGTCACTGGATTTTCATCACTATTAACCTATATTGTACTGCCCTGCTAAGTAAAAAAATGTTTTGGTTTTAGTGAAGTCAATGAACCCAAGTTTTTAACTACCTACTTTTTCTTCTATGTACAATTCTTGAATTGTTTTGACATTTAATCTTTAAATAAACCCGTATCTGTTAAGCGATTATGTCAAACCGATCCAATAATTTTACTAATATAAGAGAAAAAGTATTTTAAAACTTGGGTTCTCTGACTTCACTAAAACCAAAACGCTGTCTTTTTCTAATATATAATATACCTATAAGTTTTGTACTATTCCATTTGAGTCGTTTTTTACGACCCAGGTTTTGCTTTTTGGCGTCTGCATGCACTCACCAAAAGGTAAATACATGTTGACAATAAATACAGTTAGTTATAACGTATATAATAACCCAAATAAATACACCCAAGGTGGCCGCGCGGCTTAAGCGATGGACTATCACGCCGTGGGTCTCAGGTTTGAATCCAGGGTCTGGCACGTACACATATTGTTTGTCAATTTTTGTGTGAGTCAGGGTATGGACCTAATAGGTTGAGCAAGTGGCTAACATCCATTTCTCGTAAAAAACAAAATATGTTAATACAAACCTGTACTCTGTGGAGGCCCATATGATCCTATTAGGATCAGACGTGGTCGGAAAAAAAATATATATAATAAATTAATACAATAAAGTAGGTGAAAACATTATCAACTCATTAAGTCAAGGATCACAATAAAAAAAAACAAACAAATTATTAAGCATTTATAAAAAAAGCCCTATCACTAATTATACAATCAATAGGTGTATAAATCGTCTAAACTCTAATAATAGATGATTAGGCAATAATCAATAATAACACTACACGCTATTACTACATTCAAGAGGTGTAAAATCGTCAATACTGGGAAAAAAGCCCATGGCAACGTATAGGGAATTTAATGGAGTTAACTAATGAGATATATCAATATTAATTAGCAGGGTAGTGTAATAATATATATAATATATACAAAATGAATGAAAGTTACTAGAATATTGTACTACATAGGTATAGAAAAACTATTCGAATATTTTTTTTTTATAAATAATATCAAATCCATTGATAGTAAAAAAAATAGTATAAGTATTACTTACCTTGATATTGTATGTTCTATTAATACTGTGTTATATTCACGATCAAGGACAAACTAATCATGAAAATATTAGATAACCAAACTCGTACTGCATGTAACTATATCAATTATTATTATTATACTACCGTAATAGTGTTATATGCACAGATTAAAATCTTATATCTCGAGTAAAGTAATGTATCCAATTATTATTTCATATAGAATTTGTACATGCAATAATTATTCGTATTCTAATATTTCAAAAAGTTTTAAATGGAATTATTAGATTAATAGAAAAAATAAAATGATCAAAATATTGTATTCATTTAATCTTTAGACAATCCTCAGAAACATCAGTGGCGAAAGGTGGAGATAGGCTATCATGATCTGACATAAATAGTACATACTTAACTTTGTCAGTCATAGTTATTTGTTTTCATTGAATTAAGAATAAAATTTGCAGATGGTGCTGGTTAGTTTTTAAGATTCAATTAAACCCCACCTTAACCAAACTACAATAGATTAGCTGTGCTAATAGTAATCCGATAAAAATTAGAAGGGTTTTAGAAGTTTTAATTTCATTTGAAGGTTTTGAACACAACACACCACGCTGTCCAGACGGGTTGGTCTGTGCTTTTTCTGTCTGAGTATTCCTTTCCGTAGCCCAGGGGTCGGCATAAGCGGCCCGCGAGCCGCATGCGGCTGTTTGCATAGACGTTTGCGGCTCTTCTCATCTCAAGCAGTCTTATAACTTATGAGTTTAACCACTCTACCATCACCAATTTAAGGTACTCTTGGAAGAAATGGATAGCGAGTACCTAGATTTACTTCTGCACAATAAGGTTTGCTGGATTTTTAGAGGTAACGTACTGAAACGCTTTGCTTCTTGTTTAGATGAAATAAAATTGTTCCTACGTGAAAAAAACATCAAGCATCATGGATTGGAAGAAGACATTTTATGGTCGACATTACTTGACATCTTAATGCTTTGAATATATTGTGGCAAGGGAAAGAAAACATCACATATACATTATTAGAAAAAATAGAGTGCTTAGAAAATAAACTACTAGTTATCACCGAAGATATTGAGAGAGGTGAATAACTTTAGAATTTAAAACAGTATCGTGACGTAAATAGCACTTGTTTTGATGCATTTTATTTCGTATGTCCTCTCAAAATAAATGTCAATGTACTTAACTTGACACCGTTTGACACAGATGCTGGTTCACTTCAGATGCAGTTAATATATTATGTAAAAAGCAAGGAACTGCGGAGTAACAAATTTACAGATCTGACCAGCCGCTTGGAAGAACTCGAAAGAGAGAAATCCAATTTGATTTCTCAGCACAAGTGGATAGCTATAAAATAACTGCCTAAAATATAAAGAATAATATCTCATACATGGAATAGTTTGCCTGAAACATATGACGCGTTAAAAAAACTAGCTTTTGGTATTCTCAAAATTTTTGGCTCTACATATATAATTATGCGAACAAACATTCTCATCAATGAACCAAAATAACGTATAAAAATTTAAAATCATGTAATCAATTAAATATAAGTAGCTATTTTTCAGATAAAGTAAAGCTATCAAAAGCGATGCATGGACTCCGTTATAATTATTTTTTTTAATAAAAAATCTTGAACCCCCCCCCCATAAAAATCCATATAAATACATACGCATATTACATATATGCGGCTCTCTGGTACCTTTGTTATTCTGTTTCCTTGTCAATTTGGCTCTTCTCACTTGACAAACCGCTGACCCCTGCCGTAGCCAAAAGCCTCTCGTTTTCACCGTTCTCTATTAGCTTCAGTGGAATCAGCTTGGAGAGGCTTTTATCCAGCAATGGATAGATTCAGGCTGATAATGATGATGATTACTACAAAAAATGCTGGTTAGTTTTTTTTTTTTTTAAATTCATTAACCTCTGTCTAAACTAAACCGTAATAGTGGAGATAAGCTGTGTAGTCTTAGTTCAATGAAAATAAATACGTATGAATGACAAAATTAGTGTGCACCATTTATGTCAGATCTTAATACTAAACTTTATCTGTCAGATGTATTTGTTTTCATTGAACTAATAAAGGAAATTGCAATAGAGTTAGTTTTTTTTTAATTCAATTAAATCCTGCGTATACCAAGCCATAATAATATATACTACCTAGTCAACAAATATTCATCTATCTATAAAATATCTAAAGTTATGTTTGATTTTTTATTGGCATAATTTTATATATTTTACAGATTGAAGAAATTTTTTTCTATCATGGTTTAGTTTAAACAGGGGTAATATGTATTTTAAAAAAATAACCATCATCATTTGTATGTACTCTCAATTCAATGAAAACAATAAAAATATGTATTACTGAAAAAGTGTCCCTACACTATTTTTGTCGGATCTCCACAGCCTACCTCCGCTGTAAAAATTTGGTTTAGACAAGATTAAATTGAATTTAAAAAACTGCATCTGCAGTTTGTATTTATTTTTTAGTTTTGAAAACGAAACCCGATCGCCAATAGTAACTCAATTTGGAAAGCGCTTCAGAGAGTATTGTAAGAACCATTAGTTAAAATTTGTCGCAATTAGATACTAATAGAACTGCATAGCCTATAGCATTGTGGTCAATGTGCGTGAGCGCAAAACCCGAGAGACGCAGGTTCGATTCCTGCTGAATGTCGTATTTTTTTTCAAAAAAGATTTTTTCTATTGATGACATATTTTTTGGAAGTGATTGTATTATTATGTATGAAAACGAATAAGTATGACAAAGTATTGGATTTCGGATCTTAATAGCCTAACTCTACCCTTCGCCACTGCGGCACATCTCCACGACACTAATGTAACGTCTGTCCTTTTGTCTTACAGGTAAAGTCTGTAATAAAACAAAACTTATGCACTTTTTTATCTATAATTAAAAAAAAGATTAACTAAACCTACTCAATAATTATACTATTGTGAGGGAATATTTATTCAAAGCAAGAGTCCTTATAAAAGAATTAATTAATTGTAGAATAAACTTGTTTACATAACAAAAACACCTTTCTCTCTATTTATGGCATACCTACGTTAAAAAAAAAAACGTTGAACCCAAGTATTTAATAATAGATAGATAATCATGTTTGAGACATTTTTGATATCTAAACACAGTTGCCCATGAATTAAGTCATGTTGTACCAAGCCCCTCCTTTTTTGTGAGATGTTATTTACTGCGTATTTGTCACCGGCCACTGCGATCAATGTAAGCTGCATTAGTGTCTATTAATATGAATATTTTACACTCTACGCATAACAAGTTGTGATATTTTTTTCCCCTCTCCTGTATCCTAAAAGGGGTGTCCGCGTTGAGATATAAAGCCTGCCACAGCCTACATTCAATCACAAGCAGTTTTCACTTCGAAAAGGCTTAGTTATTTTTGCGATAACCGACAGACAAAATGAACTCAATGGTCAGTGGGCATTTAATTAATTCTGCATAATTTATAGTTGTAAATTTTAACATTATCACATTTGAGTGAAATTTCAACAAATATTTTCATAAAGACTTACGCACCTGTTAAAAAATATATATATTTTTAATTTTCCGATTGTCTAAATAACTGGAAAGTCTTTGTTCTTTCATAAGTTTTATATCATAAAAAAACAGTGCTTCAATGTTTTGTGTTTATTGAAATCGTTATATTATTTCTTTGTCAATACATTATATCTTAATATCTGTGTGGATAACTTATATGTACATTGTAGTTTTTAATTATTATACCAAGTAATCTTGCTTCCGTGCCAACATACGAATCTTTCTTTTTGTGAATTTAATGTCTAATAAAAGCTCTAATGAACATCGTGTAAAATCACTTTGAAAAAGTATTTTGACGATAATTGACTTTGTAAAAGAATTACTCCGTGAAAGATTTGTCATTTTTGTAGTGATTATTGTATAATTTGTAAGCATTGCGAGGTGGAGAAATGATTCATTGTATTAAGTGGTTGACTTTTAACTGGCAAGATATAAAAAAATATACGCAAAATATCTATCTGGTAACAAATGACAAAACTGGGAAATCCGTATCACGAGTTAAATAAACCTGTATAAAAACATGTTAAAATTTTCGTGATTTACTGACAAATTCGTATTTATTTACAGTACATCGCCGCATTCCTGTGCTTGGCCGCTTGCGCGTCAGCACACTGGGGAGGACATGAAGATGGTCAGTGGAAGGGAGAGGGACTCGCCGAATCTCAAGACCATGGTAACTGGGATAATGGACATGATGGTGGACACTACGGAGGACACGACGGAGGATACTACGGAGGCGTCTACAGCCATGGACACAACGATGATGGTCAATGGAAAGGAGAAGGTTTGGCCGAATCTCAAGATCATGGAAACTGGGGTCATGATGCCGGATATGCTGGGCATTACGGAGGCGCTTACGCTCATGGTGGACATTATGCCCATGGTGCCGCTCCTCTTGGTCATGATGGACGTGTTGTAGATACCCCTGAAGTCGCCCACGCTAAAGCCGCTCACTTCGCCGCTGTTTCCGCCGCTTCCCACGGAGGACACGATGCTCATGGTGCTTGGGCTCCAGCTGCTCATGGCGCTTGGGCTCCAGCTGCTCATGGAGCATGGGCCGCTCATGGTGCCCATGGCGCTCACGTTCCCCAAGACACCCCTGAAGTAGCTCACGCTAAGGCTGCTCACTTCGCCGCTGTCGCCGCCGCTTCTCATGGTGGACATCATTATGGACATGGACACGCTCACGGAGGCTGGTAATTAATTACCAACAGCTTTTTAGAGCTCGGGCTTAAATCGACCACCGCATTAGCCTTCCTGTGACTTCCATAGGCTTTAATTTAGCTTTAATACTTATCTTACATTCATATGTGAATACTCATCACTTTTACTTTTCACATTGTTTATTTTTCCCCACTACCATCTTTTTTCCATCTTGTTTTCTGTTTTCTTTTCTTTTATGATTTTTCCAACTATGTATTATATATTTTTATTCTTCATCTTGTTGGTCTGACTGTTAAACTTATGTATATAAAATCATTATATATTGTATTATATTGTACAAAAGCAAATCGAAATAAATCGCAAAAATAAAAAAAACCTTTATTTAAATATTATTAGGTATATTTTTCAACACTATCACAACTAACAAAGTATTACAAAACATTTTTTATATTCTTTTTAATTTTTATCATTCAATATTGATAAATTCTTAATATCAAGATCATATTAGTCAATGGGTGTATCTATCCTAACCCCTATCTAGAAATGAATACTATAGTAAACGGTTTGTTAATCGTCAAAATTTTTCAAAATCAGTTTTAATTAGAAAATATATACCTACTTACCTATTAAAAAAAAAAACTACAAAAAATTATTCAATATAATTTAAATTCTGTTCATTTTATCCCTCGTGTGTGTTTCTTGTACTTCTTCTTTCACCCTGTCATGCCCCAGCATTGGGGCATAGGGCAAGCACAAGTTAGCGCCATTTCCTTCGGTCCATCGGAAAATCCCGCGCCTCCTGCAGCGCAAAGTGTCGCACTCTCTGGCGGCATCCGGAACACATGTCTCAGCCACGTGAAGCAAATCTTCGTGATCACCTCAATCACCGGTTGCGGTCGTATCAATGTACTCCTAAGATTTGGCGGAGACATCGATTCTCAAAGCTTAAAAGCCCATATCTTTGAAGCTTAATAAGATGCCACGTCTCTCAGTCATACAGCGGCACAGCTAGAGTATCATCTAGATAATCTTGCTATTGTATACAGTGACAAGGATTTGTGTGTATACGCAACCGTAATTGTATTAGTAAAAGCCAGACAGTTCATTGGTTTACTCACGTTTTAATTCAAAAAAAATCTATTCCAAATGGGAAGTTTACGTGACGGCTACTTAGTACGCATACGTTGAACAAACGATATTTGATCCTCACACAATACAGCCTTGACCTCCAAGTTGCCTGCATATAATAGACGTCTGTCTTTACTTCACTTATGTAATATAACACTCTCTAAGTATGTCCTTCTTAAAAAATTGGCACTTGATGTTTTTAATATTAGGTCTAGTCTAATGTCCAAGAAGCAAATATAAATCCAGTGATCTATAACGTAAAACCGATAGTTATGTATACGCAGGCTTACCATAATTATGAAACTCTAAGCCAAGACAGGAACGGGACATGGCCTCCACATCCTGAAGCGGGCCCCCAGGATAAGATTT
Organism: Rhyacophila brunnea; assembly: GCF_057557595.1. NCBI lineage: Eukaryota > Metazoa > Arthropoda > Insecta > Trichoptera > Rhyacophilidae > Rhyacophila > Rhyacophila brunnea. The sequence continues at coordinate 13,203,021 of NW_028232893.1, read as the reverse complement.
TTGGTTGCCCCCTTACCTATCACTAAGCATAAAGGCAGTATGACGCTCTACAGTAGCGTTTTCCAAATGGTGTATGCGGTAAAATTAATGTGTATAATTAGTGTGTTTTTGTATATTTTAATACATCCATTTGAATTATGAAGTTGGTTGTCGAATACTGATACAAAATTAGAAATTTTATCGTACAACCACGTAATTTTAAATAATATTATTAATGAAGGAAAATGCAGGTGTCTTTTTTTACCAGTAAAGCAAATTTGTGATGTGTGTTTATCTCACTCACTGTCGATTCGCCTCGCCGGGCCTCTAAGGCTAGGGTTTTATCACCCCCCCCCCCTTCTGAGGGCTATGGAACGAGGTATAGGGCAAAGCAACAAATTTAACCACCAAAAATTGTTTTATTATCCACCTATTAAAAGTATGTACAAAAGATTCTTGTTGGTGTGCAGCGGAAGAAATTTAAATTATTTTATTTATTTATTGTACCGGTCGTACCTACTTCTCGCTGGAATGAACTTTTTTCGCACCCTTCCCCGCTATCACATCACATATTATAAGCTATTACGGCCAATCATGACAATTTATTATTGACAATCATTCATTCACGGAATAACAGCCGGGACAAAATGTCAAACCGGCCGGGACTCCGGGACCAATGTGTGAAACCGGGACAATCCCGGTCAAACCGGAACGTATAGTAAGCCTATATATATGTAAGAAACATGCAACTTGGTGGGAAAACAATAAGAGGCTATCCAAGTATTCGAAAATAAAACTTTCCAAAGAATACTTGTTTCGATTAAAGAAAACCAAAAGTATCCATTCGTAGTAACGCTAATCTCCAATAATATAGTCAATATCATGGAGCGCAAAGCATAGATAGGCTGATCATGTTTTTTTATATGCATTTATTTAGATAGTAAGATAATAAATTATTGATGAAGCATTTGTATTATTGAGTAAATTGAGGTAATTGCATATTCGTATTTGTGTAGTAATGGGGATAATTGATTTATTTACATGATCGCATTAATAAATTATGGTTATGACATTAAAAAATATTTTTTTGAAATTATACTTATTTTGGGGCGAGAATGCAATTGAGAGCTGCGCGTGCACACCGTTACGACAGTATAAAAATAGTTACGTATCTGTGAGCTGTATACAAACGCAAGTTTTGATAGTAGAATGTATTGTCCCGTTGCCTCGGCAACGAATTTATTATTATCAGCCATTTGCAATTCCTTACGTAAACAAACGATTAAATGTCAGACTGCCGGTTGCTGCTTTTTTAAAACAGATTTAGTTGAAATGTGCAGTAATATTTATGTTCCACTATTATGACCAGAATTAAATATTAGTGTAATCTTCTTTTGATATTTTGTTGTTTAGTATTTCGTGAGGTGTTTGGGGATCAATTTCGTGATTAGGTTTTTTACACACCGCTCTTTTTATAGTATTGGGCAGTCGGTGATGACATGCCACTAATCATGTTATTACAGCGATATATTTAAAACTCTCCCTAAGGCTTATGATGTAATCATAGAAGGCACTTGGTTGAGGTTGATTGTAACTGACTGGATAGAGAGAGAGAGAGTTTGGAATAGAGATTCCTGAAGGTGGGTTGTACTAACAGTTTTAGCGCTACATTAGATAAGTGAATAGCATACTTATGATATACATGATATTTATTTTTATCGTGCCATCCCCTAGTGGAGGTCGGCCACTATTAGAGTAATCTTTGATCTGTCATCTGCTACCCAAAACAATTTGTTGGAGCTGCATTCTTGCATTTTTTTGTCAAATTAATTTCAAATCGTAAAGTGTCATGTTGGCTAAAGTAAATCTGAAGGTGCAGTTATTTAAATGATTGGTTTAAGTATTCTTTTTTTTTAGCTTCACTTTCATCTATTGAGGTTCCGTTTTTTATAGATTACAGAAAAAGATTTCCTTAAACAACTTTGGTTTGTATTCAATTTAATTTTGATAATATTTTAAATTATAAATAATATATTTTGTTCTATTTTTTCAGCAACTTTAACATTAAATTTGACCTTCACTGCAAGAAGAAACAATGCAATTCAAAATTGACACCTATGAATTTGTGATATAATTTTTCTTACCATGATCCGATTTTTTTATCGGTTAATGCGAATATTTTGTATCGAATAGTTTAATATCATTAGTCATTAAAATAGATAATAATATTATAATATCGACAGTAAATCTCATACCGGATGTTGTGAATAAGAACGTTTTGTAAAACAATAAATAAATCAGCCTAGTTTCGCGGCAAATTTAACCGGTTTTAAATATAGTTTACAATACCTACATTCATTATTTTGTCAATGGAATATTTCAAAATAATATACCTTCTGAATTTAATCTTGAAATGCTGAGGTTCAGCATGTTGTATATAAGTGCACCTAATTTTCTAGAGTAGGGATAACAATCTGTTAATATATTAAAATAAGACACAATACGTCTACCAATAATTACTTAGTTTTATATAATCAGGACATACACAATATTTTTTTACGACCATGTCCGAATCTAATAAGATCATTATGGGCCTCCACATAGTAGAGGTTTGTATTAAAAGATGTTGTTTTTACGAAAAATGGATGTTAGCTACTTGCTCAACCTATTAATACCATACTCTGACTCATACACAAATTGTAGTTGCACGACTCAGGATTCGAACCTGAGACCCACGACGCTTTAGGCCATAGTGGGTGTAAATAATACAGATATTTATACTATTCAAAAAAATTTAAATGCAAATTTATTTATAATGTTATGAACGGATGATTTACTGAAAAAGTACGTAAATTTAATTGATTTATTTTTAAACAGAGATTTATTCAATTATATAACAGTGAGATAAAGTGAAAAAATTTTGAGATAAGCATGTTAATCGATTGCTGAGAGCTATTTATATCTACGTAATGAATCACTGAGGAATTACAATTTAAAAATTGTAATTCTCCACTTAAAAAAAAAATATTACTGTACTGTGTAACTTCAAACCAACAATGAAATAACTGAAAATACCAGTAGTGAAGGGTGGAGGTAGGCTTTTAAGATCCGACATAACTAGTGCACACTAAATTTTGTCAGTCAGACGTATTCGTTTTCATTGAACTAAAACTACGATGTGTAGTTAGTGTTTGTTAGTTTTTAAAATTCAAACAATCCTTAGTACATAGATAATAGTCAAAAAATATTCGTGTGTGTCTATAAAATATCTAAAATTGGTTTGGTGAGGTAAAGCTTTATGAATTTCATTTTAATAAACTAACCGACACCACCTACGAGTATCATATGTATTCTTAATTTAAAGAAAACAATAAATATATGTCTGAAAAAGTTTAGCGTGCACCATTTATATCGAATTTTATCAGCCTACCTCCACCCTTCGCCACTAGAAAATACACACTGTTAATAATGTTACAAATAATACAAAAAATCTTACCTTTATCATCTAATATAAACCATAGAAAAACACAAAACAAACATACAGTTAACGATTTAATTTGTATGAAACAAACATTAAAGTTAAATTGTTTTGAAACTAGTATTTTTTTCTTATCCCACTGTTGCTTTCAAGTAGTGACTATTTAACAATCTTTATTGAAAACGGACGAAACCGCTCTTGATTATAATATAAATATACGTGGAATAAGAATTACATATTTTGTTTTATTTTAATTAATGATAAAATGTATTTCCATGACAGTTAACACCATAAAAGAAATTCTTACATATTATCCATTTGGGTGTTAGATATTATAATAAATACATCTTTTTGTTGGACTGCCTACAAATTTTTCACTTAGTTTGCGAGCAGCGGATGATTAAGACAGTTCGAGACCTCTAGTAAGAGGCTTTTTATGTTTTGGTTTCACTTTTTTTGCATTTGACTTTTTGTACTCTAATTGCCGCCTCTTAGAGAAAGCCGCTAAATACCTACTAGAAAAAAACTTTGAAAAATAAACGCCGTCCAATGGGATACAAACCCTTATCCACTAGATTCGCACGTAAATGTTTTACCAATAATGCTCCGTGTGTTCTATATAATTATGAGGAAATTAAATAATAGTTTATATAAGTGGAAGCGGTTTTGAAGCTGGAAGTAAAAATATTGAATAAAAAATATATTTTTCAAATTTAATTAGTATTGAAAGAAACAAAGTTTAATATTTATACTTGGTATTCGTAACTTAACTTCTTATTTGGGCAATAATTAGCAATATAAGAGTACAGGTAGCATACACGCTTTGAAAAACATTAAAAAATGTTGCAATGACGTGGAAACACAATACTTACATCGGCTTAATCTTTTTGTTGTTTACTTGTCAAATTAAAATGACTTGCACTAGTTGTTAAGTGTGGATGCATAAAAACTTGACTTGTTATTTTAGTATGTGTGCGTTTCTTGTTAAATCAATTTTTCAGGGCAATAAAGTAATGTCGCATAAATTAAAAGTGGCAGCCGAGTGGACAGAGATTTGAAATTCTGTTTGTGAATCTACGTGTAGCCCGCGAACGAAGGTCACTCATTCACTTTTCACGTACAAAAAATAATCATACTGCACCAATTTGATTAGTATGGTATCGCATACACGACGAAATGTACAATGAGACTTTATCTTTTACTCAACACCACATACAAATACTTACCTAATGAGATCCAATATTTTGAAGCGCTTAGTTTCAAATCCCCCTAAAACGGGTTTCGAAAATTTTTGAGTTTGATTTGTATTTAGATTTTGACATTTTTGTTACCTAATGATGGCCAAAAATTGAATTTTAAAAAACGCTAAAAACCGTCAATACGTATGATCAAAAAATAAGGTAAATTTCAAAACCCGCTAAAATGATTGGGCGTGCTTTTCAAATACCCCTAAAATGGAAAGCCAAAATACTCTTTAGAATCTAACAAATTAAAAAATAAATACATACAGTTCACAGATTTAAAAGATATGAGTTTTTATCATTTTTCTCAAAACCACCTAAAATAGTTTTTTTCTGATTTTTCTCAGAACTACTTAAAATCGTTTAAGGGGCCTTTGAAACTAGGCGATTCTTCTTGTTTATACAAGGTTTTCATTTAATAATCAGTGATCTTTGAATACTCTTTAACGAAAGCTATAGTACTCCGGAATGTATGTCATATGATACCATTTGTATTGAACTACATAATATGTATTCATTAAATTCAGAGAATACAAAAAGCTGAAACAACATTTAATTCTCGAGTGTGGAGAAATATGAGATAAACTTAATCACATATTCAAGAATATGTTATATTCAATAATTATTCTCTTCTTGGTCGTTTCCTGGTGGTTGATAATTGTGAGGACTTTCTTATTCAGACACATTATCAGTGATCAAGACTTTCCGCCGCTTTCAGTGCTCTGCTTCTCCCAGGACAGAGTGAAGACCATCCCTGAACCATTACAGCGCGCCGATGCTTTTCCTTAGCTTTATATTTCCAGCACATCTGTATGATACACAAGGCTGCTATCGGTGGCTATTGATGGCAGTTTATCATATATATGTATTGAAGCGGTTAATTGTTACAATAAGTTAACCGTCTGAACTGTCAAAAAGTTCTATGTTTTAACTGCACCTCTCTTGGCTGTGTTAACTTTTAGAGCGAGATCTACAGTTTGACAGTATAGATGGCTTATTGTAACAATTATTATAATACTTCAATACAGAAATATGATGAACTACCCTCGATAGCCGTTGATAGCAGCCTTGTGTATGAATAGATGCGCTCCAGGCTATCCAAAACCATCAGTTTTTCCGGATTATCCATTCAAATAAAATGTAAAAAAATGCAGAATACATCTTAGACACTTCATTATCGAGAGTCGTTCTTTAATTTGAAGTCTCTAGATAATTTACTGATTCATAGTGTGTTCTATCTAGAAATATGAAGCATTTGGCGCCAATACCAATTTCAAAAGTATCAATTGACTTCCGCTCCCTTACGGGGTTCATGAATCAACACCGTATAAAATATGGATAACACAAATGTTTTGCGCAAGCATCATGTGGCAATTGAAATTATCCGATCCTTCTATAACATAAATAGTGGTAAGACATGTCGTTACATTTTACCCAAACTGTGTACACCTTTTTATGTCTGCTTCACTTCTGTCTTTTTCACTAATGGTCGATCCCAGATATATAAACTCGTCCACCGTTTCTAGGTTTTGGAGTATACTTGCTGTTGGTAAAATAATCATCAACTTGGTTGTATACATGTTAATAAGGAGGCCATATTTGCGACTCTCTTATTCTACCCTCTACTTTTATTATAAGAATAATATAAAACTCTACGTTGAAAACCTACCTATTTTCACTATTATTTCACAAGCTTTAAGAATGTTGCATTATTTATTGAAAATACATTGTTTGAAAACATATCAGAAACACACATTAATATCTTTCCAAAAAAATGTAGTTGCGGAGCGAGACACGAGTCCGCATGCATTGAATTTTCGCCAATATGCTTTACTTATTAGGCAACCAGAAAAATATCTAATCATAATGAAATTAACTGATTCCTACGCGACGTAAGTGTTTCATCAAATGTCATTCATAATATCGATTGGCGTACATAGTTCGAATTAAGGTACCGATAATATAATGTGTGTTTTTGAAGTGTTATGTATAATACGTTACTCGAACCTCCTTAAATCTCCAGCGATCTGCGACCTACAGGTCTAAAATGGTGGCTGGCGCAAGACCTGGCGATGAACCAAGGGAAATGACACCATCCTGTGCTTGTCATATGCCTCGACGTTGGGGTGTGACAGGGTGAAGTAAGTAGATAATGTTACATTCTGAAAATATTCCGTGAATAAAAGTTTAATAAAAATAATTAGCAATCACAAGTACGTACAGACTAAGATTTTGAGAAATACTTATAACAGCTAAAATAAAGGTAAGTAGAAAAATGATACTAGATTTATGGATCGATTTCTTGTATGTAGGTTTCGGAAAAATTCAAGTGTATGCCTTATGATATTGAATTATTATTTTGTCGATGTTATTATTGTAAGCTGTGGTTAATAAGGAAATCAGTACTCACCGGTGCCAACAAAATGATATTGAGCCCCCACTACTGAATTTTTACATTAAATTAGGGTAGAATGATTTGAATATAAAGCCTGTGCCATTCTACCACTGATCATAAGCAGTTTTCGCTCGAAAAGGCTCAATCAACACTACGTCAAAATGAACTCCATGGTGTGTGACATTTTATTTATAATTTATTTATTTCTTAATAATCTACATTTAAATTAAATATTATTTGCAAGTTACAAAGTTATAAAGTAAAAAAGTGAACACATTTCCGAAGTATATTAATAATTAAACGATTCATTGAAAACGATTTATTTGAGACTGCGATATATTATAAATGCCATAACAAGTGAAATAAAATACAGTGAAATTATTATTTATATTTAAATGTTTCTTTGTAAATATAGTTAAGCAATAATATATATATATATTTTGTTTCTGTTAACATTAGATAACATGAACGGGACAAATAATTTAATTAATACAATAGTTATAAATAATTACATACAGATTTCATTTATTTATGTTCTTTATTAATTATAATCAATATTAAACTACTTAAAACAATTCAATTTAATAATATTCATAATATGTCTGGAATGTATTTTTCAAAATAAACACCCTGTTACGATCAATAAGCTTACGATGACATGACTTTAATTATCTAAGAATAAGCATCTTTTTTTTGCATAATTACGTATCATTGTAAAGTTATAATTTGAACACTATTCATACAGAGCTATTCATGATTAGTTTAATTTTATTTATAGTTTAAATATTATTAATTATGTGATGTTATATTTTCAGTACGTCGCCGCATTCCTGTGCTTGGCCGCTTGCGCGTCAGCACACTGGGGAGGACATGAAGATGGTCAGTGGAAGGGAGAAGGACTTGCCGAGTCCCAAGACCATGGTAACTGGGATAATGGACATGATGGTGGTCACTACGGAGGATATGACGGAGGACACTACGGAGGCGTCTACAGCCATGGACACAACGATGATGGTCAATGGAAGGGAGAAGGTTTGGCCGAATCTCAAGATCATGGAAACTGGGGTCATGATGCCGGATATGCTGGACACTACGGAGGCGCTTATGCTAATGGTGGAGCTTACGGTCATGGTGGAGCTTATGGTCATGGTGGACATTATGCCCATGGTGCCGCTCCTCTTGGTCATGACGGAAATGTCGTAGATACCCCTGAAGTCGCACACGCTAAAGCCGCTCACTTCGCCGCCGTCTCCGCCGCTTCCCACGGAGGTCATGGAGCTTACGCCGGACATGGTGGTTATGCTCATGGTGCTTATGCCGGACATGGTGCTTATGCTCATGGACACGGACACGCTCACGGAGGATGGTAATTAATTACCTAGAACTTTCCAAAGCTCGTGTTTAAAATGACATACGCAGACGTTCATATTGACTAGTGTTAATAGTGTTATTAATTTAAAATATTGTACCTTATTTTGAATTGTCTTTCTTACTTTTCATCTTCTGTATCTATAACTGGTTTATATTCTTTTGGGTATTTTGCCAGTAAAATTTATATCTATATATATGTATGTTTCTCTGTTTCTCACATATCATTCTAACCTAGAATACAATGTATTATTATTATTGTAATATTTGTTGTATAAATGTATATATGTATAATATGAAAGCAAGTCGAAATAAATCGCAAAAATAAAACTATATTTTTTCATTTAAAATACAATCATGATACAATCATACATTTAATCAAAAATATCAAAGAATATCTTTTGTATACATATAGAGAATTACAATAATATTATAAAAGTAATTAAAACAGATACTTACTCAATTAGGTATAATGCTTAAATCAGCTGATAATTATTTGTGATTTATTTGTAACAAGATTAATTCTTGCACCTACTTTATTGGTTAGAGGTAACCTTGAGGTAAAAAATATTTTAATATAATGTACTAAATACTTAATTTAAAATATAATTTACTCGGTACTGATCTTTATGATACCAATAGGGGTGTGGTGTGGGACTTACTAAATATTTTATTAATATCTTTTAAGACAGAGAAAAGTGTAATATTATATAATTAGTTCCAATGACATTAATATGGACGAAGCATTTAGAAAATAAAATGACACTCACTTTGTGTCGGGTCTGCCGGATGGCGAAATTCATATTTTAATATCGGTATCCTACGCTCAAATGAATATTCTGCTTGCAAGCGGTCTGGCGACACCGCTGGGTCTGCCCATACAAAATTTCTGACTGTCAAGTTTCGACTCCACCGTTATTATTGTGTTACAAAATGCCAATGTGCCTAGTTAAAAATTGTAAAAAAATTCTACTACACACTCCAAGAAAGATGGGATATCACTTTTCATGTGTTAGCATTATTTATTATTTATAAAATGCCATTTTAAGATATTGATGAATGTTTATGCAATGGAATTGAATGACAGGAACCATTGGACAGTCAGTCGCCTGTGATTCGCTGGGCTCTCTTGCGTCTAATCTCCGAGAAGTCGTAAGTAACCGAGAATCTATTTCTAACGCAATGAGTCATGACACTAATACGCCATTACAATAAAGGTTATATTACTATAAATTCTCGAAGCTTGTATCGCATATTGGAAACGGATACGTCATATGGTCACGTGACATCTACCTATACATCTGTGAATGACTTTCATGCACAATTTCTCGTGCGCGCCGGGTATGAAGTGAGTTGTCCATTTAATATGTCATTGATTAGTTCACACTAATAAAACAATTGGCATTATATCCAGGGAGAATTATTGAACTCACAACATAATAATTTAGAATTGAATTTTTAACCTAATTCACTACAAATACATTCATTAAATATGATTTAATTAACAAATTTTGTTATAATGTATTTTAGTAATTATTATAGATGTCATGGGACACTGTATACTATAGGAGGCGTTAACATAGTATACTTTTGACACGTTTTTAATTTTTATTAGACACAATATAAATGCATGAAAAAGTATTACTATTATGAAGGAATACGTTTTGTAGATTAAGTAGATGTATTGTCAAAATTTCACAAGTAATACAATTGTATTCAAATGGCCAGAGAATCTGCTAAACTTTTCCGACAAATCATTTTCATCTTTGCAAACATTCTTTCGACCATGTTGTAATAAAATCATAATATGGGCCTCCACAGAGTAGGGGTTTGTATTAAAACATTTTGTTTTTACGAGATATTATTGTCAGTCACTTGTTAAACCTATTAGGTCCATAATCAAACTTATACACAAATTGAAAAACAATATATTGTGTACTAGCGAGACCCAGGCTTCGAACCTTAATTTGCTTAAACCTAAACCTTTGTACCTTAATTGCACATTACCTTAATGAAGGACTGCCAACTATTTTATATACGCGTATAATTTAATTATGTTTTTTTTTGTACGGAATAAAAATGACAGTAAATGCTGCCTTCGTCTGTTTTAAAGTTTTTGAACAAAATGACAACCGAAATAATTTATTTTTCAAAATTGTAATACCCGGCCTGACAGAAGTGGTTACTTATACCTATCTCGAAATCACTATTGTTTTCATTGATTTTATTACACATGACTAGTTATCTGGAACTACTTCCTAAAGGAGTAAATGTTGTGTGACGTGAGATTTGTTATTTGATAATGAAAAGATAAATTGCTATAGTATAAGTTTAAAATTTTGGTTTGATTATTATATAGAAATAGAATAATATGTTTTTTTTTATTCCATGTCCGTTCCTAATAAGTTTATATAGGCCTCCACAGAGTGGAGGTTTGAAAGATTTTTGTTTTTACGAGAAATGGATTGTCAGCCACTTGCTCAACCTATTAGGTCCATACTCTGACTCATACACAAATTGAAAAAACAATATGTGTACTTGCCAGATCAAGGCTTTGAACCTGGGATCCATGACTCTATAGGCCGACGCTTAAGCCTCCCGGCCATCGTGGGTGTATATGTAAGTATATCATATATATATTTAAAAAAAAGTTAATTTTTACGGTTACCATTCCAAATTTTACACCTATTTTTAAATGGCAATTTTTACATCTATCTTCTTCATTATATCTATGCTGGTCAAAAAATTGAAAAATAAACACGATAGTAAATGAAGGGATCTATTTTCTTCGAACATACATTTTCCTAATTCTATTGCAATTTGAAATTTTAACGAATATTGTAATTAAGTCGTTCTTTGAAAAATTCTTTACCTATTCTTGCATCCACTGAATCGCCATCTCGGACTTTGTTTTTAACCAAATTTTTTTTTTTTAAGTTCACTATTTTAATTGGCATATGTGTAGGATACCTACCGAAAATGTGACTTAAGCGCGACCCAAACTGAGGTGCATGTCACGGTGCTTGTAGCCTACAGTCACGGGCTGCCGCAACGCGAAAAAAGTGTGTAATGTCGTTGTTCTTGGTGTTTAAAATGTTATCAGACTGGTGCCTCTCATCCCGTAGCACATTTTGAACCTTTAAACGAACATTATCAGCTGGTGCCAAATCTGCCGTAATCACTAAAACAACAATGAGAGCACTTCACGTTGCACTGAACTACATCGCCACCTGCAAGACGTTTTGAAGGTTTTTGTCATATTCTTCATGGCCGCACGAATACGTGTCCTGCGGTGAACTGTTTACGTACAAATTTCCAGATACGATGTCGCGGACTATCACGTAAACTCACTGCGATAAAAATGTCTATGGTTTCGTCATTTTGCACAATATTTTGAACATGCACCATCTCGTAAATTCACTGAAGAATGACACTGATGAAGAGTGCCTACTATAATGTAAAAGTAATTTGAATTATTATTAATATTGATGCTAATTTTAATTCATTTTAACAGTTTGTACGTGTGCGTACGTTATAATACATGCGGCATGACATTCATAGATAAAAGAACCCAACCTGCAGGCCATAGATAATAGACAACATTATCATAGAAAATACATAGTGCCAACTGCTAAAAACAAAAGAACGTGATTTTGACATAACATTCGAAAAGTGCACCGCAGTACGTGAAATATGAGTTCGTATAACATTTTATCAAATGACGAGTTCTTCGTTGAACATTTTAGCCTGGAATACATTTGTACGTATGCTACAACATGTGGCGCTAGTTTGCTGTTCCAATTAGATTTAATATGAATTTTATGAGATGTCTTTACTAGGTTAGGTTAGGTTAGGGTAAATCTAATTGGGTTAATCAAACAGTACTATTTGCAAACTATCGCCGCATTTTGTAAGATACGCACAAATGTATTCCACGGTGAAATGTTCAACGAAAAACTCGTCATTTGATAAAATGTTATACGAACTCATGTTTCACGTACTGCGGCGCACGAATAAGTGTCCCACGATGAACTGCATACGTACAACTTTCATGTAACCCCGCGAAATGCATCTTAATGTGATTCCCGCTTTAATATTATAATTATTCTCCATTTAAAGAATTTGAGAACATTACATTTTAAATTATATACTACACCAACAGATTCATATATAACAAAATAGTACATTGATTTGTTTTATTACCACGTAGCTTATGCGAACGTTTTTACATACAATCTACCAAATACGATTAAGGTTTTATCTACATGGCTTCATTTATTAATGAACAATGTTTTATTATTTTCGGTAAGACAACAAATGAATTATCAATGCTACAGAATTGGTTAGTAAATACATATATTATATGTATTCATAAAAGTTTCAAGTGTGTGTTCTATGATATTAAAAAATGTGTTGTTATTATTGTGAGGTGTTATTAATAAGGAAATCAGTACTCACCGGTGCAACCAAATGGTATTGAGCCCCTTCTACTCGACTGCAGTTTTAGATTGGGGTGAATTATTTTGAATATAAAGCCTGTGCCAATCTATTTTTGATCATAAGCAGTTTTCGCTCGAAAAGGCTCAATCAACACTACGTCAAAATGAACTCCATGGTGTGTGACATTATAATTAATAATTTAATATTATATAATAGCATCATTTTTCATTTTTCAATAATTGAATTTGTAATACAAAATTTATTTAAAAATATTCGGTGAAATTATTGTTCAAGGCTATCGTAGTTTTATATTCAAGATATTCTATTTGTTTTTATTACTTTTCCATAAACAATGTGAACAAATACTTTATAATAGAGTGAAAGTTTAGTTTTATTGATGCTGTGGGCAACCCCCGTATTCCAATGCGTAAGGCATTGTCTCATCACACCTTGGGTTATTGGTTCAATTAACATTATTCTGTAAACATAGAGCAATGACATTTTTGTAATAGTAAATATAATTTTAAATCGTTTAATATATTATATTTAGTGTAAATATTAATATATGATGTTATATTTTCAGTACGTCGCCGCATTCCTGTGCTTGGCCGCTTGCGCGTCAGCACACTGGGGAGGACATGAAGATGGTCAATGGAAGGGAGAAGGACTCGCCGAGTCCCAAGACCATGGTAACTGGGATAATGGACATGATGGTGGAAACTACGGAGGACATGACGGAGGACACTACGGAGGAGTTTACAGCCATGGACACAACGATGATGGTCAATGGAAGGGAGAAGGTCTGGCCGAATCTCAAGATCATGGAAACTGGGGTCATGATGCCGGATATGCAGGACAATACGGAGGCGCTTATGCTCATGGTGGAGCTTACGGTCATGGTGGAGCTTATGGTCATGGTGGACATTATGCCCATGGCGCCGCTCCTCTTGGTCATGACGGAAATGTCGTAGATACCCCTGAAGTCGCCCACGCTAAAGCCGCTCACTTTGCCGCTGTCTCCGCCGCTTCCCATGGAGGTCATGGAGCTTACGCCGGACATGGTGGTTATGCCCATGGTGCTTATGCCGGACATGGTGCTTATGCTCATGGACATGGACACGCTCACGGAGGATGGTAATTAATTACCTGAAACTTTCCAAAGCTGGTGTTTAAAATGACATACGCAGACGTTCATATTGACTAGTGTTATTAATTTTAAATATTGTACCTTATTTTGAATTGTCTTTCTTACTTTCCATCTTCTGTATCTATAACTGGTATATATTCTTTTGGGTATTTGCCAGTAAAATTTATATCTCTATATATGTATGTTTCTCACATGTCATTCTGATCTGGAATACAATGTATTATTGTAATGTTTGTTGTATAAATGTATATATTATGTATAATATGAAAGCAAGTCGAAATAAATCGCAAAAAGAAAACTACATTTTTTTCATTTAAAATACAATCATAAATTTAATCAAAAATGACAAAGAATATCTTTTGTATAATGATAGAGATTTACAATAATATTATAAAAGTAAATAGAACAGTTATGCAATCAATTATGTATAATGCTTAAATCAGCTGAAAATAATTTTTGATTGTAGATTTATTTGTAACAAGTTTAATTCTTGTACTTTATTGGCCAGAAGTTCGTTACCTTGGCGTAAAAATGATTTTAATCTACACTACAATAACAATATTATAACTACCGAAAAACGCGTCGACATTCGACAATGTAACATAACCTCAAAAGTTGACAGATATGGAATAATTGATTTTATAACCATAGACATTTCTCCCTTTTCCCAAGATTCAAACTGACATTCCTCCTTATTAGTCTGTATAGGAAAATTGGATATTAGAATCATGATACAATCGTAAAATAAATATAATCAAAAATTTCAAAGAATACCTTTTGTATAAAGATAGAGAATTACAAAAGTAATTAAAATATGTACTTACTCATTTACGTATAATGCGAAAATCAGCTGAAAATTATTTTGATTGTAGATTTATTTGTAACAGAATTACTTGTTGTGCTTTATTTGTCAGATGATACCTTGAGGTACCTAATAATTATTTTAATCTATACTACATAAGTACTTAATTTTATAATAAAATTTATTCGGTACTGATAATTATGATAGCAATAGGAGTGTGGTGTGGGACTTACTAAATATTTTATATATATCTTTTAATACAGATAAAAGTGTAATGTTATATAAGTCCACACTAATAAGGAAATACGCACTACATCCAGTGAGAATTAAACTCACAAGATTTTACTTTAGAGTTAATTTTTTAACTACTACACTACAACCTATACCCTTTAAAATATGATATTTGTTATTTTTGTATTTAGAATAGCTGATGTCATGGGAGACTGTATTTTATGAAATGAGTGAACATCATATTATTATACTCTTGACATATTTTTAATTTTTATAATATACACTATAAATGCACAAATAAAAACGTTTTATCAAGGAATACGTTTTGCATACTAAGTAAATGTAGTTCAAGTTTTCAGAAGTAATAGAAATTCAAGTGGCCAGAATATCTGTTTAAATTTTCCAACAAATCGTTTCCATCTTCCAAACATTAATTGCATATTACCGTAATGAAGCACCGCTAACTATACTTATATATTTATAATTTAATTATGAATATTTTGTTCAGTATGGAATACAAATGACAGTAAATGATACTTTTGTTTTGAAGTTTTTGAATAAACTGACAACTAAAATAATTTACTTTTCAAAATTAGAATATCCGGCCTGACAGAAGTGGTTACATGTATATCTGAAAATACTCACCATGGTTTTAATAAATGACTAGTTATCCGGAACTACTTCCTATATGAGTAAATGTGGTGTTATGTGAGATTTGTTATTCGATAATGAAAAATTAAATTTTATAGTATAAATTAAAAATTTTAGCTTGGTTATTACAGAGAAGTAGAATAACAATATATATGTAAGTATATCTTATTTTTTTTTTGTAAATAAGTCGATTATTATGGTTACCATTCCCAATTTACATGTATTTTTTATATGGAAATTTTTACATCTATATTCTTCTTCTTCATTAATACATGCTGGCCAAAGAAGTGAATAAAGATTTATCATAAATCTATTGAGAAAATATACTTAAAAATGATTAAAAAGTTACCAAAAGTTATTCTGCTTCAATAATAATACCAGCATATATCTGCAGCTAGGTCCAATCGCATTGACATAATTGCATATTATGTTGATGTAATGAATTGGAATTTTTTTGAAGTATCTTATTTACCATGCCTATTCCTCTTCAATTTATTTTAGATTAGCAATAATTTATATATCGAACTAAGTTCGGAAAAAATGAACGAAAAGTCATCATAAGTAGACAGAGAAAATACATTTTATAAATTCTCAGGGCACTTAAGTTATTCTGAGAGGTTTTAAAATTCGTTGCATTAAAACTAAATAAACAAAAATACGTTTGAAAAAAGAACACTTTCTGACATTAGAGAATAAAAAGACATTTAAACGTAGCTTGTACGCAAGTGACAAAAGATGGGATTAGTATTGGTTTGTTATTTTTAATCTTCTTTAAAATAAGTTGATAGTATCCGAGTGACAGTATTTGCGACCTTCTTTTATTTTTTTAATCATGTCTAATATGAGTAGAAATCATAATAAAGCGTTTTTAAGTTAGATTGGTACATAATATTGTAAGAAAATAGTTGTATCGAAAAATACCTCTTATACGATTAACTCATTTTCTGCTGAGTAGATAATGATTTTTTAATTAGCACCTTTAAAATGCACGTTAATTACATCGATCGGCCGCCTAGTCATTACGCGCCTGGTGCGTCTTCCGCGTCCAAAGTATTAACATACAATATGACTAGCTACCCGAAAATACTACTTAGAGGTCCTAGGGGAACAAATACGGTGTGGTACCGAATTTCAAATATTTAAGTTACGAGAAAATACTTGTATCCATCAACTTTATTACATAATTTTACATTGATTTGTTTTATTACCACGTAGCTTATACGAATGTTTTTACATACAATCCACCAAGCACAATTAAAATAATATTATCTGTTTGGCTTCATTTATAATGACAAATATTTTATTATTTTCGGTACGTAAAGACAACAAATAAATTATCAATGCTACAGAATTGGTTATTGAATATATATATTCATAAAGTACAAGTGTGTGTTGTATGATATTAAAAGATTGTATTGTTATTATTGTGTGGTGTTATTAATAATGAAATCACCATTCACCGGTGCAACCAAATGATATTGAGCCCCTTCTACTAAGCTGCAGTTTTAGATTGGGGTAAATTTGTTTTGAATATAAAGCCTGTGATATTCTACAATTGATCATAAGCAGTTTTCGCTCGAAAAGGCTCAATCAACACTACGTCAAAATGAACTCCATGGTGTGTGACATAATAATTAATAGTTTAATATTATATATTAGCATCATTTTTCATTTTTCATTAATTGAATTTATAATACAAAATATATTTTAAAAAAAAATTAAGATCATGTTTGGTGAAATTATTATTCAAGGTTATCGTAGTTTTATATTCAAGATATTTTATTTGTTTTTATTACTTTTCCATAAACAATGTGAAAAAATACTTTATAATAGAGTGAAAGTTTAGTTTTATTGATGCTGTGGGCAACCCCCGTATTTCAATGCGTAAGGCATTGTTTCATCACACCTTGGATTTTTAGTCGGATTAACATTATTTTGTAACTATAAAGCAATGAAATTTTCATTATAGTAAATACAATTTTAAATCGTATAATATATTATATTTAGTGTAAATATTAATTTGTGATGTTATATTTTCAGTACGTCGCCGCATTCCTGTGCTTGGCCGCTTGCGCGTCAGCACACTGGGGAGGACATGAAGATGGTCAATGGAAGGGAGAAGGACTCGCCGAGTCCCAAGACCATGGTAACTGGGATAATGGACATGATGGTGGAAACTATGGAGGACATGACGGAGGACACTACGGAGGAGTTTACAGCCATGGCCACAACGATGATGGTCAATGGAAGGGAGAAGGTTTGGCCGAATCTCAAGATCATGGAAACTGGGGTCATGATGCCGGATATGCAGGACAATACGGAGGCGCTTATGCTCATGGTGGAGCTTACAGTCATGGTGGGGCTTATGGTCATGGTGGACATTATGCCCATGGTGCCGCTCCTCTTGGTCATGACGGAAATGTCGTAGATACCCCTGAAGTCGCCCACGCTAAAGCCGCTCACTTCGCCGCCGTCTCCGCCGCTTCCCATGGAGGTCATGGAGCTTACGCCGGACATGGTGGTTATGCCCATGGTGCTTATGCCGGACATGGTGCTTATGCTCATGGACACGGACACGCTCACGGAGGATGGTAATTAATTACCTAGAACTTTCCAAAGCTCGTGTTTAAAATGACATACGCAGACGTTCATATTGACTAGTGTTAATAGTGTTATTAATTTAAAATATTGTACCTTATTTTGAATTGTCTTTCTTACTTTTCATCTTCTGTATCTGTAACTGGTTTATATTCTTTTGGGTATTTTGCCAGTAAAGTTTATATCTATATATATGTATGTTTCTCTGTTTCTCACATATCATTCTGACCTGGAATACAGTGTATTATTAATATTCTAATGTTTGTTGTATAAATAGATATATGCATAATATGAAAGCAAGTCGAAATAAATCGCAAAAATAAAACTATATTTTTTTTACTTAAAATACAATCATGATACAATCATAAATTTAATCAAAAATGTCAAATAATACCCTTTGTGTAATGATAGAATTACATTAATATTATAAAAGTAATCAATTAGTTATAATGCTTAAATTAGCTGAAAACCATTTTTGATTGTAGATTTAATTGTAACAAGATTAATTCTTGTGCTTTATTGGCCAGAAGTTCGTTACCTTGGCGGAAAAATGATTTTAATCTCCACTACAATTACAATATTATAACTACCGAAAAACGCGTCGACATTCGACAATGTAACATAACCTCAAAAGTTGACAGATATCGGTAGAATGATTGATTTGTATGACCACAGACATTTCTCCTTTTTCCCGAGTTTCGAACTGACATTCCCCTTTATTAGCCTGTATAGGAAAATTGGAAAGTTAAATATCTCGTGACTCTCTGAATTTAAGTTATGTACACTAAAATTCGCCACCAGATGACATTTAAGTCTCAATTTCACAAAATTGATGACATTCCTATTTCTTCTCGTGTACTTACCCTTCATATACTGTTAACACGGTATTAATTTTTATAGTAGCCACTGTAAATACACGAATAGGTATTATTATAATCAAGGAATACGTTTTGCAAAATAATTAGTAGATGTAGTGTCAATATTTTATAAGAAATACAATTGTTATTCAAGTAACCAGAATATGAACTAAAATTTTCCAACATATTGTTTTCATCTTTGCATACATAAATTATTACACAGTACCTTAATAAAGCACTGCCAACTGTTATACATATTATGCACGTATAATTTAATTGTGAACATTTTTTGTACGGAATACAATTATTAATGTCAGAAAATGCTTCCTTCGTTTGTGATTTTAAACAAACTGAAAACTGAAATAATTTATTTTTCAAAATTGGAATATCCGGGCTGATAAACGTATTTTATAATACAATATCTTAAAATATGTATTACCTATAATTTTAAATGATTTTAATATGCGTGACTAGCTGTCCAGAACTACTTCCTATGAGAGTATATGGTGTGTCGTAAAATTTGTTATTTGATAATGAAAAATAAAATTCATATAGTATATATTTCAAATTTTGGTTTGAATATTAAATAAAAGTACAATAATATCCACGCATATCTTATTTCTTTATAAATAAGTAAAATAAAAAACATTAAATTTTCCCACTTAGGCGGCTTTCCGGATGGAGTGCGTAAGGCGCTGGTCTTCCATCCGGGAGCTCTGTGTTCGACTCGGTAAGGACACAATATATTTATGTAATTTTCTCAAAGCCTGGGTGTTTAAGATGGTTCAAAATTACTAACAATCACATTGTACGAAAAATAAACGACATGGTTTTTGTATTTACACATTTATACTATAGAATAACTTTATTACAATATTACATAATACTTTTTTAATAATATTTATTTGTTTCTAAATGTCATGTTGTGAACGTCTTAAACTTATAATTTGTAATGTCCACAATATGTAAAATAAATTAAAATTGAAATTGAAATTGAAAAAAATAATATAAAAAAAAACCTTTCCTACTTTAAATATTGTATTTTTGTTATAATATGGCAATTTTAATGTTTATGATGGCCAAAATATTATGAAAATGTATCATAAGTCGGACTGAGAAAATATATTTAAAAATTACTGAGGGCATCCAAGTTATTCTGTTGGACCAATAATACCATCACATACTCGCAGGTAGGTCTAATTATTTTTATATACATAATTGCATATTACCTATATTTATTAAGTGTATTTGATTTTTTATTGATTTTAGAATTAATACGTAGCACATACACAAAAATACGTTTAAAAATTACACTTTCTGATATATACATACAGATCTACAAACTTATCTGTAGAATGGCCAAAAATGGAACTACGAACAACCAAAGGACGCCATTTTGAAAATTTCATTCGAATGTCAGATTTTGTCCAGTTACGAGTCTTGATTGGATAGTTTTCGACAGTGTCTCCCCCATTCCATTATTCAGATAAGTTTGTAGGTCTGTACAGGTAGTTTGTACGCAAGTGACGAAAGATGGATTGGTATTCATTTGTTATTTTTAATCTTCCATAAAATAAGCTGATAGTGTGCGAGTGACAGAATTTGCGACCTTCTTATGTTTTTTTTAAAATCTTGAATAATATGAGAAGAAATCAAAATAATGCATTTTGAATTTGGAATGTTAGAAGCATAAAATTATAAAGAAAAATAATATATCGGAAAATACCCTTTACACGTTTAATATAATACATGACTAGCTTCCTGAAACAACTACCTTTGGGAGTAAATATGGTGAGGTACAGGATTTTAAATACATGTACCATGCCCATTCTACAAATGAATATATTATTACAAATTGACAAAGAATATACTTTTAATTCATTAGCTTTTCAGGTTAAAAATCCGTCTGGAATTCAAGTAGAAATCTATTTTTGAAAGAAAATAAACATGCAAGTAAATGTAGGTATTTGAGTCAATGATAAATTTTCCTAATCTATATATATAAAACAAAGTCGAGTTAGTTACACCATTTATAACTCAAGAACGGCTGGACCGATTTTTATAATCTTTGATTTGTTGGATTTGTCTCCACCCCGAATAGCAGAATAACTATTAAAACATTGGATAAATCACTGAAAAAATAAATTATGAAGAAAATTCATTTTCTCATACATTTTGAACAATGAACCTCGCCATTCGAAAATAAAAGAAAATCACAAAAAAATGAAATCCGTATACAACGCCATCTCTGATACATGACAGAAACAATTAACAAGAAACAAACAAACAAAAGAAAGTATGAACATGGCGTTTTTGACAGTTGATTCAGTTCAGCCTCAGATAATACCGAAAGACTTTGTTGTAGACAAATAGCGATTTTGATGGTGATTTTCAAACTATAAGTTGCCTTCTAAAATGTTCACTTTGTGAAGTTATCAAATTTGTGAATGTGCGCGTATCAATAATTGCTTTATTATGTAATTTTGAATTGTGTGATTAATTTTCCAGTGTTATTTACATTGCCGCAAGCCAGAAGATCTAATCTATCTATCTATATAAAACAAAGTTGGGGTAATTACACCATTTATTTTATAACTCAAAAACGGCTAGACCGATTTTTATGATCTTTAATTTGTTGGATTTGTCTCCGCCCTGAATAGCAAAATAACTATTAAAACATCAGACAAATTCACGGATAAAGAAATTATGAAGAACATTAATTTTCTTATACATTTCGTATGAAACGGCTTTTTTGATGATGTCTATTGATGATATAGAACTGATTGACTGGTTTCGATGAATTTTTTTTATTCGTATCGGCCTCGAAAAGCTTTCTCGCGCATTGGAAAAGTAAGAAAATCACAAAAAATCCGTATACGCCGCCATCTCTAATATATGAGTATTGCAATTCAGTAAAGTACATCAAATACATCTGCAAATATGTCACCAAAGGCAGCGATATTGTAGTTTTTGGCGTTCAAACTCCCAATACCAACGATGAAATCACACACTATCAAGTTTGTCGATATGTGAGCTGCAATGAAGCAATTTGGTGTATTTTCTCATTCCCCAATTATGAACGTCATTCCACTGCTGTACATTTGGCGGTGCATCTGGAGAATGGTCAACGAGTTTATTTTAATGCATCGAATGTTGCTCAACGTGCTGTAACACCTCCAGCGACAACATTGACCAGTTTCTTTTCAATTTGTCAAAGCGATCCGTTTGCACGAACGTTGTTCTACTCTGAGATGCCACGTTATTACACTTGGAACGCTTCATCGAAGAAATTTCAACGTTGGAAGCAAGGCGATGCGGTTCCTGATCATCCGGATGTGCATTCTAATGATGCTCTTGGTCGCATTTACACAGTTCATCCGAAGAATGACGAATGCTTCTACTTGCGGTTGTTGATGGTAAATGTTTGTGGGCCGACATAATTTGAATCACTTCGAACTGTCAATGGTGTAGTGTGTCCAACATTTTGTGCTGCATGTCAACAGCTCAATTTGCTTGAAAACGATATTCATTGTGACATGAAAATCGCTGTAGCAATTGTTTCTGCATCTCCAAGTCAGATACGCACATTATTTGCTATCATTATTTCGACATGCTTCCCATCAAATCCACCTGAACTGTGGAACAAGTACAAGGATGACATGTCAGATGACATTTTACATCAAATTCGTGTCAGTTCAGAGAATCCCGATCTCGAAGTGAATGAGGAGATACATAACCAGGCTTTGCTTTTGATCGAAGACATGTGTTATCTCATGTGCGGCAGTTTGCTATTTTTCCTCGATGCGCCTGGTGGAACTGGGAAGACATTTCTCATGTCATTGATTTTGGCCACTGTTTGTGCGAGATCCAAAATTTCTGTAGCAGTTGCTTCTTTTGGGATAGCGGCCACGTTGTTATAAGGATGCCGAACGGCTCATTCAGCGTTGAAATTGCCGTTAAACCTTCAAACGACTGAAACACCGACAAGCAGTATTGCGAAACACTCAGCAATGGCCAAAGTTTTGGTAGCAAGTAAAATCATCACCTGGGATGAATGCACAATAGCGCACAAATGCGCATTGGCAGCACTCAATCGAACTATGAAAGATCTGCGCAATTACTCAAGATGTTTTGGTGGCGCAATGATTCTACTATCTGGCAATTTCCGCCAAACACTACCAGTCATTCCAAGATCGACCGCTGCCGATGAAATGAACGCTTGCCTCAAATCATAGACTCTGTGGCGCTATGTGAAGAAACTTCAGCTGACGACAAACATGCGAGTTGCATTGCTAAACGATCCATCTGCCGAAAATTTCTCCACGCAATTGCTGACTATCGGTAACGGCCGTGTTCCTGTCGATGAATCGAATGGATTGATTTCGTTTCCGCTGAATTTTTGAAATTTCGTCTCAGCGAAGGACGACCTCATCAACAAAGTGTTCCCGAATGTCATTGCTAACCACATAAATCACAATTGGTTGAGTGAACGAGCAATTTCTGCGGCAAAGAACAAAGATGTGGATCACTTAAACTTCACAATTCAAAATCAAATCGTTGGTCCAATGCATTCCTTCAAATCTATCGACTGTGTAATAAACGAAGACGAAGCAACCAACTATCCAACTGAATTTTTAAACTTATTGGATCTGCCTGGCTTGCCACCGCACAATTTACAACTGAAGATTGACTTAGTAGTTATCATGCTTCGAAATCTGAACCAACCAAAACTATGTAATCTATATCATTTTGATTTGATTTTTGCACATTTATTGAACTTAATTCATTTTGAGTATTTTAATTCAGCTTAAGGAGGAGACGCATGCCAGCAGAGAACCTAGCGGAAATATACGAAGCTTGCAATTTGAGATTTTTTTTTGATAATTTACAATTTCAACTATATTATTTAATAAATATGTATCCGAAAACATTAATAAGATTTTTTATTTTTTTTTAAACTTAAAGATAAACTTACAATTGTAAAAAAATGTAATAAAATGTGAATTCGTTGCAGGGTCAAATCTTATTATTGCATTATATTTTATGCTCATAATTATCATTAAAATTTAGTTTATTAAGTTTTAGATTTTATGTGGTGTAGATTTTTGACTAATTCATCGTTTTAATATTTTTTATATATATTTTAAAAAACATCGATTTTTATAAAAATATAAATGTGTATAACTTGAAATCCTTTTTATTTATATCAACTCAAGCTTCAATATTGTGACCGTGCCTAAAATGAAATTTGATATAAATAAAAAGGATTTCAAGTTATACACATTTATATTTTTATAAAAATCGATGTTTTTTAAAATATATATAAAAAATATTAAAACGATGAATTAGTCAAAAATCTACACCACATAAAATCTAAAACTTAATAAACTAAATTTTAATGATAATTATGACCATAAAATATAATGCAATAATAAGATTTGACCCTGCAACGAATTCACATTGTATTACATTTTTTTACAATTGTAAGTTTATCTTTAAGTTTAAAAAAAAAATAAAAAATCTTTTTGATGTTTTCGGATACATATTTATTAAATAATACAGTTGAAATCGTAAATTATCAAAAAAAAATCTCAAATTGCAAGCTTCGTATATTTCCGCTAGGTTCTCTGCTGGCATGCGTCTCCCCCTTAAGATTATTGATTCTGAGGCGGTACGAAGTTCGCCGGGTCAGCCAGTTCTATATAATTTTCAAAATTTATATTACTATATATGTCTTTTTTTGACAAATTCTTTACATTTTTTTCCACTCCTTCCACTCCGCCATCTTGCACTTGCTTTTTAACAAAAGATAACATATTTTTTGTTAAATTTCATAGATAACTGTTTTAATTTTGCATTTGAGTAAGATAATATGTACTTACAATTATTTATTATTAAATAATATTATAGTTATTCTGCGTTTGAATGAGAGAATATTACATTTTAAATTATATAAATTATATTACATAATAATATACCAATGTATTCATAATATTGTATTATAACATGATAGTAAATTGATTTGTTTTATTACCACGTAGCTTATGCGAATGTTTTACATACAATCTACCAAACACGATTAGGGTATTATCTATATGGCTTCATTTATTAAAGACCAATATTTTAATATTTTCGGTAAGTAAAGACAACAAATAAATTATTAATGCTACAGAATTGGTAAGTAAATACATATATTATATGTATTCACACATGTACAAGAGTATGTTGTATGATATTAAAACATTGTAATGTTATTATTGTGAGGTGTGATGAATAAGGAAATCACTACTCACAAGTGCAATCAAATGATATTGAGCCCCTTCCACTCAACTGCAGTTTTAGATTGGGGTGAATTATTTTGAATATAAAGCCTCTGTCACTCTATTTTTGATCATAAGCAGTTTTCGATCGAAAAGGCTCAATCAACACTACGTCAAAATGAACTCAATGGTGTGTGAAATTTTAATTAATATATTAATATCAATAGCAACATTTTTCATTTATTGAATTTGTAATCCAAATATTTAAAAAAAAGTGTACATATTTTTTGTGATCGCCGGATATCAATACCAAGTGGTGATCATATTTGGTTAAATTATTATTCAAGGCTATCGTAGTTTTATGGAGAAGATATTTTAGTTGTTTTTTAATATATTCCCATAAACAATGTGAAAATTTACTTTTATTGATGTTATTGGGTTTTTGGTTCCAATAAAATTATTCTGTAGACATAGAGAAATTTTTATAGTAGAATAATGTATAATTTTACGTTGTTTAATATTATATACTTAGTGTAAATGTTATCTTTTCAGTACGTCGCCGCATTCCTGTGCTTGGCCGCTTGCGCGTCAGCACACTGGGGAGGACATGAAGATGGTCAATGGAAGGGAGAAGGACTCGCCGAGTCTCAAGACCATGGTAACTGGGATAACGGACATGATGGTGGATACTACGGAGGACATGACGGAGGACACTACGGAGGAGTTTACAGCCATGGACACAACGATGATGGTCAATGGAAGGGAGAAGGTCTGGCCGAATCTCAAGATCATGGAAACTGGGGCCGTGATGCCGGATATGCTGGACACTACGGAGGCGCTTATGCTCATGGTGGAGCTTCCGGTCATGGTGGACATTATGCCCATGGTGCCGCTCCGCTTGGTCATGATGGAAATGTCGTAGATACCCCTGAAGTCGCCCACGCTAAAGCCGCTCACTTCGCCGCCGTCTCTGCCGCTTCCCACGGAGCTCATGGAGGTCATGGAGCTTACGCCGGACACGGTGGTTATGCCCATGGAGCTTATGCCGGTCATGGTGCTTATGTTCATGGACATGGACACGCTCACGGAGGATGGTAATCAATTACCTATAACTTTCCAAAGCTCGTGTTTAAAATGACATACACAGACGTTTATATTGACAAGTGTTATTTTTTTTTTTTTTTTTTGAATATTGTAACTTATTTTGAATTGACTCTCTAACTTTTCATCTTCTGTATCTATAACTGGTTTATGTTTTTTTGTTATATAATTTATATATTTTTTCATTTTTCTTACATATACTTCTGGCCCTGAAAACAATGTATTATTTACGATATTATATTATGTTGTGTACATATATAGAAAAGCATGTCGAAATAAATCGCAAAAATTAAACTGTGTTTTGAATATAATTTGTGAATATAATAATATATGCTTACACAAATTTGTCAAAAAATACCTTCACATATTATTATTTAGATATTTCTGTAATATGTTATAAATATAATGACAAAAAATAATTGGCAATAATAATTAAATTACCTGCATATAGGTACATCTTCTTGGCGATTCATTTCTGTGCTCTGAAATATATTGACCAGAGGTTGCACTGAGATAAAAGTTAAGTTAGTAATACATATATAATATAAGTGTAAATAAAATATAATATTAATATTATCGACCGAAGGTACTTAAATACATTAGAATTTAAATAAAATATATTTAATTAATATAATTTAGATTAAAAAAACACCGTTATAATGAGTCAAAGCATTACGTCAACAGAGGCAACAATTTTCTTTTTTTAATACATCGTAGGTTTTCGTAGTGACAGAGGTGGCTTCATATGATAAAAAGAGAAAGCCGTCACGTCTTTGGATGGTTAGGACACACATTTCATCGCAAATACATAACTTACTGTTTAAAACTTAAATTGTCTAATATGGGATAAACGGGTGCCTTCCCTTTAGCGAGAGTGTATTATCTAAAATGAAATTTATCAATAAAATGGCGTAAACAATTATTGGAGTTTTAAATAAACTTGGTAGAATCTAGAGGCATTAACGTCAAGTTAAATCATATTTAATTTAATATCCAATATAATAGTATGAAGTTACGGTATCCCGGCTTGGCAGTAATGCTAATTCACCCTCCCATGAATCCTAAAACAGTGCACAAATACTTGTCAGATAACAATACTTTAGACAGAGATTAATTATAGACAAAAATGAGAAAATAACGTCAATTATTTATACATTCCTTCGTATGTGTGGCAGAACGGTTGTAATTACTTTCTATCATAATTTAACACATTCAGTAAATGACTTATTTTGAGAACTTGTTGAATATTTCTTATTTTAAACCATAATGTTTAGTTGAAGAATATTTTTAAGTTATCCTGAAGTCTATATGGTGTGATTTTATCTTTACTTTACGTAATAAATATACACTTAAATTATTAAAAAAATTAACTTTAAATAGGTACTACGCTTAGATAATCTTTCACATTATGTGCGGTATTTAGTTGTAAAACGATAATAAAAAAACAAATAAAATTTATTTAATATCAAAGCATAACCAGACCAATATAAAATAGTTTCACATTTTTTCCGGTGGGTTTTGGATTATATATCGCTGTGCCGAAATGAATAATGATAAAATCCTGATTTGCTTAAATCCCGAAGGCCAGATGTAGAATGCCAAAATTCCAAATGGTCAAAATCCTGAATGGCCGAAATTCCGATAGGTGGAATTTCGAATGCCAAAATGTTAAATGCTAGAATCCTAATGGCCAAAATTCGGAATGGCCAAAATTCCTAATTCCCGAAACCCCGATGATTGAAATCCCGAATTTATAAAGTTTTGAATGACCGAAACCCCCATTTTATAAAACTCTGAAAGTCGAAATCCCAAATAGTCGAAAAGTTTCGTACCTTTTTCAACGTTAAATTCCAAAATTCCGGAGCCCTAAATTCCAAATTCAAAAAATTAGAATTACCCACAGTTCAGTTCAGTACATAGTTCTGTGCCGATATCCTGATTACTTAAATCCTGAAAACCAAAATCGCTTCGGCTGAAATCTTGAATGATTAAAATTCTAAATTGAGCTTTAAATAGACGCAATTCTGTTGGCCGAAACCCTGAATACCAAAATACCGAAATCACGAAAAATAAGATTTGAAGTAGGTATCTTCTTCTTCTTCTTTCACCCTGTCACGTCCCAACATTGGAGCAAAGGGCAATCACAAGTTGGCGCTACTTCCCTCGGTCCATCGCCAACTCCTGTGCCTCCCGCCATGTCAGACCTGCAGCACGTAGGTCACTTTTGTAGCATCGCTGCAGGGTGAGGGAGAGCCGGCCACGGCAACGGAACCCTTGAGGCTGTGCCACAAGGGTACGAAGTGCCGCACTCTTTGGCGGCATCCGGAATACATGTCCCAGCCACGTAATTCGTCTCTTTGTGATAACTTCAATCACCAAAGGCTGTTGTGTCTGCTCACGAACTCGGGTGCTTGTAACGCGGTAGTACCAATGTACCCCTAAGATTCTGTGGAGACATCGATTCTCAAAGCTCAAAAACCGAGACTCTTGAAGCTTAGTAAGATGCCATGTCTCACAGCCATACAGGAGCACAGGTAGCACGCACGCGTTAAACAAACGACATTTGGTCCTCACAGAATATAGCCTTGACCTCCATGCGACTTCAAGTTGGTTGAACGCAGAGCCCGCCACACCCATGCGGATTCCAAGCTCACTAGAAATACCACCATCATCGGCAACCGTGGCACCCAAGTATTTGAATCTGGAGACCAGCTCGACGGGCAGACCAGAAACCCGCAGAGGAGTGTCAGCGTCAATGCAAGCAGCACTGCACATGGATTTGGTCTTAGCGGCATTCAGATGAAGACCCACACGCATCGAGTTCGCGGCTAGCCTGTTCACGGTCACCTCCAACCTTTCGATCGTCGAGTCAAACACGACTGCGTCGTCTGCATACTCCAAGTCGCACAGTCTTTCTTCGCATAGATCGCTTGTGTCATCATGATGTAGGCGTATCCCACTGTCGGGGCAAACCGTCTTACGCATTATGAAATCCATCATGATGATAAAAAGAAAGGGCGCAAGTACACATCCTTGCTTGACTCCTGACGTGATTTCAAAAAGGTCAGAGGATGTTCCGGCTGCTCTCATGCGACACTCTGTATTGGTGTAGAGAGCACTTATCACGGCGACCAGTTTCCGTGGGACACCATAGCCTAGCAGAATTTGCCATAGAGATTCACGATGAGGACTGTCAAATGCCTCTTCATAGTCCACGAAGCAGCAGGCGACAGGTATATTCATCTCTTGGTACTGTTGCAAGAGGCATCGGAGAGTTGAAATATGCTCTGAGCAGGACTTTCCCGGGACAAATCCACTCTGCTGCGCACGAAAAACATCCAGCATGGGACTTCTAATCCTGTACAGGAGAATCTGCGCCAACACCTTCCCGGGAACGCTGAGGAGAGTGATTCCTCTGTAATTATTACAGTCTTGTGGGTTACCCTTTTTGTGCAGAGTAACAACGGTACCATCCCTCCAGGCTTTGGGGCACTGCTCCCTTTCCCACACCTCGCGCAGAAGGTCACACAAGGACGGCAATACAGCGCTTAGTCCGCAGAGCAGAAATTCTGCATGGATGCCATCATCTCCAGGAGCTTTCCTGCGCTTCAGTCTTTTGACAATCTCTTTAACTTCAGCAGTTGTTGGAGGATCTTTGCAGAATCCCGATGCAGTAGTGATTCCGAGGGCGGTGATCTCCGACGGAATATCGAAGGGATGCAATGGAGGTGAGCGATTCAGGACATCACTGAAATGTTGGCGCCATAGCTCCTGGAACTTTGCAGGTTCAGTGACTGTCACTCCGTCAGAGTTGCGTAATGCAGTGACCACTGGACGTTTCCTACCGCAAATTGCTCTGGTGATGCGGAAGAGAGCACTTGAATTATTCTTGCAGGCAGCAGATTCCGCATCTCGAATGAGGTCATTCAGGCGTCGGCGCTTATCGCGGCGGGCAGAACGCTTTACCACGCGGTCCATTGTCTGGTATTCCGCGCTGCGCTGTAGGTCGTATGTACCATTGTCTCGCAATTCTTTCAGGAGCTTCCTCTTCTCAATCATCTCCCATGTATGAGGTGACATCCAGGCCAGCCTGTGCGTATGCCGCTCTCCTAAAGCAGTAGTTGAAGAGCTCATTATAGCATCCCGGAATAATATCCATTTTCCTTCCAAGGGATCCGAGTCGATGGAAGCCGTGAGAGTTCGAGCATCATATAAGCGCTTCTGCAGCTCCAGCTTATAGGTTGCACGCACACGGGTACTTTTCAGTTTTTCCACATCAAGTCTGACCGTCCTTTTGGGTTTTGGGACTCGTTTGAGGTCTATACGGGATTTCCCGACCAAGAGTTCATGGTCTCTGTGGATGTCTGCACCTCTATATGTCCACACGTCTAGCAGTTCATGCCGGTATTTCGCTTTGACCAAAATGTGGTTGATCTGGTTTCTTGTATTACCGTCTGGCGATGTCCATGTATATTTGTGGATGGTCTTATGTGGGAAAAGACTACCACCAATCACAAGACCATTCATTGAGGCAAAATCTACCAGACGGGAACCATTATCATTCATTTGGCCAAGACCATGTTTTCCCAGCACAAAGGGTCCACGCAAGGGGTCAGATCCTACTTTGGCATTTAGATCACCAAGGATAACTGCATGATCACAGCTGGGGATATTTCCAGCGGCTTCCGCCAAACTTTCGTAGAATGTATCCTTATCTGCATCGCTAGCAGCTTCTGTGGGAGCATAGCACTGCAGAAAAGTGATGGAGCCCGACTTGGTCTTGAAAGTAGCACGGAGTAGACGTTCGGAGATAGGTTCCCAGCTGGTGAGGCACTTGCAAGCTTCCTTGGACATCAGCAATCCGACTCCACTACGTCGCAATGTGGCTTGTCCGGAGTACAGTAGACGAAACCCACGAATAAACTTCTCACCAATGCCAGTGAGTCGACACTCACTGATCCCGAGAACATCTAACTTGTATTGAGAAAGTATTTCTGTTAGATGCTCGGCCTTTCCAGGGGCATAAGTATCTACATGGTAAAATATCTTCAAATACATTATCAAAGATTTCAACTTATTTTCATTCGGATTTTGGCATTAAGGATATCGACTTTAGAGATATTGGCCAATAGGGATTGCGGCAGCGCTCGAAATGGATTTTTTTACGAACCGGACCGCCCGATAATTTTACGAAAATATTAATATAGTTATCTAATTCAATGTGTATTTTATATAGACGAGTGTCTTAGAATGTTTATTATATAGCATATCTAGCTTATACGGTTAAATTAATATTTCCACGAGACCGAGCGATAAATTGGGAATTTTATGAACCGGAACGGCGCTCTGGTGTGCTCCGGGCCATTTCGAGCCCTGGATTGCGGCCAATTAAGATTTTTGTTTTCGTCTTTCATAATTTTGAACCAAATCACAAAATTAATAACAAAAAAAAGCCATGTTTACTTTATTTCTGAAAGAAATATTTATCTAATATATAGATATACATAATATGGTGTACTTTCATCATATCATACAAAATCCCGAGAGATAATACCTTCCGCTTTTAATTAGAAAAGAATTCTGCTAGAAAAGGTCCTGAAAGAAGAAAAACATCCTAGCTGAAGAATCTTAGATACTGGTTTGACCTCAGCACTCAGTGACAGACAAAACGTTAATATGTGTTTTTCAAAAAGCTCTCACATTTTTCATGACAGAATAAAAGTTCTTCATTGAGTGACGTAAGGCCGGATAATTAAATTGTATGGATTACCAACAAGCTCACATTTTACATATATTATTGTATTGATTTATTACTTTGTGGTGTATTCACCGTTAATACTTTTTGTTTTAATTTGTTTAGGACAAATTATATTTTTTAGTAATAAACGTAAAACGTAGAAAGTATATACAATGAAGTATAAATAACATAGAATATCTTAGTAAATTAATATAATATACATTTATGTATTTATAAAAGGTCAGGTGTATGTTGAATGATATTGAAATATTGTGTTGTTATGATTGTAAGCTGTGGTTATTAATAAGGAAATCACTACTCACCGGTGCAATCAAATGGTATTGAACCCCCTCTACTAAGCTGCAGTTTTAGATTGGGGTGAATTATTTTGAATATAAAGCCTGTGCCATTCTACCTCTGATCATAAGCAGTTTTCGCTCGAAAAGGCTCAATCAACACTACGTCAAAATGAACTCCATGGTGTGTGAAATTTTAATTAATAATGTATTATTATTAATAGCAGCAGTTATCAATAATTGATTTTGAAATACAAACTTTCTAAAAAGTGTAGACTTTTTTTTTGTTATCGCTGGTCAGCAATGCCACAACAAGTGAAGTTATTATTCAAGGCTATCGTAGTTCAATTGACAAGATCTTTAATTTTTTTTTTCAATACTTTTTCTATAAAAATATTAAAAAACGTGAAAAAATATGTTTTAATAAATGATATGGTGTAAATCTAACATTATTGATATTACGGGTAACTCTAATATTTCAATGCAAAAAGCATTGTCTCTTCACACAATAATATGGTATTTGGTCATATAGATATATATATATATATTATATAGATTTTTTAACCATTTGACCATAATGTGGGCCTCTACAGCATGCACTTGCTCAACATATACTCTGACTCCAAACATAGATTGAAAAACAATACGTGTATTAACCCAGGATTCGAACTTGGGACCTACGACATTTATAAGCCAACACGTTAGTCGCTCGGCCATCGTGGGCGTTTATTATTCGTTTAAATGTAGTAGAGTTTTTAAATTATATTGTTTAATATTTCCAGTACGTCGCCGCATTCCTGTGCTTGGCCGCTTGCGCGTCAGCACACTGGGGAGGACATGAAGATGGTCAGTGGAAAGGAGAAGGACTCGCCGAGTCCCAAGACCATGGTCACTGGGATAATGGACATGATGGTGGAAACTACGGAGGACATGACGGAGTACACTACGGAGGAGTTTACAGCCATGGACACAACGATGATGGTCAATGGAAGGGAGAAGGTCTGGCCGAATCTCAAGACCATGGAAACTTGGGTCATGACGCCGGATATGCTGGACATTACGGAGGCGCTTACGCTCATGGTGGAGCTTACGGTCATGGTGGAGCTTATGGTCATGGTGGACATTATGCCCATGGTGCCGCTCCTCTTGGTCATGATGGACGTGTCGTAGATACCCCTGAAGTCGCCCACGCTAAAGCCGCTCACTTCGCTGCCGTCTCCGCCGCTTCCCATGGAGGTCATGGAGCTTACGCCGGACATGGTGGTTATGCCCATGGTGCTTATGCCGGTCATGGTGCTTATGCTCATGGACATGGACACGCTCACGGAGGATGGTAATCAATTACCTATAACTTTCCAAAGCTCGGTTTTAAAATGACGTACACAGACGTTCATATTGACAAGTGTTATTTTTTTTTAATATTGTAACTTATTTTGAATTGACTCTCCAACTTTTCATCTTCTGTATGTATAACTGGTATATATTTTTTTGTATAATTTATATATTTTTTCATTTTTATTACATGTAATTCTGGCCCTGAAAATAATGTATTATTTATTATATAATAATATTATGTTGCATAAATGTATATAAAAGCAAGTCGAAATAAATCGCAAAAACTAAACTGTGTTTTGAATATAATTTATGAATTTGCTGATATAAATTTGTGGAAGAATACCTTCATATAATATGAAGATATTTCTGTTATATATTATAAATATAATGAAAAAAAAAATTAGGCAATAATAATTATATTACCTCCATATACATCTTCTTGGCAATTCATTGCCGTGTTCTGAAATATATTAACTAAAGGTTGCACTGCGATAATTATGTTAGTAATACATATAAGTGCAAAAAAAATACAGTTACTTAACGTAATTTAGATTTAAAAAAACTACCCTTATAATTAGTCAAAGCATTACGTCAACAGAAGGCAACAATTTTCTTTTTTTAATACATCGTAAGTTTTCGTAAAAACAGAGTTGGGTTCATATGATAAAGAGAGAAAGCCGTCACGTCTTCGGATTGTTCAGATTATACATTTCGTCGCAAATACATTACATTAATTTTTGTTTAGTAGGGCATAAAGGCCTTCCCTTTAGCGGTAGTTTATTATCTAAAATGAAATTGATCAATGAAATGACGTAACTATAAAATTGAAGCTTAAATATAAACTTGCTGGACTCTAGACACATTTCTGTCACGTTCAATCGTACAAAATCTAATATCCAGTATTATAATTTAGCATATTCAGTAGATGACTTTATTTGAAAACAAAATGCTTTTTATTTTCAACCATTTGAAGAATATTGTAAAGTTATCATGAAGTCTAGATGACGCGACGAAGTCATTTTACGTTTACTTTATTGTATTCATATAATAATGGAATGGTCGAAATCCCCATTTCATGAAACGATAGCCGAAATCCCAAATAACTGATTTTTTACAACGTTTTTCTTAAGTCGTATTCTTATTTTTCCGGTACAAATCTTACAATCGATTTTTAACTAACTTCCCGATTAGCTAGACATTTGAAACTTTTAGAATATATCAGAACACGATGCCAATGCATTTTTTAAAATACTTTTATCTTTCAGTAGATTTGAATTAATTTTCAGTTAATTCAGTTTTGTATGAAAAGTTATATCGATACCATTATTGGTTGCTCGGGGATCATAGCAACTAAATTATTTAATAATATATACGTGTGTTACTATGGAAATCAATATGAAATGACATTTCATTATTCAGTATTTCTATCAAGTACAATTTTTTTTGATCGTTTAAGCTAATCAAGTCAAGTTTATATGATTCAACAGAAAATTTAAAAACGTTGTATATAAAAAGTTCTTTTTATCTTGTAATTATTTAAGCTTTAAATTCGGGAGCCTTAAATCCCAAATTTTAAAAATCCGACTGACCAAAGTTCTGAAATCCACAATTTTATTCTGATTGGCTATAACTTTGACGACCAACATCCAGATGGCAAAATTTCTCTGACTCAAATTAAGAATACCAATACCTACCCTGATAACTTAAATCCTTAAAGGGGGACATGCTCAGCGTAGGTCAAAATTGAGCTTTTGTTCTATTTTCAAAGCATGATCCTAGACATACCTTAAACGTTGTAGATAATCTATTTATAAAATTTTGAAGCCTTATTATCCGTTATATTTATTTTAAACATTTGATGACTGCATAAAGTATTTTTAATACATAAAATAGTATTCTTTTAAACCTCTCGCTCTAATGTTTTAGAATATTGTCATATTTCCGTACATAAATGTGCAGTGGTGTTAAGATTTTTTACGTTTATTAATTTTTAAACGCATTTATATAACCATCAGTATAATTTATATCGACAATATTATAGTGAAATATTTACGATAAAAAATTATATTAATAATCTCTGTGATCCCAAATTTGACAAGAATTGGGCATTTTATTATTCAAAAAATGGGCAAGATTAACACATTTGAAGATAATTCTAAAGATACTAATTATAAGCTACGTTTTTGACCATTCAATTGTGATAAACATCCTACGAATAATGATTGTTTTATAATAATTATTGACCTAAGAATAAGGTAGTGTTTTTTTGAAATACGCCATTTCTTTTGGCATTCCCCAGTGGTTAAGCTACAACATGCGGCCGTAGCCATAAATTGACAAACTATAATTGAAGTAGGGAGTAAAATGATGTTAACGCGCGTGTTTGAACATGTACCTACCGTATAAATAAAAAAATCGGTTAGGTACCCACGCTGAGCACGTCCGCCCTTAAAACCAAAATCCTTTTGGCTGAAATCTCGAATGAGTGAAATCCCGAATGATTAAAATTCTGAATTCCCGAAATTTTCAATAGCTGAAATTCTGATGGCCGAAACCCTGAATACTAAAATCCCGAGATCTCAAAAAATCAAATTTTAAGTATTTACATGGTAAAAAGTCTTAAATAAAAGTATAAATACATTACCAAAGATTTCAGCTTAATTTCATTCGGATGTTGACATGGATATCGGCTTTAAATATATTTTTATTTAGGATTGCGGCGATTTAAGGTTTTTGCTTTCGTCTTTCAGGATTTCGAACCAAATCACAAAATTAATAACAAAGAAAACAAGTCATGTTTACTTTATTTCTGAATGAAATATTTATCTAATATATAAATATTCATAATATGGCGTACTTTCATCATATCATACAAAATCCCGACAGATAATGGCTTTCGCTTCCAATTAGTAAAGAATTCTGCTAGGCAATGTCTTGAAAGAAGAAAAACATCCTAGCTGAAGAATCTTAGATACTGGTTTGACCTCAGCACTCAGTGACAGACACACAATGGCAGACATAACGTTAATATGTGTTTTTCAAAAAGCTCTCATATTTTCTATGACATAATAAAAGTTCTTCATTGAGACGACGAAATGTCGGATAATTAAATTGTATGTATTACCAACAAGCTCAAATTTTATATATTATTGTATTGATTTATTACCTTGTGGTGTATTCAACGTTAACACTTTTTGATTTAATTTGTTTGGGACACTTATTATATTTTTTAATAATAAACGCGTATATAATATGTTACGCCGAATGTGCGAAATTGACTATTACATGAAATGGGCAAAATTTTGCCTAAATTATGAAAAATGCAAGCCTGTTGCTTTATTCTTGAATTAGGCAAAATATCTGCAAAGTGCGTGATTTCGGCAGTAATTTTTCTGCCTAGTTCATGCATTGGGCAAATTAGATAGTAGCGCTACGGTGGTGTTTTTTGCAACTAATCAAACTAACCAAATGTGTAAACAAATATCATTGAATATATAAAAATATATCAATCAAAAACTACAATGATGTTCATATCCATTCACTATGCCCAAAAAAAATCTAGAACTATAATATGATAACGGAAGAATTTTATTAAAAGGAATTTTCGCGATTTGATTCGTGCTTGGGTATCAATCGTGCAATGGTCGATTGTTTGTTTGTGATAGTATGATTTGATAGTTTGTTGACAGTTGTTAGCTAACCTCAAAATAGACATTCAATTGAATTCAGAATTACAACTTACTTATAATTAAGTAAATACTTTTAATTTTAAACCATTTGAAGAATATCGTAAAGTTATCCTGAAGTCTAGATGACGTGACGAAGTCATTTTACGTTTACTTTATTGTATTCATATAATAATGGAATGGTCAAAATCCCCAATCCATGAAACGATAGACGAAATCCCAAATAGCTGATTTTTTACAACGTTTTTCTTAGGTCATATTCTTATTTGTCCGGTACAAATCTTGCAATCGATTTTTAACTAACTTCCCGACTAGCTAGACATTTGAAACTTTTAGAATATATCAGAACACGATGCCAATGCATTTTTAATACTTTTAGCCATCTTTAAGTAGAATTGAATTCATTTTCAGTTAATTCCGTTTTGTATGAAAAGTTATTTCGATACCATTATTGGTTGCTAGAGGGTCCTAGCAACTAAATTATTAAATAATATATACGTGCGTTACTATGGAAATCAATATGAAATGACATTTCATTATGCAATGGTCGATTGTTTGTTTGTGATAGTATGATTTGATAGTTTGTTGACACTTGTTAGCTAACCTCAAAATAGACATTCAGTTGAATTCATAATTACAAAACCTAACCTAATAATAATAATATTATATTATGTCCAATTATAACTAATAAAACCATCCGTATTAAATTTACTTTTTCTACTGTCACGTTGACAGTTTAAGAATCCCATACCCTGGCGAATTCACGCACTCGGCAGATGATTTACCTAATTTATAAATAAGACAACGGGCTTGACTATTACATGAATTAGGCAAAATTTTGCCCATTTCATGTAATAGTCAATTTCGCACATTCGGCGTAACATATACAATGAAGTATAAATAACATAGAATATCTTAGTAAATTAATATAATATACATTTATGTATTTATAAAAGGTCAGGTGTATGTTGAATGATATTGAAATATTGTGTTGCTATTATTGTAAGCTGTGGTTATTAATAAGGAAATCACTACTCACCGGTGCAATCAAATGGTATTGAACCCCCTCTACTAAGCTGCAGTTTTAGATTGGGGTGAATTATTTTGAATATAAAGCCTGTGCCATTCTACCTCTGATCATAAGCAGTTTTCGCTCGAAAAGGCTCAATCAACACTACGTCAAAATGAACTCCATGGTGTGTGAAAATTTAATTAATATATTGTTATTAATAGCAGCAGTTTTGAATAATTGAATTTGAAATATAAACTTTCTAAAAAGTGTAGACATTGTTTTTTGTTATCGCCGGTTATCAATGCCGTAACAAGTGAAGTTATTATTCAAGGCTAGCGTAGTTCAATTGACAAGATCTGTTATTTGTTTTTCAATACTTTTTCTATAAAATATTAAAAAGTGTGAAAAAATATGTTTTAATAAATGATATGGCGTAAATCTAACATTTGATATTACCGATAACCCGGATATTTTAATGCATAAAGAATTGTCTTTTCATACAATATGGTTTCTGGTTATATTAATATTGTTGTGAGAATATAGATTTATTTTTAAACCTTTGACCATAATGTGGGCCTCCACAGCGTGCACTTGCTCAACCTATTAGATCCATATCATGTATTTATTAGACCCAGGATTCAAACCTGGGATCCACGACATTATAAGCCGACATATTTGTCGCTCGAATGTAGTTAATTTTTTTATATATATTTCCAGTACGTCGCCGCATTCCTGTGCTTGGCCGCTTGCGCGTCAGCACACTGGGGAGGACATGAAGATGGTCAATGGAAGGGAGAAGGACTCGCCGAGTCCCAAGACCATGGTCACTGGGATAATGGACATGATGGTGGAAACTATGGAGGACATGACGGAGGACACTACGGAGGCGTCTACAGCCACGGACACAATGATGATGGTCAATGGAAGGGAGAAGGTCTGGCCGAATCTCAAGATCATGGAAACTGGGGTCATGATGCCGGATATGCTGGACACTACGGAGGCGCTTACGCTCATGGTGGAGCTTATGGTCATGGTGGAGCTTACAGTCATGGTGGACATTATGCCCATGGTGCCGCTCCTCTTGGTCATGACGGTAATGTCGTAGATACCCCTGAAGTTGCCCACGCTAAAGCCGCTCACTTCGCCGCTGTCTCCGCCGCTTCCCATGGTGGTCATGGAGCTTACGCTGGACATGGTGGTTATGCCCATGGAGCTTATGCCGGTCATGGTGCTTATGCTCATGGACATGGACACGCTCACGGAGGATGGTAATTAATTACCTAGAATTTTCCAAAGCATGGTTTTCCATCGACCTACAGATGTTCATATTGACAAGTTTTGTTATTTGTAAATATTTTCCTTATTTATTGTATTGTTTTTGTGGCTTTCTTGTCTTCTGTTTTTATTTATAACTGGGTT
Organism: Rhyacophila brunnea; assembly: GCF_057557595.1. Taxonomy (NCBI): domain Eukaryota; kingdom Metazoa; phylum Arthropoda; class Insecta; order Trichoptera; family Rhyacophilidae; genus Rhyacophila; species Rhyacophila brunnea. The sequence continues at coordinate 13,162,988 of NW_028232893.1, read as the reverse complement.
CTGTTCTTTAATGTATGTGCTCAGTATATATTTACATGTACATATATTCTTCTTTTTCTTATATTTCATTCATACCTGAATGTATTAGCTGTTATATTTATTATTATTATAATATGTTTTATATGAAAGTTTATAATATGTACATGAAAGCAAGTTGAAATAAATCGCAAAAATTTAACCGTTTTTTTTAATACAAAACTTATGCAAATTCTTGTTTACCCATAATGCTTTATTATATATAATGATTTTTATAATTATGAATGTGATAGAAAATAATTTCTGCATTATATGGATGACACTCTATAATACTTATATGTATGTTTTGTTGTCAAAACAAAACTATAGAACAAAGACGTTTGTCTGCATTTTCTCAATCATAACTAGATAAGTAGGGTATATTATGATTTGTTAATTGCGATAAAAAAAACGAAGGACACTCCAAACCAACCCGCCCTGCACCACACTTGGGCTTAGTGAGGCACATTACGAAGATGTGAGGCATCTGTACAGTTTTTACGCCTGGTAATGTCCCGGGAGAAGATACCCAAGACTGAGGTTACCACGTTCTAAGTGAGCTTTGATTGAGTTTAAAGAGTTACTCTAAAGCAAAGTGCCGGAGAGAGAAAGGCACACGGAAATTGCATAAAAGAAAATGAATTTAGTTTAAGTATAACAATAAACGAAGCTAGTAAAATGGACGGCAAAAATTATGTGAAGAGATCTTCACGTCCGTAGTAAGATGCCAAAAATTTATGAAAAGCAACATAATTGGCCTTTGTGGCAACCAAGTCGGATGACCCGATGGGCCCAATAGCTGGTTGGAGCGACTTGAGCATATTAATTGCGATAATGTATCTTGTAATATATGGACTGCATTTGTATAAACAGAAAGAACACTCAATAAATCCTCACTCATTCATCCGTCTGTCCATTCATGAGTCCGTCACTCGACTGAGCGCACTACTATCATCACAAATCCTTCACTTAACGTAGTCAATCGTCATTTCACTTGAGTCCAGTCTCTCAGTCGATCATATCGATCTGACCAGTACATGCGTAACCGCGATTATAACCTCATGCTGTCATCTTTCATCCAAGCAACAACGACCTTTTATCTCCTCCACCTCATCAACCCCAAAAGGCTATTGATTAAAGTACCTGCATATAATAATCTTTTATGCGTCGATGACATTGAGCTACTTTATAAGCGGGTCTAGGACAATTTGGCGGCGGGAAAACTGGACGCTATGCAATTCGAAAATACGAAAGTACTTATACGTACTTTAAAAAATTTTTAATATTACTATTTATATTTAAATTATTATATTATGATTTATTAGTTCTTGAAAATTTAAATATGCACATGTAAATAATGATTTAATCGTGCATGTGTTTAAGTTCCAACGAAAAAAGAGTTTTTATTTTTATATAAAGTCTAGGCATGGTAATTCTCAATCGGCAATAAAAAAAGGTAATGTTCGGTTATCAGGAATACAGCGGAAAACACATTTTGAAAATAGCCGATAAATTGGATTATTTGTTAGGTTAACCTAACCCAACCTAATCTAACCTAACTAACTAAAAACTAAACTAACCCAAACTAACAAATAATCCAGTATATCGGGTATTTTCAAAATGTGTTTTCCGCTGTATTCCTGATAACCGAACAGTACCAAAAAAACATTATGTTAAGAGAAAATGAATTAAAACTACCAAGTAGTAGATAGAAACTGATTAAAATTCATCATCTACGTTCTATTTACGTGTCTACGACAGTGCGGCGTCCAATTGTCCTGGCGTCCAGTTGTCCCATTCCCTTATAAACTACAAGCCAGGAAATTTACCATCTGCTTGTAAACTCGCCCAGTGCCATCACCGAACTAGCTAACAAATAGATTGTAAACAATCTACCGAGAAAAGTTGAAAGCCGGATTACTTTACACGCTATAAGCTTGCGTGTGGGCCGATCTGCGTCTGCGCACTACAGCAATAGTGGCAACCTCCCGGTAAAAAAATTAACTACTCAATACGTCCTATCAAAATAGTACCAAGCATGACGGTTTCAACGCGCTAGCTTGTTGGCTTCTGAGCGAGTGGAAAGTTTTGTGTGTCATCATCACAATCGCACTAGCTAACTCGCCGACGAACAGCTTGTAAAGTAGCTCAATGTCATCGACGGTATAGATACATTTTTGGGTTTTTTTATTTATTGAGCTTTGTTTGTTTTTAGGTAAAAGCGACAACAATTAATACTACAATTAGTTTAAATAAATCTTCTTGCAATTCAGTTAATATAATTTAAATTTAAAATAACCGTAAAAGTCACCAAGGCGTCAACAGTATGCCATTATTTTTTTTTTTTTATTTACAAGCAATACTTCCTATGCATAGAATCTTAGTCTCTATATATTACTATTTTAACCATAGGTTTAGTAACCTTTAGACTTCAGGTTACCTTCCAATTAAAGACATTAGTCTACGAGTCGTGATATCATTTTGGAAAAAGGTGCGATAAATGATAATATGTAATTTATTCACACATAGATGAGATCCTGGTATAATTTTGTTATCAATACAGTACTTTAAATCTATAAATCATTTTAAACACATCTTCATACCGACAACGTTTGAGAAGAGTTATTAAATAATATTTTGTCGATAAAAATAAATATTAAATAATAAACTTCTTCTTCTTTGATGGCGCTACAGCTCAATTCGAGCCCTGGCCTCCTCCACTGCCGTCCTCCAGCCGGAACGATCCTCCGCACGTCTTTTCCAGTTCATGATTTTTAGCAGCTGGTTGGCATCTTTTGTAATGTTGTCACCCCATCGTGTGCGTGGCTTTCCCACTGGCCTTTTCAGTCAATTTGTGACTGGTCATGGTCGATTCGCTGGCAAGCTCTTCGAGCTTGGACTTGCAAGCCGTCCGACATGTCCATGCGGAGGGGAAATACAGGATGCCAACCACATCCTATGGGAGTGTCTGAGTATGTGCTCCGAACGGGAGGAAATGCTCAGGTCGGTCCAACCACGGCCCGTCCGACCTGGTTGCTACTAAGGCCAATTATCTTGCTTTCAAAAAATTTGCGGCGTCTTACTACGGGCGTGAAGATCTCTTCACATAAATTTTGCTGCCTGTATGATTAGCTTCGTTCTTTAATTTAAAAAACAAGTAGGTTCATTTTCTTTTTAGTAATTTCCATGTGCTTTTTCTTTCCCTGGCACTTTGCATTAGAGTAAACTCAGTAAACTCAGTCAGAGCTCACTTTGAGCGTAGCAATCTAAGTCTTGGGCATCTTCTCCCAGGACACTCCCAGGCCAATTCTTAGATGCTTCACATCACCAATTGACGGGTCCCGTGATACTCTCGATTAAGACCGAGGGTGGTACGGGGCGGGTTTGGTGGAGGGACTTTAACTTCAATGGCCTTTTCCCCCTGGGTTTCCTTCGAGGATCTTCTTTGGTATCCGTGACTCAGGCATGCGCTGGACATAGCCTGCCCAGTCCAGCCTCTGGAGTTTTATGAAGGTGGAGAGTTTTGAATCTTGGTATAAGCGGTATAGTTCCATGTTGTACCTAATTCTCCACTCCCCACCATCATTCATGGGTCCGTATATCCGCCTCAGGATCTTTCTCTCAAAGCAATTCACCATTTCAGCTGCTTTTACATTTAGCGTCCATGACTCGCACCCGTATGCAATGACTGTGCGTATGACGGTTTTATAGAGCCGGGTCTTAGTTTTTCTGTGGACATTTCTGGATTTGAATATGGGCAGCAATGAGAAGTACATTAAATAACATACAGTTTCTTTTAAATTGTAGGTTAATTTTATGACCATTTTTAAAAGTATTTTCAAATAGGTAGATCGTAATACTTCCGTCTCTCTGCAACTCTAAAATACACGATATTACAAGCATATGAGAGCAAGTGGGCGAATAAAATCACTAGTCCGCGTTCATTAAAATGTTAATTGTTATAGTTTAAATATTTATCAAGGTTAAATAGTAAGTTTACATTACTATTTTAATTACGTATTACGTTGGCCCAGACACGTCAGTATCCCGATTAGTATTAGATATTTGTCCGACTGCATAAAAGGTATCTAGTCCGACTTCTACATATAAACATTATCAATATCGGAGAAACAAGGACGGATTATTATGACAAAAAAGAAAGCCGCACGACGTCTCTCACCCTTTTTTAAAAATATATAACTTTACTGATACCACTATTTAAAACAGAAATTAGTGAGTAGGAACGATAAACTGCAGTCTCTATTTTTTGGTGACAGTAGGTTTTGATTTTTTAAATGAAAATATCATTTAAATGTATAACATTGAAATCTTTATATCTATGCACTTGCTAGAGGCATTAGAATTACCTTTAACTCATCTATTTATCTAAAATTTTCCGGAAAATTGAACGTGTGCAGTTAGTTGGTCGTAACAGAGTTTACCGTGATATTTTACGTCGGAAATATATAACCGTATAGTATTGGAAACAATTAATTCATCTTTAAATAAAGCACTTACAAAATAAATAATGCAAACAGTCAGAATACACAGGAAACACAGAAGTAGATAGGTAAAGTTGCCACATCATAACTTTGCGCTCTGGGTCTAAGATGAAAATGATGTTATATATTCTGAAAATATTTTTTTACATATATTACCTATGTATTTTTTTATTACTACATAAGTATATTGTTATAAGTGAACGTCATTTTATCTAATGTAATGCCAAGTGATCATGCAAAGAGGCGTTATATATCAATTATAAAGCGTATACTCTAATTTTACATAATATTAGAAATACAATCATATTTTATAATTTATATCAAGGCATATCTATCAAATATTTGATAATAATGAAAACGTAATTATGAGATATTTGACACCAATTATTTTTTTTATATATTATTGACAGTATATTAATTTATTGAATGTGGAATAATTGAAAACAAACAGTTGAGAATTAGTAAATAGGTTAAAATAATATTAATAAAAGAGTAAAACAAAATAATTGAGATGAATTGTAAAATTAAACAATATAATAATAATTATATACTTATAATATATTTATATAAACCAATAAACTAATAATTTTAAAATTATTATTGATAAACTAAGTTTCTCTAAGTATATAAAATACCTTCTCCAGTCTTCTGGATACCTCAAGAGTACCTAAAATAGTGATTGCATTACCTCTTTATCTCAGACGTTCGGTTGAACGGCACTCACCTGTTTTATCAGTCAAATACCAAATTCATGCCCGAATTGAATCTAATAAAATTGGAATATTACTGTCTGAAATTCTCTACGAACAACGCGTATTTTGTTGGTATTAATGCTATATGGTCATTTTTCCTGTTAGATGGCTCTCGGTGAAGTGTGTTGCGGTGAAATGTAATGCGTCCAATTTACATCTCACCAGTATGTGGCATCATTTGAGTTTCCCCATCTCCACCCATCATGTATTTATATGCATCCACGATTTATGCACGACGGCCTTCCATGACGCTATAAATGTGTCAGAATGAATAAAATTTAGTGCCACACTTCATTGTCCCAAAACAAAGCTACACGGGACTGATGTAGTAACCACGGATCTTAGTGCTCAATGCGCCGTCTGGACGGAAGCGACTTGCCTGCGCGGTATAGTTTGTGAAAAAAATACGGAACACTTTTACAGCGCTTTTCGGTTTGCGCGAGGTACAGTTTTCCCATCCATACACACGGACTTCCCGATACAAACCGGTTTGCGCAGGTAAGCTTGTGGTAAAGCATGAGCGTCTAGCCGGCGCTTTAAGAAAGAATTTAGAAAATAAAAAATGAATCTTGACTTGCTCTGCCGTCATTTATCTTTAGTGACATGAAGTACCCGAGTAGTGAAACTCTGCTGAAACAGAGGAGTCAGAAGTTAAAAGTGATGAATGCGGCATGGCAGTAATGCTAATTTAGCGTCCCATAAACCCCGACATAATGCCAATAATTAATATTCTTCAGACTAATGTATACTATAATTAATAATATTTACAAGATAAAAAGAACTTTTTATTTACCTACAACGTTTTTAAATTTTATGTTCAATTATTATGCTCAATATGCTCAAACTTGTACTTGATATGAAGTAAATAAAAAACAAACAAACAAATATCGAATACTGAAATGTCATTTTGATTCCCATAGTAACGCACGTCTATATTAATAATTTAGTTGCTAGGACCCCAGATCCCTAGCAACCAATAATAGTGGATTGTATTACGGATTTCTTCCGAAATAACTTTTCATACAAAATAAAATTAAATAAAAATGAATTCAATTCTACTTAAAGATGGCTAAAAGTATTTAAAAAATGCATTGGCATCGTGTTCTGATATATTCTAAAAGTTTCAAATGTCTAGCTAGTCGAGAAGTTAGTTAAAAATCGATTGCAAGATTTGTACCGGATGAACAATCACCGGACAAATAAGAATAAGACCTAATAAAAACGTTCTAAAAAAATAAGGCAGCCAACAATCGTTGAGAATGTTTTTATGAAATATGTAAAATATTCATGCCTAATGAAGTGTATTGTAAATAATTATTAATTATTATGATGTGTTGAAAATGAATTTTGAAATTCTTGGCGATTCACTGGACTATGAAGTCGTCCCTTGGCGCTTTCCACGCCTTTCGCTTCTTAACATTCCTTATTCGCGTTACAAAATAATCATAGTGCACCAACTTGAATATTAGGGCGTGCCATACATGAGGAAATGTACAGCGAGGCTTTATCTTTTGATAGTATCCATAGCAAAAGATCTATCAAATATTTTGTTTTTTAAACATAATATTTTTTGTTAGCATGGATACTTAGTACCTGTTAGAGTTGTTTGGAAATTTTATTTATTCCCCCTTTACACGTGAATGGATTTACTGCTGATAGTGACTAATTCAGAAATTTCCGAATTTTTTTGATTCATGCATGCAATCTTGCCAAATGTAAGATAATACATGTTTACATTTAATTTTCTTGTTATGGATATACGCACTATTGCTGGCAGTAAATCCATGCACGTGTACGGGCGATATTTATAACGCTATGTAATTCTTCATGTTTTTTATTAGTATTTACCGGCGCCGATTTGGCAATCGTCCAATTGACAATTATTAAGTTATTCTGACGTTAAGATCTTTTGGTGGATTCTTAACGATATTCCAATATCCAAAATCAAGTTTGCTGAAATCTCGAATCGCCAAAATGTAGATTGCCTAAATCAGTGACGTCACTAGGCAAAGTGCGCCCTTAAGTAAACTTAGAATACCATCCCCTTTTATTTTTAGTTTAAAATCGTGTGAAAATTTAGTAGGTACTTACCTACTCATCTATTATAATATTTACTTTTGAATACATCAATCTTTAATTGACATACACACTATATACTGAAAATTATAACATTTCCACGAAACCTGCCTTCAAACAGCGCTGGTGTCAGGTATGTAGGGTTTATAAAATTGTATTTGTGCATTCATTTACCGCTTTTATAATACGCCTCCACTATACAACGAATGATCTATCTATCCCCACGGGACGTCACTGGCTAAAATTCCGAATCGCCAGAATTCTGAATGGCAGAATCTCTAATTGGTAAAATCAACGAAATTATTCTGAATGGTCAAAATCGCGAATGACCAAAATCCCAAAGGCCGAAATCCTAAATAATATCCAAGCCCTGAAGAATGAAATCCCGAATGGTGAAAATCATATATGCCAAAATCTTGAATAGCCAAAATTAGGAATTGCTGATATAACGATGTGCAAAAATCTCAATGACTGAAATACCGCATGTCAAAATCCCGAATGGAAAAAATCCCGAATTGAAAAAAATCCCTTTGGCTGAAATCTCGAATGACGAAATCGTTGATAACAATGTTATTCACAGTCATCAACCAATATATTATTATGTTTTCTTATTTAGATAACATATTATATTAGTTCTGCATTTCACTGGCCAAATGTTCGATATATAAATAAATTGTATGGTTAACCAATTATTTTCCATATTAAATTTAATATTACATTGATTATGTTACTGTATGCTTTCGACAAATTGTATTGTGTTTTATTTATGTAGAATTTACCGGTTGGATTAAAATATATAGTTTTTATTTAATTTATTTATAACTAATATTTTCTTAATTATCGATAAATAGAGATTTTAACAATGAAAAATAATATAAATCTTATAGTTAGTTATATGTATGCATATACATTGGATGATATTGAATTATTGTTCTGTTAAATTAATGTAGTTATTATTGTAAGCTGTGATTAACTAGGAAATCGCAACTCACCGGTGCAACCAAATGGTATTGAACCTCCTCTACTTGAGTGCAATTTTAGATCGGGGTGAATTGTTTTGAATATAAAGCCTGTCCAATTCTACTGTTGATCATAAGCAGTTTTCGCTCGAAAAGGCTAAAACAACACTTCGTCAAAATGAACTCCATGGTGTGTGAAATTTCAATTAATTTATCAATAATAACAATACACGTTTTGATTGACTCACATTGTTTTTTTTATAATATAACGTAAAGATATGTGTACGCATTTTTAATTTCTATAAATATTTGCACAAATTGATAATTTAAAAACATTTTTTGATATATCAATGGGATAACCACTGAAAATTATTACACAGTGCATTTATTATTAATATTTAAAAGTTATTTTTTTTTTAAATATGTTAATTTAAAAAAATTGACTTAAACTCATCACTATCACAATAATAGCACTGTGCTTTATTTAATAAGCTACATACACATTCACTTACTACGCTAAATATTCTAACAATAGATTACAGGCGTGTATTTTAAATTATGTTAATATTAGCGACCATCTTTTGTAATTTGAAAACAAATTGGTAACAATATCTCCCCAAAATTTCGTTTGTTTGTACATGCATATTGTAAAAACTATGAAAAAATATTGCGATGCTTGTGAGTTCAAATTACATTTATTGCAATTATGTTTTGATATATTATATTTCTGATGTCTTACCAAAAAGTATGTATCTTCCAAGTGGCATGCATTTTTTTTAAATATTGAGTATTTTTTATTTGAATATTGAATGGTTTATTAACATAATTGTTTATATTCAATTTTAGTGCGTGTTTATATTTAATGGAAAGCCATCGTAATTTATTAAACAAGAGAATTAGTTTTTTTTTTAAAACTTATTCCATGTTTGAAAAATTTGACAATGGGATCTTTATTTTTAATAATGGAAGTATGTACTGAAGTTAATTGTCAATTTTATTTTTAAAACCTGTTTAAAAGCCAAATAAATTATTATAACGTTCGTATATACACATCGACCTTGTTTAGGAAAAAGGGCGTAACCGTCACAGAACAAATTTTGCAGGAGGGGCAAAAAACGTTTTTTGAATGATTTTAGTTTAATATTTTTTATAAAATAGGCACAGACTTTGGGTGCATGATGATTTATGATTTGGTATAATATATTTTCGATCAAATAATAATTAAAGAAGTTATTACAGAAAAATCAATAAAATTGAGGGTAAATGCTTTTTTCCTTAAATTAGAACTTCATTAATCTGTTTTAAAACCAAAATTTAAATAATAATTCACCATTTGCGGCTTACTTCCTTTTTATAGAACGTGTATTTAGTTGTATACATTTAAATATCTAATAAAAGCACCTTTCAAAAAATCGAGGGTTACGCTCTTTTTCCTAAGCACAGTCGAGTCATGATTTAAGTTAGTTGGACCATTCAGGTTTATGAATGACTACACAATCGTCCTATAGGAATCTCTGTCCCAAAATTTCTATATCTCCGGTCAGTCACACTTAACACACACTTTCAATTATAGCCACATATCTCCTTCGGGTAAAACCCAAGAGTTTAAAAATGATTTGGATGATCTGTCATTCATTTATCAAAGTTATATTCTATATTATTACAATCAATTTCTTTATGGCCAAATAATTGTAATTATCTATATTTTAAACCATTGTTTTGTAGGTATGGACGTAAATTTTTAAATAATAATATTATTCATCTGAATATTTATTTTACAATTAATTTATATTGTAATAATTGCACCCACGTTAGAATAGCGTGTAGAGCGGCTGTCATTGTATAATTATTATATACAATTTATATTGAAACCAGTGCAATGCGATTAGTTATCAACAACTTCTTGTAAAACTCTATAAATATAATCTACATCCTGTGGAAGTTTATATGGTTCGCTAAGAATTTAACAAAAAATAAAATTACAAATAATATAATTACAAATAATAAGTATATTGTTTTATTTTTTTCAGTACGTCGCCGCATTCCTGTGCTTGGCCGCTTGCGCGTCAGCACACTGGGGAGGACATGAAGATGGTCAGTGGAAAGGAGAAGGACTCGCCGAGTCCCAAGACCATGGTAACTGGGATAATGGAAATGATGGTGGAAACTACGGAGGACATGACGGAGGACACTACGGAGGAGTCTACAGCCATGGACACAACAATGATGGTCAATGGAAGGGAGAAGGTTTGGCCGAATCTCAAGATCATGGAAACTGGGGTCATGATGCCGGATATGCTGGAAACTACGGAGGTGCTTACGCTTATGGTGGAGCTTACGGTCATGGTGGACATTATGCCCATGGTGCCGCTCCTCTTGGTCATGATGGTAATGTCGTAGATACCCCTGAAGTCGCCCACGCTAAAGCCGCTCACTTCGCTGCCGTCTCCGCCGCTTCCCACGGAGCCCATGGAGGTCATGGAGCTTACGCCGGACATGGTGGTTATGCCCATGGTGCTTATGCTGGACATGGCGCTTATGCCCATGGACATGGACACGCTCACGGAGGATGGTAATTAATTACCTAGAACTTTCCAAAGCTTGGTCTTCCATCGACCAACAGACGTTCATTTTGACAAGTGTTATTAGTTTTAATTATTATTGTGTATATATTTTGAATTGCCTTTCCAACTATTTATTTATTATTTATGTATAACTGGGCTTTTAGGAGTCCAGTAAAAATTATTCTTCTTTTTCTTATATTTCATTCTGATCTAGCTAAATATGTATACCTATTATATTATATATTTTTATGTTGTATATATTGTGTATATCGTGAAAGAAAATCGAAATATATCGCAAAAATAAAACATTCTTTTCATTCCGTCATTTTACGATAATATTATTGTTGTTTTAAGTACCTGAAGCTAAATTTAATTACGTTTTTTTATTAGATATGGAAAGATTGTCAAATTCCTCTTATTGAAAATACATAATTTTGAAATAACCCAAATACTAGAAGAAATCATAGACTAAAGTATAGTATATATCTTACATTTTAACTGTCCGGGTAAATACTTTATTATCGTTGCCAATAGAGTTGTCGCATCACAAAATATGTGATTAAATATACGCTGAAAGATGTTCAAGAAAACCCTTTTCCCCAAATATTTAAATTAGTTGTGAGTATTTGCTATTCGTTTATAGCAAGATAATTATATACTTTTTCTATATTTTTTTAGGGTTGTAGATACTAGTATAAACATGTTTTCAGTGATTCTATAAGTCAAATAAAACTTATTTATGAAATTCCCAATCATTATTTACCTAAAAAAATATGGTAAATCTGAAATAACATCTTGAGAGTCGGTAGATTATTTTGACTTCGCATCAGTTGAAATACGACATTATTTTTACGTTATCACGTATTCTTTTGAGAGTCCTTTGCTTGAGGTTGTATGAATACTATTCGTTGCTTTATCTAACTATCTATCTATATTATTATTCTAACATACTGTAAGCTAAACGCTAAATTTAATGTAAATGAGGACTGCCATTAATGGTAGTATTGACATGTGTATCCTTGATAACTATTTTAGAAATCGGAGGAACCAGTTGTTTGTTTTTCCAAGGTATATAACTAACCTGTCATTGGTGATGCCAATTGAGAGGGAAATAAAACTGTTCAATCAAATTCCTTTGGATGTTGATGTATTCCCTCTACCTGAAGAATATAGGTGGACGTTGTTTAATAATTTATTAAAATAGGGTCTACTTAAGCTCATTTGGCATACTTACGTGTATCTACTTAATAAGTGTTGTATTTACTCTTTATACTGTTGATACTATTTCTTTGTTTTTAAATACCATGTTGTGAACGTCTTAAATTTATGATTTTTAAAGCTTTCTTTAAGGAAATAAATAAATAAATTTGAATTCAATGGTACCCAAGATATGTTAAACATATAATATATATATATATACCTATATATTATGTTACGCCGAATGTGCAAAATTTTGGCTAATTCATGTAATTGTCAAGACTGTTGCTATATTCATGAATTTGGTAAATTATCTGCCGAGTGCGTGAATTCACCAGGGTATGGAATTCCTAAACTGTCGACGTGACAGTAGAAAAAGTAAATTTAATACGGATGGTTTTATTAGTTATAATTGGACATAATATAATATTATTATTAGGTTAGGTTTTGTAATTCTGAATTCAACTGAATGTCCATTTTGAGGTTAGCTAACAACTGTCAACAAACTATCAAATCATACTATCACAAACAAACAATCGACCATTGCCTGATACCCAAGCACGAATCAAATCGCGAAAATACCTTCAATTCTTATTCAAATTCTTCCGTTATCATATTATTATAGTTCTAGATTTTTTTTAGTCATAGTAAATGGATATGAACGTCATCGTAGTTATTGATTGGTATATTTTTATATAATCAATGACATTTGACACATTTGGTTAGTTTGATTAGTAGCAAAAAACACCATCGGAGCGCGACCATCTATTTTGACCAATGCATGAGCATTTGACACATTCAATTTAGTTGCAAAAAACACCACCGTAGTGCTACTATCTAATTTGCCCAATGCATAAACTAGGCAGAAAAATTGCTGCCGAATTCACGCACTCAGCAGATATTTAGTCTAATTCATGAATAAGGCAACGGGTTTGCATTTTTCATGATTTAGGTAAATTTTTGCCCATTTCATGTAATAGTCAATTTCGCACATTCGGCGTAACATATATAAATAGAAGCCCTAAAGAATTACATAAAAACGCGTCGCACGAAACTGAGGTTAATGAAATCAGCTTAGACATGCGTCTCTCCAGCATTAGATTATTCTGGGATAATAATGATGGAGAAGTATCTAAAAGAAATATAGGCATTCACGAACAATACATGAAGTTGGCGTGGAGTGTATTCTGTCGTCTGAACGTAATTTTCAAGAGTAACCTATCATTGTGTTTCAAGTGCAAGGGTGTTTAACCAATTCTCACGTACTATGTATCTGAAGGTCTCGCAGTAACAGATACATTTAGAATGGAGGCATATATACGAGTATGTTGACATCCGATAGAACCGGTAGGAAAGCAAATTAGAGTATGCGACGTAAGTAAGTATGTCAAAATCCTTAAATAATGGAGATAGGCTGAACACTTATTTCGCAGACATGATGGCCGCTGGACGAATGTGACAATCCAGTGGTACTCAATGGATATAAGCATGGCGCCGACATACTGAAGTGCGTCCTCAGGTCAGGATATTTGACGGGACCCAATATCTATCACTAATGATACTCGTAAGGGCAGGGTGATTTTCTACACTTACTAGTGTTCCCTAAACAGCATTCCCCAATGGAACCCCAGGGTTCCGCAAAGTACAATAAAGGGCGTTCCGTATATTTTTTTCAATTTTCAGTAGGTATACATAAATAAATCTAATTGAATTATTGAGTTATCGGCATTTGGCATCATAATATTATGAAGTACTGATAGCGACCCCTTTTTGTGGTAGTCAAGTAATATGTGACCTTAATATATTTAACCGAATTATACCGAAATATATTTAATAAATAGCCATTTTTATTCGCCAGGAAACACACTAGGAAAAATTTTAATAAATTTTTATACGTGAATAATCATATACTTAATTATATTATTAATCAACATATCATATTGAATTGCATCACTTCGCTACATATTTGTAAATGTTAATAGTCTTCAACTAAAAGTGCGCTTTTTTACTATTAAAGATTTTTTTTAGTGTGTGTTTATCTCATTTAGCGGTCGACTGCCACGCCGGGCCCCTTGTGAGGGCCATGGGTATAAGACATTGAAGGGTCACTTTAAGATATGTAAGATTGATGAAATATCAAGGTTCGGATAAAGAACCGAGAAGAGTAGAGAGATTGGGGAAGCTTTCATCTAGCAGTGGATTAAAATATAATGATAATGATGTAGTTATCTATTTATCGCAAATGTTCTGAATCTCTATAAAGACGTGTCCTATCAGTATAAAGACTAGAAAAATTACCTTTTTAATAATTATAATTTACTTATTAATAAGTGGCACTGGCATTTTTGTCAATATTCTTCGATAAGTCTTAGTTCTGCAAAATAAATTATTTTGATTAAAATCACATTTAGACATCATAAATTTGTCAGAAATTAATTAAATATTTTTATAATTATTGTATATACTCGATATGGTAATACTGCACTGCTAATGTATTAGTATTTTGAATTATTATTCATTATTCAAGCTAATTTAAATTAATTTTAACAGTATCTACGTGTGCGTACGTAAAATTACTTGCGATATAGCATCCATAGATTATATTTTACACATAACCCAACCTGCAGACTATATAAAATAGACCAACCGCTAAAAATAAAAAAAACACGCGATTTTGATGAGTCGAAAATGTGTAGGCATGTAGAAAATGATAAAACGCGAAATATATTATCGTGCATATCGTGTACTATCACGTGACGTCACAGTAAGCTGTTGCTACGGGAAAAAAGTGTGTAATGTCGCTTTTCTTGGTGTTTAATATATTATCAGACTGATGCTCCCATGCCGTAGCAGATTTTGTACCTTTAAAAAGAACATTGTCAGTTTTCTTCACTTTCAAAACGTCATACAGGTGTCGATGTAGTGAGGTACAACGTGAGGTGACCTCATTGTTGTTCTGGTGATCTCGGCAGATTTTTGCTAACTTTACTGATAATGTTTGTTTAAATGTTCAAAATTTGTTACGGGATGGGAGCATCAGTCTGATAATATTTTAAACACCAATAAAAGCGACATTACACACTTTTTTCCAGTAGCGGAAACTTATTGTGACGTCACTTGATAGTGCGTGATGAGCATAATAATATTATATTTGACGCTTTGATTGTACCGTTTCTTTCACGTTGCCTTCTCAATAAAGACAAATGTATATTATTAGATATTAATTGTATGGTTCACATTATTAGTGATAGTTATTTGTAAATATTTTTTTTTTTTTTTGACCATGTCCGATCCTGATAGGATCATATGGGCCTCCACAGAGTGGAGGTTTGTATTGACAGATTTTGTTTTTTTTTTACGAGAAATGGATGTCAGCCACTTGCTCAACCTATTAGGTCCATACCCTGACACACACAAATTGAAAAACAATATGTATACTTGCCAGACCCAGGATTCGAACCTGGGACCCACGGCTTTATAGTCCAACGCTTATGCCGCGCGGCCACCGTGGGCGTAAATATATAGTTGATACATATATTATTCGGTTTAAATTGCATTTTTCAGATGCAAGACTGTTTTTGTGTCGTACAACATATGAAAAAAAATTGTTGTTATCATTGTAAGTTGCGGTTAATAAGGAAATCAGTATTGCTCGATGTAAACTGAATGATATTGAACCCCCTCTACCGAGTTGCCAATTTAGATTGGGGTAGATTATTTTGAATATAAAGCCTGTGTCATTCTACTTCTGATCATAAGCAGTTTTCGCTCGAAAAGGCTCAATCAACACTTCGCCAATATGAACTCCATGGTGGGTGACATTTTAATCAATATTCATTTACAAAAGTTTTTTGCAAGATATTTAATAATATGTTATGTAAAGTAAAAAAAAGTGATTTCATTTATGAAAACAATTCTTTTTGTACGGTGACATATTATTATCAATGCCATAGCAAGTGAAAATAAAATACAGTGAAATTATTATTCCTATTTCTATATAAGTATTTAATTGTCGTTTCTATGCAGTGGAAGGCCATCGTATCTAAACAAACAAGATCACTTATTAATTTATTTTAGTACGAATTGTGATTTATCGTATTTATTTTAATTAATACAATAGTGAAAGTTTACTATGATTTATAATATGGTCAATATAAAAATATCATGGAGGTTTTCGTAGAGGATAAAATGAACATAACGTCACTGTTCTGGCAGAAAACACTAATTCGAAAAAATGACATATTGAATTAGTACCAAAATGTTCCTTATTTCACACTTTACCGCCTGGAAACCTTCTTAATAAATAAACAGTCTTTATTTTAAAGTCATCCTTTTTACGATTACTTAATAAACTCACATGATAGACCATTATTTCAAACATTTTAACAACTTCAAAGTCAAATTACTCAAAACTAGTATTCTCCAGTTAGTGTATTCTGCCAGAACAGAGACGAAAATAATAATTATAATATTTGTAAATAGTATATTATTTTTTAAAGATAACACAATTACAATTTTTATCAAATACTCCCTATAACATTAGCATTTTACAGACGTGAATCAATAAAATTTCAAAATGTTATAATTAATTCTAGATATTCATTTAAATAATACTATACATATTAATTTATGTGATGTTATATTTTCAGTACGTCGCCGCATTCCTGTGCTTGGCCGCTTGCGCGTCAGCACACTGGGGAGGACATGAAGATGGTCAATGGAAGGGAGAAGGACTCGCCGAGTCTCAAGACCATGGTAACTGGGATAACGGACATGATGGTGGATACTACGGAGGACATGACGGAGGACACTACGGAGGAGTTTACAGCCATGGACACAACGATGATGGTCAATGGAAGGGAGAAGGTTTGGCCGAATCTCAAGATCATGGAAACTGGGGTCATGATGCCGGATATGCTGGACAATACGGAGGCGCTTATGCTCATGGTGGAGCTTACGGTCATGGTGGAGCTTATGGTCATGGTGGACATTATGCTCATGGTGCCGCTCCTCTTGGTCATGACGGACGTGTTGTAGATACCCCTGAAGTTGCCCACGCTAAAGCCGCTCACTTCGCTGCCGTCTCCGCCGCTTCCCATGGAGGTCATGGAGCTTACGCTGGACATGGTGGTTATGCCCATGGTGCTTATGCCGGTCATGGTGCTTATGCTCATGGACATGGACATGCTCATGGAGGATGGTAATTAATTACCTACAACTTTCCAAAGCACGGTCTTCGATTTACCAACAGACGTTCATATTGACAAGTGTTACTATTTTTAATAATTTCCCTATTTATTGTATTGGTTTTCTTAAAATCATATGTTTCTATCTATAACTGGGTTTTATTCTTTTGAGTATATACTCAGTTATAGTTGATATATTATTTATTTAATTCTTTTTCTTACATTTCATTCTGACCTGAAAAACAATGTATTATATATTATAATGTGTTGTATAAATAATGTATATAATATCCTGTCTATAAAAGCAAGCCGAAATAAATCGCAAAAATTTAACAATGTTATTTTCTTATATAACTGAAAAATTAAATGACACTGTCAGAATTATCCTACACTATAGTTGTAAAAGAGATATAGTAATAAATTAAATCAAAATACCATAGGTATTATAAATACATTTCGTTTAGCTAATTATACAGTTTAGTACGTGTGTTCATTCATTGTGTTTATCAGGAAAACGATTTTCTAATTATATAATTGAAATATGTGAATTGTTTACTACTGATTATGAAAACGGAATAAACGTTTTGGTTAAAACAACACTGAGAAAATCAATAGATGATTTAATTTGCTATACATACGTAATTAATGTATTTTTATTAGATTTGCAATATAGAAATAGTAGAACAATACGCTTTAATATGGTGTAATTTTGGTATGATCACAACATAAAGCTCAATTGAAGGATTGTAGCTTTTAAATAATATTATATTTTTATTAAAATCGATGTTTTTTAAAATAAAATAAATACTACGATTAATTCAAAAATCATTTCGCTGGACTAAGTACTTCTGTATATTATACTTTAATCATAAAATAAGATGAATTTTTTTAACGACTTTTTTAATTACTGTTGGTTTAACGTTGATTTTAAATGATGAACTTAACTACTTTATAAATAAATTATATCAATTTGCAAGCTTTGTAGCATTATTAAATTATGCTAATTATAGATAAGGTTAACTATTTTTCTTTCATTTGTACAAATTGTTTTATAGAATACTGAAAGAATAAAATATACATAATTATATTGTGGCATATAATGTTTAACCATATTATGCCGTCTAATCGACGTTTGAATAATGATGGTGTAGCTTGATGGAAAGTAATCATGGCACCTTACGAGCAACCATTTATATCGAGCTTCGAGAACAGATGTTTGCGAGAGGGTACTGGGTATAACGAGTAACGAGGGGATACACGAACGCACTAAGTAGCCTTTCATTATGCTGAGAGTGAATAGGCGACGTTGGACCTAGCTCAGCCACGTGCTGCGGATGTCAGAAGAGAATCTGGCTTTCCTGTTATTCAAGCCAACGGATAACGGAGTTCTGGAAGGCCGCTAAATACTATTTATAGAGTATATACGACAAAGCTATGGAATGCTGGTATGACCTAGAATGACGCAAGAAGACTGGCTAGCGATAAGGATGATTAGAAACGCCGTGTGATGTCCATAATATTATGCTCCAGCTTAGGGGCGAACATGGTTGAGTCCAAACTCTATTACCTCATATTAACATTGAATCGCCTTTAATATATCTATCTTTTTGAAATAATAAAAAAATATAATGGTATTGAAACAAAGGTATTGTTGTTAATTCTACTATAATAATTATATAATGTAATACACAAAACACATTTTAATTGTTAAGTGTTATTCATATTTAATTGATACCACCCATCTATAAAATTTTATATTTCATATACATTATTTGAAAATACCTCAAATAAATAGGTCCCCAAAAACTGTTTGAAGAAAATACGATATCCAGGATTCGAACGTGCGCCTCTCAGGATTCGTGCCCATGTGCACTTACCATCATGCTATCATCATTATCAGTCGGGGTCAATCCACTGATGGATGAAGCCCCCCCAAGCTTCTTCCAACTCTCTCGGTCCTGTGTCGTTCGCTGCCACGTATTTCCGCCGAGCATTACCAGTTCGTCAATCCAGTGGCTTTTAGGGCGACCCTGTGGCCGTTTCGTGCCACTTGGGTACCACTGGATGATGGCTGTCCTTTCGGCGAGCAATGTGCCCCGCCCATCTCCATTTCAGCTGTTTGGCAACGTCTATTATAATCGCGTACTCCTGTCTGCTTTCTAACCCATTCGTTTCTCTTACGGGCATGCTATACGTGTCATAATATCTAATTGCGATAAAGTTAAATACTGGTTTTTATAATATCTACTATCTTGAGGGCTTTCTAAATTGCGTTATCTACCTACTTGTGAATTATTCGTTGAATAATAAATAATAAAATAATATTAAATTATATTTTAGAATACGGGCATTTTTTGCCAAATTACACTCAGACGTGATTGTCATCTGTCTATTGGATTTTAATAGTTTTGATAAAACAGTTGAAAAGTGTCATAATTAAATTATTTAGAAAAAAAAGTAATGGCTAGATGTATAAGTATTTGTATTTCTTTTGTTAGCTGTACAATCTGATATGAATCCGTAGCCACCTCTTGAAAAGGCTTTATAAAATTTTCTTTAATGAGAAATGTAGGTATTTTTGACCAATTTCTCAACCTATTACATTCACAATATACGTTAAACTACGCAATAATTCAAACCTGAGACTTCATAAACGGACATTTTACCAACCGTCCATTGTAGGCGATAATTACTATGTATCAGTCATTTTAACCATTGTCAAAAGATGAGCTTTTTTGGCAAACAAAACGTCAACAGTCGGCATCCATTTTTTTTTTAATTTTACAAATAATGATTTCAATGCAGAGAGAATGTTGTATTTCCTTTCGTCTCAAAATAAATCGCAAGTCCTGCATTAACTCTTAATTATTTTGATAAAAAAAAACAATTACAATAAAACTACACAACTATTATAGTAATTCAACTTGACTTGTACATTATATAATTTGATAAATATATTAATTGATTTACATAAATTGCATTTGTAGTATAGGCGACTGTTTTTATGTCGTATATTGTATGCAGTGATATGAAAAAAAAATGTTGTTATCATTGTGTGTTGTGGTTGATAAGGAAATCGGCATTACTCGACGTGGACTGAATGATATTGAACCCCCTCTACTGAGTTGCCATTTTAGATTGGGGTGGATTGATTCGGATATAAAGCCTGCGCAATTCCACCACTGATCATAAGCAGTTTTCGCTCGAAAAGGCTCAATCAACACTTCAAAATGAACTCCATGGTGTGTGAACTTTTTATTTTAAATAATATTGTATTATTAATAATATTCTATGCAAGTTACCATAATTAAGTAAAAACAATTATTAGTGACACCGTAAATAATAATTGTAAAAAATGATTATTTAAAAACATTTTTTTTTGATAACGACTCGCATTAATGTGTATAAAATACAGTGAAATAATCAAATATTTATGTATTTTAAAAATAAATAATTTGCAGCTATATCTATCAATTAAATAAAATAAAATCTTTCTGATATGTACCATATTATGTGGTGGAATTAAATGAACAAGACAATTTTGTTATTTTTATATATTTATTCGAAGTTTTTAAAATTAGTAACAATGTAGTGTTTATTTAACTAGTACAGTAGTAAAATTTACCTAAATTGTTAATGCTCGTATTTATTTTAACTATAAATTATTGCGTAAGCTTACCAATAATAATATTTATTATATCCTTGTATATAAATAAGTGTTAATTATTACTACTTATTATTAAGGAAATCACATACTATTGTATATGAAATAATAGGCTATATATTATATTATTATAATATATAGGCTTTGCTACAGTAAATTGTTTTACAATAAACAATAATAATTACTTACCTGATTTTTGCTAAATTAATATGTATATGTAGACTACAGAACAAGAGCTATGCTATTTTTTTACAACGTTATTATTAGCTCGTATTCTTGTATGTCCGGTGGTTGTTTGTCCATTACAATTCTTGCAATCGATTTTTAACTAACTTAGCGACTAGCTAGCAGTGGAGAAGGGTGGAGGTAGGCTGTTAAGATTCGCTATAAATAGTGCACACTAAGCTATGTTAGTCATATGTATTTGTTTTTATTGAATTAAGACTACAATTTACAGATGGTGTTAGTTAGTTTTTAAAAATCAATTAAACTCTGCCTAAACGAAACCATAATAGATTTGGTCTAATTTGGGCAATACGACAAAATTGTGCACAATTTTTCACTCATAGTTATTTGTTTTCGTTGGATTAAAACTACATATTACACATATTGTTGGTTCATTTTTTTAATTCATTAAGTCCTGCGTAAATCAAACTATAATAAATAAAAAAATATTATTCTATCTATAAAATGCTCAAAGTTATGTATGATTTAATTGCATAATTTTAGATATTTTATAGATAGACGTGTATTTTTTGACTATTATCTATTATGGCTTGGTTTTTCAGGGTTTAATTGAATTTTTTAAATCTAACCAACATTATCTGTAAATTGTAGTCTTATTTCAATGAAAACAAATATGTATGTCTGAAAAAGTTTAATGTGCACTATTTATGGCGGATCTTAACAGCCTACCTCCACCCTTCGCCACTGCTAGCTAGACATTTAAAACTTTTAGAATATATCAGAACACGATGCCAATGCATTCTTTTAATACTTTTAGCCATCTTTAAGTAGAATTGAATTCATTTTCAGTTAATTCTGTTTTGTATAGATCGTTATTTCAGAAAAATCCGTAACAAGTAAAAGACTAATATTGGTTGCTAAGGGGGTGGTCCTAGAAACTAAATTATTAATATATACGTGCGTTAATATGGAAATCAAAATGAAATGTCAAAATGACATTTCAGTATTCTATATTTGTTTGTTTGTCTTTTATTTACTTCATATCAAGTACAAGTTTGAGCATATTGAGCATATTGAGCATAATAATTCAACAGAAAATTTAAAAACGTTGTATATAAAAAAGTTCTTTTTATCTCAGTAATTTTATTTATAATAACAATTAGACCATTGTTATGTATCTAGATATAGATTATTGTAAATTTATGAGTAATAATTTTTCATATGAAAATGTATAATTCGTTTCATTTATAGTGTATTGACTGTACCCACGTTGGACAAGCGCATAGAGCGACCGTCTTTGTATAATGTGTATTTAAACTAGTGACAAGCATACGATGTGATTAGCTATAAATATAACCTGAACCTTATGGAATGAATGGAGAAAAGCTTAGTAATGAACATGACAATTAGAATTAGAAATAATTAGTATATTGTTTTATATTTTCAGTACGTCGCCGCATTCCTGTGCTTGGCCGCTTGCGCGTCAGCACACTGGGGAGGACATGAAGATGGTCAGTGGAAAGGAGAAGGACTCGCCGAGTCCCAAGACCATGGTAACTGGGACAATGGACATGATGGTGGATACTACGGAGGACATGACGGAGGACACTACGGAGGAGTTTACAGCCATGGACACAACGATGATGGTCAATGGAAGGGAGAAGGTTTGGCCGAATCTCAAGATCATGGAAACTGGGGTCATGATGCCGGATATGCTGGACAATACGGAGGCGCTTATGCTCATGGTGGAGCTTACGGTTATGGTGGACATTATGCCCATGGTGCCGCTCCTCTTGGTCATGATGGACGTGTCGTAGATACCCCTGAAGTCGCTCACGCTAAAGCCGCTCACTTCGCCGCTGTCTCTGCCGCTTCCCACGGAGCCCATGGAGCTTATGCCGGACATGGTGGTTATGCCCATGGAGCTTATGCTCACTATGGACATGGACACGCTCATGGAGGATGGTAATTAATTACTTAAATCTATCAACGCAGACGTTCATATTGATAAGTGTAATTAATTTTAAATATCTACCTATGTGTTTCAATGACTGTCTTATCTGTATCTATATCTGGATTGTATTCTTTTGGGTATATTGCCATTAAAAATGTATATATATATATTTTCCTCTTTTTATATATTTCATTCTGATGTAAAAAATATGTATTATATATAATAATATGTATTGTATAAATGTATATATGTAAATGAAAACAAGTCGAAATAAATCGCAAAAATAATACTCTACTTTTTATTATAACAATATGTGAAACGTATAAAAAATATATGCAATTACACAAATGCACCCTCAAACATGTTTAACAAAACCTATTTTGATGAAAATGGGCTTAAAACAATCTTATATGAAAGTGAACCTGGAAAAGTTACTAAAACTAATGACTAAATTAAATTACTGCTTTTATTCATATGCCTTATGCGTCAATTACATTGAGCTATTTTACAAGCTGTTTGTTGGCAAATTTACAATCTGCCTGTAAAGTCGCCCAGTATCATCATTGAACAAGTTAACAAGCAGATTTTAAACAATCTACAGAGAAAAGTTGAAAGCCGGTCAACTTCACACGCTACACGCCGGCGTGTGGGCCTACTGCGTCTGCGCAGTAGAGCGCAGTAGCGACCTCTTGGTAAAAAACGAACTACTTTCTGTCAAAATAGTCGTTAGCTTGTTGGCTTCTCCGCGAATGGAAAGTTTTGTGTGTCATCATCACAATCGCAGTAGCTGAATTGCCCGCTTTTAAATTCGCCAACAAAATTCAATGTAGTTGACGCATTACGCTGGAATATAAATGATTTGCATGGGTGTTGCTAGCCTAAAATAAGCTCTTTGTACGATTAGCTATAGTTTAAAAGTCATTTAAACTCAGAGCATCAAATTTTCAAAACTTGTATAGGTATAATATTATATTCAGTAATTGAGTACGTTGAAACAAAAGAGCTTCTCTACATTTTTTTATTGTTGTTTTTATTTAATAAAACGCAATTTTTTATAGTACTTATTCCACTTTTAATTAATATATTAGGACCGGTTTCGTCCGCCTCAGTGGGACATTTTCAACTGAATACATTTTTTTTAAAACAATATTTATCAAACAAAATTCAAAGCGATAGAAATAATATAACAATATGTACATAATAATTATCCGTCCAATAATACCTTCCCAATAACAGACTAATTTAAAACTAATGAGGTTGGACATTAATATTTCATACTACATCAGGGGCATTAAACAAATTATTTAAAATATTAACAAACCACAAAATATGAAACAATCTACACTTACAATAACATTAATATTAACAAATAATTATAATTGGTCAAAATTAACAATAATTTTTTTTTATAAAAAATAAAATAAAATTATGAATTGAAGTGAGATGGAATAAAAAACAAATACAACCAAAATATGAGTCAGAGTTAAATAAAAATAAAAATAATAAATAATGTACAATATATAAAGTTATGTTGTGACAATCCCAAATATTAAATAGGGTACAATAATGGAGAAGACACAAAATATAATTGATCATTCAACAAATTAGAATTGGGCAAAAATTTATACCTATTAATTTCTAGGATTTCCTGTTTATCCAATTTTATAGATTTCTCATTCAAATGCAGGATTTTAAAATTTTTACTGATATTAAAAGAGTGATTATTTAAACTTAAATGATTTCCAAAAGCTGAAGACTCATTACCATTTTTGGAACAGGCTAAATGTTCTTTGATCCTATTATTAAAAGAACGTCCCGTTTGTCCAACATATTTGGCATCACAAGAGTCACAACTTGATAGATAAATTCCACTTTGGTTAAGTTTATCTAATCTATCTTTAGTATTCACCAGTATTGAATTCAAATTTTGTGTGTTGTAAAATGTTTCATTGAAAAGTTTTTTATCTATTTTATTGAAATAGCAGTCACTTTTGAAGACAAATAAAGTTTTTGTTTTCAATTTAAATAATGATTAAGTTTTTTATAATACAAATGACAATATATCTAAAACGCCCTCAAAGTTTTGTAAAACTCTTTTGATTTTTATCTACTTGTATTAAATGTTTTTTAAATCAATTATTTGAAAGGAATTTATTATACTATGGCAGTGACAGACCATATAAATCTACTTTAGAGAAACAGTGTACCTATATTTGTTACAATGTGGAAGATGTATAATACTTTATTTTGGTCAAACATGCAGAAGTTTTGTAAGCATATTGTATTTATGAAGAGAAGATACATTCATAGAAAACAGGTAGGGCATATTCAGGATTCGCCAGGCACCTCTTAAGAATATCAATGGTGTATAATACTATCTCGTCCATGGTGTTGTTCATCTATGTGACAAGAGCCATCTACTTCATAATGGGGTACGAAGATATACATAAATTCATTGCAAAAAAGCTAAGGTATGACCTTACTATTGTAAAGAATAACTTGTTTATTTGACCTGTTCTTAAAATTGTTTTAATGCTTTCTATTTTCTTGTCATTCCTTCATGACTGATGTTTGATGGCTTTCTGCTTGTATCGGGATGCGGGTGAATAATTCTATCCATAGTAAGCTCCTTCACTTGGTAGCTTTAGCGTTTAACTTCGCCTTCTCTGGACCCAACATCACCTAAAGATCTTCTTTCTTTTTTCTTTTGACAATATCCGATCCTAATAGGATCATATGGGCTTCCACAGAAAGGAGGTTTGTATTGACAGATTTTGTTTTTACGAGAAATGGATGTCAGCCACTTGCTTAATCTATTAAGTCCATATGCTTACTCAAACACTAAAAAAAAGATCAATGCTATTTAAATCAGCTTAAATATATATATTTAAAAACATAAATATTAAATAAATAGATGAATACTAGGAACGAGAAGAAAACCACATATTAACAGCAGGCTTTGTAATACAGTACGTAAAGTACTGGACTTTTATCCAGAAGTCTCGAATTCGATCTCGATGAGGTGAAAATGAGGCGTCTAGTTTCAAAGTGAACTTATTCTTGCACTTGCCGAAAATAAGTTATGAATGCCAGAATTTAAAGTATATAATTTTGAACGAGTATTTTTTGTATAGAAGAACCTAATAGCATTCAATCCAGTAGAAAAATCAACTTCAAAATCGTTGTTAGTAACTTTTTTCAATACAAAAGGCATGTGTAACATCGACACCGTAAATAGTTTTTTGGAATTTGCCAAAAATTTGTTGAAGTGGAATAAGTTCAATTTGAAACTACAGGCCTCAAATATACTATTTAAGTATGTGATTCAATCATACCTGGATGTTTGTGATTGTTTCTCTTCAATTAATTAATACTCAGGACTATTAAAGATTGGAGGACGGCTTCATAATATATTATTATTTATATCATTTTTAATTAAAAGACTTGAATTAGTAACGCAAGTGTTTGATTAAAATTTATGAAAGATTTTCACTGTGTTGCCACACGTATAATGATTAAACTCACATTTTAATAAAATTATGTTTTGTCAACATTATCAGGTAGGTTGACAATTGGATTTTTAATGACATAATAAAAAAAAGTATTTTATTTTTGCGATTTATTTCGATTTGATTTTTATTTACATATATACATTTATACAACACATATTATAATATATAATACATGTTATTCTAGATCAGAATTAAATATAAGAAAATGAAAAATATATATATATATATATTTCGGCTGGAAAAATACCCAAAAGAATATAATCCAGACATAAATAAAGAAAATACAACAAATAGGTACAATATATAGAATTAATAAAATTAAACTTCTCCAATATAAACATTTGCGTTGGTTGATTTTAACTTAGACTTTGATAAGCTTTAGGTATTTAATTACCAGCCTCCATGACCGTATCCATGTCCATGAGCATAAGCTCCATGACCAGCATAAGCTCCATGGGCATAACCACCATGACCGGCGTAAGCTCCATGACCTCCATGGGAAGCGGCGGAGACGGCAGCGAAGTGAGCGGCTTTAGCGTGGGCGACTTCAGGGGTATCTACGACACGTCCATCATGACCAAGAGGAGCGGCACCATGGGCATAATGTCCACCATGACCATAAGCTCCACCATAACCGTAAGCTCCACCATGAGCATAAGCGCCTCCGTATTGTCCAGCATATCCGGCATCATGACCCCAGTTTCCATGATCTTGGGATTCGGCCAAACCTTCTCCCTTCCATTGACCATCATCGTTGTGTCCGTGGCTGTAGACTCCTCCGTAGTGTCCTCCGTCATATCCTCCGTAGTATCCACCATCATGTCCATTATCCCAGTTACCATGATCTTGAGACTCGGCGAGTCCTTCTCCCTTCCACTGACCATCTTCATGTCCTCCCCAGTGTGCTGACGCGCAAGCGGCCAAGCACAGGAATGCGGCTACGTACTGAAAATATAACATCACATAATAAATATTTAGAAATATGATATTAAAATATTATTTATAAAATAATAATTTTAAAAACATAAATGTCACTATAAAATAATAGATTGTAACAGGGGAAAATTAATAAATACACGATATGTCATTATTTGGTTTTCTCGCTTTATGAAGCTATGACAGGCCGAACATATAAATTTTGCGAGTTATCTCGTCTGACTTTAAACTCAAATTACTAGCCACTGTCGATTGATTTGCATAATCTAAAAAAATAAATACACAGTGACATCTGTTTGAATAATTGTGAAATACTAAGCCACAAATTATCGCTATTACAGCGATTTTAGTAAGAACTTCGCTCTACATTCAATGTGTGTCGTTGAAAATCTGCGGCCTGTCAGATACTGCCATGGTAATATCATTAGACATAAAAAAGGATAATGATTATTTTATACTACTTTTTTAAAACTATATGACACTTATAAATAAACAATGAATGAATTATATTAAATTTGTATGAATTGATGTTCACTATTATAAACATGGATAACCTTCACAATATTACTATTTTTTAGTTTCGAAAGAAGCATTGAAAACATATACACTTTTTGTTAATCAAATTTGTAAATTATCTTTGAAATAAGAACAATAATTTCACCGTGTTTTGTTTTCACTTTCAATGGCATTGATATTATGTCCTACTATAAAAAAAACTGCTTTTAATTAATTCGTTCAAATACTATGAGGCGTCGATAATAATATGTTCACTTTTAAAAACTTTAATATTACGAAAGTAATAAATAATTAAATATAAATTAAGATGTCACACACCATGGAGTTCATTTTGAAGTGTTGATTGAGCCTTTTCGAGCGAAAACTGCTTATGATCAGTGGTAGAATGGCACAGGCTTTATATCCAAAAGAATCTACCCCAATCTAAATTGGCGACTCAGTAGAGGGGGTTCAATATCGTTCGGCTTACGTCGGGCAATACTGATTTCCGTATTAACCGCAACTTACAATAACAAGATTTTTTTTTCATATGTTTTACGACACAAAAAAATCATACAAACGACAAATGCAATTTAAATCAACCAATATTTCTTTCAACTACATCTCCACATAAGTATCAAACAGAATTATCCACCTACTGTTTTAGCGCTAACGAATAAAGTAAATTCTACGATTTTTACTAAATAGAGATTTGTCTTGATTTATCTGTAATGCACGAGAGAAAGTATAATAATGTCAATATGTTGAAGTGAGACAGGGTGAAGATATTTTGAATGGGTTAAATAAACTGGACGAAAAATACACATAATTCTAAATTAAAAAAATAATCTGACATAAAGACTAAAAATAAAGAAAGGTCGTTAAAGAAAGCAAACGATAGGATACTCTCATCATGGCCCCCATAAGTGGGAAGCTTACAGGGCTCCAGCCTAGGGACTCAGGCTCAGGAAGGGCCCGACGTGGCGGGTCCACCAGATAAGTGAGATTAACACACATCTTAAGCTTACTATATTAGTAAAAAAGTCGCCCGCGGCGCTATATTACATCGGGGTTATTACCCTTTTAAAATATATGATTGTGCAATGGCATTTTTGGTTGATGTGAGTTAATACTCGACAACTCCATAATTCGATGTGTTAAAAAATCGCTAAAAATACACTGAATTTTATTTGACCTCTAACACCATTTGGAAAACGCCACTGTAAAGCGTCAGATTTCCTTTAAGCTTAGCGATAGGTAGGGGCGGAGGCTGTCAAAAACTCTGGCCTAGGGGCCCTCGTCAGGAAATGGGGGCCATGGCTATCATAATAGTTTGACAGATACTTCAGAATATACATAATTTGAAAACATCTCATGCATAAACATACTAGAAAGAATCTTTTTGTACAAAAAAATATGATACCCCACGGAATTTGAACTAGTATCTGCTGGATTCGCGCCAGTGTGCTTTTGCAATTAAACTAAGGACATCATACTAAAAATAACGATGATTTGAACTAGTAGTTGTTATATAAAATACTTATCGTTATAATTGCATAAGCATGAGATGTTTCCAAATTAATATGTAGAATGCTACCTTCTTAAATTTTGTGTCTTATTCGATCAATAAAAGAAATAGTTTATTAATAATAATGAATACTTGTATCAAATAAGGCTCTAAGTACCAAAAAGTAGTGTTGCCTGTAGTTACAAAATACTGAGTCATTGCAGTAAAATTTCATGAAGCAGACCTTTTGAAAAATGTAGTTTTACAGTGTGAAGCAATCACGGCAGCTTCTATAAATTTAGGTATTATGAACTCGCAAGTGTCAACACACCATCGTCAGCTATTTTATATTGAATGCCGTTGACCACTGCAGCGCTACTTCCACCATTATAAATAAAACACGCCAACGGACTTACAACGTCGACAGGTCTAATTATTTTGCTGTATTTTTTTGACTTGCTTGAGGCACTTAGACTATAGTTGAAGTGATTGGCGTTGGTATGTAGAACATTTTTCTATAAAAATGTCAGTTTTTATGTTTTTGGTACTAATTAATACACGTATTCATATAGTTACAGAGCAGTACTATTAAATCGAGCATGACATATACAGTATTAAATGACATTATAATTAATTTAAGACATATCCAATAACGTTGACAGGTGAAACTACCACCTGATATTTTTTTTTTTAGTTATTATATATAAGTTAAAACGGAAATATTAGCCCAATATAGTTAAGAAAGCTCAGATGGACCAGTCACGATGTTATATGCGATGGATCTAAAGCTCTCCATAAGGTGTATGATGCAAGTTATTAGCGTATACAGAATTACCGAGAATTTTTTTTCCCGACCATGTCCGATCTTAATAGGATCATATGGGCCTCCACAGAGTAGAGGTTTGTATTAATAGATTTTTTTTTACGAGAAATAGATGTCAGCCATTTTCTCAACCTATTAGGTCCATACCCTGACTCACACACAAATTGAAAAAGACTATGTGTATTTTCCAGACGCAGGATTCGAACCTGGGACCCACGGCATGATAGTCCAACGCTTAAGCCGCGCGGCCACCATGGTCGTTGGGGGGACCGAGAAAAACATGACCATCAAATCGATAAATATATTAAATAAGTATCGCTTTACCAGTTAATATTAAGGTAGGTAATAACAAAACTTGTAATGGTGATTTTATTGAAAAAGCTTTATGATTCTCCACTGGTTTTCTGTATTATTTTTATAGATAAACTAGCTGAAGTACCCGGCTTCGCACAGGGTCGCTTCGTGGTTATATTTTCTTAGATAGTTAAAAAAATAATAAGAAGTAATTATTTTTTTAATATCAAAATATCTGTGTAATACAATATGGCAATATGAAAATAATTCTAATAGGAGTAAAGGTCAAAACAAAAAAACATTAAATTAAAAACGAATCCAAAATATGAAAACGTTATTAATGTTATCAATATGTAGTAAAAAAAATCAAAATTGGGTGGAACAAACAAACGACAAACTTTGTATTTAATAAAATAAGATAGAATGAAGAAGAAGAAGAAGATGGTTGTACTATTTCAGAAACCTTTGCAGGTGTGCGCACAACAACTGACAAAAGTTTCATCGCAATCGGATGAATGGTATCGGAACGCATACGAATAGAAGAAGAATAAGATGGTTGTACTAATTCAGAAACTTTTGCGGGCGTGAGCACAACACTTGATCAAAATTTTATTGCAATCGGATGAATGGAATAGGAACGCATACGAATATAAGAATATAGAATAGAAGAAGAAGATAGTTGTATTAATTCAGGAACCTTTGCGGGTCTTACCACAGGTTTCATCGCAATCAGATGAACGGTATAGGGACCATACGAATAAAAGAAGATAGAATGAAGAAGAAGAAGAAGAAGAAGATGGTTGTACTATTTCAGAAACCTTTGCAGGTGTTACCACAACAACTGACGAATGTTTCTTCTTAATCGGATGAATGGTATAGGGACCATACGAATAAAAGAAGATAGAATGAAGAAGAAGAAGAAGAAGAAGAAGAAGAAGAAGAAGATGATTGTATTAATTCAGAAACTTTTGCGGGCGTGAGCACAACACTTGATCAAAATTTTATTGCAATCGGATGAATGGAATAGGAACGCATACGAATATAAGAATATAGAAGAGAAGAAGAAGATAGTTGTACTAATTCAGGAACCTTTGCGGGTCTTACCACAGGTTTCATCGCAATCAGATGAACGGTATAGGGACCATACGAATAAAATAAGATAGAATGAAGAAGAAGAAGAAGAAGAAGATGGTTGTACTATTTCAGAAACCTTTGCAGGTGTTACCACACCAACTGACGAAGGTTTCATCGCAATCGGATGAATAGTATAGGAACCATACGAATAAAAGAAGATATAATGAAGAAGAAGAAGATGGTTTTTCTAATTTAGAAACCTTTGCGGGTGTGCGTACAATAACTGTCGAAAGTTTCGTCGCAATCGGATTAATGGTATAGGAACGCATACGGGACAAACAGACAGACAGACATTCATTTTTATATATAAGATAAGTATAGCCTATACTCTTTGCGCAAGTGCAAGCAATAAGTTCACAAAGTTTTATCGCAATCGGTTGAATGGTATGGCAGTGCATAAAATACGAACAAACAAACAAACAAACAAACAAATATTGCATCGTAGAAAACTCAACATGATTTTGATTTCATTTACGGTTATATACAAATTATCTATCTCGGTACTAATTTACACATTCGACAAAGCACATTTATAACATGATAATGCTAAATACGGCTATTAAATTAATTTTTATTAACTGAAATGGGTTCGAGATTACAACACGCTCTCTCGCCCCCAAAGAAAACAAGCCTGGAAAAGTTGCATTTTTTAATCAGATGCTTGTTTTTGGTAGCATAGTTGAAAGAAAACTGGTCCACTCTGTGGTAATGTAGATGCATACCTGCATGACGCAGTCTTCGCATAAAATTAGATCAAAATATATTCACTTGTAGTAATATATGTAAGAAAATAAATGGAAAATATAAGTAAAAAATATCTTTTTGGAATATACTACGTCATTTTCATTTTAGAACCGGAGTGCAAAGTTATGAAGTGGCAACGCTACACGAATGTGAAAGCGCTAACGTTAGTCGCTTTTATTGGAAGGCAAGCAAGCAAGATTTCAAGAAAGATAATCATCTGAAGGATAAAATTATCGAAAATAAAATAAAGATTGATTGTAGTTATACGCAAAGCAGCCAAACCACAAAAACCTCAAACATAGATAGAAGCACTTTTACGTAAAGTGTGTTTCTTTAAATCCACAAAGCCTCCGTATACTGTGTATACCTTTAAAATGATAGATATTATATATATATATATATATATATATATATATATATATATATATATATATATATATGATTTTGTGTAACTCATAAAGAGATAAAAGCATAAAATCTATGAAATTTTGGTGTTTTAGCAGTCCAGGATGTTTTGTGCAAAACGGGTTTTTTAGAACGTTCATTCATGAATGCAGCCAACTCTTATTTTTGTAAAATAAATCGTTATTTTTGCATCTATATTCTTAAAAAAAACCTTCTAAGTTATTCAAGTATTATGGGAATTTCAAAGTTCTGAAAATAATTCGAAAATCTTGTAAATTATACATTAATATTCAGCTGCCTGGCACTAATTTTTATATGAAAAGTCTGTATATTATATATAATAAAATGAAAAACATATAATGTTATTGAGAAAATAATGTTTATTAATTGAATGTAGAAAAACACACCTTATAGTCAGTATTTTAATAATAAGGTAAGTACATAATATTATCATGTAGCTGCTTTTTGCAGAACGAATATGGCATATTTT
Source organism: Rhyacophila brunnea (assembly GCF_057557595.1). Lineage (NCBI taxonomy): Eukaryota > Metazoa > Arthropoda > Insecta > Trichoptera > Rhyacophilidae > Rhyacophila > Rhyacophila brunnea. The sequence goes on along the minus strand of NW_028232893.1, from coordinate 13,129,593 downwards.
TAGAACGCATTTATATGACATTTTTGAATGACAGCAGCTTGGTTGCTTTATGCAAATCGAAAATGTCATACTCTGCGATTTAAAAAATCTTTAAAACGCATTTATATGAGATTTTTGTATGACAGCAGCTTGTGCTGTGCAGAACGTAAAACAAACGTGTGAGATTATGGAAATCACAATAACTCATTTTTTTCAAAATTGTAGCTTGGCTGCTGTGTGTATAACTACGCTCGATGATAGGTGTTCATTAAAATATGAAAATGAATAAAGTATTTAAATTTGAATAAAATAAATAATAAAATATGTAAATTAGAAAAATCTTAGAAACATAAAAATAGAAAATGGATCGAGTGAATTTACTTCTTTTCTTTTCCAGATTTCAGAAATTCTAATTCATATATTTTTTATATTAAATTATGACAAACATACGAAATTATGATAAATAAAAAAAATATGATAAATATTAATATCATAGTCAAGGTGCTCTTATATTTTAATTGATAAACAATATTGGTAAATCAAATCCATAATGAATACGAAGACCATTCAAATCATATTTAAGTTTGTACAAAATAATATATCGCAGTGATAAACGATTTATTTATTTATAATTAGGAAATATGTCCACTTATCTATACTTCATATTAAAAAAGCAACTTGCTCGTAAATGAAGACAGATGATATTTATATCGAAGTATTAATTTAAAATAAACACACCATGGAGTTAATTTTGACGAAGTGATGGTTTTAGCTTTTTAAAGTGAAAACTGCTTATGATCATTATTAGATAATTACAAGATAAAAAGAACTTTTTAAATACTTTTTTGATTTTAAATTTTCTGTTGAATCATATAAACTTGACAATTCTATATATTAATAATTTAAGACAAATAAGGCAATTATTGTCAACAAATCATTTTTTTGCTATTTTGCAACAAACAAACAAAATATAGAATACTGAAATTTCATTTTGATTTCCATAGTAACGCACGTATATATTAATAATTTAATTGCTAGGACCCACTTAGCAACCATTAATAGTGGATTGGATTACGGATTTCTTCTGAAATAACTTTTCATACAAAAATGAATTATTCAATTCTAAAGATGGCTAAAAGTATTAAAAGAATGCATTGGCATCGTGTTCTGATATATTCTAAAAGTTTCAAATGTCTAGCTAGTCGGGAAGTTAGTTACAAATCGATTGCAAGATTTGTACTGGATAAACAACTACCGTGCAAACAAGAATACGAGCTAAGAAAAACGTGTTAATAAAATAGGCAGGCTTTATTTAAAACAATCTAACCCAGTCTAATTAAACAAATCAGCAAAGGGGGTTTAGTATCATTTGCTTAACGCCGAGCAATTTTGATTATATTGTTAATGTTAAAAAGCTTTTGTCAACATTATCATTTAATACTGTTATCGTATATTTAGACAGTCTTATATAATAACAAAATCATATTATGTATAAACTCCATCTTTTTAAATTTTGAAACAACGTTCCATAGCTACAATAATAATTGTCATATTATGCTATTGCTGACATATAATATAATATATGCTCGGCATTTATCACCGATCTCCTTTCGACAGAACGCAGTTTGCTACTTCAGATAAAATGTAGTTATTAGAAATGAATTTGTGGAAATCATCAAGCCTGATTAAATATAAAAACCCTTTATTTGTAAAAATCTAAAGTCAGTGACGTTCCGTGGGGGTAGGCAGATTGAGCGTCGCTTGGGGGCGACAGTTAATCGAAGGGCGGCAAATCGAGGAGAATAATTTGGAATATAATATAGAAATAACTACTACTATTACTAAACTTCGTAATAACGAAAACACCTTTCCAATAAAAAAATTTAGCTCACTGGTTTTGTCGGGTTCGTGATATCTAGTTTACTTCCGTTGCCCTTCGACGTCCTTGGTGACTAGAAACGACACGTGCAGATTTGCGAATAATTACAGTCTGATATTTTGTTAGTAATGTATCCATCCAAGTACAACACATTTCTTAGACATTTGACCCATGAAAAGATAATAAAAATACTGCATAAAAATTGGCGCTGCCTACGGGCGGCATTTTATCTAGGGATGTCACTGTCTAAAATACAAGAACGTCAAAAATAAATTTGGCTATCACTGGACGTTGGCTACGATTGAGTTAGTAATATCATTTCACAACATTTTTATTAGGTCGTATTCTTATTTTTCCGGTGTTTGTTTGTCCGGTATAAATCTTGCAATTGGTTTTTAACTAACTTCCCGACTAGCTAGAGATTTGAAACTTTTAGAATATATCAGAACACGATGCCAATAAATTTCTTTAATACTTTTAGCCATTTTTAAGTAGAATTAAATTCATTTTCAGTTAATTCTGTTTTGTGTGAAAAGTTATTTTGGAAGAAATCCGTAATCAAATCCAATATTATTGGTTGCAAGGGTCCTGACAACTAAATTATTAATATATACGTGCGTTACTATGGAAATCAATATGAGTGTCAAAATGACATTTTAGTATTATTTTTATCAAATAAATATTTTTTTCGTTTAAGCTAGTCAAGTCAAGTTTATATGATTCAACAGAAAATTTAAATACGTTGTATATAAAAAGTTATTTTTATCTTGTAATTATTTACCTAAATTTATTATAAAGCCGATTGACAGAATTTGATATAAGTACCTCAGATTAAAACGTATTATTATAAAGAAAATTATTACAAATAATAAATCATAGATGGATTGATAGATTTAAATCACTTACCCGGAAACTCAAAGATGTGAGACCGAGTTGCATTCATTCATGCTTTTTTGCTACGATTCTTTCTAATATGTATGTTTCTGAGATTCTAATTATTAATAAAATTATTCAAGTGTATGTTGTGCAGTTTTCATACTTGTGAATCAGGCCTTGAGTAATTAAAATGTTTCATTGATCAATTTAAAAAAAATATTATTACTATATTAACTTCAATGATTGGTCTACTACACAATAACTGGTATAATTATTGAAATAAACAATTGGAGCGCTGTTCATAATTGAAGTGTGTGTTGAAAAATTAAATATATGAATACGAAATCATATTGCATGCAAGAGTTTTTTTTATTTTACCACGTTTTTCTTAGCTTGTATTCTTGTTTGTCCAGTGGTTGCTTATGCAGTACAAATCTAGTAATCAATTTTTAACCAACTTCTCGACTAGCTAGACATTTGAAACTTTTAGAATATATCAGAACACGATGCCAATGCATTTTTTTAATACTTCTAGCCATCTTTAAGTAGAATTTAATTCATTTTCAGTTAATTCTGCTTTGTATAAAACGTTATTTTGGAAGAAATCCGTAATCCAATCCACTGTTATTGGTTGCTAAGGGGGTGGTCCTAGCAACTATATTATTAATATATACGGCGTTACTATGGAAATCAAAATGACATTTCAGTATTCTATATTTGTTTGTTTGTTGCAATACAGCAAAAAAATGATTTGTTGACAATTGCTTTATTTGTCCTAAATTATTAATACATAGAATTGTCAAGTTTATATGATTCAACAGAAAATTTAAAAACGTGGTATATAAAAAATTCTTTTTATCTTGTAATTACTTTAACATAAGTACGTAATTTGGGTTAAAGATGGCACACGACAAAGACGGTACGATTTATGCTACTCGTAACTATACCTTCTCCGAGGACCCTTGTATTCAATCACAATATGTCTTTAGCTCGTTCTATCAAAATCAATCCATTTGGCGATCCATCGTATTTTGGGGTATATTGTCGAATGGCAGTTCTTATAATATTCTTAATTTCTTCTGGACGTCTTATATATCTTTGAGAGGAGAGTTTTGAAAAGAATCTTTGGGGCTATTCAATAAAGTGATATTTGGAGGTCAATGTATAATGAGGAGCTGTACACACGTTACAGGGGCGAAAAGATCACATGGTATATGAAAATGCAGAGATTGCACTCGATTAGCCACGTGCATACAATACCGGAGGATATAATGGTGAGGTGGGCCATGTACGCAACCCCCGATGACAATAGTTTTCTTGGTTATAAGTTGATACGGTTATACGTTTGAGTTGCGCAAGCCGCTTACGCCCCGCCTAACGCTGTCCACTCAGCCCATACACTAAGAGTTTTCATACTACTGGTCAAAACGTGAAGATCTCTTCACATAATTTTATATGTCAACTTCTCTGAAAACTCAGTTAACGCACAATTGAGTTTTGGGCATCTGCTCCTGATGGATTTCCAGGCGTAAAAAACTGCTGATATTTTGATGGCCTCATGATACGCTAGATTTAGAGCGAGTGTGGTACGAGGTTGGTTGATTTAGTGGGGTCTCTGTTTGTATTGGCCTATGAAGAGTAGGTATATTGGAAGTTGGTCGCCAATCTTCTTTGATAAGAAAAGAATATGAATTTTTACTTTATTCGAGTATGGATATATGGGCGACGTTGAAATGCGGTCGCCAAAAGCTACATTGATATAGTTGGAAAATTTGCTTCTGCCTTGTTTTTGTAATAAGTAGAGTTTGGCAAGACGCCACCCGGTCCCTTAACTTTCCCTTTAGCATGGTAATAAATTCTGTCCGTTCCTATGATATCACCTTGGGTTACCGTACGAGATTAAAGTATTACAGTACGTAAAAGGGAAATGCGTATTTTGGTGACATGAATAAGTGTAATAAGGTTCATCATCAATATTTGTTATAATATATTTAAAATGATCAAAATTGCATCACATCCTAATTATAATTATTATACGAGTATTTCTATACAGTTTACAGCCTACGAGGCATAATACTATCGTGGATTCACCCTTTACTTTCATATCTATTTTATTACCACGTTTTTATTAGCTCGTATTCTTGTTTGTCCAGTACACATTTTTTCTTGTGTGTCCAGTCCTAATATTAAATAATAAATTCTTGTCCTGATATTAAATAAAAAAATCTAATAAAAAATATTAATATATTACGTGCGTTACTCTGGAAATCAATATGAAATGTCAATATGACATTTCAGTATTCTATATTTATTCAGAATTTCTTTCAAGTACAAGTATTTATTAATACAGAGAATTGTCAAGTTTATATGATTCAACAGAAAATTTAAAAACGTGGTATATAAAAAGTTCTTTTTATCTTGTAATTATTTCACAATTAAGTATGTGTCTCTTCGTCTATTTATTTTTCAACGTTTTTCTTAGGTCGGATTCTTATTTGTCCGGTGGTTGTTTGTCCGGTACAAATCTTGCAATCGATTTTTAACTAACTTCCCGACTAGCTAGACATTTGAAACTTTTAGAATATCAGAACACGATGCCAATGCATTCTTTTTTAGCCATCTTTAAGTAGAATTGGATTCATTTTTAGTTAATTCTGTTTTGTATGAAAAGTTATTTCGATAACATTATTGTTTGCTAGGGGGTCTTAGCAACTAAATTATTAATAATATATACGTGCGTTACTATGAAAATCAACATGGAATGACATTTCATTATTCAGTATTTATTTCAAGTACATTTTTTTGATCGTTTAAGCTAGTCAAGTCAAGTTTATATGATTCAACAGAAAATTTAAAAACGTTGTATTTAAAAAGTTCTTTTTATCTCGTAATTATTTAGATCTATCTCTTTTGTTCGTAATGGATTGCGACGCTTTGTTTGAAATGTGCATTTATAATATACGACATGTAATACAATGTGAAGTATTTCTATCAATTACTTGTATATTGTATGTACTGGATAATACTATCGATTTTGAAAATAATAACATTTTAATTAGATGCAATATTGATGATTCTAGGAATAGCCGAAATATGACGATGACAAAGTGAATTTATTAACTAAAATATTTGCAGTTTAATGAGCTGAGTTACCTTTGGTGATATTAAAGTAATGGGAGTGTTAAGCAATGATAAATAAATAAAAAGTTATCGATTGAAAAAGAATAGCGGAGCCCCAACCATAATGGAGGAGTCTAGTTAAAGCAGCCAAGTTTCATATCATGCTGTAGTGCAGAGAAGAATAATAATCTAATATCGGAGTTGTCTATAAAACTATTTTACAAAACATCAGTATGGACCGTATCTCAATCATTGATTCAAAATTAACATTATATTTTATTCAATATGTGTTTGCATTCAGACCATGTAGCTAATAGTTTTGAGCTAATACGCAACCAAGCATAAAAAATGTCATTTATAAACCTCCAAAGAAGACACTTAATTAAATAACCAACAAATGGTAATTTTTCCATAAAATTATAATCATAATACAATTCTTAAACTTTTACTAATGTCCCTCAAAAAAATTAAGTGATATTGAATAATTTGTTGTTATTATTGTAAGTTGCGGTTAATAAGGAAATCAAAGTTGTTCAAACGATATTAAACCCCCTCTACTGAGTAGCCAATTTAGATTGGGGTAGATTATTTTGAATATAAAGCCTGTGTCATTCTACCAATGATCATAAGCAGTTTTCGCTCGAAAAGGCTAAATCATCACTCAAAATGAACTCCATGGTGTGTTAATTTTTAAAAATAATAGTTAATTGTTTGAAAGTTACCATTATTCTAAAACAATTAAAAGTGAACACATTTCCGATGTTATTTATTAATAATTAAAACAATTCATTTGAATAATATGCTTCATATTTGAAAGTGATATCAATTATTATCCATTGTTTTGTCGACATTTGTACTGTAAATACTCTAAAAAATAATCTACATAAGGATGTATTAGAATTGTTTACATAAAAATATTGTCATGATAACATTATTATATTATAAAATTATTTTGTAATTGTATAACTTTTATTTTTCAATGCATTCTTCCATAGCAAAGATTCATTGAATTTCTAATAGTCACCTATTGATAGGTTCAATATTTGCATTCAGCCGCTCAAACACTGTAGTAAACGAAACTTTTTTTGTGTATTCCTCTAATTTTATATTTTACTATAGGAAGTTTTATATAGTTTTGTGTCATTTGTGATATAAATAATTAATATAATATGTATGGTATATTTCCAGTACGTCGTCGCATTCCTGTGCCTGGCCGCTTGCGCGTCAGCACACTGGGGAGGACATGAAGATGGTCAGTGGAAGGGAGAAGGACTCGCCGAGTCTCAAGACCATGGTCACTGGGATAATGGACATGATGGTGGACACTACGGAGGAAACCATGGAGGACACTACGGAGGAGTCTACAGTCACGGACACCACCATGATGGTCAATGGAAAGGAGAAGGTTTGGCCCAATCTCAAGATCATGGAAACTGGGGACATAATGCCGGATACGCTGGACACTACGGAGGCGCTTATGCTCATGGTGGAGCTTACGGTCATGGTGGACATTATGCCCATGGTGCCGCTCCTCTTGGTCATGATGGAAATGTTGTAGATACCGCTGATGTTGCCCACGCTAAAGCTGCTCACTTCGCCGCTTTCAACGCTGTCTCCCATGGAGGACATGGAGCTCATGGTGCTTACGCCGGTCATGGAGGTTATGCTCATGGAGCTTATGCCGGACATGGTGCTTATGCCCCAGCTCATGGAGTGTATGCCGCTCATGGTGCTCATGGCGCTCATCACGTTCCCCAAGATACCCCTGAAGTAGCCCACGCTAAAGCCGCTCACTTCGCTGCTGTCGCCGCCATTTCTCATGGTGACCATCATTATGGACACGGACACGCTCACGGAGGCTGGTAATTAATTACTAATTGCTTTCCAGAGCTCGGGCTTACATCGATCAACGCGGACGTTCAAATTGACAAGTGATATTAGTTTAAAATATTTAAATTGTACGTAGTTAGGTATATAATAATATATTATATTATAAATTTCCACCCTTTGATTGTCTGTATTTATCACTGAGTTATATTCTTTTGGGTATATTGTCTGTATAAATATTAATATTTTTCATTCTGAAATTATAAAAATGTATATTATATATTATAATATACATTATGTAAATATATATATATGAAGCAAGTCGAAATAAATCGCAAAAATGAAACATTATTTTTTTATTTAAATTATCTCATTTATGAGAATATTTTGTGTTAATTAGTTGTGTGCCAAAATGGTATAAAAATAATATAAGCTTCGTATGTAAAAATTCAGATGTCGCTTAACTTTTTTGGTCCATGCATGTACCTACTGTCCAGCAAGAAGATTTAGGTATAAGCCGAAAGTCGCTGTCGTCGATAAATAATAGGAGCTTGTTTAGTTCACAGTTTTAACACGCGGATAACTCGTTGCTAACCAGAAGTCGCTATAATCCAAAATGGGAGGAGCTTGTTAGTTCACAGTTTTAACACGTAGCCACGTAAGATCTTGTTGGAGAGTAGTGATGTACCTAATTTGCTCGACGATACGTGTTTAGGTTTGCCTTTTATATTTTATTATCGCAACAATGCGTACTGTCAGCATTAAATTTATGCATGTGTAAATGATACGTAACGAATATTACGCAAAATATATGCAAAAAGTGAATGCCAATGAAAATAATTACACCAATGAATTTTAGAAATAATTGATATAATTTTATATCCGCGCGGCTTAACCGTTGGACTATAACGACGTAGGTCCCAGGTTCGAATCCTGGGTTTGGCAAATACACATATTGTTTTTCAATTTGTGTACGTCAGGGTATGGACCTAATAGGTTGAGCAAGTGGCTGACATCCATTTCTCGTAAAAAAACAAAATCTGTTAATACAAACCTCTACTCTGTGGAGGCCCATATGATCCTACTAGGATCGGACATGGTCAAAAAATATATATTTATTAAATATCCAAATACGTAATTTTAATTGCACGAAATAACAGGTTTCATTGATTAAAAAGAATACATAACATTTATGTAATTTTGGTAACACAAAGTCAACAGGAAATATATTCCATGGCAAATATTATTTAATTTTATTCACCGGTGCATGTGTACTTATTAATTTATTGTGTACTCACTCGAACATGACCTTCGTAATAAAATGCGTACGGCATTGGCTTATCATCCGGGGGGTCTGGTTTCTATCCCGGTGAGGTCACAATTTTTTTATGTGATCTCATCAAAGCCTGCGTGTTATTGTGACTACTGGTTCACTACCACTATTATACCTACTGTCTCGAGGGCTATTGTAGAAAAGAGAAATAAAGAAAATTACTAAAATCAGTAATTATTGAATCAAAATAAAGATTTTACTTATAACATAAATACCCTAGATTTTTCTGAATAAGAAGTCACACAGGGATAGCCGAAAACGAGGAAGCTGATAAATTCGCTAAACAGGCCACAACAGATAAAAGACCTTTAACCTACACATACTTCTCTCTTAGTTACGCAAAACAAAAACTAAACGAAGACGCAATAGAGCTATGGAACCACAGATACATAACATCCGCCACAGGATCAATAACGCAGAAATTTATTCTAAACATAAACTCTGCTATCACTCTTGCCAGGAACTTAAAAATATCATACGAACTCACACAGATACTAACAGGCCACGGAGCGGTGCGCGCTTATCTAAAAAGATTTAAATTGAGGGATGATGACTGTTGTCCATGTGACGGCAACACATCTCAAACTGTGTGGTATGTCATCAACGACTGCCCTATACTAGAAAAGAAGCGATGGACTCTCAGGACTCTATGTAGACAGCATAATCATGAAATCGACCTCCAAAAGCCTCACTAAGTACTAAGCAATATAACAACACAAGAACACTACATAAAATATTTAATCCTGGCCATAAATAAAATTAAAGATATAGATGGAGGAGCCTAATTAGCCCCATATCAATGTAACTAATCCATCCAACCACCTTGTACGAAAAAGCAAGGGCATGGTTATTAATATGTATAAAAAAAACATAAACACTCATCATTTTATATCGTAGTTATTCATAAAAATAAGTATGTAATAGAAATAATGACCCCAAGGAGTGCCAAATGAAATTCTGAAGGCCGAAATCCCGAATGACTAAAATTTTGATGCCCGAAATCCTGAAAACCAACCGCTTGAAAGTCGAAAGTTTAAAGCAAAATCCCGAATACAGAAATCCCTAAAAATAAAAATTTACGTATCCTCTCTATGTAAACTACATTTAATTACAATGTCAAAACGGACAGACAGCTATAGACTGATCTGACCTAACGTCTATAACGATATTGTTGTGAATATTGGTTGGTCAAAAGATTACTGAACTCCATAGTGGCCACGACCTTTATCTATGAGGGAATGGTCAAAAAAGAGAGAATATAGAACAGTAAAGATATCCAAAAAGAGCGGAAATAAGAAGGCGCACACAAATTGCAAAAAGTGCGATGACACGCCTTACCACTATATGGAAGGATCGGGGAATTTCGATCGCCACAAAAATGATGCTTGTGCAAACATTAGTGTTCTCGATATTCCTATACGGAGTCGAGTCGTGGACCCTGAAGGCAAGAGAACGGAAGGCAATTGATGCCTTTGAGATGTGGTGTTGGCGCCGAATGCTTCGCATTTCTTGGACGGAGCACAGGACGAACCAGTCAATCATCCAGGGACTGAAGATAAAGGAACGGCTCTCGACGATATGTCTGAGAAGAATTCTGCAGTTTTTTGGACATATTGTCAGGCGCAGACCGGACAACCTGGAGAGATTGGTAGTTTTGGGTAGTCTCCAGGGAAGGCGAAGCAGAGAAAGAGCGTCTGCGCGATGGAGCGACCAAGTAAAAGAGCTGACTGGGGGCACCATCCATTCTGCCCTGAGAGAAGCGGAAGATCGAGAAAGATGGAAAGTCTTGGTCGCTCAAAGGATGGCGAAATTTAAATGTGGTCACGATCCTCAGCCATGAGTGCACGACCAAGAAGAGAGATAACCTAACGTATGTACTCTAAAATAATTTTAACGAATTATATGGTAATATAATCTATAACGAAATTTTGAATAGTTTGTTGAGTTACGTGATAAAGCATTATTTTTTAAAGCTATCTAATATTTCTGAAAAAAGAATTGTGAATAAATAATTACTTTTTATTTTCAATAGTTTTTCAAAGTTATCTACCCGGTTTGACATTGCATATATTATAATGAATTTTATCTATATTTAAAGAGGTTATATCACATTATTTTTCGGGATTATTTCATTAGAGATTTTGCTTTCTGGGTTTAGAATCAAACCCCACCTCAAGCACAGTTTTCGTTAGCTTTTTCTTTGTATGAATTATTTTAATGTGTGAAAAAAGCAAATAGGAGATAGGTTATCTTGAAAAAAATATTATTAGCCGGATATGCTAAATTAACGATAATGCATTTAAATATTATGTATGAAGGAAAAAAGCGACAAGTCGATCAATGTGTTTAGATTAATACATTCTACACATAAATATATTACCTATGCAGAAAGAAGTTCTGCAACGTGGTGTTTTTAGATGTATCTCTGTTTTTCTTTGCGATACATTATCTTTTATATCAATGATTTATAACCACAGAACCGATTAAAAAATATAATTCAGATAGGCTGCAAACCTAGGTTTTGAGTGTGTGAGTGTTCTACGAAAATGAAACACAAATTAATACATGTCGGTTCACAGGAAACTAGGCGGGAATCGCGATAATTTTCATAGTCGATTTTAGCAAAATTCATGAATAATTCAAGAATGAAAACCTTACCTAACTTAACTTAACGTAACCTAATCTAACAACCTAATGTAGTAACCCAATATTTCAAAATATGTTTGCCGCTGGCTTCCTGTCAACCGACAATTATATACGTGCAATAGTGTGTGTTACAACCAATGACGTTATTAATGGACGACGCACTCAATACAGTAGCTAGCAAGTTTAGTAAATTCGCGCATTCGCATGTATATGTAGACGTCACGCAATTTCCATTATGCAATATCACGCATCGGGAATTTATAGCAATATCACCTTTATTGTAATGGCGTTAGAGCAGTGTTTCTAATGTCAATGTTCATTTGAGCGAACGCGTTCGAACCAAACCATTGGCAGAACCAACAAAAAGCATCAGGAATTTATAGCAATATCACCTTTATTGTAATGGCGTTAAAACAGATTATGCCATTCGGCAGACCCGATAATAAAGTGAGTGTCATTTTCTTTTCCAGATGATTCGTCCATATTAATATCATTGGTTACAACCCTCAAATACACCAATTTGTTTCATTAATTTAATTTAATAAAACAAAAAAAAAGTATAGTACTTTTCCCACTTACCTACTTACTTTCCATAAAATAAATTTGGACCGGTTTTGTCCGCCTCAGAGGGATATTTTCAACTTAAATAAAATAAAATTTAAATTAAATTAATAATATAATGTATTTACACCATGAATTGATAGATAACAAAATAAAAGACGCCAATATTGCATGAGTGTCAGTGCATAAACCGAGAGCAGTTGTCATAATGAAGAACAAGCTTAGAATGACATATTCTTGAAACGTGTTTAAGTTTATCTCATATTCTTCCACACTCGAGATCGGTTGCCTGTTACTTTACACCCGTTAGATATTTCAGTCCCCATTAATTCTGTGTTTACAACATTGCAATGTATTTTTTAGTTTTATTAATGTTAAAACAATAAACAATAATTAACTATAATGACTTTATATTACTTTTATTTAATAATACTATACTTATGGCAAGATTTGAAAATTATTTTTAATAAATATACATTATTATAATTCTATCCTTATTTTGGAGGGTATAATAATAATTATTGAGTTAGGTATATGCTTTTATTATAGTGGTTTAATAACGCCTACAAAACATGTACGTAATTAGATATAAAAAAATGTTTTGTTTCTAGACGCATAGTAGTTATACGTAACATACCATGTTATTATTTGTACAAATAAAAACATTTAATGGCATTCCACGATGTGTTTTTTTATTCGTTGGTCAACGCCTAGCAACACTGTTTAAACTTTAAAGGAATAATTATAAAAAATGTCGACAGTATTAAACACTGGTTTATTATTTACTACTGAACGCATTGCGATTTATTTTTATTTCTAGTTTGACAAAGAAAAACTTTAAAACAACATTCTAAGCAAAAATTTGTCCATGAAGGTCTTTTATTAGGTGGCTTTTCATAACAAGCGAAAAAAAAACTATTTTATTACATGTCCAAATGATGACTTGTCGTATATAGTGTGAACGATTCTTTGTATTTGAACGCTGTATATTTTTGCACAATATAATAAAAGAAAAAGTCCTATATATTATTGTAAATATTAATATCTACCAATAGATATGGTTTGTCTATTAAACGGGAGGCTTTACTTAAAAATTTAAAAAATAAATTCATTTTTTCATATTCATTAACCATTTTCTACCTATTTTCTTCTTATTCATAATTTTAAAACATCTCATGCATATATATTATGCAAACTAGAAAAAACCATTTTTTTTTAAAAAATACGACATCCAACAGGACTTGAACCTATATCTGCTGGATTCGCGCCAGTATGCTTTTCCAATTAAGCTACGGGCATCTTATTGAAATCCGACGATTTTAACTATTTGTTGTAACATGAAATGCTTTTCAGATTGCGTTATAATGTTGGCTATCGGTTTTAGTATATAAAATTAAGGTAGGTATCAATTCTCCTAGACTCAAAATTCCGGAGTTATATTATTATACTGTTTTCATTATTATGTATAAGTTTATATCGTCACTGTTCTGGCAGAAGACACTAATTCGAAAAAATGACATATTGAGTTAGTTATACCAAAATGTTCCTTATTTCAAACTTTACCGTCTGGAAACCTTCTTAATAAATAAACAGTCTTTATTTTAAAGTCATAACTCAAATTATAGACCATTTCAAACATTTTAACTACTTCAAAGTCAAATTACTCAAAACTAGTATTTTCCAGTTAGTGTGTTCTGCCAGAACAGAGACGATATGTATGTCATTTTAATTTAGGTATATAGATTCTAAGGTATATGCACTATATTTAAACAAATAACCAGGAATGCTGTCAGTATTTTAATATGAAATTCAAATTGATTTAATTGTGGAGCATTCATTGTGCTAAAATAGCTATCATAGTTGATTACTTGCTTATATCATTCGTACGAGTATAACATATTAGCGTATGTAAATGTGTTTTAAAATAATATTATGTGTTGTATGAAAATGTTTATTTTTGTTATGAAGTGAAAAACAGGTGATACGATTACCCCCACCTTAATTTTTGGGGTAGTAGATTAAGAATATAAAGCCTGATTGTAGTTACAATAGATCATAAGCAGTTTTCAGTTTGTGAAAAGGCTTCACTTCAGTAAAATCAAAATGAATTCTCTGGTTAGTAGTCATTTTTTGTTGTAAAAAAATCAATGATTTATGTTGAAAATTTCAAACTGTGGAAACATGTCGATTTTTTAAAACTACTTATAATTAAATTAAATATACTTTTTACGAAGTATTAGTATGTTATCAATCAATATTAATTAGCTTACTTTAAAATACATTATATTTACACACTTATTTATATTAAATGATTTAAAATAATATAGAGGACCATTTTATTCGAACATAATTTTCAATAATTCTATGATAGTAACTGTATGTGAAATGAAACAATAATAATGCGATATGGGCTAATTACTGAATATATTTGTTTGTTGTTCGGAAAAAAAATACACAAAACGATTTCTGTCTGAAATGAGCTGCAAAGACTAATAATTATTATTGATAGAATTTCTTACCTCAACTTTTAGGTTAAATTATGATGCTCATTATTAAATTATTAACTATTTAAAATCGTAATAACCATAATTGAAATATAGCTAATATCACTTTGAATATAATGTGTAAAAATCTAGATATATTAAATTTACTTTTCCATAAGCAATCGGAAATAAATATAATCATTTAATTAAAAAATGTTTTTCCTTAGTTCATCGCAACCTTCCTGTGCTTGGCCGCTTTGGCATCAGCCCACTGGGGTGGACATGAAGATGGTCAATGGAGAGGAGAGGGACTCGCCGAGTCTCAAGATCATGGTCACTGGGATCATGGACATGATGCTGGACACTATGGAGGACACTACGGAGGAGTTTACAGCCATGGACACAACGATGATGGTCAATGGAGGGGAGAAGGTTTGGCCGAATCTCAAGATCATGGACACTGGGGTCATGATGCCGGATACGCTGGTCACTACGGAGGCGCATACGCTCATGGTGGACATTATGCCCACGGTGCTGCTCCTCTTGGTCATGATGGACGTGTCGTAGATACCCCTGAAGTCGCCCACGCCAAATCCGCCCACTTCGCTGCCGTCTCCGCCGCTTCCCATGGAGGTCATGGAGCTTACGCCGGACATGGTGATTATGCTCATGGTGCTTATGGTCATGGTGTCTACGCCCCTGTCCATGGAGTGTACGCCGCTCATGGTGTCCATGGAGCTCATGTTCCTCATGATACCCCTGAAGTAGCCCACGCCAAAGCCGCTCACTTCGCTGCTGTCGCCGCCGCTACCCACGGAGGACATCATTATGGCCATGGATATCATCATTAAGCCTTACACACCATAAATGTTTAAGCTTTTTGAAGCTTGGGCTTAAATCGACCACAGCTTCTGACTTTCCAATTCACGAGTGATATTAATTTTATATTAGCTTAGCACTTTTTGTGTTCATTTAATATATTTATATATTTTCCACCAAACTTTTTTACCATCATTTCTCTTCCTGTTGTATATATTATTATTTTAATCTATCACACCGTTATAAAAACTGTAAATAATATGTACATAAATATTATTATAGCAAATCGAAGAAATTCGCAAAAATTATTAATGTCTTTTATTATATCTCTATTGTGACAAAAAAATCTAGAATACTACTACTTAGACAAAACAATACACTATTAAATACGACAAAAAACTATTATGTAACTAACTGAACATAAAACTGTGTTTTACTAAATATCTAATAGGTTCACTTAATTCTAGCAATTTTCATACATACTTTGAAAACAACGCATGCATATACCCACTAGAAAAAATCTTGGCCCGGACACACGACGGGACTTGAACTTGTAACCGCTGGATTCGCTCCAGTGTGATTTTATAATTAAACTACGGGCCTCCTCTTTAATTATAAAGAATTTAACTGGTAGTTATTACATGAAATGCTTATCGCATTGCGTTAATAATATTGGCGATGGCCCCCACATTCTAAAGCGGGCCCCCAGGCCAGGATGTTTAGCGGCCCCCCTACATATTGCTTAGGTTAAGAGCAGTATGATATTCTACAGTCATCATCATCAGGGGCGCGACAACCCGATGTGGGTCTTGGCCTCCTACAACAGCTCCCTCCACCTGTCCCTATCCAGTGTGGTCGCTTTCCAATTCGGTACCCCCAGAATACGGCAGTCGTTGGCAGCTCCATCCAGCATGGCCTGCCTCTTCGTCTACGCCCTATTGGATTGATGGACATCACTCTCTTTGCCGGTTCATTGTCATTCATACGGTGCACATGACCTAGCCATCGCAGTCTCCCAATCTTAATTGATTGAACTGTGCTGCAATCTTCGTATAGCATTATATCTTCTCCTACAATTGGTGCCGTCCCTGATCGGTCCATATATACGGCGGAGAATTTTTCTTTCAAAAATGTTCAGGAATCGTTCATTTCACATAGTTAATGTCCAGGTTTCCGATGCGTAGGTAAGCACTGGCTTTACAAGTGTCTTGTAGAGAGTGCTTGTTGTTCGGCGAGATAGTATGCGGGACTTAAAATGTCTTAAAATGATATTCTACTGTTTCTGTGTATTTTCAGTATTTTTTTTAAATGTATAAATCCACTTGCTAGATTGAGTTGTTGGCATTCGGCATCATATTATCAAACACTGATCTCGTCCTCTTTTTGTGGTAGCCTATAAGCCAAGTAACATGTGACTAGTCGCCGTTTTTGACAAATAGCTTTAAATGTATTAATCATAATATCACATCGAATTGCATTACACAACGAAATATTTAATGACAATATACATTAAATAAAATAGCACCGCAGGCGACTTTTTTACTATTAGAGTAAATTTAGGGTGTGTTTATGTCATTTAACTAATCGACCTGTCACGCCGGTCCCCTCTAAGCCCGGGTAACCAAGCTAGAGCCCCGTTAGCCACCGGCCTAATGGAAACCTCGATGTTGGTTATCGGTTTTTGTAAATTAAATCAATTTGAGTATTAATTAAATGCCTTAATTACTTGATTGAATACAAGTAATAGTTTACCATTAATTTTCATTACACTGTAAATTTTTTACGAAAGTGCTATCATTATGTTAATATAGCTTATTGGTATATTCGTGTGTAACTATGTACAAAAAAATCACCATTAATTTATGTAAATATAATATATTTATTTCAAATATAACTTAGTAATAAGATGATAATAGTGATAAAAATTAAAACAATTATCAATGTTTTTACCATTTACATAAAAACAGCTGCCCAATGTATTTTAAGATGATTTCATGAATGAGATATTTGCCTTTATGTTAGAAAAAGAATTCGCCTTTTACCTTTGAGTGTATTTTAAAATTATATAATATACTTTTTACATTCATTAATAAAATTACACAGATAGATGTTTTAATACCGAGCATAAATTACCAACTATCATAATTTTTAAATAATAAAAATATTCTTATAGCAAGTACAAGTACTTTGAAACTAAATTTATCGAAACCCTGACGCCGTCTGGAAATAATACATATTAACAGTATTAATGAAACCAAATATGGCAATAAATGCCTAAATTTTTTTATCAATAATCCTGTAATTGACAGAATCAGGAATAAAAAAAAAAGTACCAACATAATAATATTTGTAACTTGATAAATAAGACAATAAAGGAATGCTAGACCAAGATGTACGGCAAAACAAAATGAAATAATTACAAGATAAAGAGAAATTTTTATATACAACGTTTTTAAATTTTCTGTTGAATTATTATACTCAATATGCTCAAACTTGTACTTGATATGAAATAAATAAAAGACAAACAAACAAATATAGAATACTGAAATGTCATTTTGACATTTCATTTTGATTTCTATAGTAACGCACGTATATATTAATAATTTAGTTGCTAGGACCACCCCCTTAGCAACACATAATAGTCTTTTACTTTTTATGGATTTTTCTGAAATAACTTTCCATACGAAACAGAATTAACTGAAAATGAATTCAATTCTGCTTAAAGATGGCTAAAAGTATTAAAATAATGCATTGGCATCGTGTTCTGATATATTCTCAGAGTTTAAAATGTCTAGCTAGTCAAGAAGTTAGTTAAAAATCGATTGCAAGATTTGTACTGGACAAACAACCACCGGACAAACAAGAATACGAGCTAATAAAAACGTTGTAATGTAAAAATTACCGTTACTTATCTCTGCATGGCTGGAAAGATATAGGGTAGGTACAAGCTAGTCGGGAACTAGCCCTTGAAACCACCTAATCTAACTCGATACCTTTTCGCACCGAACTGTACGTGTCCTTGAAATATCGATAATAATTGTTTCTTCAATCCATAACGTTAACATGTTGTGTTTCTCGAGTGAAAAACGAAATATACTTAGGTACTTAATATTTAATCTCCCCGAATCTGTTAGTGTGAGTTATAGTGAAACAAACTCTCCGACATAAACCCACAAGCTTGACTTAAATCACAAAGGAAAGTCGTCAATATTAAAAGAATTTCAGATGCATAGATTTAGTTAGGAATTTTTTTGTCTGATTTGTATTGCACCGGTTGTTTGATTGGTAAACCATATTAGCCGGAATTCAATATATTATGCAGTTCTTACCAGGTGCACATATATTTATTTCTTAAGTGCTACAATTTGTTTATGCTCAATAACAAATTCTACATTCCTTATTTTTTTAAATTATTCATTAAATAAAAATAAACATTCACTGATATTCTTTGTATTACTATGAGTAGATAACCTATTAAAAAACGTTATAATGTGATGCTGTTTTAGGGGTGATAAATAAATTAATCTGTATAAACCAATTAATTATTAAAAAAAAACTTAGGACTACATAAGATGGAAAGGACTAAAAAGTTCTTCAGGTAGCATTTAATTGACAATGGATTTTAGATTTATTGTTTCCTTTAAAAACTTATTATTATTAATCTTTTTTTCGTCAGGACTTCATGATTAAGGATTGTGACCCAAATGATTTAGCAGTCTGACAACCTTCTCAACATTTTTGTTACATTTCTCTCAGTATTCAGAGATACGCAGGTTTTTCGTCAATGTAAAACTTGTGGCACATTGACTTGGTCTATCTTTGTGGAGGAAGCTCTTTTTTGCTCTCTTCGACTTTTGACCTGACCAAAGAGCACAAGTTTTTCCAAGTTGTCGCTATGGTTAAATTGAGGATGATATAATTTAAAATGATATAGATACAATTATTAAAAAAAAACTTCAGACAAACACGTATTAGAAAAAAATTAACATAATAGGATTTGGAAACTTGTAATACTCTAGAAACCATTTCAATTTCAATTTATTTTTAACATATCGTGATATTACATATAAATCAAAGTATAATATTATTTATCTTTATTTTAATTCGAAAATATGATTATCGTGAATAATTATTGAATACATTAACTATTACCTCAGTTAAAATGGTAATTAGAAAAATTTAGACAAAAACTATATTTAGGTTGATAGCTTAGTGGGCAGTGCCATGCAAAGCAAGCAAAGGACGCGCGTTCAAATCCAATTGACGATCCGAGACGTTTTCTAATAATATATGCATATTTTTGCGACTGTTCCAATACGTCATTTTTAATGTATAATAACTACGTTCCTAATTGGATAAAAATAATTAAGTATTGTTTGATAAACTTTGAAGCTTTATTGAGAAAAAGATAAATATTCCTCTTTGGAATTCCAAAAATGTAATCAAGATATTTCCTTAAGGGCTCACATGCTCAGCGTAAGTCAAATGGAGCTTTTGTGGTATTTTCAGAGCATAATTCACGTCATTCCTTAAACGTTGTGGATAATCTATTTATATAATTTAGAAGCTTTATTATCCTTTATATTTATTTCCAAATTTGATGACTGCATAAAGTATTTTTATTACATATAATAGTATTCTTTTAAACCTCTCGCTCTAATGAGTTAGAATATAGTAATATTTCAGTACATCCATGAGCAGTGGTGTTAAGATTTTTTAGATTTATCAATTTTTAAATGCATTTACGAAATCATTAGTAAAATTAATGTTAACATTATAAAGTGACATATTTACGATAAAAAATTATATTTTATAATCTTTGTGATCCCAAATTTGACAAGAATTAGGCATTTTATTATTTAAAAATGTGCACGATCAACACATTTAAAGATAATTTTTAGATACTGATTATAAGCTATATTTTTGACCATTCAAATGTGATAAACATTCTACGAATAATAATAAATTGCTTTATAATAATTATTGACCAATGAATAAGGTAGTATTTTTTGAAATACGCCAATTCTATTGGCATTTCCCATTAGCTAAGCTACAACATACGACCGTAGTCATAAATTAACAAACGATAAATGAAATAGGGAGTAAGATCATGGTAACGCGCGTGTTTTAACATGCTCCATTTTGACCTACGCTGAGCATATGGTCCGTTAACAAAGTTATAACTATTTGTTGTAGGTTAGTTAGCGTAAAATATATAACAAAATCAATAAAGTTATTATTTAAAATCGCTCTTCGGAACGGTTGAATATTTGGCAAAAGGAATCTCGATAATTTTGTTTTGTTAGTATAATTTAATCATATTATAACGGCCACGAAATATATAATTATTTTTTTACACATGGATTAACCAAACGATTAGATAGCTGGTTATTGAAGTGCATGTGTGACATATCTTAGAATGTGTGCGTATGTACGAGTATGTTAAAATTGTGTACACCTCGGTACGGAAATATTTTGTTTGTTGCAAGGTGATAAACAGGTGATACTGTCGAATATCCCCCACCTGTGTTTTCATTGGGGTGGTTGATTTGGAATATAAAGCCTGTTCTTAGCTACTGTGAATCATTAGCAGTTTTCAGTTGTGAAAAGGCTTTGCTACAATAAAATCAAAATGAATTCCCTGGTTAGTAGAGTGATTATATTTTAATATTTTATTTGTCATCATATTATTATCAAGAAACAGTGTCATAAAAATATGGTTTAGTATTTATTACATTCAAAATTATTAATAATTATTGTAGTCGTGATTAAAATTTTAAACAAATTAATAGCATTAGATTTTGGGGAGTCACCACATGTTCTTTTATATTTTTTCCTCGACATATCGTATTTGTTACAGAGGTCATTCTTAAGAAAGAATGAGGAAATAATTACAAGATAAAAAGAAAATTTTATATACAACGATTTTAAATTTTCTGTTGAATCATATAAACTTGACTTGACTAGCTTAAACGATCAAAAAAATTTTTACTTGATAGAAATAATACTGAAATGTCAATTTGACATGTCAAATTGATTTCCATAGTAGCGCACGTATATATTAATAATTTAGTTGCTAGGACCTCAGACCCCTAGCAACCAATAATAGTGAATTGTATTACGGATTTCTTCCGAAATAACTTTTCATACGAAACAGAATTAACTGAAAATGAATTCAATTCTACTTAAAGATGGCTAAAAGTATAAAATAATAAATTGGCATCGTGTTCTGATATATTCTAAAAGTTTCAAATGTCTAGCTAGTCGGGGAGTTAGTTAAAAATCGATTGCAAGATTTATACCGGACAAATAAGAATACGAGCTAAGAAAAACGTTGTAAAATACGCTCATAAACAACAAAAAATTAACGCGAAAGTCTCAAACAATACAAATCAAGTATTTATTAGTAAAAATATTTTTGGTATTATTTTATGTTGTATACATTCGTTATACTCTTACAATATCATTTTAAAATAACTAAACGATGCACGTAACAATGTAATCGTGAGATTCTAGTGTGAATATGGGGTCTGGAAAATTCACAATGAAAGTATATTATTTTGACCCAAAGTGCAAATAATATATTAGGTTAAGCACCTGAATTTACACATTCACATTACTACTTATTATAATAATTTAGAATTTATTATTTTTTATCAATATTATTGTGTTATAATTTGACATAATTTTGATGAATTTATAGAAAAGTGTGTTATTTTCAAAGAATTTTATTTCTCAATATGAAAAATTGACAACATTAAAAATCATACATAAAATGTTACTGCACAGGAATGTTAAGAGTATTTTTGTTTATAACTAATACGTTTTTTTTCAAAATGCAACAGTAATCAGTTACAATTTTACAACGTTTTATTAGCTCGTATTCTTGTTTGTCCAGTACACATCTTGCAATCGATTTTTAACTAACTTCCCGACTAGATAGACATTTGAAACTTTAAGAATATATCAGAACACGATGCCAATGCATTCTTTTAATACTTTTAGCCATCTTTAAGCAAAATTGAATTCATTTTCAGTTAATTCTGCTTTGTATGGAAAGTTATTTTAGAAAATCCGTAAAAAGTAAAAGACTATTATTGGTTGCTAAGGGGTGGTCCTAGCAACTAAATTATTAATATATACGTGCTTTACTATGGAAATCAAAATTAAATGTCAAAATGACATTTTAGTATTCTATACTTGTTTGTTTGTTTGTTTTTTATTTACTTCATATCAAGTACAAGTTTGAGTCAGAAAATTTAAAAACCTTGTATATAAAAAGATTTTTTTATCTTGTAATTATTTAAATATTAAATTACTATTAAAACGTCACTTTAATTACTCCAGTATGATCATCAAACTATTTGCCATTGATGTTCTATAATTCCAACCAAGGCACATTAAAACGAGAGAAAATATATATTATAAAGAGATTTTGTTGATCCTAAAATTTATTAGTTATCGATTTTAACAGGTGTTTCTGACTTTGACCCCATTGACAAAATAATTCAACTATAACTGTTCATTAATCATTTTATTTTACGAAGTATATCATTGTAATGAATTTATATCATGTAAATTTCAGTTAATTTAATAAATATCTATTAAAATTGTTAATATTAATTGTTATGGAATTTTTTTTCTCTTCAGTTCATCGCAACCTTCCTGTGCTTGGCCGCTTTGGCGACAGCCCACTGGGGTGGACATGAAGATGGTCAATGGAGAGGAGAGGGACTCGCCGAGTCTCAAGATCATGGTCACTGGGATCATGGACATGA
Source organism: Rhyacophila brunnea (assembly GCF_057557595.1). Taxonomy (NCBI): domain Eukaryota; kingdom Metazoa; phylum Arthropoda; class Insecta; order Trichoptera; family Rhyacophilidae; genus Rhyacophila; species Rhyacophila brunnea. The sequence goes on along the minus strand of NW_028232893.1, from coordinate 13,106,292 downwards.
TGCTGGACACTATGGAGGACACTACGGAGGAGTCTACAGCCACGGACACAACGATGATGGTCAATGGAGGGGAGAAGGTTTGGCCGAATCTCAAGATCATGGACACTGGGGTCATGATGCCGGATACGCTGGACACTACGGAGGTGCCTACGCTCATGGTGGACATTATGCTCATGGTGCCGCTCCTCTTGGTCATGATGGACGTGTCGTAGATACCCCTGAAGTCGCCCACGCTAAAGCCGCTCACTTCGCTGCCGTCTCCGCCGCTTCCCATGGAGGTCATGGAGCTTACGCTGGACATGGTGATTATGTCCATGGTGCTTACGGTCATGGTGTCTACGCCCCAGTCCATGGAGTTTACGCCGCTCATGGTGCCCATGGAATCCACCACGCTCCTCATGACACCGCTGAAGTAGCTCATGCTAAGGCCGCTCACTTCGAAGCTCACGCCGCCGCCACCCACGGAGCCCATCATTATGGCCATGGATACCATCATTAAGTCTTACCGCTCCACCAATATTAGGATTATGAAGCTTGTGAATACATTAACCAATGCTTCTGACTTCCATACATCTTACACCAAATTTTTCTACCATCATTTCTGAAATTTCATTGTATATATTATTTTTTAATGTATCACAATTTTTATATTGTTGTTACAAATTCTGTAAATAATATATTGTATAAAAAGTATTATTAAAGCAAATCGAAGAAATTCGCAAAAAATATTAGTGCCTTTTATTATAAATACTTAACGTTTTTTATTCGCAAAAAAAACATATTATTACATATGAGGGGTGTATTTTCAAAATGAACTGATTCCACTACTACGAAAGTAAGTTATGAATGCCAGAATTTAAAAGATAAAATTTTGAAAAAGTAGAAAAATCAAAATCGGTGTTAGCAACAAAAGTAACTTATTTCAATACAAAAACATATTGTGTAACATCGTAAACAGTTTTTTGGCTTTTGCCAAATATTTGTTGCAGTGGAATAAGTTCACTTTGAAAATACACGCCTCATATTATTATTCTACCAGGAATCGGCATAGTTTAGTTTTAGTGAACAGTTAGTTACACGTGGCTAAATGATAGACACGTGCGGCTCCACTCAATGTCAATGTTAATATTTTGCTTAATCTAATTTATATTGATTGATACGCACTATTGAAAAGAAATTGTGTGACTTATCGATGAAATACGTTTGGAGCTTCAAATTTGTAGGTACAGCTTAGTATAAGATATATAAAAATAAGACCTGCGCATTTGTTGTATAAACAAGGCTGTTATCGGCGGCTATTGAAGGTAGTTTATCGTATTTATGTATTTGTTTCTTTTTTCACCCTGTCACAACCCAGCATTGGGGCATAAGGCAAGCATAAGTTTGCGCTACTTCCCTCGATCTATCGCCAACTCTTGCGCATCCCGCCATTCCAGACCTGCAGTGCGTATATAGTTTTTGTAGCACCGCTGCAGGGTGAAAGAGGGCCGGCCATGACAAACGGAACCCTTGAGGCTTTGCAACAAGAGTACGAAGTGTCGCACTCTTCGGCGGCATCCAGAACACGTTATGTCCCAGCCACGTAGATGATAATAATAATATACAGACAGACCTTTTTATAAACACTGGTTGTTAGTTTTTCGCCCAATATATTGGTACCATAATCTAGATGTGTGTTTTCAACAGAGGGCCACTATCATGTTATCGAGGATATACTGACAGAAAGTATTAACTCATTAAAACAAGTTCTGAGATAATCGCAAAAAGGACTTTAATTTTTTTTTCAAAGCGTTCTCCCACGTAGATTTTTTTATGATTTAAAAACATTTTTTCTACATTATAAAAACTAACCTTTATGACAAGTCCTGTATTTTGTATACGCAGAACGCATGAGGTCATTATCATGCTTTCTATCAGAATAAAAAAATAACAATATGATTTAATAATGTTTCTATTTTCTCACCCTTATATCCTATGCCTTTGTACGTTTACCAGGACGTGGAGTGTAAAATTGTATACATTTTGGCATTTAAAACAGAAAAACAGCAAAAACTGAAATAATGCGTTCTGTCAGTATACCCTCGTTATTATGTCATAGAATGTATTGAGTCCACATCAAGATTGAATTTTCCAGAAAATCTGTGAGGAAAATAACATATATTTTTACTACTTGATATTACACACAGAGATCCGGTGATTATTAAAAGAAAATTATTGCTTTCGTCGCACTGTTGTACTTTGGGATAGTATTGTATCGTCTATGAGAGAGAGATAGCTGGTGTGATACCTTTTAGTTGTCAGATATATTCGAAAACCTAAATTTATTCAATAAGTAATAGTCGTATTGTGTAAAGAAGAATTTTTGCAATTTCTGAAAGTAATTTTTTTTAAAATGAATATTGAATGTCATGAGTAAACACAGTTATCATTATTTGCGACCATTGATTGGCATTGAAGTACAGGATGGTGACCTTTTTGTTTACATTTAGTATTTTAAAAAGCAACAATTAAATTACAAGTAACGCGTTGATATGAAAAATTATACGAGAGTCTATGTTACATATAAATAAAACAGGGATAATTTCTGGAGACATGAGTATGTTTCCACAGATCAGAAAGAAGGCTAATTATTTTTATATAATTGATTTTGAGTCTAGATTTAGTCGGGTTATTCATCTATTCTAAATAACTCGTAACTGTTTTGATGTCATGAATAGGGTACTTTGTTTTATTTTGTATAATTACCATACTACAGTGTAACTCTTTTTTTATCGAACATACATAATTTTGAAAACACTTACTTACTTAAAACAAGTAAATATAATATTATAACCAATAGAAAAAAGCTTATTGAAAAAATAAGATACCCCGCAGTAATCGAACCTGCATCTCTCGGGTATCGCGCCCACGCACATAGTCCACTATGCTAAAGGAGCCACATTTAATTGCGACAAATTTTAACTTTTGGCATATAATATTCACTGAAGCGTTTTTCAAATTGAGCTACTATTGGCGATCGGCGTTTGTATTTGAAATCAAAGTAGGTAGTACTTTTAATTACTAACCGACGTCACGGCTCCAAGATTTTTTGTTGTAACTTACTTGAACTTGCTAATAATTTTTAATTTATTTTTTATAAATTTTAAATTATCAATTTAAATGTATTAAGATATATAAGTAAAATTTATTTTAAATCAATATCGTTGGATTAATATAACTGAATATGGGTGGGTGCATCCAGGAAATGTCTCTATTCCTCTCTTTGTACCCCAAGCTCCCCCCACCAGGTGGCTCTAGCGGTGCAGTGCGTAAGGCGCTGGCCTTCCGCCCGAGAGTTCTGGGTTCGATTCCCGGTAAGGACACAATATTTATATGTTTTTGTCAAAGCCTGGGGGTTTGTGATTGTCCAAAAATTACTAACAACCACCTTGTACGAAAAAGAATGGACATGGTTATTAATAATTCTAAAAGAAACTCTCCCCACCGCCTTATTCTTAATGGTTTGTTCTACACATACCAACCTTCGCAATCTAAGTACTCATTTTCCATTCTGGTATTTTAAGTACTCGTAGTAGATCATTTGATGATTGGGTATCTCTCATATCTAAGAAATTTCCTTCCAAATGTAGTCATCATATTTTCACATGTCATATGACGGGGAGCTTATAATTCATGGTTGTACCCTCCTTACTATGTATTATGTTCCTCTAGTGAAGCTCCAAATACTATTATCAGTACGTTCCTTTAAAAGATGTCCAGTTTTTTCATCCTTTTTAATAAAACCCAGCATTCTGACTCGATATCAACCGGAGCTCTGTGAGGATTTTGTGTAAATTTGTTTATCTAAAATATATCATTTTAATATTATAATATATGCATTAAATCATATTCTATGTGAAAAATAATTGTGTACAATGAATGTTTCTACATAAATAATCAATAAAACTTAAAATTTTACAGCAACACTATAAAAATAAGACTTGTCTATTATAGTCAATGATATTATTAATGGACGACGCACTCAGTACAGTAGCTAGCAAGTAAATTCGCTCATAATGACATTCGCACGTGCATAGGTAGACGTCACGCAATATCCATTATGCGATATAACGCATCGGGAATTTGTAGCAATATCACCATTATTTTAACGGGGTTAGAACAGTGTTTCTAGTATCAATGTTCGTTTGAGCGAACCTGTTCGAACCGAACCATTCGGTAGATCCGACAAAAAGTTTCGGGAATTTATAGCAATATCACCTTTATTGTAATGGCGTTAGAACAGATTATGCCATTCGGCAGACCCGACAAGAAAAGTGAGTGTCATTTTTCTTCCAGATGATTCGTCCATATTAATGTCATTGGTTATAGTATTAATATTACACTGAACGAATCCTAGCCGTAGGGTAAATTAAACAATTTATAATTTATATGTAAATTTATTCATGTATCTACAGGCATGTCCAACTTCAAATAGGCTATGATCTACTTACTACCCAATATGAAAATTTGCAATACTCTCCTACTTTTATTCTTCAAGTTGAATAAACGTATTATATTAAATTTGATGGATGATAGTTATGCATTAAAAATCAACCTATAGTATTAGTCTTTTACAATTTTCAATTTCTCATTCATCGCGAAAATAATAAGTTTTAGTTTTTTTTGGTGACTCATTGCACTATTTGACAATCTAATTTTATATTGTAGAAAGAGCCTACTGCATAACGGTAAAAGGAACCAACGCCGCAACTTAAAGCGCAAGGATTCACATATTCTCTTTATCTTACTTCCGCAGTAGTCCATGAGTACTGCAATATAAATCACGTGCTACTATGAGGTCGTACGGGTTTTCTCAAGGATAATAATATAAAAACGCTTTTCACGTAAGTTGGTTAAAAAAATAACATAAGCGTGTTATCTACCATACAAAATCGCATTATATTACACCTGAATGTTCACACTTTTTAAACTTTAACGACTCACTTCTTATATCTATTAGAAACTGTACACGTGCATGAATTTACTGCCAGCAGTAGCGTGTAAATTAAACTGTTGCGACAAGAACTGTTTACACACAAAAATACAGATTGTCGCGTCGATCTCATTTTTCAAGTGTCAGCAAAGCACTTTCGTTATTGTTGCGTGCATGTTTGTACGAGTGTGTTGCATGGTGTAATTCATAATTCGTTCTACGCACATTTCGTACAAAGTTAAAACTATCGCGTGAAAATTCAGAAGCCGTTATTTATTTTTTATACATGCATGCAGTTTTTCAATTTGCACTAAGTGTTTATATTTGTTTATATTCTAATGTTCCCAACAATAATAATAATGTACTGCCAACAGTAAATCCATGCATGTGTATATGGGATATACGGTGTAATCGACCAAAATCCATCTCGCAATCGACGCCTTGGACATGCCTGTTGTATCAAATATAAAATGATATATAATTATTCTTTTAACACAGTAATTAGACCAATTATCAGACAGGCGATTGTAAAAGTGCAATTAGTTTAAAACAGGTATGCAGTGCAAATATATGCGATAATATACATAACGCGGTCTTGTCAGGAAATATTTTCATTGCAAGGTGATAATATCATAGTGATACTCCCTCCAACGTTTCGATTGGGGTAGTTGACAATGGATATAAAGCCTGACTGAATCTATTGTCAGTCATAAGCAGTTTTCAGTTCGTGAAAAGGCTTTACTTCGATAAAATTAAAATCACAATGAACTCCATGGTCAGTGATGCATACTAAAAATATATGTTATTTATTATCTATTATTTCAAATAGTCAGTAAAATAATGAAACTTCTGCATTGCTTTGAAATTGCATACATTGTATGCAATTAAAGTTTACTTGACATTTTGGATACTTCATTATTTTCTTGATTGATGAAAGTAAAAATATATTGTTACCTTGTTAAGTGCCTAGGACTTTATATAAAAGTGTAATTAATAATTAAGAGTGGTTTTATATATTTAAAATGCCACTTTCCGCTTAATTAGTTGAAACTTTTACTGTAAAACACGTTATTTTACTATTGACAGTGACAGAACTATTTTTATATCTTTAATTATTCATGTTTAGAAATGAAATCAAATGGAACAAGTAAAAAAGTGACTCATTTGTTTTAAAACAAATGAAAATAATACAAGGTGAAAGCATGACTAAAATGAAAATGCAGTAAACTGCATTACCATTTGAGATTTTATGTAATATTTTCGCCAATAGACGGCAACACATAACAACTCCATAATTAGGTGAATTCTAATAGGAAGATCTAAAAAAACTAGTATTCGATTGAAATTAAATAAAATTTGTGGTATCTTCATCAGTTTATTTGGGAATTACGAAGGATTAATTAAAAAAAAAGTAATTACTTTAAATGGTTTTTATTTTTATTACAGTACGTAGCCGCATTCCTGTGCTTGGCCGCTTGCGCGTCAGCACATTGGGGAGGACATGAAGATGGTCAGTGGAAAGGAGAAGGACTCGCCGATTCCCAAGACCATGGTCACTGGGATAATAGACATGATGCTGGACACTATGGAGGACATGACGGAGGACACTACGGAGGAGTCTACAGCCATGGACACAACGATGATGGTCAATGGAAGGGAGAAGGTTTAGCCGAATCTCAAGATCATGGAAACTGGGGTCATGATGCCGGATACGCTGGACACTACGGAGGCGCATACGCTCATGGTGGACATTATGCCCATGGTGCCGCTCCTCTTGGTCATGACGGACGTGTCGTAGATACCCCTGAAGTCGCCCACGCTAAAGCCGCTCACTTCGCCGCCGTCTCTGCCGCTTCTCACGGAGGACACGCTGCCGCCCATGGTGCTTATGCTCATGGTGCTTATGCTTATGGAGCTTATGCTCATGGAGCTTACGCTCATGGCGTTTATGCTCCAGTCCATGGAGTGTATGCCGCCCATGGTGCCCATGGTGCTCATGTTCCCCAAGACACCCCTGAAGTAGCACACGCTAAAGCCGCTCATTTTGCCGCTGTCGCCGCCGCTTCCCACGGAGGACACCATCATGCTCATGGATACCATCATTAAGTCTTACATCTAGCAACCCTACAATCTAGCTAAAAATCTATAAATAAAATGACTAAGTAATATTATTAAAGCAAATCGAAGCAATTCGCAAAAATATGAAAACCTTTTATTTTATTATTTCGATGAATTGCAGAGAATTCCACCACAATTTTTTTACATGTCAAAATAAAACGAAAGAAAAGATATCATTCATGATGTACTAGCGACTCTTGACATCTTTATGTTTATTTTTTTTCTGTGACATTTTCTTTATAAATATAACTTTTTCTACATTTTTGTATGTATACTGTTACCAACAAAATATTAATATAAAAAGTCGTTTTTTTCGGTTAGGTACATGTTCAAACACGCATGTTAACATGATCTTAGTCCCAACTTCAGTAGTTATAGTTTGTCAATTTATAGCTAAAGCCGTATGTTGTAGCTTAGCCACTGGGAAACGCCAATAGAAATGACGTATTTAAAAAAAATACCACCTTATTATTAGGCCAATAATTATTATATAAAAAAATAGTCGTAGGATGTTTTATCACATTTGAATGGTCATAGACATAACTTATAATCAGTATCTTTAGATTTATCTTCAAATGTGGTAATCGTGTCCATTTTTTGAATAAAAAAATGCCTAATTCTTGTCAAATTTGGGATCAAAGAAATTATAAATATATTTTTTTATCGTAAATATTTCTATTAATTAAATAGTAATCAATTTTACTAATGTTTTTAATCCGTTTAAAAATTAATAAATCTAAAAAATCTTAACATGGATGTACTGCAATATGACTATATTCTAAAACATTAGATCGAGTGGTTTAAAAGAATACCATTTTATGTAATAAAAATACTTTATGCAGACATCAAATGTTTAAAATAAATATAAAGGATAGCGAGGCTTCAAAATTATATAAATAGATTATCTACAACGTTTAAGGAATTTTCGTTCTAATGCTTTAAAAATACCATAAAATCTCCACTTTCACCTAGTTACTTGGCGCACGTGAGAAGCAGGTTTTTTTAAAAGGCCAAAAAAAAATTACGAGAAACCTATGAAAAGTGGCGCCGCCAATTGGGCGTCGAAATAACAGGCACCGCACGCAATGTGTAAAGAAATAGACGTACGTTATAATTTGATACAAAAAATAGGTACTGAATTCTAATCTAAAAAATATATTAATAGGTAGCTGGTAATAATACAACCGACTGTCCAAGATCGAAAGACGCCTGTTCATCTTCTTTTGAACTTCATTTTCAAAAAAATCGCGTTAAAGTTAAAAATTTAAATCAAGCGAGTTGTTTGGTTCAAATAATTCTCATACATAGTTATTTATCACCTCACATTGCCGACTTATATAATATTACAATAATTGTGTTGATAACAGTAGGTATGTATGTAAATAATGCAGATATGGTTATATTTATGGAGAAAATATGACAGAGATATCAAGAGTTATTAGTAAATCATAAAGATTTTTTTAGCGATATGGTATTTCCTTTCTTTTTATTTCGAGATTAATTTAAATTAGGGATTGCACCAAATGAAAATGTCAATACCGGTTTTTCAGTATTTTTTATTGAATACGGGTATTAATACCGGTATTTCTTAAACATTAAAGAAATAGAAGTAGGTGCTTATCAATAAAAATATCTTCTCTCTTCGACCATGTCCGATCCTAATAGGATCATATGGGCCTCCACAGAGTAGAGGTGTGCATTAACAGATTTTGTTTTTACGAGAAATGGATGTCAGCCACTTGCTTAACCTATTAGGTCCATACCCTGACTCACACACATATATTGAAAAACAATATGTGTACTTGCCACACCCAGGATTCGAACCTGGGACCCATGACATGATAGTCCAACGCTTACGCCGCGCGGCCACAAAAATATAGCTATTAAAATCTTTTAAAAATATAATTTTATAGCAAAAACCTACATACCTACATTTATTATGCTGAAATTTAAAAAATGTAATTATCATAATCGTAAAACTAGTGATTCTTTTACAAATAATTTGAATATATTGATAATTTTAACAAAAGCCCTCAAAAGTCCATCAAGTGCAAATAAGACCGGCTGCATGAAAAGCTTTTTAAATTCAACGCTTGTACGGTCATCGATAATTATAGAATAAATGAAAATTTTGTCACGGATATTTTCTATTTCGAAATAATAATATGATAATTTCATCGCGACAATTACTTATATAAATATATTTGATGAAATTTGTTTTATTATTTTTTACCCTCTGTTGGATTCATTCAATATATTTGCATTTTAGCAGCAAATAACTTATTCATTTTCAAAAACGTAAACGAGTGTGCTTTCTATTACCAATTCCGGTATTTTGGATTTTAAAAACCGGTATTTCGATATTGATAAATACTTAAATATCGGTTTTGAAATACCGGTATTGCAATCCCTAATTTTATTCAAATGTTTGCTTTTTATAGAAATAATAAAATAAACGGCTGACATATTTTTGCGAATTACTTCGATTTGCTTTAATATTATCGTTAGGCATTTTATTTACAGAGTTATAAGATTGCTAGTTGTAAGGCTTAATGATGGTATCCATGGCCATAATGATGGGCTCCATGGGTGGCAGCGGCGACAGCTTCGAAGTGAGCGGCCTTAGCGTGAGCTACTTCAGCGGTGTCATGAGGAGCGTGGTGGATTCCATGGGCACCATGGGCGGCGTAAACTCCATGGACTGGGGCGTAGACACCATGGGCATAAGCTCCATGAGCATAAGCATCATGTCCGGCGTAAGCACCATGGGCGGCAGCGTGTCCTCCGTGAGAAGCGGCAGAGACGGCGGCAAAATGAGCGGCCTTAGCGTGGGCGACTTCAGGGGTATCTACAACACGTCCATCATGACCAAGAGGAGCGGCACCATGGGCATAATGTCCACCATGAGCGTATGCGCCTCCGTAGTGTCCAGCGTATCCGGCATCATGACCCCAGTTTCCATGATCTTGAGATTCAGCCAAGCCTTCTCCCTTCCATTGACCATCATCGTTGTGTCCATGGCTGTAAACTCCTCCGTAGTGTCCTCCATAATGTCCAGCATCATGTCCATTATCCCAGTGACCATGGTCTTGGGACTCGGCGAGTCCTTCTCCTTTCCACTGACCATCTTCATGTCCTCCCCAGTGTGCTGACGCGCAAGAGGCCAAGCACAGGAATGCGGCTACGTACTATAATAAAAAGAGAAACCATTTACAACTACCTATTACTTTTGAGTTAAATACTTGAAATAAATAGTACCCTTTTTTAGGTTATTGGTTGCATATTTCAAGCACCTAGACATAAAACTGACACCAGCTAACAAGGTAAGAAATATTTTCACTTTCATCAATAAAGAAATAATGAAGTATCCAAGATATAACAAAATAAACTGTAAATAATATATGCAAATCCAAAGCAATGACGAAGTATCACTATTTTACTGGCCATTTCATTATATAACTATTATTTTTAGTATGAATCACTTCATTTATATATATCACTCTTTGTTTTAATCAATTGATAATAAATAAATTAACATCACTATAAAAAGTAATTATTATAACATTCTAACTAATATATTTAATATGAAATACTTTAATAATCACTGACCATTGAATTCATCGTGATTTTGATTTTATCGAAGTGAAGCCTTTCCACGAACTGAAAACTGCTTATGATCTACAGAAGGCTCAATCAGGCTTTATATTCATAATCAACTACCCCAATTATTGATACATTGGAGGGGGTTTTGGACGTTATCACCTTGCAACGTAAATATTTCCTGACCAAACCGCAATATATGCTTATATTCGCATACATACGCACTGAATACCCGTTTACACTTGCACTTTTACAATCGCCTGTCTAATAATTGGTCTAATTGCTATGTTAAAAGAATAATCACATATTAAATTACATCTAATGCAGTGGTTTCCAAACTTTATGCTACAACGCTTCCATTTAAAAAAAATCTAATCTTGGCGCCTCTCCCCTTAATTTTCATTAAATAATACAGACACTTTTTTAAATAGTCAAAAATGTACTTATACAAAAATGAAAAAAATATATAAAAATAAACAAGGTGTTACTACTTATTATAATATTATTTTTTTTAATTAATTTGTTTTTCATGCGATGAATGTGCTTGTTTATTAGCACAATCAATTTCAATAGTAGTAAATCCAAATTTATCACCGTTAATTGACGAATGGATTCTATCATGGGCCCCACAGCTTGAAGCGGGCCCCCAGGCTAAATATCTTATTTAAAATATTTAATAGCTCAGAAAGAAGGCGACTTTTTTTTACTATTAATAAAATAATGAGAAAAGTGCATTAGCAAACTAACCAAGAATTTAGTAAATAGATTTGATAGAGTAAATAAATTGTTTGTTTCAAAATATCTGGCGCAGAAATCATTTAAAAGTGGAAACATGGCGAACTATTTTTTTTATGAATGCCTTTACATTGTCTTTTTAAATCAGTGAATGCATTAGTGGTCCTTGCATTGATTTATTCATTGTTTTTATTTAATTTTCTACCAAATAGACAAGTTTAACAACAAAATTATCGTTCCTAAACAAATTTGCCTCAAATTTCAACATTATGATTTGACCCTTTTATTTCATTTTTCACGAGATAGCCAGCGCGCTTTACAATAGTATAGCAGTGAGATATTATAAAATTAGACTCCATATTTTCAGACAGGTTTGCAAACAACTTTTTATATGACTGTTTTTTATGTAGTTTATAACTAGCGGCCGTTTTATAAACTATGCATTTTGCAAACTGCAAACCTGTGGCTGCATTAATAATTTTAAACTTTTTCCGCCTCCCTTTGCAACACTTCGCGCCTCACAGTTTGGAAATCGCTGATCTATTGGTTAAATTTACACCATATTATAAATGGTTTATTAAGCGTACAGTTGGGATTTGTTTGGTGTAATATTAATAATATTCTAGACAAGGTTTATCTTCATAATACAGTACTCTCTCAGTAATCTGCTACCCCAAAAACCAGACAAGTGTCCAACTAGTGAAAACGGCGGATTATAGTGCATACATACAAAATATGGTAAAAATTAAAACAGGTATTTCGTAAAAATTGTTTTTTTTGAGAAATTTGTACTAGCAAATTACGGTTGTATTTATAATTAAAATCAAGTATTTACTAAATTATACATATTTATAAACTGTTTATAACTAAATATAGTAAAATACTTGACACAACAATTTGTTTAGTGAGGCAGATATTCTTGAATGGCTTAGGATTCCTGGCTTTCCCTATGACCAAACGCTTCAGTTTGTGTGTTCCGGTTGCATTGGAGCATGGCATAATTGTGATGCGGTCCTTGGGCACTTACCTCCCTGGTACATTACTTTGTTTGCAATGAACATACGTTTTACGAAGGAGAAGTTTTCTAAACCTGTCTCATCTGCGTTGTATACTTGTACGCGACGGACTACTGAATTTGACAATCGAATACCGGCGAATTACAGAGCTTGATTTTGTGCTTTTAACTAATAAAAAAACGGCGTATTATTTTATAGTAGTTGTCGGATAATCAAGCGGCAGATTACCAAGAGTGTACTGTTTTGTTCTTCATTGATTATGATGTATGAAACAACATTCTTCGACCACAATAATTCTTATTTTCTTATAGAATATTATTCACTGCATAATATTGAAAAGACATATTTTTGATATATATATCTATTGACACTCTTTCTTACTGAATCATGAGAGTAAGGATGCAGATGAGTTTTATTGCGGTATTTTAACGGTTGAAGGTTTTGTGTAGACTAGGATCACATAAAGAAAACACAGATCTTAATATTTTTACATCTCCACGTGGAGATGGCTTCGTATAGTTTTTGTTATTATCACGTTTTTATTAACTCATATTCTTGTTTGTCCTTTACAGATTTTTTCTTGTGCGGTACAAATTTTTTCTTGTTTGTCGAAGATTTTTAACTAACTTCCCGACTAGCTAGACATTTGAAACTTTTAGAATATATCAGAACACGACGACAATGCATTCTTTAAGCAGAATTGAATCCATTTTCAGTTAATTCTGTTTTGTATGTTTCGAGAAAAAAATCGTTAAAAGTAATATTTACTACTCACTATTATTGGATGCTACGTGGGTCCTAGCAACTAAATTATTAATATATACGTTCGTTACTATAGAAATCAATATGAAATGTCAAAATCACATTTCTGTATTCTATAATATTTATTCAGTATTTCTATCAAGTACAATAAAAAGTTTTTATTAATACATAGAATTGTCAAGTTTATAAATGATTCAACAGAAAATTTAAGAATGTGGTATATAAAAAGTTCTTTTTATCTTGTAATTATTTTTAATAAAAAAAAATTAGGTTTATTTATTTATTTAAAAAAAGACACATTAAGCACATAACATATTATTAATTCAAGACGTTCTCAACATGTCATTTAGAATAAAAGGTACAGGTTAATCAACATAGTAGAGAAGAAAACAAAGAAAAAATAATTTTATAGCAAAAGAAATAAAGTAAAAAAACAATAATCGTATTAAAAAATATACAAATTAAACAATAACATAAAATTTTACAAACAAAAAACATAATGCTTCGCTAAAAATGTCTACATCTCTAGGGAGTGCATCGAACAGCCGCACAGGCCTCGATATTGGTGCCTAGTGCTGTTTCCTTTGTGAACATGACATCTTTGAAAGGACGATACTGTATATAGAGTATTCGGAAGCATAAAATAGGAAAATGGCACGTGGTTTGGAGGGTACAACTATAAACGATGAGCTCGGTTATCTCTTTAGCTGCATTTCTTCGTATTCTTTCAATATTATTGAAATTAATGTCGCATGAAATGTTGATTTTTACAATAACTATTTTATCGGGAAGCAACCCTCCTAAACAAGAGGCTTTACAGGTGCATAATACAAAATTTCCAGTAAGTTCCAGTGCCACCATCTTGGAAAATATCGGTTATTAAAATGTTCAGCCATTTTTTGATAAAATGTAGCTGAAAAGCAAAAAAATTGTCTGATGATATTTTATTATGCAAAGTCTCGCATTTATGGGAATTATTTCCAAGTTACGGGTTATTTTAATCATTTATGTTTAAGACATAACTTCTAAACAATATTATTCTTGTTTCGTTGTAGTTATTATTATTGTAAAATCCATCTCGACAAAGCATACTTAAGTGCATAATGAGTCAATTATTGAGTAGTTAAGGACATCACAACTACTGATTTATCTTTTGTAGGTACTTAGGAATACGTCTGATTTAGGCCGAAATGCGTAGAATGCCAGAGCTATGTTAAATCAAAGTTATCCCAAAAACTATGCATAAATACATAGGTGCAAACATCTTTATAGACAAGGAAACGTTGCGTTCTGCAATCACAATTGTTGTCATTTTTGAAGTTATACTTCTGTTGGTGCGTTTGAAAAATCAGATCAGATTGTATTTTTTGCGTGTGACATGTAACACATAATTAATTTTTTCACACGAAAAAAAAAACGCACTCGATTGGATTCAAACCACCGATTGTTCGGTTATCAGCCGAACGCACTACGTTTACGCCACAGTATGATACTGCAATCGTGACGATTATACAGTATAATATTACAGTTTAGAATTGTTCCGTTGCCTAGGCAGCCAATTTATTATTGTCTGCCATTTGTAATTCCTTACGTAAACACACGATTAAACGTCAGATTGACATTAGGTACTTAAAAAGTAAAAACAACTAGAAACCATTATATAATATAGTAATATTAGTTAAAGTGTATAGAAATAAACCAACAGCGTTCCAATAAGCGGTCTTTTTTCTTGAGTGTGTAATTTAACAAGATAATTAAGAGCTAGTCAAAGAATATAGTTTATCACAAGGTTTGTTTTTGTTTTGTTACGCTAAAAAAGTATATCTTCTAACGCGCGTACATAAGTACACACGCCGATTTATATATTTTTTTATTTACGTAGGTAATATTATAATGGTAATATTATTAAAAAAAACTATCAATAATGAATGATTATAATGTAAACTTTAAATAATTTAATACTTAATTGAATAAATTGATGCGTAGCGGATACAGTATACTGATATTTTTTTTTCCATTTTTATTGACATGGCAATAAAAATCATATATAAATAGTATGTAGGTATAAATTTCTTATTTATGTATTTAAGATTTTTTTAAATTATATACTTAGATGATTCTCTATTTTATCGGGATAAATAATTTAGGGTATTTATAACCAGATGGCAAGGGCGGCTCTCGTGGCGTAGTGTGTAAGGCGCTGGCTTACCACCCGAGAGTTCTGGGTTCGATTCCGGTGAGAAAAACACAATATTTATGTGTTTTTCTCAAAGCCTGGGTGTTTGTGATTTTTCAAAATTACTAACAACCACCTTGTATGAAAAAGCAAGGACATGGTTATGAATAAATAATTCTAAAAAAACAAAACTGCTGATGGCAAGATCAGCACATAAATAATAAAAGGTGATTTCACAACAAAATTACTCTGCAAGGGACATATTATAATAATATTATTATTATCACTAATAAAACATATTTTATATTTTTGCGAATTTCTTCGATTTGCTTTAATATTATTTTTACAATTTATTTACAGTGTATAATGATGATTGTTATACATTAAAATAATATATACAATAGATACAAAAAAATGTGTACAAAAAGAATAGATAGAATTTAATAAAATATTAAAATTTTTAGAAGAGAAAAACGGTGGTCAATTCAAATCCAAGCATAAACTTGGTTGTAGTAAGTAAAGCTTAATAATGATGTCCATGGGTAGCGGCGGCGACAGCAGCGAAGTGAGCGGCCTTAGCGTGGGCTACTTCAGGGGTGTCTTGGGGAACGTGAGCGCCATGGTGGGCGTACACTCCATGAGCTGGGGCATAACCAACATGAGCATAACCAGCATGGGCCCAACCGGCATGAGCGAGTCCAGCATGGGCGGCGTAAGCACCGTGGGCATAACCACCGTGTCCGGCGTAAGCTCCATGACCTCCATGAGAAGCAGCAGAGACGGCGGCGAAGTGAGCGGCTTTAGCGTGGGCGACTTCAGGGGTATCTACGACACGTCCATCATGACCAAGAGGAGCGGCACCATGAGCATAATGTCCACCATGAGCGTAGGCGCCTCCGTAGTGTCCAGCATATCCGGCATCATGTCCCCAGTTTCCATGATCTTGAGATTCGGCCAAACCTTCACCCCTCCATTGACCATCATCGTTGTGTCCGTGGCTGTAGACTCCTCCGTAGTGTCCTCCATAGTGTCCTGCGTCGTATCCGTGATCCCAGTGACCATGGTCTTGAGATTCGGCGAGTCCCTCACCTCTCCATTGACCATCTTCGTGTCCTCCCCAGTTCGCTGACACGCAAGCGGCCAGGCACAGGAATGCAGCTACGTACTAAAAACCCACAAAATACCAATAAATAAATTATTTTTAGTAAACTACAATATAAGTTACATACAATTGTATTATTTTTAAATTTTAATTATTAACTCATAACTTCTACAATTAATTGTATGATAATGTATATAAGCGTTTCAAATTCATTCAATTTATTAACAGATGTTTATTTTTAAACCCAAGTACTAATCGAATTATAGTAACTGTTATTGTAACAATATTATTTTCTCTCACTCTCAATTTAAAAAATTGTTTAAATTTTATTTAGCTGAGATTTTAATAAGTATAAAATTTTCTTCTGAAATTAGACTTATTATACCTAATATACAAGCATGAGAATAAACTGATGTAATAAAAGTATTACTGCTCTGCTAAACAAAAAGACAGTATTTTTGGTTTTAGTAAAATGAGAAGCTATAAACAACCTTTTCTCTTATATTATAATATGTAAAATTATTGCATTATTTTAAACATAATTTCTTAGTAGACAGTGTATGTTTAAGTGATCATTGACACCATGAAAATATAATAATAAATAATTACAAGATAAAATGTACTCTTTTTCTGTTGAATCATATAAACTTGACAAATTGTACTTGATAGTCATATTGATTTCCATAGTAACGTACGTATATGTTAATAATTTAATTGCTAGGACCCCAGACCCCTAGCAACCAATAACGGTGTCAAAATAACTTTTCTTACAAAACAGAATTAACGGAAAATGAATTGAATTCTACTTAAAGATGGCTAAAAGTATTAAAAAATGCATTGGTATCGTGTTCTGATATATTCAAAAATTTTCAAATGTCTAGATAGTCGGGAAGTTAGTTAAAAATCGATTGCAAGATTTGTACCAGACAAATAAGAATACGAGCTAAGAAAAACGTTGTAAAAAATACATTTTTTTTCTCATAAGCAGAACATATAGGTTTCCACATATTGAAAATTAGATTAACTGACTTTTTTATATGAAGAATGGTGGTTGGCCATTCGTATAAATTATTTTGATCTTTGCACTAGATTAAACACAATTGAAAAACATACATTATTATTTTATATGTAATAATTAATTCATTATGAATATATTATTTTAAACCTAAGTGTAAATAAAGTTTAAAAAAATATTAAATTTTGAATTATTGCACTGGTTCACTGTTCAAACGAAATATTTTATCATTTCACTTATTTTTAAAACGAATAAATCAATTATTTACTAGTTAAAACACTGCAATAAATTGAAAGAGTTAAAATAATTAATATTAGGTATAAAATTATCACTAACCATGGAGTTCATTTTGATTTGTGGTAATGGAAGCGGAGCCTTTTCACTGAAGGAAAACTGCTTGTGATCTACAGTAGCGGGAATCAGGCTTTATATTCGAAATCAACTACCCTAATAAACGCAAAAGAGGGGGAAATAATTAATTCAAGAATAATCACCAGGTAACGAGTTTTTCACTTCATAAAAAAATCGTAATCAAAATAATCAATAATAATTCGCACACACCGATTAACATACGCATATATTACACATGTGTATGGTTACACTTTCACGTCATAAGTACTCACCTGTGATAATCTTTTTTTAATATCGATATTATGTTAATTTTTGCGTATTTACGTTGAAAGAAACCAACCCACAAGTCAAACAAATTGATATAAAACCTGAAATTAAATATTTAAAAAATGGACACTAATGCAAAAAGAAAAAAATCTTTCAATTATTGAGAAATAATCATTTAAACGTTATAAATTTATTTTAATATTAATATACTTAAGTTTTTTAAGTTCTACAATCCAATGTAGACCTAGGCTGTCTCACAAGGAGGCTTTGTAACAGATTTTTTAAACCATAAGTAAATCTTATCCCATACTCATACATAATGAAAACGAAATACACCTGATGTTTTTGCCCGATCCCACGATTTTATAATCCGACACGCTACCGCTCGGCTATTACGGGCGTCTATTAGCTTAAATAATAAGAACTTTATTTTAAGATAAAAAATATATTTTTGTATCTACTATCTACTATATATACTAGTCTACATAATAATATGTATTACAATATTGCATGGAAAATTATATTTCTCTACTATAGTTACAAAACAGCTGTGATTCATGGGGGATAGGACGACTAGACTCCGGACAATTGGACGCCGCACTGTCGTAGACACGTATACAGAACGTAGACGAGGTATTTTAATCAGTTTCTATCTACTACTTAGTAGTTTTAATTCATTTTACTCTTAACATAATGTATTTTTTATTGCGGATTGAGAATTACCATGCCTAAAAGCTTTATATAAAATAAAAAACTCTTTTTTCATTGGAACTTAAACATATTCACGATTAAATCATTATTTACGTCTGCATATTTACATTTTCACCAACTATTAAATCATAATATAATCATTTAAATATAAATAATAATAATAAATATTTTTTTAAAGTACTTATAAGTAGGTACCTAACGACTATTTATTTTCGAATTCCGTGGCGTCCGGTTGTCCCGGTGCCAAATCATAATAGATCCAATTCATGACCGTCTATTACAAAATATTATATAATTTTGAAATAAACACAGAATGGCATTAATTATAAGATATGGAAAAAATAATGTAGCTAATAGGTATCAGTTTGTTTAAACTATGTTTGGTAAATAAATAATTTTTCCAAGAAAGTAAAAACATTACAAATATAATCCAATACCTTTAGTTTATGAATATTTTAATGATAAAATTGTCTTTCGATCATATGTGTACATAATAATGATTATTAATAAATATAATTAATTAGCAGATTTCTTTTTATTTATGATTACTATGATGTTTAGTTGAAAGGTTTTTTTCATAAATATAATACAGTTACCATGAAAAATGTGCGTTGGTTGCTTCCTGCGTATGTCTCCAAATAGTTACCTTTATGACAGCTATATGAATTAATTTACATATTTTATGGGCATGAATATAGTACCTACAAAATATATCTGATTATTTTTTTTATACTAGTTAAAATTTTTGTTCGAATTTTTATCAATCTATTAACATAAAACGCATACCAATTATATTATTAAATTTTTTTTTTTCATTCAACTTCAGCTACTTCCTATTAGACGTTTGACGTTAATGTACGATTGATTAAAAATAAATGAGTCAGAGCCTAACCGTTAATCGTTCATGCATCATCTTCTACACGAATGCGATAAAAATCTACGTTTTCATAGTCAGTCAGAGGCTACCAGTGAGACAGTTACATGACGTCATAAGAAATTTTTCTTGTTTCATGATTAATTGATGACAATAATTATTGTTTCTTCGAAAATAGTGAGACGTTCTAAATCGTGAAGATTAAAAAACAGACTCTCGTGTTAAAATGCTACGTTATTTTTTCCAACTGACTCAAATACATACCGAATGACTCGAATGAACTAATCAGTCAGAACGGATCATTTGAATGTAAGTCTCCAAGTCACAACTCAGTGACTCGGTTCCCATGACATCATATGTAAAAAAATGAGTTAGATGTCAAACTACAAAATGTATAATATACGTAATAAGATCACTCAATTAAGTACATTTTGGAAAATTTATATTTTTTATCATAATTTTAGTTACGTAGACAAAAGAACTTCCTTCTGTCTACGTTTCTACTGCCATCTATATTATTCTGTTTTATGAGTTGGAGTGAATTATTGGATTGGCGTTTACGTGGTAGAAATCCGTTATAAAGCAAAATTGCTTTTAATTAATTCTACGATATTTAAATTATTTATGTTGATAGCTGTTTCAGGCAACACATTGATCTTCATAAAGACTCTAAGATAAACTCATTACTCTTTTTGGTCATTCCCTCATGAATGTAGGTCATGATCACTAAACATAAAATACATTCAATGGAGTTTGTAATTGACTCATAATTTTGGAGACACCGACAACACTTTGCGTTCTGTATTTATCATGATTATAATATGTGAGTACATTATTATCTGAAGTCCATTTTTCCATTTAAAACATCGGTACAGTTCGGTTATGAGGAATACAGCGGAAAACACGTTTTGAAAATACCCGATATACTAGATTATGGACTATTTGTTAAACATATATAATTTTGAAAAACACTTTCTGAGAGAATATATTATAACCAATAGAAAAAATATTTTTTGAAAAAAAAGAGAGCCAACCCGACGGGGAATCAAACTCCGTATCTCCCAGGTATACGCCCTGATCCGTGCATTACCACTATGCTACGAGGTGACATACTAATTGCGACAAATTTTAACTATTGGTCAATTTTAATACCTACTCACCAGTGCTCTTCCAAATCAAGCTACTTTGGCAATCGATTTTTGTTTCTTAAATTAAAGTAGGTAACTATTTACTATAACTTTGATTACTAACCGTCGTCGTGGAACTTCTCCAATATTTTTTAGATGTAACTACTTGCACTTGCTAATAATTTATAATTAACTATTTCTTTTATTCAACGAATAATTCACAAGATTTAAGAATATATTATTCTGATTATTGAACATATATAATTTTGAAAAACACTTTCTGAGAGAATATATTATAACCAATAGAAAAACTGACTTTGATTTAAGAGACGAAAATCGATTGCCAAAGTAGCTTGATTTGGAAGAGCACTGGTGAGTAGGTATTAAAATTGACCAATAGTTAAAATTTGTCGCAATTAGTATGTCACCTCGTAGCATAGTGGTAGTGCACGGATCAGGGCGTAAACCTGAGATATACGGAGTTCGATTTCCCGTCGGGTTGGCTTACTTTTTTTCAAAAAAGATTTTTTCTATTGGTTATAATATATTCTCTCAGAAAGTGTTTTTCAAAATTATATATATGTTCAATAATCAGAATGATATATTCTTAAATCTTGTGAATTATTCGTTGAATAAAAGAAATAGTTAATTATAGACTATTTGTTAGTTTGGGTTAGCTTAGGTTAGGTTAGGTTTGGTTAGGTTAACCTAACAAATAATCCAGTATATCGGATATTTTCAAAATGTGTTTGCCGCTGTATTCCTCATAACCGAACTGTACCAAAACATCCTTTCACACTTTGGTCTTTAAGATTTCCATATATAAGTTAAATATATATCTACTTAATAATATAATTTAGGATTTTTGTAAATAAAAGAAAGTTTATATTTATGTTTTCGATATATTTCGATTTGCTTTCACAATAATGTGTTTTAATAATATAATACATACATACTAATATAATATAATATAATATATAAATATATTCGGTGGAAAAATATGATATTAATAATTAATACGCACTTATATAATAAAACAATATTATATAGACGTATAAGAAATATAAAAAATAATAATATATATAAATAAAAATAATACGATTTGGTTATCTACAAATGATACTTAGTAAAATGAAAATAAAAAACACACTCAAATGAAAAGTTTTTAAAACATTATATTAATGTTTAATATCACAAGAAGTTCAAAGGACGAATGGCATTGATGGTCTTCTAAGCCTCAGCTCTGAAGTTAGGCGTAACTGATTACCAGCCTCCATGGGCGTGGTGTCCAGCTCCGTGGGAAGCGGCGGCGACGGCGGCGAAGTGAGCGGCCTTGGCGTGAGCTACCTCGGGGGTATCCTGGGGAACCTGAGGAGCATGAGCGCCATAAGCGGCAGCTGGAGCATAAGCTCCATGGGCAGCTGGGGCGTAAGCGGCGTAAGAAGCTGGGGCATAAGCGGCATGAGCGCCATGGGCATAACCTCCATGTCCACCGTTGGAAGCAGCGGAGACGGCGGCGAAGTGAGCGGCTTTAGCGTGGGCGACTTCAGGGGTATCTACGACACGTCCATCATGACCAAGAGGAGCGGCACCATGAGCATAAGCTCCGGCATGTCCGTAAGCACCAGCATTGGCATAACCGCCTCCGTAGTGTCCAGCGTGTCCTGAGTTGTATCCGTATGCTCCAGTATCTTGAGATTCGGCCAAACCTTCTCCTTTCCATTGGCCATCATCTTCATGTCCCTGGTTGTAGACTCCTCCGTAGTGGGCTCCCAGATATTCTTCGTTGTACTGTCCATGGTCTTGGGATTCGTCGAGGCCTTCTCCCTTCCATTGACCTTCTTCATGTCCTCCCCAGTTTGCTGAAGCGCAAGCGGCCAAGCACAAGAATGCGGCTACGTACTATAAAAGGAGTAAATAAAGGATAAGATAAACAGGCCTTGGTTATTTATTTTATTAACTTTAGCTAAGATTATAAATATATTAAAATACAGAGCTATCTTAAAATGTAATAAAATCTATCTCAAAAATGTATATAATATAATATTAAATAATACTAGCTTTCCGATAATGCTTCCTATGTGAGAAAATATAGTGTGGAGTGGGGATGCTATTTTATAGCCAATTTAATATAACGTGAAAGTCGAATACTTGTATTTAATAATCTTATTTAATTATTATTTTTGTAATTAACTTTGTATAATTTAGCTTGCCCATTCCACATATAAGAAATTATACCGAATGCTAGCTATATTCATATTTTTTGAAAATCTTGTCAAGTTTTCAGAAGAAATATTGCATTTCAAAATTGGAATATTGATGTGATTTTTTATGTATGAAAATAGTCAAGCAAGAAAATAGATTTAAAAAATCAAACATAAGCGGTCTGGTTAGGTGAGACGTATATTCATTAAATAAACACACTATACAGTATCTAGTAAAGTGACTGGTGACATTGGATTTAAAGGTTTGTTTGTACATTTAATAAAAAATATATAACAAAATATAATATTTATAATATGGATATTCGTAATGTGTAGAGTAGAATTTGTATAGAAAATTACTAGTTGTTTTGATTATAGTAAAATAAATATTGAAAAATCGCAATGGTTGAATTTAACTCGGTCGTAGATATTAAATCCGCGATCCACCGACCAGTAGTTTAGAAAAATTATAAAAACCCCTCAATGGGCACAATATATAATATCATTTGTATTTTACATAGTGATAATACAAAAATCAGAAACAAATACAAATTATACAATACTTTTATCTTTGAACTGCAATAATCTATTCATAGTTCAGTCAAAGCGACATAACAAATCACCAATGCCATCTATTAGTGAAACGTAAAACATAAATATGAATAATCGAATTTATCGATGGAACTCTGAGATTGATTTGAATTTGATATGATTTATAAAATGTTTTAAATTTATAAAACGATATTAAAATACAACAAATAATTCATTCACTCTGTATCAAGTAATATATTACACTATATACGTAGCTAAAATACGAATACTAAGTGATTATACTTAACATGTATATTGACTAAACTATTTTCTAAACATAATAATATTTACAGAGTAATCGCATAAATAGCGTAAATTAATGTATTATTATAACCGTAAGTAATGAAATTATTACGTGAGAGAGTAGTTATACGTTTAAATAGTGTGAAATTATTGGGTCTGTAATCGTAAATAAAATTTATATGAATATAAGTGATTGGTGTCGCAGTTTGAACAAATATAAAAATATCAGTTAAATAATGGACAATTTAATTTATTTATAAGTTTTAGAGATGAGCCCGCCTAGTTTTTATTTGACGTTACTATTAAGTAAGTTTATTCTGGTTAAATTATTTTTTGTGAATATTTAGAATTTTTTCCATATTTTATATAATCCTAAGACAGGTTTCGTCCTGGATCATTTACATGAGATGAAACTAGACATATAATGCGGGTAAGTTACTAAAAATGAACCAACAAAATTATACATTTTAATATTGGATACTATCAACTATCTATATTCAATATAATATATAAATAAGATATCATGGTTTCCAAGATGAGTACAAAAATTAAATGTATTACAACCACAGATTTCCTGGTTATTAAAAAGTATGTTTAAACGAGCGAGCAAGGCTAAGATACCTACTACCTAAAGACATAGTATATACAGAGGTACTCTTGTAAGGTTATGTATAACGTCTAGATTATTTGGTATATTATACTAGCAGGTCAATAGTAGTTATTTAAATAAATTGAAATGCCAAAAAATTGTTATTAATATTGTGTTCGTTGATAAATTAAAATCGCTAATTTTCTTTGATAAAAGATTGCATGGTTATTAAATAAAGAAATATTAAAAAAAAACTCAAGGTAATTGATTATGCTAGCTTATTAAATGCATCCAGTTTAAATTATTATACTACCCACATGATTGATAGATAAATGACCACTTTGAAACAAGAAATCTTTACACTTCAATTAAACGAAAAAAATATAGCTGAATACTAATACTGAGGCTAGAACAAGTCACGTATTATTATCATGATTATGGAAGAAATGATTTATTATACTGACCACAAAGTTCATTTTGAGAGTTGATTTTTGATTTATATTGTGAAGCAAAAAGAACTGAAGCCTTTTCGATAGAAAACTGCTTGTGATTTGAATTATCTTCTGGCAGGCCTTATATTCAAAATGAGCCACCCTCTGCAGGAATAGAGAGTGGGAGTTGTAACAATGGTGATTTGGTAGTAGGTACGGTAATATCGATTGCCTTCGTAAACCGCACTCTTTAGATGTGCAATATTGTGTGCGTTATCGGTTTGTTTGATGTGATCGATTTCATTATTACGATTATGAAAATTTGAATTGTTCTAAGACATAAAAGGACAACCGCTATCACGGAAAGAGTATCTGAATAAATTACTTAATAAAAATCATAACTTAGGCATATTTTTCGTATTATATTGATTTTACTTAATATTAAATTGTGTACATATTTAAAATTGTTGAAACTTTCAGTAAAACTATAATGATTAGTTTTCTAATAGTGATAAAATCATCCCAAAGTAAAATAGAATGTGTTTTATGATAACTTAAGGGAACATCAGTTTGTTTTTTCAGGGCATAAGTGGCGAGGTGTGGAGGTAGGCTGTTAAGATTTGGCGTATGTGGTGCACACTATACTTTTTAAGTTATACTTATTTGTTTTAAAAGAACTAAGAATACAATTTTTATGTAGTGATGGTTAGTTTTTATAAGTCAATTAAAACCTGCCTATATCAAACCATAATAGTTAATGAATGCTATCGGCGATCCAACTAAGATAGTGCACACCTTTTTGGTCATATTTATTTTTGTTCGTTGAATTAGGAATAATATGAAGATATTAAAGATCGTGTTGGTTAGTTTTTTTTAAATTCATTACACCCTACCTCTGCCAAACCATTATCGATAAAAAATATTCTTATGTCCATAAAATATCTCAAATTATGTATAGTTTAATGGCATAGTTTTAGATATTTTATAGATAACTGCATATTTTTAGATTATTATATACTATGGATTAGTGGGACCATACCATTGAACTGAAATGTTGTATCGGAAAAGCCATGGTGTTTTTACTCGGTCGAGGAAAATACTATATGGCCACTACATAAACCTGGGACCGGGAAAATGGGAATGGTTAGATACCATACTTTTAATCTTATTACATGGAGTGGAAGCGTGGACACTTAAAGAAACAATGCTCAGAACACCTGAAGCTTGAACTGTGAGTATACAGGCACATGGTCCGTATCAGCTGGAAAGAAAAATTCTACAAAACATCATTAGTTTAGCTCCCATTTTAGAGTAAACTGTGACGTCCCGTAGTGGTAGGCAGGTCATGCGTTATTTAGGATGTCGCCCCTAAGCTAATTATAACGGGCGGCGAATGAAGAAACAAATACGATCATTACAACTTCTGAAAGCAGTGTCGGTTTTCGGGAAGCGGGCGATACGGTCGTTTCTTAGAAAGTACCGAGATATTAGTTTAAAAAATCAAAAGGGGGGCTCCAAACATGTCAGCAAGTACATACAAAAGATTTTACGAAACAATTTTGCATACAATTTGAGACTGAGTTTAATTTTGCAAAAGGGCAGCACTTTGCTTAAGGATGTCACTGACAATAAAATATTGATTTAAATTATTATTTGTCTAAAAACTTAAGTCACATGTAATAACTCAATGCAACAGATATACTGTGTCGTTAATCAATTACACATAAATAGTATTTCAGAATTTGCAAATAATTATTGTGGAAATACTTTAAGATTCCTCAAATGAAGTGATGCATACGTAAAATTGGCATAGAACATTGTGCTATTCGACTGTTATAGCGTAGTGTAGGTAAATTATTATTGATCAATACAATACAAATAAATAGTATACCTAATTTAAAAATAATTACAAGATAAAAAGAACTTTTTATATACCGCGTTTTTAAATTTTCTGTTGAATCGTAGAAACTTGACGTAGAATCATTTTTTTGCTATTCTGCTACAAACAAACAAATATAGAATACTGAATTGTCATTTTGATTTCCATAGTAACGCACGTATATATCAATAATTTAGTTGCTAGGACCACCCCCTTAGCAACCAATAATAGTGGATTGGATTACGGATTTCTTCCAAAATAACTTTTCATACAAAACAAAATTAACTGAAAATGAATTCAATTCTACTTAAAGATGGCTAAACCTATTAAAAAAATGCATTGGCATCGTGTTCTGATATATTCTAAAAATTTAAAATATCTAGCTAGTCGGGAAGTTAGTTAAAAATCGATTGCAAGATTTGTACTGGATAAATAACCACCGGACAAACAAGAATACGAGCTAAGAAAAACGTGGTAATAAAACCGATATTCTTTTTCTACTATGGATATCATCTTTTTTACCTTATTTTTATTTTTTATCGATGTTTTGGTATCATAATAAAGACTAAAGCTAAATAGATAATTTATCACATCACTTGTGTCACAACAAATCTGTGTGGGCTCTGATCTCATCTAGTAGTAACCGCTGTCCAATGTATCTTCCAAAATTCTCTTAATCCCGAATTCCTGTCGCCTGCGCACCCTGGTCCACCCCAACCAACTACGTCAATGAAAGATCGGTCTCCAAAACACCTCATTATACAAACCAGACGAAAGTGGTTCAGCGCAATAAAGTAGGAATATTTTCATGCTTACATGCTACATCGATTTTTCTTGAAAATATAAAGTGTGCCTATAACTTGAAATATTCTTTATTTGTGTCGATTCGAGTTTTGATATTTTTATATAATAATTTTTAACGCTGTAACACCATGCCATGAGATCCAATGACAGTAGTGTAGTGATAATGATTTGGTACCTAATAGAAGAGAAATAATCACAATTCCCAGGCTTTGAGAAAATTACATAAATATATTGTGACGTCACCGAGTCGAGCTCGGGGGCCCCGGATGAAAGGCGAGCGCCTTACGCACTGAAATACGAGAGCCACTTGTTATTTTTTTCATATTTATGTACGCAATAAAGCTCGATTTAGGTCGATCGTATCAATCTGTTCGAGATGACGTTTTTAAAATTGAGTAGATTTTTTGGTTCCTTTTTCAAATTTATATCAGTAGATTGACAAAATACAATATGAAAATAAGCAATTGAAAACTGCGAAGATTGAATGAGAAGTCTTTAAAGAAGACAATAATATAAATATCAATAGATATAATAAAAATTATATTTTCTTCTTTCCCTGATCAAAATATTAGTAGATCTACTGAAATTTTAGTAGACATGGCAACATTGATTATTAACAAAAAAGGTTTTTGGAAAGAGACCCAATGTTTAAAGCACCAGAAAAAATTAACACTATTAAATTGGTACGAACAATAGGTATAGGCTATATATTGTCATCATCAACCAGGATCGATCCACTGCTGAATAAAAACTCCCCAAGCTCCCTTCACTATTCTCGGTCATTAGTTCTTTGCTGCCACGTACATCCATCGAACTTTATGAGTTCGTCTATCCAACGGGTTTTAGGGCATCTCTGTGGGCACAGTATGACAGCATTTTTCCAGTGGTTGTCCACTTAGCGACCTATGTCACATCGCGTAGGTACTATATATTTCTTCTTTCTTCTTTCGACCATAACCGATCCTAATATAGATCCGATCCTAATATATAATATAACAGAGTAGAGGTTTGTACTAACAGATTTTGTTTTTTACGAGAAATAGATGTCAGCCACTTCATCAATCTATTGGGTCCATACTCTAATGCATACACAAATTGAAAAATAATATGAGTACTTGCCAGACCCAGGATTTGAACCTGGGACCCACGACGCTATATGCCAACGTTCAAGCCGCGCGGTCATCGTGGGGTCCTATATATATATATTGCGCCTATAAAACCATTCACTTAAAAAAATACATAATTATTACGCATGATTTTGAATTTGGCGCTAAATACAGTACCGAATACAAGTTTATATAATTATGTTTTTTTTTTGATCTTGGAGAGGAACCGGAAGCAAAATAAAATTCTACTAAAACAACACACCACTTGGTAGGTAAATGCGGAATTTACAAATTAATTGTAATTATTAAAGTAATAATTCTAACTGCCGTGAGATAAGTAACTACTAATTGTATATAAAAGAAGCCATCGGCCTTGTCTCTGTTGATAAAAAAAATACAACACGATCAATGACTTGTTAAAAAAATCGGTGATCGATTTTATTGTTTCGAAATCAATACGCATAGTTACTTTATTAGATGTACGATCATATCATATTATACCACAAGTTCTGAAATGTTTTAAATCATCACCCTATTTTTCATAAGACAAGTTTTCGGTTACATGTAAATTGTACCTAAAACATTTCACCGTAGCACAGTTCGCCCGCGCCGTCAGCTTTCTTCAATCTCTGTATTTTTAATTTAATTACACACCTATTTTCTACTGTCTTTCTCTTATATTTCGGTAATTTTTATTACGAATTTTGTATATTAAGTGGTACAAATGAGTTTACAGGAAGCCAGGTGGGAACCGCGTCAATTTTCATAGCCGATTTTGGCAAAATTCATGAATTCAAAAATGAAAATCTAACCTAACCTAACAAATAATCCAGTACATTGGCTATTTTCAATATTTATTTGCCGCTGGCATCCTGTGAACCGACAAGAACCGTGTTTTATTTATACATCAATTTTATCTCAGTACTATATGACCCAAAGAGGTTGGGTGGTCATTAATATACGGCCATATATTTCCGAAACAACATTTCACGGTGAAGTGTGATACGACGAACTGCATACGTATAAATTATATACGCAGGATACGCAAGTTTTCAATTTCATTTCCATACTATAGTCTACATCTAATATATTTGCTTGTTCTTTGAAATATGGGTGTCGATTGTTCATTTGTATGGTGTTAACTTTTAATTCTTCGTAGAAACACAGTAGTATAATTTTAGGAGTAACAAGGATATAAGAGAAGGAATCATGCAGCCTCTTATCACGATGAGAGTGAAAAGGTGACATTGGACCTGGTTCGGCCACTTGCTGCGGATGCCAGAAGAGAACTTCAACCTGGCTTGCCTGTTATTCAACCCAATTGATTTTCGGCATCCAGGAAGACCGCTAAATATCTACTATCTATAGAGTGTATACGGTGGATCTATGGTATATTGGTATGATTTAGAATGACACAAGAAGACTGGCAGGTAACTTGGATTCTTGGACGCGCCGTGCGGAGTCCATATGCTCCAGATGAGAGGCGGACATTGCCGAAGAAGAATAAAGAATACTTTAAAGTTAATTAAAATTAAATAATATTTGTAGTACTTATTCCATAATTATTTAATAATGATCAAGAGTCTTGATCATTCAAGACTGGTTTCATCTGTTTCAATGGTATATTCTCAAATGATACAAAATATACAATCTTACAGCTATTAATACTAACAAAATTAAATATTTTCAAAAGTTCTTTATTCAAAAAGAACCATGTTGCCTGAATAAATCAAATAGCCATGTAGTGTTCGATGTATGGGTTATGGTGTTGAGGATGACGATGAAGAAGTCGAAGATATATGCAGGAGCGAGTTTTATTTGCAGCGTAACGGTCGGTACAATGTAATGTACAATGTACATGGTACAAATACAATGACAGTACATATTACGTACTGAGATAGTTACGAGCCAGGTACTTAGATTTGAGTGACATTTTTACAAATCAGTATTCGTAATTTATACAGCCAAAAGTAATACCTGAACATAATATTCCAGTACATAATTATATTGAACGAGTCAGCGGTTTAAATACGAGTAGCTGTGAATTTTATTTATTATTACAGTCATAATATAATATGATACTCTGGGAATGGATATTAGACTAATTTTCCATTGCTATACCGTATTTAATATCGCCAATCAATCTACTGACTCAGGTAAATAGTTGTTTACCGGTATATGAGTCCCTGGGAATTTACTATTGCGATCGAATAATTTGATACATCAAAAATAGATAAACTGATCAATATTATACTGACGGTTACAGCCATATAGCTATAAATGTTTTGAGTGAGGTTGTATTACCTTGTTGGACACCTTTTCCCGTAGTAGATTGATGGATTGAAGATTTATTTTTCATTCTTTCCTATAACTTATCGAAAGGAGTAGTAGACCTTCACGTAGTCATGGATCAACTACTGACTCTTAGCGATAGTGCCCATAGAACGCGTCGAGCGGGCGAAGTCAGCGTATGAAGCGTTTATTCATAACCATATTCACACGTCTCTTGCCGCGCATTACCCTTCACTTATGTAATAAGCGGCCAAAGCAGCACAAAATAATTATTATTACAGCGTCTCTCATAACAAAGCAATAAAAATATTATATTATTTCGGGGCTTGTAAATAATATTTACGACGACATTATTCAACCAGCAAAATATAGGACATGCAATAAAATTAAACAATGAGTTCTCTGTTATTAAATAATGACTTCTCGCCCGTCGATCGACGACGCCGTCCAGAGCGTGATTTTGCTCGCTGTGTTCAATGAATGGACTCCATTGTATTTTCTTTCATTCGTATCTCCGAGAAGCGGTGATTCGCGAAAAAACGATGATTCATGCGGCGGGCGCGTATAATGCGTCGTCAAATCCAGTGGGCGCTGACGTATTTGATTACGTTGTATTTTCGTTGATTTACGCGCCACTTGTGAAATTTTGCGCGAGAGCCACACTTGCTGCGTTAAGTGGGTTTTACGCCTTACACACAAATGGCTTTCAACCATTTATTAAACAGATTAAGTCCAAACTCAAAAGAGAATCAAACACACATTGAAATGCCAATCAATTTTTGTCAGAGATATCGGTTTGATCCCGATACCCATGGTATCAGAGACGGGTGTCAGACTTGATTTTAGTTTCACTTATTATTGTCAAAGAATATTATAATCATGTTATTTTGAAAAAATGTATTGTTTATTTTGTTTATTAATATTTTCCGTGAGACCTTCCAGCGTCCCCCAGTTTAAGAAGAACACACTTTATATTATAATTCACGCGTCATGACACGAAAAGTGAATTAAGAACCTTCATAATATATTGTAACATATATGCATATATATAAATATACTATAATATATTATAAAGCATAAACAGGTAACGTCTGTACCTAAAAAGTACTTGATAATCTTGGATCAGTTTTTTCCGGGTTGGTTTTTTGTCGACAATTTTGACAGTAGGCAGTTATGCTCTCATGGCATAATATTATAAAAATCAATATTTATTCTTTTATTTCAAATTTATATTGAGCTATAAACGAATTATATCCATATATTATGTAATTTTTATAAATAGAATCTAATTATCATATTAAAAGCTACATTGAAGTATTTTCATTTATATTGCAAGCTAGTAGAAACCGATGACGTCGTCCGCTTGAAATACGGAAATAAAATATTTAATAGATATAAAAATGAAGAAATAGATTTGATTTTTTCAAACCAATTGAAATATATTATACAACGGTTAACCTCACCACTCCACCAATACTATTTGAGCGCTCTATCTACACGCGATTCATTTTTTTATTTGTTCCAACTGAGCCTGCGCGATCGACAACGATTGTATATGAGCGCGTGTTCCACTAGCCGCTCCCCACCTCACCGTTCCACCGATGCTATCTGAATATTTTACCTGGTGCATTTTTTTCGAGAAGTTTTATCTAATGCGGTAAATGCGGTACGTAACCTGTGTTAGCTTTATTGATATCGGTCGATTAGTTTTTGAGATATAGCAAAACAAATAGGCAAAAAAATTATCTATATTTTGTGTTTAAGTATCATGAAAACAGTCAAAACAATGGTTAAAAATCAAAGATTGCAAAATCACAGACACTTCAATTTCATTATTAATATATAAATAAGTATTTACAAAATGAAAATAGTACTCTGAAAGCCAATTTTTAACCCGTGTAACATATATTTAAAATAAGTAAATGAATGCTCGTTTGAATTATTAGTTTGGTTAATTTTAATTGCTTTCGATAATTTATAATTATAAATAATTACTTTTCGTACAAATATTATAAATTATAGAAGTTGCTACATGCCGCATAAAAGTATGATTTTCAAGGTAATTCCATAATAGTATTCACAAACTTATATTTTTGATTTTAAGAGCTCTCAATACCTAATATATAAAATAGGTAAGAGTACATATATATTTCAAAGTGATTAAATTATTTTGTACTACACAAAATTCTGGAATATTTTAAGAATTTTAGTATAATAGGTAGTTGAATTGATAACACTATAAAAATCGGTGTGTGTACTTATGTACGCGCGTTAGAAGTTATAATTCTTTGGCGTAACAAAACAAAATAAGCCGTTACCTGAGTCTATTAATAGTACGGTGGATAAGATTGATGAAAACGTACGCGATTCATCTGTGTCTCATATAGCACATGATAATTGTCATTTAATTATTGTATTGGACCAAAACTCATATCCTCGTAAATAAACTCGTCTCCAGAAATTTGTTTATAAACATATATATTTATTATGACACAATATTGGGTTACCCCACCTCAGGGTTTCCCCAACTATGATGTTCCGCCGAACATGAATAGGTGTTCCGCGACCATTTGGAAAAGTTTTATACACTGCAACACATTTAAAGATCTTCTGGGGGCCTGGGCTTACGGGGGCCCGGCGTGAGAAATAGACCAGCCAAGTGATATAAACACACATCACTAACACGTACAATTAGTAAAAAAATGTCGCCTACGGCGCTGTTGCATTTCAAACATACTAACATTAAATAATATATAGTTTTGCCATAGGTAATTACAATTTTTGATTATTGTCGATATTTGATATGTCCATTATTCTGCATATCAACATAAAAGTGGGTGTATTAAAAATACAAAAAATCGCTAAAAATTACCCTTAATTTTACCTCAAACACAATTTGGAATATACAACTGTAGATCGTCACATTACCTTTAACCTTAGCGATAAGTAGTGGGCCCGCCAAAGATCCAAGCCTGGGGGCCCGCTTAGGGATGTGGGGGTCATGATCTAGGTACAGACGGAGGACCATCTTTTCTCACACCGTGCGCATGAAAAAAAAGAGTATATTGTTGGCTGACAAGTCTTGTCAGTTTAACGACAGTTTCCAAAATAGGCACAACGGTTAGCTGCGCTAATAAATAACCTACAAAATACAGTGTTCCGTTAAAATTTCCGGGTTTGCGAAGTGTTCCATTTCAGAAAAAGTTTGGGAAAACCTGGTTTACCTGAATGTAAAATTCTACTCGGTGTCCTTTTTCTTTTAGATATCTTACTTACTGCCCTCGAACGGAAATTATTTAAAAATTTTAAAAAATCCAATAGACAAAAAAAAAATAATAAAAAATAGCCAATTTTAATGGCATTCTATTGTTATATTAAAAATAACAATACCTACCACGTTAATAATATAGTAATACTACTTCAAACTTTTCTAGATAATAATTTATTTGTGGGCTGGGATAGGTTTGTAATACATTTTTTTAATACTGATTTCAGAGTCAATAAATAATAATTTCCTTCGGCATCGTTCAACCTTCCTGGTATTTCCTTTCTGTTCTTCCTACAACTATTAGTGTAACGTTAAATCATAGACAATAATCAGTAACTAGTAACGAATTTATTGCATTGGTATGCAGTTTGTTACGTAGTATTAAAGTGAACCAAATCGTCGTTACAATTCGTGAGCGCTGAAGAGATTTATAATTAATTTTATGTATTTCTTTTTGCAGAAGAAGTTTGTTTTGTGTTATTATTTATTCAGAAAATTATAATATGGCAAGACAACAAGTAATTGGAAAATATATTTTTTTTCGACCATGTCCGATCCTAATAGGATCATATGGGCCTCCACAGAATAGAGGTTTGTATTTTTTTACGAGAAATAGATTTCAGCCACTTGTTTAACCTATTAGGTTCATACCCTGATAGATACAAATTGAAAGACAATAATATGTTTTAGTACCCGGCACGGCGTTTTAGTCCAACTAATTATTAATTAAAGGTAAAAATATGCAGTATTTATAAATATTTGGGCATGTCTGTCTAATATATTTATATTATTTATAATAAAAATTTATTGATCAAATATTGATAAAACTTACACATCTTATAGAATGAATTGTTATTATCAATTTAGTATAATTATAAATAATGTTCAATTTTCAATTTCAATTTAATTTAAATTTATTTATATTGTGGACATTACAAATTATAAGTTTAATACGTTCACAACATGACATTTTGAAACAAAGATATAGAAATATAACAGTACATGAAGTAGTTGAATGATGAAGAAGACTTATGTTGAGAGTAGATGCACAGAAGGCTGCGACTTTATTGACGGGTTGGTAAGTACAATGACAAGAGCAAAGTTGACAGTACACAGTACACGTGGTGAGATGTGCTTAGTCGGAGATGTTACGATCGAGTGTTACTCAGTGAGATCGGCTCAATCCGAGGCACGATGGTAGTGTATACTGCTACTTCAACTGAATCTAATATCAATCGTTCTTCGGTATTTATTAAAATGCACATTCAATAAATGCGGCAAGTCATTGCTGGTGTAGGTAATCTGTTTCCGTTGTACTGCTGCTACTTCGAGGCGTTTTCTGACAAAGCCTGAGGTAGTCGACCACCATCAAAGTATGCCATGATGTGTGGGTATTTTGGCCTAGAGGTCTATGCGCATATGGCGGCCGGAGCGACTGAAGCGATTCAATTAGATCCGTCTAACCGGATTGTGTGTGGCCAATCCCTTCAGTCGGTGCTCGAGCAGCAGCCGCGTGGGACTAGTGAGTGATACTATTGATCGCGTTGTGTGTGCTTAATAAAATGGCGTCGTAGTCCAATTCATTGAATTATTTAAAAAACCAGAACCATTGTGGTTCATAAAATCAAAAAACTACTACAAAAAGGAAACCGTAACGATTGCTATGCTTTGCTTTTGAATACAGTTTTGATTATCAAACTGACAGCTAATCCGAAAATATTTTTTATAAGTTAAAGCATCTATGGCTCAGGCTCGTCTACTGATCAAGCTAAAACTATGCTATTATAATGAATTTATATGTCTGAAAGACCATAAAAAGCTCTTGGGCTCAACTTCGAGTATAGATATTTTCCTTCCATATTGTTCTCTTTTTGTTTTTTTCCCTCTTGTATCAGTGCTAGGCGGTGTGACACAATAGTTCACTTTCATCCATATGCGCATTCACTACTTGCGATAGATCAATCAGAACTAACACGATGGCATCGTGTATGTCCACGCATCTGTTCAGGCCAAACTGAGGCAGTTTCGCTTGTTCAGTTTGGCGGTTACATGTATGGGCTAATAAATATTTATTTAAATATACCTACATCGATCTCAATGGTAATATCAAACAGTTTTTCATGTTTAAACTATTTTTAAATGCGCTCACATCTCACAAAAGGCTTGCAATAAATTCTTGACCACACGTTTTTGTTCCGCGAACCCTAACCGGTTTTAAATTAAGACATTTTTTTTCAACGCGAGAAAAAAATAGTCGATTTATCATCAAGGTTACACCAGTATTGAACACAAAGAGTGTGCTTTTTTTTTCACTGTGCCACGGCGCCAGAAGTAAGTTACACGTCGCCCAATAATGTGAAGATCGAATTTCCTGTAGATAGTATTAACTGTCAAATATTTAAAATATATGACAACAATTAATCTATCATCTCAATACTAGGTACTAATAATTAAAACCTCAAATAGGTACCTATGAATTTGACGGAGAAAATTGAAACTTAGTTTAATGAATAATTTGTTATTTTATTCACTATTTTAATTACAGCAGTATTGGGCGATTATAACAGATCTTTAGTGTTGTATTGGTAGAAGTGTATTTTTTTAAAAATCAGATAAAATATACACATTAGAAAAAGCTGACTGAATGGGACTCGAACTCACGTTTTTCACTTTTTTATTGAGTGCTTTCGTCTCTAAGCTATCGATCCATCAATGATTCATGCCAATTATTTCTTATAACTATGCTTTAACTTTCACACCCACGGTGGCCGCGCGGCTTAAGCGTTGGATTATAACGCCGTGGGTCCCAGGTTCGAATCCTGGCTCTGGCAAGTACACATATTGTTTTTCAATGTGTGTCTATCAGGGTATGGACCTAATAGGTTGAGCAAGTGGCTGACATCCATTTCTCGTAAAACAAAAAAAAAATCTTTTAATACAAACCTCTACTTTGTGGAGGCCCATATGATCCTATTAGGATCGGACATGGTCGAAAGAAATAAAAAGAAAAGAATGTTTAAACTGATTACCTTAAATTCCACTAATATGGAGGCAATCGGCTTTGTGACCTATTTAGGTAAATTTCGTGACTAATTTAATCGTAACAGATGTCTAGCGCTTGCCAAATTTTATTGTTGGCGTTCTTGTACTTATGAATAATGTGATTATTATTTTTTTAATTCAATATTGACTGTTAAACATTATAGAAAAAAACGTAACGTCGAATCTTAGTTAAAATGCAGTTATTAGAAATCGTGACAGTGAAAGACAACAGTTTGAGTCAAACTAGAGCCAACTGTTTTTTATTGATTTTTTCTAATATTAATCTTTCTGAGGTTTTTCAAAATTAAGATTTTTTCATAATAAACAATCTAATGTTCTTAACATATTAATGTATATTCAGTATTTAATATAGTGAATGTCTTGAGGGCGCGAAGACTCAGATGCGCCGGTCCCGTTGTTAGATGAAATGGATCTAGAAATACCCATAAAGTGTATGAAGGAATCACTGAGCCGCCCCCAAAGGAGATAGGTGGATATGGTCAAAAGAGATGCAGACAAGCTGAGTGTGACTGACTAGAGAAAAAGAACCCGTTGAGAATGGTGTTTAGCGCCAACAAAAAATAAATGAAGAAAAAAAAACAAACATTAATAATTATTGTTTCTTAACATCAGCGGTTTCTTTTAACTATACGACATAGTATTTATTAAACTACTAACAAAATAATCAATATACCTATCGTATATTTTTTTTAATTTTGTAGGTTAAGTACCTATCTTAATTTATTTTATATTTTGTCTATGTATAAATAGTAAATAATTTTATTTTTGAATAATAATATTATTCTGTTTTAGTATTTCGTTTACCCCCCCCCCATTTTTTTTGTCAATCCCATGTCTATTAATTGACACCGATAGGAAACGATTTGCGCCCTATGGCCTTTCTACACAATCAATGGCCAGCGGCGGTGACTTTGCCAGCCATCCCTTCATCATACGAATCTGCAGCATTGTTTGAATGTATTTTGTAAAATTCTATACATATACAGCTATAAAACTTCGTATACTTTTAGTTGATACCACGATGGGTATTTTTGAACACATCACCGTTTAAATTAGTAATGGTGAATATTAACAGTAACGTCACATTGAAGTAGGCAGATCATGCGATGCATGGAGCCACAGTTATTTCATTATAAAGTATCATAAAATAAATTAAAGTAGGTACTAAAAAACTCCGACAACATCAGTATTCTTATATTTTAATATACTCTCCTTTTGGTGAATGAAGTGAATGCTGGCCCAGTTAGCTCTTTCGCTTATTTTCTGCAGCATGCCGACGCCCTTCTTCTGCTTTGTTTTCCCTGGATACTACGCAAAACCACCAAAGTCTCCAGGTTATCCAGTCCATGCCGAACAACATGTGTCTGAAACATATTGTCGAGGGCCGTTCCTTTAATACTCAATGTAGAGTTGCCACTTCATAACTTTTAACTCCAGCTTTAGGATAAAAATGATGTACAATATTCTAAAAATATTTTTTTTACAAATATTATCTATTTATTGATTTATTACTACATAATATATTATTATAAGTGAATACCATTTTGATCTAATTTTATACAAGGTAATCAGGCAAAGAGGCGCATCAGTGCAGTAAAAAGAGCAAAAACGATGCAAAGCTATAAAGCATATACCTACTATGGTGCGTATGTAAATTTTTTTTTTGTGTATATTTAAGATACCCGAAATTAAATAATAACATATGTAAATAGGGACCTAATGAATTAATAGACAATTTTCAACAAACAAATTAAGATAATGACATTCTTCGTTTGCTCAGGGGCGGCATGAAGTCTCGGGATGTCACTGAGTATTAATAGTGCGTTATTATAATGTCACCCTTGTTATATTGCATCAATGCCGATTCACTATGTTCTATGAAATTACGTTTCTCATATTAAAATGCATTATTACAACTTTTTTTAGATCGTATTCTTATTTGTCCGGTACAAATCTTGCAATCGATTTTTAACTAACTTCTCGACTAGCTAGACATTTGAAACTTTTAGAATATATCAGAACACGATGCCAATGCATTTTTTCAATACTTTTAGCCATCTTTAAGTAGAATTGAAGTAATTTTCAGTTAATTCTGTTTTATATGAAAAGTTATTTCGATAACATCATTGGTTGCTAGGGAGTCCTAGCAACTACATTATTAAATAATATATACGTGCGTTACTATGGAAATCAATATGAAATGACATTTCATTATTCAGTATTTTTATCAAGTACAAATTTTTTTGATCGTTCAAGCTAGTCAAGTCATGCTTATAATATGATTCAACAGAAAATTTAAAAACGTTGTATATAAAAAATTCTTTTTATCTTGTAATTATATAATATATGTATGTATACTTACCGATTATTTTATCTTATCAATGATATAACAATAATATTATATATGTAGGAATATTTGGAACAAAGTCAGTTAATTTAAAAAAATAATTACCGTTGAAATGTATATAATAATAGAATAAAGGATTTATTGTCGGTATGGAATATTGGTTCTTAATGTCTAACCCTACCATCTAGAAACTATTAAAGTTGACTTTTTCAAAAGGTATATTATAATTCATAATCTTTTATTGGAATACACTGGAGTATTTAAGTACACAACAGTTTTTTTTTCTATTATTTTACCAAGATTTTTCTTTAAAAGTTCATACAAATCAATCTAGTTATACCTTGGCCAAACTCGTCGACTCCCAAGCTTAACAATACAATATAATGACAATCCAAGATTAACAAGATCATTTTTTTCTTCACGACTCCGAAGGTGACTGAGTGAAAGCACTCCAGTTCACCTGACTACACTGTGATGACTTCACGAGTAAATCCAATACATGGCGGCCACAATAACCGCTTCATACTCGATAACATTGAAAACTTCAACATAAGAAATGTTAAACTGCACTCACTTGGATCCCCTTCTCTTGAATTTTCAATTGGGGTGTAACACATTGTGCTCAATATATAAAGGCTGCTTCGATTTATGAATAATCAGAAGCAGTATTCCATTGAATAGGCTCTAGTTCTTTTTGCAACTAATCACTTCATTAAAATGAACTCCATGGTTAGTAACAATTAAAATTTAGCACAGTTTATCAACGTATTCTACATCCACAAAAGTTACAGTTACCTTATATTGGTCCACCATTTATCTTTTAGAATCCAATTGTTGTAATAATATTGATTGTTAACCATTCTATCAACCCTTAATTAAGGGAGAGTCTCGTACAACTAAACGCATTTAGAAACAGAATACAAACTTAAAAATAAAATAAAACGTTATAAAATATTATACGTTAACTAAAAATCTAGTTCTAAGATACTCTATTAAAGTGTTTATTATTCCTTATTAAAATCTGTCGAATCGATTTCTTTATAATTCATTATTTTCATTTACATAATTTAAATATTTTATACTTATATCGAATCAAGTTACAAAACCATTGCATCAGAATGCATTATTTGTCAAAACACCATAATGTCTGACGAAAGCGTATTTGCAATATATTTATTTGTAAATTAAATAATAAATTCATTTTGATTTGACTTATTCTGAGTGAACAATATCGAATCAGAAAAAGTTTGTTTTTGTATTTATACTTTATCATGAAAATATTCATGTAAGATTGTGAATAATTATTATCTTCAACTTTTGTTTCTATGACCTTTTTACTGTATAGATTATAAAGACTAACATCTAAATATTCATGTCTTTTGTGTCAGATTACGTCATTATTCGAAATCAATGCATTGATACATTTTAGTCGAGCAGTTGCATAGTCATTAAACTATTTTTAAAGAATTCAAATCCACTTTGATCAAACAATGCGGTCACTGATAACATAATATAGCCTTGAGAGATTTGCAGCGGTGCTTTGCTAATATATATTTTTACCTTACAGTACGTAGCTGCATTCCTGTGCTTGGCCGCTTGCGCGTCAGCACACTGGGGAGGACACGAAGAAGGCCAATGGAAGGGAGAAGGCCTCGACGAATCCCAAGACCATGGACAGTACAATGAAGAATACCTGGGAGCCCACTACGGAGGAGTCTACAACCAGGGACATGAAGATGATGGTCAATGGAAAGGAGAAGGTTTGGCCGAATCCCAGGACCATGGATCAGACTCCGGATACGCCGGAAACTACGGAGGTGGTTATGCCAACGCCGGTGCTTACGGACATGCCGGAGCTTATGCTCATGGTGCCGCTCCTCTTGGTCATGATGGACGTGTCGTAGATACCCCTGAAGTCACCCACGCTAAAGCCGCTCACTTCGCCGCAGTCTCCGCTGCTTCCAACGGTGGACACGCCGCTGCCCATGGTGGTTATGCTCATGGAGCTTATGCCGCTCATGGTGCTTATGCCCCAGCTGCTTATGCCGCTTATGCCCCAGCTGCCCATGCCGCATACGCCCCAGCTGCCCATGGAGCTTATGCCCCAGCTGCCGCTTATGGTTCTCACGCTCCTCAAGTTCCCCAGGATACCCCTGAGGTAGCCCACGCCAAGGCCGCTCACTTCGCCGCCGTCGCCGCCGCTTCCCACGGAGCCGGTCACCACGCCCATGGAGGCTGGTAATTACTCCACCCCGCAGACTGACTTACATCTGAAAAATTGTAAATAACTCGATATTACTCTGTCATAGTTATTTATAATTTACTTGTACATATTAATTTGTGCATTATGCCGATCGGCTGTGCCAATTACTTGTATATATAAACCGCACTGAAAGTTAATATAATATAAAGCAAAAAGAAAATTAATTTTATCTGAATTTTCATTTATAACCTTTAGATAATATATTTCAAATGTGTTTATAGCGAGTTTTTTGTTGGAATCTCTTCAAAATATATAATCTATCAAACCTTGTAAATATTCAATATTGGCGGGTCATTACATTATAGTAGAATATCCTTACGAATAGAGTGCTATATACTATACTCACGTTACTTGATCTGATGCTATAGAGACCATTCAGGTCCATGGCCAACTACACAACCGTCTTCCAAGAACCTCTATTCCGAGCACCCTCTTTCCCCAGTTGGTCATACGCAGGCTGCTCCTATCTATAATATAGTGGTAAGCAGTTAAGCTGTTAAGCTGCTACGACATAAACAGTGCACACTAAACTTTGTCAGTCATACTTATTTCTTTTAGGAATAGGTGCTGTTTTAGTAGTAATAACCTTTTATAAGACATGTACGAGTAAATCCGGATTAATACTTTGGACGCTGAAGACGCACCTGGCGCGTAATGACCAGGTGGCCGATCGATGTAATTAACGTGCATTTTAAAGGTGGTAATTAAAAAATCATTATCCAGTCATCAGCGAATGAGTTAATCATTAACATCATGGAGAGATGAGTGTTGGACATAATGTGGAAAGATCACAAAGGAAAAAAGTGAATTAGGACGTATATAAAAATACATACGCAAGCTGATAAAATGACAAAAGGACCAACATTGGTATCATCAGAGGGTCTTAAACTCATTGACTGCGGACCAGTTAATTAATATTTAATTAACACATGTAAATAACATGCTAATTATATCTAATCACCATTTAATGCCAACACGGCAGCCGTGTCGTCAGCATTGTGTAAGTTAAACGATCATTAGATCACATCAAAGACGCTGGATCGTTAATCACCAAGTTTGATGAATGTACGTGGCAGCAAAATATTACCGGCCATCAAGAGTGACAGGAACTATAGGGAGGCGTTTATTGAGCAGTGGATTGATACTGGCTGATGGTGATGTCACAGATTTATAAATATTTATTCATGATATTCATCGATAATTATTGTGGTAACAGATTTTTAAAAATTCTATTTTCTTTATATCACCACAAAATGACTTGAATAATATATGGAATGTAACTTTTAAATTAATTACATTCGATGACTTATTAACATTAATTGATACTGTACTAGAGTGAAAGAATTTTGAACATATTCACCGTGGACGGGAAACCTGGAGGAAACGTGGTTTTGGGTAGTCTCCAAGGACGGCGAAACAAAGCAAGAGCGTCGGCGCGCTGGAGCGACCAAGTGAAGTAATTTAATGGGGACAGCCTTCACTCTGTTCTGAGAGAAGCAGAATACCGAATGGAGTAGAGAGTATTGGTTGGTCAGAAGATTACTGAACTCCATAGTGGCCACAACCTTTATCTATGAGGGAATGGTCAAAAAAGAGAGAATAGAGAACAGTAAAGATATCCAAAAAGAGC
The DNA here is from genome assembly GCF_057557595.1 of Rhyacophila brunnea. Lineage (NCBI taxonomy): Eukaryota > Metazoa > Arthropoda > Insecta > Trichoptera > Rhyacophilidae > Rhyacophila > Rhyacophila brunnea. The sequence goes on along the minus strand of NW_028232893.1, from coordinate 13,062,756 downwards.
GGAAATAAGAAGGCGCACACAGATTGCAAAAAATGCGATGACACGCCTTACCACTATATGGAAGGATCGGGGAATTTCGATTGCCACAAAAATGATGCTTGTGCAAACATTAGTGTTCTCGATATTTCTATACGGAGTCGAGTCATGGACCCTGAAGGCAAGAGAACGGAAGGCAATTGATGCCTTTGAGATGTGGTGTTGGCGCCAAATGCTTCGCATTTCTTGGATGGAGCACAGGACGAACCAGTCAATCATCCAGAGACTGAAGATAAAGGACCGGCTCTCGATGATATGTCTGAGAAGAATTCTGCAGTCTTTTGGACATATTGTCAGGCGCGGACCGGACAACCTGGAGAGACTGGTAGTTTTGGGTAGCCTCCAGGGAAGGCAAAGCAGAGGAAGAGCGTCTGCGCGATAGAGCGACTAAGTAAAAGAGCTGATTGGGGGCACCATCCATTCTGCCCTGAGAGAAGCGGAAGATCGAGAAGGATGGAAAGTCTTGGTCGCTCAAAGGATGGCGAAATTTAAATGTGGTCACGATCCTCAGCCATGAGTGCACGACCAAGAAGAGAAGAAAGATATCGATTAGTAAATAAAATCTGTAATGAATCCCTGAATGGATCAAATGGGTCTGCCCCTGGAATTCTATGACGTGTAACGTGACTTGACATCACAGAGCGGACGAGGTTGATAATAGTCGAATCAATCTTTTCAATGACACATTTCTAACAAGTACAAGGAACCACAAGGTGTAATACTCAATCACGCTATCAACACGTGAAAAATTACTGACTTACTAAATAACTGGTATGAGAACTATTTTGTAAAATGTATAAAGTTATTGAACTGTATCGCAATATTTCTTTGTCAGTAAATTTTTCAATTATCATTTTTACTTCGTAATATACCCACGAATATTTACAATTATTTTTTACGACTTTTATTATATAGGTAAAGTAAGGCAAGAAGATTCTCAAACTATACACTTAATATTATTTTAATCACGTGTTTTTTTGGATGAATAAAGATTTATTTATCATACGGAAAACACCATACAATACATACTATCAGTCATTTTAAACTGTTTGTTTTAAAGTTTTAGTAAAACTAATTGGTACAAACACAAAGTATTAATAAAAACAGATTAAATTAAAGAATGCCGTCTGTCCTGTTAGTCCTTATAGCTAGACTGACGTCTTAATCAATTAGTGGTGGATTATATATAGAAAAATATTATGAATTTATTCTTTCTTTTGACAATGTCCGATTCTAATATGATCATAATATGAGCCTTCACAGAGTAGAGATTTGGATTGACAGTTTTTTGTTTACACGGGAAATGGATATTAGCCACCTTCTCAACTACTCTAATACAAATTACAAACCATTTTTGTGTATTTGCCAAACCCAGGATTCGAACCTGGGACCACGATATTACAAACAGACGCGTAGTCCACAATTTAATAATTGATCTAAGTATATTAATTTTTTTAATATTAAGTATACATAATGACACCCTTTATTTTTTCGCTGGACCTGGTAAGGACTCGTTGACAATATGAGCTTTTAGATGATGTATTTTTTGTAATAATAATTTTAGTATCACACATTTTCATTAATTGTTTTATTTTTAACACTATCAGAATTAGAAAATATTTTTTTTATAAATGTGCGGCTTATATAATCATTACATAATTTTATCGATCTATTAAAAACGTTAATCTGTTTTGTTGCACAGGCAAAATACTAACCCGAAAGGGGATCTCTAAGCCTATCTAGTGGCTTAAGCCCGCAAGCATTTAGAACCGCTACCGTATAAGTCTAGTTTGATAATTAAATTTAAAAATATGTTTATGTATGAAAATAATAATTCGTTTATATAAATCTACCAGATACTGACATAATATGGAGGGTGTAAGAAAACTGGTGAGCGATATGGATTTTTTGAAGCGTTGTAGATATCATATTCAACAACTAAGATACGGCACGGTTAAAGAAGAAAAGAAAGATATGCATCATTTTATTAAATGAGAATGGTACGTGCAGAGTAATATTTTTGGTGACGATGCTTTTAAAAAAAGCTTTTGAGTTTCCGGTCCGACTGTAGAAATACCGGTTGGCAAGGTCACCCAGTGCGGTAGAGGAACCAAATAATTATATTACCAAAGGCGTATCATTGCCCTGGGAAGTAAATATAAAAATATCATCTGTACCTACTATGTATTATTATTATTGATTTAATTATTTTTATAACTTGACCTATAATTTAATATACTGTCATAGATAATTAAATTTATTATGCCATAAGTTATTTTCTCTAATAAAATAAATTCTTGTGTATTTTTAATATTAAAATAATGTCATTGCGTTTATAAGTAGTATCTGACGTATTCTCTGTAGTATCTGAAGATTGTTAGCTGAAATGCATCTTAATTTATTTATTCAATCTATATAATGAACATTACAAATTATAAATTATCTTATTCTTTGGCCGTATCCGACCATTACCTGAAGCATATGAACATCGCCCATCACCTTATTATACTCTGATTTAGCAGCCTTCCAGGATGCTGGAATCCTGATGGCTTAAATAATGGGCAAGACAGATTGAAGTACTCTTCAGGCGTCTGCAACGCACGATCTAACCAGGTTCAATGTCACCTCATTACTGTCAGTGTGATGGGAAGGTGCTTGATTGGTTTTCTTATTTATTTAAAAAAGTAACATTACTTAGCTCATAATACATTAAAATACATGACGTTCACAATATGACATTTAGAATAAAAAGTACAGGTAAATCAACTTAGTAAAGAAAAAAAACAAAGCAAAAAATAATTTCATAGCAAAAAAAATAAAATAATAAAAAACAACAATAATTAAAAAACAAAAAAAAAACGATAAAATAGAATTTTAAAAACAAAATACATAATGCATCGCTAAAAATGTCAACATCTCTAGGGAGTGCATTCACCAGCGGCACAGCCCTCGCTATTGGTGCCTGGTGAGCCTGACATGAGGAAACATCTTTCACACAAAATAGGTCATGTACGCATGTAGCATGTCGCAGCCGTGTCCCAGTGATGGGTGCATAAAATTCAAATTTTCAATAATATCGGGATTGAAAACTATACCACGTGAGAGCAGGGAAAAATGCTTTAAGAACAGAAGTGACCTATCTCCTAGTTACTCCTAAGTTATACTACTGCACACACATTATCCGTTGCAAGCACCTGTTCTCAAAGCTCAGTATAGGATTTTCTTGAGCTTTTGCAAGGTGCCATGATTCGCTACCGTAAAGCAGAACTGTCAAAATTCAAGCATCGAATAGGCAGTATTTGGTTTTACCCGGGTACAGTCGTGAGTCCCAGATATGTTGCTCCAGCCATTTCCATTCGGATAGCAAACTCTCTTTATAAAAAGCCATATTTGAAGCTGTCTATAGATGTGATTGCGCCGAATTTGTAAATTATAAAAATATGAAGTTTACTAGACACTGAAAAAAAAACAACAAAAATATTATTTATTATGCATTTATTGTTTGAAATGTATTTCTCAGCCCATTGCATGAAAAATACGTAAAAAATTGGCATTATTTGTGGTATGCATTTAAAGATTTAACAGATAATATTATGCCCTGCAACCATAGTGTTAACTCTAACCTCTAAGTTAATTATTTAATTATTAACCATAGTTAATCTTTATAGCTGACAATATTAAAAAATATTATTATTATAAGACTACTTTATAATAATTAAAATTATGTTTGAATATTATATTACATTTACTAACTGGCAACACATTTTTTTTTAAATGGCAAACGTTTCAAGGTGCTCCGGTTATTGAGCTGCCTTTGTGTGTGTATAATAATAATATTATTTAAATATTTTTATTTTATTATTTTAACATTTTAAATTGCGCCATCTATTTATAAACCGCTGAACTATTAACGATTATAACTATTTGTAACAAAAAGAACATTGTCTAATGATTCAAAGCAGTTATCTATACGATTATTGATGGCAGTGAATTAGTTTTTCCGACGCTTGATTTAATCGAGTTTTGGTCTTGTTACGTTTTATTTTAACTAAATATTTAATACCGGATTTATTAAGATGAATATCATTATTCTTCTTTTGTTAATTACAAATAAAGCTACCTATCATGAATACTTTAGAACATATTAAAATTCCTTTTAGCTACGTATATACTTAGATTATAATAATATAATATGTGTCAGCATTTATGCATCTCATCAAAAACGTTGGGTAGTTTTTGAGTTGAAAATAGTGTATATAGGTGTATTATACATAATAGTATATACTTTTAAATATAAATATTTATATAGTGCCTCTAAAAATTGTCAAAAAGACAATTATTACCAATACAAATTCAGAATAAATAATTACAAGATAAAAAGAACTTTTTATATATCGCGTTTTTAAATTTTCTGTTGAATCATAATATAAACTTGACAATTCAAACATGCATTAATAATTTTTGATAAATAAGGCAATTGTCAACAAATCATTTTTTTTCTATTTTGCAACAAACAAACAAATATAGAATACTGAAATTAATGTCATTTTGATTTCCATAGTAACGCACGTATATATTAATATTTAGTTGGTAGAACCACCCCCTTAAGCCTCAATTACATTGAGCTTCTTTACGAGCTGTTTATTGGCGAATTTAAAAGCGGGCGATTCAGCTACTGCGATTTGATGATTACACACAAAACTTTCCATTCCCTGAGAAGCCACAAGCCAGCGACTATTTTGACGGAACGTAGTTCGGTAGGAGGTTGGTACTGCGCTCTACTGCGCAGACGCAGTAGGCCCACACGCCGACGTGTAGCGTGTAAAGTTGACCGGCTTTCAAATTTTCTCGGTAGAGTGTTTACAACCTGCTTATTAGCTTATTCGATGATTACACTAGGCGACTTTACAGGCAGATTGTAAATTCGCCAATAAACAGCTCGTAAAGAAGCTCAATGTAATTGAGGCTTTAGTAACCAATTATAGTCGATTGGATTACGAATTTCTTCCGAAATAACTTTTCATACAAAACAGAATTAACTGAAAATGAATTCAATTTCTACTTAAAGATGGCTAAAAGTATTAAAAGAATGCATTGGTATCGTGTTCTGATATATTATAGATAGTTTCAAATATCTAGCTAGTCGGGAAGTTAGTTGAAAATCGATTGCAAGATTTTTACTAAATAAACAACCACCGGACAAACAATAATACAAGCTAAGAAAAACGTGGTAAAATAGCTAAAGTCAAATGAAAAAGTGTAAAAAAAATAACATCACAATTTAATTAAATTCATCTCAGGGTAGCTTATTGTAAATACTTACGATTATATGTGTTGTTTGGTATCAAAATTAATCAAATCCATTATGCTTTTCATCTAAGTAAGCCGTATGAAACTTTGGTTTGGCATCTACAAAAATAATTTATCAAATTTGAAGAAATCCAATGTTATTCCATGAAAAATGTATGTAAAATATTTTCAAAGGGAAGATCAAAAGAATGGATAAACCAAATAGGATAAAAAAATCACTTAAAAATCTCAAATAATGGATCAAAGAAATTACTATTTTCTATTTTTTGAGTAGCAAGAAGTATATTTTGTCAACTTGTTAACCTAACCTACCTTTGAAATAAATGACAGGAGAATATAAATAATATTTCATTTGTCGACTACATGCTATGAAAATAAAATTCAAACGGATTACAATTTGAAGAAAATTGTATAAAACGTGTCAATTTAGTTAACGTAGAATATATTTTTTTCACTTTTTTAATGATTAGAAAATTATTTTCATCTCACACAAAATATGTACTTACAAACGAATTAATTCGTTGCTATAAAGAAAATTACGGAAAATTTACTTCACTTATTTCGAATGGTCTGTCTATATTTGAAAATTGTATTTTTGAATGTTGGTATTAGGTACTCAAAATATCACACATCAAACTGACTTATACTTTATTATATTTTGTGATAAATTTAATGTAGCTCTTACATTCCTTTTTTTTCAAGCAAATTTATACTGTTATAGCAAAAAAATACTGATAATCTATATGATCTATATGCAAACGAAAAACATTTCACTAATTGCATCATTATTGAAAAAAATAACTTTTTTTGAAAGCAAGGTTACCTAGCAATTTGTTTGTTTATTTATTTCCTTGGTAACGAATATCAAACAACATTTTTCACGAAAAATCAATTCACCCATGAAATAATTAGGTCCTTTTCATTATATTATAGTGTGAAAAATCCATCCAAAGATATCCGAAAAAATATCTAAATTTTTATTATCAATTATTTTTACTATTAATTTAGAAATAACAAAATTTATATTTATTTTTAAAATGTTTTTTATTTCTAATATTTAAAATCTTGTTGATTATTAGGGACGTTATGCTAACATCTATAATTTAGAAATTGGCCCATGAAAAATAAAAAAAAATATATGATTTAAGTCTTCCTATACCAAAACCCATGATCATTTTTACCACTCCCAATGAAAATGTCTTGCGTGTGTATACTTTCCAATATTTTTTTTTATTATTTGTAAAACATTCCTTTTGATCTAAAAAAATCACCACAACATATTATAATATGCACATATATTGTAATTCACTATTTTCAGTGCGTAATGCGAATGGTAGCAACATGATTTTCATTTGTTTCGTTCATCTGTCGTCAACTTAACATTACCGTTTGTTTTTTAAATAAAAACTGCGCAGAAGATCCGTGCGCATTTTAGAATTGTATTATATCATTAATCGTCAATAACAAATAATTACAAGATAAAAAGAGCTTTTTATATATAACGTTTTTAAATTCTGTTGAACCATATAAACTTGACTTGACTAGCTTAAACGATCAAAAAAATTGTACTTGACATGTCATATTGATTTCCATAGAAACCACGTATATATTAATAATTTAGCAACCAATAATGGTGTCGAAATAACTTTTCATACAAAGCAGAATTAACTGAAAATTAATTCAATTCTACTTAAAGATGGCTAAAAGTATTTAAAAATGCATTGGCATCGTGTTCTGATATATTCTAAAAGTTTCAAATGTCTATCTAGTCGGGAAGTTAGTTAAAAATCTATTGCAAGATTTGTACCGGACAAAGAAAGAACCACCGGACAAATAAGAATACGAGCTAAGAAAAATCAATACTTATGTCCAAATTATTTTCAAAATCTAACAAAAAATACCTCAATATTATTTAATGGTCTAACACTTCTAAAACACTCTGAAATCACACAAAAAACCTAACGATACAAAAAAACTGACTATTTAAAGTGATATAAATAATAATGTCGACAAGTATAATTTGATTTTTCATAGATTTATTGCAAAGGGGAAATTATTAGTTATAAGACATATTATGCATAGGTATTGCTTTAGTTTAAAAGCAAATACTATAGAAGAAAAACTATCGTTAAAACCAACCTGTTACGATTGAAAAACACAAACGTAATTTCTCACTAATATTGAATAATAGCCTTATCGGTTTTTGTAATTCGACGCCTCATACAATATTAATTGCGATGTTTATGTAGGTAATGAAAATTAAGAACGCTACTGGTTTTTCAGCTTGTAAAATGCAAGAATCACAGGAGAGAACTAACTAGGACATTTAAAATTAATTATCAATAGTTAGATGCATAAAAAATAAATAATACCAAATTGCTAATTGATCACCACTATTCAATTGCAGAGTTATATGGTAAAAAATTGTCACTATGAAAATGATGTGTCTATGATGGATGTACACGGCATACTAAGATGAATAGATGTCTAGACGCATGTTGAGCGTCAAATGACTCTAATTATATTGTTATTAATAAAACAAGTATGTGGGACATTGTCATTTAATCCCCTCCCCTACTCGATATTTGATCCTGTTTCGGGGTGCACGAGTTTGGATATAAAGCCAGCGGAAGGCTTCAGAGGATCACAAGCAGTTTTCAACTGAAAAGGCTTCACATCTTTATTTGATATCATCACAAGTTTCAAAAAACTTTAGTCACCATGAATTCCATGGTGAGTATATTGTTTAAACAATAATTAAACCAATAGTGTGCTTTTATACCATATAATAATATTTGTGCATTTTTCTAAACAAAAATAATATTATATAATATATTATTATATTGCATCATTCGATTTATATTTAATATTTTTTATACCCACTTCATATATTATGTTCAAATTCCGGGTGTGACAAATTCACTTGGTATTTTCAAAAGTGTGTTTGAACCAAAAATTATGGACCTAATAGATTGAGCAAGTGGCTAACATATATTTCTCGTAATACAAAAAAATGTTACTATCTTCACTCCGTTATATTATAATCATATTATTATGATCCTCTCAAGATTAAAAATTGTGATGTAATTATGTTATATAATATATTACCATGAAATACAATGTAGAATGCTTGCCTTTTGTTGTATGGATCAAGATTTAAATCCTGTAAATTCTATTTTGAATAAAATAATTTATATACGATTTTTTCATTTAATATATATTAAAATTCAGTGCACGGACATAGTAAATAGAACATTAATAGTAATTACAATAATTACGCATAAACGGATACAATATTATTATCATATTTTTTACAAGGATTGTTAGCTAGTCCAACCAATAATAGGGTTATTGCATTGTGTCGAATATACATTAAAACAACCACGAGTTCAGATACGGGAACTCTTCTAATTTTCCTATCGTGCTTGAGTCAATTGAGTGAATAGCTAACAACTAATCTCTACAAAAATTCATAATATTCTCCGTCCTGTGAATGAAAATTGCATAATATATTCTGTTGGTGTCAAATACAGTTTAAATTATATTTATATTATTCAAGTAAACAACCACCGAAATTTTAATAATAATTGATCAGAATAATTGGGAATTAATATATTTTTTTATCATAGTTAAATCACCTTACCCAAACCTTAACGTATATTCTCTACGTAATTTTACAAGTGTTTCGTATTAGCCTTTTGTATCATTATTAATTTTATTGTATCAATGTCTTCTTATTTTTCTTTGGGATCTCATGATTGAAGATCAGCAGCCTTCTGCACAATTTAGCAACGTTCGTTAGTTTGTCTATATTATGATAGGTAATAGTTATGTTTCATCCTATGATATAAAATAATTGTTCTCATATTATTCATCTCAATTCAGAATTTATGAATAAAAATTGAAAAATATGTGCAAGAAACCCGAGGAAAGTCTATTTTAAATGTAAAGTTCGTTGACAATGGTCTTGATTATTTTTTAATCCGTCCACAAGCTTCTTAACACTCGCCTTCAGCACCATATTCCAATTGTAATAAATCTTTAAAGTCTTGATACTAAATATAAAAATTGACATAATAGTATACCTATATGTTATTGTATTCATATATTATATTAACACAGCCAGATACAATCCGGAAACCCTGCCCTAAACTTTCTTTTTATCGTGCCATCCCCTAACGGAGGTCGGCTTCCATCAGAACGATCATTACTACCAATAACATTTCGGTACAACTACAATAATTGTAAGAACCATGGACGTTCTTATGCCACAAAATTTAGCGTCGTTCTCTGCTACGTTTACCATTGATTTTTCCTTGAATAAACAATGCTCTTTTCCCCTCATAATATAACCAAACTACTGTAGTTTTGTAGTTTTGATACTAAGTAGAACATCTAGATTCTTTCCTATTTGATTGTGACCTGGTCAGTCCAAGGAATTTTGAGGATGCTATACAGCCTTGTTCTCTCTCTATGTCAACTGCCTAATCAGCAAACCAGCTAACTCCACTTGCGAAAATTGTTCAGGAAGGAGAAATAAAACTTATTTATTTAACTATCGACAGGAATTTAACAATTCCAAAAATACGCTTGAATTTTTTTTACAAATAAACTGCACTATGAATAATTAATACACTATTTTAGCTTCCCTTTTATATATAAAGAATATTTATATAAAGAGCGGAGTTGTTCCATTTATGATATTTGGAAATTTCTCACCTGCAGGCTGTTTTATGTGATGAACGATAACGCATGTATTTATAAGTTACAACAAAATGCCATCAAAATCTCATTTTTGGTTAAAATTGCAGTTAGCTGGTTTGCAGCTGATTAAGCAGTTGATGTGACATCTGCTGGTTTAGCGTCCATATCATATCGTCTATAGTAAATTGTTCTTATAGTTTAATAAATAAGGTTTTTCTCATCAAAATCAACAAAAGAAATTATGTACGATTATAAATATACATGTTTTATGACTACCAACAATAAATTTATTTAATGGAATCAAGCTCTGTACTATTCCATTTAAGTCGTTTTTGCAACCCAGGTTTCACCTTTCGGCATCTTCGACTTAAATGGAATAGTACAGAGCTTGAATACATTAGAATTTAAATTCAAATTCCATCAAGTACCTTCGGTCGATAGTATTAATATAATAAATTTATCGTAGTTAGTCTACAGCACTGCCACTTTGTTTCTGACGTCTCATTTCCAATAATATAAATAATTTTATCCACGCGAATGATTGCTACAAATAATATTTATATTGAGTAATACAATATTTATGTTTTAAAGTTACGTGCGATTCGCATGTATGCCAGTTTTATATTGATAGTTTTTAAATAAAGGTTTAAAAAACAAAACCACGCGTTGTCATGCAACAAGCAAGCAACCTTGCCGCATAACTTTGCGTTCATTTTCCCAACACCTATGCGGACGATCGACCTTATGATTTTCACAGTTTATTGCCAAATTTAGTTTACCTGTAATGTATGACCAAGTATATGATTTCGATACGATATCATATTCAGTGATAGATACTGTGTTATTTCACAAGCCGTTGAGTTTTCAAAGTTAAGTCCACGCTATCTTTCTGTGTTTTAAGAAGACGACAGTCAGTATTTTTTCTGTAAAATACAACGTTTGCTAGCCAAGTTTCTTCTTGTCTATTTCAAAATTTTCTTATACTTGCACGGTTTTGAGACAATTATGAAAGTTCACCTAAAAACCGATATGCGCTACTCCGGTCGTAGTTTTGATTTTATTTTCCCGATTTAATGGACTGTTTTCAGAAGTCAGCAAGCAAATGACACTAAGTGTAATATATTACACTTTGATAGCTAATAAAAACTAGAATGAAATTTAATTTTGGAAGCTTGAAAAAGTCCAACCCCCTTAGTCCCTTTATGTTTAATGTATTTCTTTAATTAAACAAATAATGTCCGATGATAGATCGTGTATAAAATCGTTATCATTTACCACTACTCTTTAAAATAAATTTACACATCATAGCTTACTGTTGTCCATTGAAAGGTAACCTGCATGTAAAAGGAATATAATAAACTGGTATCTTATTGATTTGCACAGTATATCTATCAGCCATTTAAATATCTAATCAATCTAATATATTTCAGTTCTTCGCCACTTTCCTGTGCCTGGCCGCATTCACCTCAGCCTCGTGGATTGGAGGAGAAGATGGCCAATGGAGAGGAGAAGGACTTGCCGAGTCCCAGGATCACGGAGAATGGAGCGGAAACTACTTGGGAAACATCTACGGAGGAGTCTACAGCAACGCCATCGAAGATGACGGTCAATGGAGAGGAGAAGGTCTGGCTGAATCCCTAGACAACGGCGCATGGAACTACGGAGGAAACTACCTATATGGAGGTGCTTACGCTCATGGTGCTGCCCCAATCGGTCATGATGGTCGCGTTGTAGATACCCCTGAAGTCGCCCACGCTAAATCCGCTCATTTCGCCGCCGTTGCTGCTGCCTCCCATGGTGCCCCAGTCGCCGCATGGTCCCCAATTGCTTACCACGCATGGGGCCCAGCTGTCTATGGAGTTCCCCAGGTTCCCCAAGTAACCCCTGAGGTCGCTCACGCTAAAGCCGCTCACTTTGCTGCCCATGCTGCTGCTGCCCACAGATGGTAATTCATACCTTGATAGAACCCTGCATTTGACCCACCACCTGGTATACGACTGATTTGATAGGATTTTATCTATCAAATATATTATAATATGTATAATTATTTGTTTCTCATCTTGACTAGTGTAAATACTATATTTCACTGCCAATAATAGATTGTCTATATATTGTATAATCCGTTTGATTATTTATGATTGAGATTACTGTTATGTATTTTTATTATTTGTATTGTAATAACAATAACTGTTATAAATTGAACTTGTGATTAAGCAAAAAAAACAAACGTATTTTATTTAATGTATGGCCTTCACCTTTAACAAATCAATATATCTATATTATGACATATTATGTGACACACTCTGTATCTATCACATATAATATTATCTGATTGTGCAAAAAAATAAATGACAGGTTATAGTAATGTTGATAATACAGTCGTTTCATAGACGAACAATATTTAAACGATAACGTATTTAAATTTGTTTAATTAATATTATATAATAAATGTACTTTAATTTAAAATAAGAGTTAACGCAGTAGTGATGGGTGGAGGTAGGCTGTTGAGATTCGACATAAATAGTGCACACTAAACTTTGTCAGTCGTACTTATTTGTTTTTATTGAACTGAGAATATATACTGCAGATGGTGCTGGTTAGTTTTTAAAATACAATGTATCCTTGCCGAAACTAAGCCATAATAGTTTAGGTATGCTATGAGAAATCCGACAAAAATAGTGCACACTTTTTCAGTATATTAAGAATACATATTACATGATAACATAATTTATCCTTACCTAATATTATAAAATATCTAAAATTATGAATCGTTGAATGGTTTTAGATATTTTATAGACAGATGAATATTTTTTGACTATTATCTATTATAGTTTGGTTACGCAGAGTTTAACTGAATTTTAAAAACTAATCATAGTTCAATGAAAATAAATCTGTATGACTGACAAAGTTTAGTGTGTACTATTTATGTCGTATATTAACCGCATACCTCCCACCCTTTGCCACTGACTTGTTTTAATATAATTCAACAAGCTGATTTAGTAATCGATAGCTATTTCAATTATCATGTTATTATCAAGACTAATAGTCGTCTAAAATAACCAATCAATAAATTATAATATAATTTATATTACCTATCAGTCATAAAATTTTACAAAAACATAGTTAAATTTACCTGAAATACTGAAGCTTTAAATAATTATTTTTTTTCTCATTTTCTACTACTTATAAGAAATAAATCTCAGAATAAATAGTAAATATTAAAAACTACGGTACCTTATCAGAAATTATTTGATCATTTTAATATTCTGGCGCTCTTGATAGTCGATTGGCAGTATATCCGCTTCTGAAACTATCGATCGCGGGTGTAAATTTTTCACTTAACAATATTAATAATACCCATATGTGTATTGGATCCAGTTTATAGACGTAAAAGACCAAATGGTTAACAAATGTTTCTCGTAAAAAACCTGTTATAATATATTGTATTATAATCAATATGCCTACTATTTTTTATGTTAACATTTAATTGACAGGTGATTTATATTCGACGTCAACTAGGCTCATTTGTGTTTTTATGAGGGAAACAGTTAATTTTCATACTATCAGGAAGTACAATCATTTGCTAAGGTAACTTAAATAATTATTAATGGCGTTTTCTATCAATAATAATATATTAAAATTAACATTATTTATAGTATATGAGTATAATATAGTATGAACCTGCAAATATAAAAAGCTAAATCAATACTGTGTTCTTTGGTTCATTTAAATATAGCAATATACTATTTAATTGTCCTCAGCAGATATTTTTTGTAATTTTCTGTTATAAATATGAAATACTTACGCAATTTTAGTGTTTTTTTTATTCAATATTAAATATATATAATATATATGATTCGATGTATTTACCTGATAATCTATCAATATTAATTGATGTGGTCTATCATCTCAAAGAAAATTATAGCCACACTGGATACAATACAAGAAGCTAACCATATTTTGTATTCATAATAGTTTATACATAATATCTTATATAATAAAATAATATCATCCACGTATCACAAATTCAAGTTTTTAAGGGTGTATATTATATACATTGAGTTTATCTATACATTTAAGTAAATCATACAATTATTAACTACCTAACTGAATCTTAAATTGTGTACAAATATTCTCAGTTTTTGATAACATATTTGGGTGATAATTAATAGTGTGAAGTAAGTTAAAAGTAAATCATATTATGTAATTATATGCAGATAATTAAATGGATATTCTATTTAGTGTTTCTTTAGCTTAACTTTCATATATTTAGGCTCCGCCTTTGTAGGTAAAGTTTTCTTTGATTAATACTGTTTTTTTTTAATTAAATAGTTTTTAAATCTAAATCAAGATAACAGAATGTTGCATTCTATATATTATAATATGCATAATTTTATAAATATAAGAAATGTAACTGATTGAAAAAATATTGGTAGAGGCAGGATTTGTACCCGTATCCATTAGATTCGTCATTATATTATCTACCTCAGCGTGGAAGTGATGAAAGATGCAAATGATTTTTTTAATGTAGTCGCACACTTTTAAATGTACTATATTCACTACTCCTACTGCAATGATATTAACTCTTTTAAAAAAATATAATTATAAAAAATAAGACATCACCATCTGTTTGACGTCTTTATTGCTTGAAAAGCGATACCGTCGAAGATTATTGTTCAAAACACAAAATAGGTGTCCAAGAAATCCAGGTCAAAATTGTAGGATAGACTTGACTTCTACATGGAGACTTACATACCACTGCGGTCATTTTTGGAACTAAAACCGTTGCAATACCACCAGCATGTAAAAATTGCCAGACGTAATACTGTCTCGCATACAGCACCATAATGCCAATACATATTATATATAAGCCGAACAATAGAAGATTTATTTGCTAAAATCCACACAATTGAAATGTAGCTAAGGTCAACATGAGCATAAACTTTAGGAGTAAAAGTTCTTTCTAATCCTAGGAGACCAGTTTTCATAACCTCACCGACATCTTAAATTTTTAACCTTTTAAAGAGAAGTCTCATGCTTTCAATACATTATATTATCTATTTTTGATTCAAGATATTTTATATTACACCCATATCTCTTTTCAGTTATCAAATGATGGTAAATAATTACACGATAAAAAGAGCTTTTTATATACCACGTTTTTAAATTTTCTGTTGAATCATATAAATTTGACAATTCTATGTATTAATAATTTAGGACAAATAAGGCAATTGTCAACAAATCATATGGTTTGCTATTTTGCAACAAACAAACAAATAATATAGAATACTGAAATGTCATTTTGATTTCCATAGTAACGTATGTATATATTAATAATTTAGTTGCTAAGACCACCCTCTTAGCAACTAATAATAGTGAATTAGATTACGGATTTCTTCCGCAATAACTTTTCATACAAAAAAGAATTAACTGAAAATGAATTCAATTCTACTTAAAGATGGCTAAAAACATTAAAATAATGCATTGGCCTCGTGTTCTGATATATTCTAAAAGTTTTAAATGTCTAGCTAGTCGGAAAGTTAATTAAAAATCGATTGCAAGATTTGTACTGGATAAACAACCACCGGTCAAACAAGAATACGAGCTAAGAAAAACGTGCTAAAATACTGAGCCCTTACACAGTTACTTCAAGATTTAATGGCACCATTTGCACCCAGTGGTTACTTGAAAGGTTTGAGCGGCCAAAAAACTGACCCCTGACTGCCCTGACCTCTAACATGTACATTAATTCACAAAATAAGTCCTTATTAAGACATTTTATTACTAAGAGGCTTTACAAATTATTGTTAATTTTTTTTTTAGATTTGCTTGCTTTATTGTTACCTACTTTGAATGTCAGAAGAAAATTGAGACTATGCATGCATCATCTCTATAAAGTTATCAATATAATTACCAGATTATTTTCAATACACCCATTATTTTCTTTGATATTGTAGTAGTACTATAATAAATGCCCCATGCATAATATGTAGTTAATTTTCTTACTATCAGGAATTACCTTCATTTGCTAATAGAACTGTATAATTATGGGCGTTTTATTCTACAAATATAATATAATAATATACCATAGATACGCGTGTAATATACATAGCCTGAAGCTTTGAATAAAAATTCTTAAATGACTCAACAAACACCCAATGTTTCTCATTATACAAAACCACTATAAAGTGATTTAATTACTTTATATTCTTACAGCAGAAAGAAAAAAAAACTGAACTACTTCGTTACAATATTATAATATGTTATTATTAAAATTTTTGATGCTGGTGTCGATTTTATAACCAGATGTTTGAGAAGCCAAGCAAGTTTTTTACTGTTACAAATTACTTAATATGATAATAATCGCGAATAGTTTTATTTTGTTTACAATAATATAATCAAAAAAGCTTTCATGACGAAAAGGCTTTAATGTATTACCAATAATGATTAAAAGACACTGATTATAATTATATTTTAATTGATATTTATTTTTTTGTAAATTACACATCATTTTGCATACTTAATAATTTCCCACTTAAAATATTCGGGAAACTCTCGCACATGTTTTTTGATTGGATCAAAAGTGTTGTGAAGTAGAATAATAACGTATCAGTTCAATAATTTTATAGTCTGGTTTGGGAGCAGCACTCGAACCCTGCTTAAAATAGAGATATTGTAGAGAAAACCAATAAATATGCCACCAAATACGGCACGGAAAAAAGAAGAAAGAGTTATATGAAACTTTTAAATGAAGGTTTTAACAACAAAAACGGAAATGTCTTATTTCTCTCTTATATGTGTAATTTTGAAATCAAAGATTTTAATTATATGATATTATTCCACAAACAGCATTTTTTAAAGTACAATTTTTCCAAAATTAAACTTATAAGAATGATTTAAGACGTTTTTTATGACTCGCTAACATTTAACCAAAATTATAACTGCCAGTTTTGTTTTTACACCCATCAAAAATTTCATTTATATATTCACAACATGACATTTAAAAACAAAGAAATACAATTATATGCAGTTTAAAAAAAAACAGTATAAAGAGTAAATATAAAAATTATTAAGTAGATACATGGAAGTACAATGAATGAACTAGGTATACCCTATTATAGAATTTATAAAACATTACCCACCTATTATACTCATCGCACGCATGTGAAATATATCAATATATGAAGCGATTTGGTTGAATAGAGTTATTGCCTTCCTAATTGGCATTACCAAATGGCAGGTTCTACACCTTTATAGAACAAACAACTGATAGTCCAGTTTTCTAAGATTCTTAGAATAAAGAATCTAAGATATTTATCAGGAACACACAGGTCAATACAACCAAGAAAGGCAGAGGTCTCATTTACACCGCGTATAAGTAGAGAAAAATACGTAGCCAAATAAAGATATCATCTAGTGTTTAAACTATGGTATGTAAGCATATCTAAGAGAAAGCCAGTTAGATAAAGATTCGGTTAGTATCCATACAACCTCATGTAAAGAAGTCTAAAAAACTTATTTTAAACTCGTTCCACCGTAAGGAAGGTATTTCAACTGATGCAGGGTAATGTTTATGCAGCATTTGAGTAAACGTCAAAAAATTATTATTATTACCGATTTTTAATTTATTATAAAAGCTTCAAACGATTAAAATAGAGAATGTATACTACAAAAATAATATATTACCTAAACAAAAAACATACTCACTACATACGATTTCATAAATATAGCATATTGGTCGAAATCCAATGGATACTCGATTGAGTCCCGCAAGGCATTATATTTTTTTCAAGATTTTTTCTATTACGTATATTTCTGAGGTATTTCTAAGTTATGTGTTTGTTAAAAAATGTCACATTTATAAATAAATCTTATGAAATATTAGTTTAATAAAAAAAACAATTCACGTCCGGTATGTTACGATGGGGTAATAAAGACTGCATAGCTAAGAGTAATATTAGCCGGAACATTAAAATTAGTAGATACTTATTACCATGTTTGATTTTAACATTGCTCATTGGATTTTATGAAGATCATAATATCGTCGCCCTAAAAACAAAAGGGCACTTGTGTAAAAATAGAGTTTTGAGAAAAGGATTTTTTTGAGTGAGAAAAAATCGTGTGGAGGTTATTTTTTAATATTTTGAAATGAAATTCAGACCACCGGTGACTTATTAATCAAAGATTGAAATGTAACTTTATTTTTTTCGTATCTTCTAAAGGTTCTCGTCACAAGGGTCCTTTTTCTGTAAGCAAATCTTTTTTTTGTGTAAAGGTATTTACAGAGATATTTACACATTCAAAAATAAGTACACATAGCACATACCCTTTTCTTATATTATTTTTGCCATAGCACCTGCATAACCACTGCACATAGATTGGAAAAATCGTGTACATGTTTGTGTTATACGTTAATTTAAGATTAGTATACAAATATAAAAGCGACCTTTATTATCTTTCGTAAATTATGATTTCATGGATTTAGCTCCACAAATTCCATTTTTATTATAATGTAGAAAAATTAAGAACAAAACTATATTCATAATTTAAAAACCATCAAAATGTCACAAGTGCTCTTTTGCTTTTGGGGCGACGATTTTATGTGTTTCCACAGAGTATAGGTTGTAAGTTTTACTGACAGATTTTTCGTTTTTACGAAAAATGGTTTATACCCACTTGCTTAACCTATTACAGGCCCATACTCTCGAGTCCAAACACATATTGACAAACAACAAGAGAATTTTCCAAATTCGGGATTCGAACCCAGGATCGACTACATTATAAGCCGACACGTTACCGTTCGGCATTTATATGACTTATTGTAAATATGTATTACAATGATACCTAATTGCTCTTAGGTTGACAAGAATTTGATTGACAGCATCCCTAAGAGAAAAGTTCTGGATTTTTTAAATTGTTTTTAATTGTAACAAAGAAAAAATCAGCGTATTTTTAAACTTCAAAATAAATCTATGATTTAATTGTTTTATTATTTCTGTTAGGTACTTAATAATTTTTTTTCTATTTATCAGTTATTTTGTTATATTAATACTATCGACCGAGGGTACTTCGATGGGATTCAAATTTAAATTTTAATGGATTTAAGTTTTGTACTATTTAATTTGAGTCGTTTTTTGCGACCCGGGTTTTGCCTTTCGGCATCTTCAGGCACATGCACACTCACCGTCTAACTACCTAACTCACTCACTAACTACGACAACAGTTAATTCTAATTTATATAAAAAAATAATACAATAAAGTCGGTAAAAACTTTACCACCCACCTATCAAGTTAAGACTCACAATAAACAATATAACAAATAAATTATCAGCGGCTTTCGTGGTGCAATAGGTAAGGCGCTGGCCTTCGGCCCGAGAGTTCTGGGTTCGATTCCCGGTGAGGACACAATATTTATGTGTTTTTCTGAAAACCTGGGTGTTTGTGATTGTCCAAAATTACTAACAACCACCTTGTACGAAAAATCAAGGACATGGTTATTAATAATTCTAAAAAAAAACAAATAAATTATAATGAATAGTTGAAGTGTTTGTAAAAAAAAACCCGACTTTATTACTAATAATGCATTGAATAGGCGTATAAATCGTAATTACTGGCTAATATATTGAAAATTTAATGGAGTTTTCTAACGAGAAATAACAATAATCCCGGGTTGGAAAAAACTACACAAATGGAATAGTACAAAACTTAAATCGATTAAAAGTTATTATGGATCTAATAAAACGGAAGATTTTTACATTTTTTGATCACTCTATAAAAAAAATATTTTAACTTTAAAGACTAGAAGTTTGAGACTTAGTTATTATTGTCAAAATAATCAAAAATCAGCACCCACATGGCAACAGTTACAATATCTGATTTAATAACCGTATTAGTTAAAAAAAAAAAAAACTTCCGTGGACCCACGTATTCCAATGTCAACGACTTAATACGCAAGAACCTGGAGGTGATCGCGCGACGCATGTAGAGCGATAAATGAAGCTAATTGCCATTGTTAATATTAAAACAAGAATATGTGACACTATTATTTAAAATGCCCCCTCTTCTTTTTGATCCTGGTTCAGGGTGCTCGACTTTGGATATAAAGCCTGCGGAGAGCTTCTGAAGATCATAAGCAGTTTTCAACCGAAAAGGCTTTGCTATTCAATTGCATCACAAGTTTATAAAAAACTTCAGTCATCATGAATTTCATGGTGAGTAAAAAAAATATTGAATATTACTTGTGGTTGAAGTTTTTTTTATTAATTATTTTAATCTTATTATTATTATCAACGCCATAAGCAGTGTTTTTTTATAATACATAATATAACTCTGTAAATAATTGAATATAGTATATTAAAAATATAATATTTGTGTGTGAAACTAAAAAAAAGATTACGTTTTTGATTACTTTGCATGTGAACTAGTATATTATTTGTAGATTTTAGTAATGAAGAGGCTTTTAATGGTTAATCTAGTATGTTTTTTTTCTTTTTGCGCACATTTGTTACAGAATCATAATTGAATTTAACAAAATGTTCATTTGCTGCAAAACAGCGATAATATCTCTATATACCAATTATTTTAATATTTATAAAAAAATTATAACATAAGCCTTGTTAAGTTATGATCATACAATTATATTTCATAATATGTAATTTTAAAACACGTCTGAGAAATATATAACTACTTGAAAAAAATACGACACCCAACAGGATTCAAACCTACACTCTCCGGTATTTGCGCCCATGTACCCTGATTACTAAGCTATACGTGTCTAAGTTATATATCAATTTTTATAAAACTCTCTGAAGCTCTATCTAAGTAGCGTTACATATTGGCAATCGGTTTTAATATTTTAAATCAAAGTATGTAGTAAATTACTTTAATTACTAACTGGTATTAGGATCACTCAAAATTTTTGTTAGGTATAACGTACTTGCACTAGCTAATAATTTAATAAACTATTTTTTTATTCAACGAATAATTCACAAGATTTGAAAATATTACATTCCTAAATCTTGTGAATTATTCCTTGAATAAAAAAATAGTAATAAGTATTCCAATTAATTTTTATATTTTAAATATTTGTAGGTATACTCCCCTTTTCCATAATATTTATTTTGATGAAATACCACAAAATCACTGTAACTAATATGTAATCAATATATTAATGTAGTAATATTTTTTTGAAGTTAAAGTATCTACCTGGATCATATTATTTTTTTTAAATATAAATATTTCATACAAACAAAGTAATGTTAAAGCATAATATTGTGTATTTTATCATACAGTTAAAACTGGATAGTAACTATAATTAAATTAAATTTAATTATTTGTAAGATACGTTAACACAAATCACAATTGTTCTTAAATTGAATAATATATTGTACTCATAAATAACGTTATATACAAAATTCACAAAGCGATGCATCATTTTATTGTTAAATTTTATGACATTATTTCACCAATATTTTTGTAAAACCTGTAGAAAATATTAGGAAATTTAATACACACATTAGATTGTGTAAAATATAATTATCCGTAACCGTCAAAATATAAAAAAATACGTAAAGAAAACACTCTCTAGCCATTTGCTAAAATGTATTATTATATGTATATGCTTAAGTCATGCGTTGGTAGTTACAAATAATTATTATCTGTTAGTATAATATTGCACCCATGCCAAATAGATTAAGTGGGTTTAATATTCAGGAGGTACAGAATGATACCGAATAATTACATTATGTTTCAATCAGCGTTATTCACATAGCATGCAACTGTTTTCGACATACTCATAGTTTGATGAAATCTAGTATATATTTACTGAAACACATACATCGATAAATAGTAATAAAAATTTAATTTATTATTATCATTTCTCTGAAATCTATATTTTCTATTTGTATGCATTTTCACATAACTGACAGATGCAATATCTTTTCTAGTTTTTCGCCACTTTCTTGTGCCTGGCCGCATTCGCGTCAGCCTCATGGGTTGGAGGAGATGATGGTCAATGGAGAGGAGAAGGACTCGCCGAGTCCCAGGACCATGGAGAATGGAACGGAAACTACTTGGGAAACATCTACGGAGGAGTCTACAGCCACGGAATCGAAGATGACGGTCAATATAGAGGAGAAGGTCTGGCCGAATCTCAAGATAACGGCGCATGGAACTACGGAGGAAACTACTTATACGGAGGTGCTTACGCTCATGGCGCTGCCCCAATCGGTCATGACGGTCGCGTTGTAGATACCCCTGAAGTCGCCCACGCTAAAGCCGCCCACTTCGCCGCCGTCGCTGCTGCCTCCCACGGAGCCCCAGTTGCCGCATGGGCCCCAGTCGCTTATGCCCCAGCTGCTTACCACGCATGGGGCCCAGCTGTCTATGGAGTTCCCCAGGTTCCCCAAGATACCCCTGAGGTCGCCCACGCTAAAGCTGCTCACTTCGCCGCCCATGCCGCTGCTGCCCACAGATGGTAATTCATATCTTGAAAGAACCCTGCATTTGACCCACCACCTGGTATTCGACTGATTTGATAGGACTTAAACTATCAAAGATATTATATGTATTATTCTTTTCTTCTTATCTTGACTAGTGTAAATACTATATTTCACTGCCAACTATAGATTTTCTTGATCTTGTATAATCATCTTGAGATTATTGTTACGTATTTTTATGTATATCTGTTATAATTATAATATATTAAACTTGTGATAAAGCAATACGAAATAAATCGAAAAAAAATATATAATAAAAAACTGTATTTTATTTAGCTGAGGAAAAAAAACTTCTAATTTTGTCTTTGAATATTAAATTGTCTTAAAAATATTTCGTTTCTTTGCAGTGAATGTTTGTTTTTCTCAATATTGACTGTAGTAATGAAAAAGGACGTAACCTTCAATTTTTTGAAAATAGGTTTTATTGGATAATAACGGTATACATAACTAAAAAATACGGGTTGTCTCTTAATAATGACATAAGCTGCAAATGCCGATTTATTATCTTAATTTAGATGGCAAAATTTTGGTTGGATTTTCTTTAATTAATTCAATAACTAATATCAGATTAGGAATATAAAAATAAAATTATTAATTATCATGCACTTCAAGGTTATGTCTATTTTACAACGTTTTTATTAGCTCGTATTCTTGTTTGTCCGGTAGTTATATGTCCAGTACAAATCTTGCAATCGATTTTTAACTAACTTCCCGACTAGTTAGACAGTTGAAACTTTTAGAATATATCAGAACACGATGCCAATGCATTCTTTTAATACTTTTCGCTATCTTTAAGCAGAATTGAATTCATTTTCAGTTAATTCTATTTTGTATGGAAATTTATTTCAGAGAAGACTATTATTGGTTACTAAGGGGATGATCCTAGCAAATAAATTATTAATACATGCGTTACTATGGAAATCAAAATGTCAAAATGACATTTCAGTATTCTATATTTATTTGTTTGTTTTTTATTTACTTCATATCAAGTACAAGTTTGAGCATACTGAGCATAATAATTCAACAGAAATTTTAAAAATGTTGTATATAAAAAGTTTTTTTTATCTTGTATTTATTTAATTTTAACCTTGACCGAAAAGCATAACAAAAACGTTTTTGTACCTCCTGTAAAATTTGATTTGTGTGGAATATGTTATTTTTTCCTTTCTATAGTCGATAAAACAGTAGTTTTTTTATATAATCAAGTGACAGAACGTTAGTAACTAAAGCTGCAGATCACGAGTACAAACTATGCGTCTATAAAACGGCTAACATTAATTTTTCGTGAAAACATATATTACAAAACCTTCGTATAAGATGGCAAAGATCTATATCGGATCATAGAGTCAGTTATTAAAATATCACCATTTTCTATCCTAAAGGGATAGTATAGGCTTTTACAGGATGGAGGTTGTATTGATTGTATTTTGTTTTATTTTGTTTTATTTGAAAATGATATTAGCCACATGCACAACATATTAGGCTCATACTATGGGTCCAAACACACATTGAAAAACCGCATGTGATGTTTCCAGATCCGAGATTCAAACCCGGGACCAGTCTCATTATAATTCCGCACGTTACCGCTCACCCATTATTGACAAAAATTTTAAATAAAATAAGTATTTAATTTAAATTACAACGTTATATTCTTTTAAAAATGGCAAATTATTATTAAAGAAATATTGAACCAATTAACCATAGATTTAAATAGATTATTAAGCAATACAAAAAAGAAGCAATGAATTTCTGATTCATTTGGAATACAATTAATTGCCGTCAATGTATTAATGTTGAAGAAAAAATATTCACTGTTTCAATTTCCCTAAAGGCCTAAAACATCGATTTACCTTTACATAAATATTTTTTTGGTCTATAGTTTTTCTTAAATTGTCTTCTTTTAAGCGAATATTATCTATCATTTTTTTTATTTATGATTTTAAAATTCAATTAAACCATGCTTAATCTAAGCCATAGTAGATAATAGTCAGACAATATTCATTTATCTATGTAATATCTAAAAGTATGCCATTAAACCATACATAATTTTAGATATTTTATAGATACAAGAATATTTTTTAATCGATTATGGTTTGTAAGCAACACCTTCTGTAATTTATGTATTCCTAATTCAGAAAAAAGAAATGAGTTTGACTGAAAAAGTGTGCACTATTTTTGTCGGATCACCCATACATACCATATCAAAACTATTATGGTTTGTAATTAACTATTTTTTTTATTCAACGAATAATTCACAAGATTTAAGAATGTAATATTCTAAGTATTGAGTATACTATGGTTTGGTTTAGGCAGAGTTCAATTTAATTTTAAAAACTAACCAGCACCATCTACAAATTGAATTCTTAGTTCAATGAACATAAATAACTATGACTGACAAAGTTTAGTGTGCACTATTTATTTCGAATATTAACAGCATACCTTCACACCTCGCCAATGAGAGATGGAGTCTAAATGCATGAAATTTATACAAAAAAGGGCCTCGGCTTTATTGATTTAAAGCCCTTAAATGCGTATTGTACTACGTATAGTAAAAACTTTATTGCCGTTTGTTTTAATTAGTTAAGTTACCATACATTTTATTTCCAATGGTATATAAAAGTATAAAATCATGCATTTTAGGTGTAAGTAAGCTACAACTGACTTCGCCATTGTAGTTTCATTCGAAGAGATATTCTCACTTTTACTATGACATTTCACTACATATAAATCACATAAGATAAAGATTATTTGATCTGGATTCTGGAAAAGAAAAAAACCAATACTTGACTATAGTGCAAATAAAATAAGTTCTAAAAACCCTGCATAAATTATAACTAATTATGAAGTAAGTAGTATAGAATGCAAATATAATCCCACATTTAAAAGGTTAATTGACCCTTTAAATATTCTGCCAACTAAAAATGTCGATCGACAATTATTGGCAAGCTTCCTTGCGTAGTATGTTGACATTATAATAATTGATTGTATGTAAGATTAAAGGATACAGGTCTATATAAAGGTATTCCAAAACTAGGACGTCTTTTTATGCTTAGCGTAGGCGAACCAATCAGTGTACCTTGACAATATTCAAATCTAAAACTCTGTCAAGTGTTAGTCATTTTGGTATGGTGGATTTATGGTAATCAGATGTCACATTAATCAAAATAGTTTATTTATTCAGGCTTTTAAAATCTTAAATAATATACATCGGTATTGTTCAATATTTTATTGTTTTTTTTTATTCAATTTGGATCAAGATTATTGTCAAAAAAGATTGATTTGTTTTAGTAAATGTTAATTCACTCTTGCACTTGATTTTTTACAAATAATTTTGTGGATTTAGACCACCTGTGATTATATAATGTCTTACAATAAAAATAAAACAATATTAACACTCTAAAATGTTGGTATATTATTGAAATAATTTCATTTATATCTATCGATGAAAAGATCACATGAAAAAACGATTTTAAACAAACATTAGTCAATCAATTTTATACAATAATGATCGCAGAATAAATAAAATAATCATTAAGATACTTACAGTTAAAATGAGTATCAATAATAGTATTAACTCAGTCAAAAACCAGTGTACATTCATTTTTAATTGTAAATGCGCCAACTTAGTATTATATTAAGAATTTTATTGTAAGTGATATTTGAGGTAGGCAGTGGATTAATCCTAGTATGACGTACTACACCCACTGTCTTATAAAAACCCCTTGCGGGTCAAGGGTTTGGAGGAGGTTTTTCACTTGTAGGGTGATATTTACCGTACCAAGGATTTATGTCGGAGGGTTTGTTATCACTTTAATTGAAAGCACTGATTTGGGAAAATTAGATATTAAGTATATTTGACTTTCCATGTGAGATATAAGATATATCCTATATTTTTTAATAAACTATTTTTTTGTTCAACGAGTAAGACAAAAAATTTCAGAATGCTACATTCTATATATTGAATATACATAATTTAAAAACATGTCATGCATATATATACACTATAAAAAATCATTTTGTAGAAAAAAATACGACACCCGACGGGGCTTGAACTCGATTCGCGCCAGTATTTTTTTCCAAATAAACTACGGGCATCTCAGTTAATTACGACATACTATATACTTTACCCACGGTGATCGCGCGGCTTAAGCATTGGACTATCACGCCGTGGGTCCCAGGTTCAAATCCTGCGTCTGGCTAGTACACATATTGTTTTTCAATTTGTTTCTGTCAGGGTATGGACCTAATACGTTGAGCAAGTGGCTGACATACATTTCTCGTAAATAACAAAATCTGTTAATACAAACGTCTACTCTGTGGAGGCCCATACGATCCTATTAGGATCGGACATGGTCGAAATATATATATATATATATATACTTTAGAGGTAAGTGACCTAAAGACTGGTCGACGAAATAATTTTGAAGTTCTGCAAAAGTACTGTATAACGCAATGCACAAAACCAATATTTAAATTCGAATATACTAATTTTCACATATGATGAATTTTATAAATTCTAAATCCAACACGTTTACAACATGACGCAGGGGAAAAACAAAAAGAAATTTTTGTAACAGTTTTAACAATATTTATACAAAAATAGGGTAATTAGACGAGTAAACAGAAACATCCTAAAATAATACAATATGAAAGTACATAATGAGTCAAGTAGATTCAATATTTTTTAAACAACACTTACACTCATTCTCACGCAAGTGGATTATTATCAATATTCAAAGCAATCCGGTTTAATACATTCATTACCCTCCCAATTGTGATTACCGATGAAAAGTTAGTTCTGCACCTTGGTGAAAGAAATAACTGATGCTCCTGATTTCTAAAATAGTAATGGCAGAGTTTTACATTTACACCGCGTGGTATCAGCTTGAAAAACCTTTTATCCAGTAGAATGATGATTTCCCATAACACTTTATTATTTTTAAAAACAATTGACAATATTGTGTAGCTAAGAGCATTATGATCAGTCATAATAATATTTAATTGTAAGTATAAATGACAAGTAGTATTTTGACATATTAAGTAACAAAATTGAAAAACAAAACCAATATCCGCATTCATATACTTATTTTATTTCCTACACATTATCCATTAAATCTATAAATTTTGTTTATACTCATTTAGATACATTGGAATATGTTATCTAATTTATTGATATTAGTAATATTTTTACCATATCCGCTTTTTGAAATAGTATATTATACAATTAGTCTCGTATTGTATACTAATAATATATATGCAGCGTTTAACGGTAATATACTACATATTAATGACAAAGGGTGTGTTTGTTATTAACGAATGGCATGCGGTGACGTTAGCTTGAAGAGATACTGTTAAAAATACTTATTTTAGGAATTGTTACGCGATCAACATATCAATATGGCCGAGAAAATTAATAAAAATATAGTTGAATATCGTTAGATTACTGCCAAAAGTTGTTATGTCTTGAAATCATATTATAGGGTAATTAAAATTTGATGTTTGACATCACCTCTAAAATCAGTCATAGTTCTAACTTCTTTGTGGTTTATGTGCATGTTCTAGAAATATCGGACGACTTTGATTTTTTTTTCTAGCATACATATTTATATATACATAATCCGCACCCCACGATATGGCAAATTGAAAAGACAAAATAAAATAAATATCATTAGTGAATTAGTATTTTTTCATGAAAACATAAAAATTGGCAATCAAAATTGTCAAACATTCAATCGTCTTAGATCTCTAGAAAAGTATGTATTTCAGATTTGTTTTCGTGGTACAAAGAAATATATCCAGTAGACTTCATTATCTACATCAGGGTTTCCCAAACTATGTTCCGCTGAACCTGAATAGGTGTATCGCGACCATTTGGAAAGGTTTTATACACTGCAACACATTTAAAGATCTTCTACGAAGTAGAAGTAAAATAAGTAAAACTGAAATAATTAAAGAATCTACTTCATATTGAAAGGCGAGGGATGATCAATCTCCACTGATTTGTATGACGTCAAGTATCTAGATGGGTCATGGGTTCCACAAGGGGGCGGGACTGACAGGCTTCTAGTCTGGGAACCTGGGCTTACGGGAGGCCCGGCGTGAGAGATCGACCAGCCAAGTGAGATAAAAACACGACATTTCCATAATTGTGCATATCAAACATAAAAGTGGGTGTATTAAAAATATAAAAAATCGCTAAAAATACCCTTAATTTTATCTCGAACACCATTTGGAATATGCAACTGTAGATCGTCACATTGCCTTTAACCTTAAAGATAAGTAGGGGGGGGCGCTTCGGGATGTAGAGGCCATGATCTAGGTACAGGCGGAGGAACATCTTTTCTCACACCGTGCGCATGGGTGGGTATGTTGTTTTTAACTGACCGGCTGATAAGTCTTGTCAGTTTAACGACAGTTGCCATAATTGGCAGAAGGGTTAGCTGCGCTAATAAATAACCTACAAAATAAACTAAGTGTTCCGTTAAAATTTCCGGGTTTTTGAAGTGTTCCATTGCAGAAAAAGTTTGGGAAACCCTGATCTAAATCAATATTTAATGTTTAATGTAATCAATATTGTTTGCGAAAAAATTATGTAGTTCATTTGAATTGATTTCACCTGTATTCAATTTGTTACTGTTCTAGTAATGACACTTTATTTGAGTTACATAATTTATTGTATTCAATACACTCACTAAATATAATAATGAAAAATTGTGTGGTTAGACGGGTTTAACGTATTCACAAATTGACACAATGCACAATGTGGTACGAATATTTCATCAATCTAAAATTGTTTTAAAAATTAAGCCTTAAAGTAATACGCAACAGAAACTTTGACTAAATAAATAATACTCAGGTAGGAAGCAGACTCACTCACTCAGGTAATGCTTGAGATTTTTTTTTGAGTAATGCAGAGTAATTTTAGCTTTAAGGGGGAGAGGCATGCCAGCAGAGAACCTAGCGGAAAAATACGAAGCTTGCAATTTAACATTTTTTTTTTGATAATTTACAATTTCAACTGTATTAATGATAAATGTGTATCTGAAAACATTAAAAAGGTTTTTTGATTGTAAAAAATAATAATAAAATGTGAATTCGTTGCAGGGTCATATCCATGGCCCCCATATCCTGAAGCGGGCCCCAGGGATAGGATTTTTGGCGGGGCCCCCTACCTATCACTTAGGATAAAGGCAGTATATTTATTGTTTTTGTATTTTTTAATACATCCATTTGAATTATGGAGTAGTCGAGTATTGATACACAAATAAAAATTGTATCGTACAACCACATAAACAATAATGCAGGCGACTTTTTTTACTAGTACCTAAAGCATATTTGTGATGAGTGTTTATCTCAATTATCTAGTTGATTAGCCTTGCTGGGCCCCCAGGCTAGGGCACTGTCATCTCCCCCCTTGTGGGGGCCATGATCACATCTTAATATTACATTATATATTATGGTCATATTTATTATTTAAATTTAGTTTATTAAGTTTAAAATTTTTGACCGTTAAGATTTTTGACTAATTCATTGTTTTAATATTTTTTATATTTATTTTAAAAAACATCGATTTTTATAAAAATATAAATGTGTAGGTATAACTTGAAATCTTTTTTATTTATATCAAATTGAGTTTCAATATTGGGACCATACCTAAAATAAACTAATAGAATGTGCTAACCATAGATGTAATGGTATGCGATAATTGGGCAATTCGCTGACTATCGCGTTGCTGCAATCTCGTAGCGTTTGCTGACATGGCCTGGGGTTGTTGACCTTCGCATACTAAAAAAATGATGTCCAACCGAGAATAGAACTTTGGATGAAAAAATCTATGGTCTGATAGTCAAGCCTTTAATCCATTAATCCGGGAGAAAAATAATTATCGGACGTAAAAATAATATACTTATAATATTATAATAGATGCAATGGTGTAGTCTTCAGAAGCAAGACTTGTTACATATGGTGAGTCACAAAAAACAAAAATCTCAAGGACAAATCATAAATTAAACTATTTACAAAAAAAACTAGATTATCTCAAGCTTTTGTTTAAGTGTGTTAGTATAAAATTCAATGTACTCGGGTAGAGTTTATCTATGTGTATGTGAATCTTAAATTCAATTAAGTATTTATACTTATAGACAGATGGTTGTATTTTTTAGTTTTAGTTGTTTTAAGGTGATTAAAATCTAATTAACTTACGAAAGTAGGCTTTAAATTCATTATGGAGTATATAGTTGACTTATACAAGACCACCCTTAGGTAAAAAGTTAATATCAATATAAGAGTAGACACGTCAGAACTGTCAGATCTAGAAGCTTTTTTTTATCAAGGCGAATAATTTTAAATGATAATATTTTGTCGCAGCTGTTATGACGTGCTCGACAACGGAAATCCTTACCAACGACCTCCGTTCCTTGACGTGATCAAATGCAAGGTGATTATCACTAATAAAACTTGAGTTGTGTATCAATTTTTAGTTACTTCAGTTGTATAATACTGTGCTGATTGCTGATAGTTTAAAGAGCTTACATCAACTAGTAGAAAAGTTTAATGAGGTCAGTAATTCTTATGGTTTAAAAATGAACGTCAAGAAAACAAAACTATTACTAGTATCAAAAATAGCGACACCAAACACCAACACAAATTTTGTCATTAACAACGAACCAATCGAACGTGTGACCCATTATAAATATTTAGGTACATAAGTCAATGAGAAATGGGACCAGTCTCAGGAAATAAAAACTTTAATTGAAATTGCAAGGAGCGCCTTTCTCAAAATGAGACGCCTCCATAGCAATCGAGACCTAGGTCTGAGACTGCATATGGTACGTTGTTATGTTCTCTCAATTCTTTTCTATGGTATGAAAGTATGGACGCTAAACAAAGAGATGTCACGAAGACTTGAAGCTTTCGAGATGTGGCTGTATAGACGCATCCTCAAAATTCCTTGGACTGACCGGGTGACAAATGTTGAAGTTTTCAATCAAATGGGGAAGGACCGAGAAGTTCTACGTAGTATCAGAACCAGGAAACTACAGTACCTCAGCCACATTATGAGAGGACAAAAGTACAGCATTCCCCAACTTGTCATTCAAGGAAAGATCAACGTAGCAAAAGTAGCAGAGGACGGCGCCGCATTTCGTGGCTTAAGAACCTCCGTGATTGGTACGAGTGCAGCTCCACTGAACTGTTCCGGGTAGCAGACGACAAAGATAAGATCTCCTTGATGGTGGCCGACCTTCTCTAGGGGATGGCACAATAAGAAGTTGTATAATGGTTATAAAGGGTAAATAACAGTTCGATCCACAGTAAAACAATTCTTAAAATAGACCTGAGAGATTTTAGTCGAGTTAAATGATATTTGCAGCGGTTTGTAATAGTATATAATATATTAAATATTTACTAAATAAGATTAATATTCGTTATAAGTATTTCCGGTATATGCATCTAGTAACATTGCTGAATAGTAAATAGGGATGATATATTGAGGCTTATCAATGATACAACATTAAGTACAAGTCACTCTTGCAATAATCAAAACCATACCTATCAAATTACAATACATAATTAACAATACATAATTTATTATGGCATACATGGCGTAGTCACGATACAGCGCATTGTTTTAAAATGAAAATGATTGATCTAAATACATTTTACTAACGACTGGAGACATTATAGGATAAGAGGCATACTACACAACACGGCTAAAATTATTCTTCTTCTTCTTCGATGGCGCTACAGCTCACGTCGAGCCCTGGCCTCTTCCACCGTCGTCCTACAGCCGGAACGGTCCTCCGCACGTCTTTTCCAGTTCATGATTTTTAGCAGCTGGTTGGCATCTTTTGTAATGTTATAACCCTATCGGGTACGTGGCTTTTCCACTGGCCTTTCCCCCCTGTGTTTCCTTCGAGAATCTTCTTCGGTATCCGTGACTCAGGCATGCGCTGGACATGGCCTGCCCAGTTTAGTCTCTGGAGTTATATGAAGGTGGAGAGTTTTGAATCTTGGTATAAGCGGTATAGTTTCGTGTTGTACCTAATTCTCTACTCCCCACCATCATTCAAGGGCCCGTATATCCGCCTCAGGATCTTTGTCTCAAAGCAGTCCACCATTTCATCTGCTTTCACATTTAGCATCCATGACTCGCACCCGTATGCAACGACTGTGCGTACGTCAGTTTTATAGAGCCGGGTCTTAGTTTTTCTATGGACATTCGGCTAAAATTATACTTTCTCTAAATATAATATAGATTATACTACTGATATTTCTATGTCAATTGATTACCATATCGTATCGTGTTTGTTTATGAGGTTTTCGATGTCTTAAATTGTACCCTTTTAGAAACAAATACTGTTTATTTAAAAAAAACAAATTGAAATTTATATTCACATACCTACTTACGCCGCGCACTACTTTATAGCGAAAGGAATATAACTTTCTACAGTAAGGGCTCTAAACATATAAGTCGCTGCACAAACTTATGATGCTTGACATATTGAGATATTCGCAAAATATTTTTATTACTAATAATTTTTTTGGAGTTAATAAAATAGTATACAGTAATACCTTTTAAGACTCACGTGTGTGTTGTGGAGTCCTTCATTCGGGTAGGTACTTCGATTTATTGGTGAGTGGGAATGGGCACAAATATAAAAACGGACTTACTTACTTAGGGTATGTGCTTATTCATTTGGGCCACCTAGACGGTTTTTAGCGTCTATCCCCTTTATATGAAGTATCTATCTGGAGTGAAGCATGATTGGAGTGAGAGGACCCGGTTTCGGTGGCTTCGCGTCCGACCGAGACCAGGTTTAGGATCTGGGTGAAGGAATCTCTAGTAAGTATATTTAAAAGTGTTTCTTATAAAAAATAATAAAAAATAATATAATATAATAATAATAATAAAAACGGATAACACAGATGTTTATTTTATAATTCCGCGCAGAATTATGTTTTATTACACTTAAGCATGGACAAGCATCGGTCTTATTACAATTACAATTAAAGAGGTCTTATATTAGGCACTATACTGACATTTTTTTTTGTGGTGATTTATTTAGGTACCTTGCGGTGTTTACGTTGTATTAGGTTTCAAGGGTTACTTATTTTTTATTTCGCTCTTGCGTGGTAGGGGTTATACGATTATTTATTAACACGGGACCACTACAAGGGATATACTGATTTGTAAAATCGAGACTGGTGGAGTTTACTTTTTTCTAGGCGACCCTCTCCGCAAAGACAAAGGGGGCGCGGGAGACGTGTCTCTTGGCTTCGCGGGCAAAATCGTACTGTTCAGGGGTGACTGATTTTTCAAAAAGCATCTTCCCGCTCGTAAGATGCGGGAAAAGGGCTGGCGGGGTACTTCCTACATTTCGTACAAATGTAAACAGCGATCGCCTCGGTGACTTCAACGGTAAATTTTATGCTTTCTTCATCGGGATCGGATGTATTTTTAGCGAGAAGGGCAAACAAGTAGTTTGCTTTATATCAGGGGACGCTGAGGAACCTCATGTTTGTTATCGAAATATTTATTTTATAATATTTATCGGGGGTTGCAAACTTGCAGGGCATATTGTAGTGATTTGATGGGACGGTCGTCATTGTTTTATGTAAGGTTTCTGATATGGGATTGGAGACGTCTCTTCGCGAGGGGTTGTATTTGGTATCAATACACATAAAAATCTTTGTCACCTTGTGAATCATCCCAGGTCATGCCGTAATCCCAAAACCCAACATTCTATGGACGCCGGTTGACTTGAACAACAGATAAGCCAGCTTGAAATTATCTTAAGGTATCCTTAGCATGTAGCCAACCCAGGTTTAATGTCCCTTCTTTACTCTCAATGTGATAAAAGAATGTATAGTCTGTTATCTAACCTACTCGTTACACTTAAAGTCATATTATCGCACACATATAATTCGTCACAAACATCCAGTGACGTCCCGTGGGGGTAGGCATATTGAGCGTCGCTTGGGGCGGCAGTTACTCGAAAGACGGCAAACCGAGGAGAATCATTATCTATATTACATAGAAATAGGTACCTAAACTTAGTAATAACAGAAATATCTTTCTATTACAAAATTTAGCCTACTGCTTGGAAACAAACTGTATTAATTAACATATTAAGAGGTTTAACAGGATTGTACCTAACTTTTTTGATAGGTTTGCAATGTTTAGTTTACTTCCGTTATCCTTGGAGGTCACGTCCTTGATGACCAGCAATGACACGTGCAGATTTGCGAATTATACTTGAATTATAGGCAGGTACATAAGTACTTACTAATTAATTTATCCAAATATTTTCATTTCATTTGCAAGTTTAAAAGCTTTCAGGTGTATTTTTAAATGTATCTGAAACCATGGGCTCGCAATATTATCTATTGAAGTAGAGATGGCATTTGAATTAGATTTAGTGGTATATATTTTGTTGGTAATGTAGCCAAACAACACATTTATTAGATATTTGAGTCATGAAAAGATGATAAAAAATACTGTATACAAAATGGAGTGACATTTTGGCACTGCCTTGGGGCTTCATTTTGTCTAGGTCACTGCAAACATCTATTCTCAAAGCTCAGTATACAGTTGTGTCGAACCTTCGTAAGGTGCTAAGACTCGCACTGTAAAACTGCATTATCAGAATGCAATCGTCGAATTCAATACAGTACTAATGAACACAGATAATTTAAAAAAAAATTAAAATTTTTGAAAGGAAGGGCTGAAAAGGTCTTTCGAATTTTGAAGATTTTTTTCTGTGCCAAGAGTATCCTATTTCGTACCAACTTACATCACTGACAACTATTGTTCCTATTTCGTACCAACTTACATCACTGACAACTATTGTTATCGTAGTAGATTTATGGGTTTCCACCGTGTCTCCTTCTTCCTTCTTTAATCGACGTTTTGGGCATGTTGCAGAGGCCATTATCAAGAGATGATATATCTCTCTATCTATCATCTCTCGATAATGGCATCTGCAACGAGCCCGAAACGACGATTAAAGAAAGAAAAAGGACACACGGTGGAAACTCAAAAATCTACTACGATAAAAAAACAACCGTGAAAGCCTCCAACATTATAAAACAACTATTGAAAAAAAAAATATGAACGATTGAAAGTATTTTAGGAAAGTACTATATATTATTATATCCCATTAAACATTTAATCTAGAAAATTAATTAACTATTAATATATCCTAAGAAAATATTAAAAATATTGTAGGTCGATTGCAATGCGTGGTACGGGTTTGTATCACTACGTTTGCAGAATATGTCAAAGACTTAAACGTGAATTTGCAATATGCACCCGTATTTCTATGAAGGTAAAATTTATTTTCCAACCACATATTATCTTCAATGTACGGTGTAAATAATTTCTTAATATATATTACTAATCTATCTCCCCGGCAGATAATAATGGTGTTTAATACGTCATATTATTATGATTGTAAAATCTTGTCTTATTCGTGCGGACAGTGTCTTGTCATTTTGTTGTTCAATTATTTATATTTTTAAACTATAGTAAGTATATTTTAAAATAAATAATTTTACTCAACAATTATAAAAAAACGCGTTCCTGAACATAAATGTTCACTACCAACTGATTGGCAGGCATGGTGTATAAATTAATAATAATACTAAATCAAGTATTTTGTTAGGTTTGTATCTTGTCCGTGCATCGAGTTTTATTCATATTATTGTAGCCAAGAAGATTTTATTCTGAAAAACACTATTCTTAAGGCGAAGTCTTCAATGAGCCTTTTTAAAGAGGCACCTAGCGGAAAAATACGAAGCTTGCAATTTGAGACATTTTTTTTGATAATTTACAATTTTAACTGTATTAATGAATAAATATGTATATGAAAACATTAAAAAGAAAAATATTTTTTATTTTAAGTCAAAGATAAACTAACAATTGTAAAAAATGTAATAAAATGTGAATTAGTTGAATCGGACCGCACCCTATTATTACATATATTTTATGGTCATATTTATTATTAAAATTTAGTTTATTAAGTTTTCTAAGCATCACCTACGAGATTTTTGACTAATTCATAGTTTTAAAATTTTTTATATCTATTTTAAAAAACATCGATTTTTATAAAAAATATAAATGTGTATAACTTGAAATCCTTTTTATTTACATTATTTTTAATTAATTATTTATTAAATTTAGTTTATCTTTGACTAAAAATTAAAAAAATATTTTTCTTTTTAATGTTTTCAGATACATATTTATTCATTAATACAGTTGAAATTGTAAATTATCAAAAAAATGTCTCAAATTGCAAGCTTCGTATTTTTCCGCTAGGTGCCTCTTTAAAAAGTGAAGACTTCGCCTTAAATAAATAAAAAATAACATATTAACATTGTATTAATACTATCGACAGAGGGTACTTCATATAATTTGAATATAAATCCATTAGAATATTAATATTGATTTGAAAATATATCCAAATACTCAGCATAAAGAAAAATGTTTTACGATTGTAACACGAATAAAAGACAATTTTTTATAATATTGTGACTCTAGTAAATAAATCCCAGATCGTGAAATTCTTATGTTACACTACAAAGAAATCGCCAATTCAAAACGAGTCGCGGCTAATTTAATTATTTGTCCTAATAACCATTCTTATAGTTTTATTTTTTATGTCATTCAGTATAATGATTTATTTGAACATGAAACTATTAAAGGTCATAGTAAAAATGTACTCACATGAAACAATTAGAGCTTAATAATAAAGATCAGTAGAATAAGTATTAACGTCATGAAAAACGTGAAACTACAAGTTACTTGAATAAACAATATCGGTCAATTAAAAAAATATGCTGACAAAATGACAGTCACAAACAGCGATCAATCTTGTTGCCATAAATTATGTAAATGAGAAACATAAAAAAACATTCGCACACTATTTAGATTTATTTGTTAACAGGCTGACAATAAGTTGTGATTTTAATGGGACAGGGCGGTTTTACAATTATTATATTGTGCCTCGGACATTGCATATTATATCGGTGGCTAAGAGTCCTTTTTGTAGTAAGGCGATGGGGAACTAAATACAAATTAGGACAGTCATTCGTACGGGTTTTGAAGTCGAATTTTATTTCATCCTTAATATTAATTTTACTGGTACTATTCACAAGATATAAAAGTTTTAAATTTTACTTATTTAAATATAGGTATATTTTACTGAAATGATAACATAATATTTAAGAGATGCAGATAAATAAATAAGAAACAACAGGATAAGATGCAGTTAAAATGGACAATCATCATTTTTGCAGTGGTAATTTTGGACTTAAATAACAATTTTTGTTTTAATTTTTTTTTCTGATCACAAGAATATCAACTTCTATTTATAATAATACTCTTATATGTATAGGTACTTCAAAATTAAAAATACATTCATTTATTCCACAACACCTGTATTTTTGCAACCGTTTTAAACCTTTAAATGCAGATATCTCCAAACCACTTTACTTGGACATTCACCTTCATATTACACGTGTGATCCATCTTACAACCCACGTCTTTATAGTCGGCCAACCTAAGAACTCGGCTACAGTGACTACTACAAAAAATCGCTCGAAATAAAATAATATATTCAAACAAAATAGACACAGCATACACAAAATAGCATAAAAATAGAGCCACCGTTGACAGATTGTCATTATTAGATCATCTGTATATTCAAACATATGGTTTTATTCTTGCGGTGTGCATTAAGTTGAAGAAAAAGTTGCCTATTTTGCCCATATATTTTGATTATTATTTGTGACGTCATTGGCGTGTTGTTTTAGATTTTGTTTGCGAGAAGTAGGCTGCAATAATCGTGAAGATTTATTTTTTTCTAAAAATGGTGTATTAAAAACCAGATTCTCTATACAAGACAATATGAGATTTTTTACAAAAAAAAAAGCGGTAATTGTTAAAATATGTAAATAAATACTTGCCCCAAGATACATCGTCGTTCCAGAGACATATGGCCAGCTTATTTATATAGCCCAAGTCATAATCTATGGAGGTTTAAATGATTTAATGTAAAGGACTGACTTAGTAGTGTCTCATATACTTCAATATGAAGTTATTATTTATATGAATGAACCTTGAGACGGAATTTGACCTCAGATCTGTTGTAAACATTTAACTGTCACAGTTTAAGCGAAAATGTACAGTTAAATAATATGCAAGCAATTAATAATGGTTAAACGTGCTTGCCGGTTGTCGTAGATAATTGATACTATGTTGTTGTCGCTATCAATTTTAAATACAGAGAGTCCTGAGAGTAAATTTTGACCGGAGAAGTTTGTTAATAATATCTCTTATTTTTATTTTTTTTAATCATAGTGATTAGTTACGGAATAGCCGTAGAAGAAAACAGAAACTGTGTTATATCATTACAAAGAGAGTTTTAGTAAGCGTTGACTATTTTATTTTTTAGATTAAAAGTAAAGTATGAAACAGGAATATGTTTGTTACCAACACCAATATATTATGGGAATTATGTACCTACAGTATGCAAAATTGTGTCAATAGCCGCCTCGGCTCCTCTGACAGCAGTGGCGAAGACTCCATACTAGGCGATTAATTGAAGCCTACCTTCTTAAAAAAAATATTTTTTAATCGCATATTGACTTTTTTATATAATCGCTTGATTATATATTATATAAAATAATTTATTTTGCCAAGGAGAGATGCCGCATGTGTAGGAATGATGTATTACACAGATAATAAAATTACAAAACCATCTGCAAAGGTTTAAAAAACATACCACAGCGCGCCATCTGTCTTGACGTAAATAAAGGTCCGATTATATTTCAAATAATTCTCATTTTTTTTCATATGGACTTAACGCCACGTAGCTCCGCCCAGTCTATTGAATTGTATGAACTAAGGTAATCTCCGATCGCAGAGCCTAAAACTAAATAGTTAAGAATTAGATAATTTAAAAAAATAGTTTCTATGGTGTTTAATCTAATACAAAAATAGAAATTAAATGGTTTGAAAAAATACGTAATTTAAACTGATCGCTTAATTTTATGTCGTCAGTGAGTTTTTTAAGTTTCATTAAATTAGTGTGTCGTTGTCATTAGTGTGTACCTGTTCATTAATAGTAATATCGTATTATCTTCTTATTTCTCGTAAGTATACCTGACAAGTGTGTTCTTTTTATCAGATCTCCTACATCTTTCCAAAAGTCACCCTTCGCCTCTGTCTGACAGATGATAATTCTTTTAGCCATATTTTCCATGACTTTTATGCATAGCTTTATTTAGTAATTAGTTAACGATAAACTGCCAAATATTATGTTTGAGAATAAGAATCCAGTGCAGTGTAACCAAAACTCTGAGACTGGTTTTCGTATTTTTATCATACCAATGTTTTATGTGGTCTTACTCGTGGAGGACAGATTTTTCGTATGCAAAGCAGATTTACCCTATGCGGACTTCGGAGAGTGGGCAAGACCAGTAAGATGGCAAACCATGGTCCAGTATATTATATAGGTACATAATAATAATCATGACCCACACGGGAGAGCTAGCATGGTTCTAGTCTGGAAGCCCGATGTGGCGGGTCAGCTAGTTAAGTGAGACATTTTTTTCTAATGGTAAAAATTCGCCTGCAGTGCTATTAAATAAAATTATCATTTTTTAATATATGGCTACTGCGATGTAATTTGATCTGAAATGATAATTCACGGATAGAATTTAATTTTATCTGACTAATAAAAATGGCAAAAGATTGCATGTTACTTAGCTACCAGAAAAAGAAGTCGCGATTAT
Source organism: Rhyacophila brunnea (assembly GCF_057557595.1). Taxonomy (NCBI): domain Eukaryota; kingdom Metazoa; phylum Arthropoda; class Insecta; order Trichoptera; family Rhyacophilidae; genus Rhyacophila; species Rhyacophila brunnea. The sequence goes on along the minus strand of NW_028232893.1, from coordinate 13,022,413 downwards.
ATTGTTATGATACCGAGTGCTTACAACTCAATAATTCAATTAGAAATTAAAATAAAACCGCTATAAATACACGGAATACTCTTAATTTTACCTACTTGGGGTTCCCCAGAACACCATTTAGGGAACACTATTTTAGAATATCAAACTGCCCTTAACCTTAGCAATAAGTAGGGGGCCTCTTAGATATCCTGGCCTAAGGGCCCGCTACAATCTGTGGAAGGGGGACATGCATATAATCATATTATTAAGGCGATAGTAAAAAAAAAAGAATCTAGTAGTCTAGTAAATAAAAGAAGGTGACAACCCTATATTTCAATTTAATAGTACAGTATGTAGTCTATGGCATCCGGAATTTGTTTCTCTATTACAAAGTAAATAGGCTGTAAGTACATAACGTAATTACATCGTAACTGCCGTTGTTGATCGGGAAAAATATTGAAGTACCTAATAGGCACCACCTATTTATCTCGGGCGGGGTCGCTTATCTTTCTGAAGTGGGCGACCTTTATGTAAATGATATACAACAGATACGGTAAACCTTTTTAGCCACATAAATAATCTAAAGTACATTACAAATTTAAGAATAATAAGTAAGTATTATGTTAGTATTTATTGTCAAATTTAATGTATTATTTCGTGTTAAATAAATAATTATACCTGAACAAATTGCACCGCAAGCGAATTTTGTTATCAATTTATATGAGTGAATTAGTAGCAAGTGACAATACTGTAGAGCCAAGCCATATATATGTGTATATTCGTTGGAGGTACCAAATAATGTAGGATAATTTGGCGCCGTTGGCTGGACGCCATTGGCTAATTAACGAGACAAGTAGACGATGGACAACTGGGTGCCGCATACATGAACGAAATGCACGAAAAATAGCTAATGTTGCGATTGGAACTGGTAATTAGACCATCAATGGTATTATAAAGTATACATCGAGATATACAGTACCTAGTTTTAAAATCTTAGTGATGGTGTCTTTTAAAATTGCAATTTAAACTACAGTAATATTGTGCATTAATCTTTAAGAATTGTTCGATAGTTCACAAATTGTGCACACCTTAGAAACTTTAGTTTGGCACAATGTATTGCAAAACCTTTCAATATGTCGACCAAACGATATACAAGATTGCGTAATATTATCATAATGTAACAATATTAAATTTTATTATTCGGCCATATTCGCGTCTTAGTTGGAGCACATGGACACCACGCGGTGCCTCCAATCGTCGCCAGCCAGTCTTCTTGCATCATTTCAAGTTATACTAGCATCCCGTAACTCTACCGTATACACTCTATAGATAGTGTTAAGCGGCCTTTCAGGACGCCGGAATAAGGTTGACTTTGCATCTACATCAAGTGGCCGAGCCAGGTCCAATGTTACCTCTTCATATTCACTTTCAATTCTAGGTCATGCCAGCATTGTAACTCCGCCATATATACTCTGTAGATAGTATTTAGTGTACTTTCAGGATGCCAGAATCCGGTTGGAACAGGAAAGCCAAGTCTTCAATTCTTCTTCATTCGCGTGATGAGAGGCTGCTTGTTGCGTTCTTGTATCTCCTCGTTACTCCTAAAAAAGTCATATCACCGCACACCCAGTATACGTCGCAAACATATGTTCTCAAAGATCAGTATAGCATTCGAGAAATTTGCAGCATCGTATGGGGAGCGGGATAGTCCCGACTCCTCTGTAGACTCATCCATTTCAATTCGTGACACTCAGTATGCGGGTACACAGGGCGTTTAACGTCAGCGGACAGCAGAGCCAGTCTAAAAACAAAAAAAAATCTTTCTTAACTTTTTTCTTTAAGCACTACAGTGCATGGTTGCAGCATCAGTCCCGTGCGGCTCCGTCTCGAGACGGAATGAGCACTTAAAATCACTTCTTTCAGACACATTTAAAGCGTCATGGAAAGCGGCCGTGCATATCCACGGCTGTGCATATATAACGGGTGGTGGTGGGAATTTTAACGTAGCTCAGTATATGGTTGCTCTGAGCCTTCGTAAAGTGCCATAATTTTCTACCGCAAAGTAGCACAGTCTAAATGCAAGGGTCGAATAGGCGGAATTTTGATGTATGCAATAGTCAATTATTATAATAAAAATATTTTAGGCTTTCTTTTTCTATAATATGCATATTTACATAGTGTAAAGTAACATGACTCGCTACCATAAAGTTGTACCGTTATAATGCAAGCATTAAAGCAGAATTAAACCCATTAATCAATAAAAAATAATTTCTACGCGAATAAAATAATCAATTTTAAGTAGGTACTTCCTCATGCCGTTTATTTTCAATCGCTGACACAATCAGTGGTGTCCGTAATGGATAAGAATCAAAAGTGAGGGGGGCTTATTATTTACCTTCGAAGGCCGCTGTTGTGACCTGCCGTAACGTCATAAGTAATATCATTCCACAAATTGAGATCGTAAAACACCGGCACAACTGGATAATTGAAATTGCTAAGTGATTGACATGACTAATGACTACTGTATTATGCATAGATGTTATCTTTTTTAAAGTAATATTTCTTTATCTAGTATCAGTTTAGATTTTAGTTGCATTCCTGAGTGCGCTAATTTTTTTTCTTCCTTGATAATATGTTATAAGAATAATTGCAACTTAAAGTTCAAACAAATTAAAACAAATTGCTATCATTTGCATCTGTTAATAAATCAATTAAGCATATTAGTTATAAATAACTTTTGTCTTTCATTCGTTTTCTAATGACAAAGGATCATTGAAAGGTAATTAATCAATACTCCTTGACCCGTATAGCAACCCATTTCTATATATTATATAATTAGTATGTAATATAATATACATATTGACATAAATTAGAACTAACGATCTTAATCGATATCAAACCTTTCGATCAAGCAGTTAACAATTAATAATCGTTCAATTGAATAATCGTTCATTGCATACTGTGGTTGTTTGCAATAGATATGAATAGTGAATGAATGTGTTAGCGAAAAACTGGAGACCGAGAAGAGCGAAGGGAGCTTTATCCAGCAGTGGATCGACCCCAGCTGATGATGATGATACATATCAGTGGCGAAGGGTGAGGATAGGCTGTTAAGATCCGACATAAGTAAATAGTGCATATTATAAAACTTTGTCAGTTAGGTATTTGTTTTCGTTGAACTGTGAGTAGGTACAAATTGCAGATTGTATTAGTTTGATTTTAAAACTTAATTAAACCCCACATAAACCAATCCAAGATAAGACAACAGTCAATAAATATTCATCTATCTATAAAATATGTACAATTCTGCCTTTAAATAATACATAATTTTGGATATTTTATAAACAGAAGAATATTATGGTTTGGTTTAGATAGGGGGCAACATGAATAAAAAAAATGACCAACAGCATCTGGAATTTGTATTCTTAGTATAATGAAAACAAATAAGTATGATTGACAAAGCTTAGTGTGAATTATTTATGTCGGATCTTAACAGCCCACCTCCACCCTTCGCCAGTGATACATAATTATATATAACCATACTCATCGTCTACAAAGTCGAAACCGAGACGTTATCAAAGGAACGGACAATAAGAAGATTGGAGGTTTTCAAGATTTGGCTGTATCAGCGTATCTTGAAGGTACCATGTAAGTGGCTCAATATTCAAGGTATTGGAGATCTAATATGAGTGTCTCTAGATAAGGATATGTACTGCAAGTTGGTTACCAACCTTTTACACCAAAACAAAAAGTTTGTAGGATATAAATCTATATGGAAAAATATTAGAAAAAAAATATGTCCGATCCTAATAAGATCATAATTATGAGCCTCCACAGAGTAGAGATTTATACAGATTTTGTTTTTACCAAGAAATGGATGTCATCCACTTGTTCAACCTATTAGGTCCATACTCAGACTCATACACAAATTGAAAATCAATATTATGTGTATTTGCCAGACCCAGGATTCAAACCTGGGACCCACGACATTATATGACGACGATTAAGGACTATCGTAAAAATAATATAATAAAAATAATAATAAAATCATTATACTTTAGCAAAGTTGAATTTAATATAATTGCATTGAGAAAAGCTTTACAAGTGATAAATTAAAAAAATATATTAAATTTAACACCATCTATACAATGGCAGTTAAAGTATTTTACATCTGCCAAAAATACTAAAATAAATATCTCACGAATATTATAATTATCATTCTTATCTAAATGAAATTCGATATTTAAAATAAAACTATCAATCGAATTTTGTGAAATTGTTAATTTATTTGATAAAAAAATATTTTAGCTTCATTATAAAAAAAATAATATAATGTTTCAAAAATATTCTGCATTATCAATTTATATCGCTTCATACTATGCAAGTCAATTAGGTATCATTGGAATTTTATTGATCATTATTTTCAAAATTGGATCAATGCCATATGAAATTATAATATTATAAAATTCTTTTAATGCGTAGGAATTTGTTAAATAATGATAGTCAGAATGTAAACTAAAATTACCGATAAATGCTATAGGTACCTATAACTCAAAGTCATTCTTTAATTATTTTAATGTTGTGACATAATGGTTTTTAATCAGTAGATTAAAAATAAACATTGTTATATTCTCATTCGGCACCAGGAAATATCCTCTGTACTGGCTCTGACAATACAAATTGGATTCAATTCTAGGATATGTTTTTCATACCCGGTATTCTAAGCCGGGTCGCACATATAAACTAGTCTCGAGTACAATACGTCGAATTTGACGATGTAACTTTTTGAGCCTTTTCAAAACAACACGTCATGTACCTATTTCAATATAATGCCGCACATAGCGTGATTGCAAACATTATTGGTTGTAAAATATGCCTGCTGTCACATGCAACAGATTTGGAACTACACAGCAGGAATCTTGCTTGTGTGTATTTCAAAAAGTCACCGCTTTCGCACATAGATTCTATACTATTTTACAGCGCACGAGTCGCCTTCCAAGCTAATCCATTAGTACATACACATGATCGCCGCATGACTGTAGAGGGCTCGTAAATGTAAAATCACAAAAGAGTAAAAATGTCAATTAATGGCGATTATCATAATCAAATGATATTTCAGGTTATAAAATATCCTTCAAACAATTCGAATACTATGCATTCGTATATTTCTAACTGATAATGAATGCACCCAATACTTCTGACAATACAAATCACTGTTTTTTTGTCAAATGTACAATAACGTTTATCTGTGGTGACATGAGGTTGCGTCATATGCACGGGAAAGGCTTGAAATATAGTTGGTCGTAGCTGCCAGGAATGCTTTATGGTTTTCTTGGTGTCGAGTCAAATTTCAGTGAGCACTACGCCTTAATTTTCTAGTAGATTGAATCTGATTTTAACGAATAATAATTGTTACGACCAACTCAACAACAAAAGAATACCCATGAGTGGGTTCGACCCACCGGGTTTTTGAGTAATAAAGTAAAGTTATTCGATTTTTTACCTTATTAAAGTGATATTAGTCAATTTAAATAGAAATAATTACAAGATAAAAAGAACTTTTTATATACGACGTTTTTAAATTCTGTTGAACCATATAAACTTGACTTGACTAACTTAAACGATCAAATAAAATTTGTACTTGATATGTCATATTGATTTCCATAGTAACGCACGTAGTTGCTAGGACCCCAGACCAGCAACCAATAATGGTGTCGAAATAACTTTTCATACAAAACAGAATTAACTGAAAATGAAAATGCATTGGCATTGTGTTCTGATATATTCTAAAAGTTTCAAATGTTTAGCTAGTCGGAAAGTTAGTTAAAAATCGATTGCATGATTTGTACCGGACAAAGAACCACCGGACAAATAAGAAGACGAGCTAAGAAAAACGTTGTAAAATCGAATGAATTTCTAACAAAATTATTCTAACACTTGTCTTATTTTGAGTGCCTACCAGTATTGTCGACCGTATAGTACAGTATTACAAAAAAATGTAAAATATTATAATTTGACACCAAATATGACAAAAATACTCTAATTTAGTAGGATTGAAAATGAAAAATGTTCTGGTATTAAAGTTTTTCCAGAAGTACTATATTTTTTACACCTTTGTACTATAATCAGCATAGAAAAATATGGTAACATTGATGTCTGTATAAATAACAATTAATTAGTTGTAATTCATGGAAATAATATTGATATTGTTATTAAATGTGCTTTAAATTTTAATTAAAATGATGTTTTCTTCATGCGATGATAACTTTAAAATCTATGAAACTCAAATATGTTTTCAAGGAGTCTAGTTTCTAATATGCGTGGCCTGTACATGGTGACGTGCACTAATTAGAAATCGATACATAGCAAAAAAAAAATATTTAATTATTATCTATAAACCTAAAATGCCAACGATGGCTGAGCGGTTAAAGCGTTTGCTTCTAATCTCGTGGATTCCAGGTTTGAATCCTGGGTCTGAAAAATATACCTAATTAGTATGGAGCTAATAGGTTGTGGACCCAGTGGCTAACATTATATTTCTCATAAAAACAAAAAAAAAAAACAGTTAATACAAACCTCTATTCTGTGGTGGCCCATAATAATGATCTTATTAAGATCGGACATATTGATAAAAAAACTTGAATTATTCGTGTTTATAATTAATCACACAGTAGATAATTTTTTTTTGTTATTTTACATGAAACACGTTCTTTAATTTATTATAGGTGCAAGCATATACGAGTTACGTTGTTACCTACTAATAAATAACAAAATTAATAGATGGTCTTTTCAAAGGTGTTAAAGAAAGCGCTACTGATTTAATGTATATTTTAATGTATCAGTTTTGCATCTGCAAATATGTACCTATATAAAGTGATACATTTTAGGTGACAAATCTCATAGTAGTAAAATTGAAAGTCAAAAGTATTTTTCGTTTTTATATATTTCGTATTGCTTTTATCACAAGTTGACTATCAAATAAAAGAAAACAGAGCAAAGCAGAATAATAGATACTATAGAAAAGAATCAACAAAAAAAATCATACAAAAAATTAAATCAATAGAAAACAAAAGTTTGTTAACATAATAATATATATAATTATATATATATATATACTCGTAAGTGAAAACGAAACTTATCGTATGGCAGTGAAATACGTAATATACATAAACATATTTGCATATAAGAAATATAATATACATCATGAATATTTATATACATGCGCAAGAACCATGCGTTGGACTCGTATGTTTACTTTAAAATCAGTCGAATAACAATCTGTCGGTCGTAGTTTGGGAATTGGGTCGATTACCATCCTCCATGGGCGTATCCGTAGTGGTCAGCTCCGTGGGAAGCAGCGGCGACGGCGGCGTAGTGCTGGATCTTGGCGTGAGCTACCTCAGGGGTATCATGGGGAACCTGGGGAAGGACAGCGTGGTGGACAACTGGGGCCCATGCTCCGTGAGAGGCACCGGCGGCGGCTGAGTTGTAAGCGGCGAAATGGGCAGCCTTGGCGTGGGCAACTTCGACGGTGTCTACGACGCGACCGTCATGACCAAGAGGGGCAGCTCCGTAATGGTAACCAGCTCCATAGTTGGCATAAGCAAGAGGGGCATAGGCTCCGTGGGCATAACCTCCATGGGCATAAGCTCCGTTGGAAGCGGCGGCATGGGCGGCGAAGTGAGCGGCTTTAGCGTGGGCAACATCAGCGGTGTCAACGACGCGACCGTCATGACCGATTGGGGCACCTCCGTAGTGGTAGGCTGATCCGTATTGGGCATAAGCGAGTGGGGCATAGGCTCCATGGGCATAACCTCCATGGGCATAAGCTCCGTTGGAAGCGGCAGCGTGAGCGGCGAAGTGAGCGGCTTTAGCGTGGGCGACTTCAGCGGTGTCTACGACGCGTCCATCATGACCGATGGGGGCACCTCCGTAGGCATAAGCGCCTCCGTAGTGTCCAGCGTATCCAGCATATCCGGTGTTGTATCCCCATGCTCCATGGTCTTGGGATTCGGCCAAGCCTTCTCCTCTCCATTGTCCATCATCATTTCCGTGGCTGTAGACGCCGCCGTAGTGTCCTACGAGGTAGTTTCCGTTCCAGTCTCCCAAATCCTGAGATTCGGCGAGTCCCTCTCCTCTCCATTGACCATCATCGTGTCCTACCCATGATGCTGACGCAAAAACGGCCAAGCTCAGGAAGGTTGCTACGATCTATAAAAATAAAACATATTATTTAATAAACACACATATTATTAGATCTTTTTGTTTATAACTTAAGAGGCTTTTGGCATACTCTAAAATGAAATTACACTAATTAATTTGTTATGAACGTTTACATTACAAAAAGAATGTGAATTATTAAAATTGTTTCAAATTATTTATGTAAAGACTATTTTAATTTCACACAATTAATAATTCATTGTCATAATCAAATGCAAATTAAACCTCACAAGGGCTTTATATTCATAATACCACGCTTAATTAAAATAACAAATTCACATATTATTAATATTTTGAATACCTATTTAAAAGTAATAATTTATTATCTAACAGCACTTTTACAATGAATATTGATCAGAACCAGTTTCACTGCTCCAATTATTATAGGGACAATTATAATATTAAATTAAGTATAAATATTAGGTAAAATAAATACACTTTCTTTTGAACCCCCAAAGTATAAGATTTAAAAATCAAATTGAAAAAATGATTTATAATTATTTTAAGTTTTTGTTTAGCACACTTTGAAAGTTATTTTGTTAATATTTTTAATAAAATGTTTATTAATTTAACGTTTTAATTTTTAAATATTAAATTTTATAAATTATGAACTATTTGTTTATGATAATAAAATAAAGTTAATATTGAAGACGACACTTTATATTAGAGAAAAATCACCCTTTAAATTAAAATATTTTTGATAATTTACGTTGTAGTATAATAAAACTATATTTTATATTTTCATTTGGTTTTTTTTTAATATTAAATAATATATATTGCATTATGTGTTCTTTAATTTTATAGCAAGTGTTGTTATGAAAAATAAATAAATAATAATAAATTTGAATCCACAAGGGCGTAGTTAATTAAAAATCAATTCCGAGAGTGCGTTTAATAATGTGTACTGACCATGAATTTCATGTTGAATTATTGTTTAACTTGTGATTGCAAATCAAAGCCTTTTCTTGTTGAAAACTGCTTGTGGTCCGTGGAGGCATTCCGCGGGCTTTATATCCTAAAATTCGACCACATACCACTTCACATATGGAGGGGGCTGCTTATTTTGCATTTCACACTTTTTATGTCAATGTCACATTCGTACAAAAATAACTCGTCTATAAATCCGGACGTATTAAAGAAATTTTTATAATTACTCGTAAAAATCACTTACGATACGATGTTAAAAAAATTAAGTTACTCAGACACCTTAGTATAATCAACCCGATTATTTTGAAGTGATAATTACATACATTATGAATATTTTCAAAGTTGCTGTAGATTTTTATTATAATAATTATTTTTTATTGTGATACTTACATAGTATCACTAGTTGCTCTGATTTTAAATTGACTTCAATTATAAGTATGTAATACTATTCTAATTTATTTATTTTGCATTCAATACTAAATACACTAGTATTATTAGAAATTTTAATATATTTTATGGGTTTGAATTTTTAGTTGAAATACATTGTATTATTAAATTAAAACACAATACATGTATTTTTTTATTTAGAAAAAAGAGTATTACGGCATTACAGCGATTGGCCAATGCGCCATAATACATAATAAATACGAAATTATAAAAATATCTGAATTACAAATAACAACTAATATCTATAACAAGAAAGTAGAAAAGACAGCATGTGTTTATGTAAATATTAAAGAAACATGATAATATATACAATTATAAATTTAATTTAATCTATTTAACACGTCCACAAACATTATGTAGTTAATAAAAAATATATCAACCTTAATGGTGCCATCAAATAAGTTAATCGCACGATACACAGCATCATGAAACATAACATCTGTCCTGCGACGAGGTATCTTAAAGACCGTAGAGTTAAATGCTTTAAAAGAGCAATCACTCTTCGGGTGGACAGGGATTGCATTGATAGCATACCCAGAAGAAAACGAGTCGGGAAATTCATTTTATTATCATTGTCATAAGGAAAGAACCCGTATGTTCTTAAGTAGAGAAATCTAAGAAATCTATTGTGGACTCGATCCAACTTAATTGTGTGGATGGATCTATTAGGACTCCAAATAATGCTGGCATATTTAAGAATACTCAACACAAATGATACTATACGTGATAATGTACGTAGCACTCGGACGTTTTTGAATGATTTTGAAGTGGAATGAAAGAAAAAATGGAATGTAGTACTCATTCCATTTAGTTTAAAATAAGTGGAATAAAATTAGTATTGCAACTGTGTTTTGTTATAATTAAGATGTTATTTCACCTGGAAAAGCCTCCGAAACATAACGATTAGACAAAATGTTGAACCGAATAAAAGTTAGTTAATTTTCTGACGGAATTTTAAAATAGGTACATTAGATACTTAGGTTGTTGGATATCTGCAAGGATGTTACTTGATTATTAGATAAAGACTCAAATGACAATTGGAAGGTATGATTTCGAATACCAACTTGAACTTTGCAGTTAAAAATATCCCTTTGAGGTGGACGAAACCGATCCATATATTAATTAATAAATTGAAATAAGTACGATAAAAATTTGCGCTTATTAAATAAAATTATTAATATTTTATATTCCACCATAAATAATTGACTTCTCTTCTTCTTCGACGGCGCTACATCCCAGGGTAGGATTTGGCCTCCTCCACAACCGCTCTCCACTCACTCCGGTCTCTCGCCACACTTCTCCAGTTACCGGGTCTTCCTAGATGAAGCCAGTCTACTTCTACTGCGTCAGCCCGTCTCCTTCTTGGACGGCCTCTGGGTCTCTTCCGTTGGGGTAGCCACTTTGTCATGATCCTTGGCGCTCTAACTTCAGGCATTCTCTCCACATGTCCCACCCATCGTAGTCTTTGGGACTTACAATGTCTTATGATTATTTGCTGTTTATTCAGCTCTTCCAACTCGTGGTTCATTTTTATTCTGTAGTTCCCATTTTCCAACGTGGGTCCAAAGATTTTGCGGAGTATTTTGCGCTCGAAGACAGCTAATTTGTATTCCTCGTTTTGAGTTAAGCACCAAGTCTCACAGCCATAAGTGACCACTGGCCTTATAATTATTTTATAAATTAGAAGTTTACTTCTTTGGCCTAGTATTTTCGACCCCACCAGTTACTTGCAGGCATGCCAGCATTTATTCCCGGAAATAAGGCGGATTTTTATCTCTCTGCTGTCTTATTTTGGGTATTTAGGCTGGATCCGAGATACGTGAACTTATCCACCCCTTCATATGCATGCTGTTCTATGTTTATATTCTGTAGCGGTACCTGATCGCGTGTGCTGACCATATACTTAGTTTTTGACTGGTTTATTTGCAGCCCAGCGTTTTCTGCTTTTATTTTCATAGTGCCACCATGGTCGATCATCCTCTGTTTAGATCTGCTTGTAATTACTATGTCGTCAGCATAAGCGCACATATGCGTTGTACTGTTATCTACCCATCCTCTTATGTTGGTTTCACGAGCTATGGATTCCACCACAAGGTTAATAATAAATAATTGACAGTTAACATAATAAAAAAATATGTATTTTTTAGCCGTATTATGTTATGTAATATAAAACATGTTAAATTCCCGAAGAGGTTTAGTGATTAGACGAATGATCCTTATTGTAAAACAGATGTTTTTAATGAAAGCCTAATCTCAGTTATATATTATTTACATACAGAATACGTTATAAACAATATATTATACTTTTATTTGTGGAGCGACGAATCCGGGTAGCTTAACATTGTACACATGGTGGTACAATACAATACATTTGAGCGACACATAGTAGGCCTGCGCATTCAGATGTCACTTAGAATGTCGAAGAACTCAAATATGCCATTGCATTGGTGAAGACAGAAGAGCTCGATAAAACCCTAGAGTCAATAATAATGATTATTGTTAGAAGAATTTCGACGTAATAGTAACAACACCTGTGATATCTAGGCACATGACACGCTTTGCGATTAATAGGCCAAGCTTCGAATCCCAAGGGAATCAAATTACAAAATATCAAAATTCTCATATGACAATAAATTATATTAGTTTTGATACAAAAGATTATGCCTGAATACATTAGTTAAGCAAGCATGATGTTTATCACTTAGATGGATATATACATATAAAAAAAATATGTAACCCACATTTTTTTCATTATAAAAAGTGGCTCGGCTACATGCTACGAATGCTTTAGTTAGAGAATCCAATCTATCTTTCGTTATCTTCAAGGCCGCTAACAACTGTCAACGGGATGTATACAGTAGACCAGTGCTTTGCAACTTTTTCTCACCCACGGCACACCAAAGGTCTTCCCAGAATTCCGCGGCACACCGCACGTAAAACAATTTATACACCAAAACATGGACCCCACATCGTGGTTTTCATCGATAGTTTTTATTAACCGAAATTCCAAAAATAATCAATGGAATATCGGCGAAGTTCAGTTTTAGCGTCCCGTCATTTATCAATTCAACAAATTCCTCTCGAATTTATAGGAAAAGCGCTTCTATAGAATTTTTGGCAATGGTTGCAAAAGGGTTTCGTATCCAGTCGCATTGATTCTATGAAAGTACTGATGAAATTTCTTTGCTGCAAAGTTAAACGTTTTTGAGACGGATCCAAAATTGATTGCTTGTTTTCAATGGTGGTCTGGTAGTTCCTTCGGAACATTTGTAGAGATCCTTCTGCCAAAGTTCGAGTTTATTTTTGAATTCTGCTAATTTATCAGAGCACGTCAATATATTTTCATTCTGACCTTGCATTGTTTTATTAAGTTCATGCAGGTGCTCAAATATATTATCATCCACATACGCAAATTTGGCTTTTGCACCGCGGCACACCTAGCATCGTCTCACGGCACACCGGTTGCGGAGCACTGCAGTAGACTATAGAGATATGGGACGCTGGCATTACTCATAAAGACTAGTTTCCAATAAGGACTCTCGGAAGTACCCTGTGATATCCATAATATTCTTCAAAATAATATTGTATACTTTCTATTAAAGTTTAATTGATGTTTAATTATTTCAATATAGTTTAAATTGACTTTGTTCTTTTGTGACTTATTAAATCCTATTATAATATAATATGTACAGACAGCCAATGTTATAAAAATGGAGAGTTAATTAATAAAGATGTTATATCTAAATAATAATATATTATATCTCAGAAAATACATAATTTAAATAATTACAAGATAAAAAGAACTTTTTATATACAACGCTTTTAAATTTTCTGTTGAATCATATAAACTTGACTTGACTAGCTTAAACGATAAAAAAAATGTATTTGATAGAAATAATACTGAAATGTCATTTTGACACTCATATTGATTTCCATAGTAACGTAAGTGCATATTAATAATTTAGTTGTTAGGACCCTAGCAACCAATAATAGTGGATTGGATTACGGATTTCTTCCAAAATACTTTTTCATACAAAACAGAATTAACTGAAAATGAATTCAATTCTACTTAAAAATGACTAAAAGTATTTTAAAAAAATGCATTGGCATCGTGTTCTGATATATTCTGAAAGTTTAAAATGTCTAGCTAGTCGGGAAGTTACTTAATCGATTGCAAGATTTGTACCGTACAAACAACCACCGGAAAATAAGTAAAAACGTTGTAAAATAGCTCATAAAACATACAAAATAGTAGAAGAATCTTAGAAAAATGTATATACCAATGGAATTCTTGGTAACACTTTCCAAATGACTGCTCTTGTTCTTGAACTAGCGGTCGGCTTATGACTCATGTGATTTGGATGTTCCTATACCAAACGTCATCAATCTGTAGGTTTTCTTATATATTTCAAAAGTATGTATTTTCAATAAAAATAATTGAACATTCTAATATCTTGTGTATATTATACAGGTATTCAACAAATAAATACTAATTCAAAAATATATTTACGTATCACGATAACTTTAACTCAACTCGATGACTCCCAGTTGTTAACTGTCATAAACCACGAGCGGTCATTATGACGTTTGTGATAACGAATCATGGCACCCTATGCCAACTGAATAAACCGTAGCTTTTAGGCTTATATTATCAATAATAATACTGAATATACAGTGGTATTATTTTTTTCAGAAAAAAAAAACAATAACGGTCCATGAAACCCGTGGTCAGATTTAAGATGAAACTTTTTTGAAGTTATACTTCTTTTGGCACGTTTGGTAAATCAGATCAGAGTGTATTTTTGGCGTGTGACATGTAACACATAATTTATTTTTTCACACGAAAAAAATCGTACTCGATTGGATTCGAACCACCGATTGTTCGGTTATCAGCTGAACGCACTACCTTTACGCCACAGTATCATAATGCAATCGTGACGATTATACAGTATAATATTATTATAGTTTAGAATTGTTCCGTTACCTGGGCAGCGAATTTATTATTGTCAGCCATTTGCAATTCCTTACGTTAGCAAACGATTAAACGCCAGTTGGTACTTAAAAAAAAAACAACGAGAAACCATTATATAATTTAGTAATATAATTTAAAGTGTATAGAAATAAACCAACGGCGTTCCAATAAGCGGTCCTTTTTCTTGAGTGTGTAATTTAACAAGATAATTAAGAGCTAGTCAAAGAATCTAGTTTATCGCAAGTTTTGTTTTTGTTTTGTTACGCCAAAGAAGTACCACTTCTAACGCGCGTACATAACATACACATACCATTTTTTTTTTCAATCACTAGAATAAATATTCAACAATGTCTTTAATTTTATTTGTAATATCGAACTTGACTGTAATGTAAATAGAGTCTTGAACAATCAAACTTTGGTTCGTTTTGTTCCACATTTTGTTTATAACTGTCATTAATTCTTCCTTTGTGATACTTATTTTGCGATTAAAGAAATTTTCATTATTTTGCAATGATGCAAAAGCTAAAATAATTAAAATCGCCAATCATCTACAGTGCTGTAAGTGTGTCATTATTGAGCAACTAACTGCTTCTATGTTTTCAATTTCATCATTTTAATATTGGATTCGTTCATTTTAAGACCCATGGTTCTATTGGGGGTGTAGTTCTTGTGTTTGTCAACACTACCCCCGTTAATATTGTATATTCAACCCTTAAAATATAGATACATGTTCAGACAGGTTGCTATTAGATGTGTCAATGTGATATTATATTGGTCTTTACAAAAGGAAACGCGCGTGAGTTTATATCGTTTTGTATTTTTGGTATTTGTGCCGCAGATGCCCGCATGAGCTTTTGTGATTTTTTTTAACGAAAACAGTTTATTCCATGTAGACAATTATATTAAATATCTTTTTTTGTCGGTCCAGATGCTTTTCGATCCAATAATTGTTAATTGAAAATTTAAAATTTTCATACATTTTGATGCATCATTATCACAAACTAAGATGTATTAGGTTATATTAGGTTGGAGTAGGTTAGGTTAGGTTAGGTTTGGTTTGGTCTAAAAAGAAAGTTATAAACTCTCATGCGGGCATCTACGGCATATTTACCGTATTTTTTTTATAAAGCACAATTACACTTATGGTGATATCACATGGCATGATGCACAAAAGCATATTAATCTATAATGTACACATACATGTTTATAATGACACTTTTAACTTAATATTTTAGGAAAGACGAATGCTTCATAATACGAGGGTGGGTCAATAAGTCCTTAGAAAAGCCGACAGGTGGCGCGACTAGTACTGTAAGCGGTTTGTTTTCATGCAGCGGCACTACCGATTCAGTATGCTGCGAAGTTTCAATCAGATTGGTCGGGTTGTTGTTTTTTATTTTCGTACATTTAAAAAAAAAATTTGCTTGTTTACAAAAATGGAGAAAATTGAGTTTAGAGCTGTTATTAAACATTTGAATATAAAAGAATTAACAGCAAAGGAAATATAAAATGAGTTGGATTTAGTTCACGGCATATCTGCTCCTTCACTTGCAACTATTTATAACTGGTTAAATGAATTTAAACGTGGTCGTACATCAACAAAGGATGAACCACGCTCAGGACGTCCTGTAGAGGTGACTACACCAGAAATGATCAATAAAATCCACGATATGGTGTTAAGTGACCGAAGATTAAAGTTGAGTGAGATAATTGAGGTTACAGGGATCTCAAAAGGTAGCGTCATTTCTATTTTACATGACAAATTGGGCATGAAAAAAGTTTCTGCAAGATGGGTGCCGCGTTTGCTCACAGTCGACAATAAACGCAATAGGGTGGTGGCCTCTAAAGCCCTGTTGTCGCTCATGCAACGCAATCCGGATGAATTTTTTCGTCGCTTTGTGACTGTAGATGAAACATGGATACACCACTATACTCCCGAGACGAAAGAACAGTCAAAGCAGTGGATTGCGAAAGGCGAACCATGTCCAAAGAAGGCGAAAACCGTAAAATCAGCTGGTAAGGTTATGGCTACTGTATTTTGGGATGCACGTGGAATTATTTTCGTTGACTATTTGAAAAAAGGAAAAACAATAACAGGGGATTATTATGCATCTTTATTGGACCAGCTAAAAAACGAAATTGAAGAAAAACGGCCTCATTTAAACAGGAAAAAAATCCTCTTTCATCAGGACAATGCCCGTGTTCACACATGTTTACGATCAATGGCTAAAATTGAAGAATTGAAGTTCAAATTCGTCGACCACCCACCGTATTCGCCAGATTTAGCCCCCAGTGACTTTTTCCTTTTCCCAAACTTAAAAAAATGGCTAAGTGGACAACGTTTTTTTTCAAATGAAAAAGTCATCGATCGGACAAATGCTTATTTTGAGGACCTTCCGAAAACTTATTTTTCTGACGGTTTAAAAAAAATTGAGAAACGTCTAACCAAGTGTATTGAGCTCCAAGGAGATTATGTTGAGAAATAAAAAAAAAATACAAAAATAAAAACTGTTTTAATGCTTTTTTCTAAGGAATTATTGACCCACCCTCGTATCTACATTTTGAAACTCTTTTGACAACTGACGTTTTTTGTCTATGCTCATTTTTAGAGCAGTTGTAGAGTTAGTTAAAACCTTTACAGTGCTGCTTTCTACCTGTAGACCTTTTATAATTGGAAACATTTGCAATAATCATTATTAAGTTGCATTTCTAAGGTTGAAGTGTTTCTTTGCTCCATGTATATTCTATAGAGATACCTTCTATATAATATTATACACTTAATTGCATTGAAATAATAATGTTATTCTAACGACGAAATTACTTAATTGTCCTATTTAAGCCTTAAAAATATTCATTATATACTGGTCTGATCTTTAAAATTTTACAACAGTTATCAATACTCAACCTCTTTGTTCATTTAGCCATTATGTTATAAATGTATCAAAATGCACTCACTAATACTAATTAACCAAGTTGTTCTCAAGGAATCCGGATTTAATTCTTTGGTACAGCATTTCAAATATACTTTAATTGATTCAAATTATTTATGACATGCTGCGGTCTAAATTTCAAATGTGACTAACCATAAATATTCAGGATTTCAGTTACTAATAACTGTTTCAAAACAAAAGAAAAACATCAGTTCTCATAAGCAATAAAAAACTGGATTATATATGAATATAATAATTGGACTAATATCAAGGTTAAATCTTTTATTTTGTTTCAGGATACTCTTAATCATCGCAAGCTGTGATATAAATATTTGTCAATGGCGAAGGGTGGAGGTAGGTTATTCAGATTCAATATAAGTAGTGCATACTAAACTTTGTCAGTCAAATATAATATTTGTGTTCATTGAACTAAGCTATAGTGTAGATAGTGTTTGTTAGTTTATAAACCCTGCCTCAAAAAATATTTATTTATCAATGAAATATCTGAAATTACGCAATTTAACCATAAATCATTATAGATATTTTATAGATAGAAGAATATTTTTTATCGATTATGGTTTGGTCTGGGCAAAGCTGAATGCAAAAAAAACTAATCAAGACCATCTGTAATAATATTATTATGTATTCTTAATTCAACGAAAATAGATAAGTATGACTGAAAATGTGTGCACTATTTTTGTCGGATCGCCCATAGCATACATAATCTATTATGGTTTGGTTTGGGCAGGGTTTAGTTAAACTTTAAAAACAAACCAGTACCATTTGCAATTTGTATTCTGAGTTCAATTATAGCAAATAAGTATGCCTGAAAAAGCTTAGTTGTTTAGTATGTACTATTTATGTTGGATCTTAACATTCTACCTCCATCCCTCGCCACTAATATATATACAGTTGGATGAAGACATACTTTAGCTTACTTAATTTCTCCTGTTACATATTTTTGCCAATTCGTCAATGTCTTTTGGACACGTAGGACCCCTCAAATTTGTCCAGTGATTGTTAATTCTCCACGTAATACGTCTAGATTATTGTCCTAGGATCAAATTAGTGACATATATTACATCTATTACGGACCACAACACTGACGATTCAATAAAGTAATCAGTATTGTTGAATCGGTAGCCATATAAAAAAAATATATTCTAAAACATAGTTTAATCCAGTTTTCACATTACATCTGTCAGATATTATCATTATCAATTTACAATATATTATACATAAAGAATGACTTATTTTCAATGCCTCTGTGGATGAATCTGAAAAGTTATATTTCATTTTACATAATCAATACGTATTTAAAAACATTTAAAAGCTTTTGAAGTTAAAAAATAAGCTTTCAATTTAGAAAAAAAACTATATAAAATGTGCATTCTTTAAAAGCCAGTCTTTTATTTTAAACATCGTGTTCAGTATTGATTTTAAATTAAATTATTTGTTATTTGATTATATTCTGCTCACTTTTTTTACCTATACCCGCGATGGTCAAGCGGTAACATGTAGGGTTATAAAATCACAAGTGTCTGATTTAAATCACGGGTCTGGAAAATTCACATGCTGTTTTGTCCAATGTGTGCTTGAATCTAGTCAACTTTTACTTAAATAAAAATCTCTTAAAATAACGTATAATCTTTCGAGGCCCATATTATGCTTCTTTTAATATCAAACATGGTAATTTACTTTTCTTTTTTGTCTCAAATACTCAGATTGTCAGTATCATAATTAGTATTGCACTGTTTATTAATTTTTGGTAGTAGTCGTAATGTGCATGTATTTTCTTCGCGCATTTCATATATCTGTGCGGTACCCAGATGTCCATCGTCTGGCTGTCCTGGCGTCCAATCAGCGGCACCGAATCATTCTCGACTATAAATAGTTCTATAAAGTAGAGTTACAGATTATCGCTATGGGTTTAAACCCGGTTATATTATTGTATTTGTTGTAATGGTGATTACAAATTTAAACCCATCTTATAATATAAAAATATTTGGTACAAGTCGGTTATTCTGGATACAGCGGCAAACGCATTTTGAAAATAGCCGATATACTGGAATATTTGTTATAATAACTTAACTTAACCTAACCTAAACTAACCCAAACTACCAAATAATCCAGTATATCGGCTATTTTCTATCGGATATCGGCTATCAGATTGCGGGTCGCGAGTGCAAATGAGGCATGTCAAACCAAATATAATTTGTCATATAAATACAACATGTGTCCATTTAATGTTCTGTTTATTGTTTTATCAGTAACAATAATAATATATTTATTGACATGTTTTCTTTTTAAAGTAAATGGGTAACGTTTTATGTCATCTTTACACGATTTAAGAATTATTACGGCCGTCACCATCACGAAGCAAAATGACGTGTTTTCAGCTCTACATTCTCTCTCCGAATGGTAGCGAGTGCAAAATTTCGTTGCGCCTATGGTTGAAAATTATTTGCCGTTTCACTGATGAATCACCTTAACACATAGCTGGTTTTTTTCCTTTTGATAATTCGTCAAATGATTATTCTCCGATTGCTTTTCTATAATGCATGCTGACTTTTCACTCTCTTAAATCTCATCGGTCTCTTCTGCTCTTGAAACACTTTTGCCTGTTATCGCGAGGGATGGTTTCCAATCCTGGTGTCCTAATGATTTTTAATTTACATGCGCCTGTCAATTACCTACGTGGTCGCAGCCATGATTTATTCTGGATCGGAACCGTTTCCTCGTGTCAAGCCTATCAGGCACCATTAACGAGGGGTGGAAGATAACTAAATGCGATCCCTAAAGACACAGACATGTTTAATGATGTACTTTGCATTTTGTTTTGGAAACTTTATTTTTGTGTATTAAATTGTACTTAAGTATGTTTTGATTTTTTTGTTGTTATTATTATTATTATTATCTATATTCTCTTCTCTTTTGTGAGGTTAATATTTGTTATAATATAAATCTTATGTTGTGTACGTCTTGAATTTAGATTGTATTATTAAATTAAATTAATAAGATCAATAATATTTAAAAATCGTTTTCCGTCAAACAATAATAGTATGGGCGTAAATATTAATAATAGGTATCATTTTCTATTCCGTTAAATTTCTAAGCAAAACGAAACTGGATCAATGACTATTATCAGTCTTGAATTGTTGTAATTCCTAATGCGGATTTTCACTAGCTACGATGACGTGATAATCAAAAGTTTTGACCACTAGGCAACGTGTTATAATATTATGCAATATAACAGCGGCTCTCAAACTATCGGACGCCCACTTCCACTTTGAAAAAATGCACAACCCACAAGCTTTCTCTTTCATTGAAATGTCACTAAGCCATTACACTACAAATTATTATTAGTAATATACTCATTAGATAAGATATTTATCAATTTAATGCATACTACTGTAATATCTAGGTAGTCGTTTTCAAGAATACTGGAGTACAGACTATGAGATCAATATCAGAATTTAAATTCATACTATGAAGCACTTTTGAATAAAAAAAAATATTTCCGTAATCCAACTTTACATACATTTACATTACAAAATACCAGGTGAATAATCAGGGGCACGCCAAACGGGGGTGTTGGGGTTACACAGAATCTAAGCCGATGATGTTAATGTCGTTCCCGATTTTACACCTCTTAAATGTAATATTTTTTATTAATAATTTTAATTACTAATGATCGTTTATTATATTTTTGACGATTTATGCACTTAATGAGTGTATTATTAGTGATGAGGTATGTATTTTTTACAAACACTTGAACTATTCATAATGTTTTTGTTATATTTTTTATTGTGATCCTTGACTTAATTGGTAGGTGTTAAAGTTTTTACCCACTTTATTTTATTAATTTATTATATAAGTTAGAATTAACTGTACTTATTGTCAGTGTGGATTTACCTAATTGGTGCCTGAAAACCACATAGTGCCTGAAGATACCGAAAGGTGAAAACCGGGTCGCAATAAACGACTCAAATGGAATAGTACAAAACTTAAATTCACTAGAATTTAAGTTCAAATTCCATAAAATACCCTCGGTCGATAGTAGTAATACCTTCAGTTCTTGATTCAGTCGCTTTAATTGTTAAGTTAGTCTATTCAGAGTTTTAAGGCATGTATAAATATGCAGCCGCAATTTGTATGACGTTTTCTATGATGCTATAAAGTGTCAGAATGAAAATATTTCAGTGCCACACGTCTTTGTCCCGAAACGAAGCTGGACGGGACTAATGTAACAACCATGCACCTCGGTGCTTAAATAAAGAGCTTAGAAATTAAAAAAAGAATCTGCTTTGCCGTCATTTATCTTAAGTGATATGACGTGTCATCTGTACCCGTGTACTGAAACTCTGCTGAAACAGAGGAGTCAGGAATTGAAAGAGATGGATTTAAGGAGGGATCGGAATTATTCCGTCCTCCATATGACACAAAAACTTAAATGCTGAAATGCCCCAAAGTTGGCCTTGGTTGGTATCAAGTCGGTGTCGTCAATTTTGCCCGTTCATAGACGGACCCTGGCAAACAGCTGCGTTCGGTAGGATCCCATCAGCGGGCACTACCAGAAGACCACTATAGTCACTATAATAACTGTCAATTGTTAATCGTAAAAATTATCTGTTAATGTAAAGTAACTTCTCTTATGTAAAAACCATTTTATGATCTGCTTATCAACGTGCATGGTAATTGACATTTTTACTAACTAATTTATTACTCTTGCCGCCAACTTTTAGATCCACAGCGTCTGACCGGTAACATTGAGAAACGCTGAAATATAATATCACCTGAATAATTCATCCATTTTTTCTTGCAGTATTATTTAAGCGTGCGTCTAATTAATTATTTCATAAGTAAAATTATTATTAACAGAATAAAAATTCTTCATTAGTCTTCAGAATGTTACCTTGAAATTAATATTACGTATTGAAAAACAGTAGCCAATATTTTGAATGTCATGTAATACCTTACATGTATTGTTAACTGGATAGCGAGATCTTATATTAAATAGCTAAAAAGTAATTTCGAATAAAGAACGTTGGAAACAAATGAAGTGTATTACTGTTTTATCGATAAATTTGACGTTTAGTATATGATTTTGATTTTAAAGAAAGCTTTATGCGATAATACATACCAGTGCACCATATTAAATTAAATAAATAAAACATATTAGTATACTTCATTGTATGCTCATGATATCGTGCTGATAGCTTAACAAGTCTACCCAAAGAGTTGAAGTACCCAGCAAATTCAGCAAAAGCTGATGACGATGATGGACCAAAAATATTGGAATGAGCTAGGGAAGGTTATCTTCTGTTATATATTATATATAATCTAAGTTAAATTACTATACATTATATAAGTAAAATAATAACATAACAATAAAATAAGTTGTTTTAAACTCTACAGAAATTATTAGTTAAAATTAGTCATTATTACACAAAAAAATACCAATATAAACGATTATTTTTCTTTGATAAACCATTTCACCCTGTAAATTACTGCCTAGTTAAATACTTAAATAGCAGATACAACTCGTCTATCTCTTTTGTCTTGATAATGGTACGACAATCGAAATATTTATTGAATGTTCTGTAAAATAGAATACTACCAAATAAATGTTAACTTAATTAACAAAATGTTAAGTTTACTAATATAAATCTTATTTAAAACCATTTTTTATTTAACAAATATCTCACCTGATTTGAGAATTTAATGTTATTTTATTGAACATAGATGATTTAAAAATACCTCTTATATACACCTACTAGAAATAATCTTATTGCAAAATATACGATAGGACTAAAATTTGCATTCACTGAATTCACGCAAATGTGCTTTACCAATTGAGCTATATGCATCCTATCTAAATATTATTTACATCTTGACGTATTTTACAAATTACGTTAATTTTAAGCAGTCAGCTTTCATATTTTTGGATAAATTCTTCTCTTCTTCTTTTACCATATCCGCCCCTTAACTGGAGCATATGGACACCACGCGGTGCCCTGTCGCTCGCCAGTCTTCTTGTTTCATTCCAGGTCAAACCAGCATCCCGTAGCTCCGCCGTATACACTCTGTAGATTGTATTTAGCGGCCTTTCAGGACGCCGGAATCCGGTCGGCTTGAAGAACAGGCAAGCCAGGTTTAATTTCTCTTCTGGCATCCGCAGCACGTGGCCGAGCCAGGTCCAACGTCGCCTCTTCACTTTCAGCGTGATGAGAGGCTGCTTGGTGCGTTCTCTTATCTCCTCGTTGCTCCTAAGGTCATACCACCGCACACCCAGTATTCGTCGCAAAAATCTGTTTTTGAAGCTCAGTATACGGTTGCTCTGAACCTTCGTAAGGTGCCATGATTCTCTACCGTAAAGCAGCACCGCCAAAATGCAAACGTCGAATAGGCGGCATTTGGTTTTAACCGAGTACAATAAGTTTTCTTTGCACTTTTTACTACATTGGTATGCCTCTTTGCCTGATTGCTTCGCATAAAATTAGAACAAATGATATTCACTTGTATTAATATATCTAGTAATAAATAGATAATATTATATTATGTAAAAAAATATTTTTAGAATATAATATAATTTTCATCCTAGCGCCGGAGTGCAAAGTTGTGAAGCATAATATACTCAACTCACCGGTGACGTGATCTCTCCAAATATTAGTTTTAACGTACTCTCACTTGCTAATAATTCCATAAAGAGTTTTTAAATTATTGTTTGTATTTAATATAAATTTACTGTCAGTATTTATTACTACGGTTCTAATATTATTTATATACGTTATAGCTACATAGCAACAGAATTACTTTGAACACCTATATACTCACCTGTTGCTATGTTAATCATACGACCTTGGTTTTGAACCACATATTTTTATTGACGGTTGAAAATACAAGACAATGTTAATATGTTTTATAAGTCAATCCAGTTTTAATATAATTAAGTCACTCTGAAGTTCCTTATATAGGGCCGAACGATAACAGTTTTTTTTTATATAAATTTATTTTTAATACCTACACATATATCCATTTAAAGGATATAAAAAAATGTATTATACTATTATCGTCATCACCATAATATATGGTGGCTAGGTTATTATCTCGTTTGTCGTTAGATCTTAATTACTATTAAAATGATAAACAACATGACAGTTACATTATTTTAAATGTTGAAAGAAAATGATTTGAAAATTTGTCGAAAAGAGTGTGAATCGCGCATGTTAACTTATCTCGACTGCAACTCGACATGTCGAATATGTCAATGTGATTTTGTTGATATTTAAAGTGCCTAGTTTCAAAAGCCCCTAAAACGGTTTTGAAAAATTTTGAGTTAGATATGTATTTAGATGGATATTTTTATAACCTATAGTATGGCTAAAGATTGAACTTTATGAAACGCATGATCAAAAATTAGGGTAAATTTCTAAACCCGCTAAAATAGGTGCGTATGCTTTTCAAATACACCTAAAATGGAAGACCAAAATACTCTTAAGAATATATAAAGTTCACAGATTTAATAGATATATTTTTTTCTCAAAACTACTAAAACCGTTTTTCTTATTTTTCTCAAAACTACATAAAATCGTTTTAGGGGCTTTTGAAACTAAGCGCTTCATTTACAAAACACATGTAACTTAATGCACACAGCCATTGCCGACTAAAGTAGAAAGCCGATACATTCACAACGACTGGTCCTAATTTTTCCGTCCCTCCCGTTGTTGTCTATGTATGAACTGCCATTGCCTGTCATTGTTCTATAAAGTACTCATACTTACGCGTCTGTTGTGTTCACACAGGGAATGGTTTGATTTGAATAGATATGTAAGTTACATGATAAATAATACACTAGCATCAACACACCTTCTACAAATGTAATGCATAGATCAATGCTACATATTTTTTTGAAAATCGATATTACCACCGGGTTTTGTGTGAAGGACTAGTCTGACTTTGACAGCTGATGAATAACAGGAATGTATATTATTATTTATTAATAACACTGATAGTTAATATATCTATCTATCTGTCTAATCTATATGTCAAGCAATCTGGGATCTGGTTTTGACAGCTTAAAAGTGGACCACTCGTTGCTTGTGCAAAAATTTATGTTCAGGCTTTATTAATGTAAAGATGGCGGTGACACAGCTCAAATACGACGTTTTAGCAATGACATTATTAATGGACGACGCACTCAATACAGTAGCTAGCAAGTAAATTCGCATGTATAGGTAGACGTCACGCAATTTCCACTATGTCATATCACGCATCGGGAATTTATAGCAATATGACCTTTGTTGTAATGGCGTTAGAGCAGTGTTTCTAATGTCAATGTTCATTTGAGCGAACCCGTTCGAACCGAACCATTTGGCAGACCCAACAAAAAGCATCAGGAATTTATAGCAATATCACCTTTATTGTAATGGCGTTAGAACAGAGTATGCCATTCGGCAGACCCGACAATAAAGTGAGTGTCATTTTCTTTTCCAGATGATTCGTCCATATTAATGTCATTGCGTTTTAGTAACAAATTTCACTCGACATGGGGAGCAGGTATAATACCAAAATATTTTTTATTCATTTCAGATAGCCGTGTGACGTTACTATCCAGCATAGCAACATTGCGCCCGATTTATGATCATATTCCAGACAAAACGATTTTCAATGTGCGGCAAGGCTAATGAACACTTTAATCTTCAAGTAATTTATTATTTCAGATCGATATGTGCTCGAAAAATTATTTGCCACGGGTGCAGTCAGGTAAAAACGTCTTTAATTTCTATTAATTCGATCTTAATTTGTCCACGCCAAACCCATAGGTATTCTTTAGAAAAAGCCACAACTTGTCTTTTTTTAAGTTAAGTAAATATTATTTTATTATTATGGTTTGATATTAATACAATAAAATACCTAAAATGGCCGAGCAGTAATGTGTCGGTTCTGAAAAAATCACATATTTTTTGTCAATGTGTGTTTGTAATCGAAGAATGGATCTAATAGGTTGAGCAAGTGGCTTACATCCGTTTCTTGTAAAATAAAAATCTGTTAATACAACGTCCACTCTATGGGTGTCCATAATATGTCCTCTTAGGATCTAACACAAGTAATAATCTTTACTATCATCAGATTTACTTGATATCAGTACCATAGTATCGTACTGCTTATCAATTTTTCGGTTCAAGTCGTAATGTACGTGTATTTTCGTCGCGCATTTCAATCATCTGTACGGCACCCATATGTCCATTGTCTAGATGGCTTGGCATCTATTCAGCGGCGCCGAATTGTTCTCGACCATTAAAATCACATATTAAAATAGTTAAACAATGCAAATTTATTTTAATGTGATTGAAAATTTAAGCCAATATACGAATTTTTTTTTATAAAACTCTTTTCCATTATATAATATTATTCTTCTATTGGTTTAACACATAGCCGGTTTTGAAAGCCCAATGATTATAATATTATGCTCCATACTTAATAGGTATATAAGTATTTTGTCATAGTAATGCGTTGCTATTATTAATTGTACTGCCTCAAACTAAATCTGTCCAAGTCTTTAGCACATTCCTTCCACCTGAATAAACGTCTATAAAATATATCATTGAACGTTATACCCCATTTACACGTGCATGGATGTACTGTGCACAGTAAGAAAATGTATGGGGAAACATGTATTATCCTGCAGTTGGCAAGATTGCGTGCATAAATCAAACAAGATTGGAAGATTCCGAATTTCCAATGCGACAGTAAGATTATTTTCGATCTGCGCCTGCGCAGTAGAGCGGTCGTAGCGAACATGCCGGCAAGAAAACGAACTTGAGCTCCGATTTTCAATACGACCTGTCAGATAGTGGTATAAAATGACAACATCGCGTGTCGCTTACTCTTGAAGAATGAGATTGGAAAGACAGTCAGCACTTTTACGTGTAAACAGTTATTGTCATGACAGTTTAAAATAAGCACAATTATTGCCGAGAGTAATTCCATGCATGTGTACAGGCGCTATTAAACTTGAAGGAAGTGTATTGCGACATGATCCATATCCGCAAAATATAACGATTAATTTCAAATAATTAATAAATAAATTGTTAACAACAACTGCATAACCAAACAACGTATGTTTTTATTAAAAATACTTAGAGTCTTCTAGAATTTTCCGGAAAGAACAAAAAATCTATCGGTATGCAGTAACCATTATCACATTTTTTTCCGTATAGGAACCGTTGTATGGAATTTATTATAAAGATTTATTATATACCGACATCGAGTTTTCTCCAAAAAAAAAAACGCGACCTAGAAATATATTTTTTTAATCATACTAATAATTATCCACGACACTTGCGCTGCGAAGGCTGTTTATTTTATAAAATATAACGCATTGAGAATATTAATGAGATTGAAATGAAAAAAACAAAGTTTTTTTTTATATTTTATCGTTCGATACATTTTTCAATGACAGAATATTTTATGACATTCGATATATAAATAGGGTGTAAACTTATTTTAAATTAATATCTCTTTTCGTATACTGGCAGAGAGATAACGCAAGATTTATTGGCGTGGTATAGATTTCATGGCGTCCAATCGATTAAAATTATATCGAAATTTAAGACAGTTTTGTGGGCATTGTACATAATTTAATTTAGTTTTAATAATATCTCGTTTCATTGACAAATTAACGAGTATTTTCACCATTATCTGGTTAGGTTTAAACGTTGGGCTATAAAACAAATGGTCTTTAGTTTGATTGCTAATTAAATAAATCACGGAATTAAACATATTATAACATTTCGTAGTTCAAGGAATAATTATTGATCCTCGTAGCCGAATGCATTATACAGTAGCTATTCATTATTGGGCTCTGGGTTTGATTCCCTATAAAGTCACCATAAACTTATATAATTCCATCAAAGCCTTGATGTTTCTGTCAGGAGGTCTTATGGCATGTTGTAGTATATAAAAGACAAAAAATATAATATCACTGAATTACTCATAAAAATGTTAATCCTATTTTAAAATAGATAACAGTTCGGATATCTTTTTAAGCATTCATTATTTATTGTCAAGATTGTTTACTCGAGAAAATGGTGCAAATACTTAAATCTATAATTTTAAAAACAAAATATTAACTTGCATTAAATATTATATTCGATCAAGTTTTCACTTAGTACCAAAGCATTGATGATCAAAATCAATGTGTAAGATTAATCTAAGTAAGACAAAAATATCATTTTAGCAGTCACGTCCAATGTGTCTTCTTCTTCTTTAGCCTTCTTTAGCTGGAACACATGGACACCACACTGCACCTCTAATATTCCCTATCATTTGCTAGTCTCTTTGTGTAATTCTAGGCTATGCCAGTATACTGTAACTTTGCTATATATACTCTAGAGATAGCCTTTTAGGATGTAAGAATCCGGTTGGCTTAAGGAACATGTAAGATAGCTAGTCTTTGTGAGGTGCCACGATTTACTACCATAAAGTAGCAACGTCAGAATGCAATAATTGAATAGGCCACATTTCAATACGTAAGGCACTGGAGCTATGCATTTTTCTCTAAAGCGTTCTTGTGATTGTTTCACTGCTACTTATATACTACTGATATTATATTTCATAGTTTATTGTAAAAAAAATAAAAAATATTAATCTACAGAGGTTAGAACATATTTTCCATAAACTTTTTGACTACCTACAAGAAACGCGTTCTTTAATTTTATTCTTCGAGCATATTATTAAAATATGTCAGAATAGCCTAAAGAGAGAGAGTTGAAGGGATATCGTTAGGCCGTGCGCCTTTTGGATCGACGTTATCAAGAAAACGATTGTATTCTCAATGACCAAAGTAACAAGATCAGCGCAGGATCACTCTACTAGATGAAAGGAATAAAGGTTTTCCCGATAAAAAATAAAGTGTTAATAAAGAAAGTATCAAAGGAGAAATTGATTAGTTTCTAAGCTATTGACAAAAAAACAAGTCGTAGTTAGTATTTTAGATTTAAAGCCGTTTTAAAACTCATTCATTAACAAACGACATCGATGAAATTAGTGATATTTTGAAACAATTTATAAAGGTACATGCTTTACGTATTTGGTGATTTTTCTCTTCTTCTTCTCGTATCATCCTCTACCCATGGTGGGGGAATCATAAAAAAATTGCTACGACGTTTTAAAAATCAATATTACTAATTTGATAACCCTTAATAGTATTTATTGACAATAATATGTCGCTTGAGTCAGGTTAAATTATAAATAATTAGTACATGTTTTTCAATTCCAACAAGGTGGTGACATTTACATCATCCGATATAGTTTCATAAAATATTGTAATGCCAGAATGATTAATTATATTTGAAAATTAGCACCGGCTTTTGCGATTTTTGTTACGGATCAAAACGGTAGCAGATTTCTTTCTAATATCACAATCAATGAAATATTTTTTAGCTTATTTTATGATGACTGCAAAACATATCAATAAAAAGTCTCCCCGGCGGGGAATCGAACCCCGGTCTCTCGCGTGACAGGCGGGGATACTTACCACTATACTACCGAGGACATATCGCCTAATGAAACATAAATAGTTTAAATACGTTGACAGATTAATATTGTTCCTGACGGATGACAGATTATGGCTTATACTAGACTTACTATATTATTATATATATAACCATATGCTAAATAATAAATTTAATTAGTCTATTGTGTACCTACTTGGCTACCTACCTGGCCACCATGAATCCGACATTTACTATATCATCTGGTACCGGGTCTGAGTTTGCCAACATGCCAACATGTCAAAATTTAAAATTTGCATGCTAGTAGAGAAAATGATAAATCGCAAAATGACAAAGATAACCGAATGCTTGGCAAAGCACGGAGAGCTACAAATATAATTATAAATATGTAATGCGCTATAACAAATAACCTTAGTGCCAAAAACATTCTTAAATCATTATTTCTGTTGTAAATGGGAAGTATTTATTTTATCATGATATATATTTTTCATATTATTGGAATCTATCATGCCATCGCCTAGACAATATTGTGATATTTTCTTCATAATATGCTACTCGTACCGATTACAAAGACTCTTAACCCACGAAATACAGCCTCATCGTCTGCTACGTTTACCATTAATTTTTCCGTGGATGACAATTTGAAAAATGCTGTAATTTTGTCTTCATATAATATGGACGATATACTCTAGATTTCTGAGTTTGAATTTACCCATAAGTTTTGATCATACAAAAACTATCCAAATAGAAAAGTACAAATCGATAATCAAATATAATTTAAGTGATTGTAATTTTATTTTTTATAGATTTCAACTTGGCAACAAAATCACAGAATTATTGATATAAAAGGACACAGTGAAACCGGAAAGACATCGATTCATACAATAACTTCCGGTTCGGCCTAGCGTCTGGTTGAAACTCTTCGAGAGAAGTCATACGTGTCACATGACTCTACGATGTGCTCCGTGGTTTAAATCTTATCACACTCGCAAAGTGGCGACTCTTTCAATCCCCAATAATTCATCATATAAGCACACCTGGTATGCCCACGCCAGATTTTATTCAGACAAATATCATATTTTTCTGTAAGCCTTGTCCAGCAAATCTACAATAAGACTGGAGTTTCTCACGCCCAATGCTAGCCCATCACATCGCCAGGTATCTTCCTACTCGCTCTCATTTTAACACAGCTCATCACTTACACTTCACAAAGGATTCTTCGATTCCCTGGTGGATACGTTATGTCAGCATAGAGCGGATTTTTTTCTTTGTTTAAAATTTTTTTGTACTTCTTCAATGTGGTCATGCTTCGCCTTGTCTTTAGTGGATATATCCATGACAGCACAGACAGTCATGAAGGCGGTGTAGAAGATATGGTACCACTAATGATATGCATAACTGCATTAAGTTGTGTGTCAATATTGACAACATAAGCACGTCTTAGAAAATGATCAATGGGGTCGTCATTTTATTTATTATAATATTTTATTTTTATTGATTTATATGTGCATTTAAATAATACACAATAAACATTGAATCAATATTTTGTTACATAAAAACTTTCATATTTATACCTCCTACGATATCACTCTGATTTCCCACTAAATCAAAATGGTGATCATGACCTTTCGAAATGATGGATCGATCAGTGTATGTAGCCATATAAATTTATTTTTATTGTGCCTAAGCACTGTCATTTAAATATATATATTATAAATATCGTATTGTCGCCTTAAAATAATTGTATATATTTATATATTATTGAGAGAGGGTGTAATAGGTATTATGTAGTGATAGAAAAACATGACATGCAATTAAATTAACTATAATAAAAAAATGATTTAACACAACTAAATAGGTGTCCCCATACCCAAGATGGCCGAGCAGTAATGCGTCGGCTTATGGTGTTGTGGTTCCTGGATTAGAATCCCAGGTCAGGCAAAAAATTCACAAGTTTTTCAAAATGTATGTATTGTTCTCCCAAGGTATGTTCAGAACTATCCTGTCATCGTTGATGCCAATCGGGAGGAAAATAACAGAGCTGTATTCTACTAAATTGCTTCGGATACTAATATATTCCACCTACATAATGGTGGAAGTTACTACTTAACTCATTTTGTGTATTTCCATGTACTTTTTTAAAATTCTATTTTGTTATATACAATATTTTATTAATAATACTGTTAAACATTTCTTTGCCCCCACCCCCGGTCATGTTGCGAACGTCTTGAATTTATAATTTGTAAAGTAAATTTTATGTCAAAATAAATACATTTTAAATGATTTTTACCCAATTTCCGGATTCAAATTCCGGTTCAGGCAAAAAATATTACATTTTTTTTCAGTGTGTATTTTAGATCTAATATTGTAGAACAGGTGGCGAACGGTTTTCCATCGCTAGTTAAAATAAAAAAAAAAGTGTTAATACAACCTCCACTCTGTGGAGACCTACTAACATGATTTTTTTAGAATAGAATTTGGTGAATAAATAGAATACGTAAGTACATAAGTGACAATGTTAATTATAGAGTAAAGCATCCGAAATATTTATGATTTTTATCTATTGTAACACTTGTAGGCACTTTAAAATTCAAAATTGTGTATTTCTGTACCTAACCGATTTTTTTTAAGCAGTACATGTTTAAACACGCGCGTTAACATCATTTTACTCCCTACTTCAATTATAGTTTGTTAATTTATGGCTACGGCCGTATGTTGTAGTTTAACCACTGGGTAATGCCAAAGAAATGGCGTATTTCAAAAAAACACTACCTTATTCTTAGGTCAATAATTATTATAAAGTAATCATTATTCGTAGGATTTTTATCACATTTAAATGGTCAAAAACATAGCTTATAATTAATATCTTTAGAATCATCTTCAAATGTGATAATCTTGCCCATTTTTTGAATAATTAAATGCCTAATTCTTGTCAAATTTGGGATGACAGAGATTATCAATATAATTTTTTATCCTAAATATTTCACTATAATAATGTCGACATGAATTATACTGATGGTTTTATAAATGCGTTTAAAAATTAATAAATGTAAAAAATCTTAACACCACTGCACATTTATGTACTGAAATATGACTATATTCTAAAACATTAGAGCGAGAAGTTTAAAAGAATACTATTTTATGTAATAAAAATACGTTATGCAGTCATGAAATGTTTAAAATATATATAAAGGATAATAAGGCTTCAAAATTATATAAATAGAACGTTGTATATAAATAGACAACGTTTAAGTTATATCCAGGATCATGCTTTGAAAAAAGAATAAAAGCTCCATTTCGACCTACGCTGAGCATGTCCCCCCTTAATATATTATGTGGTTTAAATAATTAACTCTAATTATATTGCAATTAATACAATTAATTAAAATTTACGTATTTGACACAGTATTCTAGTATCAGTGAATGCATCAAAGTGTTTTCAGACAGTATATGCTATTAAAATGAAAATAAAACCAAATTTATTCATTTCATCCATTTATTCACACGATTTTATTACAGTTTTTTACACACTATAAATATTAAATAAAAAAACATAGTAAAACAATGTAAGTATCATACAATCAATAATTGATTTTTTACAATTATTAGTGAAGATGATTTTTTTACAGACGACGAGGTATTTACAGACACGAACATAAAGATAAAAGAGTATTATTTCAATTATTGCTACTTAAT
This sequence comes from Rhyacophila brunnea, assembly GCF_057557595.1. NCBI lineage: Eukaryota > Metazoa > Arthropoda > Insecta > Trichoptera > Rhyacophilidae > Rhyacophila > Rhyacophila brunnea. The sequence goes on along the minus strand of NW_028232893.1, from coordinate 12,988,724 downwards.
TTCGTAATCATCTACCAAGTGAAAATGCTTGAGGTCGCTTAATTGTTTGCAGTGATTACCAATGATGTCCACCATGGGCGGCAGCAGCGTGGGCTGCGAAGTGAAGAGCCTTAGCGTGAGCGACTTCGGGGGTGTCATGGACGTAGTGTCCTCCATGGAAAAGGATGACTGGGTGAGCGAGGACTCCGTGGTGAGCACCTACTCCCCATGAAGCATGAGCTCCGACTGCGTTTTCGTGAGCGGCGTTGTTGAAGGCAGCGGCATGAGCAGCCTTGGCGTGGGCAACTTCGTGGGTGTCTACGACGCGACCATCATGACCAAGGGGAGCGGCTCCGTAAGCATAAGCGCCTCCGTAGTGAGCTGGAGCCCAGGCACCATGAGCAGCATATAGGGATGGGCCCCATGCACCATGAGCACCATATAGTCCATTAGCGTATACTCCATTATCGTAAGCTCCATGGGCAGCAGCGCTGTGGGCGGCATGATGAGCAGCCTTGGCATGTGCTACTTCGGGGGTATCTACAACGCGACCGTCATGGCCGATTGGGGCACCTCCGTAGACGTGGTGGGCGCCATATCCCCAGTGAGGGACGATGACGTGGCCGGCGGCGAAGGTGGCCAGGCACAGGAAAGTGGCAGCAAACTGAAAACAAAATGTTTCAAATTATAATATTCTTCAATTACTGTGGAATTTATTTATGGCAGATATAGTTACATAGTATTAGTTAGAGTTTTATTGTATTAACTCTTATACTAATATAATATAAATGTAAATAAAAAAAACCATTGACTGTCGTTATGTTATTGATAGACTATAAAATTTTCTTGCATATGACCTTGGGATGGAATTTACGATGAATAAAAAAACAAACTTTATAAATAATAAAATATACACATAGCTTAAAATTGAAAATAGAAAAAAAATATGTAGGTAAGTAAAATCATAGCACCCGCGATGGACGTGTAGTAACTTAACCGCTTATGAAATCCTGGGTTTAATATTCAAATTGTGGGTCTAGGAAATTCACATAGTAATTTATTTCATATGTGTTAGGAGCCAGAGTATTAACCTTATAGATTAAGCGAGTGTTAATATCTATTTATTATAAAAAAATCTTCTAGAGACGACGAAGATGTTTTATAGACGATTTATTATTTCCAAGACTTTAAAAATAATGTTTTCTATTAATTATATTATGACATTTGAGTTGTTTATGATGGTAGCTGTTTTAGACTATGCATCTACAGGACGTTTCTTAGATAACTCAAACAGAACGTTTACTATTATTTTCACTTTCATTTAAAAATATTTAACTAAGTATTTAACTTTATTATTGAGTAACAATTTAATTAACTATTTCTTTTTTTCAATGAATAATTCACAAGATTTAAGAATGTACCATTCTAATTATTGAACATACATAATTTTGAAAATATTGGAGAAATCCACGACGTCGGTTAGCAATTGAAGTAATATGTATCTACTTTGATTTAATAAACAAAAACCAATTGCCAAAGTAGCTTGATTTAGAAGAACGCTGATGAGTGGGCATTAAAAAGGCCAATAGTTAAAATGTGTCGCAATTAGTACGTTACCTTGTAGCATAGAGGTAATGCTACAAGGTGACGGGGCGTAAACCCAGGAGATGCAGGGTTCGATTCCCTGCCGGGGTGACTTACTTTTTTCAAAAAGATTTTTGCTATTGGTTACAATAATATATTTTCCAAGAAAGTGTTTTTCAAAATTATTTATATTAATTTAATATTTATTTTCACTGTTACTTCTCGCTATCGTAAAATCTATTACGACAAAAAATTAACAATCGTGAAAGTCTCAAATATTTAAAAATTTTCTACATTTTTGTTGATTAATGTATTCTTTAGTAAGATTTTTATTGAAAAAATACTTTTTTTTTTTTATATAACTTACTAAAGCTGTTTCCATTACCTACGTATTATAGCATTTAACAATATTTTCTTTCAATTTGAGTTTTAATTGATTATAAGCCTCAACAATTGAAGCCATATCAAATTAAATCATTATTGTTTATCGATGTATTACTTAAAATAAAAAGAACAAAACTTTACTCACCATAGCATTCATATTGGATGAATTGAAGTGTTTACAAAGTAAAGCCTATTCTGAACTGAAAACTGCTTGTGATTACCTGACCAAATGTGGCTGGTTTTATACTTTTTTTTAACCAGCCCCTGCTAACTAAAAAAGAGTGATGCAGAGGAGGGATAGATAGCGAGGGGCGGAACTGGTCTTGTTATCTTAACACCTGGTTAAATTGTTTACGTTACCGATCATTGCGAATTCTTCTACCGGGTTGAAACCACGTGTGTGACGGTAGGCCTACTCTTGTGCGAAACTGGTTGTTTTCAAAGTCTATGCTATCACGATGTGTTATAATATTAGACTTGGTTGCATTTTTGTAATACAATCGTTGATTTACGAGATAATGTTAAAATGGTTAAATCGGTAATTAGTTTTAAATTAAATGGTGATTATGTCATAATTATGTTATATATTTGGTTTTTTTTAATAAAGTTTTTGTTTTGTAATTTTAGGAGCTATTACAATTGACAGCTGTTTCGATAAAAAAACGGTTTAAAGAGAAATATTATATTGTGTTATTAATATTAATTTGTACTGATATATCTCTTGTTAAAACATAATATATTAATTTAATGTCTTTTGTTATATTTGAACTATTCTGGTCATAGATTTATAACAGTAAATTGATTTTAACAGAAGATATCTCAAAAACTGACAAAATTAACAAACACAATAAACTATATCAATTATTATTACAATCACGAAAAATTGGACACTGATGGAAAAACCACCGCTAGAAAACCGAGTGATTTTGTATGATTATTTTAATTATTTAATTGTATGTAGCTATATAAAAATTGTGTCTGAAAGTAATAAACTATTTATTTTATTCTACCAATACGCTGGCGCGAATCTACATCTGGTTACAGGTTCAAGTCTCAGCGTGTGTCGTATTTTTATAAAAAAGATTTTCTCTAGTAGGTATACATATATTATAATATATAAGTTGTTTTTAAATTATGTATATTTGATGAATATGTTTTTTTCAATCGTTCTTAATATTTTACAACATTTTTATCAGCTCGTATTCTTGTTTGTCCGTTGGTTGTTTGTCCAGTACAAATCTTGCAATCGATTTTTAACTAACTTCCTGACTATCTAGATATTTGAAACTTTTATAATATATCAGAACACGGTGCCAATACATTTTTTAATACTTTTAGCCATCTTTAAGCAGAATTGAACTCATTTTCAGTTGATTTTGTTTTGTATGGAAAGTTATTTCAGAAAAATCCGTAAAAAGTAAAATACTATTGTTGGTTGCTAAGGGGGTGGTCCTAGGAACTAAATTATTAATATATTATACGTGCGTTGCTATGGAAATCAAAATTAATGTCAAAATGACATTTCAGTATTCTGTATTTGTTTGTTTGTTTGTTTTTTATTTACTTCATAATTAAGTACAAGTTTGAGCATATTGAGCACAATAATTCAACAGAAAATTTAAAAACGTTGTATATAAAAAGTTCTCTTTATCTTGTAATTATTTTTTATTTATTGAAGCTATGATCGTTTCATAAAATTTATCCTATAATAAACTCTTGAATATATTAAAAAGTTTATCGTAAATAATTATAGGAAAGGTATAAAATAAATCATTCCAAACAATAATATAACATTACATATTGTATGTTCTATAACTTCGATACAGATATCTATCAATATAATGTAGATATTTATTTATTTAGTAAAAAATAATATTATGATTAACTTTTTAATGATCATAAATTATTTAGGTGTAACTTAACTGTTAATCTTTTATATATGTTGTCATTTTTTATATACTTTTGTTTTTTTCCATTAGATATTTTTTTTTAAATTTGCTTTATAATATTGGTACTTGTAATTTTTTTAGATCAGTTCAAATTATTAATATACGGTTATTAATTAATAGTTAATGTTATATTTTTCGGTTGCCATCGGGGAAATGATTCCAAACTGTGTTGTTTCCAGTAATCTTTTATTTTCGTAAGTAAAACATTTTTAACATGAATCAACAGACTTGATAACAATGATTGCATACCAAAATAATGATTGTTCTATTATTTCAGTGATCTTTGTTATGATCTGGCAATTCCTTCTTGTATACATTATTAGTGAAAATCATTAACTTTTCATGCAATATGACTGTAATTTTATAAACATTTATAGTAAGTAAAACTCCTTCTTCGTTTAACTGATTTTTTTATGTTCGTATGTATGGAATTTTACCAACTATCCCTCTTTTACTTTATATATATATCTATTTTTTCTAGCTACACTACAAAAAATTGGCAATTATTGAAGGTACCAGTTTCAAAATCAATTTATTCTATATTACAGATTAAGAACTAATACTAGGACTAAAAAAGAATATTTTTTGTATTAACGTATTTGTAAATATAGCGAAAAGAATAATAAAATCATCAGCTGAATGCAGAGCTATTCTAACTTACATTTTAAATGTTTTGCAGAAGAGTATTTTTCAAACAGCCCACTTCGATATTTTTTTCATCCCCAAGTCTAATAATAATAAGTGTTCTTTTATTATTAATACAAGAAACATAATGCATACGGCTCATGGAAAGAAGACAATATTTCCCTGATTGTTGGACACCTCCATACTAACGTAGCCTCTTAATTATTTATTGACTGTTACAACCAATCTTCATTTCGCTTCCTACATAATTCCTAGACAACCCACTCTATTTATATGTTTTATGACGAGTGGTAGACTTCAACTCAGTAGCATGTAAGTAAGTATCCAGGGATGATTTAGGTAATTACAACACAATTGAGTTTAGCTTCACTCACCCCTATCTTTATCTTACATTTACTACTTCTACCCTTATTTGATAATATCACAACGAAGTAGTTGATAGTTTTTTATTGATCTTGTGAATCTATCCGCATGATGAATTTGTCTGATTATGGCTTGGAGGCAGACAACTTTATGAATTGAATCCCCTTAAGTATACAGTACTAAACTTGGCCCTCTTTTTAAAAAGTATATTCTGAACTATAAAAGAAATAAGTAGGTAGATATTATGTAATAAAGCAAAGTAGTTTAGATTACACATATTATTACTACATATTATATTACATTATATAGAGAAACAATAATAATAATTAAAGAGTAAAACAAAATACGTAACAAAAAGTGTAAAATTAAACGATATAAATACATATATAAACCAATAAAATAATAATTATAAAACTATTGATAACTAACTACCTAAAACAGCGACTGTATATATTAATAATTTCACTGTTGATATTATCATATACATGTTTTGATAGAATTATCACAAAATAAATATATTTACTGCTTCTTAACAAATGTGTGCTTTTAATTTTTTCACACCTAGAATAGATTTAGCCAAAAACACGCTGTTAATTAATAATTAGACGCCTTAATACAGTAGAATATGCCAAAAACGTTCATTTATATTAATCTAACATATTATGATTATGTAGTTATAATCTATTTTTCGACTACATAATTATATGCATTTTATATTTATTTGGCTATATTTAGCGTAGGCACACCTGCGGCCATGTCAGCAGAATCTAACAAGACAGGTATAAAGACATGGTCAGTATTGAGAGCATAACAAAAATTCAAATATAAATTGGGTTCATTTATACTATTTGTAATTATAAAATACCGAATCCTCAATAAGAAGTGTCATGAAAGTTGAAGTCTAATGTAAGAAATTCAGAACCTAGTTAATTCAAATACTGTTGTTACATTGTGTGATTAGACCCAGAGCATGGAACTAACAGGTTGATCAAGTAGCTGACGTATAATTTTCATAAGAAATAATCCTTATGAGACCTCTTTGTGAAGTCGCCAAGAACCAACATTGGATTGTGGAGACAATTAAAAAAGTGTGTATCTACTATCATATTAATTTTACGTATTAAATTATAAATTTAAATTAATATATTGCGCCATCTGCATAAAAGTTACTATAGTGCTCAACGTATGTCATGCGGCTCAGATATTCTAATATAACGGATAAGTCAAATATTTTATACATGTGCTATACTATCAAGATATTTATTATATATCGTCACTGTTCTGTCAGAAGACACTAATTCGAAAAAATTACATATTGAGTTAGTTATATCAACATGTTCCTTATTACAAACTTGACCGTCTGGAAACCTTCTTAAGAAATAAACAGTCTTTATTATAAAATCATCCTTTTTACGATTACTTAATAAACTCACATGATAGACCAATTCAAACATTTTAACAACTTCAAAGTCAAATTACTCAAAACTAGTATTCTCCAGTTAGTGGGTTCTGCCAAAACAGAGACGATATTATGTTTCATCCAAAAGCATAACATATTAATTTTTAATGTAGGTAATACCCATATAAAAATTAATCTAAGAAAAATTAAAAGAATCAATTCCCTTTTGAATTATCTAAGATGTCTTATACTCATAATCCTAGGATTAAAATAATATTTTTAAATGAATTATTACAAGTTATTGACTGTGTTATAATATTTTTTCGTATATTGCTCAGAGATCATTGTGTTTTCTATTTTTTTGTTACCTGCATATATTTAATATAAAAAATTCTTACAGCATTGTGTAAAATCTCATTAATATCAATTCTCATTTCAATTTAATACGATTATTTTGCATATAATTTTATATTACACATTTTTATAAAGTATTTAAATAATATTTTTTTATTATACATAACGCCCACGATGGTCGAGTGGTTAAAGCGTCGGCCTATAACGTCTTGGGTACCAGATTCTAATAATGGGTCTGGAAAATACACATATTATTTTTCAATTTGTGTTTGAGTCTGAGTATGAATGGACCTTATATGTTGGGCAAGTGGTTAACTGCCATTTCTCGTAAAAACAAGTGGAGGCCAATATGATCTTATTACGATCGGACATGAATAATGTTATGCTTAATAAATGAATTATTCCTCTGGAGACTATATAATATAATCTTTAGATTAAGACTCATGGTATTAGTGACTAGAAAAACAATAAATAGCAACCAAAGTATCTTTAAATACATATTATATTATCAGAATAAAAATAAAACATAATAAATTCGTTTCATCCATTTATTCACATGATATCATCACAGTTTTTTTACTTACCAAACACTACAAATATTTAACTAAAAAAACATAGTAAAATAATGTAAGTATCATACAATGAATAATTGCTTTTTACAATAATTAGTGAAAATGATTTACAGACGACGAGGTATTTACAGACACGAACATAAAGAGGAAAGAATATTTTTACAATTATTGCTACTTAATTTCGTAATCTTTTGCCAAGTGAAAATGCTTGAGGTCGCTTAATTGTTGGCAATGATTACCAATGATGTCCACCATGGGCGGCAGCAGCGTGGGCAGCGAAGTGAAGAGCCTTAGCATGGGCGACTTCTGGGGTGTCATGAACGTAGTGTCCTCCATGAGCGAGGAGTCCGTGGTGAGCGAGGACTCCGTGGTGGGCATCGACTTCCCATGAAGCATGAGCTCCGATGGCGTTTTCGTGAGCGGCGTTGTTGAAGGCAGCGGCATGAGCAGCCTTGGCATGAGCGACTTCGTGGGTGTCTACGACGCGACCATCATGACCAAGAGGGGCGGCTCCATGAGCGTATGCGCCTCCGTAGTGAGCTGGGGCCCAGGCACCATGAGCAGCGTAGAGGGATGGGGCATAAGCTCCATGAGAATAGAGTCCATGAGCGTATACTCCATGTTCGTAAGCTCCATGGGCGGCGGCGGCGTGAGCGGCATGATGAGCAGCCTTGGCGTGAGCTACTTCGGGGGTATCTACGACGCGACCATCATGGCCGATTGGGGCACCTCCGTAAACGTGGTGGGCGCCATATCCCCAGTGAGGGACGATGGCGTGGCCAGCGGCGAAGGTAGCCAGGCACAGGAAAGTGGCAGCGAACTGAAAACAAACAAAAATCAAATTAGAATACTCTTCAAATATTATATTACTGTGAAATTTACTTGTGGCGGATATTTTTACCAAATATTAGTTCAGTATTTACTGTATAATGTCTTAAACCACTTAGAAATAAAAAATACTACCGTAATAATAATATTATTGATAGAATATATAATTTGCATGCGAATGACCTTAGGTCGGAATTTTAATTGAATAAAAACACAGTGCAAATAATTAACACATAATTTTAAAGTTATAAATAACAAATAGAAAAATACAACAACAGTTTATTTCAGCGTTTAATTTTTCTTGAAAGTGTTTTTCACGTAAGTAATTAAATAAACCTGTCAAACCAAAATGCCAACACGATGAATTTGTTTTGTAATGATATTTGTCGTGTTTTAACGAAGTCATTTTTCACTGTTGTTTTTACTGCGATTATAATAATATGAAACTCATCACTATATGAAAATCATTTACAAGAAAATTTAAATTAAGTATAGAAGTTTTTCATTTTAATTTGTATGTGTTCATATTATATTATTCGGTTTATTAAAGTATCTTTATTCATTTTATAACTTGGAATAGCCTCAGGAAAAAACTGATTGGATTGGATTGAATCGGATCGTATCGTTGGAAAAACATGAATATTATTGTTATATTCTAATAAAAATAGTTTTAAAATAATTACAAGATAATAAAAACTTTTTATATAAAACGTTTTTAAATTTTCTGTTGAATTATTATGCTCAATATGGTCAAACTTGTACTTGGTATGAAGTAAACAAAAAACAAACAAATATGGAATACTGAAATGTCATTTTGATTTCCATAGTAACACACGTATATAGTAATAATTTAGTTGCTAGGGCCAACTCCTTAGCAACCAATAATAGTCTTTTACTTTTTACTGATTTATACAATTCAGAATTAACTGAATTCAATTCAGCTTAAAAATGGCTAAAAGTATTAAAAGAATGCATTAGCATCGTGTTCTTATATATTATAAAAGTTTAAAATGTCTAGCTAGTCGGGAAGTTAGTTAAAAATCGATTGCAAGATTTGTACTGGATAAAAAAACTACCGGACAAACAAGAATACGACCTAATAAAAATGTTTTAATAATAGCACGAAGTCATGATGACATAGTCAAGTGAACTTCGTCATTATTTAGGCTGCCTCTTAATGAGGCTTTGTATGATACGGAAATAGTTGTTATACATTTTTTGTTTAGCTGATTTGGTTAGTTTTCAGATCCGGAATTTGACCACGTAGCCGACAATTTCAAGAGTAGACATTTGACTATTAAAATATAATAGACACATTATTTGTATTACACCAAAGTCTCTTAAAATAAATTGAGTATATAAAAAAGCTTCATTAAATATGTCATTCTATTTTGAATACACAAAATACACTAGTAAATATCGTAATCCAGAACGTAAGGCGCTTGTTTTTCTTCTGGGGGCTCCGGGTTTGATCCCGGTGAGGTCACACCATTATGTAAGTTTCTCAAAGAACTCATGGCCTAGTATAGTATAAATATTAAATAAATCACAAAAATTCCTGTTTTAAAAAAAATGCTACATTATAAAAATTAGTCGAATGATTTTGGTTAACAAAATTACATTTTTTTAAATATAATTTAGTAACTTTTTTATTGATAATTATTATTTGATAAAATAATTCATTTATGTTGATAAAAATTGTATTTTAACATTAATCTTGTATCAATGTTTAAATATTCACAATTTAATACGTAGTTTTTTTTTTATTTTTTCGTTCAATAATTAAAACTACACTCACCACAGCGTTCATGTTGGATGAATTGAATTAAAAAAAACTTTTGTTTACAAAGTAAAGCCTTTTCTAAGTTGAAAACTGCTTGTGATCACCTAACCAAGTGTGGCTTGTTTTATACTTTTTTAACCAGCCCCTGGTAATCAGAAAAGAGCAATGCAAGAGAAGGGATAGAATGATACCACGGGGCGGAACTAGTCTTGATGTGTTATCTTAATTATACGGTCATTTTTTTACGTTAACGGTCATTGCGAATTTTTCTATCGGATTGAAACCACGTGTGTGACGGTAGGCCTACTCTTGTGCCAAACTAGTTTTTTTTTCAATGCCTATGTTACTTGTATCACGATGTGTTATAAAACTTGGTTACGTTATCATATAACTATCTTTGATTTGAACAAACATAATATTATTATCATTAGACTATTATTTTTTTACATTATTTAATTGTTAAAATGAAATATTTGTATCCGCTGTATTATGAGAAAAAAGTGATATTGTTTGTTAAACGTTTTTAATATTAATACAACGTTTATAATATACACTTTATAAGAGGACATTTTGTGAAGCTTTGGTTAATTTTAAATGGAGTGTTTTAGTAATTATATTTTTCTAGTACTTATTCAATTATATCCGTGGCCGCGATAGTCTGACGGTGACGGTTGGCGACTTCGTTGGTCTCAAGTTCGAGTCCTGGGTCTGATGAATTCACAAATTATCATTTTAATGTGTGTTTAAATTCAGAGATGTACAGGTAAATAATAGCTAAAGCAAGTAGCAAAAATCAACGTTAAAATAATAAATAATTAGACATCTTTCTGAGGCAGCTAATATAATAAATAATTATTTATGCTTTACCAATTTCTCTGATTGTCAAAAAAATATTCCTAAATTTAAATATTGCCATTATTCATATTTTTTAAATTGACCAAATAAAAGATTTCACAAAATATAGTAGAAATATACAGTATAGCTGTCCCTAAATAGCTAAATTTTACACGTATTATAAATTTACAAACAAATATACATGCAAGAAATTAATATTAATAATTATTAATCCATGTTGATAACTTACATGAGAGTTAACTAAGTGATTATCATGATTTAAAAAACGTCTAATGTTTGTTAGTGAGAAGATTAAAAGTAGGTAAATACTGTTTACAATTAATAATAAAATATTGCAGTGAGAGCTTTTTCTAATTAACAACTTACTGTAAAGCACAAGAATAATTAATTTCAACATAATAATAGCTCAGTTTCACCGTCTTTAGACTTACTGTAGTTTTGTTCTCGCAAAAAATATTGTTATGCAGTTTTAGTCGTGCAACTATTAATGGAGTCCTATCAAGTAACTTCTGCTTATATTATTTGATACGAAATGTAAAAAAATTTTATAGACAGTGGAAAAACTCTTTTTTATCACGGCAACATACCTAGATAATTTTGCATTGCAAATCTTTCTATTTTTCAAAGTGAATTTATATTTTCATGTTATAAAATGTAAACGTTTTATTTAAATTTGTTGAATATTAGATAATACTAAAACAAAACTATTACTATATTAGGTATTTAAATTTGGTTATGCTTATAAGTTATTTTAATAAAACTAAACTATTCATTTTTTTTTATATATAAATAATATACTATATTATCCATCTTATTTAGGAAAATGTATAATTATAATTATAAATTCCATCCGGGGTCTCCGGATCTGATTTCCAGTATGAATACAATACACCTATTTGATACACTTAAATTCCAGTCATTTCTGTGATTTAAAATGAACGATACTATATGTGTATTTAACGTAAAATCTTAGAAATACTTCTCGCATGTTAAGTCGGTATGCAGTGCGTAATGTACTAGCCTTTCATATGAGGATGAAATGTTCCGGAATCGATGCCCAATGAGGTCACAATTAGAGAATCTATTCCCGACCCAAAATCTTGATCCCGGGATTGGCATTTTTTCAATAGTTAAAATTAAATTTTTATATGTACAATTTTTTATATTATTTTATATATACAAATTTTATATATACAACAACAAAACATTGATAAAATCGATCAAAAATAAATCTAGTATAATTTATACTATTTAAGACATTTATTGTTAGTATTGTGTACGTTCAATCTTGGAAATACATATGTTTAATGCTTCCGCTTCATAAATCTAATTAGTCAGCCAAATATACAACTGTCGTAAAACGTATGAGATCATGGTGGAATCACTTTGTTAAAAGTGCGAAGCATTGTTTTTTCCAATCTTTCTCGTTTTTATTAATTTATGTGAAAAAATTAAATGAATTGGCAACACATGGGTAATAAATCAAACTTTCTTCAAACTCAGTTTATTTCTAATGTAGTTGTATGTTATTAAAAGTATTTTTTCTGTTATATTTTCGTTTTTATTTGATTTTCCATAAAAAATTATAAAAATAATCAATCCCAAAAGTTTCGGGATTATGTTTACCAATCCCTAAATTCATAGGTATCGAAAATAGTTCGGGATTCTGGGATCCCGGGATTGGAATCCCTAGTCACAATATATTTATTTGATTTTTTCAAAGCCAAGATGATTATGATTGTTTAACTTATACACCACTGTTTCACTATAATATACTACTCTTATTAAACCTCATAACCTTTTGTAGTATTTAAAATAATATATATTTTTATGATATCAATAATTTGTGTGATTTTTTCAAATAAACATGCGAAAAGAAAAGATACATGGCCGTTAATATTTTAAAACTTAAAAGTAAATAAATACTAATGAGCAAAAATACTTGTTAATTCTTCGTGTTCTTCTCTGACATGGGTACTTTTATTAGAAAGTATCTGTAAACTCATTCAAAGTACACTTGGGTAAAAGTTGACCTCAGTCTTGAGCATCTGCTCCAAAGACATTCTCAGGCGTAAACAACTGCTGATGCTTGACATCCAAACATAGGGATGGAGTAGTTACGCTCGATTAAGGCTGAGTGTGCTGCTGGGCTGGATGGTTTGAAGGGAACTATTAGGTAGCAGTTGCTGGAAATTTAATCTTAATTCGTATTGAATGGAGTTAGGTACGATTTGAATGAATGTTTATAAAATTAAATAATAAAAAACTTTTCACTCAATTAGAGTTTGATATCATTTTACCACGTTTTTATTAGCTCGTATTCTTGTTTGTCCGGTACAATTTTTTTCTTGTGTGTCCAGTACATTTTTTTTCTTGTTTGTCCAAGATTTGTACTGGACGATTGAAGATTTTTAACTAACTTCCCGACTAGCTAGACATTTGAAACTTTTAGAATATATCAGAACGCGACGACAATGCATTCTTTTAATACTTTTAGCCATTTTTAAGCAGAATTGAATTTATTTTCAGTTAATTGTGTTTTGTATGAAAAGTTATTATTGTCAGTTGCTAAGGGGGTCCTAGCAACTAAATTATTAATATATACGTGCGTTACTATGGAAAGCAATATGATATGTCAAAATGACATTTCAATATTCTATAATATTTATTCAGTATTTCTATCAAGTACAATAAAAATTAATACATAGAATTTTCAAGTTTATACGATTCAATAGAAAAATTAAAAACGTGGTATATAAAAAGTTCTTTTTATCTTGTAATTATTTAGTACTATGAATATTATAAATTAAATAACAAAAATTCTTACTACGTTTTGTTAAATGTATAATTATCTATTCTAACTATCTAACTAATCAATATGTATCAGTGCGTTTTAATCATGGTAAGAATAATATATATTCAGATATTTAAATATGATAAATCGGTTTAATTATATAATCTTAAAGTAAGTAATTTAACCTTGGCTAATACCAAACGGTCGATTTTTATGAAAATATTTAAGTAAAGTTTAATGTCATAAGGTAGATATTATTATATAAGAAAATTATTTAGAATTATTAAAACGGTATTAGGAATTGAAATTGTACCTACTGTTATTCTAATTGAATAAAATAAATGTTGATATTATTATTAAACATTAATTAAATTAACTATAAAATATTTCTCTTGTTTTCTTTTTAAATATATATCCCCTTAATTGGTTATAATTATGTGAAACAAATAACTTATTTGGAGGTTAAAAGATTCATATTTTTTTTTAAATCCAAATAACACTGTACATACCTAGCCAAAGTCGAACAGATTCTACAACGCTGGTCGCATATTTTGATCACAAGTTTGAGTATCTAATAATACAAACTATTAAGCCCATATTATGGTTATCTAACAGTAAAAAGGTAACGTATCTATATATTAAGTAGTGAAGATCAATTAGGGAGAATCTATTTCTTTCGTCGAATCCTGAGAATCCGGGTTTAAAAAAAATAGTTATTTCCGGGTCTAGTATATTATTAATCCTTTCTGTGCCGCAATTAGTTAATTGATGGTAATTAACATAAGAATTGGTGTAATTAGGGCGTGCAAAGACGCTTTGGGCACTTAACTGGTTAAATATTGTCTGAGAGAGTAATCATGTCTTCTCTGAGACTGTATGTATTGGTCCAGAAAATATTACACATTATGTGTTATAGTATCACTTTACTAATAGACGCATTACATTATATGAAAAAGAAAAATTCCCCTTTTAATAAAAATGAATAAGACACAAGATGTGAGAATAAAACATTCTATATATTGTATTCAAATTATGTATGTTCAAAAATGCGTTTATAAATTACTTCTATATGGATCTGTTCATACGAATTTCATTCTTTCATATTTCAAAATCGTATTATTCGAGATCTGCGCGCAAATTTTTACAGCAGTGATAATATACAAAATATATTTACGCATATAAGGTGAACGTATATAATCATCATCAACCACTGCCGATCCACTGCTGAACGAAAGCCTCCCCTAGCTCTTTCCATCATTCTCATTCCCTAGTTCTTTGTTTCCATGTACATGCACCGAAATTAATAATTTAATTAATCCAGCAAGCTTCAAGACGTTCTTGTGATCTTGTATTCAAATTTATTCATCATACATATAGTGAATTTTACAAATTATTAACTTAATACATTTACAACATGACATTTGGGAGGAAGAAAAAGAAATACGTAATAGTATTAACAATATATATACAAAAGTAGTACTTATGGGAGTAAATATTGAATGAGCTTAACATATAGTCGATCTAAACTCACCTTTACGCAAGTGACAAAAGGAATCAATATCCGAAGCATTTTGGTTGAACACTTTGGAAAAACAAACAATTTATGACGCTTTCGATTTATAAGAAAGTTATCATGGGGACACTGATCTATACTACCATTAATGGTAGATTTTTTTATTTACGCCTCGTATAAATAAGTCAGAAAAATTGCGTAGTCTAATACGGATATCTTCTACCATTTAGACTACAGTATGTAAGCATACTTATAGTATCACGTACTAATCTATCTCTTTTGTTATGTACTTAATATTGTTTTAATAATATTTCGTTGTTTCTAAATGTCATGTTTTGAACGTCTTAAACTTATAATTTGTAATGTCCACAATATGTAAAATAAATGAATTGAATTGAATAAGAAGCAACAGGGTTTCTCTCATTTTTTGAAATTCACAACAGTCAATTATTGTTTTTGATTTAAACAATGGTCAAAGTAGTCCAGTATGTACACTATATTAATATAATATAATTTATAGTATACCTATAAACCACGTTGTTATTTCCAATCCACTCATATATTAAATTGTACAAAACGTACAGTATGTAGTTTAAAAATGTTATGTACATCTATTGCAACAATAGGAATTAAATTATTTTTATACCATTCTGTCAACTTTATTATTAACTCTTAAATTAATTAATATTTAATTATCACATTTAAATAACATGCTAATTATATCTAATGGCCATCTAATGCTGACACGGCAGCCGTGTCGTCAGCGCTGTATGAGTTAAGGTGTTTTTTGGAATATACATCGAAACATAGTATAAGTTAGTGTATTAAAATTATGTTTGAATGTGGAATGATATGAAAACAAAATAAATTTATTTCATCCATTTATTTACATGATTTCATCACAGTTTTTTTACTTACCAAACACTACAAATATTTAACTAAAAAAACATAGTAAAATAATGTAAGTATCATACAATGAATAATTGCTTTTTACAATAATTAGTGAAAATGATTTACAGACGACGAGGTATTTACAGACACGAACATAAAGAGGAAGAAATATTACAATTATTGCTATTTAATTTCGTAATCATTTACCAAGTGAAAATGCTTGAGGTCGCTTAATAATCGTTTATGTTGATTACCACCAATGATGTCCACCATGGGCGGCAGCATCGTGGGCGGCGAAGTGAAGAGCCTTAGCGTGGGCGACTTCGGGGGTGTCATGAAGGTAGTGTCCGCCATGAGCGAGGAGTCCGTGGTGAGCGAGAACTCCGTGGTGGCCATCGACTCCCCATGAAGCATGAGCTCCGACAGCGTTTTCGTGAGCGGCGTTGTTGAAGGCAGCGGCATGAGCAGCCTTGGCGTGGGCAACTTCATGGGTGTCTACGACGCGACCATCATGACCGAGGGGAGCAGCTCCGTAGGCATAAGCGCCTCCGTAGTGACCTGGAGCCCAGGCACCATGACCAGCGTATAGGGATGCACCCCAGGCACCATGATCACCATAGAGTCCATGAGCATATACTCCATGATCGTAAGCTCCATGGGCAGCAGCGCTGTGGGCAGCATGGTGGGCAGCCTTGGCGTGGGCTACTTCGGGGGTATCTACGACGCGACCGTCATGACCGATTGGGGCACCTCCTCCATAGGCGTAGTGTGCTCCGTATCCCCAGTGGGGGTCGATGGCATATCCGGCGGCGAAGGTGGCCAGGCACAGGAAAGTGGCAGCGAACTGAAACCAAAAATGATTCAAATTATAATATTCTTTAATGATTGTTTTACTGTGGAATTTATTTGTGGCAGATATTTTTGCACAATAGGTATAAGTTCAATATCTACTGTATAGTGTGTAGTTTATATTTTTTTAAGATTGTATTACTAACTATTGAATTTGTTCATTACGGTTTGTCATACAGTTTATTTACTTTTTAAAATCATATAAATTTTCATTAACAAAAAATTACCGCTGTAAAGTGTTGTTGACAAAGTATTATTTTTGTGTGCGTACGCCCTAGGGTAGGAATTTAAGTTTAATAAAAAAATAAGTTTGAAAACAACCAACAAGAAATTGCAAGAAAACTTTCTTTCAGCATTTCATTATTCGTAAAATGGTTTATGTCTCTCACCGTGAAAAGGAAATTTTCACTGTCATTTTTTTTAATTTACGTGAATCTCGTTTTCTGGTTGGTGTAAAAATCATAATTTAATAAAATACGTGCGTAAAATACATAAAATTGTATTAAATCATATAAATTTACTATTTTTTAGTTTATTTTGTTAATATGCATGTATTTTACTGAAATATTGAAACACATTAAATAAAACTTTAAAAGATCTAGGATTAAAAAATGATTCAGTAGTAATGTCCAAACAGACTTGTATCACAGACATAAATTTTATTGTATTTAATTTTGTTTGAAAGTGTATTTTTTTTAAAAGATTATTACATTCCAAAATAATATAGTATTTATTTTATTCAGTCTAATTTGACGCGGCTACCATAAGATTATCAACACCATCTCTATAATCTTGTATGGATCCTGGCTACCTCCCGAAGATGTTTTTTAACAGATTTGGATACAAAAAAATGGTAAAAAGTTACTAGGTGGAATTTGGATTTAAATCCATTAGAAAAAAATGGTAGTTAGCTATTCATTAATACCGATTGTTTTCTTGGTCTTGAGTTAAACACATGTTTTAAGAATAAAAATATTTGAATATTTCAGTTTAGTGGCGAATATTGTACCATAAAAAATATTAAAATTGTCTAATATATAAATATTACTATATACTTTAAATAAAAAATATTTTTAAGTAAACAAACATCATGAAATCGTATGTAAGTTAAAACTATTCAATCATAGTGTAATATTGATAATTTACAATGATACAACTTATAATATTGTAGGTTATTAATTTTTTCAATAATTTTTTATGATATTAATTACTTTTGATTGTAATTTGTATAATATTTATCGTTTATAAAAAATAATCGATTCAAAACTTCACTCACCATGGCGTTCATGTTGGATGAATTTGTTTTATAAAAGTTAAGCCTATTCTGAACTGAAAACTGCTTGTGACAACCTGACCAAATGTGGCTGGTTTTATACTATTTTAACCAGCTCCTGCTAATTAAAAAAGAGCGATGCAGGAGGAGGGATATAATACACCAAGGGGCGGAACCGGTCTGATATGTTATCTTTACACTTGGTCAAATTGTTTATGTTACCGATCATTGCAAATTCTTCTATCGGGTTGATACCACGTGTGTGGCGACAGGCCTACTCTTGTGCCAAACTAGTTTTTTTTCTATCACGATATAAAATTTAATATTCACGTTATCACTACATTACGTTTTCGTAAAACATTTTCTTGAAAATTTTTTGATGTCAATATCACAATTTAAAAAAAAAAATAACGTCATACCTGGACAATAAATTACGCTCTTGGAAAAATTCGTAAGTTTTTTCAAAAAACCTTTTACCCATTTACAACAATATTGAACGCAATTGCAGGGCAGTTTATTATTATTACCTGTGGTATTTAGTTAATAATAAGTGCGTTTTGAGGTACTTAGGATATAAGTGTACGTAAAGTATAAGTAAATCGACTTCACATTTAAATGAGCAATTATAGTCTTGATTTCAAATAATCATTTATTTTTAATCCACTAAACGTATTGATATCTCTTTATGTTAAGTAATGTTATTAAAAAACGACATTCAAAGTGGCAGCCCTCGTAATCTAATGCGTAAGGCATATCCGGGGGCTCCGAGCTTGATTCTCGGTAAGGCCACAATACAATGTTTTATGTTATCTTCTCAAAGTCCGGAAGTTTATTTTTTTATTTCTATAACTTCACTATTGTTTCACTATACTATTTACTATCATTAGGCTTATTGATATCTTGTAGTGTTATATTTTACTTTAAATATAAATATAAAACCAATGATCTCATATACTACTTAAATCATTTACATGTTTGAACGGTGTCTTATCCGTAATAGGTATTGGTGATATGATAACTGCTCCTAACGCATTTAATAAATACAAGTGTGTTACTTGTACTCGTTTAATTCTCAGAGCCTCAATTGATAATTTTGAAATACCTAAGTATTCAGTCAAGCTATTGCTATAATAATTGCAGTTAATGGTAAGTTTTATGTAATTTACCGCTGTATAATATAATAGTTAATATGTCCTTGTAATCCAATACGCAATGCACTGGCTGCTCACAGCGAGGATTCCGGGTTTGATTATGTAATTAATGTCACAATATTTGATATAATTCATGTGTTTTTTTTTGTGATGTGTTCAATAGCATTGTAGTATTATTTAAAAATGTATTTTTTTTATTAACGGGTAAAATTAAAGGCCAGTGCATTTGAAATTAATGATATCATTTTTACACATTTTAAATTTACTCAAAATCATAGATATTTATAATAATATACTTTCAATTTTTTTTACTATAAATATTGTTTAAAAAACGCACTGGAGTATCTTGTGAAAATGTTTGAATAATACAACAAATAATAGTATATTATGATTATTTTTTGTTAGTTGTTTTGAAGAAATTATACGAGTAAAAATGTGTAATTTACAGATTTGTTGTATTAATTGCTATTAAAATAACAAAATCCCACCAAGTATGTAAATTTAATAAATTAGTTTGATCAGGTATATCATATATTTATATTAATAGAAAAGGTGAAAATATTGCAAACATTTATTAGTTTATAATAGATTTGTAAGGAAAAATTAAAAGTGAATAGCATAATATGTTTCTTACTCATTAGTTTTTTCTCCACCCTATCTAACGTATATTTATTTCAATATGAAATATTACAAAATAGAAAATAAATGCAGACACTATTTTATTTAAATCGAGCATATTGTTATATAAATTGACATTTTCAAAGATATTAAATCATTTTCAAAATCGTGATACCTATCCGACACCATATACTTTGCCACAAAATAGATTAATACATATAAAAATGTAAAAGCCATCGCCATGAACTAAAGTTCTGAAGCAAGGTAGTCTATGGCCTGACCGCCATAAAACCTTAGTAAAGAAAACGGCGTCGACTGTTCCTAAAGATTGAATGGACATTACATTAACGTGACAAACTAAAATGCATATTATTAAATATTGTGAAATAGCATATTCTGTAACACGTGTTTAAGTTTATCCCATATTTCTTAACATTCGGGATATTTAGCCTGTTGGTAACCACCTAGTGGGTAAGCCAGTTTCCATTCATTTTGTTTTCCCTGATTTTCCCCAATCTGTCACACTCAGCGATAATATGCTAGTACTGCACTGTAAACATCTGTCAAATTATAACGATAGTAACATATCATTTATTTACTTTTACAATCTGATTAAAATTAACTGTTCCTTTATTTTCATATCAGTGTAATTTTTAAATTTAGAATTTACGTTTACGTGTATGTTTTCTCTCATCTTACCCCATTTAATATGTCTTCTCTCTTTCTTACTCTCCCCCATTTATTTACAGATTATATTTTATCGCATACCTTACAGACAGATGTATAAATCAAGACAAATATATATATTCAATTTAGTATCCAAATTTTAAATATACTTTTAGCAACAAACTTAAAACAAGTATTTATTGCAAACAGAAAAAATAATACTAGAATTATATTGATAATCGTTTTACTGATACTTGTTATGCAACATACATTTTTTTTTAAATCTTGACATTGAATTCTGTTCACAACAATTCAATGTTTTTTTAATTATGATTTCGGAATGCATACCACTTGAGTATCGAAATTATTAAATATATTATAAATAATTAGTATATTACGCATTATAATAAAAGTATACTTACATTTAATTAGACTTTTATAATATTATATATTTATTGGAATACTTATATTTTTTTTAATTTCTGTATCTTGATAATATTAAATTAACGTTTATATTAAAAATTCTATATGATAGCATCATGAATAATTATTATTATTAAGCTCTATTATCTGTAAGCTATTTCAACAGATGTATGGTGATATTATATTCAAGTTTACTGGGGCATACTTTAGATGCTATGATCAAGGTTACGAGCAGCTGGTTTATTGTTTGTGTTTTAAACTATCAATTTATTCTGGTTTTGCCTACTGTCAACTTCTGTGTACAATAATTCAATTTCATGTTTCAACTCACCATAATATAAAAATAATTAAGTATATTTTTCATGTTATATTTTCCCTATCAATTATTATCACATTATTTTACACTTCTACATTTTCTTTATCACTTGTAAACAATTCGCTAGTTCAATATGCAGTCTTTTACGTAATATCTAAAGCTTTTCAATTTCTGCTCATAATTTGACAGCTGATAGTAAGCTTAAAGCTTCCTTATCGTCTATCTTTGTAGTTATCTCGTTGACATATTTCCTTAATATACGAGTATCACACAATATTACTTTTAACAGATATTATACATACTATTTAAATGTAATAGTTATCGTAGATCACTTTTATTGGTAGAACCTTGTTATCTAATACAATATATTTGTCGCTGAGTTTCAAAATCCGCTATAACACTTTTTTGAAATAATTAAGATATATATATCATTGGATTTGTCCTTAAAATCTCTATATGAAAATTTTATCGCCTCTTTCAAAAGCCGCTACGATTAACTGTCATTTATGAAACAAAATCAATGTGTCTATCAAATCCCGTTATAACACTACTGAAACATTCAAAAACCTTTTTAGTTCAAAAAGTTTATGTTGATTTTCTCAACATAATGAAAAAGTGTTATAGCGGGTTTTGAAACTCAGCGACACAATTATAATAATATAATATGTATTTGAGGCTGTTAGTTTCAATGTCGGTAATCTTCATATTCTACCATTTTGAGATAATCGCAAAAATCGTCAAGCACATTCAGGACTCCAAATCGAATAATATTTTTCAAAGAATTGTGAAAAGCAAATAGCAAAATAAACAGCTATAATCTATTATCTTTCTATTAATGTCATTCAAATTAATAAATTAATATGTTTAAAGTATACAATTGGTGACTGATGAATGTAAACGACTTTACAATCGACCTCCGATTTGATTCCATTTAACTAACAAACGGAGCTGGGTTTAGTATTGTAAGTACCTACTTACAGAACCAAGAAAAAGATTTAAAAAAAAAGTAAAAATGTAAGTATCCGATTTTGAAGCTAATAGCTTCATATATTGGTTCAGTCACAAGATTTCGAAACCGTACTCACAGAAATCTTGCCGTGCCGAAATCGCGCGCTCTGCCTCTAGACCACTGGCATAGTTGGGTGCTGTAAAAATCAAGAATTTTTCATTTATAGTAGCGCTATAATTATATTCAAAGATCATCTGTCGCATAATAATATGACGATCATAAACTATAATTGCACATTGATTCACAGCTATAGGAGACCGTCTCAATTTTTCTCCATTCCTTATCCATTATCTTATTTATTACCATGTATTTGCGCGAAACTTAATTATTCCATCAATTGCAATTTCGTTGATTGTCTAACTTTATCACGTTGCATAAACTCATATACGTCCATTTACCAATTAGATATTGTACATAAATATATATACTTTTATACAAATGATGTTAGAAGGTTGGCTTTTTTTCTTCTTATTATGGCACCTGAATATTGAAAATATTTTGATCGTCCTCTTTCTACTCCCATGCACTTATGATTGTCCAAAACTTCCAAAAGTACCTACTAGTCATAGCGCATAATATACTAACAAAATTCTACACTTTCATGTCTTGAACTTTTACCAACTAGCTTTTTTATTACCGATTCTCACCATGTTTCCATATTTGTATAATATGTAATAGCTATATGATTATATAACAGTCGAAATATATTTGTTTGACTTCCTTTTTCTACTTGGAACCAATTAATATCTACAAAATATAAAAAAATACAAAGTTTATTTATTCGAATTATCTCTCCTGCCAATTCCAATTTTGAATTCTTACAACAGATCAAGATAATGTTATCATATTATTTTGGATTCGATTTTAATTTGATGTTCTTTTATTCGATTTAGCTGTCAGAATTATTTTCATTTTGACATGTTGTATACCTCGATACAAAAATATTTTAATATCAAAGAATGTAAAGATTTATTATTGTTTTGTTAAGTAATATAAATGTATATCGATTAAAGAAGTGACCTTTTATAAAGCTGGGTATTTCAGCTAGTATATACTTAATATAAATATGTATTTGCGTTATTCATTGAAACTACTATTTGTCGTAGTATCAACTTGTGTATCTCTGATAACGATGTTAGAAATAAGGGCATACGTTTTTTGGGTACAGATTAAGGTCCTAAGGTAATGCCAATTATTTTAAGTCCAATAACCGTGTTAAATCAAATTGATTCGAATATTCATAAGGTTTGTTTAGGTAAACAATCTACTTAGTTCACTCAACGTGCTCATTTTGGCACTAAGTTAAAATTTTATTTTATTTAATTTGTCAAAGTGTTGTGGTGTTTCGGGAACTTGTGTGATATTATTCGAATAAGTATTTAACTGAGATTGTTTTAAATTATACATTTTTATACACATTTACTTTGATTTGTAATAGTTTAGTTATAGTGGAGCAGAGTATTGACAATATATCGTTAACTTAAAAGTGGATACTTTTTTTTTGCTTATTTCTTTGTAAAAAAATGTCTATGTTGAAAATTTTCTGACAAAAAGCTAACATGTGGAGCCGTACTTTTCATTAATTTTATTCATTAAGTGTTTTTTATATTAATATGTAATGTGATGTACATAATAAATTAAAATAAAAAAATGAAAGCCAAACTGAATTTTTATTTATTTTTGTTACCTTGTAAAAAAAATTTTGTTATGAAGCAGTATGGAGACTGCAGTGGTAAGGTTATATTACTATATATTATATTATGTAATATATTTAATAAAACAAATTTGGATTGACTAAATAGTATAATTTACAATATTTGGAGGATAGCAATTCAAATTCAGAGATTTATTGTGCTGTCATGATTTTTTTTTAAAGAATGGTGGTTGAAATATTACTCATAATTTTGCATCCTTCGTAGACCAAAAGTTGACATATTACCAATGACATTATTAATGGATGACGCACTCAATAAAGTAGCTAGCAAGTAAATTCGCGTATTCGCATGTATAGGTAGACGTCACGCAATTTCCATTATGCGATATCGCGCATCGGGAATTTATAGCAATATGACCTTTATTGTAATGGCGTTAGAGCAGTGTTTCTAATGTCAATATTCATTTGATCGAACCTGTTCGAACCTAACCATTCGGCAGACCCAACAAAAAGCATCAGGAGTTTATAGCAATATCACCTTTATTGTAATGGCGTTAGAACAGATTATGCCATTCGGCAGACCCGACAATAAAGTGAGTGTCATTTTTTTTCCAGATGATTCGTCCATATTAATGTCATTGCATATTACAGTCAAAATTATGCAAATGAGGGTCATAATTAATGATATACCAATTATATATTATATTGAATTAAAACATTTTAATTGAAAAAATACGATATTGAAAAGATTTAATGCCAGTGCCTTATTAGAGTAAAATAATGGTATACATAAAATATATTTTTAAAATTTATTATTGTAACCTACAATTTTGCAATTCATCGTAGATCAGAAGACAGATCAGATACATTACTGTATAAGTTCATATATAAACATTGGTATTACCCACATAATACATATGACAAATATACTTAAAAGCACCACCCATGTGTCTGTTTTAGATTATTAGCAATCTAACATTCTTATAATTCTTATGTATATTATTTAGTTTTTAATAAAATCTTATAAATGCTCTCACTACTTAACACTGATATTTAATTCGATTAACTGCTTTTTTATTCAACAAATAATTCTCAAGATTTAAGAATGAAACATTCTTTAATTGAACGTACATAATTTAAAACACTTCTGAGAAATGTATAAACACTTAAAAACAAAATACCATTCACAGCAAGATTCGAAACTGCGCCCTCCCGGATTCACGCCCATGTGCTGCCCCGACCACTAAGCTATACATGTAGTACCTAATTGTGATGAAATTAAGTAGGTAATGGTATTCACAACGCGCTTTCTAAATTGCGTTAAGTAATGAATTCTTCTGGGTGACGTATTTTTTTTCAAAATGATATTTTACAGTAGTTATATTATATTTATCAGTGGGTCTATTCTACATACAAGGCTATTAATGACTAACGTGCTAAATATTATCACTTTATCATATTTATGTATTGAGATATTATAATTGTTACAATAAAAAAGCCGTCTAAACTGTCAAAACTTTTTATCTTACTCTAAAATTGAACACAGCCAAGATAGGGGCTGTTTTTTTTGACATTTTGACAGTTTAGACGGTTAATTTATTATAACAATTAACAGCCCCAATACATTAATATGATAAACTATCGTCGTTTTTATGTACAACGTATTCATATTTGAGATTAAATTATGTTTTTAATCTGAAAAGAATCCTAACAATGGTTTCAAATATACATTTATTATCATATAATTATTATTATAATGTCTCTATACAAATCTAAGCAAAAAACAAAATATCAATCACTGATAATTTAAAGAAACCGCTTGTATTTTTTAATTGTATAATTTTATTTTTATATACGTTGAAAATATTATGAAATTCGTAATTAAACTATGTGGAAAATTGTGTATTAGTCAGATACCTATATACATTATTAATTCAAATTAAAAACATGTGCACCTACTAATATAATAACAAATACATAGGTAGTTGATAAATAATTTGTCTTAGAATATACGACCACGAATTATATTATGTTGGAAAGGCAGTACACATTTTTTTGTTTTATATATTAAAAAAAAGTGTCTTATGTACACCAACACTTAGCAACATTAAAAATATTTATTACTGTGTTTTTTTACGATATTTAATCGTATTTTGAAAGGACCTACATGCCACAGTTTTATTTATTGATTTGGCCTTGAGTAAAGAAATCAATAATATAAACTATATATGAACAATACTTTCAGCATAGGCGTGCAAGGAATGTTACAAAATGTAACAGAGCTACAATTAACAGTGTAAGTAAATCCAAAGTGAACATGCGACCTTACAACTGGCTTAGTCGTACCTTACTGATAACTCGGATACAAAGACTCGAGTCGCTTCAAACCTTTATTAAATAATCGAATTCTAGTTTCCTATAAATTAAAAGACGCAGTATATTATCATCTTCTTTCACTCTGTCACACCCCAGCATTGGAACATAAAATCTTAGCGACGGAACCTTTGAGGCTATGCCACAAAGGTACGAAGTATCGCACTCTCTGGTGGCATCCGAAACACATCTTCCAGCCACTTTTTAATTACCTCAATTACCGAGGGCTGCTGTGTCTACTCAGAAATCAAATGTTTATCTATAGTCTATTTACAGGATATAAACGTATCCTAAAAAGAAACTATTTATACTTAGAAGGCAGTTCTCGTTGTGCAATGCATAAAGGATCTCACATTTATTTTCTGGTGAGATCACAATTAATCTATATGATTTTTTTTATTAAAGCCTGTGATTATTATTTCAATACGATTATTAAACATCGTGTTGTAGTGTAAATAAAGATTTTTGAAAACAGTATTTCTTGGATATACTGTTGAATATAAAGTTAGTTTATATAAATAGTATTAGTCTTGATTGTACTTTTAAATATCAATTTAAAACAAATTGTTGTATGTTTATAAAAGTTTTTTAAAGCTAATTGTTTTGTAGACTTAATATATTTCTAAGTTCTCTTTGTGCACGCCTATGATAAAATACTGAATTCCTGTCACTTGTTATGCTCTGTGTTAAAATAATTACGTTCGGCGCAATGTGAATTGATTTTTCTTTCTCAAGGAAAAGGATAAAATGTATTGCCAATAAGTTGTCTTAAAAATATTGGCACTATAAAATGAACACGGAATGATTTAATAAAAATATAAATTCTGTACAGCTTAACAGTCAATCAGATATAATGAAACGTAGTAATTAAAAAATATATTTCTGTATTGTGTTTAGGTGTAAAATTAATAAGACATTTTAATTTTTTTCGATTTATTTCGTATTGCATTCATCACAGTTGTCTTTTACAAAAAAGAAAATAATAAAAAAATATATACAAACTGAAAATATGATCAGTTCTTTGAAAATAAATGAATATATAAAGATGAGGTTGTATATTTACATGCACTTATAAAGTGGAGAATCGTCTAGAATAAATAAAAAATCCTTAATCGTTAGCCTGTGCGCATCTGCTTGGTCGTTAGTTCCTGGTGATAATGAGGTAATTACCAGGCACCATGTCCATAAGCGGAGCCATAATGATGGGCACCATAAGCACCATGGGCACCATGAGCTCCATGGACACCGAGTCCCCAGGAAGCGTCAGCTCCGGCGTGGTTTTCGTGAGCGGCGTTGTTGAAAGCGGCGTGGTGAGCGATCTTGGCGTGGGCAACGGCAGCGGTGTCTACGACGCGACCGTCATGTCCAAGGGGAGCTGGGCCGTAGGCGTGGAGTCCGTGAGAATCATGACCATGAGCGGCACCATGGGCATAAGCACCATCATGACCCCAGGCACCTCCGTAGTGAGCGGCACCATCATGTCCCCAGGCACCATCATGACCCCAGGCACCATAAGCTCCACCATGAGCACCATAAGCTCCACCATGGGCACCGTGGGAAGCGGCGGCGACAGCGGCGAAGTGAGCGGCCTTGGCATGGGCAACATCAGCGGTGTCTACGACTTGACCGTCATGTCCCAAGGGAGCGGCTCCATGGTGGGCGCCATAGTGACCTCCGTATCCATGACCGTATCCGGATGCTGTAGCCATGGCGGCAACGCACAGGAAAGTGAATGCGAACTGTGACAAAAAAATACATACCAATGTTATAATATATGAATTCATATTTGTATGGTATTTTACGAGGATCTACCATAAACCATTCAACTAGCAAAAACAATAACAGGTATTTTATTACAGAGCTTAGTCTTGACTTTTTAAAGCTTAATTAGTACATATCAAACCCGTAACGCATCTTATAATAGATATAACGAAAATAAGTGAAAGAATAAACATAAATCATATACAAATTAATTTTATTTAACAACTACTTTATATTATATTATTATTTATATATTATAATAATATATCTATAGTTTCATATTATTATACTTGAAATTATGCAAAAAATTTTGATAATATTTCGATGTTAAATGGTTTAAATGAATGGTTCCTAAATAACTACAAAAATAATATTTTTTATTACAAAAAATTAAAAAAACTATGCAAGTGGGCAAGATCAAGACAGTACCTACCCCTAAATTAGATATTAGAGTTATTTATTATCCCAAGAAAACTGTATTTTATATACATGTGTTGACATAGTTATAAATTGAACCTTTAATAATTATATAGTTTTTTAAATTTTGCTAAAAAAATAAAAAAACCTAATGTAACCATGATACAATATAATTATTATTAAAAAGTCGCTTAGTAATTAATTACTAGCATCGTACATAATAAAATTGTATGCATAGTTAAATAATATAAATACAACTAGATTAAATCAATATAATGTAATAAATATTTTCAAATAATTTGATACAAACGATATATATATTATATATTTTAATTTGAGTTGGACATAACTAGTCCTAATTCTTAATTTAAATTAAGTAATAAATTCAATTTTGAATTTGTTTTGTTTTTTATTGTAAAACAAAAGAATAGCTTTGTTATCAAATAAGGTTATTTTAAATACGTCAAGACTATTAGGTTAACATATCAATATCATATCAAGTTTTATGATTGATGATGATAATATTAAAACAATGTAACGTATTTAAAAATATACAATTTAAAAAAAGTACAGACCAAAGTATTTTTATTGTATTATTATAATGTAACTCACCAGTGGGTTCATTTTTAATTGATTTTGTGATTGGTTGCAATCGAAATAAACTGCTAAGCCTTTTCTAATTTGAAAACTGCTTGTGCCGTATCGATGCAGTGTCGCAGTATTTATACTAGACAAATGCAGCAGCCCTCGGAGTCCAAAAGAGGGGGAGGGCGGATTCCATAACGATACATTCTCTTCAAAATATCCACCATTGTCCGTGGACACTAAAGCCTGCCATTGCATACAATATACTTGAACGGTAATCACGTGACCAATATAGGTTCTGTGGTCAATTTTAATACAATATTTTATACATACGGAAAACAGTTTTTTTCCGCTCGCTTGTAAATAGTGTAAACATTTTTTTGCTCCGATTAAAAAATGTGCAGATTTTTTTTTGCTCTTTCTAATTTTGGTTATTATTTTTTTTGCATTATTTAAGGACATTGGTTTATTAAGCTATTAAATGATACAATATTATTCTAACTACGCGGTTAATAAATAAATAATTCATGAAGTTAATACTGTCAACTTGACAGTAATTAAATTTAAATAATATTAAGATTTTGGGTACAGTTCGGTTATGAGGAATACAGCAGCAAACACATTTTGAAAATACCCGATATACTAGATTATTTTGTAGGTTAACCTAACCAAACTTAACCTAACCTTACCTAGCCCAACCTAACCTAACCTAAACTAATCCAAACTAACAAATAATCCAGTGTATCGGGTATTTTCAAAATGTGTTTTCCGCTGTATTCCCCATAACCTAACTGTACCGATTTTTGGTATTTTCCATTAAAATGCACATTGCTTCTCGTTCTATTTGGGGTCTATACATTATAGCCAATAATTTACAAATATTATTTTTAAATACATATTAAACGTACCACTTTAAACGATTAATACTATCGACCAAGGGTACTTGATTAAGTTTAAATTTAAATTCTAAATGATTTAAGTTTTACACTATTCCATTTGAGTATTTTTTTGCAACCTATGTTTCTCCGTTTGGCATCTTCATGCACTATGCACACTCACCAATGGTAGAGACAACAATAAAACAATGTATTCATAAGGTATTTACTATAGGTATTTATAAACACTTCAAATATTCAAAATTTGTTTTTATATTCGATCCTTTACTTGGTAGGTAATAAATGTATCAAATTACTATATAAACAAGAATTTTGGTGAGTGTGCATAGTGTTTGATGCGAAAAGGTGAAAACCAGGTTGCAAAAAAATATTTAAAAGGAATAGTATAAAACTTAAATCAATTAGAATTTTTACCATTTTAAAATGATAATATTTAAAAGTTCAAAGGAATACAACATTTGGTTCTAATCGGTTATGTGGAATACAGCGGCAAACACATTTTGAAAATACCTTATATACTGGATTATTTGTTAGTTTGGGTTAGCTTAGGTTAGGTTAGGTTAACCTAACAAATAATCCAGTATATTGGCTAATTTCAAAATGTGTTTGCCGCTGTATTTCACATAACCGACTTGTACCCAACATTTATATTATATAAGTAATCGTCTACATCTAATTGGCCACAAAATTGTTGTAAATCAGTGACTCCAAATCAATTTAAAAGCATGTTTTGTGAGATATTTGTAGCTTTTAACAGACTATGCTAGAAAATAAAAACATCTTAGATTACCATCGTTATCAAATTTTCAAAGTTTCATCAATAAAGAAAAATTCGATAGACTTAACTACAAAATGTGAACAATTTCTCCCGGTACTGGGCAATATTATAATATAATAATTTAAAAAGTCACCTCGAAATTAAGGAGTTACAAGTAGCTCTTTCAAGCATCTATCCAGATACGAAAAAAAGTAGTATCTTCTTAAATAAATTAGTCAAGGAAAGTTTATTATTGAAAGATTAATTTACCATATTTAACTTCGTAGATACTTACTTAAAAATCTGCTTAATACTTTGGACGCTGAAGACGCACATGCGCGTAATGACCAGGTGGTCGATCGATGTAATTAACGTGCATTTTAAAGGTGCTAATTAAAAAATCATTATCTACTCAGTAGCGAATGAGTTAATAAAAATTGCATATTGTTTTTTCAACAGATTTTTTGCCATGTTCAATCCTCTCGTAGTGCATTGAGTAAGGCGCTGGCCTTACATCTGGGAGCTCCGGGTTCGATCCGGTGAAGTCATAATATATTTATGTGATTTTCTCAAAGCCTAGATGCCTTCATATATATTACGAAATAGTACTGTTTCACTACAGTACTGTCATTGAACCTCTTAGCCTGTTGTAGTGTTATAAAGAATATAATATTGTAATATAATATTTGTGTTGAAACAAATATATTTTTATTGATATATAAATATATTTTTAAAAAATAATAATTATTCTCTATTTTTTATTATTTTCTACTCTCTAAGACGATAATAATCTGGGCCTCCACAGAGTTGACGTTCTATTAACAGACTTTTTTTTTACAAGAAATGTATGTTGGCCAATTGTTCAACCTATTAAGTCCTTTCTTTGGGTTTAATACACATATTTAAAAACAACATGTGAATTTACCAGACCCGGGATTTAAATCTGGAACTACATGCGTAACAGCTCATTCAGATATTAGCCAGATGCCTAATCTATTGAATTCGTACACTGGAATCAAATACATTTGAATTTTCTTTAAACCAAATACTTCACTTTCAAGCACTTTACCATTCGTCCACCATGGGGGAATGGGACAACTGGACGCCAGGACAATTAGACGCCGCACTGTCGTAGACACGTAAACAGTTAATCAGTTTCTATCTTTTACTTAGTAGTTTTAATTCATTTTACTCTTAACATAATGTTTTTTTTTATTGCGGATTGAGAATGCTATGCCTAAGGCTTTATATAAATAATTACAAAATAATAAGAACTTTTTATATACAACATTTTTAAATTTTCTGTTGAATCATATAAACTTGACTTGACTAGCTTAAACGATCAAAAAAAATGTATTTGACAGAAATAATACTGAAATGTCATTTTGACACTCATATTGATTTCCATAGTAACGCACGTATATATTAATAATTTAGTTGTTAAGACCTAGCAACCAATAATAGTGGATTGGATTACGGATTTCCTCCAAAATAACTTTTCATACAAAACAAAATTAACGGAAAATGAATTTAAACTGAATTTAATTCTATTGAAAAATTTCCAAAAGTATTTAAAAACGCATTGGCATTGTGTTCTGATATATTCTAAAAGTTTCAAATGTCTATCTAGACGGAAATTTAGTTAAAAATTAATTGCAAGATTTGTACCGGACAAATAAGAATACGACCTAATAAAAACGTTGTATAATAAAAAAAAAAACTCTTTTTTCATTGGAACTTAAACATAATAATATGCACGATTAAATCATTCATAATAATATAATAATTTAAATATTAAATATTTTTTTAAAGTACCTAACGTATATTTATTTTCAAATTGCGTGGCGTCCAGTTCTCCCAGCGCCAAATTGTCCTAGACCCCCGTCATGGACACTGTAACGTTATTTTAAAATGTTTAAAAAAAGAGTCACAATATTTCTTCTGTCAAGCGGGAACACGAGTCATTAAACAGCCAAAAATAAAATTTACAGTTTACAACATATCAAAAATGTCATTTATCTTTTTGATTTTAGCGTGGTTTAGAATATTTTTTATCTTCACATATTTTAGAATTACAGTTTGTGACGTTCGATGTCTCCTAGACTGCAAGGCCCATTTGGGCATAATTGGTTCAATTGCTCTAAACCGGGCCTGTCTTCTAACATATCATAATAATAATATGTTGTCTTACATATTATTATTATATACACCGGCATTGATTTTCGGGCAGTTATTATGTAGGCTCTAAAGCGCTTCCTATACACAATTAATTAATGTCGCATTTTTTATGTAGACACATTTCCGCAAGGATCGTCTATTAAATTATAGTCAAGATTTAAGAATGTAATATGCTATAAATATTGAGCATATGTTATTTAAAAAAAACTCAGTTATACCTACTAGAAAAATATTTTTTTGAAAAAATACGACGCTTATAAATATAATATAAATATACGAATAAGCCCATATTTACCAATTAAGTTACGGGCATTCTACTTAATTACGACGAAATCAACTAGTATTTCTTACAATGAATGCTTATCAATTCATCAAGGTATCAATTAATTACCTTAATTATTAACCGACATCCGGATCACTCAAAATTTAAGTAATAATAATATACTTGCACTTGCAAATAATTTAATAAACTATTATTTCTTTTATTTAACGAATAATTCACAAAATTTGATAATATAACATACTTTATATTGGACATACATAAATTGAAATCATTTCAGATATTTTTATTTATTTAAAAAAAGATACATTGAGCACATAACAAATTATGAATTCAAGACATAACGTGACATTTAGAATAAAAAGTACAAGTAAATCAACTAGAGAAAAAATAAGGTAGAGAAAAAAAAGCATAAAATAATTTTATAGAAAACAAATAAAATAGAGAAACAACAACAATAAAAACAGAGTACACAATGCATCGCTGAAAATGTCTATATCTCTAGGGAGTGCATTGACCAGCCGTAAATCCCTCTTGGCTATTGGTGCCTGGTGAGCCTGACACGAGGAAACGGCTTTCACCCGACTAGAAATAAAAATATTTTAAATACGACGCCTGACGGGATATTAACCTGTATTCACCGAATTCGTGCCAATGTACTTCACCAATTAAGTAATAGGCGTCATGTTTAATTACAATGAAATTAGCTAGCAAGTTTTTACTCCAAATTGTTAATTTTTTGCTATCGATGTTATGTTTCTTTAATCAAGGTGTCAATTAAGTGCAATAATTAATAACCAACATCTGGATCACTCCAAATTTTAGTTATAATGTACTCGCGCTTACTAATGATTTAATAAACTATTTATTTTATTCAACAAATGATTCACAAGATTTGAGAACATAACATTCTTCCATTTCCGTCAAACGAAAAGTGATCGGCTTTTTAATCAATTGAGTTAAATTACATTACTAACTTAGTTAACAAATCACTCATCTGGGTTTCACTTGAGTGTGACTCGGTCAAACAGTTTTTCTAGGATTTTTTCTAATATATATTTTTCTTAAGCTTTTTAAATTCATTCAAATTTATTTATTAACATATAATGAACTTTACAAATTCAAGATGCTCACACCAGGGCATAAAAAACAAAGAAATATAAGCTGTATAAAAACAGTATACAAATAGTATATAGAGGAAATACAAAAAATATAAATTAGATAATATATTGAAATATTCTAAATGAGTTAAATAATATACCCTTTTTAAAGAATTTATAAACCAACTTTTTCCTAGTATTTATCCTTGCGTAAGTGGAATATAATATATTATATTTATCAATATACGACAACAGGGTTATACCCTCCCAATTGGTATCACCAATGGCAGATGAGTTTTGCAGATTGTTTCCAATATTTTAAATGACATGTTATGTATCATCCAATAAGTAGTATACCTTTCATAACCCATAGGCTGTGAACATTCGACATAAATAGTGCACACTAATCTTTGTCAGTCACACTTGTTTGTTTTCATTAAACTAAAAATACAACTTCCAAATGGTGCTGATTAGTTTTTAAATTAAATTAAACCCTGCCTAAAGCAAACCATAATAGATACGGGATAAAAATATTCTTCTATTTAGAAAATAACCAAAATTGTGCCGTTGAATCATTCAGAACTTTGAATATTTTATAGATAAAATAATATTTTTTTATCTTTTACAGATTGGCTTAGGCAGGGCCAATGACATTAATATGGACGAATCATCTGGGAATAAAAATGACACTCACTTTTTAGTCGGGTCTGCCGAATGGAATAATCTGTTGGCATTACAATAAAGGTGATATTGCTATAAATTCCAGATGCTTTTAGTCGGGTCTGCCAAACGGGTCAGTTCGAACGGGTTCGCTCAAATGAACATTGACACTAGAAATACTATTCTAACGCCATTACAATAAAGGTGATATTGCTGTAAATTCCCGATGCGTGATATCGCATAATGGAAATTGCGTGACGTCTACCTATACATATGCTAATGTCGCTGTGCGTGAATTTAATTGCTAGCTACTGTATTGAGTGCGTTGTCCATTAATAATGTCCTTGGGTAGGGCTCACTGATTTAAAAAAAAAATGAACCAACAATATGTACAAAATGTATTCTTAATCCAACGAAAACAAATAAGTGTCTGTGAAAAAGTGTGCACAATTTTGTCGTATTGCTCAAAATATACCAAAATTATTATGGTTTAATTTAGGCGAGGTTTAATTGATTTTTAAAAACTAACCAACGCTATCTGTAAATTATGGTCTTAGTTCAATAACTACTAACAAAGTTTAATGTGCACTATTTATGGCGGTCCTTAAAAACCTATCTCCAACCTTCGCTACTGATAGGTAGTATACCTTTTATAACCCCATTACGGCGTCTAGTATACCCAAAATAGTGCCTGAATTCCCTATTTAAATTTTAATACTAATCCAGTGCTTTGGATATTCACCTAACGACATTTAACATTTCCCACAAACTACGCCAAATTTGCACTACTATTTTAAATGGAAAGGTTTCCCATAATCCAAACCGACTCCCAGAAGCAGAAATTATAATTAGGTGTTAATATTTGGTGGAATTCAAAACCTCAGATAACGTAGTTATTAGTAATGACTCGCATGCATCACACGAGTACTGATAGCTCAAAAAATAAGAGCATTCACATGGACAGTGAAAAATGTGAGTCTGGATCCCATTCAGTCAAACATTTTTTTCTATAATTTTTCATAATAGTTATTTACCTAAAATTGTTTAATATGATGTAATTTCAAAGCTTCAATATCTTGTTTATCAAAATAATTATTCATTAAAGCCGCGTTGACACGGTTCAAGTACGATCCAAGTACACTTGGATAGGAATAATTAGTATAAAGATGTCTCATCCAAGTGACAGCTTCATACTACTTATTCCTATCCAAGTTAACTTGGATGAGTAGGACGCGGTCTAAGTAGCTTGGATAGGAATAATTAGTATGAAGATGTCACATACGAATGCACTTGGATAGGAATAAATAGTATGAAGCTGTCACTTGGATGAGACATCTTCATATTAATTATTCCTATCCAAGTCTACTTGGATCGTACTTGGACCGTGTCAACGCGGCTTTAGGTACATTGTAGACTTGAATGTATTTGAATGCCACTGTGAATTATTATTATCTAAAAAAAAATTATACACTATCACTTAATTCGATTTCCGATCAAAATAATTGCGTTTATCGTGTGACAATGAATACAAAAATAATGTTTCTTTCTCAATGAGTAGGATAAATTTACGACTAGTAAACAGTTCACTAAGAAATAATATATTATTGTCATTTATCGACCATTGGAGAATGTTTAATTATTATTCACAAGGTTATAGAAGTTAACTTTATCAGTGTAAGCAGGAAAATGTATTTTGCATTCTGTTATATGTAAAATCAATAATGCGTATTATTTTTTATCGATTTATTTCGTATTGCATTCATCACAGTGGTATTTTACAAAAAAAAAGTATCAAACAAAAACTATATATACAAATTTAAAATATGATAATATGATCACCATACATACAGTTCTTTAAAAATAAAATGAACATATAACAATGAGGTTGGTTGAAATATTTACATGCATTGAGACAATGAAAACATGTCTATAATAAATAATAAATCATTAATGTCAGCTTCGGTACATGGCTTGGTCGTTAGGTACTGGTGTAGATTGAGAAATTACCAGGCACCATGTCCATAAGCGGAGCCATAATGATGGGCACCATAGGCACCATGGGCACCATGAGCTCCATGAGCACCGACTCCCCAGGAAGCATGAGCTCCAGCGTGGTTTTCATGAGCGGCGTTGTTGAAAGCGGCGTGGTGGGCGACCTTGGCGTGGGCAACGGCAGCGGTGTCTACGACGCGACCGTCATGTCCAAGGGGAGCTGGGCCGTAAGCGTGGAGTCCGTGAGAATCATGACCATGTCCATGGGCATAAGCACCAGCATGACCCCAGGCACCTCCATGAAGACCAGCACCATCATGACCCCAAGCACCATAAGCTCCACCATGAGCACCATATGCTCCGGCATGAGCTCCGTGGGAAGCAGCAGAGACAGCGGCGAAGTGAGCGGCCTTGGCGTGGGCAACATCAGCGGTGTCTACGACTTGACCGTCATGTCCCAAGGGAGCGGCTCCATGGTGGGCGCCATAGTGGCCTCCGTATCCATGACCGATGTATGCGGATGCTGAAGCCATGGCGGCGACGCACACGAAAGTGAAGGCGAACTATAAAAAAAGACATATTTTTGTTATAACATATCTACTTATTTTTCATTGATTACTACAAACTCCATTGTAAAATATTAATCTAACGAACATACACAAATGACGCCCTCGCTTCAATCTATATAATATATTTACAAAGTACCTACCTAATTCAACAATAATTGTACAATATAGCCATAAATCTCTTTTTATAAAGTTATGGTAATTAGTTATATCGTTTGGAGAATTTTAATGCATTATCAATATAATATCAAAGCAGCAATGATAATAAATAATCAATCAAACAAACAAAATTTCTGTCAAAGTGACACATTGATGTAATACAATTTAATTTATTGGATTTTATAATAATAAACATTTACAACTTTTTCTATATTATGATAAAAAAAACAAATGACAGTAAAACACGTTATAGGGCTTAATGGTGTGGCGACCGAACATGATAATAACAATCAATTATTACCATTTAAATTTGGAAAGACAATGTATTATTATTTTGTTAGTTATTTTTACTTACCAGTGGGTTCATTTTTAATTGATTTTGTGATTGGTTGCAATCGAAATAAACTGCTAAGCCTTTTCTAAATTGAAAACTGCTTGTGCCATATCGAAGCAGCGTCGGAGTATTTATACTAGACAAATCCAGCAGCCCTCGGCGTAGAAAAGAGGGGGAGGGCGGATTTTGAACCGATACATTCTCTTCAAAATAACCACCATTGTCTATGGACTCTAAAGCCTGTTATCGCATGCAATATACTTGAACGATAATCATGTGTTATATAATATAGGTATCAATACATATATAATATACATACGGAAAATATTTTGTTTTCGCTTGCCTGTAAGTGGCTTAAAAAAAATGTTGCATAAAGAAATAATATGCAACTTTTTTTACGTTTCTATATTTAGATTTAGTATTTTTTATATATAAAATATGTCTTTCAATTAGTAGGAATTTACCACATATAAAAATACTTAACAACACATTGGATTTCGCGGTAAACTTTATCATGTCCAACATGTCTGAGTATCGTCATAAGCATTGAATCTTGGAGGCTGTTGTGGCGCAGTGCGTAATGCGCTGGCCTTCCATCCGGAAGTTCTGGGTTTGATCCCGGTGGACACAATAATTTATTTATGTAATTTTTCAAATCCCTGGTGTTTGTGATTGTTTAAAAATTACTAAGAACCACCTCGTATAAAAATTCAAGGACATAGTTATTAATAATTAAAAAAAAAAGAATTGAATCTTTTGAAAAAACTGATTATTAATAATTGTTGCTTTCTTAAGACAGTGGTTGGTTCCTAATCGCGCATAAATAATTATTGACCATTTCTAACATAACGTGTGACCTGTAAATTATTTCAATCCTTCTTCTTCGTGTTGGAATCTTCTTCTTCTTTGGCCATATCCGCTTCTTAACTGGAGCATATGGACATCACGCGGTGCCTCCAAGAATCCCTATCGCTCGCCAGTCTTCTTGTTTCATTCCAGGTCAAACCAGCATCCCGTAGCTCCGCCGTATACACTCTGTAGATTGTATTTAGCGGCCCTCCAGGACGCCGAAATCCGGTCGGCTTGAAGAACAGGCAAGACAGGTTGAAGTTCTCTTCTGGCATCCGCAGCACGTGGTTGAGCCAGGTCCAACGTCGCCTCTTCACTTTCAGCGTAATGAGAGGGTGCTTGGTGCGTTCTCTTATCTCCTCGTTGCTCCTAAAGTCATCTTCAACTGCTACAAAAACAACCCCATATTGTTAAAGTTTTAATCATTTTAGTGAGCGTATCTTGAATGATAATAGGTATTGAATGCTTAGTAACTAACTGAACAATGCAGATTGTCTCATCAGAGATTTCCAATTATACGAAATTGTTTTGAGTACATCCTATTTTAGTTATGTCTCTTGAGAGCAGACCCATGCTAAAGATGGTTGCCGCACAGGTGCCAATAAAAAAACCTTTTTTTTAATGAAAACTCATCAGTATTCAATGTATTATTATTGTTTTAACTAAAAAACCGTTTCGTCTTTACAAATAATTTTTGTTTCATATAAAAATTTATAAATAATGAGTACCTATTTTACACTCCATCTTCTCTTAAAGACTTGCGGTTATATTAATAAAACTAGAAAAACTAACAACCCCTGCTTTAGGATGATTACTGCCGTTTGCTCAATTTCTTGATGATACTGAGTATCTTTCATAGATGGATATGATAAACTCATATGTATTATCCAGTTTTTTAGTACTGCAATAGGCCATGAGGCCTAATGATAGTAGTGTAGTAATGTGAAACAATTACAAGCATCCTGGGTTTGAGAGAATCACATAAATATTCCGTGACCTAATCGGGAATTGAACTCGGAGCCTCCATATGAAAGGCTAGTACCATATGCAATGAACTACGAAGGATCTTTTAAATCGTTACTCATGTTACTTTTCCGATAGTCACCTAACAGTCATAAAGTCTGTTTTTAAATAAAATTCCGCCAAAACATAATAATACTAGTTTCGTGATCGGCTGCGTCCTCCATATTCAACAAGGTTTATTTACTTGAGAGCAACTTAGGTACATTAGTGCGAAAGTGTTATTAAAATGCATCAGATTTTTTCATAACACTACCAGATCATCAGATATAAAATCTAACATTGTATGGCATTCAATCAGGTTGAATATTCTGCCATAAGAGCGTTTCTTACATCTTTCTCAAACAAGATCACAACGAGAAAATAACGATTCGCCCTGCTTTAGTCCTGCCATCCCAACGAACTATTTTAATATTTTCCCATATATATATTCTGTTTCTGTATCCTTACATGTAAACCCTCACAATATTCATATGTTTTATGATTTTTCCTTCTTCCAATATTTACCAAAATCCGTTTTATGTAGTTTTGAAATCTACGAATAAACACTAAATAATTATCATTATTTTATTCCCACATTTTTTCGAGTATCTGAAATAGGTACCTACATATTTTTGTATTTTTAATACAACCGAACTAATAATGGTTCTCAAGAATACTTTCCGCATACGGAAAACTGTCTATATAACGGGTTTGGCTCGAAATCTCGAAGCCTGAAATCCTGAATGGACGAAATCCCAATTGCCGAACTTCCGAAAGCATGCACTCGAATACAATATCAAATCGGAGAGACAAATTTTGTAATACTATTAAAAATAAACACATATTTATTATTCACAGATTTCTTTAAAAAATATATATCTTGGTATTTTTTTAATTACATGACCTGGTTAGAACTATTTTTAAATTTTTTGACAAATCAATTTGTGACAAAGTGTGCAGTTAAATATTGTATTACTCTATTTATATCTCTAATTTTCTTTATGGCCAGAATTAAATATTTTGTGTAATGTCCTTGTATTATTTTGTTATTTAGTATTTCTTGAGGTGTTTGGAGGTAAATTTCGTGATTATGTTATCTACACAGAGCTTCAAAAGCCCATTGCTTCTTTTCTAGTATTGGGCAGTCGTTGATGACATGCAACACTTTTTGAGAAGCGTAACCGTCACATAAAGTATAGACAGCAGTGATTGTCGTCCAATTTAAATCTGTCTCTCGGCACTATGCCTATTATTTACTTAGTTAATAATGGGTCTTTGTAGAAAAATAT
Source organism: Rhyacophila brunnea (assembly GCF_057557595.1). Taxonomy (NCBI): domain Eukaryota; kingdom Metazoa; phylum Arthropoda; class Insecta; order Trichoptera; family Rhyacophilidae; genus Rhyacophila; species Rhyacophila brunnea. Next base: position 12,947,674 of record NW_028232893.1, on the reverse strand, counting down.
ATTTTTAATCAATAAAAAAATATCTGCTAGTATTAATTTAATGAATTTTATCTTTTACTTATTTTTATTCTTTGGTGATTGATAGCCAGAATGCCGAGAATTTATTATATCCGTTGATTTTACATACCACAATATTTGAGAGATGTGTAGATATCATATAGACAGCAGTAATCGTTCTTCATTTTTTACCACGTTTTTCTTAGCTCGTATTCTTGTTTATCCGATGGTTGTTTATCCAGTACAAATCTTGGAATCAATTTTTAACTAACTTCCCGACTAGCTAGACATTTTAAACTTTTAGAATATATCAGAACACGATGCCAATGCATTCTTTTAATACTGTTAGCCATCTTTAAGTAGAATTGAATTCATTTTCAGTTAATTCTGTATTGTATGAAAAATTGTTTTGGAAGAAATCCGTAATCCAGTCCACTATTATTGGTTGCTAAGGGGGTGGTCCTAGCAACTAAATTATTGATATGTACGTGCGTTACTATGGAAATCAAAATCACATTTCAGTATAATTATATATGTTTGTTTGTTGCAAAATAACCAAAAAAAATGATTTGTTGACAATTGACTTATTTGTCAAGTTGATATGATTCAACATAAAATTTAAAACCTGGTATGTAAAAAGTTCTTTTTATCTTGTAATTACTTTTAGATAGGCTCGCAGTGCCGATGTCACAGTGCCGAGTGTGACGATTTTATTTCCTGACAAGAATAGTGGTAGTGATTATTTTTGGAATAAATTTGTTCGTTATCGAATTACCTTGTACATCAACACCAGTAATCAATTGAATAATACCCACCAATTAGACTCGCCTTAATCCAATATATCATACGGCACATGTGGCTTAGGTCCCGGAATGTCACAGAAGTAAATACATAGTCTTATGTTGTTACACACTCATGTGTACTGATGAATTTATTTTTAATACCCGCATAATAAAAAGTAAGAATAAGAGTAGTGTGAATGGAATAAAATCATTTGAAATTTGAGTACCTATTTAGTAGCAATAAATTAAGATTTCCACAATTGAGACACCCACGGTGGCTGCGCGACTTAAGCGTTGGACTATCACGCCGTGGGTCTCAGGTTCGAATCCTGGGTCTAGATAGTACACATCTTGTTTTTCAATTTGTGTGTGAGTCAGGGTATGGAGCTAATAGGTTGAGCAAGTGGCTAACATCCATTTCTCGTAAAAAAACAAAATCTGTTAATACAAACCTCTACTCTGTGGATGACCATGTGATCCTATTAGGATCTGATAAGGTCGAAAAAAAAATTGTGATTTTAAGGTTGTTGTGTGTGAATGTTGAAGATAGTTGAGGAAAATGTTATAAAAATTACACAACTTTGCGAATTGGCCAAAGTAATAATAATATTATTTTTTTTAAATTATAGGTTAACTAAAAATTATGTTGTTTTTTACGCCATCGTATATAAAATGGGGAAATTTTTGATAATTCTCTGTTTATGCTAGGTGTAAAATCAATAGTGCATTTTAATTTGTTTCGGTTTATTTCAAACTGCATTCATCACAGAGTTGTCATTTACAAAAGAAGTATAGGAATATAAAATATGATAATAATATATTCAGTTTATATAATATTTACATTCACTTAGAGATTTGACAATTGAGACTTATCTAGAATAAATAAATCCGCAATCGTCAACTTCGATACATCTATCTGCTTTGTCATTATGTTCTGGTGTAGATTGAAAAATTACCAGGCACCATGTCCATAAGCGGAGCCATAATGATGGGCACCATAAGCACCATGGGCACCATGAGCTCCATGAGCACCGACTCCCCAGGAAGCGTGAGCTCCAGCGTGGTTTTCGTGAGCGGCGTTGTTGAAGGCGGCGTGGTGAGCAATCTTGGCGTGGGCAACGGCAGCGGTGTCTACGACGCGACCGTCATGTCCAAGAGGAGCTGGGCCGTAAGCGTGGAGTCCGTGAGAATCGTGACCATGTCCATGGGCATAAGCACCATCATGACCCCAGGCTCCTCCATGAAGACCAGCACCATCATGACCCCAAGCACCATAAGCTCCACCATGAGCACCATATGCTCCGGCATGAGCTCCGTGGGAAGCAGCAGAGACAGCGGCGAAGTGAGCGGCCTTGGCGTGGGCAACATCAGCGGTGTCTACGACTTGACCGTCATGTCCCAAAGGAGCGGCTCCATGGTGGGCGCCATAGTGACCTCCGTATCCATGACCGTATCCGGATGCTGAAGCCATGGCGGCGACGCACAGGAAAGTGAAGGCGAACTACAACAAAATATATATATTGATTTATAACATAAATACAGTATTTTATTTTGTAGAGATGCTTTTTAAACTATTTAACAATAAAAAAAAATACACCTTTTACAACAGTATATTTAAAAATTATCCATTTTTTTTAAGCAGATGCCCTCTTGTAAATACAAACCGATAAGTTATCAATATTATCATATATAGGCAATATGTATGCCAATTTTATCATACTATAATAATTCTTGTCAATAGACTTACTTATGCGAGATGCTTACACTTGTATACTGAATAAAATAATAATATATTATATTGTCATATTTTTATTTTAAAAATAATAGTAAGTGTCATGAAAGTAGACTAATTAAATTGAATCTTTGATAAGCACAGTAGTTATAAATAAAAACGATTTAATTAAAGAGGTTAATAATAATTTACTTTTATATAATTTAATTAGCATGATATATCAGTTTGGATCAGATATACCGGTTCTGATTCCAATTTAAATTATATTGATAAAGAATTAAAATTGCTATTAGTTTTATTTTAATTTGTATGACTATATTTAGTGGCCACGATGACCAAGCGGCAACGGGTTCGAATCCCGGGTTTGAAAAAATCACATTTGTTTTTTTAATGTTTATTTGAACCATGGGCGAAATACTTTGAGCAAGTGGCTAATATCCATTTGTTGTAAAACAAAAAATCTGTTATTAAAACCTCCACTGAGAGGATAGAACTTGTTGACGGATTTTTAATTTGAATTCATTTTTTATTATTATTTAAAACTTTGTTGATACATTAACAAAAAGTATAGTTAACATTGTTTTAAAATAAGTACTATTTGTTTTTAAACTCACCAGTGGGTTCATTTTGAATTGATTTCGTGATTGGTTGCAATCGAAATAAACTGCTAAGCCTTTTCTAAATTGAAAACTGCTTGTGCCATATTGGTGCAGCGTCGGAGTATTTATACTAGCAAACCGCAGCAACCCTCGACGTTAAAAAGAGGGGGAGGGCGGAAAACGTTCTCTTCTACATATTACTTGAATGAAAATCACGTGGTCAATACACACTAAAAATATTATATTTCCGCTTGTCTCTAATTAGTAATGTATATATTTTTGCTGCAATTAAAATCTGGAGCTTTTTTACTCTTTTTTTTAAATTTAATTAGTATTTTTTTTAATAAAAACACATCTATCGTTTAGTACTAATCAGATATTAAAAATATTTGACGACACGTATTTCGCTTAGATAGATAAAGTATTATTTATTACTATCGAGTAAATGCCGTCATATTTTATAGCGTCATATGTCCCAGGTTTGAATCATGGGTCTTGCAAGTACACATATTGTTTTTCAATTTGTGTATGAGTAGTAATGGACCTGTGGGTCTATTCTATACTTATCGAACACTAAATTGATAAATAGTATCAAACTTAGGGTAGGTTTGTATCAAAATATTAGCACTTATTGTAACAATTACACGAAGCCGGTTTTTATTGTTGCAATAAGTGCGATATTTTAACAGCAGCAAGATAGGTGCTGTTAAAATATAGCACTTATTGCAACAATAAAAACCGGCTTCGTGTAATTGTTACAATAAGTGCTAATATTTTGATACAAACCTACCCTAAGTTTGATAATATTTTTCACTTTATCACTTTAGCGGTCGATAAGCATAGAATAGACCCACTGATATGTTGAGCAAGTGGCTGACATCCATTTATCGTAAAAACAAAATCTGTTTAGACAAACTTCCACTCTGTGAAGACATATTATGATCTTATTTGGATCGGACATGGTCGAAAACATAATACTGAAAAGACACCATAAAGATAATTAATATAGAAAAATGGTATTAGCAATCTTTAGTTACCGAATGTGAACAATACAATTTTAGTATATCAAAGTATCCGCATTTTTATGTCTTGTAAAATTGATCGTTTGGAAATTATACATAAAACATAACAACTCTTGCATAACTGAGTTATTAAAAAATATTTATGTGAACTTCGAGAAATTTAATTCAACTATATTTTAACCTTTTCACTGCAAGGAAAATTCTACTAGTTGAATCATGTTACGTAGGCCTGGTATTTTTGGAATAAAATGAAACTCACATGATAAATATTGTTAATTGAATCAGCATTTATGTTGTCTTAAAAATACCTATTCATATATACAGAAAATATACGCGATAACGTTGTGAGTTATCTCGCTTGTGGCTTGACAGTACATACAAACTTTGGCAAGTAAACTCGAACATGACGATGTTGGGCTTTGTCTTGCGTACTTCCCGGGTCTCTGCGGATGTTACGGTACTAAAAATTCTCTATAACTCCTTAATTAGAAGCAGACTTGAGAGTTGGTCTATCGTTTGGGCCCCGCATCAGTGGAAGTATGACCTTATGGTGGAGAGAGTCCAAAAGAATTTTTTAAGACTCCTTTACTTTCGGCTGTATGGATATTATCCGTGGCTCTACCCGACTGATTTTCTCTTAGGGATGCTTACATACTGTAGCTTACAATTTAGAAGGGATTTTTATTTAGCTACATATTTTTTCAGACTTATACGCGGCGTTAATGTGAACTCTGCCATTCTTGGTGGTGTTGGCTTGTATGTCTCTGATAATTACCTTAGAAATCGAGGGCATCCGTTGTTTGTTCTCCCACGGTGCAGAACTAACCTGCCATTAGTAATGCCAATTGGGAGGGCAGTAACCATGTTTAATGAAATCGCTTACGTGAGGGTGAATTTAGGTGGACGTTGTTTTATAAGTTTTTAAGATAGGATCTATCAAAGTTCACTCTGTGTGCTTCCATCTACTTTTATTTTGTTAATTATTTTCTTATTTTATTACTTATTCTCTGTATTTTTATTTTTAAAAATTATTAACACTTATTTTATGTCATGTCGTGAACGCTTTGAATTTATAATTTGTTATGTTCATTATATGTAAAATAAATAAATTTGAAAATGACACTCTCCGAATTAATAATAAACATAACCATAATATACAATGTACTTATTAATTAAAATCAGATTTTTTATGAATGCACGCCGTATTACATTATTTATATTTATAAAAAAAAACATTTCAATATTTTTACATAAGTACATAGGTATTGGAACGGTTAAAGAAAACCAAAGTTTGTGCATCAGTACTACTATTGAGCTATTTAAGAAATTAAAGCCCAAAGTAGTTAATATTTTGAAGACAAAAAGATTAAATAGGTATTATTGATTTCGTATTATTTTCGTCCAAAACCAGTCCAGATTTATGAAATAATAAAAGTGCAAATAAGTACCAAAAAATATTTTATTTTATTAAATTAATCAATAATACAATGCAGTTTCACTATGAATTGACAGTTAACACAATAAAAAATATTAAATAGGGTTTGTAAAGGTATCCTAGTAAGCAGTCGGCCATTAGGTGAACCGTGAAATAAATCTAAGTATACTCCAGAGAATCTTATTTTCGAATACTTGGATAGTTTTAACTTTTTTCGTCAATCTCTAGATTTGACACACGTATAAAATTAGCCCTCGAAGAGTGCGTAAGAAGCTGGCCTTTCATCCGGGGGTTCCTGGTTTGATACCCAGTGAGGTCACCATAATATTTATGTGATTTTCTCAAAGCTTGGGTGTTTGTAATTATTTCACCATTATTACTAATAATACTTACCACTGTTTTACTAAACTAATATCATTAAATTTGGTCTTATGATCTAGTGTAAAAAAAAGAATATAAACTAAATTATTGAATTATAATCGGACACCAACTTGGACCTGGATAGATTATTCGGTTACTTACTAATCACTGTGATATGTTTATTTTTACCATAAGATCGGTGATGAATTTTAACTAAGTACACATTTCTGGCGAAAAAATTATCAATAGATTTCACAATGCGTGGTTTTAAACTGTTAATATATTTAATTAAACAGAACTAAATGAAAATTATGGATTAAATAGTCCAACGTGGGTCTCAGGGTCGAATCCTGGGTCTGGCAAGTACACATATTGTTTTCAATTTGTGTGAGTCAGGGTATGGACCTAATAGGTTGAGCAAGTGGCTGACATCCATTTCTCGTAAAAAAAAAAAAAATCTGTTAATACAAACCTCTACTTTGTGGAGGCCCATATGACCCTATTAGGATCAGACATGGTCTCTATTAATTTGACTTATATTTATGAAGAAACTTGCTTATGGATGTATCGAGTGGCAAAAAAAGCCTTCCACATGTTCACCTCTTAAAATAGGTAAAAAAGAAGATTAATCTAACTAAAATCGACTACATTTTAGATTGCTTCCAAAAAAATGATTATCGTATCGAGTGATTCACTCAATGCTAATTTTCACTGCATGAAATGTAAAACTTCTTTAGGGTAAACACAACAATTTTAGTATAAATTCTTACATAATAACGCAAATCTACCCCCAAAATAGATTAAAAATATTTTTTTAATAATATTGACTCCGTGTAAAGCCTGGAATTTTATTTATAAATTCTCACATAAATAAAATCTATGTACTTAACTTTCTCTTTACGATGCCAATAAAATCCGTCAGTTACGGTAATGCCACCTTGGGTTACCATACGAGATTGATTGAAAATGCATATTTTAATTCTATTTAATCTAATATTGTTTCATCATCATGATTGACATTATTTTTATCTATAAAATGATCAAAAAGGCATAAAAACTTAATTATAATCATACAAGTATGTATATACATTTATAAAGCCAACACGTCATTATACTATAATATTGATCTCATGCCTTATATTCATATTTCTTTTTCACAAGTGAGTATGTCGTAATTTGTTACATAATGCTTTTAGGTATTTCTTTTATTCGTAATGCAATGCAACGCTCTGTATGCAATGTGCATTCATAATTTATAACAGGTACTTTAAATCTGATAGATCTATATCAATTATATGCATTTACTTGATAATACTATCGATTTTAAAAATAATAACATTTTAAATATATGTAATTTGGATGATTGTAAAAATACCTTAAATGTGCATATTAACTGAATTATTTAGAGTTTGATATGCTGGGTAACATAAGGTAACAACACAGTAACGGGAGTGTTAATCCATGTTTCGTCTCATCAATAAAATAATAAGTTCTTATAATTTTTCTACTAATTGTAACGCAGTCAGGTTTCCACGGGTTCACAGTAAATATTTAATTGTATTCGTTGTATACGTAGAAGTGCATTACATGCCACATCTCGATTGAACGGCTTTGGCATATGGCACATACATCGCATGGATGAACCTCCAAAAGACGAACGGAAGTTGGACGTCCAAGGCTTCTGTGAACTTAATATGCTAACGGCGGCAATACTATTTAGGATTAGGATTGGTGCATATTGATACAGGAATATAGTCATGACTAAATTAACTAAATTAATCTCTATGCAAATTAAGCATTATGCAAATTTTGTGTCTTTCTTTTAAGAGTAAGACAAATTTTTCACTAATTAACTGGTGACCCAATATAAAAGTATTGATATAATACTTATAATTTGTTTAGTTCTGTAAAAACAGTTGGCAATTAAAAACACGTATTATTTTTTTTTGATTTATTTCGTATTGCATTCATCACAGTAATATTTATGAAAAACCATTTATATACATAATAAAAATATGACGTACATATAAATAGTTCTTTGCAAATAAATGAATATATAAAGATGAGGATGGAGATATATTTACAATCACTTAGATAGTGGAGACTCGTCTAAAATAAATAAATCCATGATCGTCAACCTGTGTGCATCGGCTAGGTCGTTAGGTACTGGTGAAGATAGAGAAATTACCAGGCACCATGTCCATAAGCGGAGCCATAATGATGGGCACCATAAGCACCATGAGCACCATGAGCTCCATGAGCACCAACTCCCCAGGAAGCATGAGCTCCAGCGTGGTTTTCGTGAGCGGCGTTGTTGAAAGCGGCGTGGTGGGCGACCTTGGCGTGGGCAACGGCAGCGGTGTCTACGACGCGACCGTCATGTCCAAGAGGAGCTGGGCCGTAAGCGTGGAGTCCGTGAGAATCATGACCATGACCATTGGCATAAGCACCATCATGACCCCAGGCATCTCCATTGTAAGCAGCACCATAAGCTCCGGCATGGGCACCATAAGCTCCACCATAGGCACCATATGCTCCACCATGAGCTCCATGGGAAGCGGCAGAGACAGCGGCGAAGTGAGCGGCCTTGGCGTGGGCAACATCAGCGGTGTCAATGACTTGTCCATCATGTCCTAAAGGAGCGGCTCCATGGTGGGCGCCGTAATGGGCTCCATGGCCATGGCCAATGTATGCGGATGCTGAAGCCATGGCGGCGACGCACAAGAAAGTGAAGGCGAACTATGAAAAAAAGAATATCCATATTACAATATGACAAAAAAAAAAAAAAAAACATCTTCACTGCATATTTTACGTGGATCATTTATAAACTATGCAACCAATCGAAATATTATGTCCCCATATTATAAACACACGTTTGTTTACTTAAAACAAAGAGTAACGTCTTTAGAAAAATCTAGAGTTTTAATGATTTCTTTCATTTTAAATAATCGATAAGCATCGAGAAAAATTTTGTTAAAAAATAAACTTATAAATTTAATAAAAAAAACCTATATCAATTTTATAATTATGCGTTTTTCATTAAAATTGTAAAGGTTAAAGCCGACTTTGATTTATTTTTAAAAAAATGTGACAAAACGATTTTTTTTATAAAAAAAAATCATAGCTTTTTTTATTTATATGAAATCAAGCTTTGATATGGTGACAACATTAAAGCTCAAATCAATACAGATAAAAAGTATTTCAAGTTATATTCGTTATTATCGGCATATTTTCAAGAAAAATCAATGTTTTTTTTATATGACAAATAAGATGCTTTAAAATAATGATTTCTTTTTTTAAATTATTTTGATATCTTTTAACAAATATACTATACTACATTATGTCAATGATAATTAAGATGTCATAATATAATTCAGTTTTTCATGTTATATACTTAGTTTTTTTTATAAAAAAATATACTTTTAGTGTATTTAAATAGGTACGTTTTGATTATGCCCACGATAGCTGAGCGGCTTAAGCGTCAGCTTATAATCTCGTAGGTCCCAGGTACTAATCCTGGGTCTGGCAAATATACATATTGTCTTTTAATTGAGTTTTGACCTAATAGGTTGAGCAAATGGCTAACATCCATTTATCCTAAAAACAAAATCTGTTAATACAACCTCCACTCCTTGGAGACCCACATGATCATCAAAGGATCGAACATGGTACTGGTTTGAATGTTTAGAATTATCCATAAAATTAAGTTCCTGCTCATCGTTATCACGATCACATATTAATATAAATTAATATTTTACCAATTAAACTAATGACATGTAGATTTCAACGTATCATATTTAATCTAGTTCAAGTTTATAACAAATTGAAAATAAATAATTTCATCACTTGTTAATACAATTATAACACCTGCTTTCTTAATAATCAAGGTGATTGTGGTATTGATTTTAAATAATTAATAATAAGTTGATATTATGTATCTAGCTTCTATAAAGCAATTAAAATTTTAATTAGATTTATTTTTATTTATATCACTGAAGAATCAATCATTTTTAACTGTTGATTTACTCTAAAATGCGTTATGATTATGAAGATCAATTGGTTATGATAAGAAAACACTACATTTGTATTAATATTATTTGTTAGTAATTTTAACTCACCAGTGGGTTCATTTTGAATTGATTTAGTGATTGATTGCAATCGAAATAAACTGCTAAGCCTTTTCTGAATTGAAAACTGCTTGTGCCATATTGGCGCAGCGTCGGAGTATTTATACTAGAAAAATGCAACAGCCCTCGGCGTTGAAAAGAGGGGGGGGGCGGATTTTCAGCCAATGCATTCTCTTCAAAATAACCACCGTTGTCCACGAGATCCAAAAGCTGATATTTCATACAATGAACTTGGACAAGAGTCACGTGACCAACATACTCAGTTATGTGGTCAACATTATAAACACGGAAAAAGGTATTTTGTTCGCTTGCTTGTAAATAGTGTAAACATTTTTTTGCTATAATTAAAAAATATGCAACTTTTTTTGCTCTTTCTAAACCTGTTTTTTATATTATAAAGTCTATCTATCATTTCGTATTCACCGTATACAACAAATATTTTACAACACTATTTGGTACAAGTCGGTTATGTGGAATACAGCGGCAAACACATTTTGAAAATAGCCGATATACTGGATTATTTGTTAGGTTAACCTAACCTAACCTAACCTAAACTAACCCAAACTAACAAATAATCCAGTATATAGTATATTTTCAAAATGTTTTTGCCGCTGTATTCCACATTCCTACTAGAACCATGGCCCCCACAAGGGGGGGGGGGGCTGACAGTGCTCTAACCTGAGGTCTCGAGCTCAGAAAGGGCCCGGAGTCGACCAGATAAGTGAGATAAACATAGATCACAAATTTGCTCTAATAGTAAAAAAAGCGCTATTTTACTACAATGATATTAATAATAAAAAATATTTGGTTGTACAATGCAATTTTAACTGTATTTTAATGGATGTACATATTAAAAATACAAAAAATCGCTAAAAATACACCTTAATTTTACCACGTACCTACACCATTTGGAAAAGCGTGTTACACTGCCTTTACCATTAGCGATAGGTAGGGGGATAGTAAATATTTACAAATATTTTGAGTAAATTAAAAGCAAAAGGCATTTTCACATCACTTCATTGAGATATGCGCAAAAAACTAATGTAACAGTTTTAGGAACATTGTATTAAGTTTTATAAACTATTTTTTTTTTAAATTAAACGAATAATTCACATGATTTGAAAATATCCAACATACCTACATTATTTGAAAACATATCATTAGAAAAAACTTTTTTAGAAAAATGTCTGTTAAATAAATATAGAATGATACATTCTTAAAAAATATTCTAGTTAATTAAAAATAGTAATAGTTTATTAAATTATTGGAAAATATTTGGAGTGATCCATGACGTTCGTCAGGGATTAAGGCATTTAATTGATACCTACTTTCATTTAAAATACGAAAACTGATAGTCAACATTATTTACGTAATTTGATAGGCATTTCATGTAAGATCTACTAGGTTAACTTACAGGTTCACGTCCTGCCGGGTGTCGTATATTTTTTTTCTAAAAAAGATTTTTCCTTCTGGGTATATGCATGAGATATTTTCAAATTATGTATTTTCGTTACAAGTTTTGTTATATTATCTTAATATAGTGTACTCTGCTACTTTGACTATTAATTGTCTACATTACAAGTAATAAAGTTTTTTGATCTAATTTAAACATTTTAAAGGGTGACTGTAAGTTTTGCATTTCAATAATTAAGAGAAGCTCTTTTGTTTTCAACCTACTTAATTAAAAAATATTTCGTTGGGTTTAGTATGCTAAATCCACATAAAGGATAGATACATCTACACGTGGCTAAATTATATAAATTAAACTTTTAAAAAAAAAATCTATATGAAACAACGTCTTAGATAGGGAATCCAATCCCGAGCCAAAATTCTGATCCCGGGATTTCGGGATTACAATTTGACAATCCCGGGATCCCGGGACTGGTCCCGGGATTGACATTTTTTCCATTGTTAATATAAAATTTTTATATTTACAAATAACATTGATGAAATCGGTCAAAAATAAATCTAGTATAAATTATACTATTTAAGACATTTATTGTTAATACGTTCAATCTTGGAAATACACAAGTTTAACGGAGTAAATAATATTGTAATTTAAATAATAATGTGAATTTAATAGGAGATTGCTGTTTCTGATAGTAAAGACTTAATGAATGGATTAGCGAGATTTAAAATAGTTAAGCAAATAATCATGGCGTACTTATGGCCTTTCCGCTTCATAAATCTAATTAGTCAGACAAATATGAAACTGCCGTAAAACGTATGATATCATGGTGGAATTACTTTGTTAAAAGTGCGAAGCATTGTTTTTTTCCAATCTTTCCATTTTTAATAATTTATGTGAAAAAATAAAATGAATCGGCAACCTACACATGGGTATAAATCAAACTTCATTCAAACTCAGTTTATTTCTAATGTAGTTATTTTTTTATTAAAAGTATTTTTTCTGTTATATTTTCGCTTTTATTTTATTTTCCATAAAAATTGATAAAAAAAAATCAATCCCGAAATCCCGGGATTATGTTTATCAATCCCGGGATTCATAAGTATCGAAAATAGCTCGGGATCCCGGGATTGGAATCCCTAGTCTTAGATAATCTGGATAAAAGTTAGTCAATGGCCTAATGTTAATTCACTGTATCTGACCTATATGACTTTTTGATGTGATAAAAACAACAAAAATATTTCCCATAGACTATCAAATTCCCGTATCACTAGTTATGTTAACAAATAAGATACAGCCATAATTATATTTTCCTATTTCTGAATATTGTGGAAGAAAATCCTGTAATAATAGTCCATAGTATCTTGCCAATTGCCTCGCATTTAAGCGTGTATGATATAGCAAATTCAAATTTAAAATGTCACAAATGTATTGAGTTTTTTTGGCTTTTGGTTATTTTAGTATATAGGCATATATAAATAATAATTACAAGATAAAAAGAACTTTTTAAATACAACGTTTTTAAATTTTCTGTTAAATTATTGTGCTCAATATGCTCAAACTTGTACTTGATATGAAGTAAATAAAAAACAAACAAACAAAAAATAATATAGAATACTGAAATGTCATTTTGACATTTCATTTTGATTTCCATAGTAACGCACGTATATATTAATAATTTAGCTGCCAGAACCACCGCCTTAGCAACCAATAATAGTCTTATACTTTTTACGGTTTTTTCTGAAATAACTTTCCATACAAAACCGAATTAACTGAAAATTAATTCAATTCTGCTTAAAGATGGCTAAAAGTATTAAAAGAATGCATTGACATTGTGTTCTGATATATTCCAAAAGTTTCAAATGTTTATCTAGTCGGGAAGTTAGTTAAAAATCGATTGCAAGATTTGTACTGGACAAATAAGAATACGAGCTAATAAAAACGTTGTAAAAATGACAAACTCTAATTTATTTTGATAATAATTGTAAAAATACGTTTATAAGGCAAAACTATTTTTTCCTTATAAAAGCTTTAATAAAAGTAACTTTTCTTATTTTTTACATTTAATAAACTTAATTGCGTAGACTTATATTTTGTAAGTGCAGATTGCGTGCACGCCAGTGACAAAGCACTAAACAGCTATCACTTAGTATCACTTAGTATTATTTTGTATTAAAATAAATGCAATCGAAGTACATACTACGAATTGATTTTTCTTTCTCAAGGACTAATACAGGGATCGGAAAACTTTTGACAGATAAATTATCTATTACGAAAAAGCGTTTTTATTTTTTTTTATTTAAAAAAATATATGTTTTTTTCCAAATATTACATGGCGAATGGAAATAACCGCTTTGACTCTAGATCAATACATCAGTAAATTTTTAACTGGACATAGTGGCTTCGCTGGCAGGCTCTATGTGCTTGGTCTTGTTACCCATTCAACATGTCCGTGTGGCGGAAAAAATACAGGATGTAAACCACATCCTTTGGGACTGACTTAAAATGTCTACGGAAATGGAAGAGCCGCTCGAGTCGGTTCACCCAACTGTTGGGCCCATTTGACCGTCCGATAAAGGCTAATTTTGTTTCATTTAGAAATTTTGCGACGTCATATTGTCAAAGTGAATATCTATTCACTTAGATTGTTCGGCGGTTTGTATTAAATAGCTTTTGTTACCTACTACAATTTTTAGTTTTCTTCTTCGTGCTCCTCTTTCCCATGGGTATTTTTAACTTAAAGTCATATAAATTCAGTTAACCTCAGTCTTGAGTAACTAGTCCTGAGAAATTTCTAGTCATAAAAAAGTAATGCTTTATACCAAACGTAGGCTCCGTGATACGCCCGATTAAGATCTGCCGTAGTGTTAAGTAGAGCGAGTGTGATTTGGTAGGGAGATAACTTCAATATTGCTCGTACTTACCCGAGTTAATCAAGTTACATAGCTGGTGGGATACTCGCTTATATCTTACACTTTCTTTGGTATGTATTAAGCTGTAGAGATTTTGTATATAGCTCTACAACTGTCACGATGTTGTCTATGATCATTGATAAACCATAGACGATAATGCAAGCGGATATGCAACAGTTTTCTTTCGGCTTTCCTACAATTCAGTCGATACGCCCCACTGTTGATGAGTCGCGCACCGTTACTAAATTCCAAATGAATTTAACCCTTTCAAATCAAACTAAAATCAATGTGACAGTCATTTCTTTGTGCCGTGTTTATACTAAATTTATCACTTCAATACAACACCAAAAAAATACCAACTCCGTGTATTATTCATCACTGCCCAATCACAAAATGTCACACACACATCAAACAACCTTCGTCGATTAAACATAACATCGGGGGTAAGAACAACACTACGTTCATCCTCACGATAAGGCACTATGCCTCACAGCCATAAATTGGCACTGACCTTAGAATTTCATATATCTTATGAGTTTGCTTACTTCACCAACAATTACTTGCAGACGTGCTTTCATCTATTTTTTACTATTAGTTAGATGTATGTATGTGTATTCGGGTTCAGATGCCGGTATAATAGAAAATTCTTCTTCTTCTTTCTTCTTCTTCTTTGCCCATATCCGCCCCTTAACTGGAGCATATGGACACCACGCGGCGCCTCCAAGAATCCCTGTCGCTCGCCAGTCTTCTTGCTTCGTTCCAGGTCAAACCAGCATCCCGTAGCTCCGCCGTATACACTCTGTAGATTGTATTTAGCGGCCTTCCAGGACGCCGGAATCCGGTCGGCTTGAAGAACAGGCAAGCCAGGTTAAAGTTCTCTTCTGGCATCCGCAGCACGTGGCCGAGCCAGGTCCAACGTCGCCTCTTCACTTTCAGCGTGATGAGAGGCTGCTTGGTACGTTCTCTTATCTCCTCGTTGCTCCTAAAGTCATACCACCGCACACCCAGTATTCGTCGCAAACATCTGTTTTCGAAGCTCAGTATACGGTTGCTCTGAGCCTTCGTAAGGTGCCATGATTCGCTACCGTAAAGCAGCACCGTCAGAATGCAAGCGTCGAATAGGCGGCATTTGGTTTTGACCGAGTACAATCGTGAGTCCCAGACATTTCGCATCGAGTTGAATGTTGCTCCAGCCATTCCCATTCGGATAGCGAGCTCTTTCTGCAAAATGCCATCTCCCGTGATGTGTACCCCCAGGTACTTGAAGCTGTCGACGCTCTCGATGCTCTGTCCATCGCTAATCAGAGGGAAATCTGGATCAGGACAGGTGCTATTGCACAAGACGTTGGTTTTCTTCGCGTTGATTTTCAAACCAACGCAAGAGGAGTTGTTATGCAACCTGTCGATTGTCTCTTGAATGCCCTCGATTGAGTTGTCGAATAGGACAGCATCATCGGCGTATTCCAGGTCGCATAGCTTCACCGTGGGGGTAACAGGTATGCCTCGGTCGGGTGGTATTGACTTCCGTAGTATGAAGTCAAAGAGAATGATAAAGAGAAACGGTGCAAGGACACAACCCTGTCTGACTCCGGTCGTGACCCCGAACCATTCCGTGACAGTGTCTCCAATTCTGACACAGCATTCGCTATTCTCGTGCAGGCTTTTGATTATGGCAATGATCTTGGGAGGGATCCCGTATGCTCCCAGTATCATCCAGAGGGAGGGGCGGTGCGGACTGTCGAAAGCCTTCTCATAATCCACAAAACAGCAGGCCATCGGACTGTTCAACTCATGGCTCTGCTACATCGAAGGTTGTGGATGGTCTGCACACGCTCGACCAGGTAGAAACCCGGCTTGGTTTTTCCTGAGGACGTGCATTATTGGGTCCCTTATTCTCATCAAAATGATGTTTGCCAAAATCTTTCCCGGAACACTGAGTAGCGTAATGCCTCGGTAATTGTCGCAGCTTAGAGGGTCACCTTTTTTAAGAAGTGTGATGATTTCACCGTTCACCCAGTCCCTTGGGCAGCGCTCTTCTTTCCACACCTTTGTCATCAGATGAAACATAGGGTGCAGGATTGCGCTCAAGCTGTACTTGAGGAATTCAGGATGAATCCCGTCTCCCCCCGGTGCCTTTCCGTTCTTGAGCCTTTTCACAGCCGATTTTATCTCGGTGTGCGTGGGCGGGCAATCGGAAATGTCGGTCGCTCGGGGAATGTCCAAAAGTAAAGCTTCCGCAGATATGTCAAAGGGATCCAAGGGGGGTGGGCGGTTCAGCACTCCGCAGAAATGATTCTTCCAAATCTTCTTGACGCATTCTGCGTCAGACTCTATTGCTCCATTGGGACCACGAATGGCTCCGGGAGTCGGTGGTCGCCTGCCGCAGACTTCACGGGTGATTCGGAAGAGTTTCCTGGTGTCATTTCTGCTTGCTGCCTCCTCTGCCGCTTCAATTTGCCGGTTCATAAAATTGCGCTTGTCCAACCGCACGGATCGTTTGACTACCCTGTCTTGGGTCTGGTAGTCAGTCCGGCGGTCCTCGGTTCGGTCGGGGTCTCTCTCCTCGTCTCTCAGGGCTTTCAGCCTGGCTCGTTCACCAATTTCAACCCACGTTTCGTCAGACATCCACTTTGGCTGCTCACTCCTTCTGGTACCAAGGACGGTACGAGCCGACGACACAATCGCACTCTTTATGAGGCTCCAGTCCGCCTCAATGAGGTCGGATTCAGATTTGTGCCGCTCGTAGATACGATCTACACTATCTCGTACAGCAGTTTCGAAGTCGGTCCGAATTCTTCGGCGTCGGAGCTTCTCAACGTCAATTCGTTCGCACTTTGGAGGCCTCGCTTGGCGACTGAGTTTTACTCGGATGTTTCCAATAAGTAACTCATGATCGCTATGGATATCGGCGCCTCTGTAAGTACGCACGTCGAGAAGTTCCTTTCGGTGCTTCAAGCTGTATAAGAAGTGGTCAATCTGCGTCCTCGTGCGTCCATCAGGAGACGTCCACGTATATTTGTGAATGTCTTTGTGGGGAAAAACAGTGCCTCCGATTGCAAGCTCGTTCAGAGTGGCGAATTCTACGAGCCGCTCACCATTATCGTTGGGGTCACCGAGGCCGTGTCGTCCCATCACCGTGGGGCCAAGCACCGGGTCTGCTCCTACTCTCGCATTATAATCTCCCATTACAATCACGCGGTCTCTTCGGGGGATGGCGGAGACTGCCGCGTGGAGAGAATCGTAAAAAGCATCCTTTGTCTGCGCGTCGGCATCCTCAGTGGGGGCGTAGCACTGAAAGACGGTCAAGGAGCTACCAGGCGTCTTGAAGGAGGCACGTA
Organism: Rhyacophila brunnea; assembly: GCF_057557595.1. Taxonomy (NCBI): domain Eukaryota; kingdom Metazoa; phylum Arthropoda; class Insecta; order Trichoptera; family Rhyacophilidae; genus Rhyacophila; species Rhyacophila brunnea. Next base: position 12,929,962 of record NW_028232893.1, on the reverse strand, counting down.
TCAGTCTCTCCGAGATTGGTTCCCATTTCACGAGGCAACGGGCCGCTCTCTTTGACATCAACACTGCCACTCCCTGGCGATGGTATTGCTCCTGACCTGAGTAGACAATAGAGTAACCCTCAATCAACTTTCTCCCGGCTCCTTTCCAGCGCACTTCGCTCAGCCCTAGGATGTCCACACCATAGGTGTGCATGATGCGTGTGGCGTGCAGGTCCTTTCCGGGGGTACGCAGGGTGCGAACATTATATGTCCCAATGCGCATACTCGAGTTGTTAGAGAGGATTACTCTACCTGTTTCATTGTCCATTTCCATGCAAGGTCGTCGTTTTACAGAGCCGGTTGTCGTCCGAGGCTGCTGTGTAGGTGTTTTGTTAATCTGTTTCGTTTAAGGAGGCAAGGTGATTAGCCCAGCGCTCCCGAGGCCTGAGCCACGAGGGCCCTGAAGGTCGGCTCGACCAGGTTTTTCTGTCGGGGATTTCCTTCCCTTAGCCAGAAGGCCAGTTTTATGGCGCCGGTCACTCGCCCTTCGCCCCCTGCTGTTAGCTACAGCGTACGCTGCATTGCCCGGAGGTCGCCACGGGGAGGCCAGCAGATGGGACTTGCTGGCAGTTTGGCATTTCCCAACTTTTGCTATGAACACATCTACTGACGTCAATGTGTCCACTTGGGGCCGACCAGCCGTTGACCACCTAAAAAATAGAAAAATAGAAAAGATAATAAGAAATAGATAAAAAGAATAGAAAATTCTGCTATTCCGATATTTTAAAATCATTCTGTATTTTTGTAGCGGCCCACTTCTGTTATTAAACAAGACTACATATTTAACTTCCTATAAATATATAATATATTCAATACCAAGACAATAAGCTTAATAGCTCTTTCTTTGCCAATCCAACATTTCCATTTCAATTATTCGTGACGATATCAAATGAAGAAAAAAACTAATTGCTTGATATTGACATTGAAACGATTTGGTTTGCAAGAATTACTTTTCTATTGATATTTATGAACTCCGTAAATGTTATGCTCTAACAATAAACAATAAGATAAAATATTGTTATCTTAGCGGTATTGTCTTGGAAATATGGTACCACAAAACCAGGTGAGACTCGCGAGTCTTCAATTCCCGACCCCTGGTCTAAAATAATTTAACAGCTAATATTATATGTACATATATCCTAAAAAACGTATAAGCTACAAATCGAGACGGAAGTATTTTTATATCATGTATAATAATAGTATGTACACATAATATGTACGAGTATAATGGGATCATGTTGAATAAACAATCAAAAATGCGTTTTATGTTTTTTTTCGATTTATTTCGTATTGCATTCATCACAGTTGTCTTTTAAATAAAAATAATAAAAAAAAATATACACACATTAATTAAAATATGATAAACTTGCATATTAACAGTTCTTTTCGAATTAATAAATATATGAAGATGAAGTTGTTTGAGATATATTTACAAACATGTCTAGAATAAATAAAAGTATCCTTAATCGTCATCATGCTTAGTCATTAGGTTCTGGTGGGGATGAAGAAATTACCATGCACCATGTCCATAAGCGGAGCCATAATGATGGGCACCATAAGCACCATGGTCACCATGAGCTCCATGAGCACCGACTCCCCAAGAAGCGTGAGCTCCGGCGTGGTTTTCGTGAGCGGCGTTGTTGAAGGCGACGTGGTGGGCGATCTTGGCGTGGGCAACGGCAGCGGTGTCTACGACGCGACCATCATGTCCAAGGGGAGCTGGGCCGTAGATGTGGAGACCTTGAGAATCATGACCATGAGCGGCACCATGGGCATAAGCACCATCATGACCCCAGGCACCTCCGTTGTAAGCAGCACCGTCATGAACCCAGGCGCCTCCATTGTTAGCGGCGCCATAAGCTCCACCATAAGCTCCTCCATGGGCACCATAGGCTCCGGCATGAGCTCCATGGGAAGCGGCGGCGACAGCGGCGAAGTGAGCGGCCTTGGCGTGAGCAACATCAGCGGTGTCTACAACTTGACCGTCATGTCCCAAAGGAGCGGCTCCATGGTGTGCGCCATAGTGGCCTCCGTATCCATGACCGATGTATACGGATGCTGAAGCCATGGCGGCGACGCACAGGAAAGTGAAGGTGAACTATAAAAAAAGACATTTTATTATCGTTATAGTATTTTCTTTATTTTTTAGTACTTTCTCAGAGCGTTTATTAGCTATCTTACAAAAAAAATATATAAATATACAACAATGAGAATATAAATGCATAAATATAAATGAAAAAAATATTGGTAATTTAAATCTAATAAGAATTTTAGGGAACCCTAAATAATCAAAGCTTCAAAATAGTTTTCCGATTAAGCTGATCATAATCGAAGACTGAAATTGGATCATTTAGCTTGTAAAGTTTTTGATGAAACGTCCTCTGGGGACGAAATGTGCGATTAGAACGGTCTAAATGTCAGATTAGAGAATCTTAACATGTCAATATGTCCATGTGATTTTGTTGTTATTTACAAAACACATGTAACCTAATGTTTCTTCACACAATGCTTGAATGCTACATTTTAGTTTGAGAATAACAGCTGGTATCGCATACAATAAATTTTACTCAACATGGGGCGCAGCAGGTATAATTCCAAAATATCATACTAACACAATATGTTTAAAAGTAGCTTTGTCATTTCCAGATAAGACAATTTTTAATGTGCGACAGGGCTAACTCGGAATAAAGGTTTGAAGTATAATGAGACTAAATCTTATACGAATATATACTTTTGATTTTTTTTTACCATGTCCGATCCTAATAAAATCATTAGGGCCTCCACAGAGTGGATGTTTTTGTATGAATTTTAGCCACTTGCTCAACCTATTAGGTCCATACGTAGACTCTACACAATTTTAAAAATAATATGCGTTTTGTCAGACTCAGGATTCGTACCTGGGACCTGCGACGTTATAGGCCGACGCTTAAGCCGCGCGGCCATCGTAGGCGTTAAACTTTTGATAATAGGCTTTATTTAAATAGTTTTATGTATGATTAATACATTCACTGCTGACCAGTTAATTACTTTTTAATTACCACATTTAAATATCATGTTAATTATATCTAATGGCCAACAAATGCAAACGCGCTAGTTACGGTGTCACCACTAAATGAGTTATTTTTGACCATGTCTGATCCTCATAGGATCATATGGGCCTCCACAGAGTAGAGGATTGTATTAAAAGATTTTGTTTTTTACGAGAAATGGATATCAGCCACTTGCTCAACCAATTAGGTCTATACCCTGACTCACACACAAATTTAAAAACAATATGTGCACTTGCCAGACCCAGGATTCGAGCCTGGGACCCACTGCGTTATAGTCCAACGCTAAAGCCGCGCGGCTACCATGGGCGTAAAATGAGTTAACGGCTGTCATATCGAAAAAATGTATCAATAGGTATCTGTTTTATAATAATATATCAAACCGAAAAAAAAATATTGATACTAAAATGTTGACGAATTGGCATGAAATGATGTTTTTCCACGAGGGATTTTCTCAAAACAAAAAATAACAGAATATCAGTTTCAAAATCGAAAGGTATTTTTTGGCGGCCTTATTATGATGTTAAATCAATGTAACTTTGAGACTTAATTATTAAATTATGTGTATAAAATAACCAATTTAAAATTCGTTCTATTTTTAAATTATTTATATTTTAAAATAACTTAAGATAGTGTCGCAGGGATGAATAGTGTGTAATGACTTATTATGATAATAAAACGATATTAATTATTGTTAAATAAAAATTTAAGGTCAATGTTTGAAAGGTGGACGTATTATTATTTGTAATATAATATAACTCACCAGTGGGTTCATTTTGAATTGATTTTGTGATTGATTGCAATCGAAATAAACTGCTAAGCCTTTTCTGTATTGAAAACTGCTTGTGCCATATTGGTGCAGCGTCGGAGTATTTATACTAAACAAATTGCAGCAGCCCTCGGCGTCGAAAAGAGGGGGAGGGCGGAATCAAAAACTATACATTCTCTTCGTACCATCATCCACAGGATCTAATCGCTGCTATTGCATATAATATTGTACGCGAATAAAAATTGCGAGGTCAAAATAGATTCTCTGATCAACACTATCCACACGAAAAATAGCATTTAACCCGCTGGTTTACGACTAGTAAGTGTGAACAATTTTTTGCTGCAATTAAAAATTTGTGCCATTTTTTGCTCTTCCTAAATCTGTTTTATAAAATTTACATTGTTGACTGATGACTAGAGGCCTGATTTATATGCTAGTGCATGTTTTGTTAGGGTATATGCACAGTTATGAGAGTTGCACAGAAATCTGTTTTGAAAGACACAGAATCCAAAAATTAAATTGTATTGCGCATATAAATGCATATTTGAGACGTTAGAGCATATTTGAGACATGAGTGCATATTTTAAAGCTTTTGAATTTATAATTTTAGTTTTTTTTTAATTATTTTATCGAAATATAACTATGTTAGGAAGGTAGATAGTTTAGATGTTCTTGCATTTTTAATGCCATCTCCGAGCTGTGGATTTATCAGAAAAAGTGAAGTCAACACGGGCACATTTATTTAAAGTTTGCCGAATCACCTCTGTGGACGTTGTAAGGTCGTTTTCCGCATATGAACAAAATACTGACAGATACCTATGTGGAAAAATTTAATGCCAGAGCATATTGAAAAAAATATTGTAATTTCTTTTTCAGACAAAAAACAGAAGTAGTATTTAGGAATAGTATGTCGTTTTTGTTTTTTAAGTTATGTTTGGATTACATTGCATTTATTATTCAATTATTTGTACTTGTGAAAAAACTACGAGTATTTTGAAAATTGTAATTGATTAACTTTATATTCATTGTTTGTGTTTTTTGTTCTGCTATCGTATTATGTTGAAAAATGATTAACTAGTTATTCCAATTTTTGTCAGTAATATTGGGTAAAGTGGGTATTTACAATTTTTCCCCACAAAAAATGTAAATTTTTAACTGCATATTTCTACGGTTTTAGTGCATACGTGCATGCATATTATAATCATGTTTTTGTTGCATATAAATCCGCTCCCTACTGATGACTTGAAACTCTTATTGGAAGTTGTCACCTTGGTTGATTGTCGCCAGCTTCAACTTGATATAGATATTATTTTTTTATGTATTTATTTGGTTGAGAAAACAAATATTGTGGGCATAACAAATCAAAATTCAAGACGTTCACAACATGGTATTTACATTATACCAAATATTACCCTCACAAGGGAGAAGAAGAGAATATATAGGTAGAATAATAATAAAAATTTCATAAAACTCCAGAGGCTAAACTGGGCAGGCCATATCCAGCGCATGCCTGAGTCGTGTATACCGAAGAAGATCCTCGAAGGAACCCCAGGGGGAAAAGGGGGAAAGTCACGCACACGATGGGGTGATAACATTACAAAAGATGCGAACCAGCTGCTAAAAATCAGGAACTGGAATAAACGTGCGGAGGACCGTTCCGGCTGGAGGACGGTGGTGGAGGAGGCCAGGGCTCGACATAAGCTGTAGCGTTATTGAAGAAGAAGAAGAATATTAAAAAAAACATAAGTACAATTATATAAAGAAAAATAAAATTTACAATACAAAATAGCATGTCACTGAAAATGTTTACGTCTTTGGAGAGCGCATTGATAGTCTTTCACCTCTTGCTAATGGTGCCTGATAGGCTTGACACGAGGAAATGGTTGCGATCCAGAATATATCATGGCTGCGACCACGTAGGTAATTGAAAGGCGCATGTAAGTTCAAATTCTTTAGGAAACCAGAATTGAAAACCATCCCTCGCGATAACAGACAAAAATGTTTAAAAGCAGAAGTGACCTACGAGATTCAAGAGAGTGACAAGTAAACATGCTTTGTAGAAAGGCAGTTAGGAAATAATTATTTGACGAATTTTCGAATTATATTATATTGGGACAGATATAACAAACTAGACTTTAATTAGAGCCTCGTGGGTATTGTTTTTCAAATATTCAATCCATGGCCGAGTTTTCTCGCAAATATAATCTGAAAGGATCTTGACATTTTTTGTTTGACATGCTATTTAGTGGACCTTATTAGGATTTCCATTTATAAAACAGTGCTACAAATATTAGGCTTCGTCTTGCACACTTCCCGAAACTCCTTTACTTGAGGATACTATCCGTGGCTTTATCCAATTAACTTTCTGTCAGGTGAGCGGACATACTGTAATCTATAAGTCAGAAGAGATCTATATTTGGCTACATGTTTTTTTCCTGCTTATGCGCGCTGTAAATGCAAGCATTGCTATTCTTGATAGTGTTGACCTAGACACTATCTTAGAAATTGGAAACATCAGTTATGAGTTTTCACAAGGCACAGAACAAACCTGCTTTACTTCTGATATTGATATATTCCACCTACATGAAGATGAGTTTAGGTGAAAATTGTTTTATAAATTATTGAAATAAAGTCTACTTAGCTCAATGTACTTCATAATTGTAATTTTTACTCTTTTACTAATATTGCTTCTATTTCTTTTGGTTATTACTATTTTAATACCAGCAATTTGATCTTAATGTCACATTGTGAATGAATGAAATTGTAATTTTACCACGTTTTACTTAGCACGTATTCTTGTTTGTCCGGTGGTTGTTTATCCAGTACAAATCTTGCAATCAATTTTTAACTGACTTCCCGACTAGTTAAACATTTTAAACTTTTAGAATATACCAGAACACGATGCCAATGCTTTATTTTAATACTTTTAGCCATCTTTAAGTAGAATTGAATTCATTTTCAGTTAATTCTGTTTTGTATGAAAAGTTATTTCGGAAGAAATCCGTAATTCAATCCACTATTATTAGTTGCTAAGAGGGTGGTCCTAGCAACTATATTATTAATAATATATACGTTCGTTACTATGGAAATCAAAATTACATTTCAGTATTCAAATAATTTGTTTGTTTGTTGCAAAATAGCAAAAAAAATATTTGTTGACGATTGCCTTATTTTTGTCCTAAATTATTAATACATAGAATTGTCAATTTTATATGATTCAACTGAAAGTTTAACCGTTTCAATACGGGCAAAAAAAAAATAGAATACCCTCCCACACCGGCATGATTTCAGACAAATCTTTCATTACATAGTGTTGTACTAAAATGCTTACAAAAGATATATTTATGGGGATATTGGAATAAAACTCAAATTTTTTGACAATGCAATCAATATTTATGTATTGTGTGGTATTTTTCCCAGCAAGATCTTTTGTGAAGAGGCACATTGCACTCTTGACAAAGGTATCTGGTCTCTCCTCGCCTCTTATGCGCAGCACATACTTGGCAGACTCGCGATGGATAGTGTTTTTTAGCAATCGGTGGACTCGCTTTCAGAATATGTCTGGACATTATTCCAGACAATCTATTATTGCCGTTGAATTCATTTAATTCGGGATTCGGAGAATCCGAACTGTCTTTAACTGTCTGCAACTATCTCTAACTCTCGCCAACTGTCTCCAACTGTCTAAAATTATCTCCAACTGTCTATAACTATCTCCAACTCTCGTCAACTGCCTCCAACTCTCGCCAAATGTCTCCAACGGTCTTCAAGTGTCTCCAACTCTCGCCAACTGTCTCCAACTGTCTTCAACTGTCTCCAACTTTCGTCAACTGTCTTCAACTGTCCCCAACTCTCGCCAACTGTCTCCAATTTTTTTTCAGTTTCATTCAAAAAATTAGCGACGTCATGTTGCCAAAGTGAATATCTAAGACTTAGATTGTTTGGCAGCTTGCATTAAATAGCTTTTATTACTTACTATAATTTCTTCTACGTGCTCCTCTTTTCCATGGGTATTTTTAACTTAAAGGTATATAAATTTAGTCAATACGCATCTGTGTGCATGGCGACCTCACTACTCCTGAGACATTTCTAGTCATAAAAAGGAATGCTTTATACCAACCGTAGGCTTCGTGATACGCCCGATTAAGACTTGCCGTGGTATAGGGCGAGTGTGGTTTGGTAAGGTGATAACTTCAATGTTGCTCGTACTTACCCGAGTTAATCAAGTATCCTATACATTTTTTTTGACCATGTCCGATCCTAATAGAATCATATGGGCCTCCACAAAGTGGAGGTTTGTATTAACAGATTTTACTTCTACGAGAAATGGATGTCAGCCACTTGCTTAACTTATTAGAACCATACTCTGGCTCATGCACAAATTGAAAAACAATATGTGAACTTGCCAGACCCAGGATTCGAACCTGGGACCCTCGACACTATAGACCAGCGCTTAATCCACGCGAGTACATACTCACTTATATCTTACACTTTCTTTGGTATGTATTAGGCTGTAAAGATTTTGTATATAGCTCCACAACTGTCACGATGTTTTCTATGATTATTGATAGACCATAGACGATAATGCAAACGAATATGCAACAGTTTACTTTCGGCCTTCCTACAATGTAGTCAATACGCCCCACTGTTGATGAGTCGCGCACCGTAACTAAATTACAAATTAATATTAACCTTTCAAATCAAACTAAAATCAATGTGACTGTCATTTCTTTGTGCCGTGTTTATACTAAATGTATTACTATAATATAAAACCAAGAAAATACCAACTCCGTGTATTATTTATCACTGCCCAATCACACCATGTCACACACACACACACATCTAGCAACCTTCGTCGATTAAACATAACATAACAACACTACGTTCATCCACAAGATAAGGCACTATGCCTAACAGCCATAAATTAGCACTGACCTTAGGATTTATATGTCTTATGAGTTTACTGACTTGACCAACAGTTACGTGCAGACGTGCACTCATCTATGTTCTACAATTAGTCAAATTTATGTCTGTGTATTTAGGTTCAGATTCCAGTATAATATAAATTTCTGCTATTCCAATGTTTTAAAATCATTCTGTACCGTTGTAGGATCCTACTTCTGTTATTGAACCAGACTAGGTGTTGAACTTCCTATAAATATATAATACCAAGACGATAAGCTTAATAGCTTTTCCTTTTCCAATCCTACATTTATATTTCAATTATGCGTGACAATATCAAATGAAGAAAAAAACTATTTGCTTGATATTGACATTGAAACGATTTGTATTGCTTGAATTACTTTTCTATTTATATTTATGAACTCCGTAAATGTTATGCTCTAACAATAAACAATAAGATAAAATATTGTAATCTTAGCGGTATTGTCTTGGAAATATGGTACCACAAAACCAGGTGAGACTCGCGAGTCTTCAATTCCCGACCCCTGGTCTAAAATAATTTAACAGCTAATATTATATGTACAGGTATCCTAAAAAACGTATAAGCTACAAATCGAGACGGAAGTATTTTTATATCATGTATAATAAAAGTATGTACACATAATATTATATATAATGGGATCATGTTGAATAAACAATCAAAAATGCGTTTTATGTTTTTTTTTCGATTTATTTCGTATTGCATTCATCACAGTTGTCTTTTAAATAAAAATAATAAAAAAAATATACACACATTAATTAAAATATGATAAACTTGCATATTAACATTTCTTTTCGAATTAATAAATATATGAAGATGAAGTTGTTTGAGATATATTTACAAACATGTCTAGAATAAATAAAAGTATCCTTAATCGTCATCATGCTTAGTCATTAGGTTCTGGTGGAGATGAAGAAATTACCAGGCACCATGTCCATAAGCGGAGCCATAATGATGGGCACCATAAGCACCATGGTCACCATGAGCTCCATGAGCACCGACTCCCCAAGAAGCGTGAGCTCCGGCGTGGTTTTCGTGAGCGGCGTTGTTGAAAGCGGCGTGGTGAGCGACCTTGGCGTGGGCAACGGCAGCAGTGTCTACGACGCGACCATCATGTCCAAGGGGAGCTGGGCCGTAGATGTGGAGACCTTGAGAATCATGACCATGAGCGGCACCATGGGCATAAGCACCATCATGACCCCAGGCACCTCCGTTGTAAGCAGCACCGTCATGACCCCAGGCACCTCCATTGTTAGCGGCGCCATAAGCTCCACCATAAGCTCCTCCATGGGCACCATAGGCTCCGGCATGAGCTCCATGGGAAGCGGCGGCGACAGCGGCGAAGTGAGCGGCCTTGGCGTGAGCAACATCAGCGGTGTCTACAACTTGACCGTCATGTCCCAAAGGAGCGGCTCCATGGTGTGCGCCATAGTGGCCTCCGTATCCATGACCGATGTATGCGGATGCTGAAGCCATGGCGGCAACGCACAGGAAAGTGAAGGCGAACTATAAAAAAAGACATTTTATTATCGTTATAGTATTTTCTTTATTTTTTAGTACTTTCTCAGAGCGTTTCAATGAGAATATAAATGCATAAATATAAATGAAAACAATATTGGTAATTTAAATCTACCAAGAATTTTAGGGAACCCTAAATAATCAAAGCTTCAAAATAGTTTTTCGATTAAGCTGATCATGTTAAAAGACTGAAATTGGATCATTTAGCTTGTAAAGTTTTTGATGAAACATCTTCTGGGGTCGAAAGAGTTGGTAAACCCAATTTTAGGTGGTTTAATGTGCGATTAGAACGGTCTAAATGTCAGATTAGAGAATCTTAACATGTCAATATGTCAATGTGGTTTTGTTGTTATTTACAAAACACATGTAACCTAATATTTCTCCGCACACTGCTTGAATGCTACATTTTAGTTTGAGAATAACAGCTGGTATCGCATACAATAAATTTTACTTAACATGGGGCGCAGCAGGTATAATTCCAAAATATCGTACTTAACACAATATGTTCAAAAGTAGCTTTGTCATTTCCAGATAAGGCCGTTTTTAATGTGCAACAGGGCTAACTCTGAATAAAGGTTTGAAGAGCCAGGACACATAACACACTATACTGTGATATAATGAGACTAAATCTATGACGAATATATACTTTTGATTTTTTTTTACGATATTCGTTCCTAATAAAATCATTAGGGCCTCCACAGAGTGGAGGTTTTTGTATGGATGTTAGCCACTTGCTCAACCTTTTAGGTCCATACTCAGACTCTACACAAATTTAAAAATAATACGTGTTTTTGTCAGACTCAGGATTCGTACCTGGGACCTGCGAGGCCGAGCTTAAGCCGCGCGGCCATCGTAGGCGTTAAACTTTTGATTATAGGCTTTATTTAAATATTTTATATATGATTAATACATTCACTGCTGACCAGTTAATTACTTTTTAATTACCACATTTAAATATCATGTTAATTATATCTAATGACCAACAAATGCAAACGCGTCAGTTGCGGTGTCATCACAAAATGAGTTATTTTCGACCATGTCAGATCCTCATAGGATCATAATATGGGCCTTCACAGAGTAGAGGATTGTATTAAAAGATTTTGTTTTTTACGAGAAATGGATGTCAGCCACTTGCTCAACCTATTAGGTCTATAAATACCCTGACTCACACACAAATTGAAAAAACAATATGTGTACTTGCCAGACCCAGGATTCGAGCCTGGGACCCACTGCGTTATAGTCTAACGCTAAAGCCGCGCGGCCACCGTGGGCGTAAGATGAGTTAACGGCTGTCTGAAAATGTGGCTAAAATGCATATTTGAGACGTTAGAGCATATTTGAGACATGAGTGCATATCGAAAAAATGTATCAATAGGTATCTGGTTTATAATAATATATCAAACCGAAAAAAATTATTGATACTAAAATGTTGACGAATTGGCAAGAAATGATGTTTTTCCGCGAGGGATTTTCTCAAAACAAAAAATAACAGAATATCAGTTTCAAAATCGAAAGGTATTTTTTGGCGGCCTTATTATGATGTTAAATCAATGTAACTTTGAGACTTAATTATTAAATTATGTGTATAAAATAACCAATTTAAAATTCGTTCTATTTTTAAATTATTTATATTTTAAAATAACTTAAGATAGTGTCGCAGGGATGAATAGTGTGTAACGACTTATTATGATAATAAAACGATATTAATTATTGTTAAATAAAAATTTAAGGTCAATGTTTGAAAGGTGGACGTATTATTATTTGTAATATAATATAACTCACCAGTGGGTTCATTTTGAATTGATTTTGTGATTGATTGCAATCGAAATAAACGGCTAAGCCTTTTCTGAATTGAAAACTGCTTGTGCCATATTGGTGCAGCGTCGGAGTATTTATACTAAACAAATTGCAGCAGCCCTCGGTGTCGAAAAGTGGGGGAGGGCGGAATCAAAAACTATACATTCTCTTCGTACCATCATCCACAGGATCTAATCGCTGCTATTGCATATAATATTGTACGCGAATAAAAATTGCGAGGTCAAAATAGATTCTCTGATCAACACTATACACACGGAAAATAGCATTTAACCCGCTGGTTTACGACTAGTAAGTGTGAACAATTTTTTGCTGCAATTAAAAATTTGTGCCATTTTTTGCTCTTCCTAAATCTGTTTTATAAAATTTACATTGTTGACTGATGACTAGAGGCCTGATTTATATGCTAGTGCATGTTTTGTTAGGGTATATGCACAGTTATGAGAGTTGCACAGAAATCTGTTTTGAAAGACACAGAATCCAAAAATTAAATTTTATTGCGCATATAAATGCATATTTGAGACGTTAAAGCATATTTGAGACATGAGTGCATATTTTAAAGCTTTAGAATTCATAATTTTAGTTTTTTTTTAATTATTTTATTGAAATATAACTATGTTAGGAAGGTAGATAGTTTAGATGTACTTGCATTTTTAATGCCATCTCCGAGCTGTGGATTTATCAGAAAAAGCGAAGTCAACACGGGCACATTTATTTAAAGTTTTCTGTGGACGTTGTAAGGTCGTTTTCCGCATATGAACAAAATACTGACAGATACCTATGTGGAAAAATTTAATGCCAGAGCATATTGAAAAAAATATTGTAATTTCTTTTTCAGACAAAAAACAGAAGTATTATTTAGGAATAGTATGTCGTTTTTGTTTTTTAAATTATGTTTGGATTACATTGCATTTATTATTCAATTATTTGTACTTGTGAAAAAACTATTTTGAAAATTGTTATTGATTAACTTTATATTCATTGTTTGTGTTTTTTGTTCTGCTATCGTATTATGTTGAAAAATGATTAACTAGTTATTCCATTTTTTGTCAGTAATATTGGGTAAAGTGGGTATTAAAAATTTTTCCACAAAAAATGTAAATTTTTAACTGCATATTTCTTCGGTTTTAGTGCATACGTGCATGCATATAATCATGTTTTTGTTGCATATAAATCCGCTCCCTACTGATGACTTGAAACTCTTATTGGATGATTGCCGTCAACTTCAACTTGATATACGAGTATTGTGGACATAACAAATCAAAATTCAAGACGTTCACAATATGACATTTACATTATAACAAATATTACCCTCACAAGAGAGAAGAAGAGAATATCTAATATATAAAAATTAATATTTGTGTGTTTGTGTGTTTGTTTGTTCGTATTTAATGCGCAGCCATACCGTTCATCCGATTGCGATAAAACTTTGTAAACTTATTGCTTGCACTTGCGAAAAGAGTATAGGCTATACTTATATATAAAAATGAATGTCTGTCTGTCTGTATGTCTGTCTGTCTGTGTGTCTGTCCCTTATGCGTTCCTATACCATTCATCCGATTGCAATGAAATTTTGGTAAGTGGTTGTATGCACACCCATAAAGGTTTCTGAATTAGAAAAATCATCATCTTCTTCTTCTTCTTCATTATATTTTCTTTTATTCGTATGGTTCCTATACCATTCATCTGATTGCAATGAAATTTTGGTAAGTGGTTGTATGCACACCCATGAAGGTTTCTGAATTAGAAAAATCATCACCTTCTTCTTCTTCTTCATTATATTTTTTTTTATTCGTATGGTTCCTATACCATTCATCCGATTGCAATGAAATTTTGGTAAGTGGTTGTATGCACACCCATGAAGGTTTCTGAATTAGAAAAATTATCATTTTCTTCTTCTTCTTCATTCTATCTTCTTTTATTCGTATGGTCCCTATACCATTCATCCGATTGCAATGAAACCTTCGTCAGTTGTTGTGGTAACACCCGCAATGGTTTTTGAATTAAAACAACCATCTTCTTCTTCTTCTTCTTCTATTCTATATTCTTCTATTCGTATGCGTTCCTGTTCCATTCATCCGATTGCAATAAAATTTTCGTCAGTAATTGTGCCAACACCCGCGAAGGTTTCTGAATTAGCACAACCATCTTCTTCTTCTTCTTCTTCTTCTTCTTCTTCTTCTTCATTTTATCTTCTTTTATTCGTATGGTCCCTATACCATTCATCCGATTGCGATGAAACCTTCGTCAGTTGTTGTGGTAACACCCGCAATGGTTTTTGAATTAGTACAACTATCTTCTTCTTCTTCTTTTCTATATTCTTCTATTCGTATTCGTTTCTATTCTATTCATCCGATTGCAATAAAATTTTCATCAGTAATTGTGCCAACACCCGCGAAGGTTTCTGAATTAGTACAACCATCTTCTTCTTCTATTCTATCTTCTATTCGTATGCGTTCCTATACCATTCATCCGATTGCAATGAAATTTTGATCAAGTGTTGTGCTCACGCCGCAAAGGTTTCTGAATTGTTACAACTATTTTCTTTTTTTTCTATTCTATCTTCTTCTATTTGTATGCGTTCTTATACCATTCATCCGATTGCGATGAAATTTTGACCAGTTGTTGTGAGCACGCCCGCAAAGAGTTCTGAATTAGTACAACTACCTTCTTCTTCTTCTATTCGTATGCGTTCCTATACCATTCATCCGATTGCAATGAAAATATGATTAAGTGTTGTGTTCACGCCCGCAAAGGTTTCTGAATTGATACAACCATTTTCTTCTTCTTTTTCTTCTATTCTATCTTTTTCTATTCGTATGAGTTCTTATACCATTCATCCAATTGCGATGAAATTTTGACCAGTTATTGTGCGCAAGCCCGCGAAGGTTTCTAAATTAGTACAAACATCTTCTTCTTCTTCTATTCATATGCGTTCCTATACCATTCATCCGATTGCAATGAAACTTTGTTGAGTTGTTGTGCGCACGCCTGCAAAGGTTTCTGAATTAGTACAACCATCATCTTATTCTTCTATTCGAATGCGTTCTTATGCCATTCATCCGATTGCGACGAAATTTTGACCAGTTGTTGTGCGCACGCCCGCAAAGGTTTCTGAATTAGTACAACTATCTTTTTCTTCTTCTATTTGTATGTGTTCTTATGCCATTCATCCGATTGTGATGAAATTTTGACCAGTTGTTGTGCGCACGCCCGCAAAGGTTTTTGAATTAGTACAACCATCTTCTTCTTCTTCTATTCGTATGCGTTCCTATACCATTAATCCGATTGCAATGAAACTTTGGTGAGTTGTCATGCGCATGCCCACGAAGATTTCAGAATTAGAAAATCATCTTCTTCTACTATTCGTATGCGTTCCTATACCATTCATCCGAATGCGATGAAACTTTTGTCAGTTGTGTGCGCACACCTGCGAAGGTTCCTAAATTATTATTATGTAACATACAAAGTTTGTTGTTTGTTTGTTCCATCCAATTTAGATTTTTTTTTTACTACATATTAATAACATTAATTACGTTTTCATATTTTGGATTCGATTTTAATTTAGTGTTCCTTTGTTTGACCTTTACTCCTATTAGAATTATTTTCATATTGCCATATTGTATTACACAGATATTTTAATATTAAAAAAATAATTTCCTCTTATTATTTTTCAAATATCTAAGATAAATATAACCACGAAGCGACCCTGTGCGAAGCCGGGTACTTCAGCTAGTATATAATAATAATAACAAACTGGGCAGGCCATGTCCTCGAAGGAAACCCAGGTGGGAAAAAGCCAGTGGGAAAGCCACGCACACGATGGGGTGATAACATTACAAAAGATGCCAACCAGCTGCTAAAAATCAGGAACTAGAAAAGACGTGCGGAGGACCGTTCCGGCTGGAAGACGGTGATGGAGGAAGCCAGGGCTCAACTTAAGCTGTAGCGCCATTGAAGAAGAAGAAGAAGAAAAAGAATAAAAACAACATAAGTACAATTTTATACAGAAAAATAAAATTTAGAATACAAAATAGCATGTCACTGAAAATGTTTATGTCTTTGAAGAGCGCATTGATAGTCTTGCACCTCTTGCTAATGGTGCCTGATAGGCTTGATACGAGGAAACGGTTGCGATCCAGAATATATCATAGCTGCGACCACGTAGGTAATTGACAGGCGCATCTAAGTTCAAATTCTTTAGTAGACCTTAATATGATTTCCATTTATAAAACAGTGCTACAAATATTAGCCTTCGTCTTGCATACTTCTCGGGTCTTTTCGGATGTTACAGTATTAAAAATCTGTATAACTCCTTAATTCAAAGTCGGCTTGAGAGTGGGTCTATTAATTGTTTGGGCACTGCATCAGTTGAAGTATGGCTTTATGGTGGAGAGGGTTTAGAAGAAATACCTGAAACTCCTTTACTTGAGGCTGTATGGATGCTATCCGTGGCTTTATCTAATTAACTTTCTGTCAGGTGAGCGGACATACCGTGGTCTATAAGTCAGACGAGATCTTTATTTTTCTACATGTTTTTTCTGACGAACTCTTATATTCTTGGTAGTGTTGACCTAAATACTATCTTAGAAATTGGAAACATCAGTTATGAGTTCTCACAAGGCACAGAACAAACCTGCTTTACTTCTGATATTTATATATTCTACCTACATGAAGATGAGTTTAGGTGAAAATTGTTTTATAAAGTATTTAAATAAGGTCTACTTAGCTCAATCATAATTGTAATATTTACTCGTTTACTAATATTGCTTCTATTTCTTTTTATTACATTTAAATATTTGAAACCTTATATCTCTGGAAATATTTGACATACAGTTACGAAACTCGATAGACATAGTATCAGGTTTGCCTCGGTATACTTTTTCTTTAAATAGGGTATTAGTATTACAAATGGAGAATCTTTTTCTAAATTTAAAAATGTGCAACTGGCATTCCTGTATAAAAACGGAAACTAAATTTTAGTACTTTTTAATAATAATAAAATTGAATACTTACATGCAAAATTTGTTGTATTTATTAACACGAATAAACATGCCAAAAATACGAAACAATATCGTTGGTTTTAAATGGGGAGTGTTATTGTATGTATTTTTTTTTTAAGTTAAACTTCTTTATTTGCGTTTAAAAATCAGATCAGAGCGTATTTTTGGCGTGTGACATGTAACACATAATTTATTTTGTCACACGAAAAAAAAACGCACTCGATTGGATTCGAACCACCGATTGTTCGGTTATCAGCTGAACGAACTACCTTTACGCCACAGTATGATACTGCAATCATGACGATTATACAGTATAATATTATAGTTTACAATTGTTCCGTTGCCTAGGCAGCAAATTTATTTTTGTCGACCATTTGCAATTCCTTACGTAAACAAACTATTTAACGTCATAGTGGATGTTACTTTAAAATAAAAATAACGATAAATAATTATATAATTTAGTAATATAAGTTAAAATGTATAGAAATAAACCAACGGCGTTCCAATAAGCGGTCTTTTTTTCTTTAGTGTATAATTTAACAAGATAATTAAGAGCAAGTCGAAGAATCTAGTTTATC
Organism: Rhyacophila brunnea; assembly: GCF_057557595.1. Classification (NCBI taxonomy): domain Eukaryota; kingdom Metazoa; phylum Arthropoda; class Insecta; order Trichoptera; family Rhyacophilidae; genus Rhyacophila; species Rhyacophila brunnea. Next base: position 12,912,251 of record NW_028232893.1, on the reverse strand, counting down.
ACAAGTTTTGTTTTTGTTTTGTTACGCCAAAGAAGTATAACTTCTAACGCGCGTACACAAGCACACACACCGATTTTTCATTTTTTATTGGAATAACATAATTATACAAAATTCTGTGTCCTACTCCCGACTAATTAAAAATTTTGGTATGTTATTTTTTTTAAATACTACACGTTTGAATACATTTTTTAGATAATTACTCAAATGCAAACAATCAAAAACTAAAATATGCTAGACAACCAAATATAACAATACGTTTATTCAAAGATAACATTCCTTCTATCTCCTGTGCTATGTAATATGGCAATGCAGTTTTAGTAATTATTGATGGTATAAGTGTTAAACGCAGCTGTCAAAAAAGTGTATTTAAGGTCTGTGTTCTATCCCAATTGAATCACGAATTATTATATGTATATATTACATTATCATATATATATTTTTTTCTTTCTTTATTTGGAAGCAATTGAGCTCTTCTCTGAATGGAAGGCTATTCTGCTTTACAATGGTTTACAAAAGCATACATACACTTTTTTAACTACAGACATAAATACTTACATTATTAATAATACAGAATCACATTTTTGTTACACTATATACTAGACATTTACGTTACATTTTTAGAGAAATTAATGTACAATTTTCATAACTGAAATATTTGGTTTTGCCAGGAACGAATTAATCGTGAAAGGAGGGTATAACCTGCATTTTCCCAATTTATTCATTAACACCCTCTCACCCCTGGTCATAGGCATCACATTGCCAGACAATGTGGTTAAGATCTTGATTGGGATGCCCACACTGACACTGAGGGCTATCCACCACTTTAATTTTGTACAATGATTCGTTGAGACTGTAATGCCCTGTCCTGCTTATAGCTATTGTCACTATTACATCTCGCTTTATTTTACAATGTTTACTAAACCAAGTTTTAGGAGATCTACTATAATAGTTTTGATAGTAGTGTGACATTATCATATTAACATAATAAAAATGTTAACATTGATAAACTCAATAAACAATTTTTATATTCAACGAATAAGACACAAGATTTGAGAATGTAACATTCTATAAATTGAATATACATAAAACATCTCATGCATATACACACTAGAAAAATCTACCTACTTCAATTTGATATACTAAAACCGAGAGCCAACATTATAACGTAATTCAATAAACTAAGTATGTTACAACTACTTGTTAAAATCGTGGTGATTAACTAAGATGCCCATAGCTTAATTGGAAAGGCAGACTGGCGCGAATCCAGCAGATACAGGTTCAAGTCCCGTTGGGTGATGTATTTTTTTTTCTGCAAAATGATTTTTTCTAGTGTGAATATGCATAAGTTGTTTTCAAATTATGTATATTATTAATAAACTCGTTTTGAAGATAGATTTCGTAAAGATACTTTCTTTTCACTACGCCGTTGTTTACATATTGTTAATATCTACAGCTTCCTATTATCTTTAATTTTTTTATGCTTTAATTGTCTTAAATTTTCGATTTTGTAATATAATTACATTTTTGTATTAAAATAATTAAGTGCATTCTGAACAATGCGGAATCAAAAATCTGTCAATTGACCTCTATGGAATCGCATAGCTTATTAGAATCGAACATAGCTTAAAATAAGTAATGCAAATTGATTTTTGATTATCAAACAAGTATAATATACCATAATTATCTGATAAATTATTACTAATAAGAAAATCTCTTGAAACTTAAAACTAGAGTTATTGAAAATAATTATTTAATTCCATACGGGGTTTTATAATGATATAGCATAATGGGGAAAGACATTTGTATCATATTTTTTCATTGTGTCCGACGTGAAATGAGTCACATGAGTTATTTTTTTTCGATTTATTTCGTATTGCATTAATCACAGGTTGTCTTTTATATAAACAAGTAATACAGAAAAAAAACTATATATTATATACTGAAAATATTTACACCATACATAGATTTTTTTGAAAATTAATGATTATATTATAATATATGAGGTTTTTTTAGATATATTTACATTCATTTAGACTTTGACAGTGGATACTGATCTTGAATAAATATTAATCGTCATCTTAACAGCATCTGCTTGGTCGTTAGGTACTGGTTAAAATGAATAAATTACCAGGCACCATGTCCATAAGCGGAGCCATAATGATGGGCACCATAAGCACCATGGGCACCATGAGCTCCATGAGCACCGACTCCCCAAGAAGCGTGAGCTCCAGCGTGGTTTTCGTGAGCGGCGTTGTTGAAGGCGGCGTGGTGAGCGATCTTGGCGTGGGCAACGGCAGCGGTGTCTACGACGCGACCGTCATGACCAAGAGGAGCTGGGCCGTAGATGTGGAGTCCTTGAGAATCATGACCATGAGCGGCACCATGGGCATAAGCACCGTCATGACCCCAAGCATTTCCGTAGTGAGCAGCACCATCATTTCCCCACGCACCATCATTTCCCCACGCACCATCATGACCCCAGGCACCATAAGCTCCACCATGAGCACCATAAGCTCCGGCATGGGCACCATGAGAAGCGGCGGCGACAGCGGCGAAGTGAGCAGCCTTGGCGTGGGCAACATCAGCGGTGTCTACAACTTGACCGTCATGTCCCAAGGGAGCGGCTCCATGGTGGGCGCCATAGTGTCCTCCGTATCCATGACCGTATCCGGATACTGACGCCATGGCGGCGACGCACAGGAAAGTGAAGGCGAACTGTATGAAAACAAATAGGTATACCTTTTATACTAATGTTATATTAAAAATATGTTTCACTGAATACATATTATTATATTTACATTATAGGAAAATTAATAAGTGTTCATGTAAGGACGTTTATAATAGACTTCATTAAAAGAGTTTTATGCCACTTAATTAGCACGATGTTGATTCAATGTTAAATTTATATTTATTTGTAGTATAAAATATAAGATGATAAAGTTAATAAAATAAATAGTGTGATATTAGATTATGATATTAAATCTATATTGATTAAAAAAACAATTTGAGGTCAAAGGTAGAAAGGCGGACGTAATAGTATCAGTTGCGTATTATAAACTCACCAGTGGGTTCATTTTGAATTTGATTTTGTGATTGGTTACAATCGAAATAAACTGCTAAGCCTTTTCTGAATTGAAAACTGCTTGTGCCATATCGATGCAGCGTCGGAGTATTTATACTAGCAAAATGCAGCAGCCCTCGTCGTCCGTAAGAGGGGGAGGGCGGATTTCCAACCGATACATTCTCTTCAAAATAAGTACCATCATCCACGGTTTCTGTTGTGCTCGTTGTTGTGTCAGCTGTTATCGCATATAATGTTCTTGAATGAAAATTACGAGGTCAACATAGACTTTGTGATCATTACTATACACACGGAAAATACTATTTTGTCAGTTTGTTTATTAATAGAATGGTTTTTGCTATAGTAAAAAAATATTTACATTCCTTTTTTCTATCTCTCTGAATTTGGTTTTATTTTGTTTGGACTCATGATGGTCGCGACATAACGTGTCATATCACAATGTTGTAGGTACCGGGCTCGAATTACAGGTATGGTAAAAATTGACATATTGTTTTACAATCTGTGTTTGGAGTCAAAGTATAGATCTTATTCGTTCAGCAAGTGGATCACATCCCTTTAACGTAAAAACAAACAAAAATTTGATAATACATCTTCCACTCTGTGGTGATTCATATGGGAAGAAACCAAAATAAAGAGTTAACGAAACAGTTTTTACAAAATTAATAAAAATCATTAATCTATTAACATCCTAATTCAGATATATGAAAAAAATGGTAAACTACTTTGATGCAAATGTAATATATACGGGTTCGTGTTCCATTTTTACCACGTTTTTCTTAGCTCGTATTCTTGTTTGTCCGGTGGTTGTTTATCCAGTAAAAATCTTGCAATCGATTTTTAACTAACTTCCCGACTAGCTAAACATTTGAAACTCTTAGAATATATCAGAATACAATACCAATGCATTCTTTTAATACTTTTAGCCATCTTTAAGTAGAATTGAATTCATTTTCAGTTAATTCTGTTTTCAATCCACTATTATTGGTTGCTAAGGAGGTGGTCCTAGCAACTAAATTATTAATATATACGTGCGTTACTATGGAAATCAAAATGGCGTTTCAATATTCTATATTTGTTTATGTGTTTGTTGCAAAATAGCAAAAAAATGATTTGTTGACAATTGCCTTATTTCTCCTAAATTATTAATACATACAATTGTCAAGTTTATATGATTCAACAGAAAATTTAAAAACGTGGTATATAAAAAGTCCTTTTTATCTTGTATTTATTTTTTTTATTATTTAAAAATGTTGATCTAGATATGAATGAAACGCATAAACTGGTATACATACTTACACAATTTTTAATGTTTTGTTTTATTCAAATTCAAAATTTAAATAATTTATAATTTTGTTTACATGTAGTAAAATTTACAAATATCAAATTCAAGACGTTAAATAATTGACAGTAATATTAAAACAGAATAAAAACTGATAAAAATAAATACAAAAATCATAAACTACACGGAAAAATACCGAATGAGCGAAGTAGACCCTAGTTCAGCAATTTATATAACAACTTTCACGTAAACTCACACATCATAATATAATATGGTAACATCATTTTGTTTGTTCTCCCAATATGCAGAATAAACTTGTCATTGGTAATTCCAATTGGGAGGGCAATAACTGTATTGAACCAACCAACTTTCAATACAAATATATTTCACTTACGCAGCTTGAGTTAGATGGACATTGATGTTTACATTTTTACAATTCGGTTTATTAAGGTTTTTAGTGGTTTTTATATTATGTATTCTTCTAATAACAAACATAATTATTTTGAAAATACCTCAGATATATATATATATATACCTATTACAAAAAAAACTTTGAATAAAACATGAAACCCAGCGGGACTTAAATTCGAATCTACTGGATTCACGCCAGTGTAATTGACCAATTGAGCCATGTACATCCTATTTAATTCTTCTTCTTTCTTTCACCCTGTCATCCCCAGCATTGAGACATAGGGAAACCACAATTTTGCACCACTTCCCTCGGTCTATCGCCAACACTCGCGCCTCCCACCATGCCAGACCTGCAGCACATAGATCACTTTTATAGCACCGCTGCAAGGTGAAGGAGGACCGGCCACGACGACAAAACCCTTGAGGCTGTGCTAGAAGGGTACGAAGAGATGATTCACGTGGCTGGTACATGTATTTCGGATGCCACTAGAGAGTGTGACACTTACTAGTTAATCGCGAATTAACTAGTAGTATTTATATACTGAAGCGCTCAAATTAAATAAAAGCTAAAAATCTAGGGGTGGCAGCTTATATGAAAGTATGGTGCAGCAGGCAAGTATGGTGAAACAGTATGGTGAGGCAGGCTTACACGTTAACATTATATTATATGGGTACGTTATAATGACCAAAGTAAATCCTACGTGATTCCCTGCATTTTTTTTATCGCGTCGCTATTTCTCGTAAGTTGTCGGCTATTATTGGCCTGCTTCATTCAGTTGTATGAGAAAATCGATTTCTTGTCCCTCTTTTTATTTAATAGCTCTATGCTAAAAATAGTTTACTAAATTACTAGACAAACATGCAAAAATTAAAGAAATTATAAACACTGCTAGTCAATTTCGACGTAAATAGATAAGACACACATGGTGCAATTGGTAAAACATATTGTCGTTAAGTATGCGGGTTAAGTTCCGTTGGGAGTATTTTATTCAATTTTATTTCTAGCACCACATCCTCTGAAAGTTTCCAAGAATCTGATCCGAAAGGAAAGAGATACTGTTGGGCCCTTCAAACCGTCCGACCTAGTCGTCACAAAGGCCAACTATATTTTTTTTTGCAAAATGCAAGGTCTTATTGCGGACGTGAGATCTCTTCACATAGTTTAGTAAATTAATTAGAATCAATATTTTTTGTTAATTCTGCCTGTTCCTCTCTCTTATTGACACATTTTATTACATAAACTCTGTGAAACCACACTTGAGTGCGTGGCGACCTTAGTCTTGGGTATCTGCTCCTGACACATTCTCAGGCGTAAACAACTAAACGTAGGGCCTCGTGGTGTGATTCATTAAGACTGAATGTGGTAAGGGGCGAGCGGGGGAGCATATTATAGTTATTATATTTTTTATTATTAGGACAAAAAAAGGAATGAGTGGATAAGGAAGCAGACAAGGGTTTGCGATGTAATAGAGTTTAATAAAAGCCTTAAATGGAGATGGACTGGACACATAGCTCGAAGAAGAGACAATCGTTGGACAAATCTAGTCATCCAGTGGTATCCAAGAAGTACAAAACGTCCGCAAGGTAGATCTAAAGGCCGCTGGATCGATGAAATGATAAAGTTCTGCGGAAGTACGTGGCAACGAAATGCACGGAACCGAGAGAAGTGGAAGCAGCTTGAAGAGGCCTTCATCCAGCAATGAATAAATTCAGGCTGATGATGATAATGACGATATGATGAGGATTTAGTAATCTCTGTTAATATTATAAAAGTCTTTTTAAGTATCTGCATGGAAAAAACTTCTGAGGATAAGTTTGTATATGATTTTGTACGTATTAACTTATTATGTTATTTTGTTTAATTATTGTAAATTAGTGTTGTTTGTTTTCTTTATTTTATTATATACTATTATGAACGTCTAAAATTCATAAATTATTAATGTTGTAAGTATAATTTATATCAAAATATTATTAATTGCGTTTAGAGTAATACGATTAAATATGAATTCCTTTCTCTCTAAAAGACAGATCTCTTAAAGGTATTGCAATAAACCCACTATTATAATATGTTGTTTAGAAAATATTTTATTCCACGCAGGATATTAACTAAAATTATATTAGAGGAAAATATTTTATATTGTGGGGCTGCTGCTAAAAGTTGGTAAGTCGATAATTAAGGTATTTAGAGGTAACAACGGATTATGTGTATGTATATAAATACATATGCTACTCGTAGTAAAAAAAATATGGTAATCCCATATAAGAACATGCACATAAAGCACAAAGAATTATGCCTGATTTTAGAAGGCATGTCAAACTTTAAATTGCAATTGCTCCATAACATCATTTCGACACTTACCAACTTTTGGCAGTATCTAACAATTATTGTATTCATGTTTAGTGTTAATAAAAGTAATTCGTTTTATTTTTTGTCGATTTATTTCATATTGCATTCATCACAGTTATCTTTCACAAAGAAAAATAAAGAAAAACTATATACAAACTGAAAATATGATCACTTTGCATACAGTTAGAAAGTAAATGAATAATATAAAGATGAGGTTTGTCGATATATATTTACATTCACTTAGATAGTGGAGACTCGTCTAGAATAAATAAAAGTATCCTTCATCGTCATCCTAGGAACATCTGCTTGGTCATTAAGTACTGGTGAAGATGGAGAAATTACCAAGCACCATGTCCATAAGCGGAGCCATAATGATGGGCACCATAAGCACCATGGGCACCATGAGCTCCATGAGCACCGACTCCCCAGGAAGCGTGAGCTCCGGCGTGGTTTTCATGAGCGGCGTTGTTGAAGGCGGCGTGGTGAGCGATCTTGGCGTGGGCAACGGCAGCGGTGTCTACAACGCGACCGTCATGTCCAAGAGGAGCTGGGCCGTAGATGTGTAGTCCTTGAGAATCATGACCATGAGCGGCACCATGGGCATAAGCACTATCATGACCCCATGCACCTCCGTAGTGAGCGGCACCATCATGTCCCCAGGCACCATAAGCTCCACCAAGAGCACCATAAGCTCCACCATGGGCACCGTGGGAAGCGGCGGCGACAGCAGCAAAGTGAGCGGCCTTTGCGTGAGCAACATCAGCGGTATCTACGACTTGACCGTCATGTCCTAAGGGAGCGGCTCCATGGTGTGCGCCATAGTGGCCTCCGTATCCATGACCGTATCCGGATGCTGAAGCCATGGCGGCAACACACAGGAAAGTGAAGGCGAACTACGACAAAATACATATTGTTATTATAACATATCTACTTATTTATTTTTATATGGTTTTTTTTTATATTGTAGTTATATTATAAACTATTTAATTTTAAAACCCATCTCTGCTACAATTGCTTCTGTAATTCTACAATAAAATTATTAAATTCAATTCAACTTCAAAATTTTGTCTAATATCTTAATACAATGAATAGCAGTGTATTAAAAATCTCATAATAGATTATTTGGATAGGAATAGAATTGATATAAAATATACTTTTAAAAAAAAGTCAGCGATGGAACAATTAGAAATTATTTCGATAACTAATTCATAAAATAACATATCTTCCAAAAATGGCATAATATATTATTTATGTAATACAAGCTAAAGCAGATAAAAATTAACTTAATTAATTGATATTCACTTATTTAGCAATTGTATATTACAAATTAATTATATATTATTTAACACTTTTACTTAATGATAAAAAGAATAATATTTGTTATCAAACAGTTAGTTGACCATAAACACGTTACGGCTACAAGGATCAATAGTTCGGTGACCGACTATTTTTTTTAAGTTACCACGCAAAGTAACGAATTATATTAAAAGCAGTTATTTATATTTTTAAATAATTTAAGATAGTGTCGCAGGGATGAATAGTGTGTAATGACTTATTATGATTATAAAACGATATTAATTATTGTTAAATAAAAATTTAAGGTCAATTTTTGAAAGGTGGACGTATTATAATTTGTAATATAATATAACTCACCAGTGGGTTCATTTTGATTTGAATTTGTGATTGATTGCAATTAAAATAAACTGCTAAGCCTTTTCTGAATTGAAAACTGCTTATGCCATATCGATGCAGTGTCGAAGTATTTATACTACTAAACTGCAGCAGCCCTCAAAGTCGAAAAGAGGGGGAGGGCGGATTTCCAACCGATACATTCTCTTCAAAATAAATACCATCGTACACGCTATCTAAAGGATGCTATTTCATATAACGTATTTTAAAATTACGTGTGGTCAACATAGACTCTGTGGTCAATATTATACACACGGAAAATACTATTTTATCCGTTTGTTTATGACTGGTGTAAACATTTTTTTATTGCAATTAAAAATATGTAACTTTTTTCTTTGTCTAAATCGGGATATGTTTTCTAAAATATATTTATCACTGATTGGTTTTCACTGCAAATAAACTGCGTTTCGTCCATATAGTAATCATTATTACCTCCATCATAATATTAATCATACCATACTTAACTTGCATGATCATACGAGTGTTGTTTATTTTATTATCTACCTCAGCATGGAAGCGATTTAAATATTCATTTAAAAATTAATTAAATTTAGTTTTTCCACTAGTCCTAAAATGTCTTGAATCGTTTTTTAATCTACAAAAACGAAGTTTTCGCTGTTTCCTTGATTTATTAATCGCTTTAAAATCGATACTTTTGAAAATCCAAAGATTTACTTGAAACAGAAAATAATTCTAGCATTCAAGGTCGAGCTTTAAGATGGGTAGATCAGCTATTGAAATTCCCATCCTTGGATGGCAGCTTGTGTTTTCGTATACATGTGTATCCGAATTGTAGAGTTTTCTAATTTTATCGTGATATCGATCGACTAGAATGCAACAATATTGCAGTGGAATGAATTGTAAAATCTTTTATATCTGGTAATATTTCACATATAGCTACCAATCTTGGCAGCAGTGTTAAGTTTGCCGCACATCTCAACATGTCAATAATTTTAATTTGCATAGTGTTCAATATGAAAGAACTTTGTAGATTTTCAATATTGTAATTATAAGATGAAAATGTGGACTAAAATTTCGCACTGCGTGGAAAACAATTAATATGAATACGTGAAAAATGTATAGTATCAATTATTTGTTTATTTTATTTAGAAATAAATAGTATTACGACATTACAGAAATTGGCCCATGCACCATAATACATTATAAATACAAAATGTAAAAATGATTTAATTACAAATAACAACCAATATAGGTAAATATAAAGTAGAAAAGAATGTATGTTCTTATGTAAATATTAAAGTAAAACGATAAAAACAATTCCGAAGTAAGTTAACCTACTTAAAACATCCAAAATAAATCAACCTTTATGGTGCCATAAAACAGACTAATTGCACGATACACAGCATCATGAAACATCACATTACTCCTGCGATGGGGTATTATGAAGACGGTAGACTTACAAGACGTTATATTGGTGGGAACATGAAAATTAATATTTGTCAGTATAGAATATAGATTATAGATGGATTGTAAATGAACTCACGAAGAAGTAAAAAAATGCTTTAAAAGAGCAATCACTCTTCGAATGGACAAGGATTGCATTAATAGCATACCCAGAAAAAAATGAGTCGGAAAATTCTTTTTATTATCATGAAAATAAGGAAAGAATCGATATGCACTTAAGTAAACATATCTATTGTGGACTCGATCCAACTTCATTATGTGGACCTATGAGGACTCCAAATAATGCTGGTATATTCGAGAAAACTTAACACAAGTAAATGCCAAAAACATAAAATCTCTTATATTTTTGATTCTGACTAGGAAAGTGTTAATTATTTATTTATTTACGATGATATTATTATGTAATAGGAATAGCATATACAAAATTTAGCGTCCTATTTTCAATCGAGTAAATATCCTGGTAGGTTGTTTTTTTTTCAAAAACCACACAATTAAGTACAATTTTTTAGATACCCTAAAGTAAACAATCAGAAATTAAAATACCTATGCTAAACAATTAAAATAAAATATAAGTTTCTATAAAATGTGAAAACACAAAGTCTCTCTACTATCTCCCGTTCTACGTATGGTAAAGCAGTAATTATTTTAATGCTTCGTGGAAAAATAAATACAGCATTCAAAAAAAGTGTATAGTGTAAACCTGTGTTTTTATTTTTAGTTTAATTAAAATTTATAATATTCTATATTGTCAAAATATTATAAAAATCGCCTGCTTCTTCGTTTGTGATGAAGTCGAACGGTCATCTTATTTTTTTGATATTATTTGTTAATAGTTTTGAACAACATAATAAATTAAAAAGATTAATACATTATTAGAGAGAAGATATATGAAAACCTGTAAGAGAGCGAGACAGGGAGAAGACGTATAAAACAAACACATATAAACGCAAATTCTGATTTCAAAAAATCGAAGGAATCGTTTGTTTTCATCGGGTCGTGAAAGAAAACAAATGATACTCCTATAACAGTTTGACAGCTGCATATAGTGCAGTAATAGTTCAAATGATTATAGTATCAAGAAATTAGTGTGTTATCGGAAGAAACATCAGCTAATAATTGCCGCTTGATAGTGTTAAGATGGTGTTAAGCGTCAATTACATTGAGCTACTTTAAGAGCTGTTTGTTGGCGAATTTAAAAGCGGGCGATTCAGCTACTGCGATTGTGATGATGACACACAAAACTTTCCATTCGCTACACACGACAATAACTGTTTACACGTAAAAGTGCTGACTGTCTCTCCAATCTCATTCTAAGAGTAAGCTAGACGCGAGGTTGTCATTTTATACTACTATCTGACAGGTCGTATTGAAAATCGGAGCTCAAAATGAGTAGTTCATTTTTTTACCAGCAGGTTCACTACGATCGCTCTACTGCGCAGGCGCAGATCGAAAATAATCTTACTGTCGCATTGGAAATTCGAAATCTTCCAATCTTGTTTGATTTATGCACGCAATCTTGCCAACTGCAGGTTATTACATGTTTCCCCATACATTTTCTTACTGTGCACAGTACATCCATGTACGTGTAATCGGGGTATAATACCTGGTCTCCATTTATATAGATTTTATATGACGTATAACTACGTCTTACAACGCTAAAATATCTACAGTTACTTAATCGTTGAGAATATAAAAAATATTATTTGAAGGGGAAAAATGTAAGTATTAAATTATTTAATTTCGTTTAAAAGTAATGCGAATTGATTTTTATTTTTTAACGAGTATGATAAATGTATCTAAAATACTGTCTAACTGTAATTTTATGAAAGTATCACTATAAAATCAATAGATATATATGTATAGATATATAAATATTTTTCTGATTATTGGACATAAAAATAAATAAAGCGTTTATTTTTTTTCGATTTATTTCGTATTGCAATCATCACAATTGCTTTTACAAGCAATAATAAATAAAAAATATATTCAAACTGAAAATAATATGATCACCATACATAATATAGCTCTTTGAAAACAAATGATTACAATATAAAGATGCGGTCAGTTGATATATATATTTACATTCATTTAGATACTAAAGACTCGTATATAATAAATATCCATTATTCTCGTCATATGCGCATCTGCTTGGTTGTAAGGTATTGGTGAAGATGGAAAAATTACCAAGCAGCATATCCATAAACGGAACTGTAATGGATACCAGGAATGGTTCCCCAGGAAGCGTGAGCTCCGGCATGTTTTTCGTGATCGGCCTGGGCAACGGCAGCAATGGCCACAACGTGACCATCATGTTCAATGGGAGCACAGCCATGGAAGTCACCACGAGCGAAGGCACCATCAATATCTCAGGCACCTCCATTGAGAGCGGCACCATGGGCACCATGCGCCTCATATTCCCCGGCATGAACACCATGAGCACCATAAGCTCCTGCATGGGCACCATGGGCCCCATATTTTCTGGCATGAGCACCATGGGCACCATGGGAAGCGGCAGTGACACCGGTGAAGTGAGCGTCCTTGGCTTGGGCAACATCAGCGGTGTCTAGGACTTGACCGTCATGTCACAAGGGAGTGGCTCCATGGTAGGCGCCATATTGTCTTCCGAATCCATGACCATAACCGGATGCTGTAGCCATGACGGCAACGCAGAGGAAAGTAAAGGCGAACTAAGACAATAAATTTTAAGCCATCTCTCTGCTAAAATCTCTTGAGATTTTACCTAATTCTACAATTATTACATTTATTTCAGCTTCAAAATTCTGTCTATCTTAATTTACTCGTAATTAATAACAATGTATTAAAAATCCCATAATAATATAATTTTAAACGGAATATAATTGAGATAAAATGAACATATTAATAAATATTTGGATAACCAGTTATTAGTAAAATAATATGTCTTCCAAAATGGTATATTATTACATTTTTTTATGTAATACAATCTAAAACAGATAAAAAATAATTTCATTTATTGATATTCACTTGATTGGCAATTATACACTCGTATTAAAAATTGTTTATATATTTAACACTTTTACTCAATGATAAGAATTATTACAAGATAAAAAGAACTTTTTATATACCACGTTTTTAAATTTTCTGTTGAATCATATAAACTTGACAATTCTATGTATTAATAATTTAGTACAAAAAAGGCAATTGTCAACAAATCATTTTTTTGCTATTTTGCAACAAACAAATATAGAATACTGAAATGTGATTTTGATTTCGATAGTAACGCACGTATATATTAATAATTTAGTTGCAAGGACCACCTCCTTAGCAACCAGTAATATAGGATTGGATTACGGATTTCTTCCAAAATAACTTTTCATAAAAAACAGAATTAACTGGAAATGAATTCAATTCTACTTAAGGGGGGGGGGGGCTGAATAGCTCGACATTCTAATATAATTTAGTATAAAAAACCTCGGCGTCGTAAGCACGTTAATTTAAATCGATCTTTTCGCAAAAATCACTAATCATCTGAGATTTTATTTCAAGAAACATTATTATTATTATTGATATTGTCTGCCGCTGAACATTATTATTATTTTATAAACACCTGCAAGATGTACGCCGATCAGAAAACAGGGCTGTCAAAATAGTATTATGAATTCATATTTTTAAAATGTTAATTTCATCATAGTTTTTAATCAAACCTGTGCAAGTACGTACTGATAACTTGGGTGGATTTTGTAGCAAACATACTATTGATATATATACGGGTATATTATTATTATAACCCAATTCAAATTGAACATAGGTTGATACTCAAATACTATTATAGTATGTTTATGATTTCGAGAAAATAATACGATGGTATAATTAATACATATCAATTATTTGAAAACATTACAATCGCACTTTGCAAGATAACATCAAAATGTGTATATATTTATCTAAATGACGAATGACATTCATGAGTGAGCACGGCTGAAAGCTTGGAAATGTGTTTTTTTCTATTTCAAAATCTTTTGATTGTGTATTATTTTATTACAGATTCAAGGCCAACTTCATATAACTAATAAAAAATACTGTTTTTTTCTACGAATAAAAAAAGACAAGAAGGAAGATATGCACAAATCACGGCAATCAGAAAGGCCGGCAAATATGGCCGACAATGCGTGATACACAAACATAAAATACACAAAATTACAAACACATTCGAAGTTTGCCGCACACGTACAGACCACGCGATATTTGTTTACGCAAAATCGTCGCTTTTCAAAATGGTGAATTTGATTGCCAGATTTTACTGCGATGAATCAGTATGTTCCTTTTTGTCTTTTTTTATTTGTAGGTTTGTTTACTATGTACACCGAGAAATTTCCATTTATAAAATTGGAAACGATTTTTACAGAAGGTTTTTGGAATATAATGCAACCAAAACTGGAAAAAATTCTATCATGGGTGTTGACTTCCTGAATTAGTTAACCCCAGATCCATGCCACTACGTGAACCACAGTAGATATTAAGCCATTTCCACACTGGCAACAAGTCGCTGGCAACCTCATTAAATTTTACGATACTTACCATAATTGCTTAAGAAATTTTACGATAATCATCATAATTATCGTAAAATCTAACGAGGTTGCCAGCAACTTAACTTGTTGCCAGTGTGGACCCGGCATTAGATGTACAAAAAAAAAATGTCTTCTGACATGTCATCCTTGTACTTGTTCCACAGCTCAGGTGGATTTGATGGGAAGCATGTCGAAATAATGATAGCAAATAATGTGCGTATCTGATTTGGAGATGCAGAAACAAATGCTTTGCGATTTTCATGTCCCAATGAGTATCATTTTCAAGCAAATTGAGCTTTTGACATGCAGTACGAAATGTTGGGCACACTACAACATTGACAGTTCGAAGTGATTCAAATGATGTCGGCCCACGAACATTTACCAGCAACAACCGCAAGTAGAATCATTCGCCATTCTTCGGATGAACTGTGTAAATGCGACCAAGAGCATCAGTAGAATGCACATCCGGATGATCAGGAACCGCATCGCCTTGCTTCCGACGTTGAAATTTCTTCGATGAAGCGTTCCAAGTGTAATAACGTGGCATCTTAGAGTAGAACAACGTTCGTGCAAACGGATTGCTTTGGCAAATCGAAAAGAAACTGGTCAATATTAGCGCTGGAGATATTTCAGCACGTTGAGCAACATTCGATGCGTTGAAATAAACTTGTTGACCATTCTCCAGATGCACCGCCAAATGTACAGCAGTGGGATGACGTTTATGAATGGGGAATGAGAAAATACGCCAAATTGCTTCATTGCAGCTCACATATCGACCAACTTGATAGTGCGTGATTTCATCGTTGGTATTGGCAGTTTGAACGCCAAAAACTACAATATCGCTGCCTTTGGTGACATATTTGCAGATGTATTTGATGGACTTCACTGAATTGCAAAACTCCATGTTGCAATGCGCCTTGAATTTTTTGGAAAAAAGTGGCGAATACGGAACAATCCAAGTGTTGTCGACCACGATATCGTTTCACTTCATTTTCGTTGTGATAGTTCTACCGTTATCATTGGGGTGATCGACGCCGATACAGTGGATAACCATCATTGGCAGTGATAGTCTCCGCCGTTAAACTTCATGGATAACGCTTGGAATACTTGCCGTCGACCATGCACGGTGATTGGGGGTTGATGGCGCCACACGGTCCGTGAATCATGTTAGTAATTACAACATCATGCAGGTCTGGATCGGTTTCGTGATCAGGAATCTCGGCACATATGACGTCATCCTTTTGGTCTGGTCGAATTCTTTCGACTCACCAAATAAGAATGTGTGCATGCGGCAAGCTTCGTTTTTGTCATTCAATCGAATACATCCAGCATCGAGTATCCCCAAAGACGTGATGATTAACAATGTAGTTCATCAGCGACAGGATTTTTTGTTTAATCACACGTGCGGTGATGTCGTGCCGATCACTTGATGTTTGTCCGGGGAGTAGCAGTTGAACAATTTCTATTCATTTCGGATTTCATGTAAAGGTGATGAATAGATCTGGACGACCGTAATGACGAACATATGTCATTGCATCTTGCGCATATTCATGCATATGACGTGGGCTGCCAATGTACATCGCCGATAGAATAGTCAATCGACCAACATTAGCTGCATCTCTTACGGTGCTGATTGCATCGCGTAAATGAATATACTCCTCCGATCGCAGTTTGGCTTGGTTCAACCGAATGAAAGTGAGGCGCTCCGTCTCGATTTTAAGCAATCGACGAAATCGCAGCAAATAGTTGTCAGCATTTTGACGAATCATCAAATGATAAACACTGGAAAATTAATCACATAATTCAAAATTACATAATGAAGCAGTTATCGATAAACACACAATCACAAATTTGATAACCTCACAAAGTGAACATCTTCGAAGGCAACTTACCGTTTGAAAATCACGATCGAAATAGCTATTTACGCACCTAGCTGGTAATCGGCTCGATTATTCATTCACGTAGATCGATTGTCGAATGAAGTTCGAATGATGGTTTTTGAAATTGGTAGGTAAATAATGAGCAATACCAGCAATGAGATCATGTAATTTTATCCTTGGCTTTATTTTTGGACGCTGTCGAAGAAGTAAAAAAGATTCAGGCAAGACAACTTCCTCCAAAATTCGCCGGAGTATACAACAAAGTCTTTCGGGATTATCTGAGGCTGAACTGAATCAACTGTCAAAGGATAGATAATGCACACAACGCCTTTCATTTGTTTGTTTGCTTCTTGTTTATTCTTTCTGTCATGTATCGTGGTATATGGATTTAATTTTTTTGTGATTTTCTTTTATTTTTGATTGCGCGTTCATTGTTCTAAATGTCAAAATGTATGAGAAAATTAATTTTCTTTATAATTTTTTTCGCCGTAAATTTTTCCGATGTTTTAATAGTTATTCTGATATTCGGGGCTGATACAAATCTAACAATGTAAAGATCGTAAAAATTGGTCCAGCCGTTTTTGAGTTATAAATGTTGTAACTAACCCGACTTTCTTTTATATATATATAGATGTTTGTCCAAGGTAGACCTAGAGGCCGCTTGATCGATGAAATGATAAAGTTCTGTGGAAGTACATCGCAACGCAATGCACAGGACCGAGAGAAGTGGAAGCATTTTGAAGAGGCCTTCATCCAGCAGTGGATAGATTCAGGCTGATAATGTTGATGATGTTTGAGCACTGACTATGATTGGAGCACCATTTCACGTAAAGATGAATTAAAAACATAAATGGAAAATTTTAACGAAATAATATTTTGTTATTATGATAATGATAAATACTGTTTATAATGTTAATGATAAATACTGTTGCCTTTGGCGACAAAATTGAAGCAAAAGTGACTGCCGCTGTCTAATAATATGTTTTGTAACCAGAAAGCAAGTAAGTAAATATGGTTTCGTATAAACTTGACTTGACTAGCTTAAACGATCAAAAAAAATTGTACTTGATAGAAATTATACTGAAATGTCATATTTATTTCCATAGTAACGCACGTATATATTAATAATTTAGTTGCTAGAACCCCAGACTCCTAGCAACCAATAATGGTGTCGAAATAACTTTTAATACAAAATAGAACTAACTGAAAATGAATTCAATTCTATCTAAATATGGCTAAAAGTATTAAAAACATACATTGGCATCGTGTTCTGATATATTCTAAAAGTTTTAAATGTCTAGCTAGTCGGAAAGTTAGTTAAAAATCGATTGCAAGATTTGTACCGGACGTTGTAATAAAAATACATACTTCTGTAGCAAAATATTACCTTCATAAAAGAGACGAAGGAAAAAATACACAGCACATCACTAAAAATGTCTGTCATTGGGGAATTTAAGAATGTAACATCTTATTGAACATGTGTTACTTGTCCAAAAATAACGACTCTCATGGTATTGACAAACCTTGTGTCTGAACTTCTGTTAGATAAAAAATGTTTTTTATTATAAATAATTTACACAATATGAAGTTGTAGGAAGACTACAAGAGAGATTTATTTTGCATTTTGAAAAGATACCAAATTTAGTTCTGCCCAGCAACATTTTTTTTATTTTTAACATTCAATTTATTTTCTAACGTGTTTCCAAGTAATCTTCTCACCTATTTATTCATATATATATGTTTGTTTCGCTTATAACACCTACAATTTCATTCAATCATAATAGTTTGAGCAATTTTTGAAAAATTTGCATGCTGATTTTATATTTTGGAAATTTTATTGTAGACGATGAGAATTTGCATCACGGCACTGAAATATTAAACATTTTTATATTTTACAATAACACAATCACTGCTAACCTTTTAATTACCATATTTAAATAACATGTTAATTATATCTAATGCCCCACTACTCCAAACGTGCCAGTCGCGGCGTTATCACTAAATGAGTTAATTATATCAGGACCGGTTTCGTCCACCGCAGAGGGACATTTTCAACTCAAACGTTATTTAATAATAATACTAGATAAAAAAAGTTTTTTTCGGTACTGTTCGGTTATCAGGAATACAGCGGAAAACACATTTTGAAAATAGCCGATAAACTGGATTATTTGTTAGGTTAACCTAACCTAACCTAAACTAACCCAAACTAACAAATTATCCAGTATATCGGATATTTTCAAAATGTGTTTTCCGCTGTATTCCTGATAACCGAACAGTACCAAATCGGAAGTTCCGAGATAGATTTTTTATGACGTATAACTTCTTCTTACTAGGATGTTTTTTTTTACATATTATTGTCAAAATTTACAGTTACTTACTTATTTGTGATGAATATCTTTAATTTCGTCATGTTTACCATATTATTATTATGTAAATAGTATTCTTATTCGAAAAAAATGCATTAAAATAAATGCTGGAATTGATTGGATGAATTGATTTTATTTTTCAACGAGTATATTAAATTTATAAATATTAGATAGATCTCATGAGAGTATCGCTATAAAATCAAAATATATATTAAAAAATACATAATTACACGAATGGTTGTAAAATTACTAAAGTTGGATATAAAATAAATAAAACGTTTAATTTTTTTTTCGATTTATTTCGTATTGCATTCATCACAGTTGCTTTTACAAGCAATAATAAAGAAAAATATATATACATACAGAAAATATGATCACCATACATAATATAGTTCTTTAAAAACAAATGAATTTAATATAAAGATGAGGTCGGTTGATATATATTTACATTCATTTAGATAGTGGAGACTCATCTAGAATAAATAAAAGTATCCCTAATCGTCATCCTAGGAACATCTGCTTAGTCATTAAATACTGGTGAAGATGGAGAAATTACCAGGCACCATGTCCATAAGCGGAGCCATAATGTTGGGCACCATAAGCACCATGAGTACCATAAGCTCCATGAGCACCGACTCCCCAGGAAGCGTGAGCTCCAGCGTGGTTTTCATGAGCGGCGTTGTTGAAGGCGGCGTGGTGAGCGATCTTGGCGTGGGCAACGGCAGCGGTGTCTACAACGCGACCGTCATGTCCAAGAGGAGCTGGGCCGTAGATGTGGAGTCCTTGAGAATCATGACCATGAGCGGCACCATGGGCATAAGCACCATCATTACCCCATGCACCTCCATTGTGAGCGGCGCCATAAGCTCCACCAAGAGCACCATATGCTCTACCATGGGCACCATATGCTCCGGCATGGGCTCCATGGGAAGCGGCGGCGACAGCGTCGAAGTGGGCAGCCTTGGCGTGGGCAACATCAGCGGTGTCTACAACTTGACCGTCATGTCCCAAAGGAGCGGCTCCATGGTGGGCTCCATAGTGGCCACCGTAGCCATGGCCGATGTATGCGGATGCTGAAGCCATGGAGGCGACGCACAGGAAAGTGAAGGCGAACTACAACAAAATACATATTTTTTATTTTATGGGGGTATATTAAATAACTATTTAATTTTAAGCTCTACCCCTGGTTGAGATTTTTATACCTAATTATACAATTAAATTATTGTTTTTATTCAACTTCACAATTTTGTCTATCTTAATAAAAATTAATAGCAATATATTAAAAATCTCATAATAGATCATTTTAAAAGGAATATCATATTTTAAAAAATACCTCAGCGATGGAACAATTAAAAATTATTTGGATAACTAATTCATAAAATAATGTCTTCCAAAATTACATGTATTATTGTATAATACAAACCGATGCACACTTAATTATAATACTTAGTATTACAAGCTTGTTATATACTTAAAACTTACTTAATGATAGATAAAAAGTGTAACAAATTTTTACCATAACACACGTTACGGTTATTATAAAAAAATATAAATAGTTCAGTGATCGATTACTATAAAAAGATCAAACACGCGAGGCTATCTATTATTTTTATTTTGTTTGTTATTTTAACTCACCAGTGGGTTCATTTTGAATTGATTTTGTGATTAATTGCAATTGAAATAAACTGCTAAGCCTTTTCTAAATTGAAAACTGCTTATGCCATATTGATGCAGCGCCGGAGTATTTATACTAAATAAATGCAGCAGCCCTCGGCGTCGAAAAGAGGGGGAGGGCGGATTTCCAACCATTACATTCTCTTCAAAATAAATACCATCGTACACGCTATCCAAAGGCTGCTATTTCATATAACGTATTTTAAAATTACGTGTGGTCAACATAGATTTTGTGATCAATATTATACACATGGAAATACTATGTTATCCGTTTGTTTAAGACTAGTGTAAACAGTTTTTTGCTGCAATTATAAATATGTAACTTTTTTCCTCTTTCAAAATCGGGCTATGTTTTCTAAAATATATTTACTATTTGGTATTCACCGCAAATAAAAAATATTTAATGTCACATGATTCGTCTATATAGTAATCATTATCACATCAATCATAATAATATTATCATTGTTCAATTTTTTTTTTTTTTTAACATTATTGTGGACATTACAAATTATAAGTTTAAGACATTCACAACTTGACATTTAGAAACAAAGATATATAAATATAACAGTATTACAAAAAAAAGAGATAGATGAGTAGATAAATTAGATAGGTACAAGGAAGTACACCGGATGAGTTAAGCAGACCCTATTTTAAGAATTTATAAAACAACGTCCACCTAAACTCATTCTCGCGTAGGTGGAATATATCAACACCCGAAGCAATTTCGTTGAACATAGTTATCGCCCTCCCAATTGGCATTACCAGTGGCAGGTTGGTTTTGCACCTTGGGAGAATAAACGACTGATGGTCTCTATTTCTAAGATAGTTATCAGGGACACACAGGTTAACACTGCCCAGAATGGCAGAATTCTCATTTATATCTCGTATAAGTCTAAAAAATACGTAGCAAAATAAAGATTTCTTCTAAATTGCAGACTGCAATATGTAAGCATGCCTAAGAGAAAGTCAGTTGGATAAAGCCACGGATAGTATCCATACAACCTCAAGTAAAGGAGTCTCAATAATTTCTTCTGTACCCTCTCCACCATAAAGCCATACTTCAACTGATGCGGTGCTCAAACAATATACCCACTCTCAAGTCTTTTTCTAACTAAATAATTAAATAAAAGTTTTAATACTGTAACATCTGAAAAGACCCGGGAAGTACGCATGACGAAGCCCAACATTTTAAGCGCTTTGTTACAAATGGTAACTATATGGCTAATAAATATCAGTTTACTCTCAAACGTAATGCCAAGATCCCTTACAGATGATATTCGTGACAGAACTCTGCCATGCGTCGAGTATTGGAAAAACAATACTTTTGAAGCTCTGGTAAATATAAAAGATTGCATTTATCAATATTGAATTCTAGTTTGCTACGCCTGCCCCAATTTAATATATTCTAATACATATTTTTATACATATTTTAATACATACCATACTTAACTTTACTGATCATACGAGTAGCAATCATTATTAATTAATCTACCTCAGCATGAAAGCGATGGTATACATTTAAATACTCCTTTAAAAATTAATAAATTCACTTTGTCACTTGTCCTCAAACGTCTTTAATCATTTTTAAAAAATTTATATTGCCAATCCTCCAAAAACTAAGTCTTCACTATTCACTTAATTCATTAATCACTTAAAAATCGATACTTTTGAAAATCAAAGAAGGAAATAATTGTAGGCATTCAAGATAAAAACCATTTTAAGCAAACCAAGATAAAACTTTAAGATGAGTAGATCAGCTATTGAAATCCATATCCTCGGATGGCAGCGTACGCCTTCGTATACATGTGTATCCGAATTGTAGTTATCTAATGATTATCCTGGCATTGCTAGACTAGAATGCAACAATATTGCGTTGGAATGAATTCGAATGTGTTTAGGAAAAAGGCCGTAACCCTCGATTTTTTGGAAAGTCCTATTATTAGATATTAACAATGTATACAAATAAATACATTCTATAAAAAGGAAGTAAGCCGCAAATGCCGAATTATTATCTAAATTCTGGTTTTAATTGAGATTAATTAAGTTTTAATTTAAGGAAAAAAGTATTTACGCTCAATTTTAATGATTTTTCTGTAATAACTTCTTTAATTATTATTATATTGAAAATATATTATACCAAATCATCAATCATCATGCATCCAATGTATGTGCCTATTTTAAAAAAAATATTAAATTAAAATCATTCAAAAAACGTTTTTCGCCCCTCCTGTAAAATTTATTCTGTGAGGGTTACGCCTTTTTTCCTAAACACGGTCGAATTGGAAAATCTTTTATCTCTCATAATATTTCACATATAGCTACCAAACTTGGCAGCAGTGTTAGGTTTGCCTCACATTGCAACATGTCAATAATTTTAAATTGCATATAAGTGTTCAATAATATGAAAGAACTTTGAAGATTTTCAATATTGTAATTATAAGATTAAAATGTAGGCTGAAATTTTTGAACGGCGTGGAATATTATGAATACGTAAAAAATGTATAGCACTAAGTATAGGTTTATATAGTTCAATAAAATAAATCA
Organism: Rhyacophila brunnea; assembly: GCF_057557595.1. Lineage (NCBI taxonomy): Eukaryota > Metazoa > Arthropoda > Insecta > Trichoptera > Rhyacophilidae > Rhyacophila > Rhyacophila brunnea. Next base: position 12,889,007 of record NW_028232893.1, on the reverse strand, counting down.
ACCTTTATGATGCCATCAGATTAATCCCACGATACACAGCATCATGATACAACACATACGTCCTGCGACGGAGTATGATAATTAATATTTTCCAGTATAGATTGATTGTAAATAAACTCACGAAGAAGTAAAAAGAAATGCTTTAAAAGAACAATCACTCTTCGGGTGGACAAGGATTGCATTGATAACATACCCAGAAAAAAAACAAGTCGGAAAATTATTTTTATTATGGTTATCATAAGGAAAGAATCCATATGCAATTAAGTAAATAAATGTAAGATATCTATTGTGGACTCGATCCAACTTCATTTTGTGGACGGACTTGCAAGGACTCCAAGTAATTCTGACATATTTGAGAATACTTATATTCTTTATTCTGACTAGGATAATGTTGAACATATATAATTTTGAAAACCACTTTCTGAGAGAATATATTATAACCAATAGAAAAAATCTTTTTTGAAAAAAAGTAAGCCAACCCGACGGGGAATCGAACCCCGTATCTCTCAGGTTTGCGCCCTGATCCGTGCATAACCACTATGCTACAAGGTGACATACTAATTGCGACAAATTTTAACTGTTGGTCAAGCTTAATACCTACTCATACACTCAATACACAATTATGTAAGTACATTTTTTTTAGGTATTCAAAAGTGAACAATCAGAAATTAAAATACCTATGCTAAACAAGTGAAAAAAAAATATTTTTCTATAAACTTAATGCGAAAACACAAAATTTCAATTATGTTGTAGCTTAACCACTGGGAAATGCCAATAGAAATGGCGTACTATAAAAAAATATTACCTTATTCATAGGTCAATAATTATTATAAAACAATTATTATTCGTAGATGTTTTATCAAATTTGAATGGTCAAAGACATAGCTTATAATGAGTATCTTAAGAATTATCTTCAAATAATGTGTTGATCGCGTCCATTTTTTGAATAATAAAATGCCTAAATCTGTTCAAATTTGGGATCACAAAGATTATAAAATATATTTTTTTATCATAAATATGTCACTATATAATGTTAACATTAATTTTACTAATAGTTTTGTAAATGCGTTTAAAAACTAATAAATCTAAAAAATCTTAACACCACTGCACATGGATGTACTGAAATATGACTCTTTTCTAAAACATTAGAGCGAGAGGTTTAAAAGAATACTATTTTATGTAATAAAACTAGTTTATGCAGTCATTAAATGTTTAAAATAAATATAAAGGATAATAAGGCTTCAAAATTATATAAATAGATTATCTACATCGTTTAAGGAATGTCCAAGGTTATGCTCTAAAATACTATAAAAGCTCCATATTGACCTACGCCGAGCATGTGGGCCCTTCAGCGAGAACCAAATTGAGGTGCATGTCGCGGACTATCACATGACGTCACAGTAATCTGCCGCTATGAGAAAAAAGTGTGTAATATCGTTGTCCTTGGTGTTTAAAATATTATCAGACTGATGCTCCCACCCCGTAGCACATTTTGAACCTTTAAACGAACATTGAACAGTTGGGAAAATCTGCCGAAATCACTAAAACAACAATGAGGTCACCTCACGTTAAACTGCACTGCATCGACACTCGCATGACGTTTTGAACGTTTTTACCATATTCCACATGCCTACACTTTTCGATTGTCATATCAAAATCACGTTTTTTTTAGCGGTTGGCCCTATGTATTTTCGATAAGAATGTTGTCTATTATCTATGGTCTGCAGGTTGGGTTATATTAAAAATATAATCTATGGATGTCATGCCGCAAGTATTCTAATGTACGCACAAGTAGAAACTGTTAAAATGAATTGAAATTAACATGAATAATTAATAATAATTTAAATTATTAATAAATTATAGTAGACACTCTCCATCCGTGTCATTCTTCAGTGAAATTACAGAGATGGTGATGGTTCAAAATATTCTGTAAAATTACGAAACCATAGACTAAACTTGTCGCCATGACAGCGTGACAGTAGGCGACATGCACCTCAATTTGATTCGCGCTTTACAGTATAACAAATCATTATAGTATCGATAAATTAGTTTGTTATCCAAAGGATTAACGTGTACTTATGATAGGGAGTAACCTACTATTTATAAACGTTATCATGTGTAACATATACGATTAATTAAAAAATAGGAACATTATAAATGAGGAAGAAACGTTAGCTAATCTTTGCCGCTTGGCAATGTTAATAGTATAATAGTCTACATTGATATAGATTTTATATGACGTATGTTTACTTCTTACTACGCTTAAATATATACAGTTACTTAATTATTAACAATATAAAAATATTATTATTTGAAAAAAATGTTTGATTTTAAGTTATTTCGTTTGAAACTAATGTGAATTGATTTTTCTTCTTCAACGAGTATGACTATCTGTCATTCCATGAAAATAGGTATCACTGTAAAATCAAAATAGTGTATATATATTATAAATTAGTGTATTTTTGCTTCGACATAAAAATAAATAAAGCTTTTAATTTTTTTTCGATTTATTTTGTATTGCATTCATCACAGTTGCTTTTACAAGCAATAATAAAGAAAAAAATATACACAAACTGAAAATATGATCACCATACATAATATAGTTATTTAAAACAAATGAATATAATATAAAGATGAGGTCGGTTGATATATATTTACATTCACTTAGATAGTGGAGACGACTATATAATAAATAAATCCATTATCGTCATCATGGGCGCATATACTTGGTCGTTGGGATCTGGTGAAGATTTAGAAATTACCAGGCACCATGTCCATAAGCGGAGCCATAATGTTGGGCACTATAAGCACTATGGGCACCCTGAGCTCCATGAGCACCGACTCCCCAGGAAGCGTGAGCTCCAGCGTGGTTTTCATGAGCGGCGTTGTTGAAGGCGGCGTGGTGAGCGATCTTGGCGTGGGCAACGGCAGCGGTGTCTACAACGCGACCGTCATGTCCAAGAGGAGCTGGGCCGTAGATGTGGAGTCCTTGAGAATCATGACCATGAGCGGCACCATGGGCATAAGCACCATCATTACCCCAGGCACCTCCGTAGTGAGCGGCACCATCATGACCCCAGGCACCTCCATTATGAGCGGCGCCATAAGCTCCACCTTGGGCACCATAGGCTCCACCATGGGCTCCATGGGAAGCGGCGGCGACAGCGGCGAAGTGAGCAGCCTTTGCGTGGGCAACATCAGCGGTGTCTACGACTTGACCGTCATGTCCCAAGGGAGCGGCTCCATGGTGGGCTCCATAGTGGCCTCCGTAGCCATGGCCGATGTATGCGGATGCTGAAGCCATGGAGGCGACGCACAGGAAAGTGAAGGCGAACTACGATAAAATACATATGTTTTATTTTATGGGGGTATATTAAATAACTATTTAATTTTAAACCTTCCTCTTCTTCTTTTAAATCTTGAGATGTTTAGACTTAATTATGCAATTAAATTATTGTTTTAATCAACTTCACAAGTGTGTCTATCTTAATACAATCAATAACAATGTTATAAAAATCTCATAATAGATAATTTTAAAAGAAATGTAATATTTTAAAAATACCTCAGTGATGGAACAATTAAAAGTTATTTGGATAACTAATTCATAAAATAATTACAAGATAAAAAGAACTTTTTATATACAACGTTTTTAAATTTTCTGTTGAATCATATAGACTTGACTAGCTTAAACGATCAAAAAAATTGGTACTTGGTAGAAATAATTCTGAAATAGTACAAATAAGGCGTCAACAAATCATTTTTTTTTTGCTATTTTGCAACAAACAAACGAACAAACAAACAAACAAATATAGAATACTGCAATGTCATTTTGATTTCCATAGTAACGCACGTATATATTCATATTAATAATTTGGTTGCTAGGACCCACTTAGCAACCAATAATAGTTTTCCTTTTTACGGATTTCTTCAGAAATAACTTTTCATACAAAACAGAATTAACTGAAAATGAAATCAATTCTACTTAAAGATGGCAAAAAGTATTAAAAAATGCATTGGCATCATGTTCTGATATATTCTAAAAGTTTAAATGTCTTACTAGTCGGGAAGTTAGTTAAAAATCGATTGCAAGAATTGTACCGGACAAACAACCACCGGATAAATAAGAATACGAGCTAAGAAAAACGCTGTAATAATGTCTTCCAAAATGACATGTATTATTTTATAATACAAACCGATGCACACTTAATTATTTGATAATAACTACTTGACTGGTAAGTTTTACAAGCTAGTTATATACTTAAGACTTTTACTTAATGATAGATAAAAAAATGTAACAAATTTTTACCATAACACACGTTACGCTTATTATGAAATAAATATAAATAGTTCGGTGATCGATTACTATAAAAAAATCAAACACGCGAGGCAATGTATTATTTTTATTTTGTTCGTTATTTTAACTCACCAGTGGGTTCATTTTTAATTGATTTTGTGATTTATTGGAATCGAAATAAACTGCTAAGCCTTTTCTAAATTGAAAACTGCTTATGCCACATTGATGCAGCGCTGGAGTATTTATACTAAATAAATCCAGCAGCCCTCGGTGTCGACAAGAGGGGGAGGGCGGATTTCCAACCGATACATTCTCTTCAAAATTAACACCATCGTACACGCTATCTAAAGGCTGCTATTTCATATAACGTATTTTAAAATTACGTGTGGTCAACATAGACTTTGTGATCAATACTATACACATAGAAAATACTATGTTATTCATTTGTCTAAGACTAGTGTAAACAGTTTTTTGCTGCAATTATAAATATATAACTTTTTTTCTCTTTCAAAATCGGGCTATGTTTCCTAAAATATATTTACTATTTGGTATTCATCGCAAATAAAAAATATTTAATGTCACATGATTCGTCTATATAGTAATCATTATCACATCAATCATATTAATATTATCATTGTTCAATTTATTTATTTTTTTAACATTATTGTGGACATTACAAATTATAAGTTTAAGACATTCACAACATGACATTTAGAAACAAAGATATATAAATATAATAGTATTACATAAAAAAAGAGAAAGATGAGTAGATAAATTAGATAGGTACAAGGAAGTACACCGGATGAGTTAAGCAGACCCTATTTTAAGAATTTATAAAACAACGTCCACCTTAACTCATTCTCGCGTAGGTGGAATATATCAACACCCGAAGCAATTTCGTTGAACATAGTTATCGCCCTCTCAATTGGCATTACCAGTGGCAGGTTGGTTTTGCACCTTGGGAGAATAAACAACTGATGGTCTCTATTTCTAAGATAGTTATCAGGGACACACAGGTCAACACTGCCCAGAATGGCAGAGTTCTCATGTATATCTCGTATAAGTTGAAAAAATACGTAGCAAAATAAAGATTTCTTCTAAATTGCAGACTGCAATATGTAAGCATGCCTAAGAGAAAGTCAGTTGGATAAAGCCACGGATAGTATCCATACAACCTCAAGTAAAGGAGTCTTAATAATTTCTTCTGTACCCTCTCCACCATAAAGCCATACTTCAACTGATGCGGTGCTCAAACAATATACCCACTCTCAAGTCTGCTTTTAACTAAAAAATTAAATAAAAGTTTTAATACCGTAACATCTGAAAGACCCGGGAAGTACGCATGACGAAGCCCAACATTTTAAGCGCTTTGTTACAAATGGTAACTATATGGCTAATAAATATCAGTTTACTCTCAAACGTAATGCCAAGACCCCTTACAGATGATATTCGTGACAGAACTCTGCCATGCATCGAGTATTGGAAAAACAACACTTTTGAGGCTCTGGTAAACTATAAAAGATTGCATTTATCAATATTGAATTCTAGTTTGCTACGCCTCCCCCAATTTAATATATTCTAATACATATTTTTATACATATTTTAATACATACCATACTTAACTTTACTGATCATATGAGTAGCAATCATTATTAATTAATCTACCTCAGCATTTATACCACTGAAAGCGGTGGTATAAATTTAAATATTCCTTTAACAATTAATAAATTCACATTGTTCACTTGTCCTCAAATGTCTTTAATCGTTTAAAAAAAATGTATAGCACTGAGTATCTGTTTATATAGTTAAATAAAATAAATTAACCTTAATGATGCCATCTGATTAATCCCACGATACACAGCATCATGAAACAACACATACATCCTGCGAAGGAGTATTATAATATGATAATTAATATTTTCCAGTATAGGTGGATTGTAAAGAACTCATAAAGAAGTAAAAAGAAATGCTATAAAAGCGCAATCACCCTTCGAGTGGACAAAGATTGTATTGACAGCATACCCAGAAAAAACGAGTCGGAAAACTATTTTTATTATAATTATCATAAGGAAAGAATCCATATGCAATTAAGTAAAGATATCTAAGAAATCTATTGTGGACTCGATCCAACTTCATTGTGTGGACGGACCTGTAAGGACTCCAAGTAATGCTGACATATTTTAGAATACTTATATTCTTGATTCTGACTAGGATAATGTTATTTATTTATTTGCAATGATATTTATGTAATAACATCTAAAAAAAATTTGCACCCTACCGAGTACATATTTTGGTTAGTTGTTTTTTTATTCAAATACTACAAAATTAAGTAAGTACGATTGTTTTAGATATTCAAAAGTGAACAATCAGAAATGAAAATACCTATGCTAAACAAGTGAAAGAAAAAATATGTTTCTATAAACTTAATGCGAAAACACAAAAATTATTCTATCTCCCGTTCTACGTACGGTAAAGCAATAATTATTTTAATGCTTCTTGGTAAAATAAATAGAACATTCAAAAAAATGTATTAACACCCTGTGTTTCATTTCCAGTTTAGCCAAATATTATATTCTATATTATCAAAATATTATACAAATTGTCTTTACAATTTCTTCGTTTGTGATGAAGTCCAACGGTCATCTTATTTATTTTGTATTTGTAAATAGTTTTGAACAACATAATAAATTAAAAGTATGTAAGTTTTAATACATTATTAGAGAGAAAATATATGAAAACGTGTAAGAGAGCGAGCTACGAAGAAGATGTATGCATCACGTACGTATAAAAAAATATAATTTTGAAAAATCGGAGGAATCATTTATTTTCATCAGGTCGTTAAGGAAAACAAATGATACTCCCATAACAGTTTGACAGCTGCTTAAGCGCGAAGCAAATTGAGGTGCATGTCGCTGACTATCACATGACGTCACAGTAAGCCGCCGCTGTGGGAAAAAAAGTGTGTAATATCGTTATTCTGGGTGTTTAAAATGTTATCAGACTGATGCTCCCAACCCGTAGCACATTTTGTACCTTTAAACGAATATTGTCAGTTGGCAAAATCTGCCGAAATCACTAAAACAACAATGAGGTCACCTCACGTTAAACTGCACTGCATCAACACCTGCATGACGTTTTGAATGTTTTTATCATATTCCACATACCTACGCATTTCGAATATCATGTCAAAATCACGTTTTTTTTTTGTTTTTAGCGGTTGGCACTATGTATTTTCGATAAGAATGTTGTATATTATCTATGGTCTGCAGGTTGGGTTCTGTTCAAAATATTATCTATGGATATCATGCCGCAAGTATTTTAATGTACGCATACGTAGAAACTCTTATAACGAATTTAAATTAGCATAAATAATTAATAATAATTCAAATTATTAATAAATTACAATAGGCACTCTTCATCACTGTCATTCTTCAGTGAAATTACAGTGATGGTTCAAAATATTCTGTGAAATGACGAAACCATAGACTAAACTTATCGCCGTGACAGCGTGACAGTAGACGACATGCACCATGATATGCACCTCAATTTGATTGTCGCTTTACAGTATATCAAATCATTATAGTATCAATAAATTAGTATGTTATCCAAAGGATTAGCGTGTTATTATGATAGGAAGTAACCTACTATTTAAAAATGTTATCATAGGTAACATATACGATTAATCAAAAAATAGGAACATTATAAATGAGGAAGAAAAGTTAGCTAATCGTTGCCGCTTGGCTTGGTTAATTGTATAATAGTCTAGATTGAAATAGATTTTATATGACGTATGCCTACTTCTTACTACGCTAAAATATATACAGTTAAGTAACTTAACTGTTGACAACATAAAAATATTATTATTTGAAAAAAAACGTTTTAATTTAATTAATTTCGTTTGAAACTAATGTGAATTGATTTTTCTTTTTCAACGAGTATGACTATCTGTCATCACATGAAAATAGGTATCACTGTAAAATCAAAATATTTATATTGTAAAATATTTTATGTGGATATAATATAATAAATAATAATATTTTTAGTGTATTTTTGCTTTGACATAAAAATAAATAAAGCGTTTAATTTTTTTTCGATTTATTTCGTATTGCATTCATCACAGTTGCTTTTACAAGCAATAATAAAGAAATATATATATATACAAACTGAAAATATGATCACCATACATAATATAGTTCTTTAAAACAAATGAATATAATATAAAGATGAGGTCGGTTGATATATATTTACATTCACTTAGATAGTGGAGACGAGTATAAAATAAATAAATCCATTATCGTCATCATGGACGCATATACTTGGTCGTCGGGTTCTGGTGAAGATTGAGAAATTACCAGGCACCATGTCCATAAGCGGAGCCATAATGTTGGGCACCATAAGCACCATGGGCACCATGAGCTCCATGAGCACCGACTCCCCAGGAAGCGTGAGCTCCAGCGTGGTTTTCATGAGCGGCGTTGTTGAAGGCGGCGTGGTGAGCGATCTTGGCGTGGGCAACGGCAGCGGTGTCTACAACGCGACCGTCATGTCCAAGAGGAGCTGGGCCGTAGATGTGGAGTCCTTGAGAATCATGACCATGAGCGGCACCATGGGCATAAGCACCATCATGACCCCATGCACCTCCATTGTGAGCGGCGCCATAAGCTCCACCAAGAGCACCATATGCTCCACCATGGGCACCATATGCTCCGGCATGGGCTCCATGGGAAGCGGCGGCGACAGCGGCGAAGTGAGCGGCCTTGGCGTGGGCAACATCAGCGGTGTCTACAACTTGACCGTCATGTCCCAAAGGAGCGGCTCCATGGTGGGCTCCATAGTGGCCTCCGTAGCCATGGCCGATGTATGCGGATGCTGAAGCCATGGAGGCGACGCACAGGAAAGTGAAGGCGAACTGTGAAAAATAAATATAGATATTATACCATATAATATATTTCTATTTTTTAGATAACAAAATAAAGGACACTCCTGCTACAATTCCTACATATTTAATAACAATAATTATTATTGTAATGCAGGTTGGAAGATAACAGAAAGTCCTAAAGTAATTGCATTAAGGAATAATATGTATTTAAATTTTAATCCATAAACTAATAATATATTTTCCAAAATGATTTATTATTATGTATGTAATACAAATTTAGGCATATTATGAAAATGAATTAATTCAATAAATTTGCAATTACTTTATTAGTGTTGTGTAAATACTATAAACTTGGTTGAACATAAAACACGTTATGTTTAAAATAATCAATTATTATAGTTCCGATTATAATAAAAGAAATTCAAAGCAAGGCAATTTTTTATTTGTTAGTAATTTTAACTCACCAGTGGGTTCATTGTGAATTGATTTTGTGATTGATTGCAATCGAAATAAACTGCTAAGCCTTTTCTAATTTGAAAACTGCTTATGCCATATTGGTGCAGCGTCGGTGTATTTATACCAGACAACTGCATCAGCCCTCGGTTTCCAAGAGGGGGGGAGGGCTGGTTCCAAACCGATACATTCTCTTCAATATAATCACCATTATCCATGTACTCTAAAAGCTGCCATTGCATTCAATGTACTTGAACGAGAGTCACGTGGCTAACATAGGCTCTGCGGTCAATTTGAGTAAAATGTTTTATAAAGACGGAATACATTTTTGCCGCTTGCATTTATTATAAACATGTTTTTGGCGGTATCAAAAATTTCGCGGTTTTTTTTTGCTCTTTCTAAATTCATAAATAAATGGTATTATGTACAGTATTCCTTATATTATAATGGCTAATAGCTAGTATTATTTACAAAAAAAAATATCCAACATTAAAGTTTAACATCCCCAGTGAATATTGCATATTTCAAATTGGCGTACATGTCATTGACGAATTCTGCTAACGTGTCCATTTTAATATTTAAATTTTTTATGCTACATATGAGCTGTAAACTTTAATTATTTTACCGATCCTCGTTTCACCTTTTGGAATCTTCAGGCTCTATGTATACTTATCTATTCCATATTTAAAACTATGACAGATTAATTGAATGCTATTTATTATTCATAATAATATAATATACTATTTTCTTTTATTAAACGAATAATTTACATTTCCCGGAGGGACGTAAACCCCTATCCACTGGATTCGTGCAAATGCACTTTCCCAATTAAGTAACAAGTGCTCTATTCAATTACGACGAAATTAACTAGCAATTTTTATGTATTGAAATGCTTATCAAATTTCGTCAGCTTTTGTATTTTATATCAAGGTATCGTTTAAGTACCCTAATTGTTAAAGCACATAAGCATGAATTTATTGGATACGGGTTCAAGTCGCATCGGACACCGTATTTTTTTCAAAGACTTGAACTGTTTTGAAAATATGATCTAATTCCTTGAAGGTATAAGAAGGTACAATAATTTCCCAGTAACTGACAATCGTTTAAGTACGGGTCATTACAGTCTTTGAACACACAAATAAATGACGCAGCGCATCTATAAGTAGATATTATATTGGGACAACTATTACATTATATTACGTATCTTCTGCGTTTCTGGTAATGATATAATATGATCTAGCAAAGTGCTTGATTTTGTTATGAGAGTGTCAAGATCATTCTAAAATATCCGAGTTCTATGTATATGGAGGAATGGTCTAAAAAGATCGTGGCTAGGCGATGCACGGATTGTGCAAATGACGCGTGCCGAACGAAATATAGTTTGTCATAAAAATCCAACATGCGTCAATTTAATGTTATGTTTATTGTTATATTACTAATAATAATAGTATATTCATTGACATGTTTTCTTTTTTAAGTACATACATAAAGTTGTTTAGTCATTTTTACAAGATTTACGAATATTTTCATCCGACACCATGACAAAACAAATCGACGTGCGGACAGCTCGACTGTCGGTCTCCGATTGGCGACTAGTATGAAATTTCGTCGCACCCACTGTTGAAAATTATTTGCCGTTTCACTGAAGTACGCTCTTAAGTAGTCTCGAATATGCCAGCATTATTTGGAGTCCTCACAAGTCCGTACAATGAAGTTGGAACGAGTCCAGAATAATTTTTTTATATTTTTTTAAATAGGGGCATAATTTGGATTCTTTTCTTATTATAATTATAGTATAAAGAATTTTCCTTCTAGATATTATGCTATCAATACAATCCTTGTCTACCTGAGTGATGCTCTTTTAAAGCATTTTTTTTACTTCTTCGTGGGTTCATTTACAACTCGCCTATACTGAAAAATATCAATTTCTCACATTCCCACCAATATCACTTGTAACTCTGCAGTCTTCATGATACCCCCTCGCAAGACGGGTGTGATGTTTCATGATGCTGTGTATCGTGCGATTAACCTATTTGATGACAATATGAAGGTTGTTTTTTTCGAACTATATAATATTCGTGGATGTGTTAATTAGGTTAAATTTATTCTTAATTGTTTTTATCAGTTTACTATTGGTTGTTATTTGTATTATATTTTGTATTTATAATTTATTATGGCACATCTCTACAATGCTATAATACTCTTTTATCTAGATAAATAAATAAATATAAAATTATTGTTTTATTAAGGTATGCTCTAAATGATTTCCTAGTAAGGAGTCTTCACCACTGACATTAAATGTCTATTAAATGTCGCTACATTTCAAATTCAGCCAAGTCCACCTTTAGGTACTTTTGACTTTTTTATGAATTGCTGAAGAACTACTGATTTCTAACATTTCTGCATTATCAAAATGTGGATTTTATTAATTTTAAATATTCTATACTCGAAATAATATAAACTTTCACCCTTGTGACTGTGTATTTGAGAAAACAAAAAGCTGTTTTTATCCTATTCATATATTATGGACTTGGCTGATTTTGAAATCTAGCGACACTTATACATGTTTTAAAAAAGAGTAGAGGAGACAATAGCTAACCATACGCAGTATAACATTTACATTGAGGACTTTTGGTGTCTAATATTAAAAAAAGCACCATTTGCCAGTCTCAATTTTTGTATTTCTTTCTTGATTTTTATTTTTAATTAATAATTATGTATAATGAATTACAATATACGTGGTTCTGAATATTCAGAGTATTGTTATATATAATATTCATAGACATAATATTTTCATTACCTACATCTAATCTGACGGAAATATACCGACAAAGAGGCCGTATTTCACCTGTAATCTCACGGCCAAACGATAATAATTCGTTAACATATGTTTTTATTACATTAATTACTAAAGTACCTAAGTGTGTAAATTAGTAAAGTTAATAGATTTGCTTCGAACACTGGCGATGGCCCGCATTTTCGTCTGCATGGAATAGATATACAGAATGAAGATATTATACTGATTCAATCGGATAAAATAGACAATTGTTATTTTTATATTCGCACCTTTTTGCTCGCGCCTCACCTCTCCACTTCACCATTGCTATCTGACCAGCTGACATGCTTGTGATGAATTGTTGGAAGTGCGTTATTTACTATTTTATTTACTTGGTACCAATAATTTTGTATTCAGATAGAAGGTTTTTTCTCTCTTTTTTGACAAAGGACTCAGAAGGAGAATAATAGCATTCGCCGCGACTTTTTTTTTTGAACCCATAGTGAGTAGTGACACAACTCGTGGAAATTATACGACATAAGTGAGGAAATAACTTATATTAGCATAATGTAAACGCCACATACTATCGCAATTGTTACCTATATACAGACTGATTTTGTGAAAGAAGTATACTTACGGGAATTTATGTCAGACACCAGCGGGTCTATTCTATACAAAAGGTGACTATCGACCGCTAACTTGCTAACGTGATAATGTGTTAGTATTTGTTACATACATTTTATATTGAAATATTATAATTGTAATTGTATTGTAATCAGTTAATCAGTCGAAACTGTCTCTCTCTCGCTCTCTCTCTATCGCTCATGCTCTAAATTTTAGCACCGGCAGGGGGCATGCCATTAAAATATATCATTTATTGCAACAATTAATACTTGTTTGTCTGTTTCGGCCGAACGACCGAGCGCGCGCACGCACGCAAACCGTCAAGAGCGGGCAGGAATTGATAAAAAAAGCGAAACCCCACGAGAAGCACCGGCGATGCCGGCGCGACTCGTGAAGTCTCGCTAAAAACCAACAACAGACAGGACGGACGAACGCGGCAAACTCGAGAGTCTGCCGCGCGTCGACCGCCGCTGTCGTCGTCGTCGTCTGATCACGTGCCGAAACGCGCTCCTCGGAGGCGATCGGACGAATCTCTTGGCGTAGGGCTGAGTCTCAACGGATTGCAGCATGACGCTGCTCTACCGGGCACAACACCCTGCCATGTACGAAGGTCGTCTGCGGACGATTCCGAGTTCCGACGTCGAACGTAAGCTTAGTCAGAGGACGGGGCGCCGTTGCGCCGGGACATTTAACCGCGTAGCGCAGTGATCGCCCCGCCTCGGCGGGCTTCGACGGCGGGCCCCCGCGAACGGTGGCCGCCTGATAGATGTCACATTGTTTAATAGATGAGAGAGCCTTTCGACTCGCGGAACTCACATCACGTATCACCGCCCGATTTGCCTAGGCGGGATACGGCCTTAGAGGCGTTCAGGCCTAATCCTGTGGATGGTAGCATCGCACCACCGGCCGGTCGACCGAGTGCGTGAACCAAATGTCCAAAACTGCCGTTCCTCTCGTACTGAGCAGTATTACTATCGCAATGATCGGTCATCAGTAGGGTAAAACTAACCTGTCTCACGACGGTCTAAACCCAGCTCACGTTCCCTTTTGATGGGTGAACAATCCAACGCTTGGCGAATTCTGCTTCGCAATGATAGGAAGAGCCGACATCGAAGGATCAAAAAGCGGCGTCGCTATGAACGCTTGGCCGCCACAAGCCAGTTATCCCTGTGGTAACTTTTCTGGCACCTCTCGCTAAAAACTCTTTATACGAAAGGATCGATAGGCCGTGCTTTCGCAGTCGGCGTCGTCAAGTGCACAAGGTGTCACTTATACGGCCACATGGCAAAGAATTGTTCGGCGAGAAGCGCCACATGCGGCCATTGCACCGAGGAAGGACACGATAGGGCTGAATGCCCTAATATTAAGGCCCCCGGAAAGTGCCCGGCCTGCACCAGGCACAAGAAGCCGCATCAACATGCAGCGATCGACCCTGATTGCCCAGCGCGCAAGTACGCAATGGCACAGGAGCGGAACCGAACGGATTATTCGATTCAATGATTCGGTTCGGTCAGTTAAATGCGGGCAAAGGGAAGGCTATAACGGCGGAGCTGATCAAGACGGTTCGGGAAATGGACATCGATTTGGTCCTGGTGCAGGAGCCTTACTCCTACGGCCCCAACCTGGGTTTCAGTGGGGGTCGGGTAATGCACCACGGCCTGGGGTCCATGGCCTGCATCTTCGTTGCGAATCCTACCCTAGTGGTGCTACACCTTATCGTAGTATATTCTTGGGTTTTCACCGTGTCTCCTTCTTCCTTCTTTACTCGACGTTTCGGGCTCGTTGCAGAGGCCATTATCATTATCATTATCAAGGAAGAAGGAGACACGGTGAAAACCCAAGAATATACTACGATAAAAAACAACCGTGAAAGCCTCAAACATTATATGTGCTACACCTTGCCCACTTGTCGAGCGAACTCTTTGCCGTAGCGGAGGTCTCCGACCGATCGGGGAACTCCATTGTGGTGGTCTCTTCTTACTTTAAATTCAGCGTAAACATCCTGAAATGCGTCGAACAGCTCGATAAAATTCTGGTTGCATGCCGCGGCAAACAGATTATAGTGGGAGCGGACGTCAACGTTCAATCATGGCTGTGGGCCCCCCGGGGGCCGCGGTCTGGCCGGGACAATCCGGCGCCCCTCGAGGAACTCGTGGCAACTCACGACCTGACGGTGCTGAATAACTCTAATGGTCCAGCCACATTCTCTACCAACAATGGGGAATCTCACATTGATGTCACTTTGATATCCAATGGTTCTGCCGGACGCGTCGTGAACTGGACTGTCCATTTGGAAGCGTCAGCAAGCGACCACCGTCTGATCACGTTCGCCTACAGGACCGAGAGGGGCCACGCGTCTCTCGCTCCACTTGTGAGCGAGTCACTGCCGAGGCGTTTCAGGACCAAGGGAACCGACTGGGTACGTTTTGACCGCGAGTTTGCTGAGGGTCTGGACAGGATGGCCTCGCGCCCTCCGCCAAAGGACATGCACGCTGCGGCTGAGGACCTCACGAATCTCATTATTGAAAAAGCGGAGGGCACTATCGGAAGGACGACCCCGAGACCGCCGAACCTCGCACCCTGGTGGAAGCCGAGACTGACAAGACTGAGAGACACGATGAGGAGGGCCAGAAGGGCCTTACAAGCAGCGCGAAGATCGCTGGAGGGGCCGCTGCACGCGGACCATCCGCTTGCGGTCACCTACAGGACCACTAGACTCAAGTTCAAAAAGGCAATCAGTAAGGCTAAGAAGGTGCACTGGAGAGAGTTCGTCACTGAAATGGGTGGCAATGATCCGTGGGGCCCCCCCTTCCGCGTGATGAAGCTTGGCCTACGGCCCGGAAAAGTCATGTCGGCGGTACGGCGCCCCGACGGATCGTTCACCAATAGCTCTGAAGAGTCCGCCACAGTCCTGTTGGATGCTCTTATCCCGCAGGACAACGAGTCGCTCGACATTGACAACGACCGATTTCAGCAGCTTCGCGTCTATGCGCTGCTCCCCTTAAACACTCCGCGATCCGCAGCCACTACCATGTCCGAGCTAGGGATCCTGTTTGCCAGCCTCCCGATTGGCAAAGCCCCGGGGCTTGACTGCATAGATAACGCGCTAGCGAGAAGGGCGTGGTCTCTTGCCTCACACGAGATCACGCAACTCTACAAAGAATGCATGAGTAGTGGCATATTCCCCGACTGCTGGAAAAAGGGTCATCTCACGGTGATCCCCAAAGCCGGCAGTCGCCCTCCTTGTGACCCGAAAGCGTATAGACCGATTACGCTCCTTCCCGTCTTCGGGAAGATATTGGAAAGATTGATAAACAGCAGGATTGAGTCCCACCTGTCGGAAAACTGTCCAATCTCGCAAAGACAATTTGGGTTTAGACCCGGAAAGTCCACCGAGGATGCGATTCGCTTTGTGATCGATTCTGTGGAGAGCTCTGGCAAGGACCTCGTTGCCGGGATTTTTCTCGACATAGCGGGCGCGTTTGATACTGCGTGGTGGCCCTTGGTTCTGGCAAAGCTTAGGCTGAAACAGATCCCCGGGGACCTCTTTGCCTTAGTTCAAAGCTACTTCAGCAATAGGGAGATAACCTACGACTCCGGCCCCAGCCTGATTCACAGGAGGACCACCATGGGGTGTCCTCAGGGCTCCGTCCTGGGACCCCTTCTGTGGAACATTCTGTTTGACGACGTTCTGTCCCTGCCACTGCCTCCGGGCTGCACGCTCGTTGCGTACGCCGACGACTTGCTCCTGCTTGTTGGGGCGACCAGCCGACCGGCACTTGAGCGTGCAGCCACGGACGCCTTGGGCAGAATCCTTAATTGGGGGTTGCTGAACAAGCTGACCTTTGCCCCGAGCAAAACGGAAGCTGTCCTCCTCAGGGGTAGTTCTCGGGTCAACATAACTCGACGGCCGCCCACGGTTCGTTTTGGCCAGACCTCAGTGCGTTTCTCCGAAAGGGTTACGTATCTGGGAGTAATTCTTGATGACAAGCTGTCTTTCGTTCACCACGCCAAGACGGCCGTCTCTAAGGCCAATTCGGCCTATCAGAGAATGGCCCGAATGGCGGGCAGCAATTGGGGACTTAAGCCTAGAGCCCTTAAGGTTGCATACGGCGCAATTTTCATGGGAATTGCCGGTTACGCCTCCAGCATTTGGCATTCTCGAGTAAACTCCTTAACTCTCGTGAGACGCGCACTATTAAGCGGGCAGCGACTTGCGCTGATCTCGCTTACCAAAGCCTACCGCACAACTTCTACTGACGCGCTTGCCGTACTCGCGGGGGTGCTACCCCTCGATCTGCACGTCCAAGTCAGAGGATCGATCACCCTCCTCTTGAGGGGGATCAGCACAATACTCGCCGGTGTCCATCTGACACCACCGCAGAGATCCGAGGACGTTCCTTACAGGAAGACTGTAAGTGACATTGTGTACAAGACCGCATTTGCGGCATGGCAGGCGAGGTGGACCGCCTCCCCCAAGGGGCGGCACACTTACCGTTTTTTTCCAGACGTATTCTGCAGGCACCAAACTAGAAGACTCCAACCTTCGCACTGGATTAGCCAGTTCCTCACCGGCCATGGCAACTTCGCCGCCAGACTCCACGAGTTTGGCTTGATAGTAGATGGGCCGGGTTGTACCTGCGGGCATGACCACCAAGATGTTGAACACATCCTCTGGGATTGCCCGCTTATGGAATTCGAACGAGCGGAGCTGTTTGCCAGGGTCCGTCCTCATACGGGCCCAATTGGTCATGGAGATCTGGTAGCAACCGAGGCCAACTTTGCGGCATTTGAGAAATTTGCAGCGTCGTATGGGGAGCGGGATAGTCCCGACTCTTCTGTAGACTCATCCATTTCAATTCGTGACACTCAGTATGCGGGTACACAAAGCGCTTAACGTCGGCGGACAGCAGAGCCAGTCCAAAAACAAACATTTTCTTTCTTAACTTTCTTCTTTCAGCACTACGGTGCATGGTTGCAGCATCAGTCCCGTGCGGCTCCGTCTCGGGACGGAATGAGCACTTAAAATCACTTCTTTCAGACACGTTTAAAGCGTCATAGAAAGCGGCCGTGCATATCCACGGTTGTGCATATATGACGGGTGGTGGTGGGCACTTTAACGTAATACGTGTTAATAATTTGATACAAACATACCCTAGTTAGCGGTTTTAGCGGACGAAAGCAGTCTTTTGTATAGAATAGACCCGCATGTCTGTGAAATTTAGTTTTAGAAACAAAACATAAATATTACGATAGAAGTGTCCTAGTGTAAATGCACCATAATATATGAAAATGATATCAATATTGATTTTGTAATTTCTGTATCATAACGAGACAAAAAGAAAAAAACAGGCGTACAGATGTAGTTGGTTATAAAATTAGTATTATAGATTTTTTAAACGTAGCAGCCATTTTTTTTGTTTCCTACAAAAATTGACATTTTTGTTCAGTATTGTTTGGCAAATCATCATGAAAAGATACACAGTTGTACAGCATATACAAATTGTTAAAATTGATTACAACAATAATGAATCTATCTATTCAAACTACGTTTCGGGCCTATAATAATCGACCTACAGAGCTTACTAATCGTAATTTAATTGAAATTTAAATTCGAGATAAATGTTAAGTTCTTCGGAAATAGGTGGCAATTCAACGCACAAGTCTAAATGGAATGGAATTTGTTTGGATAGGTCACCATATAACAGTATATATCCAAGATGATAATGTTTGGTAAATATATAGTTCTGGTACACTTTTAAATTAATTTTGCTGACTATTATATTGTATAAAGCTTGCTATGTAGGCGCCAATGGTAAAAAATATAGAACTACTATTATTTATTATGATTTGTGTCAAAATAATTACGTTCAAAGAAAAAATATCGCGTATATTTGGTTCTCGTAAAAAACATTTCTTTAATATCAAGACAGAATTATTGGAGAATGTTTCATTCATCAGAAGGTTGTTGATTTAATTCAAAAATAGAACGGAAAATACGAAGAGTTATTATTAATTGGGTGGAATTTAATATATTTAACTAATTTCATTATAACAATACATGGATTTCAGAACGTTTCTATTGTTCATTGTATGTAGCGAAGGGTGGAGGTAGGCTGTTAAGATCTGACAGACATAGTGCAGACAAAACTTTGTCAGTTATAATATACTATATTATATTTGTTTTCATTGTATTGGTTAGTTTTTAAAATTCAATTAAACCTTACATAAACTAAGCCATACTAGATAATAGTCAAAAAATATTCGTTCATTTATAAAATATCTAAAACTATACCATTTTAATCATACGTCATTTTAGATACTTTGTAGATAGAAGAATATTTTTTATGTATTATGGTTTGGTAAGAAAGGGTTTAATGAATTAAAAAATAAATAACCAACACTACCTATCTGTTATATGTGTTCTTAATTCAACGAAAACAAGTATGACTGAAAAAGTTTACATTATTTTTGTCGGATCACTCATATCATACCTAAACTGTTATGGTGTGGTTTAGGCAGGGTTTAATTGCATTTTAAAAACTAACTAATACTATCTGAAAATTGTAGTCTTATTTAAATGAAAACAAAAAAAATACGTATGACTGACAAAGTTTAGTGTGCACTATTTATGTTGGATTTTAGCATCCTACCTCCAACTCTTGCCACTGACATACATAATTTAAAAACACTTCAAATGTATGCCTACTAGACAAAATCTTTGAAAAAAATACGACGCTCGTAGGCAATCGAACCCGCATCCATTGGATTTGTCCTATTGTGTTTTAAACAATTGTGTCACCTGCGTCCTACCTAAGTACGACAAAAATAGCTAGTATTCATATATCTGTAGGGCTAGTTTTCATATTTAACATGGTACCTACCACGTTTCCGTTAGTTTTATTGCTCCAATATAACACGGATATCATACTAGGAGCAATTTCATAAATAAGACGGTTATCTACAATAATTATTGTTAACACACAACACTGCGTCTTACTTGCTTGCAAATGCATTTGACTAGAATTTCTTATTGGGCTTTTTGAATCCTTTTAACAAAAATAAACATTAAACTGTTGATTGCATATTATACTACGGATACATGATTTATAATAGTAACATAGTTTCTTTCAAAATGTCCAAAATTAACGGGATTTACAAAAAAAAATTAATAAGCACACAAATGCTATGCTCATGTATTGTTAACGTGGAAATTTTAAGAAGTTACTTCAGTGAAACGGCAAATAATTTTCAACTATAGGTGTGACGAAATTTTGGACTCGCTGGCAATCGGAGAGCAAACTTCGAGCTGTGAACACCTCACTTTGTTTCGTGATGGCGACGGGGGTATTAATTCTTATATCGTGTAAAGATGACTAAAAAACGTTACACATTTACTTGAAAAAGAAAACATGTCAATGAATATATTATTATTGTTACTAATAAAACAATAAACTGAACATTAGATGGACGCATGTTGGATTTATATGAGAAATTATATTTCGTTCGGCACGCGTCATTTTCACAATCCGCGCATCGCCTAGCAACGGTCTTTTTAGACCATGCCTCAACTGAGGTATAGCCTTAAACGCTTTGATAAATAATGGCAACTGATTTGTACAATTTTATTCGTTCATTACTTGTTGCTACAAAATTTCCCTCCCACATAACTCTTGTTACTTTATTAATTACTTTGGCGCAATATCTAACCTAAAATTTCAAAATACTGTAGTGTTTTATAACAGGTATACCACGTTAATCTTTTTGATTACCATAGAACAGATTAATGAATAGAATTCCGATAGGCTATACCTTCAATACACTACATTTCGAAGCAGGATTTCGAATATGTGAGTATCCTACGAAAATGAAACACAATATAGACGTGCAATAGTGTGTGTTGCATTCTTAAAATACACCAATATTGAATTATCGTGAGTGCATGAACCGAGAGCAGAGAAGAAGTACATTGTTAGAATGACGTATTTTTTATACGTGTTTAAGTTTATTCCATATTCTTCCACACTCGAGATCTGTTAGTTGATCGAGAGTTGTTACTCCACAACCGTTAGGTATTTCAGTTTCCATTAATTCTGTGTTTCCTGGTGATTACCTTATTAAGTACCAAAAAGGTATCAAAAGGAGATGTAGAAGATAGTTTTAAACAGTCTAGAAACTCTGTTTTTAAATTTTTGTTGTTTCATAGTAAACAATTTATTTATTAGGTTTAAATTAAATAATTCTTTTATTTTTTTTCGATTTATTTCGTATTGCATTCATCACAGTTCTTTTATATAAAAAAAATATACAAAAATAACAAAGAAAAACTAGAATATACAAACTGAAAATATTATGATCAACGTATATACAGTTCTTCGTAAATAAATGAATGTATACATGTAGAACATTGAAGTTCTTTTAGATATATTATTATTTATATACACTAACATAGTGGGGACTCGTCTAGAATAAATAAAATATCATTAATCGTCAGCATGGGTGCTCGGTCGTTAGGTTCTGGTAACAATTACCATATAAGTAATTACCAGCCATGATGTCCATAAGCGGAGCCATAATGATGACCACCATGGGCAGCAGCGGCATGAGCGGCAAAGTGAGCGGCTTTAGCGTGGGCAACTTCAGGGGTATCATGAAGGTAGTGTCCTCCGTGAGCGAGAACAACTGGTGCGGCGATGATTCCATGACCATAAGCACCATGGGCACCATGACCACCAAGTCCCCAGGAAACGTGAGCTCCGGCAGCGTTTTCGTGAGCGGCGTTGTTGAATGCGGCGTGGTGGGCGACCTTGGCGTGAGCAACGGCAGCGGTGTCTACAACGCGACCGTCATGTCCAAGAGGAGCTGGGCCGTAGATATGGAGTCCTTGAGAGTCATGACCATGAGCGGCATAAGCACCACCATGACCGTAAGCACCTCCGTAGTGGGCAGCTGGGGCATAGGCACCATGAGCACCACCATAAGCTCCACCATGGGCACCATAAGCTCCAGCATGAGCTCCGTGGGAAGCAGCGGCATGGGCAGCAAAGTGAGCGGCCTTAGCATGGGCGACATCAGCGGTATCTATGACTTGTCCGTCATGTCCCAAGGGGGCGGGTCCGTGATGGGCGCCATAGTGTCCTCCGTATCCATGAGCTGGAACCAAGGCATGACCGAGGTATCCGGATGCTGAAGCCATGGCGGCAACGCACAGGAAAGTGGCGGCGAACTATAGGACAACAAAAAATATTCCATTATAATCATGTTATTATACAATTATATTTTTACAAAGTTACAATACTTCACGAGGACCAATATTATTAATATTAATTACTCAATTAACTTTAAAATAATAAACTACAGTTATTTTTTAATGCTTTTCAAAACTTTTTTTTTTTAATTGAGCTTAGAATATCAGCTGATTATGTCCCCAAAGTGACATTAGTAATATGAAATATTTTTGGCAGAAATACAATGTATTTAAATTCAAATTCCATCAAGTACATTCAGTCGATAGTACTAATATTAGAAATATAATGCTTTATCAATCGCAAAGCAGAAACCGATCAGTAAAAATGTTACCAGACAAATTTTGAAATTATTGGATAACATAACAAATTAATCGAAATCCAATGTCCTCAAAAATTACCAATTTTTAATGCACGTTTTACTTACGTGACAAGCTTCTATGCATTTTAATTATATTAACAGACTTAAACGTGTTTAAGTTTAAGTTATATTTTTCCATACTCGAAAATTCTAACAGCCATAATCAGAAAGTTCCTAACCTAATTGTCTTATTTTTGTGTTTTTGAATTGAAGTGAATTATAAATTTGATTAAACATAAATACAACGCATTCACTATATATTATGGTGAATAAAATAATATTTATCATTTTACTACCTTGTTGATTATAGCCAATTGGTTGTTACTCCAATTAATTATATAAAAACGTTAAGGAATTACTTCGACCATAATAATTATTATCCACTTTATTTTTAAAAAAACATATTATATTAGTTAAAGTAACTAATTCATAGTTATGTGGATTAAATACCTACTTTATACTGTGTTTTTATTTTAATTCATGTTGTTGTTTATACACTTACTTAACGATAAAGAATTGTAACAAATTAATAAATAAAAAAATATGCTAATATAAAATGCATTGAGTGCAAGTTTGACAAGAAACTTGTGTAAATGACACAAGATTATTACGAGTACATATACATGGTCAAATCATACTAATACAATCAAGTACTATTAATAGAAAACTCGTAAATCATTTAACACACCAAACAAAAAAAACCATTTTTAAATAGTAAATAGTAAAAAAATAGACCACCTTCGAAACATAAATGATGTATTTCTTATAATTAAAAGTAGTTTTGTTATTTCGGATTTATCTTACTTAATAATTAAATAAACCAGCATTTTAACATAGTTAAAAATAATTAAACTATATTACTATTAAAAGAAGATTAATGTTTTTCTATCAATTAGTATAATATGAATTAATTTCGATTTATTTATTTAATAATATTATAATTATTAATTGAAATATTATTTAGCATAACCAATAATTTAACCTTGTAGTTTGGAAAACGTCAGCTACTTTTTACTTTTAATTCAATCTTTACAAAAAAAAAGCTATAACGTAAATATTATAAGTAAATAAATAAAGCAGAGATAAATAAATAATATTCCAGAGACAATCCAACAATAATAAAGTAAATATAAGACAAAATAAAAGCAAATCGGTTTAAAGTAAAACAAATGAATGAAAGCGGTTTATTTTTGTTCTTTTTTATATTGAAACAATTGAATTACTTGTTGATAGAATTTGACATAAAGAATGGATTATGATTGTAAAGATATTGTATTGTGTAAATTTATTAAATCGACAAATACCCTAACTTTATTACTATAACTGGTTTTAATCTGGAGAATCCCGGTTATAAAAGCGGAGACAAATCTGTTATTGTGTACGTAGGAATGTTGAGCAATCACTTTTAACCGTAAATTGTCACGCATTTAAGTCTTCCTAATAAAAGATGATGGTCAACCTTATATTATAAACTAAACGATTGTGCGTATTACAATAAGTAATGAGAAGTATCTTAAAATGTCTCCAGAGTGCTGTTAATAAACTGTAAGTAATTTGCAAGTCTCACACGAAGAAAAATCGGCTTAAAAAAATATATATATATATATAACTGTAATAGTCTAATAATGAAGAATTTTCTGCTAAACAAGTGATCTCGGTTATATTTTTGTGTTATATTTTAAATTGTATAATACTTTTTCACTTATTATTTCACTTAATACTATTTAATGTATTAAAAAACTGAGTTTTTTTAAAATTAATTTTATAATATATGTGTTATATACCTAATTGGCTATAAACCCATTTTTAAAACGACAATATAATAATAATTATCAAAGTTATAGTTATTTTAAAAACGGCTTTATAGTCAGAAACAGCTGGTAACATAAAAAATTTTGAATATTTTCGAATTAATAAAAAAATACTTTGGTTTTTATAATAATTATAACGGAGTTAAACCATGTTAACGTTAATTCAATTTATAGATTTTAAAAAATCGCTTGGTAATTTACACAATATCCAGTAAGTATTATAATATTTATAAAAAAAATTTACTTAATATGACAATTACTTTATTTTTTATTGAAAAATTAATTTCTTTATTCAATATATTTATTTAATTTGATTTGCATAGTTTAAAATTGGACAAACTCGTTCCAGATGATATGTTTAATTTAAATTTTATCGTATTAGAATTAATCACTTTGTTACAAAAACAAAATTTTGAATATTTATTTGTTTGATTTTAAACACGTTCAAGTTATTAGGTTAACAGATCTTTAATCTGATTATAATAATGCAATATTAATTTTGAAAACAATTAAAGGTTAAAGGTGGTTTGGTCATAGTACTATTTTGTTACACATAATAGTTCAACTCACCAGTGGGTTCATTTTTAATTGTTTTTGTGATTGTTTGCAATAGAAATATAATCCTAGGCGAGTAAAGCCTTTTCTAATTCGAAAACTGCTTGTGCCAAATCGAAGCAGTGCCGGAGTATTTATACTTAACTTAACTGCAGCCCTCGACGCCCAGAAGGGGGGGCAGGGCGGATCCCAAAACGATACATTCTCTCCAAAATACCAGCATTGTCCACGGAATCTAAAGTTCGCCGTTCTTGCGATGTACTTGAACGCGAATCGCTCGGTCAAGATAGGCACAGCGGTCAATTTAATAACAGTATTATGATACATACGGAAAATAATATTTTTTTCTCGCCTAAAATTAGTATAAACAATTTTTTGGAGCGATTCTAAATTATGCAAGCTTTTTTACGCGTTGGAAATTTTCTTATTATGTTTTGATGATTTAAAGATGTTTTATTTTTCTATTATTTTTATGCTACAATTGTAACATTTTCAGTTAAAACATCAATAGTAAAGTTTATTACAACGTTTTTATTAGCTCATATTCTTATTTTTCCGGTGGTTGTTTATCCAGTACAAAACTTGCAATCAATTTTTAACTAACTTTTCGATTAGCTAGACATTTGAAACTTTTAGAATATATCAGAACACAATGCCAGCATTCTTTTAATACTTAGAGCCATCTTTAAGTAGAATTGAATTCATTTTCAGTTAATTCTGTTTTGTATAAAAAGTTATTTTGGAAGAAATCCGTAATTCAATCCACTAAGTGGGGTTGCTAAGTGGGTGGTCCTAGCAACTAAATTATTAATATATACGTGCGATACTATGGAAATCAAAATGACATTTCAGTATTCTATATTTGTTTGTTTGTTTGTTTTTTATTTACTTCATATCAAGTACAAATTTGAGCATATTGAGCATAATAATTCAACAGAACATTTAAAAACGTTGTATATAAAAAAATATTTTTATCTTGTAATTTTTTTTAATAGTTTACATTTGGAGCTTTGGCTTTGAAGAGAATAATATGAGAAGTTTTGACATACCCAGGATTCGAACCAGGGGCCACGACATTGTAAGCCGATACGTTATGGCTAGACAATCACTTGGTTCGCATTATGTAAAATGAAATATGTTTGTCATGGTATTACGATGATTTCATGTAGGGGAGTAAAATGTATGATTTGGAATGCCACTATCATGGATACCATCATCATCATCAGCCTGAATCTCAATCTATCCACTGCTGGATGCCTCTTCAAGCTGCTTCCACTTCTCTCGGTCCTGTGCATTGCGTTGCCACGTACTTCCGCAGATTTCCGCACTTTCATCGATCCAGCGGCCTCTTGGTCTACCTTTCGGACGTTTTGTACTTCTTGGATACCACTGGATGACTAAATTTGTCCAACGACTGTCTCTTCTTCGAGCTATGTATCCAGCTCATCTCCATTTAAGGCTTTTAATGAAGTTTATTACATCGCAAACCCTTGTCTGCTTTCTTATCGACTGATTCCTCTTTTTGTCCTTTGTGCCCAGCATGCACCTCTCCATGCCACAATGTGCAACTCTAAGTTTCTGGATCTCTCTTTTACTTAGGTCCATGTTTCACACGCGTATGTGATCACGGGAAGCACACACTGGTTGAACACTTTGTGAACACAAAGTGTGGATATACTCGCAGAATTTCATCTGAAATTAGGTTAGGTTCAGCAGCTTCTTTTTTTGAGTCAAACAAAGCCAAAAAATTGTCATCTAATTATATTGTGTCCCCTGAGTTTTGAGACATTTGGACCTTGGAGACTGTCTGCTTTGAAGACGGTGGCTGAGATCGCTCGTCGCTTGACTGATAAAACAGGTGAGTATCATTCAACTGAGGAGGTACATGAGACATCAAATAAATATATAAATCCAAAGAGCTCATGCAGTCTAAGGTATACAGGCGACTTGAAGAGATATTGTATATACTAGGAGAAACCTAGTATAGGTACCAAAAATTTTATAAAAAATAGTGTATATAAATAAATACTGATATCAACCATTATTTTTTGTTTTACTCATTGTTATTTTTGTGTGCATGTAATTCTCAATCTAATGTATAATTTTAAATAAA
Source organism: Rhyacophila brunnea (assembly GCF_057557595.1). Taxonomy (NCBI): domain Eukaryota; kingdom Metazoa; phylum Arthropoda; class Insecta; order Trichoptera; family Rhyacophilidae; genus Rhyacophila; species Rhyacophila brunnea. The sequence continues at coordinate 12,861,896 of NW_028232893.1, read as the reverse complement.
AATATATAAGTTTATCATTAAGGGCGGACGTGCTCAGCGTGGGTCAAAATGGAGCTTTTATTCTATTTTCAAAGCATGATCCTGGACATTTTTTAAACGTTGTAGATAATCTATTTACATAATTTTGAAACCTTATTATCCTTTATATTTATTTTGAACATTTTATGACTGTATAAAGTATTTTTATTACATAAAATAGTATTCTGTTAAACCTCTCGCTCTAATATTTTAGAATATAGTCATATTTCAGTACATAAATGTGCAGTGGTGTTAAATTTTTTTAGATTTATTAATTTTTAAACGCATTTATAAAACCATCAGTATAATTTATGTCGACATTATTATAGTGAAATATTTACGATAAAAAAATATATTGATAATCTCTGTGAACCCAAATTTGACAAGAATTAGGCATTTTATTATTCAAAAAATGGGCAATATTGACACATTTGATGATAATTCTAAAGATACTTATTATAAGCTATGTCTTTGATCATTCAAGTGTAATAAACATTTTACGAATAATTATTGCTTTATAATAATTATTGACTTAAGAATAAGGTAGTGTTTTTTGAAATACGCCATTTTTTTGGCATTCCCCAGTGGTTAAGCTACAACATACGACCGTAGCCATAAATTGACAAACGATAAATGAAGTAAGGAGTAAGATTATGGTAACGCGCGTGTTTGAACATGCACCGTTTAAAAAAAAGTTTTTTTTTCTCGGTTAGGTACACTTCAGGCGTATTGGAAGGTCGCTCTTGAAGTCTCCGTCTAATAGAACTTAGAAAATAATACTACCAATACAAGTTTACAAAGGTATATGGCTTTGCAAGTACTAACCTCATTTGTTGAAAGTGTTGACATACAATGCTTTTGATAACATTTACAATAATTGTACATATTAGAACGGTTACATCAATAATGAAATCAGAATTGCGGTTGGTTTACTACGTGTATAATAATTTAATTTCTCATATTAACACGCCATTTTTTCGCAACAAACCATTGATCGATCGTCGATAGTGGACATGATAATATGTTGTTATTTCGTCAAATTTCATTCATTCGTATAGCTATAATAAAGTAGCGTACAACTCAGTAAGGACATTGCACTTTTCGAAGTTGCAAAAAAACGTGACAGAATAAATTTATCGCGTAACAAACTGAATTTGACATACGTCACCAGAAAGCTTTTAATATCTATCTGCGAAAGGAAATCGTAGGCATAACAGGTACAGGTTTCAATAATTTTTCGCAGAGGTATGTATTACACATAATATTATTATGTCTATAGTAAGATGGCAATCCCCAATATGTCCCTTTTCTAAATTGTTCAGGAGAGCAATTTTAAGCTTTGCCGAGCTCGGAAAAATCAAAGTTTTAATTTTGAAAGCCTTATTTTATTGTTAAATGTGTATAAAATAGTTGTTTACAGAGAGATATTTTTTAAATTAAGGTATCTATAGAAAAAATGCTGAAATTTTTTAAATATCTCCAAGCTTTCATGACATATCATATTTTACCATCTAATCCGGGTGGCAAAACATGATATTGATCAAATTACATAGTTGTTTATCGTATTTATAAGTTGTTTTAAAGGTTTTTTTTTTAAAAGAAAGGAGACTGCATGTTCTGACAAACATATAATTTTATTGTAATAAAAAAATCACATTGTATAATGCGAAAGACATAAATTTTACAATTGTTTTACATTAAACATCACCACTAGTTGGATCTAAATCTTCAAACTCGTTAAACTGTGGAGCCTCTTCCGTTGTGGGTAGCTTTACAGGGTCCTGAGTGCAGACTTAGAGATATATCGTATTCTGCCAAATTGAGAATTACAAAAATGGTGACCAAATATGACATATTATCATACATGTCATAAATTTTTATATGCCTTATTATCTGGGATAAAAGTGTAAAAATGTAGGAAGCCAAAATAAGTCACATCATGACATATCATAGTTTTCCATCTTAAGAAATTCAAATAATGGACAAATCACATATTGACACAGCTTATTTCTCCGAACATATAAGACCTAGACGTACCATATTTTGACAGCTTTTAGATCTCACCTAGAAGAGTTTCGTGGTATACATAACTCAACTCTGCCAAAAAACGGACATATTGGGTATGTCCATCTTACTACAGATGTCATATATTGGACGCAGGTCAGGCGATGGTCTTTCGTCCGGGGGATCCTGGTCCAATTATCAGTAAGATCACAATATATTTATGTAATTTTTTCAAAGCCTAGGTGTTTGTAATTGTGTCTCTTATATTACTAAGTATGCTATTATTTCAATGCACTACTATCTATAGCAGTAGCAAAGGGTGGAGGTAGGATGTTAATATCCGCCATAAATAGTGCAAAATAAACTTTGTTAACCATAAGTACTTTTTTTATCATTTTGTCGTATAGCAAGTACACATATTGTTTTTCAATTTGCGTATGAGTCATAAGTATGGACCTAATAGGTTGAGCAAGTTGCTGACATCCATTTCTCGTAAAAATAAAATTTGTTAGTACAACTCTGTGGAGGCCCATATAATCCTATTAGGATCGAATATGGTCGAAAGAAAGAAAAAAATAATGAGTAGTCGATATCAAACCTTTTAATCAAGCAGTTTACAAATAATTTCTTAATTAAATAATCGTTCCTTGCATACTATGTTTGTCCGTAATATACATAAAACTATCAAAATAATAAAGTCATACTATAATATTATATTAAAATAGTTACGAACTAACAAACAACCATAAAAACGGTTATGTGTTTATTAATCAAAATAAATATGTATCAATATAAAAAAAAACTAAGCATAGTTGTTGGAACTACTGGAACTGGAAGTACTAAATTTAAATAATAATTATAAGATAAAAAGAACTTTTTATATACAACGTTTTTAAATTTCCTGTTGAATTATTATGCTCAATATGCTCAAACTCGTACTTGATATGAAGTAAATAAAAAACAAACAAATATAGAATACTGAAATGTCATTTTGATTTCCATAGTAACGCACATATAATTTAGTTGCTAGGACCACCCCCTTAGCAACCAATAATAGTCTTTTACTTTTTACGGATTTTTCTGAAATAACTTTCTATACAAAACAGAATAAACTGAAAATGAATTCAATTCTGCTTAAAGAAGGCTAAAAGTATTAAAAGAAGGCATCATGTTCTGGTATGTTCTAAAAGTTTCAAATGTCTAGTTAGTCGGGAAGTTAGTTAAAAATCGATTGCAAGATTTGTACTGGATACACAACCACCGGACAAACAAGAATACGACTAAATATACGTATACGTTGTAAAAATAGTAATAATTACTCCTCTAATTCTGTTTGTGTAAGAAAAATTTAAATAAGTCAAAAATAAGAAACGTAGTTAAATATACCCAGTGTATGGAACTGGAAATGTTGCAAACCGGAACATTATAAGTTTTTAAAAATATTATCATATTTATATAATGTTGTGTGTATTATATAAAAAAATTGCCTTGCATTTGCATTACAAGTGTAAAAAAATGCACAAATAATTATAAATATTTAGATAATTCTAATTGCAAATTTATTTGTAGCAAACTTCACACTATTATAATTTGCATCATTAACAAATAAGTACATAATACTGTCATGATAAAACCTGTAATTTTAATTTAATTTATTAATGAATCATATTTTTTTCGATTAAGTACGTAAAATCAATAAATAAGCAATCTGTTAAGCAAAAATCGCAACATTACTGTTAATATCCTAAAACATTTATTTTATAGTATACTGTCATTATTTAGAATATTTAAAATGAGCAATCACAAATAATGGCTAACGTGCATTACAACAAAACATCTAAATATATCGAAAAGATCGTCATAAACAAGATTGTATTGCGACTCAGTCTCTCCCTGGTTATAATACAAACTCTTTGTTGCTTCCTTGTAGCAACATAATTTTATTATACCGTTGATCAGAAGTTAAAACACTTGGCTTTTGATACATTGATTATGTTGACCTTGAATCTTGATGGTTAGTTTAATCAGACATGCTACCTTTTCAATCAATTAAAATAATTTACATTGTTTATTAAGTGGGCTCATAATCACTGCATTCTACTTTAATAAAACTCACTGTAATTACTTATTATAGATAATATAGTTTTGTTAACAACTTTTTATTGATATCCACTCGGGAAGGGATTATGGGAAAGATTTGACAGCTCTTGAATGTTTCTCAGAAGTGCTATTATATTTATCCTGTAGATGCATTGATGTGTAAATATATCAGTTGTGTAAATTTTGAATTATCTAGGTTTTGTTTTTTTTTTTTAATTTTGATGACATACTTAACTGTATTTTATATTTCCCGGTTTGGATATGATATTTCCCTTTTTCTAATTTGACAGTTAATAATCTAACCGCTGATTATCGCAAGTAAGACACTTGTCTTTTTAAGATCAAAATAAATGACTAGTGCGTGTCAGGGAAGCATGAAAATAATGACAAGCAAACGAAACTAATTACGAAATAAGTTGTCCGGTACAAGGCAAGTTGAGTTTCTATCACTGCAAAAATATCTTTAAGGACATTCTCAAAATCTTTGCACCAAGGTTGCATTATCAAAAATTAAATCAAAATATTAATTAATTACTTGCATTTATATGCGGTGATACTTAAGCAGGCATATTATAGTCGCACGTCATTATAAAACAGTTGTAATTAATGTAAACATAACAATATTTGTGTTGATCATAATTAGATTGATAATTAATATCAACATATTTCTTATCTATCGTAAAGTAAATCTACTATCGTAGTAGATTTTTGGGTTTCCACCGTGTGTCTTTCTTCTTTCTTTACTCCACGTTTTGGGCTCGTTGCAGAGGCCATTATCAAGAGATGATATGTTTTATAATGAAAATGTAGTGTAGGTATGCGAATGTAAACATTGCTCTAAGAATGTCAAAAGGAATCCGATTAGCTAAGAGCAAACGTTGCTCAGAGTAATTTGTCAATCGTTACGACCAGGGATACCGGCTCGAATATTGGATTTTGCTGATAGTGCCGAAAGCCATGACGTTTTTAACCGTAATCCATCATCCTTATTAATATTTTCAGGGTTTTTATGGATTCCAATGGCCTCCTTTACTTTTTTTGTACTTATAAAATGTTAGATTCTCAAATCTTAGGAATTTTTCGTTGAATGAAAGAAATTGTTAGCAAGTGCAAGTACGTTATAATTAAACTCCGGACGTCGGTTAGTAATTAATGCATTTTATTGATGCCTACCTTAATTTAACACGTATTCACCAATATTTCTAATGCATTTTATGTAAGAACTACTAGTTAAATTCATCGTAATTAAGTTGGATGCCCGTAGCGGCCGTAGTCTTATTGGAAAAGCACATTGGCGTAAATCCAGTAGTTACAGGTTCAATTCTCGTCAGGTGTCGATTTTTTTTAGTCGCTCTTGTGAATTATTCGTTAAATAAAAGAAATAGTTTAGTAACCTATGTGTTTTATTGTCCTATTTTATATTTGAGTGTCCTATTGTATACACAATGTATTTTCAAATGAAGAAAATATCTTTTTGGAAGAATTGAAATGTAATGAATACTCTTTCTTAATAATTGGTCCACCGATTATAATAATGTTATTTCTCTGAATCATGCTCGGCAACATTGCATCCGCATTTTCTGTACCTTTTCCAGTTGTAAATAAATACAAAAACCATACCTGCAACACATTTAAAAGCAATAAAAGCATTTTTTTATTGTTTCCTTACATGGAAGTGAGGTCATTTCTCAATCAGTCGACCGCTGTACACACCTTTCGTCTGATCTTGATCAATTTTATCGATAAAATTTATTTGCAATGTAGCATTGGTAAGCATGCCAATTTGAGTATATTATTTCGTATCATTTTCTCGCTTCGGTCAAATTGACTATAAGTCGGTGGATTCTGATTATAGGTACAGCATAAATTCGTAAAAAAAAAACGTATATATATATCTGATCCCAAGGTCGGTACAGAAATAACAAATAAAATTATTGTTTTCATTATAATTAAGCAGTGTGTATGTTAGCCATAAAGTTTAAAGTAAAATAAATCAAAATTCTTAAACCAAAATGACGTTAATCACACCATATTTTCTGATAAAATAAATGTTGATATATTTTTTTGTTTTTTTAATGAGAATGAATTGACTTTAATAATATAATAATGAAAATTTAGCTTAGATACGTAAAATATATATGAATTTTCTTTGTATATTGTTGTGTCGGTTGTACTGTTGTTTTTATATAAAAAATTCTACAAATCTTAAATTAATATAAATCATACGTCATCACACCATCGACTCTCGCTAGACGTGAATCTATTAAGATTCCTAAGTTCCTTATCATTTATTATCATAATATATCCATCCAACAATCGCTTCTTGTTTACATCGTGTTATCTCCTAACGAAACAAGGTCAACATCAGGATCATGATCTTGGTTTCATTATCTGTTATCCGGAGCAGTTTGGTGGAGGTTTACTCATACTAATCACGTAGGTTTTTAAGGCACGAATAGGAAAGAATGGACCTTCAAGTAGTAATATAAATAATACTGCCATAAAGTATAATATGTATCAAAATAAATCCGAAACGTTAAATGTTACAATCTCTCCAATATTACGAGTCAATTACAAATTCCATTGAATAATTTACCGAGTATTATTGACTATAATCTCTTATCGGCACTTATTATCCGGCACCATCCATTCTGCTCTGAGAGAAGCGGAAGATCGAGAAGGATAAAAAGTCTAGGTCGCTCAAAGGATGGCGAAATTCAAATGTGGTCACGATCCTCAGCCATGAGTGCACGACCAAGAAGAGAAAAAAGAGAGATAATCTCTAAAATTTTATGAAAATTGAAGAGATACTGCGTGTGTTAACAAAATAATAATTTTGAAAGTGCTATAACCACGGACTATTGAAGGAGAATGGTGTCGAATTTTTGTGGCAGTGTTGGCGGCTCATTTAGGTGTTGGTATCGTACTTTTAAATGACACTAACACTATCGCAAAGAGATTTCATTGTGGCCACACTACCAGAAGAATAATATATGTCCATTTTATTCCAATTAAGGCTTTATTCTTAAATTTATACGATGTTTACAACAATACTCTTGTATGGTATTAATATATCAAAGGTGTATGTCCAGTTTTGTGTATTTGAGAGAAAATTGAATTTCAATGAGATTTTAAGATGCATGAAAAATGAACATGTTATGTATTTGAAAGATACAACATCTTATCAAATATCCTATTTGGGCGTACAATATTTTTACAACATAAATATACGATGCAGACGAATGTTTTTTATAATGTTAAGTCAATTTTGACAAAAACTGGAAACACAAAATCTTTGCACTAAACTAGAGGTCGGCAAACTACGGCTCACAAGCCGCATGTGGCTCTTTAGTCATTGGCGAGCGGCTTTTTGCCAAATTCCCAATTTCCAATTTGTACAAAAACTTCTGCAAAAGTCACAATTTTTATTTTTTGTCATTGATTTGTACACTTATTAATTATAATGACATTATCACGAGCCTAATTTTTCCTCCGTGATGGTTGATGCAAAAATGTATGATTGTTGTTGTTTTAAATCTGCCCATCGCAAAAGTCGACAAATAAATTTTTTCTCCATTTGATAATGACACGAGCACTTTTAAAATAGAATTTTATTGGTGGATTCAACAAGGAAAGAGTTTTGGAGCTCAAAATGTGGAGCGCTGTAAAAGGTCCACATAAAGTAGATATTACAATTTTTAATACATGGAATAGCTTTCCGAACTCATATTTGATTCTATATAATAATATATATGTGAACAATCATTTTCAAACATGAACCAATATAAATAGCATTTAGAGAAGCCAAATAACCGATGAAAATTTGGAGTCGTGCCTGAAATTAAAAACTACAAGTTACATACCAAACATACAGAAACTCACCAAGTAAATGCAAGGAAGGTCATTGTTCACATTATTTTTAAGGAATGTGTGAAAATTGTACGCAATTCATATTCTGTAAAATTTATATTTATAATTTCAATAATGAAAAATATATATTTACATCAGTTTTATTCGGGAAATCTTCATCATTTAATAAATAAACAATTATAAAATATAATTAATTCATTTAAATAAATCATATTTATAAAAATATACGTATGGCTCTCGAATTTTTTTAACCGTTGTACCACTCATATTTGGCTCCTTTGGTCCAAGAGTTTTCCGACCCCTGCACTAAACATCGATATTTTTATGTGGTAATTAAAAATATTCATTTCTAAAATGACAAATGACAACTTATTATAATGACAAATACGTTTTTCATATAAATTCTAACTATTATCAATGCTAACTTGCAAAAATACCTCAAATTCTCCATTTTTGACCTTCACAATAGCAACCCTGCCTTTAAGATTTTCAACTATTTCCGAAATTGTTCGTAATATTCTACCAACTCAATTATAATATAAAGTATTCTATATACAATCGTTTTGATATTCCAAATATTTATTTTCGGTGTATTAAATCTAATTTAAATGTTTAATTTAAATGTACCTTCTCTTTTTGATTCATACGAATAAATTACCTACATGATTTAAGCATGTATGTAGTATTCATTATTGGAATGAAATCCAAAGGATGCAAATTCGTATATTATTTGGTATATTTCGGAGGCGAGTTTGTTAGTAATATATATTTTTAATTTAACCACAAATTCTTTAATCAAATAAACGTTAAAATACACGGAAAAGTGTGTTGCCTCTTGCAGTATTAATTGTAGCTATTTATTCAATTTTTTTTTCGTTTAACATCTCAGATTCACATAAATTCTAGCTTTGAAGGAATATATATTTTTTTCTATTCATTAGACTTTTATATGACATATAAAAGTGTTTCGAAATCCAGAGTCTCTTTTATGTTTTACCATAGGTTTCAAATAAGAATTATATCGCCTGTATATGTGCATAGATCTACTAGTACTAATGTGTATTTTAAACTTTCGCGATATTAACTGTTTATACGTAAAAATGCTGACTGTCTCACCAATCTCATTCTTCAAGAGTAAGCGAAGTGCGATGTTGTCATTTTATGGTACTATTTGACAGTCTTAATAATCGGCTGACCTAAAAATGAGTGCGCGGTGTAGCTCGTTTCTTTCCACCAGGTTCACCACTATCGTTACCACTAGCGCAGGTATCGAACAAATCCCAACTGTCACGTGAAAATTTAGAAGCTTCCAAACTTTTTTGATTCATGCAAGCAAACTTCAACTTCCAGGAGAATACATGTTTACACGTACATTTTTTTGTTATGGCCACTATAATAAGTTTTGTTAGCAGTAAATCCATGCACGTGTAAACAGAGTATTACTGAAGGATCGCAAAATACTGGTGTGGCTGGAGAAAATGAAAGAAGAAGATAAAGTTTTCATTGAACTGTAACGTTATCAAATAATAAGAAGACTAATAAAATTATCATTAAACTCTTGACAAGATTTTTTTCAATTCTGATCGAAATACATAATTCGTTTTTTTTATATTACAAGAATTACGAATTACTTTTAATGTCATCATTATTAAATGTATACTTGCTCGTAAATGGCCATATAATTTTAATTGACTTGCATTTTCATTGAGTGCATGTAAATGAGTTAGTTGGCAAGTGTACTGTTATATTTTTATTAGTTGTGCGAATGAAAAAAAAAACAAGTTTTTATTTTTTTCGATTTATTTCGTATTGCTTTTATCACAAGTTACACATAACATAATATAATATAAAACACATAGAGGTATATAAAAAATTTGAAATTGTTTATATTGTATTTTTGATAATTATTGGTTTTAAACTATAAGAAATCTAATACAAATTGTAGTTTATGCATGGTAGAGTGCAAACTAAAAAAAATACAGCTTTTTTTTTTAAATAAAGATGTAAGAATTACAACTTTATAACAGAAAAATTAGAACAATATATTAAGATAAAAGTAAAAGTGGTTAACAATGTTAACATATATATAGAGAGATACGTTGAAATAATATATATTTTATATAAACAATATCAAAATGGGAAACAAACATAAAAAACAAAATACTTTGAAGAATGTCAGAATACATAATATAAACAGAGGTGTAATATAAATATGGCAGTGGCTTAACATATATTATAACACATTAAAATCAATACGATTTATTATATATTATATATATATATATATTACAAAAACAGTAATTATTATAATTTCATATACTCTATTATTTCATATCAGTCGATTCTCATACATTCATTGAATATTTAAAGCGGTGGTTTTTCGATCCTACGATGGAGGTAGAGTAATGGTGTTTTATTTACCATCCGTGGTGTCCAGCGCCATGGGAGGCGGCTGCGAGGGCGGCGAAGTGTTGAGCTTTAGCGTGAGCTACTTCCGGGGTGTCCTTCACGAATTTTCCATCAGCGGTCAGTTCGATGTGAGCAGCGGGTCCGTAACCTCCGTAATGTGCTGGAGCGTATGCGGCAGGGGCATAAGCGGCTGGAGCATAAGCGGCTGGAGCCCAGGCACCATGTCCTCCGTGAGATGCGGCTGCTACGGCGGCGAAGTGTGCAGCTTTGGCGTGGGCTACTTCAGGAGTATCTACGACGCTTCCGTCATGACCGAGAGGGGCTGGTCCATATTTGTAGGCACCTAATAATAACAAAATAAATCAATATAGTTATTCTATGGATACGATGCAAGTGTTAAAATATTCTTAAGTTTTTTTTGTATCTCAAGCTAATACCCTATATAAATAAAATCTTTATATAAATATGTACAAGAGAGAAAGCATTTGATATTTACATGATCTCAAATAAGATCAAATGTATTTAATTATATAACTTAGGTTTGCCTGATCGGTGATGAGTCAAATAGTGAGATATGTTTTCATGAAATATTTTTTTTAAATAAAAAAATTGTTAAATATTACTTATAAACATATTTAACTGCTCTATATAGAAAATTAACCAACTTGATAAAAACAAAGAGGGTATAATGATTTTATCAAAAATTTGGATTATCTATATGGGAAGGGTTTTTTTTAATATTTCTAAGATGACATTTTGAACGCATATTATACCGAATGAATGAAGATTTGTTAAGTTAGTAAACTACATAGATTAGATTAGATTAGATTAGATTAGATTAGATAGACTAGATAGATATCTAAGTGTTTCACCGCTAAAGACGCGCTAGGCGTATGGCCATTAGATGACCATTAGATATTATTAGCATGATAATTAAATGTGGTAATTAATTAGTAATTAACTGGTCAGTAGTGAATGTGTTAATACCACTATGTGTGTATTTTTGATTTCCTAACGCAAGAAATGTCTTGCACTTTTTAATATACCATTTACTTACTTGCGTGTAATTAAAATCAATTTTACAGGTTTTTTTTAATTAAATAATAATGTTAAAGTGTTGTATTATTGGCTACTTATAATATATTTATCATTTTAGGTTATCTTTTTATACGAATCGGCAAAAAAATGTCATATTATAAATGTAAATGTTTCTGCAAATGAACCTGTAATGTGAAGTCAGCTAACCTAACCAGCGAACCACAATCGCTTTCCTTAAAATTAATTTGAATATACCAACATATTATTTTTTGAGTTTTTGTAGATTGGTAGCATTAGCATCCTTAGACACCAACGTTTTATGGAAGCTTTCCAAACGCCGGCCTACGCGTGAGCACCAAAAAATCGTGCCACTTTTTGTCAAGTATGTATGCGTCACAAATGTAAATAATGCGTGCGGCGTGTATCGCGGGTATTTATTTTAAGTACGGACGCTTTATTTTAATTAAACACAATGACAAGCAGAATATGGTACTGTTAACCTTCTATACTAATAATACTTTCCAAAAAATTGTTTATTTACTTCCATATCCACCATGGTAAGCTCCACCATAGATTGGAGCCGGTCCGGCGCCGTAACCTCCCCACGCGCCATGGTCTTGTGACTCGGCGAGACCTTCTCCTTTCCATTGGCCATCGTCATAGCTTCCACCCCAGCCTGACGCGGAGACTGCTACTGCCATGCAGACAAAAGATGCGAGATACTGAAAAGAATAATAATAACTTATTACCACCATCTTATTATATTACAGAATATTATGAATCCCTCACGTTAAACAAAGCAAGTTTTATAGAATTATGAAAAGATATTTTTAATTAAATAAAAAGGGGTGCCGAACGACCATAGAAAATAATACTCAAGTGTAATCTTTAAAAAAATATTCATCAAAACTATTTTCAGCAGCTATAAAACATTCTTTTAACTGAAGTTACGAAGTTCATAATATTACATTTTAGTTTCAATTATGTGATTTTATAATTTATTTATGTAATCACCTTCTCCAAGAAATATTTTATTCACAAAAACGCTTTGATGTTTGGCTGAGCTATAAATTTTTCAATATCAATTAGTTATTGATAATTTTGACTTCTTAATATATTCTATGAGCCTCCATCTTTGGCCAGTATAAATTGTTTTACGAGTTTAAAAATCAAACTACACTTAAATGACAACTGCTGACTGAATGACTGTCAAATTAAATAAACGAAAAATAAAACGGCAAACAATCTCAATTCATTCCGTTCGAAAGACAAAACTTCTAATCCAATAATCTCAACATGGTTTGATTTACGTCCATTACAAAAACTACGTTCTTATTGTATAAAGTGTTAAAGTGAGTTATCGCATTATTTTATTTTTTTTATATTTGTGTATAACTCAATTTATCTACTTTGACTATCGTGACAATCATTTCAGTAGATTCGTGAGCTTGTTTCAAAAAATATACTTAAGTCAGATTTAAAAATTGAATTTATTCATACGATCGAGATAATAATTACACATAAACGTTTTATTTCAACTTCCTGATATTTATGTTATTAGTTCAAAGGAAAAAATCTGAATAATTTTGATACAGTAAAAACTATTTTTGTTTTAATAATACAGTATGTATAAATGATTGTTTGAGTAAGTACTGACATTTTAATAACAGATTTTTGTGAACTTTTTCTCAAAGAGTAACAGGAATATTGATTTTTTTTTCATATGGCATCATTGTATTTAAATAATTTTCATCTGACGTAATTATCCTAATTGCATATCATTATATGCACATACACCAATTTTGTGTGCTTGCAACTAAAACACTAGTTGTTACAAAATATATTGACCTCATCTGTCATTATTATTATATCAGACAGAATTCAATCAAACCTTCAATTTTACTCCATTTTTCTAAATAATCAAATTTTAAAATACCATATTGTATAATTGAATTACCACTGATTCTATTGTGCACATTCGCCTACGATGGCTGAGCGGTAATGTGTCGGTAGTGGAAAATTTACACATTTTTTTTCAAGATGTGTTTGGATCAGAGTATGTACTCAATATATTAAGCAACGCTCATGGTGGCTGCGCGGCTTAAGCGTTGAACTATCACGCCGTGGATCCCAAGTTCGAATCCTGGGTCTGGCAAGTACACATATTGTTTTTCAATTTGTGGCTGAGCAAGTGGCTGACATCTATTTCTCGTAAAAAAAAAACAAAATCTGTTAATACAAACCTCGACTCTGTGGAGGCCCATATGATCCTATTAGGATCGGACATGGTCGAAATAAATAAAAAAAATATTAAACAAGTGGGTAACATAAATTTCTCGTAAAAACAAATTTAATGTAATTATGCACATACGGTGGTGTGATTGGCAGCGCAGCAGTCTTTGTAGGCGTGGGTTATGGGTTCAATCCCGTGGCTAGGCAAAAAAATGTATTTTTTTTCAAAGTGTGTGTTTGTCCAATACAACTCAATGGATTGGGATATTATGTTGATATAACTTTTACTCTATTGAGGTCCATTTAGCGAATGTAGTAATTCACTACTTTTTTTTTACTAATTTTGGTAAATACTATTATTATTATTATTCACTGGCCATTTAAACCAGGACATTACGTATACTAGTTTATGAATAAAAAAATCTGTGAACAATATAATTGTTTAATTGTTAATACACACGTTGACGTTTATGTTATAAGTGCGTTTATGGCCGCATGTATTTTTGTGTATATGCGTTATTGTCCACGTGTGATTCTATCCTCGTGTGTTTTTGTCTCGGTGCGCTTTTGTCCGTGTGTGTTTTTGTCCGTATGCGTTTATGCCCGGTGCGCCTTTATTAATTACTAATTTAACGTCTGGAAAAAAAATTACAATTTTAAAATATTTTTTATTCTTCAATTCTACTGACCCGCAATGCATTCACTTCACGAATTGTACGGCTATTATACGACGTTAAAACGAGTTCATTTATTACGAAGCCATCGTTTATAGAGAATCGTGAACTTTGCAAACGAAAAACAATTAACGTTATTTGTCCAAAACGAGACGTAAACGAAATATCTCAAATCATCGATTTCTTATCAATTTACAAAGATCGTTTTCATTACAATAGTTCACGTTTAGACGCGAGTTTGCGCAAAACATTGTGACTTTTGTCGCTCTATATAACTTATTGATTTTTTCATTTCGAAAATGAGGAAACGTATTGACAGTTACGATAATTGTATTGTATGTCGAACTGTGTGCACATTTTATTGACTGCTGCACCTTTAACAGGCAGCCATTTTTACACTAGATATTCCTACAATATACTACTGTACTACAGTATGTCCAATATTGCGAGTATAGTACTGTCTTTCAAAACTTAGTGCCACCCTGCAAATAAAGTGATTTAAATAGTACAAGCCAGTAGTTAAATCTCACTATAGTCACAAAACTGTGAAAACCTAATACTAATTATTTCTCATACTCAGGGCAATATTATGGTAAACTGTTTGTAGAAAATGATGATTCTTTCATATTGAAATGCATGTTAATACGCTAATTGATTGAATGAAATATATAATGAAAAATCTTTATTTACTGCGAATAGTTTATCTCATTGCATTCGAAGATAATTATTAATAACTGGCACACCATCGTAAAACATAATTATGGCACATGCGGCCTACAACGCCATGAAATAAGGGTTTTTTGATAGAAATCATTAATTGCAACATAAATCCTTATGTTTTTACTATGCATTACCTATGTTTTGTTTGTTTTTCACTAAAATTCTAATTGCATCCTTCTTAAATAATTAGTTATAACAGTAGTTGTGTAAAGGCTAGATCATTAAAAATATACTAAACGTTATGTATTTTTATTACATCAAATTACGGAAAAAAATCACCGATAGGTCCGCAAAAAAACTAATCTCTGTATGTATTGACCCTAAACACAACAATACTTTAAACACTGTGTTTGCGATGTGATACAATTGACAGTTAAATAAAATCTGACATATATCTGTCAATTATATCATATAGTTTATGAATAATTCTATTGATTTTGAATATAATAACATTTTTTTAAGATAATATATTGATGATTCTGGGAATAGCTAGAATATTAAGATTACGAAGTGCGTATTAACTTAAATAGTTTATTTATTTATTTAGTATGTTCAAGTAAGTTGTTATAACAAAAATCTTGGAGTGATCCGTGACGTCGGTTAGTAATTAAAATAATTAATACCTACTTTGATTTTGAATACAAAAGCCGATTGACAATAGTAACTCAATTTAGTGAGCGCTTCAGAGACTATTTTAAGAGCCATTAGTTATAATTTGCCATAATTAAATAGGATGCCTATAGCATTGTGGTCTATGTGCGTGGATGCGAATCCCGAGAGACGCAGGTTCGATTTCTACTGGGCGTTATATATTTTTTAAGTGTTTTCAAAATTATATATGAAATATTTGCAGTATAATGGGCTGGGTAACCTAAGGTGACGTTGCAGTAACGAGAGTGTTAAAGAATCAGATTTTTTGACCATAATAATATATTATAATATATTACATATAATTGTGCGACATTTATTTAAAACTTAACCTTGCAAAATATTATCAATATCGACAACAATGTATGTATAAGACGATGAATTATCAGAATGTCCGCAATATATAGTAAATTTAATAACTATTCTACAGTTCGTAATTCCATAGGTAGACATGTTCAATAAAACAAATGATTGACATTGTAAATAAAGTTGCTTATATCACCAAAATAGATATGCAATATTATAGTATTCGACATTATACGAAATATATTATCTTACGTATTGCTCAATATGACAAATGATTTAGTTACGAGTATTTACAAATATCAGTGCACTCTCATTCACGCAGAACGGAATCGATTCGGTTTCCTAATAATGATTATTAGTATACTAAATTCAATATATCTCAAGGAAATATTTTATTACATATATTGTAATATAGTTTTCCACATAGGTATTATATTTTGTAATCGCGTAAATATCGACTTTACGACAAGTGTAATAATCTTGATTATTGTCGTAAGACATATTTTTCATTATATTACATTATTACAGAGATCGAAAAATAAATAAATGTATTAAAAAAAACAATGTAGTGGCAATAATACAATGTGCCAAACCGTCACAATCACTGCTGAACTTTTAATTAGCACATTTAAATAATACGTTAATTATATCTAATGGCCAAGTACTCCAAACGCGCTAGTCACGGTGTTAGCACTAAATGAGTTAATATTGTAGTGTCATTATTACAATATTTTGGTTTTATTGAAGTCAGAGAACACAAGTTTTAAACTTCTTTTTCTCTTATATTATGTAAAATCATTGATTTTTTTTGACATAATCTCTTAACAGACGTATATATTTAAAAATTATGTCAAAACATTTGAATAATATTTTAAATTATATAAAATAAAAAGTAGTTTAAAACTTGGGCTCTCTGACTTCATTAAAACCAAAATACTATATTTTTACTTAGCATGGCAGAATAGTTATCCAGTGATATTAAAATTAAATTAAAGCACTAAATAGCATACCAGTGCCCGTGTTCTTTGTGATAATCTTATACATTTGTCATGATATTATAGAAATTCACAATGCATTTATATTCAATAGATGTTCAAAAACTATCAGTACTACAAGACGATTTGTAGAGATGCGTGTTGGGCATCACTTAAAGAGACCTAAATATAAATAAATGAGTAAGGGAATGAGAAGGTATATCTCTGAATATTTATCTCATCATCCAGTTGCTGTAAGAGCCTAAGAGGTATTGTAAAAAAGAACCGATGGCCCGATGAACAGAGATCGATGAGATAATCAAGCCTAACGAGAGTTTGTGACATTGAAAGAATAAATACTGAGAATAATAGAAATATAATATATTAGTAATTGGTGATGGTTATCGACCGAATTAACCTTCTACCCGCAGCAAGTACACATCAAAATTTAGAAGCAGTGGACGAGTATATATATCTGAATTCGACAAAAACAAGCAGAAATAATAAGGCGCATACAAATTGCGAAAAATTCACTGACATGTGTTACCACTACTTATATTATAAAAAAGAAATTTCAATTGTCACGAACATTATGCTTGTATAAACATGTGTGTTTTACATATATTTATACTGTATCGGGGAAGGCAAGTGTTACTTTCAAAATGTGATATTGCCGCCAAATGCTACGTATTTCTTTGACAGAACACAGAATAAACTGGTCAATCATCTAAGTAATTCCAAATAAAGAATAATATGTCTGAGATGTATTCTGCAGTTTTTTTTACATATATTCAGCGCGTAACGGATAGCCTGGAGAGACTGGTGGGTTGGGTGGTCTCCAAGAAAAGCGAACCAGAGGAAGAGCATCGGAGTACTGTAAAAACTAAGTGAAGAAGCTTACGAGAAGGAGCATGAGGGGTGGCGAATCTTGCTTGCTCAAAAGATGACTGTAATATAGTGTAGTCGCGATCCTCATCCATGAGAGATTGATCGATAAAAATAGTTTAGTATTTGGTACGCCTTTGATTATATCTTTTAACACACCTTGTTCTCAGCCGTATATTATACCGCAGTGGCGAAGAGTGGAGGTAGGCTGTTAATAGTCGACATTAATAGTGCACACTAAGCTTTGTCAGTTCAACATATATGTTTACATTGAACTAAGAATACAATATGTAGATAGTGTTTTTTTATTATTTTTTAAATCCAATTAAGCCCTGTGTAATCCATTCCACAGTAGATAATACTAAAAAAATATTCATTTATCTATAAAATATCTTAAATTATGCCATTAAATCATAATATAAGTTTAAATATTTTATATATAGAAGAATATTGTTTTTCGATTATTTTTTGGCTAAGGCAGTGCTTAATAAATTTTAAAAAACTAACCAATATTATCTGTAATAATATGTATTTTTAATTCAACGAAAATAAATTAATGATAACTGAAAAAGTGTGCACTATTTACATCGGATCGCCATAGCAAACCTAAGCTATTATGAATTGGTTTCGGCAGGGTTTCATTGAAATTTGAAAACTAACCAGCATTATCCGCAAATTGTTTTATTAGTTGTTGTTTTTCAATGTGTATTTGAAATTAGAGCATGGATTTAATAGATTTACCAAATGGTTAACATCCATTACTCGAGGGAAAAAAACGAAATTTCTTCGTGAGTCAGTTAAGATCCACATTGAAGAGCCAATTATTTTCAATAATAAAAAATCTAAAAAATTTAAATCTTATCTCTATCTATTAATCAGTAGTTATTGAATAAAAAAAAATATAAATATAATCAATCAATCACCCTTCGCGAATGATCACATAGACATCGACCACGTAATTTTACATTGGAAATTTATGAACGCGTGAAATTCGCAACCTTAAAAAATATACTTCTCACTGTCAGTGCATTATTAGTTATATTTCACAGTGCAATTGTTATAATTGTGACAATTCTTATTGATATTTCTCAATGCACTAAATTTGAAATATTTATAACTATTGAATATATACAATAGACTACAAATTGAATCATAGACATTCCGCTCGTTTTGTATCGTTTAGTAACAAAAAATACGTTTTGACAAGTTGTTAAGTGTTTATTTTATTTTTATCTTTGAGAGATTTTAGTACTATGTTACTATTTTTAAGTTAAAATAGTTGCGACAATGTATAAATGTTAACGGTTTATGATTATAATGAAATTACCTACAGGTAATTCAATTACCAACTTACGCAAATCCAAAGGTACAAAAATTTGATTATAAAATATACATTTTAATGATTTGTAAACATCAGCTACAACTATTGCTTATTTTTTTAATATTGATAATGGGAACAACCAAAATAGATATCGAAAAAAACAACATGTAGAATTAAATATATTTTATATTAATATTTTGTAAAATTAAATTCTACAAAATAAATGCAAACTCAGTCATATGTTTTCATGATGTACTGCGGTGCAAGTGGGTAATGGATTTAATTTAAATTAACTGACAAATCTAGGTGAAAATACTTTGTAGTGTTTAAAATAAATCACAATATTATGTAGTACCTACCTACTTATTACACATGATTAATAATGATTGTTAACGGTTTTGTCCTCATCAACGGGACATTTTTGGTTGAGGTTCTGGGGGTCGGATGGCAAAATCACTTAATGAGAGGTAGGGCCGCTGAAGGTGGCCAGAGGGGCGGAGCCCTACATGTTTTACATATTTTTAAAAATCCCACTCTCTCAATACTAATCGTGAACTTAAACGTAAGAGTATTGGGTTACCTTCTGGATGTGGCTGTAAAACGTATAATTCTGTAGTATGGAGATATATGTAATACACTTAAATAGTTTCAAAAATAATGTTATCTATCATAATACTAATGCATAAAAGTTTGTCATGCAAACGAAACGAAAATTCGCTATTGGTAATATTTGAAGAAAAAAAGTATTTTTTAATTGTGGCTTGATTATCATTGTCATAAACCAAGGCCTGCTTCAAATCAATGGTCTATGATAAATGACTTTCGCATTTTTATTTTATTAATCTGTTATGTGTATATAATGAAACAATTAATCTCCACGTGTAAAAGAAGATACAGTAGTAACAATAAAAACTAATCATCCTTTAATAAATAGATAATGTTTCAATATCAAAAACTTACCATTGCCTTCATTTTGATATTGTTTAGGGGTAGCTGCTTCAGAACTAGTCGAAACACTCTATCTATGAGAAAAGCCTATTCTGGGATGAAAACTGCTTCTGTGACGATACCACCGAACGTGGCAGTCTTTATACCTCATCCACGCCAAGGACTTGATACTGGGAAGGCACGAGGGTGGGGTGCTGCAAACGTCTTTGTCTTGCAAGCATCGGCTGCATGCGCTCTGTAAAGCTATATCAGTGTAAGTACTCATTACGTAGTCTGTGTTCACCCACTGCGACATGGATCGAAAACTCAGACGCCTACTAATTAGCAATATTATTATTGTATTAAAAAAAACAATAGATATAATTGCAGCTTCCTGGTTATTCGTGCATAATGAGTAGTTCTGCCAAAGAGGCACTTCAATGAGTATTTGATGTAGACCAAAGATCAAATGAATTTGGCAAAATAGCTAAGCTTTAAAGATAACTTTTATTTTTCAAAGTAAAAATGATAATTTACTAAATATATTAAAGAAACCTTCTTCCATAGAGATGTAGCTTAAATGTCACTACCTGAAAGCAACATTGGGATGAGTCGACACATTAATTTTGTTTATTTTTCTGCAACTTATAACAGATGACATTGTTAGGTTTTTTTGTAAAACATTATTAACATTGGGTTATCTCGGTTATCCCACAATTGTATTGAAGTTGTTTGATATTATTTTTTTATAAATGCAACATTGACATTTCTTTTCTTTTAAATGAGGTTTTATTTGACATACTTATCTCAAAATCGACCTTTTTTACTTTATCTCACTGTTGCTCTCAGATAGCGTTGTATAAAATTAGAGTAAAAAAGGACCTCTGCTATAAGTGAAATTGCAATGCAAATTCATTTTAAGAGAACTTTATACTTCTACTGTGATATATCACTATTCTATTATATATTTGTTTTGATTTATCTGTCTGTAACGCAGCGCAATACAGCACAATACAGAACACACTCTCTTTATATGTCTGCGCATTTAATTCCTTAAGTAAAGAATTGATAGGTGGCACTGCAACCTGATAATAATATAATTAGTAATTATTTTTTATCCACGTAATTAGTTAATTACACATGATTATAATAGTACCTGTGTACAAACATTTCCAAAATTATGAAATAATTTAAAGAAATGATTAGGAAATTATCCTATATACCGACAATTGAATGTTATGAGGTTATGTAAAAAAACAGCAGACTTGAAAATAGAATACAAGCCGCCATTTTGTTGTTGGTTGCCAATTGAAAAAGAAAATAGTAAACTTGTTACTAATAACAATCACACATACAAATTTGTTTGATCCGAAAATCGAACTTGACTCCTTATATCTTTGTATAATACACTAGCGAGTACCCGGTACGCATTGCAATGCCATCCAAAGAAAAAAAGTGTTTGTGTTTTAATTCTGTTTATTGAAGTGCTTATGGATTCACATTATTTTTTGTTTTTCCGTCTGGTGCGTACACGAATAAATCAGAAGGTTTTCCAACGTGTGCGCAGGCCACATACAGCTGTCCATGTGAGAAGCATGGATTTTCCAAATTTGGTATAAGAACGCATACGAATAGAAAAATATAGAATAGAAGAAGAAGAAGATGGTTGTACTAATTCAGAAACCTTTGTGGACGTGCGCACAACAACTCACCAATGTTTCATTGAAATCGGTTGAATGGTATAAGAACGCATACGAATATAAGAAGAAGAATAATAAGAAGCAGAAATTGGTTGTACTAATTCAGAAACTTTTGCGGGTATACGCACAACAAATGACGAAAATTTCATCGCAATCAGATGAATGGTATAAGAACGCATACGAATAGAAGACGATAGAATAGAAGAAGAATAAGATGGGTGTACTAATTCAGAAACCTTTGCGTGCGTGTGCACAACAACTCACCAAAGTTTCATCGCAATCAGATGAATGGTATAGGAACGCATATGGGACAGACAAACAAACAAACATAACATAACAAAACATTTTTATATGTATAGATTATTTTTTAAATATTTGAAAAAGCCTCAAAAAAGGGTGATTTAAAATTCCGCCACTGGTGGTAACCATCTTTGTAATTTAAATGAAGATAACTACAAATTTCATTAATAGATGGCATCAGGAATACTCTTCTTCATCTACCTTTATAATGAGAAATCCTTTGACACATAACGATTTAATGTCATTGTACTTTTTCTTTTTTTTAATTACCTGATTTTTATTTTTCATTTATTATTACATTATAGGGTCTCAAACCGGCATCCATCGGATTCCAACCTAACTTTACTAATATTTTTTCAATATGTATGTTTCTGCGTTATTCTGAATTTTGTATGTCCAATAAATAATACATTCTACATTCCTAAACAATGTGAATTATTGTTTTAATAAAAAAATACTATAATTTAAAAATGTACTGTTTTTTTTTCAATACAATTTCAGGTGAATCAGTAAAAATGCAGTAGATACTGAAGATGACAAAATCTATAATGTTCTAATATTTTTTTTGTTGTTAATAGTATCCTCTATGCGCTGAATAGTTAAATAACATATAATATAATTAGAGCCATCTGAATGAGAAAAAAATCTGTTAGTACCAAAAATAATATGAGATCGAGAGAGTCATAATATGTCGATTAAATGTCTACGATCCCTGATGAGTACAGTATGTCCCAAAAGAGAATGGGAATTCCAATTGAAGTAATTCGATAACAAGTGTTTTGACATAATTAATGGTATTTCAAATATGCCTGCAATAATTTTTAATCGGACATTTTTGTAGATATCGATTGTTTCAAATAATACGCACCGATTTTAGTAACAACAAGGCTCTATGAGTAATTCATGAGTTCTATTATTTACTCAAAGGAATTTTAATAATATACTTACTATTTTGTGGAATTTTCTGATGTGTTTCTTTAAAGCATGAATGCAGTTTAATCTAATAGAACAATGAACTTATATACCTTTTTAACTGACTTAAACTTGAAGTTTTAACTTAACTATGATAAATATAATATGATATAAATAAATGGCAACGCAGGCGAAATTATTTTGATTCTTACAAAAAATCTACAACAATCAAATTCAAATAATAAAATTACAATCTGTACACGAATTCTGAGCATTTACTTGCTGTAATTCAAGTCAAAAATTGTTTTAATTTCAACTCAATCGTAACTTAGATATTTTATAGCTATCCCTTTCTTATATCATATTGCATTGACCCTCGTAGTCCAATTAGTAATGCACCGGCTTATCGGCTTATCATACAGGGATTCTTGATTTGATTCCCGCTAACGGTGTTTTTGTGATTGTTTGACTACTTTCTGTTATGTCATGGCGTATTGTCATCATCATCGATACTACAATAAAATGTGTCTTGGCCACCTCTATAAAATTTCTCCACTCACCTTTAATTGGCATAAATTCTCTCCAATGCCTTACTCTTAGGGATGCTGTGCCTATTTCTACATAGTAAAATTCAAATTCAAATTTATTTATTCACATATACTGAAAAATTATAAATTTTTAACTTTACCAATATAACTTTTAAAAACTAATAAATATAATATATAAATACATACTAAATATTATGTATAAAGTAGATAATATAATATGTACACCGAATGAGCTAATTAAACCATATTTTAAAAATAGTCCAACTACCGCACATCCCGTTTCTCTTTTGATCTATCGAATATTATATAAGCCTCTTTTTTAGTATCTCTCATTCTTGAGACATGGCTTTGGTAAAGCCTTACTTGCAGGCATGTAGTTTATTTTTGTTCCATTGACTTCGAGACTCATTTTGTTAGCAACTCTTTCTGTGACCAAACCAATACTTATAATGTTATATAAACGTAAAATTTTGGTAATCATATTCATGTCGTATTAATTATTATTTAATATACAGTGAAAACTACTACCCCGTTTACACGTGCATGGATTTACTGTTAACAGTAAGTATTATCCCGGCCATAACAAGAAAATGTATGGGAAAACATGTATTATCCTGCAGTTGCCAGCTTGCGTGAATGAATCAAAAAAGTTTTGAAGCTTCTGAATTATCATGCGACAATAGGGATTTTTTCGATATGCGCCTGTGCAGTAGAACGGTAGTGGCAAACCTGCCGGCAAAAAAATGAACTATGCTCATTTTGAGGTTAACCGATTTTCACTGCCTGTCAAATAGTACAATAAAATGACAACATGGCGTCTCGCTTACTCTTGAAGAATGAGATTGGAAAGACAGTCAGCACTTTTACGTGTAAACAGTAAGTTATTGTCACGATAGTTTAAAATACGCACTATTGCTGCTAGTAAATCCATGCAAGTGTACAGGCGCTATGAGTGGATATTAATTTTACCAATTATTGTACTAATTTACGAATCAAAATTAAAATCATTAAAAAATAGTATCTCATATTACCTAGAATTCATTTTCAAATATATTATGTAGTTTAATCGCGTCGACTATTTTTTATAATTTACGATTAATGATAACGCAGCAGTGCTCTTAAAAATATGAGTACATAATATAAAGTATTTCAATCAATTTAGAAATTTGTGCTATATAAACTCACTAATTATGTATTTATTATTTTTGAAATATCAGCAATTTAACCGTATTTAGTTATTAATAAATGACCCATTACTCTTGCAACAAAGTCGCGATAAACCAAGCAACTGTTATAAACAAAAGCTTCGAATGGCCGACTCTCCAACTTTAGTCTGTTAGTCAGAGTTTAAAAACATAATTATTTATTTAATTCGATGAGATAGATATAAAATTAAATTATCAGACTGGTTTTTTTATAAGAAGTTATTGTAACAATTTAATTTATGAATATTTTGATTTCATAATAAAACTGTCAAATTTTAGGAATTATTTTGACTAATATGTTGAAGAAATCATCTCTTCGTTGTCTAAACACATGAAATTAAACAAAAAAGGACCCATAATCTACTTAATTTCATACAAATTCGCTGCGCTTTTTAACAGATATATTATGCGATAATATTATGAATTTTGATTTTAAAAAATAATCCCTGAAACGAGATTACTTTCAACTAAGTTAAACATTAACCCTATTAGTCTTTTACTAGCTCATTTTCATAAATTTAGACTCAATTTTTTAGGAAGTATTTTTCTTCGATAATATTGTACAAAATATATCTGTTCTTGAGAGACAGGCTGCCTTATGTCCAAAAATAATAGTTTTAAAAAATATGTTTCTGTTATCAAAAGACTCAAAGTTATATTATAACAATAATTCTGTTTATTCCAACTCATTTTCGGTAAATTAGGACTTAAAACACTCTGAATCTGAATCACAAATATATATATTTTTATATTAATACTCTCGACCGAAAGTACTTGGTGGAATTTGAAATTAAATTTTAATGGATTTTTGATTAGTTATGAATCATTCCCTTGCTTTTTCTCTCTTTTCTCTCATTTTCGTTCTGTCGAAAATTCTTTTTTTAATTTTTTTCAGAAGTAATAATGTTCTTTGAGTTTACGTAGTCGAATTCTATTTTACAAAATTTTAATATAAATTTTAATTGATAGCAGCTATCAGTTTTGGCAAAGGTGCTACAACCGAAATAGCTATCGACTAATAAAACATCTGTACACTATAAAATAATCTATATTATCTTTTTGTCGTAATAATAATTATTATATAAATATTCAGATTTAATTAGATTTAATAATACACTAACGTTAGGTTAAGTACATATTTTTTACATTTATCGTTTTCATGGTAAATTAAAATATGAGCTAGTTATAACTGAGTTATGTTCAATTATATAGAAAATACTTATTAATACAAATTTGCTAAAATAGTATATTTTATGATACGTTAAAAATATTTGCATGGATAGTATGTATTTGTTGTCTATATCGAGTGCCATCCAATGATTTACAATATTATAACACACAGTTTGAGTACAATATTAGAATACAGTACAACGTAAGCTTTATTTAGTAGAATAACCATTGAAACCGACCGGTCAGTATAATCATGCTACAGTAGCGTAGTCAATTTATTACCAAGTTTAAATTGTAAATATAGCCATATAACATTATGAAAATTATACCGAATTTCCGTAGTAGATAATAATACAATGATTACATAATTATTAATAAAATAATTGTCTTTTAGGTTTTATTATTACGTAGACATATTGTCTCTGGGCACCGATGGAGGGTAATCAGTCTACGTTGTTGAAGCTTTGACGTTAAAGAAACGGATAATAAGAAGATTGGAAACTTTTTAGATGTGACTGTATCGGAGTACCATGAAGATATATGTGATTGATCACATAACAATAATTATAATATTTTAATAGGAGCCTTCTTCTTCTTCTATTGTGTCCGCGTAAGAGATGTATCTAAGCTCTTTCCAATCTTCGCCACCGTGAAGGTCGCATCATTTCCTACAAACTTATCATCAATAGTGCAGTTGGTTGCAACGAGCGGATAGACTATCAAATTGTATGTAGTCACGAGCCATTAAGAAAACTTATAGCTACCAGGTTTGAAGCGCAGGAAAGCTACATACTTCGGCCATATTTTCATTAATAATGTGTATGGTTTACTTTAGCTCATATTTCAGAATAGACATGGACAGAATAAGATTCATTTTGGTACGAAACCTTCATAAGTGCTTCAATATACACATAAAATAGTATTTTAAAATATTTGGCAGTTGAAAAGACACCCCCAAATCGCAAAAAAATGCATTACATCAGGAAATCGGAAATTACTTGCGTTTACTTCGCTCCAAACTTTAAAAATTATAATTCTTCAATTTACTGAAAAATAACTGTGCTCCAAAATTCTCCGTGTTTGAAAACACCTTCTCTTTTTCCCCCTATACTTTAGCCGTAAAATGAAGAACTCCCAAGCACCACCACACGTTATACAGCCGACAGGACACCTACGCATAATATAAAAATAAACACATATAAAAAAAATACTAGAAGCCAAAAAGCCTATGTAGAAATATTATAATATGGAAAGGTTATTTTAAGAAATATGATTTCTTATATTCATGACAGTCCTTTGTTTTTTTTTCTATTAATCAAATAAACATAACAATATTGATAAATAGCAACGCAGGCGATTTTTTTAATAATTAAGTGTAATTCTAGTGTAGGTCTAACTACTACATTATATATATATATTCCTTTGCTTTAATACTTTGGACGCTGAAGACGCACATGCGCGTAATGACCAGGCGGCCGATCGATGTGATTAACGTGCATTTTAAAGGTGCTAATTAAAATCTCATTATATAGTCAGCAGCGAATGAGTTAATCTATGTGAAACATTACCAATTAACTCAAATAAATAATTGTTGTTTATATAAGTAAATAAGACATACAAATAATTATCGCGTCGTCAAAGAAATAATCTAATTAATATTTAAGTAATATTATTCTGACATTTATTCTTAGTATAATCACATTCTCTCTCTTCTTGGTCGTGCACTCATGGCTGAGGATTGTGACCACATTGAAATTTCGCCATCCTTTGAGCGACCAAGACTTTCCATCCTTCTCGATCTTCCACTTCTCTCAGGGCAGAATGTATGGTGCCCCCAGTCAGCTGTTTCACTTGGTCGCTCCATCGCGCAGACGCTCTTCCTCTGCTTCGCCTTTGCTGGAGGCTACTCAAAACTACCAGTCTCAAAAAACCGCAGAATTCTTCTCAGACATATTGTCGAGAGCAGTTCCTTTATTTTCAGTCTCTGGATGATTGACTGGTTCGTCATGTGCTCTGTCCAAGGAATGCGAAGCATTCGGCGCCAACACCACATCTCAAAGGCATCAATTTCCTTCTGTTTCCTTGCCTTCAGGGTCCACGACTCGACTCCGTATAGAAATATCAAGTACATTATATAGACAAAAACCTACAGAAAAAAAGTACCTACATTTTTTTTTTAAATAAATGTAATTTTTTTTCATAACCGTTCCTGATAAATATTTGAAGACAAATAAATTATTGTTAATAATAATCATTAACTAATGATCTTATATGAAAACGTACCGATTAATCTATTTCAGAATATCCTTCCTCAATATAAAACTCTCAGATTACTTCAGCACGTTGCGTGTCGATAGGTATATTTCATATATATACGATAATATATTATTTTATTTGCATGGGCAGAAAAAGGAAATTTTCAAATATCATTTGGTAATAATTGATTGCCTAGTAATATCTGAATGTGTAAATGAACGTTCGTTAAAGCATGAATAACGATCTCATGTCTAAACATTTATATATGATTAGTAACAAAATATGCTTCATGAAGGTTGGCATTTCGAAACAATATTAAACGTAGGTGAAAATGCCGTTTTTTTATTTTTATTCAATCACGTTAAGTGCATTTCGTGGCGTCGTTGACGAAATAATGATTTGATTTATTTACTACGCCCAGTGTATTGAGTATATCATGAATTAATTAATTAATTATGCATTACACTGTTTCCGCTAGATAAGGGCTATATTGTATTTATAAGCCCGGTCGCACATAGTAACTCGTTTTGACTGGAATACGTCGAATTTGTCCATATTTTTATTTTGTTACCATTCACAAAACACTTCAACAAATCTTCACAAAAAATCTGCTTGTCGCAAGGAATAATTAATTACATTCGACTTAGGGCGCAGGTAGAATAACAAAATGTTGCATTGGCACATGTACAGAAGCTGCTTTTTCATTCGTTTTGGCTCGTTACGTGAGGTTACTGTCCCGGCATGGTCTTGCAAGTGCGCGTAGAAAAGAATTGCAACATTGCCGACGGTTTTAACTTATGACCATATCCCAGTCAAAATAGTTTTCTATGTGGTGAATTACCTATTGATTGTTGATCTCTTCACATAATCTTTGCTGGCCGTATGATTAGCTTCGTTTTTTTTATTATATATACCTTAAATTCATTTCCTTTTTCTTAATTTCCATCTGCTTTTCTCTTCCTGGCACCTTGCATTAGATTGAATTCTTTAAGCTCAGTCAAAGCTCACTTTGAGCGTAGCAACCTCAGTATTGGGCATTTTCTCCCATGGCATTCCCAGGCAAAATTGAAATAGATGCTTTACATCGCCACTGTAGGGTCCCGTGATACGCTCGATTAAGACCGAGTGTAGTGCGGGGCGGATTTTGGTTTGAAGGGATTAACTTCAATGTGGAACTTGAGAGTCGATTTCAGTTTCACGTAAATGCCACTCTTGCATGCAAAAAATATTATTTTATCAAGAATTTATAAGACAATTAAGTTGTACAAGTTGTCACAACACTTGTATATATTCAGGCTCTCTCCGTACAAGAAAATTGTCCAACATTTTTGATCCCATGTCAGTTTAGTTCTGCGAGTATCTGGTCACAGTGGCAAAGGGTATCTGTTGAAGGTAGGTAACTGGAAAAAAGTTCTAAAATAGCCATATTTACAGGACTTGAATTTAAATGTTGTTCATCTTCAGTATTTTACTAAGCAAAAAATATTATATTTTACCTTTTTCTAATTTACACCTACTCGTATTTCACGAAAAAAGACAACGGATACTAAAATAGATATTGTAAAGGGGCTAGATAATTTCACTATGTCGGTACTTCGGTGTTTTAATCAAGAAACCAGTCATCAAAGACAGCGATCGTAATTTAATTGATATAATATATTCAAAAATTACATCTATGTAAACATGTTAGGCTTTTATACATACAGCCTCAGTGCAAGCAATAGTATGATACTAGTTTTGACCTTGTGTGTGTTTTTTATGTCTATTTTTTGTATGTGTTGTATGCGTGAAATCAACGAAATTAGTTCCGACGTTTGTTTGAGTGTATTAGTGTCATTATAATAATATATACTTACAGACAGATGTCGTTGACAAATTATATTATTTTTGTAGAATGTTAATGTTGAGATATAGCCGTCTAATAGAATAATATAATATAATAAATAAGTACGTGTCGACATCTAGCGCTCGCTCCGCCGAAGCTAGATATCGACTATTGTTTGTAAGAGGGCGACAGATTCTTCTTCCCCCTCTTATGCCGCACCTGTGTGTGGTGTGATAGTTGTCATCAGTTATTTAGAGCACACGCGCATATAACATGTGATCCTTCTGTATAGTAATATGCATGCAGATTAATATAAATAAAGTTAATCGTATATTAAAACTACGTTGCTTATTTACGATCCGCAAAACAATCCACAATTCCCAACAGTAAAATAATGAAGTCATTGTTTAAAAACGTTTATTAAGAATGTAGGCATTAAAATTATTAGTCTGAAGTCTTTGACTCTGGTTAATACACATTTTATTTGAGATATACGTAGTTATTAGCCTGCTTGATTTGAATTGAATGTCATTGATGAAAGTGAATGTATTTACAATATATTATTTACAACTTGTTTTATAATAAAATATTACTATTCATCTCACACACTGTACTAATAGTAAATTGTTCAGTAATCAATTTGTTGTTGACAATGTATACAGGTATACCATTAATACTATTCGTCAATGAACGTAATATTATATATTATTAACTGTCATTCTCACATAGTAAAATATATATTTATTTTTTTATTAAATGTATGACATGACATTGAATGATTTTAAAACATCGCCTGTCATAATTGTTAAGCGTTTTATTAATGTATTGTTTGTCGCTTCCTTGGAGGATTTAAATAATAACACATTCAATACGGCAGTGTTCCACAACTGGTACCTATAACATGACAAAATATTATGTTGTCATTGACATGGTATTATTTTGAATTTGGAACTTATGCTTAAGATCAGTGTTGCCCACTTTCTTTCGCAAAAATATTCCGGATAGGGTAAGGAAATAAGTCAAATTTAATGGTAGATTGAAATGCTATATTTTTAACTATCATTTATATTTTTTAAATGTGTCATAATTATATACATCGCTTTTACAATAACAAAGATCGAAAATTAATTTAGTATTTTACAACTAATAATATTATTCATCATAAAATTTCAAATTAACACAGGTAAGAAATTTAGTTGTATGTAACATTTTAGTGTATTAACTAAAATATGAATAAGTATCTATTTGTCGTTATTTATCTGTCAGCAATGCAGCTCACGGCAAACACAGACCCACGCATATACTGTATAATATGCCACACGCATTGAACACACTGAATGCATTTAGCTCATCGATAAAACTGTTGACAGGTGACGCTGCCACCTGATATTTTTACCACGTTTTTCTTAGCTCGTATTCTTGTTGGTTCGGTGGTTGTTTATCCGGTGCAAATCTTGCAATCGATTTTTAACTAACTTCCCGACTAGCTAGACATTTGAAACTTTTAGAATATATCAGAACACGATGCCAATGCATTTTTTATATACTTTTAGCCATCTTTAAGTAGAATTGAATTCATTTTCAGTTAATTCTGTTTTGTATGAAAAGTTATTTCGGAAGAAATCCGTAATCCAATCCACTATTATTGGTTGCTAGGAGTCTGGGGTCCTAGCAACTAAATTATTAATATATACGTGCGTTACTATGGAAATCAAAATGAAATTTCAGTGTTCTATATTTGTTTGTTGCAAAATAGCAAAAAAAATGATTTGTTGACAATTGCCTTATTTGTCCTAAATTATTAATATATAGAATTGTCAAGTTTATATGATTCAACAGAAAATTTTAAAACGTGGTATATAAAAAGTTCTTTTTATCTTGTAATTATTCTTAGTAACATAGTATAAGGTACGTAAGACCGGCATGTTGATTTTCGGGCAAATCTGGTGTAATATTCTAGCTTTATTATGAAAAGTTTTTTTAACTGTTTTCGGTGTCGAAAAACGTTAGATTTAACGCCATACGTTAGATGGAAAATTTATAAATTTGATGCCTGTTTAAGAATTCTAAGTAAAAGCTCAAAGTTGTCTACGCTATTTAGGATTAACACGACTTTGGATCTTACATATTTCCCGCAGCGGGAGCTTTACTTAGACACAAAAATAACTTAATACTACAATTAAATCTAATGATTTTTTTTTCTTTAACGGTGTTAACTGTCAATTTCATGGTGGAAATAAATTAAATAAAACGACTGATGCAATACGAAAATTTCCGTGAGCTTCCTCGTGATTACATGGAGAAGGAAATAAATATATAAAATGCTTTTTATAAAATCAAAATTTTAATGATATCATATAATAATACAACTTTACTGATTGTACGTGCTTTTTAATTTTGCAACTCTATTCCCATTAGCCTTTGGCACGGATGACCACAATCCATCCCGTGATAGACTAATCAATTCATTTTTGACAATGGACATATTCACTAAAAAATATGAAAGGTTGATGAACACTGCTTGAAAGAATCTTTCCGCCTTGGAAATTTTGTATTTCTACGATGATTTTTTTAAAAATATTTTTTCATTGAAAATACGCCCACTTTAGATATTCTTTTTTAATATTGTTTTATTGTCATATTTGTCATTCTTTAATTGCATCTTTTATTGCACACTGCAAATGTACAATGTCCTTGTAATTGCATTGTTATATTAATAGTATGTAGGTAGGTAATCTATTTATTGATTTGATTTGTAGATATACTGCCTACTTCAAACTGAAATCGTTAACAGTATAATAGTACTTGTACACGTGCATAGATTTACTAGCACAAATATTCTTCATCATTCTTCAAGAATAAGCTAGACGCGTTGCTATCAGTGTATGGTGCTATTTGATGTTGTGATAAACGTCAAAAATATTTTGCGCCGTGTAGTTCGTATTTTTTCCGACAGGTATTCCATTATCGTTATACAGCGCATGCGCATACGTCATGCAAGTTCCAACTATTACGTGACAATTTAGAAACATCTGAACTTTTTTGGTCCATGTATGCAATCTTGCAAGTTACACGATAATACGTGTTTATGCGTACATTTTCTTGTTATGACCATGTTAATACGTAGTGTCAGCAGTAAATCCATGCACGTATAAATAGGAATATAACAGAACTAAATATAGGCGATTGCTGCTAAACTGTATCCTGGAGAGCGATCTGCAGCCCTATGTTGTAACTTGTGACATGAAGTCAACCGACGACATGACGTAATTGTGACGTATGCTCAATACACGCATCAAGGCGAGCCGCCCAATGCACACGGCTCACCATAGATATTATTATGCTGAAACACCAATTTGTGTATGGGGACAATGAATAACGCCAGTATTAGAGTAGTGTTAATTTCTCGAAGACTATTGACTCACTCCGGTAGTACGTCACAATGATGTCATATGATGTCGCCGGGTGACTTCATGTCACAAGTTACAACATAGGGCTGCTGGTCTCTGACTATTATCGCCATTCGCCACCATTGTTTTTACCACCAGTTAGATACATTGAGAGTACGGAGGACCTTTCCCACTCTATCCAGCCACCGGAAGTGATCTTCGTATGCGACATCGTTTTTTCGGCTTTTGAGGGAATCGGCAATTATATATCATCTATTGACTATTCCTTCAAGGCCCATAGGTCTTTATGTCAGTGATTCGTAACCTATTTTTAGTTTGAATAACTCTTGAAATATTTTGTAAAATTAGCTAAGCCCTACCTGGGTTACACACTGTAGGTTCAATAATAACAATGTAACTTACCGGTTACAAAAAAAAATGTTTATATTAAAATAATTAATTATAAATGCAACCAAAAGATTTTTTGGGATAAATGGATCAACCTGGAAATGAATGAATGGAGAAATGGATGTTAGCTGGCCTTGCTAGTATACAATAATAATAATTATAACTAGATTGTCATGTTATTTGTCAATAAGCATTCTATAATTTTATACTTACTTACTTCAGCATGTACGATTTAATAGCGATCATGTTATGGACCTCTACAGAGTGGAGGTTATATTAATATATTTAATTTTTACGAGAACTAGATGTTAGTCAACCTATTACTAGATCAATACTCTGAATTCAATCACACATTTAAAACAACATATGAATTTTCCAAGCCCGAAATACCAATAACTTTCTTTCATTCTACAGTAACATTATAAAAGGAGTTATTTTTGGTGCAATAATTTAACAGAAATCAAAAATTTTAAAAAAGAAATCGTGTGCACCCTACGAGACATCACGTTTCTTACAACCCTTTGTTCGATGTCTAGATGATCTAATTATTTGGGTATATTACACACTATTATTTTTACGAAAACGATGTATTTCAAAATTTTTGTCGATTTTGTTTCATACTTTACATAATTTATCTATGTTATTAAGGGGGGACATGCTCGTCGAAGGTCAAAATTGAGTTTTTATTGTATTTTCAAACCATGATCCTGGACACTCTTTAAACGTTGTAGATAATCTATTTATATAATTTTGAAGTCTTATTATCCTTTATAGTTATTTTAAACATTTGATGACTGCATAAAGTATTTTTGTTACATAAAATAGTATTCTTTTAAACCTCTCGCTCTAATGTTTTAGAATATTGTCATATTTCGGTACATAACTGTGCAGTGGTGTTAAGATTTTTTACATTTATTAATTTTTAAACGCATTTATAAAACCATTAGTATAATTTACTCACAACTTTAATTATAGTTTGTCAATTTATGGCTACGGCCGTATGTTGTAGCTTAACTACTGGGGAATGACAAAAGAAATGGCGTATTTCAAAAAAACACTACCTTATTCTTAGGTCAATAATTATTATAAAGCAATCATTATTCACAAGATGTTTATCACACTTAAATGGTCAAAGACATAGCTTATAATAAATATCTTTAGAATTATCTTCAAATGTGTAAATCTTGCCGATTTTTTGAATAATAAAATTCCTAATTCTTGTCAAATTTGGGATCACAGAGATTATCAATATAATTTTTTATCGTGAATATTTTACAAAAATTATCTCATAATAAATTATACTAATGGTTTTATAAATGCGTTTAAAAATTAATAAATGTAAAAAATCTTAACACCACTGCACAGTTATGTACCGAAATATGACTATATTCTAAAACATTAGAGCGAGAGGTTTAAAAGAATACTATTTTATGTAACAAAAATACTTTATGCAGTCATCAAATGTTTAAAATAACTATAAAGGATAATAAGG
This sequence comes from Rhyacophila brunnea, assembly GCF_057557595.1. Classification (NCBI taxonomy): domain Eukaryota; kingdom Metazoa; phylum Arthropoda; class Insecta; order Trichoptera; family Rhyacophilidae; genus Rhyacophila; species Rhyacophila brunnea. Next base: position 12,826,565 of record NW_028232893.1, on the reverse strand, counting down.
CTTCAAAATTATATAAATAGATTATCTACAACGTTTAAGGAGTGTCCAGGATCATGGTTTGAAAATATAATAAAAACTCAATTTTGACCTACGACGAGCACGTGGGCCGTTTTTTCTACTCAGATGTAGCAATGGTTAGCTTAATAAAAAAATGTCTAAAGATTTATATATATATACCAGAAGAAATCTGAGCCCAATGGTATGGTTAAATCAATAACGATTTATTATATGGAAGGCATATCGAATGCATGCGTCGATCGCACCATAGGTCCATACTTAGTTGCGAAAATGTAAAAAAACATATTTTATATTCAGTCGTTACAACATGGTTTTATTTTAATTTTCAAAGAACATATTTAACTATTTATTTCATTAACCAGCTTTCGTGAGTCGTTTTATGACTTCGTAAGTTCGTTATATTAACTAAACTTCCCACTCCTTAAACTGAGGCATAGTTAACTTTAACTGTGGCATAGTAATCTCTTTTACCAGGAGAGGAATAACTTGACAATGAGTATAATGATTGCCAAAAAAAAATCTAATGGAAATACGAAATTGAATATTTCTTTATAATAATGAACAATAAAATGTTGTTATTTTATTTTAATTAATTTCTCAGTATCTGAGTTCAGCCACTGAGAATATTCTCAGTGGCTGAACCAAATATAATCTGTTTATTCAAGTTAAAGAATTATAATGATTGAGTGTGGTTTTTTACTGTCAGTTTCGATACTGGTTTATAGATCACAGTGTAGTTTCCCTTTACCCACGCATAGCAGAATCCTTGCACAGTAGGAAAATAGTTTGACGGATGGGAAAATTACTATTTTTGTGATTATGAATGTCACGTGTCATTTAATTTGTAAATTCTCAGTATACATTTTCTTACAAAAACCACCCTCCAATTATATATTTGGTTAAAATTTTATAACAACTATGGGACAGCGTATTAAATCCCTGCCAGTTTTGATCTAGTATATCTAGTCAATTATAGCCTCCTTGAAGTTAGACATGTCTGTTATATGGGATACTTACTTCATGTATAAATAGTCGAACAAGAACTTTTTGTTTACGTGTTAAAACTGTGAACTAACAATCCCCTCCAGTGGGTCTATTCTATACTTATCGAACACTAAATTGATGAATAGTATCAAACTTAGGGTAGGTTTGTATCAAAATATTAGCACTTATTGTAACAATTACACGAAGCCGGTTTTTATTGTTGCAATAAGTGCGATATTTTAACAGCAGCAAGATAGGTGCTGTTAAAATATAGCACTTATTGCAACAATAAAAACCGGCTTCGTGTAATTGTTACAATAAGTGCTAATATTTTGATACAAACCTACCCTAAGTTTGATAATATTTTTCACTTTATCACTTTAGCGGTCGATAAGCATAGAATAGACCCACAGTACAGCTAATCGCGCTTCCGTTTTTAAATGAATTTTAATTCCCCAAATGCCACAAATTTATAATTTCATTATACGCTCCCGTGGTGTATAGATCAATCAATTTTAAGTCTTTTATAATAAAAGTATGTCTAAAACGATTATGAGTGTCGTTATAATTATTATTAGTAAACTTTTGACTTATAGCAAAGAAAAAAATAGTCGCATTTAAAAGGAAAAAAATATTTAAACACGTCTCTAGCACGCGTTGCCGCTATGACAAGTATATGTAACTGAAAAGTATTCTATATTGTGCGACTACAGTGACTTCCTATTATCACCGATTTCTTGTTGTAGGACAGTATTTAGGATAGTTGCAATAAAATTCCACATGTTATTTTTTCGATTTATTTCGTATTGCGTTCATTACACATACAATTATATAATACAAAAACACGCCAAAGACCACTAACAAATAGGTCATCTGACGATAGTAACGAAAACTTTTAAGAAACAAAACGAAGGATATAATAATAATATGTAATAAAATATAATGTAATATAAAAAAAGGATAAATATGACAAGATCGATGCAAGTTAAATTCAAAATGGCGTGAAACAATAATAATTACAATGAGATTATAATTATAATAATAACTTGCATAAATACGTTTTCTGATTTAATATAATCAGCAATTATAACACTTTCAGGGGACACAGCAAGGGTAGATCAATGAATATTTTCGTGTTGCAAAAATACATGAAATATGTAACAATAGAGTAAAAATTGTTTACTAAACATTCTGTCATAATATGATAACATAATACCTATACTGACTTTTGTAGATACAGTAATAAAATGTAAGTATGTAGGTACGTAACTCGATAATGATTTTAGGTGCAAAACATAAAAACAATATTATTTATACTAAAAAGTGCAATATAAAGAAAAATTATAAGTTTTTAATAATGTATTTAAGACAATAAGTATTGTGTAGATATCTCAAAATATTGTCTTAATAACAATAGAAATCATAATTATATAAAGAATAGAAAAACAAGTGAATTGTTATTTCTTATCATTACTAAAAGAATAATTGATTCTATATTTAAATGTAATATTATACACTGTATAAATAATTAACATAGTGTTAAAGCTTTTGTTAATATCATAATCTTTTTGACAGTTTTAAAGATATTTGAAGTACAGAAGTCTGTATTACTTACATAATAAAAATTATAAATTCAGACAATTTTATAGACATACGAAAATGTAAGAATGCTCTTGTTTTTGTATTCAGTAAACAAATTTTACGTTATATTTCATTCACGTACTTAATAATGCACGATTTGTTTTACGGTTGGATCTTTTACCATCCTCCATGTCCATGTCCATGTCCGTAAGCAGGTTCATATGCATAATGAGATGATCCATGTCCAGCAGCAGCAACGGCAGCTAAATGCTCTGCCCTGGCATGTGCGACTTCAGGAGTATCTTTAACGTATTTACCGTCATGTGTCAATTCAATGTGGGCGAGGGGTCCGTTCCATTTGGGTGCCCACGCGTCATGAGAGTGAGCAGCCGGTGCCCATGAAGAATGAGCAGCTGGTGCCCAAGAGTCATGAGAGTTGTCATCCCATGAAGGGTTCCACGCGCCATGAGCAGGGGCGGCCGCGGCGGCTTTGGCATGGGCGGCTAAATGCGCCGCTCTTGCGTGGGCAACTTCCGGTGTTTCGATCACACGGCCGTCATGAGCTAATGGTGCTGGTCCGTAATTGTGAGCTGATCCATGGCCACCGGCCCATCCTGCATGAGCGAGTCCGTTTCCTTTCCAGCTTCCATCATCGTAACCGGCCCAGCCTGATGCTGATGCAAAAGCTACGAGGCTCAAGACTGCGGTAAGATACTGAAAGAAAAACAAGAAATTAATATAATAACAATAAAAAACTGAAATTGCTAATCAATCATACCTAGTATTGCTTTAAAGTCATATTTTATTAGAAAGTATTAAAATATCTTTATCTAGGCTGACAACACGTCAAAATGAAAATAATTTTGACAGCTAATTCAAACAAAAGAACATCAAATTAGAATTGAATCCAAAATATGCAAACTTTTCATAATAAATGTAGATTTCGGTTAATGCCAAGTCGGAAAATTAAATCAAACAAACATATTTTGACTTTTTATATTATATAGATCAGTGTTTCTTAACCTTTTTACAACTGCTGACTACTGAAAATTGCAGAAACGTTTTGCGGATCGCTAACGCAGAAATAAAAAATATTATTTATATAATAACGTATAATGACCTCTGATAGAAGTCGATTTCATCACGTAAAACCATTTAATTTATTTTAAGAACAGAAAAACAATGCACAAACACTTTCAGGTGCACGAGTTTTGAAGATTTCATTAGAATTTTTAGCATATGCATTTGGACGCCAAAAATTCTCGGGTTACCAGAAAAATTATGCAGACCATCGGTTGAATAACACTAATAATAGATAAATAAACGTGTAAAACCAATTTTTCTACAATTAATATTGTTATTATTCTTTTGGAGTCGCAATGAGAACTCTCAGAAATTATAATAGAAATTAACAGATCCGAGTAAAAAATAATGCACACATGGGCAGGATAGATAAAAAATATACATTCCATCCATCTTGATACACGGAAAATCCGTGTTGTAAACTTCATAAGTTCGATTTAACACTTTAAATATTTTGATATATTTTATAAATTACAAAAACCACGCAATTTAGTCTGTACGCCAAAACTTAATAAATATAATATATTTTAATTTAAGTAGCTAAATCAAAAAACACGCCTTCCTTCATAGTGACAGTTAAATTAACATCAAGAAAACCTTCAACTGTCTCTCAAGAAGAGAATAAATTAACACTGTCATCAAAGAAAATACTTAAAACATATTCAAAGAATATGCGTTCACTTTCGAATATGTAACTACATTATTTTAAATCAATTCCTATGAGCTGATTATAATAAGTTGTTGAACTCGGCAATAACTTGTCACTTAAGTTTAAACTGGTTTATGTAGAGAAAATACTACAGCATGATATGGCAATTATTTGTAAAATTCAACAAGTTATTCTGTACTGAGCACTTTGCCAATCTAAGTTATGCAAAAGCTTTTCTAGTGCAATAAAATTAAGTATGCGGTTTTGAGATCAACCCGATTTGATTTATATTAATTGTAATTTTATTTGGTGCAAGCGAATTTGAATAAACTTAACTGATTCTTTCCTAATATTATTACTAGGAATGCGTTTAATTAGCGATGTTAAGAAAGATGCCGTGGTAAATATTTTGTTCAAATAAACTCTCATATATTTTATATATTTTCAAATCTGAGATTGGAGAAATCAGCACATTTTTTTAAAGTAAATTCACTTATTCAGCTGCGTTACACTACGTGAACATTGATTCAGTACGTAAAGCACTTTTCTCTCACCCGAAGGCTCCGAATTCAATTCCCGGTGAGGTCAGAATATATTTATGTAGTTTTCTCAAAGTCCGGTGGTTTATGTTATCGTTTCGCTTTTACTACTGCATTTCAGTTTCACTACACTACTGTCATTGGGCCTCTTAGCCTGTTGTAGTTTTAAAAAAAATATATATGTAAATTACATATTTATATTTAATTATAATCTAATCTATGATGAAACTTGCAAAGCTTATTGTTTGCTGTATTGGTACCAATTAATTAGAATTCTAAGGTTAGGTGCCGGTAGAAAAACACACGTCATCTACATCTAACCGCCTACATTGCAATGAAGTGGTCGGATAGCAGCGATGGAATGGTGAGGTGAGACATGCATGTAGATCTGACCGTTGTCTATCTCACTAATAAACCAATCGTCTCGATTTTAAAATATGTTCAAATGGAAACTGAATAAGAAAATTATTAAAAATACAACAAACAATTTCACTTCCGGCGCGTGAGCCCATGAAATTTACATACGATGTTTTTTTTATTATGAAATTGTTTTATGTCTCACAACGCTTAATTACTATCACCAAACCATTCTGATATCATTAATCAAATGTCTTATACTAGTACTAATAGGAATTTAACTACCCTGACCCAGAGCTAACGGCACGTGGTATAGTTCAAAGTACGGTCACTATCAAATATCATTCGTGATATCGACAAGCAAACATTTATCTAAGTACAAGATATGAATATATAAATGATAAAACCGTCTTAGCGACATTCGTAGAGGAGACGTAGAATAATATCCTATTATACGAGTAATATAATAAGTGACTAGGTCAATTTTGCAAACCTTTTTTTTTCAATCAAAGTGTGTGTTAAAATCAGAATAATAGAATGAACTTCATAAACAACTAGCTAAAAATCAATTCCTTTAAATTAAAATTTTAGCATCTCCCCATACAATGGATGCAAGGCATGGTCATCGACCTTGCAATATCAATTTTAAAATATTCAAATACGAAACTAATTGTATCGCAGTACAAAAAATTTTGAATGCTATGCCAAATATTAGCATGTAATGAATGCCCTTATAACTTATACTAAGATGTCAATCAAAAAATATAACGTACGAGTATATTATTATGTTACTACCTTATTAGCATTGGTAACTATGAACTGTTTTCCATTAGAATAATTTAAATATATTTATGTCAACTTTCGTCTAATTATAATAAATTAACCTGTTTTATTAAGTACACCATGTTTATAAATCAATAAATCAAATCTAGTAATGGGGCAATAATAATATAATTTATGTCAAATACTATGAACCTACAGATAATTACTTGTTTTTAGTAGGTAAGTAACAGGTACAGTTTTTCTTAATGTAGTATTAGAATTTTCACGTTTGCATAATTGAATATATTAAAAATACAGCACGCCATATTTGTGATTTGTTAATACAATCCTCCGTGACTGTAGTAACTATGTGCAGATCAAAATGTGTTGTCTCCCAGCTGAATTTGGATTCAAAACCATAATTTAGTAGGTAGATCAAAAGTAAATGGGCTACTCTATATTGGTTACTACACATTTAACTATTCGCAGAAAAAATAATAACACTGTTTTAAGGGGTTTTAGGTGAATTATAAGTTATATTATATCATATTTATAGAGAATATTGAGCCACTTTTTAAATTAAAAATAATAAAGTAATTTGGTTTACTAAAGAGTGACAGCTGTTTGTTTAAAAAATGGCGAGAAGCTCTTTTCCTTCTTACCTATTGAATTGTTATTTTTTAAAAACTACAAAAGCAACTTTCGAGCATTTGTGTAATACTAAATAACTGTGTATATCGTTATAATCTATATCACGATCTTGGTATTTCATAGGATTCCAATTAAAAAATATCAGGGCTACTTAGAATTATAATTTAGCACCATAAAATACATGTCAATATTGAAAACAATTAATTTAGATGGTTCTGTACAATTAAAATACTGTAAATATTTTATTTAACTTATAATAATAGATAGTAATGAAAAACCACTCTTAGAAGCATAAGAAAAACGTCTATCTTCTGATGTTGAAATCAGCGACCTAGCTTAAATGAGTTTATCTTAATTATTAAGTTAAAATTGGTGCGATGAGTAAATATTATATGTTACTCATCAATGCAATGACGCAATCGTAATATTAAATGGAGGTACCATATCAACATTAAATTAAATGGTTACTTAATGTATTTTGAATTCGTTATTATAGTTTGTGATTTAAATTTCAAAGATAATATTTTATACTTAATATAAAGAGGAATATATTATTCTTAATTTTTTAAAGACAACCAAAGAATTAATATATACCTATAGATACGTTTGATAGCAAATGCTTACTCTTTCACCGGAAGTGACGCAAAACGTGGTCTCTTAGTATTGTTTGAATAAAGCGCGCATTTTTTACTAGGTAAACTATCCAGAATATATTTAATTTCATAAAAATATTTTAGATATGAACATGGGTTGAGTTATGTAATAAGAAAAAAATGATTGTGAAAATTGTGTGATTTTGTAGGCAAAGGGCAAAATTGAACTACGATCATGACCAAAGAATGCAAGCCTGCCATGCATGGATTTAGAAACCGACGCACTCCAATAAATATAATGAAACATAATTTTTCTCAACTGAAAATTTATTCTGGTGATGGTAATGGCTATATTCAATGTATATTTGGCTTAAACACTACATAAAAAATATTTTAAATGTCTTACACTAACAGTAGAATAGTTATCGAATATTTGTATCCAAAAACATGGGTTTCTAATTCTATTCCCATAATTGACTCAAAGTTACATTATATTATTTTTTCAAAACGTATTATTTAGATCCAGATCAAGAACTCAAGGGAATAACCGCTAACAGCAGAACACCCATTGCCTCTTTTTTTTAAATATATGAATATCCTTACTATACATATTATGCTTTCCAAGATTGATAATGAATTTTACGTTTGTACATATTATAAAGAGTTATTTCGTTTACTTAGTTCATATTTTACGAGTTTTAATTGTTTTTTTGTTATCTACATTAAGTATGGCGAAAAGTATTTCAAAACACTAATTAACAATACAAAATGATAATTGTATGAATATACTCGTATGAAAATTCTAACTGTTTACCGTCAACTATTTTAATGGACATATTATTTAATTAGTTTACTTTCGAAAATACCATACCATTATTATTATATGATTATATAAAGTTTATGATATACTCAACTATAAAACGCAGTGATACCAATGGCATGGCAGTAAACTTAAATGGCTTTAAACTCCATCGAAGAAAATTAAATTATTAATTTCATACCGCATTCAATCAGCAGTGAATCGGTCAACTGCATATTATAATTCCAGAATAGTTACAAGTAAGGCGGGGTATATGAAATTGAATATGCGTCTTATAAAGACAGTAGAAGATGTACGAGACTAAAATTATTGAACTACGCCACAGGAAAGTTAGAGTAAGATACGTAGCTAAAATAATTGGAAAACGGATTTCGATCGAACGAGGTGAGAAAAGTTTCTGAAAGAAGCGAAGACTCACTACGGGTTGTAGAACTTTAAAAAATGCTAGTGTTAGCTATCAATAAATTACTGTGGTATTGCTACAATTAATAACAATGACTGTAATTAAATAATGAATGCAATATTTACTATGGTGACGCAGTTTGTTTTTACTGTGGGAATATTTGTAACATTGGACCAAAACGATAAATCATCGCTGTGTTGTTAAAACTTCCATTTTATCAAAAATAATGTAATACATTTTCTATGCAGTTATATTATAATACCGTATAGTTTCATAAAACTTTTAGTGTTTTATAAATCACTAAAATTTTAATTTTAGTTTCCGATGTAACATAAGTGTCGCTATATTTCAAAATCAGCCAAGTCCACCTTTAGGTATTTTATTTATTTTTTTGTGAATTGCTGAAGAACTACTGCTTTCTAACATTTCAGCATTATCAAAATGTGGAATTTATTAATTTTAAATATTCTATACGCGAAATGATATAAACTTTCACGCTTGTGACTGTGTATTTGAGAAAACAAAAAGCTGTGTTTCTCATATTCATCTATTATGGACTTAGCTGATTTTGAAATCTAGCGACACAAATATCAATTTAAAATTAGCGTAATACATCAAATGTATGTTGTTATCATATCGTAACTATTGCCAACACTCAAAAATGACAACCCCCCCCCCCCCCTTCTCACTACGTGTCATGTAAATTAAATTATTCAGAGACTTACACAAGAAACTGATATTATACTTGATTTTTTATGTAAATAAACTATTTTTGTATATCCTATAAAATTTCAGTTCTGTCACACTAGAGATTTTAACTAGTATTATCATGCTATCCAGTTTACATGATTCTATTAGGATTAGACATCTAAGTTTGATCTCGGTAAGATCATAATTATATTGAAGTGATTTTCTCAAAGCCTGTGTGTTTATGATTGTTTTTCTTCTATTACTAAATACACTACTGTCATTGGGCCTCGTGGCGTGATGTAATGTTAAAAACAATATATAGAATATGGAGCAGTACAACATGGTATCTAATAGCATCATCAAGATTTGTCACTACGATGTTACATTTTACAAGCGTCAGTGGCATTTACGGTTTATATTTTTGATGTATAGCGTTCTCACATCGATTAGTAATAAAAGATGTACGAACACAACTTTTCGATGTTACCTACGTCATATATACGTAGGTATGATGTTACATACTTATATCAAAAAACAGGGATAGCATGTCTAATTTACTTATCTGACTTTTTGCAGCGTATAGTCTATAAATAGTTCAACAGTGAAATTTGGTAAAACTACGAGCGACCATTGACATGATTTCTACTGTCAATATACAAACATAATAAATTTATAACAATAAGAGCAAAAACTGACCTCCAAACCATTAAATAAGATTATTAATGTGAAGAATTAACAACGTGAAAATTCTCAGAGATATTTTAACCTACTTTGTATCACAATGGCTATTGCATAGCTATGAAGATTTCACATTAATTTAAACTAAAATAGTGTAATTAAATTAAGTTAGCAATCTTTTGTTCATTTAAATATTTGATAATTATTATAAAAAATAATTATAGTGATTACTGTAAAGGTATAAATACTTTATTGTATGTTATATTTAAGATAAAATGAAAATTTCAAGTTACAATAAAATACCTACTTATATACATTTCAAAAACGATTTATTAATTTGATACTTTCATTATATAATTATAATAGTAATACAACTATAAAATGGCAAACTTGAGTTATTATTTTGAAAAGAAAGCAAATATTATTGGTGATGATGTTATTCATTAAAATATGTGTTATAAATGTTATCTTTGATTCGAATACAACATTTGACTAATAAGATTAATTTATTATCGTTTTATTGTCTGGCCCTTGTAATACAATGCGTAAGACATTGGCCTTTCATCCGAAGGCTCTGCGTTAGATTCCCAGCAAGGTCATACTATAGTTATGTAATTGATCAAGCCTTTTTCATTGATTATTTAACTTCTACTACTATATTATTATAATTGTTTCACTACATATTATATATATTGTTTATTATATAATATATTAATGATATTTATTGTGTGTTTAGATCCAGTATAAGATTCTAAAATCTTGGCAAAACAATTAATTGTCTCCCTTAAAAATATGTATTATATAATAAATATTATATCCTCAACGGAAACCGAAGCCAATCATAATTCATATATACTTCAGAGTGTCATACCAATTAAAAAAAACTTAAAAAAAAAGTTTGTCATTTATTAGATAGATTGCAGGTGAATAAATTGGTAAAGTACATCCGAATCTAATGATTGCGGATTCAAGTCCCACTCGGCACCATATTTTTTTCTAATAAATATTTAAGTAAATTATCTATGTACAATATAGGATGTAGCATTCTTATACATTGTAAATTATTCATTAAACAAAAAAAAAAGTTTATTGGGTTGACATTGCTTACGTAACTGCTATTTTATTAAGTGAGCGAAACCGGTTCTGACCATTGTCATATATTTTGTGACTTAAATTTAAAATTCAATTATATTCGATTTGTATTGTATTGTATAATTAATTAAGTAAATGGTTTTTTTCTTACCATTGGACTCATTTTCGAGGTAAGTTGATATTTATCACACTCCAACGACAAAATATATATTTTTTCACAAAAACTGGCGAAGCGCTTCTGCAAATGAATATTTCTCAGAACTCGCTGTGCTAAGCCTTTTCTGTAAGGAAAACTGCTTCTGTTGTCTACCTCGATGCGAATAGACTTTATATGAAATTCCCCACTTGACTCGAGACCCCCTCGGGGGGGGCTAACCGAACCGAAAGTGTGATCTCCTTCCCACTTTTGGTACCCCGTGAGCATTATTGCTGGCGATATATTATGACAGGGGTATCGATTAAATGAACCTTTGGATACAGGTTGATTTGTTTTAAATATTAAGTCACATTAAATTTTAATATACGAGTAGTTAACTATTATTTAATCTTGATGGAAATCCAGTTAAATATTCGGAAAATATTTTATGGACATAAACAAAAAATAAAATGAAAAATTAATTAACTGACATTTTTGTAAATGGTATTCTTTAGTGGACTTATTTTTCGTACTTCTTTCACACATTGATTTTATTACTATAATTATTTTAACCTAGTAAAAACAATGTTAAAATTTATATTTTGCTCAAAGCTACTCTGAGTTTTAAAAAATACAAAACCATTATTAGAAAATATATTCATTTTTAATTAAAATATGTAACTACTATTAGTTTTGTTAACTCGTGGTGCAGTGGGTAAGGCGCTGGCCTTCCACCCGAGAGTTCTCGGTTTGATTACTTATTATGATTATTAAAACATTAATGTGTTTTTCTCAAAGCCTGGGTGTTTATGATTGTTCAAAATTACTAACAACCACCTTGTACGAAAAATCAAGGACATGGTTACTAATAATTCTAAAAAAAAAAAATATTGTGTATGTATATTTTTAATAAATATTAATTTAATTAATACTCGGAATTTTATTACATAAAGATTATTAGAAAATAACATTAAATCTCTTATTTTTTATGAAAATTTTACCGCGTAAATTCAATAAAATATGATATTAAAATTATATGGACAAAGTAGGTAATTTGTTTTATATATTTAATTGAATTTGAACGTCTTCATTTAATAAAACTTCAATATATTTTAGGCTAAATATAAGTAGGTATTAGGTATACAATATTTGCAGTAGATTTATTTTGTAGCATAATATTTTTTTAAATGTATAATATGTGTATATTTCAAATTAGGTATACTTATATCTTAAGTATACATTCAATCGTTATAATGATGGCATAAAACCGCCACTCGAACCACTAATTTTCATTAAACATTTGAAAAAAAAGGAACTAATATTAATAATTGTATACAAAAATAGCAATTCAGAATGGTCAGACTAAAATTGCCATTAGTAATTTGTATACTTATGCAAATCACAGAAAGTAGATAAATACAACAACTTTGGTATATATTTTTACAAAAAATACATATGTATGACTAGATTAGTATCTTTCTTTTTAATATTTTCTATTTAATGTAGAAATAATAATTGAATACAAATTAAAATTTCACCTTAATATTTATAGTCAAGGATTATGATATAATTTAATCTAAAGTAATAATTTTGCAGTCAAAATTTTTGTGTCTTTACGTGGTAAAAATCCAGTATGATAGTGACAATCAAGTTCTGGAAAATGTACAAAGCATTATTCATAACTCATTCAACGGCAGTCAACACCTACAATCAGTGACAAAACTACATCCCGTAAAATCCCCTAATTCGGGGTTCAGTCATAAAATTACATAAATTCAGTGTACATTATATTATGGGGCTTGTCGAAATATGCATTAAGGGTAAATCTAATAAACCATTCTATTATTTGAAGTTATACTACAAAACATAATGTGTAATGTTTTCTTCAATGAAACAACGTTTGGAGTGGCACACTTCTTTGTTCTTTATAGTAAAAAAATCGCCTGCGGTGCAATTAATTGTTTTTATTGACTGAATACATTTACAAGATGTGCTAGCGTTTTAGTCTTTTATACTGCAATATATAAATTTATTCGAAAAACTGCTTAGTTTTTGTATGATATAATGGAAGAAGACGTTTTTAATTTGAAATAACTATTAATTTCACAGTAAAACTAACACCAATAGAACAATAAGAATTAAAATATAAGCAGTCCTTCATTCAATCCTTTATCACCGTTTGATTTTTGATTTTATTGAGCTTTTTAATATGAATAAATCTAAAACAATATGTGATACATATAGGTAATTGTTACATTAGATTTGAATTTCTGTGCTTATTTATTTACTTGACATAAGTCAAAATTAAATTCACATCTGTTATCTCCTTTACTGTTGTGTTATCAATATCCCTGATATAATATTGTATATTGCAAATCCGTTAGATTTGTGTTAACCACAGCAATATGTAATGCATACAAATCTAGACAAACGAGATAAAATCAATGGCCTAAGTGTTTCAATCCAATAGTAATTGAGCTATGGTAGCAGCGGACTCAATCTAATTTATAATTATTTAGTAGCTACTTACGGATTGCGTTTGAAGCAATAAAGTTAAGCAGTTATCGAATATCTTGATGAGGGATTTGTATAATATACTAGATAAGTACCTACGTACACAAAATTATATCAAATTCTTTAGTAAGTATAATAAAATATTAATATACATAATGAAGCTTAGAGAATAGCTATTTAGAAATCCCACTCAGTAATGTATATGAAACGTAGTAATTAAGAGTATCTCAATGTAACATGGAAAAGTACATGTTGGCGAAAACATCGAAAGATTACAAAAATCATTCTATTACTTAATTTACCCTGTCACACCCCAATATTAGGGCATAGTGCAGGTAAAAGGTCGCACAATTTCCTTCGATCTATTGCCAAATATTGCGTTTCCAACTTTGCGAGACCTGCATCGCATAGATTGCTTTTTTAGCATCGTTGCAGGGTGAGGGAAGGCCGGCGTTTGTGTTTGTAACGCGGTCGTACCAATGTACCCCTAAGATTCGGCGGAGACATTGATTCTCAAATCTCAAAAGACTTGAAGCTTAGTACGTTACCACGTGTCACATACTGAACCACAGATAGCACGCACATCTTGTACACATTTGTTGTAAAACGTTGTAAAAATCAATGTATAAGGATTCGATATAAATTGTGGCAAATTAATATCTGCGTCATCATTCCAGTCGTAGAATCCTGAGACACTGGCTGGTTTTGAGGCCTCCATATTTAAAAAAAACATAAATTACAACAACCAACGTAGGCACATATAAAATATATTAATGAACATACCTCTTTCTAAGAATCACATCCCATAGTTTAGCACATATATATATATATATATATTTAATGATAACATTTTTAATAAAATGATTTCTTCTAGTGACTGGTTTAGGGATGCAGAAGCCCGACAAACTATATGATTTTGAAGCCCACATGACAAAAAATTAAAATGAAATATATACTTCCTATTATTGATGATGACAGTTATGATTAAACCTAAGAATATTAATGGTTTATTTTTGTATAATAGTACGTTATTGTTTGAGTGGATATATGTTATTTATAGTCAACTTTGATGGTAGTTACAGGGATTTTTTAGGGTAATATTTCATACACAATTTGTAAAAATACGCATTATTTTTCAATTTTAGTTTAACAATAATTGTATGACGATTTGAACTGTTTCTAGCCCCCCCCCTTTAATGATTGTCACCTGTGTCTATAAGTGGCAGTTAAAAGCCTCAAAGCGCTTTAAAACCCAACAGATCTACAACCTCGTAAATTTTATGAAATTAAGTAGCAGGAGCGATGAAATTGGTAGGTTACTCGGAAATATATAGTATAAAAGCCTCGCATTGGCAACATCATGAAAAAGACTCCTCGAATCAACTCGTCCAATAAGTATACAAATGTCAAATATAACCGATTGAAGTTTAAAGAAATTCATTATTTTATATTCTTAAAACTTGTTAACCATCTCATATGTTTATAAAGGAAATATTTAAAGAAAATCCAAAGGCATACGACCATATATTTTGTCAGTAACATATTTTTATTAAATTTTTTGAGTGCTATAGTAAGACAAGTATGTTATCCCTGTTCAACATTTAACATAGTGGGATTTTTAATTCAATGTTATAGTGGTATATTTCTCATACAAATAAATTTTACTAGTAAGACCAAATATCTCAGTACAGCACTTAATATTACGAAAAATAAAGAATTTTATAAGCAGATAAAAAAGACGTTTTTTAGATATCCCACTACAGTTCTCATGTGAAACGGTGTACGTATAATAGCTCATTGGACATTATGGGATAATAAGTTATGATAAACTTTCAACGAGTTAGTTATGATCTTTTGAAAAAATGAAACATAGCTCCTGCAATAGAGACATAGCTCTGTCCATTCAATGGAGAGCCATCTGGTACTACATCATACCCAATAGCCTACGTAGTCAAAACGTTATAGTTATAGGAATGAACAGTTATAAAAATTAAGGCTTTCAATATCTGGCTGTATCGCCGTACCAATAAGAAGGTTTCAAGAAGAACCAATAACTTTCAGTTACTATCAAACACGGAAACTTGTGTAATTCAGTCATCTTTTCTGCAATGAGTATATGCAAGAGGAATGTAGAGGGCAGCAAAACCGTAGGTAGAAGGAAATTCTCTTCACTTTGCAACCTCCGTAAGTGGTTTAATAATATAGTTGTTATAAACATACCATATAAGCGTGAAGTTTGTTAGTTTTTAAATAAAATATAACGTAGTTAAAGATTTACCATCGTAAGTTGGCAGCCGGTCGAATTTGAAACTAAAATTGTCTATCGAGGATAAATTTGTTACAAATGCCATTTAATTTTACAACATGTTTCTCGATTTATGGATTGCATAATATTTGTACAGAAATCTACTACCAATAAAAAATTATAACTTACCATTTTTTTGTTAGTTATGGTAATATTCTCAATGTCATACTAGCGCCCTCGCTGAAATGCCAATTTATGATGGTAGATCTATAGAGAGACGCTAAATAAAAAAAACTATGCAATAGGCTTCACATAAGATGCCTCTCGTGGTGCAGTTGGTAAGGCGCTCGCCTTCCACCCGAGAGTTCCTGGGTTCGATTCCCGGTCATGACAAAAACATTTATGTGTTTTTCTCAAAGCCTGGGTGTTTGTGACTGTTCAAAATTATTAACAACCACCTTGTACGAAAAAGCAAGGACGACAGTCAGAAATATTAATGGTAACAATTATTAATTTTACCCTCTGTAATTCGTGCGCAGAAGAAGAAATCGACATCTGCGCAATTTCAAGATTAATTTATTCCACAATAGCAGTGGTCGAAAAATCGTGGCTCGCGGGCCACATATGGCTCATTGGTCCCTTGGGTGTGGCTCGGCCACAAATGACCATATATAGGCTAAAACATTGAAAGTTAGAACAGTCAAAATGTCTTCGAATATAACCAACCAGCAAGTCGAAGATCTTAAATTGGTTTTAGCTTTATCAACGAGTCTTGTGACATAAATGATACAGCACAAGTTTCTCGTTTTGTACGATTTATTTCATCTACATACAGGTCCTAAAGAAGAACTTGTAGGATTATTGCCACTCAAATGTCAAACACGTAGAGAAGATATTGCAAATGAGTGTATGGAAAAACATCATATTCTACTCGATAAAATTGTGTCAATTTCAACAGACGGCGTAAGAAAAAGGGTTGTTGCTATTTTGAAAGAAAAAAAAATCACGAGATACTTGCTTACTTTTGCATCATTCGTCAAGAAGAGCTTTGTGCGCAGACATTTTCAAAGTTATGGAATTGGTGGATAAGATTACCAACTCTATTATAGATAAAGCTTATCGATAAAGAATTGTGGAGCTCTAAATTTGAACATCTTTGTGATCATATGGACATATTGGAGAAAAACAAATGTGAACATGTTTCACAGAACAAGTTTAGTAGTCTACTTTGAAAGAGCTGGAGAAGGAAGACATGAAGATTTTTAATACCTGAAATAGTATTCCTGACTCATGTGATCAGTTGAAAAAACTAGCGTTTGCTGTTCTTTCCCTTTACAGTTCTACATATTCATGCGAATAATCCTTTTCAAGCATAAACCTTTTGAAGAATAAATTGAGAAGTCGTCTTATTGATAAAAACCTAGAATCGTGTCTAAAATTAAAAACAACAGCATACAAACCTGACTTATCCAACTTTTTCAAGGAGATGCAAGGCCATTGTTCACATTAAGTGTTTGTCAGTCATTGACATGATAATAATAATAATTTTATGGTTACCTTACTTACAATTTAATTTTTATCAATAAATAAGATCATTATTAAGAATGATATCACGTCAACAGTGTACCTACCTATATAGTAAGTTTAATAAATTTGGCTCTCAAAAGAAATCTCAATCGTTGTACTATTGATATTTGGCTCTGTTGACTAATGAGTTTGCGGACCACTGCACTATAGGATCAATTCAAATGAGTAATAAATGAGTTGATAAGAATTGGATTAGAGTGCTCATCTGCAAATAGTAAAAAATGTTAGTTTGAATTCCACTGTGTGCAACAATTTTTCTAATATATTAATATTATATTTCTAAGGTTTTTTTTAAATGATATAGAAAGTGAATTTTATAAACGTACTTTTTATATATTATTATTTATAATATTATCTTTTATTATCTTTTTACCTTCATCCATTTTTATAAAAACTCTACCGTAATATTTTAAATGTATAACTCCAAATTAATAAAATATTTTACTGTGAAGAGAAATCAGCGATTTTTAAGGTAACTAGTATTTATTTCTGTACTTGACATTTTAGGCTTAAATTTCTACCACGCGAAAACCGAAGCACATTTTTTTATTTACATTTTCTATTACTAGTAATCAAGGCTTCCATCAGCATTGTTGTCACCCACTTTAATGGCATAAGGCTAATGTGATGATTTCTTAACAATGACTGTTGTATGAAAATTATATTTTATTAGTCGTTCGTTTAAACTCTAAACCATATTTACCTGTAAACGTCATTCAAAGATGCGACTACACAGTCATCTTAGTGATATCAAATGACAATTTTTCCACTTATAAGTATATTGCAGGACACAGGACATCATATCTTATGAGTATAAAAAAAAATAATAATCTTAAAGATTTAGTCATGTACAGCGTTTCTTAACTGAGGTTATGTAAGGGTTGCAAGTAATATATAATGTTGTCAAAATGTATTCAATGACACAACATTAAATCAAGATTATAAATTATATTAAAATAGACCATTAAAAATATGATAATTTAAAATTATATATAAAGTTATTCGTAATTACTATTTAACACTACTTTTGTATTAAGAAGTTCAGTATCATGACAAAGTAAAGTTTTCGGGTGCAGGGAAGAGATATTAAAATAATCTCTGGATTTAGATGATTTCCTTTAACAAACATTTTGTATCGTAGTAGATTTTTCGGTTTCTACCGTTGCAGAGGCCATTATCAAGAGATGATATCATCTCTTGATAATGGCCTCTGCAACGAGCCCAAAACGTCGAGAAAATAAGGAAGAAGGACACACGGTGGAAATTCAAAAATTTACTACGATGAAAAATAACCGTGAAAGCCTCAAACATTATAAAACATTTTGTAGTTATCTAAAATGGCATAATCACATAGATAATTAAATTAAGTTTATTCCACGAGGAAAATACGTAAGAATTTTTAATGCGAATTAAAACATTAATATTTTCACTGTTACTGTAATACAAGTAACTGGCAAAAATTTAATCACCTCGTTCGCATTTTTTATGTATTTCGCTAAAATATGTAAGGAGTTCCGTTGTGTTGTATGAAAGGCAAAAGGGTTCCGTAACTAAAGTTAATTAGGAAACCCTGATCTAGCAGATACGTTTTATGTTAAAATATATTTAATATAATGTTCAATAATTTTATACATAAAGATACCCACTTGAAATATCTTTTTTTTATAATCCTAGTGGGATTTTTACTCACATTTATCATTCTCCAAGTGAGTGTTCTTATCTATTAGGTTATAGATTCATCTTTTATTCTAACCAATAATCACTTAAAATTTCTTTTATTTTGTTAACTGTCAATTCATGGTGGAACTGCATTGTATTATTGTTTAATTTAATAAAACGCATTTTTTGTAGTACGTATTCCACTTTTAATCAATAAATTAGGACTGCCTCATTTAAGGCCATGCATTAGTTGAGGCACGGTCTAAAAAGATCGTTGCTAGGCGATGCGCGGATTGCGGGTCGCGGGTGCAAATGACGCCTGTCAAACGAAATATTATTTGTCATATAAATCCAACATACGTTCATTTTATGTTCTGTTTATTGTTCTATTAGTAACAATAATACTATATTCATTGACATGTTTTCTTTTTAAAGTAAATGGGTAACGTTTTTAGTCATCTTTACACGATTTTAGAATTAATTGACCCGTCACCATCACGCAGCAAAGTGACGTGTTTCTGACTCGACATTCTCTCACTGAATGCGAGCGAGTTCAAAATTTCGTCGCGCCTACGGTTGAAAATTATTTGGCGTTTCACTGATGCGTCACCTTAATACATTCAGTTGAAAATGTCCCTCTGAGGCGGACGAAACCGGTCCTAATTTATTTATTAAAAGCGGAATAAGTACTACAAAAAAATGCGTTTTATTAAATTAAACAACAATCACTTATAATTACTGTATCTGAAGTATTTCAAATGTTTTAGAGAAACGACTACCATTTCATAATGTTAGTCTACCTACATGATTGACGTGACATGGCACCCTTGCATTTGCTTATAATAAACTACTAACCATGTTTTTTTTTAATATCGAATATACGGTCAAAAATGGAACTACGAACTACCATATGAACGCCATATTGGAAACGTCATTCGAATGTCAGATTCTGTCTAAAGATCTACCATCGTAAGTTGGCAGCCGGTCGAATTTGAAACTAAAATTGTCTATCGAGGATAAATTTGTTACAAATGCCATTTAATTTTACAACATGTTTCTCGAATTATGGATTGCATAATATTTGTACAGAAATCTACTACCAATAAAAAATTATAAATTACCATTTTTTTGTTAGTTATGGTAATATTCTCAATGTCATACTAGCGCCCTCGCTGAAATGCCAATTTATGATGGTAGATCTATAGTTGCGAGTAGTTTTCGATGGTGGGTCCTCCATCCATTCTTTAGATAAGTTTGTAGGTCTGTACCATATATGATGGTCTTTTAGCTAAATTTACACAATTTATTTCTGACAGTGCGGAAAGAATTATGGGCCATGCATTGGTCGGTGTATTTGTATTTAAAGGTATTCAGCCAATGACGTTCTGACTGATTTGTATAGAATGGTTTACAGCCAATTAGATTTTATATCGTTATGATGCAGGTGACCATATCGAGGGTTATCTCTAAGATGCTGATGTAGCTCCGATCTTATTAATATCACTGTTCTGGAAGGCTGCGTTGAGTGTGCGTGATATGGTACTTCGGGTAGTGAGGAATGATACACAGTGGTTGCATTTTCTTGTTTTTTTTTTATTTTATATTATACATATAAAATTTAGATATACACGGCACTAATACAGGACTGTCACATTAGTATTTATGTTGAGTTGATATGTTTATATTATAATTTTGAATTTAGATTAAGTGAGACGCGCGGCACACTGGTGCGCATGAACTACATTGTAGGCCGAAATGCAACTGGTTTGAAATGCACTGATTGAATTGACTGTCATTTTCTGTTCGTATTATTGTATATGCTATATAAATGAGCATAGAGAATAATGCGTCAGGTGTAGGGTTGAGTAAACATCTACAACCCAGACTGAATGTGAGCAAAGTACGATTTTCGTTTGAAAAATTTAAACCTCATTGGAATATAATAATATAATATAATAATAATATACAAGGTTTTAAAATCACTCACACAAACATTTTACATGTGTAAATTGTCTAGTATATATCTGAGGTTTTTTAAATATTCAATATAATAAAAAATAATTAAATTAAATTATTTAAAACAATTGCAAGAATAAGCATGTCTACGCAATTTGCTCGTCTACTACTGCAATCCATATAATTAAAGCATGAATAAAATATTAATCATTATAATTAGTAATAAAATATAGAATAATAGCAATGTATTTTTATTCCGAGCCATTAATTATTTCTCAAACAGAAATAATTAATATTCCGCCACGTTATCCGTTACTTCCAAAAAATGCACGTTAAAACGTAGAATTAATTACGTATTCACTCTGAAGTAATTTTGTATTTTTATTCCAATATTACAAGAGTTACGATTATGATACTTATGTATATCTCGAAATGTAGAGGTAATATAGTAAAGACTATTTCAAATTATTATTTTTATTATAGATCATGGAACAGTGATTCCCAACAAAGTTCCGCGGAAATCTATTTTATCGACAGTATCGGGGGTTATTCTGAAGATGCTGTTGTTGCCTCCGATGTCATTAATATCTGTTCTGGAAGGTTACGTTGATTGTGCGTGATATGGTACTTCGGGTAGTGAAGAATGATACACAGTGGTTGCATTTCTTGGTTTTGTATTGTAGATATAATTTTTTTATACACAAGGTAATATACAGGACTGTCACATTAGTTTTTATGTTGAGTTGATATGTTTACATTGTAATTTGGAATTTGATTTTAAGTTGAACGTTATGTGGAGTTGCGCGCCTAATTTGACTGTACCGTTGAAGAACTGGAATGCACCCAATTTATTGCGTGTCATTTCCTGTTCGTATAAGATTGTATGTGCTATACAAAAAATGAGCATAGACAATAATTCGTCAGTTGTAGGGTTGAATAAACCTCTACAACAGCCATGTTTAGGGTTTCCGCGAGAATTCTCAAGAATTTCTAATAAAGTACAACTTGAAACCTTTTTAATAGACCATTTCTTTTATTCAACGAATGATTCATAAGATATGAGAATGTATCATTCCATATATTGAACATATTACATAACTTGAAAACACGTCAGATATATATACCTACTGGAAAAATTACATTTGAAAAAAATACGACGCCTGACAGGATTTGAATGCGTATATCCACTGGTATCGCGGCAATATGCTTTAACCAATTAAGCTGCAGGCCTCCTACCTAATAACGATAATTTAAACTAGTAGGTCATACATGAAATGCCTATCAAATTACGTTATTATTAACTTCGTATTTTGCGTAGACGTTATAACTAAATATTTGGCGAGAGGCGAGCGTCGGTTAGTAATTAAGGCAATTAATATTCCTTGATTTAAAACACAAAAACAGAAAGTCAATAATAACACAATTTGATAATCTGGTATAGTTTCAAAGTAAGTAGTGACTTATCGTACGGCAGGTAGGTTGTGCGTTGCTTAGAGGTGGCATATTTTATTGACGTGTTAAATTTGATACTACCTTTTCTTAGGATTTTTTTCTTTATTTTACAGGAGACACCAAGAACAAATATATTTACATTATACTGCTATTAAAAATAAAGTGTTTTCAACAGATACGTATTGAACCATCCTTTATCTTTATCTGTTATTTGATAAATCTCTTAGTTAGGTACTCAAACGTAATATGTTATTTTATGTTCTTAACTCAAAAAATGCTAATAATTAAGATAAGTTTCTCTTATCCTATAAGGTCAAATTATGGAAAGAATGCAAATAATACAACTTTTCAGCTTAAATTCCGTAAAGATTGTATTTTTTGCCTGCGGCGCTAACAAGCTTAAATTTTTGTTGGTATATTACATTATTAATGACTTTTTATATAATAACAATGTCGGACGACACGGCTACCGTGTCCTCGTTAAGCGACCATTATATGCAATTATCACGTTATTTAAATGTGGTAATTAAAAATTAATTAAAATTCATGCAGTGATTATGTTAATCATGATTGTAAATGCATGAGACTGTATACTGTTTTATAGATATGTCAATTTTGTCATTTACCCTTCTGCACTTAAAAATTAATGTGTAACAGTCGATCGGGTAGGGCTTCTTTGAGTTTTTACAAAATACTTCAAAGATTCCAACATAAAAAAGATTGTGAACCATTGCTATGGATAATACTTAAATAAACTACAAACTTCAACGATTTTTAACTATTTTTTTTATTGTTTTTGGTGTGAAAAATAATGTGGAATACAAAATTTTCACAATTTTTTTATGATTTACTATTAACGCTTAAATAACTATTATCAATGAGTTTCAATTATAAGAAAGTATAAATTCTATCTACTATTTTACGTGATTATTCATTTAAAGTCAATCACCTACCATCATAAATTCAGTCAAAAATAATATTTTGAAGATTAAAGTATAATAAAAATAACTATTTTATAATGTGATGTCTGTCATTATATAACTACAACGTACCACCACTTAAAATACATAACATGACACATACTGCTGAAACCATATAAACGCGATGATTGTACATATACAAATAGAAAATTTTACCACTTATAAACACATAAAATGGCACATTATCGAGAGAACCCATTTATCATACTTATAAACACCAAAATTATTCACACAGTATATTATTATGACTTGCTTTCTATATAATATAGTCCTCTCGAGTATTTTAAGCAGTAACAACTATTTTAAAACATCACTTACATACAAAAATATTGATTTGTAAAAAAATGTTTTTATCTATATAATGCAGTGAAATTTTATCTCTTGGAAACTTTTCTAAAAATTTACTTAAAAATTTAACTGAATTTTAGTGAATTCAATTATTGGTCCAATGCAATGCATTCATAGTAATATATTTTTATTAAATAATTTGGCGTAATCATATTTCAACCAAGAATCAGTTAACATGTGGCTAATAACGAACGCTTTTCACGCGCAATAATTGACTACGCTGGTGGCAAACATTGAAACACAACTGACAGCTGTCAAATAATTACGTTTTTTAAAACAAAAATTAAAAATATAGTTTCAGATAAAGCAATATTGTATTGATTACTGATTATCTATGCAAACACCAACCAACAATTAATTAATAATTTGCAATAAAAAAAAAATTTACATGGAAATTGAAAGTGTGACATATCGCATCGCACACTTGAGTGCGTGGCGACCTGGGTCTTGGGCATCTGCTCCTGAGACCTTTCCAGGCGTAAACAGCTGCTGATGTTTCACATCCAAACGTACGGCCTCATGATTCGCTTTATTAAGTCTGAGTATGGTGCAGGGCTGTTAATTTGGAGGGAACTATTAGATATTTTATTAATTACAATTTTTATCATTATACAAAGTTTTTATTAGCTCGAATTCTTGTTTGTCCGGTGGTTGTTTGTCCAGTACAAATCTTGCAATCGATTTTTAACTAACTTCCCGACTAGCTAGACATTTGAAACTTTTAGAATATATCAGAACACTATGCCAATGCATTCTTTTAATACTTTTGGCCATCTTTAAGCAGAATTGAATTCATTTTCAGTTAATTCTGTTTTGTATGGGAAGTTATTTCAGAAAAATCCGTAAAAAGTAAAATACTATTATTGGTTGCTAAGGGGGTGGTCCTAGCAACTAAATTATTAATATATACGTGCGTTACTATGGAAATCAAAATGATATTTCAGTATTCTATATTTGTTTGTTTTGTATTTACTTCATATCAAGTACAAGATATTTGAGCATATTGAGCATAATAATTCAACAGAAAATTTAAAAACGTTGTATATAAAAAGTTATTTTTATCTTGTAGTTATTAATAATACCATTGTATGTCAATATTATTTTTTCGGGTAATTGAAATTTATGGCAACAATTTCGATTGGGGAAAGCAATGTTGCCATGCCAATTATAGTTTTGTTAACTGTCATTCCATTTTCATATATGCATAGCTTTTGTCCTTACCTTGAATTACATAATGTCAACATGCAATGCATTAGGTTGTTATTTAGCATTAGTAATTAGGTTCATTCGTATAATTATAAAAGTTTTCTTGTGAAAAACGCTTTCCTTCAAAATTTTTTTCAATGATCTTGAGTTTCAGTTGAACATTAAACGACTTTAAATTCAAATTAAAACAGAGGAAATATTTCATACTAAAAAACCTGTTATTAAATCTATCTTATAATTTTTAATTTATTTTCAAATAAATAATAAAATCATATACATTCGTGTAAATGTTCATACCCTAGTTCCTGTAAATTTTCAAGGGTATAAATGATAACAGCTAAGAAAAATAACGTATATATTATCATAACAAATACCGATTTTTTACATCGTTGATTTTCATGTTTTATATATGAATACTGTGAATTGAAAGATCAAGAGAAATCTTATACAATAGCCGGAAATACATGAGACTTGCTTGGTATTTCATGTCTTAGTAAAAATAGCATAATTATCATGCATTAATGAACATATTTCGTTTAATTATCATGTGTATTGGCAACATGATGCAATCACTCTAAAATATTGAGAATCGACTGAGAAATGACCCAGGAAATAGTGTAGAACTGAAAATAATGTCTGAGATAGATTTTGATGATCTTAAAAATCATCGTTTCAGTCATACGTTTGTGACCAGTGTCATCCCTAGACAAAATGCCGGTCCTAGACAGCGCCAAAATGCCGCCCCATTTTTATACAGTATTTTTTATCATCCTTTCATGACTCCAATATCTAATAAATGTGTTGTATGGATACATTACTAGCAAAATATATATCTACCACTAAATCTAATTGAAATGTCATCTCTACTACAATACACAATATTGCGATTCCACGGTTTTAGATACATTTAAAAATACACCTGACAACTTTCAAAACTCGCGAGTGACTGGCAAAAATATTTGGATAAATTAATTAGGTAAGTATATACCTACCTATAATTCAAATACAATTTGCAAATCTGCATGTGTCATTGCTGGTCATCAAAGACGTGACGTCCAAGGCCAACGGAAGTAAACTAGACATCGAAAACCCGATAAAAAATTCAGTCCTGTTAAACCTTTTATGTTTCCAACCAGTGAGCTGAATTATTTAATGGAAGATATGTCCGTTATTACTAAGTTATGTAGGTACCTATCTAATGATTATTCTACACCTAATGATCATTCTCGATTTGCCGCCCTTCGAGTAACTGCCGCCCCCAAGCGATGCTCAATCTGCCTATCCCCACGGGACGTCACTGTTTGTGACTAATTTTAGTACATTATAAGCATTGAAATGACATTGAAACACTAAATAATTGACCTGTCTTACGAGATTAGGCCGGAACCGGCTTCTGTTGATCTTATGGTAAGAGTTAGCTCTGCGACGTTTTAAGTCAAAGTGCCGTCCTTAGGCAGACTTAGAATGCTGTCCCCATTAATTTTTAGTGTAAAATTTTATTCCAAATTATTTTGTGCATAGGTACCTACTTATTGTTGGTAAACTTAACAGACAAATGCAACAAAAATTTTGAAAAAATATTCTACGTACACATGGTCTACGGAAGATTTGAGCATTTCCACGAAATCTACTCTCAATTAGCGACGGTTTTAGATACGTAGAGGTCTGAGCATTCGTTTTTTCATTGGTTCATTGTCATTCATACGGTGCGCATGACCTAGCCATCGCAGTCTCCCAATCTTAATTGATTTAACTGCGCTGCAATCTTCTTACAGCCTGTAGAGCTCAGCATATATATTCTCCTCCAATTTGTGCCGTCCCTGATCGGTCCATATATACGGCGGAGAATTTCTCTTTCAAAAATGTTCAGGGCTCGTTCATTTCGCAGAGTTAATGTCCAGGTTTCCGATGCGTACGTGAGCACTGGTTTTACAATTAGTGTATTGTAAAGAATGTTTTTAGTTCGGCGAGATAGTATGCAATCGAATGTTAGCTAACCAAAATTCTAAGAAGGTCACATAGCTCACAATAATATATCTAAAAATAATGATCTTTAAAAAAGCAATGAATAGACTATTGATAATGTGTTTTGTAACGTCCCTACATATACATAATAATATATTCAATTATGTCATATTAAAACAGTATGCTATCTAAATGATTGTCTATTGTTACATCCATTTTGTAGCGCATTATAAAGAAAAACTCATTAACTTTTTCATGCTTAATAATTAGAGTGAAAGTGTTCGCATACTTACGATAGTATGTTGCATCAGTTACTGGCTTAATAATAAACTAGTGACACAGTAACTATGTACTTACCAACTTGCATTACAATTTGACTTTTCAATGAAAATCCAAACACACGTAGTGATAGAATATATACGTTTTATTGTATATCGAACGTGGTCTTGCTATAGTTTGATTTATTAGACTTGCGGTTAAGATTTCCGGATAGTAATTTCCAAATATTATACAGAATTGGATTGAAAATTATTATTGAATTAAATTTATGTTGTAATATGTAGGTAATAATGTATTATATAGAAAATAATAATACAAACTTATTGTATTTTCATATTATGTAACTAATACGAGTTATTGAAAGCCAATGGTATAATACTCGATAAGTCAATCCAACTATTGGTATATGTATGCCGATGATATTGATGTCATTTATATTTCTCCGTGCCCAGAAGCCCACACACGGGCATATATTTCTATTAAGTCAGCTGCTGCAGATAAACGAAAGTAAAACAAAATACATCCAGTTCTCCACACTGCAATATATGATAATAACAACCGTATCATTGGCGGCGATGCTTTTGAAACTGTGAAACAATTAATTTGTTTATCTAGAGTCCCTTGTCACAAAAACTAATAACACAAGCGACGAAATAAATCGCCGGATCATCCCGCCAACAGTTAATATTTTGGCCTCTAAAAGCTTCTGAAGATCAAGGCAATCTCAAGGAAATCCAAAAGAACCCTATATAAAACTCCCCTGCACCTAGTATTAACGTATGCATCAGAATGCTGGATTTCTTTGAGAGGATAGTTTTGGGAAGAATCCTTGGGGCTGTTCAAGAAAGTGACTTTTAGACGTCAAGGTATAATGAGGAACTGTACACACTTTATGGGGGCAAAATGATCACGTGGTATATGAAAATGCAGAGACTGCGCTGGATTGGCCAGGTGCATAGAATTCCGGAAGATATACCAGCAATACGGGCTATGTACGCTCTCCCTGAGGGCAAGTGAGACCTGGATGGCCAAAATTGAAATGGCTGGACTGCGCCACATGAAAGCAACTGGAGAGCATCAGCGGAGAGTAGTCCAAGATAGAAGACGTTTTTGAAGGAGATCAAGTTCCAACAAGGATTGAAGTTCCATAATATAATTACTACTTCTCTTCAAATTAAACCTTAATTATGCCCAGCTATCATTACCACATGTTGTCGAGGATTGTTAAGATATCTTTTTACCAATCACTCTACTTACATTCTACGTGACGTTTCGTTTCCCATAGTCTTCTTCTTATCATTACATCTTCTAACGGAGGTCGGTCACCATCGGGACAATCTTTGCTTCATCATCTGCTACCCGTAACAGTTTGGTGGAACTAAATTCTTACCGATCACATAGATTATCAAGGCACAATATGCGTTGTCGTCTTTTCTTATAATAACCGTTGATCTTTTCTTGAATAGCAAATTGGAGAATGCTCTACTTTTTTCCTCTCAAAATGTATCCGAGTTACCATGGTTTTATAGTTTTAATTATATGTAAAAGTTCTTAGTCCTTTGCCATTCGATTAATAATGTCAACACTTGTCTTCAGTCAATCAGTCCAAGGAATTTTTAGAATATGTTTTACAACCACATCTTGAAAGTTTTAACTGTCCGTAATACACCCACGGTGGCCATCGGCTTAAGCTTTGGACTATCACGCCGTGGGTCCCAGGTTCGAATCCTGGGTCTGGCAAGTACACATATTGTTTTTAAATTTGTGTCAGGGTATGGGCCTAATAGGTTGAGCAAGTCGCTGACATCCATTTCTCGTAAAAACAAAATCTGTTAATACAAACCTCTACTCTGTGGAGGCACATATGATCCTATTAGGATCGGACATGGTCGAAAAAAAAATATATATTCAATTTTAACGTCCAAAATCCCAGGTCAGGTAAAATTTACATGTTACTTTTGGACCCATAGTATGAATCTAATACGTTGAGCAAGTGGCTAACATCTGTTTCTTGTCAAAACCAAAATCTGTTAATACAATCTCTACATACGACTTCGTAAGATCGAACATGAAATTTTTTTTAACTTAAGTTATATACATGGCATAGCAGCCTCAGACTTGGGTAACAGCTTCTGAGACAATCATCATAAAAAGATATTACGCCTGACATAGAAATGTCAAATTCCATGCTACGCCCGATTAAGACCAGGTACGGTGCGAGTTGGATGTAGTTTGGTGGGGTCATTAACTTCAGTTGTCTTCAGATTTCAGGTATTTTAACTTTGCTAATTGCATACTTTAACAATAAACTACAGTATTTAGCTATTCTATCATAATTTAATAATACTACGTTATTTCATTATAACTGTCAATTAAAAAGATTAAAATCGTTCTATAATTATAAATTAAATCGTTATCAACTTCACTGTGTTGATAATGATAATACTATGATATTATACAATAAAGTTTTACTCGGCCCAGTCGACTGTCTTCGTTCTCCTCAACCGAGTCACTTGCTACGGTTAACCTTGAACTTAGCGCTACATTTTCTACAAGGTAACCATATTGTTTGAAATACAACAATGAACGTTGCATAGTAATACTATTACAGTTTGATTTTAATTGGGTGATCGATTGCCCGTTTGGATTTCTTAATACCAAATTATTTTTCTCTGATTGTGTAATGAGATTAAATTATAATAATCCAGGTGCGTTTTATTGCATTGTAAGTATATATGTACAGCAAACTATTACAGTTTACTTAACAAATGTTAGGCTAAACACTATATAATTTTTTTTTTATGTATATTATATATTTGTGCTAACTCCAGCTAGAAAGTTCCAAATTATATTATGTGTCTCCCGAGTAGGTACGCAATAATTTAGTATCCGATCAATGTTCAAACTGTAAACACAGATGCACAATGTACATGGTGATTTAATGATAATATGTATGTGTGGACTTACCAACTACATAAGGTGAGTACCCGGGGTTCCCCAGTTCACCATATCTACCCCAAATATAGTGCATTATTTAATTATCCACAAATACAGGGGTAGTCAACCTGGTCCCTACCACCTACTAGTGGGCGTTCCAGCTTTCATGGTGGGCGGTAGGGGTTTAAAAACATTTTCATTATGCATCAGCCATCTCATTAATTAAATGCAATTTCATCAGTATAATTGAAAAGATAGATTTAACAATAGTAAGTTATTTTAAGTTATTTTAAGTTATTTTAAGTCTGACATAAAGTATTTGGTAAGTAATTAATATTATATGCTTTAACTTGCTGTAACTCTGCTTTATAAATTTTATAAAGTAAAGTTACTTCCGTATTTTATAAATCACCTTTACTGTGGAACCGGTGGGCCATAATCCCAGTATTGTGGCATCACCAGGAATCAACGTTGGACCCGAACAAGAAACCAGCTTCTGGCACAATGGACTACGAGGGCTATAATTTATTAAATCAATATAATATTATATCGGTTATATTTATTTGCTTGTGTGTTTTTTTTATTTTGTATTAGTTTATAAAATGAATATAATATGTATGAAATGTCTTTATAAAATTTTAGATATGTAAAACCGGTATTTCGGTATCGATAAATACTGGAATCCCGGTTTTAAAATACCGGTAATACAATCCCTAATTTTATTATACATTAGTGATTTTAAGATAAATTGGGTAAAAGAAAAGATTACAATTTGAATGATTAATTGAATCATTACTCATCTCTCTTTGATAGAAGGCATAGCTTTAAAACCTGATCCGTTTTTTCATACAGTTCAAAATTTATTATCACAGGTTGTTTTTTGTGAAATACTTCCTATTAATTTGATTTATATTGTGGTCTATATTTTATTTTTTCTCTATTTTGGAAACGGATACGATAATAATTCTTTTACTGTTAGCGTAGGTTGAATAATTTAAATAAAAATAGTTTAATTATATTATTATTTTGTAAGATCCGGGGTTATAGTGTAGATAATTTTGTATTTATTTAAAAGCACTTATCGTACAAATATTTATGATGTAGGGATATATATATATATCATCATCATCAGCCGGGGTCTATCCACTGCTGGATGAAGGCCTCCCCAAGCTTTCTCCAACTCGCTCGGTCCTGTGTCGTTCGCTGCCACGTATTTCCGCCTAACTTTACCAGTTCGTCAATCCAGCGGCTTTTAGGGCGACCTTGTGGCCGTTTCGTACCCCTTGGGTACCACTGGATGACGGCATTTGTCCAGTGGATATATATTATGTTTATATATTCTGACTATCAATCACTAGTTTAAAAATGTAATATTAATTAAATAAACAGATGCAAATGGTTATTGTTATTTTGTTTTTGGTTTTGAAACGATTTAAACTAAGTATACCGTATTGGTATTTATTTTTCTATGAGGATTCATTATCAACTAAGTGAATAATACACATAATCCCGAGAGATCTAAGCTGATTTAAATTGAAGGATGATGACTAATATTCGTGTGACGGTAACACGTCTCAGATAGTGTGGCATGTCATCAACGATTGCCCAATATCAGAAAAGAAGCTATGTACTCTCAGAGCTCTGTGCAGATAACATGAATATGAAATCAACCTCCAAACATCTCATAAATACTAGAAGAATACTACACAAAACTTAAAAAATAAAGATTAAATTAATGTTAGATGGACATAAAAAATTATTATTAAATTAAATTATTATGTGTCATCAGTCCTCAGGCCTCCACGTCCCTAAACATGCCAGTGGTGACACCATATCTTCTACGCTACTTCCATGGCAAATACCTATCAAGAATACGTCTACTAAACATATAAACCGGGTTTTAGACGCTGGCATTCCAAGACCTTTACATACATTTAGCTAAACCGGAGGATATTGCGTGGATGCCTTACCAGCCACAATGTGACTGTGGCTTTTTATATAATTTTTTTTTAAATATAATCAGGTGGCAGTATCACCTGTCAACATTATTCTCTATGTATGTGTGTGTGTGTCTCTCTCTCTCTCTCATAATATGTTTACGAGCATATTCTGTCTTTGTTCTGGTGTTTCAGACTTAATTGTTTGTCTATGAACTGCTGCATCAATTTGGCTGAGTATTAGTAAAGTCTCCCAACTTTTCCGAGCACGCTATCGCTGAACTCGTTCATTGTCAAACGGCGACTTTTAGCTGATAGTCATCATCCATAATATGTACATGTATTGATTGATTGTGTATGTTGCCTAAGGTTATAAGTAGGTTATAAATAACACTCAATCCATTCTAATCACTTAATATACTATTACCGCACTGCGAGCATCTGTCAAACTATTATAAGAGTATCACTTGTTTTCATTCACGACCCATTTAAAAAAACGATTCCTCTGATTTTTCAAATTTAAAATTTGCTTTTATCCGACGTGTATGTTTAATACGTATTTTAACATGTTTTTGCATGCGTTCCAGATAATTCAAGACAAATATCGTGAGGTTGCTGCCAAAAGTTGGGAAGTCGATAATTTTATTTATGTTTTTAGAGTTAACAACGGATTATAAGTATATATATAAATATGTACTTATACTACTACTATTTCACCATGTTTGATCCTGAGATGGTTATATGGACATCCACAGAGTGAAGGTTTTATTAACAAATTTTTTACGAGAAATGGATGTTAGCCATTTGCTCAAGCTATTTGGTCCATAATCTGACTCAAATACAAATAAAAAAAAACTATATAAAAGTATTTTCCAGACACAGTATTCGAATCTGGGACCCACGACGCTATAGGCCGACGTTTAAATCGCGCATATGGTCGTGTGGCCATATATTAAAGAAAGTCCAACCTATTTGGGTCATATACTCGCATAAATAGTACTGACATAAAATTCATGTCTAAATAAAACACGGTCGGTTCTTGTCGGCTTACACTTCACGGGAAGCCAGCAGCAAATAAATCTTGAAAATTGCCGATATACTGAATTATTAGTTAGGTTAGGTTTTCATTCTTGAATTCATGAAGTTAGCCAAATCAGCTATGAAAATTGAATTAATGTTCATAAATTGAATCTAATAAAATTGGAGACCGTATAGTAAACGGTCATCTCTTTCCGATAAGAAAGCTCACGGCGAACGGTGAAATGCTTTACGTACAATTTACATGTAAACATGTTCAATTAATACGTATTCTCCCTCTTATATATTATATTTTAACATGTTTTTGCATGCGGTACAGATAATTCAAGACAAATATATAAGGTGATTTTGTTTTCTAATATATTTTTATTTTTTCAGCATTTTTATGAATATATATAGGTATATAATATATTTTAAAACTACATATTATACAATTTCTTTACATCAATTAAATTCGAATGACAAACAATGAAATGTCTTGAACATTAATATTACTGATCGAAGGTTTCACAACATGCCACTTAGCGTCAAATACATTTCGTTGTAAGTGTTTACTAATCATTCACAGAGAAATCAAAGTCATTGCAGTTTTCAGTATGCCACGTTAATATATCACATTATTGTGAAGGCTGTATTTCAATATAATATTCCACGCCTATAGCTGGAATGACAGGGCGAATTTATAAATAAAGTTGTTGTGCTTACTAAAAAAATAATTTATTCCATAACAAATTGTTTATTGTATATTATACTATATGCCTTTAACGGTATATATTTATTAAAAAATATGGCGTATATTAAGGTGATTTAATTAGTATAGCAGTGATTCCCAACCAGTAGCGAAGGATGGAGATAGGCTGTTAATATCAGACATAAATAGTGCACACTAAACTTTGTCAGTCAAACGTATTTTTTTCCTTGAACTTTTGCTACAATGTGTAGATAGTGTTTGTTAGTTTTTAAAATTCGATTAAACCCTGCCTAATTTAAGCCATAGTGGATAACAATAAAAAAATATTCATTTATCTATTAAATATATAAAATTTTGCCCTTAAAAAAAACATAATTTTATCGATTATGGTTTATTTGGACTTAATGAATTAAAAAAAAAAAAAAACAAGATCATCTGTAATAATATGTATTCATAATTCAACGAAAACAAATAAGTATAATGGATACGGTCTCCACTATTGTTGTCAAATCGCCTATAGCATACCTATACTATTATGGTTTGGTTTAGGCAGGGTTTAATTGAATTTTAAAAACTAACCAGCGCCATCTGCAAATTGTATTCTTAGCTCAATGAAAACATATAAGTATGACAAATTTAGGTGTGCAATATTTATATAAATTATTAACAGCCTACCTCTACCCCTCGCCACTGTTCCCAACCAAGCTTCCGCATAACAAAAGTCCACAAAAACCTGCAAATAAGGTTAGAGCATTTTGTTAGTATAGTAGAGAAGGTTTTTTTTTTATATTATTAATAAATTAGAGACACGAAATTTCCATATATAAATTATAGCATAATAGATCCTACTACGGTAGCGATAACATAAAAATATAGAAAAGAAAAATATAAAAAGAATATTGAATAATTTTAAACAAAAAGTAACATATTTTCTCTGCTTGGACTCAAAGTATGGACCTAATAGGTTGAGCATGTGGCTAACATCCATTTGTCGTAAGAACATCATCTGTAATACAACCCGTACTCTGTACTACACACGCTGATTATCGCAGTTTATGTTTTTCCATATTCCTTTTACCTTCATACTTACTTAATATGATTCTATTAGGTGATTGATTGTCTTCTATTTTAGAACACTATTTTCTAAATGGTTAAAACTAATACCCTCGTCAATATATCACTTTCAAAGAATCTGCTTGTAAACCTAGTCCGGAAATTTGTATGCATGCGGTTAGCTGTATCACAGTTCATTGTAAGGTACTGTATCGAATATAGATGGCCGTACAATATTGAGCTCAAATACGTAATAAAAACTACCGGAATACAAGGACATGACAGAATAAAATAGGTTGTAAGTAGGGATTACAATCCCGAGCTATTTTCGATACCTATGAATCCCAGGATTGATAAACATAATCCCGAAACTTTCGGGATTGATTTTTATGGAAAATAAAATAAAAACGAAAATATAATAGAAAAAATACTTTTAAAAACAAATAATTACATTAGAAATAGTTTGAATGAAGTTTGATTTATACCCATGTGTAAGTTTCCGATTCATTTAATTTTTCACATAAATTAATAAAGTTGAGAAAGATTGGAAAAAAACAATGCTTCGCACTATTAACAAAGTAATTCCACCATGAACTCATACGTTTTATACGGCAGTTTCATATTTGGCTGACTAATTAGATTTATGAAGCGGAAATGCCATAAGTACACCATGATTTACTTTACTATTTTAAATCTCGCTAACCCATTCTTTAAGTCTTTACTATCAGAAACATCAATCTCATATAAAGTTTACATTATTATTTGTATTACAATATTATTTACTCCATTAAACTTACGTACCTACTTCCAAGATTGACCGTATACAATATTAACAATAAATGTTTTAAATAGTATAAATTATACTTGACTTATTCTTAACCGATTTTATCAATGTTATTTGTAAATATAAAACTTTTATATTAACAATGGAAAAAATGCCAATCCCGGGATTGTCAAATTGTAATCCCGAAATCCCGGGATCAGAATTTTGGCTCGGGATTGGATTCCCTAGTTGTAAGTAAATTAGAAATACGCTAATAATAAAATTTTGATAGGTCTTTATAAGTATCAAGTCATACTTATCAAATATATGATAATAATGCTAGTTAGTGTCAGATATTTGTTACAATTTAATATATAATTAATGTTTTTATTTAATCTAACACAATTGGAAAATTACTGCCTGCAATGTGTCATGAACAAAGTGTTATTGTTTTTTTTTAATCTGAATCCTATACGAGCATTTATTTTCTTTAAGACATTTTACGATAAACTGTAATACTACGTACAATTTACATGTAACCCTTGTCAACATGTCTATTAAGTAAAATACAAAAATATAAACTTAAATTTATGTTTGTTTCTAGAATATCATGCGCTTTATTTGTAAATGCATAATTCAGTCGCGTTCTAACATGTTATCATTTAGCCAGTGCACTTGATTTGTAAAAAATCGTATTGAAATTATTGCACCGGCTGTGGGGTACTTGGATAAAATATATCGCCTACGTTTAATACCTTATAATGTGGCATATTCATGTCATCTATATTGAACAACGTTTATCAATCATATTAAAATACATTGATTAATACAAACTTTCTTATATTATGCAGTTAGAGTCAATTATAGGATTATATTTTATAGAAGCGAAGCTAAAAATAAAATGATTAGTGTTAATAACTCAATTAACTTGTTGCTTACATCACAGATTAGGTCGTAGCTTTCCACTTCTTCTTCGATGGCGCTACAGCTCAAGTCGAGCCCTGGCCTCCTCCACCGCCGTCCTCCAGCCGGAACGGTCCTCCGCACGTCTTCTCCAGTTCCTGATTTTTAGCAGCTGGTTGGCATCTTTTGTAATGTTATCACCCCATCGTGTGCGTGGCTTTCCCACTGGCCGTTCCCCCCCCCCCCCTGAGTTTCCTTCGAGGATCTTCTTCGGTATCCGTGACTCAGGTGACATGGCCTGCCCAGTTTAGCTTCTGGAGTTTTATGAAGGTGGAGAGTTTTGAATCTTGGTATAAGCGGTATAGTTCCGTGTTGTACCTAATTCTCCACTCCCCACCATCATTCATAGGTCCGTATATCCGCTTTACACTTATCATCTGAGATTTATTTTCAGGATAAAGATAATACGTAGGGTTACTGCCAAAAGTCAGTAAGTCTCGAAATCATGTTATGGACCAATTACAATTTGAAGTTTGATGCCCTCAAAAATCAGACATAATGTTAATTTCTTTCATGATGTGCTTAATTTTTTTCTAGCATACATGTATAATATATACACACATAATCTGTTGTTAAATCTAAATACCTAAATTATCGACTTATCAACTCCAGTCTCCTATTAGTGTCCCAAGTCTTTAAAAAGTTTTTCAATTGTTAAAATTAACAATCACTTAAAAGTTTTAAATGTATTTATAAATAATACATTCAATGCTGTTAATAATAATATTTTTCTACAGTTACCGAATCAACCTCACTAAAAACAAAAAAAAAATACAAAATTATTTGTATGACTTCCTCAACTAAAGATTATTAAATATCTTTGCAGTTGAAGATTATTATATTAGTAGAGGATTAAAAATAATTAATAATACGGATTCCACGTATCTTTCTATTTAGAATTATTCTAATCAAAATATTGTAGTTTTGAAGAAAAGTGGTTTTGTGAATCACTAAAAAACCCAGAAAAAACTCCGAGGTTCAAATCCTGGGTCTGGCAAGTACGCATATTGTTTTTCAATTTGTGTATGAGTCAGAGTATAGACCTAATAGGTTGAGCAAGTGGCTGACATCCATTTCTCGTAAAAACAAAATCTGTCAATAAAAACCTGCACTCTGTGGAGGCCCATATGATCTTATTAGAATCGGACATGGTCGGGAGAAGAAGAAAAAACCCTACCATTACTTTTGAATATATATAATTTGAAAACACCCCAGACTCTACTTGCTCCAACTCAATCAATCACCAACTTTCTCATATGCCCGTGGCTTAATTGGTTGAACCACATTAGCGCGATTCCAGCGGGTTCAAATCCCGTCGGACGACGTACTTTTTTCAAAAAAAAAAATTGAATTTAAAAATATATAAATAAAATAAATGAATTTAATATATTTTTTTTTTAATAATTCACGAATATTTATTTTTCTACGAGAGCAATATTTCACGAACCGGAGCTGAGCTCCGATGCGCTCCGCTCTATTTCAAGCCCTGCAGCTTAACTATTATTTTTAACAAGCAATAACTAATGCATTGTGAATTATGTTTTTTAATAATATTATTGATTATTTTCAAACTGAAGCCCCTCGGTATCAGATTGGTTTTTAGTAGTTGGCGGACATTGAAGTAATTCCGCTGTTGTAAATTTTGTTTACAACTGTTATTGGCTTATATTGTAGATAAATACCAGTTATTGGTAACCTCTTATAATGGTGCCATATATATATCGGCATAAAAACACACTTACTTACTAATTAAATTAAATATGTTATCTGTATATCGATATACCTAGTATTGTTTTACATTTTTATCACTACATCATCGACAAAAACGTAATAATATTACTTTACTTAGATGTTGAACGCTTAAATAAAATAATATATTATAATATTTATTGGAGCATACATTTATATATGTACATATAAAATATAGTGCAATATATCGTTATAAATAATATAATGCTCTAAGTCACTACATTCACGTGCATTGATCAAACAAATATACGATTATGATACACATGCTGACCTAGAGGCCATACATAGACTGAAACCTATGGTTTTGAACTGAGTGCCATAAACTCACTTGTGATTTGTGTTCATGGAAATTATAGAGCTTTTTATATATATTCCAAAATACAGGACATGCATGATTCGTAAATATACAAACCCTTATGAGTCGTGCGAAGTAACGATTGCCAAACGTCTTATAAACCTGTTTCTATATGAGTCGTCTAATTACAAAAAACTACAAGTCCACAATTCGATATTTGCGGGAAACAAAGTTTTTATGTTTCAAGCTTTAATTATTTGTTTTCGCGTGAGATTATTTTTTCCGTTGTATTCTATATCAAAATGAGAACCAAATGGCAATTTGTTTCAGCCGATAAACTCTTAAATGTAATAAATACAGGCAAAATAAAATTGGACGTAGCGCTACTTGTACCTTACTTTATAATTTATTCCGCACATATAAGGCACATATTTCCGTGGCACTGTCATGAGTTTACCGGATGCTACAGCATTTGAGACGCCATTTCCAATATTAAACTTTCCCTTATTGGTTGACTTAAACACGCGCGAAATCAACTATGCTTTAAATAATATGAAACACGGACTTGGCGCTTTTTGTATTGTGTATTTGTGTTTTCTTTAAATGTATTAATACATGTTAAATTCAGTATTTTAATACATTTAACCACCTTTAAAAATCCACACATGAAGGTTATCAGAAGACGTATGGTTACAATTATTTATATTTATATAATAACAAATATTAAAGTTAAAATATCAATGTTGATTTTAAAAAACGTTTAAGTAACTTAACAACGTAAAGCAGACAGTTGCATATCACTTTCAAACTGCATTTGGCGATTGCATTTCTTGCTGCAAAGGCCGGCCGGTGCATTAAAACCACCGTTGCACCGATCGATCTAAGTAATAAGTTGGTACAAACTTTACTCTGGAATGCAGATATTAGGTAATTATTTCTCCGATACCAAACAATACAACAATAACATTGCATTTCAAAATAACTGCCACTATGGTCACACATTACAAAAGGTTAAAATTTAAAATCACCATCAAAAGTAATAAGGTTCTTTATCGATTTAAATTCTTTGTCTTGTATTACCATAACATAAAAATCATTGTCCTCAATATTTGGTATTTCCCAACATTATTATTAATTTTTCAAGTTATAACAGAATCATCACCACGAATATAATAAAATAATAAGATATGAAGCAACGTAATGTATATTTGGACTAGATTCCACTCATCTTTTTATAATATTTTATTATTTTTAAATTTTCAAAATTATTTATTTAAAATAGCTAGTATTACATTTCGTTTTCTCGTTAAATACTGGGCACAATATATTTAAGTATTGAGTCAGCTATGATTTCACGATTCTGCTACTATTCAACGGTGTTGATGTTTACTAAACGCCTGTCACATAAATAGCAAAAAACACCTTAAAAATCAAAAATTAATTATGGATATTTTTTTAAATGGAAAAAATGTTACGTAGCCCAAAAAACCCAAACGGAAAGAGTCATGCGTATACAAAACGGGACGTGCGATATAGGGGATAATACAAACATAGACTCTTTCGAATCAATCTGCCCGCATTACACTCCGTTTTAATGGAGCATATCACGAGGCCCTACGTTTTATATGAAGCATCAGCAGTTTTTACGCCCGGTAATGTCTTAGAAGCAGATACCCAAGGCTAAAGTGGGGATAGTTGAACTATTAGCATGGAAACAAGGACCAAGTCCGTATGTTTGACTAAATGAGCCTTTTCGCGCTGTCGTTTATCACTACATATAATAGACGTCGTTTTTAATTCACTATTGAGCTGTCATTGATTATTTTTTACTCGTCCTATAAATTGTCACAAAAAGGTTATAGCAGTAGAATGAAGTCCTCTGCAAATGAACCTGCTATACGAAGTCAGTTGTAACTTACTTAACCGTATGTATGCCACAAGCGCGTTTACGCACTCTACAAATTCGTGCATGCATGGCCGGCCATATAAAATGAGCGAATATACACGCTGTACGTACACTCACTACACTCGCCGTCGTCAATTGTTTTAAATATATTATACACAATATACTACCATCTTTTGTATTCATGGTGACATTCTTAACCGATATACAAGTCTTTGTGATGTACTTTAAATATATTTCTAAACAATGATGTTTCTAAGATTTTATTTTTTCATAGAAATTTGTGGGCTGCCAGGTACCACCATTCTAATACCTCTCGGCATTTAAAGGAAACCGTCTTGTTTGTGCTTCAGATATTCATATTTTGGTTCTATCTATATAGAAAAAGGAATTTTCAATATCTTTGATATTTACACATAACTATGAGAGCACCTACTATTTGAACGAACACACTATTTATTTTAATGAGGCAAAAGAACAAAACATTCACACTTAATACTGTATTGGTACCCAGTTATATGGTTTCTAAGCCGAGATAGTATTTTAATATAAACATTTAGAATATGGAATAAAATGATTTATCATGCTTTCATCGATAAGGTGTATTGGTATAAAAAAAAATATCGTAATAGTAGGCAATAAAATCAGAACAATAACAAACGACAAAATTATTGCCATTACATAACCTTACCAAAGACAGAAAATTAACATTATGAGGGCGTTATAAGCAAAATTGTTTAAGTATACCTACCATAGATATAAACAAAAGAAAATAATGTTCGCAATTTGAAATTTGCTCCACTCCCCAACGCATTTTGTGTCAGTTCCCTATCTATAAATCAGTAGGTAGTTAAACGTCTATGACTTAAATTCTTTGTTGTCTGAGAGGCGTTTCGAATCGCGGCGATTTTTACAACTGCCTTATTGATCTAAATTTCTCAGCCCAAGAATATTATAATAATATGGGTAGGCAGATATATTTTGCACGTCAAACGCAAGGCTGCAATATCTATTAAACCTCTAATTAAAAATAACAAATTTTATCGATTTTAAGCCGTGAAACGTTTTGTAAATTTATGGGATATTTATGTAATTTTATTAATACATTCAATTGGTTAACAATATTTATAGAATTTGTGTCGTTGGTATGCGAAATATGTTAGATACAAATAACAATATTAACTTTAATAACTTTCTAAATGTTTAAGTTATCTATATAATTAATTACATCAAATGTATTAATAATAATTACAAGATAAAAAGAACTTTTATAAACAACATTTATAAATTTTCTGTTGAATCATAATATAAACTTGACTTGACTAGCTTAAACGATCAAAAAAAATTGTACTTGATAGAAATACTGAATAAATATAGAGTACTGAAATGTCATTTTGACATTTTATATTGATTTCCATAGTAACGCACGTATATATTAGTAATTTAGTTGCTACGACTACCCCTAGCAACCAATAATAGTGTTTTACTTTTCATGGATTTCTTTCGAAATAACTTTTCATACAAAACAGAATTAACTGAAAATGAATTCAATTCTGCTTAAAGATGGCTAAAAATATTAAAAGAATGCATTGGCATCGTGTTCTAATATTCTAAAAGTTTCAAATATCTATCTAGTCGGGAAGTTAGTTAAAAATCGATTGCAAGATTTGTACTGGATAAACAACCACCAGACAAACAAGAATACGACCTAATAAAAACGTTATAAAATACACTGTCATTATCACCATCATAAGTCTGAATCTATTCACTGCTGGATTAAGGCCTCTCCAAGCTGATTCCACTTCTCTCGGTCCTGTGCATTGCATCGCCACGTACTTCCGCAGAACTTTATCATTTCATCTATCTAGCGGCCTCTAGGTCTACCTTGCGTATGTTTTGTACCTCTTGGGTACCACTGGATGACTAGATTTGTCCAGAAATTGTCCCTTCTTTGAGCAGTATCTAGCCCATTTTTTGTGAACTATATTACATCGCAAAAAATACACTGTATGCATGTCATATTGTTAAGAGAATTAATCAAACAAATATTTTTGATTTATATAAGACCATTTAATCAATACCAAATTTAATACAATTAATACAATGTCTTTCCAAGACCAATTGTAAATTAACACCATTATAGCCATAAAACAAATCTTCAACATTTATTGTATTACTAATAATTATTAATATTTCCCAAATAATATTTCACACATTTGTGATGACCATTTTGTAAATGTAAAAAGACAATGAAAAATATCAATAGTACCTACAATAATTAATACAATAATTAAAAGTAATCTCTGGGAAGTCTATAACTCTAATATGAGAATAAAGGAATTCCGTTCATATAATGAATGGTTAGAATAAATACTTCCGTGGACCTCTAAACTAAAGAAAGCGAATGCCTTAAACAATATAAATGATACAAAGTTTTCATTTCACTTTTTATTTATTCACATTTTAATAATATGCTGTCCATTAATTTAGTATTTAATAAAATTACGACATCATACATTAATAAATAAGGTCACATATCAGCGAAGCTCGACCGAGATCACAAAATAAGTAAAATCAACAGTCCTGCACATCATTATGAGAGACGGGTTTCATAAAGTTCTTCCAGAATCCTTCCAACACAACTTCGAAGACAGCTTCTCAGTTGTTACGATGATTAGGTTTAAATTTTAACTATTATATTTCCCCGTAGCACTTTGACCTGTCATACTGACAAGAGATGGCGGTATTAAGATTTAAAAAATAATGCATTATTCATGAAGCATTGCAGAGAGTAATATTCTAATTTTATTAAAGTCAAGCAGACATTAATTTGATTTTTAGCAGTATCAAGTATATGATATTTGATACGTACGACTTGATACTTAAGAACAACTACCAATATTTTTAATTTACTTATCTATGTACATATTTTCTTCTGTCTTTACCTTGTATTCCGATGGCTTTTATAATGTATTTTTATCTGTTATATTTATACATGAATTTGATCTCAATACTATTTATACGATTATTCATTTCCAATACAATAATCTCACGATGAACTGTGGCCAACTGCATACGTACATATTTTCAGGCACGTATTACGATACCATTTATTCCAAAAAAGGTCTGGAGTCCACGACCCCTAAATTTTGGAGCAGGCCCCCAGACCAGGATCTTTGGCGGGCCCACCTACCTATCGCTAAGGGCAAGGGCATGCTGTGTAAAACTCCCACCTCCGCTCCCGTTATGTATATGCAGCCACGTCATACGCGGCCGGCTAACATAACCCTTACGTGTGCCAGATCAACGAATTTAAGCCCTCATTTTGTCCCGAGCAGAGCCGCACGGGACTGGTGATGCAACCTTGCACCGAAGTGCGAATACATGATGTTAATTTATATGGCAACTATCAGAGTGACTTTAATTTAAAGAGTCGCAAGGGGAGTCGAGAGTGTCCCGCTCCCCGTACGCTCTGGCAAATTCGGACCCGGGCAAACAACTCCGCTCGTTCGGGGCCCATAAGTGGACAGTCCCACAGGACGTGCTCTGCGTCCTGCTGGTTGTGTCCACATGAGCAACCCGACCCATGTCTTGCCAAACCAAACCCCTGTAGCTTGGCCGCAAAGTTTCCATGGCCAGTCATGAATTGACTAGTCCAGTGGGTCGGCACCAGTCTCCTCACCATGTGTCTCACCGAGACATCTGGAAAGTATAGAAAAGTCTGGCGGCCCTTAGGGGAGGCCACCCATCTCGCCTGCCATGCCGCATATGCGGTCTTGTAGACCAGCTCAGATACAGTCTTTCTGTAGCTCACGCCCTCCACTCAAGGACAAGGGCAGTGTGAGTACTGTTTTCCAAATTCAACACGGAAATTATCATTATCGAGTACCTATATCAATCACCATATCACATCAAATTGCAACGCACACCCACATATTTAAAATATTCAATAGCCATGAGGTAAAGTTTTTTGTACTATTAGAATAAATTTGTTATGTGTGTTTCTCACTTTACGCCTCATGGCAAGTGTACATGGCACTTTCTCACTT
The DNA here is from genome assembly GCF_057557595.1 of Rhyacophila brunnea. NCBI lineage: Eukaryota > Metazoa > Arthropoda > Insecta > Trichoptera > Rhyacophilidae > Rhyacophila > Rhyacophila brunnea. Next base: position 12,781,960 of record NW_028232893.1, on the reverse strand, counting down.
AGCTGGTCGACCCACCACGCCGGCCCCTTCTTATTTCCGAGCCCCCAGGCTAGCACCCTGTCAGCCCCCCCTTGTTAGGTGCACTGCTGGAGTCGTAACACATACTGTCCGAAAAGAATTTGTTTATTTACATTCAATTTTACTAAATTTGTCAACTAAGTATGTTCACCATTTTATAATACCTGTTTGTTATTCAAAATATGGAATCAAAAATCCAATACAACACAAATACTCATTTGTTAGTTAGCACCTATTTTCGTCCAAGGCAGTCAACTCGAATTAAAGGTAATTATGCAATTTGAGAATTGTTTTCGCGCCTAACTGAACTAATTGTACGTATTGTGATAAGAATGCTGTTAGCAGTACAAGTTTTTGCTATTGTAGAGTGCCTAGCCGTTCTCAAAGTTTTAAAAGCAAAACAAATCAAATTAACAAATAAACACAACTTATATTTTTGTAATAGATATCATTATGCTTCTGAGGTTGTTTCAAATATGTATCTTATATGGCGCCCCTCTTTATCTAGTACGTAAGGCACTGTACTCTCACCAGGGGGCTAATTCCCGATTATTTCTCAATATATTATACAGATTTCTCAAATATTTTGTGTTTATAATATGGACGTTTCACTTCTACTACGGCACTACTATTTCGCTACTTTGCTGCCATTGGGTCACATATCCTGTAGTAGTGCTAACAGTAAGATAATTGACGTATTTAATATGTGGTAAAGATGCTCCACATAAGATGGACAGCCAAACACACTAACTTATATAAATACTAGTGGTTGAGCTTTTTTAAGTGGACTGTAATTATTTAAGGGAAAATGAGGAGGTCTGATCTAGGGGTGGGGGCGATGGAACAGAGTGCCTGACACTGACCTTTGTAATGATGTATGATAGCTCCGTGGTCTGGTTTCAACTTTCACTCGAGTATCGTTGTTTTGGGTCACCCGGTTCGTATACTCCCGCACTTTGTGACACAGTTTTATGGATTATATGTGAGAGTGTATGAATGATGATGATAGATTCTGAATGAGTCTGTATCTATTGAGTCAATCACTTAAGCGACGGAAAGCTATTAGAAGCCCGCACTCGCCCGCTATCGAGATGCCACTCCATGGCCTGTGTAACACCGTCTCTCATGACCTGTAATTGCTTATTGTTGTCTGGTAACAATTACACTGGGAATTAGGATGTGGGTGAGGAGATAAGGAGTGGAATGGGAACATAAATGGCCTAACCAATTAGAAAAGTCTGGCATCAATGAACGTCTCTCGGCTAACGGCAAAAGACACGTTCTCTAATTTTATTATTCGGTCATATGGTAAAAAGAGATCTTAGCAATCTGGAGAGAAGAGTGATATTTGATGACATCTAAGGGAGGAAGGAGGTTGCGAGGGCGTGCGCCTTCTAGGTGGAGCAACATCATCAAGAAAGCGGCTGAATTAATAATGATAACAAGATCAATGAAGGATTGCTTTAGATGGAAGGGCATTGTGGGCAACGCCTGTAATTTCACTAATCACCATCCTCGATAATGAGGCAAATAATATAAACCTCTAATAAGAATCTAGTACCTATTACTCCTAAACCTTGCGTATATTAAATAAAAACAAACAAATTATTTAATAATTAGTCGCAGATACAAGACTGTCATGAATAGATTTGGATAAATATTGACGCCATCGTCATCTTAATTTAATTTAATTTAATTACAAATCTGGTTGTATTTCATTGACAGAATTTAAATTTTCGAATTGCCTGATAAAAATATAAGAGCATTCGCCAGGACAGCAAAAGATATAAGTACCTAAGTTTTAATCCCACTTACTTTTTTCGGGATTTTTTTTCTAATTCATATGTTTTTGATGTTTATCAAAATTATGTATTTTTGATAATAAAAATCTATCTTTAATAGAATTTTTTTCTTATATTCAGTAGATACCTAATATAGAATAAAAACATAATAATTTAATAAATAATTTGTAAAACATTATAATTTGTAATTTTTGCAGAAAAAGACTAAATATTCTTCTTTATTTTCTTTCGTATTTTTTTTTTACTTTAAAAATAATACGTCAATTAAAAGAAAATAGCTTCTCAAACTGGTCTTATCCTCAATTTGACCGGTCTACTATGGTGACTTGTTTCTATGGAAGGAAATTTCTCAGCTTTCAAAGGGTACGAGTATGATGTGTTTTATGGCGAGCAAGAATATCTCAACACATAATAGATACATAATAACAAAATTTTGGTAAGTTGCTCCTGTGATAGTCTCAGCAGAATTTTGAAAGATGCCACAATATACTTCCACATAACCAGTTTGGAGATCTGACAGGTGGTAGATGGAAAAGCAAACTAAGTATATATTTATTCATTAATAGAAATGTTTGAGAACTGCTGTATAAAGGCATGTTTTCGTTGCTAAAATGCTATTTCCAATTAGAAATTAAATGCCTAGGTGTGATTTAATAGTTCGATAAAAAACACTGACTCGGTGTTACGACCTTTAGGTAAATGGAAATTCGCCAGCCATTATATCTAGAAACAACAATATTATTTTATTTTCTTGCTGCAAGATAAACGATGAAAAATTACCAGGTCTAGATTAGTTAGTCTACCTTATCAATGCAATCGTTTATTTTATGATACTAACGTAAAACTTGGTATTAATGCCACAAAATGCGGCAATTCGTGGACAATGACCTAGGAAATGCCATATTTTGGTTTCACATGAGTTTTAATTTATATGCTAAAATATCAGTACTCTCTCACTCGTTTTAGGATATCACATTAGGGCCAAAACGGAGGGTTGGAGCGGACCTTTTTTTGAGTTGCTCCGCTCCGGGACCTAATCCTAAGTCCCGCTAGACAATATTTTCAGAATATTTTCAAAATATTTGTGCTGATAGACAATGTTTCTGATGTGTCGCAATTGTGTATGTTTAATAATAATAATTTCATTCTGGCAAACCAGCTCACTGTCAGATTTCTTTTTAAGGCTATACTTCAGTTGAGGAATGGTCTAAAAAGATCGTGGCTAGGCGTTGCGCGGATTGTGCAAATAACGCGTGCCGAACGAAATATAAATTGTCATAAAAATCCAACATGCGTCCATTTAATGTTATGTTTTATATTACTAATAATAATAGTATATTCATTGGCATGTTTTCTTTTTTAAGTACATACGTAAAGTTTTTTAGTCATCTTTACACGATTTAAGAATATTTTCATCCGACGCCATGACAAAACAAATCGACGTGCGCACACTTCTCTAACTGTCAGTATCCGATTGGTGAGTCCAGGCGACGAGTGAGAGATTTCATCGCACCTACTGTTGAATATTATTTGCCGTTTCACTGAAGTACGCTCTTAAGTTAGGTTAGGTGTATGGTGTATGTGTACCAAATTTCTTTTTAACATAACATTTATGTTTATTTTTGAAATAGAGAACTCACAAGGTGGACTTATTTTTAGAATAGAGAGAGGGGACTTTTACAATCTTTAAATTCAGATCACGATTTTTGAAAGATTTATGCAGCAAGGTTGAACTTACCTACTTCCAAATTAAATTGACTACTTAATAAAGGGGCTTGGTCACATTTTATTATTCTCTTTAATGATTGACAATGCTTTAGAATACTTTCAGTATTGTAAAAAGTTTGTATTTCAAAGGCTTTCCAACAATGTTCGTCTATTGTTTTTTCGACAACTACAAAATCAAACATTGAACCTGGACACGTATTGCCGGAACTTACTTGAAAGGGTGTCCGGAAACTTGTACGAATGCAGTTTGCCGTATCACACTTCACCGTGAAACGTTGTATTGGAAATATATGGCCGTATATTAATACTTTGGACGCTGAAGACGCACCTGGCGCGTAATGACCAGGCGGCCGATCGATGTAATTAACGTGCATTTTAAAGGTGGCTATTAAAACGCCCACGGTGGCCGCGCGGCATACGCGTTGGACTATCATGCCGTGGGTCCCAGGTTCGAATCCTGGGTCTGGCAAGTACACATATTGTTTTTCCATACTGTGTGAGTCAGGGTATGGACCTAATAGGTTGAGCAAGTGGCTGACATCCATTTCTCGTAAAAACAAAAATCTGTTAATACAAACCTCTACTCTGTGGAGGCCCATATGATCCTATTAGGATCGGACATGGTCGGAAATTAAAAAATTAAAAAATCATTATCTAGTCAGCAGCGAATGAGTTAGGGCCGTATAGTACTGACATAAAATTCATGTCTAAATAAAACATGGTTCTTGTCAGTTTACACTTTACAGAAGTCAGCAGGAAAAAAAAATGAAAATAGCCGATATAATGGATTATTTGTTAGGTTAGGTTAGGTTTTCATTCTTGAATTCATGAATTTTTCAAAATCAACTATGCAATTGAATTCATATTGAATCTAATAAAATTGGAGACCGTATAGTATACGGTCATCTCCTTCCAATAAGAAAGCTTACGGCGAACTGTACCACGGTGAAATGTTGTAAGTACGATTTACATGTAACCACTTGAAAGCCAGGCTGAGACCTGCAATGATTTAGCTTTTGGTAACCGAAAATTAACATCACCTATACAAACTACAGTGCACAAATCATACTAATCGGATTTCAGTACATTGCAGTAACCGTTATCATGAAAGTTTCTATGCTCTCATAGTACTGCCATCTTAAAACCAACAAGAATTATTCGTGGGCTACAATCGATATTCACCGTTTATAGGTAAATTTTAAGCTGCAGTAGTGTAGTGGATATAATGAAATTTCATGTATGATATCACTCACTACTAGGTATTTAAATCACGGGATCAAAAATTTGGCTCGGGATTGGATTCCCTACGAAAATAATTATAATGTTCTTTTTTTGTAAATTTGATAACGTTTACATTTGAAACAATGCAAATGGTAGTTAGAAATCATTTTTTGCAAAAAAAATATGCTGTTAAACTCTAATAGTAATTTCAGTAATTAACTCCCGTTTTTCTATAAAAAATCTACTATTAATGACGCGACAGGAAGCATTTTTTTAAAACTGCAGTAAATATTAGCAAGATTTGTTTTTCATAATTAAAATTCAATCATTAAAAACGCATGAACAACTCGAATTTCTTTAGTATTACAAAAACACTGCATATTTCCTTTTTTATATTTAAAAGTAACCTTCAATAATGTTTTTGTGCTTTGTTTTGAAATTGATATGATATAAAAAAACAATTAATTTAGTATTCATACAATTAGTCTAATCTCTAACACTAAGTACGTTATGTAAGAAACAACAATTGTTACATGATTTCCTACAATTATCTAAAACGTGAATTTCCTGAATAATTATTTTGTTTTTTCTGTTCTTGTCTTCTTTGCCCCAAATTAGTGATATGGACACCACGTAATGTTACGAAGAATATACTGTCACTACACTGTTTTCAGCTTTTCTTAAGAACTACATAAATGATGGGATGTGCATTCTTCCAGGATTCCGGGTGAGGTTGTAAGAAAACTATGGTGAACCTCGTTGTAAAAAGGCAAGATTTTTGAGTGTGGAGAAATATGGGACAAACTAAAAACATAAACACGTGTTATAGTAGAACAACTTAAGCTTGAATAGGGTTAATTTAATTATAGCTACCACTATTATTTCCGACTGCTCTGAGATGCAGCCTTGCTTCGTTTTCTTTCGCTCGGCGTTGCTCTATGTCATATTTTTGTCAAAACCAATGATTTCCATACTTATACACATAATTGTATATAAATAATATGTTTTTTTCAATATTATCGTATCATAATAATATGCACAATCTAGTGCAGTGGTCTTAGAACCCAATAAGCATAGAAGCTACATGAAAATTTAAGAATTATTATTATTATTAAAGTATTATTATTATTAAAGTATTATATTTATTTTAAACATTTTATGACTGCATAAAGTATTTTTGTTACATAAAATAGTATTCTTTTAAACCTCTCGCTTTAATGTTTTAGAATATAGTCATATTTCGGTACATAACTGTGCAGTGTGTTAAGATTTTTTACATTTATTAATTTTTAAACACATTTATAAAACTATTAGTATAATTTATGATGAGATAATTTTTGTAAAATATTCACGATAAAAAATTATATTGATAATCTCTGTGATCCCAAATTTGACAAGAATTAGGCATTTTATTATTCAAAAAATCGGCAAGATTAACACATTTGAAGATGATTCTAAAGATACTTATTATAATCTATGTCTTTGACCATTCAAGTGTGATAAACATCTTATGAATAATGATTGCTTTATAATAATTATTGACCTAAGAATAAGGTAGTGTTTTTTTGAAATACGCCATTTCTTTTGTCATTCCCCAGTGGTTAAGCTACAACATACGGCCGTAGCCATAAATTGTCAAACTATAATTGAAGTAGGGAGTAAAATGATATTGACACGCATGTTTGAACATGTACCGTTTAAAAAAAAAAAATTTAAAATTTGGTTAGGAAAAAAGTACAAAATTATATAAATAGATTATCTACAACGTTTAAGGAGTGTCCAGGATCATGGTTTGAAAATACAATAAAAACTCAATTTTGTCCTACGACGAGCATGTGGGCCGTTAAGTTTTGCGAAGTTACATGGAAACGTAATCCACAGAACTGTCATTAATGATTTAAGAGGTTTTCATTCATCAGTGGGTTGATATAAACCAGACATGTCTAACTTTAAGTTGGTTGTGATCTACTATCTAGTACTAAAACTGGAAAAAGTCTACCATTATCAATCTTCAACTCGAACAAACTTATTATATTATTTGACTGGTGTCTTTAGAAATTTTACAATATTTGTCAATCACTATAATTACTATGATATATACGCAATTTCCCATTAGTTTTGTCAAACTAATTCACCTGCTTTGCAAAGAGCCTACTGCGTGACGATAAGGGGGACTATGTGTCAGTTTAAAGCACAGATATTCACATCTTATCTCTATGTCAGTCATACATCAGGCCGTGAATGATGTAATACGATTCAAATGATACAACAAGATCGTGCAAGCTTCCTCGTGGTTACTTTTAAAACGACTTTCACGTAAGCTAGTTAAGAAAATAAAAATAGCAATAGTTAGTTCTTCCCCTACAAAATCTTTATGAAGTCATATTATTACTACTAAGTGTACACACTTTTTATATTTTCACTATTTAATTCCGATTTGCCCATGGTGGGATCAACGAGTTGGTCGTGCCTGATATCAGTGGTAAGGGTTGGATGTAGGCTGTGAAGATTCGACATAAATAGTGCATACTAAACTTTGTTAGTACCTAATACTACTTATTTGTTTTTATTGAATTAATAATACAATTTGCAAATGGTGCTGGTTAGTTTTATTAAATTCAATGAAGCCCTACCTAAACCAAACTATAATAGTTTAGGTATTCTATGGGCGATTCAAACATTGCATACTTTTTTTTAGTTAATACTGATTTTTTTCCTGTTTTTTTTTCATTCATTAAGCCCTGCTTATCCAAATAATAATCGATAGATATTTAAGAAAATATCTAAAATTATGTATGGTTAATGGCATAATTTTAGATATTTTAAACATAAACGAATATTTTTTTACTATTATTTACTATAACTTGGATTGGGCAGGGTTTAATTGAATTTCAACAACTAACAGACAATATCTACATATTGTAGCCCCAGTTCAATTTAAAAAAAAATACGTTTGATTGATAAAGTTTAGTGTACACTATTTATGTCAGATATTAACAGCCTCCACCCTTTGCCACTGCCTGATATCTATAGGCTAATCATTATAATAATGAAATTAACAATTATAAATAATCTAAATAGTGTATGTTAAGATAAGCAAAATTTAAAATAAGTTATTTTAATTTCAATGGCAAACGAAATTTCGCTACAGTCTGTTCACAAGACCGTATAAAACGGCTCTATTGAGAAATCGAATTCCTGAACCATTGCAATGTCTACTTGCAGATACCTCCACCTGTTCTGTAGCAAGGTTATTGTTAAAATAACAAACGCAAAACATGGCCACATGAACCGCGCTGGAATGAAAAAGCTTTCCAAGAACTTGCGTGACTGTGTAAGTATTTCAACTTGGTGCAATGGTATTCAAGCAACTCTTTAAATTAATTTCCTGTGTGTCTTTTATACATAATATGTACGTCTGGTCATTGTGCCTAAAGCAATATTACTTATGTAGGGTCACTACTGTGGTATTCGATGTGTGAGTTGAGGATGATGATAATGAAGTCTACGATGTAGCAGGGTGATATTTATTAGCAGCGTATCGGTACAATAGTATATTATACAATGATAGTACATATAATCTACTGAGATAGTTACGAGCTAGGTACTTGGATTCGAGTGACATTTAGATAAATTATTCTTCGTTATTTATACACTACAAGGTGATACATTAACATTAAATTCTGGTACATAATCATATTGGACTAATTATAGCGTCAGCGTTTTAAATCGAGTAGCTTGTGAAATATTATTTATTATTACAGTCGTAAGAAAATATGATACCATGAAAAATGATTATTCGGCTAATACACCGTAATGATATAATTTGCTGTGATATGATGTAATAATATACCGTATCTAATATCGCCAATCAACTTGCTGATCTAGCTAAGAGTTGTTTACTGGAAATTGATTCGCTGGGAATATATTATTGCAGAATAATTTGATAAATTAAACAATATATATTTGATCGCTATTATACTACAGCTACACTTATAATGACACGTTGTCTTTGTAAGTGATCCTAAAGGACTCCAGGATAAATTGCAGGAGATTTCAATTAAAAGCTGTAAAGTAGGTTTAAAGACAACGACAACCTGGGCCGCGTGAAGGGTGGCTACCGCCAGGGTGACATCCAACAAAACCACCTTCTTTCAAATAAAAATCATTAAAATATTCATAATATTAGTTATATCAAAAATAATGGCAATAACTTTGATGTTCTTAGGCAAAGTGTCACCTTTATACAGACTTAAAATGCTGTCCCTTTTCATTTTACAACGTTTTTATTAGGTCGTAGTCCGGTGGTTGTTTATCCAGTACAAATCTTGCAATCGATTTTTAATTAACTTCTCAACTAGCTAGACATTTGAAACTTTTAGAATATATCAGAACACTATGCCAATGCATTCTTTTAATACTTTTAGCCATCTTTAAGTAGAATTGAATTCATTTTCAGTTAATTCTGTTTTGTATGAAAAGTTATTTCATATGAAATCCGTATAAAGTAAAACACTATTATTGGTTGCTAGCTGGGGTCCTTGCAACTAAATTATTAATATATACGTGCGTTACTATGGAAATCAATATGAAATGTCAAAATGACATTTTAGTATTCTATATTTATTCAGTACCTATTTCCATCAAGTACAATTTTTTTTGATCATTTATGCTACTCAAGTCAAGTTTATATGATTCAACAGAAAATTTGAAAGCGTTGTATATAAAAAGTTCTTTTTATTTTGTAATTTTAGTCTCAAATTGTTAGGAGAATACATTTCTACTGAGGATTATAGAATTTATACGAAATCTACTCTAAAACAGCGGTGGTTTTAGGTACGTGGAGGCTTGAAGCGCTGACCAGTTTGGAGGCCCTCTTATGATTTTAAAACAAAGATGCCGGTACTTTCCAATGAAGTGACCTTATCACAGCTTCATAGAAAACAGCCACTACTTTCAAAAGTTGTAATAGTCGTATTTGTTCCTTCGTTTACCGCCCTATATAAACATGGCCTGCCTACCCCCATGGGAAGTTACTGGACAATAAGTTGTCCGATTTTGCTATGCTCTTCTATTGACTAACAGTTGATCAACAAACGAATAAAAAAGTCGAACTTTGATAGTTGAGATAGTTAAACATATTGCAATGTATTCCAATAATCCTGAAATGTTGTGTTATTTTTATGTAGTATAAATACAATATATAGGAGTGGAAATAACACAAATTTTACGTTTTCTTTTAAGAATTTCATAAATTTAAATTTTAAAAAAATATGTAAATTAACAAATAACTCAATATTTTTTTAGGGCAATGACAGGTTTTTTGGTCCGAATGATGGCGTATAAATGTCAAATCAAATTTATGTTGTGGTTGACGGGCGAATTCTGACAACTTGGCGAATTAAATATCAAACATGTTTGAAATCTCACTAACCTGATTTGGGGTGCTTCAGGTGAAAAAAAAAATCTTAAGACTGTAAATCGTCTGACTTGGGTGTCAGTAGAGCAGGGGCATTAGGTAAATTTGAAATAACTGCAAAGAACATAATTTATAAAAAAATATATTTTTTAATATAATAAAAGATAATTGCGCCGCTGTCGACTTTTTTTTACTGTTCGTGTCAAATTACTTTTTCTATAAATTACTGTTCTATCTTCATGACTCCATTCATTTTCTGGCGCCCAGTTATACAAAAAAATATTATGTTTGCAGAAACGCTATATTTATTATGATATGACACCGACCCATCTTATTGAGATGCTCACGGGGCGTAAACCCAAAAGATGCAGATTCGATTCCTGCCGGGTGTCTTACTTTTTTCAAAATTAAGAATCATTTTAAATGGGTTTTGGACTTTGCCACCTCCTGGATCCTGTCAGCTGGGTGTTTCGCACCGCAACAACCCCACTTGGCGCATCCCTGATGACGACAACAATAATGGATTACACCCCATTTATCTATGATGTTCCTGTATCGAAACATTATTATGATCAGCATAAGCTCGCACCACTTCCTTCAGCCTTTGTAGCCCTGCTTCAGTGAGGGTCAGCGCGAATGAATCCTTGATGCTGTACTTACTACAAGGGTATGTTGTATCGCATTCTCCGGTGGAACATTTGTCTAAATATCATATAAATAATTTATGAGATAATAAAATAATGATATGTTGTTTTCATTTTTAATTGTTTTTTATACAGATAATTTTAAAATGTATATTTTAGTCAATCAAAAGGCATGAAATTTAATGTAAATTTAAATCATCATGAATATGAACATAATAAAAATACAATTACATACATACTGACTCGGCGTAATATTAAAATAATAAGCTATTCCGCAAACAGTGTTACATGTATAGAATTACTTCGTTTTAAATAACGTGTTAATTAGCGAAGTGCATTTCAATCCGGTGCATTTTTGTGCAAGAATGTCTGCATTATGGAGTTAATTAATTACATTACATTAATATGTTGTTTAAATGCAATTATTCGCTGCAATTTTTATCATAATTGACTATCTCTGCTACAAAGAATCCGAAAGATTAAAATTCTAATCATTTTCAATTAGCACCCTGTCTAATACTTTTGTTTTATAATATTTGATTACAATCTAAGCTATTTCGGTTCTGTATTCAAAACTTCATTAACAACATTTAACTAAGTAATGATAAACAGCGAGATAAAAATAATTAAATATACTATTTTGTTGTTTACTTCCCAATTTTGAAACCAGCATATTAAGTATTTTTTTAACTTATGATTTGTGTTTACCTAGAAATATGTTGAAGCAGTAATGTGCCGTGAGGCTAGACAGGTCATGCGTTGTTTAGAGGCGGCACACAATAAATGGCGGCGAATGAAGGAATGAATACAAATATCACAATTTTTGAGAGCAGACGATGCCGTCTCTTCATTAGAAATATCTGAGTAAAAATAATCAAATCATAAAAATCTTGACAATATATCTATACTCATATAATACCCACTATAATATAAATGTTGTTATGGTGGTTTATCGCGAACTTATCAGCGCCAGAGACCTCCGTATACCTAAAAGTACCAATATATGAGAGCGTATTCGGAAACTTGTACGTATGCAGTTCGCCGTATCACACTTCACCATGAAATGTTGTATCGGAAATATATGGCCGTATATTAAAGACCGTTCAATCTCTTTGGGTCGTATAATACTGACATAAAATTCATGTCTAAATAAAACACGGTTCTTGTCAATTTACACTTTATAGGAAGCTAGCAGCAAACAAATTTTGAAAATAACCGATATACTGGATTATTTGTTAGGTTAGGTTAGGTTAGTTTTTCATTCATGAATTCATGAATTTTGACAAAATCAGCTATGAATATTGAATTCATATCCATATTGAATCTAATAAAATTGGAGACCATATATTATGGTCATCTCTTTCCGATAAGAAACCTCACGATAAACTGCACAACGGTGAAATGTTTTATGTACAATTTACATGTAACCATCTGAGAGTAGGTTTCTTGGAAATACTCAAATTTTAAATTTTTGCTTAATTTATGATTTTTGGTACATTTGTGTGTTAACAATACCCAAAAATAAACAATAAAATAGTTAAGTTCATAGATACATAACAATTTGAAGCTAAAAATAAAAATGGACGGCATTCTAAGTTTTCTTAAAGGCAGCATCTTGCCAACGTTAGCCCTAACCTGTGAATGCACAATAAATTTCAATTGGAATTCATCTTTGTCAATAGATTAACTTGTAATATTTATCTTTCAGCACGTCGATCTAGAATCTAGATGACCTAATAGATATTATACAAGATCACAAAGCGATATTGCAAAATAATCGTGATCCAAAAAAAAACTTTCTAGGCATATTTCGGGCAAGACTTCTGAAGGTCTGATTTAAAATTTTAATGGCCGACTAAAACACGCGGAAGTTTCGGTAACGCAAACAATGCAATTAATCCATTTATCGTGGTTAATTTAAATGATTTGTTCAACACTGCATGATCCGCGACTCCCGATAGAACGGTGAAATTCGATAACTGCAGAAGTTTATTAATTGCGCTTAATGCGACAGTGAAGGGTAAATAAGAATAAGTAAACAATGGTACCAGATTATTAAAAAAAAAAAAAAAACATGTACAGCTATTAATTGTAAACATGACAAATCATTTTTGCTAAACGTCTTAACCCCTCACTGTCACATTTAATAATAACCAATTTCTATAATGCTAGTGAATTAGGTAAGTACAAAGGTGTTGGAAAAAAACCTTCTATAAAGATGGAACGTAATTGTATGAAGTTTAAGCAAAAATAATGGAATACTTGTCCACATATTATGAAATTAGCTACAATTGACTTTGCATCGCAAGTTCATTTGCAGAGAACTTCACACTATTGCTATGACATTTATTTGCCAATTTTCAGAACGTATAAAAATTCTATTTGTTTTGATGAGTCGATAAGCAACCGATAATTATTACACTTATTTATCTACGTATTTTCTAGTTGAAAAATCATGTAAAATTTGTGTGAAACCGTTTAATTAACAATGAACATAAAACATGACAGCCATTATCTGTGTCAGATAATCGGAATGCCAACTTGGCGATATAAATATTTGTGTGACGTATAAGCTTGACTATTCTAAATGCGTTTGCTAAATAATTTCAAATATCATATAAGAGAGTTAACGTATCTTCTTATATTTATCACCTAAATAAGTAACGTTACCTTAAAAGCAATGTTAACTGTAAGGTGTTCGCACGCACACCTACCAAAATGTGTCCGCACACATGTTTTCATCCCCGCACAGTCCTCACACAAAAATATTGTAAAAGCATGTTTCCTTTGCCAGATTTTAGTTTTGATTGAATGCACGAAACCATCACATGCACTCATTTCTTGAAGGCTGAAATTAATAAATAGGTACCTTAAAATATAATTTTTAATGAAAAATTGTATGTGTGTGTTTGGGGGTGGGATATAAATTTACCGCCCCGGGTGACATCAACCCTAGTTACACCACTGCTCAGATGCGTTGATGAGCCGCATACACAATAGAAAAATTAGAGGGAACGTTGCTTATAACGTAACTAGATACTTAGTCAATATATTGTTATAATACTTTCTTCCATTGCCGAGACTTCTACTCACTTATGTTGTTGTGAATTTATAAAAAATAATAATGAATTGCTTATCCGCTACGTTAGTAAGAAAATCTGAATGACAACTGAGCGATCTTAATATTTGTGAAGTTTACCAACATAAACACAAAATAAACCAATAGATAAGGTGGCAGACAAAAACATGAGATAGAAGTCGCACAAACAGATAAAATAGCAATGGGCTGGACAAACAACTGTGGTACTCAAGGAGCACTAAACTTTCACATTATATTACGTTACATCACTATGTTCGATCCCATGAGGATCATGTAGGCCTCCACAGAGTAGTGGTTGTAAGAACAGATTTTTGTTTTTACGAGAAATAAATGTTGGCACTTGCTCAATCTATTAGGTCCATACTCTGCGTCTGAAACACATTGAAAAAAAATCATGTGAATTTTCCAAATTTGGGTTTTAAACTCACGATATTATAAGCTGACAGGTTACCGCTCAGCCAACGCAAGCGTCAAACGACCAAATGGATGTAGGCGACAGCGTTAAACTAGAGACCGATAAGAATATAAGGAGCTAGGAAAGACCTTCATAATATAGCAGTGGATTGACTTTGGCTGATTCTACAATAAATAATATTTAACTTAAAATATATTTCATTTTCGAGTCCATGATACATTTTAATCGAAATTTGGTATTATTAGAATAATAAGTGTTAAACTTAATGATTGAAATTAATCTTTGTTCACACACATGATAGGGGTTTAATCTTTACTTGTAAACACTATTCGAATATGAGTCTCACTATGTATTTACAAAGCAGTAATTTCGTTGGTCTTTTAAAACACCATATCCGCATTTTCCATGCTTGTGAATTATTTGTAAACTTGTTAGAAAGAACGAATAATATATAAATGGCTATACATAAATCATTTAATATTATATTAACCAATATTTGAAATGCAATATAGGTAAATCGCAAAATGCGGACATTTTGTTTAGCAATAACGATACTTACGCGTTTTCACCTGAGTTTTCCATTACTTACTTTGTTTTGGCGGCCGCGCCCAAGTCGTGAAATACGCGCGAACTAAATTTAATAACAAATAACATTACTCAATATTGCTATTATGCATTATCATTGAAATGCCAAGCGGTCTATTTTATTTCATCTGGAGTATCCCAATTTTTTAAAACGAAATACTTACCCACTTACGGAATGGGAAAATTCAGAACCGCACTCTACACCAAGATATAACAAAAAATAATAAAATAGTAATAAATAATTTATTTCATTAACAAGTAAGAAAGGCAAAGTGTGGAGGTAGGCTGACATAAACAGTGCACACTAAACTTTTTCAGTTAAACATATTTTTTTAAATTGAACTAAGCACAGTTCGCCGCGAACTTTCTTATCGGAAAGAGATGACCTTATACTATACGGTCATCTGTATAGCACCCAGATGAAAAAATACCCGTTCTTATGTATTTCTAATTTAATTACATACCTATTTTATAGCGTCTTTCTCTTGTAAGGTAGTTTTTATTTAATTATTATATTATAGTAATTATCAGTAGTTTTTCCCCGAAAGGTAGTTTTTATAACGTATTTTGTACATAACGTGGTACAAGTCGGTTTACAGGAAGCCAGGCGGGAACCGCGCCAATTTTTATGGCCGATTTTGGCAAAATTCATGAATTCAAGAATGATAACCTAACCTAACCTAACCTAACATAACCTAAGAAATATTCCAGTATATCGGATATTTTCAAAATTTGTTTGCTGCTGGCTTCCTGTAAAGTGTAAACTGACAAGAACCGTGTCTTATTTAGACAGTACGGTTTATGTCATTACTATACGACACAAAGAGGATGGACGGTCTTTTATATACGGCCATATATTTCCAAACTCAAATTTTTCCAACTCGGAATGTCTGGGACTCATGATTGTACGGCAGCTTACGAAGGCTCAGAGCAACCGTATACTGAGCTTCGAAAACAGATGTTTGCGACGAATACTGGGTGTGCGGTGGGATGGTATGACTTTAAGAGCAACAAGGAGATAAGATAACGTACCAAGCAGCCTCTCATCACGCTGAAAGTGAAGAGGCGACGTTGGACCTGGCTCGGCCACGTGCTGCGGATAACAGAAGAGAACTTCAACCTGGCTTGCCTGTTCTTCAAGCCGACCGGACTCCGGCGTCCTGGAAGGCCGCTTAATACAATCTACAGAGTGTATACGGCGGAGCTTCGGAATGCTGGTTTGACCTGGAACGAAGCAAGAAGACTGGCGAGCGACAGGGATTCTTGGAGGCGCCGCGTAGTGTCCATATGCTCCAGTTAAGGGGCGAATATGGCAAAAGAAAAAGAAGAAGAAGAAGAAGAATATATTTTCGATACAACATTTCATGGTGAAGTTGTGGTACGGCGAACTGCATACGTACAAGTTTCCGGACACGAGTGTGTATGAGTGTGACTAAGAGAGAGCAAGTCCCTCAGTTTCAATTTTCGTAATACTTCGATTTTACGATTTAATAAACCCTCTTACACCCATGGCTAAAATTGGTTAGCTATAAATAAATACAATTTATTTATTTACAATCCTCTCCTGGAAATATTTCACTGACCATTTAAAATCATGATGCATTTCTGCATTCTTTGAGTGCCTCAGTTCAGTTCGTGACGTCTATTGCAATAAGCCGTTACACTATCAATCGAAATATCTGACGTACTATTGTATTTTTGTACTAATATTGCGTTATTGCTCTTAATACTTCGAGGAAACGCCCAAAGTACTAAATATTTCATACTACGTATAAAGTAGAAGTCTATTAGATTAGCAATACATTATTATTTCTCATAAATAATGCACAACAACATAAGTGGGTAGAAATCTCGATATGATATTGGAAGAAAGTATGTTGGCATATTATATTAACTAAATATTATCTTATTACCTTTTAAGATAACCTTACTCATTTACCTGATAATTAATTATAAGGCGATACGTAATTTCTCTTATGACATTTGAAATTATTTATCAAACGCATTTAGTATTGTTAAGTTTGTAAGCCTCACAAATATTAAGATCGTTCAGTTGGCATTTCGAGTTTATGACACACTCAATAGCTGTCATGTTTTTATGTTCATTGTGATTACTTAAACGATTTTACACAAATCTTATATGATTTTTCAACTAAATAATAAAGATTATTTATGAATTATTCGTTGAATAAAAGAAATAGTTAATTATAAATTATTAGCAAGTTCAAGTAAGTTACATCATAAAAAATATTGGAGAAATCCACGACGTCGATTAGTAATTGAAGTAATAGGTATCTACTTTGATTTAATAAAACAAAAACCAATTGCCAAAGTAGCTTGATTTAGAAGAACGCTTATGAGTAGGTATTAAAAAGGTCAATAGTTAAAATTTGTCGCAATTAGTATGTCACAGCGTAGCATAGAGGTAAATGCGACGGACGTAACGTAAACCCAGGAGATGCAGGGTTCGATTCCTTGCCGGGGTGACTTACTTTTTTCAAAAAGATTTTTTCTATTGGTTATAATATATTTTCTCAGAGTGTTTTTCAAAATTATGTATGATCAATAATCAGAATGATACATTCTTAAATCTTGTGAATTATTTGTTGAATAAAAGAAATAGTTAATTATAAATTTAATAATAAAGCCTTTTTATTCGCCGTGTAAATTGTCAAATAAATGTCATAGCAGTAGTGTGAAGTTTTACAAAGTCAATAGTAGCTAACTTAATCAGCGAATCAGTGGACCTTTTATTCTTCAATTTCATACAGTTAACCTTCATCTCTATAAAAAAAAACTCAAAATCATTGGTCTTGGATTATGGATGGTAACTCATGAGAGAAAACATATGTAAATATGTAGGAGAGAACAATAAAGGAAAATAACATCTTAAAGGGGGCAATGCGAGAGAAAAAATATAATATGCATAAACGCGAATTCTAAATTTGACAAATAAACTAACACCCAAATAAAGGAATCATTTATTTTAATCGGGGCATGAGAGAAAACCAACGAAAGAATATTCTCATAATAATTTTACATCGAATTATGTTGACAGGTGGCACCACCACCTGGTAATCTTTTATAGTAATTTATAATAACTTTAGATTTAGTATAATGGCGAAACAAATACTAAATTACAATTTCTATTTCTTAGCTTAGCTTAAGGGCGGACGTGCTCAGCGTAGGTCAAAATGGAGCCTTTTTTTATTTTCAAAGCATGATCCTGGACATACCTTAAACGTTGTAGATAATCTATTTATATAATTTTAAAGCTTTATTATCCATTATATTTATTTTAAACATTTGATGACTGCATAAAGTATTTTTATTACATAAAACAGTATTCTTTTAAACCTCTCGCTCTAATGTTTTAGAATATAGTCATATTTCAGTACATAAATATGCAGTGGTGTTAAGATTTTTTACATTTATTAATTTTAACGCATTTATAAAACCATCAGTATAATTATTTATATCGACCTTATTATAGTGAAATATTTACGATAAAAAAATATATTGATTATCTCTGTGATCCCAAATTTGACAAGAATTAGGCATTTTATTATTCAAAAAATGGGCAAGATTAACACATTTGAAGATTTTTCTAAAGATACTAATTATAAGTGTGATAAACATCCTACGAATAATGATTGCTTTATAATAATTATTGACCTAAGAATAAGGTAGTGTTTTTTTTTAAATACGCCATTTCTTTTGGCATTCCCAGTGGTTAACCTACAACATACGGCCGTAGCCATAAATTGACAAACTATAATTGAAGTAGGGAGTAAAATGATGTTAACGCGCGTGTTTGAACATGTACCTAGCCGAAAAAAAATATTTTTTTTAAACGGTTTAAATATCTAGATACTGTTTTATTTCCAGCACTGATTCATGTGTAATTTTTCTCTTTTATATGTATATTTTTATCCAGTGCATATATCAAATTGGTTATGCAATTGAAAAACAACCATTACTCGTAAAAAAAAACTGTTTATACAACATCCACTCTGTGCAGGCCCATAATATGCTTGACTTAGTAGCGAATATGGTAATTTACTATTTTGTTAAACTTTATAACATACCCAAGTATTATCATGACCAGCGTCAATTATTACGTATATTTGAAGGATTTCTTTTTTTAATAAAATAACCATTTTGTTCTCACTTGCAAGATGCAATTTTGATTAATCATCTTGAAGTTTTGTGCAAAATTTCGCTTGGTTATGTAGTAGGTAGTTTAATAGTGATATCTGTACGACCAATCGAATCTGTTTTCGTGTCTTTTTGTATTAATACATTTTTTACGATAAATTCCTAGGACAGCAACATGGGCTGGCCTGCAGGATTCGTTGTGCTCTACTGAAGGCCACATTCTCTTATTGAGATTTTTTTCCGGCAAACTGTATAAAAACATCAGGGTTCGGAATGCGATGAAACGCACCGCATCGGAATAAAGTTCCGTAAAATAACTTCATCGAATAAAATATTATTTTGAAGCTGTAGATGTGCAAAAATACACTTAAATTATCCCCCCATCTTGGTAATTACTAATCCTTGTAAGTACCTCTAAAATACTTCATTTATTGATGTACGATTTTATAAATAATAATGCCAAATCACAAATATGCCAACCAGCTGCTAAAAATCATGAACTGGAAAAGACGTGCGGAGGACCGTTCCGGCTGGAGGATGGCGGTGAAGGAGGCCAGGGCTCGACTTGAGCTGTAGCGCCATCGAAGAAGAAGAAATCACAAATAATCACAGATGTTGAAAAAAAATTTGAATGCGGTCATTTTTGTTACACATACAATATTATGTTTTTTTAGTAATAACGGTTTAAAATTGTCTTTAAAAATCATCATTGCAATACAAATTTTATTTATTTTATATATGATGAACATGACAAATTATAACTTCAAAGCGTTCATAAAATAATATAAAAAAAACAGGTAATAATAAGTGTTCTTAATATTTAAATTAAAGATGAAGCAATATGATTAAAAACGTACATATTAGCACACCAAACTAAATAGACTATTTTTAATATTTATAAAACAACGTACACTTAAACTTAATCTCACATAAGTAGAATAAATATATCAATATCCGAAACGATTTGGTTGAAGATCTTCCAATTCGCATTTCCAATGGTAGGTTAGTTCTGCGCCTTGGAAGAATATGATTTCGATCTCACAACACACAAATCTATACTATCAATAATAGTAGAGTTTCCATTTACATCACGTATTAGTCGGTAAAAAATAATATGTACATATCTAAACATAGATCTCTTGTAAACTTTCAACTAAAATTATATGTAACCATACCCAAGATAAATTCAGTCGGATAGAGCCACAAATAGTATCCATACAGCTTCAAGAGTAGGCAGTAGATTCCGTATTTTTTTAAAATATTAATAATATATAAAATAAATCTAAAAATAATAGTAGATACATACCATAGCGTGATATAGAATAGTGTGTGTTGGCTATAATGCAGACAGATCATAAATAAAACCAATTGGTAAGATATTTCCATGTTATCATTATCGCAGAGCAATGGAAGAAATCTGATAATTTAAATTTATTTAGTAGGTAACTATTAAAAGACGCTAAATGATGCAAAGGCACTTTAAAAGCATCAACAAATTGAAGTAAGTCCAACCTGAAAGCTCTTACGGTGAGTAATGGATGCCATAGGCTTCTACGATGATAATATCGGAATCTAAATTATTATAAAGGTCTTGGATAAAATAATTGTTTTTTTTTTTATTTTTACTGACACTTTATATTGTGTGTATCGTTGAATTGTATATTTTGACTTAGTGTTTCTTATGGAGATAATATGGTCATAATTACAAGATAAAAAGAACTTTTTATACACAACGTTTTTAAATTTTCTGTTGAATCATATAAACTTTACTTGACTAGCTTAAACGATCAAAAAAATTGTACTTGATAGAAATATTGAATAAACATAGAATACTGAAATGTCATTTTGACATTTTATATTGATTTCCATAGTAACGCACGTATATATTAATAATTTAGTTTCTAAGACCATCCCCTTAGCAACCAATTTTAGTGGATTGGATTACGGATTTCTTCCAAAATAACTTTTCATATAAAATAGAATTAATTGAAAATGAATTCAATTCTACTTAAAGATCGCTAAAAGTATTAAAAGAATGCATTGGCATCGTGTTGTGATATATTCTAAAAGTTTCAAATATCTAGCTAGTCGGGAAGTTAGTTAAAAATCAATTGCAAGATTTGTACTGGATAAACAACCATCGGACAAACAAGAATACGACCTAATAAAAACTTTGTAAAAATATATACTTACTGTTAGCTGGTTAAAAAAATAAGTATCACAGTAATATTTGGTTTAGCTACGAGTAATATCAATTGTTGCTCTGAATTAAAAGCTAATTGGTATCATAGGTTTTAATTTAAACATTCACTCACTGAAACATTTGTTGTAAAGGTCTCATAATATTATTATTGGCGACAATAGTAGTATACAAAAGTAAAATCAATTATAAATAGGTTTCATAGCCGGCATTTAGCCCATAAAACTTTAGCTTTATAATAATATAAATTGCGAATGAGTAATATAATTCTTCGAAAAAAAAATATTCCGACTTTTGAAAAATTATGACTCGAGCTCTGAAAAAACGTAATAAAAATAAAAATGGTTTGTCAAACAAATAAAATACTTTGGCTTTGTATAATAATAATATGTGAATCAAACAACCAGTGCAAAAAATACAGGTGGCATATTTTTTTCTCGTTTATTGTACATCGATTGATAGCCGTGGTACATTACCAAGCGTTTATTCTATTATAATTTTAATTTCGCTACCTAATAAAAGTTTCCGGGTTCAAGTACCCTTTGAATTTAATATACCGTGTTATTAGCATCTCCTATTCTATCCATATAATATTATGCCATTTTCAATATATTCTACGAAATGGTTTATCCTATATCATATTATAAGTGACGGATTTTTTTCAGCGGTTATCTGGTCACTGAGCAATATATCCGGGAACTACAGTTTCATCAACTTGGTGACCCTACATATCGCTTATTCGTATCTGCTTCTTTTCCATTATTTATTTTGTGGTCTTCCCGCGTAATACCTAGTATGAAAAATTCCACGGCATGTTTACTAAAAATAATCTTATCTTGTATTATATTCAGTATCGAAAAATAAAGAAAATATGTCTTCAAAAGTGACCTTCCACTGTGCCTAAAGCGCAGTGTTCAACCAGTGTGTGCTTCCCGTGATCACATATGCGTGTGAAACATGGACCCTAAGTAAAAGAGAGATCCAGAAACTTAGAGTAGCACAACGTGGTATGAAGAGGTGCATGCTGGGCATAACGCGAATGGACAAAAAAAAAAGGAATGAGTGGATAAGGAAGCAGACAAGTGTTTGCGATATAATAGAGTTTATTAAAAGCCTTAAATGGAGATGGGCAGGAAACATAGCTCGAAGAAGAGACAATCGTTGGACAAATCTAGTCATCCAGTGGTGTCCAAGAAGTACAAAACGTCCGCAAGGTAGACCTAGAGGCCGCTGGATTGATGAAATGATAAAGTTCTGTGGAAGTACGTGGCAACGCAATTCACAGGACCGAGAGAAGTGGAAGCAGCTTGATGATTCGTAAATACTAAATTTTGGAAAACTCCTGCTACCACGTTGTACCTGAATTTGTAATTTCGCACCTGTACAACATTTTTTCATCACTTTTTTAAAATATAATCTTTAATTTAATACAATATACAAGATTATGAATTAGGTACTCTAATATATTTTTCATAAAAAAGCATTCATATTAAACTGAAACTTACTTCAATGATTTTAAAAACACAGAAGGCTCTATCTAAAAGATTCAAAAATATATATTATAATGTGTCTAAGACGTGTGCTGCAGTTTTTTGGACATTTTTTCCGGCGAAAACCGGATAACTTGGAATGACTGGTGATTTTGGGTAGCCTCCAGGTAAGGCGAAGAGGAGGAAGAGTGTTGGCGCGCTGTAGTGACCAAATGAAGGAGCTAACTGGGGGCAACATTCAGTTTGCCCTGAGAGAAGCAGAAGAACGAGAGGGGTGGAAAGTTTTAGTCGCTCAAAAGATAACAAAATTCAAAGGTGGTCTCAATCCTTAACCATTAAGGACTAAGAAGAAGAAGAAATTTTAATAAAATTATTTCTTGTTGAAAAGGTATCCTGTGCAAAACTTTTCTTTTGTGGAAACTTTTATCTGTTGAAACTTAGAGGCCATACATATACTGAAATTGTATGTGATATATTTTCACAAAGTATATTATAAGCATCTGATCGTATTAGTTTATACCTACCATACATTTATACTTACAAACTTAGTGAGAATATATTTTCATGAACATAAATCATAAGCTTAGAATGGCACACGGTTCTAAGCCGCATACGGTTTCAGTCTATAGATGGCCTATTAAATCGTAATTTACATAGATAACTTAACATCCGAATCACGTATTTATTATACCTCAATCACAGTCGTCCTTAACGTCAAAATGACCAATCACTATATTATTAACCTGCCTATGTAAATAGATCCGATACGAAGTAAATAATAAATCAATATTTTAAATGTGGCTAATTGGGCAATATGATTGATGTGAAATTAACTTCCTACTGGCATTGTCACGAGCCGAAATAATGCCCGAATGCCTACGGCTGATTATCACTGCCTTATTTGCAAAGCATTAGGCTGCGTTAAGTAGAGATATAATTCACGCTTCTGTTAGTAAAACTATTCTAGCGTCCGCACAACAGTGGTTTTACGCAAAAAATACCTACACCACAAGAATAATATTGAAACAGAAAAGTGGTACGATAATATATTACCACATTTGATAATAATAAACGTGAAGGCGTAACGCCAAAGCTCAAAAGATCCACTTTAATAAATAAAAGTTAACTAATTTGTTTTATAAAATAGATTTATCACTTGGTATTTACTACACCTATTATTAATCATAGTTCAAGTAGTAAAAAGTAGATTACAATATTCATTCTTAAATTAAATATGGATCTGCAAGGAGTGAAAGTTGCATTAACTATTTTTTTACAAGGAATACTTGGTATCCATTAGTTTAACCGTTTGTGTCCTTGTAGTGGATCAAATATAGATTGAAAAAAACAGCACCATTTTTTGACCAGCCTCGCATTTGATCAATACACAGATGGCTGTTCTACATACAAGGTAAATGTGGGCCAATGATTAATACACAATTAGTTATCAGAATGTGGCATTCGTTATTGAATATCCATAGTTTAGATATATCTCAGAAACAGACACCATAAAAATAAAAATATGAGAACGAGACTTCAACTTGGATCTATCGAATTACAACCAATACGTTGGTCAACCGTTACATCATGCTGAAACAATTATACGTCCTAGGGCGTAATGCTCAATTCGTACTTACCACAAACTTACAGTAAAATTGGTAAATAGCCGAAATCCATCTGTTAACTATAGATTATAGAGATAAGGAATCCTTAACCATAGACTATTTTTGTTATGAACTCGCCCCCTTCTGTATTACCATTTACCACTGACAGCTGCTGTCAAAATAAATTTACGTGTCTTTAAAACGGCCAATACACTCAAATTCATTTAACAATTGATCTCAATATGGGTATTGAACAACTATTAAATATCCGTGACATTTAATACGACATAATATTTTCCTTTACTTTCTTGATTCTGTACATGTCTTAATTTAGTAAAACTGATTATCGAATTGAAATGTCAGTGTCAATGAATTATGAATTAACTTTTCTTATTCAGATTTAGATATTTATGTAATATTAAACCAATAGATAGGTAGTTGAAATATATAAGTACTTAGATACCTACACACCAACATGGTAATATTAGTTTTAATCACTCTATATAATTATTCACATCATGGCATATTTGTAATAATTGTAAATGACAAAATCTGACATTTCAACGGCAAGTGTTTACCGTATCGGGAAAAACATGGATCAAAAAATAACTTATATTATTCACTAATTGCGGAGACATTTAATCATTTTAATTAAATATTAATTGTGTATTTATAGTTATTGAATTTATTTTGTATATTTTTCATATCTTTGTCATCGTTTAACAATTACAAAATAATTTACCTAAATTATGAAAAAGAGAATTTTTATATATGGTAATATTTTCAATAGAAAAACAGAACGAAGCTATTGCAGATTTGGTGGACCATAGACAACTCGATCATAACTATGAGCCCTATGCACAATCGTCTGTCATAATTACAACAAAATTACAACAAAACACTATGCAGAAAGCATTTCATAGTTATGATCGAGTTGTCTATGGTCCACCAAATCTGCAATAGTTTCGTTCTGTTTTTCTATTGAAAATATTACCATATATAAAAATTCTCTTTTTCATAATTTAGGTAAATTATTTTGTAATTGTTAAACGATGACAAAAATATGAAAAATATACAAAATAAATTCAATAACTATAAATACACAATTAATATTTAATAAAAATGATTAAATGTCTCCGCAATTAGTGAATAATATAAGTTATTTTTTGACCATGTTTTTCCCGATACGGTAACACTTGCCGTTGAAATGTCAGATTTTGTCATTTACAATTATTACAAATATATGCCATGATGTGAATAATTATATGGAGTGATTAAAACTAATATTACCATGTTGGTGTGTAGGTAACTAAGTACTTATATATTTCAACTACCTATCTATTGGTTTAATATTACATAAATATCTAAATCTGAATAAGAAAAGTTAATTCATAATTCATTGATGCTGACATTTCAATTCGATAATCGGTTTTACTAAATTAAGACATGTACAGAATCAAGAAAATAAGGGAAAATGTGTCGTATTAAATGTCACGGATATTTAATAGTTGTTCAATACCCATATTGAGATCAATTGTTAAATGAATTTGAGTGTATTGGCCGTTTTAAAGCCACGTCAATTTATTTTGACAGCAGCTGTCAGTGGTAAATGGCAATACGGCAGGGGGGCAAGGGGGCGAAAAGTAGTCTATGGTTAAGGATTCCTTATATCTATAATCTATAGTTAACAGATGGATTTCGGCTACTTACAATTTTTACTGTTATTTTATGGTAAGTACGAATTGAGCATCGGGCTCTATGAAAGGCTTTCTGGATAGTGTTTTGTTGTAATTTTGTTGTAATTATGACAGACGATTGAGCATCGCGCTCCATCGTCTTTTTTGATTTTTTAATCAAAGTATTAATAATACATGGCAAGTGCTTATCTTTTATGACTTTGTAGATGATTGTAAATATTCTTATATAATCTAGAACAGAAATATTCATAAATATTCTAATTAAGATAAATAAACCTTAGAGAGAAAAATCTTTTGGCTTGTTAAACGAACAAATGTCTTTCGCTTATCAGGTGACTACTCCAGCCGCTAAGCTATCGACGGAGGTATTTATGTTGTGGGTATTTTTTAACATTTCCATATAATGAGAACAGATCTTTTTATATTCTGTTATCTTCTTCTTATCATGTCATCTTTTATCGGAGGTTTGGTGGAGTTTCGCGCTTACCAAAGATTTTTAAGCTACAGAATACGGCGTAGTACCTACTTTACTACGTTTACCGTTAACCTTTCCATTTATAAAGAGTTAGGAAATACTGTACCTAATTGTGTCCTCTCATAATATGACCAAGGTATTGTAGTTTTCTGATTGTGATACTACCTAGAGTTTTTTGGTTGTTTCCCATTTGTTTGTAGATTTCAACATCTATTACCTTGTCAGCGAAAGAATTTTAAAAAATACATCTCAAAACCCTCAAAGCGTTCTTATAATCGAATCAAAAATGACGTTAAATACATTTTTCTCGAGTGTTTCCAAGTTATATTATTCAATAAAATTCTCTTTACAATCTTAAAGTTGTGTGTATTAAATTAATATCAATTATTCACATTTTTCCATTTTAGAAACTACTATAAATAAAATAATCAAATATTATACGAGATTGTAATACGTGAAATGGGTGTAATACCAACTCACCGATTTGTCCGACCTTCAACCAGTCGACGCCTCATAGATTATGTATTTCGAATTGTCGATTCGGCAGACCGTAAATGAAAAAAAAATGTAACGAATTCAATAAGCGAGCAATGTACTGGAAAATTTCCCAAAGACGCGCTAATTAGTTTCCTCCATTTTCTATTTTCACAACAAATAATTATTAGTAAAGATATTGATCAATAACCTACAATATTCGAAATGCCTACTTATTTTACAACGTTTTTATTAGGTCGTATTCTTATTTGTCCGGTGGTTCTTTGTCCGGTACAAATCTTGCAATCGATTTTTAACTAACTTCCCGACTAGCTAGACATTTGAAACTTTTAGAATATATCAGAACACGATGCCAATGCATTGTGTTAATACTTTTAGCCATCTTTAAGTAGAATTGAATTCATTTTCAGTTATTTCATTTTTGTATGAAAAGTTATTTCGACACCATTATTCTGGTCTAGGTCTGGGGTAGGTAACTAAATTATTAATATATACGAGCGTTACTATGGAAATCAATATGACATGTCAAAATGACATTTCAGTATTTGTTTCTATCAAGTACAATTTTTTTGATCGTTTAAGCTAGTCAAGTCAAGTTTAAATGATTCAACAGAAAATTTAAAAACGTTGTATATAAAAAGTTCTTTTTATCTTGTAATTGTTTACTTATATCTCGTTTCATTTGGAATCATATTATGCTCAAATTGACATGGAAAACTATTTTACAAGAATTGATTTTATCATATTATTACAAGCTAATGTATGGTATTAAATTAATAATATGTCTTCTTTGGCCATGTCCGCTCTTTAGCTGGAGTATATGGACACCGCACGGCGCATCCAAAAATCCCTGTCGCCATTCCAGTTCATACCATCATCCCATAGCTCCGCCGTATTCACTTTATATGTAGTATTTACCGGCTTTCTAGGACGCTGGAATCTGGTTGGCTTGAAGAACAGGGAAGCCAGGATTTTTTATTTTTTATTTATAAGTTATATATTGTATTTTATATTGCAATGCTGCACAAAATTTTATCGTTTATCTATATAATATTATATTATATCTATTTCATTTTTTTCACGGTCCGTACAAAAAAGTGTTGAAAAACAATGATATATTATACTAGATGAGACATACATTTTATTATTTAAAATATAATAGTTACATATCAGTCACTCCAATCTTTTAGAGTTCGAATTTAGTATATAGGAAATTATAATTTAGTCGTATTCAATGAAAAATTTTGTCATTAAATACTTGTTATTTTGGGCCGCAACAAATATCATTTTGGCCCGCGGTTTGTGCATCACTGTTATATCGGAAGTGATTCATCTATTGTATGATGGTCGTATCCGGAAATTTTTACGTTAACAATTCACAGTAGGACACTTATTCGTGCGCCGGAGTACGTGAAACATAGGTTTGTGTAACATTTATTCAAATGGCGAGTTCTTCGTTGAACATTTCACCGTTGAGTATATTTGTACGTATGCTACAACATGTGGCAAATTTTATGAGATGTCTTTACTACGTTAGGTTAGGTTAGGTTAGGGTTAATCTAATCGGAACAGTACTATTTGCAAACTATCGCCGCATTTTTTAAGATGAATAAATGAATTCCACGGTGAAATGCTCAACGAAGAACTCGTCATTTGATAAAATGTTATACGAACTCATGTTTCACGTACTGTGGCGCACGAATAAGTGTCCCACGATGAACTGCATACGTACAACTTACATGTATATGATGGTATGCTAAAAGGCAAATTTCAAGAGATGAGTCTAACTGAATTTTATATATATATATATTTTTCTTTTGACAACTAAGATAATATTATGTTCGGGGATTTATACATATTATATTATACGATTTGATAGTACAGATTCTTTTCTTTTCTTTCGACCATGTCCGATCCTAATAGGATTATATGGGCCTCGTATTGGTTTGTATTAACAGATTTTATTTTTACGAGAAATGGATGTCAACCACTTGCTCAACCTATTAGGTCCATACTCTGACTCATACATAAATTGAAAAACAATATGTGTACTTGCCAAAACCAGGATTCGAACCTGGGACCCTCGACACTAGTACAGACTCACATCTAATACAGATTAATAAGACATAAATGAAAAAGCTATCATTAAATTAATGTCAAGAAGATAACTTAATCTTTTAAAAACCCCTGGTATATATTTAGCTTTTCATCTGACCTCAATTGTTTTCATTTGTAAATTTTCCATGAATCCGTATGTAAGTAATAACAAGTTCTATTGCTATGACAAGTACCTAAAATATATTCGGATTATGCAATTATAATGCATTCAATATGACACAAATTCTTAGATAGAATATAAACTTACAATGACATTGTGACATGTAATGCAAATTTATTGGTTTTGCGGTGAACTTATTAATGGAGCTTTATTTAATTGCGTAAAATTGAGTTTTAACTAGTTTCTTTGTACAATTAACTTAATTATTATTAATAGTTATGTTACATTTCAATTAGATAATTTAGTTTATTTACATTGGGAGTAATAAATAAAATCAAACAAATTTATGCGGCATTAATTTTCAAAAACTGGTGAGTAAAATTGGGAGTACAATCCCGTAATCCCGGGATTCTTTGAATATTTTTTCCAATATTTTGGGATTAGTATTCAAACAGTACCTACGCACCGTGAGTGTAAAACCAAGGCATCTGAAAAATTTTCAATTTCGAGATTAAATGCAAAACAACTGCAAAAGTCGTATAATGTAAAAGTGAAGTAACTAAAAGAACATGCAATATAATGTTAATATAACTAAATAATGTATTTTTTTAGAAACTCTATTTGTCCTAACAAAACAAAGACTTCAAACCCTAATATATCCAAAATATGTCTTTTGCACTTGCCTAGGTTTTACACTCACGGTCCGGGTAGTGACTTAGTTTAAATTGTGGTACGTAAATGTGAACTCTTCCATTCTTGGTGGTGTTGGCTTGTGTGTCTCTGATAATTACCTTAGGAATCTAGGGCATCCGTTGTCTGTTCTCCCACGGTGCAGAACTAACCTGCCATTAGTAATGCCAATTGGGAGAGCAGTAACCGTGTTTAATGAAATCGCTTCGGATATTGATATATTCCACTTACGTGAAGGTGAATATAGGTGGATGTTGTTTTATAAGTTTTTAAGATAGGGTCTATCAAAGTTCACTCTGTGTGCGTCCATCTACTTTTATTTTGTTACTTATTTTATTTCTTTTCTTATTTTATTACTTATTCTCTGTATCTTTATTTTTTTTAAATTATTAATACTTATTTTATGTCATGTCGTGAACGCTTTGAATTTATAATTTGTTATGTTCATTATGTGTATAATAGATAAATTTGATTTGATTTGATATATGTGAAACATATTATACAACTATACAACTAAAGGGATGCATTTGCTTGATAGAGGAACTCATACAGTTTGGTAGATTTGCGGACCCGACCCCCCCCCCTCCCCCTCTGTGTGTGCGTATGATAAAACACCGACAAGTGCCTGACATTTATAGGTGTACCAGTGGGTCTATTCTATACTTATCGAACACTAAATTGATAAATAGTATCAAACTTAGGGTAGGTTTGTATCAAAATATTAGCACTTATTGTAACAATTACACGAAGCCGGTTTTTATTGTTGCAATAAGTGCGATATTTTAACAGCAGCAAGATAGGTGCTGTTAAAATATAGCACTTATTGCAACAATAAAAACCGGCTTCGTGTAATTGTTACAATAAGTGCTAATATTTTGATACAAACCTACCCTAAGTTTGATAATATTTTTCACTTTATCACTTTAGCGGTCGATAAGCATAGAATAGACCCACAGGAAGACAATGAAGTGTCATAATTTTAATGGTAGAAAGAAAGCCTTACGAACGCTGAAAAACCAAACTAAATCGCTGAGTCTGTTTGATATTTACATATTATTATAAAATTTATTTAAATAAATATCAAACGATGAACATAATAACACACGATGGCCGAGCGGCTTACGCTACAATGTCGTGGGTCCCAGATTCGAATGCTGGGTCTAGCAAATACACATAGTGAATTTAAATTTCTGATTTGAGTCAGAGTATGGATCTAATAGGTTGAGCAAGTGGCTAACATCAATTTCTCGTAATAACAAAAATCTGTTAATACAAACCTTCACTTCGTGGAGGCCCATTATACGATCTTATTGGGATCGGACATGGTCAAAAGAAAAAAAGAAACTTATTCAAAGCACATTTGAGTGCCCAAGAATTGGGCATCTGCTCCTTAGACATTCCCAGGCGTCAACAACTATTAGTGTTTCACATCCAAACGTAGGGTCTCGTGATTCACCTAATTAAGTCCGAGTATGGAGCGGGACGGGTTGGTTTGGAGGGAACTATTAAGAAGTTGCAATTTTTAATAATACCACTGTATGTCAATTATACTTAGAAGAAGAGACAATCGTTGAACAAATTTAGTCATCCAGTGGTATCCAAGAGGTACAAAACGTCCACAAGGTAGACCTAGAGGCCACTGGATCGATGAAATGATAAAGTTCTGCGGAAGTACATGGCAACGCAACGCACAGGACCGAGAAGTGGAATCAGCTTAGAGAGGCCTTCATCCAGCAGTGGATAGATTCAGGCTGATGATGATGATGTCAATTATGATGTTATTAGGATCGGACATGGTCAAACAAGAGTACATACTTAATAATCAGCTATGTAGATCTTTACGGCGTTATAAAATAATAATAGAATAAATAAAAAAGCCTTATTATGTCTTACAAACATAAGTAAATGACAGTTAATTGACTATATCTAATGAATAGATATATAACCTATGAATATATCTAGTATGTATATATATCTATCTATGATTGTATTATCTATTTATTTTCTAGTTTATATAACATTAAATATTATTTTTTTTATATTTTTGTATAATACATAATATATATATTTTAAGATTTTTTTATTTTGTATATAATACTATTAGATAATGTTTATAAATTAAGCAATGATATGTAATTAGTTTGTTTGGTTTGTAAGAACCCTTCTTCGGATGAAGGCCTCCTCCAAAGAGTCCCACTGGACTCTGTTTTTGGCTATTTGTAGCCAATTTGGGCCCGCTGTCTTTATGATGTCGTCTTGCCATCTCGCATGGGGTCTTCCCTTATAGCGTTTCCCTTTTGGGCCGTTCCATGAAGTAATTATTTTTGTCCATCTCTCATCTTGTTGTCGCGCTTCATGACCCACCCATTTCCATTTAAGTCTTTGAGCATAAGTTATAAAATATAAGAATATTATATATCGTTTCAGATTTAATATACTTATATGACAGCAATAATGAAAAGATACAGAGCTTTCATAATAAGGCTGAAAGTGAAATGACACGCCTAATCTCGTAGAACTTTCCGTTATTATCTCTGTGTTGCCAGTGGGTAATACATTATTGTTTCGATATTATTGTCTGTGCATGGTAAGGAACTGGCCATACTGACTGCTGCCTACGCATTTTAATGCATGATAACTCGACTAATTGCATTGTGAGCGCGCAAAGGCGTGACTTAGGTCGCTATTATTCTTTACGTTCAAATAACACGGGGAACACCTGGGTAGTAAGCGTCAATTAATATTATACTTGTTTTATTTAATCAAACTTGAAACACGGGCAATATCAAAAAAGTACTAAAATTAATTAGCGTAGCTACCAACGATGTTTTAAATTATGAATCTAGGTAGGTACCAGTAGCGAAGGATGAAGGTAGGCTCCGCCGTAAATAGTGCATATTTAACTTTGTTAGTCATATGTACTGTGACACCCCCGTATGGTCCCCATTTGGGGATGTCTTTGTGTATCTGGAGAGGCCCAAATCGGTATCAAATCCAACAAATAGTAACGGCTGATTGCGAAAATAATTAAATAATGTTAAATGTCTGCCGGCAACATTGTCTGAATAGCGTAAAAAAAATACGAATGGCAACGCCGTATTTTGTGCGGCTCTCAAGTGACCGTTGGTTTTAGCGGGAGAAGCATTTTTGGCAGCAACGCAGTAAGCAGTGTTAACCTCGCTATCAGTCAAAATTAAATCGAAACGAATTTGTATAAAAATGTAACCATTTAGAATATAATAACTTAAATATACCTTGCCGTTTCCAAAACAATTCCGGTGTGTTATTTGTTCACTTCCACATCCCGAATCCAGACGAAAAACCAGACAACAAAATAAAAGTGACAGTTTGCTATTCACTTTCGAAAATGGAGGGAACTGATAGTACCTATTTGTGTTTATTGAACTCAGACTACAATTATCTACAGATAGTGTTAGTAGGTTTTAAAAAATCAATTAAGCCCTGCCTAAATCAAACTATAATAATTTTTATATACTTTGGGCGATAGGTACGATAAAACTGTGCACACTTTTTCATTCATACTTATTTGTTTTCGTTGGAGTAATAATACATTTATTGCACATCGGCCCCTTAGAGTCAATGAAACGTATTTCATTTTTCACTACTTTACAGGAGACCCCAAACACAAGTAAATTTACATTACACAGACATTAACAAGAACGTTTTTGCAGGAGACATGTATTATCTTTTATCCATTGAATTTTTTGATAAGTTTCTTTGTCACTTTACATTACATGTCATTATTTAATGTACAGTACCATATTATGTAACTCAAAATTGTTAAAAATTAAGATAGGTTTCTTTGGCTATAAGGGGCCGACATATTGTCGGTTAATTTTTTAAATTCATTAAGACCTGTCTAAACGAAACTATATTAATATATTATTCTATCTATACAATATCCAAAGTTATGTATGATTTGATTGCATAATTTTAGATACTTTATAGATAGACAATAATTTTTAACTTTACTATTATTTATTATGGCTTGGTTTCGCAGGGTTTAATTGAATTTAAAAAACTAACTAACACCGTCTGTAAATTATGGTCGTATTTCAATGAAAACAAATATGTTTGACTGACAAAGTTTAGTGTGTACTATTTATGGCTGATCTTAATAGCCTAGTTCCACCCTTCGTCACTGATGGGTACTGACATCGACCATGCGTTGAAGTCTTTTCTGTAGAATAATATGACAGTTTTATAGCGCAAAGTTGGAAAATTATTTATAAATATATTTTGAAGATTAATCTAGACAATCTATCATTTTTGTAGGAGATATGTAAGTTTAGTCAGTATTATATTTTATGTTTTTCTCACCCTAGAAAACAACATATTATGATCATATAAAATATATACCCTTTATAAGGGTATTAACATCCAGGTCGCTCATACAAACACATGTCGATTTGAACATGTCGAATTTATCGATGTGGTTTTGTTGATATTTACAATGTAACTTAATGTACTACCGCACACAGAATAATTGCAACATTTTTGTTTGTAAAACATGTCTGGTATCGCATATAACATAATATTTAGAAGTATTGTCGCACAAGAACTTCTTGTCCACGTGTTGAAATTGTGTAAAATGAATGCATCATTTCATTTTACGCTTCCGTGGTGTCGGGATCTATCAATTTACGTAATTGTATGCTTTTTATAATAAAACATATGTCTAAAACGATCAGGAGTGATGTTACAATTATTAATAGTAAACTTTTGGTTAATTACAACGAGGAAAATGAGTCGCATCTAAAAAAAGATCCGATACATCATTTAAACATCCGTTGCTGCCATGACAAGTACGTCACTGAGAAGTCTTCTATATGCGACTACAGCGACTTCCTGTTATCAACGAAATCTTTTTGTCGGATAGTACACAGCATGAATGTTGATTGTGTTTAGTTCAAAAAGACGCCGCTACCACGCATAGAGTCCACACTATTTCACAGCGCACGAGTCGCCTTCCAAGCTAGTACAGTAGCAGTGTTGCCATGTCTACTGAAATTTCAGTAGATCTACTGATATTTTTTGATATATTTAGCAATATACTGAATCTACTGATATTTCTTCGTTGCATAAAATTCCCACCATCCGGAAAAAATGAGCCGTCTTTGAAAAATTGTAACCTGCACTCGCATATAACTGATAATAAATAAATGTATCCAATATTTTCGCCAAGACAAATAACGTTTATCCGTTTTGACAGGAGGTCGCATCGCATTACTGTCGAGGCTGTGAGCGGGAGACGCTTACAACATTAAGGGCAGTTATGATTTATGGCCATATTCATGTTGAAATTTGCGCCTGACAACTTTATGATCCACACACATAATAAAATAATTACAAGATAAAAAGAACTTTTTATATACAACGTTTTTTTAATTTTCTGTTGAATCATATAAACTTCACTTGACTAGCTTAAACGATCAAAAAAATGTGTACTTGATAGAAATAATACTGAAATATCATTTTGACATGTCATATTGATTTCCATAGTAACGCACGTATATATTAATAATTTTGTTGCTAGGACCCCAGACCCCTAGCAACCAATAATGGCGTCGAAATAACTTTTCATACAAAACAGAATTAACTGAAAATGAATTCAACTCTACTTAAAGATGGCTCTCTTCTTGGTCGTGCACTCATGGCTGAGGGTCGTGACCACATTTAGCCGTCCTTTGAGCGACCAAGACTTTCTATCCTTCTCGATCTTCCGCTTCTCTCAGGACAGAATGGATGGTGCCCCCAGCTCCGGTCAGCTCTTTCACTTGGTCGCTCCATCACGCAGACGCTCTTCCTCTGCTTCGCCTTCCCTGGAGGCTACCCAAAACTACCAGTCTCTCCAGGTTGTCAGATCCGCGCCTGACAATATGTCTAAAAAACTGCAGAATTCTTCTCAGACACATCGTCGAGAGCCGTTAATTTATATTCAGTCTCTGGATAATTGACTGGTTCATCCTGTGCTTTGTCCAAGAAATGCGAAGCATTCGGCGCCAACACCACATCTCAAAGGCATCAATTGCTTTCCGTTCCCTTGCCTTCAGAGTCCACGACTCGACTCCGTATAGAAATATCGAGAATACTAATGTTTGCACAAGCATCATTGTTGTGGTAATCTAAATTCCCCGATCCTTCCATATAGTGGTAAGATGGCTAAAAGTATTTAAAAATGCATTGGCATCGTGTTCTGATATTCTAAAAGTTTCAAATGTCTAGCTAGTCGGTAAGTTAGTTAAAAATCTATTGCAAGATTTGTACCGGACAAAAATAAGAATACGAGCTAAGAAAAACGTTGTAATAATAAAATGTAGTGAGAACGTCTCTGACAATGTAAGCCTACATGATATAAAGACAGTTTGACCGTAAATATTAAGAAGTTTTGGTACATCTCAAATGACCCTCGCGTTATTTTGCAAAGTAAGTCACGTTGCGTAGAGATATTGTAATCGAAGCAGGCGAGGGTATCAATAGCCTACACTCGGCAGTTTTCATTTCGTTTTCTATACTGTTTTCACTCTCGCCGTCACTGGCACGATTATTTCATTATTATTAGATCAGACTTGCACTAGCGGCTGTACCTGTGTACTTACTACTGACCGATGCAATAAGACACTGCTCCACTTGACTTGGTTCAGTTTAGTAAAAAAAACTCAATAGCGCTTGTCTATCGTATTTAATAACTATTAGATTAGTGTCTATCAAACTGTATGCCGCAGCACACTAATATGACGCGGAAGGTTCTTGGTGTACGGCGAAATTAAATGTATTTTTTTTTGTGATTTTACCGAGGTTTTGACTACGACTCGCTGTCATATCGCCTCTTCTCTTCTAGAAGGGGATCCGTCGATCAGGTCCTCACTCCTATTCTGTTAAATAGCTTTACAATACTGCCTAGCTCTTCCATCTTACCCACCGTCAGAACACATTTCAATTCGTCGACATTCTCATAGATGCTGTACTCTGTGAAGTTCAAATTTAGGGCATTGTAGTGCTATATCTACAATGTCCTCTAAAACATGACATTCATCGTAGAGTTGCGATTCGCTTCTTCCGATGAGGACATCAAATCTTTTGCCCATTGTGTGCCCTGTTCTTAGCCTCAGTATTAACTTAAGCTCATTCCTCGTCAAAGGAGACTCTACAAACCAGGGCACCTCTCGTGGTGATTGGTAGAATAGACTTACTCCATTTCCCCTTTTCTAATGATGCCCTATAGTGAAAATCTATCGACATACTTTGGCCCATTTTCTTTATAGCCTCATTCCAGTCCAGATTTTCTGGTATCCACTGATATAGTACCCCTGAATGCCCAGCTTCTTTTGCCAGATCATTCGCCCTTTCATTGCCCTTAATACCCATGTTCGATGGGATCTATTGAAGGCATAGATCTCCTCTTCTATTTTTCTTGGCGTCGATCTGGTCAAGGATGTGGTATGCTATAGTTTTACTGTTATGTGAGCGAGTTGCTGCGGCAAGATGTTGTAAAGCGCAGTAAATGTATTTGAATCTATGAATCTATCAAAAAAATGAGTTCTTTCGCCACAAAGTTAAAATTGTGGAACATACAAGTTTAAAACTCACAGTTTCATTGCTTCATAGGCGTAGAAGCAAACACAATTTAAAATTTCACAGAAGTGCAGTAGACATTATTTATAGGCAGAATTAATTATAATGCATGCAATATGACACAAATACTTAGAATTCTTTCGCCACAAGTTAGAACTATGGACCATAAAAGT
Source organism: Rhyacophila brunnea (assembly GCF_057557595.1). Taxonomy (NCBI): domain Eukaryota; kingdom Metazoa; phylum Arthropoda; class Insecta; order Trichoptera; family Rhyacophilidae; genus Rhyacophila; species Rhyacophila brunnea. The sequence continues at coordinate 12,744,232 of NW_028232893.1, read as the reverse complement.
TTAAAACTCACAGCTTGACTACTTCCTAGACATAGACGCTTCCTCAAACCCATATTAAATTTTGACAGAATTGCAGAAGACAGGATAAAATCTCAATCACTTGATTATCAAAATGTACAAGAAGGTCAATAACCCCTTAATATACGAAGCTACATATAATATGACAGCAACAGTGGTAAAAAAAATATAGACTTGATAACTTGATTTTGATCCTGCACACGAAGCTTCATTTTGTAACATAAATGATCATAATCCCTCCAATATCACTCATCACATTTTTGTTACAATGTGCGATCTTATCCTCCACAGGATAGAATTTGTGCTAACAGAAATGAATTTTATCGACTTGCTCAACCTATTACAAGTAGGTTCATACTATGGGTCCAAACACACTTTTATAAACAATATGTGAATTTTGTCAGTCTAGGGTGGATACCGTTTTATAAAATGATACTGAACAATAAAAATATAATATTGATTAAAACACATCTTTATAGTGCTTATGTTATTTTTTTTACAAAAACCTTACAGATATTGATTGATTGATTCCTATATTAATGTACAAATAAAGTATTATTTACTTATTTTTGCCTTCAATAAGTATTAAATAAATCATCAGAAAAATCTAGGTAGAAATCTAAACGGAAATTTATTGATTCATTTTTAATTCGAATTGAAATATGGATTGAAATAAATAATATTTATTCATAATTGATAATACTAATACATCCTGTTAACCGCGCCTTCTTAGAAGTGCAGACACAGTCTTTTCAAGTCCGTTTGATACAATTAAATCGTAATAATATGTGGTTATAAATCATAAATCAATAAATTCCATTATATCTCATGTTCATGACGGACTTCATTGCAGTTTACTGTAAACTGCCAGCTATATTATAACATAGAGCAGTGGTTCCCAAAGTTGACTGGGCTCCGACCCATCTAACAAAAATTTCCAATCTTGGGACCCACCTCTTAGCTGGCTTAGAGAAAAGAGGTCATAAATATTGGTAATGCTCAGATTCCCTAGTGGCGAGTCGTGGAACTACTTAATGCTGTCTTATTTGTTCTAATTGAAATAAAAAAAAATATTTTTTATAAGTGTTACCAATATGAATCAAAGACTGTTGAAATAAGAAACACAACTTAAATAAAAAAAATAATTACTTAAATACCTACACCTGCAAGGTTTTTTTACAAAGTTATTTCAATGGGATGGATGTATTATTATTTCTTATTTTTCTTCATTACAGTTTTAGCATCAACTTCAACTTTAGTTACTTTTAATCGCAGTGAGTTTGATATATCCAATTTATTTCGGTATTTAGTTTTAATGTTAACCATAGCCGAAAATCCGACCTCACATAGATATGAGGTAGTAAAGAGGAGGAGGACTTTCATAGCTTCATCGAACAGGCAAGGATGATTATCAGCAACTGAGAGCCAGAATTTCGTTAACTGTTTACGATTGAAACTATTTTTCAGTGACGTATCTTCTGATAAATCAATGAGTTCTTCACTTGCTTTTGTTGACATAACATCACAATATTTTCTGTAACTTAAGTTTATTTCAATTTTTAGGATTTATAAATAGCTGAATGAAATATCAAATTTATCACTTCCTATTTTTTTAATTCATGTATACAGTGGCGAGGGCCCACTCAATATTCGCTCGCGACCCACTGGTGGGTCACGACCCATAGTTTGGGAAACCATGACATAGAGTATTTGTTTGAAGTTTGGGCGCGTTTGAGAAATCAGATCAGAGCGTATTTTTGGCGTGTGACATGTAACACATAATTTATTTTTTCACACGAAAAAAAACGCACTCAATTGAATTCGAACCACCGATTGTTCGGTTATCAGCCGAACGCACTACCTTTACGCCACAGTATGATACCAAAATTGTGACGATTACACAGTATAATATTATAGTTTAGAATGGTTCCGTTGCCTAGGCAGCGAATTTTCAATTCCTTACGTAAACAAACGATTAAACGGTAGATTGACAGTTGGTACTTTAAAAATAAAAACAACAATAAATCATTATATAATTTACTAATATAAGTTAAAGCGTATAGAAATAAACCAACGGCGTTCCAATAAGCGGTCTTTTTTCTTGATTGTGTAATTTAACAAGATTATTAAGAGCTTGTCAAAGAATCTAGTTAATCACAAGTTTTGTTTTTATTTTGTTACGCCAAAGAAGTATAACTTCTAACGCGCGTACATAAGTACACACACCGATTGTTTCATTGGTTCCATAATTCAATGTGGTTCTTAGCCGCCTTACGAAGAGGTTTCTTAACAGATATTAACTAGATACTAAAAATAACATGTAAATTTTTCCCATCCGAAATTTCGACTGGAGACACGACTTTCCGATTCGATCCATTATTGTATGAAGGCTTCCTCTAGCTCCCTCCACCCTTCTCAGTCCTTGCTACTACGTACATCCACCGAACATAATGAATTCGTCTATTCAGCAAGTTTTAAGCAGTTCCTGTGGACGTGTAGTGCCCCTTGGGTACCACTGTATGACGGTATTTGCCTAGCGTTTATCCACTTGCCGAGCGACATGTCTAGCCCATTGCAATTTCATCTATTTAGCGACCTCTATCACATCGCGTACTCTTTTCTGCTTCCTTATCCGTTTTTATATTTTGTGATCTTTCCGTGATATGCCTAACATGCACCATCCCGTGACACGTTGATGATTTAACGTATTTTTTTATTTCTCTTACATTAACAGTGTTATAAGCATGCGTGAGCCTTGGTAGCACACATTGGTTGAACACTTAACATTTAAGACACAGTGAAAGTTTCATATCATATTATAAAAGATAAAAACTGGGCTGACCCCAGAGGAGATGGGTAGATATCGTCAATCGGGCTCGGGATAGAGACCCTGGTTTTGTAGTCAGCCATGGACTTGGATAATATCTCGATAGATATAATGTAGCTCAAGCCTAAGTAATTAAGTTAGATTTCAAAGGAAACTGAGCATTAATTGGCAAATATTTTGAATATTTCAATTTGTTCGTATACGAAAAAATACATATTTATTTTTTTAATTGTGTTGGTATGTAATTCAAAATCAAACCATGTAAAAATTGAGCCTACTACATAATATGATATAAAATAATTACAAGATAAAAAGAACTTTGTATACACCACGTTTTTAAATTTACTGTTGAATCATATAAACTTGACAATTCTATGAATTAATAATTTAGGACAAATAAGGCAATTGTCAACAAATCATTTTTTTTGCTATTTTGCAACAAACAAACAAATATAGAATACTGAAATGTCATTTTGATTTCCATAGTAACGCACGTATATATTAATAAGTTAATTGCTAGGACCACCGTTTTGGCAACCAATAATAGTAGATTGGATTACGGATTTCTTCCGAATTAACTTTTCATACAAAACTGAATTAACTGAAAATGAATTCAATTCTACTTAAAGATGGCTAAAAGTATTAAAAAAATGCATTGGCATCGTGTTCTGATATATTCTAAAAGTTTCAAATGTCTAGCTAGTCGGTAAGTTAGTTAAAAATCGATTGCAAGATTTGTACTGGATAAACAAACACCGGACAAACAAAAATACGAGCTATCGTTGTAAAATAAATCCATTTGTGCGCATAGTTCATGTACGTCCTATCTGATATTTTTATTTCGCTGTATATCGGGTGTGGTTAAAAATATTAGGTACACAATATTATTTTTAATCAAATATTTAAAACAAAAAAAATCTAATATACTGGACATACGTATGGCCTTATTAGTAAATAACCATATCCTTTGCTTTTAATGATATTATTATGTTTGATATTTTTCCACCGCAAATCGATATAATTATGATTAAATATAAAATCAGCCCCTGAGGACATAATTTCATTACGGAAACAGTCATGTAGTGTCGGTATTGACCTTTTAAACATATATTATTTTAACACCTACATAATAATATAATATTTTATCACACATTGATAAATGAAGGAAACTGTTTTATCAGGCAGTATCATTTCTAATTATATTCACATTCGTGGCGCCATTTTATAACCCTTGATCGATACTGGTCATTGGCGGATTTAGAAACCTGGAGGCCCAACGCATCAATCAATAAAAACCATAAATTACATGCTTCAATTAGAATAATTATTATTAAGATTGATTGTGAATGGCTTAGAAATAAAATCGGTGTTGCAAGTAATTAAAAATATCATATAGGTACATATTTTTCTTAGGTATAATTTATGTAAACAATATTTTCAAATCTTGTTTGAATACTAATAATATATAGCATTTTATAATCCTTGTTATAGAAATTATTCCAATAAGAGTAAAATAAGACAGTTTTATTGACTTGCCAATATTTCTTAAAAATGGAAACTGCTGTATTCGTTTCTTATAATATTAGTCACTATTTGTTGTGTGCAAGTACGTGTCTGTTTGAGTGGTTACATTATGGGCTTCTTTGATGTATATGCAAGATTTTTTTATGCTTTGTTTAATATTTTTAATACTAAATTTGTGAGAGGTTTAAGATTTTAGTTTAATTTATTAATTTAGCAACTGGTTTGAACTGTTTCGAGGCCCCTTTTTATATTTTCTGGCGAATCGGTTGCGTAATATGCGTCAAGGAAACCCGCCGCTGGTCCTGGACTACGCAATGATTTTTTTGCGATTCCGGTTCCTCCTCGGCAGTCTCTCCCCAGTACTAAAGCAGTTGCATATCATGCATCTCTCATTATATCTTTCAACTGATGCCCATTATCTTTCCACCTTTTTGACTTCAAAATAATATGTCTACCATACTTGATAAAAATAGTCTTTCCCCGTTATTTTTTTCCGCAATCATAATTTCTTACACATACCTATATTAATAAGATGTTTTTAAAAGTGTACAGTAAATAATAAGTCGCCTGTTGCGCATTTTTGATAGTAAAAATATTCATTAATAAATGAATTCAATAATACCATGCATAAGTAGTAATTAAATCATTGTCCTCTGTGTGAATGCAGATAAATCCAAACCTTTCCAAATATATTATACTCTTTCTCTGGAGGACACACAAAGCTAATGAAAACATGCTGGCATGGATTGAGACTTTACCAGTTCCTCTGTAGTCCTGTTGACAATATGACTTTGTGTTACTGTGACTGTACTTTTGTTAATGTATATCTCGATATCGGGATACCATCACCGTATGAGTGATAACTTGTTAATTGTAAATTTTGATAATAAATTATATTCTTACAATATTCTTTAATAACTTTCATTTCATGTATAGGTGAATTTAATATTTAAGACGGTCAATAACACCAACATAATATTTGTTATCCGATAGAATTTGCTCTATATGTATATGTGCAGTCTGGCTACCCATTGGTCGATATAAATAGTCAGTATTATCAGTTATTTTAAATAAATTTTATTGTATAATATAATCTTTTAGTTTAAACTATTATTTTTGAGCCGTTCTACACAAAACCGTCTTATAAATTTGTACTGAGTCTACAATAAAATGGTCGCTTGTGGCGCAAATTTGTTACTGTCTTCCAGTTTTTTGTGCGAAGGAGGAAAGTATCACTTTTTGTTGCCCTCGTAGCCTAGTGTGTAAGGTGGTGGCCTTTAATCCGGGTACCCCGAGTTTGATCTCGGTGAGGTCACAGTATATGTGATATTATCAAATCCTTCTCTTCTATTACTAAATACATTACTGTCATTGGGCCTCATAGCCTGTTGTAGTGTTAAAAATAATGTAATAATAATTCAACAGAAAATATATAAAGACATTTACAAAATTACAAATAGCTCAACGACGATATTATGCTACGTCTGGATCGGATATGAATTGCAAAAACAAAACTAAGTCACTTTGGGAACAAGGTCAATATTAAAAAATAATGTATCAAACTTTTGCAGGACTAAAAAAGCAGACCTTGGCATAAAAAAATAATCAAAAACAATAATATAACTACGGTCGATAATTTATGTATATCAAGACTTAAAAACAGATGTTTAAAATGCATTTATTCCGGCGATAAAAACCGTTACACGCTACACACCTTAGAATTACACGCTAGACAATTATTTATAAAGAGATTAATCTATCAATATGCTCTAAGAGAGATACGAAAACATTTGATATGAAAAATAATGAAATAAAGTCTACAGGTATGGTAATTTATTATATTATATTGCTAAATTTGTTTATTAAATTATTTAATAAATGAATTTCAGATACAACCTTTTAACACCAGTATTACCTAAACATCTAATATATTTATATATGTATAATATCGTCTCTGTTCTGGCAGAACACACTAACTGGAGAATACTAGTTTTGAGTAATTTGACTTTGAAGTTGTTAAAATGTTTGAAATAATGGTCTATCATGTGAGTTTATTAAGTAATCGTAAAAAGGATGACTTTAAAATAAAGACTGTTTATTTATTGAAAAGGTTTCCAGACGGTAAAGTTTGAAATAAAGAACATTTTGATATAACTAACTCAATATGTCATTTTTCGAATTAGTGTCTTCTCCCAGAACAGTGACGATATATTCTTTTTAACTCTACTACGAGACATGTGCCGATGACAGTTTTAAGTGGTGAACTTAGTAATAGACGTGAAACAATCACAAACACCCAGACTTAGAGATTATAACATAAATACTGTGACCTCACCGGGATTGAACCCGGAAGCGTCTTGCTAAACACAACTTATCAGAAAGCAAGGCAATTTTCGCGCCTACGTCAATGTAATTTTTGGCGACTATGTATTATTCCATGAGGTAGTCGACATATCAATAGTCATTTTCTAATGAATAGTAAAAAATAATCGTTTTTATAAGTGACGTTCAAATGCGGTGGCCAAAAGCTACGTCGATGTAGGTGCGAAAATATCTTCTTCCTTGCATTCTGATTGTAGGGCTAAGCAATACGTAACCCGGAGCCCTCAGGTGAAAGGCCAGAGCATTACGCGCTGGACTACGAGGACCGATTAATTTACCCCGTACACGTAATCACGACCTCTTCATGGAACGTGTCACAAATAGAGTTGGGTTTCGGGAATTTCCCGACGGGAGTTCTCGAGAAATTTTCGGGATTTTCCATCCCGAATCTCGAGAATGGAAATTTTTAACGTTTCGGGAAATCCCGGATCTCGAGAATCTTTTCTCGGGATTCGGGATTTCTTTATTATCAAATATTAATTGAAAAAACGATTTTCTATATGAAAAACGTTGACAGAAAACACAAAAACAATTAAGCCAACGTCGAATCAAAATGAGCGCAATTTTTGCAACATCAGGGAATTTCGTGTCTCAAAAGCGTATACGATTGTCAGACGCAGCGATTGACAGTCTGTGTTTTTTGAAATTCTATTTTAATAAGTAATGTTTTAAATTATTTTTGTTTTCCTACTTCTAGTTTGTTTGTCTTCTTACATAAACAAAAAAAATCATATTTTTTTTTTGGAATTTGTCTGTTTTTACACAGATTTTAGGATTTTAACAAGTTTTTTGAAATTTCCCGATTTCTCCAGAATTCTTTTCTGGAAATCCGGAATCTCGAAAATTGAAAATTTCATCATTTCGGGAAATCCAGAATCTCACAAACCACAAATAGGTGAAGTGAGGCATCTGCAGTATTTTAAGTCTGGGAATGCCTCAAGACACTCTAACACTGTGATCGCCATGCAGATATATTTTGATTGATTTTACTTACCTATGTACTGCACCCAATTACGCTTCAGCATCAAAACATAGGGAAATACGTGGTCATACCACTTCTTTCAGTCCATTACCAGTCGATAGTTAACATCTCCTGCCATGTGAGACTTGCTGCGCATAGATCGCTTTTGTAGCACCGCTGCAGAGTTAGTGACGGTCAGCCGCGACGACGAAATCGTTAAAGTGTGCCAGAATGTTACGGATTGTCTGGTGGCAGAGTTTAAGTTTAATTCTTATACTTTTTCTAGCTAGCATACATTTCTCAATCTTATATAAAATTGTTTACAATCGTTTGTATAAATATATTTGAAACGTTTTTTATACATATGGCTATTTAATATTTCTGTTGTATTCCTCCCATGTTCCATTTTGTATTCTGACAAATAAACAAGGGTAGCTATAGCTAAAGTTCATCCTACATTATTTGATGTAGGACGAACTTTTCCTGTTTCGTTGGAAATAACAACGTGTGGTCTTTTAGAACAGGGGCGGGCAAACTTTTTGGATGGAGGGCCAAATTCAAGAATTTAAAATAAAAAATAATTTTTAGATATACACTATTTATTATCACGAAAAATAAACATTACAAAAAAAATAATGAGAAAAATGAAAGTGTTGTACATTTTTCAACATTTTTTCGAATTCAGGTGTTAATTTTGTGGTTCAAAACTGCTTGTAAATGGGCATCGGAGATATTTGATCGTTAAGAATTTTTATTGAGGTTCATGATCGAAAATGTTTGTTCACATATACAGGTTGCTCCAAAAACAACGAACATTTTTCTTGCATAATCTTTAAGTTGGTCGAATTTGTCTGAATTAAGGGCACTGTAAAATTTGGAGATATCTTCACGACGATGCAATTCTCTTAAATCAGTGTCACACTGCAGACCAATAATCTCAAGTTGTAGCTCTGTCAGTACACTATCAATATCTATTGAAAATGGATCGCGTACTGTTGCTAAACTTGTCTCAATTTTTCGGAAGTCACCAAATCTTTGTAAAAAATCGTCATTCAGAGCTTTAATAATTTTACCATATTCTTCAAATTTATATTCTGGTATATTCAGCTACTTAAAAGTTGGAAAGTGGTCCACGTTGTTATTTGATATTTGTCGAAGGAACAACTTGAGTTTTAATTGAAATCCATTCAAACTCTTCACCATATCGTGGGCATATATTTTTTTCCTTGCAACGCAGAGTTAAAAGTATTTAAATGTGTCACGATGTTCAACATAGAAAATAGTGATTACACAGTGTGAGACGAGACGCAAGGAAGACGCACTGAGATAATACATTAACGAAACAACAAATTCTTCAAATTTTAATCTATTGTCAATATTTTTTAAAAAATTATAAAAAAAGTTATTCGTAATCAGAAGTACAATTAATGATGGCGGGCCGCAAAAAAATACCCGGCGGGCCGCAGTTTGCCCTCCCCTGTTTTAGAATGTCTTTTCAATTAAAGGGCGCTAAAATAACTGCATTCATTTTTATAACAATGTTTTCATGTGAGGAAATGTTTCAAATAAATAACGGTAAAAGTTTACAAAATATTGGATAATTTGTATGAAGATGTATATTATTATATTTTAGTCAATACTAGGTATTGAAATGCTAAGTAATAAATGCTTCCTTTTTCAATTAGATTAATTTACAGCATACGTAATGAATTATTAATTGTATAGCCATTTTTCCTCAGCTCTACACTCTTGGATGGGATTTGGTCTCCTCCACATGCGCATCGATAGCTTATATCCCTCGCCAATATGTTCCAGTGCTGTCTTCCTCTGTGGAGTCAATCTACAGCCCGAATCTTCAGCATCCTGTCGTCTGGAATTTTTGATTGAGTTACAGGATCTCCCAATTGTTGATGTACATTATACAACCAAGTTATTCACCTCATGGCTTATATTATTATATAAGTATAAACTACATTTCCTGTATTTTTCAACAATTGCTAATTATATTCTTTTTCTTCATTTTCGTTCTATTAAATTATTATGAGAATTAATACAACATAATTATTAATTATCTATAACAAAAAAAACTCCATAAAATATTAGACAAGTTAGTATATTAAAGTATTAAAGCTCATGTAAGAATTTCATGTACAGTTTTTACAAAACATTGTGGACATAACAAATCAAATTCAAGACATTCACAATATGAGATTTACATTATAACAAATATTTCCCTCACAAGAGATAATAAATGAATCTATATAATAATATTAAAAAAGTACAATTTTAAACTTACAGAAAAATAAAATTTTGAAAGCGAAAAACTTACATAATATATAGAAAAAATTTATTTAAATACAAAATACATAGCACATCACTGAGAATGTCTATGTCTTTGAGGAGCGCAAGGGTGTGTAGTTATTATATTGTATTATAATGGTCTTCTTACCATTTGTAAACTTACCACCCTAAATAGGTGTAAATATAATATAGTTTTGAAATGGTATCAACCGATAAAAAAAGCTTGAAAATAGATTAGAAAAATATAAAAAAATAGTTCGATTAAGATTATAAAAATATTCGCGAAAGTACTTTAAATTTTTAATATTATTTATGTAAGTAAGTATGTAATAAAATAAATGTGTGAAAAACACAAGGAAAATAATACGCAACAGTGACATCTAGACACGATTGGCGTTGCAAAGAAAATACACTGATATCGTTTTGCGATACAATTCCTAGATGGCAATGTATTTTACTTCCATAAAAAATCATACAATTTAAAATTATTTCTACAGGTAGTTTTTTTATTATGTACCTACTACTAACATTAAATTTATAAAATATCGTTCACTGTTGAACATAATATAATATATAGCTCGTTGTGCTAATGTGACATGTGTCTCAGGGTAATCTAATCTGTTATTTGCAAAAAGTCTTCGTTTTCTTCTCATAGTCTCCCCTCTTACCAGCGGTGATTTTCTTTGACGCAGATGACATAGTCAATTTGTCAGAAAATTTAAAATAGGGCCGAGAATTATATCAAAATCTATACTTAAATGGTGCGTATTTCCTATTATTTTTAATAATATCGATTTTAATTTCACAGAAGATACGCTCAACTACTCAACAATACAATCTCGTCATACATAGACCCACAATGTAAGGTATATTAAAAAAAACTACGAGTATCGTTACGTGACATGGAAAAGTGCATGTTGGGTATAATTCACAAATACCATAAAATAAAATAAATTGATTAGGAGACAAACAGAGCATTGACGTCCCAAAGTAAAATGCCACCCAGAATTCTATCCTATTTTATTTTTAGTTTCAAATTGTCATATCAGAAAAATATTAATTGACATAAGCACCGTCTACTGAGACTTACTCTTAAACAATGGTGGCTTTAGGTAAGTGGATGTTTGAGGCGCTGACAGTTCTGGAGGAACCTTTGTGAAAAGTTTGACTACGCGTACAGTGTGTATTATGTACAATGTGTATTATAATACAATAATTGTTATATTTTTCGGATATTTTACGCTTTGATTATTTTTTATTCATATGTCGATACTTTCTAATGAAGCAACCGCATCGTTCACTTCATGGAAAACTGTTTGTATTATCAAAATTCCTTATTTTATTTGCAGCCCATATGCAACATATGACCTGTCTACCCACACGGGTCATCACTGTACTTACGCGATGTGATAAATATGTCGTCAAGCTTTCAAATAGAAATATACTCGACAAAATGCAGTCGTGCAGGATAACCAAAGTTCACTAAATAACCACAGTATCGCCCTAACAATCGCTAAAATAACGAACTCATCAGATTCACCAGTTGTATCAGTAGCAGCGAAGTACTAGCGACCGATAGGAGAGAACGCCGACAGAATTTTAATACGTACAAGCTTAATAATAATAATATAATATATAACCAGATTGATGTGCGTCTATGAAAATAATCAATAATAAACAATTAATAACAACAAGCTAAAAAATATAATGTACGTTGTTTATTTAATACTTGTTTTAAAATTTTAGCTTAGTGTAGATGTCAAAATATTTAACAATGATGTATGAATAAACAAAAATCCCACGTGTTTTAATTTTCACAGGGAAGCCAAACTATTTTTATATATTCAAAATATTATTAAACATTTTATTTCTATTTTGTAATTTTCGTAAAAATGGTGAACAAATATTGAATAAAATAGAGGCGAGAATGTGTGAATAAAAATATAAATTGTAGAAATTGCAAGTTAAAGGTAGAGCATGATTAGATTTAAGCGTGAATAGTAAAATCGGATAATTGAATTATTCAGGGCCATGAGATCGCGCTGACAAATGTATGTGATTATCAGAGAACTAGCATCTATAGAATATCATGAAAAAGGGAATTTAAATAGACTAAGAAAACTACGTATGAAAGAGACTTATAAGTGTGTGATAAAATTGAATTGATAAAAAGGGCGCCAAGTGCTGTCTAAGTGTGTACATAATTAAATACCATGTAAATAAAGAAAACACTAGATTTAGAGATAACAATAGTTGTTTATTATAGGCAAAAAAAACATTAAATTTATTTTGACAAGTATAACAATTGAAATTAAGGAGACTCGGTGATCTTTTTTATGCGAAGACATGCTATTCTACAAAAAAACATTATAAATAAAAATAATAGGGTACTCATCTGCTCTGCATCCCTTCAAATTGTAGACACTGAATTTTAGAAATTAATGTTAATAAAAGTTCAATAAAGTGAAAGAAAAACTGATTTTTATGTGGCCGGCGTCCATCCGGCCATGTACAAAAAGTAGGTTAAGTTGAAAGATCCATCCAGTTGAGAAGTCAGGGTAAAAGTGAACGAGATCGATATAGGTGCAACCCTCCTGTCCGCCAAAGTACAAGTAGGTATCAGCAACGGCCGCAGGGTGGGGGTTTGTGTGAAAGAGAATCGATCTTGCTTCTTCTTCTATCGGTGAGAATTTACCTACTCTCAAATTACGTATAGGTACGTATCCACAACGTGACAACACCCCTTTTCCACTCAAAGAAAAAAAGATTGAACTCCTCCTAGGGTTTCCATTGGCAGTCAGCTGTTCATGGTGTGACTTATCGTGGTTGAATTTGCCCACAGCTCGTCAGCTTCTCGACCATTGAAGTTCAGTTGCCTCTGCCAGAGTAGCTAAGTAGTAGACCATCGTGTGATACACTGACCCAAGATCAGTAGTGGAGAGCAGTTCCTCATCTTGCAGAGTGGTTTGTTCCAAGGGCTTGTCTTTCCTCGAAAATCTTTGAACATCGTTTGAGAAAAACACTTCGCAACACAGGCGTTTTGTTCACTTTGGATTCTTTTCACTTAAGGAAATTTCGTTCCTTATTTTTTCACTAAAGGAAATTACGTTCCTTGTTTTCACTTTCACTGAATGTTTCTTCAAAGGTAAAATTGTCATTTTCACGTTGAAAAAAAAATCTTGATGTTGATGATAATGATAGCAAATACCAGAAATAAAATTGATCACGAAGTCTCAAAAAGTCTCAGAAAAAATAATAATAAAATTATACAGTAAATATACAAAAATTAAAAAACTTATGCTAAATACCAATACAAGTTATACATGTTGTAAGTCTGCCAGCAAAGCAAAAAAAAAATGGTTTTAAGTTTTCAAATAGAAAACATTTGCAAAAGATGATAAATGATTCGTCAATAATAAAAAGCTTTATGAAGAACAAGCAAAGATAAAATTAAAGCGTAGTAATTAGTTATCAAATAAATGAAAGAAAAAAAAGATACATAAGCAATTTAAAATAACATCTATCAGTATGTCCATTTCCAAATTGGAAACTACTAAAAAAAATACTATTTTTAATTCCGTTCAGTTTATTACCGTTACGTGATATCGAGAACATTAATTAATTTATCTTTAAGCTCGCCATAATTTATGACATTCTCATTTAATCGAGTTGACATAGCTTTAAAAAAAGGAAAATATGTTTACAATTAAGTAAACTGATTTGATAAAATAGCTTACCGTTCAATGGTAATGCTTAGGTAAATACATTACATTAAGTAGATAATGTGATATTTAAAATAATACAAAATCTAGTATTGCACAAGCAACATCTTAATAATAATGACTTATACAACATAAAAGTTTAAAGATGTAAAGTATCAAGTTACAATTCTTTGATAATATAAGTAATATTTTACAAAGAGAAATGCATAGATAAGTTTAGATAAAGATAAGATAACTCTTGGGAAGTTGATTTAGTAAGATTTAGTGCAAAAAATTGTGTTGGTATAAAAGAAAACAGAAAGCGACCAAGTCAATTGTTGCGTTAAAGATTAGTTATTAATAACCAGTAGATCCTGCGATAAGCACATAAGGATAACAGGTGGAAAAAATAATAACATAAAAGATTGAAGCAGTACAATGAAATGCATAAAAAGAATACAAGCCACTGCCACAAATAAAATTCCTACTTCCCATGAATTTCTTAGTTGCTGGAATGGTGTTCACTTCAAGGTTTTCACTCAACAGTTATAATACTATCTCACTGTTTGTAAGCAGTCCGTACATTTATAATTTAAACTAAATACAATTGAAATTTCAGATCAGTATGCAGACTTTTCTGTTTATCCCACGAGGATACTAATCCAGCGTGATGATGCGTGGAAATCTTCTACGAAACGTTATTTAGAAAAATGATGCACTAAGACACACCCAGTCACAAATCTGCCTACCACGATTTCTCTACATGAATCTACTAACAAATGATATTAGGCTCATTAGCGTACTAATAATTAAGGACATTACGATTACTGTTGGCAAAAAACAAAAAGCTAATTAAAAGAACTCTAATTTTAATGTCTGCTATTTATGTTCCCAGCACTGTCAATATCCTGCCTCGACAATTCTTACTTCATGTACTCTAATTTTAATACAATTTGCATAACAGGGGGTTATTGCTTGTTGTATAACCATCAGAAGTTCCATATAAAAAATCCTTAGAAAGTTACATGAAACAACCAAGGGTCAGTTCCCTTTTAAATTCTAACTTAATTACTACAGAGCCTTAGCAGACAATTAACATCGCGAGGAAAACAAAGAGACTTCTCTATTACGACAGATATATACTTTCTTGGACTCACTTTCCTACTAACTAAAATTAACCTAACGTGAGACCATTCATGAACACAAATGTGAGAGAATTGCGAAATAAACAAATCTATTGAGAAACCATAATAAACGAGAGTTGCAACACAGCTACATCAAAAACTACATCGAAAGCTAGTGCGAAATTACTGTTAGATACCACCAACGATATCCATGGATAATTACTAATTCAAGTAAAATCCATCACAAAACAAAGAATTTACTCATGTTTCGAGAATTAAGCTAAACAAGCCACCACTATGCTTTCATGCAAGGAAAACATTCTGAATTTAGAGCCCGTTCCGTGACAAATTCATTCATAGGATCTGCTTCTTCTCAACATTAAATAAGAATAGTAGTGCAATAGCTTATGAAACTCATGCCATAAGACTAATGACTAAATAGAGTGATTGGGTAAAGCTCCTCACTAAATGTTCCCGACCCAAATCAAAGTATCTGTGAGCGACACAGATAAACTACAAAGTAAAGGACCAATCCTAAATGTCCGCGACTTCGCAATTAAAGAGAGTATGGAGATGTATGAAAATAAAAGTTTTGCATAGCAATCATCCACAATAGAGTAAGATTGAAAAAAAACTAGACCTCCGAACTTATAGCCACTAACATCCCTATCAAAAACAAGCTCAATTTTCATTTCACAAAAATAATTAATAATACTAAGAATAAAAAATATAACCCTAAAGTGAAACCAAACCATTTTGCAGATTGATTTAACAAATAAGATAGTCAAGTAACAATAAATTACAAGAAAAATTCTGTACACAGTACAGTTGTAAAAAGAGAAATAAAAAAGAAAGAAAAATACATGTTTTAGTGTGAAAACTGAATTGTCCTTGCAAGCATTTGCGTAAAAGCCCTCATGACCACAACCTAGCAAAACTTAAAATTGAAGATGTTGAACGTCCTCAACCATAAAATAATAGACACAATTAAAAAAAACAGGATTGCATTTGGCTGTTGACCACTGGAATACTGCGACACAAATCTCTGCAAGCCGACATTGCTTTTCATCCAATAAAAGCTTTTCAGTGTTGTAGTTGTGAACCTTGAATGAGATAAAACAATTATGTAGATTAAAATTGTCACAACATGTTGAAAGAATATTTGAAAAAATATAATATAATTTGTAAGATTTTGTTTTAATCTTAATTTTGAACAAAAGAAATCTCGATATCAGATGTAACGTATAATACTAAAAGATAAAACTAATTGGAAAAGAGAAAAAAAGAAAATGTATTATCTTAAATGCAATATTTTAAGTAATTCATACGTCATTTAAGTATATTATTTACAATACAAAATTACAAAATCATCATACCTAATTTAAACACAAGTTTTATAGAGTAACAAATTTGTAAATATCAGTTTCGATATATAATAAGAGCATAATTAATCATGATTCATGAAAATTTGCGAAAAGAAAAAAAAATATATGACATTAGAATCATTAACATGGATATAGATAAGAATAAACTTAGTTTCTAGACATGATAATGGGTAGAATCACCCCCTTCGAAATGAGTTTCACAAAAAAAAGAATTTTCTATTGTCTTTGAGTGACAATGTTATTCCAAAATTAATAAATGTAAATTTGGTGATTTGCCAAGTTAAAGTAAAAGTATTTTGGTAAAACGAAAAAACAAGGGTAGCAATATTAACAAGCACACAAATAAGTTCTCAGTTTTAAGAAAAATAAAAGTAAGGTAGTTTGTCAAAATCATTTAAATTGTATTGTACAATTTTAATAAAAGTGAAATTTAAAAGTAATGTGCAATTAAAATAAGTTATATTTAGATTGAATGAAAAGATTAATAGTAATTTAAAAAATATTATGCTGATTTGGCAATATCTTTAATATGAAATTTCCCTATTGGTTTGAGATTTTTATCTCCAAGCAAGTAGATTAAAGGCGAAATTTTCTTTAAAACAACATTTTCCACGAATCTCGGCGCCAATTTGCTAGAAAAATAATTAGCTGCCGATGATTGCACAAGGTCCTTTCTGTATATGATGTCTCTTTGTGACGAGTGGACATACATATTAATTTATAAGTATCTAACTTTTTATAAACAAATAACAAGTTGTTATTTCAAATTTTACGATTTGAGCTCTACTATATTTTACGTGAAAATATTAAAATTGCACAGAGAGTGCTAAAGAGTAAAAACAAAATAATATACAAGATAAGCTTGTAGAGATATGAGAAAATGTGCGAAAATAAAAAACTGAAAAAAAAATTAATACTGAGCTCGCTCCTAGACAATTGACAATCGTTTTCAAGTTATAAAAATCTAGATAGAAAAAATTAATATTGGAATATTACTGACAAATTATATCGAGGTTCTAATCGATGATAATTAATGTCGAAAAATAAAAATCGAGATAATCAATAAAAAATTAAAAAATATTGAAATAATAAGTAAAATTGTCTAAAATGAACGAGAAATTTACGAATCTTTAGGTGTAAAAAAAAATCTCCGATACTTGAAATTGAAAGAATAATTATGATAAAATTATGAGCAAAGTCAAGTATGAAAGATGACGAATAATAATCTGTAATAGAATTTAATCAAAAGATGAAAATATTAAAAAAATCAAGCAGACGTAATAAAATTACAGTAAGTATTTATTTTAATAGTCGTTGAAGTAGTGCTGAATCTCAGGTTTAAGATTAAAACTGTGACTATTTTATTTTAAAGATTAACATAGTGAAAGTTAATCACTGGCAACGAATTAATAACATCTGAAAAGAAATAGTGATGATTTAACCAGTTACTTAGCTTTTCAATTATACCCTCTGTGATATATTGAAGAAGGTATGTCGAAGACCAGACATTGTCCTCCCAAGATTGAAGAAGACAATCTTGATTTTTTTTTTTTTAAATCCTCTTTGAAGCATTCATCAGAATCCCATATGATGCAATCGAGTCAGTAGGTATGTATGCCCACGCGGCATAATAATTATCTGAAAAAATATTCATGTTATTTCCATTCTAAATTGACAAAAATTAAAAGATGTGCTCGAGTAATAATGTTGTAGCATTATATAGCTTCCCATCTGAGAAATAAACTATAAGCAAATTAAATAAAATGCTTGTATTTTAAATGATAATTAATAAGAATGCAGAGAAAAGAGAAAAAAAAACTCTCGTGAGAATCATTGTAAGCAGATTATAGTAGTTTAAAAAGTAGGTATAACCACTGCATACTATAATTATATTTTTGTAATAGCAATGAGAATGCTTGAAACTTTATACTGAGCAGTTTCTATTGAACAGTAGGTATATATAATATAACCATTTGCTTATTTTAAGTTACTAAAGTTTACAAAAAAAAAATTGAAATCAACCAGAATAATACAAAGGTTTATGTATATACACTAGGTAGGTAAAATCAATGTATTTTAAATGTAAAGACATTTGTTCAAAAGAATATTAATAAAGCATTTACAAGAACTGGGTTTTGTGAAAACCGATAACATCCATGAGGATCGGATATGGTCAAAAGAAAAAACCGAATGCCTAAATAGGGGTAATTAAAAAAGGTCTAAGTAAACAATATAATAAAATATCGATACCCAAAACTAAGTGGTTCAAAACAATAAAAATGCAGCAAATTTCTCCGAACTGCAATAAAAAAAATACAAAACCAGAATGCTAAGAAATACCCGTAATAAAATCGAGGGTTTTAAACCTTGAGTTAATGTGTTTCTGTGCAAAATAAACTGCATTTTAAATAAAAACACATCCGTTTCAAATATTTAGAGAAAGCAATAACAATAAAGTTGTAAAAGTCCCAAAACTAAATTGGGGTGCAATTAAGAGGGTCTAGAGCTAAATGTGACAATAGGCTAATAAAAATAAAACCCACTACCTAGAAATGGTAAAGATTTTAAACAATAACAAATAAATGCGGTGAATTCAAAGAATTTTTCTCCGAAGTGCCGTAAATATAATTGGAAAGCAGATAAATAATATTATTTAAGTGAGAGATACAAAAACTAAACAATTGTTAAGTGTGGAAAAAAACCAAGGGTAAAATACATAATGACGGTTTCAAATTACTCTGAAATGCATAAAGTAGGTAACGACCTTGTTCACTATATTTCTATAATTCTATCTTGTCCCTGCCTAACTACTTGCAACAAAATGTTAAGAAGGTTTTATACCTGAAATGGGTTTTTGGAAGTAATAGGAATATACCTACATGAATGTTTTCATAACTACACATTTTGACAAAAATGACGGTTATTAAATTTTAACATTGCCTTAACAACAAAAACTTTATGAAAAAATAGAATGAGATCTACGGAAATAATTTACGCGGGAAAATAAGTTCATATACCTACCTACGTAGTTTATCTAAAAAATTACAGTCGAAATAAATAAGAGCAAAAATAATCAAATTTACCTAGCACAAAATGAATTAACAATCCGCCAGAAAAATAGAATAATTAACTAACAATAATATTATATTAATTAAAGTTTGCGATAATAATAATTCCTAATATAATTAAATGTAGAAAAATCTACCACTAAATTGAAACTTACTAAAAAGCAAATTAGAAACATTTATAACAAATTGGATATTTAAAAAAAAAAATATTAATACCTACTGATCATGCCCTATAATAGAATATCAGCAAGAAAAGATAATAGACGATGAAATTAATTCTGTTTATAACCTCATCTAATATTTAATTGAGAAAAGACTAGGTCTAGTAGATATTCTTATCTGCAAATCACTAAACAATACCCTCACTGACGCTAAAATTGATTAAAATTTTAATAACTAAGTTTTAATTGAAACTTTTAAATATTAAACTTATTCAAACAGAAGATTTATCTAATTTAATATGACACTCAATAATATAAAACAATCACTGATTTAAAATAATAACTAATAACCAGAAAAATAACCACTAAGCAGATTTTGCAATGAACAATGCCGCAAGCTATCCACAAACCATACACTTTTTATGAAAAATAATTACTGAAAAGAATATAAAGTTCAAACATAAGATTAAAATAATAGTTCAAAAACTTACCAAAAATCAAACCACTTGTAGACACTAAGGACAATGGAAGCTAGTATAGAAAATATATTATAGAGTAGGTATAGATAGTATAACACAATTAAGTTCTGAGATGTTGACACTTCGAAAGATAAGACTGAAATGAAAGATGCAAACTGCCCCGTACCTAATATACAGTAAAAATGCAGTGCCATGTGGAGAAACTAAAAATCTGCGTTCGAAGCATCTACGGCCTCAACAAACAAAACTATATGAATTTCGCCAAATTATTGATATCCTCTATCAATATTTAATTGGATGTTAGAAAATAAACGAACAATGTAATTAATATAAATAATCAAGCGAAGATAATACAATGCACTAACTTTAACATAACATGAATTAAGTATTTTTGGCTAAGAAAAAATATATAAACCTAGCATTATTTATAAAATACAAACTAATGCATCTATAAAATAGTTTCTAACCAAAATTTGAGAAAACACAGAACCAAAAACTATGTTTAGATAGGATTTGCTGTCAAACATTCCATTTTTCAACGGACTTTCATAATATTCATAATTCAAACAATTCACTATGAAAAAATACTATAACAGATTTAATAACTAGAGTCAAATGCCGTCGGACATGAAAATTTTCTGACTAACAAACCTAACAATATAGATTATAAGTCTCTTTATAAACTACAATATTCCCAACAAAATTATATATACACTGATTAAAAAACTAGTATGATGATAACATGTAATAATGCATTAGTAAAAAAATACAACATAGAAAATATCTAAGCGAAAAAATTAGCACTGCTGAAATAAATATACAAAAATATAGATTACAAAATAACCTAACATAGTAATTAAAATATCTATCTCCGCAAGCCAAAGATCACGTATCATCCGTTTTATGAGAATAAAAGAAATAATTTAAGAGAATAAAACAATTGACAAAGCCTCAATTAAATTAAATACAAGTTCCACTGAAAAATCACACACAATTGACAATCCATGTTAAAATAGTTCAACAATCGGTCCTATGTTGTAGCGCCAATTGTAATTTTCGTAAAAATGGTGAACAAATATTGAATAAAATAGAGGCGAGAATGTGTGAATAAAAATATAAATTGTAGAAATTGCAAGTTAAAGGTAGAGCATGATTAGATTTAAGCGTGAATAGTAAAATCGGATAATTGAATTATTCAGGGCCATGAGATCGCGCTGACAAATGTATGTGATTATCAGAGAACTAGCATCTATAGAATATCATGAAAAAGGGAATTTAAATAGACTAAGAAAACTACGTATGAAAGAGACTTATAAGTGTGTGATAAAATTGAATTGATAAAAAGGGCGCCAAGTGCTGTCTAAGTGTGTACATAATTAAATACCATGTAAATAAAGAAAACACTAGATTTAGAGATAACAATAGTTGTTTATTATAGGCAAAAAAAACATTAAATTTATTTTGACAAGTATAACAATTGAAATTAAGGAGACTCGGTGATCTTTTTTATGCGAAGACATGCTATTCTACAAAAAAACATTATAAATAAAAATAATAGGGTACTCATCTGCTCTGCATCCCTTCAAATTGTAGACACTGAATTTTAGAAATTAATGTTAATAAAAGTTCAATAAAGTGAAAGAAAAACTGATTTTTATGTGGCCGGCATCCGTCCGGCCATGTACAAAAAGTAGGTTAAGTTGAAAGATCCATCCAGTTGAGAAGTCAGGGTAAAAGTGAACGAGATCGATAAAGGTGCAACCCTCCTGTCCGCCAAAGTACAAGTAGGTATCAGCAACGGCCGCAGGGTGGGGGTTTGTGTGAAAGAGAATCGATCTTGCTTCTTCTTCTATCGGTGAGAATTTACCTACTCTCAAATTACGTATAGGTACGTATCCACAACGTGACAATTTTTCTTTCTAAAAATAATATGTTATTATAACATAATAGCGCTTGTACCTACATATGCATGGATTTACTTACACCAATGTTGTTTAGGTATTTTAAACAATCGCGACAATAACTGTTTACACATAAAAGTGTCTCACCAATCTCACTCTTCAAGAGTAAGCGAGACGCGATGCTGTCATTTTATGGTACTATTTGACAGGTCGTGTAAATCGGTTAACCTCTAAATGAGTCACTGCGCGGCATAGTTCATTTTTTTACAGGCAGGTTCGCCACTATCGTTCTACTGCGCAGGCGCAGATATTGCACAGTCCAATTGTCGCGTGAAAATTCAGAAGCTTCTGAATTTTTTTAATCCATGCATGCAATCTTGCAATTTGCACGATAATACGTGTTTACAAGTGCATTATTTTTTGTTATGGACGCGATAATACATACTGTAAGCAGTAAATCTATGCACGTGTAAACGGGGTATAAGTATTTAGTATTATTAGTTCTCGAGAATATACCTACGTAGTTTGCGATTCGAAACAATTTTAAATATGAATGAATATATTTCTCTATCTAAAGTTAAAAATATATCAAATCCAATTTTGGGATGATCATAATCAGCGACGTCCTTAGGCAAAGTTTAGCCCTTGATCAGACTAGGAATGTCGTCCCCTTAAGTTTTTTAATAATATTTCTTTGTTTCTAAAAATCATAGTTTGAATGTCTTAAATTAATAATTTGTAATGTTCACTATATTATGTAAAAATTAATAAAATTTGAATTTGAATAAAACTAAGATATCAGTACTTTCAAACGAAACGACCGCATCCGTCCGCTTCATAGAAAACTGCTACTGCTTACAAAAGTTGTAATAATCACAGTCGTTCCTTCATTTGCCTCTATTTACATTTTTCCACCCGCATGACCTGCTTAACCTGACGGTACGGCATTGATCATAATATTGAAGCTCGATTTGATAAAAATAAAATGGATCTCGTCATATGTTTTAATAAAGGAAGGAAATGTTTTTGTTTTTTAAAACAAAGGTAGATGAAATAATAAATAAAGTCAGAAATATGCAGTAGAAAATTTATATTTTGAAATATTTTGTTATTGCAATTGGTATTACAATTTGTATTTGATACATCTGGTTTACTTGCACATAGGTGAGTTCCTTTACATTGACAGATGGACAATAAAAGGTACTTTATTTTGTAAATATCTGGTAATAATTCTGACTCATACAATTCATTAACAACTTTGACACTACGGCAGGCACTTCAAACATATTTTACTTTTTGGACCGTATGAAACTGCGATGTTGCACACAGTTCGTATATGAGTATACTTGTATTTTTGTGAGGTCAAAACATGGATCCGGATAGACGGAATGATTTAAAAAAATACCCATTTCAACAGTAGTGAAAGATTGTAATAGATTTTTAGGTTATCATCGGGAGTTTTTTCTTCTTCTTTCCTCAACATCTCGAGCTGATTGCAGTGGTCATTTTTAAGACAAAACTATCTAAATGTACTATTAGGTGTATGAATGCGAACGCCGTTCTAAGTGTGCTAAAAAGGTGTTTGTTTGATTAACAGCAAACATTGCTCATTGACTGAAAAAATACGTATACTGTGTCAGTTACTCAATTTCTAAGAATATCAATACCAGATCACATGATAGATTTTCACATTTTTTGGTACCTACGTGAGGATAAGTTTAATGTTCAGGTGAACGTTGTTTTATAATACTTAGACCTAATAGGTTGGGCAAATGGCTAAGACCCATTTCTCGTAAAAACAAATCTGTCAATACAAACCTTCACTCTGTGGAGACCCATATGATCCTCTAAGAGTCTAAGGAATGAACATGATGAAGTAGTAGTATTATGTCTTTGTTTTTCATTGTCATGTTCCTGAATTTGTAATTAAGAATGTTCACTATAATATTTTAATAAATAAATTTGAATTTTTATTTGAAATTTGAAGTCGAACTTTACTAGTTGACGCAATTTATTGAACAGCACATTATCCACTCACGCGACGTTTATCACAATGCAAGAACAAAATAAACCATGTGACCGCATTTGAACACCTCTGTAATAGTATGGCATTCTATTGTGATGAATGGTGATAGTGCAGGTTAGCTATTTATATCGCCAAGCGGTGGCGTAACTATTACACCCGTTGTATTCCGTTTAGGTGCATATTTTAAGCCCACGATTTGGCTTAAAGTCAGTGCAGTAGATAACCATTTTGTTATACATTTTATTTACATAATAAAATTTTTAACGTTAAATATTGTGACATTTATTTTTTTTGATTTATCCCTTCTCTAATGCCTGTCTGCGTGAATCATTATATTAATAGAGACATCATTATGTGCCACGTTATCGACCTATTTCAAAGTTTGGATTTTAATAGCTCTGAACACGCCAGACTCATAATAGAACTTAAAGAGCTTATAATTAGAGCGATATCGTCAGATGAAATCCTTGCCAACAGGGCTAAAGATCTTTCACAGGGTCCTACATTAAAATACCTGGGACTTTTGTGAATTGATTACTGACAGTTAATTTCCAAATTGTAATGCATGGCGCAATATTGTTTTATATAGACGAACTCTTGTATACCTCGATAACATCGACAGCTTACACGATGATAAATAAAATTAGAATTGTGTAAAACTTACTTTAAATATTTGGTGCATACAAGTGCATAAAGCATAAAGTATTTTTGTTACATAAAATAGTATTCTTTTAAACCTCTCGCTCTAATGTTTTAGAATATAGTCATATTTCGGTACATGAATGTGCAGTGTTGTTAAGATTTTTTTACATTTATTAATTTTTAATCGCATTTATAAAACTATTAGTATAATTTATGACGAGATAATTTTAGTAAAATATTTACGATAAAAAATTATATTGATAATCTCTGTGATCCCAAAATTGAAAAGAATAAGGCATTTTATTATTCAAAAAAATCGGCAAGATTAACACATTTGAAGATGATTCTAAAGATATTTATTATAAGCTATGTTTTTGACCATTCAAGTGTGATAAATATCTTATGAATAATGATTGCTTTATAATAATTATTGACCTAAGAATAAGGTAGTGTTTTTTTTAAATACGCCATTTCTTTTGTCATTCCCCAGTAGTTCAGCTACAATATACGGCCGTAGCCATAAATTGACAAACAATAATTGAAGTAGGGAGTAAAATGATATTGACGCGCGTGTTTGAACATGTACCGTTTAAAAAAAAATAAAAAAAATTCGGTTAGGTACATGTTCAAACACGCGCGTTAACATAATTTTACTCCCTACTTTCATTATAGTTTGTCAATGTATGGCTACGGCCGTATGTTGTAGCTTAACCACTGGGGAATGCCAAAAGAAATGGCGTATTTCAAAAAAACACTACCTTATTCTTAGGTCAATAATTATTATAAAGCAATCATTATTTTTTTTTTTTTTTTTGTGATTTTACCGAGGCTTTGACTGCGACTCGCTGTCATATCGCCTCTTCTCTTCTAGAAGGGGATCCTTCGATCAGGTCCTCACTCCTATTCTGTTAAATGGCTTTATAATTATTTTGTCTAGCTCTTCCGTCTTTCTTTCTTTCTTCTTTAGACGCCAGTGTTTTATGCACCAGAATCGCTCTCTTCCGTATCCATCCCTTCTGTATTTTCGATACATCGTGTAATCATTGAATTTCAGATAGTCTAATTCAGACCTCAGCCAAGTCTCTGAGATTAATGCTATTGAAATTTTTTGTCTTATTAAGTAGAGTTCTATATCATCCTTTTTTTGCTTCATACTTCTGGCATTCCATTGTAAAATCCTAATTTGTTTTTTATTATCCATTTTGCTCCAGAACCTCCCCTAGAATTTCCTTTAAGTGTCCTTCTTTGAATTGTTTGCATACCCAGTCCACTGCTTTAATTATTAGTTGTTTAATGATCTGCTGCCAGTCTCCCCCTTTCAGCAAGACTTTCATAATTTCTCCCATCGCGTTAACCTCTGTCTTCCCCTTTGAATTTTTCTTATTTTTTGTAGGCTTTACGCTACTACCTGTAGATATTATTGTTGAGCCTGAAGCTTCTACCACCGCTTCTTCTTTCTTTTTGTTTTCCTTAGTTTTTTGAATTGTTTCGCTTTCATCTCTTCCTACGATTTTTTTTTGTTTTAATATGTCAGCATAGCTATTATTTAACATATTTTTTGTTGCTTCCTTGAAAGGTATGTTCATTTTTTTCATTGCTTCTTTGCAATTCTTTTCCTCTTGCCACTTTGGGCATTTTTGGCTGTTTGCCGCGTGGTTACCTTTGCAATTGATGCACGTAATTTCCTCATTTTTTTCGCAGGTTTTGTGGTTTTCACCACACTTAGGGCACGTTTCTACTGTACGTCCGCAATTGTTCGCGATATGCCCATATCGCCAGCATTTGTAGCATTGCATAACCCTGAATACATACGGTTCTACAGCAAAAGAGACTCCATATATGTAAATTGTTCTCGGCAATATTTTCTCCCCAAATTTAATACTGACTGACGAGGTCTTTGTCAGCTCTCCTGTATCACCTTTTCTTGTCAACCTCTTAAGGTTGATTACTTTTGCATCACTTTTGATTTCCATTTGCAGTTCTTGGAGGTCCATATCAATATCGACTTTTCTTATTACTCCATAAGAGCAGGAGTCATTCTCTTTGGTCACAAAACCGAGATCTTTGAGTTCTCCAGCTTGTTTCACTTTATCTGCTTCTTTTTCGTCTTCTACTTGGATGTACGTCTTTAAATTTTTATTGTAAATTTTCTGTACTTTTACTCCTGCCTGATGCAGCATCTGCGCTATTTTCAATTTTAATGGAATTTTACTTCCCGTCGCTATCATGACGATGTTTTGGTTTCCCTTTGGAGTGACCCCAGAGTCTCTTCTGGGTTTTTTTCCAGAGGTCACCGTCTGCCATTCTTCTTCTTTTTCTCCAACCACTTCCTCTTCATCATCGTTTCTTTTCTTCTTCGTTTTTTTGGTTTCATTCACTTCCATCGTGGTGTTTTCCATTTTATTGCTTTTGCCGTTCACGCGGTCTTGGAATTCGCGCAACAGTGTGAACAAAAAACAGTGTGGACAACCCCTCGCTTCACAGCGTTTGACGCACTCCCCGCATAAAGTGCACTATCCGTGCAACAATAAATATTTTTCACTTTTTCTCAAGCACTGGCACTGATTGTCAAAATCACATGGGACCACACATGTTGAGTTTATTGTCAAATTCATTTACAAACAATATTATTTTTGTTGTATCCCGTATTTATAACCGTTCGCGAGTAACCAGGCGAATATCGTCCCGAATACGCAAGCGAAGTTGTACAACCTCACTCCACCGCTGTTGGCTTCCGACTGCAATCATTATTCATAGGATGTTTATCACACTAGAATGGTCAAGAACATAGCTTATAATAAATATCTTTAGAATTATCTTTAAATGTGTTAATCTTGCCGATTTTTTGAATAATAAATTGCCTAATTCTTGTCAAATTTGGGATCACAGAGATTATCAATATAATTTTTTATCGTGAATATTTTACTAAAATTATCTCGTCATAAATTATACTAATGGTTTTGTAAATGCGTTTAAAAATTAATAAATGTAAAAAATCTTAACACCACTGCACATTCATGTACCGAAATATGACTATATTGTAAAACAATAGAGCGAGAGGTTTAAAAGAATACTATTTTATGTAACAAAAATACTTTATGCAGTCATTAACTACTTAAAATAAATATAAAGGATAATAAGGCTTTAAAATTATATAAATAGATTATCTACAACGTTTAAGGAGTGTCCAGGATCATGGTTTGAAAATACAATAAAAACTCAATTTTGACCTACGACGAGCATGTCCCCCCTTAATACATACCTATATATTTCTGCAAGCATAATTATATATTACTCAATTATTATAAGGTACGCCACTGGATTCCTTTTAACATGTTAATGATTTTAATAATAGGGTGTCAAATTTGTCATCCAACAAGGACGTAGTAAAAATTAATAATATTTGTTTTTTTTTCGTTTGTATCCAAATGAAGCATGCCGTGATCATTTTTATTTCCCACAAAAATAAAAAAATAACTCAACGTAATAATTGACATGTTTTGATTAGCAAATTGATTGTATTTCGTAATTGTTTTCCAAATTTGATAGTTTTCGAGGTTTTTATGCGCTTCCTGTGTCTTTATTTGAATTCATTTTTTCCGGTGAGTAACGAGAATTATTTTCCTTACTTAGCATTTGGACCGAAAATTATCTACTATTGCATCGGAAACAGGTGACCGCGTAGCATTGAGATCAAATTCATGTCAAAATAAAACAGTTCAAAATACGTAATCTTATGTACTTACATATTTATAAAGAATTCTGAACGATTCAAAACTAGGCTAGTAAGTAGGTGCTGGTGAAATGATCCACGTGAAACGTGTCATTTTTTAAATCTCAATGCTATACGGCGCATAGTGTACTGTGATACAGTGACCTATATACTTACAATATTTTACATGTAACCTACAGATATATGCGCTCGCAGTAGACGAGTGGCAGAATATGAATCACGGACTCAATTCCCGCACCTGGATAATTTGCATGTTATTTTTTTTTTCAATCAACACATTGTCTGCTGACTAGATAATTACTTTTTAATTACCACATTTAAATAGCATGCTAATTATATCGAATATCGAAAAAGACTGAGCTGATGAATGGAAACCATTTTTCGTAAAAAAAAACTTTGAAAAACCTATTGTAAGTATATTATTTACATAAAGGCTAACTATAGTACCTACCATTTTACTCCGGATGTGTATCAAGAATGGAAGACACCCAAACACCAAGAACACTGATCTTTAATAGATCCGAAAGAAAAATGAGGATCAAAAAGTCTAAGTTGTGGAGATATTGTGTGTCAAATAGAGAGGAGTAGAGAAGTTTCTTGATAGTAGCCGAGACCCACTTTATGTCATACTTCACTCAGATTGTTCAAAAGTCTTGTATTTGCTTTTAATTTGTTACTTACTATAATTTACGTGCTCCTCTCTCCCATGGATACTCTTAATTTTGTCATGTAAATTCAATAAAAGCACATTTGAGTGCATGGCGACCTCAGTCTTAAACTTCTAAGTCATTCCAAGTCATTAAAAAAAATATGTTTCACACCAAACGTAGGAACCCATGGTACGCTCATTAAAACCTAGTGTCCTTTGGTGGAGTCATTTACTTCATTATCAAGCGCAAAAAACTGTATACTACGGCGATATTCTCCGCAATTAGAATTATGATTTACTCTAACTCCCAATGCAGGGGGTGGAGCTTAGCAGAAGCGTAGATAAAAAGAGATTCTCTTGGCTATGCAACCTCTGTAATTAGTTCGATGTCTAAGGAGTGAGGGGTCTGATATAACTGGTTCGGAATAGATTGGTGTACTGCAAGATGGTCACCAACATTCGACAAAAGACGCCACCAGAAGAAGATGATGAAGATAGAAAAGGTTAAGACTCTCTTCACACATTCGTATCATATCGTCAAGCCAACTTCAATATCGTATTTTCACCTCAAATGCGACAAGGGGCTGAATCATGACTTAATAATATTTTTCTTTATTGAGCATTACAATTTATTTACGCATTTATTTTCTCTACATAGAATATATTATTCAGAAGCAATTCTTTTTTATTTTACAAATAATCATGAATACCGTATGTAATTCCAAATATGAGATCACATGCATTTGAAATAACTATCGAATGAGATACTTTTTAGTGCCTTGTCGTATTGTGATTATTACATTTTTATCATCTTACGAGCCATTCAATATTTATTGTTTATTACAAACTGTTCTTTATTTTTGAGTAATCGACTAGAAAATTTCCCATACCTGTCTCAGGTCACCCTAATAATTCTCTGTTAATATTCTTAAGGGTTTAACATTCCAGTAAAATAAAACAAATTAATACATTTTCAGTTTTATTTATTTTTTTCGAAGTTTTTTTAGTCATTCCTTGGAACGAATTGCACAGTAAGTACTTATAATTTTTTTTGGCATACACTTTTCACAAAAAAATGCACCGTTTTATGTATATGCTATCGTAATTGCTAAAATGAAAAAATACTTATATTAAAATATTACTTTTTGATATTGAATTATTATAAACATAGGTAATAAAGAAGAATTGGAATGTGACTACTTTTGAAAAATTTTAATATATATATAATAGGTATGTGTATAGATTATATAAGTACAATTATTTTGCATATTTGTTTTTAATAATACATATTACTGTCATTTATATAAGACTTGCCCGTTGCTTTGTAAAAAAAATCAATGAAACTGAGATCCCGGCATCAAAACGATATTAAACACTACGTAGCGTTATATTTATAGTATGGGTAACATTTTCTCAAGATGGCTCTTAACCTGTCATTATTTTATAATGTATTATAATGGGTACAAAGTAATTTCAAAAAAAAAAACTTGTCGTTAGAAAAATATGATATATATATAGATAACTAGTTGGTAATATCATAATTAGCCATGGATGAACCAATCGAAAGACAAATTAATGAACACATCGTTGGGAAGACTAGGTTCCTAACTACATATCGTATTTTATTGTAATATTTATTTTAAATTATGACAAAAATCTGCATGCTTCATTCTATAAGCATCGAAAATTAAATATTACTTATCTCGTTACTAAACCTAATACTTTGTATCACAATAATTATTCAAGGCGTTACAGCATAGATCTATCGCTAGCTTGGTCATGGCAGTAATAATTGGTAACATTATTTAATATCCTCGAGCTCTGGCATGTGCGGCAAAGTGGGCAGCCTTAGCTGAGGCGACCTCGGGAGTATCCAACAAGAACTGTCCATCGGCGGTCAAAGCCACTGGAGAAGCGGTGGGAGCATATCTGAATCTCAGCAAGTTATAAGCGGGGGCTGCAAAAGAGTACCCGAAGCTTGGAAAAGATGTTCTTACTGTAGGGGCGCTATATACCAGTTGTCCATAAGTTTCAGAGTGACTTCCAGAAGAAGATGATGATGAAACTCTTGCAGATTGTTTGGCATGTGCGATGAGATGGGCGGCACGTGCTGCTGCTACTTCTGGTGTGTCCAAAAGAAACTCGCCTCCGGGAGTGATTTGCGTTGGTGCATATCTGGAAGAAACGCCTGACCAGGATGAAGATCCGGATGACCCAGCAAGAAAAGCATTACGACTAGCCAGATGCTCGGATTTTGCTTGTTGTACTTCTGGAGTATCCAAAAGATAACCATCAGCTCCTACTTGTATATCGGCTTCAGGTCCAGTCCACTTGGCTTGAGCATAAGCGAATGGTGCTGATGTATAAGCTACCGAAGGAGATGTATACGCTACGTAAGATGGATTACCAAAATTTAAAGCGACAGTGTTTCCTGTATCTTCTGAGTAGTCGTCACCAGATGATCCAGCGGCAGCTAGTTTAGCCAGATGTTCAGCTTTTGCTTGTGCTACTTCAGCAGTATCCAAAACGAATCCGTCAGAAGATACTTTGATATCGGCGGGGGCATCTGAGATTTTGTACACGTTGTTAACTGTTGGTGCATTAAAAGCTTCTACTGCAACTGATTCAGCGTCGTCAGAAGAACTATCTGAATAATCTTGGGTGTCTCCTCCGGCAGCTGCTGCACGTGCCGCATCGCTTGCATATTGAGCAAAATGAGCAGCTTTGGCTTGTTCAACTTCTGGAGTATCCAAAACATGTCCATCAGCAGATAATCTGACGTTAGCAATTTCATTAGATTTTACGTACTGAATTGGGTTATGAGCAACAACATTGATTGGGTGAGCAAATCCAAATGTGGACACGGATCCTGATCCCGAGGAATAACCTGCTGATTTGGTAGCAAAGTGAGAAAGATGTTCGGCTCTGGCATGGGCTACTTCCGCAGTATCAATAACATGTCCATCAGCGCCGATTTGAATGTTGGCATTTTCATGAGATTTTGCATAGTTTCCAGAGCTATGTCCGACGACATTGATTGGTTGAACATATCCAAAAGTGGCTGAAGAACCTGATTTTACTCTAGATGATTCTGCAGCGAATTGAGACAAATGTTCAGCTCTGGCTTGAGCTACTTCAGCTGTATCAATAACATGCCCATCAGCACCAATTTGAATGTTGGCATTTTCATGTGATTTGGCATAGTTTCTAGTGCCAAAAATGTCTGAAGAACGGGATTTTACTCTAGATGCTTCTGCGGCAAATTGAGATAAATGTTCAGCTCTGGCTTGCGCTACCTCAGCTGTATCAATCACATGACCATCAGCACCAACTTGGATATTGGCATTCTCGTGTGACTTAGCATAGTTTCCAGAGGTGTGTCCGACTACACTAATAGGTTGAACGAAGCCAAACGAGGATGAAGAATCAGAGTTTGCTCTAGATGATTCAGCAGCAAACTGTGCCAAGTGTTGAGCTCTGGCTTGAGCGACCTCAGCTGTGTCAATGACGTGTCCATCAGCACCAACCTGGATATTGGCATTTTCATGCGACTTAGCAAAATATCCTGCATTATGAGCGACTACGTTGATTGGTTGAGAGAATCCAAAAGTGGCTACAGATCCTGATTGTGCCTGAGCAGATTCGGCGGCAAATCTTGCAAGATGTTCAGCTCTGGCTTGGGCAACTTCTGCAGTATCGATAACATGGCCATCGGCTGCGACTTGGATGTTGGCTGGGGCGAATGTCTTCACAATAACAGGTGACCCTACTTCAACAGTATCATCGTAGGAACCGTCATCGTCAGAGCTGCTGGCTGATGCACCAGCTCTCTGAGATTCGCTGGCGACTGCGGCGAGGTGCTCGGCGCGGGCTTGTGCAACTTCATCTGTGTCCAGAACAAACCCATCAGAGGAAACCTGTAAAAGAAAAACCACATATTTATCATAATTATTATTTACTTGATTACTGTTTTAATGTAGTGATATTTTACTTAGACAAATGTTTGGAAATAATTTAACGAACGGCATAAGTACCTAATCCTTGTAATACATACCAATTGCATTCAAGTCATACATTCATATAGTTATTAGTACCTAAATAAAATCAAAACGGATCTTCAATTTCTTTACAATTAGTATATTTTCGGCGTCATTAAGTGAGAGGGAATGACTCTTTCCATCAAAGGTCGCTCGAAATAATAATTTTTTATTAACATTAATAATCCTGCCGACTCTAGTTCCTTGCCTTGGGAAGTTTTTCCAGGGACATACAATACAACTTTTAATGATGTTTTTCCTTCATTATAATAATATATTAAGGTATAAATTACACCCACGATGGCCGCGTGGCTTAAGCGGCAGTCTATAGTGTCGAGGGTCCCAGGTTCGAATCCTGGGTCTGGCAAGTACACATATTGTTTTTCAATTTGTGTATGAGTCAGAGTATGGACCTAATAGGTTCAGCAAGTGGCTGACATCCAGTTTTCGTAAAAATAAAATCTGTTAATACAAACCTCCACTCTGTGGAGGCCCATATGATCCTATTAGGATCGGACATGGTCGAAAGAAAGATATATTAGGTATACGCTCAAAAGGATGTAAAGACATGGTAAAAATGTAAATAATACCATTTATGAGATAGAACGGCTGTATGCAGCTGCGAGTTTCTTTGACGCTAATGACGCAATTGATTCATCAGAAGATTTAAAAAGAGGCTTTGAAATAATTTAAACTAGTCATACAATTATTTCTAAAATATACCAAAATTTGAAAAAGATTACTTGTACACAAATAATAAACAATTAATATTATTACGTATTATTACTATTATCTATAATAATAATTATTTTTTGTTACATGATGTAATTCTAGGAAGATCTTTATTTAATTTAACTGTATGCTTTAGTGGTTAGATTTTATGGTTTTTATTTTAGATCAAAATCAATTATTAGTGTCTCCATTTTCTATTACCCTAAACCCGGAATTGGCTGTATGACGTTTGTGCTAACTTTTTTATTATTTTCCCATCGAAAAATAATCACTCTTCCCACAGGAAATATTATCATATTTAATATCAAGTGTGCAATAAATGATTCGATCATCGTGTTGTAACATACCATATAAAACTAGAATGCTGAAATAATTTCAGTGGTTATAGTAGGTGGACTTCTCGTATATCATCAAATGCAGTTTGCAATATAAATGCGAAAAAAATCGTAAAGGCGTAGTCACAATAATGCAACTGCATGGCATATCTCTTGCAGCAAAACGTGTTTGTCATTATTTTAACAATGTGACAAGGACAAGGTCGTTTTTCTCGTTAAAAAGCGGTCTCTTCGCTTCCATTTCGTTTCTTTATTTTGCTACCATGCATCGACAACAATCTAGATTAACGATTTGTATGACTAATACCAATAATAAAACTAAAATAACTCATTATAAGTAACTGGCAATGCTTAGTTTTGTGATGGCATATTGTGATTTAAAAGTTGTTCTTCCAGTTGTCACATTAATGACAGATTTATTATCAAAACAAAAGAACACCGTCAATTTTTCGAATTAATGATGTTAGATAATTTAAATAGGTAGGTACCTAATTTATAAAAATATCCCGGTCTAAGTAGGAGCAATTATTTACAAGTTTAATAGCTTATATTGACCTTAATACACCACTCAAAGCTTTAGATCTCCAGCCATACAGAGTTATTATTATTAATTAATATTTTTTCTTAGACAATAATAATTGAACTCATTTACCTGAAATTCAATGACAACCTTGGAAATATATATATACATAATGATTGATCGAAGTAATATTTAAAACAATACTAATTGATATGTGAGTAGTATTGAACCGTTTCATTTTAAAATAATGAGAATAAGACAGACAACAGTCGACATCTTTTTTAATATATATATATTAAATAGTTTTGACATTTAATGTTTACTTGAAGATCAAAACTAGTTTCTATATTATATTTAAGAATACGTTTTGTAAAATAATATAGATGATTAGATCGCCCACTCTGGATTTGCAACTGTAAGACATATTTCGTATAGAAGAAGAAGATTAAATGAAGAGAATTAATTACCTGAATATTGGCTGGGGCATGAACGGTACGAAGGGAATCGTGGCCAAGAGCGTGTCCACCGCGTCCAAAAGAATAACTCACTTGTGGGCCAACGACAAACTGAAATAAAGAAAATTCATCGTTTTATAATGATATCAAGCAATATGACTAAATGGACGTGAACAATGAGTAACCTTATAACTTATACAAGTTATAAATCAACATTTAAAACCGTTTATCTCTATCTATCTTCTTCTTGGTCGTTCTTTCGTGGCTGATAATCGTAACCACCTTGAAATTTAATCATCTTTTAACTCTTCATTCCTGTCGTCCATCTGCTTTTCAGGTCAGAGTGAAGGCTACATCCACTAAGCTCATTTACTCGGTCGCTGTAGCTCCTTTTCTGATTTGCTTTCCCTAGATACTACCCAAAACCACCAGTTTCTCCAGGTTATCAGATCAAAAAACTGCTGAATGAGTCTCAGACAAATTGTTGACAGCCATTCCTTTATCTGCATAAATCTATATGCGTATTTTTATTTCTGTTTCACATCCGCCTTATCCACTAATAGTCAATCCCAGATATATAAACTTATCTACTGTCTATTGGTTTTGAAGTATACTTGCTGGTGGTAGAAGGTACGCATTATAATATGATATAATTTTATCTTTAAATAACTAAGATAAAAGTAGATTAATATATAGTATAATACAAATCGATTAAAATTATCTACGCTCCCTTTGAGCTTTAATTAACTTCACGAGCTTTCTTTGACAGATATTTTCTACGATTTTAAATAATAACGCAATATTTTACACAGTAAATGGCTAGACCTCCCTGTATGGAATGATTGCAAAAACAAGAACAAGTTTTTAGACTTTGTGCTTACAATAAATATTGTTCTTATACGATACACGCTGCGAAGCAATTTAATGGAATGCAAGCACATGAAACGGGCAGTCAGGTTCAACGAGTACCTATGTAATGTATTTGATTTCATTGGTAGTGTATTCAATCGATAAATAAGCAAAGCCTTATTCAATTCAATATGCTTAACCTTTTTACGGCTAGGGCGGTAACTATTTTTAGAATAAAGTAAATCACTTTAACATTAACATAAATACGTATAGAATAATGAAAAATTATTTAAGAATTCTTTCATATAATAAATAATAAATATTGTTTTGAAAATATACATGAAAAGAAAAAAACCGTTGAAAAGAAGGTTCGAGTAAACTCGCTTGTGGCTTGACGGTAGATGTAAATAAACTTTGATGAGTTATCTTACTTATGGTACTCTCCAGATTAAAATACTATATTATCAAGGTCTAAGAATCATAAGAACGAATGAACCAAAACTGGCATTTTCTGATTGTTTCACATAAAATTTTTACCATTTTGAAAATGGTCTTTTTTGTTTATAAAATAATTTTTTATACCTTATTCTTTACTTAGGTAATAAGGTTTTTACCCTTTTGTATTGTTAATTAACTGGATTGTTGTCAGTATGTATTTTCCATTGGTGAATGCGCATGGCGAAACCTGGGTCTAAAAAATGACACAAAAGGAATAGTCCAAAACTCAAATCAATTAGAATTTTAAGTATATATCAAAACGACGTATTTTTGACTCGTGTATATACGTTATGACATATTATATTTTCGAGATGCGTCTATGTCTAATATAACCAAAACCAGGTTTTGACAGTTAACGTTCGTGGTATAAGTAATAAATAATCAATTAATTTAAAACTATAGGTACACATTTTCTTTTATATTGTTTAAAACCTTAGTGTTTTTTTTTATATTCTATTGATAAAAAAGGTGATAAAATTATTTTTATAAGGAATTTTGTGATTTAGTTTTCAATCAGTGATTAAATTATAATTATAGTGAAAAGTATCAATTATATTACCCACTGGCTACTTCGTAAAAGGCAGTGTTTTTTTTTACTTTAATATTAACTAATAACGTTTATCATGACTCGTAAAAATGATTTAAAATACCTTAATTTGCTAAACGGCTTGTCACGATGTGAATGATCTGTCACGAATAGTGCAAAACTATTTATTATCTCATCCATAAGTGTTTAGATTACAATGTAAAAAATAAACGACATCATTTATTGTGTATACAACCAGCGTTGGATTTTAGTGAAATAAAAATGATTCAGAAGTCAAACGTTTCAATTATTCATCTAGATATTTTTCAGTTAAGCCGAATATGATAGATTTTCGTTACTATATTAAACTGTTGATAATTATTATTCTCTTTTCAACTCATCATTGACCTCTGTCCACCACGCAATTTTTGTTACTGATATTAATATTAAAGATATATTGCATCGACGAGATAGAATAAATCAATCAAGGTTACTATTTTTTAGTGGCTCGATTCTGCAGGACTTTAAATCATCAGAATAATTGAGTGGAACTATCTTGTTGTCTTGCCTCTTTTATATTAAGTTGTTCCAAAATTTACCACTTATTGTAACAGGACGACTATATTTTTGATTGTATTTTTTTCATTTATACTTTTTAATGTTTTTCAGTTTATTTTATTTTTTACTCTCTTATAAGTACACTAGGTACCTGTGTTTTTTTTTCTTTAAATCATTCTTAATAGCTATCTTTAATGTATTTTTTATAACTGTATTTAATATAAAATATAATTTGATTTAATTATGTTTTCTGTATCTCGATTTTTTATTGGGACCATCACTTGTTCATTTATTTTATTTCTCATACAGTACTTATTCGTCTGTGATTGATCCTATCGGTTGATCTAAATCTAAATAATTGAAAAATACACCACATATTATAAAAAAATAACTTAGGAATTTCATTTTGTCTTACAAGTTTGTTCTGTAAAATTAATACAGCTCTATCAAACCATGAGCAATTCAAATAATTACTATGCTTAATCGTTTCGCAACTTTGCAGGTGGGCTGGATTTTGTTGTGAAATATTAATTATACATACATATTCATTTAAAGTGGGATGATAAAATTTAAATTCGCTCATAGTGCATTCAATTATTAAGAAGGTTTTCATTTATTCAAATTTCTACTGCATTAATCTCTCAAGAGTGACTATGTATCCACAGGTGAATCACACTTTAATATAAGTTATAGGTATATATCATATATAAATAGATATATCCGATCCGAATGATCAAACTAACCACTTAGTAGTTGAATTCAACTATGTAGTTTTTCAATAATTGACGGTGCTATGTATGATGAGATTGCTCGCGGAACCTAATTGGCATGGAGTGCATTTGACACCTGAATAGTGTCTTCAAACGCGACCTTCCATTATGTCTTAACACAATGCTTACGGGCCCTTTTAATTAATTTTGTAATTAACGTGTTAATTTGCATTTGAAAAGCAATTAGCAAAAACACAATTTTGTTCGGCCCGTAAACAAATTGTTAAGAGTAATTTATTCAACCAATTTTCATGTATGCGTGTGAAACATGGCTCTTATTGTAAGAGAAATTGAAAAATTATGAGAATGCATATTAAACACAACGCGGAAAGGTTGCAAAATAAACCAATGGCTAAGGAAGCCGACAAGAGTACGCGACATGATAGAGATCACTAATCAGATGAAATTGCAATGGGCTGAACATGTCGCTTGGCGAGTGAACAAATGCTGTCACATAATGGTACCCAAGGGACACTTAATTCCCACAGGGGTGTCCAAAAACCTGCTGAATTTAGAAATTAAAAACTTCGGTGGATGTACGTCGCAGCGAAGAACTAGAGGCCTAAAATAGTTGAGCGATGTAAGGTAGGTCTTCATCCAGTAGTGAATCGACCCCGGCTACTGATTATTAATAGACAATTTCTAACATTGGTATTCACCACATATAAAAGCATTCTATGAATTTATTATTATCATACAGTGGACTCAAACCAATGACATATAATTGCAGAAGTGGACATGTTGCCATTTAAATTACATCCATTGCTTCACAGTAAATAATTTTATACAGTATATTAATCTATATATTGGAGATACCTATGTAAATTAATATTGGTGACTGTTGATATATTGGAGAGTTATATTTAGACCGTGCCCATATACAAGAATTAAAATTCGTTTAACTAATTATGTTGTATAATATGATTATTAATTTATATCTCAAATACTATTTATTTTAAAACAACTGTAGACTGCAAGTAATAAACTTCGAATTAATTACCATATTTAGTAAACAATACAATCTGTAGTAGCTCTAAATCATTACCCTGCCTCTGTTTTAGCACTCCTTTATTATGTGCATAATTTAGTTTACTATTTTAAGACTTCCTTATAAATTTATTAAATCCCAACTTTGGAATTCATTCAAGCATACGTTATTATTAATTTAGGACTCATTGTGTCGTGTAAGTTATTTTCGTAGGAAGGTTTGGGTACTTAGCTTTACCGCGCGTTGAAGTCTTTTCATACAATTGCGAGTGACTAAAGATTATTATTTTGATCGCGTAAGGAAAATTTTATTACACCTTAATGATGTTGTAAGTTTTATAAAATAATTTGTAATTTTATATTCATTTTAATATTACATAACACATCTATATACCACTCTATATCTTGTGAAGTTTCCTTATATCCTTCACAAAAAAATCTCAGATACCTCTCTATATACTTAATATAATTAATTATGCATAGTATATATTATTATGCGTGAAATGCATAATGTGTAAAAATATTTAAAAAAATAATTACAAGATAAAAAGAACTTTTTATATACAACGTTTTTAAATTTTCTGTTGAATCATATAAACTTGACTTGACTAGCTTAAACGATCAAAAAAATTGTACTTGATAGAAATAATACTGAAATGTAATTTTGACATTTCATATTAATTTCCATAGTAACGCACGTATATATTAATAATTTAGTTTCTGGGACCCCAGACCCCTAGCAACCAATAATAGTGGAATGGATTACGGATTTCTTCCGAAATAACTTTTCACACAAAACAGAATTAACTGAAAATGAATTCAATTCAATTAAAGATGGCTAAAAGTATTAAAAGAATGCATTGGCATCGTGTTCTTATATATTCTAAACGTTTCAAATGTCTAGCTAGTCGGGAAGTTAGTTAAAAATCGATTGCAAGATTTGTACCGGACAAACAACCACCGGACAAATTAGAATACGAGCTAATAAAATCGTTGTAATAAATAAAAATATATCGCTATAATAAGACGTATAGTATAAATATGTCTATACCGTAGACTCATGCAGTCATATAATATACGATCACATGTGATGTTAACATATCTGTTAATATAAACCCTTACTCTGTGGAGGCCCATACGATCTTCTTATGATCGTACATAGTACTATTTTCGACGTATATTTATCAAACGCAGTTGTAATAAAATTTCACGATATATTCAGGTCTACAAACTGTAGGACGTTAATGATATAATAATCACATATGCAAAACAGACTCGTAATAATTCTGTTTATTTATGAATCAAATATTCAAAACCGTCCCAGTGAGTCATCTTTACTATATTAATAAATTTATTTTGACAATAATAAGGTGGCAAGATGAATAACTATTATTTCATCTCACAACTTTGACCCTGAATATAAAAATTGTTGACTTATTTATCATGAGATATTTCGACACATGAAAATAATAAGATAATATTATTATAAATTTAAATCTGAAATGAACGGAATGGGAAACGATAAATACGACACATTTGAGACATTCTTATCTGGCCTACATAAATATGTCATACCGAAATAATAACTCAATGTTGATATTTAAAAATATGACAGATCGATTCATTTTATATTTTTATTTCGAGTCCTTTAAATCGTTATTTTCTATATTATAAAGATTTATGTTATCTTTTTCCTATATCATTTTACTAATATTAATATATTATTTTTCAAAATATCCGCAACAAATGTAATATATCGGTGACTTATCCAAACACATATATACATTTTTTTAAGTTATATACTTAAATATTTCGGATTCTAATATATCATTAGCACAGAACAGATAATAAGAGTCTTCAGAGAGATAATCTGAGTTCCCTGATCATTAGCCTGTTAAAAATACCTCAAATGAGACATAAGGACTTACGGCGCAAAGCAAAACCATTTGGATTAACTTAGCAATAAACACCATCCAGGGTTTTAAATTTATTTTCTTAGTTAGGCATCTCTAGACCTATTTTAGATGGTTTCGTTTTAGTCCTCTGGCTTTTTCCTTGGATTTACTACCTGCTATATAACGTACTTATGTTATTATTATTAGTTGTTAATATTGACCTCCTAAAGATAGGCGCGTATCTTCGGGACGCTCTTAACTGTGGTTTTGAATTGCGTATCAATATGCAAAAGTAAATAAAAAAAATTGGAGATTTCCATATTCAGGTTTAGGGCAGGCTTGTAAAGAGAGTGGATCATGTTAAATACCTCGGTTGTTCTTTATATGAAAACTCAACTCCAGACCATGAGATTAAGATTAGAATTGTGTCAGAAGAATAAGTTTTTACGCCTGTAATTATAGAATTATATGACAATTTTTTTTTTTTTAATTTAAAAGAAAACTATTCATCAAAACTTTCTGATATTTTACACAGATTTATATTACTAAAACTCCTCACGGGAATCCACAAAAATGTCAATTTATCCAAATTGGTGGGTTATGATATATTGCCATTTGCAGAACGATATCATTTATTATCTCTCTAAAATGGCCTATCTAACGAGACTATAATATCGGTAGAAAAAGAAATAGGGTAAAAAACATACGTTTTGACTCCAAAATAATAATATAATATCACACACATCCATTTTCCTTATTCAAATGTTATAATATTATATTAATAATTATTTCCCTATCGTAATACGAATTCAAAACTTCCATCCGATAACTCAATAGTTTAATACTGTAGGCACAGATTGTATATTTAATGAACTACCTACATAATAATAATATCTACTTTTTTCTTAAAAGAACTACATGTTATGGCACCGGATTTATTATCAGATATCAACCGCAAATTGAACAGTATCAAGATACGTGACTTGATTCAAATAATACTCCCCTTTATCGTTACGTTTGCATATTTTCATAACTCTTGAGTATATATTATAAACTAATTAACTAGATATGTTTACCTACTGTTGTGTTGATACATCAATGGTTTTAGACTAACCATATATTGTAAATTATTAAATTTGTAATCAGTTTCTTTCAATGTTTGTTGAATGAATTTATTCAATACAAGATGGAAATCTTATGCAAGGATATTCTAAAAATATTTAAATTATATTATAGTGTATCCACGTGTGTTATTATATACAATAACAAAAAAGGATCGCCTAAAGTACCGCTATTACGTTGGTGCGCAATTCCATCGCCATTTTTATACTACACCCAAGAAAAATGCCTCAAATATTATGTAAAAATATTGTTTCTACAATTAATAATTAACTACCTAAGTCATCCAAATGACCAGAATATCTTCTAAAACCTTCCAAAAAATCTTTTAGGGCTTTGAAAAACGATGTCTATTATTTTATGAAACAACTACAAGATATTATATTAATATGTACCTGCGTATAATTCAATCAATAACTATTTTCGCAGTACTTAATACGAATGACATTAACGCTATTTTGATATATATTTTAATTAAAACTACGCAAAACAAAGTATGTTATAAATCAAAGCTTTATTGTTTATATATTTTTACAAATGAAAGACCATATTTCAGCATTTAAGGCTTTAGATGCATATTGATCGTTTTGCCTATCCAAAAGTCCTAAATAATATTTTAAATTATTTATTTCTTTAACGATGTTAACTGTCAATTCTTGGTGTAAAAAAATAATTAAAATAAAACGCAATTTGTAGTACAAGTTCTTAGAGTTTTATATTTAATTACAGTCCATATTATCTTTTTGGTATAAATGTCTATAATATTGTATATGTTGTATCAGTTAACGATGTCCCATTGAAACAGTTTAACAGATAGTAATTAAAGTATGTGGAGCAAGTACTCCATAATAGCGAGGGCTAGCGGCTGGTTAATGCACTTCTTAAAAATGTAGACATTTTTAGCGATACATTATGTAAGGATTTTGTTTTTAAAATTCTATTTTTTTGATTAATTTTTATTTTTTTGTTGTTTTTTTTATTTTATTTCTTTCCTATAACATTATTTTTGCTTTGTTTTTTTCTCTACTAAGTTGATTTACCTGTACTTTTTTATTCTAAATGTCATGTTGTGAACGTCTTGAATTAATCATTTTTTATGTGCTCAATGTGTCTTTTTTAAATAAATAAATAAACATTATTGTGTTTTATTTTAATTTACGACATTGGTACTTACAATATTAAATTCTACAAATATCAAAGTCATTTTGGTTGGTACACCATTATCAAAAGTATAATATGAATAAATGGTTTTTCTTTTCTGATATACACTAATATTATTAAATCATTTTAAATAAAGAAAAAAATATAGAAAATATAAAATTATTCCAAATTCAAAA
The DNA here is from genome assembly GCF_057557595.1 of Rhyacophila brunnea. Taxonomy (NCBI): domain Eukaryota; kingdom Metazoa; phylum Arthropoda; class Insecta; order Trichoptera; family Rhyacophilidae; genus Rhyacophila; species Rhyacophila brunnea. The sequence goes on along the minus strand of NW_028232893.1, from coordinate 12,700,732 downwards.
GTTCGTCAATTCATTTTATAATAATTATAACAACTGCAGAAGCTTAAAATAAAAAATAACACCATATAAAAAAAAATAAAACAATCCAAGGCCACCACATTATAAAATATTTAACCGAATCAGATCAAGAAACCGGTTATACCGGTCGGCACAGTTGTTGATCTTGTCCAAAAGCAGTCGGTCAAAATCAAGAGTGATTGAATTTAATTTTTAATAATACAAAATGCGGAAATGTTACGTCCTTTTAATTGCCTTATTGGAGTGTGTGTAATGGCACATCGCTCTCGCGAATCAAACTAATAACAGCCGGTGTCAAAGATCCCTAATTGAGTCTAATAATATTTAGTCCATATTAAGTATCACTCGATCTATATTAAGAAGTCATTAATACAGGAAATGTATTTTTACGCTAGTAACACTGTGATAGACATGTGAAATTAATTCCATTTACATAATAAGGTGAATTTAATTTCAAATATTTTAGGAAGTAATTAGTTTATAACACGATAAAAGGAATAGATTGGCGTATGTTTTTATATTCTGTTTTAAAGTAATAAATTTACTTATAACAAATAACTCTTGACTAGGAAGCATAACGATTGATTTTTTATAGTATTTGCTCGAATTTCTTGAAAACGTTAGCTAAGTATATCAATAATTTAATATGTGTCAGTTTATCAAGTATTTTGTATCGCGTACATTTTTCGTTTTGGCCCCAATGCGAGGTCACTTTTGAAGATAATTTTTAAGCATCCGAGTTTGCCCCGTGCTGGTTGGGTTTCATAAGCAATATTGTAATATTATATTAACCTCTGTCAATAGATTTTGTCCAAAATAGACTACATTGGTGATCTACACGATATGCACATAATTGATAATGACCGATGTTGGGTCACCAAAGCAGTTTATGGTTACTTTTACCTTTAAGACATTTATCTTATTAAAAACGTACTTTACGGCTTTCATTTTCAATATCGATGGGTTGGTACAAGGAGAAGACAAATCATTAATGACACACTAAAGTAAACAAAACTATTTTAGAGAAAGCATTTTAGATACGTGATCAACATTCTTTTTAACTGTCAGCGGCAATTTTCTTTGACGCAAATGACACAATCAATTTGTTAGAAAATATAAAAAGGGCCTCTAAACAGTTCAAATACGTCATAACATAATTAGGTTAAATAAAAATACTAATATTATTATGTGTCGAACTCTCTATCTTATATAATAATTGGAAAGGGAAGAAATGTTTACATTTTTATTTTTACTAGATAAGTTGGTAGATGGAGTTTATGGTTCTTATTTTATTTTTATCAGCCAGTCAGTGTCTAGGGTCTTAAGTCCGTAAACCCGCCACTGCTAATTATTGTTCTAATGTGACTGCGAATCACAAACTCATCTGAGAAGTTAATTCTCTACAGAGAAAATTATGTGCGAAAATATTATTTTTTGCGTAGATAAATAAACTCGTCAAATCTAGTATCGTAAACTACTTTCTACATTATTTTTTTGTTCGGATATTGGAAACACGCGAATGATTTTTTACAATTATAAAAAGGGAACATATCACGAGAGGTTAATAATATTATGAATTCCAGAGTAGAACTGTCATTGTTTTGGTCAACAATCTCAAATGTGAAGATCGCTTAGATCATTGAAAATCTTCGTATGGGAGACGACAGTTAAAGAGTATAAGATAATACTCATCGAAAATAATCAAATCAAGTCTTTAACTAAGCTTTATAACATGGGGGAGGTTTCAGATCCAGACCCACCCACCCCTCAACCATTTTTCTGTGTGTGCGCCTGCTTCAAATGAATTGCGCAAATCTACTTACCTATAATCACGGATTGAATTCAACCAAAAGCGCCAATTAAGCACCATAAGATTTGAATAAATTTACAATAATGTTACTAATAAAAAATCTCACGCGTATCTGATATCATAAAATGGGTGTGACAGTATTGTAATCGAATTAAAGCAAGGTCGACATTGTGCTAATAATTACTTCCACATTTTGTTACTACAAATACATATTATAATTACAAATTATTACCTACGCGTGTGATAAAGTTTAATGACTTTAACGTAATCGGTAGTGATCTTAATTATATTTATAATCTCGTTAGTACGATTTGATTTGCATATTTTTAATTTTGCAGAAATTAATACTACATATTATCAAGGGTGTTTCTTTAGTTTATTCGCTGTCTATACTCTACAAGACCATGTATCTATAACTTTGAAGTATTACTGAAATTATGAAATCGTCTATAATAGACAATTGGAGCAAATGTAGTGTAGTGTGAGATTTACTATTTGCTAATGAAAGGGGGTTACTAGGTGTGGTTGTAAGAAAATACAATTTTCGAATGTGGATAAATATTATTTTCAATATTTACCGTCTCTATCAAATTATTTTAATTGCACTTTGTCATGTAAACGAAACGCGTATTAGGTATAATATGTAATATTTACGCCCACGATGGCTGCGCGGCTAAAGCGTCGGCCTGTGGGTTCCAAGTCAAATTCTGGGTCTGGAAAATATACATATTGTTTTTCAATTTGTGTTTGAGTCAGAGTATGGACCTTACAGGTGGAGCAAATGACTCAATGACTGACATCCAATTCTCGTAAAAACAAAAATCTGTCAATTCAAACCTCCACTCTGTGGAGGCCCATATTATGATCTTATTATGATCAGACAATGAAAAATAAAATTCGTATTGTGTAAATTTTGCTTTTATAATTTGTAAATCAGTTAATAATATTAAGATTTCTTACCTCACACGCATTTTTGTTAGATGACAATTATTCTTATATCAATATTGGCCAAAAAATGTATCACAAGTTGACAGAGAAAATACATTTTTTTAAATCTGTGGGCACACAAGTTATTCTGATGAACCAATTATACCTTTCCCAGTCCTCGTGCGATTTTGTTAAATAAGCAATAATTCTTAGAATAGTTAGATCTCGGAAAAACACTGAATGAAAATTGTATTTTAAAAATTACACTTTCAACATTAGAGAATAAATGTTCATAATATATACGTAGTTTGTATACAAGTGTCAGAAAATGGAATAGGTATTCGTTTGTTTTTTATTTATTTATTTTAAATCTTGTAGTAAGTTGATAGCATGCAGGTGACATAAGATCGGACGTTCCTTTGTTTTTTTTTAAATCTTGTATAAAATGAATGGCTATCAGAACTATGCATTTTGAATGTGAAATGGTTATACATAAGCATGTAGGTTTCGGAAAATACTCCTTATTGAACAAAGAGTGTTGTATTCTTAAATCTTGTATATTAGTTATTATGTCATATGTGTTGATTCAATGTTAGCTAGGTAAGTACTTACCGAATGTGGCTCTGATACACCAGCCGACTGGACATACGCACTCCTGAACACTTGCGCTGGCTGCACGAAAGCCTGGACATAGTTTTGCGAGCTTGGAGTCTGATATGAATAGCTGTAGGCGCCGCCATCTTGCGCGACGCGCACGTAGGGGCCGTAGATGCTAGCGCTGGGACGCGCTGTGGCAGCGCTCAACACGGAGAGGGTTAAAATCTGGAAGAAATATAATAATTTATTATAAAATAATTAAATTAGAGATATGCTATTAATATTTTTTGTGACGCCAATGACACACAGTTTAAAAGCCCTTGAGTGTATATTGTTTTTTTAATAACACTATAAATTAAGTACAGACCTACAAACTTATCTTAAGAATGGAATAGGAGAGCCACTGTCGAAAACTACCCAATCAAGACTCGTAACTGGACAAAATTTGACATTCGAATGAAATTTTCAAAATGGCTTCCTATGGTAGTTCGTAGTTCCATTTTAGGCCATTCTACAGATAAGTTTATTGGTCTGTATATTATTATAGTTTCATGGACATTTCAGATACAATACTTATTTTGAACCATAGAGAAAGATAAAAAAAATAGAGTATAGGTGGAATGTTACTATAATAATAATGACAAATATTTTTTTAATTGCGTTAATATTGGTGGATTATTTGTGTCGCCTTTTTAATCTGTTTTATAAATATTATTCAGTTGAAAATATTGCTCTGAGGCGGACGAAACCGGTGCAGAATTATTTATTAAAAGTGGATAAGTACTAAAAAAATTTGCGTTTTATTAAATTAATCAATAATGACAAATAAGTTAATGAAAAGGTTTTTTATCCTTTTATCTTACAATGTCATTATTTCATTATTGAAAACCAGGAATGCATCGTCAAAAATTATAATTGAATAATAGAATTTAATATAATGTATATTATCATTTTATTAAATGGAATTCTAGCAAGTAAATTCCCTAATAATTAATTAATGAAATCCATAAATATATACATCTGTTTTCTTGTTTTCCTTCTTTTGACCATATTCGATCCTTATAGGATCATATGGATCTCCACAGAGCGGATGTTTGTATAAACAGATTTTTGTTTTTACGAAAAATGGATGTTAGCCAATTGCTCAATTTATTACGTCAATACTCTGACTTTAAACACAAATTGAAGAACAATATGTATATTTTCCAGATACAGAATTCAAACCTGGGACCCACGACATTATAAGCCGCTCGGTCATCAACAATATTTTAAGATCGTATGTCATTTTATGTATTTGAAATAATTATATTATAAAACAAATACGCATCAGCTGAATTGAAATGAAGTTTATCAGTATTAATTTTTGATTCATTAGACTATTGTTTCGAGATCATACGATAAAAAATATGTTTTAATTTATTGCATTTAGATATCTCGGAGGTATTGTAAAAAGTGCTTTAAGCTAAGACGTATTAACAACAGGTATTTTTTCCTCATTTGCATTAATCATTATTGTCGCACAGTATAAAGAATAATGACTTTGATATATTTTACGACAAAAGTATGCACTGCATTTCAGATAATTTTGTAGATTATTTAAGACTGGTATAATTTTATACAAAAATAGTTTTCTAAACACGGTCATAATTACGTATGCATATAAAATTTATTAAACATACATAATTTGAAAACACTTCTGAAAAATATATAACCAATAGAAAAACACTCAACTGGAATTCAACAGATCTCTCCGGATTCGCGCCCACGCGCATTGACCACAATGGGCATCTTATCTATAATTGCGACGATTTTTAACTAATGGTTCTTATGATACTCTCTAAAGCCTTTTCTAAATTGAGTTACCATTGGCAATCAGGTTTTCGTCTGACAAATTAAAATGGTGGTTTTCAGATTTAAGTTAACAGCTTTACAAAGTTATATAAAATCTTTAATTTAATCAATCCAAACTATTGAAATAGATAATGATACTATGTGACGGTTAGTTTCAATATTTTCAAATGCAAAATATTAATAAGCCCATAGCTATAACTTAATATTATATTATAGAAATTATTTATTCAATTTGAGAGATTTGGCATTTAGTTTGTTGTAATTCATGATAAGAACATCTCACCATGTGTCATGGCTATAGGCATCCTATCATTTTAAAAAGCGTTTCAGAGACTATTGTTAGAATAAATTGTCTCAATTAGATAGGATGCTTATATCATTGTGGTCGATGTGCGTAGTGCGAATTCCGAGAGACGCAGGCTCTATCCTGCTGGGTGTCCTATTTTTTTCAAAAAATATTTTTTCTATTGGTTATAAATATTTTCTCAGAAGTGTTTTCAAAAATTATGTATGTTCAATATTGCCTGATAATGAAAATAAATTTGAAATATCCCGCCTGAAATACTTCGATAACCCGTATCCTATTCTATGTCAGTTATTCAGTTTTTGACATTAAAATTTCTCAAAGTACATTGCAAAAATATTTTGGAATAAGATATAATAAAAAGTGTATTCATTTAAATAAAACACAATATATACTACAGTATATTCGATTTCATCCGCATAAAAGGCAATTTTTAACAGTTTATACAAATAGGTTTTTTTTAAATCACAGGCTTGGCAGAATTGTTTATACCTACATTATCATTAAATTCTGTTCAGTGTTGTCGAACTAAATCAGGGGAAGTCAATCTTTTTATACCTACCGCCCACTTTTGTCTCTCTGTTAGAAGTTATTTTTTCTAACCGCCCACCGGTTCCACAGTAATGGTGATTTATAAAGTAGGGAAGTACCTTTACTTTATAAAATTTATAATCTTTGTATATATACTTTGCATACATAGAAGCATGAAGTCTGATGAATTACATTGAATTAATTTAATTATTAAAAGATCCCTGAGGCTGATGCTGCGAAACTAAATAATGGATATCTGTCTCAATTTTTATGAGGAGCAAATGAAGGTCTCCTCTTTTGGAAATATTCGGGCGGTTTCTTTTTTTGATCATAATATGATTAACAACACTAAAGCCTGACTCCACAAGATATGAGGAAGGGAAAGGTATCAATATCATTATCCTTCATTTTCATTTTCCACATATTTGGACAGACATTTTTTTATTTTGCAATAGGTTTTCATATCACCAATATCCGAAATTTAAATTGTCACCGGGAACTTTATGAAAACATAATAAAAATATTTTTAAAACTCCTACCGTCCACCATGCAAGCTGGAACGCCCACTAGTGGGCGGTAGGGACCAGGTTGACTACCCCTGAATTCTAAATTATAACAATATATACATATAATCGATAAACAAATAAAAATAACATCAATATTTAATAAAATACTTAATTTCGTGATCAAATATAATCCTATCCTATTAGGAGAAAAATAAACAAAATGTTAAATGATATAATTGGACCACTTTTCAAATTTATTAGACCGCCACAAGTAAAGTATTTTTGAATAACTCTACCGAAACCTGTCCAACTTATTGATGCATTATATTTTTAATTGAACTGACATGCCGTGGGACTAGACGATTAGTAATATGGGTATACTATATTACATGACATCTAATATATTTAAGAAGCCTGTAATCAGGAGATAATGATATTATATGTTTATTCTCTTTAAAAACTGTATTCGTAATAGATAGTATTTGTACGTAAAACATTACAATATGATGTGGTATGTATAGTGAGATTGCGTGTAGAATAAAACTGGCATGGGTATATTTGGGCAAATGAATAGTCTCTTCAAAAGTGACCTCCCATTTTATCTTAAGAGTAAAGTATACAACTAATTCGTGCTACCAGTGCTCGCATATATATTTGAAACATAAATATAACTTAACTGTGGTATTTAAGAGACATCCAACGTGGCATGGATAGGTGCATATCGGGCATAACGCGGAAAAACCACAAAACACAAAATATAATCTAAGAAAACACCCAAAAGTACGCGATGTGATTGAGGTCATTAACTCATTCGCTGCTGACTATATAAAGATTTTATTAATTAGCACCTTTAAAATGTACGTTAATTACATCTATCGGCCGCCCGGTCATTACGCGCATGTGCGTCTTCAGCGTCCAAAGTATTAATTATATGAATTGGCAATAGGCTGGACAAATAGCTCGACAAATGAACAACTGCTGGACAAATGCTAGGGGTTCTAAACCTTAAAACCTGCTCCACCTCCACAGAGTAGAGGTTTGTATTAACAGATTATGTTTTTTACGAGAAATGGATGTCAGCCATTTGCTCAACCTATTAGGTCCATACCCTGACAGACACAAATTTAAAAACAACATGTGTACTTAGCAGACCCAGGATTCGAACCTGGGACCCACAGTGTTATAGTCCAACGCTTAAGCCGCGCGGCCACCGTGGGTGGTGATGAATATATCAATTATAATATTATTATTATACTTACACAAATAATGCAATCTACAACTAAATAATTCAGTTGTTTTTTTATTAAAAACAAAATTATCAACGAACTATATAACAACTGTACTTCTGGATTAACTCTGTACTTGTGTTATAACTGGCAAAAAAAATGAAGGGAAACCCAATATTCCCTACCGATAGACAATTTAATGAGATAATTTTTATTTTTTTAGAATTATTAATAACCATGTCCTTGCTTTTTTGTACAAGGTGGTTGTTAATAATTTTAAACAATCACAAAATTGAGAAAATTTTGAGAAAATCACATAAATATTGTTTCCTCACAAGGAATCGAACCCAGAACTCTCGGGTGGAAGGCCAGCGCCTTACGCACTGCACCACGAGAGCTGCCTAATGAGTTAATATTATGTAGGTGGTGTCTAATTAAAATGAAATTCCATTGTAGTATTGCAATAAGGCTTAAGATTTTACTGCCCAAAACTCTATCATATACCAATATCACATAATATTTTGATGTAATATTCAAACTTGATTAACTCTATAGTAGGTAATAAATGACATATAACGTAAAACCTAAAGGGTCGCAAATAATTTTCAATTTCAACAACTTTTAAATTTCGAAAACAATTTATGTACATCCCGGATCTTCAGTTGTCATAATTTTAATTTACCCTTTATGACTACGCCATTTCTTCTTGTGCAATAAGTACCTAAGTAATTATTAATAGTAATTATCAATATATTTTTTTTTCTATTACCTGATACTTGATTGCATTAGATTTATTATGTACATTTATAAATTATCCTATTTACGACTCAAGTAAAAAAAATCAACTTAACAACCTAACTGAACAACAATATATTATATACGTGGTTTTAATAATATCACATGTTAAATAACTCGGGTGTGTCACCTTGAAGCAAAGGTTATATAGGCTTATTTATTAATTAATATACCTATATTATATTTTATACTTTTGTAGCATTGGGATTTTTTTTATCTTAATGTTTCCTATATCATTGACAATTTACAAAAACACAATATTATTCCGGATAGGCGATAACTTTCAATTTCATTATTATTTTTACCGATAAGTTTTAAAATAATCCGTCGATATAAAAAAAAATGTATATATCTAACCTTCCCAGTGATCGAATGTAAATTAATATGCTACATGATTCAATTTGTAACGTTTGGGATTGTGGCGGGTGATAAAATCAAAATACAAAATACCATATTTCAATAGGGAAACAATTCAAAAAAACCTTATTCCAAGATAATGAATGTCGTTTGATTTTTCTTGCAAAAATTCTCATTTTAATTAAGAAACCTTGATTTTGAGGAATATATATGTTTTTTTTTTGTATTTAGCAATATTCAGCAATGCACAATATAATAAGGAATTGACTCAGAAATTTCAGTATATAACCGAATTAATGATTAATCTCAGAAAAGGATTTTTCGATTTTATGACACATTGAAGAAATTTTTGGCTTTTTTTTATTGAATTGTAAAGATAATACCTTTCTACATCGAATGGCATTAGGAACCACCAAAACCACAAACTAATAAGCATGTGTAATTTATTTATTTTCAGTGCGTAATGCAAATGATAGCAACGCTATTTTCATTTGTTTTTTTCACCTATCATCGACTTTAAGATAATGTTTTTTTAAATTTAAACTACGCATAAGACTCGTGCGCATTTCAGTCTTCATTTTTTGGAAAAATATATACAAAATAAATTGTAAAATCATTCTACGTACTAAACAAATTTAGGATATCCTGACACGATCTCTGAATCGTTAGTATGTTTTAAACGTTATTTAAATATTTAGAAATAGTGTAAATAGTATTGGTAGCATTTAAAACATCTCAGATGTGTAGTTATATGGCAATTTCTCCATGTACATTTATTGTAACTGTAATCAGTAGGTACTCGTAGCTTAATTAGTTAGACGATAAGACACTTGCCCGTAAAGCAATAGGTGTATAGTCAAACCTTTCATGATCCAAGATTTTTGTTCTTGGATTTTTCTAATCTTATAAGTACCTATGTTTGTTTTAGGCGATTATATGTATTTCTAATAGTGAGTACTATAAATTATAAAGTCTTGCGTATATTCTGGTTTGAAGAAAAATAAATAAACTACAAAATAATCTATAAAAACTAACTGTATGCAAAAATGAATTATTTTAAACCATTTTTATTGTAATTCGAAATATGTTATCATAATAATTAATTATCATTCAAGTGTGTCTTATTTTTGATATTGTTGAAAAAATACAATTAACCTTAAATAAATTCAGATGAAACCAATATTTAAAAAAGCGAGGCAAAAAACTTTGAATCTGTCAAATTTAATTCTAAATGACAGCGTCAATTTTTTCTTATTATTTTGATGAGTCAAATGAAAAGTAATATTATTCTTTCGACAGTGCGATGTATTTTTTTACCAATCGCAAGCTTTTCAGGTTCAATAGCAAACGGGTAAAAAATTAGCACAAAAAACCCAACTTGGTCACTGTAGGTATTAAATAATATCACATTTTTTATCGATTGTGACCACTACGGTAAAAACTGCTCGATTCTAAAACAAAAAAATGTGTGATTTTGTTTGAATAAGTGTTATTGCTTGTCGATCATGTTATTCATCTTTGTTTTAAAAAAAATATTGGTTGTGGTTACTTAATGTCTATGATTCACCAAGAATGTATTTAAGGTTTAGATTGGATATTATTAAATACACGAATTGATTCCGTACCTTTTTGATATTATATTTGAAATATATATTTGAAATATATATTTGAAAAAAATGAGCTGAAATATTCTTAATTAATAACTGTTTACATTAAAAATAATTAATCAAACATTTAACTAAAATAAACTTATTACCATCTTTTTATTAGCTCGTATTCTTGTTTGTCCAGAACAAATTTTTTCTTGTTTGTCCAAGATTTGTATTGGACGATTAAAGATTTTTAACTAACTTCCCGACTAGCTAGACATTTGAAACTTTTAGAATATATCAGATTACGAAGACCAATGCTTTCTTTTAATACTTTTAACCATCTTTAACCAAAATTGAATTCATTTTCAGTTAATTCTGTTTTGTATGGAAAGTTATTTCGGAAAAAATTTATAAAAAGTAAAACACTATTATTGGTTGCTAAGGGGGTCCTAGCAACTAAATTATTAATATATACGTGCGTTACTATGGAAATCAATATGAAATGTCAAAATAACATTTCAGTACCTATTCTATATTTTTTCAGTATTTCTATCAAGTACAAAAAAAAAGTATTTATTAATACATAATATAATTGTCAAGTTTATATGATTCAACAGAAAATTTCAAAACTTGGTATATGAAAAGTTCTTTTATTCAAAAGCAAGTGTGTATATTTAAAAAAAACACAGTTTCAATATAACGCAATTTGAGATTGCTCTGTCCATTTTTTTAATGAATCAAAAACAATTTTCTTTATAAATGATTTTTTTTTTAATTTTTTAATGAAGATTTTTTTTAAATCATCATTTATTATTCAGCGAAATGGATTTTAAATATGGTTGTCAACCATTCGCCCAACCCATTGACTGACTATTCGCTCTAAAACAAACACGCATTGACAGATTAATATGCGAATTTTGTTAGACGCGGAATTCAAACCGACAACTTTTAAGTTCTGAACCATAACTGAATCAATGTTGAACATCGCTCATATTGTGTATATTTTAATTAGACTAGTTTAATTTAATACAAAATGAACTATGTATTTAATTTTTTATTGTTTATAATTATTTATATCAAATGAGAGTTTATCAAGCAATTATTAGTGTCGTTAATATTATTATTTTATAATTAATTGAAATAGGAATAACTTTGGGAGTAGTTAATCTGTTTATTATTTATTTTTATTGTGAATAAATGGTTATTAATATTACTCTGAACATTATTAGCGATTATACCATTGTATGACTTGTTCAACTCCTTGTATTATACCAATTAAAACCAGCCTAATATTAAGTTCGATACTTGTAAAAAATCAATCAAAAATCTCACCGCCAATTTCATCATAGCGTCTTCTTCCTTGTACTGTGATATCGTTCGAAAGAAAATCGCTGTGTAAAAATAAATTTACTTAGATCTCAACTCTGCGCTACCAGGACACTATTTAATTACTCTGAAGACGCGCACGGGCGGAGAAGAATTAACCACAAGTGTCCCCGGAACTCGACGAGGATGATCAGCAACTGAAGAGTGTTGGATGAGGCAGATCCTTTTATAGTGGGCATGCGCATCACTGCTCGTCCGACGCGACGCGGGCGTCTCCCCGATGCAGACGACGCTGTTTTTTTAGCGTCCATCCGTTGAGCTTGCGACTTGTCAACGGCAGGCGTAGTCAATACACAGTTGCATTTAACACAATTAGTGTGCACCACAATTTCATATATATACCAATAATTTTGGATAATAATGATATACATTGTTAATGTGTCATAGTATAGATTATTATCGAAGAATAAATGTTATTATTTGAAAGCAAAGAAATTTTACTAAGTATCCAATTACTTATGGCCCCCACATCTTGAAGCGGGCCCCTAGGCCAGAATCTTTGGCGGGCCCGTCTACCTATTGCTAAGTTTAAGGGCAGTGTTTTCCAAATTCTACACGGAAATTATCATTTAAGTATATCATTCATCATATCACAACAAATTGCAACGCATGACTTCATACCTATTTAAAATAGCCAATAGTCTTGAAGTGAAGTAGCGCCGTAGGCGACTTTTTTTACTGTTAGAGTAAATCTGTGATGTGTTCATGTAACTTAGCTGGTCGAGCCGCCACGCCGGGCCCTGTCTATGCCCGGGCCCCCAGGCTAAAGCCTTGTAACTCCCCCCTGGAATTACTGCAGTCATAAAATCAATAGGCCTAAACACGACATCCAGTCTCTATATACCTACCGATACTTTTAAGCCAAATTTGTTTTATGACTTACTGACAGTTAAGTCATAAAACGCAAGAAATACAAAACCCACTTAATGTCCTCAAATATTTTAAAAAAAAATCATGTCCGATCTTTATAAGATCACATGAACTTTCACAGAGCGGAGGTTTGTATCAACAGATTTTTATTACGAAAAATAGATGTTAGCCACTTTCTTGACCTAATAGGTCCATACTCTGACTGCAAACATAAATTGAAAAATAATGTATGTTATTAATACTTTCGACCGAAGGTACTTGATGGAATTTGAATTTAAATTCTAATGGATTGTGTAGTATTTTTTTATTGTTATAAAGAATTTTGACCTATTATTAGGTTTGACGATTTATTATAATAATATGCTGTCCAGTGTATTGTTATTAATAAGATAGGGTTTTTACTAATTGGGTTTTTTACTGACACTTCAGCTATTCATAATTTGTTTATTGTACTTTTTGTTGTAATTTCTGACTAAATAGGTAGGTAATGGAGTTTTTACCTACTTTATTGTATTGTTTTATTATATAAGGTAGAGTTAAGGGTGTTCGTTGTCAGTGTGTGTTTGCCTTTGGTGAGTGTACACGACGCCTGAAGATGCCGAAAGGCGAAACCCGGGTCGCAAAAAACGACTTAAATGGAATAGTACAGAGCTTGAATCCATTAGAATAATGTATGTATTTGCCAGACCTATGATTTAAACTTGGGACCCACGAAATTATAAGCAGACGCGTAAACAGCTCGGCCATCGTGGGCGTAAATATTACCTATAATAAATGCGTGTTTCCTTTACGTGACAAAATGTAATAATTGTAATTTGATAGAGACGATAAATATTGAAAATAACATAATAATATTTTTTCACACTCGACAATAAATTGTTCCTTCTTACAGTCACACCTAGTAACCCACTTCCTTGGTTTTTACACACATATATGACAACATGGAAAAAAGTTTTGGATATTTTGTATTTCTTTATAGTTTTACAGTGGTGATTACCAAAAATATTGATACTGTATTGACCACGTTTTTCTTACTTTTAAGAAATTATTTGTACAAATAGATGTTGCCAAACTAGACAATTTTACCGGTATACAATTATAATGCTTTCTCGACCAGTCAATATAAAAGATTTTCCTAGCGAAATGTTTATTACTTTTTAAGGCATACACATTATCGTCTCTGTTCTGGCAGAACACACTAACTGGAGAATACTAGTTTTGAGTAATTTGACTTTGAAGTTGTTAAAATGTTTGAAATAATGGTCTATCATGTGAGTTTATTAAGTAATCTTAAAAAGGATTACTTTAAAATAAAGACTGTTTATTTATTAAGAAGGTTTCCAGACGGTAAAGTTTGAAATAAGGAACATTTTGGTACTAACTCAATATGTCATTTTTTCGAATTAGTGTCTTCTGCCAGAACAGTGACGTTATGATAAGAGACATTAGATTAAAGTACATAATATATTTCCGTTCTGAAAGATATCACACGGAAAGACACGTTCTTTCAGATTTCTACGGTTTTTTCGACACTATTCCAGCCATTTTAGGCCAATATCACCCCTTACCTGGAAATAATTATTTAATAGGAATACTTTATACATAATTTTAGTACTTGTACCCAATAATAACATATGATATCTACAATCAATACTCGTACAGACCTACAAACTTATCTAAAGAATGGATGGGGGAGCCACTGTCTAAAACTACCCAATCAAGACTCGCAACTGGACAAAATCTGACATTTGAGTGACGTTTTCAAATTGGCGTCCATGTGATAGTCCGTAGTTTCATTTTTGACCGTTTTTTTTATAAGTTTGTAGGACTAGTACATGCAATACTACAGCCGCCATTTTGAAAAATGGCGGACGACTAATAATAGTCTTTTTACGTATATCTCATTAACAGCTGAAAATATCGAAAAATATTTTAAATAAAAGTTGAATATTTTTTTTTAAATGCACACTTATTTATATCGTATCTGCAACGGTTACGGGGTAGAGATAATTAGGATACGAAACATATTTCGAAGTTTTAATTTTAAATATATATATTTCATTTGTAACGAGTATGTTACGAGAATATTTAATTCACATATTATATTAGTTTAAAGAATGGATAAATATTTCAAATCGTCCGCTGTTTTCCAAGATGGCGGCAGTAACTAGAAACTAGTGCTATGCCTAATATGTAAAATGTAATCTTTATTGTAAAAATCAACATTTGACAATCGTTTTAATAAAATTTAAAAAAAGAATATCGAGCAAAGGTTGTAGTGTTAAAAAATTAGGATAATAATAATGACATCTTAAAAAATAATGTAATACAGTGTAAAAATCTAAAAAGGAAATATATTATTTTGTTATATTGGTAATCACTGCCATAACCAATCAGCGGTCCCATACAAATGTTCAACACTCGTAAACATCAAATTAACCTTTAAACGAGAGCATTTGTATTGATTATTATGCATACATTATCGAGAAATTCGATCAACTCGAATTCACGAAGAAGTCATTGAATTACCTTGGTCACCCTGTACTCAGACCAATTTTATACACATACTAGATTATTAAGAAATTCGCGAGAAGTGAACCATACTGTATTTATATTGAAATACAATACATACATACATAATTTGAAAACACTTCTGAGGAATATAATATAACGACTATAAAAAAATATTTTTTTTTAAATACTACACCCAGCAGGATTAGAACCTTCATCCCGGGCTTCACGCCTATGTGCATTGATTACTAAGCTATACGTGTCCTATCTAATTGCGACGAGGTTAACTAATTGTTTCTACAATATTTTCTGCGTTACTTATTGCCAATCCTCTTTTGTATTTTTATTCATTCCACCCCATGGTCTAGCAAACAAAAACCGCGTAGCTTGGCTGCGAAGTCACCATGGCTGGTCAGGAACCGGCTTACGCAATGTATTGGGATTAATTTTCTTACTTGAAGCCTGCAGGACACATCTAAAAAAATAGATAGGTACGTTTATCGTCCTTTGATGAACGCCGACTATCTCTACAGCCATGTATCGAGTGTTTGTATTGGGTTTAAAGATTTTCAGGTTTTAATCTTCTCTGCGAGTTATATGACCAAAATACTGAAGAGTCGAGATTCTCTCCATCCGCCTCCATCACCACATTTTAAAAGCGTCTCTTGTCTTATCCGTTCAACATAAACATTGACTCATCCAAATCACCATTTGTTATGCCAGGGAATGTCACAGGTACAGTTACCCAAGACTGAGGTCACCATGCACTCGAGTGCACTTTGACTAAGTATACATGACTTTAAATAAAGAGTAGGTACCTGCTTATAGGAGAGACAATAATAAATGAAAAATAATCGTAAATATAAATTTAATAAAAAAGGTAATATTAAACATCCAAATGATTTTAGTGAAAAGATCTTCACGTTCGCAGGATGATGCTGCAATTCTTTTTAAAGCAACAAGATTGGTCTTTATGGTGATCAGTTCTATCGACCCGATGGACAATACAGTTGGTTGGATCGACTCTTGAAATGCTTCTTCCTGAATTCCTGAATCCTTGAATCCTTGAATTCCTGAAAAAATGCTTCTTTTTCAACGATGCTCCTCAAAGAGGTAAAGCAGATACCGATGAATTTCACCATTCACCTCAATGACTTCTGATCACTACACCAGTTAGTTCTTGGTTAGACATGATGGTTTCGCTTACAAACTTCGACTTATTACCTGACCAACATGTCCACGGGGTGGAGAAATACATGAGACATACCACATTCTCTGGACATAATATGTTAAAAGATAGTAAATGTAGCTGTTCAAGTCTGTCAAAACCTCTGTGGATCCGATTGACTATAATGACTTGGTTTTCACGAGGGTTAATATTATTAACTTGAACGGTCCTCGTAGTCCAATGCGTAAGCCACTGGTTTTTTTATCCGAAAGCTTCAGTCTGATTTCCGGTGAATTCATATTAATATATTATGTATTTATTTAGAAAAGAGTATTATGGCATTACAGTGATTGGCCAATGCACGTATGCAGTTTTGTTAAAGCCTGTATTTTTCTGTGATTGTTTCACTGCTATTTATGTTAATATGGGCTTGAACGACATTATACTGCTACTACCACACTACTGCTTCACTACTACTTACTATTCTACCGTAATTAAACTTCACGGTTCTTGGTTTTTTTTTTATAGAAATTATAAAAAATGTCTCTTCACATATATGTAGGCTGAACCAAAATAATAGGAGAATTCAAACTAAAAGCTTCGCATAGGTACTCTTCTATTTCACGCAATTCAAAGTTATATGTTTATTTTCTAGAAAGCTCGCAGTACACCGTTGAAGAGCTTTTCTCTTTTCTATATTACGGTAAATGTTTTAAATGATGTTACAACTTGGTGGATGTAGGAGATAAAAATATATGTAATCATATGCGCTGGATTCATATATTATACACTGTTATTGATTAAAATAATCACATTTGAAGTAAATTCAAACCTGTCATCTGTCGATGAAAATTCCAACAATTCAACGTCTGCTCCACGGTGGGCGGTAATGCGTCAAAAGTAATCCTTTATATTATCTTCAATTTTTCGTCAGTTTCTTTTTGCAGAACGACTCCGCCCTCGCGGATCACTTCAACGAAGCTGCAAGTACCTAATCCGTTTCATATTGTATTTGAAACAAAACAGTTATTGCATTCTCCAAGGTTCTGTGGTCACTTCCAATCGATTTCTGTGTTATCTACAAATTGGTTCATTTTAAGTAAGAAATTTATCTTTTACTACGCTATAAAGAAGAAAAACAACTTCATTATCATATATATCAGAATACACGTTTCAGATTCCATAACCAATACAATAATATTATAATTAATTAATGATAAGATATACATAATTTGAAAACATCCCAAGCATATACACACTAGAAAAAGTCGTTTTTGCAGAAAAAAATAAGACGCCCGACGGGTCTTGAACCTGTATCTGCTGGATACGCGCCAGTATATTTTACCATTAAACTACGGACGCCTTAGATAATTGCGACGATTTTAACTAGTAGTTTTCTGCAAAAAGGATTTTTCTAGTGTGTATATGCATGAGATGTTTTCAAATTATGTATATTCACTATAAGAATGTTACACTGTGAAATCTTGTGTCTTATTCGTTGATTAAAAAAAATGTTTTATTAAAAATAATGATATGATCTCAAAATAATTATTGCATTTCCTGTCATAATACGAGGGTGCATAACAGTTCTTAAAGATACAACCTTATTTTAACAAGGCAACAAACGTTTCTTATGAAGCTTTGTCCGCCTACTATGGTTTGCCTTATATTCGTTGGGTAGTGAGTTCGAATACCGAGGTTGGGTCAATTTCACATGAAAGTGTTTTGTGTTGTTCCAATTATTGATAATGTCGTAAAACGAAACTGACCTTCTTGTACTATATAGTATTCAAACGCATGTGTATCTCTTTCAGGATGAGTGCTCATAATCAATAAAACTGCTGACACAAATGTCGTTCGTATGACATCTTTAATTACTACTTACTAGTGGCGAGGGTGGAGGTAGGCTGTTAAGATTCGACATAAATAGTGCACGGTAAACTTTGTCTTCTTCTTTATTTTCTTACGACGATGTCCGATCCTAATAGGATCATATGGGCCTCCACGGGGTGGAGGTTTTGTATTAACAGATTTTGCTTTACGAGAAATGGATGTCAGCCACTTGCTCAACCTATTAGGTCCATACCCTGACACACACAAATTGAAAATATCATATCGTCACCTCAATACTTCTTTTTCTTCTTTTTCTTTCGACCATGTCCGATCCTAATAAGATCATATGGGCCTCCACAGAGTAGTGGTTTGTATTAAAAGATTTTTTTTTACGAGAAATGGATGTCAGTAACTTGTTCAACCTATTAGGTCCATACTCTGACTCATACACAAATTGAAAAACAATATGTGTACTTGCCAGATCCAGGATTCGAACCTGGGACCCACGACGCTATAGTCCGACGCTTAAGCCGCGCGGCCATCGTGGTCAGTGGTGTCAGTCACACGTATTTGTTTTCATTGAATGAATGATACAATACTCATATGGTTTTGGTTAGTTTTTAAAATTAAATTAAACCCTGCCTAACCAAACCATAATAATTTATGTATGCTATGGGCGATCCTTAGTAAAAGCTTTAATAAAAATTTAAATAACAAAATGGTCCCTATGTCTAATAATTTTCATCCAAAAAATAGTAAGCTTGCTCATTGTTTAATCAGTTTAATGCATAGAAAATTAACACTTACGAGAAACTGAAAGATGTTTGAACGATTTTGAGAGAAATCATAGAAAGCTTCCTTTAATATAAGAAGGGTTTCTTCAATATCTTTAGCAAAGAAGTACAATTATAGAATAGAAGATATAGATAGTAATAGAATAGAAGAACAGTAATAGATAGAATAATAATAGAATAGAATTAACATAGAAGTACAATTATACAATGTACATAATTTGTAATTCTTCTTTCGACCATGTCCGATCCTAATATAATCATATGGGCCTCCACAGAGTGGAGGTTTGTATTAACCGATTTTTTTTACGACAAATGGATGCCAGCCACTTGCTCAACCTATTAGATCCATACTCTGACTCATACACAAATTGAAAAAACAATATGTGTACTTGTCAGACCCAGGATTCGAACCTGGGACCCACGACGCTACAGCCCGACGCTTAAGGCACGCGGGCATCGTGGGGGACAGGGGGGGGTTTGTAATTACAAACACTAATATTAAAGAAGATAAATTAGCGAATGGGACTTAAACATAAACATCTTAATCTGAGTGGTGCGCTAATTGGTATATTTCTAAAGTATTCCAATTTATCTACATAATATTATATTCTCTGAAAAATGCCACATTTTTCAATCTTGTATTTTATGCACTAAATTAAAAACAGTTTAAAAAATAATATTATAATGGTTAATGGTAACACCCCTCATATTTTTGCAGGTGAGTTTTAAAAGTATCATGTCGTATTTATTTTAATTTACCGGTAGGCAAATTCTGAGATGGTGACGGTGATAATTGGTACCATTGATGGACGTGGTGCGCTAGTATTATTTAAAACACGAGAGTAGATAGATGTCCATCATTTATAACATCAATATTGAATTGTTTATTTATTTATATTCCCAATTGCTCACGATATCGTCCACATAATATATAAATTAAAACGGAGACAACTACACAGATTGAAGATGTTGACCTTTTTTACATAAATTCAATAAACAACGGTAGGATTTAGCCTCTTCCACCTCGATTCTACAGTCTTATTTCTAATACTAGTCGGTTTGTTGAGACATGAACAATAACATTACAATCGAATAAGAGCTTGACAACTACTGGATTCTGGCTCATGTCTCTCTATCCATATCTCACCTCGCTATTCCAGTAGTAATACGTAATAAATGTCGCTTTAGTCTACTGAAGATGCTATGTTCCAGGGCATTGAACCGATACTTGAAACGCATCTTGTACAAAACACTAATTAGACCATGTATGACTCGGACACCTGGTGCATGACTAAAAGCATGTACATTGTTGGGCTCATTTTAGCGGAGCATGCTGCGTGGTATTTTCGGGCCCATCAATGACACACAGTTGAGGTGGACGCGAACGCTGTACGCTTTGTATGGGAGCACGCACATTGTACATTCGATCAAATTGGATCACTTTAGACCAGATTCACACGGGACACTGGTGCTTAGACACTGAAGTATCCAGCCACTTGATACTGCAGTGGCTATTGCACCCATCAAATAGCTTATTTGTCTCTGAAGAGTCACATTTCTTTTACTGTTTTATTTATATTAACAATACAAACAATGGAGCTGCGAGCTTATGCGGTAATAAAAAGTGTCTCGGTGGCTCGAGGAAAGAACCGCTGATAGGACGGTGTCTCCGTGGCGAGACACGAGTGTCTTTATGTGTAAATGCAGCCTCTCGATACACCGGTGTCTAGTGTGAAACGACTCTTAGACCCGTTGCATATGGGACGGGACAGCTATGGCAAGCCACTGGCGTGGCATTTCACATAATATAAATGAACGCGGCACTCGTGTGTCGCCGTCTGAACGCAGCCATTCAATTATGTGCAAATGCGGAATCTCGCCACGCCAGTGGTGCCACACAAGTGTCCTGTGTGAAACTGGTATTATATGGCTGAGTCATGAACACAGAATGGATGAGTCACGCATGAAAATAAAAAAAAACTGACATTAGGGAAACCGGATGAATACCTGGTCGATGTCATACAATTGGGGATAATATGAGTTGGAAGACATTGGCCGTCTTAAACAGGAGGAAAACGGCTTTGGATGGATGAAGGAGGTCAATACCCAAATAGGGTTGTAGCACCAGGAAGATAAATAAGTTATTTTAATTATCTACAAACGATATTTTTGAAAAATACAAAATTATATTTTTTAGAAAGTAACTCGTTCGTCTCTCGCAGCGTAGAGTATGCCAATATGTACTCGGCATGTCATTTTGAATAATCATCGTGGCAAACATCTCGTCTCATCGGAGGATCAACAAACGGCCTTGTTCAACAATTTTGTTACATATAAGCTTTTTTTAATTTTGCATACATAACACCGTATTATTCCATTTTTATTTCGTCCACAGCGCGGAATTTTAATTGGTTAATTGAACTGGTTAACTAAAACACCCAGGTGTCCATATCTTGAACTACATCACTTTATAAATTTTATATTATTAATCTATCCCACATTGAAGTCGTATTTCCACAGTTGATGGTTACAACGTTCTCTGTTTGGAATATCTATTCTTTATTTTCTATGTTCATATATTTTGTATATTCTTTTTAACACTACAATAAGCCATGAGGACTAATGACAGTAATATAGTGAAATAGTAGTAACTAGTAATAAAAGTGAAACAATCATAAACACCCAGACTTTCTTCGTCATCGTATCGGGTCTTAAATAGCTACAATGTGTCGCTCCAGAAGTTAGCGAAGGCAACACCATTTTTCTCGGCTTGTAGGATCTCGTCAAAATTGCAGCTTACTGGGCAAATAGGTGCTCCATGCTTTGCATTTCATCGCACTCGCAGGTTTGGTCATCGGAGAATCCCCCCCACTTCACCATGTTGTCTCGGGTGCGCCCTACCATAGTTCTCAGTCTATTTAGGACTTTCCATATACGGTACCAGAGACTGGCTCTGGGTGGAAGATGCTCTGCTGGCTTTACCCAATCTTCGAGACCCTCAAAAGCTAGGTTCGCCTCCCATGCGGATAGTCTGTCTTCTATAAGTGGGACTGTCAGAGGTATAGTTGTCGCCATGAAGCTTTTTCTGGATTTTAGCCTGGTTTTTTCTCAGACTGAACAAAAAACACTTAAATATATTGTGACCTAACTGGAAATCGAAACCGGGACCCCAGATGTCCAGTGTCTTACGCACTGGACTACTAGAGTCGACTTCATAATACTCAACTCTAAGTTTCATAGATAAAGAAGAGTGTAGATTAATAAAATATAAATTTAAAAGTCAGTCACTATAGATAGAGACTTTTCGTTTATGACTTAATTATGAATAAGCCATTAAATACAAGAAATACAAAATCCTCTGAAAATCTTTAAATACTCAATATTGAATGCGCGTTGCGTTTACGTGACAAGCTTTAATAAGTATGCAGATGGAAATATTGAAATTAACATATTCTTTTTTTATACATGTATAAGTTTATCCCATACCTTTTCTACACTCATCATCCGCTTAAGCATATTATTATACCACATCCAGCAGGGTAAGCCAGTTCCCATTTATTTTGTGTCCCTTAGATAGCACCCACTTGTGTTTAAAGACATATTTTTCAATGACAATAATATATATATATTATATATTAATGTTGGGATGGAGTGCTTTCGGACGTCTGAATAGTATCTTCAATAATGACCTACCAGTATGTCTTAAGCGTAGGGTGTTCAATCAATGTGTGCGAGACGTGGACCCTCAACACGATAGATGTCCAAAGGTTAAGGGTCGCACAGCGAGGCATGAAGAGGTGTATGTTGGGATCACGCGAAAGGACCGTAAGAGAAACAAATGGGTTAGGAAGCAGACAGGAGTACGCGATGTAATAGACGTTGCCGAACAGCTGAAATGGAGATGGGCGGGGCATATTGCTCGCCGAAAGGACGGCCGCTGGACAAATGCCGTTATCCAGTGGTACCCAAGGGGTACAAAACGGCCACAGGGTCACACTAAAAGCCGCTGAAGTGACGAACTGGTAAAGTTCGGCGGAAATACGTGGCAGCGAAAGACACAGGACCGAGAGAGTTGGAAGAAGCTTGGGGAGGCCTTCATCCAGCAGTGGATTGACCCCGGCTGATGATGATATATTAATATGCGTTGCATTTGCGTGACAAACTTTAATATTCGAGTATATTATAATACAGACGGAAATATTGAAATTAACATATAAATGTATACTAAATTTTTTACACTCGAAAACTACACAGTTTTACAATTATACCCTATTTTTTTATGTTCCTTAAGTGATGTCTTTCATGTGGTTATGCTAGCGAGTCGGGATCCATACATGTCCTTTTCGTGCATTGACTGTTTTGATGACTACCAGCTTTTCTAGATTGTCGACACTCTGCGAGCAATATAGTCAATGTAGTTGATTATGTTTATCATACAGAACGCGTAGAGAATTATATACTTAATAATTATTGTGCCTCTTCTTTAGGGGAATTATTTAAATTAAAATTTCAAAAGAAACTTAATTATAATATATAACCCATATGTATTTTTTTTAAAATACAGTGTATAATATAGGTTCTAATTTCATCTGCTTATAGGTTAGGTATGGTAAATAAATTAACAAAAACCATTTATTAGTTCTTATTTTTTAAAAATGCGAAACATAGACCCTTAATGTAATGTACCCTAAATACACGTTTTGTAAAAAGGAAGTAAGCCATAAATGCCAATTTATTATTTAAATTCAGGTTTTAATTGAGCTTTATATAGTTTTAATTTAAGGAAAAATAATTTACCTTCAATTTTATTGTTTTTTCTGTAATAACTTCTTTAATTATTAGTAGATCAAAAAGATATTACACCAAATCATCAATCATCATACACCCAATGTATGTGCCTATTTTTTTAATTAATATTGAACCAAAATCATTCAAAAAACGTTTTTTGCTTCTTCTGTAAAATTTGATCTCTATGGGTTACGCCCTTTTTCTTAAACACGGTCGATATGGAAAGATGCAAGTTGGGCATAATGCGGAAACACCATAAAAGAAATCAGTAGGTATATAAGCAGGCGGGCAAGAATGGTTGCTTGTAAATGTATGTATTTATCCATTTACTGTATACTATACGGTCATCTCTATAGCACCGAAATGAAGAAATTACGCGTTGTTCGTGAAGCATTTTCATAGCCGATTTTGGCAAAATTCAAGAATGAAAATCTAACCCAAGCTAACCTAACAAATAATACAGTATATCGGCTATTCTCAAAATTTGTTTGCAGCTGGCTTCCTGTAAACCGACAAGAATCGTGTTTTATTTAGACACGAATTTTATCTCAGTAATATACGACCCAAAGAAGTTGGACGGTTTTTAATATACGACCATATATTTCCGATACAACATTTCACGGTGATGTGTGATACAGAAAACTGCATACGATTGCCTCTTTTTTGAGCTATGTGTCCAGCCCATCTGCGTTTAAGGCTTTTAATAAACTCTATTACATCGCAAACCATCGTCTGCTTCCTTATCCACTCATTCCTCTTCTTGTCCTTTCGCGTTATGCCCAGCATGCACCTCTCCACGCCACGTTGTGCTACTCTAAGTTTCTGGATCTCTCTTTTACTTAGGGTCTATGTTTCACACGCATATGTGATCACGGAAAGCACATACTGGTTAAACACTTTGCGCTTTAAGCACAGTGGAAGGTCACTTTTGAAGACATTATTCAGGTGGCCAAAAGCACTCTTATATATCTTTAACAATATGTAACCAGCAAGTATTAGCAGTTGTGGCTTGTTTGAATCCACTTTATCGATTTATATTGGGGGAAACACTTGGTTGCATCTTAATATTTCAACACCTTACCAACGAATCTAAATATTGAAACAGTTAAAGTGAAAAACTGACTAATCTACTTTACGGTAATAAGAAAGGTCACGGATCATCGCAAAACTTATATGTTGGCGTTAAAAAGGTAATTGGGAAACAATCGTTGCTTTTATAATAAATTGAACATACCTACATAATTCTGAAAACACTCATGAGAAAATAATTATAGCCAATAGAAAAAATCTTTTTCTGTTGCACTATGCTACGACTGCCATGCTTAATTGCGACAAATTTTACCTATTTTTACATAAATAAACTATTTTTTACTTTAATTACTAACCGACGTCACGGAACATTCCAATATTTTCTATTGTAACTTACTTGAACTTGCTAATCATTTTAATTAACTAACGCAGGTTCGGTGTAGGCAGGTAGAAATAGTTAATTAAAATTATTAGCAAGCTCAAGTCTATCAGTCACTCCAAGTTATCGGTCAGCACTGAATAATAATTATTTAAAAAAACTGCAGAATGCATCTTAGATATTCGGATATTGGACGATATTGGATTTATTACTCAATAATGGATGTTGGTCACTTGCCTAACATATTAGGTACATGTTCAAGATTCAAACGCACATTAAAAACCCCAGGATTCACATCCAAACCCCAAGATTTCATAAGCGAACACATTACCACTCTTCTATCACAGGCTGGCATTTTTTGCTCCCTTATATCGTGTTCTAAAGTAGGGATATTCGTCGTTCAACAATTATTAACGTTGAATGACAGTTGAAAGACAATTTTATTGATAAATGGGGACCATATTTCAACAAAGTCGAGTTCCATTCTACCTTCGGTCGTTCAACATTCAAGTCAATTGGTAACTTATCCGAGTAACCAAGGCGATAGCAACTCGCATTGGCACGTCAAACTTATCTCAACTTGCACACATTATTTGATACTGGTTTAGTTTATAATATACGCTATTTTTAATGCGTTTTTAGTAATATTTTCTTTATTTCGTCACAGTATCAAAAATTAGGGAGACACGCGAACTAATAAATTCACCAGACGTCATCTTGACTGCGACTATTGATATGTGAGAACTTTAATTTCCATTCCTTGTTAAACATTCAACATACAGTTGAACGATGAAAATCGCCACGTGAGAACGTGACAATATAATATATTATTTTATATCCGTGTTGTTTATGAAAATTTCAAATAAATAACGGATTATTTTTTTTCAATAATTTCTCCTTAAAGGGTTGTATTTGATCAAAGATTATGCCGATAATAAAACCAATAATTATGCATGAATTAAATTTAATTAAATATAGCCCGCGGTTTAAAACCCGTGCAAGGTCACTTGGTGACTAGACCATCTCAACGCGACGTGTGGATTTCTTCATAGTCGTTATTATGTATATTATTATTTCACTGCGATATCCGTATCTTGTGGGACGCCATACCAACGTCCATTGTCTTGGAGCTTGCGGTTAAATTAGATTTGACTCCTCCTTTTCAGAACTTGTCTTGGGCGCTCCATAATACATGATAGTGATTCAGTATTATTTATGACCATTTATAATTATATAGTGATATTTGGTTGAAAAAGAAAAAGACATTAGAAAACAAAACCACGTAAATAAAATAAGAAACTAATTATATAGGTCACAATAACGCCAGTAAGGCATCAATCCATGCAATAGCCTAGTATTTTGAAATGGTGTTTGGATGAAACGCCTCCGGAGAAGGCATACAATATATTATGCTTAGTGGTTTGGATCTCATAACACTCGCAAAGTATGGACGCATATATGAGTATATAACCAACTGTTGTATAGGAGTGAATACTATCGAATTGAACAGCCAAGGAATGAGTAAACAGACAATAATATTTCACAAATAGCTCACTGTGTTTTACAAAAAATTGCACGACAATTCGTTATCTAAAAAGTGGATAACTGACTATGTAGAGGAGGGACAGAATCTTCTGACATTACGGTCACGTCAAAATTTAATCACTTTGAAATAGTATTGGTGAACAACACCTAAATGAGTCGCTTACACTGTCAGATCATTCTACATACAGTTCATTATTTTTGTTACCTTTATTATTTTGCTGCCCATGATTTTCATACATATTTAAAGACAATTTTTGGAATAATTTCATACAATCGACTTGTCACCATTGCATTACTCTTTATATATGTTACTTATTTCTCACACACTCTCACTCATTTCAATATTTTTCGATTGTAAATTTACAATATACATAATAACAATGTCCCTAAAACGAGAATAGGATAATTGGGCGCCAGGAAAATTGGGTGCCAAGACAATTGGTTGCCGCACTGTCGAATGAAATAAATAGACGTTTTATACAGAAAGTATACTTAATCAGTTTCTATCTAATACTTAGTAGTTTTAATAATTTTGCTCTTAACATAATGTTTTTTTATTGCGGATTGAGAATTATCATGCCTGAAGCTTTATATAAAAATAAAAAAAACTCGCGCATCGTTGGAACATAAACATATTCACAATTAAACCATTATTTACGTGTGCATATTTAAATAATTATATAATTTAAATATAAATAATAATATTAAAGATATATTTTAAAAGTATCTCTAATTCACGAACGTCCATTTATTTTCGAAATCATTCGATTGCGTGGCGCCCAGTTGTCCCGGCGCCGAGTCTCCCTAGACCCCCTAAAACAACTGAGTTGCTTTTTCTTATGGAAGGCCACTAAATACCATTTACAGAGAATATAAATGGTGCTAGGGGATACTGGCATGACATTTGTGAGCGACAGGGATTTATGAAGGCGCCGTGTGGAGTCCATATGCTCCAACTAAGGGACGGACATGGTGAAAGAAAATCAGTATAGATAAGGACGTTTAATATCGATTTTTTGTTTTAGTTTCATATAAGTATGGGAGGAAGCTGAATATCTTTAAATGGAGTTTTTGATGCGATACGAATTGAGAAAGATATAACCATTACCTGCATCTAGTCATCATATAACGATCTCTTGCCTGTTTCTCTTAGAAAGTGGTATTTAAGATAGAAGACACCAAACTACTTAAGAGGCACTTTTTTATTTTTTTGAATAAATGGTAAGCAAACAGTAAAGTTGAGAGATATTATATAGTTATTGTACTGAGTACCTATAACCTAGAGAGGAATAGAAATATTTATAGAGGTGCTTAATACCCATTTATATTAGATTATTTTGTTGATGGTGAGAAAGAAAAATAATACTCACGCAATTGACGATTTTTATCAACGCAAACTTCTCGTGCAAGCCGGTTCTACATTTCCAAGATCTCCCGCATTGAATTCAATGTTAATTTTAGTTTCCTTACCCGTTGAAATCGAAAACTGGATCAACCGCTACCATTAAAATAACTTATATTTATTATTATTTGTTTGCCGGGCAGCATGGCAACACATAAAGCTGAAATGGCGGCCTGCGAATGTCATGATTAGCCTTTGTTGTCTCTCTGGGAATTTTATTTTAAATAATTGTATTCCTCTTTGTATACAGTGGTCAGTTTACAATTCAGGATACAACTCACCTCTCAAGGTGTATTTAATGGAAACAATCAAATAGTCTCGGGTGTATTTTGTTTACGTTATTATTTAATTTAGTTTAAAATTTAAAATAAACTTAAAATAAAATTTAAAATTTAAATTAAACAGCCTATTCTATCTCTATACAATGTAAAATAAAGGCATCCAATATATATTATATCCATGGCCCCCACATCCTGAAGCAGGCCACCAGGCTAGGATCTTTGAAGAGCCCCCTACCTATCGCTAAAGATAAAGGCAGTGTGACGCTCTACAGTAACGTTTTGCAAATGGTGTACGCGGAAAAATTAATGTGTACCTATATTTAGTGTTTTTTGTATATTTGAATTCATCTATTTGAATTATGAAGTTGTCGAGTATCGATACACAATCAAACATTGTATCGTACAACTACGTGATATAAAATAATACTAATATTGAAGATAAATAGCCAGGCGACTTTTTTTACTATTCGAGAGAATTTTTGATGTGTGTTTAAATCACTTATCTGGTCGATTCGCCACGCCGGGCCCTTCCTGAGCCCCGGCCCCCAGGCTAGATCTCTGTCAGCCACCCCTTTGTGGGCCATGATTATATCTATAAGTATTTTATATTTTTTCGCATTAAAACAACTAATCCTGAGAACTGCATCGTAGTAACGAATTAGTGACAAATACTTCATACTAGGCAACTATTTAAAGCTTACCTTCTGAAAATAAACGTACCTACCCATTAATTTTAATTAAAACTTTAATAATATAATATAATCCTATGGAGAGTATTTAATTTTCTTATTTAGACCACCTGACTACATAACCGTGCGTCTGTGCGTAAAATAATTTAACTGCAGTTAGTCATCGGACGCCTGTCGTATGAACCATCAGTAAATCAAGCGAGGCAGGTTACAGAAGTACCTAATTCACGCATACAAAGCATACATACGTTTTATAAACAAATACTGACGCAATTAGTGTCATTTTGTGTTTTACGGCGAGCGTGAAGGTTTTTTCTCATCTAAAATTGACCATAATTTACTATATCAAAACAGGGATCACGAAAACTGTAGTGCACACCAACTAAAACACTTGAGTTGCTCATGAGACACTCTCAGCGCAATATTGAAGGGCACCTAACGTTCGACTTACCGTTACCAAAAGAATTTGGACTATAATTTGAAATTATTTTTCAAGAGCATGAAGTATTGTTAAGTTGGCAAACTTAACAATAATGGCACAAATAATAAGATCACTCAGTTGCAATCCAATTTTCTTACATAAGCAACGGCGGCCTAGGCCTAGGCCTAGGCGGAATAGGACAGAATAGGACAGAATAGGACAGAACAGGACAGAACAGGACATGACATGACATGACAGGACAGGACAGGACAGGACAGGACAGGACAGGACAGGACAGGACAGGACAGGACAGGACAGGACAGGACAGGACAGGACAGGACAGGACAGGACAGGACAGGACAGGACAGGATAGGATAGGATAGGATAGGATAGGATAGGATAAGACAGGACAGGACAGGACAGGACAGTACACCTCCGTATGGTCCCCATTTGGGGACGTCTTTGTGTATCTGGAGAGGCCCGAATCGGTATCGAATCCAACAAATAGTAACGGCTGATTGCGAAAATAATTAAACAATGTTTAATATCTGTCTAATGAATATCTGACCGGCAACATTGTCAAAAAAAAATACGAATGGCAACGCCGCATTTTTGCACGGTTCGCAAGTGTGACCGTTTGTTTTGGCGGCAGAAGAGAGAAGCTTCTTTGACAGCACGCAGAAAACACTGTTCGCTCGCGCTACGCATATTTCGTCATCCGAAAAATAAATTATATAAAATGTAGTAATCTAGTATATATTATCATCAAATAAACTCGTCGTTTCCGTAACAATTCCGGTGTGTTATTGTCCACCTCCACATCCTAAAATCCAGACGAAAAAACAGATACTAAAAATAAAAGTGACAGTTTGAAATTCACATTCAAAATGGAGGGAAGTGATAATAGGATAGGATATAATAGGATAGAATAGAATAGAATAGAATAGAATAGAATAGAATAGGATAGGATATAATAGGATAGAATAGAATAGAATAGAATAGAATAGAATAGAATAGAATAGAATAGAATAGAATAGAATAGAATAGAATAGGATAGGATATAATAGGATAGAATAGAATAGAATAGAATATAATAGAATAGAATAGAATAGAATAGAATAGAATAGAATAGAATAGAATAGAATAGAATAGAATAGAATAGAATAGAATAGAATAGAATAGAATAGAATAGAATAGAATAGAATAGAATAGAATAGAATAGAATAGAATAGAATATAATAGAATAGAATAGAATAGAATAGAAGTTATCTGCAAATGAACCTGCAATGCTAAGTAATTTGTAACTAATTTCATATGTAGACTACTGGTCCATTTGTTGCTTCAATTTTATACATTTAGGCTCTATCTCTATAGAAGGAGGTTTTCAACATCTTTGTGATATCCATAGTTATAAATCGATATTTAGGTATTAGGAAAATCATTTCAAATAAACTGTCATTATTTTTCAAAAGTATATCGTTATACACCACTGGATTTAAATTATCCTGTTAATATTATTTAAATCGATTTTCCTGAGTCTGAGTTAGCCACTGACGTTTCGATTTAATTTTAAGATCGATTCATTTATTGTGTTTTCGATAGTGACGTCTCTAGATAAAATGCCGCCTCATTTTTTTTAATACATTATTTTTATCATCCTTTCATGAGTCCAATATCTAAGAAATGTGTTGTATGGATACTTTACCAACAAAATATCACACTAATCGCAAATCTGCAAGTGTAGTCTCTGGTTTCTGGTCACCAAGGACGTTGAAGGGCAACGGAAGTAGACTAGATATCGTGAACCCGATAAAACCAGTGAGCTGATTTTTTTAATGGAAAGATATTTTAATAATGGAAGTTTATGTAGCTATTTCTATATATTCCAAATGATTTTCCTCAATTTGCCGCCCTTCGAGTAACCGCCGCCCCCAAGCGACGCTCAATCTGCCTACTCACACGGGATGTCACTGGTTTTCGAACAACTTTTAATACATTCTGACGTTTGCGTTGCGTGCGATTTTTTGAATTTCGAATTAAGTTTCTATGACGTTTTAAAAATAAAATGAATTCATTTTTTACAGCAATAATATACCCACCCACTGGTTCTTGTTATTAAATCATAATATTATTTATCTAATGTCTATTAAAATTGAATATATTTATTATATGTTTGAATTTTATTTAAATCAATATCACTTATATGGCAGTGGCATTCGGAGCGATTAATTAATTTCTGTTAAAATCGAACATGCATACAGACTTTAATACAAAAAAAATCAACTAACGATATAATTAAGTTTTGTTTATTAATAGTAATAGCCATAGTTGGTTAAAAAGTAGTTTTCGGAAAAAAAGTACTATTTAATAAATGTATTATTTTACTATAATATACTCGTATTTAAAATATATATATTTTTAAATAGGTACACTTCCAAGAAATATTTGTAACCTATTTTTTTGACATTGAGCTACTTTACGAGCTGCGTGTTAGCCCGTTTAAAAGCGGGCGAGTCAGTAAGTGCGATTGTGATGATTACACACAAAACTTTCCACTCGCTCAGAAGCCAACAAGCCAGCGAATTGAAACCGTCATTTTTGGCACTATTTTGACAGAACGTATTGAGTAGTTAGTTTTTTTACCTGGAAGTCGCCACTATCGCTCTACTGCGCAGACCCAGCTGGCCCACACGCCAGCGTGTAGCGTGTAAAGTAGACCGGCTTTCAAATTTTCTCGGTAGATTGTTTACAATCAGCTTGTTAGCTTGTTCGATGATGACACTGGGCGAGTTTACAAGCAGATTGTAAATTTGCCAACAAGCAGCGTGTAAAGTAGCTCAATGTCATCGACTCATAAGGACGGGGTGGACCTTAGCTGCCTCGAACATTGAAGTTAATGGCCCCACCAAAGCACATCCCCCCCCGCATTACACCCGATCTTAATCGGGCGTATCACGGGACCCTACGTTTGTTGTGAAGCATCTTTTATTTATAACTTTGAATGTCACAAGAGCAGTTACCCAAGACTGAGTTACCCATGCAGTGAAGTAACAAAGGCTAATACAAAATTGCCGAACAATATAAGTGACGATTCACGTTGGCAATATGAGTATTGGTTAGTTTTTAAAATTCAATTAAACCCTACGTAAACCAAGCTAATAGATAGAAAATAAATATCTAAAATTTATTGTGCCATTAAATCATACATATTTTTAAATTTTTTTTAGATAGAAGAATATTTTTTAGTTATTATGGTTTGGCTTATGTAGGATTTAATTGAATTTTAAAAACTAACTAGTACTATCTGCGAATTTATTTTGTTAGTCAATACGTTTAACTGACAGAATTTAGTGAACACAATTTATGTCAGATCTTAAACGCCTACCTCATCCTTTAGCCAATGCAGCAACACCTCGTAAACCTTAACTACCCGTGACGTTTCTTGGTTTAGCGTCCATACTTCCATACCATAGAAAAGAACATAACAATTATCAATACGCAGTCTCAGACCTAAGTGAAGTTCTTGGGGGCTAAGGAGACGTCTAATTTTGAGAAAGGCACTCAACAGTTTATTAAAATATATATTACTAGCGAGTACCCGGCATGCGTTGCAATGCGACCCAAAGAAAGAGAGTGTTTTGTTTTAATTCTCTTTATCGAAGGTGCTTATGGATACACAATATTTTTTGTTTTTGTGCGTACACGAATAAATCAGAATATTTTCCAACGCGTGAGTAGGCCACATACAGCTATCCGTGTGAGAAGCATGGATTTTCCAAATTTGGTATAGGAAGGCATACGAATAAAAAAAGATAGAATCGAAGAAGAAGAAGATGGTTGTACTAATTCGGAAACCTTCGCGGGCGTGCGCACAACAACTCACCAAAGTTTCATTGCAATCAGATGAATGGTATAGAAACGCATACGAATAGAAGAAGAATAAGAACAAGAACAAGATTGTTGTACTAATTTAGAAATCTTCGCAGGTGTGCGCACAACAACTGACGAAAGTTTCATTGCAATCGGATGAATGGTATAGGAACCATACGAATAAAGAAAGATAGAATGAAGAATAAGAAGAAGAATATGGTTTTTCTAATTCAGAAACCTTTGCAGGTGTGTGCACAACAACTGACGAAAGTTTCATCGCAATCGGATGAATGGTATAGGAACGCATAGGGGACAGACAAACAAACATTCATTTACAGATTTTTAAATGGTTCATAATATTATACAGATCATTTTTGTGATACAAAATTATCACGAATATTCATTTTTAATAGCCCGTGTCGTCGATTCTGATTGATGACCATTACCACTTGCCATCGATTACATTAATACCCCCGTCGGCCTTCAAGCGGCTCCCTCAATGATTAATCACCCTTACATAAAAAAAACCAGTCGCACTTTTCAAACCTTTAGAATCCACTTTAACAGGAGAAATACTAAATAGTTATTTAATTGAAACTTGTATCTTGCCGCTAATGATACAACCATTGAAATCTTGTTGATATTGAAATGATGTCGTTTTCAATTATTGGCAGTTGGAATTTACCTAAAAAAAGAAATATGTAATGCAGTAAGCAACACTGTCTTCATTATTTCATTTTATTTGGTCAAAATATAGATATCAACCTGTTCTCTTACAAGCAACTTCAAACAATAGCACAATTTTATTATTACATTCTACTGGATTCCGTCACGTATTTAAAATCCAGGGAAGCATTGTAGTTGTTGGTCACTTTCTATCGTGATCAGCGCATCTATTCTATACACAAGACTGCTAACGGCAGCTATCGAGGGTAGTTTTTCTTATGTTTGTATCGAAGTATTATAATTGTTACAATAAGTTAGCCATCTAAACATTCAAAACTGTCTATCTCGCTCTAAAATTTAACACACCCAAGAGAGGTGCTGTTAAAACATAGCACTTAGTGTAACAATTACAACTAACTTCTTGTAATTGTTACAATCGAGGGTAGTTTTCATATGTTTGTATCGAAGTATTATAATTGTTACAATAAGCCATCTAAACATTCAAAACTGTCTATCTCGCTCTAAAATTTAGCATACCTAAGAGATGTGCTGTTAAAAAATAGCACTAATTGTAACAATTACAACTAACTTATTGTAATTGTTACAATAAGTGCTAATACTTCGATACAAAACTACCCTCGATAGCTGCCGATAGCCGTCTTGTGTATAGAATAGATGCGCAGGTGTGGTAGGTGTGTATTCATTTAATTTGAGTATGGCGTCCAACTACTAAGTTTAGTTTTATAATGTGGATACATAATAAGCACATAACTGTTTTTATAGTCGTTTTATATCAATAGTGGTGTTATAATTTTGTTAATTTAATGTCTGTTGCGGACAAACACATTATGCGAGGAATTTTTATTTAATTGAGAGATTATTTGTGAAGTGCTTGATTGAAAGGTTTGATATCGACTGTTCGATAACGAGTTACTTCAGTTACTTGTATTGTCTACCGAAATAGTTGGTTTTATTTTATATTGGTAGATGTTACTGCAGCTTAGTAAACTTCAAACAGCAACTTCTGAGAGGATCACAAATATCAATTCTCCATATACAGACCTTTTTGAAGTATCCTAAAACTAAAATGGGAAATACATTAAAACATGGCATAACAAAAGGAAAAAGTATTTTAAATCGTATTAGAGTAGTAAAATCAAGCCCTGGTATGCCAATAAAATGCTTAATAGGGAAACAATAATAATTGTAACAAGAGTTAATCGCTTCTGAACTTATCACTACAATCTTACAGCATCCCTAGCTCGCTCAGATATAATAAAATGATCCTAAATGCGAATTCGGAAGCGATAATGAAGATATAAATCAAGTTATTTGGAAATGGCTCCTTGAAGTTTTAAGAAGTCAAAATTTTCAATTACAAATTAATCTTGAGATGTTTATAGCTCAGCCAAACATCAAATAGTTTTTTGTTTATCTAAATGTTTTTGAGAGAATGTAACCTGCAAGTATAAATTATAATTCCACATGGTTGAAGATAATATATAATTTTATGTAGGTACTTACTCATTATTAATAATGTTTCTTTTTATAAACATCAATCGTACCTATATAAGTGTAATAAATAACACTGAATGATGTACAGCTAAATAAGCCTCTAACTATCAATCTCTTTCCTTCTTGTTCGTTCCCCTATGGCTTAGTATCATGACCACTCTGAAATGCAAACCAACCCTATCGATCCTCTGCTTCTCTCAGGATAGAGTGAAGGTTGCCCCAGTAAGCTTCACTCCAGTGCGCCAATACTCTTCTTCTGCTTCACCCTTACTAACGGTTACACAAGACCACTAATCTCTCTGAGTTATCTCATTATCAGCTGGAGTCTGTGGATGCTCGACTGGTTCATCATATGCTCTGTCTTAAGAAATATGAAGCGCTCGGCGCTAACAAATAGTGATAAATGTTATAACATTAATATGTAGGTAAGTTTTTCTCAAATTCAGGATATGATTTTCTTCCGTATATCACATCTATACTTACCATATTTGTCATTATTATCTATGAACATGTTGTCAAAAACTCCGTATAAAATAACTAAATAAGATATTATTTGAAATAATAAGTAGTGTTATAAATTTGTTTTAATATAAATCCAAGAAATTTATTGCTTATCAGCTAATAATAATGAATCTATGCCAAATTCAAGGTGAAACTATATCGAAAAACTTCTTTTAATAAACCCGCTAGAAAAGTCATAAATTTGTTTTTAAAAAATATATCGTCATAACCTTAATTTTTCCAAGATTTATTGATTTTTGTTATCATTCGATTATTCAGTAAGTTATTTTTGCGTAGGTTTGAGGATCCCGTAGCTGTAAAACAAATGAACTTGGCATTCGAAAACAAAAGATGTCGACTGTTACTAACGTCACAATAATAATATGAACAAATGAGAAAATTCACGGCTTTTTATAATTTAATTTTCTTTGAATAATAATCTAGATAAAACCTGATTTACAGAATTTAAATACACAAATTGGTTACCTTGCTTGAATCCTCTACACAATTACAACACAATTACAACACAATTTACATTGCTAAACTGCATCAAAAAGGCTTTCATTCCTCACATCTGTGCAGTACCTACTGCATAAAATTTTACAACATATTTCAGACTCAATCTATGCTGCGTGTGTACTAATCTATAGATAGATATACAACTAGTAAAAATAAAACCCAATTTTACATTTACAAAATACTATATAAGTTTTGTTTATATTTTAAATTTTCAGTAGGTAACAGGAATTTTTTTACAATGCAACAGGAGTAATACATACTATAATGTAATAAACATGAATAATTATATAATTACATGGAATTTTTTCATTGTCTTCGTTTGATCGATTGATCATAATACATATTCACTTCTTTTTTCCCTTCTTCGCTTTACGCCCCTTACGCTTGGGTTTCTTTATCGCGGGTCCAGTTCCTGTTGGAGACGGTCCAGCCTTTCCTTTCTTGCCTTTCCGATTTTTTCCCCCTCTCTTTACCTGCGTGATTTGTTTTGCCATCTTTTCCGTCACCTGATTTTCCTTGGCTCTGGCATCTGCTGGAGCCCCACTCGCCATATTTTCCTGATTGTCCACATCGCAAATCTCACGTTCGACACTTGTCTCAGACATAATTATATTTTATTTAGTTTGTAATGAATTCTCGTTTTATATTATAAATGACAATTAATTTTTATTCAGCTTACTGTTTCGTGATCAAGAGTTGATTAAATTATACCACACTTTTGTTTTCTTTTCCTAGCTGATTAGAATTCTTTTGTTTTTTCAATCCAGAAACAAAATATTTTAAAAAAAAAATGGAATCATAACATTATTTAAATTATGACAACATTTAGATTGGTAGGAAGGTAAAGAATAAAATTAAATAAACATTGTTTAAATTATCACAACAGATCATTGGCAAAAGGTGGAGGTAGGCTGTTAAGATACTACATAAATATTGCACACTAAACTTTTTCAGTCATACGTATTTGTTTTCATTGAAATGGCGGATAGTGTTTGTAAGTTTTTAAAATCACAAGCTATCGCTAGTATTAATTAATAACATGTCGAATAGTAAGTAAAGCATGTATTAAAATAATGCCGTCGAATATAAATTATAATATGAGTATACTTTATAAGATAGATATTATAAAACAAAAATGTAACCCGCAATTTGATTTAAACGAAATTTAAAATACATATAAAATTAAAAACAAAATAAATCTTATCAAAGTAATAGTCAAAACAGATCAAAAAAAATTGTTTTGCAAATTTCCCGCATTTGTCAAACTTTACATGGATAATGTATGCAAAATTAAAACTGGTCCGTGATCTAGTTTTTTTTAGCACGCGTGTTTATTGTATTTTTGTTTCATAAAAGTGCTACACATCCTGATATCGAAAACGGCCGATTATAATTTATTGTTTTAATGTTATAATAGCCACCTATGTTCGGTTTTCCTTATATGATAATATAAAAAAAATGTATCTATTATAAGAAAACTCATTTAGTTTTGTTTAATAATTGCTTGGTTAACATATTATGTATATGCCACTCCCTGTTGGATTATTTTTATTGAAGAGACTTTGACATTTTAATTATGAAGTTATGCCAATGTTGTAGGATACATAGACATAATCATTTTATTTGTTATGTCGGCATAATAAATTTAGCTTTAATTTAATCTAGCTTTTGTTTTGATTGTAGTATAGATTTATCAGTAAATTCGTTATTTTATTACATGATTATTACGAACGTAAAGACAGTAGTTAACGATTTGGAGAATCACGGTGAGATAATGATTTTCAATCCCGGTGTCCAGGGTTCAGGATCCCACTCAATTTCTTGAGACTCAAATAATGGATTAAAAATATTGGAATCCATAGAACTCTCTGGAGACATATGTTTATTTCTTTCAGAATGGATATTCGTCGTCGTTGGCCTATATGAAATCCTTGTGATCTCCCGACTTTTTTTGTTTCTCGAGAGTTGAGAATTCTCGAATTCAGAAATATATTCTTTAACCCATGGGACCAATGTTTTCTGCTGAATCCGTTTAAACGTCGAGATTTTTTTAGCTTCTTTTACCCAAATTATAAAACATTCCGTTCCGTTTCAAATTTGCGATTTTCTGTTGCCCAATTTTTATTTCCAACGAATGAGCTTTTCTTGTAATAATTTACTTTTTTCGGCGAATTTAACAACATCATTAGCTATAAATTTCCTCACAATGTTTCGTATTCTTGACATTTTTATTATTGAATCCTTAAGAAGCGGTAATAATTCTTGAAATTTCTGAAAATGTCCATCTCTAGATTCGAAAATTATCTTTTCTCGTTGTTTTTCGGAACGAGAAATCTCGATCATAACCTCTACTTATATTTAAGATGTGCCTACAACACCGCATCTCAAAGTCATCAACCTTACGCCTTCCTTTTTCCATTAATGGTTCAAGTATATACCAAAAAGATCTAGAAGAAACTATTTAAACATTTTAACTATTTCTGTTTTAATATATCACTATTTTTCTATATTTTATTGAAGCCTTCCAATACTCCGTCAGTTTAATCTTGATTAATCTCATTTTCCCAATCTCCGGAGTTTTTAAAGCAAGAGCTAAAATAAACTAAACCATCTCCAATAATAAGGTGACGATATAAACACTAGAAAAAATCATTCTGTAGGAAAAAATACGACACCTGACCGGGACTTGAACCTGTATCAGCTAGATTCGCGCCTGTATGCTTTTCCAATTAAGCTACGGGAATCTTATTGAGTGATAAACGATAGGTAAAACATAGGTAGATAGGTTACTATTATATTGTTAATATTAGTTCAATATCAGTGTTCAGTATCAGTGTAGTAAAAAAGTGCAAAGTTATGGAACATATACTTTAAAAACTGAATAAATAACCGACTAACGCAGGGACATTACCTGCCTTTCTGACTTCAATCCATCGCTTAACGTAGTCGAATAATATTTCTGCAATAATAGATAAGCTTTGATTGATAACACGTAGGTATTCAATGATTAAAAAATTTGCAATATGAAAATTTTACAGGACTGTATTGATAATTCTAAATATAAAAGCTCATTACATAAATAATATCTCTAATAATTATCAGCGGCGATTTTCTCCAGAATATATAAAATGATGCCGATGACATAGTAATTTTCTCGCAAGACTCACAAGACCTCCAAAGCAGAATGCAGGAACTCGCTGAAGTAAGCAACAAAGTAGGTTTGAAAATAAATGTTGAAGTACATGTTAACTGACTGATTCGATCTATTGTCATGATTTTGGTGTTGGATTTGCTGTAATAAGTGTACTTTGCATATTATCTAAAGTTTATTTTTTCCTGGTATTGATACACCTTCTTCAAGTTACCTGCGCATTATAATATACTCTCCATAGATGTTAAAAAATATTTTATTCCGGGTTGTGCAGAGGTTCTTAGTTTACACTATTTTACAATGACATAAAAGCAATTTCAATTGATACTGAGAACATAAACAATATCGGTTGTAATATTCGCGACATTTTAGAGCTAATTTAAATAAATTGGTACGCAATCTCTGCATAAAGTGGCCATTTAATTATGGTATAATACTTTCCTTCGATACGGCACGCATTTAAATGGGTTTTTGATAGTCCCACGCACAATTTGTCGATGCAAATAACTTCGAATAGGCAATAATTAGAGTACAAAATTGCTATGCGGATTACAAATTAATCCACGTACATCCTTATTCATGATTATTATTTACTCATACTTACCTGTGTTATTATTAAATTCTTTTTTGTCTTTTTACCCTTTACATCACTGAAGACCTCAGCGTTTTTTTCAAGCGTCTAGGGCAGGGGTCAGCAAACTCTTGGACCAAACGAGCCAAATATGAGTATCACAACGATTAAAAAAAATTCGAGACCCATACATATATTTTTATAAATATGATTTATTTCAGTGAATGTTATTGTTTATTTATCAAGTGAAGAAGATTTTGCGAATAAAACTAACGCAAAGTTTTTTTATTGTTGAACAATGCAGAATGAGTTACATACAATTTTCACGCATTACTTAAAACTAATGTGAACAATGATCTTCCTTGCATTTCTTTGGAGAGTGTCTGTATGTTTGGTATGTAACTTGTAGTTTTCAATTTTAGGCGTGACTCTAAATTTTTATCGGTTATTTGGCTTCTCTAAATGCTATTTATATTGTTCATCGTAGTATCTACCTTATTATGTAAATCTTTTAGTGTTTTAGCTGTGTTGTGAAATTAAATTGCATCTTTCTCCTCTCCAAATCCTCAATTTTGGTGGCAAGACCTACAAATTTGGAGCTACATAACTCTTTGCTTGTTAAATCCACCAAAAAAAAATATTTCAAAAGTGCTCGTGTCAATATGAAATGGAGAAAAATTTAATTTGTCGACTATTGCAATGGGCGGATTTAAAACGACAACAATCATATCTATTTTTTTAATTGTGAATTGGGAATTTGGCAAAGAGCCGTACGCCAATACCCAAAGAGCCGCATGTGGCTCGCGAGCCGCGGTTTGCCGACACCTGGTCTGGGGTATGTCATTTTCTAGACACGCAGCCTGATTGCGATTGCCCGCAGTGATACTTTCCAAACTATTTATTCAATGTGATACAGTCCAAATCGAGTATTGGTCTCGTAAGATTGCTACCACCGTGAGACCATGTCATTCGCGGCTAAATAAGCATTGAAAATTCGAAACAAGCTAAATATAATATCTTCCTTTCAGTTCCAGGCTCGCACACAATGGGGGAGGTTTCTGATCTGGATATTCCCTCCCCACCCCCCCCAGAAAAGTATTTAGGTAAATGGAATATTACTAACGAAGTCTTCGTCCAGAATCGCAAGTATCCAATGATTCATATAATCTTCCGATGCGGCGTGTCCAAAATACAATACAGCGCGTGCGATACAAACGGACACTAACAATCCTAATAATTATGACCATTAAACCACGCGCATTCGTTAACCACGTGTGGATACGACAACTCACAATAACTCGTGGGTGTACCCTTATGACTTATACTTGCAGGCCAGGTGCTTATCGCTCAAATTAAAGTACGGAGTGTCTGGGTACAGGGAATGTACCTGTAAGCGTGTGGTATTCCGAAATTGAAGCGCCGAGTAGGCGGAGTACATATGAAACCATTTTTCTGTGTATGCGCCTGATCAGGTCAATGAATTTATATAAGATTAATGATTATACATAATCACATGTTAGCTTCAACCGTGTGGCATTATATATTTATACTTGCAGATTGCATTTTCTCAGAAATATATTTATTCACAAAAACACTTTGATGTTTGGCTGGGCTATAACCATATTTAAATTGAGTGGTAATATATAATTTCGACTTGTTAAATCTTCAAGGAGCCATTGTCAAATAACATGATTAATATCTTCA
The DNA here is from genome assembly GCF_057557595.1 of Rhyacophila brunnea. Taxonomy (NCBI): domain Eukaryota; kingdom Metazoa; phylum Arthropoda; class Insecta; order Trichoptera; family Rhyacophilidae; genus Rhyacophila; species Rhyacophila brunnea. The sequence continues at coordinate 12,658,625 of NW_028232893.1, read as the reverse complement.
TTGTCGCTTCTGCATTGACATTTAGGATCATTTATTATACCTAAGTGAGCTAGGCATGCTGCAAGATTGTATTGTAATGATTATCCCTTCAGCGATTAATTGTTACATGTTTTCCTTATCAAACATTTTATTGGTGTATCGGGGTTTGGCCCACGATGGCCGCGCAGCTTAAGCGTCGGCCTATAACGTCGTGGGCCCCATGCTCGAGCCCTGCGTCTGGCAAGTACACAATATATTGTTTTTCATTTGTATATGAGTTAGAATATGGACCTAATAGGTCGAGCAAGAGGCTAACACCCATTTCTCGTAAAAACAAAATTTGTTAATACAACACCTCCACGCTGTGGAGGCCAATAATATGATTTCATTAGAATCAGACATGGTAAAAAAAGGGTTTAGTTTCACTACTGTAATACGGTTGAAAAAAATCTTTTTGTTCTACCTTGTTATTCTAATGTACTTACAAATAATTTTCTATTTAAATAATTCAAAAATAAATCTTTAAATTAATAGATTTTATTTGTACCTTTAAATGGTGTATTTCTTTGTGTTTAAATTTGTGTCTAAATATTTCTGATGATTTATTATTTTATACTATTGACAGTTTACATTTTAATGGACATTTAGAAGCACTTACTTTCAAAAGCGGCTAAAACTGTTTGATATTTTGATAAATATATTTTTATTTATATATACCATAGTGTGGTCGGAGTTTAACTTTCAAAACTCAGTTAAATACGTCAAAATTCATTATTAAATATCTAGTTTAGTTTCAAAATCGGCTAAAACAGTAGTAATAAATATACCTATATTATTTAAATGTAACTCAAAATTGCATAAAATCGTTTTAGCCGTTTTTGAAAGTAAGCGCTTCCCTTAAGTTTTACCTATTTATACAGCACATGGAGTCCATTTACAACTTTTAACGACTCCACTTATTGTAGCTGTTTTTATGTATCCACCCAGTCAATTCAAAATTACCTAGTAGGTAATCAATAAAGCTTTCTTGTCTCGGTTTTTAACGTCGTCTAAAATATTAATCAACATGGCGACACATTTTGAAAAGTAACTAATAAAAATTAACAGGCTTATACGGTCATAAAATTATTTTCCGACACCAGCCATCAATTGAATATAAGATAATAAACGTTGAAATTTACATAGGATCAAAATTATTATGTAGATATCTACTACCTATCCATGCAGTGAAAAAAAGATGGAATGACGTTTTGATTCAAGATTGCTAATGGCATTTTCAAGGTGTACTAGAACGCCCATCAAACTATGTGAATGAATTAAAGGATCGGTTTAGCAGTTATGTAGGCATAACAATAAGTCTTGTGTTATCATATTATTATATAATGTATTCATTGCGCATGTATACAGTACTCTCTCAGTAATCCGCCACCCCAAAAACCAGACAAGTGTCCTATTAGTGAAAGCGGCGGATTATAGTGCATACATACAAAATATGGTAAAAATTAAAACAGGTATTTCGTAAAAATAGTTTTTTTTTTTTTGAGAAATATGTACTAGCAAATTACGGTTTTATTTATAATCAAAATCAAGTATTTATGTCCTAAATTATATATATTTATAATGGTCCCTGCATTTCGCAGTCCAAGCGAACCATAGAGTCCTTCATTTGATTGAACAATCGTGTAAACGACTTCCTTCTTCCTCGTCAACCCTAAAAATAATTATTTTTTTCTTTTCTGGGTATATGACAAAAAAACTACAGAAGGGTAGAGTTACTTCTTCATAACTTTGCACTCCTGGGTCTAGGATGAAAATGATGTAATGTATACTAAAAATATTTTTTACATATATTATCAATTTATTTTCTTATTGCTACATTTATTAATACATGTAAATACCATTTGATCTAATTGTATGCGAAGTAATTAGGCAAAGAGGCGAATCAGTGTAGTAAAAAGAGCAAAAAAGGTGCAAAGTTATAAAACGTGTACTCTACAATCAAAGAGAAGAAAAACTTTGGTCTACTGATTAGGTTAGGTACAAATCAATCTCGCAATTTTTCCAACAGGGCTTCCCTGAAACATAATAATGCCTTTATACTAATATAATCACAAATTAACATCTTTACAATAAAATCAACGCAAATATACGAATACTTAAAGTGTTCACACGTCTTTCACTGGTCACCCTACCAACAATCCCACAGATATATTCATCAATCTTGTTATGTTCTTTAGTAGTGTCATCAAAATGGACCAATATTTGCCTGATTCCTGGTCAAGCCTCTGATTTCCTTTATCTTTCTTAATGCTCTATAAGTATTCGTATGTTACCATGACTTGCTCTTTGCTGTATATTACCATTAATGTTTCTTCTTCTTGGTCGTGCACTCATGGCTGAGGATCGTGACCACATTTAAATTTCGCCATCCTTTGAGCGACCAAGACTTTCCATCCTTCTCGATCTTCCGCTTCTCTCAGGGCAGAATGGATGGTGCCCCCAGTCAGCTCTTTCGCTTGGTCGCTCCATCGCGCAGACGCTCTTCCTCTGCTTCGCCTTCCCTGGAGTCTACCCAAAACTCAGTCTCTCCAGGTTGTCCGGTCCGCGCCTGACAATATGTCCAAAAAACTGCAGAATTCTTCTCAGACATATCGTCGAGAGCCGTTCCTTTATCTTCAGTCTCTGGATGATTGACTGGTTCGTCCTGTGCTCCGTCCAAGAAATGCGAAGCATTCGGCGCCAACACCACATCTCAAAGGCATCAATTACCTTCCGTTCTCTTGCCTTCAGGGTCCACGACTCGACTCCGTATAGAAATATCGAGAACACTAATGTTTGCACAAGCATCATTTTTGTGGCAATCGAAATTCCCCGATCCTTCCATATAGTGGTAAGGCGTGTGGTAAATGTTTCATAAATTCCTAATACCTACCGACCTAGTGTGTTTTTTTTTATTTATTAAATTTATATTGAGCAAGTGCTAATTTATTGCGAACATTTCAAGTACAGGAGTACCAATAAACTCTCGATTATCCACGGTAGACTTCGAACAAAGTTAATTTATTCTTGGAGCATATTTGAAACAAGAATATCTGGTTCCGTTTGAAACAAATGTGTGGGATTTTCACATAGCCACGGTTAGTTAGTTACAGAAATACAAACAATAAGTTTACTTTTATGAATGTAACTAAACACTTCGATTTAGCGACATGCGGGGGCGTAAAATGAACTTAGAATACCATTTTTGGAAATAGGCTTTCTTTTTACTTTTCGGTACATATTGGGTACATACCTCGCACTTAGCAACAGTGAACGATGCGTAGTTTAAAAGGTAAGAATATACCAACATGCTAAAACCGCCAAAATAAAAGTTACCCTTAGATAAATTTTAAGTACCTATTCTTCGCATATTTTTCTTAATTTACCACGCATTCAGAATGTCCAGCGTTTAAGCAATTCATGGGCTACAACTGTCGAACAAGAACTTCTTGTCCACGTGTTAATACTATGAACTAACAACCTCCTTAAGCGCAGCTAGTCGCATTTCCGTTTTCAATTAAAACAAGATGCGCTGTGGGTCGAGTGTTGTTTGATGGGCCATTCTAATCAGTGTTTATTTTTTGTTTTGTATTTGTATTATAACTTGATTCAGTTAGCTGTTCTTTTTTAATCAAAATGTCATGTTGTGAACGCCTTGTATTTATAATTTAATATGTACCTACACAATAGGTTGTTTTTAAATAAATATAAATAATATAACCCGACAATTCTTTATATTATATGCCAATAACGTTTCAATATATTTTTGTATGATGTTTCTATTACTCCGGATACTGTCTAGCCTAGACATTTTTGCCATACCTTTTGTTATTCCATAAAAAAATGTCGCTACATCCATGAATCACGTTTCAAAAACCCCCACAGCCAAACACATCACCGCTCCAATTAATGTGTTGTTTAATATATCACATCAATCACAATTTAATGCATAATTTCTAAAGGTCATCTGATCTACTCATACCTACCGGGCGCCCTGTCAATTATATCCGTGGTTTATCTTACCAAAAATTTGATCACCGCATTTAAAGTTAATAGCGTAGGTGCCTATACTTATCTGCGTAATGTTTTTACAGGTGTCGGAAAACTATTGATGATCGGGTCGCAATGTTTTAAAATTAGAAAATTCACTCTATTACATCATGAGGCCCAATAATAGTAGTGCAAAAGTAAAACAGCAGTGAATTTAGTCGGTTTGAAGCAATCACAAAAATATAATATTGTGACCTCACCGGGATCGAACTCAAATGAAAGGCCAGAGCCCTACGCACTGGACTACGAGATCTGACAGTTTTATCCGACAGTTTAGTCGACAGTTTTGACTGTCAATTTTATCCGGCAGTTTTGCCTGTCGGTTTTATCCAACAGTTTTATCAGACAGTTTTGTCTGTTAGTTTTGACTGACAGTTTTATGTGAAAGTTTTGTCTGTCAGCTTTGTCTGATAGTTTTATTAGACAGTCTTGTCAGTCATAATTGAAAGTTTTATCTGGCAGTTTTATTTGTCGGTTTTATCCGTCTGTTTTGTCCGACAGTTTTATCTGAAAATTTTGTCTGTAGGCTTTGTCTGATAGTTTTATCAGACAGTTTTATCTGAGAGTTTTATCCGACAGTTTTATCTAAAAGTTTTGTCATTCGATTTTATTATTTTTGGCGAGTTAGGCGCCTAAGAACTTTACATTTGAGTATATCTCCAGATGAAAGTTTCTCACCCGATGACTGCCATTCATGCCACACATTCAAAATCGTCTCGACTGGAGGTTGGTCAAAAATCAAAACCAGTCGCAATATTGCAACTGTGTTCTGTGCGAACAAGCGAGGACATGCCGGGACAGCGACGTCACGCGGCTAGCCAACCACATCAAAAATCACCGTTTGCACATATGCTGACATCTTGATATTAGGTATACTAGTAAAATTTGTCATAGCGACACCTGCTGTTTTTTTTAACTAAAATATCGCAATCCAGCTATGTGCGAAGTGAATACCAACAAAATCAAATCGACATATTCGACATGTTGCAGTTGAGGCGAGTTTAGATATTGCAACACGGCTTAGACCAGCGATCTTCCGATTTATCGAGAGAATGGCTTCTGCAACGGGTCCGAAACGTCAATGAAAGATTAAAGAAGAACCTAATTATGGTGACAACCGAAAAATATATCAATGTCTTGTGAAGAGAGACCAAAACTACACATTTATTTTCTGGATGGGGTGGAAAGTCGTTTTTCATTCAGGCAAGCTAAAAACTGGATGAGGATATGTCGATTATTTTTGTATGCGATATGTATCTATACAATAAAATATCCCTGACCAAAAATATTTCACTCCAGATAAAGGAGCGGTCAAGCGACCATGACTCGCGATAGATTTTTTTATATAGTAAGTATGTACGTCGATTTTTTAATGTAATTTGTAGCCAAGTGGCGTTTGCGTATGAAAATAAAATCACAAAGTCGTATTTTATCACGTCGCTACTGCATTAAGATAATGGTGTTTTGTACAAAATGATCATTCCGATCGATTAATAAAACCTGCCGCCATTATTGGTTTCGCTTTTTCAATTAAATAATCGACAGATTAATATTTCATCGATTCTGCCACCGATTGACATGTAAATTGTTTACATCGAAATATTCCAGATCATAATGACGTATCAATGGTATGTAAAATAAGTGCACCTATATAAAAATGTTATATAATTATATAATTACTAGGCTTGGGGAGGGTTCATTTTAAAAATATATCCAAAATATTTTTATTCATTAAGGCAGCAATAGGGAGCAGGTGCCAATGACTTCAACATTTACCCCGCTTACTAAGAGTTTTCCGTCGCTCCAAACGTGGATCCCCACACTTTTCCGGATACATTCCCTATACCCAGATACACCGCACTTTGAGTCTAGCATTCAACATCGTCCTGCAGATGTAATTAAGGATGCCTAAGAGTTATTGCCACCTGTCACGTCCTCGAGTGGTCATCGAATGCGTATGGCCTAATCTAATGGTTATAATTGGATGGTGATAAGCAGAAAGGTACCAACTAACGTTTTTAGGTATTTTGGGCTATGAATGGGAACTTGTTCAAAAAAATCCAAATTTCAATTTGCTAAAGAGATCCAAGTTCAATTCGATCTAGCTTCCATTTTATTTACATTATTTTCTTTTTGCTTAACGGACAAATGTTCTAAACCTCAAATTTTCTGTCATGAAAAAAGAACCTACTGCTAAGTATCTGTCATAGTCAATATTAAGGGGAATCCTATATGCCAACAGAGAATTTAGCGAAAAAATACGAAGCTTGCAATTTGAGAATTATTTTGATAATTTACAATTTCAACTGTACCTATTAATTAATAATTAATAAATATGTATCTGAAAACATTAAAAATATATATTTTTTTTTAATTCTTAGATAAACTTACAGTTGTAAAAAAATGTAATAAAATGTGAAAGAGTCACATCTTATTATTACAATATTTTTTATGGTCATATTTATTATTAAAATTTAGTTTATTAAGTTTTAAATTTTTTGACATTTATATTTTTTACTAATTCATCATTTTACACCCAAGATAGCCGCGTGGCTTAAGCGCCGGTCTATAGTGTCGAGGGTCCCAGGTTCGAATCCTGGGTTTGGCAAGTACACATATTGTTTTTCAATTTGTGTATGAGTCAGACAGTGACGTCCCTAGACAAAATGCCGCCCCTAGGCAGGGCCAAAATGCCGCCACATTTTTTTTATACAGTACTCTGTAATATCATCCTTTCATGACTCCGATACCTAAGAAATGTGTTGTATGGATACATTACTAGCAATATATATATTATACTTACCACTAAATCTAATTTAAATGCCTTCTCTGCTTCAATAGACAATATTGCGAGTCTACGGTTTCAGATATGTATATTTAAAAATATACTTGACAACTTCCAAAACTCGCGAATGACTGGCAAATATATTTGGGTAAATTTTAAATTAGCTATGCACGTGTCATTGCTATCCACCAAGAACGTGACATCCAAGTACAATGGAAGTAAACTACACATCGCGAAACCGATAAAAAATACCTGTTAGCGCCTAATTAATACATTTTGTTTCCAACCAGTGAGCTGATTTTTTTAATGGAAAGATATTTCCGTTATTACTAAGTAATAACTAATAATGTAGCTATTTCTATATATACCTTGTGATTCTCTTCGATTTGCCGCCCTTTGGGTAACTGCCGCCCCCAAGCGACGCTCAATCTGCCTACCCCCACGGGACGTCACTGGAGTCAGAGTATGGACCTAATAGGTTGAGCAAGTGGCTGACATCCATTTCTCGTAAAAATAAAATCTGTTAATAAAAACCTCCACTCTGTGGGGGCCCTATGAACCTATTAGGGTCGGACATGGTAGAAAGAAATTCATCGTTTTAGTATTTTTTATACCTTGAATTATGTGTATAACTTGAAATACTTTTTATTTATATCAAATCCAGCTTTAATATTGGGACCATACCTAAAATAAGATTTGACATTTTAGTCTCTTTCTAAGGGGTACGCATCGTCAAAACTTTCTTTCTATGCCGATAGTGTTTTCCGATACGATACTTTTTCTTTCGATATGACGGCCCTTCACCCAGTCCATGTCAGTTTAGTGTCTCCAACCTTCTCTCTGCCAAGCCCCACTTCAACACTCGATGCCCCCCTATCAAAATTTTATAGTTACCCAAATAATTCTGAAAAAAAATAATTGTATTACGTATATTACGTTACATGTACAATTCAGAAGAAAATTAGTGCGATCTTGTGCTATTCTTCGTCTTTAAATGATTTTCAAAATGACCTTTTGCCCCCCAAAACATTCAAATTGCCCACGTTGGGAATCACTGCTTTAAACCTTACTATCTATTGAACACTTAAGCCGCGCGGCCACCGTGGGCGTCACAGCGTTATAGTCGAACGGTGCCCACGGTGGCCGCGCGGCTTAACCGTTCGACTATAACGCTGTGGGTCCCAGGTTCGAATCCTGGGTCTGGCAAGTACACATATTGTTTTTCAATTTGTGTGTGTCAGGGTATGGACCTAATAGGTTGAGCAAGTGGCTGACATCCATTTCTCTTAAAAAACAAAATCTGTCAATACAAACCTCTATTCTGTGGAGGCCCATATGATCCTATTAGGATCGGACATGGTCGAAAGAAATCTATTGAAGAGGACCTTTTTACGTACAGTAAAACAATTTTTTTTTCACCAACATTTATTTTATCGAAACATGTATTCACATTCATAAATAATATTTTAATATACACATTCAGAATTCTCACAATAAATATTTATTTCAACTTGCAAAACAAATCACAATATAGTATTGAGACTTAAAATTAAAAAATAATACTCAAATATATAATAATTTATTGAATGCCAGGCAGAAAAATAATAACAATGCGCACTTACAATATGATAGGTATACTGGGTAACAATATTACATAACCTTGTTACCAGTCAATGACATTATTAATGGACAACGCACTCATTACAGTAGCTACCAAGTAAATTCGCACATAGCGACATTCGCACATGTATAGGTAGACGTCACGCAATTTCCATTATGCGATATCACGCATCGGGAATTTATAGCAATATTACCTTTATTGTAATGGCGTTAGAACAGTGTTTCTAGTGTCAATGTTCATTTGAGCGAACCCGTGACAAAAAGCATCAGGAATTTATAGCAATATCACCTTTATTATAATGGCGTTAGAACAGATTATGCCATTCGGCAGACCCGACAAAAAAATGAGTGTCATTTTTTTTTCTAAATGCTTCATCCATATTATTGTCAGTTGCCGGTTAACAAATTGTTAACTATATTATGTAATAATTTTATTATTCCCTAAAAAATACCTTGTCATGCTGTAAGTCAGTGGCGAGGGGTGAAGGTAGGTTGTTAAGATTCAACATAAATAGTGCACAATAAACTTTGTTAGACATATAGGTAAATCGTTTTACAGTGGCACTATGGGTACGGCAAATGCGGCTTGCAGCTGTAGTGATATTGTTTGCTAGCATTGAAACAGGCATTGTCGCAAGCAATTCAATACACGCGCGAATCGCCAATAGTGCCACTGTAGAATGATTTACCTATACTTAATTGTTGTCATTGAACTAAGAATACAATTTGCAGATGGTGCTGGCTAGTTTTTAAAATTCAATTAAACCCTGCCTAACCAAACCATAATAGTTTAGGTATGCTATGGGCGATCCGAAAAAAATAGTGCACACTTTTTCAATCATACTTATTTGTTTTCATTGAATTAAGAATACATATTACAGATGGTGTTGATTAATTTTTTTTTAATTCGTGAAGCCCTGCCTAACCAAATCGTTATCGATAAAAATATTCTTCTATCTATAAAATATCTAAAATGGTATGTGGTTTAATGGCATAATTATAGATATTTTATAGATTAATGAATATTTTTCCTGGAATCTACTATGGCTTGGATTAGGCATGGTTTAATTGAATTTAAAAAACTAACAGACTCTATTTACTCATTATAGTCTTAGTTCATAGAAAACAAATACATTTGCAACGTTTGCTCTTAGCTAATCGGATTCCTTTTGACATTCTTAGAGCAACGTTTACATTCATATACCTACACTACATTTCATCATAAAACATATCATTTCTTGATAATAGCCTCTTCAACGAGCCCGAAACGTCTAGGAAAGAAGGAAGGACACACAGTAAAAACCCAAAAATCTACTATGATAAAGAACAACCGTGAAAGCCTCAAATATTATATAAATACATTTGGCTGACAAAGTTTAGTGTTCATTATTTATGTTGGATTTTAACAGCCTACTTAATCCCTTCACCAATGCTGTAAGTAGGTATTGATTTTAAGTAAATGTTTTCAAATTATAAGCCTAACACCCAATGCAAATATTAATTTTTATAATTCAATTATTCAATAGTGAAAAAAGAGATTAAGTCATGTAGAAGCATTTCTATTATCGATTAATGAATAAAAATATTATCGTAATAATTGTAACATCAAAACTATTTCTAAATTAGTGTAATAATTATTTGGCAAAACTATATTGTGTTTTAGTACATCTCAATACAATCTACAACTAATTAAGATTTAATATTAGAAAATATTTAAAATGCTAACATTATTCAAATATCTTAGAGATGCAATAATATAGGTTCATTTTCACATGATCTTTTGACATTCTTTTTTTAAATACTATAGTAAAACCACAGACACAGGGTATACTGATACACATTACTTTCAGTGCATGAGTAGGCGAGTTTAATTAAGAAATTGTCTATGGTCGCTATCTTCAACAGTGTACATATCGCTCCTGTTGTATCTAACTACCCTCTCTCCAGGTGTTTTCCATTTCCCGTCCGTATTGTTCGACCTCATTTACAATATTTCATTCTTTATATTGAACATAACATAATTTGAAAACACTTCAACAAACAGTGAGCCTAACACTATAAGGTTCGAAGTGTTCATCCTTGAGAAAACAAACCCAACAATCAAGTAGTATTCTAAGCTGCCTCATTGTTACTTTTGTTTTGCCAAGGATAAACACTTAGAACCTTGTACTTCTCAACTCACGAAACAGTAAATTGATTAATTAATTGATAATTATCTTATAATCAATTAATTGTTAAAGCACATTGGTGCAAATCTAGTGAATACGGGTTCGAGTCCCGTCAGACGTAGACGTTTTAAAAAAATCTGGTGGCTAATATATATGAGGTGTTCTTAAATTATGTATGTACAACAGACTGAGTATATATTATGTACCACACGACAGTTTGCAGAGATAATTTACATTGTGATGTCACCCCGCAGCGGTGGTATAAGAACGATCTACATACTCCAGGTCTCACATGGCAAAAGGCGCGGGACATGGTGATTAACTAAGGGGTAGCGGTGTGACCTTCCACTTGCCCTGTGCTCCGATGCTGGAGACTGACAGCGTGAAGTAACTAAGTATTATTTTACATAAAAGTCTACAGTCTGTTGCTTAAGAAAATGTTGCAATATCATGTGAAAATGAACACAATTTTAATTCAATGTCTGCATCTAAACATGTCAAATTTAAATACCACAAGTAAATTTCACCTGTTAATAATACGGGTAGATTTAAGTAGTAAAAAAATATGTATTCTGCTTTATATAAATTTTAATTACACGTAAAAAATTCAGAATTTTTTTAGGAATGTTAATATTGTTATAATAAATAGTTTAACTTCTCAATTGGGTCATGATAGATGAAATAATAAACAAACACATTAGGTTTTTGGCTTGGAGGTATTGGAAACTATCACTTTCTATCTTGCCGAATGTTTATAATCATGGTCGAACGAACAAGATTGGCAACTTACGCAGCTAACTTCATGTGTGATGGAAGACAGAACTTTTATATACAATTCTCTCTTCTTGGAGATAGCGTGACGGCTTCATAGCTCCATTGTTTTTGGCAAATATACAATGTAATAATTGTTAAAGACATTGTCAGCAAGACTTATGTAATGACAGTCAGATATACAAAATTATGCTTCAAATGATATACCAATTTTATTACAAGAAGTATGTGACAATTTTTTTTATCACTGACAGCTTTGCGTGTTTTTGAAACGGTCATATTACAAAATATTTAGACATTTTATTAGTGTGTTATATGATGGGATATATGTAATCCATTTGTGACTAAATTAAATTCAACCATATCATTACACATTACCTTTAAAATAAACTAAAATGTGACAGTTTCTAAAGACAGTTAAATTATAGAATTTTCTGTCAATTATTCAGTCACTGTTGTCATGTTGGAAGGTATTGAGTAATGATAAATCAAATAATATGTTATTAAATCAAAGGCACAGTGTGAACAAGACTTAAGAAATAAATTAACCTCAAAAATTAGTTTATTAGTATATGGTGAAAACTAGAAGAGGCCTATTTGCAGTGATTTCATTTTCTGTAACAGCAAGCCTAGAATATAATCATACTGACACATCATGGTGTCATGACGTTTGAGAATAAATTAATTAGAATAAGACTTCAAATATCAGTGAGGAGATAACTATAACACGAATAATTAAATTTCATTTGCAATATTTCAATTGAAATCAGAGAAGTCTTAAAATAACGAAATAGAATTGAATGTTTAATGAAAAATGATTTGGAAGCGTTTAGTGTGGGAAATGTGATTGTTAGCAGGGATAATAGAAGATATTTGGCTTATTTTGAAAGCATAGACAAGGTGGGACCGGACAATAAAGTCGGATTGAATATTGTATTAAAACAAATTCAATACAATTATTTTTAGTCTATATTTTTATAGTATTCAGTGTATGAAGAAAAATAATATTGTGTTGATATGACAAGCAATCTTTAAATTGCTTGTGTCAAATTAAAACTCAATAACAGTAAAATTGCTAGTTGCTTATAGTTGTGAGGAAGCTAATGAACAAATATCCAGAAATCTCCGGTTGTTTCTGCAAATTTTCTAAATCACCCACCATTTTGATTTATCTGTCATTCTGACAGTTCACAAATTTATACCTGCGTCTGCAGGGTTTCCCATATGTTCCGTGGAAGAATACCTCCAGTGTGTCAAAACAAGCTATTATTGTTTTACTTTCGTTTGCTACAACATATTTATGCGAAGCAGGATTTTCTTATTACGCTGCAACGAAGTCCAAGAAAACCCTAAACTCCATACTAGATCAACTTTCTAATAATGTAGGTACCTTATATCAAGAAGATTTGTAATTTAAGGACCCAAAATCATCGATATCATTAAGAATTTCATTCACTTATATTTTTATGTGTTATGTTTTAAAAATAATTACTAAATAACCATTTTTTTTTTTAATTATTGATTACGTATTATTTATTTACCTACCCTACAAAACAAACAGGTGTTCCTTTAAAATTTCAGGATTTGCAAAGTCTTCTATTCCAGGAAACGTTTGATCCATTTCTATATGAATTGATCTCAAGTAAGTAGGTAATAATCAATGGCAAGTGATTTCATCATTGCTAAATAATCATTCATAATCCTCGTAATTTAACATTTTTCTACAAACATTACACCGGATAATAGTTATAAAGAATTTATTTTCCTCGTATTGGAAAGATTTGAAAAATTTACTGTTTCCCAACGTAATATATAACAATAAACTATACAATGCAACAATGTTTATCAATTAAATAAGTACAAAAATCATAGTGTGCGAAATAAGCATAATACAAAAGCGATAATTCTGCATTCTAAAGTATATTATATTATACTCTTTTATGATAATAATTATATCTTAATAATGGGCACTTAAGGATTTATGAATATTTCTAGCCTACATATCATTTTAAATCTAAATTTTGCCTCAGGTAAGGTTAGCATATCCAGAAAAAATATTTTCAGAACATACCTTAGGCCAGTATTACACTAAAAAAAAGATCTTTGTCAAAGATCTTTTATAGTGTAATACCGGCCTTAGCAACAAACTTACCCAAGGCTATTTATCACAAAAAGAAGCAATAGTAATTAATACAAATAAATTAAACAACGATATACCATATCTCTTCTTCAAAATTAGAAATATTTAGACAGTAAAATTTATATTATATTTAGATATTCGCATAGGAAAAGCACCCATTCACAAATTAGTTATTTTATTAAAATTACTACCTACTACCCACTCAAAGTGTTGAGTAATTTAGCAAATGATTAAATGGAATCAATTCAGTAAAACCTCAATGTAACGGACAAATTCTGACGAAGAGATGTCCATCAAAGCTGAACATCTATTAAAAAAAATGACAATTTAGTTAGTTTTAATAAGTAGAAAAGAATTAAACAATATTCTCAACAAATGAAAGTCCGAGTTTTATTAAAACATAAAAAAAAACCTATTTACTTATCAGAGTATCGACTGGCACACACATAATAACTGCTGCAGAAAGTCACACCACGCGACAACAAAAGCAATTACCCAGCGCAAAATGCTATGTGATCACGTGTTAATCATATTATGTCGAAAATTGTTTACGAGCAGAATACGGATAAGAAATTTTGTCTGTTAAAACCGAAACCGAGGTCCACTAAATCGAGATTTTACTGTATTCCTATTCCAAATTTCAATAAAATTATGACAATTATTTTTCATTACATAACCTAACTTTCTTTGTTTGTTTAAGTTTAGGTTTGTTGAATATAAACAAATTTTATTTAAAGCAGAACAAATGATTACAAAGTGGAACTTTAAATTCTGTCGGTAACCACAATGGCATGACGTATTTATGAGATATTTATTTTGCCATTATAATAATTTAATATTACCTATGATGCTCTATTTCAAAAACCTGTCAACCCTCATTTTGGTTAAAATTGAGTTGAGGATGTCATCTATGAGAATCGCTAGAAGTTAATGTCAAATCTTGTGATTTAAAAATCGGCAGATAATGGTCTAATTGTCCTAGCAGACTCGTAGGCCCAACCAGATCCAACGATCTACACTGGCTGACGTTAAATTACAATTACACGGAACGATCCAAAGTGACATTACACAATCGGTGTGAGAATCTGCTAATGTAATGTGAGCTTTGGGGCGTTTTCCGACTATATCTTTATATTAAACGTTATTTCGAAAAATATCTTGATGTAAAATAGTGTCAAGAATTTGGTGGTAGGTAAAATGCCAGATGGCACACACAAGTGACTAAATTTAGATAAGCAAACAAGTTATGTAGGGGATTTGGTCTGTTTTGATCAAGTTTAAGCTTGAGTTTTTTCAAAAGTAAGAATATGTGAGTATACAATGTGTTATCCCGGAGCCTTTAATTCTACTTGACATCAAATAAATATCGATATTGAGAAAACAATAATGCAAGATGAAAAAATAAGGTTTGGTTCAAAAATAGGTCATGAGTTACGGGGCGTTTTACGTGGGCGAAGTCGAGGCGAAGTTGAGCGGCACGCGCAACTCAAACGTATAACCGTGTGTGGAAATGTTCGTAAACAGTGTTTTTTGGTTGTACGTTTACACGCCGACATCGCTCACGTAAGACGTAGTGTTACCAACAGAATCTGTGCTAAAATGTAGGTATATTAAAATCTAATTATCTTTTCCTTAATTTGTCAAATAATATAAAATAAATCTTTTATAACAATAAATTTAAGTCTAAATGCAATCGAAGAAAATTTTATCATCATTTTAGAAGTGGTCATATATATACTTACACATGTTCTTCATTCGCTAAAAGAACATAAAGTGTCTGAAAATAAGGTTTTACCGGACATTTAGTATTCAGCATTTTTAGGTTGAATTATATTTTAAAACATATTAAATGCATTCAACTACGATCTCATAAAATGATGATAATATTTGAATGATTACTTTTAGTAAGATTTAACAATGGTAACTGGTTTTATAAACCATGTTGACGACATTTTTGCAAACAATGTCATCAGACAGAATGCATAATGCCGCAATTCGTTGACAGATATTCTCTTCTCTCTCGATCATTGCTCATAACAGCCGCAATATTTAAGAATACTGAGTCCGCGGGTTGACATTTATCATCTCCGTAGTGCTGTGAACAAAAATTACAAAAAACATAATTAGTAAATCATAATAAAAGGTGAATTAAGCGCCAAATATTGATGCATGTCGCGTACTATCACGTGACGTCACAGCAAGCTGCCACTATGGGAAAAAAGTATGTAGTGACGTTTTTCTTGGTGTTTAAAATGTTATCAGACTGATGCTCCCATCCTGTAGCCCGTTTTGAACGTTCAAACGAACATTGTCAGTTAACAAAATCTGCCGAAATCACCAGAATAAGAATGAAGTCACCTCACGCGTACCGCACTGCGTTGACACTCACATGACTCAATGAATGTTTTTTTATCATTTTCCACATGCCTCCACATTTTCGACTAGTGTCAAAATCGCGTGTTTTTTGTTTTTAGCGGTTGGCACGATGTATTTTCTATAAGAATGTTGTCTATTATCTATGGTCTGCAGGTTGGGTTCTGTTCAAAATAATATCTATGGATGTAATATCGCAAGTAATTTTAACGTACGCACATGTAGAAACTGTTAAAATTAATTGAAATTAGCATGAATAATGAATAAAAATTCAAAATATTCTGCAAAATGACGAAACCATAGACTAAATCCATAGATAATAAATAATATAGTCACTGCAATTCAGTGGAATTTCGAAATTCAAAAATTAAAACAAATGACAAACTCTTTATAGAAAATGACAATAATTACAAATTTGTCCATATAATTATCTTATACAGACGTAGATAACATAGTATAGTCAATAAAAATCTAATTTTTTACCAAAATATGATTTGTGAGTTTTAGAAGATAGACTGGCTGAATCCAAGCAGATACACAGTAAAAGCCCATTAATTAACACGGTTAATTCTAAATTTGCCATAAATCGAAATATTCACTCCAAAGTTGATTACAAACTATTTAAGTATAGCGATTTCTACTAATCCAATGAATGGACACCATTTGAACAGTCACCACTGGTTTTATTAATATGAAAGAAATTATATTGGAATCTGAAACAATGTTCTAAAATTGCAACAAAAAACCTTTCTTTCAAAATTTTACACTTATAACTTTAAACTTACAATTTTGAACATACAACTTTACTTTAAAGCCACACACTTACTGAATTTCATAATTCAATTTTCGATCCCATCGATTTCGTATTAACGGTGTTTTACTGTATCTATCGCCTGAGACTTTCACAGTTGAGTGTAGTATTTAATATTATTTCCATCCTTGTTTCTCGGAGTAAAAAGCTTTTAAGCGTGAAAGCAATAGACCACATGCACTAACTAAAGTTTGCAATCTCGGTCGATTTTTTGATTCTAAAATCCCGCTATTTATAATACTTCCTAAAATTCCAAGATTTCTTGAGGAACCCAATATAACCGATCCTAATCTAACCAAAAAAAGCAGATGTACGTTACCTTAAAATATTATTAATTTATTTCAAATATCTATACAATAAGGTGAAAGTTTGTCATTCCGTTTTTCCAAGATGTAGCATACCCTAGGGCAGTGGTCGGCAAACCGCGGCTCGTGAGCCACATGCGGCTCTTTGGCCCCTTGAGTGCGGCTCAGCCACAAATGCCCTCTGCCATATTTGACATGGCTACAAAGAAGAAGCAAAGAAAATCGGATGACGAAAACCGTGAATTTAGAGTTGAATGGACCGAGACTTTCACTTTATTCAAAACTTAAATGGCCTACCGACCTGTATTATTTGTCGAAGAACATGAAATTGGCGCAAAACAAGAAGTCAAATTTGGAGGGACACTTTACAACTAAACACGTGTCATTTAGCACTAAATATTTTATCGGTGATGCAAGGAAGAAAGCAGTTGAGGAACTTTAGAAGAGTCAAGAAAAATCAAGTTCTCTATTTAATTACTGAATACAATCTTCCAACAATGTTAATATTGCATGTGTTGTGGTTAGTAAAGAGATTTCTAAGAGAGGAAATCAAGAGTTAATTGGGAAATCGTCTTATTGATGAGAACCTGGAATCATCAATAAGACTTAAAATTAAAAACATCAACATACAAAACTAACGTACTCAAACTTTCCGATTCAAGATTTGTTATTCATTGTCATGATTTAATTTTATGGATACCTTACTTAGAATTAAATTTTTATCAATAAATAAGATCTAATTAAGTATGATATCAAGTTTTATTCAGTGTACCAATAGTTTAATAAGGACTTAAATCATTAACTAAAGTTTATTAAGTTAATAAACAGTGTGCCTACATAGGTATATAATTTCAGTTTAAGAAATTTGGCTCTCAAAAGAAATCTCAATCGTTGAATTGTTGAATTGTTGATATTTAACTCTGTTGACTAATGAGTTTGCCGACCACTGCCCTAGGGAGCTGATTTTTTTATTGAAAATTTCTTGGTCGATTTTTAGATCAATGCAAATATTTTTAGCTTATAATTTTGTTTCATTCAATAGCTACAAAGGATATTTGAAATTCCCATACATTGCCATATTATGATTAACAAGAGAAAATGAAGAAAATTTGAATTTATTAACGTACCAATCAAATTGTACTGAAATGGTCCCATTTACATGAGCACCGGTATCCTACATGAAATCCTGTAAATTCCAGGCAAGCGGGAAGTATTAAAAAGAAGCATAAGAATATGTTTTACCTCTTGCTGCACTTGACGTGAATGATGAGCAGTGCAATGCCGAGTACGAGGCAAATGCATCCCACTACAATGTACGCCACTCCTAAGAAAGGATTTTTGCCACCCAGAAGAGAGGTGGTTGATAAAATCATCGATTTTGTTCCGTCAAAGGCTGTCACAGAATACGCTGAAAACAAAACATACAAACATAAAAATTCAGTTTAATTAACATTCTTTTTTTTTAAGTTTTCCTTCCATAATGAAAATTAGCTTATTAATTGGAGTGAAGAATTCTGCAAACGAATTTTGATGGCATCAGACATCGTCACTACAATCATGAACTCCATAAGCTCCTTTATGATTTATGAAAATCCAATAACCGCAACGAGTCAGCCACGTGACACGTCTGAATGATCAAGTACCAATAAAGCTCATCACGCTTGGTGGCCAAGAAGGAGTGCTGGCTTAATGACACTCCATTACAATGTATATGTGTTTTATAATAAGCTAACTTTATAATACTACATGCTGTTATAAACATACCACATAAGCGTGAAGTTCGATGTTTTTACAGAAAATATGATGTAGTTAGAGCGATGCCGAGCGAGCGAAAACGATGCAATAGGCTCCATGTAAGAGCAGTCAGAAATAATAGCGGTATTAAATTTATACTATGTAATTCGTGTGCAGTAGAAATCGCAATCTGCACAATTTCAAGGTTAAGTTGTTCCACAATATCTTAAGGCTATACTTCAGCTGGGGCACGGTCTAAAACGATCGTGACTACGCGACGCGAAGATTGTGCAAACGACGCATGCAGAACAAAACATAATTTGTCATAAAAATTCAACATGCGTCCATTTAATGTTATGTTTATTGTTCTATTAGTAATAATAATAATATATTCATTGACATGTTTTCTTTTTCAAGTAAATGGGTTACGTTTTTTAGTCATCTTTACACGATTTAAGAATTAATTCCCCCGACGCCATCACAAAACAAATTGACGTGTTCACAGCTCGACTATCGTTCTCCGATTGACAGCGAGTCCGAAATTTCATCGCACCTATAGTTGAAAATTATTTGCCGTTTCACTGAAGTATGCTCTTAATTATCAAAGTGGAACAAATCGTCAATGTGATATTTTGCTACTGATATGAATATCTTAGCTCGCAATCCCCCACAAGTTTTGTACGGTAAAAATCGCAATAGTGGCGTGATGGCTGTCAGCCACTTGGTCAACCTATTATGAATACTCTTGACTACAAATACAAATTAAAAAACAATATGCGTATTTGCCAAAAACCAGGATTCGAGCCTGGGACCCATTACATTATAAGCCGACGCGTAAGCCGCTCGGCCATCATGGGCACAATACATTAGGCAAAGGTAAATTTCTCCATGGACCGATCGTGTGGAAACAGTGACATCAGACATTTGCTCAAGTAACGGCATTTTTTTACGCCGTCTCTATCATTGCATAATATGTAAATGGTGTCTTTACTTTGCCGTTGTGCATTGTTATTAACAACTACTTCATTAACACCAATTCTGATTCTTTATTGACCAAGTCCGATCCTAATAAGATCATATCGTCGGTCCCGCCAATTGGAGATATTGCTTTTGTGACATACCACGAATCCACCGTGACCAGTCAAAAAATTGTTGTAGTGATCAGCGTGTCGGTCCCTATTAAAAAAGTCGGATCTGCGAAATGCTATTTTGCAGTACGAGCAATCAAAGACGTTTCATCAAATATCCTTTGTGACCTACTGCTTGCCA
The DNA here is from genome assembly GCF_057557595.1 of Rhyacophila brunnea. Classification (NCBI taxonomy): domain Eukaryota; kingdom Metazoa; phylum Arthropoda; class Insecta; order Trichoptera; family Rhyacophilidae; genus Rhyacophila; species Rhyacophila brunnea. The sequence goes on along the minus strand of NW_028232893.1, from coordinate 12,638,581 downwards.
TAATGAATAAAAATACGGGTTATAGAAACTTTTCTAAACGTTTATAAAAACATCCGTCTGTCCGGTGAACATAGCAGCAACTGTCAGATCCGACGCATCTTGCTCACCCACGCCCAGCCCACAATGTCGGTTGGTAAGAACCGACATTGTTATTCGGACACTCTCGGTAGATCTGTCATTTTTAACTTGAATATCTCGAAATTTTTCAAACAAACAAAAAAACTATGATCGTGGTATAAATGTTTAAAGTGTTTAAATAACTTTTACGTAATAATCCGAAAATGACAAAATTTCAGATCCGACTTTTTTAATAGGGACCGACGATATGGGCCTGTACAGAGTGGAGATTTGTATAACAAATTTTGTTTTTACGAGAAATGGACGTCAGCCACTTGCTCAACCTATTAGGTCTATACTCTGACTCACACACAAATTGAAAAACAATATGTATATTAGTCAGAGCCAGGATTCGAACCTGGGACCCACAACACAATAGGCCGACGCTTAAGCCGCACGACCATCTTGGGTATTATATAAAATAACTATCTACATAATCACATACACACATCGTGCAATGTTTACACATAAGAACACTAATTGGACTGATTATTTTTTTTGGTTAAAAACACAGAATCCCCAAGTTGAACTCATGACCTCGTAGTCTCCCCCCTGTGGAAGGAAATTCTTCTCTTTATAAGTCTCATTTATTTTCTGAAATGGTATTGTGCAGCAGATATTGCAGAATCAATGACGATAATATATTTGTTTAAACTCACAGTAATTAACAATAAGGGTGTACGTTCCCATCATCAATCCTCCAGCGAACATGCGTTGGGTGTGATCCACACGTCTGTATAACTTTCTAAACGTTGGTAGCGCCGCAGTTCTCATCCAGACAATCAAATCTTCATTCTGAAAATACCGTAAGAAATAAAAAAAAAATGCCATTTTGCAGGAGAACCATTAGAAGTTTAAAATCAATCAAATACTTTCTGTAAACAGACAAAATGTGGATGTACAAATTCGTAATGTTTTTTATAGAAAAACATGATGATTTTTACACATTTCTCATTTTTCTTTAAAACACAAGAGAATTTGAGATATTTTAATATTTCTGAGTTATGACAGTATTTTATTAAGAGGACATTTAACATTATATAAAAACTTAATTTTAGTTGTTCGGATAGCTTTTGGTGTCGTAACTTAGTTACAACCACATAGTAATAATATAAAGAGAGTCGGTATTGTTCAGCAAAATGAAGCCATGTTTCTTGCGTATAACGCACAGTAGAATCTCAATTTATTATTACTAACTTAACTATGAAATGTTATACCATCATGTTGCTTCTCAGTATGGCTACCAAATTTAAACACAGTTAACTATATTTCCTACTAAATTAATTAAAAATAATTACTATGTACTAACTTTATATTTAACACAAAAACAATAAATTTCAGCAACACATGCTCGCAGTTTTTAAATGACTGCAATCATTCAAATCAATATTTACGGGCGACGTGCACAAATTTTTTTTAATTCAGCTGTAGAAATTCTATCTTACTCTAACACATATTGCGGAGATATAAGCGTGTGGAATGCTTTCTCATTCGCACTTATGGTTCGTTTTTGTTCAGGTTACAACAGATTTCCATTAGATTGAACAGTGTTCAGTACAAAGTAAGTCCTTTTACACTGACACTACTTGAGTTTGAGGTACGAAAGTACTTAGAACTAAGTAATAGAAAAAAAAACTAATGTGATAACCATTTTAGTTAACCGATAATATTTTCCTCGGGGTGTGTTATATATGTTACACCGAATGTGCGAAATTGACTATTACATGAAATGGGCAAAATTTTGGCTAATTCATGTAATAGTCAAGCCTGTTGCCTTATTCATGAATTTGGTAACTTTTCTGCTGAGTACATGAATTCGCCAGGGTATGGAATTCTTGAACTGTCAACATGACAGAAGAAAAAGTAAATTTATTACAGATGGTTTTATTAGTTATAATTGGACATAATATAATATTATTATTATTAGGTTAGGTTAGGTTAGGTTTTGTAATTATGGATTAAATTATTCAACTGAATGTCCATTTTGAGGTTAGCTATCAAGTGTCAACAAACTATCACAAACATTCAATCGACCATTGCACGTTTGATACCCAAGCACGAATCAAATCGCGAAAATACTTTTCAATAAAATTCTTCCGTTATCATATTATAGTTCTAGATTTTTTTTGCGCATAGTAAATGGATATGAACGTCATTGTAGTTATTGATTGGTATATTTTTATATTATAGTCAATGACATTTGACACATTTGTTTAGTTTGATTAGTTGCAAAAAACACCACCGGAGCGCGTCATCTATTTTGACCATAGATAATATATGTACATTTTGACCAATGCATGAGCATTTGATACAATTAGTTTAGTTGCAAAAAATACCACCGTAGCGCTACTATCTAATTTGTCCAATACATGAACTAGGCAGAAAAATTACTGCCGAATTCACGCACTCTCCAGATATTTTGTCTAATTCATGAATAAGGCAACGGGCTTGGATTTTTCATGATTTAGGCAAAATTTTGCCCATTTCATGTAATATTCAATTTCGCACATTCGGCATAACATATACATTTCATTGCAAGATCAAAAAAAAGTGATTTATTAATAATCATTATTTACTTATATGAACATTCACATAACATAGCAAATTTATATCTATATTATAACAGTTCAGTCTCTTTGATAAAAACCATCTTACTTGAAAGCCATTATTTTCTTCATTTTCTTCATCCAGCTCCCAAATATTTTTCCTCCATGCACTCGGCTTTGTGAAGTTAACGAACGCTGGAAAAGTAAATACATCAAGTAAACATACTGTCTCACCGTGACCTCTCGAACACGGACCACGTGAACCCCTGCAGTGAAGAGATATCATAGTTGACATTGTAGTTTCAAGCAGGTAACATATATTGGTAACCACCTCGAATTTCTAAGAAACGCCTGCTCAGAAATTGCAGCGGTGGAGGGCTTATATCGGAACCACGACCAGGATTTATTTTTGTTCTAAAAGGCAACGGTATTCAAAGTGTGCGATGCAGCTGTTAAAAAAAATTAATAATTCCAGACAATCTTAATTCTATGCGGTGGTGTACAATCACAATGATAGATTTAAATGCTCTTCCCTTATAACTTATTATAGTGACCATTCATCCTTTATTTAACCGGTGTCTCTAATATTAATTTGTCTTTCTAAAACTTGAATAAAACCTGTCCTTTATTATGAAATCTGTATATTATTTTAATCAACTCTCTTCACCAAAACAGTAGTGAAGGATGGAGGTGGAGGTGTTAAGATCTGACATAAATAGTGCACACTAAACTTTGTCAGTCAAACGTATTTGTTTTCATTGAACTGTGTAGATGGTGTTTGTTGATTTTAAAAATTCAATTAAACCCTGCCTAATGAAGCCATAGTACCAACATAATAGTCAAAAAATATTTGTTTATCTATAAAATATCTAAAATTATCCTATTAAACCATACATCATCATATTTTGTATATACATAGAAGAATATTTTTTATTATGGTTTGGAAGGAGCAGGCATAATGAATTTTAAAAAACCAACCGACACCTGTAATATATATTCTTAATTCAATGAAAACAAATAAATATGAGAAGTATGCACTATTTTTGTCGCATCACCCATAGCATACCTAAACTATTATGGTTTGGTTTACGCAGGGTTTAATTTAATTTTTAAAACTAACCGGCACCATCTGCAAATTGTATTCTTAGATCAATGAAAACAAATAAGTATGGCTAACAAAGTTTAGTGTGCACTGTTAATGTTGAATCTTAACAGCCTACCTCCACCCTTCGCCGCTGACGTTTTGGAAACGATCACGATAAACGAAATTTCATGGTCCAGATGAACGGGTTACCTGTATATCGACACCTCCTACGTATAGTATTGTAACTTCATAATCGCAACTTTACAGGAGAGCGGTTTAAAGATACAAAAGCTTGGTGTAAGTCGACCTTTTGAATGTTTTGCACCAAATTTGGGATGTCTATTGTCAATTATAAATAGATTTGTTTTGCATTTAAGGATATTTAATATTTTTTGTGGTTTGTCAGAAAATGCTGTTACAACATTATACTGCGGAAAAGAATTTGTTCGAAATATTGTATCAATCACATACAATGGTTTACGGCGGAACCTCTTACATGCATTTAGTTGTATGTGATACTTATCATAATTTACGTCGTCCTAGTTTTGTTGAAATATATTGTATATACTAAAAACATTTCGTTACCTAGGATTTTTTGCGTATTTTAAATCATAATTCGGTAATAACAATAATTAAAAATTATGGTATGAGTCGTCAGACAGGTAGGTTGGAAAAAATACTCTCTAAATAAAATTACTTAATAAAACATAAATTAAATTTAAGTCTTTCATGACGTGATAAAAATTAAACATTCAGACAAAAATAGAGAAGAAACAATTTCAATCAAAAATCCAATTCAAGGAAGTATGTAAATATTGAAATAAAATTAAAAGCAAAAAATAAAAATTACAATCACTTCAAACCAACGTTCTTACGAATTCTTGGTAAATTAATATATCAATAATATCAAAGTAAAATCAGACAAGGGAATAACAATGGGTGATTAGATGGAAGGGTGCACTTCAGGTTAAAATATACGTGAAACTGAAAAAAAATCATTATGCAACTATATTTTTAGTTTGGAATTAATTTTCAATTATATGATCTGACAAAAGAACCATGCAAAATTTTAAACATACAACCAAAAAGAAATTGTTTACACTGGCATAATATTAATTATTAAGCTGATTTTATTTTCATCCTACGAGAACACAATTTGGTATAGGTTTTCGTATTCACAAATAATAAAATCAATCTTCCTCAGAATCTGCTGGTGGAATTTCAGTGGTAGGTATTGACATGTATGAAATTACTGAAAAACTCGAGATAACTCCAGGAATGATTCCACTGTTGCACATATTCAGTAAATCATCTGTCTTAGCTTTTGGAATTGGCAATATTTGTGATTAAAGAAAATTAAGTTTCTCGTTGCGTGGGCTAGGTGTTACTTTTCACGACCATGGTCGAGTAGACAGTGCTAGACAAGTCGCACTTGTAATTAATCTTAAACGGATCATTGTGATTTTATAGTAATTTGCATTAGTCCATAATATATGATATTTTAATAGAGCTCTGTCAAACATGTCTACGTGATTGATTCCTACCACATCCTCGAGTTTTCTCTCTTGTTTTGCCCATCTAACTAGACAGTGCCGTTCTGGAGGTGCAAAAATTTGTTTGTTTTTTGAACATCTTTCAATCAGGGCTTGAGCGCAGTCCTCTTCATTTTGCGTATGTCCCCATTCCAAAAATGTGTACTTTACATTAACATTATATTTATGGACCGCATACAGTCATGTTAAAGTCATAATTAATGTGATTTTTGTTTGTTAGACCAAAACCTGAAGACTTTTGCTCATTGGGCACAATATTTGGTTACAAAATTAAGTAAGCAACTTGAGTCCTCATTTGCACCTCGTTTGCCTTCAGCCTTCTGCTACATGTATAATGTAGCAACCATTTGTGTGAATTGAAAAACAGTGAAATTGAAAACCGATAATTTACGTTTATAATAAAATATACTCAAATTCCCGTGAAGGGCATTCTGCCATTTGATGATTGAACATCATGTTTATCAAATAATTTGAACTGACGATTAAGGTTGTTGCCATAAACTGGGAGTTGCTCAGTGGATGCTACTCTTACTTGTAAGTTTTTGAAAATGTGACATTGGTCACACTGGTCCTTTTTAAGGACATAGTTACACAACACAATTTAAAATTTTCATTGATTATGAATAATTGATACTCCCTTTCTGTTTGAGCTTTATGTGTGTATATTGTGGGTTCATACCATTCATTATATAGTTTAAACAGAGGGATAAAATCCAGGTCGCCATCCAAGTAAAATTTGCTTGATCGCTGTCGAACATAATATGATTCGTCCGGTTGGATGGACTTAACATGGTCGGAAACACTGATTTTCATATCATAAGTTAATACAACATTATAATGTTTGTGTCGACTTCGTTGATCATGTATTAAAACGCAAGTTTCATTATCCACCTTGTCCAAAGCTGTGCATACGAATTGGTTACAAATAGAGAATGTAGCTAGAAACTTTTTTTGCAGACTTTTACCAATTCTATGTTATTTTCATTTCGTCAGATGACATTTAATGGTAAAACTTCGCCACGACTGAGTTTCAGTAAAAACTCTGCATTGCTTTTCATTTATCGCTAATTTAGCTACATATTTCCACTTTATTTCGATCATCCAAAACCTTAACCATTAAAAATGGGGGTTTTTTTTAAGGATTATAAATCTCATGCCTTATGGTAACAGTACCTCTTCAGGTGATTTTTCACAATAATAGCTCTATATAATTTATCCAAATACTTTTACTATTAATCTTTTCGAGAGAATGTAGTCTGTTTGTATCAGCAACGCTGGCACTAGTCTCATCATCGGCACAAATAATGTCTAAAAGTTCCATTATCATATTTTAATTAGCACCTGGAGGCAGTGGTTACTCTGTAAAAAGCAAAACAACTAAATAAACATGAATTTATAAAAGTTATCACACGTATACTATTGCAACTAAAATTGTATGTCGCCGTATAATATGATAAGTACTACATACAATTTATTTTACTAAAATAAGCACGACGTAAATTACCATAAGTGATAGATACAATATTTTTTTTCTGTTTTTTCCGACGTAAAATATGGTAAATATTACATACAATAATAGTTACAAGCAAAGAAACGACGAAGACAATGGTAAGTATTACTTACGATACTTTTTGTTGTCGTACGAGAAAAAAATTAAAAATATTAACTTAACTTGAATTCTAAAGTCACAGTTTCCCTGGGTAGAATTTATTTCGTCCATTGTTGTTTTACTATTATTATCCGTTTCTATAATATTATACGCTGTACTATTAATTGTCCCATCTGGCCTAATCACACATTTTTGTGAACGCATAGATTTTCTATCAATTTTTGTATTCTTGACACTAAGTGCTGTAGAGGCGGGCATATTGCGCAATTTTCATTGGCATTGTCTAGATCTCTTCATTATGGTATTTAATAATTACCAAATCATACAAAAAATACAATATAACCAAAAGTTCACACTGGTAGCGGTGTGTCACCTCCCGTCCGAAGTGAAGTATCGTAATTAGCAGTAACAATACACCCGCGCGGCAAGATCTCCGTGTGTTTCCCGCGTATAGTATTGCTAAATACTTTACCATACTTCACGTCGGAAAAAATTCAAGATATTTGAGATACAATAATGTGCAATGCTTGAAAATCGCACTTATAATACAAATTTTGAAATTCTGTAAATGGCATCATATGTAATACATACTATGGATACGAAAAATGAAAAAAAGTGAAAAACGTCATTTTGTTAGTTACAATAGTATACGTAGGAGGTGTCGATATAAAAAAATTTCTTTTTTCTTCTTTTGACCATGTCCGATCTTAATAGGATCATATGGGCCTCCACAGAGTGGATGTTTGTATTAACAGATTTTTGTTTTTTACGAGAAATGGATGTAAGCCACATGCTCAACCTATTAGGATCATACTCTGACAAATTGAAAATCAATTTTAATTAACTATTTCCTTTATTCATTGGGGAGATCCGTGACGTCGGTTAGTAATTAAAGTAGGTAATAAATACTTTAATTTAGAATACAAAAATCGATCGCCTACCGTAGCTCAATTTGGGGAGCACTAATGAGCAGGTAGCCAATAGTTAAAAGTTTGCCGCAATTAAGCATGGAAGTCGTAGCATAGTGGTCATGCACAGGGTGCGGTACCCAAGAGACGCAGGTTCGATTCCTGCCGGGTGTCTTCTTTTTTTCGAAAGTTTTTTTAAGGCTATATTATTTTTTCATGAGTGTTTTCAGAATTATATAAGTTCTAAAATCAATACGCGTATCTGCCAGACCCACGATTCGAACCTGGGACCCATGAGATTATAGGCCGACGCTTAAGCCGCTTGGCCATCGACGGGCCGTAAAAAGTATCCAAATGCAATTAAAATATTGATAAGACTGATAAGTTTAAGCCGGCTCACACATCTAAGCTCGTCTCGTCTGCGGCACATAATATATAGCGGCCATAAATCAAACCTTATAGGAATGGCGCATGCATGTTGCATATTCGACCGCGCACATAGGCGCCTAGCGAAAGCGACGCACGTAAACTCTCGAAATGTCTAAGTCGTCAAACACCAAAAATTCTATCCGATGCCGAAACAGCTATTATTATGTATTGGTACCGCAGAAATTGAAGTAGAAGATGAAAATATTTAGTCCATACGTCAATTAGACACTCTTTTAGTATAAGTTAATATTGTTGCGCTCATCTACGTTGATTCTTATGAGAAACGGCAACCGGCAAGGCAACATCTGAATAGGAATGTCTGCCTCGTAGCGTGTGCACATGCGTAACTGCAACTCGGACAGCGAGCGACGTGCAGGCTGAGTCGTGTGAAATTTGTTGCAAGCAATACCAGCTGTTTTTTCAAACTAAAATGTTTCATTCTAGCAGTGTTCAAAGGTTCATAAGTTTTGTGAAGAATGATTATGTCACATCGACGTATGCGACATGTTGCAGACGGGACGAGTTTAGATGTGCGAGCCGACTTAAGTTGAATAGTCAATTTGTTGTTCATGAATGTTTAAAATGAAATAATAATCCAATGTCTATCTCGTTCGAAGAAGACCTGTCACCGCTCACACCAAATCATCACTACACCTCATCACACACTCCAACATCTGACCTTCAGCCCATTTAGTATACCTCGGACTAATATTGATAGAAAAAACAGCACGTATGACTGACAAGGATGTTAACGTACTCCACTTCTGATTATTAATTGACAATCTCAAAATATAACGTTCAAAATTTTACCAATGTTATTCCTACATAAAAAATTAAATGAAGATTTACCATCTTTTAGGGGTCCTTCCGGATTCTTAAACTTGATCCTCTTGTCGGAAGGCCAAGCAATTCCAGTATTCAGCAGGTGGACCTTCTTTGCTTCCTTTGACCATATTTCAAGGGAATCTAAAAAATACCACAATCAGCCAAGACATAGGTTTAGTGTTGATACATGATTGTTAAAATATGCACCAGGAGCATTCTAAATGACAAAGGTAAATTTTGGTTAAAAAATGATACATATCGACTGTAAAAAGGAAAAAGGGTGTAACCCTCAGTTTTTTCAAAATAGGTTTGATAGCATAATAACATTGTACACGACTAAATACACGTTGTGTCCAAAGGATGTAAGTTGCAAATGCGGACTTTTTATCTGTATTTAGCTAGCAATTAAAAAAAGAAGGAAGTGAAGTGGGAAAAACGACTTAACCATCATCTTTGTAGTTTTTTTTTTAAGTTAACTCAATAATTAATATCACATTAAGGATATAAAAACCAAATTATAAAATATCACGCACTTCAATGTTGTCTATTTTGTATTTTAAATTTGACCGAAAACTGTAACAAAAACGTTTTTGTGCCTCCTGTAAAATTTGATTTGTGTGGATTACTCCCTTTTTCCTTTCCAGTCGATATTATTAGAATTTTTTTTATTTTTAAAGGGGACATGTCAAGCTAAATCATTCAAATTGGATGTCATGCCATCAAAATCATAAAAATATATTTTTATACACTACAACTTTGCCTTTCAATGTTAGAAATAGAATAACTTTTCACATACACCAGTTAGTTACATGGTTTTACTTATATGTTACTTGTACCACCTTGATCCTCAGCTTCTCAATTGATTCTAATAAAATCATAATGGAAGAGTATGGTGTAACATATTCTATTACTTCTGTTAGGCGCAAGGCCTAAAGTAAGCCCTGCGGTGAGATTTGGAAGTCGCAAGTGGTTTTGTAAGACAATTTGTTCAGCTTGCAGTTTGAAAAACCCCCCGGGAACTCAACCCCTCGCACACCCGCCGCCTCCTGTATACATTGTGTCTTAGAGGATGGCTATCTTAAAAGTTAAGTTCATTTCGCTTTGACATGACATGATTTTAGTTTACTTTATTATTGATTCGATATTCATTGCAATAGAGAGAAACACTTACCGCTAAATAATGAATTTGCTATTGCTCCACATGGCGCTATGGGCTTTTTCTCCGTCTCCGAATATGCAAACGGCTCGCAGTCGCTGGAAGGAGTCAGGGAGAGCTGGCCAAGGAGTTGTGTGTCATCTCTGTAATAGATAGTAATAATAGATATGTTACACCGAATGTGCGAAATTGACTATTACATGAAATGGGCAAATTTTGGCTAATTCATGTAATAGTCAAGCCTGTTGCCTTATTCATGAATTAGGTAATTTTTCTGCTGAGTACATGAATTCGCCACGGTATGGAATTCTTGAACTGTCAACATGACAGAAGAAAAAGTAAATTTAATACGGATGGTTTTATTAGTTATAATTTTAAATTATTCAACTGAATGTCCATTTTGAGGTTAGCTATCAAGTGTCAACAAACTATCACAAACATTCAATCGACCATTGCACAATTGATACCCAAGCACGAATCAAATCGCGAAAATACTTTTCAATAAAATTCTTCCGTTATCATATTATAGTTCTAGAATATTTTTGCGCATAGTAAATGGATATGAACGTCATTCAAATCAATGACATTTGACACATTTGTTTAGTTGCAAAAAACACCACGGAGCGCGATCATCTATTTTGACCATAGATAATATAAATGTACATTTTGACCAATCCATGAGCATTTGATACATTTAGTTTAGTTGCAAAAAATACCATCGTAGCGCTACTATATAATTTGTCCAAGACATGAAGTAGGCAGAAAAATTACTGCCGATTTCACGCACTCTCCAGATATTTAGTCTAATTCATGAATAAGGCAACGGGCTTGCATTTTTCATGATTTAGGCAAAATTTTGCCCATTTCATGTAATATTCAATTTCGCACATTCGGCGTAACAGATATAATTATATTTTCTCAGAAGGAGAACTCCCCATTTGATAAATCTCAAAGCTGCTGACTATGAAAAACACTTAGATTACCTAATGCACTAATTAAAAGGATTATCAACCTTTTTATTGTATTCACAAATGATTGACATGAATAAAAAAGCGGACCATGCAGCCTGTTATCATATTGAAATTGTAGAAGCGACATTGGACCTGGCTCGGCCACGTACTATGGATACCTCAATTGAGCTTTAACCGAGCATGCCTATTCTTCAAGCCAACCGGATTCCGATATCCTGCAAGGCCACTAAATACAATCTACAGAATGTATACGGCTATGCTATGAAATGCTGGCATAACTTAGAAAGAAAGAGCGTGGCGAGCGACGGAGATTCTTGAAGGCACCGTGCGGTATCTATATGCTTCAACTGTGGAGCGGACGAAGAGGAAGAATACAGCTGGAATTTGATTTCCAAATATCACTTAGTGGAATCAGCCAATCGCAAAACTAAATGAGTACCTATTTCGAAACTTCTTTGAAGTTATCTTATCTATCAAACAAATCTATTTCAAAAGAAATTACTTAATGAGAAATTTTTAAATAAAATCAGTACACTCATTACCTTGATTTCACATAACGTCTATGGTTTTGATAGTAATTAGTGAGGCCATAATAAATATAGACATCGCCCTTGAAGTCCTCGGTCAGATTGAAGTCGAATTTGCACTGACAGTCCACTGATGCGTTTTGCGCAATCACCTCGGCACAGGTGATTGTGTCATTTTTCATGTTCACCGCTTTGCAGTAGGTATAGTCTATGACATGTTCTTTCACCTAAAATATAATACAGAAATAATCGGTGGTACAAAATACATTGATGTTTTTACACCTAGAGGAGAAAATAAAGTGTTCAAGATCACTTCTTCTTGAATCCACAGTATGTTACATATCGACTGCAACTGCACTTTTGACCAAAACTGAGATTTTCATGGCTTCTTATTATAAAGCATGTTTTCTATTCTCACACAAAATTTCAAACTCCTAAACCTATAAATAAATGCATTTTCGTTCTTCACACAATACAGCCAACGGCAGGTGTAAAATTTCCCATATCGTAAACGGAATAACTCCGCTCTTTATGTATAAAAGGGAAGCTAAAATGGTGTATTAATTTATAATGCAGCTTATTTGTAAAAAAAAAATTTCGAAGTGTATTTTTGGAATTGTTAAATTCCGCTCGATAGTTAAATTATTAAGCTTTTCTCCTTCCTGAACAATTTGCCCAAATGGAGTTAGCTGGTTTGCAGATTAAGCAGTCGATATATCGTCGGTGTTTTGTAAAAAGGGCGAATTAACCAAAATGCTACTTTACAGGAGGAGGATTTTTAACTTTTGACATTTATTTGTTTTTTACCTGTAGATGATTATAAATATCTAACAAGTTTATAATAAAGCTTAGAAAGAATACTGTCATTATAATAGGTATTATTATATAATATTTTAAAAGGCCTAATATGTCACATTTACTTTTTATTTCGTAATTTTAATTAATTTAATTTTAGTCGATTATCGTTTTTAAGTACTTTCCTGTGGAGATAAAAATTCACCGTTTTTACACAACAAAGCTAGTAGGATACATATTATTGTATTTTCATTAAAATCTCGATTTCGCCAAAATGGTTGATTCGCTCTTTTTACAAAACACCGACGATATAAACTGTCGCAAAGGACTACAAAATAGATCAGAGCACGTCAATTTTACAGTAATTTATAATTCATATACGACGCAGCAAATTAAATTTTGACCACCTCTTTCATGGTACCATCTTTAGAAAGTTGACGTTCTCTATCAGACCAGAATTTTCTTTTCAAAATTATCAATTGTCTTATTGACTCGCCAAACTTACTCCAAATGGAAGGTTTCCATTGTCCATCAAGACTCACGTGAATCCAATCTTTATACCATATCAGTCGAAGTGTTTCTAATTTCACACAAAACACCTTCACTCGACACTCTTCATTATACTATGAGTTATTTCTCTACCATTGTTCATTACACACCTGCTCCCTTCAAATGTGCTATCTCCAATATTGTATTTTAACTGAATGTCTTTTCTCTTTCATAATCATTATCTTTCTCTCTTCTATGTTCGCAATTACACTAATATGTATAAATTTCAATTATACCTATCACCAATATATTATCTATATTATTATAAAATTATTAACTTATATTTACAGGTATTTACACACATACGCATGCACTCTCTCTCTGTCTGCTAAAGGTATGCACAGCTAACAATAATCTGTGTCTCTCTGACGTACATAAATTTGCATGCCTTTGTTGCGCGATCGAATAAATAGAACACCCACTTTGCATCCCCAGGATGGTAATATTTTGCCTCGCTCGCTCGCATTATGGAAAAATATCAGTGTTTGAAGCTGATACAATGATTGTGGCGATGCAAATGCCCGATTCATCCTTGCAAGGCTGCTCGCTCAGTCAGTACGCGGCTATTGAGTCATGCGGGTGTCGATGCAGTGCGGTACACGTGAGGTGACCTCATTGTTGTTCTGATGATTTTAGCAAATTTTGCCAACTTACAATGATCGTTTAAGGGTTCAAAATGTGCTACAGGATGGGAGCATCAGTCTGATAACATTTTAAACACCAAGTAAAACGACATTACACACTTTTTTCCTGTAACGGTACCTTACTGTGACATCACGTGACAGCACATGACGTGATCATAATATATTTGATCCTATACCTAATGTATTTGAACCTTTATCCATTTTTCTTACTAATATTATTATCACTGGGTTACCATGGATCTCTGATAAACAATCTCACACTTTGAAAAATGTAATCACGTTTTTCAGGTGCATGCTGATTTATGTAAGCAATATCAAACTTTACCTCGTCAGAGAAGTAGAGAAGACCTATCCCAACTGGTATGAACGCAATTCCGATCACGAAAAATGTTGGCAAAACAGTACCAGCCGTTAATATTGGTTGCCAAGCTGGTAGACGCTGTTGCTTGAACGCAGAGTCTGAAAGCAATAGATACCATCAAAATATTGACGATGTTTAAATAAACAATTTGATGGACAGGAGTGACCTTCCAAAAATATGTTGAGTGATCGATATTTTGGTATTGAATGTCAGATTTAATTTTCGTATGTTGTCATTTAAATTCCAATGATTCAAGCAATGCACGTACCCGACGGCCGCTTTGATTTCATCGTCGATTCCACGGGATCGTTTGTCGTCGCCATTCCGTATTATTGCAGAAATCAGCAATATTTTAATAAAAATTAATTACTTACTAAATAATTGTAACAAGCTGAAAACTGACTGACTGACACTGACTAATTTTTCATAGACAATTCACAAGTGTCAATACTCAATTGTGTCATCGCCTGGAATTCTGGAAAACTCATCTATGGAAAACTTTTCAGAGTCAAAAAATTATGTAAAATTTCCCGAATAGAATAAATAATTAATAATTATCAACCTGAAGCAATAAAATAAGATTTTTTTTGTTAATTCACTTAACTTAATTTCTTAGTTAACAGGTTAAGTAGGTAGGTAGGTACCTGTATCAAATAATATGAACTATGAACAGTTGAGTTTTTATTAATGTTTGTAAATAGGTACCTATTGTCAGAAGCCAATCAATGTGTTTTTCAACTTTACAATATAAAAAAGCAATAAAATGAATAATTTCGAAATATTTTCACTGAGGTAAAATGTAAATCGGGAAAGAAACATCTAAATATGACAACATTATATGTCGATAATTTTCAACAGTGGCAGTTCCGAATTCTGATTGGTTACCGGCGTTTTCTCGATTGTCATCTGTCTAGTGTCTGCCGTAGTATTTTATACCTAATCGTTCGGAAAAGTATAAATAATCCTCCAAAATGACGACTGCTGGAGGCTGGCTCCCTTTAGAATCGAACCCGGAGGTTATGAACAAGTATTTACAGATTATTGGCGTGCCGGCCAAGTGGAATATCGTAGACGTGCTCGGTCTAGACGCAGAATCCTTATCGTGGGTACCTAAGCCGGTGCTCGCCGTTCTGCTTTTGTTGCCTTGCTCGGAACATTACGAAGCTCACAAGAAGCAGGAGGACGCAGAATTGAAAGAGAACCCGCAGAACATATCGGACAAGGTGTTTTACATGAAACAGGTCGTGCAAAATGCGTGCGGCGCAGTCGCTCTGCTGCATAGTATCGCTAATAATACTGATAATATTCAATTGTTCGACGGCTGGCTGAAGCAGTTCATCGACGATGCTCAATCCCTCGACCCCACAGCCAGAGGATCTTTGCTTGAAAACTGCGAAGGAGTGATCTCCGCTCATTCCGAATTAGCCAAAGAGGGCCAATCCTGCGCTCTCAATGCCGACGATCCCGTCTTTCACCATTTCATCGCGTTCGTTCACAAAGACGGCCATCTGTACGAATTGGACGGGCGGAAGTCATTTCCCATCAACCACGGCCCCACAACCCCTGAGACTCTCCTAGAGGACTCGGCTAAGGTCTGCCGCGCCTTCATGGAGAGGGATCCTAAGGATGTCAATTTCACCGTTTGCGCCTTGGCAGCTTCAGAGTAATAGGCTATCGTTGGCCAACCCACCTGCAATATTATCTCACCTACATGACATTTTATATTGTATTGCCGCATTAAAGTAGAACCAGAGATAATTTGTCGCACCTGGCAAACAAAATTTAATCAAAAGATACATTACATGCTGCGCTCTACAATTCTGTGCGTGCAAAGCTGGTCATAGAAAATGAGCATGTATACACACTGTACTTCACTCATTATACTAGCCCCAGTTGATTGTTTTAAATAATTTATCATGGTGAAATACCTACTTAACCAAAGTCTTCATTATTTACTTTTAATATATTTCCTCGCTTTATTATTTCATAGACATTCGTGGCCCGCCATCCTAATACCGTCCTGCATTTAATGGGTTATTAACCCATATAATGTGGAGTATAATGTAGGCCTTCACAGTTTGAAGACTGTCTTGACAGACTTTACAAGAAATAGTTGTTAGCCATTTGCTCAATCTATCATGGCCTTGTTCTGAATCAAATACATTGATAAAATCTCATGAATTTGCCGGACACCGAGTTAAATTCTATGACCTTTGGGTTTAGAGTTAAGGCTCTAAACCAAACTGTAGACGACAATTCAATAAGACATCAAAATAATATCAATATAACTATTTATTTAATTTTTCTTGCCAGGTGCCGTTCAACATTCTCTGGTTCTACCATACCCGTGCGCTCCGCTGTGTGATTTTAATGCTACGGCGGCATGGTGATGGTTGCTTCACAATGTGATCTTTACGCCATATTTACCTAAACGATAATAAATACGCTGATATTATTTCCATGCGAAATAATCATATGATTTTGCCGTGACACTGATGTAATCTTAGCATCAAAATCACACAGTGGAACGGCCCACTTACGATGTACTATTATTGCAGTGTTGCTAGCTTTCATTGTATTTGAGCCTCATGATGTTTTATTATTAAACTTATAAATTATATTTGTATTTTTGTTCCTTATTAAATATTTTTTTCATGTAATCGTGTATGAGAATTTTTCTACTAATAGTCGGTATCAACAAATGTGTCGCAATGCACTTTTTGTTAGAGAAAAGAAGTGCTGGTACTCTCTTTTCTAACTATTATAAAACTAGACAGAATAGATGAAAATTGCGTGTGACTGATTTAAGGCTAAGTCTCTAAATTAAACATAATTTTTCATTACTTACGTGTAAATTTTTAGTTAATAATTTAGTATGACTGTGTTTAACTAGAGGGTCTTAAAATTTTATTGCGTAAATTCAAATAATTCAGTACTCGTCTGCTCGCCTCCCCACGAGCCCTCCTGCTTAGATTGCCAAAACCTGCCAATGTTTCCGACAGTGGCATTAAATGAAACACTAACCTAATGTAACCACATATCCTTGCGAATTGAATGTCCTTTTATTGCACATTCAACGAGGCGCTTCCCTAAAATTTATTTTCATTATGGACTCATCTTTACTGTTTCGTTTAGCTATTTTGGTATGTAACGTTATTTTTTTTAAAACGTGACAGCAGATTCATCATCACGTAAAATTGAGCATAAACCATATAGTACCGATAATATTATTAATGTAGGAGTGTAAGAAGCCCGTTGCATAGGTCTTTGAAGACCGCTGTAAAAACAATTATTTACTTTTCAATCAATATTCTCATACATGATGAAAGACATTCAGTATGGAAAAATATTTATTTAACCCAGTGTTCTCTTTTGATGGCTTTATGATTTCTTTCCCACCATCGTGACGAGACTTATTTTAAAATTAAGTTTGCGTCCATATCTCATGGGAATGTTTATGTTTTTTTGTTTTCATATTCTAATAGGTAATCAATTAACGCATCGGTTGATTGTAAACTCATACTGATTTTAATTTTAATTACTATTAACCTAATTACATACTCACTCTTTTTTTTATTTAATAGGGTGTAATAAAAATGTACCAATTTTATTGTATTAAGTACTTATTATTGTTTTATTTCCAATATCTATAACAAGTATCATTTCTGCAATATTGAATGTTTAGATTTCTTACGGCAAAAATGCATACATATATCACACCTTCATTTGTAGTTTTCTAATCAACCAATGTCCTTGAACTTTGACAAATATTTTCATCAGTATAATAAAATACAACATTTAAAGATTATTGTATGTAACCTTGTCGTATGTTAATTGGATGAAATTACGCTGAAAACTTAAATACTTATGTTAACTGGATTAGTATTATTTTTCTTGACATGTATTTTTTTGTTTTAATTTATAGCCGTTGTGTGAAATGTTACATTTAATTTTGATGGCATAATGCTTGCTGCTATTAATTCCTAGTAGAACATCAACTCGAATTTTTTTAAATTAATCTAATTATTCCAAAGATATGCTTGTTGAAATACGATGTACTTCACATAGGTAATAATAAAAATGCTTGTACTGATTTTCAAAGATAAAGCTCCTGGATTTTTTTTTTAAACTGTTGAGTTAGTTAAGAATGCAGTGACTGATAAATGCAGGACTCAAAACGAGTCTGTTAATTGTCTGCATTTAGAAATTGGTTTTAATATTGTGGTGATGATGATAGAAGTGTCAAATATTTATTTTTTCTACTTGTACAATCAATAATAAAGTGCTTTTTATAATCTCATATGTGTCTATTCATTTGCTTACGTATATATGTTAGAAAACTCTTTAATTTGATTATATTTATGTGCCATTTGAGTTACCATGACCCTACAGCCTTTTGTCGTCTTCGTCTTTAACCGGTTTTATGCCTTCAGCAAATTTTCTCGCTGAATGATGCCATGATCAACAGGCTGCACATACAGATTTCGCGAGTTATCTCGTCTGACTTAAAACTCAAATTACTAGCCACTGTCAGTCAATTTGCATAATCTAAAAAATTAAACACTGGCATCTGTTTGAATAATTATGAAATACTAAACCACAAATTATCGGTATTACAGCGGTTATAGTAAAAGTAAAATGTTCGATGTTTCCCCATCCGTGTTTGAACAGTGTATACAATATTCACCGAATCAATGTATCTTGATCTGAACTAGGTATTAGGACTAGCGGTTGTATAGTTATTGACAAAGAGCTCATGGTCCTTGGTTGTGGTTATTGAGTGATAGAAACATGGGTTCAATGGTGTTTCCTTCTATTGACGGAAGAAGAAACACTGAAATAAAGAGAATCAAAATATAATAACCCTACACCATTAGAGATAAATATCCATACTGGTGTATTGAAAGAAAAGTATCAATATATTTTTGGCATCCCCAGTAAAGTAGTGGCAAAATACCTGTTTCCAAAACTGTGGCTTGCAGGTTTAAATTACACTTCAAATTGATGTATATATTTAATCCAAAGCGAAGACCTAATGAGTTACTTAGCAATCGTTCCTCGATAAAACAGGTCTGTAGAAGCCTACATGACAAGCTTTGGAGCAAAACTGCTTTTTCACACAAAATAAAGTCATGTAGAAACAAAAAGGCAAAAACTCAGGTCGCAAACAACAATCTATATAATATTTTGAATTTAAAATCTATTCCACACTATTAAATTCAAGCTTATGATTTGGTCGTTTGATTCTCATGGATGTGACATTTCTAGCGAGCGTGTCATTGAGAAAGTAGGTACAAGTCTGTTTACTGGGAACAACGGCAATTTTCATAGCCGATTTCAGCAAAATTCAATAGATAACCTAACAAATAATCTAGTATATCGGCTATTTTCAAAATTTATTTGAAGCTGGCTTCCACTAAACAGACAAGAACCAGAATATGTTGAGTGGTTGTCACGCAAAAATTAAGACATGTTCAATATTTATTTTTCACAACCAATCATAGTTAATAATATCTATATGTAATAAATGTACTTTCTTGGCCGTTTATCCAACGGGCGCAAAACACCTAGGTACATCAAAAATTTGGCACATGGGGGCCCGAACCCAAAGCCCCCCACTGGGTACGGGTACCAGCACAACTTAAAAAGGCATTTCCACGATATACGATTGAGAGGATGAGAAGGGTAAGCATGCGTATTTTTCCGTGATCAGGATTACCGATACCTACGATAAGATATGCATGTTATTATGAACTCTCGCCATAGTTTATTTTATCATAATAAATTCGTATTTATGATGATAAAAGAGACTGTCAGTTTGACTTTTCTATAATCATTGCCATAATAACCACACAAATATGCTAATTTTAGAACATTGGATAGATTTTATAAAAAAATATTTTAAGAATTGTTTGCCTAATAATAATTTGCCCTATGTTTTTACATAATAAAAATGTACGTTGAATGCAGCCGGAAACATTATTTTATATTTAGGAATGTACAATTGAGTCAGTATTAAAATTGCCTATAACACACTTTTGTATTGGAGGACTTATAAAGCGCCTCATGATATTACATAATCTTCGTTTTAAACGATAAAAATAGTATAATTCTATTACATATTTAGTAAAATATTATATGTTATTAATAATAATTTTAACTTAAGAGCTTTTATTAGATATAATATGGTTATAATACGTTTCTTTTAATTTTAATTAAGCTGTTTTATCATGACTGCATAGTGTATATAATATTGTGCACAGACTGTAGTAGAATAATTAGGTTCGTCACTTTGTTTTTAATTTTTTTTTATTTATATTTTAAGTTGATTGTATTTATTTTGTTTGCATTATAACCAAGTGCTGCCATTTTTTTGTCATCGAATTATAGTACGCGGTCCAAGAAATTATAGTATTTCAACAAAAATTATAGTACACATTATTATCTGTGGAAAATGTAAGTATAGGTTTTTGGTTTCTCACAAAAAAACAGAGAAGTTATAAAATTCCGAGGCTCTTTTATACCTCTTCCGACCAAAATGCTTACCGGCGAATTCAAGAAATTTTATTTTAAATCAAAGTCCATGACTATTTTAGCTCTTTCGAGGAACGTTTTTTCTCAGCTCGCCAATTTTTCTTCTATTACGAAATTACAGCACCTAAGTACTTTGCATGAGCTTATAGTATGGAAATATCAAAATTTTAGTATTTGAGGCGTATTTTGTAATGTCGAAATTAAATCTTGAAGATAAAAATACACTTTTCTCCGATATTCAAAAGCATAGTATTTTGGGCGTACTATACCTTTTTAATATCGTACATAGTACACAGACCAAAAATATGGTACAAGTACTATAATTATAGTACGGTTGGCAACACTGCGACCAAATGACTTTTCTAGGGTTGGTTTATAGCGATTAACTTACTGATAAGTGATAAAAACTCGAAAACGTTCTACTGTAATATTTTTATTATTGAAAAAATAATCGACTGAAGGCCGCCGATTAATCAATGTGCAATTCAAGTGATCACAATAGGGATTTTATAATCAATTGTGTGCATCATGTGACTATATTGTAGTTAAGAAGTGAATATTTTGTAAACCTTAGATGTAAATAATAATTATATATACCTTTCAAATAAGTCCAACCAGTGCCTCACCATGACAGAGAAGACGTCGTTGGGCGGCGTTCAGCCGATTGTTAAGATAGGCCACTACACCCTCGGCGCGACGTTGGGAGTAGGGACATTTGGTAAAGTAAAAATTGGTCAACATCAGCTGACAAAACATATGGTCGCCGTCAAGATCCTCAACAGACAGAAGATCAAGTCGCTAGACGTCGTCGGCAAGATCCGCCGCGAGATCCAGAACCTCAAATTGTTCAGGCATCCGCACATAATCAAGCTTTACCAAGTGATTTCCACTCCTACGGATATCTTCATGATTATGGAGTACGTGAGTGGTGGAGAGCTGTTCGATTATATTGTGATGCATGGTAAACTCCAGGAGCACGAGGCCAGGAAGTTCTTTCAGCAGATAATATCAGGAGTGGACTACTGCCATCGACATATGATTGTTCACAGGGATTTGAAGCCGGAAAATCTTCTACTCGATCATAATTCACATGTTAAAATTGCTGATTTTGGCTTGTCCAACATGATGATGGATGGCGAATTTCTCAGGACATCTTGCGGTTCACCTAACTATGCGGCACCAGAGGTAATGGCTATATACAAAACAATTAATCATTCCTCATAGGTATACTTAGGGATACTTAATATTTCCTTCCAAAGTTTAGTATTACTTACCCCACAATTAAAAATAAGTCTTTTGATAAAATTGCCACCCAAAAAAATCCGAAAACATAATGAAAATATGGGCAAATGCAAAAATCACACAATTGAAACAATTAAATTAACAGTCAAAACATAACAATCTGTCTTTTATGTTTTTACTGTTAATTTATCTCGAAATAAAAATATTCCAACATAGGTTTTATCCAGCATCATAATCCAATGGCAAGGGGTCGGCAAACTCTTGAACCAAATGAGCCAAATATGAGTAGCACGACGGTTAAAAAAAATTCGAGAGCCATACGTATATTTTTATAAATATAATTTATTTAAATGAATTAATTACATTTTATAATTGAGGCGTCTAATTACAAAAAGCGACAAGTCCACAATTCAATATTTTCGGGAAACAACGTTTCTATGTTTCTAGCTTCAATTATTTGTTTTAACGTGAGATTTCTTTTTTCGTTGTACTCTATGTCGAAATTAGAACCAAATGGCAATTCGTTTCAGCCGATATACTCTTAAATGTAATAAATATAGGCAAAATAAAATTGGACTTAGCGCTACTTGTACTTCACTTTTTAATTTATCCCGCATAAGGCACATATTTCCGTGGCACGGTGCTACAGCATGGGAGACGCCCTTTTCAATATTGAACGTTCCCTTATTGGTTGACTTAAACACGCGCGAAATCAACCAAGCTTTAAATAATATGAAACACGGACTTGGCGCTTTTTGTAATAAATCGAGACTTAAAATATTTTTTTTCATAGGGTTATGTCGCGTTTTGGAATTTATAGATCAATACATATTGTGTAAAATTATACAAAGAACACGTGCATATTTTTTTCTCGATTTTGACCAAATGTGGACTTATCGCTTTTTGGAATTAGACGCCTCAATTGTTTATTTATTAAGTGAATAAGATTTCCCGAATAAAACTAACATAAATATATGTTTTTTATTGATGAAATTATAAATATAATTTTTACAGAATATGAATTACACAATTTTCACATATTCCTTAAATCTAATGTGAACAATGACCTTCCTTGCATTTCTTTTGAGAGTTTCTGTATGTTTGGTATGTATGTAACTTGTTTTTATTTCAAGCGAGACACCAAATTCTCTTCGGTTTTTTGGTTTCTTTAAATACGCTTTATATTGTTCATGTTTGAAAATGATCGTTCACTTACATATTATGTAGACTCGAATATAGTAAAAATACCAAATACAATTTCTTTCAACTGGTCATATGACTTCATAAAAGTTATTCCATGTATTAAAAAATCACAGTATCACCTTATGTAGATCTTTTAGAGCACACCAATTATTGTGTTGTAAAATTAAATTGCATATTCTCTCTCCAAATCTTCAATTTTGGTGGCAAGACCTACAAATTTGGAGCTCCATAACTATTTTCTAGTTAAATCTACCAATAAAACTGTATTTCAAAAGTGCTCTTGTCAATATCAAATGGAAAAAAATTTAATTTGTCGACTTTTGCAATGGGCTGATTAAAAACAAATGCTAGGGTTTGTTTACTATTTTTAGATTCTTGGAATTTCTGCATAATAAGTGTTATTAATAGTATTTTCAAACTCTATTTATAATTTCTGTTTTATTTGTTTATAAAAATCTTAAAATATTATATTATTTTGGAATATTTTGCACTGTATTTGTTGTATGTGACTCTTTTGCATTAAACGAAAGAGACATAAAGTAAACAAACAACCATACCTTTTTGCATCAAGCATCACGGAGGAATAATAATTAGGCTCGCGATAATGTCATTATATAATATGAATACGTGTATTAAATAAGGCTCTAAGTACCAAAAAGTAGTATTGCCTGTAGTTACAAAATACCGAGTCATTGCAGTAAAATTTCATGAAGCAGACCTTTTGAAAAATGTAGTTTTACAGTGTGAAGCAATCACGGCAGCTTCTATAATTTTAGGTATTAAGAACTCGCAAGTGTCAACACACCATCGTCAGCTATTTTATATTGAATGCCGTTGACTACTGCAGTGCTACTTACACCATTATAAATAAAACACGCCAACGGACTTACAACGTCGACAGGTTTAATTATTTTGCTGTATTTTTTTGACTTGCTTGAGGCACTTTGACTATAGTTGAAGTTATTGGCGTTGGTATGTAGAACATTTTTTTATAAAAATGTCAGTTTTTATTATTTTGGTACTTAGCGCCTTAATTAATACACGTATTCATATAATAAGTCTGCATATCATTGGCAAAAAATTAAAATTGTGAATTTTGCAAAAAGAGCCGCACGCCAATACCCAAAGAGCCACGTATGGCTCGCAAGCCGTGATTTGCCGACCACTGGGTTAGGCGAATGGTTAGTAATCATTCCCCGTAAAAAAGACTTAAGATATAATCTCCGTTCTGTGGAGGCTCAAGTGATCTGGATAGTTTATTTTACGTGATTCATAAACAATATTAACGTACTCAGTTAAAAGTGGGTACAGTTTATTAAACTAAACAGTATTTACGTTTTCTGAAATCCACAAAATCACTCACAAAACAAACTGCAATTACTTAACTGCTAACATATCCTCCAGGTAATATCAGGGAAGCTGTACGCAGGCCCTGAGGTAGACATCTGGTCTTGCGGTGTCATCCTCTACGCCCTGCTGTGTGGAACCCTCCCATTCGATGACGCCCACGTGCCTACACTGTTCAGGAAGATCAAATCAGGTGTCTTCGCCATTCCTGAGTACCTAAACAAGAGCGTTGTCAGCATGCTGTGCCAGATGTTGCAAGTGGACCCTATGAAGAGGGCTTCCATCGACGACGTGAAGAAACATGAATGGTTTCAAATTGAACTGCCAGAGTATCTTTTTCCATCTCCCGTCGAACAGGTATGGTTAATACTATGTAAAAAATTATATATTATATTATATAGTTGTACAACTTCATTCGCAGTTTTACTATATTGAGAATTGCGGTAAAGCAATTATTGTTAGAATAAGTACAGTTTGTATTCATCAATGGTGAAGACTGCTTATTAGAAGACGTATGGAGGGAGAAGAAATATCCGCCTTTGAAGCCATGAATCGCGTGTTTGGATTCAGTGCTTTGAACTAACAGGGTATGCAAATGACTAACAACCATTTCTCGTAAAAAATCTGTCTTGGATAGATCTACCTCTTATAATGCAAATCTACCAAGAATTGTGAGAGACGTAGATGCAAATGTATGCAAGTGAATCTTCGGTGTGAAGATGTGTTGGGGACTGTTGAATTTAACCAAAAATCGTGTCTTAGTTTTATTTGTAGCAGCATCCAGTGTATATGGGTTTGCGTTTCGCTGGGCAAAGTTTTTTTCTAGTAGTTGTTTTCAAATCTTTACCTTTTTACCTTACCTTACGTGTATAATAGATAGTCGGAACCAAAAAAAAATTTTAAATGTAATTTTTTGACATATTGGTATTTTATGGGCATCGAATTGTAAAATGTCAACTTTAATTTCAAATTAGTGTAAAATGTATTATTATGACTGTAAGACAAATCAAATCGGATGACAATTAGAGAAAATTTATATTTTGGCCCCCCATCTTGGTATTTTATGGGCTTCCAATTGCAAAATATCTAGCTTGACTTCAAAATAGTATTTTGCACCATAAAATGCATGTCTAAACAGGGAAATAATGAAATCTAACGGTAATTGTAGTAAATTGATATTTGCTTCGCCATCTTAAGAGTTACGGGCTTCTTGGTAAATTTTGAAGTGAAGTTGTCTTTAAAATGACCTTTAGAATATGGCTAATCATTGTGCCAAACTTTACGTTTTTATACAAAAGAGTACAATTTTCTATATACAGGTGGCCCTCGACTTTCAAACGTTTACTTTCGCACAATTCACTATTTCGTACATTTCTTTAAATTTTGATTTTGTTTTATAATGCGAAAACTATGTGCCTCCATGCAATCGCTCCTCTCTCCTCCGCTCCCTGTCTCATTCTCAAATACGTAAAAGAGTGGTATTCGACTATCTCTTGATAAGTTCAACATTCAAACACATTTTCAGGAGCCAATTACATGTGAAAGTCGAGGGCCGCATGTATGCCAATTCTCTCATAGTTATTTTATCTGTGTACATACACAATAACTGCTGAACTTTTAATTTCCACATTTAAATAACACGTTAATTATATACTCCAAATGCGCCAGTCGAGGTGTTGGCACTAAATGAGTTAATGAAGTCTATTTTTTTTTGTCTCCTTCGTACAGGACAGCAGCATAATCGACACGGAAGCCATCACAGAGGTGTGCGAGAAGTTTGGCGTCCAGGATGCGGAGGTCCACAACGCGCTGCTCAGCGGAGACCCTCACGATCAGCTGGGCATCGCTTACCACCTCATTATTGACAATAAGCGGATAGCCGATGAGGCCGCCAAGGCCGAACTCAAGGAGTTCTATTCAGCGGGTAACATTATTCATGGTAATCTAAATTTCCGTTACTTTGGCTGGTTTGAACAAGGCAGAGCTTCCTAACCGGTGTGCCGCAAGCGATTGACATGAATGCTGTAAGATATGTTTTTATTTTAATCCATTCAGAAAACAATAATATGGCATTGCAGTGATTGGCCAATATCCCACAATACACGTCTCATGGTTTAGCGTACATACCTCCATGCCACAGAAAAGATTGGGAGAACAGTAGCGAATCATATGCAGTCTCAGATCTAGGTTAAGGCCTCGATTGCTAAGGAGGCGTCTCATTTTGAAAAAGGCACTATGCTATCTTAATTCTTGTTTTTATTTCTTAAGATCGGTTCCATTTCTCATTGACCCACGTCCCTAAATATTTATATAAGGGTCACATGTCAATTGATTTGCTGTTAATAACAGCAGTATAGTAGAAAACTTCAAACTGACAAAAACAAAAATCAATATACATATGTGATAAGCACACCCGACAAAAGTGAAACTTAGTTTTGCTCTCCATTTTCATAATCTTCAATGTCATCGTCATCAATGTATGGCAACTGTGTACGTAATTCTTGCCGTCACTGTAATCCATCTCATCTTCACTTCCACTAAGATTCTCCGCATACTTAAAAAGTTACTCATTAGTTACCAGTGGCGAAGGGTGGAGGTAGACTGTTGAGTTCCCACATAAATAGTACACACTAAACTTCGTGAGACATACTTATTTGTTTTCATTGAACAAAAAATTAAATTTTCGGATGATGCCGGTAAGTTTTTAAAATTAAATTAACCCTGCCTAAACCAAACCATAATAGTTAAGGTAAGTATGCTATGGGCGATCCGACAAAAATAATGCACACTTTTTCAGTCATACTTAATAGTTTTCTATGATAGACATAAGGATAGACAGAAGAATGTTTTTAATCTATATTACATATTTTATAGATAGAAGAATATTTTTTATCTTTTATGGCTTGTGGGTCTATTCTATGCTTATCGACCGCTAAAGTGATAAAGTGAAAAATATTATCAAACTTAGGGTAGGTTTGTATCAAAATATTAGCACTTATTGTAACAATTACACGAAGCCGGTTTTTATTGTTGCAATAAGTGCTATATTTTAACAGCACCTATCTTGCTGCTGTTAAAATATCGCACTTATTGCAACAATAAAAACCGGCTACGTGTAATTGTTACAATAAGTGCTAATATTTTGATACAAACCTACCCTAAGTTTGATACTATTTATCAATTTAGTGTTCGATAAGTATAGAATAGACCCATTGGTTAGGCTAACATGAATTTAAAAAAACTAACCAACTCTATTTGCAATTTGTATTCTTAGTTCCACGAAAATAAATAAGTAAGACCGACAAAGTTTAGTATGCACTATTTATATCAGACCTCCACAGCCGACCTCCACCCTTCGCCACTGTTAGTTGCGTAGTCTTTGTGACATTTGTATAAGTAAAAGACAAAATAGTCAAAGTAGGTTATGTGTATTGTGGTTTTAATGCTTTGAATTGATGACATACACCAATACCTTACTTTACAGCGGAGATCAATTCCTGGATAATTCATAAGATTTAAGAGTGTAATTCTTTATTGAACAAACATAATTTGGAACACCTCAAAAACGTATCTGGTGATAATTTAATGGACTGTATTTAGATTAAATATGGTAGACTGGGATACCCCAAGGCTCTCACCTGTTGTTGCCGTTGGATACTCCGAGCAGCAGCTTTTCTCTGAAACGTCTATGACGGCTCACAATAGTCACACACATACACTGTTATTTTAGGTTGTATCACAATTCACTTCATGATAGCTTCGGAGCTAACTGCATGTGTGTGCACAACTTTGATGTTCTTTGGTCATTACCAATTTAGTGTTGATGGTCTCGAGGTTGCTGAGGCACTGAATTACGGTATGCCCGGGAGACACATACATTGGGAATTGTCTGATGGAAGTTTACGTAGAATTTGTGCAAACAATATCTATTAGAAACAATCTAAAAAAAAATATGGCGATGGACAGGACTCAAACCTGCATCCAACGGATTCCAGCCAATGTGCTTTACCAATTTAGCTACTTGTGCTCTACCTAATTACGATGAAAATAACTAATATCGTGGAACAACTTAACCTTCAACTTACGCAGATTGTGATTTCTTCTACTGCACACGAATTACCTAGGGTAAATTTTATTATTTCTGACTGCTCTTGCATTAAGCCTATTGCGTCGTTTTCACTCCTTCAGAGTCATTCTAACTACGTCATTTTTTACATATTATATAACACTAACGAACTTCACGTTTATACGGTATGTTTATATTAACGCAACTGAACTGCTTGATAAAATTTCACTTAAATTGTTGACTGGTTTTTCTAGTTCAATTATAGTACGTACCTTGATTACTAGCCAGCGTCAGGATCTCTCCAAATTTTAGTCTTAACGTACTTGCACTTGCTACACACATTGGCTGGAATCCAATGGATGCTGTCCTGTCCGGTGCCGTATTTTTTTAAAGATATTTTCTAATAATCTTTTGTATGATAGTTTCTGAGGTGTTTCCCAATTATGTATCTTCAAAGTTTTCATTTTGTTTACATGCCGGTCGGTCTTCATGGCTTATTATTATTCTGCTTCCGGTCCAAATACATTTCCATCTCTTATTATTTATTGGCTTAATTTTTTTACTCATATCATCATTGGCCGGGATCGATCCACTGTTGGATGAAAGCCTCCCCTAACTCCTCCCATTCTTCTCGGTCCCCAGTTTTTCGCTGCCTAGTACATCAACGGACCTGGATGAGTTTGTCGGTCCAGCTTATATATTTTAATGGGCTGGCTAATTCCTCGTGTCTAAATTGTATTGAAGAGTTTTTTTTTTGTTATATTTGAATAATAATTGGGACATAATTCAAAATTGCGACAAAATAAACCATTTGAATGCCAAACAACGATGAATCGTTGTTCATAATACCAGGCAGAAATGCTAACCATGATGTTGACGTCACAACGCTTAGAATGGTAAATTATTTTGGAAACTTCCTACTGTGGGAAACCAGTTTTGCTTTGCACATTTAATTACTTATTAATAACACTTTATTTACTGGTTAGATGATTTATTTATTGGAAATTAAAGTTATATAAAAAAGGCAAAACCATGTATCTACATTGTGTTAAAACTTATAATTGCCATTAAAATGATACAATTAATTACTGCACTTAATGGGCCATCAGTGTTAACGTTATGCCATAAATTTTATTAATACAGTCGAACTTGGTTATTACGAGGACCGACTGAATTTGGTCGTTATAAACGTTACTCGTTATATCAGAGAATATGTATTTTTAAATGAGCGGTCATATAACACAAAAAGTCGAAAATAAAAAATCTGAAAACCATCGTAAAAATTCCCGAAACAAGCATGGCATTCATAAACTACAAAAGAAGTTGTTTGTTGTAATGAACGCTGGTAGGTACCTACGGACTTCACAAACCTTGGATTTTTCAACCATATGCGTGGATACTTTTTCATTATTGTCAGCGAAAACACCAATTAGGTAGGTACTTAGACACTTAACTAGCATCATAAACGTAATCCGACTCAAGCGGCATCCTGTCCGATCGGATTTTATTGCTTAGGATCGAAATGTTTTTAAACGATCGACACATTACCAATATTTTAGCTCGGTATATCCGATAAGTTGTTCGTTATAACAGTGAATAAATGTATAGAGAAAATCATAAACCAAAATGTCAACGAATGTTTCCTCATTACATTCGAGATCTCTATGTCCGAGATCGTAATAACCGAGTTCGACTGTATTTTGTCGTATTCTGAATAATATAATACAATCAAAACATAATCATTAAATGTAAATAGTCTGAGGTTATAGTCAATTATCTAGTGAATATAGTGGTCGAAATTGTACTACTGAGAATTTATTTTGACTCCGCTGACAAAACTATTAAAATGATGTTCGAAGAAACTTCTGAAGTCGAGCAAAGAAAAAATTTGTTCGTGACAAATTATAAAAACAGTATAATATACTATGTGTTACTATACATATTATGTGTAGACATGGAATGTAGATTTATCCACCCTCAATTGGCTAGTTTTCAGACAATCTAATAATCATTTATTCAATCTAACCTCTATTGAATTCAACCTACCGCGGGTTGTTGTTATTAGTCTCCCACACGCTCGGTGTTAAAATAATAATCCATTCTCCTACAATCGAATTATTGGGTGTTTAAAAATAATATCATAATTTTTATCAACAGTACAGTACTCTCTGAGTAATCCGCCACCCCAAAAACCAGACAAGTGTCCAATTAGTGAAAGCGGCGGATTATAGTGCATACATACATAGGTACATTACTTTCTTCGCGATGAACGTACGTTTTACGAAGGAGAGATTTCCAAAATAAACCCGTTTCATCTGCGTTGTATACTTGTGCGCGGCGGACTACTGAATTTGACAATTGAATACCGGCGAATTATAGACCTTGATTCTGTGCTTTCACCTAGTAAAAATAACTGCGGATTATAGTAGCTGTCGGATAATCGAGCGGCGGATTACTAAGAGTGTACTGTAATTATAAATGGTAGCATTTCTCACTAGGATTTTTAATAATATCATAGCCGCCAAAGGGTTTAAAAAAGGCAGTTATAGCAAAAATCTTTATGAAGATCGGTCGTTTTTATTTTTAAAATTTTATTGTTTATTTGCAAGTATTTTTTTTATCTTCTCTCCTGAGATTAATCTTTGCTTTATATTTTTATTTAACTTGCTTTCTAATAACCATTTTTTTTTTTACCTTTGTGATATCTACTGTGTTTGTTTATTTTATAAGTTTTTAGAGTGTTGCGACCTAATCGCAGTGTTAACTTTTTTTGAATAGTTTTTCATATCTATAATTTCTTCTACCAACTCAAATTGTAAAGAGAACAGAGTACGAATCTGGAAGTATAAAATGCAGGTGTCTATGCTGACGACTTTTCATCCTACTACTGTACTCTACTCACCGATACAGGCAAAACTACATACCGAAATGAACTGATTATAAACCCTGAATGAACCACAGTTGACAGCTCTGATATGGTTGACGACCTTTCGCTATTGATTTGCCTATATTCTATACTGTCAAAAAACAAGAAAACGCGTGTCGCTAGCACAGTTTCAGTTGGAGGCAATTCGTCAACTAATCAGAGAATACAAACGTGTTGAGCCCCCCAAATCCGCAATAAGGAAAAAATAGTCAGAATTGCCATTGCGTCTCACAGGAAGGCATTTTATGGCAAAATTACCTCAACTGAGAAAAAAAACTTTAACAATGGCAGGATGTGAGATGTGTTTATCCAAAAAAACCATGAAAAGTATCAGTACAAAGTGAATCTCCTGCATAGAACGTTGCTTTAAGACTTACCACACGGTAGAAGTCTTTTGATTTTTACTTTTAATATTCTGCCCTGCTACGTAAAATGACAGTAAAATGTTTTTGGCTTTAGTAAAATGAGAACCCAAGTTTTAAACTACCTTTTCTCTTATATTGTGTAAAATTTTTAATAATGATTTCTAAATAGAGAGTGTATATTTTGAGATTATGTCAGAACAGAATCATATTTTTTACATATAGAATAATTTAATAAAAAAAAAAATCTTTACTATTATAGGAAGTCCTCCAGCAGTTGCATATAGCCCAATGGATGCCGGACATAAGCCGCATCCAGAGAGGATAGCTCCGCTAAGAGAAAAGGTCATCCAGTCCACTTTTCAAGGAGAGAGAGCACAGAAGGGCACCCCTGTTAAAAGGTAAATTACACTTTATTAAGGATGATGTGCTTCAAGGCTTCAAAATTAACCCTTGATATTGTATTATAATATATAACTATTTCAATAAATTACTTTACAAAAAGGCAAACATTGTTATAATGGATTGAAATTGATTGATGGTGTCATTAAAGCGGCGATTACATTATGATTAAGTCATGTGCTGGCACGGTAACAAATGTAGTCTATGGTTTCGTCATTCCGCAGAATATTTTAAATGATCACTATCTCTATTAATTCAATGATTGAGAGTGCGAACTCAAATGTATATTTTGAATTATTATTCATCCTAATTTCAATTAATTTTTTACAGTTTCTACGTGTGCGTATGTTAAAATTACTTGCGATATTGCATCCATAGATAATATTTTGAACAGAACCCAACCAACAGAGCATAGATAATAGACGTAAACACCAGACATAGATAATTATTTAATAGCAAATCCACAGAGAAAACCACTAAATGAAAAAAATGTGTAGGTCTGCAGAAATGAGAAACTTAATTACTTAAAATTAGTCACAATGTTTGTTTAAAGTTTCAAAATGTGCTACGGGATGGGAGCGTCAGTCTGATAACATTTTAAATACCAAGATAAACGACTTTACACATTTTTTCCCGTAGCAGCAACTTACTGTGACAGCACGTACCGTGACGATAATGTATTTGAAGCATAAAAATTTTGCGAATCCATTTTTATTTTAAATAACTTTGGTTCTTATTATGTTTTAACAGGGCAAAATGGCATCTTGGTATTAGATCTCAAAGCAAACCGAACGATATCATGCTGGAAGTTTATAGAGCAATGAAGGCGTTGGATTATGAATGGAAAGTTCTAAACATCTATCATGTTCTGTGAGTATCTTCGCTCTATATTCTTTATTGTAACTCATTTTCCTAATTATTATTTAAAAAGCATGATAACTGAACTAGTCAATATTATAAAAAAAAAAATCTAAAGCTTTGTTTCTCACACATCATACATATTATCTTATTCGATAAAGTCTGGTTTCTCCCTTTTGTCACAACCAGTGGCGGCTGGTGATAATAAAATTAGGGAGTGCAAATAAAGACATGCATTTTTCTTTTCATGCTATTGAAAAAAAATCTGCAATAGCCTTCGTGGTGGAGGTAGGCGTATGCTAAACGACGCTTACATTCACGAACAGCATTTATTTGTTGTCAAAGTTACAAAGTTCAAGCCTCTGGTATGATAAGTATGATGCAAAAGGCAATAGGTACACACATTTTTCGATTTTTATTGTACCTAATTACACTTCATATGTGCTGACATAGTTACCATGTTTGTCACTCGTAACTTCCATAAATCGTAACTGATATAAGTATTTTAGACGTGTGTCATTGGGAAAAAGCCGTAAAATCCTCATTTGTCATCCCACATCATTCTCATATGCGCGTTGTATCATTTTTATAAATACTGGGCATGGATCATTAGTTTTCCAACGGGATATCACTTGTATTAAAAATTTGCCACTTTTGTACACCTCCACTCCAAAATTGCACTCCAATGGGACTGGTTTGAAAGACATTCAACATCAAAAATAATAGTAAGTATAAGTAGGTATATTGTATGTATTATGTTACTGACTTACTTTTCTGTAGATTTATTTATATTAAAATTATTTAGTGTTTAATTTTGAAATGTAAAATAATTATAAAATCGTATTTGTATGGTGAGATGGCTGTACGTAACTTAATTATCACAATATTACTCTAATCGATATGTTGATTGATTCAATATTAATATGGCACATCAAACAACAGAGCATTTACCTCATAACGTCATAACGTATGAAATAATAATATACCTAGTATTTTTAAATACTGCGCGGGAACCTTTTACCTACTTCATACGTACGTACAATAATATTATTATAAACGCGCCAGTCAGTCGCGACATCTATCGGTTATACTTGAAGTACTAGGAGGGAGAACATTGCTCAAAGCAAGGTAAAAATTGTACGTTCAGTGAGGTTACATTTCGGCAGCATGCAAAAAAATCGTCTACGACCCGGGCACTCGGGTAGTACAGGTCGTCTTTCGAACATTCAACAAATACTATGAAAGAAGTATATGTATACACATCTCCAGCTCAGCGGCTGGTTAAAAATACACCAGAAATACTTACGTGGATGCGCTTAGCGGACGGGCGACAAATTAAAGATATTTTACGATAATTAATTATTACAATAAATGTAGTTATTTGAATACGTACATATTATTAGATACTAATTTGGGAGATCAGTGCACATTTGCTCCTATACAAGAGCCGTCCCTGGTCACAACACTCGGATATGTCAAAATTACTAGTTACGAGATAATTGAACTTCTCTTGAATCTTAATTGAAAAGCTTCTATTGAAATGGAGCCCAAATGTATGAAATTGATGCCCATAAAACGATGTTTGGTCCACTGATTGCTGCTGGTTCATTTGAAGAGAACTTCACACTTCTACTATGACATTCCACAATAATTTCAGATTCATCCAATTAGCTACAGTAAAACTTCGTTAATACGAATTCCATGGGACCGAAAATCGAAAAAAAATTTGAATTACAAAATAGGAAATATAAAAATTTCGAAAAAAAAATATTTTTGATTTTCATTAATTTTGTTTACGATCATAGATGTACCTACGAAATTTACGATTTTATATTACCTTCTTAAAATAAGTAATTTATGATGTTTTAACCTTTTCCACTCGAAATTTTTTTTATAGGTACATACCACCCACTCGAGACTTTTTCCCGCACAAAGCATAATTTCAATATAAAACATTTAATTGGTGAAAAAAATGTAAAAAAAAATTTTTTTTTTTTATTCTGTAAAATAAATTTATAATGAATATACTGTACTTATTTTTAGTTTATTTATAATTCTTCATTGTGTGGTATTTCACAAAGCAATCTCTAATATGTAATCCTGGCTTATCACAGAATCGTAATGAAATAGCGGTATGTAGAGAACTGGCTATAAAGTGTAAATCGTCCATTATGACTGTAAATATGATACAAATGAATTGCCTTCAAATACACTTGTAATATAAGCGGCTGTCTCGTAAATTTCCTAAATTAGTTTCGGCCTCATAACAACTCATTCCCAGTGCGGTACACATTATCAAAAGATTTCTCAAAAAATAATAAATCGATACGTAATAATTTTCATTTGACTCATTAGAGTATTTCACATTATATAGGTTCCGAATCGGCATAATATACTAGTAAGTATTGTCATCAAAAACAGTATTCAAATATAAAACTGTAAACTATACGAGACGCCCCTGCGCAAGCGAGAACCAATAAAAAATATAAACACACTTCAAAATCATGCGTGACAAACACTTCACTCTAGTCTGGGAACGTTCAATAAATAAAATTTATGTGACAAAAAAACATTGCTTGCAAGCGACGACCTACGAATAAAAAAAGAGAAGATTCCGATAAAAATACTATGTTGAAATTAGGCACGCAGTATTCTTTTGCCGACTTCTTTCTCAGATAAATGTAATAACCTATTATTATTCATTCTAACTTGATTGAAATCGCATTATAAAAATTTCTGAAAATATTACAAAAAATGACATTATAGGCGGTGCCGCCGCTACGGCGGCACTCGAGTAATACGGGAAACTTCTAATGCCGCCGATATGGCGGCACTCGAGTGTTAAGGGTTAAGAAAAATCTGTCACAATTTTCAATGACTGGCTCATGAAGTGTACTTTATTACGATTTATTGAATATTTTTGTATACCAGGACTCTGAAATCATTTGGAATTACGAAATTCGAATTAAAGGTATGGTTTTATATGAAAATAATGTTCAAGGGACTTTTTTTTTGCGAAAATTTCGAATTACGGCGAATTTTGAATTATCAGTGTTCTTACTAACGAGGTTTTACTGTAATTACATACATAATATTATGCGATTCTATGTTTAAATTCATAGGATTTGATAGTGTTTAATTAATTTCGACTTTGAGTTGATATTTCGTGCATCTCGTATTAAAACAGACATTCGAATATAAAATTTAGCTTACGTCATGTGAAAAGATATTCCATCGTTAATTTTATGTAGGCAATTATCACAAAACATTGAGAATTGCGTATGTCGGTTATGTAAACAAAGCAATAGACTTGAAACCAGAATGTGAGCCGCCATTTTGTTTCCGGCGCTGCCAATAGAAGAAGAAAATAATAAATGTGTTACCAATACAACCTTACGTAAAATCGAACTGCTTTTAAAATTCCTGATACGGAAAACGTATAAGACACCTAAATGCCAAAATCTTTGTAAGTCTCTATAAGCGATACAAAATCAATACAATCACAAATCATCAATTTGATGTCATCAACATGCCACGTGCGGCCGTACTCGCGAACACGGCTAATTCGAATATTTTCGTACATTCTCAGCAATCTTCAACCCAACTGTCACTAATCGGCGAGTGAGTGGGGCAATTATTTTATTTCAGCTCCAATTCCAGGGAACGAACCAATGTGACATTTTATTATCAGTAGTGATCGTAGCAGACAATCGGCGTGAGAATCTCCCAATGTAATTTATCTTAAACACCTCTGTAGTCTGATTATTTGAATGATAATAGTAATACATAATATGTAGGTTTTTAGAATGTTAAATAAATTATAATATACAATTGACAAATATAATTCCAGAGTTCGCAACAAGAACACGTTAACTGACAAATACGTGAAGATGTCACTGCAGCTATATCAAGTAGACTACAAGTCCTACCTGTTGGACTTCAAGTCTCTGTCGGGAGACGAGCCGGAGGGCAATGGTGAGGACGTCTGCCCCAGTCCTGTCATTCCTCCCCCCATTCCTCCCCCCATCAGCAGCAGCCCTTTGGTCCTCGACAACGCCGGACACCACACCATGGAGTTCTTCGAGATGTGTGCTGCGCTCATTATACAGTTGGCACGATAATTAGTCTCTTCTGAATGGTTTAGCTTGACACCGGTTCATCTATTAGGTTGCGATCACGTTGATACAAAGTGGTAAAGAAGAGCGTATTATGCGTTTTTTTGATGATCAATCAGATGAAGTTATACAGAAAGGAACCATCCCGTAAAAAGAATTTAATGCACAGAAGATAGTTTGTAATTTCAAATAGGTCTTTTTTTGTTTAATTCGTGCAAAGAATTCAGTTTTTCGGAAAGCGTATCTAAACAATTTATTTAATTGGATGGAAGGATGTTTGAATTCTTGTTAATTATTAGGAACTTTCCGCCGGCATCTATAATTTAGGAACATGTTTCATGTAAAATAATTGAAAAAGTTCGCCTCAAGCTGGTACCTATTCTCATACCAATGAAAATGTCTTGCGTATGTAAATGTATTATTTCCACAATTAATAATTAATTAAGTCAACGAAATGACCAGAATGTCTTCTAAAACCTTGCAATAAATCTTTTTCGTGCTTAGCAATTTGTTGCCTATTGTTTTAAGGAACATATAATATGCACGTATAATTTAATTAATAACTTTTTATAGTGCGTAATGCGAATGACAGCAACGCTACTTATATTTGTTTTTTTCCATCTGTCATCTAAATATTTTTTCTCAAATTGGAACTGCAAACCCCTGGACATTAAAAATTATATATATGATTTTTCTAATACGACTGGTAAAAGAAAAAAAGAAAAAAACTTTCAAATTGTGGTAAACCCATGTATTTATTATATAAATACAAATATTTACGCATGTTACAAAATGCAAAATCTTCAAAGCCTCTTAATATGGTAATAATTTGCATTTGTGGCACGGATCCTTTCTGTAAAACGCTAGGCGATTTGATCATAGGTACGAGGGTGGGTCAATAATTCCTTAGAAAAAAGCATTAAAACAGTTTTTATTTTTGTTTTTTTTTTTTATTTCTCAACATAATCTCCTTGGAGCTCAATACACTTGGTTAGACGTTTCTCAATTTTTTTTAAACCGTCAGAAAAATAAGTTTTCGGAAGGTCCTCAAAATAAGCTTTTTTCCGATCGATGACTTCTTCATTTGAAAAAAAACGTTGTCCACTTAGCCATTTTTTTAAGTTTGGGAAAAGGAAACAGTCACTGGGGGCTAAAACTGGCGAATACGGTGGGTGGTCGACCAATTCGAACTTCAATTCTTCAATTTTAGCCATTGATCGTAAACATGTGTGAACACGGGCATTGTCCTGATGAAAGAGGATTTTTTTCCTGTATAAATGAGGCCGTTTTTCTTCAATTTTGTTTTTTAGCTGGTCCAATAAAGATGCATAATAATCCCCTGTTATTGTTTTTCCTTTTTCCAAATAGTCAACGAAAATAATTCCACGTGCATCCCAAAATACAGTAGCCATAACCTTACCAGCTGATTTTACGGTTTTCGCCTTCTTTGGACATGGTTCGCCTTTCGCAATCCACTGCTTTGACTGTTCTTTCGTCTCGGGAGTATAGTGGTGTATCCATGTTTCATCTACAGTCACAAAGCGACGAAAAAGTTCATCCGGATTGCGTTGCATGAGCGACAACAGGGCTTTAGAGGCCACCACCCTATTGCGTTTATTGTCGACTGTGAGCAAACGCGGCACCCATCTTGCAGAAATCTTTTTCATGCCCAATTTGTCATGTAAAATAGAAATGACGCTACCTTTTGAGATCCCTGTAACCTCAATTATCTCACTCAACTTTAATCTTCGGTCACTTAACACCATATCGTGGATTTTATTGATCATTTCTGGTGTAGTCACCTCTACAGGACGTCCTGAGCGTGGTTCATCCTTTGTTGATGTACGACCACGTTTAAATTCATTTAACCAGTTATAAATAGTTGCAAGTGAAGGAGCAGATATGCCGTGAACTAAATCCAACTCATTTTTTATTTCCTTTGCTGTTAACCCTTTTATATTAAAATGTTTAATAACAGCTCTAAACTCAATTTTCTCCATTTTCCATTTTCCACAAGCAAATTTTTTTTTTAAATATACGAGAAACACACAACAACCCGACCAATCTGATTGAAACTTCGCAGCATACTGAATCGGTAGTGCCGCTGCATGAAAACAAACCGCTTACAGTACTAGTCGCGCCACCTGTCGGCTTTTCTAAGGACTTATTGACCCACCCTCGTAGTATAAAAAAATTGAGAGGCGCATAGTGTAATTTTATATTAGTGATTTTTCTTTAATCCGCTACGGCAACAAAAAAAATAGATTGGTTGATAAAT
This sequence comes from Rhyacophila brunnea, assembly GCF_057557595.1. Classification (NCBI taxonomy): domain Eukaryota; kingdom Metazoa; phylum Arthropoda; class Insecta; order Trichoptera; family Rhyacophilidae; genus Rhyacophila; species Rhyacophila brunnea. The sequence goes on along the minus strand of NW_028232893.1, from coordinate 12,599,174 downwards.
GAAAAATTTCTAGACTATCATACGCTTCGCTCTACTTTCAACACCTGCTTCCAAATAAGACAGCTTATCGATTAGTGAAATACTCTTGTACCCGTATAGATGCCATGTTTCCTTGCCATATTCCCCACCCCCCCACCTCTGGACTGAATGCTCCGTTAATGGGGACCCGAAACAGCTGTCAACATCCAAAACTCGGAACTGTAGAATCTACTTCTACATACTACAGTATATTTCAAGTCATAGATGATCACAATAGTAATTATCCTAAGGTTATGCTTTTTTCATCACAATAATTAGAGCTTACACTTTTCTTATCCCTAATTTTATTCTTATTTATAGTATTTTTAATAGACTATAGCCTCAATGACATTGAGCTACTTTACAAGCTGCTTGTTGGCGGATTTAAAAGCGGGCGAGTCGATTGTGATGATGACACACAAAACTTTCCACTCTCTTAGAAGCCAACAAGCTGGCGAGTTGAAACCGTAATTTTTGGTACTATTTTGACAGGATGTATTGAGTAGTTCATTTTTATACCGGGAGGTCGCTACTATCGCTCTACTGCGAGGATCCAGTAGGCCCACACGCCAGCGTCTAGCGTGTAAAATTTACCGGATTTTAACTTTTCTCGGTAGATTGTTTATAATCTGCTTGTTCGATGATGACACTGGGCGAGTTTACAAGCAGATTGTAAAATCGCCAACAAGCAGCTTGTAAAGTAGCTCAATGTTATTGAGGCTTATTGCACTATCTTCAAGCGGCGAAGGGCAGAGGTAGCCTGTGGAGCTTCAACATAAATAGTGCAAACTAAAGTTTGTCAGTCATACATATTTGTTTCTATTGAACTTGGAATACAATTTTTTACAGATGGTGTTGGTTAGTTTTAAAAAAATCATTAAGCCCTGCCTAAACGAAAGCGTAATAAATATAAAATATCTACAATTGTATATAATTTAATAGCGTTATTTTAGATATTCGACACCCACGGTGGCCGCGCGGCTTAAGCGTTGAAATATCACACCGTGGGTCTCAGGTTCGAATCCTGGGTCTGACAAGTACACATATTGTTTTTCAATTTGTGTGTGAGTCAGGGTATGGACCTAATAGGTTTAGCTAGTGGCTGACATCCATTTCTCGTAAAAAACAAAATCTGTTAATACAAACCTCTACTCTGTGGAGGCCCATATGATCCTATTAGGATCGGACATGGTCGGAAAAATTTTTTTTGATATTTAGGTTTTCGCAGGGTTTAATTGAATTTTATAAACTAACCAATACCTCATGTAAATTGTATCATAAGTTCAATAAAAACAAATACGTATGACTGACAAAGTTTAGTTTGTACTATTTACGTTGAATCTCAACAGCCTACCTCCACCCTTCGCCGCTGCTGTCTTGACAGATATGCACAGTAAAATCTCATTGATTTGTAAATGAAGGAAACAAAATTTTGAATTACGAATTACATAACAGTTTTTTGTAAAGAATTACCACATGGAAAAACGATAATTTATCCTAAATTGTGGTGAAAATAAATAAAAAGTATTTAAAACATTTTTATTAGCATTATTGGTAATAAAAATTCGAATTATGAGTGGATGTTACAGATCAATGAGTTTGTATTGTAGTTTTCTGTAACGTGTCATAAAACAATAATTTTAATACTACATACAATGCTTATAACTCGATAATCTAATGTTAACCTTGTTTTAAGATTTTTCCCAAAAATCCGTTGATTATTTTTTGTGATAAATTGTTAATAATATAGGAATGAGGGATATTGCATTAATAGAATATCAAAATAATGTGTATTTTATTTATATTATATACTAAGAGTGCCTGTAACTAATAAATAAGGGTACACATTTCAGATGTTTTTTTTTCACCGAGGAAACAATACACAATTTGGCACAATTCCAAATACTTGATTTTTGAATTTATATTAGCTGTCCGGCATGACCCCCACATTCTGAAGCGGGCCCCCCTACCTATCGCTAAGTTTAATGTAATGGTATACAGTGACACTTGCTATTAGAATGTAAAAAACAAAGGTTACTATACTTGGATATTTAAAGTTTTAAAATTTGATTTTTATTTTATAAAAATATATATTATCTACTAATTTGCTAATAATTTAATAAGTGCCAGTCCGCGATTGACAATAAATGCAATTTTCATTTGTTTTAAAATAATATATAGAAAAAAAGGATCAAAAAAATTTCCACATTGCAAAATAGTTTTACCCTGCTTAACCCATCTGCATTTATTATGTAAAAATTGTCAATAACTGTCCTATAATCAGATTCTACTCATTGTGATAATTCCTGGCAGGTGGCCCATTTTAAAATAAGTGCGTGACAAAACAATATTATTAAAAATCGAATTGGCACTCGCCGGGGTCGCGATGAAAGGGGATTACCTGTTTATTACCGTTATAATGAAATGTGATGGCTATGTTAATATAATAATTATGCACATATTTGAAAATGTGCCATTATTGGTTTGTTCCTTGTGATAGGTTTTAAAAATATATTGAATTGAGAAGGAGCTGAAGATTGAATGAATACAAGTGACTATGTTGTGTAAATCAACTCCGCAAATAAAATATGCGATTGTAAATTATACATAACTATTTTAAACATTCTGTAAATGGGGTTTTGTTCTCAAATGATCGATTATACATATATATATTATATATTCACTTGTAATGAAAAAGTATATTAAGTAAAATATTTTATTCAAAAAGTAAGTCATTAGAAAACAAAATCACAGATGTAATAATATCTTCCGGTTTGGTCTGGTGTATGGCTGAAACTCCTCCGGGGAAGGCACACGTGTCATATGGCTCCACGATATGCTCTGTTGTCTGAATCTCTAATACTCCCAAAGTGGGGATTCTTTCAAGCCCTGGAATGCCCACACCGAATTCGGTTCAGGCACATCCATTTTTGCGTGGAAGCCTAAAGCCAGGAAGCTCGTCCAGCAGATCCACAATTAGACGACCATTATTACTAATCCATGGAAAATATTGACATTTTGTGTTTAAAGTTTAAAGAAGTCAAACCGAAACATTACTATGAATATAATAAAATTTTATACACTCCATAATTAATTATGAAGTGGAATCAACGTTAGAAATACGTAGTGCTTATAAATATTCGGACAAAGCAATAAATTACATGTTTGAATTTAGTTTTACACATAAATATGTATGTATCTGTCAATAAGACAACTGCTCCGAAAAGATTTTTTAACGATACGTCATTTATACTCATTAAATCATCAGCCCTCAAATAACGATATATATTTTTTTACCGTTTCGATCTTAAGATTGGTGGAGGTTGTATTAACGGATTTTTGTTTTTACGAGAAGGATGTTAGTAATTTAATATACTTGGAAGTTGGTTAAAATTATAATTTAAATTCCACAAAGCTACCCACCCTTATTTTACATAATTTTCATATTTTTCCGCGAGTGCTACGTACCAGTGGCGAAGTGTGGAGGTAGGCTGTTAAGATTTGCCATAAACAGTGCACACAAAACTTTGTCAGTCATACTTATTTGTTTTTATTGAACTAGTGAGACAATTTAGATGTGGTATTTATTGGTTAGTTTATAAAATTTAATTAAACCTTGCCTAGAGCAAACCGTAATAGATATTTGATTAAAAATATTCTTCTGTCTATAAAATATCTAAAATTATGTAATTAAATCACAGAATTTTGGATATTTTATAGATAGAATAATCACATAATAACCAACACCATCTGTAAATTGTAGTCTTAGTTCGGCAAAAACAAATACGTATGACTAACAAAGTTTAATGTGCACTATTTATGGCGGATCTTAACAGCTTCGCCACTGCTAGGTACATACTTAAATGGAATATAATATTTATTCTTCAAATTTTTGCACGAGATAAATATTATTATTTTAAGGTTATGTATTAGTTTTGATCGTCCGGTATTTAGTTTTGTAGGTATTTATCGTTAACTGTTTCATCACATGTAGCAAATAAGAGATTTGGTTTAAATGATTTTTTTAAATATTTAGCGTAATTCTGAATCCCGGTGTATGATTTGATCATTGTAAATAATTATATTTTATGTATATTTATATTATACTCTGTTTGTTACCTTGTAATATTAGGACAATCATCAGTTGTTATGTTTGTAACAAGTTACTTCAATATGCTTCTATACTGTTTACTGATAGTATCTAATGTATGGTAAGTATTAATGGCCAGATGCTTAGTCATATGTATATTTATATAAGTGGCCTTAACCACCACTAACCTTAGGTCATTATAATAGTGAGTAGTGATACCACTAGTTTATTTGCTTGAACTCTATATATTTGATTATTTTGACAGCTGCCACTTGCGTTTCACAATTCAGCCACCGTTTAGTGCTGGTGCCACTTACGTACAAAAAATACGATACGGTGCTTAATGCACAGTAATACTTATTTAAATGAGAGGACTTCCACGTTAATCAGACGATATCCCGATAAGTGATAGTTATTTTCAAATGATTACGTTTTATCAACAGAAATCAAGTGAATATAGTTATGGACAAATCAAATTTAAAACCCGGCACCTGCCTCAAAAATCGTATGACGCACCATAACTACGCATGAATTTCATTATCGTCTTTGTTCTATACTAAAAAAAGCAATAAAAAATATGTCACAGCTCCAGTCGAGAACCCAAAGCCATTAAGATAATTTCGACACACTAAAAAACCGTAATAAATCAGTTATAATATCAGAAACACTCGAACAAACGAATGCTATCCAAATTTGAAAGAACTTACCGCAGTCGCCATTTTGTAGCAAATAGTTAGAGCTCTGCGCGGTGTGTAATATTTCGACACTTGTGCATACGTTCCCACGAATCGAGCATTACTAATTTTCAAGTGCATATCGATAAATCACATATTAATGTCTTCGGGTTGAGTCGTAAACAAATATAAAGGGGACCCTTTTAATATATTTAAACTACACAAACACTTCACTTATTGAATATTATTGATAAATTAACACGAACTCACATATTAAAAAAAAAAATAAATACAATAATAAACCTATTTTAAAATTCTTTAGATGTGTGATATATTTTAAAGCAAGGTGACAGACATAACGCAACATCACACGTTGGGCACATATAGCGAGAGTTTTGTTTTTTTCGGATTTTTTTTAGAATTCCCGCATACGAAACATCTTCTTCTAGGCTTATCGGTATTTTGTGTCGGTAAAATGTATTCTGGCAAATGTCCCGTTGCACTTTTGGGCAATAATCGTACGGGATTATCGCTAGTTGACGCTGTCGGCTTAGGCAGGGGTGCATTTGAAATTCTCACACAATATTTGTCCACTAGTTGTTTTATTACACAGAGTTGAAAATCGCCCAATGTTTTTTTGTCAGATTTAATAAATTTATATAAATAAAAAGCATTTAATAAATATAAGTCGATCATGTGGAATGCGACCTTTTTATACCACTTGATCGATTTTCTCATACACGACAAGTTGCTAAGCATCATGTCGGACTTATCTACCGTACCCATATTTTTGTTATAATCTATAACACATTTTGGTTTTTCAATGTTTTCGCCAGTTCTATAGTTCACTTTTCCCGTTGGTCCAAATGATGCATCGTGGAGGGTGGATAGCATGTGAACATCCCTCCTATCGTGCCATTTCAGAGCCAAAAGTGGACTATTGTACTTAGCCTCGGTATCTCCCTTTTTCAGTTTGCTGAACTCTGGCATATCTTTACGATTTTTACTCACTGTACCGCAAGCATTCGTTTTGTGAGAGTGAAGGTATTTAAAGAGCGCCGGACTCGAATACCAGTTATCACACCATAAGGTGTGACCTTTCCCGATATAGTCTTTCATTAGCGTTGTCACTACCGCACCGGAAATACCGAGATTTTCATTGTCTTGTATGTCAGTCCCTTCCCCACAATAAATTATAAAGTCAATAATATATCCTGTCATTACGTCACACATCACAAACATTTTTATTCCAAATCGATGTCTTTTGGTAGGAATGAATTGTTTAAAAATTAATCTACCCTTAAACACGATTATGCTCTCATCTATGCAAAGATTCTGATACGGTATCATCGTTTCCCTAAAAATTGTTCTTGTGTGTTCTAACAGTAATCTAATTTTAGCTAGTCTATCATTTGAGGCGGTCACACTAGGATCAGAAAAATGAAGCATTTGTAAAATAAGTTGGTATCGATTTCTAGCTATTATTTTCCCAAAAATGTCTGCATGCAGGTAAGGATCGGTACTCCAATGTTCCTCTATCGACGTGTGCTTATTTCGAGTCATCAGCATTGATACGGCAAAAAATGTATACAACTCCGGCACTGACGTGTCTGTCCAATTGTGTGACCGCGATTTCGGTCCGAGGTCTCCCGCACTGTACGAATGGTTAAAAAATGTATTCGTTTGGTTCACTATTTCCGACATTATATTTTTATTCAAAAAATGTTCAAAGAAAAGACATTCGGGAGAGGATTCGTCCAAGTCGTTCGATGTCACGCCAGATCGACAATCATTGAATTCGTGAACTATTGGAATATACGGACCAGTTCTCCATGACCGCAAAAATTCAATTGGCTCGTCAGAGTCCGTATCGTCAACATCATGATCAGTCTCATGTTGTTCCAATTCCTCTTCCGACATGTCATAATCTGAGTCCAATTCCTCATTAGTACGCACATTTTCTTCCTCCATATTTACGCACTATAAAACTATGAAATGTTTTTAAAATGTTTAACTACAGTATTAAGAAACGCCAAATCACAGAAACCATTAAACTCACACACCATAGTTATTGATAGTATTAATTTTCACATTCACTAAAATGGGACACGGTAGACAGTACAAAAAGTATTTTAAAAATCGCGATAAAATAAAATCATACGTTCAATAGTTAATCATGCCAGTTTTAATGTGATAAGTACACCAGACAGCAAAAAAAGTATTTATCAACGATTGCGGTAAATATTCAACTTGTATGCGATAAATACAATCCCGCGCAATGGCCCGCTCGGTTGAAAGTCTGTTGTATACTGCGCAGTCGCGGCGCGCAGTTCAAACTGATTTCTGTCGACCGGCAAAACTTGGCCGTACGAATTGGTTCGAAACTTTGGTGATTATTTTATATTTAGAACCAATGCTTTTAAAATATGTCATAGGTGGCAGGAGAAGGACAAATCAGGCCAAATTTACGTGAAAAAATCAGTCCCGTATGATAAATATGGACGCGGTGGCATCGATTTATACACATGCGCATTGCGAATTTGGCCGATTTGTACAAGGTGTGTGACATCGGCGCCGGCCGGGTTAACTAATAACTTCCATGCATTTGCGGGAATTGGAATGTTTGATAATTTTGTAGATTTCTCGGTTAATCGATGGAAAGATTTGTGAATAATAAAAAAAAACTTTATCGGCAATGCATGCATTTATTCAATTAATCATTGAAATTGAAAAATTATATTATGCATTTTTCATTCGTGTACCATTGTTTGTCGATTAAAAAATATTTTAATAATTCACGGAAAATTGTAATTTTAAAAATTAACGATTTTGATTGATGTTATGGTGTTATTAATTGTTTCGATAAAATGTCGTGTATGCATTACAATTAGAGAGTTTTAGATAACGTCGACATTCTGTCCATCAGGCCTTAAGCATTCGACCCTTAATTAGGTTAATTTAATGGCGACATCTCTGCATCTGACCCTTAATCTTGTTCTATGTATTATTATTCTAAAGAATTGTGTAGTTAAATAAATCTCTGTTCTATATTTCAAACAACTATACAATGTTATGAAGGAATCTTATCTTCCGTCTCAGTTTTTGTGTTCATGGCCTAATATTGTTGAGACTAAAAGTTTACTGCCCTCTCACTCTTGAATACTCTCAAATTAATGAAAATTAAGTCCTAATAGAAATAGAAACATGTATCGTATTTAATTTATTCAGTAAACAGTATTTTAGTAGGTACATCATCCTTCTATCTTGTAAACGTCATGAATCCAAATCCGATAAATCTGTCAATAGAAGTTGGAAATTCAAACAATTAAAACAAAGAACAAACTCTATTCAAAATGACGATGATTCCCCGTATTTAGGAGTTTGTGAATTTTTCCATTGTATGGGCATGATTTAGAAGGTTTTAGTTGATTGATTTTTTAAATTACTTAACATGTTATGGTGGAAGAATATTTGACAATACTATTCAATAAAAACAGATCTTTGACCGAAATTAGATTTCAGTTTTTCATGATAGAATGTTGAAATAATCAAAAATAAATCAGCTTATGATTTTGGTGTATATTTCCTTAATTTTATTAGGCCTACATCTGAAGCAAATGTTTGCTGGCAATAATGTTAAAAACAATGTTTTATAAATAGATTTTGATTCATTATATCTGTATATAATATGTTTGCAAAGGCCTTCATTCACCAGTGGTTTGAACAAGGCTCCTATTGGGAATATAATGTATTTTGTAAAAATATTATCAAATTACGTTAACGTTTACAGCGCGTCAATAAATTTAATTAAAAGCCTAGAGCACATTTTACTGCCGTCCTCTACAATTAGAAGAATATGTCCCTGTTGTTTATTTAGTGTTTACTAACTTCAACCAACAGCGGTCGGTCTACAACATTATCATCAGGGATTACAAAATTAATGGGAACTGGTTAGCTCTACCGGTTGCGGTAGCAGTTTTGAATCAGGGTTGACTTTATTACTTTAGGCCAGGGGTTGGCAAACTCGTGAACCAAAAGAGCCAAATATGAGTGGCACAACGGTTAAAAAAGATTTCGAGAGCCATACGTTTATTTTTATAAATATGATTTATTTAAATGAATTAATTACATTTTATAATTGTTTATTTATTAAGTGAAGAAGATTTCCCGAATAAAACTAACGTAAATACTTAATATTATAATGTTTTTATTGTTGACATTATAAATATATTTTTTACAGAATATAAATTACATACAATTTTTACGCATTCCTTAAAACTAATGTGAACAATTACCTTCCTTGCATTTCTTTGGAGAGTGTGTATGTTTGGTATGTAACTTATAGTTTTTAATTTCAGGCGCGACTCTAAAAAATTCTCATCGGTTATTTGGCTTCTCTAAATGCTATTTATATTGTTCATATTTGAAAATGATTGTTCACATACTTACATATTATTATGTAGACTCGAATATGAATTCGGAAAGCTATTCCATAATCTGTATTAAAAATCGTAGTATCTACTTTATGTAGATCTTTTAGAGCGCCCCATTTGTGTTGTGAAATTAAATTGCATTTTTCTCTCTCCGAATTCTCAATTTTGGTGGCAAAATCCACAAACTTTGAGCTCCATAACTATTTGCTTGTTAAATCCACCGATAAAATTGTATTTCAAAAGTGCTCGTATCAATATTAAATGGAGAACTTTGTCGACTTTTTCAATGGGCGGATTTAAAACAACAACAATCATATTTTTTTGCATCAACCATCACGGAGGAAAAATTAGGCTCGCGATAATGTCATTATATAATATAATAAGTGTACAAATCAATGAAAAAAAATAAAAATTGTGAATTTTGCAAAAGTTTTTGTAAAAATTGGGAATTTGGCAAAGAGCCACACGCCAATACCCAAAGAGCCACATGCGGCTCGCAAGCCGCGGTTTGCCGACCCCTGCTTTAGGCCATAAAACCAAGAGATACAAAGAGTGCTGTCATCAAATATTGAATGCGTGTTATTCTTACATGACAAACTTCAATGCATATTATGACACAAATAGAAAATGACATATTTTTCCACACTCGAGATCCGTATCCTGACATACCACATGCGATGGGGTAAACCGGTTCCCATTAATTTTGTGTTCTCTGGTTATCAGGTAAGTTTTGCGAATATTAACTTGGTGGTATTTCGTTGCTTTGGTGGTGAACTGACGTATTCCACGTATTTTCAAAATTAATCATTTTAAAAATTGTTACGATGGGGTCATCATTTGAATACTTGTATTAATTAAGGCGCTAAGTACCAAGAAAATAAAAACTGACATTTTCATAGAAAAATGTTCTACATACCAACGCCAATAACGTCAACTATGATCTAAGTGCCTCAAGCAAGTCAAGAAAATACAGCAAAATACTTAAATCTGGCGACGTTGTAAGTCCGTTGGCGTGTTTTATTTATAATGGTGTAATACCACTGCAGTGGTCAACGGCATTCAATATAAAATGGCTGACGACAGTGTGTTGACACTCACGAGTTCTTAATTCTTACAATTATGGAAGCTGCCGAGGTTGTTAAACCACATTTTTCAAAAGGTCTGCTTTATGCAATTTTACTGCAATGACTCAGTATTTTGTAACCGCAGGCAATACTTTTTGGTACTTAGCGCCTTAATTAATATACGTATTAATTTATAGACAATGTTTTGATATTTAATTGTTGTAAAATATTGTAATTTATTGAAATTATTGTATAAAAATATGTGTTTAGAAGAAATATTTTTTTTAAACTGTTTATCTCCGAAATTTACGAATATCAAATAGTCAGTTCACCACCGTGGCGTCGATTTATAAATTATGATAGCTTTATGCCTAAAATATGTTGTAACGGCAATATGTATCATTTTATGTAATATATATTTTTTAAATATATTTAATTTGTATGTTTGTGTATATTTATATGAAATCTTTACATATTATTTGAAGATAATATTGTTTTATTTAAGGAGTCAAAATGAACCCAAAGCATAGAATTCGTGTAAATAACATTATTATTAAAATTGCTATCGAACCGATGACTTTTATTTTATTTTTACTACCCTAATCTTCGATGCATTATTATTTTATATTTTGACACGAGAGGGAACATGCTTGTGCGGAAAAAAATTAACTCCTCATGTTGTTTCTAATAAAGACATTGAAGAATTGTGTCAGTATAACACAATACGCATTTTAATTAAAACCGCATGTGAATTTCTGTCTCAACTGATTTTCGAATAATATGATAGATAAGTAACCGAACCAAAAGCGTCATTTTATTTAAATCAGTCTATTCAATGCTGCCAACAGCTTACAGTTACCAATTCAAAACTATATAACACGAAATAGTCTCCATTCCCTCTTCTGAGGCCAAACTGTTTGGATAATCTTGAATGATTTCATAAAGTTAGTGTCTTTTAACATCCTGCAAAATTCAACATACTATTTTGTAGCCAAATAGTTTGATTTTACAATAATAACAAGGCAATTTAATAAAACAATAAGTACCTAGGTAAAAATAAAAATATTATTTATTTAAATTATACAATAGCACATTCAATCTTATATACAAATACATTGTTTATGTATAAATTACACTATAATAATTACACAATATCAATGGGTGGCCAGAAAACTGCTACTTCATCGTGAGCTGACTCCGGTAACCACTTTTGGTAGGCTTCTAGTAAATCTGGAATACAAGAAGATTATTGTTTAAAGAATGTATATTATGTAGACGTCAGCCAATAGCAATAAATGATTAACTGGATAGAAGGGGCCTAAGTAAAATTGGGGCGTTCTGCTAAGGCAATGTTGTCTTTAGATACCTATATACCATAGATACCGCATTGGAGAACTAATTGCTCGCAACACTAGCTCCAAGGCCGTGCCTCAAGTTATAGTTGTCAGTCTCTAGTGGTCGATGTGTACTATACTATACGCAATGTTTTTGTTAATTAAAACGTTTCAATATGTTTTTCTACTACTTACGCCCATTTTCAACATAGCTCCTCGATTAAACTTTATACTACGGAGGGTGTTACGCCATTTTGGCGAAAACTACTTATTTATGAGGTTAGTGTTTAGTAAAAGAAGAAATAGAAGAAACATCCCAAAAATCCATCAGCAAGAGCATTAAGCTACATACAACTATTTTTTTAGTTGGGTAAGTTATCAAAAAACATAATATGACAAAATTAAGAACATTCTTATTTTAAATAATCTTGAGTTTAAATGAAATTGCAAGTTATCACTTGTTTAAAGTGCCCTTTTGGCTTAGCAAATATTGACTGAAAGAAATTAGCAAACGACAGTTGAAGCAATATTTTATAATGAAACCTTTTATGACAATATATCAATAGACAAGTGGAAATAAAAAATCTTTTGATTCGTATATTGAGTATCTTTTCGACTCATAGCAAAATTATCATTCTGTCCTGTCTGTCTTAGAATCAGATATTGAATGTTTTAACCCTTTCGCTGCGAGCCATTTTCGCGGGAATTTATTTTCAGTCAACTGATCTGTTAAAACGGTCACTACAGCTAAAACAGATCGATTCCAAAATTAAAAAATAGATTACTAGATGAACTATATATCAGTTATTCCAAATGCACCAAGAAATAAACTATATTCGTTTCATTCTCACTAAAATAAATCGAAGAAAGTGAAGACGCTAAAAATTATCCAAGCTTTGACCGCGCGTTCAAAATGGCGGCCGTCCAGTCTTCACATACATGGTTTCTACACATACTACCGAGCAATTCGACGCGTTTGTATTTGTTATACACAGGGCTGTGTTGAATACATGCTGCCGTGTAGTTGGTTACGGTCTATGACAGATATATTACTAAATCACTTGTGGAATAATCAGTGGGTTATCGCTTATCGCATTTAGTAAGTCGTAAACTCAAATTTTATTACCGTTTCAAATTCTGAACCTATATTTATTTTCGTCACCATAAAATAATGTTGTCATCCACTTATTCATTAGGATGTTTTGGAGAATAAAACACTAAAAATAATTACCGCACTGCTAAAATACTATTATAATATAATTTATGAGGCGCCATCGGCTTTTTAATTGTACAAAGGGCCTGTCGAATAATCGCCAGGCATGTGAACAGAGCTAACACAGTTTCGTGGCACATAAAAAATATAAATTATTACCCATTATAATAATGTAAATATCAAACATGGAACAATGAACAAAGCCAAACAACTGGAGAGCTGTGCATCGATAAAATATTTTCCAGCATTATTTCTTCGATAATATTATGTGGTAGTGACATTTTGGCGGGTGAAATAATTATTTCACATATCGCACCGTGAGTGTAAAACCAACGTATGTGCAAATTACATAGTTTGGAGATATAAGGGTTTGAAGTTTTCATTTGGTCAGGATAAATAGAGTTTCTAAAATAAAACGATAATATTTGGTGTATGTATACATTATGACATGTTCTTTTATTAATTTTATTTTTTTTCATATAAATCCATCAAGATTACAAGTTTTAGCAGTTGCTATGGTTTTACACTTTCATGATGCATAGAAAATGTTGATATTTCGCAGTTACCTGAATTGCAGTAAGATTTTTTTTGGGAACTTTGGTAATACCATTATAATATAATATATTATTATTAAATAAATCAAGAATGATATTTACCTATAATATTTTGATATTTTAAGCTTACTAACTATAATTTATTAAAATAGATGCATACAATTTTAAATCAAAATAAAAATAGCAAATTACAATAATTGTAATGTTTTTATAATTAATTTTATCGACGTCAATTATTATCTGAATCTGTATTTAAATGTGTAGATGAAAGTTTTTTTTATAAAAATTATGGTGTATTTCTGGTATCACTTGATCAACATAGGGAAATCAAGTCATTTAATTTTGCTTCGGAGATCCGAGGTGGTTTTATAAATGCTTTGTGTAGTTGAGGTTGTACTGATTGACGTCCGCCCTGACGTTTTCTAATATTTATTACATCAAACACTTCTGTTTCATACTTATTTTTATAGAACAGGCAATAAGGATTGTTTTTCCTCACTTCAATAACGCAAATGTCTACCCAACTAACCTTTTTACTATTTTCGTTGAGTTGAAAAATATTGCCCATTTCATTTGCTAACTTGTGAAAATCAAAAATCTCGTCAGTGCCAATTTCCAGTGAATCACTGGAATCCACTGTATTGGTATATAAATTGGACCTGACTTCAAGACTATTTTTTTGTTTCTCTATGCAAGAGTGTTATAGAGTCACCCTCGTTCTAGGTGTGTCCTACGACCAAAAAGTTGTGTGTGATTTTTGGGATATTAAAATTCTGGACGGCGTATAAATACATTGCTGTAATAAATTTATTTTTATTCTGTCCGGCACAATTATCCGAATAAAAAATGACTTCCTTCCCAATTGATTTATCTTCCAAAAATTTTACAACACAAGAACCAATTGCATTGGCCCCTTTGTTTGTAGTCCCTTCATGCTAAACAAAACAGTAACCATTTTTATTATTAATGTGTGTAAGATGGTAAAATTATAGGTTGAAAGCTTTCTTTTATAATATAGCACTGATATCTGGGCATTTGGTGTTGATTAATACGGCCTGCAGATTATAGCAACATACTATTTTATTCGTCTTTCGCCTTCTGTGTTCTCGATAATTGTTTATTTTTTTTGATGAATGTCATATATTATTTAACTTGAATTATATTTTTCTCTTCGCTACTGCAATTTTTATATTTTTCACAAAAGTCACATAGGTCCTTGTTTGGTTGAAAAAAGCCTATATTATAATGGGTATTGTTCCTCTTGCAAACCAGCAGCATCCTTATCTATATCCAACATGGGTTCTTCAGCATCAGGAAATGTACTTGTCACATTTTTGAAAATCTGTAACATTGCAAAAACAAAAATATCATAGATCTGATTGATATACTGTTGTGTTAATTGAAAGAGTTTATTATTGTAGGTGCATAAAATAAATACATAGGTACATAAGATAAGTCGATAATAATAAGTTTCATAACAATAATAATATTTAGGTTAGTTTTGTATATCATTTTAGTATAATATTTATCACAAAGTCTTACCTTTTTAGAAGTTTTTCAGCTTTTAAAGCTAACTCCACCATCATTCGAATCCTTAAACTTATATTTGATAAAAACAAAATACACCACTACATTACTTGAATCAAAGGAAACAATAATGTGTTGTAGAATACGTCTGGATGCGTTATCAAAGTCTTAACACTGAATCATTTCAATAATTGCCTGCTATCACAATAATAAAAACAATGCCACATTGCATTCACCAAAAGAATGCGTCTGATGCTCGGGTTTCACAATTAGTCATGGATAATCATTTGCAGATACTATGGTTTTACATTAACAATGGAAGTAAATCTTTGTATTGTAAAACCCAAATATCTGTCTTTTTTAATGAAAATTTTTAAGTTTGCAGTAACTTCAATTTTACATTATCAAGTTTATGACTTTTGCAGTTGTTTTGCATTTAAATCTCGAAATTGAAAAATTTGCACTTGCTATGGTTTTACACTCACGGTGCGATATATTTATAATGACAAAAAATACTAAAAACAAATCTTCAATATGTTTCTTTCGAGATCACAAATCACTAAGAAAAAATACATAACACTAACGTAATCATAATAATTAATTAAAAGGTAAATAAAAATATTATCGATGCACACTTTTCGATGCATGACCAATGTTTTGTTTTGATAACCCTGGTGACGCATCTAGTACACCCGTCTTCGCAATGGCGCGCGATTCAAACAACTGAATAACGAGTGTTCTTTTCAAAAATATATTTCCTTGTGTTTTACTTGACATTTTTATGATCTGTTGCCTGATATGTCTACCTAAAGGTTTGAACTAATTTTTAAAGCATATTATCCACAAGTGTCTCTTCTAGTTTGGTCAAAAATACGAGATAAAGTCTATGGCATGTTTACATGCCATACGCAGTCTAAGGGTTAAATTCTTATTTCTAAAGCATTAATACTTACAACTCGGATTCCTTCTCCACTGATCAACGAGCGCCTTCCGCGACTTGACCTGCTTCAACACCAGCGCCCTGTGCATCATCTCCGTCCTCGGCTGAAGTTTGGCCCAGCTCTTCACCATGGTATTCGGTGGGGACAGCAGGTTCTTGGTGTACTTCTTGAGACTCTCGCAGACGCCACCCTCCAGCAGGAAGACCGCGAACCATCGGTAGATGTCAGGATTGTTGGGAAAGTCTATTTCTACGGTTGGTATCTGCCAACCGCTGCGACTGAACGTGGCGT
Source organism: Rhyacophila brunnea (assembly GCF_057557595.1). Taxonomy (NCBI): domain Eukaryota; kingdom Metazoa; phylum Arthropoda; class Insecta; order Trichoptera; family Rhyacophilidae; genus Rhyacophila; species Rhyacophila brunnea. The sequence continues at coordinate 12,583,035 of NW_028232893.1, read as the reverse complement.
TCACATGGCAAAGAATTTTGTCACGATTCGGATCATAACGGGGCGGAGGATCTAGCAATGGGTCACCTGTAAAAAATGGATGCCATTTATTCAGTTTAAAACCTAACTAATCTAAGGCAAGATTTGTTTCAAATATATTTATCTAAATATTATGTGTATTTCTTTTTTTTCCTTTCTATCTTGACGTCTCAAGCTGCAGCTGCAAAGCTCGAGCATTGCAGATCAACCATTGAGCAGTTTTTGAATTAATGCAGTTAACAATACACTTGACCACATTAACTTTTAAGAATTGAAAGATAAAACTGTGAAAGTCTCAAGCGATACATAAATATTATCTTACCGATATTACAGAGCTTGGGCACATAGACTGGCAGCCATTCCGGTTCAATGGCCGTCACACCCCTCATGATCATCTTAGTATCCTCTCCTACTCCCGCTTCGTAGATCTCCTGATAGACCACCCACTCAGGAAGTTCCTTCCGCAGTACCGATGCAGAATGAATAAAGACCGGTTCCTCCATTTCCGCACAGTGATAAGCGTACTTCATCTTTATTTTGTCTTGGTCTGGAAAAGAATTATTTCGATTGTCGGTGTCATAATATTTCAAAACAATCAAATATGGATTATATTGTCGAACTGGATAAATACTCCCCATTGTATCTATGGGCTGATCAAGGACAATGATTACTAACATAAAGATACTATACTAAGTTCTACAAGATATAGTACATTGATTCCAGTACAATTCAATAATGAGAAAAGGAAGACTATGTTGGTTAAGTTATGTGCACTATAAGACAATAATTTCCCGCCATCCAATGCTGGAGAAGAGTCAGGTAAAATTTCACTAAATAGTGGCGACCGGATAGAAACAGTTGGAGAAAATGCTTGAGTCAAAAGAGGAACATGAATGTCAACATGCATCCTGTCATTGGAGGTCACTACCCACAGCAATAGAATCTTCACAAATTCTTACTGGGCAATTTGAAAATTTCAAGGAGACGTTTGTAAAATTTAAGATGTATATTAGATTAGTATGAGTGAAATGATAGAAGCGGGGGGCGAGGATATAGAGATGTACGGAAAATGGCAGGAAGATTTTTAGTTACCTAGATGGCCACTATATCAATAAAGAATAAATAGTCTCACTATTATTATTCTTTCGGCAATTTGAAATTGAGTTATTATACACAAAACACTTGTCTGCATCATAACCTTTCTGCCATAGAGGTATTAAATTAAAAGAGGGGCAAGGAATCGGCTTTCTCATACAGCTGAATGAAGCAGGCCAACAATAACCGACAACTTACAAGAAATAGCGACGCGATAAAAAAAATTCAGGGCATCACAGAGGATTTACTTTGGTCATTATTACGTACCCATATAATATAATGTTAACGTTCAAATTTTGCCACAAATTGATTACCAACCCGCCTCACCATATTAGCCTGCTTCACCATACTTTCATATAACCTGCCGTCCCTAGCTTTATGCTCTAAAAATATTGTGCATATGAAATAGGGCATTCGATAAGGTATTATCTCATTTAAATACATAATAAGTCCTTTTTGCAACTGACCTTCAATTGAATGAATCTTTCAAATTCGATTTTTTCAAAATGTAAAAAATTGAACATACATACTATAACTGTGAACTATTCCATCGAATTATCGTACCATTATGTGTGTTACACAGTTTGCCAAGAGCCAGTGTGATTAGTCAGAATTATTTACATCCACCAGCAAAAAAAGCAAAGCAAAAATATTACACAATTTCTTACTCTGTTTGACGTCGGCGATGGACACCTTTCTCGCGACACAGTCTCCCAGTCCGGCGAGAAGAATCTGCCGAAGTGGTCTGGCGAGTGGACCGGGCGGCTGAGTCGGAGCCGGCGGGGCCCCTCCACTTCCCCCCCTGCGCCCGGCCAACTGAGCACGCAACAACCGGATCTCTCGCAGGGCGCGCAATCTAACTCCTTGGCTATTGCACCACGACTCCATGTCTTTGCCGGATAACGCAGCGTGTTCTGTCACATGGGGGATAGACAGTACTATGTATTAGCTTGAATGAATTATTGAGCTTTAAATAAGATGATAGAATAAAATGAATTGATTTGATAGCTATGAAAGTAACATAATTATTACATATATCGTATTCCAAGACAAGAGATGTTATCACACTATGTATAGAGTAAATATGTAGATGACAAAGTATCATTAGATTTTCCATTATTTGACCCATACACTGCTGGGAATGTAAATATGCCCACATGAATCGAATTAACGAGTCTCGTGTACACAGTTTAAAACCATTCTTTACTCTGAAATTTACATACAGTTATATTCAAAACAGTCCAAAAGTGGATGTTGAATCGAAGAAAAGTTGAACCGATAGTCATAATCAAGATGGCTTCGAGTGAAACTAACCAGTTTGATGTGCCTATGCGAGTTTTATCATCTTGGTTACTCTAGGCAACTTGCCAGCAACCAGTTGACTCAAATGTTGATTCACTATTGAATTGACAAAAGTAGAAAGGACTTCAACATTGTTCAATTCAACTTTCAATTCAGCTTTCCCACTAATGCACTTATCAATTGACTTTCAACAGTCATTCAATAGACAGTTCAACAAAAAAAATCGCCACATGATAATGCGGCAAATTAAGCAAAGAAAAGGATGACAAATTATCATTCTTACCAGCCGCTCCGACGATATTCAGCAAAGCACCTGGATCCCCAAGTAATAACTCTTCACCAAAGGCAGTCCACCTTTTCTTTTTACCAATTAACACCTGTAATAGAAACCAACAAATCAAATACTGACACTGGTAAATCTTATTGTTACTATCTTTGTATAGGTACAATTCTAAGTATCTATGGGTAGAATCCAGTGTTAGGGTTACTGGATCATATCAGAACATTATTCAACGATTAAAATGACTGTATTTTCATTCTTACTTCTTGTACACTAAGCGCTGCCACCATGCAGATTGTATACTGGAATAAATTGTGCTGATGACTGAGGGCAAGCATTTTTCCATAACGTGGCAACACAGGATAACCGGAGATTGCTTTTCCGAGAGGAGTCACTCGCAAAATCTGAAAGTGTACATAAAATATAATAAAATAATTTCAAGCTTATAACAGGAACAATCTGTTCTCACTATCAAATTTTTGTCACATCCAAATAGATTTACAAACTTCATAACTTTACCTCTTCAAGAATGGCAGCGCCCCTCCTTTTAACAGTTTGCTGAACAACAGGAGGCTTCTCCAACGCCCCTAATACTTCTAGTCTGGACTCCGCAGTCTTCAACTGCAGAATGTCTGGCGCTGATGGGAATGGGAAGTTGACCACCTATAACAAACAATTTATTACTTTATTGTATTGGACACTGCATTACATGAAAAATCTCAGTATTTAAGAGGACATGTTAGCAGAATAGGATAACTAGCTATTGCTTTCTCAAAATAATAAAATATACTGAAATAGCTATTACTGATAAACCAAACCGTAGAATTCAATATAAGTAATATTATTGTATTGTCAAATAGGATTCTACCAAGTAAAAAACTAATAAATACGTAAACTCAATACATATATTGCCTTCTCCTTTATGAATAATCTGGTTTCATACTCCGCAACTAAATAATGTAAAGGCATGAACGGATTTGTAATATCCTCCCTTATTACAACATAAATAGAATTTATTTTTCAAAAAATGAAGTTGTATCTGTAACCAGGATGGAAAATTAAGGCCATTTTTATTTTTCAAATTTTCCAAAACACAAATAAAGCATATTATCGATTTCAATCGCGTAAATTGTAGATATAAAAAGAACCATACCTTATCAATACCCATACACTTCATCTGAAGCAGCAAATCGTCAACAGGTCGAGTTCTGATCTCGGGTTCCGCATCCTCAGTCATGTCATGCTGCAGAACGGCGCTGGAGTAGAGACGATAGCAGTGGCCCGGTGCCACACGGCCGGCGCGACCGGCTCTCTGCTGCGCACCAGCCCGCGATATCCACACAACTCTCATTGCACTGGCGCCTGTCATTTTCTCGTATACCCTGAGAGAAATAGATAATAACATTTTATTCATAGTAACAAACTGGACTTCAATTTGGATTAAATTTTATATTTTGTCACAGGATCTTGGTATATTGTTTGAATGAACAGACATTTTGTGGTGATATGGTTGCCATTTGTAATAAGACGCTACAGATATTGGACTGTACCACGTAAATGGAAACTATGGCATTCCTACTAGTATTAATAATATGTGAGTCTAGGTATAGAAGATAATCGTTGTATTTTAACACAATACTTCGAATATTGACATATTCCACTTGCGTAAGGTGAATTTAGATATCGTAATAGATTTTTGGGTTTCCAGCATGTGTACTTCTTCCTTCTTTCCTCAACATTTCGGGCTTGTTGGAGAGACCATTATCAAGGGAATACCGACTTAAACACTACACGATGTCAGCAATTGCCGAGCACTCGATGGATACAGGACACAAATTTGACTTTGAAACCAAGATACTGGGTCAGAATAAAGGATATTTCGCACGATTTTTAAAGGAAGCCATCGAAATCCATAGAAACCCTGAAAATATTAATAGGGATGATGGGTTACGGTTAAAAACGTCATGGCTTCCGGCACTGTCAGCAAAATCCAATATTCGATCCGGTATCTCTGGTCGTAACTATTGACACATTACTCTGAGCAACGTGTGCTCTTAGCTAATCGGATTCCTTTTGGCATTCTTAGAGCGACGTTTGCATTCATATACCTACACTACACTTCATCATAAAACATATCATCTCTTGATAATGGCCTCTGCAACGAGCCCGAAACGTCGAGGAAAGAAGGACAAAGTATACACGGTGGAAACCCAAAAATCTATTACGATAAAAAACAACTGTGAAAGTCTCAAACATGAATTTAGATATACATTGTTTTATAATTTCACTCAGTAGACTCTTTACCCTTCTTTCACACTATACGGTTTTGGCCGTACGGCAGAAAACCGAAAGGCGACATTCTTTTAATGGCGTGAAGAACTTGTTGCCGATTCGGATTTTGACCGAACGGTCAAAACCGTATTAATGTGAAGCGAGCGTTACTGTTCTCACTGTATTATTTACTTTAAACCTTGTTTTTTTATTTGTTTGCAAAAAAAATATCTCAATGCCATATTTACTAACTAATAATTTTCAATGTCCATAATGTGTTTTAAAAAAAATAATTTAATTGAATCATCGTCAGTTCCAGAATCCAGTGTGAATCTTGGCCACCGGATCTAGGATGATTCGGTCCTGCCGACTAGATGCTAGGACAATTAGACAGCGGGACAAAAGGATGACAGATATCTAGGTGCCAAACAGATAAATGAAATGAGCGAAAAAACACATGTAGGTATGTTATAGCTTATACCAGCGGTGCCCAACCCGTAGCTTGCAAGTAACTTGTTGCTCGCGTACCGTTTTAATGTGGCTCGCGTATTCATGTCAAAAATCGGCAAAACTCACTGTGGCAAATATTATTTTATTTATTTTAAGAACAAATGTGTTTGTGTGACTTGCGGTTCAGCAGTTGCTATTGGAAAAAAGTGCAACATAGAACAACATTTTACAACAGTTCATAAAAAATATGGTGCTGAATATACTATTAACAGCAGTTTAAGAAAACCTAATGTGAAAGAATTGAAAGCCACATTAGTTGCCCAACAATCTATATTTACTAAGTCCGTAACTAAATCAAGAGCTGCTACAATTGCTTCATTTAAGATTGCACATATACTTGCAATGCACAAAATTTTTTATCTATTGCGGTGATTTTTTTCAAAAAAAATGTCATCGTCCTATGTGTGGCTCGCCTAAAATTTTTAAATTCTTAATTTGCTCGAGATAGACTAAAGGTTGGGCACCACTAGCTTATACTAACAAATAAACACGGAAGTTTAATATTATAAATTATCTACCTATAATAAAGCAAAGTTTCTCGTTGTTGCAAAGACAATGTCAATGGTGTGCTTTTACATTTCAATATTGAACTGAACTGCAGTAAAATTGTGCAACAATATTTACAAAGTGGTACATTGGACCAATTATGGTCGCTTTCATCCTTTCTTCTCACCTATCGTCAAATCCCCAGATATTGTCGCAAGACCAGGCGACCACCAGTCACGGGTCATCAGTCTACCGTGATTAAGATACATTCAATTACATCAAGACAGCCGACGCTCCCAGGCTTGTTAAAGCTAAGACTCCATCCGAGAAGCCGTGTTAACCACAGAGTGACTCATCCAAAATGCATCTGTTCGACCTTCGTTGCGCCAAATCTGATATGGTTTGAACAAACGTCGCGCCTATAATCCATCCTAAGCTTGTCATCATCATTTATCCCAAAACCCAAGTGAAACTGTGAGAGCGACATTTCGAACCGTCCGTTTACCAATGCGTGAGTACGTGAACACCGAACTAGGTCCAACGCGCGCCAGCAAGTGGTCAATATTCTACTGATTGCGCAAACTTATAATATAACAACCGAACTACCTACATGATTGTGCAATATTATTGATGCGCAGTCGTTAATAAATTAAGATTAGCAATTGTATCTGTGGCTTAATCGGTAAAGCTCATCGCACGGATTGCGATGAATGTGTGTTTTAGTTCCATTTGGTACAATTTTTTCTCCCAGTTCTAATAGGTAGGAGAGATCATAATACAAACATGCAGTTTTATGAATGAATCGACTCTTCACACTTATCACCGATCGATCATCGATGTTCGTGATTTGTGAATTTCACTATGGCTTTACCTGACTTTCTGTTTCCCAGTATCCACAACGTATTTGATATTGGGAATTGTGAGCGAGGTTTCGGCGACATTGGTGGCGACGACGCACAGCCTGCATCCCTCGGGGGGCGGCTTAAACACCTTGGCCTGCTCCAGCGGCGGAAGCATCGAGAACAGCGGCAAGACCCACAGCGGCCCGGCCCCGGTGGCCGATCCTGCCATAGCGAGAGCCTCCCATTCTGAAATAAAGAGACAACAAAGAATTATAAATATCAAATCAATAAATTTGAATTTGTGGCAGCATCTACCGAACCAATTATAAACATGACGCCATATCGTGTACAGTTTGGATTCAACCCACATGATTGCATTACATATATTAAATTACAGGAAATGATAATTTTTTATGTCAAATACACATTAAAATGTAAATTAATATTCGATTAAAAATACAAAAACTCCATATTCCGGGGATCAAATCCAACATAACCTATCCATATAATATAGTATTGTACAGTATTTTATTACCACGATGGCCAAGCAGCTAACGCGCGTATAATGTCATGGGTCCCGGGTTCGAATCCTGAACAAATACACATTGTTTTTCAATGTATGTTTGGAGTCCGAGTATAAACCTGTATACAGTACCCAAATACAGTAAAACCTCATTAGTAAGAACACTGATAATTCGAAATTCTCCCGAAAAAAAAGTCCCTTGAACATTATTTTCATATAAAACCATACCTTTAGTTCGAAATGATTTTAGAGTCCCTGGCATATAAAAATATTCAATAAATCGTAATAAAGTACACTATTTCATGAGCCAGTCATTGAAAATTATGACAGACTTTTCTTAAAACAACAAAAATTACTTATTTTATGATGGTAATAAAAAAATAATCCTGACATTTTATGACCCAATTCGGTAATCACATCTATGACCAGAAACGAAATTAATGAAAATCAAAAAAAAAAAAATTTTCAAAATTTTAATATTTTTTCCCCATACATTTCGTAATTCGTAATTCGATTTTTTTCGATTTTCGGTCCCATGGAATTCGTATTAACGAGGTTTTACTGTAATGCTGTTTTATTCTTTCGCAGTAAACGCAGGCATTTTGATTAAAGGTTTCCTTACCATCTTCGTCTTCACTGTTATCCATAATATCACTTTCGTCTCCATCATTCTCTAGTAGATCATCTTGTGCCTCTTCATCAGGCGCATCGAAATCATCCAAGTCGAATTCCGGTAATTTACTGGCCTCCTTTTTCTTATTGTCCCGCGCCAATTTCTTTGCTCTTTTTAAAGTCTGCAGCATCTCCTGTTCCTCATCGCTCCCTTCCCTTTCTTCCGTCGATAACTCATCCATTTTATCACTATTAACGTCATCTTTTATTTCAATAATGTCATTTTTATCATTTATTGTGTGTGTATTTGGAATGGTGTCAGATGTCTTTTGTTTTCGTTTGAATTTGGAATTTAATTTGTCGGCTTCTTCTGTTTCTAATTTTTTATTGTTTCTTCTGTACGGAAAGGCAGCTCTTAATTTTTTTACTAACATATTAACCTGCAATAAACCAAAAAATGTATAATTTTGTTAAATTTAAGAATTAAAATGTGTACTACGATATGTATACAATTTGTACCTCTTGTTGGCCAGTAACAAATATTAATATTCCCCCCTCTGGTAGCTTTGTATGAATTTTGATTGCTTTTGAGAATGCAGCTTTGATATAATCATGTTCTGTTCTTTTATTAAAATGCACAGTCACTGGAAACTGCCTCGCTTCAATCTGCAACATAAAAACCATATTATGTACAAATAAAAAACTAAAAAATAATAAAGATATCCAAAATTAATTGAATGGTACATTTTTACCCCACAATCATGGCGTCAAACCAGCATCAACAGTATGCTACTAAATATTCAGTCATATTAATTAATTCAGGACGATCATCGTATGCATTATTATAAGGCACTATAACCCAGTGTAAGCCCTGGTGACCTCTAACATTGCTCTCCACCATCTCCACTCCTTTGCTTTGGAACACCAATTAGACTGAAGTCTAATTGGTGTTCGTGCAACGAGTCTGAAGGTCCTTTTCAACTCTGTTCAGCAACCGGTGCCATGGTTACCCAGCACTTCGTCAATGTTAAACACTTCAACGCTGAGTCTTTAGAGCACCATAAATTTCACTACATCTAGTTTGCCGTAGACTATGAGATTATATACTGTTCGTGATCGATTCCATTTTCACAGATTTTGCGCTCAAATACTGTCAATTTCTGACAATCAATGGAGCACAAGATCCATGCCTTAGCCCCGTAGGACAGTGTTACAGTCTGTCCATACAAATAGGCCAAAACGAACTGTTTATGACCGTCCCACCTTACGCCGTTTCCGTTTATGACCATTTACTAACTAGTCGAGTATTCATGCAATCACCTTATCCTGCGTGCGAGTTTGTATACAGAACTCGCCTCATGTTCTGTTATGCTTCACTCAAATCATAGTGTTTGAGTATGCTCGTATATTTGGATCAAGTATTCTTTCTACCAAGATCAGAAGAATATTTTCCACTATGGTCACTTTTTGATAAGTTTGATGTCTATGGACGCTTAAATGTCAAACAAAAACGATACACAACATAATTTTCACATTTTGCCGCTAGATACCTCTAGTAGTAATACAATGCCAATGTTGAAAATGAAAGATGTTAAAATCGCTGTCATATTACATACTTATTATTATTTCTTATATTTATTGCTTAATATTACATTATGGCGGGATAATCCGAAAGCCAAATAAACATTATTGAATAAACATAATTATTACAATATATAGGAAATCTCTTGAGAAGTAGGTACATGATTACTATCGCGGAAGGTAGGTACCGAAACAAATAAAAGTAAATGCTTATCGTGGTAGTATACCATGTACTATGCATAAATCGTTTCCAGCACAATCATATGAATTGAGTTATTAAAAAAAAATATATATTAAATAGATTTTCATTCATCTGCGTCTGATATGTATTTATTAATGAAACTTTTGAATTCGAAAGCATTTCGCTTTTATGAAATTTACAGCGTTGAAGATTAGTTTCATCTACGAAAGCAAAGTTTAGTATAAATAAAGCAGTCATGATTAAATAAAATAAAGCACCAATTATAGGATCATTTGTAAAATAGATAATAGCATTAACAATAATCAAAATAATTCACTCAATCATAATGAAACATGGAAGAAAACAAATATGACAATTAACAACAACAATCAGCTGTCAAATTTGGCAATCAGTTCGTTCAACTTATGGTAGAGAGGCATTCGGTGTTCGGGTTCAGCCAAATGCTTATATACAACATTTCCATAAACCCAAATCATACGTTTCGCATGCCATCTGGCTTACAATCGCATTCGAAAACAGTCGATAGAAGGTGTCTTAGCCTTATGAGAGTTTTGTTTAGCCGTATCTTGGTTTTTTTGGATAATTGTTTTATTTATTTATTTAAAAACAAAACATTGTGTACAATTCAAGATAATTTGTTTTAGCATAAAAGCACTTATTAAAGATGATTACTCTGTGTAGAGTATAACGTAGAAAGTATACTATCTCCACCTGTCAACTTGTGATCATACTGTATACCAGGAGTGGCCAAAGCGTCGACTGCGTAACTATTCTTAGTCGCCCGCCTGTCCAACACAGCGTGTGAGACAAGCCGAGCGACAGAGACAACGCGCTACAATCTCGAAGTTAGCCGATTATCGACGACAGTCTCTCTCTAAAACCCGACGGGTAAAACAAGAGTTGACTTGTAGGTAACTCACGTGGCGACCGTAGCGCATAGCGGACGTATTTGTGGCCGTTTCGAGTTTTAGAAGTGACATTCCGCTATAATCGGCTACCTCGACATAAAAAATAATAGTTAATATTATGTATTTACAATAACATTGTTCGCATTAATAATAAGAAAATAAAAGAACATATTGTTTTATTCATGTACCAATTAGTTTGTTGGAAGAAATCATCATTTTCTCTTATTAAAATAACTTGATATTTTTGTACTGTAGTTAATATTTACGATTTGTAAAGCTAATAATAACCATATTGCTTGCGATAATAAAAGTAAAATAAAAGAACATATTGTTTTATTTACATACTATTTTTATATTTGTCTGAAGTCATCATTAATTGACATTATCTATGTTTATTTTCAATTTAGACTTATTTTTGGCTTTAAATTACTACTTTTAATGTTGGTAGACCGCCGCCAATAATTTCAAAAGCAGGTCGCCCATAGTGGTTAAAAGTTTGGCCACCCCTGCTGTATACCGTATTATTATGTTATATATTTTGTTAATTTTACCTTGACAACTGGTGGAGGATACTTAAACAGCCTAGTATTTTCATTGAAGTCTTCTATTCTTAACGTGGCAGACATGATTATGAGACGCAAGGGATCTTTCCGTTTGCAGCGCAGCGGCACGATCCTCGACAGCAGACCGATAAGTATATCAGTGAAGACGCTCCTCTCGTGAGCTTCGTCAATGATTATCACAGAATACTTAGACAGCGTAAAATCTGATTCAACTTCCTTAAGTAAGACACCTGTAATAAAAGAATATGATCATTGTCAAATATACTCATATCTAGTCGACTAATTTTCAACTAACAATAATCACAGATGGATTAATGCGAATGTTTGACAATAGCATATGTATGCTATTGTCAAACTTGTTGTATATCTAATTTCTTCTCTTCACTACTCAAATGAAAATTGACTAGAGACAGCCATCAACAAACCTTCTTAGTATAGACAGAGCCTAAACACAGGAAAGTGAAGACAAAAAATAACTACTAATACTAATGATCAAATTAGCTGCAAATTATTTTGCATTGCAGATTTATTTGTAACAAACTTCACACTGTTATCATTTGCATCTGTCACTTCAGTCAATTCCATGAATATTATTAAATATGCAGATATTGCCAAAGTAAACTGTGAAAATTAATTTGTCATTAAAAGATGGGTGAACGATTATTATCTAGATTGGGGTTAGCAAACCTTTTTACGTACGCGTGCTAAAAAATCTCAAATATTATTTTTTGACTGTCCGACGTGCCGAGCAGTTTTTCATAGGGAAAAAATGAACAAAATAGTTATAACAATTCTATTAAAAAAGTTAAAAAATATAATTAAGTTCTGGAGTATTACTGTAATACTTTGTTTGGTTCTTTACGCACAAATTGACGCCAGAATTGCTCTGATCAGATGAGGCATTCTCTCGCTACAGTGGTTTCAAGCATTGCAAAACGATTGTAATGGTCAAAATCAAAGATTCGCAGCGAGATCAGTGTGATAATATTATGTGTGATGCATAAAACCTAAGGACCGACCTATGCAATTTAAATTAAACAATGCTTATTCTTGAAGAGTATCTGCCTGCTATTTTTTATACAATGCAACACATGAATTTTGTCGTTTCCATTAGTGCATCAATTCGTACATATTATTGGTAAAAATATTATTAAAAACTGAAGAAAATACGCATTGCTATGTTGCCATTATTTTTTAATGTTATATACTTAATGAGTATATTATATTTATTTGTAAAACTTTTTGTAAAAAACAATATTTTTTTAATTACAGTCGAACTTGGTTACTGCGAAGAAGATGATACCAATTGAATTTGCTCGTTATAAGGGTTACTCGTTATATCAGAGAATAGGTATTTTTAAATGAGCGGTCACATAACACAAAAAGTCGCAATTCAAACAAAAATACACAATTTGAATTTTTCCCCGAAACAAGCACGGCATTCATAAACTACAAAAGAAGTTGTTTATTGTAATGAATGCTGGTAGGTACCTAGTGACTTCACAAACCTAGGATTTTTTACATGCAATTTCTTATTATTATTATTTCTTATATTACTTCTCAACATAAAACATTTGCGTGCTGTGCAAAATTATCTCGCATGCCATAGGTTCGCCATCACTGATCTAGATGAACAATCTCAATAAATACCTGTATAAAGTACCAAAACATGCCGCCATCGTTCAATGCGCCAATATACATAATAATATTTTTATGGCTACCAATTCAACCACACTAAAATTATTATCGATTACACTTCTGTCTAGTACAAGGTCTTTGAAGCTGAATATATGACAATCAGACCTTGTAAAAACTCTGTTAAGACACTTCCATCTGGAGTGAATATCAAAAGAAAAAAAACTTATGAACACAATCGTATGACGAGTAGTTATCTTACCATCAGTCATGAACTTAATCCTCGTGTCTTCCGTGACATTTCCTTCGTATCTCATCAAATAAGAGACTTCTCGTGATGTGAGCCCCATTTCCACGGCAACTCGTTCAGACATGGCAACCGCAGCCACCCTCCTCGGCTCGGTGATACCAATCATTTTATTATCCCTCGCATAACCTGCCTCGTAAAGGAACTGGGGGACTTGCGTCGTTTTGCCACTACCTAAAAGAAAAGAATTTGTCAATGATAACTTATACGTACTATAATGTCTTATGACAACAAATTCATTCATCGAAATCATCAACAGTACAATAGCTATGGTTTTAAAGATTTGAATCTTTTGTTAAGAGCATACTTCAGTGAAACGACAAATAATTTTCAACAATAGGTGGCACGTAATTTCGCACACGTTGCCAATCGGAGAGCGATAGTCGATCTGTGAGCACGTCAATTTGTTTTGTGATGGCATCGGAGGAATTAATTCTTAAATCGTGTAAAGATGACTAAAAAACATTACGTGTTTACTCGAAAAACAAAACATGTCAATGAATATATTATTACTAGCTGAGCCAGCTGGCTCTCGCCAGTCTGTCTCGCTAGGTCTTGCAGACAGCTTGGCGTCCTAATGAAATGATATTGGATTTTAATAAAATTGTGAAGTATGCAGAGACGGCGCCGTTTGGCATGTCGCTGATTTGTTACTTTTACAATTTGCAAGTCGTTACTGTCGATATAAATTTAGCGTCATATGTATAGTCTATTATGGATTTTGGCCTTCAGGATGTCATCTGATACCATCCCAGGCTGCTAAACCTAGCATAATACCTGACAATTTGATTGCAATTGAATATAATGTAATAGAAGAAGGTTAGCCATATAAAAAATAAATTTAAACTATTAAGTTATTTTGTTTCATTGTCTAAAAAAATGCTTGCAGCCATAGAATAATATTTAAAAAAAATTAAAATTTGAATTAAAATTTTAGCGATAATATGTTTCACGCTGCGGGACGTTCATATCGAAACAAATGTTGATAAAAGAAGAAACATATAGATCTGAGAGGAAGTAATTATTAGGTTGGAAAAGAATTCGTCCAGCAGTGTATTGATATAAACTGATTATGATAATGGCATTATAAATAGGTAGATTATGTATATTATATAGCGATTATTCATAGGACCAAAAAGAGTAGAATCGGCTTAGAGAAGCCTTCATCCAGCAGTGGATTGACCTGGTCTAATGATGATAACGATGAAATGAATATATTATATTGAAATATTTGATAAATGCAGCAATGTATATATGAAACAGGAATGGAATTAGTTTTGAGAGGCCTTCATCGAGCAGTGGATTGATCCTGGTTCATGATAATAATGACGATATAAATGGGTAGGTAAATTTTAATATCACCAATTTTAATAGATATAGCAGTTCATATGACCAATAGGATTATTGATACAACCTTCATCCAGTAGTGGAATGCGAATAAGCATAGTGATACATATTAATTCTTCTATATAACCACGCGAATGGAAATAATGGATAATACGACGTAGACGACTCATAGTGTGATTAGGGTATGAAATTATCATAATTCACTATTTTATTTGCTTATACGCACGCACGCATGCATTTTACTAATATTATGTAATAAAATATTTACAATATAAAATGAAATAATATTATATACGTTGTGTAATAATTACCTATAGTAAATGTCATTTTTAATAATTTACCTCCCTAAAAATAATTATGTTTACGTTGTCTTTGAATATAAAAGTTCGAATAAAAATATTTTAGTCTATGTTTGTTATTGTGAATTATTGTAAAGCTGATAAAATAAATGACAGTCGGATAAATGTCAAAAAATGCAATTAATAAGATTCTGCGGTACAGTTCTGTTATGAGGTATTCAGAGGAAAACACATTTTGAAAATAGCCGATATGTTAGGTTTGGTTAGGTTAACCTAACAAATAATCCAGTATATCAGCTATTTTCAAAATGTGTTTTTCGCTGTATTCCTCATAACCGAACTGTACCAGTATGGACATAATAGGTTAACCGAGTGGCTAACATCCATTTATCGTAAACATAAAAAAATCTGTAGTAAATGTGCCGCAGAGGTGGACATGAGATTTTACAACTTTCTTTTTAGACCAAACCAAACCTAACCTGGAGAGTGAAAATAGTTAGTTTTAACACCACATTTCATAATTGGGGAAAGAGAATAATTGACCTCAATACTTATAATAAATAAATTTACTTCAGTGGGTCCAATTTCAAACAGTTTGAAAAATGTAACACTGATCGGTACTATCAAACATAATTGAAAAACGTGAGCAGAATAGTGCATAATACTATTATTTTAAATAACTTAATAATTTGAAAGTCAAGACAACGTACCTATCACAAAATATGTTATATATGAAATCCATTACAATTTAAATTCAAATACCATCGTTATACATTAATATATACATATCTACGTACTCACCGTAATTACTATATTACCAGATAAATAGAATTAGGTTGGAGAGAACTTCATCTAACAGTAGATTGATCGAGGATGATGGTGATTATAATAATGATTTGAATAGGTACCTAGGTAAATATTATCACAAATTTGATAACATAATTTGTGTACGAAAGGAATGGAATTACTTTGCTTGAACAGTTTGATGAAGGTTTGGATTGATTCAGGTTTTTGAAACCCACAATGACTGAGTGGCTAACATGTCGGCTTATAATGTCGTGGACCTGACAAATACATAATATATTGTTTTTCACGGTCTAAAAATATAATATCAGATATGAATGTGACCGTAAATAATATACGTCAAGTGTTGCACTAAAATAATGTCATAATGACCAGAAAACCAGAATGATGTTTTAAATCAGGAGCATATGCACTTACCTGTCGTATAACTTCATCAACAGTAGATACACAATAGGTATTTGCTTCACAACTTAAATTAGAATGGTGACGGTGACACATCATAAACATACAGCTGTCAGATTGATGTGACATGGTATACTTCGCCGGTAATATATGAATCTAATATTATAATTTTATATTATCTAATAACAACTTCAAACGATTGAATGTATTATTAGGATAAGTATAGTGTTTTAATATAATATAGGTACACATGTATTAGGTAGTTTTATTTAACCTCTACTGAAAGCGTAATATTATGTTAATTAAGATCGCACCAAATCGCTTGATTGAGAATAATATCCGGATTAAAAATTCACTAAAACATAAACAATTCGCCAAATCACTTGATTGAGAGTAGTATTCGTTTCGAAAAGTCACCAAAACCTAAATAAACATCTCTTGTTTCTAATACAAAGGCATTATTTATCATATTGTCATTACGATTGACGGAGTAGCCGCCATTTTGAAATATAATATTTTCAGTGTTGCAAACACATCGAAAAAATAAATTCCCTAATTAATATGTGTTGTAAAAAAAGTCACGTGCCGATCGAAAATCTATTGTAAAACAGTCAAAATAACCCTAAAAAACCCTAAAACACAACGAAATTTATCAAATTCCATACTTTTATACTTGAATAAAGAACGTTTCTCTACTGAATTTTTCATTTAAACCTATTGGACATGACGAATAAGTCACACAATCGCTCGCAAAAACGGGCACAGCTGTAGGATAATAATATATAGGAGATTATTACTTAAATAACAATAAACATAACATTAAATGGACGCATGTTTTTCTTTTCACTTTTTATGACAAAAATTATGTTTTGTTTGTCACGAGTCGCTTGCACAATCTGCGCGTCACGTAGTCACTATCTTTTTAGACCATGCCTCAGCTGAAGTATAGCCTTAAGCACTGAGGACCATAATATGGTTATGCATGATCATGCATAGTAACATTTATTCAAATAAGTCGGCTTATGCACTAGTCAGCTAATTTTCAGTTAAATAAGAAATAAGAATTAACAGCTAACCAGTGGTGAAGTGATAAATAAAATAGTGCCCGGGTTCCAATTTTTAAACACCTACCATTTTCATATTTCAACAGATTTATTTATTGAAACAGCAGTGACAAAGATCATCGATAGACAAAAAAATCAAAGCAACGGGACGCTAAATATCAATACGTTTTCTTAGGAATTGAATTGACTAATCGCTCCAAATGTATATTTTTTTTGACCATGTCTGATCCTAATAGGATCATATGGGCCTCCACAGAGTGGAGGTTTGTATTAACAGATTTTTGTTTTTACGAGAAATAGTTGTTAGCCACTTCCTCAACCTCACACTCGGATTCCAAACACACACTGAAAAACAATATGTATTTGCCAAACCCAGGATTCGAATCCTGGGACCCACGACATTATAAGCGGACACTTTAGCCGCTCGGCAATCGTGTATATTCACGTATCAAGTGTATATCAAGTATATTCACGCCCAGTTTACTGGTTCTCGATTGTTTCCATGTTTAAAATAACAGTGACACAATTTTCTTTATTCGGGTGACTCAAAAGTATTGCGTTTAACATAATATCGATAAAAACTCTCTGGAGAAGTGCCGACGCACA
Source organism: Rhyacophila brunnea (assembly GCF_057557595.1). Lineage (NCBI taxonomy): Eukaryota > Metazoa > Arthropoda > Insecta > Trichoptera > Rhyacophilidae > Rhyacophila > Rhyacophila brunnea. Next base: position 12,565,378 of record NW_028232893.1, on the reverse strand, counting down.
GACTACACTATGCTACACTACACTACAGGCAACGCATAATGACAAACAGATGACGGTGTAGATGGCACTGTTGATGATGAAACATTGAAACAAAAGTGACATCCGCTGTCAAATAATTTCATTTTGTAAACAGAAATACTTAATAAAGTTTTAGTCAAAAAATATATTGTATTGGGTACCGATTATCTACACAAACACCAACCAAAAGGGAATAAATATTTTTGAAGTATTTGATCGGTTAATCATTAACCGTGTTAAAACCATTAAAGTGTTTCCCAAAGTGTGGTATGCGTATCCCCTGGGGTACGGGAAGAGTTGGTGGGGGTACGCGCTGCAACGGCACAACAAGCATTAATACATCAATACAACATCCATGCTAGAAAGTTTATCACATGCGGAAGAAGAGCAATTGTTGGAATTAGCTTCAGACGGATTATTGAAAAATAAATATAAAGAGTGCTTTAACATCATTCTGGTTGTAGATGCAACATGTGTATCAAGTTTTATCAGAGAAAGTCCTGAAATACATCTTGCCTTTTCCAACTTCATATCTATGTGAAGTTGCTTTTTCAGCATTTATAGATATTAACCCAATGCTTACGGGCCCTTTTGATTAATTTTTTAATTAACGTGTTACAATGCATTTGAAAAGCAATTAGCAAAAACACAATTTTGTGCGGCCCGTAAGCATTGGGTTAAGTCAAAAACAAGGAAAAAGCTTTTGGATGTGGAACCGCATCTCAGATTAAAATTAATCACCAGGGAACCAAATTACGATGATCTGTCGTCTCAACATAAACAATTTCATCCTTCTCATTGATAAAATGAATGTTATTGATAATATAACTTTTATTTATATTTCATTATGAATGAATTTTATTTTTCGTTTATTATTATTTTGTTTATGTACTAAAAAAAGAAAAAATAAATATATTTTGATTGTTGTTAAAGTATACGCATTTTTTTTTTGACGATGGGTAGGTACTCAGTATTACAAAAATTATAGAAGGGGTACACAGGTGTCGAAAGTTTGGGAAACACTGGAGAGTAAAACAAACCGTTAATGGATGGAGAATTTCATGAACATAGAGTATGTTGCCAATAAACAAATAACAAATAATGGTGGGAATATCTTATCCGCAATACATGCATTCACAATAATTAAAACAATGATGAAGTAATCATTAAAATTATTTAAAGATTATGTTATAATTATTCAATTAATATTGTGTAATTCTGGCCATAAAGAAAATTAAAGATATAAATGGATGAACATAATTAACTACACATCAATGCAACTTTACTAACCCTCCCCAACCACCTTGTACGAAAAAGCAAGGGCATGGTTATGTATATAAAAAATAAAAAAATATTGTATACTTTTCATACTTTTACCATTGTATGACGATTGAAAAATATTTTAATAATCAACTGAAAATTGGAGTAATAAAAATTAAAACACTTTTAAATTTAAGGCCAAAATCTCCAACAGTAAGCAGACATTCATAAAAATGAGGTGATATTGATATATTTTGTACTATAAATAATGTAAAGTGAAGATACTTTTTGTTAATTAGGTAAATTGAAGGTAAGATAATAATTACCAGTCTCTCCGGCAATAAGAACTATGGCATTCTCATTAATGCACTCCATAACAGACTGCTCTTCAGCCAATATTGGTAACTTAAGCCTGGCGACTTGAATTTTAGGATCTCGGTCGACTTGAACAAAAACTGTGCCCTTGTGTTCCAGTTTAATTTTACCAACATTAGGCTCTGTTTTGAGTGCATTGTTTTTATTTCTTCTTCTTCTCTTTTTCTTTTCTGAAAACATTGCTTCGGTGATAATTTCGGAATCTTCTTCAACAGGTTTACTTGATGGTATGCCATTGGTTAAAGTAGCTTGAGGCGGTGCTTCTTCATCGGAAGAAACGTCAGCAACTTCGCCATTGGTGACATTTAAATCGGTACCGATAATTGAACCATCATCTTTAGTGTCTTCGATTTCTTCATCGGTGGTTTCAGCATCACTCGATTCAGTGGAAGATTGTTCGAAACCGACAACGTTCAAATCTCTTTTTGCTTTCTTGCTTTTGCTTCCCGATTCCATAGACAGTAATTGTTTACGCTTTTTGGCACCTAAAAGATATAATTTACAAATTAAAACGTGTTGTTATGATATACCATCAAAAATCGTCAGGTGTTAGAATTTAGAACTAAGCTCATCACAGAATAAAAAGTATTGAATAATGTGTCTAATGTAAGCATGTGGCGCCCTCACTCAGCGGACATTTTATACTGGTGGATTTATGGCCCTCACAAGGGGGGGCTGACAGGGCTCTAGCCTGGGGCCCAGATTTAGGGGGTGGCCCAGCATGGCAGGTCAACCAGTCAAGTGAGATAAACACACCACAAATTTGCTCTAATAGTAAAAAAAGTCGCCTGCGGGCGCTATTTCACGAATACAATTTTATTTTATAATTATCTTTAGTGTGTTTTTTGTCTAATAAAAATGACTATTTTACATGGCTACCACAAAAGGGGGTCACAATCAGTGCTTCATAATATGATGCCGAGTACAGACAATTCAAGCGGATTTATTTAAAAATCGCCAAAAACACACGGAATAACCTTTGTTTTACACGGAACCTAGGAGCTCAGCGGAATAACATTTGGGGAACCTTACTGTCGAACATTACTCTGCCCTTAACCTTAGTGATAGATATGGATGTTAGGGCCATGGGTATACATATAAGAGTTATATTTTAATAATGAAAATCAAATAAAGGTTGATCACGGGAGATACGTTTCGGACACAGTTGCGATAAGCGGAATTTAACGATCAACGGGGGATTTGAAAACCAAAACTATTAACAAACTAAAAACTAAACAAAATTAACGTCATAAATAAAATAAAAGTAATATAACTTAACAATAAACTATAAAAATATATTCATTTTCATACATTACTTAATTTATACCCTGCTTCTTTCTCTTTCTTTGTATTTGTATTTTGTAAAATTTGTAGATAACAATCAAATAATTTGATCGTATGCATTCTATCCATTATGATGATTCCAGGCACGTGGCACTAGGGATTGCAAAATCGGTATTCCAGTATTTTTATACTGGTATATTTATCGGGTTACGTCGTTCATTTGTATAATAATTAGTAACCTCAGCCCTAGTGGCGAATATTCCATGAAGGAAAAATAATTATACACTATAAAGTACTTGCCTGTGCCTAATTTTTTGATGTTTATCTACTAAAGAGTAGCTTATACAATAATGAAGAAATATAATTTTGTTGAAACAGTGAGCAACATTTTGCTTCTTACGGGATAAAAGTAAAGAAATTGTAAGTAGTGCAATAAACTAATAAAACATTAGGTATTATCAGTAGGGAACATACACATCTAAGAACACTTCAATCTAAATTTATTGAAAGATCATTCGAAGAAGAAATTACCAATTGTTCAACCACTAGATATATTCTTTAAACATCAGTAACTCTACCGTATTTTACAATATATATAATATAATCTTATAATTTCTAAATTTATAATCTTATAATTTAATTCAATATTTTTAAAGGTTGCATATATGTACATATTTAGATATTTTTGCTATAAAATATTAACATTTTAAAGAGATTTTTATATCTATATTTATTGGTATATACTTCTGTTTTTTTCATATATTTCACGAAGACCGGTATTCAATAGGAAATACTGAGATATTTTATGGTACAGTCGAACTTGGTTATTACGATCACGGAAATAGCGAGATCTCGGATATATTGAGGAATCATTCGTTGACATTTACATGATTTTCTCCATACATCTATTCACTTTTATAACGAGCTACTTCTCGGGTATACTGAGCAAAACTGTTAATGTGTCGATTATTTAAAAACAACATTTTCGACCCTAAGCAATAAAATCCGACCGGGCAGTTAACCAAACCGATGCCACCGGGATCGGATTACGTTTATGACACTAGTTAAGTATCTAAGTAGGTACCTAATTGGTGTTTTTGCCGACAACATTGAAAAAGTATCCAGACATATGGTTGACATTGCATGTAAAAAATCCAATCTTTGTGAAGTCAGTAGGTCAGTAGTAGCCGGCGGCTCTCCACTTTATTACAATAAACAATTTCTTTTGTAGTTTATGAATGCCATGCTTTTTTCGGGGATTTTTACGGTGGTTGTCAGATTTTTTATGTTCTATGCTTAAATAGAATGTGGCGCGAAAAATCTTATATAACGATATAACGAGTAATGCTTATAACTAGCAAATTCAGTCGGTCCCATCTTCCTCGTAATAACTAAGTTCGACTGTATTTTAATTTGGTATTGAAATCCGTACGTGGCACATGCAGGACAAAAAAAATATTATTAAAAGTCACGATATAACAAATTCGCACTTGCCAGGATCGCGATGATTGACGGTTACCTGCATGTATATTACCAAATAATGAGAAATTATTTCTGCGACAAGTATGACACCCGGAGCAACCAATATTTTTAAGGCCACTACTTAATTCATAACTATAGGGCTAAAAATATAAATCAAATACAGTGAACGAGGATACGATTCTACAACTTTCAAGGGACCATAGAAAAAAAACGATAAATGCGGGATATACAAAAAAAAACTCATTTTACTCCTGGATTTTTTCAACACCTTGATTTATTTTCAGTTTCTCAGCTAGAGTTCTAGTTTTCTTCACGGGGGGCATTTTAGTTGCGACTGATAAAAATTGGTGATACGAGATGCGAGGCAAGCCTGAGCATCGACCGACCAGTGCAAACAAAGGTGGAGGAAGGCTCTTAAGATTCGCCATAAATAGTACACATTAAACTTTGTCAGTCATACGTATTTGTTTTTATTGAACTAAGACTACAATTTACAGATGGTGTTGGTTAGTTTTTTAAAATCAATTAAACCCTGTCTAAACCAAACCGTAATAGTTTTGGTAAATTTTGGGCGATATGACAAAATTGTACACATTTCATACTTATTTGACTTTGTTGGATTAAGAATACATATTACACATATTGTTGGTTCATTTTTTTAAATTCATTAAGCCCTGCCTAAACCAAACTATAATAGATAAACAATATTCTTCTATCTATAAAATATCCAAAGTTATGTATGATTTAATTGCATAATTTTAGATATTTTATGGATAGACGAGTATTTTCTGACTATTATTTATGGTTGGTTTCGCAGGGTTTAATTAAATTTTAAAAAGTAACCAACACCATCTGTAAAAAGTCTTATTTCAATGAAAACAAATACGTATGACTGACAAAGTTTAGTGTGCACTATTTATGGCGGATCTTAACAGTCTACCTTCACCATTCGCCACTGCTATATGGTGAGTACAAAACTGGCAAATATTAAAGTTTGTTACTGTTTATCTACTAAATTGACTTTACTTTACAAACATATGAATAATATAATATTTACAATATATTTTAATTAATTACTTAATTTAGGACGAGATGTATAGGTTGCCGACCTTACATTAACCCTTTCGCTGCGAGCCATTTTCGCGGGAATTTATTTTCAGTCAAGTGATCTGTTAAAACGGTCACTACAGCTAAAACAGATCGATTCCAAAATTAAAAAATAGATTACTAGATGAACTATATATCAGTTATTCCAAATGCACCAAGAAATAAACTATATTCGTTACATTCTCACTAAAATAAATCGAAGAAAGTGAAGATGCTAAAAAATATCCAAGCTTTGACCGCGCGTTCAAAATGGCGGCCGTCCACTCTTCACATAGACGGTTTCAACACATACCACCGAGCAATTCGCCGCGTTTGTATTTGTCATACACAGGGCTGTGTTGAGTACATGCTGCCGTAGTTGGTTACGGTCTATGACAGATATATTACTAAATCACTTGTGGAATAATCAGTGGGTTATCGCTTATCGCATTTAGTAAGTCGTAAACTCAAATTTTATTACCGTTTCAAATTCTGAACCTATATTTATTTTCGTCGCCATAAAATAATGTCATCCACTTATTCATTAGGATGTTTTGGAGACTAAAACACTAAAAATAATTACCGCACTGCTAAAATATTATTATAATATAATTTATGAGGCGCCGTCGGCTTTTTCATTGTACAAAGGGCCTGTCGAATAATCGCCAGGCATAATATGAGCATGTGAACAGAGCTAACACAGTTTCGTGGCACATAATAATAAAAATTATTACCCATTATAATAATGTAAATATCAAATATGGAACAACGAACAAAGCCAAACAAATTTACTGGAGAGCTGTGCATCGATAAAATATTTTCCAGCATTATTTCTTCGATAATATTATGTGGTAGTGACATTTTGGTGGGTGAAATAATTATTTCACTTATATTTATAATGACAAAAAATACTAAAAACAAATCTTCAAAATGTTTCTATGGAGATCACAAATCACTAAGAAAAAATACATAACACTAACGTAATTATAATAATTAATTAAAAGGTAAATAAAAATATTATCGATGCACACTTTTCGATGCATGACCAATGTTTTGTTTTGATAACCCTGGTGACGCAACTAGTACACCCGTCTTCGCAATGGCGCGCGATTCAAACGACTGAATAACGAGTGTTCTTTTCAAAAATATATTTCCTTGTGTTTTACTTGACATTTTTATGATCTGTTGCCTGATATGTCTACCTAAAGGTTTGAACTAATTTTTAAAGCATATTATCCACAAGTGTCTCTTCTAGTTTGGTCAAAAATATGAGATAAAGTCTATGGCATGTTTACATGCCATACGCAGTCTAAGGGTTAAATCAAAAGGCTTGCAAGCGTTCGAAATAAGTAAGGATTGACAATACGCAACAAACCCACAAATATATTTTTATTTTTTTTACCTGCGATGGTTTTGATTTTTTGAAAATTTTTGACTTCCACAGGCATAATTTTAGAGGTGTCAACATTGAAGTCCATGTCTTCAACATTCGTAATGCGTAAATTCTTCTTCAATCCCTTTGATTGTACGGCTTGTATGGACGTCATCTGGCTAAGTTCATCTGGATGCGCCTGTACTTTTGCTAACGCTTCTAACAATGCAGCTCTCTGTAAGACAAATAATAGCAAATTGTGTATATAGACCAGAGGTTCTCATGTGCGGCCACCAACATCATTTTCAGTATTTAATTTAATTAACTGGACTAACGTTAAATATGCGTTATTTGAAATGAGTCTTGAGCAACTACTTAAAAACCATTTTAATAATACTTACCACGGTTGAAAAATTTTGGTCGAAGTTATACGTTGACCAAGAATCAAATTCAAAGAATTGGCAACAATTGCTTTATTAATATTGTCGATTTTTCCTACTACTGTATACTGTGAAAGATCATTCAGTGTAATAAAAAACAAATATCGAAGCCAGTTGATAGATGTAAACTTGGAAACACCCATGCTGCTCGCATTGGAAAAGAGGAGTATTGAGGAATTTCCATTAATGTTATTTTTAAATAAATAGATATGTACTAAAATGTTCAAATGTCTTTTATTAAATGGACTTGTATGTAAATAATTTGATCCATTTTTTAGTAAATAAAATTTAGCTTTAATTTTTCAATGACACCAAAAAAGTGAAATTTGGTGCAGCCACCAGACGTTTCCGTAGAACTGTCAGTGTCAATTGTGCGGCCACAGTTAAATTTCACGTAAGAACCACTGATATACACAATATACAGTTTGTACTATAATAGGTTATAGTGCCGCAAATGCCCACATGAGCTTGTATAATTTTTTTTTACGAAAACAGTATTCCATGTACACAATTATATTAAATGCCTTTTTCTGTCGGCGCAGATGCTTTTCCATCCAACAATTTTTAATTTGCTATTTTCATACATTTCGATGCATCATTATCACACACTAAGATTATGTTTAGTTATATTAGGTTGGGTTAGGTTAGTTTGGTCTAAAAAGAAAGCTATAAAAGCTCATGCGGGCATCTGCGGCACTATTTTTCCGACCATGTCCGATCCTAATAAGATCATAAGGGCCTCCACGGAGTGGAGGTTTGTATTGACAGATTTTGTTTTTACGAGAAATGGATGTCAGCCACTTGCTCAACCTATTAGGTCCATACTCTGACTCATACATACATTGAAGAACAATATGTCGCACTCTCACAACTAAACCGCCACAAGTCCAAATTTACGTGTTTTGCGTTAATTACTAAGTTTCATTGTCTATCATTCATAGTATATGTACCGAAAATTTTATATCTCTAAGTCATCAAATTCAAGTCAAAACTTCATTCAATATCTAAACATATTTCAAAGATACAGTACAAAAATGCAAAAGGTAAAAACTTCAAAGCTGATTTTCTCTGTTTGATGATTTTTGGATTGTGGCAGTTTAGTTGCGAAGGTGCGATGTGTACATGCCAGACCCAGGATTCGAACCAGGGACCCACGACGCTATAGGCCGACGCTTCAGCAGCGCGGCAATCGTAATTAGAGGAAGTCATGTGATGATGTAATATACACATTTTCATGGAATTTTAAAATGTCTAATTCACTTAGTTGCCGTCTGATACTTACATTTTCTTTTTTCTGCTTTTTCTCCACGATTTTTTCAAGCTTTTTTCTTTGCTGTTTTGACAGGATCCGTACATTTTTGTCGGAGTCTTTTTTGACTTTCGTATGCCTTTTAGACGACGGAAGAACGATCGCGTTGCTAGCATCGTCGACCCCATATTCTTTAACTGGAAGTTCTATTTGAATCTGAAATTGAAATATAAGCGCTCACCAAATTATGAAATAATACACACACAAGAATGTAACCGTTAATTAAAAACCGTTTTTTTATTTAATGTTTCGCGTAGCAAAGATACAATAATAATCTGATCGAAGTGAAACTACACATTTTTAAATCTAAATGTGTATGAAACAGTTCATAATACAGTATTATATTAAGAATAGCGCTAACCTTCTGGGTCTCTGAATTGTCTACTTTAGTATCATGTAACTGTCTGGCTTTCCAATTAAATCCTTTTTTCCCCATTTTAATGTCAGTCTAATTTACAATTTCAGGTTATATTATACGCATGCTGTCATAAATGTCAAAACACTCAAAACATAACAATGTTACTAGTAAAAAAAATATATGTCTAAAGCAGTGCTGCCATCTTTTTAATACGCGCAGTGCTGCCATCTTTTCAAAGTGGAATTATAGTACAGAGCCTCCAAAATTATAGTATTTGGGGAAAAGTATAGTACGCGTTGTCATCTCTGTTGAAAATGTATAAGTATCTCAGAAAAAAATAACGGAGAATTCGAAAGACTGAGAGATCCCCTTTTATTTTCAAAGTCAAGAGATGTTTTTACGTTTTTCGAGCAATTTTTTTCCAAGCTCTCCAAATTTTCTTATATTGCGAAATTATAGTACTTTGCACCAATTTATCGAACGGAAATTCCGAAATTTTAGTACTTTTTACATATTTTTTCCGATATTCAAAATTATAGTATTTTGGGCGTACTATACCTGTTTTATATCGTACATAGTACGCGGACCAAAATTATAGTACAAATACTATAATTATAGTACGGTTGGCAACACTGAATACGTGGTCCAACTTCCAACAGGGTGTTTTTAACAAGTACCAAATCTGTAAAAATTATAATACTTACTTCTGACATAATAATATTGAAAATAGAGGTTTTTGTTTTTTTAGCAAAAAAATTAAATGAGATTTTATAAATTCCGAGGCGTTTTTTTTTATTTAGGTCTCTTTTCTGATTAAACTGGTGTGTAAAACTCCCACCTCCGCATCTGTTATGTTTATGCAGCCACGTCGATGCGCGGCTGCCTAACTTAACCCTTACTTGTGTCAGATCAAAGGATTTAAGCCCTCATATTGTCCCGAGCAGAGCCGCATAGGACTGGTGATGCAACCTTGCACCGAAGTGCGAATGCATGATGTTAATTTATATGGCAACTATCAAAGTGGCTTTATTTTGAAGAGTCGCAAGGGGAGTCGGGAGTGTCCTGCTCCCCGTATGCTCTGGCGAATTAAAAAAGGCCGCAAAATTGGTCTCGGTTGCCACCATGTCCGCGTGTCCTATTGGGCCCGAATGGGGTCGGACCCGGGCAAACAACTCCGCTCATTCGGGGCCCATAAGTGGACAGTCCCACAGGACGTGCTCTGCGTCCTGCTGGTCGTGTCCACATGAGCAACCCCACCTATATCCTGCCAAGCCAAACCTTTGCAGTTTAGCCGCAAAGTTTCCAAGGCCAGTCATGAATTGACTGGTCCAGTGGGTCGGCATCAGTCTCCTCGTCATGTTTCTCACCGAGACATCTAGAAAGTATAGAAAAGTCTGGCGGCCCTTAGGGGAGGCCACCCATCTCGCCTGCTATGCCGCATATGCGGAAGACCAGCTCAGATACGGTCTTTCTATAGCTGATCTATCGATTATATATTTCTATAGCTGAGAGTTGTATTGATCCTCTTCATAAGGAGAGTGATCGTTCCTCTAATTTGAACGTGCAAGTCGAGGGGAAAGACCCCCATAAGGACCGCCAGGGTATCCGTAGATGTGGCCAATCAGAGCAGCCCTCTGTCCGCTAAGCAGAGCCTTCTTCATAATTGTCAGCGATACTTTGGTGTGCCACAAGCTGGAGGCATAGCCTGCGATGGCCATGAATATAGCCTCGTAGGCGATTCTCAGGTCCCGAGGCTTTAGGCCCCAATTGTTACCCGCCAGGCGAGCAACCTTCTGATAGGCCGAGTTGGCCTTAGCCACAATTACTATAGCATGCTTTAAAAAGGTCTGTGTATCGTCTAGAACGACCCCCAAGTAGGTCACCTCTAAGGGAAAACCTTATAGCAGAGTCGCTGAAGCGCACTGCGGGTGATCGCTTATTTATGTTAATGCTTGAGCTGCCTTTGAGGAGGACAGCTTCCGTTTTGCCAGCTGCAATGCAAGCTTATTAAGCTTACCCCAGTTTAGGATTCTTGATAATGCGTACATAGCTACGTGCTCGAGTGTCGCACGGTTCGACGAGCCAACTAGTAAAAGAAGTTAGTGGGCGTACGCGACGAAGGTGCAGTCCGAAGACAGAGGTAACGTCAAAATATCGTCAAAAAGCGACGCCCACTGCGGACCTGCGGACACCCCATGGTAGTCGCCCTGTTAATCAATTCAGTGCTAGAGTCGTACATAACTTCCCTTTTATTAAAATAGCTTTGCACTAGGGCAAAGAGGTCCCCCGGGATCTGTAGCTTAGACAGAATTAATGGCCACAATGCGGTGTCGAAGGCACCGCGCTATGTCCAAAAATAAGTCTGACACAATGACTCCTTCTGAGTACTCAAAAAATTTCTGTGCAAATCTGATGGCGTCCTCAGTAGACTTGCCGGGTCTGAAGCCAAAATGCCTATCCGAGATAAGGTAAAGTCTCTCAAGGTGGTCCTCCAGCCTTCTGCTGATTAGCCGCCCAATAACTTTCCCAGCATTGGCAGGAGAGTGATTGGAGGGTACGCTTTTGGGTCATGCAGTGGTTGTGTGCTCATCTTAGGTATAATCCTTATGAGACCCTTTTTCCAACAGTCCGGGAAGATGCCCCTGCTCATGCAGTCAGCATACAGTCCGACAATCTCATGGGGCGCTCGAATCTACGCCTTTCTGGCAATCGCATTACTTATCCCATCAGGTCCGGGGGCTTTGCCCGCCCTTAGGCCATCAAAAATTAATCCCACCTCCGACTGGGTAGGCTCAGGAGAATGCTGAGTCTCCAAAGGCAAGATTGCAGATAGTCTTAGTTGGCCGGTTCTGTCATCCTCATGTGCCGTGGGTATGTCCTGTGGAATTAGAGCTTCCAGCAATAGGGATGCAGACTCTGCGCTGTCCATCGCAAAGGTGCCATCGGGGCGCCGCATAGCCGCCATGACTTTACCAGGCCTTCAGCCCAGCTTTATCACGCGGAAAGGCGGCCCCCACGGATTATAGCCCCCCATTTCAGAGACAAATCCCGCCTCTGAAAGAAAAAAAATTCTTGGCTTTATTTAACTTTTTTTTTGAATTTTTCCCTTGCGGATTTATAAGCAATCTCCGTAGGTTCATCATTTCTGGATAAGTCGTTCTAAGATCTTCTAGCTCTTTGCAATTTCCTGTGGGCAATTCTCATGGTCATTCTCAACGGCGTCAATTTTGGTATCCACCATGGATCAAGGTTGGGCGGCCGCAAAGAGGTTCTAGGTACCCAGCGTGGACTCCGCAGTTTGAGTAATGAACGCAGTCAAGTCATTGGCTTTTAGATGGAGATCGTCAGCCAAGATGGCAGAGGCCAGTCCACCAATTTTGAGGTCAAAAGCATCCCAATTGACACCGCTCGTCCGAAAGCGCCTGGGAAGCAGTGCGGTCTCGGTTTGGTTCAAAGGGGCCGCATCTCCCCCAACTCTGAACAAAAATGTGATCAGACAGTGATCGCTAGCCATGTAGACCTGCCAGTCCACGGCGCGTCTGGCAACGCCACTGGATGTCAGAGTGACATCAATGTGTGACTCACCATTTCTGGTGGAGAAAGTGGTCGGCCCGTCAGGATCGTTATCACCGTCAAATTAAAGGCGGCCAAGAGCTCCTCGAGTGGCTCAGGACTGTCCTTGTTAGGTCTGGGCCCAGAGCAAGGACTGGACGTTAACGTCCGCCCCAATAATAAATTACCTGATGGCCTCTGCAAGCGTATAGGATCTTTTCCAGCTGTTTTGTGCAAGACAGTGTAGAAGAGCTGTACTGAAAATACGCAGATATAACTACAATGGAGAGCCCCCTGTTATTAGCAATCTTCGCCACCGCGAAGAGCTCATTGGACCGATGCGAGAGATGCAACACCGTCAGTGCGGTGTCAATTACAAATATACAAGCTAGAGACTTCGGGGTAGCTTGTATGATACGGCCACCGCTTAGGCCCCGATCGGGACCAAAAGCGTATGGCTCTTGTATCATAATTATGTACGTATTCTGATCCCTACAATTGTTACAATAATGTGAATCACAGCACAGAGCGATGTGCTTCGGTCGTAAACTTACAATCAAATAATTCTCTTTTTATCAATCACTGATTATTATTATATCAGCTTATACTTATGTAATAATTAGGCTATTAACTAACTAAGTGAGAACAGATATACCTACAAAGATTATTGTCGCGGCCATTGATCTACAAAGTTAGCTATACCTTGATACCTACCTACATGGAAATTCCTATTAATTCAATTTGTAATATGTAATATCGCCATATGAAAACAAACAACTAAAAAAAGTGTGAACTTTTTTTTCTCGGATCACCTATAGCATACCTAAACTATTATGGTTTATATGCATATTATTAATTAATAATTATACATTGATAGTTTTTCCTAAAACATCTGTTACAATAACAATTATGTCAAATGTCAAAATGTTTACTCTCCATTGTCATCTACCCGGGCCGTAGGTACCGTCGAATGGGGTGGATAGAGACACTTTTTTCCCTTGACGATAATGTATCTGCATACTTATTCCAAATTATATCAACACGATTAGCTTAAAACTTGTTTTTATAGTCCTTCTACATGTTTATGGACATATTTTTCAAATATCCTTTAAGGTTATTAAAGAACAGCCAATTTTGTTCGATGTCTCTATTTAACTTGAATTGGGGTGAATAGAGACGAGAGGGGGGTGAATAGAGACTTGGAAGGTGAATAGAGACAAAATGTATAGGGAGGTAGGTAGATGTAGGTCATTTATAAACATTCATACATTTGAGATTATTAAATCGAATTATAATGTTACAAGTGCAATTTTATAAAACATAATATTTATCAATATATAAAATATATAAGCATTTGGTTTCCTTACACTAACTTTACATACATTTATGGAATTTATAAAATCAAAATATTTATTTTACAATTATTGCACTAGGTTTCTTTTTGAAAGATAATTATCAATCAATTATGAAAATATTATAAAATAGGTAGGTATCTAGTTACATAAAATTAATATTGTGAGTTTATTAGGTAGATGAGTAGGTAACTGAAAATTAAAAATGCTCAAATCTATGGAGTTTAGGTATTAAATGAAATTATTAATTTTACATGTGCACTATTTAAAAAGATATTTATCAATGAATAAAATCATTATTATTTAGTTATTAACATTAATTAGTATTATTGGAAGTTTTCCCAATATAATAGCTTGTACAGCATTCTTCAAAACCTATGGGTTGTGTTTGAGGTGTCTTTTGGTGCTTCGGGGATCTGGTTTAAAACACTTGGCATGTTTATATTGTACAGTGATCTTTCTAAAAAAAGAAAAAGAAGAAATATTATACCAAACATAGTCACTTTTCAAACTATTTAAATTTAAGTTTTCTGTATCATCACTGTCTCTATTCACCCACAGGCTGTCCTTATTCACCCCGTATTGCGTCTCTATTCACCCCTTATGGCGTCTCTATTCACCCCCTTCTCGTCTCTATTCACCCCAAAATATGTGAAAATTTCAAGTTCTGTAAAAAGAGCCCAATAATGCCGAAATTCGATGAAATACTATACAAACTTGTGTTTATAGTATAAAAAACACTTGCAGTAAATGTAAATTATTATGTTAACACAGTTATACTTACGTTTTCTGGAATAATATCAAAGTTTTTGAGCAGTCGAAAAGTAACGATTCACGGACACCGAAGTCTAACGCAGTTGTTTAAATTTTGACAGATTATAGAGTTGCTTTGGTGTTGTCATCCAAAATATGAGATTACCAGCAGTCAAAAAATATTCACATACTCATGATAAATACGTAGGATACTTATTAAAGTTGTGTTGAAATTCATACCATGTTTTTGTCTCTTTTCACCCCACAGTCTCTATTCACCCCAAACGACGGTACTCGTAATATTATTTTGAACCCAAAATATACAATTTGTTTTTCAAAGTAAAAAATATTAGTGCTAGTTAATGACATTCATTATTTAGATAAATTTATATTTCATTTCAGAGTTAAATACATTATTAAGAATACGTAGGTACCAAATAAAACAATTGTATTTATATGAAGCATGTAATGGAGTATAATATGTGGCAATTTTATGATGTTATGTACTTAATCATTTTTTTTGCATGAATATATTCATATAATATACCTATCGTCTATTCAATTCTGAACTAGGAAGGTATCCTAAACGCCAATTTTTCGAAATACGTTTTTTTACATCAATCGATTTTCTATGAAAATTCCTACGTTTATGTATAAACCTAAATGCAATTAATACAGTATTTTCGTAGTTATTTAATAATAATTATCTTTTATCCTAAACGCCAAATACTAATAATTCCTCGTTCAGAAGTATCCTTAACCCCTAAGATAGTCTTGAAATGTTCAAATCTTAAACGCCTAGGACTGTCTTTAATACCTAGTTATTCGTTTTATTACAACACGCGGCGTTTAGTATAGCACGTGAAATTTGCAACTGTAAAACTCAATTGGTATTGAGTTTTACTGTCTATCTTCTAACAAGAAAAGGGAAAAACAATTATCAAGTAATTATGGGTGAAAAATAAAATAAAGAAGGCGTACAATTTCTCGTCAACAGTTCTTTGATGATAAATCTGGGAAAATACATGGTGAAAAAAGAAAATTGCAAGCACCAGACTGTAAGTGCCCTATACTGAAATTCAAATTGTATATCAAGAATACTGGGGTACTGCTGACACCACAAACATTGGATATTAAATTACACGGTACAATTATTAACTGTGTAATTATTTTTCAACATATCTGTGTTTTGTATTTAACAGTTTTATTTAAACAACAATAGTATGTTATTTTATATACTTATTATGAACAATATAAATATAAAAACAAGATTATATTTTTTTATTCCAAGATTTACCCATTTGTAAACATTACATTCGGCGGTCAACGGCCGGTCGGTCCCAAGTGGACACATTGACGCCAGTAGATGTGTTCATAGCAAAAGTTGGGAAATGCCAGCAAGTCCCATGTGCTGGCCTCCCCGCGGCGACCTCCGGGCAATGCAGCGTAAGCTGTAGCTAACAGCAGAGGGCGAAGGGCGAGTGACTGGCGCCATAAAACTGGCCTTCTGGCTAAGGGAAGGAAATCCCCGACAGAAAAACCTGGTCGAGCCGACCTTCAGGGCCCTCGTGGCTCAAGCCTCAGGAGCGCTGGGCTAATCACCTTGCCTCCTTAAACGAAACAGATTAACAAAACACCTACACAGCAGCCTCGGACGACAACCGGCTCTGTAAAATGATGACCTTGCATGGAAATGGACAATGAAACAGGTAGAGTAATCCTCTCTAACAACTCGAGTATGCGCATTATTCACACCTACGGTGTGGACGTCCTAGGGCTGAGCGAAGTGCGCTGGAAAGGAGCCGGGAGAAAGTTGATTGAGGGTTACTCTATTGTGTACTCAGGTCAGGAGCAATACCATCGCCAGGGAGTGGCAGTATTTATGTCAAAGAGAGCGGCCCGTTGCCTCGTGAAATGGGAACCAATCTCGGAGAGACTGATACGTGCCTCCTTCAAGACGCCTGGCAGCTCCTTGACCGTCTTTCAGTGCTACGCCCCCACTGAGGATGCCGACGCGCAGATAAAGGATGCTTTTTAGGATTCTTTCCACGCGGCAGTCTCCACCATCCCCCGAAGAGACCGCGTGATTGTAATGGGGGATTATAATGCGAGAGTAGGAGCAGACCCGGTGCTTGGCCTCACGGTAATGGGACGACACGGCCTCGGTGAGCCCAACGATAATGGTGAGCGGCTCGTAGAATTCGCCACTCTGAACGAGCTCGCAATAGGAGGCACTGTTTTCCCCACAAAGATATTCACAAATATACGTGGACGTCTCCTGATGGACGCACGAGGACGCAGATTGACCACTTCTTGTACAGCTTGAAACACCAAAAGGAACTTCTCGACGTGCGTACTTACAGAGGCGCCGATATCCATAGCAATCATGAGTTACTTATTGGAAACATTCGAGTAAAACTCAGTCGCCAGGCGAGGCCTCCAAAGCGCGAACGAATTGACGTTGAGAAGCTCCGACGCCGAAGAATTCGGACCGACTTCGAAACTGCTGTACGAGATAGTGTAGATCGTATCTACGAGCGGCACAAATCTGAATCCGACCTCATTGAGGCGGACTGGAGCCTCAAAGAGTGCGATTGTGTCATCGGCTCGTACCGTCCTTGGTACCAGAAGGAGTGAGCAGCCAAAGTGGATGTCTGACGAAACGTGGGTTGAAATTGGTGAACGAGCCAGGCTGAAAGCCCTGAGAGACGAGGAGACAGACCCCGACCAAACCGAGGACCGCCGGACTGACTACCAGACCCAAGACAGGGTAGTTAAACGATCCGTGTGATTGGACAAGCGCAATTTTATGAACCGGCCAATTGAAGCGGCAGAGGAGGCAGCAAGCAGAAATGACACCAGAAAACTTTTACGATTCACCCGTGAAGTCTGCGGCAGGCGACCACTGAGCACACACACCACCGGAGCCATCCGTGGTCCCAGTGGAGCAATAGAGTCTGACGCAGAATGCGTCAAGAAGATTTGGAAGAATCATTTCTGCGGATTGCTGAACCGCCCACCCAGTTTGGATCCCTTTGACATATCTGCGGATGCTTTACTTTTGGACATTCCCCGAGCGACCGACATTTCCGATTGCCCGACCACGCACACCGAGATAACATCGACTGTGAAAAGGCTCAAGAACGGAAAGGCACCGGGGGGAGACGGGATTCATCCTGAATTCCTCAAGTACAGCTTGAGCGCAATCCTGCACCCTATGTTTCATCTGATGACAAAGGTGTGGGAAGAAGAGCGCTGCCCAAGGGACTGGGTGAACGGTGAAATCATCACACTTCTTAAAAAAGATGACCCTCTAAGCTGCGACAATTAGCGAGGCATTACGCTACTCAGTGTTCCGGGAAAGATTTTGGCAAACATCATTTTGATGAGAATAAGGGACCACCCAATAATGCACGTCCTCAGGAAAAACCAAGC
The DNA here is from genome assembly GCF_057557595.1 of Rhyacophila brunnea. Classification (NCBI taxonomy): domain Eukaryota; kingdom Metazoa; phylum Arthropoda; class Insecta; order Trichoptera; family Rhyacophilidae; genus Rhyacophila; species Rhyacophila brunnea. Next base: position 12,547,302 of record NW_028232893.1, on the reverse strand, counting down.
CGGGTTTCAACCTGGTCGAGCGTGTGCAGACTAACTCCACAACCTTCGATGTCTTCCCCAGCAGAGTCATGAGCTGAACAGTCCGATGGCTTGCTGCTTTGTGGATTATGAGAAGGCTTTCGACAGTCCGCACCACCGCTCCCTCTTGATAATACTGGGAGCATACGGGATCCCTCCCAAGATAATTGCCATAATCAAAAGCCTGCACGAGAATAGCGAATGCTGTGTCAGAATTGAAGACACTGTCACGGAATGGTTCGGGGTCATGACCGGAGTCAGACAGAGTTGTGTCCTTGCACCGTTTCTCTTTATCATTCTCTTTGACTTCATACTACGGAAGTCAATACCACCCGACCGAGGCATACCTGTTACCCCCACGGTGAAGCTATGCGACCTGGAACACGCCGATGATGCTGTCCTATTCGACAACTCAATGGAGGGCATTCAAAAGACAATCGACAGGTTGCATAACAACTCCTCTAGCGTTGGTTTGAAAATCAACGCGAAGAAAACCAACTTCTTGTGCAATAGCACCTGTCCTGATCCAGATTTCCCTCTGATTAGCGATGGACAAAACATCGAGAGCATCGACAGCTTCAAGTACCTGGGAGTACACATCACGGGAAATGGCATTTTGTAGAAAGAGCTCGCTATCTGAATGGGAATGGCTGGAGCAACATTCAACTCGATGCGAAATGTCTGGGACTCGGTCAAATGCCGCCTATTCGATGCTTGCATTCTGACAGTGCTGCTTTACGGTAGCGAGCAACCGTATACTGAGCTTCAAAAACAGATGTTTGCGACGAATACTGGGTGTGCGGTGGTATGATTTTAGGAGCAACGAGAAGATAAGAGAACGCACCAAGCAGCCTCTCATCACGCTGAAAGTGAAGAGGCGACGTTGGACCTGGCTCGGCCACCTGCTGCGGATGCCAGAAGAGAACTTTAACCTGGCTTGCCTGTTCTTCATGCCAACCGGATTCCGGCGACCTGGAAGGCCGCTAAATACAATCTACATATTAAAGTTAATCCCGCCACGCACCACACCCGGTCTTAATCACGTGGCCCTACATTGGCGATGTGAAGCATCTAGTTAAGTTTTAGGCTGGGAATGCCCTAGGAGGAGATACCCAGGACTAAGGTTGCTACGCTCAGAGTGAGCTCTGACTAAGTTTAAAGTTACTTTCTGATGCAAAGTGCCGGGGAGAGAAGAGCACAGGGAAATTATGAAAATAAAAATGATTCTAGTGTATATAAAATAAAATAATTAAGCTAATCATACGGAGAGCAAAAATTATGTAAAGAGATCTTTACGCCCGCAGTAAGACGCCGCAATTTTTTTAAATGCAAGATAATTGGCCTTAGTAGCAACCAAGTCGGACGGCCCGATGGGCCCAACAGCTGGTTGGGCCGACCTGAGCATCTCCTCCCGTTCGGAGCATATTCTAAGACATTCCCAGAGGATGTGGCTTACAAGTCCAAGCTCAGCTTGCCAGCGAACCCACCGTGTCCAGTCACAAATTGACTGGTGTGATGGTCAGGAGTCAGATATTTGGTTATCTCCAATCGCCATTTAATATTTGGAAAAAACATATATGTGTGCCGGCCCTTGGTTGATTCATCCCACCGTCGCTGCCAGGTCTTCCACGCCGCGTCAAGCGTCATGAGACGTATTGTCCGCTTCAACGAGGTTACTTTTTCAGCAACAAGCCGAGGAGGCGGGGCTAGGTGAAAATCACCAACAACGGTCTCCTCGCCTTTGAAGAGCATCGTTGACGTGCCGCTGACCTGTATGTGCAGATCTTGTGAGAGAATCCCAGCCAGGATCGGGAGCGCGGCCGTAGAAGTTGTTCGGTAGGCCTTGGTTATGGAAAGCAGCGCGCTGCGCTGTCCGCTTAAAAGAGTGCTGCTAAGTTTGACACTTTTCGGGATACGCAAGCACCACGCACTAGCAGCGTAGGCGGCGATCCCCATATAAATGGCGCCATAGGCAATCTTAAGCGCCCTTACTTTTAAGCCCCATCCATCACTAGCCATACGGCCCACCTATGGAAGGCCCTCCCAGCCTTATAGACTTGGGTAAAGGCATGATGATGGAAATTTAACATAGTGTCCATTTGGACGCCCAGGTAGGTGACGATCTTTGACACTTTCACTCTCATGTCACCGAAGCGGACTGTGGGTGGCCGCTTACAGTTCAGTCGTCCCGGTCCTTTCAGGACAATGGCTTCTGTCTTGGAAGGTGCGAAAGATAGTCTGCTTACTTTACCCCACGCCTCAATTGACTTTAAGGCTTCGCCGACGGCACTCTCAATATTCGCCCTGCTGTCGGCCTCCACCAACAGCAGCGCATCGTCAGCGTAGGCGATGACAGTGCAATCGGTTGGAAGCGGGATCCTAAGGAGATCGTCGAAGAGCACGTTCCAGAGGAGGGGCCCGAGGACAGAGCCCTGGGGTCAGCCCATGCTGGTGCGCCTCTCTATTGTGGTAGAACCAACATAAAACTCGATCGATCTATTCGTGAAATAACTCTGAATCGACGAGAACAAATGTCCTGGTAGTCTTTTGAGCCAAAGCTTTTGAAGTATAAGAGACGAGGATGCACTATCAAACGCACCTGCAATGTCCAGGAAAACTCCTAGGACGTATTTACGGAGAGAATTTTCAGCGATGGCAATTACGTTTCTTATGGCGTCTGTCGTTGATTTGCCTCTTCTGAATCCAAATTGTTTATCAGAAAGCGGCGCATGCTCTTCCAGGTGGGCTTCAATCCTGTAGCACAGAAGTTTCTCCAGCACCTTACCGAGAGCCGGCAAGAGTGTTAGAGGACGGTAGGCTTTGGGGCTTGGCGGTTCTCGGCCGCCGGCTTTGGGGATTACCTTCAGTAAGCCCCGCTTCCAGCAGTCGGGGAACGTGCCGCTCTTGATGCAGTCACTGAAAAGTTTGGTAATTTCTGGCGCGGTGATGGCCCATGTGCGTTTGACAAGTATATTGTCAATGCAATCCGGGCCTGGGGCCTTGCCAACAATCAACGTTCTAATGATGCGATTGATCTCCTGTTCAGAGGGCAACGATGAATGGTCCGTGTCGATAGGAAGAGAAGCCTCAAAGTAGACCATACTCATGGTGGCATCGTCCCTGGACTCGTCATCCAGGGGATGAGTGCCTCAAGTAGGACCGCAGCCGTTTCAGACTCGGTACTGGTGTATCCGCCACCCGGTTTCTCGATACCACACAAGAGGCTCGTCGGTCTGAGACCAAGCTTTAATGCACGGTATGGAGGACCCCAAGGGTCCGAACCCCCCTCGATGGTGACGAAGTTCCTCCAGTAGTCCTTCTTGGCTTGAGTAATTGCTTTCTTGTAGTCGTATCGGGCGGACTTAGCCATGGATGCAAGAAGATCAATAGAGGCAGGTGGTTGCTTGAGTCGGCACGCACGTTGATGGACCTTGCGTGCTTTCCTGAAAAAGTCGCGCAGGTTCGAAACTTGCTGCGTCCACCACGGTGACTGGCTGGGTGGCTTGGGCTTGCAGCATCCGAGTGAAGCTTCGGCTGCTCCGGTGATGTCTGCAGTCAGTCGTGAAGCGGCCGAGTTCAGGTCCGGAAAACGGTATCTCGAAGTCCTATCAAGCTTTTTGGAAAGCGCTTTTTCAAACTTTTCCCAATTCCCGTCACGCGTTCTGAAACGCGTGGGCGGGAAAGGGGATACGTCAGAGACGCCATCGTGCGAGGAGTCAGCGGCCAGCTCAAAAGTGATCAACCGATGATCACTCATGGAGGCGCTCGTATGGACCCTCCAGCCCCTGATACGTCTCGCGACTTACTCAGTGGCAAGGGTGATGTCGATGAAAGTGCTTCCGGAGTTTGCATGCGACGTGAAAGTCGGCATGCTATTCGGATCGTTGAGGACGACCAGGTTGTGCTGGTGCACCAGCTCCTTGATGACGTCCGCGTCGCACAAGGGGAGATCCACGGGCGCCCAGAGGGGGGACTGCGAGTTGGCGTCCGCACAGATGCACGACAAGCAGCGATACCACGTGTTCCTTTGTACTCTTAAAGCTGAAATAGGCGGAAATAACCACCACGCTGCCTCCTCCGGGTAAGCTGATGTCTGCACACGCAACCAGCTCAGTCGACAGATGCGAGAGCGACAGCACGCCAAGGCGAGGGTCAAGAGCGAATATACAGGTCTTTGGCTCTGTACAACTGGCGCTGACAACGAGGCCCGCGCACCTAAGTCCCTTTTCAGCGAGCCTGGGGCCCTTTTCAGAACCCCAGTGGTACGGTTCCTGCACCAGCGCCAGCGACATGCCGGTGGCCTGCATAGCCTCAATCAACTCCGCAGAGCCGGCGTTGCTCAAGTTCACGTTCAACTGGGCGAAGGTGATAATCGCGCGGCAGTGTATTCCACCATAGCCCTTTCGCGCAGCTCGGCGTGGAGTCTTGCAGGGCACTCGAGGCTATTGGTGGGATGGTCGGCAAAAGGGCAGACCAAATTGCACCAGGGACGAAAGCCACGAAGTGACATCTGCCGGTCTTCGTGCCAGCTTTGTGGCTGATTCGAATATCCCTGTACGCCGATTCCGGCAGACCAGTCTGCTCCTTGGTGGAGGTGTAGATGGCTTCCCGGAGCTGGGGTTCTGTAAGGGTTGAAGGGAGATTAAAAATAATAACCCGAGGCTGCTTTTTCCTGGCGAGCTCAGCTCTTAGGGCAGCCTCCGAGGTCTCCATGGCCTTAACGAGGGCCGTGGCCTCGATTTCGGAGCGGCGGTGAACAATAATTCCTCCGTTTCTCACGTTTCGGATCCCTGTAATTTGGACCCCGATTGATCTGGGATTAAATGCTTTCTTCAGGAGGTCCTTTGTGGCTTCCGATATTTTTTTCCCCAGAGCCGGTCGGGAAAAATAGAACGCCCGGTCTGGGGGCTAAAGGCAGGGACGGGAAATGGCTGTTGACGGTGGCCGGAGGTGGAGCGAGTATTGTGGAGGCTACAGTGGGAGGGCGGCTTCTTCTGCCGAGGGCTGTGGCCCACGATGTGGGCGCTGGCATCGTTGCGGCGATGGTGGTGTGGAAGTTTGCTGGTGCTGCCGGTTTTTGTGAATGAAGCGTCTTAAGGGTTTTAGTTTGCGTGTGCAGGTCTTTGATAGCCTTCTTTTGCATATTGAGGCCAATTGTCCTGTCCTTTAGTAGCCCCTCTAGGTGTTTAATATTGGCTTCTTGGGCGATGGTCTTTTTTTCAAGTTTCGCCATGGTCATGTTCTGCCTGCCTTGTGCTTCTGAGAGGCTCAATAGGGTGTTATTGATGCGTTCCTTGGCTCCTGCTTGCTTGCCGCGGAAGGCCGCAATTACTTCGTTCATATAGGTGGACACGTCTTGATAGACGGATTCATATAAGTCCGTGTCGACGGCAGTGTATTCCCTAGTTTCCTCATATTCGCTGCCGGAGGACGATGAAGAAGCGTCGTTGTCAGCATGCCGAGGGGTTGGTTGGTGGTTCTTGGATTTTGGTTTTTTGGCTTCGGGTTCCGTGATAGTGTCCGGAGATGTGGCCTTTGATGATGATTTCTTCCCAGGTGACTTAGGCGAGCGCGTCTTATTTTTTGACGATCGTATAGTCGTTAATGGGGCGTGGCCAGATGTGGATGCCGCAAGAGATGGTGTGTTGTGAGGATCAGGACCTTCCCGAGGCGGTGGAGTACGCTCCATGTTAGGCATTTGGGTTAGATAGCAGAATCAATAGTAATCAGTAATCATTTATAAGTTGGGGGTCTTAATACACTAACATATAGTCTACAATCTACAGAGTGTATACGGAGGAGCTACGGGATGCTGGTTTGACCTGGAACGAAGCAAGAAGACTGGCGAGCGACAGGGATTCTTGGAGGCGCCGCGTGGAGTCCATATGCTCCAGCTAAGGGGCGGATATGGCCAAAGAAGAAAGAAGAAGAAGAAACATTATTGTTATTAATCGATTTGTGTTTATTTTTTCAAAATATTATGTGTTTTTTGTATTGCTATTAAAAATAAAATACTTCCATTTTGCATTATTCTTTCTTACCCTCAATCCTTATAAAGTTTTTATTGCGGGAACTTTTCATAATGAAAATACGCTTATCATAAATTGTTTGCAAGCTGAAGTATTGATAAAAAATCCACAATGGGGCGTTTTTATGTCCGATTCCGGCCCATTTCATCTGTCGGCACTTGCCTACAAAACGAGCTTCAGTCTATGATTAAATTTACGTGCCCGTTTGTAGGCACCGTGGAAAGTCTTTGGTGCAAAGAGTTCTAAATAAATTTCAAGTATGTAGAATACGAATGAGTATTACCATTGCCGATGCCGAAAGATGGCGCTGGTTTTACTAGTTATTTTATTTAACATAATGGTAACATTGATGTGGCGTTCAAACTTCAAACTTCAAAACTCAACGATTTGAATTAAGTTGGAGACCGTTTGACGTTTTAATTGTAGTAAATTTTGTTTTAAAACAGATATAAACCCATTAAAAACACCGAATCTTATATAAAACACATTTAAAATGTCTATAGTAGACAGTAGTTCTACCAGCCAATACCCAGAACCGGTTGCCGTGTCAAGAAACATTCCCGAAATCTTCCAAATATTTCACAATGTACAGTTCAATACTATTCAACACAAAAAGTACGTCAAAGAAATGAAGAAGATTTTTCACAAGGTATTAAAAGTATAATAATGATATATTCGATTACAATTATTGTGTATAATATAATTTTATATTGGTTAATATTATAGTAAGTACCTATATTCCATATCGTCATTTTGGTTAAGGTGTTTTTAGATCGAAAATCAGACCACAACCTACTGAAAAACAACCAAAAACCTAACACAACCTCTTATTTTTGGGTTACAGTGGGTTGTCTTAGGTTTTGGTTTGTTTTTTGTACTCAAAAGACCTCGATCACAAGAATAATATGGAGTACCTACAATAAAATTACCTTTATTGTTTGAATGCTGTAATTCCATAAACAATATTATTTATTGCAGATAGACGAAAATGCATTTATGGATAGTTTTACGAATGCTCTGCATTATCTGTTCTTGTTTGGTGATGCAAATGGTAACGTAGACAGGGTTCTTCAGTTCGTTGCCAACTTTTGTGCCGCTCTAAATGATGGAGAGGAATTTCTACACTATATTTTTAATGTGATATTCGATGTAAGTTTCATAGTGGAAAATTTGTTTATTATTGCATTGTTATTATTTGTGCATGTCTCTCAACCTCTTGTTGTTGCTATGTATGTCGCTTCCATTCCCACTTTACTTTAGCCTTAAGGGGCCCGTAAACTTTCTTTTTTTTTTCTTTCGACCATGTCCGATCTTAATAGGATCATATGGGCCTCCACAGAATGGAGGTTTGTATTAACAGATTTTGTTTTTACGAGAAATGGATATCAGCCACTTGCTCAACCTATTAGGTCCGTCCGTGACTCATACACAAATTGAAAAAACATTATGTGTACTTACTAGCCAGACCCATTATTCGAACCTGGGACCCACGCCGATACAGCGCAGACCGACATTTAAGCCGCGCGGCCATCGTGAAAATTATTTAATTGTCCCCAATTCGACTAGCACAATTTTCCATTATTTTAAATAATAATTTATAGCCTAGATTTATGTTCATCAAGTATAGTTTAAATTTCATTTTCCCAACAATGACGAAATCATAGTTTTCTAGTTGTAGTATTGAGGTGACGATATACTAATGGTTTCAGAAAAAATACTCAATAAACAAACAACATTACTAAATGAAACAAAATACAGAATTTGATACTAGATCAAAGAAGCTTAAAGTTTCGTAAACTGGGACCCACGACATAAGCCGATGTGTAAGCTGCTTGGCCATTGCGGCCGTTGAAAAAAAAATTTTTTTTTACAGTGGGTCAAAAACAGTTTTTTGAATAACTCAAAAAAATTGATTCTGAGACAAAAACAGAAACAAAAACAAACTCTACGACTTTCCTAGAAGTTTTCGTTATGTACAATGGTGTACAAAACTTCCATTCTTCTCAGAACAAATCCACACTATTTGGGATGTAGAGTGTCAAACATATTTTTTTAACGTGGTGTCCCCAGTTGTAGACTTAATTCTACAATTCTACCATTCTTCTTATTCGTCAATCTCTTCAAAATCCATGATTTCTGTGTCATTCTATTCAATTACCATAGCTTCCGCTAAGAAATATGCCCAATCTATAATACCTTCCTAGATGTCGCCATTGCTTTATTTTGTTTTAGCAAATGTTCTATTGTTGAAGATTGGCCATGACAATTATCACAAAGTCATGAATGATTGAAACCAATTTTCCTGCAGCCACAGTTTAATCTGCAGTCTTTGGAGCAATTGTATAAAATCGTGTCCAACAGAGTATCTGGAGCAGGTGGTAACAGAGTTTGAACTCAATTGTCTCAACCTCACCCCCAATTTTTGTTGGCTAGCCTTTTTTTTCATTGGTTAATGCACCATAGATATTTGATAGATAGATGACGCATTGATTTAGCAAAAATAAAATTATTGATTTATCTCATTCTGTACAGCCCCATTCATACATCATGAATAGGGATTCCAATCCCGAGCCATTTTCGATACCTATGAATCCCGGGATTGATAAACATAATCCCGAAACTTTCAGGATTGATTTTTTTTATCAATTTTTATGGAAAATAAAATAAAAACGAAAATATAACAGAAAAAATACTTTTAATAACAAATAACTACATTAGAAATAAACTGAGTTTGAATGAAGTTTGATTTATACCCATGTGTAAGTTGCCGATTTATTTTATTTTTTCACATAAATTAATAAATATGAGAAAGATTGGAAAAAAACAATGCTTCGCACTATTAACAAAGTAATTCTACCATGATCTCATACGTTTTACGGCAGTTTCATATTTGGCTGACTAATTAGATTTATGAAGTGGAAAGCCCATAAGTACACCATGATTTGCTTTACTATTTTAAATCTTCCTAACCCATTCATTAAGTCTTTACTATCAGAAACAGCAATCTCATATTAAATTCACATTATTATTTATATTAAAATATTATTTACTCCATTAAACTTGTGTATTTCCAAGATTGAACGTATACAATATTAACAATAAATGTCTTAAATAGTGTAAATTATACTAGATTTATTTTTGACCGATTTTATCAATGTTATTTGTAAATATAAAAATTTTATATAAACAATGGAGAAAATGCCAATCCTGGGATTGTCAAATTGTAATCCCGAAATTCCGGGATCAGAATTTTGGCTCGGGATTGGATTCCCTAATCATGAATCGAAAGAATGTTTCACATACTTACCTACGAACATAAAGGTACACATTGGATTCAACAATTATCATATAATAAATAGTTTACATTGCAATAAGTGATGATTTATTTTATAAAATTATGAGGAGTGCAGTGCGCATGAATGTTATTAGAGCAACCACCACTGCTCCCATCTATTATAGTAGTCCAATCTCTTGAGCAATGATTGTATTATAAATTATTTTTCTTCCACCTGCAGTGTGTCGCAGTCTCAGGCCACGGAGTGAGACAACGCTCCTGCCAGTTGCTCGGTTTGATATTAGGTGCACTCGGAGAGGAAGCCTCACTCGACGATGACCTCTGCGATAAGATACTCGCTTCACAGCTGGAGAGACTTCAAGTGAATATACTCAATCATAATATTATTAAAATCTCCTGATTCTTTGCCCGGTGGTGTAGTAGAACCGGAGTGTGCCAGGTCAGCGCTCTGGAACTTCTTCAAACAAATATTCCTTGTCGATATTATGTAACACAATATATTTTTAATTTTAATATGAGAAACGATTAGTCAGTCTAATTAAGAACTTTTAAAATGTTTGACAGAATATGTCAAGGAAACATAAAGAAAAATAACTCTTTGGTATTACATTTACACTGACGTTGTGTAATACCCGGGAGTTTTTTTTTATAAAGACTAAAGTTTTTCACTATGAGTGCAGATCCTAAAGACTTTACCTATAACACATAAAACGTAAATATAATATAATGTCAATTATTTTCTACAATTATCATCGATCTACAATCTATAAATGAAACAATTGGTTTAGGATCATATGGAAAAAACATTCTTGATCAAATATTTTGCGAATATTGCGTCAGTGTTTGTTACGGATCTCAAGGTTGATTTTCTTGGATCATAATTGATGCATAGGTAAACAATCACAGCGAACACGCAACAATGTATCGGAAAAATGATGTATCTACTAGTGGGGTGCTAAATTCATTTGTCTCACTTTTTTTTTTACAGTAGTCCGGAGGTTACGCTCAGCCACAAGTACTAATGTTTATGCTAGGCATTTATAGTGGGCGGCGAGCTGTAAACCTTATGCGCTAAACGAGGGTGAAATGTATTGCGCTCTTTTTCTGGAAAAGATTGACGACCTCTGCATTCTACAGTATTCTAGCATGATTCTAGCCTAGTCTAGCTGTGAAGACTTTTATTTAGATTGGTATTGCCCTAAGTCGTCTAATTCGCATAGCAATAGAGTGCCTGCATTAGATTCAGCAATGAGACTAGGTAGCCCCAGATCGACGGAGGTACATATTGCATATTATTTACATGGCTGTATTTTTTTTTAACCCAGGATGTGCGAAAGACTGTCAGATGCCGAGCCGTGCTCGCCCTGCAGCGATTGCAGAATCCCATGGACGACGACGACCCCGTCACCCGATCTTACACCTTCCACATGAGATCTGATCCTAGTGCGGCTGTCAGACGGTTAAACATGATATATTGTATTTGAGTTAATAATAAACTTAAAATTAAGGTATTTCAAAAGTAAAATCGTCTGGGAAAAGAACATGGCCAATCCGGGACAACATATCAGGGAAGACTGAAGAGCTCGGTAAAATAGTAGAGGCGATATGACAGCGGGTCATAGCCAATGCCTCGGTAAAGTTATAAAAAAGAAGTAGTTACCTACATCAGTTATTCACTATCTATTCTGGCTGTAATTTCCAGCAACAATATAAGGCCAACAAAAAAAATCACCGTATTAGAACTGTGTCGCTGAGTTTCAAAACCCGCTATAACACTTTTTCATTATGTTGAGAAAATCAATAAAAACTTTTTGAACTAAAAAGGTTTTTGATTGTTTCAGTAGTGTTATAGCGGGTATTGATAGACGCATTGATTTTGTTTCATAAATGACAGTTATCGTAGCAGATAAAATTTTCATGTAGAGATTTTAATGACGAATCCATCGATATTATTTCAAAAATGTGTTATAGCGGGTTTTGAAACTCAGCGACACAACTGTAGTAAGATGGCAACACAATATGACACGTCTGTTTTTTTGGCAAATTGAGTTATGTATACCTTCAGACTCGTCTCAGTGAGATCTACAAGATATCGAAATATGGTATGTATGGCTAGGTCTTATAGGTTGGGAGAAATAAACTTTCATTGTTTGAATATATTTTGAAGTTTAAAATTGTTCTCCTGAACAATTTAGAAAAACGGACATATTATCGTGGTTTGCCACCTTATTACAGAGATATACATCCAGGTGTGTTCAATATAAATGCTATATTCTTAAATATGTAGATATGTATAAAAGCCAATATCAATTTCTTTTAGGGCTGTAATTTTGGCGATCGCAAAAAACTCACGAAATCTGCTATACGTATTTGAGCGTCTGTGTGATGTTGACGAATCAGTTCGCAAAGCCGCGTTTCTGTACGTCTCCTCTATCAATGTGACGCAGCTCAAAGTGCGACAGAGAGTGCATATTTTGAAGGTCAGTAAATATTTTCCACCCTATTTTTTCATTCACTACTGCGGCCGGACAAGATATAAGATGGGAATTGGTGACGCACACTTTGGGTACTGTCAAATGGGGTTATTCCGCCTACCAAGTATAATTCCGCGTAATAAAAAATATTTTGTTTGTATGGTCTCTACTTATTTTTACACTCGGGTAGACAAAATATTTCTTTATAACCTTATTCTCAATAAATTGTCAGTTAGTCACATTGTTCCTTTTAAAGATCTATAACTTGACATTAGTTAATATAAAACTTGACTTTTGTAAATGGTGTGTGCATATGCAGTATACATATACCTATACCAGAAATACAGAAGGTACGATATTGATATTTTTACTCTACATTCCATAATATGTTATCAATTAGAATGCATAGCTATATTTAAATAATGAATTTTAAAGACTTCAAATACGCCAGACGGACTGGTACCGAAGAGCGACATGAAGTTTTGGGGTTATTCCACCTAGGTTATGGTTTTCAAAACACTTTTTAATAGTATTATTTTTTTGATATCAATAAATTGTCTATTATTTATTAGTGGAACGCCAAAACAGGTATAACAAAAGGATTATTATTATTTGTTTGTTAATAAACTAATTTGATAGAAGCATGATGAAATTGATCTTGGCGTCTTATAAAATTGTGTAAAAAGTAATATAATATAAAAATACACGTAAGGATAATAATTGTGTTGGTATCTACTTTGTCATTCGATGTAAGAGGCTTCATTAAATCAGTTTTTGTATTCAGTTACAAAGATACTTATTGTTATATTTTTTTCAAAATAACAAAAAATTAAGCATAAAAAACAATAATTTCATACATTATATTCCTACCTAATTAATATGCACATTAATTTATTAGAACATATCATAATTATGAACATAGTTTATGTACAAAAAATAATTAATTATAGTTTTTCCACATCCCTAAGTTCAATCTTCAAAATGTATGCACGTGTCAGTGAAACAGGGGTAATACCGCCTAGAAAATTTTGACGTTGCAAAAACACACAAAAAAGATGAATGTAGATGGGTTATGGTATTTAACATGTTTGCAGCATGTGTTATGAGCATTATTCTACTACATTGCTGTGACCTCGTAACAGTGATAATGACTTAGACAGATTTTTTTAAAAGTAGGCGGAATAACCCCTACATGTTTGTATCAGTAAAATCAATATATTAGAATTTAGATAAATAATATTAACTATTTTTAATAATTGCACTATATATAACCATAAAAACCACATAACAATGGATACATAGTATAAAAAAAATCAAAAAATACAAATTAACGACACCGTAGAAAAACCAGGCGGAATAACCCCATTTGATGGTACCACTAGCCAAAGCCGCAATATGACGAGAAGACAGGCTAGACCATGGCCTGAACAAAAACGAACCATAAGTGCGAGTGAGTAAACATTCGGCACGCTTATATCTCCGCACTATGCGTTAGAGTAAGATGGAATTTCTACGACTGAATTAAATAATTTATGTGAATGTCGCCGGTAAATATGGATTTGACTGTTTACATTCATTTAAAAACTGCAAGCATGTGTTGCTGAAACTTATTGTTTTTGTGTTAAATATAAAGTTAGTGGTAATTATCTTTAGTTATTTTAGTAGAACATAATATGGTTAATTGTGTTGTGTTTAATTTGGTAGCTGTACTGAGAAGCAACACGATGGTATAACGTTTCATAGTTAAGTTGATAATAATAAAATTGATGTTTTACTGTGCGTTATACGCAAGAAACACGGCTTCATTTTACCGAAAAATAGGTGCTCTCTATATATCATTACGCTGAGGCCTAGACAGATAATTATTATTGTGTAACAGTATTTCTGTTCCTTTTTTCTTTGACAAATTGCTGCCATGTATATTATAATATTATATACTCATATATATATATATATACATAATTTGATAAAAACATCGCTTAATTTTTAAATGTCTTAAAACGTCATATCAATATCCATGCATAGTTATGGGGTACTGCTGTTGTTACAGGTAGGGTTAATTGAGCGGAGTCCTCGGGTGAGGCGTGTGGTGGAAACTGCGCTTCTCCCCGCTTGGTTGGGAGCTTACCAAGGGAGTGTTCTGGAACTTCTCGCAGCAGTCAGATTGGATAACATACAAGGTGCCAAAGACTCCGCTATCGTCGCCGGGAATCTGCTGCAGTCTTTGTTTAAGTGAGTGATGTTGAATTGATGGCACAAATCTCGAAGCAAAGACATTGAAGAGAGATTCTAAATATATGAAAATTAAACTGAAAAATACTAAGGCTATACTGTTGGGTTACATGTAAATTGAACGTAGTTATGCAGAATGTAGCCAGTCCACAATAATATCGAGCTGAGATAATGGCACTTTAGTAACAACATGATTATTAAAAATGTATGTAAATATGTCAAATTGTAAATAGTATTTTATTTCAAGAATACATTTTTTGCGGCTTGGTTATTTTCAGCAGAATGTAGAGAAAACCTTCTCGCATCTGATCTATATCAAATCTCATTTTTTTATTTTTTGTGGACTGGCTAATTTCTGCATAACTATGTCCAATTGTACGTATTACGTTTCACCGTAGCACAGTTCGCCGTGAGCTTTCTTATCAGAAAGAAATGACCGTATACTATACGGTTATCTCTATTTTCATAGTCGATTTTGGCAAAATTCATGAATTCAAGAATGAAAACCTAACCTATCCTAACAAATAATCCAGTATATCGGCTATTTTGAAAATTTGTTTGCCGCTGGCTTCCTGTAAACCGACAAGAAAATTGTTTTATTTAGACATGCATTTTATCTCTGTACTATACGACCCAAAGAGCTTGGACGGTCTTTAATATATGACCATATATTTCCGATACAATACGATCACGGTGAAGTGTGATACGGTGAACTGCAGACGTACAAATTTCCGGACACGATACTATTGTACTTGATCCGATTTAGGATGACATTCAGCTGGAATAAAGATGCTGTCCTGCTTTGCCATTTTGCTCAAGCAATGGCCAAGAATTTAGTACAGTAACACGTGGTATCTAATATCAACATTGGTCAGTATGATGTAACATTTCACAAATGTGGTTTTTTTTTAATTCAAACAGCTTTTATTTTGCATTTGTAGCATTCTTATGGTTGTGTTCTGATAGCGTCATCAATTAACAAGTTATTAAAGGACAGTATCGTGAATTCGTAGTTAAACTACGTGATTGACTAATTTATGATAACATGATATCTAAGATATGTCGATACAATTTTACATACGTCAAAAGACTGAAACTGTAGCTAACTGATTTCTTACAGTGGATATACTATCGCGATTAAATTAGCAGCAAGTCATTTTCCATTGCAGATTCATTTGTAGCAAATTTTACACTTACAGCCGGCATGTTTCATAAACCGCAAGCATTTCAACACAATTGTAGATTCATTCAAAGACACAATTCCATAGATTAGTCAAAATTGAGATAATGGTGACATTTTTTTCTACCGGCAGCGCTCCACAATAATAAAATGTTGATCAGTTCTTAACGGCGATAAATTCATGTGAAAAGAGAGTTTCAAAATCACGATGAATTCCTATCGGCGATAAGTCCACGGTGCGGTTTGTTCCAAAAGCTGATAAGTCCATGCGACCTTGTAGACAGCCAATCGAGCATTTGCAAAAATCAACATGGCTGTTGTAGCAGTTCGCGTTATCAAAAGTGGCTCAAGTTTTTTTAGTAGAAATACAACGAAATAATGTCTGATCTTACCCAGAATGTTGCTAAAGTGGAAGGAAATACATCAAGGAAACGAGCCATCAATTAAGAATTATAGAAAAAGAATGTGGATCATCGGGAAAGGTATTTAAAATACGACTATTTTGCATTAAATGTTGGCAAATACTGGGTGATTGAGAATTTCTCTCGAATTAAACAATTGTTTTTATTTTAGTTATTTCCGTACTTTTTTGTAATTGTTCTACCTGAACAAAATAAAATCTGTGTGATTGTAAACTTCCCTCGTTTTAAATAATAGTTTTTTAATAAGATTTTTTTATAATTTTTTTTTCTGTTAAAAATTACTCTAACTACGTTTATTTAATAAAAAATATTGTGATTGATCGTAAATAAATGTCATTATTATACATAATAGGTACATTTGTGTAAAAGTGCATGTTGTTTTTTCAATGTATGCTTGATTCAGTGCAAGGTCCCAATGGGTTGGGCGAATGGCTAATAACCATTCCTCGAAAAAAGGGTCTGTTAATATAACCTTCACTCTGTGGAGGTTCATATGCTCTGCTTAGGAGCGAAGACGGTAATTAACTTCTTTTTTACATTTGTGTATCTTTTTCTACTATCACTTACCTAAAAAACCTTTTAAAGTTACCTAACCATGTTAATATTTTTTTGATTTAATTTTAATAATCACTTGTTTATTAGATGAAGAGAAGACAAAACTTATGTTCGATTCGTTCTAATGTATTAGGTTTTATGATTATAAATAAATTTTAAAAAATACGATTTTTATTTTACTGACAATAATTCTCACATCACCAATGATTGAAAGCATTCTGACAAATTATTTTTGTATTCATTGAAATAATAATTGTTTTTTATTTACCCTATACTTGTCAACCACTTATCGCTAGTGTTGAGAAACAAAGACCGATAAGTCACACTTACTGGGTTCCTAAATATGATAAATTTGACAGTTAGTTTCAAATGCCGATAAGTCCATCACTTTTTTGTCAATTTTTCCTTTACTGCTACGAAAATGATTAATTTTATTGTGAATATTTGTATAAAAACAACAAACCATCATAAAATAAATTCAATCATTGGTTTTCATAAGAAGAAGTAGTATTAAATGAAAATATTTAGTTTGCCAACATTTTATCAAAGTGGACTTATCGTATATAGGAACTATACGACTCATTTAATGTGCAGATTTCTCAAAATAAGCCCTACAACTCAATGTGTATACATGGCATTGTTTTATTATGTAATTTGAAACATTGTTGACTTGTACCGAAACCAAAACATTCACATGATAATACAAGTTTTGAATATGTCAAAACGACTTTACCTTTTCCTAAAAGGAAACTTCAGTGAAACACAAAAAAATCACAGAATTCGACAACAAACATTTTATGATTAAAACAAATTTTACTTTTCAAGTGTTTATAATCTACAGGGGATGAAAAACATATGCATTTACACTGACAAATAAGTGTGGATATGTTTAGGCAATTTTTTATTGTTTACTCTGAGGATTTTTAAAATCTAATACCAACATTAAATTCCAGATTTCTTATTAAATTTATTTTCTGGAATACCCAGTCCCTTTTTGGAGAAATTAAGCCACCCGTCGACATCTTTTATTTTTCGTTTTAGTTGATGTAAAACTTATAACATTGGCATGATGAATGTTACGGGTTGTTTGCATATTTAAATTATATCGGCAGACATCAACCAATGGCGGAACTCCTGGAGTGGCTGCCTGTGAACACTGATTTGAAACTGATTCCCGCCGCTCAGCTGACAAAGGAGTCAGCGTGGTACTGGCGACACCTCGTCAAGCACCTCCACTCCATTGAAGACACTGAGCATCTCGATCAGGTGCTGCCTGAGCTTGTGATATTCTCCGATTACGTCAGAACGTAAGGAAAACTTCATTGTCAAATCCATAGAGGTATTAAATAAAAAGAGGGGCAAGTAGTCAGCTTTCTCATACAACTGAATGAAGCAGGCCAACAATAGCCGACAACTTTCGAGAAATAGCGATGCGATAAAAAAAAATTCAGGGCATGACAGAGGATTTAATTTGGTCATTATAATGTACCCATATAATATAATGTTAACGTGGAAATTTTGCCGCAACTTGATTACTAGCCCGCCTCACCATACTTTTTCACCATACCTGCCTGCTTCACCATACTTTCATATAACCTGCCGCCCTAGGTCAAATCTTTAACATTGTAAGTTCAAAAAATCCTACGAGTCTAAGGCTTTGTGTCAGTTACATTTAATTTCTCGTTCCAATTAACCAAGTCATTCGAATTACAAAGAACAAAATTTCTTCTCGAAATATGTTCACAAAGAAGTCTCCGTCTTGTCATTGACTGGATGGAAACGTAACTTGTTAGCCATGACATGATGAATCCATTAGTCATATGCCATATGACTAATGGAGTATTACTTACGGATGGCCCCGACTCATGTTTTTCAAGTCAGTCGTACATGAACGACGCATGTTGACTATGAGTGTCACCCATCTTCCGATATGAGCTTGTACATTTCTAACTTTTAAAATTTCCATGTTTCCGCTGCAATGGTTGTATGTATATTTCTGTTTCATAAAGTCTCTTAGAATCTCCGTGTCCTGACGCCTTAGAGAAACCGGTGGAATACAGCCGGAGGCAGTACGTTCTTCAAGAGCTGATAAGCATTTTCCCTGTTTATGACATGGCCGACGAAGTGGGACGTGCCAGTCTTCAGACTTTGATTTATGAGACACTTAAAGGTAATCTATATTTAAAAAACAATAATCTATATTTTTTTTCTATAAAACCGTATCTTTAATTCGAATTTCGTCCTGGCATATAAATATATTCAATAAATCCAATGCCAATCAATTGTGTTGATAAATTGGAAAATTTTTTTTTTTATATTTTTTTATAATTCTAGCTCAACAAACACATGGTAGTAAATACCTACCTACATTACGTGGTAACCTCATTTAATAGATTAAGAACGCATGGTATTTGCACAGATTTTAATTTGAAAGAATTGTATCGGAAGTTTGGAAGGCACATCTATGATCGTAAACAAAATTAATGAAAATAAAAAAATTCAAAATTTTTGTATTTTGTATTTCGTCATTCGAATTTTTTTTCGATTTTCGGTGCCGTGGGATTCATATTACTGTAATATTAATATTTTTCAAATAGCAGCAAATAGATATCTCAAAACTATACTTTTGGAGTATGTCTCTCAATTTTTAAATAATTTTCCTTGGTTTTCTATCGTAGCTAAAAACGGTCATCTGGAGCCAGAAGTGGTTCATGCCATAGCGAGGACCATTGACCTAGTAATCCAGGATCCAAAGAAAAGGATTGAATTTGTTGCCGGGATCATTTCAGATATTCACGAACCTGCAGAAGTCGATTTGACCACCCCAGCCACTCCACTCGAGTCCACTGAGACAAAAATCTTGGTATATATAATATTTTTTTATGACAAATAAATTTTGTCCTTTCTTGGCTGGGTATGATAATAATAATGATATTAGTACTTATGAATAGGTCCTTACTCATGTCAACGTAGGTCGTAGACTAATATTGTAGAATTAAGAAAATTGATGGTGTTTTAAAATTTAATTAAACTGTCAAATTAATAAAATTTCAATTTTATGTATTTTTAAAGATATAATTTTTTTTGAAATGATCTAATTTTTGATTATTTGTTTGAAGTCTTTTAATGAAAAGCCTTCAACTTTAGTGCAATCTGCCGATTTGTAGACTTTGGCTTACCGTGTTTGTTTTTTGTTGTACAATTTTATTGATTTGTACTATCACAGTTTTTCATTAAAAATTAACCGGATTCAGTCTACTGCCAAATTACTGTTGGGAATACTTAATAAAGGTTGGGAATCACTGATTTTACACGCGCGTTAACATCATTTTACTCCCTACTTCAATTATAGTTTGTCAATTTATGGCTACGGCCGTATGTTGTAGCTTAAACACTGGGGAATGCCAAAAGAAATGGCGTATTTCAAAAAAACACTACCTTATTCTTAGGTCAATAATTATTATAAAGCAATCATTATTCGTAGGATGTTTATCACACTTAAATGGTCAAAGACATAGCTTATAATAATTAGTATCTTTAAAATTATCTTCAAATGTGTGAACCTTGCCCATTTTTTGAATAATAAAATGCCTAATTCTTGTCAAATTTGGAATCACAGAGATTATCAATATAATTTTTTATCGTAAATATTTCACTATAATAATGTCGATATAAATTATACTGATGGTTTTATAAATGCGTTTAAAAATTAATAAATGTAAAAAATCTTAATACCACTGCACACTTATGTACTGAAATATGACTATATTCTAAAACATTAGAGCAAGATTTTTAAAATAATACTATTTTATGTAATAAAAATACTTCATGCAGTCATCAAGTATTTAAAATAAATATAACGGATAATAAGGCTTCAAAATTATATAATTATCTACAATGTTTAAGGTATGTTCAGGATCATGCTTTGAAAATAGAAAAAACCTCCATTTTGACCCACGCTGAGCACGTCCGCCCTTAAATAGAACTACAAAGTGTGAAACATTTTTTTATTTATAATTTATTTATCAAATTCTCTAGTGAAATCTATTCTTACTTACTAACAGAAAAAAATAAACATCGTATAGTGTCAAGGTATTCAAGAATTATTCAATTCACGAAATTGCACGAGAATTCTACAAAATAATCCGGTACAGTATCGAGGCCTACTGATAAGGGAATGGAGTATAATTTGAAAAAATATGTTTCATAACACTCTACACATAAGTCTATATCAAAATGTAAAATTATATATTTTTCACATACCCAAAAGAACAGTGGACATTCCTTGTTTGTTCTGTCATGTTCATAAAAATCACAATATTCATAATCAGTGGCAGCCAGCCGGTGATTTTTTGGATTGTAATTTTTGAGGGTGCGCTGGAAACTTACCTTATTGAAAAATGAAATCAATTCACCGTTGTGTTTGATTCGACAAAATGACATTTTTTCTTTTTAACCTTTGAATATAATCTATTAATAAAATATATTTTTACAGAAAGCTCACCTCCGAGTGTCCCTGAACGAAGCCCAAGAAGAGCAGTTGGATGCGGTCCGCGAGCAAAACTTTGTGCTGGCAGCCGCCTGCAAGGAGAAGGTGGATTCCATCCAAAAGAAACTCAACGAACTCAACGCTAACATCAATCTGCCCAAGGAGACAATTCCGCCGCCGGAACCAGTGAGTCTAATTCTTTAAGGGATTATAATATTATTTATATTCAGTAAAGTTTAAAAAATTGGCCCATTTTAATTATTAATTATTATTATTTAATTAGGGGCAGGGAAAGATTGAAATATTTTGCATGTTTGTCATTTTTTATTTTATTCCGTATCTGTCATTTTCTCGACATATTGCGTTACCTATGAACATTATAATATTTTTAGGATTAAGAAAAATTTTGATGATAAGCATTCTTCGGCATTTATATATCGTGAGATGTTCATATTAATATTTTAGACATTTACACCATAGTTCAGTTAAATTAGGTATATTATTGCTTAGTAATCAATACCTATTATTCATAAGTAACCATATGCGAACAAGAAGCCGCTTTTGGCCTTATTATCCCAAAATTCCAGCAATATTTTCTATGCAAAGAGTTCACTTTAATATCATTATATGTACCTATATATATTATCATGTCAGATCAACAATTTATTTTCATTTTATTTATATTTTGTAACGGAGATTCTAAACTACAAACTGTGTTAAATCAACCCGGAATGATCAGGTTTTATATTATCTAACTAATTTTAAGTACTACCTATCGATTTTATCAATTTATGTTCGATTGTCGTCTTCATAATAAGTTGATATTTCAATAAATGTGTTGCTGTTTTAGAGACAAATAAGTTACTGAACTAATTTTAAGTATCGGCAACACTAATTAATTAGTTAATTAGTTGTCGGAAATCGCGTTCACGCAAAAATCTGATGGTGTCTGACGGTTTCGGACCGCCCAGTTTGATTGGTTTGAATCAGTTTGGTTTGTGTTAGCTGGAACATAGCTATTCTCTATGTCTCGATTTAGTACAAAAAGCGCCAAGTCCGTGTTTCATATTATTTAAAGCTTGGTTGATTTCGCGCGTGTTTAAGTCAACCAATAAGGGAACGTTCAATATTGGAAATGGCATCTCCCATGATGTAGCTCATGACAGTGCCACGGAAATAGGTGCCTTACGCGGAATAAATTAAAAAGTGAGGTACAAGTAGCGCTACGTCCAATTTTATTTTGCCTATATTTATTACATTTAAGACTTAAGAGTTTATTGACTGAAACAAATTGCCATTTGGTTCTAATTTCGACATAGAATACAACGAAAAAAATAATCTCACGTTAAAACATATAATTGCTAAATTGTTAAAAGCTTGAAACATAAAAACGTTGTTTCCCGAAAAATTGATTTGTGCACTTGTCGCTTTTTGTAATTAGACGCCTCAAATACAAATAAATTAATAATTAATGTTTTATTATTACTTTTTAGATCAGAGAGAAGAAGAATGATCCCGAGACACTGAATAAATGTCTGCTAATTTTGAATATGGTCCTCGATACGCCAGATATAACTGCATTGACACCCGTGTTAAGATCATTGTATCAAAACTTTGAGGTTAGTTTCAATCGTCTTATTTTTTTCTTCTTCAGACTATATTGTGCCAATACATAAGCGGTTCTTTCTAGTTTGATTCTGTATCCGATTCACTAATTCTACTTCTTCTTTCTTCTTTGGTCATGGCGAATAACCTAGAGCAGAATTGGCGAACCTTTTTCCAGATACCAAAAAATCTTTTTAATAGTTTTATTTTAAAATTTGGATCAGCGTTTTTAGCTTCAGGGAAAGCTTTTGCGAAAGAGACCTAAAAGCTCTCGATTTGATTTGAAATAATAATTTCAGAATCAAAGTAGAGTGTTTTTGATGGTACTATTAGGTGTAACGTATCGTTGATACCCTTTAAAATACTGGGAATTCTTGCAATCACTGTCACACCGCTATACTATCAACATTACTGCCCTTTGTATCATTACCTTATATATATTTGTCTTGAATGAGAGGTAACATATGAAACTATCTAAAAGAGAGCGAGACAGAGAGAAGATGTATTACAGTAGCGAAGGGTGGAAGTAGGCTGTTAAGATCAAATATAAATAGTGCACATTAAACTTTGTTGGTTATACATATTTGTTTTTATTGAACTAAGACTACAATTTACAGATGATGTTGGTTAGTTTTTAAAAATCAATTAAACCCTACCTGAACCAAACCATAATAATTTTGGTATACTTAGGGCGATACGACAAAATTGTACTCATTTTTTCATTCATACTTATTTGTTTTCGTTGGATTAAGAATACATATTATTATTGTTGGTTCACTTTTTTTAAATCAATAACCACTGCCTAAATCAAACTATAACAGATAAAAAATATTATATCTATAAAACATTCAAAGTTATGTATGATTTAATTGCATAATTTTAGAAATTTTATAGATAGACTATTATTTATTATGGCTTGGTTTCGCAGGGTTTAATTGAATTTTAAAAATTAACCAACACCATTTGTGAATTATTGTAATCTTCACTCAATGAAAGTAAATACATATGACTGACAAAGTTTAGTGTACACTATATAATATATAGTATAAGTATAATATATACCTCCACCCTTCGCCACTAAATATACCTACACGTTAATCCAAATTTGAAAAATATAGGAATAAACAAATCATTTATTTTAATCAGGCCGTCAAAGAAAACAAATGATAGATAATAATAATAGAAAACATAATTATAATAGTTTGACAGATGCTTACAATACCTACGGTAATAGCATGTCAATTTTATTATTTATATTGAAAGTACTAAACGACATTACCACTAATTTGTGTCAGATCGATGGAACGATATAAAGAAGTATATGGTATCGGATAGGAAACACGATTTTAAAAATCATATATGTATTTCTAAAAATCTCCACAAAAGTAAACTTGATTCAAAAGTGTTAAAAAAATCAACAAAGTGGCGTTATGATAAGAAATTAGTGTGACAAGTGGCTCTGCCTAGGGATTGCAATACCGAATGAAAATATCAATATGTACCGGTTTTCGGTATTTCTTATTGAATACCGGTATTAATACCGGTATTCGTTAAAACATAAGTACCTACTTATCAGTAAATATACCTATTACATACAATCTCTTTAAAAAAATATTTTATAGAAAAAACCTACCTACCTACATTTATTATGTTATGTATTAATCACAATATTGTAGAATTGGTGATTTTTACAAATAATTTGAATGATATGTTGATAATTTCAATTAAAGCCCTCAAAAAGGCTAGTTCATTAATTGTAAATTAGCGCGGCTGCGGAAAAAGCTTCTTCAATTCAACACTTCTTGTACAATCATCAATAATGTTATTATCAATGACATTAATATGGACGAAGCATCTGGAAAAAAAATGACACTCACTTTTTTGTCGGGTCTGCCGAATGGCATAATTTGTTCTAACGCCATTACAATAAAGGTGATATTGCTATAAATTCCCGATGCTTTTTGTCAAGTCTGCCGAATGGTTCGGTTTGAACGGGTTCGCTCAAATGAACATTGACACTAGAAACACTGTTCTAACGCCATTACAATAAAGGTGATATTGCTATAAATTCCCGATGCGTGATATCGCATAATAGAAATTGCGTGACGTCTACCTATACATGTGCGAATGTCGCTATGCGCGAATTTACTTGCTAGCTACTGTATTAAGTGCATTAATAATGTCAATGGTTATTATAGAATAATTGAACATTTGTCACGGATGTTATTTATTTCGAAATAATATCAGTATGTTAATTTATCGAGACAATTTAATAAATGGTTATATTTAATGAATTGTATTTTATTGTTATTTCACCTATGTTGGATTCAGTCAATATTTTGCATTTTATCAGCGCATAAGTTATACACTCAATTGAATAGGAAATACAGTACAAACTAATGAAGAAATAACATTAAATTCGTTATCAAAAACGTAAACGAGTACGGTTTCTTAAAATCGTATTTTGGATTTTTAAAACCGGTATTTCGGTATTGATAAATACTGGAATACCGGTTTTTAAATACCGGTATTGCAATCCCTAACTCTGCCATCTGGTAATATTGAATTTGCAAGTTATTGATAAATGTTTTTGATTTAGGTAATGATCTATGAAAACATTGACATCCGAGAGAACGCGCTGCAAACTATAGCGTACTACTCCATGCTGGATGAGGAATTCGCCAAGGAGCACAAAGCCTTTTTCTTCGCACAGGTTTGTAATTATCCAAGACATTGAAAGTGTAGCTTAAAGGAACGTTGGTAAATCCAATCATTAGTCATTTCGCATTGCAGATACATTTATAACATGTTCAAAATTTTTTTTATCCAAAATTATTATAAATATTTGACTGAGGATGCACTGAGGTAAAAAGCATTACTGGTTTTTGAAAACCGTGTTCGCTTCTGTTTAAACATATATTGAAAAACACAATATGCTTTTTTGTTCAGCTGCTGGATCTAACGGCGTTAGAGACAACCACTCTACTAACTACGCCACCGTGGTTACATTACTGTTACACAAGAAAAACATTTTTTTTATAACCATTTAGAATATTTACATAAACAATCACAAAAATTCCAAATAACAGTACAGCATACGTTAGTACAATAACAATACCTTTGTAAACATATTTCAAAGCTACCGAGGCGTGAAATACTGATTTTTTTACTGTTACAAATTCAATCGCACTAAAAAATGTGTGCTTCCAAAACTATTTTTTTTCAATGGGCATTGGATCTAGAGCAGTGGTTCTCATGTGCGGCCACCAGCGCTTTACAAAATAATATTTCATAAATTTATTTATAAAATTATGAAATTGGTTGAATACACATGACTTGTCTTAAATTTCTTTCCACACTAAAATGATCCATAATGTGTTTTTGTAATGAGATCATGTGTGAAATAGTCCGTTTTTGTGAATAAAGTCAATTCAAATGGCAACAATTATTGCTTTATTAATATCCTACTACTGTATGCTGTGAAAAATCAGTTAGTGTGATGCACTTCGTAAAAAAACAAATATCGAAGCCAGTTGACAGATGTAAACATAGAAGCATCCATGCGGTTCGCATTGGAAAAAGGGAGTATTGAGGAATTTCCATTTGCACTATTTTTAAATAAATAGACATGTACTAACATGTTCAAATGTCTTTTATTAAATGGACCTGTCTATAAATAAATTGATCCATTTTTTAGTAAATTAAATTTAGCTTTAATTTTTTCAATCACAACATATATGAATTTTGGTGCGGCCACCAGACGTTCCCATAGAACTGTCAATGTTAATTGTGCAGCCACAGTTAAATTTCTCATGAGAACCACTGATCTAGAGTAAGGACCCAATGGTTTGAGTGAATGAGTGAATCTGTTCTCCACTTGGGACCGAAAACGGTAAAATAGAGGTGTGGTTTTAAAACTTTCTGAGTTCTAGTTCTATCTAGGTTGTTAAGCTGAAAGGTCATAGGGACATTTTGATGAAAATGAATTGTTTATTAGATTAGGTTGTTTAAAATGTCATCTTTAGCATTCAAAAAAAACATCAGCAAGAGTTATTCTCTGACGAAGTTACCACAATTTTTGGTTAGTAAAAATGTATGATCTGATCGATAAAATTATTGTTTTAATTGCAAATCGTCACTTAATTTGCCGCAGCACTCTCAATATGAATCTCTTTAGTTATAGTCCAAATTTTTTGTTTGGTTTTTTACGCAGTTTTAACAGCTGTTTTGGATAGTGACGATTTGATAGATGTTTATTCTTTTACAGCTGATGGATTTGGACAATGAAAAGTTGGTAATAACGGCTCTGAAGTGTGTCATCGACATTCTCTGCATCCACGGAGTCAAGATGTTCAACATCACACCGGAAACCACCGATAAGGACAAAGAAGCCATCGTGGAGAGTGAAGACGATGAGGAGTGCCTCTTCGACACGGACAAATCTAAACGCAAATCCATGATGCTCGACAAAAGCAAAAACAATAAGAGTGCTAAAAATCAAACGACGACGAAAGACGACAGTGATTCTGATGGTATGTGTTAATCTATAGGCCGGTATTAGACTCGATAGATCTTTTAAGAATAACTTATAAAATCTATTACAGTCTAATAGTTTATATCGATAATTAATCCCTCACTCCCACCTGGCCGATCCCATATATATACGTTATAGCGTATTTTGTTAGGGAAATTTTTGACAACTTAAAGTCGGAATCTTCCATTGGTGGCGCGTGGTAGGATGAAAAAGAGTTACATATTTTTATTTAATAAACGTTTTTTTCATTTAAAATTAGTATTATAAGTAGGTAGATATTCTAAAATAGCAGTTTAAAATGAAAAAAAAAAACATTATCATCTTGTTCCGATATTACATAAATACAAATTTAAGGGAACACTTTAATGTATAGACATAATTAAAAATTAGGAAACATTAAAAATGATTAAAAATGTTACAATTTTTCATTGTTCAGTAAAAATAATTCTTTTATAAGTCGATAAAATGTAAATAAGTGAGTCAAATAATCTGTCACCGCGCTGAGCTTGTAGCATCACCACTTGAACTTGAATGTGAAAGGTATTTGTTATACTTATAAAGTAACTAAGTTATTATGTGTAATAAATTATAAAACATTTCACAGTACCTACACATTGATAACATACAAGTGCGGTTTGTGAATGGCGCCATTGAAAAATGCTCCAAAATATAATAATTTACATGGTTTATCGTCGCGCATTACTTGTTTATATTTTGTGTCATAACACTCGTAACTGACTAAGTGATAATAGCTATTGAAAAAATATTAAAACATTTTTAAGACACATTTTAAGTTCTTATAATTCTTTTGGTTGTTTTACATTTTTCATATTTCATAACATGAATATTGTGATTTTTATGAACATGACAGTACAGTATATGGTCATCTCTTTCCGATAAGAAAACTCATGGCAAACTGTGCTACGGTGAAATATAATATGTACAATTTACATGTAACCATAAAATAACCCCTAAAAATTGGGTTATGTAATGAATACATAAAAAATATTTAATTTTTATATAAACATTTATTATCTATCCTTCATATTATATTGTTTCATTCATAACGTGTTTGTTATGAAAACAAGTGTTTCGAAAACTTGTTGTGTTTCACTCATGTAGTTGAATTTGAATTGAATTGAATCATTTCTAAAATAAAGATGTGCGTAGTGATATATTAATAATTTAATAGGTAATTTAAATACGTCACGGAAAGTCCCTGGTGGTGTTTATGGTTACTTCCTACAATATCTACTTCTCTTTCAGTCGAGGAAGAAAACAAAACAGTGACCCCTGCCTCCGCCCACGACACGATAATCGAACTATTCCTGCGGCTGATCAACAGCGAGGTACGGATTAATGGCATTTTGATGAGTTTATGTTTTTGTCACAATGCCGCGGAGTATCTGTCATGTGCCCGACATGTGCAAACAAAGCGACGCGACTGAAAGGTCTGTATGTATCATAAACAATTCTACGAAAGCGAAATGAAAAATATTCAACAAAAACGGTCAATCGGGATAATATTTGTGACGGGACCATAATATTTAGACGATAGATCGAGGAAAACGATAAATCGGGGATCGGTTAATGCGGGATTACTTAACATTGTTCTTATGGGTGTTTGGAGGGATCTGTATGGGAAAATGATTTATGCGAGAACGGTAGATCGGGGTTTCACTGTACAATAAAAATAAAATCACTGCATTGGGCTGATATATAATCCACTTGAGAATTACTAAAATTTTGAAATTATGTCGCCAGATGTCTTTGGACTGAATTTTGGATTATTTCAATTCTCTGGTATCTTTTTTTACAGTGTGCAGAATACAGGGCTGTTGTAGTCGAAGGCTTGTGTCGACTGCTCATGGCGGGCCGGCTCACTTCGTCGAATCTCATCAGCAGACTTCTCCTGCTTTGGTTCAATCCGGCTACTGGTAAATATACACTTTGCTTATGTTTAGTTTCAGATAAAATATACACACCTTCTTCCAGAACTTCGAATCAACAACTACCTCTTTGAGTGTGTTAGTAGTTTGGTGTATTTCCGTTCCCTGGTAAGTGAGGAAATAAAACGGAGAGTCACATCAGTGAACGCGTGCTACTTTGGTCTACAAAATTAGGTCTCACAGCCTCTCCTGTCGTAAAAAAATTTTGATGCACAAGACGCTGATCCGACTAATACTGACCTATGGGTCGGAATGTTGGAAGGTGCAGTGTACGATATAATATGGCAGTGGCGAAGGATGGAGGTAGGCTGTTAAGATTCGCCATAAATAGTGCTTGCTAAACTTTGTCAGTCATACGCATCTGTTTTCATTGAAATAACACTACAATTTAGAGATGGTGTTAGTTAGATTTTAAAATTCAATTAAACCTTGCAAAAACCAAGCCATAATAGGATAATAGTCAAAAAATACTCGTCTATCTATAAAATATCCAAAATTATGCAATTAAATCATACCATAACTTTGGATATTTTATAGATAGAATATTTTTGTGATACGAATATCACAATCACAAAATTAAAGAAAGGTGTGATCTTCCTGTAAATGCAAGCATGAAACCATAATTGGGTCATGAAGTTACCTGTTATTCCAAAGCGCATCCGTCACTACAACGAAAGGCCTCGCAGCACCAAACTAGCAACTGAAATTATTATTAAAAGGAATTCTCACGGGAGAAGGCATGTAGAATCCAGAGCCAAGAATAAATATAATAACTAGGGCGCCACCTGTTCTATGAAACAGAAACAGATAAAACAAAAAGACAAGTGTGAACTGGATAAATAAGAAGACGAATTAATAATTCAATAGTAATTGGTTGAGCAATTGTGGACTGTAATTTTGGTGAAGGATGTTGGGAATTCCGGATATAAGGGAGGAGATGATGAGCAAGCAGGCACTGACCTTTTGTTGTGATGAGGGCTGGCGCGCACTGGCATGGTGGCATCATACACTCACGCACTTGACACGTGGGTTAATTGCACTGATGATAATGTTTGTTAATGAATAATGATGATGTTAGTGATAAAGATGATTAGCCACCTTGTGTCGGTAACACGACTTAAGTTAAGGTGTCGATTTGTGTTCTATTGAGTTCTTTCGAGACGATCGTCGCACTTTATCAAGTGCACGCGTTTGTCGTTGGCGAATAACTGCCCGTCATTTAATCACCGTTGTAGGATGACCCGTGATTGTCATGCCAGGTTGACGAGAATGATTAAGGATGGGATTGGGGATTACAATCGGCCTAACCAGTAATATATTATAACAAAGGAGAATAACGACATTACAATAAATTAACAAATAATGACATGAGGCTCGATCGGCGCAAATTGAACATTGAAATACGGTAATTGTGAGTTAAAGTTAACGCAGCCAAATTAAAAGGAAAAAATACCAAAAAAGATTGGTGGACCAATAGATAAATAAAATAAAATAAATAAAAGAAGAACGATAATAATTGCACATGGCAGGGCGTCCGCCGGCCAGGATCTCCAGTTTGACTCACATCCATCCTCTTCGTGGTCTGAACTGTGAGACTTCTGCTACAGGACGTCAGATTACTGTGGCGGTCGGTACGGTACCAAGAGAACTACTTCCTTCACAAACAGCGGTTTTTTCATCTTCGCGCCGGTTCTTCGAAAAGTGTCCTCTACTCCTCGGCTTAGCGCTTGTCAAAATAGGCCATAGAGTTCAGTAGTGTTGCCCGTCCAAATCGACAGAATAAAGTTAGTTATGCTGTATTTTTAAACATGACATGTTTCAGTCAATTTTATTTTTTCTAAGAAGAAGTGAAGCGACTGACAGGGTGTGTATTCTTTCCCAAATTTACAGAAGAAGAAGATTTCCTGAGGCAGTTGCTGGGGACATTTTTCCCACTGTTTGCTGCAAACATTGAAGGATCCCAGGAGCAACTGGAAGCTGCCTTT
This sequence comes from Rhyacophila brunnea, assembly GCF_057557595.1. Lineage (NCBI taxonomy): Eukaryota > Metazoa > Arthropoda > Insecta > Trichoptera > Rhyacophilidae > Rhyacophila > Rhyacophila brunnea. The sequence continues at coordinate 12,516,535 of NW_028232893.1, read as the reverse complement.
CTCCCGACCATCGCCACACTGGCCAATGCGCCGCTCAACAGTCCTCTCGCAGAAGTCGAACCGGAAGCCGTTCTCAAGTTTATGATTGGACTCACGCTGCCTACTGTCTCACCCGGGGTAGGTGTATCTTAATTATGAAATCTATGATATATCTTAATTAAAACATGTTTTTATTCATTGACTAGATAAATAATACACAATATTCAATAATGCAACGTTCTTTATTGAACACCAGCGATCACGAATGACATTGTACGTGTGAAATACGGAGAAAAAAGTAGACTGATAGAGTATACGTTTTATAACTTTGCAGTTTGTTTGCACCTTTTACTGCACTGAGACGCCTCTTTGCCTGATTACCTCTCATAAAATTAGATCAAATGATATTCACTTATATTAATATATGTAGTAATAAATAAATAAATAGATGATATATGTAATAACATATTTTTAGAATATATTAGATCATTTTCATCCTAGAGCCGGAGTGCAAAGTTATGAAGGGTATACTCTACATACCATAAAGAAATACTCTACCTGCCTTATATCATGTCATATTGAAAGCGTGTAATTTTTGTTTCTTTTGAGGTATCGATAACCGAGATGAAAATCTATCAGATTGGTAGTGGCTGGTTTAGGGACGTGAAACACACCCATGATAATTTTTTTAATAAAAAGTAAAATTACATGCTTTAACTAAAAATATATATTATTGAGGATAGTAGCGATAACGCATGATAATGTTACTTGTTTATTGTTTTGTGTACAAGTACATATCTGTTTGGATGGTTATGTTGTTTGTAATTTTTTCAGTTCCGGTGTATTTCAGTACATTTAATACCCGCATTTACATTTTTCTTTCCCGTGATTTACGTCGGAAATATTCAAAATATGCTAGTTACGCGTGCTTGAAATTGATTGGGCCGTGACATTCGAACGGCGTAAGGTGTTTGGAGGGAAAACTCCGTCTCTTTAGAACGGCGCACGGTGATTGGTCGGCGAGCGACGCTGTGATTGGCCCGAGTTCGGCGCCTGCCGTTCTGATGAAGAAGAGGTTGATATTCCAACAAAAGAAGAAGCAATGAGGTTCATCGAGGGTTTAAAAACCTACTTTACAAGCTTTGCTGATATTCAAGATGACACTTTTAAATGTTTATATAGTCTTGAAAGAGAATTACATAACAAAAAAACAAAAATGCAACAAACTAATATACATGATTTTTTTAATAAAAATTAAAAAAATTTTCAATAAACATTTAAATTGAATGTTGTTTTTTAATAAAATGTTATTTTTTTAGAAACATAAAATTTAAATGTTCTTTTTTTCAATACCCCACTTTTACATTTTCCCTCCAATTAGGTTTTTTTTTTCAGTCCCTTAAAAAACGTAAAATAGGGGTTATACTGTAGTCTATAAATGTTGTGCATGATACATCAATAATGATCCACTAGTTTTTGAGTTATAACCAAACAAACGGACAGACAGACACTCCAATTTTATTAATTAAGTATATATACATAATTTGAAACAACCGGCGGCCACATACATATCTATTTATAAAGATCCTAAAAAAAATTGTACCACCCACATCGCAACATGGTTAGTGAGCTTTACCAATTAAACTACCGATACCATCTTTATGTATTGTTCATTGAATAAATAAAATAGTCGTGAATGTGGGACACGTCCACAATAAAACTGCATGGGAAAATGAGCACAACATGCATGCGATCAGTATATTTGTTTAAAAATTAAGATCATTTGATTTTTACCACAGTTGTCGTCTGATTATTGCGGTGAACATGCCCCAATTTTGTGCATTCTTGAAAAACAAACTAACTATTTTGTTAGTGTTGTATTGGTCTGAAATGTTCACCTATTGATTCCTCTTGGGTCAGTTTCCAGATGGAAATGTAAAAAAAAATCATGGGTGTTGTCAATTTACTTTCTGAGATAATTGGCATAAACGCCAACAAAGAAATTATCACCACTGCAATGTGTAACAACAAAACGGTGCCCGCATTGCCCATACCCGGATTCAGCTATGGCATAATCGTGTTCTAGCCGACTATTTCGTGTACTTTCCATGATACATCTTCAGTCAATAGTATCAATGCATATATGAAATTATGAAGTCTGCTTCAAACATGACGTCTATTTAATAAGGTCATGTTTTAATTTACAGGCGCAAAGTGTGCACGCAAATCTGTGCGTACAGATAGTGAACGCACTTGACAGGGGCTGCGAACTGGAGGCACCGCTCTATTGTAGAGCTCTCTCTCTCCTCGCCGTGCCACGAACACCAGCCCTCTGTAGGGACCTGCTCCGTTCTGCTACTGCCCTCCTAGATGTATGTCTAATATCAAATTACTATCTTTATTAACCTTATCACTGCCAGCCAATTTTTACTAGGTGGACACTTGTAGGCCAGCTATTTTTGGAATAAAATAAAACAAATAATGAAATAGGAACGGAATGATAAATATTTGTGAAAACTTAGCAACACAACATGTTTATCAAGTTTATCGTGAATATTTTCACACTAAAATTATAAATATTGTATAGAAAATATACACAGAATGTTTATTCAGAAGTTATGACATTTACAAGAACCTGCGAATATATTCGTCCGTGGCCTGACGCGACATACATGCTTTGGCGAGTTAATTCGTCCGTGGCACGGATCAGGCTATGGAAAGCCCATCCAATTACGTTCAAAACCAATCATAGGAAAATTAAAATTTTGGCCGCCATCCTATTTTATCTGTCAAATCTGCACAGAGAACCTATAGGTATTCAAGTTTTGGATAATGTAGCATTTGTGTAATATTATCGGTGTAACTGGTTTTTTTTGGTATTTTTGAAGATTTGACGTTGTAGTGATTTCTGACTGACACCGTTTCTAGAAGGCACAGTTATTACACGCTCCCCTAGAGAGGAAATAATAACGGTAACATTAATTAAACTTAAAGTTGTGCGCAGTAGAAGAAATTGCAGTCTGCACAATTTAAAAGTTATGTTGTTCCACTATAATATGTAATAGGTGTAGTCCGAAATCTTTGGTGAAAATAATATACCATTATACCACCTGATCAATCCATGTGGCTTTTGCGACTGAGAGAATCTTATAATGGTTTTCAATTCAATAAAATTATCCTGATATTTTCAGATTTACACTGAGAAAACCCTATGCCGGCACATAGTAAGATTCCAGGCTACCCTTTCGATAACATTGGAGAATCTGGAGCAGCGGGCTTCTGCAGCAAACCCAGCCATGGAAACCCTTTCCGAGCGAACTGAACCCAGCGTATTAGATTCTTCACAATCCGGTAATTCATATTTTCGTGTTGATACTATGGCACAGATATTTTTCTCAAAGGGAAATATCCAGATAATCGATAACATGCGCACAGATTTAGCCCTTAAATCAATGACATTATTAATGGACAACGCACTCAATACAGTAGTTAGCAAGTAAATTCGCGCATAGCAACATTCGCACATGTATAGGTAGACTTGACGCAATTCCATTATGTGATATCACGCATCGGGAATTTATAGCAATATCACCTTTGTTGTAATGGCGTTAGAACAGTGTTTCTAGTGTCAATGTTCATTTGAGCGAACCCGTTCGAACCGAACCATTCGGCAGACCCGACAAAAAGCATCGGGAATTTATAGCAATATCACCTTTATTGTAATGGCGTTAGAACAGATAATGCCATTTGGCAGACCCGACAAAAAAGTGAGTGTCATTTTTTTTTCCAGATGCTTCGTCTATATTAATAGCATTGCCTTAAATGCATGATTTTCTACTTTTTAATAAAAAATATATACCCATATACAACAGATAGGTGTGATTACGGGAAAAATGATTTAAAAAATATTTAATAGTTTTTGTATATATTTTCATCAACAAACACTTTGTACTATAAATATGCTGTAATATTTTTTGAAATTATATACATAATCAATCAATCCACCTTATAGAATCCAGTAACATTTTTTTCCCGCTCAAAATCTATTACTTTTGTGGTTAAAACTGAATTTGAATATGGGCGTTAAAAAATAACCGCCAAAATTCACCCCATACATAATATATACCATCTCCGGCTCGCGTCGTGTGATTATAAATTATATTCAACAACCACAACTTACAATGACATATATCTGCAAAATTGAAATAATGATTCCTACTTTACCATTGGATATAGTATGTATGGTAAAATAGATTTCTGTTTTGCTCAAAATACCGAAACTAAAGTTTGTACTATGTATACGTAGTACTCTATGCATTTAAGGGTTAGAAGTAGTTATCCATATAACTATTATCTACTCTCTGTGCTAATGAAACAAGTTAATTGTCATAATAGCCCAGATGCAGAGATGTCACTTAAATTAACCTAACTTTAAACATACCACATTAGTGTAAAGTTAGATAAAGTTGACAGAAAATAAGTCATAGCTGGAGTGATGCTGAGCGAGAGAAAGCAATTGATGTAAGCAAAGTCGGGAATAGAAATCGTAATTAAATTCACCTCGTGTAATTTGTATAAATCACCTTATGAAGGCTCAGAGCAACCGTATACTGAATTTCGAGAACAGATGGATACTGGGTGTACAGTAGTATGACTTTGGAAGTAACAAGGAGATAAGAAAACGCATCAAGCAGCTTCTCATCACATGTGAGTGAAGAAACGATGTTGGACTTGCCTCGGTCACTTGCTGCTTGCGTTCGCCTGTTCTTCAAGCCAACCAAATTCCAGTGTCCTAGATGGCTAGCTGAAAAATACTATCCACATGTGTATACGGCAGAGCTAGATGATGCCGGCATGACCATTTAGTAATAGTAATGGATCATTTGAGAATGTGGCCTCATTTACAGAATGTTGTGTAGAGTTTATAATCGCATATTTTAATTCGTAAGTCAGTTTCCTCAATTTGGTCACCAGTCCACTTCTATTATTTTAATTGTCCTATCCTAAAAACCTCAATAAATTTTATAGTCAACTGGTAATACTAATATGTCCCGAAAAACTTTATTTAACCTGTTCGTGTATGCTTCTGAACTCATTTATCTTTACTCATTCCAATGAATTTATGACGTCGCTCCAATTGGCTATCTGAAGTTACCTTCGAACACTCAAAGTCTCTTTACGATTCCAGCTAGAGGGTCAGACGTTCCTCGGTGTAGCGATCCGCCCAAGGAAGACGAAGTGGTGTCTCTCAGCGACAGGTTGGAAGAAGTGGAGATTGAACCAGTGTCTTCTCCTTCCAAGTCCGAAGAGTCGGACAGTCCAAAGAACTCTGATAACGCTTTTGCGTCGCCCGTGAGAAAAATTCCTCGGCTAACAGGTATGAGAAATAATAATAGAATGAAGAAATACTACCTCGATCGTGGAATCATAAAAATACACTAAACACGAAGTTTATTACCAGAGAAGAAAGATTTTAAATTTGCGATGTTGTTTGTGCATCATCCATACCTTTATCATTTTATTATATTAATACTTTACCTACTGGAAATATCAACACAAAGCCAAATACCGAAAATATGTTTTATTAAAAATTATATAACTTTTGAACTTCGTAATAGTTATAAAAGTCATAAAATAAAACAGAATTTCAAATGTTAATAAAAAACATGTATTCCTATGTATTCCTCGAAAAATGTCATTTTATAACTATTTATGTACAATGACCCACATGCTGACTGCTTAACAACAAATTTGAGGTAAATATGGCTAGTAGAATGGTTACATATTCCACCTAGAATACAAAACAAACAAAATGGTAAGGTTTACATCTTTGAATTCTACATTTTACAAATACATGTTCCATTGATGACTCATTCGCTTGAGTGCTTTCTCTTACACTAACGCCTGAGTGTTCAGTGGGACAACAGCGGCGTACGCAATTCAAACGTATAACCGTGTGAAATGCCCAAAAAAAGATATTGTCTACGAACATTTCACACACGGTTATACGTTTGAGTTGCGCACGCCGTTGCCGCCCTGCCGAACTCCTTCCACTCAGGCCTTACGCTTAGATTTAAAGAGTACAGTTGGATGGGCAAAACGCGTGACATTAAAAAAAAATTGTCAAGTACTCCCCAAACACAACAGTCCATCATCTCATTATTTAAACATGTGAGATTTTTTTTAAATTGTACTTAATTTAATGTTAAATTAATCCTCTGATAAAAAAAAGTATTTTGTTTTTCTTTTAGCCGGCGATGTGGCAAAACGAGCTCTCATTAAAACTCCAAAGGTGACTCGGAAGAAATCGGCCGAAACTCCTACTAGGACACCATCGATGCCCACTCGAAGAAGCGCTCGAGCCACTCCTAGCGCCAAGTCTGCCACACCTGCAGTTCCTGCTGCCAATGCTAAGAAACCTACCAAAGGACAAGCAGCTAAAGCACTGCAGGATCAACTCAAAAAAGCTCCTTCTAATATTATTGGTAAGATGTGAATTGAAACGGTTGTGGGAAGATGGTAATAATGAATGGGTTGACCCCGCTTCTCTCGACATTCTACGACACGCAAAAAATGTGGCATTCTTAAATTGGTACAACTATCTGGGGCATCCAATGTTTTTGTAGTAGTTGTAGTAATGTTACAGCTTACAATAACTCCTAGGTGAACACCCTTAGTTATACCTGCAAGCCAGTTGTTTATCGCTACTTAAATTGCAGAGAGTCTGTGTATAGGGAATCTATCTGGAAAAGTGGTAATCCGCGTTTGATGTGACGAGAAGCTATAAGTAGTAGGCAAAGTAAATGTAGAAGTCACTGACTGGCATCTGCTAGATTTTCTTAACCCCACCCCTTACATTATGGAATTTTTTTCTAAATGAACCACCCAAACTATTTTTCTGTCGACAACGGATGGTGACGACATACCTTTAAGAATATCTTTATATTATGTGTCAGTATTATTTTCTATAAATTTTTCCAGAATAGTTACATCGGCTGGCCCATACATTAAAAGGTATCTCACGAGCTCTGAGGTTTTTGTTAAAGTATCATTACGTAGTAAATCAAAAAGTAGTTTTAAGAATGAAAGAAAATATGTTTCGACGAAAAACTAAATAACAATAAATCTAATTTTTTTAAATATATATTTTTCAGAAATCAAACAAACCAAAGGCAGAGCGAATGCTACAAATAAAAATACGAAAACGAAGAATCTTAAACAAAAAGCCAATACAACTTCTCAGTCTCCATCCTCATCCCCCGGTAACAGATCGACTAGGAGTTCACGCAGCTCCCAAGTATCGGAGACGAGCGATGATGAGACAATCATGCACACCATTCGCTATGACGATGAACAGGTAACTATGTTTGTGGATTTATTGTACATAATTGAAGCAAGACGCAAGTAACTATACAATCTTAAAACTATGTCTATATGTACATATTTTGTTTTGTATGTTACCAACTGTACATTTAGTTTATAATTTGCTGTACAAGTTATCTTTTAAAATAATTGTATTAGACTTGACATGGAGATGGCCATAGATCATAATCGTCCGTAATTTTGCACACAGGCCCCGACAGTGATGCGACGAGACCTATCAATACAGATAAACATCATTGTACGTCTGACAAAGAAGCAGTGATTTGTATTGACAGAAATATTAGCTACATTCATTATCACTAATATGCGAAAGCATAGTGTTCCAATTGTTTGAAGGATATTTGTTAACTTGAAATATCACTTCACTATGATCACTGTCATTAATTATCATTTTTGCTCTCTCGTGATCTGACTGACAAGCTCTCCGCAGTTGTGCGGCAATCATGTGTATTACTAGCTTGGAAGGCGGCTATAAGGGAGATAGGTATTAGTGACATTTTCGAGAATCAATAACGTTTAGGCTTGAATATTTTGTCAGTTGAGTTTTTGACGTTTCAAATGTTTCAACTACATATATATGGATTAAATCGCATCTGTACATGTGAGTGAATTCCAGTTTGTTGACATTTTTATGAATATGTTGGTGTCGAGGCAAATGGTAGTGTGCATTGTGCCATAATCAGGCCTTCATATATCTACGTAGTTACGTGTTATTATGTTTTGTTGCAGGAGATGTCAATACTTAACGACAGCTCTAGTGATGATGACGGTAAAGAAGCGAAACCGATGCAGAGCGTCATCATACCTGAGACTGATTCCAGTGACCAGTAAGTTCGATCATTATAACATGTAACATACGAAATTTCTTAGCAGTGTATTTCGAAACAGAACTGATCAGTGTTTTTATTTAAACACTACAAACATAGTTACAGTGTGACCTCGATAATTCGAAATCCAAGGAACCCTAAAGATTTGATGCCGAATTAGCGAAAATCACTATAAATTGAATTTTCTACAACACTATTTGTGTATGTTTGACTGACATTAATTACGATTTATTGATGCTTGAAATCACAACGCGCACTGTTTTAGTTTAGTTAATTAAAGCCAGGATTCATAACACTTTGAAAGGGTTAACCTTTTTACATCCGCGGACCATAAAAAAAATAAAAAAATATTTTGCGGACCATCGATATTGGAATAAAATAATAAATATTTATATTTACACTATTTTTGAAACAATTGTCGAAATATAATACAACCCCACTTCAAATGTTGGGTTTCTAGGTAACTATTTTTGAACTGCAGAAAATTTTTGCAGCCCACTCAAAAATCTTCGCGGACCACCGGTTAAGAAACTATCCTATGGATTGTAGACCGTAGGGCATGGTTGGTAAACCTTTACTCTTCTTTTTTGATCAATTATTAAATATTTTCAGATTCAGCACTTCCAGTGACGATGAGAGCATGCCGGTGATCAAAAACATCATCACGAGAATGCCAGCTAGAACAAATGCAAAGAAGAAATAGAAAATCTACGGCATGTTATATCTATTAAATTTAATATTAGTTTTATTTCTTAAGTATTACCCTTGAATACCCATTTAACCTATTGGACGTGTAATTAACCTGAAATGATTTAAAAACAATCCTCTGAAACTGTATGTCATTAATTTACTATATTTTGTTTCACGTCTGTTGAACATTGTTGATTTATTGTACAGGCGGTCCTCGACTTTCGTAAATTCTGTACAATTCACTATTTTTCATACATTTATTAAAATTTAGATTCATGTCGATAATGCAAAAACTGTATGTTACCATGCAGTCGCTTCCCTCTTCTCCGCTCACTAGAGGTGGGTAAACTGGTCGATTTTGAAGACTAAGTACACTTACTACCAGTATATAAAAAATACTTAGTATCGAAACTTGTTCCAAAGTACTTACTAGTATTTGGAATACTATATAGAGCGTTTGGCGTGCGTATGCGACATAAGTCTCATACTCAACTGGAATTAAAACAAACTCCATATTAGTATTTGAAATATCAGCTTCATAAGAATCGCTAAAAATACACTGAGCTCCGCTTTTCCAAATGTCCCATTTATTATAAAATTTTAAACATATTTTGAATTCATGAGTTGTTTTTCTGTTAGGTTATAATATTCTTCTTAACATAAAATGAATAACAATGATTTTTTTATTATGCTAAACATGTTTTGAGCGGTCATAACAAGTCAGTGCGGCACATTCCTGAGGAAATGTGCTGCGACACAAAATTTATGACCTATTGTTCATACATAAGATTATGTCATTCGAATGCATAGGCCATAGACTAATAAATTAAAATATACTTGTATTCAATTGCTATCTCGCTCGCGTGCATTTAATGCCAATAGTGTTGAAAGTCTACCGACTGGCGAGTAACTCGCGATGATATCATCACAAGTTTATTGGGCCACATATACTGAGTATGGGTAGTTTCATCTGAGACTTGAGTACACAAATTGGTGACAGTATTTCCAACTCACCTCTACCGCTCACCATCACTTTCTCAAATAAACATTATTTATTTGTTTTTGTATGTGTAAAATATTTCGCCCATCTAAATTTATAAACATGAGTGAGAACCGGAGAAACTGCAGTGTTGATACGGAAAAAAAGAAATTAAGGACTCATAAACTTCATAGAAATAATTTGGCATTCTGAAAGTGCGAATCTTTAGCTTTAGCTCGGCCGTTCGTACGACTCAAGCCGGTCTACAAAGGGAATATACCTTCAAAGATTGTTTCCAAAAGACACGGCATAGAGGTGGACGAAATGGAGAGATCTTTGCCATCATGGATGGATGATCAACATCAAAAAGATGTCCCTATGAGTTTTCAATTATTCAAGCTAAGGCTATCAGTTTGCATGAAGATTGTAAGACTCAATTAAAAGAAGATTTTAACGTTTAATTTCAAGCAAGTAAAGGCTGATTCGATAAATTTAAACCAAAGTATTCTTTCTTCTTCTTATTGTGCCATCCCCTAGGATCCCCGAGGTCGGCCACCATCAAGGCAATCTTATCTTTGTCGTCTGCTTCCCGGAACAGTTCAGTGGAGCTGCACTCGTACCAATCACGGAGGTTCTTAAGCCACGAAATGCGGCGCCGTCCTCTGCTACGCTTCCTATTGATCTTTCCTTAAATGACAAGTTGGGAAATGCTGTATTTTTGTCCTCTTATAACGTGGCCGAGGTGCTGTAGTTTCCTGGTTTTGATACTACGTAGAACTTCTCGGTCCTTCCCCATTCGATTGAGAACTTCAACATTTGTCACCCGGTCAGTCCAAGGAATTTTGAGGATGTGTCTATATAGCCACATCTCGAAAGCTTCAAGTCTCCGTGACATCTCTTGGTTTAGCGTCCATACTTCCATACCATAGAAAAGAATTGAGAGAACATAACAACGTGCCATACGCAATCTCAGACCTAGGTTAAGATCTCGATTGCTAAGGAGGCGTCTCATTTTGAGAGAGGCGATCCTTGCGATCTCAATTCTAGTTTTTATTTCCTGAGACTGGTCCCATTTCTCATTGACCCATGTTCCTAAATATAATATTATAAAGTATTATTTACATAATATTAAATTCATTGGAGAAGCTGTCAGTGCAGATAACGATGCTGCAAATAAATTTATTTCCTCATTGTCCAAAATATTTTTAAATACACTTTAATATTTTTTTACATTGCTCTACTTTCTTACATTACATTCAACATTCCGACACATTTTTAGGAATTAATTATGTATGAAATTTGAGGACCACCTGTATTGTGTATTCTGTTGGATGTTGGCTAAAATGTATTATACTTGAATTATACAAGCAGACTCGTCGACTCACTACGACTGTCCCGGAACGAGAAATGTAATTCTGAATCGGTTCGTCAAGTCGTGGGCGATATGTATAGAAAAAAATCTGTGTCAGACAGATCCAATTCGACGATTAACGTGATAAATTGTTTTGAAAGAGTGAAGGAGGAGTTCCTCACGCCCTGTCAATGCTGTCAGTTTGTTGTTTGTTTTTATTATGATAATCGTCCGACTTAATTAATTTTTTTAATATTCAATAATAGACAATAAAAGTATCTGTACGTCCGTTTGTTCGGTTATAACTCAAAAACTGTTTACCAACAATGATGAAGCTTGTGCCAATAGACTTGTAATAAATACACTCTCATCCTGATATTTCAAAAGAAACTTCTCGAAAATAATGCATTTACAATAACATGATTAAAGTCGCTGGTTGAGAACTGTGTGCCTAGAAATCAAGCAAAGTATTAATTTATCTACATTTTCTTTCCGTATTACTACATTGTATATTATTATGAAAGTTAAATAGTATGCTAATATGTACAATCAGCAACTTGCTGCAAAAATGCATGTTGTTTTTCCAATGTGTATTTGTCCAATGTAAGAACCCAATTGGTTGGAGGAATGGCTTACAACTGTTATTCATAAAAAAATCAGTTATACAGCCTCCACTCTGTGATTATCATTAACTAATTTATCTTTACTTGTAATTCTTAAAACTGTCTAGCAATATAACATAATATGTTATGAATCAATCAAAACAAGTGTCGAGATGCTCAAAATTGGTATCTGAATCGTTCTGTGTTTGCTATTTAAGGTTGACAATCGATGTGAGTTGTCGAATCTGCTATTCTGGTGATGTAATTAGAGCATGATGTACCCTTTTCATGTTACCTATAGAAACTAATTATTCTTTTTATAAAAATAAATGTCATAAATTTTCTTTATTGTTGAGTTACAATTCTATAATAAATTGGCAGTTGTATAATATTTTGATCCAATGATTTTTCTATCGTAATAAATAAATTCATTGATATCAGAGAATATGACATACTGTTTTATTTTTACTACATATTGATACCAGATGAACACCTCAAAGGGCGGACCGAACCATCATCTTTCCCAAAACACCAGAGCCTACGTCCACTCTTCGCAGCTCTCGCGACCCTCAGGAAGCAGAGCCTACCTCCACTGAAATTTCCGACTTTAAAATTCGTCTGCGCCCCCCGCCAAAATTCAAACAGACTTGACACAAGCTACCAAAAACGGCCGCTCGAAACAGCGCTGCCACGAGACAAAGAAATCCGTCCTATTGAGTTCTTTCCCTTTTATTTATACAGCATGTAATTGTAAATTGAGTATTGAAGAATAAACATCTCTGAAGATTAACATCCATCGAGTCTTATTACTGACATAAACCTTCCACTGGACCATGTGTTGGATCGGGGCCCGTTGGTAAGGATTTCCGTTGCCGAAAACATAACATGGTTAGTGGGTAAAAATATGAAGCAAATTTTTAATATTTTAAAAAAATATATAAGGTGAGTCGGGGTAAGTGTAACTTTGAGGTAAATGTAGCTACTAAGATATCTCAGTATCTACTACAAATTGAATGATGCTATCTATGGAAAGGTGATAGCAAAGTCACTGATTTATAAAAATAATCAGAAATGGTGACGATACCATGTTTTTTGAGGTGACTACATGGATTATTCTCCAGGCGACATTTTCAAGTCGACGAGTGAGATGGTAGCTGTTACTAAACTATTTTTTAAAATACGGAAATCTGCACATTGTGGTTGTAAAATTTGGTGAGTATATGTGTTTTGATACACTGCTTCGCGTGTTGTTATTGTTTTACTTATTGATAAGCATTTTAAAGCTTTAATCGAGTAGACACACTTTCTCCACGAAAGTAAACGCGTAGGGTAAGTGCACCTTTGTTTTGTGTCACACTTCCCCATATATTTTCTATGAATTCGCATAGTCATTATTTTAACTAGTGATGGGACACGACGCATTATTTATATTGATGGAAAAAATGTTTGTAATTGAAATAAAATATTTATAATTTTATTATTATAGTTTTATGTTAGCTAAGTAGGTACTAGGACGAGTGCATGTGTTTCAATTTAATACATAAGTTTTTAAAATAAGTGCTTATCTAACATGTGATAATTAATGTGCATTTTTTCCACATGTAAACATAAAGGAAAGACAGATAATGGAGCTTACGACCAAGGAAAATTACAAAAAATAGTTGAATGTGTAAAAAAACAATATATTGACAGGATATGAAGCTGCGAGAAAATACGGCATCCACAATCTACAATTATTGCTCATGTTCACGAAAGAAGAGAAGACAGTTTTAGCAGAAGTACAATATCACCCAAAGAGATTGAAACTTCTTTGGCAGAACATTTGCATACGTTGGAAAAGCGTGTCTCACAAAAAAGTGGTCCTCGAATTAATTGGACAGTTTGTTAAAGAAAATAATATTAACACACCGTTTGAAAACGAACTACCCGGACACAGTTGGCTTAGGTATCTATAGGTTTCATTAAAAGAAATAAGTTATCATTTAAATATGATGGTTACTTAAACCCTGACGGCTAAAATTATTGAACATGGAACATGCTTAGCCCACTGATTCTCTGAATGCTGGTTGTCCAAATTCGAAGGAAAATAAAATAAATTGCGGGGCGCGGGTCACACGTCATTCCCGAAGCGCCGTTCGCGGCCGACTGAAGCCACTCCAGCCAGCGCCGCGCTACTTTCGTGACTTTATTGTTTTGTTTTGATAACGAATCCGCCCGGGTGGTCAAGACAAAAGCATGTTCCATGCTAAAAACCGTAAGCCGTAGAATATGTTCGCAAAAAGTTTGCGATCCTTTTGTAATAAATTGGTACTATAACTTGTCTTATTAAACAGTACAATCATCAACCTGAATTTAAAAGATTGCCCACAAAAGATATATAATGTTGACATAACAAGTTTTTCCCATGATCCTTCAAAAAGTAAACTCGTTAGTTGCATCGGATTTCCGTCAACTAGGATACGTTAGTTAATAAAAAATACGTCGTTTTTGTTTCGGACATCACTAGTGCTTCATACATTGGTATGACACACTTAACCCAAAAAAATGTTTTAGTCAATTTTTGTTGAAATTGTATTCTGTAGTTTTAATTCAAAACTCAATATCAATTAAATGAAATATTACCTTTCTATGCATGTAATACGTTATGGTTTTGAACTACTTTTGGAATAAAGATGAATTTAGTTACACTTACCCCAATATTGGGGTAAGTGTAACAAACTGACTAGTGACCAGAAAATATTAAAATGTCGTATTATAGTAATATAATTTGATCCTATGGTAAAGTTTTCAACTGTTTAAAACACACCTATTCATCATGAACCAGGTTGAAATTCATCTCATTGAAATATGTCACACTTACCCCGACTCACCTTACTTACCTATATAGATTATGATACGTTTATTTGCATATGTATGTATAAATACAAATTTATTCTATTTTTGCAAGTTTTTCAACATTAATTGGCAAATACGTAGTTGTCTTAAGTCGAACACATGAATCAAGATTATCTGGTGTTAATCGATTTAGCCGCAGAGTATTCTCTGGACATATTTCATTTGAGAAAATGTTTGCTTGCTAGAATATGAATCAAATGCTGATAATAGAGCAATTAATACTTATTCTTTAAGCATGAAACTTTTCTTGGTAATGGCGCCCAGCATGAAAATATTGCATTCATGTGATCGTGTTCTGTGTTTTCAAGATGCTGGGGAAGGTCTTTCAATTTATTTGTCCACAGAACTGAACATTTGAATTCAATGTCTTCTAATTCCAGATTATTTATTTCAAGATATTCAAAGCTCAAGCTTCTTGGTGGGTAACTCAAAATGTTGTAGTGGGTAAGTGAATTACCCGCGGGTAGTAGGTTGCCGACCGCTGCTCTAGACAGTTTATTTTATTTCAAGTAAATAATTATGATTTCATATATTTTTGTTTCGACCATGTCCGATCCTAATAGGATCATATGGGCCTCCACAGAGTAGTATTAACAGATTGTGTTTTTACGAGAAATGGATGTCAGCCACTTGCTCAACCTATTAGGTCCATACCCTGACAGACACAAATTGAAAAACCCATGTGGCCGCGCAGCTAAAGCGTTGGACTATAACGCCGTGGGTCCCAGATTCGAATCCTGGGTCTGGCAAGTACACATATTGTTTTTCTTAATTAAAATAAATTTAAAAAATTCATTGTGGTGCATGTATCCACTCAGCCACCACGTATACCTAAAAATGTCCAGTGGTATGTCCACACTGAAACCTTATTTTAATATTAAATTGTGGTAACACTTAAAAGAAGGTGGATGTCAAAATATCTGATCATAAAATGAAAGATTCGTGTTAAAATGTTAAATTGCCACTGTTGACACAATTTTGCGGAGTATATTCCGATATTTGTAAATGTGAGTATTTTTATTACTTTCTGATCATTTTTGGTAAATATCTTTCTGATTATATGCGTATGTTTAGGTTAGAACTAGTCACATGAACGTGAAGACATCAGTCAAATTTGTAATGTTTTTTGCACTCTTACAATATGCTTTTGTATGTGCCATTACAAGCCGAATGCTTATTATTTATAATTAATTTCAAGTAGTACTGAAGTAATAATTAATTGGCAATGGCCTCCATCAATCGGTCAAACAAGCGATGTATACATTTATAAAATCCCGATCGAAGTATTCAACTTCCAAATGACAACACATTTACGCAGAAAGCGTTTGTATTTTATTGCGTTTTAGCGGCAAACAGTGTAAACGACTTTTGTCTCATAGTTTCTTTGTTAGCACAATAATTATCGTAATGAAATATTCAGAATCACTGTTTACGTCAAACAAATTTATTGTATAAAACATAAAATGTAATTAAGTAACTATACATAGTTAATGCCTAAAAATACTGAATAAGATTAAAATTATTTGCAAATAAATTGTAATTATCAACATTCGTAGTTATTATATAACCCAGAAAAATTAAATCTATAGTATAAAATAGATTCAAATAACTTCTTATACCGTCAAGCATTTCATCATTCAATGTTCTTTATTTAAATTCTTTAAAGGAATTATCAAAGACAATTTAACATAATATTTTTACGTGTATGGAAAATTAAGAATATGTTTGCATTTCGCTCAAATTGTAAATTTACGGTGAATGTATATTTATATAATACAGTTTTGTCAATATAATCCTCTTAATGTAAGAGATTTTATACTTTATACCTATCTAGGGAACTCTCTCAACTTCTGGCTGGATATATAATTAATTATTCAAATGTTGATGGAGCTTCTGCAAAAGATAGTTTTAACAATGCTGTGTAAAAATACTCATTAAACCAAATTATATATTTTTTGGATTAAGTATAATGCATTAAATGTATTATGTAACAATCTTTTGTCTATTATTATTTGTAAAATAATGGAACACAATATGTTAATAGTCTGCTGGATCTTCTACATTTTTAAACATTCATATGGTGGCAGGTTATTACTGACAGAACAGAAACACAATCACAAAAATTCACATCAGATTTTTTTTTGCATGACACTATATTTCAATAATTTACATTGCTGAAATATGAAAATATTTGAATTTACTCCTATGTTATTTTAAGTTTATTTTATGACCGATTTGGTAGCACCTGTTATATCTGTAAAACATGCCGCCGTATTCGCAACAATTCATTTTCATGAAGTTAAACTTGGATTATAAATCTGTTCTAAGCTGCGGCGAGTTTTAATTAAAGATGTCTATTTGGTGGTACCTTGATGAAACTTATACACATTAAGTATGTATTAATAGTAATGTGAAAGTATCTTTACATTTTGTGTTTCATTATTTTATTTTATTCATTTATAATCAAGAACAGTTAGCAAGTACACAACATCAATATCTATTGTTATTCTTGGAAATCTAATCTGACTGAACATTTTAAAGCTTCCTATTCATACGCATTGTCATACCTAATCTACACATCACCTCGAAGCCTTACTAACACACCAAACGATAAATCTGTGATCTCGGGTGTCGTCCGGAGGAAAATGGCAGGTGGAAGTTTCCGTCGCGGCGGAGGGTCCGTATTCCAAACCAGGAGCACGCAGGAGACCCCTCCCCGGTCGCCTGGCCTCGCCCTCCACCACTTGGCCTCAATGACCAAGGAGCAACTAAAGGTCGAGTGTCGCAAGAGGGGTCAGAGGATATCGGGAAACAAAATGGAACTGGTACATTTTCCGTTTGGAGTGAAATGTATTAGGTGTCTTTGTTTGATTTCTTTTTGTCGATTATTATTATATTATTACCCTCTCTGTCTCTGTCCGCTGGTTTGAGTTTCATTTATAAATGATAGCACATGTTGTCGAAGAACACTTTTTTGTCCATGCTGATATCTAATAAAACTGTACAAATCTGATGCATGCCCATCTGATTAATGAAGTTTTATGCAAGATCTAGACACGTAAAACATTTGTTATTTATTAATGAAAAAGAAAAGAAATATATAGATTGATGCTTTTTTGACAGTTTAGAAGCAACATTGCGTTAATTAGGTATTATTTAATGGGACTGTAATAAATTTTAGAGACACATAATAATGTAATTTACGAGATGCGATTAAATACGATTTACAAAAAAAATATTTCCGTTATATTTATTAAATTCAATGATTAACTTATTAATTGTGTTGTAAAATAATATTTTGCCCTATCTCCATTATAGAAAAACTTTGTTTTATATTAATCAGTGGCGAAGGGTGGAGGTAGTTTGTTAAGATCCAACATAAATAGTGCACACTAAATTTTGTCATTCAAACGTATTTGTTTTCATTGAACTAAGAACACAATGTGTAGATAGTGCTTGTTAGTTTTTAAAATTCAATTAACTAAACCCTGCTTAATCCAAATCATAGTAGATAATAGTCAAAAAATATTCAATTATCTATAAAATATCTAATATGCTATTAATCCATACATAATTTTAGATAATTTATAGATAGAAGAATATTTTTTATCTATTATGGTTTGGTTAGGCAGAGGGCTTAATAAATTTTAGAGAACTAACCGACGCAATCTGTAATATGTATTCTTAATTTATCGAAAACAAATAAGTATGACTGCAAAAGTGTGCACTATTATTGTCGAATCGCCCATAGCATACCTAAACTATTTTGGTTTGGCTTAGGCAAGGCTTAATTGCATTTTAAAAACTAACTAGTACCATCTGTAAATTGTATTCTGAGTTTAATGAAAATAAATATGTATGCCTGATAAAGTTTAGTGTGCACCATTTATGTCGAATCTTAACAGCCTACCTCCACCCCTCGCCACTGATTTTAATTATAGTATAAGCGGACCGTATTACCGATAGCTAGGGCAGGAAATAATGAAATGTGGAAGGGGCAACGAATGAGATGAGGCAATGCTACATGCACAATCTAAACGCAATCGGTGATAGCAACCATAAATAATAATTACGTTAGTCATGCCTACTTGGAAGAAATTGCATTTGCGCATATCAATGGTTGAGCAGTTTCACTGTATTTTTCAGTTCTACATAGTTATTTATTTTTGACTGAAAATTTTTTCTATTTATCTGATCCTGCTGCCATATTTTTTTAGTAATTTTTGGGATACTTTTATAAATAATAATATTGTTTAAAAATGTAGTTTCTAATTTAAATAGCGATTCCATTTCAAAGTTGCCTCTAATAATTCTGACAATGTGAATTGACAAATTATATTATTTTTTATACTCATGAGTGTCAATTTATATGCCTCGTATACCTGTTCCAGTCCTATTTAAAACGTAAAACTTTAAAATAAAACATTTCAACGGTTCCCTCAACCAAAACTAAGTTGGGTCTTAATAGTATTAAAAGAAGAACTAAATATTTACAGTTAATACAAACAATCACCGATTCCAAGTCATGCTCTATCAATGAATCTACAAATATACTATAGGGGTTTCCAACCTTTTTGTGCCCTAGAGCACATTTTAAAATATCGGTAAGGCGGCATCATTACATATTGTTCAAAGCAAATCTATAGTTGGACATAGGTAATAAATAATACACAAATATAATTATTGTTTATATTCTGTAAAATGAATACATGGCATGTGTGCCTCATACATATAAAGTAAACGTTATATTAAAATTATAATATCAATCTCAAAGTCAGTATGATCTTCCCGATAGTAAACAATCATAAAGATGCTCATTGTGAGTCGAGATCTATATTTTGATTTTATTATATTCATGTAATCGCAATGGTAAACAAAGAGAAGAGAAGTAAAAATGAGAGGTCAGAGTTAAAATAGCTATCTCGCTCCTCCCATCCAGTGCTCAAGCAGAGTAGCCAGACAACATAAACATGTCGACTTATGCTGACAAATGAGTTCGAATAACGTATATATTTATTAAATAAGTTTTCATGAAACTCATCAAAATATAATTTAAATTTTAAAAATTTTGTCGAATAGTGGCGGGCGCACACAAATCTGTCAGCAGGCGCCATTGCGCCCGCGAACACGGGCTTGGGAATCTCTGCTATAGAGCATAGGTTATAGACTACAAAAAAAGAACACAGCATTGAATTTAATTGCAACGTGATAAAGTATCTCTTCGAATGTGCCTATCATTTATAAATGACGCTTTCTATTTACTGATAGTTGTTATTACCTACCGTGATTGTTATAATTTTTTTAATATTATTTTGCAGTAAAATGCCTTTCTCTTATTCTTGCACCGAGACAAATCGCTACCTATCTATTTTATATATAGCAATCATTTTAGAATTATTATTAATTTAAGTGTTAGTATTATATTATGAATGTTCACTTAATTATTATCCACACTACTGTTATTAGAATCAATCATATTGTTTCACAGTTATAATCCTTTGCTGTTTCCATAGTGATGCATAAGTTGGTTACTTAGGTAAGAAAACATCGATTTGATGAATGTGTAAAAGCGGGGATTTTTTGGTTCCGCCTAATAGGAAATCACTCTGATTAATAATAGGATTAGTGGCAATCTGAAATTAACATAAATAAACTAATAAAATTAGGCTATAACTATTAAATTTAACACTAATAAAACAACACTATAACTTTTACTTTTAAATTTATATAATAGTTTATTTCGTATAATAAAATTTTATTTTATTCAAGACTGGTTTTTCTAATCAATTGACAATGCATACATTTGTTGGTTGGATCAGGCTTGATTTTAAATTAAAAATAAATATGGAAGCAACGCAGAATAATATTTGCTATAAATTTAATTAACAATGTAATAAAATGAACTTTCATGGACAGCAAATTTAATAACAGTATATATTTCAGTTTTAGCATGATGGAACATGTTACATAGTAGATATTTTAACATTTGTATATTAGGTATTTATTTCTTGCATGTCTTTAAATTTCAATTTCTACACATGTATAGATAGCATGAAAATACTATAGAATTGCACACTGTTGTAAATTAAATATTAATTATTAAGGTATATATTATTTAAACTCATCAATATGTATTTTGACCTTTTGTTATATTATTTTATGTGATAATACATACTATGGACATTCTTCATTCTACGATGTATGCAATTTTCGTATCTATAAAACGTTACTAGGGATCAATGCCTAATTAAGACACTGTGGCAAAGACTCATTACTTAACGATTATTTACCTTTAGTTACGAGCATTTGACATAACATCGTAAATTATTTATTTATTTTATGTGTCTATTTTAAATCATTGCGATGTTTAGCAAAATAATATAGGTATTATGCGACCAAATTTTCTCTGTTGGCTGTATAAAATTAATGGGGTGTAATTTGATTTCTAAATTTACATGAAAAAGCATGACACCATCTAGTAGACGATTTTCAAAGCAGTACACCATTCGAGTACTATTCAAGATAAACTGTTGCTCAAAACATACTTGGTATGGGGAACTGAATAATAATTTAGAAATATGAATTAACACTCCATCGAGTTAGTACTTGTGAAATAAAAATATATCTTGTTCAATATCTCCATAACAATTCGACAACTCTGATGGTATTTGTGAGGAATACTATATTATAGATCTACAAATAGATTATTAAGATTAGCCAATCCAGTGCCCATATATGTGTGCATATTGTGTTTTCATAGTATGACCTCAACCATGCCAAAAATGGATCTCACTACTTATTATGCCATGCAGTTTTTTTATGAGAGAAATAACATTTATAAAATTAATATGTGTCATTTTTTATTTACGTTTGGATGTGATCGTTTGATCCACTCACTGATTTAGGTCTGCAATATGTCCATTATTCCAGTGCTGCCAACCCTACTCGTAACGCCTCAGTTATATGTATTTTCAAATAGTGTATGTTCTATAATGAACGTTGCGTTCTCAAATCTTGCGAGTTATTCTTTGAAAATAAAAATAGCATACCTACCATAATTCTAGCATTATATTATGATTTTGGTTGCGTGTAAGATAGTAAGTTATATCATAATTCTAGGAGAAAATATGCTAAAAGTTACTATAATTTTGATGGCCTAAATACGAAAAATAATCGTGTAATAAATAATAAGTAAAACTATTATAATTTATACAAGATTTTGTACTATTGTCAATAAAACAAGATGGCAACACTGCGGAAGTCAAAAATATACTTAATAATAACAATCTCAAAAACTGTTATTGGGCATATTAAAGTGATTAAAAATAATTTGTTTGTCTGTACTTAACTATCTAAAAATAACATATCATAAATTAACTGGGTGACAGTGAAATTATTTTGTTGTTCTGAACAAACTAAAATGGAATTTTAAGGTAGGAAGATAATGATAGTTGAAGCAGTACTGTATTTAGGCGTTTGGCAATTTTTTATTATTTGAACTCAGCTGACAATATTAATTTAATTATCATCAACTTACCTGCGCATCTATTCTATACACAGTACTGCTTTCGGCTGCTATCTAGGGTAGGTTTATATTGAAGTTTTATCACTTACTGTTACACTTACAATAAGTTAGCCGTCTAAACAGTCAAAACTGTCTTTCTCGCTCTAAAATTTACCACAGCTATAAGAGGTGCTATTAAAGCATAGTACTTATTGTAACAAGTACAACTAACTTATTGTAATTGTTGCTATTACTTTGATACAAACCTACCCTAGATAGCTGCTGTAGCGGCCGAAAGCAGTCTTATGTATAGAATAGATGCGCTGGTTGACTTTATCATTTAATTTGATTGATCAGTGGTTTTTCTTAGGTGTATCGACACATGTTTGGCAATCGATTACAAATATTTGATGTGTATAAATTTTATCTAATACTCTCACTTAGCTGATATATGTAATCATGTGTGTTGATACAAAAAAATTGAAATAGATAATAAAAATGATAACTGAGGTACAGTAACACTGGCCTTACTTAAATAGTGTTCTGCAATTACAACTAAATAAACTAGGTATACCAGTATAAATTCTTGTCTTCTTTTTTACCACAACGCTGTGGCAAAACTTTATTACTTATTGGAATAATAGTTGTAAATGTAAATTCAACTGCAGAGCATAGATTGATTGAAAACGTGATACTTTTTATCATTCCATTGTCCTGGTCGTAAGTCCTTCCTTTCTGAAAAAATTAAAATAGTAAGCAGAACAATGCATTCAGAAAATTGTTGATTATGTGAATAATTGGCTGAAATTCTCTTTATAGAGACTTTCCATTCATTTATTTAACTTGATCTGAGTGTAAACTGTAATTAAATTTTGAAAGGCACTGTCTTAAATACGTCATAATAATATAATGCAGCAGTTTTCGAAGTGTGTGCCTTGGCGTCCTGGATTGTCGCAAAACATTCGAATATTTTAGTAAACCCAAGTCTCGATTCAATATGCTGGTGGACGGGGTGACAATATTAGGTTTGCGTATGTCAGTACCTGTTTTGTTTAGGCAATTATAAAATTGCAATGCAAAATAATGATCTTCCCTTATGGTACACTTTACGCACGGAGTCCAATGACTGAAATGAGGGTAGCTGCACCTAGTTTGATTCCAAGAATTGAAAAACTGTGTGGTTAACTCTTGCTCATCTGTTCCTCCGATTGATTCTTTAGATTGTCTTGAAAAAATCTTTATACTTACACAAAAAGCGCTGTTAAAATAAAATTGAAATAATTATTGTTAAGTTAATGTGTGTGTCAAAAATATTTAGTACTGGTAGTATAACATTGTAAATATTAATGGTAGGCACCTGATTTTATTGAATTATGTCTCAAACTCAAATCCTTCTGATATGTATCATAGGCCACAGGGGAATATATTTTTGGGTCCAGTGGTATTTTCAACAAAGAAGTTTTAGAGCTATAATTGCAGCTTCCATTTTCATGGATAAATTTTTCAATATTTTTAAGAGGCGATAACCGGATTTGAATTATTTAGTTTATTTTGAACAAAATTAATTAGAATAAATTTTTGTTTATGGTTTGTCTAGTTTCTGAATCTGGACCTGTGCTCGAAGAATTTTTGTAAACAAATAAATTATGCTTTCAAACTCTCACTTTAGGCGCAAAAAAACATAATAATACCGTTTCGAGGTTGTTGCGAGCCGAAATAACCGCTGCGGCAATAACTTTCGATATACCGGTTTTCGGTGAATTTTCGAGTAGACGAATAACTCGATCAGCTTATCAGCGCGCCCGAAATAACCGATTCGCAAACCGGCCGTTACTATTATCATCGGAGAAACGTCATTTTGACGCAGCGATGCAAGGAAACGAGATGCCGTTTTCTGTCGGTTTCTAGTGCGGAAAATAAAAATGAGACGACGTGTCTATCTTGGATTTGATTTCATGGTCCACTCCACGCTACCCGAGACGTCGGCCAACCGTGGCCCGCCGGCTAGATTAATTTAATACCATTTGACAGAAGCATTGGCACTTCGTCGAGGACGGACATACACACGAAAGTGGCCTGACTTTAACTGGTCCGCAAAAAACACGTGATAGTATATCTACACACCACGTTTAATCTATTTTTATAAGCGCACAAAAGCTAGCGGTGTCACGGAACTCGTTTGCTACTTTATATCGTGTGATTTTTGCAGTTATTCATTCATGTTTATGCAGATTTCGTATGGCTCGCGCGGCATCGCACGCTTTTCAATGTCAGCGCCGATCAGATGTTTTGTCTGAAATCGATTTTCGTTTGAAATTTTGACAATTGTGTTTTCGATTATTTCAGCCTACCGTCGGCCGCGTATTTTACCATTTAACTGGCCGCGCATCGTCAAATGTGAAAGTAATTGCAGTTTATTGATACAATCTGTTATAAAGTTGATATTATTTGAAAGTGCTTCGTAATCATCTATTCAAAATCGCCAGTTCCGCACGAAAACATTGATAGGAACTTTGTATCCAGGCAACCGCACGAGAAGTAAATATTCGGACGAAAACAGTGAGTTATTATTAGATTATCAAGAACTGATTATAATTAATGTAATTATTAATTTCGTAATTATATTATTTGATTACATTTTATAGTCAATAACACGTAAATACGTACGTCTAACGATATCGTGCGTAAAAGTACACGTCAGTTTATTGCTCGACTTTTCCAATACCGGCAGTCGCCAGTCAGTCTTCGTCATTGAATTATTTTTAAATATCGAATACTCCAATAAATGAGAAAAAATGTGCTTTGTAATGTTTCCATGTATCGCCATCGCGTGTGTGTTAATTTGTTAAAAGTATTTTTTAATTTTTATTTTATGGCTGTTTTGTGATTGTTTTTTTGTTGTTCGACATAGATTCGAAGATCGGTCGCCAAGTATTTCCTTGCTTCACGATGGACATGCACCCGGAAAATTGTCTCGACCTAAATAAAGACGTTGTCATTGAAATAGGAGTATGTTATATTCTAAATTAGAGTTTTAAAAATAACACGTTTTGTTTTATGGTTTTTCTCCCTTTGGTAACATCCTTTTTAAATCCTGTTTTTTTCGTACCCTTTTACATGTCCATAAACTATGCTTTTTTTACCCAATAATTATTGTTTTTTTTTTTTAAATATTTTTATGATTAATACAGTAATAGTACCTACCAATGCATACTTTATTTAGCTAACTTGTGTGGAGTGTATTCAAATAATTTAATACTTCTATTTACACATATTTTACATTTTAAAATAAGCAAGGTTACTTTAACATTTAGGTAGGTATGTAAACTGGAAAAATTAAATGGGGATTTTTTGCACATATTTTAATATAATTGTTAGGTAGTTTAGACTTTTATTTTTAAATACAATTAGCAGCAATCATTAAATACATAATTTGTATTAACTATCACTAGTATTTATCCATACACTGCTTTATGTATGCCTTCTGAAGCCGCTTTAATTTAAGTACTTACTATTTTATTTGTCAGATTCTCACGTTTAATCCCTCCATTCTGCTGTCTGCAATTTTGAGTAATGGTTCTCAAAGCCTCTGTCATAATATACTGACTTTGAAAAAATCCTCTATTATTCCATGATAATGTAGTTCCAAATGAGAAGTTCCACTGCACCATTGATAAATTAAATAATAAGTAGGTACCTAGATACTTGTTAAATTCCTACCTGTCTATTAAAACTTTTTTTTTGAGCATGTTCGATCCTAAGAAGATCGTATGGGCTTCCATAGAGTGGAGGCTTATTTGTTTTTACTATGAATGGATGTTAGCCACTTGCTCAAACTGATAGGTCCATACTCTTGACTCCAAACACATAGTGAAATACAGTAGGCGCTCGGTAATCTGGCACCCATATTTTTTCACCTATGCCGGATTGTCGGAAATGCCGTATTATTGGATTTCTATGGCAGTTTAATGTGAAAGCTGCCAGATTATAGAGCAGGAGAGCTGAGTTGCAAAATGCCGGATTGGTGAACGCCGTATTACCGAGCACCTACTGTACAATGTGTATTTGCCAGATCCAGAATTCGAACCTGGGACCCACGAGAATATACGCCGACGCGTTAGCTGCTCGGCCATCGTGGGAGTCAATAAGTACCGAAACATAAATATTATTTTGATGATTCATCAATTGAATTATACTAAAATATATTCATGACAAAATCTCATAACAGTATTCAATAAAATTATTATTACCTATTATGCGGCAACATTTATTTTAAATTTACATTTATTTTGCTTATTCATCTGTTAGCTAACCTATATTATTGATTCACACATTCATAAGAAATCTTTACTTAGTCAACACTTTATTGTACCAGGTGGGTAGAGGAAGGACAGATTCTTCAGGCATTGCGGCAATAACAAAATCACTTTGGAACGGTGTTAGTGTCATTTGGAAGTAAAGATACCAACACCCAAATGAGTCGGCCACACCGCCAGATGAATCTGACACCATTCTAGCTAAAAATATTTTTTTTTAAGTTACAGAGAGGAGGTATTTTACCAGCTTATATCACAAGGATAGATTGGTATCCATTAATTCAATCCGTAGGGTCCATGTACTGGTTCCAAACACATATATTGAATGATAATATGTAAAGTTTACCCAGCTGTGGGATTCTTACACCCGAATCTCCGATGGGGAAGCGAGTATACTAACCACTTTCTCAACGGGTGCAGAAATTTTGTCATTCAATTATTAGCTTCTTCATCAACAGTAAATGTCATGAATTATTAGTCAAGAATATAATACAGTGGCGCACCCAGGATTTAATATTGGGGGGGGCCCAAGGAAGAGAATGTAAATTAGTCTCATAGGCTCTTTTTCTTCTCCTCGTTTATCGGTCTTTTGTCTATTACCTACACCATGGTCCCCACATGCTGAAACGGGCCCTCAGACTAGAATTGGCGCCCCCCCTACCTACCGCTAAGATTAAAGGCAGTGTGAAACACTACATTAACGTTTTTCAAATTGTGTTTTAGTTCAAATTGAGGGTACTTATACAGTGAATTATTGGCGATTTTTAATACATCTACTTTAATAATGAAGCTGTCGAGTATCGACACATAATAGTCAAAAAATATATTGCACAATTATATAAGTAATTGAAAATGTTCATGACCGTGAAGTATATTGGCGCCGCAGGCGACTTTTTTACTATTAAAGCTAATTTATGGTGTGTGTTTATCTCACTTATCTCGTCAACCCGACACGCCGGGCCCCCCACAGCCCCGGCCCCCAGGCTAGAGGCCTGTCAGCCCTCCCCAGCCATGACCTACACCACTCCGGAATTCGGGTAAACACCGAGAATTTTTTGACAGTTCCATTAAGGATTGGGTTTTTAAAAAACCTGAGATTAGTGTTGTGTTAGAAATTAAAATCTAAGAATTTTTTCTAAAAGGGGTGCTGGAGAATTACAAATCATTTTTTGCCGTGTTTTTAGGCCCCAAGGTATAGTTTATTGGCTTTAAATTTCAATGTTTAAAATCATTCTGATAATTTTCATGTTTGGGGGGTGCCAGGGCCCCTTGGCCCACCCCCTGGGTGCGCCACTGATATAATATACCCTGAAACTTTTTTTTTGTCGTTGACTATTTTAACACGAAACATAGTTGATTTGTACCAGAATCAAAACATTCACGTTAAAATGGCTGATAGGTCAGACTGTGTAAATATTGGCAATCAAATACACCAAAACGTTATTTAGAATATTTAGATTTAAATGAACAATCACATATACTTCATTACTGTAATGCCTCAGATGGTAACTATATACTATAGTTCAGGGGGGGGCAAACTTTTTGGATGGAGGGCCAAATTCAAGGATTCAAAATGAGCGGCGGGCCGCAAGTAAAATACCAGTTTTAGATATACACTATTTATTATCACGAAAAATAAACATTACAAAAAAATTAACGAGAAGAATGAAACTGTTGTACATTTTTGAACATTTTTTTAAATTCAGGTGTTAATTTGTAGTTGATATTCTCAAAACTGCGTCTAAATGGGCATCGGAGATATTTGATCGTAAAGAATTTTTATTGAGGTTCATGATCGAAAATGTTTGTTCACATATATAGGTTGATCCAAAAATAACGAACATTTTTCTTGCATAATCTTTAAGTTGGTGAATTTGTCTGAATTAAGGGCATTGTAAAATTTAGAGATTTCTTCACGATGATGCAATTCTCTTAAATCAGTGTCACACTGCAGATCAATAATCTCAAGTTGTAGCTCTGTCGGTACACTAGCAATATCTATTGATCTACATACAATATCTACATTCAGAGCGAGATTACAATCCGAAATTTCTTTCCATTCATTCCCAATCGATGTTCAACATAGAAAATAGTGGTTACATAGTGTGAGACGAGACGCAAGGAAGACGTACTGAGATAATACATTTACGAAACTACAAATTCTTCAAATTTTAATCTATTGTCAATATTTTTTAAAAAATTATAAAAAAGTTATTCGTAATCAGAAGTACAATTAATAATGGCGGGCCGTAAAAAAATACCCGGCGGGACGCAGTTTGCCCCCACCTGCTATAGTTGATAGCCACCATCTTTCAATGCATTAACATAATATATTATATTAATTTTTCTGTGGCTACCAATTTAACAGGACTAAAAACTTTACAGAATCCGGTAGCGGTTTTCCATGAAGCAGATGGCCATGGGGCTGCCGCTTGTCAGAAAGTATGGAAATTTAAAAACTTGCATATTTAAACCATATGAGTGTAAAAATTAATCAGACCCTAAAATAATCATTCAAAGCGTAAACAAAGTCCTGGCAACATAACGCATAGGCAAAAGTTTCCAAACCTGTCATTGCCTCGGGTATTCACATACCGCTAATCGCCACTGGCAGAATCGCGAATCAAGTGTTGGCATACTGAACGTAACGCATCAGTGGCAGCGTTTAGTGGAATGGAGCTTTCAGTGCCTTGCAAAACACTGCGATTAAGACGTTACGGTAAAGACTTATTGGTATCAATTTAAAAATTCTGTAAAATATCTTCAACTTTCATTTTATGCATTTATTTCATTTTGTCCTAAGTAAGTAGTGACCTTCCTCAGCTGGTTTTTTGTTCAAACAGAGCTCAGTCTACCCGAAATGGAAAGAAAGTTTTTTTTTTATTAAAACTAAAGTTATGCAGTATGTCTGTATGCATATGTACCTACACCTAAATTTAGTGTGTATGCTAAAAAGTGAAAGTCATTGAAATTATTCCAATTTCTTTTCTACTGGCCATATTTTGTTATCAAATTCAGATGTTTATCATCTGAATAGTAATTGGTATTAATGTGTAATTGCGCTGTTATATTTTGCATGAAGCTTTCACTGTTATTTGTTATCGTATTGAGTTATTGGCCTGTTAGAGTGTGTCAAAAAGTGTCAGTGTGGTTTGAAAATCAACGCGAAGAAAACCAACGTCTTGTGTAATAGCACCTGTCCTGATCCAGATTTCCCTCTGATTACCGACGGACAAAACATCGAGAGCGTCGACAGCTTCAAGTACCTGGGGTACACATCACGGGACATTTAGGAGCAACGAGGAGATAAGAGAACGCACCAAGCAGCCTCTCATCATGCTGAAAGTGAAGAGGCGACGTTGGACCTAGCTCGGCTACGTGCTGCGGATGCAAGAAGAGAACTTCAACCTGGCTTGCCTGTTCTTCAAGCCGACCAGATTCCGGCGTCCTGGAAGGGCCGCTAAATATAATTTACAGAGTGTATACGGCAGAGCTACGGGATGCTGGTTTGACCTGGAACGAAGCAAGAAGACTGGCGAGCGACAGGGATTCTTGGAGGCGCCGCGTGGTGTCCATATGCTCCAGTTAAGGGGCGGATATGGCCAAAGAAAGAAGAAAAAGTACTGTGTGTACTTCTTCAAAATTTTGTCTCACCATCAAAATTTTTGGCGGTTTTGTCGGGGTGCCGAAAAATATGGATATACTGCATTTTTTAGGTTGTTATTTCTTAATAAATACATAGAAATACCACCTTTATACTATTCATAAGATCAGAGAACTCGGAAATAATGGAAACTGAAATACCTAATGGGTGTGGAGTAACAGGCAAATGATTTCGAGTGTGGAAGTATATGGGATAAACTTAACACGTGTCAAGAATATACTTGTCCTTTGTTCTTACAACTGCTCTCCATTTATGGACTGAGGCTCATGCAATATTGGTGTATTTGAAGGTTGCAACACACACTATTGCATGTCTATAATGTGTGGTTGATTTTCGAAGGACTCTCACCCATTCAAAATCCTGCGTCAAAATGTAGTGTATTAGAGGTATAGCCTATCAGAATTCTATATATTAATCTGCTCTATGTGTAGGATATATAAAACTCTATGCTTTGCCTATTACTGAGAATGGTGATGAATGAAATTACAAGCGTTGCCAACAATCTCTTTCTACCTAGAGTCGTCCTTCTCTGATGTTGTTGCTTCGGGTATTGATGATTCAGTCGCTTTCTTGATGGTGTCGCTCCATCTGAAAGGTGCTCGCCTTCGCAACCTCCTCCCTTGACGCAAGAGAGGCTATATTATGAAACACGATTCATAATAGTTCATAGTATGATTGTCTATGGTGGAAATGGTCATTTGGCTTTTTTATCAATAGTAAGGGACTCAAATAATTACCCAAAATTTCAATTGCTGTAGAGACGAAATACGAAATAGAGACGAGAGAGAGAGAGAGAGAGAGAGAAACTAGACGAAATAGAGAAGACAACATTTATGTGGCGAATGCCATGCCGATCGATATCATATCAATGACTGTAAATATGCATTGTATATGTATTATTTTTATCCCCACACACAACCATGAAATGCGTTTGACATGACACATATTGTGTAGAATAATTTTTTTTACAGTCGGAAGCCAACAGCGGTGGAGTGAGGTTGTACAACTTCGCTTGCGTATTCGGGACGCTATTCGCCTGGTTACTCGCGAATGGTTATAAATACGGGATACAACAAAAATAATATTGTTTGTAAATGAATTTGACAATAAACTCAACATGTGTGGTCCCATGTGATTTTGACAATCAGTGCCAGTGCTTGAGAAAAAGTGAAAAATATTTATTGTTGCACGGATAGTGCACTTTGTGCGGGGAGTGCGTCAAACGCTGTGAAGCGAGGGGTTGTCCACACTGTTTTTTGTTCACACTGTTGCGCGAATTCCAAGACCGCGTGAACGGCAAAAGCAATAAAATGGAAAACACCACGATGGAAGTGAATGAAACCAAAAAAACGAAGAAGAAAAGAAACGATGATGAAGAGGAAGTGGTTGGAGAAAAAGAAGAAGAATGGCAGACGGTGACCTCTGGAAAAAAACCCAGAAGAGACTCTGGGGTCACTCCAAAGGGAAACCAAAACATCGTCATGATAGCGACGGGAAGTAAAATTCCATTAAAATTGAAAATAGCGCAGATGCTGCATAAGGCAGGAGTAAAAGTACAGAAAATTTACAATAAAAATTTAAAGACGTACATCCAAGTAGAAGACGAAAAAGAAGCAGATAAAGTGAAACAAGCTGGAGAACTCAAAGATCTCGGTTTTGTGACCAAAGAGAATGACTCCTACTCTTATGGAGTAATAAGAAAAGTCGATATTGATATGGACCTCCAAGAACTGCAAATGGAAATCAAAAGTGATGCAAAAGTAATCAACCTTAAGAGGTTGACAAGAAAAGGTGATACAGGAGAGCTGACAAAGACCTCGTCAGTCAGTATTAAATTTGGGGAGAAAATATTGCCGAGAACAATTTACATATATGGAGTCTTTTTTGCTGTAGAACCGTATGTATTCAGGGTTATGCAATGCTACAAATGCTGGCGATATGGGCATATCGCGAACAATTGCGGACGTACAGTAGAAACGTGCCCTAAGTGTGGTGAAAACCACAAAACCTGCGAAAAAAATGAGGAAATTACGTGCATCAATTGCAAAGGTAACCACGCGGCAAACAGCCAAAAATGCCCAAAGTGGCAAGAGGAAAAGAATTGCAAAGAAGCAATGAAAAAAATGAACATACCTTTCAAGGAAGCAAAAAAAAATATGTTAAATAATAGCTATGCTGACATATTAAAACAAAAAAAAATCGTAGGAAGAGATGAAAGCGAAACAATTCAAAAAACTAAGGAAAACAAAAAGAAAGAAGAAGCGGTGGTAGAAGCTTCAGGCTCAACAATAATATCTACAGGTAGTAGCGTAAAACCTACAAAAAATAAGAAAAATTCAAAGGGGAAGACAGAGGTTAACGCGATGGGAGAAATTATGAAAGTCTTGCTGAAAGGGGGAGACTGGCAGCAGATCATTAAACAACTAATAATTAAAGCAGTGGACTGGGTATGCAAACAATTCAAAGAAGGACACTTAAAGGAAATTCTAGGGGAGGTTCTGGAGCAAAATGGATAATAAAAAACAAATTAGGATTTTACAATGGAATGCCAGAAGTATGAAGCAAAAAAAGGATGATATAGAACTCTACTTAATAAGACAAAAAATTTCAATAGCATTAATCTCAGAGACTTGGCTGAGGTCTGAATTAGACTATCTGAAATTCAATGATTACACGATGTATCGAAAATACAGAAGGGATGGATACGGAGGAGAGCGATTCTGGTGCATAAAACACTGGCGTCTAAAGAAGAAAGAAAGAAAGACGGAAGAGCTAGACAAAATAATTATAAAGCCATTTAACAGAATAGGAGTGAGGACCTGATCGAAGGATCCCCTTCTAGAAGAGAAGAGGCGATATGACAGCGAGTCGCAGTCAAAGCCTCGGTAAAATCACAAAAAAAAAAAAAAAAATTTTTTATCACAAAGCTAACTTTTAACAATCTCCGTTCAATGACGGCCTAACCAAATATCCCTATTACTTCTACAATGATTACAGTATACATATACAATATAATATAATACAGTGGCGAAGAGTGGATGTAGGCTGTTAAGATCTGATATAGTCAGTCATTCGTATTTATTTTTATTGAACTAAGTGCCCATACGCACTTGCGGCAGGCCGCATTGCGGCTAGCCGCCTATCGTTTTTTGTATGCAAATTGTTTACACCATACGCAATATTTGTTAATTTGCATACAAAAAACGATAGGCGGCAGGCCGCTGCGGCTAGCCGCGATGTGGCCTGCCGCAAGTGCGTATGGGCACTAAGACTACAATTTACTGATGGTGTTGGTTAGTTTTGAAAAATCAATTAAACCTCGCCTCAACCAAACCATAATAGTTTCGGTATGTTATTGGCGATTCAACAAAATTGTGCACACTTTTTCATTCATACTTGTTTGTTTTCGTTGAATTAAGAATACACGTTAGTTGGTTAGTTTTTTTAAAATTTATTGAGCCTTGTCTAAACCAAACCATAGTAGATATATTATTCTATCTATAAAATATCCAAAATTATGTATGGTTAAATGGTATAATTTTAGATATTTTATAGATGGATGATTATTTTTTTACTATTATCTATTATGGCTTGATTTTCGCAGTGTTTAATTGAATTTTCAAAAACTAACCAACACCATCTCTAAATTGTAATATTAGTTCAATGAAAACAATTACCTATGATTGACAAAGTTTATTGTGGACTATTTATGACGGATCTTAACAGCCTACCTCCACCCTTCGCCACTCATATAATATTATGTAGTTCTCGAAGTTTTTTTTTACTTTTTAATTCTGTCGTAAATCAGAAAAATAAGTAGATAGGTTACCATATATTTAAACTGTTATCTTGAAAAATTCTATTTTCTTATCAGCATAGCACTAAAGCACATATTATTATGACCAATAACAGTTGTAATTTTTTTAGAGTTATTTATCGTTACCAAGCATGAAATGGCTTCATCAATAATATATTTTCGCCCTTCCGTCTCCTTCTGACTAAAACATCTGTTGGTTGAATTATTTTCAAGGTTATTTTTCAATCTGTTTATCAATATTGTGTATATCAGAAAACTATAATTTCTAAATAATCAAGTAAGTACTTAAACTGTAATAGCGCCTGTACACATGCATGGAATTACTGTCGGCAATTGTGCTTATTTTAAACTGTCATGACAATAACTGTTTACACGTAAAAGTGCTGACTGTCTCTCCAATCTCATTCTTCAAGAGTAAGCGAGACGCGAGGTTGTCATTTTATACTACCATCTGACAGGTCGTATTGAAAATCGGAACTCGAAATCAGTAGTTCGTTTTTTTACCGGCATATTCGCCCCTATCGCTCTACTGCGCAGGCGCAGATCGAAAATAATCTTACTTGCGCGCAATAAATCATCACAATTTGGAATCTTCCAATCTTGTTTGATTTATGCACGCAATATTGCCAACTGCAGGATAATACATGTTTCCCCATACATTTTCTTACTGTGCACAGTACATCCATGCACGTGTAAACGGGGTATAATGCTCCAATTACATTATCATCACGTAATTTGCTGTCACAATGTCATTTTTTTTGGAATATAAAATGTTATGAGACTGATGCTCCCATCCCGTAATATATTTTGGACCTTTAAACGAACATTGTCACTTAGAAAAATCTGCCAAAATCGCCAGAATAACAATGAGGTCACCTCACGCATATCGCACTACTCAATACAGTTCTCGACTCGTGCCGTTCTTTGTTTTTATTGGTTTTCTCTGTAGATTTTCTATGAAATTATTATCTATGTCTGATGTTTACGTTTATTATCTTTGGTCACCTGGTTGGCTTCTGTTCGAAATATTATCTATGGATGCAATATCGCAAGTTATTTTAACATACGCACACATTAGCATGAATATTGAATAATAATTCAAAATACTAATACATTAGAGTTGGCACCGTCTATCATTGAATTTATAGAGATTGTGATCATTCAAAATATTCTGCTGAATAACGAAACCATAGACAACATTTGTTACCGTGACAGTATGTAATGTGACGATTATGTCTTTGAAGCATAAAGAAAAATGTAAATATAAAAAAAGGTAAGAAAAAACAATTGAACATTAAATCAAAAACCATTTCAAAAGTATTTTATTAAATGTTGAAACAATTTTATTAAAAATGAAAAATAAAAGATACTAGATATTTTTTGAAAAGGTGATTATGAAATTTCAATAATATTAGGTTATGATGTCTTGATTTAGGCTTAAGGTCAAAGGTGTTAAAAATCCTTTTTCTATAGTATGAAAATGAAGCGAAATATGGACTTCTGGTCTACAGATTACGTTAGCTACAAGTGACTTTGCATTACAGAATCATTTGAAGAGAACTTCACACTTTAACTAACTACTATGATATTCCAATATAATTTCAGATTTACCCAATTACTCTATTTGCAGATATTGCCAAAATAAGCCTTGAATACTTAAAATTCATAGGATTGGATGGAGTGTAATTAAATTCAATTAGAAATACCTGTGGACAGATAGTCCTTCGTCATTTTATGTAGGCAGTCAAAAGCAATACATTGGCTGCTATTTTTAAGATGAATAATCACATGAAACCCTGAGAAATGCGTATGTAGGTTATCTTAACAAAGCAACAGATTTCAAACCAGAAGCAAGCTGTCATTTTGTTTACGGGGCTGCCGATAGAAGAAAAAAAAATAATTAACCCATTACCAATCCATCTACACGTACAATCGTTTGATTCGAAAATCGAACTCCCTTCATAATCTCTAATACGGAATGCGTATTAGATCCCTTCTAT
Source organism: Rhyacophila brunnea (assembly GCF_057557595.1). NCBI lineage: Eukaryota > Metazoa > Arthropoda > Insecta > Trichoptera > Rhyacophilidae > Rhyacophila > Rhyacophila brunnea. Next base: position 12,480,528 of record NW_028232893.1, on the reverse strand, counting down.
TTAATAACAGTAGAAGTATGAAGTTCTCTTCAAAATAACCTCATCACTTGTAGCTAATTTAATCAGTAGACCAGAGGTCGTTTTTTTTTAAATCTTTTATCCCAAACCAGCTTGTATCCAACATTTCCTAAGATATATAAACACAATACTTATTGTTTGTCCGTCTACTGACCAATTTTGGACCACCTCCCCAATACTTCAATTACTTTATCATTGTGACAATTGATTTTGATTTCATTTGAATGTCATTGTACTGCAGACCTTAGGGGAATGCAGTGTTTAGATGACTTAGCTATTTCATGACGGATAAGTTTTTTCCATGTCGTAATCACTTGTGATTAGTTAAAGTTGTCAATTTTTAAGAACAAAATTATATAGGTACATATATCGTTATCAGTCAAGATTTTAAAGCAACCAATAGACAATGGTTCAAATTCATTTATGTGCTTGTTTTTATTCTCATTTTATAACATTTATTAAAAATAGCCAGCTACTTCATCCGCGTGAAATATTCTTCTTTGGCATATCCGCTCGTAGACCACCACTTCGCCGCTGCTATATGACCACTTTACTGACGGGTGAATTTTTGCAAGTGCATTATTCTTTTACTGCAGAACCTTTCGAGATATTGAGATAAAACTCTGCTAAATTGCTACCACTGATGTTGTCTTTAAGCTGTGCAAGTTTCATCAATATTGGTCCAGTAGTTTTTGTGTGATAATCACAGAACAGATTAATAAATAGAAATGTAAAAGCCATCGGCATCGACCAAGGTTGCGAAGCCGGGTATTTTATGACCCAATGCCGTAAAATCCAAGTATACACGTTATATATATCTTGGTAATAACAGAACAGAGAAATATTAAATAAAAAAAAAACCATTTTGTGGTTAGGAGGTAAATCTGTGGAAATGCTGATCTAAATGCAAATATTTCGAAATCATAGACATACACTTCAATTATTTTATTATTTGTATAGTTTGGTGTGGTAGGAAGTTAGTATTGCCAACGACAAAAATGTCAAGACGATCATTATTTTGTTATCTATTGGTTTTTAATGTAGTGCAGGTAGACGATGTAATTTATTGCTTGTTTGTATTGTACTGTTTACTAACCTTGACACACTGAATAATCCTTATATGTACCTGTAATGAAACTGTTAGTTACATATGCCATGTAACTTTTCAATAAATTATCCATATATATTATTATAGACTTAGGTGTCGGACAATACGTTGATGTCGGTCAGTGTTTAATGCATTTAACATAACTTTAAACTAAAGAGACAAATCTTTGAATCAGCGCATCTATTCTATACACAAGACTGCTATTGGCGGCTGTCGAGGGTAGTTTTTTATATTTTTGTAAGTATTGAAGTATTATAATTGTTACAATAAGTTAGTTGTAATTGTTACAATAAGTGCTATTTTTTAACAGCACCTCTCTTGGCTGTGCTAACTTTTAGAGCGAGATAGACAGTTTTGACTATTTAGACGGCTAACTTATAGTATAGATGCACTGATGTATAAGCTATGGTGGAATCTATAACTCTCAATGAGCAATGTCTATATGAACTAAAAGTGACCTAGCACAGAGCTTCCCAACCATTGTATCACGGCACACTAAAATGCACACATCTACTCAACGTTGTACGGTTTGTTGTATTTCAAGCCGACATTGACATCAAAATTATTTAAAGATTTATTCTTATCTCTAGTGTTGACTTGGTGCAGATATGCTTTCATGCATTAGCTCTGATTTGAAAAGTGGTGTGTTCTCTTAAGGGGGGACATGCTCGTCGTAGGTCAAAATTGAGTTTTTTTTGTATTTTCAAACCATGATCCTGGACATTCCTTAAACGTTGTAGATAATCTATTTATATAATTTTGAAGCCTTATTATCCTTTATATTTATTTTAAACATTTGATGACTGCATAAAGTATTTTTATTACATAAAATAGTATTCTTTTAAACCTCTCGCTCTAATGTTTTAGAATATAGTCATATTTCGGTACATGAATGTGCAGTGGTGTTAAGATTTTTTTTACATTTATTAATTATTAAACGCATTTATAAAACCATTAGTATAATTAATGACGAGATAATTTTAGTAAAATATTTACGATAAAAAATTATATTGATAATCTCTGTGATCCCAAATTTTACAAGAATTAGGCATTTTATTATTCAAAAAATTGGCAAGATTAACACATTTGAAGATAATTCTAAAGATACTTACTATAAGCTATGTTTTTGACCATTCAAGTGTGATAAACATCCTACGAATATTGATTGCTTTATAATAATTATTGACCTAAGAATAAGGTAGTGTTTTTTTGAAATACGCCATTTCTTTTGTCATCCCCCAGTGGTTAAGCTACAACATACGGCCGTAGCCATAAATTGACAAACTATAATTGAAGTAGGGAGTAAAATTATATTAACGCACGTGTTTGAACATGTACCGTTTAAAAAAAATAAAAAATAAATCGGTTAGGTACAGTATTAAGTATTAAAAAAAAGAATTTAAGGAAGAAGAATATATATGACAAAATTAAGTAATACTGTTCGACTTCTATATATTGACATCTATGTCACGGTGCTGTATGCGATGACAGTATTACGTCACGCATTTTTTGCATGCTTTGCAATAGCAATGGTTTTAGTTCCAGAAACGGCTGCGGTGATGTGTACGTCTTGATATAGAAGCCGGAGTGTAGTCATTCAACTGAAGCGCTTCTCGAATTTTCTGACATCTATTTCTTGTAAAAATAAATTCTGTTAATACAAACCTCCACTCTGTGGTGGCCCATATGATATTATTAGGATCGGACATGGTCAGAGTCAACCAGCATCACAAATCTCTCTAAATTCTTAGTCTTAACGTACTTGCAGTTGCTATTAATTTAATAAACTATTTTTTTTTCAACAAATAGTTCACAAGATTTAAGAATGTATTCTATATAAAAATAAACCGTTTATTATTATTATTGTTTGAAACATGCCTGGTGACATTCATGTGCCACAAATATTTTATAATTTTAATAGTGTGCCGTGTTCCTAAAAAGGTTGGAAACCATGCTCCATTTGGTTGTAGTATAAATGGCCAGGTCATTTTGCAAGGATGCTGGGCGACTGATATGCTTAATTTATACTGTAGTGTAGACTAGTGCTTCCCAATCTTTTTGTAAAATATGTAATCAATTCTTTCAATGTGATACTTGCGCTTGTTTAATGAGGACAGAACTTTTTTTGTGTCCGGGTCGATGCTTGAAAGAGTTAATTGTTATTTCTGCATCTTTTTACAAATTACCACTAAACAATAATTTGACTGACAATGTTGTCATACCAAATTCAGCGATTTGCAAGACCAACGAAAAGATGACTAGGACAGCAGATTTTTTTTGGAGAATAGTCTGGTTGTCAGACCAGGAAGTATTGGGAGATCTTTGCCCAGTGACGTCCCGAGAGTAGAATTAGATTACCATCTCTCATCATTTTTAGTATCACATTGAATGCAAATTTGTTGGGTACCTTCCGACTTATTTTATTAGTCATCAACTACTAAAGATTAGAGCATTTCCATGAAACATAGTCTGAGGTCCTGTCAGGTGTGGAGACATCCTCTGTGAACATTTTTCCTGTGCGATTAACCACCATTGAGTATTACAATACAAAAATAGGAATAATAGGATAGGTTACCTGGATTTTGAATACTTCCATTATTTTTTAAACTAAGAAACTAAGAATCGTCAGCTTCACGGAAAACCGCCACTGCTCTAAAAATTTATAATATTCATATTCGTTCCTTTGTCTGTTGCCCTTTATAATGTGCCTGCCCTAAGCAACGCATGACTTGCCTACTCCCACAGGACGTCACTGTCTATGCTCTCTTTGAACGAAAACCATGCTGAAATTTAGAGCATTTTATTGCTCTGTCACATAATTGCTCTTATTACATTGAAAACCAACAAAGTTTGACATATTACTTAACTGGAGCTGGCTCAATATTACCTACTCTCCCCTCCCCCTGTCAATAATGTTTGTTTTCCAATTATTCATTTTCATACTTAGTTTAATCATACATTTGTATTTCTTGTTCATAGCAACAGTAGACATTCATTCGTTATGTATTTCAGTTTGTTATTTTTCTTTTTGTAAATGTGTCAAACATTCACTCACATTAAATGTTTTTGTATGGTTGTTTTTTCAGTAGATTTAATAACAATTTCTTTTATGCCAGTTGTTTGGAATGTTTTATGTATTTTTCTCTTGATATATTTTTTTTTAAAGATTTACCATTTTTAGTAGTACCTTAGTAATTAAGGTGTCACTAAATTTACCTGTTTCATAACCATTACATTTCTTAGGATATTAACACCACTAAGTGGCTACCACTTTTTAAAATTCATTGTGTTTACTTACTCAGTTATAAATGATTTTGCAGTACAGTAATACCTCGAAGTTACGCGATAGGTGGGTCCGACGAAAATTGCTTAAGTTAAAAGTCGAGGTAAAATAAATACATATAAATTTTGTTTAATCAGGACCAAGGACTAACAAAAACACTAGTTTAGAAGAAAAATATTTAATAAAATTACAGTTCCTATGTACATATTAATATGTACAAAATATTTATATTAAAATGAATTAAGTAAAAAATTTATTTCGAAGCTTGCAATATTGTCATGTCCTTTTCTCATGGAACTGGGTCTAAGTGGCAGATAAAGAACCGCGTAACTCGGAGTTCGCATAAGTCAGGGTATTACTGTATATTTTAAAACTAAATAATAATGCTAAATTGCTCTGCTGTTGCGTGCATCGTGACGGATTGTCTTGTTGAATGCCCAGCAAATTGGAAAATAATTATTGTCATTGTCGAAATATGTAGTCTTCGTTAAATGAATTTACAATGCAATTGTTTATTACTAACTTAATCAGTAGAGCTATTCAGCATGTATCGAGGGGTATCCATAAAGACATTTAGATAAAAAAAAAACTGCCACTACACTACATGGCCTGTTGTAGTTCTTAAAAAAAAAGACCTCAGGGCTATTCTAAGAAATCACTAACTCCAAAACAAATAAAAAAAGTGTTAATTATGCTATATCGTATTCACACAGTTATCCCGGGATAACTGTCAGGTATGATGTTTTTTTAACATGGCCTCTCATGAACTGTTTTAGAGTGAGTTAGAGTATGACAATAATGTATTGATAATTGAGATGCAGCGATTTTGAAAATTTACCGTGAGCTGTCAAGTGTCATTGAGTAGTTCCGCAGGATATTTTTAAATATTGATACCTTCTATAGGGAAACAACTCGAAACACCTTGTTCTAAGATAATGACGTTTCGGTAATTTTGCACAGATTCTTATTTCGATGTTCAAGTCTTAATTTTTTAAGTAAATTTGTTTATTTTTTATTAAGTTCAAATGAACTTGGCCAATGCTCAATGAAATTTTACCGTTAAACAAATAATCAACCCAGATATTCCCATTTATAATTGAATTAATGATTGATTCCAGAAAGGGTCATTCAATTTTATGACCCATTAAAGATATTTTGGGTTATTTTTTTCTTGAATTATAAAGAAAAGACAATTCTACATCATCTAATGTAGAATTAACAGTTAATCTCAAAACCTTGAAATTTTGAGTTGTTTTCCTATGTAAGGTATCGATATGTCAAACTTCATTACAAGTGCATCCAATTAGATCCAATTAGGGATTCTAATCGGATGCATTTGCAATGAAGTAAGACGCAGTGCCCTGTGTTACTAATTAATTATCGTAGATTGTATACGGAATTGCTTCGAGTGTGCCATTTTGGATCGATAAAAATAAAGAAAACGTGTTGCCATGTTAACCAGTTGGAATAACCCTGCTGGATTGATTTTATTGCTTCAGTTTTATATGTTTGGGATCCATCTATATAGAAGAATATTTTATTCATCATCTCTGGCAATAATGGTGCCAAATCACAGTATAAAAAATGTGATAAATTTAAACAAAAAAACAATTTTTATTCAATAAAATAAAATATAAATAAACTTCCTGTTTTATCTGGCACATTCTATTATTGTGCATCTAGTATTCTAATGATAAATATAAAATTACTACTCAATGGGAAATCTTAGCATGTGCCAAATGTTATCGAAACCGATTTTATTAAATTTTCTGAAGCTTCTTAAAACTTGTTGGCAATGTTTGAGAATATAAATATATCACGTAAATTAATTTTGACAGGCGTCTTGTTTAAGGTGACGCTAGTTTTGAACGCTACCCGATATTTTTATCCATACACCATATCTATAGGAATAATACAGATACTCCTCTCTTTTATGACATTTCGCACTTGCAAACGATAAAATAATTCTAATGGATTCAAGCTCTGTACTATTCCATTTAAGTCGTTTTTTGCGACCCGGGTTTCACCTCTCGGCATCTTCAGGCGCCGTGTACACTCACCAAAGGTAAACACACACTGATAACGAACTCTCTTTACTCTAGCTTATATAGATCAATACAATAAAGTAGGTAAAAACTCCATTACCTACCTATCAAGTCAAAGGTTACAAAAAATACAATAAACAAATTATGAATAGTTGAAGTGTCAGTAAAAAACCTAATTAGTAAAAACCCTATCTTATTAATAACAATACACTCGATAGCATATTATAATATTTATTTGGTGAGTGCACACGGCGCCTGAAGATGCCGAAAGGCGAAACCCGGGTCGCAAAAAATTACTTAAATGGAATAGTACAGAGCTTGAATCCATTAGAATTTAAATTCAAATTCCATCAAGCACCTTCAGTCGATAGTATTAATATGATAAAATAATTATTTGTTTGACAAAATTATTATTGTATATGAAAATGGTCAAAAAGTGAAGGAATTTACTCGTCATTTAATATATTTTCTATAAATCTCGACAACGATTAACTTTACTTAGGGCGAAAGATTAGGACCATAACTCGGTCATAAGATATCGAAAAAAAAAATATAAATTCTGATGAAGTATTCATCCCACTGTAATGGGTATCATTTAATTATTGCAGTGTTTCCTCAACTTACAGCATGTTTGTACCCTGAACGTAGATTTTACCGCCGTACTCCACTTTTGACAAATTTCTAGTCATTTTTATATATTCTGAGCAGCCAATTGAAAATTTTCTGTCTAAAGTTTGATTCAAGACTTTGTTTTAGGTCGTCTGACCTGCTGATTTATTTCTCGTTTGAATAAAGTTGAACCGCATGCCTCTCGAAATTTTTTCTGTACCACCAGAGAATTATTGTACATAAGTACTCTATTACCACCGAAGGCTTTTCAGATTTTCTGTTTTTCACGGTAGCTACACCTTAAAGTTAACTGTTCAATTGTGCTTAATTTCTCCTTGCAACTGTTACTAATATATTTTGTTTTTTTATAGGTTGAAAGAAATTTACTGTTCTTTTTAATGTTTGAGTGTCAGAAAAGCATATTAATGATGTTATAATTGAAGTGCTGAGGATTAAACAAGTACAAGTGACATAATTAAAAAATGTATTTATATGTGAAGTAAGATTTAAACATGCAACTACGCTATACGGTGGCGAAGGGTGGGGGTAGGCTGTTAAGATCTGCAATAAATAGTGGACACTAAACCTTGTCAGTCATACGTATTTGTTTTCATTGAAATAAGACTACAATTTACAGATGGTGTTGGTTAGTTTTTAAAATTCAATTAAACCCTGCGAAACCAAGCCATGATAGATAATAGTCAAAAAATACTCGTCTATCTATAAAATATCTAAAATTATGCAATTAAATCATACATAACTTTGAATATTTTATAGATAGGATAATATTTTTTATCTGTTATAGTTTGGTTTAGGCAGGACTTAATGAATTAAAAAAAAATAACCAACAATATGTGTAGTTTGTAGTCTTAATCCAACGAAAACAAATAAGTATCAATTTGGAGAGCGCTTATGAGCAGCTATACAATTACAATTAAGCATGGTAGTAGTAGCATAGTGGTAATGCACAGGGCGCGATACCCAAGAGACGCAGGTTCGATTCCTGCCGGGTGTCTTACTTTTTTCAAAAAAGATTTTTTCTATTGGCTATATTTTCTCATAAGTGTTTTCAGAATTATGTATGTTAAATGAATGAAAAAGTGTGCTCAATTTTGTCTTATCGCCCAAAGTATATCAAAACTATGATGGTTTTGTTTAGGCAGGGTTTAATTGATTTTTAAAAACTAACCAATACCATCTGTAAATTGTAGTCTTACTTAGTTCAATAAAAACAAATACGTATGTCTAACAAAGTTTGATGTGCACTATTTACGGCGGATCTTAACAGCGTACCTCCACCCTTCGCTACTGACGCTATATGAAAAGATATAACCATTTTACTTCCAACATTGACGTATTGTATAAAATATCATTATTATTTTTATGTTTTGTTCTGATTTGTCCTCCTTCAAACATTAAAAGTATACAGATATACCGATATTTTTCCTGTTATAGTGAAAACAAATTATTTGAGACAATACTTCATTTACGGAATATTGATGTAGAATTTACAATCGTGCATATAATATAATGCACTTGTATCAGTTCAATCTTCAACTCCTCAACATTTTAACGCACATTGAAAGGCAATTCGTAGCCCATTAGTGGTCTTTTGATGTGTAATTACGAAATTACTGTCCGTTCGTTTTGTCACAATATGTCAGTATGCTGTTTCGTTATCTAATGTTGAACTAATGTTTTCAGTTGTCACGCCTGGGTTACCATAAACTGGTGGCAGCGAATAGTGGAGACCTAAATCAATCGTCCGTCATGCCTGCTGCGCAGAAGAGCAATGGCGATGTCCACACATCAGAGAAGTCACTACAAGGGTAATAATTATTTTCAGTCTTATTTCATTAATATACGCTCCAAGGGACAGCTGGACACTTGCCATCTGGACGCAGGGTATGATGAATAAAATACATCATTGTACATTCACCTAATTATAATTGCTGTATAAAATTGCACAATTGAAACTGTTTATATTTTTTTCTGAAAAGTGTGGGCCATGTATATTTGGGAATCTCTGAATTCTTAAGTTAATTTTTTTTATGTCACGACACAGTTTAATAATACACCCAATCCTCTTTTTGCACGGGGGATACGTTCCAAAGACTACCGTGCAAAACAAAACTGTGTTAAAAAAGATAAGGTGCCCATACAAAAATGGTAGATAGTTTCCATCACTTAAAATCAACTCAAAATACGAAATTCTTGAACTCAAATATAAATCGAATTTATTTATTATTTATACATAAAAATATTTATATATAAAAATACATAGTTTCCGATTTCAATTAAATTTGGCATAGAGAAATATATTCATTCAGTGTCACTCCTTGACAATAAACGTGCCAGTTACCTGCTGTTTTTCGCTAGCGAAAAATCACTCTCATCGCTGGAAATATTTAATAACGCTGACGCCGAAGCACGCGGCGCGTCTTTCGTATCGAACCCGAAGTGACTGACTAGTGGCGCCATGTATGTAGGTATGTATGTCTGGACGGCATCCGGTGACAACATATGTATGCACCAGTGGCGTGCGGTCCATTGCAACGCAATTTTTTGATAAATATGTACACACATACTTATTCTTATTCTTTTTAGTTTTTTAAGCCGTCTTAAAGCAAAAAAATCAGTTTAAATAAAAAATAATCACTACTTTTTTAAACCATGTTAGCATAAAAACACATTTTTAACAGGGTGAAGAAAACACACTACAGATAATCATAAACCTACATTTTACACGTAAATTCGCAATCATCACATTTTCTTTATTATAATATGTTAATAGGATATAAGTTAATAAGATACAGATTCCCGTCGGGTGTCGTATTTTTTTCTACAAAATGATTTTTACTATTGTGTATATGCATGATATGTTTTAAAATTATGTATATTCAATGTAATATAGAATGTTACGTTCTCAAAACTTGTGTCTTATTCGTTAAATAAAAAAAAAAATGTTTATTTAATATATATATAAATCATCAGGAGGCTCGATCAGTTGACAATCCGGTCGTATGGCAAGCTTAGATATCAGTGATAATGATTATTTATTATTGTTAGACCACGATAACATTTCATTCGAGGCTCTACGCTTCCAAAGATATTATGTATGTACTGTCATTTCCCTCCATTTTCGAAAGTGATGGCACGCTGTCACTTTTATTTTTGTATGGTTTTTCGTCTGGATTCGGGATGTGGAGGTGGACAATTAACACACCGGAATTGTGATAGAAGCGGCGAGGTTTATTTAAGTTAATATTATATAATGGTAACATTTTTAATAATTTATTTTATGGAGGACGAAATGTGCGTGTTTACTGTTTGGCTGTTTGCAGCGTATTACCCGCCATCTTGTGTTTCGCTTTCAACGAGAGCGTTGTCGAAAAACGGCGACGTTGCAAATATTTTTCAACGGTCATAATGTACGGCATTGCCGGCTCTATTATTATTTATTTTCGTAATCAGCCCTTACTATTTGTTGGATTTGATACCGCCTCGGGCCCCTCCAGATACACAGGGACATCCCCAAATGGGGACCATTCGGGGGTGTAACAGTACCTATTCTAAAATTTACTTGTTCTGTATTATTATGAATGTCTTTTTGATTGCAGTGAATATTCAGGGCCCGGGCGGGGGGCGAAAGGCGGCAGCCAGGAGGGTGCAGCCCCCGACTGCTCCCACCTCGTGCTGTGGCGGCACCCCCTCTCCACATTAGATTATTTCTTCCGGGAGATAAGTTTCCTTATTGTGCAGATGGCCCAAAAGTGAGTATTCCACCACAAAATTTTTGTATACAATTATAATCGAATCGCGAGCAAAAAATCATTGTACGCTTGAAGTGTATTTATGGATCCCACAATCTGGAGATATCATTATGCAGATGGTTTTTTTTATATATTATGAAAATGGAGAAGAACTTAGAAAGACCGATAATTAAATTACATGCATGTCATTTTGCATTGCAGATGAGTTTCTTGTTACCTTCACGCTTGTACTCGTGAGATTCGTTTCCACAGAAATGAAACGATTTGGCTTTGGTTACAAGCCTCGAAGCATTTTTTTTTATAAAATGAACCATCATTTAATTCATGTAAAATCGCCAGTAACAGTAGTTATGTAAGTAAGTAACCAATACAAGAGCAGCAGGCTGCCATTTTATCGTTTTATACGCCAACGATCCATTTGAAACTCACATTCACAACAGACTATACAATATTTTAATAACAAATGTTTTCAAGTGAAGTTAATTAATAAACTAAGTACTGTACGAAAACATTTTCTTGGCTACATGTTAAAACTGTGAACTTACATGCTCCACCCATTTTTAACCGCAATTCTATTATAACCTCCTCCCATTTAGTAAACAACAGCGCCTGGAAGCGTAGCCAAAAAGATATTTTCGTACAGTAGTAGAGTATTATCCTTGGGTGGAGTGAGGAGTGTGGCAGTATCTTTCTGTTGGTTAAATACTTGAACTGAGACAAAGCGTTTTGTTTATCTTTCTAGTCTTGATAATGGTGTTACAATGAAAATAGCTATGTATCAACTAGTAAACCAACTTGTTGAATATGATATAATTTAGACTGGTTATCATTTTGTAACTTGTAATTTATATCTCTATAAACTTTTATGTACTATATTTATAAAAAAATGCATTATTTTAAAAAAAATGCATTATTTTAAAAATAATGGTTTTGTGAAAAATTGTATATACCTAGATCTAATAAATAGTTGATGATTTCATTTAAAAATTGAAAATTTTTAAATATTTTATTTATTAGTTATAGGTAGATTTGGTCTTTAGTTTTAATTTCATTGATACTGGCTTTTAAAGGAAAAGAAATAATCAAATTTTACATAAAATTTCAATGTTATCAACCCAGACAGTATCAATTTTTTGAAAGTTATCACATGGACAATATTAAAAAATGTTCTTTAATCGATATTTTGTTATTACACTTGCTATATTATAGTTGTATAGTTCCTTTTGTTGTTACACATAATATATTCAAAAACAATTGAATGACATTGATTCTGCCACTGGCGAGTGAATTACCTGTATTAATTTTCATTGTATTTCTTTGTTTCAGGCTGCCTGCATATAAAGGATTAGTTTTTCTAAGTATCATCATCTCACTGGTGACTGTAGTTCTATTCCAAATAAAAGGCCCTCATCAGCCATTCATGCAGGTGAGGAATCTTTGATTCAATAACAAGTAAATAACAGTAAGTTTCATGCGTTTAAAATTTCACATCGTTTTTTGATTAATTTTTTGATGTAACCTCGACTACCTAGACCTAGACTGTCTCAAAGGGATGCTTAACACTTTCGAGGACATGACAGTTATAAACAGTAATATAATAATATTATCCTGCATATAAAAAAAATACAACCTGCTTATATTTCTCTACCGAGGAATCGAGTTTATTTTATACCCATCAAATGAACTAACAAATGAAGAAATTATTAATTGAAGACGTTACTGCAGCAGAGTGATGGTGACAACCATTACAAAGTCAATGGAGTACAATGCTAATTTGATCAATGTAAATCAATAGGTACTACCCTAACATTTTCCATTTTATTAAATTTTTAGAAAAAGACAAAATGTTATAATAGCCCGTTTACACATGCATGGATTTACTGCTGACAGTATGTATTATGGCGGCCATATCAATGACAACAACACGTATTATATTCAGGTACGCTTGAAGAATGAAATCGGCAAGACAGTCAGCACTTTTGCGTATAAACAGTTACTGCCACGATAATTTAATTTATATGCTATTGTTGCCAGTAAATCCATGCACGTGTACAGGCGCTATAATACCCCATTTACACGTGCGTGGATTTACTGCTGACAGTATGTATTATCACAGCCATAACAAGAAAATGTTTGTGTAAACATGTATTATCCTGCAGTTGCAAGATTACATGCATGAATCAAAGAAACTCGAAAGCTTCTGAATTTTCATGTGACAGTTGAGAATTTTTCGATCTGCACCTGCGCAGTAGAATGATTATGGCGAACCTGCTGGCAAAAAAACGAACTACAAATGAATTTTGTGGTTAACCGATTTTCACTACCTGTCAAATAGTACCATAAAATGATAACATCACATCTCGCTCACTCTTGAAGAATGAGATTGGAGAGACAGTCAGCACTTTTACGTGTAAATAGTTATTGTCATGATAGTTTAAAATACACACTATTGCTGCCAGTAAATCCATGTATGTACAGGCACTATTAGATTCATTTGCATTAATTAATTTCTGCATTAATTGTAGAATGAATCGTGTTTATAGCCGTCATAAAAATTCTATTGGAAAACCCCATTTGTCATATATATTTATTTGGTTTATTGGATATTTCAGGTTGGCCTCTCGTCAGCATTATGGTGGGGCTGGTGGATTGTCCTGGGAGTGCTGTCGTCTGTGGGTCTCGGCACCGGCCTGCACACATTTCTCTTGTACCTGGGGCCGCACATAGCGCAGGTCACGCTTGCCGCTTATGAGTGCGGGGCGCTTAATTTCCCCTCGCCACCTTATCCTAATGAGTAAGTAGACATTGGCTTGATGTATGTACAGTCGAGAATGGCAACCGTAACATTAATCACTTTCGCCCTGCCTATATCCACACACTGGGAGAAATTGTATCTGCGCAAATCGAAGGTTAAATTATACCACTATAGCTAAATATATGTGTTCTTGGACCAACCCATGCGGGGGGGAGATATTGAAATGAATAAAATATACCTATGGATAAATAGATACCACGATCAGACCTTCGCCTATGCTGAATGGTTGTATTCTGTATAATGCCAGATACTTCAAAAGTTAGTAGATAGATAACTTGTCTACGCTATATCCGCCAACATAATGTTAAATCTGATATTTATTATTTATAGAATCTCGTACACATTATGAATAAAAAATCAGTAGAACCTCGTTAATAAGAACAAGGATAATTCGAAATTCGCCGTAATTTGAAATTTTCGCGAAAAAAAAGTCCCTTGATCATTATTTTCATATAAAACCATACATTTAATTCGAATTTCGTAATTCGAAATTATTTCAGAGTCCAGGCATATAAAAATATTCAATAAATCGTAAATCAAGTACACTTTCATGAGCCAGTCATTGAAAATTGTGGCAGACTTTTCGTAAAACACAAATTACTTATTTTAAGAAGGTAATAAAAATAATCCTGACATTTTATGACCCATTAACACACACAAAACTGAAAATTTGGTAGGTATATCTATGATCGTAAACAATATTGATAAAAATCAACAATTTTTTTTTCAAAATTTTAATATTTTCCCCCCATACATTTCATAATTCGTAATTCGAATTTTTTTTCGATTTTCGTTCCCGTGGAATTCGTATTAATGAGGTTTTACTGTATGTTCGTTTTTTTCAGAATTATTTGCCCGTCAGAAATGGACCCCCGGTGGGAGACATCAATCTGGAACATAATGTCCAAGGTCCGAGTAGAAGCCATGCTCTGGGGGTTAGGCACAGCGTTAGGGGAGCTCCCTCCATACTTCATGGCGAGAGCGGCTCGTTTGGCTCACAAACCGCCTGTCATTCCTATCAACAGAGGGAAACCCCCGGTGACTATGTTAGACAGGTGAGTCAATGATGTTTCCGGCGTCTGATAAAATGTTGGGGTTTACAATGAATAAATATAATTAAATTTTAAGAATTTTAAGAATTTCATTGAATGAGATGGGAAAGAGTGCTTGGTGGGAATTGATTTCATAAAAGATAAATGATAATACCAATTGCTATAACCGAAGTCTTTGAAGAAAACCTTCTATAGAGACAGAGCCTATAATATAATATTATGAAACCGATGGTCAATAGCACTAGTGATTGTATTGCAGATTCATTTGTAGACATCCCGTTTTTGTCCTCTGAAATTTATTTGCTAGGGCTGCACAAGAGCTCGACAAGCGTAAAACAAGTTTTCGGTAAAGTAGATTAAAAGCATCATTATAAACAATTAGTTATACCAGTGGCGAAGGGTAGGCTGTTAAAAACTACCATAAATAGTGCACACTAAACTTTGTCAGTCATACGTATTTGTTTTCATTGAAATGATACTAAAATTTACAAATGGTGTTGGTTAGTTTTTAAAATTCAATTAAACCTAGCGACAACCAAGCCATAATAGATAATAATCAAAAAATACTCGTCCATCTATAAAATATCTAAAACTATGCAATTAAATCATACATAACTTTGGATATTTTATAGATATAATAATATTTTATAAGAATTTAATAAAATGAACCAATAATATGCGGAATATGTATTTTTAATCCAACGAAAACAAATAAGTATGAATGAAAAAGTGTGCACAACTTTGTTGTATCGCCCAAAGTATACCAAAACTATTACGGCTTGGTCAGGCAGGGTTTAATTGATTTTTAAAAACTAACCAACACCATCTGTAAATTGTAGTCTTAGTTCAATAAAAACAAATACGTATGGCTAACAAAGTTTAATATGCACTATTTATGGCGGATCTTAACAGCCTACCTCCACTCTTCGTCACTGAGTTATACATACAGTGTAACAAAATGTCAAAAAATATATTACGATAAACATTAGAAAATATAGTTATTCCAGCGCATCTATTCTATATACATGACTGTTATCGGCCGCTATAGGCGGTTATCGATGGTAGTTTATCACATGTTTGTATTGAGGTATTATAATAATTTTTACAAGAAGTTAGCCGTCTAAACAGTCAAACTGTCTATCTCTCTCTAAAAATTAACACCGCCAAGAGAGATGCTGTTAAAACATAGCACTTATTGTAACAATCACAACTAACTTATTGTAAAAATTATAATACTTCAATACAAAAATATGAAAATCTACCCTCGATAGCCGCCGATAGCAGTCTGGTGTATAGAATAAATGCGCAGGACATTTTTAATATAATTGAATTGGTGAATAAAAAAATTAATATTCACTGCGTTGGGAGTGGTGCACATATTTTTTATAAATAGAAAAAAATGGCAGCCCGTTGTTTTCATCTCCCTTTGTAGATTTTTCCCTAATCTAAATAATAATACGACCTACAATTTTAATAGTAACACGAGTCATTTTTATTTCAGTGCGGTCGTGGTGATTAAATCTAAGAATAAAAGTCCTAACCTTACTATTTAATGAATCTGCAATGCGGAATGATTTAATCATTAGCCTTAGTAACGTGCTTACAGCTTGGCTTTCATATATAAAAGCTCAGTGGGTACATGGAAGAAGGTTTTTCTTCAACTGTTACAAGCATCTGTTCAATATGGTACCATGACATTACTGTAAAGTAGTATGGTCATATTGCAACTCTTTGTTGAGTGTCAAATATTTATCATGGAGTTCAAAGTTGCTTGTGGTATATTATGTGTTATTAATAATTATAATCATTTTTCAGAGGCAAAGACCTGGTCCAACAGCTGGTTGAGAAGGTTGGCTTCCTGGGCATCCTGGCGTGCGCCTCCATCCCCAACCCACTGTTCGACTTGGCCGGCCTCACCTGCGGCCATTTTCTGGTGCCATTCTGGACCTTTTTCGGCGCCACACTCATCGGGAAAGCCATCATCAAGATGCATATCCAGAAAGTGTTTGTTATTGTCGCGTTCAACGAGACACTTATTATGTAAGTGCATTTTATCCTTTTCGTTTGTTATTAGGTTAGGTATTGCAT
Source organism: Rhyacophila brunnea (assembly GCF_057557595.1). Lineage (NCBI taxonomy): Eukaryota > Metazoa > Arthropoda > Insecta > Trichoptera > Rhyacophilidae > Rhyacophila > Rhyacophila brunnea. The sequence continues at coordinate 12,463,737 of NW_028232893.1, read as the reverse complement.
TTCTAGAAAACTGTAAGATCTACCTGCTTATTTTTGGAAAATTATAACAAGAGTGATTCAACCCTTCTTTTTTGTCAAGTTTTTATTGGATACATGGTACAGCTTCAGAAGTTGACGAAGGCATCATTTTCCCCAGCTTGTAAAGGTCTCCCTGAAATTGCATTGTATTAGTGAGTGAAAATTGGTGTTCAATGCTTTGCATTTTGATGCACCTGCAAACTTTTGGTCATCAGAGATCTTCCATTTCACTATATCGTCTTGAGTGTGCCTTAGTGATTCTTAGTCTTTTGAGGACTTTCGATCGTAATATATTTTCAAATTACAACAATATGCCCATTCTTATTGACCGATTGACCCTAAAGCTAGGGTTTCCTAAGAAAGCGGTGGTTGACTTCACTAAAACGTTGTCTATGCAAACCAGATGGCGTTGGTTTCCTAGTGAGCGTAGGTTGCGACGTAACGTCAAATAATGGTGTCGCCATTTACATGACTGCCGTCATAGCGGAACACATAGTCATGGCACATTTTTTTCTGTGTAGCGGTGACCATTTTAAAATAAAAAATGGGTGTAAACACTGCAAACGTAATTTGGACCAGTGAAAATGACAAATTATTGATTAATTTTGTAAGGAATAATGAAACTTAACTTAAACTTGAAGCAAAGACTATAGAAAAGCCATCTCTTATGTGATTCAGTACATAAGCATACAATACTGGCAAAAATATGAGATTTCTAAATATCTTGCTCTCCTCCAAATGACAGTTTTCGTCTTCCGTTGACTCGTTATCTTCCAAATATAGTAATAATTATATGTCTAGATCGTCCATTCTCCACCGCAATACGCTCACTGACTGTTGTCCGTCTTTTTTTAAGTTTACATCTCTGGTTATTGTTCTTCCAGTCGTTTTCTTACGTCCGCCGCATCACGTCACGTTACGGCCGCTACATAACAGCACCACTTTCTTAGAAAACCCTAGCTTTACCGAAGATTAATAGAAGTACTTTAAATAAAATTGAACATATTGGCATGTTTCTGAATCATTGAGTTTGTAAACTTTTTTTTGGTGCGCTTTTTCCGGACATGGGAAGTCATAGATCATTATATAATATAGAATACGTACAGTTGTATTTTCCCGCTATTTGCGTGTAGTTTCTGCAGTCCTGTTCTATTTTAGTACACTCAATTCCCGGTTTTACATTTTCAATTAAAATTACACATTGAAATTAATTTATTTTAATTCAATTCTTCGAATCGATCGAAATTTTAATTAGATTCAATTAAATGCATGGCAAACATTGAAATGAATTACAGATACGCGTTTCTGTTTAAAGACACATCTGCAGTGTCCAAGGCTAAGATTGCACAATGCGATTGGTAGACAACCTTTAATTTTAGCCAATTGGGGATGGTTATTGCTTGCCATTTTGGATTTTGGCTTGTTGCGGACATTTTTCAATCTTATTGTTTATATAATTCAACATTCTAAATTAGTAATTTATTTCTTTATATTAATTACAGTGAGGCGTTAGGCTGGCTTCACAACATTCCTGGAGGACTGGGGGCCAAACTGGAAGAGCCTCTCTTAGAACTGTTACGAGGCCAGCGGGCGAGATTACACCGCGGCGGCGGCTCCTCCTCGACCGCGCCTGCCTCCAAGCTGTCGGCCATCTTCGACAAGTTTGTGCTGGCGATGGTGGCCTTCTTCCTGGTGTCCATCATCAACTCGCTGGCGCAGAGCTGCTACCGGCGGATGCATCCCGCCCCGAGCAAGTCGAGGAAGCAGAAGGATTAACGAAATTCACCGGCCGCCGCGGCACAAAACTATTAGTTAATTATGATTACGAAACGGTGGAGACGTTTGCATTTTTTCGACGTGGACTATTCTTCGCTTTACGGACCGTCCTGTGCGATGACGGTTTGATTTCTTCTATCGGCCATTTTTGTTTTAATAGGGAGTATAGTGATTAGTCTCATCCGGTGACGGAATTACAAAACATCCAATTAAAATTCTCCTGTAAAATTGGTCTAAAAACATTAATAAGATATGTATTTTTTAATTGAAAGTTAAACTTCAACAATTGAAAAAGAGCTATTTTACAATCCATTCAAATGATGTTCTTTCAAATGTGCACAAGAGATTTATACTGCGCTGATCACGTAAACATGTCCAAATGAATCGAGTCTGTGTTCTGATGGGCGATTAAATATGCCCAAAATTATTCCACAGCATTCGCATTGATTGTATAAATAATGTATATTTTATTTAATTTAAAAAACTTTTTTAATTATATTAATATAAATTTTCTTATAAAATAAAAAAAGTTTCATAATTCTGCCACTGTGTCGCTAGTAACACTTTAGTATCACTTCGCCTTAAACCTATATCATGATCACCTGTCGTCAAATCGGTAAAAATATCACGTACTGGGTTATTCTTTTTTGTACTGGAAATGATGACGTCCGTTACACAGTTTTCATATTAAAAAAATGCTGTAATAAGATTGACAGTTTTTCCAAGCTACATAATATTCATTATAAGATTATCATGTCAAACAGTGATGACTTTCGTATCTGCAAATGTCTGTATTTTAATAATTGTTTATTTTCATTAGTTCTGAGAATTTGACTATGGAATCACATGAGGCTATTTATAGGTTAATTTTTTCATTTATTAATGTTATAATAAATGGATTCCAGAATTAATGAAAACTACATACCTTTTCAAGTTTTAGTGAGCATAAAAAACTCATTACTCAGTTAATATACTTTCATAATGAATTTTGTCAACTCCCTATTTAATTCACTTTGGTATGGCAAGTTTCAAAAATGGCCAATGGAATGAATTCAAACTGGCCAGACTTTATATTATAATAATGGATATTTCGCTTTGTCCAGTGAGTGAGTGATCCGTTAACGCTTATTATATTGATTCGTGAGTGACGTGTTAATTGTAATGATGGACATTGGTCGTTAAACTCACTCGGTAGAGAAGTAAAAATAAAATCGTGCGGTGATTAACGATTAATTATCTTAAACAATAAATGTATTCTTGTATTAAGAGTAAGGTCACATATACAGTATAGATAGCTACGTATTATGATTTTTGGAGTGTCTATGATAATAATAGTAATATATTGTTTTATTTATATGAAATGTCTTTCGATGGGGTGATTTTTAATCATATTATTTTGATGGTGCAATTTTGATTATGTATTAATTATTATTATTTCAAAGCTTTTATTTTTCCTTAATTGTCCATTCCACTGTAAATTGAATGATACTAAAACAGGTGCGATTTGAATGGTTGTTTTATAGAAATGAGTATGGCGGCGAGTTGTCAGTGACAAGGAATAGAGACATTGAAAAACACACAAAATTTGATGAGTAAGCATATTCTATATCCAGCTCACACCCTTTAAATACCCTGTACTTTTATTTTTATTATAGATATTGACAAATTCTATTCCTGTAGCAATATGCTGAATGTCATAAGGAAAAAAAACAAACTCGTTCAGCGCTAATAATTAATTAATATATTTATTAATCTTTGACAATCTCTTTTTTAGTAGTATATAATATACCAGTGATATACATAAATATTTTGAGTAAATTTCAATAATAAAAATGTAAATTCTTGACACTCAATTTTATACCCCATTTTGGCTTCATTTTGATGGCAACATATTGGTTACCAAAATTGTTTTTAATTTATATTTTCGGGAAACACATAAGTACAAATAAAAAATGAAAGTATGTTTTTGATGAAAGTCTGTGTTCATTTTTCTAAAGATTTTTTTTTACCAATTTTCGAATATTATATATAATTTGTGTAATCCTTTAAAAAACTACCGACCAAATTATATTATTTAATTGTAGAAAACAAAAAAATATTTCATTCCCAAAACGATTATTCTTTCCTCCATTCCTTCTTTTTAGCAATAGTTGCCACTCGTTTAAATAAAAAATAACACGTTTATTGTAAATAATATATGATAATTATTATTGTAAACCATAAATAAGTATTTTATTATATTATTCAAAATATGCTATTTTTTTGTGAATTATCGTTATGTATGGAATTGTTTTTATTTTATATTTTTACATATTTGTAACAATATCTTTTATACAGTAAACACTCATTCATTTGAAATTGAAGTATGTGCCTGCCTACAGAAAAATTCGACTGAAGCATGATCGAATCAATGGGGTTTTACTGTGTCTCTCTGTTCTGTTTCACTGTCCCTACATTACATACAATGTGGCTGAAGAATTGAACACATCAGTTGCCAGTAGTCAAGAGACGTAATTTGAAGCCAAGTTCTTTTAAGCATCCTTTACTTGCAATTTTTCGCTCACAAGAGGTTGATCGCTGTTGGCATTGAAGGAAGTAGGTTGCGAAGGCATGCATCTTCCAAATGGAGTGACTATTAACAATGAAGCAACAAGATAACGCAGATGGAAGGAGATTTTTGAGAAGGCCTATAATTTCAGTGATTACCATCCACAGTAGTGCAAAAGATATATACACAAAAAGCACAGAAAGCATTTGTATTTAAAACTTTTAATAGAATATTGAATTTGAATGCAGATATTGCACCAATACAGTGGAGTCTCGATTAACCGACATAAATGGGATTACGATGGGGTCAGATAATTGAGAATGATAGATAATTATTCGCAACTGCCTGAAACAAGTCATTCAGTCGTGTAGAAAAAAATAAAACAGACTTATTATCATAGATGCAGTGAATACATACCGTTTCCATACAGAAATGCTACTGAATAGTTTAGCAGGAAATTTAAACCAATCCCAAGAATTGATAATACTGAACCGTCCTATGACCCGTGTCAATGGCTTGGTAAAACTTACCGCATTTACAATGTTGCTGACTTGCTTTTATTATCCTAAAATCATATACCTACTAAACAAATATATTTTCACACACTATGTATCTTAATTAAACATGCAACTGTTTTCACTTTTGGCAATGAAACATTTTCTTAAAATCGGCATTACATAATATATTTTTTTTTACATTTTGACCTAAGATTTTCTATTTCTCATGATATTACTATGACAATATCTGACAGGCCGCAGATTTTTAACGGAACGTCGAATGTAGAGCAAAGCTCTTACTAAAATCACTAATATCGATAATTTGTGGCTTAGTATTTCATAATTATTCAAACAGGTGTCAGTGTGTGTTTAATTTTTTAGATTATGCAAATCAATCGACAGTGGCTAAGTAATTTGAGTTTAAAGTCAGATGAGATATCTCACAAAATTTGTATATGCGGCCTGTCGATCACGGTCTCAGAGCGAGAAAACTCGCAGAAGGCATAAAACCTATTATGATATTCGGATAATCGAGATTCTATTGTATTTTTAAAAAACTAGTTAATTTACACTACAAATAATGACACAATCCTAATGTCTTATATTATTTATTTTTCAATAGTACATACGTCATACACTCAAGAGTTGTTCCAAAACTGAATTTTAAAGTATCCATCTCAGTAGGTTAAATAAATAATAATGATTTGCAGTTGTACTAGATTTTTACAACACCGTTTTTGAAAAGACGCATTTCAAATATAGTTAGGTACCTATGATGCTTTAGCCAAATTTTCACTTTAGTATAAATAATAATATGTATTAGAGAGCAAGGTTTTGTATATTATTATTACGACATGTCGAAAATAAATTTTCATTGATAATTTGTCATTTTTAGTTAACAATGAATTTTCTTGGTAACAACACTGTATTCTGGTGATGAGAATGAATGTTGTAAGTATGGGACCTTTGTGATGTATGTTAATTGGATAAAATTAAAATTGAACATGAATAATATAATAATAATGTGTATTGTGTAATACTCCGAGATGTGAAGATATTGTTAGATTTTTTAGTGGCGACACAAAATCATTTTGCAGAAAACTTACAAAATATAATATATAAATAAATTTTAAAATGTATTTTTATTTTCCTCTATTACTGATAAAAGCATTAATTTGCAAAATATAATTTCTTCATTATATATGACTGTAGATCGTAAGTACGACGTAAAACTTACTATATTATTCCAGAAAGAAGCGTTTTTATGGCCATTCAAAGTATTTCATTTGATGGAGATGCAGCTTTGCCAGATATACGATTTTTGAATAGTCATTTATAGCGCCTGTACACGTTGATACCAGATGAAGGTCTCCCACAGGAGACCACCTCAAAGGGCGGACCGAACCATCATATTTCCCAAAATACCACAGCCTACGTCCACTCTTCGCGGTTATCGCAACCCTCGGCCGTGCGAAACCCGCCTCAAAGAATCGTAAATTCAAAATTTGTCAGCGCTCCCGCCAAAACACGGACGCGGCCTGTCAAAAACGGTCGCTCACACCGCCACTAGTCAATTTGTCGGTAAAACAGAGAGCGCGTCAATGCCGGCAATCTGACAGTGGGACGCGCGCAAAAAGCTTTCTCTCGTATCAGACGTCGACCAGCCAGGATCTCTTCTCTCTCGCCTCGGACGCGGAGCCACAAGCGTCTGCAACCCAGTGTCACCGACAGGTTTTTCCGCCCCTGAGGGGGGCGCTCCCATAAGGAGTAGTGCCACCCAGCCGCTCGGTCTGACCCTGGTAGTCAATGCGCCACCGATGAAATGATGATGACCCTTGGCAAAGCTGAACAAAATATTTCATGTGTTAAGTCCCGCAGTTTGCTCTGACAGGCCCCACGGCTTCTCAGAGTGAACTGTGGATGGTTAAGTCGGTCGCCACAGACCATGTAAATAATAGGTAATAGGTAATATAGTATAAGATTAAATTTTTGTTTTGTTGTCAATATGGTAAAGGGTAATTAAATTAAATGTGATTAGTTGTAATAATAATGTATAGTGTAAATTGTAAAATATTCATGTATAATGCAAAGGGTAACCAAGTAATAAAGCGGGATTTATAGATGGGCGTTGGGGGTATGTAATTAGATAGTTAAGATGTACGTAGTGATAAGTGCATATAGATCGATGTCGCTACGCGTCGCACGTACACGGCACAGTAATTGTTGATATATGCTCATAGGCCTGTTGCGAAGGCTCCCTTTTGCACGTATGTGCAATCACAAAGCGTAGCAACACTTAGGCAATCATCGATCCGATTATAATCACGATCCCGCGTAATTAATTTTCATTTCAATTTCGATTATTAATATCCGCGGTCATTCCGCGCGCGGCGTTTCCGAATCGGTATTCTGGCAGCTTTCCTGCTCGCACATACGACGGCGTCTCTGTCGTATGTGTAGAAACCGATTTCGCGATACAAATTTTCTCGCTTTGCAGTGACAGAGCCCCTCTCGCTCGCGTGTATGACGGCATCACGCTCACGCACGACGGGAGAATCGGATCAATGATTTTGGTCGATCAAGGAGACCACGTACTGGAATAAAGTGCGGGAAATCTTTGATCGGCTAGGTATGAGTATGTACTAAGCAATTATTACTGCCTATATGTTTGGTTGACGGAATGACATCCGTCAACTAGTCGTAAGTATGTGCCTGCGGCGACACCGAGCTATATTAGTTGTTAACGTGAGAAAGATTGCACGACCGATACATTTATATATTAGAATCAAGTAACTTCCCCGCGTAATATCGTTTTATATTAAGCTTTTATTTTGTAGTCAGATTACCAATCTACCGAGTTCATGTTTTTAGACCAACGTCAAGTAGGTATTCAGGCCGTCGGGACGCCTCAAAGTTGAGCCCCCCGACGGTAGTTGGCCGAAAGATTGATATGCGCTGTCGTAGGCCTGGTGCCACAAATATGCCAATTTAACCACTGGCATATGACGCCATATCATCCAGGCTAACTTTGTAGTACTCTTGTTTCTGAGTGAGAGGTACCTTCGCCCCGCTAGAGCCCGGAAAGCCGGCCGCCGCGCGAACGCCCCTCCCTCAGCCATGAAGAGCGCCACCACGCGGGGGGTGTGCTGTATCGATAGGTAATTCAACCACGAATCCGTCGATGCCTCGCACGCCTTCGTAGGTGCGTTTTTCGTGGGGCTGGCCCAGAAACAATGCAGTATTGCTACAGCAATTACACGATCTCAGTACTCCTAGGTACTCGAAGGACGTACGTGACGAGTGAGCGACGCTGCCCAGCGGCGAGCGCCGACTCGCGCCTATAATTTTTCTTAGTCGGCCCTTACGTAGATGTCGCGGGTAATTAGTCATTGCACAATTTCCGCCACTCTCGTAAGGAAACCGTTAATTAATTTTGTCACCCGAAAAACGTTGAGCTAAGGGATGAAATCGGCCAGATTTGCATATAAACCCAATATTTTTAAATTCAATATCAGTCTTCGCCCGCTTTTACGACCCTGAACCTGCGATGGTCAGTGGCGTCATTTTCTCTACATTTTCACATACAAGTCTCCAGGACTTGTGAGGAGGTACTCGCCCAGGTCCTGATACCTACAGGCAGATACCTACCTCTCTACCTACTGTCACTTTGACAGATAGGAGTGAAGTGTCACCCAGCGACTTAGACGTTTTATTCGCGCATTTTTTTTGTCTTTGATTATTGGACTCGGTCCTCAACCTTTATACAACAAGGTCCCGTGCTCGCGCAATCTCGCTAGTGTTAACGTAGGGATAATAATAAGGCATTAAACCTAAGTTATAATAATAAGTGTTCTCTGACTTTTCTTCGATTAATTAAATTAGATATTTTGATAAACATTGTAACTTTATTGTGGTTATGGTGTTAATAAATTAGAATATAATATAGAACTTTGAGTTTCAATAAGTATAAACAGTGCCTACCTGCTCTCCATCATCTGAATGTACCTCCACTCCAGGCCCGGAGCTAGCCGAGGATTCGGAGGCCTACATCGTGGCGCCCCACGTTGGGCCACGACGATCGTAAAAGCGGGCGAAGACTGATATTGAATTTAAAAATATTGGGTTTATATGCAAATCTGGCCGATTTCATCCCTTAGCTCAACGTTTTTCGGGTGACAAAATTAATTAACGGTTTCCTTACGAGAGTGGCGGAAATTGTGCAATGACTAATTACCCGCGACATCTACGTAAGGGCCGACTAAGAAAAATTATAGGCGCGAGTCGGCGCTCGCCGCTGGGCAGCGTCGCTCACTCGTCACGTACGTCCTTCGAGTACCTAGGAGTACTGAGATCGTGTAATTGCTGTAGCAATACTGCATTGTTTCTGGGCCAGCCCCACGAAAAACGCACCTACGAAGGCGTGCGAGGCATCGACGGATTCGTGGTTGAATTACCTATCGATACAGCACACCCCCCGCGTGGTGGCGCTCTTCATGGCTGAGGGAGGGGCGTTCGCGCGGCGGCCGGCTTTCCGGGCTCTAGCGGGGCGAAGGTACCTCTCACTCAGAAACAAGAGTACTACAAAGTTAGCCTGGATGATATGGCGTCATATGCCAGTGGTTAAATTGGCATATTTGTGGCACCAGGCCTACGACAGCGCATATCAATCTTTCGGCCAACTACCGTCGGGGGGCTCAACTTTGAGGCGTCCCGACGGCCTGAATACCTACTTGACGTTGGTCTAAAAACATGAACTCGGTAGATTGGTAATCTGACTACAAAATAAAAGCTTAATATAAAACGATATTACGCGGGGAAGTTACTTGATTCTAATATATAAATGTATCGGTCGTGCAATCTTTCTCACGTTAACAACTAATATAGCTCGGTGTCGCCGCAGGCACATACTTACGACTAGTTGACGGATGTCATTCCGTCAACCAAACATATAGGCAGTAATAATTGCTTAGTACATACTCATACCTAGCCGATCAAAGATTTCCCGCACTTTATTCCAGTACGTGGTCTCCTTGATCGACCAAAATCATTGATCCGATTCTCCCGTCGTGCGTGAGCGTGATGCCGTCATACACGCGAGCGAGAGGGGCTCTGTCACTGCAAAGCGAGAAAATTTGTATCGCGAAATCGGTTTCTACACATACGACAGAGACGCCGTCGTATGTGCGAGCAGGAAAGCTGCCAGAATACCGATTCGGAAACGCCGCGCGCGGAATGACCGCGGATATTAATAATCGAAATTGAAATGAAAATTAATTACGCGGGATCGTGATTATAATCGGATCGATGATTGCCTAAGTGTTGCTACGCTTTGTGATTGCACATACGTGCAAAAGGGAGCCTTCGCAACAGGCCTATGAGCATATATCAACAATTACTGTGCCGTGTACGTGCGACGCGTAGCGACATCGATCTATATGCACTTATCACTACGTACATCTTAACTATCTAATTACATACCCCCAACGCCCATCTATAAATCCCGCTTTATTACTTGGTTACCCTTTGCATTATACATGAATATTTTACAATTTACACTATACATTATTATTACAACTAATCACATTTAATTTAATTACCCTTTACCATATTGACAACAAAACAAAAATTTAATCTTATACTATATTACCTATTACCTATTATTTACATGGTCTGTGGCGACCGACTTAACCATCCACAGTTCACTCTGAGAAGCCGTGGGGCCTGTCAGAGCAAACTGCGGGACTTAACACATGAAATATTTTGTTCAGCTTTGCCAAGGGTCATCATCATTTCATCGGTGGCGCATTGACTACCAGGGTCAGACCGAGCGGCTGGGTGGCACTACTCCTTATGGGAGCGCCCCCCTCAGGGGCGGAAAAACCTGTCGGTGACACCAGCCAGCATTTCCCGCCAAAAAGACTGCATCGCCACGCCGCAAGCACTGACTCTCACCTCGGATGCCAAGCATCAATCAGCAGCCCAGCCGCAACACCACGTTTGCAGCCCGCCAAAGCGCCAATTACCGACCGCCAACGACAATACCCTGTATCAAATACGATAAAATATACCAGCCTCGACACAATACACAGTGCGTTTCTGTCTCCCACCCCCGCTTTGACCTTGACGTTATCACGGCCTGCCATCTCCGCTTCAGAGCGTGCAGAAGGCCGGTGATAACGTGCATGGAATTACTGTCGGCAATAGTACTTATTTTATAATATTCTGACAATAACAATCTCATTCTCGAGAGTATGCGAGACGCGTTATTTTTATTCTATTATTTGACAGGATGTATTGAAAATCAGTTAACCTCAGATGAGTAGTTCGTTTTTTTACCGGCAGGTTCGCCATTATGGTTCTACTACACAGGCGCAGATCTTGCATGTAAACAGCACAATTCGGAAGCTTCCCATGGTGCATGTGCATGGATGTACTGTGCACAGTAAGAAAATGTATGGGGAAATATGTATTATCCTGCAGTTGGCAAGATTGCGTGCATAAATCAAACAAGATTGGAAGATTCCAAATTGTGATGATTTATTGCACGCAAGTAAGATTATTTTCGATCTGCGCCTGCGCAGTAGAGCAAATTGACAGCGAGATAGCGATAGAGAACATGCCGGTAAAAAAAGGAACTACTCATTTTGAGCTCCGATTTTCAATATGACCCGTCAGATAGTAGTATAAAATGACCTCGCGTCTCGCTTACTCTTGAAGAATGAGATTGGAGAGACGGTCAGCACTTTTACGTGTAAACATTTATTGTCACGACAATTTAAAATAAGCACAATTGCCGACAGTAATTCCATGCATGTGTACAGACGCTATTAGTTTTAAAAAAAAATTATCTTGCATATTATGTGCTAAATATAATTTTTTTTAAATCGCTGAATTATTAATTTGGTCATAGGTTTTATCTGGGAATACCCGTATTCCTACCTTTTTGAAATTTTAGAAGTGAAATTTTTGAATTGAAAATTGGTTTTAACTGTATTGTTCAACCATTCGATAATTTTGAAACTAAAAAATTAAATATTCAAATCCTTTTTCTAGAAATAACGTACTGCCACCTGAAGAAACGTGTCAACAACATGTCAACATTTTCTATGTTTGACAATCCATACGATAAGTATGTAGATAATGAGGTTGGACAGTACTATCGACACAAAAAGGTTGGAGTCTAATCTCTATGTATCAACAATACTAATTATTTCTCATTTTTCCTTTATTTTCTTATTTGTGCCCAATATATTTATAAAAATACAAATGTGTCATTTTTTGTAAAGTTATGTTTGATTCAGTCCAGGGCCTGAAATGGACCGGAACGTCATTCCGGTTCGTGGAATCGGTAAAGTTATCGCTTCATCTCGTGGAAAAAATTATTTGACACTTATTTTTATAAAATACACATAAAATTTGATAACTGGTAATATCTTCAGAAAATTGTTGGGCGCTCTGGTTCGCAAACTTTTCCATTGCGAGCACTGATTCGGTCAAATCCAATCCAAAAGAATGATGGCAATTTCTTTGTGTCAGTCGACTGTTTATAGCCTGAAACAGTTGTCAACATACATGACTCAATTAATGTAGAATAACAAAATTATTAACAAAAGTAACTTTCTTTCAAAACCATTTTTGGAGTACTAGGTAGGCATTGGTTTTACCCAAAGAGCACCGTCCAATCTTTTTGGTTCTACCAGGTAAACGTCAGTTCAATTAATAAATCAACGTTTACTTTTGTGAAGTTGATAGTTGTTAGATAAAATTATTGTAAATCAATTATAAATATTATTACTTAGCATTATTAAAAAACCGTATATAGTTTGATTACGAAATATTCACCTAGCTTGAAAAATGTATACTCATTAGCCATAATCTTTTTTAATTTTAGATGTCACAAACTTCACTTCAGTCAGAATTTTACGTATATTGTCTATGGTCAGAATCTGTGAATCATTTTTGAGGTTAGCCGTGTTGCTATTTAAAAGTGTTAAAAAGGTATATTCCTAGCGTGATTAAATCGTGAATTCTTGAATTACGATGGCAAAAACGGTCGATTTAGAACTCAAAAAAGCTTTCGTACAATTGCAAGCTAAGATGGTGGAAACAAGTCAAAAAATTCAATTGATTGACACCCAAATAAAAGGGCTCAACCGAGTGCGACTGCACGTCGAAATTACCCAACAAGAAATTAACGCACTGAATCCGTCAACTAAAACATACGAATCTGTAGGAAGAATGTTCATATTGACAGATTTACCAGATGTCCAAACGAATTTGAAGACTCGCCAAGCGACAGCGGCCAAGAAAATCACCGACCTCGAAAGCAACAAAACATATCTTGAACGTAATTTAAAAGAAAGCGAAGACAATCTGAGAGAGATGGTTCAACAGCGAAAGGATCAACCTGCCTAAACTATGTATCTTTATTAATTTATTCAATTGCTCTATCGTCACTGCTTCAATCGAAAAAAATGCATTAAACTACCATGTGGGCTAGGACTTGTGCTCCATTTTTGTGTCAAACCCCACACTAAAAATTTAAAATTGGAATGTTACTTTTTGTAAATCTGTCACAAAATGTAAAATTAATATTTATCGTATCCAATTTCAACCAAAAATATTAATTTCTTCATATTCTCTTACGATACAGAACCCAATACAGACTGCACAAAACAGTATTAACTTTTGCTTTATGATACTAATATGCTGTTATCCGTGATTATGAATCATTATTTTTGACATTCATCTTTTTTACTGAAAGTTTGTTTATATTATACTGTCCCTTTGTAATAGATCTCAATAAGAAAAATACCCTTCTATTCTATATTATTTATTATGTACGTAAAAACAGCATTACAATGAGACTTCTATAGGTATTCTGGTCAACATGTCAGTGCGTTGTATTCAAATATTGTTTATGGCAGCCCTGCAGCAGTATGTGTACCCCTGCAGCACTATTTAGTGTACCCATTGTGAGTGCTATTTATTATACTATTAGACATATACGAATTACGCCCTCAAAGTTTGTGGATTTCATCTTGTCTGTGTCACCATTCGCGGATTTAAACATGGGCTGAATAGAATCATTTATCGTGGATACAACTATATTTTTGGAACACTTGTGGTCGGTTTGAATGAAGCTGCTGGAAAGATTTAAAAGGGTATCCGTTTGCGGTGTATTTCTGTACTATAATTTTGAAAATCGGAGATGTCTTATGAAAAATAAATCAGTTTCGATGTCATCGGCACGGGATTTCACTTATTGAAATATTTTGAATTGGTTATTCGGAAAATAAAAAAGGGTGGTACGCCAGTAACATCTAAATTTTTAAAAGGGTACCTGTTGTAAATTTGGGAAACGTGGTCTGTGGAATGCATTATGACAAGGTGGAACCGAGGAATGTGGAGATTTAGATGTACGTGGAAGAACTGAGCAGGGATTTTAGTTCCTGAAATGGCAGTGATGACATTGTGGCTAGAATATAAAAAAATGCACTGTATAAATGACCTATCACCAAATTATAATATTGTCTGTGGATTTTTCATTTAATCTCAAAAACACTCAATGCATTATTTACATTAATTTACTATTTTGTTTTTACCTTTACAATGTTTAAATTCCAAAAATATTTCATTTAAATCAACAATATTGTATCTTACAACTTTTTCATTTGTTATAAAGTATATGTCTTCACTATTTAATATATTCATTACAAATAGCTTTTTTAATAAAAAATAAACCCTTTTAAATAAAAAAATGAGTTTTTCTTTTTCTTTTATATATACCTAAAAACTTTTGTTTAACGAATAATTCACAAGATTTGAAAATGTAACATATTGTATTGAACAAACGTAATTTTAAAACACCTCATGCATATACTCACTAGAAAAAAATACGATTATGTGACATCGGTTATTAATTAAGGCATTTAATTGATACCTACCTTCATTTAATATACAAAAACCGATAGGCTACCAGCATTTTGTCGCGATAGTTGTTTTCCCCTTCTCGTTCACTCACGTGTAGGGTTGACGGCCGCGAGTGAAACATAATATTTATTACGCTTGCTCCCTCCCATCTCACTTGCACCTATCACCCTACACTTAAGTGAGCGGGAATGAGATATTCAATCTTCGATCACTTCACTCATATATACAATGTCGAGTATTGCCTAAAATGTGCTCCCGATCATAAACCAGTAGGGAACACCTGCCCTAGGCTGCAGGGATTATAAAATTATTGCAATGAAGAAAAAATAATATGCATTACATTATTTAGATAATTTCATTTTTATTATACCATAATTGAATACATTTTATTATCACTATTTTTTATAAAAATATAAAATCCTAAGACTAGATACCAGACTGGATGCCGATGGGACTCTGGGACTCACGATTGTACTCAGTCGAAACCAAATGTTGCCTATTCTGACAGTGCTGCTTTACGGTAGCGAATAATGGCACTTTACGAAGACTCCGTATACTGAGCTTTGAGAACAGATGTTTGTGACGGATACCGGGCATGCGGTGGTTTGACTTCAGAAGGAACGAGAAGATAAGAGAACGCACTAAGCAGCCTCTCATCATGCTGAGAGTAAAGAGGCGACGTTGGACCTGGCTCGGCCACGTACTGCGGATGCTAAAAGATAACCTCAACCTAGCTTAACTATTTTTTAAGCCAACGGAATTCTGGCGTCCTGGAAGGCAGCTAAATACTACATAGAGTATATACGGTGGACCTACGGGATGCTGATATGATCTAGAAAGATACAAGAAGACTGGCTAGCGACAGAGATTCTTGGAGGCCCCTCGTAGTGTCCATATGCTCCAACTAATTTATAAACATTTGTTATTTTATTTTCACACAAATATTAGTCATATTAAAATAGATTAAAAAAAAATTTTGAAGAGACATACATTAATACAACTTGGTGAAAACTAAAAGAAAAACAGAAACTTAGGAGTTAAGAATGAAAAAACTATTGGTTTTATTAAGAGCGTAAAAACTTAGCGTCATCTTAACTGCAGTTATTGAAACCCCTCTATTGAAAAAAAATGTAATGTAATATATAATAGCGCCTGTACACATGCATGGATTTACTTGCACCAATAGTGTGTATTTTAAACTACGGCGATAATAACTGTTTACACGTAAAAGTGCTGAATGTCTTGCCAATCTCATTCTTAAAGAGTAAGCAAGACGCGATGTCATTGTATGATGCTATTTGATAGGTTTGGACAGGTTCGTAGATAATCAGTAAACATCATAATGTTCTGTGCGGTGTAGTCCGTATTTCTTCCAGCAGGCATGCCACTATCGTTCTACTGCGCATGTACCAATTATTGCGTAAAAATTCAGAAGCTTCTGAACTTTTTTAATCCATATCATGCAATCTTGCATCTTGCACAATAATACGTCTTTAGACGTGTATTTTCTTGTTATGGCCGCAATAATACGTACTATCAGCAGTAAATCGATGCATATGTAAATAGGGTATTATGCTATAACTAGATATATTATTATTTTCAAATTAAGCCGTTTCCAGTCATTTATTTTTGTCGAAGATTAACCCTGCTATTCCAAAGGTTAGCAACTCCGATTGTGGCTTGGTAAGCGTCATATTGAGCAACTGATACTCCGGCAGGTCTGTTGTCTTGTAATCGAAGCTGTCCACATCCAACGGCATTATTTTAGTGCTGAGGGAGACGGGGTGGTAGACGATATTGTCACAATGCACTGTCTTGTCGTAGTGTGGTTTCGGAACGGTGGCAAGTATCTGAGCGCTCTTTATATGGATTCTTTCGTGGTGAGCTGAATATTTAGGGAATCTGAAAGAAATACAATTTTGTTGATATAAAATAATCGACATTTACAAATGAGTCCATTACATGTTACAGGTCAATAATGAAAGAAAATATGGGGACGTTTACGGATACTTTCATGCTCAAATTTGTGGACCAAAATATTTTAATAACCCATAGTTGTCAATATTTTTTAATAAGTTCATTAGGTTTAGTTTTTTTAATTAAGTTTCTAATCAAGACATTTTGCTGTTGTAAGAACTTCAAAAGATGGTTTAGTATTAAATGCGGTGTTGCTATAATTTACAATCTTCTTCTTCGGCCATATCCACCCCTTAGTTGGAGCATATGGACACCACGAGGTGCCTCCAGGAAGAAGTTGCTCGTCAGTCTTCTTGCATTGTTCAAGGTCGAACCAGCATCCCATAGCTCTTCCGTATACACTCTGGATAGTATTTAGCGGCCTTCCGGGACACCGGAATCTGGTTGGCTTGAAGAACAGGCAAGCCATGTTGAAGTTCTCTTTTGACATCCGCAGCATGTGGCCGAGCCAGGTTCAACGTCGCCTCTTCACTCTCAGTGTGATGAGAGGCTGCTTGGTACGTTCTCTTATATAATATCCTATATAATATGTAATTTTATATTTTCCACAAATGTAAGTCTAAAATTCGCAGACGTGTTCTGCGAAGTTCCAGTTTAAAAAACATTATTTTAAAGTCGATGAACAAAACAAATGATAATAGTGACATTTGCACTACCCACAGTTATTAATTAAATTATAATAAATCATAAAATATTTGGTCAAATAATGGGGAACGTTTTGCATGAAAGTATGAAAAAGATATGAGTATTGGATGGTTTTAGAAGACATTCTGGCCATTTGGATTAGATGAATTCATTAATTAGGCTATTTTTTTACATGGATTCCTAAATTATGCTAGCATGCTCCTGATAATTTTAAAAGAATTTAGATATTATATTAGGTATATCCTTGGATGGGCTTTCCACCTAGTTAAATATAAAATTAAATATACACCCACCTCATTGCACAGGATGTCAATTTGTCGTTGGTACATGCGACAATGCCACAGTTTGCTACACCGCTATCTTTGTAAACAAACGAACGAATTCCGTCGAAAGCTATGGCCCGATATCTGTAATATTCATGGTCCTGAAAAATAAAAATCTAAGTCAACACTATTATGTAGCACAATTAATTATCTGTAACTATAGATACATATACCATCATAAATCGTCAGGTGTTCGAATTTAGAACTAAGCTCATCACAGTATAAAAAGTATGGCGGGCAACTTATACTGGTGGATCTATAGTGGCCCACGATGGCTTACAGTGTCATGGGTCCCAGGTTGGAATCCTGGGTCAGGCAAATACACATATTGTTTTTCAATTTGCTCTTGAGTCAAAGTATGGATCTTTTAGATTGAGCAAGTGGCTAACATCCATTTCTCGTAAAATCAAAATTCTGTTAATACAAACCTCCGCTCTGTGGAGGCCTATATGAGCTTATTAGGATCAGACATGTTTAAAAAAAAACCAATAGTGGTTTTAGGTATGTGTAAGTCCGAGGCACTGACATGTTTGGAGGACCCCTTGTGACCATTTAGCCTGCCACTGGGTGTAAGAAATATTTTTTATATTTCTATTGATTTTTAATGAAAGAAGGAAAACAGTTTAAACTTTAATAAATCATTGTGCACTCACTTCCTCAAATGAAACCGAATTCGAATCGATTTTAAGATTAAAAACACAGTTGATTCTTCCACTTGTTAGGTTGGCTGTCTGATCTTCCAGCGAATCGTTGAACAAATACGATTCATAGTGAGTCAATCTGTCGTGTTTTAGAAGCAGCTCGTCCAACACGTCGGGAGAATCTGGTGAGTGGGTGTCGAGAACTTTCCTTCTGTTCGATATGGTTACCGGAGTTTTGGGAACTTTGGCAACAAGTAATTCGCTGGTCGGTTGGCCTCTCATCACAGATATGAGCGCGCCTTCGCGCCCTGAGTATATTCCACTTCCTGCAGAATATGAAAGTATGAATTTGATTTGAATATTGACACGGAGAATTAAAGACATTGAAGAAAATCTTCTCTATATAGACGGATAAATTAAATTACATTAGCTGCAAGTCATTTCGCATTGCAGATTGATTTGTGGTAAGCACCACAATGTTGTTGCATGCTTCTGTCAAAATTTTAACAATTTTTATATTTAAGTACCTAGTTAATTCCACAAAATTATTAAATGTATATTGCCAAAATAATTTCTGAAATTTGAATTTCTTTGTAAAAGGAAAAGGGTAATAAGTTTAAAATCACTTCTTTTCAAGTCTTAATTCAATGAAAACGAATAAGTATGACTGACAAAGTTTAGTGTGCACTATTCACCTAGTATCTTCACAGCCCACCAGCACTATTCACCACAGCATGTAGATAGAATTCATTTTCAACTAAGAGGCCATCCATAGACTGAAACCGTATGCGGTTTAGAACCGTGTGCCATACTAAATATATTTTCACAAAGTATATAGGTAGTATCTGATCGGATCTGTTTCTACTATATATTTACACTTACAAAATTAGTGAAAATATATTTTTATGAACAGAAATCATAAGTTTAGTAAGGCACACGGTTCTAAACCGCATACGGTTTCAGTCTATGGATGGCATCTAATTATATGTCACAGGCTCTTTGATAAGAATACTAATGTCAGTGAATCTTAATTCAATGCACTGATGAATCATCACAATGATATGTCCTATTGCTGCGCTGGTCTGTGACTTGAATGTTTTCTCTTACAATATAAAAATTGTTTTTGAACCCTTAGAGAAATATGGGTAGTTACAGGGTTGTCCCATGTGGCACATTCTACGGGGGCAGTAATTTATACGCAGGATACTCTTCTATCCAAGATATAATATATAGGTGTAACTATAAAAAAATAAAGAGTCAAACCTGTACTTCCCACATGAGGATTATTGGCACCAGATGCCAGGAAGTTCACATTGTGTGTGTATGCGTAACTCTGTTGAATTTCCGCAGCTGTAAAACAAATCAAAAAGGGTTGTTAAACATAGCTATCTTATATTGGTAGTACTGCTAAACCAACATATGTCTGACACACAAAAAACTCATAATACGTCAGTGCCAAGCCCAAAAAAATGATATATTTGATAAAATTAATAGTGAATTAAAGTGGCCCGCTTACATAAGTACAAGGTAAGGTTGGCTGGTGACAATACATATTATACGAGAACCCCCAGGACAATGTGTGGATGAATACAAAATATTCTCCAGTATTGAATTGGATGGTGAGAGAATGACACGGAAGGATATGAGACAGGTTTACTCACCTACTAAGAATGGCATTTCGGAAAACCACATTGTTGGGAAAATGACATTTTGAATTTTTTCCTGTTGTAACACTTGAACAGCCGGTATTTGAAACAGCAAATCGAAACAGATAAAATGTCCAAACTTCACACCGAAGTCTGTCTCGAATACTCCAAGTTTCTGATCCAATGATGGTTTAAATCCTGGCTCTCCAAATAGGTTTATTTTGCGGTATCTAAAAAATAACATAAATGTTAATACAAATCCAGGTACGCAACTGTCTTATCAGTACCTAGATTGCTTGCTCTGTAAATGTGTGCATATCGTCGCTATAGGATTTGTTTCCCGAATATCCATTTTTGTCGAAATCGACATTTTAATGCAGTTCAATTTCTTTTATCGAACTCTACCGAAATCATTTATAAAAACAATATATTTTTATCTAGGAACAGAGATATTTTTTTAAAAAACCCGAATACGCCATGTTAAGTTACAATAATTACTCCGTGGTGTTCTCCCGAATGTCCAACTATTCGTACCTGAATATCCAAGTTAATTTCGGTCGAAATAGATCTCTGGCTGAGTTTTTATTTCCCGAATATGACTTATAGCTATTATATAATAATGATTCTTCTTTCGACCATGTCCGATCCTAATAGGATCATATGGGCCTCCACAGAGTGGAGGTTTGTATTGACAGATTTTTGTTTTTACGAGAAATGCATGTCAGCCACTTGCTCAACCTATTAGGTCCATACTCTGACTCATACACAAATTGAAAAACAATATGTTTACTTGCCAGACCCAGGATTCGAACCTGGGACCCTCGACTCTATAGGCCGGCATTTAAGCCACTCGGCCAGCATTATTATTTCAAATTATTATTAATCAAACATTGTACTTATGTCTTTATTTTACTTTTAATCTAGGTATTTCTATGAAAATAAAGGCGATGCTATTATTTATTTTTGAATGCGCTGATAGTTAATTTAATTTAATATGTATGTTAGTAACTATTTATTTGGTGAATATTATATACTTGGATATTGGTACCTACCTAATATTAGCAGCCAATTGTAATTAATTTATACATGCTATTATTTTGTGTTGTTATTCCTTACAATAGTAAATATATAATATTATTTGGTGGTTTGTAATAAATTTAATTGTTAATTATAGAAATATATAGATATAATAATATACAGATATATATACATAGATATTTTTTTTGGAAAAAGTATTAATATAAAATTGTTAGCAAGTACGAGTAAGTACCATCATAAAATATTGGAGAAATCTGTGACGTCGGTTAGTAATTGAAGTAGTAGATACCTACTTTTATTTAATAAACAAAAACCGATCGCCGATAGTCGCTTGATTTTGAAGAATGGTGATGAGCAGATATTAAAAGGCCAATAGTTATAGTTTGTGGTCATAAGTATGTCACCTCGTAGCATAGTGGATAATTTGTGGACTGAGGCGTAAACCCAGGAGATGCAGGGTCGATTCCTGCCGGGTGTCTTACTTTTTTCAAAAAGATATTTTCTATTGGTTATAATATATTTTCTCAGAAGTGATTTTAAAAATTATGTATGTTCAATTGTTAGAATGGTATATTCTTAAATCTTGTGAATTATTCGTTCAATAAAAAAATAGTTAATTACTTAAAAACTATTTTATTACTTAATCCGAAAAAAACCGAAAAAGCGATTGCCGCATGTTATCATTACATACGAACTTGGGTAATTACGATCATTAAGTATTTAAATAGTGGAAGTAATTATTAACAATTATCGTGTAAATAAATATAACATTTGAGGCGCGTACAGCGCTCGAAATGGAAAAGTTTACGTACCGGAGCGCTCGACAAATTTTCTGAAGATATTTACATAGTCATCAAATCGTATGTGTATTTTATAAAAATAAGTGTGTCAGATTTTCTATTCTATGGCCTATCTAGCTCAGACGGTCAACATATTTTTTCCACGAGACGGAGCGATAATTTTACAAATTTCACGAGCCGGAACGGCGCTCCGGTGCGTTCTGTTCCATTTCGAGCCCTGGGCGCGTACTTTTTGACCACTCAGTAATCCGTGGGCCGTGCAGCAATACGCTACGGTCATAAATCCCGAACGTCCTTGTTTTGTCCTGAATATCCATTATTCTGAGAGAGCGCTAAAAATTTCCCGAATATCCACAGTGAGTACTTGTAAATAAAACGCATTTTCTGTGCATTTAATGATTTATACCAGTATATTATTCTTGGACTCTATTCTTAGATAATGTTACAATCATACAGTGTAGAAAGAATGATTGATACATCTACTGATATTTAAATATACGACAATGAAATTTGTTTTTCGTCTCCTGTAAAATTGACATTTGGTCTATTCAGGAAACAAATCCTATAGCGACGATATGTTATGCTGAATCTGCTAAATTATATCAAAATCAGAAGCCTAATATAGCAGTGATCGCTGGATGCATTTTTGTTGTTACGGATATAAAAAAATGAGGAACAATATTATCTAAAGCTTTATTATTTATTTCGAGACATTATTGCTTTTTTGTTGCCACTATATACCTATAACCCGCTGACGGTTCTAACCACCTCCAGGAAATCACCAATCCATCCACCAACCATCCTCAAGATATAGTCTGCTCAACTGACTCATCATTTACAGATGTCAGACAATGTAGGGATCACTGTAGACTTTGTGTCTTTATCTAGTTTACAGATAATTCTTCAATTACCTACTTTGATATAACAGCCCCGTTTCTGTCGAAGACAACATTTGTGTTAAACAAAAATAATCCAGACGTTGGGCAACTGCCATCAGTAGTGTTGTTGGTACAATTAGCTAGCTCCACAACATTAATCACCACATACATCTGGTGCTCTTTGGCTGCACATGATATGCCTACGAGCATCTAGGAAAAAATATTATTTAGTATAAGGAATACAGGTTAATATAATATTATTATAAATATGATTACAAATCGCATTTACCCATGACAGAATAAGCATTTTTATCAGTGGTTGAATAACATTTATGCAATTAGACCTATATTCGATTAAATGTACCATATTATGATATCTATGTTTAGAATTCAATGTTTTCTGTCATTAATTTGACATTTATAAGTCAAATAGAATTTTATTAAACAGCTGTTCCATTTCCGCCATGTTGTTTCAGTCAGCCACTCCTAATTATTAATATAAAGAATTTAAAATCTAGATAGAAGGAGGCTTGTACGCATTTCGTATTATGAATTTTGAAGGCAGTTTGATTTTCGGTTATATGATTATACGTGCGGTTGTATTGGTAACAAGTTTAATATTTTCTTCTATTGGCAGCCCCAAAAACAAAATGTTGGTTCGCATTCTGAAGCCTTATTACTATGTATACCTACATAAGCATTTTTTGGTGCTTTTTATGTGATTATTCATCTTAAAAATAATCAATGTATTTATCATGCCTACAAAAAATTGACGAGGAAATATCTTTCTACATTAATTAAACGTCAGCTTTTTTGGCAATATGTGAGATGTGTGAATAATGTCAATTTGAAATTAAATTCATTTATACACGATCCAATCATATGAAATTAAGTATTCAAGGCTCGTTTCTGCACATAGAATCATGTATGTAATCAACTAATGGGTGAATCTGAAACTATAGTCAAATGTCACAGGTAGTATAAGTATGAAGTTCTCTTCAAATGAACCAGTAATGCAATGCGGTCACTTGTAGCTAACTTAATTAGTATACCAGAGGTCCTGTTTATTGCTTCAATTTCATACATTTAGGCTCCGTTCTCTATAGAAGAAGGTTTTATCAACATCTTTGCCTAAATACAACACATTGCAGTTATTAGATTTTCACTTACTTTGTGGTAATTTTCGGCATCGTCGCATACAATTGTCTTCTCACTGTCTTCAGGAACTACGAAAGCCATCCTTTTATTGAATTCTGGAGTTCCAGCCCAATGTCTGTTGAATGTTGCCTCTGGAAATACCAGAATGTCCACAGACTGAAAATAAAGTATTCAATTATAGCTGAGCCAAAGTGATAAGTTCCAAAATTCATTATTAGATTATTATTAATTGGCATAATATTTATTATGTACAACCGTATCACCCGGGCTCAATCCGCTGCTGGATACAGCACCTTCCATTCTTCTTGGTCCCTAGTTCCGCCGAATCTATCAGTTGATTCAGCAGGTTTTAGAGTAGCCATTAAAATCTATTATAAAATAGTGGCCCTTCGGTACCACTCTATGACAGCATTTGTTCAGTGACAGTTTGACAGGTGGCACTGCCACCTGGTAATTTTTTCAAGTTTCATCTCAAAGTTTTTATCTTTTTATAAATATGCTCCTAATCGGCGCACTGGCATTTCATTAAAAATGATCTCCAAGTAATATTCATTAATGTTGTCCAATGTGTGCAGTACTAACTTCTCATTTGGTGGCCCCAGGATCGATTCCCTAGGGAGGTCACAGTAGATCTATGTGTTTCTGTGATTGTTTCACTGCTATTACATTAGTAACTGTTACTGGACCCCATGGTCTGTTGTAGTGTTTATTAGTATGTTAAAAATCTTCGTTACAACAAAATGATTGAAGGAAATATCACATTAATTTTATCCAGCCACCAGGATTAAAACCTGGACCTACAGATAGCAACGAATCGCCGATGTGCCACAATGGCTGATGGTTTATGGTAGGGCAAACTCTCCTTACAAGTCTAAACACTCGAAACATCAGTGGTATATGTGATTTTATTACGTTACCTTATTTTTAGCCATTTGGATAAATTTGACATAATTTTCCAAATTGTGGTTGATTATATCAGGGGCCTGATCGAGATCAAAGTTGGGATGATATTCCACGACTCCTGCCACGTACGAAGACGAATCCACTGCCACCTGAAGAAAACACGACAAAGAAAATGCTACAATTAAATTAAATTTTATTGTTTTATGTTAACAATTAGGGGTTTCGTTGATAAATTCCCAACAACTATTTATTATAGAAATATTAATTTATTTTGCTTTATTCAGTTTATGTTTTTTTCTTGGACCATGTCCGATTCTAATACGATCATAAAATGGGCCTCCATGGGGTGGAGGTTCGTTAATTAACAGATTTTTGTTTTTTTTGAAAAACAATATGTGTATTTGCCAGACCCAGGATTCAAACCTGGGACTCACAACATTATTAGCTGATGCGTAAGCCGTTCGGTCATTGTGGGCGTTGGTATAATTATAATTTACTAGCAAAGCCAGTTGTTTTGCTAGATCTTGCAGACAGCTTGGCGTCTTCGTGACGTCATGATGTTGGATTTTAATAAAATTGTGATAAAAAATATATGCGTCGACGGTGCCGTAGTTTGCTACTTGTTGCCAATAACAACCTATTTCCCCAAAAAGGTTATATGAAAACTTCTTTGTGTGCTTTGAAATGTTCTGCGTATAAGTGAAAATAGTAATTTATTTGAATATCAGTACTCAATGCACTTACTGAATAAAATCACAATGTGTTCACTTTATATTTTCCTATGTAGGCATGGAAATGAAAATAGTTATTTCTATCACCATATTTATTTTATTCTCTATCACCATATCGACTGTGTTTAGGAAAAAGGGCGTAACCCTCGATTTTTCGAAAAGTGATTTTATTAGATATTATCAATGTATACAACTACTACATACTCCTTCTATAAAAAATAAGTAAGCCGCAAATGCCGAATTATTATATAAATTCAGGTTTTAATTGAGCTATAAATAAGTTTTAATATAAGGAAAAAAGAATTCACCCTCAATTTTAATGATTTTTCTGTAATAACTTTTTTAATTATTATTAGATCGAAAATATATTACAACAAATCATCAATCATCATACACCCAATGTCTGTGGCTTTTTTTTTTTTTTTTAAATATTAAACCAAAATCATTCAAAAAAAGTTTTTTGCCCCTCCTGTAAATTTTTTTTCTGTAAGGGTTACGCCCTTTTTCCTAAACACGGTCGATATTATTATTGGGGAAAGAGAATAGGTAGGTAGATGTTAGAAGTGTGAACTCGAATTGAATTCAACCAAATTTTACCTCGACTGGTTACCGCAATTACTATATTACCAGAGGAATGCAATTAGATAAGTGGGGCCTTCATTCAGCAGTGGATTAATTCAGGCTGATATAAATAAAAATAGAATATCACAAATTCCGATAAATATAACAATATATTATAGAACTAGGAAGAGTAAAATTCGGCTGGGAAGAAATTTATCTAGAAGTGGATTGATCCAGGCTGATGATGATAACGATATAACCATTTTTGTTGAATGGCTTAAATATATTTGGGTTATCTTGGTTAATTGAATTTAAATAACTATCATTGGTTCAAAAGAAAAATAGTCAAATTGTTAACAGCCATAAAAAATAATATAATGCCTAATGGAATCGGCAAGGAGGACTTCATTTTGCAATAGATTTATTTAGGATGATAATGATTTAAATATGTATATTATATTATCACCAATAATTTTATTATTAAATGGATTTGAATTATTTTTGGGTTATATTATTAGGTTAATAAATTTTATTATCTTTCATTGGTTCCAAAAACAAAAAACAGTAAAAAAGCCAAAAGTGCCAAAAGTTGGTAAGTCGATAATTTAGATATTTAGAGTTAACAAAGGATTATGTGTCTATGTTATATAAATATGTAGGTACTTATGCTAGAAAAAAATGAAGTACTTACATCCGATATAGAACATGCACATAAAGCAAAAAGAAATTAACATTATTTGTGATTTTATAGGGCATGTCAAACTTCAAATCGCAATCACTCCATAACATGAATTCATTACAATTCACGATTAAACTCACCAGAAAATAAATAAAATAAAGTAGATATGTGTATCGGTCGATTTGATTATGAATTGACAGTTAACACCATAAAAGATGTTAACAATAAAATATTGTGAGCGTTTTCCTATATTCAACGTTTACAGAAAAGCGACAGTATATTATTACAATGTGTGTTTGTATAACAATAATATTATAATGTTTAACAAAGGGATTGCAGGATCTTTAATCTCTTTGGTTTAACAACATTTTGGCGCCAAATTGTAACAGTTAAAATCAAAATTAAAATAAATTACAAAAAAATGGAGCTCAGATAATATTCAATCCCGCCAAAAGTATGAACACCAACTAACAATTGAGCGTAGTTATGCACAAAGCAGCCAAGCCACAATTTTGAAAAAAGTGAGTTATTGTGATTTCCATAATCTCACACGTTTGTTTTACGTTCTGCACAAATCAGCCAAGCTGCTGTCATACAAACATCTCATATAAATGCGTTTTAAAGATTTTGCAAATCGCAGAATATGACATTTTCGATTTGCATAAAGCAACCAAGCTGCTGTCATACAAAAATGTCATATAAATGCGTTCTAAAAATATGCAATATTCGTTTTGCAAAAAGCAGCCAAATGATAATATTATGTACTTAGGTAAATTTTTAAAATCGTAACTGTAAGGTGTGTTTTTCTACATTCAATTAATAAACATTATTTTCTCAATTACATTATATGTTTTTCATTTTATTATATGTAATATAATATACAGATTTTTCATATAAAAAATAGTGCCAAGCAGCTAAATATTGATGTATAATTTACAAGTTTTTCGAATTATTTTTAGAATTTTGAAATTTCCATTATAATTTAGTAACTTATAAGGCTATTTTTAAAGAAAATAATCAAAAATAAAGACTTTTCTTACAAAAATAAGAGATGGCTGCATTCTGCAAAATGCACATTCTAAAAAAAATCATTTTACTCAAAACACCTGGACTGCTAAAACACCAAAATTTCATAGATTATATGCTTTTATCTCTTCAAAAGTTATACAAAATCATATATATATATAATATCTATCATTCAAAAAGTATACACAGTATACAGAGGCTTTGCTGATTTAAAGAAACACAATTTACATAAAAGTGCTTCTATCTCTGTTTGAGGTTTGTGTGGCTCGGCTGCTTTGTGCATAACTACGCAAATTATTTGTTATAATAATACGCACCTACCTATATACAATTTGTATATTATATGTGTACATATTATTATTATTATTATTGATGTCAAATAAAAAATACTAGGTACTTATGTAGGTACATATTATTATTGATATTCTGAAATATCGACAGGAAAGTATTTAGGATAGGTATAGAGTCTGATAAATACATAATAAAAATATTTACATTGTTCTCATATTAATGTCATTGGTTCTCATAGAGTCAGTGTTGCCAACCGTACTATAATTATAGTATTTGTACTATAATTTTCGTCTGAGTACTATGTACGATATAAAACAGGTATAGTACGCCCAAAATACTATAATTTTGAGAAATCGGAAAAAAGGTTGACAATAGAAGAAAAACAACGACAAAATAATCCGTGAGAAGCAAAAAAAAAATAATCCCTATGTCTAAAAAAAGGTGACGTTAATTACTTAACACAGCGATTTTGAAACTGGGAAGCGCGGGGTGTTGCAAAGGGAGGCGCGAAAAGTTTAACACGATTAATGTAGCCACAGGTTTGCAGTTTGCAAATGCATAGTTCATAAAACGGCCGCTAGTTATAAACTACACAAAAACAGTCCTATAGAAGATTGTTTGCAAACCTTTCTGCAAATATGGAGACTAATTTTATAATCCCGCATATCTATACTATTGTGAAGCGCAATGGCTATCTCGTAAAAAATTAAATAAAAGGGTCAAATTAATCATAATGTTCAAATTTGAGGCAAATTTGTTTAGGAACGATAATTTTGATGTTAAACTGTCTATTTGGTAGAAATTAAAAAAAAAATGAGTGAATAAATCTAATGCATTCAGTGATTTAAAACGACAAAGTGAAGGCATTCATAAAAAATTGGAGCTTAGGAAATCAAAATGAAAAAAAGAAAAGTTCGCCATGTCTTCATTTTTAAATGATTTCTACGCCAGATATATTGAAGCAAACAAAAATTTATTTACTGAGTTTTTGGTTAGATTGCTAATGCGCTTTTCACAATATTTTATTAATAGCAAAAAAAGTATTTTAAATATGTGGTTGAAAAATCCTGACCTGGGGGGGGGTCCGCTTCAGGATGTAGGGTCCATAATATGAATCCGTTTGTCAATGAACGAAGATGAATTGGATTGACTACTATTGAAATTGATTGTGCTAATAAACAAGCACATTCGTCAAAAATTAATGTAGGTAATGTAAGTAGTAAAACCTTGTTTCTTTTTTTTCATTTTTGTATTCGTAAGTAGGTACATTATTAACTATTTAAAAAGGTGTCTGTATTATTTAATGAAATAAGGGGGGGGAGGCGTCTGGATTAGATTTTTTTAAAAGGGAGGCATAGTAACAAAAAGTTAGGAAGCTACTGACTTAACATTTGAATTTTGTCTAAAAAAATAAGACGATAATTATCCTTCATGGATATTTTGTCTAAAAAAACAAGACGTTAATTACCCCACGTATAATTTTTTGAAAATGCAGAAAATTATTGGTTACTCAACGCGTACTATATTTTTTACCGAAATACTATAATTTTGAAGGCATTGTACTATAATTCCACTTTCAAAATATGGCAACACTGCATAGAGTATAATAATTAATTCTTTACTACTAAAAAATGGCAACACCAATCTACTTACATTCCAGAAAAATGTCTTATTATGACAGTCGATATTCTGTAATATCAGAAAAATTGCAACGAGCAATGTCTTTCCTTGTGTCATATTCTCAGACATGGCTGGTATATTTCTTTCATGTAGGATAAACCCCAATCACTATTATTATTAACAATCAAAATTAAATCTTAAAAATCAAGTTTTCAGGAACAACACAAAAATAAACTCCAATATAAACGGTGTTTCAAGTCTATCGACAAATTATTTCCTTATTCCTTGAAAATAATTAATTATTTAGGTAGGTAGGTACCTATTCCTCTACCTACCTAAAATTATTTACGATTCAAAAAATTTTGAAAACAGGACAATTATCGTAAACATAATAGGTAGGTATTACCGTTTGGTTAAACAATAAAATTACTGTTGACTTATAAGTTTACAATTATTAGAATCTAATCAGATAGGTACCTATTATAGTGTTGATTGTTTTGTTTTGGGATCGTCCATATTTTTGACCCCTATACTCTATAGTCTATATTATATTTCGTCACAAAATCTCTTCTCCACTCCACTTTTAATCCCATATTTATTTTATTTTTAAGCGTAATCTAAACCAAGAGCACAAAATCGTCAAATTATAAAATAAATATCATATCCCCTCTCTATATTAGAACGTGGCCTCGCGCGCACCGTGAGTGTAAAACCAAGGCATCTGCAAAAGACATATTTTGGATAATTAGGGTTTGAAGTCTTCGTTTTGTTAGGAGAAATAGAGTTTCTAAAAAAAACTATAATATTTGGTTTATATCTACATTATATTGCATGTTCTTCCAGTTACTTCACTTTTACATTATCAGGTTCAACACTTTTGCAGTTGTTTTGCATTTAATCTCGAAATTGAAAAATTTGCAGATGTGTTGGTTTTACACTCACGGTGCTAGTCATTATTATATGGAGCATATTTGAAGTTCATGTTTTGCATGGTCACGTAATTTATTTTGCCGTTTGTGTTGGGTCAATGCTCGAAGTGGAAGTTTTTAGAAACCGGAGCGCTTAATATTAAATATATTTTTTTCGTAAAATTTTTACAAAAATATTAACATAGTTATCAAATTTTATGTAAATTTTATAAAAAATGAATGTAATGTGTTATGTAGATTTCTTGTTATATGACCTATCTAACGTAGATGGTCAAATTATTTTTTCTACGAGACGTAGCGATACTTTTAGGAATTTCATGAACCGGAACGGCGCTCCGGTTCATTTCGAGCTCTGGATCCATGATATGCGAACGATCTACTATTATTTCAAACTAAGCTGTATGAATATCATTTCTAGTTCTGTACCTAGTGCTAATTAAAATAGTATTGGATTTATTTTTTTTATTCCTAATCACCCCATTCCCCACTTTTCTTGAACTGACTAATCACTTCTAGCACATTTCTCGTATTTTATGAAAATACATATATTAGTTCTAGATGTTTTATACCTACAGTTAAAAATAGCAAATACAAAATTTTATACATAATATAAGTACCTACTCATGATTGAAAATTATTGCGTGTCACATAGTGTTGATGAGACCTGTTTGATAAAGTTCCGGACAACGATACGGCCTGGAAACAAGCACCACGACGCCCTGCGCCCTTCGGTTTCACTACATACATAATATTGTCAACTGACAATCAAATTATTTATCATACCGATCGATTGTATAGATACGTGCGTCGTAGAGTATTTACGCTTTATAATTCTGCACTTGTTTATACTTTTTACTACACCGATACGTCTCTTTGCCTGATTACCTCACATAAAGTTAGATCAAAATAATAATATGTTCACTTATTACATAATATGTAGTACCTAATATATATAATATATAAAAAAATATATTTAGAATATATTACTTACATCATTTTCATTCTAGAGCCGGAGTGCAAAGTTATGAAGTGGCAACTCTAAATCCATACAATGTAATATTATAATTTATTATTGGAACAGTATTGCAGTTTGAAATTAATAATCGATTATTAAATTTCTTATTGTTGGGTATAATTAATTGGTCATACAGGGCTCGAAATGGACCGGAGCGCAGTTCGGAATCGGTAAAATTATCCCTCCGTCTAGTGGAAAAAATAATTTGACCGTCTGAGCTAGATAGGCCATATAATAGAAAATCGAACACACTTATTTTTATGAAATACACATAAAATTTGATAACTATGTATTGTTCCTCAGACAACTATCGAGCGCTCCGGTTCGTAAACTTTTCCATTTCGAGCGCTGGATAGAACAAGTTTGAACTCACGTGATTTCCCATTACTACCTGCCACATCTCTATACCATTTCGGGTCTATACCGTGGCGTAATGAACGATAGGCACCTTTCAAAATTATCCTGCGTGCATCCCGCATCCCAGGAAGAACGTCCAAAGATCCTTGTTGTGAATGGCGTGCACTAGACTTGCGCTTGATTCAGAATTTGGACTTTATCTGATATTATTACACTTGATGGCGATTCGATAAATCCTTTTGCCATTTCGTTTCGTGATTTTCAATTTATAATGGTTTAGTGCAGAGCGTTGGGGCGGAGCTCGGAGCAGGAGCACGGAGCGGTGGAGCAATGAGGTTTTACCCGGAGCAGGAGCAGAGCTGGAGCACCGAAAATTTGTAGTGCTTCACTGCTCCGAATGTTTATTTATTATTAAATTTTCGTCCTAAAATCCGATGCAAATATTATATTATTTGACACTTTTCAATACTGGAATTATTTGAAATACGGCCAAGTATGTAATAAATAACTTCACTTTTTTATAGAAGAGGCAGATAATGAAAGACGATTTGGTGCTTTTTTTTTGCTTTGTAATTTTGTTTTGTGGAATTAATAATGAAAAGGACGATTAATAAACCTCATTTCAAAACTAATTATTTTTTAACGTTAATTGTACATATCTACACATGATAATATATAATAGGTAAGTACCTATTAAAACTTTTTACCTGGAGCGAAGCAGACCCTGAAGCGGAGCTGGAGTAAGTATTAAGTCCCGGAGCGGAGCAACGTAAAAAATGGTCCGCTCCAACCTTCTGGTTTAATGTGCATTCATAATCCATTAAACTATTAAAGTTTCAGAGATTGTACAGATGACGCGTGTCACATGTACCTGGAACGTGTGTTTAGAAATTGGCAATATATAATATATTTGCAGATGGTATTGACTGAATGAGTGGCGCACGATAATAGTGTGAAGTTGGCTTAAACTGAATAGGAAATGATTCTTGATTATTATGAACATTTAGATTTAGATGGTAGGTTACTCTATTTCAGTCTCACTTTCATTTATAAGATATATTATCCTAACTAGGTATATTTATAATGAAGGAGTAAAAATAATGTTTTTGTTATTTCAAAAAATGGTATCAGTAAAATTAAAATAATATTTTTTATCACTTCAGTATCTACCTACCTATCTACACTTGAAAAAAAATTAAAATACATGACCTTGGACCTACAGCATAAGTAAAAAAAAACATGTATATTGAGCTAAGTTTTTTTTAAATATCTCATATTTCCAGATGTAGGTATCATCCAAAAGTGGATTTCACAAAACAAAATACAAACCACAGAACAGATTAATAAACATAAATCCGATAGGCTATTACCCCCAATACACTACATTTTCGCACGCAGGATGTTGAATGTGTTGTGTCCTACGAAAATGAACCACACATTATAGACGTGCAATAGTGTGTGTTGCAACCTTCAAATACACCAATATTGAATGAGCGTCAGTGCATAAACCGAGAGCAGTTGTCAGAACGAAGGACAAGCTTAGGATGGCGTATTATTGAAACGTGTTTAAGTTTATCCCATATTCTTTCACACTCGAGATCGGTTGTCTGTTACTCCACACCCGTTAGGTATGTCCGTTCCCATTATTTCTGAGTTCCCTGATACAAACATTAAGTGAAGTTATATAATATCTAGGTACTTACCTACCTTTGTTTGATTAAAAATATGAAGAAAATAATAGGTATGTTTATTTATTGATTACAGGAAGATACCGAATCGGTACCATTTTTTTTATGAATCTGTCTGTTAGCTTAAAATAAATAATAAAATAGCTAAGTATCAATGGCGTGCGGTGTCTTTTGAGATCGGACACGCTCTTAAAAAGCATATCCTACATATTATTATGTAGGTTGAAATCATAGCGGTATTTTGACATAATTTTATCATTTTTTGTCACGCTTAATTTTTCAATTTTTAAATACATTATTTCTACAGAATACTCGATTACATATTTTTAAAACCTAGTGAATATTGTAGTGTTGCTGTCATCAGTTCCAAATCAAATTGTGCGTCGACAACGTAGTAGGTATTAAAATAATGGGAAAATATTTACAAAGCATATAAAAGACCAAAGTCTCTCACCACATCACATTTGATCCCATATGTAGCAGTATCAAGCAACTAATAGGTCGTTCAATTTATTTATTTGTTTTATTGATATGTAGGTATATATAATTCTAGAATATGAATATATTTTTAGAATACAGGACTTGCAATGGACCGGAGCGCTGTTCCTGTTCGTGAAATCGGTAAAATTATCCTTCCGTCTAGTGGAAAAAATAATTTGACCGTCTGAGCTAGATAGGCCATATAATAGAAAATCTAACACACTTATTTTTATGAAATACACATAACATTTGATAACTGTGTCTTCTAACTATGATAACTATGTATTGTTCTTCAGAAAACTGTCGAGCGCTCCGGTTCGTAAACTTTTCCATTTTGAGCGCTGTTAGAATACTAAAGGCATGCGCCGCAATCACAGCGTCTATGGACCACGCGCCACTGGTAAGTATGTAAGTACATTTCTTTCAAATTTGCAGGAAATTTTAAACTATAAATAAAAGAGGACTGCATTCGAAAGGCCTAATTACACAACAGACTCGCATACCCAACCAGATTCAACGATCGTCGTGAGCAATCGTCGACATTGAAAGCAATTACACGGAACGATTGAGCTACCAACTCAATCGTACTGACGCTTGATTTGATTGGTTTAAAAATCATTGCTATTGTGAACAATTATAAGTAAAGCAACAAATAAAATTTTAGACAAGTAACAAGTTGCTGATTGTATTTACTAGGGTATTATTTTTGTTTTGCATTATTATTGTCTGTTAAAATAATGAATTCAGTCAGCCTTCGTTATGTAAACGTCACATTTGTGTTATGTCAAATAGGACACGCTCGTGTGGCCACACTTGGAAGCTCAAGGTTAATTCGGATATTTTCGTACGTTCTCGATAATCTTCGGCACGATCTTGCCTAAAAAATAGGAATTGTTTCAATTCGGTCACGACTCAAAAGTGGATCAGGGGCGATCGCGGCAGACGGTTGAACTGAAAGTCTGTGTGTGAGTTTTCAGCACATACTGATGTATTTATAACAAATTATTATTCTCTTTAAACATCCTATAGAAATTACTTAATTATTTTTAATTAAAGTAACAGTATAAATTGACGTTTGCAAATTAACGCAGTAGGTATGGCAACTAGTTCGTTTTTTAGTTATTTTCATAATATGTAGGTATTTGTTTATTGAGATTTTTTTATGTTATGATTTTATGGCAGACTACCTAGTCATTTTATTTTTCACACAATTCTTCCATATAATAAATAATAGGTAGATACGCCAATGTTCTCAATCGTTAGTACCTACTAATTATTAAATAGTAAGCTCGAAAGTGACTCATAACTCACAATGAATCAATGACCCAAACGACAAGTAGGTATAGCAAAATAATACAATAATTAACATTATATACTAAGATAGAATAGAAATTTTACATTGTAATGAATGAGGATAATGATATGAATAAAATATAATTAATATAATTTTGTACAGGACAAAAATATAGGTATTCGCAAATATTCTATTCTAGGATAAGTGCATTGACAATATGTTTACAACTTCTTGAGACATGTGTTGCGGGTGACTCGAACGAATCATTCTATAGCTTGCCATAATTTATAGATGTTTCTTACACAGCAATAATTATTATTAAATGACACTATATATTATCATTATTATAATCCAAGGCTTCGAACCGGAACTGAACCGAAAATGGTAAACCGTTATTTTTGTCGGAGCGAAAACCGGAACCGAAACGAAAAAAAAATATCGTTTTTTTCGGTTCGGTACATGTTCAAACACGCGCAAATACATATTATAAAATAAATACGAAATAAATATGCTGTTGTTTTTCATTTGAAATGTGTCAAATTCAAGGCGCAAAGAAATAATTCATGATCACATAACGATTGGTTACGAAGCGTGGCGCCGGGTTATCATACAAGTAGGCACTTACGATAAAATGTTCACAATTGTGGTAGAAAATATTTTTTAAATAAGTACAAATAAATGTATTTAAAAATTAATCACTCGGAGCTGAACCGACAACCGAAAACCGGAAAAACCGTTGTTTTTTCGGAACGAAACCCGGAACCGAATCGATATATATATATATATTACTTGGACCAGAATGAACACCGAAACGAAAAAAAATAACGGTTCGAATCCCTGTTATTATCTCCCCCAGATCTTATAAATTCTGATAAAAAATCATAAATATTTTTCTTATGGCCCACTATAGTCAGGGCGTGATACGAAACTTTAAACTTTGATTGTAGTGCTAGTTATAGCTCATACGTCGAATGCAATATGATTTTTTTTTGTAGAAATTGATCATTGTTGCATATATAACCCATAGCTTACGGGCCGCACAAAATTGTGGTTTTGCTAATTACCTTTCAAATGCAAATTAACACGTTAATTACAAAATTAATTAAAAGGGCCCGTAAGCATTGTGTTAAAATAAATGGCAACACTTTGATCAAAATGTGTAATCGAACGTCTTTATTTATTGCCTGTTAAGTTTGGCCAGATTAAGTTAGGTAAATTGTATTCGAAGATAATCAATAACTAGCACTACCATCGTAATTCGCACTTCAGTGCCACGGTCTGAATATAGTCAGTATTATTGGGGTGTCATGGGGTGGGGGCTAAAAAAAGGTATTAATAATAAGAAATCATGTTAAAAGTTGGCTTATAGGTTATAAAAAAAGGAGATTGGTGAATATAAACGACTTTGCAATCAACCTCCAGTTCAATTCTGTTACAGTTTTTAACAATTAATTAACAAACGAAGCTGGATTTGATAATATATTGTATTTGTAAAGTTTATAACAGAATCAAGAAAAATATAAAAAAGTCAAAACGGAGGTTACATACATTTAAATTAATAGCCTCAATTGTTTTTTTTTTACAAGCTTACTTTTTTTTCCGGTTTTCGGTAGATTTATTAAGATTTGCAAATTACTACTAATCTCGCTGTTTATCGATAATTCCATTGTCCGATAATTTTGCTGGACACATTGATAATAATAATAATAATAAATGGGGATCCAAAAATTTAAATGACTTAATTATTTAGGATGTATAAATAGAATTTCTCACTAAACTTGCCTGTGATTCCGTCTTGCTGCATGTCAAGATAACAGCAAAATATATAAGAAAACGTTGATAACTCATCGTTGATAACAGCTTTATAAAAAGATTTATATAAAATAACGTAAGCGAATAAATGATTATTAATTTGTTTATTTTTAATGTCAAGCCACAGCGCGACCGACGACTCGAAGCAATAACAACTTACTAACGTAAAAGTTTTTATTTAATTAGTAACAAAACAATGATTCGATACTTCGAGATTATCGATAGACTTTGTCATCAATACATCTTTATGCCATATCGATATTATTATTTTGTATCGGTGTAATGACTTATTAATGACGTTTAAAACCATGCGTCAACAAGAGATGGGGAAACCGGGGCAGCTCCTTTGAACACGGAGAGACATTTCTCTAGTCTAGACAATAAACCAGCGTTTCTTAACCTTTTTGATCTACGACCCAATTATTTAGGCCCTAAATAATTGGGTCGCAGATCAAAAAGGTAAAAAATAAAAAAAAATTCAAGTTATACACGTATAAAAATCGATGTTTTTTTAAAATAAATGTAAAAAATATTAAAACGATGAATTAGTCAAAAATCTAAACGTCAAAAAATTGAAAACCTAATAAACTAAATTTTAATAATAAATATGACCATAAAATATAATGTAATATTACATAAGATGTGACCCTGCAACGAATTCACATTTTTTTACAATTGTAAGTTTATCTTTTTATTAAATAAAACCTTTTTAATGTTTTCAGATACATATTTATTAATATTAATACAGTTGAAATTGTAAATTATCAAAAAAAAATCTCAAATTGGAAAATTAATTAGAACCCTTCCGAATGTTCCATTGTTTCTTGATATTTATTTTTAGATTATTTCTATTCTGGGTTTTCGTCCACGCAAGTAGAAAAATTGTAATTAATATATTATACATTCCGAAGTAGGTAATGTTTATCAATAATGTGGTTGAATTTCTACAAATTGTGTACAAAGTATAGGCACTAACTTTTTGAGTTTTTAAATTAAAATATGATATCCATAATACATATTTAGTATATAATCATGGGAACACAGAATTAATGGTAACTGAAATACCTGACGGGTGTGGAAGAATATGGGATAAATTTAAACACGTCGTCGCTATAGGATTGGTTTGTCGAATATCCGTTTTTGTCGAAATCGACCTTTTAATCCAGAATGAATTTTTGTATCTAAATAGACCAAAACCATAATTTTCTTTAAATTGCTTTGTAATGAAAACAGCATTCATATGCTGTAAAAACAACAATTTAAATATTTTCATGAATTTAAATATAGGATAATCAAATTTGTTTTTCGTCTCCTGAACATTTGACATTTGGTCTATTCGACAAACCAATCCTACAGCGACGACGTGTCAAGCATATGCCTGTATTTCATTCTGTCAACAGCTCTCGGTTAATGCACTGACGCTCATTCAATATCGGTATATTTGAATGGTTCAACACACACTATTGCACGTCTATAACGTGTATTTCATTTTTTTAGGACACTCACACATTAAAAACTCTGCTTCAAAATGAACCTAGTGTACCTATTGGGGTTAGCCTATCTGAATTATATTTATTAATCTGTTCTGGGTATAGAATGTTTGAGACATGTTATAATTAAATAGGTAAAATAATAATTTATTTTTAAAAAATCTGATCAGTACTTCGGAACCGTGGTTCCACTTTTAGATTTGATGGAACCGGACACCACACATCTTTGTCTTTTACCTTTACAACTTGGAAGATCTAACAACCTCTGAATACATGTCACTATAAATTGTCAAAAGTTCACGTCCGGACAAGGTATGTATCATGCATCAGTCACAATCAAATCGTTTGAAAATAAAAAGTATGATAACTTGTTAGTTTTATTAAATTCTTATCTAATATTTGTGTGGTGTTCGATGTGTGGGTTATGGTGTTGAGGATGATGATGAAGAAGTCGAAGATGTATGCAGGAGCGAGTTCTATTTGCAGCGTAATGGTCGGTATGATAGTATAAAATACAATGACTGTACATATTAGGTACTGAGATAGTTACGAGCCAGGTACTTAGATAAATCAGTATTCGTAATTTATACAGTCAAAAGTAATACCTAAACATTATATTCCAGTACATAATTATATTGAACGAGTCAGCGGTTTAAATACGAGTAGCTGTGAATTTTATTTATTATTACAGTCATAATATAATATGATACTATGGGAATGGATATTAGACGAATTTTTCATTGCGATACCGTATTTGATATCGACAATCAATATGCTGACTCAGGTAAACGGTTGTTTACCGGTATATGAGTCGCTGGGAATTTATTATTGCGGTCGAATAATTTGATACATTACAAATAGATATAATGATCAATAATATACTGAGAGCTCTACATGATAAAAAAAATCGAAATGTAAAAGGATCCCAGTTTCCCTTATGACAAAGTCGCTTCGCAAATGAGTTGTGTTGATTTTCCATGTTTGTCTACCTCAAGGAGTTTGAATTTTTGACCTCCATGGTATACAAACATTTTTTATTTAAAGAACCACTGACAGCAATATACGTATACGTGCACGTCTGTATAGCATACATGTATGCAACAATATTGACTTGTCATATTATATAAGCAGCGACGATTTTTAATGACGCAACCGATATAAGTCAGAAAACTAAAAGGGGACTCCCAATTTAGTTCAAACTAGTCATAAAGATACGAAAATATATAAAAAAAATACTTATTTCTCACAAGTTTCTTACTACATTATTGAAAGTTTATACCTATTTAAGTATATAAGTATATTGAAAATTTATATTAAAGTCACCATTATTACCTGTTGTAACTTACCTTGAAATCAGTCGGTAGGACCTTTAAGTTGCAAAACGCGTCACTGTATAATTCGGTGTTAGTTAAACACATTTTAATTTAGAATTACTAGTGGGATTCCAACCCTTGGCAATCTTCAGATGTATTATGTATTTTTTATTTCCGTTTATTCATATTATGATTTACTACTCTTTGGCTATGCTCAACCTAACAACATTACATGCAGTTTATATTGTTAATAATTTATTATTAGTGAATATTTTTATTTGTGTATTTTGTTGTTTGCTGTGCACTCCCTACATCTCCACTTCGCACGCCACTGATGGAGATCTCATATTTGGAGTACCGGATCGCTCCCAATCTAATGTATTACCACCACATCAGCACACGTGTGTACGGGAAGTAAATGAATATAAGTCTCTGGGTATATTATTATAAGATGGGAGGCAGGCGAAATTTTAGCGTACCTAGAAAAACTCAACGTAACAGATTTTAGCTTAAGAGCAGAATGCACAATCTAAGATTTCGATCCTAAGGATAAGTCGCCGAAAAGTATGACTTAACTATAGACAATCCTAAGTATAGAGTTAAGGAATCCTTAGCCATAGACTACTTTTGTTATGAACACGCCCCCTTCTGTATTACCATTTACCACTGACAGCTGCTGTCAAAATAAATTCGCATGTCTATAAAACAGTCCATGCACTCAAATTCATTTAACAATGTATCTTAATATGGATATTGATAGTGTTAATTCGTTTGGCATGTACTTTGAGAATATTATTTTACGTTTATACGCCAGCCCGCAGAAATACAAAATGCCAGGTGAAGAATGACGCTAGTGTTAACATGTTAAAAAAAATATCTTGTGGTGCCTGTGGAATCACGTATAATGACTTATTACGGAAACATACGAGTATTATAATTAAATATTAATATCTATTTTTAGTTATTGCATTTATAAAATGTAGTTGTCATATTTTTGTCATCGTTTAACAATTATAAAATAATTTACCTAAACTATAAGAAAGGACAATGTTTCTGCATAGTGTTTTCTGCTAAGGAAATTTTAGTTATGACAAATGTTTCTGCATTCCGCTCTAAGTGTTTATATTATAATAGAGAACATTATTTAATAAATTTAAAAAATATATATAGAATTATCTGTGGATATGTTCATGACAATTATTCATGTAGCCTAGATAATTAAATCAATAAAATTAAACTAATGTACTACTACTATTACAAGTAATTTAATGAATATTATAAATCAATCATAATTAGTAATTACTAATGATGAGTAATGACATCAATTAATGCTTAGCAATAATTTAACTATCTTAAGTGCATGTTTGTCGCAGATTGAATTTTAGTAATAAAAAATGTGTTGATAGCTATTAGTACCTAGATCAGGGGTGGCGAACCTTTTTATGTGATGAATAACAAAATAAATGTGATAACGCGTGGTGTGTCAGAGGACACTTTTACAGTCTTTTACGCCCAGTGTTTTTTAATTACAAAATTCCTTTCAGAATCAATGTCAGGAGATTTTTATTTGCCTGACTCCCAATCATTAACCCATTGGACCCTATCGGCGCCAATTTGGCGCCGGTGTTACAGGATGCAGGACATGATGAAAATCAAACAATTTTAATCATATTTAAATTTTTTTAAAGTTGATATTACTTAATAATAGATGTAGCTATCATTTTTTGATGTTGGTTATATACTGTCTAATATATTTTTTAAGAAATATTTGATTTACAAAATCTATTTTTATTTAAATTTCTCAAAATAATGATCAGTTCGCAAGGTATGTGCAGGTGTTTGAGACAGTAAAAAACATAAAATGGCCCTCCATCTTCTAAATATCTTGAAGAGTATTATATTTAGCTCCAGTTTTAGTATATCTTCTTTTTATTATTTACTTCTATCATGAACTTTTTTTTATCTATGTCATTTTGTCTAAAATAAGGCTAAAAAACCCAAAAAACTATATTTGACATGTTTTTTTCATTCCACTTATACACAACGTTAACTTAAAATGTAAATACTTAAGTAATAGAAAAATTCAATACCTATAAATATTAGAAAGATTAATTTAAATTTAATGAATAATACATGATTTATATCAATTTTAGTAATCAGTGTGCCTTTTTAAGTGATCCTGAAAAATTAATTCTGTCTGCAATGGGTTAATGTTACATGTAAATCATACGTAATACATTTCAACGTGAGCTGACGTAGAGGCCGTCAATGCTATACGACCATCGGGTTCGGATACAATATCTCATGATGAACTGTGATACGGCCAATTTCCCGTACACGAATGGTTAAAACTGTTTTCCGTGTCGAATTCCATATGTGCCAGACGTGGCACGCGTGTTATGTATCGGTGCGCTACCGCTGATCCGGATAATGTCATGAAATATAGGGGAGGAATTTAGTGGTGGTTTTAGATACGCAGATACTCGAGGCGCCGACTGAGAATATCTTGAGAAAATTACCTACCCAATAAATCGAGAGGCGTGATCTTGGCGCTAGTGTCGCGATTTGAGTATTGGCGGCGTATTGTGTGATATTAGTACTCAAAACTACTGCACCTCAAGATATAGTTGTCGGTCTCTAGTCACGTTGACAGGATTTGTTTACACTTTAATATGTATGTGATTTTTTTTACAAAATCTTCCTCATAATGTTCCATGAAAAAAATATATCCTTCTGCTTCCAATGGTGTTACAACCAAAAGTAAACCATGACCTGCTTATTTTTTTAGTCTCCGGCCAGCAGTGGCGAAGGGTGGAGGTAGGCTGTTAAGTTCCGATATAAATAGTGCATACTGAATTTTATCAATTATACGTAGTTGTTTTCTCTGAACTAAGACTACAGTTCACAGATGGTGTTGGTTAGTTTTTAAAATTCAATT
This sequence comes from Rhyacophila brunnea, assembly GCF_057557595.1. NCBI lineage: Eukaryota > Metazoa > Arthropoda > Insecta > Trichoptera > Rhyacophilidae > Rhyacophila > Rhyacophila brunnea. The sequence goes on along the minus strand of NW_028232893.1, from coordinate 12,420,732 downwards.
ATACCCTGCGAAAACCAAGCCATAATAGATAATAGTAAAAAAATACTCGTCTATCTATTAAATATCTATAATTATGACATTAAATCATACATACTTTTGGATATTACACCCACGATGGCCGCGTGGCTTAAGTACCGGCCTATAGTGTTTAATTTGTGTACGAGTCAGAGTATGGATCTAATAGGTTGAGCAAGTGGCTGACATCTATCTCTCGTAAAAATAAAATCTGTTAATACAAACCGCCACTTTGTGGAGGCCCATATGATCTTATTAGGATCGGAAATGGTCGAAAGAAAGAAGACTTTTGGATATTTTATAGATAATTATTATAATATCTTCTAACAGGGAATTGAAAAGTCGGTGTTGCAAAGGAGCTGCTCGAATAGAATTGATTATTTTTGTAACTATTTTCATAACGTGTTCAAATGACAATATTTTACAACACAGAGCTTCCTGGTGGATAATACAGTGGTAGGACATAAAGTTTGAAAATGATTCATCCTTCTTGCAGAGGGCAATAAATCCTTCGTTTTTACCTACCATTGCTGGTGCCCCATCGGTGGTTACCGCAGACAGCTTGTGCAAAGCCATATTTATTGACTTGGCGTATGTTCTGAATGTATTATAAATATTCTCACCCCTTGTCTGTCCTTTCATAGGTAATATTTGCAACATATCCTCTTTTACTGTAAAGTTACTAAATACCATTCTCACCATAACTGCTAACTGTGCGGTGTCTGATATATCTGTTGACTCGTCAAATTGTAGCGAGAACCAGTCACATATTTCCAAGGCAGTCTTTAAATGTCTGTTGAAATTGCATGTATTCTTCTTGTGACGATGTTATTTGACAACTGTAAGTCTTGTATTGCTGAGACAATCTCAAGTTTGTTAGAAACTCCATCAAACAAACAATCGGCACCAGTCAAAAATAGTTTTTTAAACAACTCACAGATTATAATAATATTTTTATATAGGTATTATGGCTTGGTTAAAACAGAGCTTAATGCATTTTAAAAAACTGACCAACAACATGTGTAATAATATGTATTCTTAATTCAACGAAAACAAATAAGTATGACTGAAAAAGTGTGCACAATTTTGTCGGATCGCCCAAAGCATACCAAAACTATTATGGTTTGATTTAGGCAGGGTTTAATTGTTTTTTTTTTAATTGATCAACTCCGTCTGTAAATTTTAGTCTTGAAACCAAATACGTATGACTGACAAAGTTTAATGTGCACTATGTATGTCAAATCTTAACAGCCTACCTCCACCCTTCGCCACCGCCGACCAGTTCTACTTGCAATTCCAATGTATACCCTTTCGTTCTATCGATCCAGCGAAGCAGTGGCCTTCCCACATTTCGCTTCCCATCTGTATAGGTATTCAGTGAGGATTGTTTTCATTCATCCAGAGCCGGCTTAAAACAATAACTCATGAATATAGTGCTCGAATTGTAGGTTGTTTACTCGGATCGGAGTACCGGTCGATGAAACATAAATTTCACCCGTTCCGGTTAACTAAAGAGCGCATTTGGATACAAACTGAGCTATGATTCTGAAAACATAAATTATTGTATATACCTACTATTATTTGAACTATATTACATCGCAAACCCTTGTCTGCTTCCTTATCCACTCATTCCTCTTTTTGTTCTTTCGCGTTATGCCCAGCAAGTACCTCTCCATACCACGTTGTGCTACTCCAAGTTTCTGGATCTCTCTTTTACTTAGGGTCCATGTTTCACACGCATATGTATGTGATTACGGGAAGCACACACCGGTTGATCGCTTTTGAAGACATTATTCAGGCGGCCAAAAGCCTCAAATAGAGATTGGCTGGACTGCTGGACACGTAGCTCTCAAATTTAGTCATCCAGTGGTATCCAAGAGGTAAAAAACGTCCGCAAGGTAGACCTAGAGGCCGCTGGATCGATGAAATGATAAAGTTCTGCGGAAGCACGTAGCAACGCAACGCGCAGGACCGAGATAAGTGGAAGTAGCTTGAAGAGGAGTTCATCCAGCAGTGGATAGATTCAGGCTGATGATGACTATTATTTAATTGGATAGGGTAATTAAACACAAAATATCTGTCCAGTTTTTAATTTTACATGTTTATTTGTTGAGTTTAACAATTTTGGAAAAGTGTTTCAATATAAATTGTACAAAGGGATATAAATTTGTATGGCAAACCAACCCGAAACTACGCAGTGTACCTAATAATTATTTCTTTGACGTATTTTCGTATTCGAACGGTTTCAGATGCCGGTTCAAATTCATCATATTGATGTAAAAATGCTAAAAATAAATTTACCATTTAAACTCTATCTACACCAGTGATTCCCAACCGGTACCGCAGTACCCTAGGGCTCCGTGAGGCGTTGTAGGGGCTCCGCAAGAATTCGAAAAAGCTACAACTTAAAACATTAATTCGTAAGCATAGCGCGCATTTAATATTTTATGAAGTCTTTGTGTCCCTTGGTTTAATGGCCTGCATTAGTAATAAAGCCAATCCTGCTTCAAAATTGCTACCACAATTAATGATAGGGTAAGCCGGTTTCCATTAATTTTGTATTCCCTGGGTTGCTAAAGGGTTCATTTGTGGTATCGTTTAAAATAAATAAATAAATACATGAATATGCTCGCGTATTCCCAGAAAAAGCACTGTCAAAGCCTAGGCCAGGCCAAAATAATGGTGCATGAACAAATTAATATTGTTTAAAAACTATTCACGAACTTATGTATAAAAACATTTTAAATGTTTTTATACATATTTCGCCGCGGACGGAACACATAATATTATGGAAAACACTTGCAAACAACAATAATTGGTGTGAACATATTTGAGGGATAACTTTTAGAGTTTCATTGGAAGTAGCGACGACTGGTTTTGATTAAAGCACGTAAATTTATACGATGTACGCTGTTAAAACTAGATTAAATTTGATGGCAATGTTTGCAGGTGTGAACGAAATTTATTTATTCACGTTCAGTTGTATCTTGGTTTGGACCATGCATAAGTATTTAAGTATAATAGCAAATACTGCCTGTTGGACGAAAGTAAACATTTATAAAAAAAAAATTAAATAATAGCAATCACTTAGACAGTGCTCAGTGTAATGATGTTATTAATACGTATGTAGTATAAAATTTCTGAAACTTTCTTATTGTTGTTTTCATACAAATTATAGTTATGATTACAGAACAATAATTTCATACTATTTCTAAATAGAATTTCTCGCATTGTAATATCATTCATTACTTACGGATAGAATATTAAACAGATTTGAAATATTTTTAGCAGATTTTCATTTTCGTCAAGCATTTCATGTAACATCTACTTGTTTAAATCGTCGCAATTTAGTAAAATGCCCGTAGCTTAATTTGAAAGAGCAAACTGGCGTGAATCCAACAGATACAGGTTCACGTCCCGTCGGGTGTCGTATTTTTTTTCTACAAAATGATTTTTTCTAGTGTGTATATGCATGATAAGTTTTTAAATTATATATCTTCAATATATAGAATGTTACAGAAATAATAAAACAGTTTATAATAATTGTACCTATTACAAGTCCAATGTAAACGTTAAATAATAATCGTGTAGTAACAAGTATTCGTTAGTGATGGGTTGTCACTAACTTCGATGTTGTCAAATAAGACTTTAATTTAAAAAAAAAGTAAAAGTAAAATTGGCTCTATAAAATGTTTTACTTTCTTTAATGAGAAAGCTATCGTACAAGTTTCTTAGAGCGTTTTAAACAAAATATAATATGCATGATTTATTATCAAGCAGATGTATTACATATGAGGGGTATAGAAGCAAAGGCAGCTATCTACCAAAACAGTGTTTTGAAGAAAAAGCTAAAAAACTAATTTAAGGCAGATAAGTTTAATGCAAAACTTTTTGTTGTTTTATTCAATGTAGAAATAAGGTTAAAAAGATAATCTGTATAATAAAAATCAGTAATTTCCCTACACTGATTAAGATATTTTAATTATACAAGTCAATATTGCTACATTTGCTTCCAAATATATAAGATTGCTGTGTTTGCGTCCAACTATTTGAAAGTTTGCTGTGTTTACTCCCAAATTATACCGAGCGGCCATTTTGTCACGCGACTATTTTGTAGGGGAATAATATTGAATATAGAAGCAACGCTAGAAATGGAAAAGTTTACGAACCGGAGCGCTCGACAGTTTTCTGAAGATATGTCCATAGTTATAAAATTTTATGGGTATTTCACAAAAATAAGTGTGTTAGATTTTCTATTTTTGGCCTATCTGGTTCAAATGGTCAAATTATTTTTTCCACGAGATGCAGCGATAATTTTACCGATCTCACGAACAGGAATGGCGCTCCGGTGCGCTCCTGTCCATTTCGAGCCCTGAATAGAAGAATGCAGCCTTTGCTTCTAATATGAATTTTTAAAGTGAATTTTGCATGAAAGAATGCAAGGTTTGCGCCTCAAATATTGTTTTACCATGTGCATAATGAGCAGCTCTATATTTCTGCATTCATAGGTTATTTTGCCAATTTTAATTGCTGCCTTTGGTTCTATACCCCTCATATTATCATCGATGTAATGTATAATTAATTGTATATGTACTATAGAAGTGGTATTCTTCTAAAGTGTAGTTTTATTTTAAATATTCGTTGAATTGACGTTTACGTGATAATCGTTTTATGATGGTTTTGAAACATTTTTTTTTGTTAAGGCTATTCTTCAGTTGAGGCATGGTCTAAAAAGATTGTGACTAGGCGATGCGCGGATTGTGGAAATGACGCGAGCCGAACGAAATATAATTTGTCATAAAAATTCAACATGCGTCCATTTAATGTTCTGTTTATTGTTCTATTAGTAACAATAATAATATATTCGTAGACATGTTTTCTTTTTCAAGTAAATGGGTAACGTTTTTTAGTCATCTTTACACGATTTAAGAATTAATACCCCCGTCGCCACCACGCAACAAATTGACGTGTAAACAGCTCGACTTTCGCTCTCCTATTGCCAGCGAGTCCAACATTTCGTCGCACCTATAGTTGAAATTTATTTGCCGTTTCACTGAAGTATGCTCTTAATAATTCAAATGCCAACTTATTGATTTTATTGTCGGATCTATTATTTTTTAATATGCACGTGGATTGAAAAATTAGCATCTTTATATACGATCTAGCTTTTTTCTTACCGTATCTCAGCGATTTCCAAACTGGGAGGCGCGGTGTGTTGCGAAGGGAGGCGCGAGAAGTTTCACACAATTAATATAGCCACAGGTTTGCAGTTTGCAAATGCTTATTTTATAAAACGGCCGCTAGATATAAACTACATAAAACAGTCCTATAAAAGGTTGTTTGCAAACCTGTCTGAAAATATGGAGACTAATTTTATAATACCTCACTTCTATAGTAGGTATATTGTGAAACGCGCCGGCTATCTCGTGAAAAAATGAAATAAAAGGGTTAAATCATAATGTTGAAATTTGAGGCAAATTTGTTTAGGAACGATAATTTTGTTGTTAAACTTGTCTATTTGGTTGAAATTAAAAAAAAAATGAGTGAATAAATCAATGCACGGAGCACTAATGCATTCACTGATTTAAAAAGACGAAATGAAGGCATTCGTAAAATATTGGAGCTTTGGAAATCAAAATTACTAAAAAAAATAAGTTCGCCATGTTGCCACTTTTAAATGATTTGTGCGCCAGATACATTGAAGCAAACAAAAATCTATTAACTGAGTTCTTGGTTAGTTTGCTAATGTACTTTTCACGTTATTTTATTAATAGTAAAAACGCTGCTTTGTTTAGAGTCTGTTAAATATTTTAAATATGTGGTTGTCCGTTGCAATTCTATATGATACCTATATGATGATTGATATACTTAAATGATAATTTTTGATATATGATGATATTTAAAAAAGTGTTTTATTTAATGAAATAAAGGGGAGGGGGGAGGCGCAGTAACATACAGTTTGTAAACCACTGCCGTATCTGATATAATTATGTTGGCAGCACTGGATATAGGTAGTATGATAATATCGTAGAATGTCAAAAGTCGTTAACCATTCTTAGTGGAAATATAATATAGAAGTAGAGTACATATACGTTTTATAGCTTTGCACTTTTTGTGCACTCTTTACTACACTGATACGCCTCTTTGCCTGATTACCTCGGATAAAATTAGATCAGATTATATTCACTTGTATTAATGTATGTAGTAATAAATTAATAAATAGATAATATAATATGTAGATTAGAATATATTACATCATTTTTATCCTAGAGCCGGAGTGCAAAGTTATGAATCATATACCTACTCTACGGCAGATTGGTACGGGTCGCAAAATCCAGTCGTACATCAGTCAATCAAAACATCTTGACAGCAGCAGTCTCGTGTGGCTACGACAGCATTTTATGATTGTCGCGACTGTTATATTACTGCCAATAGCTCGGTTTACATTCGGGCATTTTTTATTCGCTAGATGAATGTATTGTAGTGCATGCGTAGCCTGCGCATTGCCTGTCTCAAACCAGTTTCAGAACGACCGTTTTTCGTAATGAAAGTGCTAGCGGACGTAGCTCAATTTCTGTTCAACATCACATCAATGTTGCCAACCGAAGGATTCCGCTAAAATGTATTATAGTATATTATAGTACACTTTTACGCCAAATAAGCTAAAAATACTATAATTATGACAGGGCTCGTAATAGCGCACAGGAGCCCAGCTCCGGTTTGTTAAATTCCCGAGATTATTGCTTCGTCTCGTAGATTTTTTTGACCGTCTGAGTTAGTTAGGTCGACAACGTAAAATCAAACACACATAATTATGTAAGTACATATATAAAATAAATATAAAATTTGATAAATATGGTAATATTTTCGGAAAATTATCGAGGGCTCTGGTTCGTGAAATTTTCTATTTCGAGAGCTGAATTTTGAAGGATTCAAAACGAAAAATGTTCTGTGTACCTACTATATATTTTTTTTAAATATTATAATTTTTACAAATTTGTATTAAAATCATTAGGTAAGTATTATAAAAAGATGACAAAATTGAAAACTATTTGATGTAAAAGTGTAGACCATGGTTTCCCAAACTATGGGTCGCGAGCGAATATTTAGTGGGCCCTCGCCACTGTATACATGAATTAAAAAAATAGGAAGTAATAATAGTAAATAGAAGAATTACTTTGACGACTATTTTGGGGAAGAGATGAAAAAGTTTGATTGTGAGATATGTGAGGTCGGGTTTTCGGCTATGGTTAACATTAAAACTAAATACCGAAATAAATTGGATATATCGAACTCACTGCGATTAAAAGTAAATAAAGTTGAAGTTGATGCTAAAACTGTAATGAAGAAAAATAAGAAAGAAATACATCCTTTCCATTGAAATAACTTTGTAAAAAAACCTTGCAGGTGTAGGTATTTTAGTAATATTTTTTTTTATTTAAGTTGTGTTTCTTATTTCAATAGTCTTTCATTCATATTGGTAACACTTATAAAAAATATTTTTTTTATTTCAATTATAACAAATAAGACAGCATTAAGTAGTTCCACGACTCGCCACTAGGGAATCTGAGCATTACCAATATTTATACCCTCTTTTCTCTAAGACAGCTAAGAGGTGGGTCCCAAGATTGGAAATTTTTGTTAGATGGGTCGGAGCCCAGTCAACTTTGGGAACCACTGGTGTAGACAGTTGAGGCATTGCGTACCACACTTGCAACATAAAGAACGCGCAAAACTAACCAGAATTTAAAAGTTGAAGTGAAGTGAAAGATGAAGTGGTCAAATGTAGACATAGCTTACAAATATCTGTGCAACTGATTGAAAGGGTGGATAGTAAAGGCACAGAGATTATTAGGGTGAAGTTAACATGAATGACAGTATCACAAGTATAGTGGAAAAGGAAAAAGGTCAGCATGGATTTTTTGATGGGGTTTTTCATGGAATCAATAAAAAAATCTTAATAAACTGAATGCCATGAATAAAATGGATAAAGTCTTGATGATGCCAACGTAAGCAGAGCTGGCGGCGGATTCTGGCCAATCGTCTCTCTCGAACACCCTCCCCATAATGCCAAACGTCAATAATTCAGACTGCGGTGACTTCAGTGTCATCTTTAACAATTGGCTGGTGGTAGAATTGCCATCTTTGTCAACGCTGTATTTGAATGTGCTCATGTTCAGTGGAAAGATTCTGGTGTCCAGGGTAACGGGGTAGTAAACAATATTGTCCGCTCGGAGAGTGTCATTGTACACTGGCTTTGGTACTTTGGCAACGATTTCGATGGTTTCTATTTCGAATGTTTGCTTCACGGTTGAATAGTTCAGGAATCTGAAAATTTGACGATAAAGTTGGTGACAAATAAATTTTATACAAGCGGCCTTCTTAGTTATTCCACCGCTGGAGTGGTATTACGTCAATTTAGTTAATGGTATGTCTTAGGTTCGAATCACATAGTATTTAAGTTGGCAAATGCGCCAACTTAATTACTGAGGGAAATACCTATATTACATTATGATATCGACTGCATAAATCCATAAACCGACTAACTCCACTCAGTGACGTCCCTAGATAAAATGCCGCCCCTAGGCAGCGCCAAAATGCCGACCCATGTTTCTATACAGTATTTTTATCATCCTTTCATGAGTCCAATATCTAAAAAAATGTGTTGTATGGATACATTACTAACTATCAGATTGTAATTATTTGCAAATCGGCACGTGCCGTTTCTGGTCACCAAGGACGTCGAAGGGAAACGGAAGTAAACAAATTTCGCGCACCCGACAAAACCAGTGAGCTGATTTTTTTAATGGAAAGATATTTTCGTTATTACTAAGTTTTGTTAGCTTTTTCTATATATTCCAAATGATTCTCCTCAATTTGCCGCCCTTCGAGTAACTGCCGCCCCCAAGCGACGCTCAATCTGCGTACCCCCACGGGACGTCACTGACTCCACTACTTGGGCAAATTGTTCAGGAAGGAGAAAAAACTTAATACCTACTTTAACTATCGAGCGGAATTTAACAATTCCTTGGATTTTTTTTATAAATAAGCTGCACTATGAACACTATTTTAGCTTTCCTTTTATGTACTTATAAAGAAAATTGATATAATGAGTGGAGTTGTTCCATTTACGATATTGGAAATTTGGTACCTGGAGTTGGCTGTTTTGTGTGAATAACGATAACGCATTTATTTATAGATTTAGGAGTTTTTGTATGAGCATAGAAAACATGCTTTACAACAAAATGGCATCAAAATCTAATTTTTGGTTAAAATTGCAGTTAGCTGGTTTGCAGATTTCGATTTGTAATTCTTTTGATCAACATTATAAGTGATTCTTTTACGGTAGGTTATTCTTCAATCTCAGTTTCTAAGACGACAGGTACAATTCATTATTTCTGAATTAAAATATCATAACATAATTATTATACCATTGAATTACAGTACATAAAGGTGCATTCACACTATCTATAATTCGTAACTTTACATTACATAGTAAGTTATATTACGATATAAATATTTCCTCATTATCAATTTTGTGTTGAATATTTGTCGATATGGCAATTATCTTTATCTAATTACGACAGTTTAAACTAGTAGGTCATACATGGAATGCTTATCAAATTGCGTTATAATTGACTATCGGGTTTTGTGTATTAAATCAAAGAATATTAATTACTAACCGATGCCCGGCTCTCCCCAAATATTTTAGATATAGGGGATATATATCTGGGGTGTTTTCAAGTTATGTATGATAATATATGGGATGTAACATTCTCAAAATCTTGTGAATTATTCGTTGAATAAAAGAAATTGTTTATTAAAACTATGTACACAGTTATTTATACAACTTTAAAATGTTAATATGACACATATTGGCTGTCACGAGTGGCAGAGTTGCGACACCGTTAGTGTCATATGCTGGGTCCAAACTGGCAACATGTCGCCGGCAACCTCGTTGAATTTTAGGATTATTATCATAATTGCTTAAGAAATTTTACGATAATTATCATACTTATCGTAAAATTTAACGAGGTTGCTGGCGACATGTTGCCAGTGTGGACCCGGCATTATGTGCGCTCACTATTGGACAATATCGCACCCGGGGAATAATAGTGGCACAACTCGAAAAACTTATTTTTGCAGGAGAGCAGTGTAAATATTTTATTTTGGTGTGTTGAATCAGTTTTTTTTTTAATTTACTTTATAATAGCGTGAAGTTGGCACACTTGAGTCATCTCATTTCGAATGTTATCCGCAATAACAATGGCACAACGATTATTGTGCTACTATTTCTGCTTGAATTCAATTAAAATATTATAATATGATAAATGATAAAAATGCGTTTAAGGCCACCATTATATTTTTAAGAATTATGCTGTTATTTGTGCGGATAGAAATGATGTCGTGGAACATTTCTGCATACTTATCTCAAAAATGACTATTTTGACTTATGCCATTATTATTCCCCGGGTGCGATATGTATTTAACAAATTTCTATTTAATGATAGTGTTACCTGGTACCACATGAACTGATGCTTGAATTGGTACAAGCCACGAGTGCACAATTTATATTTCCTCCAGTTTTATAAGTGTACGAGCGTACTCCATCGAAGACCACTGCTCTGTATCTGTAGCTATGTACGCCTTGCTGGAAGTATACAATAAACATCTAAGTGTAATAATAAATGGTGGGTACTTTGGTGGAACAAATGTGTCACAACACAAAAACGATTTATTTACGTCGAGTTTACTGGGTTGATGTTATACTTCTTTTGGTGCGTTTGGGAAATCAGATCAGAGTGTATAATGCACATAATTTATTTTTTCACACGAAAAAAAAACGCACTCGATTGGATTCGAACCACCGATTGTTGGATTATCGGCCGAACGCACTACCTTTACGCCACAGTATGATACTGCAATCGTGACGATTATACAGTATAATATTATTTTAGTTTAGAATTGTTTCGTTGCCTAGGCAGCGAATTTATTATTGTCGGCCATTTGAAATTCCTTACGTAAACAAACGATTAAACGTCAGAGTGACAGTAGGTACTTTAAAAATAAAAACAACGAGAAACCATTATATAATTTAGTAATATAAGTTAAAGTGTATAGAAATAAACCAACGGCGTTCCAACAACTGGTCCTTTTTCTTGAGTGTGTAATTTAACAAAATAATTAAGAGCTAGTCATAGATTCTAGTTTATCACAAGTTTTCTTTTTGTTTTGTTACGCCAAAGAAGTATAACTTCTAACGCGCGTACATAAGTACACACACCGATTTTTTATTTATCTGATTCAAAAGTTTAGGGTGCCATAGAAAAGTCCTGATCTACCATGAGCGCCGTAAACCGAAAAATTCTCAGTAAACTCTAAGTTTACTTGTTTTTCAAGTCTTAACCTACGCCATGAATTTCGTTCTCCGGTACCGGCACACAAAACGGCCATGGCCCAGATAAACTGTCAAAAAACATAATGAGACGCAACAAGTGAATATAGAGTAGTCAGTTAAAAAAATACCACTCACTTCATTCTCGGAGACAAAACTGGTGTTAATAGTAATCCTGAAAGCACAATCCACGTCTCCATGTGTCAGACTGAACACTTGTGTCTCGTTCATGTCCAGTAGTTGTGATGTGTAGATGTTCATGTTCTCTTTCTTCAGAGTCAAGCTGTCCAACATGTCTGGGGTATCAAGGCGTAGTTTAATTCTCAAGTGTTCGATTTTTGACGGGGTGAGTTTTTTGATATTCATGCCGGGGATTTTGGGGACCTCCGCCACCAACATTTGACGAGTCATGTTCCCTCTCATAACGGCAATGATTTGACCCTGGTTTCCGGCGTAAATACCGCTTCCTGTAATTACATAAATACGGTTATATAACTTATCCATTATATTTTAATAACAAAGTGTAGAATGTACCCTGACTGTTGATAGACTGCTCCATGTCATGGACCGCACATCCGAAAGCGGGCCCCCAGACCAGGATGTTTGGTGGGCCTCCCTACCTATCGTTAAGATAAAGAAGATGAAGGGCAGTGTGATTTTTTTACAGTAGTGTCCCCCAAATGGTTTCCGCGGAATTCCAGAGTTATTTGAAGTAAATTTAAGAGTGTTTCATGTATTTTTAAATAAATACAGTTGGTATAGGTATTATTGAGTTGTCGAGACTCATTATGAAGCACTAATCGCGATCCCCTTTGTGGTTGCCAAGTAACATGTGACCCTTCGACATATTGGATAAATAGTCACTTTAATAGTCAGGAAACACACTAAAAATAATTTTACCTTAACCATATCACATCAAATTGCATTGAATCTGAAATAAATATAATTATAATAGCACCGCAGGTGACTTTTGTATACCATTGTACACCAGGCGACACTGGGTGGTGTATGTATATCTCACTTAACTGGCCACGCCGGGCCCCTAGGCGAGAGCCCTGTCAGCCCCCCCCCCCCCCTTGTAGGGGCCATGCTCCATGTACACTGTATATCAACAAGACGGCTATCAAAATTATTCCTCACTGTACACCCCGATTGGAAGACCTCGTTGGCGCTGAGTGGCGTGTTAAAGCAATGGTTGAAACAGACCGAGACTACTGGCGACCGAAAATAATTTTGGATCCAATGCTGGAATGTTACTGTACCAAAAATCAGTGGCGTGTGTGTGTGAAGAAGAAAGGTATGCGTGCGATGCAGCCGCCCCGAGCATAGCTTTTGTGGTTACATGTAAATTGTACGTACAACATTTCACCGTGGCACAGTTCGCCGTGAGTTTTCTATCGGAAAGAGATGACTGTATACTATACGGTCTACAATTTTATTAGATTAAATATGAACATTAATTTATATTTATATTTCATAGCTGGCAAAATTCATTAATAATTCAAGAATGAAAACCTAACCTAACCTAACAAATAATCCGGTATATCGGCTATTTTCAAAATTTGTTTGCTGTTGGCTTCCTGTAAAGTGTAAATCGACAAGAAACGTGTTTTATTTAGACGTGAATTGTATGTCAGTACTATATGAACCAAAGAGGTTGGATTGTCTTTAATATACGGCCATATATTTCCGATACAACATTTCATGGTGAAGTGTGATACGGCGAGCTGCATACGTACAAGTTTCCGGACACGAGCATTTGTTAGGGAAGATAGATAATTGAAGAATGAATCTCTTTGTTATTTGTAATGTCTATTGTTATTTGTCTAATTGTCGTATATCTATATTATGTTGTAGAGATTTTTAATAACACAGGTTTACAATATGCCGTAAAAAGTCAAATTATAGAATTTCTGCATTCCTAATCGCTGGAAAACCTCAAGTAAACGGGACTCAACTCGGTGTTGCCGGCAAGCTACGTACCAATATCTAGTCTTCAGTCTAATAATATGTTCAAAATGCTTGGGTACTAAGTAAAGTTTTTATGTACTGACCTGTACTACCAACTTTTGGATCATTCGCTCCAGCGGCCAAGAGATTGACGTTATGTGTACGGGCCCAACTTTCCTGTATTTGCACAGCTGGAAGATAGAAAGAAAATATTAATTAATTTAGTAGGTACCCGAGGTTCTTAAAAAGTCATAAAAGTCTTGGGTAACTGATCCTATTAATTTCTCCGGCACAAACAATCTTGGTGAGGCTACAAATGCTTACATCAAATTTTATGTAGGATTTCAAGAAACAACAAATAGTTTGGTTTGGAGGGGGCGTGTGCCCATGTGTTTAGTAGATATGCTTGTCAGAAGTCATCATCGGCCGGGGTCGATCCTCTGCTGTGGATGAAGGCCTCCCCGAGCTCCCTCCACTCTTCTCTTACAAGTCCGTACATTCACCGAACTTTACGAGTTCGTCTATCCAGCAGGTTTTAGGGCGTCCATGTGGGCGTTTAGTGCTCCTTGGTTATCACTGCATGACGGTATTTGTCCAGCGGTTGTCCACTCGCCGAATGACATGCCAGCTCATTGCCAATTAATCTGCTTAGCGACCCGTATCACATCGCGTACTATTGTCTGCTTCCTTTTGTTTATTTTGTGATATTTACGCGTTATGCTCAACATGCACCATTCCATGACACATGGCGCTTCTTATACTATTTGGATTTCACTTACGTTAAAATTCCATATTTCATCTGCATACGTGGGAGATGGTAGCACACATTGATTGTCAGTATAAAGAATGATTGAATTTCTCCGTACAAAGTAAGCATTTAACAAAAAATAATAAGAGCTCCGGTTAGTAAAATTTTCAATTCCGAGTGTTAAATATTCTCTAAAAGTTCCTTTGACTTATTTTATAGACTTATACTCTCTTTATAGTGACGTATTTAGTCAAAATTTTATAAAATATAATTTAGAAGCAGGCGAGACCATGGCCCCCGCATTTTGAAGCGGGCCCCACAGACTAGAATCTTTGGCGGGCCCCATACCCATCACTAAGTTAAAGGCAGTGGGACGCTTTACAGAATCGTTATCTAAATGTTGTTTCAAATAAAATTAGGGGTATTATGTGTATTTTTAGCGATGGTTTTGTACTTATTGTTGAATAAATCCACTTGAATAATTATAGAGTTGTTGAATATCGACAGACAGTAATCAAAAATTGCATCTCACAAGTAGACATTTTAAAATTTTAAGACTCAACAAAATGACCCTTTTCCCATTAGGATATTATAAAAATTGGGTAAGTAGGTACCTGTCAAGTAAGTACCTAAGTAGTTTATCAATCAAACTACTGAAATATTTATGCTTATCCGATAACTTACTTAATATTTTGTTTGTAATTTCATAGTATCTTAAAATACGCATTTATGCATAATAATATACATGTTTAAGCTTTATTATAATATTAAGTCGATAAAACGCTTAAAAATAATGTTATTTACACTATATACACTATTTTTAATATTTGTTGTAAATATAAATAAGTACCCATGTATACACAATAAATTAATTCATTATGCACATCTTTAAGTTCTAACGAGGTAAGAAATATTTTCTTTTAATAAACATCATAAGGCATAATAATTATTCTCCATCCATATTAAAAATGTGTCAAGCGCGAAATGTATAAGGTACAACTACTGAGAAGATGGAAGCATATTAAATTGACTTGCTTATTTACTCCAACAAATCGTAACGTACGTCTATTCCTTTGCGCATTTAATTAAATTGTGCGGCGTCCAATCCTCCCGGTGGCCAATTGGGTCGGCGTCCAATTGGGCCGGTGTCCGATTGTACCGGCGGCCAATTACCGGAGGCCAATCGCCGGAGGCCAGTTATCGGTGCCAAATCGTCCTAGACCCCAAATTTGTGATGTGTGTTTATCTGTCAGCCCCCCCCCCCATCTTGTGGGGGCCATGGGTGAGACAGTCAGCGTGTGTGTTGTGGGCAGCTTTAAGCAGGAGACAAATCGTAACATCTGACAGTCGTGCTTGCGGTAGATCTAAATCTAAAAATAATGTATGCAACAACAACGAAATACCTGTCAAGAATGGTAATTCTGAGAACCACATCGTGGGGAAAACTATATCCCGCACTCCCTCCTTCTTGAGGATTTCAACAGCGGGGTTCTGGAACAGCAGATCGAAGCAAATGAAGTGGCCGAACTTGACGCCGAAGTCTGTATCGAAAACACCCAACTCCTGTTCGATGGAAGGCGAAAAGCCTATTTCTCCAAACAAGTTTATCTTACGGTATCTGGAACAAAACGAGTATATTTTGTATGTACTTAGAGAATGACTGTAACACAGAACAGGTAATAAATAGAATTCCGATAAGCTATATTCAATACGCTACATTTTTATGCAGGGATTTGAATGACGTGTGAGTGTCCTATGAAAATGAAACACGCATTATGCACGTGCAATAGTGTGTGTAATACACCAATATTAACTGAGTGTCAATGCATAAACTGAGAGCAGTTATCAGTATTCGACGGATGACGTATTTTTGACTCGAGATCGGTTACCTGCTACTCCTTACCCGTTAGGTATTTCAGTTCCCGTTATTTATGAGTTCGTGTATGCAAAACTTAAAATATACCTATTAAAGAAGATATTGACATCTCGAAGTGACTGAATGTGTTTGGGAAGTACATGTTTGTGCAGACCAAATTACATCGGAGTGTGTAAGGAAAACAAGTAAAAATTTTGAAATATTTTTCATAAAAGATACAGAAAATATTTAGCAGTAGAAAAATCACCCCCGAATTTCATAGGATGCACGCTGCTTCGGAGGTATTATATTTCATTACATTACAATTTTATAAATAGGTGTACATATTAAATTTGATGGATTTTGTTTTATTATTATTGCACCTTTGTTGGATTCGGTCAATCAATCAACCGTTTAAAAAAAAATCAGTTAGGTACATGTTCAAACACGCGCGTTAACATCATTTTACTCCCTACTTCAATTATAGTTTGTTAATTTATGGCTACGGCCATATGTTGTAGCTTAACCACTGGGGAATGCCAAAAGAAATGGCGTATTTCAAAAAAACACTACCTTATTCTTAGATCAATAATTATTATAAAGCAATCATTATTCGTAGGATGTTTATCACACTTGAATGGTAAAAAACATAGCTTATAATTAGTATCTTTAGAATTATCTTCAAATGTGTCAATCTTGCCCATTTTTTGAATAATAAAATGCCTAATTCTTGTCAAATTTGGGATCACAGAGATTATCAATATAATTTTTTATCGTAAATATTTCACTATAATAATGT
The DNA here is from genome assembly GCF_057557595.1 of Rhyacophila brunnea. Lineage (NCBI taxonomy): Eukaryota > Metazoa > Arthropoda > Insecta > Trichoptera > Rhyacophilidae > Rhyacophila > Rhyacophila brunnea. The sequence goes on along the minus strand of NW_028232893.1, from coordinate 12,403,970 downwards.
CGATATAAATTATACTGATGGTTTTATAAATGTGTTTAAAAATTAATAAATGTAAAAAATCTTAACACCACTGCACATTTATGTACTTACTGAAATATGACTATATTCTAAAACATTAGAGCGAGAGGTTTAAAAGAATACTATTTTATGTAATAAAAATACTTTATGCAGTCATCAAATGTTTAAAACAAATATAAAGGATAATAAGGCTTCAAAATAATATAAATAGATTATCTACATCTAAGGTATGTCCAGGATCATGCTTTGAAAATAGAACAAAAGCTCTATTTTGACCTACGCTGAGCATGTCCCACCTTAACACAAAAATAGCTATTTTAGCAACACGGTTATCGACGCATAATTAACCAATAAGGTAAGATTTGGCGGCTACACCGAGCAAACCATCTCCCAAATCTGTAAACCTTTTATCTTACTCTAGCGCGTGTCGCAGAGATTATAAGGGTGTCGAATACTTTCTCACTCGCACTTATGCATCGTTTTTGTTCAGGCCTTGGTAAGTACGTAAAAGCCTCGCGAGGCAAAATGCTCAGTCAGTCAGTACACGCCTCGCCCGATCATTGCCATACCGATCTAATCGTTGTCGGTTTATCGATGCTCGAAGGTGCTGCGCGCGGCTGCCTCGCGTGACGTTAATTTTGTTGAGACTGGCCCGCGAGATGCCTCGTGTAGCGATTCTCGCAAAGCATATGCCCTAGGCTGCTCGCTCAGTTAGTACGCGCCTATTGACATACGATACGTATAATGCTTACTTTTGATATGACGCGAGATTAATAATGGTGTAAAACGATCCATTGTCAAGAATGAATTACGTACCTTGAAATTACCCTTCCTTCTCTGTTGAAAACCACGTTCGTGTTGAACAAGTAGAACCCGTGCTCCGGACACTTGTCGTCTTTAGTTATATTACAGTTCACGCGTTCTACAACATTTATGACGACATAGATTCTATGGTCTTTGGCAGAACAGGATATGTCTGTCAGCATCTGTAATAAGATAGGAAACACGTGATATTATTGTTTTCGCCAACGCTCGAAATGTACCTACCGAAGCGGACAGGACAAACTTTGTGTTTTATAGTATAGATAGACTATAGATAGACTATATATAGATTATGTTGATATTGTGGATCAAGACATCGACTAACCTTATTGAACTTCAAAGGCTGGTCACAAGGGATTGCGCCTTGGTTTTCATGTGGAACAGTGAAGGCGACCCCTTTGTATAGCTCAATTGGTCCTTCATCGTATCTGTTGAATGTTGCTTCGGGAAAAACCAAGATGTCTACCGACTGAAATGAACAATAATTTGTTATTATGGTGTCATGGTATTATGGTGTTAACTTAGCAAAAGTTTAGTCCATTTATAAAAAATATTCATAATAATTTAATATTGATTTTTAAGGTGGCTGGATTAACAATATCTAACAGGTGACACTGATTTCACTCAGGCATAGGAGAATCCGCACATGAAAGCCCCCCCCCCCCAACCCCCTGTGTGTGCGAATGTAATTCAGTGATTTTCAACAGTGGAGCCGGAGCGCTCCAACACTTCTTAAAACGGTTTCATGAATAAACAGAACTGTGCCAAAACAGAACAGCGATAAATATAACTATGGAAATTCACGAGAAATCGGTGTTATTTGCATTCGTTCTTTAATTTGCTGCCCTTAAGCAACGCATGATTCACATACCCACACGGTACGCATTTAGGTGTTTTGGATGTAGTAGATTTGTGTGTATGTATATATTAGAATTTTTGATTCTCTTTGCACCACAGAACAGATAATACATAGAATACCGATAGGCTATATTCAATACGCCGCATCTTGATGCAGGGTTTTGAATGTGTGAGTGTCCTACGAAAATGAAGCACGCATTATGCACGTGCAATAGTGTGTGTAATACACCAACATTAAATGAGCGTAAATGCATAAACCGAGAGCAGTTTTCAGTATTCGACGTAAAACGTATTCTTGACACGTGTGTAAGTTTAACCCGGATTCTTCCTTACTCGAGTCGGTTACCTGCTATCGCCTTACCAGTTATGTATTTCAGTTCCCATTATTTCTGAGTTCCCTGCTTTGCACGTATTGATATGATAGGACAGCGTTTCCCAAACTTTTTATGCAATGGAACACTTCGCAAACGCGGAAATTTTAACGTTATTTTTTAGATTGATTCCTAATAGCTAAAATTTAAAAAAAAAATAATGACTTTAATAATTTTGAGTCCTTGAATTGCATATCTTCTTGATATCAGGCACAATATTGCTAAGTTGCATTCTAATAGGTATCTGGTGTGGCGTCGAGCCTGTTCCTGCACTTTGACTTCGTTGCAGCATAAATAGAAAATCCCGCTTCGGATAAATAGGTAGTAGAAAACGGAAGTAATACAATCATGGCCCCACATCCTGAAGCGGGTCCTCAGACTAGGATATTTGGCGTGCCCCCTACCTATCTCTAATGTTAAAGGCAGTGTGACACATCACATTAACATTTTTCAAATTTTGTTACTGCTCAAATTAAGGGCCCTTATTCAGTGTATTATTAACTATTTTTTTTTATTTTTAATACGTCTACTTTCATCATGGAGTTGTCGAGTATAAATACGCAATAATCAAAAATTACATCGTTCAATTATATTATTTTAAACTAATTAATTTTAAATTAATTAATTAATTAACTAAATAATTATAGCGCCAGGCGAGTTTTTTTTTTACTATTAAAGCAAATTTGTGATGTGTGTTTATGTTACTTATTTGATCAACCCGGAACGCCGGGCCCACCCAGAGCCCGTGCCCCCGGGCTAAAGCCCTATCAGCCCCCCTTGTGGGGGCCATGAAAGCAATAATAGCTTGTTTTGAAGAATTGGGGTACTCTTCTGACAAACTCGCCCAGAAATCATTTAAAGGCTGATCTTCAAATCAGAGTCACTAATTAAATCAATAAGATTTTTATAGTCACTTGCGCTTAAGCCTACTGGTTTAGCTGTCGCGGAAAATGGATTCCGAACCCAGGAATCGTCCTTACTAGTTGTCAGAAAATATTGCAAAAGTGTATAAAACCTTTTAAAATTGTCGCGGAACACTTATTCAGGTTCGACGGAACATAGTTTGAGAAACCCTGTGATAGGACATGCAAAAACAAAACCGTGAAAAAACATAACATAGATAAACACAACTATGAAAAATCATTCTGCAGCCTAGAAAAACCATAAATAAATCATTAAATTACGGATTTTTTTTAAATGAACCTCCCCCATACAATCTGTGTGCGCACCTGATTGATATACAATTTAAATGAACATTGATAGATGACGGAGCTTTATTTCGGGACGTTACTGCCCATGTATCAAGCAATTTATGTTACCCAGAAATCATCCCTATCGAAATCGTCATCCCCTTAAAAACTTACATACTGCTTATATACTGCAGTCTGCAATTTAGAAGAGATCTTTATTTAGCTACGTATTTTTTCAAGTTATACGTGGTGTAAATGAGAACTCTGCCATTCTCGGCAGTGTTGACATGACGTGTGTCCCTGATAACTATCTTAGAAATAGAGAGCATCAGTTGTTTATTTTCCCAAGGTGCAGAACCAACCTGCCACTGGTAATGCCAATTGGAAGGGCGACAACGATGTTCAACCAAATTGCTTCCGGTGTTGATATATTTCACTTGCGTGAGGGTGAGTTTAGGTGGACGCTATTTTATAAATTCTTAAAATAGGGTCTTCTTAGCAAACTTGGTGTACTTCTTTGAACTTGTATATTATGTAGAAGTATAATTGTATTTTCACTGCTTTTGTATGTTTATATTATGTTCTCTTTTTATATTTTCATTTTATCGTTTTAATTACTTTTTTTTATTTATAATATTGTTTCATGACATGTTGTGAACGTCGTAAACTTACAATTAGTAATATCCATAATATGCTAAAAATAAATAAATTGAATTTGAAGTTGTAAAATGTGCCGCCCTTTGATATGAAAGTCGGTAAGGGTGAATTTAATATTTAAGACGGTCAATAACACCAACATAATATTTGTTGTCCGATAGGATTTTCTTTATATGGCTACCCATTGGCCGATATGAATAGTCAGTATTATCAGTTGTTTTAATTAAATTTTATTGTATATAATCTTTTAGTTTAAACTATTATTTTTGAGCACAAAAAGCTACACAAAACCGTCTTATAATTTGTACTGAGTCTACAAGAATATGAACAATCATCAAATGTACCAAAATAAATAATAGATGTCGCTGGTTTTATAGTCTGTGATATAAGTATTATTATGACTTACCTTATCTTTTGCCAATTTGATAAAGTTCATGTAATTTTCCAAGTTTTTATCCAACCGGTCAAATATCGACACGTCACTACTGGGGTAGTATTCCACAACCCCCGCAATATATGACGTCGAATTTTCATAGGACTGAAAGCAAAAAAGACTTATTGATATTTTAACATGTTAATTTATTGATTTAAAAAAATGTTAAATTCGCCACCGGTGTACATGATACTAAACTGAGGAATTCCGAGGAAAAGTTGTGTTCGTCCCCCCTGCACGCATGTCCACCTTTCCGCCGTAGCGATTGACTCATATAAACGGCGGAGGGCGTGTTACGGGAAAAGTTGCTGCGGCGCGTGGTCATCATGGGCGGGTGGATTTAATCTTTAATGATATGCTATATAATATTTTTAATAATAGCGCCGACTGACAGATGCTTTCCAAATAAACCCTGCAGTGTGCCTGCCTACATATTATTATTACCTACGTTTTGTGAATGCCAAACAAAATAAATTATCAACACATTCGACGTACTGTTTTGAGTCCCTAATGGGTCTATTCTATTCAGATGTTAGGTATATTTTCTTATGATGAGAATAAATTATTATTGTCAATGTTTTGGGTATATTTAATTATTTTCAAATCACCAAACCGGCTGTCATCTTTGGATTGTTCTAATAATGTATTGATAATATTTATATTTTTACTTAGGTAATCTAATCATTATTTTCTAAAAATGTGTTGTAAAATAGTCTATGACGCCATTTTTATGGAGATCATGTGTATGGTCTAATGATTCCATACCTAATTAATTATCTTCATTATTATGAGAATGTCAATAATTTACAGATTGTTATCACATATAAATATCATTACACAATATTATTATATGTATATATTTTTTTAATACAATTACTATAAAATCCAAATCCAAATTCTAATACAATCCAATCCATTACAATTAAACTCACATAAGTAATTATTATAAGGTACTACCAGGTCGATGGTCCACGTATATTTTTATAATAATCTGACAAAATATAAAAAAGTCCGATTGAAATAAAATGCAAAAAATATATATAACATTGTTTAAATAATAACTGTAATTATATCATCTGTTTTTAGATTTTTTATCAATATATAATTACAGTGACATCTAGATAAGATGCCTCGAAGATTCATTCAAATTGGATTGTAATTAGAATTAGATTCTGATATAATTTTAACCTATATGCTTTGTAATTCGGGGAATAGATGGCTCTATGAAATCTAAACTTTTTATGACATCCCCCTTAAGTGGCAAAAAGTTCGTTCTTGACGTTGGCGGTCGCGGGATCGAATCCCGTGTCTGGTAAATTTACATGGTGTTTTTAATGTGTGTTTGGAATGAGAACATGAACCAAATAGAATAAGTGAGTGACTCATACCTAACGTGACCATTTATTTTTTCCCCCAAACCGGGACACCTAAACAAAAAGGTAGGTACCTACTTACCGTTTTAGACACCTCACACTATCATACAATACAATTGACAGGATAGTAATGTTCTCATTTCCCCCATATTTTTTCATAGTAGGTACATATTATTTTATTTATTAATGAAAACTACATACAGGAATGAATACATGAAAATTTATTAGGTGTTTTCCCAAGAAAAAATTTTCTTAAATACTTGATTTCAAAAACGAATGAAATTCTTGGCAGGATTTGATCGAATTTACTTTTCTAATCAACATTGCTTTAAGGACATCTACTTTCACTCGTCCACAACTTGTTCGACGATACATCAGTGAAACGGCAAATAATTTTCAACTATAGGCGCGACGAAATTTTGGACTCGCTGGCATTCGGAGAGGGAACGTCGAGGTGTGAATACGTCAATTTGTTTCGTGATGGCGACGGGGGTATTAATTCTTAAATCGTGTAAAGATGACTAAAAACGTTACCTATTTACTTGAAAAAGAAAACATTTCAATGAATATATTATTATTGTTACTAATAGAACAACAAACAGAACATTAAACGGACGCATATTGGATTTAAATGACAAATTATATTTCGTGCGGCATGCGTCATTTGCACCCGCGACCCGCAATCCGCGCATCGCCTAGCCACGATCTTTTTAGACAATGCCTCAACTGAGGTATAGCCTTAATAGAGAAGACCCTTACTACTGGTGCATTAGTGCCGAGCAGACATAAGATAATAATATATTCAATAATATTATACGAACATTCTTGTGAATCTCTCTTTTTGAAAACGGGACATTTTGGCGTCCCGAAGCTATGTTCGGGAACACCGGTGAAAACGAGACGTCTGGTCACATTGCTCATACCTCGTTATGCCTTGTTCGGACTGAGCCAGTGATTTAGTGAAGTAGCGAGTGATTTGGTAAAAAACCGTGTCTGAACAGACAAATTTAGTCCAGTAGTTTAGTAAAATGGTCAGTCAATCCGATCCATTTTATTCTATTATTTCTGGCGAGTAGCGATCCCCACCACCTCTCCAGTGCTCGAAATGGAAAATTTCACGAACAGGAACGCTGTATAATTTTCCGAAACTAAGTACTTATGCTAATCCTTTCTTTACGTACGTACGTACTTTTGATATAAAAATGCAACAATAAACTTTAAACTTCTTACGTAGATCTATATTTGGCAGGTTGGTAAGGATTGTCAGCGCCGCAGGCGAAATAATCTTGTTTTAACAAAGTATACCGTCAAAAATTGTATTATTCTTTATTCTTACTTTATCTACCACTATAACCAGTGCATGATACCTTTACCACCACTCGTCACTGATTATAACTTATATTACTGTCTCATTTGGGATAGATAAGTTTGTAATTAATTAGTCATAACAAACAACATATCCACATAAGTACCTTATAGATTCAAATTAAAAATTTATTTACGTACTTATAGAAAATTTTACAAATTCCATTTAAATACGAGCACAGAATATCAAACATCAAGAAATAGTATTTAGTGTTTAAAAAATAAAGAAATAGTATTAGAAAAAACAGTAAGTGCCTACCTATACCAAGAATTTATAAAACAACGTTCACATAAACTCGTTCTCACGCAGGTGGAATATACGATTATCCGAAGCGATTTGGTTGAACATAGTTATTTCCTGCCCAATTATCATTAGCAATTATTGCACCTTGGCAGAACAAACAACTTAGATTATCAAGAAAGTTATAAAATAATATATAATAAAATCAATACTAAGTACCAATAATGGCAGAGTTCTCATTTGTACTGGGTAGATATAAGTTGGAAAAAGTACGTAGCCTAAATACCTAGTTCTCTTTTTAACTTTCAGAATACAGTATGTAAGCATACGTCTTGAGAAATCAATCGGATAAAACCATGGATAGTATCCACTATCCACACAGCTTTAAAGGATTCTCAAAGATTTATTTTGAACCTTCTCCACTATAAGGGGGCATAAGGCCGTACCTACATCTAATAAAAGTTTCAAGTCATCCAAACAACGTAAACATAGCATTATTTGTAATTAAATTACCAATGGTGTGTCATTTTCATTTATATAAGATAAAACATGACGGAAGGTGAAACTCAGGTTGCTAAGCGCGATTCTTATAGAATAATATAAAATTGTCATTAATTAGTACCTACTATATTCAACATTATAAGGACTAATATTGTATTGTATGCATGGTATGTTACAATGGTGATGCTTTGGTTACCATTATTGTAATATACATCTACCACCGTATTTATTTAATAATCTATGACTTAACACCACCTAAAATAATTAGATGTCCGCACTGGACACATAGGTACCTAATTTGTTAGTACCTACTTATTCTAAACGATTTAATCTATGTTGTTCGTCCTTCCCTACTCACATTATTATTGCCATGGAAATGATAATAGGTACCTACATACAATACAGATATTATGATTGTCGTACATTTTTATTGCAGGATATTCCTATTTTTTTTTTAAACAAATTTATAAACAAAAATTAAGTAAAAGTTCTCTACACACTACCTATGTATTATTTCTATTATTTTTAAAGTCACAAGCTACAATGCATGTAATAATAATTGTAATACAATAGGAACGTCCCAAATAAATAAACTCTGCAGAAGGCTATTCAATATTTTCTGCCCAAACCGTCAATGGCCCAAACACATTTTTGTAGAAAAAATCATATTATTCATTGTAAAAATTGGGGTTTACGACTTATCATAAATATTTTTTTAACACGAGTCAAGTTGTTGAGATGATAATAATTATTGAATCACAGAACAGATGTTGCCACTGTATTGTCCACCGGAAAGAATTCCTAATGTTTTAGCAGATTTACACGAAGTACCTACTACGTAATTAAGCCTTCATTATTTTTATAAATATCCACAAAATTATCAAATTGTGCGTGTGGCCAGAATTATCTTAAATCAGATACCAGCGACAATAGTATATAGGTATATAATAATATTATATAATAATATAATTATGTAAAAATGGCGAATTTGTATCCCACAGGAAAGTACTTATTAAAAACGATAATTGTAAGGGTGATTATCCACTTAGTGTTACGAATAAAAAGCGAATTTAACATAATAGACTTTTTAAAATATTATATTATAAAGCCTATTATAAGGACAGTATTCATCCACAGGTAATTAATAAATAAATGTCAAAGGTTAAAAATCCTCCTCCTGTAAAATAGTATTTTGGTTAATTCGCCCATTTTACAATACACCGACGATATAAAGGTATTCCTATCGCCTGCTGAGAATTTTAACCAACTTTTAAGAGAACAAATTGTTGTTAAAAAATATGTTCAACACAAAGTTAAAATTAAAACACAAAACTTACCAGAAGCAACAAAATTCACTTACAAAAAAGTATACTCATCATGACCTATGGCAAATAAATGAATGAATGTAGTAGTTATATCACAAGATTTATTGTACTATAGTCGCAATTCAACAATAATGTAAATTACAAAACAAATGTTTTAAAGATCGTAAAGATAGGGGTTTACGACACGTCATAAACTTTTTTTAACAAAAGTCAATTGTTGAGATGAATACCATCTGTTGCCACGTCAATGGTTATTGGAGTGAATTCCTAATGTAATGTGGTTTTTGCAGATTTACACGAATTACCTACTACTTTATTATACCTTCATTATTTTTATAAATAACCACTCAATATCATTTTTTAAATGATCAAATTGTGTAGGTATGTGGCCAGCGTTACGTTACCTGCGACAAAATATTTTTCAATAGTTTCGGTTAACACGTTTCGCCTGATGACATTTTTGACCAACTTTTAGAACATTTTTTTAATAAAAAATCAAGTTAAACACACAGTTAAAATTAAAACACAAAACTTACTAGAATGCAGCAAAAAAAACACCAAACTAATAATATAAACAATTTTGTTTAGAAACGTATTTATATCTTAAATAATACAAAATATTTTAAAAGGCAACTAATAGGAATATTATAGCGTTATTGCACGAGTCAAATTATCAAACTTTTTTGTATTAATTTATCCACCGAAAACACAATTCATTCACCCGAAAATAAATGGCGAAGTAATATTTTTTGTCACTCCGAATAAAATAATATAATAAATTAGTAGGCAAGTAAATTAACAATGCGTAATAGTCAAAGGTAAGATTGTATTGAGATTTGAAATGTTTCATCCTTTAGAAATTATTAAACAATGTATACTTTATTTTTTAAGAGTTTTCAAATAGTGTCGGCACAATAGGCACATTTTTTTGGGTAATAAAGTAATTTACGCTTGCAGCTGGTTGTTTCTTGTTATTTAGACAATGCATTTAGGCATGGACATATTGACACAAAATAAGAAGGTTGAAAGAAATTTAGGGATGTCATTATTTTTATTTTTAACCCTTGCACGCCCGGCATAACATAACTTCGTTAATTTTTAATTTTGAGAAAAACTTTAAAAGATACATTCATATATAATTATCTCAATCTAACGAACCGCAACGCAATTTTAAATGAATCCACGAGCCGGAACGGTATATTTTGGAATTCCACGAACCACAACGGCGCTCCGGTGCGTTCCTGTCCATTCCGAGCGCTGCACCTCTCACTATATACTAAACAAGCCACAAACCAAGTCTGAACAGGCGAGTGCATTAGTGTTGTCGGCTGCCGTAGGAATGGCACAGCTATATTTATAACATCTATGGGCACAGCGTTGAAACAAAGATTACTACTCGAAAAAACATAACTTATATTATTATACTTCAATGCGACAAAAAGTCGCGAACGTGTGTTGATAGATCCGTAGATAAATGGCGATATTTCACAGAAAGCTTGTTGTTATTGAGGATAGGTAAAGAGGTACACATTATCTTATGATTATTATATATTATATTATATTATTATATATAATTATTATATTCATTTATTATTCCGTTTAGGTACATTGTACACTCAGTATGAAGGATATTATGTCATGTCAGTAGGTAGTGTGGATAATTTGTTGATTAAAACTTTGATAAATAATGGAAATATTTCACAGAAAACTTGTTGTTATTGAAAGTAGGTAAAGACGTAGGTAGGTAGGTACACATTATCGTAGTGTTCATAAGAATAATAATTATAAGTTATATTCATTTATCATCTGTTTATATTTTTTATAGTCAGTAAGGACAATGGAGCATAAAATCAGGGGCGGATCAAGTCAAGCGGACGCCCTGAGCGGTAAAAATTTCGGGCCCCCCAAATTCAAGTTAGAAAAAAAGTTTTATGCGTAGAAACACTCATTAATTTATTAACATAAAATATAACAAAGGTAATAGAAATAAAATAAAAAAAACATGTTTTAAATAAATTTTCGTCTTGCAAATTCGTCAATTATTTTGGCAGTGTCAATTCGGTTTAAAATTTCTTGCTCTATATACAAAATTAAATCTTTTTCTCCCATAGTACTTCTCAAATAATTTTTTGCACGCTTTAAAACAGAAACGATCTTTCACCTGATGCGTTAGATAAGGGGATTGTTAAAAAAATATTTCTACATTTGGGAATGTGTAAGACATTTCTTTGGCGGTTCGATAGATGTCTGGTGTGGTTTTAATATTGTGCATAAAGTAAGTACCTATTTATTACCTAAACAAACTACAAAAATACATAGGTAAGCATACAAAAATTTATGCAACCACAAAAATATAATAGGTAGGTATCCTATGTAAAATAGTATTCATCATTAGTATCAATAGGAATTTGGAGCATAAATCGATTTAATTCAACAACGCCGTTTTTGCATAGTGTAATTTGAATTATTTTTGAAGTTACGACAGACGGCAGCACTCTCGTGTCGCGCGAATGGTGTCCGTTTGAAATATCCGTCGTTCTCGACGCTCTGTTCATTTTGACGCGTCACTCACTAATGAACTGTGTTCGGACACTTTTCAGTTACTAATTCACTAATTCACTCGCCACTCTACTATATCACTCGCCCAGTCCGTACCGGCCTTTAGGTTGAGCAAGTAAGTAGCTAGCATTCATTTCACGGGAAATCAAGGTCTTTTAACACAATCTCCACTCGGTGGAAGCCCACATAAAGAAATAACACGTACCTATTTCGTTATTTGTCATACATCGTTGGGGCTTCCCACATTGTTGGTTACTTGTAAATTGTACGTATTACATTTCACCGTAGCATAGATCGCCGTGAGCTTTCTTATCGGAATGAGATGAAAAAAATACGCGTTGTTCGTGGAGCATTGCAAACAATAATGTTCCAATTTTATTAGATCCTAACCTAACCTAAACGAATCTCAAGTAACCTAACTTAACATAACAAGTATATTGGCTATTTTCAAAATTTGTTTGCCGCTGGCTTCCTGTAAGTAAACCGACAAGAACCGTGTTTTATATTTATACACGATTTTTTACTCAGTACTATTCGACCCAAAGAGGTTGGACAGTCTTTAATATACGACTATATATTTCCGATAAAACATTTCGCGGTATGTGAAATACGGCAAACTGCATACGTACAAATTTCCGGACACGCGACATTATAAACCGACGCTTCAGCCGCTCGGCCAGTTAATTGAAAAATATGGGTGCCGGACGAAATCCCGAAGGCCGAAATCCCGAATGCCGAAATCCCGAATGGACGAAATCCCGAACGGCCGAAATCCCGAATGGCCGAAATCCCGAATGGCCGGAATCCCGAAGGCCGAAATCCCGAAAAATAAAAAAATATAAACAGTATTAATTTTCAACCAGCGGTACCCCAAAAGGCGGCGCTTTTTCTCGATTGTACAATTTAACTAGATAATTAATATAGATAGTAGTATTAAAAACTATTATTAATTATGGAATGAAGCAAAAACATAATTTTCAACCAGCTGCACCCCAAAAGGCGGCGCTTTATCTCGATTGTATAATTTAACTATATAATTAATATAGTAGTATTAAAAACTATTATTAATTATGGAATGAAGCATAAAAATAATTTTCAACCAGCGGTACCCAAAAAGGAGGCGCTTTTTCTTGCGTGTGTAATTTACCAAGATAATAAAAATAGTTTTATAAAAACTATTATTAATTATGGATTGAAGCATAAAAATAATTTTAAACCAGCGGTACCCAAATAGGCGGCTCTTTTTCTTGCGTGTGTAATTTACCATGATAATAAAAATAGTTTTATAAAAACTATTATTAATTATGGATTAAAGCATAAAAATAATTTTAAACCAGCGGTACCCAAATAGGCGGCTCTTTTTCTTGCGTGTGTAATTTACCATGATAATAAAAATAGTTTTATAAAAACTATTATTAATTATGGATTGAAGCATAAAAATAATTTTAAACCAGCGGTACCCAAATAGGCGGCTCTTTTTCTTGCGTGTGTAATTTACCAAAATAATAAAAATAGTTTTATAAAAACTATTAATAATTATGGATTGAGGCATAAAAATAATTTTCAACCAGCGGTACCCAAATAGGCGGCTCTTTTTCTTGCATGTGTAATTTACCAAGATAATAAAAATAGGTTTATAAAAACTATTATTAATTATGGATTGAAGCATAAAAATAATTTTCAACCAGCGGTACCCAAATAGGCGGCGCTTTTTCTTGAGTGTGTAATTTTACAAGATAATAAAAATAGTTTTATAAAAACTATTATTAATTATGGATTGAAGCATAAAAATAATTTTAAACCAGCGGTACCCAAATAGGCGGCTCTTTTTCTTGAGTGTAAAATTTACCAAAATAATAAAAATAGTTTTATAAAAACTATTATTAATTATGGATTGAAGCATAAAAATAATTTTCAACCAGCGGTACCCAAATAGGCGGCTCTTTTTCTTGCATGTGTAATTTACCATGATAATAAAAATAGTTTTATAAAAACTATTATTAATTATGGTATGTAGCATAAAAATAATTTTCAACCAGCGGTACCCAAATAGGCGGCGCTTTTTCTTGAGTGTGTAATTTTACAAGATAATAAAAATAGTTTTATAAAAACTATTATTAATTATGGATTGAAGCATAAAAATAATTTTCAACCAGCGGTACCCAAATAGGCGGCTCTTTTTTTTGCGTGTGTAATTTACCAAGATAATAAAAATAGTTTTATAAAAACTATTATTAATTATGGTATGAAGCATAAAAATAATTTTCAACCAGCGGTACCCAAATAGGCGGAGCTTTTTCTTGAATGTGTAATTTTACAAGATAATAAAAATAGTTTTATAAAAACTATTATTAATTATGGAATCAACCATAAAAATAATTTTCAACCAGCGGTACCCAAATAGGCGGCGCTTTTTCTTGAGTGTGTAATTTACCAAAATAATAAAAATAGTTTTATAAAAACTATTATTAATTATGGATTGAAGCATAAAAATAATTTTCAACCAGCGGTACCCAAATAGGCGGCTCTTTTTCTTGCGTGTGTAATTTACCATGATAATAAAAATAGTTTTATAAAAACTATTATTAATTATGGATTGAAGCATAAAAATAATTTTCAACCAGCGGTACCCAAATAGGCGGCGCTTTTTCTTGAGTGTGTAATTTTACAAGATAATAAAAATAGTTTTATAAAAACTATTATTATTTATGGTATGAAGCATAAAAATAATTTTCAACCAGCGGTACCCAAATAGGCGGCGCTTTTTCTTGAGTGTGTAATTTTACATGATAATAAAAATAGTTTTATAAAAACTATTATTAATTATGGATTGAAGCATAAAAATAATTTTCAACCAGCGGTACCCAAATAGGCGGCTCTTTTTCTTGCGTGTGTAATTTGCGAAGATAATAAAAACAGTTTTATAAAAACAAACTATTATTAATTATGGAATGAAGTAAGAAAATAATTTTCTATCTCAATACACATTATTTTTTTAAATGTCCCGGAAAAAAACATTCCCAGAAGAGCTAAAAAGTTTCTCAACTTTCATTCATCTGAATAAAAGTTGGCAACCCTTCATACAATTTATCATACTTACTATCAAATGAACAAAATAATTAATGGATACATATAATTAAATCCTTATGAAGCACATTTTTAGATTATGTTTATAACCAAAAACTTTGGTAGGGCCATGGAATAGTGATTCCAAACGGGTATCGGAAACAATTAAGAAATATACTGCAGAATTTCATTCTATTTTCTTTATAAATCATAGAAATTCTGACAAAAAGTAAAAATAAACTTTTCCCACATTTTTTTTTATACTACTAGTATGTTAAAGTAAAGATGTCGCTTGTGGCGCAATTTTATTTGGTATTAAAAAAACTGTACTGTGAAAAATATGTACGCCATAGCATATTATATTTTCGATGAATGTTTATCATTTTTTAGCATTTTCTCCCTGGTGAATTATCTTTTATGTTGAAAGTTCACTGTTTTTGTGGAATATAGCAGCACTGGCTTTGCATATTATGAGGCTGTTAATTTCAAAGTTGGTAACCTGCATATTCCACCATTTTGAGACACTCGCAAACAACAGCTGTCAAGCACATTTAGGACAACAAATAGAATATTTTATTTTTGCAAACATATTAATGATAAATTAGGAAAAGCGAGTAGTAAAATAAAATATCATTAACGTCATTAGAATTAATAAAAAATCATGTATAGAGTTGATATATATAAAAAATGGAGCCTGATGAATGTATTCAACTTTGCACTCGATTTCCTGTTTAATTCTATTTAACTAACAATCGGAGCTGGATTTGATATTTTATGAAAATACATATGTACGATGGAATTGTACTCACAGAAATTGAGTCAAGAACAATACAAATAAAAGTATTTATGAAGGTTACCGACTTTGAAACTAATAACCTAATATTATTTATGTTGATTGAATTATTTCAAAAAAATGCAATTAACAGTGTGACATAATAAGTCACTAAAGATAATGATTATAAGGAAGAGTTTATATTTGCTATCATTCAGAATAATTTTTATGGCTAGCAATTCAATAAAATCAATGTGAAATCGCTATTATATGATACATATAAAAATGTCCCTCTAGTAATCTAGTTGGTCAAAACTCTGATGTGGTTAAATTAATTATTAAATTAAAAAATGGATAAAAAACGATAATTTGAAAGTCCGAATGAAGTTATATGTCAACCAACATGTTAAGTATTTTTCAATGTACTGCGAAAATATTATAATTTGAAAAGTGTGCCGTGACATGAAAAAGGTTTGGAATCACTGCGATAAAATTAAATTTTCTTTAACGTTTTTGTACATAATTATATTTATTTCATATCATTACTAGTCCAAGTCGACCCTGAGTCTCGAAAAAGTCGCCAGTGTTAAGCTAGATTTGATATAAATAAAAGAGATTTCACGATTTTCAAAAATGAAATATAGAAAGTATGATTTATTCAAAAATATTTTTATTAAATTCAACAAACTTATCACACTACATTTAAGTGATAAAAATACCGATAAAATCTGATACCTATAATAATCAAAGACGGGTGTTGAACGAGCGCACATTTTACGACGGTTTTTTTTAAATTGTGAGTTTTAAGAAACGTACATATTGATTAGTTAAAATACAAAAAAATGTTATTTAATTGGATGCTAGGTTTTAGAGTGGTGAAGGGTGGAAGTGAGCTGTTAGGATCTGACATAAATGATGCATATTAACTTTGTCAGTTACACGTATTTGTTTTTATTGAACTAAGACTATTCCCACAATGACCGCGTGGCTTAAGCGTCGGTCTATAGCTTTGTGGGTCCCAGGTTTGAATCCTGGGTCTGTACAAGTACACATATTGCCTTTTTAATTTGTGTATGAGTCAGAGTATGGACCTAATGAGTTGAGGAAGTGGCTGACATCCATTTCTCGTAAAAAAATAAACCTGGATCGGACATGGTTGAAAAAAGAAAGAAAACTTACAGATTGAGTTTGGAACATGACTACGTATTAACAAAGCTAATGAAAATGTTATGTATACCTGATAATTATTAATAAAAGACAGCTTTATCACTTTCGTTCTCAGATAAGACCACATTGAACTGTCCATCATCAGAAATCAAATTCCGATAAAACCTATAATCAATATACAAGGCTTGTATTACAAGCGCATTTGATAATTATGATTAGGTTATTATCCATCTAAAATGATATTTAAAATGAAAATTATTTTTGGGCTTCATTCCATAATTAATAATAGTTTTATAAAACTGTTTTTATTATCTTGGTAAATTACACACGCAAGAAAAAGAGCTGCCTATTTGGGTACCACTGGTTTAAAATTATTTTTGTGCTTCATTCCATAATTAATAATAGTTTTTATAAAACTATTTTTATTATCTTGTAAAATTACACACTCAAGAAAAAGCGCTGCCTATTTGAGTACCGCTGGTTGAAAATTATTTTTATGCTTCATACCATAATTAATAATAGTTTTTATAAAACCATTTTTATTATCTTGTAAAATTACACACTCAAGAAAAAGCGCCGCCTATTTGGGTACCGCTGGTTGAAAAATATTTTTATGCTTCAATCCATAATTAATAATAGTTTTTATAAAACTATTTTTATTATCTTGTAAAATTACACACTCAAGAAAAAGCGCTGCCTATTTGGGTACCGCTGGTTGAAAATTATTTTTATGCTTCATACCATAATTAATAATAGTTTTTATAAAACTATTTTTATTATCTTGTAAAATTACACACTCAAGAAAAAGCACCGCCTATTTGGGTACCGCTGGTTGAAAATTATTTTTATGCTTCAATCCATAATTAATAATAGTTTTTATAAAACTATTTTTATTATCATGGTAAATTACACACGCAAGAAAAAGAGCCGCCTATTTGGGTACCGCTGGTTGAAAATTATTTTTATGCTTCAATCCATAATTAATAATAGTTTTTATAAAACTATTTTTATTATCATGGTAAATTACACACGCAAGAAAAAGAGCCGCCTATTTGGGTACCGCTGGTTGAAAATTATTTTTATGCTTCAATCCATAATTAATAATAGTTTTTATAAAACTATTTTTATTATCATGGTAAATTACACACGCAAGAAAAAGAGCCGCCTATTTGGGTACCGCTGGTTGAAATATATTTTTATCCTTCAATCCATAATTAATAATAGTTTTTATAAACCTATTTTTATTATCATGGTAAATTACACACGCAAGAAAAAGAGCCGCCTATTTGGGTACCGCTGGCTGAAAATTATTTTTATGCTTCAATCCATAATTAATAATAGTTTTTATAAAACTATTTTTATTATCATGGTAAATTACACACTCAAGAAAAAGCGCCGCCTATTTGGGTACCGCTGGTTGAAAATTATTTTTATGGTTGATTCCATAATTAATAATAGTTTTTTATAAAACTATTTTTACTATCTCGGTAAATTACACACGCAAGTTAAAGAGCCGCCTATTTGGGTACCGCTGGTTGAAAATTATTTTTATGCTTCAATCCATAATTAATAATAGTTTTTATAAAACTATTTTTATTATTTTGGTAAATTACACACGCAAGTTAAAGAGCCGCCTATTTGGGTACCGCTGGTTGAAAATTATTATTGTTTATATTTTTTTATTTTTCGGGATTTTGGCCTTCGGGATTCCGGCCATTCGGGATTTCGGCCATTCGGGATTTCGGCCGTTCGGGATTTCGGCCATTCGGGATTTCGGCATTCGGGATTTCGGCCTTCGGGATTTTGGCCTTCGGGATTTCGACCCAAACCCGAAAAATATATTATACCTACAAATAACTATATTTTATTCAATGAAATATTCAAATTTAAGAATGTTACAAGAGTTAGAGCATCTTGGCGCGAATCCCAGGGTACGCGGATTCAAATCCCGCTGGGTGTCGTATTTTTTTAGAAAGATTTCATATGAAGCGCATAGTTTCAAATCCCCAAAAAACGGTTTCTGAGTTTTTTTGAGTTAGATATGTATTTAGATGGATTTATTTACATATATTATGACGTATATTATGATTTTACGTAAAAAAAAACGCCAAAAACCGTCAATACGTAGATATGATAAAAAAGTAGGGTAAATTTCAAAACCCGCTAAAATGGTTGGGTGTGCTTTTCAAATACCCCTAAAATGGATAAGCCAAAATACTCTAGAATGTACGAATTTAAAATAATAAATACACAAAAAAGTTCACAGATTGAATAGGTATGAGTTTTTCTCATTTTATAACATAACAAATTTCTCAAACCTACCTTCAATCGTTTTAGGGGGTTTTGAAACTAGGCGCTTATTTTATTATATTATATTTTATATTATTATACTATTATATTTATATTTTCTCTGAGGTGTTTTCATAATTATGTATGTAAAACTATACATTCTCGAGCGACTTTAAAACTCTTACACCCTGCGACAGAATTAGGTAATACATTGATGACAATAATAATCGAATCGATGTAAAATTTGACCGTCAAAACTGTTACAGCATATCAATTATTAAAACATGAATATTTTGATATTTAGTTAAATGCATTAAATATTTTATTGGCCAAACTGTGACCTCTTAATCATGTTTCTTGTTAAATCATCAACGTAATATTTGTTTTTATTGATTTATTTTTTTTGTTGCGACCGGCGATTACTTGAAAAGTAATTAATGCACCACAATCTATTGTTTCTATACAATAAAATATTTTTTTTTTGTTTTTTTTTTTTTAATATTAGTACCTAATATTATTATTTGCCGTCAGATAATCTAAAATATTTTAGTATTGGTAAATTGGTACGCGTATCGGTTCGTAAAATTACTCAAATATATTATATTTTAGAGTCTGGCCACCGCCATCTTTAGATTAATAAAGCCTGAGCATAACTTTTTGCACAAGCAACGAGTGGTCCACTGCCATACTATTTATTGATAACGTACTTGCAAGCAGAGTTTGGTATTATATAATGACTGAAGAGTATAAATAAGTTATTAGCTATTGTCGTTTAGAATCGACTGTTACATTGACAAACGTCCTAGTGTATTATGAGCAATGACATTAATATGGACAAAGCATGTGGAAAAAAATGACACTCACTTTTTTGTCGGGTCTGGCGATTGGCATAATCTGTTCTAACGCTATTACAATAAAGGTTGTATTGCTATAAATTTACGATGCTTTTTGTCGGGTCTGCCGAATGGCATAGTTCATATTTTAATATCAATATCGCTCGCTCAAATAAACATTGACAATAGAAACACTGTTCTGACGCCATTACAATAAAGGTGATATTGCTATAAATTCCCGATACGTGATATCGCATAATGGAAATTAGGAAATTTTGTCACGTGACGTCTACCTATACATGTGCGAATGTCGCTTTTACTTGCTAGCTACTGTAATGAGTGCGTTGTCCATTAATAATGTCATTGATTATGATATTATTATACACAGAAGAAGTTTACTTACTTTGATCGTCACTTCCAATTATTAATAACACATAACCACTAAATCAGATGAACTCCAAGGTCTCCACGATACGTTCAAATAATTTGAAAGAAATCTGAAACTAAGAATACTCCGACAAGTGAACACGACAGACGCGCCAGTATGAGCACTCTATAGATAATGACAGGAAATGACGGGTCATCCATAGACAACGGGAGGGGCGAAAATTAGGACCAGTCGTGTAATGTATCGGCTTCCTTCTTCAGTGGGCAATGGTCTGGCATGATGAGACTAGGGATTGCAATACTGAATGAATATAATATCAATACCGCTATTTAGGAATTTCTTATTGAATACCGGTATTCGTTAAAACATATGGAAAAAAGAAGTATCTATCAATAAAATATAGCTATTAAAATCTATTTCAAACATTATTTTATAGCAACCTAAAGTATCTACCTAAATTTATAAGGTTGACTTTTATAAATATGTATAAATAATCATAATATTTTAGAACTGCAAATTTTCACAAATATAAGTCCAGGCACACGAAAATCTCTGTCAAATTCAACGTTTGTTGGATGTACTATCAACGCTGGATCAAGAGTTATAGAATATTTGGAAATACTTGCCACGATTGTTTTTTCTCGAAATATGCTAATTCATCACGACAATTCTACAGGTAGGTACATTTGAGGGATTTTGTTTCATTATTTAAATTTTGTTGGTTTAAGTCAATATATTTGCGTTTTGGCAGCATTCAACTCATACATTAAAATAATCTAATATACAGTATAGTAGGTACCTAGTAGTAATGAATAAATAACATTAAATTTATTTACGAAAAACATAATATGCTTAAGTATGTGTGTTTTCTTAATACCGAAAATATCGGTATTTTGGATTTTTGAAATCGGTATTTCCGTATCGATAAATAATTGAATACCGGTTTTGAGATACCGGTATCGCAATCCCTAATTACAATATGTTGGGAGAAGATTTAAAATCAAATATGGGGTAAGCTCACTAAGGCTTTCTTTACATAAGCTCCACAAATGTTGTGTATTTGATAGCGCGCTAGTCGTTACTAATATAGACTGAAAAAGAGATTGACACGACAGTCCCCGATTCCTAGATGAGACAACATAAGAATAAATGAAGACACACTCATACCACAAATTCACTGTTGATACACCCGGCTCTGCGAATTCATCAGTTCGCTTCAATTGCAAGGATTTTCGCGAAAAATTTAAACTGGAAATAAAAAGGGAGTTTGCGTAGAGACATCACTGTTCCCCTTGCACCTCCATCAACCTGCTGCAGTATGCTGCATTGCCTAGGGGTTTGTTAGCAGATCTATCGTGAATAGTCGATTAGTAAAGTTAACGTTTCAAATGGAAGCACACCTGATCTGCGCATCTTACGGTATTATAATTGATACAATAAGTTGACAGGTGACTAGCGTTGACTTTAAATCAGTGTCCGATGTATATGTACAACAATACTTTATGTAATAATAAACATAAGGTTTGTTTATACGGGCTTAGTGGTAATTATTAGTACTCACTACACGCACTAATGATTAGTACTAGTCCCGTGTAAGCAAGCCCTTAAGCGGACCCTACATTGTCAATATTACTGATAGTAAAATCGCATCAGTGGGTCTAGTCTATACCTAAGACGGCTATCGGCTGCTATCGAGGGTAGTTTATCATATATATGTATTGAGGTATTATGATTATTACAATAAATTAGCCGTCTAAAGTGTCAAAACTGTCTATCTCAATCTAAAAGTTAACAGCCAAGAGAGGTGCCGTTAAAACATAGCAATTTTTGACAGTTCAGAAGGTTAACTTATTGTAACATTTTTCCCCTACCTTTTCTTTTAAAATGAGACCTTGTGACATCTGAGAGGCAGACCTCGGTTTTCTGACTATTATTGCTAGGGTTGGGTCTTGTGAGTACATTAATGCCCTTTCCCACATGTGATCTAGCTAAGTATCGAGCTGTTGAATCTACTTACATTCGCTTTTCAAACAAGTCTTTCAAGGGAAAACAGTTAAGAAAAATCCTAATATTATACTAATCGGTCCAACAAACAAAAAGTTCATCCTTTAGCGGGATATTTGGCTTGAAATTATGATCTTGTATGGTTAACCGCCTCAATAAATAAATATGTTAAACTACTCTATATAGCCGCCGATAGTAACCTTATCTATGTATAGCAGGGATTGTCACACTTTTCTTTTCTAGGATCGACTATAAAAATTATATCGACATATCACTTGAAAACAGATATTTTATACGCACAAAAAAATCAAATTAACGACAATAATATTATATTATTATGTCTTTCACTTCTAAAAAAATTAAGTAGGTACACATTAACTGTAATTTCGACATAGTTATACAATTTACTTGTATATCGAATATTAGAAATTTTGTAGTAGCCAAGTAACATGCAACCCTAGGCCAGGAAACATACTTAAAATAAATTCTATACATGAATTATCATTTAATTACATCAATAATCATATCACATCAAATTGCATCGCACAACCGTGTATTTTAAAATGTAAATTTTCCTCGAGGAAAATAGCGCCGCTGTCGACTTTTTTAAGAAACCTAAAACGCATAGTTGTGCAATATCCGTGTAATCTACCGACTCGTCAAATTGCAAGGATACGAATTTACATTTATTTTATTAATGTTTTCCTGTAGAATTTCTTCCAAGTTTAAGCTCATCACTTATGTTCTTCGCACGACTGTCTTTCTTGATAATGATAATATGTAAGAGAAGAGATAAGAACTAGCGGATTTTAAGAGCTGGAACGTCAAGTAGTTTTGACTCGTTTGAATAAGAAGTAGTCCAGTACATTATTATGTCCGCGATCGACCAAAAATACCTTCGCGATCGACGCACTGGCCATCCCTGATCTATAGAATAGATCCGCTGGCATCAGGCACACCTGTAACCCACTGAAGCGACCTATACGACCTGGTACCTAGTGATTGGACCAGACTAAAAACGTTCTGGAAACACAATCTAGAGTTGACATTATTGACAAGTGCATTTAATTAACTCTTTCATAGTAATTAAATCTATATGGAATATACTATATTCGTACCGTATTTAATGAATTTAAGATAACACTTACATACTTTTACTATTAATAAATAAATTGTTCATATGTGCAAGTAACTATGACGATGATAAGAATAGGATGTATATCTACCTATATACATACAAAGATATTTATTTAGCATTAGATATTAAATGATAACTATGTCGTGTCCGGAAATTTGTACGTAAACAGTTCACCGCAGGACACTTAAGTATTCGTGCGCCGCAGTAAGTATGTGAAACATAAGTTCGTGTAACATTCAAATGACGAGTTCTTCGTTGAACATTTCACCGTGGAGTATATTTGTACGTATGCTACAACATGTGGCGAATTTTATGAGATGTCTTTACTAGGCTAGGTTAAGTTAGGTTAGGGTTAATCTAATTGGAACAGTACTATTTGCAAACTATCGCCGCATTTTGTAAGATACGTACAAATGAAATGGTCAACGAAGAACTCGTCATTTGATAAAATGTTATACGAACTCATGTTTCACGTACTGCGGCGCACGAATAAGTGTCCCACGATGAACTGCATACGTACAACTTACATGTAAACGAAATGTGTACGTATGCAGTTCGCCATATCACACTTCACCGTGAAATGTTGTATCGGAAATATATGGTCGTATATTAAAGACCGGCCAACCTCTTTGGGTCGTATAGTACTGAGATAAAATTCATGTATAAATAAAACACGGTTCTTATCGGTTTACAGGAAGCTAGCGACAAACAAATTTTGAAAATAGGCGATATACTGGATTATTTGTTGGGTTAAGTTAGGTTAGGTTCTGTTAGGATCTAATAAAATCGGAACATTGTTGTCTGCAATGCTCCACGAACAACGCGTATTTTTTTCATCTCGGTGCTATAGAGATGCGGTGGTATAGTACCTATACGGCCATCTCTTTCCGATAAGAAAGCTCCCGGCGAACTGTGCTACGGTGAAATATCTAAATAAGTAGGTGCTTGCTATTTTTTATGTGGGCTTCCACCGATTGGAGATTGTGTTAAAAGGCTTTGCTTTCCTGTGAAATGAATGCTAGCTACTTGCTCAACCTATCATGTCGGCTCTCTGGATCCAAGCATATACTGAAAAACAATAGGTGAATTTTCCAGACCCAAGATTCAAACGCGGGACCCACGGACATCGTTAATTAACTTAATAAACTCAGCGCTCGAAATGGAAAATTTTACGAACCGGAGCGCTTGATAATTTTACGAAAATATCAACTATATTATACTATACTACATTAATTGTAAATGTGATTTATAAAAATAAGCGTGTTATTTTTTTATTATATGAAATATCTAGCTCAGACGGTCAAATTAATGTTTCCACGAGACGGAGCGATAATTTTGTGGATTTTATGAACCGGAACGGCGCTCCGGTCCATTTCGAGCCCTGAATAAATTGTTTATTTTGTCCAACGAATAATTCACATAAATTATACGTTGTATAAAAGAAATAGTTTATTAAATTATTAGCAAATGCAAGTACGTTATAACTAAAATTGGGAGAGATCCAGACGTCGGTTAGTAATTAGGGCACTTGATTTAAAACACAAAAAATACGATAGCCAAATTAACGCTATTTGATAATCATTTCTTGTAATAACTACTAGTTAATTTCATCGTAATTAGATGCCCCTAGGTTAATTGTTAGAGCAC
Organism: Rhyacophila brunnea; assembly: GCF_057557595.1. Classification (NCBI taxonomy): domain Eukaryota; kingdom Metazoa; phylum Arthropoda; class Insecta; order Trichoptera; family Rhyacophilidae; genus Rhyacophila; species Rhyacophila brunnea. Next base: position 12,378,953 of record NW_028232893.1, on the reverse strand, counting down.
ATTGCCATGAATCTAGTGCGTACATGTCGAAGGCGTTGTGATTAGGGAATCCAATCCCGAGCCAAAATTCTGATCTCGGGATTTCGGGATTACAATATGACAGTCCCGGGATTGGTCCCGGGATTTTTTCCACTGTTAATATAAAAAAAATATATTTACAAATAGCATTGATAAAATCGGTCAAAAATAAATCTAGTATAATTTATACTATTTAAGATATTTATTGTTAAAATATATAAGTTTAATGGAGTAAATGATATTGTAATATAAATAATAATGTGAATTTAATATTAGATTGCTGTTTCTGATAGTAAAGACTGGTAAAGAAGTTTCTGATAGTAAAGCTTCATAAATCTAATTAGTCAGCCAAATATAAAACTGCCGTTAAAACGTATGAGATCATGGTGGAATTACTTTGTTAATGGTGCGAAGCATTGTTTTTCCAATTTTTCTCATTTTTATTAATTTATGTGAAAAAATAAAATGAATCGACAACTTACACATGGATATAAATCAAACTTCATTCATACTCAGTTTATTTCTAATATAGTTATTTGTTATTAAAAGTATGTTTTCTGTTATATTTTCGTTTTAATTTTATTTTCCATAAAAATTTAAAAAAAAAATCAATCTCAAAAGTTTCGGGATTATGTTTATCAATCCCGGGATTCATAGGTATCGAAAATAGCTCGGGATCCCGGGATTGGAATCCCTAATTGGAAATTGACAATTTTACGAACCAGAGCGCTCGATCATTTTCCAAAAATATTAACAAACTTATTATACTATTATTATACATTTTTTGTACATAACCTACATATCTCAAATGGTCAAATTATTGTTTTCACGAGGCGGAAATCTAATATCGGGGGTTTCACGGATCGGAGCTGCGCTCGATATAAGATGCCACCAAACGAGGGAGAAGATGATATTTTAATAATTTATTTACTATCAAATACTAAGTCCCAAACCACGCCATATTAGATCATGTATGTAACAAAACCAGATACTTAGCTAATAATATTTTAATTCATAAACAGTGTTATATTATATTGATAAGTATTTAGTGCACATTTCATACAGATCAGCACCGCCCACCAGTTTTATTTGTTATAAAGAAACAAAACATATGGAAAATCTGTATCATAGAGATAAAACAAAGTATCTTGTTTCACTATAAACGATAACGTCCCAGAATGAATTACATTTACAATACCTACTTAATATGGTGATATATTTTAATATTAATTAGAAATAAAACATAAACTGACCTGTGTTCTTGCATCGCTAACTCCGAGGAAAATTGAGAGAAACACCAAATGGTAGGTCTTCATGGTTGTAGAAAACGGTTCTCTACTGAAATTTATAGAATATACATTTTGAGGAGTCAAATAATCATTATTAGATAATAAAAAAAATATATATTAATATTGATTATTAAAAATAAAACAATTACATTTGTTTCTAGGTATTATCAGCTGCCTCTACCACATAAACAATGTCACACTTATATCACGTCTGTCCGCGACTGCATTTCCAACTGAACGTAATTAGATAATATTTTTTTCACATATTTTTATTATAGAGTGGTGTATTTACGTATATGTCTGTCGTATTCATATTTAGGTACAACGATAATAATATATGTAAAAACAATACTAAATATATTAATTCTCAAAATGCATAATCAATACACAAAATATAATTGGCACTAGAACTAGAAGAATAGGTACTATGTGCCATTGCCAATATCCTAAATAAATCTATAACTGCCTAATATTATATACTATATATGTAAGATGAAAACTTATATGGATATCCAAAGATGGCTTTGGGTGTAAAAGGCAGCGTGATTATTTTTATTAAATAGGCACTAAGTGCCGTTTAGTTAATATGTATCATGGGACTTATAAAAGGCACTAAGTGCCGTTTGGTTAACATATTGTGCCATGAGACTTAGTATTCGTTTTCGATATAAAGCGTGGCGCTTAGTCCTTTTTTAAGCAATTAATGTTGCGACGTAGTGCTTTTCTAAACTATCGTTCCTCAAACGTGTTTTTCTCACAATTTTAAATTAAATCTATGACGAAGCTAATAAAATAGTGCTTTTATGAAAAATAAACAAATTATTCATTAAAACCCCTATATTATCTCAGATTCAGCTTATTGGTACTTAGTGCCTATTTTAGTTCGTGTATTCAATTGTGCTGATAGGTACCTCATATTATCATGTTCTTTGTACTTCGTAATATTGATCTTAAAACATCTAATAATCTGTACAGTTGGAAAATATGTTAAATTATAATAATATTAACACTAAGACTTATCAACGTCGGTAAAAATTAAATAAAAAATAGAGAGTAATAGGTAATAGTTTTAAATTTAAGTGTGACGTTGATACCTAGTTGAATATAGTTATGCAAAAATTAGCTAACCCACAATCCGGGAAAAATAGTTAAGAGTCGTAAGCTACGTTCTGCATAAATCACATAGGCTCCTTACATAAAAAAAGGTTATAAAAATACTTATTGAATTAAAAGTTATTCACAAGTGGACTTATATTTAATAAATAAATTTAAATCCACTGTTTTTATGATCATCATCACCGGGGTTGATCCTTTACTGGACAAAGGCTTCCTCCAGCTCCTTCCACTCTTCTCGTTCTCTACTTCTTCACTGTCACGTACATCCACCAAAAAAGAGTTTGTCTATCCATCGAGTCTTAGGGCGTCCCTGTGAATGCGCTTCTTCTTCTCTTTGTCCATCGTCACAACTCGAGCAATACTTTTCTAGCACCGCTGCAGGGTGAGAGAGGGTCGGCCACGGCGAAGGAATCCTTGTTGAGCAACAAGGTTACGGAGTGTCATACTCTCACGTCATGTCCAATCACGTAAAGTGTCTCTTTGCGATTCCTTCAATCACCGAGGGATCCGTTCACGAACTCGAGTGTTTATAAGGCGGTCGTACAAACGTACCCTACGACATTTGGTTCTCACAGAATACTGCCTCGACCTCGATGCTATTCCATGTTGATTTAAGGCAGCCCGCCACATCCATGGGGATTTTATGTTCAGATTGTTCACCGGAAAGACTGCCATCGTCGGCAACAGTGACACCTAAGTATTTGAATTCGGTCAGCAGGTCGACGGGCAGAGGAGTGTCGGCATCAATGTATGTACCATTGCGGGGTCCCGACAAAACCGCCCGGACATTACTGCCCAGACATTGCCGCTAAAACAAGTTAGAAATGAGACAATTTTAATTTTTACATGGCATTACATTTTAGATAGGTACACAAATAAAAAAACATACGAATAAAGGTAAACCTTCTTAAATATTCTAAATTAAAAATACAACCGTACAAAGGCATTAAATAAGTGTTAAAAGCTGATGATTTTAAGTTATTGCTCTACTAAAAGCTGCAACGGATTAAATCTCAAATTGCACTGATTATCGTAAGTATCATTTCTATCGATACGCAATTCTAAAAACCAAAATAGATCTTTTAAATATTTTTGTATTTTTTGCGGACGGTTTTGTCTAGGCGGGTTTGTCCGGGCGGTACGTAGAGTTGGGTATTTCCCGAGAAAATCTCAATCTGGAAATTCGGGATTTCCCGAAATGATGAAATTTTGAATTCTCGAGATTCGGGTACCTATTCCAGGAAAGATTTCTAAGATTCTCGAGAAATCGGGAAATTGCTAAAAAACTTAAAACCTAAAATTGGTGTAAAAACAGACAAATTCAAAAAAAATATGATTTTTTTTTATTTATGTAAGAAGACAAACAAAATAGAAGTAGGAAAACAAAAATAGTTTAAAACATTACTTATTAATATCTTGGACGCTGAAGACGCACATGCGCGTAATGACCAGGCGGGCGATCGATGTAATTAACGTGCATTTTAGAAGTGCTAATTAAAATCTCATTATCTACTCAGCAGGGAATGCGTTAAAATAGGATTTCAAAAAACACAGACTGTCAATCGCTGCGTCTGACAATCGCGTACGCTTCTGAGACACAAAATTCCATGATTTTTTCTCATTTTGATTCGATGTTGGTTTAATTGTATTAAATGCCCCGATCAGTCCTTGAATTTTGTCTTTTCTGTCCACTTTTTCCATATAGAAAATCGTTTTTTCAATTAATATTTGATAATAAAGAAATCCCGAATCCCGAGAAAAGATTCTCGAGATCCGGGATTTCCCGAAATGTTAAAAATTTCCATTCTCGAGATTCGGGATGGAAAATCCCGAAAATTTCTCGAGAATTCCCGTCGGGAAATTCCCGAAACCCAACTCTAGGTACGGGCCCATTTGGTTTGGCGGCAATGTCTGGGCAGCAATGTCCGGGTGGTTTAGTCGGGGTGCCCACCACTACATACGGATTAAATTTGGTCTTTGCCGCATAGAGATAGAGCGATGGTTCGCGGCAAGCCTGTTCACGCTAACGGCAGTCATTTAACAGCAAATGAGCAAAACGCCGGTCTCTGAAGTCGTTGAATTCCTCGTCTGGCAAAAATGCAGGTTACCGACAGAACATAATATTATTAATAAGATATAAATGATAAATTGTCCATCATAAAGTAATACACCATACTCGGCTTCAAAACCTTGGTCCATGGCAACTGGCTTTCCTATTTATAATATAATCTGTTCTGTGATCCATACCGTAATACTGCCCTGTATTCCATGCTGGTATGATAGTAAGCCAAAACGGTTTCTTATGGCAATTGTGTAATAGAGACGAAATATCGATCATAAACAATATTCAGTGTAGTAATAATAACATCAACGTCAACATTTTGCAGCCATAAATACTTAATGCATGAGAGGTGGCACTCGAAATATTTTACGTTATCTTATTCCCGAACACTCCAAGTCATTAGTGTTTATCTAGAGTTGTTATTTTGTATGACGGAGTACCTACTTTCCTTCATACGACAGGTAAAAGCTTTTTTAGTTATTTGTAATAAGTATATTTAATTAGTGCCCGCGTAGGTTGCGCAGTCGTGTTGCTAGGTTGTACCCATCGGGCACAAGAACCGCTGAGATTAGGTACTTGTCTTCGTCACTATCATTGAGTTTCTAAGTCTTTCCATTGGATTTCAATCTTCCTCTACGTTAGTGATTTCCATCCCCTTTTGGTTGGTGGAACCCTTGAATTATTTTGTAAAATATAGCAGAACCCTTCGTTACGTTTAGGTATGCCCCAAGGTAATGCGTAGGTGCTGTGACTAGAGTTGGGTTTCGGGAATTTCCCGACGGGAATTCTCGATAAACTTCTATATGAAAAAAGTGGACAGAAAACACAAAACGTTCAAAGACTGATCGGGGCATTAAACAAAATTAAGCCAACGTCGACTCAAAATGAGCGCAATTTTTGCAACAACAGGGAATTTTGTGTCTCAGAAGCGTACGCGATTATCAGATGCAGCGATTCCATTTTAATAAGTAATATTTTGAATTGTTTTTGTTTTCCTACTTATATTATTTTATTTGTCTTCTTACATAAGTAAAAAAATTATATTTTTTGGAATTTTTCTGTTTTTACACTGATTTTAGGATTTTTACAGGTTTTTTTTAAATTCCCCAATATCTCGAGAGTTCTCGAGAATTCTTTTCTGGTAGTCCCAAATCTCGAGATTGAGATTTTATCGGGTAATATCCAACTCTAGCCGTGACGGTGCCCCAAGTTGTCATGACGCAAAATAGGTTGGAAATCTAATGCTTTCTGCTCTATAATATAATATAATGCAATTGCTCTATCTATAACATAATATAGGGCAGGGTTGGCGAATCTTTTTATATACACGTGCCAAAATTTCCCAATAATTCTGCCCAATCCAATGTCTAACGTGCCATGTAGTTTTTTATGGGGGAAACAAAATGAAAAAAAGGTTACAAAGAATTTTATAAGTATGTTAAAAGTTTAAAAATTACAAATGAGTTCTTGAGATTCTATATTTCACCGTATTTCTAGCCAAAGGATTTATTACATTAAATAAAATGCATGCACTTTTCTTCACTGAACAAAGTTTTAACTACGGCTAATATCGGCTGGATCTAATAATTATTGTTAAGAAAATTAGGAAAATTTCTTGGCTATACAGAAATTGACATTCAATGTAAATTTTTTGCCGGTCACCTGTAAACATTAAGATTTCATCAAAACATTCAACGAAACGCTGGAATTTTGCAACAGTCTGCCAGAATTACTACTACTAGCTGCATCAATTTTTTTTTCTTATTTGCTACAGCCATTTTTGAAGGTAGAAATTAAATTATTTGGTAGTGTATTACTTACTTTGGTTATTTAAGCACAAATTGACATCAGAAATGCTCCAATCAGATGAGGCATTCTCTCGCTACAGTGGTCTCAAGCATATCGATCAACATTAGAGGTTTCGCGGCGCGTTTTCCCCCGCTGCCTGATGAGGTTAGTGCGATAATATTATATGTGACGCATAAAGCCTAAGGAACGACCTATGCAATTATATATTTACATTAAACGTAATGTTTATTCTTGAAGAGTTTTTGCCGGCGATTTTTTTATACAGTGCGATCTGTCATTTATTATTATTAGGTATATGTTTTTTACAACGTTTTTCTTAGCTCGTATTCTTATTTTTCCGGTGGTTCTTTGTCCGGTACAAATCTTGCAATCGATTTTTAACTAACTTCCCGACTAGCTAGACATTTGAAACTTTTAGAGTATATCAGAACACGATGCCAATGCATTTTTTAATACTTTTAGCCATCTTTAAGTAGAATTGAATTCATTTTCAGTTAATTCTGTTTTGTATGAAAAGTTTTTTCGACACCATAATTGGTTGCTAGGGGTCTGGGGTCCTAGCAACAAAATTATTAATATATACGTGCGTTACAATGGAAATCAATATGACATTTCAGTATTATTTCTACTAAGTACAAATTTTATTGATCGTTTAAGCTCGTCAAGTCAAGTTTATATGATTCAACAGAAAATTTAAAAACGTTGTATATAAAAAGTTCTTTTTATCTTGTAATTATTTTATTATCTTCAAAATAAAATATTCGTGTGCCATAGGTTCACCACTACTGCTGTAGCATATATGCTGCATGATGAACTAAAGGGTTATAAAGCAATCTTTTACTGTTATTTTACATGATTCACGTTTCCAAGTTGCCAGCATAATACATATGTTTTCGTACTTCCTTCCTTGGTTGGGCTTTCAACTAAATAGTTCTAAATAATTGTAAATACATGTACCTACAGGTGCTGTCAATCTGTCATTGATAACAATATTACAACATATTGTGTCTCTTATCTAAAAAAAGTAATTTTTACGGAAGCACCGTATGATACTCGTAATATAACAATGTACGGAATAATGTTGGTAAATCTACTCACAGATCATAAATGATTTAATTTAATAAATGGAGACGTGATTCACCGTAATTCAAATTAATATGTTGCTTTGGGTACCTATTGAAGGGTTCCATGAATAAACAGAACATGAAGAAACAGAACTATGACATTTCAGGAAAAATATAACATTTAATATTGAATTTTCGTATCCAATTCTCCATAATATTATGTTGTAGACATTTTTAATAACACAGGTTTCAATAGGCCGTAAAAAATCAAATTATATCTATAATTTCTGCATTCCTTATCGATGGAAAGCCTCTATTAAACGGAACTCAACTGCCGGCAAGTTACGTATACCTTGTCTTAATCAATCTAATTATATTGTTCAAAATGCTTGGTTGACTAGGTACAACGAAATATTGAGTTTAATAACATATTAATACAGATGAAATTGTAAATTATCAAAAGAAATCTTAAATTGCAAGCTTCGTATTTTTCCACTAGGTTCTTTGTTGGCATAAGGACCCCCCTTAAGACCAATCCTCTACCTACCAGAGGCACGTAGCGGAAAAATGCGAAGCTTACAATTCGAGACATTGTTTTGATAATTTACAATAATAATAACTTACAATGTAAAAAAATGTTTTCATGTGTTTGTAGAAAGATTCATATTAGTGATGTCCCTAGTCAGACTTAAAATGGCGTCTTCTTTCATTATAGACTTTTATTACAAGTAAGTACCTACTTGTATAGGATATTTAAATTTATCAGTTTATAATAACAATAACATAAATAGAGCCTGCCTACGGATATGATTTTTAATGTTGTACGTTGGGCATTAGCTGAACAAATTGTATGCAAATTTTATTACCTTTTCATTTTCGGCTACCTATTTTAAAGACGCAACCAAAATCTTGAATAAATAATTGACATATACCTATACATCATCTACTGACGATTAGGGTATTTTCACAAAATCTACTTTCAAGCATTATGTGGTGTTAGGTATGTGACCACTGATCTGAGGTGCTAACAAGTTTGAAGGCACCCTTGTCACTAAAAAAACGAATTCAAAACAAAACAATGTCGGTAATTTCTAAAGAAGTGACCGTATTGTCATACTATATCTCACTCTAAAACAGTTATGTTAAACATAACATAAACATACGGTTATGAGCGGCCATTTAAAAAAATATCATGCCTGACAGTTCACACCCCGGGATAATAATTAACTGTCTGAATAGGATACAGCATATTTATCAATTTTTAAAATAAATTTTTGTGTTAAGTGATATGTTAGAATAGCCCTGTAGATTTGCTTTCCATGTCATTATCGATCCATTGCTGGATGAAAACCTCCCTTAGCTCCCTCCACCCTTCTGGGTCCCTATTTTTTTGGTGACACGTACATCCACTGAACTTTAAGAGTTTGTCTATTCATAGGTTTTTAGGCGTCCTGAATGACAGCATTTGTCCTGCGGTTGTTCACTCGCCGAGCTACATGTCCAACACATTACCATTTCATCTGCTTAGCGACCTCTATCACATCGGGTATTCTTGTCTGCTTCCTTATTCTTTGGTTTCTTTTGTAATTTTTACATGTTGTGCCCAAGCATAGATATTGCCTTTCCATGTCACGTTGCGCTACTTGTAATTTTTTGGACTTCTCTTACAGGCTATATATACCTCAGCTGAGGCATGGTCTAAAAAGATCATGACTAGGCGATGCGCGGATTCTGCAAATGACGCGAGAAATATAATTTGTCATAAAAATTCAACATGCGTCCTTTTAATGTTATGTTTATTATATATTCGTAATAATAATAGTATATTCATTGACATGTTTTCTTTTTCAAGTACATGCGGAACGTTTTTTAGTCATCTTTACATGATTTAAGAATATATTCCTCCGACGCCATCACAAAACAAATTGACGTGCGAACAGGTCGACTATCGCTCTCCGACTGGCAACGCGGCCGAAAATACGTCCCACATACTGTTGAAAATTATTTGCCGTTTCACTTATGTACGCTCTTTAGAGTCCTTGTATCACATGTATACGTGAGCTTTGGTAGCACACATAAGTTGAACACTTTACGCTTAAGACCCAATGGGAAGTCACCTTCCATGCACCTTAATGATAATACATAATAAGTAGGTAGGTACTTTTAACTTCAAATAGGTAATAAATAAATAAATAAATACACATAGTCTTGCTTTTTTTACTATATTTAATATTCATAGATGGGTATAATAAAAAAATACAAGTAAAATTGGGGATATATCGAATAATAATGGCAATTATTATTCTCATTAAATACAGAATTTAGCTATAAATTTATTATTATTACTCTCTTCCACTTTACAATATTGTGTTGACGCAAATTTAGGTTTGTTTTGGTTCTAGTTAATTGTACCGACACAACTCTTGCTTCGTAACTGTTGGGTAAATTAGGAAATTATAATACCTCAGCCACATTATGAGAAGATCAAGCAATCTCTCGCTCATTATCCAAGGAAAGATCGACAATTTACGTGGTAAAGTGCAGCTAAATCTAAGTGAGGTTCTACCTGATGGTGGGAAGGGTAGTAAAAGTCGACGATACCTAAGACGTGACGAATGAAGCCAATGATAATTGTAAATAATAGTAAATAAACAGTTCAGTGGCACTTTAGATATTTTTTCTTAATAAAGTGGCCCTTGGTCGATGAATAGCGTACACCACTATGTCAGATGCTTCATTTTCGGGTGGTGTCTCCTGTTCGTATGTATGACTCGGGTATGTATTTTGAAAGAATTTGACACTTTGTGAAGCTTACATCCATTATAAATATATCACTTGAGTTCAGACATCTATCTATATTCTGAATATAAAAGTGTTAGAAGCGGTATACGGTGGGAATATATAAGTACGTGAAACAGAGCAGGGATTTGATATATGTAGGCAGCATACTATAGTGGCGAAGGTTGAATGTGGGCTGTTAAGATTCGACATAAATAGTGCACATTAAACTTGGTCAGTCATTTCTCATCATTGAACTAAGAATACAATTTGCAGATGGTGCTGGTAAGTTTTTAAAATTCAATTAAACACTGCCTAACCAAACCATAATAGTTTTGGAACACTTTGGGCGATCCAACAAAATAGTGCAAACTTTTTCAGTTATACTTATTTGTTTACGTTGAATAAAGAATACATATAACAGATGTTGGTTAGTTAAGCTAAAATTATGTATGGTTTAATGGCATAATTTTAAGATATTTCATAGACAAATGAATATTTTTTGACTATTATCTACTATTAGGATTAGGCAGTGTTTAATTGAGTTTTAAAAACTAGCAAACACTATCTACACATTTGTAGTCTTAGTTGAATGAAAACAAATATGTTTGACTGATAAAGTTTAGTATCCACTATTTATGTCAGATCTTAACAGCCTAGCTCATAGCTATACCTCTGCAGCATAGAGATGTGTTTTAAAAAAAGTGGGGCAATTTATAGTTCTCCAGATGGCAGACATAACGTGGCCAGAATATTGTAGTCGTGAATTTAAGCACAATATGTGAGTGTTATTAGCAAGATAAAGCCTTCATAGACTACACAGATACTATACCCGACTCCCTCTCACATTGCAATTATGATATAAGAGCAAACTACTTACGTACTCTAAGTTATCACTAATAGAAACAAAAAGAGGTCCTTATGCATCTACGTTGAGGTGTAAAATACGATGTAACTAAAGAATGTTAGATTTACAGAAATGAGATTGATAGAATCTGTACAAAGAAAACCAAGTTATTAAAAACGGCAATTTGTCTACCTAAATATGTGCTTGGATTCATGAGTTGATAAAAACCATGCCTCGTAATGTAATCTATTAGTTGGTGTCAGGTGTTTATTAGCTTTCTACAACAGCAAGAGTGGCGACGGTATAATTAACTAGTACTTTTATTTATCTCTGTTAAATTCACAGTGTGAACTGTTTAAATAATTTAATTAAAAAGACAGTCGCTGGGAATTTTTTTTTTGACTAATTATTTTTCCATTTCTAATTGAACACATCAGTATTTTTTGTTCCATCGTTAGTACAATATTATAATAAATATAGTGATTATATATACAATACAATATGGTCACATAACTTTTAAATAATATACATATAAATAAAAGATTAAAAATAGAATAAAAATACAATTAATATAGAACTTTTGATATATTGAACATACAACGAAAAGATAAATTAAAATTGTATGATGAAAAATAGAATAAACAGAGATTGATTAAAAATGAAGACTTTAATTATGTTAACTAAATATGGTAATGCGATGACTTGCCATTTTACTGTATCAAAACTAATTCTCCTAAGAGGGATCAATAATTACATCTATCTCGGACAGTAAACACTCGTATGTGAAGAGATCATTATCGAAAGCAATAATGCATTGAAACATTTAGGAGATAAGGAGACATTCATTTACGGTTGGATCGACGCCGCATGATGAGTATTAAGAAGCATCTTCAACCAAAGTATTGGTATTCATATACCGGTTATATAAAACGCCAACTGGATTTCAGCATCCTGGAAGGCCGTTAAATACTATCTACTGACATGTCCTGGAATAATGCAAGACTGGCGAGCGACAGGAATTCTTGGAGCCACTATGTGGTGTTCATTTGCTCCAATTGAGTGGACATCGGTAAAGTAGATTATAAAATGAGATGGATAAATTTGTCAGTTGTAAACCAAGAAGTAAAATATGTCTGAAAAGTAGACTTTTGGTTCAGAGACATAGTTAAGTTCTTCAAAACGCAATCCAAAGGGCTTAGTGGAATCAAATCTGCTAGGGAAAATTTCATCCAGTAGTGGATTGAGTCGACAAAAGTGCTCAACACATAGAATATAGGTGATTCTCGAGGTATATTATATTCATACCGAATACAGCTATCTATCGTTCTGAAGGTCTGCAAAAACATTATTATTAAAGGCATATTATAAATATCGGACAATTAAACAGTACCAGTAACTGATTAATCCTACACGTGGTTTAGGTAGAGTTTTGGTTATTTCACTGACCAGCACTTGAGATCATTGGTATTGAAGGGGAGCAATATCACACTTACTATGGGACGAATTTGTTTAGATTACGATCGATATTATGTCCCTTATTAAATAGAATAATTGGAGAAGTTAACGCGGGAAGTTGACGTTTGACAGGACCTTTGCGTAAACGGCGTGACCCTCCATTTTGGGGATAGTTTTTCAATTAAATTCTAAAATATTCAAAGATTTAACATTTCTGAAAGGGGAAGCAAGATGCGAAAAGGGGAAGGGTATGAAAATAATGTCTGAGAATCTTGTCAGGTTTCCAAAAAGTCCCATTGTAATAATGTTAGGTAAATTCTTATTGCTTAGGTGATGCTTTTGAATAGTATTCAGGTATAAAGGGATGCATTCGATACAGTAAACTCCCATGCATGAATTTAATTTTTAAAAACAATTCAAACAGATATTGGAAAGATTCCTGCAAACAAACCAAAATCACATATTTTCTTAATAAATAATGAGTATTAAACATGTTAAAATAATTGTCTGTTTTAGAAATGTATAATATTATGTAGTATTTTAAAAAGAAAAAAACAAAGTTCGGTTTATCCGTGTTATTCGTTTATCCGTGCCACCTCTCTCCACCATTAGCCCGGATAGTATACTGTATTTATTTGTGAGCGAGGGGTTCTAAACTTATGGGGTAGAATGTCGCGATTTTTACTTAATTCAGATAATTATAATAGAGATTTTTGATGGTGAATTAAGGCGTGTCCGGAAACTTGTACGTATGCAGTTTGCCATATCACACTTCACCGTAAAATGTTGTATCGGAAATATATAGTCGTATATTAAAGATCGTCCAACCACTTTGGGTTGTATAGTACTGACATAAAATTCATGTCTAAATAAAACACGGTTCTTGTCGGTTTACACTTTACAGGAAGCCAGCAGCAAACAAATTTTGAAAATAGCCGATATACTGGATTATTTGTTAGGTTAGCTTAGGTTAGGTTTTCATTCTTGAATTCATGAATTTTGCCAAAATCAGCTATGAAAATTGAATTAATGTTCATATTGAATTTAATAAAATTGGAGACCGTATAGTATACAGTCATCTCTTTCTAATAGAAAGCTCACGGTGAACTGTGCCACGGTGAAATGTTTTAAAATTTACGTGTAACCGAATTTAGGTATGTTACTATCAATTACATATTATTGGTAATATAAAATTATGTGACCATAGTATCGAATAATCATTATTACTACTATAATAACAGAGCAAAAAGCCAACTTAATGTAAATTTCAAGTTACACTGAAAAATATATTTACTTATGACTAGTTTTATTACACACATTTTTTTAGAAGTATATTTTATATTATTGATAATTAAAGTATTCTTTCAAAATACAAAGAAAGCCCATATTAGTATATAATAATATAAAGTGCATATTGTAATTGTAATAACTTGTTTACAGGGTGCCACATCACACAGAATATTTTTTTTTTGTTTATTTATTGTACAATGAATATTAATTTATTTATAGGTATTATAAAAAATACACGCCAATATCAGTTAATATGATTTCACTCAATACATCAAAGCAAACCATACATAAATAATATTATAAATTAATAATAATTTATTTTATACTTCGTTTAAGAGATGGCGCTTAGTCATCATATTTATATTTTCAAGTAAGACAATGACCAAGACCTCCTAAAATTTTCTTTATGTAGCTTTATTGAAATCAACATAATATTAAAAATCACAATCTGTTCGATTAAGTTCTAATATTTTCTGACGGTTTTATGTTATGCATGTAAAAATAAAGCGACATATCTATCCTAAAAATAAGAAATTGTCTGTAAAAGTATAAACATTAATTTTCCTATACCTACACATAATATACGCCTAAAAATATATCATCGGTAAATATAGAGGTATCAACAGATCAAAATCACAAACAACTATTAACACAATTACTGCATACCTTTTCATTAATTTTTAATTACCACATTTAAATAACATATTAATTGCATCTAATGACCGTTTAACGGGGACACAGCAGCCATGTCGTCCGCGTCGAACGAGTTAAACAGAAATAATATTAAACCATTTCAAGTTGAGAGTTTTTTTGTTATTACCATGATGTTGCATGCGGACTTTAAGGGTTTGGTCACACTGTACGGTGTGGGATGGAAATTAACTGTAACATTTTTCTTGCTTCTGCAGATTACCACCGATACTGGCAGCGGATCGTGGACTAAGCAAATGAATGTAACAACGGAGCAGCTGGACACTGCTCATAAGATAATAGGTACTGTGGTATTTTTGCACACTGCGTAACAGACGAAATCTCAAAGTCTCAGCCATCGCATGCAATGGAGGTGTGATCAGGGTTAATGTGGTGTTGTTCAAATTAATATATTATATATCAATACACCATTTTAATAAGCAACTCAAAGAAAATCGAAAAACCCTTCCTGAGATTAATCATTAATTCATTTATATACTGAAATTTCCGGGGTAATTGTAAAATTTCATTATGCATTGGTGAATTCTACTAAACTAAAAATAAAAAACATACGTTTTCCTCAAAATCAAAGCTTTAAAATTAAAATGAGAATTCCTACAAAAAATTAAAAAGCCATTATCTTGGAACAAGATGTTTCGAGTTGTTTTACTATTGAACTGTGGTATAGATCTATACACGCTGCAGGAAACAGTGCAAGATTATTATTCTATTCCTGTAATGTTGTAGTTTGGCATAAAACCTGATTAGGTATTTCATTTTTGTAAAAATGTCGCTTGATCTATAAATACACAACACCGTTTGATAACAATAATTGGCCATCAGTCAGGAGTCAAAATCACTGTCGATTTTTGTTTAGTGTGGTCACCGCTTAACGAAAAATGTTTTATAAACATCGTACAACTTATAGATAAATTCCCGATCGAACTAATAAAATATTAAACAATTGAAAATATCTATAAGTTATTTTATAATAGCGTTTAGTTATCACAATTATCATTAGATTGAGTTCAATATTAAATAACGTGAAATATTCAACCAAACCAAAAGTGAATCACACTACTAAACGATGTGGACATAACTCGACAGAACATTATTACAACAGGTTAAAATACCAAAACGCACAAAGAAAGGTTAATAATAATAATACAAAAAGACTTATGAGTATTGTTTAACAGATTCAATAAGAACAATTAGTAGAATCAATGATTCGCAGATTTCCTATTGGAGAAGTGTATTTGCAGCAATCGTCCATTTTATGATGAATTAAGGTAACTTTGAAACAATAATTTGAAAATGTTGATTAATAGAGGTAACATTGCACCTAATGCAAATGTTTTTTTTAATTCAAGATAACTGCATTATGTATTTTTATAGATTAAGAAATTTTATTTAGTTACGTTTTTAGGTTTGGGTAGGATTTGTAGTAGATAGAGAGCTTTTCTCAAAAGCCTTGATTAGCGGCTGTTAATTTTTAGGGGTGTACAAATGGATAACAACCATGGATGTATGCCCTGTAATGGTAATTTACCCTTTTCATTAAATGTTTATGGAATTAAAGTTATCGTGAATTCACAATAAATTAACATTGAATAAATCACTTTAACGTAATCCAATTATTGTTAGTAGGAATGTTGTTAAAAATATACTCTTTTCAATTTTTGCGTTTGGATAACATGGTGGCCATTTTTACCGGATAACGTGTACACTAGTCAGTTTACCTAAAACTGTATGGATGCAAAACAATCTTATTGGTATTAAACTTGACTCACAGTATAATTTAAATTGATATTAAATCATGAATGAATGAATAGTAATAAAAAAAAAAAAATTAAAGGTAGGAAGGAAAAAGGACACAAGGAAATACTGGTACAAAATAAAATAAAACAAATAAAAAGTAAAGAAGTTTATTAGTTAAAAAAATGACAAATTTAAAGAATATCCAATTAATCAATTACACATAAAATGGAAAAAAAAATATGAATGTAGACGAAAGAAAAAAAACAATAAAGGATGACAATGTTTTGTCAAACGTCCATTAAAATTAAACATATTATGTAAGTATATAATTCAAGCAATTTTTAAGATACAAGCCCTTATCATACCCACTATGGTGCAACGTAATATAAAAAAAATATAATTATTCTATACTAACAATATTTTTCATGCTTAAATACGAAAGAATTGTTGTTGGTTTTTTTTAAAAACAATAAGTGTGTAAATTAACTTAGTTCAAAGGTAATAATTAACACCTGTTTCATATTTTCCAATAATATACTGAATATCATTAGACAGAGCATATATTATATTTTATTATAATACGGTTTCAATAGACAGACAATCAACACGGAATTGATAATTATTCAACAACAAAAAATATGAAACATTTATATCATAATATATATGAGGGAAAGTTACGAATTATAGATAGTAATGCACCTTTATGTACTGTAATAAAATGTTATAATTATGTTATAATATTTTAAATCAGAAATAATGAATTGTACCTGTCGGAAAAGAATCACTTATAAAGTTTGTCAAAAGAATTACATATCAACTACTTAATCTGCAAACCAGCTAACTGCACCTTTGACCAAAAATCAGATTTTGTTATAAAGCATGTTTTCTATGCTCACACAAAATTTCAAACTTATAAATCTATAAATAAATGCATTATTGTTCTTCACACAAAACAGCTAACTGCAGGTGCCAAATTTCAATATCATAAATGGAACAATTCCACTCTTTATATAATTTTTCTTTATATAAAGGGAAACTAAAATATTGTATTAATTCATAGTGCAGCTTATTTATAAAAAAATTTATTTCCAAGTGTATTTTTGGAATTGTTAAATTTCACTCGATAGTTGAATTGTTAAGTTTTTTCTATTTCCTAATGAAGAATGAAGAAATGAAGTTAGCTGGTTTGGATGTTAAGCAGTCGAAATGAGTATTATGGTTCATTTGCCATCTTTAACTCGTTTTTTGATTTTTAAGACTTATCGCCATGTTGCTTTCGCACACAGAATTATGTTATGATATTTAAAATCAGAAATAATGAATTCTACTCGTCGTAAAAGAATCACTTATAAACTTTGTCAAAAGAATTACATATTATTATGAATAATAATTATTTGTCAATAAAATTTACGGAGCACAGTTATTTTCATCATCGGAAAATATTTTAAACAGAATTTTAATTACATATGTCAAAAATACATTGAAATTATTTGAAGCAACTGAGAGGACGAAATTACACAACAAAAAACATGTTATTATTACATACAAAAAAATAATATTTTGGTAACATTTCGATTAATTGGTAATATTAATTATATCATATAGGTGCGCGTAACTTATGAAAATCAATAACAACCTACATTTTGGCATTACACTAGAAATATACGAACTTGAAGTTTTGATTATTAGTAATATTATTACGAAGAAAATGCGGTAGAATGGATTAATATGGCTGATTCAATACGCGATGATGAGTTGTTGCCGTATTAATTTACGCAATTATATAACTTTTTTATTACGCAAATTTGCTGTTAAAAATCAAAGAATTATTAATTAATCCGACAGTATTGTAAACACTAATCTCTCAATGCATAGAGATCGTACAATACACAAAAAATAATGTTTACATAATTATACGGTTTCGTAAACTACCTTATTCAAGTAAAAAGTTACGATAAACGTCAGAATTAAAGATATTATATAAATAATAAGTCAGAAATGATTTAGCTTTACGATTTTTATTAACCTTTTCTATGTGCTTTATGATTTTACTATGGCAGATTTTACTATGACAGGCTGCATATTTTTAGTGACACATATTGAATGTAGAGAATGCAGAATGCGAAGCTCATACTACAATCACTGTAATATCGATAATTTGTGACTTAGTATTTCATATTTATTCAAACAGATGTCACTGTCTTTAATTTTTTAGATTATGCAAATCAATTTACAGTGGCTAGTAATTTGGGTTTAAAGTCGGACGAAATTTGTATGCGCAGCCTGTCGATCATGGCCGAATACGAGCGAGAAAACACACTGAAGGGATAGAACTGGTTAACAAGCAACAACTCATATCGGTTTAACACACTTAGGTCCTTAATAAATATGGAAAATAAAAGCCTTAATAGCACATAATAAATTGTATTAATTAATGAATTATCATTTAAAATATCATCTTGAAGTACATTTATGAAGTATTAATAATAGAGTTACGTACACGCATACAACATACAACATACGGAAGGCCTCAGTGGGATTATCTACCATGACAAAATAAACTATTTTTTTTTCATACAGCCCCCTAAGTTGTTCTTGTTTTCTAATATATTATAATTTTTCTTTAATCATAAAAATATAGCAGACATTCAAGAACCCACCGGAAAATGGCAAAATTTAAAAATTACCGTATTTTCACAGGATTTATAAAGAATGCTTTCTTACATTGTAAAGATTATGTATTCGCGGTGCATTTTACAATTGGTTTTTAAAGAATATTACAATACGTTTTGTATATTGCGGGGGGATTAATCACACTTTAAAATCCAGTGAAATACAATGTGAAATTTACTAATATGAATGACGTATGTATCAAAAAAAATAAGATACAGATATTAAAAAAAATATATTAATAATGGAGATATACCGTTGTGACCTAAGGTATCACAACTTTATAAACCACTATTATCAACAAATTTTATACAGATTTTACTTTTTATTTACGATTACATTTCCGAAGCTGCCGAAAGATTTAAAATATAATATAAGTAGCGAGTTGAGATTCAAATTGTTTCCGATAGGTTCCCGAGGGTAAATATCAATTTCGATTCCCATGTCGAGAAATTCGTGTTCCTTTATTTCGATATCACACTTTTAATAGTTTTAATGCCTAGAGAATGAAATGCACCTATTTTGAGCATACCCTGTCTGAGGATATTTTTTATAAAAATACAAAAGTATCCCTAACAATATGACCTAGCTCTTTATGTGGAGACATGAAAACTGAATGACAATTCTAATCACGGAAGAAAAAATAAAATTCGAATAAGAAATATGAAACAAAACACAATCAGAGAGTAGTGGATATTTTAAATTAAGAACATGCAGAGTTTTTTTTTTAACATTTTATGGGGATACAAGGAACTTAGGGTTACTGAAACTAATCGATATTTTCTTATATAATCAAATAATAAGTAGGAATCTACTTTTAACTATGCAAATTTATGGTGAACGAAAATTAGTTTCAACAGTTTTTGGACAATATAAAAAAAGCATTTTGTATTTTTACTGTAGGTACCATATTATTAAAAACTATAATTTTTACTATTCGAGATTAAACGGTTAAATTTTTTTTTGGACAAAAACTGTAATAATTAATATTTTTGGACACAAAAAATATATATTACATCTCAATTACTTGTAATAAATAGTAACACTTTTATTGAAACTAGTTTCATAATGAACACCAATGGATAAAGGAACACGAATGTGGTCGACGCGTTTAGGATAGCTGTGCAAAAATATCATCATAAGTAGGTTACTTGGCCGCGACCGTGGCAGCCGAGGAGTGATGAGTGGGGGTGACCTTGGCTCCGGGGATCTTGCTCAGCACCTTGGACAGATCGACGCCGGTTAGGGCGCTGATTGCGGGCGGAAGCTGGCCCACCAATCGGGTGATGTCTGCAGCCGCACCATCACCAGGCCCCGCACCGATTATTACGATCTCTTCCGTCTTGGCCAGAGGGGCAGATATCTCAGCAGCAATCTGGAATGATAAATATATGTAATAATTCATTATGGGGAAAAATCAATTTGTCGGAAACTAAGCATTTGATTTCGTGATATATCCGTACCTTGCACATACAGTGAAACATTGAATTTATGGGTTTGAAGGGACTATTTATGAAAAATATAATTTTTAATAAAATAATTACAAGATAAAAAGAACTTTCTATATACAACGTTATTAAAATTTCTGTTGAATTATTATGCTCAATATGCTAAAACTTGTACTTGATATGAAGTAAATAAAAAACAAACAAACAAATATAGAATACTGAAATTTCATTTTGATTTCCATAGTAACGCACATATGTATTAATAATTTTGTTGCTAGGACCACCCCCTTAACAACCAATAATAGTCTTTTACTTTTTACGGATTTGTCTGAAATAACTTTCCATACAAAACAGAATTTTTCTGAAAATGAATTCAATTCTGCTTAAAGATGGCTAAAAGTATTAAAAGAATGCATTGGCATCGTGTTCTGATATATTCTATAAGTTTCAAATGTCTAGCTAGTCAGGAAGTTAGTTAAAAATCGATTGCAAGATTTGTACTGGACAAACAACCACCGGACAAACAAGAATACGAGCTAATAAAAACATTGTAAAATACAAATTGGTTTGACGCATATTTTTGGCTTGTATATATAAAACTCTTTCAATATTGTAAATCAATTTGAAGGTTTTGTTTTGTATGTCTTCAATGCTAGTAAAATCACATTTTGGGTCCTAGATGTACCTCATAGCATTTTCTTTTATTGGAATTGGATTTGAGTTTACCACTTCTTGACTGGAGACTTATTCATCAGACAAATTTTCTTGAATATGACTGACATAGATAAGTCAGAATGACTTCTGATAATTGGCTAAAACAAAAAATCGCCCATAGATTGCATTGCGTTGGACATTGCTGACGTGTCTATAAATAGAAATTGACATGTGCATGCTTTAAAATGTATTTATTTCAAAGATTGCCATGCATTTAATTGAATTTTAAATATGTCATATGTAAATTGCGGGAAATAAAAATGTAAAACCGGGTATTCAATGTATTAAAATAAAATGGAAATGCAGAAATTAAACACAAATAATAGGAAAATGTGAATTCCAGGAATGTAAAATCGGGGTTCCACTGTAGTATAAGGCTTGTTGCTGTATCTCTGTCTCCATTCTGACCGTGTCATAAAAAATCTGATGATGGTTGTCAAATGACAAAAAAACTCACCTTGGGTAATGCTTCCAGCACCATGGACATGATAGCCGCCTCTCCGTACTTTTTGTAAACAGCAGCCTTCAACTTCATTCTGTCGGCTTCAGCCAAACCAACGGCCAAGATTGCGTCGGCCTCGGCGGATCCCATCAGCCTGATTCGCTCGGCATCAGCCTTGGCGCATTCGATGGTCTGAGTTCTGTGGACAAGATAATATTATATCAAAACCTATGAATATAAAAAAGAAGTAATGAGCATATGTGCAAATCACGGCAATCAGAAAGGCCGGCAAATATGGCCGACATTGTGTGATACACAAACAAAAAATACACAAAATTACTAACACATAAAAAGTTTATACGCACACGTACAGAGCATGTGCGCTTTCCAAGATGGCGAATTTGGTTGCCCGTTTTTATACTGCAATGAATCAGTATGTTCCTTCCTTTCTCTTTTTATTTGTTGATCAAAACATAAACAATAAACAAATATGAGTAGAGACCAGAATCTTATTGTTCTCATACAGAGTACAGACATTAGATCAAGGCTGCAGATACATTAGTTGGAACTAATAGTGGTAACGATAATTAAATATCCCCTATGCAATTCGTGTGCAATAGAAGAAATCGCAATCTGCGCAATTTCAAGGTTAAGTTGTTCCACTATATGCTTAGAATTAGGTTGCAGATTTTGATTTGTGGTCTCGTTCAACAACCGTGCAAGTAGGAAGCACTGTGCGTGTAAAAAAAAAAATAATTTCACTAGTAGTAGCTAAATTTAATATTATGATGTCGACAGGTCGTCTTTAGCACAAAGCCTAATGAAAGCGGCTTCGTGAGGTATGGGGATCGGAAGAGTCTTATGATGAGCAAACTGAGCAAATTGACCGTAAAACCCTTAGACTCCAACACATAGCCAAGAGATTTAAACACCTTCAGTACCATCTTATTTGGAACAATACTTTCAAGATTGATAAGATCATCAGATGTATTTTTTAGATTTGACAACTCGATGAAAGATCTTTAATAAGAACTCTGGTATTATAATGCAAAGTTTCCCTTACTTCTTTCCGTCGGCCAAACACAGCACCTTGTAGGCCTCCGCTTCCGCCGGCAGACGGACCATAGCGTTGAGCTCTGCAGCGCGTCGCTGAACCTCTTGTTGCTCCACTTCGATGCGCTTGCGTCTCTCCACCACCTCGATCTGGATCTCTTCGTTTCGAATGCGCTGGCGCACCTTCGCTGCTTGCAGCTCGTAAGCCAGCTGAGCCTCGGCTTTCTGCAGAAGAATACATCAAGATTGGTATCATCGTCATCACAAGTTGTTGCTTGTGGACCTAAAGCTAGATGCGAGACCGAACAAAAACATTGCTAATGTACTACATACTACAATAAGGTTAGTTCGAAACACTGAAGATGTTGAAGAAAAACTATCTTCTAGATTCTATAAAATAGGTATGGAGCCGTTAAATGTACAAAGTTGATTGTGATTAAAATTAAAAATGATTAAATTAACTGAAATTCATTTGAAGTTACATGTTCATATTTTTTAATTTTATTAGGCTTCGGCCATATAGGCAGGTGCCTTGCTTGGTGGTTACGTGCTAGGTAACATATCCTAGTGAACGAACGCACACTATTCTATTGCGATGGCCACACTGCACGCTTTGCGCCTCGCTACGTGATTATGAATCACCTCGTGAGTCTTCCGGCGAACAAACGTGTTGGTTATTTTTATTGTGTCACCTAGTGATTTTGCGCATTGTCTACGGATTTTGCAAGATGGCGGATGTTTCTTCAGTATGACAAACGTCAAACATTGTATATTTTGATGTTATGAATAATGATGCATGGGATAAATTGACATTATGCACCCAACAAGTTCGAATTTGAGAATTTCGAAATTTTCAACTTAAATTCTCTGTGAGAAGTAGCTTTCTGGTTAGTTTTGAGAGTGACATATCGTTGTTGACTTGAGCACTCCCAAATGTAAAATGAATTGTACCTAAGCACGTAGCGTGCAATGTGGCAGTAGTGTTTTTAGCATAGCATCTAGCTGAGGACTAGCGAAGCACCTGCCTATGTGGCCGAAGCCTTAGGGAAAACAGTTAAATAGATTGATTATAAATATATATAAATTTGTAGGTAACTGCTGCAGTAGCTAAGTAGGTAGTCTGCTTGGTAAAAATACAGTGTTTTTGGTTTTACTGAAATGAGAAACCAAAGTGACCAAATAAGCCACCACCAAAGAAGGAGAAAAGACTACAATACTTCAGGCATATTTTTCGCAATGAGAAATATGATCATAATCAGGAGAAAGAAATTCTCTTGGATACTCGATCTTCATAAATGGCTAGATGTCAAATGGATTGATAGGCAGATGCACTGAAGTTCGCACCGAGACGATAATAATTAAGAATTTGAACTTACAGCAGTGTTGACTTCTTGGTCGAAGTTAGCCTTCTGTAGCTTGTACATTCTCGTATTGTCTTCGATCTTCGTATCGGTCGAGTACTTCACGTCCATGGCTAGCTTCTCACACTCGGCTTCCTGAAATAATACAAAAAAACGTAAATAAAAATAAGGAATTTCTAACTGAGGAATAGACATGCTCCAAAATACTCGACTGTATATCCGTGAACAGTTGATTGTATGAAAATAGCAGACTTTTGTTTTGTGGCTGATGTGAGATGTGTCTTGACCCTAAACAGGCCTTGTTTGTAATCGCTCCTGTATTTTCATACAAAATATGAAGATGCAGCAGCCGAATTCCCAATAGGTACTCTTGAGTTCCTTGCGAAATAACTGTGGCCGAAAATGGGCATTTATTAGGGGACACCAAATTAATGAGATACTGGGTGTAGTATAATAGGGTATGAATCTCAAGTGCGGAGAATTAATATGGGGAAAAATTAAACATGTAAGTATTATAGAATATGTTGTTTTCAATAGTTACGTCTACATCACAATTAGTTAAGACACTTCATGTAATTAAAGATAAATGACGGCAGAGCAAGCATTCTTTTTATTTTCTAAAACTCTTTCTTTAAGCACTAAAGTGCACGGTTTCTACATCAGTCCCGTGCAGCATTGCTTCGGGACAAGGAAGTGTGGCACTAAAATCTTTTCATTGTAACACGTTTATAGCGTAATGGAAGGCGGCCGTACCAAACGGCACAAACATGGCGGGTGGAGATGGGGCAACTCAAATGAGTTTGTTATATGAACGAAACGCGAATTCAAAATTTGAGGATATCGGCGCGCTTTGCGATCTTTGCATTTTATGGCCTGACCGTCATAAAGGAATAACGGGAATCCGGCATCAAACCTTTGATCCATGGCGACTGGCTTTCACATTTCTATAAACTTAGCTAATTAAATTTGTGCGTGGTATTTATCAATAGCTGTGGAATAATTCTAAAACAACCAATGGATAAATGGAATATGTACGGTTTGTAAGAATCGCTTACCCTGATGCCGGCGTCTCTGTTGGCCTCGGCGACGCCGGTGTCTGCGTCCCTCTTGACGATGGCTGTCTGCGCCTTGCCCAGTGACGCCAGGTACTGCACCTCATCGTAGACGTCCTTGATGGTGAACGAGAGGATCTCGATCCCCATGCGGCCGACGTCCGGCGCGGCCACTTCGCGCACCAGCGCCGCGAACTGGTCCCTGTCCTTGTACACCTCTTCTACCGTAAGCGTTCCTGCGGAAGATAGAAATGAAAACCATCAGCACAAATTCACATTGCATAACACAGATCAGTAATTTCCGCGGAACCCCGTGGCTCCATGAGAATCCACAAGAGCTACAAATGTAAATAGGAAATTCGGATAATAGAGTGAAAAAGAGTTTAACATGACCAAGAGGGGTCTAGAACGATTTGGCGCCGGGACAACTGGACGCCACGCAATTTGAAAATAAATAGACGTTAGGTACTTATGAGTACTTTAAAAAATATTTAATATTATTATATTATGATTTAATAGTTGGTGAGAATTTAAATATACACACGTAAATAATGATTAAATCGTGCATATGTTTAAGTTCCAACGAAAAAAGAGTTTTTTATTGTTATATAAAGCCTTAGGAATGGTAATTCTCAATCCTCAATAAAAAAACATTATGTTAAGAGTAACATGAATTAAAACTACTAAGTAGTCGATAGAAACTGATTAAAATTCCTCTTCTACGTTCTCTTTAGGTGTCTACGACAGTGCGGCGTCCAATTGTCCTGGCGTCCAGTTGTCCAATTCCCGACCTAGCGTGATAAAGAAGTATTTTAACAGTGTTGTCAGTATTGAAAGTCACCGCCTACTACGCACTGTTATTTTATTCTCTGCCAAAGCGTTTAAAATTTGAGTGACAACGTTATAGTTGCACCACAAAAATGATTTATTACAATACCATGTATTGTTAAGTACGTATTTATTGGCCTCCCAATATCAAGTTTTATTCTTCCAATCATTTTTTTGCCTGAGACTAATAAACCTGCAAAATATGATCTTTATGTCTAATTAAAGGGATGCTAAATGGCACTTTGCCTCGGTGTATAACTGCCTACTGCTTTATTTATTATTATTATTACATATTGTATATTTTTACTATCTGGACCTTATCTGTTGGATAGTTAGGAATTCCTCGTGTTCATAGAAAGTGTCCCAAGGGGTTCCAACCAAATATGTTGGAAATCGCCGTCTTATATAGCAAGAATAAAATTTTAATATAAACCAGCGGTAAGAGAAATTTTCAGAGCGTATTAATACGATTTGATTACTGACATATTCAGTGACGTCCCGTGGGGGTAGGCAGATTAAGCGTCGCTTAGGGGCGGCAGTTACTCGAAGGGCGGCAAATCAAGGAGAATCATTTTGTATATATAGAAATAGCTACCAAAACTGAGTACATTCACGAAAGTATCTTTCCTTTAAACATTCAGCTCACTGGTTGGAAACAAAATGTATTAAGATCATACTTCAGTGAAACGGCAAATAATTTTCAGCAATAGGTATGACGTAATTTTGCATGCGTTGCCAGTCGGAGAGCGATAGTCGACCTGTGAGCACGTCAATTTGTTTTGTGATGGCGTCGGAGGAATTAATTCTAAAATCGTGTAAAGATGACTAAAAAACGTTACGTATTTACTCGAAAAACAGAACATGACAATGAATATATTGTTATTATTACTTAAATAACAATAAACATAACATTCAAGCTTTGGTTTATATACTATATTTTAAGTAAACGTTATAATATTTTTGACCTATAGTTAGTTTTGTTTACCTGGTGATGTTGAAGGTGGTGAATCCGACCATCAGACCGATTTGTATGGAGAATAAAGCGATTATGTTCATTTTGTTAAATTTATATAGGTTTTTTAAAGCACTGTTAACTCACTGGCACACACCAAATAAATCAGAATCACAGCGATACGATTGCAAATACATGTATTCAGTTTTAAACGACTGTAAAGAAAATTATAGTCTAAAATATATACATATATATATATATATATAATAAATTAAACTAAGTATTTATTTCGATGAAAAAAATTAATTAGGTATGAAAAAGCCGCAGAACAGATGAATGAATGGTATAGGCTATATCCCAATACAGTACATTTTCACGCAGGTATATATAAACTCACACAAAAGCACTTGTAAAGCCAGTGCTCACCTACGCATCGGAAACCTGGAAATTAACTCTGCGAAATTAACGAGCCCTGAACATCTTCGAAAGAAAAATTCTCCGCCGTATATATGGACCGATCAGGGATGGCACCAATTGGAGGAGAAGATATAATGCGGAGCTCTACGGGCTGTACGAAGATTGCAGCGCAGTTCAATCAATGAAGATTGGGAGACTGCGATGGCTAGGTCATGTGCACTGAATGAATGACAATGAACCGGCAAAGGGAGGCCAATGATTCGATGGTTGGATGGAGCTGCCAGTGACTGCCGTATTCTGGGGGTACCAAATTGGAAAGCGGCCACACTGGATAGGGACAGGTGGAGGTAGCTGTTGGAGGAGGCCAGGACCCACACCGGATTGTCGCGCCCCTGATGATGATGATGGTGATATATAAACTCAGCTCACGCAAGCGGAATATGTAAAAATCCGAAACGATTGGATGAATATAGTTATGTATTTAGTAAATATTGGTCGGTGACACAGAACAATACTGAACTTACGACAAGTCAAATCAAACATCAAATCGCATTTCATTTAAAAAATCATTGTTTTTAGGAAAAATTCAAACGAGGAAAAAAAATACATGACAGTTATGATAAAAAAAGTTGGCTAGCCAATGTAGTGTAAAGTGTTAAGATAAGCCACGGATTAGTAGGGGGGGGGGGTAATAGTAGGGAGTGAAGTGAAAAAAGGGATATTTTGACAACAAAAAAATGATATCTCGCTATAATTTATTGACCCAGACATTATTATTTTCGCGATAAAGTAACCAGTGCTTCACAAAGATAATTGTTATTTGACGATTATAAATAATATTATCGATTTGCTAATATTTCGAAATTAAGTATTTAAGACAATACATAGACATTAATAAATAGGCATATACGATAAGATATAGGGAATAAATAATAATCAAATAATAAATGAATCAAATTAAATCGCACATCGTCGTTCAGCTGTTGAAATCACCGATGTGACAATTTTATCAAATTACATGGCACAGTTTAATAAAACCCACAATAAACCATTTCTTTTATTCAACGAATAATTCACAATATGAGAATGTAACATTCCATATATTGAACATACATAACTTGAAAACAGTTCAGATATATACGTACTAGAAAATATCATATTAAATAAAAAATACAACGGATTTGAACCCGTATATCCACTTGTATCGCGCCAATATGGTTTAACCAATTAAGCTACAGGCCTCCTACTTAATTAAGTACGATAATTTAAACTAGTAGGTTCTATTTAGAAGAATATTTTCGACGACAAGCAGTGCCACGCATTACTATTTAAATTAACTATAATATGTACAAAAAAAGGATCATATAATTTGAGGAGCACTGCTTTAGCTTATTGAAAAAAGTGAGGGTAAAGAAATGACAGTGTCAAAAGAATCTATCCTTCCATAAATAAAAAAATGAGTTTTATAAAAAAGGACTCAACATAATATAATATGTATACTTAGTAAAATATGTATGCTTTAGTCAAATACGAAAAGGGTTAGGTACGACGATATTAACACCATCAGGCCAGTGACATATCAGCCGCAATACGCGGTTGATACTGACGCCATACTAAATACATTTTTATATTCTACTAATCATGAAGGCTTTATTACAAATAAGAATTGCAATACCGAATGAATATATTATCAATACCGGCATTTCTTACTGAATACTGGTATTAAAACCGGTACTCGTCAAAACATATTATAGTAAAGTGTCTATCAATAAATATAACTATTAAAATCTATTTAAAACACTATTTCATAGCAATATAAAGAACCTACCTACATTTATTTTGTTGACTTTTATAAATATGTATAGACCATAATATTTTAAGCGTCAATTACACTGAGGTACTTTACGAGCTGTTTGTTGGCGAATTTTACAATCTGCCTGTAAAGTCACCCAGTGTAATCATTGAACAAGCTAACAAACAGATTGTAAACAATCTAACGAGAAAAGTTGAAAGCCGGTCAACTTTACACGCTACACGCCGGCGTGTGGGCCTACTGCGTCTGCGCAGTAGAGCGAAGTAGAGACCTCTCAGTAAAAAAACGAACTACGTTCTGTCAAAATAGTCGCTGGCTTGTGGCTTCTCAGCGAATAGAAAGTTTTGTGCGTCATCATCACAGTCGCAGTAGCTGAATCGCCCGCTATTAAATTCGCCAACAAACAGCTCGTAAAGTAGCTCAATGTAATTGACGCATTAGAACTGCTAATTTTTACAAAATACTATTATAAGTCCGTGTACAGGAAAATCTCTCTCAAATTCAACGTTTGTTGGACGTACTTTCAACCTTGCATCAACAGTAATTATAGAATAATTGGAAATATTTGCCACGAATATTATTTTCTTTTTTGAAATCCTATGTAAGTATGTCAGTCAATTCATCGCAACTTTGGCGGGATTTTGTTTCAATAATATTATTTAACCTTTGTTGTCAATATATTTGCGTTTTGGCAGCATAAATGTTATACATTAAATTTAATGCTTATACAATATAGTAGTATATAATGAAAAAATAACATTGAATTTATTTTCGAAACACATATTATACTTATGTGTATGTTTTCTTAATACCAAAAATATCGGTATTTTAGATTTTTGAAACCGGTGATGTATCGATAAATATTTGAATACCGGTTTTGAAATACGGGTATTGCAATCCCTAATTACAAAATATTGGGAGAAGATTTGAAATCAAAAATTGGTTAAGCTCTGCGTTGGTTTGTAACAATAGCTTCACTAAGGATATCTTTACATATGCTCCACAAACATTGTGGATTTGGTGGCTCTGCAAGTCGCGGTTTCATAGGCCCTGGCCGAATTCAAATTAGCAATACCCGATGCGGGTAGAAGAATAGTTTTCAATAAGGCATATTCTCTCAGCCGGCACAATTTTCATTTGACTAGCATCAAGTAGAGTAGTTTGCGTGCCAAAGTCCTTAAAGAAACCTCGATAGTTCATGCGAGGTATCCATAAAGGCATCTAGAAAAAAAAAGTCGTTACTATTACAGGGAAAAGACTTCGTAATTGAGGTGGAAAGCACGTGAGAGGTGCTTCTGACAATATTTTCATATTCAAATAAATCACATATTAGGCTTAATTCTATATAGGTATGTTTGACGTTCGATGTTTGATAACGGAAAAAAAATGTCACAATATGACATTGTCGAAAGTCAAGAATTCACAGAATACTGACAAAGAAATTGATAGATACGACAATTTATTTATTTCGCAATATAGCTACGTATGACAATTGTAGGTACTGAACCAGAGGTCGGCAATATGGGGAAGCGACTGGGTAGAGCAGTGGTTCTTAACCTTTACGAAGTCACGGTGCACTTTTGATCATAAGAAAAAAATACGATGCAACAAAATCAAACGGTCATAAAACAAAGAAAATATGCGAACATAACTGTTATTACAAAATTAACAGATTACAAAACAGTCAAAGAAAAAAATATTAAAGAAAAGATAGAAATGATGGAAAAACTGTAATTAAAATTACCCATAACAAAATGGAATTTATTTGATGTGAAAATCAATTAATGTGATACTTGAGCGTGTCGGATTTTGCAGATTTCAGAAACATGAGGTCTAATATTTGATATAGCTACCCTCAGTAATAAAATTCTTCGTCTAAATTTGTAAGTCTTTGTCGTTTTTTAGTTTTTATATTAATGATTGTTGAGAAACCGAGCTCACACAAATATGATGTTGAAAACTGTAAATTTTCAAATGCCCTCGTGTAGAGAGGTGGTTATTCGTCTTGGACAGAAATCCAAGATTCCTCCATAGTTATTTCATAAAATTTAATTTTCCGTTGACAAGGTGACCAAATCTTCGTCTTCTTGGTACGAAAATTCACAACTCGATGTACCTATCGTAGCAAATAGATTTCGTATCCAGTCACAATTTTTTATATCTAAGGAAGGAAATTAATATGCAATATTTTCTTCCAATAAAGTTAAATGTTCTGTTATAGTGGAAATAATTCCCTCGGCAATGTTTTCGTTAAATGAAGATTTTTCTATTATTATCATTTTTTTCGCGGTGCACTTACAACAAGGTACCAGTGCTCCGTGGTGCACCGGTTTAAGAACCACTGGGCTAGAACGTATACAATATAAAAAGACTAGGATTGGTGAAATATACAAACTTTTATATTAAATATATAATTTGATACAGATTATAGAAAGTTTTTAGAACTTTTAGTTCAACTGATAGCTAAATAATATCTAATCTAAATATTCTTTGATAGCAGCAGTAAATCATAAAAAGATGGCAGACACTGTTGTGACGTTTTGCTATGATAAGGGAGTGCAGAATTCCTGGTTTTATCAAAAATATCTCACAGCACACAAGTAATAACAAACTTGCTAAAAATGAGTCTGCAATGCGAAACGACTTCGGACTGCTTTAATCAATAATATATATTTTAAATATATTTATAGATAAATCGGTATTGTTACAGTGGACCGCGCTTTACCTTTAACCTTTCATAGTCAACTAAAATTCGCAACAAGGAAATATTCAATTGAAGTCAATTAAATCATTTCAGATTTGAGTGGGCTGGCGACAATTGAGACAATAAAAATTGTTTGCCGTTAAGAAATTGAAATAGTTTAAAAGGTGACCTTCCAGCGAATTAATTTGTCTATCCACGTTAAAAATACTTAGATATTATAAGTATAATATAGTACCAAAGCTTAAACTAGCCAGTATAAATTAAATTAATAAAGACATTGTTGAATAATATTGTTTACGATTACTAGGTTCTTAGAAAAAATATTAACGGAAATAAACAGTTGTCTGATAAACATCAAAATAATAATGTCACTCGCCAATGTTTCCGGATTAAATTCTCGTCATAGTATAAAAATCTGTATGTCTTAATAAATAAGTTCAGTGGTGTGGCAACGTGTTTTAGGGCCCGGGGCAGTGACGAAAAATGCGCCCCTTACGTAATATAAAACTTGTAGGTATAAATACTCGATTTGATGGTGAACGGTTCACCGATCCCCGATTGTTTTGACAGTATAAAAAGCACATATTTCTTCATTTTTCTTTTCAACATTACAATAAATAAACTAGACTAAAGAATATAAGCGACAACGTAATTTTTCGTATTACATACATACATATTTTTTATGATAATAAATAACGAGAATATTTGCGAATTTTTTACGATAAAACATTTTTTTTAAAAAAAATCTTAAGGTTCGTTACCAAACAGTTTGACCATTTTAGGATGCAGTGGCAAAGGGTGGAGGTACGCTGTTAAGATCCGACATAAATACTGCACACTAAATTTTGTCAGCCATACGCAAGGCCTGATTAACGATACATAAGTGCGAATGAGAAAGCATTCAGCATAATATGCGTTAGAGTAAGATAGAATTTCTACGTCTGATTTAAATATTTTTTGTACGCGTCGCCGGTAAATATTCATTTGAATGACTACATTTATTTCAAAACTGTGAGCACGTGTTGCTGAAATTTATCGTTTTTGTGGTAAATATAAAGTAAGTGGTAATTATTTTTAGTTTAATTTAATTTAGTAGAAAATATGGTTAATTATGTTGTATTTAAATTTGGTAGCCGTACTGAGAAGCAACATGATGGTATAACATTTAATAGTTAAGTTAATAATAATAAAATTGAGGTTCTACTGTGCGTTATACGCAAGTATCATTTTGCCAAAAAATACCCAATCTCTTTATATTATTACTCTGAGGTCATATGTATTTGTTTTCATTGAACTTATACTAACAAATTGCAGATAATGTTGGTTAGTTTATAAAAATCAATTAACCCTGACTAACCAAAACATAATAGTTTTGGTATATCTACCATGGGCGATTTTCTTTAGTGATTACAGAATCACTATTAAGTTTTGAAATACAAACGGATCTTATTACTCTCTGTAGGGTATAGTAGTTTAATAAATTTGCATAACATGTAAAATCTTTGATTCCAGTAACAGTATTTTGTCATATTATTTTAACACTTCTACATATTATCATTTACCCCGTCGATTAAATCGATGGTAACTAAAATCCTTGTCAAAACTGTAATACAATGTCTCAACGTTACACGGGAGTCATAAGATCAAGAGAAATCATGGCGTAATATAGGTACAGTTATTGAATGGTACAGCAAATAAAGGCTAAGTATTATATTGAAATAAGTGTAAATCTTTTTGTGAATGGAGTTAGCATATTTTGATTTCAAAAGGAATACAATGCTTTGACGACTACACGTGAAAATTTTAAAACAGGTGGCATAATACGGTGACCAAAACAAAAAAAGATATTCATTACAGATTCTTTTGTAGTATTGAGAGCCTTGAAATGATACCGAGGTATACACAACTAACAACACGTAAATAATAATTACATCGTTTAAACATAGCTATTGACAATGGGATTTGATTTGAAACAGTAGGCGACAAAATTATAATAGTCGGCCGTGAAAAGATGAATTAGAATGATTCGTTTAATTGTATTAAATTGAGATAAACGAAATAAATAATACAATTAATTGCAAAGATGTTACGGATAGATTAATTGTGTACTAACACGGCACGTATTCACGTTTTATAATTAGGACATTCAGTTTTATTTTTAAATTGGTAAACGATACTAGCAAAATGACCGATAGGATAGCGATTGTTGAGTGTTTGAAGCTAAGTATTTAAGGCTATACTTCAGTTGGAGGATGGTCTAACTAAAAATATCGTGGCTAGGCGATGGGCGGATTGTGCAAATGACGCATGCCGAACGAAATATAATTTTTCATAAAAATTCAACATGCGTCCATTTAATGTTATATTTATTGTTATATTACTAATAATAGTAGTATATTCATTGATATGTTTACTTTTTTAAGTACATACGTAAAGTGCTTTAGTCATCTTTACACTATTTAAGAATATTTTCATCCGACGCAATGACAAAACAAATCGACGTGCGCACATTTCGACTATCGGTCTCCGATTGGCGAGTCCAGGCGACGAGTGAGAAATTTCGTCGCACCTACTGTTGAAAATTATTTGCCGTTTCACTGAAGTACGCTCTTAACAAAGAGGTTATGGTTATGAGTAGGGAATCCAATCCCGAGACAAAATTCTGATCCCGGGATTTCGGGAATTCAATTTGACAATCCCGGGATTGGCATTTTTTTCCATTGTTTATATAAAAAAATATATTTACAAATAATATTGATAAAATCGGTCAAAAATAAATCTAGTATAATTTATACTATTTAAGACATTTATTTTATTGTTTATATTGTACACGTTCAATCTTGGAAATACATAAGTTTAATGGAGTAAATAATATTGTAATATAAATAATAATGTGAATTTAATATGAGATTGCTGTTTCTGATAGTAAAGACTTAATGAATGGGTTAGCGAGATTTAAAATAGTAAAGCAAATCATGGTGTACTTATGGCCTTTCCGCTTCATAAATCTAATTAGTCAGCCAAATATGAAACTGCCGTAAAACGTATGAGATCATGGTGGAATTACTTTGTTAATAGTGCGAAGCATTGTTTTTTTCCAATCTTTCTCATTTTTATTAATTTATGTGAAAAAATAAAAAGAATCGGCAACTTACACATGGGTATAAATCAAACTTCATTCAAACTCAGTTTATTTCTCATGTAGTTATTTGTTATTAAAAGTTTTTTTTCTGTTATATTTTCGTTTTTATTTTATTTTCCATAAAAATTGATAAAAAAATAAATCCCGAAAGTTTCGGGATTATGTTTATGTTGGACTCCCTAGTTATGTGTGCCTTATGCATCTTATTTAATATTATACACTCTCCCAATGTCATTCTTTAACTATAACAAACTCATTATATTTGGGATACATGTAAATTGTACGTATTATATTTCAATGTAGCACAGTTATATTATACGGTCATCTCGATATAGCACCGAGATGAAAAAAATATGCCTGGTTCGTGGAGCATTGCAGACAACAATGTTCCAATTTTACCTAACCTAACCTAACAATAATGTTCCAATTTTACATAACCTAACCTAACCTAACAAATAATCATACTAGATTATTATATATATATATATAATGTGAAATGTTCAACGAAGAACTCGTCATTTGTTTTTTGTTTACACTGTTTACATACAAATTTTCGGATACGAAAATATGTACCCGATAGCTCTATTTTAATAATATTAGTTGCGGGCTTTTACTAAACGTTAACTGGCTACTATGCAAAAACTTAAATGGGGATTGACGTGTAAAATTCATATTATGCTAATATTGTAATTAATCATTTAGAAAATCTAATTATTTCAGAATAATGCATAAGCTACATAATATATGATAAGACGCATCTGTTTTGGCAGATAGAGTACATATTTGAAAGTTTGCAATGAATACTAAA
Organism: Rhyacophila brunnea; assembly: GCF_057557595.1. Classification (NCBI taxonomy): domain Eukaryota; kingdom Metazoa; phylum Arthropoda; class Insecta; order Trichoptera; family Rhyacophilidae; genus Rhyacophila; species Rhyacophila brunnea. The sequence goes on along the minus strand of NW_028232893.1, from coordinate 12,343,373 downwards.
TAAGCCAGAAGAAGGGATAATTTAATTTATATTTATAAGATGCGAATACATATAATATAATATAAACTATATGTAAGATATCTCGCATGGAAGGCTGTATGATAATTTTATTTATATTATGTAGATGCGTATATCATTTGAGTTGTCAATCTACGTTCAAATTAATTTCGACTTCACATGAGGATCAGGATACATTACACAGTGCCGGGAGACATCGAACAGAATAACAGTCTGCCGATAGCAGAAAGGCTAGACGAAAAGTACTTAGATACCACATTGGTTTGAATGTACTGCACTTATTTGTTGGCAGGACTATTGTTTCATTCATATATTTACCACGTTTTTCTTAGCTCGTATTCTTGTTTGTCCGGTGGTTGTTTATCCAATACAAATCTTGCAATCGATTTTTAACTTAGAATATACCAGAACACGATGCCAATGCATTATTTTAATACGTTTAGCCATCTTTAAGTAGAATTGAATTCATTTTCAGTTAATTCTGTTTTATATGAAAATATCCGTAATTCAATCCACTATTATTGGTTGCTAAGGGGGTGGTCCTAGCAACTAAATTATTAATATATACGTGCGTTACTATGGAAATCAAAATGACATTTCAGTATTCTATGTTTCTTTGTTGCAAAATAGCAAAAAAATGATTTGTTGATAATTGCCTTATTTGTCCTAAATTATTGATACATAGAATTGTCAAGTTTATATGATTCAACAGAAAATTTTAAAACGTGGTAAGTATATAAAAAGTTATTTTTATCTTGTAATTATTATAAGGTTAGATTAAAAATAAATAAAGATGATTTTAAGTTATAGACACTTATATTTTCTTGAAAAACCCATTGTTTTTTTTAATAAAACAAAACATTTTTAAAACTGTGAGTTGTTAAGACATCTTCCTACAGCGTTCAAGAGAAATAACATGTAATATATACACATTTATAACAGATGTTTTTAAGTAAGTTTATTTGAGATATATATTATACGCATTGATTTTAAAAATGAATATTGTCAATAAAATGTAGTAAATCGCAGTTTTCATATTCTGCCACTAGAGAGATTATTCTAAAGAATAACGAATATACGAAACTTTAAATTAAACGGACCTTATGTTGGGCGTATATAGTCTAATTAATTAAAAAGCGTTCCTGTTCTGTCCTGTTCCGTTCCTGGCGCGAAACCGTCCCGTACTCATTTTTACTTCTTTCTTTCGACCATGTCCGATCCTAATAGGATCATATGGGAGTCCACAGAGTGGAGGTTTGTATTAACAGATTTTTTATTTTTTACGAGAAATGGATGTCAGCCACTTGCTCAACTTATTAGGTCCATACTCTGACTCATACACAAATTGAAAAACAATATGTGTACTTGCCAGACCCAGGGATTCGAACCTGGGACCCTCGACTCTATAGAGGCCAGCGTTTAAGCCACGCCGCCATCGTGGGTGTTATTTTTACTTAGAATTTATATTTATTCTGCGTAACATTATATAGTAATTTTATTGCGATATATAAGATTTGGTTATAACATAACTAATAGGTATGCAATTATAACGATGTTTACTACCATTGTTTACTGTATTTACTGTCCTAAATCAATAACTATTTTTTTTTCTAACCGCAAATTTTGACAATAACCACAAAGATGTAAACAATAATAAAAATATTTTCGCAGTTATTTTGATAATTACGAAGTACCCATTTGCATTGATTAACAGAAAGATACAAAAGGGATTAATTCATATGATAGAAAATATGCGCGACAAAAATTCAAAAACGATTGATAGCCATTCTTATTCTTACTCACAATGCGTATTATAGACTCACTTACGTGCCAAGTTTACAAAAAAACTGCATACTGCAAATTCGAGTGAAATCGTGTTTTTGACTGCTGATGTCCATTTTAATTTTGAAATGTTGTATCTAAGACCGTTTTTTATGTAACTGTATTTTATACTAATATCGAGCATACTAACACTATAATGTTGTCAAATTGGCGGTAGTTATAACGAAAAAAGAAACAATATAAGTATATTATATTATAATCAATAACATATTAGTAAGTACGTGCGATTATTGATATACTAGAATACACTGTCAGATAAAAAAGCCCAACATTAAAGTTAATACGTTTTTTGGAATAGGTGAACGAATACATGTGTTGAAAAATTAGTAACAATCACCCTAATTGAAATGCAGGCAGACGTAATTTTTATTTATATTAGTATTTTTAACAAAGCTGTATACGTGTTAGCAGAATATGACAACTTTAATATATTATACGTGTTGACACATAAACGCAGATTTGCAACAATGACCGTTATACGGGTAAACTGAGCTTTCTCCGTGACATTCCGCATTTCTACGATAAAAGCGTAACCAATGAAGAAGTATTATTTATATTTAAAAAATCGTTAGCAGTTATAGGTATATTCTTTTAACTGTACAATATGCTGAGAATTACGTCCAGGAATAAGTTAACTGTGAACCATTTTCTTCTCTTAGGGATGCATTGGTATTTTAATTAGGTATGTTTCGTAGGAACCCATGAAATTTAAACTTAACTTAAAAGAATTCAATTGTGGAGCATGTAGTATAACAAAACGCACTGATCAGGGGGTACAGAATTAATGGGAACTGAATACCTAACGGGTGTGGAGTAAAAGGCAACCGATCTTGAGTATGTAAGAATATGGGATAAACTGAAACACGTGTCAACAATACGTCATTCTAAGCTTGTCTTTTGTTTTGAGAACTACTCTTGGTTTATGCACTGATGCTCATTCAACATTGGCGTATTTGAAGGTTGTGACGCACACTATTGCACGTATATATGTGTCTACTTTTCGTAGGATGCTCACAAATTCAAAACCCTGCTTCAAAATGTAGTGTATTGGTATTATAGCCTATCTGAGTTATATTTATCTGTTCTGTCCTTACTGAATAGAATATATTGTTTTATGTTACTAGTAACTATTTTTATATCACAATATCTCTGTTGCTAAAAACGTTTAAAAGATCATTAGAATTTGTAACGGTTAAATATTTCCTTATCACGATTGGATTAAAGATGTATAAAAGACTGCATTCATTCGATTGAAAACTGTAAAATTCGTAGTAGATATCACGGAATAAGTACTGTTTACCCCAATGTTTCACATTTTTTAACAAAATAATACAACAGCCGAAAGAGCGGACCCTAGCAGTCTCGTAGGGGATGGGGATGATCATTTATGAAGGTTATTTAAAATTTTGCACACTTTTGTCCACTTAAAACGTTAACGAATTTTATGAGATATAAAACTTAAACAGTATAAGTATGTAGATAAAATAATATTAAGTATTATATAGACAAATAATGAAAATAATAATAATATAAATCACTGTTCACTGGTCGGGCACACACACGAAATATTGTAGAAAAAAATATTTAGGTACATAAGTAAAATTATTATCGTAAGGGTGCTATGTTTTTCACGAACGGCCCACGACCAACTAGCGCGACACTTAGTAAGGGACTGATGGCAAAGAAAACGAATGTTATCCTTCCGTTATGGCGGGAACGCAGAAAACGCGCGTGGAAAATTAATACATACATCGGCGGATTTTTATAAGGATTTTTTTGCGTACGGTGTGTTTAATTTAATACATAGTAAAAAATACCCGGTTTAACCTCTAAATTGTGAAATTAATTTTCCACCATGAAAACTTCAGTGAAACACAAAAAAATCGCCAGGTTCGATGTGACCTTTTCGCATAAGAAATATCCGTGAATAATAGACAAATATTTTTTTTCGTATTTTCGTTTAGTAATCAGAATTCAGTTAGAAGTTATTTAAACACCATATGATTGAAATAGCAAAACTTTTCGTCAAAATATTGAAGAAATAAGAGCGATAATCGAATGTTGTTGTATATCGTAATACATTAAATATAAAATTATTCATATACTTACTCCATTTCGTTTTTTTTATTTACATATAAGTGTAATTGATGATACATTAATAATATCAATATGCGGCACAACACTAAATCCGCATTACACATTTTCATCCGTCTGATTGTAATTAAAAAAATACAAAGACATGATTTCAAAACTCTATGCTTGCACTCGAAACGGAGAAGTTTTTCAGACACTTATAGTACACACAGTTTACGTAAAGTCGGAAAAATTTCAGTATTGCACACTTTTGATATTTTGTTTGCTATGGCTTATAAAACATATTATCTGACAATTGGATAAATTAACGAATAAAAAATACTATTAAAAAAAAAATAGTTATATTTTTCGTAATAATTTGTGTTATTCATATAACGTTTGTTATGGAATACTGTGTTTCAAAACCCTGCGATTTTTTTCGTTTCATTCGAAGTTTCCTCTGTATGTTAAAAATGAAAAGAAAAATATAATCGAATTAAAAAAAACGATATTTGAAAGATCAAGCCTTTCGAAAAAAACATCAATATATATCGCAAATAACCATTGAACCGACAGACAGATAGATATTGACAGATTAGATAACGAAATTCGTTGCACTGTCGTCTCGGTGGCTGAGACGTGTAACTAATCATTATCTTTGATACTAACTCAATCGGAATCGAGAGCTTCTAGAGTTCAAAAAAAATGTCTAAGTATGTAATTCAGCAGAAACCAAATAAGTAGTAATTCACAAATTAATGGTAGGTTACATTTCCTTAAGAACGTTTTATGTTGTATATATAAATCGCGTGATTTTAACTTTGGCTATATTATTAATATGAATATAATAATAATGTAAATAAAGTACATTTTTGCAACCATTATACGATTTCGGAAAAGTATTGAGTATTAAAAGTGTACTGGTGATGTATATAAAACCAGTTTTGTATAAAAAATTAGCAAATATGTACAATGTGTTTTAAGAACACTTTGGAAGTAAGTTTAATCAATATGGTCACCTAAGCAATTGGATTAATTAAAATATTAAATGCCCAGTTCCTCAATTATTGTCGAGTAGTAAATATTTCATTTCAAATGTATTGAAAATAACAGCGAACGTACAACATTAATATGACCAAATATTTTGAAGAAAACCTTATTTATAATATCAATTTTATCTTTTATGCATTCGAACAATATATTATAGTATATCTTTTATTTATTATAAAAACATGGTTTCATCAGATTTAATAGGTATAATTTAATCACGTAAACAGTCATTTTTTTAACAAATAACAATTTAAAAAAATCGCCCGCGAAATTTACTATCAATAATAGTATATAAAATTCGCAATTTCTGCCTTAATTTGGTGTCTTAGCAACGTATTATCTGCCTACTCAGCATAGCAATGGCCGACTCACTGAATGTCACTGATTTTAACATTGTTATTAGTTAAGATTTGGTTATGTGGAATTTCAGTAGATATTGTTTTTTTTGTAAGAAATACGCATATTTTTATAGATTTGATATAATTTTAAGGCTGATTTGAACTGTTTGGTGTAGGGATTGCAATAGCGGTATTTCAAAACCGGTATTTTTGGTATTAAGAAAGCATACACGTTTATGTTTTTCGAAAATGAATTGAATGTTATTTTTTCACAATTTACTACTTATATTGTGTATTAAATTTAGTGTATAAGATTAATGCTACCTAAATGCAAATATATTGACTGAAATCAACAAAAGTTATATAATAATAAAACAAAATCCCTTAAATACACTTAAGTATAGAATTGTCGCGATAAATTAACATATTTCGAAAAAGAAATCATTCGTGGCAAATATTTCCAATTATTCTATAACTATTGATCCAACGTTAGTGGTACATCCAACAAACGTTGACATTGAGAGAGATTTTCCTATACCCGGACTTATAGTATTAAAATTAGCAGTTCTAAAATATTATGATAAGTATACATATTGATAAAGGTCAACATAATAATTTATTTAAGTATGTACTTAAAGTTGCCATAAAATGCAATAAAATGTTGCAAATAGATTGTAATTGCTATATTTAACTATAGGTACTTCATTTGTTCTTTAATATGTTTTGAGGAATACCACTAAAATAAGAAATACCGGTATTGCAATCCATAGTTTGGAAGTCCTATTTTAAATTGTATGACGAATCAGTTGCGTTATTTGCGTTAAAGAAAAACGCCGCTGTGTGTATGAATCTCTAATGAGCTTATTTTAGTTACAGCTTGTCAAAATTAGCCATAATAATATACTAGTAGTAATATTGCAGTACATTAGAAAATGACTTGTCACTAAAATTATTAATGAATCCTAAGCTTCTAGCATTTATGACCTTCCCAATTATAACGCAGCGCCACCATGGTACAACTCAACTAATTGGCTTAGCGAGTTGTACTTAGTAAATAATACTGACACAACTCAATTTCCGCAATGCTAGCGTACGTCCAAGGTTTTAACTCGCACATTGGCGGTGAAAATATAAATGTAACCTTTTTGGAACGGATACGGCTTCTGAAAAGAATCTGTCCGGTGCAAAGGGTTGTATTTGACATCGGAGAGAAAATACTGTTAGAGGCGAATAGGTCAACGAGTGGAGACATTCATATTATTAGTCTCAATATTGGTGAGATGCCATGCCATAAAGAATATCAGGAATAGAAGAATTATGTACTTATTATAAATTATCTAAGTATAACAAAAAATTTTCATATGGAATAAAATTAATAATGTGCTGACTGAAATATGTTCTAATTAAAAAGGTTTAAAATAATACGTCTACTTTATGGTATACATAATTGAGGTGGCTCATTGACTCTAGTGACCAGTACGTCTATCGCATTATTTTAAAAACAAATTATACAATGCTTAAGAAGGCAAGCAATACATTATTATTTATATTGTTTTCGAGAAGTACTTTCATTTACATTATATTATGTACACATGGAACACAGAATTATTAATGAAAACTGATATACTTATTAGGTAAAGATATGCTATTCTTTTTTAAATGTGTGCACTGCACTGCAAATATCTGTCAAACTGTTATGAGAATGTTCTATCGTTTGTTTTCTTTCTCGACCCGATTAAAATAAACGATTCCATAATTTTAGTGTAAGTTTCTTTTTCAAAGTGTCGCTCTCTCCTAAACATTTGAAAAAACATATGTCAATTTTACATGCGTTACAGATGAATCAAGACAAATATATATTGAAGATAATGCTCTTTATATATTATATGCCATCAAAATGTGGTATGCTGTCGGCGTATACTAAGGAACTCCATGACTGCTAGGCGTACCAACAGAGATGATCTCTTGAGATCTTTTAATGAGTTTAAAGAAACTGGTTATGATTAGTACGGTAATCGAAGAAGAGGACCTATTCAATACACTAGGCGGTTATCGGCGGCTATCGAGGGTAATTTATCATATTTATGTATTGAGGTATTATAATTTTTCCAATAAGTTGTCTAAATTGTCAAAATTGTCTATCTCGCTCTAAAAGTTAACACAGCCAAGAGAGGGGGTGTTAAAACATAGCACTTTTTGACAGTTTAGACGGCGAACTTATTGTAACAATTAACCGCTTCAATACATAAATATGATAAACTACCGTCGATAGCCGCCTTGTGTATATAATATACCGACAGGAATTAAATCATGAAAGCCGACACTTAGGTTTAATTTAATGTTTGTTCAGTAATGGCAAACAACACTGAAAATACATTAAAAAAATATATATTTAATGAAAAATCAATTTTAGGGGTTGAATATTTCCCTACGTGACACATTAATATGTAGCAAAAGCGACACATACTCGTAATATTAAAACTACCGGTCTAAAAAGCGCAATGACGTAGGCATAATTTCAACTGCACCGTTACAAGGCAGTGCTAGTCTGTGCCACGTCACTAACGAGGTTTGTTAGATCTTGACCCAAAATGATAGCTACTCACCTCCATTCAATATATTTTTACACATAAGGCTTCGCTTTGAGTATCTCGACGCAATGCTTGTCTAGCAGAAACGCGTCTGGTCACGTACTTCACTGACAATCTAATAGATTATAATTGATAACCAGACTAAGTATATTGAAAGTATATTAGGTCAAAGTATTATGTTTGGCTATACAGCGTTGTGACGTGATAATTACGTCATTGTATAATAGTGGTGGCCAAACCGTGGCGTATTGGGTGATTAAAAGTTGTTACATGTATGTTGAACGTATGCAGTTCATCGTGGGACACTTATTCGTGCGCCGCAGTACGTTGAACATGAGTTCGTATAACATTTTATCAAATGACGAGTTCTTCGTTGAACATTTCACCGTGGAATACATTTGTACGTATCTTACAAAATGCGGCGATAGTTTGCAAATAGTACTGTTCCAATTAGATTAACCCTAACCTAACCTAGTAAAGACATCTCATAAAATTCGCCACATGTTGTAGCATACGTACAAATATACTCCACGGTGAAATGTTCAACGAAGAACTCGTCATTTGATTAAATGTTACACGAACTCATGTTTCACGTACTGCGGCGCACGAATAAGTGTCCTGCGGTGAACTGTTTACGTACAAATTTCCGGATACGATTACAAGTGGCGCATTGCATCTTTGAAGCAGGCGGCATAACTGAACCCATCTTCATATTTTCAACATCTGAGTGCTCTCGGTTCAAGTCATACAGCCTTCTTACTCATCAGTTCGTCCCATTTTTTTGACAGTTAAAATTTGTAGGATGTGAACAGTGTGTGTATGTATATGAGAGAGAAACAAGGTCGCGAATAACTGATTTAAATTTGAAGTAGTCTCAGTAACAAATTTAACACTAAACATTGAAAGACTAGCGAAATCCCAACGCTCAAAAGCTCTCAGCGCTCCATCTCGCTCAGAGCTCTCTCTCTCATCACATCGAACCACTTTGGTCCAGAGTTATCTTCACCAAACGAGACTCTCCGGCAGCTGTAGCACCATCATCGAGGTCCACGACAGCGATCACCCTCTCGTCCAAGAGATCATTTCTGACTATTGTAGATTGGTGCTCCAATAAACGTGTGTTTTTTGAACTGGCATAAATTAATTAATTTAATTGCGTGATTGAGTTATTCCTTTTCCTCCCCTAAGCGAAGCAGATCCTACCCCTATCCCTATTTAACAACCACAACCGTGAACGTAAGAAGGTAGAAAAGGTGCTTGAGTTGTATGGCGTATCTGAACTCGTATGTGAAAAAAATTGGCGCATGGTATGCACAAGGTTAATAAAAATAATACAGTCTAATACAGTCTTTGATAAAAAATGCCAGAAAAATTAAGAAAATAAACTAGATGACAACAAAAACAAACAGTAGGTTATTTCATAAAATAATAAGTAATTTTTACGAAAACAAACTGACCGCAAAATGTTATATATTGTCATTTGCAAACCATAAATATGACAAACAATTAAAAATGAATGTAGGTAGGTACATGTTATGGAATATGGTCATCGTTTAACAGCGCACGCCCACTAGAACATCGGGCCGTTGGGTTTTCCACCTATGTCCCGCGTAGGTGTAACGCGCCGACTGGCTTCTAAATTTCCTACGGCGGAAGGGTCGCGAGGCGAACAGGGGGTCTTATATATCGTTTTCAGCGTAATTCATAGTACATATTGCTCGCAGTCTCGTAGATTATGGTTATCCAAATCTGTAATATCCTTATGTCCATCGTTTACCTCCTTAAAAACGGAAATATTCAACAGTGTTTAGTAGGAAGCTAATATTAAATCCAATATACATCTAATCGAGTTATGCATCAGTCAGTATAATTGAATCCAATGCATTCGTCTCATTGTCTATACAACATTGCAGAGTAATATTTAAATTTAAATGCCAAATTATATTAATCTTCCACTGTACCAAGTGCCAAGACATATTTCATGTTCATGGATGCATCTTCAAAGGTAATTGAATTCAATTGAATTACGCGGTGATTTGCCAGTCAAATTTTCATCAGAATATCTTGAGATGAATTAATACACCCGCTTTGAAAGCTTCATGCTATTATGTTAGCCAATAAAACGGATTATAATAATTCATAATGTGAAAGTTCTCAACATATCTAATTGACTGAACCAGGGCTGTGGAGTCAGGAATCGTGATTTTTATCAAAGACGTTGAGAAACGTCCTCCTATATATAATATATCAGTGCATGCCAAACTCTGTGCCGTGAGAGGTTCCAGGTGTGCCTCGAAAGAAGATCTCTGTGAATCTGTCATTTTTGTTAGATCACGTATTTCACTAGATTATCAAGAACGAGTGGGTCATAATATATCCTTTCGCAAGATACAACGGTACACAGTGAAAGAAATTTTAATACAGGTACTTACCTACATGAAAAACGATTCTGTGAAAAAGCCTCATTTTCTGAGCTAGAGTTGTCAGTATTGTAGATTTCGGTTTGTGTCAATATAATCGATTAGCTACTACAGTCATTAAATCTATGTTGCCATTTGGATCGTCGTATCTTTGTAAACATTTTACCATTTATTAGGTCGTATTATTATTTGTCCGGTACAAATCTTGCAATCGATTTTTAATTAACTTCCCGACTAGCTAGACATTTGAAACTTTTAGAATATATCAGAACACGATGCCAATGCATTTTTTAGCCATCTTTAAGTAGAATAAAATTCATTTTCAGTTAATTCTGTTTTGTATGAAAAGTTATTTCGAAAGAAATCCGTACCTCAATCCACTATTATTGGTTGCTAGGAAATTATTAATATATACGTGCGTTACTATGGAAATCAATATGAGTGTCAAAATTACATTTCAGTATTATTTCTATCAAATACAATTTTTTTGATCGTTTAAGCTAGTCAAGTCAAGTTTATATGATTCAACCATTGATATACTACTAGATGAGCAGTTCCCACACAAGTGTCATTTTAAAAATGTACCACAAAAGATATAACGAATATCGTCTTATAATATTTCCTTGTAGGTATAATGCGTTAAGATCGTTAACATGGATTCCCGAATTTCACCCGTATTGCCCTGGCTGTAAAACTAAATTTGCGTTCTTGGAATAGTGAACCTAAGGGCGGCTGCAACGCAAAACAGACAGAGCAAGTCGTCATGCGCTGACTATTAGTTAGAGTAAGATGCAAGCTAGACCGGGCTTACTCAGTAAGTTTTAACAAAGGCCGACTCGCTGAAAATCGGGCGTCATTTTAGGAAGCATATGATTCATCCAGTAGTATATCAATGGATTCAACAGAAAATTTAAAAACGTTGTATATAAAAAGTTCTTTTTATCTTGTAATTATTTTTTCTGTGCCAATGGAAATGAAAAAATAAAACATCGGGAACGGTTATAATAATATGCGGTAGATGATTTTTTATTAGGTTACGTGTTTGTTTATCTAATTTAGGGCCGCGTTTTGACATAACTTCTTCTCAAAATCAATTGCATTATTGACAATATTATTTTATTGTTACTATACTAAGATTTTTTAATTTATGCTATAAATGCCCATTTCCCAGTGTGCCGCCAGGTAAAAAAAGTTTAAATGTACGGAAAGACTAGTACCGCGTTGTATTGGGATGTGAATTCTGGGCACAAAGCGGAGGGCATAAATATAATTATTGGATAAAGAACAAAACAAGGGGACGCGGTGTAGCTGAGTTAGAAAACGGTATAAGTACCTACATTGGCTACGAATAAAAAAACTCTCAATTCTCTCTTTAAAATACTCAGTGGAGAAGCAGTGGAGCGTTTTTATCTCCAAGTACGGCCTATTTACGGGAAAGTGTACCTAATTATATTGTAATTCATTTCAGGGTTACAAAAATGCATCAGATTGACATGTTCAGGCTCTCTTTATAAACCAGTCTCAAGACCAGTGATTCCATAACGTTTAGTTTGGCACAACATTTAAACATTTTTGTAAAATTCCGAGAACCCCTGTCGGCTGACAAAATAATATAAAAGTCCGAAAAACGGTTTCATTCTGTCATATTTACGAAATTCTTCCGAATCCCTAGGGTTCCACGGAACCCCGCTTAGGGATCACTGCTCCAGACCATAAAAAATATTAATATAAGTAACAGTGGCGTCCCGTGGGGGTATGCATATTGAACGTCGCTTGAGGGCGGGGGTTATTCGAAGGGCGGTAAATCGAAGAGAATCGTTAGGTATATATAGAAATAGCTAGGTAGGTACCTAAACTTAGTAATAACGAAAATATCCAAATAGGTACCGATTAAAAATTCAGCTCAATGGTTCAACAAGACTAGATTTTTTTTGTCGGGTTCGCGATGTCAAGTTTATTTCCATTGCCCTTGGACATCACGTCCTTGGTGACCAGAAATAACACGTGCAAATTTGCGAATTATAGATAGTTACTAATTTTAAATTTATCCAAATATTTTTGCGAATCACTCGCGAGTTTTGGAAGTTGCCAGGTTTTTTTTAAACGTATCTGAAACCGTGGACGCGCAATATTGTCTATTGAAGCAGAGATGACATTTAAATTAGATTTGGATGCCATAGTTACGTTAATGACTGTGCAACAAAAAAGTTTTTTATTATAATAGTTGAGTATTGAGACTATCTATTAATAATTTACATGTTACATAGCATAGTAAAAATGGTGTGAAAATAATTAATCTGTGTATTGCTAAATGGTACAAACCAATAATTATTGTTTCAGAAATATCAACCAAGTAGGACCTCAGACTCTGGTGATTTGGGTAAGTGTCTAAACTTAATTAGGTAAAATACTGTATAAAAATTGGGGCGGCATTTTTGTTTAGGGACGTTACTGAGAAGTAATAGTTAATATTATACAATATTGGAAATTACAATATGTCCTACCAAAAGACTTGTTAATACTCGCAATGGGGACTTCAATTTCTGTATACACCTAAAGCGATGATAATCAAATTTGGAACATGATATTAATAGAGTGTAATATATAAATACTTATATATAAAATTTATTAACGTGGCATAATGAAATATAATATGTCAATGAAATTCATTTATACAGCATCCCTAGCAGCTTTGTATTTTAGGTATTAGATTGAGCACGAACAGTATTTAATGTATGTTGTAAAAACGGAGTAATAAACCGAAAGCATAAGGGAAATTATTTTTTTACACCAAAGTGTAGAAGAAAGTAGAGATAAGGCATTACCAGGTTTCACACTTTATGGCGTACGTTTTTACTTGAGATTAAGCCTGCCCACTAGTCGCAAAATAATACGTAATACCAGTGACGTCCGGTGAGGGTAGGCAGGTCATGCGTTGTACAGGGGCGATACATTATAAAGGGCGGCGAATGAGGGAACGAATACAAATATTACAACATATGAGTAGTGGCGGTTTTTAATGAAGCAGACGATTCAGTCGCTTCGTTAGAAAGTAGGCACGTCATCTTGGCCCCCAGGTCAGGATCTTTGGCGGCCCCCCTACCTACCGTAGGGTTAAAACCAGTGTGACGCTCTTTCGAAGCGTTTTCCAAATGGTATTCCAGGTAAAATTAAGAATAGGTATTCAGTGGATTTTTAGCGATTTTTTGTATTCTTGAATACACCCATTTAAATTATGGTGTTGTCGAATATTAACTCATTTGGTGCTAACACCGCGACTGGCGCGTTTGGAGTAATTGGCCATTAGATATAATTAACGTGTTATTTAAATGTGGTAATTAAAAAATCAGCAGTGATTGTGTTAATATACAATAATTATTACAATTTGTATCACACAACATAATATTTTAAATTTGTGATATGTGTTTATCTTACTTATAGGGTAGACGCGTCACGCAGGGCCCCCCAGAGCCCTGTCAGCCCCTCCTCCTTGTGGGGGCCATGCAAGTCATGTTAGTTTAAAAAATAATCGAATGGTTAAAAAAAATACATATACATATATCTATCAACGAAAATAAGCACATTTGTATAGACGTGTGCTACCCGAAAAAAATCTTAAAAACTCGTTGAAGCTTTCCTGGATAGAAACTAATTGGAAAGACAATATATTGGCAAAGCACTATTATTGTAGGTATTTAATTTATATTTATTGGAGTTCTTGGTGGAAATTATCTCAATATTCTTATTTATCCGGGTAGCTATGACGTCTGCTGGATTATCTGATTAACCGCGATTAATATCATCAATCACTGTCAAAGTCGGCAACATTATTTCATGTTTAATCAGCTGCTGAATGAATTTTCAGTCATTTTCCCCCTTTAATCGCAATTATATAATTATTTCATTCTTACTTTCTAGAAGAAATTGTACAAATAGATAAGGTTGTAACAGTATCCAGTTATTACATTAAGTGGCAGCATGCGACTAAGACAGAATAAAAGCGATTGATAAACTAACTAACTAACGTTTAGGTTTAGGGTGAAAGACAATATGGTATATATATGTCAAATTGTCCAGTTTTAAGTAGGCTGTGATCTACTTATCGAGTATTAAAATTGGCAGTGACCTACGAATCAAATTGGGTTTTTTTTTTATCAAGGCACAATTTTCCGAAGTACGTTTTTGCAAAGTTTTCCAAATGTTACTCCTTCGCGGGTTAATATCAAATTTTCAAAAGAGAGTTTGCTCAATAAATAACTTAGATTAAAACATTTACTGCAATTTATTTAACTTGGATTTGAATGGGAATTATATGTTCAGTTGAAAGTCATCAAATCTCTTTTAGAATATGGCCAAATACTTTTCTTATTAGAAAAATACAGTCAGGTTTTTGTACGATGGTTTTACATATTAGGTATGCGATCAAAGCTATTGATTGGAAGGTCAGTCATAATTATATTATTAAATTTGGTTTTGTAGGATGACACTATGCTATAATATCTCCAATGCATTTATTTTTACCTTGAAGCTGTAATAATCCATTTTGTGACAAGGTAAGCCAGATCGAACAATTCATCTTTTACTGTATTTTTTTTAATTAATCGTTAATATATTATGTATACATCCTCCAGGGTGGAGGTAGGCTGTTAAACTCCGACATAAATAGGGCACGCTAAATTTTTTTAGTCATATATGTGCTTTACTTATTTCTTTTCATTGAATTAAAACTACAATGTGCAGATGGTGCTGGTTAGTTTAATTAATTAAAATTTAATTAAACCCTGCCTAAACTAAACAATAATAGCTTAGGTACGCTATGGGCGAACCGACACAAGCAGTGCAAAAATATTGATACCAAAAAAACAAAAACAGTATTTTTATCCGACCATAACGATTTGAATCAGTGGGTCTATTCTATACTTATCGAACACTAAATTGATAAATAGTATCAAACTTAGGGTAGGTTTGTATCAAAATATTAGCACTTATTGTAACAATTACACGAAGCTGGTTTTTATTGTTGCAATAAGTGCGATATTTTAACAGCACCTATCTTGCTGCTGTTAAAATATCGCACTTATTGCAACAATAAAAACCAGCTTCGTGTAATTGTTACAATAAGTGCTAATATTTTGATACAAACCTACCCTAAGTTTGATAATATTTATCACTTTATCACTTTAGCGGTCGATAAGCATAGAATAGACCCACAGGGCCATCTATCTGAGTTATGATTCCAACGCGCAGAATTTTTATCGACGGTGGGAAAAATGTTGGCGGCTAGAATAATTAAATTAGCAAAATTTGTCGCCATCTATCGAGGGATAAAGTAAACATTATAAAATTTCTACAAACCATAATGAAAAAGCAACATAACAATAATAGTTTGTTCTCCCCGCTTCAAATCCTTACAATTTAATTAAACCCTGTTTGTTGACAATTAATTACAAAAAAGGTTATTCAGTAATTTTAAATTTAACCAAATATTTTTGCCAAACACTCGCGAGTTTTGGAAGTTGCCAGGTTTTTTTTAAACGAATCTGAAACCGTGGACGCGCAATATTGTCTATTGAAGCAGAGATGACATTTAAATTAGATTTGGATGCCATAGTTACGTTAATGACTGTGCAACAAAAAAGTTTTTTATTATAATAGTTGAGTATTGAGACTATCTATTAATAATTTACATGTTACATAGCATAGTAAAAACGGTGTGAAAATAATTAATCTGTGTATTGCTAAATGGTACAAACCAATAATTATTGTTTCAGAAATATCAACCAAGTAGGACCTCAGACTCTGGTGATTTGGGTAAGTGTCTAAACTTAATTAGGTAAAATACTGTATAAAAATTGGGGCGGCATTTTTGTTTAGGGACGTTACTGAGAAGTAATAGTTAATATTATACAATATTGGAAATTACAATATGTCCTACCAAAAGACTTGTTAATACTCGCAATGGGGACTTCAATTTCTGTATACACCTAAAGCGATGATAATCAAATTTGGAACATGATATTAACAAAGTGTAATATGTAAATACTTATATATACAATTTATTAACGTGGCATAATGAAATATATGTCAATGAAACTCATTTATACAGCATCCCTAGCAACTTTGTATTTTAGTAACAACATAACAATAATAGTTTGTTCTCCCCGCTTCAAATCCTTACAATTTAATTAAACCCTGTTTGTTGACAATTAATTACAAAAAAGGTTATTACTGTTCCACCAAAATATGGGGAAAATTGAAAACTTGCGTGAATTGTTAATAACTTACCCTCTGACAACTGCTAATGTTGCGCCTACTGTTAATCCCAAATTAATAGCTCCCATCCACAAGATAGACATTTTATAGCCTCCTCTTCAACGAAAAAAGACACTTTTTATTGCTGGCGCAGATTCACTTTACGATACATAAACGATATTGTCTTTTTATCACGACGCCGGTACAGTTTATGAAGTATTGATTATTATTTACGATTAGATTTTAATAATAAAAAATCCAAAGGAAATTGTTTTTTTCACTTGCGGCAACACTGAATGTAATTCCGATGTAAACTGAAACAATATTTCTGCGCTGTTCTATATTTGAATTTATAACGTCGCGGTATTGTGATTTTTATTGTAATTTCAAACAAAATTCGAAATTAGAATACCCAATAAATTATCGAATTCCGCTAAATCTGACTTGTCAAATTTGAATATCTGAAAGCGTTGATGTGTTTCAATGTTCGAAATTTAAATTGGAAGTTTATTTTTAAAATAAAAGTCAATCAATAATGTTTTACGCAATGAATTCCGATGAAATATTTGATATTTCGAATGTATCGTTCTAAATTTGAAAGTTTAATTATTTTTTTTATAGTCGCACTTGAGAACAAAACTTATCGTTTGAAACTTGTTGGTTATTAAAGCGGTTCGAATTTTGAAATATCAATGCGATTAATTCGCGGTGTTTTGATGGGTCTGGTTGTAAGGTTCTTTTTAGCGTTCCGTATTGGACTGTCATTGGCGGTGTGCCGGTCGGTCGTTTTATCGGATCTCCGCCTCCCACTTTTTCAGTCCCAGCTTACACCGTCACAGAATCGCGGAGAGTTGGAAAGTCCAAGGTTCGAATCCGCCGCGGATCGAACGCGTGACGTCACACGGACGCGCAATCAGCTGGCGCACCGCGAATCCAATGGGATTTACCGCATTTCGCAATATTTGCGCAAACTAATCAAAATAAATAACAAAGAACGGATTAACTTATTGTATATTATAATAGTTTATTAAACCGGTAAAAACAATAAGATTTTATCAGAAAGTAATTAAAACATGCTTATACAATATCCATACAGTCAAAGCACAAAACAATAATTAGACATATGGTTAAAACGACATCGTTATAGATGAGCTTTTTTTCTATTTTACAAGTAATGTCACGACGACAATTTTTTTTGAGGCAGTCGACTCCGTGGTAGATCCTTCCTCACTCTGCAGGGGTGCTACAAAATAGATCTACTCGCTAAAGCTCCCACTAGCAGGATGCGCGAGACGTTACGATGGATAAAAGGAAGAGGCGCAACTTTGTGATCGGTCTATGCTCCAATGCTAGAGCGTAACAGGGTGCAGTTAGTACCTAAGTCAGTAAGTTTTACCACAGATCGGAGTAGTGTGAATTCTGATAAGAGAAAATTTTGCCGTATATAATATTAGTTATAATATAATAGATACATAATATGAATATGACACATAATTTTTATTATATTATATATTAGTCTTGATTAATATTATGTGTGTCATTCTTTGTGTCTATAACGAACAAGCCGTCTCTCTCCGATGCATGTACATGCGAAAGAGTTTGCGTCTATATTGCGCAATCAAATAAATATAACACCCAAGTTGCATTCCTCTCATGCGTGCTGCACCCAATCGCTTAGTCACGTATATGCATTTCGCTGCCACGCTTCTTAACCAATACCAATTAAACTCACGTAAAATACACCGGCTTTATCGAAATAGATACCTACCAATCTATTTTATTAGAATTCAAATCGACGCCTTCTTTAGCTATGGATAATGTAACCATATACTGCTTTGCTTATGATATAAAATAGTATTATTGAGCACACCGACAAAAATGTTGACAGGTGGCACTGCCGCCTGGTATTTTTTCTAGTTTGAAACATAAAATAATCACTGTGTTTGTTTATAACCTATTAGATAAGTTGGGATCTAAATATATGGTGAAGATATAAAGCAAGCGCAACGTTATAATAAGTATATAGATCAGCATCCTAATAATCAGACTGCATTATTCCACTTCTAGATGAAGGCCTTCCCAAGCTGAATTCATTCCTTTCAACAGACCTGTCGATACTCGTTGATCTAGCGAACGTTTTCTACCACTGTGTTAATAATAGTCGACGAAGAGTTAAGTAATGTCTTATTTTCACTTGAAAAAAAAATGTTTATGCCAATTTTATTTTCATAGACAAGTTGCAGACGATGATGATGAATATACAGGTGAATTGTTTTGATATTATAACTGAGTAATAATACATTTCACAACAGGGAATATTTTTTGCAAACCGCAGCGAAGCATTTTCCTCATATTTTTTTCCCGTTCGTAATAAACATAAGTACCTACTGGAATAACGCTGTGCAAAAATTCTCAAACACTTCGTGGTTGGACCTTATCTTAAAAAATACCTATGCATTAATACTGATAAAAATATAATACACGGAATCGTGACAAGTCACGTTATAAAACGTGTTCCCACATTGTTAGTAAACATCTTGTTAAAATAATTTAACAAAGTATACGACAACAAAAAACGGACACATTATTAATATTTGTTGGTTAATTGAGCAAATATTCATACCACGAAACAACGTTATACCTATAAGTCTTAACTCAGTGATGTAGATTTATTATATTATAATGTACCTAATATTTAGTTGACATTAACACAAAGGGTACATTGGCGGATTGATAAGATAGAAACGCGAAAGACGAATAAATTCTTTGGGGGTAAGCTATTATACGCAAGATATATACAGAGGAAACACAAAAATAGTGTGTGAGAAGATGCGATTCTCGAGTGTGGAGAATTATGGGATAAACTAAAATAAGTGTTGATATAATGTTTGGGTAACCAGACAAAACAAAACATAAAAAAAACAGAGCAGTGACAAAACAGAACAGCCAGAAGAAAAATAAATCATTTATTTGTGACGTATCTGACCTCTGCACCTTACATAAACGGCCCTTACTTTGGATCAAACACAAATTGAACAAAATAACAGATTATCCTTTTTGGTGTTAGGGGATATGAGAGACTATTTTATATAAGAAAGGCCAATAATTCTTCAAACTGAATATAGTAGAATGATAATGAATAGTTCAAAGTGAACAACCGAATATACCTATATCTGCTTGTTTACTGAATCGGAAGAAAGTAGAGCAAAAATAAATATAGGTAAATCGGAAAACAATAGTGACATATTTCTTTAATACAATAATGTAGCAAGTGACGGAAATAATTTATGTAAGTACCGTCTCAATAAACAAAATATACGAAAACATGTTTTTGAAAAATTCAAATCATTTATCGGTTATGCATGAGGGGGGATAAGGTATTTCAAAATTTATAGAAACAACATGTTTATAACGTGGCATACATAACGCATTACTACCTATTTCATAACTAACAAGGGAAGGACATGGTAATAGATGATAAGTAAAATAGTATGGTCCTAATTAAATAATTATTCAACCCTACTACTTATTTGCAGAAATGCAGAAATATTCATAGCCGGCTCGCACATCTACACTTGTCTCGTTTGCAATATGTCGAATAATATAAGTAGTAAGAATAGAAATAGTCGTTGTTATTCACAAAACACACGTTACCAAATGGAGTTTCACACACTGCTGGGATGCGACTTTATAGTTTTAAAAAAATCTGGTGTCGCTACCGTCAAATTTCACCGGCTCGCGCCCCATCGTCGCTGTAGGATTGGTTTGTCGAATAGACCAAATATCAAATGTTCAGGAGACGAAAAACAAATTTGGTTATCCTATATTTAAATACATGAAGGTATTTAAATTGTTTTTACAGCATATGAATGCTGTTTTCATTACAAAGTAATTTAGAGAATATGATGGTTCTGGTCCATTTAGATACAAAAAATCATTCTGCATTCAAAAGTCGATTTCGACAAAAAAGGATATTCGACGAACCAATCCCATAGCGACGCCATGTCGCTCGCCGTCCGTGTTGCAGTTACGCATGCGCAAACCGTTAGCCGGCTCTCACATCAAAACTCGTCTCGCCTAAAAGCGTGTCGAATACGTCGATGTGACGTAATCGTTATTCAACACAAACAACTGTTCTGTTCAAACTGTTCAAACTGTTCTGTTTGAAAAAACATCTAGCTGTTGCAATCGGGACTACTACACATTGGTCATTCCTATACCAGGTCGCCGATCAACGCATTCAAATATCTAAACGTTTCGAAGGGTACGCGCGACTGTCGCTAGTAGGGAATCCAATCCCGAGCCAAAACTCTGATCCCGGGATTTCGGGATTACAATTTGACAATCCCGGGATCCCGGGATTGGCATTTTTTCCATTGTTTATATAAAAATGTTATATTTACAAATAAAATTGATAAAATCGGTCAAAAATAAATCTAGTATAATTTATACTATTTAAGACATTTATTGTTAATATTGTATACGTTCAATCTTGGAAATACACAAGTTTAACGGAGTAAATAATATTGTAATATAAATAATAATGTGAATTTAATAGGAGATTGCTGGTTCTGGATAGTAAAGACTTAATGAATAAATTAGCGAGATTTAAAATAGTATAGCAAATAATCATGGCGTACTTATGGCCTTTCCGCTTCATAAATCTAATTAGTCAGCCAAATCTGAAACTGCCGTAAAACGTATGATATCATGGTGGAATAACTTTGTTAATAGTGCGAAGCATTGTTTTTTTTCCAATTTTTAATAATTTATGTGAAAAAATAAAATGAATCGGCAACCTACAAATGGGTATAACTCAAACTTCATTCAAACTCAGTTTATTTCTAATGTAGTTATTTTGTATTAAAAGTATTTTTTCTGTTATATTTTCGGTTTTATTTTATTTTCCATAAAAATGGATAAAAAAAATGAATCCCGAAATCCCGGGATTATGTTTATCAGTCCCGGGATTCATAGGTATCGAAAATAGCTGGGGATCCCGGGATTGGAATCCCTAGTCGCTAGGTAGATGTGCGCGGTCTTCACGAGCAACACTGGATCTCAGTTCTCGGAACGTTTATTTTATGGCTGTGCGGCACACGGACGAGTTTTGATGTGAGAGTCGGCTCATGCGTCAGCAAACTCATCGGTCGCCGCATCTCCTACAAAATGACAGACGAGCGCACCGATATTTACTTCGACCAAGAGATTGAAAAATATCCGTGCATATTATTATAATTATACAAGGAGAGACAGCTTCAGAAGATTTCTCCACTCAATACATACTAATCGCTGTTTAAGTGTGTAATGGAATTTTTGTGCAATGCCGTTAAATTTTTTTTTGACGACTTTGACGTTTCGACATGTTGCGATCGTCACTGTCGCTAGGCTCATGTGTGCGCGGCCGGCTATGCAACATTCTTACAAGATTTGATTTATGGCTTTGTCGCAGACGAGACGAGTATAGATGTGCGAGTCAGCTTAGGAATCTTTATACATTACAACACGTCGTCGTGGAAACCCAGAAATTATTTTGTAACAAATGTCACAAATTAGCATAAAACTCTTGTTATACAGGAAGTAGGAGAAGGGGTCCATTTTTTTCTACGGATTTGCAGAAACTGAAAATCCAGTGCAGCGACAAGACTTAGACTGAAAGAGTGAATGGAGCCAGAGAAATCCTATACCCAGAAGTGGGTAGGTATTCTTTGCTTAAAATTGTAACTTATGTTTACATAGCAACCATAGTGAGAGATACATTGCAACAGAGTGCATCTAAACGATAAGTAAATAATATCTTATATTTTACGATTATGGAATAATTTATACACATAAAAGGTTATCGTACCTAAAGTATATTGTGATATTTGCCTATGTAGTTTTAACACAAGTTTACATAAACAAGTTAAGATTGACGTAAATTACTATGTACATTAATGAAAACACAAAAGCAACTTCATCTGTGACGATAATGACGTTGTAAGAGTTCACGTACAAAGATCAATATTTTCTCATCAAATACAAAACACGACATAAATAAGTACAAAGCTAATATTAAACGAATACTGAACGATGTTAACCGTGTGAACTTTGGATACAATGATTTTATAAATAAACACTCGTAAGTAATATTAACATAAGGAAATTTTAGCAACGAAATAGTGTAGGGCTCATTTGAACGGAGGGTGCTGCACGCTATCTTCGGATACAATTACGAGCTTAACGCTTTGTACGGAGATCTGCACATCGTACTGTCTACCAAATTGGGCCGCCTTAGATGGCTATGCGATGTACACAGTCACGCATGACAAAGTCACTGATATTCGAGAAACCGAAACACAAAGGAAGACCTGGTCGACCTCGTACAAGGTGGATGAACAGTGTCGAAAAGACTTTGAATGTATTAAACTGGAAGGAAGCGGCTTTTGATAGATTTGGATGGACGCAGATGTTGGATGAGCTAAAACCCCACATACGGTTGTAACCCAAGGAAGAAGAAGAAATTTTAATTAATTAAATTAATATTGATTGTTTCACATTATTATATCGTTATAATTTATATTCCTTTGAGCTTTCCTTAGAATATCATATTATTTTAAATTAAATAAAAACATCAAACTATATCGCATTTTAAATCATAACAATGCTAACATCTTTATAATATGCCTACATGTTTGTCAAAAAACGGAATTTTAATGTCGCTTACGACGTTTTGATATTCAATATATTTTTTAATTAATATTTTACAGAAAAAAAACACGCACAGTTAATATGTAACAATATGACACAGTTGTATTTTGCTGAATTTTATTGAAAATATATTATTATTATATTATCTAATATTTACTACTTACATAGGTACATTGGTACATATTATTATCAATATATATAAAGTATACATATTTTAAATGACAGTTCGCCGCTAAAAAAAATATTATACTTACAATAATAATTATTGTAATCATTTTTTTTAATTGACATTATTTCAAATTTAGAATTTCACCTGTCAGATAACAAAATAATTTAAACTGCATTTTTTAATGACGTGTCTAAATACATCACTGTTATTTTACAAATTTTATTATTGACATAACATGTTTATATCGTCGTTTTTGCAATTTTAGATAGATATCGGATATGACCAATACATTATATGACTTTCTTGTCGCCCTGTCTTTGTTTTTCATTCATTATATACGATATGAAATGGAAAATGCATTTTACTTCGCATTACCAATAGCCGCTATTTGATGATGAGCGTTATCATTAACTAGTTGATCTTGCGAGGGATCACGATAGTCATAATGACTCCAGAGCATGTCACTCTCATGAGGGCAGGAGTCGATCACAATATTGTCCTTTGAGATAGATGTATCGTGGCGCAGAAGCCGAGATGACAGGAAAATTACTTATAATAACTGACGGCATGATATTTATGTAACTAAATTATTACATTCTGACCAAAGATATTATGAAACTACGAACAACATGTGATCTACATACCGCTAATTTTATTAGACCTTGTTTAAAAATCTAGGTTAATATAATTATTTAAAAACAGTGACATCCCGTAGGGGTGGTCAGTTTATGCGTTGCATAGTGGCGGCACATTATAAAGGGCGGCGAATGAAGAAAGAAATACAAATATTACAACTTTTGAAAGCATTGGCGATTTTCCGTGAAGCAGACGATTATAAAGTAATGCATCAATGACATTGAGCTACTTTACAAGCTGTTTGTTGGCGAATTTAAAAGTGGGCGATTCAGCTACTGCGATTGTGATGATGACACACAAAACTTTCCATTCGCTGATAAGCCAATAAGCTAGCGACTATTTTGACAGAACGTAGTTCGTTTTTTACCGGGAGGTCGCTACTACTCTCTACTGCGCAGACGCAGTAGGGCCACACGCCGGCGTGTAGCGTGTAAAGTTGACCGGCTTTCAACTTTTCTCGGTAGATTGTTTACAATCTGATTGTTATCTTGTTCGATGATGACACTGGGCGATTATACAGGCAGATTGTAAATTCGCCAACAAGCAGCTCGTAAAGTAGCTCAATGTCATTGACGCTTAATAATCGAAGTATACAAATCGTGACAATATAAATATTGTTGTATTGTTATATACGTTTCACAGGGGTGCCTCCAAACCTGTCAGTGCCGCAAACCAACACTGTTTGAGAATGGGTGTAGTGAAACTGTTATAATTCTCATTAGATGGTGATTATGTAAAACTTCAAGATTTTTTTTGTTATCTATAAAAATAAATTACAGAATAGGTAAGTGGGTATCTACCTAACGAATTTGTAGAAACTCAAAACTGGCTATGAAAGGGGATGTTATTGTAAGTCTGCTTAAGGTCGACACTATGCCTAGGCACGTCACTATTTAAAAGGTTAACAAACCGTAAAATACAAAATAAAAATAAACGACGATACTAATAAATAGACGTTCATTATGTACGACTTTATAGAGAAAGTAGACAAGGAGGTTTAATGAAAGCCCGACGTAAAACGTTTAAACGTTTTAAAAGTAATTATTTCAGGAACGTCAATTTATTTTCGAATTTCATTTGATTGCATAGCGCCCAGTTGTCCCGGCGCCGAATCATCCTAGACCCAAAATATGACATAGTTGAAGCGACGACGAGCGAGAGAAAACTATGCAACAGGCTTCATGTAAGGGCAGTTCGAAATAGCATTGGTAACAATAAATAATTCCACCGGCGTGAATCTTGCGTAATAAAAGAAATTGCAATCTGCGCAAGTTCAAGGTGAAATTGTTTCATTATATCTGACTTTTTACGGCGTATAGATTATAATTATGTAGGATATAATTAAGTAGGTGCCATAATTGAAAAAGTAAATAAATACCTACGTCTCTCAAATAATGCTTGTTTTGATGTCCTATTGACAGCGAGTAAAAAATATACAGATTTGGCAATAATATTGTTGAGTGTAAAAACTACATAAAACAAATTAGGAAATGTTTTTGATTAGTCTTGTGGTCGATTGCAGCGTGACTTAGGTTTTTAAATTTTGCGCAAAAAATAGTAAACCACGAAAGATTATAATCACGAAAAAAGAACACAAAAAAGGAACCTAGGTAAATTTTGAACATAATCAATCATTAATTAAATAAAAACTGTCTTTTTTTGACCCAATCCCGTCGTCGAACCTCGTCACAAATTTTTTAAACCCCTGTCTGAATAATTTCACATTTTCAACCCTCCTCTCAATTATCTTAAAAACTACAAATCATTGAAAATAAATTGACTTCAGTATAAATATTTTTTTATACAGAAAAGAAGTTATATTATTTTGATGGTTTTGTGATGTAAATTTTTCTGCACCTACCCCTTCGTTACAAAATATCATGACGTTTATATTATGTCAGATCATTGTGTGACGTCATTATATGAACGACACCTTATATATGTGAATTAGATTAGCAGTCTCAACGACATGCAGGTTTAAGCTGACTGTCGTTACCAAGACCAATAAATATAGACAAGCCGAAGCACTGAATTATAAGTTACGATGGTAGTGCTATATCATTTATTTAAATTTCAAACAATTGTCATTCTCTACAAACTGTTTATTTTCTTGCACTCGAAGAAGAAGAATTAACTAGCACTACGAAATGTACAGTTCTATGTTACGGCCTGACTATGTTGAAGGCCTTAATCGTTAATCATAAAATAACTATTACACACAACTATTCAGATATCAATTGAATTGTCTCGACGATTGTTGTGATTGGCTTATAACATAATAGCGCCTGTACACGTGGATGGATTTACTTGCACCAATAGTGTGTAGTTGAAACTATCGCGATAATAGCTGTTTACACGTAAAATTGCTGACTGTCTCGTCAATCTAATTCTTCAAGAGTAAGCGAGACGCGATGTTATCATTGTATGGTACTATTTGACAGGTTGTGAAAATCGGTTAACATCAAAATGAGTCTCTGCGCGGTGCAGTTCGTATTTTCCCGGCAGGTTCGCCACTGTCACTGCGCAGGCGAACTGTCGCGTGAAAATTC
Source organism: Rhyacophila brunnea (assembly GCF_057557595.1). Taxonomy (NCBI): domain Eukaryota; kingdom Metazoa; phylum Arthropoda; class Insecta; order Trichoptera; family Rhyacophilidae; genus Rhyacophila; species Rhyacophila brunnea. The sequence continues at coordinate 12,316,745 of NW_028232893.1, read as the reverse complement.
AGAAGCTTCTGAACTTTTTTGATAAATCTTGCAACTTGCACGATAATAATTTGTTATGGCCGTGATAATGCGTACTGTTAGCAGTAAATCCATGCACGTTTGAAAGGGGTATAACAAATTATGTTGGTGTCGTTAGTGTAGAAATTCAGAAGAATACCAAATAATATGTATTGCAGCGAATCTATTCTAGACAGTATACTGCTTTTTGTATTGTTTTGTATCGAAGTATTAACACTTATTGTAACAATTACAATAAGTTAGTTGTATTTGTTACAATAAATACTATGTTTTAACAGCACCTCTTTTGGCTGTGCTAAATTTTAGAGCGATATAGACAGTTTTAACTGTATAGACGGCTAACTTATTATAACAATTATAATATATCGATACAGACATAATATGAAAAACTATCCTCGATAGCTGCGGATGGCAGTCTTGTGTATAGAATAGATGCGCTGAACTTGTTTTACCTAAGCAATCGTTTCTCGTATATTTTTGTTTGAATTCATTTTGAGTGCTGTTAACATTATTACTATGGCCTCTGAGTAGACAATTCGATTACGTTTTCGAATATCAGCTGTTAGAACCAGACAAAAAGTAACCATTGTATCATTATTGAATTAACTACCAGAGCTAGAAAGTAAAAGTTGATATACCTTCAAAAATAATTCGTCACTTGATTGCGAAATACCTAATCTATAAAACTGCTAATGTGACGTTAGTGTTGGTAGCTATTTTTTTGACAGTAAAAATTATAAGTGTTGTGTTAGATAACACATGACTCAGAGATACCTGAGGTATTTATGATAGTCGTGAATATTAGAAAATTGTGAATTTGAATTGAGGTTAAAAATTATATTACCACAAATCAATGACATTAATATGGGCGAAGCATCTGGAAAAAAATGACACTCACTTTTTTGTCGGGTCTGCCGAATGGCATAATCTGTTCTAACGCCATTACAATAAAGGTGATATTGCTATAAATTCCCGATGCTTTTTGTCGGGTCTGCCGAATGGTCCGGTTCGAGCGGGTTCGCTCAAATGAACATTGACACTAGAAACACTGTTCTAATGCCATTACAATAAAGGTGATATTGCTATAAATTCCCGATGCGTGATATCGCATAATAGAAATTGCGTGACGTCTACCTATAAATGTGCGAATGTCGCTATGCGCGAATTTACTTGCTAACTACTGTATTGAGTGCGTTGTCCATTAATAATGACAACATAACGATGATCTAACATTGACACCTCGTATCTGACAATATTTTCGAAAGGGGAAATTAAAATGTTATCTATAAAAAATCAGGTAGGTAAAAAAATTAAATAAAAACAAAAATACAGTTAGGTTAAAAAATAAACTAAATTATTGTTGCACTAAGCGTATTTTTTGGTTTTATTGAATATATATATATACTAGACAATGTATAGGTAAATGCGTAAAATAATGAGTTCGTCTTATGGAAGAAAATTGATAAGAAAAGGAAACGTGGCTAAAATTGATTATATTATATTTTAATATAAAAGTAAAATTCACTTTGTAAAAGTATTTTTTAAAATTAGAACGTGTTTATCGTAGATTCCACAAAATCAAATTAGCACGTAGCACAATATCTATCACGTCATTTAATATAAATGAGACAAAGGGTTGAGTCCTAAGGGGGTTATTCGAATTTCTGATAGGGTGATAAATAAAAAACGACACTAAATCCCTATAATTCAATAACATGTCATCTGGTCGAATTACCGATAGTTTTTAAAAGTCAGAGTTTTGAATATTTACATGAAATATATTTTTAATGGTGTTAACTGTCCATTCTTGGTGCAAAAACAGTGTTGACAACAGGGAACACAAAATGAACGAAAAATTGCTTATACTAGAATCTAGATACCCTACATTGCAGTGGCGAAGTGTGGAGATAAGCTGTTAAGATCCGACATAAATAGTGTACACTAAACTTTGTCGGTCATACGTATTTGTTTTCATTGAACTAAGAATTTAAGATAGTAAAAAATGCGATTAAACTAAGCGTAAACCATGCCATAATACTTATATAATAGTCAAAAAATATATCTCTAATAAATCGTATATAATTTTAGATGTTTTATAGATAGAATTTTTATCTGTTATGGTTTGCAGATGCCACATGTCTAAGTAAGCACACATTACATAATTATAATAAATGATACCATAACATCACTAAAACGCCAAGAATGCACATATTGTTTCATTGTGTTGCTTTATTTCTCAAGTACTAACTTACCTTCATAAACCTACCTAAATCTGAAAATTACCTAAGTCATAAATTTGATATGCAAGAAAATAAATAATAGATAAAAATCTAGCTTATTTTTAGCACATTTAAAGCTGTTGAAGGTATCAAAAAACTGTAACAAAAACGCCATAAGCTAGATGCATGTTTTGCAAGCTAGACCCCTATCGAAAAATGCTAAACGATGAATGATGAACGATATGAATAAGAGAATATTTTTTGACTGCTATCTACTATGATTTGGATTAGGTAGGGTATAATTGAATTTTAAAAACTAACAAACACTATCTATTAGTCATTATAGTCTTAGTTCAATGAAACGAAATACGTTTGACAGACAAAGTTTAGTGTGCACTATTTATGTCGGATCTTAACAGCCTATCTCGACCCTCCTTCACTGCTACTAGAAGACACTAAATATGTACATAATGAAATGAAATTGTATCAAAGAAATACTGGTAGCATTGAAATCTTTTTATATATATAAATCCATAGATACTAGATAGGGGAAGTATCTACCGAACAAGACATTGTAACTGCTAATTTAATTAATTCGATACGTTACATACCCGTTTAATTAAATACGCATGCAAAACGTTACGATCTGTGATACGAAATAACAATAAAATTGCCTGGAAAGCTTTGAATAACGAGGACGAAATCAAGGATCTTTTGACAGTACTGTAGCAGTCAATGTCCGACCTTGCCCTTCTTATATTAACCCTTAGAATGCTACGCAACGATGTATCGTTGTTTTTGATAATGCCCAGAAATGCTAACAACGATCGTCGTTTTGCTTTTGATGCCTGAAATGTTAAGTTAATTTGGGAACATACTAATGCACCAGTGGTACGAAACATTGTTTATCTATTTAGTTTTATTGTTGTGTAATATAACCCGATTCATATATGTTTTGTGACTGGGTAGGTTTATAACTTATAACTATTGTATTTTTTTTCATGGCATCACCCTTTTTACAATAAAAACAATTCCAAATACAAATTTCAGTTTACCATATAAAATTTTGTTTACAGTCAAATTCTTGGTGGAAGGACAATGTTTTATTTTATTTTATGCATTTGAAATAATGGTAAAGACTTTTACTCAACTCAGTGTTTAAAGTAGAGTGGATTTGTTATATATAAAAACAGTTTCATTTATAAAAAAATAATGAAATAAAATCATTTGCAATACATATTTTAAATGTTCCAATAAACAAACACCATGAAGACCTTTTTCACAAATCACGCATATTGTACGCGATCTTTTAACATGCAATTTTTTTCTTTTCAGCCGGGTAGTTTCCTAATTTCACTACTTTGTATTATCCCTCGTGTGGCATAACCGATTGTTTCCAATAACTGATAAAAATCAAAACTTTGTGCGCGGATCGTGCATTTCGCTCGGTCTCGCGATCACCCGTATGATCGAGCGAGATAGAGATATGTCAATTACTTGCCTCGTTATCTATTCAAAACGATAAATTAATTACGAAACGGGTTTTCATAATATTCCGATTTCGCAGAATCAATTAGAGTGGTAAGGTGTCTAAAAATAATACAATACTTTAATTTATCGACAATTATTGGTAGCAATCCTCGACCGGATTTTGCACAACATCGTAGCAGCGAAAAGGTTAAAAGGGGAAATTGGTGAGAGTTGGGTCAGTCTTGAGAAATATTAAATTAAATGATAAAAACCATTTTGACATTTTATAGGCGAGTCACAAGATAATATTATACAGTATCAATGGTTATTTGAATGTAATTTATTATTTTTATATCCTAAGGCATATACATATTTTAAGAACGTGAAGTACATTTAAATTAATTCCAAAATCCGAAAGCTTCGCTTTGCCAAAGTTTGAAATATGTCTCCGTAAATATTGGATTTAATTCGCATGTCATATGTAGATCGATAGCCCAAAGGCAATTATCATGGCATATTATACAATTATCAAGACAGTGAAAAGGTGTGAAGTTCAAGTTGCACTTGGTCTGACATTTTACCACGTTTTTCTTAGCTCGTATTCTTGTTTGTCCGGTGGTTGTTTATCCAATACAAATCTTGCAATAGATTTTTAACTAACTTCCCGACTAGCTAGACATTTGAAAATTTTAGAATACATCAGAACACGATGCCAATGCATTTTTTTTATACTTTTAGCCATCTCTAAGTAGAATTGAATTCATTTTCAGTTAATTCTGTTCTGTATGAAAAGTTATTTTGGAAGCAATCTGTAATCCAATCCACTATTATTAGTTGCTAAGGGGGTGGTCCTAGTAACTAAATTATTAATATATACATGCGCTACTATGGAAATCAAAATGACATTTCAGTATTCTATATTTGTCTGTCTGTTTGTTTGTTTGTTTGTTTGTTTGTTTGGTTGTTGCAAAATAGCAAAAAAATGATTTGTTGACAATCGCCTTATTTGTCCTAAATTATTAATACATAGAATTGTCAAGTTTATATGATTCAACAGAAAATTTTAAAATGTGGTACTTATATAAAAAGTTCTTATTATCTTGTAATTATTTCGTTAAATGTCAGAATTTCGTTAAAATTGGAATGTTTTGAAAATATAAATTAATTTAGTACATCAATCGCCCGCGATGGAGAGTGATAACGTAGCTTCTTATAATATCGTGCATCTCAGGTTCGAATCAAGGGTCAGAAATATTAATTAAGCTGTGGGGACAAAACTTTAAAATAGTCTTGAAAATGCGGCTAATAATAATATGTTGTTACGCATTTCTTTGAAGTCGAGTCCGATGCGAAGAACTCTCCCCTATGTATCAACCTATCATATATCTGGTCACAGAAATAAAAATTATATAGTGTGTTGCCATCGCAAAAAAAACAACCTCGATTCGCAAACCGTGAGACAATTTAAAATTTAAGTCTGCGATTTTAACGGGCGTACGTTTTTACAAGGGCTCTTATTTCTTAACATTTCATTTCAGCATGCGATTGGATTTGAATGCTAAGCAATTCGTATATTTATAACCGGCGATTAAACTATAATATAAGCTCACATTTAATTATTATAATAACGTAAGTAAAGTCAGATAAACCCGTTAGTAAAATATTCTATCTTGATTCTGATGCATTAAAAAAAATACCGCGGGCTATTTTTAAATATTGTTGTATATATATTAAATACAACACCTTGTAAACATACGAATTTTTTTCTTTGTCGACAAAAATAGTTCAATGCAATTGATTAGATGGACAAGAAATGAAAATATAATTAATATTAAATTCTACAGGTTTTTTTTTTAAAAGGTTTGTCGATAGCTATTTCGGTTGTAACACCATTATCAAGACTATTATAAAAATTCAGGCTATTCAAAAAATATCAGGCCTTTTATAAAAAAAAAAAACCTGTAGAATTTAATATTAATTATATTTTCATTTCTTGTAAAATGGAATTCTACCAAGTAAATGCTAACTCAATTAATGATTAGATGGAGCTCAGCCAAAGTTTAATAGCGGTAAGCAAATAAAGTTGTATCAATAACACACACCTTTATATCGAATTTCTTCTTGAGTTAAGCATTATTTGCATTTTTTATTATTATGATTGAATATAATTACCCATTTTTGTTATCAATGCATCGCTATAATGCCGCGTTCTCACGTGCCGATTTTTGTTGTTCAACTATATGTTGAATGACAGTTAAAAGTCAATTGATAAGTGGGAACCACATTTTACGAAAGTTGATCAGCTTGTCATTATTTTAGTCAACAAGCTGTTACAGCCCCGCAGCTTTGAGAATATTTTTGTATTATTTATTATCAATTATTAATAAGCATGCATAATGAATGTATTTGATAAAGATTTGCTTTATCGCACAATTGCTATTACTTATTAATTACCAATTTACAAGTCTGGAAATATCAATGCATCTTTATCGCGCATTGTTTTAAACTTCATTGTAAACGATATTGTTTTATAAGTACATGTAAGTACTTTAATTATCAAACTAAAGTCTGAGAATGCCATGCGTAACATTAATAATGTTTATTAATAATTATATAATCAAAATAGCTTTTTAATTCAGTTTTAATTCAACCATAAAGAAGGACTCATCGACTGCATTCAATCACTGAATCAAATCCGACTGTAAACAAGTTATAGTCTAAAACATAATCTATTATAATTATATATTAGATTAGCTTATAATAAAGCCAGTTTAAATATAAAAGGTGTTTATATGAAGTTGATGACGCCGTTCCATAGCAAACAAAGCAAAGAAAATTGTATAGAATAATCAAAGCGATCAAAGTGAAACTCGCATCGGCACGTTAAATTTGTTCGTTTCGCTGGACGACCTCTTGTTGACGATTATCAGTTCAACTTGAACCGATAGTGGAACAATCAACAGACAGTTGAACGATAAAAATCGCTACGTGAAAACGCGGGAAAATGCATAGATATATAAAATCAACAGACATTGATAAAAACTATTTACATTTATGGATTGCAATACCGGTATTAAATTATTTATCGATACGGAAATACCGGTTTCAAAAATCTAAAATACCGGTATTTTCGGTATTAAGAAAGCATACACATTAATGTTTTTTGAAAATTAATTAAGTTTTTTTCATTACTTACTACTATACAGTATTTAGGGGCAAGTTGTGTTCCTCTGGACAATCTCCAGTTTTAAGCTTTCCTGATTTTTTTTCTCAAAAACTATAAAAAAATTAGAAAAAAAGATTAAATTATTTCGAGTTTAGATAAATGATGCATCACTTTTTATTTTTTGTTTCAGTGAATGTTTTTCAATAAGCGAGATATAGACACTTTTATAAAAACCTCTAAATTGTCCAGAGGAACATGCCCATGTATGTTCCTCTGGACATAGGGTCATGTTCTTCTGGACAGTGTTGTTCTTCTGGACAGCACAAAATCAATCATTTTTAACTTAGGAATAACCTATATATAAAACGATATTTATTACTCAAAATATTTTTATTTAAATTGACAATAAAAATAATAAGTGTATGTGTATTAATATATACATAAGTGTATTAATGAGACATGAGTACATTTAATGAGACAAACATAGTCAAATTTTATCTCTTTGTAGGTACATCTGCAATTGTTATTAGATACTCACTACTAACAGATTTGTCCGATTCATTATTTCAAATATAACACTTTTCACACACAAAAAAACCTTCACGTCACTCCTTGGTATGTTTTCTCTATGATTCTTAGCAATACATGACCTGTGAACGTATTACTGGCATGTATCAATCACATTTTACTAGGTACGCTAGGTTCAGTACCCAACCTTTTACAAATGCTACAAGTAACCATTAACCCATTACTTAAGATCTCTCGATGCATTTTTTGTGGCATTTGGCTGATACCGAGATCGACAGAATCAATAATTGTATCCCTTTTTTCAGTTAAAGTTTTGGCTTAATATATCCCGTATAATTTTGTTTTTAGATTCCTATTTTATGTTTCTGTCACTGATACTAATGCATTTTTATCTGGTGTGTTAGTATTGACTGACACATCGATATTGATCCGGAATTTTCCAGGTTTACTACCACGAACGATTTTCTTTGGGGGTGCTTTTAGGTAAGGATTAACTATTTCAGGTAATTTGCTTGTATGCACCATTTTCCTGCAACTCGAGGTAAGAAGAAAATGTCTCATGCACCTGCTCAGTTGGCATCTGCGCAACTTCGATTGACTCAGAATTCTTTGTTTCCATGACTGAAATAAAGCCGTACTCCTGTTGGTTTATTATAATTGGTTCAAGATTTTGCGGATGATCTTTAACGTATGCTGATAAAAAATCATCTTCTGTAAAAATAGCATCGTTGAGAGGAGCGTTACCTGTTACTTAAAATTGCTTACGACAGATTGTCAGTAAGTTATGATCCATGAGGTGATCCCTTGTCTTTCCAAGTTTGCTGCATGACACTTTAATATGAACTGGGTAGAAATTAAGTTACTTTGTTTATAAAAATATTATGCATTGTTTCTCTGGACGTGTCCAGAGGAACAATCAAATATTTGTCCAGAGGAACATGACATGGCAATTTTTAACGGTTTTTAATGTTGTACTTTTTGGGGTTAAGTTATCAAAGAGGTAATTAGCTCTAAAGCATTCTAAAACAATAAACTATTATGTGACATTAAATATTGCCATATACAAGGCGTCTTTACAATAAAAAAGTCACTTGATAATAAACAAAAATACTTACTTTTTCATTGAAAAAAAAACAAACACTATGATTGTCTTTCACTTTGAGATATGAGACTAAACGTCAGGACAGTTTTGCCTGGGGTAAAAATGTGCATTTGAATGTGTTGAAAGAAGAAAAATATGTTTACTCGTTTACGAGAAAATACCACTCTCCAGAGGAACAATCGTCCAGAGGAACACAACTTGCCCATATATAAAATTTTGTGTAAAGATTAATGCTGCCAAACCGGAAATATATAGACTGAAACCAACAAAAGTTAAATAATAATAAAACAAAATCCCTCTAATATACTTATTGAATTGTCGCGATGAATTAACAAATTTCAAAAAAGAAAACATTCGTGGCAAATATTTTCAATTATTCTATAACAATTGATCCAACATTGAAAGTGCATCCAAAAACGTTGAATTTGAGAGTGGTTTTCCTGTATATGGACTTATACTTATAGTATTTGTAAAAATTAGTAGTTCTAAAATATTATGATCCATATAATGTATACAATATGTCATATTTATAAAGGTCAATAAGTAGGTTCATTAGGTTGCTATAACATCGTGTGTTCGATAGATTTTAATAGCTATATTTATGAAGTACTTTTTCTTATGATAATATGTTTTGACGAAAACCGGTATTAATACCGGTATTTAATAAGAAATACCAGTACATATATTCATTCGGTATTGCAATCCCTATTTATATTGTATACATTTTTATGAATGACTGAAAATATACAAGAAAAGTAAAAGTACTTATTGATAACGAAAAGCGCTGTATACATTTTTTCGCAGTCAATAATAAAACGCCCATATTTATTTATTGGCGATAAATAAACAGATAAAGTTCACTCTGCCACAGTGATATAATTGTATTGTATACGTAGGATATACCGACTGTAAAACAAACAGGGCTTTATTTACGTTTAAATTTGTCTACAATAGCGTTGAAATATATCCATAATACAGTGAGCATAATTCATAAGTAATTATATTAGCCGAAAATTGGAACATCAGAATCAAATTTAATGTACCAGAATTGTACCTACATATTAAGTTAGAATAGATATATCCTAGAAAAAATATTTACAAGGACTTAGGAATACCATTCTGGGAACACTACTGTATAACATCACAATTAACCTAAGCGACAAGTAGTCAAAAATCATGGATTTGGTCTATGATGTGGGGGCCATGGATCGAACCGAAATATATTATATATATTAAGTAATTTAATATATATTAATATATTTCCCGGATTCTGCAATAACTACCAATACCCATGTTGGGTATTGTTGAATATTATATAAAATTGATTTATTTCATCAAGTCGACTATCAAGATTTACTGCGGATTTCTGAGTCAAAGATATACTACAAACAACTCAGATCATGGCCCCCACACCCTGCAATGAACCCCCAGGCCAGGATCTTTGACGCCACCCCCAATATCTATTGCTAGGATTAAAGATAGTGTAACGGTTTACAGTAGCGTTTTCCAAATGATGTTCCAGGTAAAATTAAGGGTATACAAGTGTATTTTTTGTATCTTTAATAATCCCACTTGAAGTTGTCGAGTATCGAAACACGATAATCAAAAATTGTATAGCAAAACCACGTGTTTTAAGAAGAATAATATTATTTAAGAACAACACCTCAAGTAAAATACAGGCGACTTTTATTACTGTTAGAGATAATTTGTGAAATATGTTTATCTCACTTATCTGGTCGATCCCGAGCCCTGGCCCCAGGCCAGATCCCTGCCATCCTCCCTTTTGTGTGGGCCATGCCTCAAATAATGTCCGTATTCTTTATGCTGACGTGCGGTTTCCCCCCCCCCCCCCCCATCCCGCTTCAGCATCTTAACACTGCATTCCCTCTCGTTTCCTCCCATTGAAAACTTGCAACAGTCGAACGCGATGTTACAATGCTTTCCGTCCGCGAGCGACGTGACGTGAACGCCAGCATAAAGAATACTGACTCTACATAATATTATCTAGATAGACAAAAAAATAGTCAGACAGGACGAGAGTAACCTGCACCATACCCATTACAACGAAATTAAGTAATAGTCATGTAACGGCTCGAGGTAAGCGTGTTCGGCGGCGCGTTGAGCGGTACGCGCAACTCAAACGTATAACCGTATAAACGTATAACCAAAAAAAACTTTGTCTACGAACATTTTCACACACGGTTATACGTTTGAGTTGCGCGCGCCGCTCAATGCTTCGCCGACTTCGCCCACGTAAGACGCCCAGTAACTGAAGCATTTAAAAATATCGCTAGTATCGGCGATTGGTTTTTGTGGTTTGATTCATGGTACCAATAATACACTTAAGAGCATACTTCAGTGAAACGGCAAATAATTTTCAACTATAGGTGCGACGGAATTTTAGACACGCTGGCTATCGGAGAGCGAAAGTCGAACTGTGAACACGTCAATTTGTTTCCTGCTGGCGACGGGGGTATTAATTCTTAAATCGTGTAAAGATAACTAAAAAACGTTACCCATTTACTTGAAAAAGAAAACATGTCAATGAATATATTATTATTGTTACTAATAGAACAATAAAAAGAAACATTAAATGGACGCATGTTGAATTTATATGACAAATTATGTTTTGCTCTGCACGCGTCGTTTGCACAATGTTCGCGTCGCGTAGTCACGATCGTTTTAGACCGTGCCTCAGCTGAACTATAGCCTTAAGTGCCTCGATTATTAGCCAGCGTTAGGATTTTTCCAAATTTCTGAACTCTTGTGAATTAAATTTTATTGAACGAATAAAATGGTATATCACAGTTAATAGCTAATAATTTTATTGAAATGTCGGTATAAAGAAAAAGCTCCGGCGGAAATAGGAAACGATTTTTCAGCTTGAGTCGTGCGTCAAATTTTTAATAAAATCATCACACAAAGGTCGACCTTCTTATTCGCGTATTACAGGCAATATTAGCTCCATAGATATGTAACAATAATGGAGACGTCAAAATGAATTATTAATGACGACATAACACCGTGTGCAGCATACAAATTTATTACAAGATACTAATATAGTATTTTTCCGTCCTCAGGAAAAACCAGGCCGGGTTTCTACCTGGACGAGCGTGTGCAGACCAAATCCACAACCTTAGATGTCTTCTGCAGCAGAGCCATGAGCTGAACAGTCCGTTGGCCTGCTGCTTTGTGGATTATGAGAATGCTTTTGACAGTTCGCACCGCCCCTCCCTCTGGAGCCTACCTACTGGGAGAATACGGGATCCCTCCCAAGATCATTGTCATAATCAAATGCCAGCACGAGAATAGCGAGTGCTATGTCAGAATTGCTGACACTGTCACGGAACATCGTCGCTATAGGATTGGTTTGTCGAATATCCGTTTTTGTCAAAATCTACCTTTTAATGCAAAATCATTTTTTGTATCTAAATGGACCAGAACCATTCTTTTCTTTAAATTACTTTATAATGAATACAGCAAGCATATGCTGTGAAAACAACAATTTAAATACCTACATGTATTTAAATATAGGATATTGAAATTTGTTTTTCATCTCCTGAACATTTTACATTTAGTCTATTCGACAAACTAATCCTACAGCGACGACATGTCAATAAATCAGCTCACCAAAACAGTGTTCATCTTGAAGTAACACCTGCACCAAAAATATTCCACCATTTCGTAATAGTTCGGAGTCAAAGAGCGGTTTGTTAGTATGCTACTAACTTATAGATTGTCTGAAGATGAATACAAAATAATAATATGTCACCTAAAAATGTGCCACGGTGTGCAAATCGGCGCCAAAATTGACTAGGCCCACTTACACGTAGTTGTCTATATAAAAAAGCACTTAATTTTTATTGAAAATAAATTATTGAATAATATTTATTGTATTTTTATTAATCATATTATCTACATTAGAAACAAATTGAGACCATTTAAATATCACTGAGCACTCACCTGTTAAACAGTGTCCATTTAAAATGATATTGATGTTAACAAACTTGACCTTTGGTGAAATCTTTATTCTATATTAAAAATACTGAAAATCAATTCGCAGATTTATTACGTATGATCATACAATTATGATACTGTAAACAAATCTCTTTCAGTAGGTACAACTGTCATATATGTTTGTTATTAAACAAGCAGCATTTTCAATTGTCATTTCATCGTTGCTCCCAAATCTACACATAATAATTAGTAGTATTACGTTATTTATATAAATATTTTATCACTAACTCGATAAGGCATATTATTCTAGAATATTATCCGTTTATTGCGGGTATATTGCATCATACATCTTTATCCCAGATACATACATAATGCAATGACTACAAGTTCACGGACTTTCGATTCATGGCGCTGCCGTCGGCGTAGAGGTCAAGAATCCGACTGTCATGTTACCTACTAAATACTTTATTAAATAAAACAAGTACATAACTATCTGCATAAGAATGAAGTTATTTCAGTCAACTGTTGAATTGATCGAACAAAGATGTACCTAGTGATCAGTGGCGGCTTCTCTAATACGTAATTATAATAGTGCGATGCACTCCTTCCTTTTTTTTAAAACCACTTAATGTATAGAGGTTTTACCCAACTCTATCACTGACATAGTATTGTATATGCTCAATTGTAGAGCATAGACAATAATGAAACGGAAACGTCAGCACACAGTTGTCGAAGTGAGCTTCAAAAGTGTAGACGTTACGAAACGCTCGGCCTTACGTTAAAATATCAAAGTAAACGTATCATTATAAACCTGTACGTGTAAATTCATTGATTAATACACTTTTGTGTTATCCGGCCGTGTAATATCACCAGTGTAATTGTGCTATATACAAAATACAAAACGATATAAATGCCCTCGCGTGTCACATCACACATCCACACGCAACCGTCTGAATATAATATATGAACGGGAGTAAGATAACAACTCTAAACACCCCGCGATAAATGGTGACCCCGACGTGGTATCATCATTGCTTTCATAAGTGATCACTCGCAGTCATCAAAAAAGTGCGGACGGGGGGCTATAACACGGATATGGATCATAGTTTGTCATATTAAGCACAACATCGGATCCAGGCCTGAACAAAAACGAACCATAAGTGCGAGTGAGAAAACATTCGGCTCGCTTACATTCTCCGCAATATACGTTAGAGTAAGAGAGAATTTCTACGGATTAATTAAATTAATTTTTTGTATATGTCGTCGGTAAATATTGGTTTGAATGACTCCATTCATTCAAAAACTGCGAGCACGTAGTTTACGCGTAGCACAGTATTGCTGAAATTTGTTGTTTATCCCGAGCTATTTTCGATACCTATGAATCCCGGGATTGATAAACATAATCCCGGGATTTCGGGATTGATTTTTTATCAATTTTGATGGAAAATAAAATAAAAGCGAAAATAAAACAGAAAAAATACTTTTAATAAAAAATAACTAAGTACATTAGAAATAAACTGAGTTTGAATGAAATTTGATTTATACCCATGTGTAGGTTGCCGATTCATTTTATTTTTTCACTTAAATTATTAAAAATGAGAAAGATTGGAAAAAAACAATGCTTCGCACTATTAACAAAGTAATTCTACCATGATATCATACGTTTTACGGCAGTTTCATATTTGGCTGACTAATTAGATTCATGATGCGGAAAGGCCATACGTACGCCATGATTATTTGCTTTACTATTTTAAATCTCGCTAATCCATTCATTATGTCTTTACTATCAGAAACAGCAATCTCATATTAAATTCACATTATTATTTATATTACAATATTATACTCCATTAAACTTGTGTATTTCCAAGATTGAACGTATACAATATTAACAATAAATATCTTAAATAGTATAAATTATACTAGATTTATTTTTGACTGATTTTATCAATGTTATTTGTAAATATAAAAATTTTATATTAACAATGGAAAAAAATGCCAATCCCGGGACCAGTCCCAGGATCCCGGGATTGTCAAATTGTAATCCCGAAATCCCGGGATCAGAATTTTGGCTCGGGATTGGATTCCCTAAATATAAAGTAAGTGGTAATTCTTTTTTATTAATTTAGTAGAAAATATCAGTAGCGAAGGGTGGAAGTAGGCTGTTAAGGTCCGCCATAAATAGTGCACAGTAAACTTTGTTAATCATACATATTTGTTTTTATTGTACTAAGACTACAGTTTACAGATAGTGTTAGTTAGTTTTTAAAAATCAATTAAGCCCTGCCTAATCCAAACCATAATAGTTTTGGTCCATTTTCAGCGATATGTCAAAATTGTGGAAACTTTTTCATTCATACTTATTTGTTTTCGTTGGATTAAGAAAACATATTATACAAATTGTTCATTTTTTTAAATTCATTATCCTCCTTACAATTATCATCCTTTTCAAAATTATGTAATTTCTAGAGTATAATTATATAAGTATTATTATATCACAGTGGCGAAGGGTGGAGGTAGGCTGTTAAGATCCGCCATAAACAGTGCACATTAAACTTTTTCAGACATACATATTTGTTTTCATTGAAATAAGACTACAATTTACAGATAGTGTTGGTTAGTTTTCAAAATTCAATTAAACCCTGAGAAACCAAGCCATAATAGATAATAGTCAAAAAATACATGTCTATTTATAAAATATCTAAAATTATGCAATTAAATCATACATAACTTTGAATATTTTATAAATAGAATAATATTTTTTATTTATTATAGTTTGGTTTAGTCAGGGCTTAATGAATTAAAAAAAAATAACCAACAATATGTGTAATATGTATTTTTAATCCAACGAAAACAAATAAGTATGAATGAAAAAGTGTGCACAATTATGTCGTATTCCCCAAATTAGACCAAAACTATTATGGTTTCGTTTAGGCATGGTTTAATCGATTTTTAAAAACTAACTAACACCATCTGTAAATTGTAGTCTTAGTTCATTAAAAAAAAATACATATGACTAAAAAAGTTTAGTGTGCACTATTTATAGCGAATCTTAACAGCCTACCTCCACCCTTCGCCACTGTTATATCATGTGTGTACATATTATTATTGATTATTTTTTAGCACATTGTATAACCGTCTGATTGGAGTGCATCCAAGTAGGTACACAGTTACCTTAAAATAACGTCTCGATTATCTGTCAATCAATCTTAATTCAATTCTTTTTGAAGTTACATTATTCTCATATTTACGCGACAATAAATTAATTATAGTTACACATTTTTGTAAGATGGATATGACAAAAATATTTGGCACATTGAAAGTGAAAATTTTTGGCGATCGCCTAGCGAAAAATCAAAGTGTTTTTTTATTGTCTCATTTCCATTTACACGTTTTCCTTAATTAAATTCATCACATACCTAATATTGATTGACAACGACACCATATTTTAAATACTAGTAATTCTTAAGTTTACGATTTTTTTTTGGATAAGTACATCGGAATTTGTTGATGTAGTATTTTGTTTTCGTTGCTGATATACGTTGATGACATTGTCGTTTGGTATTTATTTTATACTTCATACATTCTTTCATCCATAGTGTTTTAAATTTATCTGTCCACATGAAATTCTAACGACCAGAGGCGGCTCTACCTTAAAGGTACGTAGGGACCATCCCCAGATCGTTATCATGTCAAAAATATACGTCCGATATTTTTATTTTATCCATCTAAACCTGCCGCAATTTTATAGAGACATGTATTATTTTATACAAATAAATATAGCAATTATGGTAAATTATGTAACAACATAATGAGTGTTAAAATAATTAATTTAATTAAATACGCTATATTTCACGGTGACACTTATGTACACATTAAGAAAGCTATGACGTCTATTTTTTGGTGAACGGGGTGGGGTCACTCAGTCCCATCCCATCGCCGCTGTACAATATCGTTCTACAAAGGATGTGAATGTATTAGCATTAATATACGCATACTGGGAAGCGAATCAAATAACCACTAGGTGAGTAAAAAAGCTCGCTGTATGTCGTTGTTCAAAAGTGATAATGGTAAGTCTATAATAATAATTAAGTATTAATAGTTAAGTTATAAAAAAAATAAAAATAGACGTTACCAAACAGCTAAAATGGAGATGGGCGGGGCACATTGCTCGCCGAAAGGACGGCCGCTGGACAAATGCCGTCATCCAGTTGTACCCAAGAGGAACGAAACGGCCACAGGGTCGCCCTTAAAGCCGCCGGATTGACAAACTGGTAAAGTTCGGCGAAAATACGTAGCAGCGAATGATACAGGACCGAGAGAGTTGGATGAAGCTTGGGGAGGCCTTCATCCAGCAGTGGATTGACCCCGGCTGATGATGGTGGTTAGTTAGGTCAATATTTTTAAGCACGCTTTTTAGATGTGATTAAGTGTCGACTCAGATAATCATATTATTATTTATTTTGAAAAAATACTTATTTCCTCATTAATAAAATCATATTATTATAAGTCGCTTGGTACATAATGTATAATATGAAAAAGTTGGTAGGCATGTATATTTAATAATTAATGGCTAAACCCCATCACCTAGAAAATCTCGAGCCGCCACTGCAAACGACCAAGAAATCAGTTTCTCAATATTTCATTCATCTTATAGCCTATGTATACTATTACTGTCACTGGTATGCGCCAGTATCATAGCATAGGGCAAGCACAAGGTTGCGCCACTTTCCTCATTCCATCTTCACGTCTGACGCATCCCATCATGGTACATGCAGCACGACGTATCGCTGCTGCAGGACGAGGGAGGATTGGCCACGGCTACGGGTTATGTATGCAGTTTACCGTGAGCTCTCATACTGTAGAATTGCGATTAAAAATTGACACGTCGTTTATGGAGCAATTCACGAGCACGCGCCAACTCGCTAAAATACCTTTGAATCATTCAAAATTCTATATCCGATGATTGTATTTCTAATTTACTTACCTACCTATTCTCGCCTGACTTTTCCTTGCATTCCGTTGGTTTTAATTAAGTACCTACATATCTTTAATTAAGTGTTCAATTTATACATAAATTTTGATACGGCTAATTGCATACGTACAAGTTTCCAATCGATTCATATTTTGCAACCCGGGTTTCGCCTTCCGGCATCTTCAGGCACTATACAAACTCACCAATGGTACTCGTAAAAGCACACTGACACAATATAATATAGATATTGTTTTAACAATATAATAAAACGATCGTCAAGACAATATTATGTTAATAGATACACCCAGAAAGCCTATTAAAATGCTATTACATTATATATTTGTCTTTATTTATCTGTCTGTAACGCAGCGCAACACAGCACAAGCTACACACACAGGACGAAGCACACACTAACTATCTGTATGCCAAAGGTATGCAGGTGTATATTGAAGGAATTGAGCGTATCAAAAATGTTGACAGGTGGCACTGCCACCCGTTTTTTTTCTAGTTACTCACAAACAATGTGACTAGAGAGTGTTGAAAACAATATCAATAATAAATATGATAATAATACTTATAATATAAATACAAAACAGTTAAATAATGTTATAAATAATTACAAGATAAAAAGAACTTTTTATATACAACGTTTTTAAATTTTCTGTTGAATCATATAAATTTGACTTGACTAGCTCAAACGATCAAAAAAAATTGTACTTGATATGAATAATACTGAAATGTCATATTGATTTCCATAGTAACGCACGTATATATTAATATTAATAATTTAGTTGCTAGGACACACTTAGCAACCAATAATAGTTTTACTTTTTACGGATTTCTTCCGAAATAACTTTTCATTCAATTCAATTCTACTTAAAGATGGCTAAAAGTATTAAAAAAATGCATTGGCATCGTGTTCTGATATATTCTAAATGTTTCAAATGTCTAGCTAGCCGGGAAGTTGATTAAAAATCGATTGCAAGATTTGTACCGGACAAACAACCACCGGACAAATAAGAATACGAGCTAAGGAAAACGTTGTAATAGAAAAGAAATACTACGATGTGGTAAAATAATTGTCAAAATTATTGTAAGATCGTTCTGAAGACGGGTCCGTGACCCGGAACGGCTCTCAACTTAACTCGAACGTTGTATAGGTAATTATTATCAAAAACTTGATCTCAACAACACCTAGGTATTATTTTCAATACGTTTTTTTTATTATTACCTTCTATCTTCAATCCTGTAAGGTAAGGCACCATATAATTAACAACGGAATTGCTTTGCAATCAAGATTAAGCCGAGGAGATTGTACGTCTGTAAAAAATATTCGGTAAATTACATACAGCAGATGCACCGTGAAATAAATGCATCGCGGAAGTGCATTTAGAATCGTTGCAATAAAAAGATATTAAAATCGCTTTTATAAAATATAGAATTGGACGTTTACAAGGAAAGTAATAGTGAATGACCTCAAATATATCTCGATTTATTCGGTCATTCACATAATAATAAGATACAAAACTGTAGGTACTACAATGTATTGCAATTATTTGAGGGTTTTGTATTATGACGTTTTTCCTTATATTAAGCTTTATCCATTCTTATACCCCGGTAAAAGGGGTGATCTCCCTTTCTTCCTGGAGCTACAATCCTACGTGGGTATTGGCAGTGACGTCCCATGGGGGTAGGCAGATTGGGCGTCGCTTGGGGGCGGCAGTTATTCGAAGGGCGGAAAATCGAGGAGAGTCATTAGGTATATGTAGAAATAGCTACCTAAACTTAGTAATAACGGAAATATCTTTTATTCCGGATGTCACTTAAATTTATTTCGTTTGTAGAATAAATGTGGACAAAATACGTGTAGGCGTCGTGTAATTTTTTTTCGAAATACCTACCTACCCATTCAGTGAGGTCTAAGTTTTAAGATTTCAGGGGCTTAACTACAAAAACGCGTGTTTTGAGTTAGCCCCAGTTTGGATAATGCCAAAATCATATTTATTTGTGACACAAAGCTCTACGTCGTACATGTATATTATATCCGTTTACAAGATATATTTGAGTAAAATGCGCTTGATTTAATGAATAACATAGTAGAAAAATCTTTATTTATGTAGATAGGCCCCTATGATCCTAAAAACCCGCTAGGTCCAGGAAAAAAACGTATTCTACGTTAAATCAGGGTTTAATGGTTATGTTATAATAATGTTGTTTTAAGTTATAATATCGTTAACAATAATATCTATATGTATTTATCATTATTGCAAATAATAGGAATAACCGACACGTGTTAGTACTAACTCAATTATTAGTATATTTAATTTTATTGTTAGTAGGTAACAATTGCGGTTGTTATTCTGTTACGGGCCAATTGTTATAAGTACAGTTATTGTATAACCAATTGAAATGCAGCAACGTGATGGAAAACTACTGGCCATTTTGTTTTGCATACGTTAGGTAGTTGCATCAAATGTTTATAAACACATTAAAATTAAAATAATGCCAATAACAGCGCTTGATAAACTTCCAAGTTTACGAACAGTTTGATTTTACTTAATTTAATTTTACTTTCCTTCATGACTAGCGATTCCAATCCCGGGATCCCGGGATCCCGAACTATTTTCAATACCTATGAATCCCGGGATTAGTAAACACAATCCCGAAACTTTCGGGATTGATTTTTTTTATCAATTTTTATGGAAAATAAAATAAAAACGAAAAAATTCATAAAATACATGTTTGTTTAAATATAAGTACTACATAAATATGATTATATCAGCACACTGTGTTGCAAAATTAACTGAAGACAACAAGCAAATAATTCCAAGTCCATTTTTGTAGTGAACTGTTAATGCCATCTTGTGGAGAATTTCTTAACGTATATTTCTGTCTAAAAACATTTTCGGAAAAATAAATCTGGTCCCATAAAAACGTGTTTTTAATAAAGTGGTCAGGGAAAGATCATTCCATGTGCATGAATACTGGGTAATATGTATTGTATTTTTGTCAATTGAGTAAATTTTGAAATAAATGGTAATGTTTATTAATCATATTTTTATGTTAAATAATTATAAAAATCGTTTAAAAAATATAGTGAAAGATTAATTGTAACTATTCAGAGTTTGAAACATTAAAAATCGATTTACTCAAAATGATACAGATGTGACATAGAATGATATTTGCTTGTGTTCTTCAATTGTTTTGAATGAAAAATCAATTACTTGTATAAATATTTATTATTTTATTCCAATGTTGTCCGCAAAACATTGGTATAAATTATACTAGAATATAAACAATCGAAAAAAATGCCAATCCCAGGATCGTCAAATTATAATTCCGAAATCCCGGGATCACAATTTTGGCTCGGGATTGGATTCCCTATTCATGACTGTATATACACGAGATGATTAAAGACGGCATTAAACGTATCGTATAGGTACTGACTTCAAGAACAGATGCTTGCGACGCGGGCGCGCGAAAAAGGGTGAGTTCGGGTCTGGACCCCCCCCAGAAACGGAAAAAAAACGCAAATTATTTAGGTTAATGGAATACTATGTCTTCTTCTTCATTAGTACAGTATGAGTGTGGATCGTGACCCGGACGATTCGAATGTCGAACAGCCTTCTCCACGGACTGGCCCTACTCCTTTCGGCATTGCACCCGCGGCACTCATAAATTGGTGTAACTATCTGAGTCACCCGATGTTTTCTTTGATATCCCAACGCGGCATGTCGACAAGACAAGACAGTGCGGACGAAACAAACGGGTCATAATAATTATGACTGTTAAGCCACGCGCATTCAATAACCATTTGTAGATGCGACAGCGCGCAATAACTAGTAGGTTAACACACTTAATTATACCTGCAGGCCAAATGTGTATAGCTCGAATCAAAGAATGGAGTGTCTGGGTATGGGGAATGTACCCAGATAAGTATAATATTACGCGATTGAAGGGCTATTCAGTTGAAAATGTCCCTCTGAGGCGGACGAAACTAGTCCAGATTTATTTATTACTAAAAAAAATTGCGTTTTATTAAATTAATCAACAAACAATTAGAAATGTTTGAGAAGCTTAGTATTTTCCATAGCGACCGTATCAATATTACGTTAGGTACCGTTGTCGCTGGGTATAGCAAAATGAACTGCTGTACTACGTACATGGTAAAAAAAGTTGATTCGTATTAGATTAGACGTCACGTGTCGATACCAGATGACTGCATTGAGGTGGCGGTGTAAACGCACCATTATATTATGAAGAAAAAATAATTACAAGATAAAAAGAACTTTTTATTTACAACGTTTTAAAATTTTCTGTTGAATTATTATGCTCAAACTTGTACTTGATATGAAGTAAATGAAAAACAAACAAACAAAAAATATAGAATAGGTACTGAAATGTCATTTTGACATTTCTTTTTGATTTCCATAGTAACGCACGTATATATTAATAATTTAGTTGCTAGGACCACCTCCTTAGCAACCATTAATAGTCTTTTACTTTTTACGGATTTTTCTGAAATAACTTTCCATACAAAACGGAATTAACTGAAAATGATTAAAAGAATGCATTGGCATCGTGTTCTGATATATTCTAAAAGTTTCAAATGTCTAGCTAGTCAGGAAGTTAGTTAAAAATCGATTGCAATATTTGTACTGGACAAACAAGAATACGAGCTAGTAAAAACGTTGTAAAATACATATATACATACCTACAAACTTATCTGGAGAATGGCCAAAAATGGAACTACGAACTACCATAGGACGCCATATTAAAAATCGTCATTCGAATGTCAGATTTTGTCAGTTACAAGTCGTGATTGGGTAGTTTTCGACAGTGGCTCCTCCATCTCATTCTCCAGATAAGTTTGTAGGTCTGTACCTACATATCGAGGGCTTAGTGTCAAACAACACTATCTACAAAAGTGCAACTTTACAGGAGAGCCAAAAATCGTTATTTTAGATTCTTGTAACTCAACAAGGGAAATGTTTATTTAAAACCTAATGTTAATATTTTATAATTTATTGTGTATTGTACATTTATCTTGCTTATGATGATGTTAAAATTTATAGGGATAGTTTTTAAAAAATATGAAAACAAGGGTAACTTATGTAGTTAGCGTTAAACTTTACTGACGATTTAATAAGAAATTAGAAAAGATTGACATAACGTTGTTTGACTATCATGTAACCATATTTGTAAAATAACGTTATCTCAAAAAAAAAAAAACACTTTTTTGTAGATAACGTTGTCTGACTTTAAGCACTCGATATTATATTGTATATACATATAGGTACCTAACGACGGGTTGGCGCCTTTATATTTTTATATTTAAAACTGCTAAATGAAGAATGTAACGAGACTGTCATAATACTCATAATCAAGCTCGCACACAGAAAAATTGTTCGGGGGGTCCATTTTGAAAAAATATCTACTTATAATATTTTTTTTTCATTTTTAACCCAATGCTTACGGGCCGCACAAAATTGTGATTTTGCTAATTACTTTTCAAATGCAAATTAACACGTTAATTACAAAATTAATTAAAAGGGCCCGTAAGCATTGACTGCGGGAGGAGGTGGGGTTAACAAAATCTAGCAGATGCCACTGACTTTTACCTTTTGACATTTACCTCGCCCGCGGAGAACTGCAATTTTCCAGGTGCATTCCCCGTAGTCAGAACCTCGACACATGACTATGGGTGTTCACCTGAGAGTTACTGCGAGCTGTCGCGTCCACAAGTTGTTATAGAATGGGCTTAGTGATCAAAATAAGTATTAGTGTCCGTTTGTGTCGTTGGCGCTGTCTTGTCATTTAGACGTGCCGCATCCTGATATTAAAGCAAACATTAGATGCCCCGGATAGTTGGACCAATTTATTAGTGCCAAGTGTCTTCCAGTGGCCACAAGTCGTGCGTGTCGTAGAATACTGAGATGAGTGGGGTCAACCCGTCTATGGGCTGTACCGACAACCAAGTCATGAGGTCCTGACAAAGAATAAGAAGACGTAATATTCCATTTAACTAAATAATTTGTAATTTTTTACATGTTCGGTTTTTATTCTTTAAAAAATATTATGAGGACAAAAAAGGAAAGATCAAAAGTAAGCAGCGTATCAGAGGAGGACGCCACACTTTGTGACTTAAGAACCTTCATGATTGGTACAAGTGCAGCTCTATTGAACTGTTCTGGGTAGCAGATGATAAGGCTAAGATCGCCCTGATGGTGGCTGACCTGCGCTAGGGGAGGGCACGATAGGGAGATTAAAAAATTGAATGATTATTTAAATTTTACAAAAAAAACGCTCAACACAAAACAATGTTATAATCAGTGACGTCCCATGGGAGTAAGCAGATCATACGTTGCTAAGAGACAGCAAAATATGGCAGAAACTGCGAATATTGTATACCTCCGTTTTTGATTCTGTTAACATGAATATTTTTGGTCTACACGCTACAGATAAGTCTCTGTACCCAATATTCCAAAAAAACGAAAGACTTACACGGTTTTAAAACGCTGTGGTATCAAGCACACGAAAGTGAATAATCTAAAATTTTTTTATGTTTGGTTATTATGACAGGTATGCTAACTTCAATTTTTCAATTTTTTTTCAATTTCAATTTCAATTTCAATTTTAATTTATTTTACATATTGTGGACATTACAAATTATAAGTTTAAGACGTTCACAACATGACATTTAGAAACAAATAAATATTATTAAAAAAGTATTATGTAATATTGTAATTATGCAATATTAAGTTATTCTATAGTATAAATGTGTAAATACAAAAAATATGAAGTATATAGGTACAAGGAAGTACACCGGATGAGTTAAGCAGACCCTATTTTAAGAATTTATAAAATAACGTCCACCTATACTCATTCTCACGTAGATGGAATATATCAACATCCGAAGCAATTTGGTTGAACAGAGTTATTGCTCTACCAATTGGCATCACCAATGGCAGGTTAGTTCTGCTCCTCGGGAGAACAAACAACTGATGCTCCCGATTTCTAAGATAGTTATCAGGGACACACAAGTCAATATTACCAAGAATGGCAGAGTTCTCATTCACACCACGTATTAGTCTAAAAAAATGCGTGGCCAAATATTGATATCTTCTAGCACTTAAACTACAGTATGTTAGCATACCTAAGAGAAAGTCAGTTGGATAAAGCCACGGATAGTATCCATATAACCTCAAATAAAGGAGTCTCAAAAATTTCTTTTGAACTCGCTCCACCATAAGGTCATATTTCAACTGATGCGGGGCCCAAACAATCGACCCACTCTCAAGCCGGCTTCTCACTAAGGAATTATAAAGAATTTTTAATACAGTAACATCCGAAAATACCCGGGAAGTACGCAAGACGAAGCCCAACATTTGTAGCGCCTTTTTACAAATGATCAACACTATCAAAATAAATAATCGAAAACAATGTAACACACGTGAAAAATAAATCCTTCAAAATACCACAAAGGTCATGTTTTGGTTTACATAACGAATTACCAGCTAGTTGGAAAAAAAATGTTAAGATAAATGACTATTTTCCGTTAATGAAAACAGGTACGATGAGTAGGTTTCAGTGGCGTACTGTGACTTTTGAGATGGGGGATTGATGCTCTTTAAAACAAGTGGGGCGCATATAGAAAGTAGATATTTTGTAAAATAATATAAATATACACTACTGACTACAGCAATGTACTTATATTGGCAACTCTGCAATTTCAATAAAAAACGAATAAATAGAAAAATAAATAGTGTACACTAAACTTTGTCAGTCATACGTATTAGTTTTCATTAAAATATTAAAATAAGACTGCAAATTTACATATGGTGTTAGTTAGTTTTTAAAATTCAATTAAACCTTAAGCCATAAGAGACAATAGTCAGAAAATACTATTAAATTAAGCAATTGAATCATATATAACTTTCGATATATTATAGATAGAATATCATTTTTCATATATTATTGTTTGGTTTAGACAGGGCTTAATGAATTTAAAAAATGGACCAACAATATGTATTCTTAATCCAACGAAAACAAATAAGTCTGAATGAAAAAGTGTGTACAAATTTGTCGTATCGCCCAAAGTATTCCAAAACTATTATGGTTTGGTTCAGGCAGGGTTTGATTAATTTAAAAAAAATAGCCAATATCATCTGTTGATTGTAGTATTAGTTCAGTAAAAACAAATATGTGAGACTAACAAAGTTTATTGTGCACTATTTATTGCGGATCTTAACAGCCTACCTCCACCTAGCTACTGGCATACATAGAAAGTATTATTTTCAATAATATGTTATATAGAATATATTATTAATTAATTTCCAAGACTAAAAAAAAGGATTTTAATTTTAATTATTTATTGTAAGTCTGATCCAATATATGATCCGATGAATATTTAAAAAATTTAGGGGTGTACTGCATTCCACAGCACCTACGGACGGCACGCCCTTGGCTTTAGGTATGGTGACTATGGTAGATTGCATAGCAGATTACAGGTAATATTTAACAGTTCATAGAAATTGTGTGCTTTATAGAAGAAAACATGTCTGCACCTTGATTATATTTTTTATTACCATGTCTGATCCTAATTAGATCAAATGGCCCTCCACAGAGTGGAGGTTGTATTAACAGATTTATTTATAACCTGGACACTAATTCAATGTTCTACAGGTAAACTCTCAGATTAAGAAGAAGAGGATCTTCACTGACCTAACCTAACCTAACCTAACCCTTGGGTAAACTCGGCATTAACACATGGTATGATCCAGGGAACTCAGAAATAATGGGAACTGAAATACCTAACGGGTAAGGAGTAGCAGGTAACCGATCTCGAGTAAGGAAAAATCGGGATAAGCTTAAACAAGTGTCGAGAATACGTCATACGTTGAATACTGACAACTGTTCTCGGTGTATGCATTGATGCTCATTTAATATTGGTGTATTACACACTATCGCACATGCATAATGCGTGTTTAATTTACATAGGACACTCGCACATTCAAAACCCTGCATCAAAGTGTAGTGTATTGAATAATGCCTGTCGGTATTCTAATTATTATCTGTTCTGTGGTATGATGGGACAAGTAAAAAAATCAAAACATCCTTCATTCATTTGGCAACCTATGTCGATCCCTGTATCTATTTACACGTTGAAAATAATAATATAGGGGTTGTATCCAGCTGCAGGATTTTAATCCGACCCCTGTACACAGTCATTTTAATTTAACACTTATGTCATAAACATGTTATGAACTTATATAAAACTATACAATTATTTAATTGATGATAATAATACTTATAAAAAAGTAGCAATCAGCTGTTTTTTATATATTATGATAAGGTCATTGACATTAAATTCATTACTGTATCGATAAGAATAAAACACCAATGATCTTGAATAATGAAACCACATGATGTACAAGGTCATCTGTCATCAGTAGGTTTAACTAATCTATTTTCATGCTAATAGAATTATTAAAACCATTAATTGAATAGATTACAGAGCTTGGATTGAGTTCAGAGTCAGGGTCATTTCCTGATCTAAGTACCATAATTTATTGAATAACTAAAACAGAAATGATCCATCTAGTGACAAATTTCAGTAGTACAGTTTTATCAAATACTCAAACCTTAAAGTTGGTAAATATTAATTAATATTCACCACTCATAGATGTCAGTGCATGTAATAATAAATAAAAATCATCAAAGATTATTATTATAATA
Source organism: Rhyacophila brunnea (assembly GCF_057557595.1). NCBI lineage: Eukaryota > Metazoa > Arthropoda > Insecta > Trichoptera > Rhyacophilidae > Rhyacophila > Rhyacophila brunnea. The sequence continues at coordinate 12,289,575 of NW_028232893.1, read as the reverse complement.
ATAATGTCTAGGTATGTACAATATTATAATTAATGGTGGTAATTATTAAAATGATAAAATAATCAAGGAATTTATTGATTGAGTTTTATGTTTTAAACCGAATTATTAAATCACTAGGACTAGGGCATGAGACGAAGTGTAAAAGAAACAGAGAGGTGAACAGATGACAAAATAAAACAAGTGAAACTATTCATATTCAAATGACTAAATTAAAATAAATACTATGTCTTCTAATGTCAAAAGTCCGAGGACAATGAATCGTTTGATTTGTCTATGCTCTGTTACTGGCCAACAAACGATCAACGAACGAGTGGTAACAATGTTGAGTTGTCAAAAGTCAAAAGTTGCGATTATTGTAATTGTCTTCTGATAATCCTAAAATGTTGTATTATTTACATGTAGATTTGCATAAAATAATATAGCAGAGAAAACGACACAAGTTTTACGTTATCTTTTGAGAATCTCATAAATTCAAATTTTAAAAATATTGAAATTCTCTCATTTTCTAATATGTAAATTAACAAATTAATCAATAAAAATGTTTAGAATAATTATACAGAGTCAGGACTACGTGTAATGTAACATGTAATTTAGGTAACGCAAATTGTATGGACGGCACACGATCTCCACGCTAATCCTGTTGTTGTTCAAATTATCGAGCACTGCGAGCGCATTTGTGTTTGTGTCAAAAACCGACAGCAGATGAAGCAGCATGAATGTCGCTGCGAGCATTACATGTAAGGATCGTAGTTACGTATGGATGACGAATTCGCGTTACATTGCACGTTACATTACACGTGTGTGAACGCAGCCTAACATGGTTTTTTCGGTCCGAATGATTGATAGACAAATTCTGGCAACTCAGAGAATAAAATATTAGACATATTTGAAATCCAACGACATGGTCTGCAGAATTGGGGTGCTCCACAGGAAAAAAACTCCTATGACTGTAAATCATCTGACTTTAGTGCCAATGGAGCACAGGCTTAATACATATTATATACTGATAAAATGTTGACATTCATGAAAAATATTGTACCTATAGATTTCACTGTGCAAAAAAATTAATATAAAGATATGTAATAATATTATTTAGTGAATATATTAATAAACTCTATAATTTAAAAGTATAACAATGAAAACTCACCCAATATCGCTCTCAGGTGTCCCTCCAAGGTCTGCAGGATGGTCATCTTGATTTCCTTGACCGTTTTTCCAAGGAACTGTTCGGATGCAGTGCCTAGGAGCTCGTCGGCTTTCATGATCTTGCACTGTGCAACTCCAGTCACGGTTAGGGGGACTCCTTGGGCTGTCTCCACGCTCTCGCACATCGGGTTTAAGGTCATCACCTGATGAGGAAACCGAAATAAAATTAGTCACACTGAAAGCGTGACTATTTCATTCACATGTTACTTTATGACTTTATGATTTATCGACGGTTTATCAAATATGACTACAAACATTAAACATTTGAGTTCAGATTGGAAGTCTACAAAATGGCAATTCTGTGTAGAATTACAATAATTGAGGAAAGGGGTTGGATTTTTTAATTTTGAGTAATGGGGACCAATTTGGATGTATGTTAATGTTTTTATTTATTGCTCACGAAGTGAGCGAAACAACTGTCATAAAATAATTCCATTTCTAAGTGATTATTGATTCCAATTATTTATGTAAGTGTGACTACGCATTGGACCCTTAGAGTCTTTATCTTATTCTCTCCTTTCTCGGTGTTACATGCTAGAACGGGATTTGGGTTAGTCCATTGGCTACTTTCAATCATCAATGTTTATTTGTCTTAAAACTATTAGGTATCGTATTTCTTAGGCTAAACAATCCGGTGAAGATCTTGGAAGCCCCATTTCTTAACAGATGTTTATGAGGGATTGATTTTAGATGCTTTGGATCAAAAAAATATTCTTAAAACTATTATATGAATTTACCAGATGTCGGATTCGGGCCCGTGGCTCACGATTACATTAGCAAACGCTTCATCAGTAGTCCATCGCATTTTATTGTAAGATTAATCAACAGTGTTCAGCTCAGAAGGCATCATTCTCTAGAAGCCCTCTGGTGTCTGGTATATTCAATGGTAAATGTATTACAAATATTGAGGATTTAAGAACAAACCTCAAGCGAGAGCCTCTGGACATCGGTGACGAGCCACCATGCCCACGCATAACCTCCGACTATCGTCCTCTTGTTTGTGGAACCGCAACATCCTCCTGCAATCGAAAAAAAGAGCATGGTCAGTAAATTGAATAAAAAAAAGAATATGAGAGATTTTAGTCAATGATCGATAGGACAAACCGGTTCATTCTAACACTGGATCAGTTGGCTATGCAGAAAATTGAGTAACAACAAACAAAAAAATAAAAAAAAATCGGGTACTTGATGGAATTTGAATTTAAATTCTAATAGATATGCATATTGAATGTATTATTAGTGATTAGGTATATAATGATCTATTAGGTAAGGTTTTATATAAACACTTAACTATTGATAATTTGTTGGTTATATTTTTTTATTGTGATCCTTGACTTAATAGGTACATGATAAAATTTTTAACTACTTTATGGTATTATTTTTATTATATACGTTAGAATTATATGTATTCGATGTCAGTGTGTTTTTACCATTGGTGAGTGCGCATAGTGCCTGAAGATGGCGAAAGGCGAAACCCGGGTCGCAAAAAACGACTCAAATTGAATATTAAATAACTTAAATACCTTCATTAGAAAAAAACAAATTGTTCGAACCAGCCTTTATGTGAAATGTAACTAGGGGCATCGCGATAGAATACATACGAAGCATACAATTGAATATAGTATACATACTAATAATTATTAGTCGTAGTGATCGAGAATTCTCGAGAAAGAATCAGAAAAGGTCAATCTCAAATCTCGAGAAATTAATCATCAAAAATTTCGAGAATTCGAGAAATTTTAGGGAAAAAATAAGTGAATTGAAGAAATAGTATTTTAAAAAAAAATAAGGCATAAAAAAGTACTTTCTGAATCTGAAGAAAAAATCTAGAGAATTCTCGAGAAAACTCAAACTCTTAAATTCGAGAATCTCAATAAATGTAAAATGTCGAGAAGTCACAAGCTCTACTAATAATATACATTGTAAAATGAATGAATTAATTAATACGGATCCAAAAACACTAAGAAGGAAAATACATAAATTTTAAAAACAGTCTTTAAATGTGATTTACAATAAGTTTTCTCGAATGTGTTAAGAGATTTTTTAAGTCTTCGCCACTAGAATCTGTTTACTGTCTGTTACAATATTACGTATTGCAAATCCAGTATAGTTTTTTTCCACAATAAAATTATCGAGAGTTAAGGATGCCGCCCTCCGTCAATGAATTTACGTCATCGAACAAACAATGACGCGTCCAGAAGAAATCGATTCATTTCTCAAAAGTAATGCGAGTGAGGTGAATACTCAGTAATTTTTTATTTCACCATTTTACTCTAAACTAAAACATCGAGCGACAAGTCTTATAGTAATTTTAAACAGGTTAACAAAAATTTCTCGACGGCATACGTTACCCAAGTCAGGTATGCCAGGTGACACGTGCAAACCGGAGGTAGATTGTGAAGAATTATTATTTTCTTATAGTTATAGTTACGGCATACATTCATTTCAGGGTTTATTTAGATAGTAATTGATTAAACCAAAAAAATTGACTATGAATAGAAGGAACCTTTTACGCACAGCAGATTAATAATTATTAATATAATTCAAATAGGCTAGATTAGCCCCTAGACCGTAATACACTACATTTTGAAGAAGTGCTTTGAATGCGTGAGTGACAAAAATGAAACACACGTTATATACATCCAATAGAATGTATTGCAATCTTCAAATACACAAATATTGAGTAAGCGTCAGTACATAAACCGAGAGTAGTTGTCAGAACGAAGGACAAGCTTAAAAAGACGTATTTTTGACATGTGTTTATCTTATATTCTTCCACACTCGAGATCCGTTCTCTGTCAATTGCTTCCACAACAGTTAGGTATTTCAGTTACCATTAATCCTGTATTTCCCCTGCTTATACGTTATTTTTATTATGTATGATTATTAACATGCCCAACGAAGGTCAAAATGGAGTTTTTATGGCATTTTCAAAGCATTAGCCCCAACATTCCTTAAACGTTGTAGATAATCTATTTATATAATTTTGAAGCCTTATTTTATTATCCTTTATATTTATTTTAAACATTTGATGACTGCATAAAGTATTTTTATTACATAAGATATGTATTATTCTTTTAAACCTCTCGATCCAATGTTTTAGAATATAGTAATATTTCAATACATCTATGTGCAGTGGTGTTGAAATTTACTAATTCTTAAACGCATTTATAAAACTATTAGTAAAATTTATGTTGACATTATTATAGTAAATTAGGTATTTACGATAAAAAATTATATTTATAATCTCTGTGATCCCAAATTTGACAAGAATAAGGCATTTTATTATTCAAAAAATGGGCAAGATCACCACATTTGAAGATAATTCTAGAGATACTGATTATAAGCTATGTCTTTGACCATTCAAATGCGATAAAACATCCTACGAATAATGATTGTTTTATAATAATTTATGATTTTTTAACATGTGGTCCATAATATCTGGTCTACTAGTTAATATAAAAAGGTCGTGTCAAAGTTGTTTGTGTTAATAAATTTGCTCTATGACTGATCCGACTCATATTTCACATTTATTTCATCAAGGCTGTCGAAGACATAAATCATATATATTTATAATTTTAAATTTTTATTTATAATATATATTATTTAAGTTTTGTGCATCTAATGCCGGGTCCACACTGGCAACAAGTTAATTTGCTGGCAACCTCGTTAGATTTTACGATAATTATGATGATTATCGTAAAATTTCTTAAGCAATTATGGTAAGTATCGTAAAATTTAATGAGGTTGCCAGCAACTTGTTGCCAGTGTGGAAATGGCTTAATATCCACTGTGGTTCACGTAGTGGCATGGACCTGGGGTTAGCTAATTCAGGAAGTCAACACCCATGATGGAATTTTTTCCAGTTTTGGTTGCATTATATTCCAAAACTCTTCTGTAAAAATCGTTTCCGAGTTTATAAATGGAAATTTCTCGGTGTACATAGTAAACAAACCTACGAATAAAAAAAGACAAAAAGGAACATGCTGATTCATGGCAGTAAAATCTGGTAATCAAATTCGCCATTTTGAAAAGCGACGATTTTGCGTAAACAAATATCACGTGGTCTGTACGTGTGCGGCAAACTTCGAATGTGTTTGTAATTTTGTGCAAAGTGCGAATGTAATGTTTTCAAATAATTGATATGGATTAATTATACCATCGTATTATTTTCTCGAAATCATAAACATACTATAATAGTATTTGAGTATCAACCTATGTTCAATTTGAATTGGGTTATAATAATAATATAGCCGTATATATATCAATAGTATGTTTGCTACAAAATCCACCCAAGTTATCAGTACGTACTTGCACAGGTTTGATTAAAAACTATGATGAAATTAACATTTTAAAAATATGAATGCTTAATATATGCTTTATAACTCATTGAAGTGTGACATCTCTTCGGCTCACAAATCATATCTAACGTCGATTGGTCGAAATATTGTCTCAGATCCTAATTGTTTTTGGAAATATATTCATTCGCTTAATTCCAGTAGTACTACAAAAGACAATGCCATGATGACGTTGAATAATGATCCTATAGAGAACCATGTTATATCTGATGCATTTGCTAAGCATTTTGAATCACTTTATAGCTCAATAGAACCGCTACTTGACCCCGATTCTGCTGGTCCTTCGTCTGCAACGCAAGATATTCAAATCTCAGCTTTTGACGAGAAAGATATGGAATATGGGTTTTCAAATTTGTCTCCCAAAAGTTCATTTGGTCCAGATGGCTTGCCACCTTATGTGGTTAAGGGCTGTTACGAACATATATCCTTTCCGCTTAAACATATATTTAATTTAATCATAGCATCCAGCACTTTTCCTGATGCATGGAAAATAACCCGCCTAAGGCCGCTTCATAAAAAGGGATCTAGATCAGAGATCTCTAACTATAGGCCAATAGCAGTTCTTTCGGCTCCATGTAAATTATTTGAATCGATATTACATATAAACATCAACCGTCAAATAGACTCTCGCCTCTCCGATTCGCAGCATGGTTTTCGGCTTAGGCGGTCCACAGTAACAAATCTTATAGTGTATAATAATTTTATTTCAAATTCTATGGATAAGTCAATTCAAGTTGATTCTGTGTACACAGATATTTCCAAGGCATTTGATCGTGTTGATCACGATACTTTATTACAAAAACTTTGTACATTTGGCGCGTCATATAGTATAATATGTTTTTTTGCTTCTTATTTGAAAAATCGCCGTCAATTTGTTGATTACCATGGGAATGAATCGCGGATTTTTAGAACAAACTCTGGTGTTCCTCAAGGTTCAAATCTTGGCCCAATTTTGTTTTTAATATTTTTTGATGATATTGTCAAAGTTATAACCAATTCTTCTTGTTTGCTATTCGCAGATGATCTTAAACTTTTTCGAACTATTGAAACCCCATTATGCTGTGCGATGTTGCAGTCTGACCTAGATGCTATCTCGCAATGGTCTATCTTAAATAAACTTGAATTCGCTACCTCCAAATGTAATATTATTTCATTCAATCGTTCAAGGCACACCTTATTGTTCCCATACACATTGTCTGGTATAATATTGAGTAGGGTAACGGAGATAAAAGATTTGGGAGTATTGTATGATACAAAGTTCACTTTCAATCAGCATATTCTTAACATCAGTACTAGATCTAGCAAAATGCTTGGTTTTGTTATGAGGGTTTCAAAATCATTCGAAAACGTCCGAGTGCTACGTACATTATACGTATCATTTGTGTTGAGTATTCTTGAATATGCCAGCATTATTTGGAGTCCTAATAGGTTCATGCACACAATTAAGCTGGATCGAGTCCACAATAGATTTCTTAGATTTCTCTACTTAAGAACATACGGGTTCTTTCCTTATGATAATGACAATAAAATGAATTTCCCGACTCGTTTTCTTCTGGGTATGCTATCAATGCAATCCCTGTCTACCCGAAGAGTGATTGTTCTTTTAAAGCATTTCTTTTTACTTCTTCGTGGGTTCATTTACAATCCGCATATACTGGCAAATATTAATTTTCATGTTCCCACCAATATCACTCGCAGCTCCACGGTCTTCAAGATACCTCGTCGCAGGACAGATGTTATGTTTCATGATGCTGTGTATCGTGCAATTAGCTTATTTGATGGCACCATAAAGGTTGATTTGTTTTTTATTAATTATATAATGTTTGTAGACGTTTTAAATAGGATAAATTTATAATTGTATATATTATCATATTTCTTTAATATTTACACATGCTGTCTTTTCCACTTTCTTGTCATATTAGTTGTTATTTGTAATTAAGATATTTTTATATATTTGTATGTATTATGTATTATGGCGCATTGGCCAAAAGCTGTAATGCCGTAATACTCTTTTTTATAAATAAATAAATAAATAAATATTATTTTGACAGCCCTGTTTTCTGATCGGCTTTACATCTCGCAGGTGTTCATTAAAAAAATAATAATGCTCCGCGGCAGAAATTATCAGTAATAATAATAATGTTTCTTGAAATAAAATCTCCGATGATTAGTGATTTTTGCGAAAAGATCGATTTAAATTAACGTAGTTACGACGCCGAGGTCCTTTTTATACTGAATTATATTTGAACGTCGAGCTCTTCAGCGGCCCCTTAAGAATCAGGTTGAATTTTTTTGAAATACGCCATTCCTATTGGCATTTTCCAGTGGTTAAGCTACAACATACGGCTGTAGTATGTAATATGTTGATAAACGATAACTGAAGTAGGGAGTAAGATCATGTTAACGCGCGTGTTTGAACATGCGCGGGAATATTCGCTGCGTGTGAAACGGTAGTTAAAGTGTCTCAAAGAAAATAGAGCACAATATACCGCGTCACGTATTGTATAATGATAGAGGAGACACAGTTTGTTCTGAATCGAAATATTTTGTGAGATTTTATTGATTTTTTTTGCAATATTTTGAAAGTGTTCGTCGATAATTTCGGTGTTATACTTTTACTGCTTCCTCTGAGTGAATGAAAGTATGCGCTTAATCGAGAATGAAAGAAATGTTGCGGTTGAATTACAATTATAGGAATAAAAAATGTTATCTCTTGCATCGCTCTGTCCGCCGGTTTGTATAATAATGCAAGTGGAATACTTACATTTAAATGGCCGATTCGAATAGAAGAAGAAGAAAAAAAAAACAACAACGGAATAATCTAGAGATAGCTCTTTCACCGGATAGTAATAGACAATAATTTGTAAGAAATCGACAACCGGTTAATTAACTCAATAAAAATGTTTAGTAACCATAAACTTGTAAACAAAATTAATGGGAATAAATGCTGAATAATATTGCCTAATATAAAACAATTTTGTAACAAACTCAGACTGGGGTACACACCAAAAGCCAACTATATTCAGGCTACGGCACCAAGCTGCGAATTTCGATCGTAGTATGTATACTATTTGTAGAAAATGATGATTGTTTTATATTGAGAAAATAATTAATATAAACGAAATATGCTATACAAAAACCTACATTAAATTTACAAAAAAAAACAGGATACCGGAGACGACAACCGGTTATTTACAGTGACGTCCCTAGACAAAATGCCGCCCCTAGGCAGTGCCAAAATGCCGTCACATTTTTTTATACAGTACTTTTTATCATCCTTTCATTACTCAAATATCTAAGAAATGTGTTGTATGGATACATTACTAAGGCTGCAGACACACGGCATTGCAATAGACGTGCGTAGACGCAGGTCTTATTTGATTCCAATTGCATCCGATTAGAATTACCGGTTAGATTTTTTGTATCTAATTGGTGATTCTAATCGGATGTAATTGGAATCAAATAAGACCTGCGTCGACGCACGTCAACGGCAATGCCGTGTGTCTGTACCCTAACACGATATATAGCACTAAATATAATTTAAATGCCATCTCTGCTTCAATAGACAATATTACGAGTCCACGGTTTCAGATACATTAAAAAAAAACACCTGACAACTTCCAAAACTGGGAGTGTTTTGGTGAACTTTTTAGACAACATTAAATATTACCTACCTATAATTCAAATATAATTCGCAAATCTGCACGTGTCATTGCTGTTCACCAAGGACGTGACGTCCAAGGACTACGGAAGTAAACTAGACATCGCGAACCCGACAAAAAATTAAAGTCCTATAAAAACTTTTATAGTAATTACTTAATACATTTTGTTTCCAACCAGTGGGTTGAATTTTTTAATGGAAAGTTTCCGTTATTACTAAGTTTAGGTACCTAGTTATTTATATATGCCCAATGATTCTCCTCGATTTGCCGCCCTTTGTGTAACTGCCGCCTCAAGCGACGCTCATTCTGCCCACCCCCACGGAACGTCACTGGTTATTTAACTCCATAAATGTTGAGTAAACATAAACTTGCCAACAAAAGTAGTGGGAATAAATGCTGGAGAGGATTGCCTAAAATACTGGAGTGCACATCAAAGGCCCACTATTTATATACAGGCTGCGGCACGAATCTGCAATTTTACATCGTAGTTCTAGTTATTGTTCACACTGTTTGTAGAAAATGATGATAGTTTCAACTCAGTCAAAGCTAACGTGAGAGTGTGGTGAGTGGTGACCTCTCACTTTGAGACTTTACCTGTCGTAAAAACTGCTGATGCTTCACATCGAAACGTAGGGCAACGTTATAAACTTGATTAAGAGGTGCGAGGTGGGTTGGTTTCGAGAGATCTTTGTTTGCGTAGTTTCATATTGAAAAAAAATAATGGTAATATGTTAATTAATATGATTGACACTAGTATCTATCTTTCTAAAAACCATACGTTTCAAGTTTAAGTTTAAACGGTCGCGAATCAGTTTCTGACAATAATTAATGGATCATAGGGTATCAGCGTCGGAATCATGCAGCGGAAAGATAGTTGCGACTCAATATCTAAAATCTGGTTAAAGCAGACAACAATCACAAGAGAAGAAATCTTTGTATTGTAAAATATTTGATATCACGTAAGGTGGTGATGATAATTATTTATTGATTATGGTTTCCGATGTCTGTCCGCGACAGAGAAAGACAGAAACACTATCCTCGGAGTGAAAATGATGTTGACGGTCAAGGCTCTCGAAGAACTGTGTCAGCCGCAGTAGAGGCCGTACGATACGACTTGACTAACGTCAACCCACCTCTTCATGATCATACGGAACCGTTATAATCTATTTATATTTATACAAGAGCAGCGAAAATTTTATAATAATTAATGTGACAGCATTTCGGGATATTTGTTTTTAAATAGCGGCAACACTTTTTGATTTGGGAATAATTTGTGAGTGGATATAAATTTAATATAGTGTGGTATTATTTTTAAAATAAGAATTGAGATGAATAAACAGTGGTGTTATTAAATTTGGTGTGTCAATATTGGATTAAACACAAAATCTCGTAAGTAATTATTCCAAATTTGAATATTTTGTGTGTCAAAAGAATCTAGAGAATATTAATGTTCTATATTTGAATATTTTCGTATGTTGTGCGGGTGATTTGATAAAACAATAAAAAAACAAGAAAATAAAGTGATGCAGGGTTTGCATGTGAAACGGTCAAAATAAGTATTAACATAAATATTATGTTGAATAGTTTTATGGTTTTGAAAAGACTGACAAATCATTCGAATTGATTAGGAGCGTATTTGAGTACCTTGGTATCAAAGCGGGACAACCGCCACCTCCCACTAAATTCATGTGTTAATTGATTATGGTAGTGCAAGTGATGTTCTTTTCAAAAAATCCACCAAAAGTATCAAAAACGGTAGTTTTCATAGAGATTTTTTAGTTTGAAGTTGGTATGTTATATGAAAAACGGACACTTTTCACACATGTTTGTGAGTCTCCTGTAAAATTTTGTAAATGGCTTATGTCCCACTTTGATACCAAGGTACTCATTTATGTTCGTGTTTTTTCACCTTTTCGAGAATTTTCATTATCTTTTGAACCGACAATGTTTTCCTTTTGTGAGCTTCCACAGAAAAATAAATTTAAACAATCGCGTTGTGGAATGTTGGTATCAGGCACTGCATTCATGGCGTCTATAAATAGAACGCACACATGCGTCTGGAATTTATTTTAACGGTGTCATAAATTTTTTATTTGAATACAAACGTACTTTTAATTGAATTTTAAATATTTCCGACGTAAATTGTGGGAAAACAAAACGTAAAACCGGAAATTAAATGAAAGTACTAAAATTGAAATAGGACTGCAGAAACTATACACAAAAAAGCGGGAAAACGTGAATTCTGAGCAAGGAAAATCGGGAGTTCCTCTTATTTCCTCTTATGTCTTCAGATAAGCGTGTATATTAATTCACTGTATTTTGTTAACCTATTTAAATTACAATATTTAGCAACAAAAACGGATTTGTTTATAATTATAATATGTATATGTGCGGGTATGTTATATTGTGTACGACTTGTTGTTACAAAAGTGAAAATGAGATTCATAGAAAGTATATTAATTGATTGAATTTAAAACAATGGGCAACTAATAAGACGCGGTCTCATATAAATAATATTTAAAAACGTATCATACAAATATTGGGAATTAAAGAAAGTATTAAATTGGTGATGAATTCCCAATTTCTAATATAAAACAATGCAACGCTAACTAGATTATACAATAGACAATTAAGAGTAATAAGCATGTCCGTATATTAAATAAAAAAATTACTGCAGTCAATATTGCCATATTAAAAATGTTAATTTTCCTTTTAGTATTCGAGATTCCTAATTCAAAATTTTGATAATAAAAAGTGAAAATACATAGACATTGGTCTTAGACCATAAATTTTCAATGTTCGTAATATGGCGTGCAATATTTATTATTAAATCAAGTTTATTGTATTAATAATTCAAAAATATTGTTTTCGTTTTATTGTGTTTTTAATAAGCGTTAAATTTAATAGTTTACGGCCAGCAGAGCGTCAATAATTGAACGATTTTCAACAGTTAGTTTAACCCGATTGCGAACAATGCGGGGTAAAATTGAAAAAACCTCAAATGAGCGTGCGAATTTCAATGTAGCAATTCGATTATAATATTTAACACATTAATTAACATTACAAATTATTATTTCAATACGTTCACAACATGATATCGATATTTAGAACAACTTACATACTAGGAAGGACTACACTTAGTTAGTTAAACACACTATTTTAAGACATTATAAAACAAAGTCCATAAAATTGCTACCCCCCGAAAATGGATATTAGATTATCACGTAGATGTCCGTAAACAGTAAGCTATTCGACTCCCAATTGGCGTCGTCAAAGTTAAATTAGTTAAACACCTTAAAAAGACAAAAAACTGATGCTACTGAAGACCTGAACAAAAACGAATCATAAGTGCGAGTGAGAAAGCATTCGGCACTGTTATATCTCCGCAATATGCGTTAGAGTAAGATTGAATTTCTAGGGCTAAATTAAATATTTTTTGTACACGTCGCTGTTAAATATTGATTCATTTCAAAACTGCCAGCAGGTGTTGATGAAATATATTGTTTTGTGTTAAATATAAAGTTAGTGGTAATTTATTTTTAGTTAATTTAGTACACGATATGGTTAATGATGGTGGGTTTAACTTTAGTAGCCATACTGAGAAACAACATGATGGTATAATGTTTCATAGCTGAGTTAATAAAAATAAAATTTAGGTTCTACTGTCCGTTATACGCAAGAAACACGGCTTCATTTTGCCGAACAATAGCCACTTTCTTTATATTATTACTATGAAAATGCTACCGATTGTATTATAAATCACATGATTTAAGTCTACCATCCACCACGTCTCCACATCCTTTCAAGCGTATAGCATCATAGCGTAACGTATGACATCGTATAATTGATCAAAATTTAACTTAACAAATATAAAACATTGAATTTTCAATATTACGTGTATATACGTGATCACGTGAATTAAAAAAAAATTAGATTCATACTATCACTGTTGGAACATAACGTCTCTGTTCTGGCAGAACACACTAACCGGAGAATACTAGTTTTAAGTAATTTGACTTTGAAGTAAGTTGTTAAAAAGTTTGAAATAATGGTCTATCATGTGAGTTTATTAAGTAATCGTAAAAAGTATGACTTTAAAATAAAGACTGTTTATTTATTAAGAAGGTTTCCAGACGGTAAAGTTTGAAATAAGGAACATTTTGGTACTAACTCAATATGTCATTTTTTCGAATTAGTGTCTTCTGCCAAAACAGTGACGAATATCTCATTTAAAAATTTCATTAGTCACGGACGGGTTGTTGGATAAAATCATTATGCAAAAAGGTGTAACTCAAAATAACGGATATTCACCGCTAGTCTGGTAAGGATTAGTTCAGCACGATGAATTTCTTGATGACACAGATTTAACTATGTTTGTATAGTCATTCACCAGCTTTCGGTATGACGTTATTATTAGCAATCACAATGATAGGATGGTCCATCAATCCATAAGCATATCGATGTAGATATTAGGGATTGCAATACCGATATTTCAAAACCGGTATTCAATTATCAATCGATACCGAAATACCGGTTTCAAAAATAAAGAATATCAGTATTTTCGGTATTAAGAAAGCATACACGTTTATGTGGTTCGAAAATGAATTTAATGTTATTTTTTCATTACTTACTACATACTTTATTGTATATTAAATTTAATGTATACCTATATTTTATGCCGCCAAAAAATAAATATATTGACCGAAACCAACAAAATTTAAATGGTATTAAAACAAACTCCCGCAAATTGTCACGATGAATTATTAACATATTTCGAAGAAAAAAATATTCGCGGCGAGTATTTCCAATTTATTCTATAACTACTATTGATGCAACGTTGATAGTATATTCAACAAACGTTGAATTTGAGAGAGATTTTCATGTACCCGGACTTATAGTATTTGTAAAAATTAGCAGTTCTAAAATATTATGATACTAATAAAAATCAACATAATAAATGTAAGTAGGTATTTTAGGTTGCTATAAAATAGTGTTTAAATAAATTTCAATAGTTATATTTTTTTAATAATAGGTACTTTTTCTATAGGTAATATGTTTTGACGAGTACCGGTATTCAATAAAAAAAATACCGAAATACCGGTATTGATATATTCATTCGGTATAGCAAACCCTAGTATGTATACATTTAATGATAAATATTTGAATCGTTGGAAGCATTCTCGTTCTCTCGATGCTAAGGATCGTCCCCATCTTGAGATGCAGTGATCTTGTAAGCGACACTCTACACCCTTCCGGTCATCTGCTTCTCTCAAGGCAAAGTGAAGGCTACTTCAAGTAAGCTACTTCACTTTGTCGCTCCAGCACGCTAACGCTATTCCTTGGAGACTACCCAAAACCAAAACCTGGTCCGCGCCAAATATGTTCAAAAAGCTGCAGAATGGGTCAACAGCCATTCCTTTATATGGAGACTATGTATGTGGCAGGTTCCTCCTGTGCTCTGTCCAAGAAATACAAAACATTCGGCGAACACACCACATTTTGAAGGTACCGATTGTCTTCTGCTCCCTTACTTTCAGGGTTCATGAGTCGACACCGTAAAAAAATATGGAGAACACTAATAATTAATTAATATGATTGCATAAGTATAATTTTCGTAGCAATTGTGATTCTTGTATCCATCCCCGTAGTGGTAAGATGTGTCATCGATTTTGTCAGTTTTGCAACCGTCTTTTTTATTAATGTTCGATCCCAGATATACAAACAATTCCACTTTTTCTATATTTCAGGGTTTATTTACTTCGGGTAGAAGTTAGTATGATCAATAACCATTAACTCTGTCTTATTTCTGTTAATCCCTTCCTTCCTCTACCGAATGTAACAGGTTTGTGAGTTCTCTTTCATCTGGAGCCATTAATGTAGTATCATCTGGGAATCTCGTCATTTATTTTATAACCACTAGAGAATGCAATCCCGAGCCAAAATTTTGATCCCGGGATTACAATTTGGCGATTCCGGAACTGGTCCTGGAACTTGTTTGGTCATAATACGCAAACTATTATAGGGAAAAGACACATAATTGGAAAACTTTGGTCAAAATGAAGTTCATAGAGGACGAGCAAAAGCTTCATCATGATGTACAGATCAAATCAAGAGTGCCACGGTTTTCCCCTGACGCAATACAGGACGAGCAAATACACGAAAATGGTTGTCAGACTACTAAATCATATGGGTCAAAGCTATGAGATCGGGATGAAAAAGAAGACGTCAGATAATTACAATGACACATAGTTGTAAGACACAATGACCAATAATTCTTTTTGAAACTTTCTTTTGTCAAAATAACAACGTTATAGATGCAATGTCAAAACTTTTACATAACGTTTTATTGCGCATATCGTCGTTGAAACTAGAAAATTGTGTAACTCCGTTTTAATCGAAAATTGACTTTGAATGCCATCTAGTGGCCGTTGATAATATCTATCCGTCTTGCAAATTTTGTAATTCCAGAAAAATTGTATCATTGTTAAATCATGGATGATTTCACTCCAAAACCATACATTTGTATAGGAAACCATAATGTTTTTTGTCTCTCCTGTAAAGTAGTGTTTTTGGAGTTACACAATTTTCTAGTTTCAACGACGATATGTATAGTTCTCAGAGCTGTACTTAGTCTGAATCATTTTAAATCCGTGTTAGTCATAAAAAGAAAGTGGAAAATTGTAATATTATTAATTAATATATAAATATACTTATAACGTAATCAGCTGAGTGGGCAAGTTTTTGCGATGTTATTGTATAACGTGGTTCTTATTTAGATGACACTAAATCTCATTACGGTAACGTGCCGACTTATGGAGTCGTAGGTCTCGGGCATGCATCCCGGCAATGACAAATTAACATGTTGTTTGATCTCAGAGGACGCACTCAATAGATTAAGCAAGTGACTAAAATTCATTTCTTGTAGAGCCAAATAAAAAAAGATCTCACTATGGAGTATTGATCTACACAACAGCTTTCCTCAAGCGATTCTAATCTTGCACATGCTATTTCCGTAAATTAGGCCAAATCATCCGGGACACAATCCTGGACAAAGTCATGGCATCCCATCGAAAGAGAAGAAAAATGATGTCAACAACCACAATACGTTGGCGCAAACTTAACACAACATATTACGTCAAATTGCGTCGGAATATACGAAATTGAGTCTCACAGACGGTGTCTTTCAAATACTAAGTTGGGACGGTGAGGAATGGAATCGACAACTATGACTTTTCGTGTATATAATCGTCTCAGGAAGATGAATGAGAAAACAAACTGCGTCTCTCATATAATTATCAATACGAAACTGAGGCGTACACGCGGCGCCCTTGAAGAACCAAGTAAAAGTGGGAGTCGGAGCCACGGCCACTTCCAGAGTTAGCATCATGATTTTTCGTGTATACTATTATTTCAGGTAGACGAATCAAAATTGAAACTGAGTCCATCATATTATGTAGGTAAAGATATCTACTTACTCAACTCCACTTATCACTGGCATTAATAAAATAAATTACGACATAGTACTACCATCCGTAGAAGTGATTAAATAAACAATTTTTTTTTTTTTATATTTGACTAACATATTTTGAAACTGTCTTTTTTATCTGCCACTGTATAAATATTCAAGCTTGATGATAAAAAATTGTCATGACAACAAAGCTACCTATGTATGCTGTGTTATAATTTTATGTAGATATAATACAATAATATAAATAATTACAAGATAAAAAGAACTTTCTATATACAACGTTTTTAAATTTTCTGTTGAATTATTATGCTCTATATGCTCAAACTTGTACTTGATATGAAGTAAATAAAAAACAAACATTACGGATTTTTCTGAAATAACTTTCCATACAAAATAGAATTGACTGAAAATGAATTCAATTCTGCTTAAAGATGGCTAAAAGTATTAAAATAATGCATTGGCATCGTGTCCTGATATATTCTAAAAGTTTCAAATGTCTAGCTAGTCGGGATGTTAGTAAAAATCGATTGCAAGATTTGTACTGGGCATACAACCACCGGACAAACAAGAATACGAGCTAATAAAAACGTTGTAAAATACTTAACACTCATGATAAAAAGGTGCACAAAATACGTACATATTAAATGACAATTATTTATTTTTACAATTTCTTTCAACTAAAGAATGTATGTTTTTCAAGTAAGTTAGGCCAGAGATTGGGCACAACTAACGGTTAGAAGACGTCTGAATCTGTTCCTTAAGAATGTGAATTGATTTTTTGGCTTGTATAATGCTACAAAATAATTAATAATCCTTTTGCATAAAATACAATTGCAGAGTTTTGTACGGACATGTTTGGGTATTTACCAATATGTGGCCGCGCGTCTTCAGCGTTGGACTATAAACCAAATCTTTAGGTTTGGTTTAGGCAGGGTTCAATTAAAAAGTCTAAGTGACTGCATTACATTAAATTACAGACTGCAGGTAAAATTGAAAAGATATCTAGCTGCAAGACTGGTGATGTGCCATAGGGGTAGGCAGGTCGTGCATTGCATATGGGCGGCGAATGAAGGAACAAATATAGAAATTACAACTTTTGAAAGAAGTTGAGGTTTACCATGAAGCAGACGATGTGTTTGCTTCATTGGAAAGAATTGATATACTATGTCGCATCCGGGGCACAACTCGAGATCTTGTTTTTGCAGGAAAGCGGTTTGAATATTTTATTTTGGTATGTTAAATCAGTTTTTTTTTTAAATTTAATTTATAATAGCGTGACTTGAGTCATCTCATTTTGAATGTTGTCCGCATAATGACAAAAATGCTTTTAAGGCCACCATTATATTTTTTAGAATTATGCCGCTATATGTGCGGATAGAAATGATATCTTGGAATATTTCTGCATACTTAACTCAAAAATGACAAATTTGGACTTGTGCCACTATTATTCCCCGGGTGCGATGTAATTTAATAAAATAATCGAAGCATAAAAACACCTGACAACAAAAATATTGTTGTTTGTAATACCCATTATGAGACATATTACCATGGCGGTTTATCATACAAGCAACATTTTCATGGTTTTGTCTGTAAACCTTTAAACGCAAAAGACCTCAACGTACCTAAAACCACCACTGTTTGACAGTGAAAATGCGAATGAAAATGAGAACATAATAATAATATTGGTAAAGATAATTTGAAATCAAAACTAAGAGAGGACAAGTCTGCTTAGGGGAGGTAGGTACTTTGGGACCTAGGGACGTCACTGTCAACAACAATAAGATTGTAGTCGATTCAATGCCTCGCATTACGAGTTTTAAGAAAGTGCAATTTGGAAAGTGTTAAACAATCGAAGTGTGGATTTATTTAATTTAACTGTGCTAAATGATAACAGAACAGTTTTACATAAATACGGCCTGCCGAATGTATTGCACACGATCTGTAAATCGTTTCACACGCGAAAGTAGGACGTTTTGTCTGGGAAGGCTGTATTTTCATAATGCGGATGATACCTAACCATCTAAGATGTAAATTTAGAACACTTATCATAAGGAAAAAAACACTACGATGATATTGACTCTAAAGCATTAGAACAGTGTAAAAATACACAATAGTCCGAGAGACAGCTGATATAGTATTAGCTGGTTTTCAAAAATCAATTAAACCCTGCCTCAACCAACCCATAATTGCTTTGGTATGTTTTGGGTGATACGACAAAATTGTGCACACTTTTTCAATTATACTTATTTGTTTTGTTGGATTAAGAAGACATATTTCAAATTTTGTTGGTTCATTTTTTTAAATTAAGCACTGCCTAAGCCAAACTATAATAGATAAAACATATTATTCTATCTATAAAATATCTAAAGGTATGTATGATTTAATTGCATAAATTTAGATTCTTTATAGATAGACGAGTATATTTTGACTATTACCTATTATGGCTTGGCTTTCGCAGGGTTTAGTTGAATTAAAAAAAAATAACCAACACAATCAGTAAATTGTAGTCTTATTTCAATAAAAACAGATACGTATGACTAACAAAGTTTAGTATGCACTATTTATGGCGGGTATTAACAGTCTACCTCCACCCTTCGCCACTGAATTCACATAGATAAGTTTTTTTCATTTAATAAACATAATTTTTCAAGTAAATAAAAATGTGCCTATAGCTTGAAATCTGATTTATTTATATCAAATCAAGCTTTGAAACAGTTACAATAGAGCAGGGTTTCCAAAACCATTGACCAATTTGTATGCACCGGCACTATTCGACCGCGACAGAATTTTTTAAAATTACAATTTTATTTTGATTATTTACGTTATTTTTATTTACGAAATTATTTATTCAACTATAAATTTGATTTGAAAAAACAGAGGGTGCCCGCCACCCTACCGATATTTTAAAATGTGCTCTCTAGCTAGGATACAAAAAGGTATTGTAACAAAGAGATCGGACTCCTGACTAAATCTCTTTGTATTGTAACCATATAAATTATTTGTATATTTTTCACATTGAACAACGTATTGAAATGAAAACTATAGAGTTATCGAATTTCGAAGTCCTGTCAAATATTTCGCGCGTCTTTTTTAATATCGTCAGTAGTTGACGTTTTCATATTCATTAGCTAGATGCAATACGCTCATCTTTGAATTTTCATTACAACATTGGATTAGTTTACAAGCCCTGTCGATGCATTATTATGACACTATCTATAAAAACGTTTAGCACATGTCCGAAAATTTGCCTAAAATGCAGGAAGAATTTCTTGTGCTAAACATAATAATTTTAGTCAAGCCATGATGTCATCTCATAAAATCAATGAACTATATTATAATAATTATAATGAAAAAACAACCACATAACTAGCTACCCACTCAGAAATTGTAACAAAGAATTGAAATACATAATTTTTGAAATGAAAAGTGAAATGCAGTCAATATATTATTAAGTAGATATCTGTTTAAAGAGAGAAACAAAATAGATTGATCTGTTTTTGTTTCGCTTCGCGGACTTGACTGGCAACATTTTAAAATTCGCAGCAATGTATTTGGAATTCGGCAGAATAGAAAACAGTGATACCAAACTCAATGATCACGTACACTGTTCAAAGTACTTTAAAGATACCTATTTAATGACGTCCCTTGGGGTTAGGAAGAACATGCGTTGCATAGGGGTGGCACACAATAAAAGCGGGCGAAAGAAGGATCGAATACCAATATTACAACTTTTGAGAGCATTAGCGGTTTTATATACAGCAGAAAATGCGTTAGCTTCATTAGAAAGTGTCGACATCTTTGTTAAAAAAAAATAGTGTTGTATTGTAATACCATTTGTAAAACATGTTATTATGGCGGTTTACAACACTGGTAAACTTTTCACAAGGGTACCTCTAAACATGCCAGTGCTACAGACCTCCACGTATCTAAAACAACCGCTGTTTGAGAGTTGCTTTCGTGGAAATGTTCTAATTCTCAATAGAGCATTCTAAGTTTGCTTAATGGCGCCATTTTGCCCTGGAACGTCACTGTACCTACTCGAATATACCTACTTATTATCTATGTACGAAAAGATTTTAGTATAACTATGTGTTCTAAATTATGATGTATTTAAATGATAGATACTATTATTTTGAAATATTGTATTTTGAAAACCATCTAAAACATACATATTAGAAAAAGTATTGGAAATATCATAGACAGAGTTGAATTCGAATTTACGTATTTTACTTGGCAAGCGTAGGCTCTAGCAGTTGACTCTAGCTAGTAATAACCTCATTGTAACAAGCTAAGCGAATTTTACACCTATTCTTTCTATTAAAAATGTTTTATAGACTATTTTAACCATGTTTATAATCATCCTAAAAATATATTTGGAATTTGCAATCGGGAATAGAGTTTCAGATACGTCTCAAAGAATAAATACTTTCAGATATTTAACACAAATCTTAAAAAAGTTTTATATTACTTACGCCCTTTAGCACAAAATTACAATATATCAAGGAATACATAGAATTATTACTATATGGAAGGTTCGGGGAATTTCGATTGCTTGTGCAAACATTAGTGTTCTCTATATTTTTATACGGAGTCGATTCATGGACCCTGATGGCAAGGGAGCGGAAAGCAATTGATGCCTTTGAGATGTGGTGTTGCCGCCGAATGCTTCGTACTTCTTGGACGGAACACATGACGAACCAGTCAATGATCAAGAGACTGCAGATAAATGAGCGGCTCTCGCCAGTATGTCTAAGACGCATTCTGCAGTTTTTTTGGAAATATTGTACGACGCGTACCAGATAACCTGGAGAGACTGGTGGTTTTGGGTGGCCTCTAGGGAAGGCGAAGCACAGGAAGAGCGCCTGCACGCTGGAGCGACCAAATGAAAGAGCTGACTGGGGGGCATCATTCATTCTGCCCTGAGAGAAGCGGAAGATCGAGAAGGATGAAAAATCTTGGTCGCTGAAAGGATGGCAAAATTAAAAAGTGGTCACGATCCTCAGCTATAAGTGTACAACCAAGAATTAATTAATACAATTAAAGCCAAACTAAGAGGTTGTTATAATAACACTATAATAAGAACAACCAAATAACATGTCAATTATTAATGACAGTTAATTGTAATTTAAGGAACGCTCGATATAAACCGGTTCACAACCGCTGCAATCGAATCTATCTCAATAATGTTTATATTGGCTGTAATTTTCTTTCTCGCGTTGCTGAAATAAATTCGAAGAGAAAGTACCAATATATTTTCAATAGCGTGGTAGAGTACAAGAGAGTTTTATTAAAGCGTCAGTGATTGTTTTTATTAGAAATTTAATAAATAATACACGTGACATCTCACGTGGATTGTGTGTATAGACAAGGAATATATTATTATTATTTATTATTTCAATAAATCACCATTTGTCATTTTTATTATCACAACTAATAGAAACGATAGAAAAAACACTCACTTATACAATTTGTCCGCAAATAAATACTTGTACAATGGTTTGTAAACTTATAAAGGCAGCTACACATTTTTTTAAAAACTAAACGCATGTCCACACCTACAAAAATAGTATCTAGTTAAGGGTTGGCGAACCTTTTTACGTACGTGTGCGAAAATTTCCCAAATATTATTTTTCGACTGTGACGTGTCGAGCAGTTTTTCATGAGGATAAAATAGTTTCTGAAGAATTCTATTTAAAAAGTTTAAAAATAACAATTTATTTTTGAAGCAACGTGACATATATTAAGATTAATTTCATAAGGTAAACAGATTAAATATTTTTATTTTCATTCTTTTTTAGCATCATATATATATATTTATTTGTAAAACGTTAAAAATTATTATAGGTATTTTTTTTTTCTCGTCAAAATAAAATATTCACGTGCCATAGGTTCGCCATTACTGATTTGGTTAAATGTAGTTTAGATAAAACACGTCGTAAAATTGCGCGCTTTAATCAGAGCAAAATTCCATGAGACCGCACGTCGCTACTTCCGATGAGACAGTAAATATGACCAAAATTATTTTGTTTGTCGGTACACCCCCGATGGCCGCGCGGTTTAATCCTGGTTCTGACAAGTACACATATTGTTTTTTCAATTTGTGTATGAGTCACTATATGTCAGAGTATGTACCTAATAGGTTGAGCAAGTGGCTGACATCCATTTCTCGTAAAAACAAAAATCTGTTAATACAAACCTACACTCTGTGGAGGCCTATATGATCGTATTAGGATCGGACATGGTCGAAGAAGAAGACATTTAACAATATTTTGGTAAGCGAGATGTCCACAGTCTTGTATTTGAAAGTCTTCTATTTGTATTTGAATATTAATAAAATGAATTACGCACACTCTGATGCATGTCAAACTAGTTCAAGACACTTGGTACAACTTTGAATGACGACTGACTTAGTTATGGTACAGTGTACGTCTGCATAACGGGTGTGGATACGTAACAGTCGTCGCTGTAGGATTGGTTTGTCGAATAGACCAAATGTTGTTTTTACAGCATATGAATGCTGTATTCATTACAAACATTGATATTTTACATCAATAATTACAAATCAATTTAAAGAAACGGTAGGTTCTGGTTCATTTAGATACAAAAAATCTTTCTGCATTAAAAGGTCGATTTCAACAAAAACGGATATTCGACAAACCAATCTATAGCGACGAGATGGCAGAGGAAAAGCAAAGTTAATCTCCAATTGAAAGTCGGTAGAAGTATTGGAAGTATAACATCATTGACGAGCTGTAATTAAACCAAGGGCTTTTCACACGCTAGTCAGATGCTTTGCGAAACCAAATCTCATCAGGGATACCTTAATTAATGGTTGCGGATTAATATATAATATTTCAACGTTACAACTCATCGGGCATTCTCCGAATTCCGTTTGCGAAATCGGATTTATTTTGCGAAAATGACGGGCCGGTTGCAATAAAAATTTAATATCGTGAAGGACAAATAAAATTAATTACAAAATAATACTGCGCGATTACGTGCCGCCCTGATGGTAGGCAGTGCAGATAGAAAGTGTCGCTCTAGGGACGTTCCTTGCATTTCAAAGAGTTCAACACAGTGGCGTGACGTGATAAATAAAATTATTTCAACTGATATAAATATTACGACACAAAATAATATGTCAAATATCTACAGTTCTTTGGATTCAGAAGCAGAAGTCCGAGATGACATAAAAAATTGGGGTGGCATTTTGTCTAGGGATGACTGTTCGCCACTGTCATCCCTAGACAAAGTGCCACCCCAATTTTTTTATACAGTATTTTTTATATTTTCTTTCATGACTCCGTTGTCTAAGAAATGTGTTGTATGGAACAAAATATATAACACTAAAATATATAACATTTTACAACTTTGTACTAAGACATCTAAATACAAATAAATTATTGATTTAAAATTTAAAAAAACTACCAAACTTAGTCCCTGATAAAAAATAATAGCTATAAAATCCGAAAAAAAAATCATATGTGACGCCTCTGGGCCGACGAAAATACAGTCACGTCAAAAAGTCGTATGTAACAAAAATATTGGCCAATGCGTTGTGTGTCACCTCGTATTGATTATTGTAAAGTTTGTACATATTTAAAATCAACATCGCTACTATTTCGAGCTCCCATTCAATTACAACCAAAGCATCTTCGAACGTACATCGAAAAGTGTTGACAGTTAACGAACAGGTAGCTGACAGTTGACTAAAAATTATATAAGTAGTTCATATTTTAGTGTTTAATATCTAATAATTAGATTATTCTCAATTGTGTTCGGAGTTCATTAAATTTTATTAAATTTAATTGATCAAACAATTAATTTATAATACGATATTGTGCAAATAAGACTTTAATGCAAATGTGGTGTTATAAGAAGTTATAAGCTAATAGTGAGGCCACATTAGTGATTTTTTGTGTCATTTTACGTAATATTGTTAAAAAATTGAAGGATCATAATGAAGAAGAGTCTCAACCAGAGAATTAATGAGACCTGAAATACCTAACGGGTGTGGGGTAACAGGCACCCGATATCGAGTGTGGAAGAATATGGGATACACTTAAACACGTGTCAAGAATACGTCATTCTAAGCTTGTCCTTCGTTCTGACAAATGTTCACGGTTTTTGTACTGACGCTCAATTGGTGTATTTGAAGGTTGCAACACATACTGATGCTCGCCTATAATGTGTGTTTCATTTTCGTAGGACACTCATGCATTTAAAACCATGCTTGAATTCTATTGATTAATTTGTTCTGTGGTCTAAACATCTTTGTAACGAGAATCACATGATTATTACTGTGACGTAAACCAAATCTTAGGATTCAAATGTACACATATGTGTATATATTATATATATTGGTGATAGAAAATAAAGAGGTATATGAAATACGTGTGAACTATCCGTTATTGTTGATATGTATGTTCCTGATAACAGTGATAACCATCCACGATCTCTGGCGTATCCGGAAACTTGTACGTATGCAGTTCGCCGTATTACACTTCACCGTGAAATGCTGTACATATCGGAAATATATGGCCGTATATTAAAGACTGTCCAACCTCTTTGGGTCGTATAGTATTGACATAACATTCATGTGTAAATAAAACACGGTTCATGTCGGTTTACACTTTACAGGAAGCCATGAAAATAGCCAATATACTGGATTATTTGTTAGGTTAGGTTCGGTTTTAGTTAAGTTTTCATTCTTGAATTCATGAATTTTGCCAAGATCAGCTATGAAAATTGAATTAATGTTCATATTGAATCTAATAAAATTAGAGACCGTATAATATACGGCCATCTCTTTCCGATAGAAAGCTCACGGCGAACTGTGCCACGGTGAAATGTTTTACGTACAATTTACGTGTAACAAAAACCTGAAGCATATTATGTAGTTAGTTCTCCCGTGGTGTACGATTATGATTGACCTGCTGTTTGAGATGTCAATAGTGAATAAAAAAGCGAAAGCTATGTGCAATTAAATTGTTTCAATTATTTCATATATTATTGCACTCTCAATCAGTCCGTTTAATTTACTGTTTTCATCGTATTTTTGTTATTTTTCCTCTATAATTTTTCTTACTCACTGTACTTGGGGTGTTCATTGTAATCTATCAAGGCATAAAAATAATGACAGTCAAAACATTTTTTTTTAAAATATTAGTTTAAGGCAGTTACATGACTATACTATGTCTTGTGCAACTGCAATAATGTTAACCCCTTTAATAAATATCAGCTGTTCAAGAAACCTTTAGTCGTATGTTCTACATTCTTGAGAATTGAACCTTCAACTATTATCTGGTACATATCTTAGATTCGAATGTTGCTTTTACGGGTCACCTAGTGTGAGGGTCATCTTTAATGACCTTTCCATCCATCCCATAAACTACCACCTGCCTTAATACATCTATTTTGGTTTCTTGCCCTTCTTTTGAAAACATTTTATTACAGAGTGGTATTACAAATCAAGCAATCACGTAGTAGGTTCAAACAGTCATGTTTTTAAATCTGTGCATACCAGGGGTGAAGGTAGGGTGTTAAGATTCGAAATAAATAGTGCACACTAAACTTTGTCAGTCATTCGTGTATGTTTTCGTTAAATTATGAATACATATTATTACGGATAGTGCTGGTTAGTTTTTTAAATTCAATTAAACCGTGCATAAACCAAACCACAATAGTTTAGGTATGGCTATAGGCGATCTGACAAAAATAGTGCACACTTTTTCAATCATACTAATTCTTTGTTTTAGTTTACATAATATGGTGTTGGTTCTTTTTTTTTTTATTAAATTCATTGAGCCCGACCTAAACCAAAATTGATAAAAAAATATCCTTTGACTATTAGGATCTATTATGACTTGGATTAGGCAAAGTTTAATATCGAATTTTAAAAACTAACAAACACTATCTACATATTGTAGTATTAGTGCAATGAAAACAAATACGTTTGACTGACAAAGTTCAGTATGCACTATATATGTCGGTTATTAACAGCCTATCTCAACCCTTCGCCACTGGTGCTTACGTGATCTCAAAACAAGTATCAATAAGTGTAGGCTTGTTTCGATGCGCCTATTATTTTCTTTCATACGTAGATAATATTATAATCAACACCAGATGAATTATTTTTACTAAAAAAATACTTTTGTTTGTAAATCAAGCTTTTCGAGTTCTTAATTTAAAATTAACAAACGACATAATCTCTACCTAACGGAGAAAAGTGAAATTTATGATGTTGGTATAATCTGACTTATTGGCTTAACGATTTATCAACAGTAAAAATACGAATAAATCTATGCGATTTGTACTGTGAGAATTTACAATAACCTATACATGTCATACAATAAAAACACTTTAACATTTTAATAGTCACAACGTCAATTCAATATGTCACGAGATGGGAGTCATGGCTAAACATTTGGTAACATATAAGCTTACATAATCTGCATATTTGAACGTCCACTTTCTTTCTAAGCGACCGCCGTAGATAAAAGAGAAATTCTAAGAATTGTATATTGAAATAAATATATAGTCGCAAATAATAATATTGAATATGCAGAAGGAAATAAAAGTTTCTTTTATGGCATTCGCTTAAATCATTTAGAGAGAATCAGATAAAATCGACTTTGATTAAAAAAATATCGCATGTCATAGTGGTTAATAACAGATTATTTAACACACTGAAAATGATGATTATCAATTTGAAAGTGTTTGTTATTATTGTCGATAGATCAGATGGTCAAGGTTTGGTTTCCTCTGGTCATGATAAATTAAAATGCGTAGGTACATAAAATGTTCTATTCACACGCCGCATGAACGAATAGAAACCTTTAAGTTGTGATTATATTATGCTGCACGTCGCGTATTATCACGTGACGTCACAATAAGCCGCCGCTACGGGAAAAAAGTGTCTAATGTCGTTTTTCTTGGAGTTTAAAATGTTATCTTACTGATGCTCCCATCCCGTAGCACATTTTAAACCTTTAAACGAAGATTGTGTGTTAACAAACTCTGCCAAAATCACCAGAACAACAATGAGGTCACCCCACGCTGTACCGCACTGCATCGACACCTGCATGATGAGTCATGAACATTTTTTCTCATTTTCTATATGTCTACACATTTTTGACTCATGTCAAAATCGCAAAATTATATGAGAATGTTGTCTATTATCTATGGTCTGCAGGTTGGGTTCTGTCTAAAATATAATCTATTAATGTAAAATCGCAAGTAATTTTAACGTACGCACACGTAGAAACTGTTAAAAATTAATTGAAATTAGCATGAATAATGAATAATAATTCAAAATACTAATTCATTCGAGTTGGCATTCTCTATAATTGAATTTAGAGTGTGATCGTTCAAAATATTCTGCAAAATGACGAAACCATATACTAAATTTGTCACCGTGACAGCGTGATAGTACGCGACGTGCATCTCAATATAATCACAACTTTAGTCGTAAAAGACAGTGCATAAATTAAAATGCGGATGAATATAAAGAAATTTTGTAGTTTGAATTATAAATATTCATATTTTCCAAAACAAAAATAAAGTCCGTAATACGAAAGGGTTCTAATTTTAAAAATATTATTTTTGATCGATGATCGAGTCGATGAAGTCGATGACACATGAAAATAACAAATTAAAACAGTTTTTTTCTGTTATTAATTAAATTATACGTGCGTACTGTACTGGTTCGATAAAATAATGAAAAAGATTGGAAGATTAAAGAAGATATTCGTGCCATTTGGATGACTTCATCAATTATTAAATGTGGTAAAACATTTACTGATGAAGGGATAGGATACTAACTTTACAGAGGGTTACTTTGGGCAATTATTTTCTGTTATATTACACAGGGCACGTTACTAAAAATATAAATTTCAGCATAATGTTAGTTTTACAACAAGTTTTTTGTCTTCCTAGTGGTTTAATAATTTTATATTTAGTTGTTAAAAATGTTGATAGTAAAATTTAATCTATGAAAAAATCATATCTTTCTAAATGAGATCTTTTTTATTCCAGAAGAAATCTATTCCAGAGAAATCTATTTTATCTCTTTCATTGGAGAGCCTGAAGAAGAATTCATACAGGAAAACGAAAAAAAATATTCGTTAAATTAACATGACCCACAAGATATTATATTAAACGAACTGGATAAAATGTTTATACACGATGATATGAGAATAGAGGAAACTTGGTTGAAGGAATAAAGATAATTATTACAAAGTACTTTAAATAATGACATTAATAAAATAGTGTTTTATTACTATATTAAATTTTAAAAATAAATCTTAAGTGTAGAAGAAGATTGACAAATAGATGAAACATTGATAAATTAGATGAGGAAAATAATTGAAGCAGTTAAATAATGTGGAACAATGAGATCAGAGAAGATAAAACGGATGTGACAAAAATAATATTGATTACGGAAACGGACAACTTAAGAAAATCGGTTTTTGACAAGTTATAAGAAATTTGAGAGTTCGTCTATAAAACACGAATAGAAACATTAAAAATAGTTCAAAAACATATTTGATTAAATAAAAAAACCAGAAACTGGTCTATTTTCTCTTTGAGAAGAAGAATTTTAGATTTAAAAAAAATGAGTGCAATAGTGGGTGCGGCGACTGCCATTGGAGGTGCTGCGGTAACCGCCTCATCGCAGGTGGCTTGGTTCATCCCCATGCTCGTAGGAGCAATCGCCTTCTTCCAATACGAGATGATGGATCCTGAATCGAGAGCTGCCGATACTGACGCTGACGAACTTCTACCGGAATATGACTTTATCATAGTGGGCGCAGGATCGGCAGGTGAGACTAAAATCAATTAACCTAACTAACCTTTGGTTACAAAACATGTTTTACCGTGACAGTGTTATCAGTAGGATCGATTGCTTTTCAATTATACATCAAAGGGCATGGCTAGACATCTAAATAAGCAGCTTATAATTACAAATAATGGGTCGTCTACATATAACGTCACGCTCTAAGGGGAGTGGTCTGATATATTGTGATGATTTGAGACGAATGGGGGAGGGATCAGAGGAAATGTGACGTCACAAAGTAAACCAAAAATTTAAGGGGATTATTAAAGGATGAATATTAAAAAAAAATATCTTTCCTGTTTTTCAATGTTTAGGGGGAGGGGGTGTCAAAAATGTGACGTAATATAGACAAGGGGGTTAGTAATAGCCAAAATCGTGTGATATCATATGTGGACGGTCCCTAACAATAATATCCTGGATTCACTAAACAATAAACCGTACTGTTATTTCTTCGTGAAAACATAACAAATAACAAACAGTTAATTTTATAATATATTATATTTTATTTGGTTGTACTGTTTACCAATAATTGAAGATGTTTTACTGACGAAACCGGTCTTAGAGTAAAAAAATTAATTCCTAACAAAATCAAGTGTTTCACATTTTAAATATCTAATAAGTGTTTGATTTTTCCTTTGCCTGACACCTCAAGTTAAGTATATAATCTCTTCTCTTCCAAGTGAGGAACCGTTGTTAAAACATGATTTACGAATGTTAATATATAATTTAGAGCAATATCGGGGACATAAATATTAGAAAAATCGTAAAAATCTGTACGAATGGGACTCGATTTTACATCAATCGAAATCCGGGCGGTGAGCCTTACCGATTAAGCTACCGATACAATTCCTAATCACACCGAAATTTTCTAATGTATTATGGTGAATGTCGGTTAAGTTAAACTCGGTACAAATGTACGGTACGGCATGTTTTTGACGATGTTCCAAATAAATTGATTAGGTGTCGAAAAATTATGGTATTTTTGTTATCTAAAGCCGTGTCCACATTGGCAACAAGTTGCTGGCAACCTCGTTAAATTTTAATTTTGCTTTGCCAATGTGGACACGGCATAGTGAGAATTGAATCCGATATTATCCACATAATATTAATACAGTAATTATTGATATCTGTAGATTGCAGGTATTGCTGGCTAATTGGTAATAAATAAGGCAATGCTGTATATATTTTGACATGTTGATAACTGTTTTTTTCAGGTGCTGTACTAGCAAACAGACTATCAGAAATCGAAGACTGGAACGTTCTACTACTGGAGGCTGGAGGAGACGAAACGGAGATCAGCGATGTACCATTACTAGCCGCATATCTTCAGCTCAGTCAACTGGATTGGAAATATAAAAGCGAACCTCAAGGGACAGCGTGTCTTGGTAAATATTATTTGTACTTTTGGAGATTGTACCATTGACTAGATTGCAAAGCTTATGTACAGTAAATATTTGCTGGAATAACAGGAAATATCGGTTTAGTTCATTTTGCTCTAATATGTTGTGGAAACCATAAACCTATGAAAATAATATGTCGATTTAGTCGATTATTAACATTATACACAATAAATCCGAATGTAGTCTTATCTCTAGCTGGGAAATCATTAAGTATTCTAACAATACAGCTAAGGCAGCTTATAAACACAGATATATAATATTATCCTCATTAGGGTGGTGTATTATTGATGCCAATATACTCGTATATTACATACTATTAATTATATGTTGTTTAAATGTGGCCTCAAAACAGAGAAAACAGCAGGGCTTTGAACCGGCACTGAACACAGAAAAAACCATTATTTTTGTTGGAACGAAAACCGAAAAAAATCGGCTTAAATCGGTTCGGTACATTTTCAAACACGCGTGTTAACTTGATCTTATTCCCCACTACGGGCATCATGGTTATCGTTCAGTTGTCATAGGCGCAACATCGGCGCGATCATGTAAACGTTTAAAAATTAATCACTCAGAGTTGAACCGAAAACCGATAAACCGTTATTGTTTTCGAAACGAAAACCGGAACCTAAACAATATATTATATATTTTTACTTGAACCAGAACGAAAACGAAAAAAAGGGGAAAGTCAGAAGATGGTGCCAGAATAATATTAATTCTAGTTAGAATATTAAACTTTGTGTCTTTCCAAAATTACGACAGGTCACGAGAACCGAAACCACGAAAAAAAATTTACATAATATGTTTTGTGACTAACCTCACTCTGAACCACCGGTAAGAAACCAATGGCTTACACATTCGACAAAAACATCAGGATATCCGCTAGATGTCTGCATGTGTGTACTGATATTATTTTATTTTTAATTTTCAGCAATGGAAGGAGGTCGCTGCAACTGGCCACGTGGAAAAGTCCTCGGCGGTTCCTCAGTCCTCAACTACATGCTGTACCTCCGAGGAAACCACAAAGACTATGACAAGTGGGAGGCGCAGGGGAACCCCGGCTGGGGATCCGAAGACGCTCTTTTCTACTTCAAGAAGTCTGAAGACAACCGGAATCCTTACTTGTCAGAGACGCCGTATCATTCGCAGGGAGGATATTTGACAATTGGCGAGGCTCCATATCATACACCACTAGCGGCAGCGTTTGTACAAGCTGGTGTTGAAATGGGATATGAAAATAGAGATATAAACGGAGAAAAGCAAACAGGATTTATGGTGGCCCAAGGAACAACCAGAAGAGGAAGCCGTTGCTCTACAGCAAAAGCTTTCATAAGACCGGCTAGACTTAGAAAAAATCTAGATATATCTATGAATGCTTACGTGACGAAAGTCTTAATTGATCCAGTAAGTAAAATAGCTTTCGGAGTAGAGTTTGTAAAAGACAGACAGATTCACAGAGTTACAGCTGCAAAAGAAGTTATAGTTTCAGGTGGTTCAGTGAATTCTCCCCAACTGCTAATGCTATCCGGTATAGGACCAAAAGCAGAATTAGCAAAGCACGGAATACCTCTGATACAAGACCTACAAGTCGGAGAGAATCTACAAGACCATATTGCAATGGGCGGACTGACTTTTATGGTGAATCAACCGATATCAATCGTTGAGTCAAGACTGCACACTGTGTCCGCACTAATGCAGTATGCCGTATTCGGTGAAGGACCTTTAACAATAATGGGAGGTGTTGAAGGACTGGCATTCGTGAATACCAAATACGCAAACGTGTCCGACGATTATCCCGATATAGAATTCCACTTCATATCAGGATCCACGAATTCTGACGGTGGAAACCAAGTAAAGAAGGCACACGGATTAACAGATAAATTTTACAAAGCTGTTTTTGGTCCAATTGATAATATGGACACTTGGAGTATATTGCCAATGTTGTTACGACCGAAAAGTAGAGGATCGATTAAGTTACGAAGTAAAAATCCTTATGACTATCCATTCATATATCCGAACTATTTCAAAGATGAAAGAGATTTGGAGACACTAAGAGAAGGAGTCAAGATTGCTATAGCACTGTCCAGAACCAAATCAATGCAGCGATTCGGTTCTCAGCTGTCGCCCCACGTATTTCCAGCATGTCGTAGTATCCAGATGTATACAAACGCTTTCTTCGAGTGCATGATCAGGCAGTATTCAGCTACTGTTTATCACCCAGTGGGTACGTGCAAGATGGGTCCGTACTGGGACAAGTCAGCTGTGGTTGATCCACAGTTGAGGGTATATGGTATAAGAGGACTTAGGGTTGCTGATGCCAGCATCATGCCAAACTTAGTGAGCGGAAATACAAATGGTCCCGTTATTATGGTGGCGGAAAAGGCGAGTGATATCATCAAAGAGTTCTGGATGAGGAACACCTGATAGGTGAGATAGTATTAAATTGATATAGAAGAAAATAACCGAGGACACGATTTAATGGATGGATGAAAAAAAGACACAATGAATAAAATTACTCTCACAAACGAGTCGTAATAGTCTAGTGTTCAGATGAATCTCCAATAATCATATGGTACAGTGGGTACATGTATATTGTGACATTAGTGACGTAAACGCAACTATATTTTAATTTAAAAATCATGAGGAATATTCAGACGTGAAATCTTATACATTATACGGATGTGTTTTCTGCGTAGGTAGGTATATCATGTAGATTGTAGAGTATATGCTTTATAACTTTTCACTTCGGCTCGATGATGAAAATGATGTAATATATTCTAAAAATATATTGTTTACATTATTTGTCTATTTATTTATCACTACACATATAATTAAACAAATAAATATCATTTCGTCTCTGTTCTGGCAGAACACACTAACTGGAGAATACTAGTTTTAAGTAATTTGACTTTGAAGTTGTTAAAATGTTTGAAATGGTCTATCATGTGAGTTTATTAAGTAATCGTAAAAAGGATGACTTTAAAATAAAGACTGTTTATTTATTAAAAAGGTTTCCAGACGGTCAAGTTTGAAATAAGGAACATTTTGGTATAACTAACACAATATGTGATTTTTTCGAATTAGTGTCTTCTACCAGGACAGTGACGATTTGATCTAATTTTATGCGAGTTAATGAGACGAAGAGGTGTATCAGTATAGTTAAGAGTGCAAAAAAGTGCAAAGTTATAAAACGTATACTCTACATTGAATGCAATCCAAAAATCATGTAACACCATTTATTTTATGGACCCATAAATTGGAAAAATGTAAAGATTCAAATGCTAATTCCATTGACACGAATGGTAAAGTATGCTGTTCGGCTCACGTCAAAATAAAATATATATTTTTAATGAAATTAAGAGACAATCTATAAACTGCCATTGAATATTGTGCTTAGTAGATATACTGTTAAAATAAAATTGAAAAAAGTCTACATGCATAGATATTGTATGAATAGATTGAGTTATTCCATAGAAACAACCATTTAATAATATTAATTGTTGTAGGTAACAATATTTATTGTAAAAAGTGTTTTAAAATATAAGAAAACTACATTATATGTATTAAAAGTAATTTGATGTGATTGATTGGACTTATAAAGAGTGATTTGTCATGTTCCTTTATAAAATATATTTTTTTTTATCAAGAGAATTGATTATTATCATGAATGTTAAATATATAATATTATTTATTACCTAAGAGGACGATACCAAGTTAGCACTATAGTGTAATAATATGTAAATATTTTTTTGTAAAATAAACGAAAACAAAATTAGGTTTAGAGTTTTTTAATAGAGTTTTATTTAAAAATTGCAAAAATAATCAATGCCACGACATCTATGATCTTCCTTCAAAAACGTCATTTAAATTTGGTAGATATCCACACTTGAGATTATGTATTATATGAATTAATATATTTATGACTTACAAATAATATGTCGGTAACAATAGAATAAAATTATTCTATAATAATATTATTATAATCCAATATTTTTTTCATTTTATTATAATATAAATATTTAGTAGAGATATAGAACAGTGCCATCTATGATGCAAACAGAAAATCATTTAATTAAAAACAATTTTTACTATTGAATGATTTATCAGACATTCTATATACCATTATTTTGAAAGGAGGACAATATTAATTGGACCTGATTATGTAAATTACATTATGTAAAAAAAAGTGTTTGATTTTATGAAAATTTGTAAAAATAATTAAATTCAAAAATTATAATATGCATGACATGGAACTGGAGCGACCAAGTGAAGGAGCTTATTGGGTGGAAAGTCTTGATCGCTCAGATGACTAAATTTAGAGGTGGTCACAATCCTCAGCCATGAGGGAATGACCAAGAAGATGAATAATGTAATTTTTCAGATCATTTATTTAGTTAATTGAGTAAGTATACATAACCAATCTGTAGGCACTCTTATCCTTTGATCAATCAATCCATCATGATAAATGATAATATACAATTATACCTAAAAACTGGGATGTATGAGGTGTTTTAAATACCGCCAAATAAAAGGCGACTGGCCTCGTAATTGATCCAGGTAAATTATGTTACCGAGTTTCTTGTACTTATGATGATCAGTGACGTCCCTTGGGGGTATGCAGATTGAGCGTCGCTTAGCGGCGGCAGTTACTCGAAGGGCGGCAAATCGAGAAGAATCATTAGGTATATAAAGAAATAGGTACCTACCTAAACTTAGTATCTTACTCACTTAGTCTTACTCACTTACTTAGTCTTACTCACTTAGTCTCCATTAAAAAATTCAGCTCACTGGTTGGAAACAAAATGTACCTATTAATTAACATAGAATGTTTAACAGGATTGTATTTTTTGTCGGGTTTGCGATGTCTAGTTTACTTCCGTTGTCCTTGGACGTCACATCCTTTATGACCAGCAATGACATGTGCAGATCTGAGAATTATATTTGAATTATAGGTATCAAGGTACATAGTCAACTAATTAATTTATCCAAATATTTTTGGCAGTCACTCGCGAGTTTTGAAAGTTGTCAGGTGTATATTTAAATGTATCTGAAAACAATGGACCCGCAATATTGTTTATTGAAGTAGAGATGGTATTTAAATTAGATTTAGTGGTATATATGTCATGGAAAGATGATAAAAAAAATCTATAAAAAATGGGATGGCATTTTGACACTGCCTAGGGACCATTGATATACTACTGGAGAATCATATGCTTCTTAAAATGACGCCCGATTTTCAGCGACTCGGCCTTTGTTAAAACTTACTGAGTAAGCCAAATCTAGCTTGCATCTTACTCTAACTAATAGTCAGCGCATGACGACTTGCTCTGTCTGCTTTGCGTCGCAGCCACCCTTAGGTTCACTATTCCAAGAACGCAAATTTAGTTTTACAGCCAGGGCAATACGGTTGAAATTCGGGAATCCATGTTATCGGTCTTAACGCATTCTACCTATAAGGAAATATTATAAGACGATATTCGTAATATCTTTTGTGGTACATTTTTAAAATGACACTTGCATGGGAACTGCTCATCTAGTAGTATATCAATGCTAGGGACGGAATTTTGTCTAGTGACGTCACTGATGATGATAGGTATGTTTCTGGCGTTTTGCAAAAGTATGTATTTTCAACAATACACAATCAAGCATTCCAATAAAATAATAATTTACCTATAAGACGCTGAAAAGACTTGTTCTTCAATTAAAATTTATTTAAAAAATGCCAATCCCACAAAACTATATTACCGTGCGTCATTGCTGATTATTCAATAATCCACAAGGCTCCAACAGCAAGACGGAAATATGAACCGACAAAGCAGGACCAAGCGACAAAAAGTAATTATTACACATGGAGTGATTATTAATATAATTAATTTTAGAGAGAATCTTCGGGGTCAGACTGCTGGAAAATAACAATGGCGACTCTTACTGTGATTCCCAGGGAACACAGAATTAATGGGAACTGATATAACTAACGGGTGTGGAGTAACGAGCAGTAAATTGAGTATGGTAAAGCATAAGAAGTAAATGCGGGAGGCCTCAAAATCAATCAGTGCGTCAGGCGTCTACATCCCTAAATCCTAAAACATAAATTATAACTAACGAACTCAAACTACTTGTCAGTCAAACATTATATTAATCAGCCGATATCAAACCTTTCAAGCAAGCAGTTCAAAATTAACCTCTCGATTCCACGCATATTCTATTTGTCCTAATATGACATAGCACTATTTTATACTAAATTCACATAAATAACTAAATTAATAGTATCTAAATCCAAATATTCTTAAAATGTAATACGGGTGTTAATTACCAGGGAACTGAAATACCTAACAATAATATGCAAACGATCTCGGGTTAGGAAGAATATAGGATATACTTAAACACGTGTCAAGAATACGTCATTCTAAGCTTGTCCTTCGTTCTGACAGCTGCTCTCGGCTTATGCACTGACGCTCATTCAATATTGGTGTATTTGAAGGCTGCAACACACTATTGCACACCAATAATGTGTATTGTACTGAATTCTATTTATTAATCCGTGCTGTGGTGATTCCCAATATTTTTTTTAAGTAGACTAAATACGCCGGCTTAGGTACACTATTTTAGATGATATTTCGCCTCTGAGTAAATCATGTATTAGCGCAGCAGGCGAAAATTTTGATGGAATAGTTATTTTAACATACTAAGTAATTCGGTAGGTAAATAACACACACTTAACAATAAATAGTAAAGCCGGAAATCATTACTGCACTGTTACTATATGGGTATAGTGCAAATTTTAAACGCTTTGATACAAACACAATAAACAATGCGTAGTAGAAGATGATGTTGATTATAGATAAATCGTCAGGTGTTAATGTTTAGAAGTAAGCTCATCTTAAAAAAAGCATGAAATGATATGTCACGTGTTAACACATAGCGCCCTTACTCAGAGGACAATTTATACTAGTGGATCTATACCTACTAACAACTGGATTCTTCGATTTTTACTAATTAAATAAAATACACATTGTTTAAAAATAGGTTAAGTCAACCCTTTCTTAAACCATTTCCAAATTTGTTTCAAGTTATAGCTCTACCGAATTCTCGCTGAGACCCGAGGACCCGATTGAGAATCACTGGTATAGTCATAAAAAAAATGTTTGACATAAGTCAGGTCGATGGAGTGTGGGTGTGTATTCAACGATTATTAGGTATTATATTATTGTAATTTGAGCCAGATGGCTGCTTTCCACTGGGCAGGCAGAATGTCAAGAGCAGGATTTTGAAATAAAAGGATTAGTTGATTAGTATAAATACCAAAAAGAAATGGACAATTGATGTAGGTGTCGGTTAAATTATTCTGACCATACCGAAACTAGATTAGATACAAATAAAAATGATATCAAGTAATATAATTATATTTTTTAATTGGTGGTTTTTAAAAATAACTATAAAAATATATTGAAATTATGTAGTATTCTAAATTTAACGATATAAATATTTTAGATGCAATAAAAGTAACAATAAAAGTATATGTCAGGATTGTGCAAATGACGCGTGGCGAACGAAATATAATTTGTCATATAAATCCAACATGTGTCCATTTAATGTTCTATTAGTAACAATATTAATATATTCAATGATATGTATTCTTTTTCAAGTAATTGGGTAACGTTTTTTAGTCATCTTTACACGATTTAAGAATTAATACCTCCGTCGCCATCACGAAACAAATTGACGAGTTCACAGCTCACTTTCGCTCTCCGATTGCCAGCGAATCCAAAATTTCGTCGCACCTATAGTTGAAAGTTAACGGAGTTTAACGAACGCACATTTTATAACCATGATTTTAAATATATATTATTTTAAATTGGTTTTAGATAGATATTTTGAGATGAAAATTACTGAACTTTTGTTTTAATTTGCTGTCTCTTAGCAACGCATGATTTGTCTACTCCCATGAGACGTCATTGATTTTAACAGTCTTGTTGGGCCTTTGTTTTGTGAAATATAAATCGATATTGTAAAAAAAACACATAAATTAATTTAAAAAAAATACTTTGGTATAATTTAATAGTTTTATCGATTGCGTCATTTGCGTCAAAGAAAATTGCAGGTGGAAGTCGGAACGGTACTTATTAATTGAAATAATACATTATTATATAACTGCTTAAAATCAATTGAATGCCAGACAATGAAAAAATGTGCCAACGCAAGGGAAAAATACAAAAACTTTGGCTTATGTACTGAAAACTGGACAGTTATCTACCGCTTGTCTTACATAACACACACCTTGAATTTGTTCACAATATTATTATAACTAATTATACAGAAATATAAATTAACGTGTTATTAATAGTAAATTAATAAAAGTGTTAAGTGAATGAGAGTCAGTGTAAATATTTGTATATTTGAAAGTGAAATTTGACAAGATGGAGCCACAAGTCGTGATTCGAGTTATAGTCTTTGCTTGTCTTATTTAAAACTATATTAACAAGTAGTAGGTATTTTCGAAAATGTTTACTATCATAGACAGAGAAATGTTTTGTAAACAACACTTTATGGCGAAACTACAACGTTTTTAATATGATTGCATTTAGGGCCGGTCCTAGCAAGTGCGAGACTCGATTGGGAGTAGAGGCGAAGGATGGAGGTAGGCTGTTAAGATTCAACATAAATCGTGCGCACTAAGCTATATCTTTCGTAGGTACTTATTTGTTTTCATTTAACTAACAATACAATTGGCAGATGGTGCTTTATTTTTTTTAATTGAATTAAACCCTGTCTAACCAAAACACAATAGTTTAGGTATACTATGGGCGATCCAACATAAATAAAATAATAGTGCACACGTTTACAGTCATACTTATTTGTTTTCGTTGAATTATTAAGAATACATCATATTACAGATGTCAGATAGTGTTGGTCAGTTTTTTTAATTCTTTAAGCCCTGCCTGACTAAGCCATAATCGATAAAAAAATATTGTTTTATCTATAAAATATCTGAAATTATGTATCGTTTAATGGCAAAATTTAAAGTATTTTATAAATAATCGAATATTATTTTACTGTTATCTACTAGGGCTTGGATTAGGCAAGGTTTAACTGAATTTTAAAAACTAACAAAAACTAGTCTTAGTTAAATGAAAACAAATTCGTTTGACTGACAGAGTTTAGTGTGCACTATCTATGTCGGATCTTAACAGCCTACCTCCAGCATTCACCACTCGATAGGAGTGCGTGCACGTAGTCCTCGTGGACGCTAATATTTTATATTACTCCTCCGATTAACAGTTTACTTGAAAGAACTATATATTTTAAGAATATCCTGGACATTTTGATAATACATAAAAAAAACATGGGTAATTGTACCGTAGAGGTGGACACGAGCTTTTATATATATTTTTTTTACGAAAACAGTTTATTCGATGTAGGCAATTATAATAAATACCTTTTTTTGTCGGCGCATCGGCTTTTCGATCCAATAATCGTTAATTGAAAATTTGAAATATTCATACATTTTGATACACCATTATCACAAACTAAGATTATATAAGGTAATATTAGGTTGGGGTAGGTTAGATTATGTTAGGTTAGGTTAGGTTTGGTTTAGTCTGTTGTAAAATCTCATGTCCACCTCTGCGGCACATTTACCCAAATTAATACATTGTGATCTTCTTAGGATCTGACATGGCAAAAAGAAAAGTAATTAGATAATCCGAAATGCTTGGAAATTACATAGATAGGTACATACTTCTGCCTAGTTACTAATTGTTAAAACTTAAAACAATTATTATAATTTAAATTTGAATTCAAATTCCTTCTAGTACCATCTGTTGATGGTGTTATATATTATATTGTAAGACATGTGTTAAAGACAATGCTATCTAAATATTTGAGTTTGAGTGAATAAACAAGAATGTCTTACAACATGGGAAAAGTACATTTGGAAGGACTATTGTCCAGTGCTAGAATAATGCTATCGCTAGGAACAGGGTTAATGTTCCTAATGAAACTTCAAATGCTAATTCAGCTATATAGACCAGACATTATAGACATAGAACACAGAGTGAAAGACGTTGGAATCGAATACATGCACGAGTATTACGATTTCATCGTGATAGGAGGCGGCTCAGCTGGCGCAGTGATGGCAAATCGTCTTTCGGAGAACCCAAAGTGGAACGTCCTACTATTAGAAGCCGGTAAAGATGAACACACCCTGAGCGAACCGCCACTTATGATGCCTGTACTACAGACAAGCGAAATGGACTGGAAGTTTTCCACTGAAAAAGACTACGGATACTGCTTATCCATGAGAGAAGGACGATGCTACTGGCCACGTGGAAAATCTCTCGGAGGCTCCAGTACCATCAACGCTATGCTGTACATCCGAGGCAACAAAAGAGACTACGACCAATGGGAAGCATTGGGAAACTATGGATGGTCTTACGAGAAGATACTACCGTATTTTAAGAAATCAGAAGACATGACAATACCTGAGCATAAAAATAGTGAATATCATGGTACAGGAGGTTATTTAACAATCGAAGAGTTCAGATATAAACAACCACTGTTTCAGTACTTCTTATCAGCTGCTAAAGAACTTGGATATGATATTATTGATGTGAACGGTGAGTATCAGACAGGATTTACAAGTTCACATGGAACTATACGTGATGGATTACGTTGCAGTACAGCTAAAGCTTTCTTAAGACCAGCATCAAAACGAGAAAATCTACACGTAAGTGTTGAGACGCATGTAGAAAAAATTTTAATTGATACACATACCAAAAAAGCATATGGAGTACAATTCAAAAAACACGGTGAAACTAAACAAGTTTTCGTATATAAAGAAGTAATATTATCCGCTGGCAGCGTTCAAAGTCCTCACATACTAATGCTTTCTGGCATCGGCGACGAAGAGCAACTGAAGCATCATGGAATAGAACCGATTATTCGTTCACCGGGCGTCGGTGAAAATCTTCAAGACCACGTCGCCTTCGGAGGCAGTCCATACTTGTACGAGTCTCAAGACGGCGAACTGGGATTCAACATAAAGACGTTCTTCGACGACAATTCAATCGACCAATTCATCAAAGACTACAAAGGGCCACTTTATAATCTACCAGAGTGCGAGGCTATGGGTTTCGTCAATACGTACTACGCCAACAAAACGGACGATTGGCCGGATATACAGCTGTTTCTGGGTGCCTTCGCGGATAATACTGATGGTGGATTATTCGGCAAACGCGATTTGAGGCTCACTGATGATATGTACGCTGCTGTGTATGAAGATATCATTTACAAGTCGGCGTATTCGGCTGTTCCACTTCTTCTTAGGCCTAGAAGTCGAGGATCCATCAAGCTGAAGGATAAGGATCCCTATTCGCCGCCGTTGATTTTTCCTAACTATTACACGGATCCATACGACATGAAAGTCATGGTAAGTTAAATTTATTTAGTAAAATGAATACTACAAACGTCATTTCAAATCAGATTAAATAACTACAAGATACAAAGAACATTTTATATAGATGCAACGTTTTTAAATTTTCTGTTGAATCATATAAACTTGACTTGACTAGCTTAAGCGATCAAAAAAAAAATTGTACTTGATAGAAATAATACTGAAATGTCATATTGATTTCCATAGTAACGTATATATTAATAATTTAGTTGCTAGGACCCCAGACCCCTAGCAACCTATAATGGTGTCGAAATAACTTTTCATACAAAACAGAATTAACTGAAAATGAATTCAATTCTACTTAAAGATGGCTAAAAGTATTAAAAAAATGCATTGGCATCGTGTTCTGATATATTCTAAAAGTTTAAAATGTCTAGCTAGTCGGGAAGTAAGTTAAAAATCGATTGCAAGATTTGTACCGGACAAAGAACCACCGGATATATAAGAATACGAGCTAAGAAAAACGTTGTAAAATACTTTTATATCTAATTTTTATTGAATAAAATAATTCGAAACTTACATTAAACAGATTGCTGAATTGAGTTTAAAAAAATAATACAAGCAAAAATATTGATTGAGTTATATGAGATTTGATTACATATTATTGTTTAAGTATTCATGTTACAAAAATGTGCAAACATACATTTATTATTCTGTTCAGTATAAGTGTAATTTGACATTAGTATGTTAAATCTATATTTTCGATGTTGTCAGATGTTGATAATGTGTAGGAATACCTAGAGATTGCAATATCGAATGAAATTACCAATACCGGTAATTCGGTATTTTAAATGAATAAATTTTAATACAGGTATTAATACCGGTATTCGTGAAATATATAAAAAGAATAAGAGTATCTAATAATAAATTTAATATAGATAAAAAAAATCTTTAAAATATTACTTTAATATAATATCGTCGCTGTAGGATTGGTTTGTTGAATAGACCAAATGTCAAATGTTCAGGAGACGAAAAACAAATTTCATTATCCTATATTTAAATACATGGAGGTTTTTAAATTGTTGTATTTACAGCATATGATTGCTGTACTCATTACAAAGCAATTTGAGGAAAAGGATGGTTCTGGTCCATTTAGAAATTTAGATACAAAAAATCAATCTGCATGATAAGGTCGATTTCGACAAAAACGGATATTCGATAAACCAATCCTATAGTGACGATATGTAAAGGTAAATACTTTCTTATATTATTATTTATTTTTGATTGATTGATTCACCGTTGTTTTTGGTGTATTATTTCAGATCGAAGGTGCCAGAATAGCACACGCGCTGTCCGAAACGCCGACGATGAAGAAGATTGGAGCGAAGATGAATAAACTGAGGATACCAGGATGCGAGCACGCGGGCGAGGACATGATGTCTGATGAATACCTGGAGTGCCAAGCGAGGCATCACACACTGACCATCTACCATCCCGTGGGTACTTGCAAGATGGGACCGAAAGACGATTTTTACGCAGTCGTGGATTCAAGACTTAAGGTACCAATCAATGGCAATGAATAATCAATTAAATTATTTCTTATTCATGACTAGTCATCGTAAGTTAAGACTAGTTATCAGTTAAGTTAAGACTAGTTATCAAAGTAACTTTACTTATTTAAAAAAATATATATATATATAAGTACATATAATTTAAAAAACACTTTCCGGATGAGTGCTTCAAGCCGATTGGTCTATCGATCCAACTGTCATTCTTGTGTATAATTCCTAATAACCACGCTTTATGAAATATTTTAAATTACGTCAAGAAATGAAATACATGCCTTCAGTTAAGCCTTTACTGAGCCGTTTTTAAAGAGGCACATAGCGGAAAAATACGAAGCTTGCAATTTGAGATTTTTTTTTGATAATTTACAATTTCAACTGTATTACAACTAATTTGCGAGACTCTTTTGACTGGACCTTCCAAATGGATGCGGTTGTTTTGGTTTGGGATGTTTTGACGGGGTGCTTAGTGAAAATAGAAAAATGCTAATTTTTCGCGTAATTTAAATGCAAAAACAATAAAAAATACTTGAAAAATCATGCAATTAAATTACTCAGAGGTGTGTATTTAAAAAATATGAAAAAAAAATGTTTGGTGCTAAAAGTTGACGGCTGATCAAAATCAAATTTCTAGCTTAA
Source organism: Rhyacophila brunnea (assembly GCF_057557595.1). Taxonomy (NCBI): domain Eukaryota; kingdom Metazoa; phylum Arthropoda; class Insecta; order Trichoptera; family Rhyacophilidae; genus Rhyacophila; species Rhyacophila brunnea. The sequence goes on along the minus strand of NW_028232893.1, from coordinate 12,245,050 downwards.
TATAAGAGATAAAAAAATAGTGTTTTAAGTTTAAATAAATAATATAATAAAATACATAAAAAAGAAATCGTATGTAGATAACAAAAAAAAAATTAAAGCAAATTTAATTGTTCAAGTTGTAGATATCACGTCTTTGCATATGCTAATAATAATGATTTTTAATTAATAATTTAACATTCTTTTCATTATTAATTGAACTGACGTTAAAATGGTTTTTAAACATATTTATATTAAATTGTAATAGATTTAAGTTTTGTACTATTCTGTACTAATTTTTGAAAGACTGATAGTTATTAATTATTATTGATATATCTCATTAGTCAACTCCATTAAATTCCCAACACGTTGCTATTGTTTCCCAGTAATGACGATTTTACACCTCTTGCATGTAGTATTTATTGATAAAATTTAATGATCTATTATTACTTAGGGTTTGACGATGTAGGTATAAGCATATTGATTGTATTATTACTTATTACTAGACACCGGACATCTGGAGTCCTTTTTTTTTTGGGACGGACTAGAATATTACAACATTTTTTAATTAAAAAATGCGTTAATAATTTATGGAACCTATGTTTTTCAGAAAAATAAGTTGTACGATGTAGTAGGTACAATGAAATATGAAATAAATGATATTGATAATATGTGCAAGAGACTTTATCGATACTTAATTATATAGAAACGCTGCTATTAGTAGATATACTATACTATTTAGAGAAATTAATGAAGCGCTTACGTATAGAGTGGAAGAATTAGTTGTTAATAGTAATATCTATAATATTTAATAATATTCCACTTTTTATATACCTATTATTGAAATCAAAGTTTAAAATTTCTACTAAACTACTTTTATTTTCACTATCAAATAACAAATCACACTTGCTCCCATAATGAGAAGGACCTGACAGCTAGTGTATTATTAAAATCGTACCAAATCTGAATGATTTCGTATATTATGTTGATACTACGAAAATATATAATATGAAAACATATTATTATATTATATGGATTTATGGATAGGTAAAATGGGGAATATCGGACCTACGTGGTTAATGAAACCCTTTAGAAAAAGGTTCGTACGAAAGATACTTCAAATCGTACTTTTGTGTTTCAAGCAAGTGGTTGGACATATTGAGATATTCAATTTTAATATATAGGTAGGTACTGATGTTGTAATGTTTTTTTTGACATTTTTATAGGCCATTTTCAAACACTTTATATTCATCATGCAAAATATGCAAGTACATGCGTTTTCTGTTAATTGCTACTCCCTAATACTATAAATTATATATCATAGTATTATTTCAATGAAATATATAAACCCGATATAATTATTTATTTCGGAAGTTATCAAAATGATACAATCATAATTAGTCGACATTGATACATTGTGTATATATAGTACCTAATACCATTGATAATAAATTATTTTATCAAGAAAATATTAGATATAAATAGGTATAACACAGTTGCAGTGCCTACCATTTGCCTTAACAAGTTGACCTTGGTTCTAATAGTTCATTGCTTTATCCAATCTGGGAGTTCACACATGAAACTATAATTTGATGTTATAGTAATATGGTAGAAAAAACAAAAAAAACTTAACCTGCGCGTTTGTTAACTGATCTACGTATTTTCTTAAAATCCGAGATCACTTCAGTTTTGACGATTATGGATTATAGCTTAAAATTGTTTATTTGTTTTTATTTAGTGAGTAGGTATATTTCGTGATATTTCACATTAGCTGGTTCCATTGTTTACGGGAAATGACGTTTTAACGGGCTTACCTATTGAATGTATTAATAGTATGTAATATATTCATTACGGGTTTTCACAAACACTTCAGATAATCAAAATTTGTTTTTTACTTGATCCTTTACTAATAGGTAAGAAGGTTTTAACAATCTTTTATTATGTCAATGTGCATTTACGATCGGTGATGCGCATAGTGCACGAAGAAGCCAGAAGGCATAACCCGGTCGTAAATAATGACTAATAGAATACCTAGTACAAAACATAAATCAATTAGAATTTATTGATTAATATTTTTGCCACTCGTACCCGTTAGATATAGGGACCATTATACCACTTTCCTCTAGAAGGTATATAAGGTACTTTTAAACACTTTGTACATTTTGCATTTTTGTTTATTGTTATTAAATCTTAGTTGATATTATTCTTTTGACTTATTAACTTAAAAATAACAACAATGGATGAAATATAATATTAATAAATATTATAATATGTCACATATATAATATTGTGTAAGTATATAATATATAATTATCAAGCCTCGATAGCGAAGGCTGCGTGACTAGCAAATGCACTTACGACCTATGTAAACCTGCCGTTCATATTGTTTTAAAAGCACATTGCAAAGATTATCCTTTGCTTTGTAATTTTATTCTTGTAAATCCACGGTATTATAGATGGTTGCACTATTATATCTAAAATGTAAACATAAATTTATATACAATATTGGTATATACTACAGCTGATGATGATACATACTATCGTATGGAAAATAATTCATTTTTAAGTTGTGGACTTCTTGTACGTATCATGCGACAAAAGCAATAAAATCGTCTTCAAGTTTTTGTCATTGGTCGGGAACCTTTTTTAATACATACACCTATGTGGAATTTTAAACACAGCAAATTTTTCACAGTTTTGAAGTTACGCTATTTCTTAATGTATATAAATCAGTCATTTAATAAATAAGGACAAATATCACCAACAAGTTAGTTCAAGTAAACAATCGACTCCCACGTCCTCTATACTTAATTGACTTTTTATGCAATAATATGTACCTACCTATATTTTGTACTGTTATTCAATTGAAAATGTCCATTAGGATAAAATCGGTTGAATATCAACATTATGGAATAAATGTGGAAAAAGTACGAAAGTACATATAAAGTGTTTTAATGAAATATGTATCTAGATTCTAGGTACTAGTCGTTTTATGTGATGAATAGTTCTTTACACTTTATAATATGTAAGTATTTAAATCAAATACATAATATAATCATATATCAGATAATTACTTTTTAATAACAACATTTAAATATAATGCTAATTATGTCGAATGGCCACCTAATCGGCGCGCCTTTAGCGTACAATGAATTAAATGGGATGGCGGGACTTTTTTTAACATTACACACCTACAAACTTACCTGTAGAATTGCCAAAATGGAACTACGAATTACCATAGGACGCCATTTTGAAAATTTCATTCGAATGTCAGATTTTGTCCAGTTACTAGTCTTGATTGGGTAGTTTTCGACAATGGCTCCATTTTTTTTTGTAGTACATATTCCACTTTTAATCAATAAATTAGGACCGGTTTCGTCCGCCTCAGAGGGACATTTTCAACTGAATCTTCCCTTGTTCAGTTGAAAATATCCCTCTGATGCGAACGAAACCGGTCCTAATTTATTGATTAAAAGTGGAATAAGTACTACAAAAAAATGCGTTTTTTTAATTAAACAACAATAAATATTAACGCAATACAATCACTTAGTGAAAATCTGAAGTATTAAATGGGACGGCGGGACTTTTTTTTAACGTTACACACCTACAAACTTACCTGTAGAATGGCCAAAAATGGAACTACGAACTACCATAGGACGCCATTTTGAAAATTGGTCAAAATTTGAAAAATGTCAGATTTTGTCCAATTACGAGTCTTGATTGGGTAGTTTTCAACAATGGCTCCCCCATCCCATTCTTCAGATAAGTTTGTAGGTCTGTAACATGCATTTTATCTACTCAAGGTCTTATAACTAATTTAATCACGGTGAGTAGTTTAGTGTGTGGCATTGCGGATTAGTAGCTCTGGAATATTCTAAATCTAAATATATTAACGTAATACGTAATATTTATAATAAACCTATTCAATAAGTGAAAATCTGAAGTAATATTATACTGCAGACCTTTTAGAAAAATGCAATTACGGCTTATGCAATACACAATATTATAATAGTAGGTACAGTTGTTCCGTGTGCTCGGCGACCGTCGCACGTCACCAAACGAGATAGCGAGTGTTTACAAATTAATAATAACCAGTTGTGCGCGCGGCGTAACAATAAATTATTGTTACAAAGTTGTTTACATTTAAGTGTCTCTGACTACAGGGGCGCTTATTAAAAATCAAAAATACAACGTTGCCAGCAATGGATCACCAAAAAGAAACCCAACAAACAATGTCTTATGCATCAGTTGCTCAAAAAATGCAATTTCCGAAGAAGGAGCAAGCCATCGTTTTAGATGCTATCGAGGGCATCTCTATACGAGAATATACACTGTCAATCGGGAATAAGGTAGGTCCATGTCATATAAGATATGTATCTAGGATTTCCCAGGGAAGAATATGTATATACTTGAGTAGTGAAGAACAAGCAGATAAATTAACAGTAAATAAAGAAACAGTTAAAATTGGAAACCACGTACTAGAAATCAGGCCGCTGATCACCAAATCAAAGAGGATAATAATATCAAACGTGTGTCCTATAATCCCACACAGCGTTCTGGAATCAAAACTCAACGAATTAAACATAAAAACTACTTCACGTATTACAAGCATCAGAGCTGGTATTAACGAACCGGGCTATGCACATATTTTAAGTTTCCGGAGACAGGTTTATGTAAACCCAGAAGACACTATTAAACTGCCAGAGTCAATGCAAATAAATTTTGATAATACCCTGTACTGGATTTACTTCTCCACCGAAAAATTGACATGCTTTATATGCAAAGAAGAGGGCCATCTGGCCAAATATTGTAAAACAACTGGAAATAATGAACCTCACACTGTACAATTGCCTGACTCTCTCAATGTACCAAAAGTGTTAACCTCTCTTTCGTTAGAGAGAAAAAATACACTCCAGGAGGATGAACTAGCCGCAGATATAGAGTCGGACAACTCTATTATCAACAAGGATACGCCAATCGGTTCAAAAAGGCGGTTGACCAGTCCAACTGATATCAGCAGCGTAGAATTTGAATTTGAAGATACAGTGAAAAATAATGCAATCTCACGCATTCCTGCACTCCAACAGACACCAAAAAAATTAAAAAAAGAAAGAAAAAAAGTATCCACTGAAGATACAAATGAACTTTTGTTACCTGCCAAGGAACATGTTGAAAGTAATCGTCATAGATTTCCAATCGATTATGAAACATTACTCAGTTTCCTTGTGAAAACACATGGAAATCCCAATACCGAAATGATTGCTAATGAATTTACTACTGATATAGAAGCTCTTAATAACATGCTAACAGAAATCTATAGTCATTTAAAAGAACGCAGCATTAAAAGTCGCATAACAAAGATCAAGAAAAGACTCAGTAATCCACAATTAAAAGTTTCCAGTGAAGATATTAGTTCGTTGGAAGGACAAGAGGAACAATAACATAATGCATAATTCCAGCAACAAAGTTAACCAATTTATTCAATCTGATATACGTATTGTTTTCTGGAATACAAGAAGCATTCTTAATAGACTAGAGGAGCTTAGAGTGATGCTAGATGAAATTGATATTTTTATAGGCGTGGAAACATGGTTAAACGACACCATTCCTCACATAGTTATTAGCTTCCCAGGTTTTATGGTGCTTCGGCGAGACAGGACGTACGCCAGAGGAGGAGGTATAATTTTCATTATTAGAAATACTATAGCTTACAAAGCTATTAACAACCTCATCATTCCGAACATATCCACTGAAGTTTTGGGCATTACACTGACTAACCTTAAAGATAAAATTAATATCATTGCAGTTTATAGGCCCCCGAGCAATAGCGGAAATAATACAAATCTGTCGCTTCAGGAATGGGACCAAGTTTTTAGTAATACTCTATTAGATGATAAAACCATATTGGTGGGAGACTTCAATGCCCACAATGTCGCGTGGAATTGCAATAGAAATGATATAAATGGTTCTAGAATCATCTATACTTTAGCTGATTACGACTTAATTTTAATAAACAATAATACTAAAACCCGTATTGATCTGCGACGAGGTACAAAATCAAATATTGATTTAGTTTTTTCTTCTCCTAATCTTCTACAACAGATTGTATTAAATATAGATGAAGACCCCCGGGGATCGGATCACTATCCAGTGCGTATTAATTTATCTGTACAAAAAGCAATTTATTTCAAAAAGACTTTCAAGTTGCAGACCAAAAAAACCAATTGGGTTAAATTTAAAAATACAATGGCTGAAAATATTAATGAATTCAAAACAGATTCTTTTCTCAGTTTAAGTTCAGTCTCGCAGTATAAATTCCTCATTAAAAAAATCACACAAGCAATCATAGATTGCACCCCAAAAAAAGGGAATAATCCCCAATTTCGCCATAGCAATCCAGTAGAATGGTGGGATTCAGAGTGTGATAAGGTAAAGAGAAAAAGAAAAGCTGCCTTAAAAAAATGGGAATTTACCTTAGATTTTAAAGACTTAATTGAATACAAAAAGAATGCTGCCACAGCTAAAAAAACTTTTAAAAAGAAAAAGAGTGACTGCTTTCGAAAATTTGCAGAGACCATCAATTTTAGCACAGACCTTAAGTATACATGGGAAAAAGCAAAAATTTTTAAAAACAAATGGATAAAAATTAGACCCGATAGTATTGAACAAAATATGCAAAATAAAGAGAAAATTGAAGCTGCTCTTGAAAGACTATGCCCACCGTGGGTTCCAAGTAACCCTAACATTTTCCCTGTTACCAAAAATAACACGCTATTCGACACTCACTTTAGTTTCATAGAATTCAGCATAGCATTAAATTCTCGTCAACATAATTCCGCACCTGGAACGGACGGGATAACGTATGAAGTCATTAATATGCTTCCCACTCCAATAAAACATATATTCCTTGACATTTTTAACCTCATGTTTCATAGCATGGAATTCCCTGACGAATGGAAAAGCATATTTATACATTTTATTAATAAACCTAATTCGGATAGCTTAAGACCTATTGCACTGACCTCATGTGTCTGCAAAATCTTAGAAATCATGGTCGCAAATAGATTTCGCTGGTGGCTGGAAAGAGAAAAAATTATCCCAGATACACAAACCGGATTCAGGAAAGGTTTTTCCTGTGCGGATAACCTAACAAATGTTGCAATGTATATTGAAGAATCTTTTAATGAAAAAAAACATACGCTAGGTATTTTTTTGGACGTGATTGGAGCCTTCAATAACGTTCAATCAGATATTCTCGTTGAAATATTGGCACAAATAGGGTGCCCCTTTAAACTCGTTAAATTCTGTTTTTTTCTTGTCTACGAGAGATTAATCTATACTAATTCAAACATAGATCTCCCGAGAACACTGTATAAAGGCGTTCCTCAAGGAGGAATTTTAAGTCCGCTGTTTTACATTATATACGTTAGCCACATTGTTCGCAATATACCGAAAGCTATAACAGTCTCCCAATTTGCAGACGATATATCTTTGTTCCTTAAAACTAAAGACCCCAATCAGGATAAAAATATAATGGAATGTGCACTAGAAACAATTAGAAATAATCTATTCAAACTGGGTTTGGATCTATCTCCGGAGAAAACGGTATTCGTACATTTCAACAAAAACAAAATACTGCCGGGAGAATTTCAAATTAAATTGAATGATATGATGATTAAATCAACTGAATCAGCCAAATTTCTAGGTATTTATTTTGACTTCAAGCTTTCTTTTGATAAACATGTCAATTACATTGCCCAGAAAGTCAATAGAGCCACCAACATTATAAAGTTCCTCAGAGGTACTTGGTGGGGATCACACCCTTCCACTCTAATAACTTTCTATAAAAGCTACATCAGATCCATAATAGACTATGGAAGCTATATTTACTTCCCAAAAAATAAAGGAGCAAAGCTACAGTTAGAACGACTACAGAACCAAGCTATCAGATTGGCTCTTGGCCTAAGAAAAAGTACACCTACTAACATACTACTTGCCGAAGCCAAGATAACATTACTAGAAGAAAGATCTAAATTTCTATGTAAAAACTTCTTGGTAAAATGTATGTCAAACCGTACTTCTAATACGAGATACAATGTCAACAGATTTCTACAAACAACTATAACGCGAGATCGTACTCCGAAGAGATTTCAAATTTTAAAAGAAAGTATCCAAGCTGTAAATTGTATTGATCATCTGATTTTAAAAAGAGACTTCTACAACTTTTTTAATTATACATATGAGGATATTATATATAACGTTTTAACTAATACAAAAATAGAAATGGAGCTATCGCACTCCGACTCTCCCGACTTATTATTCAAGTCCAAATTTAGCAATCAAAATGTAGTCCAAATTTTTACGGATGGAAGCAAAAATCCCGATTCACCTTCAGTAGGTGTAGCAGTGTTCTTCCCCCAATCCAACACGTCGGTTGCCAAAAGTGTCCACAGATTCACTTCCATCTATACAGCAGAGTGCTTAGCCTTATACGAAGCCACTAAAATTGCACTTAATTACAAAAATAAAAATATCAACATTTTCACTGACTCCTTAAGTCTGATTCACTCGCTCGAAAATCCAAATTTCAGCATCAAAACTAATGACTACATTCTTAATATTAGAACCAACATTTCCAAATTTAGCAATAGTAACGAACACGGTACAAATATACAGATATACTGGATTCCAGCACATAAAGGAATTAATGGCAATGAAATTGCGGATCAATTGGCAAAAAAATCTGTAAAATACCCATCAGAAAATATAAGAATTCCATACACAGATTTTAAAGACCAGTTTAAACAAACAATGAGCGAAAATAACGGTAAATATTTAGAAAATCTTGGGAAAGAAAAGGGAACACACTACTATCAAAACTTTTATAGTAGATCTCCTAAAACTTGGTTTAGTAAACATTGTAAAATAAAGCGAGATGTAATAGTGACAATAGCTAGAAGCAGGACAGGGCATTACAGTCTCAACGAATCATTGTACAAAATTAAAGTGGTAGATAGCCCTCAGTGTCAGTGTGGACATCCCACTCAAGATCTTAACCACATTGTCTGGCAATGTGATGCCTATGACCAGGAGAGAGAAGTGTTATTGAATAAGTTGGGGAAATGCAGGTTATACCCTCCTTTTACGATTAATTCGTTCCTGGCAAAACCAAATATTTCAGTTATGAAAATTGTACATGAATTTCTCCAAAAATGTAACGTAAATGTCTAGTGTATAGTGTAACAAAAATGTAATTCTGTATCATTAACAATGTAACTATTTATGCCTGTCGTTAAAAAAAAAAATGTATGTATACTTTTGTAAACCATTGTAAAGCAGAATAGCCTTCCATTCAGAGAAGAGCTCAATTGCTTCCAAATAAAGAAAAAAAAATAATAGTAGGTATTTTAATTATTCAAACGAATATTTCCAGGGATGTCTCGCATCTACATATGTATTCTATAGACCGTACGCCACTGGTATTTTGAAGAGGAAATTTCTTACGATCAATTTGATGAAATTCTTCAATGTCAATAGTTTATAATCAAATAGACCAGATTGGGCAGAGCATCCTCAAAATACTTAAATATCTAAATAAATAAATAAGTATATGACTTTTTTATCGATATGTAGGTATTGTTGTTAAATTTAATAAAACGCATTTTTTTTGTAGTACTTATTCCATTTTTAATCAATAAATTAGGACCGGTTTCGTCCGCCTCAGAGGGACATTTTCAACTGAAGGCATAAAGGCTGAACTCATTTCCCTCTGAGGTGGACGAAACCGGTCCTAATTTATTGATTAAAAGTGGTACAAGTACTACAAAAAATTGCGTTTTATTAAATTAAACAATTATACAATGCAGTTCCACCATGAATTAACAGTTAACAAAATAAAAGATATGTAGGTACTTTTGCGATATCGGTATTGTCACTTGGTAATACTAATAGGTATCAATATGATACATTTAGAACATAAAACGGGTCAGCGGACAAAATCTTTCAATATTTGTATTTATATTAATGGGAGGTACGCAAAAGCTATTCGATATTTAATTATGAAAAACATATTCTACACGCAGTTTATAAAAATGGTTTACCATTACTTACCTGCAATAAAACAAAACATCAATTTTGTAATGCGATCTTTTTAATTGCGATTTGCGAATTTGAATTCGTTTGAAGTGGCCACACTTCGCATTATAATATTGGCAAGACGATTATTTTAATTACAATAATTATCATCGCACCTGAGCTGCCAGAAAAAACAACTGACTAATTGTAGAAATCCATACTAAGAATCATTTGGGCAAAAGTCTCCTTAGGATATTGGATTCGTCCACCATTTTAATGTGTTTTTTTATGGGTTGACGGTTAAAGACTCGAAAGATCCGGCCTTTACTTATTACTCTTATTAGTGATAGGGTTTTTTTACAAACACTTCAACTATTCGTAATTTGTTTGTTATATTTTTTATTGTGATCCTTGACTTAATAGGTACCAAGGTGATAAGTTTTTACGTACCTACTTTTAGTTATATTCGTTGTCATTGTGTATTTACCTGTTGGTTAGTGCACATAGTGCCTGAAGATGCCTAAAGGAGAAACCCGGGTTGCAAAAAACGACTGAAATGGAATAGTACAAAACTTAAATCCATTAGAATTTAAATTCAAATTTCATCATCTACCTTCGGTCGATAGTATTAATCTTATGTTTTTATTAATCTTACTTTAATTCAGTCACTTACGTTGACAGATGTTTCGGGCTATAAACCCATCATCGGAACGGTCGTTAAATTAACCATAGGTAGATACTTAAATTAAGTAGAATTAACTAAAATAACATTGTTTCAAAAGCATTCCTAATCTTTTCATTAAAAATTCATAATATTCAACCCATTATGTAGGTATGTATTTGTGGTTTAAAAAAACGGTGGCCGCGCGGCTTAAGCGTTGGACTATCACGCCGTGGGTCTCAGGCTCGAATCCTGGGTCTGGCAAGTACACATATTGTTTTTCAATTTATGTGTGAGTCAGGGTATGGACCTAAAAGATTGAGCAAGTGGCAGACATCCATTTCTCGTAAAAAAACAAAATCGGTTAATACAAACCTCTACTCTGTGGAGGCCCATATGATCCTATTAGTAAATCAATAAATCGATAATTTTTAAAAAATGTTTGCTTTTCAATTTTATTCACAGGTCTACGGCGTGAAGGGTCTCCGAGTGGTCGACGCAAGCATAATGCCTCTGATTGTCAGCGGAAACACAAACGCACCTACTATAATGATTGCAGAAAAAGCAGCCGACATGATCAAAGAAGATTGGCTAGCAGGATTACGATATATTATCCCAGTACCTGATGAATACGACGAAATTAAAAATAAGGACGTAAAGAAAGAAATCCAAGAAAGATGTAACCCAGAAGAAGAAACAAATATTTACAGACCAGATATGATGAAAACAGACTTCGTGGAATACGTGAACAAAGAAAATAAGCATCTAAAAGAAAAAATAGAAGAAATAGCAGAAGATATGAGAGATAAATGGACTAAGAAAAATGAAGAATCTGATACAGGGTATTACGGAAATATTCCTTCAAGTTACGAAGATCATCATTTTTTAGGAATTGATACAACGTCTTTATTAAATTGTCCTTTGGACAAATATTTAGAAAAATTACACACAAAGAAAATAAACTTGGATAACTTATTATCAGATACATATCCAAAGATAGAACATGACTTTGGGAAATATAATCTACCTTACTTAGATGAATATGATATAAAATTAGATCATAATCAAATATTGGAAGATAAAATTAAACTACCCGATTATCCAAAAGACATTCAGAATTTAAATGATAATATGTATGATCTAAGTCATCCTTCCATTGGTCCAGATATAAGTAATATACCACAGCAGCACAATGTAATCATTTTCAAGCCTCAGCAAGACAGTAACCATGACAACGGACTTCCTAATATGCAGCCGAATTTAGACCCAAGTTTCGGTAATGATAATAGTGGTCACAATTTTTATACTAATGATATTTCGATTCCTATCCAGGAAGAATATTATGATAAGCCAAATCAATATATGCAAGATAACAATGATGAGAAGCAGAAGAATGATTATTATTACGACGCAAAAAAAGATGGTGAAATCAGTATTATGCCGGGTTACGTGGAATATACTACTTCATATCCTAACATAGAGAAACCATTCATATACAATATTAAAAATCTTCAAAACGGATTTGTAAATAATCATGAAGGTCAACATATGATAACTATTAAAGATCCAACAGAAAATGAACCAAAGTTTCCAGCTTTTTATAAGCCAACAGGAGTAGAATATGAAACCATAAAAGGTGATGAAATGAATATAAACAAATACAGTGAACCAGTAAATATTCATTCAGGTGAAACACAGACAATAACATTTACAAAACATGATAAGTTGTCTTCAGGACCAGAAAATATGTCATTGAAGCCAATTATAGAAAATGAGAAAGATCTATATGTGCAATATCAAGATGAAAGCAACACAAATAATAATGAACAAAAAAATTTTGATACGTATCCAATGGACATGCAATATTTTAATCATGAACTACATAATTTACAAGAACAAAATAATAACCAAGAGAATATATCGCCGAATCAAGACATTGAACATCATGGGGAAGATTATCATAATGATTATCATCATGACAATGGTAAATATGGTCAAGAAAATATAAAACCAAATTATGAGCAGAATTTTAATGACCATGAAAAAATAGAAGAACAAGATCAAATAAAACAGTATTCGTCACATGTTAATAATGGAATAAATATGGAGAGTAAACCTCCACATGCATATGATCAGAAAATAGAATATAAAGATGAAGGTAAGATGATGGTACCGTCGATAAATTACAATGCAGATAATTTAGGATATAAAGATCCAAAAATAAATGTTGACGTAAATAATCCACATAATTGTGGTAGTAATCATCCAATGTCTCCAACGTTTTCTGTTAATAATATTAATGAAAAATATCAATCTGGGAATATAGTGCCCGAAAGTAAAAATAATTATCAGAGTGCTTCAGAACCAACAGGATTTGATATGCACAAACAAATTGAACAAACGAATAATATGCCAGTTGTAATGGACGATAAAATTTCACCATTGCCATTAGGTCACATCAAACCTCCTCCTATATATCACATACAAGAACCAAAGGATGGAGGTAATAAAATTTCACCATTGCCATTAGGTCACATCAAACCTCCTCCAATATATCACATACAAGAACCAAAGGATGGAGGTGATAAAATACCAATTGGTCATATAATAAATCGAGAATACCATAAAGAAGATAAATCAAATGGAAGACATCATGATGACATACTAATGGATAATAATTATCCAGGAAATAGCAAACAACAGAATACTATTCCAGTTGCCAGTGGTATACAGTATCAAGGTTCAGAAAACAAGATAATACCACCGCCAGGTTATAATATCATGAATATCCAAGATGGAGGTGCTCTGAAGATGCCGTCATATAGTGAACCGCAGGACATCGCATCCGTCCCGTTTGTGCATTTAATACAGAACGACTTGGTACCCCTATTTAATTTTAATCAAAGGGTGGACGTTCCTCAAATGAGAGCAAAAGTGAAGTGAAAGACTGTACAGTGTAAGACAGGTCAAATTTGGAAAATGTTCGATAATTTTCATTTTGATTTTTCAATAAATTAAAAATTAAACTAAATATCAGGTTTTATTTCTCCAAAATTTATTCATTCATTTGTATGTCGGGGTTGTTTTGCAACCCCGGGATCTTTCTTGATTAATTGATTTTATGTAATTTTGAAAAAAAGCGTATTTTCTTCAACCTAATAATATGGAGCCCAGGTTCGAGTCCTGGGTCTGGGAAGAACATACTATATTGTTTTTAATTGTGAGTATGCGTAAGAGTATGGACCTAATAGGTTGAGAAAGTGGCTAACTTCATTTCTCGGAAAACAAAATATGTTAATATGATCTTATAAGGATCGGACATGGTCAAAAAAAAAAATATATAACTAATCGAAAAGGAGTTTTAAGTCGAAGTCCAGTGTGTAAAGCACTGACTTCTAACCATTTCTTCAGAACCTGGTTCGATCCCGGTGAGGTTAGAATATATGTAAGCATATGATTTTCTCAAAGTCTAGGCTTAATACAATATTGATTAGGTCTTGCTATAGTCATACAATTTTTATATACATATATAACGATTTCAAATGCATGTAAAATTCTACAGGGTGTTATATATTCAAACCAACATGAAAATAAATTAGTGTCTTTAAATTAATACGGCTTCCATGTAAGAAGCTAGTATTCTTGAATAGTCCCAGAGTGAGGGAGAGAGATCATACGGTCTCATTCTATGATTTGTATACCCAACTAGATAAGTCGTTTATTTTTGTTGTCTTGATAATGGTGTTACAACGAAATAGATCTATCGAATTAAAATATCACGCAGAACTTAATGTAATTTATATTTTACGAGATGTATGGTATAAAGCCGAGTACTCATAAGCGAGCCGTAACTGTAACCGTTCCAGTGGGTCTATTCTATGCTTATCGACCGCTAAAGTGATAAAGTGATAAATATTATCAAACTTAGGGTAGGTTTGTATCAAAATATTAGCACTTATTGTAACAATTACACGAAGTTGGTTTTTATTGTTGCAATAAGTGCTATATTTTAACAGCACCTATCTTGCTGCTGTTAAAATATCGCACTTATTGCAACAATAAAAACCAGCTTCGTGTAATTGTTACAATAAGTGCTAATATTTTGATACAAACCTACCCTAAGTTTGATACTATTTATCAATTTAGTGTTCGATAAGTATAGAATAGACCCACAGATACTGTAACGAACTCTAGATGCGAAAGAATTATTTATTAGGCTCGCGAACTAATTATTTGACTCCATACTGGTTACTGTATCTGCAACTGTCACAGTTACGGCTCGCCAGTGAGTACCCGGCATTATATATGTGTGTGTAGGTATATTGTGTGGTTTTAAAAAAAATGTGTAAGTTATAACAAATAACTATTATTACCTACTGTTTATCATAATAATAGGAATTTCCAAATAAAGATTGTAGTACAATTTTAGGAAATAATAACTTAAATGGTTGAGGACATCAGTTTGCCTCTATTGGATAATTTCAGTTTTACACAGTTTAAACAGTGATATCAGTAAAGTCATGTATTAGATATTTCTTAAGAATAAAGTCATGTATTAGATATTTCTTAAGAAAGGTGTCTATCGGGAATCGGGAGACTCGACGGCCTATTCTTTTTAGTAAGTATATTAATCCATCCTTGAGTTAAAAATTCTGTCTGAGATTATAAAAACTTTTCGGAAACCGAATAATTTTCGCAAGAAACGGGAAGTGACCCGCACTCATGGCGCCAGAAAGAAGTGCTCTACCAACTACTCCATCAAGATATATATAAAAAAATATATATGAGAATGAAAGAATTTAATGCATAAATGAGTAAACACAAAAATCAAATAAAAAATAACTGCATTATTCACAACAATGTAAAAACGTTGCACTCTTGAATAGTTAATACCTTTATAAAACAAGAAGTAAATATTGAAAGTGAGTGAAATAAATGCATACGTATGGTGCACTTGTTTAGGATTTTGTCATGTGCATATTTTTAAATGCTTTCTTATCAATTTTATTATTGTCAAACAATATTATGACGGGCTTTAAGAAACATTGTATGCTCTTTAAGGTAGTCATGTGTTCAAATTAGTCATTAGGAAGTTTTCAGACTCATGCCGACTTTGATTACAAATGAAATTAACACATTGGGTCTTGAAAATGGAATCTGTAACAGCCTGAAACACCGAGGAATATAGAACAGACTAATAAACACGGTGATAGCTCAAGTAGGTACCAAATACTACAATTCACTTATATTCATTTATATTATTTACTTTGCAGAATTCCGTTTAACAAGAATATAATATATTATAATTGATTATGTTTTTCTTCAATATTAATGAATAGGAACAAGATTTAAGAATACATAAATAGATACGTGTGAAAAACCCCAGAAATTTAGATAGGTAAATTTAATAGGAAAAATCACTTTCCAGGTGAGTGCTCTCGCCTTTAAGCTATGGATTCTTCGAGAATACGAAAAATTAAAAATAGTATATTATGACATTACAGTTATTGGCCAACGCGCCATAATACAAAACTATAAACAGAACGAAATTATAAATAATGCCGGCGATGGCTGAGCGGCGACGCGCCAGGATTATAATGCCGGGTCCACACTGACATGTCGCGCGACAACAACGTTAAATTTTACGATAAGTATGATAATTATTGTAAAATTTAACGAGGTTGTCGCGCGACATGTTGCCAGTGTGGACCGGGCATAATGTCGAGGGTCCTGGATTCAAATCCCTGGTCTGGCAAAAACTCGTATATCGTTTTTAAATAATATGGTTTCGACCCAGAGTATGGACTTAATAGGTTGAGAAATTTACTAACATCAATTTCTCGTAAAACAAAAATTATAAAATTATATTGTAGAATTGTAAGGCCAATTATAATAATGAAATTATAAATAGTCATCAAATAGTTTAAATGCTTTATTACCGATTACTGAAGAAGAATATAAAGTATGTTATTTAAAATTAAAAAAAAAACAACAGGTGTGTCAGTTGATAAAGTCCGATTGAAGCGGACGAAACCGGTCTTGATCATTATTAAACTATGTGGAATGAATAGGTACCTACTTACTACATATTGTGTTTAATTTTAATCAATTATTACTATAACAGGCGTCCAGGCCCAATTGAATAATGTAGTAGTAGAAGTGAAACAATCACAGCAACACCCAGACTTGAGCATATCACATAATATAATTATATATTTTGACCTCGTCGGAAATCGAACTCTCCGTATGATATTGATAAACGTGTGCCGCATTGGATTACGAGAGTCAATAATGTAAGGCTAGTAAAAACATTGCTACTGAAAAATATTAAAGCAAATGTTTACAACCTGTTGATAAAAACACAATAATTATTCCAGAACACAATGCGAGGTTATCTGGCAACGTTTATGTTACTCAGAGTTCAAAAGATGCACAAAATTTTATCAACAGATGTCAGACTAAATAAACAGTATACCACAAAAATACTGATAAAACAATTCCATTTTTGAATTTCGGCTCAGTCTTTTGACGGGATTAGAAATGTGAAGTTATTAATAGTCAGTTTATTTGAATTACGAATACTTAGTGATAATACCTATACAATAACAATTAATAAAGTAAGCTAAATAACAAAGATCAGTGAACAACACACAAATAATATAAAGGTAATCTATTTAAGTATATAAAATGCACATAATTAATTAATGCAATTATTTCAATAGCACAGTTGAATATTTCTGTAACTCTGGTAGGTACATATTATGAAATGTCTTCATTTTAATTTTTTATTGTAACAATAAATTATTAATAATACTGTATGCAGCCTATTATAAGGAAAAGTCATTGCTTTATATTTCTAACCAACATTACTTTCAGTCAGTTTCTGAGAGACATTTAATTATTTGCTATAAAAATTAAAAAATATAGGTACCTATTATAATTCAAATCAAATATTAATGAAATTCACTATGATATCACGGTATCGTTCTCTTTGTAAATACAAGGTTAAATTAGTATATCATTATATCAGTATAAAATATTTAATTTAAAAAAACGGTACATGTACCTACATAAGGGAAAAAAATACAGATAAATAAATTCTAATTCAAGAAATGAAAACATTATTTATATTTTCATTTCTTGTAAAATAGAATTCTACCAAGTAAATGCTAACTCAATTAATAAATTCCAATTCCATCAAGCACCCTCAGTATGACAGTATGACATAATATTATTGTGAATAAATAGTATACTTATAAATAAAACAATATAACCGTAAAACACAGTACAAATAACAATAACAATCAATCAAATCATTATTTTTTTTTTAAACATATACCTAAGTAATGAACTTTACAAATTATTAATTTAAAACGTTCATAAAAATAATAAAATATAATATAATCAGCATCATGTAATGTTATAAAAAACAAGTTAAGTACACAAAGTATGTACATAAAAAATGTTTAATGACTGCAATGCTTGAGTGCCTGAAAGCAGGTATTGAACATGTCAATAGAAGAAATATTCAGGATTATAAAATGAATTCGTGGTATTGAAGAATGAATAGCTGTGTGATATAAAAAAACAACGTGAAAATGGTCATGATTTTTCGTCGTTCTCGTGGGGACACGAAACTGGATTTGAACCGGTCGGGATATATAGTCATACATCAAAACTGGGCTCAATGTTGCAACTTTCTTACCATACCGAAATAATGACGTCACGCGGCAATCGAAATAAATGAAAAAGTAGCTTCCGCACATGTGGCGGTGCGACATTTCGGTATTATACCTGTCGAGTGAAATTTGTTGCTTGTGAAGACAGCTTTTTTTTCTCAAACTATAGATTCGCATTATAGCTGTGTGCGGAAGCACATTAAGTAACATGTGTTTTGTGAATACAAACAAAACACAATCGGCATATAATTGAACGTGTTGCAGTTGAGACGAGTTTAGATGTGCGATACGGCTTAGTTTGCTAGTATTGCCACGTACTAAAGTGCGTTTTTTTGGCAGATTATGTACATTATCATGTAATATGTCTAGAAAAATCAGTAGCGGCACAATCGAATAAGTTCTATACGTAATTTAGAGCGCATGTTTTATTTTTATTATTATTTCAATCTAGGAATATTAAGTAACTACCTACCTAGGTACTTTTTTTTTAAAACAAATTTTATTAGCGTTTAATTTTCGTTCTGTAAAAAAAGGAATTGCCTAGTTCAAAACGAGAAGGGTGTGTATATTTATAATTAATATGTAATCTAGAATAATTTGCCTAACCGCAAAACTCTCGTAATTAAGCAAGGCACTATAAAAATAATATTGATAACATGATCAGTAATCACAATATTTAAATGCAAATAGGGATTGCAATACCGAATGAAAATGTCAACACCGGTTTTTCGGTATTTCTTTTTGGATACCGGTATTAATACCGGTATTTCGGCACTGTTCGGTTATCAGGAATACAGCAGAAAACACATTGTGAAAATAGCCGAGAAACTGGATTATTTGTTAGGTTAAACCTCACCAAACCTAACCTAACCCAACCTAACCTAACCTAAGCTAACCCAAACTAACAAATAATCCAGTATATCGGGTATTTTCAAAATGTATGTTCCGCTGTATTCCTGATAACCTAACAGTACCGGTATTTCTTAAACATTAAAAAAACAGAAGTAGGTGCTTATCAATAGGTAAATATATCTATTGAAATGTTTTTAAAATATTTTTTATAGCAAAAACCTACATACCTACATTTATTATGTTGACATTTAAAAGTATGAATTGATCATAATTGTAGAGCTAGTGATTGTTTACAAATAATTTGAAAATATTGATAATTTTAACTAAAGCCCTCAAAAGTTCATCAAGTGCAAATAAGTCCCGGCTGCAGGAAAAGCTTCTAAAATTCAACGCTTGTACAGTCCATCAATAATTATAGAATGATTGAACATTTTTGTCACGGATGTTTTCTATTTCGAAATAATATTATGATAATCGCGACAATTACTTATATAAATATATTTCATGAAATTTGTTTTATTATATTTTTACCTTTGTTTGATTCATTCAATATATTTTCATTTTAGCAGCAAATATTTTATAATTCATTTTCAAAAACGTAAACGAGTGTGCTTTCTTAATACCGAAAATTCCGGTATTTTGGATTATTAAAACTGGTATTTCGTAATTGATAAATACTGGAATACCGGTTTTGAAATACCGGTATTGCAATCCCTAAATGAAAAGTAGGTAATGGTTTATTTTAATGTTAAAAGCAATGTAAATGATTACATAATAATAATCAGAATATTTCTTCAGTATTATAAATGTCGGGCAGAGGCGCACTTAGCGTTAACACCCAGGCAGTAGGATTCAGGGGGCGGCAAAAGTAATATATTATATTATTCAATTACAAAAAATGGTCTTTATGATTAAAATGCTATCGTTGGCATAAGCATGTGTGTCCGAAGTGCAGATTGAAAAAAAATAGTACGTGAATTTTTGAGAAACGAAGGATTCACAAATGTCATCGTTTTATAATAAAACGTTTTGCCATTCGGCTTAGAGAACAAGATGGCGCTGACCGACAAGATACGAGAGGGGAAGCTAGCCTGCCTTCTAGCCTGGAAGCTTAGGGTGGCGAGTCAACCAGTTAAGTGAAATAAACACAACAAAAACTTGATTAATTAAAGAAAATTACCGGTAACAAATATATGTCTGTTTGATACAGTTTAATTAATATGATGATTGATATAATGTAGTATCAAGTGTAGAATTCCATTTTAAAATTATTTTTAGTGTGTTTCCTGAATAATAAAAATGGCTATTTATTTAATATTACGAAGCGTCGTATGTTACATGGCTAGCACAAAAAGGTGTCAGCTAATCTAGTACAAAGCAATATATCAAATGGATTTATTTTAAAATATAATATAAAACGCTAAAAAAATACACGAAATACCATTAACTTCACTTGCGGAACGATAGGGTTCCGTGGAATACTATTTGGGAGACACTATATTTAATTGTAGAACATCGCACTGCCCTTAACCTTAGCGATAGGTAAGAGAATGGAGGGGAGGGTATATCAGGAAATTTGTACGTATGCCTTATCTTATCACTTATCACACTTGACTGTGAAATGTTGTACTTCGGAAATTGGAAATATATGGTGGTATATTAATACTTTGGACGCTGAAGACGCACATGGCGCGTAATGACGAGGCGGCCGATCGATGTAATTAACGTGCATTTTAAAGGTGGTAATTAAAAAGTCATTATCTAGTCAGCAGTGAATAAAGACCGTCCAACCTCTATAGGTCGTATATTATTGAGATAAATTTCATGTCTAAATAAAACACGGTTCTTGACGGTTGTCGTGTCGGTCGGTGTCAGGAAGTCAGCGGCATTTTTTTTTGATAATAGCCGATATACTGGATTACTTATTAGGTTAGGTTAGGTTTTCATTCTTGAATTCATGAATTTTGCGAAAAATAGATATGACCGTATATATGCGGTCATCTCTTCTCGATAAGAAAGCTCACGGCGAACTGTGCTACGGTGAAATGTAATACGTACAATTTACATGTAACCGGGGGGAGCTCCAGACATCCTGGCCTGGGGGCCTGCTTCGGGATGTGGGGGCCACGGCGAGAACTATGCTATAAAATAAATATAACCAAGTAGATACTTAAGTAAATTAATGATAGCCAGAAACGTTGATAGGCACATCCCACACTGTCTTATTAACCAATTTAGCGTACTTTAATTTGTGTCTACACTGATTCCGTAACTTTGTCGAAACTAGACACGCCATATATTTACATAATATACGGTATTATTTTTAACATAGAGAAACAGGGCATTGTATGTATTTATTTATGTTAAAATATAATATTATACAATAGTGTCAGAATATAGATTTATTGTCAAACACGAGTTTTATTTTATAGTAGGGGGAGGCGGGGCTAGTTGTTACGGGGGCATGTTGTTACATCCTAGATAACTCTCCCGTTACAAGATCATGTGGCGTAGGTGTCACACATGAGACGTAAACATCCTGTCTGCAGTCGATGACGAAAGGTCGCCTGCATTAATTGTATGCAGTTGAAATAAAACCATTTTGAGTGAATTTCGTGTCCAAAGCAACTTTTGTTGGCCGAATTTGAAGTTTGATTGTTACCAAACTATAAGAGGTAAGTTTTTTAAAAGTATGCTATTAAAAATCTATATATTTATGCTCGTATGTTGTATATTTATCGAAGTAAATATAATTCCCGTGTTAATATTAAAACAATTTCAATTTTATTTGGGTCAAAGGGGCTAGTTGTTACAGTGAGGTGGGGGCAGGTTGTTACTGTATGAATTAACTCCACTCACTACCACTTTACTACAAATTCTTTGTTTCTTCTTTATTTGCAATAGGTGGGTACTTATCAGTGGCGAAGACTCCATACTAGGCGATTATTTAAAGCCTACCTTCTTAAGAAAAGTAGTTTTTATTTTCATATTAACGTATTTATATAATCACAAATAATAATATATTCAATATGCCCCAAAGACATTTATCGTATAATTGTCATAATTTTACGATCTTTTCCCATATTTCAATAAGCACCATCTATGGCATCTCTTGAAAGTTTAAAAAAATAAAACACGCCGCGTTTCACTTCACATATTGTATAGGATTATTTTTGCGTTAATCGACGGGTTTTTCAATATGAAGTTTTTTTCTCATAATTTCAAAATGTCTGGCGTCCCGCATACAAATGTGCAAGCTGTTTCGTTGGCGCTTGCGTCGCGAGAGCGCATTTATTCAAAATAATTAATAAAAAGATAATTTAAAAAAATAATTTCTATGCCATTAAATCACATTAAATATGTATTGATAAAAATATAAAATAATTTATCTCGTGATTTTTATTTATTCATTAGTTCACTCGTTAGACAATTTAGATATCTGATATTGTACCTACCTAAGTCTGTGTTTTAAATATAGAAGTATTTTAAAATGTCTAGTTTTACGGGTTAAATTATAAACTGTTATGGAACATAATACATATACAACAACGGATATTTTCATACATGATAGGTAATATATTTTGAGCGTATGTTACGTTTATAAATGTTTAGGAAAATACATAAGTAATTCAAGCTAATTGCTTAGTTTTATGAACTAATTATAACAAACCAATTAAGCTTTTGAAATTTATACGTTTTAGCGTACCTATTCATATTGGGTTATCTTCTTATTTCCCGCAAATATATCTGACATGCATGGTTACTACCACAGCCTACCTCTTTCAAAAAGTCACCCTTCGCCACTGGTACTTATACCATCTATTTTTATCCTTCCAGATTACAATCTTACAATGGTGAGGACAAAAAAAAAAAAAAACCGATAGAGGTAAAATTTCCCAGGAAACCGACAACAAAGCGGCTAAAGAAATAATTGAAAACAGAATATCTCTTATAAAAAAAGCTGCCCAAGCATACAAAGTAAACTATATGACCTTACAATGTTATATTGCACATAAAGAAAACCGTCAGACCACTTCCAAGTTAGTGGGGTTACGCAAAACCTCGCCAGATATTTTCTGTCGATCAAGAAAATGAGCTTGCAACATACATAAGAAAATGTAGCAAAATATTTCATGGCCCAAGGAACTAAGAAACTGATAAAGAAAGTGGTGTTATCTTCTTCGGACGCAGAGAATGAAGAATGCTTCTGTTTGGAGAATTATACTTTCTTTAAACCTGGGCAAGAGTGGATCCAATGCACAACATGCAAAAATTGGGCTCACATTTCCTGTATTCGTGGGGATAAAGTTAATATCATGTGTCAGAATTATGATTTTAGTGACTAAATATAAATGCAAAGAAAATCACAAGCAAAAAACTTACTTTTACATTCATTTTCAATTATTGTTTTAGTTGGTAACAACGTGCCCCTACCCTGTAACAACTTGCCCCCGGCTGGGGCACATTGTTACACTTTTCATTTTTTGTTTTTAATGCTATTGTAATTTTTGTAAGGTATGTAAGGATACAAATAAACAGTATTGTAATAGCTAAATGTATGTAGAATTAGTAATAATTAATATGATGTGTCTTAAGATAAACTGGTCTCAGATATTTAACTTTTTATTTTTTTGTAACAACTAGCCCCGCCTCCCCCTAGATGTTTCTTTATTGAATTGTGATGGTAGATATTTATACCGATATTCGAAAAACCACGAATTAACTCAATTTGCTTTTCTCGAGAAATAATTGTAAATGAGATATTCGAGAATTTTTCATTTTCGAGTGCAATTTTATTTCAAACTGGCACAATACCTCAGACATTACCCCGAGTAAATATGAAGGTTTCATAAAAAGCATTTAAGACTTCAGTGAAACGGCAAATAATTTTCAACTTTAGGCGCGACGAAATTTTGGACTCGCTGGCAGTCGGAGAGCGAACGTCGAGGTGTGAATATGTAAATTTGTTGCGTGATGGCGACGGGGGTATTAATTCTTAAATCGTGTAAAGATTACTGAAAACGTTACCCATTTCCTTAAAAAAGAAAACATGTCAATGAATATATTATTATTGTTACTAATAGAACAATAAACAGAACATTAAATGGAAGCATGTTGGCTTTATATGACACATTATATTTCGTTCGGTATGCGTCATTTGCACCCGCGACCCGCAATCCGCGCATCGCCTAGCCACGATCTTTTTAGACCATGCCTCAACTGAGGTATAGCCGTAACTATAACAAATATAATAATATATTCATTCTCTAAAAAGAATTTATAGGGAATTCTCTAAAAATCAATAAACGAATCTCAAACTTTTTAAAATCAAATAATTATTATTCTTCAATTCACAAATTTTCGCGTAGATATCGAAATAAACAGTCGATAAATGACAGAATAACTTTAGAAATAATAATACGTATTATTAAAATAATAAATCAGGGCAGATTTTGGTAAGAAATTTACTTATCTGTATATATATATAATTATATAGTCCGTAATGTGACAAACCAAATTGACTAGTTAACTTAGGTAATTACAACAATTTAATACCATCTGTAATTAAATTAAAAACCGCTTTTGTCCGTCAAGATGGATTTCACTAACGTAATTGTATTATGATTTCACTGATTTGTATATAACTTTATTTTACTACATAATATTTTAAACTGTGTTTACATGAAAGCAGTTATTATGTTATCAGTTAAGACTGCAGATACACGGCATTGCAGTTGACGTGCGTCGACGCAGGTCTTATTTGATACCAATTTCATCCGACTAGAATCACCAGTTAGATAAAACAAATCCAACTGGTGATTCTAATCGGATGAATTTGGAATCAAATAACACCCTGCGTCGATGCACGTCTACTGCAATTCGGTGTGTCTGCAGCAATGGCATTATTAATGGACAACGCGCACAATACAGTAGCTACCAAGTTAATTCGCGCATGTTGAAATTCGCACATGGATAGGTAGACGTCACACAATTTCCATTATGCGATATCACGCATCGGGAATTTGTAGCAATATCACCTTTATTGTAATGGCGTTAGAACAGTGTTTATAGTGTCAATGTTCATTTGAGCGGACTCGTTCGAACCGAACCATTCGGCAGACATGACAAAAAGCATCGAGAATTTATAGCAATATCACCTTTATTGTAATGGCGTTAGAACAGATTATGCCATTCGGCAGACCCGACAAAAAAGTGAGTGTCATTTTTTCCCCCAGATATTTCGTCCATATTAATGTCATAGGTCTGCAGCCTAAGTTTTGCCGTCTCTTCAACTTTTAAACACACTAAAAATAATATAATATCATACCTAATTACCAATTCAAACAATTATTGTTATATTATGAAATACTGTAGTGTAACGACAGAGCACACAATATGAGCAAATTAGTTAAATATGGCAGTATTTTTGTCGCATTGTCAAATTATTTATTACTTACAATGTGTTACTATTTATGACGGTCGTTGAAGGCGCAGGTGCGCGTTCTAATATTACATCTGGTACAATTCTCACGTTGATTTTACAATGTGTATTTGATCCGGAGCAAGGACTTAGAAATTGGATAAATGGTTGACAACCACTTATCTTAAAAATTATGTTAATATAACTTCTACTTCGTCGATGCTCATATGGCTTGCTTAGAAAATGGTTAGGTACTATTCACACTGTGGTAAAAAGAGTTAAAAATCTATGATCCCATTATAAAATGGCAATTATATTGAATCTCTGAAAGTCCAATTTGTTGGGAGCCTACAATGACATATTAATGTCATTGAGAGCCTACGATATAACTAGGTCAATAAATAATAGATACTTCGCAACTGTTCTTTCTTTTTGTCAGTATTGGACCATTCGATGCTTTATCACTATTTGGAGTATTTAAATGACGATTGGATATTATACTACCCTCCACGTAACCTTGCAGTTTGGAATAGGTTTAAAACTTCCACGTATATGGATACGTTATAGGAATGATGGTCAAAGGGCCAAAGTGAATCCTCTGTGATGCCCAGCATGTTTTTTTTTTATCGCGTCGCTATTTCTCGTAAGTAGTCGGCTATTGTTGGCCTGCTTCAATCAGTTGTGTGAGAAAGCCAAATCCTCGCCCCTCTTTTTATTTAATACCTCTATGGATATTACAATGCAATAACATATTTTACCCATGATTTCCAGGGTAATTTTTTCGAAGTTTTTGCCCCAGATTGAAGATGAAGCATATTAGGATGAAATGGGGTGAAACTATACCTACCAATGCTATTTTCAAAACTTTTTCTATCCAAATAATGTAAAGTAGATAAATACAGTATTAATTATTTTTTATTGTGTTTCAAAAAATATTACATTTTTGTAGTGTTAATTTTTTTTCTTACAAATAATGTTATAGCGTCTGTACACGTGAATGGATTTATTTGCACCATTAGTGTATATTTTAAACTATTGCGATAATAATTGTTTACACGTAAAAGTGCTGTCTGTCTCGCCAATCTCATTCTTCAAGAGTAAGCGAGACGCGATGTTGTTATTTTATAGTAAGTACTATTTGACAGGTCGTGAAAATTGGTTAAACTCAAAATGAGTCTCTGCGCACTGTAGTTAGTTTTTTTTACCGACAGGTTCACTACTATCGGTCTACTGCGGTTCAATTGACGCGTGAAAATTCAGAAGCTTCTGAACATTTTCGATACATGCATGCAATCTTGCTACTTGCACGATAATACGTGTTTAGACGAGCATTTTATAAAGTAATACTTTCATTCGATTTGATACCGATAAAAAGTATCAATATTTTTTTTAAATATATTATGATGTTCTTACTTGTAACCTACACACTATTATACCGTCACTGTACAGGCCAGTTGGCGTAACCCTCAAATATCAAATTGTTCAGGAAGTGAAAAAAAACTGTGGGCATTAGATTTACTTTTTATATAAATTATTTTATTACAAATTGATTGGCTTACTCTGTATGTACCCTGTTGCTTACGTATACAGAGGGTTACAGCATTTGGCTGGAATATTTTATGTCAAGTTACAAATGGCTTAAACATGGTTTTGAGTTATTTTGATATGAAATATTTTTTTGGGATTTAAGATACTTGGGCAGTTCTATGTAATAAGTCCATTCTCAAGGTTACGACAGTTGCCCTGTACAGTGACGATACTGGGTATACCTATACCTACCGGTAAAATGTTTTTATTGTGAAGATGAAATGTATAAATTTCAGGAATTAAAACAACACCCAACAATTAGAGAGCAAAATGGAGTTCCAAAATTTGACATCGTCCTGCGCGAGTGTATCCGGAGATTTATTCGGCACTATGATGATGACCACGTTCTCAGCACTCCTGGCTGCTCATTGCAAACTGGTCGACCCTGCGCAGTGGCCGCCTGACAGAAGAGAATACGTCACGGAAGAAGGTAAATAGTTTTTAAAAAGGTTGAGTGCTGGACCGGTAACCACATCCACTCTAGGTACCTATATGTCTTAGAACATAAGTCCTTGTCAGAAATGAGGCTTGTGGATAGAAGAATATGTAAACGTTACGTTAAGTTGATTACGAGTGTGATACCAAATACCGTTCACTGCTAATATTATCTGGTGGATTGGTAGAATATTGCAATTAGAAAACGGACGTTTGAGATTTGAATCATAAGCGAATACTCCACCTTTCAGATGCACCTACAGGAAAAATACGAAGCTTGCAATTTGAGTTTTTATTTTTAAGAATGAACATTTAAAATTGTTTTAATAAAAAATACGTAGGTATATCTAAAAACATTTTTTTTCCGACCATGTCCGATCCTAATATGATCATATGGGCCTCCACAGAGTAGAGATTTGTATTAAAAGTTTTTTTTTTTACGAGAAATGGATGTCAGCCACTTGCTCAACCTATTAGGTCCATACCCTGACTCACACAAAAATTGAAAAACAATATGTGTACCTGCCAGACCCAGGATTCGAACCTGGGACCCAGGGCGTAATATTCCAACGCTTAAGCCGCGCGGCCACCGTGGGCGTTACAAACATTACATAAAAGGAAAAACATTTTTTATTTAAAGTCAAATAAATAGTTAAGAAATCAATAACAAATTCCGTTAATTAATAGGGAACGGAACCTGCACTAGACCGTGTCCAGAAACTTGTACGTATGCAGTTTGCCGAATCACACTTCACACCATGAAATGTTGTATCGGAAATATATAGTCGTATATTAAAGGCCGTCCTACGTCTTCGGGTCGTATAGTAGGTACTGAGATAAAATTCATGTCTAAATAAAACACAGTTCTTGTCGGTTTATAGGAAGCCTGGAAACAAATTTTGAAAATAGCCCATATAACTACCTACTGGATTATTTGTTAGGTAAGGTTAGATTTTCATTCTTGAATTCAAGAATTTTGACAAATCAGAGATGACCGTATAGTGTCTCTACGGCGAACTGTACTATTGTGAAATGTAATACGCACAATTTACAAATAACCGCTGTAGACGGGGGAGGGGGGGGGGGGGGGGGGGAATTTACACACACACACGATTCTACAATTTGATGACTACTGCTATCTCCTCAGGATTTTAAACTAATTGATTTTAACCATTCATACCTGATATATATATGTATATATAAATTTTTCAGGTAACCGAGAGTTCGACTTCATAGTAGTTGGGGCAGGATCTTCGGGATCTGTGGTGGCCAGCAGACTATCAGAAAACGAGGGTTGGAAGGTGCTTTTAGTGGAAGCCGGAGGTGACCCTAAGGCAGTTAATGAGGCAAGTAGTAGATATAACGTCAGAATAGCAAACGAAAGATCTTGGATATCACTACTAGCTAAGTTAAATTACTGACAATAGATTTTCACATATTGTGGAAATTATTTCTTCTATATACCTAGTCTTGTACTATTTGTACCGTATTTTACCTATCAACATATTCAGGCGATATGCACACTCACCATTACCACAACTGACAGAATATAATAACTTACTTTTTATACTTTATATCAACTACTTAAATCAATATCCTACTCCTCGATGGTCCTCGTAGTCCAGTACATAAGGCGATGGCCTGGATATCTGGAGACTTCGGGTTCAATCCCGATGAGGTCATAATATAAGTTATTTTCTCAATGTTCTGGATGTTTATGATTGTTTCACTTCTAGTACGAATTATACTATCAATTCACTACACTACTGTCATTGGGCCTCGTGGAATGTTGTAGTGCTAAATATATGAGTACATTTTTTACTTTTACATCGATATATTATAGTACAATATAGGTACTTAATGGTCGGGAAAGAACATTATTCCTAAGAGCCCTATGCAGAATCCAAGATTTCGATCCTAAGGATAAGTTGCCGAAAAGCATGACTTAACTATAGACTATACTGAGTATAGAGTTAAGGAATCCTTAACCATATACTACTTTTGTTATGAACACGCCCCTTCTGTATTACCATTTACCACTGACAGCTCCTGTCAAAATAAATTCGCATGTCTATAAAACAGTCCATACACTCAAATTCATTTAACAATGTATCTCAATATGGATATTGATAGTGTTAATTCGTTTGGCATGTACTTGCAGAATATTATTTTACTTTTATACGCCAGCCCTAAGAAATACAAGATGCCAGATGATAGAATGACACTTGACGCTAGTGTTACCATGTTAAAAAAATATCTTGCGGTGCCTGTGGAATCACGTATAATGACTTATAACGGAAACATAAGAGTATTATAATTAAATATTAATATGTATTTATAGTTATTGCATTTATAAAATGCAAATGTCATATTTTTGTCATCGTTTAACAACTATAAAATAATTTACCTAAACTATAGGAAAGAGAATTTTTAAATATGGTATTATTTTCAATAGAAATGATCTTAACTAAGGACAATGTTTCTGCATAGTGTTTTCTGCTAAGGAAATTTTAGTTGTGAAAAATGTTTCATCGCTCTAAGTAATCGCACATCTTTTACCATAATTCTTCTACATTAATTGACCACCAGTGTGCTAATTTTGGTCCAAACGCTAAAGCCTCAAAAAATATATATTGTTTGTTGTAGGTATAGAAAAATGGCATTTATGACAAACTGAAACTGACTTCAGTTACTTTTATAAGGGCGTATTATTGTTCATGCATTCGTAAATAATGCAGGAGCACAACAAACAAACGGTCAAGAACCCTGAAATTAATATATAGTACTCTATTTACGACAAATATACCGTAAAAGAAAATCTCTGTTCGTCATCCTATACCTATATTATAGGATAGTATTAATAAAGTTATATAAGTACTTACTTATGAAGAAAACATTATCCATAAATTAAGTTTAATCTTCTCACTGAATAACATATATTTTTTTTTAATATTTCAGTTTCCCTCATTTTTGTACGAAAACTTCAAAACAGAGGGCGACTGGCAGTACGAGACGGAGGCTGATCCGGATTCTTGCCAAGCGATGCAAAACCAGCGCTGCTCGTGGGCGAGAGGGAAAGTCCTCGGAGGCACCAGCGCTATCAACGCCATGATGTATGTCCGCGGAAACCCTGGAGACTTTGACCAATGGGAAGCCAATGGCAATACTGGATGGGGATATAGAGACGTATTACCATACTTCAAAAAAAGCGAGAATATTACCAACAGAAAGATTATGAGGGGCATAGACTATAGGGCTTATCACGGAGAAGGAGGGTATTTAAGTGTTGGGAAATTTGATGATGCTTCTCATTGGGTAAAAAGAATTTTGAGAGCGACAACTGAATTGGGTCATGAAACTCTAGAAGATTCAAACGCTGGGGTTCATTTAGGATTTACTAAGGCTTCTGCTACAATGTACAATGGTGAAAGGATGTCAACAGCAAAAGCGTTCCTAAGACCAGCGAAAGATAGAGCAAATCTGTTCGTAATTAAAAACACATTAGCAACAAAAATTGTATTCGATGAAGGAAATAAAAGGGCTACAGGAGTTGTTCTACAATTCTCTGATGGAACAGAAGTGACAGTCACTGCAAGAAAAGAAATTGTAGTATCTGGTGGAACAATTAATTCCCCACAATTACTTATGCTGTCTGGAATTGGACCAAAGCAACATTTAGAAGATTTAGGTATAGACGTTGTAGCTGATTTGCCTGTTGGGGAGAATTTGGGAGATCATGTAGCAACTCAAGTGTTATATTCAGCTGAGAGTAATAGATCCAAGCCGATAACGGATGCGGATATATCAGTAGGGACTTCTTTGTACTTAACCACCCGACGAGGAATGCTGACGTTTACAGGGACAACCGGATTAACAGGGTTTATAAACACAAACGGAGACGGTTCCCCATATCCAGATGTACAGTTAAACTTTGTCACGTTGCCTGCAAGAAGGATTAAATACGTCGATGATATTGTGTCAAGATTCGGGTACAATGAAGAAGTTCTTGAAGGATACAAAGAAATATTAAGAGAGAAAGATCTAATTCAAGTATTCGTTTCCATGATGAAGCCAGTTTCAAAAGGGAAAATATTACTCAAGAGTACAAACCCAGAAGATAAACCACTAATACATGCTAATTATTTAAAGGATCCACAAGATGTAGAAAGGTTGCTAAGAGGAATAAACGAAGCTTTGAAGTTAGATAAGACAGAAAGTTTCATGAAAGAAGGTCTCAAGTTGACAAGGTTAAATTACAAGAGTTGTTCAGAGTTTATGTTCAGAAGTAAAGGTTACTGGAAGTGCATGATGAAGCATTTGTCTTACAGTTTGTTTCACGCAGTTGGGACAGTGAAAATGGGACCAGCGGAAGATGTAGAAGCTGTTGTTGATCCAAGACTAAAAGTGAAAGGAATTGAAGGATTAAGGGTTGCAGATGCAAGTATTATGCCAGATGTCGTAAGTGGAAACACTAATGCTGCTTGTATTATGATCGGAGAAAAAGCAGCGGATATGATAAAAGTAGATTGGGCTACGAAAAAGCTAAAATCTTCAGAGTTGTAAATGAATGATACTGTAATAATTTTCTTGGGTTCTCTTTGATGCGGTATCCCAAACCTTCACAGACTTGATGACAGACAGATAGAAAGATATGACGATTGGAAACTGGGCATTTCATTGAAGTCTTGGACATAAACCATGGGTGTATATCTAAATCGATAGATACTCACCATATGAATTTTAACTCAAAACTGGATCCAAAATTTGTTTGCTGATTATTAGAAGACTGTAGCTAATCTATACTTCAGAGTGGATACCTCTATAACAAAAGGGTTTGTTAAACAATCTGATACCGATAAAACAATAATGGGAATAGCTATTTGCTTGGCCCTTTGAACATAGCTCTGAATTTTAATATATCTATAAACACACACACAAAAATTAATTTAAATTGTGTTTCAATACTTTGGAAATTATTACAAAAAAGTGGCGAGGGGTGGAAGTACGCTGTGAAGATCCGACATAAATAGTGCAGGTAAATTTTAACAGTAATACTTATTAGTTTTCTATGAACTAAGAATACAAATTGCAATCGAAATTGGTTAGTTTATAAAGTTCAATTAAATCCACATCTATCTTTAAAATTAATACAATTATGTATGATCTAATGGATTATTTTCAGATATTTTTAACTACTATTTATAATAGTGTGCTTTACTACTACCACTACTTCGCCATATTAGATGCTGAGAGTATCAAATGGGCCTCCACTGAATGGAGGTTTTGTTTTAACAGATTTTGTTTTTACTAGAAATGGACGTTAGATACTGGATAAACCTATTATACTCATACACATAATTGAAAAACAATATGTATATTTGCCAGACTCAGGATTCGAACCTGGGACCCACGACATTATATGCCGATGCTTAAGCCGCGTCATGCATTTGCTTTAGGCAAGGTTTAATTGACTTTAAAAACTAATCAATACTATGCAATGCAATTCGTATTCTTAGTTCAATGAAAACAGATAAGTATGACCGAAAAAGTATACACTATTTTTGTCGGATCGCTCTTAGCATACCTAAGAAGTGTAAAAGCTCTATTCATGTAAAATCTTCACAGCTTACATCCACCTTTCACCACTGGAATAATATATGCTCTAGAGTGGGTTGCTTTGTCACAAGTGGATTAATAAACAGTCTGAAACTAATATAATCACATCATGAGACGTCATGTAAAAAACGTAAGCCTGCATTGGAAATTCACAGCAATTCTTAGCCTGGTGGATAATCTCATACAAACTTACATACGTCTTTGTTACTGATTTTATTTTTAGTTTTTTATATCACAAGTAGGGATTCCAATCCCGGGATCCCGAATCCCGGGATCCCGGGATCCCGAGCTATTTTCGATACCTATGAATCCCGGGATTGATAAACATAATCCCGGGATTTCGGGATTGATTTTTTTTATCCATATTTATGGAAAATAAAATAAAAGCGAAAATATAACAGAAAAAATACTTTTAATAAAAAATAACTACATTAGAAATAAACTGAGTTTGAATGAAGTTTGATTTATACCCATGTGTAGGTTGCCGATTCATTTTATTTTTTCACATAAATTATTAAAAATTGAAAGATTGAAAAAAAAAAAAACAATGCTTCGCACTATTAACAAAGTTATTCCACCATGATATCATACGTTTTACGGCAGTTTCAGATTTGGATGACTAATTAGATTTATGAAGCGGAAAGGCCATAAGTACGCCACGATTATTTGCTATACTATTTTAAATCTCGCTAATCCATTCATTAAGTCTTTACTATCAGAAACAGCAATCTCCTATTAAATTCACATTATTATTGATATTACAATATTATTTACTCCGTTAAACTTGTGTATTTCCAAGATTGAACGTATACAATATTAACAATAAATGTCTTAAATAGTATAAATTATACTAGATTTATTTTTGACCGATTTTATCAATGTTATTTGTAAATATAAAAATTTTATATAAACAATGGAAAAAATGCCAATCCCGGGACCAGTCCCGGGATCCCGGGATTGTCAAATTGTAATCCCGAAATCCCGGGATCAGAATTTCGGCTCGGGATTGGATTCCCTAATCACAAGAGTCTTATATGCTTTGTCAACAGCGTATTGTAATGATTTATTTCATGTATATAATATATCTACTACATTTTTTTTTAAATAAAGAACATTTTAATAAGATTGGTACATTTTTTAATCGATCAAAAAAACGTAAAACAAATACCTAAGTATATTTTTAGTCTTGTTATTGTTGCAGACAGGACATCATGACCAACGTGTTGATCACGGGGTGGATTTTGGTCATTCGTTCCTATAGGAATGGAATCGTTAAAATGTAAACGGGCTATTTTCTATGTAAAGTCAGTTGCAATAATAATATAAGATATCAAAGAGTACATCATGGAATTTTATACTGAGCCATTTTTTGTGACCCAGGATTCGCATCACGGCATCTTCAGGCGCTATGCGTACTCACCAATAGCGAATACACACTTTCAAAATACAGTGAAATTATTAAAAAAATGTTTTAATATTTGATTATATATTTAGTAGGTAATAAAGTTGTAAGCTTTTTTTAAAGGTATTTAATTACTATATAAAAAAGAATTAACTGTCGTCGTCAGTGTGCATTTACCATTGGCGAGTAGGCACAATGCCCGAAGATGCCGAAAGATGAAACCAGGTTCACAAAAAATTTACTAAAATGGCATAGGAAAAAAACTTAAATTAATTAAAATATAAGATATCATTGATATTTTGAAAGGTAAGTATTAACAATTGTAATATTCTCATTAACCAGCTTGTGTGAAAGTCGTTTTTGAGAAGCTCGAGTGACCTAGTCTTACACCAATCACTAAGATCGGTGATTATCCGTGATTTAAACTAAGGTGTAGTTTAATTTTACAATCACGCAGTAGGCTCTTTGCATAGTTAGGGAAAGTTAACCAAATATAGTAATTTTCACGAAGAAGGGAAAGTTGAGTATTTGTTGGTGATGGTGAAAGGGGTGTTTTTGTTTAATTTGTATCGCCCCAATGTTCTCAGACAAATCTCTAATATATCGAAAATATAAACGGCCGTTATTGATTCCAGAACACTCAAATACAGTGCGATGATCAAGTATAATCACACCATACAAACATAAATATAAAATACATATCATGTAGTAATAGTTTTTTGCTGTATATTAATTAAGAATTATTTAACATGCATAATTTGAAACCATCTCATTCACGTACACACTAGAAGAAATCTTTAAAAAACAAATACTAACTTGAACTTGTTCCTGTAACTACTGGATTTGCGCAAGTGTGCTTTTCCAAATAAGCTATAGGAATTTTATTTAATTACGACGAATTTAAGCAGCAGTCCTTGCATGAAATGCTTATCAAATTTCGTTAATAATATTGATTTCAACCAATTAAATGCCTTAAATACTAACAGACATCATGGATTAGTTCAAATATTTAGTTTTTATGACGTTTCTCACTTGCTAATAATTCAATAAACTATTTCTTTTAAGAATTTTACATTTTCAAAGCTTGTGAATTATTCGTTGAATAAAATAAATATTTGATTAAAGAATTATCTGTTACAATCACATACATAATATTTAACTTTGAAATCGATTGACTTAACCTGTTCACATAAATACATTATAATATTAATAAAATTTAATATATATATAAAATTTCAAAAAATTATAGGTTGTACATATTCTAACCATTTTACTGAACGTGGTACTGCTTAATAGGTACAATTCGAAGGCGCAATAATTCAATTTCAATTTATTTTTAACATATTTTGGACATTACAAATTATAAGTTTAAGACGTTCACAACATGACATATAGAAACGAAGAAGTATACTTAAAACAGTAAGTGTTACATAAAAAAGAGATAGATAGTATGTTATTAAACCGTAGAAATATGTACATACAAAAATATTAATTAGATAGGTACAAGGAAGTACACCGGATGAGTTAAGCAGACCCTATTTTAATAATTTATAAAACAACGTCCACCTATACTCATCCTCACGTAGGTGGAATATATCAACACCCGAAGCAATTTCGTTGAACATAGTTATCGCCCTCCCAATTGGGTTTACCAGTGGCAGGTTGGTTCTGCACCTTGGGAGAATAAACAACTGATGTTCTCTACTTCTAAGATAGTTATCAGGGACACACAGGTCAACACTGCCCAGAATGGCAGAGTTCTCATTTATACCTCGTACAAGTCGAAAAAAATACGTAGCCAAATAAAGATTTCTTCTAAATTGCAAACTGCAGTATGTATACATGTCGACGATGCAACATGGGGACATACTATTACCTATACTACGCCGGCAAGTTTAAATAATATTATTTTGTTTGCCATGTAGATATAATCTATATTTAAATATTATATCTATGTATTTATATTAAAAAAAAACTTAAATGAATTAACCAATCAAAAAGTTACTGAAAAACAACATAACTACACAAAGAAGAGAATAAATAAATACTATTTAACGGCCCACGTGCTCGTCGTAGGTCAAAATTGAGTTTTTATTGTATTTTCAAACCATCATCCTGGACACTCCTTAAACGTTGTAGATAATCTATTTATATAATTTTGAAGCCTTATTATCCTTTATAGTTATTTTAAACATTTGATGACTGCATAAAGTATTTTTGTTACATAAAATAGTATTCTTTTAAACCTCTCGCTTTAATGTTTTAGAATATAAGTAGTCATATTTCGGTACATAACTGTGCAGTGGTGTTAAGATTTTTTACGTTCATTAATTTTTAAACGCATTTATGAAACCATTAGTATAATTTATTATGAGATAATTTTTGTAAAATATTCACGATAAAAAATTATATTGATAATCTCTGTGATCCCAAATTTGACAAGAATTAGGCATTTTATTATTCAAAAAATCCGCAAGATTAACACATTTGAAGATGATTCTAAAGATACTTATTATAAGCTATGTCTTTGACTATTCAAGTGTGATAAACATCTTATGAATAATGATTGCTTTATAATAATTATTGACCTAAGAATAAGGTAGTGTTTTTTTGAAATACGCCATTTCTTTTGTCATTCCATGGTGGTTAAGCTACAACATACGGCCGTAGCCATAAATTGACAAACTATAATTAAAGTAGTAACTCAATTTTGACCTTCGACGAGCATGTCCCCCCTTAATAAAATATTTAATTAAACGAAAAACAATATTAATATGAGTGACGTGCGGTAACTTTTACTTGTAGATAAGATGATGATGGAAAAAAAATATAATACCTATGTCAGTAGCGGAGACTCCATACTAGACTATAAACTGGCGTACACGTCACACGGAAAGTATTATGCCATCGCGTTCAACTGTTCAAGTTTTCAATGGGAGGGAACGAGATGGATGGTGAAGCGGAGGGGAAAACGGCACGCCAGCTTACAGAAGTTATACTTCTACATGTCTACATCATTAATTATCTTATATTCTACAAAAAAATATATAATTTGACGACATCTGCAGAAGGATGGAGGTAGGCTGTTAAGATCTGACATCAATTAGACCCTGCTTAAACGATGAGATGAAATTATATTAACAAGGTTTTTAAGAGTCAGTGGTCAGCAATTCACCCATCCCATTGGGTCCGTTCAACAGTGAAGCTAAGTTGTGTAGGTAACACCGTCATTACTATAGAAATAGTAGCCTTATGAAAATTGGTGTTTTAATTTTTGTATTTTACGGAGATAATACATAACATCGCAAGGCATTGCAATTCAACTAATTAGAGGTACCTAAAGATGGTGTTATCACTCTAAAATGAATAAAGAAGTTAGACCTCCAATAGAAAAGTAATTAACAAAATGGTTGTCTAATACTTTTGTGTGGTGACCCCCCTTTTTTTTTCTTCAAACAAATTGTTTTATTTCCTAAATCCAAGAATCCTAAATCCTAAAAAAATAAAATCCCTCAATTATACTATATGTCTACGAAATGTCTATATCTGACCATCCCTACGTTATACTACTTCTCAGTACGGCAACCAAATTTAAACACAACATAGTTAACCATAGTTTCCACTAAATTAACTATTTTTACTATTTAACACAAAAACAATAAATTTCAGCAACACATGCTCGCAGTTTATAAATGACTGTAGTCATTCAAATTCATATTTAATTCAGCCGCAGAAACCTCTAACCTTACTCTAACGTATATTTCGGAGATATAAGCGTACCGAATGCTTTCTCAGTCGCACTTATGGTTTGTTTCTGTTCAGGTCTTGTTGGTAGTAGAATTTTTAATCAAGTAGCTAAAATAAAAATAATCAAAATAAAATACTATTTATTGTAAAAAAAAAACTATATCAATATATAAAAATGGTGTCATGGTAGTTTTATATTTGTAATATGAACCCACCTATTGACCTTGTAAGATGGCCATTGCCCATCAGAACATATTATAAGATAACGCAAAACACAAACACTACTGATAAAAAATGTGACTGACAAGAATAAACTGTTGTAGAGTATTTAGTCAATTTAGTGTTTAAGCTTACCTACTATCGCGAAAGTCGAGTGTGTTGTCTTCAAATGTGAATGATTTTGCATGGCAATTTGTCCAGAGTGCAATAGTATATGTTTAGATGCAGTTTCGTCAAGACGGAGAAGTCTCAATTAGAAAAGTCCCGCGAAATTCAGCAAGTAAGCAATATTTTTTTGTGATTTTATATTATAATATCTTTGCAGTATTTAATTTTTCGAACGAGAGGTAAAACGCATCACCTTTCTCCTGTATTGGCGAAGAGTGGAGGTAAGCTGTATAGATTCTTCATAAAAGTTGACACAAAATTTTGTCAGTCATACTTTTATTTGTTTACATTGAACTAAGTATACAATTTGCAGATGGTACTGGTTAGTTTTTAAGATTCAATTAAACCCTGCCTAAACCAAACAATAATAGTTTAGTTATGCTATGGGTGATCCGACAAAAATAGTGCACATTTTTCAGTCATATGTCATATTTGTTCACGTTGGCTTCAGAATACATATTACAGATAGTGTAGGTTAGTTTTTTTTAAATTATAAAGCCCAGCCTAAACAAACCATAATCGATAAAACATATTCTTATATCTATAAAATATCTAAAACTATGTATGGTTTAATGGCATAATTGTACATATTTTATAAATAAATATAGGCTTAGATAGGCAGGGTTAATTGAATTTTAAAAACTAACAAACACAATCTACACATTGTAATCTTAGTTCAATGATTAAACAAATACGTTTAACTGACAAAGTTTAGTGTGCACCATTTATGTTGGATCCTAACAGCCTATCTCCATCCTTTGCCAATGAGGTACAATAATACATTATTGGACTAAATACGCGACATCAATAATGTGACGTCATTCATGTCAAATCGTTAAGTAATTAAAAGAAAATTCATATAATTATTATAGTGTATATCAGTGCTCCGAAACCTTTTCGATCCCACAGTAAACCAAAAGTCTTCCCAGAATTCCACGGCACGCCACAAGTAAAAAAATATATAAAAAAGTGTATACACCAAAATTAAGTAGGTACCTACATACATCATTTTTAATTTGATAAATAGTTAAATATATAAAACATACGAGTAGGTAATAACTAAATGCACATATTTAGTATTTACATGTATTTGAATTGTCAATATAATATACCTATGTATTTACTTATTTATAAAATATAACATAATTATTATACAATAATAACTAATAAATGTGATATCAGAGTTTAAATGAACATAAAAGTTTTAAATTTGGCTTGATATTTGAATGAGCAACCCGAAGTTCTTGGCCAAGACCCTACCCTTCAAGCGTCAACTGCTGATCATTTTTAATAAGAACTAGAGTTGAAAAACTTTGCTCAAATAGATATGTCGTAGAAAATGGGAGTAGAACTGCGATAGCCTTGTCGGAAATCCAAGGATATTCTTTATTAACCGAAATCCAGAAAACATTCAATGGAACATCGGCGAAGTTCAGTTTTAGCGTCCTGTCGTTCCCCAATTCAAAAAAATCCTCTCGAATTTGTAGTAAAAGTGCTTCTATAGAATTTTCGACAATGGTTGCAAAAGGATTTCGAATCCAATCGTATTCATCTGTATTGATTGTATGAAAGTAGTGATCAAATTTTTTTTGCAGCAAAGTTAAATGTTTTTGTGCCAGATTTGAAATAAATGGCTTGTTTTCAATTGTGGTCTAGTAGGTCCTTTGGTACATTTGTAGACATCCTTGTCTTAACTCCTTCTGCCAAAGTTCTAGTATATGTTTAAATTGTTCTAATTTATCGGAATTTGTATTATTTTATTAAGTTCATTCAGGTGGTCAAATATATCAGCCATGTACCTACACAACTTTGGCCATTCGGTGATTATTTTCGATAAGCTGGTGTAATTCGGGCATGTTTTGATTTGGAAGAAACGTACACACCTCGTGGCGAAGCTCAAATATTCTAGCCAACTGTGCTTCGGGATAGCCAACATACTTCTGTGTAAAACAATCATTCACGAATTTAGAGCTCTTGATTTTATAATATGTATATATGATAGTGATTCGCTCATCGTTTTCAATAGTTCCTCTGGCAAGTTCCTGACAATCAATGCTTCTTGATTAGACCGGGATCCCTGGATCCTGAGCTATTTTCGATACCTATGAATCCCGGGATTGATAAACATAATTCAGAAACTTTCGGGATTGAACTTTTTAGCAATTTTTATGGAAAATAAAATAAAAACGAAAATATAACAGAAAAAATACGTTTAATAACAAATAACTACATTAGAAATAAACTGAGTTTGAATGAAGTTTGATTTATACCTATGTGTAAGTTGCCGATTCATTTTATTTTTTCACATAAATTAATAAAAATGAGAAAGATTCTAAAAAACAATGCTTCGCACTATTAACAAAGTAATTCCAACA
Organism: Rhyacophila brunnea; assembly: GCF_057557595.1. NCBI lineage: Eukaryota > Metazoa > Arthropoda > Insecta > Trichoptera > Rhyacophilidae > Rhyacophila > Rhyacophila brunnea. Next base: position 12,203,838 of record NW_028232893.1, on the reverse strand, counting down.
TGATATCATACGTTTCACGGCAGTTTCATATTTGGCTTACTAATTAGATTTATGAAGCGGAAAGGCGATAAGTACAACATGATTTGCTTTACTATTTTAAATCTCGCTAACCCATTCATTAAGTCTTTACTATCAGAAACTGAAATCTCATATTAAATTCACATTATTATTTATATTACAATATTATTTACTCCATTAAACTTATGTATTTCCGAGATTGAACGTATACAATATTAACCATAAATGTCTTAAATTGTACAAGATTTATTTTTGACCGATTTTATCAATGTTATTTGTAAATATATTTTTTTAATATTAATAATGGAAAAAAATGACAATCCCGGGACCAGTCCCGGGATCCCGGGATTGTCAAATTGTAATCCCGAAATCCCGGGATCAGAATTTTGGCTCGGGATTGGATTCCCTATTCTCGATGTATGCAGCAGTGTGTAATTTGTATTGTACGATTTTGTATAAATATAGATTACATTAGTCATTTAACTTTAAGTTAATGTGTGATTTATTTATTACCACTAGGGCACTGATAAAAACATGCATCGTGCAGTGCGTGCAGTGCCCAATGATGCATAAAAATTTATTTTATTACCATTTTTATTATTAAACAGACCATTTAAACAAAACGAAAAAATAACTTGCGGACGAGTCGTGGCATCATACTAACATTGCCGCGACCACCGGGTTAAGCAAGTATTGTATAACATGTATACAAAATGATTTGAGTTTTTTTGAAGCAATGCACCGCGGCACACTTTGCATCGTCTCGCGGCGCACCAGTTGCGGAGCACTGGTGTATATCATGGCCGTATCAATCGCCAAGGCTAAGGGCAGTGTAATACTCTACAGTAGCGTTTCCCAAAATTTCCACGTCAACTATTCAGGACTTTAATTACTTTTTTTCCGATCATGTCCGATCCTAATAGGATCATATGGCGTTGTAGAGATTTGTATGAACAGATTTTGTTTTTTTTTTACGAGAAATGGATGTCAGCCACTTGCTTAACCTATTAGGTCCATACCCTGACTCACACACAAATTGAAGAACAATATGTGTACTTGCCAGACCCAGGATTCGAACCTAGTCCAACGCTTAAGCCGCGCGGCCACCGTGGGTGTTAATTAATTGTGTGTTAATTACTACGACAAGTTAACCATCTGAACTGTCAAAAAAGTGCTACCTCGTAACAGCCCCTCTCTTGGCTGTGTTAATTCTTAGAGCGAGATATACTACGTCAATTTTACATATTGAGAATTGAGACGCAAGATCCTTATATTAAAAAAACATAATTACTGTCAATAATATCAAGTGGCTAGTAGTAACACAACATTTGTTTTACTACATGCTGCAATCGCAGTGACACGACTAATAAAATTGTAGGTTATGTTGATATGTTTGACGTTTCAATACAAAATTTTGGTGTTCGGGTAAATACGCCAGCACGAACATACCCGAATTTTACAAATTATTGAAGATAACCGCCGATAGCCCTCGATACCGCCTTGTTTATGATATGTCTTCCGTATTCATTTGGACCCATGAAAATAATGACAACGTGCTAAAACGTTAACTGATAATAATGAAAAATGTGATAAGAATAGCTTCGCTGGACTAGGTAGGCATCATGCGGCTTGATCTTTTCGATGCCGTCCACGATTAATCGCGGCACGCCCATGTCTCGAAGACATTGCGGTTTACGATATCACTTATCAATACAATCCGCGTTATCAAAGTAATAATAATATTGTCTATTACAAACTACCTTCAGTGTGCTGCAGTTGTTTCTGGATTCTATAACTAAGAGCCCTATGCACAATCGTCTGTCATAATTACAACAAAATTACAACAAAACACTATGCAGAAAGCCTTTCATAGTTATGATCGAGTTGTCTATGGTCCACCAAATCTGCAATAGCTTCGTTCTGTTTTTCTATTGAAAATATTACCGTATATAAAAATTCTCTTTTTCATAATTTAGGTAAATTATTTTGTAATTGTTAAACGATGAAATAGTGAGTCGTGTTTTCATGTGTTGTAATAATTACAAATTAGAAAGCGGACCTAATTGAATTGTGAATGAGGTGTGGATCAACAAAATATAATATTATGTAAGTAGACATTTTCGTAATCAGTTAAGTGATTTGTAATTAATACTGTCAATTAATAATAGTCGCGAAATGATACATATTACGCGCTAATCGCAAACAAGCGATTGTAAGAATGTATGCCTGTAGTAGCGTTGTCAACTCAAGTACCGTTTACATGATTCATTTTTGACGATCATCGCGGGCTGAAATTATCTCCAGTGACCTGCACCGCGATTTCCTAACTCTCGTCTCGTGTGGCACCAGACGAGATGACGTAATTGTGACGTCACGCTCGAGGCATGCCGACCGCGCACAGAATAACCATAGAAAATTTTATTATGATACACCTATATGTGTATGGTGACAATGAATAGCGCCGCTGTCTGACCACTCGCTATTTTCTCGAATGCTATTATCACTCCGGTAGTACGTCATAATGATGTCATATGACGTCATCTCGACCGGGAAGCTTGCACTCGCAAGTTCTAACATAGAGCCCCTGTGTAAACGCACATTCATCAACGAATCAGCGAAAGTGATTATCCGGAATCAAACTTGAATGAAGTTCAACTTGTTCTACTTATGATCATTTTTTGATCACTATGGATGATTCCGCGCATGCGCACTACGCTCTTGAGTACTGTCATCATATTCCCCATCATATTGCGTCACATTACCCATGGTTTTATCCACCAATGCATCTCTTCGTACCCCTCTTTCTCTCGATGAAATTTCTAAATTCATTTAACAAATTTTTTGAATTCCAACCTACACCACAATTACACTTGGAGTATTTCACTTACGGTGACACGACGTGTAAACAAAAATTTGGATGATCACCCGCGATTATCAACCGCAGTGACTCGTCTAAATGAGCCTTTAGTGTATTTCTTGCCAGATCTTCATTCATTTTTGAATAGGAATCTAGTTTGCAAAATTCGCACCTACGTATGGCGTTTTTCGACACCGTTAGTAGGTTAAAATATCACATAATAAAGCTAGAATATTACACCACATTTATTTTGTTTGAAAAGCAGCACGCTGGTAAGGGATTGCAATACCGGTATCCCAGTATTTTTCGATACCGAAATACCGGTTTAAAAAATCAGACAGTACCGATATATTCGGTATTAAAAGTGGAAACAATATCTTTTAATTAACATAAAAGGCTTAACAAGACTGTATTTTTTGTCAGGTTACGCGATGTCTGGTTTACTTCCGTGGCTATTCACCGTTCTTGGTGACCAGCAAAGGCACGTGCTATAAAATATTAATATCTTAAAGAGATTTTTACATATTTTATGTATACTTTTATTGGTAGATACTTCTGTTTTCTTCAATTATTTTACGAATACCGGTATTAATACATCGTGGTTTGTTTTTGTTCAGGCCTTGGTTGTAATCTACTTTGTTTATTTTATGGTTTCTGTCTATTTTTTAGGAAATAGCATTATATTAAATCAACATTACAGATATCTAACAAACGAAGCATACTTCACCCATAATCATGGACGTGGTGACTATGGCAGGGTCCTGTGCGGCACCTGGACCATTTTCTTCAATGATGATGACGACATTCAGCGCACTCTTGGCGGCGCAGTGCGACATACTCAACCCAGAAAAATGGCCAGAGGATTACACTAACCAGCTTCTCGGAGACGGTAGTATAACATTTTACAACCTTATATGAATAAGTTTCTTTATTTAATTACTTTTCTTCAGAGGCGAGTAATTGTATGTGGATGCCCAAAGCCTTGGCAGGTAACGAGTACCCCTTAAGGTCTAAGGCGTTATTAAGTTAAACTCTTATCTTCCCGATTTATATACCTATATGTATATTATATGCCTTTCAGACTTGGAAAATAACAGCAAGAGAAAATCAGAGGTTAGAAACTTTTGAAATATCGTGCAGAAGACGAATGCTAAGAATCACGTGAACTATTGACTCACTACTCAAAGAACTTGAGAACGATTCAAGAAGGACTCTCCTCGTTTTGTTTTCACCGAATTTCGTTTTTTAGTCGTTGAGAAGATAGCAATCTGGAAAAACTCGCGATGTTGGTTCACGTCCAATGTCGGAGATAGCGAGGAAAAACTCCCTCCAGATAGACAGGCTAAATCAAAAATTTCATAGGTTTCACATTGATAAAGATCTTGCGTGCCGCTGAAAGAAGAACGGGATGGAGAAAACCCGTAGAGAAGACTGTGAGAAGATCAAACCATCTGGATCACGATACTTAATTATGAGTTTATGAGGTCTCGACGAAGAAAATGTATACCTATCCGAAAATTTCTTAAACTGATTCACATTCTATATGTTGGATATCAGCAAAGATCTTTATTGGACAACGTATTTTTTAATAATTATGGCATACTTCTGCTAGTATCCTTGACAGAAGGAAAAAGACAAGAAATTGGATGCATACGTTTTTTTGCGCCATGATACCAATGACATTAATATGGACGAAGCATCTGGAAAAAAAATGACACTCACGTTTTTGTCGGGTCTGCCGAATGGCATAATCTGTTATAACGCCATTACAATAAAGGTGATATTGCTATAAATTCTCGATGCTTCTTGTCGGGTCTGCCGAATGGTTCGGTTCGAACGGTTTCGCTCAAACGAACATTGATACTAGAAACACTGTTCTAACGCCATTACAATAAACGTGATATTGCTATAAATTCCCGATGCGTAATATCGCATAATGGATATAGCGCAGTGATGCCAACCGTACTATAATCATAGTACAATACTCTAATTTTGATTCCGCAAAAAATGTAAAATACTATAATTTTACGCCAAATATACCAAAATACTATAATTCTAAAGGATTCAAGGCGAAAAATGTTCCTGTACTATATATTTTTTAGAAATACTATAATTTTTACCCCTTCGTACTATAATCAGCATAGAAAAAGATGGCAACACTGATATAGCGTGACGTCTACCTATGGACGTGCGAATTTTACGTTTGAATTTACTTGATAGCTACTATTCTGAGTGCATCGTCCATTAATAATGTCATTGCATGATACCCAATGACAATATTGTGGATATTCAATAATAGAGGAGAAAAACTCAGGTTATGAGAAAATCACATGATCATATTGTGACCTTACCGAAAATCGAAGTCGGGGCCCGCGGATAAAACACCTTTCGCACTGGACTATGGGTTGTTTGTTTTCCCAATGCAGTGATTCTAGATCGATATTTTTAATTTTTAAAGGATTTATAAAAAATTTCATTCAAAGTACAATTTTTAAGAATCAGTGCTGAGCTATGTTGCTAAGTAACTGTCATTTCCCAAAAACTATTCTCATTTTGTCTGAAATAACGAAATCTGACAAGAATCCCTCTTGAAAAACTTGATACGAACAGAACCACGATACATAATAATGCATATTATGAAATAAATATAAAAATGTTCCAGGACTACAAGAGTTTGATTTCGTGGTGGTTGGGGCTGGATCAGCAGGTTCTGTGATTGCGAACAGACTTACTGAAGTAGACGGATGGAAGGTTCTTCTTGTGGAAGCAGGCGGTAATCCAACAGCCGAGAGTGAGGTAAGTAATACAAGTTTTCATTTCACTATGATTTATTTTGGAAACAGCAAGAAAGTCGTTTGAATAGTTCATCTTGGAAACAAAGATCTGGTCTACCAGTCGGAACAAATGGATATATAATTACCGGTGAATAATTTCAAATAAGGTACAGGAAAAACTAAAAAAGAATATTACGAAACCTCATTTAATTGGTCCCTAAATTCAGAATATTTTACAAGGTAGATTATGAGTCTCATGAAATCAACAATCCTCAACAGTATGGGGCGGATTAGGACGATATTGTTATTGTTCTCAATACTTGAAGAGTTTTTTTTTAATCTGGATGATAATTGTGACCATGGAAATATAGATTTTCCGACGCACATACTCAATTTGCTCTCTTAATGAATATTATGAGTTTTTGTAGTTAACCATCATAATGTTTTTGGGTAAAATTCTTTCTAAAAGTCTTCCAAAACCGGTTTATTGACAAGAGAATAAACTTTCCAGCCAATATATTAAGATAAATAATTATGGTGAAGGAACATAATATTGGTAGTAATATAAAATCTACTCTAACCAATAAAAATATCAAAATATGAATGCCAGAATTCCCCATCGGACACATTAAAACATCACAACAAAAGTCAAAATAAGAAATTATTCCCACTTTAGGTAACGTACATTGCCCAGAAGTTCCGCGTCTCTTATATTTTATTCATTATTATTTAAAAAAAAAAAATCCTTGAAATAAACAGACCGACATTTTGAAATATTAACGGTAAAAAACCGTGTAAGAGAAATGACAAAGATTTATTTAAAATATTTTTGTTAGTGGCAAACACACCCTGGGCCGAGAGAGGTGCGAATCGAAAATCGTAGCAGTCAGGGCGGCTATTTGTTAAAATTTTTTAGATAATCCTACTTAGGTAACAAGTAATATAATTATAGACGACCAAATAAGCATGTCTAATAATATGTGTAATATTATGTCCCTTCGATTTCAGTGGTCTGTAGTGGCGGTCGGTTAATAAAAAAAGCAAACCTCCTCCACCTGGATAACGTGTACCCAGCCTTAGCAATGGTTTCTCAAATGTTTACAAGGATTATTAGTGATTAGCCCTTCATAAAAGTACCTCTAACATTAATCTGTAAATAATAATTAATAAACTCTGCGCAAAAGTATCAATTTTAAAGTCCGGTGTTGTCATCGCGTTTACTGAAAAATGACTCCCTATACTAAAATCTCAAAAAATTAAAGATTTGTGAACACCCATACATACAGTGGATCTAACTAGGAGGAGTTATCAGTAGGTATAAGGTTTAGTTCACCAGTTCACTATTCACAGTTAAATTAAAATGACTCGCATTTGTTACAGATTCCTGGGATGTTACTTGGGGCTTCACTCACAGAACTCGACTGGCAATATCAGACCGAGAAAGATGACAGGGCATGCATGTCGATGCGAGATCAACGGTGTGCATGGCCCAGAGGGAAGGCATTGGGTGGCTCCAGTGCTATAAATGGCATGATCTACATAAGAGGAAACCGGAAAGACTACGATGACTGGGAGAAAATTGGCAATACAGGATGGGGATACAAAGACGTTCTAAAATACTTCAAGAAGAGCGAACACATTGATGCGGAAGAGATATTAGAAACAGACTATGAAAAATATCATGGAACGGGAGGGTATTTGAATGTTGGACGCTATAACGATACTCCGATTTGGGGGGAGAAAATTTTTGCAGCGGCCCAAGAGCGTGGGCACAAATTTATAACTGATATCAACGCGGGAGAAAATCTTGGATTCAGCAGAGCTCAAGGTAACGTAAAACATGGAACTCGTGTTTCATCTGCAGCAGCATTTCTTGCTTCAGTCAAAGATCGAAAAAATCTTTACGTTGTAAAAAATGCGATGGCAACGAAGGTCAATTTTGATGCTGAAGGTAAAAAGGCTGTAGGAATATCATTAAAACTGAAAAATGGAAAAGAAAAGATGATCAAGGTGAAGAAAGAAGTTATTTTATCAGCGGGTGTAATAAATTCACCTCAATTGTTAATGCTGTCAGGAATTGGACCTAAAAAGCACTTGGAAGAAATGGGAATAAAATTAATCAAAGATCTTCCAGTAGGAAAGAATCTACAAGATCACGTTTACGTTCCCGTATTTTACAAGGCCAATGAAGGAGTAGCTAAGGAGTTGACGGCGGATGATATTGCAATGACAGTTGCATTATACTTGACTCAACGAAGAGGACCATTAGGTTCTGTAGGTGTACTGAATATTGTCGGTTTCGTCAACACGAATAAAGATGGATCGCTTTTCCCTGATATCCAATACCATTTTCTCACTGCGACGGCTTCTGACAAATACTTATTGCCTCTATATTATGACAGCCCACGATATAATGACGAGTTGATTAAGTCTTATGGGGAAATAAATAATGGATCTGAAGTGATTCAAGCGTATGTGACTTTGCTAAAACCAAAATCAACAGGCAAAATACTGTTAAGGAGTAAAAATCCTTTAGATACACCAAAAATTTATGCAAATTACTTCAAAGAAAATGAAGATATTGAAGTGATCCTCAGAGGAATTCAAGAAATAATGTTACTAGAAGACACGGATACATTCAGAAAAGAAAACGCAAAGCTAGTAAAGCTACAACTAAAAGCTTGTGATGAATATCAATTTAAGACAATGGACTATTGGCGGTGTATGATTAAACAAACGTCGTCAACTCTTTACCATCCTGTAGGAACAGTGAAGATGGGTCCTTCTACTGACAAGGGTGCTGTTGTGACTCCTCGATTGAAGATCATCGGGGTCGAAGGTCTGAGAGTAGCAGATGCAAGCATAATGCCAGACATCGTCAGCGGAAACACCAATGCTCCAACGATAATGATTGGAGAAAAAGCAGCTGATATGATCAAAGAGGACTGGTTAGACAGACAGGCGAAAACCGACTTATAAAATAAACGTAAATTTAAATTTAAGAATAAAATAATTCTGTAGCTAGCATTTATATTTCGATTATATTAAAGTTATAGTGCAAGTCGCACCGCACCATTGAGAAGTATTAAAATGAATGACATGACGACATGAGTTTAATAACACAACCATGGACAAACATCACCCAGACCATCAAACAAACCGAACCACACCACACTCGGTCTCAATCGAGTGTATCATGAGTTCCTATATTCGAGTGTGAAGTAGGGATTACAATACCGATATTTGAAAACCGGTATCCCATTTTTTTCGGTACGGAATACCGGTTTTAAAAATCAGACAATACTGATATATTCGTTAGTGAAAGTGGAAACAAAATTTGTTGAGTGGAGTGGAGACATTAAAGGTTTAATGGGACTGTAATTTTTGTCGGGTTACGCGATATCTGGTTTACTTCCATTGCCCTTCAACATCCTTGGTGACCAGCAATGGTACGTACAGATTTGCGAAATACATTTGCATTATAGGCAGGCACTTCTTAAATTTTAAATCTATTTAAATATTTTCGCCAGTCGTTCGCGGGTTCTAGAAGTTGTCAGGTATATTTGTTATGTATCTAAAATCGCGTTTAAATAGTTTTCCTTTGTAATATCATTTGAAACCTTAGCCCTAGTGGCGAATATTTCATGATGTAATAATAGGAATATTAAACTATAATGAACTTGCTTGTGCCTAATTATTTAATGTTTCTGGTACTTAGATACTTCTTTTTTTTCCATATATTTCAAGAATAGCGTATTATTACCGGTATTCAATAAGAAATATCGAAATACCGGTACCTACTGGTATTTTCATTCAGTATTGCAATCCCTTGTGTGAAGGTATCAGCAGTTTTTATGCCTGAGAATGTATCAAGGAGCCCAATGGTGAGGTCACAATGCAACCAAAGTGTGCTTTGGCTAAATTTGAATTGACTTTATAAATAAAATGTGCCCATGGGAGAGAGATGCACGAAGAACTAACATAAATTAAAAACAATCATGTTTTTGCCAAATAATATGAAATAAGAAGATTGTAAGTTTATTTTTGATGTTAGGTAAAAAAATATTTTTTATGTATTATAGAAATAATTAAAAAGTTTAAAATTTTCGTATTTTCCGATAGTTATATATCTGGAAGCTTTACCATTTAAGAGAAAACTTTTAAAATTACTGTAAGACAAAACTAATCTTGGTTTATTTTCAAATTGTTAAAATATAGAAATACATATACTACAAATAAAAAAATATAACCAGAATTATAATAATAATTATGTTGATAATTCTTTTAAAAAAGATAAACACTAACCAAACAATGAACCCAAATATAATCTATATAATAAACAGTAGGTCATTTATTTTTAGTCAAGTTCAAAGCTAAATAATTACAAATTTAAAAAAAGCAGTGGCGTGGCTAATGCTCCGAAAAGTAGCGCTAGGAAATTTGGCGACTTGCCGCTACCATCTGAGCGCTGCAGACTGGACGAATGCCATCTTGGCGCCACTTAAGATTAATGAAATGCGTAAAGAAATAGTGCAAGTACGTTACGCGTGCTTGTATCTGCAGGTCAAGTGGAGGATCGCGGCCAGAACAGGGAGCGCGACTGTGAAGGTAGAGTGTACCAAATACATAATGATTTCCTTTTTCATGCGTAGTTTGATCTAAAACTCTAAGTGCCATTTCAAAATGAATATGTTATTATAAGCCTTGTCGTAAACTGTCTTAAATGTCTGTAATATATTTATTTGTTTTATTTTAAATTTGTTACATATTAAAATTGAATAAGTATATTTTTTATGTTTTCATTTTTTGAAAGGTAATCGAAATTATCTATCACCTATATCAAAGAGAGTGTATTTTTTTCCACTACATCATGAGAAATCTCTTCGCAAAAAGTATGTTTAGAGAGAAGAGAACAATTCTTCACCCATTAATAAATTACCATGTTTCACTGCAGAAATTTACTTAGGTAGAGTATTATAAAAAAAATCAAATGTAAATACAATGGATTTGGCTATTTTCGATAAATATTTTTTGAATTCAGAGTACCTGCCTATCCTTGTCAACGCAGAAATAGGGTTTGAAATACCGGTATTCCATTATTTTTCGATACCGAAATACCGGTTTCAAAAATCAAAATTAGCGGTATTTTCGTTATTAAGAAAGCATACACTTCATGTTTTTTTCTAAAATGAAATTAATATTATTTTTTCATTACTACTACTTTATTGTGTATTCAATTGAGTGTATAAGATTAATGCTGCCAAACCGGAAATATATCGACTGAAATTAACAAAAGTTAAATAATATTAAAATAAAATCCTTCAAAACTTATAGAATTGAAATATTTCGAAAAAAGAAAACATATTCTATAACTATTGGTGCAACGTTGATAGTGCATCCAACAAACGTTGAATTCGAGGGAGATTTTCCTGTACCCGGATTTATAGAATTTGTAAAGATTAACAGTTATGATCTACGTATACATATAAAGATCAACATAATAAATGTAGGTTGGTACTTTATGTGGCTATAACATAGTGTTTTAAATAGATTTTAATAGCTTTATTTATGAATAAGAACCTAACTCTATTTTTCTACAAAATATTTTGAAGAATACCGGTATTCCATAAGAAATACCGAACTACCGGTATTGACATTCGGCATTGCAATCCCTACGCAGAACCCTACTCTTGGAGGCATTAAGAGTACCAATAAATCCCGCATCTGAGTACATAAGTATACATTGATCTATCTATAAGTAGGTTAAGGCCCGTTTCAGACGGGACACCGGTGTCGCGCTCGATATAATATAGGAGGCCTTTGTATTCGAATAAAGGGGCCTTTGTATTATGTTTATGAACGCCTCAGAGCTAATGAGTCAACGCATAATTTCGCGTTATAAATTAGAACATAAAACTGGCTGTGGTAATAAAAACAAGTGTATCGGCGGCTTGAGAATGTAGCGGCCGACAGAAAAGTGTACCGGACACGCGTTGACTCATTAGCTCTGGGGCGTTCATAAACATAATACAAAGGCCCATTTATTCGAATACAAACGCATCCTTATTATATGCGAGCGCGACACCGGTGTCCCGTCTGAAACGGACCTTAGTTTTCGAAAACAAATACATCTGTGTCGCGCGCTAATCAATTATTATATCCGCTTAAGGGGGGACATGCTCGTCGAAGGTCAAAATTGAGTTTTTATTGTATATTCAAACCATGATCCTGGACACTCCTTAAACGTTGTAGATGATCTATTTATATAATTTTAAAGCCTTATTATCCTTTATAGTTATTTTAAACATTTAATGACTGCATGAAGTATTTTTGTTACATAAAATAGTATTCTTTTAAACCTCTCGCTCTAATGTTTTAGAATATAGTCATATTTCGGTACATAACTGTGCAGTGGTGTTAAGATTTTTTACATTTATTAATTTTTAAACGCATTTATAAAACCATTAGCATAATTTATTACGAGATAATTTTTGTAAAATATTCACGATAAAAAATTATATTGATAATCTCTGTGATCCCAAATTTGACAAGAATTAGGCATTTTATTATTCAAAAAATCGGCAAGATTAACACATTTCAAGATGATTCTAAAGATATTTTTTATAAGCTATGTCTTTGACCATTTAAGTGTGATAAACATCTTATGAATAATGATTGCTTTATAATAATTATTGACCTAAGAATAAGGTAGTGTTTTTTTGAAATACGCCATTTCTTTTGTCATTCCCCAGTAGTTAAGCTACAACATACGGCCGTAGCCATAAATTGACAAACTATAATTAAAGTAGGGAGTAAAATGATATTGACGCGCGTGTTTGAACATGTACCGTTTAAAAAAAAATAAAAAAAAATTCGGTTAGATACATGTTCAAACACGCGCGTTAACATAATTTTACTCCCTACTTTAATTATAGTTTGTCATTTTATGGCTACGGCCGTATGTTGTAGCTTAACCACTAGGGAATGACAAAAGAAATGGCGTATTTCAAAAAAACACTACCTTCTTCTTAGGTCAATAATTATTATAAAGCAATCATTATTCATAAGATGTTTATCACACTTGAATGGTCAAAAACATAGCTTATAATAAATATCTTTAGAATCATCTTCAAATGTGTTAATCTTGCCGATTTTTTGAATAATAAAATGCCTAATTCTTGTCAAATTTGGGATCACAGAGATTATCAAAATAATTTTTTATCGTGAATATTTTACAAAAATTATCTCGTAATAAATTATACTAATGGTTTTATAAATGCGTTTAAAAATTAATAAATGTAAAAAATCTTAACGCCACTGCACAGTTCTGTACCGAAATATGACTATATTCTAAAACATTAGAGCGAGAGGTTTAAAAGAATACTATTTTATGTAACAAAAATACTTTATGCAGTCATGAAATGTTTAAAATAACTATACAGGATAATAAGGCTTCAAAATTATATAAATAGATTATCTACAACGTTTAAGCAGTGTCCAGGATCATGGTTTGAAAATACAATAAAAACTCAATTTTGACCTTCGACGAGCATGTCCCCCCTTAAGACGATAAGAATAATTTTGTATATCAAAATAACACAAGCAATTAATTGCCTAATATAAAGATAATTTCGTCCGTTTAATTATTTTTGACACGGGCGTCCCGTTATCTATTTCGCCACCACTGACCAAAGATAACAATATTAAATACCTATGTACACAGAATGTTTTATTGGATTAAAACTTGTTGGTACTGCAAAATGTTAGGTATAAAGTAAATAGAGTAAATACTCTTGAATAGAAATAATAATTTTCAAAAACACTTGTCTTGACGGAGAGGCAGAAGTAAGAAAAGTTTCCAAAAATTAATGAGTAAGCATTTTTTTTATTATTTGTAATTTTCTTGCACTCTTGCATTGAAATGTCTATGGATGCAGCATTATAATAATATAATATTCCCTGTAAATGACCGTGCCAATTAACATCAATTAAATATTTTTTTTTATTTAATTAGTAAATTGGAGACTTTCAAAGTAAGAGACGATTATAGAAAGTGCGAGGCCCGATCGGAGTATGTGCGCGCAGCAAAGCCCTCTATAGACAGGCCGCGGCACGAAACTATGAATGTCGATCATAGTGCTAGTTATTACTTAACCAGGTCGCATATTGAAAAACGTCTAGTACCTATGCCGCATTTGTCGATGTGATTTTGTTGTCATTCACAATAGGACATCGGTGAGTAATTCTTGTTGTCATTCTAAATGCTAGTAGAGACTATCCGAAATTTAGTAGAATATTTTATTTTGTTTTAATAATGTCTTTTAAAATAATGAAGTTAAGAAACTATGGCTTGTTGGAGGCTCCTTGTGTAATTCGAATATTTTCGTAAGTGCTCGGTAATCTTCGGTCCAACTGTCATCGATCGATGTGTGAATCGGGCACTAAAAGTACGAATAATTATTGTTCTATTTCGGCGACGACTCGAGGAAACGATCGTGGCAGACGATCGCCGTAAGAATCTGCCAATGTAATTTGAGCTTTATCAGTGTGCACAGTATAACGTGTACAGTATTTTCTAATACAGTATCATTAATTGCTTTGTGATATTCAGGTATACAGTTAGTAAGTGGGTTTTTGCTGTAATTACGTTTCATGAGTGGTTTATCAACAATCAAGGGCTTTTTGTTAACGCCTATAATTAGTTGCCTTCTAAATTCATGATGATTTATTAGATTCTCTATAACGTCCATGTTTGATATAACATTATTCATTAGATGCACTTTAAGTAGATTAATTGATTCATTAGTAAACAGGGGATAATATCGTCTCGTTCTGGCAGAACACACTAACTGGAGAATACTAGTTTTGAGTAATTTGACTTTGAAGTCGTTAAAATGTTTGAAATGATCTAACATATGAGTTTATTAAGTAATCGTAAAAAGGATGACTTTAAAATAAAGACTGTTTATTTATTAAGAAGGTTTCCAGTCGGTAAAGTTTGAAATAAGGAACATTATGGTATAACTAACTCAGTATGTCATTTTTTCGAATTAGTGTCTTCTGCCAGAACAGTGACGATATTATGTGAGAACATTATTTAAAACAAATCCTATACCTACTACCTACTAGAGGCACCTAGCGGAAAAATACGAAGCTTGCAATTTGAGACATTTTTGTGATAATTTACAATTTCAACTGTGTTAATAAATATGTATCTGAAAGCAATAAAAAGAAAAATGTTTTTATTTTTAGTTAAAGATAAACTTACAATTGTAAAAAATGTAATAAAATGTGAATTTGTTAAATCGGATCGCACCTTATTATTACATATATTTTATGGGCATATTTATTATTAAAATTCAGTTTATTAAGTTTTCTAAGCATCACCTATGAGATTTTTGACTAATTCTTAGTTTTAATATTTTTTATATTTATTATAAAATACATCGATTTTCATAAAAATATAAATGTGTATAACTTGAAATTCTTTTTATTTATATCAAATTTTATTTTAGGTATGGTCCCAATATTGAAGCTTGATTTGTATCGTAAATAAAATATAGCCTAGGTACTTTAAAAGTTTTTATAATATATTTTTCTTAAAAGATATTTGTCAAAAGTCTTTCATAACATTTTCTTAACCTTAGAAATGTTCTGGAATTTTGGAAGGTAGTTATAAATGTTTTATACTCTTTATTGGCGTTCGTCAATGCAACACTTCACTCAGGGGACCATCATATACTGTAATCAAATGAGTGATACACAGATAAGAGTTTTGTAGATATAGTTAGTTTGTCATACACGCGTGCATCTACTTAACTTAGCCAATATTGATGTGCTTTGGCAAATATGGACTGATAAGGTGAGCATCAACATAATCTACATAATATAGTAGGCAGCGCTCGAAATGGACCGGAAAACCTCGACACTACCGCTCCGGCTAGTCAAAAAATTAAAAATGGCGCTCCGGTTCGGATCTTTAATGGCGGATCTTAACAGCCTACGTCCAACCTTCGCCATTGATATGTACGTAGGTATATTGTTTCCCGAGTTCTTTTTTTTTTAATTGTGTATTTTCAATAATAATAATCTGACATTCTTAAGACTGTACTTCAGTGAAACGGATAATAATTTTAAACTGTTTTTTTTTCGACCAAGTCCGATCAGCCACTTGCTCAACCTATTAGGTCCATACCCTGAATCACACACAAATTGAAAAAAAAACAATGTGTTCTTGCCAGACTCAGGATGCGAACCTGAGACCCACGGCGTGATAGTCCAACGCTTAAGCCGCGCGGCCACCGTGGGTGTTCAATTTTCAACTATAGGTGCGACGAAATTTCGGACTGGCCGGCAATCGGAGAGCGAAAGTCGAGCTGTGAACACGTCAATTTGTTTTGTGATGACGTCGGGGGAATTAATTCTTAAATCGTGTAAAGGTGACAAAAAAACGTTACCCATTTACTTGAAAAAGAAAACATGTCAATGAATATATTATTATTATTATTAGTAATATAACAATAAACTTACCATTAAATGGACGCATGTTGACTTTTTATGACAAATTATGTTTTGTTCTGCACGCGTCATTTGCACAATCTTCGCGTCACGTAGTCACGATCGTTTTAGACCGTGTCCCAGCTGAAGTAAAGCCTTATTGTGCAAACGACGCCTGCCGAACGAAATACAATTTGTCATATAAATCCAACATGCATCCATTTAATGTTCTGTTTATTGTTCTATTAGTAACAATAATAATATATTCATTACATGTTTTCTTTTTCAAGTAAATGGGTAACGTTTTTAGTCATCATTACACGATTTAAGAATTAATACCCCCGTCGCCATCACGAAACAAATTGACGTAATCACACCTCGACGTTTGCTCTCTGATTGCCAGCGAGTCCAAAATTTCGTCGCGCCTATAGTTGAAAATTATTTGCCGTTTCACTGAAGTATCGTCTTAAACCTTGCTTGTATTTGGTTAAATTTAGTTAATAGTATTTGTTAAATTAGAGTTATAGTTAAAGTATTTGGTTAAAATTAGTAAATTAAGTTTAATCAAATGATAATAAATAAAGTTAAATAGCTAAGTACTAAAATAATAAGCGTTGTGCATATTAAATAATCATAATTATGGTAATATGTAAATTTATAGCATTATATATAAATATAGCATATCGATAATTGGGCAATTAACAAAATGAATAATGTTAGAAACACGTTTGAGGTTATCGATTTAACTTATCAATATCATTCTCTCTATTATACAACGATACCTCGCTATACTATTAAATCGATTTCAGTTGTTAGCGGGCAGCAGTCGGGACAGATTGTTCCAAAACAAGATACAAACATTATAATAATTACTCAATATTAACAGTTAAACAAATTTTGTATTTTTCCCCGTTATAAGTTACGGCAAAACAGATCTAACTAAATACTAAATGGTGTGTGAATAAGTATAATACTGTAAGTAATCAAATAATAATCTGTTGACAGCTTAGCTTTTTGTGATCAAAACGTTGCGTCTAATATTAATAATTATTGATCAATTTGTCACCTCAATACTACAACTAGATAACTTGATTTTCACTGTTTTTCAGATAGCTATTAAATAATATGATTCTACATTTCCTTCTCTACAAAATAATAAAACTAGGTAAGTCAGAAGTTAATGGGAACTGTAGTAATTTTGTGTTTGAAAATATTAGATAACACTAAAACTATAAATGCATTAAATAATATATCTACAATATTATGTCATACAATTGAATAATATTTAATTGCTCTTAATTAGACAAGCACAATTTTTCATTTTTATTTTCAATAATAATTATAGTCTAAGTACCGTTTATTTATTTTTTTCTTCAATAATGTATCTAGTTGTAGTATTAAGGTGACGAATTGTAACGGACTGTACCAAGTCTAAATACCTACTAGATATATAATAATTGAAGGGTTTGGAAGTACCTAAATAATGTTAGAATAAAAATACGAACATTTTATTGAATTTTCAATAATAACAAAGTATGTCCGATTTTTCATTTGCTACTTAAGGTTTTATGCTAAATCTAACATTTTTGAATAAATCTATCGTTTTTTGACACCGCAAACAGCTTAAAATAAAGCTAGAAAATTATACGGGATTTGTGCGTATTGTTACGTACTTTATATCGTATTGGAAAACAATACTAGATGGCAGTGCCACCTGTCAATATGCATGTCGAAGCGCTGAATGTGTTCACTGCGCAGCAGCTAGAGTTTATATGTGTGCGTCTGTGAGTGCGTTGCACTGCGTTACAGCCAGATAAATCAAGATAAAATATTTTACCTGCATGAATTTTTAATTTTATTACCTATTTTATTAGATGTAAAATACAAAATTATTTTTCGATCTTTGTTATTGTAAAAACAATGTTAATAAATTTATGACACATTTTTTTGTTAAGTTTCTCGACAATATTTAAATTTTGAAGAAATTTTCATTTTCATTTCCGACCATGTCAGATCCTCATAGGATCATATTATGAGCCTCCACAGAGTGGAGGTTTTTATTAACAGATTTTGTTTTTACGAGAAATGGATGTCAGTCACTTGATCAATCTATTAGGTCCATACTCGGAGTCATACACAAATTTAAAAACAATATGTGTAGGTACTTGCCAGACCCAGGATTCGAACCTGGGACTCACGATGCTATAGGCCGACGCTTGCCACGCGATCATCGTGGGTGAAGACATACAGCATTTTATTCTGCCAACTAGCTTATTTTATTATCATATTTGGCATATTTTTGTTAAAAACAATATTATTGGCAACACTATGTAACTGCACTAACACGATGTACGTTGTTTACTAATAAAAAAATGTTTAATATATGTAGGTACCACTATACATGGAAGGAATCATGCGAATTATTTATACTAAAATGTTTGATAACAATGATAACAATTGCACAACGATTTATTTTAGTATGGTAGAAATAGAAACCTACTTAAGGCTATACCTCAGTTGAGGCATGGTCTAAAAAGATCGTGGCTAGGCGATGCGCGGATTGCGGGTCGTGGGTGCAAATGACGCATGCCGAATGAAATATAATTTGTCATATAAATCCAATGACATTAATATGGACGAAGCATCTGGAAAAAAAATGACACTCACTTTTTTGTCGGGTCTGCCGAATGGCATAATCTGTTCTAACGCCATTACAATAATGGTGATATTGCTATAAATTCCCGATGCTTTTTGTTGGGTCTGCCGAATGGTTCGGTTCGAACGGGTTCGCTCAAACGAACATTGATACTAGAAACACTGTTCTAACGCCATTACAATAAAGGTGATATTGCTATAAATTCCCGATGCGTGATATCGCATAATGGATATTGCGTGACGTCTACCTATGCACGTGCGAATGTCGCTATGAGTGAATTTACTTGCTAGCTACTGTTCTGAGTGCGTCGTCCATTAATAATGTCATTGTATAAATCCAACATGCGTCAATTTAATGTTCTGTTTATCGTTCTATTAGTAACAATAATAATATATTCATTGACATGTTTTCTTTTTCAAGTAAATCGGTAACGTTTTTAGTCATCTTTACACGATTTAAGAATTAATACCCCCGTCGCCATCACGAAACAAATTGACGTATTCACACCTCGACGTTCGCTCTCCGAATGCTAGCGAGTCCAAAATTTCGTCGCGCCTATAGTTGAAAATTATTTGCCGTTTCACTGATGTATCGTCTTAAAGAACAATTCTAAGAGCATCCTTATTTGTAAGTAACAAATAAAATCCAAGTGTGTTCTGAGGTTTTACTAGGTACGACTACTTACTTGCATACTGGAATTTGAGATGGTTTATCAAAATTCTAAATCGTAGTATCGATGCAATTGGTATATTATGTAAATTATAAAGCTCTTATTGACCAAAACTTGTAAGTGTTGCCAACTGTACCATAATTATAGTATGGATTAGTATACCACTAATATTTTAATTCTCGTAGTATGAATGATAAAAATTATAAATTGTATTAACACAGTAAGTGAGCAGAAATACTATTGAATTTTTTATATGAAATCAAGGAAATGCGAATATGAAAGTAGATAATATTTTCGATTGGCCGCTAGGAAAATCAAAAAAGCTCTTGAATGTGGTTTTTGAACGGAAACTTTTGAGTTGAAAAAAGGTATAAAAACTAGTTCCGAAGATAGAAAAAATAATCGGTAATTCAGAAGAAAAAAAGGGCTTGTAACACAGAACAGATTAATAAATAAAACTGTAAATTCCATCGCCTTGGACCAATATTTTGAAGCAGGGTATTTTATAGCGGTCAAGCTGTAAACCCGAAATATAACAAAGCATGCCGGCGGCACTCAATATCTGATACACGCAGCGCTCGAAATGGAAAAGTTTACGAACCGGAGCGCTCGGAAATTTTCTGAAGATATTAACATAGTTATCAAATGTTATGTGTATTTCATAAAAATAAGTTTGTTAGATTTTTGTTATATGGCATATCTAGCTCAGACGGTCAAATTATTTATTCCACGAGACGGAGCGATAACTTTACCGATTTCACGAAAAGGAACGGCGCTCCGGTGCGTTCCGGTCCATTTCGAGCCGTGGATACACGTTCACATTTACGTAACAAATTTGAATGCACATTATTATCACACAGACGTAACTATTGAAAATAACATATTCTAACACGTGTTTAAGATTATCCCATATTTTTCAACACTCGAGACCCGTTGCATGTTATACCACACCCAGTCGGGTAAGCCAGTACCCATTAATTTTGTGTTCTCCGATTTGTGCCCTATACCTAATTTTTAAATGTACGATAATTTTTGACAAAACAAAACACGGCAACACTGAAACCTGTTCAAAAGAAGTCAGTTACACCATTTCGAAAGATATAACCAGTAGAAGTGTGTGTTTTCATTTCTACGAAGACGTACATATATTCGAAGTGATCCGTAGAATCTGTCAATAGAAATCAAAATCATAGGATATTAAATTTGGTATGTTGATTGATCTATAGCTAAGTTAAGTAAATTTAATAATATTTTTGATGGACTTTCAAAGTTTTTTTTTTTGTTATTTAGTTCTAAGTTAAGTTAAGTTAACATTACATTTTTCTTACCAACATTTACCGCAGTTAAATGTGTCGTAATATCAATATTGCTTTTCTACTGTATTGCATTAGTATTCAGTGGACAAAGTCATGTACATACATACTTACATTTATTTTCTTTCAAATAACGAAATTTATAATTATTAGTTAAGATGCCACGGTAGCCCAGTGGTCGTAAATACATATTATAATCAGCGTACACAAGAGTTCATCGGGAAAAGGCCTGAATCAAATGATTATTGAACCACAAAAAAAAATATTAAAAAAATTAAATTAAATTAAAATTAACTACTTTGAAGTGCACTATAACGGCGGCTCTCATAGTTCGAGGGCTCCAGATTCGATTCCTCGACCAAGTAGAGCACATTTATGTAATTTTCTAAAATTTTGGTTGTTTATCTGATTGCTTCACTTCTACTACTGCAACATTGTTTCACTACACTAGTAGTGATAGTCATTGGGCCACATGGTCTGTTGCAGTGTTTTAAAAAGGTTGTCTATTCATCTTAAATAAAAGAAAACTGAAAGCTTTACTTTTTCATCAATACTAGTTTGTCTATTGCAGAGTTGGCGAACCTTTTTCGTGCGTGTGCCAAAAGTTCCAAATATTATTATTTCAATGTCTGACGTACCGAGCAGGTTTTCGTGGAAAAATAGTTAAAAAAAATACAATTGAGTTCTTGACATTCTATCTTTTACCGTGTTTCCAGCCAAAGGCATATCTTTTATTCTTTGAATATTGTTTTGCATTGTTTTCAAAATTTTAAAATAGATAGTGAGAGCAATGAATGGTTTTCTAATTTTTAGCGATTATGTTTGAGGCAAAATAATAAGCAGCTATTATATTTGAATGATTACCGATAATTTTTATTACGTTTGTCGATAGAATATTTTTATTTTTAATTGTCCTATCAATAAATTCGTAAATTCTAAGGACCAACTTGTGCAATTATATAATTATTTACATTAAACGCAATGCTTATTCTTTAAAAGTAGGTATTTGTCTGTTATTTTTGTACAATGCGATCTGTCACTTATGAATGAATTTCGCTGTTTGCGTTTGTGCATCGATTGGTAAGAATAATATTAAAAACCGAAGAAAATACGCATGGCTATATCGTCATTCTTCGTTTATCTGTAAAACTTTTTTATAGTTTTTTTTTTAAATTATTATCACTGGCCTATTGGATAATGTTGTTTTATTACGTTTATAAAGAATACATGCAAAGAATTCAGTTAAATAATAGAATCTCTGCATCCTTTATCAAATAACTTCCAAATAAAAAAAAATAATTCATCGTATGGAAATACCATAAAGTGGTCAATGTTGATGTTATAGTGGAATCAGTTCCCCGGCAAATGTTTTCAATATTCGTTGATTATAGTGTTATATTGATCCGTAAAAGTGCACACCCTTCATAAGTTTCCTAATACCAAAAATATACACGTTTGATTGTGAAAATTGGCGAATGTTAGCATAGTTTACGTGTCGAAAGAAATAATTTGTCACAGGTGAAAGCGTTACCTTTTACTGTGAAGACACTCGTTTCAATTCGTAAGATGTTCTAGCATACCTGGAAAAAAAGAAAAAATCACACGTTAATGAATATTGTGTTATGAGTTATATAGTATTATTTAAGAATTAATTTTACATATTGCAGTGAGTCCAATTATTTGTGTTTTATTAATATTTTTATAAATATTTTGACCCCGGTTCAAGGTGACATTAATAATAGTAATTAACAGATGTGAATATATAGGTATGTCATCCGGAGATCTAAATATTATGTGGTTTCATGAATCAGTTCAATAAAAATTTATCGAATCAGTTGAAAATATTTTGGCACACGAAGCTGAATTCTGCGTAAAAAACAGTGTTGTAAATAAAAAAAATGTTATTGTTTGATTATGTAAATTCGATAAATTCGCATATTCAAAAACTATTTTTGGCTTACAATCTAAACATATTAAACTTTTGACATTTAATTAAAAATAAAGCAAAAAAAACACATAATAAAAATTTTACATTACATTACCAAGAAATATAAATTTTTCATATACTTACCTATTTAACCGAAAAAAAACTTATAAATAGTATACCTTACAAAATATTATCATACGGTAGGTGGGTAAATGGGTTAAATTTTTATTAATATACCTACAACAGTGTAGAATTACGTGGGTGACGATGTCAGGGGCATTGACATCTACGTGAAAGAACAGCAAGATTTTCTTAGATGATTGTGATGACGCGTAGGCCACTATAATTATATATCCAAACTATGCACTATCATAATTTAGACTAATAAAAAAAGTTATTATTTATAAGGGAAGGTAATTGTTAGCACGGCAAGAATTTTTTCGCCCATCGTCCTATATACATACATGGGGGTACAATCTAATTTGGAATGAACTATTTTCTTTATTCAATTAACAATTCACAAGATTTAAGAATGTAACATTCTAATTATTGAATAAAGATAATTTTGAAAACACTTCCGAGAAAATGTAATATTATAACCAATAGAAAAAATCTTAGGAAAAAAGTAAAACTCCCTGCGGTAATCGAACCTGCATCTCTCGCATCTTGCTCCTGCATCATAATTGCGACAAATTTTAGCTAATTAAAAATTATTAGGAAGTTCAAGTAAGTTACAACCAAAAATCTTGGATTGATCCGTGACGTCAGTTAGTAATTAAAGTAATACCTATATTAATTTAAAATACAAACGCCGATCGCCAATAGTAGCTCAATTTAGAAAGCGCTTCAGTGGGTATTAAAAGTCATTAGTAAAAATTTGTCGCAATTAAGTATGACTCCTTCAGCATAGTCATCTATGTGCGTGGGCGCTATACCCGAGAGATGCAGGCTCGATTCCTGCGGGGCGTCTTACTGACGAACTGTTCTCAGAATTATGTATGTAAAATTGGAATATTGAAAGTTTAATAAGTCGTCAACAAATACTGATACCTACATAAGGAATTTAAGGTTTGCAATACCGGTAAATCAAAACAGGGATTCCAGTATTTATCGAAATCGAACAAAATACCCGTTTTTAGATCGAAAATACGAATATGGTTAAAAGAAAAATAAAGAGAAAGAAATCATATATTATACCTAATCATGTAATTTTACAACTCGTTATATGACTGGCGAATTTTTAATCAAAGAAGAACACATATTATATTAGTGTAATTTAATTACAGATATATAAGAAGCGAAGAATATCAGAGCCATCATGGACGTGATGACTATGGCAGGGTCGTGCGCGGCGCCTGGAGCCTTCTCTTCGATGTTGATGACGACGTTCAGCACACTCCTGGCTGCGCAGTGTGACATATTAAGCCCAGGGAAATGGCCAGAAGACTACACAGACCAGCTTCTCGGAGACGGTAATAGTTAGTTATGACAGCTATTAAGCGGGATATAATTATATGCCAAAAAGAACCTAACGGAAAAATACGTAGCTTGCAATTTGAGATTATTTTTATAATTTACAATTTAATTTGTATTAATTAATAAATATGTATCTTAAAACATGAAATAGATTTTTTTTAAGTCAAAGATAAACTTACAAGTATTGTAAAAAAAATGTGAATTTGTCACATATTTGGTACATAGGTTAAGTTATTATTACATTATTTTTATGGTTATATTTATTATTAAAATTTAGTTAATTAAGTTTCTAATTTTTTACAGTTTAGATTTTTGACTAATTCATAGTTTTAATATTTTTTATATATATTTAAAAAAACATCGATTATTATAAAAAATATAAATGTGTATAACTTGAAATCCTTTTTATTTATATGAAATCTTATTTAGGTATGGTCCCAATATTTAAGCTCGATTTTCTAATGTTTTCAAATACATATTTATTAATTAATACAGTTGAAATTGTAAATTATCAAAAATAATTCTCAAATTGCAAGCTTCGTATTTTTCCGCTAAGTTCTCTGTTGGCACATAGGATTCTCCTTAATCCACCAAACTGTTTATATTAGTTCCCACTAAATGCGGGAATACAATTAATAATACATAATCGAAGTGGGATGCTTCAAAGAATTGTCTAGTAAAATCCGACTTCAAATGCGAGTTAGAATAGCCTTACAGCTGACATAAATTTCGCTTAAAAAACTTGTAGACATATTATTTCATAGCAATGAAAATCAAAATGTAACAATCTAATTATTCTCTAATATTTCAATTAGATTTTTTGTGTTATTATTAATTTAAAGAAAACCTCAGTTAGATTATTTAAATTCTAAAAAACAAAAAATTAAATTGTGCGGAACTTTTGAAATAAAATGCTTTAAAGCGTTTATTTACCTTCTTGATTATGCTGTTAGTATGTAAAATTCTCGAGTGTGGAGAAATATAGGATTTAGAGTACTTCAACAAATTAACGGAAGTGTTAGAGAATAGGTAATTATTGAATATTTAGGTGTGCAACATAATATTATTATGCATTAAATCTCGTTACGTAATATTGGTGATATTTGATGATACTAAGAGGGGTTTGTATTTATTCCGTTTTACGGTATAACTGTCATTAATCCAATACAAATACTTCAAAACCTTGGCGACTGGATTTCGTATTTCTATCTTATTAATTATTCATTCTTCATAAACTAAATATCACAAGCGACAAAAGCAAATATCTAATTGAAAGAAGAAAACTGCCAGTAATCCATGTCTATAGTAAATTTAATTCAATATTTATTCGTATGAATTTTGCTTTCGGAATTTAACCGTGTTCCTTATTCATCATAATCGGCACTACAACCCAATGTGGGTCTTGGCCGCCTCCAGGAAACGTGTCCACTTCCCTCTGTCTGTCGCAAGCTCCCACCACCGCCTTAGTCTCAGGGATGCTGTGTCTCTTTCTATATATACAGTCCAGCCACCGCAGTCTAGGTCTCCCGACCATCCTTTTCCTTTCTGGTCTGTTGAAGAGAAGCCTCTTTGGTGGTTGGGTGTCTTCCATTCTTGAGACATGGCCTGCCCAACGAAGTCGCCCCACTTTCACGTGTGAGACTACAGGGGGATCTTCATACAACGCATATATTTCATGATTGTAGCTTCCTCGCCACGTGCCATCCTCCTCACATACAGCTCCGAAGACTCTTCTTAATATCATTCTTTCAAAGATATCCAGCTTCCTCTCATCTTTTTTTGTGTTTTCGTGTTCCTTATTAATATAAAGTATTTTCATTTAAGGGCTCCAAGAATTTGACTTCGTGGTGGTTGGGTCTGGTTCAGCAGGATCTGTCATAGCGAACAGACTCACGGAGGTGGACAATTGGAAAGTTCTCTTGGTGGAAGCTGGTGGCAATCCAACTGCTGAGAGTGAGGTAATAAAAACGAAAAACAATCTTCATCACAATCAGTACGAGACCAACTATATAATATGACATTACTTCATATTGTCCATGTCTTAATTGAGGGTCACTCATGCAAGGTAATAATTATGTTGTATGGGGGCAGTGAAAGACGATATTAATCAGTTTTTAAGACGTGTACAATTTTATGCGTAGGAAAAACTAGTGTAAATGCACATTCAATCGATACTGCACGGCCTTACCTAATTGCATATTATATTAAGTGATGCACTCAGCTTTATGCGTGTCAAGAACAAGCATGTCATTTCAATATATCATTTGATCCGATTATAGTGAGAGGACGATCGAAATAAATTAGCTTTAACCCAGAAAAGCGTTCGAGTCGATAAGAGGCAAAATGCCTTCTCTCCATTTTTACAACGTTTTTATTAGCTCGTATTCTTGTTTGTCCGGTGGTTGTTTGTCCAGTACAAATCTTGCAATCGATTTTTAACTAACTTCCCGACTAGCTAGACATTTGAAACTTTTAGAATATATCAGAACACGACGCCAATGCATTTTTTAATACTTTTAGCCATCTTTAAGTAGAATTGAATTCATTTTCAGTTAATTCTGTTTTGTATGAAAAGTTATTTCGAAAGCATTATTGGTTGCTAGGGGTCTGGGGTCCTAGCAACTAAATTATTAATATATACGTGCGTTACTATGGAAATCAATATGACATTTCAGTATAATTTCTCTCAAGTACAAAATTTTTTATCGTTTAAGCTAGTCAAGTCCAGCCATCTTTAAGCAGAATTGAATTCATTTTCAGTTAATTCTGATTTTTATGGAAAGTTATTTCAGAAAAATCCGTAAAAAGTAAGACTACTATTGGTTGCTAAGGGGGTGGTCCTATCAACTAAATTATTAATATATACGTGCGTTACTACGGAAATCAAAATGAAATGTCAAAATGACATTTCAGTATTTTATATTTGTTTGTTTGTTTTTTATTTACTCCATATAAAGTACAAGTTTGAGCATATTGAGCATAATAATTCAACAGTAAATTTAAAAACGTTGTACATAAAAAATTCTGTTTATCTTGTAATTTTAAAAGGTTTAAATTATACTAGACTTTATTATTTTTATTTTAGATAATGGTCAAAAGTAGCTCAGTACACTTTATTATTAATATGATATAATTTATTGTACCTTTCTGTAAATGATCTAGGGAAGCCATTTTGCTCTTGACCTACTCACTTGAAAGATTTTAATCAGAAACGTTTGTAGCTGATGTATACGAGTATGTCATTGTTTAAGAGCATACTTCAGTGAAATGGCAAATAATTTTCAACTATAGGTGCGACGAAATTTTGAACTGGCTGGCAATCGGAGTGCGAAAGTCGAGCTGTGAACATGTCAATTTGTTTTGTGATGGCGACGGGGGAATTAATTCTTAAATCGTGTAAAGATGACTAAAAAACGTTACCCATTTACTTGAAAAAGAAAACATGCCAATGAATATATTATAATTATTAGTAATAGAACAATAAACATAACATTAAATGGACGCATGTTGACTTTTTATGACAAATTATGTTTTGTTCTGCACGCGTCATTTGCAAAATCTTCGCGTCGCGTAGTCACGATCGTTTTAGACCATGCCCCAGCTGAAGTATAGCCTTAATGTGTTTTAAGAGGTAAAATTTCTGCGTAAATAAAAGAAATCAGCGTAACTATTTATATTATTTTTTTAGTTGAAATTTACTTCCATACAAATGAGAAAAGGGACGAGCCGAGCTGATGCTTGTGAATTAGTAAATAATAAGGACACATGGAAATTCGTTATTCTCGTGGAGGTAGGCTGGTAAGATCCGACATAAATAGTACACACTAAACTTCGTCAGTCAAACGTATTTGTTTTCACTAAACTAAGACTACAATGTGTAGATAGTGTTTGTTAGTTTTTAAAACTCAATTAAATGCTGCCTAATCCAAGCCAAATAGTAAAAAAACTATTCGTTTATCAATACAATATCTAAAATTATGAAATTAAACCATACATCATTTTAGATATTTTATAGATAGAAGATTGTTTTTATTGTTTATAGTTTGATTTAGGCAGGGGCTAATGAATTTTAAAAAAACCATCTGTAATATTATGTTTTCTTAATTCTACGAAAATAAACGAGATTGACTGGAAAAGTGTGCACTAATTGTGTGAGATCGCCCACAGCTTACCTAAACTATTAATTATTATCAGGGGATAATTGAATTTTACTAACCAGCACCATCTGCAAATTGTATTCCTAGTTAAATGAAAGCAAATAAGTATGACTGACAAAGTTTAATGTGCATTATGTATGTCAAATCTTAACATCTCCACCCTTAGCCACGACAAGGAGACGAAAATTATTGGTAGTGTTTTACGGATTTAATTCGTTATTGCAAGAGAAAAACGCAACTGATAAACACTGTCAGATTTGAAGAATGCATCTGTTAATTTATGGATTCAAATGCAATTATTATTATATTAATTGCAATATTCTGATTAAAAAATAAGCCAAGAGAAATAATAATTATTTCGATCTTTATTGATCACTGGCTGACCGGCTCCCTAAAAGACGAAATGTGACAAAAGGTCAGCTAATTAGGATCCAATTTATGGACGATGTACGATTGAAAGAGAGATTTTTTTTTCGAGCATGTCCGATCCTAAATTAGGATCAATAAATAAGATCATATGGGCCTACTCAGATTGGAGGTTTGTTTTAACAAATTTTCTTTATACGAGAAATGGATGTCAGCCACATGCTCAACATATTAGGTCCAAATAAAGAATTATTATTGCACAATAATTATCTACCGTATATTTCCTTATAAATATAATATTCCTTGTATGATATCACAATACTCTTATATAGACCGTTATTCAAAGAATATCTACATAAACTCGATAAATCCATAAATTCTCCATAAATTAAGATATATTAATACATATTATAATTATAACACTCTAAACCAGGCCTAGGAAACTTTTTGAATGGAGGGCCAAATACATTATTTTTAATCATGAAAAAGGAATTATAACATAAAAAAATAATGATTTTATAATAGCCAACAATTTATTGAGAAGAATGAAACTGTTTTACATTTTTCAACATTTTATTAATTTCAGGTGTTAATTTTGTAGTTAAAATTTTTAAGACTATTTTGTAAATGGTAATCCGTGAATCTTGATGGTAAAGAGTTTTTATTGACATTCATAATTAAACATGTTTATTTACATAATATGCAGGTTGATCCAAAACATAACAAACATTTTTCGAGCAGAATCTTTAAGTTGCTTGAATTTGTAAATTTGCAGATTTCTTCTCGACGGGCAATTTAAATCGTAAATTATATTTTTAATAATTACAAGATAAAAATAACTTTTTATATACCACGTTTTTAAATTTTTTGTTGAATCATATAAACTTGACTTGACTAGCTTAAACGATCAAAAAAAAAATGTACTTGATAGAAATAATACTGTAATGTCATATTGATTTCCATAGTAACGCACGTATATATTAATAATTTAGTTGCTAGGACCCCAGACCCCTAGCAACCAATAATGGTGTCGAAATAACTTTTCATACAAAACAGAATTAACTGAAAATGTATTCAATTCTACTTAAAGATGGCTAAAAGTATTAAAAAAATGCATTGGCATCGTGTTCTGATATATTCTAAAAGTTTCAAATGTTAAGCTAGTCGGGAAGTTAGTTAATAAAAATCAATTGCAAGAATTGTATTGAATAAACAACCACCGGACAAATAAGAATACGACCTAATAAAAACGTTGTAAAAAGGCGTTAAAATGTAGAAAAAGGATTTTTTTTTTCAGAAATACGATTAAAGCTCAAAATATTTGGCCGGTCGTAGTTTGCATAGGCCTGCTTTAAACGATATGGTATTTGCCTAATTTACTAGATTACAAGAAGGCAGATAAATTAAAATGGTTTGAATTTGTTACAGATTCCTGGAATTTTACTTTCAAATGCGCTCACCGATAGTGACTGGCAATATCATACGGAGAAGGATGATCGGTCATGCTTGTCTATGCGAAACCAGCGCTGTGCATGGCCAAGAGGGAAGGTGTTAGGTGGGTCCAGTGGTATCAACGCCATGGTTTACATAAGAGGAAACCGAAAAGACTACGATGACTGGGAGGAAAGTGGAAACCCTGGCTGGGGATACAAAGATGTTTTAAAATACTTCAAAAAGAGCGAACACATTGAAGCACCAGAGATATTAGCAACGGACTATGAGAAGTATCATGGAACTGGAGGGTATTTGAATGTCGGACACTATAATGATACTCCGATTTTGGGGGAGAAGATTGTTGCAGCGGCCCTAGAGCGTGGGTATAAATTTATACCTGATTTGAATGCGGGAGAAACTCTTGGATATGGCATAGCTCAAGGGACCGTAAAACATGGTAGTCGTATGTCAAGTGCAAAAGCATTTATTGCTTCAATCAAAGATCGAAAAAATCTTTACGTTGTAAAAAATGCGATTGCAACGAAGGTCAATTTTGATGCAAAAGGTAAAAAGGCTGTAGGATTAACAATAAAACTTAAAACAGGAGAAGAGAAGACGATCAAAGTAAAGAAAGAAGTTATTTTATCAGCGGGTGCGATAAATTCACCACAACTGCTAATGCTGTCAGGAGTTGGACCTAAGAAACACTTGAAAGAAATGGGAATTAAATTAGTCAAAGATCTTCCAGTGGGAGAGAATTTACTGGATCACGTTTACGTACCAGTCTTTTTTAAAGTTAACGAAGGAGTCGCTAAAGAATTGACTGTGGAAGATATATCAATGGTTGTGTCTACATATTTAACTCAACGCAGAGGTCCACTAGCTTCTGCGGGTTCATTAAATATTGTCGGATTTGTCAATACAAGGAAAGATGGATCACTTTTCCCTGATATTCAATACCATTTCCATATTTCAACAGCTTCTGATAAGTACTTTTTACCTCTATATTACGAGAGCCCCCAATACAACGATGAACTGGTAAAATCGTTTCAGGAGATCAATAAAGGAGCTGAAACGATTCAAGTATTTGTAACACTGCTAAAGCCGAAATCAATAGGGAAAATATTGTTAAGAACTAAAAATCCTTTGGATAAACCAAAGATATACGCAAATTACTTTAAAGAAAATGAAGATGTTGAAGTAATGATTAAAGCAATTGAAGAAATAATGCTATTAGAAGATACAGATACGTTTAGAAAAGAAAACGCAAAGGTAGAAAAACTAAAACTAAAGGCTTGTGATCAATTTAAATATAAGACTCAAGACTATTGGAAATGCATGATAAAACATACGTCTACAACTCTTTACCATCCCGTGGGAACAGTCAAGATGGGTCCTTCTGATGACAAGGGTGCTGTTGTGACTCCACGATTGAAGGTCATTGGAATCGAAGGTCTTAGGGTAGCAGATGCGAGCATAATGCCAGATATAGTCAGCGGGAACACCAACGCACCATCGATAATGATCGGAGAAAAGGCTGCTGATATGATCAAGGAAGACTGGTTGAAGAAACAGGCGAAAACTGACTTATAAATTTATTGTCAATATATAACCCAATAATGAATTAAATGAGTACATATTTCCTTGTTCCTTGTTAATCATTAAAGTATAGTCAACGCGGCGATCCTTAAAAAACCCCTGAATGATGAATAATCGCACAGCGATGACATATTTCCATTTTCCCGTTACACAACAATAACAGGTAACAGATTAGTTATACATTCACATATTATTAAACATAGTTGTTGTCTCTTAAGGGGGGACATGCTCGTCGAAGGTCAAAATTGAGTTTTTATTGTATTTTCAAACCATGATTCTGGACACTCCTTAAACGTTGTAGATAATCTAGTTATATAATTTTGAAGCCTTATTATCCTTTATAGTTATTTTAAACATTTGATGACTGCATAAAGTATTTTTATTACATAAAATAGTATTCTTTTAAACCTCTCGCTCTAATGTTTTAGAATATAGTCATATTTCAGTACATAACTGTGCAGTGGTGTTAAGATTTTTATACATTTATTAATTTTTAAACGCATTTATAAAACCATTAGTATAATTTATTACGAGATAATTTTTGTAAAATATTTCAATTATAGTTTGTCAATTTATGGCTACGACCGTATGTTGTAGCTTAACTACTGGGGAATGACAAAAGAAATGGCGTATTTCAAAAAAACACTACCTTATTCTTAGGTCAATAATTATTATAAAGCAATCATTATTCATAAGATGTTTATCACACTTGAATGGTCAAAGACATAGCTTATAATAAGTATCTTTAGAATTATCTTCAAATGTGTTAATCTTGCCGATTTTTTGAATAATAAAATGCCTAATTCTTGTCAAATTTGGGATCACAGAGATTATCAATATAATTTTTTATCGTGAATATTTTACAAAAATTATCTCGTAATAAATTATGCTAATGGTTTTATAAATGCGTTTAAAAATTAATAAATGTAAAAAATCTTAACACCACTGCACAGTTATGTACCGAAATATGAATATATTCTAAAACATTAGAGCGAGAGGTTTAAAAGAATACTATTTTATGTAACAAAAATAATTTATGCAGTCATCAAATGTTTAAAATAACTATAAAGGATAATAAGGCTTCAAAATTATATAAATAGATTATCTACAACGTTTAAGGAGTGTCCAGGATCATGGTTTTAAAATACAATAAAAACTCAATTTTGACCTTCGACGAGCATGTCCCCCCTTAAGGAATGGAAGAGACAATATTATCTTGCACCAACATTTTATACATAAATAGTCCAACTAACTTGTTATAGACTATGCATATTTTTTACCAGAGAATATAAAATTATTGGGAACTGGCTTACCCTACGGGGCGCAGTATCGTAGCAGTTTTGAAGCAGAGACCGCTTCATTATTTTAGGCTATAAAACCTAATAACACAAAACGAACAGACTGTCCGCATATATTGAGAGGAAGTTATGTTTACGTGACAAACTTAAACGTTTATTACGAGACAGACGTAACTATTGAAAATAACATATTCTTAAAACGTGTTTAAGTTTGTCCTATATTTTTTCACATCCGAAAGTTTTACCGTGTTATACCACATCCGATAGATTAAGAGGTCATCCATATACTTAAACTGCATGTGGTTTTCAACCGTGCAGCATAATAATTAAAATTACGGTTTGTCTTCACAGAATTATGTTTTTACTAAGTATATCAAACCCACGATAGCCGAACGGTTACGCGTCAAGCTTATAATGTCGGGGATCCCGGGTCTGGCAAATTCACATTTTGTTTTTAAATGCTTGGACCCAGAGTATGGACTTAATTGGTTGAGCAAGTGGTTAACATCAATTTCTCGTAAAAAAACTGTTAATACAAACCTCCACTTCGTCGAGACTCATATGATCTTCTTAGGATCGAACATGGTAAACAAAAGTATATAGGCGTAAATATATGTATAAGGTAGTAGCGAAGGGTGGAGTTAGACTGTTAAGATCTGCCATAAATAGTGCGCATTACACTTTGTTAGTCATACGTATTTGTTTTCTATTGAACTAAGACTACAATTTACAAATGGTATTGGTTAGTTTTTAAAAATCAATTAAACCCTGCCTAACCAAACCATAATAATTTTGATATATTTTGAGCGATACGACAAAATTGTGCACACTTTTTTATTCATACTTATTTGTTTTTGTTATGTTAAGAATACATATTACACATATTGTTGGTTCATTTAAAAAAAAAAATATTAAGCCC
Organism: Rhyacophila brunnea; assembly: GCF_057557595.1. Taxonomy (NCBI): domain Eukaryota; kingdom Metazoa; phylum Arthropoda; class Insecta; order Trichoptera; family Rhyacophilidae; genus Rhyacophila; species Rhyacophila brunnea. Next base: position 12,169,877 of record NW_028232893.1, on the reverse strand, counting down.
TGCCTAAACCAAACCATATTAGATAAAAAATATTATTCTATCCATAAAATATTCAAGGTTATCTATAATTTAATTGAATAATTTTTGATATTTTATAGATAGACGAGTATTTTTTGACTATTATGTAGGTATTATGGCTTGGATTTCGCAGGTTTTAATTGAATTTTTAAAAGTAACCAATATCTTCTGTAAATAGTAGTCTTATTTCAATGAAAACAAATCTGTATGCTTGAAAAAGTTTATTGTGCACTATTTGTGGCGGATCTTAAAAGCCTACGACCAATCTTCGCCACTGCTGTCAATATTTTATGATACCTACTTAATATGGATAAAAGGAGAGGAAGAGGTTAGAAGGATGTCATCTCCCTCCATTTACGAAGTGGTGAGATGCTGTCACTTTGTTTCTTTGTATGGTTTTTCGTCTGGATTCGGGACTTGGAGGTGGACAAATAACACACCGGAATTGTGGTGGAAACGACGAGATTTATTTACGTTAATATCTACTAATGGTTACATTTTTATAATTTCTTTTATGCGTAGCGCGAGTTAACAATGTTTACTGTTTGGCAGAATGCCGCGTTCTGTCCGCCATTTTGTGTTTCGCTTTCCAGGGAAAGCGCTGTCGAAAACGGCGACAATGGCGACGTTGCAGACATTTTTAAACGGCCGCAATTTACAGCATTGTCGGCTTTATTATTATTTATTTTCATAATCAACCCTTACTATTTGTATACTTGATACCGATTTGGGCTTCTCCAGATTCACAGAGACATCCCCAAATGGGGACCATTTGGGAATGTAACAATGAGGATGAGGGAAAGATAAGTGCAAGAGCATGTACTATTATAATATGGACAGTGGAATTATTGGTTTCAAAACAACATCCGTCATCACCATTGAGGTTATACGCTACTGGTAACGTAGTATACAGTTATAATAATCTCATTAGCGTATGAAGTTACTAACCTTAATTATCAAACGGATGACGGCTCGTGTAAATTTAAACAATATAAAGATCAATGTAATGTTATGGATTAATTCAAACCCATCGCCAAACGCCATCGGTCCCAAGGACAGAGAAATATAGATATGTGAAATATAGGTTTTCCCGAGAAAATCTCAACCCGGAGATTCGGAATTTCCAGAAAAGAATTCTCGAGAAATCGGAAAATGCAAAAAAAAACTTTAAAAATCCTAAAATCAGTGTAAAAACAGACCAATTCCAAATAAATATGTTTTTTTCAATGTATGTAAGAAGACAAACAAAATAGACGTAGGGAAACGAAAATAGTTCGAAACATTACTTATTAAGGGGGGACATGCTCGTCGAAGGTCAAAATTGAGTTTTTATTGTATTTTCAAACCATGATCCTGGACACTCCTTAAACGTTGTAGATAATCTATTTATATAATTTTGAAGCCTTATTATCCTTTATAGTTATTTTAAACATTTGATGACTGCATAAAGTATTTTTATTACATAAAATAGTATTCTTTTAAACCTCTCGCTCTAATGTTTTAGAATATAGTCATATTTCGGTACAGAACTGTGCAGTGGTGTTAAAATTTTTTACATTTATTAATTTTTAAACGCATTTATAAAACCATTAGCATAATTTATTACGAGATAATTTTTGTAAAATATTCACGATAAAAAATTATATTGATAATCTCTGTGATCCCAAATTTGACAAGAATTAGGCATTTTATTATTCAAAAAATCGGCAAGATTAACACATTTGAAGATAATTCTAAAGATACTTATTATAAGCTATGTCTTTGACCATTCAAGTGTGATAAACATCTTATGAATAATGATTGCTTTATAATAATTATTGACCTAAGAATAAGGTAGTGTTTTTTTGAAATACGCCATTTCTTTTGTCATTCCCTAGTGGTTAAGCTACAACATATGGCCGTAGCCATAAAATGACAAACTATAATTAAAGTAGGGAGTAAAATTATGTTAACGCGCGTGTTTGAACATGTACCTAACCGAATTTTTTTTAATTTTTTTTAAACGGTACATGTTCAAACACGCGCGTTAATATCATTTTACTCCCTACTTCAATTATAGTTTGTTAATTTATGGCTACGGCCGTATGTTGTAGCTTAACCACTGGGGAATGACAAAAGAAATGGCGTATTTCAAAAAAACACTACCTTATTCTTAGGTCAATAATTATTATAAAGCAATCATTATTCATAAGATGTTTATCACACTTGAATGGTCAAAGACATAGCTTATAATAAATATCTTTAGAATCATCTTGAAATGTGTTATTCTTGCCGATTTTTTGAATAATAAAATGCCTAATTCTTGTCAAATTTGGGATCACAGAGATTATCAATATAATTTTTTATCGTGAATATTTTACAAAAATTATCTCGTAATAAATTATGCTAATGGTTTTATAAATACGTTTAAAAATTAATACATGTAAAAAATCTTAACACCACTGCACAGTTATGTACCGAAATATGACTATATTCTAAAACATTAGAGCGAGAGGTTTAAAAGAATACTATTTTATGTAACAAAAATACTTCATGCAGTCATCAAATGTTTAAAATAACTATAAAGGATAATAAGGCTTCAAAATTATATAAATAAATCATCTACAACGTTTAAGGAGTGTCCAGGATCATGGTTTGAATATACAATAAAAACTCAATTTTGACCTTCGACGAGCATGTCCCCCCTTAAATAGGATTTCAAAAAACACAGATTGTCAATCGCTGCGTCTGACAATCGCGTACCCTTTTAAGACAAAAAAATACCTGATTTGCAAAATTGCGCTCATTTTGAGTCGACGTTGGCTTAATTGTATTAAATGCCCCGATCAGTCCTTGAACGTTTTGTGTTTTCGCTACACTATTTTCATATAGAAAATCGTTTTTTCGAACAATATTTTATAATAAAGAAATCCCGAATCCCGAGAAAGATTCTCGAGATCCGGGATTTCCCGAAATGTTGAAAATTTTAATTCTAGAGATTCGGGATGGAAAATCTCGAAAATTTCTCGAGAATTCCCGTCGGGAAATTCCCGTGACCAATTAGAGAATAAAACACTATTATTAATGACAAACATATTGTATATTCAAACAGAATTAAGTATCAACTAATAATAATGAAGCTATATTTGAAAATAACACACAGCTTTTACGAGAGTTCGGTGGACCATTAAGGAAGTAAAGTGAACGATCAGGGAACTAAGAAATAATGGGAAATACCAAACGGGTAAGGAGAAGCAGGCAACCGATCTCGAGTAAGGAAGAATATGGGATGAATTTAAACACGTGTCAAGAATACGTCATACGTCGAATACGGACAACTGCTCTCGGTTTATACAGTGACGCTCAGTTAATTTTGGTGTATTACACACACTATTGGAAGTGCATAATGCGTGTTTCATTTTCGTAGGACACTCACACATTCAAAACCTACGTCAAAGTTTACTGTATTGGTATATAGACTATCGGAATTATATTAATTGACCGGAGGAGCTCCAGCTATCGTACGTCTGTCTTCTTCTAAGGGTCAGGACTAAGAGAACTAAAAAAACAGATCTTCTCTTCGCGCCGATAATTCAAAATTCAATTACCCCTTCCACTCCGCGATGTTCTTCTGCCGACCATAGTGCGTGCTAGATAATGAAAACACTTACCTCCCGGCCATTGCCGACTCAAGTAGAAAACCGATACATTCACAACGAATGGTCCTACCTTTTCCCGTTATATATGGATGACCTGTCATTGTTTTATAGAGTGCTCATACTGACGCGCTTTGATTTGGATAAACGAGTTACATGATACACTAGCATTAACACACCTTCTACAATAATGTATTGCTACATATTTTTTGTAAATAGATATTACCATCGGTTTATATGTGAAGGACTAGTCTGACTTTGACAGCTGATGAATAATAGGAATGTATAGTATTTATAAATAACACTGACAATTAAAATATTTGATTTGAGAATTTTTTATAATTCAATTTGAAAAGAGAAAGGGCGAATCAATATGTCAAGCAATCTGGGATCTAATTTTGACAGCTGAACAGTGGACCAATTGTTGTTTGTGCAAAAATATATGCTCAGGCTTTATTAATCTAAAGATGGAGCTGGCCTAGATGAATAAAATTGGTTATGGTCGTTGAACATAACATACTGACAGTAATACTGTATTAGAGACATTTAATAATACATTAACAAAAAATGAGTGCCACTGGGCGCCGCGTCGCACAGTTTGAATACCACTGCTATTCGTGATTATGTTTTAACCAATACCAATGTCATGTTCACGATAAAAACCCCTATAATATGCCGGCATACAATAATTAGTCATTTATAGGTAATGGTTAGTTAGGAAATAATTATACACTAATAAGAAAAAAATATTTGCAATAGACAGACCTTCAATAAATATATATATTATTTATTAAAAGCATTCTTAACAGCTGTTCGCAACCACCGGGTATCTATGGAAAAACCACAGAACAGATAATAAATAGAATACCGATAGGCTATATTCAATACGCCCCATCTTCATGCAGGGTTTTGAATGTGTGAGTGTCAAACGAAAATGAAGCACGCATTATGCACGTGCAATAGTGTGTGTAAAACACCAACATTAAATGAGCGTAAAAGCATAAACCGAGAGCAGTTTTCAGTATTCGACGTAAAACGCATTATTGACACGTGTGTAAGTTTAACCCGGATTCTTCCTTACTCGAGTCGGTTACCTGCTATCGCCTTACCCGTTATGTATTACAGTTCTGAGCTCCATTATTTCTGAGTTCCCTGGGCAAAACGTTCTTTTTGGTGCTCCAACCCTATGTGAGTATTGGCCTCTTCCAGCATCTCCTCCTTCCAGGTCTCTGTCCAGAGCAATTTGACATTATTTTTCTATCTTGTACGATGCCAACCAGGTCTTAGTTGGCCTTTCGGTTTCTCGAATGTCAGCTTCGTTCATCCATCATGTATACCGGTGGCGAGGGGTGGAAGTAGGCTGTTAGGATTCGACATATTACATAGTGCATTTCGTCAGTCATACTTATTCGTTTTCAATGAACTAAAAATACAATTTGCAGAAGGTGCTTGTTAGTTTTTCAAATTCAATTAAGCCCTAACTAAACCATGTAATAATAGTTGAGGTTTGCTATGAACAATCAAAAAATAGGGCACACTTTTCAGTCATACTTATTCGTTTTCGTTAATACATATTACAGATAGTCTTGGTTAGTCTTTTAAAATTCATTAAGCCCGGCCTAGACCATACCAAAATCGATAAAAAAATCTTCTAACCTTACTATAATATATCTAAAATTATGTCTGGTTTAATACCAAAATTTTAGATATTTTATATATTAATGAATATTTTTTGGCTATTATCTACTATGGCTTGGATTAGGTAGGGGTTAATTGCATTTTAAAAATTAACAAACACTATAAGTGTGAATGACTGTGTATTATAGTGTGCACTATTTACTTCGGATCTCCACAGCCTACCTCCACCCTTCGCCACTGTCGTGTGTGAATATATTTATTTATTTTCCTGCAAAGGTACTCGAATATTCCGTCGGGTAGATTGTCATTTATTGATTGATTATTTGTTTGACTTAATGGACGCCCTTAGTGTCCTGCGTTAGTACCTACTCCCTAAACAGTATTTATAAATTTAAAGATATTTAAAGGGTGCCAAATCTTGAATTAATACAATTTGCAGAAGGTGCTTGTTAGTTTTTCAAATTCAATTAAGCCCTAACTAAACCATGTCATAATAGTTGAGGTTTGCTATGAACAATCAAAAAATAGGGCACACTTTTCAGTCATACTTATTCGTTTTCGTTAATACATATTACAGATAGTCTTGGTTAGTCTTTTAAAATTCATTAAGCCCGGCCTAGACCATACCAAAATCGATAAAAAAATCTTCTAACCTTACTATAATATATCTAAAATTATGTCTGGTTTAATACCAAAATTTTAGATATTGTATATATTAATGAATATTTTTTGGCTATTATCTACTATGGCTTGGATTAGGTAGGGGTTAATTGCATTTTAAAAATTAACAAACACTATAAGTGTGAATGACTGTGTATTATAGTGTGCACTATTTACTTCGGATCTCCACAGCCTACCTCCACCCTTCGCCACTGTCGTGTGTGAATATATTTATTTATTTTCCTGCAAAGGTACTCGAATATTCCGTCGGGTAGATTGTCATTTATTGATTGATTATTTGTTTGACTTAATGGACGCCCTTAGTGTCCTGCGTTAGTACCTACTCCCTAAACAGTATTTATAAATTTAAAGATATTTAAAGGGTGCCAAATCTTGAATTACTTTCTTAAAAATGGTATTAACTTTCTGCAGCAATACTCAAAGTTTGACAAAGAAGAACCAACACGACAAATAGGGTAAATGAAACAGTCGATCATCAATATCAAATGTGATTATAAAAAGGTTGAACATCCATGTACACACTAGGATAATATTATATAAATATGAGAAATATAATAAAAAATCTATGTAACATAAGTGGTGATACACTATCAATTAAACTGTACTACTGGATAGTGGATTATTTCATCAATTGTCTCCGTTGACCAGTCAGTTTTCGTTTTTATTAACAGAGGTTTAAATATTTTTTGACACCGAGAGAAGGTAAACATAGTATTTTGTTATTTTTTAAGTATAAGGATTTATTAAAAGGATCCACGGGCTGCATAACTTGTGGTATATTTGGGATCTAAATCTGAACAATCTGTGGACCTTGTAGGGAAAAAATCTATGGCATTCTGATACCTAATGTTTGATGGTTTTGTTGACTCGCCAAACATACTCGAAAGGGTGGGTTTCCATTGTCCATCAAGATTTACGCGAAATCAAACTTTGTACCATATCAGTCGTAGCGGTTCTAATTATGCACAAAACTCTTTTATTCGGCGTTCTTCTTTAAATTATAATATGTATTTCTACACCGTTGAACCTTTTAATAATTCACCTCTTTCATTTAAATGCGCTATCTCGAAAATTTTGTATAAATAGATATATATATATATATGTATATATATATTTATATATATATATTTATACTTATATATTTTTTTATGTTACTTTTTTTTGTATAGAATTTAATTATTCATTATTCTTCCTCATTTTTCTCATGTAATTTCTTTATATTTATGTTATTCTTACTCTCTATCTTGTTAGGCTTAACTATATTATAATGTATACATGGAAACTTTGCTGGTTGCAATAACTTTTCATTATTATATTTTAAATTTTTGTAATCAATATGTAACTGTTTGTTTCCTTAATAAATAAAAAAAAATCTTTAATCATCGTGCGAAACAACATGCAATTCCATAATATCACAGTCCATAGTTCAATTCGTTCTAAGTAGTAATAGGAAGTTTTAAATATATTTTTTGAAAAAAATGTGCATTATACGAGTACATTTAATTTAATGTTCAGTAACATTATTATTATAGTAAAATTTAGGATAAATTCGGTGAGTAAAATCGTTTAATTCAACGAATAATTCACAAGATTTAAGAGTTTAACATTATTTATTGAACAAACCTGAATATTATTAATTATAAAAAAACGCAATTTTATCGTACCTACCTACTTATTCTATTTTTATTAAAATAAACTAGATCCGTTTCGTCCGCCTCAAACAGATGTTTTCAATTAATAATAAATGCCTAAAACTTAAATAATTTAGAAACACCTCAGATCATAACTAATAGATTTTTTTTAAATATAGCGTCGGATAGGACTCGCACCTGTATCCAACGGATTCCGGTTAATGAGCTTTAGCATTTTTTTTATTCTATTACATAATAATTATTATGTTTCTAATGTGTTTCGAAATAATGTATATTTGGTAAAATTTTACATTGGACTAGAAATTTTGGAAAAATTGCGATCAGTATGAAGTGTATACTTTTATAAATAAATATAAATATTTGAATAGAAATTGATATATTCGACATTAAAAAACTACTACTAGTTAGCTCTAACCTTAATGGTAAGCACGCGATGTGATATCGTTGATATATGAACTGAGGGATATCTTTGATTCAGAAATATATTTTATTTCAGGCTGAGAAGTGCCGCAGGCGAAATCTATTAGCATATACATGAATCTATAGAAAGGACAGCGAACAATAGAGACCATGGATACATTCAACTCGACTGGATCCTGTGCATCGCCAGGTATCGTGAGTTCGCTTATGATGACCAGCTTCAGCACACTCCTAGTGGCCCAATGCGAATTGACTGATGAGACAATATGGCCGCAGGACTACACCGAGAAGCTCCTTAATGGAGGTAATAATTATCGCAAAATAGAACAGTGACAAAATCGAACAGCCAGGGGAAAAATAAAAAAATAATTTTTGTGGAACTATATAGAATATGTTAAGTTAGGTTAGGTTAAGTCAGGTTAGATCAGGTAAGGTAAGGTTAGGTCATTATTTCGTTGTACCTAGTCACCCAATAATTTTTAACATATTATATTGATTAAGATGAGATATCCAAAGCTTGCCGGCAACACCGAGTTAAGTCCCGTTTATTTGAGGCTTTCTAGCGATTAGGAATGCACAAATTAGGTATATAATTTGATTTATTATGGCGTATTGAAAATCTGTGTTATTAAAAATCTATCAACATAATAGAGATAGGACAGTTTCAATATTAAATTTATATTTTTCCTGAAAGGTCATAGTTATATTTATCGTTGTTCTGTTTTGTCATGCTCTGTTTTGTCATGTTCTGTTTCGTCATGTTCTGTTTTGTCACTGTTCTGTTTTGTCATGGAAACTAATTATCTATTTAAGGAGAAGCACGGTGACCATATTTAGTTGGTGAAAATATACGACATTGTTAATTGTTTGTTGTGCTATAATCTAAATGTTTTAATTTCCCATACGAAAAACATTTTCCAAACGCAGATGACACAATGGATTAGTCAAGAAATTTAAAACGAGGCCTTGAAATAGTACAAAGGAGTCTTACAATTATTAAATTAAACCAAAATCTTAAATATTATTTTGTTGGGATTATTGAGTGCGTCGGACTTCTACGTCAACAAATGCGCCACATGCAATGGCAACAACAGGATGAGATTGAGTGCCAACTTTATATAGCATACTTTTACGTTATTTTACATTTACATGAATGACGTTCTTATTAAATTATATAAAATGCCAATGTGAGTAGAGTTGGGTATTTCCCGAGAAAATCTCAATCTCGAGATTTAAGATTTCCCGAAATGATGAAATTTTGAATTCTCGAGATTCGAGATTTCCGGAAAAGAATTCTCGAGAATTCCCGAGTAATCGGGAAATTTAAAAAAAAAACGATAAAAATCCTAAAATCAGTGTAAAAAGAGACAATTTCCTAAAAAATATGATTTTTTTTATTTATGTAAGACAAACCAAACAGAAGTAAGAAAACAAAAATAATTCAAAACATAACTTATTAAAATAGAATTTCAAAAAACGCAGACTGTCAATCGCTGCGTCTGACAATCGCGTACGCTTTTGAGACACAAAATTCCCGATGTTGCAAAAATTGCACTCATTTTGAGTCGACGTTGGCTTAATTGTGTTAAATGCCCTTATCAGTCCTTGTTTTGTATTTTCTGTCCACTTTTTTCATGTAGAAAATCGTTTTTTTTTCAATTATAAAGAAATCCCGAATCCCGAGAAAAAATTCTCGAGATCCGGGATTTAATTAATTAGAAATTAGAAAAATTTAAATTCTGGAGATTCGGGATGGAAAATCTCGAAAATTTCTCGAGAATTCCCGTCGGGAAAATCCCGAAACCCAACTCTAAATGTGAGTGATCCTTGGGGGCTGACACCTTGTTTATCTAATAATAACTTCCACCAGGCGTCATGGCCCCCTTTAGGGAGAGGGCTGACACAGACCTAGCCTAAGGTATGCTGCAATTTGGTGTGATGTTCTGATAATTGAACATACATAATTTTGAAAACACTTCTAAGAAAATATATAACCAATAGAAAAAAAATCGTGGAGTGATCCATGACGTCGGTTTGTAATAATTAAAGTAATTACTTAATACCTACTTCGATTTAAAATACAAAAACCGGTCGCTAATGGTAACTCAATTTGGAAAGCGCTTCAAAGAGTATTGTAATAGCCATATATAAGTTAAAATTTGTCGCAATTAGATAGGATACCTATAGCATTGTGGTCAATGTGCGTGGGTGCGAAACCCCAGAAACGCAGGTTCGATTAGTGTTGGTTGTCGTATTTTTTATGGGTTATATAAATTTTCTCAGAAGTGTTCAATAAAAATAATGTTACATTCTTAAATATTGTGAATTATTCGTTGAATAAAAAAAAGTTAATTCTGATGATTGATATACATGCTTAAAGATAATTCACGTGTAGAATTTTATTTTATAATTATTTTCAGTGTGTTTCCTGATTATAGAAAAAATGGCTAAATATCCAATATGGCGAGAGTCGAGATCAGTGTTTCATATGATTAGTGCCCCCAAAACAAAGTGGTTTTATTTTAAAATACAAAAAAAATCACAAACACAAAAATACCTATACAGAATACCTATAATTTTACCGATGGGTTCTGCAGAATACCATTTGGGAAACGCTTTGGGAGCATCACACTGTCCTTAACCTTAACGATAGGAAGGGGGCCCGCTTCAGGATGTGGAAGCCAAGCGAGGCATTTAATGAAATATAGTGAAAATTATATTGCCATAATTATTAGGCAATTTTCAGAAAAGAAATAACTGTTGTCCCTTTACAGGTATTCGCGAGTTCGACTTCATTGTCGTTGGTGCAGGTTCATCGGGGTCAGTCATAGCAAACAGATTGACAGAAAATCAAAACTGGAACGTCCTATTGGTGGAGGCTGGTGGAAATCCAACAGCTGAAAGCGAGGTAAGTCAAGATTTATTGACGCACCATTACCATGCAGTTATATTATTGCGGCCGAAATATATATTTTTTAAATATTTCAATCCCAGCATACTAATTTTAAGTAGGCAGGATGAAAAAATAACTGAACCAATTAAACGAGTAATTCACACGATTTGAGAATTTAATATTCTCTATTGAACAACATACATAATTTGAAAATACTTCAGAAATATACCAGTACCTACTTATATGAGAACCGCTTTAGTTGCTAGACTATTAGCACCGCCATCTTTAGATTAATAAAGCCTGAGCATATCTTTTTGCACAAGCAACGAGTGGTCCACTTTTCAGCTGTCAAAATCAGATCCCAGATTGCTCGACATATTTATTTATTTATTTATTTATTTATTTATTTAGGAATACAAAACATTGTGGACATAACAAAACTAAATTCAAGACGTACACAACATGAGATTTACATTATAAGTCAAACATTACCCTCACAAGAGAGAAGAGAATATAGAAACAGAAATATATATACAATAACAATAATAATAACAAAAAAAAAAAAAATAATCAAAACATACTTAAGTATAATTTAATACAGAAAAATATAATTTTTGAGAACGGAAAATATACAATTTTATACAGAAAAATACAGTTTCAAAAATAAAATGCAAAGTACATCATTGAAAATGTCTATGTCTTTAGGGAGCGCATTTACTAGTCTTGCACCCCTCGCTAATGGTGCCTGATAGGCTTGACACGAGGAAACGGTTCCAATCCAGAATAAATCATGACTGCGACCACGTAGGTAATTGACATTCGCCCTTTCTCATTTCAAATTGAATTATAAAAAAATTCTCAAATCAAATATATTAACTATCAATGTTATTTATAAATAATATACATTCCTGTTATTCATGAGCTGTCAAAGTCAGACTAGTAATTCACACAAAAACCGGTGGTAATATCGATTTCAAAAAAATATGTAGCATTGATCTATGCATCACATTTATAGAAGGTGTGATAATGCTAGTGTATTATTTAGCATGTAATGTATCTATTCAAATCAAAATATTATCTGTGTAAACACGACAGACGCGTCAGTAAGAGCACTCTATAGAACAATGGCAGACAATGACAGTTCATACATAGTCAACAAAAGGAGGGGAGGAAAAAGTAGGAACAGTCGTTGTGAATGAATCGGCTTTCTACTTGGGTCGGTAATGCTATTAGTTAATTTCGTCGTTATTAGGTAGGGCGCCATTGGCTAAATTCGTACACAACATTAGCTAGAATCCGGAAGATGAATGTTTGAGTCACAGAACAGGCTAAAAAATATACACGTAAAAGTCATCGCCGTGGACTACAGAACAGATAATAAATATAATTCCGATAGGCTATACACCAATACAGTAAATTATGACACAGGGTGTGAGTGCCCTACGAAAATGAACCACGCATTATAGACGGGCAATAGTGCGTGTAATGAGCGTCAATGCATAAACCGAGAGCAGTTGTCAGTATTAGACGATTACGTGTTCTTGAAAAGTGTTTAAATTTATCCCGTATTCCTCTTTACTGAAGATCAGTTTCCTGCTTCTCCTTACCCGTTAGATATTTCAGTTCCCATTATTTCTGAGTTCCATGCCGTGGACCAATATTTTGAAGCTGGCTTTTTTTATGGCGGACAAGCCGTAAAACCCAAATATAAGAAAGCATGCCGACGGCACTCAATATTGGATGCACGTTACATTTACGTAATAAACTTTAATACATATTATTATCATACAGACGTAAATATTGAAAATAACATATTCTAACACGTGTTTAAGATTACCTCATATTTTTCTACACTTGAGATCTGTCATTAATGTTGTGTTCATTGGTTTGAGTCCTTTCCGGCACCATATATTTTTTAAATAGGCGCGTTTCTGAGGTGTTTTTAAATTATGCATGAAACGTACCCAGCTTATAGAGTCCAATACACTTACAAATTTGTTAGACTTTTAGAAGACATTTATTTTAATTCTCGAGAAAATAATGTTATCTCAAAAAAAAAAAAAACAATTTTGTAGATAACGTTGTCTGACTTTAAGCACTCGAATATAAATTATACATTTACCTTTTTTAAATTTGACATATTGAATGGAAGGTGTCTACGATTCGATGAAGTGTTCGACGAAGATTTGTTTAGGTCAATGATAAAATTTGTAACCCCCGACAAATCATACATATTCCATATCCATTATGTGTTAAGATATGTTATATTGCGGGTAGCTAGAAATAAGGGAGTAAGGAAGTAGTTCTGGAGACTTTAAAAAATCTAGCATACAAATATGAAAATATACTAACTTTATTTACTTACAGATACCAGGAGTGTTTCCCTACAACTTCAACACGAAAATGGATTGGAAGTACAGAACTGAGAAAGATCCAAGATATTGTCTGGCGCTAGAAAACCAGCGGTGCGATTGGCCAAGAGGGAAAGGCTTAGGAGGAAGCAGCGCAATAAACGCAATGATTTATGTCAGAGGAAACTCAAAAGACTACGACGAATGGGAGAAGAAAGGTAATAAAGGATGGGGATATCAGAATGTTCTACCATACTTCAAAAAAAGTGAAAATCTGGATGATGCTAACGTATTGGCAAATAAAAACCATATGAAAAATCATGGAGTAGGTGGATATTTGAACGTAGGAGAATTCAATGATACAGGAGTGTGGAATGATAAGATACTAGCAGCATCCAAAGAACTTGGGCATAGGACTGTGGCTGATATAAATTCTGGTCCCAATTACATAGGATTCACGAAAATTCAGGGCACTGTGAAAAATGGCCAACGGATGTCAGCAGCAAAAGCGTTTCTTTCTCCAATTAAAAACAGAAAGAACCTATTTGTATTAAAAAATGCACTAGTAACAAAAATAAATATAGATGACTCCAGTAAAACAGCTGTTGGTGCTGTTGTTCGATTGGTCAATGGGGAATCCGTGGAGATTACAGTAAAGAAAGAGGTAATAGTCTCAGCTGGAGCTATAAACTCTCCACAAATTTTAATGCTGTCAGGAATTGGACCCAAACAACATTTGACAGAAATGGGAATAAAAACGATTGCCGATTTACCTGTGGGAGAAAATTTACAAGATCACTTGAATGTGAGGATATATTTTACAGCAAACAACGGAATTGCGCAAGCGGTGAGTGGTAAAGATACAGCATTGACTTTGGCTACATATTTAACGCAACGAAGAGGAAGCCTGGCGTCTACTGGAGCATCAAGTACTATCGGATTTATAAATACAAAAAAAGATTCACTGTTTCCCGATATACAATATCATTTTCTCGTCAACCCTCCCAATATGACCGTATCTTTATATGACGATAGCGAAGAGTTTAAACGCTCAAATGCAGTTTTGAATAAGAATGCCGAAATGCTTACATCAATGGTCTGCCTGCTACGACCGAAGTCCAGAGGCAAAATTTTATTGAACAGCACAGACCCTCTTGACAGTCCGCGTATATTTCCAAACTATCTTCATGAAAACGAAGACGTCGAGACAATATTGAGAGGAATTCGAGAAATAATAAAGCTCGAGAATACAACAGCATTAAAAAAAGAGAATTTAAAATTGGAGAAAATAATGCTACCGGCATGTGACAAGTACATGTTTAAAAGTAATGATTATTGGAAATGTCTAATGGCCCATACATCCACGACTGTGTTTCATCCAGTAGGAACTGTTAAAATGGCACCGTCTGATGATGTAACATCTGTTGTCAGTCCAACTCTGAAAGTTATCGGAATCCAAGGTTTAAGAGTGGCTGATGCAAGTATTATGCCAGAAATCGTCAGCGGAAACACCAACGCGCCGTGCATCATGATAGGAGAAAAAGCTGCCGATATGATCAAAGACGATTGGAAGCATGAAGCGGGTGATCGAGGTTCTGGTCTATGAGTAGTTTTATTTACGACCCAAAGTTTAGTACAATATACCATTTGAAGGTTTTATTTCTTTGTCACTATTTATTTGGACACCCTTATTGTATATTTCAGGTAATATATTTTGGAACCCATTACTCTGTATTTGATAACATTTTTCATAAGTAGGAAAACGCCACTGACATCTCTACGAATAAGAGTTTTTATTTTAAATTCAATATAATAATATATGACATGGTTTGACATGTGTACGTTAGTGATTAATGATTACTGATTAATTATTAAAAATAAGATATAAAAAAGGTACAATTAAAAATTAATAAAAAACAAAGAGCTATTATTTATTTAACAATTGAAATACTTAATTAACGTTGATGAGTAATTTACTGCCCATTACGGTGGTAAACGCTACAATAAATCGATGGGAAAATAATGGAATCATTCTACAGTGGCACCATGGGTACAGTAAAACCGATCTACAACCATTGAAACAGGAATTGCAGAAAATAAACCAATACATCTGCGACTCGCAAACGGTGCCGCAGTACAATGATTCCAGTATAGCAGTATAGGTGAACATTTTTTGGATGGAAATATCTACATTATACGAATCGGCCAAGAAATTTAAAGTAGACATTACATTTGCAATTCCAAGAAAAGAATTCATTCGTGGATTGAGTAATACGAGTGAGACATTTGTTCGATCGCTCTAGCTTTTTTATTTAACCCAACACGGTTAAAATAAATGCTTACACGAGTATTCCAAGCTTTTCGTGAGAAAAACATTTTAATATGATAAATATTAATAATGTTATTGAGGTGAAAAAGTGCTAACTTGAGAAAGAATTTTGCATGCAAAAGAATAAATAATATGAAAAATTTCTTTTTTGCCTTTCTAACCGAGTAAGCGTTATTCAATACTGCTGGCGGCCTGTGAATCGTTAAATAAATAAATGATATTAATATGAGACCTGGATCACACGGATCCGTTGACAGCCACATTAAATTTATAATTGCCAGGGAACTAAGAAATAAGAGTTCTGTGCAAGGCCTGAACAAAAACGATGCATAAGTGCGAGTGAGAAAGTATTCGGCACCCTTATAATCTCTGCGACACGCGCTAGAGTAATATAAAAGGTTTACAGATGTGGAATATGGTTTACTACGATGTTGCAGCCAAATATTAGTTTATTGCTCAACTAAGCGTCGATAACCGTGTTGCTAAAATTGCTATTTTTTGTGTTAAACATAAAGTCAGTGGTAAATATTTTTAGTTAATTAAGTAGAAAAGATGGTTCTGTGTGTTGTATAAAAATATGGTAGCCGTACTGATAAGCAAAAAGATGGTAAGTATTACGTTTCATAGGTAAGTTGATAAATGTTCGTGATAATTTATTTGTATATTATTATGTATTTTAATATCAAGTGACCTAGTGTTTCTTTAAAATAACTTAAATTATGGATATCTTTACCCAATGGTTGCATTTTGACCGCTTAAAAATACTATATAACGTAAAAAAATAGAAAATTATATTTTAATTCTGAGCGTCTAGTGCGAGCACTAGCGAAATGGTCTATGGTCTCGAACATTTGTAGACGAATGCGTTCGCTCGTCCACAAACCAAACGCACGGCAAGCAGCTTTATTTAGCAATGCAATTGGTGGCGTCTAGATGTATCTATAGTTTAAGGTTCTGTGATAATTATCGAAGAAAGTATGTAATATTATCCATACCACGAATTAGACATTGAAATTTATAGTATAATAAAAAAAGATCCCAATCCCATTGAAAGAAATACTTTTTTTAACCGATCAATGTCATGGTGGAGATAAAAGGGTTCTATAATATCATGCTGGTTCACAATAATTACTAATTCTACAGGTAATAATTAAGTTGGTAATAATTATATACCTATCACTAAGAACAATATTATTAACAATATAATATTTTAAAAATTACTACGTAAAGGTAGGTAATTGAATAGATAAAGCATTATATTATGATTATTAAATGCATTTTAACAGGTGTCAGCAATGGATAAGAATGATAAAACTTTATTAGTTTTGAAGAGAAACATCTTTAGGGACGTTTCTGCTCTCTGTAGACCAGAGATTTTCCGCCCGCTGCCTTCTTCACAGACAAAAACTCAACGCTACAATGGATATCTACATTTTATTTAATTCTTTATTTCGAAGCAGACTTCAGAGTGGGTCTACTGTTTGGGCACCGCATCAGTTGAAGTATGGCCTTATGGTGGAGAGGGTTCAGAAGAAATTCCTGAGACTCCTTTACTTGAGGTTGTATGGATACTATCCTTGGCTTTATACAACTGACTTTCTCTTCGGCATGCTTACATATTGCAGTCTGCAATTTAGAAGAAATCTTTGTTTAGCTATGTATTGTTTTCGACTTATACGAGGTATAAATGAGAACTCTGCCATTCTGGGCAATGTTGACTTGCGTGTCCATTATGGTACGTTTACATTTGTCACTAATATCGTGTAAAACAGTAATTATATTTGTACCAGCTACTTATTTTGCGTGTGTCGACACTCACCTGTCACTTATTCAATCTACTTATATACGCAAATGTAAACACCGCGTATTCGACAATTCCGAACTTGCCGCGATATATCACCGAAGTTGGACCACCGTCTACTTTTATATCAAGTACCTGACACATTATTCGTAGTTTGACAGGTACCTAGTGAATTGCATAGGTATATTTCTAAAACAACGGACAATCAATTAGGTACACCATGAATGTATGCCCAAAGTTTACGTTAATAAATGTACCTACTGTAGCGATCTGTCAAAAATCATAGACAGTGAGAAATAAATCGGATATGCCGTGTTCTATGGATTTTGTTCGAAAATAAAATATCGCTTGTTCTCGGCACATACGATTAATTCTGATGCACTCTGTGAAGAAAAAATGCGCTTCGAATGGTATTACCTAATTCATTTTGGCCCACACCTGCACTTGTATTACGATAATATTATATTGAATATGCATGAATATGCAATGACGATCAAGTGCTAGATATCGCAATGTTACTGTTTATTGTTCTTCTACACTTATTGCATTTCTGAATTGTGTGTCTTGTTTTTTGGCAAAAGGTCCAATCTTGCAAACTAAAGTTCACAAGTTGAGTTGGATCTTCGATTTTCAACTCTGACATTAAACGGAAGGCACATAGTTCTTCTCGTCGCTGAATCCATTCCCGCACCTATCTAGACCATTTTTTCCTCCTTTTTGTTGCCAAAAGACTTAAAATAATAACACTTGCTGCTTTCTTTTTTAACATTCCCATATTGACAACTGACATAACGTTTTTGAGAAGTATGCAAAATAAGTGTCCGAATAAATTACAATACCATATGTAAACACCGCATATATTTATTCCAATGTTGCCATTGAATAAAGTGTTGAGACTTTATTTCAACGAGAAGTATACCAGAATTTTATGTCAGATCCATGTAGGTGTAAACAGTAAGTGAATTTTTATGTCAGACACATAAAATAAGTATATCGGTATAAGTGTCAGATGTAAACGTACCATTAGAAATAGAGAACAGCAGTTGTTTATTCTCCTAAGGTGCAGAACCAACCTGCCAGTGATAATGCCAATTGGGAGGGCGATAACTATGTTCAACGAAATTGCATCGGGTATTGATATATTCCACCTACGCGAGGATAGTATAGGTGGACGTTGTTTTATAAATTCTTAAAATATGGTCTGCTTAAATCATCCGATGTACTTCCTTGTACCTATCTAATTTATATTTTTTGTATGTACACATTTCTACTGTTTAATAACTTACTATCTATCTCTATACTGATCTATATATTTTTTTATGTAATACTGTTTTATATTTCGTTGTTTCTAAATTTCATGTTGTGAACGTCTTAAACTTGTGATTTCTAATGTCCACAATATGATAAAAATAAATAAATTGAATTCAATTATTTAAGCGAACATATAAAAATATGCACTGACAATTTTGTTTTATATGTTTCAACTATGGAACACCGTAAAGAAAGATGTGAATAAGACGTGACGCTTCTTAAATTTTTAATTATTTAAAACATAGTAACATTAGTTATAAACACGGAAAACTAAAATAGCGAAGCATGGTTAGAATAAAAATTACGAATAACATTAAAAATGGTCCCAATGAGAAGAATGAATGCGTTGTACTGCTAGCAAATTATTAATGTTTGGCTTTATTTTTGTCAGCAGCATATCCCTGCAAACACTTAATTACGAATTCAATATGTACAAATATATATATACTTTTGTAAATATATAGCAACAATAATTATAAGATAAAAAGAACATTTTATATATCACGTTTTTAATTTAGTACAAATAAGGCAATTGTCAACAAATCATTTTTTTGCTATTTTGCAACAAACAAACAAATATAGAAAACTGAAATGTCATTTTGATTTCCATAGTAACGCACGTATATATTAATAATTTAGTTGCTAGGACCCCAGACCCCTAGCAACCAATAACAGTGGATTGGATTACGGATTTCTTCCGAAATAATCTTTCATACAAAACAGAATTAACTTAATCCACTTGAAGATGGCTAAAAGTATTAGGACATCGTGTTCTGATATATTCTAAAAGTTTCAAATGTCTAGCTAGTCGGGAAGTTAGTTAAAAATCGATTGCAAGATTTGTACTGGATAAACAACCACCGGACAAATAAGAATACGACCTAATAAAAACGGCGCCAATGAGAAGAATGAATGTGTTGTACTGCGAGCAAATTATTAATGTTTGGCTCTATTTTTGTCAGCAGCATATCCCTGCAAACACTTAATTACGAATTCAATATGTACAAATATATATATGCTTTTGTAAATATATAGCAACAATAATTACAAGATAAAAAGAACATTTTATTTATCACGTTTTTAATTTAGTACAAATAAGGCAATTGTCAACAAATCATTTTTTTGCTATTTTGCAACAAACAAACAAATATAGAAAACTGAAATGTCATTTTAATTTCCATAGTAACGCACGTATATATTAATAATTTAGTTGCTAGGACCCCAGACCACTAGCAACCAATAACAGTGGATTGGATTACGGATTTCTTCCGAAATAATCTTTCATACAAAACAGAATTAACTTAATCCACTTAAAGATGGCTAAAAGTATTAAAAGAATGCATTGGCATCGTATTCTGATGTATTATAAAAGTTTCAAATGTCTAGCTAGTCGGGAAGTTAGTTAAAAATCGATTGCAAGATTTGTACTGGATAAACAACCACTGAACAAATAAGAATACGACCTAATAAAAACGTTGTAAAATGGTCCCAATGAGAAGAATGAATGTGTTGTACTGCGAGCAAATTATTAATGTTTGGCTCTATTTTTGTCAGCAGCATATCCCTGCAAACACTTGATTACGAACTCAATATGTACAAATATATATTTTTTTATAAATATATAACAACAAAAATATACGGAAAAACCATTTCAGGGGTTACAGACATTTAAAATTATTTATTCCAATTGGAAACAGTTTATCTCAGTGGGTTAATATTTTACTAATTAAGATATTATGTTCCATTCATTTCTTAAAAAACTATTGGTGCCACCCACATTTACACCATATTATATTTATTTATATTTCTGCATACTAGGAGAGTTCGGAATAAATCGACCTTACCTAGTTGTTTATATAATTATAATAATGCCTATAAGCTTATACGTATTTGATAAGGGTTTGTTGTCCGTAATAATATTATTAGCATTGTTAGATCAACACTTGTAAGTATCATCAGGGCCGCCCCGTGAATAGGGCGATCGATCGAGGTGTCGTGATTTTCGGGGCGGCAAACTTTTGCAATACATAATATATTTATGTATGCACATTCAATTGAATCTAGGCAGACAGAAAAAAAACAAGATCAACACACGTTTTACTTATTCAACTTATTGCAAAATTTAAATAAAATACCGCTCACACGACCAATGATTAAAATGTACGGATTCGTGAGTTGTCTTCTACATCAAAACTGTATCAAATTGAATTTAGAGAACGATTTTTTGTTAACCCGCATTGGTTAGCTCACCGTACTACCCCTCTTTTTGAACATACATTTCGTCGTTGTACTAAAAATTTAAATTTTACAAACAAAAAATTACGGCATATTTTAATGCTCTTGTGTTTCTGAATAAATTTATTTATCACAATAACATGTAGTGAATGTTTCGCCATTGTCGACTACCTGTTTGTAATAACTTCACGTCGGACGCGCACACCCTTTTGTGGTTTAAAATTATTGATGTGAATAGAATATCACATGTTTTTCTTTTACGTGACTTCATGCTCGATGATTGTGAGATGATTCGAATATTCGTCTCAACGTGTTGACCCATCTACTCTTGTAATTCTAAGACACGCAATGCCTGTGCCAGAGGAACTCATGAGTAGGCTAAACAATCCGAGGCATCCAATGTTTGTTTTCATTTCAAAACAAAAGATAAAAAAGGTGCGGACGACACAAACGGATACCAATGAACCTAATAATTATGACTACTTATGGCACATACTGGTTGATAAGGTATAAAGTAGATTTAAAAAAAAAAATGCTGATTGGATTCCACATAAAGCCAAAAGTCTTTTTAGCTTGGTTGTATAAACTGTAGTGGATTATTATTTAGCAGTAGGTACGGAAATGTCGCAGAGATGACATTAAACTGAAAGGACACATTATGACACCAGGTACTGTTACATTCCCAAATGGTTCCCCCCATTTGGGGATGTCTCTGTGAATCTGGAGAGACCCAAATCGGTACCAAACCGACAAATATTAAGGGTTAATTACGAAAATAAATATTAATAAAGCCGGCAATGCTGTAAATCACGGCCGTTTAAAATATCTGCAACGTCGCCATTGTCGCCGTTTTTCGACAGCGCTTTCCGTTGAAAGCGAAACATAAAATGGCGGGAAGAACGCGGCAGACTTCCAGAGAGTAAACATTGTTAACTCGCGCTACGCATAAAAGAAATTATAAAAATGTAACCTAGTAGATGTTAACCCAAATAAAACTAGTCGTTTCTGATCACAATTCTGGTGTGTTATTTGTCCACCTCCAAGTCCCGAACCCAGACGAAAAACCATACAAAGAAACAAAGTGACAGCATCTTTCCACTTTCGTAAATGGAGGGAGATGACAGTACCATGTCTGAATCATATAAATGAACAAGTACCTGCTATTAATTAAAATTGGCAGGTCTTGCTTATATTAGATTTAATATATTTGTTTATTTATTTATATTTTAAGAATATTGTGGGCCATAAAATGTTTGTAGAGCAAAGGCGCTCTTCTTATTGTGCTATGTGGATAAGACAGACAGGTTTCGATATAGTCACCCTTTTTGGGCGCCAAAAAAACACAAGCTGACCCTGTATTATTTCATACAGTAAGATCTTTGCTATTATTTCGTGTTGATGATATCTCCTACATAATAAATATGCTCTATTTGTAAGTATATTGGGCAAAGATAAAGATATGGAACGACAATAAAAAAAAATATACTTTATCGCCTGAGGCAGAAAATTCAATGCAAAGTCCTGGCGCAGTGATGGCGAACCTACGACACGCGAATGTTTTATTTTGAAGAGAAAATAATTAGTTATATTAATTAAAAAATATTTTACAATTAAATATATATGTTATAATATCAAGAAATTTCTTCATTCTTCAATATCATTTACCAATCGATGCGCAATCGGAAACGTCGAAATTCGTGCATAAATGACAGATCGCATTGTATACAAAATGGCAAGCGAATACTAATACGTAAAATGTAAATTTTTTTTTTTTCAAAAAAAGATTTTATCTATTGGTTATAATATACTCTCTCAGAAAGTGTTTTTCAAATGTATGTATGTTCAATAATTATAATGATACATTCTTAAATCTTGTGAATTATTCGTTGCATAAAAGAAATAGTTAATTATCTAAATAAGAAGTGAGTTGAAGAGAGAAAAAAGTTGGACATCCATGAACATATCAAGAACATAATAAGTATATAAATAAATAATCTATGTTATTGATACATTATCAATTAAACAGTGTAACTGCATAGTGCAATATTATTTAATTAAATAATTATTCTCTGTTTTGAACGTCCTGTTAATTTAGAGGGTTACCACGGTAATAAGTGATTGGAAAAAAGTAGTGATTCAAAATTCTTAACAATTAGGATTCACTCAATGGTCCAGTTATAAGCCAGAAAGATCTGGAGATTTCGCAGGATAGACATTCACGTAATTATTATATTATCCAATCGTATCTCATCAAAAACGTCAACATTTTAATGATCACTTAACATAGTATATTAATTAAGTACATAAGAGATAATCTGTGAAAACAACATTAATATAAATTAGTTTATCCTACTGGACGTGGTATAAAAGGAAACGGATCTCGCTTGTATTGTTTTATTTTTTTTCCTAAAGTGGGAGACAAAAGAGAGGCCATTTAGTTCCCTCTCCATCTGCATAGATATAAAAAAAACGGTGAGTGTACTTATGAACGAGCGTTAGAAGTTATACTTTGGCGTAACAAAACAAAAACAAAACTTGTGATAAACCAGATTCTTTGACTAGCTCTTAATTATCTTGTTATTTCTGGTTGTTTTTATTTTTAAAGTAACAACTGTCAGTCTGACGTTTAATCGTTTGTTTACGAAAGGAATTGCAGATGGCCGACAACAATAAATTCGTTAACTGAACAATTCTACTATCAAATTTGCGTTGGTATACAGCTGACTGATTCTGAGCTATTTTCATACTGTCGTAACGGTGTGCGCGCGCAGGTCTCAATTTCACTCTCGCCCCAAAATAAGTATAGCGTCAAAAAAATATTTTGCAATGCTGACTCCGTCAATTTGAATGAGAAACCAATGTATTACACATATTTGTCCTTGTTACTTTTTTTCTTTCTTCCCTCAGACTCACAGCGAAAGGCCATGAGCTCTTCGTTAACATGTACATATACAAATGCGAGTACTACAGATAACGAGGATAAAATGCCGTTTGGCTTTGGTGCGTTATATTATACGTATATAGAATAGTGTAGACAAATATGGGGTAAGCGTCAACACGTGTTAAAGAATATGTGATTTTCAATTTTACATCCGTCTCATAATATGAATTAAAGTTTGTGAGGGACAAGCCAACCAAACGCGGCGGATCGGGGCGCTCACTAGGTAGTAGGCCCGTGAAGCGTGAATACAACCGAAATGACACTCCTTCCATCCGCGCATTACCCTTCACCTATGTAATAAGGAGCGCGAGAAGCACAAAATAATTATTATTATCAGCACCTCTCATAACAAAGCAATAAAAATATTATTTTATTTCTCGGCGGCTTGTAATTCATATTCACGATGACATAATTCTACTAGCAATATATCGCAAACCCAGCAACTAAACAATGACTTTATTGTTATTAAAATAATGCCAAGGCGCCCGTCTATCGACAAGCGTCCAGAAGCGGATAAAATAAAATAGCGCGCGTCCCTTTTGCTTGCCGTGTTCAATGGGCTTTGACATATTTGAATACGTAGTATTTTCGTTAATTCGTCCCGCTGAGAAGACACACAACGCATGCGCCTACACCTATGTGCTTTGAATTATGGGGCAGGCGGGCACAGCGCTTCTTCAAAACTAGTGTACTCTGCCATATTTGATCACGTTGTATTTTCGATGATTCACGTCATTCAATATGCGCGAGCATCCCGTTTGCTTGATTTGATGTGCCCGGCGCCTGAGAGCGCTTTGTGTCCGTTGGTTTTTCATTCAATTACGATAAAATAATTTAAACTTTAAAATGCTACCAATTAACATAAATTTAATTTGTTTTCAATTTTCAGGCTGAGTCACGCAGGCATAAGAAATTTATTGGCATTTATCGCCGAACCTAAAGAAAGGACGGAGAAAGTGAGATACCATGGATATATTCAATTTGACTGAATCTTGTGCATCCCCAGGTGCCATGAGTTCGCTCATGATGACTCCACACTTCTAGCGGCACGATGCGAATTGACTGATGAGACGACATGGCCGCAGGACTACACCGAGAAGTTGATTAATGGAGGTAACACTTGTGGATTATTTACCATTATGGGTTCATTAAATTTTCTTTTAGTTTCCAGACAATCTTAAAATTTCTTTCGATAATCAGATTCGAGACGATTTTTTCCCCACAGCAACGCACGTAGGGCTATTTTTGGGTATTCTCTACAAACTTTAGGATACCTTTCTAAAATATAACTTAACATCCATATATATATCACATTTATCACTTTATGTACTCAGTCAGAAGTCAGTTAATTATTACAAGAAGTTAACTGTCAAAAGTGCCATCTTTTAACACCCCCGATCTTTGCCTTCAAACCTTCTAGAAACATCGCTCCGGTGTTGCGATTGCGTTGAAACGTATATACATTTTGATACAGCGGCCGGCGATCCGGTATAGGAATGACTAATTCGTAGGTGTGTGTATTGCGTTCTGGCATCTTCGACTCGCAGCCCGAAACGCAAGGGATTTGTTCATAGCAGCACTAGATGCTTTTTTTTTAAGTAAAAAGTCGCATTCGACCAATCTGTGGATCTCCCATTTAGTAACGTGTGTTTTGTGAATAACGATGTTGTCACATCTACGTATTCGACACGTTGCGGATGAGACGAGAAGAGTACGGCAATTACATATTAGAATTGAGATTTGACAATTTTGAAAAATATTACTATCTACACATTAGGTGGAGTAGCCACTTCATAACATTGCAAATCAGCTCAAGGATGACCATGATGTAATATACATATTTTAAAAATATTTTTTTCACATATACATACTTAAGTATTATCGAGATATATATTTATTATAACATAATATACTAATGTGTGCGTGTGAAACATGGACCCTAAGTAAAAGAGAGAACCAGAAACTTAGATTAGCAGAACGTGGTATGGAGAGGTGCATGCTGGGCATACAAGAAAGGACAAGCAGAGGAATGAGTGGATAAGGAAGCAGACAAGGGTTTGCGATGTAATAGAGTTTATTAAAAGCCTTAAATGGTGATGGGCTGGACACATAGCTCGAAGAAGAGACAATCTTTGGACAAATCTAGTCATCCAGTGGTATCCAAGAAGTACAAAACGTCCGCAAGGTAAACCTAGAGGGCGCTGGATCGATGAAATGATAAAGTTTTGCGGAAGTACGTGGCAACGCAATGCACAGGACCGAGAGAAGTGGAAGCAGCTTGAAGAGGCCTTCATCCAGCAGTGGATAGATTCAGGCTGATGATGATGATGAATATACTAATACAAGGGAATATCATTTCGCACCTGGGGAATAATAGTGGCACAAGTCCAAATGTGTCATTTTTGAGTTAAGTATGCAGAAATGTTCCACGATATCATTTCTATCCGCACAAATAGCGGCATAATTGTTAAAAATATAATGGTGGCCTTAAAGGCATTTTTGACATTGTCATATTATAATATTTTACTTGAATTCAAGGAGAAATAGTGACACAATGATCATTGTGCCATTGTTATTGCGGATAACATTCAAAATGAGAAGACTCAAGTGTGCCAACTTCACGCTACTATAAAGTAATTAAAAAAAAAACTGATTTAACACACCAAACTAAAATATTCAAACTGCTCTCCTGCAGAAACAAAATTTCGAGTTGTGCCACTATTATTCCCCGGGTGCGATTTGATCTAATTGTGTGATAGGTAATCAGGCAAAGAAGCGTATCAGTGAAGTAAAAAGTGCAAAGTTATGAAGCATATACTCTACCACTGTAATGCATATGAATCAAATATTTAAATTGTATATTTGCACCGTGGCATCGCAGCAACATCAGTATCCAGTCCGGCTGACATTACTAATAAAATTGTAGGTTACGTTAAATTCTTGTTTGACGTTTGTATACAAAATTTCGGGGTTCGGGTGGAAAAACTATATACGCCTGCACGAGCATACCCGAATTTGACCGAATTTTCGCAGTATTATGAATTGACAATTATTATAGATAACCAACTTGTGTATGGAATTGCTTCCTTGTTAATTTGGACCGATAAAAATAACGGATGCGTGTTATCGTGTAAAAGTATGTTAGACGAGAATATTAACTGCTTGCTTTACAGGTCTTCGGGAGTTCGACTTTATTGTCGTTGGTGCTGGTTCATCAGGGTCAGTCATAGCAAACAGATTGACAGAAAATCAAAACTGGAACGTCCTGCTGATGGAGGCTGGTGGAAATCCAACAGCTGAAAGCGAAGTAAATCGAGATTTATAAATGCAACATTAACCTTTAACACGATTGGCCCAGAATAGGGACGTGTACCTTCTGCAATTTGCGCGCCAACTTTCGGTAGGAGATGGCTCCAAAAAAAGAAGACCATAACATATTATTTTCCTGCTGCATAATATTATTTTATCTTCTATTTAGTCTAATCCAAAGCCGAGATGCATGGAATGCCACGAATTGTTGTACAATGTTTTACAAATTGCGAAAAATGTGAACAAATGCTGCCGAGAGCGATGACCATACCTATACTAATAATAAAATTGTGTTGCCTGTCTGTCTATATGATTGTTCGGTTATAACTAAAAAAATAAAAGGACTAATATTAACAAAAATTCATAGCGTATAGACAGCATTATTGATATCAACTTACCGAATCATTAAAAGACATCAAATGGTCAACCCATCAAAAGACAATGCAATTATAGTCGATTAGGTACAAGGAAAGATGCGCACTCCTAGATATCGAGAAATTCATATTGTTTAGATACGTTATAATGTGGGTGTAGCGACAAAAACAATGGATATTAAAAGAAGGAAGACAAAATTAATTTAGTAAGATCCGCACATCCCATTTATAAAAGCCAAGAATAAATATGGCTATTGTACGTTCATATACCTTATCAAAATAAATTTACCAATGACACTACTAATATTTCTAGGGAATTTATGTTTTATGTTCCAAGTGTAGGACGATTTCCTTCGAGAGTTTGCTTAAAAGTCGTAGAATTTTTACAAAAACACTTTAATTATTAATTAAACAGGGGCTAAACAGTTAGTGCCAATATAAAGAGGTTAAATTTATGATTATAAGTATTTCGAAGCCATTAAATATCAAAATACGCTAACTCAATAAAAATTCCAGGTGCCAGGATTATTTCCCAATACTTTCAAAACCATAATGGATTGGAAGTACACAACCGAGAAAAGTCCTCGATATTGTTTAGCGCAAGAAGACCAGCGATGCCATTGGCCAAGAGGGAAAGGCTTAGGAGGAAGCAGCGCAATAAACGTAATGATTTATGTCAGAGGAAACTCGAGAGACTATGACGAATGGGAGAGGAAAGGTAACAAGGGATGGGGATACCAAAATGTTCTACCGTACTTCAAAAAAAGTGAAAATCTGGATGATGCTAACGTATTGGCTAACAAAAACTATATAAATTATCATGGAGTAGGCGGATATTTGAACGTAGGAGAATTCAACGACACAGGGTTATGGGGTGACAAAATACTAGCAGCATCTAAAGAACTTGGGCATAGGACTGTGGCTGATATAAGTTCCGGTCCCAATTACATAGGATTCACGAAAATTCAAGGCACAGTGAAAAATGGTCAAAGGATGTCATCCGCGAGAGCGTTTCTTTCACCAATTAAAAACAGGAGTAATCTATTTGTATTAAAAAATGCACTAGTAACAAAAATAATAATAGATGAAGCCAGTAAAACAACTGTTGGTGCTCGTGTTCGATTGGTCAATGGGGAATCCGTGGAGATAACAGTAAAGAAAGAGGTAATAGTCTCAGCTGGCAGTATTAACTCTCCACAGCTGTTAATGCTGTCGGGAATTGGACCCAAACAACATTTGACGGAAATGGGAATAAAAATGATTGCCGATTTACCTGTGGGAGAAAATTTACAAGATCACTTAATTTTCAGGGTCCTTTTTACAGCTAACGAAGGAATAGCGCAAGCGGTAAGTGACAAGGATACAGCGTTGACTTTGGCAAGTTATTTAACGAAACGAAGAGGAAGACTGACATCTATTGGAGAATCAAATACTATCGGATTTATAAATACAAAAAAAGATACCCAATTTCCGGATATACAGTATGTTTTCCTTGTTTCGCCGCCCAACGTGACCGCAAATGTGTTTGGCGACAGCGAAGAGTTTCAACGCGCAAATGCAGTTTTGAGTAAGGGAGCAGAATTGTTAACGTCGATGGTCTGCTTACTACGACCGAAGTCCAGAGGCAAAATTTTATTGAGAAGCACAAATCCTCTTGACAGTCCGCGCATATTTCCAAACTACCTTCACGAAAACGACGACGTCGAGACATTATTGAGAGGAATTCAAGAAATAATAAAGCTCGAGAATACAACAGCATTAAAAAAAGAGAATATAAAATTAGAGAAAATAGTATTACCGGCTTGTGATAAATACACATATAACAGTAATGAATACTGGAAATTTCTAATGGCCTATACATCCACGACTATATATCATCCAGTAGGAACAGTCAAAATGGGACCATCCGATGATGCAACAGCTGTTGTCAGCCCAACACTTAAAGTCAATGGTATCAGAGGCTTAAGAGTGGCTGATGCAAGTATAAGAGGGCTCGCACATCAGAACTCGCCCATCAGAACTCGCCGCATGCGTCTTACGACGAATTCGTCGATGTGACGTCATCGTAAACCAAGAAACAAACGTTATCAAATGGAGCTTCGCAGATAGGCCGATGCAACTCGACGCTGCGACGATCCTACATGCAACATGTCGCATTCTGCTACAGCCTGCATGTTGTATATAAATAAAGTCGACTCCGCGCAAGCGCACAGCCCGCGGCCATCGGCCATTTCTGTCTCTATTTCTGTCTACACTGTCATCTCGCTCATCGCTGGTCACCGCGTTTGACGTTTGTTTATACAATCAACACAATAAAATTGGCAGACGAGAGACTCTCCGATGCGGCGAATGTCGATATCGCTAGGCAGATGTGCGAGATTTTATCAAGGAACACCGCCTGCCCGTTCTCGGAAGCTGTGATTTATGGCGGTAAGGCACACGAGGCGGGTTGTGATGTGCGAGCCGGCTTATGCAAGAAATCGTCAGCGGAAACACCAATGCACCATGTATCATGATAGGAGAAAAAGCAGCCGATATGATCAAATACGATTGGAAGGATGAAGCGGGTGGTGAAGGTCGTGGCCTATAACGAGGTTTATTTAGAACCCAAAGTTTAGTATAATATACCATTTGAAGTTATCATTTATTTATCACTGTATATTTGTATAACTTATTGTATATCTCGGGCACTATACTTTGGAACCCATTACTCTGTATTTAATAATATTATTAGGTAGAAAAAAACGACCTACATCCAACGAGTAAAGTTTTTTTTAATTCTAGATAACAATAATAATCATAATATGACATGCTTTGACATGTTTTAATAATTTTATTGTGTTTGGTTCCAAACCATAGATAGCGATCAATGTCTTAAAACATAAAATAAATATGATGGTGATTAATTATTAGATTATTACAAATAAGATGTAAAAAGAGTACAATTAAAAATTAATATAAAATGAATAAAGAGCTATTATTTATTAAAAAAATTAACTAGTTAATTAACAGTGATGAGTAAAGTAGTTTATTGTCTACTACTAAACGTAACCATAAAATCGACGGGGAATATTCGAATCATTATAGATTGGCACCATGGTTACAGCAAACCCGATGCGTAGTCGTATTGATATGTTTGCTAGCATTGAAACAGGAATTGTAGCAAATAAACCAATACACCTGCGAATCGCACACGGTGCCACATTAGAATGATTCCAATATAGTATTATAGGTGAGTATTTTTTGGATGGAAATATCTACATCATGGATCCCACAAAGGGGGGGATGACAGGGCTCTAGCCTGAGGGCCTGGGCTTAGGAAGGGCCCGGCGTGTCGAGTCGACCAGATATACGATACATAGATTTGCTTGGTCGCATCTCGTGGTGCTAATGATGTCAAGGACCCCATGCTTGCAACTAGAATAAAATAAGATTACCGTGAGATTCGATAAGAAATTGTGATTAGGCTTTTATCGTTTCTCGAGAGTCGACAATTCTCAAATTATTTTTTATTTTCAGGTAGATTCATTTATTTCTCGAGATAGAGGTATCTTTTTTTTTTAAACTCATTTTGCCTAAATTTTCTACCGATGGAATCCATTTGAGCGCAAAATCGAGACCTTTTTAATATATTAGATATGGAATTGAAGAATTTTCATTTCATTTGGAATTCGGCTGCTTTATTTCACCGTTTCAAATCCAAGAAATGAGAATTCACGAGATGAGATGTTTCGATCACAAGATCAAGGTTCTATAGTTATGTCAGGAATCAAGGCATAGTCGGACAGGGGCGGACAGTAATACAATAAGCTTGATGTGAGTACTGTCCAACAAGAAGATTTAGGCATCAACCGAACGTCGCTGTCGTCGACTGAGTGGGAGGAGCTTCTTAGTTTACAGTTTAACACGTGGACAAGTCGTCGCTAACCGGAATGTGCTATAATCGAAGTGCGGTTAAAAATGGGAGCAGATTGTTAGTTCACAGTTTTAACACGTAGCCAAGAAGATCTTGTTCGACAGTACAGTCCACGATAGCTACCAGTACCAGTATTACAACATTGGCTCTGCTTAATTCCTTCGTACGTGAAGAAATCACATCTCCGCAAATTTAAGAAAGTCACGGTTTTGTATTGTTTTTTTATTACAATTTTAAATGACAATCACAGTTTTTTTCATATTTGATAAGGGTGCGTTGGCCATAAGGTGATTGGCTTCGTAAATCATATATCTCTTATTATTATTTTTTATTTTAGGATATTGGCCTGAGATAACGATAACATAATGAGTGTGCATAAAAAGTATATTTTATCGCAAATATGCACAGTTACAGTCGTGGTCAATTATTACTTGGTCAAATCTATTTTTTTAAGTGAAACTTCTTTGCCACAGACAACCATTAGGCGTAGTATTTCCCTCTATGCGTTCAGGCGTACCTTGCCGGCTGGCTTCTACCGTGTCCGGAAATTTGCACGTGCACACGTATCAGGCCTACATAAATATCAGGCCACCAGGTTGACCGTTCCTATAATAACTTCTCGAAAGCGTTTGATAGAGTCGACCACGACATCCTGATTGGAAAGCTCCAACTAATCGGGTTGTCGGATCGATTTCTCGATTTGTTCGGTAGTTATTTTAGGAATCGTCAGCAATACGAATCGTATAGCCTTTATGAGTCAATGAACTTTTACACATTTTCTGGTGTCCCTCAGGGCTCAAACTTAAGGCCGTTGCTGTTCACGATTTTTATAAATGACATAGCATTGGTAATAAAAAAAGATATGTTTTTGTTGTTTGCTGATGACTTGAAACTCTTCATGGAAGTCGCCACCTTGGACGATTGTCGTCAACTCCAACTTGATAAAGATAATAATATATTAGATTGGGGCAGGCGTAACAAACTGGACTTCAATATTGATAAATGCAATGTTTCATCGTTTACTAAAGCCTCGCGAGTATTGTTCTCCAGTATTCGATACATGGCAGAGTTCTCTCGCGAATATCATCTGTAAGGGATCTTGGCATTACGTTTGACAGTAAACTGACGTTTAGTGGTCATATAGATACCATTTGTAAAAAGGCGCTAAAAATGTTGGGCTTTGTCTTGCGTACTTCCCGGGTCTTTTCGGATGTTAAGGTACTAAAAATTCTCTATAACTCCTTAGTTAGAAGCAGACTTGATAGTGGGTCTATCGTTTGGGCCATCAGTTGAAGTACAGCCTTATGGTGGAGAGAGTCCAAAAGAATTTTTTGAGACTCATTTACTTTCGGCTGTATGTTATCCGTGGCTCTACCCGACTGACTTTCTCTTAGGTATGCTTACATACTGTAGCTTAAATTTAGAAGGGATCTTTATTTAGCTATTATATTTTTTCCGACTTATACGCGGCGTAAATGTGAATTCTGCCATTCTTGGTGGTGTTGGCTTGTGTGTCTCGGATAATTACTTTAGGAATCGAGGGCATCCGTTGTTTGTTCTCCCAAGGTGCAGAACTAACCTGCCATTAGTGATGCTAATTGGGAGGGCAATAACCATGTTTAACGAAATCGTTTCGGATATTGATATATTCCACTTACGTGAGAGTGAATTTAGGTGGACGTTGTTTAATGATTTTTTAAGAGTCTATCGATAGTTCACTCTGTGTGCTTCCATCTACTTTTATTTTTGTTGCTTTATTTTTTTCTTATTTTATTTCTTATTTTATTACTTATTGTATTATTAAGTCATATTCTCTGTATTTTAATTTTAAAAACAATTGTTAACACTTATTTTATGTCATGTCGTGAACGCTTTGAATTTATAATTTGTTATGTTCATTATATGTAAAATAAATAAATTGATTTGATTTGAAAAACTAAGACAAAGCAGAACACGACAAAACAGAACAGTGACAAAACAGAACAACGATAACTATAACTATGACCTTTCAGGAAAAATATAAATTTAATATTGAAATAATTGTCCTATCTCTATTATGTTGATAGATTTTTAATAGCAGAGATTTTCAATAGGCCATAATAAATCAAATTATATACCTAATTTCTGCATTCCTAATCGCTAGAAAGCCTCAAATAAACTTAACTCGGTGTTGCCGGCAAGCTTAGGATGGGTTTGGGTCGAAATCCCGAAGGCCGAAACCCAATGACATTAATATGGACGAAGCATCTAGAAAATAAAATGACACTCACTTTGTGTCGGGTCTGCCGGATGGCGAAATTCATATTTTAATATCGGTATCCTACGCTCAAATGAACATTCTGCTTGCAAGCGGTCTGGCGACACCGCTGGGTCTGCCCATACAAAATTTCTGACCGTCAGGTTTCGACTCCACCGTTATTATTGTGTTACAAAATGCCAATGTGCCTAGTTAAAAATTGTAAAAAAATCTACTAAACACTCCAAGAAAGATGGGATATCACTTTGCATGTGTTAGTATTATTTATTATTTATAAAATGCCATTTTAAGATATTGATGAATGTTTATTCAATGCAATTGAATGACAGGAACCATTGGACAGTCAGTCGCCTGTGATTCGCTGGGTTCACTTGCGTCTAATCTCCGAGAAGTCGTAAGTAACCGAGAATCTGTTTCTAACGCAATGAGTCATGACACTAATACGCCATTACAATAAAGGTTATATTACTATAAATTCTCGAAGCTTGTATCGCATAATGGAAACGGATACGTCAATGGTTACGTGACATCTACCTATACATCTGTGAATGACTTTCATGCACAATTTCTCGTGCGC
Source organism: Rhyacophila brunnea (assembly GCF_057557595.1). NCBI lineage: Eukaryota > Metazoa > Arthropoda > Insecta > Trichoptera > Rhyacophilidae > Rhyacophila > Rhyacophila brunnea. The sequence continues at coordinate 12,135,539 of NW_028232893.1, read as the reverse complement.
GCCGGGTATGAAGTGAGTCGTCCATTTAATATGTCATTGCCGAAACCCCAAAAAATAATTAAGAGAGATAAAAAAATGCTTTTTTGTCTCTCCTGTAAAATATTGCGCAATCGTTACACTTATCTTGAATTGTGCAAATTTTTATATACTCTATATATAAAAAAATGTATTATCTTCAAAATAACGGTATTGTAAAAAAAATGAAAGTACTTATATAAATATACTTAAAAATTGTTTTTTTTTTTTAATATTAAATATTTATATATTATATAAGTACATGTATTTCGTTTAAAATTTAATTAATAAATAGATTCCACAAAAATTAATGTTTCATTTTTCCCCTGGCTGTTCTGTTTTGTCACTGTTCTGTTTTGTCATGTTCTGTTTTGTCTTGTTATGTTTTGTCCGGTCAACAAAAAACTATATGCAGCAGTGAGTGGCACCTTTTTTAATTTTCTTAAAAGTCTGCTCTGTATTTTTGACAAAACAAATTAATGAGATAAAAATGCAAATAACGATATCAAGTGCGCGGTTTGGTCACGTGACATATTTGAAGGTATATTTCACACTGGCGCATAATTTTCTGTCTAATTTTCGGATGCCATTTTTGATGATATATACGTACATTTAGAGTTCCTCCAAACACATATTTATTTATTTATTTAAGAATACAAAACTTTGTGGACATAAAGAATCTAAATTCAATACGTACACAACATGAGATTTACATTATAAGTCAAACATTACCCTCACCGAGAGAAGAAGATATAGAAAAAAATTTATAATAATAATTACAAAAAAAAAAAAAAACTTTTTGTTAATAGTTAAAGTACAACATTAAAAATGTCTATGTCTTTAGGGAGCGCATTTACTAATCTTGCACCACCCGCTAATGGTGCCTGATAGGCTTGACAAGAGGAAACGGTTTCGATCCAGAATAAATCATGGCTGCGACCACGTAGGTAATTGACATGCGCCTGTAAATTCAAATTCATTAGGATACCAGGATTGGAAACCATCACTCGCATGTTTTGTTGCAATACATGGTAGGTACATACAGATTTTGGGCGACTGACAACATTCATGCCATTGTAGCTGTTTATTTATCGAAGGGGTCCCCAATTTGTTTTTTCCCATTTTTTGTCGTTTTCACAACTACATTATATGGATAAGATTAAATAATTACACAAAATTGACTTTGATTGTTAATTATTATTTGATTGTTCAAATGCGACTAACTTTGCAACGTCAACTCAGTGAGTTTTGCTGCAGTGATCTGTTTTATCGACTGCGAGTTTTAGTTATCTTTTTCATCGATAGATGTTACTAAGCCATCAATTGCATTCCCCGTACCACTGTCAGTGAAGGGTGCGTTATTAGACGTATCTGTCACTGAATCAACACCAACCCTATAATTAACTGAAATAATTTTGAAAATATCAGCGTTTTAAATTACTTTCAATTTCGTAATAGTCTCGCCGATCATGGCATCCCATACGGACCGCAAAGAATGTCCCAAGTCAAAAGGTTTGACACCAATGTACATTTTTTTTTTAAATATATATAAATAAAATTGTTAAAAATATACGTTTCGTCGCAAATAAGCTGTATTGCCGCAAGGTGCATTATTTAATTAATTTTCAACTTTTACAGACAAGGTGAAAAAATTATCTCACACATTTTTTTATTATTTAGTGAAGTGATAAAATAAAAAATGGCGTCTTGTTTGATTTAATTAGAATGAGTTGCTGGAATACGTAAATCGGTCGACATTTTATCTTCCCTTTCATCGAACCTATTTTTTTTACAATTATGTCACTGATAATCTGAAGTTATTTTTCATATATAGAAAGAAAGTGTTATGTGATATATCAAATTTCTAAGAACCGCTTGCTATCCAAACACTAATAGCAAATACGTGTCACTTCTATCGCGGATAGAGGGGAGGCCAAGCACAAACGGTTTTCAAATATTTACATGTCGCTTTAAACAAACATTGAGAATATCCTATTTAAAAACTTCAAACCTCAGAACCAAATTAGGGAGGTTAATTTTAGATTTTCAATCAAAAGTCTACATATCAGAAAAAGCAGGGCTTGAAATGGAATAGAGCGAACCGGAGCGACGTTCCTGTTCATGAAATCCTTAAAATTAGCGATCTATTTCGTGGAAAAATTAATTTGACCATCTGAACTAGATGGGCCATTATATAACACATCTGTTTTTATAATATAATATATAATAATTACAAGATAAAAAGAACTTTTTATATACAACGTTTTTAAATTTTCTGTTGAATTATTATGCTCAATATGCTCAAACTTGTACTGATATGAAGTAAATAAAAAACAAATAAACAAACAACTAATAATATAGAATACTGAAATGTCATTTTGATTTCCACAGTAACGCACGTATATATTAATAATTAAATTGCTAGGACCAACCCCTTAGCAACCAATAATAGTCTTTTACCTTTTACAGATTTTTCTGAAATAACCTATACAAAACAGAATTAACTGAAAATGAATTATATTCTGCTTAAAGATAGCTAAAAGTATTAAAATAATGCATTGGCATCGTGTTCTGATATATTCTAAAAGTTTTAAATGTATAGCTAGTCGGGAAGTTAGTCAAAAATCGATTGCAAGATTTGTACTGGACAAACAACCACCGGACAAACAAGAATACAAGCTAATAAAAACGGAGCATATGGACACCACGTGGCGCCTCCAAGAATCTCTGTCGCTCGCCAGTTGTTTTACATCGTTCCAGACCAAACCAGCATCCCGTAGCTCCGCCATATACACTTTATAGAAGGTATTTAGTGCCCTTCCAGGACGCCGGAATCCGGCGTGATGAGAGGCTGCTTGGTGCGCTCTCTTATCTTCTCGTTGCTCCTAAAGTCATACGACAGCACACCCGCACCCAGTATCCGTCGCAAACATCTGTTTTCGAAGCTCAGTATACGGTTGCTCTGAGCCTTCGTAAGGTGCCATGATTCACTACCGTAAAAAGGCACCGTCAGAATGCAAGCGTCGAATAGGCGGCATTTGGTTTTGACCGACTACAATCGTGAGTCCCAACATTCCGCATCGAGTTGAATATTGCTCCAGCCATTCCCATTCGGGTAGCGAGCTCTCTCTCCAAAATGCCATCTCCCGTGAAGTGAACCCCCCAGGTATTTAAAGCTGTCGACGCTCTCGATATTTTGCTCCTCGCTAATCAGAGGGAAATATGGATCAGGACAGGTGCTGTTGCATAAAACGTTGGTTTTCTTCGCGTTGATTTTCAAACCAATGCGAGACGAGTTGTCATGCAACATGTCGATTGTCTCCTGAATGCCCTCCATTGAGTTGTCGAAGCGGACATTATACCATTATACTTTTTATTATTAATGGGTGTGGGGTATGACAATATCGATGATTACTTGTTTAGTCTTGTATGTTATGCAAAGGGTATCTTCTTCTTTTTATACCATGCCCTAGCGGAGGTCAGCCACCATCAAGGCGATCTTAGCTTTGTCATCTGCTACCCGGAACAGTTCAGTGGAGCAGCACTCGTACCAATCACGGAGGTTTTTAAATCATGTAATGCGGTGTCATCCTCTGCTACACTTACCATTGTTCTTTTCTTGAATGACAATCTGGGGATGCTGTACTTTTGCCCTCTCATAATGTGGCCGAGGTACTGTAGTTTTCTGGTTTTGATACTACGCAGAACTTCTTGGTCCTTTCCAGAGAACTCAGAAATAATGGTAACTGAAATACACAACGGGTAAGGCGTTAGCAGGTAACCGACTCGAGTAAGGAAGAATCCGGGTTAAACTTACACACGTGTTTAGAATACGTTTTACGTCGAATATTGAAAACTGCTCTCGGTTTATGCATTTACGCTCATTTAATGTTGGTGTATTACACACACTATTGCACGTGCATAATGCGTGCTTCATTTTCGTAGGACACTCACACATTCAAAAGCCTGCTTCACCATGCGGTGTATTGAATATAGCGCATCGGTATTCTATTTATTATCTGTTCTGTGGTCATTTCCTGTTCGATTGAGAACTTCAACACATGTCACCCGGTCAGTCTAATGAAACAACTCTACATGCCATCTCTTCTTCGACAAGATGTTGATCGAAGATTAATCGAAGCTCTCTGCATGTAACAATGTATTTCCCACTATTGCAAAATTAAGGGTATCTTTTAATTGTTCCCTAATCGTTACGGTAATAAAATAATAATTGGTGGTAATAAAAACATGTAAATCGTCTCTGTTCTGGCAGAACACACTAACTGGAGAATACTAGTTTTGAGTAATTTGACTTTGAAGTTTTTAAAATGTTTGAAATGGTCTATCATGTGAGTTTATTGAGTAATCGTAAAAAGGATGACTTTAAAATAAAGACTATTTGTTTATTGAGATGGTTTCCAGACGGTAAAGTTTGAAATGAGGAACATTTTGGTATAACTAACTCAATATGTAATTTTTTTCGAATTAGTGTCTTCTGCCAGAACAGTGACGGAATTATGTATGGAGAATAAACTTGTGCGAAATTATATGACCATAAATTTAAACCAAACAACTCATTCTAACACTTCAGTACTTACTTAAAAATATATCATTTCACAGAGCACATCTACAGTAGATAGGTTCATTATTATTGTAGGTGTGAATATTTACCTGGTGGTAAACATTCTCTAGGATTTTGAGCTGATGTTGACGCTAACAACATTATTTCCTTATAAACTTAAAAATGAAAAACTATAAGTTGGAAAAATGGATATAGTGTTGTTTTATACACTACTATTTCTGTTAATATACCGAATTGGAGATACTGTTGTATACCCCTAGATAGATAAAAAAAACTTAAGTATTTCTGTGTTGAAAAGTCATTTTTGGCAAAAATGGACATGATGTCCTATGCCCCCCGGGTACAGATTAAGATCAGAATCATAGCGATAGAAACAGAGAGATATCGTCGTTAATTATCTACAAACACGTATCTCAGTTTTTGTCAGTTTTGAGTTGTTTGATGTAATGAATTCAGAATTTCAATACGCAAATATTCCACTGACACGTATCACAATAAAAGACTTTTATAAATATTACAAACTCGTATCTCGAGTTACGTGTTAGTAAGTACACAGAATACTGAACTCCGACATATGATTACACTGAAGTTCTTTCTCGTAAGTCAAGATACGTGTTTACTGCAGTGATATTGTGGAATGATTCACAGTAAAGTTGCAATGCATTCTCGTCTCTTAGACAATATGATCGGTCGAAAGAATAGTGCGATAGTTTGAAGAAATATAACATTTGTTTTCATCCTAAACACTAAATCGGTATTTTATAGAAGAAAAGGTGGTGTTTGCCTCTCTTGAAAAGTTGTGTTTTTTGAGATACTATGTTTGTATAAAATTAGTGACGATATACAATTTCATTTTTTTTAATCTTTATTCAAGGTTAATATTTACGAGACTAGTGTCACAGGCGAATTTTATTTTTATCGACCTGTACGTCGAAAACGACGGTGAACGGTAAAGACCATGGATATATCCAACTCGACTGGATCCTGCGAATTGCCGGGGGCGATGTCTTCTCTCATATTGGCTGGCTTCAGCACACTTCTGACCGCCCGATGTGAGCTGAATGATGACGCATCATGGCCGCCGGACTACACCGAGAAACTTCTTAATGGAGGTAGGATCTTTCTTACCATTTAAAGTTGTATTTCATCTATGAGGTAAAGCTCGTAATATAGGTAGACTACAACGGTGTTGGATTGATGTAATTAATAATTTCGAAAGTCATAATGGAAAGTAACACAAAAATAAAGACAATAAACTGCGATTAGTTTGAAATTAGTGAACGAAAAATCACGATTGAAAAAGCTTTATATCGCGCATTTTAACATTATTATATGGGAGAGTGTTGTACCTGTGGACAGGGGCTTTATTTCGGTAGGTATTCATATTTTTGCAAAACAGTGTTTAGGGATTTACGCACATATAACTCTGGCAACACCCAATCAAATTTTCAGTCCAGGAACGCTGCCAAATTATGAATTATTTTGAATTTGTGTTTTTTAGATCCAAAAGTAAGCATTTGACCATTTACTGTTTATTTTATCATAATTATTGAGAGATCATTGGATACAACTTATAAATGTAATTTGATTTGTGAATTATTTAATTGTTAAGTTAAAGGAATGCATTTTGTCAAAATGTATACTCAAAAAAACTTCAGCACACTTTTAATGTAAAATTTTGATTTGTTATACCTTTGGACATATTGCTGGTTGTACGCTGTGGACGCGTCCAAAGGTACAACGTTTAAGATTTATTGATATTTACATGATTTTAAGCTAATAGAAGCATATTTTTTTAGAGAATTAGTTATTAATGTTACAAACATCTTTAGTATGTCCATTTTACACATTTTTTCAGATTTATTTATTTGATGGAAAAAATTATCTTATTAACGGGTGCCGGACAAAATCCCAAAGGCCGAAATCCCGAATGCTGAAATCCCGAATGACCGAAATCCCGAATGGCCGAAATCCCGAAAGCCTAAATCCCGAAAGCCGAAATCCCGAAGGCCGAAATCCCGAATGCCGAAATCCCGAATGCTGAAATCCCGAATGAACGGAATCCCGCAGGTCGAAATCCCAAAAAACAAAATAATACAAACATCAATAATTGCGCGAATTTTACAAGAGACAAAAAACCATTTTTTGGAGAACAAATGTGTTTTTGTCTCTCCTGCAAAAAAATTGCGCAATCTCCACACTTATCTTGAATTGCGCAAATTTTACAAGAGACAAAAACCCATTTTCCACAAAAAATGGGGTTTGAAAAAAATTGCGCAATTATTGATGTTTGTATTTTTTTATTTTTCGGGATTTCGGCCTTCGGGATTCCGCTATTCGGGATTTCAGCATTCGGGATTTAGACTTTCGGGATTTCGGCCATTCGGGATTTCGGATATTCGGGATTTCAGCATTCGGCATTTCACTGGGACCCCTATTTGTGCTGCCGTTGGAATACGGATCATTTTGCGACTAGTAATTACGAGCAATTTTTAAAATAATCCCACGATTTTCAGGTCTCCAGGTGTTTGATTTCATTGTGGTTGGCGCAGGATCCTCCGGATCGGTCATAGCAAACAGACTGACAGAAATTCCAAGCTGGAACGTCCTGCTGGTGGAAGCCGGTGGAAATCCAAAAGCTGAAAGCGAGGTAAGATAAATCTCATGATAAATAATAGATTCTTCAAATGGTTAGCGATTAAATCTATTAGGTGTATATCCATGTTCGATGGAAGGGAAGAGTTGGTCAGCCTGCCATTGTGCCTAGGGTTGAACTTCTTTAGCATATTTAAAAAATAATGTTACATTCTTAAATCTTATGAATAAAGTTATTCGTCAATTATATTTAAAAAAAAAAAAAAACATGATCGATCCTCAGAAGATCATATGGGTTTCCATAGAGTAGAGAACATCAATATTTATAATATAATATTAGAATATATCTATCATTTAGTTATTACAACGTTTTATTAGCTCATATTCTTGTGTCCGGTGGTTTTTTGTCCAGTACAAATCTTGCAATCGATTTTTAACTAACTTCCCTTCCCGACTGGTTAGACATTTGAAACTTTCAGAATATATCAGAACACGATGCCAATGCATTCTTTTAATACTTTTAGCCATTTTTAAGCAGAATTGAATTCATTTTCAGTTAATTCTGTTTTGTATGGAAAGTAAAAAGTAAAATACTGTCATTGGTTGCTAAAGGGGTGGTCCAACCAACTAAATTATAAACATATACGTGCGTTACTATAGAAATCAAAATGACATTTCAGTATTCTATATTTGTTTGTTTGTTTTTTATTTACTTCATATCAAGTACAAGTTTGAGCATATTGAGCATAATAATTCAACAGAAAATTTAAAAACGTTGTATATGAAAATTTCTTTTTATCTTGTAATTATTTTTAAATTAAGGTATTAACCAATGGTAGGTACTAATTTTGATTAAAAGGCGATGTCAAGATCTCAAAAAAATAGTTTTATGACATTAAAAGCCAAGGCTGGTCTCCCTCAAAAACTTTCTTTCATTGGAAAACTTTGGATTTTGAAAATATCATAAGATAACCGCGAACTCGATTAGAAATGTCACTCATACCTAAAAAAGCTCAGGTCGTGAGCGAAAAAGAAAAAAAACTATGTTACAATAGGGTGAATGTATAGTGATAACCCATTTTATAAATCAATAGAATTATATAAGCCAAGTACCCACGTATAGTTTAATTATATGGCAACAATGTTGTTAAAAAATAACAGTATACCAACTTGAATCATTTTCCAGGTGCCAGCTTTGTTTACGTTCGCTTTCAATACCGATATGGATTGGAAGTATAAGGCCGAAAAAGATCCAAGATTCTGTTTGATAATGGAAGACCGTCAGTGCCGCTGGCCAAGAGGGAAAACTTTGGGAGGAACCAGCGCGATCAACGCAATGCTGTATGTCAGAGGAAACCCGAGAGACTACGACGAATGGGAGAGGAAAGGTAACACTGGGTGGGGATACAAGAATGTTCTTCAGTACTTCAAAAAGAGCGAGAATTTAGAAGATCCGAACATTCTAGCGAATGAAAACTTTACACAATCACACGGAGTTGGTGGATATTTAAATGTGGGGGCATTTAATGATACAGGATTGTGGGGAGACAAGATACTAGCAGCGGTTCAACAACTTGGGCATGATAATATTGTCGATATAAATTCCGGTGAGAATTACTTAGGATTCACAAAAGTTCAAGGAACTTTAGTAAATGGCCAACGTATGTCATCTGCAAGGGCGTTTCTTTCGCCAATAAAAAGCCGGAGAAATCTTTTCGTTTTGAAAAATGCATTAGTAACAAAAATAAACATCGATGAGAAGAATAAAAAAGCCGTTGGGGTTGTCGTTCAATTGGTAAACGGTCAATCCGTGGAGATAAAAGCAAAGAAAGAAATAATAGTCTCAGGCGGTGCTGTCAACTCTCCCCAATTGTTAATGTTATCAGGCATTGGACCCTCACAACATTTAACAGACATGGGAATAAAAACAATCGCTGATTTACCAGTGGGAGAAAATTTGCAAGATCACTCAAACATCAGATTATTTTTTACATTTAACAAAGGAAGAGCTCAAGCGGAAAGCGACAAAGACACTGCGTTGAGTTTGGCAACATATTTAACACAGCGTAGAGGAAGACTGTCATCCATTGGAGAATCTAATACTATAGGATTTATAAATACGAAAAAAGATTCACCATATCCGGACGTACAGTACCACTTATATGTTAGACCACCCACAAATGGAACTGTTCTTCATATCAGTGAAGAGTTCCGACGCTCAAATGCGTTATTGTATACGAACGCCAACGTTTTTGTACCGATGGTCTGCCTGCTACAACCGAAGTCCAAAGGCAAAATTTTATTAAATAGCACGAACCCTCTCGACAGTCCGCGCATATTTCCCAACTACTTCCATGAAAATGAAGATGTGGAAACATTATTGAGAGGAATTCAAGAAATAATAAAAATAGAGAATACATCAGCATTAAAAAAAGATAATATAAAACTTGAAGAAATAGTATTACCGGAGTGTAGCAAATACACATTTAAAAGTAGAGAATACTGGACGTGCTATATGGCCCATACATCCACGACTATGTATCATCCAGCAGGATCTGTCAAAATGGGACCGTCTGATGATGTAACAGCTGTTGTCAGTCCAACTCTGAAAGTTATCGGAATCAAAGGTTTAAGAGTGGCTGATGCAAGTATTATGCCAGAGATTGTAAGCGGAAACACCAACGCGCCGTGCATTATGATCGGAGAAAAGGCTGCCGATATGATCAAAGATGATTGGCAGAATGAAACAGATGAAGACATTTTTGATATATAATTAGAATTATTTTGAGCATACAATATAATTTCCTTGAAAAATCAAATTTATTTTTGTCTACAGATTAGCTAAAAATGTATTAAAGTACGAAACCGGTTTATGATTTTTGTAAAAAAAAATATGATATAGTTTGGAGTGAAACGTGTGTGGAGATGAGGATTGATGATGTGAGATGTGATTAGCGGAGTATGAAGGCTGGTAGTTGCTGGTGGAGATAGCGAGTTGTTTTCCGAATTTACAAGTACAGTTTAGCCAATAATATAAGATAAAAACAAGTGAGATATATAGCCCAAGGCTTAGCGATACTGGGTGACTGTAGTGGAGTGACTGTTATACGATCAAGATAAAAACGGAGTGAGATGTTCATTCAATCGTGATATTCTATTTATTGAATAATGCTGACACTGAGTATTCCATGCGAGAAATACTTTTTAACATAATAAACATCACTGAGAAAAAATGCAATAAAATATAATAATAATGAATATGTTTATTTAACATATGAGCTATGTTATGTCCTGTCTATCTTCCTCCCATTATCGTGGGTATACCTGCTCGAGTAAACAAAATTCAAAAGCAATCCTCATTAATGGCACTCAAATCGAGCGGCGAGTGGACAAACGCTGGACAAATGGCGTCATACAGTGGTACCCAACGGAAACTAACCATCCACATGGACACCCTAAAACTCGCTGCATAGATGAACGTAAAGTTCGGTATTTGTACATGGAAGCAAAGAACTAGGGACCGAGAAGAGTAGATGGAGCTAGTAGTAGCATCTAGGAGTAGATCGACCCCGGGTGATGATGACCGGCTCAAGTGTAAAACAAAACGTTCAATAATCAACATTGAAACAGATATTTCACATATCAACTTGTGCGTACATCCTGGGCATACAATCGCCATCTACGAAAGCTACTATTCATGTTCAAAGTCAATGACACTGCATCGTCTATTCGTTACTCCGCATTACAAGCTCCTCACAGTCGTTTGCAATTACAATCCAAACCTACCAATACAGTCCACTGCTTCCCTTCGAAATAGTTTCTTCTATATATAATTATAAAGAATTAAGTGAGCCTAATTCGTATAAATATTCAAAACAAATTAATTAATGCAATAATTTTATTACATTAATTATCGTAAGTATGTAAATTTCAATCGATACGCAATTCGAAAAATCAAAAAGCATTTGTTTTTATATTTTTGTATTTTTGCGGGAGGTTTTGTCTTGGCGGATTTGTCCGGGCGGTATTGACGAGCACTGGGACGGGCTCATTTGGTTTGGCGGCAATGTCCGGGCGCTTTAATTGTCGGGGTGCCGCATGGTATCGCACGAATCATATACTTATTATTTATTATTATTATTTTACTTATTGCAAATTTATTATTATTATTTTACTTATTGGTTATTTTACTTATTGCAAAAAATGTAAACAAATGTTGCCGAGAGCGATGTAGAGACCATATTTATACTAATAATAAAATTATGGTATCTGTATGATTGTTTAGTTATAACTAAAAAACAACTGGACATTAACGAAACTTCATAGAATCATACATTATTGGTATCAATTTGGTAGACTCTTTGAAGACATTGCAATGATATTGGATGAGGTACAAGAAAAGATGCGCACCCCTAGATATAGCGAAATATACGTTATAATGTGGGTGTAGCTAGCAAATTCAATAGATAGTACAGTCCGACAATAAGAAATCGGCGATAACAGGTCGTTGACAAAAGTTGCTCTAGTCGCATATAGATGACTTCTCAGTGATGTACCTGTCATGGCGGCAACGCACTCAAGATGCGTATTTAAATAATATAACGGCTCTCTTTCTAGATGGGACTCCTTTTTATCGCAATAAACTAACAAAAATACTAATAAGAATTCTAACATCACTCCTGACCGTTTTTTACATAGTTTTATAAGAAAAAGCTTCAAATAACGTAAATTGATAGATCCGTACACTACGTGAGCGTAAAATGAAATGATAAATTTGGGGCGTTCCTCATTTGAAAACGGTAGTTCGATTAACTGCACTGGCGGGGATTGCTAGTTCACGGTTTTAACACGTGGACAAGACGTTCTTGTTCGACAGTAGAAGAAGGGAGACAGAAGTAATTGATTAAGTGCCGCACGTCTCATATAAATGACGTCGACAACGCCAAGAATAAATATGGCTACTGTATATCGTACATGTATATTAACTTTGTCAAATGATATATTATATCAATGACTGTACTAATATTTCTACGGCATGTATGTACTATGTTCCAAGTATAGGATGATTTTCTTCGAGAACTTGCTTAAAAGTCGTAGAATTTTTACAAAATGGGTTAATATATTTATTAAAATAGGGTTCCCAGTACGCACAACCCATTTCCCTTCTTTGAGTTCGCAGTCCTGAAGAGTCTCTAAGCAGTTTGTGCCAATATTAAAGGGCTAACTTTACTATTATAAGTATTTCAAAAACAAACAATATCAAAATACGCTAACTCAACGAAAATTCTAGGTGCCAGGATTTGTTGCACCTGCGCACTGAATACACCTGCGAATCGCACACGGTGCCATAGTGGAATGATTCCAGTAAAGCATTATAGATGACTATCTTTGGATGGAAATATATGGCCTCCACAAAGGGGGGGGGGGGCTGGCTGACAGGGCTCTAGCCTGGGGGCCCGGGTTTAGGATGGGCCCGGCGTGTCGAGTCGACCAGATACACGTATCACAAATTCTCTCAAATAGTTAACAAAAGTCGCCTGCGGTGCTATTTTCTTTCTTTAATCTTATTATTTAAAATTATGTAGTTGTACAATACAATTTTTAATTGTGTATCGATACTCGACAACTCCATAATTCAAATGGATGTATTAGAATATACAAAAAAAAAAATATACACAATAATTTTACCACGTACACTATTTGGAAAACACTACTGCATAGCGTCAAACTGCCATTATCTTAAGCGATAGGTGGGGGGGCCCGCATCAGTATGTGGGGGCTATGATCTACATATTACACTCAACCATTCTCATATTCACGTAAGTGGAATAAATCAAATCATAATAGTTTAGGTATGCTCTGGGCGATCCGATAAATATAGTGCACAGATTTTCAGTCATAATTATTTGATGAATCGAATTCGTTGAATTATTTTAAAAATATTCTACTATCTATAAAATATCTAAAAATTGGTAAGGTTCATTGGTATAATTTTAGATATTTTATAGATAAACGAGTAGTTTTTGACTATTATCTACTATGGCTTCGATTAAGCAGGGTTTAATAGAAATTTAAAAACTAACAAACACTATTTAAACAAATTATAGCCTTAGTTTAATGAAAACAAATGGGCTTGACTGACAAAGTTAAGTGTGCACTATTTATATCAGATATCAACAGCCTACCTCCACCCTTCGCCACTGTCGAACGTCATATACAAACAGTATGAAAAATGCAGTCCGTAGTATGTGGTGGAAGCGGTGAGGCGCGGTTGTTGTGGGTTGAGCGCATAATTGGGTCATATTAGTCAAAAATAGATTTGCTTGGTCGCATCTCGTGGTGCTAATGATGTCAAGGATCCCATGCTTGCAACTAGAATAAAATAACATTACCGCAAGGTTGACAGCTTCAAGTACCTGGGGGTACACATCACGGGATGTGGCATTTCGCAGAAAGAGCTCGCTATCCGAATGGGAATGGCTGGAGCAACATTAAACTCGATGCGGAAAGTCTGGGACTCACGATTGTACTCGGTCAAAACTAAATGCCGCCTATTCGACGCTTGCATTTTGACGGTGCTGCTTTACGGTAGCGAATCATAGCACATTACGAAGGCTCAGACCAACCGTATACTGAGCTTCAAAAACAGATGTTTGCGACGAATACTGGGTGTGCGGTGGTACGACTTTAGGAGATAAGAGAACGCACCAAGCAGCCTCTTTCAACCTGGCTTGCCTGTTCTTCAAGCCAACCGGATTCCGGCGTCCTGGAAGGCCGCTAAATACAATCTACAGAGTGTATAAGGCGGAGCTACGGGATGCTGGTTTGATATGGAATGAAGCAAAAAGACTGGCGAGCGACAGGGATTCTTGGAGGCGCCGCGTGGTGTCCATATGCTCCAGTTAAGGGGCGGATATGGCAAAAGAAGAAGAGGTTCGATAATAGCTTGTGATTTCTAGACTTTTATCGTTTCTCGAGAGTCGACAATTCTCGAATTAATTTTTATTTGAGGTAGATTCATTGATTTCTCGAGATATAGGTATCTTTTTTTTAAACTCATTTTGCCTAAATTTTCTACCGATGGAATCCATTTGAGCTCAAATTCGAGACCTTTTTAATATATTAGATATGGAATAAATTCGGCTGCTTTATTTCACCGTTTCAAATTCAAGAAATGAGAATTCACAGAAGATTTAGGCATCAGCCAGAAGTCGCTGTCGTCGAATAAATAGGAGGAGCTTCTTAGTTCACAGTTGGACAATTCGTCGCTAACAGGAAGGCGCTATAATCGAAGTGCGGTTAAAAATGGGAGAAGCTTGTTAGTTCACAGTTGGACAATTCGTCGCTAACCGGAAGGTACTATAATCGAAGTGCGGTTAAAAATGGGAGGAGTTTGTTAGTTCACAGTTTTAACACGTAGCCAAGAAGATCTTGTTCGACAGTACAGTCTACGATAGCAACCTTTACCAGTATTACCACATTGGTTCTGCTTAATTCCTGCGTACGTGAAGAAATCGCATCTCCGCAAATTTATGATAGTCACGTTTTTTTCCATATTTGATAAGGGTGCGTTGGCCATAAGGTGATTGGCTTCGTATATCATACTATATCTCTTATTATTTTTTTTATTTAAGGAAATTGGCCTGAAATAGCGATAAGAAAAAAACAATGAGTGTGCATGAAACGTATTTTAACGCAAATATGCACAGTTACAGTCGTGGTAAATTACCTGGTCAATTCTATTTTTTTTTTAAAGTGAAACTTCTTTGCCACAGACAACCATTAGGCGTAGTATTTCCCTCTATGCGTTCAGGCGTACCTTGCTTCTACCGTGTCCGGAAATTTGCACGTGCACATTTTACCGTGAAATTTTGTATCGGAAATATAAAGTCATATATCAAAAACCGTCCGACCTCTTTGGGTCGTATAGTACTGAGATACAATTCATATCTAAATAAAACATGGTTCTTGTCGTTTTACAGGAAGCCAGCGGCAAACAAATTTTGAAAATACATTTAGTCGACATATTGAATTATTTGTTAGGTTAGGTTAGATTTTCGTTCTTGAATTCATGAATTTTGCCAACATCGGCTATGAAAATTAGCATGACTTCTCGTAAACCGACCTGTACCAAAAACACGTAATAAAAACTACCCAAATTAAAGAAAAAGACATTAGAAAATAGGTATGTAATTAAATTAGAAAAACATAATAACACCTAATTTTTTTCATCTTGGTGTTATAGAAATGACCGTATAGGAAACGAAAACTCACGGCGAACTGTGCTACGGTGAAATATTATACGTACAATTTACATGTAACCGGCCTCTACACGTCCTACGGCGGAAGGGAAAATAGGTGTGCGATGAGGTCACACGAAACGTTTGGTAGTTGGTAGGCAATCTAGGCGAGCGCGATCTTTAGATTAATAAAGCCTGAGTATATCTTTTTGCACAAGCAACGAGTGGTCCACTGTTCAGTTGTCAAAATCAGATCCCAGATTGCTTGACATATTGATTCGCTCTTTCTTGTTTCAAATTGAATTATAAAAAAATCTCAAAGCAAATATATTAACTATCAGTGTTATTTATAAATACTATACATTTCTGTTATTCATCAGCTGTCAAAGTCAGACAAGTCCTTCATACAAAAACCGGTGGTAATATCGATTTCCAAAAAAACATGTAGCATTAATCTATGCATTACATTTTATAGAAGGTGTGTTAATGCTAGTGTATTATTTATCATGTAACTCATCTATTCAAATCAAACCATTCCCTGTGTGAACACGACAGACGCGTCAGTATGAACACTATATAGAACAATGTCAGGTCATCCATAGACAACAACAGGAGGGGCGGAAAAGGTAGGACCAGTCATTCTGAAGGTATCGGCTTTCTACTTGAGTCGGCAATGGTTGCAATACACGGTAGGTACTGATGTTGGGCGAATGACAATATTCATGCCATTGTATCTGTTTATTTATCGAAGGGGTCCCCAATTTGTTGTTTCCCATTTTTTGTCGTTTTCACAACTACATTATATCGATAAGATTAAATAATTACACAAAATTGACTTTACTTGTTGTTTATTATTTGATTGTACAAATGCGACTAACTTTGGAATGTCAACTAAGTGAGTTTTGCTGCAGTGATCTGTTTTATCGACTACGAGTTTTAGTTTTCTTTTTCGACGATAGATGTTACTAAGCCATCAATTGCATTCCCCGTACCACTGTCAGTGAAGGATGCATTATTAGACGCTAGGGACGGCAACGTATATGAAAGTATGGTGAGGCAGGCTGGTAATCAAGTTATGGTAGCACTTCAACGTGCGTCACATTGACGTTCAGTTTGCATTGGTAAATCAACGTGGAAGGTTCACCTGAGCTAGGTAATATTCAGTAAAAATGGTTGTGTGTAGTGTGTTAAATTGTAAAAACGACAGTAATGAAAAGAATAAACGCTTAGGAGCCGTGACGTATCACAAATGAGTATATTTAATTAATTTTATACATGTTAAAATAATAATCTAAAATAAACTCGGCTGCATAACGCATGCTTAAATTCGTTCCGAATTACTCTGTTTACATACCATTACACAGCAGTCGTGTTTGTATTGCTCAGGACCGCATTTAAGTGAACGCATTGATTATTAATATTATAATTGAATATAAGTAACACATTTTGATTGTATCGTATATTTGAGCATTGTTATATCATTGTATGCGTTGCAATGATACTTTGATATTATTCACTTTTTAAAATTTGTGAATAACGTGATATATATTTATTTATTTATTTTGTTTACAATATTAATTGATTATGAGACGTGTTTGTGTTCAGATATTTATAATCCATATACCTACCTAACGATATGTACGTACTATATATTATATAAGTTAGGAAAGGAAAGTTGTTTATATATTATATATATTGTAGGTATATATATTATATTGTAGTATAACTTAATTAAACCCGAACTAATTACAAATGTGTAAGTTAAACTTAATTAAGGCTGAATTAATTACAGTGATGGGATATTTGCAAGAATTTAATAATGTGTTTTCTATATCTTTATGTAAACTTTATTTTTGATTAATATAATATGACATAATATATATTAATAACCTTTTATAATTTTATTTACTTTAATTACTTTATTCCTATTATTATAATTACTTTATTACTTGTATTACTTTTGAAAGACATATAGAGTAAGTACCTAAATAACCTACCTATCTTTTCATAAATTCCCAACATTAAAATATAATTATACTAAAATCCTAACAGTGTTGTTATTTTAAACCTTCCTTCGCTGAACATTATTATATTATATGAGTACGTAGTAACTACGTAAGGTACTACGGTCAAAGGGCCAACGTAAATCCTCAGTGATGCCCTGCGTTTTTTTATCGCGTTGCTTTTTCTCGTAAGTTGTCGGCTGTCGTCGACATGCTTCATTTGGTTGCATGAGTAACCCGCTTCGTTGCCTATCTCTATATTAAGAACATCTATGATTAGACGTATCTGTCACTGAATCAACCCCAAGCCTATAATTATCTGAAATAATTTTGAGAATATCAGTGATTCAAATTACTTTCAATTTCGTAATGGCCATAGCACCCCATACGCACCGCAAAGAAAGCCGAAGTCCTACGTCAAAAGGTTTGACACCAATGTACACTTTATTAAAAAAAATATATAAATAAGATTGTTAAAAATATACGTAACGTCGCAAATAAGCAGTATTGCTGTAAGGTGCATTAATTAATTAATTTTCTGTTCTAACAGACAAGGTGAAAAAATTATTTCACACATTTTCTGATTATTTAGTGAAGTGATAAAATTTAAAATTGTGTCTTCTTTGATTTAATTAGAATTTAATTAGACTTGCTGGAATACGTAAATCAGTCGACATTTTATCTTCCCTTTGATCGAACCTATTTTTTTTTTTAATTACATCACTGATAATCCGAAGACATTTTTCATAAATAGAAAGAAAGTGTTATGTGATATATCAAATTTCTAAGAACCGCTTGCTATCCACACATTAATAGCAAATACGTGTCATTGTTATCGCGGATATAGGGGAGGCAACGCACAAGCGGTTTTTAAATATTTTCATTTCACGGAGCCCTCTGTGTAAAACCAAACTTACATGTCGCTTTAAACAAATATGAGAACATCTTATTGAAAATTTTCAAAACTCAGAACCAAATTAGGGAGGTTATTTGTAGCTTTTCAATCAAAAGTGTACGTATATCAAAAAAGCAGGACTTGAAATGGAATAGACCGCACCGGAGCGACGTTTCTGTTCACGAAATCCTTTTAATTAATTTTATTAATTTGACCATCTGAAATAGATGGGCCATAATATAACACACTTGTTTTTATAATATAATATATAAAATTAGATAACTATGTTAATATTTTCAGAACATTATCGAGCGCTCCGGTTCGTAAAATTTTCCATTTCTAGCGCTGAGAAAAAGACAATCTTAATATTTTTTTCTGCGTACTACTTCAGTTAAAAACTTTTTTTTGTAGATTGATTACTATTTGAAAATCAAATACAGAGTATGGAATAGTGAATGAAAACTAATTAAGTATTCATATTTAAATAAATTGGAATGTAAATATGTATGTATATATATATTTTTTATAACACTACAACAAACCATGAGGCTCAATGACAGTAATGTAGTGAAACAGTAGTATATTAAGTAATATAAAAGAAACAATCATAAACACGCGCCTTACGTACTGGACTCTGAGGGCCGCATTATAAAGAGTGCAGTTTTTAAATAAAAGGAATCCTCTCGATAGTAATAAATGACGAAATGTCAGTGTAATTTGAATTTTGTTATCGTTTGAGGAAATTTGTCAAAAGCATATTAATCTATTATTGAAATCGTGCATTGGCACTGAATTAATAATATTTGTTACCGAACAGCATGCATCGCACATTTTGAATAATACTGAAATAACCTCACACTGAAATCGTAGTTCATGCATATTGAAAATTTAAAATTAGAATCATTATTTTTAAATCAAAATTACTACAGCTCCACGAGTATAAATTGTCCGCTAAGTGAGGGTGCCACATGCTAACATTTGGCATATCATTCAATTCGTTTTATACTATGGTGAGCATCGTTCTAATATCGAACACTTGACGATTTATGATAGTAAATTTATAATTTCTTTGCGAAGCAACCAGCTGACACTTTGCAACACATGGATCAAACCTGTTTAGGACTGGGAGATTTACTATTTCATTTTTTAATCTTTATTTCAGCTTAATAATTACGAGACTAGTATCGCAGGCGAATTTTATTTATATCGACCTGTACGTCGAAAACGACGGTGAACGGTGAAAACCATGGATATATCCAACTCGACTGAATCCTGCGAATTGCCTGGGGCGATGTCTTCTCTCATTTTGGCTAGTTTCAGCACACTTCTGGCCGCCCGATGTGAGCTGAATGATGACACATCATGGCCGCCGGATTACACCGAGAAACTTCTTAATGGAGGTAGGATCTGTCTTAATAATGACAAAAAACTACGATTAGTTTGAAATTAGTAAACGAAAAATCACGAGTGAAGAAGCTTTATATCGCGCATTACGCACATATAACTCTGGCAACACCCAATCAAATTTTCAGTCCAGGAAAGCTGCCAAATTATGAATTATTTTGAATTTGTGTTTTTTACATCCAAAAGTAAGCATTTGACCATTTACTGTTTATTTTATCATAATTATTTAGAGATCATTGGATACAACTTATAAATGTAATTTGATTTGTGAATTATTAATTGTTAAGTTAAAGTAATGCATTTTGTCAAAATGTATACTTAAAAAACTTCAGCACACTTTTAATGCAAAATTTTGATTTGTTGTACCTTTAGAAATATTGCTGGTTGTACTTGTGGACGCATCCAAAGGTACAACTTGCATAGATTTTTGATATTTACATGATTTTTAGCTAATAAAAGCATATTTTTTATAGAATTAGTTATTAATGTTACAAACATTTTTTGAATGTCCATTTAACATATTTTTTCACAGATTTATTTAATTTGATGAAAAAAATTATCTTATTAACCCGTGGACAAGTTCCCGATATTCGATTTTTTGTCAATAAATCAAAACCCTTTGCACTGAATATGTTTTTTTATTTTGTAATAATTATAAGCCCAGATAATCACCATTATTGATGACAGCAAAAACATTGCATAATATTATATACATGACGATTTGGAAATGAAAAACGAAAAATTGTCCACAGGTACAACACCTTCCCCTATTTGGGGTGCCGGACGAAATCCCGAAGGCCGAAATCCCGAATGCTGAGATCCCGAATGGCCAAAATCCCGAAAGTCTAAATCCCGAAAGCCGAAATCCCGAATACCGAACGCTGAAATCCCGAATGGCCGAAATCCCGAATGGCCGGAATCCCGAAGGCGGAAATCCCGAAAAATAAACAAATATAAACTCCAATAATTGCGCATTCATAAATTGCGCAATTTTTTACAAGAGAGACGAAAACCCATTTTTTGTGGAAATATATAAAAATAAAAAATATAAACATCAATGATTTTGCGAGAGAGGCAAAATCCATTTTGTTCTACAAAATTGTCTCTCCTGCAAAATAAAATGCGCAATCTGCAAAACCCATTTTCCGGAAAAAATGGGTTTTGTCTCTCTTGCGAAAATTGCGCAATTCAAGATTGCGCAATTATTGGTGTTTATATTTTTTTATTTTCGACCTTTCGGGATTTCAGCGTTCGGGATTTCGGTATTCGGGATTTCAGCTTTCGGGATTTCGGCTTTCAGGATTTAGGCTTTCGGGATTTCGGCCATTCGGGATTTCAGCATTCGAGATTTCGGCCTTTGGGATTCTGGCCTTCGGGATTTCTACCCAAACCCCGTATTTGTGCTACCGTTGGAAAACGGATCATTTTGCGAGTAGTGATTAACTAGCAATTTTTTAAACAATCCCACGATTTTCAGGCCTACAGGTGTTTGATTTCATTGTGGTTGGCGCAGGATCCTCTGGATCGGTCATAGCAAACAGACTGACAGAAATTCCAAAGTGGAACGTCCTGCTGGTGGAAGCCGGTGGAAATCCAAAAGCTGAAAGCGAGGTAAGATTAAACTCATAAAAAATAAAAGATTCTTCAAATGGTTAGCGATTACATCTATTAGGTGTATATCCATGTTAGCTGGAAGGGAAGAGTTGGTCAGCCTGCTATTGTGCCTAGGGTTGAACTTCTTTAGCATATTTAAAAAATAATGTTACATTCTTAAATCTTATGAGTAAAGTTATTTGTCAATTATATTTATTTTAAAAAAACATGATCGATCTTAGGAAGGGCCTCCATAGAGTAGAGAACATTAATATTTTTAATATAATATTAGAATATCTCTAGCATTTAGTTATTACAGCGTTTTTATTAGCTCGTATTCGTCTTTGTCCGGTGGTTATTTGTCCAGTACAAATCTTGCAATCGATTTTTAACTAACTTAACGACTAGTTAGACATTTGAATGTTTTAGAATCAGAACACGATGCCAATGCATTATTTTAAAACTTTTAGCCATCTTTAAGCAGAATTGAATTCAATTTCAGTTAATTCTGTTTTGTATGGAAAGTTATTTCAGAAAAATCCGTTAAAAGAAAAAAACTATTATTGGTTGCTAAGGGGGTGGTCCTAGCAACTAAATCATTAATATATACGAGCGTTACTATGGAAATCAAAATGAAATGTCAAAATGACACTTCAGTATTCTATATCTGTTTGTTTGTTTTCTATTTCACATCAAGTACAATTTTGAGCATATTGGGCAAAAATTTAAACAAAAAAATTTAAAAAACGTTTATAATAAGTTCTTTTTATCTTGTAATTATTTTTAATCTACATTATACCTACCTATCGACCAGTGTCTACCATAAGAGGTTATCAAATGCGTCTCGCTTAATGATCATAAATATTAGGATCATTAGTGTCCGTTTGTGTCGTCCGCGCTATCTTGCTTTTTGTCGTGAAATTATAAAAAACATTGGATCCCTCAGATTGTTTCGCCTATTCATGAGTTCCTTAGGCACGGGTATGGCGTGCCGTATAATTACAAGGGAAGAGGGGTCAACCCGCTAAGACGTATATTCCATTCACCACAGTCACAATCCTCACTCATGAAGTCACGCAGACCTAATATCACAGAACAGATAATAAATTGAATACCGATAGGCTATATTCAATACGGCGCATGTTAATGCAGGGATTTTGACTGTGTGAGTGTCCTACGAAAATGAAGCACGCATTGTGCACGTGCAATAGTGCATTCTTTTAATACTTTTAGCCATCTTTAAGCAGAATTGAATTCAAATTCAGTTAATTCTATTTTGTATTGAAACTTATTTCAGAAAAATCCGTAATAAGTAAAAGACAATTATTGGTTGCTAAGGGGATGGTCCTAGCAACTAAATTATTAATATATACGTGCGTTACTATGGAAATCAAAATGACATTTCAGTATTATATATTTGTTTGTTTTTTATTTACTTCATATCAAGTACAGGTTTGAGCACATTGAGCATAATAATTCAACATAACATTTAAAAACGTTGTATTTAAAAAGGTCTTTTTATCTTGTAATTATTTATGAATTAAGGTATTAAACAATGGTAGGTACTAACTTTTATTAAAAGACGGTGTCAAGATCTCAAAAAAATAGTTTTATGACATTAAAATCCAAGGCGGGTCTCCCTCAAAAACTTTCATTGGAAAACTTTGGATTTTGAAAATATCATAAGATGAAAGCGAACTCGATCAGAAATGTCACTCATACCTGAAAAAGCTCAGGTTGTGAGGAAAAAGAAAAAAAACTATGTTACAATGTGGTGAATGTATAGTGATAACCCATTTTATAAATCAATAGAATTATATAAGCCAAGTACCTACGTATAGTTTAATTATATGGCAACAATGTTGTTAAAAAATAACAGTAGGTATACTAACTTGAATCATTTTCTAGGTGCCAGCTTTGTTTCGGTTCGCTTTCGATACCGATATGGATTGGAAGTATAAGCCCGAAAAAGATCCAGGATTCTGTTTGATAATGGAAGACCGTCAGTGCCGCTGGCCAAGAGGGAAAGCCTTAGGAGGAACCAGCGCGATCAACTCAATGCTGTATGTCAGAGGAAACTCGAGAGACTACGACGAATGGGAGAGGAAAGGTAACACGGGGTGGGGATACCAGAATGTTCTTCAGTACTTCAAAAAGAGCGAGAATATGGAAGATCCAAACATTCTAGCGAATGAAAACTTTACACAATCACACGGAGTTGGTGGATATTTAAATGTGGGAGAATTTAACGATACAGGATTGTGGGGAGACAAGATACTAGCAGCGGTTAAAGAACTTGGGCATGATAATATTGTCGATATAAATTCCGGTGAGAATTACTTAGGATTCACCAAAGTTCAAGGCACTTTAGTAAATGGCCAACGTATGTCATCTGCAAGGGCATTTCTTTCGCCAATAAAAAGCCGGAGAAATCTTTTCGTTTTGAAAAATGCATTAGTAACAAAAATAAACATTGATGAGAAGAATAAAAAAGCCGTTGGGGTTGTCGTTCAATTGGTAAACGGTCAATCCGTGGAGATAAAAGCAAAGAAAGAAATAATAGTCTCAGGCGGTGCTGTCAACTCTCCCCAATTGTTAATGTTATCAGGCATTGGACCCTCACAACATTTAACAGACATGGGAATAAAAACAATCGCTGATTTACCAGTGGGAGAAAATTTGCAAGATCACTCAAACATCAGATTATTTTTTACATTTAACAAAGGAAGAGCTCAAGCGGAAAGCGACAAAAACACTGCGTTGAGTTTGGCAACATATTTAACACAGCGTAGAGGTAGACTGTCATCGGTTGGAGAATCTAATACTATAGGATTTATAAATACAAAAAAAGATTCACCATATCCGGACGTACAGTACCACTTATATGTTAGTCCACCCACAAATGGAACTGTTATTCATATCAGTGAAGAGTTCCGACGCTCAAATCCGTTCTTGTATACGAACGCCAACACTTTTGTACCGATGGTCTGCCTGCTACAACCGAAGTCCAGAGGCAAAATTTTATTAAATAGCACGAACCCTCACGACAGTCCGCGCATATTTCCCAACTACTTCCATAAAAATGAAGATGTGGAGACATTAATGAGAGGAATTCAAGAAATAATAAAAATAGAGAATACAACAGCATTAAAAAAAGATAATATAAAACTTGAAGAAATAGTATTACCGGAGTGTAGCAAATACACATTTAAAAGTAGAAAATACTGGATGTGTTATATGGCCCATACATCCACGACTGTGTTTCATCCAGTAGGAACTGTTAAAATGGGACCGTCTGATGATGTAACAGCTGTTGTCAGTCCAACTCTGAAAGTTATCGGAATCAAAGGTTTAAGAGTGGCTGATGCAAGTATTATGCCAGAGATTGTAAGCGGAAACACCAACGCGCCGTGCATTATGATCGGAGAAAAGGCTGCTGATATGATCAAAGATGATTGGCAGTATGAAATAGATGAAGACATTTTTGATATGTATTCAATATAATTTCGTTGAATATTCTAGGAAAATGAAATTTATTTTCGTGTACAGATTAGCTAAAAATGTATTAAAGTACGAAACCGGTTTATGATTTTTGGGAAAAAAAATATAATATAGTCTGGAGTGAAACGTGTGTGGAGGTGAGGATTGGTGATGTGAGATGTGATTAGCGGAGTATGAAGACTGGTAGTTGCTAGTGGAGATAGCGAGTTGTTTTCCAAATTGACAAGTACAGTTTAGCCAATAATATAAGATATATAAACAAGTGAGATATATAGCCCAAGGCTTGGCGATACTGAGTTACTGTAGTGGAGTGACTGTTATACGATCAAGATAAAAACGGAGTGAAAATTTCATTCAATCGTGATATTCTATTTAATGAATAATGCTGACACTCCCCAAAAAAACATTAACATGTTCAAAGGCTAGTAGTCAGTGGCGATGCGCCCTTGAACGCGAGAGAGCGCTGAACACCCAATTTATAAGAAAAGATTTTTTTTTTAAATATTTCATTTATTAAAAGACAGTGTTCTGATCTATTACCGTAGTCGTTAATTCATAATATACAAAAACAATTTCTAATATGTGTTTTAACCGCCTATTTTAAATCCTATATTCAATGTCTATAGGAGCGAATTTTCAAAGCGAACCAGTAATCCTGATTTGAGATAATGAGAGTGAGTGAAATAGCAATAGCCAAATAATATTATATACGTTAATTTGCTGATTGGGAGCGGCGCTCTCACGTTCGAATTCGGATTCGTATATTGTCGTTAATCTTCGTCGGCGTCAAAACAAGACTGCCTGTATTACACGTGGAGACCACAAGCAAATATTATTCCAACTCTATTTTTTGTATACAGTTAACTATTAATGCCAACTTGTGGAGAATTTCTTAACGTATTTTTCTGTGTATAAACATTTTTGCAAAAAAAAACTTTGTCCTATAAAAGTGTGTTTCTAGTACAGGTAGTCAGGGAAAGATCATTCCATGTGCATGAATACTGGGTAATATGTATTGTATTTTTGTCAATTGAGTAACATTTTCAAATAAATGTAGTGTTTATTAATCATATTTTTATGTTACCTAACAATTGATGAAGATTAGTGTATCATAATAATAATATTGTATCTCAATAAAATATAATAATTAAATAATAAACAATTGAAATATAGCATTTTTTGACCAATGTGAACTTTTTAACTTTGCATAATACATAGATTTTTATCCGTAAATACACTTTTGGAACAAAGTAGGTACATCTAGACATGATTGTCCATTATTTTTATTTGCAAATTGAGAAGTCTAGGATTAATAATAATAAATTTACTCTTAGTGATCTGACCACAACAAAGGCACATGGAATCTTTTTTTCCCACAAAAAATAACTTGACTGGTAAAAGATTTTTTTTCAGAAATAGGAAATGGAAATATAATATAATATTTTAAAGTGAATGTCCTATTATTCAATATAATAACAAATGAAAATCATTTAAAAATTAGAAAATTAGAAAAAATAGCACGGGACGAAAAATGGTTTCTGCACATATTAATAAGTTTCGTCTGCTAGCTGTAAATAATTAATGAGTGCTTTCGTGATTATTTTTCAATATCATATTTTTAGTTATTGTGTACATTAGTTTTTGTTTTAAAATAGCACCGTTTGATTTCGAATACATAAAAAAACATTCTACTTAATACTTTTGAAGAACGTCTTCATATTAAAAATAGCGATAGACCTGCACCTAACCTAAAATTAAAACAACAATGAGTTTCAAAAACTAAAAAGTACGAAAGAACATTCAAAATAAAACAATATGAACAAATTTTTTGGCTATGTGTATTGTGGATGTGACAAATTAAATGCACTATTCTGTTTTACATGTCTCGTGATTGAAAAATTTGTGTCGATGAAAAACAAAAGAATGGATTCCTCATTCAAATAAATAATAATAATATGAAAGTACTTAAAAAAAGTGAACTTCCAGTAAAATAATTCACCGGTCGCCACTGCTAGTAGTTAACTTCACTTAACTAGTAATCAGTGGCGGAACTATATCGCACAAGATCCCGCATACGGGAAGGGGCCGTATCTTATAGGGCCCTTTTCAGTGACGTCCCGTAGGGGTAGGCAGATTGAGCGTCGCTTGGGGACGGCATTTACTCGATGGGCGGCAAATCGGGGAGAATCATTTGGAATATATTTAAATATGATATATAGAAATAGCTAAAATTATTTTGTTTACATGTTGTACGATAATAGCATAGTAAAAATGGTATGAAAATAATAACTATGTGTATTGCTAAAAAGTACAAGTAAAACCTTAGACTTGGTGATTTGGGTGTCAAACTTAATTACCTCTATTATCAAAATTGTCAAACATCTTAGACTTTGCTATCCTTCGGAACACCAGCTACATACCCATAATCCGGGTAACAAACGAACTCAACTCAAACCACAGACCCGTTCTACTGTATCTAGGAGATCCAGTAGATCCATTCGCCACACTACCAAATGACACTAAATACAAAATATCTTGGGAAGATTTCGGATCCTATCTAGAAAAACACCTCAAACACTACTCACTAACGAACAACAGATCAACGACGCAATTGCATACTTAACAACCACAATTCAAGACGCAATTAAATCCGCCTCTACCCCAACAAGCTCAACACCCAAACACAGACAAGACTTACCTAAGCACATCAGATTACTCATAACGGACATAAACCGTTACAGAAAACCCGGACAACGCACAGGCGATCTGGCCACATTTGCGAGAGCCAAAGAGCTTAAAAACGAATCGACAGAGAAATCTCCGATTACCAAAACAATAGATGGATTAATAAACTCAAAGACCTAGTGAAGGGCACCAACCCTTACTGGGCACTTACTAAAATTCTAATGACAAAAAAATGTCCCAGTCGGCCCAAGAGGCCCAGTCTTCACCACAACAGATAAAGGCGAACTTTTTGCAGATAACTTAGTAGACCAATTCACACCTAACCCGATAGACTCCAAAGACACGCTAACCAAACGACACGTTAATTCAATCAATAGAGAGGCCGGTGCAATATTAAACTCAAGACCTAGTCCACCACCACAGCCACTAACAGCCGTCACTTCATCAGAAATAGGATACATAATTAAGCGACTAAAGAATCGCAAAGCACCAGGCAACGATGGGATCAGCAATCTCACTCTTAAAAAGCTCCCAGACAATAGCGTAGAAGAACTAACACACATCATCAATGCCTATCTCGAGCAACACTACTTCCCAGATGCCTGGAAAATTGCAGACATAATACTCCTGCCGAAACCAGGAAAAAACCTAAAAATTCCACAAAACCATAGACCAATTAGCTTGCTCCCTACAATGAGCAAAATACTTGAAAGAGCCATAAGCTCCAGACTTAACATCATGATATACGACAAAAAACTCATACCAGATGAGCAACACGGATTTAGACTAGGACACTCCACGAACCATCAGTTGCTCCGCACCACTGAATACATAACAGAAACTTACAACCAACACAAATTTGCCATAAGACTGTTCTTAGATATAGCCTAAGCCTTCAACAAAGTCTGGATCAAAGGACTTATAGTCAAGCTCTCCAGAGCATAAATTGAACTCCCGATGATTAAAATTCTCAACTCCTTCCTCACAAAAAGGCAGTTTTCTGTAAAATATCACGGCACTAGCTCCACCATACGGACTACCAAAGCTGGAGTCCCGCAAGGCTCCGTCCTAGCTCTCACACTATATAATCTGTATACCATGGACATTCCAATTTCAGATAACAGCACCGAAAAATCATGCATCATAGCTCAATACGCTGACGACACTGCCATTCTCGCCAGATCAATGAATTATAACCAAGCCGTAAAAATAGTCTAACACGCTGCACACAGTACATCTGCATGGTGCGACATTTGGCGCATCAAAATAAATGCAGGCAAAAGCGCAGCAGTCGCATTCGTTAGACGCAACAATAGACACTACCCAAAAAGACGTAAACTCCAAATGCATAACATATTAATTCCATGGTCGAACTCAGTCAAATACCTAGGACTGCACCTAGATACCAGACTGAACTTTGTCATCCATATCGACGACAAAATCAAACAAGCCAGATCCATTAGAGCTAGATTAACCCCAATGATAGGCAAAAGAAGAAATCTCTCTCTCAGAAGCAAGCAACTCCTACTCGTATTATACACAGCGATAATAAGACCAGTACTGACATACGACTGCCCCATATGGGCCCATAGCAGCTCCAACCACTTAAAAAAGCTCCAAAGAATACAAAGCACGACACTCAGAATGATTACAAACGCCCCCAAATACGTCCGCAATTCTGTGATACGCAGGGACTTCGAAATAGAAGAAATAGACGACCACATCCTAAAACTTGCAATTAACTTCTTCGACTCTATAGTTGGCCACAGACGTACAGTTTTCGTAACAGGTTGAACATGGCACAGACAATAACTGTTCAATAAGTGGGCACACCACAGATCAGTTTAACTACCCCATTTAAATCTGTCGGACTGTCAACAGACGTGCCCATATATGTACAGTTATTGTCTGTGGCAGAGCAAGTGTCAAAAACTATGGAGGTTAGATTCGCGGAGATATTACACAAGGGTATTGTTTAAATTAGTTTTGGGTAGGGTATACTTGAACGATATTGATACACGAATAATTTTACTTTGAATTTATTATGGTTATAATGGTTTTTATTAGAAACAAATTGACATAAAATACACACCTATGAAGTTGGTAAAATAAATCATGATTTCGCTATTGGATTGTGTATTTTATCGATTCACCGAAACAATATTATACACATTCGTGTAAATATAAAATATAATCTTTTCTTTTGAATACATTATCCCTTTAATGGGCAGTATTAATTATCTATTTTGTCATATTTTCAGAAAACGGTAATATTTATAAAGGTATTGATTTTATATACAATAAATTTAAACATGCCACAAAATTATATTTACATCAATCATCAGTATAATAATTAATTACTATGATATTATAAAAATATATACTTAAATTTTATTTAGATTTACCGACATTGTTATTCACAATTAGGTGTGTTAATTTATGTTGTGAACGTCTTAAATTAATAATTTGTAATATTCACTACATACAATAAATAAAATTTGAGTACTGAGTTATTAGTCTATATTTTCACAATAACTTAATATTTATAATGCTCTCTAAAATTTTAACATTTATATTATATTGTATAAAATAATATGTTTACATAAAAATAACTATAAATTTGTTTTACTCTCGTAAAAATAAATAAAATATAATATTTGCGATCTCCGCGTACATAATATTATTACATTTTTAATAATAAATGAATTTGTATTTTATAACAAGCAACACCAGCCGCAGTTGTATCGCGCGGTATATTATACTTTACGTTACCAACATCTAACGTCACCCGAGAACTTTCGGTGAGTTGAAATTCCAACAGTTTTACAAAAACACGGGAGTGGGGGTCGCTGGCAGTTTGAACCTGGCACACATCTGGCAGGTCGAAAACTGTCCGTCTATGGGCGCAGCAGATTATCTACCAAAGATAACTGTATAGCCGCCATTACGTATTAACTGACATGTTCAACCGGTTACCAAAACTGTACGTATATGGCCAGCTTATGGAAAACCACCCAAACTTAAGCATTAGAAACCTTAACATCTATAACGAAAACGGTGACCGGACAAAACAGAACATTGGTCGCATCTCGTGGTGCTAATGATATCAAGGATCCCATGATTGCAACTAGAATAAAATAACATTACCGTGAGGTTCGATAAAAGCTTGTGATTTCTAGACTTTTATCGTTTCTCGAGAGACGACAATTCTCGAATTAATTTTTATTTTCAGGTAGATTCATTGATTTCTCGAGAGATAGGTATCTTTTTTTTAAACTCATTTTGCCTAAATTTTCTACCGATTGAATCCATTTGAGCTCAAATTCGAGACCTTTTTAATAAATCAGATTTTCATGGAATTGAAGAATTTCCATTTCATTTGAAATTCGGCTGCTTTATTTTACCGTTTCAAATTCAAGAAATGAGAATTCAAGAGATGACATTTTTCGATCACAAGATCTAGGTTCTATAGTTATGGCACGAAACAAGGCATAGTCGGATAAGGGCGGACAGTGATACAATAGGCTTGATGTGAGTACTGTCCAACAAGAAGATTTAGACATCAGCCGGAAGTCGCTGTCGTCGACTAAATAGGAGGAGCTTCTTAGTTCACAGTTTTAACACGTGGACAAGTCGTCGCTAACCGGAAGGTGCTATAATCGAAGTGCGGTTAAAAATGGGAGGAGCTTGTTAGTTCACAGTTTTAACACGTAGCCAAGAAGATCTTGTTTGACAGTACAGTCTACCATAACAACCATTACCAGTATTACCACATTGGCTCTAATTTCTTTTATTTTGTTAACTGTCAATTCATGGTGGAACTGCATTGTATTGTTGTTTTTATTTAATAAAACGCATTTTTTTTATAGTACTTATTCCACTTTTAATCAATAGATTCATCAATATAAATATAATAGTCCGCCTCAGAGGGACATTTTCAACTTGAGTTGAAAATGTCCCTCTGAGGCGGACGAAACCGGTCCTAATCTATTGATTAAAAGTGGAATAAGTACTAAAAAAAATGCGTTTTATTAAATAAAAACAATACATTGGCTCTACTTGATTCCATCGTACGTGAAGAAATCGCATCTCCACAAATTTAAGATAGTCACTGTTTTGTAGAGTTTTTTTAATTACCATTTTATAATGACAATCCTGGTTTTTTTCCATATTTGATAAGGGTGCGTTGGCCATAAGGTGATTAGCTTCGTATATCATAAAATCATCTCGCAAAATATATATTTTTTTTTTAATTTTAGGAAACTGGCCTGAGATAGCGATAAGAAAAAAACAATGAGTGTGCATACAACGTATATTTTATCGCAAATATGCAGTTACAGTCGTGGTCAATTATCTGATCAAATTTTTTTTTTTTAAGTGAAACTTCTTTGCCACAGACAACCATTAGGCGTAGTATTTCCCTCTATGCGTTCAAGCCAAATGACATTAATATGGACGAAGCATCTGGAAAAAAAATACACTCACTTTTTTGTCGGGTCTGACGAATGGCATAATCTGTTCTAATAATATATATATAAATGTAATAATGTCATTGGTTCAGGCGTACTTTGCCGGCTGGTTTTTACCGTGTCCGAAAATTTGTACATGCATACCATAGAGGTATGAAATAAAAAGAGGGGCAAAAAATCGGCTTTCTCATACAACCGAATGAAGCAGGCCAACAATAGCCGACAACTTACGAGAAATAGCGACGCGATAAAAAAATTCAGGACATCACGGAGGATTGACTTCATCATTATAACGTATCCATATAATATAATGATTTAATATTTTGCCATAAATTGATTACCAGCCAACCTCACCATACTTTCATATAACCTGCCGCCCCTAGGTGCATACGTACAAATTTCAGTATCACACTTTACCGTGAAATTTTGTATCGGAAATATAAATTCGTATATTAAAAACCGTCTGTATAGTCATCATCATCATCATCAGCCGGGGTCAGTCCACTGCTGGATGAAGGCCTCCCCAAGCTTTCTCCAACTCTCTCGGTCCTGTGTCGTTCGCTGCCACGCATTTCGGCCGAACTTTACCAGTTCGTCAATCCAGCGGCTTTTAGGGCAACCCTGTGGCCGTTTCGTGCCCCTTGATGACGGCATTTGTCCAGCGGCCGTCCTTTCGGCGAGCAATGTGCCCCGCCCATCTCCATTTCAGCTGTTTGGCAACGTCTATTACATCGCGTACTCTTGTCTGCTTCCTAACCCATTCGTTTCTCTTACGGTCCTTTCGCGTGATGCCCAACAAACACCTCTTCATGCCTCGCTGAGTGACTCTTAGCCTTTGGACACCTCTCGTGTTCAGGGTCCACGTCTCGCAGCCAAACGTGAGCACAGGTAGCACACATTGGTTGAACACCCTACGCTTAAGACATAATGGTAGGTCAATCTTGAAGATACTATTCAGACGTCCGAAAGCACTCCATCCCAGCTTTGTTCTTCGAGCAATTTCATCGTGCATGCTTCCGTCTATGGACACCTGCTGTCCGAGATAGACGTAGCTGCTGACTTGCTCGAGTTGGGTGCCAGAAATATAATATAGTACTGAGATAAAATTCATATCTAAATAAAACACGGTTCTTGTCGTTTTACAGGAAGCCAGCGGCAAACAAATTTTGAAAATACATTTAGTCGACATATTGAATTAGTTGTTAGGTTGGGTTAGGTTTTCGTTCTTGAATTCATGAATTTTGCCAACATCGGCTATGAAAATTGGCGCTGTTGCCTCCTGGTTTCCCGTAAACCGACTTGTACCAAAAACACGTAATAAAAACTACCGAAATAAAAGGAAAAGGCAGTAGAAAATAGGTATGTAATTAAATTAGAAAAATATAACAACGCCTAATTTTTTCATCTTGGTGCTATAGAGATGACCGTATACTATACGGTCATCACTTTCGGAAAAGAAAACTCACGGCGAACTGTGCTACGGTGAAATGTAGTACGTACAATTTACATGTAACCGGCATCTACACGTCCTGAAAATATCAGAATACCAAAATATCAGCGATTCAAATTACTTTCAATTTCGTAATGGTCATAGCACCCCATACGCACCGCAAAGAAAGCCGAAGTCCTACGTCAAAAGGTTTGACACCAATGTACACTTAATTAAAAAAAATATATAAATAAGATTGTTAAAAATATACGTTACGTCGCAAATAAGCAGTATTGCTGTAAGGTGCATTAATTAATTAATTTTCTGTTCTAACAGACAAGGTGAAAAAATTATTTCACACATTTTCTGATTATTTAGTGAAGTGATAAAATTTTAAATGGTGTCTTCTTTGATTTAATTAGAATTTAATTAGACTTGCTGAAATACGTAAATCAGTCGACATTTTATCTTCCCTTTGATCTAACCAATTTTTTTACAATAATTATATCACTGATAATCTGAAGACATTTTTCATAAATAGAAAGAAAGTGTTATGTGATATATCAAATTTCTAAGAACCGCTTGCTATCCACACATTAATAGCAAATACGTGTCATTGTTATCGCGGATATAGGGGAGGCAACGCACAAGCGGTTTTTAAATATTTTCATTTCACGGAGCCCTCTGTGTAAAACCAAACTTACATGTCGCTTTAAACAAGTATGAGAATATCCTATTGAAAATTTTCAAAACTCAGAACCAAATTAGGGAGGTTATTTGTAGCCTTCAATCAAAAGTGTACGTATATCAAAAAAGCAGGGCTTGAAATGGAATAGACCGCACCGGAGCCACGTTTCTGTTCACGAAATCCTTAAAATTAGCGATTTGTTTCGTGGAAAAATTAATTTGACCATCTGTAATAGATGGGCCATAATATAACACAGTTGTTTTTATAATATAATATATAAAATTAGATAACTAAGTTAATATTTTCAAAACATTATCGAGCGGTTGGTAAAATTTTCCATTTCTAGAGCTGAGAAAAAGACAATCTTAATATTTTTTTCTGCGTGCCTACTTCAGTTAAAAACTTTTTTTCGTAGATTGATTACTATTTGAAAATCAAATACAGAATTCGGAATAGTGAAAGAAAACTAATGAAGTATTCATATTTAAATAAATTAAAATGTAAATATGTATATATATTAATTATAACACTACAACAGGCCATGAGGCTCAATGACAGTAATGTAGTGTAACAGTAGTATATTTAGAATAGATAGAGAGCCGCTGTATAAAGAGTGCAGTATTAAAATAAAAGGAATCTGCTGGATAGTAATAAATGACGAAATGTCAGTGTAATATTAATTTTGTTATCGTTTGAAGAAATTTGTCAAAAGCATATTAATCTATCATTGAAGTCGTTCATTGGCACTGAATTAATAATATTTTTTACCGAACAGCATGCATCGCACATTTTGAATAACACTGAACTAACCTTACATTTGATATAAACCTTAACATAGGTATTCACACTGAAATCGTAGTTCATGCATATTTAAGATCAGAATCATTATTTTTAAATCAAAATTACTACAGCTCCACCAGTATAAGTTATCCGCTGAGTGAGGGTGCCACATGCTAACATTTGGCATATCATTCAATTCGTTTTATACTAAGGTGAGCGTCGTTCTAATATCGAACACTTGACGATTTATGATAGTAAATCTATAATTTCTTTGCGAAGCAACCAGCTGACACTTTGCAACACATGTTTAGGACAAGGAGAAGATTTACTATTATACTTTTTAATTTTTATTTCAGCTAAATATTTACGAGACTAGTGTCGCAGGCGATTTTTTTTTGTATTGGCCTGTACTAAGAAAACTACGGTGAACGGTGAAGACCATGGATATATTCAACTCGACTGGATCCTGCGAATTGCCGGGGGCGATGTCTTCTCTCATATTGGCTAGTTTCAGCACACTTCTGGCCGCCCGATGTGAGCTGAATGATGACACATCATGGCCGCCGGATTACACCGAGAAACTTCTTAATGGAGGTAGGACCTTTCTTACCATTTAAAGTTGTAATTCATCTATGAGGTAAAACTCGTAATATAGGTGGACTTCAACGCTGTTGGATTAGTGTAATTAATATTTAAGTTTTGCGAAAGTCGTAATATAAAGTAACACAAAAATAATGACAAGAAACTGCATTTGTTTGAAATTAGTGAATGAAAAATCACGGTTGAAGAAGCTTCGCATTTTAACATTCATATAGGGAAGAGTGTTGTACCTGTGGATAGGGGCTTTATTTCAGTAGGTATTCATATTTTTGCAATACAGTGTTCTAGGGATTTACGCACATATAACTCTGGCAACACCCAATCCAATTTTCAGTCCAGGAAAGCTGCCAAATTATGAATTATTTTGAATTTGTGTTTTTTAGACCTAAAACTAAGCATTTGACTATTTACTGTTTATTTTGACATAATTATTGAGAGATCATTGGATACAACTTATAAATTTAATTTGATTTGTGAATAATTAATTGTTAAGTTAAAGGAATGCATTTTGTCAAAATGTATACTCAAAAAACTTCAGCACACTTTTAATGTAAAATTTTGATTTTTTGTACCTTTGGACATATCGCTGGTCCATATATCGCTGAACATATCCAAAGATACAACATGAATAGGTTTGTTGATATTTACATGATTTTAAGCTAATAAAAGCATATTTTTTAGAGAATTAGTTATTAATGTTACAAACATCTTTAGTATGTCCATTTAACACATTTTTTCACAGATTTATTTAATTTGATGAAAAAAATTATCTTATTAACCCGTGAACAAGTTCCCGATATTCGATTTTTTGTCAAAAAATCAAAACCCTTTGCACTGAATATGTTTTTTTATTTTGTAATTATAAGCCCAGATAATCACCTTTATTGATGACATCAAAAACATTGCATAATATTATGTATTTGACGATTTAGAAATGAAAAACGAAAAATTGTCCACAGGTACAACACCTAAGAGTCTATCAACATGGTGCGTTTTTGCGCGCGCGAGTACCAAAAATGCTTTACGCTCAGTATTCAACATGGAAATCGAGAAAACTGAGGCTTGCGTACCGTCAATGGTCATATTAGATGATCTAATGCAGCGGTCACCATTTATTTTTTGAAAAGGGTCAACATGTAAATATTTTAGGCCAAATCGAGATTCAATATTGGGACAATAACTAAAATAAAATTTGGTAAAAATAAAGATGATTTCAAGTTATACACATTCATATTTTTATAAAAATCGATGTTTTTTAAAATAAATATAAAAAATATTCAAACGATGAATCAGTCAACAATCTAAACGACGAAAAATTGAAAACTTAATAAACTAAATTTTAATAATAAATATGAACATAAAATGTAATGTAATAATAAGATGTGACCCTGCAACGAATTCAAATTTTGTTACATTTTTTTTACAATTGTAAGTTTATCTTTTAATTAAAAAAAAACTTTTTAATGTTTTCAGATACCTATTTATTAATTAATACAGTTAAAATTGTAAATTATCAAAAAAAAATCTCAAATTGCAAGCTTCGTATTTTTCGGCTAGGTTCTCTGGTCGCATGCGTCTCCCCCTTAAATAACAAGTAAAAAAAACACTGACTACAATTTATTGAATAAACTTTTATTTTAATAATAATATAAAATATGAATTATAATAAGTATATTTAATATATTATATTTAGTAAAAAATTGTGCTGCCGTTGGAATACGGATAATTTTGCGACAAGTAATAAACTAGCAATTTTTAAAATAATCCAACTATTTTCAGGCCTCCAGGTGTTTGATTTCATTGTGGTTGGCGCAGGATCCTCTGGATCGGTCATAGCAAACAGACTGACAGAAATTTCAAAGTGGAACGTCCTGTTGGTGGAAGCCGGTGGAAATCCAAAAGCTGAAAGCGAGGTAAGATAAATCGCATGATAAATAAAAGATTCTTCAAATGGTTAGCGATTAAATCTATTAGGTGTATATCCATGTTAGATGGAAGGGAAGAGTTGGTCAGCCTGCCATTGTGCCTAGGGTTGAACTTCTTTAGCATATTTAAAAAATAATGTTACATTCTTAAATCTTATGAGTAAAGTTATTCGTCAATTATATTTAAACAGAAAAAACATGATCGATCCTAAGAAAATCATATAGGACTCCATAGAGTAGAGAACATCAATATTTATAATATAATATTAGAATATCTCTAGCATTTAATTATTACAACGTTTTTATTAGCTCGTATTCTTCATTGTCCGGTGGTTGTTTGTCCAGTACAAATCTTGCAATCGATTTTTAACTAACTTCCCGACTAGTTAGACATTTGAATGTTTTAGAATCAGAACACGATGCCAATGCATTCTTTCAATACTTTTAGCGACCTTTAAGCAGAATTGAATTCAATTTCAGTGAATTCTGTTTTGTATGGAAAGTTATTTCAGAAAATTCCGTAAAAAGTAAAATACTATTATTGGTTGCGAAGGGGGTGGTCTAAGCAACTAAATTATTAATATATACGTGCGTTACTATGGAAATCAAAATGAAATGTCAAAATGGCATTTCAATATTCTGTATTTGTTTGTTTTTTATTTATTTATTTCATATCAAGTACAAGTTTGAGCATATTGAGCATAATAATTCAATAGAAAATCAAAAAACGTTGTAGGTATATGAAAAGTTCTTTTTATCTTGAAAATATATTTTTATTAGTTGCGTCTGAAACATTAACCGATGGTAGGTACTAACTTTGATTAAAAGACGGTGTCAAGATCTCAAAAAAATAGTTTTCATTCTTTACATTGGAAAACTTTGGATTTTGAAAATATCATAAGATGAAAGCGAACTCGATCAAAAATGTCACTTATACCTGAAAAAGCTTAGGTTGTGAACGAAAAAGAAGAAAAACTATGGTACAATGGGGTGAATGTATAGTGATAACCCATTTTATAAATCAATATAATTATATAAGCCAAGTACCTACTGTTACATTCCCAAATGGTCCCCCATTTGGGGATGTTTCTGTGAATCTGAAGAGGACCAAATCGATATCAAACCAACAAATAGTGGGTTCATTACGAAAATAAATATTAATAAACCGGCAACGTTGTATATGGTTGCCGGCGAAATTTCATATTGAAGAACTCCGCATTGTGTTGGTTCGCGAACGGCTTTTTTGTTTTGTTTTTAGCGCATCAGAACGTGGGCGGCGAACAGACAGAAAACACTGTTCGCTCGCGCTACGCACATTTCGCCATCCGTAAAATAAATTATATAAAATGTAGTAATCTAGTATATATTATCATCAATCAAACTCGTCGTTTCCATCATAATTCCGGTGTGTTAATTGTCCACCTTCAAGTCCTAAAATCCAGACGAAAAACCATACTAAAAATAAAAGTGACAGCGTGGTATTCACATTCGAAAATGGAGGGAAGTGATACTACGTATAGTTTAATTATATGGCAACAATGTTGTTAAAAAATAACAGTAGGTATACTAACTTGAATCATTTTCTAGGTGCCAGCTTTGTTTCCGTTCGCTTTCAATACCGATATGGATTGGAATTATAAGCCCGAAAAAGATCCAGGATTCTGTTTGATAATGGAAGACCGTCGGTGCAGCTGGCCAAGAGGGAAAGCTTTGGGAGGAACCAGTGCGATCAACTCAATGCTGTATGTCAGAGGAAACTCGAGAGACTACGACGAATGGGAGAGGAAAGGTAACACGGGGTGGGGATACCAGAATGTTCTTCAGTACTTCAAAAAGAGCGAGAATTTGGAAGATCCAAACATTCTAGCGAATGAAAACTTTACACAATCACACGGAGTTGGTGGATATTTAAATGTGGGAGAATTTAACGATACAGGATTGTGGGGAGACAAGATACTAGCAGCGGTTAAAGAACTTGGGCATGGTAATATTGTCGATATAAATTCCGGTGAGGATTACTTAGGATTTACAAAAGTTCAAGGCAATTTAGTAAATGGTCAACGTATGTCATCTGCAAGAGCGTTTCTATCGCCAATAAAAAGCCGTAGAAATCTTTTCGTTTTGAAAAATGCATTAGTAACAAAAATAAACATTGATGAGAAGAATAAAAAAGCCGTTGGGGTTGTCGTTCAATTGGCAAACGGTCAATCCGTGGAGATAAAAGCAAAGAAAGAAATAATAGTCTCAGGCGGTGCTGTCAACTCTCCCCAATTGTTAATGTTATCAGGCATTGGACCCTCACAACATTTAACAGACATGGGAATAAAAACAATCGCTGATTTACCTGTGGGAGAAAATTTGCAAGATCACTCAAACATCAGATTATTTTTTACATTTAACAAAGGAAGAGCTCAAACGCAAAGCGACAAAGACATTGCGTTGAGTTTGGCAACATATTTAACACAGCGTAGAGGTAGACTGTCATCTGTTGGAGAATCTAATACTATAGGATTTATAAATACAAAAAAAGATTCACCATATCCGGACGTAGAGTACCACTTATATGTTAGACCACCCACAAATGGAACTCTTATTCATATCAGTGAAGAGTTCCGACGCTTAAATGCGTTCTTCTTTACGAACGCCAACATTTTTGTACCGATGGTCTGCCTGCTACAACCGAAGTCCAGAGGCAAAATTTTATTAAATAGCACGAACCCACACGACAGTCCGCGCATATTTCCCAACTACTTCCATGAAAATGAAGATGTGGAGACATTATTAAGAGGAATTCAAGAAATAATAAAACTAGAGAATACAACAGCATTAAAAAAAGATAATATAAAACTTGAAGAAATAGTATTACCGGAGTGTAGCAAATACACATTTAAAAGTAGAGAATACTGGACGTGTTATATGGCCCATACATCCACGACTATGTATCATCCAGTAGGAACTGTCAAAATGGGACCGTCTGATGATGTAACATCTGTTGTCAGTCCAACTCTGAAAGTTATCGGAATCAAAGGTTTAAGAGTGGCTGATGCAAGTATTATGCCAGAGATTGTAAGCGGAAACACCAACGCGCCGTGCATTATGATCGGAGAAAAGGCTGCCGATATGATCAAAGATGATTGGCAGTATGAAACAGATAGAGACATTTTTGATCTGTAATTAGAATTATTTTGAGCATACAATATAATTTCGTTGAATATTCTCGGAAAATGTAATTTATTTTTGTATACAGATTAACTAAAAATGTATTAAAGTAGGAAACCGGTTTACGATTTTTGTAAAAAAAAAATATAATATAGTTTGAAGTGAAACGTGTGTGGAGGTGAGGATTGATGATGTGAGATGTGATTAGCGGAGTATGAAGACTGGTAGTTGTTGGTGGAGATAGCGAGTTGTTTTCCGAATTGAAGAGTACAGTTTAGCCAATAATATAAGATATAAAAACAAAGTGAGATATATAGCCCAAGGCTTGGCGATACCGGGTGAGTGTAGTCGCGTGACTGTTATACGATCAGTATAAAAACGGAGTAAGATTTTCATTCAATCGTGATATTCTATTTATTGAACACCTCACGATTGAATAGTGCTGACACTCAGTATCCCATGCCAGTGAGAAATACTTTTAAATAATAAATATCACTGAGAAAAATGCAATAAAATATAATAATAATGAATGTGTTGTTTAAATTTATTCAACATAAGAGCTATGTTATGTCCTGTCTATCTTCTTTGTCTTATCGTGGGTATAACTGCTCGAGTAAACAAAATTCAAAAGCAATCCTCATCAATGGCACTCATATCGATCGGCGAGTGGACAACCGCTAGACAAATGGCGTCATACAGTGGTATAGGAAAATTATTCTACAGCGGCACCATAGGCGTTGCGCGTATGTATTGGAATTGCTTGCTGCAATGCCTGGTTTAATGCTAACAAACAGTACCACTACAACTGCGAGTCACTTTTTCCGTATCCATGGTGTCACTGTAGAAAGATTTACCTATACCCAACGGAAACCAACCGTCCACATGGACACCCTAAAACTCGCTGCATAGATGAAATTAAAGTTCGGTATTTGTACATCGCAGCAAGGAGCTAGTGACCGAGAAGAGTGGAAGGAGCTAGTAGTAGAGCTCATCTAGCAGTAGATCGACCCCGGGAGATGATGACCGGCTCAAGTGTAAAACAAAACGTTCAATAATCAGCATTGAAACAGATATTTCACCTATCAAGTTGATGTGCACATCCTGGGCATACAATCGCCATCTACGAAAGCTACCATTCATATTCAAGGTCAATGACACTGCATCGTCTATTCGTTACTCCACACTTAAACAACCCCACAGTAGTTTGCAATTACCATCCAAACTTACCAATACAGTCCACTGCTTCCCTTCGAAATAGTTTCTTCTATTTATACTTAAAAAGAATTAAGTGGGCCTATTTCGTATAAATATTCAAAACAAATTAATAAATGCAATAATTTTAATTAGTAAAATGCTGAAAATGCAACTAGCTGAGTAAGTTACTATAAAAAAAATTATAGCTTTCGTAGCTATTTATCTATTTTACCACGTTTTTATTAGTTCGTGTTCTTCTTTGTCCGGTACAGTACAAATTTTTTCTTGTTTGTCCAAGATTTGTATTGGACGATTGAAGATTTTTAACTAACTTCCCGTCTAGCTAGGCATTTCATACTTTTAGAATATATAAGAACACAACGACAATGAATTTTTTAAATACTTTGGGCCATCTTTAATCAGAATTGAATTCATTTTCAGTTAATTCTATTTTGTATGTTTCGGAAAAAAATCGTTAAAAGTAAAACACTATTATTGGTTGCTCAAGGGGTCCTAGCAACTAAATTATTAATATATACTTGCGTTACTATGGAAATCAATATGAAATGTCAAAATGACATTTCAGTATTCTATATTTATTCAGTATTTCTATCAAGTACAAAAAAAAGTATTTATTAATACATAGAATTGTCAAGTTTATATGATTTGTTGAGTCACTACTATGGTATTCGATGTGTGGGTTGAGGATAATGATAATGAAGTCTACGATGTAGCAGGGTGAGATTTATTAGCAGCGTATCGGTACAATAGTATATTATAGAATGATAATACATATAATCTACTGAGGTAGTTACGAGCTAGGTACTTGGATTCGAGTGACATTTAGATAAATTATTCTTCGTTATTTATACAATAAAAAGTAATACATTAACATTAAATTCTGGTACATAATCATATTGGACTAATTATAGAGTCAGCGTTTCAAATCGAGTAGCTTGTGAAATATTATTCATTATTACCGTCGTAAGAAAATATGATACCATAAAAAATGATTATTCGGCTAATACACCGTAATGATATAATGTGCTGTGATATGATGTAATAATATACCGTATCTAATATCGCCAATCAACTTGCTGATCTAAATAAGATTTGTTTACTGGAAATTGATTCGCTGGGAATATATTATTGCAGAATAATTTGATACATTAAACAATATATATTTGATCGCTTCGATCTTTATTAGATTCAACAGAAAATTTAAAAACGTGGTTCTTTTTATCTTGTAATTATTTGTAATATATTTTTTTATTAGTTGCGTCTGAAATATTAATAAGCCGCCTCTAAGAGAGATTTTTTAAAAAAAAATCACAAACTTTGCCCTATGCCTAAATTATCAAATTTCTAGAGAATTATCATAGTCATTAACAAGCTGCAATATAAAAAAATATACCTTAGCTAGAAACTGCAATATTAAAAACTATTTTTTTGTATTTGCATTTTTCGTTTAAACGCCAAGATGAATAATTTGATAACTGTGTTTTGCAAAAAACGATTGATGACATTTGAAAAATATGCGTTTATAAATAAATAAACAAATCAATTTTGCTGTAACGATTTGGAAAATTAATATTAATAATGCGACATCACGTCTTTGGTTTGTTGTGCTACTTTAGGGTACTTGTAAAGTCCAGACGAAGATACATCAGTTTGGTGAACATTGAACATTGTCCACAAACTATTCGAAAGTTCTAATATGAATGTCCTTGTATTTTTGTTTTTTGCCTAGGATGGAATACATTGTACATATGCAGAGGTTCGTGGTCTTGACTAATAGCAAGGAGCTGCAATATTATGTCAATGTAAACTAAATTTATGTATCCCTGTATATTAAAAGGGCCGTATAAGATACGGCCCCTTCCCGTACTGCGGGATCTTGTGCGATACAGTTCCGCCACTGATTACTAGTTAAGAGCATATATAAGTGAAACGGCAAATAATTTTCAACAGTAGGTGGGACGAAATTTTGCACTCGTCGCCAATCGGAGACCGACAGGCGAGGTGTGAGCACGTAAATTTGTTTTGTGATGGCGTCCGAGGAATATATTTTAAATCGTGTAAAGATGACTAAAAACATTATGCATGTACTTGAAAAAGAAAACATGTCAATGAATATACTATGAATATTACTAATATGATAATAAACATAACATTAAATGAACGCATGTTGAATTTTTATGACAAATTATATTTCGTTCGGCACGCGTCATTTGCACAATCCGCGCATCGCCTAGTCACGACCTTTTTAGACCATGCCTCAGCTGATTTTTTTTGCTGAATTGTAAAGAGAAGACCGTTATACGTTGAATTGCATTATTAACTAAAAAAAATTGAGTTGTTTTCTTATTGAAATGGGGTAGGTATTGATATATACATATTATTTATAACACTACAACAGATGAAGAGGCCCAATGGCAGAAGTATAGTGAAACAATAATGTATTTAGGAATAGAAGGGAAATAATCACTAACATCTGAGTAACTCACATAAATATATTGTGACCTCGCCAGGTCGAACTCGGAGCTCTCGGGTGAAAGGCCTGCGCCTTAGGCGTAAAACCCACTTAACGCAGCAAGTGTGGCTCTCGCGCAAAATTTCACAAGTGGCGCGTAAATCAACGAAAATACAACGTAATCAAATACGCCAGCGCCCACTGGATTTGACGACGCATTATGAGCGCCCGCCGCATGAATCATCGTTTTTGGCTTCTCGGCGATACGAATAAAAGAAAATACAATTGAGTCCATTCATTGAACACAGCGAGCGAAATCACGCTCTGGAAGCGTCGTCGTTCGACGGGCGAGAAGTCATTATTTAATAACAGAGAACTCTTTGTTTAATTTTATTCCGTGTCCTATATTTCGCTGGTTGAATAATGTCGTCGTAAATATTAATTACAAGCCCCGAAATAATATAATATTTTTATTGCTTTGTTATGAGAGACGCTGTAATAATAATTATTTTGTGCTGCTTGGGCCGCTTATAACATAGGTGACGGGTAATGCGCGGCAAGAGA
This sequence comes from Rhyacophila brunnea, assembly GCF_057557595.1. Classification (NCBI taxonomy): domain Eukaryota; kingdom Metazoa; phylum Arthropoda; class Insecta; order Trichoptera; family Rhyacophilidae; genus Rhyacophila; species Rhyacophila brunnea. Next base: position 12,090,745 of record NW_028232893.1, on the reverse strand, counting down.
CGTGTGGTTATGGTTATGAATAAACGCTTCATACGCCGACTTCGCCCGCTCGACGCGTTCTATGGGCACTATCGCTTACGCATTTCACCACGAGAGCCGCATTCCATGCATTAAATTCTTTTTTTGATAGTATTATTTTCAGTCAATAGAAATATTTTTATAAACAGTTTGCATAATGAGTTCATATCTGACAAAGAAAAATACTACGTATTGTAAAAAATACTTGCAGTTCTATAGAAACTATCCGCGGCCAGAGGCTCTGCGGCACCCGGAGGAGCTGCGTGCCATGACTTTAGGAATCACTGATCTAGTTGTCAAACTAACGTTTTCGATCTGTGTCCTGAGTCCTGACTGTTTTATATAAGTGTTTATAAACATACCAGATTAGCGTAAAGTTAGACAGTTATGACACAATGATACACAAACGAAAAAAGAATGTTAGCCATTTGTTAACCCATTAGATATATAAATATACACCAAGTCCAAAGACCCATTGAAAAAAAATTGTGAATTTTCACAAACCCCGGGACTTAAGATATCATAAACCGACATATTACTTCTCGGGCAGCGTTATATAAAAACAATGTGTTATCAAAAAAATCTATGTAATACATTCAATAGTACGGAATAAGAAAAATAATCGAAAATAGCCTATATACTGGATTATTTGTTAGGTTAACCTAACCAAACCTAACCTAACCCAAACTATGAAATAATCCAGTATATAGGGTATTTTCAAAATGTGTTTGCCGCTGTATTCTACATAATCGACTAGAATCGTGTGTTTTTCAAATAAAAACATTGTATTAAATTACATCTTTCGTATTTTGTCACTAGATGTCGTCAATACATCTGAAGTAGTAGTAGTGCACTCCGCCCAAAGATGGCGGTGTACATTATTATAATAATTATTTGATATTTTTAGTGTATTACTTTTTTTAATGAAAAATAAATAGATAAATTAATAAATGAAACCTATGTAATCTACTCGTGAATAAAAAAATATAATTAAAACTGTAATAAAAACGCTATTTTATTACAGCATCTCAATAGAAAGTTATAGTGTAAAACCACAGAACAGATAATAAATAGAATACCAATAGGCTATTATTCAATACGCCATATGGTGAAGCAGGCTTTTGAATGTGTGAGTGTCCTACGAAAATGAAGCACGCATTATGCACGTGCAATAGTGTGTGTAATACACCAACATTAAATGAGCGTAAATGCATAAACCGAGAGCAGTTTTCAGTATTCGACTTAAACGTATTCTAGACACGTGTGTAAGTTTAACCCGGATTCATCCTTACTCGAGTCGGTTACCTGCTATCGCCTTACCCGTTGTGTATTTCAGTTCCCATTATTTCTGAGTTCCCTGTGTAAAACCAATTGCAGTGGTTATATTATTACAATTTATTGCATTTGATGTCTGTATGATATACATTTAAAATCAATAAAATACGTGTAATCCAAATTGGCATTTTTCTTGGTATATTATATTGAATCTTTGTTTTAGATCAGCGGTGCACAACCCCCGGCCCGTCATGCTATCCATCTATTGTGGCTCACGGTCTACAATATGCGAAAAATTCTTCGCATACTCTAAATAATAAAAAAATGCTTTAAAGCGTTAATTATTTTAAAATAGTGTATTTTTATGATCGTGTAGCGATCGCCCACGACTTGGTCCGCGTGAAATATGGAAATAAAAAGTATACACACTAAAGAGAGATAATATAGACTGATTTTTATTGACTGAGAGCTCTACCGACCTAACGCGATCGGCAACGGTTGAATATAGGCGCGGAGCCGTATATTCGCACCTCACATAACCACTAAACCGTTGCTATAATGTGATCACTTTAACTACTCGTGATGAATTGTTTGTTGCAAGTATATTATTTTATCGATATCGAGATTATTGTAGGAATAGTGTAGTCGTAGTCGATCAAATCAAATTTTAATTATTTTACATAATTAGTGAAATTTAAGGCGTGCACAACATGGTATTTAAAAACAAAGAAATTGTATTAAAACAGTATAATTTATATAAAACAAATAGATGCAGTATTAAATAATTAAACAGTAGAAAGTGTAAAAAATTAATAAAAAAAATAGATACAAGTAAACACCGATTGAGCTAATGTACACCTTATTTAAATAAATATATAAAATAATATCCACCTATAAATACCCATCCTCACGTAGATGGAAGGTGTCATCATCTGAAGCGATTTGGTTCATTTGAGTTATTGTTCAAAATGGCATTACCAATGGCAGGACAGTTCAGCACCATGAGATTATAAGTTAAATCAATAGTGCAAATATTTTTAGTAAAATTGGACAAAATAGCACTACCAGCTTGTGACAGATACACATTTAAAAGTAATTATTATTGTAAATGTTTAATGGCCCATACATCCACCACTATGTACCATCCAGTAGGAACTGTCAAAATGGGACCATCCAATGATGCAACAGCTGTTGTCAGCTCAACACTTAAAGTCAATCGTATCAGAGGCTTAAGAGTGGCTGATGCAAGTATTGTGCCAGAAATCGTTAGCGGAAACCCCAATGCACATGTATCATGATAGGAGAAAAAACAGATATGATCAAATACGATTGGAAGCATAAAGCGGGTGATCAAGGTTGTTGTCTATAACGAGGTTTATTTAGAACCCAATGTTTAGTATAATATACCATTTGAAGTTATCATTTATTTATCACTGTATATTTGTACAACTTATTGTATATATCTCAGGCACTATACTTTGGAACCCATTCTACTTACATTATAAACGACCTTCATCTACCAAGTAATTTTTTTTAAAATTCTAGATAATAATAATAATATGACATTCTTTGACATGTTTTAATATTTTATTGTATTATGTGTTTGGTTCCAAACCATAGATAGCGATCAATGTCTTAAAACATAAAATAAATGGTAGTGATTAATAATTTACAAATAATATGTAAAAAAGATACAATTAAAAATAAATAAAGAGCTAATATTTATTTAAAAAAAAATTAACTAGTTAATTAACAGTGATGAGTAGTTTATTGTCTACTACTAAACGCAACCATAAAATCGACGGGGAATATTCGAATCATTATAGATTGGCACCATGGTTACAGCAAACCCGATTCGTAGTCGTATTGATATGTTTGCTAGCATTGAAACAGGAATTGTAGAAAATAAACCAATACACCTGAGAATCGCACACGGTGCCACATTAGAATGATTCCAATAAAGCATTATAGGTGAGTATTTTTTGGATGGAAATATCTACATATCGTCGCTTAAGAAACAACACCGCGGAAGACAATTAATTAAAATTTTCAGGGGAAACAAAAAACGTCTCAAAAAAAATTTTTTTTTTGGTTAAGTTAAAAAAATGTTTCTTTTAACTAAACACTAAAAAATAAGGACATGTCCCACTGAGGCGGACGAAACCGGTCCTAATATATTAATTAAAAGTGGAATAAGTACTATAAAAAAATGCGTTTTATTAAATAAAAACAACAATACAATGCAGTTCCACCATGAATTGACAGTTAACAAAATAAAAGAAATTATAATATAAATAACAAAAGATGGTGGTCAGTCTGCCACTTGACCTAAGTACAAGTCTCAGAACCCACCCACTCTAGGTATTAAAAAATAATAAATACCAAATCACAAAGACCAAGGGCAAAGCAAAAAAGATAAATTGCTACTCGAGGGAACTGCATCAATCATTCAATAGCCGAGACCCTGAGCACCTGTGCTGCACGCAGCCACAGAAGAAACACATAACCAGCCTACCGAGAGGCGAAGACGACAGCAGCTGAAGCAACGACGAAGAGGGTTCCCTACCCAACTGCGTAGGTGCGGAAGTCGATCGGAATCAACGGACGAATGAAGAATACGTCAAGCATATAACCTAAACCACGAGATAAACAACCCCAGACCATAAATTGGGCCTCGGACTGGTCGCCAAGCCACCGAGGCTCAATAAACTCAGAAGTGGTTTAAAAAACCCACAAGGCACCAGCTCCGATTCACACTCGATATAACGGGGATGGCTAGCCATTAGTCGGCGCCCCATAAATTTATGCCATTATCCTAAGTAAGTAAGAATAAGTGTCCCACGATTAATTGCATACGTACAACTTACATGTAACCAGTCTACGTTAGCAACCATTACCAGTATTACCACATTAGCTCTGCTTAATTTCTGCGTACGTGAAGAAATCGCATCTGCGCAATTTTAAGGTAGTCAGGGTTATGTAGTGTTTTTTTTATTACCATTTTATAATGACAATCATAGTTTGCTTTCCATATTTGATAAAGGTGCGTGGGCCATATGGTGATTAGCTTCGTATATCATAATATATTACGCAAAATATATTTTTTTTTACTTTAGGATATTGGCCTGAGATAGTGATTAGAAAAAAATAATGAGTGTGCATAAAACGTATATTTTATTGCAAATATGCACAGTTACAGTCGTGGTCAATTGTTTTTTTTTTTTTTAAGTGAAACTTCTTTGCCACAGACAATCATTAGGCGTAGTGTTTTCCTCTATGCGTTCAAGCCAATGACATTAATATGGAGAAGCACTCACTTTTTTATCGGGTCTGACGAATGGCATAATCTGTTCTAACGCCATTACAATAAAGGTGATATTGCTATAAATTCCCGATGCGTGATATCGCATAATGGAATTTGTCACATGACGTCTACCTATACATGTGAGAATGTCGCTATGCGCGAATTTACTTGGTAGCTACTGTATTGAGTGCGTTGTCCATTAATAATGTCGTTGCTTCAGGCGTACCTTGCCGGTTGGCTTCTACCGTGTCCGGATATTTGTACATGCATACCATAGAGGTATGAAATAAAAAGAGGGGCAAGAAATCGGCTTTCTCATACAAGTTAATGAAGCAAGCCAACAATAGTCGACAACTTATGTCACCTATTACAAATGTTAACGTGGAAATTTTGCCACAAATTGATTACCAGCCCGCCTCACCATACTAACTGCTTCACCATACTTTCATATAACCTGCCGCCCATAGGTGCGTGCATACGTACAAATTTCCGCATTACACTTTACCGTGAAATGTTGTATCGGAAATATAAAGTCGTATATTAAAAACCGTTCAACCTCTTTGGATATTATAGTAATGAGATAAAATTCATATCTAAATAAAACACGGTTCTTGTCGTTTTACAGGAAGGCCAGCGGCAAACAAATTTTAAAAATACACTTAGTCGACGTATTGAATTATTTGTTTTGTTAGGTTAGGTTAGGTTAGGTTAGTTCGGCTTCCCGTAAACCGACTTGTACCGAAAACACGTAATAAAAACTACCGAAATAAAAGGAAATGGCAGTAGAAAATACGCAAGTAAGTAATTAAATTAGAAAACGTATCTGTCACTGAATCAACACCAATCCTATAATTATCCCCAATTTGTTGTTTCCCATTTTTTGTCGTTTTCACAACTACATTATGTGGATAAGATTAAATAATTACACAAAATTGACTTTCATTGTTGTTTATTATTTGATTGTTCAAAATCAAATACGACTAACTTTGCAACGTCAACTCAGTGAGTTTTGCTGCAGTGATCTGTTTTATCGACAGCGAGTTTTAGTTATCTTTTTCATCGATAGATGTTACTAAGCCATCCATTGCATTCCCCGTACCACTGTCAGTGAAGGGTGCGTTATTAGACGTATCTGCCACTGAATAAACCCTACGCCTATAGTTATCTGAAATAATTTTGAAAATATCAGCGTTTTAAATTACTTTCAATTTCGTAATAGTCTCGCCGATCATGGCATCCCATACGCACCGCAAAGAAAGTCCTACGTCAAAAGGTTTGACACCAAGGTACATTTTATTAAAAAAAATATATAAATAAGATTGTTAAAAATATACGTTACGTCGCAAATAAGCTGTATTGCCGCAAGGTGCATTATTCAATTAATTTTCAACTTTTACAGACAAGGTAAAAAAATTATCTCACACATTTTTTTATTATTTAGTGAAATGATAAAATAAAAAATGGCGTCTTGTTTGATTTACTTAAAATGAGTTAATACGTAAATCGATCGACATTTTATCTTCCCTTTCATCGAACTTATTTTTTTTACAATTATGTCACTGATAATAAAAATAGAAAGAAAGTGTTATGTGATATATCAAATTTCTAAGAAGCGCTTGCTATCCACACACTAATAGCAAATACGTGTCACTTCTATCGCGGATAGAGCGGAGGCCACGCACAAGCGGTTCTCAAATATTTACATGTCGCTTTAAACAAATATTGAGAATATCTTATTTAAAAATTTCAAACCTCAGAACCAAATCAGGGAGGTTACTTTTAGCTTTTCAATCAAAAGTCTACATATCAGAAAAAGTAGGGCTTGAAATGGAATAAAGCGCACCGGAGCGACGTTCCTGTTCATGAAATCCTTGAAATTAGCATATCTGTTTCGTGGAAAAATTAATTTGACCATCTGAATTAGATGGCCATAATATAAGACACCTGTTTTTATAATATCTATAATATAAAAACAAATATTTGTTTCAGAACATTATTGAGCGCTCTGGTTGGTAAAATTTTCCATTTCTAGAGCTGAGAAAAAGACTAACTTAATATTTTTTTCTGCGCGCTTACTTCAGTTAAAAACTTTTTTTTGTAGATTGATTACTATTTGAAAATCAAATACCGAGTTCGGAATAGTGAAAGAAAACTACTAAGGTATACATATTTAAGTAAATTAAAATGTAAATATGTATGTATGTGTATTTTTTATAACACTACAACAGGCCATGAGGCTCAATGATAGTAATGTAGTGAAACAGTAGTATATTTAGTAATAAAAGAGAAATAATCACAAACACGCGCCTTACGTACTGGACTATGAAGGCCGCTTTTTAACGAGTGCAGAATTGAAATAAAAGGAATCTGCTCGATAGTAATAAATGACGAAATGTCGGTGTAATTTGCAATTTTTTAATCGTTTGAAGAAATTTGTCAAAAGCATATTATTCTATCATTGAAATCGTGCGTTGGCACTGAATTAATAATATTTTTTCGAACAGCATGCGTCGCAAATGTTGAATAACAATGAATACGCAGAACTTCTTGGTCCTTTCCCATTCGATTGAGAACTTTAACATATTATGTCACCCGGTCAGTCTAATGGTACGTTTACATTTGACACTAATATCGTCATATTTATGTATGACACCATATTCACCAAGTGTAAACAGTAAATATATTTGTACCAGCCACTTATTTTGCGTGTGTCGACACTCACCTGTCACTTGTTCAATCTACTTATATACGCAAATGTAAACACCGCGTATTCGACAATTCCGAACTTGCCGCGATATATCACCGAAGTTGGACTACCGTCTACTTTTATATCAAGTACCTGACACATTATTCGTAGTTTGACAGGTACCTAGTGAATTGCATAGGTATATTTCTAAAACAACGGACAATCAATTATCATAGGTACACCATGAATGTATGCCCAACGTCTACGTTAATAAATGTACCTACTGTAGCGATCTGTCAAAAATCATAGACAGTGAGAAATAAATCGGATGTGCCGTGTTCTATGGATTTTGTTCGAAAATAAAATATCGCTTGTTCTCGGCACATACGATTAATTCTGATGCACTCTGTGAAGAAAAAATGCGCTTCAAATAGTATTACCTAATTCATTTTGGCCCACACCTGCACTTGTATTACGATAATATTATATTGAATATGCATGAATATGCAATGACGATCAAGTGCTAGATATCGCAATGTTACTGTTAATCGTTCTTCTACACTTTATTGCATTTCTGAATTGTGTGTCTTGTTTTTTGGCAAAAGGTCCAATCTTGCAAACTAAGGTTCACAAATTGAGTTCGATCTTCGATTTTAAACTCTGATATTAAACGGAAAGCACCTAATTCTTCTCGTCGCTGAATCCATTCCCGCACCCATCTAGACCATTTTTTCCTCCTTTTTGTTGCCAAAAGACTTAAAATAATAACACTCGCTGCTTTCTTTTTTAACATTCCCATATTGACAACTGACATAACGTTTTTGAGAAGTATACAAAATAAGTGTCCGAATAAATTACAATACCATATGTAAACACCACATATATTTATTCCAATGTTGCTATTGAATAAAGTGTCGAGACTTTATTTCAACGAGAAGTATACCAGAATTTTATGTCAGATCCATGCAGGTGTAAACAGTAAGTGAAATTTTATGTCAGACACATAAAATAAGTATAACAGTATAAGTGTCAGATGTAAACGTACCATAAGGAATTTTGAGATTGCGTCTATACAGCCAGATCTCGAAAGCTACAACTCTCCGTGCCATCTCTCCTTCAACAAGCTGTTGATCGAAGATTAATCGAAGCTCTCTGCATGTAACAATGTATTTCCCACTATTGAAAAATTTAGGGTATCATTCAAATGATCCCTAATCGTTACTGTAATAAAATAATTGGTGGTAATAATAACATGTAAATTATGTATGGAGAATAAACTTGTGTGAAATTATATGACTATAAATTTAAACCAAACAACTCATTCTAACACTTCAGTACTTACTAAAAAATATATAATTTCACAGAGCATATTATCTACTGTAGATAGGTTCATACCTATTTATTATTATTGTTTACCTGGTGGTAGACATTCTCTAGGATTTTTAGCTGATGTTGACGCCAACAACATTATCCATTTTTCACGCGAACTCATTATTTCCTTATAAACTTAAAAATGAAAAACTATAAAAAATATAGTTCCCACACCAATAATACTAAATTACAAAAATATGGGTCTTTCATATGTAAGTAGCTGCTATATTTCGTGAAATTGACACTCAATAATTATCCAATATCAGTAACCATAGATTAAAAGTGAAAAAGTTCTTAGAGGCATACAACGATATGTGGATATGATGTCATTGGAAAAATAAATAATTAGAGGCATATAATAGAGGCACATAGTGTTATATGCCCCGGAATGTAAATGGATATAGTGTTGTTTCATACACTACTATTTCTGTTAATATACCGAATTGGAGATACTGTTATATACCCCTAGATAGAGGAAAAAAACTTAGGTATTCCTGTGTTGAAGTCATTTTTGGCAAAAATAGACATGATGTCCTATGCCCCCCGGGTAAAGATTAAGATCAGAATCATAGTAATAGAAACAGAGAGATATCGTTGTTAATTTTCTACACACACGTATCTCAATTTTTGTCAGTTTTGAGTTGTTTGATGAAATGAATTCAGAATTTCAATATGCAAATATTCCACTAACATGTATCACAATAAAAGGCTTTTATAAACATTATAAACTCGTATCTTGAGTTACGCGTTAGTAAGTACACAGAATACTGAACTCCGACAGATGATTATAGTGAAGTTCTTTCTCGTAAGTCAAGATACGTGTTTACTGCAGTGATATTGTGGAACGATTCACAGTAAAGTAGCAACGCATTCTCGTAGCTCAGACAATATTATGATCGTTCGAAAGGATAGTGCGATAGATTGAAGAGATATAACATTTTTTCATCCTAAACACTAAATGGATATTTCATAGAAGAAAATTTATTTCTGAATAAAAACTGAGAGAATGAAGATGTTATTTGCCTCTCCTGAAAAGTTGTGTTTTTTGAGATACATGTTTGTAGAAAATTATCGACGATACACTATTTCATTTTTTTTAAATCTTTATTCAAGGTTAATATTTACGAGACTAGTGTCGCAGGCGAATTTTATTTTTATCGACTTGATCTTCGAAAACGACGGTGAACGGTGAAAACCATGGATATACCCAACTCGACTGGATCCTGCGAATTGCCGGGGGCAATGTCTTCTCTCATATTGGCTGGCTTCAGCACACTTCTGGCCGCCCGATGTGAGCTGAATGATGACGCATCATGGCCGCCGGACTACACCGAGAAACTTCTTAATGGAGGTAGGATCTTTCTTACCATTTAAAGTTGTAATTCATCTATGAGGTAAAGCTCGTAATATAGGTAGACTACAACGGTGTTGGATTGATGTAATTAATAATTTCGAAAGTCATAATGGAAAGTAACACAGAAATAATGACAAGAAACTGCGATTAGTTTGAAATTAGTGAACGAAAAATCATGATTGAAGAAGCTTCATATCGCGCAGTCGGCATGAGAAGCGTATATACATAACCATAATCACACGCCTCTTGCCGCGCATTACTTCTCACATATGTAAAAAGCGGCGCCGATCAAATTTGAGTCGTATATGTAGTTCCTATATACGATAAGTCCACTTTTGGTCAAAATTGAGATAATGATGACATTTTTTTCTACCGCCAGCGCTCCACAATTTGGTTCAGTTGATCGGTTCCTAAAGGCTATAAATTCATATGAAAAGGGAGTTTCAAAATCACGATGAATTCCTATCGGCGATAAATTCACGGTGCGGTTTGTTCCAAAGGCCGATAAGTCCATGCGACCTTGTAGACAGCCAATTAGCATCGAGCATTTGTTAACATTAACATGGCCGTTGTAGCAGTTCGCGTTATCAAAAGTGTCTCAAGTTTTTAGTAGAAATACAACGAAATAATGTCTGATCTTACCCAGAATGTTGCTAAAGTGGAAGGAAATACATCAAGGAAACGATTCATCAATTAGGAATTATGAAAAAGAACGTGGATCATCGGGAAAGGTATTTAAAATACGACTATTTTGCATTAAATGTTGGCAAATACTGGGCGATTGAGAATTTCTCTCGAATTAAACAATTGTTTTTATTTTAGTTATTTCCGTACTTTTTTGTAATTGTTCTACCTGCACAAAATAAAATCTGTGTGAATGTAAACTTCCCTCGTTTCAAATAATGGTTTTTTAATAAGATTTTTTTATAACATTTTTTTCTGTTAAAAATTACTCGGACTACGTTTATTTAAAAAAAATTATTGTGATTACATTATTGATAGTAAATAAGTGTCAATATTATACATAATAGGTACATTTGTATAAAAGTGCATGTTGTTTTTTCAATGTATGCTTGATCCAGTGCAAGGGCCCAATGGGTTGGGCGAATGGCAAACAACCATTCCTCGAAAAAAAAGGTCTGTTAATATAACCTTCACTCTGTGGAGGTTCATATGCTCTGCTTAGAAGCGAAAACGGTAATTACATTTGTGTATCTTTTTCTACTATCACTTACCTGAAAAATCTTTTAAAGTTACCTAACCATGTTAATATTTTTTTGATTTTATTTTAATAATCATTTGTCTATTAGATGAAGAGAAGACAAAACTTATGTTCGAATCATTCTAATGTATAAGGTTTTATGATAATAAATAAATTTAAAAAAAAATACGATTTTTATTTTACTGAAGAAAATTTTAGTTAAATTGTTAGGTACATGTTCAAACACACGCGTTAACATAATTTTACTTCCTACTTTAATTATAGATTGTCAATTTATGGCTACGGCCGTATGTTGTAGCTTAACCACTGGGGAATGCCAAAAGAAATGGCGTATTTCAAAAAAACACTACCTTATTCTTAGGTTAATAATTATTATAAAGCAATCATTATTCGTAGGATGTTTATCACACTTGAATGGTCAAAGACATAGCTTATAATAAGTATCTTTAGAATTATTTTCAAATGTGTTAATCTTGCCGATTTTTTGAATAATAAAATGCCTAATTCTTGTCAAATTTGGGATCACAGAGATTATCAATACAATTTTTTATCGTGAATATTTTACTAAAATTATCTCGTCATAAATTATACTAATGGTTTTATAAATGCGTATAAAAATTAATAAATGAAAAAATCTTAACACCACTGCACATTCATGTACCGAAATATGACTATATTCTAAAACATTAGAGCGAGAGGTTTAAAAGAATACTATTTTATGTAACAAAAATACTTTATGCAGTCATAAAATGTTTAAAATAAATATAAAGGATAACAAGGCTTCAAAATTATATAAATAGATTATCTACAACGTTTAAGGAGTGTCCAGGATCATGGTTTGAAAATACAATAAAAACTCAATTTTGACCTACGACGAGCATGTCCCCCCTTAAGTTAAAGGAATGCATTTTGTCAAAATGTATAGGTACTCAAAAAACTTCAGCACACATTTAATGTAAAATTTTGATTTGTAGTACCTTTGAACATGTTGCTGGTTGTACCTGTGGACGCGTCCAAAGGTACAACATGCATAGATTTATTGATATTTACATGATTTTAAGCTAATAAAAGCATATTTTTTAGATAATTAGTTATTAATGTTACAACCAGTGGCGGCCGGTGATAATAAAATTAGGGAGTGCAAATAAAGACATGCATTTTTATTTTCATGGTATTGAAAAAAAAACGGCAATAGCCTTCGTGGTGGAGGTAGGCGTATGCTAAACGACGCTTACATTTACGAACAGCATTTATTTGTTGTCAAAGTTACAAAGTTCAAGCCTCTGGTATGATAAGTATGATGCAAAAGGCAATAGGTACACACATTCTTCGATTTTTATTGTACCTAATTACACTTCATATGTGCTGACATAGTTACCATGTTTGTCACTCGTAACTTCCGTAAATCGTAACTGATGTAAGTATTTTAGACGTGTGTCATTGAGAAAAAGCCGTAAATTCCTCATTTGTCATCCCACATCATTCTCATATGCGCGTTGTAACATTTTTATAAATACTGGGCATGGATCATTAATTTTCCAACGGGATATCACTTGTATTAAAAATTTGCCACTTTTGTACACCTCCACTCCAAAATTGCACTCCAAATGGGACTGATTTGAAAGACATTCAACATCAAAAATAATAGTAAGTATAAGTAGGTATATTGTATGTATTATGTTACTGACTTACTTTTCTGTAGAATTATTTATATTAAAATTATTTAGTGTTTAATTTTGAAATGTAAAATAATTATAAAATCGTATTTGTATGGTGAGATGGCTCTACCTAACTTAATTATCACAATATTACTATAATCGATATGTTGATTGATTCAATATTAATATGGCGCATCAAACAACAGAGCATTTACCTCATAACGTCATAACGTATGAAATTATAATATACCTAGTATTTTAAAATACTGCGCGGGAACCTTTTACCTACTTCATACGTACAATAATATTATTATAAACGCGCCAGTAAAACGCGACATCTATCGGTTATACTTAAAGCACTAGGAGGGAGGACATTGCTCAAAGCAAGGTAAAAATTGTACGTTCAGTGAGGTTACATTTCGGCAGCATGCAAAAAAATCGTCTACGGTCGGGCACTCGACATTCAAATTCGAACATTCAACAAATCCTATGAAAAACGTACATGTATGCATACACATCTCCAGCTCAGCGGCTGGTTAAAAATACGCCAGAAATAAGTACGTGGATGCGCTTAGCGGACGGGCGACAAATTAAAGATATTTTACAATAATTAATTATTACAATAAATGTAGTTATTTTTTGAATACGTACATATTATTACATAATAATTTGGGAGATCAGTGCACATTTGCTCCTATACAAGAGCCGTCCCTAGTTACAACCATCTTTGGTATGTCCATTTTACACATTTTTTAACAGATTAATTTAATTTGATGAAAAAAAATATCTTATTAACCGATGGACAAGTTCCCGGTTTTCGATTATTTGTCAATAAATCAAAACTCTGCACCAAATATGTTTTTATTTTGCAATTATAAGCCCAAATCACTTTTATTGATGACCTCTAAAACATTGCATAATATTGTATATTTGACGATTTGGAAATAAAAAAACGAAAAATTGTCCACAGGTACAACACCTTCCCCTATTTGTGCTGCCGCTGCAATACGGATCATTTTGCGACTAGTCATTAACTAGCAATTTATAAAACAATCCCACGATTTTCAGGCCTCCAGGTGTTTGATTTTATTGTGGTTGGCGCAGGATCCTCCGGATCGGTCATAGCAAACAGACTGACGGAAATTCCAAGCTGGAACGTCCTGCTGGTGGAAGCCGGTGGAAATCCAAAAGCTGAAAGCGAGGTAAGATAAATCTCATAATAAATAAAAGATCTTAAAATGGTTAGCGATTACATCTATTAGGTGTACCTATATCCATGTTAGCTGGAAGGGAAGAGTTGGTCAGCCTGCCATTGTGCCTAGGGTTGAACTTCTTTAGCATATTTAAAAAATAATGTTACATTTTTAAATCTTATGAGTAAAGTTATTCGTCAATTATATTTTTTTCAAAAAACATGATCGATCCTAAGAAGATCATGTGAGCCTCCATAGAGTAGAGAACATCATTTTTATTAGCTCGTTTTCTTCTTTGTCCGGTGGTTGTTTGTCCAGTACAAATCTTGCAATCGATTTTTAACTAACTTGCCTTCCCGACTAGCTAGACATTTGAAACTTTCAGAATATATCAGAACACGATGCCAATGCATTCTTCTTCAGTTAATTCTGTTTTGTATGGAAAGTTATTTCAGAAAAATCCGTAAAAAGAAAAGACTATTATTGGTTGCTAAGGGGTTGGTCCAACCAACTAAATTATTAATATATACGTGCGTTACTATGGAAATCAAAATGACATTTCAGTATTCTATATTTATTTGTTTGTTTCTTTTTTATTTACTTCATAATAAGTACAAGTTTGAACATATTGAGCATAATAATTCAACAGAAAATTTAAAAACGTTGTACATGAAAAGTTCTTTTTATCTTGTAATTATTTTTAAATTAAGGTATTAACCAATAAAAGGTACTAATATTGATTAAAATACGGTAAAAAACAATGTTGTTAAAAAAATAACAGTATACCAACTTGAATCATTTTCTAGGTGCCAGCTTTGTTTCCGTTCGCTTTCGATACCGATATGGATTGGAAGTATAAGGCCGAAAAAGATCCAGGATTCTGTTTGATAATGGAAGACCGTCAGTGCCGCTGGCCAAGAGGGAAAGCCTTGGGAGGAACCAGCGCGATCAACGCAATGCTGTATGTGAGAGGAAACCCGAGAGACTACGACGAATGGGAGAGGAAAGGTAACACTGGGTGGGGGTACAAGAATGTTCTTCAGTACTTCAAAAAGAGCGAGAATTTAGAAGATCCGAACATTCTAGCGAACGAAAACTATCCACAATCACACGGAGTTGGTGGATATTTAAATGTGGGGGCATTTAACGATACAGGATTGTGGGGAGACAAGATACTAGCAGCGGTTAAAGAACTTGGGCATGATAATATTGTCGATATAAATTCCGGTGAGAATTACTTAGGATTCACAAAAGTTCAAGGAACTTTAGTAAATGGCCAACGTATGTCATCTGCAAGGGCGTTTCTTTCACCAATAAAAAAACGGAGAAATCTTTTCGTTTTGAAAAATGCATTAGTAACAAAAATAAACATTGATGAGAAGAATAAAAAAGCCGTCGGGGTTGTCGTTCAATTGGTAAACGGTCAATCCGTGGAGATAAAAGCAAAGAAAGAAATAATAGTCTCAGGCGGTGCTGTCAACTCTCCCCAATTGTTAATGTTATCAGGCATTGGACCCTCACAACATTTAACAGACATGGGAATAAAAACAATCGCTGATTTACCAGTGGGAGAAAATTTGCAAGATCACTTAAACATTAGATTATTTTTTACATTTAACAAAGGAAGAGCTCAAGCGGAAAGCGACAAAGACACTGCGTTGAGTTTAGCAACATATTTAACACAGCGTAGAGGAAGACTCTCATCCATTGGAGAATTTAATACTATAGGATTTATAAATACAAACAAAGATTCACCATATCCGGACATACAGTACCTCTTATATGTTAGACCACCCACAAATGGAACTGTTATTAATATCAGTGAAGAGTTCCGACGTTCAAATGCGTTCCTGTATACGAACGCCAACGTTTTTGTACCGATGGTCTGCCTGCTACAACCGAAGTCCAAGGGCAAAATTTTATAAAATAGCACGAATCCACTCGACAGTCCGCGCATATTTCCCAATTACTTCCATGAAAATGAAGATGTGGAAACATTATTGAGAGGAATTCAAGAAATAATAAAAATAGAGAATACATCAGCATTAAAAAACGATAATATAAAACTTGAAGAAATAGTATTACCGGAGTGTAGCAAATACACATTTAAAAGTAGAGAATACTGGACGTGTTATATGGCCCATACATCGACGAGTACGTGTCATCCAGCAGGATCTGTCAAAATGGGACCGTCTGATGATGTAACAGCTGTTGTCAGTCCAACTCTGAAAGTTATCGGAATCAAAGGTTTAAGAGTGGCTGATGCAAGTATTATGCCAGAGATTGTAAGCGGAAACACCAACGCGCCGTGCATTATGATCGGAGAAAAGGCTGCCGATATGATCAAAGATGATTGGCAGAATGAAGCAGATGACGACATTTTTGATATGTAATTAGAATTATTTTGAGCATACAATATAATTTTGTTGAATATTCTCGGAAAATGTAATTTATTTTTGTATACAGATTAGCTAAAAATGTATTCAAGTTCGAAACGGGTTATGATTTTTGCAAAAAAATATATAATATAGTTTGGAGTGAAACGTGTGTGGAGGTGAGATGAAATTAGCGCAGTATGAAGACTGGTGATTGCTGGTGGAGATAGCGAGTTGTTTTCCGAATTGACAAGTACAGTTTAGCCATTAATATAAGATAAAAACAAGTGACATATATAGCCCAAGGCTTGGCGATACTCGGTGACTGTAGTGGAGTGACTGCTATACGATCAAAATAAAAACAGAGTGAGATTTTCATTTAATCGTGATATTCTTTTTATTGAATAATGCTGACACTGAGTATCCCATGCTGCCGGTGAGAAATACTTTTTAACATAATAAATATCACTGAGAAAAAATGCAATAAAATATAATAATAATGGATGTGTTGTTTAAATTTATTTAACATATGAGCTATGTTATGTCTTGTCTATCTTCTTTGTCTTATCGTGCGTATACCTGCAACGGAAACTAACCGTCCACATGGACACCCTATAACTCGCTGCATAGATGAACTTAAAGTTCAGTATTTGTACATGGCAGCAAAGAACTAGGGACCGATAAGAGTGGAAGGAGCTAGTAGTAGAGCTCATCTAGCAGTGGATCGACCCCGGGTGATAATGACCGACTCAAGTGTAAAATTAAACGTTCGGTAATCAACATTGAAATAGATAAACCATCCAAACTTACCAATACAGTCCACTGCTTCCCTTCGAAATAGTTTCTTCTATATATACTTATAAAGAATTAAGTGGGCCTATTTCGTATAAATATTCAAAACAAATTAATAAATGCAATAAGTTTAATTAGTAAAATGCTGAAAATGCAACTAGCTGAGTAAGTTACTATAAAAAATATATAGCTACGTAGCTATTTATCTATTTTTGTAACATTTTTTTTATTAGTTGCGTCTGAAATATTACTACGCCGCCTCAGAAACAGATTATTTAAAAAAAAAATCACAAATTTTGCCCAATGCCTAAATTATCAAATTTCTAGAGAATTATCCCAGTCATTAACAAGCTGCAATATAAAAAATATATCTTAGCTAGAAACTGCAATATTAAAAACTATTTTTTTGTATTTGCCTTTTTCGTTTAAACGCCAAGCTGAATATTTTGATAACTGTGTTTCGCAAAAAAGGATTGATGACAATAATTTGGTCGCGATTAAAATCTATGATACTTGAAAAATATGCGTTTATAAATAAATAAACAAATCAATTTTGCAATAATGACTGTTGCCAATTCACTATAATTATAATATATGTACTATATTAATTTTACTACAATCACAGTGTATGTACCTACTACCAATTGAGTCATGAGAATATAAATTACATACAAATCTACAGGTATTTTATCAAGTCGATAGCTGTTTTGGCTGCAATACCATTATCAAGACTACAATAACAAAGGAGTTGTATATGATTAATTACAACACTCATAGAATGAGACGGGATGAACTCTTATTCACTATAACCATTCAAGAAATACTAGACAAGTCGTTTATTGGTGTTATATCCGAAATAGCTATGGAGTTAAAAAAGAGGTGTGGAACTGAATATAATTTATATTATCATTTTGTATGTGTATGAGATGCAATAATTATTATGAATTCAACTACATTCGACGATGGCAACCGTAACAATAATCAAATTAGCCCCGCCCCACCTACCCAAACAATACACTTTCTCACATGTTCACAGGCTAGTACTCAACAGCATTTAAGTGAGTACATCAGTTGACGCATGGTCTAAAAAGATCATGACTAGGCGATGCGCGGATTGTGTAAATGACGCGAGCCGAACGAAGTGTAATTTGTCATAAAAATTCAACACACGTCCATTTAATGTTATGTTATTGTTATATTAGTAATAATAATGGTATACCTATTCATTGACATGTTTACTTTTTCAAGTACATGGGTAACGTTTTTTAGTCATCTTTGACGTGCTTACAGCTCGACTATCGGTCTCCGATTGGCGACGAGTGAAAAATTTCGTCCCACCTACTGTTGAAAATTATTCGCCGTTTTACTTATGTATGCTCTTAACTAGTAATCAGTGGCGGAACTGTATCGCACACAATCCCGCAATACGGGAATGGGCCGTGTCTTAAGCGTCAATTACATTGAGCTACTTTACGAGCTGTTTGTTGGCGAATTTAATAGCGGGCGATTCAGCTACTGCGATTATGATGATGACACACAAAACTTTCCATTCGCTGAGAAGCCACAAGCCAGCGACTATTTTGACAGAACGTAGTTCGTTTTTTTACCGGGAGGTTGCTACTGCGCTCTACTGCGCAGACGCAGTAAGCCCCACACGCCGGCGTGTAGCGTGTAAAGTTGACCGGCTTTCAACTTTTCTCGGTAGTGTTTACAATTTGCTTGTTAGCTTGCTCGGTGATTACACTTGGGGGACTTTATAGGCAGATTGTAAATTCGCCAACAAACAGCTCGTAAAGTAGCTCAATGTAATTGACGCTTTATATATCCCTTTTAATATACAGAGATACATACATTTAGTTTACACTGACAAAATATTGCAGCTTCTTGCTTTTAGTCATGACCAAGAAAGTCTGCATATGAACAATATCTTCCAAAATCAAAATAGAAAAACAAAACAATACAAGACAAAAAGAACTTTTTATACTTACCACATTTTTAAATTTTCTGTTGAATCATACAAACTTGACAATTCTATGTATTATTAATTTAGGACAGATGAGGCAATTGTCAACAAATCATTTTTTTACTATTTTGCAACAAACAAAATAAATATAGAATACTGAAATGTCATTTTGATTTCCATAGTAATGCACGTCAATATTAATATTTTAGTTGCTAGTCCACCGTCTTAGCAACCAATAATAGTGGATTGGATTACGGACTACTTCCGAAATAACTTTTCATACAAAACAGAATTAAGTACCTAACTGAAAATGAAATCAATTCTGCTTAAAGATGGCTAAAAGTATTAAAAGAATGCATTGGCATCGTGTTCTGATATATTCTAAAAGTTTCAAATGTCTAGCTAGTCGGGAAGTTAGTTAAAAATCGATTGCAAGATTTGCACTAGACAAACAACCACCGGACAAACAAGAATACGAGCTAATAAAAACGTTGTAAAAAATATAAATTATTTAAAATTAAATTTTAATAGTATGTGCTAACCTTCTTGAATATTAGAAATTAGAAATACTACTATATAAAGGCATTAACTCATTACACTGATTATCGTACGTATATGACTTTTAGTGACGTACCTGTCATGGCGGCAACGCACTCAAGATGCGTATTTAAATAATATAATGGCTCTCTTTTTAAATGGGACTCCTTTTTTTCGCAATAAACTAACAAAAATACTAATAAAAAATCTAACATCACTCCTGATCGTTTTGACATAGTTTTATAAGAAAAAGCTTCAAATAACGTAAATTCATAGATCCGTACACCAACGAAAAATGAAATGATAAATTGGGGCGTTCCTCATTTGAAAACGGTAGTTCGATTAACTGGCGGGGATTGTTAGTTCAAGGTTTTAACACGTGGACAAGACGTTCTTGTTCGACAGTAAAAGAAGAGAGACAGAAGTAATTGATTAAGTGCCGCACGCCTCATATAAACAGCGTCGACAACGCCAAGAATAAAATATGGCTACTGTACATCGTTATATTAACTTTGTCAAATTATATACTATATCAATGACTACTAATATTTCTACGGCATGTATGTACTATGTTCCAAGGATAGGGTTATTTTCTTCGAGAACTTGCTTAAAACTCGTAGAATTTTTACAAAATGGGTTATTATATTTATTAAAATAGGGGTTCTAGTACGCACAACCTTTTCCCCTTTTTTGAGTTCGCAGTCCTGAAGAGTCTCTAAACAGTTTGTGCTAATATTAAGGGGGTAAATTTACTATTATAAATATTTCAAAAACAAATCAAAATACGCTAACTCAATGAAAATTCTAGGTGCCAGGATTGTTGCACATGTGCACTGAATACACCTGCGAATCGCACAAGGTGCCATAGTTGAATGATTCGAGTAAAGCATTATAGGTGAGTATATTTGGATAGAAATATATGGCACCCACAAAGGGTTGGGGCTGGCAGGGCTCTAGCCTGGGGGCACGGCCTTACGATGGGCCCGGCGTGAAGAGTCGACCAGATACACGTTTTACAAATTTTCTCTAATAGTTAAAAAAGTCGCCTGCGGTGCTATTTTCTTTCTTTAATGTTATTATTTAAAATTATGTGGTTGTACAATACAATTTTTAATTGTGTATAACTCTATAATTCAAATGGATGTATTAAAATATACAAAAAAACACTAAATATATACAATAATTTTACCGCGTACACTATTTGGAAAACGCTACTGCAGAGCGTCAAACTGCCATTATCTTAAGCGATAGGTGGGGGGCCCGCATCAGGATGATATATGATCTACATATTACACTCAACCATACTCATCTTCACGTAAGTGGAATAAATCAAATCATAATAGTTTAGGTATGCTCCGGACGATCCGATAAAAACAGTGCACACTTTTTCAGTCATAATTAATTGTTTTCGTGGAATTAATTAAAAAATATACTTCTATCTATAAAATATCTAAAATTAGGTATGGTTCATTGGTATAATTTTAGATATTTTATAGATAAAAGAGTAGTTTTTGACTATTATCTACTACGGCTTCGATTAAGCAGGATTTAATAGAAATTTAAAAACTAACAAACACTATTTAAACAAATTATACTCTTATTTTAATGAAAACAAATGGGATTTACTGACAAAGTTTAGTGTACACTATTTATATCAGATATTAACAGCCTACCTCCACCCTTCGCCACTGTCGAACGTCATATACAAACAGTATGAAAATGCAGTCCGTAGTATGTGGTGGAAACGGTGAGGCGCGGTTGTTGTGGGTTGGGCGCATAATTGGGTCATATTAGTCAAAAATAGATTTGCTTGGTCGCATCTCGTGGTGCTAATGATGTCAAGGATCCCATGCTTGCAACTTGAATAAAATAACATTACCGTGAGGTTCAGCTTGTGATTTCTAGACTTTTATCGTTTCTCGAGAGTCGACAATTCTCGAATTAATTTTTATTTTCAGGCGTAGGTTAATTGATTTCTCGAGATATAGGTATCTATTTTTTAAAGTCATTTTGCCTAAATTTTCTACCGATTAAATCCATTTGAGCTAAAATTCGAGAACTTTTTAATAAATTAGATTGTTATGGAATTGAAGAATTTCCATTTCATTTGAAATTCGGTTGCTTTGTTTTACCGTTTAAAATTCAAGAAATGAGAATTCATGAGATGAGATTTTTCTATCACAAGATCTAGGTTCTATGGTTATGGCATGAAACAAGGCATAGTCGAATAGGGCCGACAGTGATACAATAGGCTTGATGTAGTGATGAAGAGCTTGGATATAGAGGCGTACATTTTGAAAATCGCTGATCAAATCAATTGATTGACTTTTGCAATACGCCGTTGAACTTTTAGATACCAACCTTGCAAATACAGGTTTTCATTGTCACAAAAGTTCAAATTTTTTATTTAGTGGTCAATGTTAAAGAAAATAATGTAGGTATAAGTATAAATACTTTTATTATTTTCGTCGGCGATATTGCGATAGTCGAGCAGCTGGACGGCTCGGCCTATAATGTCGTGGGTCCCGGTTTCAAATTCTGTGTCTGACAACATCAGTGGCTGTGACAGCTCGCAATAACACCCTTAAATATACCTGCAAGTCAGGTGTTCATAGCTACACTTAAAATGTGGAGTGTCTGAGTATGATGAATATACATGGAAAAGTGCAGTATTCCGTGGTTGAAGAGACCATAATCTATAAGTAGTAGGCGGGTCAATGTGGAAGTCAGTGGCATATGCTAGATTTTCCGCCACCTCCCCCCGCCTTAAAAATCAATAAAAAAATATTTTGGACAATTTTTCAAAATGAACCCGCCCCAAATTAATTTTTCTTTAGTGAAAAAGCAGCCTCCACACCAGCGTATAGGGGGAAATAGATAAACGTATAGGAATATTTTTTTTGTCTTGGTTGTGCAACATTTATTATGACACTGAACTGGAGCATGGTCGCGTGGGTTACATGTAAATTGTACGTAAAACATTTCACCGTGAGCTTTCTGTCGGAAAGATAGAAAACGGTCTCCAATTTTGTTTTGATTCAAAATGAAAATTAATTCAATTTTCATAGCTGATTTTGGAAAAATTCATGAATTCAAGAATGAAAACGTAACCTAACCTAACCTAATCTAACCCGACCACACCTAAAAAATAATCTAGTATATCAGCTATTTTCAAAATTTGTTTGCTGCTGGCTTCCTTTAAAACGACTAGAACAGTATTTTATTTAGACGTGAATTTTATGTCAGAACTAGGGATTGCAATAACGAATGAAAATTTCAATACCGGTTTTTCGGTATTTCTTATAGAATACCGGTATTAATGCCGGTATTTATTAAACATTAAAAAAACAGAGGTAGGTGCTTATCATTAAAAAAATAGTTTTTAAAATCTTTTTAAAATATTATTATATAGCAAAAACCTACACAAGTACCTACATTTATTATGTTGACATTAAAAAATATGTATTGATCATAATTGTAGAACTAGTGATTTTTTACAGATAATTTGAATAATTTGATAATTTTAACAAAAGCCCTCAAAACTTCATTAAGTGCAAATAAGTCCGGCTGCAGGAAAAGCTTGTTAAATTCAACGCTTGTACAGGCATCAATAATTATAGAATAATTGCACATTTTTGTCACGGATGTTTTTTATTTCGAAATAATATTATGATAAGTCATCGCGACAAATACTAGTATAAATATATTTGATGACATTCGTTTTTTTATTTTTCACCCTTGTTGGATTTACTGAATATATTTTCATTTTAGCAGCACATAACTTATTATTCATTATCAAAAACATAAACGATTATGCTTTCTTAATACCTAAAATTCCGGTATTTTGGATTTTTAAAACCGGTATTTCGGTATTGATAAATAATGGAATACCGGTTTTGAAATACCGGTATTGCAATCCCTAGTCAGAACTATACGACCTTGAGCCTGGACGGTGTTTAATATACGGCCATATATTTTCGATACAAATTTTCACGGTGAAGTGTGATACGGCAAACTGCATACGTACAAGTTTCCGGACACGGGTCGCATGAGGACTTGTTTGTTCCATGGCAGCCGCAACAGATTACACTTAAATGAAATTCTCCGTCAGAATCGAGAAGTTAATAATCAAATCAGACAAGCTACAGAACTAATGGATCGCAGGTGGTTAACCTCTCAATATTTTTTGATATTAAAAGAATTGAAAGAGCATTATCCTCGTATATTCCATGAACCCTTCTTATTAAAAAATAAAGTAGGTATAAAATTAACATAACGTATACGCCACATAAAACTAAGCAATTATTTCCGTATATTTTAATATATAAGCACATATTGTATCGCACCAATTTCAGATACTTCAGGATAGTCTGCAGTGGTATTGATTGTGCGAAAAAAGGATTATCAATCTAATTATCAATTATAAGTAAATCTAATATTTTAATTATTATCTTACAAGTGAAAAACGTGACCAAAAATAATAGTGTTATAACATAACAAACAAAATACAATAATGTAAGTATTATCACTTATCAGTTTTTCTATTAATACACTACTGCATGAAGTAGCTTCGATCTTCGAGCAGATTCCATTCATCTCGGCTCTGTGCGTTGTGTTTCAAAGAACTTCAGAATCATGTTCGTATTCTCAAACATTTTGGAATCTCGAAAAAAAATAATCCTACAGAAAAGCAAATCGTCATAAAGTCATACTGATATCTTATAAAAATCTTTATAAATATTATGTGCACATGTGTAATATCAGTAGATTCATGTAGATGAATTGCAAAGATCTCACTCTGTTTAATCCTAAATATTAATTGACTCTTAATTTTGACATTTTTTTTTAAATTATTACTTATGTACATACTTATTTCCTAACAACTCAAAAAACCTTGTTCCAAGATAATGGCGTTTGAATTTTCCATTTTAAAGCCTGGATTTTGGGGAAAATGTATGTTTTTTTTTAATATTTAGTGTAGTGGAGTTCAGCATTGCAGAATGAAATTTTACAATTTAATAAAGAATTAACCAAGAAATTCCAGTATATAACTGAATTAAAAATTAATCTCAGAAAGCGTTTGTCGATTTTATAACACATTAAAGAAAATATTGAATTTTTTTTGCTGAATTGTAAAGAGAAGACCGTTCTACATTGAATGGCATTATTAACTCAAAAATTTGAGTTGTTTATTATTGAAATGGGGTAGGTATCGATATATTACATAACACTACAACAGATCAAGAGGTCCAATGACAGTAGTATAGTGAAACAGTAATGTATTTAAGAATAGAAGGGAAATAATTACAAACATGTAGGTTTTGAGAAAATCACATAAATATATTGTGAATTGTGACCTCACCAGGTCGAACCCGGAGTTCTTGGGTGAAAGGCCTGCGCCTTACGCACTTCACCACGAGAGCCGCATTCCATGCATTCAATTATGCCTTTGATAATATTACTTTTAGTTACTAAGTAACTACGTATTGTAAAAAATATTTATAAAAAATACTTGCAGTTCTACTGAAACATTTCGCAGCCCCCGTAGAATCCCTGCGCCGTGACAATATGTCATTGGCCGTGACACATGAGTTTGGAAAGCACTGATTTAGATCTCAAACTTTCGGACGTTTACGATTTGTGTCCTGGCCATTTTCATTGTTAAGTGTTTAAAATACCAGGTTAGCGTGAGGCTAGATATTTTTGACAGAAAAAAACACATACGAAAAATGAATGTTAGCCACTTCTTGATAACCTATTACTTATATCAATAGTAATTATACACTGGGTCCAAAGAAACATTGAAAAAAACATGAATTTTCCAGGCCCAGAATTCGAGCTACATTATTATAAACCGACACGTTACCTCTCCGGTAGCGTTAAATTAAAACAATGAATTATCAAAAATCTATGTAGGTAACACATTAAAGAGAATGGAATAATAAAAATAACCCATAAATAAAATGTTTTTCAATACGGCATGACGATTTTTTTTATCAATTGTGTTAAATAACATCTTTCGTATGTTGTCACTAGATGCCGTCAGTGAATCTACAGTAGTAGTGCACTTCGCCCGAAGATGGCAGTATACTTTATTATAATAATAATTATAACTCTTTTAATAATAAAAATAAATATATTTAACGTTTGAATAAAAAAAATATAATTAAAACTGTTATAAAATCTCTATTTTATTACTGCATTTCAATAGAAAATTAATCTGTAAAAC
This sequence comes from Rhyacophila brunnea, assembly GCF_057557595.1. Classification (NCBI taxonomy): domain Eukaryota; kingdom Metazoa; phylum Arthropoda; class Insecta; order Trichoptera; family Rhyacophilidae; genus Rhyacophila; species Rhyacophila brunnea. The sequence goes on along the minus strand of NW_028232893.1, from coordinate 12,064,768 downwards.
CAATTGCAGTGGTTATATTATTATATGTAATGTTATACATTTAAAATCAATAAAATACTTGTAATGCAAATTGGAATTTTTCTTGGTATATTGAATTGAAACTTTGTTTTAGATCAGTGGTGCACAACACGCGGCCCGCCATGATATCCGTTTCAATGACATTATTAATGGACAACGCGCTCAATACAGTAGCTAGCAAGTAAATTCGTGCATATTGATATTCGCACATGTTTAAGTAGACGTGACGCAATTTCCATTATGCGATATCACGCTTCGGGAATTTATAGCAATATCACCTTTATTGTAATGGCGTTAGAACAGTGTTTCTAGTGTCAATGTTCATTTGAGCGAACCCGTTCGAACCGAACCATTCGGCAGACCCGACAAGTATTGGGAATTTATAGCAATATCACCTTTATTGTAATGGCGTTAGAACTGATTATGCCATTCGGCAGACCCGACAAAAAAGTGAGTGTCATTATTTTTTCCAGATGCTTCGTCCATATTAATGTCATTGATCCGTCTATTGTGGGCAACCGTCTAAAATATGTAAAAAATTATTGGCATATTCCAATTATATAATATTATAAAATGCTGTAAAGCGTTAATTATTTTAAAATATTGTATTTTATGATCGTGTAGCGATCGCCCACGACTTGGTCCGCGTGAAATATGGAAACACAAAGTATACACAATAAAGATAATATAGACTGATTTTTATTAACTGAGAGCTCTACCGACCCAACGCGGTCGGCAACGCTTGAATATAGGCGCGGACCCGTATATTCGCATCTCACCTAACCACTCAACCGTTGCTATAATGTCATCACTTTAACTACTCGGGATGAATTGTTTGTTGCAAGTATATTATTTTCGATATCAAGATTATTGTAGGAATAATGTAGTCGTAGTCGATCAAATCAAATTTTAATTATTTTCCATAATTAGTGAAATTTAAGGAGTTCACAACATGGTATTTAAAAACAAAGAAATTGTATTAAAACAGTATAATTTATATAAAACAAATAGATGCAGTATTAAGTAATTAAACAGTAGAAAGAGTAAAAAATAAATAAAGAAAATAGATACAAGTAAACACCGATTGAGCTAAGTACACCTTATTTAACAAAAAATATCAAATAATATCCACCTATAAATACCCATGCTCATGTAGATGGAATGTGTCATCATCTGAAGCGATTTGGTTCATTTGAGTTATTGTTCAAAATGGCATTACCAATGGCAGGACAGATCAGCACCATGAGATTATAAGTTAAATCAATAGTGATCCTTGTACGAAAAAGCAAAAGCATGGTTTTTTTTAAAAACAAATTAGGTATCGTGTAAGTAAATAAAATCGAATTCGAAATCATAAATACATACTTTTATTATTCGTATAAATTCATCTTTGTGAGGGTACCTACATGTTACTAAGTAACAAGTTATGTAGAACAGTTATGTGGAATATTTATATACAGGAAACACCCCCGCTCCCAGAACTCGAGCACCACTGCCGTCCTTTTTCGTAAATCGCGATTGAGAAGATATAATATCACGAAACTTCACTGCACGCCAAGAAATACACGTAAAAAATAATTAAACATCAATATTGCAGACATCTTACTAAGGAAACTAAGTTAAAATGAACGTGGTGACTTTGGCTGGATCCTGTGCAGCACCTGGAGCATTCTCCTCGATGATGATGACGACGTTCAGCGCACTCCTCGCGGCGCAGTGCGACATCCTCAACCCGGATAAGTGGCCGGAGGATTACACTAACCAGCTTCTCGGAGACGGTAATACTAAATCAGCAATTACACGTTCCGACTACTAAGTCCTAAATACCAATTACACGTAACGATTCAGCTAACAATTCGATTGCATTGACGATTAGTTTATTAATCCATAGGATACGCTGTGTTACTATTATAATAAATAAACAGTTTTCGATCATATTATATTATCTTAAAATAAATATCATCGCAAACAATTGAATAGTGCAATTATTAGACAAGTAAACCCGACAAAACCACCCGGAATTGCCGCCAAACCAAATGCGCCCGTACCAGTGCTCGTCAATATCGCCCGGACAAATCCGTCTTGACAAAACCGCCCGCAAAAATTCAAAAATGTATAAAACAAGCGCTTTTTTAGTTTTTAGAATTTTATTGCGAATCGATAGAAATTTACATACTTACGATAATAGTGTAATTTGAGATGTAATCCGTTGCAGTTGTTAGTAGAGTAATAACTTAAAATCATCAGCTTTCAACACTTAGTTAATGCCTTTGTATGGTAGTATGTATTTCTAATTTAGAATATTTAAAAAGGTTAGCACACAATATTGAAATTAAATTTTAAATAATTAATATTTTTTTTATATTATCTTTGTTCCTATGTTTTCTTTTTATTTGTGTATGTATCTTAAATATATTAGATATATAAAAAAAATGTCTCATTTCTAAATTGTTTTGGCGGCAATGCCTGGGCGGTAATGTCCGGACTAATAATAATTTAATCTACCGTTTTGTTTTTAAAAAATAATATTTTTCATTCGGTTTTGTTTTTATAAATTATATCTGTATATTAATACTAACTAATTACAAAATGTTATGTATTGTTTTAAAGTTTCTGTCTTCTCATAAATATCAGCAGCCCTATTATTAATTAATACAAATAATTACAAGATAAAAAGACCTTTTTATATACCACGTTTTTAAATATTCTTTGAATCATATTATAAACTTGACAATTCTATGTATTAATAATTTAGGACAAAAAGGCAATTGTCAACAAAAATTTTTTTTTAGTATTTTGCAACTAAAAAACAAATATAGAATACAGAAATGTCATTTTGATTTCAATAGTAACGCACGTATATATTAATAATTTAGTTGCTGGGACCACCCTCTTAGCAACCAATAATAGTGGATTGGATTACGGATTTCTTCCGAAATAAATTTTCATACAAAACAGAATTAACTAAAAATGAATTCAATTCTACTTAAATATGGCTACAAGTATTAAAAGAATGCTATGGCATCGTGTTCTGATATATTCTAAATGTTTCAAATGTCTAGCTAGTCGGGAAGTTAGTTAAAAATCGATTGCAAGATTTGTACTGGATAAACAACCACCGGACAAACAAGAATACGAGCTAAGAAAAACGTGGTAAAATTAATGCGGCCCGTATGCCAAGCCTTGTCAACCCCTCGTTTAGATAGTTTGAATAATATATTGGGAAAGGTAAAGAGAATGAGACAGAATGTCGATAAAGTTTATTCATGTAATCCACACTGATCTGTTACGCGAAAATGTTTTACGGCATCGTCAGAAAATAAAAATACATACACAATTATATTATCGGAATATGTTAAATGCTCATAAATAATTATTATATTGATACAACTTTCAAACTGTTTGAAGACAATGTTAAATGTCTACCGAACAGTTGAATCTTGATATAGATACAACAGGATAAGAAAAGGGGGGACATGCTCAGCGTACGTCAAAATGGAGCTTTTATGCTATTTTCAAAGCATGATCCTGGACATTCCTTAAACGTTGTAGATAATCTATTTACATAATTTTGAAGGCTTATTATGCTTTATATTAATTTTAAGCATTTGATGACTGCATAAAGTATTTTTATTACATAAAATAGTATTCTTTTAAACCTCTCGCTCTAATGTTTTAGAATATAGTCATATTTCAGTACGTAAAACACGCGCGTTACCATGATCTTGTCAAATGACGTGTGAGTGAATCGATTGTCAATTTATGGCTACGGCCGTATGTTGTAGCTTAGCCACTGGGAAATGCCAATAGAAATGGCGTATTTCAAAAAAATACTACCTTATTCTGAAGTCAATAATTATTATAAAGCTAACATTATTCGTATGATGTTTATAACATTTGAATAGTCAAAGACATAGCTTATAATCAGTATCTTTAAATGTGTAAATCTTGCCCATTTTTTTAATAATATAATGCCTAATTCTTGTCAAATTTGGGGTCACAGAGATTATCAATTTAATTTTTTATTGTAAATATTTCACTATAATAACGTCGACATGAATTTTACTAATGGTTTTATAAATGCTTTTAAAAAATAATAAATATAAAAAAATCTTAACACCACTTCACATGGACGTACTGAAATATGACTATATTCTAAAACATTAGAGCGAGAGGTTTAAAAGAATACTATTTTATGTAATAAAAATACTTTATGCAGTCATCAAATGTTTAAAATAAATATAAATGATAACAAGGCTTCAAAATTATGTAAATAGATTATCTACAGCGTTTAAGGAATGTCCAGGATCGTGCTTTGTAAATAGCATAAAAGCTCCATTTTGACGTACGCTGAGCATGTGGGCCGTTAAGTCGCTTGTAATTTTGACAAATCGATATAGGATTGAATGCTTCTTAGATGCAACAATACAAATTATTTTACCCAAATAATAAAAAGTATATTTAAATTCTTCCAGGGCTTCAAGAGTTTGATTTTGTGGTAGTTGGAGCTGGCTCAGCGGGTTCTGTGATAGCGAACAGACTAACGGATGTGGACGAGTGGAAAGTTCTTCTGGTGGAGGCTGGCGGGAATCCAACAACTGAGAGTGAGGTAATACTAGTATACAATGGCGAAGGGTAGAGGTGGGCTGTTAATATCCAACATAATTAGGGAACACTAAACTTTTTCAGTCTCACGTATTGGTTTTCATTGAACTAAGATTACAGTGTGTAGATAGTGTTTGTTCGTTTTTAAAATTCAATAAAACCCTGCAAAACCAAGCCATAATAAATAATAGTCAAAAAATACTCGTCAATCTATAAAATATCTAAAAATATGCAATTAAACCATATATAACTTTGGATATTTTATAGGTAGAATATTATTTATTATCAATTATGGTTCGGTTTAACTAGGGCTTAATCAATTTAAAAAAAACTAACCAACACCATCTCTAATATCGAGTGCTTAAAGTCAGACAACGTTATCTACAAAAAAGTGTTTTTTTTTTTTTTGAGATAACGTTATTTTACATTTACGGCTACATGATAGTCAAACAACGTTATGTCAATCTTTTCTAATTTCTTATTAAATCGTCAGTAAAGTTTAACGCTAGCTACATAAGTTACCCTTCTTTTCATATTTTTTAAAAACTATCCCTATAAATTTTAGCATCATCATAAGCACGATAAATGTACAATACACAATAAATTATAAAATATTAACATTAGGTTTAAATAAACATTTCCCTTGTTGAGTTACAAGAATCTAAAATAACGATTTTTGGCTCTCCTGTAAAGTTGCACTTTTGTAGATAGTGTTGTTTGACACTAAGACCTCGATATGTATTCTTAATTCAACGAAAACAATTAGGTATGACTGAAAAAGAGTCCACTATTTTGTTTCGAATCGCTCATAGCATACCTAAACTATTTAGGTTTGGTTTAGGCAGGGTTTAATTGAAACATAAAAACTAACCAGCACCATCTGCAAATTGTATTATTAGTTCAACGAAAACATGAGTATGACCGACAATGTTTATTGTGCACTATTTTTTATGAAGAATCTTAACGGCCTACCTCCACCCTTCAAGTCATTTGAGCAAAGCAAGGAGTAACAATGATATTATATAAGCTTTCCTCATCTATACCAGCCAAAGACATATGTCATTGATACCAGCACATATATGTGAGGAAGCGTTTTGACGCGGTCACTTTCCACGAAACAACAAACTTGCCCGATTAAAAAGATAGACGTCATTCAATTCTGTGTACCGATAAAAAGTCTTTTAGATGGATGTTGAAACCAAGAAAAGTTATGCTTAAACAAAAAAAAATGGTTGATAAGAAAAGAAAACAGATTGAGTTGAGCAGTGGCAGTGGCAGTTGATTTAGTGTGAACTAAAGGGTTCTATGCCGGGGTAGAGTGATCCAAATTAGACGGCGATAAATTTTATTTATTATTAGAAATATAATTTGTCATAAAAATCCAACATGCGTCCATTTAATGTTATGTTTATTGTTATATTACTAATAATAATAGTATATTCATTGACATGTTTTCTTTTTTACATACGTACAGTTTTTAGTCATCTTTACACGATTTAAGAATATTTTCATCCGACGCCATGACAAAACAAATCGACGTGCGCACACCTCAGCTATCAGTCTCCGATTGCCGACGAGTGAGAAATTTCGTCGCAATTACTGTTGAAAATTATTTGCCGTTTCACCGAAGTACGCTCTTAACTTCGAATGCAATGCATATTAATTAACATACCTATATATTATCATTATTTTACAATATGAAAAAAAAAAGAACAAAATACTCGGCTTACTAATATTGCGGTAATATTGTGTTCGAAGTATGAGCAGTACCCAACTAGCACTACGGTCGAAATCTAAAATTCCGTGCCGTAGCCTAAATATAGTGGATCATAATATGGTAGCGATATCGCGATGACTAGCCAGGCGCACCGCAGTTGTTGGTAGGTATGAAAAAGGGCGGGTATCGGTGATCGGTGGCAGCCACTACCTAAATACCGGAGAATTGCTGCAACGAGTTTCACGTGTTCGACACAGCGACGCTGTGCTTGCGAATATTCAGTACAACCAGTATGGTAAATGTATTTCGCAGAATGTGGCTTTAAATTAGTTATCGGTTCAGGTATCAGGTCAATTTTATTATGCACTGTAGCGAACAACTACATACGTTTAGATTGTATTTTCAGGTTGTGTTAACGTTCTGTTTTTACAATAAAATAATTACTTTGAAATTGGTTGTATTTGTTACAGATTCCTGGAATATCACTTTCAACTTCCCTTACCAACATCGACTGGCAATATCATACAGAGAAAGATAATCGATCATGTTTGTCCATGCGAAACCAGCGCTGTGCATGGCCAAGAGGGAAAGCGTTAGGAGGCACAAGCGCTATCAATACTATGGTATACATAAGAGGAAACCAAAAAGATTACAACGATTGGGAAAAAGCAGGAAACCCTGGTTGGGCATACAAGGATGTCTTGAAATATTTCAAGAAGAGCGAACATATTGAAGCACAAGAGATATTAGAAACGGACTATGAAAAGTATCATGGAACTGGAGGGTATTTGAATGTTGGACGCTATAATGATACGCCGATTTGGGCGGAGAAAATTATTGCAGCAGCCCAAGAACGTGGGTATAAGTTTATAGTTGACATAAATGCGGACGAAAATATTGGATTCAGCAGAGCTCAAGGTACAGTAAAACATGGAACTCGTATGTCAAGCGCAAAAGCATTTGTTGCTTCAATTCAAGATAGAAAAAATCTGTTCGTCATAAAAAACGCATTAGCGACGAAGGTCCTTTTCGATTCAGATGGTAAAAAGGCTTTAGGATTAACAATAAAACTGAAATCCGGAGAAGAAAAAACTATTAAAGTAAAGAAAGAAGTTATTTTATCAGCGGGTGCTATAAATTCACCACAATTGCTAATGCTGTCAGGAGTTGGACCTAAAAATCACTTAAGAGAAATGGGAATCAATTTAATCAAAGACCTTCCAGTAGGAGAGAATCTACAAGATCACGTTTATGTTCCCGTAATTTTCAAAGCAAACGAAGGAGTAGCTAAAGAATTAACTGTGGAAGATATGGCAAAAGTAGTAACTTCATATTTGATTGATCGTAGAGGGCCACTAGCTTCAGTGGGTACACTGAATATAGTTGGCTTCGTCAACACTAAGAAAGATGGATCACTTTTTCCTGATATTCAATACCATTTTCACACTTCAACAGCTTCTGATAAATATTTCTTGCCTCTGTTTTACGACAGTCCGCAGTGCGATGATGAAATGGTGGAGTCGTTTGAAGCAATACATAAAGGAGCAGAAATGATTCTTTCTTATGTAACTTTATTAAAACCAAAATCAAAAGGTAAAATACTGTTAAGGACTACAAACCCTATGGATAAACCAAAGATATACGCAGACTACTTTAAAGAAAGTGAAGATATTGATGTAATACTAAAAGGAATTGAAGAAGTAATGTTATTAGAAGATACAGATACGTTTAGGAAAGAAAACGCAAAGGTGGAAAAACTAAAACTGAAGGCGTGTGAACAATTTAAATTTAAGACTCAAGACTATTGGAGATGTATGATTAAACAAACGTCGACAACTCTTTACCATCCCGTGGGAACAGTCAAGATGGGTCCTGCCGATGATGAGAATTCTGTTGTGACTCCTCGATTGAAGGTAATTGGAATCGAAGGTCTGAGAGTAGCGGATGCAAGCATAATGCCGGAAATCGTCAGCGGTAACACCAACGCGCCGACGATAATGATTGGAGAAAAAGCAGCTGATTTGATTAAGGAAGATTGGTTGGACGGCGCTTCACCACGCCGAAGAATGGGGAGGGGTCACAGAGGATCGCGCCGCCGGGAGCATGCCGGTAGAGAAGGTCAAGACTCGAATTGATCATATTATGTTTACAATTAACTAGAAAAAAATAGCAAGTAGCAGTGCCATATGTCAACATTGTTGTACTATTTAGCTGACAATAATATTATATAGGGTAACAATATTCATACCTAAGGAGCACGTCGATTTGAATACTATTATTATTATTATATTAGTAGGTATCTAAATCCGGTGTATTTTACGTAATTTAGGTACATCCATGAGAGAACTACCACGCGGGCCCGATTGCGCCATCATTACTATACATTGCAATGTAGCTGCTCTGTGCATCTATTCTGTACACAAAACTGCTATCGGCAGCTATCGACGGTAGTTTTTCATATGTTTGTATAATAATTGTTACTAATTGAGTTAACAATTACTTGGTAGAATTCCATTTTACAAGAAATGAAATTATAATTAATATTAAATTCTACAGGTTTTTAAACTTTTTCATAGTATTGATAATGGTGTTACAACCGAAATAGCTATCGACAAAACCTTTATAAAAACCTGTAGAATTTAATATTAATTATATTTTCATTTCTTGAATAATCGTTACAATAAGTTAGCAGTCTAAATAGTCAAAACTGTCTATCTCGATCTAAAATTTAGCACACCCAGAAAAGGTGCTGTTAAAACATAGCACTTATTGTAAGGTTATTGTTGGTGGTACATTGTTACTTCGATACAAAAATATGAAAAACTACCATTGATAGCTGTCGATAGCAATCTTCTGCATATGATAGGTGGCGCTGGTGCATATAGAGAGAGCGAGTGTGCGTGTGTGTTGCACAGCGTTACAGACAGATACATCAAGATATAATATACAATGTTATGCGTCGATTCGTTCTTTTTACGCAGTTATACACAAATGCATGTATCTTCCAAGCATTAACGAACTACTATCAGCCCAAGACCTGATAAATAATTATATTTTACTAGGTACGCAGAGTTTTCAATTTCAAATATAAAATAATGTAAATATGTATTTTAGATACACACAAAACATGTGTTGTCAGATTTGTTAAGAAATTTTCATTTTCACGTTTATATCAAGAGGACATAGAAGCTAGCCAATTTAAACAAATGGTACAATATTTAATAGTCTGCTTTAAAGTAAAATTTTCATAAAGTTAAAACAGTCTCCAAAAATACCAATTCATATTAATTTATTATTTCTGAGTAGTTTTGTAGGTGAATACAAGGGAGGGTCACATCATTATGTTATTAGCTAAGTCATTAATTAGTATAGATAGATCGTTTAATTTTGTAGTCATAGCAACGGTGTGATTTTATGTAAGTATATATTATAACCATGCCGTAACTAAATAGTTGTTGGGAGGTATAATACACCCTCTAACTAAGTCAATAATATTAGGAGGAATACGACTAATCAATAACAACTATTCGCCGTGATCGACCCTACCCTCTTCCTGCGGCGGTGCTACAATAGCGATCTACGCACTGCAGGTCTCAAACGGCGGAGACGCGAGACGTGGAGATGGACCGAGGGGGGTACTGGGGCACTAGGGTGTGTCAGGGTGAATTAGTAGTAGTAGCATAGTTATTAGTAATTTATTATTGTTTGTTATTATTGCAATTGTAAATATATTTTTCTCCATTTGATTGAAGATAATTTGTATTATTAATAATATTAAATACGGAATTGTATGAGTGTCTACATATTATTTGTTGAAAATGATCAGTTTTATTTATCGGACATTCCCACCTACCCTTGCCATCCTATCGTATTGTGATGCAAGCATGGCCCCCACAAAGGGGGAGCTAATAGGGCTCTAGCCTGGGGGCTCGAGCACAGGAAAGGCCCGGCATGGCAAGTCGACCAGACAAGTGATGTAAACACACATCACAAATTCTATAGAAATTAATTTTACCGCGAACACCATTTGGAAAACGCTATTGTGTTTTATCTTTCGCGATAGGTAGGGGGCCCCGCCAAAGATCAAAGCCTGAAGGCCCGCTTCAGGATGTGGGGGCCATGGATACAATTATCTGAATAGATTACATAAAAGATAACTTTAAAACTATAAACATAACACATAAGCGTGACGTTCGGCACTTTTTACAACAAATATGACGTAGTAGAGCAGTAGAATGTCACAAGTGCCAGTACTAAAATACCTACCCATATCTCCTCTGCCACTGGGAAAGATATTAAATTGAAGTCTTTTGATATTAAACAATATAGTATGCAATAAATGCTTTATCCACGATTGGATAATGCGTCATGATTTCATCATTCGAGAACAGTGACGTCCTGTGGGGGTAGGCAGATTGAGCGTCGCTTGGGGGCGGCAAATCGAGGAGAATCATTAGATATAATATATATTAGTAGCTACATAAACTTAGTAATAACGGAAATATCTTTCCATTAAAAAAATGTAACAAAATGTAATTAACATAAAACGTTTAACAGAACATTTTGTCGGGTTGGCGATGTCTATTTTACTTCCGTTGTCCTTGGTGACCAGCAATGGCACGGACAGATTTCTGAAGTAGGTATATTTGAATTATAGGTAGGTACCTAAATCCCCCATCAACAATCCTCCAATCGACAGAGTTGAGAATATAATGATAATATTATTGTAACTGTAAATGAGTCAAGGCTAAACGATGATGCACAGCGAAACAAACAAAAAGTACGTTACCGTTATCTGTTTCTAGGCAAACGAAGGATCGAGGGTAGGTACGGCCAGTCGGCTACCTACCCTTCAGCCCTTACGTCGCCTCCAAATACGATTCGCTACCTTTTTCGTGCCACAGCGCGCCTTTACAAATGTTATTAACAATTAATTGTTTATTGTCTAGCGAAATATACTTAATGTCCCTGAATCGATGTTTTTAATAAGTGGAAAAGTGTAAATCAACACCCTCCGTAAACCCATACTTATCAGTACATACTAACCTAATTTAAAATGTAGGTATCCAAAAATATTTTTGCCAGTCACTCGCGAGTTTAGAAAGTTGTCAGGTATATTTTTAAATGTATCTGAAACCGTGGACTCGCAATATTGTCTATTGAAGCAGACATGGCATTTAAATAAAATTAGATTTGGTGGTAATTATATTTTGTTAGTAATGTATCCATACAACACATTTCTTAGATATTGGAGTCATGAAAGGATGATAAAAAATACTGTATAAAAATGAGGCGGCATTTTGGCCCTACCTAGAGGCGGCATTTTGTCTAGGGACGTCACTGTTCGAGACAGGAAGAAAAAGTTACAAGAAAGCATGCGTCACGTCAGCAGTGCGAATGTGTGATCGACCACTGATCGTGTCTACTGGCATTAATTTTCTAGTCTTGTATTATTATATTATCTACTTATATAATATATAATTGTATAATTATACAATCTTCGATTATGTCATCATCATCATCATCATCAGCCTGAATCTATCCACTGCTGGATGAAGGCCTCTTCAAGTTGCTTCCACTTCTCTCGGTCCTGTGCATTGCGTTGCCACGTACTTCCGCAGAACTTTATCATTTCATCGATCCAGCGGCCTCTAGGTCTACCTTGTGGACGTTTTGTACTTCTTGGATACCACTGGATGACTAGATTTGTCCAACGATTGTCTCTTCTTCGAGCTATGTGTCCAGCCCATCTCCATTTAAGGCTTTTAATAAACTCTATTACATCGCAAACCCTTGTCTGCTTCCTTATCCACTCATTCCTCTTTTTGTCCTTTCGCGTTATGCCCAGCATGCACCTCTCCATACCACGTTGTGCTACTCTAAGTTTCTGGATCTCTCTTTTACTTAGGGTCCATGTTTCACACGCATATGTCATCACGGGAAGCACACACTGGTTGAACACTTTGCGCTTTAGGCACAGTGGAAGGTCACTTTTGAAGACATTATTCAGGCGGCCAAAAGCACTCCAGCCTAGCTTTACTCTGCGAACAATTTCATCAAATATACATCCATCTATAGATACTTGTTGTCCCAGATAGATGTAGCTTTTCACCTGTTCGAGCTGAGTGCCATTGATGAGGATCTCTTTTTGGCCTGCAAAGCAGTTGAACATGACTTTCGTCTTTGTTACATTTATTTTCAAACCTATTATTTTATAATATATAGAATTATACACTACAACATCTGCGTATTCTGCACACTATAATATTGTAAATGCTTCTAATAAGACACATAGATTAGCCGCGCTTTGAACCCTGGCGCCAAATTGCGGAACTGGTAAGTGGTTATTTTCGAATAATTATTTAAATCAAAAACTAAGATGGTTTCCAAACTTTTCTGTTTCACAGCGGGTCCGAAGATTTTTTATGGCACCCTGTAATATCAATTGGTAATGTGCTCGACTCCATTAAGTAAATATTTTGGCCCCCATATATAGAGTTTGGTTTTGGGAATTTCGCGACGGGAATTCTCGAGAAATTTTCGAGATTTATCATCTCGAATTTCGAGAATTTAACATTTCGGGAAATCCCGGATCTCGGGAATCTTTTCTCGGGATTCGGGATTTCTTCATTATCAAATGTAATTGAAAAAACGATTTTCTATATGGAAAAAGTGGACAAAAAACACAAAACGTTCAAAGAATGATCGAACACAATGAAGCCAACGTCGACTCAAAATGAGCGCAATTTTTGCAACATCAAGAAATTTTGTGTCTCAAAAACGTACGCGATTGTCAGACGCAGCGATTGACAGTCTGTGTTTTTTGAAAGTCTATTTTAATAAGTAATGTTTTGAATTATTTTTGTTTTCCTACATCTATTTTGTTCTTGTACATTGTTCTTCTTACATAAATAAAAAAAAAATCATATTTTTTTCGAATTTGTCTGCTTTTACACTGATTTTAGGATTTTTACAGTTTTTTTTCAATTTCCCGACATTTCGAGAATTCTCGAGAACTATTTCCTGGAAATCCCGAATCTCGAGAATTCAGAATTTCATCATTTTGGGAGATCCCGAATCTCGAGATTGACATTTTCTCGGGAAATACCCAACTCTACCCATATACAGAAACGGGTCCCCATGCCAGGATATTTGGCGGGCTCCCCTATCTATCGCCAATATTAAAGGCAGTAGAAGCGTTTTCTAAATTCTACACGTGTAGTATTATATCGTCACCTCAATACTTCTTCTTTTTTTTTTTCGACCATGTCCGATCCTAATGAGATCATATGCGTCTTCACAGAGTGGAGGATTGTATTAAAAGATTTTTTTTACGAAAAATGGATGTCAGTCACTTGCTCAACCTATTAGGTCCATACTCGGACTCATACACAAATAATATGTGTACTTGCGGGACCCAGGATTCGAACCTGGGACTCACGATGCTATAGTCCGACGAGCCGCGCGGCCATCGTAGGTTTATCAATAATACAACTACATAACTTTGATTTGATAATTTTTGGGAAAATGTAATTTAAACTTTACTTGGCTAACATAAATCTATTCTTTCATTATTATTTAAAATACAAATTGGAAAATTGCGCTTGTCTGATTGGGAACAATTAAATAATGTTTAATTGTATGAAAAAATATTGTAGATATATTCTTTTTTTTATTTAATACATTTATGGTTTTAAAGTTATCTAATATTTTCAAACATAAAATTAATACAGTTCCCATTAACCTCTGACTATCGAATATCGAATAATATTCAATAGTTATCTCAAAAACAGTGAAAATCAAGATATCTAGTTGTAGTATTGAGGTGACGATATTATAAGTATATCAATCATAATATCAGAACAAATTGAATCCAAAAAATAAAATAAAAATATTGAAGTAAAATAGCGGCGCAGGCGATTTTTTGTTATTAGATCAAAAGTGTGATGTGTGTTTATCTCATTTGACTGGTCGAACCGCCACGCTGGGCCCCAAGACTAAGTTGAAATTTTGTAATTGTCTGAAATAAAAAAAAACAGCCACCGAATAATCATGTCCGGAAATTTATATTTATGCAGTTCGCCGAATCACACTTCACCGTGAAATGTTGTATCGGAAATATATGGTCGTATATTAAAGACCGTTCAACCTCTTTGGGTCGTATAATACTGCGATAACATTAATGTCTAAATATAACACGGTTTTTGTCGGTTTACAGGAAGCTAGCAGCAAACAATTTTTGAAAATAGCTGATATACTGGATAATTTGTTAGGTTAGGTTTTCATTCTTGAATTCATAAATTTTACCAACTCGGCTATAAAAATAGAATTAATGTTCATGTTGAATCTAATAATAATGGAGACCGTATAGTATACGGTCATCTCTTTCCGACAGAAAGTTCACTGCGAACTGTGCTACGGTGAAATGTTTTACGTACAATTTACATGTAACACCGAATAATACGAATCTTTTAGTATGGCCGTGTATCAAAGCATTTAATTAAGATTGTCTGGGTTGATTTTTCGATTTTCTTGCGGCGCCTCGGGGCGCACGAGCGGACAGTTTGAAAGTCCCTGACCTAATCAATGGATTGACCTTCACTATACGCAAATAAGCTTTTAGCTAAATACCTCGCAAAACAGACACGTTTTATCATTGTCACACAAGTTCATCTGAGTGTTTAATTTAATCGTCTATTCTATGTTGTTGTAAATTGGTAAATATGATTAGAGATGGTGAGCATTAACTTCGTATGCATATTTTACATTTTCCAAATTTTTAAGCACTAAAATATGCACGTGTTTTATGCGCAGTTCCATTTTCAAAAATGTCACTTTGAAGTAAAATTATACTACAGATGACAGTGGCGAAGGGTGACTTTTTGAATGAGGTAGACTGTGAGAGTAACCATGCTTGTCAGATATATTTGCGGGAAATAAGAAGATAACCCAATATTACTACTGATAAATAGGTAGATACGCTAAAACGAAGAAATTTCAAAAGCTTAATTGGTTTGTTATAATTAGTTCATAAAAATAAGCAATTAGTTTGAATTACTTATGTATTTTCCTAAACATTTATAAACGTAACATACGCTCAAAATATATTACCTACCATCTATATATTATGTTCCATAACAATTTATAATTTAACCCGTACAACTAGACATCTTAAAATACTTCTATATTTAAAACACAGACTTAGGTAGGTACAATATCAGATATCTAAATTGTCTAATGAGTGAACTAATAAATAAATAAAAATCACAAGATAAATTATTTTATATTTTTAACAACAATCAATACATATTTATGTGATTGAATCCCATAGAAATTATTTTTTAAATTATCCTCATTTTAATTATTTTGAATAATGTGCTCTCGCGACGTAAGCGCTAACGAAAAAGCTTATACATTTGTATGCGGGACGCCAGACATTTTGAAATAATGAGAAAAAAACTTCATATTGAAAAACCCGTCGATTCACGCGAAAATAATCCTATACAATATGTGAAGCGAAACGCGGTGTGTTCTACTTTTTTTTTTAACTTTCGAGAGATGCCATAGATGGTGCTTATTGAAATATGGGAAAAGATTGTAAAATTATGACAATTATACGATAGATGTCTTTGGGCATATTGAATATAATATTATTTGTGATTATATAAATACGTCATCATAAAAATAAAAAAAAATTTTCTTAAGAAGGTAGGCTTTAAATAATCGCCTAGTATGGAGTCTTCGCCACTGACAGATGAACGACACAAATGAAAATAGCAACGTCTATATTATATTATATTTGATCACTTCATCTTACATATTGGACTAGGTATGAGAGCCGATATTATTTATTCTGGCGTAACATTTTCCTAATGAATACCTAGAAACTGCAGTTTCGACATGCTGCACTTTGGAAAGATGTGTAGCAAAATTGTTTATGCACCAAATTTTTGACTTTTGAAATAAGATATTCACATATTATATAGAAGCAGGTAATTGTATCTGAACCTCAGAACCAAAGCTTATTCGATTTTTTCAGTGGAGCCGAACATCAAACAGCTCTGTTAAAAATACACCTTGGTTAAGTCTAATTAAAAAAAAAAAAAAAAAAAAAAAACTGTGTTGATATAGTATTATGTGGTGTCACTATTAAATATGGCCTTAGAGAAATGTGACCTTAGATAGAGTCGTTCAAGACTCAAAAATCTGCACCACTGGAACCATCTCTGATAAACCTGTACAACTTCTGGCCTATGCAGGTGACATTGACATAATTGGGAGAATCAAGTAAGCTACAGTACACAAATTCAAGGCTCTGATATTAGCGTTATAACGAATGGGTCAGGAAGTGAATATAAAGAAAAAACATATCAATCACGTTGCATTTGCAAAACCAAACACACATCATTTCCTTAACATTTGATGGTGTGAATGAATTTGTGTATCTAGGATCGTTAGTAAAAATGTCGATTACGAAGACATTCAGAAATTTAAACGATTTAAATCAAACCAGTTTTTCAGAAGAGAGAAAAAAACAGCTGTATAAAACTCTCTTGAGACCGACGATGTTTTATCGGACTGCCACTGCACTCTGTACTCCATTGATGGTTTTTTATGAAGACATAATATGATTGAGGTAAACTGGGTATTGGCTCTGGGTATAAAATGGCTGCGGACGTTTTACGGGATATCTTCGGAACTATACTATACTGATGACTTCCGCTAAAAACAGTGATAAAGAAATGGACGTTTTGATATTTATCAAGATCAAAAAACTGGATGAGACACATTCAAAGGCCGCGTAATGTCGATAAATTCAGAGAGACGAAGACGCACACTAAAGTACCTACTTTCAGACTCACATGGAACGTGTCGCACCGCGCTTTACGCTGGGGTATAAAAATTACGCTGCGCCCATATAGCGACTTTAATTTGGCAGTGAAAAAGCTAGGTGACGTAATTCGCTTTTGAATGGGCATAAAAGACAAGTGTGAGTAGGAGAAGAAAGGCTGCAACTAAGTCACGAAACAAAGCTCTCGATGTAAATAATTTTGAAATGGTCATACAATTGTCGTTTCGATCTCGAAGCGGTTGTAATTCATTTTGAAATAGCGATAAAAACGTCGCGTTGTCGAGAATCTAGCGAGTACTTGCGCTTGTCGCGCGACAGATGATACGCCGCGAGTGTACGTGGACGGCTCAATGAGGTCACATGGACCTAAAATGTGTGTTTACGCGCCGTTATATAGAATCACTACACAGAACAGATATTAAATAATGTATCGATAGGCTATATCGATGGTTTAGTGCACAGATATTGTGTGTCCAGTTTCTGTCGGAATTGAGAAACACAAAATGTTCGTCTGCATCATATCTTTATACGTAATATGTCCATTTCTCATGCATCTCAAATTTTAAACTTCGATTTTCTCAAAACATACTAAACTGGACATACACTATCTGTGCACGAAACCATCGATATACTAATACAGTAAATTTTGACGCAGGTTTTTTAACGTGTGAGTGTCCTACGAAAATGAACCACGCATTATATACGTGTAATAGTATGTGTAGTACACCAATCTTAAATTAGCTTCAATGAATATACCGAGAGCAGTTGTCAGTATTCAACGTATGACGTATTCTTGACACGTGTTTCAATCTATCCCGTATTTTTCCTTGCTCAAGATCGGTTGCCTGATTCTACTTACCCGTTAGGTATTTCAGTTCGCATTATTTCTGAGTTCCCTGTATTACTACTTTCTAAAGATTCACACTGTGACGCAGAGCAAAGCATAACGGGGCGCCATTTACTACGAAATAACGCGTCACTGTTGTCACAGCAATATTGCAGTGCATTTATCACTCTTGCAGGAATGCTGCAAAGTGCTGTAACTTTACAAATAATTATATAATCGGTAATTTATTTGTGAACATTTGAGAGTTTTCATGTGAACTATTCACACTGACAGTAACCCATCGTGCGAGAGGGGAGCTAACCGTTTTCGGTGTGAAAATATCTAGGAGCCTCGCACACGTGCTCCAATCGGGCCTCACTCTTGCAAGGAGAGGCCCTGCATAAGATACTGATTGGACTCCGATTATTTCAGTCAAAATAAGCAAACTCGAGGGAAATGAATATGAGCGACGAAAGGAAATGAAAAAAAAAATCACTACCAGGAACGCCAACTACAATCACGAGGGCAGCTCGAGGTAGATTTTAAATAGAGAGGTAACCTCTCCACCGTTCCTCTTAAAAAACCCGAAACATAGCCTTTTCAATAGTATACCAACCTCTCAACCAACACTACATACATCTAAGTAGAGAGATTGGGAATAAGGGCTTATCCTTAGGCTATAGATACATCTAGACGCCACCCATTGCATTGTTAAATGAAGCTGCGTGCCGTGCGTTTGGTTTGTGGGCGAGCAAACGCATTTGTATATAAATGTTTGAAACCATAGACCATTTCGCTAGTGCTCCCCCTACACTAGGTCACTTGATATTAAAATATATAATAATATACAAATAAATTATCACGAACATGTATCAACTTACCTATGAAACGTAATACCATCTTCTTGCTTATCAGTACGGCTACCACATTTTAATACAACACACAGAACCATCTTTTCTACTTACTTAACTAAAAATATTTACCATTGACTTTATGTTTAACACAAAAAATATGAATTTTAGCAACTCGCGCTCGCAGGTTATCGACACTTAACTATGCAACAAACTAAGATTTGGCGGCGACACCATAGCAAATCATCTCACACATCTGTAAAGCTTTCATCTTACTCTAGCGTGTGTCGCAGAGATTATAAGGGTGCCGAATACTTTCTCACTCGCACTTATGCATCGTTTTTGTTCAGGCCTTGGGCTTAACCTTATTTTTATCTTCAAAATAATTTATAACTATACAGATTCCCCACAACCACTGTCTTACATTAAATTTAATATACCAAAGTCAATATTCGTCCTCACTTTTTCTCACTTTTATACATTCATACATATAAAACCAATTTAGGTTACAATTGTCCGATGACTCGACTTTGCAGAACCTTGAATCTTCACAGTGATCGCGTAGATCTGTTTTGTTCTCTCGCCTATTTCAAATTTAGTTGCTCCAAAATATCCAAAATATCTGGAAGACTGCTTATTTTTATTGTATTTTTCTTTTCTTGTATTGCCTGTCTTATCTATGTAAGTAAGTATATACTTTTTTATGTTTTTTGTTCTCTCTCTATTTTTCTTTAACGATTTCAATAAATCTCCAATTATATTCATTACAGCCGTACATAATATTTGATCATATTTAATTAAATTTATTACCCTTTTAGTATCCGCCAGTTATTGGGATCATCACATATTTTTTTTCTCTATATTATATTCATATGTATTCTCTGTGATCGATTCTGTTGCTTGACCTAAATAAATAAATTTAAAAAAAGCCCTAGTGCCCCATAAAACAAGGAATACCCTGAGTCAAAAGATTGGTTCAGTCATGGTGCTGTTACACGCATGATTCAACAAAGAGAAATCCAGGAAATACTCCGTCGGAAGCAAGAACCTGGCTCCTAAATGGATTAAGCCACATAAATTAAAGATGGCTAGTGGTTAATCATTCATTTCCCAAAACTATAATAATGAAAATATCATAATGTAAACCACGAATTAAGTACTTAATTAACATAATGCATATGTCATAAACACGTTTGAGGTTATCGAAGTCAATAATCAATGACATCAGCTTTTTTTAAAGTATATAAAAACTTACTGATCGTCAATCGATTTCAGATGTTTCTGGACTGCACGCGGTGGTGACTGTGCCAAAAACGAGATAGCAACGTAACAGCTAATTATCATTCAGCAGTCAATCTAATCTGAGTTTTAATTGTTATATTATAAAGTGATGTGGAAGACGAAACAAAATGAATAATCAATAGTTTCTGAACAACAAAATATAATAATATGTAAGTACCTACATAATCAGTTATTAGCTTCCCGGAACTACTGCCTATGGGAGAAAAAGTGTTGTGTTGTGAAATTTGTTATATATTTAGTAGCGAAAAATAAAATTGGTACCTATAGTGAAAATTAAAAATTGTGGTTTAACAGAGAAATAATATATATTTATATATTTTTTTTTTAATTCGATATTGAATACCTATACATAACTTTTAAGAATGTTAAATTCTTTATTAATAACATATGTAATTTTGAAAAAACCTCAGAAACATACATTAATGTATACTTAGATAATTTCTTTTTTCTATTATTGTGTTAACTGTCAATTCATGGTGGGAATGCATTGTATTATTAACTTAATTTAATAAAACGCAAATTTTATAGTAATTTTTTCCACTTTTATTAATTAAACCTAGATCGGTTTCGTCTACCTCAGAGGGACATTTTCAACTAAAATGTTTTTCAATGTTTTTAGTCGAAAATATCCTTCAGATTTAATAAATTATTATAATTAATATAAATTAATAATTGGGTACAATAAAATTTGCATGTTATTAAATTAAATTAATAAGTATAGGTAAGTAGGTACTTGTTCAATTTTGAATATTAAAAAAAATCATTATTCATAAGTACCTACAAGAACCTCAATAGTAATTTGAAGTACCTACCTACCTCTGTTAAAAACGTAGTTATATTAATTCGCATGAAACATAGACTGATCGATAGTTTAGAAGCGAAAGCACACATCCGGAAAGTGAAAGCCGTAAGTTCAAGTTGTAATTATTGATCCGAACTTTTTTCTAGAATTATTTATAATAAGTATGTTTAAATTTTCAAACTTCGAACTTGCTCACACCACACGCAATTGCGTAATATGAGCAATAATTCTCATATCTATCAAAAACTGAATGAATATTTATCGTAAGTCGACAGAGAATTTAGAATTTCTTGATAGTGAAAAATAAAATTTGATTATAGTGTCAATTTAAAATTTCGGGGTGAAGTGTAATATTATGATCGTAAAATGAGATATTATTTGACTATGTATTAATTTGTAAATGATTTAATATTTGTATACGTGTATTACATAAGGCTCTAAGTACCAACAAGTAGTAATGCCTGTAGTTACAAAATACCGAATCATTGCAGTAAAATTTTATGAAGCAGACGTTTTGAAAAATGTAGTTTTACAGTGTGAAGCAATCACGGCAGCTTCTATAATTTTAGGTATTAAGAACTCGCAAGTGTCAACACACCATCGTCAGCTATTTTATATTGAATGCCGTTGACCACTGCAGCGCTACTTCCACCATTATAAATAAAACACGCCAACGGACTTACAACGTCGACAGGTTTAATTATTTTGCTGTATTTTTTTGACTTGCTTGAGGCACTTAGACTATAGTTGAAGTTATTGGCGTTGGTATATATCTATAAAAATGTCAGTTTTAATTTTTTTGGTACTTAGCGCCTTAATTAATACACGTATTCATTTATTTACAATGCCTACTTATTCCACACGCAGATTTCGAGACACAACGAGAGAAAATACATGTTAAGAGCCCTGAGGGAGAAAAGTTGTTCTGCTGATTCAATAATACCATCACATGTCTATTTGTAGGTAGGCCGATAAGTTTTGAAATTCGTAACAATCAATAAACAAAAAATACATTTTAAAAATGTCAGTTTATGTATTTAGAGAATAATTATTTGTCACATAAAAGTACTTAGATTATTATTATTTAAATGACATTAGTTGGAATGCTCTTTTGTTTATTTTTGAATTTCTAAATCTTATATAAAATGAGAGGATAGTATCTAAATGACAGTAGATGATACGTTCAATTGTTTTTTTATGCTTGCATAAAATAAGTAACAGATTTTCTGAATAATGAATTTGAAAATTGGAATAACGGAAACGGAAGTGGTTCCATATAAATATCGGAAAATACCCCTTACGCGTTTGATACATAATAAGTATGCAAGTACCTACATAATCCGTTATAGTCAAGTATTTTATCTTCAGGGCGATTGACTATCACACCGTTACCAAATTTATTTTTGTCATTATATTTAGAATCAAGTTTTAGATGCAGTAAGTGAAAAACTTCTTCAAAAACAATAAAACGTTAATATTTCATACTTTTGCTTGGAGAATGCTGTGTAGTGTAATGTGAGTCAGCGGTCGTCAAACTTTTTCGATTATTGGTGTGATGATTTTTCAGACTATCGTAACTGTTAAAAAATGAGCGCAGTATCTAGTGATGCCAACCGTACTATAATTATAGTACAATACTATAATTTTAAAGGATTTAAGACGAAAAATGTTCCTGTACTATAGAAATACTATAATTTTTACGCCTTTGTACTATAATCAGCATAGAAAAATATGGCAACACTGGCAGTATCACAGTTCGGTTAGACAGTTTTTCGTAAGTTATATCTGAGCAAAACAAACAAAAACATCCGTTACAAAATACTGTTAAATACTTTTTATTTTATTTTATTAGGTAAACTCAAAATAACCGCATAATAAGGAGTGCCACTGCAATGCGATCTATAATTGTGACGATATGGCGAGGATCATCATTCATCACATTGAAATAAAGTGTCTAAAATAAATAAATCTGTCAAAGAGCATATGCCGCACAGTTTGAATACCAATAGGGTAAGTAATAATAATAATAACAATGTTTTATTAATAGATATTATTCAAATAATGTGGGTTGACTGAACAGTTAATTCGATTAGAGCAATTTATATTGTAAACATCGATCGAAACAGCTGGAAACATAAAATATAAATAAAATAAAAAACGTAGGTATGTGCCACGGATAATGATATATTATCTCTCGAGTCTAGACATATTTATATTTTACAATAAATCTGTACCTGAGAGCCAGAGTAACGTATGTCCAAAAATAACAATAGAGAAAATGCAATTTAATAATTTCTGATTTGTTTTTGTTTTGTTTTAAGAATGTCAGCGTTCTGTTATGAATATGCCTAGGCTTGTACGCGATGGAAACTTATGTATGAAAATACATGATAATGTTATGTGATTTCTTAGTTTTGATTTTTCGACGACTAAATAAGATTAGTTTTGTGGTTTTTGTTACTATTATTGTGCTGGACTAAATCTTTATCGGTATGATGTATTTTCCAAGGGCACGAAGTCATAATTTTGTAATTGTGTGTTTAAAATTAATATGCTGCATCTCGTCTTATAATTGACGTTTGATGACCACATAATACCTACCATAAAAGACTATGGTTGGAAACGTCATTGTGTTAAAATTAAAAATAAGGCCATATTTGGTTACCTACCTTAGATGACAACGGTTATAGCACCTTTTCAAATTATTATGTTGTCAACACATGCATTATAACTTTAATTTTTATCAAATATGACAGATAATTATAATATACTCAAATATATTCGGTAAATTATTCAATGCAGTTTGTAATCAACTCGTATTTTTATATATTATATCAAGGCATATATGCGAGGCTATTCTAACAGTTAACTCCAAAGGCATTAAAAATGTGATAATTATATTAAATATATCCTTTATGTATTTAGGGCTTTAATTATTATCACAGTAAGTTAACCGTCAAACATGCTATTTTTTTTAACACGGCCTCTCATGAGTGTGTTAACTGTTTTAGGGCGAGCGCGAGATAGAGTGGTGAAAGAGACGCATTTCACATGACATGCGTACCAAATAATATTTTCGCCGTGTTACGCATAATCACTGTGTTACCAATTATTATTTTAGGTAACCGCCTTCTTTATGGAATTGCTTCCGTGTTAATTTGGAGCAATGAAAATAACGGAAACATGTTACCGTATTGACTATTAAGAATTAATAACTCAGCTGCTATTTTACCAAATATGGCTTTATTCTAAATTTTAACACGACAAGGTTTATAGCAATGCTCTTTTATGGTATAAATATATTTTAAGTTGTCATTAAATGTTAATTTATAAGATAAGAAACGACAAGTTATCATAATGTCGTACACGTTTTTCGTACAAAGTCGGCTATTATCTACGCTAAGCTCGCAAAAATAGGTCATCATTTCGCCCTTCACACAGCACCTGAATTAGCTCTAAAATATATGAGGAAAAATCTGATTGATATTCAATTTTTTTTCTTGAAAAATTGTATATACGACACACTGGCTCTGAGATACAGAAAAAGTTATATACTAAATACTTGGTCACCATGCACTTTGATTTACGTGCATATTAACGTATCTGCATACCGAATGCTAGTATCACAGGTTCAACGTTTGTAGTGCCTAGCTGTAGTCACTGAGGTTATCATTGTTTAAGTGGTTTCTGTATTGAGATATGTTTAATTACATTAAGGAAATTTTTTGCTAGAAAACATCAGTGCATATGTGTCCAATTTTTTTAACGTCGCCGTGCCATAATGAGTGAAGAGGAATTCTCTTGTCCGCAAAAAGTCAACAGTTTTAGTTCTTCGTGCCAACAAAAATTTTCGCTCAAAATTAAAAAAAAATAGTACGAAAAAATTACCACGCTTGTAGACTACAGTTATGTCATTCGGACGTAGCAGAGTACATTTTGAAAAAGAGTTCGTAAGAAACAAAGGGATTTTTTTTCATTTTTGAAATTCAAAACAGTCACTTTTTGAAATGTTTCTAATTAGACGGAATAACTTTATTTTTAATTTGAACCATGGTCGAAGTAGCTCTGCGCACTGAATCTAAAAACCCTTCAACACTGCAGTTATTTCATGTGCTTATCTCAATGTGTAAGTAAGTGATGGAAAATATCTCTTTGCTTTTGACCTACTCTGGTTATGTCATGTTTCTATGAAAATATGAATGATATTCTTGGAATAAATATAACTGATATTGACCGATGAAAGCATTTTTTCGCACGAATATTTTGATTTAATTTGTATCGATCATAACGGGCCGCAGGTTGTGCACTGATGTTTCATATAATCATAAAAAGGATTAAAAATATACATCAGTGGTTTTCAAAATGTTTCTTTCTACGTCCTCTTCTAAAATTATATACAACGGAAATTAGGTAGGGATTGCAATACCGAATGAATATATCAATACCGATATTTCTTATTGAATACCGGTATTCGTCAAAACATATTATGTTAAAAATAACATATTACCTTATTACCTTTGTAAATATGCAAGGATCATAATATTTTACAACTGCTAATTTTTACAAATACAATAAGTCCGGGCACAGAAAAATCTCTCTGAAATTCATCGTTTGTTGGATATACTATCAACGTTGGATCAATAGTTATAAAATAATATGAAATATTAGCCACGAACGTTAACTTTTTCGAAATATGTTAATTCTTTGAGTATATTTGAGGGATTTTATTTTAATATTATTTACCCTTTGTTAGTTTCAGTCAATATATTTGAATTTTGTCAGCATAACACTTATACATTAAATTTAATATACAATATAGTAGTAAGTAATGTCAAAATAACATTAATTTCATTTTCGAAAAACAAATGTGTATGCTTTCTCAATACCGAAAATACCGGTATACTGGATTTTTTAAACCGGTATTTCGGTACCGATAAATAATCAAATACCGGTTTTAAAATACTGGTATGGTAATCGCTAATATTAGGGTCGATGTTTCAGTCAATATATTTGAATTTTGACAGCGTAATAATTATAAATTAAATTTAATATACGACATAGTAGTAAGTAATGTCAAAACAACATTAATTTCAATTTCGAAAAACAAATGTGTATGCTTTCTTAATACCGAAAATACCGGTATACTGGATTTTTGAAACCGGTATTTCGGTACCGATAAATAATTGAATACCGGTTTTGAAATACCGGTATTGCAATCCCTAAAATTAGGGTCGATGTTTTATTCGGTCATTCTTCCCAGAACAGGAATAATATTTTTTAGCTTTAACTTAAAAAAATGCTTTTGGCTTTCCGTATAAGATGAAAATTAATAGCATATAGATTCAGCAGCTTTTTTACGTCCAGAAGTGAATGAGAGTGAGTGAGAAGAGTGAGAGAATTTCTAAAATATTTAAGCTATAGAATAGGACCTTAGAGTGGAATGCAGAAACATTTGTCATAACTAAAATTTCCTTAGCAGAAAACACTATGCAGAAACATTGTCCTTAGTTAAGATCATTTCTATTGAAAATAATACCATATTTAAAAATTCTCTTTTCTATAGTTTAGGTAAATTATTTAATAATTGTTAAACGATGACAAAAATATGACAATTGCATTTTATAAATGCAATAACTATAAATACATATTAATATTTAATTATAATACTCTTATGTTTCCGTTATAAGTCATTATACGTGATTCCACAGGCACCGCAAGATATTTTTTTAACATGGTAACACTAGCGTCAAGTGTCATTCTATCATCTGGCATCTTGTATATCTGCGGGCTGGCGTATAAAAGTAAAATAATATTCTGCAAGTACATGCCAAACGCATTAACACTATCAATATTGAGATACATTGTTAAATGAATTTGAGTGTATGGACAGTTTTATAGACATGCGAATTTATTTTGACAGCAGCTGTCAGTGGTAAATGGTAATACAGAAGGGGGCGTGTTCATAACAAAAGTAGTCTATGGTTAAGGATTCCTAAACTCTATACTCATTATTGTCTATAGTTAAGTCATGCTTTTCGGCGACTTATCCTTAGGATCGAAATCTTAGATTGTGCATGTCGCTCATAGGATGGGAGTTTCTTACGACGCAGAGTTTGAACACCAAATAATATTTTTATATAAATACATAAACCGTTACCGATAAACCAACTATTAATAGGAGGGCAGTGATTTAAAGAAATAAAACTCTCATTAAGTTCTCAAGACTCAACGTGTTCAAGAGTGTTTAAAAGTGGTAATAATCCAAAGGGTTACATGTTTAGTTACAACCTACTGCAAAAAGGAAAATGAAAATTGTGCTCACTCTTACTATAAGCCAGTCGCGTTAAAGAAAATATTGACACAACAGGTGAGCACTTTAAAAAAAATATGTAGACAACTTTTCAATGCTTAAATTAAACTCACCTATACTTTCTATATTCACAACTAATAAATTTTGCTTTTAGTAAATTGGAATAACTAATTTGATTACAAACAAATTTATAAATAATTACAAGATAAAAAGAACTTTTTATAATATACAACGTTTTTAAATTTTCTGTTGAATCATATAAACTTGACTTGACTAGCTTAAACGATCAAAAAAACTTGTACTTGATAGAAATAATACTGAAATGTCATTTTGACTTTCATTTTGATTTCCATAGTAACGCACGTATATATTAATAATTTA
This sequence comes from Rhyacophila brunnea, assembly GCF_057557595.1. Classification (NCBI taxonomy): domain Eukaryota; kingdom Metazoa; phylum Arthropoda; class Insecta; order Trichoptera; family Rhyacophilidae; genus Rhyacophila; species Rhyacophila brunnea. The sequence goes on along the minus strand of NW_028232893.1, from coordinate 12,037,104 downwards.
GTTGCTAGGACCCCAGATCAACCAATAATAGTGTTTTACTTTTTACGGATTTCTTCCGAAATAACTTTTCATACAAAACAGAATTAACTGAAAATAAATTCAATTCTACTTAAAGATGGCTAAAAGTAATAAAAGAATGCATTGGCATCGTGTTTTGATATATTCTAAAAGTTTCAAACGTCTAGCTAGTCGGGAAGTTGGTTAAAAATCGATTGCAAGAATTGTACCGGACAAATAAGAATACGAGCTAAGAAAAACTTTCTAAAATACTGACAAACAAGCAATTATTATTGGAACCATGTTTAGGGGATATTTTTATTGAATATAGATAATTTGAAAACATCTCATGCATATACACACCAGAAAAAATCTTTTTGTAGAAAAAAATACGACACCCGACGGAACTTGAACCTGTAGGTACCTATCTGCTGGATTCGCACCAGTATGCTTTTCCAATTAAGCTACGGACATCTTACTTAATTACGACGATTTCAACTAGTAGTTGTTACATGAAATGCTTATCGAATGGGTGTTATAATGTTGGCTATCGCTTTTAGTATATTAAATTAAGGTACGTATCGATTAATTCCTTAATTACTAACCGAAGTCGCGGATTACTCCATTATTTAGTTTTTATAACGTACTAAGACTCGCTAATAATTAAATAAACTATATTTTTTAAATCAACGAATAATACACAAGATTTGAGAATGTAACATTTTATATATTGAATATACATCATTTGAAAACATCTCATGCATATACACACTACCTATGTATATTGATATTGTTATTGTTTAGTCGGTGGTAGCTGATTCGTGGTCTCGTGGAATGTTATTTTGATTAAAGCTTGTCAATATGTACGATGTAGAGTAGACTGTCAAAACTATGTATAACTCGATAGCAATTTTCACCACACCAAAGAGGTGAAAAAAAGTATTTCTGCGTTGGGTACACATCAAATGACTTTAAAAAAAATTATTGTATTCTGTCATTGTATGTATGGTATTATACATACACGATAGTCAGACGTACAACAATAGAATAAAGTTACGTAGATAAAAAAAACAAAGTTCAAAGAAATCTCACTCATTGTATTACTGGCAATGGAACTAATCCTGGAAAAGAGTTACTACCCCAACCCTTGTTAAATTTGTTGCATAAAGGACGTTTTTACATATAATTATAAATTAATATTACAGATAACTAACGAAGTAAGAATACTCCAACCATCACAATGGAAGTGGTGACTATGGCAGGGTCCTGTATGGCACCTGGAACCTTCTCTTCGATGATGATGATGACGTTCAGCGCACTCCTGGCTGCGCAGTGCGACATACTTCATCCGGGGAAGTGGCCGGAGGATTACACTGACCAACTTCTCGGAGATGGTAATAACATTTCATATTACATCGATTTTTTTCCATATTGACTTATCGCATCACAAAACGGACAAGAATAGAGTTCAAATTTAGTAGTAATATTTTTTTTTATTATCAATATTTATATATTCCATCTCAGCACCATATCCTAATAAGATCATATTATGGGCCTCTACAGAGTAGAGGTTTGTACTAAGAGATTTTTTGTTTTTGCAAGAAATGGATATTAGCCACATGCTCAACCTATTAGACCTATACTCTGACTTCAAACACACATTGAAAAACAATGTATATTTGGCAGACCTTGGATTCGAAACTGCGACCCAACGACATTATACGCCACTTGGCCATCGTGGGGCCGTTTTGATTAATTAAAACAATTTAAGATGTAAATTATCAATACATTGTATTAAGGCTATACCTCAGTTGAGGCATGGTCTAAAAAGATCGTGGTTAGGCGATGCACGGATTGCGAGTCGCGGGTGCAAATGACGCATGCCGAACGAAATATAATTTGTGATATAAATCCAACATGCGTCCAATTCATTTTCTGTTTATTGCTCTATTAGTAACAATAATATTATAGTCATGTTTTCTTTTACAAGAAAATGGGTAACGTTTTTAGTCATCTTTACACGATTTAAGAATTAATACCTCCGTCGCCATCACGAAACAAATTGACGTGTTTCCAGCTCGACGTTCTCTCTCCGAATGCCAGCGATTCCAAAATATATAGCGCCTATAGTTGAAAATTATTTGCGGTTTCACTGATGTAGCGTCTTAACTTGCAAGGTCATATTCTGCCGCTGGGTGCATTTAGTAGACAGAGCAATGATCTCAATGATTAGGTCGTTCGCCCTGTAGTTTTCCGGATACATTCCTCATATCTAGATACACCGCTTTTTAAGTCTAGCGATAAACACCTGATCAGCAGCTATGACTACGGGTGTTCGCCTACGAAATATACCAACGTGTCGTATCTGCATACTGTGGTTACCGAGTTCGTGAGGCCTGGCGGTCATAAATACTAAGACCGTTAGTGTTTGTTTGTGTCGTCCACGTTGTGTTGTCTTTTACCCATGTCGCATCAGAATATTATAGCAAACATATTGGGTCACCCACATAGGTACACCCATTATTCACGAGTGCCACGGGTCGTCCAGTGGTCACGGGTCTTGCGCGTCGTAGAATACCGAAATGAATGGGCTTAAACTGTTGAGATTGGATAGTATCAATTATAAATAATATGAAACATTTAGTTGTCAATATAAAATGTAATGCTTCTCCGATGCTGCCGAAGTACCTACTAGTACTCCGCACAACTAAAAAAACGTGTAATCATTCCAGGTCTTCAAGAATTCGACTTTGTGGTGGTTGGAGCTGGTTCAGCAGGATCTGTGATAGCGAACAGGCTTACAGAAGTAGACGAATGGAGGGTTCTTCTTGTGGAGGCAGGCGGTAACCCAACAGCCGAGAGTGAGGTAATATACAATATTTTGAAAACACTTCTGAGAAAATATACAACCAATAGAAAAAAAACCAAATTAAACCCTGACGACTAAATTATTAAACATGGGACATGCTTTGTTTACTGATTCTCTGAATGGTGGTTGTCCAAATTCGAAAGAAAATAAATTGCGGGGCGCGGGTTTACACGTCATTACCGAAGCGCCGTTCGCGGCCGACTGGAGTCTTTCGCGGCCGCGCTACTTTTGTGACCTTATTTTTCGTTACGCCTGTAATGAATCCGCCCGGGAGGTCAAGACAAAAGCATGTATCCATCGGTTAGTTATTAAACTTTACAACTACTTTATACTTACTACCTAATAAAAAAAGATTTTTTCTATTGGTTAAAAATTTTATTCTAGCAGAAATATGCATGGGATGTGTTAAAATTATGTAGGTACCTATGTTAAATACATAGGGTTAACGATTTGATTTGTTTGAAACAAACATTAAAGTTCAATTATCTCAAAATCAGTATTTTTTAATAACACATAAAATATCTCAACACCCAGGCTTTCAGAAAATTAAATAAATTTTAACATATCGTGAACTCACCGGGATCGAACCCGGCGCCTCTTGGTGAAAGATATTTGGTCGATATCGGGTTTGTGTACAATCCGGCTGATGTGACGACGGAAAATCTACTACATACTACAGAAAAAACGGTTATTTAGACACGTATCGTATTTGTTACAGATTCCAGGAGTATCACTTTCAACTTCACTTACCAACATCGACTGGCAATATCACACTGAGAAAGACAATCGGTCATGTTTGTCGATGAGAAACCAGCACTGTGCATGGCCAAGAGGGAAGGTCTTAGGAGGTTCAAGTGCTATCAACGCCATGGTCTATGTAAGAGGAAACCGAGAAGACTACGATGAATGGGAGGAAAATGGAAACCCTGGCTGGGGATACAAAGATGTTTTAAAATATTTCAAAAAAAGTGAACACATGGAAGCACCGGAAGTGTTAGAAACGGACTATGAAAAGTATCATGGAACAGGAGGGTATTTGAATATTGGAAACTATAATGATAGTCCGATTTGGGGGGAGAAGATTATTGCAGCGGCTCAAGAGCGTGGGCATAAGTATATAGTTGATATCAACGCAGAACAAAATCTTGGATTCAGCAGAGCACAAGGTACCATAAAACATGGAACTCGAATGTCAAGCGCGAAAGCATTTGTTGCTTCAATTAAAGATAGAAAAAATCTGTACGTTGTAAAAAATGCATTAGCAACGAGGATTATTTTTGATTCAGATGGTAAAAAAGCTGTAGGGTTAACAATGCAACTGAAAACTGGAGAAGAAAAAACGATCAAAGTAAAGAAAGAAGTTATTTTATCAGCGGGTGCCATAAATTCACCACAGTTGCTAATGCTGTCAGGAATTGGACCTAAACATCATTTGGGAGAAATGGGAATCAAGTTAATAAAAGATCTGCCTGTAGGAGAGAATCTGCAGGATCACGTTTTCGTTCCAATCTTTTACAAGGCCAACGAAGGTGTGGCTAAGGAATTGACTATTGCAAATATGTCAATGGCAGTGGCTTCATACTTGACTGATCGCAGAGGACCACTAGCTTCCGTTGGTACACTGAATACTATCGGTTTCATCAACACGAAAAAAGACGGATCACCTTTCCCTGATATTCAATACCATTTCAATGCTGCAACAGCTTCTGATAAATACTTTTTGCCTCAATATTATGACAGCCCGCAATACAATGATGAAATGGTAAAGTCGTATAAAGAGATAAATGCAGGCGCTGAAACGATTCAAGTGTTTGTAATCTTGCTAAAACCAAAATCAGTTGGCACAATACTGCTGAAGACTAAAAATCCTTTAGATAAACCGAAGATTTACGCAAATTACTTTAAAGAAAATGAAGATGTCGAAGTAATGATCAAAGGAATTGAAGAAATAATGTTATTAGAAGATACAGATACGTTTAGAAAAGAAAACGCAAAGGTGGAAAAACTAAAACTGAAAGCGTGTGATCAATTTAAATTTAAGACTCAAGACTATTGGAGATGTATGATTAAACAGACGTCGACAACTCTTTACCACCCCGTGGGAACAGTCAAGATGGGTCCTGCAGATGATGAGAGTTCTGTTGTGACTCCTCGATTGAAGGTAATTGGAATCGAAGGTCTGAGGGTAGCGGATGCAAGCATAATGCCGGACATCGTCAGCGGAAACACCAATGCGCCGACGATAATGATTGGAGAAAAAGCCGCTGATTTGATTAAGGAAGACTGGGGATTGATTGCTGATATAACCGATAAATAAAAATATGTATTAAAATTAATATTGTAAATATAACAGTTAAGAATAAATCGATTTAAATTATTGTCTGCTTGTTTACAATTAGTTTTTTTGCTGTCTTGAGAAATGCGTGTGTCTTCAAAGCATGATAAAAATTAACCGATATATAAAGGTCAGTTACACGAGCAGATAATAAATAAGCATAAGATAATACATTTTTTACGGAAAAATAATATTATTACGAAGCCGAACGAGAGAAAACGATACAAAAGGCTTTGAGCAGTCGGAAACAGAATCGCTAAAATAATCAATAACAACCAAATTCGCACATTAGAATAAATTGCATCTACGCAAATTCAAGGTTAAATTGTATCACTACAGTCGAATCACGTCGATCGTTTGGCCCGATCGTTAAATGTAATTTTGAATCATTAAATCGTGGGTAAGAGAACAATGTTTATTTTACAATTTGATGGTCCGTGAGAGAGATTTGGAGGCCATCCATGGACTGAAACCGTATGCGGTTTAGATCCGTGTGCCATACTAAACTTATGATTTTTGTTCATGAAAATATATTTTCACTAAATTTGTAAGTGTACCTAAGTGTATGGTATAAGCGGATACTATCAGATGCTTATAATATACTTTGTGGAAATATATTTCCATGACCAGAAAAGACAAGCTTAATATTGCACACGGTTCGAAACCGCATACGGTTTCAGTCCATGGATGGCCTAGAAGTATGAACAATTTTGTCACTTTGACGATGGTTTGACGTTTACGTTTTTAATGAATGTAGCCTTACTTTATTCATTATTTTAATATATAATAATAATACGAAACAATAATACTAAAAATATAATAATCAAATTGTCTAATAGTTAACAGTGACAATTTAACTAGGTAATAAAAGTAAAATATGAAGAAAAAACCAATAGATATTTTTGATTTTGGTAAGTATATCATTTTTAATAAACAAATGTTCATATTGTGATTGCTATTAAAAGTTGATGATCTTCGAGTATCAACGAGTGTTATTGTGTTATTGGAGCAGACCTGATAATCCTCAGAGTAATAATGTAAAGAGAGTGGCTATTGTTCGACAAAATGAAGCCGTGTTTTCCGCGTATCGTTCCTACAACGCATAGTAGAACCTCAATTTTAACTTAAATATGAAACGTTGTACCATCATGTTGCTTCTCAGGATGGCTACCAAATAATTTAAACACCACATAGTTAAACATATTTTCTAAAAAAATAACTAAAAATTACTACCATTAACTTTATATTTAACACAAAAACAATAAATTTCAGCAACACGAGCTCGCAGTTTTTAAACGAATGTTATCATTTTAATCAATATTTACCGGCGACGTTTCCAAAAACTATTTAATTCAGCCGTAGAAATTCTATCTTACTCATCCTGCGGAGATATAAGCATGCCGAATGCTTTCTCATTCGTACGTTCGTATTTGTTCAGGCCTTGTGATAAACAGTGCATATTCTGATGCATTTAATTTTTCAATTAAAAATCAATTTAAAATAGACAGCAGCTTTTGTCAGATAATATTTTTTTAGAATTTAATAGTAGTTTTGGATTTATAGATTTTCTTAAACAAGTATTAAAAATATACTTAATGCGTTTAACCTTTTTATATTGGTTAGACGATATCAAAGAATATTATCATTATAAGGGAATTACATTAATTTCGCGACAGTTTGACAAAGTTTGAATGAAATTCTTAAATAAAATAATAGACCCACTACTATTATTAATTAGCTTTATCACGCCCCAGCATCGGAGCATAGGTCAAGCACAATGTCAAGTACAAGGACATGCTACTTCCTTTGCTTCGTCGCCTCTCTCTATGCGAGACATACAGTGCGTAAGCTATAGATTGTCAAGGTATGAAATGGAATAGTCAATCGGAAAGGTAGAGTCAGGCACGCTGACGGAATCATGGTGTCACTAGAGTCTAGGCCAGTGTTTCCCAACCGCCGTTCCACAAATATTATTGTCGCGTATTTTCAAATACATAATGCAAAAATAGTCATTCGAAAAATTAACAGAATAGGTATAATTATTTCTGTTAACAATAAAATGTTAGTGTTTGTAATGGTAGGTATGTTCATCAGTTAAATTAATACAAGATATGTAAAACTTATAAACATATTGAACAGTAAATACAGTGATGCCACAGCATGCGTGAAACTCCACAAACGGTCGTGTAAATTCCCCATTAACAAAGGTGTCCGGCAAGGTGATACCATTTCACCTAAACTATTCACCGCTACTCTTGAGGACTTATTTAGGAAATTTGATTGGGAGGAAAAAGGTGTTCCAATTAATGGGCGGCACCTTAGTCACCTGCGCTTTGCAGATGATATTGTTATACTCTCACAAGACCCGAAAGACCTCCAAGGTAGAATGCAAGAACTCGCGGATGTCAGTCAAACGGTCATGCATGAGTAGTGGCATATTCCCCGACTGCTGGAAAAAGGGTCATCTCACGGTGATCCCCAAAGCCGGCAGTCGCCCTCCTTGTGACCCGAAAGCGTATAGACCGATTACGCTCCTTCCCGTCTTCGGGAAGATATTGGAAAGATTGATAAACAGCAGGATTGAGTCCCACCTGTCGGAAAACTGTCCAATCTCGCAAAGACAATTTGGGTTTAGACCCGGAAAGTCCACCGAGGATGCGATTCGCTTTGTGATCGATTCTGTGGAGAGCTCTGGCAAGGACCTCGTTGCCGGGATTTTTCTCGACATTGCGGGCGCGTTTGATACTGCGTGGTGGCCCTTGGTTCTGGCAAAGCTTAGGCTGAAACAGATCCCCGGGGACCTCTTTGCCTTAGTTCAAAGCTACTTCAGCAATAGGGAGATAACCTACGACTCCGGCCCCAGCCTGATTCACAGGAGGACCACCATGGGGTGTCCCCAGGGCTCCGTCCTGGGACCCCTTCTGTGGAAAATTCTGTTTGACGACGTTCTGTCCCTGCCACTGCCTCCGGGCTGCACGCTCGTTGCGTACGCCGACGACTTGCTCCTGCTTGTTGGGGCGACGAGCCGACCGGCACTTGAGCGTGCAGCCACGGACGCCTTGGGCAGAATCCTTAATTGGGGGTTGCTGAACAAGCTGACCTTTGCCCCGAGCAAGACGGAAGCTGTCCTCCTCAGGGGTAGTTCTCGGGTCAACATAACTCGACGGCCGCCCACGGTTCGTTTTGGCCAGACCTCAGTGCGTTTCTCCGAAAGGGTTACGTATCTGGGAGTAATTCTTGATGACAAGCTGTCTTTCGTTCACCACGCCAAGACGGCCGTCTCTAAGGCCAATTCGGCCTATCAGAGAATGGCCCGAATGGCGGGCAGCAATTGGGGACTTAAGCCTAGAGCCCTTAAGGTTGCATACGGCGCAATTTTCATGGGAATTGCCGGTTACGCCTCCAGCATTTGGCATTCCCGAGTAAACTCCTTAACTCTCGTGAGACGCGCACTATTAAGCGGGCAGCGACTTGCGCTGATCTCGCTTACCAAAGCCTACCGCACAACTTCTACTGACGCGCTTGCCGTACTCGCGGGGGTGCTACCCCTCGATCTGCACGTCCAAGTCAGAGGATCGATCACCCTCCTCTTGAGGGGGATCAGCACAATACTCGCCGGTGTCCATCTGACACCACCGCAGAGATCCGAGGACGTTCCTTACAGGAAGACTGTAAGTGACATTGTGTACAAGACCGCATTTGCGGCATGGCAGGCGAGGTGGACCGCCTCCCCCAAGGGGCGGCACACTTACCGTTTTTTTCCAGACGTATTCTGCAGGCACCAAACTAGAAGACTCCAACCTTCGCACTGGATTAGCCAGTTCCTCACCGGCCATGGCAACTTCGCCGCCAGACTCCACGAGTTTGGCTTGATAGTAGATGGGCCGGGTTGTACCTGCGGGCATGACCACCAAGATGTTGAACACATTCTCTGGGATTGCCCGCTTATGGAATTCGAACGAGCGGAGCTGTTTGCCAGGGTCCGTCCTCACACGGGCCCAATTGGTCATGGAGATCTGGTAGCAACCGAGGCCAACTTTGCGGCATTTGAGAAATTTGCAGCGTCGTATGGGGAGCGGGATAGTCCCGACTCTTCTGTAGACTCATCCATTTCAATTCGTGACACTCAGTATGCGGGTACACAAAGCGCTTAACGTCAGCGGACAGCAGAGCCAGTCCAAAAACAAACATTTTCTTTCTTAACTTTCTTCTTTAAGCACTACGGTGCATGGTTGCAGCATCAGTCCCGTGCGGCTCCGTCTCGGGACGGAATGAGCACTTAAAATCACTTCTTTCAGACACGTTTAAAGCGTCATAGAAAGCGGCCGAGCATATCCACGGTTGTGCATATATGACGGGTGGTGGTGGGCACTTTAACGGTCGGTCTAAAGATAAATGTCTCAAAGACAAAAGTGATGAGGAACTGTTTTTCGGACCCTGCGATTATCTGTATTTCTGGCACCCAACTCGAGCAAGTCAGCAGCTATGTCTATCTCGGACAGCAGGTGTCCATAGACGGAAGCATGCACGATGAAATTGCTTGAAGAACAAAGCTGGGATGGAGTGCTTTCGGACATCTGAATAGTATCTTCAAGAGTGACCTACTATTATGTCTTAAGCGTAGGGTGTTCAACCAATGTCGCCCTAAAAGCCGCTGGATTGACGAACTGGTAAAGTTCGGCGGAAATACGTGGCAGCGAACGACACAGGACCGAGAGAGTTGTAGAAAGCTTGGGGAGGCCTTCATCCAGCAGTGGATTGACCCCGGCTGATGATGATGATGATATAAAACTAATAAACCAAATATTATATAAATACGTCAGCGGTTGTAAAATATTTCTCCCATTTTCACCGGTCCGGTCCGCAGCTTTAAAAACACACACACTCTAGGCCAGTGGTGGCGAACCTATGGCACGCGAGATGATTTTGCATGGCACGCTTTGAAGAGATAATAATAAATGACAGATCGCATTGTATAAAAAATAGCAGACAAATACACTTAGCATTACGTTTAATGTAAAGATATACATAATTGCTTAAGTCGGTCCTTCGACTTAATGCGTCACATATAATATTATCACACTAACCTCATCAGGTGGCGGAGAATGCCGCCACGCGAACCTTTAATTTTGATCGATTTACAATGCTTGAGACCACTGTAGGGAGAGAGAGCCTCATTTGATAGGCGCGATTCTAATGTCAATTTGTGCGATAAGAACCAAACTAATTAATACATTAACAAACAATTTCAATTTCTACCCACAGAAAAATGACTGCACTAAATAAGAAACAAAACCAAAAAAATCTGGCAAACAGTTTCAAAATTGGTAGACCGAAAAGTATGGCGTAATTGAAAAAAGTGAAAGCTATAATATCGTTGGTGTTTTGTAAAAAGGGCGAATTAACCAAAATGCTACTTTACAGGAGGAGGATTTTTAACTTTTGACATTTATTTGTTTTTTGACTGTAGATGATTATAAATATCTAACAAGTTTATAATAAAGCTTAGAAAGAATACTGTCATTATAATAGGTATTATTACATAATATTTTAAAAGGCCTAGTATGTCACATTTGCTTTTTATTTCGTAATTTTAATTAATTTAATTTTAGTCGATTATCGTTTTTAAGTACTTTCCTATGGAGATAAAAATTCGCCGTTTTTACATAACAAAGCTAGTGGGGTACATATTGTATTTTCATTAAAATCTCAATTTCGCCAAAATGGTTGATTCGCCCTTTTTACAAAACACCGACGATATGTGTGCTATGTTCTGTGAGTGGTATCTAGAAAATCATCATTTATAATAGATTTTTTAAAGAAATATTTTTTCGTTATAATGCTAGGCACGTCAGACAGTCGAAAAATAATATATGGGAAATTCTGGCACGCGTACGTAAAAAGGTTCGCCAACCTTGCTCTAGGCCAAGTGAAGCTCCTCTTTGTGACTGATAACATTATAATGACTGACTCAAAAGTCGAGACTCTTGTGTCTTGATATGATAAGACGTTCCATAGTGCATAGACTGCATAGTTCGACATTTAAATATATATTATATAGAAACCACACGATTTTTTTAATTATATTTTAACCTTTCCTTATTTAAGAAAATATGGAATATTTTTATTAATACTAAAAAATTTAATTGTTAAAATCGACTTTATATTGCCAAAATATCGTTTCCGCAAACACGTTTTAGAGTTTTTAGGCGATAAAACAAATGCCTGTCTTAAATTACTTAAAAATTCCCAGAAGCAATTCAATACGATTTAATCAATATAAATTGACTAATCTACAATTTAATTAAGTACACAGATTTCATACGTTTTTATATTTGTTTTCATTGTTTATTAATTATAATATATTGAAATAAGAAAATTTAAAAAATATATATATATACTAGATACAATGTTTATAGTTTCATAAGCGTAATACAAATTACTTATCTAAATGCAGTGACGTCCGCAGACAAAATGCCGCCCACATTTTTATACAGTATTTTTTTTATCATCCTTTCATGACTCCAACATATAATAAATTTGTTGTATGGATACATTACTAAATATATATATATACACCACTAAATCTAATTTAAATACCATCTCTACTCCGATAGACAATATTGCGAGTCCACGATTTCAGATACATTTAAAAATACACCTGACAACTTTCATAATTCGCGAGTGACTGGCAAAAATATTTGGATAAATTAATTAAGTACCTATTATGCACCTACCAATAATTCAAATATTATTTACAAATCTGCACGTGTCATTGCTGTTTATCAAGGACGTGACGTCCAAGAACAACGGAAGTAAACTAGACATCGCGAACCCGACAAAAAAATTACAGTCCTGTTACCTGTTATGTTCATTAATACATTTTGTTTCCAACCAGTGAGCTGAATTTTTTAACGGAAAGTTATTTCCGTCATTACTAAGTTTATGTACCTATTTTTATGTATACCTAACAATTCTCCTCGAGTTGCCACCTTTCGAGTAACTGCCGCCCCCATGCGACGCTCAATCTGCCTACCCTCACGGGACGTCACTGCCTAAATGTTTATAGTATCTTATATTTTTAAACAATGATCATATTTTAATAATAAGATGCTGAATTGCTTGATACCTAGGTATGTTATTATGAATAATCAAAGAAGACCCAGGTCTCAAAAAACCTGTAGCCTAAGATTAAGAATGAAGTAATTATTATGTATTCATGAAGTAATTCGCGATTACTCTCCAATCGCAGAAAGTTTGAAATCTACCTACCTACCCATTCCACTTCCCAATTCGATTTCGAATGAAAGTGATCATAGCATAACCAATTGCGAACGCTACATCACGCCACAATCAAAATATTTATATATCAGTGCGCACGCGTTGAACGTATTCAGACCGATTGGGAGTGTTGCCAACCATACCATAAATATAGTATGTGTACTATATAATATATTTGGTCAGTGTACCTACTATGTGCTATATTAATTAAAAAGTTATAGACCCCTAAAATACTATACACACATTCCAATCAAATAGAGACGAAATTAACTCGGAGACACCATCGCCCAAGCGAGTAAACTATTTGACAAGATAACCTATTGATGACAGCAAATCCGATAGAGTGAACTGCGCCGAAGCTCCAGAAGAAAAAAATACTACCATAAGACCAAGCCAGACCATCTCGCCAATTACGAGAACGATAATTACCTCGACGACATTCACTCAGGTGCAGGGGATAAAGGGCCTAGCCTTAGGACAAGGAGACCACAAACAATAGCAAAATACTATAATGTTGAATATCGGAATATACGTATTTTTATCTTAATGTTTTAATTTCGACATTATAACAATACAATAGAAGTAAGTACCATACTTTTGGTAGTTCCTTACTATAAATTAATGCAAAGTACTATAATTTACGGTACAAAGTACGGTAATTAAAAGTTTAGCAGTGATTGTGCAGGACGTATCTGGTCGGAAGAGCTACGTATTTTTAGTAAAAAAGGGCATCGGAATTTCTTAAATTCTCCGTTTATTTTGCGAGAAACTAAAAACATATACATTTTTGACAGAATATAACAACACGCAGGTAAGTACTATATTTTTTGCTGAAATACAACAATTACTTGGGCCGCGTTGTATAATTCGGTGATAAAGAAGTGGCAACACTGGCTGACTGGACCATCAACGACGGGTTTCAGTCAGTGTTGCCAACCGTACTATAATTATAGTATTTGTACTATAATTTTCGTTTGCGTACTATGTACGATATAAAACAGGTATAGTACGCCCAAAATACTATAATTTTAATAAATCGGAAAAAAAGTTGCCAATAGAAGAAAAACAACGCCAAAATAATCCGTGAAGCAAAAAAAAATAATCACCATGTCTAAAAAAAGGTGAAGTTAATTACTTAACACAGCGATTTCCAAACTGGGAGGCGCGGAGTGTTGCAAAGGGAAGCGCGAAAAGTTTAACACAATTAATGTAGTCACAGGTTTGCAGTTTGCAAATGCATAGTTTATAAAATGGCCGCTAGTAATAAACTACACAAAAAAACAGTCCTATAAAAGGTTGTTTGCAAACCATTCTGCAAATATGGAGACTAATTTTATAATCCCTCACTTCTATACTATTGTGAAGAGCAATGGCTATCTCGTAAAAAAATAAATAAAAGGGAAAATTAATCATAATGTTGAAATTTGAGGCAAATTTGTTTAGGAACGATAATTTTGTTGTTAAACTTGTCTATTTGGTTGAAATTAAAAAAAAAAAATGAGTGAATAAATCAATCGAAGGACCACTAATGCATTCACTGATTTAAAACGATAAAGTGAAAGCATTCATAAAAAATTGGAGCTTAAGAAATCAAAATGACAAAAAAAAAGTTCGCCATGTCTCACTTTTAAATGATTTCTACGCCAGATATATTGAAGCAAACAAAAATCTATTTACTGAGTTCTTGGTTAGTTTGCTAATGCACTTTTCATATTATTTTATTAATAGTAAAAAAGGCACCTGCGCTGCTTTATTTCGGAGCGATTAAATATTTTAAATATGTGGTTGAAAAATCCTGACCCGGGGGGTCCGCTTCAGGATGTGGGGTCCATGATAGAATCCATTTGTCAATGAACGAGGATGAATTTGGATCGACTACTATTGAAATTGATTGTGCTAATAAACAAGCGTCAAAAATTAATGTAATATAAGTAGTAAAACCTTGTTAATTTTTTTTCATTTTTGTATTCGTAAGTAGGTACATTGTTGACTATTTAAAAAGGTGTCTGTATTATTTAATAAAATAAGGGGGGCGCCTAGATTAGATTTTTTAAAGGGAGGCGTGGTAACATAAAGTTTGGAAACCACTGGCGTAACATTTGAATTTTGTCTAAAAAACGAGACGTTAATTTATTTAAAAAACAAGACGTTAATTAATTACCCCACGTTTAATTTTTTGAAAATGCCGAAAATTATTGGTCACTCAACGCGTACTATATTTTTTGCCGAAATACTATAATTTTGAAGGCACTGTACTATAATTCCACTTTCAAAATATGGCAACACTGGTTTCAGTTCACTGTTCACTTCAGTAAAGTTGCTATTCACTGTTGAATGCTATAATATTATTAATCCGTTCGCGGTAGACAAGCATAATTTTATTTCGATCAGTGGTGAACACATGGTTGGAAAAGAAATTGAAAATCATCATCGGTCAGTAGCGAACTGCGTTACCGACCGTTCACAGTTTCATTGGATTGGATTATAATACAATATTACAAAATCGTGAGTAGTATGTTTATATTCTTAATTAATTCGTATTATGTATTAACTGTATATAAATAAATCGTAATTAAACAATATAATTCAGTGACTAATTAATTAATATGTATCTAAGTCAACGATTGTATTATTGCAATTGATTATGACAGGCACCTATAATGTTGAAGTAAACGACGTATGTTTATGTCAAGCGAATTGGTTGGTTTCTTTTTTCTGTCATATTACTGTATTTTAAAATTATGAAATTATGCCTATATTTATTATTTAACTGCATTATATCTAAATAACATATTTTACGTATCAAAACTAAATTATTGAAAACTGGCTTACCCTACCGGGTGTGGTATTATACCAAACTACGGATCTCAACCGTAGAAAAATATAGGATAAACTTAAACACGTGTTAAAGAATATTATGTTCTTTTCATTACATAGTTATGCCGGTATTATAATAATACGCATTAATGTTTGTCATGTAAATATAACACGCATTGTTTTACTTGGGTTTTATGGTTTGACCGTCATTTCAAAACCTTGCTCTATCTATGGTGATGAATTTTACATTTCTATATTATTAGTCTATTCGGTGAAATTGATATTTCTGTTATAATTTTAAATAATAGGCTTCCGTAAACGTTATTTTTTTTTGCAAAAATACACATAGAATAATATGTAGGTACTTAAGTATTTTTTTGGTTTTTAGAAAATAGATGGTACATACCTACAAACTTATCTGTAGAATGGCCAAAAATGGAACTACGAACTACCATATGACGCCATTTTGAAAATTTCATTCTAATGTCAGATTTTGTCCAGTTACGAGTCTTGATTGGGTAGTTTTCGACATTTGCTCCCCCATCCCATTCTGATAAGTTTGTAGGTCTGTAAAATTAATTACACAGTGTTGACATATTCATCGTGATTAAATTATTGCCATATATTAAATCATCTTCATAGAACATTTAAATTATAGATTATACCGATAATTATTGTCATTCAAAATTATGAACACCCATTTTAATATAGCTTTTATACTTATTGAATTTACGATCACAACTGACGTCGCACATGTCGAAGAGAGGCATATATAAATTAATTTGCGCATAACAATACGTTAGCTCGAAGACAACTGCTGTTGCACTCTGTTCATAGTATAATACCCCGTTTACACGTCCATAGATTTACTGTGCACAGTAAGAAAATGTATGGGGAAACATGTATTATCCTGCAGTTTGATGCAAGATTGCGTGCATGAATCAAACAAGTTTGGAAGCTTCTGAATTGTGATGATTCTTTAAACGCAAGTAAGATATGCGCCTGCGCAGTAAAACGATAATGGCGAACCTGCCGGTAAAAAACGAACTACTCATTTGAGGTTAACCGATTTTCAATACGTCATGTGAAATAGTAGTATAAAAATGACAATATCACGTCTCGCTTTCTTGAAGAATGAGATTGGAGACAGTCTGCACTTTTACGTGTAAACAGTTATTGTCACGACACTTTGAAATAAGCACTATCGCCGACAGTAATTCCATGCACGTATACAGGTGCTATAATGGTGTAAAATTATAGAAAGTATTTAAAAAAAAAACTATATTAGGTAAACGGAATATTATTTATCATTGTATTGACATATTTGGCGTACGTATACCATACCGTACGGAAAGACTGTAAAAGTATATACGAATGTATTAATTTATTTGTTTTAATATAACCGGTAGGTACACATTGCCAAAAGAAAAACTAATAAGATAAGATAAGAAGGATAAGATAACTAATAATAACGTGATATATTTTGATATGTCAGTATCATTGTTATGTTTAGAAGTGTTGGTTTCACGTACTTAAGAATAATTCTATAAATAAAATTAATAAGAAGACCTAAAATAGTCTGTACCTAGCAACTGTTTTAAAACACTGCTTCCACGGAGCGCTGACAAGTTATCACATTGGAAATGGGTGGTTTTCACAAATAAACGACAACTGTAACATCATAGTCAATTTGAAATTGGAAGAATAATTTGTACGTCTCAATCAAAGCCTGAACAAAAACGTACCATAGGTGCGAGTGAGTAAGCATCTGGCACGTTTATATCTCCGCACTATGCGTTAGGGTAAGAGTAAGATAGAATTTCTACGTCTGAATTAAATATTTCTTGTAAACGTCGCCGGTAAATATTGATTTGAATGATTACATTCATTTAAACGCAAGCGCATTTTGCTGAAATTTATTGTTTTTGTGTTAAATATAAAGTTAATGGTATGTACCAATTATTTTTAGTTATTTTAGTAGAATATATGGTTAACTAGGTATGCAGTGTTTAAATTTGGTAGCCGTACTGAGAAGCAACATGCTCATAACAATAAAATCGAGAAAAACTCGCGTCTACGTCAAGTCTGTTGTTCAGTAGTAAAAGATAGGCAAAACTAGGGATTCCAATACCGGTATTTCAAAACTAGTGTCACAGTCATTTTTGATACCGAAATACTGGTTTTAAAAATCAGACAATGCCGATATATTCAGTATTAAAAGGGAAAACACAATATATTACATAATTAACATAAAATAGGACTGTATAATGTTTGTCAGATTACGCGTTGTCTAGTTTACTTCCGTTTGCCATTAGACGTGTAAGTGTAAAAAGTGCAATAGACTAATTAAACATTATTTATTCGCTGTCACATGTACCTACTCGGTTGAACGGCACTCACATGTTTTATCAGTCAAGTGACGACCGATCTTAGCCAACGTCTTCAAAGCCAATGATCCCCAGGAAACAGACGATATAATTAGGTGACACAGTTGTATTTTTTGATTTTTTACTCTTTCAAATAATTAAACAATTTTTGTGAGTAATTAATTGTAAACAATTTCTTTCCATATTGTTCAAATTGATATGTTGATAGTTATTTGTCGCTGATTATTTGTGAAAACCATCCTTTCCCAATTTGACAACATAACCGTGTTCAATGTTGCCTGCGATTACGTAAAGCAGTGTTGAATTGTGTAAATGTAACACATTCTCTAAAGCGTCAATTACATTGAGCTTTTTTACGAGCTGATTATTGGCAAATTTATAATCTGCCTGTAAATTCGCCCAGTGTAATCATCGAACAAGCTAATAAGCAGGTTGTAAACACTCCACCGAGAAAAGTTGAAAGCCGGTCAACTTTATAAGCTACACGCCGGCTTGTGGGCGTATCGCGTCTGCGCAGTAGAGCGTGGTGGTGGAAAAACGAACTACTCATTTTGAAATTTACCTTTTTGACGTTTAATGGAAACATTATTATGGAGCGTAGCGACCTCCCGGCAAAAAAACGAACTACGTTCCGTCAAAATCGCTCGCTGGCTTGTGGCTTATCAGCGAATGGAAAATTTTGTGTGTAATCATGAAATCGCAGTAGCTGAACCGCCCGCTTTTAAATTTGCCAATAATCAGCTCGTAAAAAAGCTCAATGTAATTGACGCTTTACAGATTTAAACCGTCACAAGTGAGTCTAAACAGCAACAACAAATATATTATTAGATAGTTACTCATGTCCAAAAATAAAGTTATTTTTATAATATTATGACCGTAAAAGTGTGAACAAACTCGAACACGCCACGCGATGAAACGATACGCGAGTGGTGTGAAATCATATTATTATTATCATTACTGACATTTTCTTGCTTGTCTCTGAGTCTTCCATAAAATACGTACATTTTAATTGTACAAACTAAATCATATAGGTACATAGTAGTTTATTTATTTAATACGTTAGATCGTGGTTTCCCAAACTATGGGTCGCGACCCACCAGTGGGTGGCGAGCGAATATTGAGTGGGCCCCCGCCACTGTATACATGAATTTAAAAAAAAATAGGAAGTAATAATAGTAAATAGAAGACTAACTTTGTGGACTATTTTGGGGAAGGGATGAAAAAGTTTGATTCGTTGCGTTGGATTTGTAACCCATTTCAAGACGACTTACCAACAAGTATGTCAACAAAAGCAAGTGAAGAACTCGTTGATTTATCAGAAGATACGTCACTGAAAAATAATTTCAATCGTAAACAGTTAACGAAATTCTGGCTCTCAGTTGCTGATAATTATCCTTGCCTGTTCGATGAAGCTATGAAAGTCCTCCTCTTTACTACCTCATATCTATGTGAGGTCGAATTTTCGGCTATGGTTAACAAAACTAAATACCGAAATAAATTGGATATATTATCAAACTCACTGCGATTAAAAGTAACTAAAGTTGAAGTTGATGCTAAAACTGTAATGAAGAAAAATAAGAAACAAATACATCCTTCCCATTGAAATAACTTTGTAGAAAAACCTTGCAGGTGTAGGTATTTAAGTAATATTTTTTTTTATTTAAGTTGTGTTTCTTATTTCAACAGTCATTCATTCATATTGGTAACACTTATAAAAAAATGTTTTTTTTATATCAATTAGAACAAATAAGACAGCATTAAGTAGTTCCACGACTCGCCACTAGGGAATCTGAGCATTACCAATATTTATGCCCTCTTTTCTCTAAGACAGCTAAGAGGTGGGTCACAAGATTGGAAAGTTTTGTTAGATGGGTCGGAGCCCAGTCAACTTTGGGAACCACTGCGTTAGATTATTAAATACACTTTTACCATTTTAAATTTATGATTCACATTGCTTTTCCAAATGCACGGCAAACAGATACTTACAGCTGTTTTGAAATTTGGTCAGAAATATCAAACGCCAAGAATATTTTAGAACTAACTAATAGTAGGTATATATAGATATGGAATATGAGTAATTACACGTTTATCCAATAAAAAAAACTTGTTTGTTTTAAATACGGAAAGTTAATTGTTTTGGGACAAGTTTGAATGTATTTGCTCAAAAAATAAAATAGGTAGGTATACCAACATAACATTGAAGTTAATGCCCCCACCAAACTACATCCGGTTTTAATTGGGGTATCAAAGGATTCTACGCTTGCTGTGAAGCATCAGTATTCTAGGAATGTTTCAAGAGCAGTTACCCAATACTGGGGTCACCATTCGCTCAAGTGTGCTTAGACTGAATTAACATGACTTTAATTTAAGAGAGGAGTACATAGAAACAAAATTAAAAGTACCCACAGAACAGATTAATAAGATAGACATGCAAACCCAGTCGCCATGAATAAAGGCTCTAATGCCCTGTTCTCTTTATGACTTGCCGGTCAGTCCACAAAACGCATGAAATATAAATCCAGCCTGAATGTTCGTTCAAATATTCTTCTTCTTATTGTGCTATCCCCTAGCGGAGGTCGGCCACCATCAAGGCGATCTTAGCTTTGTCGTCCGCTACCCGGAACAGTTCAGTGGAGCTGCACTCGTACCAATCACGGAGGTTCTTAAGCCACGAAATGCGGCGCCGTCCTCTGCTACGCTTACAATTGATCTTTCCTTGAATGACAAGTTGGGGAATACTCTACTTTTGTCGTATTCCCCAACTTTGTAGTTTCCTGTATTGATTCTACGTATAACTTCTCGGTCCTTCCCCATTCGATTGAGAACTTCAACATTATTGTCACCCGGTCAGTATAAGGAATTTTCAGGATGCGTCTCTACAGCCACATCAAATATTACCAATATTTAATGCGCAGATGCATTAATGAATAATTATTATGGCAACATTTAACTTAGAATTATTTTACTCAATTTACTCAATCAATTTGCAATTACGATCTTACAGAGAATTTGAAACTCGGTAACAGCAGAGATGGAGCAACTTCTGCTGGGAGCATGTCCCTCAGCCAGTGGTCACTCGGCTGCTGCCCTAGGGGGGCTGATCCAAGTCCTGCTGGGAGCCTACTGCAATCTGGCGAACCCTGGAATATGGCCTGAAGATAAGGCTGACCTTTTCACTGGAAACGGTGAGTGATGTACTACCTACGTTTTTTTACCTATCCATCAAAATATGTTTGATTGATTTCCCCTTCCTACTTGGCCCCAACTGACAACTTTCCTGCCGATTCCAACATTTAATTGTCACAACACGTTTTATTTGACTTAGGTGTGAGATAATGTTTATTTTTACATTTATATAAAACCCAATTATGTAGGTACGTACATTACACAGTTTGTTTGTTCCTTCCACATTAAAATTTTTGCCACGGAAATTGGTGTTCTTTTGTTTGACGTATTTTATTGACTGTCTACTGTGAGATTTATTTTCGTTTTGACATTTAAAGAATGCCTTGGTTAGGATATTCTTATAAACGGACAACACAGAGCTAACCCCATCCATATGGGATGACAAATCTCTCATGATTATTACAGATAACGTGATATAGATCAAGAAATGGATCTCGTGCGAAGCTGTGAACTTTCAGCTTGTATTTAGGTATGTAGATGATAGTTTTGAAATAATAATTTATACATATTATTAAATATCAATGTAGTTTTTTTTTGTCACGCTCGATATTCCAGTTTTTTAATACTTACAATATTAATAAATATTTAAGTATATATCTAAGTAGGTACCTATTCATTTTATAATATACTTATTAAAGGATTATGGCTTTTAGGTACGTACCTGCTGTCATTAGTATTACGCACTGACGTAGAATAAAAAAATGTACATTTAATTAACATATTTACAAATTCGTTTTTAATAGATGTTATCATTGTCATCGCCATTAGGCGGGGTCGATCCACTGGTGGATAAAGATCTCTCCAACCTCCTGCCACTCTTTTTGATTCCTACCTAGCTATTTTTATGCTTCGTTTTTTGTTTAAGCGTAAGTTAACAAAGTACAAAGAATTTTGACTCTACTAGAAAGAAAGAGTTTTTCTTATACGTGTTTCGTATTAGAAATTTCGACCGCAATTCTATTTCGAATCGAACAATAAATAATTGTACCGGCTTGTTTTCTTTTCCATTGGCAGCCTCAAAAATAAAATGACGGCTCGCGTTCCGGTCTGAAGTCTATTTATTTAATGAACTATTTCTTTTATTCAATAATTCGTAAGATTTGAGAATGTAACATTCTTAAGGGGGGACATGCTCAGCGTAGGTCAAAATGGAGCTTTTATTCTATTTTCAAAGCATGATCGTGGAAATTCCTTAAACGTTGTAGATAATCTATTTATATAATTTTGAAGCCTTATCATCCTTTATATTTATTTTAAACATTTGATTACTACATAAAGTATTTTTATTACATAAAATAGTATTCTTTTTATAGTTCAAACACGCGCGTTAACATGTTCTTACTCCCTACTTCAGTTTTAGTTTGTCAATTTATGGCTACGGCCGTATGTTGTAGCTTAACCACTGGGGGATGCCAAAAGAAATGGCGTATTTCAAAAAAACACTACCTTATTCTTAGGTCAATAATTATTAAAAAGCAATCATTATTCGTAGGATGTTTATCACACTTGAATGGTCAAAGACATAGCTTATAATTAGTATTATTAGAATTATCTTCAAATGTGTTAATCTTACCCATTTTTTAATAATAAAATGCCTAATTCTTGTCAAATTTGGGATCACAGAGATTATCAATATAATTGTTTATCGTAAATATTTCACTATAATAATGTCGACATAAATTATACTGATGGTTTTATAAATGCGTTTAAAAATTAATAAATGTAAAAAATCTTAACACCACTGCACATTTATGTACTGAAATATGACTATATTCTAAAACATTAGAGCGAGAGGTTTAAAAGAATACTATTTTATGTAATAGAAAAACTTTATGCAGTCATCAAATATTTAAAATAAATATAAAGGATAATAAGTCTTCAAAATTATATAAATAGATTATCTACAACGTTTAAGGAATGTCCAGGATCATGCTTTGAAAATAGAATAAAAGCTTCATTTTGACCTACGCTGAACACGTCCGCCCTTAATTGAACAGGCATAATTTTAAAACACTTCACCTATTATAAAAACATCTTCAGATCCTAGTAGTGAGTGAGTTTGTGAACACTGATCTACACAATAACATTAAGTAGGAGTTCTCAAGACACACTGAACACGAGCAATGTAGCCGAGATTTAAAAATAGACGTTGATTGTTAATGTATAGCCGGAACATTGTTAAGGCAAACATAAATATTTCGTTGGATGATTAGGATCAACAAAGGTCAAATACACATGCAAAGCAGGTATGACGTACCTACTGAAATATAGAAATGTACAATACCCTTAAACTATCACAAGTATTTTCTAACAATTTATACAATCAAATATAAAAGCCTAGAAGATTTGTCTTCTACTATTCCATATTTTGAGTCAAAGTTTGAATTTTGAGAAAAGGCGCTGCACGCGACGTATGCACTGTTATGGCCCCCATATGAAGGGGGGCACTGACAGGGCTCTAGCATGGGGGCCCCAGCGTGGCGGGTCGACCATCCAAGTGAGATAAACCGTATCACAAATCTGTTCTAATCTTAAAAAAAGTAATGTAATTTAATGTGTTGTGTTGATTGATAATTACATGAAAATTCACGTGTAGAATTTAGGAAACGCTATTGTAGAGCATCACACTGCCCTTAAACTTAGCGGGCGATAGATAAGGGGCCCGCCAAAGATCCTTGGCCAGTGGGCCAGCTTAAGGATGAGGGGGCCATGCGCTATGTATTTTGGATGCCGATCACGAGTACGACACCCTTGTGGCACATCCGCACAAGTCGTATAATATTGTAAGCAGTTAAGAAATTAATTCAATCTACATTGCAATAATGGTGATTAATATAAAAGCACGTTCGTGTCTTTGACCTATTCTGCTAACGTGTCCACTTTGATATTGAATTTTATATAAAAGACGTATCCTGTCAATCCTATATTATCATTATTATTATTATTATTAACGTGCTATCGTCTAACGGAGGTCGGTCACCATCGGGACGATCTGCTGCCTGGAAAAGTTCGGTGGAGTTACACTCGTACCAATCATTGAGGTTATTAAGCCACATTTCACTAGTTCTATAGAAACACAGGTCAACCACTAAGAGTAATGGAAAAAATCTCATTTAGGGACAAACCGCAATTTTGTTAATGTTATAGCTTACTCTATGACAACATCTTCTTGGCTACGTGTTAAAACCGTGAACTAACATGCTCCTCCCATTTTTAACCACACTTACATTATAAACTAACAAGCTCCTCCCATTTAGTCGACAATAGCGCCCTCCTTCACGTAGCCAAGAAGATGTTGTCGTACAATAGTTTTGGAAATGTTGGCAGTTGTTTCAGGTTCTAATCTAAGCCCACCATTGGTCAAAAACTTATTAAATTTAATTAGGTGGGTACATACCATTGAAAATGTAGTGTACTATTCACGAAAATAAACAAATTTCATTAATCTATTTCAGCGATTCCTGAATACGATTTCATAGTCGTTGGTGCAGGGTCAGCGGGATCCGTGGTAGCTTCAAGACTTGCAGAAGTGGAAGGATGGAAAATTCTTCTGGTGGAGGCTGGCGGCGATCCAACGCCTGACATGGAGGTAGGTCACACTTATATTTTTATCGTAAATATTTTTGTTTTAATGCCCAAAACTTTTTTTTATACTGTATCTCCAAATACACTTCCTTCTTTGATATTAAAGACCATTTGAGTTATTTTAAGACGGTAATACCATACATACATATCATTTTCACCAATGTGAACTTACCATAGTTTACCTCTCGCGTGCAGATAATAATTATTATGTCGATAATTGTAACCTCGGATATTTGGTGATATTATCTCAAGTCACATGTAAATTGTACGTAAAGCATTTCACCGTGGCACAGTTCGCTGTGAGCTTTTTATACTATACGCCATACAGTCTCCAATTTTATTAGTTTCAATATGAACATTAATTCAATTTTCATAGCTGATTTTGGCAAAATTCATGAATTCAAGAATGAAAACCTAACCTATCATAACAAATAATCCAGTATATCGACTATTTTCAAAATTTGTTTGCTGCTGGCTTCCTGTAAAGTGTAAACCGACAAGAACCGTGTTTAATTTAGACATGACTTTTACGTCAATACGACAACATAATAACATACGATACAACATTTCACGGTGAAGTGTGATACGGCGAACTACATACGTACAAGCTTCCGGACACGGTTATCTCCATTGGAATAGTTTTATAATAATAAAAAAAAAATAAACAATTTGATTCTTTTGAAATTTTTTACATGAATTATATCATAGTAACAGATCATTTACATAGATAAAAGGACAATGATACTTGATTTACATCACACTGCAAGGCAGAGTTCAGTATGCTGATGCATTACATATTTACAAACGTAAATGAATTATAAAACTATCCTCAATACCAGAATAGTAGGCAGGATTTTACACCCAGGTACGCATTGTAAATACTTTAAAACTTAATTGGTACGTATAACCAAGTTAACAAAAGCTGGGGTCACCGAGACGATCTTCAACCTCTTCGAAATGAGAGGAGTAGTCAATTTCAAATTTAAATTCGTATATTTGCATGAGCAAACATATAGGTACAATACACAACTTCGAGACGTTCCAAGAGTAATATTCTAATAAAATGAAATACTAACCAGATGTAGCCTAGTATTAATAGATCGCCGTCCTGGAGACCGAATATACATAGTACGCGAAAAATCATTGTTTTGATCGCAGAATAGATTATTAATATAATTCAGATAGGCTACACCCCAATGCACTACATTTTGAAGCAGTGTTTTGAATGTGTGAGTGTCATACGAAAATTAAATACGAAAGACAAGCTAAGAATAACGTGTTCTTGAAAGGTGTTAAGTTTATCCCGTATTATTCCACACTCGAGATGGGTTGCCTGTTCCCATTAATTTTGTGTTCCCTGACTCTGATGTAGGTGATTTTGTTTTTTTTAGAATTATTAATAACCATGTCCTTGCATTTTCGTACAAGGTGGTTGTTAGTAATTTTGAACAATCACAAACACCCATAGCCTATTGCAGAAACATTTGTCTTAACAAAAATTTCCTCAGTACAAAACACTATGCAGAAACATCGTCCTTAGCTAAGATCATGTTGTCTACGGTTCACCTCGTCTTAAAGTTTCGTTCGTTTTTTCTATTGCAAATAATACCACATTTAAAAATTCTCTTTCCTATAGTTTAGGTAAATTATTTTATAATTGTTAAACGATTACAAAAATATGACAACTGCACTTTATAAATGCAATAACTATAAATACATATTAATATTTAATTAGAATACTCTTATGTTTCCGTTATAAGTCATTATACGTGATTCTACAGGCACCGCAAGATATTTTTTTAACATAGTAACACTCTTGTTTCTTGCGCGGTATCAGGCGAGCATAAGTTGAAACGGGGAGCAAAAACGAATTAACACTGAATAGGCCTGTCTATCCATTGAAAAAGTATCGACACATGGAATGGGTATCGTACCGAAAGAAAGTATCATCCTTTAAGGAAAGGATGGCCCACACAACCTGAATCGGGCCCCAATTCCCCAGGCCAGGATTTTTAAGTTTACTTAGGGTTAAAAGTAATGTGACGCTCAATATTAGCGTTTTCAAAATGAATGCTGTATATGGAAAACGTTACAACTCACTATTGTGTTTTAGTCAAAATAGTGAAAACTAACGAAAGTAGATGTAAATATATTATTTTATAGCAAATGGTAACCGTTGTTTTTAAAAAAAGCTACTAACATTTGTGTATTTAGGTAATATGAAGATTTTTGCAACTTATGTCACTGTTTTTTAAAATGTGTCAAGCAACGTTTTCGAAATACAGCATTCAAATGGTGTCCGAGGTAAAATTAAGGATATTATTTACTGTATTTTTAGTGATTTTGTGTATTTTTTAATATATCTCTATATTAAAAGGTCCGAAGTCCCCATTCACTGCGGACCATTTAATTAATATTTAATTATCACATTTAAATAACATGCTAATTATATCTAATGGCCACGTGATGGGCAACGCACCAGTTGCGTTGGACGCAGTGAATGGGTCATTTTTATACGACCCGGGTCGGTGTGTCAATTGTATTTACCATTGGTGAGTGTGCATAGTGCCCGAAGATGCCGAAAGGCGATACCCGTGTCGCAAAAAAACGATTCAAATGGAATAGTACAAAACTAAAAACAATTAGAATTTATATCTATTTGAATTGCGGAGTTGTCAAGTATCGACATACGATAATAAAAAAATGCATCGTACTACTATTGTTACAATGTTAAAATCGTTGAAATAAAATAGTGCGCAGGCGACTTTTTTAGTATTAGAGCAAATTTGTGATGTGTGTTTATCTCACTTATCTGATTGACCCCCAGGCTAGAGCCCTGTTAGCCCCCGCCTTGTGGGGGCCATGTTTGTAAATATCGTTGTCAAATTATGGTTGTTTGCGAAGGATTATTTATAATTTTATTATATAATATCCATCCACCACGAGAGCTGCCGATGTAGGTGATATTATATATAACATAAAAACAAAAAGTCCAAAAAATAACGCTGCTAGAACTGAACTGAGTTAAAAGTAATTTATTCCCCGGATAAACTGTAGTAAATATTTAACCACAGTGTACTGCAGTGTATAGGTACCTACGCATAACTTTATTAGAAATACGACCGTATTTTTGCGAATACACCATAATAATGATTTTAGATACTGCATTGTAACTGTTGGCTAGTTAACTCAAAAATGTGTTTTTTTTTAGATACTACACTGCTACAGTCTGGTACCAGGAATGCAACATATTTCCTCAAACAAATAATATACAATATAGTTTGTAAACTTTTGTCTCTACCTAAAAGACGTGCACAATTATTTCTTTGAAACTTTGAAAACATATTTCAATAAAATTAAATATAGGTTGGATTGTCCACATTTTACAAATTTGCGCGCTTTAATCAAAACAACATTCCAAACGACCACGCGTCGCTACTTCCGATGAACTGAAGCAGTAAACAAATTTGTTCGTTTTCTTGTCAGCGGGTACATGAATGGAGTAGATTATTCGGTGTATTATAGTAAATTTTATTGTATGTATCCAAGTAGTGCTCCGCAATAGCAATACCTGACACTGCATAATGTTTTTTTTGCACATTCACATGCTTTGAGATAGAAAGAGATAGAGAGATGCAGGAGGATAGCCGAAAAACGAAATACAGTATCAGCTGTTAGAAGTCAAGTCTTTCCTTCCTAAATTCCTGTATGGATACCTCAGCGATTGGTGTATTTAATATTTACTCAGAAAATATTTTTATGTTTACAGGTACCAGCTTTGCTGTTCCATACCCAAAACACACCTGGAGATTGGGGTTACAGAACTGAACCAGACCCGAAAAACTGCAGAGGAATGATTAACCAGCGCTGCTCTTGGCCAAGAGGAAAAATCCTGGGAGGCTCAAGCTCTATAAACGCAATGTTATACGTGAGAGGGAATAAGAAAGACTACGACGATTGGGAGAAGAATGGGAATTCTGGATGGAATTACGACTCAGTTCTTAAATATTTTAAAAAGAGCGAAGACTTTATAGATCAAACGGTGACGGCAGATGATGATTTGAAGAAATATCATGGAGTAGGAGGAAAGCAGACAGTACAGCATTACGACAATTTGAATCCTTGGAAAGACATCATTAAATCAGCATGGAGCGATTTAGGATTGAGAGTATCTCAAGATTTAAATGGTGAAAACCAATTAGGGTTAACAGATTTGTATGGAACGTTGAGAGATGGAAAACGATGCAGTAATGCCAAAGCATTTTTAACGGAATTGAACGGTAATAAAAACTTAGATATAGTAAAAAATACGCTTGTCACTAAATTAGTTATAGATAAAAAAACCAAAAAAGTGACAGGAATCAGGATGAAAATAAAGGATAATGTTGAGATTGAAGTGAAAGCAAGAAATGAAGTTATTGTATCAAGCGGATCAATAAACACACCGCAGTTGTTGATGCTTTCAGGAATTGGCCCAAAAGATCAATTGAATAAATTCGATATTCCTTTAATAGCTGACTTGAGCGTTGGACATAATTTGCAAGATCATGCTATATTTCCGGTGTATTTCTCTGCTAATGAAGGCACTGCTAGAGAGCTGCCGATGTCCATCATCTTGCAATTGTACATGCAATATATCACAACAAATACTGGACCATTCTCAGGTATTGGTATTACAAATTTGGGAGGTTTTATCAATACATTGAATGATGGAAGTAATGTTCCTGATATTCAGTTCCATCACATACAATTCGGTGTGAATGACTCTATTGTCATGCCGGCATTCACAAAAGCAAGTGGATATTCAGAAGAAGTTGTCGCATCACTGCTGGAATTGAACAAGCATAAAGACTTACTAGCGTTTTACGTGACTTTACTTAAACCGAAATCGACAGGAAGAATTGAGCTGAAGAGTACAGACCCTACAGAAAAACCTTTGATATACCCAAATTACTTCCACGATGATGAAGATATTAAAACTATAATTAGAGGAATCGATTTTGTTATTGAAAAACTTGGTAAAACTTCAACCTTCAAAAACGCCGGAATAAAATTGGATAAACTTCCAATTAAAAGCTGTTCCAGGCACGAATTTCAAACTGAACAATATTGGACATGCATGATACAGAACATGGCATCAACAGTTTATCACCCAGTCGGTACTGCCAAGATGGGACCAAAAACTGACGCTACTGCTGTGGTGGATCCACGACTTAGGGTTCACGGCGTTAAAGGGCTAAGGGTGATTGATGCTAGTGTCATGCCTGATTTGGTTAGAGGCAACACTAACGCGCCAACAACTATGATTGCTGAAAAAGGTGCCGATATGATCAAGGAAGATTGGCTGGGAGGAACGAAACACGTTGAGTTGTAATGAGAAACGGTTTATTGTTTTTTTATTTAGAAAAGGTTGTCTGCATGAGTTTTAAAAGGTTATGAAAATAAATCAAACATCTCTTTTACTTGAAATAAAAATGTATGTAAGTATTGCTTTTTGTACCAATTATTAATTAATAAGATATTTTTGAAAATAAATACAAATGCACTTAACATACTGTGATTTCTCATTTAATTCATACTTTTTAGCAGGAATTTGTTTTATAAATTTCTAATACTAATTGATACAGAGAATTGTGATATAAACTTTGCAGAAGATTAAAATAAGTTTTATAAAAAATATCCTGGGCCGTCTTGGAGGTGATCCAACTCGGGATAGAGATTCCTGGAGGGCAGTCATGTAGTCAGCCATGGACCTGAATGGTCTGTAGCGCCAGTTTAAGTAAGTAATATCGTGATAACTGAATGTTGTCATAATGAAGTGACATGAAAACTACCTAATTCAATCAAGTTATAAATATTGTAAGTACTTGGTTTAAAATTATATTTACAAACAATGTCAAACATCTACTTACTTGAGTATACAATCATATCATAATAATATTATAATCATCTGTTAACCTTGTATATTGTATTTCGATGAATATTATAATATCAATAAATAATAATCAAAACAGAGATAAATAAAATCTAATATGGTAATTATAGAACACTGCCATCTGTTGTCATGATTTGAAAAGTTGTAGCAATGAAACTTACCCACAATTTATAATTCTTGCAAATTATAATTTAGAATAGAATAATAATAGATAGATGTCGGTATAGAAGAAACAGAATTATTTTATATTTTTATAAAGTTGATTGAGTCTAAATTTAAAACATAGCAAGACATTTAAAAAAATGCAATTAATTGTATTTTTAAATAAACAATCTTCAAATAATATACAGGCCTGTATTATTTTTAATTGCTTCATTTTCAAGATATTTAACTAAACCTAGAAACTAAGCATTGCCGCCGCTCTGATTTACAAATTCATTACTCATGTTATACAATAAAAACAAGTTCGAAACCAAAAAAGGGCGCAAGTTACTAGGTTTTAATTTAGGATTTTGGCAATCTTTTATGTTATATTATGGTATTCTTGTTAGATTATGGCCACATTGTGATTAGAAGTAGGCTGTTGTTTAATTCAATACAATAATTTATTGTTTTTCCTATTTATTTCCGAAAGTAGGGTTATTTATTTTACGAGGGATGCTATGAAATTAACAAATTACAAATTCAAGACATTCACAACATTACAAGAAAAAACAAAAAAAATAGTAAATAAGTACTTACAGTATAAAACGAGAATGTATAAAAGTGAATCGAAAAAATAAATAAAGTAAATACCTACATGGTTGTATGCATATTTTAAATTTCTAAGAATTTATAAAACACCGTGCACATATAGGTACTCACCTCTCGTAGGTGGAATATATCAATATCCGGAGCAATTTGGCCAAATCACCGATGGCAGGCTACTTGTGCACCTTGGGAGAACAAAAACTCATCCTCCCGATTCTTAAGATAATTGTCTAGGAGGGGGCAAAGGTTATTGTTATTACTATAAAAAAATTCAGAGTTCTCATTTATACCGCGTATAAGTTACGCCCACGAAGGCTGAGCGGCTTAAGCGTCGGCTTATAACGTCGTGGGTCCCAGGTTAGAATACTGAGTCCGGAAAATACACGTAAGTATTGTTTTTCAATTTGAATTTGGAGTCTGAGTATTTATAGACCTAATAGGTTGAGCAAGTGGCTAACATACATCATCATCATCAGGGGCGCGACAACCCGGTGTGGGTCCTGGCTTCCTCCAACAGCTCCCTCCACCTGTCCCTATCCAGTGTGGCCGCTTTCCAATTTGGTACCCCCAGAATACGGCAGTCACTGGCAGCTCCATCTAACCAGCGAATCTTTGGCCTCCCTCTTCTTCTACGTCCTATTGGATTACTGGACATCACTCTCTTTGCCGGTTCATTGTCATTCATACGGTGTGGCTAACATACATTTCTCGTAAAAACAAAAATCTGTTAGGATCGGACATGGTCATGGTCAAAAAAACTAACCAATTAAATGTCGTATGCAATTTGTATTCTTAATTAAATGAAAACAAAAAGTTTAGCACTATTTATGTCAGACCTCCCCACTCGCTTCTGATATAAATATATAATATTATCTTCTATTATTGAGGTAAAGTAAATTATTATGACATTTTGTGCAGCAGATTATTGCGGCATTGTACAATAATAATTACATACTTATATATAATCTGCCTGACCGCATTTCCCTCGCAATTTTCACCTCTCCCTTTGCAGTTCAGCCGGTTGAGCCAGCCCGATAACCGGTTGACTGAACGAAAGGTTTTGCTCACCTTTTATCGCGTCTGCCGTGTAGTATTGTACTACGTGATACTACCCACGGACCATTCTTAATGAACCAGTTAAGTCGACAATATAAAAGTTAACATAACACAGGTAATCAATCAATCACAGCAATACTGAAAAACTCCCCCACCTTTGACAACGGGCAGCCGTATTTAAGGGTGATCCAGTTAGGGTGTGAGACTTTCAGAAAAAATATAGCATTTAATATTGAAATTATCGTACCTCTATATTATAATGTATAGATTTTAATAACTCGGATATTAAATACGCTGTAAAAAAGATCAAATTATATTATATATATTTCTGCATTTCGGGAATTAAACGGGACTCAAATCGGTGTTGCCTGCAAGCTAGGTATATCTCGTCTTAATAAATCTAATATGTTCAAAATGCTTGGGTGACTAGGTACAACGAAATAACAAGTTTAATAAGTGTATGGTTATCAAAACCAAGCGGATAAATTGAGCTTTTTCCAACATGCAGTATTATATATATTTCGTTTATAAAGTTTTATAAGTATTTAATTAATAAATAGATACGACAAAAATGAATGTTTTATTTTTCCCGTGGCTGCTCTGCATTTTCATGTTCTGTTTTGTTCTGTTTTGTCCTGTTACCTTCATGTCATATACGGCGGGGTAGTGTCAGAATGCCCGTCTCTGAAAACAAGGGTGCGGACTGAATTCTCGCACCTGATCAACTCGAAATCAAATGCTGTTGAGTAAGGGTTGACAATCGGCTACAGTAAAAATCTGGTAATCACACCGTGTATAGAGATATGCTGTGGATAGGAGAGAAAACAGTAATTTATAACTGAAATTTACTACTAAATAGGTACAGCCTTAAGTTATTGCACCATGCTATTAAAGTGTAAAGTAAGAAAACATGTTACACATAAGCCAATATGCAATCATTTGAAAAAATCAATTAATAACATTGCCAATCATTTAAAGCAAACATTTAGTTAGGTAATAAAACCAAACATATCAAATTAACCAGTAAGTAATAAATTGGTAAGTAGTAAGTAAGTTGCGTATGCAAGGTCGCTTAGTTATGTGAAATGACCCAAATAGTTCACCCAGTGACTGACTTGAGGGAAAAAGCGAGGTGCAACATGTGGATAAGTGATTCTTATTTGCTACTTGCATTGAAAGGAAAGTTAAACCGGTTTAAATCTACACTCTACGAGTTGACTTAACCCTTCTGTTACTGGGACGTGATGAATTACTGTTTAATTAAATAATAGCCAGAAGCCAAAAGAAAAATTTGGAAAAGCCCATAGTCAAAAGAAACATTTTTGAGGGTATGTGTTTCGAATACTCGATGGCCCCCGACAAAATGAATGATGCTGTGTAGCGCTTTACTTGCCTGATCTAGTAGATTTGAATAGGCATTTGTTTTCGAGACAGATATAATATTATTACTATCGACCGAAGGTACTTGAGTAGAATTTGAATTTAAATTCTAATGGATTCAAGCTCTGTACTATTCTATTTAAGTCGTTTTTTGCGACCCGGGTTTCGCCTTTCGGCATCTTCAGGCGTCGTGTACACTCACCAAAGGTAAACACACACTGACAACGAACACTCTTAACTCTACCTTATATAGTAAATCAATACAATAAAGTAGGTAAAAACTCCATTACCTACCTATCTAGTCAGAGGTCACATGAAATGATTAATATTGTTTTTAGTTTATTGATTAAATTATATAAGAAAAGGATGATGGGTTAAAAGTTTGATCTAGTATTTATAAGTATTATGAAGAATAATGTGATTCGGTAGAAAAGACATGCATACAGGCAATTGAACGTAGGCAGGTTGAGCAACAGCACAGCTATGATACGAGTTTGTTTTGTGCTGTTCGGGTCTACCACTTCTAAGGAAAGTAAAATAGGTAGGTAGACACCTATATTGTCAAGTTTGATCAATGGCGTTACATTATGGGGTAAAAGAATGATTTAATTTTGTGTGATTATTGGGTAACAACTAACTGCCATATTAGTTACCTATGAATATCATTCAAAGGTAGATTCATTGTATTCCACTGTTCTCAAATCAATATTAAATTTTGGAGATATGTGTGAATGAAAAATGAACATCAAAAGATAATTTTTCTCCCTTTTATCAGGTTATGTCTTGAGAATAGCTTCCAAAACGAGCATAGAAAAAAAACACTAGGAAAAAATGCGATGATGGCATTAATTAGCCGGCTCTCACATCAAAACTAGTCTCGCATGCAACGTGTCGAATACGTCGATGTGACGTCATCGTTAATCACAAAACACACGTTACCAAATGGAGCTCTGCAGATTGGTCGAATGCGACTGTTTAGTTTGAAAAAAAAAAGATCTACTGTTGCAATCGACAAGTTGCACGCTTCTCGGGCTGAGAGTCGAAGACGCCAGGATGCATACAAATACCTACGAATTGGTCATTCCTGTACCAGCTCGCTGCTTGCCGCATCCAAATATCTATACGTTTCGAAGGTTACGTGCGACTGTAGAGGTAGATCGACGTTCGTGGAAGGTTTGATTTATAGCTGTGCGGCAGATGATGCGAGTTAAGATGTGGCTTAGAGATATTGGAATCCCGGAAGCTTGCTTGATTTCTTGATCGCGAACTTCCTGAATTGAGACACCGGAATTGACAGAATTTTCGACAAATAATGTGCCACCAGCGAGAGACAGTCCCTTGTGTACCTGAACAGTTTTTTGAGACTCACTGGTCATACTGTTCGCCGTGGTTGGAAATCCTCGATAGATTAATTGTTATGTTCAATGATGCAGAGGGCGAAAACATCGATGAAATAAGAGTGAACAAGTGTAATAATTCACAAGAAAAACAATAGTTTCCACAATAAGCTTCGCAAAGGATATGGTAAGGGTGAAGTGTATGTAGAAGGCTAGTCCCATAGACTATAGATACGTCTAGACGCCATCCGTTGCATTGCTAAATGAAGCTGCGTGCCGTGCGCTTGGTTTGTGGGCGAGCGAACGCATTGAATTCGTCTACAAATGTTCGAGACCATAGGGCATAGACCATTTCGCTAGTGCTCGCCCAAAGTGCTCGCACTAGACGCTCAGAATTAAAATATAATTTTCTATTTTTTTACGTTATAAAGTATTTTTAAGCGGTCATAATGCAACCATTAGGTAAAGGTATCCATAATTTAAGTTATTTTAAAGAAACACTAGGTCACTGATATTAAAATATATAATAATATACAAATAAATTATCACGAACATGTATCAACTTACCTATGAAACGTAATACCATCTTCTTGCTTATCAGTACGGCTACCATATTTTAATACAACACACAGAACCATCTTTCATACTTAATTAACTAAAAATATTTACCACTGACTTTATGTTTAACACAAAGAATAGCAATTTTAGCAATACGAGCTCGCAGGTTATCGACGCTACGTGAAGCGATTCACCACGATACTTTTGGAAACTAACTCACACATATGTAGACCTTTTATCTTACTCTAGCGCGTGTCGCAGAGATTATAAGGGTACCGAATACTTTCTCACTCGCACTCATGCATCGTTTTTGTTCAGGCCTTGGCTAGTCCAGAATGTGATAGTAACAATTCTGGAAACCTTTTTATACCTGCGAACCATTAAAATATGCGAAACTTTTTGCGGACCGCTAACACAGAAATACAAAATATTATTTATATATGTAGTAACACATTATAATAACGTCTAATCGCAGTTGATTTCGTCACGTAACACCATTAATTATTTTTAAGAACAAAAACACAAGCAGATACACGGGTTTTGAAGATTTTATTGGATAATTTAGCATAAACAATTGGACGCCAAAAATTTGCAGACCACCGGTTGAAAAACACTGTCCTAGATCGTGTCCATCTGACGGAAAAAATTAAAACCACCAAAATGGCAGGAATCAATGCAATTTTCTATCCAGTGTTTAGTTTCTTTCTTTTGTATTTTGCACTTACAAAATTACACGCCTTACTATTTCATGAAAACAAGTTTTTTTTAATAATGTATAGTGTTTATGACATAATATAATAAGTTTATTATTACACCCTGTTAATGAAGATTTTACACAACGCCACTGCCGATACCTATGCACCGAGTAAGTGCAGCAAAATTGCATTTCGAGTTCTTGGTAAGTAGGCACATATTGCTTTTAGTACGTCGTCAGTTTTCACTTTTCGCAACAAGGTTCTATCGTGCATTGAGTACCTACTCGTATATCAGAGCAACATAGGTACAAAACGAGATTTAACAAAACCCATTACAATGGATAGTTAGTTATACGGTATTAATTAACTGCACGATCCATTGGCATACTTCAGATGTCTTAGCCGGAAAAATCCAAGTGCAGTTAGATTGACCAGTTACTTAACTATAATCTACTCACTGTGATATTGAAGACAATTAATATTACCATGACATTAAATCTCAACAACCACGTCTAACTCGGAGATGGTATGTATGACGAGATTGCTCGCAGAACGAAAATTCAATGGAGTGCATTTGGGCTCCTGAATAGTAGGTATCTTCAAAAGTGACCACCCTTTGTGCCTTAGAGCGGAATGCAGAAACATTTGTCATAACTAAAATTTCCTTAGCAGAAAACACTTTGCAGAAACATTGTCCTTAGTTAAGATCATGTTGTCTATGGTTCACCTCGTCTTAAAGCTTCGTTCGTTTTTTCTATTGAAAATAATACCATATTTAAAAATTCTCTTTCCTATAGTTTAGATAAATTATTTTATAATTGTTAAACGATGACAAATATAATATGACTACTGCACTTTATAAATGCAATAACTATAAATACATATTAATATTTAATTATAATACTCTTCTGCTTCCGTTATCAGTCATTATACGTGATTCCACAGGCACCGCAAGATATTTTTTTTTAACATGGTAACACTAGGGTCAAGTGTCATTCTGTTTGGCATCTTGTATTTCTGCGGGCTGGCGTATAAAAAGTAAAATAATATTCTGCAAGTACATGCCAAACGAATTAACACTATCAATATCCATATTGAGAAATTGTTAAATGAATTTGAGTGTATGGACTGTTTTATAGACACGAGAATTTATTTTGGCAGAAGCTGTCAGTGGTAACTGGTAATACAGACGGAGGGCGTGTTCATAACAAAAGTAGTCTATGGTTAAGGATTCCTTAGTATAGTCTATAGTTAAGTCATCCATTCGGCAACTTATCCTTAAGATCGAAATATTGGATTCTGCATTCCACTCTTAGAGCGCGATGCAGAACCATACTTTGGCGCGTAAATCCTTAAGGGCCTACATGCTCAGCGTAGGTCAAAATGGAGCTTTTATGGTATTTTCAAAGCATAATCCTAGACATTCATTAAACGTTGTAGATAATCTATTTATATAATTTTGAAGCCTTATTATCCTTTATATTTATTTTAAACATTTTATGACTATATAAAATATTTTTATTACATAAAATAGTATCCTTTTAAACCTCCTCATTTAATGTTTTATACCAATGTGCTTTTCCAATAAAGCTACGGACATCTTACTTAATTGCAAAATGCATTGGCATCGTGTTGATATATTCTAAAAGTTTCAAATGTCTAGCTAGTCGGGAAGTTAGTTAAAAATCTATTGCAAGATTTGTACCGGACAAAGAACCACCGGACAAATAAGAATACGTGCTAAGAAAAAGGTTGTAAAATGGAACACACTTATTTTTTATAAAAGATATATAAAATTAGATAAACATGTTAATAATTTTGGAAAATAGTCGAACGCTCCGATTCGTTTTTTTTTTTCATTTAGAGCGCTGGAACATACCAAATCTATGCACTAGTAGTTAGATAGGTCGATTTAGAAATATTTTCAGGGACCTCTATGGTCTTTTCGCGGTCAACAAGTTTAAATAATAATAATTGCATTAATAATAGAAACTAATTAAAATCTATTCAACCAAGTTAGGGGGCTAAGTTCAAATTAAATGAACGTTGAAACAATAAAAAAAGAGCGAAGTCTAACTTATTTATATTGATAATTAGGTACAATGTTTTCATAGAAATATTATACAATAATTATTTTTGAAGATAGAATATTAGTTGTACTTTTTTAACCATGATATTTCGACCGTATCGATTAATTTTGATCAAGGTATGTTAGCAGGTAAAATACCTAATTATTTGACTTGACGTTAATGACAAGGTAATATTTTGTTTCACAATAGTATTATTATAGTAAAGTGTGTTTTTTTGCCAAACTATCAAGACATTTATATTCGTACCTTGTTACAATTAGGGATTGCAATACCGGTATTAAAAATCAGATAATACCGATATATTCGGTATTGAAATTTGAAATCAAATGTATTAATTAACATAAAAGGTTTAACAGGACTGTATTTTTGCTTTTGCTTAAGCGATGTCTAGTTTACTTACGTTGCTCTTCGATGTCTTTGGTGAACGGTAATGACACGTGCAGATTTGCGAAATACATTTGTAAACCACAAGCAAATATCATTCCAAGATGTATCTATAGTCTAAGTTCCAAGTCCATGTTTTTGTATAAAATGAACTGTTACCTGGGACCTGGGAAGTACCTACCCATTTTTTTGGCTGTACTTTATTTACAAATTTACTTAAAATATTCTCAGCATAAAGATTTGATTTGTTTCATGGTTAAGTTGAGTTTTATTGAATAATACACTATGTTTGGCATCACATTTTACTATTTGAGGCTATTCTGCACACATGTGTTATTTTATTTCTGTCCTTGGCATCTTACCCTTACAAACGGGGTCATTCACTATCTCAGTTTTTAGTATTTTGCAAAGCCTTATCTTTAATCATTATTGCATTATAATTAAATAAAATAAGAAAAAAATAGTATAAAAATTCTATATTATAGTATTGTAGCGTAATTAGCCTTTCTGACGTGAGTGAATTGAGTGATGAAGAAAATTATTGCCCCATTTGCAAGGGATATTACTTTGATAAAGAAGGTCCTACAGTTGATTGGATTGCATGTGTAAGATGCCAACAATGTCTACATGCAACAAGCATGTCCAATCCGGACATTTGCGACGTGTGTACGAAGTATTAATTTTTTTTAGTTTGTAGCATCTTTTTAGTTTTTATATTTTTTTACATTGTTCCAGTTTATTTTTTAATAATATTTCTGCTAAATAATATAATAAAGTGTTTTTTTTATATAACTATGTTTTTATTTTGAATATAAATATATTATTTTACAATCAGTAATCCGTCAAAGTAAAAATTAGGCATATTCCCCCGACATACCTTGGGCATAAAGCCCACCAAAGCGGCGCTCGGTGCGCTCTCTACGAAGTAGGCCCCCTCCCACCCGCGCATTACCCTTCACCTAGGTAATAAG
Source organism: Rhyacophila brunnea (assembly GCF_057557595.1). Classification (NCBI taxonomy): domain Eukaryota; kingdom Metazoa; phylum Arthropoda; class Insecta; order Trichoptera; family Rhyacophilidae; genus Rhyacophila; species Rhyacophila brunnea. The sequence goes on along the minus strand of NW_028232893.1, from coordinate 11,997,491 downwards.
GGGCTCAAGGAGCACAAAATAATTATTATTATCAGCGTCTCTCATAACAAAGCAATAAAAATATTATTAAATTTCTCGGGGCTTGTAATTAATATTCACGGTGACATCATTCTACCAGCGAAATATCGGACACGCAATAACTAAACAAAGAGTTCACTGTTATTAAATAATACCATCTCGCCCGTCTATCGACGACGCTTCCAGGAACGTGATTTTGTTTGCCATGTTCAATGAATGGACTACGTTGTATTTTCGTTAATTCGTGCCGCTGAGAAGCCACACAACGGTGACTCATGGGGCGGGCGGGCACAATGCGTCGTCAAATCCAGTGTGCGCTGGCGTATTTGATTACGTTGTATTTTCGATGATTCACATAGAATATGCGCGAGCGCCCCGCAAGCCCGCTTTAGTGGACTTTATGCCTTAAGCTTAAATGCATTAAAAATATATGCTTCATTCTGCAGTAAACTAAAATACGTAAAGACATTGAATGGCCGAACTGACACGATTAAATTAGACATTTTGAAACAATCGCAAACATTTCATATACGCCGCTCGGCAAGTTAGAATATTAACTGTACTAATTAAACACTCTTATTCAACAGTACTATCTTGATTTATTTTAATAACGTAGAGAATTGATCCCAGGACCTTCTGACTGACATATTGTTTTGAAACATACAATATATGTGGTGATTTATATATTAGTAATAAAACAATGTATAACATAAGTACTGGTGTGTATAATTACTACTTGAAAACAATTCTCAAACATAATTATATATCTGAGAATTAATATGACATTATTTGCAGTGAAACACTATTTATACCTAAGTAGATAGTGCTTCATAAGATTTACCTGTGATTCTATTCCCGTGAGAATTTTTAAAACTTTGTAGTGTTGTCTCTGTGAGTCGTCATAACATTAACGTTAATATAATTTCACAGAATTAACGAGTAACGTGTAATGTAAAAATGTTTACACAATTAATATATTATGTGGTATGGATTTTCCATAGAATTGGTATTATCGAAGTTATGACGTGACAAAAATTGACATAGATACGTACTTGTTGAGTAATTGCAAGGGATCCGGGTTATTGAATCGCAGGTCAAGGTGAGTGTTACTTGTACCTAATGTTACGATTCAGTGGCGAAGGGTGGAGGTGATAGTAGGAGGTGATAGTAGGAGGAAATAGTGCACATTAAACTTTGTTAGTCATACTATTTGTTTTCATTGAAATAAGGCTACAATTTACAGATGGTGTTGGTTAGTTTTTAAAATTCAATTAAACCCTGCGAAACCAAGCCATAATAGATAATAGTAAAAAAATACTCGTCTATCTACAAAATATCTAAAATTGTGACGCTAAATTTCAAAATCAGCCAAGTCCACCTTTAGGTATTTTTGATTTTTTTGTGAATTGCTGAAGAACTACTGCTTTCTAACATTTCTGCATTATCAAAATGTGGAATTTATTCATTTTAAATATTCTATACTTACTCGAAATAATATAAACTTTCACCCTTGTGACTGTGTATTTGAGAAAACAAAAACCTGTTTTTCTCCTATTCATATATAATGGACTTGGGTGATTTTGAAATCTAGCGGCACAATTATGCAATTAAAACATAGAGAGTCCTGAGAGAAACAGAGCTTTTGGTCGTTCAGAAGATGATTGAATTTGAGGTCGGTCACGGTCCTCAGCTTTGAGGAAATAACCAAGACGAGAAAACAAAGTTTTAGTAGGTATGTAACATATTATATTTTTGAAATGTCAAAATGAAAATTAATACCGTCGACATGATGGAATTTGAATTTAATTTCTAATTAATTTAAGTTATGTATTATTCCATATAAGTTATTTTTTACGACTGGCGTCTCGCCTTTCGGCATCTTCAGACACTATGCGCACCAGTGGCGAAGGGTGGAGGTAGGCTATTAATATCTGACATAAATAGTGCGCACACTATACTTTGTGAGTCATACGTATTTGTTTTCATTGAACTAAAACTACAAGTTAAAGATGAGGATTTAATTGAATTTTAAAAACTAACCAGCACCACCTACAATTTGTATTCTTAATACAGTGAAAACAGATAAGTATAATCTTAACAGCCTACCTCAACAGGAACTCACCAATCGTTTACATTTACCATTGGTTAGTGCGTATAGCGCCTGATGAAATAGTTTTCAAATGGAATAGTACAAAATTAATTCAATTAGAATTTAAATGATTCTATAAATTATAAGATATTTTTTTGCGAGATTCGTCAGGAAAACTATAACCGTTTGATTATATAAGCAAGCATGTTCACAACTACACAGATCGATTCCAAAAAGGGAAATTCACAGGCGACCAATGATTAATAAAATTATAACACGAATATGTCAAATTTCACATAATTGCGAATTATTTATATTTGCAATAGTTATGTACAATAAAAAAATGGAAAGGGGTGCTTGCATAATAATGTTGAATACAAAAAATATTTAATTAGGTTAAAACGGCGATTCTACTGCAAAAAATAGTTCAGTGCGTAACGTTATGTCAAAATTTACGTACACATTTTATGTTTGCGAATAATAAGAATTCGCATTTAACAGAACAGTAAATCGTATTTCGTATGATAATATATTCAATATAGATATATTACACACCTACCTACACATAATAAACACTGTGGTGCAAAAAATGGAAAGTATAATACAATTATCAAATATATTTTAAACTAGCGATAGCCTGCGACTTCATTTGCGTTTTTTCCAATTCTAAGAAGATTATAACAACGGCCTCTACAGGGTGGCGGTTAAATTAACAGATTTTTGTTGTGCGAGAAACGTATATTAGTAGATCCATACTCCGGGTCCAAACGCACATTGAAAAAGTAGATGTGAATTTGCTTGCCAAACCCGGAATCTACCACATTATAAACCTGACGCGTAGCTGCCCGACCATCGTAGACATGCGTATAATACGGACATTGAAGTTAATCCCTCCAAACCGAAACCTGCCACGTACCACACCCGGTCTTAATTGAGCGTATCACGTATAATACAGACAGATAATAATATACTGAATAGTGAATGCTTCAAGTACCTTCAAGTACCTAGGGCAGTGGTCGGCAAACCACGGCTCGCGAGCCACAAGTGGCTCTTTGGCCCTTTGAGTGTGGCTCTTCCACAAATGACCGCGTACGGACTAATACAGTGAAAGATAAAACATTCAAAATGTCTTCGAATATAACCAACCAGCAAATCGAAGATATTAAATTGGTTTCAGCTTTATTAATAGTAGTTGACGAGTTTTGTAACATAAATGATACAGGACAAATTTGTACTTACAATTTATTTCATCTACAGGTATAGGTAAATCATTCTACAGTGGCACCATAGGCGATTCGCGCGTGTATTGAATTGCTTGCGACTATGCCTGTTTCAATACTAGCAAACAATACCACTACAACTCCAAGCCGCATTTGCCGTACCCATGGTGCCACTGTAAAACGATTTACCTATATAAGATATAAAGATATATACTATATAAAGAAGAACTAGGATTATTGCCACTGAAAGGTCAAACACGTGGAGAGGATAACAACATATTCCACTAGATAAAATTGTGCCAATTTCAACAGATAGGGCGTAAAGTATGACCGGTGTAAGAAAAGGCTTTGTTACTATTTTGAAAGAAAAAAATAAGCACATTGCATCATTCGTCAAAAAGCGCTTTGTGCGCGACATTTCCAAAAGAAATTTGCAAGGTTAGTACCTACTCTTAACCATCGCCAATTTTTTTTTTAGTTAATTTAGTACGCAGATCTTCTGCTGCATAACAGGGTACGTTGGTTATCAAGAGGAAACGTTTTAAAACGTTTCGCTTCCTTATTAACAGAAATTAAAGCATTTCTCGTTGAGAATAGTGTTCACTATCCAGAAATAGGTAACGGACAATCAGTTGATCCAAAAAAATATTTCATGTGAGACGTTACGTCTCATCTAAATCAGCTTAATCGTAAGCTGCAGGGGAAAGGAAACACATTTTTTCGATGTTAGAAGAAGTTATCTCATTCGAAAACAAATTATCACTTTTTGCTTAAGATTTCGAAAGAGAATCTTCGATTCACTTTCAAAGCCTGCTGAAACTTCACTACGAAAATAATTCTGATGTTGAAATTAATTTGCTATTTCAAAACAACAATATTAAATATGAGGGAAGCTTTTCTCAACAGGTTTCAGGAATTCAGAAACAGCAAAGCGTCGTAGTCTTTGATAAACAATTTTTTTTCTCCCTTTAATGTTGACATTGGCAACTTTAAAATTTTGAAATACAATTGCTGGATTTAAAAAATGAAGAATTATGGAGTTCTAAATTTCAACGTCTCTGTGCTGATATGGACATATTGTAGAAAAACAAATATGAAAATGGTTCATTGCACAAGTAGTCTACTTTGAAAGACCTGGAGAAGGAAGACATGATGATGTTTAACACCTGGAATAGTATTCCTGACTCATAACATGATCAATTAAAAAACTAGCGTTTGCTGTTCTTTCCCTTTCCGGTTCTACATAATATTCATGCGAACAATCTTTTGCAAGCATGAACCTTATCAAGTTAGAGTAAATTGATGAAAACCTGGAATCGTGTCTAAAACTAAAAACAACAACATACAATCCTGACTTACCCAAACTTTTCAAGGAGATGGAAGGCAATTGTTGATTTAAATAGAATAATTGGCGTAATTTGTATCTCTATAGACTTTTATAAGTATACTTTATTGATTTAATTTTATGGATACATTACTTATTATTTTTTATCAATAAATAATATCATGATTAAGTAAGACATCAAGTCTTTTTCAGTGTAGGTACCTACATATAGTTTAATTAAGACTTTAAACTTTAATTAAAGTTTATTAAGTTAATAATCAGTGTACCTACATCTATAGTTTAAGTTTAAGAAATTTGGCTCTTCAAAGAAATCGCAATCGTTGTACTCTTGATATTTGGCTCTCTTGACTAATGAGTTTGCCGACCACTGACCTAGGGGTACACATCACGGGATATTGGCATTTTGCAGAAAAAGCTCGCTATCCGAATGGGAATGGCTGGAGCAACATTCAACTCGATGCGGAATGTCTGAGACTCACGATTGTACTCGGCCAAAACCAAATGCCGCCTATTCGACGCTTGCATTCTGGCGGTGCTGCTTTACGGTAGCGAATCATTGCACCTTACGAAGGCTCAGAGCAACCGTGTATAGATGTTTACGAAGAATACTGGGTGTGCTGTGGTATGACTTTAGGAGCAACGAGTATATATATAATAGAATGCACCAAACAGCCTCTCATCACGCTGAAAGTGATGATGCGACGTTGGACCTGGATCGGCCACGTGCTGCGGATGCCAGAAGAGAACCTCAACCTGGCTTGCCTGTTCTTCAAGGCGACCGAATTCCGGCATCCTGGAAGGCCTCTAAATACTATCTACAGAGTGTATACGGTGGAGCTACAGGATGCTGGTTTAACCTGGAACGAAGCAAGAAGACTGGCGAGCGATAGGGATTCTTGGAGGCACCGCGTGGTGTCCATATTCCCCAATTAAGGGGCGGATATCGCCAAAGAAGAAGAATTGTGAATGACGAAATAGACTGATTAAATTTTATTTTTAAAAATTAATTTGCTAGACTCGACTCCACTGCTGCTATGTGATAACTTATACCTACTCCTGATTAATTGTTGCTAGTGCGTTATTCAACAACGCTTGGATATAGGCGTGCCCTCATTAAACTTTACCCCACCTCATCATACCGCCGCTACTATTTTACACTTTACCCAGTGCGCTATTTTTGGAAAGTTGTATCATATAACTTCCGAACCTGAATTGAGAGTCGCGATGAAAGTCTACTAAAAATGTAATAAATTAATTTCTTTAAATAATGTTTAGAGCACAGGAAGAAGATGAAACTCAGGTAAGTCAGTACCAACAATGTAGTCTATAAAGTGTTCAAGTGTAAATATTAGTTTAGTAGTTTTTGAGTTGATAGTAGAGACAGATAGTATAATTTTTAGTAGTATGGATAAGTATCTTGGTCAAATCGCTGCGAAGCTAATTATAATATGCATTTTTCTATATATTCTATTGAAATTTATTTAACTCTGCACGTATCAAATGCTCAAGTGTGAGCAATATTATTCGATAACAATTTTATTCCTAACTGAAAAATTAATCGAAGCGCCGATTCATATAATATATTAGAACAGTGGTTTCCAAACTGTATGTTACTACCTACCTTTAAAAAGCTAATCTAATCTTGGCGCCTCCCCCCCTTTATTTCATTAAATGATACAGACACCTCTTTAAATAGTCAACAATGTACTTATACAAAAAATGAAAAAAAAAAAAAATTTAATAGCCCTGAAACAAAGTAATGTCGCAGGCGACTTTTTTACTATTAATAAAATAATGTGAAAAGTTCATTAGCAAACTAACCAAGAACTCTGTAAATAGATTTTTGTCTGCTTCAATATACCTATATGGCGCAGAAATCATTTAAAAGTGGAAACAAATTCATTTTTTTGTAATTTTGATTTCTAAATCTCCAATTTTTATTGTCTTTTTAAATCAATGAATGCATTAGTGGTCCTTGCATTGGTTTATTCACTCATTTTTTTAAATCTCAACCAAATACACAAGTTTAAGAACAAAATTATCGTTTCTAAACAAATTTACCTCAAATTTCATGATTTGACTCTTTTATTTAATTTTTTCACGAGATGGCCAGCGCGCTTCATAATAGTATATAAGTGAGGTATTATAAAATTAGTCTCCATATTTTCAGACAGGGTTGCAAACAACCTTTTATAGGACCGTTTTTTTATGTAGTTTATAACTAGTGGCCGTTTTATAAACAATGCATTAGCAAACTGCAAACCTGTGGATACATTAATTGTGTTCAACTTTTCACGCCTCCCTTTGCAACACTCCGCGCCTCCCAGTTTGGAAATCGCTGTATTATAAGATAGTTGTTAAAAGTTTGTGAGAAACCGTAAGGCAAGTGGAAAACACAGTTACTATATTACGACTATGGCAAGTCGATCAATGAAACAGGTTTTTTAAAATAATTATTTTATATTACTTACCTAATTACACAATCTTATAAGTACCAAGATGTGTAATTGTATGAAATGGTCAAGTTGTTTTGTATGCAGTGCACCTACGCATTTATGTACTTAATTATAATGTAAATAAAAATTAGATTACCTCACACGTAGAATAATGCCACTAACCTGAAACAAAAAAAAAACAAAAAAAATTAGCACAAAATAGTCATTGGTATAATAATGTGTGCACTGAGTGGATATATTGGTATTTATTATCAAATTTACCAATTATTTTTAGTAGAGCATAACAGTTAATATATTTAATTCATTTAAATGAGACCTAAGGCATTGCAAACCCCCAATTAGATCAGATAGTTTAAAAATCCTAATGCCATATTACAACACCGAGAATGTTCATGAAATTGCAACGCAACTAATATGCACATACTTACTAACAAGAACATCAAATTTTAACTAATATAATATATTACAATATGGCAATCATACACTCATAAAAATATATAGCCACTGTATTAATAATATTAGGAAATTATTTATTTTCTAGTATGTACCTACTGCTATTAAAAAATATGAATATTTAAAAACCTGTTCTTAAACAGAGTTGTAGTTAAAAATATATTTGTAAACAGACGCATCTGTGGGTCTATTCTATTCATAAACCGGCTCTCACATCTAAACACGCCCGTCTCCTGCACTCCCATAAATCAAATGTTCTAGGAACGTCGATCCGGTATTGCATATGAAGACCGCACACATCTACCTATCGACAGTCGCACGTAACCTCTCGAAAAGTATAGATATTTGGATGCGGCGATGTGCGAGCCGGTATAGGAATGACCAATACGAATGAATTCGTATGAGTTCTGGCGTCTTCGACTCGCAGCCCGAGAAGCATGCTGATATGCTGATAGCAGTACGAGATGTTTTTTTCAAACTAAAAAGTCGCATTCAACCAATCTGCGGAGTTCCATTTGGCAAAGTGTGTTTTGCGAATAATGATGATGTCACATCGACGTATTCGACACGTTGCAGATAAGACGAGTTTAGATGTGAGAGCCGGATAAAGGCAATCGGCGGCTATAGACGGTAGATTATCATATTATTTAAACTGTCAAAAAGTGTTATATTTTAACAGCCCCTCGCATGGCCGTGTTAACTTTTAAAACGAGATACAGTTTTGACGGCTAACTTATTGTAACAATAATAATACCTCAACACATAAATATGATAAAATGATAATATCTATCACTTTAGCCGTCGATAGCCGCCCCACAGGTCTGAAACTTTGTTATATCATGTGAATTATGTGAAATTATATGCAAACACATAATTTAAAAAATATCTTAGAAGATAGTGGAATTTGAAATACCTCAGTTAACATAGTTGTTAAATTTGAATTTATTGACTCATATACCAATTGGTTACTCGAATGATAAGAACACTCACCCGGAGAATAGAAGATGTGGACATGAGGACATCAAATCTTTTATCCATTGCGTGTCCTGTTCTTAGCCTCATTATCAGATTAAGCTCATTTCTCTTCAAAGGAGACTGTACAAACAAGGGCACCAAACGTGGAGATGGTAGAATGGACTTACTCCATTTCCCCTTTTCTAGGGATGCCCTGTGGTAAAAATCTATTCACATGCTTTGGCCCATTTTCATTATGGTCTCATTCCAGTGCAGGTTTTCTGGTACCTACCCAATGATTGGCCAGCTTCCTTTGCCAGATAATCCGCACTTTCATTTACCTCAATACACATGTGCGATGGGATCCATTGAAGGGATAGGTCTCCACCTCCTATTTTTTTTGGCCTCGATCTGGTCAAGGATGTGGTATGCTATGTTTTGACAGATATGTACCTTAGATGTTAGTTTTTACGAAGTTAATATTAGGGAAGCAACGGAGAATAAATTAAAAATAATGACTAAATGATTATCTGATTACTTGATAAAAAGAATTTTTATACCACGTTTTTAAACTTTCTGTTGAATCATATAAACTTGACAATTCTATGTATTAATGCACTACTGCACTGCACCTGCACTCAGATGCAGGGGATAAAGGGCTTAGCCCTCGGACAAGGAGACCACAAGCAATAGCAAAACACTATATTTTTGAATATCGGAAAATATGTATGTTCATCTCAATGTTTTAATTTTGACATTAAATCAATACAATATACAAGATAAAAATAACTTTTTATATACTTACCACGTTTTTAAATTTTTTGTTGAATCATATGATCTTGACGATTCTATGTAATAATAAATACTTTTTTTGTACATAATAGAAATACTGAATAAATATAGAATACTAAAATGTCATTTTAACATTTCATATTGATTTTCATAGTAACGCACGTATATATTAATAATTTAGTTGCTAGGACCCCTTAGCAACCAATAATAGTGTTTTACTTTTTACGATTTTTTTCCGAAATAACTTTCCATACAAAACAGAATTAACTGAATATGAATTCAATTTTGCTTAAAGATTGCTAAAAGTGTTAAAATAATGCATTGTCATCGCGTTCTGATATATTCTAAAAATGTCAAGTGTCTAGTCGGGAAGTTAGTTTAAACAAGATTTGTATTGGACAAACAAGAGTACGAGCTAATAAAAACGTGGTAAAATACAATATGTCCACGGCACTTTTGTAAATTATTAATGCTATACCTCAGTTGAGGCATGGTCTAAAAATATCGTGGCTAAGCGATGCGCGGATTGTGCAAATGTCTCGTGCCGGACGAAATATAATTTATCATATAAATCCAACATGCATCCATGTAATGTTATGTTGTTCAATTATTAATAATAATGATATATTCAATGACATGTTTTCTTTTTCAAGTAAATGAGTAACGTTTTTTAGTAATCTTTACACGATTTAAAAATTAATTCCCCCGACGCCATCACAAAATAAATTGACGTGTTCACAGCTCGACGTTCGCTCTCCGATTGCCAGCGAGTCCGTAATTTCGTCGCACCTATAGTTGAAAATTATATGCCGTTTCACTGAAGTACCGTTTTAATATATATTTATTTACACAATATTACATACATGGATGAGTAATTTAAATAAAAGTCCTATAAATATAAATACTTATATCGTGATTTCAAGCGTCGATACTTAGAAATATTTAATATAATGTTATAATATTCAAGCACCAATGCCAAAATGCACATAAACACAACATATTATTATAAATTTATACATAATAATAAAACATTGGAAAGCAAGATTTTACAGTCACGGTACGAATTTAAAATTCACTATAAATTAATATTACACAATAATACCATAATGGTTTAATCTATTCGGCTTCATTGGTCAATCGCTGAAAATCGTATGTATTTACCAATAAAAAATAAGCGGTTATGTCCAGTTTGGTAAATAATTCAATCAACAGAATTATTAGGAACCCGATTTTTTAGATTGTAAAAATAAAAAAAAAATATAATTACAACTCCTTGGGAATAAGCAGCATTTAAACCCGAGACTCGCCCATAAGAAATCAAGGTGTAAACTTCGATTTTAGTGATAGTTGTTTGTTCTTCGAATGCAATATGGTATACTGTTTGTAGAAATCGATAATACGTTAAATAATTTTAAGGAAATATTCAATGAAAATCATTATTTACTCTTACTGCGAACAATACAAATATCAGTGGCGAAGACTCCATACTAGGCGATTATTTGAAGCCTACCTTCTTAAGAACAATATTTTTTAATTGCATATTGACTTATTAATATATTCACTTGATTATATATTCTATATAATAATTTATTTTGCGAACGAGAGATGCCGTATGTGTATGAATGTTTTACGCAAATAATTACAAAACAATCTGCAAATGTTTTAAAAAATATACCACAGCGCGCCATCTGTCTTGACGTAAATAAAGGTCGGATTATGTTTCAAATAATTCTCAATTTTTTTCATATGGACTTTACGTCGCGTAGCCCTGCCAAGTCTATCGAATTGTATGAACTAAGGTAAGCTCCGATCGCAGAGCCTAAAACTAAATAATTAATAATAAGATAATTTAAAAAAAGATTTTCTATGGTGTTAAATCGAGAATTTTTAAAAATAAAAAGAACTTTTATCTAATGATTTTTGATGTGTATAAATGTTTTGAAAAAATACGTAATTTAAACTGATCTCTTACTTTTATGTCATCAGTAAGTTTTTGAAGTTTCAATAATTAGTGTCTTTTATTTTGTTAACTGTCATTCATGGTGGAACTGCATTGTATTGTTGTTTTTATTTAATAAAACGCAATTTTTTTATAGTACTTATTCCAATTTAATTAATATATTAGGACCGGTTTCGTCCGCCTCAGTGGGACATTTTCAAATGTCCCACTGAGGCGGACGAAACCGGTCCTAATATATTAATTAAAGTGGAAAAAGAACTATAAAAAAAATGCGTTTTATTAAATAAAAACAACAATTAGTGTGTCGTTGTCATTAGTGTGTATCTATTAATTAGTAGTAATATCGTATTGTCTTCTTATTTCTCGTAAGTATATCTGACAAGTGTGTTCTTTTTATCAGATCTTCACAGCCTATTCTTACCTCTTTCCAAAAGTCACCCTTCGCCACTGACACATATAGATCCCGACTAACCAACCGCCTCACACCAAACACGGTCTTAATTGAGCGTATCACGAAGCCCTATGTTTGGATGTAAGTTATCAGCAGTTTTATACGTCTGTGAATATCACACGAGCAGATACAAAAGACTGGTGGACTACAATATTTTGGTAAATGAGATCCGATAGGGTCAGTGCGTTTTTTGCACATTTCATTATTTCGGTTGTAAAACCATTATCAAGACTACGCGTGTTATAGCTTTATTTTTAATCGTTATCAAACATTATATACATAGTGAAATAAATTCGATTAACTTTATATTAGAGTTTGTAATCTTTGAGAAATTGTAACATTTTGCGTTTTATATTTGCCATGATATAATAATAATATGTATTTTATAATGAGAAAAGATCGGGCGTATTAAAGACAGAAACATGTTTTTAACGTCCAAAGGTACTACAAATTTGTAACAAATTTGCATTGATTCGCTGATAACATTCTCAAGAAGTCACAGGCATGGCCCCCATATCCTAAAGCGGGCCCCTAGGCCAGGATCTTAGTCGCCCCTCCCCCCTTACCTAATGCTAGGGTTAAAAACAGTGTGATTTTCTACAGAAACGTTTTCCAAATGGTGTTCCAGTTAAAATTAAAGTTATTCAGTGTATTTTTAGCGTTTTCTATGTATTTTTCAATGAATCCACTTGAGTTATAAAGTTTTCGAATATCGACACAAAATAATTGAAATTTGCATCACACAATCACATATGTATTTTAAAATGTTAATATTCCTAAAGTAAAATAGCGCCGCTAGCAACTTTTTTACGATTAGAGCAAATTTGTGATGTGTGTTTATCTCACTTATAAGGTAGACGCGCCACAGCCCGGGCCCCCAAGCTAGAGCTCTGTCAGCCCCCCCCCCCCTTGTGGGGGCCATGGTCACCCAAAGCTGGAAGCAACCTTCATTTTAAAACAGGCATCTTGTCAGCACATTATGAAAACTAAATCTTTTTATAAAAAAGGGCAACATCTTTCAAATTTGTGTAAGCCTTACCGAAGAAGAGAAATAGCACCGCAGGCGAAAATAAATTAAAAAATCGACGTGCAAAAATCATTGAGTGTAGATTAGAGGTCGTATGATAAATAGATATTATGGTTTGTTTTATTCGTTTACTTTGAATACCAATGTTTTTAGGTAAACGCAGTGATTGGAAACTTGCGGTTGGATAGAGTAGATTATCTGAAATTGTTTATTTTAAAATACATATACTTTACTATAAAACTATTTTTTAATAACCGCAGAGAAATAACAGGCTAACGTTTTTTTGAAAAGCTATACGTACAGTTCCAAGGTGTTATACAGAAAGGAACCAACAGACAAAAGTAATCGATTATGACGACGGTGTACGGCTCACGTAGTCGGCTAATCATCCGAGGCCCTCGGGTCCGATTTCCGTGAGGTCACAATATACTTATTATGCGATTTCCTGGGTGCTATGTGATTGTTCCACATCTACTACCATATGTAATACTACCTACTGTTTCATTACAATACAGTCATTGGACTTCATGGCTATTGTAGTGTTAAAAAAACAGAAAACTTAACTGCAAAACAATGACGATTTTAGGATTTTTTATACTATATACGTTAAAATTCATATTTTAGAAAAAAATCTACAAACGTCTAACTATCTTAGAAATCGGGGACATCCGCTGTTTGTTCTTGCAAGGTACAGAACTAAACTGCCACTAGTAATGCCAATTGGGACTGCAATAACTATATTCACTCAAATCTCTACGAATATTGATATAGAATTCCACTTACGTGAGGGTGAGTTAGGGTCGAAGTTGTAGAGTAGGATTTTATGATAGGGTCTATCTAGTAAGTTCATTTGGAATGCCTCCATGAACTTTTTTATGTCGTGAACGCTTTGAATTTATAATCTGCTATGTTAATTTTATGTCAAATAAATAATTTGCATGACTAATGAATTTATCAAATAATCTAAAATTCTTCAACTTTAATCCAACTACTTTCACAAATAATTTACAAGATTTGAGAAGGTAATATTCTATATATTGAACAATTAACGCAATTTGATAAGCATTGTATGTGAGAACGACTAGTTAAAAACGTCGTAATTAAGTAGGATGCCCGTAGCTTAACTGTAAAAACACACTAGCACGATCAGTCTCGTCAGATATCGCATTATTTTTCTAAAATGGATTTTTTCTAGTGGGTATATATTATGCATGAGATGTTTTCAAATTATGTACGTTCTTGATACAACTGTTGTACATTTCATTAATTCGAAAAAATTAAGAGGAATCTGTATATTACTTCATTTGTCCATATTTCACGCACGCGCGGACAATCGCTAGTAATATATTTTTATAAACATATAAACTATGATCAACCTTTCTGTGTATGTAATTCACAAATAGGTAAGACGTGAGACGGCTCCTTTCTGCATTACCCGCATGCACTATTTAATTGTCGTGTGTTGAAAGAAACGATATAATTAGTATGAATAATTGTTGCCACAGTCTAAAATCCTTGAATATTTACTATTTTGGATTTTTGTGGGTTAAATTATTATTAGAGTAGGTAATACTAAAGATCGTACATACATATTATTCAAGCAGATTTGATTAAGTGCGTGGCAATTAGATATTATGAAATTTAATGAAATAATTGTCTTCGATAGGTGAATCAACTGTGCTTGGGTATAGTTATTTTTTTTTTGTTTAAATAATTTAATAGCTATGACATATATTTAAAAATTATAATGATTCACATAAATTTGGAAAAAATATGTTAATAGCTGTTTCGCAACACATGCACTATTGCCAATCATTGGAAGATCAAGTTTAAGACGAAATTATACATTTTTTTTTAAATATCTTTTTATACACATGCACTCTAGAATAAATTTACATAGTTTATCATGAAGTATTTATTTATTAGTATTTTTTTATTAAAAATATACATACATACTATAATATAACAGTTTAATAACTAAAATTCCGATAGGCTATATAACCCAATACACCGCATTTTGATGCATGGTTTTGAATGCGTGAGTGTCCTACGAAAATGAACCACATACTATAGACGTGCGATAGTGTGTGGTGCAATCTTCAAATATACCAATATTGAACGTGCGTCAGTGCATAAACTGAGAGCAGTTGTCAGAATGAAGGACAAGCTTGGAATGACGTATTCTTAACACGTGTATACGTTTATCCCATATTCTTCCACACTCGAGATCGGTTGCCTGTTACTTCACACCCGTTTGGTATTTCAGTACAGTGGTACACAAGGGGTACTAAACGACCACAGGAATGCTCTAAAACCCGCTGGATCAATGTATTCATACGGTTCAGGGGATGTATGTACATGGCAGCATTCAACAAAGGACCGTTAAGAGAGGAAGGAGCCAGGGGACGTCTTCCTACTGCAGTATATCAACCCTGGGCTAAAGAAAATGATAACTTCTGTTTTCAAATAACCTTCTCATTTTTTAATTTATACATAGTTACACTCAAATGTAAATTTTAATTAGATACCTACATAATCGAATATATGCGTACGTGCGTTGAAAAACAGTGAATATGTTTCGATATGTTTAATATCGAATATTGAGAAATGTTTATATTAGGCCTAAGTATACAAATTGATAAAGTATTTGTAGTTAAGTAAATATTGTTTATTTTTTGTTATTATAAAAACGGAATTAAATGTAAAATTATCGTATTAAAATACTTTAGTTTCAGTGTCAAAAAATCGATATTATATTCCAAAGTAGTCGAAGGAAAACATTCTTATACGTAGATGAAGCTTTTAAATATGAAAGCTCGAAAAACGTTCAAAAAGTTCATAGTAAATTAGCTTTTTAGTTATTTAGCATTACAACTTGTTATTGGGTAGGAAGCGTTTTCGCCAGTATCAGCTATCAAAAAACATAAGCTATGAACCAAAAATGCAACAATATTTAAGTATTTTTTTTATTCAAATGAATAATTCACAATATTTAAAAATGTAAATTTTTATTCAACACACATAAATTTTTTTTTTTTTGAAAAAATACGACACCCAGTATTATTTAAAAATTATGTATATTCAATAAAAATAATATTACATTCGTAAATCTTGTGAATTCGGTTGAATAAAAAATAGTTAATTTAACTATTAGCAAGTTCAAGTAAGTTACAACAAAAAAATTTGGAGTGATACGTGAAGTCGGTTAGTAATTAAGGTAATTTAATACCTAAGTACTTAGAAATAAAATACAATAGCCGATTGCCAATAGTAAGTCAATTTAAAAAGCGCTTCAGAGTGTATTGTAAGAACCATTCGTTGAAATTTGTCGGAATTGGATAATATTCCTATAGCATAGTAGTCAATTCACGTGGGCGCGAATCCCAAGAGAAGCAGTTTCGAATCCTGCTGGGTGTCGTGTTTTTTTCAAATAAGACTTCCTATCGGTTATAGATTTCTCAGTGTTTTCAAGTGTATTTATTTTAAATTATGTAATTAAATATTTTAACTATTCGGAAAAAGTCATTACATGAAATTGCCTAAGTGGCATAATATTGTAAAACACCGTAGTGGCGAATATGCATATGAAACAGGTTATCCTGAAATGATTTGGAAAGACATCCATAAGTAAACGTGATCTCGGTTAGCCCGAAAGTTGGCGGTAGAATTAGATAAACAGTCAGTAGTATGTCATTCAAATTGAAAAATCAAAACAAATATAAATCTGTTATAATTTATAATCAACCGGATGGATGAGGCGTCGGCTTATAATGTCGTGCGTGCCAGGCTCGAATCCTAGATCTGGCAAATACAGTTATTGTTTTGCAATTTGTGTTGTCATAATATGGACCTAATAGGTTGAGCAAGGGGCAAACATCTATTTCTCGTAAAAAGATCTGTCAATACAATCTTTGTGGGGGCCCATATGATCGTATCAAGCGGCCATGTTTCAATTATTATTTATCAACATTATGGCAACCAAATCTATGACACTTTTTTATAAATGTCATTGAGAGTTTTAAAAGTCCACAATGCTCTATCTTGTTATGTTAAAACTATTTAATCCACTTTTCTATTGCGTCACTTTTTAGTTATTTTATTACTCTTTATATTATTGATGTCATATTACGAACACATTGAAAGTAAAAATAAAAAAAAAATACTTTGTACAATAATAAGACCGCATAAAAAAAATAAAAAATGTTTTAAAGTGTTTTAATATTAAAATCAGCAATCAATTACCTAATCTTGTCCGAACTACGACCAGGTCAAAAACGATAATTTTCTCTATAAGTATACAATATTCGATTATTAAATAGGACAGTCAATTTATTTCTTCACATAATTAAATATGTAATAACAGCATATACCTACACACAAGGTTAATGGGATTGCAAATTGCATTTGTATATATATATACTTAATTGATTCATTGCAAGCATATTAATTTGCGCAATCAATTACAATCGATATAAACATTTAGGTAAAAGATAACCGTAAACGGATACAATATTTCATAATAGACAGTAGGTATATTATTATATTATTGATTTATTACACTTTTAAAAACTTTGGACCAATGTAATATAATATAACGGGAGGTAATTTGTTTGGTCAATTACCCCCGTTTTTATTTTATATTCAGACGGTTTTTTTTGTGTGTGAGATGTGCTATTGTAGGTTACATGTAAATTGTACGTAAAACATTTCACGGTTGCACAGTTAGCCGTGAGCTTACTATCGGAAAGACATGACTGTATATTATACCGCACCCGCGGAATAACAGTGGCACAATTCCGAAAAAACTTCTTTTTGCAGGAGAGCAGTTTGAATATTCTATTTTGGTGTGTTAAATCAGTTTTTTTTATTTTACTTTATAATAGCATGAAGTTGGCACACTTGAGTCATCTCATTTTGAATTTTAACCGCAATAACAGTGGCACAATGATTATTGTGCCACTATTTCTGCTTGAATTCAAGTAAAATGTTATAATATGATAATCACAAAAATGCTTTATATGCCACCATTATATTTTTAAGAATTATGCCGCTATTCGTGCCTATAGAAATGATATCTTGGAACATTTCTGCATACTTAACACAAAAATGACGATTTGGACTTGTGCCAGTATTATTCCCCGGGTGCGATACGGTCTCACATTTTATTAGATTTAATATGAACATTAATTCAGTTTTCATAGCTGATTTTGGCAAAATTCATGAATTCAAGAATGAAAACCTAACCTAACCTAACAATAATAATCCAGTATATAGGCTATTTTCAAAATTTGTTTGCTGCTGGCTTCCTGTAAAGAGTAAAATGATAACAATCGTGTCTTATTTAGACATGAATTTTATGTCAGTAGATACTATACGACCCAAAGAGGTTGTACGGTCTTTAATATACAGCCATATATTTCGAATACAACATTTCACGGTGAAGTGTGATACGGCGAACTGCACACGTATAAGCTCCCAGACACGGATATTGTATGGGCAGCATTCAAGGAAACAAGCGTTGGTATTTACATCGTTTTTTCTATTATTTATATGGCACAAATACACTAGTGATACACGGCGAGATAGCATGAGGGTCTACTAAACTATGTTTTGCGTGTAAAGGTTTATCGTGATCCTTTTAACTTGATATTTTGGAAAGGGCTGAGTGCTCTTGTAACCTCTATATAAAATATTGAAGGTATCTAGACAACTGTCATTGCCCGCCTTAAACATGAGCATAGACAATAATGTGTCAGCTGGAGAGTTGGGTAAAACCTCTACAAATACTGTAGTGACATGGTACAATATTAGTTTAATAAGCAATTTTGCAATGTTCACTATAACGACATATTTACATTGAATCGACGAAGGTACACGTAATTATATATAGTCTTTTTTTTTAGTTATAAAATATTTTTTTAGAAAGATTTCGAAACAATAAAATCGATGTCAGATAATTAATCATGTTGGTAAAAAAACACAACTAAAAAATCGCATCCATTTTTAATCAATACTTAAAAAAATTTTCAAACAATGAAGCTATTAGTACCTAATAATAACGTGGTTGCATTAGTTGAACCGTGAATCATATCATACGGTGTTTATAAATTACGGTAAAATAATTTAATTTCACTGGGTGTACAAGAACCACTGTAGTCAGTCCGTGACGCAAAACTGTAAACTTCGAAGGTAGTGAGTGATAGTTATTTCTCATACTTCGAATGCAATAGGTTAAACTGTTTATAGAAAACATTGATATACTACTGGATGAATCATATGCTTCTTAAAATGACGCCCGATTTTCAGCGACTCGGCCAGTGTTAAGACTTACTGTTTTAATATCAGCGGACTTAACTCGATATAAGCTCACGTAATATTTTTCTCGAAAACGACCTGGCAATAATTATGAGTAAGCCCGATCTAGCTTGCATCTTATTCTGACTAATAGTCAGCGCATGACGACTTGCTCTGTCCGCTCATACATGAATTTTTGGTAGCTTGCAAGCTTTGGGTTGCAGACACCCTTAGGGTCACTATTCCAAGAACGAAAATTTAGTTTTACAGCCAGGGCAATACGGGTGAAATTCGGGAATCCATATTAACGGTCTCAACGCATTATACCTACAAGGAAATATTATAAGACGATATTAGTAATATCTTCTTTTTTCTTTTGTGGTACATTTTTAAAATGACACTTGTATGGGAACTCCTCATCTAGTAGTATATCAATGATAGAAAATGATGATTGTTGCATATTAAAATACTTGGTAATTAATAATTTGAACGAAATATGGCATCGAATATCTTCATTTATTACGAATAGCACTACTATCGTAATTCACAATTCTTTAAATGTGCAAGTTTTTAGATGTGTGTTTATTTATGACGCATATATCTACTCGCCTAGGACATGTCAACCTCCATCACTTCGCGTACTCTTATCTGCTTCCTTATCCATTGGTTTATTTTGTGATATTTACGCATTATGCCCAACATGCAACCTTCCATGCCACGTTGCGCTATTCGTAATTTTTGTATTATTACTATATTAAGAGTCTATGTTTCACATGCATACGTGAGCATTGGTAGCACACATTAGTTGAACACTTTACGCTTAAGTCACATTGGAAGGTCACTTTTAAAAACACTATTAAGGCGTCCAAATGCACTCCATGCCAGTTTGTACCGAAATAGATATCGACATCACCGAATCTAAAGCATTAAATTTGTAACTATTTTTTTATTCAACGAATAATTCACAAGATTTAATAATGGAACATTCTTTTTATTGAACATACATAATTTGTAATTTGGAAAGCGCTTCAGAAGAGTATTGTAAGATCTATTAGTTAAAATTTGTTGCAACTAGATAGGATACCTATAACATTGTGGTCAATTCGCGTGGACGCGAAACCCGAGAGACGCAGGTTCGATTCCTGCTGGATGTTGTATTTTTTTCATTTTTTTTTTATCTATTGGTTATATATTTTCTCAGAAGTGTTTTCAAAATTAGGAATGTTCAATAGAAAGTATTAGAATGACAAAATAATGGTTTTAAAACTAGTTAACTATAAACAAGTGGGATTTTCGTTATTTTTATTTAAAAAATATCGGTAGGAATTATGCATTCCTGGGTACCTGCACAATTTATATATTCTTTTTATTTACGCGTTTTTCTAGTAAGTAGATGATAACGACAGTGATTATACTTGAAATTAAAATCGAGGTGGTACTTATTACGTTTTCACTTATCCTTCTCCACTCGAGAATGATCGACTGTAAAATGTATTTGTTAACCAGTTATTCAATAATCGGATTACTATCAATCTAGTTAGCAATGCCACAACGTTGGTTTTTTTATTATTATTCGTTATCACACGAGATGTCACTGTACCGTTTGGAAAACAAATTACAATAATTTCCTGTTACGCCTTGTGCACACTATGTTAGCATAACATACTCACAAGTAGGCCAGCGATTCAAAGCATGCGACATAATATTGGGCCAAGCGAATACAAATAACAACTTACTTTTACTTTAAAAGTTTACATAAATGATTCATGTAAAAAATGGTGCGAGCCTTTCCTTCTAAAGCTAAAGTGTGTAGTCGCCAAAGGTATCGAAAAGAATGATAAGAAATGAGAGCAAAGAAAGGATATCTGTTCCACTGATAGATTGTAGATACCACCATCTCTACACATTGTAGTCTTCATTAGTTCAATGAAAACAAATACGTTTGACTGGCAAAGTTTAGTGTGCACTATTTATGTCGGATCTTAACAGCCTACATCCACACCTTGCCACTGACTACAAGTGACATAACAAGTCTATTAGCAGAGAACTTCACACTACTATGACGTTTATTTACCAATTTTCAGGACGTCTAGTAAGGCAATCTGTCACGTTGAATAGATAATCAACTAATAACACTGCATTTTGCCATTTTTATTTAGTTGAACATTATTTATACCTCAGCTGAGGCATGGTCTAAAAAGATCGTAATAATAATAATATTATAGTCATTGACATGTTTTCTTTTTCGAGTACAGGTATAACGTTTTTTCGTCATCTTTATACGATATAAGAATATACTCTTAAGACGCCATCACAGAAAAAATCGACGTGCTCCCACATCGAATGCCGGTCGGCGATTGGTGACGTGACGAATGCGAAATTTCGTCCCACCTACAGTTGAAAATAATTTGCGGTTTTAACTTATGTATGCTCTTAAGATCTGCACGCGAGTAAGTTCATCACAATTTAAATAATAATAATTACAAGATAAAATGAACTTTTTATATACAACGTTTTAAAATTTTCTGTTGAATTATTATGCTCAATATGCTCAAACTTGTACTTGATATGAAGTAAATAAAAAACAAACAAATATAGAATACTGAAATGTTATTTTGACATTTTATTTTGATTTCCTTAGTAACGCACGTATATATAAATAATTTTGTTGCTAGGACCACCCCCTTAGCAACCAATAATAGTCTATTACTTTTTACGGATTATTCTGAAATAACTTTCCATACAAAACAGGATTAACTGAAAATGAATTCAATTCTGCTTAAAGATGGCTAAAAGTATTAAAAGAATGCATTGGCATCGTGTTCTGATAATATATTCTAAAAGTTTCAAATGTCAAGCTAGTCGGGAAGATAGTTAAAAACCGATTGCCAGATTTGTACTGGACAAACAACCACCGGACAAACAAGAATACGAGCTAATAAAAACGTTGTAAAATGAACGCGATTGACTGAGTTAGGAAATCAGGATTGCAACTGATCTTCGTAGTCACATGGCATGATAATCGTAACCAATGAATGAACAAAAAGTAACCATAAGCGAGTGAGAAAATATTTACCACGCGTATAATCTTCGCAATATGCGTTAGAGTAAGATAGAAGACATATGAATAATTGAATTGATGAAGCTAGAAGTGAAGCGTGAAACACGTGTGCTTAGGGAAAAACTGGGAATACGTTGTTTTTTACGCGAAATATAAAGTAATTAATCACTATTTTTATTTAATTTAGTAAAAAAGATGGTTAACTGTGTTGTGTTTCACTGTGTTGTAGCCGTACTGAGAAGCAAGATAATGGTATAACGCAGCGGTCGGCAAACTCATTAGTCAACAGAGCCAAATATCAACAGTTCAACAATTGAGATTTCTTTTGAGAGCCAAATTTCTTAAACTGAAATAATAATATACCTATGTAGGTACCTATACTATTTATAAACTTAATAAACTTTAGTTAAAGATTTAAGTCTTATTTAAATTATAGGTAGGTACACTGAATAAAATTTGATAACATACTTGATAATGATCTTATTTATTGGTAAAAATTAAATTGTTAGTAAAGTATCCATAAAATTAAATCATGACAATGACTGACAAACACTCAATGTGAACAATAACCTTGCATCTCTTTGGAAAGTTTGGGTAAGTCAGGTTTTTATGTTGGTGTTTTTAATTTAAAGTCTTATTGATGATTCCATGTTCTCGTCAATAAGACGACTTCTCAACCACAAAACATGCAATGTTAACATTGTTGGAAGATTGTATTTAGTAATTAAATACAGAACATGATTTTTCTTGGCTCTTCCAAAGTTCCTGAACTGCTATCTTCCTTGCATCACCGACAGGATATTTAGTGCTAAATCACGTGTGCGTGTTTAGTTGTACAGTACCCCTCCAAATTTGATTTCTTGTTATGCGCCAATTTTTACCGACAAATAATACAGGTCGGTAAAACACTTAAGTTTTGAATAAACGCAAAAGTCTCGGTCCATTCAATTTTAAATTCACGGTAGCCATGTAAAATAGGGCAGAGAGCATTTGTGTCAGAGCCGCACTCAAGGGGCCAAAGAGCCACATGTGGCTCGCGAGCCGCGGATCGCCGACCACTGGTATAACGTATCATAAGTTAATTAATAATAATAAAATTACAATTCTACTGTGCTACATACGCAAAAAAAATGGCTTCATAGGTATACTCGGACAGTACTCTCACTTTTTAATTTTTATAATTGCTTTGAGGTCGTAACCCATTTTCATTTAGTTCCCCAAACAGTTGTAATCGAAAGCCGGATGCGTGTATCTTAGGATTAGTTTTCCGAGCCAGCAGTTTTGACTTAAGATATTTCCCTATTCCGATGATGTTGACATTTAGGATAAGTTACATTTTATTTAAATAGGGGAATAATAATGTAGTTTATAAACTCACACGTAAATGTTATGAAACGTTAGCTGATGATGAAGGTTAGTGTGTACGGTACAAGGCGCACGTAACAACATTATGGGTGTTTCACTTCATTCATCGATTCAAATATTCGACGTTTAAAGTCGACGAGACAGCATGATAGACGCCTATCCGATGAAGCTGACCGTGTAATGACTGTAATGCGTGCCTAACTTTATTAAACATTTATTTAACTGAAAACTGGTTATGTAAATTTTATGTATTACCGTTATTCGTGTGCTGTGCGGAAAGAGATGGACGTATGGCATTGAGATTAAATTGTTAAACAATCAATTATTCGTGGAGCATTACATATAGTAATATTCTAATTTTATTAGATTCAATAAGAACATTAACATAACGTTGTGATAATTATCAGATGTCTATGATTCGTATAATTTGTTACATGCGGGCACTACCATTTTTTTTGTCTTTCCGCTGTTTTCCTTCGGTTTTATTACGTTTTTAAGTGTTTTATTTAGACATGAATATTGTCATCTCAATAGTATACGGTCATCCAATTCCCATACAGCATCTCAAGGTGAACTGTAATACGACTAACTACATACGTACAAATTTCCGGGCACGCTAAAAAGTGAAGCAACCCTCAAGAATAATAATAAATAATAATTACAAGATAAAAAGAACTTTTAATATAACACGTTTTTAAATTTTCTGTTGAATCATATAAACTTGACAATTCTATGTATCATTAAAAACTTTTTATTGTACTTGATAGAAATACTGAATAAATACCTATAGAATACTGATTGATTTCCATAGTAACGCACGTATATATTCATAATTTAGATGCTTGGACCCCCTTAGCAACCAACAATAATAGCTTTCTATATAAAACAGAATTAACTGAAAATGAATTCAATTCTGCTTACCAATGGCTAAAAGTATTAAAATAATACAATGTCGTCGTGTTCTGATATATCCTAAAAGTTACAAATGTCTAGCTAGTCGGGAAGTTAGTTAAAAATCTTCAATCGTCCAATACAAATCTTGGACAAACAATAAAAAAATTATACTTGACACACAAGAAAAAATCTGTACCGGACAAACAAGAATACGAGCTAATAAAAACGTTGTAAAAAATAAACACGTATTTTCTTCGATGTTCCATTTTCACGGAGGTTTGAATAATGTTCTCGCCGCCTTACCCTTAAACCCAGACACGTTTTGTCGAGAACGATTTGAAACCAATTCATACTCGTAGATTTGAGATGATTTAGAGTGCTGCCAATCAGTATGTAGTAAAAGTGAACGAAAATGACCTTTACGGCGAAACGTGACTAGGTAATTATTAAATTATTAAATTTCATCATAGGATTTTATACAATTAAGTACACACTGTTGTGTTTTGGCAAAACTCAAAATTGCATCTTATATTTTTTATTAATTGTCTTTATTATAAAAGTCTTCGAAAAATTTCTTATAGGTATATGTAAAATCTATATTCGACTAAAAAAAACTGCAATATTAGCAATCGAGTAAGTAAATACTAAAAATGGTAGTTAATGATATTCGTGGTGAGCATTGGCCCTATAACTATTAAGGTTTGAGAATTTTTTTTATATGTGCATACACATTAATAATTAAACACAGTAAGAATACAAATATATATTTATTGCTCACATGGCATGGTAAAGCGAGACGAGATTGGTCCGCCACAGTGAACGGAAGTTACCCGAGTACGCGAAGGTAATATAGAAAAACAAGATACATTAAGGGACGCGATGTGCGGGGAGGGATAATGCGATATCCCTTCCCCACGCATAAGTTTAAACTCTACACTATAAATTCAAAGACACATTAGAATAATCTACACATAAGAAATCACAACATTTGTAAGAACATACTGATGTGTCAGATGATGACGCTCTTCTCTGGTTTTTCATGTTTTCTTGCAAGATTTTCCCCCTTCTTTAAAACTACGGTGTCCAATATAAGTAGTGACGTAGTAGAAGTGACATAATCACAAAAATGCCTTAAGAGCGTACTTCAGTGAAACGGCAAATAATTTTCAACAGTAGGTGCGACGAAATTTCTCACTCGTCGCCTGGACTCGCCAATCGGAGACCGACAGTGGAAGTGTGCGCACGTCGATTAGTTTTGTCACGGCGTCAGATGAAAATATTATTAAAGCATGTAAAGATGACTAAAAAACTTTACGTATGTACTTAAAAAAGAAAACATGTCAATGAATTTACTATTATTATTAGTAATATAACTATACACATAACATTAAATGGGTGCATGTTGGATTTTTATGACAAATTATATTTCGTTCGGCACGCGTCATTTGCACAATCGGCGCATCGCCTAGCGACGATCTTTTTAGACAATCCCTCAACTGAAGTATAGCCTCAAGAAAATTTCATAATGACGTGTGGTGTCTTTTCAGATTAAATCATGATCTTCAAAAATATATACCTAGCTACTTGTATTAAAATCACATGGGGTAATTTGAGATAGGTACTTATAAAAATTTTGAAACGCCAAATATTTCAATTTAAAAAAACTCTTTCTACGGAATACAGGTGATTTATTTTCAAAACAAATTAATATAGTGTTAATAAGCGTAGACAACGATGTCTTACAATAATGGAGAACTGTTTGCAAAGCTTAAAAAAGATATTAATAAATAGCAAGTTTCGAATGCATAACATCTGCTATCATAGGAGTCAATACGTAGTATGATTTCATTAAATTTATATTTAGTGGTTTTATAGTTACTTTGCTATCACATGAATATCTTGGAATACTTAAGGAAAGTACCGCATTCACAGCATATATCGACTGCACGCCACTGAACTTGCTGAACCAATCCGGAGTTTGATAAATTGATTCCTTGAAGAGTTACTGTTGGTCTCCAGTCTTTTCCCATACTATCTTGATATCCCGTAGCTCCGCCATATACCGCATATGAAGGCACAAGAATTCGGATGGCTTGAAGAAATAGAGAGTTGAAACTAGAAAATTATTCAAAACTGGCTTACTCTACGGAGCGTGGTAACAATTTTGAAGCAGGCTCCACTTTATTATTTAAGGACATAAAACCAAGGGATACAAAGCGAGCCGACCGTTCACAAATATTGAACGGGTGTTATGTTTACGCGATAAATATTAATGAATATTATGAGACAGACGTAGTAATTGTAATTAACTAATTCTTTACAACGTTTTTAAGTTTATTCCATATTGTTGTACACCCGAGATCAGTACCCTGTTACATCATGCCCGATAATAGGGTAAACCATTTCCCATTAATATTCCCTGGTTGAAACTCTATCAGCATTCAGGATCTATAAATTAAATAGGATCCAGGGATTAAGACCCCTAATGCATACCAGATTATAAAGCAGTTGTTAAACCTTTTAATACAAGTCAAAGCTCACGTCTTCTAAGCAAAGCTTTACCGCATATTTATTCAGACAGTAAAGTTGAGTACACAGTTTATCAAGCACCACAGCTTTCTTGTGAAAGAGGTAATACCAATATTATAGAATAAATAATTAGACTTGCACATGCGCAGACGGTCATGTCGTGGAATGATGCGAGACTTCAGCTATCTCTTCATTCTCTTCGCCCAGTCGGTTAGTTGCTCACGACCGGTCGGCCAGTGCGCACTGCAGCAGCGCAATGCGTGTACTTATCATAATAACTTATGCGAGTTCAATCTTTACGTAATACGCTATTGAAATTCGCGCGCGGAAATTTAATTTCGAAAATCAAATACTGTAAGTTTAAATATCAAAGTGTTCTAAATTTAAAATTGTTTGATAATTAAGTTTCATAAAGTTGGTGAAATAACTTAGTATTAATTAAAAAAACACGATTATTTATTGAACTTAAAACTATATTACTTAAATCTTAATAAGGTATAATAAATATTATATTAAAATTAATCATTATACGATTATTTAGGCAGAGAAGTGATTATATAATATAGAAATTAGTAAAACTACTTCATATCTAATGAAAAAACGAAAAACTATAGAAAAGTGTAACTACACACTATTGTAAGGGATATTAAAATATAATATGTGATTGCAATCTTAAAGTGAAAAATATTCCACTTTATTGATGTTAATTGTCGGTGGAAAGAAATCATATTCCTAGATAATGTCCTATTACAGCAGACAAAACTGGTCGTAATCATAATAAAATGTTGTGTTTATTTCATTTACAATACGTACAAGTATGTACAATACGTGGTGTAAAGCTTTCGAACATGCAAAATATCGCCGCAATGTCGATTTTCGTTTAATCGTTTAGTAGTAAATTAGCATTAGTACATAGGTACATCTAGAGTGGAAGATGAGTTCATTCGCTAAATCAAACACACTTTTTAAAATAATGCAATTTTTGCCAGCGATTGGCGAACGACACATCAAGCGTTTGCATTGCGTTAAACATTTGAAAGAAAGTCAACGTCGCGTACTCACATAACACGTAGACTTAGGGCCAAGACTCACGGCAACGCGGACTTAATCAATTCGAATTATTGTATGCAATTGGAATGGAAATGCTTGATTCCCATTGACAACATCAGCGTCTGCTGTGTGTCTAGGCTCTTATTTGTTTTTTTTTTCAAATCTGCTAACGACACGATGTCTCATTTATGTCACGTCTATTTATTTAAATAACACATACATTTCTATACTGTCTGTGAGCTTTTAAAATACTATTAATTACGTATGCGTGGTAAAATTGACATGCTGTTTTTCAATGTGTATTCGAGCCCAGAATATAGGTTTAATAAGCTGAGCCAGTGGCTACAATCCATTTCTCGTAAAAAAAATATGAGGCGGCTATGATAAATACCAGATTGTACAAACAATGAACAAAAATAGCCTTATTCTAACGATATAGAGCCTGAATAATAGATATGAAGGGGAAAAAAGAACTATTTGGATAGCAGTGGGATAACACTTTGTTGCACTTACAGCCAACATTAATTTGCTTTGGCTAAACCTATTAAAACTCATTTAGTGCTAACACCGCGACAGGCGCGTTTCGAGTCGTTGGCCATTAGAGTCTTATTTAAATGTGGTAATTAAAAGGTTAGAAGTAATTGTGTTAGTATGGAAACCATAGAAAGTAGAATACGTGTCCCTTCAAGATCTTCGAGATTAGTATCATTTCCGTTAACCGTTTTGTTTATCGTTTACTTCCCCCCAAAAGAAAATCGTCGCCATCGACATAATATTATATCATTATTTTCCTCATTCATTGGTGCAGTCATTATCATATGTCCCCGGGTACTTACAGCCATCATAAAACGAAACTATTAACAAACAAACTGATGACCTGTGTTTAAATACCCGATTATATTTAATGATCAAACACGGCATTGATTCGAGAAGAGTTCAATAGTGGGAGACAAAGTTAGCATTCTAGATTTCTTACCCAATAAGCAATAATGTATCGTAAATCCGA
The DNA here is from genome assembly GCF_057557595.1 of Rhyacophila brunnea. Lineage (NCBI taxonomy): Eukaryota > Metazoa > Arthropoda > Insecta > Trichoptera > Rhyacophilidae > Rhyacophila > Rhyacophila brunnea. Next base: position 11,968,527 of record NW_028232893.1, on the reverse strand, counting down.
AAATTTCTTCACACACGAAAGTAAAATTGATCTTGGCACACATTTTGGCGGCAAAGCGCGCTTTTTGGTACGTCAAATAATTCATTAATAATTATAGTAACGACTTGAGTAAAACAGTTATAATAAACAGTCGTAGGCTGCTTTTTGGTCTTCAAACCATAATATTGATTTTTTGTCTTAAAATCATTGAATTGAGAAATAATCGACATGCATATTTTTTTAAAGAATGAATTTACCCATTACTAGTGTCAAAATCCACGATGGCAGCGCGGCTTAAACATCGCCCTATAGCGTTGTGGGTCCTAAGTTCGAATCCTGGGTCTGGCAAGGGTTACATGTAAAGTGTATATTTTATTACATTTCACCGTTCCACAGTTCGCCGTGAGCTTTCTTATCAGAAATAGATTTTGGAAAATTTCATAAATTCCATAATAAAACCTAAGTTAACCTAGCAAATAATAGACTACATAGGCTATTTTCAAAATTTGTTTGCTGCTAGCTTCCTGTTAAGTGTAAATCGACAAAAACCGTGTTTTATTTTGACATGAATTTTATCTCAGTACTATACGACCCAAGAGGTTGAACTGTCTTTAATATACGACCATATAGTTAGTACCTATTTGTGTATGAGTCAAAGTAGGGACCTAATAGGTTGAGTGACTGACATCCATTTCTCGTAAAAACAAAATCTGTTAATACAAACGTCCACTCTGTGGAGGCCCATATGATCTTATTAGCATCAGACATGGTCGGGAAAAAACGCGTTATCTATAAAACACAATTTTGAAAATAATTGACTGCAATTTTATTAAACAGTATGCAGATATAAATTGTCTGCGTAGCTCAACGTGCCCATAAGATAACTTAAAATATAATTAATGGTTTTTATAAGATACGTGATTTTGATAGCAGAATTAATTGTTGACAATGTAAATACGTAGTTTACTCTACATGGCATAACGAATTCGATTCATGAATACAAAAATAATTACTTAACTCAAAACTACTATGTTTTATGAAAGAGATGTTATTGACACTACAGTATAATATAACAGTGGTGGCAAATGTATGGCACGCGAATGTTTTATTTTGAAGAGAAAAAAACCTATAATAACAATAAATAACACATCGCATTGTATAAAAAATTGTAGGTAAACACTCTTCAAGAATAAGCATTACGTTTAATATAAATATATAATTGGATAGGTCTGTCCTTAGGCTTTATGCGTCACATTTAATATTATCGCACTAACTTCATCAGGCGGCGGGGGAAGCCGATCCGCGAACTTCTGATTTTGATCGATTTACAATGCTAGAGACCACTGTAGCGAGAGAATGCCTTATCTGATTGGATCAATTCTGATTTCAATTTGGGAGTATAGAACCAAATTAAGTAATACGGTAACATGGTGGAGTTTGTAGTAATGATTCTGGCAGACAGTTTCAAAATTAGTGGACGGAAATGTATGGCGTAATTGAAAAAAAGTGATAAAGCAATTAATACGTGTGCTATGTTTTGTAAGTAGTATAAAGAATATCATCGTTTTTTAACAGACTTCCTAAAAAGTTATTTTCTCTCCATGAAAAACTGCTCGGCAAGTCAGATAGTCGAAAAATAATATTTGGGAAATTTTGGCAGGCGTACGTAAAAAGGTTCGCCAACCCTGTAATATAACAAGCCTTGTATGGCATAACAGATTAACTACACGTATATAAGTACAATAAAATCGGAACTATCCCAAAAAAATCAATCACAATTACACAACATCCTAACGTGTATCAGATAACTCGTGGAATTTAAATTGATTGCCAACAGGTTATACTTACGTTATTAGTTAAAAGGTTCTTCGGACATAATATCACAATATTTCCATCATCGATTACAACAAAAAGTGACGTTTATTGTGTTTATTTACAAAGTGAAATCTTTTTATAGGATTAAGACGAACGCGTCAAAAGTAAATAACTTGAGGACACGCTGCGACGAAGACGGACAAGGTGGTCATCATTTATCTGGTGACACGGGCGTGGGAAGGAGTGGATTTGAGTACAAGTAAGTGGCCATGTTGATTGTTATTGATTGGCATATTACATGCGGTGTCTTACGGCGCGGTAAGAGGTTTTTTTCTGACCAAAGCTTAATCGTAATTGGTGTATTACTATTAAATACAAAATGAAATAAGGAATATCGTAAAAAGCCCTGCTCATGGAATCCTAAGTCTATTACAAGAGCTTTTATTATCTCTTAAGTAATATGTTAAGATGAATGTGGTTGAAGAAATAGCTTTCCCTGGCAGGCGCAGTTTTAGGGCGATTGGACCAATTTAGTCCAATTGAGCCTGGCGTTTTAGGAAGACCGCGCGTTCTAAGTGACTTTCGGGGTTTTTAATTTATTTTAAATATTTAAAAACATAAAACGCATTAGGTAATAGAAACATAGAATTGGCGGGAAAAATCGAGAAATACGTATCTCTAATAAGGCTATATCAGGACCATTATTGAAAAACAATCAAAATTAGCTCATTCACACCATGATAGATGCAGTACAACACAATTCTTCTTCTTATTGTGCCATCCCCTAGCGGAGGTCCGCCACCATCAATACGATCTTAGCTTTGTCGTCTGCTACCCGGAACAGTTCAGTGGAGGTGCACTCGTACTAATCACGGAGGTTCTTAGCGATAGTGCTCATAGAACGCGTCGAGCGGGCGAAGTCGGCGAATGCAGTGTTTATTCATAACCATAATCACACGTCTCTTCCCGCGCATTACCCTTCACCGGTCAAAAAAAAAAAATCAATCCTGAAAGTTTCGGGATTATGTTTATCATTCCCGGATTCATAGGTATCTAAAATAGCTCGGGATCCCGGGATTGGAATCCCTATTCACGATAATATCAACGAAGCACCATAAATTGTATGTTCGTGTAATCTACTAAGAAACTCATTTGACAGTTAGGCATAAAGCCCATTGACGCAGCGAGTGCGGCGCTCGCGCAAAATTTCTACAAGTGGCGCGTAAATCATCAAAAATACAACGTAATCAAATACGCCAGCGCCCACTGGACTTAACGATGCCTTGCGCCCCGCCTGCCGCATGAGTCACCGTTTTTCGCTTCTCGGCGATACGATTTAATGAAAATACAAAGAAGTCCATTCATTGAACACGGCTACCAAAATTACGCTGCTCGTGGCGTCGTCGTTCGACGGGCGAAAAGCAATTATTTAATTACAGAGAAGTCATTGTTCCGTGTCCTATATTTCGCTGGTTGAATAATGTCGTCGTAAATATTAATGACAAGCCCCGAAATAATATAATATTTTTATTGCTTTGTTATGAGAGACACTGTAAAAATAATTATTTTGTGCCGCTTGGGCCGCTTATTACATAGGTGAAGGGTAATGCGCGGGAAGAGACGTGTGATTATGGTTATGAATAAACACTGCATTCGCCGACTTCGCCCGCTCGACGCGTTCTATGAGCACTATCGCTTAAGCCACGAAATGCGGCGCCGTCCTCTGCTACGCTTACCATTGATCTTTCCTTGAATGACAAGTTGGGGAATACTGTACTATTGTCCTCACATAATGTTGCCGAGGTATTGTAGTTTCCTGGTTACTACGTAGAACTTCTCGGTCATTCTCCATTCGATTGAGAACGACAACATTTGTCACCCAGTCAGTCCAAGGAATTTTGAGGATGCGTCTACACTGACACATCTCGAAAGCTTCAAGTCTCCGTGACATCTCTTGGTTTAGCGTCCATATTTCCATACCAAAAAAAAAGAATTGAGAAAACATAACAACGTACCATATGACACAATAATGTTACATTAATAAAACGAGCAGATTTTGCAGCCTTGCAGTCTTGGCTGTAAATTAATTGTTAATGAAGAATATGGTAGTTCTTTGAATGTCAAATGCGTCCGGAAACGGAAAAGGAATCAGGCTAATTAATAATACCTCCTTAGATTCATCACTTTGAACTCCTCACTTTTCTGTTTCGTCAGAAGGGTACCTACATAAATGAATAGCAGGGTAAGTCAAGATTCGTTTTTTTTATTTCATAAACTATTTCTTTAAGGCCATGCATTAGTTGAGGCACGGTCTAAAAAGATCGTCGCTAGGCGATGCGCGGATTGCGGGTGGCGGGTGAAAATGACGCCTGTCAAACGAAATATTAATTGTCATATAAATCCAACATACGTCCATTTTATGTTCTGTTTATTGTTCTATTAGTAACAATAATAATATATTCATTGACATGTTTTCTTTTTAAAGTAAATGGGTAACGTTTTTAGTCATCTTTACACGATTTTAGAATTAATTGACCCGTCGCCATCACGCAGCAAAGTGACGTGTTCCCGGGTCAACATTCTCTCAGTGAATGGCAGCGAGTCCAAAATTTCGTCGCGCGTACAGTTTAAAATTATTTGGCGTTTCACTGATGCGTCACCTTAAGCACCGAGGTGCATGGTTGTTACATCAGTCCCCTACACCTTCGTTTAGGAACAAGGCGGTGTGGCACTAAAATCTTTCAATTCAGACACGTTTGTAGCGTAAATAAAAGTGGCCGTGCATAAGCATAAATCCATGAAGGGATAAGCACTTTATTTTCGAATGGGTCACATTTAGGGATTGCAATACCGAATGAATATATCAATACCGGTATTTCGGTATTAATACCGGTATTCGTCAAAACATATTTTAGAAACAAAGAAGTACCTATCGATAAATAAAACTATTAAAATCACTATTTTATATCAATCTAAAGTATGTACCTAACTATATTTATTATGTTGACCTTTGTAAATATGTAAAGATTATAGAAATGCTAATTTTTACGAATACTATAAGTCCGGGTAGAGGAAAATCTCTCAGAAATTCAACGTTTGTTGGATATACCTACCTACTATCAAGTTGTAGAATAATTGTAAATGTTTCCCAGGAATATTTTCTTTTTCAAAATATGTTAATTCATCATGACACGTATATTTGAGGGATTTCAATTTAATTTTATTGGTTTCAGTCAATATATTTGCGTTTTGGCAGCAACTTATACAATAATTTTAATATACAATATAGTATACAGTGTAGTAAGTAATTTAAAAATAACATTTAATTGGTTTTTGAAAAACATAAACGTGTATGCTTTCTAAATACCGAAAAAATCGGTATTTCGGTATCAATAAATAATTCAATTACCGGGTTTCAAATACCGGTATTGCAATTCCTGGTCACAGTACATTTGAGTAGGTAATAATATTAGTTGGATTTCTGATCCTGAGATATTTATTCCCTGGCGTAAAAAAAACAGCGGATGCTTCACACCAAATATGCCCGATTAAGACCGAATATGGTGCAGGGCGGTTGGTTAAGAGGGATCTATGTTTATGTTGTAGAATAATTTACCAATCCATTGCCTTAAATAAACACTCATTGAAAATACAGATACAACTGTGCTTTCTAACATGTTAATGGTTGATACTATTAAAAATCTATTAATAACACTCGAACTCCATCGGTCGATAATAATTATTATTTGTGTCTCAATTACTTTACAATTAGTTGAAGCAAGAAATGGTTTAACTTAACATGTGATCTCCCTTCACTTACTGTCCGTGAAATTATCTGTATGCAACATTGATTTACGATAACCAAGTGAGCGCAGTTATTTGTAAACGTATAATTAACTTGTGCAGGTAAAAGTAGATGGAAAAAAGTAAAACAACAATATAGTACAGACAAAAAAAATCCTAGAAAATAGTTTAAACTAATGGGATTTGAAATCACATCATTCCTTAAATTATTATGTATTAAACATTATATAATTTATAAAAACACTTCCTGAGAGAGTATATTATCACCAATAGAAAATTTTTTTTTGAAAAAAGTAAACCACCCCGGCCGGGAATCGAACCCTGCATCTCAACGGGTAAACGCCCCAATCGTCGCATTTATCCAATATGCTACGGTGTGACATACTAATAGCGACAAATTTTAACGATTGGTCATTTTAATACCTACCTACTCATCAGCGCTCTTCGAAATCAAGCTACTTTGGCAATCGATTTTTGTTCCTTAAATCAAAGTAGGTAACTATTTAATATTACTTTTGATTACTAACCGACGTCGTGGAATTTCTCCAATATTTTTTAGAAGTAACTACTTGCACTTGCTAATAATTTATAATTAACTATTTCTTTTATTCAAACGAATAATTCAAGATTTAAGAATATATCATTCTGATTAATCAGATCATATAATTAGTTAATTATATATTATGTATTAGTTAAAAAGTTATTTACCTTTTTATTATTATCAGAAAACGTAATTGTTACGATTAACTTGCATAAGTTATAGAGGGATCGGTAGATTAACATATAAAAGCACATACGCGGACAGTGAAAGATGTGAACTCGAATAAGAATGTTTCTGCCACTTTCAAATTGATAAATGTTTCTTACATTATTAAATCTTGTGTAGATTCAGTATTTAATAAAAAAAATATATAAAAACTTATATTAAAAATATCAACTGAAGAAAGGAAAAAGAGCGTAGGTAATCCACACAAATCAAATTTTACAGGAGGTACAAATATGTTTTTGTTATGGTTTTCTGTCAAAGTTACAATACAAAATAGACATAACCTTAATTAATAATTTGGTTTTTATACTCCTAGTCTGGAATATTAATTAAGTACATACCTTAATTATTACTAACCGACTCCCGGCTCTTGTCAAATATTTTAGTTATAGCATCTACATGAACTTGCTAACAATTTGTAATAAATCATTGCTTTATTCAACGAATAATTCACAGGATTTTGAGAATGTAACAAACATTCCATATATTGAACATACATAACTTGAAAACACCTTTGATATATATATATATATATATACCCATTGGAAAATATTTGGTGAGAGCCGGGAGTCGGTTAGTATTTAAGGTAATTAATATTCCATGATTTAATACACAAAAACGTAATTTGATAACGTAAGCATTTCGTGTATGACCTACTAGTATAAATTGTCGCAATTAGATAGGAGGCTCGTAGCATAATTGGTTAATGCAAAGTTGGCGCGATACCAGTGGTTATACGGGCTCAAATCTCGTCGAGCATGGTATTTTTTTCAAATATGATTTTTTCTAGTTATGTATGTTCCATATATGTTTGTATAAATTATTTATTGTCGGAGGGGCCTCAAAACCAATTCGTGCATCGGGCCTTTAACATCACTAAATGCCACACTGGACGCTATGCAAAAAAAAACAGTAGATAATTTATAATTTACTGACGAATTTAAAATAAATGTCTCTCACTGTTTTTTTTTTTTTTTTTGAATTATTAATAACCATGTCCTTGCTTTTTCGTACAAGGAGGTTTGTTAGTAATATTGAACAATCACAAACACCCAGGCTTTGAGAAAAACACATAAATGTTTTTGTCATGACCGGGAATCGAACCCAGAACTCTCGGGTGGAAGGCCAGCGCCTTATCCACTGCACCACGAGAGCCGCTGTCTCTCACTGTTACATACTGACTACTTACAGAAGAAGTACTTACAGAGATCATAACAAGTTGCAGAATTGAAAAATAAGAGGAAAAAACTATTGGTTAAAAAAACTGCGTTTTGCCTGTCAATAAAATTCCGACAGTCGGTTAATAGAAATTCATTGAAAATTCACGAAACAATTGTCTTCGGTTTGGTTAAAAATTGAAACAAAACATCGTCACGCGTAAAAACTCAATGAAGCCATTGGCCACGGTCCACCTGCCGCTGCAATAGGCCCAAGGACAGTTCGTCTCCGAAAAAATGCGAAAGATTCAATTTTAATTATGTATTATCGTTTTCTTTAAATGCATCCACGATTATGAGTAATAAATTCTAAACAGTTTTCACTCGACACAAAGGCCATATGTATCATAAAAGATAATGCTATTTTACGCAATATTTTTACGATGGATTCGAAATTCTAACGTGAAGGACAAACACATAGTTACAACAGAATATATTTGATATTTTCAATAAATTTTCGTAATTTTTAACGAGAATAAAGCTGTCACTTCAATGGAGTCAAATTTACGGTAAATTTTGGTTGGATGACTTTCATCACAGAACAGAATATTAATAAATATAATTCAGATAGACTATACCTGCGGCTTAAACGTCGGCCTCAAGGGAAGTGGGTCTCAGGTTCGAATCCTGGGTCTGGTAAAAGTACACATATTCTTTTTCAATTTGTGTATGAGTCAGAATACGGACATAATAGGTTGAGGAAGTGGCTGACATCCATTTCTCGTAAAAACAAAATCTGTTAATACAAACCTCCATTCTGTGGACATCGTCGGGATACCCCCAATACACTAAATTTTAAAGCAGGGTTTTGAATGTGTGAGTGTCCTACGAAAATGAAGCACGTTATAGACGTGCAATAGTGTATGTTGCAACCTTAAAATACAACAATATTGAATAAGCAATATTGAATATCGACATATGTATATCGACACGTGACATGACGATAATAATATTTATATTAATAGAATTTATGTACCTAAATTATTCATATATGTAATATTGTGTAAATAAATATATTCATACAAGAGTGTTGTGGATATAATATTGTATTTTCCGTTGCTTCCCTAATATTAAACTCGTGAAAACTAAAATCTAGGGTATTTGATTAACCTAGACAGCATAGAACAGATTAATAAAATAATTCAAATAGGCTATACCACAATACACTAAATTTTGAAGCAGGGTTTTGAATGCGTGAGTATCATACGAAAATGAAACACACATTAAGACGTGCAATAGTGTGTGTTGGAACTTTTGAATGAGCGACAGTGCACAAACCGAGAGCTGTGGTGAGAAGGACAAGCTTAGAATGACGTGTTCTTGACACGTGCTTAAGTTTATCACATATTCTTCCATACTCAAGATCAATTACCTGTTACTTCACATCCGATAGGTATTTCAATTCCCATTAATTATGTGTTCTCTGACATTCACTATCATAATCAGTTTGGATTAGTTTACTGCTGGACCTCTCCAAGTAAATACAATCCTCGCTGCATTATCACGTACTGCCGCAAAACTATCTCATTAATATAGTGATATCTACCTACTTATAATTTTCGGAGGTAGGAAACTACCTCTTGGGTGTATAGAACTCATAAAGTCCGGTGGATGTACGTGGTAGTGAAGAACTAGGAGCCTAGAACGGTGAAGGGATGTAGAGGAGGTCTTCATCTAGCAGCAGTCAACTGCGGCTGATAATAATCTTAACAATTGTTTTCCAACTGAAAAAGCAGTATATAGTCTAAAAGAATAACAAATCAGAGGAGATGGCACATTGCAAAGAAAACTCAAAATATAACTCGATGCAGAACTGAGAATGGTAATAACTGAAATTACACACGTTGTATACAATCTATATACATCTAAAATTCTAAAGCGATCCTACGCTGATCTTCTTGCTTCAGTTATTGTCAGAGCTCATGTACTCACAACTTCATCCCTTCGACGCCACCAGAGAGAGGTACAGAAATAACGTATATAAATATGTAATTATTAAGATTTCATATTTCATGGGTTTCTACGGTGACAAATCATCGGTATCGTATCATTAGAAAGATCACAAAGCAACATAATTAAAAATAACATAGGTTTTGAACTGAATGCCAAACTGTCGAATTCAAAGTCGCCACAAAGAAACAGAATGGAGTAAAGTGAACGTAAATATAGGTACTTACACACCCAATAAAACATGGAGATTGTTTTTAAGTTTTTGTCTTTTTACAAGCTTTAAAATCACGATCAATTGTAAGAGAAGGTGGGTATCAATTCGTTCAATGTTTACAATGCAAAATGAAGTTTGGTATCTATGTAATATACTAGAAAAATACCAGGTGACAGTACTACCTGTAAACATTCTTGGATGTGGCTTAGTAGGTACTGCATGATAGTATCGTATCATTTGTTTTTCTACACGACACGAGTAAAATATAAAAAAAAACTTAATTCTCGTGTCAGTTTATTTTTCAAATTTAGAATGTGCATTTAAGTGTATCTATCTTTTCTTTCACTGTACCTTATTTAATACATCTTTTCCCTGCATCGTTCACTAGTACACGTGTAGGTAGATATGTTTTATCTCATGCGTTACAAATAAATCAAGGCAAATATATAACTATAGAGTGATGCCAGGCATGTTAAACGCATCTATCAGCATCATCTAATCTATTATAATCGAGTACACCAAACGGAACTGAGTCGTGAAAATGTAAAAGGCTATGTGTATATTCAGTTGTAAGATTATAATATCGTTGTTTGTACAATTCAAAAGATTTTGAAGGTGGAAGCGTTAACAATTCTTATTTTTATTTAGCTAACAAACTTTTTTTACCGAGTATGGATTATTAATACTCATTCATCATCAGCCTGAATCTATCCACTGCTGGATGAAGGCCTCTCCAAGCTTATTCCACTTATCTCGGTCTTATGCGTTGCGTTGCCACGTACTTCAGCAGAACTTTATCATTTCATAGATCCAGCGGCCTCTAGATCTAGCTTGCGGACGTTTTGTTCCTCTTGGATACCACTGGATGACTAAATTTGTCTAACGATTATCCCTTCTTCGAGCTATGTGTCCAGCCCATTTATATGCAAACTCTATTCCATCGCAACCCTTTGTCTGTTCCCTTATCCACCTCATTCTTCTTTTTGTCCTTTCACGTTATGCCCAGTATGCACCAGCAATACCCATTATTATTGATTAATAACTTATATTAATGATATTTTTCATTAGTTAACTCCGTTAAATTTGCAATACGTTACCCAGTGCTATTGTTTTCCAGTAATAAAGATTAGTAGGCCTATTGATTGTATTATTAGTGATAGGGGTTTTTTACAAACACTTCAACTATTCATAATTTGTTAGTTATATGTTTTATTGTGCTCATTGACTTAATGGGTAGGTGATAAAGTTTTTACCTACTTCATCGTATTAATTTATTATATAAGTTATAATTAACTGCATTTGTTGTCAGTGTGTATTTACCATTGGCAAGTGCGCACAATGCCAAACCCGGGCCGCAAAAAAAAACTCAAATAGAATACTACAAAACTTTATGCATTAGAATTTAAATATAAATATGTTGTACGTGTTTTCGCAAAACTAAGTAAGTACCTACACATAACATCTTGCCAAGGGTGAAAGAGGATATCACTTTTATAACAAATGGTCTTTACTCTAAAAAAAATAATCGTACCCGAGCGCCAGTCACCCTGTAACATAAAAACACAACAGAAAACTCACGAGACTTTTGTAATGAGTCAAATTCCAATCGATGCGATTTTACTTTCACCTGTTGCACCTTTTGCGATTTATATGACGGTACTGCAAAATAAAACCGAATACTTACTACAAGTACTTAATATATGCAATTCGAATGCACTTGAATATTGTAGGTATCTGGCCGTGTAATTTTACACTTTCTACAATAAGGAAATAAACCATCAGAATTTATTACCAATAATGTCAGTTGACTTTGAATATATTTCCATTAAAATATTATTTCCATTTAATCAATATAGTGGGGATGAAGGTATTTTACCACGTTTTTCTTAGCTCGTATTCTTGTTTGTCCGGTGGATGTTTATCCAATACAAATCTTCCCGACTAGCTGGAGCATTTGAAACTTTTAGAATATATCAGAACACGATGCCAATGCATTCTTTTAATACATTTAGCCATCTTTAAGTAGAATTGAATTCATTTTCAGTTAATTCTGTTTTGTATGAAAAGTTATTTCGGAAGAAATCCCTAATCTAATCCACTATTATTGGTTGCTAAGAGGGTGGTCCTATCAACTTAATTATTAATATATACGTGCGTTATTATGGAAATCAAAATGATATTTCAGTATTCTATATTAATTGTTTGTTTGTTGCAAAATAGCAAAAAAATGATTTGTTGACAATTGCCTTATCTGTCCTAAATTACTGATAAGTACAAAGATTTGTCAAGTTTATATGATTCAACAGAAAATTTAAAAACGTGGAATATAAAAAGTTCTTTTTATCTTGTAATTATTCAAGATAATTAGACTAATTTTGACATGTTATTACAATGGGACATCTCTGTGTATACAATTCAAACATTTTCAATCCGAATGTGTATGCATATTATTTTGTGATTTGGAGTCATTCTGCATTCATGTAAAAGAATATACATCGTGTTTAAACACGTATTATCCAGAATGTGTCATTTTATGTATTTTTGTGAGATTATTTGCGTGTGAACAGACATCGGATTTAAATAGTTTGTCATGCAAAAGAACCAATATAGCATTTAGAGAGGCTTATACCCTATAATGTGTCATTTTATAATCTTGCAAGTAGTCTGTATAAATTTAATAAAAACCCATTCAATGCATCTTCATAAACCGGGCTCTTGTAGTACCTTCTTATTAAACATTACAATTTTTATTTTCTTAACCAGCTAACGTGAAAGTCATTTTTTCAAATTAACAACGAAGCCCGCGTAACCTCGTAATATTACTTGTTTGTATTGCATCACTCACGCCATGGCACAGGAGTGAGAGAAAGATACGATCTAAACCCACGCGCTTTAACCCATTAACAATCAGCACCAATTTCTGCTCCACTGTTACAGAATGCAAGGCATGGTGAAAATCATTTTTTTTTTAAATCATATTTTGGTTATTTTAGAAGTTGAAATTACTTAATAATATAATATGTAGCTATCATTTTATGATGTTAGTCTGGTATATTTTTGAGGATTTATTTGATTTATAAAATCAGTTTGTATTTAAATTTGTCAAAATAGTGATCATTTAGGTTGTTATGAGGTAATTAAAAGAGTAAAAAACATATAATCGCCCTTCATCATAAAAAGGTTAAAATATATTACAATACAAAAAAATACATTTTATTGATTCCACTTATACACAAAGTTAACTTAAAATATAAATAAATAATACAATGCCTATACATATTCAAAGGATAATTTAAACGAAATAAATAATATTTTTAATAAATAATAAATAATATTACAAATATCAATTTAAGTTATCAGTGTGTCTTTTTAAGCGAACCTACAAAATCTACTTTGTATAAATGGGTTAAAATGTGGCATAGTTTTCATTTACCGACGTATTGTACAACAATTGATGTATCTATAGTCTATGACAACAATGGTTTTTCCAAAGGCTTTCTTAATCATGTACAAAACAACTGTTTAACAAAGCGCGTGATTCACAAATTTATGCCTCAAATATAAGGTGGTGTCGTGTCGCAAGGATCGGTGTAGAAATAAGTGCGGCATGCGAGGAAAGTTATCCAAACATACGCATTCTAATACGGCTGAATCGTTACACAATCGATCAACGCGTCACGTCACCTTTAGGGCGCGCGATAAACGGACAGAAACTAGAGAAAATAAAGTTGTTCACCAAATGACGGCTTACTTAGGAACGTCGTTTAAAATAATACACGTCGTTATGACAATGCGTTTCAATTAATGTAAACAGACTTTTTCAAATAACCTGCATGTCTGAAAAGTGAATACTCCAGCCTCAATGACATTGACCTATATACAAGCTGCTTGTTGGCGAATTTACAATTTGCTTGTAAACTCGCCCAGTGTCATCATCGGACAAGCAGATTATAAACAATCTACCGAGAAAAGTTGAAAGCCGGTCAACTTTACACGCTACAATCCTGGGTGTGGGCATACTGCGTCTGCGCAGTAAAACGTAGTAGCGACCTCCCGGTAAAAAACGAATGACGTTCTGTCAAAATAGTTGCTAGCTTGTTGGCTTCTCAGTGAATGGAAAGTTTTGTGTGTCATCATCACAATCGCACTATCTGACTCGCCCGCTTTTAAATTCGCCAACAAGCAGCTTGTAAATTAGCTCAATGGCATTGAAGCGTCAAATGCGTCAATTACACTGAGCTACTTTACGAGCCCCTTGTTGGCGAATTTAAAAGCGGGCGATTCAGCTACTGCGATTTTGATGATGACACACAAAACTTTCCATTCGCCAACAAGCTAGCGACTATTTTGACAGAACATAGTTCGTTTTTTACCCGGAGGTCGCTACTACGCTCTACTGCGCAGACGCTGTAGGCCCACACGCCAGTGTGTAGCGTGTAAAGTTGACCGGCTTTCAACTATTCTCGGTAGATTGTTTAATATCTGCTTGCTTGCTTGTTCAATGATGACACTGGGCGACTTTACAGGCAGATTGTAAATTCGCCAACAAGCTGCTCGTAAAGTAGCTCAATGTAATTGACGCATTAGGAACATCTTTTAAAATACCTAATACACGTCGCCATGACAACGCGTTTCAATTATTGTAAACAAACTTTTCCAATGACCTGCATGTTTAACAACACGAATTGAAAAGTAAATACTCCATAAACTAACCAACGAATAGACAAGAATTTTCTTAAAAAAACTCTCCGAAATGTTAAGATCACGCGACTTTTTAATTAAAAACCAAATTCTCCATAAAATATCGTTTAAAATCCAAAGTGAGGTCAATGTCGCTCGTTTCTTATTTCATCACCATGGTGACATTATCAAAACTATCTCACATAATTATCTCATCTAACATAAAATTATCTCACAAAAAATCGCCTCACCTTCATACCGTGGTATACTATTTTATAAAAAAATAAATAATAATGTTGTTAAAAGAGGAACACTATAAACATATCGCATAAGCGTGAAGTTTGATAGTTTTAACAGAAAACATAACGTAGTTTGAGCGACACTAGATGAGAGAAACAGATGCAATTGGCTTCATGTATGCGGTTTTCGTTGTGCAGTGCGTAAGGCCCTGGCCTTCCATCCGGGAGCTTTGGGTTCGATACCCGGCGAGGATACAATATCGTCTCTATTCTGGCAGAACACGCTAACTGAAGAATACTAGTTGTGAGTAATTTGACTTTGAAGTTGTTAAAATGTTTGAAATGGTCTATCATGTTAGTTTATTAAGTAATCGTAAAAAGGGTGACTTTAAAATAAAGAATGTTTATTTATTAAGAAGGTTTCCAGACGGTAGAGTTTGAAATAAGGAACATTTTGGTATAACTAACTCAATATGTCATTTTTTCGAATTAGTGTCTTCTGCCAGAACAGTGACGATATATATATGTGATTTTCTCAAAGCCTGGGTGTTTGCGATTCTTCAAAATTACTAACAACCACATTGAACAAGAAAGCAAGGACATGGTTATTAATAATAATTTAAAAAAATAGGCTTCGTGTAAGAGCAGTTGGAAATAATATCTGTAACAATAATTGAATTTACCTTATGCAATTGTATGCAGGAGAAAAAAATCGCAATTTCAGGGTTGGGTTGTTCTACTATAATACGAAATCACATATTATAATATCATTAAGTTACCGACATTTGAAGAGCTAGTCGCACAAATAAGGAAAAAAACCTGCATTTTTTAAGGACAGCACCAAACTTGACATACATCATATCAGCAGCGATTTTATATGACGCTAATGACGCAACCGATTCGTCACACAATTAAAGTTGTGGACCCCCCAAATAGTTCAAACTATATTGTACGAAAGACTTGTATTTCTCATAAATTGTTGTTTATATTAATAAAATCGATTTAGTTTTACGCTGATGTTAAAATCAGTGACGTCCTGTGAAAGTATGCAGAACTAGAGACCGACAAGTTTAACGCGAGGCTCCGCTGTCAGTCTCTATGAGTTGTAAAGAGACAGTCAATTAATGCAGAATTACAAAATAAATATTATATACCTACATCCTTGATAGCAGATTCCATGGACGTGAAATTGAAGGTGCAAGCAGACTGGTGAGCGACGGGGATTCTTAGAGGTGCCATATGCTCTAACTCAGGAATGGATATGGTCAAATAAGAGAAGAATAAATTGTAGGAGGGGCTCAAAGTCTGGCCTCTACGTCGCTAAATGCGTCACTGCATTATGTCTACACCAATTATCGATGTTATGGAAGCCTTTCTCAAAATGAGACGCCTACTTAGCAATCGAGATCTTAACCTAGGTCTGAGACTGCGTATGGTACGTTGTTATGTTCTCTCAATTCTCTTCTATGGTATGGAAGTATGGACGGTAAACCAAGAGATGTCACGGAGACTTGAAGCTTTCGAGATGTGGCTGTATAGGACGCATCCTCAAAATTCTTTAGACTGACCGGGTGATAAATGTTGAAGTTCTCAATCGAATGGGGAAGGACCGAGAAGTTCTACGTAGTATCGAAACCAGGAAACTACAATACCTCGGCCACATTATGAGAGGACAAAAATACAGCATTCCCCAACTTGTCATTCAAGGAAAGATCAACGGGAAACGTAGCAGAGGACGGCGCCGCATTTCGTGGCTTAAGAACCTACGTGATTGATACGAGTGCAGCTCCACTGAACTGTTCCGGGTAGCAGACGAAAAAGATAAGACCGCCTTGATGGTGGCCGACCTCCGCTAGGGGATGGCACAATAAGAAAAAGAATGGAAACGATGACACCATATATTTATCACTAATATGTGGCCAATACCTAATTAGTTTGTAGTTTAGATCAGTGCTCCGCAACCGATGTGCCGCGGCACACTGGTGTGCCGTGAGACGATTCTAGGTGTGCCGCGGTGCAATAGCCAAATTTGCGTACATGACTGGTAATATATATATGAGCACCTGCATGAACTTAATAAAACAATACAATGTCAGAATGAAAATATATTGACGTGCTCTGATAAATTAGCAGAATTCAAAAATAAACTCTACCTTTGGCAGAAGGAGTTAAAACAAGGATCTCTACAAATGTTCCAAAGGAACTACCAGACCACCATTGAAAACAAGCAATCAATTTTGGATTTGTCTCAAAAACATTTAACTTTGTTGCAAAAGAAATTTCATCAGTACTATCATACAATCAATGCGACTGGATACGAAACCCTTTTGCAACCAATGCCGAAAACTCTATAGAAGCGCTTTTCCTATAAATTCGAAAGGAATTTGTTGAATTGATAAATGACGGGACGCTAAAACTGAACTTCGCCGATGTTCCATTGGTTATTTTCTGGATTTCAGTTAATAAAAAATATCCTCGGATTTCCGACAAAACTATCGCAGTTCAGCTCCCATTTTTGAGTCAAGAAAAGTCGCCTGCGGCGCTATTTTACTGCGCTAGTATTAATATTTTAAAACATCCTGTTGTAGGATACAATTTATTATTATTGTGTCAATACTCGACAAATAATTATTCCTAGCCCGAAAACTAACCATAATTATATTAATATAATATAACCATACGAAAAATTGCTAAACATAAAATCAATACCATTAATTTTACCTCGAACAATATTTTAAAAATGATATTTTAGAGTATCAGGCTGTCTTCAACCTTAGCTATAGGTAGGGGGGCCCGCCAAAGATCTTGGCCTGGGGTCCCCTTTCAGGATGTGGGGTCCATGTTTTGGTGTATAAATTGTTTTACGTGTGGTGTGCCGCGGAATTCTGGGAAGACCTTTGGTATGCCGCGGGTGGGAAAAGGTTGAGGAGCACTGGTTTAGATGACGACTGTTCAACAACCGTTCCGAAAGAAAATTCCACCAAAACATTCCAATGGGATGCACAATATCGCAACACATTGAAGTGTTACATTGACTCATATTACTCATATTGCAAGAGAAATAAAAAAACTGGTTTGGCGAGCTAGTTTTTTTTGTGAGACGAATAAATGAAATAACCAGTTGTAAAATTTGAGAGCGGCTCAAAAAAAGTCTACCAAAATAATTTATCACTATCGAGTGGTTTGATCAAAACCTTGAACCAGTTTAATAACACTACGAATGCAATCGTAAATAATTTTTTTTTTCTTCAAATGATAGCTTGTAAAAAAATTGTTTATAAATAAAATTATGTTTGAAGGGATTGAAATGTGGTGTTGGGTAAGGTAAGGCACCCAATGATGATGACAGGCCCAGTACTTGAAATTAAATTAATTACAGTTGGCTAATTCTACCAGTAATTGGATTACAAAAAAAAAATATTAGAAATTTAGACATACATATTAATTTATTCTTTCATCAGCACAAGTTTAAAAAAAACCAACGCGATAAAGTAGCAGGCAATAATAAAATAATTAATAGTTGAATATACTTACATAATTTTGAAAAACACTTCTGAGAAAATATATTATAACCAATAGAAAAAATCTTTTTGAAAAAAGTAAGTACATAATTTTACACATTTGACTTGTCACCGTTCAATACTATTGATTTTTAATCAACTATTTCTTTTGTTCAACGGATAATTCACAAGATTTAAGAATGTACCATTCTAATTATTGAACATACATAATTTTGAAAAAAAACTTCTGAGAAAATATATTATAACCAATAGAAAAAATCTTTTTGAAAAAAGTAAGAAGCGGCAGGAATCGAACCTGCATCTCATGGGTTTAAGCCCCGTCCGCGCATTATCCTCTATGCTACGAGGTGACATACTAATTACGACAAATTTTAGCTATTGGCCTTTTAATACCTGCTTATCAGTAGGTACCTACTTTGATTTAATAAATAAAAACCGATTGCCAATAGTAGCTTGATTTAGAGACAATAAATAACACAACACTATGAGATTTAAGAAGAAAAAATAGAAAATAATAATAAAATAATAGAACATGATAGGGGTTGCAATACCGGATGAAAATGTTAATACCGGTATTTCTTATTGAATACCGTTATTAATACCGGTATTTCTTAAACATTAAAAAAAACAGAAGTAGGTGCTTATCAATAAATACAGTTATTAAAACGTTTTAAAATATTATTTTATAGCAAAAACCTACATACCAACATGTATTAATTGTGTTGACATTAAAAAATATGTATTGATCATATAACTGGCGAACTAGTGATTTTTTTCACAAATAATTTGAATATATTAATAATTTTAACTGAAGCCCTCAAAAGTTCATCAAGTGCAAATAAGTCAGGTTGCAGGTAATTCAACGCTTGTACAGTCATCAAAAATTATAGAATACCTAATTGAACATTTTTGTCAGAGATGTTTTCTATTTCGAAATAATATTATGATAATTCATCGAGACAATTAATTATATAAATATATTTGATGAAATTTGTTTTATTATTTTTTCACCTCTGTTGGATTCACTCAATATATTTGCATTTTAGCAGCACATTACTTATAATTCATTTTCAAAAAAGTAAACGAGTGTACTTTCTTAATACTGAAAATTCCGGTATTTTGGATTTTTAAAACCGGTATTTCGGTATTGATAAATACTGGAATACCTACCGGTTTTGAAATACCGGTATTGCAATCACTAGTACATGACAAACTTAATACCGAACATTTACAGTTTACAATAAAATTGTAACCCGTTACTTACTGTGCATGTTAAAATTGTGAAATTTTATTATTTTTTGGTGACGTGAGCAATAGATACACCTCCATATTTTGAGCCATTCGTATCAGATCCCCAAAGCCTTGGAAAATATGGTACTTATTATTGTTCTTTAGTCAAGATACTTCTAATGTCTTTCCCTGCATTATCAATTGGAGTAAATCATACTTCTCGTTGGGGATAATATGTATAAAGTATGCAGCTTAAAGTAGCATTAATAGTATCTATAAGTTATCTTGCAGTGACGCCCCGTGAGGATAGGCAGGTCATGCGTTGCATAAGAGTGGCACATTATAAAGTGTAAGTAACGAATACAAATATTATTCTGAAGTATTGGCGCTTTTCCATGAAGTGGACGATGCGGTCTCTTCAATATAAAGTATCTCAGTAAAAAAAATCAAAGCGTGAAAAATCAAATAATAGTATCTACGTATTGTAAAGGCGTTTATCGAACAGGGTGCCTGCAAACCTGTCTCAGACCTATACGTACCTCACCTCACATCGCCAATGTTAAAATTTTTAGTAGATGGTATGTATATTATTAGTGTGGGATTTTTGATGTATTTGCCTGTTTAAGATGGCCGAAAATAAATTATATTATAGATAGGTAGGTATAGATATTACCAGTATAAGTTGTCCGCTGAGTAAGGACGCCACATGCCAACATTTGAAATATAATTTCATACTTTTTATACTGAGATGAATTTAGTTATAAATTCGAACACCCGACAATTTATGATGGAATATACCTATATACGTATTCGCAACAAGTCTGCACAGTTTAAAACTAAAATTGAAATAATTACAAGATAAAAAGAACTTTTTAAATTTTCTGTTGAATCATATAAACTTGATTTGACTAGCTTAAACGATCAAAAAAATGTGTACTCGATAGAAATAACACTGAAATGTCATTTTGACATGTCATATTGATTTCCATAGTAACGCACGTATATATTAATGATTTCCTAGTAACCAATAATAATGGATTGGATTACGGATTTCTTCCGAAATAACTTTTCATACAAAACAGAATTAACTGAAAATGAATTCAATTCTACTTAAAGATGGCTAAAACTATTAAAAGAATGCATTGGCATCGTGTTCTGATATATTTTAAAAGTTTCAAATGCTCTAGCTAGCCGAGGAGTTAGTTGAAAAACGATTACAAGATTTGTACTGGATAAACAACCACCGGACAAACAAGAATACGAGCTAAGAAAAACGTGGTAATAATAAAGTCTGTTTAAAGACGCCACTGTTACCTTGTCTTATTGGCTCATCTTAAAATCTCTTTATTGATAATGCAATAGGGTCAATATTTTAATAAACCAAACACATGATTGGCCAACGAAGTGGACAACTATATAAATACGACACGTGCCGAAATAAATATTTATTAAAATTTTATTTTATCTACTTCAATAAAACCTTTATCAAGGAAATCTTTGAAAAGAATTCTTGACATTTTGTCACATTTTCTACGCAAAATGGGCAAAACGATCACGGTCAATAATAAATTAGTCAACCGCAAACAATCGAAACAAATGTCCTTGATCTCGTATAACAAGCAACTGAATGTATTTTGTTTTGCGAAACGGTGGTGATTATGACAAATATTTTCAACGCATTTTCAGAAGAATAATAACGTGGGAAAATGTTCATATGAAGAGAGATGATAATTAATATAATTTCACTTTCCAATGAGTCCTTGTGAAATTTTCGAACGTTATTTACGGATTATTTGAATAGTCATTAATCAGAGATGAAGAAATTTAAGAGAGAAATGACTCAAATTATACCCATTTTTATAAGTGTATAAAAAATATATTGCATAGCTATATTTGTAGAAGTCATAAATCAATTAATATTAGAAATTTTACATTTTAGACATATTGCTACAATAATGTGTGTGAAAAATATATTTTATTTTAATAGATGAAACAAAGATAAAAAATTATTACTTTTTTTGGGTACTGTTCGGTTATCAGGAATACAGCGGAAATTAGATTTTGAAAATAGCCAATAGAAAATATTCGTTAGGTTAACCTATCCTAACCAAACCTAAACTGACCCAAACTAACAAATACTCTAGTATATCGGGTATTTTCAAAAAGTGTTTTCCGGTGTATTCCTGATAACTGAGCAGTACCCTTTTTTGTATAACCAATAATTCACTAGATTCGAGAATGCATTTTCTATATATTATTGAACACACATAATTTAAAAACATCTCATGCATACATATACGCACTAAAAAAATACGACACCTAACGGGGTATATGCATAAGATGTTTTAATATTAGGTATGTTCAATGTAACATTTAAAAAAAACTTTATTAAATTATTAGCCTAAGTACCTACGTGATGAATAAAATTTGGAGAGATCCAGACGGCAGCTAGTACCTAGTCAAAGTAAGTATCTACCTATTATTGGTACCTTAATTCAAACCACAAAAGCCGATTGCCTATATTAAGGTAATTTGAGAAGCGCTTCAGTTACAATATGACTATTGGATGTTAATTACGTCGCAGTTTGTTAGGGTGAAGGTGGTTAAATTGGTAAAGCACATTGTCCGGAATCCGAGGGATACGTTCTCGAGGCCAGCCCAGCATTATAGATTTTTAAAGATTTTAAGCAAATGACTTTTTATTAGAATACATAGTTCTGAAAAACTTCATAAACAAATTATGTAAGTATTAGAAAAATAACAGAAAACATTGAGACGATTGAGATTCGAATGCACGTCTTCCGCATTCCGGGTGATGTATTTATACATTAAGCTACCAACCTATCTTTGTGAATGTGTTTGATAGTCATTCAATAAAAAGAAGAATTTTGAATAAAATAGACTTTTTATTAGCTTTGGAATTAGATGTACTACTTTTTATAGTGTAGCAATTTAACTTTGAATATGCCAATAAGCGATTTCTTATAATGCGGACGAATTACATACGGTAAATTTAAATATTGTTATGGTTTCTATTCCCGACTTCACTTACATCAAGCCAATTACATCGCTTTCTCTCGTTCAACCTATTTTCTGTCAAAACTGTCGAACTTCACACTAAAGTAGTATGTTTATAGTCACATGTCAGTACGAGTGCATATGTATCGAACTGACAACAGTCAATAAAGTGAAAATCGTCATCACGGTGGCAGACCTCCGATAGAAGAAAAAAATCTCATAATCCAACACAGCATACAGTCACCTATACTTTTGTATTTTCGTAACATATATGAAAATGTGTCGAGTAATAATATATCATATATATTATGTTAATATATTTAGGCACCTAAAACGTATTTCACAATAATAAAGTTTCTCAAATTACGATAAAATTACTACACCATGACCAGCTTATCAAAAATCTATAGTTTACTTGCCTAGTACATTGCGAAAAGAATCTAGGTAGATTTCAGACGTAGTATAAAAAAGAAAATTTCCGTGTAATATTATTTGATAATAATTATACAATGAATGACATTAGGTGATAAACAAAAAAGAAATTGGTTAAGCCTAACGCCTTAGGGATTAGGTATTACAACGAACGATGCGATCTCAACCTGTCAACGCGTATTAAACTATTTACAATCGTAGACGGAATTCTTCGAAGTCGTCAACTAATCAATTGTATTCACATAATGTAATTGAAATTTTTCACAAAAAAAGTTTCACATAATGTAGTTTAGTATTCGACGTCATAACACTTTTGTCGATGCGTTTGTGAATTTTAGTGAAATTGCTACCATTGTCCGTCTACTGAAATTATTATTACAATTTATTAAATTATTTGTTAATAAAAAAATATATATCAGGTGGCAGTGCCACCTGTCAACATACGTCACTTAGTTCTGTTACATAAATTACTTTCAACCTCTCTCTTGTCATTTTTAGATATATATAATTTTTTAAATCGTGTCTCCTATCTGCCAACATTCTTCTTCACATCTCTCCGTTAATCTATCACGACAAAAACAATATAATACTTAATATTATTATGAGAGTATCTTATCGTTTGTTTTCTTTCACGACCCGATTGAAATAAACGATTCTTTTAGTTGCGTCAGTTAATTTTTCACATTTAGAATTGGGTTAAAGTGTATCATTTCTTTCACCGTACCCCATTTAATACGTCTTCTGCCTGTATCGTTCTCTACTACACATTAATGTATGTTTTCTCTCATGCGTTACAAATAAAGCAAGACAAAAAATATGTATGTTTTTCCTAGCCTTACCTACATGTTTAGTACGTCTTCCCCCTGTCTTGCTCTCTCCAGCATATATTTTCTCTCATGCGTTACAGACAGATAGATAAACAAGATAAAATATATAATGTAATTATTACCTCACAAAACACACATTTAGAAAAAAAATGTAGTCCAAGTGGGATTCGAACTGCCGATAAGACATGCAATGATGACAATGTGCGATGCGCATGTGCCAAACATAAGAACACCGTCACCAACGCCAGTTGGAACAAACTTAAAGATTGATTGAACATCTCGAATCGTGCGATCAATGATCAAATCGTATCGTGTAAAACATACGCGAATTTGTCACGCTTTGTTCAGACAGACGTGAATTTATAACGGTTGTTTATAATGTCAAACACTTCTCGTCGACAAGTAGGCAACGAATGACAAATTATAATCGTGTGATGGTACGAGTAACTTATGTTTATTAAAAAGTAGAACATAAGAATTATTGTGTATTTCATTTATATTATTTACGAATTAGGTAGGTAGACGATATTGAAAGCTATAATGCAAGGGAAAAATTCAAATAGGTATTTTCAGATACGTGTAACCATTTCCGTCGCGCCGGATGTTCCAATTTTGAAAAATAAATGAATTTGAAATGACTTTGAAATTAACGACCATAGCATTAAATGTCATTCACATTGCGTACTGGAAATTATTTTTAGATTATATTCGTATGTAATACCTAAGGTCGACAGTGCTTTCATAAAATCATGTGCAATTAATGTCTGGCCACTCAGATAATTCCACCCATTGCAATATCTTAATACTTCTTCTTATTCAACACGTTTTCCCTGCTAATGGCAACTCATGCGTGTGTAGCGTTAACTATATAAATTAAAAACATACCGAAAAATCAGCGACGTATCGTGGTATATGGTGAAGTCTAAAATAAGATACAATTTTCCCGGATGCATTATTTTCTTACTGTGAACAAATGATTGCATCCACATCCTCCGATATCTTAAAGCTTTCAAACAAGCAAAGTTAGTAAAACAACTAAAGGTACCTAATTTGAAAACACTTCTGAGAAATATATTATAACCGGTAGAAAAAATAGACAGCTAGCAGGTTCGCACCTGCGTCCCCCGGGATTCGCGCCGACGTCCTCTGATCACTAAGTAATACGCGTCCTATTTAATTGCGATGAAATTAACCAATACCTAGTTTACACAATACTCGCTGAAACACTTTCTAAATTGCGTTACTTATTGGCATTTTATTTCAAAAAGATTTTTTCTAGTGATTACATATTAAGTGTTTTCAAATTATGTATGTTCAATAAAAAAAGTTACATTCTTAAATCTTGTGAATAAAATCATTCAATAAAAAAATAGTTTAACTGTTCATACAATTAATTATTAAACGACCAATAATTCAGAGGCACAAACTGTGTGATGCTATAATGAGCAAACTAATTTTTATTAGCCAATTTTCAAATAGGTACCTAAGTTATTAGGTAATATTAATGATAATGGTAATATTATTCTACTTTTATAAATGTGCCTACATACAATTAAAAACAACATTACAAAATAATAAAAAAATCGGTGTGTGTACTTATGTACGCGCGTTACAAGTTATACTTCTTTGGCGTAACGAAACAAAAACAAACTTGTGACAAACTAGATTCTTTGACTAGCTCTTAATTATCTTGTTAAATTACACACTCGCCGAACGCCGTTGGTTTATTTCTATACACTTTAACGTATATTACTAAATTATATACTGGTTTCTCGTTGTTTTTATTTTTAAAGTACCAACTGTCACTGATGTTTAATCGTTTGTTTACGTAAGGAATTGCAAATGGCCGACAATAATAAATTCGCTGCCTAGGCAACGGAACAATTCTAAACTAGAATATTATACTGTATAATCATCACGAATGCAGTATCATACTGTGGCGTAAAGGTAGTGCGTTCGGCTGATAACCGAACAATCGGTGGTTCGAATCCAATAGAGTGCGTTTTTTTCGTGTGAACAAATAAATTATGTCTTACATGTCACACGCCAAAAATACACTCTGATCTGATTTTCCAAACGCGCCTAAAGAAGTATAACTTCAACAACATTACATCCCATTTGCTGCCATAGTCAAGAGTATCGGACAGTTAGTATTGTATTAAAATCATAAATTTAAATTTGGTCGACAATCGTCGTTTCCGCCGAATGAATGCAATGAAAATTATTTGTCGGAAAATAGTGTTCAACGGTAGGACAAGAGCGAAACTCGCAATACCGTCCTTACACAGTTCACTATGTTATGCTTACGTAAGTCTATGTTATTGTTTCTACAATGGAATAATATATCACAACCGAGTACTGGAAATCGACAATTGAATTTGTGAAGCAGGTTTTTTAAAACGGTAGTCATGTTTGAAGACACTTATTAAACAACAATGCCACAAAAGCATTGTTGAATTAATTATAACACGAAGCACACAATATTAGGTTTAGTAGTCCACTCCTCATATGGAAACAGCAACTCGCACATACAAAGTAGTCTCAACTTTAAAATGGACATAAATCAAAAATACCAACAATATTGCCACTTATAGGGAACAAAAAATAATGGGAGGTGTGTTTCCTTCCGGACTTCAATCTGGCTTGCCTGTTCTTCAAGCCGACCGGATTCCGGCGTCCTGGAAGGCCGCTAAATACAATCTACAGAGTGTATACGGCGGAGCTACGGGATGCTGGTTTGACCTGGAACGAAGCAAAAAGACAGGCGAGCGACAGGGATTCTTGGAGGCTCCGCGTGGTGTCCATACGCTCCAGTTAAGGGGCGGATATGGCAAAAGAAAGAAAAGAAGAAGAAACTGTAATAAGTTTTGAAACTAGAGTGCGGAAAAATATAGGTCGCATTTGACCTTCGCCTCCGAGTAATGAGTCGAAGAATTAATTGTGCATGCAATGGTTTCGTAAATATAATATAAAGTGTGTATCTCATACATGGTCCCCACATCCTGAAGCGGGCCCCCAAGCTAGAATCTTTGGCAGGCCCCCTACCTATCGCTAAGGATAAAGGGAGTGTGATGCTCTACGCTACCATTTTCAAAACGGTGTACGCGGTAAAATTAATGTGTATATTTAGTGTTTTTTTGTATAGTTTAATACATCCATTTGAATTATGGAGTTGTCGAGTATTGGATACACAATTAAAAATTGTATCGTACATACACATAATTTTTAATAATAATATTATTGCAGGAAAATAGCTAACTTACCTGGTCGACTCGCCTCGCCGGGCCCTACCTGAGCCCGGGCCCCCAGGCTAGGGCCCTGTCAGCCCCCTCCTTGTGGGGGCCTTGATCTCATAGCTGAGCCCCGGATTCAATTCATTGCGCAAATGCACGATCATTTTAAGATTCGTGTCGTTCGATGTTTATTTCTCTCCTTGCATATCATACTGCACTAGTACTCGATTATTCTTTCTCGAATCAAACACAACGCTTCTTCGTTAAGGGTCACTGGGATTCACTTTACGCGAAAGCAAATTTACAACGCGTAAAGAAGTTTAACTTATAAAAATCATGAGAATATTCTCCAGCCAGACGATTCCAACCAGTCTCTAATTAACGACGGTTGATAACATTTTATTGGCATCATTATTATCATACCTAAGTTTAAATATAACAGCTAAGTAATGTGTTACGTAACATAATATTGGCATGTTGTGAAAGTAAGGTTTTTATGAGAATGCTATATAAAAAGTTCACATTACACAAATGAAAAATAAAACTAATTCAAAGTGACAGGCAAGTTTTGCAATCAATACAAAAGTTACAGGATTTGTTTTTATTTCTGTGAAAGGTGATTAGATACATACATAACAAGTTTAATAGTTGACGGCAACCTTACAAAGGTCTATCTACCCGACAAATCTATATCGAATGTTAAAAGGGAAAAGGTTTTAACCAACACAAATCATTTTTTACAGGAGGCACAAAAACTTCATTGTAATAGTTTTCGGTCAAAGTTAAGATATAAAATATACATTATCTTAAAATGCATTAATAATGTGGTGTTTTATTTTCCCACTCTTATATTAATTATTGAGTTAATTTAATAGAAATTGATACAAACTATGGTTAAGTCTTTTGTCCCACTTCACTGCTTCTTTTTTAGCAAAATACGAGCTAAATTTACATAATATTTCAGCATTTATAGGTTACATCCTTTGGACAAGACGAGTACAATGTTATTATCCAATAAAATTGAAAAAATGAGGGTTAAATCCTTTTGTTTTTCTAGTCGTTATATTACATAAATATTAATATTAATAATTCTTTTTTAAATATGTGTACAATTTGTGGTTGTACACTCCACACGCAAGCTTGCTAGATATGCATTGAATACCTACTGATCGGCAAAAAAACTTTTTGAAAATTAATCATAAATCGCATTGTTAGTAAATAAAACATTTTGGTTATTATGTAAAACCATCAAACATTTCACTATGAACACAATTACGAAAGTGGCCAAAATGTCTGCTAACATTATTACACAAATCATTTTCATACTTTGTTAACAGTTCACGATTAGGGAGTCCAATCCCGAGCCAAAATTCTGATCCCGGGATTTCGGGATTACAATTTGACAATCCCGGGATCCTGGGATCCCGGGAAATTTAATATGAAATTGCTGTTTCGGATAGTAAAGACTTAATGAATGGGTTAGCGAGATTTGAAATAGTAAAGTAAATCATGGTGTACTTATGGCCTTTCCGCTTCATAAATCTAATTAGTCAGCCAAATATGAAACTACCGTAAAACGTATGAGATCATGGTGGAATCACTTTGTTAATAGTGCGAAGCATTGTTTTTTCCAATCTTTCTCATTTTTATTAATTTATGTGAAAAAATAAAATGAATTGGCAACTTACACATGGGTATAAATCATACTTCATTCAAACTCAGTTTATTTCTAATGTAGTTATTTGTTATTAAAAGTACTGTTTTTATTATATTTTCGTTTTTATTTTATTTTCCATAAAAATTTATAAAAAAATCAATCCGGAAAGTTTCGGGATTATGTTTATCATTCCCGGATTCATAGGTATCTAAAATAGCTCGGGATCCCGGGATTGGAATCCATATTCACGATAATATCAACGAAGCACCATACATTGTATGTTCGTGTAATCTACTAAGAAACTCATTTGACAGTTAGACTACATTCATATGTTTTATAACTCTGTCACGGAATCAATAATGTACTAATTCAAATTTGGCATTCGAAATGCCTTTTACGATTTTAATATATAATTTATAATAATTACATTGTCGCCACCTCCAATACTATAATATATAACAAGAGATATTAGTTTCTCAGCAGGACTATTATTCTTAATAGTTAACACGGTAACACGTTTCCGTTATTTTAATTGCTCCAAAATAACAAGCAGAAATTCCATAAAGAACACAATAATTGTAATCACATAAGACGTATTAATTGTGTTACTCCGTGATGGACGGCTGTATTAAAAACTATCACGCGTGACAGTTACGAGTAACTTCCCAGGATATAATTAACTGCCTGAATACGAAATTTATCATATTTACCACTTTTTATCGATTTTGGAGTTAAGTGATATGTTATAATAACCCTGCAGAATGTGTATTCAATACATATGGCTAACAGTGAGTAAGCAACGAATCACATCACTCTAGATTGTTGTAAGAATAAATAAAAATATTTTTTAAAAACAAAACCTACTTATTTATTGATTACAAAATACGCTATATAAATTAAAGATTAATAACATACAGTTTAAATGCCGACTACTGTAAATATATCAACGTCCAATGTGAGGAATTATTATTGCATTGCTTCGGTGTCGACTTAGCATAATATAAGAGTGAGTTATTTTTATTCGTATGCAATTTAATCATCACACATATCATCACTCGTGGTGCAACGGTTCTAGTGGGTCCTAGCCTCAGTCCTCCAGTCGGGTCATCCTCAATTCTAGAATTTAAATCTCTCGTGCATACTGCGCCAAGTCACCCAATCGCTGAAATATGAGTCACCCAACATTGTAAACTTTCCAGACTAATCGGCCAAAGATCATTCGTTGAACATGACCAGCACATTTAGAGGGCTCGCACATCAGAACTCGCCGCATGCGTCTTACGACGAATTCGTCGATGTGACGTCATCGTAAACCAAGAAACAAACGTTATCAAATGGAGCTTCGCAGATTGGCCGGTGCAACTGCGACGCGAGACGATCCGCAGATGCAACATGTCGCATTTGCTACAGCCTGCATGTTGTATCTAAAAAAAGTCGACTCCGCGCAAGCGCACAGCTGCACAAACGGCCATTTCTCTCCAGACTGTCGCCGCGTTCGGAGCAGCCACGATGCGGCGAATGTCGATATCGCTAGGCAGATGTGCGAGGTTTTATCAAGGAACACCGCCTGCCTGTTCTCGGAAGCTTTGATATATGGCGGTTAGGCACACGAGGCGAGTTGTGATGTGCGAGCCGGCAAGTCGTAGATTTTTAATGGTTTGAAATAATATGTTAGGTTATGCGGTTACATTTAAAGTGTCCGTATTACATTTTGCCGTATAACAGTTCGCCGTGAGCTGTCGTACCGAAAAGAGATAGCTGTACAGCAGAGAAAAAATGACGCACTTGTCGTGGAGCATTGTAGACAGCAATGTTCCATTTTTTAAATACAATAAGAACACTAATTTGATATTAATACATTCACTGCTGACCAGATAATTACTATTATTTAGACACGAATTTGACCTCTTTTATTTAATATGGTCATCAGTTTCCGATACAACATCTCACGCCCACGATGAAATGAATAGGATCAACTGTATACCCTCTAAAATTATCCGGGCATGAAATTCCCCAAACTCCTCTTAACTCTTCTTCCAAATACTTCATATATGAACCACACTCCATTTTCATTGTTGGTTCCAATAATATCCTTAACATGATCATTCTTTTAAATATACGATGACCGTTTGACTTGTTATTCGTATGTGAGTAGTCAACTGGTCTTAGCAGTGTTTTGATTTCCAATCTGAATTTTGTTTTTTTGCGTTCCGAGATATTACCTTATATTTCAGACGTTTTTAAGGCTAGTAAAGATTAAAAAGTTAAGTTAAGATAAATACTATGTTTATCGTAAGATACCAAAACATCAGGATAAGCAAGATATTGACCAAAACCGCCAGAGTATATTAGCCAGATGGGTTTCGGCAAATGTTCTCTCGTACAGATTACCGGACACGACTAATATTACAAACGGAAAAAAATACAGCCCGAGAATTAATGAGCACCGTTGACCGAGAACTGAATGAAAGTAACAACGGACCGTTTTCGATTTCATTGCAGACATTTTTGAAGACGCTGTGGTAATTTGCGCGAGTCTGCTAGTCTTACAATGGCTACAGTAACACCCAACGCTTCGTAAGAAAAGTGTGTCAGCCGCTCGGCAGGTTTACGCCTATACTAGTTTTAAATGCCGTCTCGGCCTGGCGAAAACGAATTCGGATCGCAAAGGTCAACGGTTGCGTCTTATGGACATATGACCCAGAACAATTGAAACTAGACCCGTTGACCCTAAATAAACTATTAAATGTATCGTATGTATTGGACACTTTTAAAACTACACTTTATAGATACCTAATTTGAAAACCTTTCACCCATATGCACACAAGAAAAATCGGTACAGTTCGGTTATGAGGAATACAGCGGCAAACATATTTTGAAAATAGCCGATATCCTGGATTATTTGTTAGGTTAACCTAACCAAACCTAACTTAACCCAAACTAACAAATAATCCAGTATATCAGGTATTTTCAAAATTTGTTTTCCGCTGTATTCCTCATAACCGAATCCTTTTGTAAAAAAAATAAGACACCCAACGAGACTTGAACATGTATCTGCTGGATCCGCGACGTCGGTTAATAATTGATACGTACCTTAATGTAATACACTAAAACCGATAGCCAACATTATAACGCAATTCGATAATCATTTCATGTAACAATTACTAGTTAAAACTGTCATGATTCAATAAGATTCCTGTAGCTTAATTGGAAAAGCATACTGGCACAAATCCAGCAGATACAGTTTCAAGTCCCGTCAGGTGTCGTATTATTTTCTAAAAAAGTATTTTTTCTGGTGTGTATATAATATGCTGTTTTCAAATTATTTATATCCAGTATATATAATGTTACATTCTGAACCATTGTGTCTTATTCCTTGAATAAAAGAAATTAGTTTAAACTAAACTTTACATCAGTGATTCAAAAAAGTAAATTGTACCCATTAACGGGATTCTAACATGCGACGCTTTCATCCGCACCGCAGTAAGTTAAAGAGCTTAAAGCTTATTTATTGCATACTTCGTTTTCAATTGATTTATTATCCATTTTGTGGACAAGATTTTATGTACTCATATCTTTTTGACCTAAATGGGTCCAAAGATAATCACAGGACTTATCTCATGAATACCATCGCATACCTAATTGTTTTATTCATCAATCAAGATTATTTGTACGACATTTTTGGAGTCAAATTAAGGTCAAAACGATCTTATTTCACCGAAAGCCTATTGTGCAATAATACGGCCTACTCATCTCGTTTTTTTTTGAAAAATTTAATGTTCCATAACTAACATAGCTATTTACATAATTATCGTATAATCTAAAGACAACTGGCATTTCTATATGGACACCATTAATATACATTGTGACCTCAATATGAGACCAATAAATATTTATTTATTTATGGATTGAATACCGAAAAAGTCGATAACAAACTTAGTTAGGATAGGTTAGAACGTCGGTTACAATAATTATGTTAGTAATGCTTTTCGACTGACGGAATTTGAAGTACTTACCTAAAATGAAACGTAGTTAATTCGTATGAATTCCAGACGGATCAGAAGCTCAAAAGCCAAAGCACTCACTGAGTCCTAATTGGGCCTTTTTTTCTCTACGATTTTTTCTTATATCGTACGCCCACAACTAAACTGTCACGATCCAAAAAACGTCAAACAGAGAAAGTCAGCTTTGAAGTTTTTACCTTTGTTTTTGAAATTTATTTAGATATTGAATGAATTTTTGACTTCGGTACATATACTATGAATAGGGATTCCAATCCCGGGATCCCGAATCCCGGGATCCCGGGATCCCGAGCTATTTTCGATACCTATGAATCCCGGGATTGATAAACATAATCCCGGGATTTCGGGATTGATTTTTTTATCAATTTTTATAGAAAATAAAATAAAAACGAAAATATAACATTAATAAAAAATAACTACTTTAGAAATAAACTGAGTTTGAATGAAGTTTGATTTTTACCCATGTGTAAGTTGCCGATTCATTTTATTTTTTCACGTAAATTATTAAAAATGAGAAAGATTGGAAAAAAACAATGCTTCGCACTTTTAACAAAGTAATTCCACCATGATCTCATACGTTTTACGGCAGTTTCATATTTGGCTGACTAATTAGATTTATGAAGTGGAAAGGCCATAAGTACGACATGATTATTTGCATTACTATTTAAAATCTCGCTAATCCATTCATTACGTCTTTACTATCAGAAACAGCAATCTCATATTAAATCCACATTATTATTTATATTACAATATTATTTACTCCATTAAACTTATGTATTTCCAAGATTGAACGTAGATATACAATATTAACAATAAATGTCTTAAATGGTATAAATTATACTAGATTTATTTTTGACCGATTTTATCAATGTTATTTGTAAATATAAAAAAATTATATTAACAATGGAAAAAAATGCCAATCCCGGGACCAGTCCCGGGATCCCGGGATTGTCAAATTGTAATCCCGAAATCCCGGGATCAGAATTTTGGCTCGGGATTGGATTCCCTAACTATGAACGATAGACAATGAAACGTAGTAATTAGCTCAAAACACGTAATTTGGAGTTATGGCGGTTTAGTTGCGGGGGTACGATATAGGTAAATAAATGTTTATGAAGTTTTTAAAAATTATATATTATATTTAAAGCTTCATAAAACTTAAACAATGCACAAATAAAATTAATTTGAAAATAACTACAGAAACATTCAACCTCAAAAACAATGAGAACAAACGATAACGTTAAATGCAGTTTAATAGCGTAAGAAATTTTATGGATTTTTCCAGATACGTATCACGATAATTGCATGTAGTGAAAAAATTCGGTTCCGTCCCTCAGCGATCTCATTTATCCATAACAATGCTATGCGACGTTGTCAAAATATAAAAGAAAAATATTTTCATATTACATCATGTAACGATAACTTGATAATTATTTATCACATATAGCTCTAGTTAGAGTTGGGTTTCGGGAATTTCCCGATCGAAAATCTCGAGAAATTTTCGGGATTTACCATCCCGAATCTCGAGAATTGAAATTTTTAATATTTCGGGATATCCGGGATCTCGAGAATTTTTTCTCGGGATTCGGGATTTCTTTACAATCAAATATTAATTAAAAAAACGATTTTCTGTATGAAAAAAGTGGGCAGAAAATACAATACGTTCAGAGGGCATTCAACACAACTAAGCCAACGTCCACTCAAAATGAGCGCAATTTCTGCAAAGGCAGCGATTGACATTTATTAGAGCTGTGTATTTTGAATTTCCTTTTAATACTTTGGACGCTGAAGACGCACATGCGCGTAATGACCAGGCGGCCGATCGATGTAATTAACATGCATTTTAAAGGTGCTAATTAAAATCTCATTATATAGTCAGCAGCGAATGCGTTAATAAGTAATGTTTTTAATTATTTTTGTTTTCCTACTTCTATTTGGTTTGTTTTCTTACATAAATAGAAAATTATATCATATTTTTTTGGAATTTGTCTGTTTTTACACTGATTTTAGGATTTTTCCAGGTTTTTTTAAATTTCCCGATATTTCGAGAATTCTTTCCTGGAAATCCCGAATCGCGAGATTGAGATTTTCTCGGGAAATACCCAACTCTTGCTCTAGTTATAAATATATGTACATTGAATACAATTTCAATTTTTCTCAATTTAAACGACATCAATTAACGTATATCAAGTTTCCAATGCTCTGAGGTTAAGTTGTCGACGTTCTTGCTATATTTACCATGATGACTCGTCCTTGTCTCTCCATAAACCGAAATCCTATGTCGATTTAGTTTGTAAATAGTGGACAGGCTTTCTTTTAGGGCTATACCTCAGTTGAGGCATGGTCTAAAAAGGCTAGGCGATGCGCGGATTGCGGGTCGCGGGTGCAAAAGACGCATGCCGAACGAAATATAATTTGTCATATAAATCCAACATGCGTCCATTTATGTTCTGTTCATCGTTCTATTAGTAACAATAATAATATATTCATTGACATGTTTTCTTTTTCAAGTAAACCGGTAACGTTTTTAGTCATCTATACACGATTTAAGAATTAATACCCCCGTCGCCATCACGAAACAAATTGACGTATTGACTGACACCTCGACGTTCGCTCTCCGAATGCCAGCGAGTCCAAAATTTTGTCGCGCCTATAGTTGACAATTAGTTTCCGTTTCATTGATGTATCGTCTTAAGCAGTCGACGAATTCTTTACCGCTGTGTAAACATTTTTTTTTACTTGCAGAGACAATATACATCTATTATATGTCCCACGAAGTAAACTGTTTAGTCTTTATTGTGTAAATTGTAATATTAACTAACATTTACGAATAAATGTGTTGTGCGAAACTATTATTTGCTTTTACATTACAATACACAATCTTCTCCCAAAGCGTCTAATACAATGGCGCACAAACCACAACCCAAAATTGCATTTGTTGAGGTCCGAAATAACAAGTACCTACTTCATCACCAAAATTTTCATTGAATAGGTATGACAGAATTCTAATTTCCTATATACTAAGTTTTATCGTGTAAAATTACACTGTAAATTAATATGCAGAGTGGAGAGTGATTGGAGTAGCTGATATTGACTGCTTTATCTGCAAATCAGCTAACTGCACTTTTGACCAAAAATGACATTTTGATGGTATTTTGTTATAAATCATGTTTTCTATGCTCACACAAAATTTCAAACTCCTAAGCCTATAAATAAATGCGTTATCGTTCTTCACACAAAACAGCCGACAGCAGGTGCCAAATTTCCAATATCGTAAATGGAACACTCCGCTCTTTATATATTTTACCACGTTTTTATTAGCTCGTATTCTTGTTTGTCCGGTACAGATTTTTTCTTGTGCACTACAAATTTTTTAACTAACTTCCCGACCAGTAGACATTTGAAACTTTTCGAATATATCAGAGCACGACGACAATGCATTATTTTAATACTTTTGGCCATCTTTAAGCAGAATTGAATTCATTTTCATTTAATTCTGTTTTGTATGTTTCGGAAAAAATTCGTAAAAAGTAAAACACTATTATTGGTTGCTAAATGGGTCCTAACAACTAAATTATTAATATATACGTGCGTTACTACGGAAATCAATTTGAAATGTCAAAATGACATTTCTGTATTCTATACTATTTATTCAGTATTTCTATCAAGTACAATAAAAAGTTTTTATTAATACATAGAATTGTCAAATTTATATGATTCAACAGAAAATTTAAAGACGTGGTATATAAAAAGTTCTTTTTATCTTGTAATTATTTTCTTCATATATAAAAGGTAAGCTAAAATAGCTTATATTAATTTATAGTGCAGCTTATTTGTAAAAAGAATAATTTCTATGTGTATTTTTGGAATTGTTAAATTCCGCTCGATAGATAGTCAAGTTATTAAGTTTTTACTCCTTCCTGAAAAATTTGTCCAAAATGGAGTTGGCCGGTTTGCAGATTAAACAGTCGACATGTAACTATTTGATATAAAATAATAAAATGTATATCTCGTCTAGTATACTTATATCATTATTTTCCAACACTTTTATAACGCCCGTGAAAAATTAGAAAATTGATAAATTGGCCCTTCTTTCAAATAGGTTGTGCTCCACTGCTCTAATATATGCCTGTCCTCCCGGCAAAGACGTACTGTCATTCGGTCTTCTCTCACCCCCTTCAAGGAAAGCCTGTACGACTTAACCCAATTTATAATAATTACATACAACTGAAGGAATTAGCACAAGTAGTTTGTTTTGAAATACTAATATTTTTTTTTTTGGAAACAACAAACAATATCATTTGATGATTTTTAATTAATTTATTAATTAAATTACAAAGTGTGCCGATTGTGGAATTTTAATGTGGCATTTGCATAAAATTAAACTTCAGTAGGTATAAGAGCACCATTCATGAAAATGTCCATTGGCATTGGGATATTTTGAAATATATTTTTTAGTCCAAAATAACAAGTACACGCAGTAATTATTTTTAATCATTATGAATCTGTAAGTTTTTAGTTATGACACGCAAGGTCGATTACTCAACCCTATTTTCTATATGCATACATATACGTAAAAATGAATATTGATTAAAATCATCGTTGTTCTACTTATTTTTTTTTAATTTTTCAGAAAACTTAATAATTAATGAATAAAAATTTAAAAAGACCAAGTGTTTAAGTTGATCAATGAATTACAACTTGCCTGTATTCCAGGTTAAACTATCTGCACTTACCGTCCAACGGGCATTGAAATCAAAGAATATGGAAAACCTTACCGTCGAAACTCAACAGTTTTAATAAGGACAATTTGGTCTTGTGATTGCAAACGGTTATAACTGCTGTTAATACAATTTTTTATAGAAGATCAAAAACAAAGTTAGTTTATAAGAAATTTTGTAATATTTTATTTCAAAATAAGCGGAATTGTTATCCCAACACAAACCTTTAATCATTTCTTAAAAAGATTGAAGTTTTATTGTTATCTTGTATTTCAAGCAGATATATCTTTTTTGCTTACAAACTTTGTTCACCTTTGGCCATCATAATATGCAGATATCTTTTATTACTTTATGAAGCAATAAAGTTGCAGCTCTAATATATTGCCACATCAAATAATGTACAACTTGGATCATCTTATGGAAGAAAACTTAAAAATAGAAAAAAAAACTGTAGTTATCACCATTTGCCATCACAGTAATAAGATATTCAAGTTATTCTGGGAATATCGCATACTTCTACATTACTCAATGAGCATTGGACAACAACTATAGAGTTCAATCTGAAGTTAAGTTGTACTACATTTATTCGTTGATCACCTTGAAGGCTTCTTTAAAGAGATAATGTTACCCCATTGTGCATTTTAAACTTAATACGTGCAATGTATTGCGTTAATAAATGCGTATGTAATCTAAAACATATTATATTTAAACATTAATGATGTATTGTTGTTTTAATTTAATAAAACGCATTTTTTTGTAGTATTTATTCCACTTTTAATCAATAGATTAGGACCGTTTTCGTCCGCCTCAGAGGGACATTTTCAACTAAATACATTTTTTTTTAAACAATATTTATCAAACAAAATCCAAAGCGACAGAAATAATATAACAATAGGTTTAATTAAATTAAAACAACAACAGAATGCAGTTCCACCATGAATTGACAATTAATGTAATAAAAGAAATTAATCAATTTAACATTATTTAATTTAATAACAATTAGTCGACAAAAAAATAAAATGAATCAAAGCTAAAACAACTGAGATTTTGTAGTAGCATTGATGTCTCATCTACCTCATAATCGCTATGGCCGTCATATAGTTTTGCATGAAAATGTCATTAAACTTGACATATCCTCATAATAAAAGCAATTTAAATAATCTCGATTGAATCGGTCATGAATTTATAATTTCTATTAAGATCAAGAATGCCATTACTTTTTTTATACTGTTTGCTACGAATGTCAATTTTACGCAACTGTATTTTTAGTGAAATGTTTAACATAATCAAAAACGTTAAATCAAGCATGAACACTGAATGTGGCCGTATTGGAAATTTGGATGCGCTGTCTACTCCTGGCATTAGGTATGAACAACAATGTGGTGCATTTATATCTATCTACAATAAAATCAAATTGACCGAATGTACCTATATTATACCGATTGTTAAAAAGCAAACAGCCTGCTATTATATCTTAACAATAAAATTGACGGTGTGGTTTTCAAATAAACGTGATTAATTATGCAATAGTGTAGGAAAGCATACATACACATGGCCAGCCTACAATATAAAATAATACTCAGTACTTATCTGAAACAATAATGAATATCTATCTAATTAAAACGATTTTCAAAATATTCTATTATCTAGTTCTTTCTGACCTTCGTTAGAATGTTAATGTTAGTGATCAAAAATAATGTGAGTAGGTACTCCAAGATATATTATAGGTTCATTGTCATTTTAAAACATTTTCTGAAAGTTTCTGAACCAAGAAGAGAGTTCCATCAGGGGTATGTTTTATCTCCCCAGTTATTCAATATATATAATTCGGAGAACGCTAGATCATTGGCACGGTGGAATTACAATTGAAAGCCACAAAATAAATAAATATTCGCAGATAAGACTATGCTAATTGCTGCTGAAGAAAGATACTTCACAGAGCTGATACAGGGTAGAGGAAGAGAGTCGCAAATACGATGTCCGTATTAAAAGGAATAATACCAAGTTATTGGTCAGAACTTTTTTTTACCCGCAGCAAATTTACAGTTACAAACAGTGGACGAGTTCGTATATTTCGGATCAACCATTGGTGGGAAAAGCTGATGTGAAGCAGAAATAAAAAGGCGAACACAGATTGCGAAAAATGCGATGGCACGTCTTACCACTATATGAAAGAATCGAGGAATTTAGACTCGAAAATGATGCATCGAGTCATGGAAACTGATGGTAAAGGAGGGGAAAAAATTGATACCATCAAAATATGGTGTTAGCGCAGGGAATTTACAAATAATGGGAACTGAAATACCAAACGGAGGTAGAGTAACAGGCAACCGATCTCGAGTGTGGAAGAATATGGAATAAACACGTGTCAAAAATAGGCTTGTCCTTCGTCTGATAACTGCTCCCGGCAAGGCCTGAACAAAAACGATGCATGAGTGCGAGTGAGAAAGTATTCGCCGCCCTTACAATATCTGCGACACGCGATAGAGTAAGATAAAAGGTCTACTAGCTACAAGCCAGTTTCCAAAAGTATCGCCATCAAATCGGGGCGAAACGCTTCACATAGCGTCGATAACTTGCGAGCTCGTGTTGCTAAAATTGATATTTTTTGTGTTAAACATAAAGTCAGTGGTAAATATTTTTGGTCAATTAAGTAGAAAAGATGGTTCTGTGTGTTGTCTTAAAATGTGGCAGCCGTACTGATAAGCAAGAAGATGGTATTACGTTTCATAAGTAAGTTGATACATGTTCGTGATAATTTATTTGTATTTAATTATATATTTTAATATCAGTGACCTAGTGTTTCTTTAAAATAACTTAAATTATGGATATCTTTATCTAATGGTTGCATTTTGACCGCTTAAAATACTATATAACGTAAAAAATAGATAATTATATTTTAATTCTGAGCGTCTAGTGCGAGCACTTTGGGCGAGCACTAGCGAAATGGTCTATGGTCTCGAACATTTGTAGACGAATGCGTTCGCTCGCTCACAAACCAAACGCAAGGCACGCGGCTTCATTTAGCAATGCAACGGGTGGCGTCTAGATGTATCCATAGTCTAAGGCTTCCGGTTTATGCACTGACGCTCATTCAATATTTGCGTATTTTAAGGTTGCAACACACATATTGTACGTCTATAATGTGTAATTCATTTTCGTAAGACTCTCACATATTGAAAACCCTGCTTCAAATGTTAGTATGGAGACTCCAGACAATATGTTTTAGGCGCTTTCTGCCATTTTTGGACACATTGTTCGGCGTGGACCAGGTAACCTGAAGAGACTAATGGTTGTGGGTTGCCTCCAGAGAAAGCGAAGCAGCAGAACGTGCTTGTCTTACATGTACCCCTTACAACACTAAAAAAAATATGTCAAATAAAGAAAAAACAATAGTTCTTCTTTAAAATGTAATAATTGATCATTTGTGAATAAGGCCACATGTAAAAACCGACGATGAATTAGGTATATTTAAAATATATATTCAAAATTATCTCAAAATAAATAAAAGCATGTGAGTCGTGAAAACTGTTACACCGACAATGTTATATTAATCGGTAAAACAGTTTTCTTTAATAACCTAATAATTATATTTTAGGGTGTTGATCGGTAAAACAGTAATCTTAGTGATCGTTAAACAAATGCAGTCGATAAATATTATCCGTCATGTCATATTGCTTCATACATTATGCTGTAATATAGATAACTTTCTTCTACAAATAAATCCGTTAATTGATAATTAGCAGTAGCGTCGTGTTTCTGTTTGTTTGACATACGCAACGTGTCGTGTTTGCGCAAACTACACGTTAAGAATATTAACTAAACTGATGTTAATAATATGACGATAAATCATTAATGATTTAGTACATAGCCCAGTGTTTTCCGAATGGGTATGCGGAATCGCAAATAAATCTTGAAAAATGGACCGAAATTCATATTTTTAATGAAGAACCCGAAATGAATATTTTAGGTATGTACTAATATCAATAAACGTAATAAATCGATACCAAATTTCTATAGGAAAACAACTCAAAATTTTTATGTTTCGCCATTCGATGTAGAAAGGTATTCTCCCCAGAACGGATTAATACATAGAATTCAGATAGGCATACCCTACACTACATTTTAAGGCAGGATTTTGAATGTGTGAGTGTCCCAATAAAATGAAACACATTAAAGTCTTGTAACTTTCAATACACCAATATTGAATAAGCGCCTGTGCATAAACTGAGAGCAGTTGTCAGAAGGACAAGCTTAAAATGACGTATTATTGATACGTGTTTAAGTATATGCCATATTCTTCTATACTCGAGATCGGTTGAATGCAATCATGTTATAGTAACTCCACACCCATTAGGTAATTCAGTCACTGAATGAATGATGCCACGATGGCCAGGCAGTTTGAGCATCAGCTGATAATGTCGTGGGTCCCAGGTTCGAATCCTGGCTCTGGAAAATACACATACTTATTGTTTTTCAGTTTGTGTTTGGAATCAGAGTATGGACCTAATCGGTTCAGCAAGTGGCCAACATCTATTCCTCGTATAAACAAAATCTGTTAATAGAACCTCTACTCTGTGGAGGCCCATATTATGATCCTGTAAGGATCGAACATGGTGAAGTAGTGGTAGTAATTCTGTGTTCCCTGGTATTTTCTATATAATTCAACAAAAAGATAAAACAGATAATTGAAATTTGGTACACTAACCTAATTTACCTGTACCTAATTTAATACTAAGTATTCCGTCATTCTTACAAAATTTGTTTCTTTTTTTTCAGATAACATAACTTTACTCAACTGGACTGCATTCATCAGGCACGATGCGTAGTGCAACTAAGCGACTGATGCACCTGGCTTCCAATTGCACCCAAGTTCTGGACACGTCCAGGTTACAGAACCTCAAACACATCTTGAGACAAGTGATAAGATTATAAATAGCTATTGTTTTACAAGTGAGTATAATATGCTATTATTTAAAATAAATGCATACATTATTTATACATACAATAATAATATAGTTTTTGGAAAGGAAAAAAGGCTCTAATCCACACAACACAGAATTGAAAAAGTTTGGAAAACACTACATTAGACTTATCTCGAAATCCTGAAATTTGTTGCATTTCAATGAAGTATTTCTCTCAAGTTAATTTAGTTTGAAAACCACATACCTAATTACTAAGTAATACCATTTTGATTAATAAATCATGTTTATACTTCCTTCCGTATTCGAATTATGTTTTTTGCAATGCTATAGAAATGCCACAAAGACTATTCATAAATGTAGTAATGAGTGAAGTGTAATTTTAAAGATACCGAATGTATTATAGAGGTCACATGACGCGCGCAGTTCACTTTCTTTAAAACAAATGGTGGTCAAACTGTAAGTCGAATTAATAAGGAAGGTCAGGCAATACAACCAAGGAAATTAAAAAGGAAGTAAAAGTTTGTGTAGTTCGACAATTGCCTAACTAGAAACAGAAACCAGAAAAGTATTTCAGACCGGTCGTACAAAGAAAATCGTATTGACTGACTAAAAAGCCGGGCGTAATGCTGCAACTATTTTTCGCGTACACGTGCGAGACCAAGCCAAAACAGTGACATCACGCGGCTAGCCGAAACGAATGAAAAAGGCAGCTTCTGCACATGCGCCTTTTTGCTATTCTACCTGCCCTCCAGGTCAAGTGAAATTTGCTACATAAAAATGAAAGAATAGCGGTCCAGACTATAAATTAGAGACAAATAGGACACACCCCGATTGGCTCCATCACGAATGATGATAACAGAACATAAGATACTTTAGTATATCACGCTTGTTATCGCATTCAAAGTGAAGAAGCGACGTTGGACGTGGCTCAACCATGTGTTACAGATGTCCCAAAAAAGTCTCAGCCTGACTAACCATTTCGCCAGTATGAACTGGAAAGATGTGAGATATCTGGTGAGCAACATGGATCCTTGGAGACGCCACGTAGTGAAATAATAATAAAATATAAGGAACACTGGTGTATTCCATCGTTTCATAGTAGTAAAAAGGAGATAGTAATATATACCGGAAGGCGTTAGTAAGTGACTTATTGTTGCCAATTACTATTAATTTATGACTGGCACTTTACATTAGGTGCAGCAATAATTATAATAATAAACATAAAATAAAATATTAATCAAGTAAATACCTGCTTCCGATATTAATAATATGATTATGTGGTTCTCAATTTTATAAACGCCATAAAAGATGCTATATTATTTTTTTTGAGATCGGTAGGTCATTAATAGATTTCCTGAGCTATCATTGCATTGGGTGGTTAATTTTATAAAGTTTACCATTTCACTTTCATTTCTCAGCCTTAAGGA
The DNA here is from genome assembly GCF_057557595.1 of Rhyacophila brunnea. Lineage (NCBI taxonomy): Eukaryota > Metazoa > Arthropoda > Insecta > Trichoptera > Rhyacophilidae > Rhyacophila > Rhyacophila brunnea. The sequence continues at coordinate 11,924,850 of NW_028232893.1, read as the reverse complement.
GAAATTAAAAAAAAAATAATGAAAATTATAGGTTTCGCATAAGCCTTCTAAATATGATACACAATTTTCTTCATTTTCAATAACTGCCAATATTATTACCACGTTTTTCTTAGCTCGTAATCTTGTTTGTTCGGTGGTTGTTTATCCAGTACAAATCTTGCAATCGATTTTTAACTAACTTTCCGACTAGCTAGACATTTGAAACTTTTGGAATATATCACAACACGATGCCAATGCATTCTTTTGATACTTTTAGCCATCTTTAAGTAGAATTGAATTCATTTTTAGTTAATTCTGTTTTGTATGAAAAGTCATTTCGGAAGAAATCCGTAATCCAATCCACTTTTATTGGTTACTACGAGGGTGGTCCTAGCAACTAAATTATATATATATATATAAGTGCGTTACTTTGGAAATCAAAATGACATTTCGGTATTCTATATTAATTGTTTGTTGAAAAATAGCAAAAAAATGATTGGTTGACAATTGTTTTATTTGTTCTAAATTATTAATACATAGAATTGTCAAGTTTATATGAATCAACAGAAAATTTAAAAACGTGGTATATAAAAAGTTTTTTGATCTTGTAATTATTTTTCTTATTTCGGGTTGAACCTAAATTAATTTCCAAGTAACTAATTTTGCAGATATTTTCTAACTACGTACCTTATGCTATAAAGGCCCCGAGGTCTGTTGTGTGAGGCACTGACTTCTCACCCGGGAACTCCATTTTCGATTCCCAGTAAGGTCAGGATATATTTATGTGCTTTTTTCGCAAAACCTGGGTGTTTATGAGATAGTTTCACATCTACTATTGCACTACACTACACTATTGTAATTAAGCCTTATGACCTATTGTAGTGTTAAAAAGAATATAATACATATCTATTAACTATTAGTTCTATTTATGTGTCCGAGATGTCCTTACTGTATACTCGGATGTATTATGTATGCTAAAATTATTATTAGCATAGCGTAAAGCGAATCTTTAAATCCGAAGCTTCGTGCATAGTCGTGCCTGATTCATGCAAACTCACGCCTGCAAAGTTGTTCAGAATAGTTTGCGAAATAATGACAGGTTGCGAAGATATTATTTAATCAACACGGCCGGCAGTGACGATGCTAACAAACGTTATTGATGATGTTTGATAACCCCGAGATATTTAACGATTGGAATATATGATAGCACATTTAACAACAAAAAAACAGATTTCAGAATTGCTCGTGAAGATACGTTGAGATTGAGAAAAAACAGTTAAATGACGAAATAATAAGAATCATTATGTGTTAAAATAAATGTGTGCGAAAAGAGTGTATAATATGTAATAGTTTGAGAAGCTGTGGCCAAACCAATCGGTGTAACGCACCATAAAGTAATTGAATAATTCAATCAAATATTTGAATTACAATTTTATAAAAAATACACCAGCTTAGAAAGCTCGCGATTTGTTTGAATTAGCACGTCAGTTTAGATTTCAAATCAATGTAAAGAAAATTGGCCAATTAAATTTTGCACAACCATTAAGAAAGTAAAATTATTATATCATGATATGACAGGTGCGCGAATTGAAGGCAATTGGTTAGGCTTTCATACTGAACAAGAGATTAACTGAACAAATGATTATATTGACATTATTTACTATACTGGGTCTAGATAATTATTAGAGTATGCTAAGATATTTTCTGTATATTTCATTTAGTGGGTTGGTCGCGGGTTGTGTACCACTCAGTGCCGAAGGGTGGAGGTAGATTAAGAAGATCCGACATAAATAGAACACATTAAACTTTGTCAATCATACTTATTGGTTCTCATTGAACTAAAAATACAAATTACCGTTTGGTCTAGGCAGAGTTTAATTGAATTGTAATAACTAACGTACACCGTCTCCAATTTTTATGCTTTGTTCAATAAAAACAAATAAGTGTAACTGACAAAGTTAAGTATGTACTATTTATGTCGGATCTCCACAGCCTACCTCCGCCCCATCACTGGTACCACTGCCATACATAATATTATCAAATGCAACAACAATAACCTAGTAAGTACGAGTATAATACATAGTATGTATTGATTACGTGCTGATTATTTATGCACGATTATTCATATATTTATTTTTTTATTTTCAGAACGTTACAAGAATTAAAACGAAGACACTTGAAAAATTGGAATATATTTAATCAACGGATATCAATTATTAAATAACTACAGTGAAATATTTTTTTAATTCTAAAATAATGCACCGAACATAGAATACCGATATTAACTTAGATTCGGTGTTACCTAAATAAAAGGGTAAATTTATTAAAAATATCTATGTTATATTGAATAACTGCTGCAAGAACGGCGTGCGGATTAAAACTTAAAAACACAAATAAAGGTAGTGTGTGAAAGTATAAAAATAATAAAGAGTTAAAAAATAATCAAAAATGGCGACCGTGGCAGCTGTGCTCAGCGCGGCGATAAAGTCAGCAACGGGGCTCTTCGGATTATCGAAGCTGACAGCGATACCGGTGCTGATGGCCGCTATGGCGTACTACAATTACGAACTCTTCGATCCCGAGAGCAGGCCCTTTAACCAGCACCAGCTGCTGGAGGAGTACGACTTCGTGGTCATCGGTGGTGGGTCCGCGGGGGCGGTCTTGGCAAATCGGCTGACTGAGGTGGACGAGTACAAGGTCCTGCTGATGGAAGCGGGAGGACACGAGACTGAAATATCTGACGTACCGCTTCTATCGCTGTACTTGCATAAAAGTAAAATGGATTGGAAGTACAGGTAATTTATGTCAGCTAATTTTAATTTTATATTTTTATCAATATGCCACATTGCAAATAAGATGCAAACAGGGAACATAAAAATAAAGGGGTTGCCTTCTGGGTGGCGTTGGAAGATTTAAATTTCGAATGTGTATAAATGTGGAATAAACACAGTTATTTTCAATATTATTTACGTCTGTATGCATTCATTAAAGTTTTCCAAGTTAACGAAAAGCGCATTTCGCGAATCGATGCTGTGAAAAATTGTAATAAAATAGTAATGGTAACATTTTTGCGTTACACTCGAATTTGTGCACACAATTTTAATATCACGCCGAGCGGTAAAACATATACATGTTAATGAATAGTATATTATCACGTAGGTTTCTCAAAAACATATCCCACCCCGTCAACTCAATTATAACTTGGAATTTCATCAACTACCCTTTTCCATAATATTATATACCAAGTTTCGTTACTACTTACACCACATAATATTATAAAAGATAATTTTAACAATTATTTGTTACTTTTAAAGCCACAAGTGAATGTTCCCGGCTTTACGCAGTTCAACGTTCAAGTCTGATGTAAATTTGAACCGCAAGATGTCGTGATACTATTAAAAATCTGTAACTGTCTATAAAATGCAAGAGAGCAATAATTAATACTACGGGAAAATAGTCTTATGAGCAAACTCATATCATTAGATGCTGACGTGAAATAATCTCTATTACATACATTATATAAAAAAAACTGCATTAAATGTACCAAACCTAGAGTAAAAAAATAATTACACTTATTATCATGCAATGCAGTGCATGACAATATTCGAAATAGGACATCGAGATTGCACACGGTATGTCATATAAACGTACTGCGAAAAAAGTTATTACGTGGACATACAGCATCATATTAATCGTAGTGTGTAAAAGTACAGATTCTCGTATATCAAAATAAAATTATATTATACAACTGCATTCGATGTATTATTTATTACGCTTGTAATGCAAAATTTCTCATGGCAGACATGATTGAAAATATTTTAACATTAAATGTTCGTTCAAAATATTTAAATAATGTGATATTGCAATTGTGTCCAAAGCTATAGTTGTATTCTTTTGTGGTAAATCCATATAGTCTCGGTAGATGCTAAAGTAAAACATAGTAATTGGGAAAATATGGATCAATTAGTTCGACTTAATGTCCGGTTATAGCTTGGCAAATTCAACGAATTGTGCACTTTTGTATAATGAATAGGGATACACTAAGGGTATTTTTACAACGTTTTTATTAGCTCGTATTCTTGTTTGTCCGATGGTTGTTTGTCCAGTACAAATCTTGCAATCGATTTTTAACTAACTTCCCGACTAGCTAGACATTTGAAACTTTTAGAATATATCAGAACACGATTCCAATGCATTTTTTAATAGTTTTAGCCATCTTTAAGCAGAATTGAATTCATTCTCAGTTAATTATGTTTTGTATGGAAAGTTATTTCAGAAAAATCCGTAAAAAGTAAGACTATTATTGGTTGCTAAGGGGGTGGTCCTAGCAACTAAATTATTAATATATACGTGCGTAACTATGGAAATCAAAATGAAATGTGAAAATGACATTTCAGTATTCTATATTAAAACAAATTTTGTTTGTTTGTTTGTTTGTTTTTTATTTACTTCATATCAAGTTTGAGCATATTGAGCATAATAATTCAACAGAAAATTTAAAAACGTTGTATATAAAAAGTTCTTTTTATGTTGTAATTATTTTTAAATATATTGAGCCGCTTCAAAATATACCCAAGGTCAATTAATAATTTGAAGTTAAGCTTGACACTTTGCAATTGGCAGCCGATAAAATACCAAGACGATTGTCAACAATTTACTCTTTAAAATATTATGTGTGGTTTTTATTAACACATATAATATATATTGGGCATTACAGAGAGACCCACAGCGATGTGATTTAAATACGTAAGTACCAATACGAATAAGTCAATAGAGCTTGATGTTACCACCGAGCGCAAAAAGACTGCATACTCCGGATATATTTTCTGCAATTAAAACTAAGATTTACTTCAAATCATAATGCGGGGGAGTACAGCAAACGAGCAAATTTAATGAGATTATATTATTAAGATGTGCATAACTCAAAACCGCCATAAGTTGCACATGCGTTGCCTGCATTGCAGAACCAACGACGTAACATTATGACCATAATGCACATATATGCCTTATTATTATGCAGTGCATGACAATATTTGGAATGCACATGTGATTATATAAACCTACTGTAAAAATAAACTTTTACGCAATATATTACGGTATATATGAGCATATTTATATATAACATAAAAATGCATTCAAAGTAAGTGAATATATCACCGTAGTTATGATTTATTTTTGAGAGGAATTTATTAATTCACTTTATTAAAATATATTACAATAGCAGTGTCATTGCACAGGCGTCCGTAATAAATCCTTCCTTTATTCGCGGTAAAAGTCTTTATTAGTATCGGGATTTATTCAAAGTATGATACGGGTAGGGATTTCAATACCGAATTAAAAATATTAATACCGGTTTTTCGGTATTGCATATTGAATAAGGGTATCAAAACCGGTATTTTTTAACAACATAATATCGAGACAATTATTTCACGGCATTCTAATATTTTTCACATTTTCTTCAACAGAATTTTTTAAAATAATACACACTCAACAATTTATAAGCGCAGGTGAAATTATCATATAGCATCGATGGAATGGTGAGGTGAGAGTGCGGGAGAAAAGCGCGCATTTAGATCCAACCGTTTTCTACAATTATCGTTTACAATTTGAATTAAAATCGAATCAGTATTTTACTTCATTCTGTATATACCGTCCACTTTACGTTTCCGTATTCTATGCATAAAAAATAGCGGGCTATTGTTACTTTAGTTAGATGTAAGACCATGTACAAGGCAGATAGCGATCGATGAAAAAATCAAAGCATTGATAACAATGGAACCTATCCAAACCAAGTATTAGTTCCTGGAACTTTTCGAATGCAACTCGCGGCCAAGGAAGGTTACATTGTGGTGACCAATGTACACTCAATATAGTGGTACTGCCTCATTAAACGGAAATAAAACCAGAGCAATGGGTTATTTCGACTTAACACGCACTTCACAAATATAGAGTCAAAGTCAATTATAAAGTAACACTTAATCGATACGTTTCATAAATAGATAATAATTGATGTGCTGGGCATTGAAAGAATACAAGTGCACCGACGCTCCGTGTCCGGTAATTAGTACGCATTCAGTTCGCCGTATCACACTTCACCGTGAAATGTTGAATCGGAAATATATGGTCGTATATTAAAGACCGTTCAACCTCTTTAGGTCGTATATTACTATAAAGTCTAAATAAAACACGGTTGTTGTCGGTTTGCAGGAAGCCAGCGGTAAACAAAATTTGAAAATAGCCGATATACCTACTGCATTATTAGTTAGGTTAGGTTTGCATTATTGCATTCATGAATTTTGCCGAAATCGACTATGAAAATTGAATTAATGTTCATATTGAATGTAATAAAATTGGAGATATCGTATAGTACACGTCATCTCTTTCCGATAGAAAGCTCACGGCGAACTGTGATACGGTGAAATGTTTTACGCACAATTTACATGTAACCCGGACGCTCAAGTTGAGTAAATCTAATTCAAAGTTAAATTATATGCTTGTAAACGTTTTTCCTTATTAAACTAATTATTCAAAATATTTGAGAATGTAACATTTTTTATATTAAACATACAAACATTATATTTTGAAAACACACTAGATATATACATATATATATAGGGACTTGAACCTGTATTAACTGATTTCGTGCCAATTTGCTTTACCAATTAAATTAAGTGCGTCCGTTCTAATTACGGCGAAATAAACTAGTATTTTTTCATATTACGCGATTTGATAAACATTTCATGGAAAAACTACCAGTTAATTTCGTCATAATTAGATAGGACGTCCGTAGCCTAGTTGGTTAAGTATATGGGCGCGAATCCGGTAAATACAGAGCGTCGTATTTTTTTCAAAAAAGATTTTATCTAGTATGTATATATCTGAGGTATTTTCAAATTATCTGTATTCAATATGCTTTAGTAAATTAAGTATTTTTATATTATCATTTTTCTTTATGTTAATAAATGATTTTAGTGTTTAAAGGAGAACTGGTATATCCGATACATTCTAATATTGCTTTGTAAATAAAATAAAAATTGATCACCATATCCATAGGATAAAACGCAATATTAGGAATAAACAAGTTGTTCATACAAAGCAGTTAGCATCATTTAAACGCATAAATATAATAATATAATGTATGGTGATTATAAAAACTACTTCTAATTCAGTTATATGTACGTGCCAAACTGGTGACACTTTATAGAATACGTACATATGATTGCGGCAACCAACGAGTCCTGTGGGAACCAAGCTTTGTCAGCACAATATAACATCCGCGACATAGGGTCGAACTCAACATATTATTCGATTATTTTAATGTATATTCTCACAGGTCGTCAGCAGTATCAATTATCGCTTACTCGATAAGAGAACGCTGACGGCGATTATAATATTATTTATAAGATGCATTTCCTTAACATACACTTTCACACGCATCCAGTTACTACTTACTAGTAATAAAGATTACCTCAACTAATATATATTATTAATTTAAATCGTAGAATCGTTTATAACCTTTGAAAATATACTTTGTAGACAAACTAGGATAACTGTGTTCCGTCAGTCATTTTATGCGCAAAATTCTGTGAGATCTCAACCGTATCGTAAAATTATGATGAACTAAAAACGTAAAAAAATTAACAATATTTCGTTCAGAAAACGACAAACGTTTTTACCGTTATAACCTCTCCGGTTAACTTCGCTGAAGATCCTCTAACTATCACTTAAACTCGTTTAAGCCACAGTAGCTGAATTATTATTGTTGCATCAAAAAACGTTTGACTCAATATTTGGTATAAGGAATGGTATAGATATAATGACGTCCATTCAAATGAGAGGTTCGTTAGAACAAGGTCGTATTTGAAATTCGCTTTAATTGTAATTATGGTTACATTGCATTTTCGTGATAAAAAATACGCATTTACAATGTTGTAGAATGGTATAAACATTCATTTTTGTAATAATTACACTATCTTACTATTTGTAGATACAATGTTTAGGAAATTAACACACTACTATAACGAAAATACGATTGCGTATAAATAAAGACGGGCGTTAAAATTGCGGTAATGCAAGGAATCATATATTTTCCTGTTGTTCCAGATTTCGGGAATGGGATAACTGGGCGTCAGTACAATTGGGCGCCGCACTGTCGAATGAAATAAATAGACGTTCGTTACGATTTTATACATGAAAGTAGACGAAGAATTTTAATCACTTTCTATCTACTACTTAGTTTAGTAGTTGTAATTCATAATGTTTTTATTGCGGATTGAGAATTATCATCCCTGATTTATATAAAACCCAGCTTTATATAAAAATAAAAGAACTATATTCTCGTTGGAACATATTATGCACAATTAAATCATAATTTATGTATGCATATTTAAATTCTCACCAAGCAATAAACAATAATATAATATTTTAAATATAAATAATAATATTAAATGTATATTTTAAAGGTTATAATTCACGAACGCCGATTTATTTTCGAATTTAATTCGATTGCGTGGCGCCTTGTTGTCTCGGAGCGGAATCGTCCTAGCTAGACCCTAGATTTCCAATACAAAATAATTAGCTAGATAGATAAAGCATTGGTCCCAACTCCAAGCCGACACTAATTTATAATTTTAAATAATTAATAAAATTTGACATTTATTTGTAACACAATTGCACCTACGTTTTTCTTTAATATATTTGATCTTGTAAAAATCATGGTAATAATTAATTTTGACTTCTTTTTTTGAAATGTGATTTAAATTATGTGAAAATCAGACATTATTTTCTGCCATCTAGCTTATTTTCTTACCCTATCCGGCATATTTATGGGAATAGCAGTTGGGAACACTGGCAGGGGGACCTTGCCGAAGAATTTTAAAAGTTCCATAAGTAAACCAATACTTATATTGCAAATTACAAATTCATTTATAATGAGCCATTGAAAAGAAACTATCGGTGAAAGTAACATATTGTTATTATTATAACATTAATTATTGACTGTTCAGTTCCTCATTTACAGCATGAGTGGTTGAAATTTTAATTATTTAAAAAAAAAAAGTGTAAATTATTAACATGGTAAAACATCTAAAGACATACCTACATAAGACGCAAGCATGAGTATATAATATAATACTCGTATGTACGTATTATCACACGCTAAAATATTGCGAAATAATATTATGCTTTTTTGACAGGAAACAGTTTTATAACCAGCGGTGGAAATGAAACCGGAACCCTTTATTATGAATCTCATAGATCTCCTTCAAAATGGTGGAGTTTCAAAGGTTCCTTTTTTGCTGGAGCTGGAGTCTGGAGCAAGTTATTCAAGAAATTTTTAATTAAAGCATTATAAATACATTCCAACGTACAGGTTTTAGAGTATACGTTTTATAACTTTTTTGCACCTTTTGCTACACTGGTACGCCTTTATGCCTGATTACCTCACATAAAATTAGTTCAAATTTAATGATATTCACTTGTATTAAATATATGTAGGAATAAATAAATAAATAGGTAATATATGCAAAAACAAATATATTACATCATTCTCATCCTAGAGCCGGAGTGCAAAGTTATTAAGTATATACTCTACTGAATATATGGTTGAATGCCTGCAAATTGTGATAACCCTATCTAATATTTAAATAAGATATTCACAACATACATACCAATAACTGGGAAGATATATATAGTTAAAGAATTAGAGGAATGGAATCACCTTGGAGGACTTCATCCAGCAAAGGTGTGATTCAGGCTGGTGATGATTTAAATAATATTATAGTTGTCAGTTGATTACATCGATGTAATCTTCTTCAGTACTGAACAGTTATTATTAACAGTTACTGAACAGTTGAAGCTTCTCATATTGATGAGTAATATATAGGCCGATGAATGGACAAAATAGTTAAGTTCTTCGGAAGTACATGCCAACGTAACACACAGGCGGAATATAGTCAATTTGAAGGTCTTTTCAGGAGGCTGATGATAATGAGATCATTATTATTTATCTTATTTTCTACAAAGCGACGTTCGTGTCAGAAATCCGATGAAAAAAATGACCATGTAGCCAAAAAGCAACGGCACCATTGGAAGTTTTTGACTTCCGTTGTATTTTTAGTTATATTTAGATTTCTATCTCTATTTCTATTTTCTATTACACTACAATAATTGATCGTGTCGATTTATAATGAATATTTGTTAAAATTCACAGGACTGAGCCGCAGCCGTCGGCATGCCAAGCCATGGAAGATGGGCGGTGCTGCTGGACCAGGGGCAAGGTCCTGGGAGGATCCAGCGTACTCAATACGATGCTCTACATCCGAGGTAACAAGCGGGACTTTGACCAGTGGGAGGCGGCGGGAAACGTTGGATGGGGCGCCGAAGAAACGCTGAGGTACTTCAAGAAATCAGAGGATCAGAGGAACCCTTATTTGGCCGATAATAAATACCATAGCAAAGGTGGGTACCTACTAAGAACTCTATTTTATCATTATGACATTGGGAAAGTAATGTTTTTTAGTCCTGACGGAATGGAGGTCATTTCATATGAGTGTGCGGGATATTGCACAGATCATTTTTTTTATTAAGCTCCGAAGTCTCAATTGAGTCTTATTTAGCTTTACTTTTTAACATACACTATTAATACATATTATTACAATAATTACTCATACAGTTATTACAATACAAATTTACAGGAGAGGAAAAAAAAGAGAAAAAGAACAAAAACAGTTTAAACTTGTAGGCCACACTCACTCAGAAACATTTGGACACACTGGAACGCCTTGATATTCGGCCGAGCCAAAAATATCGTGAGATCCAGTGGCAATTGGTACTTTTGTTTATTTAAACCTTTAAGAAGCCGCTGTCTCTGGGTATCATACAGAGAACATTGCCAAACAACGTGATTAACATCTTCAGTCTCACTTCCGCACCGGCACCCAGGGTCATTTATTATACCCAAGCGAGCCAGGGATGAGGCAAGATTATAATGGTCCGCTCTACAGCGATTGATTGTGATGATTGTTTCCTTATTCAGCATTTTATTGGTATACAATATGGTATATATATATTTTAGTCTCGAACCTTTCTAGATTCTATGTATCTCACATGTCAGCTTTAACGACCTCGCATTACTGGAAAATACTATTGTAAGTATCGGAGATCTCAGATTTTCTTTTCCAGATTTAGGGGACTAAAATCACTGATCACTTATACAGAGTGCAGAGAAATTAATTACATGGTTCAATGAAGGACAAGTACATATCATGTAAATTTATTATCAATATCGCATACATTGAGGGGCCAGTCCGTCTGTCCCAAGCTCAAACATTGTTTCGTTTAAATCGATGGATCATCTTTTATATATTGATTAACATGATTGTAAATTTCAGGTGGATATCTGACTGTTCAAGAGTCTCCTTATAACACGCCTTTGGGTGCAGCGTTCCTCCAAGCGGGTGAAGAAATGGGCTACGATATAGTCGACGTGAACGGCGCTCAGCAGACAGGATACGCCCTGTACCAGTTCACCATGAGGCGAGGCACCCGCTGCTCCACCGCAAAGGCCTTCCTGAGGCCAATACGACTGCGCAAGAATCTCCACATATCGCTATTCACCCACGTGACAAAAATTCTCATAGACAAAAACACCACCCGAGCATACGGAGTAGAGTTCATTAAAGACGGTGTCAAAGGAGTTGTATATGCCAAACGAGAAGTGATTTTATCAGCTGGTGCAGTGAATAGTCCACAACTGTTAATGCTATCAGGAGTTGGACCAACAGACCATCTTAGAAAGATGGGCATCGATGTAATCCACGATTCTCCTGGGGTAGGGAAGAACGTCCAAGATCATATTGCCGTAGGAGGTTTGGCATTTCTGATAGACTACCCAGTAGGAATTGTGATGAACAGAATTGTAAATATTAACGCTGGTATAAGATACGCGCTGTTGGAGAATGGTCCTCTTACTTCTAGTATCGGTTTAGAGGCTGTCGCTTTCATTTCAACCAAGTATGCCAATCAGTCAGATGATTGGCCAGATATTGAATTCATGTTGACGTCTTCTTCGACCAATTCTGACGGAGGAACTCAAGTGAAAAGAGCTCACGGACTTACTGATGACTTTTATAACTCAGTCTACAGAGATATCGATCACAAAGATGTTTTCGGAGTATTTCCAATGATGCTGCGGCCAAAGAGTCGTGGTGAGATTTTACTTAAATCAAAAAACCCATTAAGGTATCCAGTTATTTATCACAATTATCTGACACACCCAGACGATGTCGGAGTGTTAAGAGAAGGAGTCAAAGCTGCTCTTGCCGTTGGTGAAACGGCTGCAATGAAAAGATTCGGAGCCAGATTCTGGAGTAGACCATGGCCGAACTGTAAGCATTTACCAGAGTTCACTGACGAATATTGGGACTGCGCTATAAGGCAATACACGATGACAATATATCACATGTCTGGGAGCTGCAAAATGGGTCCACCATCGGATCCGATGGCAGTTGTAGATCCCGATCTGAGGGTGTACGGAGTCCAAGGGCTGAGAGTCATCGACGCGAGTATAATGCCAACTATAACCAGTGGCAATATAAACGCGCCTGTTATAATGATAGGCGAAAAGGGTGCAGACATGGTGAAGGACCTGTGGAGACATAGTGCCACGAAAAGAAAAAGAAGAAACCTTGACAATTCGACCGATGTGGAGGACATTATAAGTGAATTTGATGAACCGTTTTTGAGTGCAAGAAACATTTATTCTAAATATTTGACCCCCACAAGTGATTCGACGTTAGAATTACAACCAAAGATTTGATTTGTTCATATAGTAAAAATATAATAGGACCATTTTTTTTATTTAGTGAAAGAACAAATAAATGAATGTTGATACCATACAACGGTATAAGAATCTGTCGTGTTATCGTTATGTGGAAGGATCATCTTATAATAAATGTGTGTTTTATATCTATCTCATTTACGTCGCGATACGCTTGGGTAGTTTAAGTATCTTAGGCACTTGATAGAACAATTTTGTAAAAAAAACTCGAGCTCAAGTTTATAATGTGCTATGTTCCAAGTCGTGGGTGGGTTAGCTGTGTAAGCCCACAATCGATTGCAGCTGCAAGTACATGCGAGCAAGGGCCAAGACACACGGCAACGCAGACGACGTTGCTTCAACGCAGATCTTATTTGATTCCAATTTTATCCAACTGGAAATAAGCAGGACCGTTCAATATAGTATACGGTTATCATATTAGTACCTACTATAGATTTTTAAAAGGTCATGGCAGCTATTTTATTTCTGATTCCCACCAAAATTAACATCTGTGTTCAGTATTGTTTGGCAACTTATAATGGAAAGATACACAGTTGTACATCGTATACAAATTTATTCTAGCTGAGCTTCGGGCATGATGTGAAATTTATAGTCAAAATAATCGATCTCCAGAGCTACTTAATAGGAAAATTCGATTGAAATGGTAGTGATGTTAAGAATCCAACACGTCAAAAACGTAAACGTACTGCTGAAAATATCGATGTTGTGAATCAAAGTGTGGATTAAAATCCTAAACACGTCGTTCTCAAGAACTTGTACTTTCTTATGAGACTACATGAAATATTCTTCGTAAAGATTTGTATTAAAGGCGTATAAAATACGGTTGAGACAATATCTTAAATTGAATGACATTTTGCTGATCGGTAGCAACTTGCAAACAAATATATAAGTATATCTCTTATTTGACAACCCTATACTTGGATACAATTATTGGAATCAAGTAAGACTTGCGTTGCCGTGTGTCTTAGCCTTAAGGTGCGTACGCGGGGTATGTGCGAGGCATCGCTCAGCGCTGGTACGAACAATCTACTTACCATTCATCTCACATCAACGTGGAGTGCTTCAGCATGAGGAATGGACGCTGTGCTGTACGAAGTTAGCTGTTGACTTTCCGAATTTTGGTTATGTCAATCGTACGCTATATAACGAATGTTAAAACCCGTGACTGTGTCTACATGGCATTAAATATATGCAATTGTCTTTCTATAGTGATAGCTTGACAGTTTCGCAACTAAATCGTCGTAGACAAGTATGTATTGAATAAGTTTGAAGTAGTTGGGATATTCAAAGTGAAAAAGTCATAGCATTAAAGGGGGACATGCTCGTCGAAGGTCAAAATTGAGTTTTTATTGTATTTTCAAACCATGATCCTGGACATTCCTTAAATGTTGTAGATAATCTATTTACATAATTTTGAAGCCTTATTATCCTTTATAGTTATTTTAAGCATTTTATGACTGCATAAAGTATTTTTGTTACATAAAATAGTATTCTTTTAAACCTCTCGCTCTAATGTTTTAGAATATGGTCATATTTCGGTACATAACTGTGCAGTGGTGTTAAGATTTTTTACATTTATTAATTTTTAAACGCATTTATAAAACCATTATTATAATTTATTACGAGATAATTTTTGTAAAATATTCACGATAAAAAATTATATTGATAATCTCTGTGATCCCAAATTTGACAAGAATTAGGCATTTTATTATTCAAAAAATCGGCAAGATTAACACATTTGAAGATGATTCTAAAGATACTAATTATAAGCTATGTCTTTGACCATTCAAGTATGATAAACATCTTATGAATAATGATTGCTTTATAATCATTATTGACCTAAGAATAAGGTAGTGTTTTTTTGAAATACGCCATTTCTTTTGTCATTCCCCAGTGGTTAAGCTACAACATACGGCCGTAGCCATAAATTGACAAACTATAATTAAAGTAGGGAGTAAAATTATGTTAACGCGCGTGTTTGAACATGTACTTAAGCGATTTTTTTTAAATTTTTTTTAAACGGTACATGTTCAAACACGCGCGTCAATATCATTTTACTCCCTACTTCAATAATAGTTTGTCAATTTATGGCTACGGCCGTATGTTGTAGCTTAACCACTGGGGAATGACAAGAGAAATGGCGTATTTCAAAAAACACTACCTTATTCTTAGGTCAATAATTATTATAAAGCAATCATTATTCATAAGATGTTTATCACACTTGAATGGTCAAAAACATAGCTTATAATAAGTATCTTTAAAATCATCTTCAAATGTGTTAATCTTGCCGATTTTTTGAATAATAAAATGCCTAATTCTTGTCAAATTTGGGATCACAGAGATTATCAATATAATTTTTTATCGTGAATATTTTATAAAAATTATCTCGTAATAAATTATACTAATGGTTTTATAAATGCGTTTAAAAATTAATAAATGTAAAAAATCTTAACACCACTGCACAGTTATGTACCGAAATATGACTATATTCTAAATCATTAGAGCGAGAGGTTTAAAAGAATACTATTTTATGTAACAAAAATACTTTATGCAGTCATCAAATGTTTAAAATAACTATAAAGGATAATAAGGCTTCAAAATTATGTAAATAGATTATCTACAACGTTTAAGGAGTGTCTAGGATCATGGTTTGAAAATACAATAAAAACTCAATTTTGACCTACGACGAGCACGTGGGCCGTTAAGGAAAATTTGAGTCAGTAAAGTCATGACTGTTTTCATAGTCGGTAAATATGTAATTTATGCATTTGAAAATGGTGACTAGGATACTATCATATTAATTATATTATTACATTACAGGGTGCAATGAATCAATGAGTTTCATCACGCAACAAACATTAATAATGTATAAAGTGATGAGAATTAATGTAATTAAGTACTTGTTACTAACACTTTAGGATGTCTACATTTAAAAATAGAAATCCGTGGGTGAAGACATAATAAAATATAAAATTACCTGATGCTATAATTGGACGACGTAACATAATTCTGAGTTTGTCGAAAAATGTTAAGGTTAAAATTTTTAAATCTGCCGGGCAGTTCTAACTAGTTAACACATTTCCGTTATTTTTCCTAATCCAAATTAACACGTATATCACTCGGGGGTCTCGGGGCATTTCCATATACAAAACGGTTATCTACAATAATTATTGGTAACTTGGATTCTAACCGGATCCATTTGGGATCAAGTGCTAGTTTTCAAAATCGCCGCATCTCAATTATAAACATGTAATTGTCGTAATATATTTCGCTTTAAAATAGTTAACACGGTATGAGCAGTCATATTAAAAAAAAAAAAAAAAAACAACACACATGACAGTTCATATCCCGGGATAATTAACTGTCATAATTATGTCATGTCATAATTAATACAATACAGCATATTTATCACTTTTTAATCGATTATGGAGTTAAGTGGTATGTTAGAATAATTTCTCTGCAGAGATTCTTATTTATTTTGGCACCATAACAGGCCATTTAGTGTTTTGTAGTTTCTTTTTGTCTAGATGCCTTTATTTATGGATACCCCACGTTTAATATCAAGGTACTAACAACTTGGTGACTATTCAAAAGAAAAATGTAGCACCTGAAAAAATGTCTCGTTGAACACAATTCGTGCGCATCGGATATTATTGACTTGATTTCGGTCAGTGTCTATGAAACCGTCTTTGAAAATTCTTTATTAGGTTATGATAGTTGTGATTTCAATGAATATTTTATCGTATTCATTAAGAAATCAGTACTTTTTTTTAGTTTTTTATCAAAGAAATGTCACATAGGAAGGATCTTATGTGTATTTGATGTTGCATTAATAAGATTTGGAACTGATATACTTATCATATTATAACGGCAACTGTTGCATCTAGTGAAACAGTGGTAGTAGAAATAAAACAATCACTGAAACACCCGATCTTCGATAAAATCTCATGAATGTATTGTGACCTCAAGATGAAAACAAACCCAAAGTCCTAGGATAAGAAGCCAGTGCTTTACATATCTGTAAGATGTCAGATAGGATACTGAATATTACTGAAAAAGCCGGAAGCCAAGATGTTCTCACATATAGCCCTTATCGTTATTGTCAGGATTCCTAAGTATTTGTGGTCTCATTTACTGTATTTTTATGCTGCTCTAATTGTATGCCAATTATAAACAAATCATATTAATGTGTGAAGTATGTACTCACGTAACTTTTGATAAAATTTTAAATTCATTCTTTCGAGAGCTTGATTGCTAGGGTGTGGGGACTAACTAGTGATTTCCTAAGTCGCTAATTAAAATTGTTTAATTTAGGTACCGCCTAGTTAAATAAGGTTATTTAATATTTATATTTACTTAGGTACTTTGGAAGTTGTTTTTACGCTAAAATGGTTTGAAATTCATTCAATTTCATTAAAAGTCAACTGTGTTGTGGTGTGTGGTGTCGGACATTATGATAACAATAATATTTTGTTTATTAGCAGTTTTGGAATAATGAATTATTATTTAAATAAACATAAAGAAGTGTGATTTTAAAAGGTAGTGGAATAACACATGCAACCATTACTTATTAAGCAAGTAAAAAATTACAACTAATAGTCAAATGGAATTGGGGCGTTTGATAGAAGAGAGGCAAAACGACTGCTTTAATCTGAAAACCAGCTGACTTTGGATTTGGATGGCATTATATTATTTTAAAGCATGTTTTCTATGCTCACACAAAATTCCAAACTCTTAGACCTATAAATAAATGCGTTATCGTTATTCACACAAAACAGTCAAATGCAGGTGCCGAATTTCCAATATCGTAAATGGAACAACTGCGCTCTTTGTACATAGAAGGGAAGCTAAAATAGTGTAATTCATAGAGTAGCTTAGTAAATAAAAAACGGTGTATTTTTGGAATTGTTAAATTCCACTCGATTGTTAAACTATTAACAATTTTCCCAAATGCAGTTAACTGGTTTGCAGATTAAGGAATCGACAAGTAAAATTGGATCGGTCTATTGTAGCAGTGCATTTACAATTCTCTATTCCGTATGTACAATGTCACAACATATCATTTCAATCTACCGTGCCGCATATCCAAAGTTATGGGCCGAAAGGTGTTGCAATGTGTCAATTACAAACTCCAATAGAAGGTTTAATGAATGTATTAAGCACGCCATTGTTATAATATGCTTAGTCCAGTGCGATACAAGTACTTGTTAATATATGATTTCATGCAAAGCTAACGGATTGGCTAAGGCTTATGCTTCAAATTAATTCTTAATTTTCAATCTATTATTTGCACAACCCCAATATTATTACAAATGCAAATATTCCCACACTGTTCATTACGGGTTAAACAAATATAGCGAGGGTATTTTATGACTAATTAATATATATATGGGGTGTTTTAAAAACGTGTAAATAAATTGAATAAATATCAATGGTGGTTACGTTAATGAACAATTAAAAAATGGTTACCTATCTATTTTATTTTTCTAATAAATTCAAAGAATAATTGCTCAAGTTTTAATAAATTAATATTATCGAATGTTAAAAATAGTGTTCTGTTGTAAGTTGTAAATGTTGTAAAAAAATATATGTTTTTGTATGAAAAATTGGCTTATTATTTATATTATAATATATACTTTTCTTTTTCTTTTGACGATGTCCGATCCTAATAAGTATTTAAGGTAATATGGGCCTCCACAGGTTTGTATTAATAGATTTTTTGTTTTTACCTTACCATTTATTCAACCTATCAATTCCATACTCTAACTCCGAAAACAAATTGAAAAACAATGTGTTTTTGCTAGAACCAGGATTCGAACGTGTAACCCACGACATTATAAGCCGACACGTAAGCCGGTGTGGGCATATATATATATATATATATATGTATAACTAGTTACATGTATCTACCTAAATTTCACGTAGGTAATGTGCAAAATATTAATTATTCCATGTAAACTAATTCGACTATGGATAACACAATTTTTCAATAGCTATTTGAAACACTACAATCAATTTGACAATAAATTAAAGATGCAGGTACTAATTTTGTACTTTGGTGCACATGTTATTTAGTATTGCACTATTATTGGCAAACAAATACCCGAAAAATCTCACATCCTCCATGTAGGTACATGGCGAGATAATTCGTTTGAACAAATATCACTGTATCAAAATATGACAGCAAAAGTGGGATGCCTTCACCAAGGGCAGCCACACATATTTTTTGACTAGCAACGGTGGACTCACTTCCAAGCTTATCACCCGACCAACCCATGTGGCGGAGTACTACAGGCTTCAAACTACATCATCAGGAAATGTCCGAGAATATGCTCCGAAAGGTAAGATATGCTTAAGCCCAACCAACTATTAGGCCCATCAGACCGTTCGACTTGGTCGCAAAAAAGGCCAACTTTGTTGCATTTAAAAAATGCGGCGTCTTATTGCGATTGTGAAGATCTCTTCACATAGTTTTGTGTATCAGTATTGATTTAGCTTTGTTGTTTGTATTTTGTATATCAGCAGTCAATTAATTAGAATAATTTCTCCATCTCAATACTACAACTAAACAACTCTCATTTGGTCATTGTTGGGAAAATGAAATTTAAGATTTACTTTGATTAACATAAACCTAAGCTATAATTATTATTTAAAATAAAAATGTAAAATACTTGTGCTTGTCTAATTGGGAACAATTAAATAATGTTCAATTGTATGAAAAAATATTGTAGATACATACATATATTATTTTATTTATTTTATTAAACTTACGATGACATTATTCAACCAGCGATAAACTGAACACGCAATAAAATAAAACAATGACTTCTCTGTAATTAAATAATTGCTTTCCGCCCGTCGATCGACGATGCCTCGCGCAGCTTGTTTTTACTCGCTGTGTTCAATGAATGGACTCCATTGTATTTTCTTTCATTCGTATCGCCGAGAAGCGGTGATTCGCGAAAAAACGATGATTCATGCGGCGCGCGCGTAAAATGCGTCGTCAAATCCAGTGGGCGCTGGCGTATTTGATTACGTTGTATTTTCGTTGATTTACGCGCCACTTGTAGAAATTTTGCGCGAGCGCCGCACTCGCTGCGTCAATGGGCTTTATGCCTGAGTCTCTGTTAACTCAGTCAACCTCATTCTTTGTTATATGCTCCTGAGTCATTCCCAGGCGTAAATAACTACATTTACTTTATATCCAAACGTGGGATCTCGTGATGTTAGTTTGGAAGGTCTATGTTTTCTCAAAATATAATTATATTAATTCTGTAATGACTATATTTTTACGTACCTACATACGATTAACGCATTGACAAAGTATGACAATACATTATAAGTAATTTAAACTAAAATTTTCGACTGTTCAAATAAGGCTATCAATTTTGTAATAAAATAGGCTCGTTTCAAAATCAACGTGTCCATCGCCGACCTAATGACATTTAAATATTCTTCTCCGTAACGTCTAGTCGGCCTAATGCACCTAGCATCGTAATAATTAATGATTGTTTCATAATACTGTTATTACAAATAAATGACAGACTTCATAAATAATATAAATATAGCTACATGCAAGATTGTGATAGAGAGGCCGCTAAGCAGACAAAATGGTAATGGACTGGACAAGTCGTTAGGCGATTGGACAACCGCTGGACTACACAAGAGGTACTAAACGAACACAAGTACGCACTAAAACTTGCTGGATATAAGGACTGATAACGTTAATGAATGTACGTGGCAGCGAAGATCTAGAGGCGAAAAGAGTGGAAGAAACTAGGGAAGGCATTTATCCAGCAGTGAATCGAAATGTTGGTGATGATGACATAAATACAGTTATTTTTTTAAATATAGGTAATCAAGAATACATCAAAATTATTGCATAGAACGTTATATTCAACTAATGGGAACCCCTCAGTCATATGCACCCTACCAACAATACTTCGCAATATGCACAACATGAACAGCGATATTACAATGTTTAAATTCCATTATCTTAAAAAGTATATCGATGACATCAATTTTTTCACACTTACATGAAAAATATATTATTAAAAGTTTTTTTTATTAAGCTACGAAGTCTCAATTGAGTCCCATTTAGCTTTACTTTTAAACATACACTGTTAATACATATTATAAAAAAAATTACTCATATAGTTATTACAAATTACAATACAAATTTACGGGAGTGGAAAAAAAACAAAAACAATTTAAAATTGTAGGCCACACTCACTCAGAAACACTTGGACACACTGGAAAGCCTCGATATTCGGCCGAGCCAAAAATATCGCAAGATCCAGTGGCAATTGGAACTTTTGTTTACTTGGATCTTTAAAGCCGCTGCCTCTGGGTATCATACAGAGGACATTGCCAAACAACGTGATTAACATCTTCAATCTCACTTCCGCACTGGCACCCAGGGTCATTTATTATACCCAAGCGAGCCAGGGATGAGGCAAGATTATAATGGTCCGATTGATTGTGACAATTGAATGTGATCATCAGCAACAATGATATTTATTGTTAATAACGTTAGATAGAAGTGTTTCGATTTTAGATCTGGTAAACTGGGAATAGCCGAAAAGACTTTTTGGGCAAAAAATGCTGCAGATTTTAGCTTATCCGAATAATATTGTCAAGTAGGTATTCAAAAGAACATACTACATATTATTAACATAAACTATAAAGTATAAGACTGGATGTTTAATGGAACTAAACGTTTATCGACGAGACGGCGATACGTGTATTATAATAACTAATAAAATAAGTAATAAAATAACATAGGCACCTAAAGTAGCCAGGCCAAAAAACCAAACACATACAGCATTGTATTATGTTTATAGAAATCTTTTAATATTAGAAACTATATAGTTAAGATTCGAACCACATATTTTAAATGATTAAAATATTATTATCAACGAGTGAGACATCTCTTGGTGAAAAACAAAAATAAAGAGAAAGTCACAGAAAATTAGAAATTACTACATAATATAGAAAATGATTTTTATTGTTCTCTAGGCATAGATGTCTCTAAAGATCAGAATATATATAAAAAGAATATATAAAATATAATTACTTACGTTGTATTAAATAGAATGTCAATTCCACCAAATAATTAACAAGTAAAACATCTTACCAAAAGAAATTGTTTTATTCAGATATCAAACATAAAAGATAGGTTACATTTATATTGTACTGTATCACACTTTACCGTTAGATGTCGTACCGTAAAGAGATGGCCGTATAGCATTGCAGACAGTAATGTTCCAATTTTATTAGATTCAATAAGAAAATGTGATATTTGACAGGTGACTTGATAATTACGAGTATCTACCAGAATTTTATAAAAAACTATATGATATAATTTACTTACCAACCAATTTCTTCTGTCTTTCCCATGTATTACGATGATTTTTATTTCGTATTTTAAGTGTTTCATTTAAAAATCGATTTTAATACTATACGGGCATATATTTCCGATACGACAACTCATAGTGAACTGCGATACGGTCAACTACATATATACAACTAATTTTTGGACAAAGAAGAAACGAAACATACCTATCTAATTAATCACACCCCTTGATTACACCTAACTACTAAGGATCACGCCCCCAACGTTGATAAGTATATTTTTTAATTAACCTAAAATATTGCAATGTCTCCAAAATTACGAGTTAGCTCCAGTAAATAATTTACTAATATATTTTTGATTATAATCTGATAAATTTGTAAATTCAAGATATAATGCGTGTGTCGATTACATATTATTAACTTGAAAAAGTGCTATAACCACATCTGCGTATCTATTCTATACACAAGACTGCTTCCGGCCGCTACAACAGCTGTCTAGGGTAGGAAAGTATCAAAATATTAGTACTTATTTTGTAATAATTACAATACGTTAGTTGTAATTGTCACAATAAATGCTATATTTTAACAGCACCTCTCTTGACTATGATGAATTTCGGAGCGAGATAGTCTAGATCAGGGGAGGGCAAACTGCGGCCCGCGGGCCGCATGTGGCCCGCCAGGTATTTTTTCGCGGCCCGCCATCGATGATTGTACTTGTGATTACGAATAACTTTTCTATAATTTAAAAAAAAATATTGATAATAGATCATAATTTGAAGAATTTGTTGTTTCGTAAATGTATTATCTCAGTACGTATTCCTTGTGTCTCGTCTCACACTATGTAACCACGATTTTCTACGTTGAACATCAATTTCAATAGATATTGATAGTGTACCGGCAGAGCCACAACTTGAGATTATTAATCTGCAGTGTGACACTGATTTAAGAGAATTGCATCGTCGTGAAGAAATCTCCAAATTTTACAATGCCCTTAATTCAGACAAATTCGACCAATTTAAAGAGTAGGTATGCAAGAAAAATGTTCATTATTTTTGGATCAACCTATATATGTGAACAAACATTTTCGATCATGAACCTCAATAAAAATTCTTTACGATCAACGCACCGTGAGTGTAAAACCAACGTATGTGCAAATTACATGGTTTGGAGATATAAGTGTTTGAAGTTTTCGTTTGGTCAGGATAAATAGAGTTTCTAAAATAAAACCATAGTATTTGGTTTATGTATACATTATGACATGTTATTTTATTAATTTTATTTTTTTTCATATAAATCCATCAAAATTACAAGTTTTAGCATTTGCTATGGTTTTACACTTTCATGACGCATAGAAAATGTTGATATTTCGTGGTTACCTGAATTGCAGTAAGATTTTTAGTGGGAACTTTGGTAATACCATTATAATATAATATATTATATTATTATTAAATAAATCAAGAATGATATTTACCTATAATATTTTGATATTTTAAGCTTACTAACTATAATTTATTAAAATAGATGCATACAATTTAAAACCAAAATAAAAATAGCAAATTACAATAATTTTAATGTTTTTATAATTAATTTTATCGACGTCAATTATTATCTGAATCTGTATTTAAATGTGTAGATGAAAGTTTTTTATAAAAATTGTGGTGTATTTCTGGTATCACTTTTGATGGACATAGGGAAATCAAGTCATTTAATTTTGCTTCGGAGATCTGAGGTGGTTTTATAAATGCTTTGTGTAGTTGAGGTTGTACTGATTGACCTCCGCCCTGACGTTTTCTATTATTTATTACATCAAACACTTCTTTTTCATACTTATTTTTATAGAACAGGCAATAAGGATTGCTTTTCCTCACTTCAATAACGCGAATGTCTACCCAACTAACCTTTTCATTATTTTCGTTGAGTTGAAAATTATTGCGCATTTCATTTGCTAACTTGTGAAAATCAAAAATCTCGTCAGTGCCAATTTCCAGTGAATCACTGGAATCCACTGTATTTGTATATAAATTGGACCTGACTTCAAGACTCTTTTTTTTTGTTTCTCTATGCAAGAGTGTATAGAGTCACCCTCGTTCTGGGTGTGTCCGACGACCAAAAAGTTGTGTGTGATTTTTGGGATATTAAAATTCTGGACGGCGTATAAATACATTGCTACAATAAATTTATTTTTATTCTGTCCGGCACAATTATCCGAATAAAAAATGATTTCTTTCCCAATTGATTGGTCTTCCCAAAATTTTAAAACACAAGAACCAATTTCATTGGCCCCTTTGTTTGTAGTTCCTTCATGCTAAACAAAACAGTAACCATTTTTATTATTAATGTCGAAGATGGTAAAATTATAGGTTTAAAGCTTTCTTTTATAATATAGCACTGATATCTGGGCATTTGGTATTGATAATACGGCCTGCAGATAATAGCAACATACTATTTTATTGTTGGCTACTGCCTCTTCAACGTCTTTCGCCTTCTGTGTTTTCGATAACTGTTTATTTTTTTGATGAGTGTCATATTTAACTTGAATTATATTTTTCTCTTCGCTGCTGGAATTTTTATATTTTTCACAAAAGTCACATGGGTCCTTGTTTGTTTGAAAAAAACCTATATTATAATGGGTATTGTTCCTCTTTCGAACTAGCAGCATCCTTATCAATATCCAACATGGGTGCTTCAGCATCAGGAAATGTACTTGTCACATTTTTCAAAATCTGTAACATTGCAAAAACAAAAATATCTGAGATCTGATTGATATACTGTTGAGTTAATTGAAAGAGTTTATTATTGTAGGTGCATATTTTAATACATACATAAGATAAGTCGATAATAATAAGTTTCATTACAATAATAATATTAAGGTTAGTTTTGTATATCATTTTAGTATAATATGTATCACAATGTCTTACCTTTTTAGAAGTTTTTCAGCTTTTAAAGCTAACTCCACCATCATTCTACTCCTAAACTCATATTTGATAAAAACAAAATACACTGCACTATATAACTTGAATCAAAGGAAACAATAATGTGTTGTAGAATACGTCTGGTTGCGTTATCAAAGTCTTAACACTGAATCATTTCAATAATTGCCTGCTATCACAATAATAAAAACAATGCCACATTGAATACACCAAAAGAATGCGGCTGATGCTCGGGTTTCACAATTAGTCATAGATAATGTAAAACCGAATCATGTGCAGATACTATGGTTTTACATTAACAATGTAAGTAAATCTTTGTATTGTAAAACCCAAATATCTGTCTTTTCTAATGAAAATTTTTAAGTTTGCAGTAACTTCACTTTTACATTATCAAGTTCATGACTTTTGCAGTTGTTTTGCATTTAAATCTCGAAATTGAAAAATTTGCACGTGCTATGGTTTTACACTCACGGTGCGAAATATCTCCGATGCCCATTTACTAGCAGTTTTGAGAATATCAACTACAAAATTCACCTAAATTTAAAAAAATGTTCAAAAATGTACAACAGTTTCATTCTTCTCATTATTTTTTTTGTAATGTTTATTTTTCGTGATAATAAATAGTGTATATCTAAAAATGGTATTTTACTTGCGGCCCGCCGCTCATTTTGAATTCTTGAATTTGGCCCTCCATCCAAAAAGTTTGCCCGCCCCTGGTCTAGATAGATAGATAGCAATTGTTACAATAAGTGTTACTAAATCGATACTTTCCTACTCTAGATAGCTGGCGTAGCGGGCTGAAAGCAGTATTGTGTATATAATAGATGCGCTGAAGTACTCTATGACAACATCTTCTTGGCTACGTGTTAAAACTGTGAACTAACGAGCTCCTCCCATTTAGTCGACAACAGCGCCTTCCTTCACATAGCCAAGAAGATGTTGTCGTACAATAAGTACCAAATATGGCTTTATTTTCAATTTTAACACGATGAAAACAATACTATTTTATGGTATTAATATATTTTATGTAGTCATTCAAGTTTAATTTCTAAGATAAGAAAAGATAACATATAATACTGACATACGTTTTTCCTACAAAGCCTACAGATTATCTAGGTTAAATTAGTTCTAAGATAACCAAAATTATGACCATCACAACAGCACTTCTGCCCTCAGTGTTACGACCCTTGATAGGGTGTACTCGAAACAATTTGATAGGTTGAAGAGAAAATGGTAGGTACCAAAGAACAGATTAATAAATATAGTTCAGATAGACTATTTTCCAATACACTACATTTTAACGCAGGGTTTTGAATATGTGAATGTCCCACAAAAATGAAACAGGCATTATAGACGTGCAATAGTGTGTGTTGCAACCTTCAAATACACTAATATTGAAAGAGTGTCGCATAAAACGAGAGCTGTTGTCAGAATGAACAAGCGTATTCTTTACACGTGTTTAAGTTTATCCCATATTTTTCCATACTCGAGATCGGTTGCCTGTTACTTCACACCCATTAAGTAATTCAGTTTCCATTATTTCAGAGTTCCTGGTGGGCACGAATGAGGGTGGCTATCAAGATTAATCTTTTTCAACTGTCCTACCACGTGTCATTCGTACATTGACTTAAAACGATTGTAATGGATACCGTTAGTGTGATGTAAATTTTGTGTTACGAAATAAAATATTTAATTTGAAATAATTAAGAGCGGGCGCAGTGTGTGGAAATAAAATTCGACAAGAAAGCGAATTTACGTTTCACGGTGAGCAACAAAACGTGTGCATCTCATTATTTGATTTTTAAATTCAGTTGTTGTTCAAAGTTTACGTAAAACGATACGATGTTTTTAACGTAGACTATATCATTGAAATCGGTCCACGGGTATACAGAATATATGGGAACTTGTTGTAACTATGACACAAGCAGTATCGTAAAATAGAAAACTTATATACTTATACTATAACACCCACGGTGGCCGCGGGGCTTAAGCGTTGGACTATCACGCCGTGGGTCTCAGGTTCGAATCCTGGGTCTGGCAAGTACACGTATTGTTTTTCAATTTGTGTGTGAGTCAGGGTATGGACCTAATAGGTTGAGCAAGTGGCTGACATCCATTTCTCGTATAAAACAAAATCTGTTAATACAAGCCTCTACTCTGTGGAGGCCTATATGGTCCTATTAGGATCGGACATGGTCGAAAAAAAATATATATATATATATACTTACTTACTTAATAAAATAGATTGAAACGTAAGCATGATGCTTAGAATAAAGTCTGTAATAATTAATGCTACATAAATATTAGACGTACATTTATGATTGCGTAAGAGAGACAAGGAAATAACCTAAAATATAATAATGAAAATATCATATTTTAATTGTAACCGTTAGTTGTCAGTGTGTGTTTACTTTTGGTGAGTGTACACGGCGCCTGAAGACGCCGAAAGGCGAAACCCGGGTCGCAAAAAACGACTTAAATGGAATAGTACAGAGCTTCAATCCATTAGAATTTAAATTCAAACTCCATCAAGTACCTGCAGTCGATAGTATTAATATGACTAAAACGACTTAAGTATTCTTAATGATGTATGTAGCTATTTGATCCTTAAATAAGCTACGTACGCCAATTGTATACCTTATAGGTACCCAATATTGATCTTACAATGGTAAATACGAGAATGTGAACACAACATATCATGTATGTACTGATACCGAGAAGAATGGGTGGAGAACTCACATGTATGCTGGCAGCATTCTTCACGAGTATCACCTTGATTGAGGGTTGTGTGGACATCAGGACATATAATTCAAGATAAAACACGTCTTTGATTTGACAATTTCCCTGCGCAGGGACGTTTAATTACATTAACTTTTCAGACATTGGTTGGATTACATCATTAATTACACTTGCACAGGATTCTTAGATTTAGCTAACGCACAGTCATTATATGGGAACACGTGTTTGAACACATTAGCCAAACTGGCGCGAACGTTTTATCGAGGACGCGACGCGTGGTTTTGAGGTGGTTATAGGGATTATTATTAACACAATAACGGGGAAAGAGATTCACTAATTTATCATATTGGGGCAAGCGTGGCTTTGCACTTCGCGTTGAGGGGGGGCCGGCCAGACCACGCTGAGCGCGTGGTCCTAGACACCTACCACTCTCCCGGGAGAATTTGTACTGACAGCCATTATCTACGACGGATCTATGGGTGATGAGACAGGAGGGAGGGGCAAAGGGATGAAACAAAATTACGGTAAATTTTTGTTTGTCTCTCGGCAAGTTACCATTTCCTAGTAGCTGGGCTTAGGTACTCGCCCTTTTTGCCGCTGTTGAAATGTGCCGTGATGATTTTATTTCGTAAATCAGGGGTGGTGAGCCCTAATTCGAAGGCGTTTGATTAGGTT
This sequence comes from Rhyacophila brunnea, assembly GCF_057557595.1. Lineage (NCBI taxonomy): Eukaryota > Metazoa > Arthropoda > Insecta > Trichoptera > Rhyacophilidae > Rhyacophila > Rhyacophila brunnea. The sequence goes on along the minus strand of NW_028232893.1, from coordinate 11,896,335 downwards.
GTGGATTTGTGATTTGAAACTGCGGGCCAGGGGTTTTTTCCGTCTGGTGACAGTACATATATTACAAAATAAAAAAAATACTTAATTAGGATTTTAAATACAAAACATAACACTATTGCTTCATTGCTCCGTGCTTCTGGGTCCGTTCCAACGCTCTGCTCTAAACTATCATACCTAATTACATAGTATATATTCAAAAATTATACAAAACATGTGACAATTGCATTCCACAATTGGAAAAACTTAAGTGATTTTTCTTGTGTTTTTTTTATTATTTGGGGATCCACAGTTTGACGATTTCAAACGACGATTTAAAATAGCGGTAAATCTCAACATATTTTATATCGAATAAGAATTACCACTCAACTAATTAAGGCCGGCGAACAGTGAAAGCTATCAATGCACTGTTGACTTCAATCATTACGTACCTACAATATTGTTTTGTTTATTAGATATATCTGTTACAGGAGAATGACGCGGGCGCTTTCGGCCGAGCCCGGTTACGAAATACCATCAACACGGACAGTGGTCGCCATACCGTAACAACAGGCAATGTTAAAATAAACAGATTACCGTAATGAAGTGCAATTAGATAGCGTAATAAAAAGAATTACTTTTTATATTATTTTTAATATAAATCAAAATGTTTCTGTTTGGCATAGTAATGCCTCTATAAAAAGGTAGGCATACCTACTGATCAAGCAATTTATGGGTATAAGCTGATGACCATTGAATTTAATTTTTAAGTTTAGGCATAATGTTTGATACCACATTCACGGTTATTTATTATTGTAATAGATTTTTGAAATGTCACCGCGTGTTCTACCTCCTTCCTTCCTAAAAGCTTTAAGCTCGTTGCTGGGGCTACACTTAGAGCGGCGTTCGCATTCATATACATAATAGTACACTTCAGTTTCAGTATGTTCTATTTCAGCCACGCAGCACCTCGGCATGTATGGAATCGACGACGGTCCTGAAGAAATAATCACATCTAATCAACCAATCACATTACTCCACATCTACCTCTGGTGGTTGCGAAACCATCAGAGGCTCTGTGAAACTAGAATCACCAAAGCTTCCTAGAGATAGCCACTTGATATGAAGGGGATAAAGGCCATAGCGCCTAGGTGCCCCAAACTTGCTTATATCCAAAACAACAACCAGTTTCAGTATATTGTTTATTATTTTTCATACTATACAAAACAAATCTCTTCGAATCATCACATATGCCCCATGATTTGTACGCAATACCACTCTTCATAGAGACTTGAACGTAGAGACCATTTTGGACCACATCTTGAAACTTAAAAAAAAATCTACAGTTCCATGATAGCAGACTTCCCAAACCATTCGATTAAAGATAATAACAATTACGATCCATCCATCCTCTCCGAATTTTTGAGACATAAAAAATATTACTCTTAAAACCTTAGTCTTATATATTTTTTTCCTACAATAGGAGAGAAAAGAGAGTCCATTTAGTTACTTCTACACCTGCAAAGATATAAAAATAACATATTTCACAGTGCAAAGGACAAAGTACTATACAACCAAGGCCTGAACAAAAACGATGCATGAGTGCGAGTGAGAAAGTATTCGGCACCCTTATAATCTCTGCGACACGCGCTAGAGTAAGATAAAAGGTCTACATATGTGTGAGCTAGTTTCCAAAAGTGTCGCTAGCAAATCGTGGTGAACATAAAGTCAGTGGTAAATATTTTTAGTTAATTAAGTAGAAAAGATGGGTCTGTGTGTTGTCTTAAAATGTGGTAGCCGTACTGATAAGCAAGACGATGGTATTATCTTTCATAGGTAAGTGGATACATGTTTGTGATAATTTATTTGTATATTATTATATATTTTAATATCAGTGACCTAGTGTTTCTTTAAAATAACTTAAATTATGGATATCTTTATCTAATCGTTGCATTTTGACCGCTTAAAAATACTGTATAACGTAAAAAAATAGAAAATTATATTTTAATTCTGAGCGTCTAGTGCGAGCACTTTGGGCGAGCACTAGCGAAATGGTCTATGGTCTCAAACATTTGTAGACGAATGCGTTCGCTCGCCCAAAAACCAAACGCAAGGCACGCGGCTTCATTTAGCAATGCAACGGGTGGCGTCTAGATGTATCTATAGTCTATGTATACAACCCTTATTTTTCCTAGTTATTTTTTTCTTTCTTTCCTCAGACCTATGTGGTAATAGCTATGAGCTCTTCGTTAATAACGCGAGTACAGATGACAAGGATAAAACACCGTTTAGCCTTGGTCCCTCATATTATACCTATATATTATAATATAATAGTACTTCATCACTTGACCAATATCAATGTCCTTTACAACGAATCCGACATGTCGGAGGAAAAAAGGATGACGAAAACGCAGTCACAACCCAAAAATATATTATGATTGTTATTTCCGTTTCCCTAACTGTCTTAGACCTTTATGGAATGGGAGTAACGCATTTTATTTACCACATAGATACACTGTTTTACGACATGTATTTCGCTCATATAGTGAACTTCATGAAGCATGACAACCTACCGAAATTTCTGTTGAAGTTTTGTAATGTATAAAGGAATTATTATCGTCATCATTGGTGGCGCAATAATCCGTAATAGGTATTGGCTTTCTCAAGATGTCTTCCCCAGTCCAGACAATTCTTCACAAACCATTTCATTCACTCATACATCTTGGGCGACTCCATCCAACCACCTCTTATAGGGTATACGGAAACTCATTCACCCAGAATGAGTTTGCATCAACTTTCCGGACTGTCAACCTATGTCCATTTGTTCAACAGCTCTTTTAAGTCAGAAAATGTTGATGGCTTGGGTTATGTTGGGTTCCCTCAATTTCTCGTAGACCTCGTGACGTTATTGCTGTGAATATCTTCTTTACATATTTCTAGAAAGCCATCAAATATTCATCAACCCTGATATTGAACGCTCGTCAAGTTTTTCCGATGTAAACCTGGCCACAGTCATTGCATACTAATTCATAGATGACGCTGTAATCTAACGGTCTATTTTTGACTTTGTTATTTGACAGTATATATAAAAAGCAGATTCTGTATAATCGTTGTAGTATTTTAAAATGTGTCAAGATGGGCAGAGAACTACAAGAGAGACGCAGAGAGACTGAACATGACCAACTGACGACAATGGAACATAATGGTCCGTAGCACCAGCTTAAATAAGTAAAAAAAAATATTTCAAAATACATACGCGGCAGATGTAAGATAGGTACCTCTATAGAAAGTTGTGCGGACATACCTGAAAAAAAAAGAAATAAATATTATGAATTAGGTATTGTGTACATAATTATTGAATCAATTGAAAATATCCGTTAGAGTAAAAGCCGATGTTTGTTGTAGTATAATAATTGTACAATTATTAATAAAATTATCAGTAAACATGCTTGTTATTTCTAATAAAGAAATAAACTACATAATAATATAATACTTGTTGAACACACGGTATTCACCACATAAAAAAATCTTTATTATGTAGAACCATTCCTGTTTGATCGACATCCATCATCAGGTTACATGTAAATTGTACGTAAAACATTTCACCGTGCCACAGTTCACCGTGAGCTTTTTAATCGGAAAGAGATGACCGTATTCTATACGGTGTCCAATTTTATTAGATTCAATATGAACATTTATTCAATTTCCATGCTGATTTTGGCAATATTCATGAATTCAACAATTAAAACCTAACCTAACCTAACAAATGATCCAGTATATCGGTTATTTTCAAATTTTGTTTGCTGCTGGCTTTCTGTAAAGTGTAAACCGACAAGAACCGTGTTATATTTAGACATGAATTTTATGTCAGTACTATACGACCCAAAGAGGTTGGACGGTCTTTAATGTCCGACCATATATTTCCAATACAACATTTCACGGTGAAGTGTGATAAGGCAAACTGCATACGTACAAGTTTCCGGACACGCCAAAACGACAAAACAAAACATTGTGGACCTAACAAATCTAAATTCAAGACGTACACAACATGAGATTTACATTATAAGTCAAATATTACCCTCACAAGAGAGAAGAGAATATAGAAAAAATATGTAATAACAATAATAATGATAATAACAACAAAAAAATTAAATAAAATCAAAACATGCTTTAGTATAATTTAATACAGAAATAATTACAAGATAAAAAGAACTTTTTACATACAACGTTTTAAATTTTCTGTTGAATCATATAAACTTGACTTGACTAGCTTAAAAGATCAAAAAAAATTGTACTTGATAGAAATAAAGCTGAAATGTCATTTTGACATGTCATATTGATACCATAGTAACGCACGTATATATTAATAATTTAGTTGCTAGGACCACAGACCCCTACAAACCAATAATGGTGTCGGAATAACTTTTCATACAAAACAGAATTAACTGAAAATGAATTCAATTCTACTTAAAGATGGCTAAAAGTATTTGAAATGCATTGGCATAGTGTTCTGATATATTCTAAAAGTTTCAAATGTCTAGCTAGTCGGGTAGTTAGTTAAAAATCGATTGCAAGATTTGTACCGGACAAAGAACTACCGGACAAATAAGAATACGACCTAAGAAAAACGCTGTAAAATACAGTTTCAAAAACAAAATGCAAAGTACAGCATTGAAAATGTATAATATGTCTTTAGGGAGCGCATTTCTCGGAGTGAATCTCTTTTGGTAAGACCTCATTGCGTCATGACTTGTTATCATAAGTATGACGTTAACAGCATGTTCTGGTGTCGTCAGGAGTTGGTTAGCCGCATGGATATTGGGAATAAAAAGTTTCGTATGAATACTCTCATTCTAGAAATGCCCAGTGTTTTCTAGTAATTTCCCTCTGCGAGTCCCAGTGAAAACTTGAGTATCGTAATAAATATTCGAGAGTATATACTTAACATAAAAGCAAAACAGCTGGCGTCCGGTAAAACGGAAATCCTAAGTGCAATAACAGACCATAGCGTATAATATAATATCTCATAGTAGGGAAAAAAACTAGTAGAACCCACCTAGACTGGTAACACTGAGAGAGAGAAACACTTTCTCTGGCGCTGTGAGGAAATACAATATAATTCTCGTGCGCATGCGTTATAGATGTTATGTCGTATTTAGTTAAGTTTAACGGTGGTTAAGGTAAGGCCAAGATCAGAAAGTGAGAGGTAGGGCCGGGGACAACTGTTAAAGTAAAACAATGTAGGCAAGATGTGTGATTAATAGTAAAACGACAAACTTGTTCCGTGATGCAAACTGTTATAGTTATGCATTGTAAAGTTTGAATAAGTACTTTGTTATTATTTGAAGCATTTTTCCCTACTATCACGTGGTATAGTTTCCAATCCCGACATTCTAGAAAATTTGAATTTATTTCACCCGTCAATTACATGCGTGGTCACAGCCATGACCTATTTTGGGTGAAAGCTGTTTCCTCATGTCAGGTTCACCAGGCACCATTAGCAAGGGCTGTAATGCTGGCCAATGCACTCCCTAGAGATGTTGATATTTTTAGCGATGCATTATATATTCTGTTTTTAAAATTCTATTTTATTGTTTAGTTTGTATTTTTTTTGAACTATTGTTGTTTTTTTATTTTATTTCTTTTCTATAAAACTATTTTTTGCCTTGTTTTTTCTCTAACTGATTACTTCTAGGTACTTTTTATTCTAAATGTCATGAATTTATAATTTGTTCTGTACTCAACGTGTCTTTTTCAAATAAATAAATAAATAAGTATATCCGATCCTAATTTGATCGTATGGGCCTCCACAGAGTGGAGGTTTGTATTAAAAGATTTTGTTTTTACGAGAAATGGATGTCAGCCACTTGCTCAACCCATTACAGTCATACTCTCACTCATACACAAATTGAAAAACTATAATTATGTACTTGTCAGACCCAGGATTTGAACCTGGGACCCGTGACGCTATAGGCCTATGTAATATATACAGCGGGTATAATAATATTCGTATTATGAAGCCGGGTACTCATTAACGAGCCGTAACTGTGACAGTTGCAGATACAGTAACTAGTATATACGCCAAATTGTAGTGACACACTCGTTTCTCGCCGCAAATATTGAAAATACTTTGATAACGTAGTACATATTATTTACATCTTCGGAAACTTATATTTACTCCCCGTGTAGTACTTACTCTGATATAAATATAGATAATTCGGTTTAATGTATTTTTTTAGAAAATAAATATTGGTATATTACCATCGATTGATGATCGCCTGACAGACTTTCAAGACAAAAGTGCTGATGGCCTGTTTAGATATGCGAAAAAGATACTGCAACTTCTAATGGATTTAAGTTTTGTACTATTCCATTTGAGTTGTTTTTTCCGACCCGAGTTTCGCTTTCAGGCACTATAATATAGGGCAAGTGAGTTAAGAATAGACACACATATAGAAAACTTGAAAATAAATGACAGCGATGATTATGATTTTCAGAACAGAACAGTGAATCAGATGAGTTGTCATAGTAATGCGCAATTTATATTGTAAGTAATTTTAACGATTTACCACGTGTAATACGGGCTGCCGTTTTCGTAACTGGTCGAAATCTTGCGAACCCACCCGAACTTCAAAAATTTCATGCTTATGTTGTATAGTTATACATATTAATTCGTACGTCATGTTTCAACTCTAACCGAACATTGCAGATACGGCAGCTCGCCATCGGTTACAATGCAGACCAATGACGTCGCGTCAACATCTATAGTTGGTTACAGTATCTAGAACAGTTACAGTTACGACTCGCTAATGAGTACCCGGTTTAACGTGACTGTGGATCCAATTAATAGTTCCGAATGGGTGTGAAACATGGAGCCTTACGGATAAACAAGAACCAAGAATCCAAATAACCGGTTAAAGAAAATTTAAGCCAAATATAGTTATTAACTTGAGGACGTGTGGACTTAACTGCGGCAATCACGCTGTTAAATGCGATGGTTCTAAAACCCTCCATAAGGTTTATGCAAGAACCCCAATAGGCAATAATTGATGACAGAGGATTGTGATATAAAATTTGCAGTATACTTATACTATATCTTTTTTTTTAATTCTCTGTGACGCTCGAGAAGGAGATAGAGAGGCTGATTGTGGCGATTTTAGAAGAGGAGATTAGTATAGTGATACCGGTAATATAGTCGTAAGTAATGAATGGTTGGTATCACCAATTAAAGTAGGTACCTACGTAATCGAATATATGAGTCGTTTACATAATTGTACCGAGGCTTTGAATGCGACAAGCACATATCATTATGTCTCTTATCTTCTGAATGAAAGTTTTCTTGAATTCATAATTACACTGGGGAAGAGTACGTGTACCGCCCCAATCAAGTGGAATAATTTAAGGTACTGTTTTACCGCCTGTCGTGAATATTCGGTTGTGATTTGTATATAGCAGGTGCTTGAAAACAGATTTAAGAAAATAATAATAAAAAAAGAATCTTGAATTGACCTGCCGTCATTAATCTTTAGTGACATTAAGAGCCGAGCCACACCGTGCGACTCTGGTCTCGAGACCAGTCGCCGAGACCAGACTGATGAATGCAGTGATATGGACCATGCCACACCTGGTCGCCCAGTAGTCGCGCAAGCAATAAAGTCGGGCGATCAGTAAAATCTCGTTCTTGCGCTCGGTCTGGTCTCTTTGGTCTCTCTGGTCGGGCGACCGGTAGCGATGTATGAAAACATATAGCTATTGTATTGAGTGCTGCCAGTGCTGCCACACTCCACCAGCGTTGCCATGTCTACTGAAATTTCAGTAGATCTACTGATATTTTTGGCAATATACTGAATCTACTGATATTTTCTGAAATCTACTGATATTTCTCCATTTCACAAAATTCCCACCAGCCGGGAAAAAAATGAGCCATCTTTGAAAACTTGGGAACTTCAAAATTTTTCTCCTAAAAAAACGAGCCGACCATGAAAAATAGGGAACCTGCGGCCCGCGGCGAATTTTTTTTCCTAAAACAGAAATCTACTGATATTTTGTCGAATCTACTGAATTTTTTTTTACACATTCTACTGAAATTTAAAATTTTGACTTGGCAACACTGCACTCCACGATCAGTCGCGAAAAGCCACGCCTCGGAGAGAACGTATTTTTTGCATACATTCATTATTATTTTTATTATTGGCTGCTAGGGATTCCAATCCCGGGATCCCGAATCCCGGGATCCCAGGATCCCGAGCTATTTTCGATACCTATGAATCCCGGGATCGATAAACATAATCCCGGGATTTCGGGATCGATTTTTTTTATCAATTTTATGGAGAATAAAATAAAAGCGAAAATAAAACAGAAAAAATACTTTTAATAAAAAAATAACTACATTAGAAATAAACTGAGTTTGAATGAAGTTTGATTTATACCCACGTGTAGGTTGCGGATTCATTTTATTTTTTCACATGAATTATTAAAAATGAGAAAGATTGGAAAAAAACAATGCTTCGCACTTTTAACAAAGTAATTCCACCATGATATCATACGTTTTACGGCAGTTTCATATTTGGCTGACTAATTAGATTTTGCAGGTTGAGCAAGTGGCTGACAGCCATTTCTCGTAAAAAAAAAAACAAAATCTGATAATACAAACCTCTACTCTGTGGAGGCCCATATGATCCTATTAGGATCGGACATGGTCGAAAAATTAGATTTATGATGCGGAAAGGCCATAAGTACGCCATGATTATTTGCTTTACTATTTTAAGTCTCGCTAATCCATTCATTATGTCTTTACTATCAGAAACAGCAATCTCATATTAAATTCACATTATTATTTATATTACAATATTATACTCCATTAAACTTGTGTATTTCCAAGATTGAATGTATACAATATTAACAATAAATGTCTTAAATAGTATAAATTATACTAGATTTATTTTTGACCGATTTTATCAATGTTATTTGTAAATATAAACATTTTATATTAACAATGGAAAAAAATGCCAATTGTCAAATTGTAGTCCCGAAATCCCGGGATCAGAATTTTGGCTCGGGATTGGATTCCCTATTGGCTGCCTCTCTTGTCGCCGGCAAGTCGCCCGAGTAAATCGCCCGAGGAGACCAGTCGCGCGACTGGTCTCGAGACCATAGTCGCCCAGTGTGGCCCGGCTCTAAGTGTCCTCTGCGCCTGCGTACTGAAACTCTGCCGGAACATAGGAGACAGGAGTTGAAAGTCATGAATATGAGGGATCGGAATTATTCCGTCCTCCATAGGACGCAGCAAACTTTTCAAAAACTTCAAAGAAAACAATTCCTTTGATTATGAGCTGAGTACAACAGTGGCGAGGAGTGGTAGTAGGCTGTTGAGATTCAACATAAATAAAATATGGACACTATACGTTGTCACTCATACTTATTCGTTTTAATTGAACTACGAATACAATTTACAGATGATGCTAGTTAGTTTTGGAAATTCAATTAAACCCTGCCTACTCAAAACAATAACAGTTTTGGTATGCTATGGGCGATCTGACAAAAATAGTGCAGACTTTTCAGTCATACTTATTTTTTTTCGTTGAATTAAGAATAAATATTACAGATGGAGTTGGTTAGTTTTTTAAAATTCATTAAGCCATGTCTATTCCCAACCATAATTGATAAAAAAAATATTATTATATCTACAAAATATCTAAAATTGTGTATGATTTGTTTAATGGGATAATTTTTGATATTTATAAGTAATCGAATATTTTTTGACTATTATTTACTATGGCATGGATTGGACAGGGTTTAATTGAAAACTAACAATCACTTTCTACAGTAGTCTTAGCTCAATGAAAACAAATACGTTCGACTGACAAAGTTTAATATGCATTATTTATGTCGAATCTTAACAGCCTACCTCCACCCTTCGCCACAGGAGTACAATGTTATTTTAGAAGTGTAGAAAATTTGTGTGCATACACTGAATACAAAAGGAATGTAATATGGCTTACGCTATCAGGTGCAGTATAACAGGGTACGGATCTCTAGTGTGGAAAAATATTGGATAAACTTCAACAACTTAGGAGAAACATTAAAAGGTAATTAAAAGCGGGCAACACGCCTTTTAACGGCCCACATGCTCAGCGTACGTCAAAATGGAGCTTTTATGCTATTTTCAAAGCATGATCCTGGACTTTCCTTAAACGTTGTACATAATCTATTTACATAATTTTGAAGCCTTATTATCCTTTATATTTATTTTAAACATTTGATGACTGCATAAAGTATTTTTATTACATAAAATAGAATTCTTTTAAACCTCTCACTCTAATGTTTTAGAATATAGTCATATTTCAATACGTCCATGTGAATTGGTGTTAAGATTTTTTATATTTATTAATTTTTAAAAGCATTTATATTAATTTATATCGACATTATTATAGTGAAATTTTTAAAAGAAAAAATTATATTGACAATCTCTGTGATACCAAATTTGACAAGAATTAGGCATTTTATTATTAAAAAAATGGGCAAGATTTACACATTCAAAGATACTTTTGAAGATACTGATTATAAGCTATTTCTTTGACCATTCAAATGTGATAAACACTCTACGAATAATGTTTGCTTTATAATAATTATTGACCTAAGAATAAGGTAGTATTTTTTGAAATACGCTATTTCTATTGGCATTTCCCAGTGGCTAAGCTACAACATACGGCAGTAGTCATAAATTGACAAACAATAAAATACATGATCTACAACGTTTAAGGAATGTCCAGGATCATGCTTTGAAAATAGCATAAAAGCTCCATTCTGACGTACGCTGAGCATGTCCCCCCCCTTAAGCAATGTGAATCTTTCGACCGATCAATATAATATTATCATAACTTCATAACATAACTCATTCAGAACAACACGCACCAGATGTCATAAAATAAAATATACATTAGACACTGAAGTAATTATAAACATTAAAAAGATGTAAAAATTAACAACACAACACAACGCAACAAATTCATACGCGCGTGAATTATGTTTTGATACTATCTTTGCTTACACTTTCCGGAAAATCAAATTAACCTTTTCACGGCGGCAGTTACTGTAAACACTGCGTGGAAACTAAGTGTAATAATTGATGATTAAAACGTAGTTTTCATCATGACGTGTGAGCTGTAGCCGTGTATACAGACTTATAAAAATTACGTACTATGAATATGTATTGGAATTTTCGAAAACGGTAGAAGGGATTGTGTGTATTAATACCAAATCTAACCGATAAAATTCCTGAATTTCTTACCCGGAAACCTAAACATTAATAATCAAAATCAAAATATCTATAAAATATAATTTTATTTAAATGTATTCCGGCCACGTCCAATGATACGCAGTTTTCTTTACGCGCTTATTGCGTCAAGAGAAAACAATTAATATACGAGTACCACTAGAGCGCAACGGGTCCGGAAACTTGTACGTATGCAGTTTGCTGTATCATACTTCACCGAGAAATGTTGTTTCGGAAATATATGGCCGTATATTAAAGACTGTCCAACCTCTTTGGGTCGTATAGTACTGACATAAAATTCATGTCTAAATAAAACATGGTTCTTGTCGGTTTATAGGAAGCCAGCGGCAAACAAATTTTGAAAATAGCCGATATACTGGATTACCTATTTGCTAGGTTAGGATAGGTTTTCATTCTTGAATTCATTATTTTCCAAAATTAACTATGAAAATTGAATTAATATTCATATCGAATGTAATAAAATTGGAGACCGTATAGTATACGGTCATTTCTTTCCGATAAGAAAGCTCACGGCGAACTCTGCCACGGTGAAATGTTTTACGTACAATTTACATGTAGCCAGAGCGCGATGCAGAGATGTTAACCTAACCTAACTTAACTTTAAGAGGCCAATCTCGGCGACCTAAGTTCATTATAGTGGAAGAGAGAAACAACATGTGACGTGTTCTTGTTAGAACGGGTGATTAACGTCGACAACTCTGCGTTACGAGCTTAATATTTAGCGGTAATCTTAGACGAAGCTGTTTGAAAACATTTTAGAAATCTACCCTCATCCCCACCCCACGCCCCAAAAAGAAATGGATTATATTATTTAAAAATAAAAAGGAAAGCCTGTTGTAAACACACCCCAAAGCATTAAGCCGCCTCTACCTAGATAACATAATGTAACCATAGTAACTATTTTTCAAAGGTTTACCATAATAAATTATACGTCCTTTACAAATACCACCCTTCGTATTATTGTGTAAATAATAATAAATCGAACTATGTGGAGAGTTATCGAATATTATTCACGTTCTGTTTTATTCACTTTAACTGCTAAACTGCAAGGAGTTATCAGTATATATCATTAATTTTTACTATCCTAAAATATGAAGAACACTGATATCGTTTCTGCTTCTTTCTTTTCTTAACACTACAACAGGACATAAGCCCCAATTACAGCAGGAGTAGTTTCAGTGAGACAATCATGAAAACACCCAGGAATTGACAGTCACATACATGTATTCAAACTTCACTAGGAATCAACGCCGGAGACCTTCAACGACAATCTAGTGCCTTACGCATTGGACTACTATGGCCGATCTGAATCAAAACACATTTAATAAGAACACATTACTCTATAAAGGAAACAGAAATACACATACATACAACTATAATGATTTTTTTTAAATTGGGGGTTAGTGTTCTCACGAAAACAACTATTCAATAAATATAAGTTAATAGATCTTCTTCTTATTGTGCCATCCCCTAGCGGAGGTCGGCCACCATCAAGGCGATCTTATCTTTGTCATCTGCTACCCGGAACAGTTCAGTGGAACTGCACTCGTACCAATCACGGAGGTTCTTAAGCCACGAAATGCGGCGCCGTCCTCTACTACGCTTCCCATTGATCTTTCCTTGAATGACAAGTTGGGGAATGTCGTTTTTTTGTCCTCTCATAATGTGGCCGAGGTACTGTAGTTTCCTGGTTTTGATACTACGTAGAACTTCTCGGTCCTTCCCCATTCGATTGAGAACTTCAACATTTGTCACCCGGTTAGTCCAAGGAAATTTGAGGATGCGTCTATACAGCTACATCTCGAAAGCTTCAAGTCTCCGTGACATCTCTTGGTTTAGCGTCCATACTTCCATACCATAGAAAAGAATTGAGAGAACACAGTTAATAGATCAACTATTGCAAATACAACAATATATTTGATTAGTTTAATATCACTTTCAAATAGGTAATAGTTTTTTAAAATTACCTACGTAGGTACTTACTGATTCTGTAAGTAGTGTATTCTATCATGACGTTTTATATTAAATTTAACGACATAGGCAGGTAGCAGAAAGCCAATTATCTACCTGTATCGTCGATAGAATCAATATAGTGCTATCTCGATACGTGATATAATGATAACGCATATAAATGAGATTTTCTAATAATTATAAAATTAAATTAAACCATATAGTTCGAGGAATATAAAAATATTGCACTTTTTAATGGCTTGTAATAGCAGTGAGTTAAATCAGAAGTTATAAACGAAGATGTCATATATTAATGTAAGCATATTATTTTTTCCAGTCATTAAGTCCAGATAGCTGGCAATAATTTATATATTTTAGGCGAAGTTTACGTTAATTGCTACAATCGCATCTGAGGACCCGTGAACAATGAAGCAATATCGAAAGTCCGATGCAATGATAAACAGATGTAGTATATCTACCTCGCTGACCTGTTAAAACCGGGGAACTCAGAAATAATGGGAACTGAAATACCTAATGGGTAAGGAGAAGCAAGCAACCGTCTCGAGTAAGGAATAATACGGGATAAATTTTAACACGTGTCAAGAAAACATCATACATCGAATACTGACAACTGCTCTCGGTTTATGCATTGACGCTCATTTAATATTGGTGTATTACACACATTATATATATTATATATTACGCACGTCTATAATACGTGGTTCATTTTCGTAAGACACTCACACATTCAAAACCCTGCGTCAAAATGTACTGTATTGGTATATACTATATAGCCTATCGGAATTCTATTTATTGGTTTGAACACGAAATAAATATTTATTTTTTTATTTGCAAGTCTCTGAATAATTCGACTTATCTAAATAACAAAATAACATACAACTTACTCAAAAAGTAATAATATAAAGAGAATGGGTATTGTTCGGCAAAGTGAAGCCGTGTTTCTTGCGTATAACGCACAGTAGAACCTCAATTTTATTATAATTAGCTTAACTATGAAACGTTATACCATCATGCTGCTACTCAGTATGGCTACCAAATTTAAACACAACATAGTTATTAATTAACTATTTTTTTTATTCAACGAATAATTCACAAAATTTAAGAATGTACCATTCTAATTATTGAACATACATTGAACAAAGTTAACAATATTTTCTACGAAATTACACTTACTTTATATTTAACACAAAAACAATAAATTTTAGCAACACGTTCTCGCAGTTTTTAAATTAATGTAGTCATTCAAATCAATATTTACCTGCGACGCGTACAAAAAATATTTAATTCAGCCGTGGAAATTCTACCTTACTCTAACGCATATTATTATAAGCGTGACAAATGCTTTCTCACTCGAACTTATGGTTTGTTTTTATTCAGGCCTTGATACAACTGGTCTATTGTGTAGTAACCGTACGAAGCAGGTTTTTTCAACAAAACAATCCTCTTTAGTGCTTCAGCAAAACTCGGCTACAAATTGCAGTCCTCAGTTCCCAATGAATACGACAAAATATTCATCAGAATCACCACCGTCTAGCGCTACAAAAAAATTTCCAAGGTTATTAAAGGCGGTTTCATAGTCCCTGACCGAATTAAAATTAGCAATACTCGATGCGGGTTGGAGAATAGTTTTCAATAAGGCATATTCTCTCAGCCGGCACAATTTTCATTTGACTAGCATCAAGTAGAGTAGTTTGCGTGCCAAGTCCTTAAAGAAACCTCGATAGTAAATGCGAGATATCCATAAAGGAATCTAGGGGAAAAAACTATGTCCTGTGTCGTATCTAATTTACCCTAATTTATCGACCCTTTAACAGGTAGATTAGTTAAATGTGCAATACAGCAGTGTCTCAAGAAAAATCTACAAAAACAATTACGTACATACTTACCTTTCACTGAGTAGCAATAAATAATTGTATTGCCAAACACCTGTTGTAAATGAATTAATTAAAACGTAACTGAGTAAAAAAAAATAACAAAATTACTACAAGAGTGACTTAAATTAAAAACGTGCGAAGATTTTTTAAATGTCAGTGAACTTGTTTGATTAACGATAGCTTTAATTGAACATGAAAAAAGTCGAAGTTTGCACTCTCACTGGAAGGTGTAATATACCCACACATTTTTTTAGTATGGTTGGATTGGTAGGTGGAGAAAAAATAACATACCGTTGAGTTGACGCATTGTAAAGTGGCGTCATTTTGTTTATAATTGATCTTTCTTTAGCGGCATTTTTTGACTTTATGTATGAATGATTACGATTATTTGATTATTTCCTTTTCCTTCTCTTGGCGTCGAATTATATCGAAGGCTCTGTACTAAAAGTCTTCTGGGAATGTCCGAGAGGGAAGAGATGCCCAAGTCGGTCCAACCAGCTGTTAGGTTCATCGGGTCGTCCGATCTGTTCGCCACAAAGGTCAATTATCATGCTTTTAGATCAATTTTAAATAATTTTTTTTTGTTAACTTTCTGTGCCTTTTCTCTCCCCCGAGCATATTTCAAAAAGTAAACTCAGTCAAAGCTCACTTGAGAGCGTGGCGACCACAGTATTTGGGTAACTGCTCTTGCGATATTCCCAGTCATAAAACATTGATGCTTCACATCGAAACGTGGGGTCCCGTGTAACGCCTGATTAAGAACGGGTGTGGTTTGGTGGGCCATTAACTTCAATATACTAAAATTCAATACATGTCTCTGTCACGGTCGAATCTTACTAGTTTACCTACGATTAAGACATTTAGCGACATACACTGATGTTGTACAGTAGGAGTAAATGTTACTAGGTACATCTCTGCTGCCCCCTCCCCCCCTTCCAACAAATATGGCCGAATTATGCAAGTTTCCTAAATAATAGTGTCTTGTGTCTAATCTACGAGATTGATTCTGTCTAGTTAAATAATAAATAAAATAAACTACGCCACTTGTTATGCGAAAGTAAAAAAGCTAGATTATCCCAGAGCATTCTTTCTTTCAATCATTACTTGTAAGTAGGGATTCCAATCCCGGGAACCCCAGCTATTTTCGATACCTATAAATCCCGGGATTGATAAACATAATGCCGAAACTTTCGGGATTGATTTTTTTATCAATTTTTATGGAAAATAAAATAAAAACGAAAATATAACAGAAAAAATACTTTTAATAACAAATAACTATATTAGAAATAAACTGAGTTTGAATGAAGTTTGATTTATACACATGTGTAAGTTGCCGATTCATTTTATTTTTTCACATAAATTAATAAGAATGAGAAAGAGTGGAAAAAACACGACAGTTTCATATTGCGCTGACTAATTAGATTTATGAAGCGGAAATGCCATAAGTACACGATGTTTTGCTTTACTATTTTAAATCTCGCTAACCTATTCGTTAAGTCTTTACTATCAGAAACAGCAATCTCATATTAAATTCACATTGTTATTTATATTACAATATTATTTACTCCATTAAACTTATGTATTTCCAAGATTGAACGTATACAATAATATTAACAATAAATGTCTCAAATAGTATAAATTATACTAGATTTATTTTTGGCTGATTTTATCAATGTTATTTGTAAATATAAAAATTTTATATTAACAATGGAAAAAAAATGACATCCCGGGATTCCCGGGAATCCCGAAATCCCGGGATCACAATTTTGGCTCGGGATTGAATTCCCTACTTGTAAGTCACGAACGTTCAGCTATAGTTTTTGAAAATTATTAATCATAATGTCATTCTAAAGACGGATTTACAGCCCAAAAGAGCTGGCAACATACATAATTCAAATATCGTATAATTAACGAATAACTTAGTTTTTTAAAAAATCATTATACCTAACGGAGTTCTGTCGCGTAAACACAATTTCTACTTATAGATGTGTGTACTTAATATGAAGGCTCCGGTTTTAATATTATTATGGTATTATTGGACGGATAATTTATGTACCTATTGTTATATTAGTTCTGTCGCTTTGGATTTTGTTTGATAAATATTTTTTTTATAAAAAAATGTATTCAATTGAAAATGTCCCTCTGAGGCAGACGAAACCGGTCCTAATTTATGGATTAAAAATGGAATAAGTACTACAAAAAATTGCGTTTCATTAAATTAAAACAACAATAAAACGATTTATTTTTAAAAGCATCCTCATCTCAGAAATCATCTCACGCACAGTTACTTAAAACGTGCGTAGTTTTTTCGATGTCAGTGAACTTATTTGATTAACGATAGTTTTAATTGAACACGAAAAAACGCGAATCAAACCAACGGAACGTGTAAATTAGCAATGCCTTTATTGTTTCTGTACAAGTTGAAGGCAAAATGTATTAGCGCTTTCGGCCAAGTCATCCATTATAATACTCCGAGATGAAAATGAAGATTATGGAAGTGTAAATATAATATTATTACGTCGAGTGGAGATACTTAGAGACGTGAAAGCGGATGTAAATACATTATATTACCAGCGGAAGTGCATTAATCATATTATTATACTGTGATAACTGATGAATGAACGTGGATCTTGAAGGAAAAGTAATATAATAAAACTAAGGGGCTTATGCATAGAATGTTGACGTTATTTAAGAATAACCAACGAATTATAGCAATCATACTACTCAGCATTAAATTAGTGACACACTTTATTATGTAGGTTTTGTTGGTAAAACAAAATAATACAGCAACAATAATTAACAGCGTTTCCTCAATCATAACTAAATCAGTAGGGTCTGTTGGTAATTACGACAACATCTCTTGTGATATATGCATTGCATTAGTATACATAAAGACAATCTATGAATCATCACTCAATTCATCGAGTCCGTCACGAGACGTACTACTATTGTCACGAATTCTACATACGAATTAAGTTTCTCAGTTCATTAATAGAATTAATCTCTTGATCATCTCAATCATACCAGTATATCATTATCTGCGATTATAATCTCACGATATCATCCTTATTATTGTATGCAGTGTATTCTTGTATCAACCAATAAACTCTCATATCAACAAACAAGCTCCAACAACCTTCTATCTCCTCCACCTCAATGGTATTCCAGCGATTCAAAGTGTCGCTAAATACCATCCACGTGGTGTAATACAGCAAACTATGAGATACTGATATGCCGCGGCGAAGGGTAGAGTTGCCACTTCTTAACTGTGCACCCCGGCTCTAGGATGACAATGATGGAATATATTTTTTACTACTATATATTTATTTATTACTACATAATATATTAATACAAGTGAATATCATTTGATCTAATTGTATGCGAAGTAATCAGGCAGAGAGGCATATCAGTGTAGAAAAGTGCAAAGTTATACTCTACGTGTTGAAGGAGGGTGCCGGACGAAATTACGAAGTCCAAAATCCCGAAAGCCGCAATCCCGAAAATAGGTTTTTTCGTATCCGTTTTAAATACAAAAAAACCTTCAATACAGTGTCAAATTTCATAGGCAACTTAGGCTCGTTTCAGACAGGACACAGGTGTCGCACTCGATATAATATAGAAGGCCTTTATATTCGAATAAACGGGCATTTGCAATATGTTTATGAACGCCCCAGAGCTAATGAGTCAAACGCATAATTTCGCGTTATAAATTAGAACACAAAACTGGCTGCGGTAATAAAAATAAGTGTATCGGCGGCTATGTACAACGAAATTGCTTCGCGTGTTGATATATTCCACCTACGTGAGGATGAGTAGGTATAGGTGGACGTTGTTTTATAAATTCTTAAAATAGGGTCTGCTTAACTCATCTGTTGTACTTCCTTGTACCTATCTTATTTATATTTATATTATATATATATATTTATTTATACTGTTTTATATTTCATTGTTTATAAATGTCATGTTGTGAACGTCTTAAACTTGTAATTTGTAATGTCAACAATAGGTTTAAAAAATAAATTGAAATTGAAATTGAATTGAAAATTGAGAATGTAGCGGCCGACGGAAAAGTGTACCGGACACGCGTTGACAGCACTGGGGCGTTCGTAGACATAATACAATGGACCCTTTATTCGAATACAAAGGCCCCCTTATTATATACGAGCGCGACACCGGTGTCCCGTCTGAAACGGGCCTTAAAAATGGTTATCTGGTTTCTTACCTAATTATCTTTCAAACGATTCTTCACCTCAACACAGAGTCAAGTAGCATCGAACATCGCTCAATAAGATTTATATTAAAAGATGAGCCTTATATAGGTCAGAAACAAGATTTCAATTATTTGAAAACAATATTTACATTACGACTACGCGTAGATTCTTCTTCTTCTTTCGACCATGTCCGATCCTAATAGGATCATATGGGCCTCCACAGTGTGGAGGTTTGTATTAACAAGTTTTGTTTTTACGAGAAATGGATGTCAGCCACTTGCTCGACCTATTAGGTCCATACTCTGACTCATACACAAATTGAAAAACAATATGTGTACTTGCCAGACCCAGGATTCGAACCTGGGACCCTGACACGTAGAACCTGACACATATATATTAGGGTAGACATCTAGATATAGAAATAACAATACAGAATCCTTTACTCATCAGTAATTAAATAAATAATATATTATTGTCAGTTCTCAATGATATTTTTTTTACAGCGCGTATCAACTTAATATAATTTTAAGAAATATGTGAATAATTATTAATAGTGTTAATAGAGAATAAAATAATGTAGATTTTTTTTAAATGTGTCTACCAATCAGTAATTGAATCGTATTAATTCGACACCGCTGTTCTATAGATACCATAACATTTAAATATGCATAATATTATTACAATATAGAATGTGCACTGTTTTGTAGAAGGATA
Source organism: Rhyacophila brunnea (assembly GCF_057557595.1). Classification (NCBI taxonomy): domain Eukaryota; kingdom Metazoa; phylum Arthropoda; class Insecta; order Trichoptera; family Rhyacophilidae; genus Rhyacophila; species Rhyacophila brunnea. The sequence continues at coordinate 11,876,293 of NW_028232893.1, read as the reverse complement.
TTTCAATACAACTGTACAAGACCGGCTGTGGTTGCATTTGTATTAACTGAAACTGGTAATGGAAGGTAAAAGTGGACTTTAGAATCTAGACGATTCGAGCACGTCCGAGTTGCAATGCATATTTGCTTCGGAACTACGATCGCAAAATAGTAAAAGATTACGCGCTAACATAACAGACCTTCCATAACATAGAAGTCATGATAGTAAACTTACAATATTTGACATAGGAATGACTTAGGTTATTTTTCAGATAGTACTTTCTCCGTGTTACGATTTTCAGTTTTTCATGGGGTTACTTTCTATTATCTAACTAACAATCTCATATTTTGATTGACGCAATTTTTTTAAGACACGCCGAACACGCTTCTGTCAAAAATTGATGAAGTTAGGACCAAGAGCTAATTGTTAGAGTATGCTCATATATTTTTTACAAGGTTACACTTCATTAATCCAGATTAAACATAAACTTTGTTTAAGGTGATGTCTCTAGGTAAATTGTTATCGAAAAATAGCTAGAAAAGTTTATTAATCGGTAAATATATATTCAAAAGTAATGAGAAAAATAAAATAAAAAATTAAGATGTATCGTGGAGTTCTATATACCAAATATACGTGTCAAATTCGGTACATTTCTATCGGGTGGTAAGAATGAATGACATAAGATTTATTATCAAAATTACGATAAAAATGTACGTAAATCTATTACCTAGGGAAACGCTAAACGTTAATTGGAATTTATTATATCCTTATATATTTTTTTTCAAATTTAAAAAACATCGATTTAGAGGTTAGAAAGCATGCAATTAAAATCGAAACATCTCGGTTCAGACTTAATTTATCGCAAAAAACGCTTAGCGTTTCTATTAAAAATATTATTTAATAATTTTTAGGCTAGTTATTTAAATTTAATCTTGTATTTTTGTATATTAACGAATCGATTGTAAATAAAATGAATATTTGACAAGACTTTATCGACATATGCTGCTAACGCGGAAATAAATCGAACTATTTTTGAAACAGTACTTGCATAGATTAAAAAATACATAGACACACACATACATTGAAAATAAAGGTTCGCCAGGTACGAAGACAAAAACTGTGTTAATTCTGCTGTCAATAATTTTTGTTTGCGATATTGGAGCATATGTCAATGGACTACATATATCAACCTCCACTTTCTGAAATAGTGGTGTGTAATTATTTCAGATATTTATTACTGTTTTGACGTACCTACCTTTTATAAAGCGATTTTAAAATAAATATAGTTTCATAATAATATAAAGAAAGCATACGAGCGAAAATGCCTAAGATACTTCTGACACACATCAAATTTAATCATTGTCTAGTAAATGTACAATTTATCCATATTTATGTTAAGTGTTTAAAATGTTATAAGTAAAAAAAAATCGTCTATTCACGTGGTAGTCGCGAAAATTATGAACAATATACAATGTTAAAAATAATAAGAATTGTTAAAATTTCTAGTCACAATATTATTCAAAGACAAATTAACCCGATCAAAACAGCCTCGACAAACTTCCACTTCACTAACTTTTGTTCTATATGTTTATCCTGGATACAGCGGCAAACACATTTTGAAAATAGCCGATATACTGGATTATTTGTTGGCCTTAAAATTATTATCTACGTGCCTATATAACTGTATGCCGTCCTGTCAAAAAGTGGAGGTTGATAATTTAGTATGTAGAAAATAGAAGTTATTATTAGTCTTCATAAAATAAAGGGTAAACAATTCAGTGAATGAACACATAAGAGGTGAATTTGAAAATAAATTAAATAAAAAACGATTAAATGAACTAAGAAAATTATAACAATAGGTAGGTACAATAAATTGTGTATAACCGTGGTATTACTAATTTTATGCCGTGATGCTTTGATAGTTGAACTTTTCATAATATTTGGATCACTATTTAGTTGCTCATTTATCTGCTACATCATAAAGTCGTAAATATTGTTTTTTTATGAAGCAATCATAAATACAAAAAATTAAGATCTACTTTTCAATCATAGTAGATACCTAGGAATATGGTATAGGTGTTGATAATTTTTAATTATTTATTCGAGATCTTCAGGGAATTACAAAAGTCCACACCTAGAAACCACTGGGCCAATAAGGTTTCTTTTTATATCTCCAAATCCATTTCACTTACACATTTATAGGTAAAATAAATAAAACTATCTTTTATTTTATCTTGCACTGTTCTTTAAAATCGACATTAGATTTTTTCAAAGAAATAACGTTCTGTCTTTTTCTTAGAATATTATGTAATCAGTGGTGCACTTACTTCAAATTCTAAATTTTTTTCTTACGTTTTACAATTTTTTTTTTAATTTGTCACTTATTTTGTCCTTGGGTTTGCTTATCAAGATTTGTTCGCATGTTTATTTACGTTTTTTCTTACCTCCAACTTCTTTTTTATTCAATTCGTTGCGTGTCTTACTTTATTCTTATCTCAGATATAGTTAGTTAGTTAATACAAATCGTCCACTCTGTGGAGGCCCATATGAACCCATTAGGATCGGACATGGTTGAAACGAAATGAATTGGGATGTCTATATAATATCGACATTGTCATAATTATAACTACAGTCGAACTCGGTTATTACAATCTCGGACATAGCGAGATCTCGGATGTAATGAGGAAACAGTCGTTGACATTTGGTATATGATTTTCTCCGTACATTTTTATTCACTGTTATAACGAGATACTTATCGGATATACCGAGCTAAAATACTGGTAATGTGTTGATCGTTTAAAGACATTTCGACCCTAAGCAATAAAATCCGATCTGACAGGATGCCGCCGGGGACAGATTACGTTTATGACACTAGTTAAGTGTCTAATTGTTGTTTTCGCCGACAATAAAAATACCTATTCTCTGATATAACGAGTACCGCTTATAACGAGCACATTCAGCCGGTCCAACCTTCCTAGTAATAACCAAGTACAACTGTATATTCCTTATTTTGTTTAATAATAATTCGAATGGCATTTGTTTTGCTATTCATTTCATATCATTCTTTTATTCCACCTCTAGTAGAAATTCGATGTAATTGTCAATTGTACAAGATTAAACTCAATCTTATAAACATTTGTACTTAAATGTTCATTTACTACTATAAATGAATTTTACTGTAGAAAAATATTTATATTAATTCGTATTGACAACGTAAAAAAATCTGGTTCATTGACTGGACAGGATACCCTTGTATTGCCACTGTAAAAAAAACTACGGTAAACAAAATGTAAAAATCATAAACACTTTAAATCAAATCAAATAGAATTGTAAATATTTTATGGGGAAAATATTATTTGTAAATATTTTTACATAGGTAAGTAAATATATAATAAATTTAAATGCATTTTTATCAAGCTTATGATTTTTAATATGTGGCGACACACAATATTTTATTTTATATTTTATTGCCATCTGGTTGCGATCGACGAAAGTTTTTAGTAACACATTTTTAGAAATTCATGGTAGATGCCTGTAGATGCCTTTAGATGGCGTTGAAGTCACATTTGATCGTAAATTGAGGCAAAGAATTCGCCTTAATTACGAATTCTTACCTAGTAAGCTAAAAGAAATGCAAAGTGGGTTCAGTGACGTCCCGTAGGGGTAGGCAGATTGAGCGTCACTTGGGGGCGGTAGTTACACAAAGGGCGGCAAATCGAGGAGAATCATTGGGTATATAGAGAAACAACTGTACCTAAGCATAGTAATAACGGAAAAATTCCATTATCAAATTCAACTCACTGGTTGGACAATTACTATAAAAATATTAATACGACTATAATTTTTGTCTAGTTCGCGATGTCTAGTTTACTTCCGTTGTCTTTGGACGTCACGTCCATAGTAAACAGCAATGACACGTGCAGATTAGCGAATTATATTTGAATTTGGTATATATAGGTAGTAAGTACATACTTACTTAGTTTTGTGTAAAATGTTTGCCAGTCACTCGCGAGTTTTGGAAGTTGTGTATTTTTAAATGTATTTGATACCGTGGACTCGCAAAATTGTCTATTGAACCAGAGATTGCATTTAAATTAAATTTGGTGGTATACCTATATCTTTGTTAGTAATGTATCCATACAACACATTTATTAGATATTGGAGTCATGAAAGGATGATAAAAAAAATGTGGCGGCATTTTGGCGCTGCCTAGGGGCGGCATTTTGTCTAGGGACGTCACTGAGTGGGTTGCCTTCTGGGTGAGGATGTAGTATAGTTTAAATCTTGATCGCAACGTTTACATTCACATACCTACACTACATTTTTATCATAAAACATATCATCTCTTGATAATGGCCTCTGCAACGAGCTCGAAACGTCGAGTAAAGAAGGAAGAAGGACACACGGTGGAAACCCAAAAATCTACTACGATCTTGATTGTTGGATAAATGTGGGATAAAGTTAAACACGTGTTAAAGAATATTCTATTATTTTTAATAATTACGTCTATATAGTAATATACGTACGGGAAATGCGGATTAAATATTGATAATATTTGAGGACACTCATTTGAGGGGCGATTGTATTTCTTGAATTTTATGGCCTGACTGTTATTAATCATAAAGTATTATACCTGCTGGCGACAGGCTTTAACATTGTTATCTCATCTCTGTTCTGTGGTTCTTAGTTTATTAACGCCCAATTAGACCAACAGACCCAACCACATTCAACGATCGTCGTGAGTAATCGTCGACTTTAAAATAGCAACTACACAAAACGATTCAGCTACCAACTCAACCGTGTCAGCGGTTAATTTGATTGGTTCATAATACACGCTCAGTTGCTAGTGTGAACAATTATAAGTAAAGCAACAAATGACAAGTAATGAATTGCTGATTGTATTTACTAGGGTATTACTATTGCCTGTTCAAATAATGAATACAGTCAGGCAGCCTTCATTATGTAAATGTCAAATTTGTGTTGTTGTGTCAAAAGCAAGACAGGACACGCTCGCGCACATAGGTCGTTCGGCTATTCATGGTAGTTTAAGGTTAATTGAGGCGATCGTGCATTAAATATAGAAATTGTTCTAATTCGCTCACGACTGCTCACAACTCTAGGGAAGGATTCAAAAGTGACTGTTCACGATTTGGGCATTGTGGCAGACGGTCGGGCCAGACGGTTGGCCTGGGAATCTGTCATTGTAATTTGAGCTTTATGTTAAAATTGCTGTACTTATTCAAATAATGTAATATTCAGTTTATTAGAGCAGACGTGAGAGATTTATTCTCGCGGTGAACGAGAGGACATTTTAAGCCGTCATGGGTTTAACTTACGCAATCGGCCAATTCACGAATTGTCATTTCAATGTGTGTTTAGAACCATAACTCTGATCTTATATGTTTATGTCTTCAAATGTAGCATTCACTCAAAACGTACAATTTAAATCTCTCATGTGACGTAACGTATGAATGTTTAATTACATAATATTTCATCGTGTTTTTAGAAAAATATCATACCCAGATATAAATGTGTATAAATCAAAACCAACTCCCCTTTTTGTGTACATACATAAATCTCTACATATTATATTATATAAACTATAACGGATCCACTTACCACCCAGATCAACTTCAAGTGTGATTTAACGAAAAATAAATGAACACACTATAGTTCAACTGACATTATAATTAGTTTTTCCGTTTAAACGTTTTTCATTAGGCCGCACAAAACGGAAGGTCATAATTGCATTGGATCAATTTGCAATTTGGCAAAAAAAATACTTCACAGATAATTTGCATGCTGTAAGTGTGTCATAATTGATTTCGTTTTTAATAAGAGAGATTCACTGAGTGGGTAATAGACCAAAAGATAATTTGTTTCGTTACGTATTATGGAGTACTAACCATATGCTTCCTAAAAAAGCTTTCAAATAGAAACTTAGCTCAGGGTGATTTTAGCCAAACAATGAGTTGTAAAAGTTTATCAAATCAATGTCGTTATTTGTTATGTTATATTTTGTAATAAAACTAAAATGTGCAAGCATGTTCGACAAAACGTGTAAAACTGCAAAAGAAAACAATATATTATACGTGATATGACAAACGCCGGGTCGTGAGGCGATTGGATAGATAGCAGCTGAAAAAATACCACTCTACTGTGAAGACCACAGATTCGCCCTTAAATCCATTACATCAAAGAAGAAAATGGAGGAAATACGAAATTCGTGCAATATTTAGACCAACTGATAATAACGACAAATACAATGACAGAGTTAACATGCCAAAATCAATATTTTTACGACATACTAATATTAAATCAATAGTATCTTATATCGTATAGGCATTTTGACAGGATTGTGTGATACAATTCAATTTAACACGAAGGTATTTATAGATATTAATTTAACTCAAACTGTTATGCACGGATTTATTAAACGTAAGGTGGAGTTCTAAGAGCAATAATGTGTAATAGAGAGGGTATTTTCCGGCTATATGAAGAGGTTTTCTTTGCGATTGACGCACAGCGAAACCTACATTTTTATTATCATTATCTTACATATAAAACGTTATACCATTCCCATGTTAATGAGTACAGCTACCAAACACAGTTACTATTAAATTTACTAAAAATACATGTCAGTATGCGGGTGTCAGTACCTATGTCATTTTGGTCGGTTAGTCCTTTATGGGGACCACAATATAACGATATTTGAATCTGATTCCATTATTATCATCATTTTAAGAGACAAACCTTATGTGTTTTATTCCGCGAGTAAATTCAAATTTGAAAATGCTGCTCCACAGTATTTGGGATGAAATAACACAATACGATAATGATGTACATAATAAAATAATAATTGCATGAAGTAAACATTTTATGAATTCGTTATGAATTTTTTTACGTCACGTCAGAGCACGTCAGCCTCCACTTTGCAAGGGCCATGGTCCTATCAATTGGTTTATTGTGTGGTCCTTTGACTATAGATACTCGTGTGGTCTTTCCGCGTTATGTTGGGAATCAATCACTTTTCCATGCCAAGTTGCAATATTCGTAATTTGCGTTCTGTGAATAGTCTCGTCAAATATAATATATAAATCATTATAAGATCTCATAGGTATTTGCGTAAGTACATAAATGTACATTTTTAAAAGTGGTAGAAATCAAAAGGTAAGTAATAAACATGCACATAAAGACTATACAGGTAATTAATCAGGTAAGCACCGCTAATTGAATTATTAACTGCGTAAAAGCTGCCAATCACAGATATCAGATTACTTCAAAACAGATAGGTATACTGTAATTTTCTGAAAGGTAACTTGTATTTGATGCAACTTGCAATTATATTAATGCAACTAGATATTTTGCAATTTTCTCCAACACCTCTTAGAACATACTAGCGTTTGTGTGCACTGTTTATCTCTGTGGCGTTTATGTATGTCCACTGTTTTACATGTAAAAACCAGCGCTCGGAATGGAGCGGAACGCCCCGGAGCGCCGTTCCTGTTCGTGGGATTCTTAAGGATGGCGTTCCTGTTCGTTAAAACCTCGAAAATGGCGTACCGGTTCGTTAAATATCCGACGGACAGCGAGTCGTCTAGTAAAATCCTCAAGCGTCATACTTAATATTATTACGTTCCGGGTTAGATTTAAAATTTACGAAAATGAATTGATATGTACAAAGGTACAAAAACATAAATATTTTTTTTATTAAAAAATAATTTTACTGGTTTAGAACCACTGAATTTTCTATGACCCGTACATAATTTACTTAAGTTTTTTTGATATAGTGATAGAGTAAGTGTAAGACAGCGTATTTGAGAAATAACCTTTTTTCAAGACAATACTTTTTTCAACGAATTTGGCCTTGAATGCACCAATAGACATATTACTCTTTTGCGTCAATGGTGATAAAACAATAAAATTGTATACAAAGAAATGCACTGGGGTAAGTAAGATTTATTGCATTGTCGTATGGGACAATGATGTATTTTGAAAAAAAAAGGTTTTTATGATTGTAAGGAAATGTTGGAAGCTATTTTACATTGGAATGTAGATTTACTGTATTATTAATTTATAAATAGAGACACTTACTTTTTTGCAAGTCCAAACATATTATTTTAATACAGTTAAGGTGAAGTTACATGCCTAAATATAGTGAGTTAATAACGTAATAGTTATAATGCACACTGGAACTTTTAAATTTTTAAATGAAACATATTCAATACATATATTATCTTTACTGCAGTGGTAGGCAATTGTTTTTTGTAATGAAACTTTAAATTTTGTATCGAGACAACCATAATTGGCCGAATTGTCCATTTATCATATTATTATGTTAGCGAAATTTACATGGGTTTGACGCGTTCATAGTTTTTGTATTTCATAATGCAATCGAGGTCGTTCATTGGTCGTTTATCAATATTAAGTTGTATGCAGCCAATGATAAGCGTTTTCATCAGAGGAAGCGACAAAATTAGACTCCTTATTTTTCCAAATTTAATAATTTTAAGTTGTGTTTTTTATCTTCTATCATATATTTTTATTGTTTTAATTTTATATGGATATTTTTCGGGTTGAATGAACTGTGTTTTTGATGGTTAAACTAATGTTATAATAGATTTAATAACTTAAATCAAATAATTCCATAATTAATAAAGATACATATTCGTGAACATCGTATGCATGTTAAAAAAATTTGCATTGTTTAAGGTACAATACGAAATAAAAATATTTAAATAAATCAATCAGAATCCAATGAGATAAATATATGAAAAATTTCCCTGTATATAACAATTTCTATAACATTGGAAACCTATTAGAATAAATTATCCTACATGTCCACATGATGTAAATATTTTTTTTCTAATAATATGTACCTACACTTCTGAGGTTGATTCATATTTAATAAATAATGCTACATTTGTAAATCTTGCGTATTACATACTTTTTTAATTAATTTATTAAAAACCATGCCCTTGCTTTTTCGTATACGATGGATTTTGATTTGATTAAAAAATAGTTTACCATAATCAAAATATTTCGAATTTACGAAAAATCAGAGCTTTGAAAAAAGCGGCATGTATTTTGTTTAAACCGAAGTATCTTCACTCATATTTCTATCCACTCTTAGTTGCATATTTTTATTCAAACTACTAACGAAACCAATGGGAAATTGTAATTAGTTTGTCTATTGTTTCGTGTATTTTAATAATGTTTCCCACTCCAATTAGATTCATATACGTTTAGTTATTTATATTTGTATAATTATTAATGTATTTTTTAGAAAACGATTTCGTAAACTAAAACGACTCTTTGTATGTTACCACTAATTGTTATAGTCGATAGCGTATTGGGCGAAGATGATGATAAAAAAGTACATCATGTAAAAGTAAAAGATATTTTTATACTATAGATATTATTATATCTAATATCACACATTTTTGGAAAATTGTCGAGCGTTCCTGTTCGTGAAATTTTCCATTTCGAGCACTGGTAAAAACCCTGCTTAAATTATAAAGCAATATTTTAAAGTTATTATTTCATTTTCATTCATTCATTTCGTTCGACCGTATCCGCCCATTAGTTGGAGCATATGGACACCATGAGGCGCCTCCAAGAATCCCTGTTGCTCGCCAGTCTTCTTGCATCTTTTGATGTCAAACAAAACATCCCGTAGCTCCGCCGTATACACTACATATATATAGTATTTAGCGGCCTTCCAGGACGCCGGAATCCGGTTGTCTTGAAGAATAGGTAAGCCAGTTTGCAATTATCTTCTGGCATCCACAGTACGTGGACGAGCCAGGTCCAACGTCGCCTCTTCACTCTTAGCATGATGAGAGGCTGCTTCGTGCGCTCTCTTATCTCCTCGTTGCTACTAAAGTCATACCACCGCACACCCAGTAGGTATCCGTCGCAAACATCTGTTTTCAAAGCTCAGTATATGGTTGCTCTGAGCCACGATTCACTACCGTAAAGCAGCACGGTCAGATTGCAAGCGTCGAATAGGCGGCAATTGGTTTTGACCGAGTACAATCAAGAAAAAGATATTATAAACATACATAGGTAATATATAAGGGGTGTCAATTAATTTTTCATAAGATCTACTTTGGAGAAGAAAATTTTTCCGCAATCTACTTTTTCTGAAATTAAGGACATATATGTAATATATATATATATATCGTCACCTCAATACTCCAACTAGATAACTTGATTCTCACTGTTTTTGAGATAGCTATTGAACATGATTCGACATTTCCTTCTTCAGAAAATGCAAAAATCAGGTAAGTCAGAAGTTAATGGGAACTGTATAAATTTTGTGTTTGAAAATATTATTAGATAACTTGAAAACCATAGATGCAATAAATAAAAAAAAATAATATAGATACTTAACTACAATATTTGTTTCATATTATTTAACATTATTAATAAATTGTTTCCAATTAGACAAGCACAATTTTCCATTTTTACAACGTTTTTATTAGCTCGTATTCTTGTTTGTCCTGTACAAATCTTGCAATCAAATTTTAACCAACTTCCCGACTAGCTAGACATTTGAAACTATTAGAATATATCAGAACACGATGCCAAGCATTCTTTTAATACTTTTAGCCACCTTTAAGTAGAATTGAATTCATTTTCAGTTAATTCTGTTTTGTATGGAAAGTTATTTCAGAAAAATCCGTAAAATGTAAAAGACTAGTATTGGTTGCTAAGGGGGTAGTCCTAGCAACTAAATTATTAATATATACGTGCGTTACTATGGAAATCAAATTGAAATGTCAAAATGACATTTCAGTATTCTATATTTGTTTGTTTTTTATTTAGTTCATATCAAGTACAAGTTTGAGCATATTGAGCATATCTAATAATTTAACAGAAAATTTAAAAACGTTGTACATAAAAAGTTCTTTTGAACTTGTAATTATTATTTTATATAATATATAATAGCGTAGATTTCGGTAAATCAAGTAAAATTTAAATTTCATTATTTCAACAATGACCAAATCAGAGTTGTCGAGCTGTAGTATTGAGGTGACGATATATAAGTAAAGTATATTCCCATTTTTCATTATAGTGATGCGTTTTTTTTTTACTATTCATTCTGCCAAGATTTAAAATTCTATTAACTCGCGTAGCAAAACGAAGGGGAAAAAATGCAAATCGACAATTATTCTGACAACAAATAGCTAACGGCTTTACAGACATGACAATTTTGTTTGACAGTTTGTAGTGATACCCTGTTATAAATCACCCCTATGAAATGAGTCATTGTCCTAAGTCAGCGATTTCCAATCTGGGCGGCGCGGAATGTTGCTAAGGGAGACGCGAAAAGTTTAACACAATTCACTTAAAACCAGAATCCATATTTTCATACAGTGAAAGTGACGTGACAAATATTTATTTGAATATGTATATGTTGAATTTATTTAAAATTTAAGTAGCCACAGGTTTGCAGTTTGCAAATGCATAGTTTATAAAACGGCCGCTAGTTATAAACTATACAAAAAAAAATTCTATAAAAGGTTGTTTGCAAACCTGTCTGAAAATATGGAGACAAATTATTATAATACCTCACTTCTATACTATTGTGAAGCGCGCTGGCTATCTCGTGAAAAAAATTAAGTCTGAATAAAGGGGTCAAATCATAATGTTGAAATTTGACGCAAGTTTGTTTAGGAACGACAATTTTGTTGTATTTGGTTGAAATTAAAAAAAAGGAGTGAATAAATCAATGCAAGGAACACTAATGCATTCATTGATTTAAAAAGACAAAGTGAAGGCATTTATAAAAATTTGGAGCTTTGGAAATCAAAATTACAAAAAAAAATAAGTTAGTTATGTATCCACATTTAAATTATTTCTACGCCAGATATAATACGAGTATATTGAAGCAAACAAAAATCTATTTACTAAGTTCTTGGTTAGTTTGATAATGCACTTTTAACATTATTTTATTAATAGTAAAAAAGTGTGGTTGAAATATCCTGATCTCGGGGCCCGCTTCAGGATGTGGGGCCCATGATAGAATCCATTTGTCAATGAACGATGATAAATTTGGATTGAATAATATTGAAATTGATTGTGCTAATAAACAAGCACATTCATCGCACGAAAAACAAATTAATTTAAAAATTAATATATCAGAACTTAGTAAAACCATTTCATTTTTGTATTAGTACATTGTTGACTATTTAAAAAGGTGTCTGTATTATTTAATGAAATAAAGGGGGGGAGGCGCCAAGATTAGTTTTTTTTTAAAGGGAGGCGTAGTAACATAAAGTTTGGAAACCACTGCCCTAAGTAATGATATTAAATAAACAAATTACTGTTTTATGGTGTTAGAATTAAAAAATTAAAGATTTGAATAATAGAAATATGTATAATATATAAAATCCGACTATACTGGATAAATAAATTAAATATTTTTGGCGATGGACCAAACATCATTTCGCGATCGACCTTATGACACCCTTGATAATATATTATTATGATATTATGAATAATGATGCTCAGAATTATTGTTAGTCAAATTGGTTTAACTTTCGATACCAAAGTCTTACGTTTATTGCCAAGGTTAAAAATACTCGTAAATGATTAGTTCTTACATGCAGTATTCCCTTTACGACTAATTAGAGTCGTTCGTTTCGACCGCGGAAATGATGAAACGTCATAAATCATGATGCGATGGACTCTTAGGCATAGAATTAGTCTCACTTTCGTTCGACATCACGAATTTTCTAATGTAACCACTTAAATTTAGGGTATCATTCTTTATTCATTGTAGTCATCTGACATTGTCGATTTAATAAATAATACTTAATTACATGAGGTTCGTTTGGGTAAACCACCATTCCAACTTCAAGAAAGAGGATTTATAATATTATAAAAGTGCGAAACGTGGATGTATCTTAGCGGGGTGGGTCTTTGCAATATTTTCTGAAAGTTAATCCTTTCATCACATGCAGTGTTTCCAACTGTCATTGACAAAAACATGTCAGACGAGGTATGAAAACAAGTTATTTGGCAAGAAAAAATTGCTAGATTTTCTGAAAATATAATTGCAAGTAAATTTACTTATTCTACCAAGAACGAAGTAAATACCTTTGCTTTCGCTAATCGAAAAAAAGTGCAAGAATCGAAAAAATGTCGATACGTGTAAAAACGACACATTTTAACAGAAATATATTTCAGAATTGACAACAAATACCTATATTGTGTTGAGGCATGGTCTAAAAAGATCGTGGCTAGGCAATGCGCGGATTGCGGGTCGCGGGTGCAAATGACGCATGCCGAACGAAATATATTTTGTCATATAAATCCAACATGCGTCCATTTAATGTTCTGTTTAGTCCCGTGCGGCTCCGTCTCGGGACGGAATGAGCACTTAAAATCACTTCTTTCAGACACGTTTAAAGCGTCATAGAAAGCGGCCGTGCATATCCACGGCTGTGCATATATGACGGGTGATGGTGGGCACTTTAACTGTTCTATTAGTAACAATAATAATATATTCATTGACATGTTTTCTTTTTCAAGTAAATGGGTAACGTTTTTAGTCATCTTTACATGATCTAAGAATTAGTACTACCGTCGCCATCACGAAAAAAATTGACGTATTCGCACCTCGACGTTCGCTTTCCGATTGCCAGCGAGTCTAAAATTCCGTCGCGCCTATAGTTGAAAATTATTTTCGTAACGGCGTTCAAGTTTCGTTTCATGTTTGAAGATGAGAGCTTCTTTCTTGTAGGACAGAAATAGCTAATTAAGGAACATACATTTTATTTTAGTAATTATTGGTAAATTATTATTTTATATACGCGGAGATTCGGAATAATATACAAAAACATTAAATAATGCATGAAATTGTTTCATCGTGTTTTATTTCTCACTAAAATAGGTAGCGATCCACATGCATTAAGTATCTGATAGTCAGAAATTTGATGCGCATGAAATTAAATAAACAAAATATCTAACGTTTTTTCAACACATCTAAAGCTGTTGTATGCATCAAAAAACGGTAGCAAAAACGCGACAAGCCAGATGCGTCTTTTGCAAGCTAAATCGCTATCCAAAAATAATAGATCCGGCACTAAAAATGCTAAATCAGCAACATTGATCAAGTGGTGTTGAATCCCTGTACATAATCACGTTTATTACAAAAAAAAAAGTTTCATCAAATTGACGGGTTCAATTTCCACGACTCTCTGATCACACACACAAGGGCATTCTTTTCTCTACACCAATGATTACCAATCGGAGTTCTACAGAACCCTGGTAGAAGCACAAGTAAGGAAAATTTTACTACTCCTAATCCCATATTTAAAATTTATAAAAAAATGCATGATTGTCGTAAAATACGTAAGACGAAAAATAATTTTTAAAAAATCATCTCATTATTTTTGGATATGTCGTCCTATGGACTTCCGATAGCATTTTAAATTCAGCACCCTAAAAACAAATAATTTGATAACAGACTCGCAAATATTAAAATCGTTTTCATTTTATCGGGGGTACTTTCGGAAACATGGCCGCCATTTTGTTGAAGGGATGGACTTCAGATGGCTCCCCTTCCTAAACATCGATAATGGGTTTGGAAATTATGTATAATAAGTGTGATGGTCTCAAAAAAGTGCAGTTTTCCGCTAAGTGCACGAGCTACTATAGGGATCCACGAACCGTGTCATGGGTTTGGCGAAAATCCACATCAACTTAATGGTAAAAGAAGACGAAAAGTAGACAATAAATGTCTTAAATATTTATTTGCGAAGCATTAATAAATTATCATTCACTGAATATCTACAGTGACGCCCAGTGCGGTTTGGTAGATACTTCATTATTTAGGGGTAGCACATTATAAAGGGGCAAGAAATTGTAGAAAGAATACGAATAATATTACCTTTAAGAGAAACATCTGTGGGGATGATTTTTTTTTTTGTATCATTAAAATTTTTGGAATATTTGTGTTTATCAAAATTCTAAAGGGTTGGGTTCCCCGATATTTAAAATGCTCCCAAGAGTTCCAGTTCTGCCAAAAAATATCTGCTCTATACTGAAAGACATTGGCTTATGAAAAGTATTAATTATAAGAATCATTTTCGTAAATAAATTAAAACAAAAACAGGAGATTTGATTATAACATTCCGACCATGTCCGATCCTGATAGGATCATATGGGCCTCCACAGAGTGGAGGTTTGTATTGACAGATTTTGTTTTTTACGAGAAATGGATGTCAGCCACTTGCTCAACCTATTAGGTCCATACCCTGACACACACAAATTGAAAAACAATATGTGTACTTGCCAGACCCAGGATTCGAACCTGGGACCCACGGCTTTATAGTCCAAAGCTTATGCCGCGCGGCCACCGTGGGCGATCAATATTTATATTTAACGATTTTAAGCGATTATAACAAAGTGGGGATTAACTACTCGACCGACCGTCACACACAGCCCCTACCATCCCTTCGTTACACAGGTAAAACGACGATGCGCACTAACGCGATGTTTAAGTTCCATGACCTCGACACTTAAATAAACAATATATATTAAGATAATTCAGATCGATATAGATAGATGTATATATACGTGTAGATGTATATACGAAAAGGATTTTTGAGTGAGGCATCGTAATTGAAAAAAACGCTGCAGATTTTAGGTTATCTTTTTATATTCATATTAATGATTCATAGGTAAGCTCTCTTTCATAACAATATTATAACAATTAAAACAGGTAACATATGGATATTTCCAATATACACTGATAAGATCTGCATAAATTTAGTTGAATCCAAGTGACCATTGCGAGCTATCTCCCACCAGAAGATACCGGCATCACGTCCGCTGTAGGTAGAAACGAAGAGCAAAACGTAAATAAAAATCGTAAAGCGAGCTCGTCTAAGCTGGCTGCAACACTTTCCTTCTAATTGCCAACCGAAACGCGACGCGAGTGGTCGCGAAACGCCATACTCGAGTTCGAAAACCCGCGCGTTAACCGTCAGACCGAGCGGTCAGTAAAGTTATTAATAATAATAATTTAAACTCTCAGTTAAACATCTGTACCCACTTATACCTACGGGTTAATTAACTTCGATACGAAGAAACGAATGAAGCGATACATAATTTTCACAAGTATCAATTTTAGAATCCGTTTATTTATTTACTATATATCACAAATTTAAAAACCGTTAAAAGTGTTCAATTAATAATTATATACGAAAGCGATAATAATACATTAGTATCTATGAAATAAAACTGTGATCCATTGTTTATCAGCATAACTTTGAGCATCTGATTATATATTTATTTAATAATACCTAAGTAAAAACTAATTTAAAATCCGTTAAAGGTCCGTTATAATAATACGCAAACACGTATTATTATTATCGATAACACGTAACGAATGAGTTAACGTTTTTACATATTCATGTCTTCGAGCTTTTGTTTATTTATTATTTATCAGTTTATCACTAACTTAGACGCCGAAGTGATCAGTTATTATTAATATTATTATTATTGAAATATAGTAACGAACGAGTTAAAATTTATATAATAATATACATTCATAAAATACCGGATTAATAAAATATTAATAATGTTTTATACAAATTACGAATTAGTTTAAAGTGATACATATTCACCAGATCACTTTGAGAATTCGTTATTTTTTTTTAAATTATTTACTTATTACATATTACAAGCTTAATATCCAACAATATTGTAGCCAATAATTATATTATCTGTATTTTGAATTTAGATCAGTTATTTTAATTGCGGTCTAAACTGTTTTCTCACTTTTTGTGGCGTTTACATCTATCTATAGATAAGGGTTGTTACCAAGAAATTGTTAAGTAGTATTATTATATATTAGAATTACTTGACACCAGATTTAAAACTGAAATTATCAATTAATCATATGTCGTTATATAAGGGGGTTAAATGATTATTATTATCGATAACGAATGCGTTTAGGGTGATACAAATTCATTACGATCATTTTCATCTGGATGAAGGTCTTTCCGGTATATGAACAACTCGCGCTTTTTTATTATTAAATCAATTACCAGCTCATAAGTGTTCAGTTATTAGTTATAAATACAATAATATGCATACATTTATTGTGTGTGTATTTGTTTACAAACAATACTAGTAATAATTAATGGAAAGTAAAATAAACGTGATTGCAGTATTGATCTTAATGGATAATGGATTGATGGTTTATCATGAGGGTGTGTATTGTATATTAAAGTGGGAGAAGGGTGGAGATGGGCTGTGGAGATTCGACATAAATAGTGCACACAAAAGTTTGGCAGTCATACCTATTTGTATTCATTGCGTCAATGATACAAATTGCAAATAATTGTGGTTTGTTTTTAAAATTCGATTAAGTCTTGCCTAGACCAAACAATAATAGTTAAGTAGAGGTATGCTGTGGACATTTGACCAAATTAATACACACTCTTTCAGTCATACTTATTTGTTATTGTTATTGAACTAAGAAAGCAAATAGCAGATAGTTAACCACAATAAATTAAAAAAAAATTTATATCTATAAAATATCTAAACGTTACATATGGTTTAATAGCATAATTTCAGATATTTTATATAGAAAAGAATATTTTTTTATCTACTATCTGAGTTATGGTTTGCATTAGAAAGGGTTTAATTAAATTTTAACAACTAGCCAATACCATCTACAGTTTGTATTTTTAGTTCAATCAAAAGAAATAAATATGACTGCTAAAGTTTATTGAGAACCATTTATGTCGGATTTACACAGCCTACCTCCGCCATTTGTATATTGTATACCAAAGGTAAGGATGAATTATTCGAACTTTTAACAAGAAGGAAAGTTGTAAAATTGTCTAGTCAAACCGATCTCGATTGCAATATATATTCTTATGACAAAATCTCCGATAATATTATGTTGATGAATCAATATGTTGACTACCTACCTATGAACAATGCATAACACGTAGATATTTAGTATCAGCGGTCCATTTAGTCCAGTGCATAAGGTGTCGGTTTGTTATACGGGGGGGGGGGGGGGGTTCCGGGTTGGATTCCAGGTGAGGTCACAATACATTAATGTGATTTTCTCAAAGCCTGTGTGTTTGTGACTGTTTCCCTTATAGTATAAATTTAAACTATAATATCGTAATACAATTATCATCTGATTGTCTTATTGATAAAATAAATCAATTTTACCTGTAACGATATAAATATCAAGCAACTGTCAAATTAATGTGTGGAAAAACACACGCACAAAAAGTTGTGGACTAATTTTAATTTCTGTAAACAATTATTGGCAGAATAAAACACTATTCCGATTTATTTACAATCAAACAATAACATGACTCAAACGAACAGGTGTATTAAATCGATTCTCGCACAAAACTAAATTCAAGAAAGATTAAAAAGAGAACATTTTCAAATGCACTCAATTAAAAAATAGAACACTTCATATTATCAAAGATGTAACACGATTTTACAATGTTTTTTTACAACGTTTTTATTAGCTCGTATTCTTGTTTGTCTGGTGGTTGTTTGTCCAGTACAAATCTAGCAATCGATTTTTTAGAATATATCAGAACACGATGCCAATACTTCATCTTCGAGCAGAATTAGATTCATTTTCAGTTTATTCTGTTTTATATGGAAAGTTATAAAAACTAAAAAACTATTATTGGTTGCTAAGGAGGTGGTCCTAGCAACTAAATTATTATTGTATACGTGCGTTACTATGGAAATCAAAATGAAATGTCAAAATGACATTTTCAGTATTCTATATTTGTTAATCTGTTTGTTTTTTATTTACTTCATATCAAGTACAAGTTTGAGCATATTGAGCATAAAAATTCAACAGAAAATTTTAAAATGTTGTATATAAAAAGTTCTTTTTATCTTGTAATTATTTCAATAGTTCCTATGACAACTTTACAAAAACAGTGGTAAAAAGTACGAAGTGTATAATGTCATAATATAAAACAAGTTTTAGAAAATTATTGTTCCTGACTGATGGGAGTTAATTTATTTTGGTACTCGAGTTTCACGATTAACGAATAGTATCAAAATGTAATCATTGCCAGTTAGATAAATACGCTAGATATATGAACATATTATACGAACTAAAGGCGAATATCCGGTTGCTAACACCGATTAATAAGGAATATAACAAAACTTGACGATGTCATATATACGGAAATTTATTAACATTGACGTCCCTAGACAAAATGCCGCCCCTGGGCAGCTCCATAATGTCGCCCAGTTTCTTTATACAACATTTTCTATCATCCATGCTCGTGTCGTCTATGGTCACCAAAGACGTCAAAGGACAACGGAAGTAAACTAGACATCGAGAACCCGACAAAAAAATTACAATCCTGTTAAACGTTTAATGCTAATTAATACATTTTGTTTCCAACCAGTGAGCTCAATTTTTTAAAAGAAAAATATTTTCTTTATTAAGTACTCAGTTTCGGTAGCTATTTCTATATATACCAAATGATTCCCCTTGATTTGCCGCCCTTCGAGTAACAGCCGCCCCCAAGCGACAGTCAATCTGCCTACCCTCACGGGACGTCACTGTTCATGAATTTATTGTCATAATTAGACGGTTTTATCAGTCCTAAATAGGGATTGCAATGCCGGTGGTATCCCAGTATTTTTCGATACTGAAATACCGGTTTTAAAAATCAGACAATATGTACCGATATATTTGGTATTGAATATGGGAACAATATGACGAATTAATTAATATTAAAGGTCTAACAAGACTGTAATTTTTTTTGTCGGGTTACGCGATATCTGGTTTACTTCCGTGGCTCTTCATTATCCTTAGTGACCAGCAAGATACGTGATATAAAATATTAATATTTTAAAGAGATTTTTACATAGGTATATATTTATTAGATACTACTGTTTTTTTCAATTATTTTACGAATGCCAGTATTGGTATTTTCATTTAGTATAGCAATCTCTAGTCCTGAATACTTTCCAAGCAGTATTATACTTATAAACTGACTTATTTCTTATGTTTTGATTTCTGGGTTTTCACCCTCCTTCTTTTGTCGACGTTTCAGGACTTTCAGGCTCGTTACATCATAACATATTTCTTGAAAACGTAACTCTGTAACGATCCCGTAACGTCAAGAAAATAGGAAAGAAGTATACACGGTGAAAACCCAGACATCTAAATAACCGTGAAAGTCTTCGGGAAAACATAGATTAATTATAATAATCTAGGCATTTTAAAGTATAATATTGAGCTTCCCTTTGAAATAAAATAAATCGTATCGCGTGATATTGGTGTTGTGCATAAACAGTAACAATGTAATAAATAATAATTGTCGGATACAACCACTGATCATGCATTAATTAAAGATATTAACACGGATAATTTAGTATTAAAAAAACATAATTCGCCTTCCCATAAGCGATACGCGATGCGTTCAATCGAAAAATTTCACATTGGAGTTATTTTCCGTAATTATTTATTTAATTGTTAACAATAAATTGTTGAATAGATAAACATTTCAATTAATATAATTGATTGCAGTTTTGCGTCATTCCATTTGAGTCGTTTTTTGTGACCTGGGCTTCCCCTTTCGTCATTATCAAATCAAATCTATTTATTTTACATATAATGAACATAACAAATTATAAATGTAAAGGGTTTACGACATGACATAAAATAAGTGTTAAAATTTTTTAAAATAAAAATACAGAGAAATGTGAGTTAATAATACAATAAGTAATAAAATAAGAAATACAATAAGCAAAGAAATAAAATAACAAAAATAAAAGTAGATGGAAGCACACAGAGTGAACTTTGATAGACCCTATCTTAAAAATTTATAAAACAGCGTCCACCTAAATTCACTCTCACGTATTTTATTAAACATGGTTATTGCCCTCCCAATTGGCATTACAGGCACTACGCGCACTCATCAATAAATAGTGAATGCACACTGACAACGAATACGGTTAATTCTTTCTCATAATATAATAAATTAATTCCATAAAAAGGGTAAAACCCTTATTATATACTTTAAAGGCTCATCTAAGGCCTAGGCCCTAATATGGGTCTAGGACGATTCGGCTCCGGGACAACTGGGCGCCACACAATCGAATTAAATTCGAAAATAAATAGACGTTCGGGAATTATAGATACTATTTACTTGGGGCGATAATTTAAATATGCACAAATGATGATTTGATTTTGCATATGTTGAAGTTCCAACGAGAAGAGAGTTATTTTATTTTTATACAAAGGCTCAGGCATGATAATTTTCAATCTGCAATGAGCAAAATGAATTAAAACTACTAAGTTGTAGATAGAAACTGATGAAAATTTCGGCTCTTGTCAGTTTAAAGGAAACCAACGGCAAACAAATTTTGAAAAGACCCGGTATATTGGATTATTTGTTAGATTATTTTAAGTTATGTTAGGTCAGATTATGTTTTTATTCTTAAATTCATGAATTTTGCCAAAATCGGCTATGAAAATCAGCTCGGTACCCTCCTGCCTTCCTGTAAACCGACTTGTACAAAATTCCCTCGTCTACTTTCTGTATAAAACTTACTTACCTACTTAGGATATGTGCTAAATTTTTGGGCCACCTAGGCGATGTTTATGGCCTAAATCCCCTTTATATGTCGTAGATATCTGGAGGGTTGCATGATTTTTTCAGTTGCATGGAACCTGGCCTCGGTGGCTTCGCGACCGACCGAGACCAGGTTGGAGGTCTGTGTCATTTGATCTCTAGTAAGTATATAAAAGAGTTTCCATGCGCTCAACACAAAACAAGGGTGTCCGTCGGTTCAGGTCGTTATTCCCCTTCTTCGTCATCCGGCGATACAGTGTTCTTCCGCCTCCTCGTCCAGATCTCGGCGCTTGGATGATTGATCCCTCCCTCGAGTACCAATTTATCTTATTTGCTAAACCCTTGATCTCAATGATTTAAAATCGTAACGTGCGTAACGTCTATTTATATCATTCGACAGTGCGGCGCCCAATTGTCCTGGCATTCAGTTGTCCCATTTTCCTTAAGGTAACTGCAAATGTAAATTAAAATTATTACCATATTTATCTATTCTTGGTCGTGCACTTATGGCTGAGGATCGTGACCACATTTAAATTTCGCCATCCTTTGAGCGACCAAGACTTTCCATCCTTCTCGATCTTCCGCTTCTCTCAGGGCAGAATGGATGGTGCCCCCAGTCAGCTCTTTCACTTGGTCGCTCCATCGCGCAGACGCTCTTCCTCTGCTTCGACTTCCCTGGAGGCTATCCAAAACTACCAGTCTCTCCAGGTTGTCCGGTCCGCGCCTGACAATATGTCCAAAAAACTGCAGAATTCTTCTCAGACATATCGTCGACCATATTTATAATACACAATATTATGTAGGTACGAATGTCGCATGCAACCACGTAAAGTCTATGTTGTATACTTAAATGTTTTTGTTAACGACACTAATTGCTTTTTAAATTACATTATTTTCTTTGTAAATATACGACAATATCGTGTCTTTAAAATATAATTTTAATTCGATTTATATAGGTTTTTTTTCTTTTGTAGAAACCGATATACTGGGTGTCTAACACGCGCTTCTATATAAATATTAACACGAATTTTGATACAAAAATAAATAAGTATCATTAGAACTGACCGAATCAAATAAATTTAAATTAATCACACGAAAATGAATGCTAGTAAAAATCGCGCAGACGCTCTTCCTCTGCTTCGACTTCCCTGGAGGCTATCCAAAACTACCAGTCTCTCCAGGTTGTCCGGTCCGCGCCTGACAATATGTCCAAAAAACTGCAGAATTCTTCTCAGACATATCGTCGACCATATTTATAATACACAATATTATGTAGGTACGAATGTCGCATGCAACCACGTAAAGTCTATGTTGTATACTTAAATGTTTTTGTTAACGACACTAATTGCTTTTTAAATTACATTATTTTCTTTGTAAATATACGACAATATCGTGTCTTTAAAATATAATTTTAATTCGATTTATATAGGTTTTTTTTCTTTTGTAGAAACCGATATACTGGGTGTCTAACACGCGCTTCTATATAAATATTAACACGAATTTTGATACAAAAATAAATAAGTATCATTAGAACTGATCGAATCAAATAAATTAAAATTAATCACACGAAAATGAATGCTAGTAAAAATGAAATCTCGGATCCTGTTTCAACGTTGACTAGTAAATTGCTGTAAGTTAGTTGAACACTTTCTCGTTCTCGAGAAACTAATATTATAATTTTATAATAAAAGAGATTCGATTAAAAAGCAATTAAAAAACCATCAATCTTTACATACTATACAAAATAGTTATCTCAGCGAGTTTTAATAAGCATATCTGTTTTTTTATAATTGTATTTCATTGTGTTTCATTAGTTGGGACTTCATGCCTGAGGATTGTAACGCAGATAAATTGGCTGCCCGCCAGTCTTTTTCGCGACTTGGCTTCATCCATTTGAGCATCCAGCAATACGCAGGGTCTGTATTAATCAGTGGCGAAGAATGGACGCAGGCTGTGGATAGTTGATATAAATATTACATACTAAATTCAGTCAGCCATACTGATTGAACTAATAATACAAATTGTAAGTGGTGTTAGTTAATATTTCAAATTCAATTATCCCTGCTCAAGCCTAACCATAATACTAGCAATGATTTCGTACATGGCTTTAAATATTTTACAGGTAGAATAATATTTTTTATCAATTATGGTGTGGTTTAAGCAGGGATAATAGGAATTTAAAAACTTACCGACACCATTTTCAATTTGATTAGGTCCATTCATTTCCGATCTTCAACCTAATCAAATATCGAGAGTTTTTCAATATTGCCATCCTCCCTGTGGGCTATTATGTGTGCAAATATGTCTATCTGTGTAGCTCAGATCAGAGAGCTTTTTACTTCCAAGAGCGATGCCATTTTCTCGACTCTCCAACGGTCATAATATTCTCATCATTATTTTTTTGGACTAAGTAAATTAGATATAAACAGGAAGTACCTACTAAGGTAAACTGGTAGTCCTACGATATAGAGACACGAAACAGTTACCGGACAAAACAGAACAAACAGGGGAAAAATGAAACATTAATTTTTGTGGAATCTATTTAGGTTAGGTTAGGTCACTATTTCGTTGTAACTAGTCACCCAATCATTTTGAACATTTATTATATTGATTAAGATGAGATATCCTAAGCTTGCCGGCAACACCGAGTTAAGCCCCGTTTATTTGAGGCTTTCTAGCGATTAGGAATGCAGAAATTAGGTATACAATTTGATTTATTATGGCGTATTGAAAATCTGTGCTATTAAAAATCTATCAACATAATAGAGATAGGTCAAATTTCAATATTCAATTTATATTTTTCCTGAAAGGTCATAATTATATTTATCGTTCTGTTTTGTCACTCTGTTTTCTCATGGAACCACACAAAACAATATTATATAAAGTAGGTATTTACGAAGTGAGGTCAAAATCTTTGCGAAAACTCGAGAATTTTACGAGGGAAACTTGTGTATATCTCTTTATTTACATACCTACCTTAGTATTTATAATATAATTTATGCTGGCAGCGTACGGAGAGATCGTTGGTAATAAACATTTATTAAAAAAAATAAAGATTGGACATATTAATATAAACACGGGTGAAATATGGTAATTTTTAATGTGAACTGCAGTAAAACATCTGGAATCGGTGATATAAGCAAAAACATACAACTTTATTTTACTTTAGGTCAGTGGTTTCTAAATTGTATGTTATTACGCCTCCCTTTTAAAAAAATCTAATCTTGGCGCCCCCTCACCTTCATTTCATTAAATAATACAGACACATTAATTTTAAATAGCCAGAAATGTACTACTTAATACAATAAAGAAAAAAACTTAATTAAGTATAAAAATAAACAAGATTTTACTAAGTACTTTTATTACATTCATTTTAAACTTAATTTGTTTTTCATGCGATGTATGTGCTTGTTCCTTAGCACAGAGTGCTCTTTTTCAACTAAACGGGGTCGATATTTGGATTTTATTGGAGCTAATGCAGAAAATCCCCTTTCGCATAAAAATATGTTACGAATGGTATAGCAGTACCTACTTTACTTACAACTTGCATTGCTTTTCTTGACAAAGTATTATATTATTTCTCCACTTAGATTCAATCAAAATTGAGCTAGGGTTTTGTTTCAATGAATTATCGCATGATAATTCTATCATTTTTTTCCTTTTCAATAGTAGTCAATTTAAATTCATCATCGTTCATTGACAAATGGATTCTATCATGGGCCCCCAGGCCAAAATCTTTGGCCGGCCCACTTACATATCGCTGAGGTTAAGGGCAGTGTGGCGCTCTATCATTTAAGTATATATAGTAGTCATCATATAGGTAACACATCAAATTGCAATGTACAACTATATATTTAAAACATTTAATAGTCTTGAAACAAAGAAGCGCCTTTTTTTAACTTATTAGATTAAATTTATACTGTATGTTATGCCCGGGCCCAGGCTCTTTATAAACTATGCATTTGTAAACTGAAAACCTAAGGCTACATTTGTGTAAAACTTTTCGCGCCTCCCTTTGCAACACTCCGCGCCTCATAGTTTGGAAATCGCTGCTCTAGGTAATCGTGAAACAATATTATCATCAGCTGGGGTCGGACCGCTAGTGAAAGAAGGCCACCTCTAACTTATTTCACTCTTCTCGGTCTTAAGTTCTTTTAGATTTTATGTGGTCGCTTAGTACTCCTCAGGTACAATTAGTGTACGACGGTATTCGTCCAGCGGTTGACCACTTCCAGCCCATTGCCAATTCAAATATTTGCTGACTACGAAATGAGGTGTTCGCTTCGTCTGAAAGTACCTACCAACAATAAATAAAACTTATTTTTTTAGCAAAAACTGAATCAACGTATATAATTATTAGTATTTTCGCGGTAAATTTTCGCAAGGATGCCTCCAAACCAGTCAGCGCCTCAAGGTGGTCTCTAAACCATCAGGTACATTTCATGGAAAAAAAAGTATGCAAGACTTTTCCAGCACTTTTTCTCAGTTATCGTTTGCCTCCCGTTTGTTCTCCCTCCAACATGCAAGATTGTGTGTAGTGATTGGTGCAGTGTATTTAACTTAAAACACGCAAAAGTTTAATGTAACATTCATAAATCTTCTGAATTATCCGTTGAATAATAAGAAAAAATATTAAATTATTAGCAAGTGCAAGTACGTTATAACTAAAATTTTAAGTTTGGAGAGATCCCGACACCGGCCAGTAATTAGGTGATTGATACCTTAAAACTAATAAGTAGTTAATTTAGTCGTATTTACGAATACAGTGGATTCGAGTTCGTGTCCCGTCGGGCGTCGTAGTTTTCAAAGTTTTTATGTCTGTTCAACAAAATAATGTTACATGCTCAAATCTTGTGAGTCATTCGTTTAATAATATATCATCATCAGTCGGGGTCAAACCACTGCTGGATGAAGGCCTCCACAAGCTTCTTCCAACTCTCTCGGTCCTGTATCTTTCGCTGCCACGTATTTCCGCCGAACTTTACCAGTTCGTCAATCCAGCGGCTTTTAGTGGCCGTTTCGTGCCCCTTGGGTACCACTGGATGACGGTATTTGTCCAGCGGCCGTCCTTTCGGCGAGCAATGTGCCCCGCCCATCTCCATTTCAGCTGTTTGGCAACGTCTATTACATCACGTACTCCTGTCTGCTTCCTAATCCATTCGTTTCTCTTACGGTCCTTTCGCGTGATGCCCAACATACACCTCTCCATGCCTCGCTGTGCGACTCTTAGCCTTTGGACATCTGTCGTGTTGAAGGTCCACGTCTCGCAGCCATACGCGAGCACGGGTAGCACACATTGGTTGAACACCCTGCGCTTAAGACATAATGGTAGGTCACTCTTGAAGATAATATTCAGACGTCCGAAAGCACTCCATCCCAGCTTTGTTCTTCGAGATCAATTTCATCGTGCATGCTTCCGTCTATGGGCACCTGCTGTCCTAGATATACGTAGCTGCTGACTTGCTCGAGTTGTGTGCCATTCATACAAATAATCGCAGGATCCGAAAAACAGTTCCACATCACTTTTGTCTTTGAGACATTTATCTTTAGGCCGACCGTTTGACTGACATCCGAATGAATAATATATAAATATATTAAAACAGGTCAATTTTTCCTTATTTTTCACTAGTTGTCGGTATCACTATATCAATTGTGCAGAATTTATAAAGAAATATAAAGAATAACTTTTTAACATATTCAAGACGGCTGATTATTGATATTGACCAGCAAAGTGTAAACAAAAAATAAAAACTAAGTGAACCAAACTGTCATATAAACTGTACCAAAAAAAAAACGTTCTAGTGCTAAAGTGTCCAGAAATGGAACGAGGAAATATTATGCAAACAGAGCATAGTGAGAAACAGAATAATACCACCGATTTTGAGCATATGGATTGAATCTCAAAAGGATATCGATTATTTGCTGAGGGAGACGACACCATTGGATTCACAGAATACCTACATATTATATTCAGGTAAATATTGTCCTTTTGAATAATTAACTAACCATTGTTTGTTCTCCTAAGTTGCAGAACTAACTTGCAATTGGCGATTCCAATTGGGTCGGCAATAATCATGTAAAACCAATTAATCGCTTCGGATATTTATATATTCTACCTACGCGAGGATGAGTTTAGATGGAAGATATTTTCGAAATTTTCAAAATATTGGCTCATCCGGCGTTTTTAAATATTTATTTATTAAAAAAAACAAACCATTGTGGACATAACACATACAAATTCAGGACGTTCAGGACAAAAATGAGATTTACACTGAAAAAAAGATGGTTTTAATCAAGTTAAATAAAAATACATACTTGTCACATGAATAGGTATCAATTAATACTACCATCGCAAGAGAGAAGACAAAATAAAAAAAAAATAAACAATTTTAAACAAAAAATAAAATTTCAAAAACAAAATAGACGACACATCACTGAAAATGTCTATGGGGAGCGCATTGACTAGTCTTGCACCCCTCGCTAATGGTGCCGGAAATATAATTTTTGTACTAGTTTCCCAATACTGCTTCTAATTCTTTATTTTCACATTTTATGATGTGAACGTCTTGAATTTGTAATTTGTAAATCACCAGGTATAAATTTGAATTTTAATTGGTATCTATTGCCTTGTACCAGTGGCGAAGGGTGGAAGAAGACTGAAGAAATTCTACATATATAGTGCACCTACATTACACTTTGTTACTCAGACGTACTTGTTTTCATTGAACTAAAAATACAATTTCCAGATCATATTGATTAGTTTTTTAAAATTCAATTAAACTTTGCCTATACCGAATCATAATAGAAGAGATAGGCTAAGAAGCTCAGAAAAAATAATGCACACTTTTTCAGGCATATCATTATTGTTTTTACTGAATTAAGAATACATGGTTAATTTTTTTAAAAGCATTAAGCCCAGCCTAACTAGACCATAATCGATAAAAAATATTCTTATATCTACAAAATATCTAAAATTATGTAAGTATGGTTTAATGACATTATTTTACATATTTTATAGATAAACGAATATTTTGTTAACTATTATCTACTATGGCTTGGATTAGATAGGGTTTAATTGAATATTTTTGTTACCAATATGATGGGCAAAGATTGACGCCAAAAACCGTTAATACGTATGATCAAAAATTAGGGTAAATTTCAAAACCCGCTAAAATAGTTGGGTGTGCTTTTCAAATACCCCTAAAAAGGATAAGACAAAATACTCTTCAGAATGTACGAATTAAAAAATAAATACATAAAGTTCACAGATCTAACAGATATGAGTTTTTCTTATTTTTCTCAAAACTACCTAAAATCATTTTTCTCATTTTACTCAGAACTACCTAAAATCGTTTTAGGGGCTTTGAAACTAGGAGCTTAAGTTTTTTGTACACTATTTATGTAGGATCCTAAAAGCCTTCACCACTGGGCAATAGGGTCTGTGATCGGTAAAAATTGAGTCGGAAAAACGTGTTAAAATAACCACTAACAAGTAGACACTATTCATACGCTTGGTTTGTGTTAAATATACGTTATGAATTGAAAATTTCATCATTGGGAAACATATTTCTTGGTGTAATTAATAATATAATTTGCATTAACACAAAAGTAAGCAGGAAGAAAAAAATCGAATGTGCATATTATAATTTCATAAAACGTAAGTAAGAGAAATAAATAATTAAATATAAAAATCCGCCAATGCCTGTGAAATGCGGTATAATTAGCATGTAACCCGTAATAAAATATTGAAAAATCGTTATAATTTACAGACTATAAACCAGTGGTTCACAACGTAGTCATTCCATTTACCACGGCCCAACGACTAAATGAAATATATCAAAAATTACGAGTATATAGACTAGTAAATTTGTTAGTGAACACGGTAAAATTCTTTTGTAAATTAATTGAAACTATTAATGGAAGTTTAATATTCATTCATTAATATCTATCCAACTGTAGTCAATCACCTTCAAAATCGACGAAGTGTATGAATGAAAATAAGTCGTTCGACTTTTAAATATCTTGTATCACAAAAACATAACATGAAAATCAAAATCATAAATTGTAGTACAAAAAATAATAATGAATATTTTCAAATATGGACAAGAAATTGAAAGAGAGGTTTTCAAAAGATTTATTGTTTAGTTCTTTAGTTTTTATGAGTTTATCACTTGTAAATTGTTTTCAATATTACGTAGCTCCATATTTATCCCTACCATATAGTTCTGCCAATAATTTTAATATGACATAACGTGAATTTTAGCACTCTTGCATGTGATAAAGCTCGCATTGTGAGAGAACCATGTATCGTAAAACAATCTTTATACGCGTCTAATAGCGAGTAATAAAATCATTATAAGTATATATTTTTAAGAGTAATTTTCGTTATTCTTCCGTTCGTAGTATAGTGCGCAAAGCAAGTGTCTCCGTGCGCGCATCGCACGGCTTCTTGCAGTGTGCTCCTCCACTAAAATGAATATATTATATCCATAGAAGTCCCAAACATAATATTTAATCAAGTACGTAACAAACATTACGTTAAGGGACACAGGACAGATTAATAAGATAGAAATAAGAAAGCCAGTCGATATGGACTGGTTTTGATGCCAGATCCGGTTTATTACTTTATGACGGACAGGCTATAATACTCATCAAATATAAAGTCCGCTAAGTATCCTCAAATATAAACAATATTGATAGTGCGCGTTTAATTTATGTGACAAACTTTAATGCATATTCTGATACAAACTATTGAAAATACCAAATTCTTTAACATGTGTTATTCCATATTTTTTCACACTCTCAAGATTTCTACCTTCTTACAGCCTTACCCAAAGGCAACCCACTTCCTAATGCTTTTGGGATCCCCGGTAACAACCTACCTTATTCAAACAAAGTTAATCTGGTTTAATGCCAAACGAAAAAGATTTGAGTATACTCAAATTAGTCTTCAGTACAACTTCATGAGTTTTCGACAGACGAGTCTTCGACGTGATTACAAAAGACTACGTCAACCAAAAAATGCGATTGTTAGTTAAATCATATAAAGTACCCCA
This sequence comes from Rhyacophila brunnea, assembly GCF_057557595.1. Taxonomy (NCBI): domain Eukaryota; kingdom Metazoa; phylum Arthropoda; class Insecta; order Trichoptera; family Rhyacophilidae; genus Rhyacophila; species Rhyacophila brunnea. The sequence continues at coordinate 11,845,650 of NW_028232893.1, read as the reverse complement.
TAAAAACCACCCAGAAGGCAACTCGAGTTCCCTTATTTTTGTGTTTCCTGATCGAGGATCCAGACACTTTTACCAACGCACTACAATTTTTTAAAGAATCCATTTCTTTTAATAAATCTTTTTGAGAAAATTGGGGGATGTTATTTTATCAGAAATGCATGTAGTGCACGGTGAAAATGCGCTGACGGTTGCGGGGCTTATAGAAAACCGTACTTGTTCCATGTGCGACCCGCGAAGGTGTATAATCTAGATTAATAAATAAATCTAATTGTGATAAAAAAGATTGTGCACACCTGCAACAATTGTATTAGGTATATAAGCAATACACGGCAGTGGCTGAGCTGAAACTAATCAAATTTAATAATATGTCTTAGATAACTATAATCTAATTTGCAACACTGTGAAATATGGTCAATATTTTATCAAAAGATGCAATGATAAAGTAGGTTGAATAATTATTTTAAAATTTAATATTAATTAGGTATATATTTCTACAGGTGCTCATTACAGGTAGTCATATTTAAAAAAAGGTAATTAATTTTTATCTGTGTGTGCAATGTTATGGTTGTAGCAGTAAAAATGTATGTTTACTACTAGGTACTATAAAATTTAATAACAAATATGAAGACATGAATTATTATAAATTTAATAAAATGTCACAACCTCATATTATGTTAGGTCGACACCGATGCAACGCGCAGAGAATAGAATAATCTATGATGGAGACATATTTACGATTGGGTTAGCACAGTCGCACATTGAAAATGGTTTCGACTGGAATATAGTCATAAATAAAATCTGGGAGCAGTGTTGCAACTTTCTAGATGAGACCATGCCGGGACAGCTATGTCAAGCGGCTAGCCGAAATTAATGAAAAATCAGCTCCTACAGATGTGCCATGGATGTGCCGGTGCGACATTTTGGCAGTATACCTGCGCCCCATGTCGGGTGAAATTTGTTAGACTATCCTCCACGTAACCATGCCATTGTACACAGTGACAAGGATGTGTGTGTATACACAACTGTATAAATTTATTAGTAAAAGCCGGGCACTCGATTGGTTTATTCACGTTTTCATTCAAAAACATCTATTCCAAATGGCAAGGTTACGTGACGGAGACTCTACTGGCGACAACAACTGTTTCGGCGCCGGGACAGCTTGCCGCTATGCAATCAAATGAAATTAAAAAATAAATAGACCTTCGAGAGTCATAGGTACTTTTAAAATATACATTTAATACTTGACGAGAATTTAAATAGGTATACGTAAATAATGATTTAATTATGCACAACATGTTTAAGTTCTAACAAGAACAAAGTTCATTTATTTTTATATGAAGCGTCAGGCAATATAATTCTCAATCCGCTATAATAAAACATTATTAATTAACAATTTTTTATTGAATAAATAATTCACAAGATTTAATAATATGTTTAAAAAGCATTATGTTAAGAGCAAAATCAATTAAAACTACTAAGTAGTAGATAGAAACTTATTAAACTTCCTCGTCTACTTTCTGTATCAAATCATAACAAACGTATATTTATTTAATTTTAATTAATGAACGTTATTTCATCTAACAGTGTAGCGCCCACTTGTCCTGGCGTCCAGTTGTCCCAGTGTCATCTCATTCGAGCTGTTTGCGGATTATATGTTTTGTGAATACCAACAAAATTACATCGACATATTATTCGACGCGTTGCAGTCGAGACTAGTTTAGATGTTCGACAACTCTAAAAGAGTGTAGGAAGCTAGGGGAGGCTAATGGACATCATCATCATCATCATCAGGGGCGCGACAACCCGGTGTGGGTCTTGGCCTCCTCCAACGGCTCTCTCCACCTGTCCCTATCCAGTGTGGCCACTTTCCAATTCGGTACCCCCAGAATACGGTAGTCACTGGCAGCTCCATCCAACAAGCGAATCTTTGGCCTGCCTCTTCTTCTACGCCCTATTAGATCGCTGGACATCACTCTCTTTGCCAGTTCATTGTCATTCATACGGTGCACATGACCTAGCCATCGCAGTCTCCCGATCTTGATTGATTGAACTGCGCTGCAATCTTCGTACAGCCCGTAGAGTTAAGCATTATATCTTCTCCTCCAATTGGTGCCGTCCCTGATCGGTCCATATATACGGCCGGCTAGTGGACATGATGATGAAATAGGAATATATTGATAATTAATTCTTGCCTTACGTGTCCATTAGAAAAGCGTTTGTTAGCCACATAATATGGAAGTAACATAACAACTTATCTCCAATTATATCAAAAAAAATTACCAGGAGGTGCGAGGCGTGACGCACCGAACAAGTCGGATGTGCATAACGCTGTAAGTCATAATATCATGTTATACACTTACATACTTACTGCTTTTTGTCCAAAAATTACCTTGTTCGCGTAATAATAATTTCCGAAAGAAAGTTTTGTAGGTACCCATCAACATACGACTATTATGACTGCGAGCAATGTCGCTATCTCGTATGAACAATCGAAAACAATTTTTAAAACAAAGCATGACCGTTTTTTTATTTACATTTTGGACACGCACATTGTAGTAAATATTATTTTTATAACGAAAGAATTACTGCGACGGGCGGTGGATATTACACCTGGTGCAATGGCCGCAGATTATTCTATCTCGTTGGGATGACTTATGTATAGAATAACGTCATATCAATGCCATAAGCATTGTAATAGAAATATATCCTCGTATTGGGAGTGAAGCTATCGATCTGTGATCGAACAATGATTTGAGTAAACTTGTATATGCAGCCGCCAGGGAAGAGAAAATTAATGGGAACCGACTTACACTACTGGGTGTGTTATAACAAGCAATGGATCTCGAATGTGGACAAATATGGGATAATCTTAAACACATGTAAGAATATGTTATTTTAAATAGTTCCGTCTGTATGATAATAATATGCATTACAGTTTGGTACGTCAATGTAACGTGCATACAATATTGAATATGCATAATATTTATGCTGTCGGCATGCTTTGTTATATTAGGGTTTCACAGCTTGACCGCCATAAACTACCCTGCTTTAAAATGTTGGTCCACGGCGATGGCTTTTACATTTCTATTTATTAATCTGTCCTGTGGTAGCCGCCTTCCATAAAGCTATAAACGCGTCAGAATGAGTATAGTGTTAGTCGAAGATTTTAGTGCCACACCGTCCCGTGATACGCTCGATTAAGACCGAGTGTGGTGCGGGGCGGGTTTTGGTTTGGAGGGATTAACTTAAATGCTGTGCAACCATGCACATTAGTGCTTAAAGAAAGAGTTTAAGAAAATAAAAAAAGAATCTAGACTTGCTCTGCCGTCATTTATCTTTTGTTACATGAAGTGTGACAGGGCTCTAGCCTGGGAGGCCTGGCTTAGAGGGGGCTCATCCACATACTCAATAATTTATCGAAGCTAATAGATTAACCACGCTAGATTGCCAATCCCAAAAGAAACAAACGCAGCGAGTACTCACCACGACAGGTGAAATGATGAACGATGACTTGTAAAAATTTGAATATCTCCGGCCACGCATAAATTCAGATTTCACAATTTCGTGCTAAGCGAGGTGTCAAAAAGAAAACTCATTTCATCATGGCCTTTTCTTCTCTCTCCCGTCCATTATTCGAAGAGTTCAACCAGTCGGCGTGAAATGATAACAAACAGTCGTTCAGTTTGAATACGAGTCAAAACTATACGGTAGAGTCATCATTAGCTACTAATCAATCATTTGTCAGTTTCAGATATATAATTCACCTCCGTTGTACCTACATATCGAGGGTTTACTGCCAAAAGACTCAAAAACATGTTATGGAGTTATGACCATTCTAAAGTTTGGCGCCTTCTATGTAATCTAATTTAATTAAGGTTTTTTAATAGATTGAGGTACATATTTATTCTATTATCCCAGTATCATAAATAGTCAACATATCCAAAAATTATTACGGTAGCCACTGGCCGGTGCGAAACATTGATGCGAATTTCGTGTTTGGCATTATACAAATGCGTCAGTTTCGCTGCCATAGACTAAATAATTTTATTCCCACGCCAGAAAATAGTAAATAGTATTGAACACCAAATAAAAATATTATACATTTTCCAAGAATTAAATATGAATAATTACAAGATAAAAAGAACTTTTTATAATATACAACGTTTTTAAATTCTCTGATGATCATATAAACTTGACTTGACTAGCTTAAACGATCAAAAAAATTTGTACTTGATAAAAATACTGAAAAAATAAATCGTTTTGACATCTCATATTGATTACAATAGTAACGCACGTATATATTAATAATTTAGTTGCTAGGACCTCAGACCCCAACCAACCAATAAGAGTTTTTTTTAACGGATTTCTTCCGAAATAACTTTTCATACAAAACAGAATTAATTGAAAATGAATTCAATTCTACTCAAAGATGGCTAAGAGTATTAAAAGAATGCATTGGCATCGTGGTCTGATATATTCTAAAAGCTTCAAATGTCTTCTGTTGAATTATTATGCTCAATATGCTCAAACTTGTACTTGATATGTGTAAATAAAAAACAAACAAACAAACACATATAGAATACTGAAATGTCATTTTGACATTTCATTTTGATTTCCATAGTAACGCACGTATATATTAATGATTTAGTAACTAGGATCACCCCGTTAGCAACCAATAATAGTCTTTTACTTTTTACGGATTTTTTCTGAAATAACTTTCCATACAAAACAGAATTAACCGAAAATGAATTCAATTCTGCTTAAAGATGGCTAAAAGTATTGAATGCATTGGCATCGTGTTCTGATATATTCTAAAATTTTCAAATGTCTAGCTAGTCGGGAAGTTAGTTAAAAATCGATTGCAAGATTTGTACTGGACAAACAACCATCGGAAAAATAAGAATACGACCTAATAAAAACGTTGTAATAATAATAAAAATAGCGTTTTCAGAATTACTATAATTTTTACCCACTCCATGTAAAATGTATTATGTTTCTATGAAAACGAGATGGCAGCACAAGTTGAAGCCATATACTAAATACAAATGTCAAAGTGACAAAATGTTTAATATTCATTCTACACATTATATATTATATGACTACCTATCTATTCAATTCTCTGCCAATTTTAAATTTACTATTTTTTTTTTTTAAATCTTTTTATTAATATCTGAAGTTAGTTAGTTAGAAAGAACATAAATAATTCACATATCGTGGAATTAATAATTGTTTGAAGACAATGTTAAACATTTTTTAAACTATTTATTCTACAGTACTAGAATTTTTCAAGGTAATTACAGGTAGGTTGTAATCTTCGCCTGTGTGGTTTATCAACCTGTTTCAATAACATGATGTGCTGCTTCTAATAAGGAAAGCGGGTCTTTGGACGCAACATTTTAATCAATATACATCACATTAGCAAACTGTTTCTTATTAAAACCAATCTAATCGTAAAACCAGAATGGTTAACTAGGATTTGCGAATCAAATCAAATGTGCATGTTGTATTAATATTTATTTCAATGTATGTATCTGATGAGGAAACTAATTCATTCACAAAAAAATATTCAATAATGACGCTCGAAAAAAAAACCAATTACCAATTTTGAATCATATCGCCTCTGAGATCACTTGTCCCGCTCTAAAAAAAAATAGTATATTCATTCGTTGTATGGATTAGAGCTACGGACGAAAGTGAAATAAGCAGATAGATAAGTAGGTATCTGAGTAGTGACATTGACATTCGAAGAACGTGGAAAAGTTGGCCAAACCGGAGAGCAAAAGCAGATAGGAAAGTGCGTTCAACTCGAGAACGCGCTGGTCATCGTGGGACAACAACATCACTATTCACTACGATTAGCGATACGGATGAACTTTATAGAGAACTTTTAATACCTAATGGCTTCTGATATGGGATAGTAATGATAGTATGAATTCTGTAGACCAGGGTTTCCCAAACACTTAGTTTATTTTGTAGGCTATGAATTAGCGCAGCTAACCGTTCTGCCAATTTTGGCAACTGTCGTTAAACTGACAAGACTTGTCAGCCAGTCAGTTATAAACAATATACACCCCATCTTTTTCATGCGCACGGTATGAGAAAAGATGGTTCTCTGTCTGTACCTAGATCATGGGACCCCACATCCCGAAGCGGGCCCCAAGGCTAGGATATTTGGCAGCCCCCCTACTCATCGCTAAGGTTAAAGGCAATGTGACGATCTACAGTTGCATGTTAGGCAAAAATACATATTATAAAATGTTAGGTAGCCTGAAGTGAAACAGCGCCGCAGGCGACATTTTTTTACTATTAGTGCACGTTTGTGATGTGTGTTTATCTCACTTGGCTGGTCGATCTCTCACGCTGGGCCCCCAGGCTAGAGGCCTGTCAGCCTCCCCCCCCCTCTTGTGGGAGCCATGACATATCTAGATAATTGACGTCATAAACATCAGTGGAGATCGATCATCACTCGCCTTTCAATATGAAGTAGATTCTTTAAATATTTTAGTTTTATTTATTTTACTTCTACTTAGTAGAAGATCTTTAAATGTATTGCAGTGTATAAAACCTTTCCAAATGGTCGCGGAACACCTATTCAGGTGAGGCGGAACATAGTTTGGGAAACCCTGCTGTAGACGGTAGTAACGGTTTATGTTTATACTGTCATGAGCACTTTTCTATAAGTATATATCAGCCGTGGTCGATTCACTGCTAGATGAAGGACTTCCCTAGTTTCCCCACACTTTTCGATTTTCGTCATTAGCTGCCATGTAGGATATCCACCTTTATGACTGTTTATCCAACGGGTTATACGGCGTAATAGCATATTTTGTACGCGGTAGCTACTATAAACTTAGAACTTCTTAATAACTTATTTATTTAAGAAAACTAAGCGAAACATAACAAACCTAAATTCAAGACGTACACAACATGAGATTTACATTATAACAAATGTTATTCTCACAAGAAAGAAGAAAATATAAATATTAAAAAAACATAGATACCTAATTAAGTACCTACCTACAATGTTATTCAGAAAAATAAAATTTCGAAAACAAAATTTATAGCACGTCATATACCTCAAAACGAAAATATGATAAACTACCCTTGATATCCGCCGATAGCGGTCTTGTGTGTAGAATAGATGAGCTGATGTCTTTTTCTTTTCTTCTAAATTTATTGGATGTTTAAATTTCATTAATAACATAAAACACTTACTATCCACTGAGTAAGGACACAATTAAATATTACGTTATAAAATATATTTCAACGCATGGGAAAGACAGAATCCAACAAACCCTAGTTATACCACTAAACACACCTAACAAAAATTATATGAATTAACAGATCATGCGACAATGCAAAAAACTAAAGATATAAACCCACATGTCCCTGAGAGTTTTAAATTAAACGCTATTAAATAAATATTAGGTACAACCAATTCATTGAGTCACTGTTCTGGACCAAATATCTATAAGGTGCATTGGGGTAATTCCGAATATGGGTATATTCCGAAAGTTCAAAAATTCTACCAATCGAAGCGATATTTTCCTATTGGCAACATTTAGTCTAGAAGCCATGTTCATTGTGATCGCCTCGTAAGTCGTCGCTAGTCGCTAGTGTCAACAATGCGTGCATACCATCAAGTTTTTCGGAGAAGTGTTTTTCGCGCCATTTTTGCTGATTCGTAATTACCCCAACTTACATATCTCGGAATTCTGGTAAGTTATTTGAATAAGTGATTGCTTATACGATAAATTATCGTTTTTTACGAATTTGTGAGTGGAGCACAACGTCCTAGTTGTGTTTTTAATTTTTTTTCGGAAATACCCCTTTGGGGTTATTCCGATATATATTCATTCCGCAATAGCCCACTTAACTTTTTCATAGTAATTGGCAGTGATTCTCAGTCTGTAAAGAAACTAAAATTATATCTAATTTAGATGTACATAATATACTTAATTAAATTAATATTAAAGTAAGTAAATTTTGCGTCGTCCTAATAAGAAGCTATCGCACGCCCTATTATAATCTTGGGTAAGTGCGGTAACGCCAGCCTTCACTTAACAGCATAACTAGTGTATCCGACATCATGAGCGAATATAGCAATGCTGATATTATAGATTATCTTGATTTTTAAGAATTGATGGATGAATACTCTGAGATGATTGAAAAATATACAAGGAAGAACCAAGGTCACAAAAAAAAACAAAAGATGTGAAATATGGTGAAAGTTTAACTGACAAAAAGATACTCACCAACAACGATTCAAATTCTCTCTGTACTAAGAGTAAAGGTGTTGGCAAAAAAAGTAAAGGTAAAGAAAATCAAGCGGATAAAACAAACAAAAAAAACGAAGAGAAAAGACACATTGAAAGAGATGACAAAGACAACGTTGATGTTTTTATAAAAGGAAAAAATATGACAACTAGAGAAGACTCAAAAGAAAAAGACAAAGATGAACAACTGCTACCAAAACTGAAAAATTAAGATATAGTATATAAAACTCAAGAAAAGGACCCTGCCATGAAGGAAAATTACAAATTAAATGATTCAGTGCTTGTCAGATATTCAATCAGAAAAAATGGAGGTACTGTATTGGGTTCATAGAAGAAATAATAAAACATGAGGAAACATACTTCTCTATCAACTTCTTAAAAACTATGAGACCACAGCAGCAGCTAACCTTTATTACGACCAAAAGAAAAGATAGTGACAACGTTCCAGAGTCATTAATAGTGAAGAAGATAGATATACAAAAAAAAGTGCTGATGAAATATAATATTATTACTTATGTAATGATAAAGATAGAATTTAATTTGACTGATTGCGTACCAAACCAATAGATCATTATTATGTATGTGTGAGGCTTTCAGACCATGTCTTAAGCAATTCTGTTATATTTTTTTAACAGTGTAGCCCGCATTTTAGTTTTAGGTTTGCTAGCAGGAATAAATAAATAAGTTTATGCCACAAAAGTAGATGAAAATGATTAAAAATACAAGTTCCTACTTTGATTTAACATTTTTAATGTTGACTAATTTAATTGTATGGGTATGAAGAAAGTTTATTTTGCTATGCAAAAAGCAGTAAGCAAACAAAAGATATCTTTATAAAAAATATTGTTCTATCAAGGTAGTCAAATAAGAATGTAGACTCAAATAAAAATTGATTTTTAAAATTATCACCTTCTTTGATTTTCCTCGTCTTTATTTTATTGATTTAAGGTGGTAGATACTTGTGTCATATTGGGATATTTTTTCTCATTATTTGTCACCGGTGGGAACAAAACTGGTAGTAACAACCGGGAATAAACCTGCTCTGCTCCACCCGTTCCACAATCCCTTTAATCCTAAGTTCTTAACTGAAATGTTGAGAACCACTATCTTTTTTTGGGGTAATTCCGAACTAATAGTATCAAAAGTTAGGGATTATGGATACTATTAACAAAATTGATAATATTTTGTGTTAGGAGTAATTACGGTCAAAAAAGAAAGGTAAACCTTCGGTCAAAGTGCAATAAAATCAACTTTTGAATAAATTCGGAATTACCCCAAGATAGTTCGTAATTTCCCCAATGCCAAAAAAAAATGACCCAATATTTCAAATTCTCAATTTAAAGAACCCGACTATATATTCAAGAATCTAATATATATTTATCATACATCTTTTCTTTAAGTACACAGAGGTAAAACAATAATGGCAGTAAATATAAAACACTTTGAATAATTAACCGAAATATATAACCTCTAGTCATCTCATGGAAATTCCTGTCGGAATTACCCCAATGCACCTTACATTGACAAAATAATATGGGGTTTTTTATATACAAACTGACACCAGCTACTTGTGACGGTAAACAGATGACTTGCTATTGGAGTAAATTTTTCGCATTCAGTCGTAAACTTGATTAGCGACACATATCTTTTACCATAATGTATAACACAAATCAATGAAATCATTGCCAGAAAGGAACAATGAGTATTATGTTCATATTCAGTATTTTTATTCTTGTCAAATATTAAGAACGCGTTCTTAATAAATAAATACATTATCACGACCTTCAAATTGTACTTTTAAATTCATGTATCTGCTAAACGTATAACACAGTTGTGTAATTTTATCAGTTTTCATCCCGATACAAACCCCCCCTCCCCCCGCTCACCAAAAACCGTCCAAACATTCTCTACCACGATTCTCTTCAAATTTGCCCCGAGTCAGAAGGCGGTTGGTTACTGCTAGGGATTCCAATCTCGGGATCCCGAGCTATTTTCGATACCTATGAATCCCGGGATTGATAAACATAATCCCGAAGCTTTCGGGATTGATTTTTTTATCAATTTTTATTGAAAATAAAATAAAAACGAAAATATATAACAGAAAAAATACTTTTAATAACAAATATCTCTATTAGAAATTACCTGAGTTTGAATGAAGTTTGATTTATACCCATGTGTAAGTTGCCGAATCATTTTATTTTTTCACATAAATTAATAAAAATGAGAAATATTGGAAAAAAACAATGCTTAGCACTATTAACAAAGTAATTTATGAAGCGGAAAGGCCATAAATACACCATGATTTTCAATCTCGCTAACCCATTCATTAAGTCTTTACTATCAGAAACAGCAATCTCATATTAAATTCACATTATTATTTATATTACAATATTATTTACTACATTAAACTTACGTATTTCCAAGATTGAACGTATACAATATTAACAATAAATGTCTTAAATAGTATAAATTATATTAGATTTATTTTTGACCGACTTTATCAATGTTATTTGTAAATATAAAATTTTTATATTAACAATGGAAAAAATGCCAATCCCGGGATTGTCAAATTGTAATCCCGAAATCCCGGGATCAGAATTTTGGTTCGGGATTGGATTCCCTAGTTACTACATATATTATGTTCAGTAAAAAAAATTCTATAGGTAACTCTTGTAACATTCATTACGTATAAAATATAGAAGAAATGCTTTCAACTAACCACAAATGTACGATAGAGTACCGACATAAGAAAATTATTAATCGATTCGATTGGAAGATAGATCGTTTATTGTATTTCAGACGTGGAGAAAGTCAATATAATACATGTGACTGATTTTATGCGATTCCCTAGATGATTAATTCAAAGCATTGACGATGTCGACTATGCAAAAAGTACACAGGTACAACGCGAAATATATTCCAAACAATGACATTAATATGGACGAAGCATCTGAAAAAAAATGACACTCACTTTTTTTTCGGGTCTGCCGAATGGCATATTCTGTTCTAACGCCGTTACAATAAAGGTGATATTGCTATAAAATCCCGATGCCTTTTATCGGGTCTGCCGAATGGTTCGGTTCAAACGGGTTCGCTGAAATGAACATTGATACTAGAAACACTGTTCTAAAGCCATTACAATAAAGGTGATATTGCTATATATTCCCGATGCGTGATAACGCATTATGGAAATTGCGTGACGTCTACCTATACATGTGCGAATGTCGCTATGCGCAAATTTACTTGCTAGCTACTGTATTTAGTGCCATGTCCATTAATAATGTTATTGATTCCAAAATATAGAAATACCAGAACAGGTTGAAACAACTGTTACAAAAATCATAAGTATTTGACATCCTATTTTTTATGCTTTAAGGGCGGACTTGCTCAGCGTAGGTCAAAATGGAGCTGTTATTGTATTTTCAAAGCATGATCCTGGACATTCCTTAATTGTTGTAGATAATCTATTTTTTGAAGCCTTATTATCCTTTATATTTATTTTAAACATTTGATGACTATAAAGTATTTTTATTAAATAAAATAGTATTCTTTTAAACCTCTCGGTCTAATGATTTAGAATATAGTCATATTTCAGTACATGCATGTGCAGTGGTGTTAAGATTTTTTACATTTATTAATTTTTGAACGTATTTATAAAACCATTCGTATAATTTATGTCGACATTATTTTATTGAAATATTTACGATAAAAATTATATTGATAATCTCTGTGATCCCAAATTTGATAAGAATTAGTCAAATGTTTAAAATAAATATAAAGGATAATAAGGCTTCAAAATTATATAAATAGATTATCTACAACGTTTAAGGAATGTCCAGGATCATGCTTTGAAAATGCAATAAAAGCTCCATTTTGATCTACGCTGAGCATGTCCCCCTTAAGTACCAGTTAGATTTTATTTAAATACTTTTCAATCTTAGAATAAACGGGTAAATTTATGAATACAATTGAAACGGATTAAACTTATTTTAAAATTGCTAGAATAAAGTCATTAAAACGGCAATAATAGTAACTATTATCAGATTAAGATCGTGTGCATGATTTAACGAGGCAATAAAACTAAATTGACCGTCATAATAATACTGAACGAGTTGTCAAGAGAAAGAATTACAGCAATGGTACGTCTTAATAATGGAAGAGATAAAATGTACGTAATCACTTTCCAAAATAATGCGTGAAGAAGGTACAATATATTATATTATAATATTGATATAGTATGCACATTTTACAAAAATATTTGTTTATAAAAGAATTATTATTTAAAAATCGGTAATACAGTTACTATAACAACGATACCAGTGCCATCTAACAAACGTCATGCGAACAATTTTATAACTTGTTCAGCGTAACGATCGTAAAATTTATTCAAAACTTTCACTGCGGTGCGACGTAGGCGATTTTCTTTCAATACATTTTCAAATAAAATTAATTCGTATCACGAATTAGGTTCGGATATTAGATAACGGTTGAAGAAATAACTTAAATAAACGACGCACAGAGCGATGTGGCTTTGAAAAATCAGCAGATATTTTCTTTTACTGTAGGAAAATATAGCTATCCATAGCGAAAGAGAATTTGTTATTTGACTACGAAAAATCATGACGGTAAATTTTAAGATGAGGTTTTTTCGCTTTAAAACGAAACAAATTGTTTCGATACAAACACACTGAAGTTTTGAATGCCGTCCTATCTACCAAACACTCTAAGCTCTGAACTAAACAAAGAATTACATTTTCAGATTGAAAGTTTTCACGCCGTGCGTATAAATATTGTCTTATTATTGGTAGGTATGTATCGGGAAGCACATTTACACATATAAACGACATGACGCTATAGCAATAAATACAGCCACATAATTATTATATTATAAGGGATACCTAGTTTTGGTACTAATAAAAATGTTATTTCGACGTATAGAAATCAATTGTACCAAGAAAAGAGCGTATACGTTGCTTTAGAAAAATAAAACAACACCATTTTTAGTAACCGTAACTGTAGATACAAATAAATGCTTCAATCAGGAAACTCAGAAATAATGGGAACTGAAATAACTAACGGGTGTGTAGTAACAGGCAACCGATATCGAGTGCGGGATATGGGATAAACTTAAACGCGTGTCAAAAATACGCTTGTCCTTCGTTCTGACAACTGCTCTCGGTTTATGCGCTGACGCTCATTCAATATTGGCATATTTGAAGGTTGCAACAAACACTATTACACGTCTATAATGTGTGGTTCATTATCGTAGGACACTCAAACATTCAAAACCCTGCGTCAAAATGACAGTGTATTGGGGTATATATGGCCAGGGAACTCAGAAATAATGGGCACTGAAATTCATAATGGGTAAGGCGATAGCAGGTAACCGATTCGAGTAAGGAAGAATCCAGGTTAAACTTACACACGTGTCAAGAATACGTTTTACGTCGATTACTGACAACTGCTCTCGGCTTATGCTTTTACGCTCATTTAATGTTGGTGTATTACACACTATTGCACGTGCATAATGCGTGCTTCATTTTTGTAGGACACTCACACATTCAAAAGACTGCATCAACATGCGGCGTATTGAATATAGCCTATCAGTATTCTATTTATTATCTGTTCTGTGGGTATAGCCTATCAGAATTATATTTATTAATCTGTTCTGTGGCTTCAATCTTTCTATGTTATTTATTTAAATCTTGACCTCGAGTGAAGTTCATTATTTATTTTAAACCCAATTATTTTACGTTTATGTGTACGTTGAAGTGTGTGTTTGGGGTGATAACCTAAAAAGTTCTCCATCTGCTGTTATTGATATCACCTCCATATGGTATACGATACAAATTAATTATTTAATATGTCAACATTACTTACTGACTACTATCATAACGCAGTCCCCTTGTCGTTTTGTCAATAGAATTAAGATGCAAATATCAGCGTACCTGTAACAAACAAAAATACAACACCTATTAGTTTTGTAATAAAAATTAAATAAACAAGTGTATTGAAAATGACAGCAACAATATATTAATTTTTCAAAAAGTTTTATTAAAAAAAAAAAAATTGCTACATCCACGAGCCACACTGTAAAATTATATATTACTATGTGGTAAGCCCATTCAATAATGAACGAAATAATTATATCTGAATTTTATTTAATTATTAGGGACTTTATGCTGGTAAGTATCTATAATTTAGAAACGTGACTCACGGAAACATCACTATTGTTCAGGCGACATCCTTCTTCCACGTGGAAGACACCAATTATCCAGCCTATATTTTCTATAATTTCTAATTTTGATATATTATGTTTATAATTACAAGGTATTCTACTTATATATGTTACGCCGAATGTGCGAAATTGACTATTACATGAAATGGGCAAAATTTTGCCTAAATCCTGAAAAATGAAAGCCCGTTGCCTTATTCATGAATAAGCAAAATATCTGCCAAGTGCGTGAATTCGGCAGTAATTTTTCTGCCTAGTTCATGCATTGGACAAATTAGATAGTAGCGCTACGGTGGTGTTTTTTGCAACTAAACCAAATGTGTCAAAATGCTCATGCATTGGTAAAAATAGATGGTCGCGCTCCGGTGGTGTTTCTTGCAACTAATCAAACTAACCAAATGTGTCAAATGTCATTGATTATATAAAAATATACCAATCAATAACTACAATGACGTTCTCATATAATACAATACAAGTTCATGACAATCTAGAACCATAATATGATAACGGAAGAATTTTATTAAAAGGTATTTTCGCGATTTGACGCGTGCATGGGTATCAATCGTGCAATGGTCGATTGTTTGTTTGTGATAGTATGATTTGATAGTTTGTTGACACTTGTTAGCTAACCTCAAAATGTACATTCAGTTGAATTCAGAATAACAAAACCTAACCTAATAATATTAATATTATATTATGTCAAATTATAACTCATAAAACCATTAAATTAAATTTTTCTACTGTCATGTTGACAGTTTAAGAATTCCATACCCTGGCGAATTCACGCACTCGGCAGATAATTTACCTAATTCATGAATAAGGCAACGGGCTTGACTATTACATGAATTAGGCAAAAATTTTCCCATTTCATATAATAGTCAATTTCGCACATTCGGCGTAACATATATACTAGGTGGATGAATTATTATTAATTAACAGATTAAACGTTATGATGGCATCAATAAACTAAAAACATGCCTCAAGTAAAATTATAGAAAAATATTGCCTAAAATCCCCTTATAATGTTGGTACCTAGTAGCATCATCATTTATGACTACTACCAAGCAAAATGTTTTGCATAATAATATATAAAATTATTAATTCCATAATTCATAATTAATTAAATCATCTATGGTCGGAATTCTTTTTAAAAGGTTTAAGCAGTTTTTTCATGTTTCCCTGTTATTTCGAGGAATCAATGCAATATAATATCACACCCCCAGACCTACTACACTGACGTAAGTCTGAATTTTACTGTTTTGAGTTATGAATGCAGTTCAATTAAATTTATTTTTCTCTATCTAAGGAGAACACTGGCGTATCTTTAAAAAAAAATATTTAACGAGATATACCCCTAACTCCAGTGTTATTTTAAATAAATTGAGTCAATTATCGATAAGAACACTCCAGTAACTCTGATACTCTTAAATGAATGCCACTAGAAAGATATATTTTTTTCCAATTCTACAAAAAAAAAAAAACGGACGTTGTAAAGCCATTAGACCTTAAATCAAGTACCATAAACATGGTTCAAAAAGTTTGTTTCGGCTGTCCTGGAAAATGGCTTATTTTGACTTACGTCAGTGTTGGTCTGGGGGTGCGATATGTATTTATAATTTAATTAATAACTATACGAATTGACTGCAGGGCAAGATTCAAGATTATTTATTTTATTCATCTATCACCGACTTAAAAACAAATATTTTTTACAGTGCACATTTCAGGCATTTTATTTTTATTATATAAACAACATATTGGTAGAGACACCTTCAGTGTGGCATGGAATAAAAAGAGAGCAAAATATATATATTATATAACCATGTGAGATTTTTTGCCACACACGTGACATAAGCCTTGCGAATATGAACAAGTAAACAAATACATATGCACCAGTACACGATGATATTATAACAAACACGTTTTGCAAAAAAAAAATGATCCTAATATTTTCATATCCGGAGATTAATTTGCAGAAAAATGCAACATCCGGTGGCGAGATGCGGCGCGCAAGTATCCACAGCGAACCGTCAGTTTCCGGGAAACTACGCCATCGATACGGCCTTGTGGATTATCCGGTTATTAACAGCCTGGCAGTGTCGCCAACTGTATGATTAAATAATATAGTATTCTAAATATACTTCGGACGTTAAAATTCATTTTTTACGAATTAACCATATAAATGTAGCGTTATCAATTAATTTTATAAAACCCTGAATCCCCTCATGAAATATCCCATATTCCACAGAGTTATGGAGATAAGGAGTTAATTCCGTACTTGCGTAGGTAGTTGGAAGAAAAATATCACGTCCAGTAGTGAATGATACTTCAAAACTCCCGAGGAGACGCGTCTCCGAACCAAAACACGACACCTTTCCCGTCAAAGTGCACATACCTACCAGTCTAGTTTAATAATAATTTGTAATCAAAACGTAAAGTCTTTAATTAATATTAACCAGTGCATAAACAAATAAAACATTGTTTCATTCCTAATAATGACAAGTGCCCGTGAAATATTGACAAGTATCACATAAATTTTTACCTAGGTTTTTGTTACTTCAATCAAAATCTATGTCTTATAATATCTCGTGTGAATAAAAAATTAGACCCGTGGGTCTATTCTATACTAAACTTATCGACCGCTAAAGTGATAATTATCAAACTCAGAGTAGGTTTGTATCAAAGTATTAGTACTTATTGTAAAAATTACAATAAATTGGTTGTATTGTTGCAATAAGTGCTATATTTTAAGAGCAGCAGAGAGGTGCTGTTAAAATATAGCACTTACTGCAACAGTACAACCAACTTATTGTAATTTTTACAATAAGTACTAATACTTTGATACAAACCTACCTTAAGTTTGATAATACATTTATCACTGTATCAGTTTAGCGGTCGATAAGTATAAAATAGGCCCACTTGTTCAATTTCTCCGAATCAATGGTTTTAATTAAAGTAAAAACAAACCATCCGATATAAACTCCTACATATCAGTAAGTATTATTCCCACATGTTTTAATATTCTTTCTTTTATTGTGTTAACTGTCAATTAATGGTGGCACTTCATTGTATAAAACGCAAAAAAATAGTACTTATTCCACTTTTAGTAAATAAATCTGGACCAGTTTCGTCCGCCTCAGAGGGACATTTTCTTAATGAATAAACAAAACGAAAGCGTGTAACCCTCGTACAAGGGTGTAATCTCGTTTGCTTACTATCTTGGCAAAAAGTATATCTTCCAAATACATCCTTCAGCCACTTAATTTTTGATAGAAAAAAAAATATAAATGCTACTTTTTAAGTTTTTTTTAAAACTATTTAAAATCTATAACAATCTATCCAATATATTATTAACAGACACAGCTGTTTTCGGAAATGGTACATGAGTGCTTAAACTATTTAAAAAGTAACCAGAAGTTTTCAGAATATGAAGAGATTTGTATAAAATATGCAGTATGGTACGAGAATATGGTACGAGTAAGAATTATTTAAGTTTCAGAGAAAAAGCATAAATTGATAAAGCTTGAAGAATTGTTCTCAATAATAAAATCAAAACACTGCCGAGCCATTAGAGCGTCCGTGACAAGTTGCAACTTTATGGGATAGCGATTTCAAATAAAGAATATTATTATCGGTTTCGTCGTATGTATTTTTTTACTAACAATCTTCCTAGAAATAATTGTAACCTCATCATGGAATAATTCTTGCTGGTACAGTTGCGTGACGCTGAAGACGACAGTCTAAATAAACTAAACTAATTTTCACTATAATATCCAGAACGCCTTTTTGTTTATCACTATCGAATTTATAGACACAGTCGTGAAATTTAGCCTTAGCGATAAACCTACACTCAGTGTTAAAAATACGATAAAAATGTCATCTATTCGATTCTAAACTATCCTAAACGCCAATATATCGAAATACGTTTTTTACATCAATCGATTCTCTATGAAATTTCCAACATATCTGTATAAACCTAAATGAATAGGATTACATTGAATTTAAGAAACCATTATTTTCATGTCACTTTATAAGTATCCTAAGTGACATTATTTGCCAATGTATTGAATTTTTCATAAATTTGAAATTGGAAAAAATTCCCCCAAATTAAATGTAATTTGAAGCACAAAAAAAGTAGATATAGTTTGGTTATTTCTAAATTTCACTTTCCTGCACATTATATGGTTTGGCGTTTAGGATAGTTTAGAATTGAATAGACGATTTGGTCTACAAGGATTTTTTTACACTTAAAAGCCTGATATTGCGAAATATTCGCAACTGTTGAACATTTTGTAACGTTCTGACAAAGCGACCTTCACTGGTTATTCATGGTTATTTACAGTGAAATTAAAATTTTTGGCGACCACGAAATAGAAAAGGTTATATTGTGTTGGTAACACTGCCGTGTATGTAGGTAAATACTCTCGTCGTGAAGTAGTTTTTTCCTGCATGCGAAGATCGCTTGCGTAAAACGTTATGGAAGTTTTTTTCTTTTCTGGGCTCATAAAAATGCGGGCAGTCTGTCTTTCAACGATTAGGTACGGAGAGCGCCATATTTTTAGAGAACGTCAAAAGATCTATCGCGGGGATCCCCCTTAAACTTATTTAAGTACATTATAATATTTGTCTAAATTAATCTATCTGTCTGAAACGCATGAGAGAAAACATAAATGTGAAAGTAAATGGGAGATTCAGACAAGGAGAAGACGTATTAAAAGGGTTAGAGTGAGATTAAACATGCACGTAAACACAATTTCTAAATTTGAAAAATAATAACCTCAGGCGCATATTTGTTTATTGTAATTTGGCCGTGACGGCGCTACAATTAAATTGAGAAATTGACGGAAAAATAAAAAATAAGTATGTTTTCAAAAAGTAAGATTTTTAAAATGATATAGTACCTCTGAAAAAGTCAATTTCTATTAGAATATGCTCGATAAAAATTGAAGGTTTTTGGGAGTGGATAAATCGGAACTGAAAGTGTTAAAAAATCAACGCAAGTGGCGCTTAAGAAATTAGTGTGTTATGCAATACAAAATCAATTGAAACACATCTAAGAGTGTTGACAGGTGGCACTGCCACGTGGTATTTTTTATTATTACTTAATACTTATCATTGCGGAAAGTATGAAGCTTGTCTTGTACCTACGCTTTATTACATTAATTTATTATATCCGATGAAACTATGTATCTATTGAAATTTTTAATTCGGCCCCTTAAGAGTCAAAGAAACGTATTTCATTTTTCTCTACTTTACTGGAGACCCCAAACACAAGTAAATTTACGTTACACAGACATTAACAAGAACGTGTATGCAGGAGATATGTATTGACTTATCTTTTATCCATTGAATTTTTTGATAAGTTTCTTTGTCACTTAATATAACATGTCATTTAATGTCCAGAATCATACGTAACTCAAATTAAAAAAAAAAAAAATAGGTTTCTTTGACTTTAAGGGGCCGAATTGACACCAACATTTTGGGACCAATATATGTAACGATTTAATAAAATTATACAACGACAATTTCTTACATTATTTTATTGTCTCAGTGTGTATTCTTTAGTCTTTACCATTAAATAAATGCTTAAAAATATAAATAAATATCAAAACATGTCTCCATAATGTAAAATGATTTTAATAAATTGGCAGTCTACCGATGAATTTAGTTCAAGGCGGGCATGTCAAATAATTTTATACTATTTAAATGACAATATTATGTATATTGAAAAAGGAATACAGATTCTTATAAAGCTGATGGATTTTTCTTAATTTTCGACATCCCCGTTAACATAATTGAAATCGTAGAAAGTTGATACCCACGTAAAAATGTATGAAGTCAATTGTTGTTCATGTGGTAGAATTCTAATATAATAGTTTTAAAACAGAGTTAAAATGATATTACAGATTTTGGAATATGCATGACATGTCACGATATATCTAAAATTTTGTATAATTGAAATTGATCCAATTTTAAATGTGTGTTTTTTTTCCTTTATTATTATTCTCTTTTCCTGCTCTATCATAAATTAGTCATAATATTATTATGTATGTATATATATATTTAAATAAATACATTTTTAAAAAATGTTACTTTTTGTGTATAATTATTCAATATTCTTCCTCATTTTTCTTATGTAATTTCTATATATTGTATGTTCTTCTTACTTTCTATCTCGTTAGGCATTATAATTTATATATGGAAACTGCTGGTTGCAATATCTTTTCTATAATCTATTTTTATACATATTTGTAATCAATGTAACTGTTGTTTTCCTTAATAAATAAATAAAATCAAAATTAGGAAGAAAACTGTTAATAGGTATTCATTTATAATACAGATATCATAAAAAACACATAGGTATCCACTTAATCTTATAAGTATATAAATTAATATTTTGAAATGTGTCTGTGCAATTCTAATTTGAAAAACAATGTTTTGAATTCGAAGACGGATAAACAACACAAATGACAAAAGCGTTGCTGTCGTTCACATTACAGACTGATAAATACTTGTTAATTAAATTATATGTAAGTACTTACCTAAATCTGATGTGGTTCCTAAAAATAACATGGAACATTTTGCAAAGCATGAAAAAGATTTGTTGGAAGGGTTTAGGAGACATTCTGACTATTTAAATGACTTCATTAAATATTAATTATTGTGGAAACAGTATTTATACACACTCAAATTTTTTTCCTTAACAGTGATAAAAGTGATGTTCGGTTTAGGTACCGACTTTCGGAAATATTTTTGGCATGTTTCCAAATTAAAAATGTCAGTAACCTAATAATTAATAATATTTCGTACATCCTTGAATGGGAATTCTACCCAATATATATGTACTATTTATTGTTAGGTACCTTATACATAATATTATTACAATATGAGACATTATAAAAAATGGGCTATATTAATATTTGAATATACATTGGAATTGCAGTTCGTTTGACATATAGATAAGATCATTGGGAGTCCACGTGGAAGATAGATGTCGTCTGCACAATGGTAAGACCTAGGATCTAGGTGAAAAGCTGTATATGCCTCTCAATCGCTTCAGCTAGGCAGACATATAGATCATTTAGTAATAATCACGATCCTCAACAATGAGTCACGTGAAAATTAAGAAAATACAAATAACTCAACAATGCTAATGTTCGATTGGCTGGATGTAATGTTTCTGGCAGTTGTTTTGTTGATTTTGGGAAGTGCTGAACAACCCCACCCCACTAAATATAAGGAGTCGTCACGCACGTGAAAACAAATCACGAATAAGTGTCTGAAAGTTCCTTTTTTGACTTTATCTTACCTCCAATGGGTGCAACCCTTTATCCGTCTCTTATTGGGCGGCATAATTGACAAGTAACTACTAAATTTATCTAAAAACTATATCTATGTTGCGAAGCTTAGAAATGATGACTCTCATTGCATTGCAGGCAGAGGTGAACAGATTCGATAGGTTTCCGAATTTTAAAGATGTGGTGGGATAGGGAAGATGATGAAGAATAAAATACATTCATGGAAATTATGGACTGGTGTTGCATGGAAGAACCGTTGACTATTGACCTACCAAAAAATGGGAAGATGCCTGGTGCCTTATGCCTTAATTTAACCTAACCTGATGCTGCGTTCTCGCGTGGCGATTTATATCGTTCAACACTGTGTTTAATAGCAATTGAACGTCAATTAAGAAGTGGGAACCACGTATCAACAAAAATAACCAAGTTGCAAGTTGAATTGAACGAAAATAAGGTCCTTTCTGGTTTCTTTCGTTAAACATTCGAATCAACTGGTTGCCTAGGCAAGTAACTAAGGTGGTAACAATAACAACTCATATCGGCACGTCAAACTTGTTTCTTTCACTTGTTGCTATCTTATTTAGAACTATCAGTTCAACTTTCGATTTTTTTCACATGAAAACATGGCATAACAGTCTTAAACAAAAATAAGAAGAATATCAAGGCAATTAAAAGATAACAAAACGAATTGGCATTCAAGAGGGATAGTTTGCAAACTGTATTAGTAGCTATAATAGAACCCATAATTCAACATACCCGGTTTAACGGGGTGATAAGAAATATTTAGATCTATGTAAGTAGCAATATCCATACGTTAGGTTGCCATATTGCACTCAAGTGTGGATTCAAGATTCATGAAAGAACAGCAAAAGAAAAGAAAGAAAAGCGGTCTAGTTGGATAATTGAAGGGATCTTTACGGTCACAGAATGAGAGCCACAAAGCTGGTCTTTGTGGCAATCAAGTTGAACATCAAACTGAACCGAACAACTAGTTGGAATGACTGTACTGCCTGGATTAACATAGTTCTATGATTTTTTTTATTGCATATTATCATATTTGAAAATATTCTCTAAAAAACTTCGCCACTGACATGCGTATTGATTTGAATTTATCCGGTCTCAAACAAAGAAAACATAATATCTATTCCCCAAGTCTACATGCTACATTTTATATGCGGTTACATATAAATTGTACGTATTATATTCCACCGTATTACAGTTTGCCGTGAGCTTTCTTATCGGAAAGAGATGACCGTGTACTATACGATCATCTCTATAGCACCGAGATGAAAAAAATACGCCTTGTTCTGTATTTATAATTTAATTGAATACCTATTTTCTACTGTCTTTCCCTTGTATTTCGGTAGTTTTTATTACGTATTTTGTAAGTGTTCTAGGTACAAGTCGGTTTACAGGAATCTAGGCGGAAACCGCGCCAATTTTCATAGTCGATTTTGGCAAAATTCATGAATTCAAGAATGAAAACCTAACCTAACTTAACTTAACCTAACCTAAAAAATAATCCAGTAGTATATCGGCTATTTTTTAAATTTGTTTGCCACTGGCTTCCTGTAAACCGACAAGTACCGTGTTTTATTTAGACACGAATTTTATCTAGGTTGGACGGTCATATACGACCATATATTTCCAACATAACATTTCACGGTAAAGTGTGATACGGCGAACTGCATACGTACAAATTTCCGGACACGATTATATGCACATTGTATCCTACTGTCACCTGAAACTCTACCACTGAGTGAATATCATAATATATGGGAGATGGTCACCACAGATTCCTGCCATTTCGTATCTTAAGAGAATTTTTATCTCAATTTGGCAAAAAAATTTAATCCATCAGCAATTGGCGGGTTAACGCCGATACAGCGCCACGGACGGCGTGTGTCCGAACGACCTTGCGAAAACGAAAGTTTCCATCCAGCCAGTGATAGTTGCGCGCCAACGACAGCTGCAGCCGGTAAAAGCATTTCTAAATTGGAATTCGGACCGTTAGCCGCCATCTTGGGCGACCTGTCAAAATTAAAATAAATAATAGTCCCAGCCAGTTGTGATATTTTCAAAACACATTGCGGTAGTGTTGCCGAGGTTCGAGCGCATGAACGGTAAACTAAACGGGAAATCAAATACTTATTGTGAACGATCGATTGAATTATCAATATACAAATATTATTGTGTTTAATCTAGTGATCAATTTTATTTCTTCAATAATTTGTGGCTATTAAATAAAGAATTCGTAATTTAAATCTTTCAGAGTGAAAAATAAATAAAAATAATGTTAAATCATTACACTGCATGTTTTTCATATTTATACGGTTTTCTATAATTAAGCAACACTAAATTTTACTATAAAAAGACAATTTTTGTGATATAATTTACCAATAATAAAATTCTTGAATAGGCTAGCGAATGCATTAATGCTTGTTTAGCAAGCACAATAAATTTTTATTAAAAAATGAAAGTGGTTCATGTATTCCCACTATAAATAAGAAAGGCTCAGTGTAATGATTTATTTATCTTCATTTTATTTGCGTTCTAAATTCAAATTTTATTTTAGAACACATTTAAAGCAATAACAAGTGAACAACCGAATTCTGTCAGATACAAATAAATAAATAGTTTGCAGCAAAAAGTGAATAAATAATACGAAAAACCAGTGCGTGATTGATAGTTGGTGTAGCTGTAGAAAGTGATATTATAAATATTTCAACGACGATATCCGGGAATTCCGGAAAATAGTGTACTAATTATTTGAATATTTGCATGAATATCAATTAATATGGAGACTATATGGATTCCTAGTAAAGGTAATATTGTTATAACCAATTGTAGTCAGTAGCTATTGAAAAATAATTGTAATTTGTAATGTTATCTTGTACATTGATTACGCTTTTTGTGAAACAATAGGTAGTCTAGATTTTTTCTCACGGTTCAATTTTTGGATTACAAATAATGCTATTACCTCAGAGATTATCTGTGATTTTATTGTAACGTGAGATAATTGCAATTCACTTATTTTGCTACATCTTCTTTTATATCATAAGTAAAGTGGTAACCTGGTTACGGAAGTAAACGATGATTGTGAGGATTATGAACTTTGAAGGTATATTTTCAATCCTTATGACACGTTCTCACGTGGCGATTTTTGTCATTCAACTTTCTGTTGAATGTTGAACAGGAAATCGAAAGGAACGTTCCCACATATCGATATCAATTTTATTTCCCAGCAGAAAATTTTACTTTGACGCAAATGTCGCAAACGAATTGACAGAATAATATTTTAAGGCCTTGTCCAGATGGCGCGATTTGAGTTGCGCGTAAAAAATCGCATGATGACCTCATTGAGCCGTCCACAAGTACTCGCGACGTATCACGTCTCGCGCACGGTCGAGGTACATGGGATGTGTAATATAATATATTCTTAATCCAGCGATAACGAATAAGTATGAATGAAAAAATGTGCACCATTTTGTTGAATCGCCCATAACATACCAAAACTATTATGGTTTTCGATTATGTCCGATCCTGATGGGATCATATGGGCCTTTACAGAGTGGAGGTTTGTATTGACAGATTTTGTTTTTTACGAGAAATGGATGTCAGCCACTTGCTCAACCTATTAGGTCCATACCCTGACACACATAAATTGAATAACAATATGTGTACTTGCCAGACCCAGGTTTCGAACCTGGGACCCACGGCTTTATAGTCCAACGCTTATGCCGCGCAAAAAAAACTACCCAACACCATCTGTAAATTAGTTATTGTAGTCTGTGAGACTGACAAAGTTTAATGTAGGTACACTATTTATGTCGGATCAACAGCCTACCTCCACCCTTCGCCACTGTGAGTGCTTATTGGGACTCGTTAGTAGAAATACAAAAAAAAAAACTGCACACTACCGGAAAATATCGATGGCCAGGGGAACAATCCCATAAGTCGAATTTTAAGTTTTTTTATATTGTATTTATTGTATTATTTTCTATTTTTTCTAAATTGCATAAATCAATGACCTATTATGAATTGATAATTTTTAAAAATTAGGGAAAGATTTCTTTGAAAAAATGTCACCAGACTGCGGATTAAAAAACCTGCAATATTGACGTACTTATGTGATTGTTCCCACCGCCCATAGATGTAAGACACATATTATTAATTAGTCAACGAAGTATATATTTAAATTTTCTCAGGCTGCAAGAATTACCTAATACAGGTGAGTTATTTTATTATATTACAAATCTTTCTGACTTCAATATATTGTGAAACATTATCGTATTTGCAATATTAAAACCACTTTGAAGATACGTTATGTGGGTAGAAAATACTAAACGACTTGGTTAACCTAGTTCCTGTAGCCATAGCATAATATTACCACACGCTACCACAACGAGATATATTAACTATATAATCTTATTTATTTTATAAACACTGTGTAATTGTTTTAAACAGTTGGATATACAAAAAAAAAAATAAACGGATTCGGATGAAAAAACTGGTATACTTAAAAATCAAACCTAGCTAATGTTACGAACAATTTAAGAAGTTATCAAAATAATACAAACATTATTAAGACGTCTGGGTTGACTAGAGTCTAGTAGCACACATATAATCGAGAAGTGCGTTACCTTTTGGGCGTGGTTTTCGAGTGTGGATACATATGGGAGAATACATAACTTGAAAACGTCTCAGATATATACATACTAGTTGAAAAAAATACGACTGGTATTGCGCCAATACGCTTTAACCAATTAAGCTACAGGGATCATATTTAATTACGATAATTTAAACTAGTAGGCCTTACGTGAAACGCTGGGACTATCGGTCAAATGTGATTTATATATTATATCTGAGGTGTTTTCAAGTTATGTATGTTAAATATAATGTGGAATGTTACATCTCAAATCTTGTGAATTATTCGTTGAATAAAAGAAATGATTTATTAAAAATATGGGACAAACATACACGCGTGTTGGATGATTGTTTTTTGCGTCTGTATTAATATTAGATATATACAACGTACATGCACCAAGCCATGACCATTATAAATAATATAATATTAGCCACATTATGTGGATTGTATGATGAGGACTAAGGGTGGATAATGAGATTTTCGTTTGTTTCATAGTCTTGATAATCGTGTTATAACCGAAATAGCTACCGACTTTTAGAATTTAATACAATTTTATATTATTAGACATACCTAAGAACTAATATAATAAACTATTTATTTCATTCAACGAATAAGATACAAGATTTGAGAATAGAACGTTCTTTATATTGAACATAGATAATTTGAAAACATCTCATGCATATACCCACTAGAGAAAATCTGTTTTTGAAAAAAATAATACGATATCCGACTGGACTTGAACCTGTAACCGCTGGATTCATCTGAATTTCATGTACGAATTAGTACTAATTAAAATTATCGTGATTAAGTAGGATGCCCGTAGCTTAATTGGAAAATCAAATTGGCGCGAATTCAGCAGTTACATGTTCAGGTACTACATAAGTAGGTAGGTACTACATAATAATGTACCTATTATATTTCAATTGGCACAATGTCTTTCCACCACGGATTGACAGGTAACACTATTTTCAAGTGATAACTAATCGAATTCTCTTTTTATGTAGTGATTATCGATTGTTGAATTTTCATCAAATAAACAACTTTTAAAATATATGACATAACACATATTATAAACATAAATACAGATAGTTGAAGACACTAAGCCCATATTACTAATGAATTATTGCAATTAATTCGTTAAGCATAAGAAAGTTTTGTAGTGGATTTGTGTCGTCATCAATTCATTTAATTTAAATGATTATTAATTAATTATTAATGATTAAATTTTTCCAGGTAATAAATATTTATGCAGAAATTGAATGACCATCACCACTTTCACATAAAATGTATAGCAACGCAAATCTAGATGTGTTACTATCGCCTACATACCTACTGGCCTTACCATTCAATGTCTGGCAATGAATTGTTTCGAGGATTTAATTGGTTCACAAATTAGGAGCTGTAATAGAAAAGTTGTTCACCTGCTTATTACTAGTTAACTGATGATTAGGATACACATGCTTATGATCGCAGAATGTCTCCATAAGTTGGTTGAAGTAGGAGAGTTTATTAAATTAATCTAACCATCAACTCGAGTTGGGTCGATCGGCTCTTCTGACATGACGGTCCAGTCCATTCAAATTTATCGTCTCAACCATCAATCGGTCATGCAGGTTCTGCTCACTGTATCTCACTTTACGTTGTCACCCCATCTTCTCAGGGGGTGACCAAGCGCCCGAGTGCCTACTACGGTTTATTCACAGACTATATGGAGAGCTTTAGATAGTTAGATGATCAATAATTGCATGTAACAATAAATCAGAGTTTTACTGTCAAAATAATGACGTAAATTTTCGCGAAGACATCAGCATTTTTCACAAGGCTCTCTACAGTCAGGTCACAGCACGAAATTGTGAACTTCGATCGTAGTGCCAGTAAAGGTATTGCTTTTATTTAGAATTTAACACGGTTAACTGTTTATATGAAATCATTATTATCTTAAATTGAAGTAAAAGGTAAGCTGTTAAATATTAGATGCGATATTATATGGCCATTGTTTTTATAGATGCATCAATTTTAGTTTTCTCTGACTGGTTCAAATATTCTTGAAAAACAATACTTTAGTAAATTCGGAACGTCATACGGCGAAAGAAAATGTATCTTCTCACGTATAGTAGTAGTAGTAACAAAAGTTAAGGTAGGAATCTTGCACACTTCGTGGGACGATCCCTGCACAACTTTGAAGGGCGTATCTCGTTTATACCCCCAAAAAAGGGTAGAGATTTAGGAGTTGCGAGGAAGAAATAATTTGACGGATTAGGTGAGATTGCTCCATCTGACTTAGTTATCACAATTAATTTTAGAGAATATCATATGTTTTCTCATTCCTTTGGTTTCCTACTTTTACCCCATAGCAATAATTTGATGGCCGCGCGGCTTAGGCGTCGGACTATAGCGTCCTGGGTCCCAGATTCGAATCCTGGGTCTGGCAAGTACACATATTGTTTTTCAATTTGTGTATGAGTCAGCGTATGGACTTAATAAGTTGAGCAAGTGGCTGACATCCATTTCTCGTAAAATCAAAATTTGTTAATACAAACCTCCACGTTGTGGAGGCCCATATAATCTTATTACGATCGGACATGGTCGGGAAATATAAATGCATGCCCATCTCAGAGCTAAAAAGATACATTAGCGTCGCCGTCACATTATCTTTTGTAACTCGGGATTAAGAGCGGTTGCTATGAGAAAAATATTGACATAAATCTACTGAAGATTACTGAAAGGCTTTCTAAAATATAATATAAAATAAGCATCAGGCACGTGCCCGTAAATGTGCCCATTACGGAAAATATTATGGAGCGTCGACAGGTTGGCGCGACACATTTGTTAATATTATCGTAACATAACATGTCAGTGACAGTAACGAACATCGCACACATTAGTCAGGTAGTAGCAACAGGAAGAAAGCGGACAGGTAGTTATCTAATTAAACTTGGTGACATGTGATTACATAACGTGGCACTTGCATTAAGTACAACTTCCACGAACAAACAAAAAGAGAAACAAGTACTTGGGACCGCGATCAGAATGATAATTTCTGTAGAGCAAGCATGTCTAACATGTTGATCACACCATATTATGCACATAGGAATTGAGTCGTGAAAATGTAAAAGACGTGTACATTCAGTCCAATATTATAATTTCACGGTTTTGGGGAAGCATTAAAAAGATCTTATTTTATTAATTGAACTGGCGTTTACGTGATAGAATTCTATTGTAGTGGTTTTGAAACAAGGTTATTTTGTGTCAATTCCACCTTAATCGAGTCATTTCCGTTGGCAGCGGTTCGGAATTTCATATAGTCGACCGTTCTGAAGATGGGTCCATAGTCTGAAACAGCTGTCAACATATGTGACTCAACTATTAAAGTACAATTTAAAAAGATAACTGTTTGAAAGCGCTTCTGAGAAACAGGTGGTTATATACTTCCCAGAAGTGTTTTCAAATTATGTATGTTCAATAACAGAATGAATGTCACATTCTTAAATCTTGTTAATTATTCGTTGAATAAAAAAAATAGTTTATTAAAATAGCTACAAAGAATATAACATAAAACTAAGATCCGAAATATATATAACGGCAGCTCAGACGGAAGGGTGAGGGAAGGGGAGCGAGAGAGATTTACGTGAAGACGTTTTTCATAAATTAATAACAATGCGGGAACAAGAGGTACCTCATATCACTTACTTCGAATTGTTTTACCGACGGCCTGCTACAGGAGTGAGAGAAAGATAATATGTGTACCCCGCGCTTTAACTTGCAGTAAGCTCTTTTTACAGTAGTAGAATAGTTTCCAATAAATGAGTGGCAATAAGAATACTAAAACAGAACTAATCATTCTCACGACGAACGGGAAATAGAATATATCTTCAAACATTTTTAATAAATTTGTATAAGTTGAAAAATGCTAACGGGGGAGTACGATAGGTTACTGCCAGTTTAGTTACTGGATAGTATGGAGATCACGGCCTATTATTTTTAATTGGCTATGCCTACTGTAGAGAAATCCGGGAATATAAAAAGCGATCGGACGGCACGCGCACCAGTAACTATTGACTATAGGTCGAGTTATGTATTTGTATAGATATAGAGCGAATTATTCGCGACATTGTGATAATTGGCTGATTAAGGTAAATAAACATGCATCCGATTGGCGCGATGGCTCTCCATACGTAACACTCCCAACCTGATAAAACATCAATTGAAATTTACAGAGCCACATTTTCCATGATATAATTTTATTACATTATTATTATTTAATCGATGATCTTGACCTGGAAAAGGTATAATACCGACACATATTTTGTCAGTATTGAGTTATAGTTAATTTGTGACGTAGAACCACATCTAGTGGCGGGTTTAGGGACTTGGAGGCACGATTGATTTTGAAGCAGCCCTGCTTCAAAATCTTCGATAAAAATAAAAATGATGAATTGACGTGTAACAAAAATATATAATATTGAAGTAGGCATAGAAGACACAGAGAGCCTTTTTTGTGTGAGTTGCAGGGATTTTGCTGTGCTGGATGATATTTTATACGTGATAATTAGTGAGAAATACGCATATTTTTAAGAATTTGGTATAATTCAATAATTCTGTGATTGGTTTGAACTGTTGCGAGGCCCCTTTTTAAATATTCTGACGAATGGTTTGCGTCATCTGTATCAAGGAAAATTACCGCTGACCACGTCTTTCTTCTGAGTGATTTTGATGTGCTAGAATGCTCGATAATATTGTATAGGTGGGTACTAAATTTGTGAGAAATACGCATCTTTTTAATATTTTGGTATGATTCAATAATTCAATTGAGTGGTTTGAACTGTTTCGAAGCACCTTTATAAATCTGCATCAATGCAAATTACCAAATTACAAGAGTCTGGGTCAAGGCTATGCGTCTTGACTTTTCACCAAGTCAGTTCGAGGTCGATTTACAATAATATGGTTAAGGATTTACCTGTTAAGATTTTAGTCATCATAAAATGTCAAGAACATAATATTGGAGATGGAAGTCATATATATATGTTCAGGAATTTATCCGCACAAATTTCGGCTGACATACAATACTATAACAATAAAGTCATGGTCGCTCTCCACTAAGCTATTCCACATTCGACTTACTGCGGTGCGTAGCACCTTTGATCCACTTATGATGTACTATTTATTACTTTCTGGAAGTGAATTCTGACAGAGCGGGTTTTGTTGAGGCTAATTACAACGGAATTTGTACGGACAACACTTTAGTATGGCCCCAGGGTAATCATGCAATCACTTAACTGTTCTAACTATTAGAAAGTATGGCCGATTCAAACAGTAAATTGTGTGTCGTATTTATAATTTGTTTAGATCAATTATTATGGACAATATATTAATAATGACTGCAAATTTAATTGACGTAATAATAGAAATTTCTTATATTTCGCCCCACTTAACATCTAAAACAGAAAGCTTGAAACAATGGAATATTTATTGCGCGTCAAGCGGGAGTGTTGGCGAAGGAAACCACCCGGGAATCAGGATGAAGCGAGCAAAATATACATTTTTTTATAATAATGTTAGGTATTAACAAAACTAAATCAGTTGCAAGTGTATAAACTTAATTATATGATAGATAGAATATTTCGACATGGTAATTGTGATTATTATGGTTGCTATTTTGATATATATCGACTACCTATATTGCATTGCTTTCTTTCGTTCTCCGAATATGTCTTGTGGCGTGCCATAACTATCAAACATCAGGGTAATGTGGTAAGTTTTAGGTGCATCACAGTTGTACATACAAAACCAACGAAAAGCAGTATTTCTAAATCTCAATAGACAGTGTCCCTGTATAATAGACATACTAGAAGCATGCATTCTGTCGTACGGCAAATGGCACTAAGAAATTAGCTAATCCGTAAAGTTATAAAACTTGAAAAGACAATTTTTCTCAATAAATTGTTCCAAAGAACAATGTTGTGTCATGAACGACGAAAATTACTCTTGGCGTAGCCCTGGCCGTGATACTCTCGGTTTGATCCTTCCACAGGACATATTAATAAGATAAAAATGCGTTTCGATTTATTACCTACTGACAGTCAGGCAAAATTGAATGCGCCTTTAGTTTACGTGACAAACTCTAATGCATACATATTATGATACACAGGTAACTATTCAAAATAATATGTTTTTTAACACGAGTTTTAGTACCTATATCCCATATTTTTCCACAATCAAAAATAGCCTCACCTAGAATATAACCCACTCCTCTTTTTGTTGTGTTCCCTGGATCTTTCTACGGATTTCTCGTCCTCTCTGATATTAAGCGTGTCGAAGTTCCAAGGCTTTTCCAGGTTCTATCCTCTTTGCGGTATACATGAACAAAAAACAGCTGTAGAGAATTTGGCATCCGGATTTAATTATTGCAATGAATAGTAATCTTTCCACATTCAAATTACAGTTGACATGTTTTTAGATGTCTTTTTTTATCCCCGTTTGTACACTAACTAACACCAACTTTCTTATACGGTCTGGGCTTATTTACGTTATCTTATGAAGTCAAGACAATGTATACTTTTTATCGATTGGAAACATGCAATGATTTTGAAATTGGAATATACAAAAACTATTTCATGGCTATAAAGTTTACGTGTTTGTGCTAAATCGAAATATTTCCAAAAAATGGCAAAAAATGTTTGTCTATGGAGAGGCCGGAGACAAAGCAATTGTTAGTGCTCGTCCGTAGTCATTTGGCGGGCGCGGCGCGGCGGCGTCTTGCGAAACTCAAACGTATAACCGTGTGTATTATGCCCCAAAAAAGACACTGTCTATATACATTTTACACACGGTTATACGTTTGAGTTTCGCAAGACGCCGCCGCGCCGTCCCCGCGCGACCACTACGTTCTTGCACTTATGGAAATACTTAGGCGGCAATGTTGAAACAACGCATGCGCAGTCATAGATAATAGCAAATTGTCAGAGTAAATAATTAGCTTTGGTTTTACATATACGACCATTGTATGTAAACAATGGCTACTATGAACAATGTTTAACTGTCTATATGCACAGAGAAAATATGTAAAGCGCATTTGCACCGGTTCATTTAAATTTAATGCATGCATATTTTGTATAATGATAATATATTATGATTGTGTCACCATAGAGTCATAGACAAACAACTTATAATAATATAAACATCATTGGCGAAATGGAAAATCTTATGAGATGATTTCGACAATTATTCGGCGGAACGTAATTTCAAACAATTACGCAAAAAAACGGGACATAAATTTTAATTTAATATAAATCTATACGTGAAGTGATTCCTTAAAATAACGTTGAACATTAAATTTTAGAAAGAATGAAAAAGATTTACTCGAATTTTACATAGGATATTTACTTAGGATATACTCGCAGTGATAAAAAAATATGTGGGGATTAGGTAATAACTTTATAGAGGAATTTTAGGCAACCTTTTACTGTTACATAATATGAGGCAAGTTCCTAAATTGAATACAAGAGATAAAATAGGCACTAAGTGCCCGAAAATTAAAAAAAAAGTGAGTATGCAGAAATTTTATATGTGCCATCGCCAATATCATAAATACATGTCTAAGTGCCAAATATATATATTAGAACTTTTATGGATATTCAAAAATGGCTTTTGGTATGAGGAAGCAGCGTGATTATTTATTTTAAGAGGTGATTTAAAAGTGCCGCTTGGTTAATATGTGTCATGAGACTTAATTCCTTGATTTCTATATAGAGCAATGCACTTAGTCCATTTTTAATAAATTAATGTTGTTAAATCTATTGAGAAGGTAATAAAACAGTGTTTTTATAACAAATAAACAAAGTATTCTTTAAAACCCGATATTTCAGATTCAGCTTTTTGTCCTTAGTGGATATTTTATTTGTTGTATATAATTATACCTAGATGCCAAGGTAAACCATCGAATAATGATGAAATTTTCGTGCAATATCAGATAGGCAGTCCACCCGATAATTAACGAGATTACCATAATAATATACTGATGTATTATTGAAATTTTCCCAAAACAACCAATTTATTATAGTACCTACATCGCTTGTCACTTCGCGAACACAAATAGCATTGTCGCTTTCCCTCCACAGATTGTTCAACATAACATTTATGAACGTAAAATAAAATACTATATTATTTGAAAGATAATGATATAGATATTAGAGATTATAGTAATTTTATTACACATCGATGCTTTCGCCCTAAACGAGAGACAATATTCGTTTTGGAAAATGACATGGTAAAAAAATATACTATAGCGATCAAACCGACATAAAAATGTCAAGGACATTTATTTTAATTTTGGCAAAACAAAACAAGTCAAACACAATATGAATTATTACAAACAGAGTAATACCTGGTGTGAAATTTGCGGTTGGATGAATACGGAATGCATTCATTGCGATTCGCGATGCACATAACATAATTATGTCGAAATGTCTAGCCATATTTTTTGATTTAAAAAAATCAACAATAGAAAATGTGTTGAAATCATTTATAAAAAAAAATCTTAGCTGTTTGACATTGCGAAATATATTGTGGGTAAGCCAATACTTTCAATGATTCGTGATCAGTGATCACAAAGTTTGTCAGAATATTTTGATGCAATAGGTGCATGTTATTTGTATTGTTAATGCATATTCTGCCAACCGTGATTCAAAAGCACCAGGGCTATTCTAATTAGTTAACACGGTAGCACGTTTTCGTTATTTGTATTGATCCAAAATAACATGGATATCTCTTGGGCCAATTCCATATACAAGGCGGTTATCTACAATAATTGGTAACACAATGAGAAGTGGATTTGGACACCACTGCAGCTTATTATATTCTTAATGCATCCGATTTTTTTTTATTTAATCGGTGATTCTAATTGGTTACATTTGGAACCAAGAATGACGTATTTAAAAGATTTGATTTGGTACTACTCAACGACAAAAATATCATGCTTGACATTTCACATCCAGGGATATTTAACTGTATGAATACGATACAGCATAAGTATTTACCACTTTTTTTATTGATTTCGGAGTATGTACAGTAAAATGTTACACCGCAGAACTGTAGTAATCGACATAGTATTATATGGGAAACATATAATTTATTACGTTAGTTCTACAATCGGATCTGATCGCTCGAATACCAGTTAATTTCTGAAAAAATTACACCATCCAGTCGCATCCAAAAAATATCAAAATACCTTGCACGTATGCAGAACTGCCCGTTACAATATTCCATTATTCGAAACATAAATTAAGCGACAGAAAGGTGTATATATCTATAAAAATTAAAAACAGCAACGTAAAGAAATGCAAAAGCTATTGTTATAGTATCTAGGCAATGTGGCTTGGTCTATTAATCGAATTCAAACGGTACTTATCGGCGAAAATACTAGGTATACCTAAACAAGCCTATGTGAGAATAGAAAACATCTACGAGGCACTTATCACCATTATTGCATTGAACGCCGACTTAGAAATATATGTTAAGGACCTTGTCTCGAGTGAGGCAGGCCGCAACAGAGAGTGAAAGCTATTCTGTCACATTTAGATACTTACCCAGGTACTTCAATAATAATATAGATAGGTACTAATAATATTAATCTCTCTTTTACTTCTTCAAAATGGAGTGATGCAAAATACGCAACGCGTTAAAGCATCGGGTTAAGAAATTTGCGATAAATGTTTAAAAATAAAATAATAAGGGTTTGTTTGAGGATTATTCGCCAGTTTGTTTCTTCTTCTTAGCGCGTCATCCCCTAGCGGAAGTCGGTCGCCATCAGGGCGATTATCGCTTATCGTTTACCGTTGATCTTTCCTTGGATCACAAGTTGGGGAATGTTGAACTTGTGTCCTCTCACAATGTAACCGGGTATTTTAGTTTTATGGTTTTAATACTACGCATAACTTCTCGGTCATTTGCCATTCGATTGAGAACTTCAACATTTGTCATCCGGTCAGTTACATATCGAAAGCTTCAACTCTCCGTGAGATCATTGGGTTAAGCGGCAATACTTCTATACCGAGTGATCCAAAAAATAAGTGCACACCTTTTCGGTCACTGTTATTTGTTTTCGTTGAATTATAAGACATATAACATATGGTGTTTGTTAGATGTTTAAAAATTATTAAGACTTGCCTGAACTAAACCATAATAGATCAAAAAAATATTCTTCTATCATAATGGCATAATTTTAGACACGAATATTTTTATGTATTATGGCTTGTTTTATGCAGGGTTTGATTGATTTTTTAAAACTAACCAACACTATATGCAATATGTAGTCTTCGTTCAATGAGTACAAATACGTGTGACTAACAAAGTTTATTGTCCACATTTATGTCGGATATTAACAGCCTACCTTAACCCTTCGCCACTAATGGATACCGATTCTTTTTTGTAATAATACAGTATAACTAGTTACATATTATTATACAGTATAAGGCCAGTGTGGTGCTACGTGATATCACTCGCGTACGCGGATGAAGAGAAATTGCAATCGGACCTTTCCCCGTGTGCCGTCATCGCCGCTGCGTCCACCGAAGCATTTCATCATGAGATCTAACCTATGGCATCATAATCATTGACAACAATACATCACAATGCCAACTCTTGAAAACCAGGTGCAGAATGTTCGATTGATGATGTTTAATTTTTGGCGGGAAACTTATGCACACGGTATGTGCTGTCTGATTTTGAGACCCCGTACGATAAATAATAAAATAAAACTACCAACAGTAGGTACCTACTTACTATTGTAACTAAAAAATATTATTATTGAAGATGGCAGAAATGCCACATAATAATACTGGTTATATTGTCAGTTGCGGCATTTTTTTTTTTACCACGTTTTTATTAGCTCGTATTTTTGTTTGTCCGGTACAGATTTGTGCAGTATTTTTTTTAACTAACTTCCCTACTAGCTAGACATTTGTAACTTTTAGAATATATCAGAACACGACGACAATGCATTCTTTTAATACTTTTGGCCATCTTTAAGCAGAATTGAATTCATTTTTAGTTAATTCTGTTTTGTATGTTTCGGAAAAAAATCGTTAAAAGTAATATTAATTACTACTTACTATTATTGGTTGCTAAGCGGGTCCTAGCAACTTAATTATTAATATATAAGTGCGTTACTATGGGAATCAATATGAAATGTCAAAATGACATTTCAGTATTTCTATCAAGTACAAAAAAAAGTATTTATTAATACATATAATTGTCAAGTTTATATGATTCAACAGAAAATTTAAAAACGTGGTATATAAAAAGTTCTTTTTATCTTGTTTATTTTAGTTTATATTGAAATTTGTAAGAAATGCGCATCTTTTAAAGATTACGGTATAATTGAATAATTGTATGTCAGGTGACAATTAATCAAAAAGGGGGGACCAAAGCTGGAAGAACATCTGTACCAATTAATTCTCAATATATGGGATAAGGAAACACTCCCCAAAGAATGGAAGATGGGTATTATAGTACCTATACTTAAAAAGGGGGATAAGACTAATTGTGAGAACTACAGAGGTATCACGCTCCTTAACACGGCGTACAAAGTTTTTTCCAGTATTCTATATGCAAGATTACTAAGGTATACGGAGAGCATCTTGGGAGAATACCAGTGCGGGTTCCGCCCCAATCGATCCACCATTGATCATATTCACCTGATGCGGCAAACTATGGAAAAGGCGTGTGAGTATAATATGATTTTGTATCATGTCTTCATCGACTTCAAACAAGCTTTTGACAGTATCAACAGAGAAAAAATGTTGCATGCACTAAAATTACTAGGA
This sequence comes from Rhyacophila brunnea, assembly GCF_057557595.1. NCBI lineage: Eukaryota > Metazoa > Arthropoda > Insecta > Trichoptera > Rhyacophilidae > Rhyacophila > Rhyacophila brunnea. Next base: position 11,807,374 of record NW_028232893.1, on the reverse strand, counting down.
ATCCCCTCAAAGCTTGGAAGACTGATACATGTCTCCCTAACTGAGTCAAAGGCCGTCATAAACATACAAAATGAGCTAACGGACCATATTGTGATTGAGTCTGGTGTAAGGCAGGGTGACGCACTCTCCACCATGATGTTCAACCTGGTTCTCGAGGCCATAGCCCGTAAGGTTGACATAAGGGGTTGTGTTAACTCTAACACATCCCAGATGTGCGCCTATGCCGACGACATAGTCATAACTAGCCGATCCAAACAAAGACTGATCGACCATGCCACAACATTGAAAAAGGAAGCGGAAAAGCTTGGATTAGAAATAAACGCCTGCAAAACAAAATACATGGTATCCACGCTAGAGCGGGGTCCACCTCTAAATATCTGTGTGGAGCAGCAGGTATGGGAAGAGGTTCAGAGCTTCACGTACCTGGGCTCTAACCTAAACACACTCAATAAAACAACAGAAGAGGTGAACAAACGACTCATAGCTGCTAATAAGTGCTTCTACGCCTGTAAGAGTCTACTGAGTTCGAAAATCTTAAGCAAGAATAACAAACTGCTTATCTACAAAACAGTTATTCGACCAGTAGCTACCTATGGCTGTGAGACATGGTGCCTCACTCAAAGGGAAGAACATAAACTGGCCATATTCGAAAGAAAGATCCTCAGGAGAATTTTCGGGCCCACATTGGAAAATGGAAGTTACAGGATAAAAATGAACCACGAGTTAGAAGAATTAATAAAACATGAAACGGTGGTGAAATTCTGTCGATCCCAAAGACTAAGGTGGGCTGGACACGTTGAGAGAATGCCTGAGCACAAGGACGCCAAAAATCATGACCAAATGGATCCCACAGTGGAAACGGCCATGGGGCAGACCAAAGAAGAGGTGGGCTGACTGTATCGAAGAGGACTGGAGAAAGATGGGGAGGGCTGGAGACTGGAGAGGAGCAGCCAGGGAAAGGAGCGTGTGGAGGACAATTGTAGAGGAGGCCAAATCCCGCCCCGGGATGTAGTGCCGAGAAAGAAGAAGAAGAATTGTCAAGTTTATATGATTCAACAGAAAATTTAAAAACGTGGTATATAAAAAGTTCTTTTTATCTTGTTTATTTTAGTTTATATTGAAATTTGTAAGAAATGCGCATCTTTTAAAGATTACGGTATAATTGAATAATTGTATGTCAGGTGACAGACAGGTTTTGAATTAAAATAAAAAAACATTTTCTTTTAATGTTTTCAGATACTTAAATATTTAGGTACTTATTAAGTAAAACAGTTAACATTGTAAATTATCAAAAAAATGTCTCATATTGCAAGCTTCGTATTTTTCCGCTAGCTGCGTTATAACAACATACCTATAATATTGTTACAATATCATAAATGGCTTTAATATATGTAGATATATATCAATAAATCGCAAAATGGCGAACTGCTAACAGTAGACTACCTATCTGATATTCCTAACTTTATTTGAAGAATGAAACCGTATCTTTATACTTCATACTGTGAAAGAAAAATATTTCATGAGGGCGGTAATCACAGAACAGATTATTAATATTAATATATAAGTGCGAAAGGCACTATGATAGTAGTGTATTTAGTAATAAAAGTAAATAATGACTCAGACTTTGATAAAATCGTTACCAAGATCGAACTCGGGCCCCCAAGATGAAAGACCAGCGCATTAGGCACTGGACTACGAGGGTCGCAAATTTTGTCAAAAAGTCAATGGGTACGCTACCAGTAGGCAAAATGCTTTATGTCAGAGACGAATATTATCACCTTGGCAGACCAACGCTATTATGCAATTAAATTATGCATTATCAACGGTAATTTTATTGTCAATGCTGTCTACCAGGCGTGTGTCACGTGCACTGCAAGTTTTCTTAGGAAACGAAAGTAAAAGTGAGTTGAAATAATATGGAAGTCACGATTGGACATGAATTTAAATAGGGAAGCGCGCTGTGGATTCCAATTTAATTAATAATGTATTATGCAATATGATTTATCAGACCTAACACACGTACGTCTTTAATTTCTCCAAGACTCCCTCGAGGGACCGGTGCAATATTACCAATATAACAATATTGGCCAATCGACCTGCGTGTATATTAATAAGGTATAAAACACCAAAGTTCAACGATACCTGATGGACGGTAACGCAGTGTTGTAAGCCTTCTCTACCTTCAGTATGTGTAGTTATTTACAGCTGTAATATATTATAATTAGGAATACTTTTATGTCGGTCGTTTGCGGCTTCATTATTGACGACCGCAATTTGCATACATAGCAGAGTAAAAGTGAAACAATAACTGCAATGGTTGCATTATTATGCACCATTGTTGCAGCGCACCTATATTACACGGTTACATGTAAATTGTACGTAAAAAAATCACCGTGGCACAGTTCGACGTGAACTTTCTTATCGGAAAGAGATGACCGTATGCTATACGGTCTCCAATTTTATTAGATTCAATATGAACATTAATTCAATTTTCATAGCTGATTTTGGCAAAATTCAAGAATGAAAACCAAACCTAACCTAACCTAATAAATAATCCAGTATATCGGCTATTTTCAAGATTTGTTTGCTGCTGGCTTCCTGTGTAAACCGACAAGTACCGTGTTTTATTTAGAGATGAATTTTCTATCAGTATCCACTATTTATACGACCCAAAGAGGTTGGACGGTCTCCTTTAATATACGGTCATACATTTCCGATATAACAATTCACAGTGAAGTGTGATACGTCGAACTGCACACGTACAAGTTTCCGGACACGATATTACACTGTTAGGTTTTGGACGTTTTTCCCAAGCCAGTGTGACATTAAGAGGTATGGAGAAATATGGGATAAGCACGTGCTAAAGAGTATTAGGTTATTTACAATACATTCACAAAACAGTTGAGATAGAATTGTAAAAGGCCCATCCCATCGATCGAGTGTTTGACGCTGACTTTTAATTTTAATATATCCTCATAAACCTTATGCATTACTGCGAAATTTGGACAACAAATAGATACAGTTCCACAGTGTTAGTTTTCATGATTACTATTTTTAGCGAGATTTCGAAATGAATCATTTAAATATTAATGTTAAACACGTTTATAAAATTATCATTAAATTTGTATTTTAATTTACGCTTTGACACACTATTTGAGATTTATCTATTTCCTAGACATTGAAAAAATAGTGGATTTGAATCTCATATGAATCAGTGAAGAAATATACTGAATATATTGTTTTAAATTTAAATATAAATTTATACACTGACATTTTCCAAAAATTGTAGATGCCAATATCGTATTCTAAAAGCTATGTAAATTTCATCAATATGAGTTAGGTGGTTTTTAAGTTATAAAGAGAACAAAATAAACAGATAAAACTGATAATAATAAACAAATTGTAATTAGGTATCATCGAAATAGTCGAAATGCTTTACTATTATTATGATTATGATAAATCGACGAAGTTTTTAAGTAATTATGTTTTTTTAAAATTTATTCCCTATATGGTATGAGAATACTCACCATCACGTAGGTGGAATATATCAAGATCCGAAGCGATTTGGTTTAGCGAGTAATTGCCTTCCTAATTGGCATCACCAATGGCAGGTTAGTTCTGCACCTTGGGAGAACAAACAACTGATGCTACCAATTTCTAAGATAGTTATCAGGGTCACACACGTCAATACCACCAAGAATGGCAGAGTTCTCATTTGCAATTGAAAAAAATGTGACCAAATATTGATAACTTCTAGCATTTAAACTGTATATAAGCATACATAAGAAGAAGTCAGTTGGATAAAGCGACGGATAGTATCTATATAACCTAAAATAAATTATAAAACTCAAAAGGAGAGTTATTGGATAAACTATAGTATCTATAATCAAATAAATGCCTTCCCTAATAATACGCATTAGATGGCGTAACAGCTCAGGGTCGACCCTGGCCTTATCAAACCTTCTCTTTCGGTTCGTTCTGTCCTACGTAATCATTCTCCAATCCGGGATTCCTGGGCCACGCCATCCAACCACCGTAATTTAACTTAATCAAAATTTTTCCTACCTGGCCGTTGCACATGACAAGCCTATTTTACAAACTGATGTAAAGACTTGTTACGTAAATTAATTAACCTTATGTGACAAGCGAGTAAAACAATCCTCTGCAGTGTTGCCAACCGTACTATAATTATAGTATTTGTATTATAATTTTGGTCCGCGTACTATGTACGATATAAAACAGGTAAGTATTCTTCTTTCTTTCTTTCGACCATGTCCGAGGGTAGAGGTTTGTATTGACAGTTTTTTTTTTTTTTTTACGAGAAATGGATGTCAGCCACTTCCTCAACCTATTAGGTCCATACCCTGACACACACAAATTGAAAAACAATATGTGTAGGTACTTGCCAGACCCAGGATTTGAACCTAGGACCCACGGCGTTACAGTCCAACGCTTAAGCCGCGTGGCCACCGTGGGCGTAGGTACCAGTAGGCGTAAAACAGGTATAGTACGCCCAAAATACTATAATTTTGAATATCGGAAAAAATATGTAAAAAGTACTAAAATTTTGATATTTTCGTTTTATAAATTGGCGCAAAGTATTACAATTGCGCAATCTAAGAAGATTTGGAGAACTTGGAACAAAAATTGATCGAAAAACGTAAAAAAATCCCTTGACTTTGGTTTAAAATGATATTTCTTGAATTTTTGATCGGAATAGGTACCTAAATAAAAAAGGGTCTCGGAATTTCTCGAATTCTCCGTTATTTTTTTTCTGAGAAACAAAAAACCTATACATTTTCAACAGATGACAACGCGTACTATATTTTTTCCCCAAATACCATAATTTTGGAGGCTCTGTACTATAATTTCACTTTGAAAATATGGCAGCACTGATCCTCTGCAAGATGCGTTTAGTTGGTTTACCGCGCGGGCAGGTAGACACATTTGCGCAACGCAGGTAACTTGGTCTAGCCGCAGAAGTGAAATTAAATTGCACCTGAAAATATTATTATTATCGCCTACCAGAAGTCTCGATTTCTATTCTTATATAATGAGGAGGCGTCCGATGGCCAGCCAGTTAACAGCCGATGTCGCATTCCGTGATAATAATTCATAGATATTCGTGATATTGGGCACGGAAATCGCCGAGAGATTACAATCGGCATCTCTATAATCGTGGTAGCAGTGAATTCAGTATGTATATTTGAATCGATAATGTATCGCCGGCATAATCAACATATACGCGGTGCAAATGACAACTCTTAGGTACTTTTAGGTCACACAGGTTTTAGGTAACTTTTAGGTCTTAGGGTACCTAGGGCAGTCAAAAAAGTATTGATCTCTTTTTACCAATACTTGAATACTTAGGGATGAATATTTCTCTTTCGCTACGAAACCAATACCTGCGCATCTATTATATACACAAGACACTGCTTTCGGCCGCTATCGCAGCTATCTAGGGTAGATTTGTATCGAAGTATTAGCACTTATTGTAACAATAAGTGCTATTATTGTAACTTATTGTAACAATTACAATAAATTAGTTGTAATTGTTACAATAAGTGCTATGTTTTAACACCTCTATTGGCCGTAATAAATTTTAGAGCGAGATAGACAGTTTTGACTGATTAGACGGCTAACTTATTGTAATTATTACAATAAATGCTAATACTTCGATACAAACCTACCATAGATAGCTGCCGTAGTGCCCTAAAGCAGTCTTGTGTATAGAATAGATGCGCAGGTATTGATAATTTTTCTTTCGATATGATGGCCCTACTTGTATCTATAATGTGTAAGTACTATAAACCGATAGCGAAGGGTAACTTTTGGAAAGAGGTAGGCTGTGGTGATCAGAGAAAAGTGCACACTTCAGGTATACTTAAGGGAAATAAGAAGATAATACAATATTACTAATGTTGAATAGGTACACACTAATGACAACGACACACTAATTCGATGAAACTGCAATACCTCACTGACGATATAAAATTGAGTGGTCAGTGCACATGGGCGCGATTCCAGAGGTGTACATCTTCGAACCTGCTGGACATAATTTTTTTAGCGTGTTTTCGAATTATGTTATTATTTATTTTAGCTACAATATCAGAACTGTCAAAGCTCGAGTTTTTACACGTTCGTTGATTGTCGTTTGGTCAGTAGCAGAGGATACACAGACAAGAAGACTAATTACTGTCTTATTTTTGACTCGTTAATATAGCGATAGAAGTAAAAATATATTGTGAAGAGAACGCCAGAAGGTCTAAGGGCTGCCCTTTACGACGATGTAACGGTGTTGACCACCGTCATTATAAAACACCAATAGACTATGCTAATCTAATAGTATTCATTCTAATTTTATTATTAGACTTTTACAAATTATTATTCCACTATAACGTGATATAACTATATTTCTCAACGCGTTTGATTTTTTCGATGTAGGTAGGTATTACCGGTCAGCGACGCCTGAGTGGGGCAAATTAGCAACAAACAAGTTACAACGTTTCAACATTTTAACGAATGCATAGATGAAACTTTTGTATTCTATAAGTAATAAATGTAGGTCACCGAATTTCGCTGTCAAAAATTTCAGGTTTTGTGTTGTGAACGTTATAATGTAGGCATGTCCAACTTCAATTGATAAGCCTTGATCTACTATTCAATACAAACATCCACTCTGTAGAGGCCCATATGATCTTATTAGGATCGGACATGGTCAAAAGAAAACCAGTGGGTATATTCTATACACACGGCGGCTATCGATGGTAGTTTATCATATGTATGTGCATATTGCGGCGGTTAATTGTTACAATAAGTGAACCGTCTAAACTGTTAAAAAGTGCGATGTTTTAACAGCCCCTCTCTTGGCTGTGTTAACTTTTAGAGCGATAACAATTAATTATAATACCTCAATACATAAATATGATAAACTACCGTCGATAGTTGCCTTGCGTATAGAATAGACCCACTGAACCGTAACAAATTGTGAAAAAAGTCTACTACGCGACGGTAACCTCCAGTTTCAGTTAAGCGCGGGATTCTCATATGCCCTTTCTCTCACTTCTGCGACAGGTCGTGAATGATGCAACACGAATCGAGTTATAGGGAGAGGTCGTATGCATCTCCTTGTGGTTAATTTAAGAACTACATTCGCGTAAGCTAGTTAGGGTGATAAACATATGAATACTTAATGCTCCCTCTAAAAATCATATTTAATTACAACTGAAAATACACGTTGTTTACATTTTTTGTCTTAAATCTATCCCGAGGTCAAACTGCTAGACATACCTACCTGTTATAAATGTATGGAGCATACGCCTCCAAAATAAGTAAACTAAGTTAAATAAGTTATTGTGGGGAGGGTGATATTTATCTTTTCACGGGTAAATAAATTAATATTAATACAATCGACCGAGAGTACTTGATGGATTTTAAATTTAAATTCTAATGGATTTAAATGCATTAGAAGGAAATAAATTATTTGCTTAATTCCATAAAAATCAATGAAAACACTTTTCTAGTTTTAAAGAACTGACAAAAATTCAAAACAGATAGATATACATATAATTTAAAAACACCTAAGAAATATACCAAAATCAAAAAAAAAATATGGCACCGTACAGGACTTGAATGTGCATCCACCAAAAATCCACCAGATATACTTTAGCAATTATTAACTTAACTATGAAAGGTTATACCATCATGTTGCTTATTAGCACGGCTACCAAATTTAAACACATCATAGTTATCCATATTCTCTACTAAATTAACTAAAAATAATTACTACTAACTTTATATTGAACACAAAAACAATAAATTTCAGCAACACGTATTCGCAGTTTTTAAGAGCATAGGTACTTCAGTGAAACGGCAAATAATTTTCAACTATAGGTGCGACGAATTTCTGGACTCGCTGGCAATCGGAGAGCGAAAGTAGAGCTGTGAATACGTCAATTTGTTTCGTGATTGCGACGGGGGTATTAATTCTTAAATCGTGTAAAGATGACTAAAAAACGTTACCCATTTACTTGAAAAAGAAAACATGTCAATGAACATATTATTATTGTTACTGATAGAACAATAAACAGAACATTAAAAGGACGCATGTTGGATTTATATGACAAATTATATTTCGTACGGCACGCGTCATTTGCACAATCCGCGCATCGCCTAGCCACGATCTTTTTAGACCATGCCTCAACTGAGGTATAGCCTTAAGTGACTGTAGTCATTCTGTAGTCTGACTTGTAGTAGACTGTAGTCAGTAGAAAATATATCTTACTGTAACGCATATTGCGGAGATATAAGCGTGCGGAATACTTTCTCACTCGCACTTATGCTTCGTTTTTGTTCATGCCTTGGTACATGCGCTATAAATAACAACTTTTCGAGAAAAAATTGACTAAAAACACACTGCCTCTAACGTACATAAAGATTGTATTAAGTATGTGCTTTTTATTCTGTTCCTACATAGTAAAATTTGTATGCACGTTAACACACCGAGACTCGTCGCATATCACGCATAATAAATAATATTATTGTATATAATAATATATTTCACTTTCTAAACATTACACTTGAGATATCATCGGATGAGAATGCCAAGCGAAATAAGGCAGCCATAACAATAATTTAATAATATTAGCGATCGTTGCGTAACGGCGCTTTCATGTGCTGTGTTATTTTCGATTTGTTATGTTGTGAATAACATTACTGCCATATTGCGAATGATGAATTTGGGCATAGCGCCGCTGTGCGAATCACATGGAAAGTATATTATATAATTTTACTCTAGCCAAAAATTTGCCCAGACACAATTTTTAAATATAAACTTGACGACAGAAAGAAGAAGATGGCGGCGCAAATTTTCAATGTTCACGTGCTTTATATTGCTAAATACCTTTTGGGGTGTGGCGTGTTTGTGTGGAGGAGATGATAATGTGATGATGAACGAAGACTTGTAGAGGGTATTTAGATTGCGTGGTTTATTTATGGATTGAGAAGTACAGTTACATAAAGACACGTTTGAAAGTTTTACATGATAATACAATAATAGTAGGGATAGTTAAAAAACGAGTGAGATAATTAACCCGAGGCTGAGTGACTTTCATTCAATCGTAGTAGGCTATTAATTGAACCCCTCACAATTGACTAATACTGACACTGAATATCCCATGAATTTCGGTCAATTAATATTGGTTTCGGTTAATAAGTATTGGCTAACTGTGTGATAAATGCATATTAATAAACAGTATTCTTTACGCTGTCAGCGTTTCTCAACGAGTAAGCGATAGTTGATACCGCTGACGGTCTGTGAAAATGTACATTAAATAATGTAATATTACTTTCGCGATCGACTTGTTTGTCGCGGATTTTGCTGACAATGCTTGATGCCCACCGGACTTGTTGCTCTCCACAACCTTACGATAAGTGTCCTACGACCACTACTACAATATTTAATTATGCCTCTACATGCTTCTCTCTTCCATGGGTATTCTTAACTTAAAGTCATGTAAATTCAGTCAAAGCACATATTTTTAGTGCATGGAAATCTCAGATTTGGGTAACTGCTCCTGACACATTCCCATTCCATATCCACATAAGTTGACTACGTTTTCTCGAGATTTTAACTTTAATGTGTAAATTAGAGAATTTGCAATATATAATATACTTCTACAAATTGTTGTGATTTACTTATTATCTATTCAGATTATTGTGTGATAAAAACATAGATGTTGAATAATCCCGAAAACCTTGTATAGAAAATTATGTAATAGATAGCAATCCATAATACGATGGGACTATTTAATATGTTGCTATTTTATTAAACTACAATCTAATGATAATGTTTTGCATTTTCAGACTAGGTCCGTTGGCGCGGTGCATCCGCCCTCCGTCCACGACTGTCATGGGCCAGGAGCAGTCCGCGTTGTCGACGTGCGACCGCCGCCACAGCAGGGGCGCCGCCCGAGCGCCCCCTCCTCGACCCCCCAGAGAAAGTCCCCCGAGGGACCACTACGCCCCTCCAACTCCCCCGAAACCAACGCACAAACGCTGCACCCATTCGCGACACTCTTCACAGCAGAACCTCGACTGCACGTTACACAGGACGAAGACATCATCGCTAAAAGACGGTGGATCCGTCTCCAGCGGATACACGTCGTCAAAAACCGAATGCTCATTATCTTCAGACAGAAAGTCACACTTGCCAATCTACACCAACGTTCACTATAAAGATATAAACAACAACGACATTTATAAACCGTTGAAGATTGGCAAGAATAAACTACACAAGTTGAAAATACTGAACGCTGACAAGGACACGGCGATATACCTGGAAAAGCACTTGTCCATCAAGTCATATCTTCAGCAAGACGGTGAGGTGAAGAAGAAGAAGGTAGGACCACAGCTGCCGGAGCCACTTCCGAAGAAGTCGGGAATAAGGAATTACACACCGAAGATACTGAGCGAGAAGAATCCGCAAAAAGATTTGGAACATTGGATATGATTTTTTAAATCAGACGTATTTTTGGTACAGAATTATATTTTTGTTTTGTTAATATATACATGCAATAATGATAACTCAAATAAATTTAAATAATTAAATCGAAAGTTGTAAAGTTGTATTTTTGAAAAAAAAATCAAGGTTGAAAGTGAGACAAGAATTCGGATCAAAGTCTAAATTTAAATTGGCCAAGGATTATTGTACAGCTTTTCATATTTAATAACCGCAACTGTACCATATACCTACTTAATACTATATTATAATCGTTAATATTCGATATTGATTTATTTAATAAAGTGATATATTGTTTTAATGAATCAAATTAAAAACCAACAGAAGTGTCAGATTTGAAAAATCAAGAAATTTTATGAAAAAGTGAACGGTAATAAAATATTGGAAAGCAACGTCAAAAGAATTTATTGATAAACGCTCAACAAACCCTGATCAAAGTGATATTAAAATAAAATTTATGAAAATTCATTCAAGATTGATTAAAAAGTTTTAAAAAATATTTAAAAATAAAATCGAAAGTTTTCCAACACGGCCAAGATTGAACGCGTTTCATGTCTTACTTTAAAAATTAAAGTAAATACAATGAAATCGGACGTTTGTGAAAAATTGTGAAGAAAAAAAAACACTCGATGGATTTTAGGACATTCAAATGTGGACTATTAAAAATTATGGTGAAGAAAAAAAATGTGAGGGAAACAAATATATGAGTAGATAATAAAAAAAAACGAAACAAAATAACTTTAAAACGACTTAAGTGGGTTGAGTCAAGATTAAATTGTTCTCCGTGGTGTAATTATAAGTAGAATAGAACTAAAGATGGCCCCGACAATTCTGGCCCCTTTGGCTGCCTTGGGAGGATTCGCGCCGGCTCCGGTGGCGCTTGCCAGCATTCTGCCACTCCTGGCCGTTGGACTCACGTTTCTCCGATATCAATCTGCAGATCCTGAATCACATCCTAGCGATATAGTTAACGTGAGTATTTACAAACTTAGCTTTTTCTCCATACTTTACAGCCGAAACTTAGCTGGCAGGTCACACGTCGGTTAGTAATTAAAGCAATTAGTGATTCCTTGATTTAAAGCACAACAACCGATAGTCAAATACCTGATAGTTAAAAGTATCGTAATTAAGTAGGGGGTCCGTAGCTTAAGTGGCGCGATACCAGTAGAAATAAGGGTTCAAATCCCGTCGGGCATCGTATTTTATTCAAATTTCTAGTAGGATAGGTATATCTGAGGTGTTTTCAAGTTATATGTGTTCTATATTTATACAATGTTACATTCCCAACTCTTGTGAATTATTCGTTGAAATAGTTTCTTAAAGATTGATTTATTGCTTTAAGACCAACGAATTATTTGTTTCACTACATGCTTCAATGACATGACTAATAAAATAATTGTAGGTTATGTTATGTTTGATGTTTAATACGAAATTTCGAGTATTTCGCGGTAAGGGTGGAAAAAACATATCCACGACACGAACATACCCGAATTTGACCAAACAGAGACGTATTTCAGACGCATGTCTACGTAGAGTAGATGTTTTTTAAAGGCTATCAAGGCAGTATCCCAAGAATATAAGATCCAATAACAATGTCAATGAATTAATTGAATCGATTTAACGGTGCTCAAAACCATTACTTCATGGTTGATTGATATAGAGAGCCAGGTAGAAAATGTAGCCTTGGTTTCATAGTATTGACCTCAAATACCTAGTATTGTCTTGACCGATAAGGTACGATGATTCTGAGAGGCAAGCAACATGCTAGGAAGTAGTGTATTTTTTAATTGAAAACGCAACTATGCATCCGATCTTAAATGTTATTTTTATCTGTAATACAATATTTTTGCACGCGATCAATTTTATTATTTATTAATCGTAAAATCGCAACGGTAAAAGTTTTCTAAAATGACGCTTAATTTATTGCGTACTGCTTTCATATTAAACATACAATTGTTTTTTTTTTAGTTAAAAATAGTATTGGTATAGTAGTATTATGTAGATATGATATCACGACCTAGCTATATATAATAATTATACAGGACTGAGAAAGGTCAAGATAAATAGGAGAGCATCCTACAGTTTAAGAGTGGACATAATAAAAAGGTTATAAATATTAAACATACTTGTAATAATATGTCAGTAAGAGAATTTAAAACAGTTATTATGTCGCCATCGTTCGGTAGATAACCAGTATAATTGTCGTTCCCAAATGACAATATGGGCCATATAACAATTTAGAAGTTATCTTAACAAACTTTTTACAAAACACGGTTGTTATCCATTCATTCAAACTAACCGGCTAAAATCGTCGATTAAACATAACACGTGAATTTATCAAACGCGGGATTCGAGTCCGTAATCCACAGTTTTAGAAACTGACTGAATGGATTAATATGATAGACATGTGGAGCCAGTCGCTTTAGACAAATAATTTGAAGCGAGTTTGGTTTATGACTTAATGACGATCAAGTGATAAAATCCAAGAAATACATATCTTGCAAAATATCCTCAAATATCACCAACATTGAAAGCGCGTTACAATTACGTGGCAAACGTGATTGCATGACTTATTATGATACAGGTGGAACTATATACTTACTTATTGTTTAACAAGAATTTGTGCGTAAGATAAGTCTCCACACTCGAGAATTAAACTATGTTACAGCCTCACTCAGAAGGCAACCTTCTTCTCAGTATTTTCGTGTTTCCTGGTAGCAACTGATTATAACCAACAAAAACAAACTTAACTTATTACCACATTACGCTCCAGCATCGGACCATGACGCAAATACGAAAGATATATCCACACCAATTAATTTAATAATCAAAATGTTTCTGAACACGAAATGTGGTCTTACGATTATTAAATAAATTGACAACATATTACATACTTATTTTGTTTACAAATGCTACATAATTATTTATATCATTTCAGATACTTCCAAGATACGACTTCGTCGTGGTAGGCGGAGGATCAGCGGGCGCGGTGATAGCATCCAGATTATCAGAGATCGCCAACTGGACCATCCTCCTCATTGAAGCCGGCGGAGACGAGAACGAGATATCAGACATCCCGGCACTCGCTGGCTATACCCAGCTGTCAGACATGGACTGGAAGTACCAGACCCTTCCACCACCGAACGCAGCCTACTGCCAAGCTATGGTGGGAGACCGGTGTAACTGGCCACGAGGGAAGGTGCTCGGCGGCTCCAGTGTCCTGAATGCTATGATTTATGTCAGGGGAAATAAAAACGACTATGATCTCTGGGAGTCTTTAGGTAACGTGGGCTGGTCTTTCGATAATGTGCTACCGTATTTTATGAAATCTGAAGACAACAGGAATCCGTATTTGGTGAAAACTCCGTACCATCAACAAGGTGGTTATTTGACAGTTCAAGAGTCACCATGGAGGACACCACTGTCAGTGGCATTCATTAAAGCGGGAACAGAAATGGGTTATCAGATAAGAGATTTGAATGGAGCACAGCAAACAGGGTTCATGCTTGCTCAAGCTACGATTAGACGAGGAAGTAGGTGCAGCACTGCAAAAGCATTTTTAAGACCAATTAGAAATAGGAAAAACCTGCACATAGCTCTCAATTCGCAAGTTACCAAAATTTTAATAAATGAAAACAGAAGAGCGTATGGTGTCCAATTTATGAGAAACGGAAGAAGTACGACGGTGAAGGCGAATATGGAAGTGGTCTTATCGGCTGGTGCTATTAACACTCCTCAAATTTTAATGCTAAGTGGAATTGGTCCAAGTGAGCATCTCAATCAACACAATATACCAGTAATTGCAGATTTGAAAGTTGGTCACAATTTACAAGACCACGTGGGATTAGGTGGGCTGACCTTCCTTGTTGACCAGGGAGTCACATTTAAAAAATCCAGATTCCAAAGTGTATCTGTAGCTATGGATTATATTGTTAACGAAAGAGGTCCAATGACGTCACCAGGAATAGAAGGCCTAGCCTTCGTCAATACTAAATACGCTCCGAAATCAGGACAATGGCCAGATATCCAATTCCACTTTGGTCCAAGTTCAATCAACTCAGACGGCGGAGATCATATAAGAAAAGTGGTAAATTTAAGAGACAGAGTTTATAACACCGTTTACAAGCCACTGGTTCAAGCGGAGACTTGGACGATACTGCCATTATTGTTACGACCAAAGAGCACTGGATGGGTAAGGCTAAAAAGCAAAAACCCAATGCACTATCCAACAATAGAACCAAACTATTTTGCTCACAAAGAAGATATTCAGGTCTTGACAGAAGGAATCAAAATAGCGATGAACGTTTCAAATACTCCAGCTTTTCAACACTACGGTTCAAGACCACTTACAATTCCAATGCCAGGATGTAAACACCACGAACTATTCAGCGATGACTATTGGGAGTGCAGCATGAGGCATTTTACCTTTACAATATACCACCCTACTGGTACGTGCAAGATGGGACCGTCTGATGATTTTGATGCAGTAGTAGACCCGAGACTAAGAGTGTACGGAATCAGCAATCTTCGAGTGGCTGATGCAAGCATAATGCCAACTATCATAAGTGGGAATCCGAACGCACCCGTCATAATGATAGGTGAGAAGGCTAGCGATTTAATTAAAGAAGACTGGCTTTTATGATAGCGGTTTATAAAGACATTTATGCTCTAATTGAAATCAGGAACATTAATTTATGATTGAATACAGTTTTTAAATCGAGAAAAATAAGTTTATAATGTGAAGAGGAGTAGTGGAATCCGGAAAGAACATTTATATAAAAGTTAAAGCAAGATTTTGAGGAAGCGTGAACGCTTGTGACTTTGGCTACGTTATTCGTTTCTTTAGATAGATTTTTTTAAGCTAGGTCGCCATAGATATGTATTATTGTCAGAGAAACGGTTACATGTAAATTGTAAGTAAAACATTTCACCGTTGCATAGTTCGCCGTGAGCATTCTTATCGAAAAGAGATGACGCTAAAATTTACGGTCTCCAATTTTATTAGATTTAATATGAACATAAATTCAATTTTCATATCGGATTTTGACAAAATTCATGAATTCAAGAATGAAAACCTAAACTCGACATGAATTTTATGTCAATACCTACTATACGACCGAAAAAGGTTGGACAGTCTTTAATATACGGCCATATATTTCCGATACAATATTTCACGGTAAAGTGTGATACGGTGAACTGCATACGTACACGTATCCGGACGTGAAAGGAAACTTTATCCAAATTTGGTAACTTTATGAACATTGAGACACTAAAAATCATCCAGATCCCCCCATAAGCTAGTGGCTGATTTCTCAATGAAATTATACACGATCAAATTTCGAGACTTCTTCTGGCGTGTTAGTGCGAGAGATACGCCTAAATTTTCACGCCTTGGTCACTGTTACGGCCGCTTCATTGACTTCATTGTCAACATGTCGTCGATAATCTAAGTGGACAGAAAATCTGACTGCAGCATTCTGTGAGGTCACCAGATTATTTCCACATCTTAATATTATTATTCGAAGTAGTTAGTCGTATTATCAACCTTCTAAAAGTCCTGGATATACCTCATGTGAAAGCCTCTTCTTTGGAATATTTGGTCTGGTCTTTTTGATTTCCCTGAAGAAGCTCTTCCTTAATTTAAACCGTGATCGTGGAAGTGTGTATGATTGTCCCTAAAATAATGGTTGAAATTCGGTTAGCAGGTACACATTTCGTGATTAACAATAAATTTTACACCTAAATATCAAACTGATTTTGGGAATCAGTAAATTGTAAAATATTGCATTCCACGAACCATGAATTATAGCAAATTCGTTTCATAAAATAGGCAAAGCGCGTTCACTTTCATTAATAATATACCGACATTTTTTTAATTCTTATTATTTCTTCAATACAAGTATGAAGGGGAAAGTTTGTATAAAGTGTATAAATAAAAATAGTCTATTTTTTTAATATTGATAATAATTTTACCATATTGTCATAAACAGTGTCGTGTTACAGACTGTGCTATAAAAGGGAGTGATTGATTTTTTAAATTAATATATTATTGCCACCTCAATACAAACCCTAGGTAACTCTTTTGAGAATATTACTGAATCATATTTTATTGCACATTATTTCCTTCTCAATACAATGTAATTAATAGATGATAACTCCCATGGGAACTATTTGTATAAGGCTTTAAAAAGGTGAATATTATCTTCATATCCTAACTCTCCAAATTCAGCAACTAGGCATGAACAGGTGGAAAAGACTAATATTGGGAATTAATCAAATTCCTAACGATGTAAAAACCTAAGTCACCTAGTTTCAGTATTGAGGTGACACTGTAATATCAGTGGCGAGGACTGTCTATTCGATGGAGGTGATTATTATAGCAAGCGACAATAATAAGTAATAACAATACACACGTAGACAGCGACTAATGTAATGAAATAGTTATAGGCCCTCTGAATGACTATTCTAACATATTATAACTCCAAAATCAATAAAAATATGAATATAATATTGTATTCAGGCAGTTAATTATCCCGGGAAGTTAACTGTCAGGCGTGATATTTTTTGACACGTCCGCTCATGACTGAGTTAACCGCGGGCTGTAAAATATAATTACGTAGCACAGTTAACACATCATACTTGATTCTAATCGGATACATTTGGAATCAAGTAAGACGCAGTGCCGTGTGTTAACAATTATTATAGATAGCCGCCTTGTTTATGGAATTGATCCGAGTGATAACCGTGTTATTTTGGAGTAATAAAAATAACGGAAACGTGTTCCGTGGTAACTATTTAGAATAGCATAATAATAAAATGCCAAGTAACGCGCAGCTATAAATATTATCGTTTTATAGAAAACGATTTTTTCTCATTCACACATTTGTAACGATTACAGATCCAATAATTTTAGACTAGAGTATTAAACGAAACGGGCGCTAGCTTCTTACGTTGCAATTTCATATGTTACGGATGGAAAAAAATAACTAATTCAGGCCATCTTTGGTAAATTACTTGTAGGTATAATGATTACAAGATTTTCGTATTACAATTATTTCTACGACTCAATGCTGTTAATAAAAATCAATTAGTACCTAGCTACGAAGTCTTCGCCACTGTATCTTATGTACCTATTTTGTGTTATATACTCGTATTAAAAATACTACCGATACATAATATATTATTTAGTTTTACTGGTGGAATGAAGAAAAAGTTACCATATATACAAATCGATATATTATATATTTTTTAATTGAAACAAAAATACAAGATTATTATTTTTATAATGTTAATAAAATTGTATTTTCACGAATGTGTGAAATATCGCTAATAAATTCGTATTGTTTGTTGTGAATTTTAACGAAATATGGACGCTAGTCAAAAATGACATAAATTCAAAGAAGGCTCAATTAATATTATATTCAATGTTATTAAGTAACTGTACCTACATTAAAAAAATACCATTTATATATTATTATTGTTATAAGCATAGTCTTTATAAATTAATTATTTATGATTGGAAAAATGATGTGAACATTACATTATTATTACGTTATATTTGAAAAAAATACAAACATAAGCAATATATTACATTTACCTAAGATAAATATTGTAAAGCAACATTCACAATGTCATAACAATAAAAAATAGTTCGTGCCATTTTTTTTATCGCACGAATGGTATTGTAGACAAAACTTTAGTTTTTTTTGTTGTGTTTCATTTTATTGATTTTTCTTTTAATTATTCCAGTATTGTGTAATGTAAATAAATATGTTTTTTTTGGAATATTTTGTTTTATTTTATTTTATCCTCGTCGATAATGGTATTCATTGACCCCATGTCGTGACGTAAGTACATACTGATCATAAAATTTTATCATTTTTTTTATTTATAATATTGGGTAACAAGAATATTTTTATGTAGAAATATTTTAACATCATACCGATACCTTAGTTCTGTTGGGAAACCTTATATACTCAATACACCGTTTCTAAGATAATGGCGTTTGAAAATTTGGCACAAATTTTACATTTCAATGTTAAAATCTAGATTTTTCAAGTAAATGTGTTTATTATCATGTTTTTATTTGTTCGTACAGATTTTTTCTTGTTTGTCCAAGAATTTTAACTAACTTCCCGACTAGCTTGACATTTGAAACTTTTAGAATATATCAGAACACGACGGCAATGCATTTTTGTAATACTTTTGGCCATCTTTAAGCAGAATTGAATTCATTTTCAGTTTATTCTGTTTTGTATGGAAAGTTATTTCGGAAAAAATTCGTAAAAAGTAAAACACTATTATTGGTTGCTAAAAGGGTCCTAACAACTAAATTATTAATATATACGTGCGTTACTATGGAAATCAATATGAAATGTGAAAATGACATTTCAGTATTATATATTTATTAATACTTCTAATTGTCAAGTTTATATGATTCAACAGAAAATTTAAAAACGTGGTAAGTATATAAAAAGTTCTTTTTATCTTGTAATTATTTTTTATTTAGTTTAAATTAACTTAGCAATGCACGATGAAATTGTATAGTTTACCATATAATCAACCGAGACATTCCCGTTTATAATTGAATTGATGATTTAATCACAGGAAGGGTTACTCGATTTTAACCCATGTCCCGTTGAATATTTTTTTGATTATTAAGATTATTTCTACGTTGAATGGTACAATTTACTCAAAACCTTGAAATGTTGAGTGGTATCCCTATATAACTAGACTTGGAGTATCGATACATAGAAGGCGTTGATCCAAAAAGTCGTATGGTACAATTTGCAATTATACAGAGAGGCAAAATCTGACAACAATTTTATCAGTAATGCATTTATTATAATATATATTTTTATAGCCCTAACAAAAAAGTAAATTTTACGTCGATTACGCGTACGATTCCCGATATCATAAATAATAGATATTACATAATATGAATTAATAAAAAATATAACTAACACACTATCAATAATAAAATTAATAGCGACAATCAGATTGCAATAATCGGAAAATTATCCGAGACTCAAACCAATTTTGATGTACGAAAATGGAAGTTACCTATATTATTATTATACTTACATAGAAAGCGTGTTTAGTTTTGTGAAAAGCTTGCAAGATGTCAGTAGTCCACGGTTAATTTTAATAATTAATTGTAGGTATAGAGATGATAACTTTACTATAGAACTTGTTTAGAAAGAAAATAAATACAACCATATTAATAATCATCAATAATCGATGATGTAATTAATATAAATAATAACAAGATAAAACGAACTTTTTATATACAACGTTTTTAAATTTTCTGTTGAATCATATGAACTTGACTTGACTAGCTTAAACGATCAAAAAAATTTGTACTTGATAGAAATACTGAATAATGAAATGTCATTTCATATTGATTTCCACAGTAACGCACGTATATATTATTTAATAATGTAGTTGCTAGGACCCCCTAGCAACCAATATTGGTAACAAAATAACTTTTCATACAAAACAGAATTAACTGAAAATGAATTCAATTCTGCTTAAACATGGCTAAAAGTATTAAAAGAATGCATTGGCATCGTGTTCTGATATATTCTAAAAGTTTTAAATGTCTAGCTAGTCGGGAAGTTAGTTAAAAATCAATTGCAAGATTAGTACCGGACAAATAAGAATACGAGCTAATAAAAACGTTGTAATAATATATGAATTTAATGGGATAATTTTAGATATTTTATAGAGAACAAATATTCCTACTCCCCTGCGTAATGGCTTAATGAAATTTTAAAAACTGACAAATACTATCCACACATTATAGTCTTGGTTCAATGAAAATAAATACGCATGGCTGGCAACGTTTAGTGTGGACTATTTATGTTGGATCTTAACAGCCTACCTGCAGCCTTCGCCAATGAGTTATATATCGTAATAGATTCTTGGGTTTCCCCCGCGTGTACTTCTTCCTTGTTTCCTCGACGTTTCGGGCTCGTTGCAGAGGCCATTATCTAGAGATGTGTTCTGATGAAGTGTAGTGTAGGAGTATGAATGTGTATGAACGCCGAGAAAAGAAGGAAGAAGTACACGCGGTGGAAACCGAAAAATTTATTACGATAAAAAACAACTAAACAACAACGAGGGAGGTCCTGAAATTAATTTGAAGATTTCCCGCAAAAATAAAACCGCTAATTAAGTACTTGTGCGATTTAATGCCAACGGTAATGTTTAATTTATTTTTCGCGATTCCCGAAGCGGAAACAAATGAAATGCAATTATTACTTACAGCTGTGTAAAATGAGAAGCCATTATTTTATTATTAGACCATTTTCTAAACGCGTAACAAAAAAACAATGTAAGCCTGGCAGAAAGTGAAAATTTCATTTCATTATCATTGTCGACTTTTAACCCGTTGACAATATGATTTTTGTTTTTGTTCTGATATCAGATAGATAAATAAATAACAATCAAGTAAGCGACTGACTAGTTGGAGTATACTAGTATAAACATAGACGGAGAGTCAAAAGTTCTGTATAATTCATTAGTTAGAAGCAGACTTGAGAGTAGGTCTATTGTCTGGGCCTCGCATCAGTTGAAGTACAGCTATAAGGTGGAGAGGGCTCAAAATACATTTTTGAGACTCCTTTACTTTAGGCCGTGTGGACATATCCGTTGCTATATCCGATTGACTGCTTTAGATAATAAGCTAACACACTGAAGTTTAAAGTTTAGAAGATATTATCCAAATATTTAGCGTAAATAGAAACTCTGCAATTATTGTGTAAATAGTAGTATGTAAATATTATTAGATATATGACATGAATAAATAAATTTATGACTAACCGAATTCCCACAGTATTGTGTTATATAGTAAAATATTATAGCAGGTACTGATTATAGACTAGATTTATTGTGAAATTTTAAGAGCTAGCTATGTTGCCACAATGTTGTGGAGGGTATAATGTAATAATATGAATTGTAACTGTTCACACAATAAAATCGATGGTTTGTGATGTTTTTTGTAACATCTGTTGATTAGGGGACTCTATCCCTATCTCTATCCAGTATTCAAACTATATGTTGCGCATATAGCCAATATAGCGGGGACTGTTGTTTCAGACATCATACTGTTAAGTTATGTATGTTAAATACCTGATTATACAATTGTCTAATAAATGAATCCAATAAAGTAATTATTCAATAAGATAAAATCGTTAATTACTAATTTTAATTAACAATAACAATACGTGACAGCGAAGAACTAGGACAGACAGATAAGAATTAAAAGAGATAAAAAAGACCTTGCAAAAAAGGCAGTGGATCGACCCCCTGCTGACGACGATGGTGATTTCTATCGGGGGGATGAACGTCGTGTTATTCTCACTCCCGATGTTATGTTTAATCGACGAAGGTTGCTTGATGTGTGTGTAATATGGTGTGTTCGTGCAGTGATAAATAATGCACGGAGTTGGTATTTTCTTGGTTTTATATTGTAGTGATACCGCCACGTTTATACGTGTATGGAGGACCCCTTAAGGGCAAGGTACAAGCGAAAATATGGTTGCCACATTCATGGTTCTTATAGTCCGCCAAGCCAAAGTCCTTCTATCGCCGCTGTATGAATACGATGATTTGTATTAATTAACTATAAATGTTGTTTCTTTTGGGCTCGATTCTTTGAAATCGCTGTAACTTTCAACTACCTGGCAAAAAGGTGACTTGGACGACCCTTAAGGTAAAACCCATGCAAAGGCCAAGCATTCTGCTGCGGGCAAGAATGATAGAGAGGGGTGGACGTTCAGGGGTAGATTGAAAAGGACAGCGATAAAGCCAAAAAAGGATACCTGGCCGCGGCACGCGGTAGGTGTCCAGGCTGGCGAGGCAGTAAGATCCAGCCTTCGACCCCTGACGGGCTTCGTGACCCGCTTAGAGTCGACTTTGTGAAAAAAATATAATTTGTGCTGTTTACCTACTTTCTTTTAAAACGATTTCTGTATCGACAGGAATCTATCCGGTTAGTCAAAAGTGATCGAGTACGTACCGACTTCTCGTATCAGTTAAGTGACGTAGCTCGCGATTTGTTCATTTTTCGTTCTCTACACAAGGCACCCATAGCTGTCTGAAGAATTTAAAAATCGAAGAAATTAGCTCAGATAACCCTTCTATAAATAATAATGTAGCCGAGCGATCACTGTGAAAAAAAATATAAATGAATCGACCCGTAAAAAAATTAATTAATATTCAGCGATCTTTTGACCGACCTTTGATCTCAAATGTGCCTGTAACGTTATAAACTGTGAAAACTTATTAATTGTGTATTGTGTTGTTTTTGTAATTTTTTGTGAACCCTAATTAATAATAAAAACTGTTGACCTTTGCGTCGATTAATTGGTGCGTTCATCATTTCTATCACCCCGACGTCCTATATTTACCCCAACTGTCAAGACCTACTGTACACTGAACGTGCTCTACCGAACTAAAAAACAGCTTCTATTGACCGCCCTGAACTATTTAAATCACTGAGCTAGTCGAAGGGTGGAAGCTGGTGGTGTGACTCCCACGTGTCGACCGACGGCACGCTACCAGGGCGTCATTGACGCCCGGTCGACCGGAAAGTTGAGCGCAGAGGTCGGATCGGGCTGTGCGGCCCAGACTTCCCTCCCTACCCGGACTTCCGGGGTGTCAGTAGTAATAAATTTCGGATAAACACGGCACAAAAATTCACATTGATTTTAGTTTGAATTGAAAGGTCTACATTAATTTTGAATTTTGATAAAGTGAGAGACGCGGGACGCGTGTCGACTACATTATAGGAAGGCCGAAAGACATCAGTTTACATTTCCGTTTGCGTTATTGTCTATGGTCTATAAATGACCATATACAATAACTGAATAACATATCGGTTGTAGGGTTGTACGAAATCTCTACATTTCCCGCAGAACCAAACTGGGATGGAACGCGCTGTGGATGGAGCCTGAATAGTATTTTTCGCAAGCGACTTTCCATTAGCCAAAGCAAATGAGCCAGCGAGAAAATAATAGAAGCAGAAATAGTATTATAAATTACACCGCCAATATGGTAAGCCTCGGCGAACTTCCTGCGAGGAAGTTGGCGGAGAATTCAGACCGTGTAATCACCTGCCAGTTATAATAATAGCATACTAACTAATAACATTAACAACATGCCTAGATCGGCGGGAGGTATTTGAAAACGTGACTGCAGAGTTATACCTAGAGTTGCCTATTTCCCGAGAAAATCTCAATCTCGAGAATCGGTATTTCCCGAAATTATGAAATTTTGAATTCTCGAGATTCGAGATTTCCAGAAAAGAATTCTCGAGATATCGAGAAATTTAAAAAAAAACCTGTAAAAATCCTAAAATCAGTGTAAAAACAAACAAATTCCAAAATAATATGATTTTTTTTATTTATGTAAGAAGACAAACAAAGTAGTAGTAGAAAAAACAAACATAATTCATAACATTACTTATTCAAATAGAATTTCAAAAAACACAGACTGTCAATCGCTGCGTCTGACAATCGCGTACCTACGCTGTTGAGACACAAAATTCCCACATGTTGCAAAAATTACGCTCATTTTGAGTCGACGTTGGCTTAATTGTGTTAAATGTCCCGATCAGTCTTTGAACGTTTTGTGTTTTCTGTCCAATTTTTTAATATAGAAAATCGTTGTTTTTTTAAATTAATATTTGATGATAAAGAAATCCCGAATCCTGAGAAAAGATTCTCGAGATTCGGGATGGAAAATCTCGAAAATTTCTTGAGAATTCCTGACGAGAAATTCTCGAAACCCAACTCTAGTTATACCTAATCGTTCACCGTGACAATTAATGTAGCTGTTACTGTCGATTGTTTTGTTAATGAAAACAATACCAAACTGAAATAATATTTATAGCGGGTGATCACTGTGGGAGTCATGGTGTTATGGATGAGGAAGTCGAGATTTGGTGGGCTCCGATGGATGGAGAAGCGAGTTTTATTTGCAGGTACAAGAGTATGTTATAGTAGTTGTTACAATACTTATGATACTGTTCCGAGGTCCGAGTCTCGGTAGAATGAGATGTTGTGCGGAGCGATACAGATATTGAGATACTAACATACCGTGAACTTATATTCAAGTGATATCTCCAAATTGCTACGTCGTATGGAGGATGATCCCTTCTTACTTCATCACTTTCAACTCCTGATTCTTTTGTTTCGGCAGAGTTTCAGTAGATGGCTAGATATGACACTTCATGTCACTAAAGATAAAATGACGGCAGAGCAAATCAAGATTCTTTTTTATCTTATAAACTCTTTCTGCGAATACATAGTGTTCCAATTGTTTGAAGGATATTATCTCCTAACCTGAAAAGACATTTCATTATAATCGCGTGTACCTACTACTATACTATCATGAAAGACGATTTGCGCGCAGTCAATGCGCGGTAGTGGCCACATTTAGAACTGCACACATGCGACATTCGTGCTGTCTACTTCGAAATATACTATATACGAAATCAGGCGTGTTTTACTGTGTATCTGTAAAGCAGCTAATTTATACATGTCATCACAAAACTACCAAAACACATTACACAGTTTAAGAGCCTCTGATCCTTGTCAGATCCTACAAAGTATTCAAATACCTCTGTGTTAATATAGCTACCAATACTAAGATCAACAATTTACACTTAGTTAAACAAAATTGAAGATAAATTATTTTGATAGTTATTAATGCGATGCGGATTATCTTTAGTACGAGCTCAAATCAAGTGTGGATCACGACATAACGGTTGAGCTTATACATTTTCTCTAAATAACCAGGTATCTATACGAAACAGAAGTATCTGATATTCTAAAGTAGGTAAGTATATTTTTTTTACTTTCTAGCGCCGATTCGTTTTGTGAATAAGATTCTCTAAACAGTGAACCATTAGTAAAGATTAGCAGAGATCAGAAAGTATTTATTTGCATTTATCTTGGCTGAAAGCATCGCTAGGTAAGTTTTTTTGACAGGTCCCTCCATTGCATCATATTTCTCAGTAGACAAACGGATTCGACAGTCATTTTAATATAACATATCGTGTTAGGTAGTGGCGAAAGGTGGGGGATGGCTGTTAAAGTCGGACATAAGTAGTTCACACTAAGCTTAGTCAGTCAAACGTATTTATTTTCTAATGGAATTAAATTCAAATTCCATCAAGTGCCTTCTGTCGATAGTATTAATATTAATAGTATTTATTTTCATTGAACAAAGACCACAATGTATATATTATATAGATGTAAGTACAGTTTTAAAATTTCAATTAAACCCTGCCTAATCGAAGCCATGGTATTTAATAGTAAAAAAATATTCGTGCATCTATATAATAACAAAAATTATGTTATTAAATCATACATCCTAATTTTAGATATTTTATAGATAAACGTATATTATTCTTTATCGATTATGGTTTGGTAATGGATTTAAAAAATACTAACCAACACCATCAATATGCAGTAGGCACCTAATTCAAGGAAAACAAATAAGTAAGTAGGTATGTCTGAAAAATTGTGCACTATTTTGTCGGATCGCTCATAGCATACCTAAACTATTGTGGTTTGGTTTAGGCATGGTTGAATTGAATTTTAAAAACTAACTAGCACCATCTGCAAATTGTATTCTTAGTTCAATGAAAACAAATAAGTATGACTAACAAAGTTTAGTGTGCACTATTTATGTCAAAACTTAACAGCATACCTCCACCCCTCGCCACTGCTGTTAGACACTACTTTCTATTTAAGTATATTGGTTAGCAAATTGGTATTATGAACGCACCAACCCTCACCGCCTTTAAATATATTTCACTTCTACACATTCAAAAAAATAAAACCAATTTAGATTACTATTCCCAGTGGCTCGACTCTGCAGAACTATGAATCTTCGTATTGACTCTTTTAAATTAATTTGCTCCAAACTTAACCACTCAAAACTGGACGACTGTATTTTTCTTATATTGTCCGTCTTCTTTTCAGAAATATATGTCATGTTTTTGTAATATTATATTTTTCATTTTATAATAGGTACTTGCGCCAGGTGCATGTTGGGCATAACGCGTAAGAACCGAAGAAGGAACCAATGGATAAGAAAGCAAACAAGAGAGAGAGATGTGATAGAGGTCAGCAAATTGATGAAATGGCGGTGGGCCGGACACATTGCACGGCGAATGGACGGCCGCTGGACGAATGCAGTCATTCAGTGGTACCCGAGGGGCACTACGCGGCCACAGGGGCGCCCCAAAACCCGCTGGATTGACGAACTTGTCAGGTTTGGTGGAAGTGCGTGGCAAAGAAAAACAAGAAGCCGAGAAGAGTGGAGGGAGCTGGGGGAGGCCTTCATCCAGCAGTGGATCGACCCCGGCTGAAAATATAATAGTACAGACCTCATATCTGTTTTTTCTTGTGATCTATTTTAATAGCTCTCCCACTGTATTTATAATAAGTGTATTTTAAATAAGGGAACACAAAATGAACGGGAACTGGCTTAATCCACCGATTATTGTAGCAGTTTTGAAGCATGGTTAACTTTATTACTTTAAGTTATAAAACCGATAGACACAAAGCGCGCCGACTGTCGTAAAACATCGAATGATCGTTATGCTTACGTCAGAAACTTTAATGCATACTATGACAAAGGCATAACTATTGAAAAATTGTATTCCGTGACTAAATTTAATTGGTAAAAAAAAACAGTTTAAATTATGAAACTACAGAATAATGCAATGTGCATAATAAAATAACAGGTGGATGGACAAAACCAAGATCAATATTTTAAGTCTTATAAACACTTAACTGAACGACCTACCGAGCCAGAATTGCTAGCTTCGTGTGAAACATGAAGGCCAGAATTTTAATGGTCAAGTGCCAATGCTACTCTGTCAAGTTAACGCTTGTATTTGTGGTAAAATATTATAAAAAACATTCCTAAATTAAATAATTTAGCTATTGCTTTTTAAGATTTCAGAAAAATATTATAAATTCGCGCATGCGCACAAAAAATGACTGACTGAACTGTTCGTGATTTTTAGAAGAAGGAAAAACACATTGCATATTGTAATGCCCGTTTCAGACGGCACACCGGTGTCGCGCTCGATATAATATATGAGGCCTTTGTATTCGAATAAAGGGGCCTTTGTATAATGTTTATGAACGCCCCAGAGCTAATAAGTCAACGCGTGCGCGGTGCACTTTTCCGTCAGCCGCTACATTCTCAAGCCGCCGATAAACTTGTTTTTATTAACGCAGCCAGTTTTATGTTCTAATTTACAACGCGAAATTATGCGTTGACTCATTAGCTCTGGGGCGTTCATAAACATAATACAAAGGTATCTTTATTCAAATACAAAGGCCTCCTATACCTATTATATCAAGCGCGACACCGGTGTCCCGTCTGAAACGGGCCTAATAGTCAAAGTACGTATCGATCTGATTTATCGACAGTGGATTTCGCTCGATTTTTTGTGTGGGCAGCAAAAAGCTGAGACTAACAACAAAACGTCATCGAGTTTCGTAACACCGCAGGAATGCAACGCGAACAAAACATGAGAGAGAGAAAGGAAGAGAGAACGTACCTATCAACTTTTTAATGCTCTGATTTATTTTTTATAACAACATATTTTAACTGGTATTCTAAAGAAGGGTGACATAACAATAATTATAATCTTGTGCCAACATTGGGGTTTTCAATTTGTATCGTAAATATTGATCGTTTGTTTGAGTGAATCAGTGTTGCCATCTTTTCAAAGTGGAATTATAGTACAGAGCCTCCAAACTTATAGTATTTGGGGAAAAAATATAGTACGCGTTGTCATATTCTGTTGAAAATGTATAGGTTTTTTGTTTCTCAGAAAAAAATAACAGAGAATTTGAGAAACTCCGAGACCCCTTTTTATTTAGGTAGGTACCTACCTCTTCCGACCAAAAATGCTTAACGAAGAATTCAAGATTTTTTTTCATTTTAAACTTAAGTCAAGGGAATTTTTTACGTTTTTCGAGCAATTTTTATTCCAAATTCTCAAAATCTTCTTATATTGCGAAAGTATAGTACTTTGAACCAATTTATCGAACGGAAATATTATCCTTTATATTTATTTTAAACATTTGACGACTGCATAAAGTATTTTTTTTACATAAAATAGTATTCTTTTAAAACTCTCGATGTAATGTTTTAGAATATAGTCATATTTCAGTACATCCATGTGCAGTGGTGTTAAGATTTTTTAGATTTATTAATTCTTAAACGCATTTATAAAACCATAAGTAAAATTAATGTTGACATTATATAGTGAAATATTTACGATAAAAAATATATTTTATAATCTCTGTGATCCCAAATTTGACATAACACATTTGAAGATAATTCTAAAGATACTGATTATAAGCTATGTCTTTGACCATTCAAATGCGATAAACATCATACGAATAATGATTGTTTAAAAAAAAAGATTTTTTTTCGGTTAGGTAAATGTTCAAACATGCGCGTTAACATGATCTTACTCCCTACTTCATTTATCGTTTGTCAACTAAGTAGATTAACCACTGGGAAATCCAAAAGAAATGGGGTATTTCAAAAATATATTACCTTATTTCTACGAATAATGATTGTTTCATAATAATTATTGACCTAAGAATAAGGTAATATTTTTTTGAAATACGCCATTTCTATTGGCATTTCCCAGTGGTACTACACGCTACAACATACGGCTGTAGCCATAAATTGACAAACGATAAATGAAGTAGGGAGTAAGATCATGTTAACGCGCGTGTTTGAACATGTATCGTTTAAAAAAAACGATATTTTTTGTCGGTTAGCTAAATATTCGAACAGTAAGTTAGTCACTGAATAACTTAACTAAGATGGAAGACTAAAAAAGCACCACGTACCTATAACTACGGGATGAGTGAAAAATCGCAATTCGCTCGTTGACAAACCAATTATTATTAGAGAATGGAAGGTAATTTGCGATACAAATTTAACACCTGTCGTAACATAATAGTGTGATGTGATCCCCAGATAAATAATATCGTGGCTGCTTTGCTGACAGAAACGACAAAAAATAGCACAAAACAGTAGTTGGTCAACGCCATTTAGCTTGATCGCGTGTATAATACAATACTTACACTCTGTAACAATATCATAATGAGATTAGTATGTTACTACGTTAGTTCGGGAAAGTGAATGATTACCGTGCAACATTGAGCGCTACAGTCGATTATTTAAATATGGAAAAGGTGCTGAAGATTGAATGAGTGACATATTATTTTAAAAAAAAATGTGTTATGCGCAGTTTTTTAATGAACACAAAGGGACCACCAGGGAACACAAAATATTGGGAAGTAGGTCACCATCTGGGTGTAGCTGTAACACGGTTAAATTCTGAGTGTGGAGAAAATGCGTCCATGTGTTTTACTTATAGAGTTAATTGAATTTTGCAAACTACATCTGCAATTATTGTAATTATTGAGTTAAGTTAAATGAACATAATTAAAAGATAAAAAGAACTTTTAATATACAACGTTTTTAAATTTTCTGTTGAATTAATATGCTCAATATGCTTAAACTTGTACTTGATATGAAGTAAATAAAAAACAAACAATAATATAGAATACTGAAATGTCATTTTGACATTTCATTTTGATTTCCATAGTAACGCACGTATATATTAATAATTTAGTTGCTAGGACCACCTCCTTAGCAACCAATAATAGTGGATTGGATTACGGATTTCATCCGAAAAAACTTTTCATACAAAACAGAATTAACAGAAAATGAATTCAATTCTACTTAAAGATGGCTAAAAGTATTAAAAGAATTCATTGGCATCGTGTTCTGATATAGGTATTCTAAAAGTTTCAAATGTCTAGCAAGTCGGGAAAGTAGTTAAAAATCTAAGCTAAGAAAAACGTGGTAAAAAGGATAGAATTTATTCGTAAAAGGGGGCTTTTTTGGCCGAAATAGCAAAAACTAAAGGTCTCAAGTTATAATTTGAATGGAATTCTGTAAATAGGCAAGAATAGATAATTTACTAATAATGACGACTTCTCGAGAAATCACAAGCTCTATTCAAAGCTTTAGTCAATGGCGACTGGCTTTCGCATTTCTATCTATTCAATCTGGTCTGTGATTGTCATTTTGCAATGCCTTCAATTGTGCATTTATTACTGTCACTCGAACGGTCAGTGTTCCGTGGTCTACCGTAGACGCGTTGTTTCTCTTCATCCCACAGCCGGATTCACAATACCGGCAAAGAATTACTATAAATTTCAAAATTGTTATTTATAATATATTATGAAGCACTCACACCATGCGAATGCCTTGCGCAGTCACGTTATCGCATCGCGTATTGGTCTGCGAGCCACGGCGAAAGCTGACCAATGTATGACGGAAGGTGAAAATCTCAGTAAAGAGTTCCGTGATGAGCGAGAATGATTGCGCAATATTACGTCAAAGTATTGCCTGATACACTTTTCGCGACCATACGATACGTGCCGTCACACACGCACCGACGTTATAGGTGGATATACCTAGGTGTTAGATTAAAATGTATGGCATTTCACAATCCGCATTCAACATGCATAATGAATTTGATAGTGAATTTATAATAGTGTCGCATCTCAGACCGGGCAAGACTGTGACCATGAGGGCCGAGGCTATTCCAACATATCACTTAACGGCCCACATGCTCAGCGTAGGTCAAAATGGGGCTTTTATGGTATTTTCAGAGCATAACCCTGGACATTCCTTAAATGTTGTAGATAATCTATTTATATAATTTTGAAGCCATTTCTATAGGCATTTCCCAGTGGCTAAGCTACAAAATACGGCCGTAGCCATAAATTGAGAAACTATAACCGAAGTAGGGCGTAAGATCATGTTAACGCGCGTGTTTGAACATGTACCGTTAAAAAAATCGGTTAGGTATATGTTCAAACACGCGCGATAACATGATCTTACTCCCTACTTCATTTATCGTTTGTCAATTTATGTATACGGTCGTGTGTTGTAGCTTATTCACTGGGAAATGCCAATAGAAATGGCGTATTTTAAAAAAATACTACCTTATTCTTAGGTCAATAATTATTATAAAGCAATCATTATTCGTAGGATATTTATCACATTTGAATGGTCAAAGACATAGCTTATAATCAGTATCTTTAGAATTATCTTCAAATGTGTTAATCGTGCCCATTTTTTTCTCCTTCTCTTGGCTGTGTTAACTTTTAGAGCGAGATAGAGTACGTCAACTACATACTAAAAATTGAGACGCGATTATTTTGAAAAATAATCTACATATATCACGGGTCCCATTTGCGGCCTCCGGCTATATCACATTACAATACATTTTGACGGATGGTTTTGAATGTGTAAGGCCATCCTCCCACGGCGCAACTTATGTCCGTCGGAACTGAAACTAAAATTCCAGCCAGTATCTAGCTAATGTATTTCAATGGCGGCTCGCTGACGGCGAGACCGGAATCTCTCAGCTTCAAAACGGTCGCGAAGAGATGCGACATGCTAGTCGCGCGGTCTCTGAAGTTTCCAGTCACCGTAAAACAGTGGTACCAACATCATTAGATTTCGGTGAAAAATCATATTTTCTTATCAAAATTGGTAGCACTTCGTAAAGCCGCTAGCGTCATATCGTAAAAACCGAAACAACCAGAGACGTCAAAACTCAAAAGTACAAGATGAGCGAAGCGAGCATGTTTGTATTTTCTTTTTGAATAGCAGGAGTGATGATCCTAACAAGCTCGAGGTAGCTTTCCTTGGACATTCTATAGAAAGCCAGAAATTTGGAATCAGTTTCTTGCAGTTCCTTTGCAGCAACAAATAGTCTGCAGTTTATGTTCCTTTCTATATAAGGATGAATCCAATATTTTCTTTTATTTTGACTCCTGTATCTGATGTATTGATACAAAACCAAAGTCTCCTCGTCGTTTGACCCGCTCGAAGACATTGTTTGTTAAATATTAACTTAAATTAAAATAACCTAATAAGCGCGCGTGTTTTGTACAACACAGCTGATAGTCCAGTTTGACAGTTTGAGGTTATGTGATTATTATTTCAACTGAGTTTCAGTAGCGCCGTGTGCGAAGCATCACATTGACCAGTTTATGAGATCCTTCACAAACCAGTTCTGTCAGATTTCAGTTGCGCCGTGGGAGGAGGGCCTTAGTTTCCGAAAATTAACCACACATTATAAATGTGCAATTGTGTGTGTTACAACCTTCAATACACCAATATTAAATGAGCGTCGCTCCATAAACTGATCTAAGCGTATTCTTAACACGTGTTTAAGTTTATCCCATATTCTTCTATACTTTAGATCGGTTGCCTTTTTCTCCACACCCGTTAGGTATTTCAGTTCCCATTATTTTAGAGTTCACTATTGCGCACTATAAGAAATCATAACTGCGCATATTCAAGGTTAAATTGTTCCACTTAAGTGTTTATAATTATAATTTTTCATAATTTACTGTAATATTTTCTTAGTGTTCTTATCCTACCTAGAATTTTTTTATGTGCATATTGAAAGACTTGTAACATGGCCCCCCTGTTCAGGCTATTCAATGCAGGTACCTGGGCACCTATTCTATCATATTTATGTATTGAGGTAGTATAATGGTTACAATAAGTTAGCCGTCTAAATTGTCAAAACTGTGTAGGTATCTCGCTTTAAAAGTTAACACGGCCAAGAGAGGTAATGATCAAACATAGCACAATTTAACAGTTCTGGCGGTTAACTTATTGTAACAATTAACCGCCTCAATTCATACATATGATAAACTATCTTCGATAGCCGCCGATAGCAGCCTTGTGTATATAAAATATGCGCTGATCTTCAAATAAATACAGTTCTTCGCTATAACACTCGATATTTGGAACCCACCCTAAACTTCCGATCAAGGCACGCCGTATGTTTGGTTAAAATGATTATTCCGACGATGAAATGTGTTTAGGAAAGTAATGCAATGTAAAACATAATGGTGCAAGCCAGTTAGAACAGCGTAATACAGTTGTGGGATTATAACAGACAAAATCTTACATCGCAACATTTCGGCCTTAATTCAACAAAAAATAGTGAGCAACATGGCGGCGGGCGATATTATCGTAGGCATCAAATCAACTGGTAACACTCTTATAAACTTAAGTGAATATCATAACTATTACGATATTGCACATAATTATTATTATAGTAAATGTGTGCCAAGCGAGATGGTGGTAATACGCAATACAAAAAAAATACAAGACAACGAAGCAGTGTTATGAAAGTTTATCTCGATTTAACATTTACGAAGATATTCCGGTTATAATGCTATGTCTCTGAGCAAATCTATAAAGCAACTCTTTCGATGCGCTTGGCCAATACTAATCGAATAAGTCTTCTTTTCATAATATCTACGGGCATCTATCTACTGGAAGTGGGTCAGGGCAAAGGAATTTGCAATGCGTAGAGAAATTGTCCGGGAAATCGCCCATGCGGGAGGCAAAATTCCCTGAAGGTGAGAAATAATGGACATATATTATATACCTTGCGGACGTTTTGTACTTCTTGGATACCACTGGATGACTAGATTTGTCCAACGATTGTCTTTTCTTCGAGTTATGTGTCCAGCCCATCTCCATTTAAGCCTTTTAATAAACTCTATTACATCGCAAACCCTTGTCTGCTTCCTTATACACTCATTCCTCTTTTTGTCCTTTCGCGTTATGCCCAGCATGCACCTCTCCGTACCACGTTGTGCTACTCTAAGTTTCTGGATCACTCTAGAGGCCGCTGGATCGATGAAATGATAAAGTTCTGCGGAAGTACGTGGCACCGTAATTCACAGGACCGAGATAAGTGGAAACACCTTGAAGAGGCCTTCATCCAGCAGTGGATAGATTCAGGCTGGCGATGATGATATAATATAAATTTACACATTTTTTACCAAAAACTTCTTTATACCAATCATGGAGTAATTCACTCGGCAAGTGGGTTGCTGTGATTATTTTTAGGATTGATTCAAGATATCCTTTCGTCTTTTGCATTGATTTGTCAAATCTAGGGGTGGAGTCTAACGCCACAAGCCCGCATGGGGCTGTATATCAAATTTCAGGCGTCTGGGTATACGGGAAATACGCATATATTAAAGTCACTGATATACTATGAACACCATAATAACGCATCGCTGAAGCTTGTAAACAAGCTCAGTTAATTGTATAAAGGTTAAAAATGTGCTGTCAGTTATGAGCGGTACGAAAAAATCCAGAAAAGGCTAGCCAAGCTCATGACGTCATTATTCGGTCGTTGGCTAGGAGAACCTGAGTGAATCTTATTGAGTGACTAGTGGTGTCTGTCGTCCGCCGCGTGAAACAATGTATGGTTGCTAATTTTTGTAATCTTGTCAAACATGCATAATATGTCTTGTAATATAATTCCAACTTCAGAGCTCTCTGCCGTCCATTTTTATAGAAATACGCAGGGGTGGCTCTACCTTAAGGGTACGTACGGACCATCCCCACATCGTTATCATGTAAAAAATACACGTCCGATATTTTTATCATTGTCATAATGTACCCTAAATGGTTAAATGAACTATTTAATTTATTTTATCCATCTAAACCCGTCGCAATTTTATAGGAATATATCGTCTCTGTTGTGGCAGAACACACTAACTGGAGAAGAACTAGTTTTGAGTAATTTGACTTTGAAGTTGTTAAAATGTTTGAAATAATGGTCTATCATGTGAGTTTATTAAGTAATCGTAAAAAGGGTGACTTTAAAATAAAGACTGTTTATTTATTAAGAAGGTTTCCAGACGGTAAAGTTTGAAATAAGGAACATTTTGGTACTAACTCAATATGTAATTTTTTCGAATTAGTGTTTTCTGCCAGAACAGTGACGATTTATTATTATCATACAAATATATAAAGAAATAATTGTAAATTATGTAATAACACAATAATGATTACGCGGTATTAAAATGATTAATTTAATTAAATACGCCCTATTTCACGGTGAAACCCATGTACAAAATAAGAAAGCTATGGCGTCTATTTTTCGCTGATCGGGGTCACTCAGTCCCATCCCGTCGCCGCGGTACAAATCTTGTTCTATAGAAGATGTGAATGCATAAGCGTTAGTATACAAAGAAGGGGACCAAATCAAATGACTCCTAGGTAAGTAAAAACACTAGCTGTATGTCGTTGTTCAAAAATGATAATGGTTAATCTATAATAGCTATTATTATTAATTAAGTTAATATTTTTAAGCACGCTTTTTAAATGTGGTTAAGGAACGACTCAGATAATCTTATTTATTTTATATAATATTATAATCTTATTATTATAAGAATATTTATTATAAAAAAAAAAATTAACCCCGACGAAATCAGTGCATAAAGTGAATTAATTATGTTTCACCCCAAATATTTCACCCCAAATAACAAAGTTACGTGACATCTTGAGAATTATTAAATAAACGTTTTCCGATGTGTTCATTGCCTTCACAAGCATTTGGGTGAAAAGTAAAATATACCAAAGATTAAATTGAATCGAATTCGTGGTTAAAATTAAAACTAAAACAAACCCTCCGATATAAATTTGTCTGTATAGCAAATACATATTATAGAGCACAAGCGGAGTTAATAATACAACGGTTGTAAAAAAGACACACCTGTAGAACTCGACAATATAACACAACGTGTATATATAAAAATGTCACAGCAAAAAGTAAATAAGTACCTATGACATTTATTAATTTTACTTTCACCACGAAAATAAATTGATAAATTTCCGAAATCAACAGAGTAAAAAAATGTCGTAAAGACGCGAGTTTACGCACTATAAATTATGGGTTAAGGTAAATATCGCACGCATATTTAGCATTATTACTTTGAAAGTTATACATAGGTATCTGCCCACCTACTTGCTTACCAAACATATCCGATACCTATATATACCTAGGTCAAAATGACAAAAATTGTATATTGATGGAAGAACATGACGTTATGTATGTCGAGATTGCACGCAGTACCAAACTGGCATTGAGCACATTTGAGGCATTTTGGGCGCCACACTAGTATCTTGAAAAATTACCTTACATTGTGCCCAAAGTGGTCAAGCAATATGTGATACCACGATCCCGTTTTCGAAAGATCTGTGTTGTATGAGAAAATAAAAATATGTATATACTACCTTGTAACACAACGATTCAAAATTGCAGTGATTTTTATTAATATTAGCGTTGGAGCAGAAGGACGGATCAGTGGAGCAATAGGGTTTTACCCGGAGCACCGAAAATGCGTTGTGCTCCACTGCTCCTTATGTTTTTTTTATTATAAAATTTTCATCCTAAAACCCAATAAAAAATTATATTTGACAATTTATGGGCCGTATGTTGTAGCTTAACCACTGGGAAATGCCAAAAGAAATGGAATATTTCAAAAAAATACTACCTTATTCTTAGTTTAATAATTACTATAAAACAATCATTATTCGTCGGATGTTTATCACACTTGAATGGTCAAAGACATATCTTATAATCAGTGTCTTTAGAATTATCTTCAAATGTGTGATTCTTGCCCATTTTTTGAATAGTAAAATACCTAATTCTCGTCAAATTTGGGATCACAGAGATTATCAATATAATTTGTTATTGTAAATATTTCACTATAATAATGTCAACATAAATTTTACTAATGGTTTTATAAATGCGTTTAAAAATTAATAAACGTAAAAAATCTTAACATCACTGCACATTTATGTACTGAAATATGACTATATTTAAAACATTAGAGCGAGAGGTTTAAAAGAATACTATTTTATGTAATAAAAATACTTTATGCAATCATCAAATGTTTAAAATAAATATAAAGGATAATAACGCTTCAAAATTATATAAATAGATTATCGTCAACGTTTAAGGTATGTCCAGAATCATGCTTTGAAAATAGAAAAAAAAGCTCCATTTTGACCCACGCTGAGCACGACCGCCCTTAAATTATATCACTGTCGTAAATTTAACTACTGTGCAAGGACCTGATATAAGAAAATTGACATGTGTAATAAATGAGCACGGGTAATGTATTATTTATAATGTAAAGTAATTTCACTACCATCTTAATTTGTTGCTAATCTATTCTATTATATTATTTAACAGTTTCAGTTACAAATACAAACGAATCCAATTACCCAGTTTTCGATTATTTAAAAAACGCACGGTTACCCGGTTAGCTGGTTTTGGTTTAACCCGGTTGGTAAAATTTAGTCATAATTTCTAAAATCGCAGATTCTTTGTGGGATAGTTGTATTTTTATTATTTTTGTTCTTCTATAAATTTTATTAACAGTAATTCCCTGTAGACAACGTTCCTTCTAATTTTTCTATTGAGTGTGCGGATCATCAACGCATCTGAGCAGCGGCGTAACTAGGGTTGGTGTCACCCGTCACCTGGTGCGGTAAATTTACACCCCCCCCCCCCCCACAAACACACACACACACATACAATTTTTCATGAAAACTTATATTTTGAAGGTATCTATTAATTACAGTGATTT
The DNA here is from genome assembly GCF_057557595.1 of Rhyacophila brunnea. Taxonomy (NCBI): domain Eukaryota; kingdom Metazoa; phylum Arthropoda; class Insecta; order Trichoptera; family Rhyacophilidae; genus Rhyacophila; species Rhyacophila brunnea. The sequence continues at coordinate 11,769,295 of NW_028232893.1, read as the reverse complement.
TAAATGTGAAGTAAATAAAAAAAAGTTATACTTCTCTTCCGAGAAACGAGTCGAAGAATTGTGCATGTGATGGTTTCGTGCATTTGAGCAAAACTAAAATCTGGAAAAGGAAACTTTCTTTTACAATATTTTTATGTGAGGACTGTGCGGAGGATGAAAACATGTGTGCGGACATATGTTGGTAGGTGTGCGCGCGCACACCTTACAGGGAGCATTGCATGTAGCTCTACTAAAATACAATAAAAACATGTCACCATTCACTCAAGAAATCATTGACAATAAAAACCAAAACTGGTATGTGCAAGTAGAAAAATAAATCATTCGATATGTGTCTTAAGTCGGATAAAAGAGCGTCTAGAAACTACGATTACTTTGGATGTAGTAGACGTAGCCTCGAGAAACTATACTTCACTACTAGACGTATGAGTATGACAGTCTGAAACTAATAACAAATACTGTCAATACACGATAACCGTGGGTAATGCACGTACAGTAAGTAACTAGATAGGGCAGAAGTAAAAAACCAGTTTGCCCAATTAACCGAAATGTGTGCTACTTATATACTGTCAGGTAATAATCATTAAGTACAAGTGGCTGCGAGCCCAAACCGAGCTTCGTTTGTATAAGACGTCCATTGCATAACAATCATCGAATCATTACCAAATATAATATGCTATTACAAATTAACACATATTTTATATCATATTTATGTGAGTGACGTAAGTAGGTGGATAATGCACTCGATTATTATACAATATGTTATGTGGAGTGTACGCATAATTTTTATACTGATTGAGTATACGGTATACTGTGATTGGGATGCAGGGGCACGCCAAGCGTGGGTGTCAGGAGTGCGATACACCCGGGCGCCAAAATAAAGGGTCGGCAAGTCAGAAAAAAACATTTTTAATGGTGTTACTAATACAATATGTATTCAATTTACATAACGTTAATTTGTGTTGGAAAAAAATCGCCTGCGCCGCAATTTTCTTCAGTGTTATTAAATATTCTTCTACAAATTATTCTTTCGTGCTCCATCGATATGACTCTGTCGATTTAAAACACTTTACATTATAATTCAGAATGTTATATTATTTAATAGGTAAAATAAATTCTCAACTTTTCTTTGACTTCTGTCATATTTTTACTAGAAAACTATGTTTTTATTTGTGGGGAAGAAGCAAATTTGGGCTGCAAACTGAGGCAACCATCCTTGGCTCGTCACTGATGGGATGGACAACTCGAAATAAATTTTGAGACCCCACTCTTTGCCTAGTTTAAAAGCTATTCTAACCAAGCTACGTCCCAATAAGTACAAAAGGTATTTTTGTTAAAAAAAATAATAAATATATGTCGGATGTGTTCTAAATTATGTATAAAGAAATCATGTTATACCTACCGTCATGTTAAAATATGCCCACAATTAGGATGTTCGGGTTTTTACACTGGCAACACACGGACCGTCTATGGTACAAAGATGACGGCCGAGCGGAAGGAAAGTGTTGGCGATGTTTTGATTGACGAATCGCGAGGACGAATTAATAAAAAGTATCGAGAGGAGAGATCTCTTCTCTTACGTGGGAACCTTGGTATGGGTTGGACGTTACCTGGGTGTGGTCCGCTAATTGAACCTTGGCAATCATGGCGGAAGTGCCGAAAAGGAGGAGATATGTCAAATTCCGCCGGCGTATTGCCGGGCACAATTTATAGAATCATTGTTCCGGTCTCCGTAAGTTTGTATCGATCCTTGTATTTATTGTTTTATCCCGTTTCTTTCTTCGAGATTGCAAGAGTAGATTAATTCTCAGATAGCAGTTTGTTTCCACCGGTAGAGTCCATCATTATCACGCCAGTGCGAGGCGCAGTATTTACTATATGTCAAATTACCAATTTTCATAATATAACGACATTGTTAAATCTAACTCGATCTTTTATTTCTTCCTTTCTAATCTAATAATTACTCCAGATTTGGAGTTGGCGCCCACCTGGGGCCTTATGTTAGAACTTGCGAGTCCCAGTCGCCCGGTCGACATGACGTCATATGACATCATTGTGACGTGCTACCGGAGAGATAATAGCATTCGAGAAATTAACGCTGCTCAAACACTGGCGTTATCCATTGTCCCTATACACAAATAGGTGTTTCAGCATGTTTGAGCCGTGTGCGTTGGGCGGCTTGCCTCGACCGTGTATTGGCTTACGTCATAATTACGTCATGTCGTCGGGTGACTTAATGTCACAAGTTAGAACATAAGGCCCCTGTTATCATTACCATATCATTCTTATTACACACACGCATGTATTGTATTTCACATGGAGGGTAGGATCCTCGGAGAGACTGGAACTTTAGCATCGCTACGACCCGGGAAAGAGTGAGTACCTATATAATGGAGCTAGTTGGCAACTTATTCAATATGTTATGTTACCCATTACCTAGATATATACGTAGAGCACAAATTGTATGTGACATTACCTACTTACATGTATAGATAATTAAAATTTGTTGTTCTCAATTCTGTCAAAATATTCTGAAATTAAAATTCTTAATACTATAAGTCGAGTATTAAATTCTAATATAATTATCTGACCATTTAATGACATATTATAGGTAACTACAGTTTAAAAATATCGTATATAATATAATGGCAGTTGAGAAATTGGGGCATAGCTTCAACTACACACCCATATGTTTGACAAGGTAACTAAAATAAATGTGGTGTATTGCAAAATGTATTCTAAAAACATGACACAGTTTAGTACCTACTCACCTGCGCAGTTGTAGAGTTAATTATAAGATTATAACAGAAGCGAAGGGCGGAGGTATGCTGTTAACATCCGCAATAAATAGTGCAACTTTGTTTTAACTGAACTAAGGACTGCAATTTACAGATGGTAATGGTTAGTTAATAAAAATCAATTAAGCCCTGCCTAAACCAAACCATAATAGTTTTGATATATTTTGGGCGATACGGTAAAATTGTGCACACTTTTTTATTCATAATTATTTGTTTTCGTTGGATTAAGAATAGGTACATATTACACATATTGTTGGTTATTTTTTTTTAAATTCATTAATCAAACTATAATAGATATAAAATATTATTCTATCTATAACATATGTAAAGTTATGTATGATTTAATTGCATAATTTTAGATTATTTTAGAGTATTTTTTGACTATTATCTATTATGGCTTGTTAATAAGCTAATCTTAATAATCAACATCATCTGTAAATTTTAGTATTGTTGCAATGGAAACAAATGCGTATAACGTTTAGTGTGCACTATTTATGTCGGATTTTAACAGCCTACCTCCACCCTTAAAACTTTAAAGCCCGTTAAGCTTTGTTAGTCTTACTTATTTGTTTATATTGAACTACAAACAATTGAATAATACAAACCGTAGAGTGTAAGATGGTGTTTGTTAGTTTTTAAAAATCAATTATGCACTGCCCAAACAAAACTAAAATTATTTACGTATGCTATGCGCACTTTTTAGGTATCTTAATATCCTACCTTCACCCTTCGCCACTTAATTATAATATAACAGATGTATGTTTAATTTAATAGAAAGGCTTCCCATGATAAAAACATAATACATATACCCTCACTGTAATGTTATCCCGAGTCGAGGCCAATTGCCGCCATATTACAGCACCACGTACCTGTAAAGAAAAAAAAAGAAAAAATTAGGATGTTTAAAAGTTGTATAAAGAATTTGATCAGCGTAAGGGTATGCATGTATCCCCATCTTTTTTGTTGGAATATGCATGCCAAGGTAATATTCAAGTAATAAATGACCCGATTTATAAATTTATTTCGCCTGCGGTGCTATACCCTGGTTGTTCCAGATTCACTATAAAAAATCATTTTTTTAGAATAACAGAAAACATTCACAATAGAAACAAACATCACATGCGACTTTGCCAGCACCACCACCATACAACAGTAATTCTTATCCTGTGTGCCGCGAGGATAACTCAGGGGTATTATTTTCGAAAACTATAATAAAGTGCAAATAATATGTTATTATGTCAAGAAACACTTTACAATTTAAAAAAAACTGTTGCTATGATTGTTTCGAAGGATACTGTTGGTGTCTGGTGTGGTGTCAGAAAAGGGAATAAATTAATCTTAAAATATACTTGAGAGGAAACGTCTGATGTATTCTACTTTTTAGGTTTACCTCTGTTGAGAGGTATGTGCAGGAAGCCTTCATTCAGCAATGGATAGTAAAGAATCGTACATACAACTTAAGCATGATTACACACGTATGATAATTTATTGTAATATAAAATGATATTTAGATATGTATGAAATTAGCTGAATTCAGAAAGTGTTTATGCATGGGAAAGTAACATAATAGGCACTGACTACAAAACATAAACATTAATATACAAAAATAAGAGGTATAAATTATATAAAACTTTACAGATTCGGTTATTGTGGTCAGCAGCAAATTTCTTCGACGCAGATCACGCAATCTATTGGTCAGAATATTTATAATGGTGCCACAAAACAAATGAAGTATAAAAAAATTACTCAAACCATAACAAAATCCTTGCAACCATCAACCAAAACCCACCAGTCTCTCCAAGTTGGCTGCGTCGAACAGTATGTCCAAAAAACTGCAGAATATGTCTTAAAATACCCCGTAGAAAGTCGTTTCTTTAATGCTAGTCTCTGGATGATTGAATTATTCGTCCAGTGCCAACACCACATTTCAAAGGCATTAATTGCCTTCCGCTCCCTTGTTCTCAAGGTCCATGACTTGGCAGCGTATAAAAATATGGAGAACACTAATGTTTGCACAAGCATAAATTTCGTGGCAATTGAAATTTTTCGCAATCTGTGTGAGTCTTCATACCTAAGCTTCACATCCGCCTTTTCCACTAATATATAACTTTATCACATAGATACATAACTCGAAGAAGGGACAATCTTTGGACAGATTTAGTCATCCAGTCGTATCCAAGAGGTACAAAACGTCTACAAGGTAAACCTAGAGGCCGCTGGACCGATGAAATGATAAAGTTCTGCGTAAGTACGTGGCAACGCAACGCACAGGACCGAGAGAAGTGGAATCAGCTCGGAGAGGCCTTCGTCCAGCAGTGGATAGATTCAGGCTGATGATGATATAACTTTATCAATAGCTAGATTGATTCAATGTTATACTAAATTTCAAGTTTGTGATTTTGTCGTTATATATAGGTTGAATGTAGTTCGTGGGTGGCCAACCTTTTCAGCAGCCGGGCCAGATTCTAACTGAGATATCCTACCGGGGCCGCTCAACCGATTTTTTTTTATTATACAAAACAAAAAAGAAATATATTATATATATTAATAAAATAAAACAAAAATGAAAATCAAACATATTTATTAGATTAAACTTTTTTTAAATATTAAAAAACAAACAAAATAATATAAAAATAATAAATTTAAGTGAGAAATTTGATTTTGTGTGGCAGAATTAAGTGCATCAATATCGATATCGAGTGATGTTGTTCCTACACGCAACAGTAATGTTTTCCAAATGCACATCAGTGATTCGTGTTCTCACTCGGGATTTGATATGCTTCATCCGACTAAAAAACTGTTCACACGTGTAAGTGTTCCCAAATAGCGAAGTCATCATTAGAGCATGTTTGTAAAATGCAGGATATTTCTCCTTGTCCAAATATGTTTTGTAAAACTCTTCCAAACCAACCTAATGGAATTTCTCCTTTAACTGTTCATCGCAACATATTTCACAATGTTCCATTTGTACATTTCCCGGTAATAAATTCACGTCTACGGAAAATGGCGTTGCAAATGCAGCAAAAAGCACACGGTACTTTTTAAAATCTTGAGCCAATATCAAATCTCAATTTGCGAAATTAGCACATCTAGCGGCAGCATTTGATATTATTTTTATTTTCTTACTGCTCCACGGGCCACAAGTTGACACCCAGTGGGCCGCCCATGAATTGTAGTTTAAATATGTTTACTTTTTAAATTTACGCGATTTTTGAAACTGAATAATCAGCATATTATGATAAATGAAATGCACTTTCGTTTCAAACCGGTTTAGTAAAACACACTATGAAATTATAGAGCCAGATGAGTTACGTAACTAGAAGCATCTGAGTGCACCAGTCAATAGTTAAGTGGGTAAAGTATATTGAGATAATAATTCTTTCTCCTATTTCGGTGCAGTTATTTCTAAAATTCGTACAGCAAAATCTTTTGTCTTTCCAACACGAAAAGTGTTTAATTTTGCTGTTTTGTCGGTTTTCGTATCAGTGGTTGCGGCTGCTTTTTAACGTTTCCGGAAATTTGCACGTATTCTGTTCGCCGTATCACACTTCATCGTGAAATGTTTTATCGGAAATAATATATGGTCGTATATTAAAGACCTCTTTAGGTCGTATAGTACTGATATAAAATTCATGTCTAACTAAAACATGGTTCTTGTCGGTTTATACAAAGCCAGCGGCAAATAAATTTTGAAAATAGCCGATATATTAAATTATTTATTAGGTTAGATTAGTTTTTTATTCTTGAATTCATGAATTTTGCCAAAATTGGCTATGTTATTATTCATATTGAATCTCACCGTAAGTACCTACGGTTATCTCTTTACGATAGAAAGCTCACGGCGAACTGTATTATGGTGAAATGTTGTAGGTACAATTTAAATGTAACCACTTTTAAGACCATTGCACGTCTTCGATGTTTAGGATTTTAATGTAATATACTCGTAAAACTGCATTAGAAACCATGAAAATACCTGTCTGTGTCTTCTAATATCAGGCGCGTACACAGAAGATTAATTACTTACCTATAATATTTTTTTTAAGGCGGCGGGAGGGTTGTGTTCACAAAATTTTGCAGGTGCTACTGATTTGCGCATTTACCCCGCAGACCCTGACACTTTCCATTGTACATATCCCTTACCTAGACACTCCGCACATTGAGTCTAGCCTACAGCTATAACGATAGGTGCTCACCTACGAGTTATTGCGACCTATCGCATCGCGAGTGGTTATTGAATGCGCGCAGCATATCTATTCTGATTTAAATGTTAAAACTTTGATTATTTAAGTAAATGTGTTTATTTCTTATTTAGTTCAAACAAACTTAGCGATACACAATGAAATTTTACAATTTAACAAATATTCAATGCAGACAATTCTGTTCATAATTGAATTAATGATTAATCCCAGAAAGGGTAAATCGATTATAAGACCCGATAAAGGAATTTTTAATTATGTTTTTATTGAAACAGACAAGGGTTTGCGATGTAATAGAGTTCGCTAAAGGCCTCAAATGGAAATGAGCTGAACACAATAGCTCGGTGGACAAATGTAGACATCCAGTGGTACCCAAGAGGTACAAAACGTCCGCAAAGTAGACCTATAGGGCGCTGGATCGATGAAATAAATGATAAAGTTCTGAGGAAGTACATGGCAAAGCAACGCACAGGACCGAGAGAAGTGGAATCAGCTTGGAGAGGTCTTCATCCAGCGGTGATATCTAAAGAAAAGACCTTTCTACATCGAATACAATTATTAATAAAAATCTTGAAATTTTTAGATGTTTTGCTATGGATTTAGGGTATCGATATCTTGATAAAAGCATATAGATAGGTAAGTAAATATGTGTCGCTACATTCCATGTCCATAATATATGAATAGGAGAAAAACAGCTTTTTGTTTTCTCAAGTACATAGTCACGAGGGTGAAAGTTTATATTATTTCAAATATAATTAATAAGTTCCACATTTCGCTAATCCAGAAATGTTAGAAAGCAGTAGTTCTTCAGCAATTCACAAAAAAGTCAAAAAAGGTGGACTTGGCTGATTTTGAAATCTAGCGAGACATATATTGTGAATATAATCCCATCGTAAATATGGCACAGTATTTTATTAAGCCAGATCTGTATTAATTCCTTTGAGAATTAGATTTTTTTCTTTCAAGGAAACAATGTTCATCCCCTCCGGTATAACAAAAAGGCATATCTCAAAAGTGCTTATATACAAGTGAAAATTGACCGCGTGACTCAGTTATCTATTGCGCGTGGCGGGGAACTATTGCCGGTCGGTCGAGTCGATTCAAACTTTCAGTGTTCGTTTAGTTGTTCGCTGTTTCGTTCGGCTCGTGACCGAGAGAGTGAAAATTATCTATTAACAAGTGCGGAAGTGGTATACACTTATAATACAATAATAGCATAACACTTTTTTATTGTTTTTATATTGAATTGTTAAAGACAGCGGCATATATTTCGTACGGTTGTGATTCGATTTGCAAACTATTGTTTTTAATTTTTTCAATTACATATCGAAATAATATACTGGTTGATATTATTTTAGTCTAGTCAGGCGAAAGGTAGAGATAGGCTGGGAATCCGTGGAAAATAGTGCACACTGTGTTTTTTTGACTGTGACTCGCTATCATATCGCTTCTTCTCTTCTAGAAGGGGATTCTGTTAAAGAACTTTACAATATTGCAAAGCTCTTCCGTCTTACCCACCGCCAGGGCACCTTTCAATTTGTCGACATTCTCAAAGATATCCGCAATTCGCAGCTGTACTGTGTCGTTCATATTTAGGGAATTGTACAGCTATATGTACAATGTCATCCAAAACATCACGTTCATCGCAGAGCTGCGAATCGCTTCTTCCCATGAGGACATCAAATTAGTTACCCATTGTGTGACCTGTTCTTAGCCTCAGTATCAGCTTATGCTCATTTCTCTTCAAATGAGACTCTACAAACCACACTGTGTTAGTGATACTTATATTTTATTTTCATTGAACTTAAACTACAATTAATTTGCAGATGGATTGCTTAAAGCAGTGTTTCCTAACCGGCGGTCCGTGGGCCGATGCCAGTCGAAAAAAGTAGTTGTCGCCGATTAAAAAAACAATAAGAATAACCATCTCTAAGTTACAAATTATTATTCGTATTTAACACTGCGTGTTCATGTGAAAAGACTTTTTTGGCCATGTCAATAAAAACGAAACAGATCAACCAAATGGACGTCAATGCAGCGTTTCGTCTATCCAAAACAATACTAGAGTCACGGTTATCAACTACTCCAGCAAAGAAGTAGCAGCAGATTTCGCACATATTTTTAGGAATTTAAATATTGATTTCTCAAAATTCCATCAAACGATTATTAAACAAACAATACTGATGGGTTTCTGATTAAGTATTTGAACTAACGATAGAATTTACGTATTATATATTTTTTTGTATTCGCAATCAGACTATTACATCTGTTATAATAAATATTATTTTAAAAACTAATAAACAAGATATGTACTATTTAATTAAATAACAGTTTGTATTTATGCGTTAGCGGGCTGCGAAATATTTTGACTATTTTCACCGGTCCGCAGGTATAAAAATATTGGGAAACACTGGCCGCCCTAAGACAGAATATACATAATTTGAAAACATCTCATATATAATATACATACTAGAAAAAAACGAGGCTCGAGGAGACTCGAACTCGCATCTACTGGATTCGCGCCAATGTGTTTTACCAATTGAGGGTTAATTGAATTTAAAAAAAAAACTAAGCAAAACGATCTGCAATTGTCATTCTAAATTCAATGAAAATAAATAAGTATGACTAACAAAGTGTGGACTATTTGTGTATGATCTCGACAGCTCGACAGCCTGCCTCTGATCTTTGCTATTGATTAGGTAGGTACTCAAGTAGGATCAGTGGTCATCGTAATAGCCCCTAATAATATTATTATTAAACATAAATTGATCCTAGTGAGGAAACATAATATAAATAATAGAAAGTGTGTAGCTTTTCGGATGATACCATAAGAATGTTTATATCTTGAGTGTGGAGAAATATTGACGAAACTAATAAAGATACTATCAACAAAATAAAAATGTCACGCGCACGGATTTTATAACTCTGGCTTACACGATGTGACCCAATCAATATTGTAATTAATTACATCTGTGATCCAAGATAGAAATCCACAATGTATGTACAATAAGTATGTAGTCCTTGACTTTCTGACAATAAATTCTAGCTTTCGACAACTTCAGTGACTGTAAAAAACAGATTAAATGCCAGATACATTCATTTCAAAATGTGTGCCTTGTAACTTTCGTAGTTATTGGGATGTACATGGTAGAATTCAATTTTAATGGTTAAAAACAAAGATATAAATTCTAAGATATTTGAATCATTTTATGTTCACGGTAATTAATCATGACAAGAAACCCATCTTCGGGTCGACACTAAGATAGCTCTAAATCTGAACGTTTCAAAATACCATAATCATCACAGAGTCAGTCCTTCACACAGCAGTGGCGTAGCTTTTTTTTTAATAATATTATTTACGTGATTTTACTAGAAATGTTCACTTCCACATACATGAAAGTGTGAAACAGTTTTAAGAGATGGACTCGTATTATGCAAGTTTACATATCGATTCTAGAAAGGAAAAAGGACGTAATCCATAAAAATCAAATTTTACAGGAGGCACAAAAACGTTTTTATTATGATTTTCGGTCAAAGTGAAAATACAAAATAGACATAACTGTGAAATGCGAGAAAATTATTAATTTATGTTTCTAATCTGATATTATTTGTTGAGTTAATTAAATAAAAACCAATAAAAATAATGGTTCAAGTCGTTTTTCCCACCTCTTTTTTTCGCCGCCCCTAAGCAACGATTGACCTGCCGACCAACATGGAAAGTCACTGAAATATCCCATTTTATAGCATGTTTATAAATCGAGCGTAGAAAGGAAAAATTATGACGTAATCCAATTTTACAGCAGGCACAAAAATTTTTGTTATGGTTTTCGGTCAAAGTTAAAACACAAAATAGACATAACCGTGATGTGCATGATAATAATTAATAAATTGGTTTTTATATACATACCTATTCTGATATTAATTAAAAGAAAACCTAAATAAAATATGGTTATGTCGTTGTTTCGAGCACTTTTTTTTTTAAATTGTCAGCTAATTTTAGATAATAGCTCGGCATTTGCAACTTACATCCTTTGAACTGTATTTAGGCATGTGCAACGTTATTATCCAATATAACCTATTTTGAAAAACTGTGGGTTACGTCATTTTTCTTTTCTAAAGTCAATTTAATATTAATCAGTGAATTTATCATGCATTCATCTCAAATTACTCATTGTTACATAAATGAACACAGGTTTTAGTTCTGTTTGCTCTACCACACCGGTCAAGAGATGTTAAATCTTCATAAAATAACTCCGGTCCACATTCCAATAATTATCACCTCATAAGTAAACCGAATACGTAACATTAACAGCATCAAAAACCAATGCAAACATCTTATGCAATATGAATAAATTAATTCCGTATTAATTAATTAATTATCCAAGTCGTTGCTCAATAAGTTACTTAACGGAAATATATTATAATTACGGTGACTATGCGTATAGGAGACAATTCGAACTGTGAATTGATTTTTCTTTGTTGGAATTGGTGATTGAAAATAGGATTTCTAGTAGTCATGGCCCCCGCATCCTGAAGCGTGCCCCCTAGGCTAGGATCTTTGGCGGCCCCCCTACCTATCGCTAAGGATAAAGGCAGTGTGACGCTCTACAGTAACGTTTTCCAAACGGTGTACGCGGTAAAATTAATGTGTATATTTAGTGTTTTTTTGTATAAGTTAATACATCCATTTAAATTATGGAGTTTTTGAGTATCGCTCGCTACACAATTAAAAATTGTATTGAACAAACACATAATTTTAATTAATAACATTAACGCCACAGGCGACTTTTTTTGCTATTAGAGCAAATTTGTGATATGTCTTTATCTTACTTATCGAGCCCGGGCCCCAGGCTAGAGCCCTGTCAGCCCCCCCCCACCCCTTGTGGGGTCATGATAGTAGTTCAGCTTTAAAACTAGTTTAGTTCGACAGTTGCTAAATTATTTGACTACAAACTGTGTACTTTGCGAAGAGTGGAGGTAGGCTGCTGCAATATAAATAGTGTACGCAAAACTTTACCAGTCGCCTGATAAATGAAAGACATATTTATGTTAGAATCCCACTCGCCCAATTTTTGTTTATTCTGAGGCTTTTCGAAGTTTTCGAAGTTATGATTGTTTTTTGAAGAAGTCTTTAATATTTTGTAAATTCAATCTTGATCATCAACATAGTTTAATCACAACGTAATATTATGTCAGTGGCGAAGGGTGGAGGTAGGCTGTTAAGATCCGATATAAATTGTGTACACTAAACTTTGTCAGTTATACGTATTTGTTTTCATTAAACTAAAATAACAGTTTACAGCTAGTGTTGATTAGTTTTTCTATTCGTCTATATACATAAAAATGAATGTTTGTTTGTTTGTCTATCTGTCCCGTATGCGTTCCTATACCATTCTTTCGATTGCGATGAAACTTTGGTGAGTTGTTGTGCGCACACCCGCAAAGGTTTCTGAGTTAGTACAACCATCTTCTTCTTCTATTCATATTTCGTTCCTATACCATTCATCCGATTGCGATGAAACTTTTGTCAGTTGTTGTGCGCACACCCGCAAAGGTTTCAGAATTAGTACAATCATCTTCTTCTTCTATTACATCTTCTTCTATTTGTACGTTTCTATGCTACTCACATGGACAGTGTATGTGGCCTGCTCACGCGTTGGAATTCGTGTACGCATCAGACGAAGAAACAAAAAATATTGTCTATCCAAAAGCACTTCAATAAACAGAATTAAAACACAAACAAATTCTTTCTTTGAATGGCATTGCAACGCATGCCGGGTACTCGCTAGTATAATATAAACCATTCTGTTTTCTATTCAAGTAATTTGTCCTTTTTAGAATTTTCTCCAAAAATCTCCCATTTCGAGTGGATCCGTTATTTGTTTCCATTAAACTATGGTCACCGTAATAATTACAACCCATACTATTCACATAACTCATCAAATAACTGCAAACGTTTCCGATAAATTTCTAGGCTAAAGATCTTTCCAACACATTTTTATGCTACACACGTAAACCTCTACAAGAAAACAAAAATAACTTGAAAAAGTAAAATAATTTGTTAAATATTCATGAGAGTTAAAGTTAATACATGCGTCAGAGAGTGTTTTATTTAAATGTGAGAAAGTTGTGCCAACACACGAACGGCGTTTCAACATATTTATTGACCTACCATTTTTTTTTCGAATTCTTTTAATGTCTGCCAAAACTATTATTTATATGCAACGCGTATTGTTAGGTTGTGTTTTTTTAATTCGTACACGCCTTTTTTGGTATGGAAAGAGGAGCATTGTTGAATCTATTAGCCGCATGTGTGAATATTAATATGTATAAGCTTGTCACATGACAGTGGAAAAGTAGGAGCAAAGCCTACGTGGTATTTTCGCTCTCAGAAGGAACATACAATAGCGAGGGCTGTACGACTGGACAATGCACTCCCGAGAGATGTAGACATTTTTAGCGATGGATTTTGTATTCAATTTTATTGTTTAATATTTTTTTATTTTATTTCATTTCTATAAAATTATGTTTTGCTTTGTACTTTTTCTCTAGTTGATTTACTTGTATTTTTTATTCTAAATGTCACGTTGTGAACGTCTTGAATTAATAATTTGTTATGTGCTCATCGTGTCTTTAATAAATAACGAAATTCCAAGGTGGGGGGGGGGGGTAGAGTTAAGGCAGGGTTGGTGAATGTAATAATCAAACTTTGGCAGAGGACGGTGTATATTTTACAAATCTAGACAATTTACAATATTTCATGTCAATAAATTATTAATGTAAATTTTCGAGAACTAAAATCAAGTGGACTCACCCCGGTTAGGGACGAGGTACGAATGCTCTCAGTTACTACTGCCTGACAATAAGATCTCGTCGATAACAGGGAGTCGCTGTAGTCGCATACAGAAAACTTCTCAGTAACGTACCTGTCATGGCGGCAACGCGTGTTTAAATAATGTATTGAATCTTTTTTTAGGTGCGACTCCTTTTCTTCTTCGCAATAAAATAAAAATTTACTAATAATAATACTAACATCACTTCTGATCGTTTTAGACATATTTAAGTAATAAAAAGCATCAAATTACGTAAATTGAGAGATCCGTACACCACGGAAGCGTAAAATGATATGATAAATTTGGGGGCGTTCCTCGTTTGAAAATAGAAGTGTGATTAACTGCACAGGAGGGGCTTGTTAGTTCGCAGTTTTAACACGTGGACAGGAAGTTCCAGTTCGACAATATTAACGTCGCACAGCGTTACCTGAACGTTGTTTTCTAGGAAAATGGGGCCAGTTCTTAGACTATAGATACATCTAGACGCCAACCATTGCATTGCTAAATAAAACTGAGTGCCGTGCGTTTGGCTTGTGGGCGAGCGAACGCATTCGTATACAAAATAATGTTCGACACCATAGACTATTTCGCTAGTGCTCACCCAGAGCGCTCGCACTAGACGCTCGGAATTAAAATATATAATAATATACAAATAAATTATCACGTACGTATCAACTTACCTAGGAAACGTAATACCATCTTCTTGCTTATCAGTACGGCTACCACATTTTAATACAGCACACAGAACCATCTTTTCTACTTAATTAACTAAAAATATTTACCACTGACTTTATGTTTAACACAAAAAATATCAATTTTAGCAACACGCGCTCGCAGGTTATCTACGTTTAGTTAAGCAAAAAACCAAGATTTGGCGGCTACGCCGACAACTAAATCTTCTACACATCTATAAACCTTTTATCTTACTCTAACGCGTGTCGCAGAGATTATAATAAGGGTGCCGAATACTTTCTCACTCGCACATATGCATCGTTTTTGTTCAGGCCTTGGGCCAGGTAAAATGTTTATTACACAAATTTTATCTAATTATTGACATTTAGAACAGTATCTCAATGCAATGGGAACAATAATTTAGTAGATGTCAGTAGGCACGACAAAATAAACACGTTGAAGTGATTGTTATTTCAACTACCATGACGTATCCCAAAATTAATAACAAGAAAAGATATTATTTAACATGTTGTATAATTTATGCCTTGATACACTAACTACTTACTTAAAGTCAAGAGTCATCTCTGTAAACGTTTGTGGGAATATGTTTAACCATTTTTAAAATTATTATGCATTGTTTTATTAATGTTTACACCGCGTGAAAGCATTTCCCCTGAACAATGATAATTATAATGTTCACTAATTGCTTCAGAAGAGAATCGGCATGCTTTATTAGACAAGAACAAAAACGATTTGTTGAATTGCCGCGTGAATACAAAACGAAGTGAACAAAAAATTTCTTTTGTGATTGCGTAACCTCAGATGCAGTGATATAATATTTTTTCGTGCCTTATTGAAATCGAATTTTGTTATGAATAACGACGCTTTGAAAAAATCAAGGAAAAATAACAAATTTTTGTAATTTAAAAAAACTTAAAATCAATGATCTGTATAATATTTATATTAGTAGGAAAGGTTAATATCATTTTAATAGAAAGTCAAGCTTCATAAATAAAGATTTTACGATATATATTTTTTTCAATAGTTACGACATTTGTACCGTAAATATGCATTCAATTTTGTCGAGGAAGCGAATCGCGGATTCAATATTAGTAATTTATGAGGAGACTCGGCGTGCTTTATGTTTCTGGCGTATTATAGCCTGACCGGTATTAAATAATATAGTGACCCCGGCTTCATTACCTCGTGGTTGCCTGTAAGTAACCTCATACGACTTTTCGGAACATCGTCACAGTTTGCCAGAAAAAATCTCTTACGCCCCTCCCTTCTTTAAAAGAAGTCACATAACGCTTTTGTAATATATTATATATTAATTATATAAAATATATTATATTGTAAACGACGACGTTTACAATATAACATATTTTTACTGCATTCATATTAAGAATGATGAAGGTTCGAACGAATCAGGTCGGGGTCACCACTTTTGCAGTAGATGAGGTGTGTGAAGATAAGATCGTTGTTGCTTGGTTGTTTTGAGAGGAGAATTTTTTTGTTGATACTAAAGATGATAAAGCTGACAGCGTGTTTTTATAATGGGGGAATGATGTACTAGTGAGATCGATGTGATCAAGAGATTGATTATATTAATGAACTGAGAAACTTGATTCGAGTGGAATGACGGTTGACTAGGTCGAGTGAGGGACTCGTGATGGACTCTGAGTGAGTGAGGATTCATGGTTGTACCCCAATATATACAAATGCATTACATATATTACAAGATATCTTATCGCAATTACCAAATCATAACAGACCCTGCTGATCTAGTTATGATTGAGAAAATGCTGATGATCATTATCGCTCTATTGTTTAGTTTAACAACAAAACATATTTATTAAAATGTGTCACTCGTTTAATGCTGACTGGTATGATTGCTACAAATAAATTTTAAGTCCTCATCAAATGTTAAGTTGGAAGATGAGAAAAGACAAGGTATTATAATGACGTATACGTATTTCGTATAAAGACTATAAGTATACAGATTATAAAGATAAAGCTCGAAAATAGCCCAAAGAATTTCTGCTTTCAAGTTAATTAGACTGATAATAATTGTTACTGAAAAACAGTATGAAAAACAATAAGAAAACCATTTTATTTATATACCAAATTGGTGTTTACTTTGGAAAATTCTGCTGCAACAAATTATTAAAGTCAAGTGCAATATAGTCTTATAGTTTATTTTTCATATATACGGCGAAGGTTCAAGACGGATTTCCTTTTACAGTGAAACTAAATATTATTAATAATGACAACAAAAAACGTATTAATGGTCTACTGAGGCCCTACCGCATTTAGAAACGCTAGATATCTCACAGTAAGTAAACCACGGTCAAATTTTAGGCCTACAATATCAATGATACGATAATACGTCAACCAGTGATCATAAGTTTGACGGTAAGTGTGGGGTAGCCAAGAAATAACTTGTGCAAAAACTACGATTATTTGTAATGTTAATCCTTCATGGAAAGTAATTATAAATACATAACTAGCTAATGAGACGTACGTTATCAACAAGTAATCAATCAGCTTTTTTATTCGAATTCTTCAGATCTTTATGAAGTTTAGTTATATTTATCCATCTTCTGGGAGATCTGCTATGCCGACATCCGATAAGTGGGATCCTAGTTTCACCCGTCCTTTCCACGTGTGCGTTTCAAAATATTCTTAATTTCCGTTCTCCTCTGACCACATTCTCGACATTTATTGGGTATGTTCACTATTTATTGTGTTCCCTGGTAATTTTGCTTACCGTCTTGTACAGGGATCGCAACAGTCATTTGGTTTTGACAGTCTGCTCTAACCGGGATCCTATATGTATATGTCATGATCGAGAACAGGATAAATACCCAAGCACAAAAAACCCCTGAATAAACATAAAAAATTACCCAATTAATGGTTTTACAAAATAATGAACACAAAAATTTACTTGAATCTACTTCAATATTTTAAAATATTTTCTTATTAAATAAAATATTTATTTTCTCTCCTCTCTCTATCTCTAATATGTGCATATTAGATGTAAGGCCATGGCCCCCACAAGGGGAGGGCTGACAGGACTTTAGCTTAGGGGCCCGGCGTGGCGAGTCGACCAGATAAGTAAGATAAACGCACATCACAAATTTGCTGTAATAGTAAAAAAGTAGCCTGCGGCGCTATTTTCCTTCAATGATATTATTATTTAAAATTATATGGTTGTACGATACAATTTTTAATTGTATATCGATACTCGACAACTCCATAATTCAAATGGATGTATTAAAATATACAAACACTAAATATATTAATCGTACCGCGTACACCATTTAGAAAATGCCACTGTAGAGCGTCACATTGCCTTTATCTTTAGCGATAGGTAGAGGGGCCCGCCAAAGATTCTAGCCTGGGGGCCCGCTTTAGGATATGGGGGCCATGACTTAGATATAACTTTCAATTTGAATTCATATTTTTCTGTGCCAAATAAAGTTTTGTATCCATTATTGGTTCTGTTAGTGAAGTTTATATTTTTATATGAAGGTTTTAGCGGGGGGGGGGGGTTAATCTCCGGAGTGTTTCCACCCGGAGAGGATTGTTTTATAACCGGGCTTTATTTACACTAGCTTCTTGTCTGGTAGTTTTTTAACTGATTGACTGAGTTTTAATTAAACTGACGATTGATATCAATTTCAATTATTAGGCCTATAAGAATAAGTACTTATTCAATTTTAATAATATTTAATAGGAAATGTAAAAAATCCAATTTGATACTTTAATATAATATAATATTTTGTTTGTAATCACAGTGCACCTGAAGTGAATCGATCAGAAAACTTGAGAATAATATGCAATTTAGAAAACCGTAATGAAAACTTTCTTGGAAAATTGTCCACGGAATAACAAATTGATTGACAATCATAACAAAGACATTTCTGTAATCATCGAAGCGATCGTAATTGATTACGTGTGAAGCGACCCGATAATATCGAAGTCAATGTCGTCTGAAGTGAAACATATCGAGTGAAAAGTGAGAGTACATTTACAATAATTTGTTGCAAGTACCGACGGCGAAAAGAAGACGAAATTGGTATCTGGAGATGACGGGAGAATAGCACATTTTTTCTTTGTGTTGCTGGTGACATCCTGAAGAAGATATTATGACAAAGGACCTCATTATACTCAGGTAATAATTAATAAATAAAACTGTTGACTAAATAAATCACTTAAGGTATATTATACTAGATTGAATTTGAATTTAAAATCTAAATCGTTTTAAATTTTATACTGGGAGGTAATATTTCAATAGTTATGATTAATGTTATTTTTAAAGCATTTTCGTACGTTATTTAAGTGTATTTTATTATAGTATTTTTTTACATAAATATTATTCATTTATAAAGCGTATACTTTACCTAGCTCCACGAAGCACTTAAAAAAAACTACTTTAAGTTTAATTAATATAAAAAAAAATATGACAGGTTAAAATGAATGAACGAAGAAATAAAAAAACAACACTAGTCATACTAGTTTTTTGAATGTGGAAGCAACCTTAAAAAAGTTAATTAGTGTTTTAAAATGCACTTGGTTTGCATGACAGGTTTCGAAACCTAATACTTAGAGTGAAACCCCGATCCACCGTTCTCGCATAAAGCGTTTTCCCGCATGAATCGTTCCCGCCAACACCCATGAGAACAATGTTAAATAATCCTGCACTAACCGTTCCCCGATTTACCGTTTTCCTCGATCTATCGTCTAAATATTATGATCCCGTCACAAATATTATCCCGATTGACCGTTTTCGTTGAATATGTTTCATTTCGCTTTCGTAGAATTGTTTATGATACATACAGACCTTTCAGTCGCATCGCTTTGTTTGCACAGGTCGGTCGGCGCTCAGGCATAAATTCAAGATATCGAAAAAAGTCCAAGAGAAAAACGAGTTTAAAAAAAAAATCATATAATATCCCGATTTTATCGTTTTTAGGGTCCCTTGAAAACGGTAGAATTGGGGTTTCACTGTCATGTGGATTTGAGTAGGTTTAGAATGTGAATTCTGCATACGATGACGTTTCCTTCAATGACTCTCATTGGAAAAAAACAGAACGGTCATTTTTGTTTCTGACGTCATCCAAACACAGAATCCATGACCAGTGTACACAGAATCAATGAAACGAAACAAAAAAAAAATATGTAGGTCTCCATAAGATGAAGGTTCACAATATACTCTGCTGACTGCTAATGAGCGAAAATGATAATTTACTATAAAAAAAAAACAAAACGGCCGTCATTTTATGTGCCAACGATGATTATTGGCACGCCAAAAGTTTCAAAAATTAAAGACAAGGTATTTTCGAGAGAGAAAGTAAGTACCTCCCACGCTCCAGTTAATCGATCACTCAATACATACAGAAATATATCACTATTTTACGGATTGTGAATACATGACGTCACGATTAAATGAGGGGTCTGATATAATATTGTGATGATTTGTGACGTTGGGAATAGAAGGGTGGGTAGGGTGTATAAAATGTGCCGTCACAAAGATTCATTTTCGTCGGAGAGTAAATTAATATTCCTTGAGTATATTATATACTTACTGAAAACATTTATTTTCAACGATATATGTATTGTAGATAGGATAGGGTGGTAAAATATTTTATAACAAAGCTTGACGTTGGGAGTGGGGTGAGGATAAAAAAAATACCGAAAATTACGTTACGTCATTTATAAAGGACTAATTAAAATTGACTTATTAATTAACTATTTCTTTTATTCAACGAATAATTCACAAGATATAATGCGTCAATTACATTGAGCTACTTTACGAACTGTTTGTTGGCGAATTTAATAGCGGGCGATTCAGCTACTACGATTATAATGATGACACACAAAACTTTCCATTCGCTGAGAAGCCACAAGCCAGCGACTATTTTGACAGAACGTAGTTCGTTTTTTTACCGGGGGTTGCTACTGCGCTCTACTGCGCAGACGCAGTAGGCCCACACGCCGGCGTGTAGCGTGCAAAGTTGACCGGCTTTCAAATTTCTCGGTAGAGTGTTTACAATCTGCTTGTTAGCTTGTTCGATGATTACACTGGGCGACTTTCCAGGCAGATTGTAAATTCGCCAACAAACAGCTCGTAAAGTAGCTCAATGTAATTGACGCTTACGAATGTACCATTCTATATCTCGTATTCTATGTTCTATATCTACTCAGGTTCGATCCTGCCGGGTGTCTTACTTTTTTCGAAAAAGATTGTTTCTATTGATTATAATAATATTTTCTCAGAAGTGTTTTTTAAAATTATGTATGTATGTTCAAAATTGACTTAATTTATAAAGTGTGTATTGAAACCACAGAACAGACCCCTGATTCAAACATTTCAGTTAAAACGTAGTTATAAGGTTCTAATAGATTTAACTTTTGTACTATTCCATTTGAATAGTTTTTGTGGAACCCGGGTTTCAGCTTTCGGCATTTTCACGCACCAATGGTAAATACACACTGACAGCAAAGTTAATTCTAACGTATATAATAGATGAATACAATAAAGTAGATAGAAACTTGATCACCTACCTATTAAGTCAAGGATCACAATAAAAAATACAACACATAAATTATGAATAGTTGAAGTATTTGTAACTATATACATGTTATAAGAATTAATTAGCATGAATCATGGGAGGATAGGTAGCTTAAAGGCGAGGGCACTCGCCCGTAACGTGATAGATGTGACTCGAGTCACACTCGCTCCAGCGTAGATAATATTTTTACGGATTATGATACACCAAAATTTTGAACAACATTAAAAAAATTACTTTCAGAAACGAATTTTAGTAAAATATTTTTTTTTTCATAAATTCCGTTAGACCAAATTATCTAAGTTTCCTAACACATGAGGGATAAAATGGTTTGTTAAGTCTTCAGTTTAGAACATAAACCGGACGGTAATATTACTAATATATTGTAGTAAAAATCCATACCTAAAAACTGTCAAAAGAAGACACATTATCAAAGCATTTCAAATGTGGTCATTAGGGTTAATGATATGACAGCTGACATGGCATGGCGTCGCACTAAAACAAAATGCTTGTAAGTAAATTACAAAGTATATTATTACTTCTAAGTGTTTACGCTGACAAAACATTACTAATAATTATTAGGACTTTCAAAACAACATTTAGAAAAAGATAATAATATTTGTATTTATACATGACACAGTTATTTCATCATAACTAAAGAATTTCAAACTAATTCTTCATAAAATGTCTCATTAAAAAAAAAACAATAAACTCAAATGGATTTAAGTTTTGTACTATTACATTTGAGTAGTTTTTTGCGACCCGGGTTTCGCCTTGCGGCATCTTCGGGCACTATATGCACTCACCAAAAGGCAAATACACTCTGACAACGAACACAGTTAATTCTAACTTATATAACAAACTAATACAATAAAGTAATTAAAAACTTTATCACCCACCTATTAAGTCAACGATACACAATATAAATAGAACCAACAAATTATGTACGCGTATAGATACATCCTCAACCCCTAACAAAAAATCATTAAATCATAATCAATAAATACTACATTCAAAAGGTCCAAGAGATTCAACATCGTAAATACTAGGAATTTAATGAAGTTATCAAATGAGATAGAACAATAATACCTATCAGTCTTCACACATAATATTAGACAATTTTTTTACAGGGTTTTAACAAATCCAAAATAAGCACACAAACATACACAAATACATACACTATGACTATATGGGTCTAGGACGATTTGGCGCCGGGACAATTGGATTCCACGCAATTCGAAAATAAATAGACGTTAGGTACTTATACGTACTTTAAAAAAATATTTAATATTATTATTTATATTTAAATTATTATATCATGATTTAATAGTTCGTGAGAATTTAAATTTGCACACATAAATAATGATTAAATCATGGGCATAGTGATTCTCAATCCGCAATAAAAAAAAAACATTATTTTAAGAGTAAACTGTATTAAAACTAAGTAGTATATAGAAACTGATTAAAATTCATCGTCTACGTTCTGTTTGCGTATCTACAACAGTGCGGCGTCCAATTGTCCTGGCGTCCAGTTGTCCCATTCTTTACTATATAGTGACTATACCATATATATACTTATAGTTTTTTACACAAATACATACATACATATAACACATCCATTACCGGGTCCCAAAAAACGACTCAAATGGAATAAGTACAAAACTTAAATACATTAGAATAATATTTGTATTTAAAAATGACGCACAGTTATCTTATCATAACTAAAGAATTTCAAACTAATTCTTCATAAAATGTCTCATTACAAAAAACAATAAACGTTAAGTAAAAATATATTCAAGTTTAAAAAAATACTTGTTTAAATGAAAAATAGAAAACGAATTTGCGCACGCTTCAAGGTACGTTAGCCGCGGTAATGAATACGAATTTGGTAGAAAATTTTGAAGGTAAGAAGTACTATGTAAATGACAGGAAAATAAAAAAAATATGCAGAAAACTAGAATGCACTAAAGAAGACAAGTGACAATGGATCACAGTTCAACTAAGGCCATAAAAATCTTTCAGTTGCATTCATTATAATGTATAAATACACATAAAAAGGTCAAGGTATCCACTTACACACCATTGTTTTATTTTTAAAGTCTTGAATTTCGAGCTGTAATTGCTTCAAAGGAACACAATGTACGGGACAGATTACAATATAATTTCTGAGTTTACTGTGTGAAATAATTTGACAATTATTTATTTTTAATGTTTGTTGATCTGGTGACAATAATACTTATATTTTTTTCCGATCATGTCCGATTCTAATAGGATCATATGGGTCTCCACAAGGTAGGGGTTTGTATTAACAGATTTATTTTTTTACGAGAAATGGTTGTCAGCCACTTGCTCAACCTATTAGGTAAATACCCTGACACACACAAATTGTAAAACAATACGTGTACTTGCCAGACCCAGGATTCGAACCTGAGACCCACGGCGTGATAGTCCAACGCTTAAGCTGCGCGGCCACCGTGGGTGTACTTATGTTAGGTGTTACTTATAATTATTTAGGTATTATCCGATATATCCTTCCTAAGACCGGCGTAGAAACATTTACTCATTATTATTAGTCTTAAATATTAAGTAAGAATGACTATTATTTAAAAATGGTAACTGTCAATTAAGTTGTCAAATGGTGGCTATAAAATGTTCTTAAGTGCTAGAAATCGATCCTGCTCATATTACTGTGAGTCCGCCCGAAAATGGTACCGGCCTCTTATAGGTCTCCAGAGGAGAATAATATAATTTTAGAAAATAAGAAACACTATCTACACGTCTTAGTTCAATGAAAAGAAACACGTTTGACTGATAAAGTGTAGTGTGCACTATGTATGTCAGATCTTATTAGCCTACTTGACCCTTTACCACTCATTTAATATACTCACTGTTCTTTTCACTTCCACATAGTTAGTTTACTTCCTCCAACAAGCATTACCTACACCAGAGTTTCCCAAACTATGTTCCGCGGAACACCAGGGTTCCGCCGAACCTGAATAGGTGTTCCGCGACCATTTGGAAAGGTTTTATACAATGCAACACATTTAAAGATCTTCTACTAAGTAGAAGTAAAATAAGTAAAACTAAAATAATTAAAGAATCTACTTCATATTGAAAGGCAAGTGACGATCAATCTCCACTGATGTTTATGACGTCAAGTATCTAGAAAGGTCATGGCTCCCACAAGGTGGGCTGATAGGCCTCTAGCCTGGGGGACTGGGCTTACGGGGGGCCCGGCGTGAGAGATCGACCAGGCAAGTGAGATAAACACACATCACAAACATGCACTAATAGTAAAAAAATGTCACCTGCGGCGCTGTTTCACTTCAAGCATACTATCATTTAATAATATGTGGTTTTGCTATACTTGCAATTTTTGATTATTGTCGATATTTGACGTGTCCATAATTGTGCATATCAACATAAAAGTGGGTGTATTAAAAATACAAAAAATCGCTAAAAAATACCCTTAATTTTACCTCTAACACCATTTGTTATATGCAACTGTAGATCGTCACATTGCCTTTAACCTTAGCAATAAGTAGGGGGCCCCCCAAAGATGCTAGCCTGGGGGCCCGCTTCGGGATGTGGGGACCATGATCTAGGTACAGGCGGAGGACCATCTTTTCTCACACCGTACGCATGAAAAAGATGGGGTATATTGTTTTTACCTGACCGGCTGACAAGTCCTGTCAGTTTAACAACAGTTGCCAAAATTGGCAGAACGGTTAGCTGCGCTAATAAATAACCTAGAAAACAAACTAAGTGTTCCGTTAAATTTTTCGAGTTTGCGAAGTGTTCCATTGCAGAAAAAGTTTGGGAAACCCTGACCTACACTATAAATCGCGAGACTGTTACGTGATTATCAAGGCACATAACAAAACTGCAATAGGCCTGACCACTCCACTTCTTATCGCTGTCCGCTGTTGTAATTATGATACCTATTACAAAACGTTCTATGTGCATTATCTCATCATCAAAGAAAGGTCTCAACGAAAAAGTCAGTGGTTTCCACAATAATAAAGATGCACAATAAAGGTATAATAGATAAACGTAGTCATGGCAGGTGAAAGGGAAATAATTATACCGCCTCGAAGGTACGATTGTATTATTTTTGCAACAATACGAATGCGTACCTACAATAGTACGTTATTTTAATTTAATTAAATACTTATCGAGCACAAAGGTTTAGTAAAAAATGTTATTAATGAACTTTTTGAAACATTTTACTAAATGTCGATATTTTTATTATCACACGATGAGAAATGTCTGTTGAAAATTCGTGATTATGTGTACAACTTCGTTGTCAACAGTGAATCATCGTTGGAGTCAACTGGTTTTCTAGGAAAGTTACTTACAGTAACCAAGGTGACAACAAAGCGCATCGCCATGTCAAACTAATTTATTTTACCTGACGCTATCAGTACAGTTTAAACCCGTGGGAACATCTATCAACATAAACTAATATAACTAACAATTTCATACGATAATTAAGTACTCGTCACTCGAACTTATCAATATCATAATACTTTGTATTCTATATAATGATGAATCGATATCATACCTTTTAATCGAGCAGTTCAAAACTAATCTCTCAATTGAATTATCGTTCTTCGCATTCTGTGTGTGTCCGAGAATGACGTAAAACTATTAAATACTCAATTCATATACTAAGATAAATGTGGGTTTCATAGTGTGGTGGATGAAGAAGTCGAGATTTGGTGGTTACTCCGATGGATCGAGGAGCGAGTTTTATATGCAGCGTAAATAGTCGGTACAAGAGTATGTTACAATACTTATGATATTGTTCCGAGGTACGAGTCTCAGTAGAATGAGATGTTGTGCGGAGCGATACAGAGACTGAAATACTAACAGACCGGTAACTTATATTTGAGTGAGATGTCTTATGAATTATGATCCGCTATTTATTGACGTACTCACAATCAAAATAATATGTTGAAAAGAATATTTATGATATAATTATTATAATTGAGTCAGCTACTCTATATGGAGTGTACGTCATTGGATACTTATGGCTGACTGTGGAAAAATGGATATTGCGGAAATTATAATTGCAGTAAGCTATTTACTGAGTTTTCCATAATTGGACACTACGGGAAATGGATATTAAGGAATTTATGATTGCGGTCAGCTATTTATTATCGCCGATTAATATGCTAACACGGATTGAGTTGTTTATCCCCATTTAACTAAATTAATATTATTTAATATACACTTCTTCAAAATGTAATAAAGTGTACAAATGCACAATAAAACAAACAATTATGTGTGTATTAATCAAATATATATCCATATAAAATTAGTAGTTGGATATCATGCCAAATTAAAATACCAAGCAACTACAAACAATATTCGTTTTGATTTCTTGTTCGACATTCAACAGTCAATTGAACGATTAAAATCGTTACGCGTAAACGCGAGATTAGCGATGGATCATTTTCAGTATGGTGTCATAGCACGTTACACAGTAAAAATAAATAGTTGTAAACAAAAACCTTCTTCGAAAACCCAATACTTACTATTAGATAATCTGTGATCGATGTGAAATTCTGTTAAAGAGGCTGCACATACACGGCAATTCGATTATAAATTATATACGTAAGAACGTAACATATATTATAATGTATTACATATTATAATTATTATACTATAGGCACGTTGCAATAAACATGTAGTTGTATGTAAAAAATGTTACGCGGAAGCAGTGCAGTGACTATTGCGCAATGGACAGGTTGTAGTGGACTGGGCAGCGCGCCGGAAGTGCAACATGCAACGGCGCGACGCCGGAAGAGAGGAGCACTAGAACTGTGCTAGCGTAAACAGTGAAATAACGCGGGAAATTAAAGCGATATAATCGTACTTCGAATATTCGTTGCGATCAGTACCTATTAAACTTATACTTTAGAGCAGTTATTGTAGTACGTTACAAACCGCTCGCGGACACTGAGGATAACGATCCGTTTGTTCGGTTATAATTCAAAAACTACTAAACTAGTATTGATGAAACTTGCACAATTAATAAATGATATTCTTGGTAAATTTTACCTAAAATTTTGTCAACACATGTGTCTTTAAGCTGACTAAAAAAATTAAGAGCCGAATATTAAAAAGAGTAACCCGCCCAGGTGACAGACGAGATCAAACTGCGAGTGTTTGACGTTCTCTGCGTGGCTATGCACCTACGGCCTTGCCTTCTAGGAATTTGGCCATGTCGCTCTCCATTCGACAATCGTTTACAAAGGTCACAACGAATTTTGACATACATAAACGTATAAAATAGAACGTAACATTATTAAAAATTGAAGTATTCCCAGTTATGAGACTGCCAGAAGCCGGTTCAGGCCTAATGTCCAAAAGGCGTTCAAACTATTCTTTTTCTTTTTCTTCGGCCATAGCCGCTCCTTAGTTGGAGCATATGGACACCACGAGGCGCCTCCAAGAATCCCTGTCGCTCGCCAGTCTTCTTGCATCGTTCCATGTCAAACCAGCATCCTGTGGCGTATACACTCTATAGATAGTATTTAACGGCCTTCCAGGACGCCGGAATCCGGTTGGCTTGAACAGGTAAGCCAGGTTTAAATTCTCTTCTGGTATCCGCAGCACGTGGCCGAGCCAGGTCCAACCTCGCCTCTTCACTCTGACTGTGATGAGAGGCTGCTTGGTGCGATCTCTTATCTCCTTGTTGCTCCTATGACTGCACACCCAGTATCTGTCGTAAACATCCGTTTTCGAAGCTCAGTAAACGGTTGCTGTATTGCTGGTAGTGCATGTCAAACATGTTATTGTTAATTATTGCCTACTAATACACGCAAATACAATCCTGTATGAATGTTTTCAAGCTATGGTATGTGATATAGAATCATAAAAATTATGTTAGATGAAAAGAGAATCAAGAATTGATTTTTACGGCATCTATTTTGATTTGTTTCAAATTTAAAATTAAAATTGCCCGTTCGAAATCAAAACAGTGCGATAACAGAAAGTAAACAAACACTTTTTTTTCGGACCGGTTCGCGAATTGCCATTCGAAGGCGTGCGATCTCCGCTTCCGGTGGGCCAATTCTAAACCGGTATTCGCAAATTTTGCCACAGGCATTTCATAACGCATGATAAAATGAATTCATTAGGTAGGTACACAGCAATGTAGTCATATAACATTCATTGTTTGGTATTGAATATATAATTTGTATAAAATGCTACAGTACCTACTCTTTTTAATAAGCATTTGAGCAAGTATTTAGCCACTGCTGAATGTAGACCCCTCCCCAAAGTGAGAGATAAAATAACAGAGTAGAAGTACAGTGTCTTTATAATCAACATCACTTGACTGTTTAAATCTATCGCTCGATAAAGCCCTCGTCAATCATTCACCACTCTCCTAAATTCCCTTTTCTTCGCTGCCACGTACCTACTACCTAATTATTTTTAAATATTTATATTTCCTTTGTCATTTTTTGTGTTAATTCACGTGATCAATGAAATTTGACAGCTTGTAAGTGTGTAACACAACAATTATAGCTTGACGCGCAGCATGGTGAAGCGATGTAAGTACTAATTTTACAGATCACCGCAATCTAAGTCCTATAACTCACTCTATCTATTTAGCGCCACAGCCATTGTTGGTTGGTTCACCATACTTACGGATCCACATACCAGAATTTTCATAAAATTCGATGGCTAGATATAAAAAAATCTATATTGTGTGTTAATATCACAATCGTAGCTCTGCAGTTTTCCGTATAAATGGCAATACTAGTATTGATAAGACATCAAATTGAATGTGAATCATGTCCATTTTGACAGTTCCTTCAGCAGTATAAAGAAATATTTGCTAAGTACCTACCATTAATTTGCAAATATTAATAAAGCCTGAATATACTTTATGTTTCGACTATTTATTTAAATTGATCCAAGTACTTAAAAATATGGTAAGTATATAGGTACCTACAGTGGAAACATTCCTGAATTTAAAAAAAATGAGTTTTAACTTTAGGTGCAAATATATCATGTTCCATTTTGATGGACGTAATCCATAATTATTGTGAACCACCCATATATTATAGTCAGACTGAGGCAATAAATTGAATTTTTCGATGATAGTGATATTTATTCATTGATTTCAAGGTGGTAACTTGTTCGAAGTAAATGAAGAATTTCGATTGTATATATTGTTCATTTTAATTAAAGCAATCATCATTTTCTAGAAACACTTTACCTTATTGCAATTGAACTATAAACAATGAGTTGTAATTCGATCGAAATTCACTGCTTCTTGCCGCAGTCGGAATATAGTGGGCCTTGGGTTAGCACGCTACTGGGGCTGCCATTAAGAAACGTTAAAATTGAGAGTTCTTATCTCGGGATATTTAACTCTTGGAATGCGAAATAGCTTTTTTATCACTATTATTTCGTTACAGTTACGTGTTATGCTAGAATAAAGCTGTAGGACATTCTTAGATAATGTAGCACTATACGTATAGTAAGTTATTTTGCGCTATCATTTCATATGAGTTAAACTTTTTCCGATGATTTAACTGAATTTCTATAACGCAATGACGTCAACATGCCGTTTCGCCGGCGGCACACGAAGTCCGTTCGCAAATGTTGTAATTCGGAACATGCACCCGATATTGAATCGCTTCAACGCGTCGCGACCGACGAAAGTGGACGCAGTAAGTCGCCGTGACGTAAGACGCAGAGTCGCGAAAAAACATACTTACCTACTCTCGAACGAAAGTGTGACGCGATCGCATTCCGATCGTGATTGAAAGGCGCCAAAATTTTAAACAATATTCGGTAATATTAAATTCAGCCGCCAGGTGTAGCTGGACCACTATCGTATTAATATATTAAAAGGAGAAAATGTGTGATAAATAACACACCAAAACACTCTGGCAATATCGTGTCATACAAAGTAAATAAACAGATAAATGCAGATGAAAGTGATATAAAGTTATGTAACTATATAATAGATTATAATACAAATATAAATGTGAAATCCGATCGCCATGGACAATGGTTATGAAGCATTCATTTTATTACTTTAGGGCTTAGGCCATTAGGACATAACACCAAAAGATACCCCAGCCGGTAGGGAAAGCCAGTTCTAATAAATTTTGTGTTCCCTGGATGAAAATTGTAATAAGGGTTAATTTGCAAGATGTGTAATTTTCAGACGTCATTGTTGTTTTGTATCTGCCAGATGTTTGTTAAAAATAAATATCGTATATACCTACGTACTCAAAACTGAATTTTACCTACATGGCAATACGGGCACTTTTACAGATAGAAGCAAGTAACACAAAAATATTGTTAAGTGCATTAGCTTTTGAATATGGTTGTTAGAAGGTACGATTCCCAAATGTGGAGAAATATTGGATAAACTTATACCTTCGTATATTAGAATATATACACAACCTATCTTATTTTTTACAACGTTTTTCTTAGCTCGTATTCTTATTTGTCCGGTGGTTTTTTGTCCGGTAAAAGTCTTGAAATCTATTTTTAACTAACTTCCCGACTAGCTAGACATTTGAAACTTTTAGAATATATCAGAACACGATACCAATGCATTTTTTAATACTTTTAGCCATCTTTAAGTAGAATTGAATTCATTTTCAGTTAATTCTGTTTTGTATGAAAAGTTATTTCGACACCATTATTGGTTGCTAAGGGTCTGGAGTCCTAGCAACTAAATTAATAATATATACGTGCGTTACTATGGAAATCAATATGCCATGTCAAGTACAATTTTTTTGATCGTTTAAGCTAGTCAAGTCAAGTTTATATGGTAGAACAGAAAATTTAAAAACGTTGTATATAAAAAGTTCTTTTTATCTAGTAATTATTAATATTTACGTCGAAATCATAATATGTAGGTATTAAAAGTTTGTCACGCAAACGCGACGAGAATTATTTGTTGGTCATATTTGAGGACATTCAGGGGATCTCTTATAAACATTGTATTTAATAACATGCTCTTCATTAAATCATATACCAAAACTGCCGTCAAAATCGTAGTCTAAGGCTCCTGGTTTTGGTATCTGTTATGTTATAATAATAACGGTAAATTTGCACAAGTTCGCCATGTTTGTTTTGTTTATGCCCAACATTTCGGTAGTCGAACGCCAGATGTTTATTGTAAAAATAAATATTGTATGTAGGTCGGCTACATTAAATTGAACACTGCCAAAATTGCATTACAAATTTTGAGCATACGTAACCTTTTCTAGAAATAATGATGAAGCAAAGACCGTCCTGGCAGTGGTCGGCCTCTGATAAGGCTTGGCACGAGGACAAACTATAATATAAAAAAAATCTGTGTGTGTACTTATGTACGCGCGTTAGAAGTTATACTTCTTTGGCGTAACAAAACAAAAACAAGACTTGTGATAAACTAGATTCTTTGACTAGCTCTTAATTATCTTGTTAAATTACACACTCAAGAAAAAGGACCGCTTATTGGAACGCCGTTGATTTATTTCTATACACTTTAACTTATATTACTAAATTATATAATAGTTTCTCGTTGTTTTTATTTATAAAGTAGCAACTTTCCTCTGACGTTTAATCGTTTGTTTACGTAAGGAATTGCAAATGGCCGACTATAATAAATTCGCTGCCTAGGCAACGGAACAATTCTATACTATAATATTATACGGTATAATCGTCACGATTGCATTATCATACAGTGGCGTAAAGGCAGTGCGTTCGGCTGATAACCGAACAATCGTGGTTCAAATCCAATCGAGTGCGATTTTTTTCGTGTGAAAAAATAAATTATGTGTTACATGTCACACGCCAAAAATACACTCCAATCTGATTTTCCAAACGCGCCTAAAGAAATATAACTTCAATAATATATAATTTATAATCACAACACTGAGAACGTAGAGAGTGAACGTATCATAATGATATGATGGTAACATCGTGACCAAGTGACCGGGTAACTCAATTTAATGTCTATATTTGAACGAAAATTCATAACAAACTCACTAATCGGGTTTTTCCGCTTACGTAAACATATCAGTGGAATAGAAGTGCATTGGGACGGTATGGAGACATCGACGCGCAGTAAAACGAGCAACTTTCTTTCAATGCTTTTTGTGTAGAGTCCTCGCCACTCTCTCACCGTCACAAAACGACCCACGCAGAGATAGTCCGATGATATATTGTTTTATATTATAATTGATGATATATTAAAAATAATCCAGTTTCAATTCAAGCTAGGCTTTCAACAAATACGGCGTAAACCTAAATAAGTAGGTACTAAAAAAGCAAGTACATATTGATGACAGAATGTGCGAAGAATAATGTATCAGGTAACACTGGAGCAGTGGCAAAGGGAGCCTGTTAAAGGTAGTTAAGCTGTGGTAGGTAACTGAAACAAAATATTATGGTAGACATATTATTATAGGACTTGAAGTTGAAATCAGTATTTTACAGAACAAAAATATTATATTTTACAATTTATGAGTAATAGATGTTTCACGAATAAACTAATGTCCTACCGCGATTCGAACAGTCGAGCATTTTGACAAAGAGATCATTTGGCATCAATTTCGACGTGCGTAAATCAATGTAGGTAGGTACCCATATGCACGTGTAAATCAAAGTACTAAAAAAATCACGTTAGGCTAAAATACCTACAGCCTCAGACCACGCGATAGTATTACACTGGTTTTGACATTTTGTATGTGAGTTTTTTTACAGTACATTTGTAATCGTATGCATGTGTTGTATGCATGAAATTTTCCAAATTACGTGCAGCCTTTCTTTCACTGTATTAGTTCAATTAATGGACACGTCTTGTTAAGAATTATATTTATTTTTCAAAATATAAAATAATGAAGTTATTATTCAAATAAGTTAATAGACGATTGAAAATAAGTTTTCATAAGAATGTAGGCTTAATAGCCTAGTATGGAGTAATAAATTCACTCTGTGACTATAACTGTGACTAGGGATTCCAATCCCGGAATCCCGAGCTATTTTCGATACCTATGAATCTCGGGATTGAAAAACACAATCCCGAATCTTTCGGGATTGTTTTTTTTTATTAATTTTTATGGAAAATAAAATAAAAACGAAAATATAACAGAAAAAATACTTTTAATAACAAATAACTACATTAAAAATTAGCTGAATTTGAATGAATTTTGATTTATACCCATGTGTAAGTTGCCGATTCATTTTATTTTTTCGGTACTGTTCGGTTATACCGGAGCCAGCGGAAAACGCATTTTGAAAATAGTCGATAAACTGGATTATTTGTTAGTTTGGGTTAGTTTAGGTTCGGTTAGGTTGGGTTAGGTTAGGTTAGGTTAGGTTAGGTTAGGTTAGGTTTGGTTAGGTTAACCTAACAAATAATCCAGTTTATCGGCTATTTTCAAAATGCGTTTTCCGCTGGCTCCGGTATAACCGAACAGTACCATTTTTTCACATAAATTAATAAAAATAAGAAAGATTAGAAAAAAACAATTCTTCGCATTATTAACAAAGTAATTCCACCATGATCTCATACGTTTTACGGCAGTTTCATATTTGGCTGACTAATTAGATTTATGAAGCGGAAAGGCCATAAGTACACCATGCTTTGCTTTACTATTTTAAATCTCGCGAACCCATTCATTAAGTCTTTACTATCAGAAACAGCAATCTCATATTAAATTCACAATATTATTTATATTTCAATATTATTTACTCCATTAAACTTATTTATTTCCAAGATTGAACGTATGCAATATTAACAATAAATGTCTTAAATAGTATAAATTATACTAGATTTATTTTTGACCGATTTTATCAATGTTATTTGTAAATATAAAATTTAAAAAAAATGCCAATCCCGGGATTGTCAAATTGTAATCCCGAAATCCCGGGGATCAGAATTTTGGCTCGGGATTGGATTCCCTAACTGTGACCATACCGTTGTACTTGAATGCCGAATGGAGAAGGCCAGAGTAACGGAGGAAACTGAGAATGGTAAGATGTTACGTCTTTTTGGTCCTAATTACTTGATAATAAATATATTAAAACGGAAAAATATTGGCAAATTCATATTATGAAAACATATAAATTTGCCAGATTCGAACCCGAGACCGCCTAGTTCCGCTAGACCACCGCAGGTATACATGACCCACAGTAAAATAAGGGTCTAACGTTATCTATATAACCATATCAACAACAATATATAACAATGTATAATATTCAATTGTTTACTTTTTGTTATAAAACTATGAATAGAGTTTTCATAGTTTGAGAAATATACACAAGATGCAATCACACTGCAGTGATTCACTTAATAACGAGGAAACGATCGCCGACGTGCATTTAAAGATAGCAACGTTATTAATGTTTCGATTGTGTGCAACTAATAACAGACATCGAATTGAATGCACGTGTGCATCTTGAGGTAGGCTGAATGCACATGGCAATCAAGGGAAGAGAGAAATAAACAGCTCGGCCATCCACAGACGGAAACCGTATGTGTTTTGTACCGTGGGCAATACTTAAGTTAAGATTTCTGTTCATGGAATTATATTTACACTAAATTTACAAGCATCTGACCGTATCCGTTTATATACCGTATAAATACACACTCAACAACAATACTACAATAATACTATACAATAGTTAGCATTTACTTGGTAGAATTCCATTTTACAAGAAAGGAAAATATAATTATATTAAATTCTACAGGTTTTTAAAAGGTTTGTCGATAGATATTTCGGACTACGTCTTCGTAATGGTGTTACAACCGAAATAGCTATCGACAAACCTTTTAAAACATGTAGAATTTAATATAAATATATTTTCATTTCTTATACTTATTTGTTTTCATTGAACTGATAATAGAAATTGCAGATGTTGCTAAGTTGGTTTGTCAAATTCAATTAAAGCCTTCCTAACCAAACCATAATAGTTTGGTTATGCTATGGGCGATCCGAGAAAAATAGTGCACACCTTTTCAGTCATACTTATTTGTTTCTGTTGAGTAAAGAATAGTTGATAAATATTGCAGAGTTGGTTAGATATTTAAAAATATTAAGCCCTGCCTTACCAAACCATAATCGATATAGGTATATTCTTATTAAATTAATAAATAACCTAATTCTAAAACTGACGTTTTAATGGCACAATTTTAGATATTTTATTGATATATGGATATTTTATGACTATTATCTATATATATAGTTTGCTTGGTTACACCAACAATATAATCTGCAATTTGTAGTCTTAGTTCAATAAAAACAAGTACTTATGAGTGACAAAGTTTAGTGTGCACTATTCATGTCGGTATTTAGCAGCCTACTTCCACCCTTCGCCACTGGTGAAAATTATAATGACAGCAATTGATGAAAAAAAATACATGTGATAAAAACCCGAAATCAAGTCATATGTGACTTTAAAGATTGAAAAATGAACCTATAAATATCTTTTATTGTGTTACTGTCAATTCATGGTAGAACTGCATTATATTACTGACTAATTTAATAAAACGCAAATTTGTTTTTAGTAGTTATTCCACTTTTAATACATAAATCTGGAACGGTTTCGTCTGCCTCAGAGGGACACTATCAACTGAATAATATTAAACAGGTATTTACCAAAAAGAAATTCAAAAGGCGACACAAATAATCTACTAATACATTTCATTATAAATACGTTGTTAATAACAATTAAATTTAAATGAATGCGATTGGATATTATCTATTTCATACAATATCATTAAGGAAACTAGAAGAAAAAATATTCTAAAATTATTAACATAACAAGAAACAAAATATGAAGCAAAAAAAAATGCGTTTTATTAAATTTATCAAAAAACTATAAAAACATAATGTGAGTGAGCAACTCTCTTTATTTTCGAAAGTAATCGAATTAAAAAAAAAACGATATTGTGGAAAATGTGGGAAAATATTTTTTATCTTTTCTATAAACTTCAAACGCAAGTCAAATAATTTCATAAAAAGAATTTTCCACGGATGAAATTACTTATAGATGCTTGTAGATAATAGGTAGTAGCTACGCTTGCGCTTAAGCCCAATATAAATTCGATTAAACAAATCAATTTCCATTATATTTGCTCCACCAAATATAAAATTTGTAAATCAAATCACCGTTTAGTAATGAGTCTGCAACCGCTTTGTAGTGTAGTAAATAATTACAAACATTCCCAAATTAACAACGACCATTATTAGGTATATTAATAATTAAATGTTTATCTTGCGTGACGTATGAATCTGTCATTCTTAATCCGATACCAGACAAAACTGCACGCGAATTTAAATGCATATTCGATTCTCACTCCATCTCATCGCACTATAACTGCAGCCTAGATGTAACGAGAGAAAAAAATAACTTTGGGAAATGAAAACGTTATGTTCCGAGATAACTTTCGATAAACGTTAACACTTGAGTGACATCATTTCGACCCAATGCGGATGTTATTGTTATTTTCGGTCAGATGTGGGTCATCTCTCTTCTATCACATACAAAGGAAATGAAAGTAAGGATTCGCAAAAATAGTAAAGTAATTATATACGTAGCGATATACAGCTAAAAAGATATATGATTAGAGAATTATAACGTGTGGGTAATAAATACACTCTCGTTTTCAGTACAAAAATTACAAGAAAAGAATAACATTTTATATACAGCGTTTTTAAATTTTCTGTTGAATTAATAAATTATGCTCAACATGCTCAAACTTGTACTTGATATGAAGTAAATAAAAAACAAACAAATATAGAATACTGAAATTTCATTTTGATTTCCATAGTAACGCACGTATATATTAATAATTTAGTTGCTAGGACCACCCCATGCAACAAATAATAGTGGATTAGATTACGGATTTCTTCCGAAATAACTTTTCATACAAAACAGAATTAACTGAAAATGAATTCAATTTTGCTTAAAGATGGCTAAAAGTATTAAAAGAATGCATTAGAATCGTATTCTGATATATTCTAAAAGTTTCAAATGTCTAGCTAGTCGGGAAGTTAGTTAAAAAACGATTGCAAGATTTGTACTGGACAAACAACCACCGGAAAAATAAGAATACGAGCTAATAAAAACGTTATAAAAATCCACTACGTCAGTGAAACTCACAATACAAACTATCATTTAAGACTTAAGTAGTATTAATTGTGTTTATTAGTTTTTAAATTATTTAGTCTTATTTTATAACAAAATGAAAAGATTAATACAGGTATTTCGGTGGTTCACATTGAATACCGGTATCAAAACCGGTATTCCTTAAAAACATATGTTCATAGAACAACTTTTCTGCCCAAAATGAAAAAAAATTCCGTCCAGAAACCGACGTACTGTGCGCCTCTATATATTGACATCTACGTCATGGCACTGTATGCGATTACAGTATTACGCACTGGCGGTATTGCAACGGTTTTAGTTCCAGAAACGACCATTGAAGTCATTTTAAACCAAAACCCGCCACGCACCACAATCGGTCTTAATCGAGCGTATCACGAACGTATCCAGAAACGACCGTGTATGTTTCGATATAGAAACTGCAATCTAGATATATATATATTTGGCTCTTGCCAACTATTGCCGAAAATCAAAGCCGAATGATTTTTCGCCCAAAATAACTCCTATTTCTGACATGGATTAGTGATTCGCTTAAGTTATATGTTGACCGTTTCAACGATGGGTTTATAGCCTGAAATAGCCGTAAACGTAAAAGACTTAACAAGAGTAGAAGAAACAAGAATAACTTTGTTTAAACACCACCAAACTAATTGTTAATTATAGTGCAAAATCTCCTGGTCCGTTTATTCTAGAATAGTTGATAACCATGGCTTCCATTCGGTTTATATATTTAGTTTTTATTACCTACTGACAAGGTTGAAAAAGTAGTCTCACTTGAATATGCATGAAGTCGAAATCCGGACAATAATTTAAGTGTTTGTATTTATAATTGAACACCAGAGTGATATTAGAAGAAGAATAATATTTATATATAATTTTTTTGTTGTTGAATATTTGGTATATGCATCGTAAAATGCAAACACTGTACAACGCTACTTATCTCTACTTCAGCTAGCCACGCTTGGTAGAGATTAAAATATGAAGTGTAATGTTTACAAAAACCGATAAGTCCATAGCCATATTTGTGATAAATGGCGATTTGAAGGCTTTTGCAGACTTTATAATTGGTTGTAAAATTAATTTCTTTTTATATTATATCGTGTAATACCATTTGGAATGATTGAGCAATTTCATATACCTTGGCTCAAGCATCAATGACTCCGGTAGTCGCGAGAAGGAATTTAGGCGAAGAAATCATGAATCGTCTCACTAATAAATCGCAAGAACCACTGAAAATGATCGTTGAAACGCTGATATTTTCTATACGGTATTGAAACCAGCGGCGAAGGGTTGAGGTAGGCTGTTAAGATCCGCCATAAATAGTGCACACTAAACTTTATCACTGAAACATACGTATTTGTTTTCATTGAAATAAGACTACAATAATTTACCGATGGTGTTAATTAGTTTTTAAAATTCAATTAAACCCTGCGAAAACCAAGCCATAATAGATTCTTTTCTTTCTTTTTTCGACCATATCCGATCCTAATAGGATCATATGGGCCACCACAGAGTGGAGGTTTGTATTAACAGATTTTATTTTTACGAGAAATGGAGTCATCCACTTGCTCAACCTATAAGGCCATACTCTGACTCATACACAAATTGAAAAACAATATGTGTACATATCAGACCCAGGATTCGAACCTGGGACCCACTACACTATAGACCGGCGCTTAAGCCACGCGGCCATCGTGGTAGATAGTCAAAAATACTCGTGAATCTATAAAATATCTAAGATTATACAATGAAATCATGCATAACTTTGGATATCTCATAGATAGAAAAATATTTTTAGGCAGGGCTTAATGAATTAAAAAAAAATGAATCGACAATATGTGGGATGTGTATTATTAATCCAAGAAAAACAAATAAGTATGAATGAAAAAATATGCACAATTTTATCGTATCGCCCAAAGTATACCAAAGCTATTATGGTTTGATTTAGGCTGGGTTTAATTGTTTTGAAAAACTAACCAACACCATCTGTAAATTGTCATATTGCAATAAAAACAAATACGTGTGACTTACAAGTGTAATGTGCACTATTTATGGCGGATCTTAACTGCCTACCTCCACCCTTCACTGCAGGTTGAAGCCTGGAATTCGATAGAAAGATAATTGACGCCTTCGAGATGAGGTGCTGGCGGAAGATGTGGTGCTTATATACAGCCACATCTCAAAATCATCTCATAGGTTACGTCGATATATACCACCCATAACGATGTGCAATTGAGCTTGGACTTGCAAGCCGTCCGACATGTCCATGCGGAGGGGAAATACAGGATGCCAATCTGAGTATGTGCTCCGAACGAGAGGAAATGCTCAGGTCGGCCCAACCAGCTGTTGGACCCATCGGCCCGTCCAACCTGGTTGCTACTAAGGTCAATTATCTTGCTTGCAAATAATTTTCGGCGTCTTACTGCGGGCGTGAAGATCTCTTCACATAAATTTTGCTGTCCGTATGAATAGCTTCGTTCTTTTGATTTAATAAACTACGTAATTTCCATGTGCTTTTTCTCTCCCCGGCACTTTGCATTAGCAGGGGTGGGCAAACTTTTTGGATGGAGGGCCAAATTCAAGAATTCAAAATGAGCGGCGGGCCGCAAGTAAAATACCATTTTTAGATATACACTATTTATTATCACGAAAAATAAACATTTCAAAAAAATTAATGAGAAGAATGAAACTGTTGTACATTTTTTTTTAAATTCAGGTGTTAATTTTGTAGTTGATATTCTCAAAACTGTTTGTAAATGGGCATCGGAGATATATGATCGTAAAGAATTTTTATTGAGGTTCATGATCGAAAATGTTTGTTCACATACATAAATTGATCCAAAAATAACGAACATTTTTCTTGTATAATCTTTAAGTTGGTCGAATTTGTCTGAATTAAGGGCATTGTAAAATTTGGAGATTTCTTCACGACGATGCAATTCTCTTAAATCAGTGTCACACTGCAGATCAATAATCTCAAGTTGTAGCTCTGTCGGTACACTATCAATATTTATTGAAATCGATGTTCAACGTATAAAATAGTGGTTGCATAGTGTGAGACGAGACGCAAGGAAGATGTACTGAGATAATACATTTACGAAATAACAAATTCTTCAAATTTTAATCTATTGTCAATATTTTTTAAAAAATTATAAAAAAAGTTATTCGTAATCAGAATGATGATGGCGGGCCGCAAAAAAATACCCGGCGGGCCACATACGGCCCGCGGGCCGCAGTTTGCCCTCCCCTGCATTAGAGTAAACTCAGTCAGAGCTCACTCTGAGCGAAGTCTTGGGCATTTTCTCCCGGAACATTCCCAGGCCAATTTTTAGATGCTTCACATCACCAATTGAAGGGTCCCGTGATACTCTCGATTAAGACCGATGGTGGTACGGGGTGGTATTGGTGGAGGGCTTATAACTTCAATGTTTTAATGACATCATTCAACATTGACGAAAGTGCTCGCAAATAATTCGTACATAAAAAACACGTACTTATATAAAGTAACAAGCTGCATTTAAAACGTACGCATGGCGAACATTTATTACAAAATCAAAAGCGCTAACGGAAAACAAAAGAAGAAAATGCTTTTAAAAATATGAGAGAAAAAGCAAGGCCGCGCCAAGGAAAAGTAATTACGCAACCAAGATAGTCTGAATAATAAATAATATTTAAATGCCAGACGAGCGCGTAAGCATTATGCTCGAGCGAGCAAACGAAATCAAGAGTTGTTATTGAATTTATTGGTCGTTTAGTTCCCAGTCTAACATGGAAGCGCCGATTAACGTCATAACACCCGTAATGCATTAATTCTATCGGTGTTATTATGAAACTTGCGTGAAATTCCGGCGATTGGAAATTCACATACAATTCATGGCTATAATACTAATTATATTCGGGTGGCTCTCCTGTAATTATGAGTCAGGATCTGGATGCAGGGGTGTGCCAAGCGTTGGTGTTAGGGGTGCGAAACGTCTGTATGTTATTCAAACTTACGCGTAATTTCTTCAAATGCCGATAAAACAAACATGTGTTGCCAGATAAAGATGATTTAAAAATAATTTTATTCAATATTGATTAAACACAACATTTAAGAATGTTAAATTCTTGTTATTGATAGAGCAGTCAAACGGATCATCAAGATATGTAAGGTTCGACCACCGGTTGTCCATCAATTTTGTCTAATATAAATGTTTTCTAAGGTATTTCAAAATGATATGTACCTTTTAAATAAATTAAATATAAAACATTGTTAAACTTTGGCAATTTATATTTTCGCATGCGTGTCATATATCTACTATCCTTTTCTTTATTTAGATACTGTTGTACTTATATATTGGATTATATGTTGGAAATTTGATTTTCTCCGTGATTTTCTCAAAGCCTGGTTGTTTGTGATTGTTTAAAATTACTAACAACCACCTTGCACGAAAAAGCAAGGACATGGTTAATAATAATTTATTAAAAATTAACATATCACTGAACCTTAAAATCAGCTATTTATCCCGGGAAAACTGTCAGGCGTGATGTTTTTTAACACGATAACTAAGTGACTGAAAACAACATATCACATTTATTTTATTGCTTTTGGCGTTAAGTAATAGTCCAGAAGTAATATTGTCAAATAAAAATGGTGTCATCGGCTTAATCGAATAGGGGATGATGTTTTCTTGGAAAAAGCAATATACATCATTACAATTAAATCTTGCCTTCTTTTGCAAAATAAGCCTAACTTCAAACGAAATAAAATTTGCTGAAGACAAAATTATCACTTAATACCACGGTAATTAAAGTATAGCTTTACAATATATTTATATTATATAAGAGAGTG
Organism: Rhyacophila brunnea; assembly: GCF_057557595.1. Taxonomy (NCBI): domain Eukaryota; kingdom Metazoa; phylum Arthropoda; class Insecta; order Trichoptera; family Rhyacophilidae; genus Rhyacophila; species Rhyacophila brunnea. The sequence goes on along the minus strand of NW_028232893.1, from coordinate 11,727,253 downwards.
GTGGAGGGTAGGCTGTTAAGATCCGACATAAATAGCGCACACTAAACTTAGTCAGTCATACGTATTTGTGTTCTTTAACCTAAGGCTACGGAAGTCAATACCACCCGACCGAGGCATACCTGTTACCCCCGCGGTGAAGCTATGACGCTGTCCTATTCGACAACGCAATCGAGGGCTTTCAAGAGACAATCGGTAGGTTGCATAACAACTCCTCACGCGTTGGTTTGAAAATCAACGCGAAGAAAACCAACGTCTTGTACAACCTGCACCATGGTAAGCACCTGTCCTGATCGAGATTTCCCTCTTATTAGCGACGGACAAAACATCGAGAGCGTCGACAGCTTCAAGTACCTGGGGGCACACATCACGGGAGATGGCATTTTGCAGAAAGACCTCGCTATCCGAATGGGAATGACTGGAGCAACATTCAACTCGATGCGGAATGTCTGGGACTCACGATTGTACTCGGTCAAAACCAAATGCCGCCTATTCAACGCTTGCATTCTGATGGTGCTGGTGCAGCGAATCATGGCACCTTACGAAGGCTCAGAGCAACCGTATACTGAGCTTCGAAAACAGATATTTGCGACGAATACTGGGTGTGCGGTGGGATGACTTTAGGAGCAACGAGCAGATAATAGAACGCACCAAGCAGCCTCTCATCACGCTGAAAGTGAAGAGGCGACGTTGGACCTGGCTGGACGTGCTGCGGATGCCAGAAGAGCTTCAACCTGACTTGCCTTCTTCAAGCCGACCGGATTCCGACGTCCTAGAAAGCCGCTAAATACAATCAACAGAGTGTATACGGTGGAGCTACGGGATGCTGGTTTAACCTGGAACGAAGCAAGAAGACTGGCGAGCGACATGGATTCTTGGAGGCGCCGCGTGGTGTCCATATGCTCCAGTTAAGGGGCGGATATGGCAAAAGAAAGAAGAAGAAGATCCAACACCATCTGTCATAATAATATTATGTAGTCTTAATTCAAGGAAAACAAAATATAAGTATGACTGATCATGGCAAAGTTACAGTATTTATGTCGGATCATACCACCCTAACTACATCCCTCGCCATTGATATTAGATTATATGGGGGCACTAACGTGGTTATAGCACCTGATGGTATTAATTCAGCCCTGCCTGTAAGCGAAAGGACTTTCTTGAAATACCGTATAAGAATGATGAAAGACACTTTCTATTTCCGTTTACACATTTTCGCGGCATTTCTAATTAATTTTATTCTTTTTTTCAAAGAAAAGTAATAAAATTTCATAATTTAGTGTTTTTACTCAATGCGCAGTGTTGTGTTAATTGATTCGACTTTATATTATATTAACGGAAAAAAAACTAACGATAAAAGGGCCATGAAAATGAAATTATTAATCTGGACACAACTACGCTAATTAAAATTAATATATTTGATAGTTGTGTGTAATATCGCCGCAGGCAAAATATGTTTATTTGGACATTCATCATATTCATAACATAACACACCTACCTAATATACCTACATAGAATCTATTTAATAGATCACAGTAGATTGGTTTGTTTGAGTGTTGCAAATAGACATATCAAACAAAATTTTGTCTACATCAGAGAAGACACAACAAGAAGAGAATATTACAAATTATGAGTTTCAGACAGGGGACAGAAAATAATGGGAACCGTCTTAACACTGATAACTCATTTAGTGCTAACACCGTGACTGGCGCGTTTGGAGCAATTGGCCATTAGATATAATTAACGTGTTATTTAAATGTGGTAATAAAAAGGTAATTAAAAGGTCAGCAGTGGTTGTGTTAACCTAGCGGGTGTCGTATTGCAGGATCCAAATCTCGAGTGTGGAGAAAAAATTGGATAACGTGTTAAATAATAATATGCATTTACAAGAAATGAAAATATAATAAATGTTAAATTCTACAGGTTTTTAAAAAGGTTTGTCGATATTTTCATAATGGTGCTACAACCGAAATAGCCATCGACAAACCTTTTTAAAAGCATGTAGAATTTAATATTAATTATATTTTCATTTCTTGTAAAATGGAATTCTACCAAGTAAATGCTAACTCAATTAATAATATGCATTTAAGTTTGTCACGTAAACGAAACACGCATTCAATATTTGAGGACAGCCGGCACGCTGTGTGTTATCGCCTAAATAAAAAAATATAAAAAAAACGTTGGTCCTTGGCGACTGGAGCATGTATTTCAAAATAATGAGTAGTGAGTTGCATTCTGAGTGAGGCTTTATAAAAGTTGAATTAACTTACTTACGTTACTTAGCACGTGTTAAAGAATGTCACATTGTCAATAGTCACATATATCTCAGAATATGTATTAAGGTTCGTCACCTCAACGAAACGCGCATTCATTATTTGAGGACAGTCGGCGTGCTGTGTTCTTCGTGCGTTGTTGTGGCCTAAAACACACCACGAATTTTGTTTCTGAACATTGGTCCTTGGCGACCGGCGCATGTAGCGCGGGATGGCGAAGTGAGTTGCATTCTGAGTGAGACTGTAACACGGTTAATTGCTCGAGTACGGAGAAATACGGGATAAACTTAAACACTTCTTAATTTGAAGTAAGGATTAAAGTAAAGTTTATTACGTAAACAAAATGCGCATTCAATATTTTGAAAAAATTCGGGCGGGTTTTGTATTACTCAGTCGAATGTCCTGACCTGAATTCGTACACAACATTCAAAGCACTGACTGTTATATGAAATTTGAGTTTTTCACTTCTATCTGCAAATACTATACCTACACAATTTTTGTTTTTGACGAGAATAACGAAATTTAAAAAAAAAGAAAAAGAAAAACAGTACAATTATCGAAATAAAAATATTTTTTTATGACTCAACTATAAATTCTATCCAAATGATTTAATTATTAATAAATTTGAAATAAGTACCAGAATCAAAATAAATAAATCAATTTATATGAAATGTACAGTGTAATTAATTTTAACAGCTGGTCTTATATTTTGGACATTAAACTTAGAATTATTATGAAAATAATTCCAATTATTTATAGCCTACCTACGCGTACGAAAAAATAATTTAAATAAAATATTCCAAAAATAAATAACTGATTATAATCTCATTAAAATTCGTAGTAAAAAGCAACTTTCTTCGCTGTTGTATGTTTTTAAGTAGTCGGCGGTGATTCAATATTAGAAATGTTAGAATATTGTTATATGAAACAAAAGATAACAGGTAGTTAGATACTTATCTTATGACATAAATATCAACAGTTTGTTGTACTGACTAATTAAATACCTGCATGTACTTAATAATGGCAACACTTTGAGGCATGTATTTGTTTATAAACGGATCATACACGTTAGAATAACAATAATTGATTTAGTATCAGTAAAAAAGATAATGCCATAACTACTATCACGATGTCAAAATTTGTACCATTATGTTTGAGAGATTTGGCCAAAAACAGTCCGTTTGATTTCTAAATTCAAAACCCCCGCGATTACGAGACAGACAAAAATCGTCAAAATACCGATATATAGATGCCTTCTCAATCGGGGTGGTGATTCTGCCGCATACCTGAATAGGGAATATATCCATAGGGTATTTTTGGGGTGAAGTGATATGTTAGAATAATCCTACTATATTTCAGCCCAATGTGTATGTTGCCCAACACATTAAATTATACCAAGCCAATGGTGAAGCATTATAAATGACCGAATATGTTTATATTTGTCTATATATACACCAGTACATCGAGCTAGTTTTACGGACCCTGCGATTATCTGTATTAATGGCACCCAACTCGAGCAAGTCAGCAGCTACGTCATCTCGGACAGCAGGTGCCCATAGACGGGAGCATGCACGATGAAATTGCTCGAAGAACAAAGCTGGGATGGAGTGCTTTCGGACGTCTGAATAGTATCTTCAAGAGTGACCTACCATTATGTCTTAAGCGTAGGGTGTTCAACCAATGTGTGCTACCCGTGCTCACGTATGGCTGCGAGACGTAGACCCTCAACACGAGAGATGTCCAAAGACTAAGAGTCGCACAGCGAGCCATGGAGAGGTGTATGTTGGGCATCACGCGAAAGGACCGTAAGCGATGGTGCACACAGATCGCGTCGAGCGGGCGAAGTCCGCGTATGCAGAGTTTATTCATAACCATAATCACACGTCTCGTGCCGCGCATTACCCTTCACCTATGTAATAAGCGGCCCAAGCAGCACAAAACAATTATTTTTAAAGCGTCTCTCATAACAAAGCAATAAAAATATTATATTATTTCGGGGCTTGTAATAAATATTTACGACGGCATTATTCAACCAGCGATAAACTTGACACGCAATAAAATTAAAAAATGATTCTCTGTTATTAAATAATTGCTTTTCGCCCGTCGATCGACGAGGCCTCAAGCAGCGTAATTTTGGTAGCCGTGTTCAATGAATGGACTCCATTGTATTTTCTTTCATTCGTATCGCCGAGAAGCGGTGATTCGCGAAAAAACGATGATTCATGCGGCGGGCGCGTATAATGCGTCGTGAAATCCAGTGGGCGCTGGCGTATTTGATTACGTTGTATTTTCGTTGATTTACGCGCCACTTGTAGAAATTTTGCGCGAGCGCCGCACTCGCTGCGTCAATGGGCTTTATGCCTAAGAGAAACGAATGGGTTAGGAAGCAAACAGGAGTACGCGATGTAATAGACGTTGCCAAACAGCTGAAATGGAGATGAGCGGGGCACATTGCTCGCCAAAAGGACGGCCGCTGGTCAAATACCGTCATCCATTGGTACCCAAGGGGCACGAAACGGCCACAGGGTCGCCCTAAAAGCCGCTGGATTGACGAACTGGTAAAGTTCGGCGTAAATACGTGGCAGCGAACGACACAGGACTGAGAGAGTTGGAAGAAGCTTGGGGAGGCCATCATCCAGCAGTGGATTGACCCCGGCTGATGATATCGAGCTAGGATAGTAAGCATATGATACGCATGCGAAAATATAAATTATGTATGCCAAATTGTAAAATATTATAATGAGATAAAAACACAACGCACAGCTAAGCGAATTAAACATTTACTAAAGGCAGGTTGAGTATGTAGTTGATCCAAATATTCATTTACGTGTTATGCTAGAGTGTCTGAACGGAGGTATTAAACATGTCGATAGATGAGCTATTAGCAAGAGAATCAATTCATTGTTGAATAGTTTCCCTAGATATCGGATTCGTTCAGATGATAATTATGGTTACATGTAAGTTGTACGTATGCAGTTCATCGTGGGACACTTATTCGTGCGCCGCAGTACATGAAACATGAGTTCGTATAACATTTTATCAAATGACGAGTTCTCCACTGAACATTTCACCGTGGAATACATTTGTACGTGTCTTACAAAATACGGCGATAGTTTGCAAATAGTACTGTTCCAATTAGATTAACCCTAACCTAACCTAACCTAACCAGTAAAGACATCTCCACATGTTGTAACACACGTACAAATATACTCCACGGTGAAATGTTCAACGAAGAACTCGTCAATTGAATAAATGTTACACGAACTCATGTTTCATGTACTGTGGCGCACGAACAAGTGTCCTGCGGTGAACTGTTTACGTACAAATTTCCGGATACGGATAATTATACACCCTGGACTTCAAATTAAATTAAGGACAAACGTGTCGTATTTTATGACAATTTAATATGAATTTTACGATGTCGTATAATATGATAAATATATTCCGTGCTTTCATTGCATCGGTGGAGTAACAATCGACTTTCTCCTCCGCATAATCGACTGTTTCGAACAAAACCACGATTTGCATTCAAAGCTAAATCCAATCTGAATACTGTACTGTATTAAACGATTTGGACGTCGCCAACGACAGGGTCGGACAGGTAATTTAAATTCAACGAACAACGTTAATTATAATTAACAATTTATAAATTTATCGCAGTTTATATATGTTACGCCAATTGTGCTAAATTGACTATTACATGAAATGGAAATTTTTTTGCCTAATTCATGTAATAGTCAAGCCCGTTGCCTTATTCATGAATTAGGTAAATTATCTGCCGAGTGCGTGAATTTAGAATCTGAGTATGGAATTATTAAACTGTCAACATGACAGTAGAAAAAGTAAATTTAATACGGATGGTTTTATTAGTTATAATTGGACATAATATTATGTTATTATTATTAGGAAAGGTTAGGTTTTGTAATTCTGAATTCAACTGAATGTCCATTTTGAGGTCAGCTAACAAGTGTCAACAAACTATCAAATCATACTATCACAAACAAACAATCGACCATTGCACGATTGATACCCAAGCACGAATCAAATCGCGAAAATACCTTTTAATAAAATTCTCCCATTATCATAATTAATATATTTCTAGATTTTTTGGGCATAGTAAATGGATATTAACGCCGTTGTAGTTATCGATTGCTATATATTTTTATATAATCAATGACATTTGACACATTTGGTTAGTTTGATTAGTTGCAAAAAACACCACCGGAGCGCTACTATCTAATTTGCTCAATGCATGAACTAGGCAGAAAAATTACTGCCGTATTCACGCACGGCTTGCATTTTTCATGATTTAGGCAAAATTTTGCCGATTTCACGTTATTGCACATTCGACGTAACATATACAAGTCCACGTTTATTATAACAGGTAGGTACCTACTACAAGTGAAAATACCCTTTTTTTAGGACGCTATGTTTTTCAAATTCCAGTGAGTGAGAAATTCTAACATTTATATTGTTTATACATCCTCAAATATCGAATAAGCGTTACATATACGTGACAATATTACGAAAATGATATTAATAGCATATTATCACGTGTTACAAACACGTGTTTAAATCTATCCAATATTTTAACAATCAAAATCAGTAGTCTATTATACGAGGGTTTCCCAAACTATGTTCCGCGGAACGTAAATAGATGTTCCGCGAATTTATCAGAAGAGTATCTATCAAAGTGTGTCAAAATACGATATTATTGTTTTACTTTCGTTTACAGGGTAAGACATATTTATACGTAGCAGGATTATTTAAGTATTACATATTCAAAAACGAAGTCAAAGTCCAAGAACAGACTCGACGCCACACCAGCGCATGTATTCTATACACAAGGCAGCTATCGGCGGCTATGGAGGTTTAGTTAGGTATAGTTTATCACATTTATGTATTGGGGTATTATAATTGTTACAGTAAGTAAGTTAAAAAAGTTAGTAACAGCACCTTCTTGGCTGCGTTAACTTTTAGAGCGAGATTTGTCAGTTTAGACAGCTAACTTATTGTAACAATTATAACACCTCAACACATAAATGTGATAAACTACACTGTATAGCCTTCGATAGCAGCATTGTGTATATAATAGATGCGCAGATATAATAAATCTAATTTTTAATATCGTGGCTGATATAAAGAAGATTTGCAATTCAAGTACCTACCTACCCAAAATCATCGAAGACACTAAGAACTTCATTCACGTATACTTACTCTTATTATTATTTTTAAAATAAAAACTAAATAAATAGGTAATATTGTTTTTTTCTCTTTTTTTAATTTATTGATTATGTATTATTTTCCCATATATAAAATAAACAAGATGTTCCGTTAAATTTTCAAGATTTGCGAAGTGTTCCATCACATGAAACGTTTGGGAAACCATTTGTTATACCACACTCAGTAGGATACGCCAGTTCCTATTAATTTTGTTTTACCTGGGTCAGTCCACTGAGTTTATGCATTTTTAAAAACAGAAATTGAAAAACAAATGATTTTGTTTCAGCTACATTACTTACAGGAATTTAAACAATGATGCAATTCAATTTGATTAAAAAAACATCACGAATTAATCGCATAATATGGCCAACCGATAAATATGTTTACATTTCCTTCAGGCCTTGTTGTAAGAACATATTAAGTTAAAAATAATTACAAGATAAAAAAACTTTTTATATACTTACTACGTTTTTAAATTTTCTGATGAATCATATAAACTTGACAATTCTATGTATTAATAAAAACTTTTTATTGTACTTGATAGAAATACTGAATAAATATTATAGAATACAGAAATGCCATTTTGACATTTCATATTGATTTCCATAGTAACGCCCATATATATTAATAATTTAGTTGCTAGGACCCACTTAGCAACCAATAATAGTGAGTAGTAAATATTACTTTTACCGAATTTTTTCCGAAACATACAAAACAGAATTAACTGAAAATGAATTCAATTCTGCTTAAAGATGGCCAAAAGTATTAAAAGAATGCATTGTCGTCGTGTTCTGATATATTCTAAAAGTTTCAAATGTCTAGCTAGTCCGGAAGTTAGTTAAAAATCTTGGATAAACGAGAAAAAATTTCTACTGCACAAGAAAAAATCTTTAACGGACAAACAAGAATATGAGCTAATGAAAACGTGGTAAAATATTTGAAATCTTGGTCAGGTCTGTAAAAAAATAATCGATGTTTTTGACCCATCATAATGACGACTGCATCCGCTCCTGCCTAACAATATAATGGGAACCAATCTAAAGATTATGCTGGAAATGTCACGTACACATAAAACGCATTTTAAGTTTTATACTAATAACAATTTTTCTTATTTTGTATGGTGGCAATATCGTGGTTTCTAAGGCAAGATGATTATATTATATTGACTTGAGCCATTAGTACAACGTGGAAAAACGCGGTCGCAGCCAAAAATACCAAATATCGTAATCCAGTAGGTACCTATTTAGTTTTTTTTAAATAACCATAATATTATGATAATACGTTTTTATGTGGCGATTTTTGTCATTCAATTGTCGGTTTAAGAGAGATATGTTTTTTTTAATAATTTACAATTTCAACTGTATTAATTAATAAAAACAAGACAAAAAGAACTTTTAATATACCACGTTTTTAAATTTGTCAAACAATTCTATGTAGTATTAATAATTTATGACAAACAAGGCAATTGTCAACAAATCATTTTTTTGCTATTTTGCAACATACAAACAAATATAGAATACTGAAATGTCATTTTGATTTCCATAGTAACGCACGTATATATTAATAATTTAGTTGCTAGGACCACCCCCTTAGCAGCCAATAATAGTGGATTGGATTACGGATTTCTTCCGAAATAACTTTTCATACAAAACAGAATTAACTGAAAATGAATTCAATTCTACTCAAAGATGGCTAAAAGTATTAAAAGAATGCATTGGCATCGTGTTCTGATATATTCTAAAAGTTTCAAATATCTAGCTAGCCGGGAAGTTAGTTAAAAATCGATTGCAAGATTTTTACTGGATAAACAACCACCGGACAAACAAGAATACGAGCTGAGAAAAACTTGGTAAAAAATATGTATCTGAAAATATTAAAAAGATTTTTTTTCATATAAATAAAAAGGATTTCAAGTTATACACATTTATATTTTTTAAAACTATGAATTAGTCAAAAATCTAAACCGTAAACAATTGAAAACTTAAAAAATTGAATTTTAATAATAAATATAACCATAAAAATAATGTAATAATAACGTAACCTATGTATCAAATATGTGACAAATTCACATTTTTTTTACAATTGGAAGTTTATCTTTGTCTTAAAAAAACTTTCTTACTAAATTCATTTGAATCTTTTAGGTCAGACTACCTGGCCTAAAGAGTAGTTTAAGAGATATCACAATGTGACCAATTATTGCAAAACGTCTTACGTCGCATGTAATCGATTACACGAAAGCGTATCTCTCCTGAGTATGTATGTCACATCATGTAAAAGTAAATACAATCAACTGGTAACATTTAATTGCCGCGTTGGTAAGATCTTGAGACACCGCGAAATAGAGAAAGAGAAAATTGCAAGCAATATGTTGTAATAAACTCAAGATATTGGATTTGATGATGAAGTTTAGTAGGTAAGAGGTCACTCTGAGAAATAATATTGGCATTTCATATCTATCTATGGCACGCATGTCCGTAGCGTCGATCGTGGAATGGACTTTGTTCGATCGAATTGAATTGTGAAAATTTAAAAAGTTCAGTTTTAATATAAGATGGTTTCATTGTGATTTTAAAGTGGAAGCGATAACCATTACTATTTTAGTACTCTATCCAAGTAACGTCAAAGTCGTTTTCAAATTAACCATGATAGCCCGGATAACTCCGTCGTATCGTATTGATTGATTGAACTTGATTCGAATTGCATAGCTCACGTCTTACCGCAGGAGTGAGAGGAAGAAAATAAGCGTTTTAAACTGATGCGGAGTTTTCCATTCATATTTTATTGCCCTAACCATATTACGTGAAAGTCGTTTTAAAATGAACCATGATGAAGCCCGGGTATCTTCATCGTGTCGTATTGATTTATTGCACTTGATTCGAATTGCATAACCCACGACTTGAAGAGAACATATGAATCATGCGCTTTAAACTGATGCGTAATTTTTCCGTCACGCTGTAGGCTCTTTGTATAGTAGAATAATAGTTGGACGATGCGTGCCCAAAAGAAGACCAACGCTGAATTAAGAAGGTATTTTTTTGAGATGGTGTTGTCTAAATTGTAACGCCCCAATGTCTTCAGTCAAATAGATTACTTCCGCATGTTTGTGTATGGATGACGATGGAAGAGTGTGGTAGATCATAGCCTATTTTGATATTGAACAGTAGAGTGTGTGTTTCACAGCCTATTTAAGTTGTAGGAGAAGAGTGCCATGAAGGAAATACTTTTGTGCAAATTAAACATATTTTTTGGCTCCAATTTGGCGTTTAAAAACTTTGTATAAAGACATACGCTATTTGGGTATTTGATTCACTATGCGTTTAAAAATAGTTTCAGTTTAGTCATTTCATAACTGAGAGATTATAGAGGGGACAAGATCACATTGAAAGGGCCACAGAAATTGTTCATAAAAAATATTACAAAATAAAATATTATACACGCTATTACCTCTCTTATATTCAAAAATAAATCTGAATTGAGTACTATTTTCATCGTATAATATGGATATTCATACTGTAACATATTTTAACATATTCTTACGACAAATGATGTTAAGGCGTTCTCTTAACCCACTTTGTCCACGATATTGAATGAAATAAATATGTGAATTTGATCCACCGGTATGTAAATCAGAAGGCAGCGTGTGTTGCGGGCGTTAGTGGCATATCTAAAAAACGTTACTGTGTCAGGGTTAAATACCAGTGACGAAGGGTGGAGGTTAGCTGTTATGATCCGACATAAATAATAGTGTACACTAAACTTTGTAAGTCAAACGTATTTGTTTTCATTGAACTAAGACTACAATGTATCTCTTTTTTTAAAATTCAATTTAACCTTTCCTAATCCAAGCCACAGTAAGTAATAGTCAAAAAATATTCGTTTATCTATAAAATATCTAAAATAATGCCATTAAATCATACATCATTTTATAATATATATAAGCATATTATTGTGTTATCGATTATGGATTAGATAGGCAGGGCTAAATGAATTTTAAAAAAAACTAGCCAACACCATAATTAATGAATGTATTCTTAATTCAACGAAAACGGATATATATTACTGAAAAAGTGTGCACTATTTTTGTCGGATCGCCCAAGGCGAATCTAAAGTATTATGGTTTGGTTTAGGCAGGGTTTAATTACATTTTAAAAACTAACCAGCACCATCTGCAAATTATATTCTTAGCTCATAGAAAACAAATAAGAATGACTGTAAAAATTTTAGTGTGCACTATTTATATCCAATCAACAGCCTACCTTCACCCCTTACTACTGCTATATTGTAATCGTATCATTCCAAAACGTTTACACGTACACGCGGTGGCGTCTAGTGGCCTATGATGCCGGAACCCGATCAGTTTGAAGTAAAGGCAGGTTAGGCTACGACTCTCTTAAGGCATTCGTAACATTTTCTACCAGTAGATTACTCTAAAAACTGTTGTGTATAGCAGTAATGACCAATTTAAATTCAATTCAATGAAGGTATTGCCCGACGAAAATTATGAAATATTCAATGATGCCAACCGATTATTATGAAATTATGCAAGAAAATGATTTCTTTGCTTTTACGAAATTAGATTCAGATCTGGTCGGCCTTGGGAGAGAAACGAAACCGTCAATACAATCTATCTACATGAAATAATTATGCACAATAGTGGTGTACAACCTTTGGTAATATGCGAAACGTCTTGGCTCCTCAAACGCACTAAGAATCTGAGAATTTCGCGTTATTCACACGAGCAATGTAATACAATATTATAATTTGTATGTATTTAATAATTGTGTCGCCGAGTTTTAAGACCAGCTCAGGAAATTTTGAAAATCCGTATTTCAATATTTTAAAAACAATGCATAACATTAAGACGGTACTTCAGAGAAACGGCAAATAATTTTCAACTATAGGTGCGACGAAATTCCGGACTGGCTGGCATTCGGAGAGCAAAAGTTGAGCTGTGAACACGTCAATTTGTTTTGTGATGGCGACGGGGGAATTAATTCTTAAATTGTGAAAAGATGACTAAAAAACGTTACCCATTTACTTGAAAAAGAAAACATGTCAATGAATATATTATTATTATTAGTAATAGAACAATAAACATAACATTAAATGGACGCATGTTGACTTTTTATGACAAATTATGTTTTGTTCTGCACGCGACATTTGCATAATCTGCGCGTCGTGTAGTCACGATTGTTTTAGACCGTGCCCCAGCTGAAGTATAGCCTTAACTTGCAAATTGGGGGCATACGGTGAAAAAATAAATTTATTTAATTGACGTGGTAGGTATGAAATATTTTTTTTTGTGAGTTTCTTTAAAGTAGAAAAAGTCGCCATAGCAAGATTTATGACTCGCATATTTTTTTATAACAGACAAGCGATATCATGAAACTTGATCCGTGCGAAATACGGAAATAATTAGTAGGTATATAGATATACAAAATAGAAATTGGGATGTCTTATATACATTTTGATCAGCATTTTGACTACACTAATAACTATATACCTAAGAACAAATAGGTATTAAACTATGTATTTATTATCAACATACAAACCAATCAATATTAACGAGACTTGAAAAAGACTTTAGTTGCATAACTATTTGCTAATTTCGTTGTAATTAAGTATGGTGCGGATGGCTAAATCGATAATCACATTGGACAGAATCCGATGGATTCCTGCCCAGTAGCTATATTTTTTAAGATTCTTTCTAAAGGGCGTGTTTATAATGTTTCCTACCTTTATATACAATATGTAAGTATTTTAAGTTTTGTTTGTCAATAGCTATACGATTGTTTCGTTATAACTCAAAAACTACCAAAATAATATCAATGACTCAGTTTATAGTCTACATTCCTTATATCAAATTACTAGAGTTTCTCATAAGGATTTGAAGTTACTAGATAAAGCTTTTTGAAAAGAACTTGAAACCATTCATCACGAGTATTTTAAAGATAGCTAGAGTAGAAAGGTGGGGTGCGGATATAAAAGGGCGTATACCTATATTCAACCGTTGTCGTTCGCGCGGGTTTACTCGAGCTCTGGGTCAAGTGTGAGACTAAACATACAAAATCGTCTCGACTGCATCACGGTCATACATCAAAACTACTGGCAATGTTGCAACTCTCTTCCACGTTCTCCTTCTATACGACTTGTGCTGAGTAAAATTTGTTCTAAGCGACAGCAAATGTTCCATCCACACTGTGTGCGTGATGGCACATTAGGTTAGATGTGTTTTATGAATGCCATCAAAATCGCATCGATAAATTCAGTCGAAACCAAATGGTTTAAAATGCTTTTTTGATAATTCACATGCCTCGTGTTCCGTACAACTGTTTTCTCGAGAGTTTCGGTAATTTCCCCGTGTCCGAGAGTGGGTAAGTGGCGTCATCATTACGCGTGGCCCACATTCACAGAACCTGATCTGATCGACGCACGATCTTACTTTGCCGACCGTGCCCTAAAGTACCGCCTTTCCTCTTTCTCTATCGGCACTTGCTCATACGCAGTCGAAGTGTTCTACAATGAAAGTTATAAATCATTCTTGTAAAGGTTATGTACAAAACATAACAGTTGTTAATAGTACACTTGACACTAGCCAGATTTGGATTAGTGTTGCTTGTAGTAAGACAGTAAATTATGATCACATTGTGATACTAGTGTTTTCGATGCCTTCAAGGGTACCCATCGTCTACTAATATAGAATCTTTTGGGACTTTGGCACGCAAACTACTCTACTTGATGCTAATTTAAATTATCAATAAACGTGCCTCTAGAAAAAATATATATTATTGAAAATAATTCGTCCGACCCCGTCGAGTACTGGTGATTGAAATTCGTCTATGATCTATGAAACCACTTCGCAAAAACCCTGGAGCGGAGGCGATAGTGATACTGATAAATATTTTGTAATCACCTGATAATCGTATAGCAATTAAATGAAATGTAGTTTAAAAATAAACGTTCATTTCGACTGTAGAAAGGAAAAAGAAGTAACCCTCAGTTTTTTATTAGAACGTTGTACACGACTAAATACACGTTGCGTCGAAAGGGTGTAAGCTGCAAAAATGGTGATTTATTATCTAAATTCAGTTGGGAAAAGAAATTAAGTGGGAAAACGACTTAACCATCATTTTTGTAGGTTTTATTTTAATTAATATCAGATTAGGTATGTATATAAACCCAATTTATTAATAATTATCATGCACTCAAGATTCAGTATGTCTATTTTGCCATACCAAACCATACCAAAAACTTGTGCCTGCTGTAAAATTGGATTACCTACAACATTTTTCTACGGTCGATTTATAAACATACTCTAAAATGGAATATTTTCCGTATGGGTAGGCTCGTTATGCGTTGCTTAGGGGCGGCAAATGAAAGAACGAATACGAATCGAAAGCGGTCGTGGTAGACGATGCGGTCTTAATTTTTGTTTTAAATCATAAGGGAGCCTCCAAACTTGTCAACGCCACAAACCGACATGTAGATACTTAAAACCACCGCTGTATGAGAGTACAATTCGTGTAAAATCTCTTAATCTTCAGTAGATGATATCGTCGGTGTTTTGTAAAAAGGGCGAATCAACCATTTTGGCAAAATCGAGATTTTAATGAAAATACAATATGTACCCCACTAGCTTTGTTGTGTAAAAACGGCGAATTTTTATCTCCACAGGAAAGTACTTAAAAATGATAATCGACTAAAATTAAATTAATTAAAATTACGAAATAAAAAGCAAATGTGACATATTAGGCCTTTTAAAATATTATATAATAATACCTATTATAATGACAGTATTCTTTCTAAGCTTTATTATAAACTTGTTAAATATTTATAATCATCTACAGGTAAAAAACAAATAAATGTTAAAAGTTAAAAACCCTCCTCCTGTAAAGTAGCATTTTGGTTAATTCGCCCTTTTTACAAAACACCTACGATATGTATGTAATTTTTAAAATATTACTGTTGAATTTGTCAATTATTAATGGTATGTAACAACTTTGCTTGCAATATGCACTCAAGGACGTCACTGGATATGTGTCACGGTATTATAATGTTATGTTACATATTAATAATAGGCCTGATAGCACAATAAATAAAATACGAATAAGATAGAAAAATGTCCATTAAATCCCCATTATTTGAATATTCTTTACTATCGTATGTAGCCAGAATTATAAACAAGTAATATAATATCCGGAAATACACTAAAAAACAGACCATTAATCACTAAGAAAGAAAAATCGAAAAGAATATTATTACAATATATTTTATAATCCATTGTAAATTAATTTTTTTTTTATAATACTGGCCAGTTACGTACACAGTGCGTAGAGTTATAATATTACCTACTAGAAATCGCTTTTTAATGTCAGAATAATATTGTTAGATAAAATAAAAAAAATACGGAAAATTTCACAAACACACGGCATGTCTGTATTATAATATGTAACGTCTGACCGGCCGTAAGGAAATTCGCAAAAAAACTCGTTAAATATGTATGTAAACATTTTACAAGAATGCAACAATATAATAATAGTTTAATAATGCAGTATGCATGCGTTTTATAACCATAATATGATAAACGACTAAACGTGATGACATGAAAAATTAATACCCACTTTAGTCATGTACTAGGGTAGTGTTCTTCAACCTTTTAAAACACCTGCGGCCCAGCGAAAATATATAGAATTTCATTTATTATATCTTATGTTATAAGATTTTTGGTTAGTGAGATATCTGATTGTGGTACTTTGTAAGCAAATTTGATAAACATGGTTGCAATTTCTATATATTGGCAAAAAATATAATGAAATTTCATTATACATGGCAATGCTGATTTAGCGGTTTGGGATATGGGAATTCCCCGATTCCCTCGGTTCAAGAACACTGGATTAGAGCATCCGTGTACAAAACCGTACTAGACGTATTATGTTGTGTATAGGGTACGTTTGCACGCGCTGCGTAGCCAACGTCGACCACGTGCGACAAGGTCTGTCAAAAAGGTGTATATACTTTTTTACCGATACTTACATTACTATACACCGCGAAGGGTCTAGGACGATTTGGCACCGGACAACTGGACGCCATGGAATTCGAAAATAAATAGACGTTAGGTACATACATAGGTACTTTAAAAAAAATATTCAATATTATTATTTATATTTCAATGATTATATTATGATTTAATAGTTGGTGAGAATGTAAATATGCAGACGTAAACAATGATTTAATTGTGCATATGTTTAAATTACAACGAAAAAAGAGTTTTTTATTTTATATAAAGCCTTAGGCACGGTAATTCTCAATCCGCGATAAAGAATACATTATGTTAAGACTAAAATGAATTTAAACTACTAAGTAGTAGATAGAAACTGATTAAAATACCTCGTCTACACGTATCTACGACAGTGCGGCGTCCAATTGTCCGGAGGCCAGTCGTCCCATTCCCACCGCGAACGCCAAGCGGTAATGCGTCGGTTTATAATATTTATTAATATCTATTTCTCGTAAAAACAAAAATCTGTTAATACAACCTCCACTCCGTAGAGCCCCAAATGATCCTCTTTGGATCCATTTTATGTGTACGTCTTAAATAAATTTTAATTACCCTAAAACAGAATTAAGTGTGTTATTTCAAGATTTCTCCACATTTTGTTCACTATTTACATACATTAGCAAGATAAGGAAAATATTATTTAGTATACATATTTATTATTGATTTGTGAATTTCAGGTGCCGCAAAGTTAGTCGCCTCGAGTGGACTGGGGCCGCTTTGTGAGCAGGGGTGCCTGATGTAGGATGGTGAGACGAAGGGGGTTGCGGTCGTTACGGCAGGGAACCGACCACGCAGACAACAGCACAAGACCGCCCGATATAGCAGTTGACAACATCTGACTTCTGGTGACAGTTAATGAAAAATGAAGAGAGAAATATAAAAAGTGTATGATTGTACAACAGTCAGTAGTGAATAAGTAAGAGGTGTGGTTATACAGAAGCTATAAACACTAAGAAAAGAATAATTTTAGAAGACAGAAGATTAAATATTTAAAAAAGTGAGTCTCATATTTAATAAAAACCTCAATATTCAAAAGAAAATTTAGCAAGAATTAAATGAAAAACTTGAGGTTTTATAGAAAGCGTAATTAAAATACATGTACTAAAAAATTATAGACGAACTCTACTAAAAAAACGCAGCAAGACAAGAAAACCTTAACACCAGATTTAATGAACCAAATTAATATCGGAAAGAAGCGAAATGATCAATCGATGTAAGAGTTTAACATAAAGAAGTATTGCGAAAATCTCTAGCAAAGAAAAACAGGTCTAGACAAAAATTGTACTGAAGAAAAACGTCTAGTCAAAAAAATGAGACGTAGAATTTGTTTACAGAACGATTGTATACAACGCTAAAACACAGACAGAATAAAATTATCCATAATGGGTGTGGGTATCTTGATAGCATCGACTGCTCTGAAGACAGTAGGAGTGACCAGCCTCTGGTTAATACCTCTTCTTCTCGGAGCTCTGACGTTTCATAACTACGACAGCCACGATCCTGAGAATAGGGTCATTGACAAGCAGCCTCTTCTGGAGTATGACTTCATCGTCGTCGGCGGTGGATCAGCCGGCGCAGTGTTGGCGAACAGGTTGACTGAAGTGCCGGATTGGTCAGTGCTGCTGATGGAAGCGGGTAGGTTCATTTTTTTAGTATTCTAATACTTATTAGGTGATGTTCCTCAATTAAATCAGTGTTGGCTAAATGCTTTCCTCTACCATCTGCACCCTTCAAATAGTGTTGGAAGTATCTCAGAATAAACTGCTCTAGATACTGGTTGTGAATGACGTACACATGATTGCTGGTCCTGGTTTGACTTAAATTCTTACTGCTTCGGTAAAGCCTAGTTAAGAATAGATTTTCTGTCTCACTATACGAAGCCGAAAATTTACTAAAAGCGAAATAATTTCCTCTCGTAAAAATTAGATCGCAATAGTCAAAAAGCCTCTCTTCAGGTTCATGCGACATATGAGAACACTTCTAAATGATGTGATCAGCACCCTGTGATTCGCTACTACGTGGATGCTTTATCTTTCAAACCCCCCCCCCCCCACACCTCGCTCCATTCGCAATTTACAATGATGATAATATTACTTATAATATACACAAACAGAAGAGTTTGGTACGTACATTTGATAAAGTTTACTAGAGAACAAGGACGTGTCATTTCGAATAATTAATGTTCATTAATAGAACATTCTCTTTACGAAAAAAATAGGGCACAAAAAACCGATAGCCAGAATTAACGCCATTTCACGTAAAAACTACTACGCCGTAATTATATAGGATTCCCGTAGTTTAATTAGTAAAGCACATTGACGCGAATCCAGTGGTTATAGGCTCAAGTCTCATCGGTCGTCGTATTTTTTCAATAATTTGAAAGATCAATATAATGAGTGTTACATTTTCAAATTTTGTGAATTATTCGTTGAATAAAAGAAATAGTTTTTTCATTGATAGATTTAATATTTAATTATGGCGATTGCCGATAACCGTCGTGGGTCCCAGGCTCGAATCCAGGGCCTGGCAAGTGCACATATTATTTTTCAATTTGTGTATGTGTCGGAGTATAGACCTAATAGTTTGAGCAAGTGGCTGACATCCATTTCTCGTAAAAACAAACCTTCACTCTGTGGAGGCCCATATAATCCTATTAGGATCGGACATGGTCGGATATAATATTTACAACAAAAACTTGAAAATCATAAAACCATAACGTCCAAAGCATTAGGCACCTGACAAATCTTAAATTGTATTTTTCAGATAGTACCTATTCTTTACACTGGCTTCCGGTACAGATACAATTCCAATTTATTGTTTTTAAGATGCTAAGCATTTCGATAGACTTTTTTCATAATATCTAATCTTGTTCTCTAAGTGCATCAACCTAATCGACCTAGCACTTGTGCCCAGTGTAGTTGAACGGCATTGGATTGGTTGTCCGAATTTACGACATTTTTAAAATTCGTTTACCAGAAACCGTAACCAATGAATTGTTACAACTAAGTAAACGTTAAATTTCTTGAAATGAATTTCTATTGCCGATTCCTGTGACTCACGTGGTAGAAACTTACCAATATAGTACTTACAGTAAAGCAGTACAACACTGAATAGGTAATTCGATTTGAGAACAACATTAAAATTTGTAGATGAACTTTAGCTTAACAAGAAGTCATTACATTTCAGTAACAAGGTGCGGATGTAGGCTGTTAAGGTGACGCATCAGTGAAACGCCAAATAATTTTCAACTGTAGGCGCGACGAAATTTTGGACTCGCTCGCATTCAGTGAGAGAATGTCGAGTCAGAAACACGTCACTTTGCTGCGTGATGGCGACGGGTCAATTAATTCTAAAATCTTGTAAAGATGACTAAAAACGTTACCCATTTACTTTAAAAAGAAAACATGTCAATGAATATATTATTATTGTTACTAATAGAACAATAAACAGAACATAAAATGGACGTATGTTGGATTTATATGACAAATAATATTTCGTTTGACAGGCGTCATTTGCACCCGCGACCCACAATCCGCGCATCGCCTAGCAACGATCTTTTTAGACTGTGCCTCAACTAATGCATGGCCTTAAGATTCGACAAAAAAAGTGCACACTAAACATTGTCAGTAATAATACATCATTTCATTGAACTAAGAATACAATTTTTAGAATGTGCTAGGGTTAGATTTTAAAATGTTATTAAACCATAATTGCATATGTATCTGTCAAGAATAGTGCACATTTTTTCAATGATACTTGTTTGTTTTCATTAAATTATGAATACATATTACAGACGGTGTTAGTAAGTTTTTTTTTCAATTCGTTATACCCTGAACCTACACTAAACCGTAATCGATAAAAAATATTCTTTTATAATTCTATAAAATATCTAAAATTATGTATGGTTTAATAGCACAGTTTTAAATATTTTATAGATAAACGAATATTTGTTTACTAGTATCGACTGTGTATTAGGCAAGGTTTAATTGAAATTTAAAACTAACACTATCTACACAAATTATTGTAGTTTTAGTTCAATGAAAACAGATACGTTGAACTGACAAAGTTTAGTGTGCACCATTTATTTTTGTTGGGTCTTAGCAGCCTACCCTCATCCATCGCTTTGGGTTGGCCGTACTTCTTTCGACATTTAGCACATTAGCAAAAAATGCTACATATTGTGTTGTGAAAATCTTGATTTTGTAATAATTTGTAAAGTTCAGTATATGTAAATAAATAAATTTGAATTTAAATTTGAACGCCTCTACCAGTGGAATACATACGTCACTCATAAATGGATACAATCATCTGGGGAATGAAATCTTTGCTTAATATTATAATTATTCACTGTCAGTCGTTATCACAGTGTCACATGTACCTACCTACTATTACTATATAATATTGTATAGTAGGTAATAATTACCGTTCCATAAATTATCTGACCTTCCTAAAATATATTTAATTACTTCTATATCTCATACATAATAAAATATGGTTTCAGGTCCAGACGAGAACGAGGTGTCAGATGTCCCATCACTGGCAACGTACCTACAGCTGACCAAGTTGGACTACCAATACAAGACAGAGCCTACAGGAAAAGCCTGCCTTGGAATGAAGAAGGGGAGATGCAACTGGCCTCGTGGAAAAGTCCTCGGAGGATCGAGCGTCCTTAACTACATGCTTTACGTGCGGGGAAACAGGCACGATTACGAACAGTGGGAGTCTTTCGGGAATCCTGGATGGGGATACAGAGACGCCTTGAAGTACTTTATGAAGTCTGAAGACAACAGGAACCCATATTTAACAAGGACCAAATACCATGGCAAAGGTGGATATATGACTATACAAGAGTCACCTTGGAGGACGCCGTTAGTCGCAGCGTTCGTCCAAGCAGGGACAGAATTAGGTTATGAAAATAGAGATATCAATGGTGAAATCCAAACTGGATTTATGATAGCCCAAGGAACTTTAAGAAGAGGTTCCAGATGCAGTACAGCAAAAGCTTTTCTTAGACCAATTAGAAGTAGAAACAATTTACATATATCTTTGAATACTTTTGTTTTGAAGATTTTAATTCATCCAATGACTATGCGAGCATATGGAGTAGAATTTGTGAAGAATGGTAGAAAACAAGTTGTAATGGCAAGAAGAGAAGTGATATTATCGGCTGGGTCGATTAATACTCCTCAACTGATGATGTTATCAGGATTAGGTCCAAAGAAGCATCTTCAAGAGGTTGGGATACCTGTATTAAAGAATCTAGCAGTGGGTGAGAATTTACAAGACCACGTGGCTATGGGAGGTCTTTCTTTCTTAGTGGATAAACCAGTATCTATCATTCAAGACAGATTGCAGGCTTTCCCTGTCACAATGCAGTACGTTTTGAGAGAACGCGGCCCGATGACAACATTGGGAGGAGTCGAAGGATTGGCGTTCGTAAATACGAAATACGCCAACGAGTCTGGTCTTTGGCCAGACGTTCAGTTCCACATGGCTCCAGCTGTTTACAGTTCAGATGCAGGAGCACAGGTCAGGAAAGTATTAGGCCTGACTGAAGAAATTTACAACGAATTTTGGAGACCGATCACAAATATAGACGCTTGGACGATAATGCCACTTCTGTTACGTCCAAGAACAAGAGGATATGTCCGTTTAAAATCATCAAGTCCTTACAGGAGTCCAATAATAAATCCGAGATATTTTGAAAACGCTTTCGATGTAGCTACGCTAGTTGAAGGAGCAAAGATTGCGTTAAAAGTAGCTGAAGCAAGCCCGTTCAAACAGTTTGGTTCAAGACTGTACATGAAATCTTTACCGCCTTGTAAAAAGTATAAGTTTCTTTCAGACGCTTACTTCGAGTGTCAAATGAGGACAATATCCATGACGATATACCATCCAGTTGGAACAGCTAAAATGGGACCATCTTGGGATAATACTGCAGTAGTAGATCCAAGACTCAGGGTATACGGAGTAAAAGGACTTCGAGTTATTGACGCTAGTATCATGCCAACGATTGTGAGCGGGAATACTAATGCACCAACGATAATGATTGCCGAAAAGGGAGCAGATATAGTCAAAGAGGATTGGTCGCGATTGATGTCATACAGAAAACTAGAGAAACGGCAGTTTTGAAAGTGTAAATAAAACAATTTAATCAGTGCCAAATCGTAGTTAATAGGGCAGAACGGGTCTCGAACTAAATGTACTATTAATTAGGGATTGCAATACCGAATGAAAATGTGAATACCGGTTTTTCGGTTTTTATTATTGAATACCGGTATTTTTTAAACATTAAAAAAACAGAAGTAGGTGCTTATCAATAAATTTCGCTATTAAAATGTTTTAAATATAAATTTATAGCAAAAACCTACATTTATTATGTTGACATTTAAAATACATATTGATCATAATTGTAGAACTAGTGATTTTTTTACAAATAATTTGAATATATTGATAATTTTAACTAAACCCCTCAAAAGTTCATCAAGCGCAAATAAGTCCGGCTGCAGGAAAAGCTTCTTAAATTCAACGATTGTACAGTCATCAATAATTGTAGAATAATTGAACAATTTTGTCACGGATGTTTTATATTTCGAAATAATATTATGATAATTCATCGCGACAATTACTTATATAAATATATATTATGATGAAATATGTTTTATTCACCTCTGTTGGATTCACTCAATATATTTGCATTTTAGCAGCACATAACGTATAAGTAATTCATTTTCAAAAACGTAAACGAGTGTGCTTTCTTAATACCGACATTTCCGGTATTTCGGATTTTTAAAATCGGTAATTCGGTATTGATAAATACTGGAATACCGATATTGCAATCCCTACTGTTAATCAATTGGTTTCGTGTTTGGCTAAAAACGTTTTTTGAAGACAATAACAATTCATTAAGAAGCAAAAACTGTATTGCTACGTGTGGGAATCTAGTTTTTTCTTGTCTTTGTTTTTAATTGCTGTTATATAATTACGAAATGTGATTCGTGTATGATTTAATAGAACTGAAGTCACGCGGTCTCGTGAGAAAACTGAATTGTTGAAACGAACGATATTGAAGTGAGTGTGAGTCAGACAATTAAAAAACGTGTAATAAAATTATTGCCAGTATGCCATTGGAATTAGGTGTAATAAAAATTTAAACCTGTTTAAACAAAATATGAACGATAAATCAACGAAACACTGTGTAATATTAAAATATTTGTATGTATTTTTAGAATAATTATTAGTAACTATGTCAGTCAATTCTATAATGTAAGTAAGGGTTCAATCAATAATATAATCGTCACTGTTCTGGCAGAAGACACTAATTCGAAAAAATAACAAATTGAATTAGTTATACCAAAATGTTCCTTATTTCAAACATTACCGTCTGGAAACCTTCTTAATAAATAAACAGTCTTTATTTTAAAGTTATCCTTTTTACGATTACTTAATAAACTCACATGATAGACCATTTCAAACATTTTAACAACTTCAAAGTCAAATTACTCAAAACTAGTATTCTCCAGTTAGTGTGTTCTGCCAGAACAGAGACGGTATTCAACCCTCGAGAAAACTCTTCACTCTCGGTGCCCGCGGGAGGCAAATCTGCTGACGGTGCAAAAAATTGCGGTATTTAATTGAGATTATCTGGTACCCACTATTATTATAGTCAGTCTGTGACACAAAGCTGTAAACTTGAATAGTATTACTTATTATCGAAGGGTGGAGGTAGGCTATTAATATCTGTCATAAATAGTATTTGTTTTTGTTGAACTAAGACTACAATTTACAGGTGATGTTGGTTATTTTTTTTAAAATCAATTAAGCCCTGCCTAACCATATTTTGGGCGATACGAAAAATTTTTGCACACTTTTTCATTCATACTTATTTGTTTTCTTTGGATTAAGAATACATATTACACATATTGTTGGTTAAGAGCATACAAGCAAGTGAAACGGCAAATAATTTTCAACAGTAGGTGGGACGAAATTTTTCACTCGTCACCAATCGAAGACCGACAGTCGAGGTGTAAGCACGTCAATTTGTTTTGTGATAGCGTCGGAGGAATATATTCTTAAATCGTGTAAAGATGAATAAAAAACGTTACCCATTTACTTGAAAAAGAAAACATGTCAATGAATATACTATGATTATTACTAATATAACAATAACATAACATTAAATGGACGCATGTTGAATTTTTATGAAAAATTATAGTTCATTCGGCTCGCGTCATTTGCACAATCCGCGCATCTCCTAGTCACGATCTTTTTAGAACAAGCCTCAACTGAAGTATAGCCTTATTTAAAATTCATTAAGCCCTGCCTAAAACAAACTATAATGGATAAAAAATATTTTTCTATCTATAAAATATCCAAAGTTATGTATGATTTAATTGCATAATTACTATAGATATTTTATAGATAGACGAGTATTTTTTGACTCTGATCTATTATGGCTTGGCTTCGCAGGTTTTAATTGAATTTTAAAAACTAACCGACAGGATCTGTAAATTGTAGCCTTATTTCAACGAAAACAAATAGGAATGACTGACAATATTTAGTGTGCACTATTTATGGCGGATCTTAAAAGCTTACCTCCATCATCATTACTAGTTATTGCTCATACTTCGAATCCAATAATATGGTAAACTGATTGTAGAAAATTATGACTGTCATATTAAAATAAATAATAAAAATTTGAACGAAATAATATGCAATCGAAAATCTTTATTTATTGCGAACAGCTTGGTTATTGCATTCACAGATAATCAATAACTAGTAACTTCGTAATTCGCAATTCAGTACTGACAGTGAGGCGGCCCTCGTAGTCTGTGGCGCTACTCTGGGTTCGAGTCTGAATATGTGAGGTCACAATAAATGTATGTGTTTTCTCAAAGTCGGCGTGTTTGTGATTATTGTGTTATATTACTAATTACACTACTGTCATTGGGCCTCGTGTCCTGTTGAAGTGTATAAACAATAGTGAAATGATGATTTCAAAATCTGCTTTGATAAGTAACTGCTTGTTAGAATTTACCAAACACTATAATTGTATCATTGATTAATTCACTCGCTAGTGGTGTTATGTATACATCTCTGTGCAAAAGAAAACGGCAGATAGGTCTAAAATCATAAAGACTATTTTAAAATATATCGCACCCCCAGACCTACACTGACATAAGTCAAATCTAGCCATTTTCCAGGAGAGCCGAAACAAACTTTTTGAACCGTGTTTATGATACTTGATTTAATGTCTAATGGCTTTACAATGTCAATTTTTTTTTTGTAGAATTGGAAAAATATATTTATTTCTAGTGGCATTAATTTTAGAGTATCAGAGTTACTGGAGTGTTCTTCTCGATATTTGACTCAATTTATTTAAAATAACACTGGAATTAGGGGTATATCACGTTAAATATTTTTTTAGAGATACGCCAGTGTTCTCCTGAGATAGAGAAAAATAAATGTAATTGAACTGTTTTCATAACTCAAAACAGCAAAATTCAGACTGACGTCAGTGTAGGTCTGGGTGCGATATGGACTGCTATGTTCCTGTGTGAAATTTACCAATTCATAACATTGGTTCAACTCTTTCTTCCATTTATACATAATAATGGTAAATTCAATATATTCAATTCGTTGCACAATTTTTAAGAATCATTTCCATTTATTATTATATTAAATTATATATTAAATAATCTAATAATATATTAAATTATTTTTTTTACACACCGATATGTGTATTTACTATCTAGAATTCTAATCGCCAGCATTACCGACACACAGAAATTGCAGATAATTCAACTTTTATTGCTAATGGTTTCAACCTCCAAGAACTTCTCATTTTTTGTAACACTATAAAATGCCATGATATCCAATTATAGTAATGTATCCAGTGATATATAATAGTAAAATTAGTGAGCCACTCAGAGAAACACTCAGATTTAAGAAAAGCACACATATGTATTGTGACCTCACAAGGGAATCAAACTTTGAACCACCCAGAATGAGATGCCAGTGCTTTACGCAGTGTACTACGACTCGAGGGTCGTATTTATTTGGTCGATCAGAGATCAAAGAGCTGCTTCCCAATGGACTTATTGAATTAAGGAGGTCACGGTATATTCACTAGCACAAACCCTACGTGTCGCTGAATGCCAAGATCTATAAGGTCGCAAACCTTGGTCACAAGGTCCCGAAGAGGTAATGATTCAATTGGACTGGATTTATATAAAATAACTTAATTAGTATACTGCCATTACGAATTATTCATAACAGTCAAAAACGAAGATACATTATAATATCGTCAATTGAAAGTTGAAACTCACATAACTTAAAAAAATATCTTCATCAAAATTACAATTTGTGTTCACTGCATTAACTGCAATGTTAATACATGTCATAAATATGAGAATCACATATCTATTCACTACGATTTTGGACTCACATACAGGAGAAAACCATTAATTACTTTATTTTATATAAACCTACATGAGGAATAAAATAATGATGAATCAAGATTTCTCCTAAACATGAAAACACCATTAGATATAACGTGAGTTTTATATTTCAGTTGACGATAAAATGATAACTTGACAATGTCTTTGAATAATATAGCTACTGCCAAGACAAAGATTATATGAATAACTTCACCATTTCTAATTGTTGACATAGCTGCTTCAGTACAACAGCAAGACAAGTCAAAATATTTTTTTAAGATTTATTAAGTACTATAAGATGTAGTTTTTATTATTTTACTTACTTTAAGTGCAATATTTAAATATGCCAAAATAATTGTAAAAAGTGTTATTTTGTAAAATTTATTATATAACAAGCAATTTATTCATGTTATTTCTTGTTATATTGTTAGATTATCATCGTGCGTTCTTCTGCCTTCTTTTCACGACGTTTCGGGCAAGTTGCAGATCCATTCTCAAGAA
Source organism: Rhyacophila brunnea (assembly GCF_057557595.1). Lineage (NCBI taxonomy): Eukaryota > Metazoa > Arthropoda > Insecta > Trichoptera > Rhyacophilidae > Rhyacophila > Rhyacophila brunnea. The sequence goes on along the minus strand of NW_028232893.1, from coordinate 11,699,762 downwards.
GTCCTCTGCATCGAGCCGGAAACGGCAATGAGAGAAGGAGGAAGACACACAACTAATACGAAAATAAACAACTCTGAAAGTATCAAACAATACACAATCATATGTCGTGTTTGTTTTAATTTAGTTCATTGAGAAAACTGTCAAATTTTATGAAAATTTACGATACCAATCAAAAATAAATCAAAGGTAACTCTTATTAAAATTGTGTGATTAAATTTCTATTCTATTTTGACTTTTGTTAGTATTGTACCGAGGCAACAATATTTATTTACTTATTATTAGATAATAATATTCCGAAGTTCTCAAATTATATAATAATAAATTCTTCGATAAAACCTTTTTTTGACTTGTGTTGGTATTGCACCGAAGCAACGCTATTATATATTAATACTATTATATAGGTAGTTATTGAATTTTAGGGAAATGAATTCTTTAATAAAGTATAGCTCTTATAAATATGGTAGACGATGGCAGAGAAAAGATGTAACAACAATCATAAGACCTATATCATAAAATAGAAAAATATGTTAACAGTTGTATTTATAAAATATATGAATAACAATGTAAATATTAAATTGTAAATATTGTACATTAAAGGTGATACAAGTAATAAGTCAACTACTTAGGCTGTTTAGAGCTCCTTTGAACTATGTCATATTTTGTAAATAATTGATTATCAATGTTATAAAATTATCAAAAACACTGACTATCCATCTTATATAAATTTTAAAAGGGCGGTGTATTATATAAAAAAATGATTTCACGTGACTTGTTTCTATTGATATTACGTATCGTCGCCGCGCTTGCAAAATCCGCTATGTAAAAAAACACAACTGTTCAGGAGAAGGAAAAAACTGATTTATTCAACAATGACTCACGTTTTTTTCAAAGTAAGTAAACCGAAAATTAGATCCCTACTTCGGATTCAGTATAAATGATATTTTATAATACAATATTTAGCACTTTGGTCGTAATATTTTTTTTTGTGGCTGAAAGACACATAGCTGATTTTATTTGGGTCTTTTAATCCGCTTTGTGGTTGGGGCAGCACTTAGCGGATTGTAAGTACTTACGTGTATTTTAGACAGCGCATTTTACACCGGGTTTTTACAATGATAATTCCATAATTGAATGATGTTTGACTTTATGCGTAAAACATCTTTAACAAAGCCAATAGTCTGTTTTGAACAAACCTTTATCTTCCCAACCAAAATTTGACATATAAATAAGTAATTATCAAGTGAAGGGGGAATAAAAATATGTGTTCAGAGTGGGATGGATAAATAATTAAACAAATTTGACAAATGACGTTTTATTTATCGAAATAAGAAAAAAATGGTAACTAGTATTACAAACCAAGTAATATTCTTAAGCAACACAAGATACATAATAATCATCTTAACATTTTAACAAAACAAATCAACCTCTTAATAATGCCTATTAATAAACAGTCATAATGCCTACCTACTAGTAAACTAAACTTTATTCTTATAACTATTGTTATATTTTAAAAAAATAAAAAAGGTAAGTAGGTAGGTACCTAAGTTATTAACAAAATTAGTATTTGAGATTATCGTAAAAGAAATGATAATCTCGATGCATAGATAACTTTAGGGATTGTAATTTTTCAAACTTAGACTTGTCAATTTTTTTCGGTTCTGTGTAAATTCACACTGTTTTTATAGCTTAAATATTATTTTTCGGCGAACGTAAATAATCAACTATAATGCACTAGTGCTGCAAGCACAGAAAAGATATGAGTTCCCTGGCTGCAAATCACAACAAGACTGACCATAAAACGCGCGTTTTGAAGCAAGACTCGGCACGCAAACTCCGGTATGTGTCATTAACAGGCGCAATAGTAAGTTGTTTTTCCTTTAATTTAAAATGCGATATGTGAACGGACTCTTCATAGAGTATTTTGAAGCCATTTTTTAAATGAAAATACATAGCTTGTTTTGAATTTTTCTAAACTAGCTTTGATATTAGAAAACGGGTTTTACGGGCCTATCCGCTGTGTGTTGTTCTATCACATAGCGTAAAATACCAATTTTCGCAAAAAAATGTTTGTCGGATTTTGCAGGCGCAACGACGGTATGTACATTTTTTGGTCCACTAAATTGCAAAATTATACTTAGGTAACTAGAGCTCTTTAGTACCTACCCTTAAATCCTTAAGTAATTATACTACTGCGTTAAACTTATGCTGACCTGCATATGTAGAACGCACTTGTAGTAAGTACACGATACGGTTGTGCGTATGCGTTTTACAAATACGCAGATCGCATGCGTTGGACGCAATAAAGTAATTTTGTTTTCGTATCTGGGTGGGTAGGTACTAAATATTACATGCCCCTACATGAACGCCATGGCACTGACTTGGATAGTAAAACTAGGTATTCAATGGAATACTTAGAAATGTGCGCATTTGATATTTTTTAAAACAAATAATGTATCAAATAAAGTGTTTGTAAATAAAGTTAATAATTTTGAAGATAAATAAAGAATAAATATTTTTTCATGGTTATTTTATTTATTTATGTACCTATTATTTTCCTTTACATATTATACTTACTGTGACAAAATTATTAAAAGACTATATAATAATATATTAGGTTTGCAAAAAGTCGATATGGCAAGCAAAAATATTACTTGTATTTTTTTGTAATATTAATATTTGTAATTTTATCTGTAAATGTAAATAATAAAATACAAAATACAATCTACTGCGAGACAGTGACATCTGTGGACTCGGATTCAAACAAATATGAACGCACCAAAAACCTGGTGGACAAAGGCCTAACTAAGCCAATAAATAACGAAGAACAATTTTATTATTATGTCGTGATAATTTAAAATTTACATTTTATAAGTGTTTCAATTAAGGGGGAGAGGCATGCTAGCAGAGAACCTAGCGGAAAAATACAAAGCTTGCAATTTGAGATTTTTTTTTGATAATTTACAATTTTAACTGTATTAATTAATAAATATTATGCAGGATCTGAAAACATTAAAAAGATAAACTTACAATTGTAAAAAATGTAATGAAATGTGAATTCGTTGCGGGGTCACATCTTATTACATTATATTTTATGGTCATATTTATTATTAAAATTTAGTTTATTAAGTTTTCAATTTTTTGTCGTTTAGATTTTTGACTAATTCATCGTTTTAATATTTTTTATATTTATTTTAAAAAAAACATCGATTTTTATAAAAATATAAATGTGTATAACATGAAATCCTTTTTATATACATCACACATTTTAGAAACATGGATGATAATGATAATATTGTGATCACACCAATAAATAATTTCAAGCTACACCCATTTTCATTCTTAGGAAAAATCAATGTTTTTTTTTTATTTTGAATAAAATACATTTAATAAGATGATAACTTTTAATGAATGCAAATTTCATGACCTTTTTAATGTAAGTCTTTTTTTGACCATGTCCGATCCTAGAAAAATCTCATGGACCTCGTTTTTTTCAACATATACCTATTTGTTTTTCACGAGAAATGGATGTTTGCCATTTACTCTAAGGTGACTAAAAACAAACATTGAAAACAAGATATTTATTTGCCAGACCCAGAATTCGAACTTGGGTCCCATTACATTATAACATGGCGAGTTAGCCACTCGGACATCGTGGGTGTGTTAAGTAATAGTAATTTTACTTTAAAATGTAACAAATAAATACATTGCATTAAATCGCAAGTTTCTTATTCTGTCGTCAGAAGCCCATATAGCAGGCAGATATTTCTACCTACCAGCTACCTACCAGAGGCACCAGTGGGTCTATTCTATACTTATCGAACACTAAATTGATAAATAGTATCAAACTTAGGGTAGGTTTGTATCAAAATATTAGCACTTATTGTAACAATTACACGAAGCCGGTTTTTATTGTTGCAATAAGTGCGATATTTTAACAGCAGCAAGATAGGTGCTGTTAAAATATAGCACTTATTGCAACAATAAAAACCGGCTTCGTGTAATTGTTACAATAAGTGCTAATATTTTGATACAAACCTACCCTAAGTTTGATAATATTTTTCACTTTATCACTTTAGCGGTCGATAATCATAGAATAAACCCACTGGCGGAAAATACGAAGCTTGCAATTTGAGACATTTTTGGATAATTTACAATTTCTTTAAGTCAAAGATAAACTTACAATTGTAATAAAAAATCTGAATTTGTTACACATTTATGTCCACAGTTACGTTATTATTACATTACATTTAATGGTCATATTTATTATTAAAATTTAGATTATTAAATTTTCAATTTTTCCTCATACAGATTTTTGACTAATTCATAGTTTTAATATTTTTTATATTTATTTTAAAAACATCGATTTTTATAAAAATATAAATGTGTATAACTTGAAATCCTTTTTAAATCCTAAATATAATGTAATAATAACGCAACTGTGGACATAAATTTGTTACAAATTCAGATTTTTTTACAATTGTAAGTTTGTCTTTGACTTACAAAAAAAATATTTTTCTTTTTAATGTTTTCAGATACATATTTGTTAATTAAAATCTACAGTTGAAATTTAAATTATCAAAAAAATGTCTCAAATGTCAAACTTCGTATCTTTCCGCTAGGTGCCTCTGGTAGGTAGAAGCATCCCCCTTAAATAACATTGCGAATAAAAATTGGAGTATTGTAATCAGGGAGAGGGTATTATACTACGTAGTACAATTTAATGATATTTGGATTCAAATCAATTGGGTTTAAAAATAAATAAAATATGATATTCTATAGACTGTCAACATTGTGTAGTTTCGGTAACCCAATCAGTTGTGATTCAGAGGATATGGTTCTATCTAATATTTTTAATATATATTATTGACATGACATAAACTACCATTAACGCAGGTAGTAAGTAATATGATATTTATATTCAAAATAAAAAAAAGTTATAATCGTAAATAAGTAGCAATTAAAAGCAAAGATAACGACATCCTAATTTATTGTATATCGCCCACATAAAGAAATCTTTCCTAATAGCAGGTAATATATTTGCTAATTATAATATACATACGGAAAAGTTTTGTTTTTAACAATTAATGACTACATAATGATTATCAAACTTGTTTACTTAGGAATTTTGTCGTTATATAAAATAAAATAAATTTAATAATTCGTATTTCTGGTTTCGTGTCCGAATTAAAGACCTTAAAACGAGGGACATTGTGACATATTAACAACCAAGCTTATTATTTCGTCTGATTAAGGATGATTGTTTTAAATAAAGAAATAGGTATTTAAAATAGCCGAAATCCGGTTTGAGATGGTTTTTAGACTTTGCTTCTAGTAGCATCAAAAATAAACTATGATACAAAAACACGGTGAGTATTGGGGGTTACATCAGAAGGCTGGAGTGGACCCTTTTTGAGTTGCTCCGCTCCAGCTTCGCTCCGGGACCTGATAATTGCTCCAGCTCCGCTCCAAGGTCTGCTCAGCTCCAGGCAAAAAGTTTTAATATGTATTATATCGTCTCTGTTCTGGCAGAACACACTAACTGGAGAATACTAGGTTTCAGTAATTTGACTTTGAAGTTGTTAAAATGTTTGAAATGGTCTATCATGTGAGTTTATTAAGTAATCGTAAAAAGGATGACTTTAAAATAATGACTGTTTATTTATTAAGAAGGTTTCCAGACGGTAAAGTTTGAAATAAGGAACATTATGTCATTTTTTCGAATGAGTGTCTTCTGCCAGAACAGTGACGATATTATGTAAGTACACAAATGTTAAAAAATAAGTAGTTTTTAAACAAGGTTCAATAATGGTCCTTTTCATTATTAATTCTATTAAACAAAATTGTCAACAGCAAATCATCTTTCACTATCTGCCTCTTCTGTCAAAAAAGTGGGGTTATTTATCACTCGGCAGTGTTGCCGTATTTCAAATAATTCCAGTGTTGCAAAGTGTCGAATATAATATCGTCTCTGTTCTGGCAGAACACACTAACTGGAGAATACTAGTTTTGAGTAATTTGACTTAGAAGTTGTTAAAATGTTTGAAATGGTTTATCATGTGAGTTTATTAAGTAATCGTAAAAAGAATGACTTTAAAATAAAGACTGTTTATCTATTAAGAAGGTTTCCAGACGGTAAAGTTTGAAATAAGGAACATTTTGGTATAACTAACTCAATATGTCATATTTTCGAATTAGTGTCTTCTGCCAGAACAGTGACGATATTTTCATTGGATTTGAGGACGAAAACTTAGTACTTAATAAAAAAAAAACAACCGGGGCAGTGGATCACTACAAATTTTCGGCGCTCCGGCTCCGCTCCTTGCCCCGGGTAAAACCCCATTGCCAGTACAAATCTTGCAATCGATTTTTAACTAACTTCCCGACTAGCTAGACAATTGAAACTTTTAGAATACACCAGAACACGATGCCAATGCATTTTTTTAATACTATTAGCCATCTTTATTGAATTCATTTTCAGTTAATTCTGTTTTGTATGGAAAGTTATTTCAAAAATATCGGTAAAAAGTAAAAGACTCTTATTGGTTGCTAAGGGGGTGGTCCTAGCAACTAAATTAATAATATATAAGTGCGTTACTATGGAAATCAAAATGAAATGTCAAAATGACAATTCAGTATTCTATATTTGTTTGTTTGTTTGTTTTTTGTTTACTTCTTATCAAGTACAAGTTTGAGCATATTGAGCATAATAATTCAACAGAAAATTTAAAAACGTTGTATACAAAACGTTTATTTTTATCTTGTAATTTTTTATTATTAATTTAATTTAATAAAACGCAAATTTGTATAGTATGTACATATTCCATTTTTATTAATTATATTTGGACCGGCTTCGTCCGTCTCAAAGGGAAATTTTCAACGAAATCATCTTTAACGCAACAGGCCCAAATATAATTAATTAAAGTGGACTAAAAGTAGGTACTACAAAAATTTGCGTTTTATTAAAATAAATTAATAATACAATGCAATTCCACCATGAATTGACAGTTAACAGAATAAAAGAAATTAATTATTTTCTTGTCTGGTAACAACTAATAAATAAGAAATACGTAATTACAAAAAACAATGCAATTACGAAAAGATACATAAATATTGTATTTATTTATATTATTGGAATTATTACATTCTTTAGAAAAGTTCGGCATGATGATTTTGAAGCAAATCTGGTGTACTAGCTATTTGTGAAAAGTTTTAAGCTGTCAAAAAATGCTAGATTTGATGCCATACGCCAAATGCCAATTCTGCAAACTAGACGCCTGTTAATAATCCTATATCTGGCCAAAAAACGCTATGTAGGTACTAATACCTTTTTGAACTCACGTGTGTTGCGGAGTCCTTCATTCGGGTAGGTACTTCGATGTATTGGGGAGTGAGAGACAATATTATAACGGGCACAAATTGATAACACAGATATTTGGTTGTATACCGGTGAAAACCATTGGGCATTTACACATGGGGGATGAATATTGATTCAGTATAACTAAGATGATTGCGATTATTATGGGGCGCGTTTTTGGGCTAAAAAGTCTTTGTTTGTCGCGAATTATGGACGACGGTTATTTAAGGACACATAATAATTAATTGGTTTACACAGCACTGTCACTGAGGGGTTAATTAACCTTTGAGCATGACACTGGGCCGCACTTAATCGGGGTAGCACTTTTATTTATTTCGCTCTTGCGTGGTAGGGATTATACGATTATTTATTAACACGGTAACACTACAAGGGATATACCGATTTATAAAATCGATACAGGTGGAGTTTACTTTTTTTTGGTGACCCCCTCCGCAAAGACACAGGGGCGCGGGGGACGTGTCTTCTGGTTTCGCAGGCGAAATCGTACTACTCAGGGGTGAATTTCAGACTGACTGATTTTTCAAAAAGCGTCTTCCCGCTCGTAAGGTGCGTGAGAGGGGCTGACGGGGTGAGGGATAGACTTTGCAACTTTTTGGAAATCTAACGGTAGATTTTGGCTTGGTCTGTCAAGTTCGGATGTATCTTGCGAAGGGTACTCAGGTAGTTTGGGGACGCTGAGAAACCTCATGTTCGTTTGCGAAATATTTATTTTATAATATTTATTAGGGGTTGAAAACTGTTGCAGGGCATATAGTGATTTTACGGGATAGTAGTAGTCGTTTTATGCAAGCTTTCTGATATGGGATTGGCGACGTCTCTTCGCGAGGGATTGAATTTGGTATCAGTACCTACTACTTAGTATCGACCCGTACCTATCAAATATCTGATAATAATGGCGTTGTTATTATTGGATATTTGAAACAAATCAATGTTTAATTAAAGTTTTCATTAAATTTCATAAAATTGGAAAATTACTGTCTGCAATGATCGCAGGCGTTATTTTTATCTCAATGCTATACAGCCGTTTGTTTCCAGTACGAAAGCTAACCGTGAACTGTGATATGTCGAAATGTTAAACGTACAGTTTACATGTAACTTATTGGGATGGGAAACCACGCTACGTCAGAGGGCGAAAATGCATTAAAGCAGAAGTGAAATCACTTTATGTGCTTCAAGACAATGAAAAACGACTGATATCATAGCGTTTTCCACTTCCTTCCTTCGTTTCCTTATGCATTGATAAGGATCCACTAAATGTATTAACACTTATCAATTTATGTTAATTAAATAAAATCCTTGCAATTTGAAATATAGATAACTAACATAATCATGCAGTCACTGAAATAAATGAACATTTTTATATTAATGATTACTGTCTCGATCATTACATCAACACGAAATAATCACAGCAAAAAATGTGCAACAGACACATTATTTTAAATATGGCATTACTAAAAAATAGAATTTTACGCAAAAAAATATAATTAAAAATTTAAGGTCGGACAATGTGCCACATTGCCCAACAACAAGAAATAATTAAAAATGTTTAAAAACACATCTAAAGAATTACTTCCGAAAGAAATTACATATACAATACATAGATGTGCAGGTACTGTAAATTTATATTACAGATAATGGTTTGGTTTCAAAGGAACATCACAATTATTGTTCAGAGCGGATTAACCAAGCTGATAGCGTAGATTACATCGAAAGGGAACCAATATCAAAATATAATATAATATCATAGGGTTACTGTTGAAAGTTGATACGTGTCGAAATCGCATTATGGAGTAATTGCAATTTCAAAGTTTGACATGCCCTCTACAATCAGGGATAATCAGGGAACTTAAAAATAATGGGAACTGAAATACCTAACGGGTGTGGAGTAACAGGCAACCGATTTCGAGTGTGGAAAAATATGGGATAAATTTTTCATGAATGCACGTGTTAAGAATACGACATTCTAAGCTTGTTTTTCGTTCTAACACCTGCTCTTGGTTTATAGACTGACGCTCATTCAATATTGGTGTATTTGAAGATTGCAACACACACTGTTGCACGTCTATAATGTGTGTTTAATATTCATAGGATACTGACACATTCAAAACCCTGCTTCGAAATGTAGTAATGTATTTGAGGTTCAGCCTATTTGAAATCTATTTATTACTCTGTTCTGTGGACATAATGCTAATTTTTTTGTGCTTTATGTGCATGTTTTATTATCATATAACCCTGTTGTTTTTAGCATTTATATAATATAGACACATAATCGGTTTTTAACTCTAAATACCTAAATTATCGACTTAACAAGTTTTGGCAGCAAAAAATTATTATTCAGTATTAATCAGTAATGTTGTGCATACAACTGTTCTTAGGCAATACGCCACAATACGTCAAAACATTTTTCAGTGTTTTGTAAAAAGGGCGAATCGAGATTTTAATGAAAATACAATATGTACCCCACTGGCTTTGTTGTGTAAAAACGGCGAATTTGTATCTCCACAGGAAAGTACATAAAAACGATGATCGTAAGGGCGAATATCCATTTAGTATTACGAATAAAAAGCGAATGTGACATATTAGGCCTTTTAAAATATTATATAATAATGCCTATTATAATATAATGACAGTATTCTTTCTAAGCCATATTATAAACTTGTTAGATATTTATAATCATCCACAGGTTATCAACAAATAAATGTCAAAAATTAACAATCCTCCTCATGTAAAATAGCATTTTGGTTGATTCGCCCTTTTTACAAAACATCGACGATGTGGACATAGCGATAGCGTATAATTACATGCGACTTATTTTACAATTACTTGCGACATGACATCCATAGTTAATAATTTGAATAGAACCCAACCTGCAGACCATAGATAATAGACAACATTATTTTAGAAAATACATAATGCCAACCGCTAAAAACAAAAAAAACGTGATATTGACATGAGTCGTAGGCGTAGGCATGTCGAAGATGATTAAAACGTTCATGCAGGTGTCGATGCAGTGCAGTTCAATCAACGTGAGGTGACCTCATTGTTGTTCTGGTGATTTCGACAAATTTTGCTAACTGACAATGTTCGTTTAAAGGTTCAAAATGTGCTACGGGATGATAACATTTTAAATACCAAGAAAAACGACATTACACACTTTTTCCCGTAGTGGCAGCTGTGCCGTCACGTGATAGTTCGCGACATGCACCATAATATATTTAGCGCTTAAGAATCCTATCTAGAGTGCAAATTCTTTGAATATAGCCAATTCTAACGTGTCATATTTTATAATATGTACCTACTTAATATTAAGTATTAAAATGTATATTATAGTTTAAGTATTTTCAAATACTGTGTCTTGGCATAGCTTTAAATTACCTGTGTGTAAATGATAAATTAGCAAAACAAAAAAAATACCATAAGATATCAAACATGTTGAAGATAACCTGCAACAAAGATGGAGCATTAACACAAGAAATTGAAGGAAGAAAGGACCTCTACTTGTACAAAATTCATACAAATTCTGAAAAAACGGTGAGTATAGTCATTGCTTCATTTAAAAATGACACATAATATGACAAAATGAAACTTGCTTGAGCGTTGGTATGTGAAAGGCAAACCGCAGAACTTGAAGGCTCTCTATCTGGCAGGATTTCCTGCATGGCTCCTACAGAGAGGGGAGGGGTTGGGCCACTGGGTTTTAGACTAAGGGCCCGGTTTTAGGGTCGGCCAACTATAGCTACATAGCAACAAACAGTGACTTTATAAAATATTGACATAATTTCATTTTGGAAACCAGAACTTAATTTTTCCTTTAATTTACACCACCGGGAAACGCAAAACATCATACTACGCTCCAAAGCAGCTCTCAGTGCGTAAGGCTGGCTGTCACTAATATATTATGTATGTGATTTTTCACAAAGTTTAGGTGTTTGTGATCGTTTCACTTATATTAATAAATACTCTACTACTGTTTTACGACACTACTAACTTTCGTTGGGCGTCTTAGTATGTTATAGTGTTATAAAGAATACATGCATAATATATATAAGTATGTATATTTTTTATGAAAAAAAAAGCAAAGTATATTAAAGTCCTAATCATGGCCCCCACAAGGGGGGGCTGACAGGGCTCTGAAGGGGACCCGCGTGGCGCAACTACCTTATAAATGAGATAAAACACATCACAAATTTACTCTAATGGTCAAAAAGCTGCCTGCGGCGCTATTTTACTTTAAGAATAACATTTTTAAATATGTGATTGTGTGATGCAAATTTTGATTATTGTATGTCGATATTCGAAAATTTCAAAACTCAAGTGGATTGAAAAATACAAAAAAATGCTAAAAATACACTGAATAGGTACCCTTAATGTTACGTGGAACACCATTTGGAATTTTTTTCTGTAAAGCGTCACACGGCTTTTACCCCGGCGATGGGTAGGGGGGCCCGCTTCAGGATATGGGGGCCATGGTCCTAATCTAGGGTAATGTAGGGGACATGATGTACTGTTTACTAATCATTTTAGGAAGTAAGTCATCAGGGGGGCCCGCTTCAGGATATGGGGGCCATGGTCCTAATCTAGGGTAATGTAGGGGACATGATGTACTGTTTACTAATCATTTTAGGAAGTAAGTCTACAAGACGGGAATTTTTCAATTTCGGTATCATCAAAATTCAATATACATCTATGGTGTAAGTGCCAAATGCCTCAAGATGCCGAAAGGTGGAAATCGGTTCGCAAAAACGAATGTTTATGGAAAAGTACAATGTTCTTGTAAATGAAATTCGTCAGAATAAAGATGTGTAGAAGACTTTGAAAACGTCGAGAAATTGAAATGTGTGCTGACATTAGGGAAGACAGAAGAACTAGGTGAAACCATAAAGTTCTTTGACAAAATTGGAGGGAGTACCTGAACAACGGTTCCTCACTCGGAGGGTAAAAGGCGATATGACAGCAAGATCAAAGCCTCAGTAAACGTATTATATATCGTCACCTCAATGCTAGCTACAATACTAGGTACAACTAGATAATTCTGATTTGGTCATTGTTGGGAAAATGAAATTTAAACTTTACTTGATTAACATAAATCTAGGCTATAATTAATATTTAAAATAGAAATATAAAAATGTCCTTCTCTAATTGGGAACAATTAAATAATGTTCAATTGTATGAAAAAATATTTAAGATATATTATTTTATTTATTTAATGCATTTATGGTTTTAATGTTATCTTAATATTTTCAAACACAAAATTAATACAGTTCGCATTAACTTCGGACTTAGTTTTATCATTTTGTAGAGAAGGAAACGGAGAATCATATTCAATAGCTAACTCAAAAACAGTGAAAATAAGTTATCTAGTTGTAGTATTGGGGTGACGATAATATATATGTTACGCCGAATGTACGAAATTGACTATTACATGAAATGGGCTAAATTTTGCCTATATCATGAAAAATGCAAGCCCGTTGCCTTATTCATGAATTAGACAAAATATCTGGCGAGTGCGTGAATTCGGCAGTAATTTTTCTGCCTAGTTCATTCATTGGACAAATTAGATAGTAGCGCTACGGTGGTATTTTTTGCAACTAAACTAAATGTGTCAAACGCTCATGCATTGGTCAAAATGTACGTATATTATCTATGGTCAAAATAGATGGTCGCGCTCCGGTGGAGTTTTTTGCAACTAATCAAACTAACCAAATGTGTCAAATGTCATTAATTATAATATAAAAATATACCAATCAATAACTGACGTTCATATCCATTTACTATACGCAAAAAATCTAGAACTATAATATGATAACGGAAGAATTTTATTAAAAGGTATTTTCCTATTTGCTTCGTGCTTGGGTATCAATCGTGCAATGGTCGATTGTATGTTTTGTGATAGTTTGTTGACATTTGTTAGCTAACCTCAAAATGGATATTCAGATGAATAATTCAGAATTACAAAACCTAACCTTACCTAACCCAACCTAACCTAATAATATTATTATATTATGTCCAATTATAACTAATAAAACCATTAGAATTAAATTTACCTTTTCTACTGTCATGTTGACAGTTTAAGAATTCCATGCCCTGGCGAAGTCACGCACTCGGCAGAAAAGTTACCAAATTCATGAATAAGGCAACAGGCTTGACTATTAGGTATATGAATTAGCCAAAATTTAGCCCATTTCATGTAATAGTCAATTTCGCACATTCGGCGTAACATATAGGTATACGTAATACAAAATATTATTTGCATGATTGAAGGAGTAGGATTTCAACACACGAATCAACACGTGTACCTACTTCCAAACGTTTGCTCTACGGAAGGCGAAAATAAATAAATTTGAATTTTAATGTCCCAACATATCATCATCGATTTCGAAGGCGATGATGATCTGACGATGAAATGTCGAAGTCAGCGTATCGGTTAATCTGCAAACTATTTATTCACAAGTTATTTTCCAGAAAAAGACGTTAAACTACATTTTTGGGTTTTCTAATAAAAAAGGCACGCATGTGCGTAAATATGTAAACATAAAATCGAAAAGATAAAATCAATTATACAATGCAAATAAAATTTTAAACGGGTATGTAGATTGTATGTAATAAAGATAGATGTCAAGCTGTTTGGCCAAACATATTTTTTTATAAATTTATTGAAATATTAGGTACTTCAAAATAATAAATATATGTTGAGGAGTTCCTTCATAACCATTCCGATTAAATTATAATTAGTAATATTATATACAAACTTAGTGAAGCTAATGCGACGTCTATAGGTGGATTTTATAATGACATTTTACGACGATTGCTGTTGGTCAATTTTTCAACGTATTGCCCGTTTCAGACGGGACACAAGTGTCGCGCTCGAATTAATATGGGAGGCCTTTGTATTCGAATAAAGGGGTCGTTGTATTATGTTTATGAACGCCCCGTAACCTCTCAAAACGTATAGATATTTGGATGCGGCGACCGGCGATCCGGTATAGGAATGACCAATTCGTAGGTTTGTGTGCACTAATAGTGCTGTGATTATTGTTCACAGCACTATTAGTATATAGTTATAGTAGTGAGAACACGAGAAGAAAATAAGAAAATTAACTTAGGGCGAGGCACCCCCTTAGCCCTTTGGACAATCACCGTTCTATCAATGTCACAATCGAATGTTAGGTTAGGTTAACTAGTTGGACTGGCCAGATCAAGAATATCACAGGTATTTCACTAACAGGCATTGCATGTCACTGAATCTGAAGAGGGGTGGAGCCAAGACGTAGCTGATAGACACGACCCTTAGTCATAACGTCCCGACGAAGAAAAGAATAGTTATTAGACGTTTTGAAAAAACTCAATAAAAACATTTTCATACTTACTAATCAAAGGGCGAGAACAAAACGGTTATTTTGAAGTTCATATCGGGCATTTATTTACCTGAAACAAAACAAAAAACAGAAATTAGTACTTTGTCAAATGTGTGTATTATAATTATCAACCTGATGAGTGGTGTCCTACGGAAGTAAACCCTGGATAATATCGGTGAAGCTTGCGGTTTAATATATACTTTTAAAAGTAAGATTCTGCAGCACATCTATTTAGTTCTGAGATTCAGTGTGTCTTCAGAGACATGTTAGCATAAGCGATTCTGAGGCAGGGAAAAAATGTGTCTGCATGAGAAGCAATTCTAGCCACTAAGGGTCTCTAAGAATGGATAATACCAGGAGATCTCCCTCCCATCCAAAGCCAGTGATAACTAAGCTGTAAGGTTTTAAGGCCCGAAATGTCAAGGCAGTCATGGTAATCTCCTTAAAAGTGCCAAACCTTTTTCCTGATTTTTTAGCTGAACATTTTAGCTGTTATTATTGTTCAAAATTGATGATAAAAATATAATTATTAAATACATATTTTCTACAAAAAGCCAGTTTTTTAAAATTATTTTTACAATTATAGGTTTGCCAAATCATTTGCGCCACCCCTATATGTATAAGATAGTTTTTAAAAAAAGAACACAGTGTAATAATAAAAAATGTAGTATAATTTATTGTCTTTTGTCGTAATGACCCAAGACGTTCTCGATTAGTTCATAATTTTAAAATAAGGCGTGTCTGGAATTTTAAATAAAAATACAAAAATAGAACAGGAAAAATTCTTTCGCAATGAATAAAGATTGTGAAATATTTTGAGGAAAATAACCGGGAATCGCCACATAATTTGTCGCAGAACTGGTTATTCCAATTTGAATAAAATATTATTTACATTTTACACCATCAGTAAATCATTTGAAATGTATGTTTTTACACCCAGAACATATATTAATAGGTATATTGTGATATTAACAATGAATTACGATGACAGTAATTGCATTAATTTCACCATGATGTATAAAAACCAGATACGTACTTATATCTCCTCTTACTGGAGTGTTCGGATGCTACAGACTAGAGATGGGAAAACTGGTCGATTTTGAATACTAAGTATACTTACTACCGGTATAAAAAACACTTAAATAGAAAAAATACTAAAATACTAGTATAGAAATTTATTTCAAAATACTTACTAGTATTTGGAATACTATATAGAGCGTTTGGCGTGCGTATGCGACAAAAGTTTCATACTCAACTGAAACTAAAACCAACTCCTTATTAGTATTTGAAATACGTATCGACTCCGGGAACTCAGACTGTGTATCGGCTTCAATAGAATAGCTAAAAATACGCTAAGCCCCGCTTGTCGAAAAGTCCCATTTATCATAAAATTTTAAACACATTTTAAATTTATGAGTTGTTTTTCTATTAGGTTATAATATTCTTGTTAACAAAAATTAGTAACAGTGATTTTTTTAAAATTTTAAACATGTTTTGAGCGGTCATATAACAAGCCTAAGCCTGTGCGTCATCTCACCACTGTGCGAAATTTATGACCTATTATTCATACATTCGAACGCAATAGACTAATAAATTAAAATATACATATATTCAAGTGCTATCACTAATGTCAATAATGTTAAAAGTTTACCAACTGGAGAGTGCACAGAACAGCGACTCGCGATGATATCATCACAAGTTTTTTGGAATAAGTTTATTGGGCCACATATACTGAGTATTGGTAGTTTCATCCGAAACTTGAGTACACAAACTGGTGACAGTATTTCCAAATCACATCTAATTCAAAGCTGTTAGAGGCACCAAAAATTAATACTTTGAAAACCCTAAGTGGGTTTTTAGTGGATATCAAAATTTATCGAAAGTACAGTGTTCGAGTGCTTTGGTTATTTATTGACATTATTAATCAATTTAAATATTATTAGTATAATTGCACATTTAAGCACATAATTAACACAATTATACTAATAATATTTTAATTGATTAATAATGTCAATAAATAACCAAAGCACTCGAACACTGCACTTTCGATAAATTTTGATTTCCATTAATAACCCACTTAGGGTTTTCAAAGTATTGATAATATTACAATTAATAATAATTATACAAAGTCATAATATTGTTTGAACGAATAAGAAAATGTATTCTGTCTCTATCTATACATATAGTATTTAAGCAAACAGCCTATCTGAATAGTCTTGATAATGGTTTTTCAACCGAAATAGCTATCGATAAACTTTTTATAAAACCTGTAGCTAGACTAGTAAAAACGCCACAAAGTAGATGCCTATCGAAAAATGCTAGATTTGGCAATACAAACGTCAAATTAGCAACGCTGGAGATATCCCAATATATGGAAAGGCAGTTAGCAATCAGCATTGCAAGAGATTGAAAAAAATAATTGCCCTATCAACATTACTGATCAAATACCAAAGAATTTTGACAGTAAATAGAAGTAACCTTAAACGTTATTTTTGACATGACATTTGAAATTATTTAGCACACGCATGAGGCATATTGAAATTGGCATTTCAATTTTGTTACTCACAATGGCTGCGAATTTTTTAAATGTTCATTGTGATTACTTACTCGAGTGCAGTTATAAATAGGTTTATGTAAGTACACAACTTTTATAAGATTTTTCAACCGAATAATAATGTCCAATTATTATAATAATATTTCAATTCTAATGGATTTAAGTTGTGTACTATTCCAATACACATACACAACATAATACACGCAGTGGCGAAGACTCCATACTAGGCGATTATTTAAAGCCTACCTTCTTAATAAAATATTTTTTAATTGTTTATTGACATATTTATATAATCACTTCATTATTTTATATTCTATAAAAATAATTTATTATTAACGAGAGATGTCATATATGTAGGAATGTATTACACAGATTACAAAACAATCTGCAAAGGTTAAAAAAATATACCAGAGCGCACCATCCGTCTTGACGTAAAGAAAGGTCGGATTATGTGTGAAATAATTCTGATTTTTTTTTCATATGGACGCCACGCAACCTTCGCTAGTCTGTCGAATTGTATGAAATAAGGTAAGTTCCTATCGCAAAGCCTAAAACATTCGCGCATAATATTGTTGTCATGACTGCACTTTGTTCAAAATAATTAATAATTAGATTAGAATTAATAATTTTAAAAAAATATTTTATATGGCTTTTAATCAAATATTAATAAATATAGATTGTTTTTTAAAAATAAAAAGAGATTTTAACTTATGATTTTTGATGGGTATAAATGTTTTGAAAAATACGTCATTTAAACACATCGCTCAACTTTATGTCGTCGGTGAGTTTTTTAAGTTTCGTTAAATTAGTATGTCGTTGTCATTAGTGTGTACCTAATATCGTATTATCTTCTTATTATATCTGACATGAGTGCTCTTTTTATCAGATCTCCACCTCTTTTCAAAAGTCACCCTTAGCCACTGAATACACGTATATACATCCACATAAATGTTTTATATTAATGGCATTGCACCATAAGTCTCGCATGTAAACAATCATTTTATATGATTTAGTAATGGGCTATTAGGAATGGTAAGCTGATCATTCAGGATAGGTAGGCTCTGTAACTGTGATCTATTTATCTTTAATATTTTCTTGGAAGAATAATTATATTTGTTGTCATTGTGTCCATCCAATGCCACCGAGGTACACGGTGAAAGAACTGAAGAGTAGCTCTTGGATAAATGGTTGGAAATCCGTCTTTAATAATTAGCAATTCAAGGATATTCATAGATAGCTCAATGAAATCTACATCTAATTAACATTCGTACAGTGAATATCACTGTTGCATTACGAGAAATTTAAACGCCGATAGGGTAATTTTATCTGCACTTAAATAAATTAAAAAAAAACTAATATGTTACTCAATGATACTTTGTAAACAACATTGCCAGTATACTTGCCAACAATGAATACAAATAATCTAATTACTCAATTACAATAGAATACTGGCACAAGTAATGATTTCACATGCAGTTCCAATAAGAAGTAACATTGAGAATAATTGTCTTGTCGATTGCTATTTAATAGTCTTTTTTTATAGAACAATTATATTATATACTTAGTAATAACACTTAATAATGAAATATGTTCATTGAAATAGATTAACTCTAATCAATAACAATCAATGATCTAGTAAGTAATAATATATATTATATATGTTACATCGAATGTGTGAAATTGCGTATTACACGAAATCGGCAATATTTTGCCTCATTCATGAATAAGCCAACTGGCTTGGATTATTCATGAATTAGGCAATTTATCTGCCGAGTGCGTGAATTTGGCAGGGTATGGAATTCTTAAACTGTCAACATGACAGTAGAAAAAGTAAATTAAAATGGATAAGTACTAAAAAACAAATTAGGATTTTACAATGGAATGCCAGAAGTATGAAGCAAAAAAAGAATGATATAGAACTTTACTCAATAAGACGAAAAATAACAATAGCATTAATCTCAGAGACTTGGCTGAGGTCTGAATTAGACTATCTGAAATTCAATGATTACTCGATGTATCGAAAATACAGAGGGGATGGATACGGAGGAGAGCGATTCTGGTGCATAAAACACTGCGTCTAAAGAAGAAAGAAAGAAAGACGGAAGAGCTAGGCAAAATAATTATAAAGCTATTTAACAGAATAGGAGTGAGGACCTGATCGACGGATCCCCTTCTAGAAGAGAAGAGGCGATATGACAGCGAGTCGCAGTCAAAGCCTCGCTAAAATCACAAAAAAAAGTAAATTTAATACGGATGGTCAGGTTAAATTAGGTTAGGTTTTTTAATTCTGAATTCAACTGAATGTCCATTTTGAGGTTAGCTAACAAGTCTCAACAAACTATCAAATCATACTGTCACAAACAAACAATCGACCATTGCCTGAGACCCAAGCACGCATCAAATCGCGAAAATACCTTTTAATAAAATTCTTCCATTATCATAATATTATAGTTCTAGATTTTTTTGGGCATAGTAAATAAATATGAATGTCATTGTAGTTATTGATTGGTATATTTTTATATAATCAATGACGTTTGACACATTTGGTTAGTTTGATTAGTTGCAAAAAACACCACCGGAGCGCGACCATCTATTTTGACCAATGCATGAGCATTTGACACATTTGGTTTAGTTGCAAAAAATACCACCGTAGCGCTACTATCTAATTTGTCCAATGCATGAACTAGGCAGAAAAATTACTGCCGAATTCACGCACTTGGCATATTATTTGCCGAATTCATGAATAAGGCGACGGGCTTGCATTTTTCATGATTTAGGCAAAATTTTGCCCATTTCATGTTATACTCAATTTCGCACATTCGGCGTAACATATATAAGTATAATACCTTGTAATTATAAACATAATATATCAAAATTAGACATTATAGAAAATATGCCCAATGCATGAACTAAGCAGAAAAATAACTGCCGAATTCACGCACTCGGCAGATATTTTGCCTAATTCAAGATGAAAGCAACGGGCTTGCATTTTTCGTGAAATAGGCTAAATTTTTCCGATTTTATGTAATAAGCAAGTTCACACATTCGGCGTAACATATACAGTAAATCAGGGATTCCTAAATGATTTTTAATCTGGAGCACATTAATTATAATAAAAAAGGAAGAGGCAGGCGGAATTTTTCCAATATTCTACGCAGGGAACTGAAATACCTAACGGGGAGAAGCAGGCAACCGATCTCGAGTAAGGAAGAATACGGAATAAATTTAAACAGGTGTCAAGAATACGTGATACGTCTAATACTGACAACTGCTCTCGGTTTATGCATTGATACTCATTTAATATTGTTGTATTACACACACTATTACACGTATATTATGCGTGGTTCATTTTAGTACGAAACTCACACATTCAAAACCCTGCGTCAAAATTTACTGTATTGGTATATAGCCTATCGGAATCATATTTATTATCTATTCTGTGATTAGACGTATCGGGTTAGAAGCAAAAGGATCACTCATTGAAATTTAATGTTCAAATTAGACCAAATAACTTTATTATTGTTAATTTAAATAATGTCCAAAGTAGCTCTGTACACTCTATTAGTATAATATAATACTATAACTGTAAATAAAAACCCCTAAAACTGTGTCATAATTTTTATGCGTATACCTCAACCTATAAGTAGTATAAGTGATGGAGAGAAGCTGTTTTGACTTACACACATGATGATTTCAGCATAACATCATTTAATAGTTCAATATGATAGCAATACTAATATGATCATTAGATGGTGTGCAAACATATTTTATGTGAATGAAAACAAAAATGGTAAATAAATGAATTTGCGCCGCAGACGACTTTTTATTTTCTGATTTTCAAAAAACTTTATTATCACGAATGCCAAGATTTAGGACGAAAAAATTAAATATCTATATTGGATGGTGCAGTTTCCGTATAATGTACATAAAGAGTTAATGTATTGAGGCTTTGATCGTAATCAATAATTTCCCACGTAGTTGCACCTAGTTGTGAACATACTTGAAGAAGCCGGTCGTGATCAATAGTGTAAACGGTAAATTTAAAAGACTGTAATTAATAACACTCGCATGAGAAACCTATCACATCGCGACATTAGGAATGCGACAGGATCTACAAAAGTTCATTGGTATCGTCAATCCATTCACCTGAGTCTAGGGACGACTATAGGGATTCAAGGAACTAGAAACAATATGCAAGTGCTTTACCTTCGGCGTATATTAGTAACAAAGTTTAATTGTCGAGTGTGGAGAGATATATGATTAATTGAAACATGCATTGGATAAGTTATTTTAAAAAACAGTCACGCCGATGTATATGGTCACGCCTGTATGAATTAAAGTTTGTCACGTAATGGAAACTCGCGTTCAATATTTGAGGACAGTCGGCGCGCTTTGTGTTCCTTAGTTTTATAGCCTAAAGACCCTAAAATAATAAAACGAACCCTGCTACCAAAACTGCCAAGTCCCACTTCAACGCTTCAGAAATCTCCATGCCACCCCTATCAAAAACTAATTCTGAAAAAAATGTATTGCTTCATATAAAAAAATGCACATAGGCAATAATATTTTTAATTTAACTTTCTTATGAAAATATGTACTTATATTACTTTTTGCCCCTTTTGCCCCCCCCCCCCCCCCCCCAAAACATTCAAATTGCCCCCCGGTGGGGTGTACGCCCAACGTTAGGAATCACTGGTCTATGACGAATCGCTTGACGAAAAATGTCAAATGCCAAACAATAATAATACGTCATCACTATCAATTTAGTTAGATATTTAAGAAAATTTCGGAAGATTTATAGGTCCAGCATTTTATAACCGGTCCGTCATTAAGTCATACAAAACTCGGCTTCGAAATTTTAGAAAAAGCGGAAACCCATGTCATTGTGAAGACTGAATAAAATAAAATCTAAAACATCTGAATAAACTTGCATCGAATCGCTAAATTCTGACACATACCCACACCACCGTTAATTTAACATAATGTTAATATAAATTAAGAAATGTCTATTGTCATCTATCAATAGTTTGTTGCGGACACGCCGTTGGGAACTGTTGCACTATGTATCTACCTACTAACACGTTCACTGTGCAAAACATAAGACATTAATAATAGGTATCTTTGGCAAATGTCAATGTTCATTATTATAATTTCATTATGTATCAGGTTGTTTTGTTATAAATCAGAAGTGTCTAATTATAAGATAATTTGTGGTTTTCATATTTTTACTTGGAAGCTGCAGAATTGCGGGTAAACTGCGGTTTTTCTGGATTATTTATTGATCAAGGACTACATACAGATAAGGAGGCAAACAACTGCAATTGTTATCGTTATTAAACATTAACAAACTAGCAAATAATACTAGGTAGCATATCTTCTCCCTATCTCAGTCTATATCATACGTTTACGTATATATTCTGTCTAACTGTCTTTGTTCGAGTGTTTCAGATTCAATTATTCGTCTGTTAGCTGCTGCATCAGCCTAGCGGAGATTTTATAGTGTCCTTACTTTACCGAGCACGCCATCGCTGAATTCGTCCATTTGTCAAACGACGTCGCTTAGCTGATTGTTCTACCTCATCAATAATGTTTCTATTTTTTGATTGAATGTGTTTATTTCCTAATGTTGCGGTAGGTTACAACAAACTACCCCTATTATAATTACCTACACTTAAATCTATTGGATAACACACTAATCACTCGATATGAGAGCATCATTTTTATTTCTTTTCACGACCCAATTAAAATAAATGATTCATCCGATTTTCAAAATTTAGAATTTGCGTTTATGTTTAATATGTCTTCTCCCTGTCTCGCTATCTCTTACACATTGTTATGTAATGAGTTCTTTCGTGCGTTACAGATAATTTAATACATATAATATAAGGTAATATTAATAGATTCATTGTTAAAATTAAAAATAATTACAAGATAAAAAGAACTTTATATAAACCACGTTTTTAAATTTTCTGTTGAATCATATAAACTTGACAATTCTATGTATTAATAATTTAGGACAAATAAGCCAATTGTCAACAAATCATTTTTTGCTATTTTGCAACAAACAAACAAATATAGAATATTGAAATATCATTTTGATTTCCATAGTAACGCACGTTTAGTTTCTAGGACCACCCCCTAAGCAACCAATAATAGTGGATTGGATATACGGATTTCTTCCAAAATAACTTTTCATACAAAACAGAATTAAATGAAAATGAATTCAATTCTACTTAAAGATGGCTAAAAGTATTAAAAGAATGCATTGGCATCGTGTTCTGATATATTCTAAAAGTTTCAAATGTCTAGCTAGTCGGGAAGTTAGTTTAAAATCGATTGCAAGATTTGTACTGGATAAACAACCACCGGACAAACCAGAATACGAGCTAAGAAAAACGTGGTAATAATAAAATTATTTGTCTATATTTGAAAATTACTTTGAGTGACTGCTGTTTATTTAAAAAATGGAAAGAAGTCTTTTTGTTTCTAAACTATTCGATTAATATATTACACATTAGATATAATGTCAGAAAAAGGTTATTGACCATACTTGCCTTTTCCTTTAGTGATATCTCGTGAAATATAAACCGGGTAAGCCGGCTCGCACATCTAAACTCATCTCATCGTCAATACAGCCATAAATCAAGCTTTGTAGAAATATCGCATTCGTGTTGCATAGTCGACCGCGCCTAACGCCAGTGACTTTCGCAACACATCGAAACGTCAAAGTCGTCAACAAAAATTAATCATCATTGCACAAAGATGCCATCAAATGACGATACAGCGATTATTATAAACCGCATAAATCTTTTGGACTAGTCTCACCTGATATAATCATATGCACGGATATTTTTCAATCTCTTGGGACGAAGTAAATATTGGTGCGTTCGTCAGTCATTTTGAACGCAGGTAGGTAGGAAATACGCCGACCGATTAGTTTGACGCATATGCGTAACTGGAACACGGAGGACCAATGACATTAATATGGACGAAGCATCTAGAAAATAAAATGACACTCACTTTGTGTCGGGTCTGCCGGATGGCGAAATTCATATTTTAATATCGGTATCCTACGCTCAAATGAACATTCTGCTTGCAAGCGGTCTCGCGACACCGCTGGGTCTGCCCATACAAAATTTCTGACTGTCAGGTTTCGACTCCACCGTTATTATTGTGTTACAAAATGCCAATGTGCCAAGTTAAAAATTGTAAAAAAATCTACTAAACACTCCAAGAAAGATGGGATATCACTTTGCATGTGTTAGTATTATTTATTATTTATAAAATGCCATTTTAAGATATTGATGAATGTTTATTCAATGCAATTGAATGACAGGAGCCATTGGACAGTCAGTCGCCTGTGATTCGCTGCGCTCACTTGCGTCTAATCTCCGAGAAGTCGTAAGTAACCGAGAATCTGTTTCTAACGCAATGAGTCATGACACTAATACGCCATTACAATAAAGGTCATATTACTATAAATTCTCGAAGCTTGTATCGCATAATGGAAACGGATACGTCAATGGTCACGTGACATCTACCTATACATCTGTGAATGACTTTCATGCACATTTTCTCGTGCGCGCCGGGTATGAAGTGAGTCGTCCATTTAATATGTCATTGCGGAGGACAAACGACATGCGGCGCGAGTCGCGTGAAATGTGATTTTATCGACACCAGCGGGTCTATTCTTAACAGTTATCACTTTAGCGCGTTTATATTATTTTCACTAGTCCAAATTAACACGGAAGGCATTCCATACGTAAGACGGTTATCGACTGCTATCTACAATAATTGGTAAATTCATATTACGGCGAAAATTTAGGTTTGTAGACATGTCGGTCAAACTCGGGAATGTTGTATTGACACGTCAGACATATTAAGATAATGACATACACTTAATTTTCTAATTAATTTTAATTAATAATTAGGAGTAGTGCCTCCCAGCCGCTCGATCTGATCCTGGTAGTCAATGTACCACCGGTTAGATGATTACGACCCTCGACAAAGCAGAACAATATTTAATATATGTAGAAGTCCCGCAGTTTGCTCTGACAAGTCCCACCACTTCTCAGGGTGAACTGTGGAAGAGATAAGTCGGTCACAGACCATGTACATATAGGTAATAAGATAAAAGGATTAAATTTTGACTAAATATCATATGCTTAGGTAAAGGGTTAATTAAGATAGATTAGATATAAAATATGATTTGGTTGTAAGATAATTGGTAATGTATAATTGTAATATAATGGTTAATGAAATGTAATATGCAATGGGTTAGCGAAATAATAAAGTGGGACATATGGACGGGCGTAATAGTATATGGTAATTAATGTAATTTAAGTAATATTAATATTAATCATATTATGTACATCGATATCACTATATGTTTGGTTGATAGACTGACATCCGTCAACCTTATATAAATGTGTAGCATATGGCGGTATCGGTTTGAATGGGTAAGAAATACGACCACCCCTAACGGATAAAAAGGCAAGGTTCTAAAATCCGATCTTCAGTCTGTCTTGTGGATTCCGGGGGTCGCTTCGGCGACGCTTTGTTGCCCCGGGACCCACGCGATCTCGTCTGCATAACTAATTAGAAATAATTAAGTCAATGTTAAATAATTAGTTAATAATAATCAAGTTAATTTTAAAATAATTAATTAATAATATTCGAATTAATTTTTAATTAACCAGTAATAAATGTGGTTATTTTTGTGGACTTCGAGATATAAATAAATCGGACGTTTTCAAATTTTTTTTTTTAATTTCGAGATTTAAATAAATGACTTTTCATAATTTACTTGTGAATTTCGGATGCGAACAATTCAGACCTTTTCCTTTTGGATAATTGTGGCTTGTAGACGTTAAATAATTTCGACATTCGACTTATTGTGATTGTTTAACGAGAATCTAATTACATATAAACATTATTTCACTGACATTTGATTATAAACTTTTGAATAAAGGGTGACCATAAGTTAAATTGTGTAACAACATTGATAATATACCAGTTATGAAGTGTAACCAGTGTTTTTCTTGAGTTATCGACTTTCTTTCTCTACCGTAACTTCTTGGTTACTCCACGTCTATGAGATTCCTGCCTGTTCCTCCACATTAATGAACCTCCACTTCCAAGTGCCTGAGCTAGTCAGGAAGTCGGAGGCCTTCAATAACCTACAATTTTATTACTCATGCCATTGCGATTGCAGCACAGAATGTAATTGCAGTAAAACAAATATTATGTTACTACTAGCTGCTACTAGCCACTCGACATTTGACGTCTTGCGAGAAACTATAAAATAAGACGACGGCCGTGACGTAATCATATTTCAAAACAGTCGGACCTTGCATCTCAATTGTCATTATGTAAAATTTACGTACTTCTCGCTCTACAAGTCAACACAGTCGATAGAGGGACTATTTTTGACAGTTCAGATTAATTAAACGCCTGAATACGTAAAGTGATATCTATATTTATCACAATTAGCTCTTTTTGGATGTTAAGTGACATGTTAGAATAGGCCTACAGATATTTTTTTGGAAATAAAATATTTCATTCCAGCAGTATGCAGAGATCCATTAGCTGGCTCTCACATCTAAACTCGCGTCGTCTGCAACGTGTCGAGCCCCGAATATTGGTCGAATGCGACTGTTAAGTTTGAAAAAAATATTTAGTGCTGCTATCAACAAATCGCAGGTTTCTCGGGCTGCGAGTCGAAGACGCCAGAACGCATACGAACACCTACGAATTGGTCATTCCTATACCGGCTCGCCGATCGCCGCATCCAAATATCTATACGTTTCGAGAGGTTACGTGCGACTGTCGCTAGGTAGATGTGCGCGGTCTTAATATGCAACACCGGATTGACGTTTCTAGAAGGTTCGATTTATGGCGGCAGACGAGGCGAGTTCAGGTGTCAACAAAGTCGCATCGACACATTCGACGTTTTACAGTTGCGAAGAGTTTAAATGTGCGAGGAGGCTAAGCGCAGCTTAATATCGACGAATTATGAAGAGAGGTTATTCTTATTACTATAGCGACAATAATTGCACAAACCATATAAAATTACAACACGCCAATATCCGTCTAGTTTCAAAAAACGCGCCAAAATCGAAACAAAAAAAATGTATAATGTCGACATGTTATCACAATATAAGACGTTATAATTTATTATTAATAGTATTATAAACAAATATTTTATTTACACCTGAAATGGATGGATGTTGAAAGGATTACACCACGAATCGTGTATTTCAATGATAACTCATCCGGCGGATATGTGCAGGGGCGCTGCGGCTTTCCGCGCGATGTGTCCCGCATACGCGCAATTAAATTAAGAGGCCAGTCGAATATTATTGGCAATCATCGCGAATCTGAATATCAATATTAGTTATAAATAGGTTATTATAACACAAAGGACACCGCAATTCAATACAAACATTCACAAAATGAAAGTAAAATTTATCAACACGGTTGTCTCTTGTGAATTATTACACAATTAAAAATTTTAATTAACCTCTCGATGCTGTTAATATTTTTATTGATTTCTATGCATTCGTACTAATAAATTTTAGTCATATTTTATTCTAGCAATGAAGAATTTTAAGATTCTAACATTTCATTAATTAAAATGTCATAAATACAAGGTGGATTCTTTATAAATCTATAGCAGGGTTGGAGAACTTTTTGTGCTTACTTGCCAAAATATTCACAATAAGTGGCGTGCCAATGGCTATTCAGCATCATCATCATCATCAGCCTGAATCTGCTCCACCGCTGGATGAAGGCCTCTTCAAGCTGTTTTCACTTGTGCGGTGCGTTTCCACGTACTTCCGCATAACTTTATCATTTCATCGATCCAGCGGCCTCTAGGTCTACCTTCCGGACGTTTTGTACCTCTTGGATACCACGGGATGACTAAATTTGTCCAACGATTGTCTCTTCTTCGAGCTATGTGTCCAGCCCATCTCCATTTGAGGCTTTTAATTGACTCTATCACATCGCAAACTTTTGTCTGCTTCCTTATCCACTTATCCGATAATATTATAGGTAAATTTTAAAATAGGCACCACATTTTTGTGCTCATTACAAGTATTAATTAATTGATTATTATAAGTTTCCCCCCCCCGACCATTTCTGATCCTAATAATCGGTCATATGAGCCTCGGACAGCGTGGAGGTTTATATGCACGCATTTTGTTTTTACGAGAAACGGATGTCAGCCACTTGCTCAACCTATTACATACTCTGACGCATACACAAATTGAAAAACGATATGTGTACTTGCCAGACCCAGGATTCGAACCTGGAACCCACGACGCTATAGACCGACGCTTAAGCCGCGCGGCCATCGTGGGTGTACAATTATAATTTTACGGAAATATATTATTATTTGTTATTTCAGCGCCGCCGTCTCCATAAAGTGTTTACCGGGTTTACGGTCCGTCGCATTTACCAATATGCTACGCACAGGAGATGTAGGGTTCGATTCCCGGCCGGGGTGGCTTACTTTTTTCAAAAAAAGATTTTTTCTATTGGTGATAATATATTTTCTCAGAAAGTGTTTTTCAAAATTATGTATGTTATATATTTTTTTATTTTCTTCCTGCCGTCTCCATAAAGTGATTTAAAAACAATTTTAAATGCGATATTTAATGACATATTGGTGAAATTGCCGCGCGTGCCATAGGTACGCCACCGCTGCCACATAGCCCTAGTTATCGTACACTGTTTCAAGGATGGGTTTGCAGTCTGAAACAACCGTCAATATAATAACTCTAACATCATAGAATAAATTAAGGAAAAACTTTAGTTTTAATACATAGATACTTTATATATATATACATATTTTTCTTGAATCAATTGTAACGCATTAGAGTAAACATATGACGAGACAGGCAGAAGGCCCATTAAACATATAAAGCAAATTCTAAATTTGAAAATTTAAAATAAATGAATTGTTTTTTTTCAATCGGGTCAAGAATAAAAACAAATGACACTCATAATAGAAAGACAGATGCAGAGAAGTGCTATTTTATTATACCTACGATCTTATAATTTAATTAGTGACAGATTGACGGAAAGGTATAAAATGTCGGATTGTCGGATACGAAAGACGTTTTTCAAAATGATAATATATCCCCGATAATGTCCATTTCTATAAATGTATACTCGATTCAAATAGAAAAGATTTTAGGAGTGGATAAATAAAAGTGAAAGTGAACAGCAAAGTGGCGTTTAGATAAAAAAAAATAGTTTGTTATTGAATGCACAAGAAATAGAAATATTATGGATAAGTGTCAGAGTGGAAAGTTCAGCAAAGTCAGGCTTATACAGGAGTGCATAGACAAATAATTTAGTCATACACGTAAACGCACACGTATAAGAAAGAAGGAGATAGGAAGAAACGCATGAACATGTTGACAGGTGGTAATATTTTCCAGTTCTAATATACTTTACTTTGTCGTCGGGACCTTATCTGATGATCGTCACGCGGATGATTTGGTCGTCTGACAACATACTTTAAGGCTTAGCTCCATCCATATCGGCATTCAGCTGCAAACAGGCCATGTTTCAATGGAAATTTCGAACCATCGATCTGACCAAATATCAGGCGTTTTATCAGACTCCTACCCTGCAGGCTATATAATTTTAAAAAAAAAGGATAGTCCAGCGAAGGCAAGTCGAGGAATCTGTATCGAATCTGTAGTCAACTGTTTATAGAATCCTTGCTACGTTTTGCCGTCCACGAACCTCCAACACCACATACATTCTAGCCATTTCCTTTATCTGTCCTTTATCGTGCAAGACAGATGATCTTACTAAACGAATTTGTTCATCCATTTTTGCACCCAGCAGTGTATCAACCCTGGCTAATGACAATGCAATGTATGATATGTGTAAGTGCGTGTCCATAAACTTGTACGTACGTAGGAACGTGACATGTATTGGAAATATAATATTATGGCAGTGTATTAAAGACCGTCCAACCTCTTCGCGTCGTATTTCTTTCGACCATGTCCGATCCTAATAGGATCATATGGGCCTCCACAGAGTGTAGGTTTATATTAACAGATTTTATTTTTACGAGAAATGGATGTCAGCCACTTGCTCAACCTATTAGGTCCATACTCTGACTCATACAGAAATTGAAAAACAATAAGTGTAGGTACTTGCCAGACCCAGGATTCGAACCTGGGACCGTCGACACTATAGGCCGGCGCTTAAGCCACGCGGCCATCGAGGGTCGTATAGTACTTACAAAAAATTCATGTTTAAATAAAACACGATTCTTGTCGGTTTACACCTAGGGGCGGCAGGTTATATAAAAGAATGGTGAAGCAGGCAAGTATGGGGAAAAAGTATGGTGAGGCAGGTTGGTAATCCATTTGCGGCTAGATTTCCACATTAACATTAGATATATCATATGATTACGTTATAATGACCAAAGTAAATCCTCTGTGATGCCCTGCATCTTTTTTATCGGGTCGCTATTTCTCGTAAGTTGTCGGCTATTGTTGGCCTGCTTCATTTAGTTGTATGAGAAAGCCGATTACTTGCCCCTCTTTATATTTAATACCTCTATGGTTTACACTTTAGAGAGATCCAGTGGCAAACAAATTTTGAAAATAGCCGATATACTGGATTATTTGTAAGGTTGCGTTATGTTAGGTTAGGTTTTCATTCTTGAATTCATGAATTTTGTCAAAATAAACTATGGAAATTGAATTAATGTTCATATTGAATCTAATAAAATTGGAGACCGTATGGTATACGGTTATCTCTTTCCGATAAGAAAGCTCACGGTGAAATGTTGTACGTACAATTTACATGTAACCGAGTAAGTGACGCATATATTATTACACAATACACTTTCAAGGATAACAGGTAAACACGTGTCTTAAAAAGAATTTCATATTTTTTTATGTTCTAAATTAAATTATAATTATTCCTACAAATAGCTAAAGCCTGTTCTGTAAAATCACAATGTTACAGAGCATGTTGTCAATTATTGAAGACTTCTGCGAAGGCTCTGGCCTCTGAGTACGTCAATCTCATTATGTTGGAACTTCGCGCGAGCAATAATTATGTAATTGTAGGTGCAATCATGCAGAATAATTATTATTGTTCACCCCGTGTTCACCGATTGACCGGTGACGTGACGCATCAAATTATGGTAAATTGGATGGAAATAAAAATATATATTCGATTATTAAGAAAAACATGACGTAAAACATTTTTTCGTAACTAATGATCCTCTAAAAACGCGACCGTTTAAGTAGTTATAATCAAACTTAGGCATTGTAAATATAGGGTAATAAAATACGAAATAGAAAATTAAAATAAAACGGGTCTAGGACGATTTGGCGCCGGGACCACTGGACGCCACGCAATTCGGAAATAAATAGACGTTAGGTACTTATAAGTACTTTAAAAAAAAATATTTAATAATATTATTTATATTTAAATGATTATATTATGATTTAATAGTTGGTGAGAATTTAAATATGCAGACGTAAATAATGATTTAATCGTG
Organism: Rhyacophila brunnea; assembly: GCF_057557595.1. Taxonomy (NCBI): domain Eukaryota; kingdom Metazoa; phylum Arthropoda; class Insecta; order Trichoptera; family Rhyacophilidae; genus Rhyacophila; species Rhyacophila brunnea. Next base: position 11,667,936 of record NW_028232893.1, on the reverse strand, counting down.
CATATGTTTAAGTTCCAACGAAAAAAGAGTTTTTATGTTATATAAAGCTTTAGACATGGTAATTCTCAATCCGCAATAAAAGAAACACTATGTTAAGAGTAAAATGAATTAAAACTACTACTTAACGTAGATAGAAACTGATTAAAATTCCTCGAGTACGTTCTGCATACGTGTCTACGACAGTGCGGCGTCCGATTGTCCTGGCGTCCAGTTGTCCTATTCCCAATAAAACGGTGTAAGGCATAAAGCCCATTGACGCAGCGAGTGGGGCGCTCGCGCAAAATTTCTACAAGTGGCGCGTAAATCGTCGAAAATACAACGTATTCAAATACGCCAGCGCACACTGGATTTGACGACGCCTTGTGCCCCGCCTGCCGCATGAGTCACCGTTTTTCGCTTCTCAGCGATACGATTTAACGAAAATACAACGGAGTCCATTCATTGAACACAGCAAGCAAAATCACGCTCCTCGAAGCGTCGTCGATAAGACGGGCGAGAAGCCATTATTAAGAACAGTGTACGCTTTGTTTAGTTATTGCGAATCCGATATTTAATTACAAGCCCCGAGAAATAATATAATATTTTTATTGCTTTGTTATGAGAGACGCTGTAATAATAATTATTTTGTGCTTCTTGGGCCCCTTATTACACAGGTGAAGGGTAATGCGCGGCAAGAGGCGTGTGATTATGGTTATGAATATACGCTTCTTACGCCGACTGCGCCCGCTCGTCCGTCTTGATGGGCTTTATGCCTAAGATATCAATGTTATATTTGTGCACCATCTTGTCGGATGGAACCACATATCGTCCAAATCAAAATCATCTAATTCATGCCAGAAAAAATCTGTACTTAATCATGTTTCTTTAGCGTTTGACCTATCACAGTAATAATTGCATTGCCATTTTCGTTTTAAAAAATAAATACTGCCCAATTACACCTCCAGACCAGAAACCAAACCAATTTTTAATTTTTGTGGATGTAAATGTTTTTCAAGAATAAGCATGTGGGTTTTCTTTACTCCAAATGAAACAATCGCGATTATTTATGAATTCATTTAACCAAAAATTTGCTTCATCGTTGAAGATGATTTTTTCATAAAATAATTAATGGGTCTGTTTCAAATTGCTCTTAAGCCCGATCAACAGAATTTCGACACATCAAATAAATGGTCTTTCGGTTTAAGTTCTTGTATTATCTGTATTTTATGGGCATTGAAAGCAAATCTCTAAGAATATTATTCCTTGTAATAAGTCCAAAAACGACCTGTAAATTGATTGTTCTGGATTTTCATCCACACTTTGATTAACCAAATCGATATTGTCAGCAGTTGACGCGGTTTAATTTGCGGCGTCTTATTGCGGACGTGAAGATCTCTTCACACAGTTTTGTATGTCTTTTAGTGTAGTGTTGTTTTAGCTTTATTTTTATATTATATATACTTAACATTATATTTATTTATTTGTATGTTACTTATCCGTGCTTTTTTCTCCCATTGAAGTTCTTATTAAATAAAGTCAACTCAGTAAAGTCAGTCAAACCTCATTTCTTTTATTTTGTTAACTGTCAATTCATGGTGGAACTGCATTGTATTGTTGTTTTTATTTTATAAAACGCAATTTTTTTGTAGTACTTATTCCGCTTTTAATCAAGAGATTAGGATCGGTTTCGTCCGCCTCAGAGGGACATTTTCAACATGTCTACAAAAAAAAAATTGCGTTTTATTAAATAAAAACAACAAGTCAAACCTCACTTGAGAGCGTGGTGACCTCATTCTTGGGTATCTGCTCCTGATACAATATCATACGTATGTCGATGCTTCACACTAAACGTAGGACCTCGTGATACGCTTGAATTAGACCGAGTGTGGTTGCTTTAGAGGGGTCAATTTTTGTGTTGCAGGATGAAGGCTTCCCCTAAATCCCTTCACTATTCTTGGTTCTTCACTGCCACGTATATCCACCGAACTTTATGTGCTCTATCCAGAGGGTGTTAGGGCGTCCCTGTTTCCCTTGAATTAATCCAACGGTTATCCAATTCATTTCATTGGCGATCTCTATCACATTGCGTACTCTTGTCTGCCGCGTTGTCCGTTGATATTTATTATATTTTGTGGACTTTCCGCGTTACGCCCAACATTCACTTTCCCATACATCGTTGCGCTTCTTGAAATTTTTCCATGTCTCATACATTAAGGGCTCATGTTTCAAATGTATACTTGTGGGCAACAAACAATGGTTGAACACTTTACACCTAGAGCACAATGAGTCACCTTTGAAGATACTATTCAGGCTCCCAGTAGATATACCGGATACAAAATCATATGTATTTAATTGCAACATTAGATGTAATCAGTTTGAGTATGTTTTGTTGATTAAGTAGTAATTTTTTATCGTTTCTTCAGAACAGGGATCGCGAACGCAGCATCTAGTGCGGCCTATGAGGATATTTCATGTGTTTTGACTAGTCGTATCATTTGACAGGAAAAACTACAGATTTTATTCAAATGTTTTTGAAGTTATACTTCTTTTGGCGCGTTTGGGAAATCAGATCAGAGTGTTTTTTTGTGGGCTATTTGCAACTCCTTACGTAAACAAACTATTAAACGTCAGAGTGGCAGTTGGTAGTTTAGAAATAAAAACAACGAGAAACCATTATATTTTGTAATATAAGTTAAAGTGTAAAGAAATAAACCAACTGCGTTCCAATAAGCGGTCCTTTTTCTTGAGTGTGTAATTTAACAAGATAATTAAGAGCTAGTCAAAGAATCTAGTTTATCACAAGTTTTTTTTTGTTACGCCAAAGAAGTATAACTTCTAACGCGCGTACATAAGTACATACACCGATTTTTTTCTTAAAATACTGTAAATTTTTAAATAAAATTCTCTAATTTAAAAATATTTTTCATTTAAATTTCTCCTAATATACCTACACTTAAACTTAACTTAATTGAAGAAAAATATAATTATATAATGACATAATATGCATATGGCTATTTTCATATATTGCGATCTCCATGGGGAAAGGGTTTTAGATTTCAGGCTTTGAGACCACATGTATGATTTTTTGTGTAAGACCTGACCTATCATGCAAAAATCACTTTTCGCGTGCAAGAAATAATCGGCAGGTAAGTTTGCGCCCTCCATGGGGAAAAGGTTGCCAATCTCTAGATAGACTTAGTGACTAGATGTATGTTTTTTTTGCGTTTCTGACCTATCATGCAAAAATGATTTTCTGCGTGTAAAATATAATCGGCAGGTAGGTACTTACCTGCTCTATCTCAAGGTAAGTAAATAATTATTTTTTTGAGTAGATATTTGAGTATCCGCAATAATTACCCACTGTTCCGTAATAATTGGAATTAAGAAAAGCTTTTCTTTACATTTTAGAATAATCTGATTATTTTGATAGTAATATTTCGTATTTTATCAACACTAAACAATCGTAGAACGTATTAACAGATACATTTTGGTACGGATTATAAAGTCTTTTTTTTATATAATTATCTGATGCAGTAGTTCATAAACTAAACAACACATTCAAACGGTCCCACGAAGGGCTTTGACGCACAGGGAGGTCGGTGGAATAGTGAGTTTTACCCGCACTGTAGTTCAAAAATCACAGCACTTAATAAGTGATATAATATACGATATTATTATAATTTACTTACCTACTTAATTTCTACTGTCCTTCCCTTGTATTCCAGTAGTTTTATTGCGTATTTTGAAGTGTTATATTTATAGATTAATTTTTAACTCAATATTATACGGTTATATATTTAGGATTCAACAGCTCACGATAATCTCTATTTCTAATACGACTAACCGTAGAGGTAAAAATTCCAGACAGACATGCCAAAATCTATCCCGCGATCGACGTCTTTACGAATTGCCTGGGCTTATAGTATTGATACTGAAAATGAAAGTTGTCGGTAAAAAAAAACAATTATTAACATAAAAATAAAAAAAATGTTCAACTAAGTTTAACTTTTAGAAAATAATAATATATTACCGACACAAAATAGACACATGGGAGGTGTTTTATTAGACGCCTAATTCTAAGGTCGGAAGTATCGTTTTACAAAAAAGAAGTATATTTCACTGTTAGGCTCCCACAGCAAACCCAAATCCGTCAAACCGTCATGGCTCATATGCCGCTCGTGATGATTGGTAACATGGATACCCACCTCCGCGTTAAATATTCAGGATCGTTAGTGGGACGGGTGCCTGAGCTGGCTATTATGATGATGCAGTAGAGAGCAGATTCAATAATCAGAATTTTCTTGCGGGGAACGATATACATTTTACGACGGAAGATATACATTATAAACCAGACGTGGGCAAATGCGGCTCTTCGTTGGGTAAAGTGCGGCTCCCAATATATCTTGATGAAAATATAGGTAGGTACATATTTTCTTTCCGCATTATACATGTATTTTTGAGTTTTCTTTTCTAAATGTTGTAAGTGACAAGATGCGCGTATATGTATTTAATTTAATACTATGTGAGAACTTGAATATGGTGTGGCTCTTTATATGTATGAAAATCCAGAACGTGGCTCTCGTTGACTTAATGTATGCCCATTCCTGTTATAAATAAAGACCCTCCAAGCCAAACCGCCCCCACACAAATTGTTTATGCCTGGAAATATCTCAGGAGCAGTTTGCCATGACTGCAGTCACCGCACACTCAAGTATAATTTGACTGAGTTTACATATTATGTTAAGGGTATGTGCATAAGGGCGTAAATATCAAGGACACCAGATGAAAATGTATCATCCGACCATCTCCGATCCTAATAGGATCATATGGGCCTCCACAGAGTAGAGGTTTATATTAACAGTTTTTTTTTTTTTTACGAGAAATGGATGTCAGCCACTTGCTCAACCTATTTGGTGCATACCCTGACTAACACACACAATGAAAAACAATATGTAAACTTGCCAGACCGAGGATTCGAACCTGGGACCCACGTAGTGATAGTACAACGCTTAAGCCGCGCGCCCACCGTGGGTGTATAAGATATCAATATAAAACAGCCGACCGATCTAAGTGACATCGTCACTTAGTGGTAAGACGCCGAATTTTTAATAACAAAATTGGACTTCGTGACGACCTGGTCGGTCGGCCTAGTGGGCCCAACAGCAGATCGGACCGACTTGAGTAACTTGTGCATATTCCTAACAGAAATGTCCGTCCACAGTACACCGATTGTAAATTTTAAAAATCAACACAATATGCCAGCATATCTATCAAACTAAATGCAGTCGGTAAATTTTATACGGCACAAGTTTTTGCCCTTTTTGCGAAAACCTTAAATTACCACCCAAAGATGGCCACGTTTACTTGTTTGTAAGTATTTTTGCATTTAAGCGTATTTAAGAATCATTTATGTTCGTGTATGTAGACAATGTATATTCTTCGGCGCACATTATATTATATATTATTATCTTGATCTGGAATAGGCACAAAATCTTCGCGGTCTGAAGGTTGGAGACCGCTCATACAGCCGAATTATAAGTAAAAACTGGTAGAGGTTATAATTATTTTTTTAACTAACCATCTCCTAGTTATATAATCATATTTTGACACTCACGATACGTGTATTGGTAGAAACAAAACACTTAGGAAGAATTGTTAAAAAAAAAAAAACATAAACACTGACATAGTGCAGGATCCCATAGACTTGTCGTATACATAATATGCGGAACACATTCTGACAATTGGAATAGGTTTTAGGGGTCACCAAGATATATAATGTCGATGTTGCCAGGCGATATTAGTGGTCAATTTTTTTTTATTGAGGTTTTAATTTTTTTTCTTATAACCCACCAAAAATTGTTCTGAGTTCTTCAATAAAACCAATACGGGATCAGGGATTGATTGAAAATGCAATAATTGTACCATGACATCGGCATGGTCGTAGAACGGTCCGTCCCGTTTAAAAAAATAAAAATAGCGGGTAGTGAAATGTGTTCAAAATTATCGATTCTTAGGACCCTTCTTGGCTTAAATTATTTTATTTAGTAGCATTTTTGTATATAATCACCTAAATTGGTTTCTTTACTATATCTATGCATATGACATTCGTTTTAGTATTATGGTTAATCCAGAAACAGTGTAGGTTGCATATATAGGTAGGTGAATAAATGAAATAACGATAACCACTGACCACACTAAGTACCTACATATTTATTAAAAAAAAAGAAACAACAAGTCAAGTGTTCAAACTCCTTTAAGTATCATGATCACAGTTTTTACAAACACTACTTACACATTTGCACAATGATATACATGTCAAAGCCGATTTCTTATAACTACGTGATAATGTACGGCAGTTAGAATTACATTTGCATGGTTTAATTAAATAATTTGGTAGAGGTTCATTCGTCATTTGTCTTGGATACGAATTATTTTCTCGTAACTCATAGTCAAGTTGTAGGACATCAAGAGGCTCAAATAGTGGAACATATGAGCTTTCCCGTAAATAAACTTATGCTGAAGGCTTTAAACAGTGTAAATACAATGAATCATATGTGCCTATCACTCTTGACAAATTTAAACTAAATTCAATATTTTGGGAAATAAATTTATGCCGAAGCTCATTCGCTATTGGTTTTTGTTTATATAATAAGTAAGTGCAAACTTTTTCCAGGTCTTGAAACTGCTGTGGTCTCCAATAAACCATTTCCTAAAGCTGAAAGTGCATCCTGAACAAAACTCGTTGACGAGATGGTTAAAGCTTGTTTCTTTGTACATATGCAGTCACTAGTGGTGTCGCAGCCGGTTAAACAATGTAATGCTGGTATAATATTACAAATATTTTCGCCAAGAGGTTCAGCTGCCAATTGGCATTCTAAAACATGGAATTTCTTCTGAGATCCCTCAAACCATAATCCATGGCAACCAATCGTTGCAAGCTTATTCCAGAAATGAATGCCTTAAATTAAAACATCTGTATTGGGACTGTGATAATCTCCAAATTTTGCATTTTTACAGCATGAAATATATGACAGAACATTCTAGACTCCAGAGTCTGCTTCTAAATGATTTTGATTTTAAATCAATGGCGTCAGTGAAAATTGATCCCTGCAATTTAAACCATTGTGTGGGGTCGTCAAATCCACCACAATGTACAGCTCACTTTTTCCGTTGATTTTTGCAAATGTGGGAGCATTTTTGCAAATACATTTAACAAGCTGTAATTTATTTTGAGGGCTCACAAAAAAATCTTTGCAATTAATCCACCACATACCTACTACATACACTAAGGGACAATCTCCAAGGCTTAGATATTATAAGCATTTACACTGTTTAAGGGCTGCAGCACAAGTTTATTTATGGAAAAGCTCATCTGATCCACTATTGAGCCTATTGATTTCCTACAACTTCTAACAATTATGAGAAAATAATTTGTATCCAAGACAAATGACGAATGAACCTCTGCCAAATTATTTGGTTAAACCATGCAAATGTAATTCTGACTGCCGTACATTATCACGTAGTTATAAGAAATCGGCTTTGACACGAATATCATTGTGCAAATGTGTAAGTATTGTTTGTAAAAACTGTGATCATGATACCTAAAGCAGTTTGAACACTTGACTTCTTGTTTCTTTTTTTTAATAAATGTGTAGGTACTTAGTGTGGTTAGTGGTTTTCGTTATTTCATTTATTCACCTACCTATATATGCAACCTACACTGTTTCTGGATTAACCATAATACTAAAACGAATGTCATATTATGCATAGATATAGTAAAGAAACCAATTTAGGTGATTATATACAAAAATGCTACTAAATAATATAATTTAAGCCAAGAAGGGTCCTAAGAATCGATAATTTTGAACACATTTCACTACCCGCTATTTTTATTTTTTCAAACGGGACGGACCGTTCTACGACCATGCCGATGGCATGGTACAATTATTGCATTTTCAATCAATCCCTGATCCCGTCTTGGTTTTATTGAAGAACTCAGAACAATTTTTGGTGGGTTATAAGAAAAAAAATTAAAACCTCAATAAAAAAAAATTGACCACTAATATCGCCTGGCAACATCGACATTATATATCTTGGTGACCCCTAAAACCTATTCCAATTGTCAGAATGCGTTCCGCATATTATGTATATGAAAAGTCTATGGGATCCTGCACTAACAGGCGTTTAAGATTTAAATGCATTGATTAAAAAGTCAACAAAAACCATACACATCCTACATTGCTAATTAAATTCGTATAAAAAGTTCAAGAAAAACATAACGAATTTTACCTACTAACAATTAAAAAAATGAAAAATGATTAGAATTATTTGTTTTTTTTTTGTTACCTACTGTGTATTGTTCCATTTTTTCCAAACGTTTCATATTGCTACAGAGACAGTGAGCCCAGGACGATTTGGCGCCGGCGACAGGATGCTAGGACAACTGCACGATGGACGTCTGGGCGGCACACAAGCGAATGGAATGCGGGAAGACATACACGTACATTAGCAGCGATTGTATATGATGCAGATGACGCAATCGATTCATCATAGGATTTCAAAGGGGGCCTCGAAACAGTTAAATCCAGTCATACCATAATGAGAGTATACCAACATTTTAAAAAGAAGCGTATTTCTCACAAACTCAATTTCAATTATTATTCTGTATACACCCACTTAACATTAATAGCATAGCAATGATAAAATTGCAAAATTATTTTGCGATTACTATTCTAGGCAACTAAAATATCTACATTTATAAGTAGGTATATAAATAAACAAAATGTAAGTAATCATTTAAATATAAAGTAGGAAAAGGTAAAATAAAATGACCATACAGGCGGTCCTCGACTTTCGCACGTAATTGGTTCCTGAAAATATTGTGTTCGAATGTTGGATGTTCGAAAGCAGAGGGATGTAAAACAAAACATCGAAAAGTGTACATTAAAATAGGTAATCAAGTGTTTTCTTTTTAAACCTGTCAAGGGATATAATACCACCCTTTTACATATTTCAGAAGGTGGCGGGGATCGGAGGAGATAGCAGTGACTGCATGGAAGCGCACAGTTTTTGCCAGGGAACACAGAATTAATGGGAACTGAAATACCTAACGGATTTGGAGTAACAGGCGACCGATCTCGAGTGTAGAAGAATATGGGATAAACTTAAACACGTGTCAAGAATACGTCATTCTAAACTTGTCCTTCGTTCTGACAACTGCTCTCGGTTTATGCACTAATGCTCATTCAATATTGGTGTACTTGAAGGGTGCAACACACCATCGATGTATTACTAGCTTATGACCTATCTGATATATATTTATTAATCTGTTTTGTGTATAATTTTGCATTATTAAAAAATGTAAATTTTAAGAAACGTACAAAATAACGAATTGTGCGAAAGTAGAATGTTCGAAAGTCGAGGGCCGCCTGAATCAAAAATGAGTATGTAGGTACCGACACAACAAAAACGATAGTTTACTCTAGTGCTTCAGTGGCTGGACGGAGGTATTTAGCATGTCAATAAACGAACAATTTGAAAGTGAATGAATCCTTGGTATTAAAAAATGCACTGAAAAGTTTAGATGCATTTTATGTTATAAATATTCTTCACTTTTACTTTATATTGGAAACGAAATGCACTATCGAAATCTAGAATTAAGTTATTTGAATGAAACTCGTATTATTTAATTCAATTAATTATTTGAATACGGGGTCAACCTTTTGATTGCGGAATAAAATAATTTTTATTTAAAAACACACCGATGTATAAAGACAGTGAGAAACACTTTCTCTATATAGACGGCAACTATATAAATATATATTCGATTAACACTACAACAGGTCATGAGGTTCAATGACAGTAGTGTAATGAAACAATCACAAGTAAAACTAACTAAAAAATGAAATTCTACCTTTTGTCTGTCTACATTTTGGAAATATACGAGTAGATATCAGTAGCGAGGGGTGGGGGTAGGCTATTAAGATCCGCAGTGACGTCCCGTGGGGGTATGCAGATTGAGCGTCGCTTGGGGGCGGCAGATATTCGAAGGGCGGCAAATCGAAGAGACTCATTTGGTGTACTTATGTAGAAATAACTAAACTTATTTTGTTTACGAGTTGTACAATAATAGCATGGTAAAAATGGTGTGAAAATAATTAATCTGTGTATTGCTAAATGGTACAAACCAAACGTGTCAGAAATATCAACCAAATAAAACCTCAGCTCTGTTGATTTGGGTAAATGTCTAACTTATATTATGTTTATTTGCTTTTTATATCTAAATTTAATTTTGTATATTTTAGTGGTAATTAGGTATATATTTTGTTAGTATTGTATCCATACAACACATTTCTTAGATATTGGAGTCATGAAATGATGATAAAAAATACTGTATGAAAAATGGGGCAGCATTAATTGGCGCTGCCTAGGGGTGGCATTTTGTCTAGGGACGTCACTGAAGATCCGACATAAATAGTCCACACTATACTTTATCAGTCATACTTAAGTATTTGTTTTCATTGAACTAAGAATACAATGAACAGATGGTGCTGGTTAGTTTTTCAAATTTAATTAAACCTTGCCTAAACTTAACCATAACAGTTTAGGTATATTATGGGCGATTGGACAAAAATAATGCACACCTTTTCAGTAATACGTATTTGTTTTCGTTGGAATAAGAATACATAATATTACAGATAGTGTTGGTTAGTTTTTTTAAGAGAACGCACCAAGCAGCCTCTCATCGCATCGAGAGTGAAGAGGCCACGACCTGGCTCAACCACGTGCTGCGGATGCCAGAAGAGAACTTCAATCTGACTTGCCAGTTTTTCAAGCCAACCGGATTCCGGCGTCCTGAAAGGTCGCTAAATACCATCGTTAGAGTGTATACGGCGGAGCTATGGGATGGTGGTTTGAACTGGAACGAGGTAAGAAGACTGAGATTCTTGGAGGCGCCGCGTGGTGTCTACATACTCCAACTAAAGGGCGGATATGGCCGAAGAATAAGAAGTCCTACTTAAACCAAACCATAGCCGATAAAAAAAATCTTTTATCTATAAAATATTTTAATGGCATAATTTTAGATATGTTATAGTATTTTTTACTATTATCTACTATGGCTTGGATTAGGAAGGGTTTAGTTGAATTTTAAAATCTAACAAAACACTATCTACAAACTGTAGTCTTAAAATTACGCGTTTGATTGACAAAGTTTGGAGTGCACTATTTATGTCGGGTGTTAACAGCCTACCTCCATCATTCTCCACTGGAACATCATGTTTATCCTTCCAATAAACGTGATATCGAAAAATAACTACCTATGCTCGTAAAAATAAGACACATTAACAGTTTTTGTATGATTGTTGAAAAAATATGTCGACAATGATTAACAATAACATATTTATAGTATGTACTTATTAACCTGGCATTCAATCACGTACGTTTGATAATGGTATTAGGAATGTGTGGTTTCATTATCTCTTGATAAAAAAAAACTATTTAAAAGCCTATAAATAAGTCAATTCATTAAATTCATGTTTTATTTCGATAAAAAAATAATGAAAATGAATACGTGCGTGCTGATGCCCACGAACAGGTCGCAATCAACAGGTTAAAACTCGTAGGTTTTCATTTGCAAAACTGGCGCATAAAAAATATTCAATAAAATTAAGAAGTTTAAAATGTATTTATTTACATTCCAATATTTAGTCATATAGCTTCATCGATAAAATTGAAATGAAAAACAACATTGAAAAAAACAGGTACTTACGTAAAATAGAATAAAGGAAATGATGTGAAAAAATCATCATGATAGTATAGTGTTCCTGAAAGGAGAATGGGCAAATAACCTATTTTAACTTTAACTGGAGATGTAACGTTAACTATAGATTCACCAGTATAAGTTGTCCGCTGAGTGAGGGCGCCACATGCAAACATTTGGCATATCATTTAATACTTTTTATACTGTGGTGCGCTTAATTCTTAATTCGAACACCCGGCGATTTATGGTGGTATATCAATAGTAGTTATTCTTAGAGCGAAGAATAACTCATTGGGAAGGGCTCATAGTCGAACGCTGGGCTGCTCAATATAATACGATGTGTGTTATGTATTTTTAAGATGTCAAAGCTTTTACTTGTAGATGAACAAACATCGCATTTTAAATATCTTGTTTTATAAAATAAAGTTTATTTTTTATGGATTTAACGAGTCGTTGAGAAAATGTCTGCTCTAAAATATAGCGGTAGGCCGTAAAAGTTTGTTGACGCGATTTAACACCGCACACATTAGTGATGGGTGTCTTTCAGAAAAGTACCTATATAAGGGGTCACATTGTCACCTATTTCGTTTGATCTGTCCACACATCACTAGACACCAATGTCAATCGTCTCTTTAGATTTCCCATGTTATATTTTGAATGGCGGTTTCAATTTAATAATCACCAGTGAAGCTATTCTATAGGTACACAATGCGGCTATCGGTGGCTATCGACGCTAGTTTATCATATTTATGTATTCCCGACCATGTCCGATCCCAATAAGATCATGTGGGTCTCCACGGAGTGTAGGTTTGTATAACCAGATTTTGTTTTCACGAGAAATGGATGTCAGCCACTTGCTCAACCTATTAGATCCAAACTCTGATTCAAACACAAATTGAAAAATAATATGTGTATTTGCCAGACCCAGGATTCGAACCTGGCACCAACAACGCTATAGGGCAACGCTTAAGCCTCGCGGCCATTGTCACCAACGTTCACCGTCTAATAAAACTCTCAAAAAGTGCTAGGTATGTTTTAACAGCCCTTCTCTTGGCTGTGTTTTTAGAGCGAGATAGATAGTTTTGTCAGTTTAGACGGTTAACTTATTGTAACAATTATAATACCGCAACGAATACATATGATAAACTACCCTCGATAGCCGCCTTGTGTATAGAATAGACTCCCAGGAACGGTATTGTCCGCTTCAATAGTACATTCCCAATTAGACAAAATATATATGGTTGCCATATTGTGTAATTAATAATACATATTTTTGTATAATGTCTCTCCTAGGGGGTTCCTAGAGGATTAAATACTTGAACTAAAAATTGCATCGTAAGCCTTCGATGGTATGGTTCTCATCTGAACGACTCTGTGAAATATGTCACATTTCAATGCCAAGGCTGGACGATTCGATGAATCCGCGTAAAGGATCACGCACTAGACTCCTCGCTTGTTGGGCAACGTTATCTCGACTGGGGTGGGAATCAATCAGATCAGTGCGACGATGTCCACCACGCCGACAATACCTAGATGCGTCTAATTCGCCAAAATCGAACGAGTTAACGAGTCATCGCGAAAGAGCCAATTCGGCACAGCACTAATGATTAAAAATCCACACAATTAACCACACAAATGAGTGCGAACTAATACAATTGTCATTGTTGTTAATTACGTTTATTAAAAAGTGATTCGTTCATTTAATTAGGTAATTCAAAATTCAAAATAAAATCGATTTGACTACCGGTTATTGGAGTTTTTAGCGCCATTTTTTTAATGGCTGTGTTTTGAAAAGAAGTGTTAGCACGGATATTGATTAGGTGAGTAAACAAACATCCAAATAAAACTATGTACTCGTACCTACTTAAGTTCTTTTATTGCTAACATATTATTATAATAATATTAGCAATAAAAAATATAATATGTAAAACAGTGGCGTGTGATGGTTTATGCTTATAAGGTTTTTTTTTTAATTTTCCTATTTTTTACAAACACGTAGGGTTTTAATTTTAAATAAAAGTTATCGTACATTTATGAAATAATTCTTAAATATAATAGGGGTATGCAACAGTTTCATTTTTAACACTATTTTAATTAATAAAATAAATAATATTGCTATCCATTCGCATCATATACTGAAATAATATTTATTAATGTAATTCTACATACATATTATATAGGGGTTGTTCTTAAATCAATGGGGATCGTTTTGTAAAACATTAAAAAAATATTGGAAGGTTTTTGAAGATATTATGACCATTTAGATAACGTGTATTATTTAAAACATATATAATGGGACTTTAGACAAACTTATTCTGTTATTTATACACGAGGCACGTCCCTAAATTATATATACTGGGATACAGTTCCTAATAAATACGATAATTAAGATAGTTTGCCGTTCATCTTTGGATGGGGTTACCACCTGGCATCCAGTGACAATATAATCAGTTGTTTGTTCTCCCAAGGTGCATAAGTAACCTGCCACTGGTAATGCTAATTTGGTCGCCGATAATTGTGTTCAACCAAACCGCTTCGGATACTGATATATATTGTTGTTTTTATTTAATAAAACGCAATTTTTTTTATAGTACTTATTCCACTTTAATTAAATATTAAAGTGGAATAATTACTATAAAAAAATTGCGTTTTATTAAATAAAAACAACAATACAATGCAGTTCCACCATGAATTGACAGTTAACAAAATAAAAGAAATATATAAGTAGATATGCCACTTACGTGATGATGAGTTTGGGTGGACGTTGTTTTTATACTATTTTTTTCCAATACTAAATTAGTTCCATTGATATATTTTTTAAATACTGTCTTAATACAATTTCTTTATTTTTCAACCTCTTGGTTGCGTAATTTGTAAAGTTCACTACGTCATGTAAATACATAAATTAGAATTTGAATAATATTATTATTATTCATAATCATAATAATCATCACAGCGATCGAGTGGAACGGTTTTGTTCTCTTACTTCCTTTAAATTAAGTCGCTGCAAAATTAACCAGACATTCTAACTGGACGACTATATTATATTAGAAATTAGATTGTGACATATACACATGTGTTTTTTTATTTTTCAATAGCTATTCAACGTATTTTTCATAACTGTATTTAATATTTGATTATGCTTTCTGAGGCTGCCTGTTATTGTACATGTATAATATCACATATTGTACATATTATTTTGTGATTAATCCTGTTGGTTTAACTAAATTTAAAACAAAAATATATTTTGTAATTTATCGATTATATCTGGAAATGATCCACATGCACGCAAGCACGCTACTGGTGTATAATATGTAGTTAACGTGTAACTACTATGAATTGCAATATTATTCTATGCTAAAATTAATATAATTGCAAGATGTCGTAGGTATATGAGAGTTAAAAATAGATTTTAAAGACAACATTATAACATAACATTTGAAAACGGCAGTAAGATAAAAAAAATAATTGGATTTTTTTGCTAATTTGGTAGGTATATAATGAGTAATTACATATCATTGCTCGTGTCATATCATGAACACGGTAGCTGTGTGACAGATGAAGTACTTTTTTTAGAAATACAATTAACATTGACATTGTAATAAGCACAAACATAGTTTTTGAAATGTTGTATTGTTAAATAACTATTTTAATGCAGCATATCCGAGTAGAGTATATTATATTTGTATATTTTTTTTTTTGACCATGTCCGATCCTAATAGGATCATATGGGCCTCCACAGAGTAGAGGTTTGTATTAACAGATTTTGTTTTTTTACGAGAAATGGATGTCAGCCACTTGCTCAACCTATTAGGTCCATACCACTCACAAACAAACTGAAAAACAATATGTGTACTTGCCAGACCCAGGATTCGAACCTGAGACCCACAGCGTGATAGTCCAACGCTTATGCCGCGCGGCCACCGTGGGTGTTGTACATTGGTGCAATACTATAGAATGCTTATTATTGGCGCCAAATTTAATTAACCCCCGTTACACACGCAGTGAATATTATCGATCAACGTAAAGTCGCGCGCATTTTTTACATATTAATTATTCACGTCAGCGAACAATGGCCTCGCGATATTGCATGATAATAATTTAATAATATTATGTTCTACTACAATGATATTAATAATAATATATATTATAGCAATAAAACTCTTTCGAATCATTTTCATTCATCTGAGCAGTCGCTATTATGTATCTATCTATCGTCACTTTCGTGCTGGGATAACTATACACTATACATCGTAATCGTTTATTTTTCGAGTGCAAGCATAGAGTTTTTTAGTACGTAATATCTTTGAAAAGTACTTTGAAAGTTTTCAATTAAACAAACGGAAAACAATGCCACAGACATGCTACCACTTCGGCAGACTTACTCCGACTGCGTAATTACGCTATCATTTTCGTAAAGAATAAAATGTATAATGTCGATCATATTTTAGGTAGCACACATAGGTACCTACTTACTTAAATATTATTACGATAAAGTACCTATGTATAGTAAAAAAATATCCGATTAAAGCTTTCATTTCTTCAATATTTTGACACAAACTTTTGATATTTCGTTTGACATGACTTTTAATAAATTTTAATCATCAAATTTAAAATAATATTTAGCTTCTATTCACAGAAATGTTTTGAAAGATTAATAATTTGTTTTACACATTAGACGCGTTCCATGTGACAAGGGATTTCGAAATTTGGCATTTTTTTCCATTTTCCCATAGTGATATTAACAAGGTAAATTACAAATATCCACAGAAACAAAACAACAAATCACATCGTCAAGAAACGGTTAAGAATCACTAGAGAGGCACGCGGTAGAGCCTGAATCCAAGGAAGCTCTCTTTCTTCAGCTTGTTGGATAGCAAAAATCACCCAGGAATGGCACACAACACAAAATTATCAGAGGTTTTTTTTATTTTATTTTCCGCATGCGGAAGAATAGAGCAACTTATGCGCTAAGTGCGCATATCGGGTATTTCCGCAACGCATGCGGCTTATGTCCTCTTAAAGTAAATAATGTAAATCCATATTAGGCTATTGTGAGATATTACTCTAAGATTTATTGATAAATAAAGTTCATATGCTGCAAATACATTAATAAAGTGATGTATTAAATTATAATAAACATGTCATTATTTTTAATAACATACTATTTATATAGATAGTGGTTAAACTAATTCGGTAACACTTCTTGAAAAAATATGGTTACGGGCGTTACTCGACAGTGCTGTTAGGTTAGGTTAGGCCAAATAGGCAGGTACCTTGCTTGGTGGCTACGTGCTAGGTGGCATATCCTAGTGAACGAACGCACACTATTCTATCGCAATGGCCACACTGCACGCTTTGCGCCTCGCTACCTGAGTCTCCCGGCGAAACAACGAGTTGGTTATTTTTATTGTGTCACCTGGTGATTTTGCCATTGTCTATGGATTTTTCAAGATGGCGGATGTTTCTTCAGTATGACAAACGTCAAACAACGTATATTTTGAGGTTATGAATGGGCCGTAGTATGCCCATAGACGACAAAATATTGCGAGGCAGAGAGATGCAAAAGGATTTAACCACATTAATGTTACAACCAGTTCTTCCTCATGTGTTATTGAGCATCTGAAATGCTCATCTACCTTTCGTAACGTCTCTTTTAATATGATCAACAATAGATCAAATGTTTCTTGGTTCATCTTCAAATAACCAAGAAACATTTCATCGTACTGCCGCAATTCTTTATAGAGCAGTTGAAACTCTCCAAGAGTACTTCGAGATGCATTGACATCATGCACCCAACAACTTCGAATTTGCGAGTTTCGAAATTTTAAACTTAAATTCTCTGTGAGAAGTAGCTTTCTGGTTAGTTTTGAGAGTGACATATCGATGTTGACTTGAGCGCTTCCAAATGTCAAATGAATTTTTACCTAAGCAATGTGGCAGTAGTGCTAGTAGACAAGCATAGCATTTAGCTCAGGACTAGCGAAGCACCTGCCTATTTGGCCTTAGCCTTAACGATATAATATAATATATATTGTTCAATATATCATGTTATATTTTGAAATCTTTGGAATTATTCGTTGAATAACAAAAATATATGATACAGTAGTTAATTCGAATAATTTATTTACGATCAAGACCGGTTTCTTCCGCTGAGAAGGACCATTATTTATAATTTATACAAATAGGAAAGTAATACCATATACTGAGGATACTAAATGGAATTTGAATTTAAATTATAATTGATTTAAGTTTTGTACTATTCAATTTGGGTCGTTTTCGAGCGACCCGGGTTTAAGCATGTTTAAATAATTTTAACCTTCTTAAAACCTGACATTTTGATTGATGTATTCAATTTACAGATAATGGATTATACTTTAACATTGTTTAACTGTGATTTTTTTTATTTAGTAGATAGGTAGTGACATTTCTCATTATTAGCTAATTTTATTAAATTTTCAACGCGTTCCTAGTTCCATTATTTTACTATCTAACGTATCTACTACGGGTTTTTACAAACATTTCAAATATTCATAATTTGTTCATATAGGTACATATTATTTTATCTTTACTTAGTAGGTAATAAGGTTTCTACTTTCGATGCCTGTGTGCATTTACCATTTTTTTAGAATTATTATATTATTAATAACCATGTCCTTGCTTTTTCATACAAGGTGGTTGTTAGTAATTTTGAACAATCACAAACACCTAAGCTTTGAAAAAAACACATCAATAGTTTTTCCTGACCGGGAATCGAACCCAGAACTATCGGGTGGAAGGCAAGCGCCATACGCACTGCACCGCCATGAATTTACCATTGGAGAACGCGCATCGTGCACGAAGGTAAAACCTTTGTCGCAAAAAAGCGACTACAATGGAATAGTACAAAACTTAAATCAATTATAAAATACAAATAAAAACATTGTTATTTTTAGTAAGCACTAATAGAAAATAACAAGTTTCTAACATTAACCCAATTTTGACATAGATAAAGTAAAATGAACAGATGGAGTATTGTCACATACCTTTGAATAGTTTGCCAGATATTTTAAGCCAATTCCAAGAATCGTAGACGCTGAACACACTATGCTACTTACTACTTAAATTATTTTTTCAAAAGAGACGAACCGTCTTACGGCCGTGCTAGTGGCATGGTAAAAGTTACCGAGTTTTAATCAATTTATACTTCGGGTCTGAATACGGCTATAAATTGTTAACTATACTTGATCTAAATGACCACTTATTTTGAATTTTTGTATAGATTTTTAAAAATCTTATTTATTGATATCCTGATTCCCAAAGGTAAAAATAACGAAAGCCGATAGTAGGGATTCCAATCCCGGGCTATTTGTGATACCTATGAATCCCGGGATTGATAAACATAATCCCGGGATTTCGGGATTGATTTTTTTTATCAATTTTGATGGAAAATAAAATAAATGCGAAAATAAAACAGAAAAAATACTTTTAATAAAAAATAACTAAGTACATTAGAAATAAACTGAGTTTGAATGAAGTTTGATTTATACCCATGTGTAGGTTGCCGATTCATTTTATTTTTTCACATGAATTATTAAAAATGAGAAATATTGGAAAAAAACAATGCTTCGCACTATTAACAAAGTAATTCTACCATGATATCATACGTTTTACGGCAGTTTCATATTTGGCTGACTAATTAGATTTATGATGCGGAAAGGCCATAAGTATGCCATGCTTATTTGCTTTACTATTTTAAATCTCGCTAATCCATTCATATGTCTTTACTATCAGAAAGAGCAATCTCATATTAGATTCACATTATTATTTATATTACAATATTATACTCCATTAAACTTGTGTATTTCCAAGATTGAATGTATACAATATTAACAATAAATGTCTTAAATAGTATAAATTATACTAGATTTATTTTTGACCGATTTTATCAATGTTATTTGTAAATATAAAAATTTTATGTTAACAATGGAAAAAAATGCCAATCCCGGGACCAGTCCCGGGATCCCGGGATTGTGAAATTGTAATCCCGAAATCCCGGGATCAGAATTTTGGATCGGGATTGGATTCCCTAGCCGATAGGTACTCCGAAGGTCGAAATCCATACGATATGTGTACCTTTTGTCTGTCTTTACCAATATTACAGGAAACAGACTCAAAATATTCTGTTATTTTATTATAGTCTTTTATAAAATATATGTTTTTACAATAATTGGTAAATGCTTTATTGTAATTAATAAGTAATTAACCGCGCCATTTTAGAACTACATCTATCACCATCTTCATCTGCACTGTAACCGATGTGGGTCTTGGCAGACTTCAAGAAACGTCTCCAATCCCATCTAACTATCGTCGATTCCGTGTGTCTTTCTACACATCCCACACAACCTTCTTTTTCCTTCTAATCTATGGAAGATGTGTTTCTTCGTTGGTTGGTAGTCCTCCATAATTGAAAAATGTTTCGCCTAACGGAGTCGCTTCACTCTCAATTCGCTACCTATCAGTTACAGTGAAATTAAACATTAAAATTATGCATGCAGAAAAACCATGAAAACAATAAAATAACACATGCTAAAAATATTCGTAGTAAATTATTATGTAACATCAATCAAACAATTACAATAAATTAAATAATGAATCATTTAATTACTAACGTAACACGCAATAAAAACATAATTACACGCAAAAAATAATTAATACCCAATGAAAAAAATGTTTGATTTCGGTATTTATATTTTTTATATAAAAAAAAACAATGATTTCCTCGTTTATACACATATTATAATAATTGTAGTTGGTAATAATTAGTACATAAGTTAAATGCAAGTGTATAAAATTCTGGTTTATTTCATTGTCCTTCGCGGCAGATTCTGAGCGAAAGGGTACAGTGACCGATCTTGTTACCGACAAGGTTGGACCTTCAATGCGCTCCGACGAGTTTTGCAATAAGCTCATCAGCTGACCTTCGATAGGGGAAGGAAGCAAAAATTTAACTGAATAGTTAGTAATAGAATTAAATTAATGTCAATGTGAAAAAAACCGAAATATACAGTTGAATCCAGACGGCCGGACTCGGACAGATCTTGGGATACATTCACGGCGCACAAAAATAGTAGGTACCTACTGTACGAAAACATTTTCTTGGCTACGTGTTAAAACTGTGAACTAACATGTTCCGCCCATTTTAACCGCAATTCCATTATCAGCTCATCCCATTTAGTAAACAACAGCGCCTGGAAACGTAGCCAAGAAGATATTTTCGTACAGTACATACTTTTTCAGTCAGACATTTGTTTTCGTTAAATTAAGAATACATTTTATTACAGATGGTGATGTTTAGTTTTTTCTTTTTAATAACTCATTAAGTACTATCTAAAAATATAAAATAATGTATGCGTTAATGGCATAAGTTTAGATGTTTTATAGATAGACAAATATTTCTAGACTATTATCTATTATGGCTTGGATTAGGCAGGGTTTAATTGAATTTTAAAAATTAACAAACACTATCTACACTTTATAGTGTAAGTTCAGTGAAAAAGAATACGCTGACTGACAAAATTTTGTGTGCCACACCCTACCTACACATAGGAAATATGTAAGTATTCATCCTGATTCCTTCCGTCAAGACTTTTTTTAATATGTATGTTTGTTTTTTACGGTGCGTTTACATTAGGACAGTTCTATCGTGATATTTATGTTTTGTGTCTTGACACTAAATTTCATAGACTATTTACACCTACATGGTGTCTGACATAAATTCGCGTAGGTACACTTCTTTTACAAAATTAGTCTGCGCATATCTCTCAAAGGTAACAATTGCGATAATTATGAGTGGTATTACATTATGCCAATGCAAGTTATTTCCACACTAATGACGTACCTATACTTTCCACACATTGTGTCTCTACTCACTATGGGTTCAAAAAGGAGTCGCAACGAGTGCTATTAGAGAGTTTGTTGTCAAAAAAGGGAGAGAAAGGGTATATTATTGCATCAGTTATCAAAACTATGTTTTATACTCTTTCAAATTCACGTCCCATAGTTCCGATTTGAAATGATATCGTTCATTTAAGTCGTGAATGTCTGCCTTAAAAGACTCTTTCTTCATTATACCTATACTTTTCACAAAACAATATCAATATAAACACTCCTGTCAAACTGGCGAACCAAACAATGTGTCAAAGATTTGATATAAAAGTAGACGGTGGCTCACCTTTTGAAATTTACGTTTGCAAATTTGAACTTATTGCAGTCTCAGTATTGACATTTGAGCGTTAGAAGTGGTGAGACAAATATTAGGCAAGCGTCTGACACATACGATACAAGTGGTAGATACTAGACAGTGTAACTACAGTTTACACTCGTTGAATTCGGTGGCGAATGTATCAAAAACATACTTAGTTTATAAAAAAAAACAAATTATGTAAAATCGTCCTCAATAAAGCGCACTATTTGATAGAAATATGTGCCATACTAAAAACTTTATATAATAACTAGCTGACCCGGCGAACTTCGTACCGCCCCAGAATCAATAATCTTGTGTTAATTTATTAGCTGAATTGTATTCAGTTTTTTATTAAGTTAAAATGAATACTCAAAATGAATAAGTTCAATATATGTGCAAAAATCAAATCAAAATGAAAAGTATTTTAATTACATTGAACTGTACACACTGTATACCCACGATGACCGCGTGGATTAAGCGCCAGTGTATAGTGTCGAGGGTCCCAGCTTCAAATTCTGGGTCTGGCAAGTTCACATATTGTTTTCAATTTGTGCATGAGTCAGAATATTGTCCTAATACGTTGAGCAAGTGGCTGACATCCATTTCTCGTAAAAATAAAATCTGTTAATGCAAACCTCCACTCTGTGGAGGCCCATATGATCCTATGAGGATCGGACATGGTCAAAAGAAAAAAAAAGAATGAAATTCACGTGGCAGCAAGGCATTTGCTTTATTGCAGCGAATCGAAATAATTCGCGTAACATCTTGCAAGACGAATTGGAAATTGAATTCGTTTAATGGCATATCGGTTGGGATCATCGAAATTCTCCGAATGAGAACTTCCTCACCTTTGAACATTCCTTTGATTATCGTCGCGTGAATCAAATTTCCCATGAGTTTTCTCACCACCAAACGCGTTCCGTTACATAGTTTTGGTTGGTTCAGATTTCAAAGCATGATGACTACCGAGCCAACCTTCAGTTGTTAATTGTGCGGTGGCAAGCCAGGCAGATCCAATGAGTTTAAAAATTCAGTTGGATAGTTGGTTGCTTCGTCTTCGTTTGTTACACAGTCGATAGATTTTAAGGAATGCAGTGGATCAACGATTTCATTTTGAATTGTCAAGTTTAAGTGATCCACATCTTTGTTCTTTGCCGCAAGACTGCTCGTTCACTCAACCAATTGTAATTTTTGTGGTTAGCAATGATGTTTGGTAACACTTTGTTGATGAGTTCGACCTTAGTTGAGACGAAATTGCAAAAATTCAGCGGAAACGAAATCAATCCGTTCGATTCATCAACAGAAACACGGCCGTTACCGATAGGCAGCAATTGCTTGGAGAAATCTTCGGCAGATGGATCGTTTAGCAATACAACTTGCATGTTTGTCGTCAGTTAAAGTTTCTTCACATAGCACCACAGAGTTGATGATTTGAGGCAAGCATTTATTTCATCGGCAGCGGTCGATCTTGGAATGACTGGTAGTGTTTGGCTGAAATCGCCAGATAGTAGAATCACTGCGCCTCCAAAACTTCTTGAGTCATTGCGTAGATCTTTCATAGTTCGATTGAGTGCTTTCAATGCGCGTTTGTGCGCCCTTGTGCATTCATCCCAGGTGATGATTTTACTTGCTAACAAAACTTTGGCCATTACTGAGTGTTTCGCAATGTTGCATGTCGGTTTTTCAGACGTTGGCAGGTTTAAGGGCAATTTCAACTTTGAATGAGGCGTTCGGCATCCTTCTAGCAACGTGGCCGCTATCCCAGAAGAAGCAACTGCTACAGCATTTTCGGATCTCGCACGCTAAAATCAATGACATGAGGAATGTCTTCCCAGTTCCACCGAGCGCGTCGAGGAAAAATAAGCCACCATTTCCATCATTAATTGCCTTCATTAATGTATCGTACACTTCTTTCTGTTGGGGGTTCAACAGTGGTATATTCGTTCGAACTGATTGGTTCAATGCATATCGATCATATTCACGTTCACGTTCCAATTCTCGATTGAAAGCGTCGTTCAATCCACGATGTGGCGTTGGCATTCCTAAATTGACTAACAAACTGCCGCACATGAGGTAACACATATTATATTCGATCAAAAGCAAAGCCTGGTTATGTATCTCCTCATTCACCTTGAGACCGGGATTCCCTGAACTGACACGAATTCGATGTAAAATGTCTTCTGACATGTCATCCTTGTACTTGTTTCACAATTCAAGTGGATTCGATGGAAAGCATGTCGAAATAATGATAGCAAATAATGTGCGTATCTGATTTGAAGATGTAGAAACAATTGCTTCAGCGATTGTCATATCCCAATGAGTATCGTTTTCAAGGAAATTGAGCTGTTGACATGAAGCACAAAATGTTGGGCACACTACACCATTGACAGTTAGACATTTCGACTATCATACTTTCTTTTGTTTGTTTGTTTCTTGTTTATTGTTTCTGTCATGTATCAGAGACGGCGTTGTATATGGATTTAATTTTTTTGTGATTTTCTTTTATTTTCGAATGCGCGATTTTCATTGTTCAAAATGTCAAAATGTATGAGAAAATTAATTTTCTTCATAATTTATTTTTTCCGTGATTTATCCGATATTTTAATAGTTATTCTGCTATTCCGGGCGGAGACAAATCTAACAAAACAAAGATTATAAAAATCTGTCCAGCCGTTCTTGAGTTATAAATGGTGTAACTAACAAGACTTTGTTTTATATATATAGATAATAGGTATTATGCTGAATACAGTGTGAAGAAATTTATTAATACATAATTATAGTGCATTTTAAATTTAAATTTAGAAGAAATATTCTTTATGGCATAAGAAACAACTCTTTTGATGTACTAAAGAATTAATTAAATATTGCAAAATTCAAAATAATGGCAAATTATAAAACCAGTTTCATTATTATCTATTTTTATATTTTAATATTGATAAAGGTCAAGATCTCTTTCATCAAAACAAAACAGATAAATCATCATGCATGACCTGTCCACCCATCACTCATTCATCATCATGAATATGCCAGCTCACCTCATTTTTCCTCATCTCGGTCTTAAATGATAATGAATCTGAATATAAAACTGAGGATTTTAGGTGTGTATATACTATAAACAATTTTAGCGTAAATTAACTAAAGGTGAAGCCTTTACTGAGCCTTTTTTAAAGACGCACCTAGCGGAAAAATACGAAGCTTGCAATTTGAGATTTTTTTTTAATAATTTACAATTTAACTGTATTAATTAATAAATATGTACTTATCTGAAAACATTAAAAAGAAAAATATTTTTTATTTCAAGTCAAAGATAAACTTACAATTGTAAAAAATGTAATAAAATGTGAATTTGTTGAATCGGACCGCATCTTATTGTTACATATATTTTATGGTCATATTTATTATTAAAATTTAGTTTATTAAGTTTTCCAAGCATCGCCTAAGAGATTTTTGACTAATTCATAGTTTTAATATTTTTTACACTTATATATTTTAATAAACATCAATTTTTATAAAAAATATTAATGTGTATAACTTGAAATCCTTTTTATTTATATCAAATCAAATTTCACATTGTATTACATTTTTTACAATTGTAAGTTTATCTTAAAATAAAAAAATATTTTTCTTTTTAATGTTTTCACATACATATTTATTAATTAATACAGTTGAAATTGTAAATTATAAGAAAAAAATCTCAAATTGCAAGCTTCGTATTTTTCCGCTAGGTGCCTCTTTAAAAACGGTTCAGTAAAGGCTTCACCATAACAAGCTTTTTAGAATGATCAATTTTTGAGCATTACCACAGTCCCATGTCTTCAATACTATGGGGTGTCTTATCCAAAGATTGAAGGCACCGTGTCTGGAAATTTGTACGTATGCAGTTTTTCGTATCACACTGCACCGTGAAATGTTGCATCGGAAATATATGGTCGTATATTAAAGAACGTCGAACCTCTTTGGGTCATAATATAATACTGAGATAAAATTCATGTCTAAATAAAACACGGTTCTTGTCGGTTTACAAGAAGCCAGCGGCAAACAAATTTAAAAAATAGCCGATATACTGGATTATTTATTAGGTTAGGTTCGGTTTAGATTATAATATTACTGTCTGCAATGCTCGACGAACTACGCGTATTTTTTCATCTTGGTGCCATAGAGATGGGCGTATGTTTACGGTCATCTCTTTCCGATTAGAAAGCTCACGGCGAACTATGCTACGTGAAATGGCATACGTAATCACTCATTATTTCCGAAAAGTAGACCATTCCTCGGTACTTATATAAATATCGTATGTTTAATAATCGTGTCTCGTATAAAAATAGATAAGAAACAAATTTTGATGAAGAAACAAAAACCACGAACTGCCTTGAGGACAACTTTTTAAGGGGCTGCGGTCACTGAAAACTGGATATTTTGCGATGCACATTTTGCACATATAGAAGATGCGGCCCTGCTAAACTGCTAAATAGGGTGTACCATTGCCTAATCATCCTGAAACGGGCCCTCTGGCCACGATATTTGGAAGACCCCCAACCTATCGCTAACGTCAAGGGCAGTCTAATGTTTTTTCCCCAAATGGAATACCGCGGAACTCCAAGGTTGCGTGTATTTTTAGCGATTTTTGGTATTTTTAAATAATTCCACTTGAATTGTCGGCACTTCGCATCATATTATAGAGCATTGATCGCGATTTTCTTTTGTGATAGACTAGTTCTAGTAGAATGCAACCCTTCGCCATATTGGATAAACAGTCATTTTTAATAACACTAAAAATAATTAAAAAATAATTACAAGATAAAAAGAACTTTTTATATACCTACAATGTTTTTAAATTTGCTGTTGAAGCATATAAACTTGACTTGACTAGCTTAAACGATCAAAAAAATGTGTACTTGATAGAAATAATACTGAAATGTCATATTGATTTCCATAGTAACGCACGTATATATTAATATTAATAATTTAGTTGCTAGGACCCACTAAGCAACCAATAATAGTTTTACTTTTTACGGATTTCATCCGAAATAACTTTTCATACAAAGCAGAATTAACTGAAAATGAAATCAACTCTACTTAAAGATGGCTAAAAACATTTAAAAAAAATGCATTGACATTGTGTTCTGATATATTCTAAAAGTTTCAAATGTCTAGCTAGTCGAGAAGTAAATCGAAAAAGAAGAAAATCGATTGTAAGATTTGTACCGGACAAATAAGAATACGAGCTAAGAAAACGTTGTACTGTAATGTAATGTAAAATAAAACTCCATTCGTGAAATAGCGCCGCGGGCAACTATTTTTACTAGTAGTGCAAATTTATGGTGTGTGTTTGTTTATTGGAGTCAGTATCGAATGCCGTTTAAAAATGCAAGTTTAAAGCTCTAGCTAAACTAACATACCGAAAACCAAAGACCGCACTATTGAAGTTGCTTAATCAAAATTATTTATGTGAACATTTTGGCGATAAGAGTTTGAAATAAACAGAGTTAGCCTATCTGTAATAATGTTTCAACTATCTTTTATTAGGGCAAAAAAATACAAGTTACGAATTATCAATTAGAATCATTTGATTTAAAAAATCTATAAGGTGAAATGGGGGATCACCGATGCCCATAAAATACTTCAGCTAAGTCTTCTTAGTGAGTAGTAGGTATCAATCCGCCCTCGTGGCTCAGCGCAAATACTGTATTGAGGAGGGATTGCTTCAGGATTAACACTGATTATACAAAACTGAATAGTACCCTCAAAAGTGACATCCTATTGTGTCTTAAGCGTATAGTGTCCAACCAATGTGTGCTACCAACGCTCGCGTATGTTTGTGAAACATGGACTATTAATGTAAGAGAAATAAAAATATATGAGCAGAGCAACGTGGCATGGATATGTGGTTATTGGGCATAATGCGTAAAATATACAAAAGAAACCAATGCATAAGGAAGCAGGCTACGCAATGTGATAGAGGTCGCTAAGCAGATGAAATGGCAATGGGCTGGACAAGTCGCTCGACGAGTGGACAAGCGATGTATTAATGCCGTCATAGAGTGCTATAAAGGGCCACTAAAAGCCGACAGGGACGCCCTAAAATGTTGGTCAGGTGCCTCAGGAGGCAGACAATATTACGCGATGTGATAGAGGTCGCTAAGCAGATGAAACGGCAGAACAAACTCCGTCATACAGTGGTAGGTACCATGGCCCCCACATCCTGAAGCGGGCCCTCTATCAATCGCTAAGGTTAAGGGCAGTGTGATGTTCTAAATCCAACTGGTATTCCGTGGAACCCCAAGGTTTCGCTAGGTAAAATTAAGGGTATTTTGTCTATTCTTAGCGATACTTTGTATTTTTAAATAAATCTAGAATTTTATTATTGAGTTGTCGGCACTTGGCACCATATGAAGCATAGACCACGACCCCCTTTTGTTGTAGTCAAGTAACTTATAATATAAACGTTCATCACATTGGAAAAATAGTAATTGTCATTACTCATTAGTCATTAGCCAGGATATAGGTACACTAAAAATAACTGTAAAATAAAATTTGACACTTAATTATATTAATCATCATATTACACTTAATTGCATCGCAGTCATTTTAAATGTCAATATTATTTATGAATAATAGCTTTAACGACTTTTTTTCAATATGACAGCAAATTTGTGGTGTTAACTGGTCGAATCACCACGCCGGGCCCCCTTTAAGCCCGGCCCCCTAGGGGCACTTGACTAAACGATCACAAGGACGCTGTAAAACCCGCTGGATAGACGAACACATGAAGTTCGGTGGATGTACCTACGTGTTAGCAAAAAAATAGGAACCAAAAAGAGTGGAGGTCTTCATCTAGCAGTGGATCGACCCCGACTGATGATGATGCAAAACTGAATTATTGACGTACGTTAAAAATTACGAAGTTACGTATAATATGTGGTGTATTATAGTGTGCCCTCAAAGCGTGTGGAGACATAGGTATTAGGTACGTTAATAACACGCCTTATTGCTTATATAGGGATGGTGCACTGATTTCAGCACATTTAGAGGGAATTATTGAAGGGATCAAAAAATGCTAGTAAAAACGCCGCAAGCCAAATGCGTTTTTGCAAGCTAAAAGCCTATCGAAAAATGCTAGATCTGGCATGAAAACCGCTAAACTGGCGAAGTTGATCACAGAAGGTGCGTAATATGCCATACTTATTTATCGAACTGTTATATCCCTCGGGGAGGAATGTAAAGGAAACAGGTAGATTGGGTTGACAGGAACCTGGTGTGGCGTGATGGTATTACCTTTCCTTCGTCTCCTTATCAAAGACAATTTTGTGCAACTCCTGATGCAATACTCACTGATGTTACGTTTAGAGGCCGTCGTCTTGAAGGTGGCCGTAAGGTAATTTTCCTTCAAGGATGTATTTAGACTAGATGGCGAGAGTATGATCGGGAAACAATAAAGCCCGTTTCAGACGGGACACAGGACCTTTGTGTTATGTTTATGAACGCCCCAGAGCTAATGAGTCAACGCGTGTCCGGTACACTTTTCCGTCGGCCGCTACATTCTCAAGCCGCCGATACACTTGTTTTTATTACCGCAGCCAGTTTTATGTTCTAATTTATAACGCGAAATTATGCGTTGACTCATTAGCTCATAAACATAATACAAAGGCCCCTTTATTCGAATACAAAGGCTTCCTATATTATATCGAGCGCGACACCGGTGTCCCGTCTGAAACGGGCCTAAGCTTTGCTTTCACGGAAATTAAAACATAAATATTATTCAATCGGAAATGCAAGTAGATAAAACGGCGGACAGAATAATATGCGTTACAAAGACCTTGAAATAAATGACAAGAGCGCGTAGTGCTTGGCCCTTTTTATACATTTTTGGTGATAACATTTTAATTAGTTTATTGACGTCTCGCGTGGGAGATTCGGCGTGGGTGCAATGTCGAATGACTGTCTGGTGCCCTTTACATTTGTGTTTTTCAAGTTAGAATATTATGTAAGTAACTGTATCATATTAAATAGTTCATTAACTCACAACTTGTAAAGTTTAGTAGGTATAATAAATACTTGTATAACAGAACGCACGATTAATACAATAATTCAATCAAAAAAATCTAAGGTTATATTAATATTAAAAATAAATAAAACGATGTAACTGTCATGATTCGCAAAGAATACAAACTCCTACAGTTCGAATTTTTTCACCAATGCCAAAACGATCGTCAGAACTGAATGTGGTCGTTTTATTGACATTGTTTCAAATGGCAATATGATTGCGAAACAGATTACTAGAATGTGTGAATATCAATATTTTCTCGGCAAAAGAAATTTACATACAATATATCGATTTATTTTATATTAATTCACAAAAGCTGATCGATCAAAATATAACAGTCACATTAGGCATTAAATAAATATATATTAAATTAAATTATTATTATTATTTAAACAAAATACTGACGTTAGTTATTCATAAACAAGTATTTCGCATCAATTTGTTGACAGAATTTGTATACAAAAAAATATCAAGGTTAAAAATTTCTATGAGTTAAGTTTGATCTTTATTACTTACTTAAAATATTTTTTTACCAATGGATAAGTTCACAGGATTTAAGACGATACATCAGTGAAACGGCAAATAATTTTCAACTATAGGCGCGACGAAATTTTGGACTCGTTGGCTTTCGGAGAGGAACGTCGAGCTGGGAATACGTCAATTTGTTTCGTGATGGCGACGGAATTCTGAAATCGTGTAAAGATGACTAAAAACGTTACCCATTTACTTGAAAAAGAAAACATGTCAATGAATATATTATTATTATTGTTACTAATAGAACAATAAACAGAACATTAAATATACGCATGTTGGATTTATATGAAAAATTATATTTCGTTCGGCATGCGGCATGCGTCATTTGCACCCGCGACCCGCAATCCGCGTATCGCCTAGCCACGATCTTTTTAGACCGTGCCTCAACTGAGTTATTGCTTTAAGGTGTTGAATATTCATAATTTGGAATACCTCAGTAAAATACCGATCAATCATCATCATTTATGGCAATACAACCTTAGCGGGTCTTGGCCTCCTTCAAAACTTCCATCTTCCTGGACGATCCAGGCCGACACTCTCCAGTTGCTTTGACCGAGCATTTTTAAATCTCCCAACAATCTCAGTTTCGGCTATCCAGTCAAAAAATAACTAAATTATTGTTGATATCGCTATCTGAAAGAAACAGTGGTACAAGTCAAAATTTGTAGTTCCGAGATAATTGAACTTTAATGTTTGTTTCACACAAATAAAATCGTTAAATAAATGTTTATTTTGATTTTCTGTGGTTTATAAAATAAATACATGATAATATTAAGATTTGATGCGATTATCGCAATTGATACGCATAATTTTGACTTCGTTTTTTCTTTTCAGTGAAAAAGTTCTCTTTCTTGAATACTTTTTTTCATTGCAACTTATTTTTTATTGTAATAAAAAGTTGTTAAATTACAATAAAAAATATTTTTATTTGTGGAAGTATTTTGTATGAAAAAAATCATTCAAACTCAGTCAATCTCACTAAAATTAAAACGGAAAAAAAAACTTTATTTTTTCAAGTATCAAACAAGTACGATTATCAATCAATAGGGCATATTATTCTCCACAATTATTTATTATAATATATATCTCTAAAATGAATATCAAAGAAATGCACGACATGGTGCAAGAGCTGTTTTGGCCAAATTTGAAAATAGATCTGTCTGTTCATCGTGTATTTTATAAAGTTACGTAATAAAAATAAATAGAAAATATTTTTTTACTACTTAGTAACCTTTAACGGTGTATGAAAATACACGTTTTTGTTGGGAGAGGAAAAAACAAACCCAATGCCCTTAAGAGTGAGTTTGTTTTAAAGTTACATGTCACTTTTTTTTAATAAACGCAACATTGGTATGTTTCGTTTACATGGGGTATTACAAA
The DNA here is from genome assembly GCF_057557595.1 of Rhyacophila brunnea. Lineage (NCBI taxonomy): Eukaryota > Metazoa > Arthropoda > Insecta > Trichoptera > Rhyacophilidae > Rhyacophila > Rhyacophila brunnea. Next base: position 11,636,013 of record NW_028232893.1, on the reverse strand, counting down.
TTTTTTAAAAAATCAGTGATTCATTATAATATTATAATGAATCCTATATTTTACATATACTATAGGTAGGTTTATGCATAGTTTCCAGCAATTGATTGGTATAGTAATCTATATAATATGTATACTTATAAGTATAAAATCGACTTTCTACACAGTGAACTGTTGCATCTAGGTAGCGATATTGGGTCTAGGACGATTCGGTGCCGGGACAACTGGGCGCTCCACAATCGAATGAAATACGAAAATAAATAACTTTCGTTAATTATAGGTACTTTTAAAATACATGCTTGATACTTATTATTATTTATATTTAAATTATTACATTATAATTTAATACTTGGAGAGAATTTAAATATACACACGTAATTAATGATTTAATTGTGCTAAGTTCCTACGAGAAAAAAAATATTTTTATAATATAAAGCGTCAGGCCATTGCCGATTGGAGTAGAAAGCCGATACATTCACAACGACTGGTCCTACTTTTCCCGCCCCTCCCGTTGTTGTCTATGGATGACGTGTCATTGCCTGTTATTGTTGTCTGTCGTATTCACACAGGGAATAGTTTGATTTCAATAGATGAGTTACATGATAAATAATACACTAGCATTAACACACCTTCTACAAATGTAATGCATAGATCAATGCTACATATTTTTTGGAAATCGATATTACCACCGGTTTTTCTGTGAAGGACTAGTTTGAATTTAACAGTTGATGAATAACAGAAATTTATATTATGTATACTTAAATAATACTGATAGTCAATATGTTTGATTTGAGAATTTTATATAATTCAATTTGAAACGAGAAAGGGCGAATCAATATGTCAAGCAATTTGGATCTGATTTTGACAGCTGAAGAATGGACCACTCGTTGCTTGTGCAAAAAGTTATACTCAGGCTTTATTAATCTAAAGATGGCGCTAGTCAGGCACGATAATTCTCAATCCACAATAATGAAAAATACTATGTTAAAAGAAGAAATAGTAGATAGAAACTGATTAAAATTCTTCGTCTACTTTCAGTATAAAATCGTAATGAACATCTATTTACTTCAATCGATAGTGCGGCGCCCAATTGTCCTGGCGCCTAGTTGTCCCGTTCCTGCGATATTATGAATTGTATGCTGTTATTTATAATTCAGGAACGTGTCACATGTAAAATAGCAGAAAAAAATCCCTTAAGTCTCATTATAAAGTTCCTCGTAAGTCACTAAACCCGCCACTGCCCACATAAATATTCAAAATTGATATCTGTTTCGATATACATAAGTAGGTATTTAATTACATATATTATTTTAATTATATAATAACAATAACAAACAATTTGATAGATAATACCTACATAGGTAGTATTGCTTACTTAAATAATTAGGTTTGTCCTTATCGATGTTAATTCATTTTATACAGCTAGGACGCTAGATAATTGAATTGTTATTGGCAATTATTCTTAGAATGTGTATTAAATAGCTTTATGATTGGTTTTAATGTATTATTAATTCAAGTTTGATAGAAAATTAACTATCTACGTGATACTGGGGTTTATATAGGTACTTTGCGAGGAATGGCAAGAACTGGACACAATCTCGAATCGAGGGCTAGGTAATTGACAACCGCCACTTCATTTTCAAACAAACACATTTATTTCTATACTAATTAATTAATTACACATTTACAAAAAACATTCATTTGATAATTGTACAATATATGCGGTTATAGATTTACCATTTATTACTTATTGAAAAAATAAAAACCTAAGAAAGAAACATTTTGAAAGGAATGCCTGTTCATATTCGCGACAGTGACGGTCAATTGATCTTTTTTCCAGATATCTCAATCAATGTCGGAAATTGGAAAGTATATTATTTGATTTTGCATCAAAAAGCGTGCGTATTGATAGAAACGAAACAATTTTAAATAAAATCAAACCGGCTCTGCTTTGGTCATTCGATTACATTTATGATCGACGATTGTAACAATACTTTATTATAGTATTTCGGTACTGTGATGGCAAGCGGTTATAACTGCTGTTTATACAATTTTACAGGAGAGTAAAAACAAAGTCAGTCTGACAAAAGTTTTGAAGTATTTTATATCAAAATAAGCGAAATTAGCATCCCAAAACAAACCTCAAAACTTTTCTTTTAAAATAATTGAAGTTTTATTTATCATGCATTTTAAGCAGATATTTATTTTGCCATATCAACTTTTTTCACATTTGGTCAGATGCATATATCTTTTAACGTTACTCTATGAGCAATAAAGTTGCATATTTTGTAACATCGAAGAATATGCGATTTGGAACATTTATTATGGAAGAAAACTTAAAAAGTGAAAAAACTGCAATTATAACTGTCTGCCATCACAGTACCACCGATTTACTAACTCGTATTCTTATTTGTCCGGTGGTTGTTTATCCAGTACAAATCTTGCAATCGATTTTTAACTAAATTCCCGACTAGCTGGACATTTGAAATATTTTAGAATATATCAGAACATGGTGCCAATGCATTCTTTTAATACTTTTAGCCATATTTAAGTAGAATTGAATTCATTTTCAGTTAATTCTGATTTGCATGAAAAGGTATTTCGGAAGAAATCCGTAATCCAATCCACTATTATTGGTTGCTAGGGTCTGGGGTCCTAGCAACTAAATTATTAATATATACGTGCGTTACTATGGAAATCAAAATGACATTTCAGTATTTGTTTGTTTTTTATTTACTTCATATCAAGTACCTACAAGTTTGAGCATATTGAGCATGGCCCCCACAAGGGAGGGGCTAGCAGGGCTCTAGCCTGGGGGCCCGGGCTCAGGAGGGGCCCGGCGAGGTGAGTCGACCACATAAGTGACATAAACACACATCAAAAATTTGATTCAATATTTAAAAAAATCTATTTTCGTTCAAGAATATTATTATTTAAAATTATGTGGTTGTACGATACAGTTTTCAATTGTGTCAATACTCGACATCTCCATAATTCAATTGGATGTATTAAAATATACACATTATTTTTTCCGCGTACACCATTTGGAAAACGCTACTGTAGAGCGTCACACTGCCTTTATCCTTAACGATAGGTAGGGGGGCCCGCTTCACGATGTGGGGCCCATGATATTGAGCATAATAATTCAAGAGAAAATTTAAAAACGTTGTATTTATAAAAAGTTATTTTTATCTTATAATTATTTATACAATAAGTATAGTCAGTGATTTTAACTGTTTTTTTTGTAAATTGATGTCCTTATGTGTAATATTTCCTGTCTTTTAGTTTCGCTTCTCACACTTACGGTTTCTCCGTTAAACTTTTACCGAATATACACAATGATTCAGGACTATTCGTATGACCTCTACATACTATCACGTTTAAGTATAATAATTAAGATACATTTTAAATTAAAGCAATGAAAAACTCATCGGAAACACTCGGTTCCAGCGTCGATTGACATTGAAATGTCAAATGTGTCTGGTTCTCCGGAAAAGTTTATCACTCTAAAACAGGGGCGGGCAAACTTTTTGGATGGAGGGCCAAATTCAAGAATTCAAAATGAGCGGCGGGCCGCAAGTAAAATACCATTTTTAGATATACACTATTTATTATCACGAAAAATAAACATTACAAAAAAATTAATGAGGAGAATGAAAGTGTTGTACATTTTTTCAAATTCAGGTGTTAATTTTGTAGTTGATATTTTCAAAACTGCTTGTAAATGGGCATCGGAGATATTTGATCGTAAAGAATTTTTATTGAGGTTCATGATCGAAAATGTTTGTTCACATATATAGGTTGATCCAAAAACAACGAACATTTTTCTTGCATAATCTTTAAGTTGTTCGAATTTGTCTGAATTAAGGACATTGTAAAATTTGAATATATCTTCACGACGATGCAATTCTCTTAAATCAGTGTCACACTGCAGACCAATAATCTCAAGTTGTAGCTCTGTCAGTACACTATCAATATCTATTGAAAATGGATCGCGTACCTACTGTTGCTAAACTTGTCTCAAGTTTTCGGAAGTCACCAAATCTTTGTAAAAAATCGTCATTCAGAGCTTTAATAATTTTACCATATTCTTCAAATTTATATTCTGGCAACTTCAAATTTGGAAAGTGGTCCACGTTCTTATTCGATATTTGTCGAAGGAACAACTTGAGTTTTAATTGAAATCCATTCAAACTCTTCACCATATCGTGGGCATATATTTTTTTTCCTTGCAACGCAGAGTTAAAAGTATTTAAATGTGTCACGATGTTCAACATAGAAGATAGTGGTTACATAGTGTGAGACGAGACGCAAGGAAGACATACTGAGATAATACATTAATGAAACAACAAATTCTTCAAATTTTAATCTATTGTCAATATTTTTTAAAAAATATATAAAAAAGTTATTCGTAATCAGAAGTACAATTAATGATGGCGGGCCGCAAAAAAATACCCGGCGGGCCACATGCGGCCCGCGGGCCGCAGTTTGCCCTCCCCTGCTCTAAAACATGGGTCGCCAACCTTTTCAGCAGCCGGGCCAGATTCTAAAAATGAGATTTCCTACCGGGCCGCACAACCGATTTTTTTTTATAATACAACACAAAAAAAGAAATATATACTTATTAATAAAATGAAACAAAAATGAGAATCAAACATATTTATTAGATTAGACTTTTTTAATAATAAAAAATAAACAAAATAATTAATTTTAGTGAGAAATTTGTGGCAGAACTGAGTGCATCAATATCGATATCGAGTGAGGTTGTTTCTACACGTAAACAGTTTTCCAAATGCACATCAGTGATTCGTGTTCTCCTCGGGATTTGTGATGCTTTATCTGACCAAAAATCTGTCCACACGTATGTGTTTCCAATTAATAGCGAAGTCATCATTAGAGCATGTTTGTAAAATGCAGGATATTTCTCCTTGTCCAAATATGTTTTGTAAATCTCTTCCAAACCAACCTGATGGAATTTCTCTTTTCACAATGTTCCATTTGTATATTTCTCGGTAATGAATTCACGTCTACGGAGAATGGCGTTGCAAACGCAGCAAAAAGCACACGGTGCTTTTTAAAATCTTGAGCCAATATCGAATCTCAATTTGCGAAACTAGCACATCTAGCGGCAGCATTTTTTTAATATTATTTTTATTTTCTCACTGCTCCACGGGCCACAAGTTGACACCCAGCGGGCCGCGGGTTGGCCACTCATGCTCTAAAAGTAATCTATTTACCGAGGTTTAATTATTGCACGCACAATGACTATCGGTTTAAATTAAAATTTACTTTTTTTTTAGTGTTAACTCTACGAACACAAAGTGAACGCATATATTTACGGAAAAAAACGTCCCTCAGTCAGGCGTGTAATTGACAAAACTTAATTTCATAAAAAAATGTAAAGGTACTTACAATAATTGCAATAAATACATCCACATATTTACAATAATTGTTTACATACTCCAATACACAAAAAAAAATCTTACCATGATATTTTAAATATTATTTAACAAGTTAATAAGTGGGTAGCCTTAGAGAAGGTTCGGCATAATCTTTAATATACATATTATAATATGCGAAAAGTAAGAACCTACTTCCGCGCAACGCGTATTAATAGTTAATCAATTTTCTTTGCGTTTCGGTTAATAAAATTTAGTTCACACGGATCTAGTATTTTTCGATAGGCATCTAGCTTGCAAAAAAACGCATCTAGCTTGTGGCGTTTTTACTAGCATTTTTAATGCCTCTAATAACTTTAAATGTGCTGAAAACACGCTATAAAAAAGTTTATTTATTTTCATGTGCATCAAATATCTGACTATCAGATACGTACTTAATGCAGGTAATTTAAGTAGCATGAGAAATAAAACAACCTAATTTGACAATTGAAACAATAGGAGAATTCATGGCCATTTAGTGAAATGCTATAGTGCGTGTAATACACCAATATTAAATGAGCGCCAATGCATAAACCGAAAGGAGTTGTCAGTATTCGTCGTATGACGCATTCTTGACACGTGTTTAAATTTATCCCATATTCTTCCTTACTCAAGATCGGTTGCCTACTTCTCCTTACCCGTTGCCGTTAGGTATTTCAGTTCCCATTATTTATGAGTTCCTTACGTAGACCCCTAAAAACCAACCCGTCCCCCACCACACCTGGTTTTAAATGAGCGTAACACGAGGCCCTACGTTTGGGTGTGAATCGGGAGCAGATGTCCAAGACTGACATCGCCACGCTCTTAAGTGAGTTAACTGAAAGACGTACTTTAATAAAAAGTACCATGGGAGAGAAAGGCACGGAGACTTTACAGAAATAAATGAATTTAATGATATATAAGATACCAAAAACAATACGGACAAAGAAAACTATGTGAAGAGATCTTCACGTCCGCAATTTTTTTATATAATCGTAAACCAAAATCGGGCGCAATGTTATGTGCCAACTTTCTGCCTGTGCGCACAGGCGAAGCCGTGACGAACAGAGACATTCGCGGCTAGCCAAAACGAATGAAAAAGCAGCTGCTGCACATGCGCCAATGCGGTACTTTGCAAATTATACCTGAGCTATAATCGAGTGAAATTTGTTACACGCGACACCATCACCAGACGTTCTTGTCACACAGTGATCGCCTCTTGCCTCCGTGCGTTCTACCAAAAATGTCCCAACTATGCTACGTGATTGACAACAAAATACATCGACATATTCGACGTGTTCTAGTCGAGATGAGTTTAAATACGCGACCGTGCTAAGGCAATGCCCGACGTCTGTAGCACCTGTCACTAGAGTTGGGATTCGGGAATTTCCCGACGGGAATTCTCGAGAATTTTTCGAAATTATCCATCCCGAATCTCGAGAATTGAAATTTTTAACATTTCTGGAAATCCCGGATCTCCAGAATCTCTTCTCGGGATTCGGGATTTCTTTATTATCAAATATTAAATGAAAAAAAAACGATTTTCTATATGATAAAAGTGGACAGAAAACACAAAATGTTCAAACACTGATCGGGGCATTTAACACAATTAAGCGAACGTCGACTCAAAATGAGCGCAATTTTTGGAACATCGGGGAATTTTGTGTCTCAAAAGCGTACGCGATTGTCATACGCAGCGATTGACAGTCTGTGTTTTTTGAAATTCCATTTTAATAATGTTTTGAATTATTTTAGTTTTCCAACTTTTTATTTGTCTTCTTACATTATTAAAAAAAAAACATATTTTTTTGGAATTTGTTTATTTTTACACTGGTTTTAGGATTTTTACAGGTTTTTTAAATTTCCCGATATCTCGAGAGTTCCCGAGAATTCTTTTCTGGAAATCCCGAATCTCGAGATTGAAAATTTTATCATTTCGGGAAATACCCAACTTTACCTGTCACTGACGCTTGGATAGTAAATACTGATATTAATTAGTGTATCTAACGTCATACTTCTCTCTTCTAGCTAGTTAGTGTATTCCGGAAACCGCCTATTGAGCAAAAGTGACGTCGATCAATATAAAATAATGCACGATGCAATTAGCTCGATTACCTGGCTGCATCCACGTAACACTTCCCGTACGTGTCATAATGATGCACCAAGTCCACTGAGTGCAGGGCAAGGTCGCGAAAGGTGTTCTCGGATATTGATATGATATTATAGATAGAAAGATAGTATACGCTTAATTATAAAATCACTTCATATAATGTGACATTGGCATTGTGGTTAGGTAATAAAAACAAAGGTGATGTGATATTTAATTTGATGTCAACCTGATAATAGTAGTTATCTTAATTAATTTGTTTACAAACAGCGCATGCGCTTTGGCAGTAATTTATAATTTATAATTATAATAAACATTTTCAATTTTTTTCTATTGCATTATAAACGTAAGAAAATATGAAGATGTCAGAATTGCTCATTAAACGGTGAAACAGTGACAAAACATAACAACGATAAATTTAATATAACTATGACCTTTCAGGAAAATATAAATTTAATATTGGATTTTTAATAGCACAGATTTTCAATACGCCATAATAAATCAAACTATATACCTAATTTCTGCATTCCTAATCACTAGAAAGCCTCAAATAAACGGGACTTTGCCGGCAAGCTTATGATACTCGTATCTCATCTTAATCAATATAATATGTTCAAAATGATTGGGTGACTAGGTACAACGAAATAATGATTTAACCTAACCTAACTTAACCTAAATAGATTGCACGAAAATTAATGTTTCATTTTTTCCCCTAGCTGTTCTGTTTTGTCCGGTTACCGCAACGCGACGCAATGGCCCATAAGCCCTGTCGCACATTGAAAATCGTCTCGTCTAGAATATAGTCATAAGTCAAAATTGGACACAATGCTGTAGCTGTCTTTCGTGCACATGGGCGTATCATGCCGGGGCTGAAACGAATGAAAAACCTGCTTCTGTACGTGTCAGTGCGCCTGTTTAGTATTATACTCCGTCCCAAGTCGCGAAAAATTTGTTGCTTGCGACATCAGCTACTTTTTTAAAACGCAAATATCGCATTCGACCACTGTACCTACATTAGGTTACATGTGTTTTGTGAATACTAAGAAAATCATACTGACATATTTGAAGTGCTACAATCGAGATGAGTTTAAATGTACGACCCGGCTAACCACCAGACATACCGTGCGTACCTTACCGCATTTTTATTATTCCTGCAGCGGTACTCCCGCTTTAGTCCACTCAATCTCTATCATACCCAAACAGTACACGATCTACATGGACTGCTTGTCGTTATGCTCACCGACCGACCGACGTCATGGGCGGTGGCTCTAATATTATTTAGCTATGATATCATAAGCGAACTAATAGGGTTAATGTATTCAAATATAAAGAACGCGTCAATTTAAATGAATATGGATCGGTAGGTATACATATCCATAAAGCCAGTAATGAATGAATGGATTAAGAAGTGTGATACGTTTAGTTTATTCCAATTGATGAAACTTGCTTCTATTTTTTTTTATAAAATATAGCATTGATAGTAAAAACTATAAAAAAACAAGAGATAACATCTTTTTATTATAAATTTGTATTCGTCATAACAACAAAAAAAAACAAAAAAACGTCATAAGTTCGCGACATTTAATTGCCATAACGGCACAAACATTTTAGCGTATATTATGACACATGCTGGAAATAAAATTATTTAAAAAAAAATGTGAAAAAAGCTTTTAGTTAATTAACGTAATTTGAAAGAAAAAATATTTTATTATAAAAATAAAAAGGGTAAGAGTTGAACGATTAAATTGCGATTCAAGGCTTAAACAAAAACGAACCATAAGTGGAGTAAGAAAGCATTCGGTACGCTTATATCTCCGTAATATGCGTTAGATAGAGTAAGATGGAATTTCTACGGCTGAATTAAATATTTTTTGTATACGTCGCTGGTAAATATTGTTTTGAATGACTCCATTCATTCAAAAACTGCGAGCACGTATCGCTGAAATGTATTGTTTTTGTATTAAATATAAAGCCAGTAATAATTAATATTTTTAGTAAATTTAGTAGAAAATATCGTCAACTATGTTGTGTTTAAATTTGGTAGCCGTAATGATAAGCAACATAATGGTATAACGTTTCATAGTAACTGTTAAGTTAATAAAAATAAAATTGAGGTTCTAATGTGCGTTAAGCGCGAATTATATTATGGTGCACGTAGCGCACTATCATCTGGCGTCACGCTACTCTACGCCACGGGAAAAGTGTGTAATGTCGTTTTTCTTGATGTTTAAAACGTTATCAGGCTGATGCTCCCATCCCGTAGCACATTTTGAACCTTTGAACGAACACTGTCAGTTAGCAAAATTTAGCCGAAATCACCAGAACAATAATGAGGTCACCTTACGTTGTACCGCACTGCATCGACACCTGCATGACTCATGAATGTTTTTTATCATTTTCTACATGCCTACACATTTTCGACTCATGTCAAAATCCACGAGTTTTTTGTTTTTAGCGGTTGGCACTCTAAACCATAGACTAAATTTTTCGCCATGACAGCGTGGCAGTACACGACGTGCATCTCAATATAATCACAACTTTATACGCAAGCAACACGGCTTCATTTTGGCGAACAATACCCACTATCTTTACATTATTATTATTCTGAGATTAAATTGCTTATTTTTGATATTTTTAGAAACCTTGTACTTAATACACATAGCGTTATTGTGTGTTATCTTCTAAAACTGTAAAAGGCATTAAATGCCATTTAAGGTAGATTTTATTAATTTTCATAATATAAAAATAACAACAAGATAAACAAAAATAATATATAATATTGGATATTTTAGATACCTTGTACTAAATACACACAGCGTTAATGTGTGTTATCGTCTAAAACTGTAAAAGGCATTAGATGCCATTTAAGGTAGACTTTAGTAATTTTCGTAATATAAAAATAACAAGGATAAACAAAAATAATATACTTAATATTTTTTATTGAATCATACAAATTCTCTTTTAAAATTTCATTCAAACTTTGACATTTAACACTGAAATTCAAATCGTAAAAAAAACTATTTAAAAAAAATTAAAAGTACTTGATTTTTATTGGTTTAAATTGCCGGTTTTAAAAGTTAAATAATGGTTAACACGTCATCTAGAGAGATAACGGCATGTAATATGCGAATTGCACAGTGTCTAAATATGTAGATATTTTATTAATGCATATCGTCACCTCAATACTACAACAAGATAACTTGATTTGCACTGTTTTTGAGTTAGTTATTAAATATGATTCTATATTTCCTTCTCTATAAATTGGTAAAACTAGGTAAGTCAGAAGTTAATGGGAACTCTGTTAATTTTGTGTTTGAAAATAGTCGATAACTTTAAAACAGTAATGCACTAAATAAATAAAATAATATATCTACAATATTTTTTCATAAAATTGAACATTATTTAATTGTTCCCAATTAGACGAGCACACTTTTCCATTTTTATTTTAAATAATAAGCGTAACCTAGATTTATGTTCAAATTAAATTTAAATTTCATTTTCCCAACAATGACCAAACTAGAGTAGATTATAATTAATGTTTGGACCACCATACCGCCCGCAATAAGTCACTGAATAAAACGTACGTCATCTGGTATGGTCAGTGAACACGAAAATATGTAAAGAAAAGGGGTTGCCTTCTGGGTAAGGATGTAATGTTTAATTCTCTAGTGTGGATAAATATGCGATAAACTTAAGCAAGTGTTAAAATATGTTATTTGCGTTGAAGTTTGCCACATAAACGAAACGCGCATTCAATATTTATAACAACTTTTATTTTGTTAACTGTCAATTCATGGTGGAACTGCATTGTATTGTTGTTTAATTTAATAAAACGCAATTTGTTTTTTTGTAGTACTTATTCCACTTTTAATCAATAAATTAGGACCGGTCTCGTCAGCCTCAGAGGGACACTACGTGGTAGCAGTGAACTAGGGACCGAAAGGAGTGAAAGTAATGATGAAATTCAAAATTTAAAAAGGCACTTAAATCTCCAATACTAATAACTATATTTATAATAAAAATAAATTGGTAAATACGTAGACAATATTTTAATTTACATGATACTGTTATACCACAGTTTGACCAGGCTGCTATAATTAGTTCAAAAACGATGCTATCTTATTAAAATACTTTAATTGATTCATTTATTTGACAACTACTGTGTTAACAGGTATTTAACACACGTAAGTTTGGTATGAGATCTGTAACAAATAGTCCATCCTAATAGCACGGCCCAACTATATATGTTACGCCGAATGTGCGAAATTGACTATTACATGAAATGGGCAAAATTTTGGCTAATTCATGCAATAGTCAAGCATGTTGCCTTATTTATGAATTAGGTAAATTTTCTGCTGAGTACATGAATTCGCCAGGGTATGGAATTCTTGAACTGTCAACATGACAGAAGAAAAAGTAAATTTAATACGGATGGTTTTATTAGTTATAATTAGACATAATATAATATTATTATTATTAGGTTAGGTTAGGTTAGGTTTTGTAATTCTGAATTAAATTATTCAACTGAATGTCCATTTTGAGGTTAGCTAACAAGTGTCAACAAACTATCACAAACATACAATCGACCATTGCACGATTGATACCCAAGCACGAATCATATCGCGAAAATACCTTTCAATAAAATTCTTCCGTTATCATATTATAGTTCTAGATTTTTTTTGCGCATAGTAAATGGATATGAACGTCATTGTAGTTATTGATTGGTAGTTTTTTATATTATAATCAATGACATTTGACACATTTGGTTAGTTTGATTAGTTGCAAAAAACACCACCGGAGCGCGATCATCTATTTTGACCATAGATACTATATGTACATTTTGGCCAATGCATGAGCATTTGACACATTTAGTTTAGTTGCAAAAAATACCACCGTAGCGCTACTATCTAATTTGTCCAATGCATGAACTAGGCAGAAAAATTACTGCCGAATTGACGCACTCGCCAGATATTTTGTCTAATTCATGAATAAGGCAACGGGCTTGCATTTTTCATGATTTAGGCAAAATTTTGCCCATTTCATGTAATACTCAATTTCGCACATTCGGCGTAACATATATATATATATATATAATATAGTAAGTTTCACAATACATAGACATATTTTATTGTAACTGCGATATATTCACATGATCAATACACAAAGCATCCTAAATATTGACCCCAGGATATAACTTCACAATTTATTATAACTTCTCACAATAAAACTTGTTGGAACATGCCTACTCTAAAAACTCTCACAATTAATCTTAACTATAATAGGCACTTATTATAAGAGGTATCCCTTATTTATTGATTGAAAAACATCCCTTGCGATATTGACAATGTAACATAACATAACTATATGAATCTGGTCAGTTATTGACTTACATTGTAACATTTATTAAACAATCATATTGGTTCACATTTTATGCCTAATAATATTTCCTAACAGTATATTTATCTGTCGAGATCACACTGTGGATATGTAATAGTTTTTTTAATACGGTTGTGAATTTATCACTGCGGTAAATAGTCATGGTAGCACGTGATTGTGTAATTTGAGTATATCGACGTATACAGAGCTATCGGATGAGTCCGAATACAAAGAAAATGTCAGACTAGCCATTACCAAAACTATATTTTTTTATGATTTTATGTAAATATAATGTTTGGCATTCAGCCTTCGTTCCGGTGTGGACCCATTGTATTAAATAAACCTTGTTAGATATTAGATGTATCAATATTTAAAATATTTACACGTCTGGACGACCAAAAGTCACTCATCGGTGGGAAAAAAATATTTGCTCATTCGATGATGTGATGCAACCAGACATATTTAACAATATTATTATGCATACGAGGAGCGTTCCATAATTTATCTACGTCACAAAAAAAAAACCGATGATGAATCAGAACGATTTTTATGTGGGGTAGAATGAATCCGGTTGATTTGTACCAAAAAAGCATTCACATCCTATTCGAAAAGAGAAAAACGTAAAAAAATCTCTGGGTAGAATCGAACTACCAAATGCTCTACAATTAAACTATATCTCTAGGATCAGCCTGCTTTATACATACATACTCCAAAAAACAAACGCACATATCAAAAAAACTAGTCCCCTGACATTACTATCCACTTTGTCAATATATTGCGCAAACCAGACGCTCACGACATCTTTCACTTCTTCGTCAACCAAAAATTTCTTCCTCGCCATAGAAGACAGTTTCCATGACATTGCCATTAATTCAGAGCAGCGTTTTTCAAACCTTTTGAGATAGCGACAAATTAATCAAGATTTCGCGATACTGACTTGAAAATCTATATGTATCATCTCGTCACCGCGCATTTTTTACGACGTGGGCTGTCAACGCCTGTCAACACTACATTTAATTTGATACCCTGTAACTTTTGCATGTCTGTATCAATTTCAAACAAATATTCGTGCACGCATTGTGTTTTTATTTAATAAAACGCATTTTTTTTTATAGTACTTATTCCACTTTTAAATAGTATAAGAGTTTTATAGTACTTATTTCCACTTTTCGTGCACGCAAATGAAAAAAAGGTTAAGACATTTTTTTTTAATTCAGTCAGAATTAACCTGGTAGAATTCGATACCGGTTCTATTTCGGTTGTAATAGCTTAAACAGACGGTAGCTTTAAAATGGTGTTGCAACCGATTATAAAACAATCTGTGAAAATTAATATAATTTATAATATTATTATCATTTTATAATGTTTTGTTGTGTGTCAGGCGCGAGGTAGATGAATTAATGAACGTCCCACATAAATGGTCGATGAAAATCAACAAATTTTTATTGATATTGAATAATTAATGGCGATGTCAAGGCCGTTTGGTCTATGAAATGGTTTTTCGGTGGAACAATATCGTTAAAAAACCAGTTGAAAACACAAAAATTTGATATCTTTTTTTTTCGCTGTTCTAAATACTATTGATGAGGAAAATGATTAATAAACTGCGAATCAATTTTATCAAAATGATGTCAGTTTTTTTTTGATATAAGTATTACACCATAATAAATACGAGATACTGGAATGAATATTTAAGAACAATATTACGGAACACCGGGCTGAGGATGTTGTGATTTGATTTGTTTTATCGTTTCTCTACTTTGCTTGACCGTGTGTAGACTCTGATTCATGACTATATTATATTGTACTTTGAAGATTATAGCATTTGGAGGTGTAGGTATAATGAGAATACAGTTTATGGGTGCGAATGGTATATTAAAATGTTAATACTGCACTGGAGCGGCCACGTGCATGGATTGCCGTATGAGAAACCAGACGAACGCAACCCCCGAGGGTATGGATTGCAATACCGAATGAAAATATCACTACCGGTTATTCGGTATTTTTTATGGAATATCGGTATTCGTTAAAATATAAATATCGGTAAATATAGCTATTACAATCTCTTTAATTTACATTTATTATGGCGACATTTGTAGAATATTGTAGAATTGGTGATTTTTACAAATAATTTGAATATATTGATAATTTCAACTAAAACCGTCAAATAGGCTAGTTGATTAAGTGTATATAATCGCGGCTGCAGGAAAAGCTTCTGCAATTCGACACTATTATTGTACAATCATCAATAATGTTATTATAGAATAATTGAACATTTGTCAAGGATTTTTTTTATTTCGAAATAATATCAGTATGTTAATTTATCGAGACAATTTTATAAATGGGTATATTATTTAATGAATTGTATTTTATTGTTATTTTACCTATGTTGGATTCAGTCAATATTTTGCATTTTATTAGCATATAACTTATACACTCAATTGAATATGAAATACAGTACAAAATAATGAAGAAATAACATTGAATTCATCGTCAAAAACGTAAACGAGTGTGGTTTCTTAATACCGAAAATTTCGGTATTTTGGATTTTTAAAACCGGCATTTCAGTATTGATAAATACTGGAATACCGGTTTTTAAATACCGGTAATATAAGACCTGGCCGACCGAAATTGAGATGGCTGGACTGCGCCACAAAAGATTTAAGAATGATAGGTCAAAGCAACTAGATAGCATCTATTATACGTTGGATCATTCAGGATAGAGGAAATTTGTTAATGAGGCCAAAACCCGCCAAGGATTACAGGGCCATAAATGATGATGATTAGGTATATTGTATTGAGTAGGCATTAATAAAACTCTTAAAAAGTTACTTTTGGGTAATGTTTGTATTAGAAAATGACACTCGTTTCGGTGTGGTGTGACGTTACAATTACCCTGTTGTCATAGTTTTATTGTATAACCAGTTATCCCCGCGATATTGACCCCCAAGAGATAGGTATGTAGCATTCTTCGCTTAATTGAACCATCGTGTAGGCAAGTGTTTCTCAACCGGGTGCCGCAAAACATGTTAAGAGGCCCACAGTGATACAATATGCCACATAATAATTACGTACCTACCTGTTAAGAAATATATAAGAAATTTAAATTAAACACTGCAAATTCTAATGTTTATTGTTTTCATTTTTCACCTGAATAGCTATTGGGGGGAGGCTCAGAAAAAAACTTAGACTAAAGAAGGTCACATGCCAAAAAAGGTTGAAAGACGACAGTGTAGTCTGTAGGTGATCTTTCTCTACCGCGACGACCCTGGGAGAATGGAGATAATTTCTCTAATATTATTATACAGTGTCCATGGGATTCCAGGAACTCCACTCGTGACGTGTATTTTTGAAGGACCTACATAATAATATTAGGTAAAAATACATAAAATAAACCTAATGTCATTGAAATCTTACATGATTCTTTATTTTTACCCCCTCCGCTACCTATCGGGCAATTTGTCAGCAATCAAAAGAAAAATAACTCTTATTTGAATGGTCCCATATAGAAAATTTTTCCTACTCTGTTAACGTGTCCACTCTTTGCAAGTGTCGTGTATAATAGCGCATATACACGTGTATTTACTGGCACCAATGGTGTGTAAATTAAACTATCGCGATAATAACTGTTTACATGTCAACTCGGAAAACCAGGGATAAACTTAAACACGTGTTAAGAATACGTTATACGTCGAATACTGACAACTGCTCTCGGTTTTTTATACTGGTAGTAAGTAGGTATACTTACGTCTTCAAAATCGACCAGTTTTCCCATCTCTAGTATACGGTACAGTATAATGTTTAAAAATCAACTTAATGGGTATGTTATCATTTGATCATATATCGCAGTCCACATATTACGCGGATTTGTCTGACCAAAATTCACCGACCATGCAGAAAAAGAAAAAATATTCGGTTGAGAAACTAGCTGCCTGCATAGAAATCATCGCTATGTTAATAATAACACGTGTCACCAAATTTAATATAACTTAGGATTACAATATTTTCCAAGGTTGCAAAGGCCATCTTAAAAATTCAACCGAACCGAAACGAGAAGCATTATTAAACATTATGCAACCAACCAAATGCTTCCGAGAGATTAGTTCACGGATAAACATCAATTACAAATCCGGCAAACTTATATAAACTCATCTTATATTTAATTTTACACCTTTCACGACAGATTATAGTAACATATTATATCGACATAAAATATAACTAACGACCTCAGTCGAACTTATCATATTATATTGTAGAATATATTATAATAAGTAGTCGATGTCAAACCTTTCAATCAAGCAGTTCGATTTTCCACTGGAACCTAATCCAGCTCATGGCGTCAACACGGATTACCTGTTTTATATATATTTTTTTAAATACACAATGCGTTGATTGAAAGAAAGTGAAAATGTGTGTGCAGAAATAAAATACCGTTTTGCTATTTTTCAAAATACTGAATGCAATATAGGTAATTTGTAATGTTATATGGCCATCTGTTAAAACTTGCAAAAAATAATAGGTATATTTAATAAAACTCTGTTTATTGGTTTGCATCTATAACAGTTTTATTCTCAAAAAAGTGAAGCACACGTGCTCCCAACTGAACGGTAGGTATATGCACCATTCCTGCCCGCTGCTTTTTTTTTGTTTGTCGGGTAACTCATGATGTTTTTTGACACAGCATAACGTTATTCACTCTCCCAGTTTTCTAATTACAATGTGGCGGCGCTTTTTAGTGGACTGTGAGAAGAGCGTGATTTGGATGCTGGGGGAAGGCGGTTACACAGGGATTCTATCCAGACACTGACCTTTGATATTGAGATGGCGAGCGCCTTGGGCATATTCCGTCTTCACGCACACACACAATTTGTCGGTCACTAGTACTCTCACTATCACAGTTACAATGACGGATGGGTGGGTAATGAGTTTATGATTGTTTAATTTGCGGCGTCTTACTGCGGGCGTGAAGATGTATTCACATAATTTTTGCTGTCCGTATGTTTAGCTTCGTTTTCTTTGCTATATACACAACGTAACTTCATTTTCTTTTCGTAATTTACATGTGCGTTTCTTTCCCTGGCACTTTCCATTAAAGTAAACTTATTAAAGTCAGTCAGGGCTCACTTGGAGCGTAGCAACCTAAGACTTGGGCATCTTCTCCAAGGACAATTCCAGTCCAATTGTTTCAGATGCCTCACATCACCAATTGTAGGGTCCCGCGATACGCTCTATTAAGACTGAGTGTGGTGCGGGGCGGGTTTCGGTGGAGGACGCTTAACTTCAATGTTTATGAATTACGGTGATTGACGCGGCATTGGTCGAACTGTAACTCGTAATTGTATTACTTCTTTGATGACACTAAGGTAGTCAAACTAGTGCAAGTCAGCTTTGATGGTCTAAAGATAACTGTCTGTCATTTATTTATTAATGTGGCTGGATAACGATTATATTATGAGACGTAGGTAAGGCAAACATAATGAAAGAATGTGTATATGTTACGCCGAATGTGCGAAATTGACTATTACATGAAATGGGCAAAAGTTTGCCTAAATCATGAAAAATGCAAGCCCATTGCCGTATTCGTGAATTAGGCAAAATATTTGCCGAGTGTGTGAATTCGGCAGTAATTTTTCTGCCTAGTTCATGCATTGGGCAAATTAGATAGTAGCGCTACGGTGGTGTTTTTTGCAACTAAACCAAATGTGTCGAAATACTGATGCATTGGTCAAAATAGATGGTCGCGCTCTGGTGGTGTTTTTTGCAACTAATCAAACTAACCAAATGTGTCAAATGTCATTGATTGTATAAAAATATACCAATCAATAACTACAATGACGTTCATATCCATTTACTATACGCAAAAAAAAAATCTAGAACTATAATATGATAACGGAAGAATTTTATTAAAAGGTATTTTCGCGATTTGATTCGTGCTTGGGTATCAATCGTGCAATGGCCGATTGTTTGTTTGTGATAGTATGATTTGATAGTTTGACACTTGTTAGCTAACCTCAAAATGGACATTCAGCTGAATTCAGAATTACAAAACCTAGCCCAACTTAACCTAACCTAATAATAATAATATATTATGTCCAATTATTCTAATATATAAAAAATAATATTTGTTTGTGTGTTTGTTTGTTCGTATTGAATGCGCAGCCATACCGTTCATCCGATTGCGATAAAACTTTGTCAACTTATTGCTTGCACTTGCGCGAAGAGTATAGGCTATACTAATATATAAAAATGAATGTCTGTCTGTCTGTATGTCTGTCTGTCTGTCCCGTATGCGTTCCTATACCATTCATCCGATTGCGATGAAATTTTGGTAAGTGGTTGTATGCACACCCATGAAGGTTTCTGAATTAGAAAAATCATCATCTTCTTCTTCTTCTTCATTCTATTTTCTTTTATTCGTATGGTTCTTATACCATTCATCCGATTGCGATGAAACCTTCGTCAGTCATTGTGGTTACACCCGTAAAGGTTTCTGAATTAGTACAACCATATTCTTCTTCATCTTCATTCTATCTTCTTTTATTCGTATGGTCCCTATATCATTCATCCCATTGCGATGAAACTTTCGTCAGTGGTTGTGCCAACACCCGCGAAGGTTTCTGAATTTGTACAACCATTTTCTTCTTCTTCTTCATTATATCTTCTTTTATTTATATGGTTCCTATACCATTCATCCGATTGCGATGAAACCTTCATCAGTAGTTGTGGTAACACCCGCAAAGGTTTCTGAATTAGTACAAATATCTTCTTCTTCTATTCTATATTCTTCTATTCGTATGCGTTCCTATTCCATTCATCCGATTGCGATGCAATTTTGGTAAGTGGTTGTATGCACACCCATGAAGGTTTCTGAATTAGAAAAATCATCATCTTCTTCTTCTTTTTCATTCTATTTTCTTTTATTCGTATGGTTCCTATACAATTCATCCGATTGCGATGAAATCTTCGTCAGTCGTTGTGGTTACACCCGTAAAGGTTTCTGAATTAGTACAACCATCTTCTTTTTCTTCTTCATTCTATCTTCTTTTATTCGTATGGTCCCTATATCATTCATCCGATTGCGATGAAACTTTAGTCAGTGGTTGTGACAACACCCGCGAAGGTTTCTGAATTTGTACAACCATTTTCTTCTTCTTCTTCATTATATCTTCTTTAATTCGTATGGTTCCTATACCATTCATCCGATTGCGATGAAACCTACATCAGTTGTGGTAACACCCGCAAAGGTATCTGAATTAGTACAAACATCTTCTTCTTCTTCTTCTATTCTATATTCTTCTATTTGTATGCGTTCCTATTCCATTCATCCGATTGCAATAAAACTTTCGTCAGTAATTGTGCCAACACCCGCGAAGGTTTCTGAATTAGTTCAACCATCTTCTTCTATTCGTATGCGTTCCTATACCATTCATCTGATTGCAATGAAATTTTGATCATTGTTGTGCTCACGCCCGCAAAGGTTTATTAATTGATACAACTATTTTCTTCTTCTTCTTCTTCTATTCTACCTTCTTCTATTCGTATGCGTTCTTATACTATTCATCCGATTGCGATGACATTTTGACCAGTTGTTGTGCGCACGCCCGCAAAGGTTTCTGAATTAGTACAACCGTCTTCTTCTTCTTCTATTCGTATGCGTTCCTATACCATTCATCCGATTGCAATGAAATTTTGATTAAGTATTATGCTCACGCCCGCAAAGGTTTCTGAATTGATACAAACATGTCTTCTTCTTTTTCATCTATTCTATCTTCTTCTATTCGTATGCGTTCTTATACCATTCATCTGATTGCGATGAAATTTTGACAAGTTGTTGTGCGCACGCCCGCAAAGGTTTCTGAATTGATACAAGTATTTTTTTCTTCTTTTTCTTCTATTCTATCTTCTTCTATTCGTATGCGTTCTTATACTATTCATCCGATTGCGATGACATTTTGACCAGTTGTTGTGCGCACGCCCGCGAAGTTTCTGAATTAGTACAACCGTCTTCTTCTTCTATTCGTATGCGTTCCTATACCATTCATCCGATTGCAATGAAATTTTGATTAGTATTATGCTCACGCCCGCAAAGGTTTCAGAATTGATACAACCATGTCTTCTTCTTTTTCATCTATTCTATCTACTTCTATTCGTATGCGTTCTTATACCATTCATCTGATTGCGATGAAATGTTGACAAGTTGATGTGCACACGCCCGCAAAGGTTTCTGAATTAGTACAACCATCTTCTTCTATTTGTATACGTTCCTATACCGTTCATCCGTTTACAATGAAACTTTGGTGAGTTGTTGTGCGCATGCCCACGAAGATTTCTGAATTAGAAAATCATCATCTTCTTCTATTCGTATGAGTTCCTATACCATTCATCCGATTGCGATGAAACTTTTGTCAGAAGTTGTGCGCACACCTGAAAAGGTTTCTAAATTAGTATTATATAAAATACAAAGTTTGTTGTTTGTTTGTTCCATCTAATTTTGGTTTTTCACTGCATATTAATAACATTAATAACGTTTGCATATTTTGGATTCGATTTTAATTTAGTGTTGTTTTGTTTGACCTTTGCTCCTATTAGAATTATTTTCATATTGCCATATTGTATTACACAGATATTTTAATATTAAAAAAATAATTACCTCTTATTATTTTTTAAATATTCAAGATAAATATAACCACGAAGCGATCCTGTGCGAAGCCGGGTACTTCAGCTAGTAACTAATAAAACCATCCGTATTAAATTTACTTTTTCTACTGTCATGTTGACAGTTTAAGAATTCCATACCCTGGCGAATTCACGCACTCGGCAGATAATTTACGTAATTCATGAATAAGGCAACAGGCTTGACTATTTCATGTAATAGTCAATTTCGCACATTCGGCGTAACATATATACAAAAATCAAACAAATATATTTTGAACCCGATCCAGGTTCAGTGTATGATTATTGAATACCACGTTGTGCTACTCTAAGTTTCTAGATCTATCTTTTACTTATGATCCATGTTTCATGTGATTACGTGATTACGGGAAGCATACACTGGTTGAACACTTCAGGCACAGTGGAAAGTCACTTTTGAAGACATTATTCAGGCGGCCAAAAGTAATTAATAATACATAATATAGTAAAATAAATGTCTCTCCTAGAGAATTCCTATAGGATTGAATCTTTTTCTTCTTCTATGGCCATATCCGCCCCTTAACTGGAGCATATGGACACCACGCGGCGCCTCCAAGAATCCCAGTCGCTCGCCAATCTTCTTGCTTCGTTCCAGGTCAAACCAGCATCACGTAGCTCCGCCGTATACACTCTGTAGATTGTATTTAGCGGCCTTCCAGGACGGCGGAATCCGGTCGGCTTGAAGAACAGGCAAGCCAGGTTAAAGTACTCTTCTGGCATCCGCAGCACGTGACTGAGCCAGGTCCAACGTCGCCTCTTCACTTTCAGCGTGATGAGAGGCTGCTTGGTACGTTCTCTTATCTCCTCGTTGCTCCAAAAGTCATACCACCGCACACCCAGTATTCGTCGCAGACAGCTGTTTTCGAAGCTCAGTATACGGTTGCTCTGAGCCTTCGTAAGGTGCCATGATTCGCTACCACAAAGCAGCACCGTCAGAATGCAAGCGTCGAATAGGCGGCATTTGGTTTTGACCGAGTACAATCGTGAGTCCCAGACATTTCGCATCGAGTTGAATGTTGCTCCAGCCATTCCCATTCGGATAGCGAGCTCTTTCTGCAAAATGCCATCTCCCGTGATGTGTACCCCCAGGTACTTGAACCTGTCGACGCTCTTGATGTTTTGTCCATCGCTAATCAGAGGGAAATCTGTATCAGGACAGGTACTACAAGACGTTGGTTTTCTTCGCGTTGATTTTCAAACCAACGCGAGAAGAGTTGTTATGCAACCTGTCGATTGTCTCTTGAATGCCCTCGATTGAGTTGTCGAATAGGACAGCATCATCGGCGTATTCCAGGTCGCATAGCTTCACCGTGGGGGTAACAGGTATGCCTCGGTCGGATGGTATTGACTTCCGTAGTATGAAGTCAAAGAGAATGATAAAGAGAAAGGGTGCAAGGCCACAACCCTGTCTGACTCCGGTCGTGACCCCGAACCATTCCGTGACAGTGTCTCCAATTCTGACACAGCATTCGCTATTCTCGTGCAGAGTTTTGATTATGGCAATGACCTTGGGAGGGATCCCGTATGCTCCCAGTATCATCCAAAGGGAGAGGCGGTGCGGACTGTCGAAAGCCTTCTCATAATCCACAAAGCAGCAAGCCATCGGACTGTTCAACTCATGGCTCTGCTGGAGAAGACATCGAAGGTTGTGGATTTGGTCTGCACACGCTCGACCAGGTAGAAACCTGGCTTGGTTTTTCCAGAGGACGTGCATTATTGGGTCCCTTATTCTCATCAAAATGATGTTTGCCAAAATCTTTCCCGGAACACTGAGTAGCGTAATGCCTCGGTAATTGTCGCAGCTTAGAGGGTCACCTTTTTTAAGAAGTGTGATGATTTCACCGTTCACCCAGTCCCTTGGGCAGCGCTCTTCTTCCCACACTTTTGTCATCAGATGAAACATAGGGTGCAGGATTGCGCTCAAGCTGTACTTGAGGAATTCAGGATGAATCCCGTCTCCCCCCGGTGCCTTTCCGTTCTTGAGCCTTTTCACAGCCGAATTTATCTCGGTGTGCGTGGGCAGGCAATCGGAAATGTCGGTCGCTCGGGGAATGTCCAAAAGTAAAGCTTCCGCAGATATGTCAAAGGGATCCAAAGGGGGTGGGCGGTTCAGCACTCCGCAGAAATGATTCTTCCAAATCTTCTTAACGCATTCTGCGTCAGACTCTATTGCTCCACTGGGACCACGAATGGCTCCGAGAGTCGGTGGTCGCCTGCCGCAGACTTCACGGGTGATTCGGAAGAGTTTTCTGGTGTCATTTATGCTTGCTGCCTCGTCTGCCGCTTCAATTTGCCGGTTCATAAAATTGCGCTTGTCCAATCGCACGGATCGTTTGACTACGTGTATTGGGTCTGGTAGTCAGTCCGGCGGTCCTTGGTTCGGTCGGGGTCTGTCTCCTCGTCTCTCAGGGCTTTAATTTTGGCTCGTTCACCAATTTCAACCCACGTTTCGTCAGACATCCATTTTGGCTGCTCACTCCTTCTGGTACCAAGGACGGTACGAGCCGACGACACAATCGCACTCTTTATGAGGCTCCAACCCGCCTCAATGAGGTTGGATTCAGATTTGTGCCACTCGAAGATACGATCTACACTATCTCGTAGAGCAGTTTCGAAGTCGATCCGAATTCTTCGGCGTCGGAGCTTCTCAACGTCAATTCGTTCGCGCTTTGGAGGCCTCGGCTGGCGACTGAGTTTTACTCGGATGTTTCCAATAAGTAACTCATGATCGCTATGGATATCGGCGCCTTTGTAAGTACGCACGTCGAGAAGTTCCTTTCGGTGCTTCAAGCTGTACAATAAGTGGTCAATCTGCGTCCTCGTGCGTCCATCAGGAGACGTCCACGTGTATTTATGAATGTCTTTGTGGGGAAAAAACAGAGCCTCCAATTGCAAGCTCGTTCAGAGTGGCGAATTCTACGAGCCGCTCACCATTATCGTTGGGGTCACCGAGGCCGTGTCGTCCCATCACCGTGGGGCCAAGCACCGGGTCTGCTCCTACTCTCGTATTATAATCCCCCATTACAATCACGGGGGATGGCGGAGACTGCCGCGTGGAGAGAATCGTAAAAATCATCCTTAATTAATATAGAATAACCTCTTTGGAATATAAAATGCTCTCCTGAATTGAGATGATGGTAATATTTCAAGTTCTCTTAGTGACACGCTCAATCTGTGGTTGAAGGAAAGATGTCTATTGTAATAGGTAGTTACATCATCAATTACAATAACTAAACTAGTTTTTTTTTTATTTAACGAATAAGACACAAGATTTGAGATTGTAATATTCTATATATTGAATATCCATAATTTGAAAACATCTCATGCATTATATATATATATACACTAGAAAAAATCATTTTGTAGAAAAAATACGACACCGACGGGACTTGAACCTGTATCTGCTGGATTTGTGGTTTTTTCTACATAATTACAAAAAGATTCTTTCTAGTGTGTATATGCATGAGATGTTTTCAAATTATGGATATTCAATTACAATTACATCATAATTTAACTTGTCCGGAAATCAATGATATAATAGAATCTAATAAAATCAAACTACCAAATTAATTATGATAATAGATACCTCGACTGTTTTACATATAAATAATTGCCAAAAGCACTTACATAGGTCAACGATTGATTTTGTTATTTCAATACAAAATATATATAATGCGTGTGACAAAAAATCAGGATTTAAAAAGCAACTATATTATAATTTTGTCTAAGTAAACAACAATTATAAAAATGTCACCGTGCAATAAATTATATAAAAGTCAAATATTAATAAAAAACGTATGTTTAATGTATTATTATTTAACATACATAATTAGATAAATACTGAGAAAATATATCGGATCTATTATATGGAGTCCTCATGAAAATTCCTACAAGCTTATTTATTTTTAGAGCACGTCCAGAAGAAATTTCTTCGGTGTCTTTATTTTAAGTTAAAGACATGATATAAGTAAGTACTCACTTTTAACTCTCTTGAATTTCGTAGGTCACATCTGCTATTGAAACATTTTTGCCTGCTATCACGAGGGATAGTTTCTAATCCTGGCGTCGTAAAGGGTTTTAATTTATATGCGCCTGTCAATTACCTACGTGGTCACAAGCCATGCCCTATTATGGGTCAGAACTGTTTCCTCTAGTCAAGCATATCAGGCACCATTAGCGAGAGGTGCAAGACTAGTAAATGCGCTCCTTTTTTTAATTATCATTATTATTTTCTTCTTCTCTCTTGTGAGAGTAATATTTGTTATAATGTAAATCTCATGTTGTAAACGTCTTGAATATTGATTTGTTATGTCCACAATATTTTGTTATCTTAAATAAATATAGGTAGGTACCTAAATCAATAGAAAAAAAATTAAAACAAAATACGACACCCAGCAGGAATCGAACCTGCATCTCTCGGGATTCGCGCCTACGCACATTGACCACAATAGTATATGCATCATATCTAATTGCGACAAATTTTAACTAATGGCTCTTACAATACTCTCTGAAGCGCTTTCTAAATTGAGTTACTATTGGCAATCGGCTTTTGTATTTTATATCAAAATACGTATTAATTGCCTTATTAATTACAAACTGACATCACGGATCACTCCGATATTTTTTGTTGTAACTTACTTAAGAATGTAACATTATTTTTATTGAACATATAGAATTTGAATAAAAAAATAGTTAATTGTATTATAATTTGTTTTCATCCAGTATTTAAATTAGTTCAATTAAATACTTAATTCAGATTTAAGAATGTAACATTATTTTTATTGGAAAATACAGAATTTGAATAAAAAAATAGTTACCTACTTAATTGTATTAGTATTTGTTTTCGTCCAGTATTTGAATCATTTCAATTAAATACTTAATTAGAACAGGACACGATAAGCAACATCTTAACACCCCAGGCACCAACCAGTGCTAAAGGCTTGTTAATCAGCGATTATTTATCGTTTACCTCGACTCATGTACCTAATTAAAACGCAATAGAATAAACCACTACTTTTATTAAACGAATAATTCACAAGATTTGATAATATAACATTCTATAATATATTGATCATACATAGTTTGAATACATTTCATGGATATTATACCAACGGTTAACCGATAGCCAACATTAACGCAATTTGATAAGCATTTCATGTAAGAACTACTAGTTAAAATCGTCGTAATTAAATAGAATGCCCGTAGCTCAATTGGAAAAGCACACCGGTGCGAATCTAGCGGTTACAGGTTCAAGTCCCGTCCGATGTTTATTGGATTTTGGATAAAATGGATTTTTTAGTGGGTATATATCGTCTCTGTTCTGGCAGAACACACTAACTGGAGAATACTAGTTTTGAGTAATTTTACTTTGAAGTTGTTAACATGTTTGAAATGGTCTATCATGTGAGTTTATTAAGTCATCGTAAAAAGGATGACTTTAAAATAAAGACTGTTTATTTATTAAGAAGGTTTCCGGACGGTAAAGTTTGAAATAAGGAACATTTTGGTATAACTAACTCAATATGTAATTTTTTCGAATTAGTGTCTTCTGCCAGAACAAAGACGATATATGCATGATTTTTTTTCAAATTATGCATGTTCAAAACACAATACATTTCTAAATACAATACATATAAAGCAATTACCAGGAACAGCATGCATTTCTATTAAAATAATTTAATTTTTTATCTGCGCATTTGTCTGACCATGTCCATCTGAGCGCACTCTTACAATGTTTGTTATATGCATTTTTATGAAGTGGCTGAACATTGACTTAATTTTCTTTCAACTGGTATCAAAATATATTAAATGTATACCTATATAACTTGACGTTTCATGTCTCAAGTTAATGTCAATAAGTCAATTAGTTATGTTAAATATGGCGCGAAAATTACTGTAATGTAGAGTAATCAATAATTTACAAAATTCGTTTGAATTTTTCTGTTTTTTTATTACCCTAAGGATAACACGCGAACTAATACAGATAATATTAATTTAATAACTATGAACCGTAATGGAATAGTATATATTTTACAGTACTTCTCAAACTTTTCGATATGTGACCCCTTAAATCTAACAAAAAAAAGAATTCAATGTTTATCTAGAAAATTAAATAAGTATAAAAATACATTTAGGAAATATTCAATTTACATTAATATAAAATATAATTAACAAAATAAAAAAATGCTAATACATAATAATCGAAAATGTAAAAATATGTAAAGAAGTAGATCGTCATTTCGCGCAGTTTTTACTGTGCACAGTGACAAAGGCGTACAAAAATAATTCGTTTTTAATCCCTGTTAATACACAATATAATATAAAGGTAAGGGGAAGAAATTTCCTTTTACTTTCTCCCATTTCAATTTCTAAAATTTCCCAGTATCTGTGAGCACTGCACTGATGTAATAATGAAAGAGTTATGATACATAACGTGCAGGGTGAATCTACCGAATGCAGAGAAGCCGCATTCATTTTTTTATGTGGTTGTCTTTGAGCATATAGACCAAACATAATAAACACTTACATACCTACATATTTTCTTGTATTACTCCTAGTATACATAAAACGGAAGAGGCTGACGATCTCTTACATTTTCTTTTTGGGATCTGGGAACACTGGACTAATGTTTGGTGAGAGAATAAGATTCTATATTATAAAGGGGGAGGAATGTATTGTTAACCACGTGGCAATATTAAAATCCATTTTACTTCCGATATAAGTAGCTTTCATTGATCATAAATCAAAACAATAAATAATAAAAGAATTGACTGACTTGCCGACTTATTTTATTTTAAATTACAACATTCATGACCGTCCACGATGGCCGATCAGACAGCAAAGATTGACATATTAATTGAGTTAGAATTTACTTACATTCAATTTTACAAGAAATGAAAATATGATTAATATTAAATTCTACATGTTTTTAAAAATGTTTGTCGATAGCTATTTCGGTTGTAACACCATTATCAAGACTATTAAGATATGCCGTTTGCCTTTGCTTAAATACTATACGTATAGATAGAGACAGAATACATTTTCTTATCCGAGTGTTCGAGTGCTTTATTTTGTAATTGCTAAATTTTGTTAATTTGGATACCCATTAAAAACCCACTTAGGGTTTTCAACGTATTAATAATATTACAATTAATAATAAGTATACAAAGTCATAATATTGTTTGAACGAGTAAGAAAATGTATTGTGTCTCTATCTATACGTATAGTATTTAAGCAAAGGCAAACGGCATATCTGAATAGTCTTGATAATGGTGTTACAACCGAAATAGCTATCGACAAACCTTTTTAAAACATGTAGAATTTAATATTAAATATATTTTCATTTCTTGAAAAATTGGCATGTTTGTTTTCAAATGTGTATTTAGACCCAGAGTATACTGCCTTGCTGAGTAAAAAGACAGTGTTTTTGGTTTTAGTGAGATGGTAACCCAAGTTTTAAACTACCTTTTCTCTTATATTACGTAAAATTATTGGATTGTTTTGACATACCTAATCTCTAAATGGATACTGTCATTTGTCACATTATGTGTTTAGTACGTATAAAATCTCCCGCCAAATGTTCTAAGTAAAACTACCAAATTACTGGACTACATACTGCAGCGATTTCCAAACTGGGAGGCGCGGAGTGTTGCGAAGGGAGACGCGAAAAGTTTCACACTATTAATATAGCCACAGGTTTGCAGTTTGCAAATGCTTATTTTATAAAATAGCCGCTAGATATAAACTACATAAAACAGTCCTATAAAAGATTGTTTGTAAACCTATCTGAAAATATGGAGACTAATTTTATAACACCTCACTTCTATAATATATTGTGAAGCGCGCTGGCTATCTCGTGAAAAAATTAAATAAAAGGGTCAAATAATGCTGATATTTGAGGCAAATTTGTTCAGGAACGATAATTTTGTTGTTAAACTATTTGGTTGAAATTAAAAAAAAAAATGAGTGAATAAATCAATGCAAGGACCACTAATGCATTCACTGATTTAAAAAGACGAAATGAAGGCTTTCATAAAATATTGGAGCTTTGGAAATCAAAATTACAAAAAAATAAGTTCGCCATGTTTCCACTTTTAAATGATTTGTGCGCCAGATACATTGAAGCAAACAAAAATCTATTTGCTGAGTTCTTGGTTAGTTTGCTAATGCACTTATCACGTTATTTTATACTCGTAGTAGTAAAAAAAGTCGCTCTTTATTTCAAAGCTTTTAAATATGTGGTTATGCGTTGCAATTTGATGTGATACCTATATGATGATTGATATACTTAAATGATAATTTTTAAAATTTAAAATATGATATTTAAAAAGGTGTCTGTATTATTTAATGAAATAAAGAGGGGGGGAGGCGCCAAGTTTAGATTTTTTTAAAAGGGAGGCGTAGTAACAGTAAGTTTGGAGACCACTGACATACTGAATAACATATGTTATAGCACCGTGAAAAAAGCTTGGACGACCGCCCTCCAGTTTAAAAAGCACTAAGAGAGAACGCATTATATATAACCTTCTTGGAACATTGGTAATGCTTTTATTTTTATAAATGACATAGCAATGGTCATTAAAAATGCTATGTTTTTGTTGTTCGCTGATGACCTGAAACTCTTCATGGAAGTTGTCACCTTGGACGATTGTCGTCAACTCCAACTTGATATAGACAATATATTAGATTGGGGCAGGCGTAACAAACTGGACTTCAATATTGAAAAATGCAATATTTTATCATTTACCAGAGCCTCGCGAGTATTATTTTTCCAATATTCGATGAATGGCAGAGTTCTTTCGCGAATACCATCTGTAAGGGATCTTGGCATTTCGTTTGACAGTAAGCTGTCATTTAGTGGTCATATAGCTATCATTTGTAAAAAGGCGCTACAAATGTTGGGCTTCGTCTTGCGTACTTCCCGGGTCTTTTCGGATGTTACTGTATTAAAAATTCTTTATAATTCCTTAGTGAGAAGCCGGCTTGAGAGTGGGTCGATTGTTTGGGCCCCGCATCAGTTGAAATATGACCTTATGGTGGAGCGAGTTCAAAAGAAATTTTTGAGACTCCTTTATTTGAGGTTATATGGATACTATCCGTGGCTTTATCCAACTGACTTTCTCTTAGGTATGCTAACATACTGTAGTTTAAGTGCTAGAAGATATCAATATTTGGCCACGTATTTTTTTCGACTAATACGTGGTGTGAATGAGAAATCTGCCATTCTTGGTAATATTGACTTGTGTGTCCCTGATAACTATCTTAGAAATCGGGAGCATCAGTTGTTTGTTCTCCCGAGGAGCAGAACTAACCTGCCATTGGTGATGCCAATTGGTAGAGCAATAACTATGTTCAACCAAATTGCTTCGGATGTTGATATATTCCATCTACGTGAGAATGAGTATAGGTGGACGTTATTTTATAAATTCTTAAAATAGGGTCTGCTTAACTCATCCGGTGTACTTCCTTGTACCTATATACTTCATATTTTTTGTATTTACACATTTATACTATAGAATAACTTAATATTGCATAATTACAATATTACATAATACTTTTTTAATAATATTTATTTGTTTCTAAATGTCATGTTGTGAACGTCTTAAACTTATAATTTGTAATGTCCACAATATGTAAAATAAATTAAAATTGAAAATTAGTACCACTTACCCTAAATTATATCGACAAGTAGCATGCAATTTGTCAATTATATTCAATCTCAGATGCATTAGGAACCCAATTAATAAACCATTTTCTGATTTAATGCAGACAGACTTAACAGAAAACGTACACATTCATTGCCTACTACAGATACCTACAAGCCGATACTTATGGAAACTTGTCGACAACGATTGGTCCTACCTCTTCCGCTACTGTCTATGGATATCATATAATTGCTATATAAAGTGTCTTTAGTGACGCGTTCACTTGTGGCATTATTTTTTTTATTTTTTCGTTAAAAACGTATTATATTAACATATCCTGGAGACCTCAGCGTTCATCTGATTTAGGGTACGAAATACGAATTATAAAATGCGATTGCAAATCAATTTTTCCAGCTGTCTTGAAATAGGGAAATGTTTGATATTTATAGATGAGTTACATTAACACATCTTTCACAAACGTAATGTATAGCTCAATGCAGCATAAGACATTTTTTTGAATTCAATAGTACCACCGGATTTTGTATGAAACAATAAATTGACCTTGACAGCTTATGCATAATAGGAATGTAATTTATAAATAACACTGATAATACTACTATAGTATTTGATATGCGGATTTTTTATAATTCAATTCGAAATGAGAAAAGGCTTATAATTAGGTGTTTCTTCAAATCAATATGTCTACCGATGAGTTTTATAGCTGAACAGTAGGACCACTTGTTTGAGAAATATGCTTGTGCAAAAATATACGTTTAGGCTTTGTTTCAAGAAGGCAGTGAAACATTCCATTAAATTTATCTAAACAATTATTGTGAATACTTTATACTTATATTAGTTATTAGCTTATTAGTTATTATACTGGTAAACAACGTGTTTTTTTTAATAAATTAGATATTGACGAAATCGTTCACTTTGTGATTATGATCATCGTCATTCTGGTTAGTCGTTGTTCAGTCAGCCAGGTATAAATCACTTCAACTAGGCAGAGATTACAAAATAAGCAATAATTATTTATAGTCTTTCACCATGACAAATAAATACTTAACATGTCCTTCGTCTTGAAAATGATAAGTTTTGAGCTTCTTTTGAGCACTCATCGTCAAACTATTCTCCATCTGTGCGAAGGGCTTACTGCGCTACGGTAAGAAGAAACTACGCCTCAGTGTGGAGAGGTTTAGTACTTACTTACTTACTCAAACTGCTGCTACAAACCATTCAGGTCCATGGCCGACGACACAACCGTCCACCAGGACCTCTATCACAAGCTCAATCTCACTCAGTCACTCAGTCAGTCACTCACTCACTCAGTAAGTCAGTCACTCAGTCACTCGGCCACTTAGTCACTCACTCACTCACTTAGTCAGTCAGTCAGTCAGTCAGTCACTCACTCACTCACTCAGTCAGTGGGTCAAACTCAGCAGACGGGTGGAGATGGGGTAACTGAAATCATTATCGGTATCCGCCCATCTGAGTCGACGCGCTCTCAATACATCGACTATATTGGGTTTAAATTGTTCATCTTTGGTTATCTTTTTGGCCCCAGAATTCTTAGACTATAATGGAAAACTATGTCGGTATATTATGCAGGTCTTATCGGTGTATTATGCAAAAAAAATTACACAACAACTTTGACTTTATGTTGTATGTTTTACCAGGAATAGCGTAATAAAAGTCACATTGAGAAAATCATAAGACACAAAAAAAGTAAATAGTGATTTGAGAAAAAAAACAGATTAACTTAAATTGTACATTGGAATTTAAATTGTTATCTTCTTACGTTATTAATGTCATCAACCATGCCTAATGTATAGTCAAGCCTGGATTTAGGTACTTTGCCGGGCCGCTATATATTGAAAACCCAAAAAACTTTAAACTAAATTTGAAAAAAATATTTTATTCGCAAAATTCACAGAATGCAGTCGATCGAACGACTGTAAGGGCGGATGTCCCCAAATAAAACCTTGTTAAGGGTCATCTGGTCTTCGGCTACTGGCTAGACAGTATTCGACCATGAGTCCGCGAATCGATGGTCAAAACAGTTTATTAAATGAAATATTAATACATTTCATTAAAACCGGTCCTCGTGCAAAATTTCATACTTCATCACTAGGTATATGCTCGTTTGAATAGTTACTGTCCAAGTGGGAACGAAGTATGAGTAAATAATAAATTCACGATTTCTCAGGATACTCAAACCGACATTAATTAGAATTCTCATTTACACCAAGCTCCGCTGAGGATGTCCCAAAGTTCTACTGATACTTCAGAGAAATGGCGAAGACTCAGTTATTTAAAGCCAAGCGTAATGAGTCATTTGCATTTTTAATGGCATCCCCGAGCTGTGGATTTATCAGAAAACGTGAAGTAAACTCAGGCTATGATTGCGGGGCCCATTAGGGCCCCTAGCGTACGTTTACAGAAGCTCAGCGTAATCGGAGCATTTCGGGCCCCCGCGTCAAGTTGGGCCCAATTCCAATTTTAGGGGCCAAAAATTCAGCCCCGCGATTTCATCTTCCTTAATTTAAATTTTGCGCAATCACCTCTGTGGACGCTGAAAGGTCGTTTTCCACATCGAAACAAAATACTGACATATATCCGGAAAAAAATAATGGCAGAGCACAATATTGAAAAAAAATATTGTAACTTTTTTTGTTCTGACAAAAAAAAAACAGTAAATAGTATTTAGGAATAGTTAATTGTGTCGTTTTTGTTTTTTAAAGTTGCGCTTAGTTTACATTGCATTTCTTATTCAATTATTTGTACTTGTAAACAAACTATTTTGAAAATTGTAATTGATTAACTTTCTATCGATTATTTGTGTTTTTCTGTTAGTGTATTATAATATATTGGATAAGATTATTAATTTGTTATTCGATTTTGTATCAGTAATATTGGGTGAAGTGAAGCGGGTATTTACAATTTTTTCCATAAAAAATGAAAATTTTTAACTGCATATTTCTTTGGTTTTAGTGCATATTTTAATGATTTTAAGTGCTTATGTCATATAATCATGTTTTTTGTTGCATATAAATCCACTCCCTAGTAATGACAATGAATTTTATATTATATTATCTCAGTAACAAACACTTCGATTAGTAATATAGTGTAAATAGTTATCGCAATATAATTTATTATCTAAATACAGTCGTATATTAATTACGCTTAGAGAAAGAGCTCGCTATCCGAATGGGAATTGTTGGAGGAATATTCAACTCGATGCGGAGTGTCTGTGGGTCTTTGGGTCTTTGGGTCAAAATCAAATGCCGCCTAATCGACGCTTGCATTCTGATGGTGATGCTTTACGGTAGGGCACTTTACTTAGGTTCAGACCACAGAACAGATAATAAATAGAATACCGATAGGCTATATTCAATACGCCACATCTTGATCCAGGGTTTTGAATGTGTGAGTGTCCTACGAAAATGAAGCACGCATTATGCACGTGCAATAGTGTGTGTAATACACCAACATTAAATGAGCGTAAATGCATAAACCGAGAGCAGTTTATTCGACGTAAAACGTATTCTTGACTTGTGTGTAAGTTTAACCCGGATTCTTCCTTACCTGCTATCGCCTTACCCGTTATGTATTTCAGTTCCTATTATTTCTGAGTTCCCTGGTTCAGACCAACCGTATGTACGAGTATACTGAGCTTTAAAAACAGATGTAGGCGACAGATACTGGGTGTGTTGTGGTATGACTTTAGAAGTAATGAGGAGAAAAAAGAATGTAGCAAGCAGTCTATCATTACGATGAGATTAAAGAGGCGACATTGGACCTGGCTCGACCACGTGCTGCGGATGCTAGAACAGAACCTTAACCTGAATTTATAGTGCATACAGGGGTAGTCAACCTAGTCCCTACCGCCCACAAGCGGGTGTTTCAGCTTTCATGGTGGGCGGTAGGGGTTTTAAATGTTTTCATAAAATTCCCCGTGACAATTTAAATTTCAGAAAATATACTATATTTATCGCTCTATAAAAGAATGTCTGTCTTATATCCAAATACTTATATGGAAAATGACATTCAGTTTATTTTTACCTTTTTCTACCTCATATCTTGTGGAATCAGACTTTAGATATGATTAATAAATCATATCATGACCAGTGGCGACCGGTGAGTTATTTTACTGGGAGTTCACTTTTTTCACCTTTTGACTGCCGTAAAAAGGCATTTGCCTTCATCAAAACTTCACCAAAAAATAAAAAATAAAAAAAACTATTGGTTTTTTTAATTTAGTACATTTAAAAGAAATCATAAATAACTCACTATTTATTATTTGTTGTACCTCTTAAAACAGTTTTTCTTGAAAAAAATGGATTTTAAACTTTAACACAAACTGGTTGACACGAACTATTTTGTTTTGACCGAATTATTAGTACTACCGAAATATCTCGTATCTGGCAGTGACCGGGATTTATTGTTCATTTGTATGAGAAATCCATTCTTCTGTTTTTCATCGACACAAATTTTTCAATTACGCGTTTGTTGAAGTCAGGAATCTCTTGTACCATTCTTTTTTCGATACTGAGTATACATAATGCGTTCAATCTTGATTGCGCGATGGTGTTTCTACTAAAACACTTGATCCGTTTGAGTGTGAAAAAACATCTTTCGCTTTCCACTGATGTCATCGGAATAGTAAAAATTTAATTTAATAGTAAAACCGTTTCCGTAAATGTGTCAGCATTATAAAAATTATCCAAGCTGTAAATAACAGACAATTCATTTTTGAGTTTATTTTTATCTAAAAAGTCAGACGTATTACAGAGCTAGTTTGGAGAGATATCATAATTGATAAACATTGTGAATTTAGTTATCAAACTGAAAAGAAACTTGAAGTTTATTTTTAAATTGTACTTCGCCTAAATTTGAGAAATGTTGTCAACATGTGTGGAAATTTAAATGCGTACTGTGAAAAGAAATAATATTGAATAAAAATTGTCAAACAATAATTGTATGTGTAATACGGGCTGTATTGTTTTAAAACCGATGAATCTGCGTTCGGGCCGAGAGCGACTGAAACTGTCGCTCCCGAGCACGTAGAAAAAATATTTATGTATTGCTATTCCACGCGACAGACGACGCTCTTTCTCATTGCAAAGAAATCGAAATTAGATTACTGGGCGCTTTGGTCGAGCGATGGCGAATATCGCTCCCATCAACATATAATATTATTATTTAAAATAGCCGGTTAAAAACACATATTAGAATTTGTTTTTGTATATGAATTAATGACTATGGTAATAGATCAGAACACTTTTAATTAATCAAATATAAATTAAATACTCATTTAAAAAAAGTCTTTTCGCATAAATTGAGTGGGTGGGTGTGCACCGCTCCAGCGCTCTCAAGGGAGAATCGCCACTGATCATGACCAAAGAAAGAAACCGCCTGAATATTTCTGAAAGAGAAGACATTCATTTGTTATTCACAAAAAAATAGCCAGATACTTATATTTTAGTTTCGCAGCATCAGCCTCAAGGATCTCATTAATAACTTAACTAATTACTTGTAATTTCATCAGACTTCAGCTTCTATTAATTAAATTAAATTTATTTAAGTATAAATAAAAATATAGATTTCACTACAATTGACACAATAGCTCTGGGGCGTTCATACACATAATACAAAGGCCCCTTTATTCGAATACAAATGCCTCCTATATTCCGAGCGCGACACCGGTGTCCCGTCTGAAACGGGCCATACTCTACTAAGGATCCACCTGTTTTCTGTTCATAAATATCATTTAAGAATTTAAGATGACCTGAGTTGACATTTCCATAAAATCGGCAAAACGGCACCAGTCGCATAGTTGGCTCAACAACTCATGGTAAAATAAATGATGACAACATTTATTAGATGGACAAACAACCTACGTATAGTAAAGATGTAAGCTGTGGGTGTATTATGCAGATATTTTGAAAAATACCCCATACCTACCATTGTTTTTAAAACTCCGGTCCGCGGTAATTTTCTGTGAGTCCGAGGAAAAGTCATTATGGATTAATAATACCTTGAAGGAAGTTGTTAACTCACTAACTCCTAATGAAGAACTAACTCAACACAAACACTTTGCCAATCACACATAAAATATATTGAGAATCACTGGATAAACAATATATATATCTCTAAGTTATGGAGCGATCGAAAAGTTCATCATATTTTACGATTTCTGTGAGAAGACTTCTTCACCCTGGCTAGTGGAATCCGCATCGAGGTCAAGGCTGTATTTTATGAGGACCAATTATGTCGTTTATTCAACGCCTGTAGGCTACTTATGACAATCGATGTCTTCACCGAATCTTAAGAGTACATTGGTACGACGGTATTACAACATCTCGAGCTCGTGAGCGGACACGGCAGCCCTGGCAGCCACGCTGCACATGTTCGGGATGCCGCTTGAGAGTGCCATAATCCGTACCCTCAATGGTTCCGCCGTTGTGTGCGTTGGGTGCTGCAAAAGCGCTGCAGGTCTCACATGACGGAAGGTGTTAAAAAAACAAATTTAGCAACCCAGTGACATCAATGCAGCCATTCGTCTCTCTGAAACAATGCTGTAACCACAGTTATCAAATATTATAGTAGAGAAATAGAACTAGATTCGCCACTAACATTATCATCATCAACCCTTGGAAGGTCTTGAACGTCTTCAAAAACTTTTTCCATCCTAGGCGATACAGCTCCGACACTCTCCAGTCTGAGTAATCTTAAGTTCCTACATTGCTACATTCCAGTCATTTCAATTTCGGTCTTCAAGATCTTCTCTTGCGTACATAGCCCGCCTAACTGGAAACTCCTCTGACATTCCATGCATGTGGCTTATTTTCATATGCAATGTGGATCTTTTTGTCCACATTCTCAACGAATGTACAGCAACAAATTATACCTCAACTACCAGATGACACCCTCTTGAACAACTTCAAAGATCATTCTCAAGACTCTCCTCCAAAATATATCCATATTTCTCTCATTCTATTTGCTGATTGTACCACTTTTTCAACTAACACTGAGTGAATAAAATTTAATTTACCCTTGTTAGTTTATTTACTGGTCGGTGAACCTGTGTATATTTTAATATTTAAGAACTGTGGAATTTTCATTTTATAATATTCGATTTTAGAACTAGTACAAAAAGTATAATTAGGTATAAATCAGTTTTTTTTCTGCCTCAGCGGTCCGCGAAATATTATTCCAATTATCAATGGGCAGCAGGTGTGAAAATATTGACACCTACTGGCCCCATAAGACGCTATAATACCTAGGTGCTTAGAACATTGACGCAAGGAAGACAATTATTTGACAGCAGGTGACCTTGAAGACAGATGACAATAATAATAAAATTATGTATAACACAAAAACTCTTGCTCGGGATTTTTCGTAAAAACAGGTTATTTTAATCTTAGCCACATGTGTATTTTGGATAGAAAAAAACAAAATCGTAATACAGGCATGTGGTCGCTTTTATCATCACCAGCGCATCTATTACTTACACAAGAGAGAGTAATTTATAATAATTATAGATTGAGGTAATATAATTGTTACAATAAGTCACTTGTAATATAAGTGAACATGAAATGTACCTATATATTATATTATGTACTTTTTTTGTTAAAAAAGTAAATGATGCTCGGATTTTAAGATAGCTATTAAATTGCAATTTAGTATTTTTCCCAACAAAATATAAAAAAGATGACGTATCTACCTATATTATAATAATGAGTAATTCTACATTTGCGACGCTTCATTTTTTATAACAATTCTGAAAATTCAAATTACTGCATAATAATTATTGGGGGTAATAAAACTGGTATCTTATTTTAATATCTCAGTTAATAAACGTCCAAACAAGGGTCACCTTTTAGGTATATTGTTTGGAACAGTAATGCACGACCTTTTATGATTGAGGTCATTTTATCCATGTTTTGAATTTAAACTGTTTGCGTGCTACACGGGGAACAATGTGTCATGGATAAACCTTTAACTACGTAATAAGAGCATTAACTTAAATATATTAGTCTTCAACAAATTATTTGTAAAGCGTGACAGAAAATATATAAAAATATGTATGAGAGTAATTTTCTCGCAAGACTCAGAAAACCTCCAAAGCAGAATGCAGGAACTCGCTGGAGTAAGCAACAAAGTAGGTTTGAAAATAAATGTAACAAAGACGAAAGTCATGTTCAACTGCTTTGTGGGCCAAAAAGAGATCCTCATCAATGGCAGTCAGCTCGAACAGGTGAAAAACTATATCTATCTGGGACAACAAGTGTCTATAGATGGATGTATAGTTGATGAAATTGTTCGCAGAGTAAAACTAGGCTGGAGTGCTTTTGGCCGCCCGAATAATGTCTTCAAAAGTGACCTTCCACTGTGCTTAAAGCGCAAAGTGTTCAACCAGTGTGTGCTTCCCGTGATCACATATGCGTGTGAAACATGGACCCTAAGTACAAGAGAGATCCAGAAACTTAGAGTAGCACAACGTGGTATGGAGAGGTGCATGCTGGGCATAACGCGAAAGTACAAAAAGACGAATGAGTGGAGAATAGAGGTGGGAAAACTGGTCGATTTTGAAGACTAAGTATACTTACTACCAGTATTAAAAAATACTAAGTATCGAAACTTGTTCCAAAATACTTACTAGTATTTGAAATATCGGCTATAATAGAATCGTTAAAAATACATCCGCTTTTCGGAAAGTCCCATTTTCGAGACAGGTATAGCTGGAACTATGGCACTAGTCACTCCTGTTTCAGTAGAAAATACTGGAGCATTAAAAGCACTGGTTTCATTTATCTGTAAAGCATTTTCATCTACAGGTGGAGCTATATTTTGCCTGGCAAATTCAATATGAATAGTTGGGTGCTTGCGCTGTAAAAGTTTCTTCAAATTTGACATTGACATTTATTTTACAAACATTACAGATGGCATAATTTGTAACTATTTCTTTGGAACGATTCCACACGAAACTTAACCTTTTAGTAGCCATTTTTACACAAATTGTTTATTAAGTATAATATAATTATTATCCATTTATACAATCACGCATACAATTTGAATTCAGTTTATGTTTTATATTCCGGCTTGCGACTGACGTCAACTCGATGTAAATGTCTTACTCAACTGAAACTAAAACCAGTCGCATACTAAACATACGCGAGTCGCGACGCCGAGGTGTGATGATTTCATACGTAGCAAGACTACGAACTATCTAGCGGACGGCGAGATCACATACCATGCGTCGAACTACGGAACTCGATAAAGTCTCATACTCAACTGAAACTTAAAACTCTTAAAACTAAAACTAAGGCGAACTCAAATAGTATACTATAAAACGAGTGACCATTTCTGTCCTTCACTATACCAACTTTACAACAGAGGAGAAAGGGAGAACAATGACAGTTGAGTATAATATCACGGTTAGACATACGTGTATCATAATATCTCGCTCGCGCGCATTTAATATCAATAGCGTTGAAAGTCAACCAGCATTACGCGAGTCACTGCGATGACATCATGATGATGATGAAACAAGTTTATTGGGCCACAAATACTTAGTATGGATAGTTTCATCCGAAACTTAAGTACACAAACTGGTGACAGTATTCCCAACTCACCTCTAGTGGAGAAGGAAGCTGACAAGGGTTTGAGATGTAATAGAGCTCATTAAAAGCCTCAAATGGAGATGGACTGGACACATAGCTCGAAGAAGAGACAACAAATTTAGTCATCCAGTGGTATCCAGGAAGTACAAAACGTCCGCAAGGTAAACCTAGAGGCGGTTGAATCG
The DNA here is from genome assembly GCF_057557595.1 of Rhyacophila brunnea. Lineage (NCBI taxonomy): Eukaryota > Metazoa > Arthropoda > Insecta > Trichoptera > Rhyacophilidae > Rhyacophila > Rhyacophila brunnea. The sequence continues at coordinate 11,594,979 of NW_028232893.1, read as the reverse complement.
ATGAAATTATAAAGTTCTGCGGAATTACGTGGCAGCACAACGCACAGGACCGAGAGAAGTGGAAGCAGCTTGAAGAGGCCTTCATCAAGCAGTGGATAGATTCTGGCTGATGATGTAAGAGGGAGAGAAACAGGGAGAAGATGTATATAACGTGACCATACGTCCCGTTTTTAGGAACCCTATCCCGTTGACCCCAAGCACAGCTTCGGGACGTCGAAATATCCCGTTTTCAGAAAGAGAGCAACCCAAGGAAACAATCAGAAACATTTGAAGGGCGAATTTAACCAAAATACCACATAACAGATAATAAATAGAATTCCGATAGGCTATATTCAATACGCTACATTTTGATGCAGGGTTTTGAATGTGTGAGTGTCCTACGAAAATGAAACACGCATTATGGACGTGCAATAGTATGTGTGTAATACACCAATATAGCGTCAATTCATAAACCGAGAGCAGTTGTCAGTATTCGACGTATGATGTATTGTTTACACGTGTTTAATTTTATCCCGGGTTCTTTTTTACTCGTGATCGTTTACCTGCTATTCCTTTCCCTTCAGGTATTTCAGTTCCCTTCCCATTATTTTTTGAGTTCCCTACAAAATATCAACGTGGGAATAAATTCAAAGTGTAATGGATGTACCTATTGATTGAAAATGGATTTATTAATACAATTGTAACCAAGATACACAAGTATTTAATGCGTATTCACTTATTTCTAAACCAGAAAAAGTGACAAAACGGAATACTGGGAATGTTTCAACCGAAAGTTGTTGGGTGGATTTTGAGTTTCACACCAATAATTTGAATCATATGATCTTTCGTATAATTATTATTGAATACATTCTATGTCTGCCCGGCACTAATCCACCGGTAGAAAGGGTCTTTTCTCTTATGAATAAGTTGTGGACGATCGAAAAAACGCAGTTGCAAGTCGCAGTTCTTGAAGCAATGTCAACTACCAAAGTAGATTTTAAGAAGTTCTGCCAACAATTCCATTCTTATTTAAAATCAAAACCAAATACACTTGAGCAAATTTGTTCAACTCCGGAGTGACGTTCCTAGAGGGTTTGATTCATGGCATTTAGGCGATTTGACAATGGTTTGGTTTATATGTGAGAACCGGCTAAAACAGAATATACACGTAAACTATGAGAGAGAGGGGGAGGGAGAAAAGACGTATGAGAATGTTGATAGGTGGTAATGTTACATATCAACATGGTACCATGTTTAAGGAAAAACTTAATCTAGATCGATATTAAGAAATGCCAGGGGAAAAAAGTTCAATTAGATGTCGGGTAAAAATAAATAATTTTGAGGGTTGTTGACTGCTGGTTTTGCACCACTACACCAAAATATTCTTTGATTTATAGGTATCATACATAATATAAGGCATACCTACGTAATTATTTAATATTGTACAGGATTTAAGAGTGCAGGTAGCATTTTTATTGTAAATAATTTATTTGTAATAGGTGGCGTCAGGAAAATAGTGTTCTCTAATTCATCTGCTTCTGAGTTAAAAGTGTGCAGGTTAAGTGCCCAAATGCGCCACGTAGGTCAAAATGGAGATTTTATGGTATTTTCAGAGCGTAAGCCTGGGCATGAACTTTTGAGGGCTTTAGTTAAAATTATCAATATATTCAAATTATTTGTAAAAAAATCACTAGTTCTACAATTTTATTATTATCAATACATATTTTTAAATGTCAACATAATAAATGTAGGTATGAAGATTTTTGCTGTAAAATAATATTTTAAAAAGATTTTAATAGCTATATTTATTGATAAGCACCTAGTTCTGTTTTTTAATGTTTAAGAAATACCGGTATTAATACCGGTATTCAATAATAACTACCGAAAAACCGGTATTGCAATCCCTATACATGAGAAATAAATTGTTTTGATCATCGATGTGTCATCGTTTTCCTGAAACCAATAGGAAAAGCTAACTGGTTGATACCAGAGGCGGATGAAAGAAATTTGAGCAAAGTATGTGCGGTGAAAACGATTTATACTATCCGATAATTTAACACTTGTAACTGGCGAGAACGATATCCCAATTACGTCAATTTGTAATAACTTCACTTACGAATCGAATGACGAAGAATCAAGGTTTTTATGAACAGTTGACAGCTTGCATTTATTTACCTGAAACAAAATAAAACATATATATTAATACTTGGTCAATTATTATGAATTAAAATGACTACAAAATTTAAGTCTGCCTTACGTTTACTCTGCCAGAATAATTTCTTAATATTTTTATTCTCTCGTAATAAAAAAATAAAAATCAAATATACTCTACCTGCATTGTAATAAGATTATCTAAATTTCTAAACTGCGAACATATGAATACGTAATTTATTTGTTATTTGAACTGAAAATAAGTTTTAAAATAACACTTTGAATAGACATATCTAAAACATTTTGTATAGACATATCTATTGCGATACGGTTGATTCATAAAGATTTTTCTCTACAAGCTTTTCTGAAGAAAAAAAAAACAATTTTTCTGTCCAGATATTGTATAAAATGGTGAATGCTGGAGATATATCAAGGCAGTTAGGTACAACAATCAACATGAAAACGAATATAAATAGTATTTAACACAATATTCCAAGGCCCCCAAATCCTGAAGTGGGCCCCCAGATCAGGATCTTTGGCGGGGTCCTCTACCTGTCGCTAAGGTTAAAGTCAGTCTGACGTTATACAGTGGCGTTTTCCAAATGGAGTTCAAGGTCAAATAAAATTCAGTGTATTTTGAGCGAGTTGTCGAGTATCAACACATAAGAGCCAAAAATTGTATTGCACAACCATATTTAATAATTACAAGATAATTCAAAGATAAAAAGAACTTTTTACATACAACGTTTTTAAATTTTCTGTTGAATCACATAAACTTGACTAGCTTAAACGATCAAAAAAAATTGTACGTGATAGAAATAGGTACTGAATAAAATATAGAATACTGAAATGTCATTTTGACATTTCATATTGATTTTCATAGTAACGCACGTATATATTATTAATTTAGTTGCTACGACCCCAGACCCCTAGCAACCAATAATAGTGTTTTACTTTTTACGGATTTCTTCCGAAATAACTTTTCATACAAAACAGAATTAACTGAAAATGAATTCAATTCTACTTAAAGATGACTAAAAGTATTAAAAAAATGCATTGGTATCGTGTTCTGATATATTTTAAAAGTTTAAAATGTCTAGCTAGTCGGGAAGTTAGTTAAAAATCGATTGCAAGATTTGTACTGGATAAACAACCACCGGACAAACAAGAATACGACCTAAAAAAACGTTGTTAAAATGGTAATAACCCTGAAGTCATTTTTTTTTTTAACTATTAAAGCAAAATTTAAGAAGTGTGTTTATCTCGATTATCTGGTCGACCTACCACGCCGGGCTCCACCTGAGCCCGGCCCCCTAAGCTTAAGCCCTGTCAGCCCCCTCTTGAGGGGAACATGCAATATTCTATAATATATTAAGTATAATTTCTATCTCTGTATTACACTTTAATATTTTTGAAATAGACTAGCAGTGAGCATGTGAGCAGTTAATTTTGTAAAAAAAAATGTGCAAATAGTCACCATTTTTGTGTAGATAAATGAACCCGTCAAATTATTATGACGCGCAAGGCGAAAATATCACGACGTTCGCCTCGTGAGAAATGAGTCTGTGACCAATGTGCTAAATTTGTTGGGTATAGTAAAATGTTGGTGATTTAGGCAAACCAAAAATCTGGTATCGTATACAAATATCTACAAAATTTCTGTATACAGAACATACGATACAATACGCATACCTTAGACCGATTGTTGACATTGGGTATAGCTTATCATATTATATACATAGCATGGAAGTAAACAAATATTTCGTGCAAAACTAAATTGAAATCATATATGGGAAATTTACGTAATACAAGGTGTTTAAAAAATACTTAACTTTTATAACTAATTTATGCAATCTATGTTTACACAAAATGTACTATTCGTATTTATGCTAGGCTGTTATTTGTGAAACGTGGTTTTATCAGCATTTTCCTGCCAAAAAAAATAATAATATCTATTTCAGTAGCTTTCGTTATAAAAATTACGGAAATTACATACGATTATTCATATTATATTGCCATTATAATGATAATGATATTGAGTTGTTCAGTGGGATTTGACTTGTTGGCTCAGAATTTAGATGACATTTGCGATAAGAAATAACGCAATACAAAAAAGTCTGCAACAAATCTTGAGACAAATCTGGAGATCTTAGCCCCGTCGCACATTCAAACCTGTCTCTAACACGTCGGATTTGTTGATATGATTTTGTTGTCATTCACAAAACACGTCATGTAACCAAGGCCTGAACAAATACGAACGAGAAGTGCGAATGAGAAAGCATTCGGCACCCTTATATCTCCGCAATATGCGTTAGAGTAAGATAGAATTTCGATGGCTGAATTAAATATTTTTTGGAAACGTCGCCGGTAAATATCGATTTGAATGATTACACTCATTTAAAAACTGCGAGCACGGGTCGCTGAAATTTATTGTTTTTATGTTAAATATAAAGTTAGTAGAAGCGGAAGATCGAGAAGGATGGAAAGTCTTGGTCGCTCAAAGGATGGCGAAATTTAAATGTGGTCACGATCCTCAGCCATGAGTGCACGACCAAGAAGAGAAGAGAGAGATAAAGTTAGTACTAATTATTTGTAGTTATTTTAGTAGCAAATATATTTGACTACTATTACTATGATTATTAAAATTGAGTATTTATACTATAGACCGAAGGTACTTGATGAAATTTGAATGATTTCACTCGACATGGGCCGCAGGTGAAATTGCAAAATGTTGTGTGCGCTATGTGCAGATGCTGCATTTTCCTTCGTTTTGCGCCTGTGTGCGCGGAAGAGAGTTGCAACATTGCAGCCACGTTGATATAATACCATTTTGCAGTCGTGACGGTTTTGTATTTGCGACCGGGGTTAGTGGACAGAGGATGCACCACATCTTGACATGGATATAATATATTTGGAAGATTTCGTGAATTTTGGCAAATAGTACTCTGGAGCAGTGCTTTTCAAACTTTTTCATACCACGGCCCCCGAAATCAGAAAATAAAAATCCAAGGCTCTCCTCCCCAAAATTTTTAGTCTTTAGTAACCAGCAGTACTTTATTTACCATTAATTATTATTAAAGGTACATATTTATTAAAAATAATAGAACATTTTATTTACTTGCTTGTACCTAATAACAAAAATTATAAAAAAAATAACCAGCCTACAAACACAATTTAATGAGAGGGGAATGATCGCATATTTTCACATTATAAATCTATATCCGGTACCTACGTACAATGTTTGAAATGATAATTCGCAGGGTTTGCTGCAACGTCACCGTTCAAAGACACGTCCTGTGTTTATTTTTTATTAGGTATCAGTTATCATGAAAATGCTGTTTCGCGTAGGTATGTTGTCGCAATTAGGTCAATATAAATTTTGTATAATATTTTGTTTAACTGAAAAATCAAAATATTTTATAAATATTAGTACTTAAGTAGATTATTTATTTATCCATATCGGAAAGAGTATTGTGATCGTTGGTAACCGCTCTTGGCCCCCCGAGCGGGCCGCGCCTTCCTGTTACAGAAGTACTGCTCTAGAGATACTTTTTTCAATATCATAGGTATATCACTTCGGCAAAGTGGTGATTAATAAAAATCGTCTTAAGGGCGGACGTGCTCAGCGTGGGTCAAAATGGAGCTTTTATTCTATTTTCAAAGCATGATCCTGGACATTCCTTAAACGTTGTAGATAATCTATTTATATAATTTTGAAGACTTTTTATCCTTTATATTTATTTTAAACACTCGATGACTGCATAAAGTATTTTTATTATATAAAATAGTATTCTTTTAAACCTCTCGCTCTAATGTTTTAGAATATAGTCATATTTCAGAACATAAATGTGCAGTGGTGTTAAGATTTTTTACATGTATTAATTTTTAAACGCATTTATAAAACCATCAGTATAATTTATGTCGACATTATTATAGTGAAATATTTACGAAAAAAAAATATATTGATTATCTCTGTGATCCCAAATTTGACAAGAACTAGGCATTTTATTATTCAAAAAATGGGCAAAATTAACACATTTGAAGATAATTCTAAAGATACTGATTATAAGCTATGTCTTTAACCATTTAAATGTGATAAACATCCTACGAATAATGATTGCTTTATAATAATTATTGACCTAAGAATAAGGTAGTGTTTTTTTGAAATACGCCATTTCTTTGCAGTCATCAAATATTTAAAATAAAAATAAAGGATAATAAGGCTTCGAAATTATATAAATAGATTATCTACAACGTTTAAGGAATGTCCAGGATCATGCTTTGAAAAAAGAATAAAAGCTCCATTTTGACCTACGCTGAGCATGTCCCCCCTTAAATTTGAATGGTGTTCTGCCATTTGTGAATCGGCGTGATGGTTTCAGCCAATTTCCTTCATACCGGACACGATAAAACAACCAAATGTGAATCGTCGAAATTACAATTTTGAAGTTCGTTTTTAACCACCCGCACCCAATTACTGTCTACATACGTTTTATGTGATTAATCGATCTTCATAATATAATATAGTATGATTAATATATTAACCACGATTCAATTACAAATATTGCAATAAAAGAAAACACGGCGAGACTCTTTAGTGAGACAGGTAAAATAAATTAACACAAACCGAACATAAAAAAACTTACAACAATATTTACACAAAAAATTAGAAGCCAACAATAATACTTACTTGTTTTTAAAGTGTTTTTCTTTAAACCCGCCAAGTTTTTATACACCCCAGTCAATTTAAACGTACATTTTAGACTAACATTACAATGATTAATTTTTAATTTGCCAGTGATAAAAAAATGATTCAATGACCTGACAACAATTATCTGATTTAATAGATTAACATCAAAACCGATTCATATGCAGTAAAAAATGTGTCCATAGTGTGCTAGATGTACGAGGTAACCTGACGTTGAACCTGTCATATAGCATATCTCACGAACATTGGTAATGGACAGTTCAATGCATGAACAATCAACATCGCACATCGACTGGGTTTGTCCAGAAAGGCAATTGACGAATAAAGCAGTGAAAAATACCGCTTTTACTGAAGCACGTAAAATTTTTAGTTTTACAGGAGATATTGTGTGTATAGAGTTTCGAACGAAATGGATACGTGCGAGTGAGAAAGCATTCAGCATGCTTATACCTCATGTCCATGCGTTAGAGTAAGATATAAAGTAAACATGCCAAAACGGAACGTTTGTGAATGTCATGGAAATTAAACAACATTTTTATCCATTTTGGTAATAACTTCATATTTAATCAGTACTTACCGTTAACGTTGCATGATTAAATCATTCATTGTTGAAGTACGTAGCCAATTAATCTTTAAACAAGCTAGTTACGTCTCCAATATAACAATATTACAACAAGGAATTTCCGTTCTATTGTGCGGTATACGTGTGTTTCTGTATTACAAAATCACAATAAATATTTAAGTGAGAATTTAAACACAAACTAATACTTTCAGCGGTAATAGTTATGTAAAAGATAGAAAAAAAAAGAATAACAGCCTGTTCACTACGTAAGAATTTTTGACGTTTAATAATATGTCAAACGGAGGGTTGCTAGCGCCTCTACCGGCAAAGCGTGTATACTTAAATTGCATACTGTACTCGACACTACCGGTCGACTTTTAATATACTACGTTGAAGTAGGTTTGCGCTTACGTTGTGCAACCGGTCATACTACTTCATTCGTGAATCGCCCTCCAGAGGCTGTCTAGTCACCGAGCGACATGTCCGGCCCATTGCCATTTCATCAAACTCTTTCTCTCGTAGTCTTTGTCTACTTCCTTATCTGTTGGTTTCTTTTATAGTTTTTCCCGCGTTATGTCCATGTTCTCTAAGCCACGTTGTGCTACTTGTCAATTTTAGAGGTCTCTAAGGTTTAAAGTGTCCAACCAATGTGTGCTACCAGTGCTCACTGCGCATGTGAAACATGCGCTCTTAATGCAAGAGAAATTCCAAAATTACGAGAAGAGCAACGTGGCATGGAAGTGTGCATGTTGGGTATAACGCGGAAAGACCACACAATAAATCAATGGATAAGGGGGCAGACAAGATGACAGTGGACTGGACACGGTAATACCTAAGAGAAACTGAACAACTACAGGGACGCCATAAAACCAGCTGGATAGACAAACTCATAAATTTTGGTGGATGTGCGTGGCAGAATAGAACAAGGGACCGATAAGAGTGGAAGGAGCTAGCTGAGGCATTCATCCAGCCGTGAATCGACCCCGGTTGATTATGATGCTGAGAGGAGAGTCAGCTATCAAAATTAAAACACGAAATGCCCAGGACCATGGCCCCTACATCCTGAAGCGGGCCGCCAGGCTAGGATGTTTGGCGGGCCCTTCTATCTATCGCAAAAGGTGAAGGCAGTGTGACGCGCTACAGTAACGTTTTCCATGGTGTACGCAATAAAACTAAGGTGCATTTTTAGCGATTTTTTGTATTTTTAATATGTACCTACATCCATTTGAATTATGAAGTTGCCGAGTATCGGCACACAGTTAAAAATTGCATCGTACAATCAAATATTTTACTTATTAATAATTATTGAATTGACTTTTTAAAACTATTAGAGCAAATTTGTGGTCTGTGTTTATTTCACTAATCGGTCGACTCGTCACGCCGGGCCGCTAGGCTAGAGCCCTGTCAGCCCCCCTTTTGGGGCCCATGCCCAGGACACATAAGAAAAATCAATGTTTATATTGATTATAGGTATAGCACGATATAAACCGAAACGAGAAAATATTTGATGAAGAAATTTTCACAAAAATATAGTTTATTTTTATTTTAGACAAATGATAAAGATGCGAGGATATTCTTATTAAGACAGCTTAAAATTTAAATGTAGGTAGGTAAGCACTTAGTTCAAAAGTTTAAAAAAATCATTTTAATATCACGAAACTAATATTTAAAAATATTAAGTTTTCTTGTTGAATATTATGTTAAATCAATATTGACAGTTACATATAAAATGATACGTGAAAAAATCCCGGAAAATGATATTAGGTAGGTATGTAATTATTTAATGCCAAGGTACTCGTAAGTAAATAAAATTGACAAAATTATTAAATAATACACGCTAATTGCCGATTCGTTTGATAAAACCGCATTACTTAACTTTAAAAAAATTGAACCACGTTAGATCAGGGAATATAAGTAATATTTTTTTTTTGACCATGTCTGATCCTAATAGAATCATATGGGCCTCCACGGAGTGGAGGTTTTTATTAACAGATTTTGTTTTTTTTTTACGAGAAACGGATATCAGCCACTCGCTCAACCTATTAGGTCCATACTCTGACTCATACAAAAATTAAAAAACAGTATGTGTACTTGCCAGACCCAGGATTCGAACCTGGGACCCACGAAGTTATAGGCCGACGCTTGAGCCGCGCGGCCATCGTGGGTGTATATATATACCTACATTCCGACCAAATCCGATCCTAATAGGATCATATGGGCCTCCACAGAGTGGAGGTTTGTATTAACAGATTTTGTTGTTTTTTTTACGAGAAACAGATATCAGCCACTCGCTCAATTTATTAGGTCCATACTCGGACTCATACACAAATTGAAAAACAGTATGTGTACTTGCCAGACCCAGGATTCGAACCTGGGATCCCACGACGTTATAGGCCGACGCTTAAGCCACGCGGCCATCGTGGGTGAATATACCTACCTACATACTCTTCGCAGATTAATACGGTTTGAACATGCAACGAACGCCCTTCGTACCGATCTGGTTTTGTACTTACACACCTGTATATTATATTCTCAAGTAATTTAATACTTGATTGGAGACACCCCACAGAACAGAATGCAGAACTATTGTAACTCACATTTATTTGAAATATTTTACAAAAGTGTAGGTACTTTTAAACATCCTATTTAGGTTTTCTTTTATTTATATAGACACATTTATGCATCATTATTTCATAAATAACTTTTTGAATAAAATAAAAATTTGTACAACTAATAAATAACTTAAGTAAGTTGTTTCAAAGAACTCCCTTATAAAAAAATCAAATGTGAGTTAGAACAGAATAGTTAATAATAACAATTTGTTATGCATTAGTATTATCATCATTCAGACGTACCTAACTATTGACAATAACATATTCTTTAACATTTATATCAACAAAAAAAACTTATGAGTTTACCTGAATTTTAAAAACAAACCGATACCTGCATTTTGTAATCTTAGTTCAATGAAAACAAAAGTATGAGTGACAAAATTTATTATGCACTATCGGATATCCACAGCCGACAATATCGGGGTTGCCAGATAATTATTTTTGTTCAGGCTCCAGAGCCGCTGGGCTTTATGTTATGTAAACAGAATGTGTGAAATTGCGTATTACATGAAATAGGCAAAATTTTGCCTAATTCATGAAAAATGCAAGCCCGTTGCCTCATTCATAAATTAGGCAAATTATCTGCCGAGTGCGTGAATTTGGCAGGGTATGGAATTTTTAAACTGTCAACATGACAGTAGAAAAAGTATATTTAATACGAATGGTTTTATTAGTTATAATTGGACATAATATAATTATAACATAATATTATATTATTAGTATTAGGTTCAACTGAATCTCCATTTTGAGGTTAGCTAACAACTGTCAACAAACTATCAAATCATACTAGCACAAACAAACAATCGACCATTGCCTGATAGCTGATACCCAAGCACGAATCAAATCGTGAAAATAACTTTTAATAAAATTCTTCCGTTATCATATTATTATAGTTCTGATTATTTTGGGCATAGTAAATGGATATGAACATCATTGTAGTTATTGATTGATATATTTTTATATATTTATATATTCACATTTGATTAGTTGCAAAATACACCACCGGAGCGCCAATATCTATTTTGACCAATGCATGAGAATTTGACACATTTGGTTTAGTTGCAAAAAACACCACCGGAGCGCCACTATCTAATTTGCCCAATGCATGAACTAGACAGAAAAATTAATGCCCAATTCACGCACCCGGCAGATATTTTGCCTAATTCATGAATAAGGCCACGGGCTTGCGTTTTTCATGAAATAGGCAAAATTTTGCCGATTTCATGTAATACGCAATTTTATAATTCGGCGTAACATAAATATATATATACGCTCTAGGCCAGTGGTCGGCAAACCATGGCTCGCGAGCCACACGTGGCTCTTTGGTCCCTTGAGTGTGGCTCTTCCACAAATGACCACGTACGGACTAAAACAGTGAAAGATAAAACAGTCAAAATGTCTTCGAATATAACCAACCAGCAAATCGAAGATCTTAAATTGGTTTCAGCTTTATTAATAGTAGTTGACGAGTTTTGTGACATAAATGATACAGGAAAAATTTGTACAATTTATTTCATCTACACTATCTACATGTAATAAAGAAGAACTTTCAGGATTATTGCCACTCAAAGGTCAAACACGTGGAGAGGATATTGAAAATGCTGTAATTGAGTGCATGGAAAAACATCATATTTCACTTGATAAAATTGTGCCAGTTTCAACAGATAGGGCGAAAAGTATGACCGGTGTAGGAAAAGGGTTTGTTACTATTTCGAAAGAAAAAAATAAGCACATTGCATCATTCGTCAAAAAGCGCTTTGTGCGCAGACATTTCCAAAGAAATTTGCAAAGTTAGCTCTTAATCATCGCCAATTTTTTTTTTGTTAGTTTAGTACGCAGATCTTCTACTGCATCTGTACGTTGGTTATCTAGAGGAAACGTTTTAAAACGTTTCGCTTCCTTGTGAACAGAAATTAAAGCATTTCTCATTGAGAATGGTGTTCACTATCCAGAAATAGGTAAGGGATAATCAGTTGATCCAAAAATTTTAGTTCATGGGAGACGTTACGTCTCATCTAAATCAGCTTAATCGTAAACTGCAGGGGTAAGGAAACACATTGTTTTCGATGTTAGAAGAAGTTATTTCATTCGAAAACAAATTATCCCTTTTTGCTTGATTTCGTAAGAGAATCTTCGATTCACTTTTTCAGTCTGCTGAAACATCGCTACGAAAATAATTCTGATATTGACATTTGCTATTTCAAAACAACAATTTTAAATATGAGGGAAGCTCTTCATAACAGGTTTCAGGAATTCAGAAACAGCAAAGCGACGTTAGTCTTTGATAAAAAAAAACCACTAAATGCTACGGTAACAGAATTAATTTTTTCTTCCGTTAATGCTGACATTGGCAACTTTGAAATTTTGAAATGCAATTGGTGGATTTAAAAAATGAAGAATTATGGAGCTCTAAATTTCAACGTCTCTGTGCTGATATGGACATATTGGAGAAAAAAAAATATGAATATGGTTCATAGCACAAGTAGCCTACTTTAAAAGACCTGGAGAAGGAAGACATGATGATTGACACCTGGAATAGTATTCCGAAAAAACTAGCGTTTGATGTTCTTTCCCTTTCCGGTTCTACATATTCACGCGAACAATCTTTTGCAAGCATGAACCTTATAAAGTAAGAGTAAATTGAGAAGTTGTCTTATTGATGAAAACCTGGAATCGTGCCTAAAATTAAAAACAACATCATACAATCCTGACTTACCCAAACTTTTCAGGGAGATGGAAGGCAATTGTTAATTTAAAGATAATAATAATATATATATAAACTGTAATATATAATCAATTATTGATGTAATTTATATCTCTATAGACTTTTATATTCTTTATCGATTTAATTTTATGAAAGTATACCTTACAATAAATAATATCATTATTAAGTAAGACATCAAGTTTTTTTCAGTGTACCTACCTATAGTTTAATTAAGACTTAAAACTTTAATTAAAGTTTACTAAGTTAATAATCAGTGTACCTACATATATAGTTTAAGTAAGAAATTTGGCTCTTTAAAGAAATCGCAATGGTTGTACTCTTGATATTTGGCTCTCTTGACTAATGAGTTTGCCGACCACTGCTCTAGGCTATGGTAAATGCGGCCCTGCCCGTAAGCATATGCAACAAAACACTATAAACGTGTGTTAATGAAAAGATTTTAGTTTAGATACATTTTGAAACAACTGAAATATAAATTTGGTTGTAGACGATACCGTGTATCTATCGGATTGTGAGTCAAACTTCCACCGGAAAAGAAATCTTATCTTCACTGTTGCAATATAGCCGTCCTAAGTCACTAATAGGAAATCGTTCGAAGTGGCTTAATTCAACTAGGAAAACATCACACAAAGAATTAATTGGGAAATCTGGCAAGGTTAAACTAAAACGAAAACTGATAACCTTCGATCCATATAGGTACTTAAAATAGATCAGGATTCTTATCTTAGCCCTTCTAAATAGTTACGTTTTTTTTAATAAATAAAGCGTAAACAGAATAAAAAAAAAGTGTAAAAATAATTAACACAAATTTAATAAATTTTAACAAATATTAATGCGCCATTTTTTTTAAAGATTACACAATATTCTTTAAAAAAAGTCAGTCAACCTTCACTTTGTGGAGGCCCATATACTTCACGTAGGAGTGAAATTAGCATTTCGTATTAGTAACCAAAGGAAACGTTAAAACACATATCATTGTAAATACAAACAGGTCAATGTAACGCGAATATTTGCATTTAATACAATTAGTAGGTACTACGTATACGGTAAAATTTAAGAATGTAGCATAGCCATATAAATATATATCAGTAGTGAAGGATGCCTGCTGAAGGTTGTGGTAAATGAAAAAAATCCTAGAATAGCTATAGAAATTGAATTTGATTCTTAATCATCTTCTATTTTACCTGTTTTTATAATAAATATAAAAAACAAGTAATGCCCAACCACGATTCTATCTAAGACTTGAAAAATCGAATGTGTGGATAGTTGAGCCTTTTAACCAAGATACCATTTGCCATTGAATCCGCCGTGCGTTCATGATGTATAATGACAATTGAGCGTAGTTATGCGCAAAGCAGCCAAGCCACAATTTTGAAAAAAATGAGTTATTGTGATTTCTATAATCTCACACGTTTGTTTTACGTTCTGCACAAATCAGCCAAGCTGCTGTCATACAAACATCTCATATAAATGCGTTTTAAAGATTTTGCATATCGCAGAATATGACATTTTCGATTTGCATAAAGCAACCAAGCTGCTGTCATACAAAAATGTCATATAAATGCGTTCTAAAAATATGCAATATTCGTTTTGCAAAAAGCAGCCAAATGATAATATTATGTACTTACGTAAATTTTTAAAATCGTGACTGTAAGGTGTGTTTTTCTACATTCAATTAATAAACATTATTTTCTCAATTACATTATATTATGTTTTTCATTTTATTATTTGTAATATAATATACAGATTTTTCATATAAAAAATAGTGCCAAGCAGCTAAATATTGATGTATAATTTACAAGTTTTTCGAATTATTTTTAGAATTTTGAAATTCCCATAATAATTTAGTAACTTAGAAGGCTAAGAAAATAATCAAAAATAAAGATTTTTCTTACAAAAATAAGAGATGGCTGCATTCTGCAGAACGCACATTCTAAAAAAAATCATTTTACTCAAAACACCTGGACTGCTAAAACACCAAAATTTCATAGATTATATGCTTTTATCTCTTCAAAAGTTATACAAAATCATATATATATATATAATATCTATCATTCAAAAAGTATACACAGTATACAGAGGCTTTGCTGATTTAAAGAAACACAATTTACATAAAAGTGCTTCTATCTCTGTTTGAGGTTTGTGTGGCTCGGCTGCTTTGTGCATAACTACGCTCAATTATTACATCGCTGTAAAAAAAAAAATCAACGTTCACATAGTGAAAACCGTATAGGTACGTTATATTGATTTGAAAATACCATACATTTCTTCCCACATACATAGTCCAATATTTCTGATAAACGCGTTAGGCTAAAATACCTGCAACCTCAGAGCACGCGATACTACGACACTGGTTCTGGCACTGAGTGTGTGTGTTCTTTAACAATACGTGTGTGATCGTATGTATGTGTTGTATGCATGAATTGACACAAATTCGTCGCAGCCTTTCTTTTATTGTAACAGTTTATTCGATAGCTAGACACATCCGATTGAGCAAACATGGCGTCTCATAATACATAGAAACTATCATAAAGGTAACAGCGAGAGTGACACTCAGAACTATCCTAGTAGGACGTGAGTGCATGAATTTTGGTACCTGCTCCAGACAAAGAGCCGAACATCAAGATTAGTGGCTGGACCGACTCCTGCTTTCACCGCCCTCCCCCAGCATCGACATCCACAATCATCCCAAATTACAGTCCACTAAAAAGCACCGCCAGTTACATTCTTAAATCTTTTTCTTCTTCTTCGGTCATATCCGCCCCTAAATTGGAGCATGTGGACACCACGCGGCGCCTCGAATCCTTGTCACTCGCCAGTCTTCTTGCTTCGTTCCAGGTGAAACAAGCATTCCGTAGCTCTACCGTATACACTCTATACCTAGACAGTATTTAGCGTCCTTCCAGGATACCGGAATCCAGTCGGCTTGAAGAACAGACCAGCCTTCTTGAGGTTCTCTTCTGGCATCCGGAGCACGTGGCCGAGCCAGGTCCAACGTCACCTCTTCACTCTCAGCATAATGAGAGGCTGCTTGGTGCGTTCTCTTACCTCCTTGTTACTCCTAAAGTCACAGCACCGCACACCCAGTATCCGTCGCATACATATGTTTTGGAAGCGTATTATACGGTTACTATGAATCTTCGTAAGGTGCCATGATTTTGGGCACATCATTCATGGCATTTGGTTTTAACCGAGTAGAATCGTGAGCCCCAGACACTCCGAATCGAATTGAATTTTGCTCCAGCCATTACCATTCGGATAGCGAGCCCTCTCTGCAATATGCCATCTCACGTGATGTGTCCCCCAAGTATTTGAAACTGTCGACGCTCTCGATATTTTTCCGTCGTTAAGGGCGGACGTGCTCAGCGTGGCTCAAAATGGAGCTTTTTTTCTATTTTCAAAGCATGATCTTGTACATACCTTAAACGTTGTAGATAATCTATTTATATAATTTCGAAGCCTTATTATCCGTTATATTTATTTTAAACATGTGATGACTGCATAAAGTATTTTTATTACATAAAATAGTATTCTTTTAAACCTCTCGCTCTAATTTTTTAGAATATAGTCATATTTCAGTACGTAAATGTGCAGTGGTGTTAAAATTTTTTACATTTATTATTTTTTAAACGCATTTATAAAACCATCAGTATAATTTATGTCGACATTATTATAATGAAATATTTACGATAAAAAATTATATTGATAATCTCTGTGATCCCAAATTTGACAAGAATTGGGCATTTTAATATTAATTGACGATAAATTGATATCATGGATTGTACATAATGGCACATAAGTAGACGATAATATGCTTCACGGAAGTGTTGAATGAAATATGCTATTTGTTTATATACGAAGTACATTTATTAATTTATTTTATTACCCTACCAAATGACATAAATTTAATTAATTAATTAATTCATAAAACACTGCAAAGCATACATTGACTCTATATTGCTTCGCTCCCAGCAGTAAGCAACTACAAAAAACATTTAAGTAGGTAGTTAAACCATTTTTTTTAATTCAACAAATAATTTACAATATTTGAGAAAGAAACATTCTTTATTGAACAAGTGCAACCGCGTTAAGACAGTACTTCAGTGAAACGGCAAATAATTTTCAACTAGGTGCGACGAAATTTCGGACGGGCTGGCAATCGGAGAGTGAAAGCGAGCTGTGAACACGTCAATTTGTTTTGTGATGGCGGCGGGAGAATTAATTCTTAAATCGTGTAAATATGACTAAAAAACGTTACCCATTTACTTGAAAAACAAAAAAAACATGTCAATGTATATCGACTGTGTTCAGGAAAAAGGGCGTAACTCTAGATTTTTGGAAATGTGCTTTTATTAGATATTAACAATGTATACAACTAAATACACGTTCTATAAAAAGGAAGTAAGCCGCAAATGCCGAATTATTATCTAAATTCAGATTTAAATTGAGATTAATTAAGTTTTATAGATTTTTCTGTAATAACTTCTTTAATTATTATTAGATCGAAAATATATTACACCAAATCATCAATCATCATGCACCCAATGTCTGTGCTTAATTTTTAAATATTAAACTAAAATCATTCAAAAAACGTTATTTGCCCCTCCTGTAAAATTTGTCCTGTGTGGGTTACGCCCTTTTTCCTAAACATGGTCGATATATTATTATTATTAGTTTTATAACAATAAACATAACATTAATTTTTTTATGACAAATTATGTTTTCTTCTGCACGCGTCATTTGCACAATCTTCGCATCTTTCGCGTCGCGTAGTCACGATCGTTTTAGACCGTACCCCAGCTGAAGTATAGCCTTAAGAAACAAATTTGGTGAGACCTTGACGTCGACTAGGAACCAAGGTGAGTGATCGGTACCTTGATTCATACACAAAAATCACATTGCCAATTTGAACGCAATTTGACAGCTTCGGTTGTACCTATGTATTGTAGACAAGACGCAGCATTTCATGTAAAAACAAAACACTTAAAAATAAGCCCTCTAAAATACAAGAGAAAGACAGTAGAAAAAATACGTAAATTTATATAATCATATCATATATATTTATATTTATATAAAATTCTGAACGATTCAAAGGTAGGTAGCTCCACGATTATATATATGATCATTATTCGTAAGATGTTTATCACATTTGAATGGTCAAAGACATAGCTTATAATCAGTATCTTTAGAATTATCTTCAAATAACACATTTTTTGAATAATAAAATGCCTAATTCTTGTCAAATTTGGGATCACAAAGATTATCAATATAATTTTTTATCGTAAATATTTTACTAAAATTATCTCGTCATAAATTATACTAATAAATTTATAAATGCGTTTAAAAATTAATAAACGTAAAAAAAATTAACACGACTGCACAGTTATGTACTGAATTATGACTATATTCTAAAACATTAGAGCGAGAGGTTTAAAAGAATACTATTTTATGTAATAAAAATACTTTATGCAGTCATCAAATGTTTAAAATAAATATAAAGGATAATAAGGCTTCAAAATTATATAAATAGATTATCTACAACGTTTAAGGTATGTCCAGGATCATGTTTTGAATATAGAAAAAAGCTCCATTTTGACCCACGCTGAGCACGTCCGCCCTTAAGAAAAGAGCTAGATGATTTTATGTACTATAAAAATAATTTTAATTTGCCAACGACATCTGTATATCGTCGCTTAAAAAACAACACCGCGGAAGTCAATTAAATAAAATTTTCAGGGGAAACAAAAAACGTCTCAAAAAATTGAAAATTGATACCTTTTAACTTATTTTCAATTTTTTGAGACGTTTTTTGTTTCCCCTGAAAAATTTAATTAATTGACTTCCGCGGTGTTGTTTCTAAAGCGACGATATGTAGAAATATATTATAAATAAAAACATATTACAGAACAATCTGTCAAAGGTTAAAAAAAATATGCCACTGCGCGCCATCTGTCTTAAACGTATTTATCGGATTATTCGTTGAGGAATGCTGATGTTTTTTTTTATATACGTGACGTGACCTCAATCAATCTATCTATCGCATTGTATGAGATATGGTAGGCTTTGATCGCGAGCCCTAAAACATTTGCGCATAATATTATTGTCTGTGACTGCAGCTTTGTCTAGAATAATTAATAATTAGATACATTAAAAAAATAATTCTTATGGCATTTAATCAAATATTGTTTTTAAAAATATCAAATGATTTTTGATGTGTATAAATGTTTAGGAAAATACGTATTTCAAACTCATCGCTTAATTTTATGTCGTCAGTGAGCTATTGAAATGTATCTGTATTATTTTTTATTTCCCGTAAGTATACCTGACAAGTAGTGTGCTCTTTTTCTCAGATCTCCAGAGCCTACTTCTTATAAAAAGTCATAAAAAATAATATATATAAATATTGTATTTTAATTAATTATTTGTTTAAGTAATAATGTATTAAGTCGTCGCTATCAAATTAATGCTCTTATCGAATCTAATAAAACTGGAACATAACTGTCTACAATGCTCCACGAGCATCGCGTAATTTTTCTTGATAACTTTTTGTGATACTGTGATATGACGAAATGTACAATGTACGTGTTACCAGGAAAATGTATGGAAAAATCATAAGAAACATGGCCAGGTACTACAGTTCGTGAATTACATTATTACAGATAAGCACAAATTGTATTATATAAGGCTTTTGCATCCAAAACTAGCATTTAACACAGTAAAAGATAAACTTACCCCACATTACGTATAAAATAGGGGTTTATAAATATCTAAAGTTAATTGACCACTTTTTATAGGTCAATTAAACTATGTTTTAATTTAAACAAACATCGATGAATTATATATAATCATGATAATGTGTTACCGATTACTGCTATATAGGCTTTTAATACTCTAACGCATTTTTCGTGTACAGTAGGCTGCAAACAATATACAAGTTATTAACTTGTTACTAGAATGTAGTCGTAGTCAAACCGTGGGCCGCGACTCACTGGTGCATACGAACCAATTGCAATGGTGACTTTTGAAGGTGAATATGCTATGGTATATAACTTAAAACAAGTACTAGAACAGCCATATTTACGGTAGATACTTGAATTTTGTTCGTATTCAATATTTTATAAAAATTACGTTATAAATACGTTCTCGACCTCCTTGTTAAACCAATAACACACGTACTTAATCTAACACGCGCGTTAACATGATCTTACTCCCTACTTCATTTATCATTTGTCAATTTATGGCTACGGCCGTATGTTGTAGCTTAACCACTGGGAAATGCCAATAGAAATGGCGTATTTCAAAAAAATACTACCTTATTCTTAGGTCAATAATTATTATAAAGCAAACATTATTCGTAGGATGTTTATCACATTTTAACAGTCAAAGACATAGCTAATAATCAATATCTTTAGAATGATCTTCAAATGTGTTAATTGTGCCCATTTTTGAATAATAAAATGCCTAATTCTTGTTAAATTTGGGATCACAAAGATTATAAAGTATATTTTTTTATCGTAAATATGTCACTATATAATGTTAACATTAATTTTACTAATGGTTTTGTAAATGCGTTAAAAAATTTAAAAATCTAAAAAATCTTAACACCACTGCACATGGACGTACTGAAATATGACTATATTCTAAAACATTAGAGCGAGAGGTTTAAAAGAATACTATTTTATGTAATAAAAATACTTTATGCAGCCATGAAATGTTTAAAATAAATATAAAGGATTATAAGGCTTCAAAATTATATAAATAGATTATCTACAACGTTTAAGGAATGTCCAGGGTTATGCTCTGAAAATACCATAAAAGTAAATTTTGACCTACGTTGAGCATGTGGGCCGTTAAGAGTAAAATGAATTAAAATTAAGCAGTAAGTAGTAGATAGAATTTGATTAAGATCCCTCGTCTACTTTCTGTATAAAATCGAAACAAACGTATATTTATTTCATTCTACAGTGTGGCGCCCAGTTGTTCCATTCCCGCAGTTCCAAGCCTTATCCATACGGAGACGAAAAGGGCGGATTATTACTAGGTATAACTATGTTATAACTTGCGAGTTGTAGTCGCCCGGCCGACATGACGTCATATGACATCATTGTGACGTACTACCGGAGTGATAATAGCATTCGAGAAAATAACGCTACTAAAATAGTGGCGTTATCCATTGTCCACATACACAAATAGGTGTTTCAGCATAATAATATCTATGGTGAGCCGTGTGCGTTGGACGGTTTGCCTCGAGCGTGTATTGTCACAATTACGTCATGTCGTCGGGTGACTTCATAGCACTAGTTAGAACATAGGGCTGCAGACTACAATATATAGTGTTTAATTCGATACCGAGAATAAAGAATTAGGTCGCTTTGAAACGAAAAAGTTTGAAAACCACTAAATTTGAGTACCTACAATGGAGAAATGCATTTGCCTGTTAAACATTGCATGAACATTGGTACTATTACAGATAATAATATGTTATGTTAAGGTCTCACCAATCACTATACAGTTATGAGTCATTTAATGAAGAGATATTCAACTAATAAGAAGGTGAAGGTGAATAATAATTGTGTTTACATTGTTACATCATGCACTTTGAACTTTGTCTATAATCGCTTGCTCCATGTAGTGGGCGTCCAAGTGAAATAGAATCGAATCGCGAATACCAAAAATGATTCAGCTCAATAACGGCAATATCAGATACTTAGGTACTAGATTTTTGCATAAGTCTATCTATATTCAGCAGGGTTGGCGAACCTTTTTACGTACGCGTGCCAAAATTTCCCAAATATTATTTTTCGGCTGTCTAGTTTTAGTACCTACTGATAGGTATGGGTTTACGTAGGGTGTTGATTTATACTTTTCCACTTATTAAAAACACGGATTCAGGGACATTAAGTATTACGTAAGTATATTTCGATTGACAAGTAACAATTAATTATAAGCAACATTTTTTTGTAAACCCACGCTTTGGCGGTTTTTTGTGGCAAATTGTTTAGAGGCGACGTTCAAGGCTCAAGGGTAGGTTACCGACTGACTGTAACAGAAACAGATAACGGTAACTTTCTTTTTGTTTGTTTCGCTGTGCATCCTGGTCTAGCCTTGACTCATTTACAGTTACAATAATATTATCATTACATTCCCAACACTGTTGATTGGAGGATTTTTGATGGGGGATTTAGGCATTATGATATTTGGTATCACTACCCATGGTTTTTAAGAATCCCATTAAATAAATTATAATGTTCTAGATACCACTCATATAACATAGTACGCATACAGCTTTATCACTTTTTTCAATTGCGCTATACATTTCGGTCTACCAATTTTGAAACTGCCGACCAGAATAATTACTAGCTCCACCAAATTTTTGTTTTTTTGTTGGTAGAAAGGAAATTGTTGGTTAATGTAAAAATTAGTCTGGTTCTCTACGAATAAATTGATACCAGAATTGCTCCGATCAGATGAGGCATTCTCTCGCTACTACAGTGGTCTCAAGCATTTTAAATCGCTCAAAATAAAAGATTCGCGGCGTGGCATCCCCCGCTGCCTGATAAGGCCAATGCGATAATAATATACGTGACAAATAAAGCCTAAAGATCAACATATTCAATTATATATTTACATTAAACGTAATGCCTATTCTTGAAGATTATTGTCCTGCTCATTTTTATACAATGCGATCTGTCATTAATTATTATCAGGTATTTTTTTCTCTTCAAACGCGTGCCATGCAAAATTATCTCGCGTACCATAGGTTCGCCACCACTGTTCTATAGTCCAGTGACTGCCAAACTTTCTTACCTGACGGCACACTGTGAAGGGGAATTTGATTCGTGGCATACCAAACTGCAGATGGTGCTCAAAATCAATTAAACCCTGCCTAAACCAAATCATTATAGTTTAGGTAGGTTTGCGATGGGAGATCCGACAAAAATAGTGCACACCACATATTTGCTTTAATATTCTGACGTGGGTTTTCTAAAAGACAAGACAGCGCAGACGACACTAACGGACACTAATGATTCAAATAATTATGACTATCGTGGAAGCGACAATAAGTCATATGTTAACACCCGCATTGTCTTTGTAAGAGAAATGCACCCGGAAAATTGAGAGGGTTCGCTGTTGAAACGATGAGAATTCATAAGTTGCAGGTGGGCATTTTCGAAGATGACCTTCTTTACATAATGTTACGTACAATTTACAATATAATATTTACGTTAACAGTCTATTTACTTAACTTGGTCACCGGAGCACAAAACATAGTCATACCAATTCATCACGACTGAGAAAGTCTGTGTAAGAACAAATATTCTCCCTCTTTAACATAATATAGAGCTTTGTCTCCGACCCTAATGGCATTTATGCAATTATGATTTTAGAATACCTAGTCAATTGATTTGTTTCCTTTTTTGTTTAAAGCAGATGCCTCCTGCACCAATGAGATAAACCACCAGGTGTTAGAGTCTATTTGAGAAACGTTGGCATACCAGCGCCAAACTTAACATCAGTAAAAACACGATCAGGACTTTTTTCTATATTTATACTAATCAACTTGACACACTCAATATATAGACACTGCAATTTTTGTACATCGGTAAAAAATTTACACTCACATTTTTTTATACTAACTAAGCTGTCAAAATTTTATTGATTTTATGCTAGGAAACAAAACAAACCTAACACACAACCAGACGAAAATAATCTCTAATACTTGTTGGTTTTTAGCGGTAATGTAATTTATAAATGTGTATTGGTATGTTTGA
Organism: Rhyacophila brunnea; assembly: GCF_057557595.1. Classification (NCBI taxonomy): domain Eukaryota; kingdom Metazoa; phylum Arthropoda; class Insecta; order Trichoptera; family Rhyacophilidae; genus Rhyacophila; species Rhyacophila brunnea. The sequence goes on along the minus strand of NW_028232893.1, from coordinate 11,571,470 downwards.
TTAAGAGCATACTACAGTGAAACGGCAAATAATTTTCAGCAATAGGTGGGACGTAATTTTGCATGCGTTGCCAGTCAGAGAGCGATAGTCGACTTGTTCGCACGTCAATTTGTTTTGTGATGGCGTCGGCGGAATTAATTCTTATATCGTGTAAAGATAACTAAAAAATGTTACGTATTTACAATAAAACATGTCAATGAAAATATTATTATTATTACTTAAATAACAATAAACATAACATTAAATGGACGCATGTTGAATTTTTATGACAAATTATGTTTTGTTTGTCACGCGTCGTTTGCACAATATGTGCGTTGCGTAGTCACGATCGTTTTAGACCGAGTCTCAGCTGAAGTATAGCCTTAAAGCCCGCACCAAGGAATTACGACCCCCACAAGGTTAAAATACACACATAGTTTTTTTTTTACTTATGTATATGTTAATAATATAGTGTTTTCACCCACGAGAGCCGAGCGCATGGCCCCCACAATGGGGGGGTGACAGGGCTCTAGCCTGAGGGCCCGGCGTCACCAGATAAGTGAGATAAATACAAATCACAAATTTAAATTAACATTAAAAAAAGTCTTCCGCGGCGCTATTTTCTTCGAATAGTAGTGGTTATGCAATGCAATTTTTTATTACTGTGTCTATACTCAACAACAACGAATTCAAGTGCATGTATTCATAAACACAAAACATCGCTAAAATACACTGAATACCCTTAATTTTACCTCGAAAAACATTTTAAAAATTATACTATAGCGCGTCACACTGAATTTAACCTTAGTGATAGGTAGGGGGGCGCCAACGATCCTAGTCAGGGGCCCGCTTCAGGATGTGGGTGCCATGGCCGAGCGGTGGGTGGCGTGTAGACTTATAATGTCGTGGGCACACGGTTAAAAAAAACTATAAAGCACATATTGTGTTCGTAGTGTGGGTCATTCCTCAAGATCTAAATGTTCTGTATAAAGCAGTGGTATTACTAGATTTTTTTCCTTTATGGCTTTATGGACAGGCACCCTTAATGTACTATCAATATTTCTTTAAAAGAAACCAAGGACGCTTATTTTTAAATCAACTAAGCCATCAAAATTTACAATATGTATAACGTTAATCATACTGGAATTAAATTGTTTTTAACTTAAATATTTGTATGTACGAGGGTGGGTCAATAATTCCTTAGAAAAAAGCATTAAAACAGTTTTGATTTTTGTATTTTTTTTTATTTCTCAACATAATCTCCTTGGAGCTCAATACACTTGGTTAGACGTTTCTCAATTTTTTTTAAACCGTCAGAAAAATAAGTTTTCGGAAGGTCCTCAAAATAAGCATTTGTCCGATCGATGACTTCTTCATTTGAAAAAAAACGTTGTCCACTTAGCCATTTTTTTAAGTTTGGGAAAAGGAAAAAGTCACTGGGGGGGGGCTAAATCTGGCGAATACGGTGGGTGGTCCACCAATTCGAACTTCAATTCTTCAATTTTAGCCATTGATCGTAAACATGTGTGAACACGGGCATTGTCCTGATGAAAGAGGATTTTTTTCCTGTTTAAATGAGGCCGTTTTTCTTCAATTTTGTTTTTTAGCTGGTCCAATAAAGATGCATAATAATTCCCTGTTATTGTTTTTCCTTTTTCCAAATAGTCAACGAAAATAATTTCACGTGCATCCCAAAATACAGTAGCCATAACCTTACCAGCTGATTTTACGGTTTTCGCCTTCTTTGGACATGGTTTGCCTTCGCAATCCACTGCTTTGACTGTTCTTTCGTCTCGGGAGTATAGTGGTGTATCCATGTTTCATCTACAGTCACAAAGCGACGAAAAAATTTATTCGAATTGCGTTGCATGAGCGACAACAGGGCTTTAGAGGCCACCACCCTATTGCGTTTATTGTCGACTGTGAGCAAACGCGGCACCCATCTTGCAGAAATATTTTTCATGCCCAATTTGTCATGTAAAATAGAAATGACGCTACCTTTTGAGATCCCTGTAACCTCAATTATCTCACTCAACTTTAATCTTCGGTCACTTAACACCATATCGTGGATTTTATTGATCATTTCTGGTGTAGTCACCTCTACAGGACGTCCTGAGCGTGGTTCATCCTTTGTTGATGTACGACGACGTTAAAATTCATTTAACCAGTTATAAATAGTTGCAAGTGAAGGAGCAGATATGCCGTGAACTAAATCCAACTCATTTTCTATTTCCTTTGCTGTTAACCCTTTTATATTAAAATGTTTAATAACAGCTCTAAACTCAATTTTGTCCATTTTCCATTTTTCCATTTTCCACAAGCAAATTTTTTTTTTAAATGTACGAGAAACACACAACAACCCGACCAATCTGATTGAAACTTCGCAGCATACTGAATCGGTAGTGCCGCTGCATGAAAACAAACCGCTTACAGTACTAGTCGCGCCACCTGTCGGCTTTTCTAAGGACTTATTGACCCACCCTCGTATTAAGAGCGTAGGTACATAAGTGAAACGGCAAATAATTTTCAACACTATGTAGAACGAAATTTGGGCAGCGTTGCCATTCGGAGCAGTGATGCCAACCGTACTATAATTATAGAACAATACTATAATTTTAATTACCCTAAAAATGTAAAATACTTTAATTGTACGTCAAATATACCAAAATACTATAATTTTAAAAGATTCAAGACGAAAAATGTTCCTGTATTATATATTTTTCAGAAATACTATAACTTTTACGCCTTTGTACTATAATCAGTATAGAAAAAGATGGCAACACTGATTGGGAGAGGGATAGTGGACCTGTTCGCACGTCAATTTCTTTTGTGATGGAGTCGGATGAATATATTCTTAAATCGTGTAAAGATGACTTAAAAACGTTCCGCATGTACATGAAAAAGAAAACATGTCAATGAATATACTATTATTATTACAAATATAATAAGAAACATAACATAAAAAGGACCCATGTTGAATTTTTATGACAAATTATATTTCGTTCGGTTCGCGTCATTTGCACCCGCGACCCGCAATCCGCGCTTCGCCTAGTCACGATCTTTTTAGACCATGCCTCAGCTGAGGTATAGCCTTAAGAGCATACTTCAGTGAAACGGCAAATAATTTTCAGCAATAGATGGGAAGTAATTTCGGCCGCGTTGCCAGTCGGAGAGCGATAGTCGACCTGTTAGCATGTCAATTTGTTTTGTGATGGCGTCGGAGGAATTAATGCTTAAATCGTGTAAAGATGACTAAAAATGTTACATTTTTACTCGATAAACAAAACATGTCAATGAATATATTATTATTACTTGAATAACAATAAACATTACATTAAATAGACGCATGTTGAATTTTTATAACAGATTATGTTTTGTTCGTCACGCGTCAGTCACGATCGTTTTAGACCGTGCCTCAGCTGAAGTATAGCCTTAATTTTTTTTGGATACTACATGGCTCAACAGTTTCTTTTACCTTGATTTTTTTCATGAAACGTGGTGATAGAGATCTGGCTGAAAAATATATATCAAAAAACATATTAATGCAACATGAAGAATGGTCCAAGGATAATAATTCACTTTAGCCAGGAGTTTTTTTACCAGTTATTCAGTGTCTTATATATTTGCTGCGGGAAAGGATAACAAGAAAATTTAATTCGCATAACTAGATTAGTAAAATCAACATTCAAAGACTTTTCAAAGTCCAAGATTTTGAAGTCGAATTGCATGTATGATTTAATTAAGTCAAGCCATAAAACACTTGCAATACAGAGCTTCCGGAATATCATATTGCCAATATTAAATACGTGTTTAGGTTAGGTGAAAAATTTCAATGCATACAGACGTAACTATTGAAAACAACACATCCTTTTAATATATCAACTATTTTTTTTTATTCAACGAATAATTCACAAGATTTAAGAATGCAATATTGAACATAAGTACATAATTTTGAAAACAGTTGTGAGAAAATATATAACCAATAGAAAAAACCTTTTTTGAAAGAAGTAATGAAAAGTAGTAAAGAATAGTAGTAAAGAAAATAGTAACTCAATTTGGAAAGCGCGCAATTAAGTATGGTACCTATAGCATAGTGGTATATGTGCATAGGCGCGAAACCCGAAAGATGCAGATTCGATTCCAGCTGGGTGTCGTATTTTATTCAAAACGGTTTTTTCTATTGCTTATATATTTTCTCAGAAGTGTATTCAAAATTATGTAACTATGTTCTTGTAATATGTGTTTAAATAATATATCCCATGTCTTGAGAATTAAACCTTGTTACTACCACATTACGTCTGTGCTATTTAGATACAATTAGGGCTAATCAAGAAACCATTCCCTTATAAACGGAGACTCAATGAATATATGCATTAGAGCAGGGTTTCCCAAACTATGTTCGGCGGAACACCAGTGTTCCGCCGAACTTGAATAGGTGTTCCGCGACCATTTGGAAAGGCTGCAACACATTTAAAGGTCTTCTACTAAGTATAAGTAAAATGAGAAAACTAAAATAATTAAAGAATCTACTTCATATTGAAATGCGATCGATGATCAATCTCCACTGATTTTTATGACGTCAAGTAACTAGATAGGTCATGGCTCCCACAAGGGGGGGGGGGGGGGCTGACAGGCCTCTGGCCTGGGGGCCTGGGCTTACAGGGGGGGGCGTGAGAGATCGACCAGCCAAGTGAGATAAACACACATCACAAACATGAACTAATAGTAAAAAAATGTTTCACTTCAAGCATATTAACATTTAATAAAATGTGGTTATGCCATGCTTATTATATCGATATTTGATATGTCCATAATTGTGCATATCAACATAAAAGTGGGTGTATGTGCCATGATCTAGGCACAAACAGAGGACCATCTTTTCTCACACCGTGCGCATGAAAAAGATGGGGTATATTGTTTTTAACTGACCGGCTGACAAGTCTTGTCAGTTTAACGACAGTTGCCAAAATTGTCAGAATGGTTAGCTGCGCTAATAAATAACCTACAAAATAAACTAAGTGTTCCGTTAAAATTTCCGGGTTTGCGAAAATTTCCATTGCAGAAAAACTTTGGGAAACCCTGCATTAGAGCATTCAATAATAGTTTACAGTAAACCGGTTAACCGGTAAATATAACTAAATTGTATTACTTAACGGTTTTTCGGAAAATTAAAGATATCGTATTTTTACTTTGAAATTATCCCTCGCTGCAACGACAGTCTTATAAATCGTTTTGACCTATTTTAACAGCACAGAAATCAGGTACGGGATACGGATACGTAGTCAAATATATCATATATCCATCAACTATTTTGTAACCAATAGATATAGGTTTTTTTTAATACCTTAATGACATAATTACAATATTTTAATGCGTTAATAAATAGAGTATAATATGTTGTATAACTTTGCACATTTTACTACACTGATACGCCTCTTTGCTTGATTACCTCACATAAAATAAGATCAAATAATGATATTCACGTATATTTGTAGTAATGAATAAATAAAAAGATAATAGGTATATGTAAAAAATATTTTTTTAGAATATAATACATTATTTTCATCCCAGAGCAGAGTACAAAGTTATGAAGTATACTGTACTTAGATATAAACCGGTATTTTCTTAATATTTTTACCGATTCACCGGTAATATATTTTCCCGGTAATTTAGAATGCCCTAATAAGTATTTAGTAAATATTTAATAAAAAAAACAAGGCGAAATCAAATTATCTACTTATTTACTACTTACTGACCGACCAAAAGTCTTTGGCAGTTCCGGCAGCACCGCAAATCCGGCGTCCGAAGTGCCAAATAGTCCTGTCAGAATTTAAATGTGAGGATCAAGGTCACATACTTTGTTCGGGTAATTCGCTTTCTACTTAACAAAACAATTAATAAGAATTAAATCATCACCCATTAAAAAAATCCTTGTGCGCTTATTGCAAAAATTTGGCACCACCGGAACAAAATTTTGATGGTTAATTAATAAGTACTTAATTATCATTGAGTGCGATTTTTAAAAACAGGAAATATACAATAATTATTGATAAAAATAAAAAGATTCTTCAGGTGCGAATATTATAAACCAGGGTGCTCATTAGCGAGTCGTATGCATATGCATATGAGCAATATGTATTTTCTATAAGAATGTTGTCTATTATATATGGTCTGCAGGCTGGGTTCTGTTCAAAATATTATCTATGGATATAATATCGCAAGTAATTCAAAATACTAATACATTAGAGTAGGCACACTCCAGCATAGAATTTACAGAGATGGTGATTGTTCAAAATATTCTGCAAAATGACGAAATCATAGACTATATTTGTTGCAGTGACAGTGTGACAGTACGCGACGTGCAGCTCAATATAATCACAACTTAAGAGTTGTCGATGAGGATCTGTTTTCGGTCAGCGAATAAATAATAAAAAAAAATACCATCTTGACAATGTATTGGCAATTAATGCTACCATGAAACATAATTAGGTAGTAAACGTGTTAGTATTTTTACGATTTTAAGCGTATAATATCAAAACTCACATAAAATCTAAATTCATATTTCGGTAATAAATATTTTGACTATTATTATTTAATTTTCATTACGAATTACAATAAAATAATAATGTCATAGGGATTTTTCCACGGATGTGTCAAATAAATATTAATTAATGTTTATTTGTTTTCATTTCTACAGCAGTGCCGTGGGTAAAAATGATTTTTTTTCACCATGCAAAACTCAGGCAAGGTGGCTCTTGGAAATTATGAAAAAAAAATTTAGTCCAATTTTTTTTTATTCTCTAAAATCAATGTCGAGAGCCTTCGTTTAGCTTCCCAGTCATTTTACCACGTTTTTATTAGCTCGTATTCTTGTTTGTCCAATACAAATCTTGCAATCGATTTTTAACTAACTTCCCGACTAGATAGACATTTGAAACCTTTAGAATATATCAGAACATCGGACAATGTATTCTTTTAATACTTAAGCCATCTCTAAGCAGAATTGAATTCATTTTCAGTTAATTCTATTTTGTATTGAAATTTATTTCGGAAAAAAATTGTAAAAAGTTAAACACTATTATTGGTTGCTAAGGGGGTCCTAGCAACTAAATTATTAATATAGACGTGCGTTACTATGGAAATCAATATGAAATGTCAAAATGACATTTCAGTATTCTATATTTATTCAGTATTTTTATCAAGTACAAAAAAAGTATTTATTAATACATAGAATTGTCAAGTTTATATGATTCAACAGAAAATTTAAAAATGTGGTATATACAAAGTTCTTTTTATCTTGTAATTTATTTTAAGATTAATCTATATTTTATATTGTGAACAGTAAAATATTATAAAATATAACATTCATCAAAAACTTTACACTTCACCGTGGAATGTTGTATCGGAAATATATGGTCGTATATCAACCTCATTGTGTCGTATAGTTTTGAGATAAAATTCACATCTAAATAAATTACGGGTTTACAGGAAGCCAGCGGTAAACAAATTTTGAAAATGGCCGATATACTGGATTATTTGTTAGGTTAGGTTAGGTTTTCATTCTTGAATTCATGAATTTTGAAAAAAAGGCAATGAAAATTTGGCGCAGTTCCCGCCTGGCTTCCTGTAAACCGTAAGACAGTAGAAAATAGGTATGTAATCACTAATTAAATTATAAACACAGAAACAAACGTGTAATTTTTTCATCTCGGAGCTATAGAGATGACCGTATAGCAGCGAACTGGGAAGCGCGGAGTGTTGCAAAGGGAGGCGCGAAAAGTTTAACACAATTAATGTATCCACAGGTTTGCAGTTTGCAAATGCATAGTTTATAAAACGGCCACTAGTTGTAAACGACATAAAAACAGTCCTATAAAAGGTTGTTTGCATACCTGTCTGAAAATATGGAGACTAATTTTATAATACCTTAATTCTATACTAATGTGAAGCGTGCTGGCTATCTCGTTGGAGCTTTAGAAATCAAAATTACAAAAAAAAAAACGTTTACCATGTGGAATTATTTTATGTATGACATTATTTTATTAATAATAGTAAAAAAAGTCGCTGCTTTGTTTCAAAACTATTAAATATTTTAAATGTGTGATTGTGCGTTGCAATTTGATGTGATACCTATATGATGATTGATATACTTAAACGATAACTCCCATGTATGATTTAGGAAACACTACATTAGAGCACCACACTACCCTTAACCTCAGCGATATGTAGGTGGGCACGCCAAAGATTCTGGCCTGGGGGCCCGCTTCAGGATGTGGAGCCCATGATAGAATCCATTTGTCAATTAACGATGACTAATTTGGAGAGACTACTACTGAAATTGATTGTGTTAGCACATTCATCGCATGAAAAACAAATTAATTTAAAAATGAGTAGTAGGTATAACCTTTATATTTTTATATATATTTTTTTCATTTTTGTAATAGTACATTGTTGACTATTTAAAAAGGTGTCCGTATTATTTAATGAAATAAAAGGGGAGATGCGCCAAGATTAGATTTTTTGAAAGGTAGGCGTAGTGACATAAAGTTTGGAAACCACTGCTCTATCTAGGGGGCGATATCGCTGACTTTGATAATACTGCTGTAGATATAAATATTTAATACACAAATTTATAGAAAAAAAGCAATACTTCAGTCCAACTCCCTGTGACACATCATATCAAGAATATCGAACTATCGCTCGAAGAAGAATTGTGGCAATAACTGGAAAATCAAGTTCGTAAACAAACTCTTGGGCTACGTTATTAATAGCCAATCAAATAATACAAACATTAAGTAAAACAGGAACGAGCGAGAAAGTCTCAACGAGCCTTGAGGTTCAAAATAAGCGTTGACCTTACATTTTCAAAGTCAAAAATATCAAGAAATGCCTACGTGGTCACAATTGGCAGTCGGACAGGTCGAAAGGGCTGGAATTTGCAAGTAAATCGTCAAGTTTTTTTTTTGTAAGTATCAGATCGGATAATGTGAGTTGTTGAACGAAATTTTATTTTTGCCAGTGTTCGGAGTGTCTTAAAGACATTTAGAACGATCGTCGTCAAAGTTTTATCATTTGGTATTTACCTGTTACACTTTGGATAAATTTGTGGCTTCTTCTTCTTCGACCATCTCCGATCCTAATAAGATTATATCGTCACTGTTCAGACACTAATTCGAAAAATGACATATTGAATCAGTTATACCAAAATGTTCCTTTAAACCAGGGGGGGCAAACTACGGCCCGCGGGCCGCATATGGCCCGCCGGGTATTTTTTTGCGGCCTCATACCATTAATTGTACTTCTAATTACGAATAACTTTTTTATATTTAAAAAAAAATATTGACAATAGATTAAAATTTGTTTAGCAATAAAACGCGATCCATTTTAAATAAATATTGATAGTGTACCGACAGAGCTACAACTTGAGATTATTGGTCTGCCGTGTGACACTGATTTAAGAGAATTGCATCGTCGTGAAGAAATCTCCAAATTGTACAATGCCCTTACTCCACACAAATTCGACAACTTAAAGATTATGCAAGAAAAATGTTCGTTATTTTTGGATCAACATATGTGAAGAAACATTTTCGATCATGAACCTCAATAAAAATTCTTTACGATCAAATATCTCTGATGCCCATTTACAAACAGTTTCATTCTTCTCATTATTTTTTTTGTAATGTTTATTTTTCGTGATAATAAATAGTGTATATTTTAAAATGGTATTTTACTTGCGGCCCACCGCTCATTTTAAATTCTTGAATTTGGCCCTTCAGCCAAAAAGTTTGCTCCCCCCCTGCTTTAAACTTTACCGTCTGGAAAACTTCTTAATAAATAAACAGTCTGTATTTTTAAGTCATCCTTTTTACGATTACTTAATAAACTCACATGATAGACCATTTCAAACATTTTAACAACTTCAAAGTCAAATTACTCAAAACTAGTATTCTCCAGTTAGTGTGTTCTGCCAGAACAGAGACGATATGGGCCTCCACAGAGTGGAGGTTTGTATTAACAGATTTTGTTTTTACGAGAAATGGATGTCAGCCACTTGCACAACTTATAAGGTCCATTCTATGACTCGTACACAAATTGAAAAACAATATGTGTACTTACCAGACCCATGATTCGAACCTGCGACCCACGACGTTATAAGCCGATGCTTAATCCGCGCGGTCATTGCGGTTCCCATTACAAGTAGGTAAATTAATTATTGTATCTATTTTTCTAATTAATCTATAATTTCTTTTTTTCTTTTCATTTGATAATGTCCGATCCTAATAGATGGGCCGCCACTGAGTGGATGGTTGTATCAACAGATTTTTGTATTTACGAGAAACGGGTTTTAGCCACTAGACTCCAAACATAAATTAATAAAAAATGTGTATATGCCAGACCAAGTATTCAAACATGGGACCCACGACACTATAAGACGACGCGTAAGCCACTTGGCCATCGTGGGAGTAAATCTATAACAACTAATATAAAATAGAGTAACAGTGGTTGTTTCGGTTAGGTATAACTTAAAAACCACTCCACTAATATTGATGAAACGTGCACAGCTTATTACAGTTTTATCCTAAGACGTTATAAGATGGAAATTTATCAAAAATAACGCATTTGCAACAAATCATCACGAGTAGATAAAGTGGTTAGATAGTAGCGGTGGAGTGGTGAAGTGAAATGTGCCTACTTTAAAATGTTGTCGATGACGCGGTCTCACTCGAGTAAGATACAGAGACGTCAGAGACTGAAGCTTTTTCTCGACTTTTTTCATTTCGTTTCGAGAATTCTTGAAATCGATATTTGTTTCTTGTAAATTCGATATTGCATTTTCAATATCTCGAGAATCCTTCTTGACTATAAACATTTCTTTTTTTAGTACTTGCGGCCAAAAAAAAAATTCAGCGATAAATTCTATTCAGAATCAGAATTTGTTTTTTTTGCTTTTCTTATATGACATGAGAATTCTCGAAATTTTGTAAAATATAATTTCTCGAGATTCTCTAGATGAGATTTTTCGATTACAACGTATGTGTCGAAAGGCACTGACTAGATATTCATAGAGATGGGACAACTTGGAAACTGATGCACGCACGTTGTATACGTCATTTTTTTGAAAAAAAAAGTTTATTTCTTCATTTCACATGACTGTCTACTCTACTAGTTATTAATATAAGCAGTTATATATTGGTAAATAGGTACCTATAATACATGGTGGTATCAATGAAAAACTCGTCCAGCGAACAAAGTTAGCCCGGAGTGGATTCGAACATAATTTTCAAGAGAGTCGTTCCAATATGCCTCAAATGCAGAGATTTTCTCCGATATGTGCTTCAAGTCCTCACGTAGGTATGGAATATGGATGTACACCTTGCTATATTTAAAAATAACGGAGAAATGCAGAAATTAAGAGTTGAGCGGTGCAACTCTTTTTTCAAAGCAATGTTTTTTTGTCTACTACTCGTACAACATTTCGTGAGCCACAATCTTGGCCCCCACATTGGGGGGTTGACAGGGCTCTAGTCTGGAGGCCCTGACTAATGGGGGGGCCGGCGTGGCGAGTCGACTAAATAAGTGAGATAAATACACAATTTTGTGGTTAGTAACAAGATTTCCAAGAGAGGAAATCAAGAGTAAATTAAGAAATCGATTTATTGATGAGAACCTGGAATCGTGCTTAAAATTAAATCAACAACATACGAACCTGAACTTTACAAGGAGATGCAAGGCCATTATTCACATTGAGTTTGTCAGTCATTGTCATGATTCAATTTTATTGATACCTGACTTACAATTTAATTTTTATTAATAAATAAGATCAGTATTACGTATGATATTCAGTTTTATTCAGTGTACCTACCTATAATTTAATTAGGACTTAAAACCTTAACTAAAGTTTATTAAGTAAATTAGCAGTGTACCTACTTACTACCTACGTATATAATTTAAGTTTAAGAAATTTAGCTCTCAAAAGAAATCTCAATCGTTGTACTGTTGATATTTGGCTCTATTGACTAATGAGTTTGCCGACCACTGGGCTAGGGTATTTGACGGGCCCCCTATCCACCGCTTAGATTAAAGGCAGTGTGAAATACTACATTAACGTTTTTCAAATTGTGTTTTAGTTCAAATTGAGGGTATTTATACAGTGAATTATTGGCGATTTTCAATACATCTACTTTGTAAAAAACTACTTTCTAAAAGTAAAAAGAGTCGCCTGCGGTGCTATTTTCCAATAGTTATATTTTTAAATATGTGATGTGCGATGTAATTTTTAATTGTGTCATTATTTGATTAACTACATAATTCAATTGGATGTAAATATTAAAAATACACTAAATACCATTAATTTTACCATGAACGCCATTTGGAAAACTCTACTGAAGAGCGTCACACTGCCTTTAACCTTGGCGATAGGTAGGGAGGGCGACAAAGATCCTAGCCTTGGGGTCCACTTCAGGATGTGGGGGCCATGACCTCAATGACACCTAGGCTTTGCAAAAATCACATAAATATATTGTGACCACAACGAGAAATTCAATTTGGGACCCTGGATGAAAGGGGGAATTGGACAACCGGGCGCCAGGACAGTTCGGCGCCGCACTGTCGAATGAAATAAATAGACGTTTGTTACGAGTTTACACAGAAAGTAGATGAGGAATTTTAATCAGTTTCTATCTACTACTTAACAGTTTTAATTCATTTTACTCTTAATATAATGTTTTTTTATTGCGGATTGAGAATTACCATGCCTGAATATTTATATATAAATAAAATAACTCTCTTCTCGTTGGAGAGACAATTAAACTATTATTTATGTGTGCACATTTAAATTCTCACCAAGTATTAAATAATAATACAATAATTTAATTATAAATAATATTGAATATATATTTTAAAAGTAATCAATGAATGATTACAAAAAAAAACGTTTTTGTTGCCATTTTTCCAAGATGGCGACGATTGTAAAGGTGTGACTAAGTTGCGCCATTCGTAATCAAAAATAGTTCTCTAAATCCCAAAGTTCCCAAAATCAAACGCATTTCAGGAAAGAAATGTGTAAAATCAAACGGGCTCGGCGTAGGTCAAAATTGAGTTTTTATTGTATTTTCAAACCATGATCCTGGACACTCCTTAAACGATGTAGATAATCTATTTATATAATTTTAAAGCCTTATTATCCTTTATATTTATTTTAAACATTTGATGACTTCATAAAGTATTTTTGTTACATAAAATAGTATTCTTTTAAACCTCTCGGTCTAATGTTTTAGAATATAGTCATATTTCGGTACATGAATGTGCAGTGGTGTTAAGATTTTTTACGTTTATTAATTTTTAAACGCATTTATAAAACCATTAGTATAATTTATGACGAGATAATTTTAGTAAAATATTTACGATAAAAAATTATATTGATAATCTCTGTGATCACAAGAATTAGGCATTTTATTATTCAAAAAATCGGCAAGATTAACACATTTGAATATAATTCTAAAGATACTAATTATAAGTTATATCTTTGACCATTCAAGTTTGATAAACATCTTACGAATATTGATTGCTTTATAATAATTATTGACCTAAGAATAAGGTAGTGTTTTTTTGAAATACGCCATTTCTTTTGGCATTCCCCAGTGGTTAAGCTACAACATATGGCCGTAGCCATAAATTGACGAACTATAATTAAAGTAGGGAGTAAAATTATGTTAACGCGCGTGTTTATTTAATGGATTATTTACAACGTTTAAGGAGTGTCCGGGATCATGGTTTGAAAATAAAAACTCAATTCTGACCTACGCCGAGCACGTGTGCCGTTAAGAATTCAGAGAAGTACATATTGTTATCAATGATATTCCATTTAATTGTATTATTATACAACATCTATCAAACTTGTTTTTAAAACTAAAACCTTACGATAATTTTCTTTCTCGTAATAAATACAATGACTCGTCTAATACATGATACACATTTACATTATGCAGACGACATTTTCAGTCAAACATAAAAATATCACATATTATATTATATTCATTTCACAGAATTTTTACGATTACCTTAATATTAAAATATGTTATTTTGTTTACATTAATATTCACAAAATATTTATAATATACAACAGTTAAAGCGACGAGCACAATAATTATAATGTATTATTTGCAATTTAAATAATTTATCAACGACCTCCAGTGGATAGATATCTAACAGTAGAAATAAGTGTCCTTGTGAATTCCAGTCATCTCTCTTCGTGGTTGTTCACCATATCTTAGGATCGAGACCACTATGAAATCCAGGTTACCTAAAAACACCAGTCTCTACAGGTTACCGAATATGTCTAAAAAAACTGCAGAATGCTTCTCAGCTAGGGAATCCAATCCTGGGATCCCGAATCCCGGGATCCCGGGATCTCGAGCTATTTTCGATACCCATGAATCCCGGGATTTCGGGATTGATTTTTTTATCAATTTTTATGGAAAATATAACAGAAAAAATACTTTTAATACAAAATAACTACATTAGAAATAAACAGAGTTTGAATGAAGTTTGATGTGTAGGTTGCCGATTGATTTAATTTTTTCACATAAATTATTAAAAATGAGAAAGATTGGCAAAAAAACAATGCTTCGCACTTTTAACAAAGTAATTCCACCATGATATCATACGTTTTACGGCAGTTTCATATTTGGCTGACTAATTAGATTTATGAAGCGGAAAGGCCATAAGTACGCCATGATTATTTGCTTTACTATTTTAAATCTCGCTGATCCATTCATTATGTCTTTACTATCAGAAACAGCAATCTCATATTAAATTCACATTATTATTTATATTACAAAATTATTTACTTCATTAAACTTGTGTATTTCCAAGATTGAACGTATACAATATTAACAATAAATGTCCTAAATAGTATAAATTATACTAGATTTATTTTTGACCGATTTTATAAATGTTATTTGTAAATATAAAAATTTTATATTAACAATGGAAAAAAATGCCAATCCCGGGATTTTCAAATTGTAATCCCGAAATCCCGGGATCATAATTTTGGCTCGGGATTGGATTCCCTATTCTCAGCTATATTGCTAAGAGCCGTTCCTTTATCTGTAGTCTCTGATGATTGACTGGTTCGTGCTGTACTCTGTCCAAGAAATACGAAACATTCGGCGCCAATCTCAGAGTAATGATATAAAGAGAACGCCTATTTTTCGGCAAAATGAAGCCGTGTTTCTTGCGTATAACGCACAGTAGAACCTCGATTTTATTATTATCAACTCAACTATGAAACGTTGTACCATCATGTTGCTTCTCAGTACGGCTACCAAATTAAAACAGAACATAGTTAACAATATGTTCCACTAAAATATATACTACTAACTTTATTTCTTTCATTTTGCTAACTGTCAATTCATGGTGGAACTGCATTATATTGTTGTTTTTATTTAGTAAAACGCATTTTTATCAAGAGATTAGGACCGGTTCAGTTGAAAATGTCCCTCTGAGGCGGACGCAACCGGTCCTAATCTCTTGATTAAAAGTGGAATAAGTACTACAAAAAAAATGCGTTTTACTAAATAAAAACAACAATACTAACTTTATATTTAACACAAAAACAATAAATTTCAGCTACACGTGCTCGCAGTTTTTAAATGAATGTAATCAGTCTTATCCATATTTAACGGCGACGTTTTGAAAAAATATTTAATTCAGCCGTAGAAATTCTATCTTACTATAACGCATAGTGCGGAGATATAAGGGTGCCGAATTCTTACTCACTCGCACTTTTTTTGTTCAGTTCAGGTGTTCAGTCCTTGGCGCCAATACCTCATTTCGAAGGCACCAATTGCCTTCTGATCCCTCGCCCTAAGGATACATGGAAATATGGAAAATACTAATTTATGCAGAAGCAACATTTTCGTAGCTATAAAAAATCCTTACATACGGTGGATTCTAATGTAAAACCACATCACATTGTGATGTAGGTCTCTGGCATCTCGCCTAAAATGTAAGTGTTTGATTTTCCAATGTAAGCCATGTACGTAATTGTTCCTGTAGATATGTAAAAAGTGTGCATAAATGTTACCGCTTTTGATTTTCTTTTAATGACACCACTCACGGCCAATAGTTTTCTGCCGTCAATAAGAGAGTAACCAGGGAACTCAGAAATAATGGGAACTAAAATACCTATTGAGTAAGGAGAAGCAGGCAACCGATCGCGGGTAAGGAAGAATACAGGATAAATTTAAACACGCGTCTAGAATACGTCATACATCGAATACTGACAACTGCTCTCGGTTTATGCATTGACGCTCATTTAATATCGGTGTAGTACACACATTATTGCACGTGCATAATGCGTGTTTCATTTTCGTAGGACATTCACATATTCAAAACCCTGCTTCAAATTTTACTGTATTGGTATATAGCCTATCGCAATTCTATTTATTATCTGTTCTATGAGAGTAACCAAAGATCTAAGGGTCGCAATAGTTATATGTCGGACGCACGATTTGAACTCGCGACTTAAGTTTGATATGTCTTTAGATTATTTAAATGTATATTTTTCAAGAAGCTCTCGCGCTGCAGTTTGTGGGACGCCGGCCTTCCATCTGGGAGTTCCGAGTATGATTCCCGATGAGGTCAAAGAATATTTACATAATCTAATATGTCTACTCCTCAAGCCTGTGAGTTTTGCCACTGGAATTGGGCTTCACGGCCTGTTGTGCCTAACCTAACACAATCACTGCTGACCTGTTAATTAATATTTAATTACCAAATTTAAATATCATGTTAATTATATCTAATGGCCAATTTACGCAAAAGCGCCAGTCGCGGTGTTAGCACCAAATGAGTTAACAAAGTGACATTTTTTTTTTAAATTAACTAGTATGAAGTCGTCGCCACTGCAATATACAATACTAAAATATAAGTAGGTATACATAGAGACTGAAAATGTCAAAAGGTGAAACCTTGATCGATAAAACTGGTCCATATGGAATGGAACAAAATAATCATCAAGTAGAATCTAAATAACTTCCAATCCTGCTTTTTTTAATTGAAAACGCATAACAATTAAAGAGCTATGTTTTACGAGTTCATTTTATGTGCATGTTTATAAACATTAGATAAAATTTTACATAGTTTTAACATTACAAGAAAAATAACATAATGTGACGCATACTATAACGTGACCATACGTCCCGGTTTGAACGGTACTGTCCCGTTTTTAGATGGCCTATCCCGTTGTCCCCAAGCACAGCTTCGTCGATATAAAATCGATATAAAGGCACAGATAGAAAGGGTTTTTCTTCTTCTTAGTAAGTTGTGGACGAGCGAAAAAACAAAGTTGCAAGTCGCAGATCTTAAGAGCGTACTTCAGTGAAACGGCAAATAATTTTCAACAGTAGGTGCGACGAAATTTCGAAACGACGATTTGTTTTGTCATATAATATAGAAAATATTTTTAAATCGTGTAAAGATGACTAAAAAACTTTACGTATGTACTTAAAAAAGAAAACATGTCTATGAATATACTATTATTATTAGTAATATAACAATAAACATAACATTAAATGGACGCATGTTTGATTTTTACGACAAATTATATTTCGTTCGACACGCGTCATTTGCACAATCCGCGCATCGCCTAGCCACGATCTTTTTAGACCATGCCTCAACTGAAGTATAGCCGCCTTAAAGCCAATGTTAATTACCAAAGTAAATTTTAAGAAGTCCTGAAGAATTTCATTTTTATTTGAAATCAAAACTAAATATAGGTACTTACTTTGTTTTTCAGAAAAAAATGTTCTTCAGAAAAATAATATATTTTCACGTGTTCATTCCTGTTCTTCTCAGTAATAAATAAAAACTATAAAGAAATATGCGTTCTCTTGAACACATACGATTACATAAAAATTAATAATATCCCGTTTTGAGGAAAAAAATAAATGGTCAAGTTATGTATACACGAAGAAACATTATAAAAATAAAACAACATTTATTACAAAAAAATATTAAATAAAAACAAATACATTTATATTATAATGAACCTAATAAACAAAATATAAATTCGATGGTCAGTCAAAGTATGCAGTCTGTATATATTATTATTTTAACAAATAACTAATTAACTAAATGCCTGAAATTAATGCATTTTGATTGACTACCTTATCGTGACGTCGTCCTTAATGTGGCCAATTGAAATTCACCAATACCCCACCCCACAGAATCCACACATTGATTTCCCACGATATAAACTACTATGTCAACATATCTCAGTGTGTTTATTGATAGCGCGTTCTAGCGAAGCTATCTTGTAACCTAGTTCGGGTTATAAGAAAATAGCATATACGGAAAATGTGATAAGTTTTAGTCTGTTTATGGAATATTTGGATGAAAATTACTGGCCCGATTAACAAATATTTGGAATATAAAGTGAAGTGAACTGATTACAGGTAGGGGTGTGTTTTATATGAGATAATATAATAGACCAAAGTATTCCATTATTCGCGGCATATATTTATAGGATATTTTATTATAAAATTGGACGCTTAGCCTGGTGGAAATTTCGAAAAGTGTGACAGTGAAAATAGTTATATATTATATAGTTATACTGTTCTGGCAGAAGACACTAATTCGAAAAAATTACATATTGAGTTAGTTATACCAAAATGTTCCTTATTTCAAACTTTACCGTCTGGAAACCTTCTTAATAAATAAACAGTCTTTATTTTAAAGTAATCCTTTTTACGATTACTTAATAAACTCACATGAAAGACCATTTCAAACATTATAACAACTTCAAAGTCAAATTACTCAAAACTAGTATTCTCCAGTTAGTAAACAGTTAGTAAACTATTATGATTCGATTTAGGCAGCGTTTAATTGATATTAAAAATTAACCAACACTATCTGCAATTTGTATTCTTATTTCAATGAGAACAAATAATAATTAGTAACAACCTTCTTCCAACCCTTGCCACTAATATACAAAATTTTGTGGTGTAAATATACTATTCCGTCCTAAATATGTGTTAAGAAACCACTTTGTAAAGCAGTTGAGCTATAGATCGGATTGTGGAAACCCAATGAAAAAATTATAGAAACGTGTGACATAAGTACCTATTCACCTAAGCGCCATTAACCTGTTCCGTCGATTAATCGACAATCAATCTCAATCTTGAAATTTTTTAAATCTTTGATTTAGTGTTTACGATTCTGATCAACAATTTTCGATTGGTTAATTAATTATTAAATACTGTTAATTTTATATTTTTTATAATCTGACAAAACTCTTTTTCAAAATCATCATGAAATTCCATAACGTAAATTCCGGTTAAAAATAACTAATAAGGTTTAATGTACTATAAACATACCACATAAATGTGAAGTTCGATAGCTTTGACGAAAGATTTGATGTAGTTAGAGTGACGCAAAATAATAAATAACGCGAAATAAAACGATGCGATAGGGTTCATGTAAGAGCAGTCGGAAATAAAAATGGTAAAAAATAACAAAATTTAACCTACTTTAATGTTATTCGTGCGCAGTAGAACAATATGCAATTTGCGCAATTTCAAGGTTAAGTTGTTCTATAAAATTGTATTCTGATCATTTAGCCAACGATTCAATTATGCTCGGGAAATGTAATATAAATTTAGCTACAAATCTATCGATGGATATGGCAATTATCATATTATCGTCACCTCAATACTACAACTAGATAACTCTGATTTGGTCATTGTTGGAAAAATGAAATTTAAACATTAGGTACTTGATTAAGATCTAAGCAATAATTATTACTTAAAATAAAAATGGAAAATTTACTTGTCTAATTGGGGACAGTTAAATAATGTTCAAACACAAAATTAATACAGTTACCATTAACGTCTGACTAGCTAGTTTTATCATTTTGTAGAGAAATAAATGTAGAATGATATTCGGTAGCGATCTCAAAAACAGTGAAAATCAAGTTAAGTATCTAGTTGTAGTGACGATATAATTAACAAAAAATAATTTAATTCTCTGTCGAATATAATGACAGAAATGGCAAAAAGATTACTTATATAATATGTGTGTTATAATACTTATCGTCACTGTTCTGGCAGAAGACACTAATTCGAAAAAATGACATATTGAGTTAGTTATACCAAAATGTTTCTTATTTCAAACTTTACCGTCTGGAAACCTTCTTAATATATAAACAGTCTTTATTTTAAAGTCATCCTTTTTACGATTACTAAATAAACTCACATGAAAGACCATTTCAAACATTATAACAACTTACTCAAAACTAGTATTCTCCAGTTAGTGTGTTCTGCCAGAACACAGACGTTATATTTAATTAATCAAATTAATTACAAAATTGCACCGACTAAAACTATTATGTCAGATTAGTAGATGTGGCTAGCTACCCATGACGAAATTATTAATACGAAATTTAAATTACGACCTTAGACTATGGTTTTCACGTTCACGATAATTGACTTAACCGGACATGGTAGTTTTGCGAAGTCGAGTAACATCTGCAACCCGCTAAAAACCGTGTAACGATCAAAAATTAAGAATTTAGAATATATTCATAAAATTGCTAACTGAAGTACCGCGCTTCGCGGGAGTTTGCTTTATTGATACATTTATCTATACTTAACAAAACAATAATAATCACATACTTCAATATTAAAATATCTGTATCCAGGCATACAACATGTAAAGGTGAAAATAATTCTGGCAGCTAAGTCAAACAAACGAATTTAAAATCGAATTAAAAATATGCAAACTTTATCCGTCGTGAAAATTCAAAAGTGGAACTGACACACAAGGTTATTCGAACAAACAAACTCTATATTTTATATATCGCTACCTGAAAGCAACAGTGAAACAAAGTGAAAAAAGTCGTTTCTGAGATAAATATGCACATCGAATGCTGAAAGCTATACCTACCTACATAATGAATTAAATTTTACTACCCCATTTAAATGAAAAAAAAACAATGTTGCATTTATTAAAAAATGACCTGTAACTTCAAAGCAAGAGTAGGATAACCGAAATAACCGTTAATAAAATGTTTTACATAAAAGCTTTTCATTATCATCTAAATAATCGAAAAAAAAAACAAAATAAACATATAGTAGTTAACGATTTTATTTGTATGAAACAGACGTTAAAGTTTAATTATCTCGCAACTAATATTTTTGACTTACCCCACTGTTGTTTTTATAGATGAGTTAACTGAAAACAATTATCAGATGTTGTAGGAAAGAAATGTATGTCATTATTCCTTCTTTTGACAATGTTCGATCCTAATAGGATCATATGGGCCTCCACAGGGTGGAGGTTTGTATTGACAGATGTTTGTTTTTACGAGAAATGGATGTCAGCCACTTGCTCAACCTATTAAGACCATACTCTGACCATACTCTGACGTAGTTTCCAGACCCAGGATTCGAACCTGGGAGCCACGACATTATAAGCCGACCCTTAAACCACTCGGCCATCGTGGGACGGCTACATGTCATTATTATGCTTAGTATTTTCTCATTAAATAAATCAATGTTTCGCGATTACATAAACTAGTATTATTGTGAAAATAGTCGTTTTAAAATTATCGTCTCAATTTTAAAACAATTGAAACAATGTAGTCATATTTAGATACATAATAAATTTAAATCGTGATAGATAACTAGCATTTTGTCAAAACGTGCATTATAGATATATGTAATAATGTTTACTTTTCATGAAAATATAGTAAAGTGTATTCGGTAAATTTTCCAATTGAGTTTTCTTTGAATCTGTACTTTTTTTTTTTTTAGAATTATTAATAACCATGTCTTTGCTTTTTCGTACAAGGTGGTTGTTAGTAATTTTGAACAATCACAAACACCCAGGCTTTGAGAAAAACACATAAAATGTTTTTGTCATGACCGGGAATCGAACCCAGAACTCTCGGGTGGAAGGCCAGCGCCTTACCCACTGCACCACGAGAGCCGCCTTGAATCTGTACTTGCCATTCTATATTATAATATATTGTATGAAAGTCGAATGTAATATTATTATTATGATAGCCCCCACAAGGGGGGGCTGACAGGGCCCTAGACTGGGGGCCCGGCGAGGTCAACCAGATAAGTGAGATAAACACTCAACACAAATTTGCTTTACTAGTAAAAAAGGCGCCTGCGGCGCTATTTTCCTTCAATATTATTATTATTTTAAATTATGTGGTTGTACGATACAATTTTTAATTGTGTATCAATAACTCCATAATTCAAATGGTTGTATTAAAATATACAAAAACACACTAAATATACACATTAATTTTATCGCATACACCATTTGGAAAACGTTACTGTACATCGCCACACTGCCTTAATCCTTAATGATAGGTAGAGGAGCCGCCAAAAATCTTATTTTGGGGGCCCGCTTCAGGATGTGGGGGCCATGATTATTATCGTAATGTTCATTCTTTTGGATTGAAGAAAATGTCGACAAACTCTATAGGTCAATTGTTAGGGCTTGGTTCCCAAAGACAACTCAAAACTTATTACTTTAGTTGCAGGTTGTCGGTCACATCCTTTGGGAGTATATCCTCAAAATATGCCAATTGAAAGGGAAAACCTTCTCGAGTCGGTCTGATTCTCGATTGGACCGATGACAGCTTTTTAAACATTAATTATTATTATTTAACGAATAATGTTCATGCGTTTGGGCCAAAATACATACTGGCACGTTTTGTGCCATTTTCGTTACAATATGACGTGGGCTATGGTTTTAGGCATTTTGGCAAACCTTTCTTTGTGTGCGATTGTGATCAGGAGTGGACTAGTGAGGTCAAACGAGTCAATCGATCGGACCCCACGGTTGAACCGGTTAAGACTCGATTTTTTGAGGAAAATGTTTTCAGCTGTCAAAATTTATGATTTCGTGCATACGCTGTTTCACTTTTCGATATCTAAAAAATAACATTAAAAATAATTGCGTTGCAATAGTGCAAAACTCTCATAATACAAATTAAATCAGGCATATTTTACGTAACCCAACCAAGGTCTTGACATGTTGCTGCCGGCACAACTTTGAAGGTCGCCCAACGTCCATTGCGCCATGGTACACTCCCGCATAGCGTAGTGGCGAAAATGCAAGGTCACACGCAATGGCATTATAATCATTAGCGATGCTAATGATATCGCACATAGCTTCGTTTTATTAATTTCAGCGGTTTACAAACATTATATAACTGTGGAACCCCCTTTTGTGCACTAGAATTTAATTTAGACAGGCGCTACAATCAAGACGCATTCATGCTGTGTACTTCGAAATATGTTCCTTACGACAGCAGGCATCTTTTACAACAAAAAATGCAATCTTTATGGGTGCGGTGGTACATTAAGTGACATGTGTATGTAATTGCAAACAAAATCACACTTTCGATAATTTCGATGTGCTGCAGTCGGGACGAATATGTATGTGCGATGCAGCTAACAGTACCTCATGTATGAGCACTGAACCGATTAATAAAATCAATTCTGATAGGCTATACGCCATTACACTACATTTTGACGCAGGGTTTTGAATGTGTGAGTGTCCTATGAAAATTAAACACACAACATAGACAACAGTGTATATTACAATCTTCAAATACACCAATATTGAATGAGCGTCAGTGTATGAGACGAGAGCAGTTGGCAGAACGAAGGACAAGTTTGAAATGAAGTATTCTTGAGATTTGTTTAAGTGTATCCCATATTCTTTCATACTCGATATCGGTTGCCTGTTGACAGGCAATGGTGGGTTCGCTGTTGAGCTCTTTGAGCTTGAACTTGCTACCCGACCAACATGTCCATACGGCGGAGAAAAACAGGATGAAAACCATATCCACTGAGAACGACCGAGAGTGTGCTCCGAGGGAAGAAATGCTGAAGTCGATCCAACCAGTTGGGTCCATCGAGCCGTCCGACCTGGTCGCCACATAGGCCAATTATCTTACTTTTAGACAATTTGCGGCGTCTTACTGCGGGCGTGAAGATCTCTTCACATAATTTTTGCTGTCCGTATGATTAGCTTCGTTTTTTTGTTAAGTATATAAATTCATTTTCTTTTTGTTAATTCTCCGTGTATTTCTCTTCCAAGGCACTTTTTATTAAATTACGTATTTCAGTAAGCTCAGTCAAAGCTCACTTGAGAGCGTGACGATCTCATTCTCGGGTATCTGCTCGTGGAACATTGCCAGGCGTTCACAGGCTTCACATCAAACGTAGTGCCTCGTGATACGCCCGATTAAGACCGGGTGTTGTGCGGGGCGGGTTTGATTTGGTAGAGCCATTAACTTCAATGTCCACACCAGTTAGGTATTTCAATTCCAATTAATTCTGTGTTCCCTGTGTATGAGTTAAATTCACACATTCGATCCATTAAATACGTCAGTGTCAATATCACATCACAAAGTTTGTAAGCCGCTGATGCATTATATATACATTATAACTTATAACATAACTAATGAGTAGAAATAATTACCTTTTTACGTGTGTTTAAATATCAAATAAGATTAATTATGTTTGTTACACATCATCACTACTAGACGATTTCAATTTGATTGGACGTAAACATAATATTATTAATACATTCAATAGTTTTCCGGCACATTAAACATATCGACATATAACCAACACATTAAGATTATGTTCGTGTTTTTAAATAATATTTATATTCTAATTAATATAACGATATAATGAGAATATCGTCTCTGTTCTGGCAGAACACACTAACTGGAGAATACTAGTTTTGAGTAGGAAATCCAATCCCGAGCCAAAATTCTGATCCCGGGATTTCGGGATTACAATTTGACAATCCCGGGATCCCGGGACTGGTCCCGGGATTGGCATTTTTTCCATTGTTAATATAAAATGTTTATATTTACAAATAACATTGATAAAATCGGTCAAAAATAAATCTAGTATAATTTATACTATTTAAGACATTTATTGTTAATATTGTATACGTTCAATCTTGGAAATACACAAGTTTAATGGAGTAAATAATATTGTAATATAAATAATAATGTGAATTTAATATGAGAATGCTGTTTCTGATAGTAAAGACATAATGAATGGATTAGCGAGATTTAAAATAGTAAAGCAAATAATCATGGCGTACTTATGGCCTTTCCGCATCATAAATCTAATTTTTCGACCATGTCCGACCAACCTGCAAAAACTAATTAGTCAGCCAAATATGAAACTGCCGTAAAACGTATGATATCATGGTAGAATTACTTTGTTAAAAGTGCGAAGCATTGTTTTTTTCCAATCTTTCTCATTTTTAATAATTCATGTGAAAAAATAAAATGAATCGGCTACCTACACATGGGTATAAATGAAACTTCATTCAAACTCAGTTTATTTCTAATGTAGTTATTTTTTATTACAAGTATTTTTTTTGTTTCATTTTCGCTTTTATTTTCCATAAAAATTGATAAAAAAAATCAATCCCGAAATCCCGGGATTATGTTTATCAATCCCGGGATACATAGGTATCGAAAATAGCTCGGGATCCCGGGATCCCGGGATTCGGGATCCCGGGATTGGAATCCCTAGTTTTGAGTAATTTGACTTTGAAGTTGTTAAAATTTTTGAAATGGTCTATCATGTGAGTTTATTAAGTGATCGTAAAAAGGATGACTTTAAAATAAAGACTGTTTATTTATTAAGAAGGTTTCCAGACGGTAAAGATTGAAATAAGGAACATTTTGGTATAACTAACTCAGTATGTCATTTTTTCGAATTAGTGTCTTCTGCCAGAACAGTGACGACACAATATATATAACGATTATATATTATATTCCGCTGGCATCAATTCGGAACCTCTCTGCAAAGTTATAAATTTATATCAGTGGATCAGACTACATACTAGTGGATCATTCAAATCAAAGCCTGCCCTTTTAAGAAAAATGGATTTTAATAAACTAAAGACATTTTAAATTTAAAAATACCAATAGATCCATATTGTCTCCAAGTAATATATCTTGATTGAAATTATAATTCACCTACACACAGATATCAGTGGCCAAATTTGGAGGTAGGCTGTTAAGATCTGACATAAATAGTGCACAATTAAACTTTTTTAGTCATGTATTTGTTTTTATTGAACTAGACCAATCGATTAAAACTCTGCCTGAACCAAACCATAATAGTGTTGTATTTTGGGCAATCCGACATCATTGTGCACATTTTTTCATTCATATTTATTTGTTTTCGTTGAATTAGAAATACATATTACACATGTTGGTATTTCGTTTTTGCATTCATTAAGCCCCGCCTAAGCCAAAAAATAACAAATAAAAAATATTACTCTATCTATAGAATATCAAAAATAATGATGTATGATAGAAATGCATTTTTGACTGACAAAGTTCAGTGTGCACTATTTTTAACATTGAAGTTAAAGTCCCTCCACCAAACCCGCCCCGTACCACCCTCGGTCTTAATCGAGAGTATCACGGGACCCGTCAATTGGTGATGTGAAGCATGTAAGAATTGGCCTGGGAGTGTCCTGGGAGAAGATGCCCAAGACTTAGATTGCTACGCTCAAAGTGAGCTCTGACTGAGTTTACTGAGTTTACTCTAACGCAAAGTGCCAGGGAGAGAAAAAGCACATGGAAATTACTAAAAAGAAAATGAACCTACTTGTTTTTTTTAAATTAAAGAGCGAAGCTAATCATACAGGCAGCAAAATTAACTATTTTTAACAGCCTACCTCCACCCTTTGCCACTGAATTAGGTATACTGTATTAGAATTATTGAGGACACACTCAAAAAAGACCTGTGATAATCTAGCCTTTATTGTATTTATATTTTGACAATATTTGTCTTTGATGATATATTTTGGTTTGTCTGGCTCGCTGTATGAAACGAGCCATGCTATATAAATTATATTGTCTATGATTATGTCATTTTACGCGCGATGAACTCTGTATTCCCAACCGACGGTCCGCAGGAAACTTCTGCTGGTGCGCAAAATTTGTACGTATGCAGTTCACCGTATCACACTTCACCGTGAAATGTTTTATCGGAAATGTTTGGTAGTATATTAAAGACTGTCCAACTTCTGGGTAGTATATTACCGAGATAAAATTCATGTCTAAATAAAACACGGTTCCTGTCGGTTTACAGGATGCCAGCGGCAAACAAATTTTGAAAATACCCAATATAATGGATTATTTGTTGGGTTAGATTAGGTTAGGTTAGGTTTTCATTATTGAAGGAACATTATTGTTTGCAATACTCAACGAACAACGCGGACTGTGCCACAGTGAAATGTAATACATACAATTAACAATTATAAGGCCAGTGGTCACTTATGGCTGTGAGACTTGGTGCTTAACTCAAAACGAGGGGAAAAAATTAGGTGTCTTCGAGCGCAAAATCTTTGGACCCACGTTGGAAAATGGGAACTACAGAATAAAAATGAACCAGGAGTTGGAAGATCTGATTGAACAGCAAACAATCATAAGATACTGTAAGTCCCAAAGACTACGATGGGCGGGACATGTGGAGATAATGCCTGAAGTTAGAGCGCCAAGGATCATGACGAAGTGGTTACCCCAACGGAAGAGACCCAGAGGCCGTCCAAGAAGGAGATGGGTTGACGCCGTAGAAGTGGACTGGCTTCATATAGGAAAACCCGGTAAATGGAGAAGTGTGGCGAGAGACCGGAGTGAGTGGAGAGCGGTTGTGGAGGAGGCCAAATCCCACCCCGGGATGTAGCGCCGTGGAAGAAGAAGAAGAATGCCAACAATTGCCAGCAAATAGTCAATTCAAAAAAAAATATACTCATATTATTATTCTTAAAATACCATTCTGGTATTCAGAGATAAATATAGACATTTCCTTAGTTTTGGATAATATCATTAAAATCACTTGGTGATTATTACCTAGTTTAATTTGCTAAGTACATCTAAACAACTCTCATGCGTTGGTTTTATCTTTTATCAGTGTGGTTTCTGGCCTAGTGCTTTTTATATTAAACAAAATTATCTCTATTCTACACAATACGTAAAATAATCATTGCACATTTATCTTCAGTTATCTCGAATCTATGACTTTACACATACTGCAAACTGGTCAAGGCGGCGATTTATACTGAATATTACACGAATTATCCGCCTACCACTGGTTTACAATCGCTGAGATTAGGCATTAAAATATATACAGCCGTGACCTATGGGTTAGGGTAGGGTTACCATTTTATCATCAGTCGTATTACTTCTTCGTTGTGTGCAGTCAAACTAAACGAAGGTTGGCAATTATTGTTCCGGGGACTCCGGTTTCGAATCCCTTTGTATTCTCTCACTTATATTAATGCATAACCACTGTAGAGCTAAAAAAACATAATATATTGTGTATTTTTATTTGTTCTACAATATTTTATTACCACGTTTTACTTAGCTCGAATTCTTGTTTGTACGGTGGTTGTTTATCCAGTACAAATCTTTCAATCGATTTTTAACTAACTTCCCGACTAGCTAGACATTTGAAACTTTTAGAATATATCAGAACACGATGCCAATACATTCTTTTAATACTTTTAGCCATCTTTAATACTTTGGACGCGGAAGACGCACACGGTGCGTAATGACCAGGCGGCCGATCGATGTAATTAACGTGCATTTTAAAGGGGGCAATTAAAATCTCATTAGCTATTCAGCAGCGAAAGCGTTAACTAGAATTGAATTCATTTTCAGTAAATTCTGTTTTGTATGAAAAGTTATTTCGGAAGAAATCCGTAATCCATTCCACTATTATTTGTTGCTAAGAGGGTGGTCCTAGCAACTAAATTATTAATATATACGTGCGTTACTATAGAAATCAAAATGACATTTCAGTATTCTATATTAATTGTTTGTTTGTTGCAAAATAGCAAAAAAATGATTTATTGACAAGTGCCTTATCATAGAATTATCAAGTTTATATGATTCAACAGAAAATTTAAAAATGTGGTATATAAAAAGTTCTTTTTATCTTGTAATTATTTCATTCAAACTTGTAATCGATCAAAGATTGTGTTAAAATATTGAAACCGTAGATATATTTTCTAAATTATCGTCCGTTGTATGACAATTTATATTTAAAAAAAATAATATCCTTATTGGAAAACCGATTAGTAAGGATAACAATCATATAATTACAACTTATATATATATATATATATCTTCAATACAATACATACACATATGTACACGGTTTTTTAAAAAAAATCCTCGTAGCATTTTCATAAGCAAATGAAAAATAGAAATGTTAATAGCATATTATTAAAATATGTGATTCAAAATATTTTGTTTTATTCATTAGATACTCGTACCTATTTGTTATGTAAAACGATTGTGTTTCGTTTCATCAAAGTCTTGTCTTGAATGATCAGCCCTTGACAGGAGATGCCGCGAAACTGCTTTTTTCAAAATGCGCGACCTCATTCAATATAATGTCATTTAAATTAATGCATTTGCAATAATTATTTACACGAGGAGAAATATTACAAAAAGTTTATTTGTTCTTTAAAAGTAAGTTTCCATGACGACAAAATAATAACTAATATTTAATTGATAATTAATACACATCTAATGACGTCATGAATATAAACAAAGTGATATACAGTACACCTAATGAGTAAACTAAACAGATCTAGGGTCGTATGCATGAGATTCCCAAATACTTTATAGGCTAAATACTGCTCATTTGTATGCATGAGTGCAAATATAATCTGCTGGTTAGCAACATCATAATGTGTCATGGCGTCCGTATAATGGCAAACCTTTAAAATTTCATTCCCCGATCATTAATTTAAAATTTTGAAATTGTAAATGTGTCTGAAAGTGTGCGAACGGTACCATATAAATTTAATAATCATAAATAAATAATTATTATGATTTTTAAATAATTTATCAGTTATTTTATGACATTTATTTTATAATTCTACTGTACGAAAGGATAAAGTATTCCCGATAAACATTTCTATTTGATGGCAATACATACAGTTATATTATGACTAACTTCACTTCAATCACTTATATTATTATGAGATGTCAAAACGGAATAAGAAATGACAGAAATGAAAATGGATTTAGTTTAGAATGTAATGTAATGATCTTTGTATAATATTATACAGATACAGCAGTAGGTACCTATCTTTGCGGTCGTTTAGCGGAGGTGTTTTATCGTAATCTTACGTAAATCCATATTATCCTACTATCTATCTATCTATCTACCATCCTACTATCTAGATTATAGACTATGGATCAAAAGTATACGTATTTTGTAAAAAGCACGACTAGGAACAGTTTTTAAAGTTTGCAAATGATTTACAGAGTCTACAAAATGAACGAGGGCCTCAAGCAAACGTTTGCTGTAATGAATGCATTATTCAAATGACATTTGAAAGTGACAGATGAAGCAGCCATTTTGAATGACGTGTGACGTCAGATTGCTTACGTCACAAACAGTGCTATGCGCTATATGGTGGTAAAATCGGTTAAATAGCTTATAAAGAATTTGGGAATCTCATACATACGGCCCCTTCACCACAGGTTACACACTTATTTTTGTTCACATTCCCATTAAATTCCCAATACGTTACCATTGTTCCCAGAATGGACGATTTTACACCAAGATCTATTATTAGATTTTGACGATTTATATGCTTATCGAGTGTATTATTAGTGATAAGGTAGGGGTTTTTTTACAAACACTTCAACTATTCATAATGTGTTTGATACTTCCTTTTATTGTGACCCTTGACTTATAAATAAAGTGTTTACCTACTTTATTGTATTAATTTGTTATAATAAGTTATAGTTAACTGTATTCGTTGTCAGTGTGTATTTGCCTTTTGGTGAGTGCACATAGCGCCTGAAGATGCCGAAAGGTGAAACTCGGATAAAAAAAGCGACTCAAATGGAATAGTACAAAACTTAAATGCATTAGAATTTAAAATACTATTTAAATAAAAGTTTGTATGTGTTAACGGTTCGGAACATATTTCTACCATTTTCATCGGTCCGCACGTTTAAAAACTTTGGGAAAGACTGCTTTATAGATTACAATAAAAATACCCGAGATGTTTCAGATACGAAAAATCACTACGTCATCAATATGGAC
Organism: Rhyacophila brunnea; assembly: GCF_057557595.1. NCBI lineage: Eukaryota > Metazoa > Arthropoda > Insecta > Trichoptera > Rhyacophilidae > Rhyacophila > Rhyacophila brunnea. The sequence continues at coordinate 11,540,346 of NW_028232893.1, read as the reverse complement.
TTACCGTAGTTTAGCTCTCGGGCACAGCTTTTTGTCATAATATAATATAAAATACGTAATAAAAATAAATGTCCCATTATAAAGTATAAAATACCCCTAGGAAAAATTAACATAAAGGTCAGTTAAGAAAAATTTGCACTGCATCCAATGATAATGGAATTAACGCGTATCGAACAGCCTTGATAGTCAGATAAAAAATCGTGTACAAAAAAAAACTACTTTTTTGACATATAGCCCGTTTTGTTTTGAAAGAAATTAAAGTTTGCTCGCTAACAGACTATGAATAAACTTGAAAATTTATTACATGACAAAAATTACTCATCTCTGAGTGATGATAAATATTTCCTGGTGAAATTACTGTCATTAGCAAGTACAGGAGCAGACGTTGATAATTTTATTTTATAGGTGAATTGAATATTTTGATAATTTCATTTAGCAATCAACAGACATGTTTTTATATTATACAATGGCGAAACTCCGTGACGTTATCCGCGTAAAATACGGAAATTAATAGTACGTAGATAGATATACAGAATGAAAAAATAGACTTATTCGAATTGATATTTTCAAATCAATTCAATAAACAACGGTTGGATTGGTTGACATGACTTAAGTTAAGAGTGCACATGTCAGAGCGGACCAGTCAACGCTTACTCTAATTTTAACAACAGAGTACTGTGCGATTTTAATATCAAGTTTACAACGTCACTACGGTCGTTTTTGGAACTTAACATTACCGGAAGCAGACGACGAACATTATTTCGAATGTATAAGTCAGAGTACTCAGAAATAATGGGAACTGAAATACCTAACGGGTAAGGAGTAGAAGGTAGCCGATTGCGAGCGAGTGAGAATCCGGGATAAGCTTAAGCACGTGTATAGAATACGTCATAAGTTGAGTACTGACAACTGCTCTCGGTTTTTGCATTGACGCTCATTTAATATTGGTGTATTAAACACACTTAGAATTGGGTATTTCCCGAGAAAATCTCAATCTCGAGATTCGGGATTTCCAGAAAAGAATTCTCGAGATAATGGGAAATTTAAAAAAACCTGTAAAAATCCTAAAAACAGACAAATTACAAAAAAAATATGATTTTTTTTATTTATGTAAGAAGACAAACAAAATAGAAGCAGGAAAACAAAAATAATTCAAAACATTACATAAACAATAATTTCAAAAACACAGACTGTCAATCGCTGCGTCTGACAATCGCGTACGTCTTTGAGACACAAAATTCCCTGGTGTTGCAAAAATTGCATTCTGCAAAAATTGCACTCATTTTTAGTCGACGTTGGCTTAATTGTGTTAAATGCCTCGATCAGTCTTTGAACGTTTTATGTTTTCTGTCCACTTTTTTCAAATAGAAAATCGTTTTTTCAATTAATATTTGATAATAAAGAAATCCCAAATCCCGAGGAAAGATTCTCGAGATCCGGGATTTCCCGAAATGTTAAAAATTTCCATTCTCGAGATTCGGGATGGAAAATCTATAAAATTTCTCGAGAATTCCCGTCGGGAAATTCCCGAAACCCAACTCTACACGCTCCGCATTACACGCACGTGCATAATGCGTGCTTCATTTTCGTAGGACACTCAACATTCAAAACCCTGCATCAAAATGTAGTGTATTGAATATAGCCTATCGGAATTATATTTATTATCTGTTCTGTGATGAAATTATCGTGAGGGGGAAAAACCGAAAAGGAAGCTTTTAATTCCTCTAATAGTGCTAGAGGAGTATCTGCTATGAAAAATATAGTATAAAAGTTGCACTTTTTTCGCTTCTGCACTCACAAGCCGGTTTTGTTCAGGCCCTTTGTTATAATTTATAATACTAACAAGTCTCCCTCTAGTTACGACAACATCATTACATGTACATCAAGTCTTCAAAATCATCACAGTTAATTACTATTGATTCCGGACGGATGAAGCGATACGTCTAATCAGTCACATCTCAATCTGATCCGTCAATCTGATGGATCACGAGTTAATGTTATTTGTAAGTAGGTTTAGGTCAGAGACAGAGACGACACGGGGTCACTGTCCATTGGCCCTAAGCCCTTGATATGTTCACATAATGGCCAGATAATATGTTATGTAACTTTAACCAGTTTGTGCCTACCAGAAATCACGAATCTTTTTCGAACAGATACGGAAATTAAAATTTTACGAGCGGGTAAACAAAATGTTGTAACTATTTAATATCGAGTTAAGAGAATATTCTTCTATCTACGCTTCTGCTACCTTATGGCGTAAAACCCACTTAACGCAGCGAGTGGGGCACTCGCGCAAAATTTCACAAGTGGCGCGTAAATCATCGAAAATACAACGTAATCAAATATGCCAGCGCACACTGGATTTGACGACGCATTGTGCCCGCCCGCTCCATGAGTCACCGTTGTGTGGCTTCTCAGCGGCACGAATTAACGAAAATACAACGTAGTCCATTCATTGAACACGGCAAGCAAAATCACGCTTCTGGAAGCATCGTCGATAGACGGGCGAGAAGGCATTGTTTAATAACAGTGAACTCATTGTTTAGTTATTGCGTGTCCGATATTTCGCTGGTAGAATGATGTCATCGTGAATATTAATTAGAAGCCCCGAGAAATTTAATAATATTTTTATTGCTTTGTTATGAGAGACGCTGATAATAATAATTATTTTGTGCTTCTTGTGCCCCTTATTACATAGGTGAAGGGTAATGCGCGGGTGGGAGGGGGCCTACTTCGTAGAGAGCGCACCGAGCGCCGCTTTGGTGGGTATCATGCCTATGAGTTTGATAAAATTGATATGGGTTTACGGATATTAAAACGATAATGTTCATATATTTGAATCCACTACGTTATAACATGATATTATAATCACATATTAATTTTATAAGTAAGAACTAAGAGATAGAATGCAATATAACGGTTGCCGGAGCTACATCCAACACAGCTTTAGATGTCTGCTTCTTATAATAATTTGCAATAAAGATCTAAATAATCTTAATAACTTAAGTCAATAGTGAGATATGAGCAAAAGAATTTTGAGTGCTTCCTTACGGGGAGAATCGAAGGTTGATACAGTTGATTCACTTAAATAATAAGGAATATATGGCTGAATTATGCAGTTTTCTGCGCTTGATTGTAGCTATAAGTCAGGGGTGTCAACTAATTTTACGATAAGTTCTTCTTTATCGTGTCAGTGCGAGAGATACACCTAGGCCTTCCAATTTCTCTTTAATTTCATGAAAAATAAAAGTACAAAAGCTTGTTAAACTAAAACATGAAATATAAAAGTTTCTTGTATTGTAAAAGTGGTCTTGTCGCATGGCTAATTTTATTTCTCCTGTTCTAATTTGATATCAGTCACCGTCAGTCATTTGAGGGCAGTTCCAGCCTCAGATCATAAATTTATCCCAGATGATTTGATCTGGGTCGAACAGCGTTTGGGTCTACGGAGATCGAGTTAAAAATGCACGTTGCACGCGACTACGGCATCCAATCAAGACTATCTGGTTTGCCTTTTTTTTACACATTAAATACAGTCAAATTTGTAGTTATAAATATTGTTGCTTCAAATAATAACGTCAAAATTATTGTTTTTAAATATTTTATACTATACAACTACTTATATAATAATTATTATTAATATTTAGTTAATTTTGTACAGTATAATTAAAAATTATTATCTTAATTAAATAAAGGTAAATAACCTGTTTTCTATGTAAGTACCTACATATTAAAAAATATTTCACCGAAGGCATATTAGTGCAGGATCCCATAGACTTTTCGTATACTTACATAATATGGGGAACGCATTCTGACAATTGGAATAGGTTCTAGGGGTCACAAAGTTATAAACTATATAAGCATTTACACTGTTTAAGGGCTTCAGAACAAGTTTATTTATGGACAAGCTCACCTCATCCACTATTGAGCCTATTAATGTTCTACAACTTGGCTATGAGTTACGAGAGAATAATTTGTATCGAAGAAAATTACGAATGAACCTCTACCAAATTATTTAGTTAAACATGCAAATCTAATTCTAACTGCCGTACATTCTCATGTAGTTATAAGAAATCGGCTTTGACATGTATATCATTGTGCAAATGTGTAAGTAGTGTTTGTAAAAACTGTGATCATGATACCTAAAGCAGTTTGAACACTTGACTTGTTGTTTCATTTTTTTTTTAAATAAATGTGTACTTAGTGTGGTTAGTGGTTATCGTTATTTCATTTATTCACCTACCAATATATGCAACCTACACTGTTTCTGGATTAACCATAATACTTAAGCTTATGTCATACGCATAGATATAGTAAAGAAACTAATCTAGTGATTCTATACAAAAGTGCTACTAAATAAAATAATTTAAGCCAAGGAGGATCCTAAGAATCGATAATTTTGAAAATATTGCACTACCCTCTAGTTTTGTTTTTTCAAATGGGACGAACCGTTCTACAACCATGCCGATGGCATGGTACAATTAATGCATTTTCAATCAATCCCTGATTCGGTCTGGGTTTTATTAAAGAACTCAGAACAATTTTTCGTGGGTTATAAGAAAAAAAATTAAAACCTCAATAAAAAAAAAAATACCACTAATATCGCCTGGCAACAACGACTTTATATATCTTTGTACCCCTAGAACCTATTCCAATTGTCAGAATGCGTTCCGCATATTATGTATACGAAAAGTCTATGGCCTGGATTATATAGGCTTATTATTAGAGTAAGTACGTGCGCATGGGTTGTGAACCATCTCAGTAGTTGCGATTTTGGGAAATTCAATTACCTGCGTACATTTCAAAAAGATTTTACTACCTACTTGACTAGCTCTTAGCAATAATTATAACGATTATAAGTTAATTGCAGAGTAGTAAACACAATTAAATAAGTACGAATTTTTTTTATAATACCGCGCTGCGCAGTTTTCGATTTTTATTTTTATATAATTCATATGTTATATTATAAGGTTACATGTAAATTGTACGTAAAACATTTCATCGTAGCACAGTTCAACGTGAGCTTTCTATCGGAAAGAGATGACCATATACTATACGGTCTCCAATTTTATTAGATTCAATATGAACAATTAATTCAATTTTCATAGCCGATTTTGGCAAAATTCATGAATTTAAGAATGAAAACTTAACCTAACCTAACCTAACAAATAATCCAGTAAGTATATCGGTTATTTTCAAAATTTGTTTGCCGCTGGCTTTCTGTAAACCGACAAGAACCGTGTTTTATTTAGACATGAATTTTATCTCAGTACTATACAACCCAAAGAGGTTGGACGGTCTTTAATATACGAGCATATATTTCCGATACAACATTTCACGGTGAAGTGTGATACGGCGAACTGCATATGTACAAATTTCCTGACACGGTTATATAATACCAACAAAGAATTTGATGGTTAACCGAGTAAAATTAACCGGTTTTAGATTATTTCATAAATGCACAACCGGTTTAGATGCTATACAAATAACTATAGATTTTTTTTGCAGAAATAAACGCAACAGTTAACTGTTAAATGGCCGCTGATTTAGGTTAACGTATTATAAATACCTTTTAGAAATGCGTGAATTAAAATCGAGTTAAACACGCGATTTTAATTAGGTATTGTTTTTAAATAATTATATACATATTTGTGTTATTTAATTTTAACATGCACTTAACCAAACATCACGATTCTCATTTTGTGATGACTGATGATAACCTGCTTATTTTAATTGTAGTTTTCAAGACGAAGGTAACGAAAAAATCGGTTACGCGTACCTACCTATCACGTTATTTTATTGATGATTATCACATAATTACCTTCAAAATTTTGTCATAAATATGTATGAAATGGCTGCAATGGTTAGATATGTATATGGTTGAATATTTTATCCTTATTATCCCTGCGTTTAAATCACAAGGGAGGTCACTTGAAGACATCATTTTGAGAATATCACAAATGTACGTTGTACTTAAAACATTTCACCGTGAGCTTTCTATCGGAAAGAGATGACCGTATAATATACGGTCTCCAATTTTATTAGATTCAATATGAACGTTAATTCATTTTTCATGGCCGATTTTGGCAAAATTCATGAATTCAAGAATGAAAACCTAACCTAACAAATAATGCAGTATATCGGCTATTTTATTTTTTTTTGCTGCTGCTTTGCTTCCTGGAAACTGAGAAGAACCGTGTTTTATTTAGACATGAATTTTATGTCAGTACTATACGACCCAAAGAGGTTAGACTGGCTTTAATATACGGCTATATATTTCCAATACAACATTTCACAGTGAAGTGTGATACGGCGAACTGCATAGGTACAAGTTTCCGGATACGGTTTGTCATCGTATTTGGTTAGTCACTGTGTGTTTTTCCTTCTTATTTCACTGAAATTTCTGACGTATTGCAGGTGAAATTTTCAAGAGATAGTCTACTGTGCTCCGTCTACATAAATACAAACGTAACGCTAAGGGTATTTATCCACGGTCCAATTCGAGTATTTTCTATACGGAAGTAAATGAAGGACAACGTATGTCCAATACGTCCGACTTCGTAAAACCAATAATCATAGAATTACCCCCGTTTCAGACGGAACACCGGTGTCGCGCTCGTATATAATAAGGAGGCATTTGTATTCGAATAAAAGGGCCATTGTATTATGGTTATGAACGCCCAGAGATAATGAGTCAACGCATAATTTCGCGTTATAAATTAGAACATAAAACTGGCAGCGGTAATAAAAACATGTGTATCGGCGGCTTGAGAATGTAGCGGCCGACGGAAAAGTGTACCGGACACGCGTTGACTCATTAACTCTCGGGCGTTCATAAACATATTACAAAGGCCCTTTTATTTGAATACAAAGGCCTCCTTATTATATACGACGCGCGACACCGGTGTCCCGTCTGAAACGGGCCTTAGACGAATCAGTGTACTGCTACCGTTTTCTTTTGCTGACTATAGTATGAAAGTCCAAAAATTACTGCATATCTGAAAAACTATAGTAAGTATATGGAACATGTTTTGAATTCTTCAAAATTATAGTATTTTTGGCACATTTGACGTAAAATAATTAAAATATACCTAAATTACTAGTTTACATTATTCCCGCCTTTTTTCTCAAAATTTTATCCCACGAACCATTATATGAATGTAATATCTTAATAACAAAAAAATATTGGGTCGCAATACCACCTGTCAATATTATTGTCGATGCTGTCAATAATACTATTGTTATAACATAATCAAAGATTTGAATACCAATATAGATTCTTAGATATCTATTTCGATAAAGCCGGTGTATTTTACGTGAGTTTCATTTGGTATTGTCTTAAAATATTTATTTTTATTTATAAAAATTACGAAACTTTATTGGAATAACGTTTATAGGTTAAGAAAAGTATGAGCGGAATGCATATACGTGCGTGCATGAGAGGGATGCAAGAGACAAACTGTGTATTTATGCTATGCAACGTTACAGGCAGATAGACAGATAAATTTAAGCGCAACAAACTTGGCTTATTTTCCACAAGTTACATGAATGTAAATAAAATCGTAATTAACGATATTATAATATATCATAGACAAATCACGTATATTCGACAAATTACGGACAAATCAAGCAGTTCATCCGATATAGCAAAATTATGTGAACAAATGAAGATGGCAACCACACCGAACTGTCATCTCGGATAACGGATTCGGAAGTTCGGATCGGACAGTGGAAAAACGCCATAAGCATGTCGAAAAGCGATATTATGCTCATAAAACCGCGAATAAGGGTTTTAAAATCATTCGAAAACGTCCGAGTGCTACGTACATTATACGTATCATTTGTGTTGAGTATTCTTGAATATTCCAGCATTATTTGAAGTACTAATAGGTCCATCCACACAATTAAGTTGGATTGAGTCCACAATAGATTAATTAGATTTCTCTACTTAAGAACATACGGGTTCTTTCCTTATGACAATGAAAATAAAATGAATTTCCCGACTCGTTCTGGGTATGCTATCAATGCAATCCCTGTCCACCCGAAGAGTGATTGCTCTTTTAAAGCATTTCTTTTTACTTCTTCGTGGGTTCATTTACAATCCGTATATACTGGCAAATATTAATTTTCATGTTCCCAGCAATATCGCTCGTAACTCTACGGTCTTCAAGATACCCCGTCGCAGGACAGATGTTATGTTTCATGATGCTGTGTATCGTGCGATTAACTTATTTGATGGTACCATAAAGGTTGATTTATTTTTTACTAACCATATAATGTTTGTGGACGTGTTAAATAGGTTAAATTTATAATTGTATATATTATCATGTTTCTTTAATATTTACATAAACACATGCTGTCTTTTCTACTTTCTTGTTATATTAGTTGTTATTTGTAATTAAGATATTTTTATAATTTTGTATTTATTATGTATTATGGCGCATTGGCCAATCGCTGTAATGCCGTAATACTCTTTTTCTAAATAAATAAATAAATAAATACTGCTTATAGTTAAAAGACGGTTTAGTCAGTTTAACTATCAGTCGCTTTTTTACTTTGTCAATAGGCAAAATAAATACGGTAGCAGATCATGAATTTACAGCAAATCGTAAAAGCGAGTGTTTTTTAAAAGCTCTGAGGGGCGACAAGTCAAATGTCAAAGACTTATATGGTCTCATTATATCGCTGTCGATGGAAGCCTGTATCCAGCAGTGGCGAAAAGTGGAGATAGACAAAAACCGACATAAATAGTGCACACTAAACATTGTCAGTCATATTAATTATTCGTTTTCACTGAACTAGGAATATAAATTTTATTGCAGATGGTGTTTTTAAAATTCATTTCAACCCTGCCTAACTGAAACATAATAGTTTTACACGTAGTATGCTATGACGATCCGACAAAAATATTTCACACTTTTTCAGTCATACTTATTTGTTTTCGTTGAATTAAGAATACACATTATTAAGGCTATACTTCAGCTGAGGCACGGTCTAAAACGATCGTGACTACGCGACGCGAAGATTGTGCAAATGACGCGTGCAGAACAAAACATAATTTGTCATAAAAAGGCAACGTGCGTCCATTTAATGTTATGTTTATTGTCCGATTACTAATAATAATATATTCATTCATTTATTAAATGAATTAATTCCCCCGTCGCCATCACAAAACAAATTGACGTGTTCACAGCTGAACTTTTGCTACACGATTGCCAGCCAATCCGAAATTTCGTCGCACCTATAGTTGAAAATTATTTGCCGTTTTACTGAAGTACCGTCTTAATTAATGGTGGTAGTTAGTATTTAGAAATTCATTAAGCCCTGCCGAACCAAACCACAATAAACAAAGGTTATTGTTCTATCTATTAAATATTTAAAACTATGTATGATTTAATGGCATAATTATAGATATTTTATAGATAGACGAATACTGTTATATTATATATTATTATGGCTTGGTTAACGTGGGGTTAAATTGAATTTTAAAAACAAACGAACACTATCTGAAAATTGTACACAAATAAAGTTTACTGTGCACTATTTATGTCAGATCAAGGCCTGAACAAAAACGATGCGTAAGTGCGAGTGAGAAAGTATTCGGCACCCTTATAATATCTGCGACACGCGCTAGAGTAAGATAAAAGGTTTACAAATGTGTAGAAGATTCTGTTGTCGGCGTAGCCGCCAAATCTTAGTTTTTTGCTTAACTAAGCGTCGATAACCTGCGAGCGCGTGTTGCTAAAATTGATATTTTTGGGTTAAACATAAAGTCAGTGGTAAATATTTTTAGTTAATTAAGTAGAAAAGATGGTTCTGTGTGTTGTATTAAAATGTGGTAACCGTACTGATAAGCAAGAAGATGGTATTACGTTTCATATGTAAGTTAATACATGTTCGTGATAATTTATTTGTATATTAATATATATTTTTGACCGTGACAGTGACCGTTTTTCATTAGAATAACTTAAATTATGGATATTTTTACCTAATGGTTGCATTTTGACCACTTAAAAATACTATATAACGTAAAAAAAAAATAGAAAAATTTATTTTAATTCTGAGCGTCTAGTGCGAGCATTTTGGGCGAGCACTAGCGAAATGGTCTATGGTCTCGAACATTTGTATACGAATGCGTACGCTCGCCTACAAACCAAACGCACGGCATGCAGCTTCATTTAGCAATGCAATGGGTGGCGTCCAGATGTATCTATAGTCTGTAAGTGTCAGATCTTAACAGCCTACATCTACCCTTCGCCACTGGTATCCAAGATTGGTGTTTGGCAATGGAGAAGAAAACAGAGCGTTGATGATAATGTTTGATGTTTGATGACAAGTTTTTTATTTATTGCGGAATTTAAAATATCCGTTGGTAATGAAAATTGGATAACACTCGTTAAAATCATTTATCACATATGTAACTATACAAGGTAAACAACCTAATAGATCTCTCATTAAATATTAATAACGTGTTTTTATTACATGATGGTAAGGTGGATACACTGTAGAAAAATATTGATCTCATATTATAAAACAATCAACAAATAATAATTGGAATGTCGTCATCAGTGGCGGGTTAAAATAAAATAACGTTAGGGGCGATAAGCCCAACATTATATGTAAAACAAGTAAGGCGGCTCTCATATCAAAAATCGCCCATTCGACGTGACCAAGTTCCGAGCCGCGTGAAAAATTGTTGCACGTGACGCACGCGCACATCTACCAGCGTCACTAGCGACACTCGCGTCTCGAAACGTCAAAATAATAATATATTCCCAGCCAGATGCCATTATGCAAAATGACATCAAACGCTGAAGCAGAGATTATTATACGTAGGCACCGCAGAGATTTAAGTAGAAGGCGAAAATATTGGATTCAGTCATAATGTTGAAGCGTTTGTCTGCCATTTTTGTTTGTTTTATGTGTCTGTTTGATGTGTTGTGTGTGGAAACCGTGACCGGTGACCACTGACGTCTAGCTAGTACAACAAATGGCATCAACGAGCGCGTCGCGCAATCTCGGCGGACGCGACCGTCAACATGCTAGAAGAGTCGATCCTCGACATGTTGGATTTGTTGTTCTGTCGCATTCGACAAATCTGCGAAGCTCCATTTGACAACGCTTGTTATGTGGATGACGATAACGTCACATCGACGAGTTCGACATGCGGCGCATGAAGCGAGTTCTGACGTGCGAGCCGGCTAACGTCATCCTGGTTAGCATAATTATTGTTTACCTATTATTGTCATTGTGTTATTCCGATACAATATTACGGTCTAACTAAAGAATTCTTCGACCTAAACCGATGAAGTTTGATTTTATTCATTTAAAATTTCCGGCCCTTTCGGGACAAAACTCGTCAAAAGTCAATAAGGGAAGAAAACTTTTTTGTCAAGAGAAGAGAGTGGATTCACATGCGGGCTTGACTATAAACCCATAACGTAAAGTCGTGTATTTTGTAACTGCGATTAAAAGTGAATGGGATAACTGGGCGTCAGGACAATTGGGCGCCGCACTATCTAATGAAATAAATAGACGTTCATTACGATTTAATACAGAATCTTCTACAAATTCTTAAGATAATGAGGATCCCCTGTAATTTAAACAAATATGCGATCGTCGTGATCTTCGGTAATTATTTATTTGGATTGGTATTTACGCGGTAGAACTCTATTATAAGAGTCTTATAGTATGGTTAAAGTCGAATTAACAAGAAATAGTTTTGTTTTAAATCCAGGGAAAAAATATTTATTGCAAACAGGTCACCGCATTGTATTCCAAGATAATCAATAACTATCACTGCTGTCCAACAAGAAGATTTAGGCAATAGCCAGATGTCGCTGTTGTCGACTAAATAGGAGGAGCTTGTTAGTTCACAGTTTTAACACGTGTACTTCTTGTTCTTCTTTGGCCAAGTCCGATCTATTAAGATCATATGGGCCTCCACAGAGTGGAAGTTTGTATTAAAATATTAAGTTTTTACGAGAAATTGATTTCAGCCACTTGCTCAACCTATTAGGTACATACACTGACTCATACACAATTTGAAAAACAATGTGTACTTGCCAGACCCAGGATTCGAACCGGGGATCCACGCCACTATAGGCCGACGCTTATGCCTCGCGGGCATCGTGGGCAACTCTTCGCCAACCGGATGTTGCTATAATCGAAGTGCGATTAAAATGGGAGGAGCTTGTTAGTTTACAGTTTTAACACGTAGCCAAGAAGATCTTGTTGTACAGTACCATTGTAATTCGCAATTCAGCGCTAAAATAGTCGGTGGAGGGACGCGTGGCCCCGTGCCCCCACCCGCCCCCGATAAGACCCGCCAATGCGAGCAATCAATCAATTATGTTATTTAATCAAAAAGCGTGTTTTATGGTCATGTCGATATTAGTATAATGAATTTAATGACGGTAACTTCAGGGTCATCATAGTGTACGTATGTTCCTCCCAGAGCTGTTTGAATTCCTAATGTTTTTACATTTTTATTTTCGGGTTCGCTTCCAGTGTAAAAATCGAATTGGGTTCGGATCTGGAGTTCGGTTCCATCAAATCAAAAGTCGGAAGTAATTTAAAATATTAATAGCAAGGCCGACCATAACGAAACTTTGAATTTCGAACATGGTGCTAGTTATTAGTCAAGCTTCAAATGTAATATAGTAAAAACTTTGTAGAAAATTGGTAATTATAGGTAATTAATTTGAACGAAATATTTAAACATATTTATTCACTGTGAACGGATTACCATACTGCAAACCATTAATAACTTGCACTACTATTGGAACTAGCAATTCACTGCTGCGGCCTAACTATAGTCGGCATTTAACACATGTATGCCTAATAATAAGAACCTATCAGCGGCGACGAGTGGAAGAAAGCTGTGGATATCCGACATAAATTAATAGTGCAAACTAAACCTTGTCAGTCATACTTATTTGTTTTTATTCATCTAAGAATACGAATTGCAGATGATATTGATTAGTTTTTAATATTTAATTAAACCCTGTCTAAAGCAAACCATAATACAGAGATACTAGATATAAAATATCGTTATGTCTATAAAATATCTAAAAGTATGCCATGAAATCATGTGTGCATAACTTTGGATATTTGTAGATACTTAGAAGACTATTTTTTATTACAACGTTTTTATTAGCTCGTATTCTTATTTGTCCGGTGGTTGTTTATCAGGTACAAATCTTGCAATCGATTTTTAACTAACTTCCCGACAAGCTAGACATTTGAAACATTTAGAATATATCAGAACACGATGCCAATGCATTCTTTTAATACTTTTAGCCATCTTTAAGCAGAATTGAATTCATGTTCAGCTAATTCTGTTTTATATGAAAAGTTATTTCGGAAGAAATCCGTAATCCAATCCACTATTATTGGTTGCTAAGTGGGTGGTCCTAGCAATTAAATTATTAATATATACGTGCGTTACTACGGAAATCAAAATGACATTTCAGTATTTCTATATTTGTATGTTTGTTTGTTTTTTATATAATTCATATCAAGTACAAGTTTGAGCATATTGAGTATAATAATTCAACAGAAAATTTAAAAACGTTGTACATAAAAAGTTCTTTTTATCTTGTAATTATTATCTATTATGGTTTGGTTAGACAGGTTAAATCGAATTTTAAAAACCATCCGCAATTTGCATTCTTAGTTCAATAAAAACAAATAATTATGACTGACAATGTGTGTATTATTTTCTTGGGATTTCCACAACCTACCTCCACGCTTTGCCACTGGTACCTATGTATATTATGAATATTTAATTTTAATTTAAAAACTTAAACATTAGGTTCTAATGGATTCAAGCTCTGTACTATTCCATTTAAGTCGTTATTTGCGACCCGGGTTTCGCCTTTCGGCATCTTCAGGCGTCGTGTACACTCACCAAAGGCAAACACACACTGACAACGAACACCCTTAACTCTACCTTATATAGTAAATCAATACAATAAAGTAGGTAAAAACTCCATTACCTACCTATTTAGTCAGAGGTTACAGCAAAAAATACAATAAACAAATTATAAATAGCTGAAGTGTCAGTAAAAAACCTAATTAGTAAAAACCCTATCTTATTAATAATAATAACAATACACTGGACAGCATATTATTATAATAAATCGTCAAACCTAATAATAGGTCAAAATTCTTTATAACAATAAAAATACTACACTCAAGGGGTGTAAATCGTCAATTCTAAGAAAAATAATAAATCGAGTTAACTAATGAGATATTAGTCTTTAATAATACTCTTACTAGGTACCTACATTTATTTTACCGAAAGGCGAAACCCGGGTCGCAAATAACGACTTAAATGAAATAGTACAGAGCTTGAATCCATTAGAATTTAAATTCAAATTCCATCAAGTACCTTCGGTCGAAAGTATTAATATTATAAACATTAGGTGTTTATACTTTTTTTTAAACATTTACCGGATGGAATATAATATGTATAATTTGTAAGCAGGTGAGGTAATAAATATTTTGCAAAATATTTCGTCGAATTTCGACAACACAGCTGGTGATCGTATATGCTTAGTTATAATATCCCTCCAGCGATCATTGAGTTATTAGCGTGACTGAAGAAATTGTAAAATCTGAAGCGTCCTTCACTTGGTCAAGCCATCGTGTAGGTAATCCTCCAGCATCCTCCGCGGAGATTATAGATTTTATTTGACTCTTATCAGATCGAACAATTAGCAAAAAATATTGAATATAGAACATAAATATTGATTACAAAAAATATCTTCCGGAACCCTGACATTTTCCAAGGGTTCCGGTTTTAAAATAGCTACAAGGTTCTCAGTGCTTAGGTGGCTATTTCAATTACAGGTATTTTTACTTTTATTTTAACGATGGCGTCCGTAACATTTAGGCAAAGAACAGTGCGTACGTAAGGATTCATATTACCGGTTATTAAAACTATTTTATTGGCCTGGTTTTTTCAGTGGAAATTCCGAACTGTCTTAAAAATAGATTAAATAAAAATTCTATGTTCTTTTTAAGTGTGATGACTAATGATGATAAAATTATCAAAAAGATACCGAAAAAATTTGTCCAATAGTGACATATTATGTATCCAGACGAGCACACGGGGAGTCCGGACATAAACCTTACCAACGTATCTATTCTATACATAAGGATGCTATCGGCGGCTATCGTCGGCTATCGACGGTAGTTTATCATGGTTATGTATTGTAACCGTTAATTGTTATAACAAGTTAACCGTGTGAACTGTCGAAAAATGTTGTTTTAACAGCCCCCTCTCTTGGCTGTGTTAAGTTTTAGAGCGAGATAGACAGTTTTGATAGTTTAGACGGCTAAGTGAATGCAACAATTATAATACCTCAATACATAAATATTATCAACTACTCGCGATAGCAGCCTTGTGTATAGAATAGATGCGCAGGGACAGAAAAAGTGCAAAATATTTACGTAAATGGAACATTACTTCTTCTTCCTCTTCATCAGAGCCTCACGAGTGACCCGGATGATTTCGCTGTCGAACAGCCTTCTGAACGGGTGGCTCCCACTCCTCTCGGCATTCTAAAATACGATGGTGGCCACTGGAAGATCCGTGGCAGTGATGAAATGGTACCACCCAGGGAACACAATATTAATGGGCACTGGCTTATGGGTGTGGTATAATAGGCTAAATATCTCGTGTGGAAAAATATGGGATAAACTTGAAGACATGTTAAAGAATATGCTATTTTCAATAGTAAATAATATGCAATTTTGACACGTTAATGTAACGTGCTTTCAATCTTAAGGAACAGTCGACGCGATTTTTACCACATTTTTCTTTGCTCGTATTCTTGTTTGTCCGGTGGTTGATTATCCAGTACAAATTTTGCAATCGATTTTTAACTAACTTTCCGACTAGCAAGACATTTGAAACTTTTAGAATATATCAGAACACGACGCCAATGCATTCTTTTAATACTTTTAGCCATCTTTAAGTAGAATTGAATTCATTTTCAGTTAATTCTGTTTTGTATGAAAAGTTATTTCGGAAGAAATCCGTAATCCAATCCACTATTATTGGTTGCTAAGGGGGTGGTCCTAGCAATTAAATTATTAATATATACGTGAGTTACTATGGAAATCAAAATGACATTTCAGTATTATATATTTGTTTGTTTGTTGCAAAATAGCAAAAAAAAATGATTTGCTGACAATTGCCTTATTTGTCCTAAATTATTAATACCTACATAGAATTGTCAAGTTTATATGATTCAACAGAAAATTTAAAAACGTGGTATATAATTTTTTTTTATCTTGTAATTATTTTACTTGGGTTTTATAGCAGTCAGGCCATAAACTACCCTGCTTTAGAACTTTAGTCCATGGCGATGGCTTTATCTTTCTATTTATTAATCGGTTCTGTGGTGTCACCTAAGACATCCAATGTTGGCTTAATAGTCTGATGCGGCATTTCAGAAAAGAGAAAACAGCGCGGATGAAACAAGCGGACACTAACAGTCCTTACAATCATTTACATTACAATTATGGGGTAAATTTATGAAAGTCACTGGTAACTTTTAGATTTTGTTAACGCCCTCCTCCCCCACCCCCGCCGTCAATAAATTCAATAATTTATTAGTACTTAATTAATATTTTTCGAAATGGATCCCTCCAAACATTTTTTCGTAACGTGTCTTAACTTATGAGGTCCCTTATTATGTATAACTAAATAAATAACCACCCATGGTGGTCGCGCGGCTTAAGCGTTGAACTATCACGCCGTGGGTCTCAGGTTTAAATCCTGGGTCTGGCAAGTACACATATTGTTTTTCAATTTGTGTGTGAGTCAGGGTATGGACCTAATAGGTTAAGCAAGTGGCTGACATCCATTTCTCGTAAAAAACAAAATCTGTTAATACAAACCTATTAATCTGGTAAATCTGTAAATCTATAAACCTATAAATCTGTTAATACAAACAAGGCCCATATTATCCTATTAGGATCGGACATGGTCGAAAAAAAAATATGAAACTGATCTTGACCTAATATCAATAGATTAGATTCCGAACAAAATTTGGGTGATAGGTACACCACACCGATTTTATTGATATATTTTGAAGTGATAAATGTCCAATCGATTTTAGTGCCTAATTATTTAATGGTACCATAATATGTAAAATGCTTCGGCCTACCCATTGTGTTCCAATCATTTCTATGACGTGCACCTTGCTCTCTACTTCTAAGCCAGTGGTGTATAATGTTTCGATCGCGGGATGAATTTTTATAATGTAAATTGTAAGTAAAATATTTCACCGTGGCACAGTTCGCCGTAAGCTTTCTTATCGGAAAGAGATAACCGTATACTAAACGGTCTCCAATTTTATTAGATTCAAAATGAACATTAATTCAATTTTCATAGCTGATTTTAGCAAAATTCATGAATTCAAGAATGAAAACCTAACCTAACCTAACAAATAATTCTGTATCTCGGCTATTATCAAATTTTGTTTGCTGCTGGCTTCCTGTAAAGTGTAAACCGACAAGAACCATGTTTTATTTAGACATGAATTTTATACCAGTAGATAGATACTATACGACCCAGAGAGGTTGGACGGTCTTTCGTAGACGGACACGTAGACACATAAGAATTAAATTGTTAAACCATTTGTGTTAGTGAATACAGTTTGTTTCCACTTTCTATACCGAATATATCGGTATTGTCTTATTTTTAAAACCGGTATTTCGGTATCGAAAAATAGTGAGATAACGGTTTTTTAAGAATGTTATTGCAATCCCTAGCTTCCTCTTCAAAGTCTCAATGAAATTATATAATATTACAACTGATAATCCCCGACTCCATTCCAACCCATACCGCGATCGACGCGTTCGTCATGCCTGCTATAAACTAGAATCTATATTCTATTATATTATTGTGATTGTGATTTTCGGTTTAAATTATAATCAAATCATATTGAATATCGAGTCGTATAAACACCATTAAAATGTGTGATCAAAATTTCAATCAATAAAACTGTGCTAGATCATTGGTCGAAAACCTTGTAAGGCCGTTTGGGTGTTGATTGCAAATCTATTAATTAACGATTAACAAAAAATGTTGAGGCCACCACCCAATTCGTAGATTTTTAAAGTAGATATCGTGATTTATAATGATGACATTAGAGTGACAAAACCTGAAATCATACAGTCAACAGAATGCACGGCTGGGAAATATCAATCAGTATTTTAATTGAGTGTCGTCACAGTATAATTTAATATTAATAATTTATAACTAATAACATTACTCAGTGGCGAGGGGTGGAGATAGGTATATAGATAAACTTTATCAGTCATACTTAATCGTTGTCATTGAACTAAGATTTCAATTTGCAGTTAGGGGTGGTTAATATTTAAATTAAATTAAAGACTGCCCAAACAAAAGCATAATAGTTTACGTGTGATATGGACGATCCGACAAAAATATAGCACACCTTTTCACATATACATATTTGTTTTTATTGAATTAAGAATACATAAATTAGGAAAGATGGTGCTGATCAGTGTTTAAAATTCATTAATCCCTGCATAACCAAAACATAATCAATAAAAACTATTCTTCTATCTATAAAATATCTAAAATTAAGTATTTTATAGATAAACGAATATTTTTTCACTATTATCTACTATAGCTTGGATAAGGCAGGGTTTAATTGAATTTTAAAAACTAACAAACACTATTTACACACTGTAGTCTTAGTTCAATGAAAACAAATACGTTTGACCGACAAAGTTTAGTGTGTACCTACTATTTATATCGGATCTTAACAGCCTACCTCCACCCTTCGCCACTGGTATGATTGCACATCCAGAATTTGAAAATATCTCATGCATATGCACTTAAAAATTATTTTTTGAAAAAAATACGACACTTCACGGTACTTGAACCTGTTACCATTGGATTCGCACCAGTGAAGCTACGGGTATCCTACTTAATCGCGACGATTTTAACTAGTAGTTCTTGCATGAAGTGCATATCGAATTACGTTAATAATATTGTATATCAATTAAATTCCGTAATTACTAATCTACGTCACGGATTTTTTTTAGTGAGTATACGCATGAGATGTTTTCAAATTATGTATGTTTAATATTATAAGAATGTTACATTCTCAGATCTTGTGAATTATTCGTTGAATAATTAAAGAGGTTTAATAACTATATAATGTAAAAAAGCTCAATGAAGCGTCAATCCGAGGTGAAAGATCTTGGCATAATTTTTGACTTTTCGTTATTTTTTCAGTCTCACATTACTTACAGGTCTACGTGTAAGTAGGGTTCTAATGCTTGTTTAATGCGCTGCGGTAACAATATTTGATTGCTTTCATTGTGTCTAATGAAAAGTCATGTTTGGCTGAATTTAATTGCGTTACAATGTTTGCTATCAGTTTTTGTAAATTACATTAAGGTAGGTATCAACTAATTCCTTAATTATCAACCGACGTCACGTATCACTCCATCATTTAGTTTTTATAACATACTAAGGTTGTTCAGGAAATAGAAAAAAACTTAATAATTTAACAATCTAGCGGAATTTAACAATTCCAAAAATACACTTCGAAACGTTTTTTATTTTCAAATAAGCGGCACTACGAATTAATACTCTATTTTAGCTGTCCTTTTATATATTATAAAGAAAATTTATATAATTACAAGATAAAAAGAACTTTTTATATACAACATTTATAAATTTTCTGTTGAATCATATAAACTTGACTTGACTAGCTTAAATGATCAAAAAAAATTGTACTTGATAGAAATAATACTGAAATGTCATTTTTACATGTCATATTGAATTCCATAGTAACGCATGTATATACTAATAATTCAGTTGCTAGGACCTCAGACCCCTCGCCTAGCAACCAATAATGGTGTCGAAATAACTTTTCATACAAAACAGAATTAACTGAAAATGAATTCAATTCTACTTAAAGATGGCTAAAAGTATTTAAAAAAATGCATTGGCGTCGTGTTCTGATGTATTCTAAAAGTTTCAAATGTCTAACTAGTCGGAAAGTTAGTTAAATATCGATTGCAAGATTTGTACCGATCTAAGAACCACCGGACAAAATATAAGAACACGAGCTAAGAAAAACGTTGTGATAAATAGCGGAGTTGTTCAATTTACGTTGTTGGAAATTTGGCACGCATTGATTTATAGGTTTAGGAGTTTGAAATTTTATGTGAGCATAGAAAAAATGCTTTATACTTATAGCATAATTCCATCAAAATCTCACTTTTAGTCAAAAGTGGAGTTAGCTGGTTTGCAGATTAAAAAGTCGATTACTTAATTATATAGCAAAAACATCTGAAGGTTATAATATAAGTTGGAGAAAATTTTATACATGTATCGCCGGACAACGATTAATGACATGCCTGCAGAATTAAATAGAACGAACGCATTACATACCCCGAAATGCATAGAATGTCGAGTTACATAAATCAAGATAACGTAAAAATTACATGCATTGAATGACAGCTGCGAAAGTATGCCGATAGTGAGAATGTTGCCATTTTTTAAATGTCGATTTCCCGATAATTATTATTAAAATAATTTTTCATTGTCATGCAATGGTAAAAGTATACCTACAAACGGCACAATATGAATTAATACTTAAAATAATTTAATAGTCAATTTATCAGTGACATAATTGCAATTTCACGGGCGGTGATAAAGTATACCCAGCAGTGTTGCCATCTTTTTCTATGCTGATTATAGTACAAAGGCGTAAAAATTATAGTATTTCTGAAAAATATATAGTACAGGAATATTTTTCGTCTTGAATCCTTTAAAATTATAGTATTTTGGTATATTTGGTGTAAAGTTATAGTATTTTACATTTTTCGCAGAATTAAAATTATAGTATTGTACTATAATTATAGTACGGTTGGCATCACTGATACCCAGTGTCATGTCACCGTAATACATATGTCACATATTTTAAATGACGTATTTTTTATTGACAGCAATCAAATAAATGAAATAAAAATACCGTAGGTAAAAAAAGGAAATGTCAACAGCGTGATAATATAATATTTTTTTATCTAATACACTATACAAACGGCACACTATAAATTAATTGTTAACATAACTAGAAATAATTAAATAGTAGATTTATCAGTGACATAATTTCAATTTCACGGGCGGTGATAAAGTATACCCAGTGTCATGTCACCGTATGTCACATATTTTAAATGACGTATTTTTTATTGACAGCAATCAAATAAATGAAATAAACATTTTCTTTCTTCCGTTCGACCATGTCCGATCCTAATAGGATCATATGGGCCTCCACAGAATAGAGGTTTTGTATTGACAGATTTTGTTTTTTACGAGAAATGGACTTGCTAAACCTATTAGGTCGATACCCTGACACACACAAATTGAAAAACAATATGTACTTGCCAGACCCAGGATTCGAACCTGGGACCCACGGCGTGAAAGTCCAACGCTTAAGCCGCGCGGCCACCGTGGGCGTTGAAATAAAAAAATACCGTTGGTTAAAAAAGGAAATGTTAACAGCGTGATAATATAACAATTTTTATCTAATACTGCTAGTCTTTCGTATTTGCGTATATAATCGATACTGAACATAATTTTCACATATTAGAAATCTTACGACATCTATAGTGAACCGAAATTGATGTGCATTGTATCTTGCGTATGGGTCCTGACCAGTGGCGGAGGGTGGATGTTGGCTGTGGAGTTAAATAATAAGTATCAGCCGCGTGATAGTATAAGAAGACGTATATATTACTGCTAGTCTTTCGTATTTCCGTAATTAATCTATACTCTAAATAATTTTCATTTATTGGAAATTTTACGACATCCATTTATAGTGAACCTAAACTTTAATCGAAATTACGGTGCATTATATCTTGCGTATGTGACCTGGCCAGTAGTGAAGGGTGGAAGTAGGCAGTGGAGTACCGACAAATATTTTTTCACGATTGCACATTTTGTTAGTCATTACTTATTTTTTAATTAACTATTTCTTTTATTCAAACGAATAATTCACAAGATTTAAGAATATATCATTCTGATTATTGAACATTATATAATTTAGAAAAACACTAACTGAGAGAGTATATCACAACCAATAGAAAAAAAAATTTTTTTGAAAAAAGTAAGCCAACCGTTTGGGAATCGAACCCGGCATTTCCAACGGGTAACGCCCCAAACTCGTCGCATTCAACCATTATGCTACGGAAGACATACTAATGACGACAATATTTAAGCTATTGGCTATTAAATACCTACCACCCGTTGGAAATGCCGGGTTCGATCCCGACCGGTTGGCTTACTTTTTTCAAAAAAAAAAAGTTTTTTCTATTGGTTGTGATATACTCTCTCAGTTAGTGTTTTTCTAAATTATATAATGTTCATTACTTATTTGTTTTCATTGAATTACTTATATATTGATACTAAACGACTAGAGGAACGCACTCACCATATTGGTTTGAGGAACCAAAATCAATCGCCATCAATGGCACTCAAAGTGAGTGGGTCAATAAAACGTCTATCTCGGGCAACACTGTGGTATGTATGCTTAAATTGCTCGCAGAACCAAACTAAAATTAAGCGCATTTGGGCGCATGAATAGTATCTTCAACATTGATGTTCCAATATATTTCAAGCGTAAAGTGTTCAATCAATGTGTGCTACTAGTGCTTTATGGCTTCTTCATGTAAGAGAAATAAAAAAAAAGTATCACTAAAGAATATGTTGGGCGTAACGCGGAAAGACCACAAAAGAAACCAATGAGTTCCTGGGTTCGATTCCCGGTCAGGACACACAATATTTATGTGTTTTTCTCAAAGCCTGTTGTTCAAAATTACTAACAACCACCTAGTACGAAAAAGCAAGGAGATGGTTATAATAATTCTAAAAATGGCTAGATACTATCGTACATTGCCGCTTGGGGCTGAATCCACGAACTCATAAAATTTAACGGATTTACGTGGCAACGAAGAATTAGGAAACGAGAAGAGTGCAAGAAGCGAGAAGAGGCATTCATCTAGCAGTGGATCGACTCCAGTGTATGATGATGATACTATTACATTAACTATGAGAATTACTTAATAAAATTAAGTAGGTCCTATATCATTGGAATTATTCTATTGAATGTAAATGTCAATTCAAAAAGGCATATATTATTACTAATAAAAATATTCGCATAACAATTAAAAAAAACTGTGTTATACCATTGATCGACAACCTTGTGAGGCCAGCTGTTGAGATGAGATATGATTCAATAGTTTAATAATTAACCGCTAAAGAAGAAATGCTGAGGCCATTCCTTACCCCAGTTAAAGAGATTTTTTTACAAATGTATCCTTATAGGCGTCAGAGTCGTGAGTAACGAAATATCATAAAAGCCAACGAAAATAGAACTCATAAAACATATCGCAGGAGTTCAAATGGCAATCAGTACGTTAAAACATCTCTCGGTGGCGTTAGAACATAATTAAAAATTAATTCTTCATTGACTAGCGTTCATCCGCGAATTGGTCTGCGTGAAGTACGGAAAAATGAGACAGGTATAATACACCACGTAAAATAATATAACGGTTGGAAATAGACGCACCTCACCTCACCAGTCCACCGCTGCTCGCTACTGTGTGACCAGTTTACCTACCAGCTTTTCATTTTTATTATTTTCGTAAGCGCTGACCTAATCTGCCCCCATAAGCAAAAAGTCAGCTATTTGCCAAAGTCACATTTTGAGATAATGAGACATTAACGTTTTTTCAACTTTTCTTAATAAATTTTTAAATAATGTGGATGAATCATTTGATATATGGTATAAGCAAAAACCAGTATATTTTAAATCGATGCTGTGTTTTTGCTTATAAAACTCGTTAAAATGTCTTTTTGTTTACAATAACTACCGTTTTTGTGAAGAAAAAAAAACGAAAAACAATATGTCGATTATTATACTGAAATAAATTTTATACCACTTTTGACTTTTTTTTTCACGTAGAGCATTATCTGTACACTAACTCAATTTGTGAATTTAGTCGAAAAGCTGCCTTTTGCCTTATGAGGGCAGTAATAGTCTCAGCACCACATCCCTGTTACCTGACCACTTTGCCATCGCGTGATGAATTGTTGCAAGGGCGTTATTTTACGCACACATGAATTGTATAGAACACAGTACTCGATACCAGACTCGCAGATTCTTCACGGTTTTATTACTACCAGAAAGAATGACGTCGCATTACCTATTATATTTTAGATTTTGCAATTTTTGGCGCTGGACACTGGAATTCGCGCCCAAGTGCTATAACCACCACGCTATGTGTGTCTTGTCTAATATCTAGTGGTTTTTACAATGCTCACTGAAGTGCTTTCCAAATTTCGTTATTACTTGGCAGTCGGCTTTTGTATTTTAAATCAAAGTATTATAATTACCTTACTAACTGGTGTCAAGATCGCTCCAATTGTTATAACGTACTTGCACTTGTTAATGATTTAATAAATTTTTATTTTTATTCAATAAAAAATATTCCAAAGATTTATAAATCAAAGATTTAAATTATGTAATACATACTATGTTCATTCTTAAATATTGTGAATATTATAGTGAAGCAGCCCTAAATGTTCCTGACGATTATTTGCGATTATCTCAAAATGGCGAAATATAGAGGTTACCAATTAACAACCTCATTAATCGTTTCAGCGTTTACTAAAGCCTCACGAGTATTATTTTTCGAGTATTCGATGCATGGCAGAGTTCTCTCGCGAATATCATCTATACTATATATAGCATTACGTTTGACAGTAAACTGGCGTTTAGTGGTCATATGGATATAATGTTGAGCTTTCTCTTGTGAACTTTACTTCCCGGGTCTTTTCGGATGTCACGGTATTAAAAATTCTCTATAACACCTTAGTTAGAGGCGGACTTGAGAGTAGATCTATGGTGTGGCTCCGTATCGGTTGAAGTACGGCATTATGGTGGAGAGGATCCAGAAGAAATTTTTGAGACTCCTTTACTTTCAACTGTATGGATGGATATAATCCGTGGCTCTATTCGACTTACTCTTAGGTATGAGTTTAGAAGGGCTCTTTATTTGGCTACATATTTTGTCCTACTTATACGCGGCGTAAATGCAAACTGCCATTCTTGGTGGCATTGGCTTGTGTGTCTCTGATAATTATCTTAGAAATTGCAGAACTAACCTGCCATTAGTAATGCCAATTGGGAGGGCAATAACTATGTTTAATCAAATCGCTTCGGATATTGATATATTACACTTACGCGAGGTGAATTTAGGTGAATATAGTTTTATAAGTTTTTAAGATAGGTTTTTTCACTCTGTGTGCTTCCCATGTACTTTTATTTTTACCATTTTATTATTGTATTATTTACTCATATTACCCTGTTTTTTATTTGAAAATTGTTAACACTTACTTTATGTCAGTCGTGAATGCATAAAATTTTTAATTTGTCATGTTTATTATATGTAAAAAAATAATTTTGAAACTGCAAACAGATTTAAATAAGAAAAAGAATAAACAAATTTAGCGCAATCGTCATTCGGTTTCTTCTTTAATTTGTATATCATATTATGTGGGTAAATCCGCTAGGACTAATAAATCGGTTTGGACTGAACTATAAATATAGATGAATTCATAAAAAAACTGACCATTCTTCGTTTCATGTTGTAGTCGGTGTTGAGTAGTAAAACAGGTAGTCTTACCTGGAAAAATAGAAAAGCAGCAATTAAGAAACGTACGAGTATTAAATTGCAGGTAATAAATACAGAACATTTAATAAACTTATTATATAACTACTCGAAATCAGAGGTCGGGATTTTTTTTGGTTATTACCCGAAATTCAGTCAAATTAAATGATTTTTTACACCATCCTATAGTGTAAATAAAATTGCCCCACATGCCGTTATAAGCATCGCGTCCGGAAACTTGTACGTATGCAGTTCGCCGTATCACACTTCACCGTGAAATGTTATATCGGAAATATATTCTTCTTGTTGTGCGATCCCCTAGCGGAGGTCGGCCACCATCAAAGCGATCTTTGTCGTCTGCTACCCGGAGCATTTCAGTGTAGCTGCACTCGTACCAATCACGGAGGTTCTTAAGCCACGAAATGCGGCGCCATCCTCTGGTACGCTTACCATTGATCTTTCCTTGAATGACAAGTTGGGGAATACTGTACTTTTGTTCTCTCATAATGTGGCCGAGGTACTGCAGTTACCTGGTTTTGATACTATGTAGAACTTCTCCGTCCTTCCCCATTCGATTGAGAACTTCAACATTTGTCACCCGGCCAGTCCAAGGAATTTTGAGGAATATATGGCTGTATATTCAAGACCGTCCAATTTCTTTGGGTCGTATAGTACTGGCATAAAATTCATGTCTAAATAAAACACGGATCTTTTTGTCGGGTTACACTTTACAGGAATCCAGCAGCAAACAATTTTAAAATAGCCGATATACTGGATTATTTGTTAGGTTACGTTTTCATTCTTGAATTCATGAATTTTGTAAAAATCACCTTTGAAAATTGAATTAATCTTATTAATTGAGTTAGCATTTACTTGGTAGAATTCCATTTTACAAGAAATGAAAATATAATTAATATTAAATTCTACAGGTTTTTAAAAAGGTTTCTTGTAGGTAGTCTTGATAATGGTGTTACAACCGAAATAGCTATCGACAAACCTTTTTAAAAACCTGTAGAATTTAATATTAATTATATTTTCATTTCTTGTGAATTAATCTTCATATTAAATCTAATAAAATTGGACACCGTATAGTATACGGTCATCACATTTTGACAGAAACTGAGCCACGGTGAAATGTTTTACGTACAATTTACATGTAACCTATAATCATACCACCCGTACCTATAGAAAATGTAAGAAGGATGTCGAGTCAATACGTACCTAATAAAAACTACCGGAATACAAGGGAGACGAAATAAAAAAAATATATAAAAAATACAATCATAATATATAATTTAAAAAATAATAAAAAGTACCAATCAATATCATTTTTTTTTCTTATTAAATGTAATAAAATTGGAGCATAACTGTATGCAATGCTCCAGGAACAACGCGTATTTTTTTATCTAAATGATATACGGCCATGGCTTTCCCGGTAAGACATATTACGATGAACTGAGTATTAGTACTACATCGTCTCTACTGTTTATACTCTCCACTGTTTGCCCGCACCGCACACTCCGGTTTTTGACCACAAAGCCCTGCCTAAGGATCGATTTACGTAGCGTTGTCTTTTTTGAGGAGCTTGGATCCATTGACCCCTTAGCGACCCGGTGCTATATTCTAGCACCCCCCCCCTCCCTACCTTTGGAATCACTGGACTAAACTATTTTTTTTTATTCAACGAATAATTCAAGTTCAATAATAAGAATATAACATTCTAATTATTGAACTTAATTAGATTTAGCACTGTTGTCAATGTACGTGGGAGCGATACTCGAGATATGCAGGTTCATATACTTACTTTTTTTAAAAGGATTTTTTCTATTGGTTATAATATTTTCTCAGAAGTGCTTTAAAAATTATGTAAACTAAATATATTAGCTGCTCGACAAAAATTAAGTGCATAACACATAAAGCAAGCATTACTTAATAGTTAGATGGTTATTGGTTATATTAAGTACCTACAAGCATTTGTGCTAAAATTTTGATTTTGTTTGTTTGCAGAAGAAAATACGATGGCCCGAAGAAAATCCAACGCTGTGAGGTTTTCCGTGCTATGCCTGCTTCTTCTCGTTGGCCAGAGCTCCTCCCAGGTCATGCAGATCTTGGACTCCGTTAGCAAATTCCTCCGCGACGGAGAAAACCAGATCTCGAATGAACCGGACGACAAGACCAGCATATTCAGAGAGTACGATTTCATTATAGTCGGCGCTGGAACGGCCGGCTGCACCATTGCGAACCGTCTGACAGAAGTCGGACACTGGAAAGTTTTACTCATCGAAGCTGGATACAGAGAGAACCTAGTCATGGACATACCGATGATGGCAAACTTCCTCCAATTCACGAAAGCAAACTGGAAGTATAAGACTATGCCTTCGAATACTGCTTGTTTAGGCTTTGAAAAACGCCGATGTAATTGGCCACGAGGTAAAGTCATGGGAGGTTCGAGTGTTTTAAATTATATGATATATACAAGAGGAAACAGGAGAGACTATGACAAATGGGCTGAAATGGGCAACGAAGGTTGGAGTTGGGACGACGTATTTCCTTACTTTAAGAAGATCGAAAACATGAAAATTCCAGAGTTTAGACAAGACCAAGAATATCACCGCACCGACGGCTACTTAGATATTTCAAATTCTCCGTATAAAACAGTAGTAGCTGATGCTTGGGTCAAGTCTTCAATCGAGGCTGGACATAGACCAGTCGACTATAACGGGCGAACACAGACAGGAGTATCACGTTTGCAATTGTCGCTAAGCAACGGTACAAGGCACAGTTCAAACAGGGCATACTTAATGCCCATTAAAAACAGAAAGAACTTGCACGTTATCAAGAATAGCATGGTGACAAAATTATTAATAGATGACAACAAACGAGTAATCGGAGTAGAATTTCAACGGGCCAATATGAAACATAGAATATTTGCAAGAAAAGAAGTGATAGTATCAGCCGGCGCCATAAACTCTCCTCAATTATTAATGCTCTCGGGCATTGGACCAAGAGAAGACCTGAGCAGAATGGGCATACCGGTTGTCCAAGATTTGATGGTTGGATACAATCTAATGGACCACATCGCGGCAGGCGGTTTGACATTTACGCTCAACCGACAAAATATGACACTGTCTTCAAGACAGCTCATACAAAACCCAAACTACATTTTCGATTGGATGAATAATCGAGGAGGACCACTGTCGATACCAGGAGGATGCGAAGCTTTAACATTCATCGATTTAAAAAATCAAAAGGCTATCGACGGTTGGCCAGACATGGAACTGCTTGTAATCGGCGGGTCTGTCAACGGAGATCAATCCCTTAAAAGAAACTTTGGCTTCACTGACAAGATCTTCAACGAGGTTTACACAAAACTCGGAGATACACAAGCCTTCATGGTATTCCCGATGCTAATGAGGCCCAAGTCAAGAGGAAGAATAAAGCTAAAGAGTAAAAACCCATTCTCGTATCCACTGATTTATGCAAATTATTTGGAGTATCAGGAAGATGTGGACACCATTGTAGGCGGAATAAAGGCTACGATTAAGATAACCCAACAGCCCTCACTCCAGCGGCTGGGTACTAGATTGTACGACGTACCGATTCCGGATTGTGAAAAGTTCGGTTTTGCCTCCGACGAATACTGGGCGTGCCACGCTAGGTACTTCACTTTTACGATTTACCACCAGAGCGGCACGTGCAAGATGGGTCCCCAGAGTGACCCCACGGCCGTCGTGGATCCTAGACTGAAGATTTACGGATTGAGCGGTGTGCGAGTTGCTGACGCCAGCATTATACCAGAGATTCCATCGGCGCATACAAACGCCCCAGCGTATATGATCGCGGAAAAAGCTGCTGACATGATCAAAGAAGACTGGGGTATACCCATTTATAGGGTTACATAACCCAAAAAAACTAGACTGACATTTGGACAACCTTTACGTATTAGAGACAAAAAACAATAAAATAAAGTAAACGTTATTATTTTTAAAAGCAACTGTGAATAGTGAATTCATAACAAGTATAAACAAGTTTATTGTTAAAACAAGAGTTTATTTTGATATATTTTTTAATACAAAAAATATTATTAAAACATTTTGTTATTCAGAATTTGTTGTGTCTCAATTATTACGATGTTGTAAATAAAACTATTAATAAGTTGAAAATACAATGTTAACATATTATGGTAACGTATGAAATTCTGATAAATTAAAACTTCATTAACTAGTACTTAGCAATTATAATGTTGTAATACCGTATAACTGATGTACAAAATTATATTTGAGGCGATTAGTTTCAAAGATGGTAACCTCAATTTTAAATTTGTTTGATATTTTTCTTGAATGTAATTCAACTAATACTTTTCTGTCAATTGTTTATATTCATTAAAATATGAAATTTAGCTGTTTGTTAGTTAAATATAATTAAAGCGGAGTGCAAAGTCATCTAAATTAATCAGCCGCCATTTTTTTTCACGACTAACTTTAAACATGATTCTTTATTAATTTTAATGACATAAAGGACATTTTATTTCGTTATTCGCTTTTTGTAACAGTTAAATCATATAATATTATATTTGCAGTCCTGAATATGCTTGGGGGTTTTTAGCGATTATCTCAAATATGCGGAACATGGAAGTTACCAAATTTGAAACTAACAGCATCATTTATAACCTTTGAAATAATATAGGTACGTGTGGACTTACCTAGTTCAAGCTGAACAAAATGTTACCGGCATACTTGTTAAGTTAATTTAGGATAAATACAGGAGCTCGTTTGAAGAGAAACGTAAATGCTAAAGTGTAGTTTTGACACGTCTTAACACGTGGGTGTAGTTTTTTTAGTTAAATGTTTCCTTATTTGACTGTCATTTTATTCCACAATTAATTTTCTACATAGAAAGACAATTTCATTAATAATATTTATTGATTTAACTTTAAAATATAAAAAATAAAACAACAATGATCACTAATTGCGCCTTTTCTACAGAATTATTATATGGTGTTACCACATAAGTCCAAAACATCATTAGAATCGTTTCGATGAATACAGAAAAACACCATGAAATCAATTGTCATCCAGTATTACAACATTCCAATGAATATTTTTTTAGACACAATTTCAAGTCTGGCTTGTATTTTTCCACCCATCTTTTCAGAAGTATATAACTTACGTGATAAAGAGTGTTTGCAATATAATATATTCCAATTCATTATTGACTTATTGGATCCGGTAATAAAACGGAAAATGCAATTTCAGGACTCATGCCCTTTTACCACTTTGAACACATATCATTTGCGTGTTCATATACATATTTAGTATAATATCAAAAACATATCTAGGTCCATTCGGCGCTGGGACAACTGGGCGCCACGCAATCGAATGAAATTCGAAAATAAATACACCTTCGCGATTTATAGGTACTTTTAAAATATTATTTAATGTACATTTATTATATATTTAATAATATTATTTATATTTAAATTATTAAATTATTATTTAATACTTGGTGAGAATTTAAATATACACACGTAAATAATGATTTATTTGTGGCAAAAAAAAATAAGTTCAAAGACATGATAATTCTCAATCCGTAATAAAAAAAATCACTATGTTAAGAGAAAAATGAATTAAAATTACTAAGTAGTAGATAGAAACTGATTAAAATTTCTCGTCTACTTTCTGTATAAAATCGTAATGAACGTATATTATTTCATTCGACAGTGCGGCGCCCAATTGTCCTGGCACTCAGTTGTCCCATTCCCTCAGAAACACACCTATTCGAAAGAAAAATTGAAAAATCTTCAATAAATAATGCTATATTAAATCATTTGAATTATTCGATGAATAAACAAATAATTTAGTTTATACATAACATTTATAACATGCAGATGTAAACTAATAATGAATATATGTAAAAAAAAAAAAAAATTTATTCAACGTTTGTCAACATATTTTGAAGGCTGACAAAAAGAATTATTTTAAGGTTAAAAAATAAATAATTCATAAAATCACTGTCATCTGAAACAAAATCAATAGCTATTTAATGTACGACGATATAGACACTGAATGTCTTGAAGAGATTATCGATAGCCATGATGATTGAATATAATATCGATCTATAGAATAATAATCTATAGAATGTAAGTATATTTACATTTTATGAATAGCGGCTTCTGCATTAGTCGGATCGACATGACTCTTAGTATTAATGTAAAGAAATCGAAAATTTAAAAAAACGACCTAATTTTACTTAGACCCTTCTTCAACCAAATTCTTCAATTAATAAATATATTATAGAGAGTATATATAATAGAAACATTAGTACATAATAAGCAATAAATGACAAATGAAAGAATTTAGGAATAAGTCTATTACGGGCATTATTAAAATAATGGTGAAATTATCGCTAATCGATTATTTATTTATACTATAATACACGTGGTGTGACAATTTAATTCCCGGGATAAACCTTTAGAAAATATACGTAAGGAACTGTTGATTATATTGGCGTATTGTATTGTATTGTACATGTACACAAGCATTGCCAGATAATTATTTTACCAAATCGGGATTTTTACTATGTGAAATAAAACAAATCGGGAATTAGGAGCAAAAAGCGGGACAACCTAAATAAAGAACGCATAGTTTAATATTTCTATAATATCAATAATAAATGGCGCAAAATAAAACTACAAAACTCTTTAACTAACAAAATAATAATATTAAACAATATTTTTCCCGACACTAGCCTATTTGTACTTGGCTGAAGATTTTACTTCCTGAAGAGTTTCTTTCTGCTGCTTAATGTATTGGTAAAATTCAGCACATGAGTATATCAAGTAATTCTGATTTTATCAACTCAATATAACATAATATTCTGTTTCTTGCATCTGACCATTTTAAATTCATCTGAGAAAATACCCGTTCAGTAAATAACAATTAGATTTAGGTGTGCTTAAAATAAATTAAATTAGCTTGAAAATATTGTTAGTCTTTTTTTCCGTGAATAACTTGAATAACTAATACCAGGAATGTCCAACTTCAAGTAGGCTGTCAGCTACTATCCAGAATACAAATAAAAACTGGCAGTGATCTAATAAACTCTACCACAGTCATTGTTCAAATTAAACAAACAACCGTGCAAAGAGCCTACTGCGTGACAGTAATCAGCACCTACGTCTCGGGTTGATTTAGTATTTTTCTCTCACGCATATGAATCAAGTGGTTACGCTTGCTTCATCAATAGGAATAGTTAATACTTTCCTTTTAAAATCTCAATTAAATTTGATTATATTATTATATTTACGATATTTTCCATCGGTCTATGGTGCGATCGACATGTTAGATAATATGACTGTCTAGCTTGACTTATATAACTCAAACATACTAAAGTTTTCCTAGTACCTTCATCATATACCAATTTCAATAGTTCTAGCTTTCTCAGCTTTTCACATAACATTTAAATTTAATAGAATTGAATTGCCTAGAGTCATAACTCACATATTCCAAAAATCGAGTTTTGAGATATCGCAAAAAAACACCAGAGCACTGTTTTTGTAATTCGAAGAAAAGTATTGAACTCCTTTGAATATTAATGAGTGAGTCGATTTACATTATTTTTTTAAAAATATATAAGTATAATACTCTTAAAGCTGCAGACACACATCACACTATGATAAATAGAGCTCCCTGATTATGAGTTATGACACCAACAGTCAACTTTGTCAACAATTTTCATATGGTTTACACTTACAGTGACTTTTGATAGCCAACTATTTTACTTTATATAGATTAATGCCTATAAAATCACTTGGTATATTTAACTCAAAAATTACAAAATTGTAAAATGTGAGTAATGACTCTAGGCGACTTAGACGCACTGCTCTAATTTGTAATTGTTAATTTGAATGCTAAATTGCAAACACAGATATATCTTACACAGAGTACAGTTGCGAATTTCGGATATCTATGAGAATGTCGGCGAATTGAAAGGTGTCCCGGCGGTGGGTAAGACGGAAGAGCTAGGCAAAATTGTAAAGTTATATAACAGAATAGGAGTGAGGACCTGATCAACGGATCCCCTTCTAGAAGAGGAGAGGCGATATGGCAGCGAGTTGCAGTCAAAGCCTCGGTAAAATCACAAAAAAAAACTTGCTTAAGTATGAGTTTGAAATGTACACATACATTAGTTCGAACATGTTCAAACACGAATATTCGCGATTTTTTTACACAATTTCGTCATGGGCGATAATTCTGGGAATTAAATTGTCAAATTAATAGCTAAGTAATATAATTGACCAATAAACATAATTTAATACCATAGTTCAATAGTGAAACAACTCAAAGAGCCTTGTTCCAAGATAGAGGAAAATGTATGTTTTATATTTTTAGTTGAGTGGAATTCAGCAATGCACAGTGAAATTTTACAATTAAATAAGCAACTAACCAAGAAATTTCAGTACATAACTGAATTAATGATTAATCTCAGAAAGGGTTTTTCGATTTTATAACATACTAAAGAAATTTTTGACGCTTTTTGTTTACTGAAATGTGAAGAGAAGGAACCTTTCTACATCGAATGGCATTATCAACTAAAAATGAAACTAACTTGAAATTTTGAGTTGTTTCCTTATAGTAATGGGGTATAGATATATTAGACACAAATAATCAATATTGTAAACATCCAAAACAAAGCTAAAATTAATTTTGGGAGATCCCTGAATGTTGGGAGTGAGGTGGAGTGAGGCGGGAGGTGGGTAGATTAGTAGCTCAGTAATAAGTAGTGTACCCAGTACATATTACACCGTTACTTGAAAGCTGAATTAAACGATCTTTAAGTTCGATTTTGTTGTTTCATTTTTTTATTGTTCCAAATGTTCTATCAATTTTCCCATCCTTGAGTAAACCAACCTAACTACAAACACAATTACAACACAATAAAATATTAGAAACACATTTTCGTTGAAAAATATCCAACAATAATAATTGTATTGACACTTACAAAAAGGTCTTATTGCATTTAAAGATTTGTAAGCACATAGACTTGTGAACAAGCATTATTTTTCTGTTAATAGAATATAATATACATGCTTTCAACGTGTTTGTTTCAACTAGCCAGCATCATTCAAATCCAGATATCCGTATCCGAGTGCGAAATAAATATAAATAGTTTTAAAAGATTTACTTATGTTGACAGCTGTTTTTGTTAGAAATTGAAAACTGTCTGCGGTGTCGAAAAGCACTGGATTTAACGCCATAAGCCAGATGTGTATTTTCCAAATAAGATGCCTATTCAAAAATTCTACGTCTGGCAAAAAAAAACTGTGTATGTGTAAGTCTTTAGTTATTCATGTCAGTGGCGAAGGGTAGAGGTCGACTGCTAAGCTCCGACATAAATCATGAATATTAAGCTCTATCAGTCAAACGTATTTGTTTACATTGACCTAAAACTACAATACGAGAGGTAAACAGCGCATTTCATCGAGTAAAATTCCAATGAACTTGCGATAAAACAACGATCGCCCTGATGGTAGCTGACATTCAATGTGATATATCACGAAAAGATATTAAGAATTGTGATAATTTCATGATCTGCTTCAGATTCAGAGCAAGCTGGAGGATACCTGGCGATGTGACTAGCGTGAGTAGAGTTGGGTATTTCCCGAGAAAATCTCAATCTCGAGATTATGGATTTCCCGGAATGATGAAATTTTGAATTCTCGAGATTCGGGATTTTCAGAAAAGAATTCTCGAGAATTCTCGAGATATCGGGAAATTTAAAAAAAAACCTGTAAAATTCCTAAAAGCAGTGTAAAAACAGACCATTCCAAAAAAATATGTTTTTTTTTATTTATGTAAAAAGACAAACAAAATAGAAGTAGGAAAACAAAAATAATGGTACTGTTCGGTTATACCGGAGCCAGCGGAAAACGCATTTTGAAAATAGCCGATAAACTGGATTATTTGTTAGTTTCGGTTAGTTTAGGTTCGGTTAGGTTGGGTTAGGTTAGGTTAGGTTAGGTTAGGTTAGGTTAGGTTAGGTTTGGTTAGGTTAACCTAACAAATAATCCAGTTTATCGGCCATTTTCAAAATGCGTTTTCCGCTGGCTCCGGTATAACCGAACAGTACCAAAATAATTGAAAACATTACTTATTAAAATAGAATTTCAAGAAACACAGACTGTCAATCGCTGCGTCTGACGATCGGGTACGCTTTTGAAACACAAAATTCCCTGATGTTGCAAAAATTGCGCTCATTTTGAATCGATGTTGGCTTAATTGTGTTAAATGATCCGACCAGTCTTTGAACGTTTCGTGTTTTGTGTCCATTTTTTTCATATAGAAAATCGTTTTTCAATTAATATTTGATAATAAAGAAATCTCGAATCCCGAGAAGAGATTCTCAAGATCCGGGATTTCCCGAAATGCTAAAAATTTCAATTCTCGAGATTCGGGATGGGAAATCTCGAAAATTTCTCGAGAATTCCTTTCGGGAAATTCCCGAAACCCAACTCTAAGCGTGAGGAACTCACATTAAATTGTGGATAAAATGGAAAACTTTAGGTATCCACGCAAATGTGGCGTACACGTGTGCAATGTGTATACCAGGTGTGCTTATAATAGGACACATTAATTGGATCCTGATGTCGGTAGTGTTAATTATTTTTTTTAAATTCAATTAAACTTAGCATAATCCAAGCCATAGTAGATATTAGTAAAAAAAAAATATGCCATTAAACCATACATAATTTTTAATATTATGGTTTCATTTAGGCAGGGTTTCATAAGTATGACTGAGAAAGTTTTTTTGTATTTAACGAATAATTATTGAAAAGATTTAAGAATGTAACATCCTTTATTAAACATACCGTCATTGTACTGGCAGAAGACACTAATTCGAAAAAATGACATATTGAGTTAGTTATACCAAAATGTTCCTTATTTCAAACTTTACCGTCCGGAAACCTTCTTAATAAATAAACAGTCTTTATTTTAAAGTCATCCTTTTTACGATTACTTAATAAACTCATATGATAGACCATTTCAAACATTTTAACAACTTCAAAGTCAAATTACTCAAAACTAGTATTCTTCAGTTAGTGTGTTCTGCCAGAACAGAGACGATACATTATACAGAGGCATCTCAGAAACATTGTGCCGGTGGTGTCCTGTCCCATACCATATTTTTTACAGGATGTTTTTCTAAAAGGTGTGTTCCTGAGGTATTTCCAAATTAACTACGTTAAATAATAGTCTGTTAAGAAATTGCATAACTTTTAACATAATCCACCTATCAACACTTCACTATAATTTCAAATTTACCCATGTGGCTAATTACATACATGATTCAATATGCAGATATTGCCAAAGTAAACTTTGAATACTGGATTAATGGACTGACTAATTATAGTATTGTATATAAGGTATAATTAAATTCAAATTCAATTTGACATTTATCACGCACCTCACATATTGCTGAATCAAAGCAGAGATTTGAATAAAAAATATATCTATAAACAGTGATACCGAGTAACAGAATAAACGCCTAAATCCCCAATGAATAATCCTGTATGCGACAGAATTATGAAGAAAAATACAGTCGAACTTGGTTATTACGAGGAAGATGGGACCTACTGAATTTGCTCGTCATAAGCGTTACTCATTATATCAGAGAATAGGTATTTTTAAATGAGCGGGTTCACATAACACAAAAAGAAGTTGTTTATTTTACCTACTGACTTCACATTATTTCAACCATATGCGTGGATACTTTTCCAATATTGTCCGCGAAAACACCAATTAGGTAGGTACTTAGACACTTAACTAGTGTCATAAACGTAATGGCGGCATCCTGTCCGATCGGATTTTATTGGTTAGGGTCGAAATGTTTTTAAACGAACGACACATGGACAGTTTTAAGAAAATTTTTGCTCGGTATATCCGATAAGCTACTCGTTATAACAGTGAATAAATATGGAGAAAATCATAAACTAAAATGTCAACGAATGTTTCCTCATTACATCCGAGATCTCGCTATATCCGTGATCGTAATAACCGAGTCCGACTGTATTACGTCATCTAACTCGAACGTAATAATAGTTGTAACTTTTTAATGAGACTATCAAGGAATAGTAGACCAGGATGCACAACAAAACAAAGAACTCCACGAATCGTGGCAGAGTGCACAAAAGTACCGTTGCTTGACACTGCAAGGGTGGAAGGACAGAGGGTAGGTATTCGAGAAGTAGCTCTTGAAACAGCCAAAACTAATTCGCTACATTTTTTTCGCGCCAAAGTAGACATACCTAGTTTTAATAAGCATTAAGCCTTTAATTAATATTATTAACCAGTGGATAAACTAAGAAAACATTGGTTCATCCCTAATGATGACAAATTGCCCATGACATATTGATAATCATTATTAAACAAAATTTTAACTGGGTTTTGTTAGTTCAATCAATATTTATCTTAAATCTCGAATGAAAGCAAAATATACTTACTTAAAATTTAAGTTCTCCGAACAGGCGAACTCAGCTAAAAACGAATCCTTAGGCCTTCCGCTCACGCAGAAACTAAAATCTGACGAACTGGTTGGTGATGGAACTCATAAACTGACCAGTACTCTGATGCCTCGCACACAGCGCTACTGAAACCTAATAATCTCATAACCTCAAACTAACTCAAATTGTCTTTCCTACTTCATTCTAAGCTTTTTTCGTAATAACTTTACGGGAATATTCTGGCAGCCAGTAATTATACGGTCAGGAGTATTTCTCAACATCTGCCACATATTTTAAATTAAAAATCGGTTCGCCCATCTTTAACTTTTACGTCTTGACTTGTTATTACATGTTTAGTTCAGTTCAGTGCATGTTCAGTGCTTCCAATTTTGGTAAGAAAATATGATTTTTCATCGAATCTATTGATATTGGTACCACTGCTTTATGGTTGACTGTAAACTGAGAGACTGGGAGCGAGCCGCCATTGAAATACATTAGCTAGATACTGAAGTTTCAGTCTCGTCTTTTTGAGTATTCCTTAGTAGTGGCCTTAGGCTTAGATTTAAACAATTCCATATCAATAGATAGGTACCTGCGCAAAGATGCTCAGTCCTTTATTTGTTATCCATGTAGCTAAAAGTAATACACAGACCATTTTTTAAACATGAACGTCACGCAAAAACCGATAAATTCGTACATAATATATAAGTATATGTGAACAGACTTTAAAACAGGATTGCAGGGGATGCCAATAGAAGAAAAACAATAATGAAATTGTTACCAATACAACGACGCAAATAATTATTATTTCAAATCGAAAATCTTACAACCTTCAAAATTCTTAATACGAAATACATATAAGTCTCATAGTGTATGTATATACAATATGCATATAAAATGCATTATTCATGTAACAAATTTTTAACATAATATTATGTAAAATTATCGGCAAAACACAGTGACATTTTTATCAAATACTTATATTATTTTTTTTTTCAATAAAAATATGCAGCGCAGAATTTTCCAGATTCTTAGGCGTAAATAATTGTGACAAAATAGTTGTGGGCGAAGAATGATCATAGACACGGTAAATGTAATAAACGGTAAACGCTTTCGTCACTCTCATTTTTTTTTCAAACATATTTTTTTAATTTTTCCTCAAACTATATATTCTAAAGCCTCCAAATGTAATCGGCCTCGAAAGACAAATCTAAAGTTTAAAAAAAATACTTAAGTTATTGTGATGGAAATATTTATTATAATTCTTTTAAATGTAATAAAAATATTTGATACAGTATAAAATAAAAAAAAACGGCGCTTAAATTATTTGAAAGGCTAAAATAAAGGTTATTTTAATGTTTCTCTTTTATAGGTGAGTGTTAAGGAGGATCGCAGTGTTAGATGATGTAGATTTCATTAGATAGTGACAAAACGATGTTTCAAAAAATAGTATTTATTTTTATACCTGATCCTTTACAGTTTACATATTAGGTGCATAATAGGGGTTTTACCTTATTTTATTGTATTATATTCATAAACAATATTGAAGTGTGTTCATTGTCAATGTGTATTTTGCCATTGTGAGTGCGCGTAGTGCATGAAGACGCCGAAAGGCGAAACCCGGGTCGAAAAAAAAATACTCAAATGGAATAGTATAAAACTTAAATAAATTAGAATTTAAATTCAAATTCCATCAAGTAGGTACCCTCGGTAGAAAGTATTAATTTTCTACATTTTACTTTCAAAATTTCATAAAATACGATGTACCCAATGACATATCATTCTTCTTCTTATTGTGTCATCCCCTAGCGGAGGTCGGCCACCATCAAGGCGATCTTAGATTTGTCGTCTGCTACCCGGTTCAGTGGAGGTGCACTGGTACCAATCGCGGAGGTTTTTAAGCCACGAAATACGGCGCCGTCCTCTGCTACGCTTACCATTGATCTTTCCTTGAATAACATGTTGGGTAATGCTGTACTTTTGTCCTCTCATACCATTGGATGTCCCAATAAAATGAGCCTTCAAAAGGGGGCATATTCTATATAGGTAGTTTTTTATGTTTAAGTAAAAACAATAAAGATATTTTTCTAAAATAAATTGATCAGTCAAATGTAGCAAATTGTAGGTTTGGTTATAAACTAATTTCGAAGTGAATCTAATTCTAAATAATTACAAGATAAAAAGAACTTTTTATATACCACGTTTTTAAATTTTCTGTTGAATCATATAAACTCGACAATTCTATGTATTAATAAATACTTTTTTTGTACTTGATAGAAATACTGACTAAATATAGAATACTGAAATGTCATTTTGACATTTTATATTGATTTCCATAGTAACGCACGTATATATTAATAATTTTGTTGCTACGACCCCCTTAGCAACCAATAATAGTGTTTTACTTTTTACGATTTTTTTCCGAAACATACAAAATAGAATTAACTGAAAATGAATTCAATTTTACTTAAAGATGGCTAAAAGTATTAAAAGAATGAATTGGCATCATGTTCTGATATATTCTAAAATTTTGAAATGTCTAGCTAGTCGGGAAGTTAGTTAAAAATCGATTGCAAGATTTGTACTCGACAAACAACCACCGGACAAACAAGAATACGAGCTAATAAAAACGTTGTAAAAAATAATGGAGAGTGTGGGATTTTTCTATAATAGTAGGTACCATACGATAATATGGTCGAGATGAGAAGTCGTGTTCTGATATATTCTAAAAGTTTCAACTAGTCGGGGAGTTAGTTAAAAATCTTCAATCGTCCAATACAAATTTTGGACAAACAAGAAAAAATTTGTACTGGACAAACAAGAATACGAGCTAATAAAGACGTGGTATAAATGGTAATATTATTATGATACGATATTATGATACGATATTATGATGGTAATATTATTATGATACTTATTATAGTATATATGAAAAAAAAGATGACCGCTTTCATTTCTTCAATATTTCGCTCTAGAGTCTAGACTATGCCTATGCGAGAAAGTGTCTCAAATCCCAGCGATTTTTTTTGCGTTGCATTCATTGCAAATGTAAAATTTCAATTTGTTGTATTTAATTTCAAGTTTCATAATTTGGTCACAGTAACCCTACACTACCCCCCTTAATTCTTACAATATTGCACACACTATTCCATATTCTGTGATATCTATTTTCGATGTGAATTGTAATGGACCCGTGTTAAATCAACATAAATTCAATTCAAATCACATAAATAATACTAAAATATTCGCATAATAACAATCAAGAATTCTATGTTAAATCATTAATCGAAAACCTTGTAAGGCCATTTGAGTGATGATTGCAAATTTACTGACTGACAAAGGTTGAGGCCATTCCGAATTTTTGAGAACATATTATCGTGATT
This sequence comes from Rhyacophila brunnea, assembly GCF_057557595.1. Taxonomy (NCBI): domain Eukaryota; kingdom Metazoa; phylum Arthropoda; class Insecta; order Trichoptera; family Rhyacophilidae; genus Rhyacophila; species Rhyacophila brunnea. The sequence continues at coordinate 11,498,727 of NW_028232893.1, read as the reverse complement.
TATAATGATGGCATGAATGACAAAATCCATGAAAAATTGCAATTAAAATAAAATGCATAACGATTGGAGAATTTGTCAGATGAAAGTCAGTTTACTTTAGACACATTTCGGTGTCTATAGAGAAAATTCAATAATAATATTTTATCGTTTGACATGACTTTATTAGTTATCTTAGTTATCTGTTTGAGGAAAAATATCAAGCTTTCATAATTCTCATTCATTATTTTGTTTTATTGAGTCAATGTTTGCTATGTAAAAAAACTATAATTTTATTCAAAATACCTTCACGTGACAGTGGCGAGGGGTGGAGGTAGGCTGTTAAGATTCGACATACATAGTACACACTAAACTTTGTCAGTCATAATTATTTGTTTACACTGAACTAAGAATACAATTTTCAGATGGTGCTGGTTAGTTTTTAAAATTAAATTATGTCAGGGACGTTCAGGGTATTCAATTCAATTTCAATTCAATTTATTTATTTTTAACATATTGTGGACATTACAAATTATAAGTTTAAGACGTCCACAACATGACATTTAGAAACAAAGAAATATAAAACAGTATTACAGAAAAAAAGAGATAGATAGTAAGATATTAAACAGTAGAAATGTGATTACAAAAATATATAAATTAGATAAGTAAAGGAAGTAGACCCATGAGTTACGCAGACCCTATTTTAAAAATTTATAAAACAACGTCCACCTATACTCATCCTCACGTAGGTGGAATGTATCAACACCCGAAGCGATTTCGTTGAACATAGTTATCGCCCTCCCAATTGGCATTACCAGTAACAGGTTGGTTCTGCACCTTGGGAGAATAAACAACTAATGCTCTCTATTTCTTTAGTTAGTCATCAGGGACAAAGAGGTCAACACTGCCCAGAATGGACCTAATAGGTTGAGCAAGTGGCTGCCATCCATGTCTAGTAAAAACAAAATCTGTTAATACAGACCTCCACTCCCATATAATTATTACGATCGGACATGGTCGAAAAAAAACCAAATCATAATATTTTAGGTATAATATGGGTGATCCGACAAAAATATTGCACACCTTTTCAATCGTATATATTTGTTTTTATTGAATTAAGAATACATATTATTACAGATAGTGTTGGTTAGTTTTTTTAAATTCATTAATCCCTGAAGAAACCAAACCATAATCGATAAAAAATATTTTTCCATCTACAAAATATCCAAATGTATGTATGGTTTAATGGCATAATTTTAGATATTTAATAGATAAACGAATATCTATATAATTATCTACTATATCTTGGATTAGGCGTGGTTTAATTGAATTTAAAAAACTAACGAACACTATTTTCACATTGTAGTCTTAGTTCAATGAAAACAAATACTTTTGACTGGCAAAGTTTAGTGTTCACTATTTATGTCGTGTCTTAACAGCCTACCTCCACCCTTCGCCGCTGTCACGTGATGTATTTGAGCAATGGTATTGTTTCATGTTTCATTTATTAATCAACACAGAAAGCTCAAATTCAAATGATGGGTTTCTTCTTATTATTGTGCCATCCCCTAGCGAAGGTCGGCCACCATCAAGGCGATCTTATCTTTATCGTCTGCTACCCGGAACAGTTCAGTGAAGCTGCACTCGTACCAATCACGGAGGTTCTTATGCCACGAAATGCGGCGCCGTCCTCTGCTACGCTTCCCATTGATCTTTCCTTGAATGACAAGTTGGGGAATGCTGTATATTTGTCCTCTCATAATGTGGCCGAAGTACTGTAGTTTCCTGGTTTTTATACTACGTAGAACTTCTCGGTCCTTCCCCATTCGATTGAGGACTTCAACATTTGTCATCCGGTCAGTCCAAGGAATTTTGAGGATGCGTCTATACCAATGACATATTAAATGGACAACTCGCTTCATACCGGCGCGCACGAGAAATTGTGCATGAAAGTTATTCACAGATGTATAGGTAGATGTCACGTAACCATATGACGTATCCATTTCCATTATGCGATACAAACTTCGAGAATTTATAGTAATATAACCTTTATTGTAATGGCGTATTAGTGTCATGACTCATTGCGTTAGAACAGATTCTCGGTTACTTACGACTTCTCGGAGATTAGACGCAAGTGAGCCCAGCGCATCACAGGCGACTGTCCAATGGTTTCTGTCATTCAATTGCATTGAATAAACATTATCTTAAAATGGCATTTTATAAACAATAAATAATACTAACACATGAAAAGTGATATCCCACCTTTCTTGGAGTTTTTAGTAGATTTTTTTTACAATTTTTAACTAGGCACATTGGCATTTTGTAACACAATAATAACGGTAGAGTCGAAACCTGACAGTCAGAAATTTTGTATGGGCAGACCCAGCGGTGTCGCCAGACCGCTTGCAAGCAGAATGTTCATTTGGGCGTAGGATACCGATATTAAAATATGAATTTCGCCATCCGGCAGACCCGACACAAAGTGAGTGTCATTTTATTTTCTAGATGCCTCGTCCATATTAATGTCATTGGTCTATACAGCCACATCCTGAAAGCTTCAAGTCTCCGTGACATCTCTTGGATGGGTTCTTAATCTTCCTATATTGTACCTACCCACGTCCAAAAATTAAATTTAATTAATTTTCTCTAAATTTTAGGATAAAATTTGACGACGTCTGAATCATAGATGGTTTTACGTATATCATGATAGAGATTAAGCAATAAAATATATTAGTTTTTTGCACTACCTCCAAATTACTTTTATATATCCAGTACGGAAAATGTCTTTCATAGCCGTTTCCTTTCGATATATGTATATAAAAAACCAGTAAGGTCCATAAACCATTTTATTTAATTTTTATTATTCTACTGGCCTTCCACCAAGGATTGAAAGAAAACAATTGTAATTGGGTTATCAATAATATTATTTATTATTATACATATATATCTGGGGTCAAAAACTTATGAATTGTCCATGTAAAATATATCAATAGGCAATTTTATACTAAGTTTCTCATCGACAATACAATGATAAATAATTTATTATCAATATTATCATATTTCAACATATACTACTTACATAATGGTTATAAAAATAAATATTTAGAGTTTAGTTAGTTTAATATATATCAAGACATCATCACTGAGGATAGTGACCCAGGTGAATTGGTTTTCTTACATTCTTTTTTATATTTTGTCACGTTGTGGATACGTACCTATACGTAATTTGAGAGTAGGTAAATTCTCACCGATAGAAGAGGAAGCAAGATCGATTCTCTTTCACACAAACCCCCACCCTGCGGCCGGAGCTGATACCTACTTGTACTTTGGCGGACAGGAGGGTTGCACTTTTATCGATCTCGTTCACTTTTTACCCTGACTTCTCAACTGGATGTCGAAGTCGGATACCACGAAGGAAATACTCAAAAAGGCCTTCGACCCCAGGTCTCTTGGAGTACAAATTACGGGTATCCGTAACATAAGGAACGGAGGTGTCATTGTTCACCCCCGTTCTGAAGTCGAGGCCAAGGCTCTCATGAAAGCCCTGGAGACCTCGGAGGCTGCCCTGCGAGCCGAACTCGCCGGGAAAAAACAGCCTCGCGTCATAATTTTCAACCTTCCATCGACCCTTACTGAATCACAACTCCGGGAAGCCATATTCACCTCCACCAGGGAACAGACCGGCCTGCCAGAAAAGGCATACAAAGACATCAGACTGAGCCACAAAGCCGGGCCAAGAACCGGCAGATGCCACTTCGTCGTCTTCGCCCCGGCGGCTATCTGGTCTGCCCTAATTGCAGAGGACAGACTCTACATGGGGTGGGAATCCTTCCCCCTTAGGGATTACGTTGGGGTAGTTAAGTGCAATATTTGCCACCTTTTTGGTCACATGGCCAAAGGATGTACGAGCAAAACTCCAACGTGCAGCCACTGTGCCATAACCGGCCATGACCGCGAGGACTGCCCCAACAAAGGAAACCCCCCCAAATGCGTAGCCTGTCACAAGCACAAGCAGCCGTCGGACCACTCCACCGGCAGTCTTGACTGCCCAGCAAGGCTCCACGCTGAACTGCGTGAGAGGGCCATGGTGGACTACACTGCCACGCGATGATCTCCTTCGCTCAGTTGAACGTCAACCTGAGCGACGCCGGCTCGGCGGAGTTAATTGAGACTATGCGGGCCAAAGGCCTGTCTCTGGCGCTGGTACAGGAGCCGTACCACTGGGCCACTGAAAAGGGCCCAAAAGCCACTAAAAGGGGACTCGGGTGTGCGGGTCTTGTCGTCAGCGCCAGGGGTGCTGAGCCGAAGGCCTGCGTTTTCGCTCTTGACCCTCGCCTTGGCGTGCTGTCGCTCTCGCACCTGTCAACTGAGTTAGTCGCGTGTGCAGACATAAGCTTTCCCGGAGGAGGCAGCGTGGTGGTTATCTCCGCCTACTTCAGCTTTAAGAGTACAAAGGAACACGTGGCATCAGTGCTCGACGGCATCCTACGCGCAGTTGGTGGCAGGGATGTCATCATCTGTGCGGATGCGAACGCGCAATCCCCCCTCTGGGCGCCCGTGGATACCCCCCTGTGCGACGCGGACGTCATCGAGGAGTTGGTTCACCAGCACAACCTGGTCGTCCTCAACGACCCTAATAGCGTGCCGACTTTTGTGTCGCACGCAAACTCCGGAAGTACCCACATCGACATCACCCTGGCCACTGAGTCCGTCGCGAGACGTATCAGCGGCTGGAGAGTCCATGAGAGCGCTTCCATGAGTGATCACCGGTTGATCACTTTTGAGCTGGCCCCTGACTCCTCGCACGATGGCGGCTCTGACGTTTCCCCAACCCCTCCCGCGCGATTTAGAACGCGCGACGGGAATTGGGAAAAGTTTGAAGAGGCGCTTTCCAAAAAGCTTGACAGGACATCCAGAACCCGATTTCCGGACCTACACTCGGCCGCCTCACGACTGACTGCAGACATCACCGGATCAGCCGAAGCTTCACTCGGACGCTGCAAGCCCAAACCACCAAGCCAGTCGCCGTGGTGGACGCAGCATGTTTCTCGCCTGCGTGATCTTTTCAGAAAAGCGCGTAAGGCCCATCAACGTGCACGCCTGCGCAAGCAACCACCTGCCTCCATCGATCCCCTTGCAACCATGGCCAAATCCACTCGAACGGAATACAAGAAAGCGATCACTCAAGCCAAGAAAGACTACTGGCGTAATTTCGTCACCATTGAGGGAGGTTCGGACCCCTGGGGTCCTCCATATCGCGCACTGAGGCTGGGACTCAGACCGACGAGCCTCTTGTGCGGCATCGAGAAACCGGGTGGCGGATTCACCAGTACCGAGTCTGAAACGGCTGCGGTCCTACTCGAGGCCCTCATCCCCCTGGATGATGAATCCAGGGACGATGACGCCATGAGGATGGCCCGCTTTGAGGCTTCTCTTCCCATCGACACGGATCACTCATCGTTGCCTTCCGAACAGGAGATCAACCACATCGTGCGTTCGTTGATTGCTGGCAAGGCCCCGGGCCCGGACTGCATTGACAATTTACTTGTCAAACGCACATGGGCCATCGCCGCGCCAGAGATTACAGCCCTCTTCAGTGACTGCATCAGAAGCGGCACGTTCCCCGACTGCTGGAAGAGGGGCTTACTTAAGGTAATCCCCAAAACTGGCAGCCGAGAACCGTCTAGCCCCAAAGCCTACCGCCCTCTAACACTTCTGCCCGCTCTGGGCAAAGTGCTGGAGAAGCTACTGTGCCACAGGATTGAAGCCCACCTGGAGACACACTCGCCGCTTTCCGATAAGCAATTTGGATTCAGAAGAGGCAAATCAACAGTCGACGCCATTAGGAACGTGATTGCCATTGCTGAAAATTCTCGCCGTAAATACGTCCTAGGAGTTTTCCTGGACATTGCAGGTGCGTTTGATAGTGCGTCCTGGCCTCTTATACTTCGAAAGCTCCGGCTGAAGAGACTACCAGGAAATTTGTTCGCGTCAATTCAAAGTTATTTCACGAATAGATCGATCGAGTTTCGTGTTGGATCAACAACAATAGAGAGGAAAACCAGCATGGGATGTCCCCAGGGCTCAGTCCTCGGGCCCCTTCTCTGGAACGTACTCTTCGACGATCTCCTTAGAATTCCGCTTCCAACCGACTGTACTGTCATTGCCTACGCAGACGATGCGCTGCTGCTGGTCGAGGCCGACAGCAGGGCGAAGATTGAGAGCACCGTTGGCGAAGCTTTAGCATCAATTGAGGCTTGGGGTAGATTAACTAGACTATCATTCGCACCTTCCAAGACAGAAGCCATTGTCCTTAAAGGACCGAGACGACTTAGCTGTTCGAGACTACCCACAGTCCGATTCGGTGACACGAGAGTGAAAGTGTCGAAGATCGTCACCTATCTAGGCGTCAAAATGGACACAATGTTAAATTTCCTACACCATGCCGAAACCCAAGTCCACAAGGCTGGGGTGGCCTTCCAGAGGATCGGCCGCATGGCTGGTGAAGGATGGGGCTTAAAAGTAAGGGCGCTCAAGATCGCCTACGGCGCCATTTTTATGGGAATAGCGGCTTATGGCGCCAGTGCCTGGTGCCCGCGCATTCCCAAGAGTGTCAAACTTAGAATCTCTCTTTTAAGAGGACAGCGCAGCGCGCTCCTGTCCATTACCAAGGCCTACCGTACGACATCAACCGACGCGCTCCCGGTCCTGGCCGGTATTCTCCCACTTGACCTGCACATTCAGGTCAGCGGCGCTTCAGTGTTGCTCCTCAAAGGTGAGGAGGCCGACGTTGGTGATTTTCATCTCGCCCCCCCCCCTCGACGAGCCGGCGAGGGATTAGCACTACTGAAGCGCAAAATTAGACTCATGTCGCTAGATGCGGCCATTAAGACCTGGCAGCGAAAGTGGGACGAATCCACCAAGGGCCGGCACACATACAGCTTTTTTCCAGACATTCAGTGGCGAATGGAGATAACCAAGTATTTGACTCCAGACCATTACACCAGTCAATTTGTGACTGGTCATGGTGGTTTCGCTGGCAGGCTCTTTGAGCTTGGACTTGTAAGCCATCCGACATGTCCATGCGGATGGGAGGTACAGGATGCCAATCACATCCTATGGGAGTGTCTGAGTATGTGCTCCGAACGGGAGGAAATGCTCAGGTCGGTCCAACCAGCTGTTGGACCCATCGGCCCGTCCGACCTGGTTGCTACTAAGGCCAACTATCTTGCATTCAAAAAATTTGCGGCGTCTTACTACGGGCGTGAAGATCTCTTCACATAAATTTTGCTGCCTGTATGATTAGCTTCGTTCTTTGTTATATTAAAATAGTAGCTTCTTTTTCTTTAAAGTAAATTCCATGTGCTTTTTCTCTCCCTGGCACTTTGCATTAGAGTAAACTCAGTAAACTCAGTCAGAGCTCACTTTGAGCGTAGCAACCTAAGTCTTGGGCATCTTCTCCCAGGACACTCCCAGGCCAATTTTTAGATGCTTCACATCACCAATTGATGGGTCCCGTGATACTCTCGATTAAGACCGAGGGTGGTACGGGGCGGGTTTTGGTGGAGGGAATTTAACTTCAATGGATGGATCTTTCAACTTAACCTACTTTTTGTACATGGCCGGACGGACGCCGGCCACATAAAAATCAGTTTTTCTTTCACTTTTATTGAACTTTTATTAACATTAATTTCTAAAATTCAGTGTCTACAATTTGAAGGGATGCAGAGCAGATGAGTACCCTATTATTTTTATTTATAATGTTTTTTTGTAGAATAGCATGTCTTCGCATAAAAAAGATCACCGAGTCTCCTTAATTTCAATTGTTATACTTGTCAAAATAAATTTAATGTTTTTTTGCCTATAATAAACAACTATTGTTATCTCTAAATCTAGTGTTTTCTGTATTTACATGGTATTTAATTATGTACACACTTAGACAGCACTTGGCGCCCTTTTTATCAATTCAATTTTATCACACACTTATAAGTCTCTTTTATACATAGTTTTCTCAGTCTATTTAAATTCCTTTTTTTACATATTTTATAGATGCTAGTTCTCTGTTAATCACATACAATTGTCAGCGCGATCTCATGGCCCTGAATAATTCAATTATCCGATTTTACTATTCACGCTTAAATCTAATCATGCTCTACCTTTAACTTGCAATTTCTACAATTTATATTTTTATTCACACATTCTCTCCTCTATTTTATTCACATATTTATAATCCATTTCATCGCAAATCACAATTTATTAAAAAAAATCGAAAATACAATTATATAAAAAATGTTAAAACTATGAATTAGTCAAAAATCTTTTAGGCGATGCTTAGAAAATTCAATAAACTAAATTTTAATAATGAATATGACCATAAAGTATATGTAATAATCAAATGGGGTCCAATTCAACAAATTATATTTACAATTGTAAGTTTATCTTAGACTTTGATTATTTTTCTTTTTAATTTATTTATTTATTTAAGAATACAACACATTGTGGACATAACAAATTTAAATTCAAGACGTACACAACATGAGATTTACATTATAAGTCAAATATTACACAGGAGAGAAGAGAATATAGAAAAAAAATATATAATAAAAATAATAATATTAATAATTACAAAATAATTTCAAGATAAAAAGAACTTTTTATATACAACGTTTTTAAATTTTCTGTTGAATCATATAAACTTGACTTGACTAGCTTAAACGATCAAAAAAAATTGTACTTACTTGAATAATACTGAAATGTCATTTTGACATGTCATATTGATTTCCATAGTAACGCACGTATATATTAATAATTTAGTTGCTAGGACCCCAGACCCTTATCAACCAATAATGGTGTCGAAATAACTTTTCATACAAAACAGAATTAACTGAAAATGAATTCAATTCTACTAAAGATGGATAAAAGTATTAAAAAAATGCTTTGGCATCGTGTGCTGATATATTCTAAAAGTTTCAAATGTCTAGCTAGTCGGGAAGTTAGTTAAAAATCGATTGCAAGATTTGTACCGGTCAAAGAACCACAGGACAAAAACCCACCGGACAAATTAATAAGAATACGAAAAACGTTGTAAAATAAAATAAAATCGAAACATACTTAAGTACAATTTAATACAGAAAAATATTTTTTTTGAAAACAAAAAACAGATAAGTATTATATTTATTAATTATTAACACAGTTGAAATTCTGAATTATTAAAAAATGCCTCAAATTGCAAGCTTCGTATTTTTCCGCTAGCCATCGCCTCAAGCCATGGCTGTCAATGTATGTCACAACTGTTTTATACATAAATATTGTGTACGTAATATACTTGTCTTTACTTTAATATATATCATTATTGATTAATTAAAACGCAAATTTTTTAGTATATACTTATTCCACTTGTTTTAATAAATAAATCTGGACTGGTTTATTTATTAAAAAAGTCGAATACGTACTAAAAAAATTTCGTTTTATTAAATTAATCAATAATACAATGCAGTTCCACCATGGATTGACAGTTAACACAATAAAAGTAATATGTCAGTCAAGTAGAGGTTAGGTACTCGAAATTTAACAAAATGCAACAAGGGATCTGACCAGGGAACTCAGAAATAATGGGAACTGAAATACACAACGGGTAAGGCGATAGCAGGTTACCGACTCGAGTAAGGATGAATCCGGGTTAAGCCTACACACGTGTCTAGAATACGTTTAACGTCGAATACTGAAAACTGCTCTCGGTTTATGCATTTACGCCCATTTAATGTTGCTGTATTACATACACTATTGCACGTGCATAATGCGTGCTTTATTTTTGTAGGACACTCTTTCCAATCTTGGGACCCACCTCTTAGCTGTTTAGAGAAAAGAGGGCATAAATATTGGTAATGCTCAGATTCCCTAGTGGCGAGTCGTGGAACTACTTAATGCTGTCTTTTTTGTTCTAATTGAAATTTAAAAAAATATTTTTTTTAAGTGTGTTACCAATATGAATGAAAGACCGTTGAAATAAGAAACACAACTTAAATAAAAAAAAAATATTACTTAAATACCTACGCCTGCAAGATTTTTTTACAAAGTTATTTCAATGGGAATGATGTATTTGTTTCTTATTTTTCATCATTACAGTTTTAGCATCAACTTCAACTTTAGTTACTTTTAATCGCAGTGAGTTTGATATATCCAATTTATTTCGGTATTTAGTTTTAATGTTAACCATAGCCGAAAATCCGACCTCACATAGATATGAGGTAGTAAAGAGGAGGAGGACTTTCATAGCTTCATCGAACAGGCAAGGATAATTATCAGCAACTGAGAGCCAGAATTTCGTTAACTGTTTACGATTGAAACTATTTTTCAGTGACGTATCTTCTGATAAATTAATGAGTTCTTCACTTGCTTTTGTTGACATACTAGTTGGTAAGTCGTCTTGAAATAGGTTACAAATCCAACGCAACGAATCAAACTTTTTCATCTCTTCCCCGTGCAGTGTATAGTGCATTGGCAATTCAAATTATTATTATTTTATCACAATATTTTCCGTAACTTAAGTTTATTTCAATTTGTATGAATTATAAATAGCTGAATGAAATATCAAATTTATCACTACCTATTTTTTTTATTCATGTATACAGTGGCGAGGGCTCACTCAATATTCGCTCGCGACCCACTGGTGGGTCGCGACCCATAGTTTGGGAAACCATGGCCAATTGGTATTATATTTATTATCTGTTCTGTGGTTCTGACAATCGAAATAAGTTCCATGCCATAGAAAGGGATTTGGATAGCATAAGAATGAACGATACGCGATCTCGTGTCTGGGTTAAGGTCATGATTGTTAAAGAGACGTCTAATTTTATTAAGAAAGACACTCCTTAATTAATATCTCAATGTTCATTTATGCATACTGCGTTTAACATTCTACAGCTAACAGAACATTAAAACTTAAATATTAACACCATTAAACAAGCTATGGGATAATAATTTAGGGTGTAAGTGGGTCAAACATGGTCAAAATTAAAAATTTTGATCACCCTCTCGATTAATATTTAATAAAATCTTATAAACCTGATTTATTGATTTGCGATTGTACCGATAGAGGCCGTTGAATGTCTGAGACAAGTTTTATTATTTATTGTCCATTAATCAGTTTATGTTACGGCATTATTTCACTAATTAATACGAAACATGCATATATCCTGTCAATATAATATATCAATGGCGAAAACTGCCAGTTAAACGGAGGTAAACTATTATTATACACACTAATATGACTAATAGTAGGATAACAATGTATTTGACCAGTCGTCGCCAAACCGACGTATTTGTTTGCGAAATTTGTCTCATTATTATTATAATGTTTGAGACTTTCACGGTTGTTTTTTAACGTAATAGATTCTTGGGTTTGCACCGCGTGTACTTCTTCCTTCTTCCCTCGACATTTCGATGTGTAGAGGTTTTACCAAACTGTCATACGCTTGTCTATGCCCATGCTGGCGCATAGACAACCGAGAGACGGATACCCAAATGACAGGACACAAAATAACTCGCTTCCGTCAGTAGAGTTCGCCTGGACGCACCTGTCCGCAAAAGCGTTGCACGCAAGAGTATTGTACAACGTTATAATGTAAGATGTGCATACTACGAGGGTGGGTCAATAAGTCCTTAGAAAAGCCGACAGGTGGCGCGACTAGTACTGTAAGCGGTTTGTTTTCATGCAGCGGCACTACCGATTCAGTATGCTGCGAATTTTCAATCAGATTGGTCGGGTTGTTGTGTGTTTCTCGTACATTTAAAAAAAAAATTTGCTTGTGGAAAATGGAAAAATGGAAAATGGAGAAAATTGAGTTTAGAGCTGTTATTAAACATTTTAATATAAAAGGGTTAACAGCAAAGGAAATAAAAAATGAGTTGGATTTAGTTCACGGCATATCTGCTCCTTCACTTGCAACTATTTATAACTGGTTAAATGAATTTAAACGTGGTCGTACATCAATAAAGGATGAACCACGCTCAGGACGTCCTGTAGAGGTGACTACACCAGAAATGATCAATAAAATCCACGATATGGTGTTAAGTGACCGAAGATTAAAGTTGAGTGAGATAATTGAGGTTACAGGGATCTCAAAAGGTAGCATCATTTCTATTTTACATGACAAATTGGGCATGAAAAATATTTCTGCAAGATGGGTGCCGCGTTTGCTCACAGTCGACAATAAACGCAATAGGGTGGTGGCCTCTAAAGCCCTGTTGTCGCTCATGCAACGCAATCCGGATGAATTTTTTCGTCGCTTTGTGACTGTAGATGAAACATGGATACACCACTATACTCCCGAGACGAAAGAACAGTCAAAGCAGTGGATTGCGAAGACAAACCATGTCCAAAGAAGGCGAAAACCGTAAAATCAGCTGGTAAGGTTATGGCTACTGTATTTTGGGATGCACGTGAAATTATTTTCGTTGACCATTTGGAAAAATGAAAAACAATAACAGGGGATTATTATGCATCTTTATTGGACCAGCTAAAAAACGAAATTGAAGAAAAACGGCCTCATTTAAACAGGAAAAAAATCCTCTTTCATCAGGACAATGCCCGTGTTCACACATGTTTACGATCAATGGCTAAAATTGAAGAATTGAAGTTCGAATTGGTCGACCACCCACCGTATTCGCCAGATTTAGCCCCCAGTGACTTTTTCCTTTTCCCAAACTTAAAAAAATGGCTAAATGGACAACGTTTTTTTTCAAATGAAGAAGTCATCGATCGGACAAATGCTTATTTTGAGGACCTTCCGAAAACTTATTTTTCTGATGGTTTAAAAAAAATTGAGAAACGTCTAACCAAGTGTATTGAGCTCCAAGGAGATTATGTTGAGAAATAAAAAAAAAATACAAAAATAAAAACTGTTTTAATGCTTTTTTCTAAGGAATTATTGACCCACCCTCGTATATTAGCAATTAGTAATGTGTGATCGTGCGATGAATTATAAATACTACGAAACGACAATCAAGTGTTTCCTTAATGTGTCGATAATCCCTTGTTACACACACGCGTAGAAGCAACCTTCTATAGATGGATACAATTTGACTTCGAAACCAAGATACTGGGTCGGAATAAACGATATTTCTCACGATTGGTAAAGGAGGGCATCGAAATTTATAAAAACCATGAAAATATTAATGGGGATGATGGGTTACGGTTAAAAACGTCATGGCTTCCGGCACTGTCAGCTAAATCCAATATTCTATCCGGTATCTCTAGTCGTAATCATTGACACATTACTCTGACCAACGTTGCTCTTAGCTAATCGGATTCATATTCCGAATCTATTAATTACGTCCTAATATATGACTTACAGTTAAAGGGAACACACAAAGCTGCTACACCGAGTAGAGGAAGAGGGTCGCAAATGCCACATCCTTATTAATAAGAATAAGACCCGTACTGTAGCCCCCACATCCTGAAGCCATTTTCCCAGGCCAGGTTGTTTGGCAAGCCCCATCGCTAAGGTAGGGCAGTGTAATGTTTTACACTAGTGTTCCCTAAATGGTATTCCCCAGTGGAACCCCGGTGTTACGCAAGGTAACATTAAAGGCGTTTTGTGTATTTTTAAATTATTGGGTTGTCGGCACTTGGTATTCTATTATAAAGCACTGATCACGATCCATGTTAGGTGGTAATCAAGCAACATGTGACCCTCCAATATATTTGATAAATAGCCATTTTTATTAGTCTGGAACACTAAAATAATTAAAATAAATTATTACACCTGAATTATCATCAATCATAACAATATCACATTGAATTGCACAACACATCCACATATTTGTAAATGTTAATATTCTTCAAGTAAAATAGTTCCGAATGTAACTTTTTTTTTATATTAGAGCAAATTTGTGATGTGCGTTTATCTCACTTAACTGGTCGATCTACCACGCCGGGCCCCCTTTAAGCACTGGCTCCAGGCTAGAGCCCTGTCACCCCTCCCCCCTGGCTAAGTAACTAAAATACTGAAGTTGTAACAACCCTATTTGTGTATTTATTCTAAAGAATATTTATCATTTTAATGTAAAAATATTCACGATAAACTCGAGAAACATGTTGATTTGGTAAGTATGCACAAATATTTATCATTCTGTGCCTTCATATCATATTTTAAGGCTATACCTCAGTTGAGGCATGGTCTAAAAATATCGTGGCTAGGCGATGCGCGGATTGTGCAAATGACGCGTGCCGAACGAAATATAATTTGTCATATAAATCCAACATGCGTCCATTTAATGTTCTGTTTGTTCTATTAGTAACAATAATAATATATATTGATTTACATGTTTTCTTTTTCAAGTAAATGGGTAACATTTTTAGTCATCTTTACACAATTTAAGAATTAATACCCCCGTCGCCATCACGAAACAAATTGACGTGTCCACACCTTGACGTTCGCTCTCCGATTGTCAGCGAGTCCAAAATTTCGTCGCACCCATAGTTGAAAATTATTTGCCGTTTCACTGAAGTATCGTCTTAAGGGGGGACATGCTCGTCGAAGGTCAAAATTGAGTTTTTATTGTATTTTCAAACCATGATCCTGGACACTCCTTAAACGTTATAGATAATCTATTTATATAATTTTGAAGCCTTATTATCCTTTATAGTTATTTTAAACATTTGATGACTGCAAAAAGTATTTTTGTTACATAAAATAGTATTCTTTTAAACCATGTTCAAACACGCGTGTCAATATCATTTTACTACCTACTTCAATTATAGTTTGTCAATTTATGGCTACGGCCGTATGTTGTAGCTTAACCACTGGGGAATAACAAAAGAAATGGCGTATTTCAAAAAAACACTACCATATTCTTAGGTCAATAATTATTATAAAGCAATCATTATTCATAAGATGTTTATCACACTTGAATGGTCAAAGACATAGCTTATAATAAGTATCTTTAGAATCATCTTCAAATCTGTTAATCTTGCCGATTTTTTGAAAAATAAAATGCCTAATTCTTGTCAAATTTGGGATCACAGAGATTATCAATATAATTTTTTATCGTGAATATTTTACAAAAATTATCTCGTAATAAATTATACTAATAGTTTCATAAATGCGTTTAAAAATTAATAAAAGTAAAAAATCTTAACACCACTGCACAGTTATGTACCGAAATATGACTATATTCTAAAACATTAGAGCGAGAGGTTTAAAAGAATACTATTTTATGTAACAAAAATACTTTATGCAGTCATCAAATGTTTAAAATAACTATAAAGGATAATAAGGCTTCAAAATTATATAAATAGATTATCTACAACGTTTAAGGAGTGTCCAGGATCATGGTTTGAAAATACAATAAAAACTCAATTTTGGCCTACGACGAGCACGTGGGCCGTTAAGGGATTTATTTTATTCCAAAATTAGCCGGACTACAAGTGAAAAAATGGTTGGCAGTGATAAGGTTTTAACTAAATTATTTACACACAATCCCCATTCATAAAATAAATACTGATACTAAACACTGAAAGTGGGGTCCTGTGATACACCTGATTAAATCCGGGTGTGGTAAGGTGGGGCGGCCATTAACTTCAATGTCGCCCTTTACCAAATAATAAATGCACAGGTCAGAATATTATTAAACATCCAAACATAGCAAGGTCAACAGCCTTATTAAAGATTAAGCAATCATTATTTTTATATTAATTAAAAATGCAATAAAATAATATTGCACCTCGCAGTTAATGAACACATTGAAACGTATTCTTAATCCACAATGGACTATGCGGTTAGTAGATTGAACATATTTTTAAAGCAGTTCGAACAACACATTTAGGAACCGACATTTCATGGGCACCATGGTAATATATTTTTTCACGCTTGTAAAACTATCCAAAAACATATTACTTTCGTATTATCGATAAAGACAGCCTGTAGATATTTTATATTACTCCAATGTATTCTAACATATCACTTAACATCCATACATAAATATATCACTCTATGTATTCAGGCAGTTAATTATTACAATAAGTTAACCGTCTGAACTGTCAAAAAGTGTTATTTTTAACAGCCCCTCTCTTGGCTGTGTTAACTTTTAGAGCGAGATAAAGTAAGTCAATTTTACATATTGAGAATTGAGATACAAAATCCGCCTGCTTTGAAATATAATTACATCATGGCCGCCGTCTTAATTTATAATTCCCCGCGAGCTGTAAAATATCGAGTGGCTAGTGGCAGCTAGTAGTAACATAATATTTGTTTTACTGCAATTACATTTGTGCTGCAATCGCAATGACATAACACATAACTAATAAAGCTGTAGATTATGTTGATACGTCTGACGTTTCAATACAAAATTCTTGCGTTCGGTTGTATCCGCCAGCACGAACATACCCGAATTTGATCGACATGTCTACCAACCTAAATTTTATTACGAAGTTACCAATAATTATTGTAGATAACCGACGATAACCGCCCTGCGTATAAATGCCTTCGGTGTTAATTTGGACCAATGAAAATAACAAAAACGTGCTTAAGTGCTAACTTCTAAGAATATCTGCTAATGCCATTTGATAACTTTTCTCTAGACGTTTACTATGCACTAATACACAGTGTTTCCCAACCGTCGGTCCGCAAATAGTCGTCCCCCATTAATGATAATAAGGTCATTCTCGAGTCACTGCTGAATAAAGGCCTCCTTAACGGTCTCCACTGCTCTCAATCCTTAATCTTTAGTTGTCACGTACCTAATTCCATTAAAATTTACGTCATCCATCGAGCGGGCTATTTATTGGTTATCTTTTAGACTTAGAATTCTCAACCCTTTACCCGCGAGCATTTTTGTGTAGAGGGTTGGAGCAGAGATCGTAGCATGAACACAGGGCAGTGGAGCAATGGGGTTTTACCCCAAGTACCGAAAATTTGTAGTGTTGCACTGCTCCGGATGTTTTTTTATCATTAATAAATTTTCGTCCTAAAATGCAATGAAAATATTATAATTGACACTTTGCAAACTGGAAGTATTTAAAATACGGCAACACTGCCGAGTGATAAATAACCTGACTTTTTTGACAGAAGAGGTAAATAATGAAAGACGATTTGCTTTCAGTATTTTTTGGTTTATAATGAAAATGTTGTTTAATAGAATTAATAATGAAAATGACGATTATTTTAAAACTATTTATTTTTTAACATTGTAAATAATAATATATATAAAAACTCTTTATCCAGAACGGAGCAGACCCTGAAGGGAAGCTGGAGCAAGTATTAGCGGAGCAACTCAAAAAAGGGTCCGCTCCAACCTTCTGTTCTTGTGTGTGCTCACTGGCACATTTGTGCATTTAATATTTTTTCTTTAAACAAAAATATGAGATTTCAAATCGATTAATAAAAATAATTGCGATACCTAATTGAACTTATGTAATGGTTGATTGGATATATTAAATGTATCTTCGTCGTGTCATTGAAGAAACATTGCAAGCAATTAACATAATAATATAATCGAAAAACAGATTGCAACTCAGTAATTCGAATCTAAATGACTGCTTAAGAATAGAAATATGCACATACATTCCTTAATATAAAAAATTGTTTTACGAAATCCTATACTAAAGATCCTACTAGTGAAATTGTTATTTTTTTTGCATATTATGACGTAGGTATCAATAATATGATAAGAGACATAATTACATATTTCTAATTATCTGTTTCATTATATTTCGTGGGGTTACTGTCAAAACTTAGTAAGTTTCGAAATCATGTTATGGAGTGATTGTGATTTGAAGTTTGACATGCCCTTTAAAATCAGGCATAATTCTAATTTCTTTGTGTTTTATATGGGGTCTAGGACGATTCGGCTCCGGGACAACTGCAGGCCTATGTTATAAGTGGTGATATGAAGTCACCCGACGATATGACGTAATTGTGACGTAAGCCAATACACGCTCGAGGCAAGCTGCCCAACGCACACTGCTTACCATAGACATTATTATGCTGAAACACCTATTTGTGTATGGGGACAATGGATAACGCCAGTATTTTAGTAGCGTTATATTCTCGAATGCTATTATCACTCCGGTAGTACGTCACAATGATGTCATATGACGTCATGTCGACCGGGCGACTTTATACTAGCAAGTTCTAACATAAGGCCCCTGGCCGCGAACCAATCGAATGAAATTCTAAAATAAATAGACGTTCGTGAATTATAGGTAAGTATCTACTTTAAAAAATATATATTTAATACTTTTTAATCAACAATTTCTTTTATTCAACGAATAATTAACAAGATTTAACAATGTAACATTCTAATTATTGATCATACATAATTTTGAAAAACACTTCTGAGAAAATATATTATAAACCAATAGAAAAAATCGGTACAGTTCGCTTATGAGGAATACAGCGGAAAACACATTTTGAAAATACCCGATATACTGGATTATTTGTTAGTATGGGTTAGTTTAGGTTAGGTTAGGTTGGGTTTGGTTAGGTTAAACTAACAAATAATCCAGTATATCGGCTTATTTCAAAATGTGTTTGCCGCTGTATGCCTCATAACCGAACTGTACCAAAAAATCTTTTTGAAAAGAGTAAGACACCCGGCAAGAATCGAACCTGCATTTCTTGGGTTTACGCCCCGTGCGCATTGTCCACTATGTCCTTATGGTGGAGCGAGTTCAAAAGAAATTTTTGAGACTCTTTTATTTGAGGTTATATGGATACTATCCGTGGCTTTATCCAACTGACTTTCTCTTAGGTATGCTTACATACTGTAGTTTAAGTGCTAGAAGATATCAATATTTGGCCACGTATATTTTTCGACTAATACGTGGTGTGAATGAGAACTCTGCCATTCTTGGTAATATTGACTTGTGTGTCCCTGATAACTATCTTAGAAATCGGGAGCATCAGTTGTTTGTTCTCCCGAGGAGCAGAACTAACCTGCCATTGGTGATGCCAATTGGGAGGGCAATAACTCTGTTCAACCAAATTGCTTCGGATGTTGAATATTTCATCTACGTGAGAATGAGTATAGGTGGACGTTATTTTATAAATTCTTAAAATAGGGTCTGCTTAACTCATCCGGTGTACGTCCTTGTACCTATATACTTCATATTTTTTGTATTTACACATTTATACTGTAGAATAACTTAATATTGCATAATTACAGTATTACATAATACTGTTTTAATAATATTTCTTTGTTTCTACATGTCATGCTGTGAACGTCTTAAACTTATAATTTGTAATGTCCACAATATGTAAAATAAATTAAAATTGAAATTGAAATTGAAAATTGAAGGTGACATACTAATTAAGACAAATTTTAACTATTGGCCCTTAATACCTGCTCGTCAGCGCTCTTCCAAATCAAGCTACTATTGGCAATCGGTTTTTGTTTATTAAATCAAATAGACTTGGTATTTCGGTATTTTTACCCATAATGTTGTTTAAATTTTATTTCTTTATTATTGAGTATTCGCGATTGCCCCAGATAGATGCATACATATTAAAAACCGTCTTATAAAATATTTGTAGATACCGGATATGTCGACAACAATCAAAGTTCTTATTTCAAATTTCGTTGATATCGGCGACCATAATATTGTGTAATTTGAATGAAAGTAAGTACAGCAGTAGCACAGATGGCGGTGTCCGTTGGATTAAGATTTAACCCTATGTTCATTCAGTAATTTTTACTCACAATCCTACAGCCAGTCAGTCTAGTCCAGGGGTCGGCAGTTTTTCAAGTGAGAAGAGCCAAATTGTCAAGTAAACAGGATAACAAAGGTACCAGAGAGCCGCATATATGTAATATACATACTATGTATATGGATATGGATTTTAGGGCAAAAAAGTTCAAGATTTTTTATTAAAAACATCATAGAACGGCGTCCATGCATCGCTTTTGATAACTTTACCATATCTGGCAAATAGCTAATTTTTTAATTGAATACATCGATACCTCAGTTCAATAGGGGATCAACTCAAAAATCTTTGTTCCAAGATAATGGCGTTTGAATTTTTTTGCAGAAATTCTCATTTTAATTTTAAAGCCTTGATTTTGACGAAAGTGTATGTTTTTTATATTTAGTTTAGTGTAATTCAGCAATGCACAATGAAATTGTACAGTTTAATAAGGAATTAACCAATAAATTTCAGTACAAAACGGAATTACTGATAATCTCAGAAAGGGTTATTCGATTTTATGACACATTGAAGAAATTTTTGACTCTTTTTTTTGCCGAATTATAAAGAGAAAACTTTTCTGCATCGAATGGCATTATTAACTCAAAACCTTTAAATTTTGAGTTGTTCCCCTATTGAACTGAGGTATCGACATGATTGTAAATTTTCATCCGTTATTCTGCTTTTAAGTTTATTTTTTATTTGATTCATAGATGAGAATGTATGTTCGCATATATATTATGTAGGGCCAAAGATTATGAGAATACCGAAAACTAGTTTTTTAACGCGTCATATATTTCAGGCAGTTGTTTTATAGCTGTCCACTTATTATGAGAAATCAAATTGGATTTCTCTCTTTCGAGTTCTTCCAAGCGGCTGGTCAGATATGCGAATTTGTTGCTCCACAGTTCCTTGCTTTTAAAATCTATTAACTGCATCTGGAGTGAACCAGCATTACTGTGTGGAACGATGTCAAGTTAAGTTCATTGAGATTTATTTTGAGAGGACTGGTGAAAACGTTCACCAACACTGTTCTTCATTGTTCTCTATCTCATAAACTCATAAATTATAAGGCTGCTTGAGAGGAGGTGAAATTGGAGTTTGTGTCTGAAGAGCCGCAAACTTATATGCAAAGAGCCGCATTCGACTCGCAAGCCGCTTATGCCGACCACTGGCCTAGTCTGATTAGCTCTGACCCTTTTGATCATATAGGCCCTATATTTTAAAACTAAGCGACTTACAATATCGAAACTTGTTTGTAGTGTTAAGTGTGGTCAAATTCGATACCTACCTGAACTGAGCTAATTCTTTGGTAAGTTCATCTAGTTATTTGAACGAGCGAGTCAATCTATTTTCGTAGTAGTAAGTTTTCTCTGTTATTATAGGAAGTGTTTCTATTTTCTAAATAAACCGTCTTATACGATTAAAATATGCAGATATTATTTTTTTTAAATATTACATGCAAATACAATTAGTGGCACACCCTGGGTATGACTTGAAAATTAACAATAATTTTTCAAAAAATCTGTTTCAGCTACCATGTCATTTTTTTTTTAATAATAAAAACTATAGTGTTTTAATTTATTGATCATATTAAATAATAAAAGAATAACCTTTATAATGAATTTTATTAATGATATACATGTAGAACATGCTTCATTTATATTTTATAGTTAAGTGGTTTATGTTTTATTCCGTGCCGTGAGGTCATCTTAAATATTATAATAAATAATATATAGGTACTAAGATATTTTATTTACTTACAGAAGTTATAAATTTAAATCTTTTCTTTCAACAAATCTACACCTGATAATTTTAGGTGAATAAAATAAAATTATTGTATCATTCACACTTCTATTTGGGTATTTCCCCATATAGTCACATGCAACGTTTTAGACATTATGAGGAAAGCACCAGATTTACATAATTTCTTCAGCCATCGTCGACGATCAGGAGGTGGTGCCAACTAAAATTTCTTCACAAAATTCGAATCAACTTGTCTGTCCCAGATAAATTACCAGACTAGTTCCACATTGTGGCAGATAAACACAATTTTACTGAAGTGGATCTATGAGTTTGAAGAGTGCCAAGATTGTTTTTTCTAACAACCAAACACGTAGAGAAAAGTACGATGCTTGCAAATTGAATATTTTTTTGATAATTTACATTTTAACGTGTTTTAATTAATAAATATGTATCTAAAATCATTAAAATTAAAGTTAAAGATAATTTTACAATTAAAAAAACGTTTCGAAATGTGAATTCGTTAAAGGATGCCATGTAAGTAAGTGTTAAATTATTATTTTATGGTGATGTTTATTATCAAAAAATATTTTATTAAGTTTTTTTCTAATATACAAATATATTGTTGACTAAGTAATTCATAGTTTCAGTGTTTTCCTATTTATTTTAAAGAAATATATTTTTTTACAAAAATAAGTAGGTACTTGTCTATAATATTAATTAATATATAAGATTATACTGTCATTCCATTTTAGTGTTGTTGGATACGTAATTATTAGGTAAAAAACAATACTTACTAGCTTCATATTTTCCCATTAGGTGCCTCTGGTAGGCAGAGTATACACCTTAAATGCGACATTTACACTATGAGGTTATAATTGTTTTTATCTTTTTATTTCATTATAAATAGCACAAAGTTTCAGATAAAACAGAGAATTGTATAGATTGCTGGAATCGCGCCAATGTGCTTTACCAATAATTGACCCGGTCCTAGATGTAAAAACTACGAGTTAATTTAATCGTAATTAGATAGGACACACGTAGCCCAATTGGTAAAGCGTATTGGCGCAAACCTAGTGGATACGCTCGGTTCGAGTACCGCCGGACGTCGAGTATCGTTCTCAAATATTTTTTTCTAGTAAATAGTATATAAATAATATCTGAGTATCATTTTCAAATTATGTACGTTCAATAAAGAATGATATATTTTCTCAGAAGTGTTTTCAAAAGTATGTATATTCAATAATTAGAATGTTACATTCTTAAATCTTGTGAATTATTCGTTGAACAAAAAAAAATAGTTGATTAAAAATTATTATCAAATTCAAATAAGTTACAACAAAAAATCTTGGAGTGATCTGTGACGTCGGTTAGTAAATAAAGTAATACCTACTTTGATTTAAAATACAAAAACCGATCGCCAATGTAACTCAATTTAGAAAGCGCGTATTTGAGTATTAAAAGCCATTAGTTACAATTTGTCGTAATTAAGTATGACTGTTTTAGCATTGTTGTCAATGTGTGTAGGCGCGATCCCGAGAGATGCAGGTTCGATTCCTGCGGGATGTATAAAAAGTTTTTTTTCTATTGGATATAATATATTTTCTCAGAAGTGTTTTCAAAATTATGTGTGTTACAGAATGATACATTATCAATTTTAATAAGTTAATTATTCGTTGAATGAAAAAAATGTTTACTAAAAAATAATTTTAAAACCATTGAAATAGTCCAAAAGTCAAATTAATTACAATAATTATTAATATATTATTGTGGTGCACTGCACATTCAAAGGGATATATGAAATGAACGACAAGTATACATAGTTACCGCAAAAATATATATTATATTGTAAAAAGCTACAAAAATGCTAATTAACCTAAAATATGACCTATGTAACGAATTCCAATAAAATCAAGGCGACTTTCTAGAGTTGCAATAATATAGTCAAATAATACAATATATTCGTGCAGCATTTGCACCTACATAATATTACATAAGACGTAACCTGTTATACCAAATACGAATCATTTTCACAATATTCTTGGCATTGGATTTAGCATCATTTATATTATAAATATATCATCTTTAATCAGAAGGGCACACAAGGGGGCAGTTTTCGGATCCGGACCCCTCCTCAGAAAAATGGAAAAAATATATATGTTATGTAAATTCAATATTACTTCTTTTTATTCTTCGCCACGACTTCATGACGGATTATTTGGGTGTCGAATAGCTTATGAAAGTGTTGGCCATGACCCCTACATCCTGAAGCGGGCCCCCAGGCCATGATGTTTGGTAGACCCCCTCCCAACATATCGCTAAGGTTAACGGCAGTGTAATTTTCTACAGAAGTATTAATTCCCCAAATGGTATTCCGTGGAACTCCGGGTTCCGTGTTTTTTTTTTTAACGATTTTTGGTATTTTTAAATAAATCCACTTGAATTGTCGGCACTTGGCATCATTTTATGAAGTACTGATCGCGACGCCCATTTGTGCAACATGCGATCGTTCGCTATATTGGATAAATAGACATTTTTAATAATCAGGAAACACACAAAAATAATTATAAAATTAAAGTGAAATAGTGCCGCAGGCAACTTTTTTTACTATTAGAGCAAATTTATGTGTTGTGTTTATCTCACTTAATTGGTCGACCCGCCACGCCGGGCGGCTTCTAAGTCCATGCCCCCAGGCTAGATCCTTGTCAGCCCATCGCCTTGTGGAGGCCTATGTGTTGACCACGCTCCTCTCGTCATTGATTCTACAATGCCCACCGGAAAGAAGCCCTTTGAAACTCATACATTGGTGCAACCTTCTGAGGCAGTGGCGAGGGGCGAGGTAGGCTGTTAAGATTCCATATAAGTAGTGCCACTAAACTTTATCAGTCGCACATACTATTTTCAAAATAACCCCCCCCCCCCCCCCCCCAAGCATTTTTTCTGTGTTCGCGCCTGTCGTTAATTAGGTGCATGCAACGTACAGAAAAAAAATAGGAAAACATTTTGGGGGCGCAATAACAACATAGACCTTTTTTCATTAGAGAATAGTAAAAATTAAAAAATAGTTTGGCAGAGCATACTACTGCCATCTGTTAATAAAAGGCGAAATGTTTATTGCACAATTACAATAATATACAGCTTGCTTAGGTAACTAAATGTTATGAAATTTTGTTAATCCGTTTATTTCATTACTAATAATTGATAAAAAATTATTAAAATTAAAATTAAAGATTAATTTCATTATGATTTCACGATATTAATTAATAATAACAATGTAAATACATTTTTTGTAAAACTGTTATCCCTGCCATCTATTGCTAAAAATATAAACTATTTTTAGATTTTTCCACATAAGGTTTCTGAAAATTTTCCAACCAATAGTTTCCCGCGTTTCATAATATGTATGTTATTCATCACCCATAATTTACAAAAATTTAAACCTACTATCTTGTAAACAATGTAAATACCTATTTTAAAACAAGTGTTTTTGGAAGACACTCAAAACTAATCAATCGTCACAAAAATAAGAAATTAACAACGTGGTATAGAACGTAGTATGCTAAATATCAACAAAAGACAAAAAATAAGACACACAAAAATAATAAATATTTCAAAAGCCACAGACGCTCTAATCCATGCTCAAAGACTTAAATGGAAATGGGCGGGTCATGTAGCGCGACTACAAGATGAGAGATGGACAAAAATAATTACTTCATGGAACGGCCCAAAAGCGAAACGCTATAGAGGAAGACCCCATGCGAGATGGCAAGACGACATCATAAAAACAGCGGGCCCAAATTGGCTACAAATAGCCAAAAAAATAGTCCAGTGGGACTCTTTGGAGGAGGCCTTCACCCAAAGAGGGGTTCTTACAAACCAAACAAACTAATTACACATCACTGTTTAATTTATAAACATTATCTAATAGTATTATATACAAAATAAAAAATCTTAATATATATGTATTACACAAAAATATTAAAAAATAATAATTAATATTATATAAACTAGAAAATAAGTAGATAATACAATCATAGATAGATAGATATACATAATAGATATATTCATAGGTTATATATATATATTCATTAGATATAGTCAATTAACTGTCATTTACTTTTGTTTGTAAGAAATAAAAAGGCTTTTTTATTTTATTATTTATTTTTAACAAAACTGAAAACAAAGAAAAAACTCTAAACACAAAATGACATGTATACATATCAACATCATGGCCACTCGTGGATGCGACAGGTCGCTGTGACTTGTACATAGACTCTATAGAATATTATAGGTATTTACGTAATATATATAAAATTCGCTCTGAATTTTCGGTTTGCCGTTCATAGGTGCCGCCCTTTAGGAATATCCAACGTAGGTAAGTCTACTTAATAGTCTATACCTTAAGATGCAGTTGTACCATGTACATACCTAATTCAATAACATATATTGATTTATAAACTCATTAAAAAATATATTTTCAGACTTTTGCCGCCTCCTGAATCCTGCCGCCTGAACGTTTCGCACCTCTATGATCACGGCTTGACGCGTACCCGTGAAGAGCTTCCCACTAATCCAACTAACTGATCTTTAAATAATACAAGTTATTTAGACTTCATTATACCTACCAGTGTTTTAGGCTTGCGTATAAAATTTAAATTGTGTCACATCGGAGGTTTTAACATCTCAATGACGAAAATGTAAAAATTAACCGTTACTGCGACACAAATAGTGTACTGTGACGCAAAAAAGGTTGGAAATCATTAATTTAGGTAACGTGCACAGCAGTCATTTTCCTGTGTCTCTCTTTACCGCGAACTGTACAGACATGGTCAGTGTCAAAGTTCATTTTTAAAATGCGTATACCATATACCTATGCTTAAAAGCTATATTATATAAGAGACAATCTTATTACCTCCTGAGTTTCGCAATTGACACCAAATTTTGTGGATAATAATTTGAAGTGATACTATAACAATTCTACGTCCTAGCTGTCGTTGTGGACTCCGAGATCTTTAGAACCATCCACTAGACCTGTCCATCTCTTCTCTACCCGAGTTTTGTGAATTTACTAACACGGCCATAGATTTAATAACACGGACTTATTTTGTTGGAAAATATAGCTACTTCAAAGTGGATGTTTGACAATTATTATTGATAGTGCTCGATGACGGAGTTCATTGAAGAAGAAATAATGTGTTTAAATAATTAAAATCACAAATTAATACAATAAATGATACAAGGGTATTAAATATTGAAAAATAAACTTTAATCTTATACTTACTGCATAATATATTGACAAAAATATATAAAAATCTACACTATCAAACACGTGATTTCGTTACGAACAGGATTTTTCATTGCTGTAGAGTTTACGTGTTATAACTACATCGAAAATCTACAGTTTCATGCCGTAAAGTGTAAATATTGATAATATCATCAAATCATTTGTTGTCAAGGTTTTCCTTTAACAAAACAAAGTGAAACAATCTGAAAAGGATTCGTTTATTTTGCGACAATATAAGAAAAGCATTTTTTTAATACAATAATCAAATAAGTATCGGAGGATAATAAACAAATAGTAGGTACAAAGTGTACTTAGATGTACTTACTATTTCTAATTGGCGTTTGTAAAAACTAAATAAATAAGTTTACCGGAAATGGAAGGCGTTAATATCATATTGCTACTACTAGCGTTTACGGGAGAAATAAATAATATATTTTGTGAGTATCACAATAATTATATTAGCGCGGGAAATCTAAAAAACAATACTGTGGAAAAACACAAAGAAAGCCGTGTACAATCAAACAACGATAATTCGAGTGTTTCTTTTTATAACAGTACAAAAGAAAATGACTACTTTCATGAAGAAGACAAATATGGTAGAATGGTTGACGGTGATTATCCGAGATCCGTAGACGATGGTAGTGCTGCGTTTCTTCGTACGGGCGGACTGAGCAGAGTCTTCTGGCCGATATGGAACCGTCTGAAGACAAGCATCGCCGAGAGCAGCTGGCCTCACAGCACCGCAGATATCTTCGACTTTCTCCGGGAGAGTTATCCTTTACCAGGAGGTAATGTAATAATGATAATTAATTAAATATTGAAAGACAATAGCAATACGAAAATGACGCACTTGCAACAATTCATCATGGGATTTTGCAGAAAATACGTTGTGCCTAACTAAAGCAAACATCTTTCAGTGCGAGATCACATTTTGAGTCTATTCATAACAGAAAGATGAAATGTTTAAAACCAAAATAGGAAAAGCCCAAAGACATTAAACAGCTGAAAAATCTTAAATTTCGTTTACCCGAACCAAATCTTCCTATGGTTGGTGATTTGAAAACACGTTTTTATTTGGTTGCTTAGTAATGGGAATAATGGGATCCATGAACTACCCATGTACACTTCGTTCTTATTAGTACATGTTTCATAGGTGCATGCGCCGTTTATAAAAAAATTATCGAATCGTGTCATCGTCATCCCCTAACGGAGGTCGGCCGACATCAGAGCGATCTTTATCATCTGCTACCCGGGACAATTCGGTAGAGCTGCGCTCTTACCAATCACGGAAGTGAAATACATAAATGTGTTGCCATTTAACCCACCCCAATCGAACTGTAGTAACGGGAATACGTTTTCCAAAGCAAAGCCCGCTAACCTTACTTCAATAAGGAAATAACTCAAAATACGTTGTTCAAAGATAATGGCGTTTGAAAATGTTGTACAAATTCTCATTTCAATGATAAAACTTTTTGATGTTTGAAGTAAATGTGTTTATTTTTTAATCAGTTCAAATGAACTTAGCAATGGACAAATAATTTTTACAGTTTAACAAATAATCAACCCAGATATTTCCGTTTATAATTGAATTAATGTTTAATCCCAAAAAAAATTATTCAAGAAAAGACCCTTCTTATTATCTAATTTTAAGTTGTGTCCCTATAGAAGTAAGGTATCGATATATCAAGGAAAGGGATGGTTGGGTAAATAAATTCCTCCGCGGAGCGAATGCGTGGAAACAACGACAAAATTCTGAACGGCCTATCTCATGCGTACGCTCAAGTAATGGCGCCTTTTTACGCTGTCGCCTGTCGCTAAATATTTAGACTACGTGTTTCGTTCGTCATGGTGGTTATGTGTTATGAAAATTCACTATATTATTGATTACAATAAGTAATAAAATAACATTTTCAGTCAAACGAATTTGTTTTCATTGAACATTGAACTAAGACTTTAATGTCTAGATAGTGTTCGAAAGTTTTTAAAACACAAATAATTCCTTCCAAATCCAAGCCATAGTGATAACATTGAAAAATATTCGTTTATCCATAAAATATCTAACATTATGCCATTAAACCATACAAACATTTATAGATAGAAGAATATTTTTATCGAATTGGAGTAGGCAGGGCTTAATGATTTTATAAAAAAAAAACTTATCAACACCGTCTGTAATATGTATTCTCAATTCAACGAAAACAAACAAACATAACTGAAAAAGTCTGCACTATTTTTGAGATTTCGATTGAGAACTTCCACATTTGTCAGCAGGTCAGTCCAAGGAATTTTGACGATTCAAACTACCAGATAACTATAACAGTATTAATTTAACTCAATTCATCATGAATTACTGTTACATTGTAGGTCTTAAAAATCCATTCAATGAATATGACTTCGTGATAATCGGGGCCGGCTCTGCAGGCAGCGTGCTGGCCAACAGACTAACCGAAGGAGGAAGGTGGACAGTGCTACTGCTGGAGGCTGGCGCTGGAGAGACCATGGCCACTGACATCCCAATTCTCGCTGCGACCTTCCAGCTGACTGACTACGCCTGGGGATATACAATGGAGAAGCAGGAAGGAGTTTGTTTGGGTAAGAAGCTAAATGGTTTAATATACATAATTTGGAAACACCTCAGATATATATGATGCAACCTACTAGAAAAAAATCTTTTTTTTAAATACGCCCCCCGACGGAACTTGAACCTGTAATCACTACATTCGCACCAACTTGCTTTAACTAATTAAGTTTCGGGCACTCTACTTAATTACGACGAATTTAACTACTAAGTAGTTCTAACATGAAGAAATGCTTACCAAATTGCGTTAATGTCGGCTATCGGTTTTTCTGGTTTAAATTAAGGTAGGTTTCATTAATTGCCCTATTTACTAACCGACAACCCGATCACTCCAAATTTTTAGATATAACGTACTTGCACTTGCTAATATTTTCTTTAAATTTTATCGGTCGGCAGACTATTGATAAAGAATGACAATAACTGTTCATATTTTGGAAGATATATTGGGAGACTCGACTTGATAAGCAGCGGTGGACGGTAAAAGAACAAAAAGAAGAACACCCCAATGAAGAAAGTCAATGTAACAGAATTATGGAGTATTTTGCAACCTTTTTATAAAAGCGTCAAACTAGTCCCTCTGCCAAACTCCCACGGCACATATTACAAAAAATTGGCTCAAACAAGTAGAGTAAATTTAAGTCAGTAATACAATCGATAAATTTTAATTGGATTTATATGAAGCTACGTTTAGTTATAGCAACCTATAATCCTAATGTATGGTATTATGTGCAGCAATGGATGACCAGCGCTGCTACTGGCCACGAGGAAAAGCAGTCGGAGGATCTTCCGTCATAAATTATATGATTTACACCAGAGGAAACAAGCTCGATTGGGACAGGGTGGAAGAAGCCGGGAATCCTGGATGGTATGCTAATAATGTATACGCCTATTATGGCATAAAATAACACAATCAATTTGTCTCTCACAATTTTTAAGTATTTTAGTACTGGCGACTTCCTTATGTATTTGTGATTTCATTATGGCATTATCTCAATTATGGTGCATTCATTGGGTATGTACACCAAAGCGCTTAGTTGTCAATAAGACAGACGCCCGTCAACCCGATATTTCAACTACAAGAAGAACTCTTTTTTTATGAGATCACAAGAATTCATCCAAACACTGACTGACTTGGCTGAAATTTAAGACGATGATGTGACTGTTTGTGGTCAAGAAAATTTGCATTTTTCACGCAGTCAGCCAACACCCAATAATGGGATATTCAGTGTCAGCATTATTCGATTATGAGGGTTTTAATAAAAAACACTATCACAATTGCATGGAAATGTCACTCTGTCACAGCGCCTCAGGCTGAATATCTCACCCCGCTTTTATCTTCTGTTGTATTGTGTATAACGGCCACTGTACCTGTGTAAAACAGTAAATAAGCTAGCTATCGCAGACTACCACCAGTATTCACGTTATCATCCAATAAGATATCCACATACACCTTGAATCCCAAATACTTTTGGGTCCATAACTCCTACTGTGGAGGACAAAATTGTCACATTCTTGGAATGCTGTGAAAATCTTTTGGCGAATATTTTGCCGTTATAATACTATGAAAAGCAGAAGTACATTTGGCAGAGGGTATATATTTCGTTTCAAAATAAATTTTTCCTTTGCAGGTCGTATAAAGATGTACTTTCCTATTATCTGAAGTCAGAAAATGCAAATCTAGAGGGCTTGAAAAACTCCACTTACCATAGAAAGGGGGGTCTTTTGAGCGTCGAGGACATACAATACAAGTAAGCAAATATACGTTTATATATAATTTGGAACAACTACGGAAATATAAACATCGGCAAAAGGGACTTAAGCCCACATATTGATGTAATCTGGGCGAGCAGTTTTATCGAATAAGCTATTGGTTTGTTGTATAGCTACTACATACTATGCCCGTTGATGGAATCCGACCGAGCGGACCTGTTTGCCAGGGTCCGTTCACACACAGGCCCGATTGGCCACCATCAACCAAGGCCAACTAGTGAGGCATTCGAAAAAATTGCTGCGTCATATGAAGGACGGAAGAATTCCGATCCCTCCTTAAATTCATCACTTTCAACTCATGACTTTCAAACTTCGTACACGGGTACAGAGGACACTTCATGTCATTAAAGATAAATGTCGACAGAGCAAGTCAAGATTCTTTTTATTTTCTAAAACTCTTTCTTTAACAACTAAGGTGCATCGTTGCTACATCAGTCCCGTGCAGCATCGCTTCGGGACAAGGAAGTGTGGCACTAAAATCTTTCATTCTGACACGTTTATAGCGTCATGGAAGGCGGCCGTGCACAAACCGCAGCTGCATATACATGGCGGGTGGAGATGGGGAAACGTAAATCATATCCATAACAAAGATATTAAATTTTCTTCCAGATATGCAATTTCCAATTATTCATAAGTGCAAGTTCATGCAATATCAAAAAAAAAACCGAGTAACGGAGAAACCTATCTATCTACCTTCATCGCTCCTCAGAGATTATTCGTTATGCTTAGGGCGCTTATGCTCTATCTCTATAGAGAGAAGATTTTTTTAAATATCCTTGATTCATGTAGAATTTCCTAACAACTATGCATCGGAGGATCATTTCAAATTCTGTCAATCCGTGATGGGAAAATCTACATTTATAGTTACATTATATAATATTAGGTATATGCTCAATGAAGAATGTCCCATTCTTTTTTTTATTGTGTTAACACTGTTAACTGTCTGTTGTTTGGTGATATATTATTATTTATTATAATTTAGAATATTTGGTTTAATGTCCTTAATGATGTTGTTTGAAATATTAATAATTAATTTCATTAATTTTAAATTAATTGCTTTGGCAAAATATTGGTATTCGTAGATGATTTGTGTCACCTTTTGAATTTGTTTTGATAATGCCTGTTGTATAATAATTATTAAGTTGAAAATGTCCCTCTAAGGCGGACGAAACCGGTCCAAATTTATTTATTAAAAGTGGAAAAGGTACTAAAAAAAATTGCGTTTAATGAAATCAAATTAATAATAAACCATTCCTAAATATTTTGTATTCTTTTATTCAACCTCTACCCCTTTTGTATTTTATTAAAACTTATTATTTTTCAGGACACCTCTCGTGGATGCATTTTTAAACTCAGCAGTGCACCTAGGTCATAAAGTATTGGATTACAATCAAGGAGACCAATATGGATTCTCAAGAATGCAAGCCAATACGTTAAAGGGAAAGAGGCACAGCGCTTCAAGAGCGTTTCTAAAACCCTTCAAACATCGAAAGAATCTGCACATTTTGCCACAAAGCAGAGTGACGAAGATAATGATAGACAGATTTACCAAAACTGCAACCTCGGTGGAATATGTTCGAAATCGAATAAGACATGTTGTAAAGGCCAAAAAAGAAATCATTCTTTCAGCTGGACCAATCGCTTCACCACAAATTTTAATGCTGTCTGGAGTAGGTCCAGAAGAACATCTACGAGAGATGAATATACCAGTAATTAAAAACTTACAAGTCGGTCAGAATATGTACGACCATATGAGCTACATGGGTCTAATATTTTTGATAAACCAAACAGGTCTTACAGCAACTCAGAGCTCAGTAACAAACTTGAAAAATCTTGACAATTGGTTGAGAAATGGGAAAGGACCCTTCACTCTTATAGGGGGAGTTGAAGGAATCGGGTACATAAAGACTAATATATCGGAAGAACTCACTGACTACCCAGATATGGAGCTGATATTTACTCCTGGAGGAATAACAGCAGACGCAAGTCAGTTCGTAAGAAAGGGAATGAAAATAACAGACAAGTTCTACGATGAAGTTTATAAAGACATAGTCGAAAAAGATTGTTTTACTATTATCCCAATGCTGGTACACCCAAAGTCAAAAGGCTTCATGAAACTTAAAGACAACAATCCATTTCATTGGCCGAAAATATATTACGACTACTTTTCTGATCCTAGGGACTTGGCGACCTTTGTTGAATCTATAAAATACATCATCAAAATGACTGAAACTCCACCTTTTCAAAAGTTTGGGGCGAAATTATACGATAAACATTTCCCAACATGTAAGGAATTCCGTTTTGGGACTGACTGGGAGCGACCTTGCATCACCAGATTGGTACGTGCAAAATGGGACCGGCTTCTGACGCAGAAGCTGTTGTCGACAACGAATTGAAAGTTCATGGAATTGACAGACTACGAGTTATAGACTCCAGTATTATTCCAAAGCCTTTGACTGCACACACTAATGCTCCTGCGATAATGATTGGAGAAAAGGGAGCGGATATGATCAAGAAAAGATGGGGTTGGAAACCAAATAAGATATAATTATTTATAATTTATTTGTGATTTAGAATTAAGCCAAAAACGAAATCCTAGATTACATTATCCAAGATATGAAAAGGCGACTGGAAGATTAATAATAATTACAGGATAAAAAGGACTTTTTACATACTTACCACGTTTTTAAATTTTCTGTTGAATCATATAAACTTGACAATTCTATGTATTAATAAATACTTTTTTTGTACTTGATAGAAATACTGAATAAATATAAAATACTGAAATGTCATTTTGACATTTCATATTGATTTGCATAGTAACGCACGTATATATTAATAATTGAGTTGCTAGGACCCCCTTAGCAACCAATAATAGTGTTCTTTTAACGATTTTTTTCCGAAACATACAAAACGGAATTAATTGAAAATGAATTCAATTCTGCTTAAAGATGGCTAAAAATATTAAAAGAATGCTTTGTCGTCGTGTTCTGATATATTCTAAAATTTTCAAATGTCTAGCTAGTCGGTAAATTAGTAAACAATCTTCAATCATCCAACACAAATCTTGGACAAACAAGAAAAAATTGTATTGGACACACAAGAAAAAACTTGTACCGGTCAAACAAGAATACAAGCTAATAAAAACATGGTAATAAAAATAGGAAAAATCGTACCATGAGGGGAAAAGGATTTTTGTCGGATAATCAAAGATCTTATGAATAAGTCTATCAATTACGGGTATTATTAAAATAGTTGTGAAATTATCGTTAATCGATTATTTATTTATACGATAACATGCGTGGTGTGACAATTTAATTCCCGGAACAAAGACTTAAAAAATATACGTAAGGAACTGTTCACTATATTGGCTACATTAAAGTAGTTGCTTTGTGCAAGTACCTGACTTTTACGCGTTTCTATTTCTAGAAGCAAACCTGACTATATAACTTTCACAATGCCATTTTTCAAATTAAACAAACCATCGTGCAAAGAGCCTACTGCGTGACAGTAAGCGGGACTTACGTCTCGGGTTCATATCGACCTTTTCTCTCACTCCTGCGGCAGACCGTGAGTGATACACTATGAATCAAGTGATAAAACAATGTCACTCGGGCTTCCTCAATAGGAACAGTTAATTCCATCCCTTTCCAAAATCTCAAATAAATTAAATTATGTTAATATCATTTTCCCGACATTTTCTATGGTTGTATAGATATGCCTGTCTAGCTTGACTTATATAACTCAAACACACACAAAGTTTTTATAGGACCTTCATCCAGTGGCTAAGGGTGACTTTTGGAAAGAGGTAGGCTGTGGAGTAACCACGCTTGTCAGATATATTTACGGGAAATAAGAAGATAACCCAATATTACTACTGATGAATAGGTTCACTAAATCGATGACATTTCAAAAGCTCAATTAGTTTGATATAATTAGTTTATAAATAAGCAATTAGTTTGAATTATATATTTTCCTAAACATCTCAAATATATTACCTATCATCTTTGAAAATATCCATTGTGTATATGTTCCATAACAATTTATAATTTAACCCGTAAAACTAGACATTTAAAAATACTTCTATATTTAAAACACAATTATAAAAATTGATAAAAAAAATCAATCCCGAAAGTTTCGGGATTATGTTTACCAATCCCGGGATTCATAGGTATCGAAAATATTTCGGGATCCCGGAATTGGAATCCCTAGTTATGATGATAACGATGACGTCACATCGACGATTTCGACATGCGGCGCATGAGGCGAATTCTGATGAGCGAGCCGACTAATACACCAAATTTAAATATAGGTACAATATAGTAGGTAGTAAGTAATAAACAAAATATCATTAAATTTATTTTCGTTTCTGTGACCACTGGAAGACCCGTGGTACCTATAAATTGGTGCATTATTCCGGGGCATCCGATGTTTACATTAATATTCTTATGAGGTAGGTATGTCTAAAAGACAAGACAGCGCGCACGCCACAAACGGACACTCACAATATTTTGTAAGTATAAGCCACACACATTAGATAACCATTTTCAGATGCGACAACTCTCAATAACTCGTACACTTATAGGTAGATCATTGTGTATACATGCAGATCAGGTGTTTGTCGCTAAACTCAAAGCGAGGAGTGTCTGGATATGCAGTTATCCGCGGTTCAAGGGATGCGAAATTATTAATAGTGTGTGGAGTAAATGTGGACATCAGTGACACCCTCTTAACCTCTCACCGCCATTAGTCAATAAAATATATATTATAAATATTGATATTTTTTTTGAAAATGGACCCTTCCAAGCCATTTTTTCTGTGTTAATCAACCTACAAAAAAATAGGTAAATAAAAACAAAATATTATGGGCGCAATATAAACTTAGAACTGTTTTCATTCGAGAATAATAATTATTGTACATACTAAAAATAGTTGTGGGATATCTAACTACTGCCATCTGTTAATATAGGGTGAAACGTTTATTGCACAATAACAATAATATCAATAATATATTACAGCAGAATAATATTATTTTATTTTGTAAAACCGTTTGGTAAAAAATAGCTTTTATTAAAAATAATACATTAATTTCATTATAAAACTATACGATACAATAATGTAAATCCATTTTTAGTAAGATTTTTAACCCTGCCATCTATTGAAAAAAAAATATTTTTAGATATTTCCACAAAGGGAATCGGAAATTTTCCAACCAATCAGGTAGTTTCCCGCGTTTTTTATGTCATTACTCAAAATTCGCAAAAATAATATAAACCTACCAAAAATGTAAACCTAGCCAATCAAATTTTTAAAACCAGTGTTTTTTATAAGACACTAAAAAACATTTTCTTCTTCTGAAATATACGAAATTAAAAAAAATGAAAACAAAGAACGAACTCCATACTTATACAAAATTACATGTAGAATACATAAATTATCTTGTATTTAGAAGCACAGAAAAATGTCCATAGTAATCAATTATAGATTTTTTACAACGTTTTTATTTGGTCGTATTCTTGTTTGTCCAGTACAAATCTTACAATCAATATGTAACTAACTTCCCGACTAGCTAGACAAATGACAAATTATATTTCGTTCGGCATGCGTCATTTGCACCAGCGACCCGCAATCCGCGCATCGCCTAGCCACGATCTTTTTAGACCGTCCCTCTACTGAGGTGTAGCCTTAATTCTGTTTTGTATAAAAGACTATTATTGGTTGCTAAGGGGGTGAACCAAATATAATATATACGTGCGTTACTATGAAATGTCAAAATGACATTTAAGTATTCTATATTTCGTCTGCTCAATTCTAAACTATCCTAAACGCCAAATCATAAAATGTGCAGGAAAGCGAAAATTAAAAATTATGAACCTATACTTAATTCGATTTAGTTTTGTAATATCGAAATATTAAAAAAATATTTTTTGTGTTTCAAATTACAATAAATTTTGGGGAATTTTTTCCAATTTAAAATTTATGAAAAATTCAATACATTGGCAAATAATGTCACTTAGGATACTTAAGGAGTGGCTTGAAAATAATTGTTTCTTAAATTCAATATAATCCTATGCATTTAGGTTTATACAGAAATGTTGGAAATTTCATAGAGAATTGATTGATGTAATACAACGTATTTCGAAAAATTGGCGTTTTGGATAGTTTAGAATTAAATAGACGATTTGTTTGTTGGTTTGTTTTTTATTTACTTCATATCAAGTACAAGTTTGAGCATATTGAGCATAATAATTCAACAGAAAAATTAAA
This sequence comes from Rhyacophila brunnea, assembly GCF_057557595.1. Lineage (NCBI taxonomy): Eukaryota > Metazoa > Arthropoda > Insecta > Trichoptera > Rhyacophilidae > Rhyacophila > Rhyacophila brunnea. Next base: position 11,461,424 of record NW_028232893.1, on the reverse strand, counting down.
AGCGTTGTATATAAAAGTTCTTTTTATCTTTTAATTATTAATATTCTCGTCACTACAACCGTAGAACCTCCCTTTCTTTTTCCCCTGGAATATTTTCACAGGAGTAGGTATACTATATATCCGATAGACGATAGTTACAGTATCTTCTATAACAAAAACACTATTTATTATTATTATACTACTTCGATATTATTTTAGTTAGATAGATCTCTCTTATTTAATATTGAGTTGAAATTTTAGAGGAAGTCTTTCAATTCTCTTATCGTTTTAATGACTTTTATCTGCTGCATAGCACGTAGTACAATGACATATATTATTCTGAAAAGCGTAATAGGAGAAACCCGATGATAACATTCTTATCAAATTCAAATTGGAAATATGTACCCACTTACAACGTTTTGATAAAATACAAGGGATAGAGGTTTTAATAATTAGAAAACGAGGTAATAACCGTTCATCACATCAACCGCATACCAATTTATGCGAGAATCACGATTCAAAAATGTAACTGCTTTCTATGAAAGTATAGGGATTTTATACCCAATATTGGAATACCTACATCCTATGGCAGTGGTAGCAAACCTATGGCACGCGTTGAAGAGAAAAAAATCTCTATAATAATAATAAATGACAATCGCAGTGTATAAAAAATAGCAACCAAATACTCTTCAAGAATAAGCATTTCGTTTAATATAAAAATATATAATTACATAGGTCGATTTTTAGACTTTATGCGTCACATATAATATTATGACACTATCCTCATCAGGCGGCGGGGAATAATGCGCCGCGAACCTCTAATTTTGATCGATTTGCAATCATTGCTTGAAGCCACTGTAGCGAGAGAATGCCTCATCTGATCGGAGCAGTTCTCGTGACAATTTATGCAATACAAACCAAACTAATTACCTAATACATGAACAAACAATTTCATTTCTCCCCACAAAAAATGATTGCACCAAATCTAAAATAAAAACTTGGTGAAGCAATAAGTATTCTGGCAGACAGTTTCAAAATTGGTGGACCGAAATGTATGGCGTAATTGAAAAAAGTGATAAAGCTATATTATGTGTGTTATATTCTGTGTGTGGTATCTAGAACATCATCATTTTTAATTAAACAGCTCGGCACGTCTGACAATAAAATTGACAAAAAATATTTGGGAAAATTTGGGACGCGTACTTAAAAAGGTTCGCCAACCCTGTCTTATGGACATGGTGTATCTGTTATAAAATTTCGTTTTAATTTTTATAACAGTTCCTAAGTTAATGTTTTGATTTGATTTGTCTTCCTACGAACACTGGAGACATTAAAGGTTATTATTAGCTAAATACTTATATAATCGCCCAAGATTGGACCCTATGAAACACCAGTGTATATATTATTAATACTATCGACCGAAGGTACTTGATGGAATTTCAATTTAAATTGTTAATAGGTTCTAATGGATTCAAGCTCTGTACTATTAGGTGAGTTATATATATTATATTAAGCATGTTTATATGTATAGTTTTTTTTTTTTAAATATTGTTATAAAAGTAGGTACCATTAAGAGTATTAAAGACCAGTGCCGAAGACTACGTACTAGGCGATTATTTAAAGCCTACCTTCTTAAGAAAAATATTTTTTAAATTAATATTGACATATTAAATAATTTAATCACGTTATAATATATTCAATATACCTAACGACATCTACCGTATAATTGTCATAATAATTTTACGATCTTTTCCACTATTTCAATAAGCACTATTTATGGCATGTCTCGAAGGTTTAAAAAAATAAGCGACACCTCGTTTTGCTTCACATATTGTATGGATTATGTTCGCGTGAATCGAAAACTTTTTTTATATGAAGTTTGTTTCTCATAATTCCAAGACGTCTGCGGCGGCCCATATAAATTGGTAAGCTATTTAAGGAGCGCTTACATTTTACGTAAGTGCCCATTTATTCAAAATAATGTATAAGATAATTTAAAAAAATAATTTCTATGGGATTCAAACACATAAATATTGATTGTTGTTAAAAATATAAAGTAATTTATTTCGTGATTTTTATTTATCAGTTAGAGTTAGTTCATTCATAGACTAAGATAATTTATTCAGACAATGTAGGTACCTAAGTGTTTTAAATATAGAAGTATTTTAAAATGTCTAGTTTTGCGTGGGGCTAACAACCTCATCCCGTAAAAAAGCACATTGTTACGAAACCACACCAACAGCCTCGGAAACCGGACACTAAGCTCAGACAACCTGGCAAACGCTTTAAGGAAATACGATTTGGAACATGGAATACATTATCACTCTATCGACCAGGAGCACTTAAACTCCTTACAGAACAACTCATAAAATACCAATGTGATATTACGGCCCTACAGGAGATGCGATGGATAGGTCAAGGAGTGATGGAGAAACGAGACTGCACTATACTCTATAGCTGCTATGATAGTGAACATCACTTTGGGACTGGATTCATCGTAAGCAAACGAGTGAAACATTTAATTATTGGGTTCGAACCAGTCAACCCAAGTATCATGCGACTGCGAATTAAAGGAACTTTCTTCAATTACTCATTTATAAGTGTACATGCCCCTACAGAGGATAAGTCCGATGAGGAAAAAGAGGACTTCTACGATGCGTTAGAAAGCACGTACAACAGTTGCCCAAATCACGATGTCAAAACAATACTCGGCGATCTAAATGCCAAAATAGGACGGGAGGAGATCTACACTGCCATTGTCGGAAAACATAGTCTTCACAATGAAAGTAATGACAATGGTACCCGACTAATTAACTGTGCAGCGTCACTAAATATGGTTATTAGTAGCACAATGTTTCACCGTAAGGATATATATAAGGGAACTTGGAAATCCCCGGATGGGTGCACAATAAACCAAATAGACCATATTTTGATAGACAACAGGCACAGATCGGATCTAATGAGCGTCCGGACATACAGAGGGGCTAATGTAGACTCAGACCATTTCCTAGTGTGTGGAAAAGTTAGAGCAAAGATCTCGAACACCAAAAAGGAAATAGGAGCAAGAGCAAAACCCTTTGACACAGAGAAACTGAAGATTCCGCAGGAACTGGCTCGGTACCAGGAGAGCTTGAACACTCACCTGAGCGACAATGTTGAGGTTGGAGATCATGAAGAGGTGAATCAAAACTGGGAAGAGTGCAAGACTGCCATAGTATCCTCAGCTAATGATACCTTAGGACGCCGAAAAACAGGTGAACGATCAGAATGGTTTGACGAAGATTGCCGCGAAGTCACTACGAGAAAGAATGAGGCTTACTTAATGATGATACAGAAGAAAACACGGGCATCAGACGATGAGTATAAAAAGCGCCGGCGTGAAGAAAAGAAACTACACAAGAAAAAGAAACGTGATTATTTAAAAAAGGAAATGATCCTACTCCAAGAACACTATAAAGCCCAAGAAAGTCGGCTGTTCTATAGAAAGATAAATAATGTTAGGAAGGGTTTCAAGCCTCGTATCACAATGTGCAAGGATGACAATGGCATGATACTCACAGAAAAGCACCATATTCTTGCCCGGTGGGTGGGTTTCTTTGATCAACATTTAAATACCCCCCATAATGATGCCGGCAACACTAACATTAATACTCATGACCAGGAATCAGTACAAAGTGGCATGGATGATAACGAAGAACCACTGACATTAAATGAGGTAAAAGGTGCCATGTCAAGGTTAAAAACAAACAAATCGCCTGGAATAGATAACCTCCAGAGTGAATTAATAAAATGTGGGGGAGAAAGCCTGCTCAAACATTTACATAGCCTAATCCACCAAGTATGGACTTCAGAAAAGATGCCAGAAGAGTGGAAGGATGGGCTGATTTGTCCCCTGCACAAGAAAGGAGACCAACTAGAATGTAGTAACTACAGAGGGGTGACACTCCTTAACTCTGCATATAAACTGTTGTCGATTCTGATATTCCAGCGGCTGGAACCCATTGTAGAAGGAATACTCGGGCACTATTAAGGAGGCTTTCGACGAGGGAGATCATGTGTTACTCAAATATTCACTCTAAGGCAGATTCTAGAAAAGACCACTGAATTCAATATTAACACGTATCACCTGTTCATCGATTTTAAGGCAGCTTATGATAGCATTAATCGATACCGGCTATACGAAGCAATGCGAGAATTTGAAATTCCGACGAAAATAATTAAACTTGTAGAGATGACAATGACACCAGTACAATGCCGGGTAAAGCTTCAAGCGGAAATATCCGAGCCATTTGTATCACTGAATGGCCTAAGGCAAAGTGACTCTCTGGCATGCCTTCTTTTCAATATTGCGCTAGAAAAGGCGATACGGGATGCAAAGATTGATGCCCGTGGCAGCGGCACGATATTTACTAAGCCTGTGCAGCTGCTGGCGTATGCCGATGATATCGACATTATTGCCATATCAGAATTGGCGCTGAAAAAGGCATTCACAGCACTAGAAGCCTCTGCCAAAAGAATGGGTTTACAAATAAACGAGGCAAAAACTAAATACATGCCTGTCTATGTCACACCACGAGAAGTCGCACCAAAGTTAGATATTGGTGCATACAAGTTTGATACGGTCGACAGTTTCATATACCTTGGATCTCTTGTAACTCGACATAATGATATTACAGAAGAAATCAACAAGAGAATCATGTCTGCGAATAAATGCTACTTTGGTCTGTTAAGACATTTTAAGTCCCGCTTACTATCTCGTCGAACTAAAAGCACTCTTTACAAGACACTTGTAAAGCCAGTGCTCACCTACGCATCGGAAACCTGGACATTAACTCTGCGAAATGAACGAGCCCTGAACATCTTTGAAAGAAAAATTCTCCGCCGTATATATGGACCGATCAGGGATGGCACCAATTGGATGAGAAGATATAATGCTGAGCTCTACGGACTGTACGAAGATTGCAGCGCAGTTCAATCAATTAAGATTGGGAGACTGCGATGGCTAGGTCATGTGCACCGTATGAATGACAATGAACCGGCAAAGAGAGTGATGTCCAGCAATCCAATAGGACATAGAAGAAGAGGGAGGCCAAAAATTCGCTGGTTAGATGGAGCTGCCAGTGACTGCCGTATTCTGGGGGTACCAAATTGGAAAGCGGCCACACTGGATAGGGACAGGTGGAGGGAGCTGTTGGAGGAGGCCAGGACCCACACCGGGTTGTCGCGCCCCTGATGATGATGAGTTTTACGGGTTAAATTAAAAATTGTTATGGAGCAGATACACAACAACGGAATTTTTCAAAGATGACAATATATTTTGAGCGTATCTTGCGTTTATAAATGTTTAGGAAAATACATAATTCAAATTAATTGCTTAATTTTATACCATCAGTGAGCTTTTGAAATTTCATAAATTTGTGTGTACCTATTCATCAGTAGAAATGTTGGATTATCTTCTTATTTCCTTTTAAATATATCTAACAAGTGTGCTTTCTCCACAGCCTACCTGTTTCCAAAAGTCACTCTTCGCCACTGTTAAAGACTAATATCTCATTAGTTAACTCCATTATTTTTTTTTCTTAGAATGGACGATTTACACCTCTCAAGTGCAGTATTTTTATTGTTTATAAAGAATAATGATCTATTATTAGGTTTTGACGACTTATTATAATAATATGCTATGGAGTGTATTGTTATTAATAAGATAGGGTTTTACTAATTAGGTTTTTTACTGACACTTCAACTATTCATAATTTGCTTATTGTATTTTTTGTGACCTCTGACTAGATAGGTGGGTAATGGAGTTTTTACTTAATTTATTGTATTGATTTAATATGTAAGGTAGAGTGAAGCCTAAAGATGCCGAAAGGAGAAACCCGGGTCGCAAAAAACAACTTAAATGGAATAGTACAGAGCTTGAATCCATTAGAACCAGTGTATATATTAAATCTATCAACTATCAAATTTATTTATTTTACATATAATGAACATAACAAATTATAAATTCAAAGCGTTCGCGACATGACATAAAATAAGTGTTAATAATTTTTAAAAATAAAAATACAGAGAATAAGTAATAAAATAAGAAAATAAATAAAATAAGTAACAAAATAAAAGTAGATGGAACCCTATCTTAAAAACTTATAAAAAAACGTCCACCTAAATTCACCCTCACGTAAGTGGAATATATCAATATCCGAAGCGATTTCATTAAACATGGTTACTGCCCTCACAATTAGCATTACCAATGAAAGGTTAGTTCTGCACCGTGTGAGAACAAACAACGGATGCCCTCGATTCCTAAAGTAATTATCAGAGACACACAAGCCAACACCACCAAGAATGGCAGAGTTCACATTTACGCCGCGTATAAGTCTAAAAAAATATGTGGCTAAATAAAGATCCCTTCTAAATTTTAAGCTACAGTATGTAAGCATCCCTAAGAGAAAATCAGTCGGATAGAGCCACGGATAATATCCATACAGCCGAAAGTAAAGGAGTCTTAAAAAAATATTTTGGACTCTCTCCACCATAAGGCCGTACTTCAACTGATGCGGGGCCCAAACGATAGACCCACTCTCAAGTCTGCTTCTAACTAAGGAGTTATCACCGGTAGAGACAGTACGCTACGTGGCTAACAAACAGTCGCCGCAAAAGAGTGTGAACTATCCACGTTGTATAAATCGATGAAAAAATATATCTACAAACGAAAACTTATGTAAAAGTAATCCCCCGTCAGTATATAGGTGACGGAATAATTGAACGACGCGCACTGAAAGGTTGAGTGAACTTTGCATGCTCCAGTAGAGTTCAGTCGACGCTTGTTGCAGTAAATTAACCCTTTCACGCATGACGGCCGTCATACACTTGACCAAGATATGTACCGTCAGACGCCACGAGCTATACTCGTACAAGTCGTGAATTCACTACTCGTCGAGTAAATTGGGGATTATGGTTTTGTAGCTTGGGGAAGTGATATTAGTGTGCGTCGCAACCATTGATAAACGTAGGTACAGTATGCAATATTTAAACACAAAAATCTGTAGTTTTTTCTGGAAAAGTTATAGACATCTGACCAAAATCGGAAAGAATAGCCATTATTGCAACATTCAGTTTTAAGCAAATAAAATACTTATATATTTTTAATATACGCAACTGGCGTTCGGCTAAAGATGCATAAAACACAGTCTTCTTCTTCTTCTTTCACTCGAAAATTGAAATCTTAATAAACTAAATTTTATTAATAAATATGACCATAAAATATAATGTAATAATAAGATGTGACCCTGCAACAAATTCACATTTTTTTACAATTGTAAGTTTATCTTTGAGTTTTTTTTTTAATGTTTTCAGATACATATTTATAATTAATACAGTTGAAATTGTAAATTATCAAAAAAAAATCTCAAATTGCAAGCTTCGTATTTTTCCGCTAGGTTCTCTGTTAGCATAACGATACCCCTTAAGTATATGTTTTTGGATGATTTTAAATTTTAGTAAAATGCTTGTTAATTCTCAACAAACGAAAATTTGAAAACATTCCTGATTTACCACAGAATACCAACCTTACGAAGAGCCCTGAGAATTAATGTTTTTAGACTAAACAACATATTCACGCCATAAACTAAATAAAATATATTTTTCTTTATTTGGATACCTATTGATTAATTAAAACACTTAAAAATGCAAATTAACAAAAATATGTTTAAAATTGTATGCTTCGCATTATTCCGTTACGTGGTGCCTCTGATATGAGGAGTGATTAGGGATTGCAATACCGGTACCACAGCATTTTTCAATACCGAAATACCGGTTTTAAAAATCAGACAATACCGATATATCAGTATTGACAGTGGAGACAAAATGTATTAACATAAAAACCTTAACAGAACTGTATTTTTTGTCGGGTTACGCGATGTCTGGTTTACTTCCGTGGCCTTTCAACGTCCTTTGTGATTAGCAATGACACATGCTATAAAATATTAATATTTTAAAGAGATTTTTATATAATATTATATTATATGTATTGGTAGATACTTCTGTTTTTTTTTCAATTATTTTATACCGATATTCAATAGGAAATACTGGAATACCGGTATTGATATTTTCATTCGGTATTGCAATTCATAGCTGTGATGGTATTCTAAATGACATATTATAAACAAAGATATACAAGTATTCTCTACTTACGATAGGGGTCAAAGTATACGCCAAGCTTTAGTATCGCGAAGGGATTAATATTCTTAACCGAATGGGTCATTACACTGTATTTTTAGTTTTAACCAAATTTTCTCACAAAGTATTTCCGCCTGTTCGACTAAAGTGTCCCATTCATAGGAACTCTCCCCTAATTATGTGAGTCCGAATACAATAATTGGCTCCAAGGCTTCAATTCCATACTCGCTGACCCACACGCTAAACAAACGGTTGAAAACTATCATCGACTAAATAGATCACTATCCGATAATTGCTTTATTATAGAAATGTCAAATTATTAATCAAAAATATATTTTTTGCATATATATAAAAGCCTGAGTAATCTAGAGCAGTGCTCCGCAACCGGTGTGCCGTGGCACACTGGTGTGCCGCGAGACGATGCTAGGTGTGCCGCGATGCAATAGTCAAATTTGCGTACATGGCTAGCAATATATTTGAGCACCTGCATGAACTTAATAAAACAATGCAAGGTCAGAATGAAAATATCTTGACGATATCGCTCTGATAAATTAAAAGAATTCAAAAATAAACTCGAACTTCGGCAGAAGAAGTTAAGACAAGGATATCTACAAATGGTCCATAGGAACTACCAGACCACCATTGAAAACAAGCAATCAATTTTGGATCTGTCTCAAAAACATTTTACTTTGCTGCAAAATAAATTTCATTAGTACTTTCATACAATCAATGCGACTGGAGACGAAACCCTTTTGCAACCAATGCCGAAAATTCTATAGAAGCGCTTTTCCTATAAATTCGAGAAGAATTTGTTGAATTGATAAATGACGGGACGCTAAAACTGAACTTCGCCGATATTCCATTGGCTGGATTTCGGTTAATAAAAAATATCCTCGGATTTCAGGCAAGGCTATCGCAGTTCATTTCCCATTGTAGAGTCAAAAAAAGTCGCCTGCGGCGCTATTTTACTACGTTAACATTAACATTTTAAAACATCTGATTGTAGGATACAATTATTATTATTGTGTCAAATACTCGACAAATAATTATTCCTAACCCGACAACTAACTATAATTATATTAATATAATATAACCATACGAAAAATCTGTAAACATAAAATCAATACCATTAATTTTAGCTCGAACACTATTTGAAAAACGCTATTTTAGAGTATCACGCTGTCTTTAATCTTAGCGATAGGTAGGGGTTCTCGCCAAAGATCTCAGGATGTGGGATCCATGTTTTGGTGTATAAATTGTGTGCCGTGGAATTCTGGGAAGACCTTTGGTGTGCCGTGGGTGGGAAAAGGTTGCGGAGCACTGATCTAGAGTATGTAAACACGTCCGGGTGTTTGTGTTTTTACGTTTCGCTTTTTATATTTTAATTCTGCCTGTCAAAATTTGTGTGTTATCCGCCAATTGAAAGAAAAAGTTGAGTTCGTTACGTAGCAATGGTAATACAAAAAAATATAGTGTTCAGAATCGTACAAATGCTATAGCAGTGGTGGCGAACCTATGGCACTCGTGGCACGCAATTTTGCATGATCGCGAATGTCTCATTTTGAAGAGAGAAAAAATACCTACAAATTAAAAAATATTCTTTATTATTTTTTACCAATCGAAGCGAAAACAGAAATGACGGAATTCATTCATAAATGACAGATCGCATTGTATAAAAAATAGCACTATTTCAAGAATAATCATCATGTTTAATGTAAATATATACCTGGTTGCATACGTTGGTCCTTAAGGTGAAGCCTTTACGGAGCCGTTTTTAAAGAGGCACCTAGCGGAAAAATACGAAGCTTGCAATTTGAGATTTTTTTTTGATAATTTACAATTTCAATTGTATTAATTAATAAATATATATATGAAAACATTAAAAAGAAAAATATTTTTTATTTTAAGTCAAGATAAACTTACAATTGAATTGAATAAAATTCCTCGTCTACGTTCTGTATACGTGTCTACGACAGTGCGTAAAATTGTCCTAGCGTCCATTTGTCCCATTCCCGATAATTATAATATGTATTTAGGCTCAAGGGCCGCTATAGTTAGGCCGTAACTTCGAATACAATACGGTAGACTGTTTATGAAGATTGTTTCATATTGAAATCAATGATAATAATTTGGACGAAATATGCAATCGAAAATCTTCATTTACTGCGAAAAGGTTACCATATTGCATTCGAAGATGATCAATAACTAGCACTACTAACGTGATTTGCAATTCAGTGCCACAGCTTAAATATAATGCGCCTAGAGAAGCTGTCCATCACGTTTACGGAAACATCCATCTTCTTTCCTATCCATGTAAGCCTAAGCGATAGTGCCCACAGAACGCGTCGGGCGCGCGAAGTCCGCGTATGCAGTGTTTATTCATAACCATAATCACACGTCTCTCGCCGCGCATTACCCTTCACCTATGTTATAAGCGGCCGAAGCAGCACAAAATAAATATTATTACAGCGCCTCTCATAACAAAGCAATAAAAATATTATATTATTTCGGGGCTTGTAATTAAAATTTACGACGACATTCTTCAACCAGCGATAAACTGAACACGCAATAAAATAAAACAATGACTTCTCTGTAATCAAATAACTGCTTTCCGCCCGTCGATCGACGATGCCTCGCGCAGCATGTTTTTGCTCGCTCTGTTCAATGAATGGACTCATTGTATTTTCTTTCATTCGTATCGCCGAGAAGCGGTGATTCGCGAAAAAACGATGATTCATGCGGCGCGCGCGTATAATGCGTCGCCATATCCAGTGGGCGCTGGCGTATTTGATTACGTTGTATTTTCAATGATTTATGCGCCACTTGTAGAAATTTTGCGCGAGTGCGGCGCCCGACGCGTTCTGTGGGCACCATCGCTAAGACCTTGCCTACATGGCGCGTGTCTCGACTCGATTCGTCGCGAGTGCATGTGGACACCTCAATGAGTTAACATGTACCTGGAATGCGCGCGAGTCATAACGTGCCATGTGAACAAAGCCTAAATCCATGTGTCAATCGTACGCCTTTTGTTTTCTTTATGGTGGAATTTTCACCATCAAACCAAATAGAATATAGATGAGACAAGAGTTTAGTTTAGACTATCTGAACTTCATCGTTTAATTTTTTAAATCTTGTACAAAACGAGTAGCCATCACAATAATGCGTTTTGAATTTGAAATAAATACAATATAATATACCTCACGATATAAACAAAACGTATATCGGAAAATACCCCTATCAAATTTAAAATAGTATGTGATTATCCAACCACTTCAAAATTTGCATATTTTTCTTCCATTTCTTTATTATGTCGACGATATTATAATATTTTATTTAAGTATATAAGCGAGAAATAACTATATTATGTGTTATAATATATTTGCCATCGGTGCCTGAAGATGCTGAAAGACGAAATCCGGGTTCAAAAAAAATACTCAAATGGAATAGTACAAAACCTAAATCAATTTGAGTGACACACACATACTTCTTGCAAGGGATTGGAATACCGGTATTCCAGTATTTATCAATACCGAAATACCGGTTTTAAAAATCCAAAATACCGAAATTTTCGGTATTAAGAAAGCACACTCGTTTACGTTTTTGAAAATGAATTTATAAGCTATATGGTGCTAAAACGCAAATATATTGAGTGAATCCAACAGAGGTGAAAAAATAATAAAACAAAAATTTCATCAGATATATTTATATAAGTAATTATCGCGATGAATTACGAGTATCATAACATTATCTCGAAATAGAAAACATCGTTCAATTAATTATTGTTGACTGCACAAGCGTTGAATTTAAGAAGCTTTTCCTGCAGCCGGACTTTTTTGCACTTGATGAACTTTTGAAGGCTTTAGTTAAAATTATTAATATATTCAAATTATTTGTAAAAAATCACTAGCTCTACAATTATGATCAATACATATTTTTAAATGTCAACATAATAAATGTATATAGGTATTAAGGTTTTTGCTATAAAATAATATTTTAAAAAGATGTTAATAGCTATATTTACTGATAAGAACCTACTTCTGTTTTTTTAATGTTTAAGAAATACCGGTATTCAATAAGAAATACCGAAAAACCGGTATTGACATTTACATTCGGTATTGCAATCCCTACTTCTTACAATACGACAGATTATTCGGACAAAGCTCACCCAAATTCCTAATTTGCACGGCACGTGGGCCCATGAACAGTAAAAATAATTGTCGACCGATTAACGAGAAAATTTCCCAGGTCTATCTCAGGCCACCAACCTGCGCCTGTCTGATGACTAGTTATCTTGTACCAGTAACACTTCACGGTGTAAACCAGTCGGTATTATCTAAGCCAGAGCTTCCCAAACGAAGTGCCGCACCCAATGACATTGTCATTGGCCCGGTCGCACATAGAAAATGGCCTTGACCGCAACACGTCGAATTTAATAGAAACGTAATGTATAACACATAGTTTCGGTGGAACATTTTCGCAGAAAAAATATCGCGTATAACAAATTTCAATCGACATTGTTGCAACGGTTTATCTCGAGTTTAATCGAGACTAGTTATAATGGGTGACCGGGCATAAGCCCATATGGTAAATAAGCATCAGCATATAAGCCCATAAGCGTAGTAAAATTAAATCATCTACTACTTAACGTCGTGCAAATCATTGGATTTGGTGGGATTTTTTGTCGAAATTGTGGTCGCCGTGTGTGGTACTAGATGTGTATCCCAACAATGATTATAACTAGAATACATGGTCTGTTCTTAGGACGGTGATAGAGATGTGTCGTTAGTCGCCTGACAGAATATAATATGAGTACCACTCAGGAGAAAGGGTACAGCGAACATGCGTATTTTTTAAAATGTGTAATGCAGTTGCTATTATGGTTACACTTAAATTATCAAGACAGGAAACGCAAAAATAATGAATAAACATAATTTTGAAAATACTTCTGAGAAAATATAAGTAGATATTATAACCAATAAAAAAATCTTTATTGAAAAAAGTAAAACACCAAGCAGGAATCGAACCTGCATCACTCGGGTTTCGTGCCCATTCACATAGACCTCTATGCTATAGACGTCATACATAACTTACTTACTTGCGACAAATTTTAACTAATGTCTCTTAATACTCTCTGAAGCGCTTTCTAAATTGAGTTACTATTGGCGATCGGCTTTTGTATTTAAACTCAAAGTAGGTATTACTTTAATCACTAACCGACGTCACGGATCACTTCAAGATTTTTTATTGTAACTTACTTGAACTTGCTAATAATTGTTGATTAATAATTTTTTTATGCAACGAATAGTCAACAAAAATTATGGGTATAAAAAATATACTTTTATCTTCTGGGTATGGTTGTAGGAAGGGAAAATTCTCGAGCTAGGAGAAATATGGGATAAACTTAATACGTTAAAAATATAATGTTATTTTCATTATTATGTATTTATACTCATTAAAGTTTGGTAATTTTTGAGGACATTCACTGAAATAGTATGCCGTGACGCAAAAATGTTGGAAACCATTAATCTAGGTAACATGCACAACGGTCATTTCCTGTGTGTCTCTTTACAGCGAAGTGTGCCTGCATAACCAGTGTCAAGGTTCATTTTTTAAATGCCTATCTATACCATACATGCCTTACAAGCTTGAAGCTATATATAGGGGACAATCTTATTACCTCCTGAGTTTGACAATTGACATCAAGTGATTTAGATAATAACTTGGAGTGCTACGATAGCCAATATTCCGCCACAGTTCTACATCACCGCTCTCGTTGTGGACTCCAAGATCTTTAGAACCATCCACGACTACATCCGGATTTTTGTGAATTTACTAATACTGCCTTATTTTGTTGGATAATGTAACTACCTCAAAGTGTGTTTTACAATCTAAAAGTGACGTAAATAATATAATTGTATTAAATATTGAAAAATAAGCGTGAATCTTTTACTGTAAGTGTTGTGAAATGATACACATTAAAATACAGTGACAAAAATATGAAAAATTACATTATAATAAACGTGATTGCATTATTAACAGAATCTTTGATTGAAGTGGAGTATACGTGTTATAATTTCATTATAATGACGAAAAAATCTACAGTTTCAAGTTGTAAATATTGATAGTACCATCAAACTATTTTTTTATATCGAGATTTTCCATTATCAAAAGCAAGTGAAAGCATCCGAAAAGGATTTGTTCATTTTGCGACAATAGACGATAAGCATTTTTTTTAAATGCAACAATGAAATAAGTATTAATAATTATTACAATATCATCGGAGGATAATAATCAAATTGTAGGTACAAAGTGTACCTAGATGTATGTACTTACTATTTATAATTATTGGCGTTGTAAAAACTAAATAATTAAGTTTACCGGAAATGGAAAGCGTTAAGATCATATTGCTACTATTAGCGTTTTCGGGAGAAATAAATCATATGTTTTGTGAGTATAACAATAATTATATTAGCGCAGGAAATCTAAAAAAGAATACTGTGGAAAAGCACAAAGAAAACCGTGTCCAATCAATCAACGATAATTCGGGTGTTTCTTTTTATAATCAGAGTACAAAAGAAAATGACTACTTTCACGGAGAAGACAGACAGGGAAGAATGGTTGACGGTGATTATCCGAGATCAGTAGACGATGGTGGTGCTTCGTTTCTTCGTACCGGCGGACTGAGCAGTGTATTCTGGCCGATATGGAACCATCTGAAGACGAGCGTCGCCACGAAAACATGGCCTCACAGCACCGCGGATTTCTTCGACTTTTTCCGGGAGAGTTATCCTTTACCAGGAGGTAATGTAATAATGATTATAAATTAAATACTGACAGACATTAGCATTACGAAAATGACGCACTTGCAACAATTCATCAAGAGTAATAAAATCTTAATATGTTGGTAATAAGGTTTTTACCTACTTTATTGTATTAATTTATTATATAAGTTAGAATTAACAGTAGTGTGTATTTATCATTGGCGACGAAACCCGTGTCGCAAAAAACGACTAAAATGGAATAAGTATTTCAAAACTTAAATCCATTAATTTAAATTCAAATTCCAGCAAATATTAATAATATAAAATTATTAATATCGCACATTCTTGGATGGACTTCCAGTTGGTAATGTAATATGATGATCGAATGTATATCGCCACTGTTCTGGCAGAAGACATTAATTAGAAAAAATGACATATTGAGTTAGTTATACCAAAGTGTTCCTTATTACAAACTTTACCATCTGGAAACCTTCTTTATAAATAAACAGTCTTTATTTTAAAGTCATCCTTTTTACGATTACTTAAGGGGGTGATGCTCAGCGTACGTCAAAATGAAGATTTTATGCTATATTAAAAGCATAACCCTGGACATTCCTTAACCGTTGTATATAATCTATTTATATAATTTTGAAGCCTTGTTATCCTTTATATTTATTTTAAACATTTGATGACTCTTTTGGGTTATGCTCTGAAAATAGCATAAAATCTTCATTTTGACGTACGCTGAGCATGTGGGCCGTTAATAAACTCACATGATAGACCATTTCAAACATTTTAACAACTTCAAAGTCAAATTACTCAAAACTAGTATTCTCCAGTTAGTGTGTTCTGCCAGAACAGAAACGATATACCATATACCCCAATGGCGAAGGGTGGAGGTAAGCTGTTAAAATACGACATAAATAGTGCATACTAAATGTTGTTAGTCATACGTATTTGGTTTCATTGAACTACTGTAGATCTGTAGATATTGTTTGTTAGTTTTAAAAATCCAATTGAACTCTGTGTAATAGTCAAAAAAATATTCGTATATCCTAAATAATGCCAAAAACTAACCGTCACCACCTGTAATATATATTCTTAATTCAACAAAAACAAATCAGTATGACTGAAAAAGTGTGTACTATGTTTTTTTGGATCGCCCATAGCATACCAAAACTATTATGGTTTGGTTTAGGCAGGGTTCAATTTAATTTTAAAAACTAACCGACACCATGATGGCCTCCGACTTCCTGACTAGCTCAGGCACTTGGAAGTGGAGGTTCATTAATGTGGAGGAACAGGCAGGAATCTCATAGACGTGGAGTAACCAAGAAGTTACGGTAGAGAAAGAAAGTTGATAACTCAAGAAAACACTGGTTAAACTTCATAACTGGTATATTATCAATGTTGTTACACAATTTAACTTATGGTCACCCTTTATTCAAAAGTTTATAATCAAATGTCAATGAAATAATGTTTATATGTAACTAGATTCTCGTTAAACAATCACAATAAGTCGAATGTCAAAATTATTTAACGTCTACAAGCCACAATTATCCAAAAGGAAAATGTCTGAATTGTTCGCATCCGAAATTGACAAGTAAATTATGAAAAGTCATTTATTTAAATCTCGAAATTCAAAAAAAAAACATTTGAAAACGTCTGATTTATTTATTTATTAAGTCCACAAAAATAACCACATTTATTACTAATTAATTAAAAATTAATTCGAATATTATTAATTAAATATTTTAAAATTAACTTGTTTATTATTAACTAATTATTTAACATTAACTTAATTATTTCTAATTAGTTATGCAGACGAGATCGTGCGGGTCCCGGGGCAACAAAGCGTGGCAGAGGCGACCCCCAGAATCCACAAACAGACTGATATCGGATTTTAGAATCTTGCCCTTTTATTCAGTTAGGGGTGGTCGCATTTCTTTTTCCGACGCTCGATCTTTTCTACCCTTATACCTATTCACACCGATACCGCCATATGCTACACGTTTATATAAGGTTGACGGATGTCAGTCTATCAACCAAACATATAGTGATATCGATGTACATAATATGATTAATATTACCTTAATTACATTAATTACCATATACTATTAACGCCCGTCCATACGTCTCGCTTTATTATTTAACTAACCCATTGCATATTACATTACATTAACCGTTATATTACAATTTTATATTACCAATTACCTTACAAGCCAAATCATATTTTACATTTAATCTACCTTAATTAACCCTTTACCTAAACATATATTTAATTAAAATTTATCCCTATTACCATATTACCTATATGTACATGGTCTGTGACCGACTTATCTCTTCCACAGCTCACCTTGAGAGGTGGTGGGACCTGACAAGTTAAACTGTGGGACTCATTTCATGTTTCGGTCATGTTTGGCTTTATCGAGGGGCGTCTATCGTATATCCAGTGGTCGATTTGGCTATGGAGGTCAGACCAAAATGTTTGGGTCTCCAACTACTCTACCAGGGGGGCGCCTATTCAAGGCCTGCGAATTGTGTTCGCGTCAACCATCTGGAATTTGTAGTCATAGTTAAATGAAAACAAATAAGTTTGAATGAGAAAGTGCAGTGTGCACTATTTATGTCGGATCTTAACAGTCTACATCCACTCTTCGCCACTGAAATACCCCCTTGCCACCTCAAGTAAGAGGTTATATTTAAAAGTTAGACCCGTTTCAGACGGGACACCGGTGTCGCGCTCGCTAGAATATAGGAGGCCTTTGTATTCGAATAAAGGGGCTTTTGTATTATGTTTATGAACGCCCCAGAACTAATGAGTTAACGCGTGTCCGTTACACTTTTCCGTCGGCCGCAACATTCTCAAGCCCGCCGATACACTTGTTTTTATTACCGAAGCCAGTTTTATGTTCTAATTTATAACGCGAAATTATGCGTTGACTCATTAGCTCTGGGGCGTTCATAAACATAATACAAAGGCCCGTTTATTCGAATACAAAGGCATCCTATATTATATCGAGCGCGACACTGGTGTCCCGTCTGAAACGGGCCTTACAATATATCTGGGTTACATTATGTCTATAATGTTAAATGATATTTGATATAAAGAAATTTGGCTAATTTCCAAAATCGAGATCGGCTTTTCACGGTTGAAAAAACTGGCGCCGTCTGAAGAACATAACGTAATAGAATGGATATACTATATTTTTTATCATTGGTTTTTCCATAATGCAATACGGACCTCAGCAGTCTTCCGAATACGTTTTTGAATAGATCTTCCTGAGAAATGGTTCCTAGCAAAGATGTTGCAGAAAATCTTACTCTATAGCGAGCATTGTCGTAGGGTGACTTTATTTTATAAGAAGTTGGCTGTAGTGATTAAAATAAACACTTGTCAGGTATATTTACGGGAAATAAGAAGATAATACGATATTATTACTAATGAATAGTCAGGTACCAGTGGCGAAGGTTGGAGATAGGCTGTTTAGTCAGTCACACTTATATGTTTTCATAAAACTAAGAATGCAATTTGCAGATGGTGCTGATTAGTTTTTAAGTTTCAATTAAACCCTGCTTCAACCATACCATAATGGTTTAGCTATGTTATGGGCTATCTGACAAAATTAGTGCACACTTTTTCAGTCAAACTTATTTGTTTTCGTTGAATTAAGAATACATTATGACAGAATATGATGTAGGTTAGTTTTTTTTTTAATTCATTCAGACCAAACCACAATCGTTAAATATATTCTTATATCTATAAAATATCTAAAACTATGCCATTAAACCATACATCATTTTAGATACTTTATAAACGAACGATATTATAAAAAGACTATTATCTTCTATGGCTTCGATTAGGTAGGGTTTAATAATTGAATTTGAAATACTGCTTACATATTGAAGTATTAGTTCTAGTAAGTAACATAATTTGACGTGCACTATTTATGTCGGATCTTAACAGTCTACCTCCACGCTTCGCCACTGCCGCATACCAATGGAACACACATAACCGGCGGTTATTTTGTGACTATTATGTAACAATTAGCATAAGGCATAAAGCCCACCAAGAAAGCACTCGATGCGCTCGATGCGCTCACTACTGAGTAGGCCCCCTCCCACCCGCGCATTACCCTTCACCTATGTAATAAGGGGCTCAAGCAGCACAAAATAATTATTATCATCAGCGTCTTTCATAACAAAGCAATAAAAATATTATTAAATTTCTCGGGGCTTGTAATTAAAATCGGACACGCAATAACTAAACAAAGAGTTCGCTGTTCTTAAATAATGGCTTCTCGCCCGTCGCATCGACGACGCTTCGAGGAGAGTGATTTTGCTCGCCGTTTTCAATGAATGGACTACGTTGTATTTTCGTTAATGCGTATCGCCGAGAAGCCAAAAAACGATGACTCATGGGGCAGGCGGACATAATGCGTCGTCAAATCCAGTGTGCGCTGGCGTATTTGATTACGTTGTATTTTCGTTGATTTACGCGCCACTTGTGAAATTTTGCGCGAGAGCCCGACTTGCTGCGTTAAGCGGGTTTTACACCTGACTGACATGTTTAAAAAAACATCATCAGCTTAAGCACATACGTGTATTTTCTGTCTGTATAAAAATGACATATTATATTTCGGTCACCTGCGAATTTTATGGTTCTGTCTAATTTTGATCTCATTAAAGACTGGTACATATTAGTAATTACTAATTACTAATAGTCAAATCTCCGGTAATTTAATACGCTGAGTAATTTGATATCTCTACACATGTGTCAAGACGTCACTAATAGATACTAATTATTTCCGCGGCGTAAATCAACCAAAACCATTAATAAGATTACCGACACTAATTACAACGATACCCAAAAAACCTGTATAAAGCGAACTATTTTTACTAACCCTATTGTGCTGAGCTATTCCGAATGTATTCCACGAACAGGTTTATATTATTTGTTGTGCTCCAAAATAACGCGGATATCACTAAGATCAATTCCATAAACAATGCGGTCATCTACAATAATTATTATTAACACGTCATGCCACTGGATTAGAATCAAGTAAAACGTACATACTGAGCTTCGAAAACAGAAGTTTGTGCGGATACTGGGTGTGCGGTGGTCTTTAGGAGTAACGAGGGGATAAGAGAACGCAGCAAGTAGCCTCTCATCAGACTGAGAGTGAAGACGCGACGTTTGACCTGACTCGGCCACGTGCTGCGGATGCCAGAACAGAACCTCAATCTGGTTTACCTGTTCTTTATGTTAAGCGGATTTTGGCTTCTTGGAAGGCTGCTAACTATCTACAGCAGGGCACACACATCTTGAAGCGGGCCCCCAGGTCAGGATCTTTGGCGGGGCCCCCTACCTATCACTAAGGTTAAAGGCAGTTTGAAATGGCGCCTTTTTTACTATTAGAGCAAATTGAAGATGTGTGTTTATCACAATTATGTGGTCGACCCGCTACGCCGGTCCCCCCTGAACCCGGTCCCCTAGGCTGAAGCCCTGCCACCCCCCAAGATCTACAGAGTTTAAAGGCGGAGCTACGAGATGCTAGTATGATCTGGAACGATGAAGAAGACTGAAAGGCGACAGAGATTATTGGAGGCGAGGCGAGGTGTGGTGTCCATATGCTCCAACTAAGGGGCGGATATGGCTGAAGAAGAAGAAGAAAACGTATTAACTGTGCTATTGAATTGCATTTGACAGCTCGCTGTTAACGAGGCTATGAGACACGTTTATAGCGTCATGGCAGGCGGCCGTGCACAAACCGCGCCTGGCTGTTAACATCCCGGGATATTTAACTGCCTGTATATGACATTATCATATTTATCACTTTTATTGTATTATATTATTGACTTTGGTTATGTTAGAATGGCTCAGCTGTACCTACCTCATCATAGCCGGAGTGTTGTGCACGTTGTGCCAAACTAAAGCATCTATATCATAAATCTCCTTCAATGCGAATTCTCACTTTCAGTCTATTCATAACAGAAAGATGAAAATATTTAAAACCAAAAAGGGAACCAGCTGACGGCTGAAAAATCATAAATTTCTTATTTCCGAAACAAATCCTTCTACGGTTGTTGATTTGAAAAGACGGAACCATGAACTACCTGTGCACTCCCTTCTTACCTTTCTTTCATGCGGCGTTTATAAAAAAAATCGGTACTGTTCGGTTACCAGGAATACAGCGGAAAACACATTTTGAAAATAGCCGATAAACTGGATTATTTGTTACGTTAACCTAACCAAAACTAACCTAATGACACGGCCATAAAAATGTGAGCCATCAGCCGACATTTTCTTTTAATAAATTAGTGACGTCACAACTTTTCGATCCGACCTTGAATGTCGATTTCACTTGAAAATACGCGGCCTACCTCTAAACAAAGCTATAATAATTATGTATTGAGTCTCATAGTACAATCTGAGCGACTTATAGCTTCTCAGAGTGAACTATGGATGATTTCTTTCAGATAGACCAAACGGTCTTGTAAGTAAAATGTAAGTAATTAAGAAGTCTAGAGTTTAAGGTTAAACATAAACCATTTCATGTAAATAACTTATGCGATATCAATAGCTAAATGCTGAAAACTAAAGCTAATTTATAACTATAATCTTTGCATTATATAAAATCATTTTGCGTATATAACGTACCTAATATTTTGAATCAAAAATAATCAATAACGTAATTGATCTATTTTGGGCAATGTAAAATCTTTAGTGGAATGATGACATTTTTATAGCATTCAATTGGTCGAATACGAAGACACTTTTGACCAATGGGCATCAGTATAAAATTAAACAAGTATGTCATCATTTAACTGGACTATGATTCGCCAGAAATGTTGTCATTTTTCCGATAGCGTCCAGGATCTTGATTTAAAAATTTTAATTTGAAGAGTGGGAAAGTATAATCCGCAGAGGAAGGTTGTGTTGGTTCCTCTGCCGGGAAAAAGTTGAAAATATTCGCTCGGGAAGAATATACGAGATTTAACTGCGTAAATAGTGGTGCATTTGATGCATTTATTTGTTTTCTGCGAGAAAGCCCTTGCCACGACTAGTGTTCGAAAGGCATTTAAAGTAAATATATCGTAATCGTGACGATTATCCCGCGTTCGATGTAAACAATAGCATCATCTTACGATGACAACACTCATCATCAGCCGCGCATGACAACCGGTTTTCAATCTTAATAGTCGGTGCCTTAATAATATAATAAGCGCGCAGCCATACCTATAAATTAAGTTAAATGTAAAAATAAATATAGATAATTTTATATAATAAAATTAAGTAAATAAAACATAAGTTTATATAAATAATTATTGTTAATTTATTAGTAAATAAATTATGGTGTTAAGATATTTGATAAGCAATTAAATATAATAAATTTATCTATCAATAACAATTTAATAAATAACTTAAACTAAATTACTACAAGGAGTTTTTATTTTGAAAATAAACTACGAAGTATTTTTCGAAAAACATCTGATACTAAAGAAAGTGACAGATAGTCAGCTGTTTTTGACGTTTACGTAAATATTTACGAAAATAAATTCGATTTGAAAGTTAATCGGATAATTAATAGTATAGACACCAACCTATCACTAGGTGGTGATTCTAAATAATATAAAGTTAAATAATATCGATTAAGTGTATTCCAAAAGTGTCAATCGAGAACTTTAGTTGACCACCCTCTCCTCGAATGGTATCGAGCTAGCCAAACAAGGGTTCTTAATCGGTCCGAGGGCAGGACCGGTTGAAGATGAAGAACCTTTGAGACTATTCCGGGACTGGGGTATCGTCACTAACCCAACCTAATCTAACCTAAACTAACAAATAATCCAGTATATCGGCCATCGGGTATTTTCAAAATGTGTTTTCCGCTGTATTCCTGATAACCGAACAGTACCAAAAAATCTTATTATGCCATCCCCTAACGGAGGTCGGCCGACATTAGAGCATTCGTTACTTCATCATCTACTACCCGGGACAGTTCGGTGCAGCGGCACTCCCACGGAGGTAAAATAAATAAATAAATATTGCCATATAACCCGCCCTACTCGAATTGTAGTAACAGGAATACGTTACGCAATGCAAAGCCGGCGAGCATGTCGGCTAAGTCGGAGAAAGGGATAGGTATATGAAATTCTCCACGGTATGATCACGTGGAAACAGCGACAAAATCCCATTACATAATTGTGCCTTTTTACGCTGTCGCTACATTTTTAGTCGACGTCATTGCTTCGTTGTGATAACTCACTATAAATAATTATTGATAACAATAAATAAAAAAAAACACACGCGATCTATACATAGAGCCGAACACGATCACGAAAATAGCGAGATCTCAGATGTAATGAGGAAACATTCTCCATACATTTATTCACTTTTTCAACGAGCTACTTCTCGGGTATACCGAGCAAAACTGTTAATGGTCGACCATTTAAAAACAACATTTTCGACCTATAGCAATAAAATCGGACTGGGCAGTTAACTAGACCGATGACGGCGGGATCGGATTACCTAATTGGTGTTTTCACCGACAACATTGAAAAAGTAACCACGCATATTGTTGAAATTGCATGTAAAAAACCAAGCTTTGTGAAGTCAGTAGGTACCTACCAACGCCGGTGGCTCAGCACTTCATTACAATAAACCACTTCTTTTGTAGTTTATGAATGCCATGCTTGTTTCGGGGATTTTTACGATGGTTTTCAGGTTTTTTATGTTCTATGTTTAAATAGAACGTGGCGCGAAAAATGTTATATAACGATATAATGAGCAAATTCAGTCGGTCCCATCTTCTTCGTAATAACCAAGTTCGACTGTAATTATGAGAGTACTAATTGAACTAACTTCATCGTGAATTATTGATACATTGCAGGTCTTAAAAATCCATTCAACGAATATGACTTCGTGATAATCGGAGCCGGCTCTGCAGGCAGCGTGCTGGCAAACAGACTAACCGAAGGAGGAAGGTGGACAGTGCTACTGCTGGAGGCTGGCGCAGGAGAGTCCATGGCCACTGACATCCCAGTTCTCGCGGCGAGCTTCCAGCTGACTGATTACGCCTGGGGATATAGAATGGAAAAGCAGGAAGGAGTTTGTTTGGGTAACAAAACAATATATATATATATATAAAACAACATATTTTATTCGACGAATAAGATACAAGATTAGAGAATGGAATTTTTCTATATACTGAATATACATAATTTGAAAACATCTCATTAATTTAAAAACTAAATAATGGAGTGATCCGCGACGACGGTTATTAATTAAGTAACTAATTGATAGCTACGTTAATTTAATATACTAAAACCGATAGCCAACATTATAACGCAATTCGATAAGCATTTCATGTAACAACTACTTGTTAAAATCGTCGTAGTTCAGTAAGATGCCCGTAGCTTAATTGTAAAAGCATACTGGCGCGAATCAAGCAGATACAGGTTCAAGTCCCGTCAAGTGTAAAGTCATTCAATATATATAGTATATAGTACAATATATAGTACAGCGCGCGTACCAAAGGACCACATGTGGTTCGTTCGCAGTTTGTGTGAAACTCGCTATTGACAATAATACTTTTTTTATTCAGCCTGGGCCTCATTTAAGTTTTTCAAGACTAAATTAGCATACAAAAGGAAGCTATATCAATATACATTAGCCTTCGATTACAGCAAAAAAAATGTACCTAAGTCTGTGTATTAAGTGATATATAATTAGTGCATCATTAACAAGGTCACAAAAAGTCAAGCACACAAAGAGATTAGAGACTAATGCCAACTGTGTTTTTTTAACATTTTGTATCGCTAACAACTCTTTTTAATGGTAGCAATAGAAACATTGAAATGTGGTGGGACTGGTAGTAATTATAAGCTAATAGTATATTATATTCAAATTTTATTTCTGCTGCATCTTGGTATCTTAGTAGTTTGGTCGACGTGTGATTTTATTTCCGAACCAACCCTCCTGCTTAATCGAATGAGTACTTGCGTATGAATGTGAAGCATCAGCAGTTTTTTTGCACCTGGGAATAAATAACTCAGGAGATACCCAAGATTGCGCTCGCCACGCATGCTATTGTACTTAACTTAATCCAATATAAAGAAATAAATAGATGGGTATGAATTGGGATTGTTTAGAGGAGGTAATCCTAACGTATGGTATTATTTCCAGCAATGGATGACCAGCGCTGCTACTGGCCACGAGGAAAAGCAGTCGGAGGAACTTCAGTAATAAATTATATGATTTACACCAGAGGAAACAAGCTCGATTGGGACAGGGTGGAAGAAGCCGGGAACCCTGGATGGTATGCTAATAATGTATACGCCTATTATTATCAAACATGATGTAAAATATCCAAATCTTTTATGAGACTACAGAGTGGATGCTTCTCCATACAGAATAGTTAGTTGTCAATAAGGCCCGTTTCAGACAGGACACCGGTGTTGCGCTCGATACAATATAGGAGGCCTTTGTATTTTAATAAAGGGACCTTTGCATTATGTTTATGAACGCCCCCCAGCTAATGAGTCAATGCATTATTTCACGTTATAAATTAGAACATAAAACTGGCTGCGGTAATAAAAACAAGTATATCGGTGGCTTGAGAATGTAGCGACCGACGGAAAAGTGTACCGGACACGCGTTGACTCATTAGCTCTGGGGCGTTCATAAACATAATACAAAGGCCTCTTTATTCGAATACAAATGCCTCCTTTATTAATACGAGCGCGACACCGGTGTCCCGTCTGAAACGGGTCGAAGACAGACGGCCGTCAACACGATTTTTTTCAACTACAAGAAGAAATCATACAATCAAAAAAAAAAATTAAAGATTACGAAACATTTTAAAATTGGCATCGAAGAATTGAAAGACGCAATCTCCCAGAAGGTTCCTTCATTATATAATGCGTTGAATGCTTTAAATCCATGAAAATTTTGTAGAGGGTTCAAACATGACTCAAATATTTGGGTGCGGGACATGTAAAATATCGGAGATCCCTGGTTTAATTAAATATACAGAGTATACTTACTGTAGTCAGGCAACCTAATAAAATTATTGAAAATATTAATGCTTAAACCAGCAAAGCATGTCGTGAATGGTAAACAATCTCAATGATATTTTGTTTCAAAATATTTTTTTCTTGGCAGGTCGTATAAAGATGTTCTTCCATATTATCTGAAGTCAGAAAATGCAAATCTCAAGGGCTTGAAAAACTCAACTTACCATAGAAAGGGAGGGCTTTTGAGCGTCGAGGATATACGATACAAGTAAGCAAATATACATGCACATATAATTTGAAACATACTACGGAAATATATATATATATCGGGAAAGAGAGTTATTCCGACATATTGATATAATCTGGGCGAGCAGATATACCGAATAAGTTACTGGCTAATATAACTACATACTATAATATGCCAAAGAAATTAAATCTTTTTTCCAGATATATAATTACTAATTAATCATAAGTGCCATTTTACGCAACAACAACAAAAACATTCGAGTATCCTAACTACCTTCACCGCAACTCAGAGATTGTATAAAAATTAGTAGACTGGGAGTCTTTGTCCTTCACATTAATTTTGCTTAGGGCGCTTAGGCTCTATCTCTATAAAAGGGTTTTTAACATCTTTGATTCATGTAGAATTTTCTGACAACTATGCATCGGAGGGTCATTTCAAATTTAGTCAATCTGCGATGGGTAAATCTACATTCATAGTTATATTATATATTATATCCCTATTATGCTCAACGAAGAATGATCCATTGTTAAATGATGTTTTGATTTATAACCTCTACCCCTTTTGTATTTGATTTAAACTTATCATTTTTCAGGACACCTCTCGTGGATGCATTTTTAAACTCAGCAGTGCACCTAGGTCATAAAGTCTTGGATTACAATCAAGGAGACCAGTATGGATTCTCAAGAATGCAAGCCAATACGTTAAAAGGAAAGCGGCACAGCGCTTCAAGAGCGTTTCTAAAACCCTTCAAACATCGAAAGAATCTGCACATTCTGCCACAAAGCAGAGTGACCAAAATCATGATAGACACATTTACTGAAACTGCAACTTCAGTGGAATATGTTCGAAATCGAATAAGACATGTTGTAAAAGCCAGAAAAGAAATCATTCTTTCAGCTGGACCAATCGCTTCTCCACAAATGTTAATGCTGTCTGGAGTAGGTCCAGAAGAACATCTACGAGAGATGAATATACCAGTAATTAAAAACTTACAAGTCGGTCAGAATATGTACGACCATATGAGCTACATGGGTCTAATATTTTTGATAAACCAAACAGGAATTTCACCAACTGAGAGTTCCGTAATAAACTTGAAAAATGTTGACAATTGGTTGAGAAATGGGAAAGGACCCTTCACTCTTGTGGGGGGAGTTGAAGGAATCGGGTACATAAAAACTAATATATCTGAAGAACTCACTGACTACCCAGATATGGAGCTGATATTTACTCCTGGAGGAATAACTGCAGACAAAAGTCAATCCATAAGAAAGGGAATAAAAATATCAGACAAGTTCTTCAATGAAGTCTATAAAGATATTGTCGAAAAAGAATGTTTTTCTATTATTCCAATGCTGGTACACCCAAAGTCAAAAGGCTTCATGAAGCTAAAAGACAACAATCCTTTTCATTGGCCTAAAATATACTATGACTATTTTTCTGATCCTCGAGACATGGCGACCTTTGTTCAATCAATAAAATACATCATCAAAATGTCTGAAACTCCACCTTTTCAAAAGTTTGGAGCTAAATTACACAATAAACATTACCCGACCTGTAAGGAATTCCGATTTGGGACTGACCAATACTGGGAATGTGCGGTAAGATCACTTTCAGCGACCTTGCATCACCAGATTGGTACATGCAAAATGGGACCTGCTTCTGACGTAGAAGCCGTCGTTGATCACGAACTGAAAGTTCATGGAATTAACAGACTACGAGTTATAGACTCTAGTATTATTCCAAAGCCTTTGACTGCACACACTAATGCTCCGGCGATTATGATTGGAGAAAAGGGAGCGGATATGATCAAGCAAGAATGGGGGTGGAAACCTTGAGATTTATGAACTGTTTACTTATACACACAGCTATCTATTAAATATAAGTATCTGTATTTTTGCCATTTATTTGTGATTTAAGATTAAGTCAAAACAAAATTCTAGATGTGATTATCTAACATACTACTTAAGGTGATTCATCAGTGAAACGGCAAATAATTTTCAACCATAGGCGCGACGAAATTTTGCACTCGCTCCCATTCGGAGAGAGAATGTAGAGCTGGAAACACGTCATTTTGCTTCGTGATGGCGACGGCCGTAATAATTCTTAAATCGTGTAAAGATGACTTAAAACGTTACCCATTTACTTTAAAAAGACAACATGTCAATGAATATATTATTATTGTTACTGATAAAACAATAAACAGAACATTAAATGGACACATGTTGGATTTATAAGACAAATTTTATTTGGTTTGACATGCCTCATTTGCACCCGCGACCCGCAATCCGCGCATCGCCTAGCGACGATCTTTTTAGACCGTGTCTCAACTGAGGTATGGCTTTAATAATAATAGCTCTTATAATGTACCAGTGGTGAAGGGGGTGGCGGTAGACTGTTAAGATCTGACATAAAGAGTGCACACTAAATTTTGTCAGTCAAACGTATACGTTTTCATTGAACTAAGGCAGGGGCCGGCAGAAGCCGCTCTTTGCATAGACGTTTGCGGCTCTTCAGTCATAAACTCCAATTTTACCTCATCTCAAGCAGCCTTATAACTTATGAGTTTATGAGATAGAGCCACCGAACAAAATTAGACTCGTACGGCATATTCTCTACCACTCTTCACTCATATTTTGGTGCACTCCAGAAGCAGTTAATAGATTTAAAAACGAGAAACTGTGGAGCAACAAATTCACAGATCTGACCAGCCGCTTCGAAGAACTCGAAAGAGAGAAATCCAATTTGATTTCTCAGCACAAGTGGGCAGCTATAAAACAACTTACTAAAATATAATCAATAATATTTAATACATGGAATAGTTTTTCCTGAAACATTTTTTCCGACCATGTCCGATCCTAATAGGATCATATGGACCTCCGCAGAGTAGAGGTTTGTATTGATAGATTTTTGTTTTTTACGAGAAATGGATGTCAGCCACTTGCTCAACCTATTAGGTCCATACTCTGACTCATACACAAATTGAAAAACAATATGTGTACTTGCCAGACCCAGGATTCGAACCATTATCAAGACTACGACTGGTCTTGATAATGGTGTTACAACTAAAATACCTATCGATAAAACCTTTTTTAGAATTTAATATTATTTATATTTTCATTTCTTGAAAAATGGAATTCTACCAAGTAAATGCTAACTCAATTAATAGGTTAGGTTCATTTTTACCACGTTTTTATTAGCTCGTATTCTTGTTTGTCCGGAACAAATTTTTTCCAGTTTGTCCAAGATTTGTATTGGACGATTGAAGATTTTTATCTTACTTCCCGACTAGATAGATATTTGAAACTTTTAGAATATATCAGAACACGATGACAACGCATTCTTTTAATACCTTTGGCCATCTAAGCAGAATTGAATTCATTTTCAATTAATTCTGTTTTGTATGTTTCGGAAAAAAGTCATTAAAAGAAACCACTATTATTGGTTGCTAAGTGGGTCCTAGCAACTAAATTATTAATATATCCGTGTGTTACTATGGAAATCAATATGAAATGTCAAAATGACATTTCAGTATTCTATATTTATTCAGTATTTCTATCAAGTACAATAAAAAGTATTTATTAATACATAGAATTGTCAAATTTATATGATTCAACAGAAAATTTAAAAACGTTGTATATAAAAAGTTCTTTTTATCTTGTAATTATTAAAATTCAATTAACCCCGCCTAAACCAAAACATGATAGTTTATGTATGCTGTGGGTAATCAGACAAAAATAGTGCACACTTTTTCAGTCATATTTATTCGTTTTATTTAAATTAAGAATACATACTTATTACAGATGGCGTTGGTTAGTTTTTTTTAAATTTATTCTTATTCCAAACCATAATTGATAAAAAATATTCTTCTATCTATAAAATATTAAAAATTATGTATGGTTTAATAGCATAATTTAAGATATTTTATAGATTAACGAATATTTTATCTACTCTGACTTGGATTATACATAGTTTAGATGAATTTTAAACACTAACAAATACTATCTACACATTATAGTCTTAGGTCAATGAAAGCAAACACGTTTGACTGACAAAGTGTAGTGTGCACTATTTATGTCAGATCTTAACAGCATACCCTCCACTCTTGGCCTCTGTTACCTAAATATGTATACTAAGTGAGGTATTTTAATTTGTTGGCAGTTAATTAAGAAATCCGTGTTTGGTATAGTTATTTTGGATTTGTTGAGATTAGAATCAATCAAAATTAAGAATATAGTAGCACATAATACGTTAGATTTTTCCGAATATAATTGAGGATGCGGTACATTTTTAGCATACATTATACGTAGAAAGTTACAACAAAATAACACTGACTCAAAAGGCTAGGCAAGCAGGCAGCTAATCATTGAGGAAATGAAAATTAGCAGTTTTATACATACACTGTGTCCTAAAATTTACTGTGCAGTAAAAGATTTTTTTAGTATTTCCTACAACAGTAAAGATGTAAAATATTTTAAAAAATCTAAAAAAATATATGCATTGATTACACAGTAGCTTTTAAGACACACATTATTTGTATACAGATCCGTTCATTGTTCTAAGTAAAAACCATTTCGGCTGGGTTTAGGAAAAAGGGCGTAACCCTCGATTTTTAGAAAAGTGCTTTTATTAGATATTAACAATTTACACAACCAAATACACGTTCTATAAAAAGGAAGTAAGCCATAAATGCCGAATTATTGTCTAAATTCAAGTTTTAATTGAGATTAATTAATTTTTAATTTATGGAAAAAGCATTTATCCTCAATTTTAATGATTTTATAAAAGGTGTAACGAAAATATATTACACCAAATCATCAGTCATCATGCACCCAATGTCTGTGACTATTTTTTAAAAAATATTAAACTAAAATCTCTCAAAAAACGTTTTTTGCCTCTCCTGTAAAATTTGTTTTGTGAGGGTTACGCCCTTTTTCCTAAACATGGTCGATTTATTTTCGTTTGGCTATCGAAATTTTAGGAAGCGGGGTGCTTGAGAACTTTCCCACAATACCATAGGCGTAGGGTGTTGTTTCTTTGCCAATGGGCTGGATATGTCGCTCAGCGAAAAGCTGTACGAATGCCGCCATAGGACGCCCTATAACCCGCTGGATAGACGAGCTCATAAAGTTCGATGGATGTACGTGGCAGCAAAGAGCTAAGAACCGAGAGAAGTGGAGAGAGTTAGGGGAGGCCTTCATCCAGTAGTGGATCTACCCCGGCCGATGATGATGACGACCATGGGATTTATTGTTATATATTTTAGAACAGGCCCATCACCTATTTTTTAGAAATGAATGCACCCCTGGAAATTTACATTCTTCGCCTAAGAAACAAAAACATGCAGTAACAAATTTACGTCTATGATCTATGATTCTACCCACGGATTATAGTAAAGAAAGATATGTGAAATAAGATGCACCCAGCTTAAATTATAAAATTATTTTATAAACAGAAAATTAATAAATAATCCTGATGAAACATATGAACCTGGTACGCTGCTGCCAGTATATTAATGCTCGGCACTATTTTTGTCCGCAGCATTCTTAAATCACCACAATTAGTAAAGTAATTATCAGTCAGTTACTATTTTTAGTTTATAGATTTGTGATCAAACTTAACTCACGTTCCACTGATTATTATAAAGGAAATGCAATTAAAAACTTTTGTACGACAGCCTATAATCTAGAAGAAAGTGTAAGTATCTTCGCAACTGGAACTTTTGGCGCCGACTGAATTTGAATTTCAATTCCTTATTTGTTGCAGCTTTTATAATAATTTTCTTATAATTATATATTTGTAGCAATCATTCTACTCAACATTACATGGGTGACACACTTTAATATGTATTAACACCAACATAAAATACCGTTTTAATATCTATGATAATATAATATATATTTGATGGCCCAAACATTGTCACCTAATCTTTACCCCGGCGGCTTTATAAAACTCGTAACTAAAATCCCTTGGAAAATCGTCAAACTATCTTTCTATATCAGTTTAAGTCCTCGCCCTGTGTATGCACTGGTGTACACTAGGCGGGAAGAAATTGAAACAAGTATGCGAGGTGACGAATGGAGTCAATAGATTAAGAAAATATTTAAATTGTTTAATTATGTTTTCAAATAATATGGTATGTACATAGCACGTAAGTTTTAAATAAAGAAATATCTTATTAATAATTATGTATACTGGTATGTGAGGAAGATGTAAACTTGTTATATTATAAAGGAGATGAATGCCGGAGAGAATGAGAACTACAATAAATAAATGTAAGCACTCATTAAAATTTAATAACATGTATAGCAAAATTACCGAAGAGGGTTATTTTTAAACTCAGTAGTTTTGTATTGTATAATTGAATTCAGTAGCTTCATTTTATAATTTAAAATAATGCACGTACTGCACTGGACTATTCTATAAATCACTGTGAATAACATGCGTGAGTTGGGTGACTATTTTGATAGTATGTGTGCATTGCTTACACCGATACGCAAAACGAGACGGTCAAAATTATATGGGCGGGAGATATTATTTTCTATTTCTTTCTATTAAAATGCATATAATTTGTAAACTGTTATAACTTCTTTAATATTTAATTTTCTGCGTAGCTTTCTTCCGTAATTTTGTTTTAAATAATTTTACCTAGTTGTTTATAGATTAGAATAATGATTTTATAATAAATTAAATGTTAAGTAATAACGCGCGACGCACTGCTAATCAGTTGGTGCCTCTGAGGAGCGGGGGGGAGGCTTTAAAAAAAGTCCCTCTCCCGAAATAGAGTTGTACGTCAGTTCGATTCGGCTCCTCTAGGAATATAGTATAAAACCCACGCTCCTTTATGGCGTGCAAGTTAATAACTAAATAAATAAAAATTATCAATTGCATATCAAAAAATAAGTTCCTAAATAAATAATCCGTTTTATATAGAGTTAATAAAAATTAAATGTAGTAACCCTGTAATGTTTGAAATGATAAAAAACCGTGTTTATAACAAAATAAATAAATAAACAAATTTTTAATACTTACTTCAAGATTTTAATTTACATTATATCAATTTACTATAAACTACAAACATTTATAACCACCCTATGGTACGTGCACTAAGAAGTGAGTTAGCCGGATTTGTGTCGTGCTAGTAAGGGTGTGTTAGTATGTTTTGTTGTCAAAATAAAACAATAGAGCAATAACGATCGTCAGAATTTCCTCAATCATAACTAGATCAGTAGGGTATGTTATGATTTGTTAATTGTGACAATATCCCTTGTAATAAATGGACTGCATTTGTATAATAAGAATGACAATCCACAAATCCCCACTCACTCATCGAGTCCGTCACGCGACACACTACTATCGCCACGAGTCTATCACTCGACATAGTCAACCGTTATTCCACTCGAATCAAGTCTTTCAGTTCATTAATATAATCGAAATCTCGATCACATCGATCTCACCAGTACATCTGTACCCGCCATTGTAACCTCACGGTGTCATCTTTATTATTGTATTTATTTATTCTTGTAACAATAAATAAACTCTCCCCTCACAACATCCAAGCAACAACGACTGTATTTCCTCCACATCATCACCGCCAAATATTCTTTGCATTATCTTCCAGATGGGAGTAGCGAAGGGCGAAGGTAGGCTGTTAAGATCCACCATGAATAGTTCACAATAAACTTTGTTAGTCATACGTATTTGTTTTTATTGGACTAAGACTACAATTTACAGATGGTATTGGTTAGTTTTTAAAAATCAATTAAACCCTGCCTAAATGAAACCATAATAGATTTGGTATATTTTGGGCGATACGACAAAACTGTGCACACTTTTTCATTCATACTTATTTGTTTTCGTTGGATTAAGAATACATATTACACATATTGTCGGTTCAATTCATTAAGCCCTGTCTAAACCAAACTGTAATAGTTAAAAAAATATTATTCTACCTATAATATATTCAAAGTTATGTATGATTTAATCGAATAATTTTAGATCTTGTATAGATATTTTTGACTATTATCTATTATGGCTTGGTTTTTGCAGGGTTTAATTATTTTTTTAAAACTAATCAACACTATATGCAAATTGTAGTATTATGTCAATGAAAACAAATACGTATGACTGACAAAGTTTAGTGTGCAACATTTATGGCGGATCTTAACAGCCTACTTCCACCCTTTGCCACTGCCAGACGGTATAGTTCTGTGCAATCAGTATTTAAAAGTAAAAGATAAATGAGTGTCAAGAATAATACATATTTTTGTACACCCTGCTTTGGAGTACTTACCAATTATTTATAACAGCCAATTTATTATGTATTTCATAACCGTCAAGTGTAGATTTTCGCAGCCAGTGTCAAGGACCATTTTTTATATACCGGAACTACAATATTCTTATAATTAGGTATATATTATATATAAAAATATCGTTACCTCCAGAGTTTCATTATAGACACCAACGGGCAACAATTTGGAGTGTTACGATAGTCTATAGCAATACGAATAGGTGGATACGATTCTCCTCCTTGGTCGGTTCTTTACAATCAGCCACAAGAACCTTCCAACTACTTGTGCTTGTGAATTTACCAATAAGGCTTTGTTATCGGATAGTGTGGACACCTGAAAGCCCGTATAAATCGTACTTTATGGTGAACGAGTTTACTTGGTTTTTTTGAAAAATTAATGTACTCTACAATCTACAACTTAATACGTAATAATTGATAGTTTAACTTGTTAAATTAAGTAGCATAAATATAATTTAAATTAATAAATTAATAAGTAGTGATAAAAGAACATCAATTAAACAATAATTTTGAATAATAAATGCATTGATTATTTCGTCAAATACATCATTACAAATACACAAGTTAAAATACAGTGATAAAACATGATAAAATACACGTAACTTTTCCATAAATACAGTCTTTGATTGTTCTGGTGTTTAAATTGTGAAAAACTATACTTTAGTCATTTGTGGCTGTGACGGCATCAAGAAAATATTTAGTGACAAGCTTTTCCTTGACAAAAAGCTGGTGAAACCGTTAAAAATAGATTTAACATTCAACTAGTACAATTTCATTGAGAAAAAAAACAATATAAATGTGGCCATTCATAATGACTAGCACGGGAAACGCTACATTCGAATATGTCAAATAGTTAGTGTACCGTGTATACGTAACAATTACATTTCAATTTGAAACACTTCAAACATGGATATGTTAAAAATCATATTCGTATTTTTGACATTGTCAGGAGAAATAGATGATATGTTTTGTGAGTATCGCGTAATTGGAAACTTCAAGAATGATTATATTAGCGAGGAAAATCACAATGAGAAAAAATACAATGCAAGAAGCCAATCAATTAGCGATACTTCGGGTTTTTCGATCTATAAACAAAGTGCCAAAAAATACGAAAACTTTAATGTAGACGATAGAGAAAGAAGAATCCTTGGTAGTGGTTATCCGAGATCCATAAACAATGTGAGTGATCCGTTTCTTCATACCGTACTTAACGAAAATTCTAGAGTTTCTATTTATGACCAAAGTACAGAAGAAAATGATTACTTTCACGGAGAAGACAGACGTGGACGAATGGTTGACGGTGATTATCCGAGATCATTAGACGATGATAGTGCTTCGTTTCTTCGTACCGGCGGACTGAACGGTGTCTTCTGGCGAATATGGAACCATCTAAAGACGTGGGTCGTCCAATTATACTGGCCTCGCAGCACTGCGGATCTCTTCGACTTTCTCCGGGAGAGTTATCCTTTACCAAAAGGTAATAAGTAATAATTATATTATAATAATACACTATTTTCCAAAATAGCGCCAAAAATAATGCATTTGTTAAGTTCATTTCTTTTGTAGCATAAAATATGAGAACATACCATGCAGTCTCCCTATTAAAATTTAACAGATAATTACATCAAACTATTCATTTTCTTATTTGTGTACCAATGAAGGCGGATTTCATCAATCACAATGTACACTAACTAGCAACACCAATAATTGAGCCCATAAAATAAAATATTTAAAGTTTAAAAAGTACATAAAAAGGGGAAAAGCTACAAAAAAATCGGTGTGTCTACTTATGCACGCGCGTTAGAAGTTATACTTCTTTGGCGTTACGAAACAAAAACAAAACTTGTGATAATTGACTAGCTCGTAATTATCTTGTTAAATTACACACTCAAAAAAAAGGACCGCTTATTGGAACGCCGTTTGTTTATTTCTATACACTTTAACTTATATTAACCTATAATTAACCAATAAAGTCGGTAAAGTCTGTTTTTTTAATGTTTAATGAATACCGGTATTCAATAAGAAATACCGAAAAACCGGTATTGACATTTTCATTCGGTATTGCAATCCCTACATGGAGGTACCCCGAATGAGCTATGTAGAGCCTATTTTAAGGATTTATAAAACAATTTCAACCTAAACTCATCCTTACGTAGGTGTGTGCAATATATCAATATCTGAATCGATTAGGTTGAACAGAGTTATTACTTTCCCAATTGGCATCACCAATGGCAGGTGAGTTATGCACATTGGGAGAACAAACGACTGATGCTACCGATTTTTAAGATAGTAAATTATCAGGGACACAAAGGTCAAGACTAACAATGTTAGAGTTCTCATTAACATTGTGTGTAATGTTACACCCCCGTATGGTCCCCATTTGGGGACGTCTTAGTGTATCTGGAGAGGCCCGAATCGGTATCGAATCCAACAAATAGTAACGGCTGATTGCGAAAATAATTAAATAATGTTTAATACCTGTCTAATAAATATCTGACCGGCAACATTGTCAAAAAAAAATACGAATGGCAACGCCGCATTTTTGCACGGCTCGCAAGTGTGACCGTTTGTTTTTGGCGGCAGAAGCTTATTTAACAGCACGCAGAAAACACTGTTCGCTCGCGCTACGCATATTTCGTCATCCGAAAAATAAATTATATAAAATGTAGTAATCTAGTATATATTAACACCAAATAAACTCGTCGTTTCCGAAACAATTCCGATGTGTCCCAGTGTTTAAACTACAGTATTTTACTATACCAAAGAGAAAGGTAGTTAGATAGTATCCATAAGTCTAAAGAAAGCTTGATCCAGCAAAGACCGTACAAACGCGGGGGTAACTAAGATTTTTCGTGAACACACTGAGCATTTAATCATGAATTACTGATACATTGTAGGTCTAAAAAATCCATTCAATGAATATGACTTCGTGATAATCGGAGCCGGCTCTGCAGGCAGCGTGCTGGCAAACAGACTAACCGAAGGAGGAAGGTGGACAGTGTTACTGCTAGAGGCTGGCGCTGGAGAGACCATAGCAACTGACGTCCCAATTCTCGCGGCGAGCTTCCAGCTAACCGATTACGCCTGGGGGTATACAATGGAGAAGCAGGAAGGAGTTTGTTTGGGTAACAAAACTAATACATTTTATTTTGGTATAGAAAACGGGTTTTCGGACAAACTGCTCGTCGTAAATCAGAAAATCTAGAGAAATTGGTTATTATTGGTGCCCTTCAGGGAAGCACAAACTTTTGAAGCTATTTGATGCATTATTAAAAAATTCCAACTATCTGTATAAGTTATACAAAACCCTCATCAGACCCATATTAACCTATGGGTCGGAATGCTGGGCTTTATCAAAAAAAAGATGAGAGGAAGCTGGATATCTTTAAAAGAAAGATATTAAAGAGTCTTTAGAACAGTATGTAAATATATGCGTTGTATGAAGATCTCCCTGTAGTCTCACACGTGAAAGTGGGGCGACTTCGTTGGGCAGGCCATGTCTCAAGAATGGAAGACACCCAACCACCAAAGAGGCTTCTCTTCAACGACCAGAAGGGAAAAGGATGGTCGGGAGACCTAGACTACGGTGGCTGGACTGTATAGAAAGAGACACAGCATACCTGAGACTAAGGCGGTGGAGGGAGCTTGCGGCAGACAGAGGGGAGTGGATAGTTAGATAAAATGTGTTGCAATTAAGTTACCCCTGTAACATAGTGGTCTATGCGTATGGGTGCGAAACTCGAGATATGCAGGTTCGATTCCTGCTGGGTGTCTTTTTTTTTTTTTTTTTAATATTTTTATTGTATTGGTTTTAATATAATATCTTCTAGAAGTTTTTTTAAAATTATGTACGTTCAAAAATAAAACCATCGGGGGGGGGTCAGAAATGACGCTGCGAATATAATAGTTGAAACCCTGAGACAAATAAATGGAAATAGTTTAAGGGGGGACATGCTCGTCGAAGGTCAAAATTGAGTTTTTATTGTATTTTCAAACCATGATCCTGGACACTCCTTAAACGTTGTAGATAATCTATTTATATAATTTTGAAGCCTTATTATCCTTTATAGTTATTTTAAACATTTGATTTAAACACGCGCGTTAACATAATTTTACTCCCTACTTTAATTATAGTTTGTCATTTTATGGCTACGGCCGTATGTTGTAGCTTAACCACTAGGGAATGACAAAAGAAATGGCGTATTTCAAAAAAACACTACCTTATTCTTAGGTCAATAATTATTATAAAGCAATCATTATTCATAAGATTTTTATCACACTTGAATGGTCAAAGACATAGCTTATAATAAATATCTTTAGAATCATCTTAAAATGTGTTAATCTTGCCGATTTTTGAATAATAAAATGCCTAATTCTTGTAAAATTTGGGATCACAGAGATTATCAAAATAATTTTTTATCGTGAATATTTTACAAAAATTATCTCATAATAAATTATACTAATGGTTTTATAAATGCGTTTAAAAATTAATAAATGTAAAAAATCTTAACGCCACTGCACAGTTATGTACCGAAATATGACTATATTCTAAAACATTAGAGCGAGAGGTTTAAAAGAATACTATTTTATGTAACAAAAATACTTCATGCAGTCATCAAATATTTAAAATAACTATAAAGGATAATAAGGCTTCAAAATTATATAAATAGATCATCTACAACGTTTAAGGAGTGTCCAGAATCATGGTTTGAAAATACAATAAAAACTCAATTTTGACCTTCGACGAGCATGTCCCCCCTTAAT
This sequence comes from Rhyacophila brunnea, assembly GCF_057557595.1. Taxonomy (NCBI): domain Eukaryota; kingdom Metazoa; phylum Arthropoda; class Insecta; order Trichoptera; family Rhyacophilidae; genus Rhyacophila; species Rhyacophila brunnea. The sequence continues at coordinate 11,422,177 of NW_028232893.1, read as the reverse complement.
TAACGATATTTGACAAACCTATTTTAAATATAGAACACATTTTTTTATTTATTTTTTTATCTATACAAATAATGTAATAACAAATTGAAGGTCAGGCGATATGCAACGGTGCTTACTAGTGAGAAATATTTTAAAATATTTCTACAATATCTACTTGTTAATGAATCGCTTTTGAAAAAAACCTGCGGAAATAATAGCGAGATAAGTACCTACGCATAATATAAAACTTATCATGCAGGCGCTCCATTGGCGAGTCAAAAGTCCGAAGTAAATTAATAATGCAGCGATTACATTACGTTACGTGCTGTCACATGCTGGTACGTCGACAAATTTTGTCTATGGTTTTGTCATTCTGCAGAATATTTTGAATGATCAATATCTACATAAATTCAATTATCGAAAGTCCAAACACCAATTCATTAGTATTTTGAATTATTATTCATTATTGATGGTACTTTCAATTATTTTAAAAATTTATACGTGTGCGTACGTTAAAATGACATGCGATATTTAATCCATGTATAATATTTTGAACAGAACCCAACCAGTAGACCATAGATAATAGACGTAAACACTAGACATAATAATATATAATATGTAATTTAATAGACAATCCATAGAGAAAAAAGATAAAAACAAAGACCGCGCGTTTTGACGCGAGTCGAAAATGTGTAGGTGCTGGTGTTGGTACTGTGCCACAAGGGTATGAAGTGTCGCACTCTCTGATGGCATCCGGAATACATGTTTATAGAAGTGAATTATTTTAATTAATTATCACTCATGGTATTACTTATTGACTGATTTAAAAATGAATTTACCCAAATAAAATAATTATTATTATGCATAACATAAAGATTCGCAGATGATACCACACTAATCGCTGCTGATGAAAGGGAACTCTGAGAGCTGCTACACCGGGTAGAGGAAGAGAGTCGCAAATACGGCCTCCTTATTAATAGGAATAAAACCAAGTGAATGGTTATTGATCGGGCCAACCTTCTACCAACACCAAGTACACTCCAAAACCTTGAAACAGTCGACGAGTTTGTATATCTTGGATCGACCATCAGTGGAAAGGGCGGATGCGAAGCGGAAATAAGAAGGCGCACACAAATTGCAAAAAGTGCGATGACACGCCTTACCACTATATGGAAGGATCGGGGAATTTCGATTGCCACAAAAATGATGCTTGTGCAAACATTAGTGTTCTCGATATTCCTATACGGAGTCGAGTCGTGGACCCTGAAGGCAAGAGAACGGAAGGCAATTGATGCCTTTGAGATGTGGTGCTGGCGCCGAATGCTTCGCATTTCTTGGACGGAGCACAGGACGAACCAGTCAATCATCCAGGGACTGAAGATAAAAGAACGGCTCTCGACGATATGTCTGAGAAGAATTCTGCAGTTTTTTGGACATATTGTCAGGCGCGGACCGGACAACCTGGAGAGACTGGTAGTTTTGGGTAGCCTCCAGGGAAGGCGAAGCAGAGGAAGAGCGTCTGCGCGATGGAGCGACCAAGTGAAACAGCTGACTGGGGGCACCATCCATTCTGCCCTGAGAGAAGCGGAAGATCGAGAAGGATGGAAAGACTTGGTCGCTCAAAGGATGGCGAAATTTAAATGTGGTCACGATCCTCAGCCATGAGTGCACGACCAAGAAGAAGCATAACGAATAATTGCTTTGCAGCATTGTTTACCTAACAAAAAAATGATTTTTTATTTATTAAAATTCAACAGCTCTCTATTGAGATGGATTATATTCAGTGCTTTCCAAACCGGGAGGCGCATACTAGTGCAAAAAGAGGCGCGAACAAGATGATGAATTTGGATTGACTACTAAAAAAAAAAAAATTATCATGCGATACTTCATTGAAATAAAAAAATCATAATGAAACCCTAGTTCAATTTTGTTTGAATCGAAGTGAAGTATATAACACTGTGTCAAGAAACGCAATGCAGGTAGGTAGGTACTGCTGTCATTCGTAACATCATATTTGTACGAAACGAGATTGTTTGCATTAGTTGCAATGAAATCCATATATCGAGCCCATTTCGTAGTAGAAAAAGAGCTACGAGTAGCACTCTCCTCAATGCCACCTAAATTTGACAAACTTTGTCCTATTAAACAAGCACATCAATCGCATTAAAAACAAATTATTTTTAAAATGAATATATAACATTGAAAAATCTTGTTATTATTCTGTCAATAGGGTACATTTTTTTCACTTTTTGTATTGGTAATACATTTTTTACCATTTAAAATTTTATAAGAAGGGGGGCCGTAGTCACATAAAGTTTGGAAACCACTGATTTAAGTAATCGCTTCCTTGTTTTATTTTTTTATGCTAATTAATTTTGCTACGTTTGATAGTAAAACACTACTTAATTTAAAATGAATGTGAATATAATTTACGTCATTGCAACATATTATAATGAATCATGACGTGTATTAAAATTCCCTACACTCTGATCAAAACATCTGAACATCGTCAAAGACATGACTTGGCCGTGTTTGATAATAGATGCCTTAATTGTTTATTTTCCTGTCAAATTCACACAATTGCATAAAACGGGTATATTTAGCACTCGAAGGAAAAAATGTAAAAAAAAAAAATCGGAGAGAGATAAACAGGGAACTCAGAAATAATGGGAACTGAAATACATAACGGGTAAGGCGATAGCAGGTAACCGACTCGAGTAAGGAAGAATCCGGGTTAAACTTACACACGTGTCAATAATAAGTTTTACGTCGAATACTGAAAACTGCTTTCGGTTTATGCATTTACGCTCATTTAATGTTGGTGTATTACACACACCATTGCACGTGCATAATGCGTGCTTCATTTTCGTAGGACACTCACACATTCAAAATCCTGCTTCACCATGTGGCGTATTGAATATGGCCTATCGGTATTCTATTTATTATCTGTTCTGTGGAGATAAACCACTGTCATGGTGTAATGCGTTAATTACTATTTTAGATCTCAAGACACCGAACACTTGAAAAAAAATTTCACAAAGGAACCAATGGCCTGCAGTACATTTTTTTTCATACACCAACCAAAAATATTCAAAGGGTTACGATATGGTCGGTGACTAAAATTAACTAGTTATAAAAGTTATAAAATAACATTGTATGTAAATAATATCCTGGAGACATACTAGGGTTGGGAAACCGGTGATGCAGTCGATAAACAGTGATCAGATATAGCCGACTTCGAATGGCTACTACGCACATGTTAATATTATGCCGTGTCCATACTGGCAACCTCATTAAATATCACGATAATTATCAAAATTTGTTTGGCCAAAAATTATTTTAATCGAAATTTAATGAGGTTGCCAGCAACTTGTTGCCAATGTGGCCGTGGGTTTCAAAACCAGTATACCAAAATACCGGTTCTTAAAATAAGATGATACCGATATATTCGGAATTGAAAGTAGAAACAAAATGTATTAATTAACGTAAAAGGTTTAACATGTGTATTTTTTGTCGGGTTATGTGATGTGTAGTTTACTTCCATTGCCCTTCAACGCCTTTCAGACCAGCAATGTTGTATATATTTATTGGTAGATAGATATGTTTTTTTTTCATATATGTCACGAATATTACCGATAATTAGAAGTAATACCGACATTCAATAGAAAATACCAAAATATCGGTATTAGTATTTTCATTCGGTATTGCAATCCCTAGTTAAAATCAACTAGTAATATTATAATTTTGTTTAAGCAATGGATGACCAACGCTGCTACTGGCCACGCGGAAAGGCAGTTGGGGGAACTTCCGTCATAAATTACATGATTTACACCAGAGGAAATAAGCTTGATTGGGACAGGGTGGAGGAAGCCGGGAACCCTGGATGGTATGTACTTAATTGTAAACAATTGAATTGTATTATCAATTCAATTAAATGATTAATTTTCAAAGAAAGTAAACTTTTGACGGGTTATGGAAATAATTGATCATTACGTAATATTATGTGAAAATATAAATAAAATAATATGTGGATGGATACCTGTGTATTTTTGCTGTCTGTGCAGTTGCTGGCGTATGCCGATGATATCGACATCATTACCATATCAGAATTGGCGCTAAAAAAGGCATTCACAGCACTAGAAGCCTCTGCTGAAAGAATGGGCTTACAAATAAACGAGGCAAAAACTAAATACATGCCGCCTCACGACTGACTGCAGACATCACCGGATCAGCCGAAGCTTCACTCGGACGCTGCAAGCCCAAACCACCAAGCCAGTCGCCGTGGTGGACGCAGCATGTTTCTCGCTTGCGTGATCTTTTCAGAAAAGCGCGTAAGGCCCATCAACGTGCACGCCTGCGCAAGCAACCACCTGCCTCCATCGATCCCCTTGCAACCATGGCCAAATCCACTCGAACGGAATACAAGAAAGCGATCACTCAAGCCAAGAAAGACTACTGGCGTAATTTCGTCACCATTGAGGGAGGTTCGGACCCCTGGGGTCCTCCATATCGCGCACTGAGGCTGGGACTCAGACCGACGAGCCTCTTGTGCGGCATTGAGAAACCGGGTGGCGGATTCACCAGTACCGAGTCTGAAACGGCTGCGGTCCTACTCGAGGCCCTCATCCCCCTGGATGATGAATCCAGGGACGATGACGCCATGAGGATGGCCCGCTTTGAGACTTCTCTTCCCATCGACACGGATCACTCATCGTTGCCTTCCGAACAGGAGATCAACCACATCGTGCGTTCGTTGATTGCTGGCAAGGCCCCGGGCCCGGACTGCATAGACAATTTACTTGTCAAACGCACATGGGCCATCGCCGCGCCAGAGATTACAGCCCTCTTCAGTGACTGCATCAGAAGCGGCACGTTCCCCGACTGCTGGAAGAGGGGCTTACTTAAGGTAATCCCCAAAGCTGGCAGCCGAGAACCGTCTAGCCCTAAAGCCTACCGCCCTCTAACACTTCTGCCCGCTCTGGGCAAAGTGCTGGAGAAGCTACTGTGCCACAGGATTGAAGCCCACCTGGAGACACACTCGCCGCTTTCCGATAAGCAATTTGGATTCAGAAGAGGCAAATCAACAGTCGACGCCATTAGGAACGTGATTGCCATTGCTGAAAATTCTCGCCGTAAATACGTCCTAGGAGTTTTCCTGGACATTGCAGGTGCGTTTGATAGTGCGTCCTGGCCTCTTATACTTCAAAAGCTCCGGCTGAAGAGACTACCAGGAAATTTGTTCGCGTCAATTCAAAGTTATTTCACGAATAGATCGATCGAGTTTCGTGTTGGATCAACAACAATAGAGAGGAAAACCAGCATGGGATGTCCCCAGGGCTCAGTCCTCGGGCCCCTTCTCTGGAACGTACTCTTCGACGATCTCCTTAGAATTCCGCTTCCAACCGACTGTACTGTCATTGCCTACGCAGACGATGCGCTGCTGCTGGTCGAGGCCGACAGCAGGGCGAAGATTGAGAGCACCGTTGGCGAAGCTTTAGCATCAATTGAGGCTTGGGGTAGATTAACTAGACTATCGTTCGCACCTTCCAAGACAGAAGCCATTGTCCTTAAAGGACCGAGACGACTTAGCTGTTCGAGACTACCCACAGTCCGATTCGGTGACACGAGAGTGAAAGTGTCGAAGATCGTCACCTATCTAGGCGTCAAAATGGACACAATGTTAAATTTCCTACACCATGCCGAAACCCAAGTCCACAAGGCTGGGGTGGCCTTCCAGAGGATCGGCCGCATGGCTGGTGAAGGATGGGGCTTAAAAGTAAGGGCGCTCAAGATCGCCTACGGCGCCATTTTTATGGGAATAGCGGCTTATGGCGCCAGTGCCTGGTGCCCGCGCATTCCCAAGAGTGTCAAACTTAGAATCTCTCTTTTAAGAGGACAGCGCAGCGCGCTCCTGTCCATTACCAAAGCCTACCGTACGACATCAACCGACGCGCTCCCGATCCTGGCCGGTATTCTCCCACTTGACCTGCACATTCAGGTCAGCGGCGCTTCAGTGTTGCTTCTCAAAGGTGAGGAGGCCGACGTTGGTGATTTTCATCTCGTCCCCCCCCCTCGACGAGCCGGCGAGGGATTAGCACTACTGAAGCGCAAAATTAGACTCATGTCGCTAGATGCGGCCATTAAGACCTGGCAGCGAAAGTGGGACGAATCCACCAAGGGCCGGCACACATACAGCTTTTTTCCAGACATTCAGTGGCGAATGGAGATAACCAAGTATTTGACTCCAGACCATTACACCAGTCAATTTGTGACTGGTCATGGTGGTTTCGCTGGCAGGCTCTTTGAGCTTGGACTTGTAAGCCATCCGACATGTCCATGCGGATGGGAGGTACAGGATGCCAATCACATCCTATGGGAGTGTCTGAGTATGTGCTCCGAACGGGAGGAAATGCTCAGGTCGGTCCAACCAGCTGTTGGACCCATCGGCCCGTCCGACCTGGTTGCTACTAAGGCCAACTATCTTGCATTCAAAAAATTTGCGGCGTCTTACTACGGGCGTGAAGATCTCTTCACATAAATTTTGCTGCCTGTATGATTAGCTTCGTTCTTTGTTATATTAAAATAGTAGCTTCTTTTTCTTTAAAGTAAATTCCATGTGCTTTTTCTCTCCCTGGCACTTTGCATTAGAGTAAACTCAGTAAACTCAGTCAGAGCTCACTTTGAGCGTAGCAACCTAAGTCTTGGGCATCTTCTCCCAGGACACTCCCAGGCCAATTTTTAGATGCTTCACATCACCAATTGATGGGTCCCGTGATACTCTCGATTAAGACCGAGGGTGGTACGGGGCGGGTTTTGGTGGAGGGAATTTAACTTCAATGTCTATGTCACACCACGAGAAGGCGCACTAAAGTTAGATATTGGTGCATACAAGTTTGATACGGTCGACAGTATCATATACATTGGTTCTCTTGTAACTCATAATGATATTACAGAAGAAATCAACAAGAGAATCATGTCTGCGAATAAATGCTACTTTGACCTAAGACATTTTAAGTCCCGCATACTATCTCGCCGAACTAAAAGCACTCTTTACGACATACTTGTAATGCCATTGCTCACCTGCGCATCGGATACCTGGACATTAACTCTGCGAAATGAACGAGCCCTGAACATTTTTGAAAGAAAAATTCTCCGTCGTATATATGGACTGATCAGGGACGGCACCAATTGGAGGAGAAGATAAAATACTGAGCTCTAAGGGCTGTACGAAGATTGCAGCGCAGTTCAATCAATCGAGATTGGGAGACTGCGATGGCTAGATCATGTGCACAATATGAATGACAATGGACCGGCAAAGAGAGTGATGTCCAGCAATCCAATTGGGAGTAGAAGAAGAGGCAGGCCAAAGATTCGCTGGTTGGATGGAGCTGCCAGTGACTGCCGTATTGTGGGGGTAATATTATCGAATTGGAAAGCGGCCACACTGGATAGGGACAGGTGGAGGGAGCTGTTGGAGGAGGCCAAGACTCACACCGGGTTGTCGCGCCCCTGATGATGATGATGTGTATTTTTGCTAGATTTCGACCCTAATAATATTATTACTCAATGCCGTCAGATGTGACGTTTCAATTATTTTCGACAATCGTTATTAAGCCGATCAACGGGTAAATAGCTTTTCTTTTTTTTAATATAATAACCATCTCCTTGCTTTTTCGTACAAGGTGGTTGTTAGTAATGTTTAATAGTCACAAACACCCAGACTTTGAGATAATCACATAAATATATAGTGTCCTCACCGGCATCGAACCCAAAGCTCAAGGATGGAAGACCGACGCCTTGCGCATTGTACCACGAGAGCCGGCTGGGTGAATAGCGTATAAGCTAGGTCTGCATTTGATCACTTCATCTTCCACTTCATTTCAACTTTTTAATTCTGGTTTTAACACAGTAGTTTTCCCATGCTTTATGTGGAAAGCGTGTTACGCACCACGTCAACTAGCTACGTGAAATAGTTTTCAATTTTTCACAGAAAGCAGTGTTTTCATTTTTTTGTAATGCTCATTTTAATAAAAAGATGTAAAAATTATATTAGTTTTTGCTTATTTTCGAATTATTCGGTTAGCCACAATGACAAATGATGTTGAAAAGATGTCCGTGGGCGAAGGATCTACGTACGCTAGAACTTTTATCACAAAAAACGACGATATTTAAACCCACTTGAAGCAGACAATGCGCAGACTACGCATGTACTGCGATGCGTTCAAATAGTTCTGGTTTTAAAAATCAGATAATACCGATATATTCGTTATTAAAAGTGGAAACAAAATGTATAAATTAACCAAGAAGGTTTAACACAACTCTATTTTTTGTCGGGTTACGCGATGTCTGGTTTACTTCCGTTGCCCTTCAACTCCCTTGGAAATCAACAATGGCACGTGCTATATATTATTAATATTTTAAAGAGATTTATATATATACAATATCTATATTTATCCCATATATTTCACGAATACCGGCATTCGTATTTTTATTCTGTATTGCAATCTCTAGTAAAGATCATAATTCGTCACTGTTCTGGCAGAAGACACTAATACGAAAAAATGACATATTGAGTTAGTACCAAAATGTTCCTTATTTCAAACTTTACCGTCTGGAAACCTTCTTAATAAATAAACAGTCTTTATTTTAAAGTCATCCTTTTTACGATTACTTAATAAACTCACATGATAGACCATTTCAAACATTTTAACAACTTCAAAGTCAAATTACTCAAAACAAGTATTCTTCAGTTAGTGTGTTCTGCCAGAACAGAGACGATATATAATTTTGAAAAACACTTTCTGAGAGAGTATATTATAACCAATAGAAAAAACCTTTTTTTTTTTAAATACTAAGTCACCCCGACGGGGAATCGAACCCTGTATCTCCCGGGTTTACGCCCCATCCGTCGCATTTAACCAATATGCAACGGCGTGACATACTAATTGCGACAAATTTTAATTATTTGTCCAATAATCAGAATGACATATTCTTAAATCTTGTGAATTATTCCTTGAATAAAAGAAATAGTTAATATAGATGTTCGAAAATTCACGCAAGAAGTAATTTTGATAGAAAACACAGATTATTAATTAAAAATTGTATTATTTTATTGATTCATAAAGTATACGGTATAGGATTATGTATGGAATAGCATATCGGATAAATGGCCTCCACGGATTTGCTGGCACATAGACACTCTTTAGTCAATTTTTCATGACCATTTTCGTTTCAAATGGTCGGAATAGTGGTTAAACTTCATCGACTGTGAAGAGATTAATTAAAAATTCAGGGAGACTGGATCACTTGTCCGTCCTTCAACAAGCCGTTCAGCACAAAACATCGAAGCAGTTCGTGAGAGTGTAGCTGAGATTCCAAGAACATCAATACGGTACCGTGATCAAGAATTGGACATTTCGAGAAGCTCTCTACAGAGTATTCTCACGAAAGATTTGCATATTCATGCTTACAAAGTTGAATTGATTCCATAACTGAAAAGCCCACTGACCACGCACAGCGAAGAGAGTTCGTTGAATGCATTATGAAACAACACGAACTGTATGAATCAATAAAAAAATTACAATTTTTAATTAAAAATCTGTGTTTTCTATCAAAATTTCTTCTTGCGTGAATTTTGGGACACCTTTAGTTAGCCAGTCTTTTTGAAAAATATTGAAAATACCTATTAGTGCTCAAACTAACTAGGAATCATATCCTGGGTAGGAAAAGGGTAGTTGAATCAACAATATCGATGATGTTGTAACACAAAAATATATTCTTTAATCGACAGGTCGTACAAAGATGTCCTTCGGTATTATTTGAAGTCAGAAAATGCAAATCTGAAGGGCTTGAGCAACTCCGCTTACCATAGGAAAGGAGGACTTTTAAGCGTCGAGGACATACCATACAAGTAAGAAAATTGCCTTCTTTCTTCTTCTTTCTTTCTACGGCATCACAAAAAATTCACGGCGTACACAAAGAAATAAACAAATTAAACAAAGCGATAATTTATTGTTATATAACACTCTAAATTGACCACACATAACTTGAAAACACGTTATATATACCTACTAGAAAAATTACATTTGAAAACGATACGACGCCCGACGGATTTGGAACCCGAACCCGTATATTCACTGGTATCGCGCCAACATGCTTTACCTATTTAAGTTACGGGCGTTCTACTCAATTACGCTAATTTTAACTGTTAAGCCCTACATGAAATTCTTATCAAATTGCGTTTTCTATATTTTGTTAAAAATATAGTGTAGAATGTTACATTCTCAAATCTTGTGAATTATTTGTTGAATAAAAGAAATGGTTTATATAACATTCTAAATGTTTAAACACACAATATACTCGTAGTAGAGGTTAAATGCGAAATAAGAAAATAAAAATAGTGGAGAGAAAAAACAAATTGAGGAGTTGGTCAATTTATTTGTTGTAGTGATACAATTGTTTGCATAAAAATATAATCCCGACCTTCCTACCTACCTAATTCGCAAAAAAACAACACATTTAATATACTACTGTGTACTTCAATGTTTTTTCATTGTATCAAAACGCGAGCAAATAAATGAGCAAACATTGCATTTGTGGTATTTTTCACCAGTATATTATTTTTTACTCAATAATCAATACCTATACATGATGTTGCTTAAATGGCTATATGGCTTTACTGTCCACGATGGCCGAGCGGCTTAATCGTCGGCTTATAGTATCGTGGGTCACAGGTTATAATCTTGGGTCTGGCAAATACATAATATATTGGTTTTCAATTTGCGTCAGAGTATGGACCTAATAGGGTGAGCAAGTGACTAACATCGATTTCCCGTGAAAACAATGTTCTGTTAATACAAACCTCCACTCTGTAGAGGCACATAATATGATCTTATTAGGATCGGATTTGGTCATAGTATTAAATCATAAAAAACTCACTGCCATTTTACGTTTTATGTTGAAGTCGGTGAGTAGCAAAACAGGATCTCTTACCTGGAAAAAATAGAAAAGCAGTAATTAGTAATATATTATGTACTAGTATTAAATTGACAGGTAACACAACACTTTTAATAAACTTATTATAATATTACTACTCGAAATCAGAGGTAGGGATGTTTTCGGCAAATACCCGAAATTCACTCGTATTAAATGATTTTTACACCACCCCACAGTGTTTTTATAAAATTAAGAATAAATTAAATTGCTAAATAGCCCCACACGCTGTTATAATAAGGACTTCCGCTCAGGAGAATACTAAAAAAAGACGAGACTGAAACTAAAATTACTGCCAGAATCTAGCTAACGTATTTTAATGGCGGCTCGCTCACGGCAAGACTGAAATCTCTCAGTTTCAAAACGTTCGCTACTAAACTGAAGAGACGCGATCTGCTATTCTCCTAGTCTTTCAGTTTCTAGTCCCCCATAAAGCAGTGATGCCAATATCAGTAGATACAATAAAAAATAATAATTTCTTACCAAAATTGGTAGCACTGAACAAACAATAACAAGTCAAGACGTCAAAAGTTAAAATTGAGTGAACCGATTTTTAATTTAAAATTTGTGGCAGAAGTTGAAAAAATACCCCTGCCTGTATAATTACAGGCTGCCTGAATATTCCCATAGGATATTACGGAAAAAGCTTGGAATTGTGTAGGAAAGACAATGTGTTTGACAGTTTGAGGTTATGCGATTATTATTTCACGTGAAGAAGCATCAGTCATTGGCGACTTTATGAGTTCTGTCAGCAACCAGTTCGTCGAATTCTATACGTACTATAGAAAATGTAAGAAGAATGTCGGGTCTCTTGGATAGCGACATACTTTTTTTTATCAATTTGTGTATGAGCAAGTGGCTAAAATCCATTTCACGTAAAAACAATAGTCTGTTAATAGAAACCTACACTCTGCGGAGGCCCATATAGTCATATTAGGATCGGACATGGTCAAAAAAAATATTCAATAATTAATATACATAAAGTTTTAATCCTTATTATACCGGACACGGAAATTTCCGTGATAAATGTTTAAGAATGTTAAAAATACACAATTTTTGAAATACCTCAGAAACTTACATAGGTATTAGAATAAATTATAGAAAAAAACGCCCACTCACTCAAACTTTGTTTGTTTCTAATGTTTCGCAAAACTGTGTTTTTTCACTAATATGTTTAATTTTCTGCATTTTAGATGATATTCTAGTCGCAAACATTGCATTGATGTAGATTTTTACTAGTATTGTAACATCCAATATGTTTCAGATTTGAGATCAGAAAGCGACAGAGTAACATAATAATATATAGGACACATACAATATGTCCTGAATAATATCTTAAATTTTTTGATATATTATGAGAAGGAACTCCAAAATATATTTAATATCTATATTGTATTTATTAAATGTAAAAACAACGCGAAAATAGTTTCATAAATCGTTATATAAACGTATTTAGGAAGTGATCGAGGTATTTTCATCGAGGTACATCGAGAGCATCGACAGCTTCAAATACCTGGGGTTACATATAACGGGAAACATGTACACCAGTTCTTCAAGCCAACCGGATTCTGGGGCTCAGGAAGGCCGCTAAATACTATCTATAGAGTGTATATGGTGCAACTACGGGATCCTGGCAAGAAGACTGGCGGGAGACAGGGATTCTTGGAGGCGCCGTATGGGGTCCATATGATGTGCTCCAGCTAAGAAGCGAACATGGCCGAAGAAGAAGAAAACATTAAACTACCAAAATAATAAAGAGATATAATCGTGTAACATTAAGTTATGAAACAATATTTAATAATCATTAAAACAGTTATGTGTTATTAATCGAATTTGTATCATTATAAAAATATGTAACTACAAATGGTACTAAACAACTACAAAATGAGTAATGCTTTTTTTCAGAACACCTCTCTTGGATGCATTCTTAAACTCAGCAGTTCACCTAGGTCACAAAGTCTTGGATTACAATCAAGGTGACAAGTATGGATTCTCAAGAATGCAAGCCAATACGTTAAAAGGAAAGCGGCACAGCGCTTCAAGAGCGTTTCTAAAACCTTTCAAACATCGAAAGAATCTGCACATTCTACCACAAAGCAGAGTGACCAAAATCATGATAGACAGATTTACCAAAACTGCAACTTCGGTGGAATATGTTCGAAATCGAATAAGACATGTTGTGTAAGCCAGAAAAGAAATCATTCTTTCAGCTGGGCCAATCGCTTCTCCACAAATGTTAATGCTGTCTGGAGTAGGTCCAGAAGAACACCTGCAAGAGATGAATATACCAGTAATTAAAAACTTACAAGTCGGTCAGAATATGTACGACCATATGAGCTACATGGGTCTAATTTTTTTGATAAACCAAACAGGAATTTCAGTAACTGAGAGTTCCATGTTAAACTTGAAATATGTTGAAAATTGGTTGAGAAATGGGAAAGGACCGTTAACTCTTATAGGAGGACTTGAAGGAATTGGATACATAAAGACGAATATATCGGAAGAACTCACTGAATATCCAGATATGGAGCTGTTATTTGCTCCCGGAGGAATAACAGTAGACGCTAGTCAGTCCGTAAGAAAGGGAATGAAAATATCTGGCAAGTTCTTCAATGAAGTGTACAAAGATATAGTCGAAAAAGAATGTTTTTCTATTATTCCAATGTTGGTGCACCCAAAGTCAAAAGGCTTCATGAAGCTGAGAGACGACAATGCTTTTCATTGGCCAAAAATATACTATGACTACTTTTCTGATCCTCGAGACATGGCAACCTTTGTTGAATCAATTAAATACATCATTAAAATGTCTGAAACTCCCCCTTTTCAAAAGTTTGGAGCTAAATTACACGATAAACATTACCCAACATGTAAGGAATTCCGATTTGGGACTGACCAATACTGGGAATGTGCGGTAAGATCAGTTTCAGCGACCTTACATCACCAGATTGGTACGTGCAAAATGGGACCGGCTTCTGACGCAAAAGCTGTCGTTGATCACGAACTGAAGGTTCATGGAATTAACAGATTACGATTTATAGACTCCAGTATTATTCTAAAACCTTTGACTGCACACGCTAACGCTCCGGCGATCATGATTGGAGAAAAGGGAGCGGATATGATCAAGCAAGAATGGGGGTGGAAACCATATAAGATGTAAAATTGTTTATAATTTGTTGTTTGTGATTTAGAATTACTCGTAAGTCAATACTAAATTCTAATCTCTGTTAATTAATTATAAATTTTTCAGAATTACATGACTAGTATCGCTGGATTAGTATTTTTATATAATTCAAATATAATGTCGTGTCAAGCCTGTCAGGCACCATGCACTCACTCACTATGTAAAATAAATATATCTGAAAGATATTCAAGTATTGAAATATATGGTAATAAACATTGCTTTTCGTCTTCTGAATATTTCACATATTGTCGTTTTCGACAACCCAATCCTAAGGCGAAGAATATTCAAAGGCATCAACACTACACTCATTGGAGATCACCATCATGAATATAGATACAGCAAATGTGATATACATGTTCTTGATAAGGTAGGTTTGCTATACAGCTGTAAGACTTAATTATTGTGTTAATGAATGCAAACGTGTACTGGTTCAGAGATCACACTATACGGAACCGATTCATGCATGATTGAGTGTAATAAAAAAAATTATAATACAGGTAGGCATTTATGTTATAAAAACTGCGTGCATTTTCCAGATATTTGCGTTACTTTCTGCAATCCTGTGACCTGCAGTCTGTCAATGTGACTCTTATGATCCTTAATATGTTGGAGAAACAGGACGATGACACAAGTGGCCACAGTGTCGACATAAAATCTTGCCAAATACAATGACTTGCTAGACGTTGAGTAGAAGCTTTAATTTTATTTAATTTCTTTTATTGTGTTAATTGTCAATTCATGGTGGAAATACATTGTATTATTGATTCAATTTACTTAATAAAAAACAATTTAGTTTAGTACTTTTTCCACTTTTAATAATTAAATTTGGACTGGTTTCATCCTCAGAGGGACATATTCAACTCAATAATCTTTACAAAACAGGCATCTGTCAAAACAAATTCAAAAGGCGCCACAAATAATCTACCAATATATTGAATTATTCGTCCAATAATACTTTGTCAATAACAATTAAATTTAAATTAATGAAATTGGATATTAAAATTTCATAGGTAGGTACTGCGTCATTAAGGACGCTAAAAAAAATATTCTAAATTATTAAGACGGTACTTCAGTGAAACGGCAAATAATTTTTAACTATAGGTGCGACGAAATTTTTGGACTCGCTGCAGTGATGCCAACCATACTATAAATATACAATACTATAATTTTAATTCCCCGAAAAATGTAAAATACTATAATTTTAAGCCAAATATACCAAAATACTATAATTTTAAAGGATTCAAGACGAAACATGTTCCTGTACTATATATTTTTCAGAAATACTATAACTTTTACGCCTTAATCAGTATAGAAAAAGATGGCAACACTGACTCGCTGGCAATCGGAGAGCGAACGTCGAGCTGTGAACACGTCAATTTGTTTAGGGATGGCGACGGGGGTATTAATTCTTAAATCGTTTAAAGATGATTAAAAAACGTTATCCATTTACGTGAAAAAGAAAACATGTCAATGAATATATTATTATTGTTACTAATAGAAGACATAGTCTGAAGATAGAATACATGTTGGATTTATATGACAAATTATATATCGTTCGGTACGCGTCATTTGCACACCATGCCTCAACTGAGGTATAGCCTTAACATAAAACAATATATGAAGCAATAAGCAGGTACCTAAAATAACATTTCAATATATCACACAAACAAATATTTCTGATTAATCAATATTTAAAATAACAAAATACATTTACATAATTAATAAGTCATTTATAAAATTTACAATAAATAAAATACAATTTTACCACTTGATGGACAAACGAATATAAATACGAATATATATAATATTAACATTTGAATCAAAGAGCATTAATTAGCCTGTGCCAAAAATGGCAATAAGTCTTCTTATGGAAAGCATTTATGTTTAAATAATCATTCTTTTAATATCATTAAAAAAAATTTAATCCTACATTTGAATGAGAAATTAAAAAAAATCGATAAACAGGAAATCCTAGAGATTAATATGTATAAATTTTTGCCTAATTCTAATTTGTTAAATGATCAATTGAATTTTGTGTCATCTCCGTTTTTGTATCCTATAATATAATGTTTGGGATTGTCTTATTGATTTAACATAAATTTATAGATTGTACATTATGTATTGTTTTAGCGCGGAATGCAGAAACATTTATCATAACTAAAATTTCCTTAGCAGAAAACACTATGCAGAAACATTGTCCTTAGTTAAGATCATTTCTATTGAAAATAATACCATATTTAAAAATTCTCTTTCCTATAGTTTAGATAAATTATTTTACAATTGTTAAACGATTACAAAAATATGACAACTGCATTTTATAAATGCAATAACTATAAATACATATTAATATTTAATTATAATACTCTCATGTTTCCATTATAAGTCATTATACGTGATTTCACAGGCACCGCAAGATATTTTTTTAACATGGTAACACTAGCGTCAAGTGTCATTCCATCATCTGGTATCTTGTATTTCTGCGGGCTGGCGTATTAAAGTAAAATAATATTCTGCAAGTACATGCAAAACGAATTAACACTATCAATATTCATATTGAGATCCATTGTTAAATAAATTTGAGTGTATGGACTGTTTTATAGACATGCGAATTTATTTTGACAGCAGCTGTCAGTGGTAAATGGTAATACAGAAGGGGGCGTGTTCATAACAAAATTAGTCTATGGTTAAGGATTCCTTAACTCTATACTCAGTATAGTCTATAGTTAAGTCATGCTTTTCGGCAACTTATCCTTAGGATCGAAATCTTGGATTCTGCATAGAGCTCTTACTTTATTTGTTAGTTAATTTTTACTCGTATTTTCGTTTATATTTATAATCGTTTGTTCATTAAGTGGTAATATTGTTTATTTTTTACTGTAAATTTTATAAATGAACTAATCAAATTTTATTGTGTTTTATAAATATTATTCAGTTGAAAATGTCAATCTGAGGCGGACGAAACCGGCCAGATTTCTTAAATAATAAAAGTAGAATAAGTACTAAAAAAAATTGCGTTTTATTAAATTAATCAATAATACGATGCAGTTCAACCATGAATTGACAATTAACACAATGAAAGAAATATTTATATTGAGTGAGAATGTAATGCTACTTACTAGGGGCATCTAGCGACAGAATATGAAAGATTGAATTTAATACATTTTTTTCAGATGAGTAAAGTTATAATATATTTTAAAAAGTTTTAAATAATCAATACGGATCTATCTAAAAACATTCATAATAAATATAAAACACTCATTTAAAGATAAACTTGTATCTTATTACTACAATTATTTTATCAATAAAATATTTATAAAATAAAGTTTAAAATGTCCCGCAATTTTTTTTATAGTAATTCATAATTTTAATGTAGCTACTCGTATGCACTACTTTAAACATTTAAAAGACATCAATTTATCTGTGTAAATTGGAAAACTCGACGAAGGCTTCTTCAAGCAAATTCCACTCATCTACGACATACCCGTTGTCGAATACGTCAGCAGTATTTAACTATTTCGTCTATACAACGCCATCTACTCACTACTGAGTAAAGTACATAATAATTCTCCTATAATTGCACGCTGTAGCCTTTCAGCGACAAACTGTATTATTTTTCATATTTTTTGTGTGAATGAAAATTTATTTAAAAACTTGTAGTTCGCTGCAATGGACACATGTGCTGATATGCCGAATGTGCCACTGTTAATTTATAATATTAAACATTAAATGCGGTTGATTAGAAAAATAATATGTACCTACATTAAACGCAACCCTTTCATACTAGAAATCTGGTAGATTTTTTCGTTTATAATTAAGGGTATGAGAGAATTTTACCCTACATTGTGTGTAGGAAGTGAAAAAGTCACTGACTCAGAGACTAGACAGACAGGCACTTACTTTAAGAAGAAATGCAAATCGATAATAGGTACGTATTATTGTATCTAAAGCCGTTTACTTTTGTAAATACCTACCATTTATTTAAAGCTGACAAATCATATGAGTCAAACAAAATTTGGGATTAACAGATAATCAGTACGACAGAAGTTATAAATGTAGGCTAAGGCAAATACACACTGACAACGAACACAGTGTACTTATATAACAAATTAATACAATACAAAGTAGGTAAAAACTTTAAATGGTACAGTACAAAACTTGGTACAGTTCGGTTATGAGGAATACAGTGGCAAACACATTTTGAAAATAGCCGATATACTGGATTATTCGTTAGGTTAACCTAACCAAACCTAACCTAACCTAAACTAACCCAAACTAACAAATAATCCAGTATATCGCGTATTTTCAAAATGTGTTTTCCGCTGTATTCCTCATAACCGGACTGTACCCAAAACTTAAATCCATTAGAATTTAAATTCAAATTCCTTCAATTACCTTCAGTCGATAGTATTAATTAATACCTATTAAGATTATAGTTTCAATAAAAGAATGTTAAATTCTTAAATCTTGTAAATTATCCGTTGAATAAAAAATCGGTGTGTGTACTCATGTACGCGCGTTAGAAGTTATACTTCTTTGGCGTAACAAAACTTGTGATAAACTAGATTCTTTGACTAGCTCTTAATTATCTTGTTAAATTACAAACTCAAGAAAAGGGACCGCTTATTGGAACGCCGTTGGTTTATTTCTATACACTGACGTTTAATCGTTTATTTACGTAAGGATTTGCAAATGGTCGACAATAATAAATTCGCTGCCTAGGCAACGGAACAATTCTAAACTATAATATTATACTGTTCGTCACGATTGCAGTGTCATACTGTAGCATAAAGGTAATGCGTTCGGCTGATAACCGAACAATCGGTGGTTCGAATCCAATCGAGTGCGTTTTTTTTTCGTGAAAAAATAAATTATGTGTCACATATCACACGCCAAAAATACACTCTGATCAGGGGCCTTATGTTAGAACTTGCGAGTCGTGTGAAACATCGTAGTTATTCGCGAAAGTGACGTAGGTTATCGAAATATGGCATGTCGAAACTTATCACTACCTGAATTAGTCATAATCCGTGTCGACATTATTGCCCATACCAAAGGGCACTCGTGACCATAGTCCCCCATACGAGTTGAGTATGTGAGCATGCGCACTGATGTCTCGCGCCGATAACGCAGTTTAGTTTTGAACTGTCAAATAAAAGTGAAGGGTTAGGCTGCGAAAAGATAGTATTTTATTATTGGGCTCGCGAGAATAATTACCTACATATTATTATTTTATATTTCGCCAAAGCATTGCTATAGATTTGTATCGTTCACCCAATTATTGTAAAATATGTCAATCCCATAAATAGTTACTTTTGCTGCACTTTTAGGATCACGTAATCATCCGCGAAACAGATCAAATAATTATGTTAACTTATGTCAAAATGCTTTTTCACTCAGTGATGCACTATTTATACGTAATTTTCGGTTAAACAAAGAGCTTGTGAGATATATTTTACAAATTCTCACGCCATATAGGTTTATTATCGTAAGTTTAATGTTACTACCTACCTACAAGCGTGAAGAGTTTACAATGCGAAAAAATGAATATGGTTGTATAGATTAAAATTAATCAAAGACATAGAAGATGTATGTTATATTTTGACACATTATTATGTTTATAATATTATATCCATGGAGAATTAAAAAGTCGTAGGTAGGTATAATGTTGAGACGGACATAACCTTACCTACCTCATTTCAATTAAGATCACTTAATTGAAACCTCTCCATTCTTTTGCTACTTTTGCACGACGAAGGATGTGAATTCATGTACCTACCTATTTCCCGATTTCCATGTTTATTTTGATATTTCGTTTCGTATGTGACAGTGACCTTGAAAATCAAAACGTCAAAATGAATGAGTTCGCTGACGGAAAGAACACGGCAATTACCAATTTATAAACAATAAAGATGCCGAATTATTATATTACCTATTCACAATGTTACTTAATACTCTGTTATCTTGAGTTCAATTAATTATGTTAATGTTTTATAATGGTTTGTAATGAATAAATACCTACATAAAAATAAATGTTATTGAAGACACTGTGTTTATTTTGTTAAATCTTGTTTTACAGTGTAATAATATTATATGGTTTCGCATTTATGTAAGGTTATATTCTACGTACATATATCTATAAAATATTATACTAAATCAATCGAATATTGTAGGAATTATACACAAACATAACCAACAAAAATAATGATTTCGTTTGACATTTCATTTTTGACGTTTCATCTCGTACCATAGACACCGATTTTCTCGGTTTTGGCGATGTTGCCAACTGGTCACTCGCGAATTAAAATAGTCCGTAGCGAGTGGCTTCAAAAATAGGTATTATCGTATACGGCATGAAACGGGCGATACTAACTTGTCATCCCACACGGTTGTCGACCACACGAGTCGATAGTTACGAATTCGAGCTGCTGATTTCCCAAACGCGCCAAAAGAAGTATAACTTCAAAAACAGTAGATTGACTTATTGGCAAGTGCACAAAAATCTTGGACCAATCCCGATATCTATTTGTAATTAAGGTAGTGTTTTAATACTTTGATTAACAATATAAAAAGCCGATTGCCAATTAGCAACGCAATTTAGAAAGCGCTTCTCAGAGTATTGTGTCAGAACCATTAGTTAAAATTCGTTGCAATTAGATAATATCCCTATAGCATAGTGGTCAGTGCACGTGGTCGCGTTCCCGAGAGACGTAGAATCGAATCATGCTGGGTGTCATGGTGCATTTTTGTTGTACATGACAGAATGTTGTAAGAAATATGGGGAATGTGACAACTGGACGCCAGGACAATTGGACGCCGCACTGTCGTAGATACGCAAACAGAACGTAGACGATGAATTTTAATCAGTTTCTGTCTACAACTTAGTAGTTTTAATTCGTTTTACTCTTAACATAATGTTTTTTTTATTGCGGATTGAGAATATAAAAATAAAAAAAACTCTTTTTTCGTTGGAACTTAAACATATTATGCACGATTAAATCATTATTTACGTGTGCATATTCAAATTCTCACGGACTATGAAATCATATTATAATAATTTAAATATAAATAATATTAAATATTTTTTTAAAAGTACGTATAAGTACCTAACGTCTATTTATTTTTGAATTCGTGGCATGGCTTTGTTGGGTACATTGATTTACGCCAGGGGTGGGCAAACTGCGGCCCGCGGGCCGCATGTGGCCCGCCGGGTATTTTTTTGAGGCCCGCCATCATTAATTGTACTTCTGATTACGAATAACTTTTTTATATTTTTTAAAAAAATATTGACAATAGATTAAAATTTGAAGAATTTGTTGTTTCGTAAATGTATCATCTCAGTACGTCTTTCTTACGTCTCGTCTCACACTATGATACCACTATTTTCTACGTTGAACATCGAGACACATTTAAATACTTTTAACTCCGCGTTGCAAGGAAAAAAAATATATGCCCATGATATGGTAAAAAGTTTGAATGGATTTCAATTAAAACTCTAGTTATTCCTTCGACAAATATCGAATAACAACGTCGACCACTTTCCAACTTTGAAGTTGCTGAATATATCAGAATATAAATTTGAAGAATATGATTAAATTATTAAAGCTCTGAATGACGATTTTTCACAAAGATTTGGTGACTTCCGAAAAATTGACATAAGTTTAGCAATAGTACGCAATCCATTTTCAATAGATATTGATAGTGTACCGACAGAGCTATAACTTGATATTATTGATCTGCAGTGTGACACCGATTTAAGAGAATTGCATCGTCGTGAAGAAATCTCCAAATTTTTAATGCCCTTAATTCAGACAAATTCAACCAACTTAAAGATTATGCAAGAAAAATATTCATTATTTTTGGATCAACCTATATATGTGAACAAAAGTTTTCGATCATGAACCTAAATAAAAATTCTTTACGATCAAATATCTCCGATGCCCATTTACAAGCAGTTTTGAGAATATCAACTACAAAATTAACACCTGAATTTAAAAAAATGTTAAAAAATGTACAACAGTTTCATTCTTCTCATTATTTTTTTTGTAATGTTTATTTTTCGTGATAATAAATAGTGTAAGTATACCTAAAAACGGTATTTTACTTGCGGCCCGGCGCTCATTTTGAATTCTTGAATTTGGCCCTCCGTCCAAAAAGTTTGCCCCCCCCTGATTTACGCTATATAACCGGCATAATATTATCAATAAACTATCGGTACGCATATCAATGCATTTGTTATATTTTAACGATTGTGGTAAATATTATGAAATACGAAATTACGATTTATGCATAAAAAAAATATAGATTAATTTTCGTTTATCACAATTATGTTGTGGGGGCTCCCAAATAGGAATGGGAGCGGGCATTGCCGACTAAAGTAGAAAGCCGATACATTCACAACGACTGGTTCTACTTTTTCCGCTCCTCCCGTTGTTGTCTATGGATGACCTGTCATTGTTCTATAGAGTGCTCATACTGACGCGTCTGTCGTGTTCAAACAGGGAATGGTTTGATTTGGATAGATGATTTACATGATAAATAATACACTAGCATTAAAACATTTTCTACAAAATATGTAAAGCATATATCAAGGCTACATATTTTTTGGAAATCGATTTTACCACTGGTTTTTGTATGAAGGACTAGTCTGACTTTGACAGCTGATGAATAACAGGAATGTATATTATTTATAAATAACACTGATAGTTAATATAGGTATTTGATTTGAGAACTTTTTATAATTCAATTTGAAACGAGAAAGGGCGAATCAATATGTCAAGCAATCTATAATCTCATTTTGACAGCTGAACAGTGGACCACTCATTGCTTGTGCAAAAAGATATGCTCAGGCTTTACTAATCTAAAGATGGCGCTGGAGCGGGCATTGTTTTTGGAGCTCCGCAATAGGGTATAAAAATCTAATGTTATATAACATTTTTAAGACTTTGTAGGTATTATTTAAACACATCCGGATAAACGGATCCACACCTACATCTACAAAAACATTTCCCCTCAAGTACTTATCTGTCTTTATTATATATGTAAATATAAACCAATTAATCATGGCTGGAAGATATGTTTTTTTAACCCCCAAGAGGTCATATCAAGACGTTCTCCCCTACTATGTTAAATCTAAAAATGCAAATCTTAAGGGGTTGGAGGACTCTCCACAGCATAACAAGGGAGGATTTTTTAGAGTCGAGTACAGATATACAAGTAATGAATTAAACAGCTCACGGTACCTACTACTTATACTAGATAATTTAAATTCACTCATTCGCGCTTAAGGCCGTACATCAGTTGAGGCACGGTCTAAAAAGATCGTTGTTAGGCGATGCGCGGATTGCGGGTCGCGGGTGCAAATGACGCCTGTCAAACGAAATATTATTTGTCATATAAATCCAACATACGTCCATTTTATGTTCTGTTTATGTTTCTATTAGTAACAATAATAATATATTCATCGACATGCTTTCTTTTTAAAGTAAATGGGTAACGTTTTTAGTCAACTTTACACAATTTAAGAATTAATTGGCCCGTCGCCATCAGGAAGCAAAGTGACGTGTTTCTACCTCGACGTTCTCTCACTGAATGCGAGCGAGTCCAAAATTTCGTCGCGCCTACAGTTGAAAATTATTTGCCGTTTCACTGATGCGTCACCTTAAAGTAAAGAAGTCATTACCAGTTTTTTCGGGTAACCGGTTTACCGGTAAATATATCGAAATTTCATAACCGAATTACCGATAAATTTTATTATAATAATTGGTATTTTGGTAAACAAAAACTAATTTTTTAACGTTTTTATTAACTCGTATTCTTGTTTGTCCGGTGGTTGTTTGTCAAGTACAAATCTTGCAATCGATTTTTAACTAACTCCCCGACTAGCTAGACATTTCAAACTTTTAGAATATATCAGAAGACGATGCCAATGCATTCTTTTAATACTTTTAGCCATCTTTAAGCAGAATTGAATTCATTTTCTGTTAATTTTATTTTGTATGGAAAGTTATTTCAGAAAAATCCGTAAAAAGTAAAAGACTATTATCGGTTGCTAAGGGGGTGGTCCTAGCAACAAAATTATTAATATATACGTGCATTACTATGGAAATCAAAATGAAATGTCAAAATGACATTTCAGTATTCTATATGTGTTTGTTTGTTTGTTTTTTATTTACTTCATATCAAGTACAAGGTTGAGCATATTGAGCATAATAATTCAACAGAAAATTTTAAAACGTTGTATATAAAAAGTTCCTTTTATCTTGTAATTATTTTAATTACAATTATATACTTACAGTAAGTCCTCTATTGGAGCATTGTGGTTCCATTATTTGAAGTAAATTGTTGTTTGGGAGGAATGACATTGAAGATATATTTTTTGCTTTATTTATCGCACGTGTTATGACACAAAATACAGTAATCACGCCTCAAATATCAGTGGCTTTTCTCATGAGATACAATAACACCACACCTACTACTAATAGTTCAGTTCTTGTCAACCATTCATAATACAACGTGGCAGAAAAAAATGCTATAGATATAATATAAATATAGGTACCTACTGCGCGTTGGAAAGAGGATCGAAAACTTGTAATTGGTATCAATTTTGCAAATACAAATAAACATCTTAAAATAAATGTCAATAAATCTTACAATTGAACGGTAAAACTGTGGGCTCGCTCTGTAAATATTATTTAGAGAATTTAGACCATGCTCGCTCGATATAACCACGTGTGGGTGCGATAGATTACAGTGAACACTAAAATTAAATCGTGTCTGGGCATGAGGAATGTGCGGCGGTCACCGATGGAAGTTACAAGATGCGGTAAGGTAGTATGCGAGGAACAAATGGTGCTCTGTCTCACCGGCTAGTTTTAGACTTTTGTAATAGCATCCGGCCGCCACACGTCCCATACAGACAGTACGGGAAATGCGTACCGTTACCACCAGTGTCTGAGAGAAGAGCTCCATCGCTAGATTTTATAAGTCCATAATATATGAGATTGGACGGCCATTTTCTAAAGATACGGTAATAACCAATAGGGTATCTCCGAGAAAGATCCAAGAAGAGGTGATATTGCAAGTGGAAAGTGGAATATCAATAATTGTGGTACGGCACAGTACTCAGTAGAGAGCTATATCACTCTAGGACAGTGTTTGCTAACCTTATTTGTGCCATGCTCCACTTCAACGCTTCAAAAATCGCCATGCCAGCCCCCCCCCCCATATCAAAATTTCATTAAATAACAAATTCTAAATAAAAAAAATGAATTGCTTCAAAAAAAAATGCACATAGGCAATACTATTTTTAATTTAACTTTCGTAAGTTAGTACCTATGTATATTATATTAGATGTACAACTCAGAAGAAAATTAGTGCAATCTTTGTGCTTGATGTGAGCTGCAAAGATTTTTTATGTGACGTACCAATTTAGTAAATTTTAATCTTAAATCTCCACAGTTTGTGATATCAAAACGATTTCTATTTTTCAGCAACCAATCATTTACAGCGCTAAAGCGCCGCATTCAACTATACATTATGATAGGAATGGCAACAGTAATTTTTTCGGAAAGTCATGGTTGCAATATCAAAAAAATATTTTCGAAAATGCGTTGTTAACAAAAAAAAATGTACCAAATATTAATGATTTGCACATTGCACCCCGGTGGGGCGTACGCCCCACGTTGGGAAACACTGCTCTAGGATGTTACCTTATGAAGAAAGAGAGAAAACTTGCAGTTCCCCGTATTTCCTGTTGGGTTTTGGATATTTAAAGGAAGCCATATAAAAAAAAAACTACCTAAGTCAAAATAAAAAATAACACAATCCTTAGAACAAGCAATAATTTGTACAACCTAACCTAATCCATACATCGTATCATGACATTTTTTTAATTGATGTTAATTTATTTTGTGTGTTTATTGAATATTACAATTTTCCAAAATTCAAAACGTCGTGAAGTCCCTATTTCTGCCTTATCTTAAACTTAAGAGCATACTTCAGTGAAACGGCAAATAATTTTCAGCAATAGGTGGGACGTAATTTTGCATGCGTTTGCCAGTCGGAAAGCGATAGTCGACCTGTGCGCACGTCAATTTGTTTTGTGATGACGTTGGAGGAATTAATTCTTAAATCGTGTAAAGATGACTAAAAAACGTTACGTATTTACTCGAAAAACAAAACATTTCAATGAATATATTATTATTATTACTTAAATAACAATAAACATAACATTAAATGGACGCATGTTGAATTTTTATGACAAATTATGTTCCGTTCGACACGCGTCATTAGCACAATCCGCGCGTCGCATAGTTACGATCTTTTTAGACCATGCCTCAGCTGAGGTATAGCCTTACGAACGTCAACCCCCAGGGAATAATCTAGTCTACAATATATTTTCTTATATAGATTATTAATTATTAAGTAATGACTAATAACCATGTAATAATGACTATTTTTTTTTTCGTTCATTCTCTGATGATAGTTGGTCCTCTAAAATAAATATTATGGTCTTTCAAGTATCCTTTTTGGATTCACAATTGAATTACCTACAAGAACGTCTTACGTTATTTTTCATTTGGCCACCGTTCAAATAGCAAATAAATCATGACCAGAATGCAAATCAATAAATTACGATACAATACTATTTGGGTTATTACTTATTAGTTATTATTATTAGCAATCAATGATTGCCAATAGGTATCACAACTAATTATCATATTACATACCTAGCCATATTCGGATAAAGAAATATTAACAAAGAATACGCAATGTTACAAAACGATGGATGAAACCCGATTACCCAGATCAATCAGTGACGAATGTGATGAATGTGATGTGATGATGATTGAAGTACATAATCCAGATAATAAAAAAAATCAGTGTGTGTACTTTATGTACGCGCGTTAGGCATAAAGCCCATTGACGCAGCGAGTGCGGCGCTCGCGCAAAATTTCTACAAGTGGCGCGTAAATCAACGAAAATACAACGTAATCAAATACGCCAGCGCCCACTGGATTTCACGACGCATTATACGCGCCCGCCGCATGAATCATCGTTTTTTCGCGAATCACCGCTTCTCGGCGATACGAATGAAAGAAAATACAATGGAGTCCATTCATTGAACACGGCTACCAAAATTACGCTGCTCGAGGCGTCGTCGATCGACGGGCGAAAAGCAATTATTTATTAACAGAGAATCATTGTTTAATTTTATTGCGTGTCAAGTTTATCGCTGGTTGAATAATGTCGTCGTAAATATTCATTACAAGCCCCGAAATAATATAATATTTTTATTGCTTTGTTATGAGAGGCGCTGTAATAATAATTATTTTGTGCTGCTTGGGCCGCTTATTACATAGGTGAAGGGTAATGCGCGGCACGAGACGTGTGATTATGGTTATGAATAAACGCTGCATACGCGGACTTCGCCCGCTCGACGCGTTCTATGGGCACCATCGCTTAGAAGTACTTCTTTGGCGTCACAAAACAAAAACAAAACTAGATTCTTCGGCTAGCTCTTAATTATCTTGTTAAATTACACACTCAATAAAAAAGACCGCTTATTGGAATGCCTTTGGTTTATTTCTACACACTTTAACTTATATTACTAAATTATATAATTAATTATCGTTGTTTTTATTTTTAAAATAACAACTGTCACTATGACGTTTAATAGTTTGTTTACGTAAGTAATTTCAAATGGCCGACAATAATAAATTCGCTGCCTAGGCAACGAAACAATCCTAAACTATAATATTATACTGTATAATTGTCACGATTGCAGTATCATACTGTTGCGTAAAGGTAGTGCGTTCGGCTGATAACCGAACAATCGGTGGTTCGAGTCCAATCGAATGCGTTTTTTTTTCGTGTGAAAAAATAAATTATGTGTTGCATGTCACACGCGAAAAATACACTCTGATCTGATTTTCCAAACGCGCCTAAAGAAGTATAACTTCAAAAACAATAATATCAAAACATTTGACCACAGAATAGATTGATAATTTTTAGATATGTGAAACCCTCTTGCCTTGGTATAAGGATGGTTTGTTATTATATTATCTACTGATTGATATTAGTAATAAAGTCTTTTCATTTCATGGGTATTTATAATTTAATGCTACTATTTTATTATATAATAAATAATATTATGGCACATATAGGGATTGGAATACGGAATGAATATATTAATACCGGTATTCGACAAAACATATTATTATAGTAAAAAACGTACATAACAATAATTATAGATATTAATATGTATTTAAAATAAAGCAACCTAAAGTAACTACCTACATTTATTATTTTGATCTTTATATTATGTATAGATCATAATATTTTAGAACTGCTAATTTTTACAAATACTATAAGTCCGGATACAGTAAAATCTCTCTCAAATTTATTATTTTTGGTTGGATATATAATCAACGTTGGATCAATAGTTATAGAATAATTGGAATTGTTGTTTTTATTTAATAAAACGCATTTTTTGTGTAGTACTTATTCCACTTTTAATCAATAGATTAGGACCGGTTTCGTCCGCCTCAGAGTTTTTTTGAGAGCTTTAAGAGAACTTTCAAGAGTTGAAAATGTCCCTCTGAGGCGGACGAAACCGGTCCTAATCTATTGATTAAAAGTGGAATAAGTACTACACAAAAATTGCGTTTTATTAAATAAAAACAACAATACAATGCAGTTCTACCATGTATTGACAGTTAACAAAATAAAAGAAAAGAGAATAATTGGAAATATTTGCCATGAATGTTTTCTTTTTCGAAATATTATTTTTATATAATTTAAATTATATTTTTAAATTATATTTGAGGGATTTTGTTTTATTGTTATTTAACTTTTGTTGTTTTAAGTCAATATATTATTTGCGTTTTGCAAGCATACAACTTATACACTAAATTGAATATACAATCTATTATGTAGTTGCAGTAATGAAAAAATAGCGAAATTCATTTTCGAAAAACATAAACATGTATGCTTTCTTAACACCGAAAATACCGGTGTTTTGGATTATTCAAACCGGTATTTCGGTATCGACAAATGATTTAATACCGGCATTGTAATCCCTAGGCACATAACTGTAATGCCATAAAAAATCTTTTCAAATCAATAAATAAATAAATAACTCAACCCAAAGAACACAGAGAGCGCCGAGTGTCTTCAAATATGTTTAACGTGTTTAAGTTTATTCCATATTTCTCCACATTCGAGATTCGAAGCCTTATTATTATTATACTAACCCAGGTAGGGTAAGTAAGTTCCCATTCACTTTATGTTTGACTATAGAACCCGTCTGTTCCTCTGTTTAAATAATCGGCGCAATGATTAAAAATTATTTTAATACATACCTCAATATTTTCAGATTCATACAATTTTATATAATTCCTTATACTTATATACATACAGCCAACAGCATTTCCTATTTTTATTGCATGCGACACAGGTTTTCGGTAAGACTGACTTCCATCACTACCACCCTACCATTCTGCCCTTCGTCTCTTTCGAGTGTCACCGATGATGCTCGCTGCGACTTGTCGCACCCACAAATGATAAATTAATGTGCAATATTAAAATAGTAATATTTTACTTATTTAATAATTTAACATCGATATTTAATAACTTTTAATTTACCTATTTAGGCACTTTTACCCAAATATACAGCGAAAAATGCCATCAAATGTAATGATTGTGTACAAAAATTTTAATAAATTAATCAGAAAACGTCATTTTCGTTTCTTGAGATTTTTTAAATTGTGAATTGTCAATGAATACATAAAACTCGACTTGTAAAAATCATTGAAAACACTTGTTCTTCGATCGCGTAAGCCCATATAGAAATATTTCCCGAGAAATAAAAAAACTAATCTCTAATTTTCGAGGATCAAATATTTTTTCATTTTTGATTTCTGAATAGTCGATGTAGGTAAGTATGCAGTTTTACCTGAACATATATTATATTATATTCTGCATTATATATTCTGTTTTTTAAATTCTATTTTATTGTTTAATTTGTATTTTTTATGAATTATTGATGTTTTTTTATTGTATTTCTTTTGTATAAAACAATTTTTGCTTTGTTTTTTTCTCTTAACTGTGTAATCAAATAAGTAAGTAATTGTACTTTTGGTACAGTTCGGTTATGAGGAATACAGCAGAAAACACATTTTGAAAATACCCGATATACTGGATTATTTGTTAGTTTGGGTTAGTTTAGGTTAGGATAGGTTGGGTTAGGTTAGGTTAGGTTTGGTTTGGTTAGGTTAACCTAACAAATAATCCAATATATCGGCTATTTTCAAAATGTGTTTGCCGCTGTATTCCTCATAACCGAACTGTACCGTATTTTTATTCTAAATGTCATGTTGTGTACGTCCTGAAATAATAATTTGTACTCAACGTGTCTTTTTTAAATAAATAAATAAATAATCTGTTTAATCTTTATATATTAAGTTTAGAACAATATATTATATAATATGAAATATTTTGAAAGGTTGTCAACCAGTGGCGTGATAGTGAATTTTGATATTTGCAACAAACAAAAAAACCTGTCCCGCTCTTAAAAAAAATCACCAATGTGTAACCGTAAAGTGTGGGTAGGTTGTGGTGTATATTGACCCCAGGACCGTTTATTTTATTGGACCATATTCCGAAAAACCTGTTTTGTTTAATCCAACTTTATATTGTATGCGCTGGAAAATTAATGACTGCCAATGAATCAGCAGTAAGTTCCGTTATGAAAAAATGGCGTGGTGATATCTCCCGATTAACAGAATAAATTAATTTAACTTATGTTTCGAATGGTTTTTCATGACAATACTTTTTATACGAATTAATATTAGTAACTGTAGTTTTAATGCGTAATCATACTATCGACTTAGCCACTGGAGGGTACTTGACAGAAATTAAATTTAAATTCTATAATACTGAAAATTTTGAACATACATCATTTTGAAAACACTTCTGAAAAAAAATGTATTATAACCAATAGAAACAATCTTTTTGAAAAAAGTAAGACACCCCGCTGGAATCGAACCTGCATCTCTCCGGGTATCGCGCCCGCCGCGTATAGACCACTATGCTAAAGCTGTCAAACTAATTACGACAAATTTTAACTATTGGCTCATATAACACTCTCTGAAGCGCTTCCCAAATTTAGCTACAATTGGCAATCGACTTTTATATTTTAAATCAAAGTAGGTATTACTTTAATTACTAGCCGACGTCATGGATTACTTCAAGATATTTTTGTGTTTTAAAATACTCGAACTTGCTAATAATTTAATTAACTATTTTTTTTTTATTCAACGAATAATTCACAAGATTTAAGAATGTAATATTCTAAGTATTGAACATACATAATTTTGAAAAACACTTCTGAAAAAATATATTATAGCCAATAGAAAAAATCTTTTTGAAAAAAGTAAGACACCCGGCAGGATCGGACCTGCATCTGTTGGGTTTACGTTCTGTCCGCGCATTACCCATTATGCTACGAGGTGACATACTAGTCTTGTGAATTATTCGTTGAATAAAAAAAATAGTTTACTGAAAGTTTTATTTATGTATTTATTTAAGAATATAAAACATTGTGGACAAAACAAATCTAAATTCAAGACGTACACAACATGAGGATTAAATTATAACAAATGTTACCCTCACAAGAGAGAAGAGAATATATAAAATAACAATAATAATAACAGAAAAAAGTAAAACAAAAAATATACAATTTTATATAGAAAAATAAAGTTTCAAAAACAAAATGCAAAGTACATCATTTAAAATGTCTGTCTTTAGGGAACGCATTTACTAATCTTGCACACGTCGCTAATTGTGCCTGATAAGCTTGACACGAGGAAACGGTTCCGATCCAGAATAAATCATGGCTGCGACCACGTAGGTAATTGACAGGCGCATGTAAATTCAAATTTATTAGG
The DNA here is from genome assembly GCF_057557595.1 of Rhyacophila brunnea. Taxonomy (NCBI): domain Eukaryota; kingdom Metazoa; phylum Arthropoda; class Insecta; order Trichoptera; family Rhyacophilidae; genus Rhyacophila; species Rhyacophila brunnea. Next base: position 11,390,077 of record NW_028232893.1, on the reverse strand, counting down.
ACACCAGGATTGGAAACCATTCCTGGCGATAACAGGCAAAAGTGTTTCAAGAGCAGAAGAGACCGAAGAAATTCAAGAAAGTTTGTTTTGTTTTGTATTTGAAACATTTTTTGAGACCCGGGTTTCGTGTTTTGGCGTCTTTACACACTATTTTGCAAAAAAAAACCGATTCATATAGAAAAGTACAAAACTTAAATCAATTAGCATTGTTTAAACGTTAAACTCTTTATAAAGCAAGAGCTTTCCGGTAAATTAATCTTGTTTATATTCAATACTATAGTACCCACAGCGCAGTTTGTCACTTCGCTAAACAAAATTTAATCGTTTCTTTCCGTCTACCGATTGTGCGTCATAAAGTTTTACAGACGGAAAATCTAAGAAACAATGATATTCGATTTTGCGAGGTGACAAGTTATGCTGTGGGTACTACAAAGAAAAATATAGGTAAGTACATAAGATTTTTTTTAAATATATACTAATACAATTATTACAATCGCAAATTTGAAGTAATTCCAGTAATCCTGCATGAATCATGTTTAGTAAGGATATTAATAAGTAGTAAACCATATGTTGACAGAATTTGAAAATATCCTCTAGTTATCAGAAACATTCTGAAGACAGATACATGGATGGGTATACTAATGGATAAAGCATTCGGCCGATACAATTTTTGAAGTTATACTTCTTTTCGCGCGTTTGGGAAATCAGATCAGAGTGTATTTTTCGCGTGTGACATGTAACACATAATTTATTTTTCACACGAAAAAAAAACACACTCGATTGTATTCGAACCACCGATTGTTCGGTTATCAGCCGAACGCACTAACTTTACGTCACAGTATGATACTGCAATCGTGACGATTATACAGTATAATATTATAGTTTAGAATTGTTCCGTTGCCTAGGCAGCGAATTTATTATTGTCGGCCATTTGCAATTCCTTACGTCAACAAACGATTAAACGTCAGAGTGACAGTTGGTACTTTAAAAATAAAAACAACGAGAAACCATTATAATATAATTTAAATTATATAGAAATAAACCAACGGCGTTTCAATAAGCGGTCCTTTTTCTTGAGTGTGTAATTTAATAAGATAATTAAGAGCTATTCAAAGAATCTAGTTGATCACAAGTTTTGTTTTTATTTTGTTACGCCAAAGAAGTATAACTTCTAACGCGCGTACATAAGTACATACACCGGTTTTTTTTTATTATGGTACTTACGTTTTTATATTAATCTTATTTGCTGTTTGCTTTTCATGTAACTATTGTAAATTATTCATGCCGCGACAATCTAAACTACATTATGTGGACGTTGTTTTGTGTTCTTGTTCGTGTATTATTCATCATCATTCGTGACGTAACATCTCGGGGTGACCCTTGGCTTCCTCATTTCGTCTTCCCAATTTTGGAAAAGCTCATAAGAATCTCTCATGTTATAGCACTAATTAAAATAAAATAATTACTTAATACAATCTATTACATTACCACAAAGAATTGACAGTTTACAGTAGTTTACACCGTACATGATAGTGCTAACGGAGCTCTTTGAAAATAAAATCAATTATTTTAACTTGGCAGAATTGACTGGATTTGTGCAAATGTGATTCATTTACGTGAAAATTAACGTATTACATTTCAAACAATACAATAATATGATTAAAAACTAATTAATTTTTATTTTTCATAATACAACACAATTCATTCGCACGCCTCTGCATTGATGTACAGGTACATACGCATGAAAAAAAAACACCTGGCCAAAATGACAACACAACCGTAACTTTAAAATTATTATTTTAGTCAGAGAGTCAGCAGTGAGTAGGTTCACAGGAAAGGACACCACTGAAGAAGTTATATACATCGCGAATTTTTATAGTATAGTGCTAATTTTTTTTATAGTCATCAACTACTGTCAATGATCAATGAAAGTGAATTAAACCATAATATATTAAAAAAAAAAAACAAAAAAAAAACCATAAAACAACTATTGAAAGTGCTAAGAAGAATCCAGTAATATAATAGTGTCCACTGGAGTTGCGAATTGATTTAAAAAAATACAGGTTTGTCATACATACTACTATTTACTAGCTATTAATTGTAGTAATATTGATATCTGAATTAACAGGAGAGGTGTTTACTGAAGATTGAACAAAAAATACAGGTGCACAAGTGACAAAATCGAGTGAATCAACTTCAAAGTTAAAAATGCGATTGTAAATTCTATATTATAACAGTTTTCAAAATTCTGTATGAAATATGAGATATCGTTTTCAGATAAACCTTTAATACAAATCCATGAAAAATTATTGATAATTTTTATGATTATTTATGTTTTTATTGCACGAAGAAGGACATATCAAAACAAAACAATCGACTAATACACGGTTGCTATGAAAATTATAACGAAATTAAATTGTATACATACACCACGGCCCCCACATCCTGAAGCGGGCCCCCATGCTAGGATGTTTGGCGGGCCCCCCTACCTATCGCTAAGGGCAAAGCCAGTGTGACGCGCTGCAGTAGCGTTATCCAAATTTAATGGTGTATTTTTAGCATTTTTTTATATTTTTAATATGTACTTACATCCATTTGAATTATGGAGTTGTTGAGTATCGGCACACAGTAAAAAATTGCATCGTACGACCAAATAGTCTTAATTAGAGCAAATTTGTGATCTGTGTTTATCTCGGTATGGTCGGCTTGTCACGCCGGGCCCTTCCTGAGCCCGGGCTCCCAGGCTAGAGCCCTGTCAGCCCCCCCTTGTGGGGGTCATGACATACACCATCTCTTAATTACTCGAATATACACACTCGACACCAGTCACATGTTCGAATCTTGTTTCACGCATAGACTGCTCCAAAGTCATTTTCTTAATTACACGCTACTTGCTTAATCCTCAGCACCTCAATTTATAAAATGTGTTGTGTTCATTAATTTTGTATCGCATTTAAAATTCTTCTACGACACGTGTTTAACTCACGCGATGAGTTTACCCACCACCAAGTAAACGACTCGAATCTCTTGAAAAGATCTGAATTAGTAAGTACACCATGTAGACCAGTGGTGGCCAAACCGTGGCGCATTGGATGATTACAAGTGGCGCATTGCATCTTTTGCGCATATTAGTTGATATTACCAGCCATCTCAATTAGGGATTCCAATCCCGGGATCCCGAACTATTTTCGATACCTATGAATCCCGGGATTGGTAAACATAATCCCGAAACTTTCGGGATTGAGTTTTTTTTATCAATTTTTATGGAAAATAAAATAAAAACGAAAATATGACAGAAAAAATACTTTTAATAACATAAAAATACATTAGAAATAAACTGAGTTTGTATGAAATTTGATTTATTACCCATGTGTTGCCAATTTATTTTATTTTTTCACTTAAATTAATAAAAATTAGAAAGATTGGAAAAAACAATGCTTCGCAATTTTAACAAAGTGATTCCACCATGTTTTTTAATGCATTTGTCATTTATTTTATTTTAATTGAACTTGTATTTGTTATCTTTTCATAAATAAATAAAACTCTTTTACTTTCACATTATTATTTATACATATTACAATATTATTTACTCTATTAAACCTATGTATTTCCAAGATTGAACGTACACAATATTAACAATAAATGTCTTAAATTGTATAAATTATACTAAATTTATTTTTGACCGATTTTATCAACGTTATTTGTATATATAGAAATTTTATATTAACTATTGAAAAAATGCCAATCGTAATCCCGAAATCCTGAGATCAAAATTTAGGCTCGGAATTGGATTCACTAATCTCAATGATCTAAATTTGAAACTACAAAGCAAGAATAAATTATTTTCTAGCGTAGTAAATAGCATCAGTTCATTTAAAATGAAATTAATTATTAATTAAATCATCTCTCAGTTAACAAATGAGGATTTGAGTAAATTTCCACACTTGAAAGAGCAGAATCAATGTGCTGCGGATAATAACAATTTGACTAAATATATTGAAAAAATCAAGATATTGCAAGGTCATTTCAAAGTAAATGTCATGATTTTGCTAGAGAAGAAAACTGCATTCTCGCATTTATAAACCCATTTTCACTCAGTGAAAAAAATGTAATGCAGATGCCTTATAACAAACAAAAAATGGAACAGATTGATTTAAAAACGAATTCATTATTGAAAATGAAATTTGATGAGCTTTTCAAAGATCTTAGATCAAAATGCTTCTGACATAATTAATTTCTGGCGTGCATTACCCCCGTTTCAGACGGGACACCGATGTCGCGCGCGTGTATAATAAGGAGACCTTTGTATTCGAATAAAGGGGCTTTTGTATTATGTGTATGTAGGACAAATGACTTTCGAAAATTATTTAGCAAAAATAATCGTCCTGTTATTAATATTTAGTTTTATTTTGGGTACATTAAAACAAACACATAAAAAGGGTTAAGGATATAATTCAACGAAACAGGTATTTCTGCATTATTACATCCAGATCTTTTCACATATCATAACATCTTTCACGTCGAATGGAATGTTTAATTACGAAAGAATGTATAATTTTTTCTACTTGAATTCTAAAAAAATATTCAAAATTATTATTACATATTATAAAACGTTGAAAATCCATTCAAGGATGTACGAAAAAATATTTAAATTCATGTTAATTATTAGAAACTTATTATATGGTGGTGAATATAATTTAGAAACGCGCCCCATGTAAATTAAGATAAAAATATTCCATAAAATCCCCTTGTAAAATTGGTACCTAATCCCAACATCATTTTTTTCTAGAACAGATTAATAAATAGAATTCCGTTAGGCTATATACCAATACACTACATTTTGAAGCAGGGGTTTAAATGTGTGAGTATCCTACGAAAAAGAAACATATTATAGACGTGCAATAGTTTGTGTTGCAACCTTCAAATACACCAATATCGAATAAGCGTCAGTGTATAAACCGAGAGTAGTTGTCAGAACGAAAGACAAGCTAATTCTTAACATGTGTTTAAGTTTATCCCATATTCTTACACACTCGAGAGCGGTTGCCTGTTACTCCACACTAGGGATTCCGACCCGGGATCCCGAACTATTTTCGATACCTATGAATCCCGGGATTAATAAACATAATCACGAAACTTTCGGGATTGATTTTTTTATCAATTTTTATGGAAAATAAAATAAAAACGAAAATATAACAGAATAAATACTTTTAACAACAAATAACTACATTAGAAATAAACTGAGTTTGAATGAAGTTTGATTTATACCCATGTGTAAGTTGCCGATTCATTTTATTTTTTCACATAAATTAATAAAAATGGGTAAAACAATGCTTCGCACTTTTAACAAAGTAATTCCACCATGATCTCATACGTTTTACGGCAGTTTCATATTTGGCTGACTAATTAGATTTATGAAGCGGAAAGGCCATAAGTACACCATGATTTGCTTTACTACTTTAAATCTCGCTAACCAATTCATAAGTCTTTACTATCAAAAACAGCAATCTCATATTAAATTCACATTATTATTTATATTACAATATTATTTATTCCATTAAACTTACGTATTTCCAAGATTGAACGTATACGATATTAACAATAAATGTCTTAAATAGTATAAGTTATACTAGATTTATTTTTGACCGATTTTATCAATGTTATTTGTAAATATAAAAAAATTATATTAACAATGGAAAAAAATGCCAATCCCGGGATTGTCAAATTGAAATCCCGAAATCCCGGGATCAGAATTTTGGCTCGGGATTGGATTCCCTACTCCACACCCGTTAGGTAGTTCAGTTCCCAATAATTCTGTGTTCCTTGATATTTGTACGCCAATGACAATGTCTTTCGTATGTAAAATTATTTTTCCACAGTGAACAATTGATGCAATGTAGTACCTACGTATCATTTGTGAAATGTGGGATTTTGTGTCATACTAGTATTATATTAAAGTATGTTATTATATTGGTGGGATTTCTTTCTTTGGAGGAGGCCTTCACCCGAAGAGGGGTTCTTACAAACCAAACAAACTAGTATCTTAGCATTAAAAATATTATTTAAGATACAAATACAAAAATATATACTAATATAAACGTTACATAGCACTGTTTAATATATAAACATTAATTATTAGTATTATATTCAAAACAAAATCTTAATATATATATTATTATACAAAAATATAAAAATATTAATAATTAATATTATATAAACTAGATAATAAGTAGATAATACACTCATAGATAGATATAAATATATACTTAATAGATATAATCATAGGTTATATATATATATATATATATATATTAGATATAGTCAATTCATTACATTGTCATTTACTTTTTTTGTTTGTAAGAAATAAAAAGGCTTTTGTATTTTATTTATTATATTGGTGATGCGTGAAAGACCTCCGCCTCGTTGAATCCGCCCCTGGCATGCAGGACTACAATGCAATTTTATTATACGAGTTGCAACCCATTTTGCGAGGTGCAGACGTGCCCACGGAATAAATAATGAATCCACAAGTTTATTCTCAAGGCAAACGCGATTCAAGGATAACAACCCCTGAATCGATATAAATTTAATGGTAGTATTGACTTGGCAGTTTGCGTATTCATTAGTGGTGGATTCTGCAGTAGGTACGTACTTAGTTTCAATGAAGGGACTACTGAATTTACGTCTCTCTATGTCCCGTCTTCTAGACCGACTAGATAACTTCCAATTATATTTAACCTATAGACACCTTTTTATATTGCGTTCTACACAATGGAAGCAACCAATTTTTTTAGCTCAGCGCATTAAACGAGCATTAGAACTTGCACGTAGAGCTATTTAAGTAATGTGAGAGTGCAAAATAATGAAGAGTCAAAAATTATGCCAAGATCTTTCACCTCTTATTAACATTTTATTAAGCTTTTTTTACATTATATAGTTATCAAACCACTTCTTTTATTCAACGAATAGTAAGATTTGAGAATGTTACATTTATAATATTATATATACATAATTTGAAAACATCTCATGTATACACTAGAAAAAAATTCATGACGTCGGTTAGTATTTAAGACATTTAATTGATACCTACCTTGATTTAATATACAAAAACCGATAGCCAACATTTTTTTATGATTTTGCCGAGGTTTTGACTGCGACTCGCTGTCATATCACCTCTTCTCGTCTGGAAGAGGATTTGCCGATTAGACCCTCCCTCCAATTCTGCTAACGAACTTTACAAGTCTATCGAGCTCTTCCGTTCTACCCACCAACAGGGCACCTTTCAATTCATCGACATTCTCAAAGATATCCGCATTTCGCAGTTGTACTCTCTGTCATTCATATTTAGGGCATTGTACTGCTATATGTACAATGTCTTCCAAAACACCACATTCATCGCAGAGCTGCGAATCATTTGTTCCCATGAATACATGAAATCGTTTACACATTGTATCAGCTTAAGCTCATTTCTCTTCAAAGGAGACTACAAACCAGGGCACCGAACGTGGGGATGGTAGAATGGCCTTACTCCATTTCCCCAGGGATGCCCTGCGGTGAAAATCTATCGATAGCCAACATTATTAACGCAATTTGATAAGCATTTCATTTAAGAACTACTAGTTAATATCGTCGTAATTAAGTATGATGCCCGTAGTTTAATTGTAAAAGCACACTGACGCGAATCCAGCGGTTACAGGTTTAGGTCCCGTCGGGTGTCGTATTTTTTTCTAAAATGGAGTTTATTCCAATGAGTATATTATGCATGAGATGTTTTCAGTTACGTCCCGTGGGGATAGGCAGATTGAGCATCGCTTGGGGTGGCAGTTACTCGAAGGGCGGCAAATCGAGGAGAATCATTAGGTATATATAGAAAAAGCTACCTAAACTTATATCTTTCCATTAAGAAATTCAGCTTACTGGTAACATTGTCTATTGAAGCAGAGAGGCATTTAAATTAGATTTGGATGATATAGTTGCTGACTTTGCAACAAAAAAGGCCAGGAAAGTTTTTTTAGTTTAATGGTTGAGTGTTGAGACTAATAATTAATAGTATAGGTATTTATGATTAAAAGTAGGTGTTTATTAAATTAATGCTAAGGAAAATTATTTTGTTTACATGTCGTACAATAATAGCATAGTAAAAATGGCGTGGAAATAATAAATCTATGTATTGCTAAATTGCACAAACCAAATGTGTCAGTAATATCAAGCATATAGGACCCTAAGACTGGTGATTTGGGTAAACAAAAAATAACAAGTATGTTTTAGTGGTGTAGTAATGTATCCATACAACACATTTCTTAGATATTGGAGTCTTGAAAAGATGCTAAAAAAATGGGGCGGCATTTGGCGTTGCTTAGGGGCGCCATTTTGTCTAGGGGCGTTACTGGATGTTTTCAAATTATGTACGTTGATTATATAGTTATATTTAATCGGAGATCTTGATCTAGAGAAAGTAATGCATAAACTTGAGTATCAAATGCAAGTTTATTCTCTATTGACCAACATTTACCGGTTCACATGCCCAACGTAGGTCAAAATGTAGATTTTATGGTATTTTCAAAGCATTAGCCTGAACATTCCTTAAACGTAGTAGATAATCTATTTATATAATTTTGAAGCCATTTGATGACTGCATAAAGTATTTTTATTACATAAAATAGTATTCTTTTAAGCCTCTCGATCTAATGTTTTTGAATATAGTCATATTTCAGTACATCTATGTGCAGTGGTGTTAAGATTTCATAGATTTCTTAATTTTTAAACGCATTTATAAAACCATTAGTAAAATTTATGTCGACATTATTATAGTGAAATATTTACGATAAAAAATTATATTGATAATCTCTGTGATCCCAAATTTGACAAGAATTAGGCTTTTTATTCTTCGAAAAATGGGCACAATTAACACATTTAAAGATAATTATAAAGATACTGATTATAAGCTATGTCTTTGAGCATTTAAATGTGATAAAACATCCTACGAATAATGATTATTTTATAATAATTATTAAATTACCTAAGAATAAGGTAGTATTTGTTTGAAATACGCCATTGGCATTTCCCAGTAGTTAGGCTACAACATACGACCGTAGCCATAAATTGACAAACTATTACTGAAGTAGGGATTAAGGTCATGTTAACGCGCGTGTTTGAACATGTACGAAACCGAAAAAAAATCGTTATTTTCAGTTAGATAAAGGCTTCAAAATTATATAAATAGATTATTAGATTATCTCCAACGTTTAAGGAATGTTGAGGCTAATGCTTTGAAAATACCATAAAACCTCCATTTTAACCTTCGTTGGGCATGTGGGCCTTTAAATATAGCGTCTTGTTTTCGCTTACAATATTGTTGTCGCATGACTCATTTTAGAGCCCCTAGCATCGCGTATCCAATGTCATATAACAATCAACAAGTAGAGACGCGGTAGATCTCACCCCTTCGCATTAATGGGGGTGGCTGCGTACATTGTACGCAATATTAAAATGTGTTAGTATTGAGATGGGCGCCGTCAGAATTGGCGCCAGACGCCTTTCGCCGACCGCCAGAGCAGACTACCGATCGATAACTTTCATAAAAGCCTCTTTCCGGGTACACTTGCGTATTTTCCGAACAATCTTGGCACATACTCAGATTCTTTAACAACCCCCATTGTCAAATTTTGGAATAAGGCCTACCCTAGCTCATTACACTCGTCTATCTTTAAAACTTGGCAGAGCTGAACGGTCCATACCTACATCGATCACCAAATGAATAATATTCAAACCTCTGATTTTTTTAATTAAACTGATTCAGTGTTTCTATAGAGAAATACGACAAATCTCTGTTCTGAAAAGTCTGTTTACTGGAAGCCATGCGGGAACAGCGGCAATTTTCATAACCAATTTCGGGAAAATTCATGAATTCAGGAATGATAACCTAACCTAATAAATTCGACATGGATGTTGGATTAAACGTAGATACCTTGACATTGTATGCATCTAGGGTCTTAGTCTGCCATTGGCACAGTCATAAAGGACTATAGGAAATATTGGCTACTACAATGTGTTTCGGAACTGGCTTACTCTGGGAAGTTATTAGCAGAGCGTTGAAGCGGACTCATTTTTGAGTTACTCCGCTTCAGCTCCGCTCCGGGACCTAATAATTGCTCCAGCTCCGCTCCGGGAAAAAAGTTTTAATAAGCATAATATGTATACAAATGTAAAAAATAAGTAGTTTTAAAATAATCGTCATTTTCATTATTAATTATATTAAACAAAATGACCGGCAGCAAATCGTATCTCATTATTTGCCTCTTCGGTTAAAAAAGTGAGGTTATTTAACACTCAGCAGTGTTGCCATATTTCAAATAATTCCAGTGTTGCAAAGTGTCAAAATTTACTATTTTCATTGGATTTTAGGACGAAAATTTAACAATAAAAAAACATTCGGAGCAGTAGAGCACTACAAATTTTCGGTGCTCTGGCTCCGCTCTTGTTCCCGGTAAAATCCCATGCTCCAGTGCTCCGTGCTCCTGCTCCGAACTCCGCTCCAACGCTCTGGTTATTAGGGTTCTTGTCTTCTTAGTCATCAGTGAAAGCCAGCGGCAAACAAATTTTGAAAAAGCCAATATACTGGATTAGTTGTTAGGTTAGGTTAGGTTTTCATTCTTGAATTCATGAATTTCGCCAAAATCAACTATGAAAATTGAATTAATGTTCAAATTGAATCTAATAAAATTGGAGACCGTATCGTATACAGTCATCTCTTTCCGATAAGAAAGCCCACGGTGAATTGTTTTATGTACCATTTACATGTAACCCAAATCTTCAACAGCATTTGTCCATCGGATAATAATTATATATCCGTCAATATTATGTATTTGATATTAATATGTTGTTTCAGATCAAAGGACCGAAATTGAAGCCATTGATTGGAATATCGAACTATTACTGATGAAATGAAGACCTCGATAAGTTTATTGGTGACAATAATAGCTGCTATCCACGCATCACACATAATCTTTCAAAGCAAACAACAGCAAGGTAAATTCAATTGTGTAATCTGTTTGCAGGCAGGTGTAGAGTTGGGTAATTCCCGAGAAAAATCTCAATCTCGAGATTCGGGATTTCCGGAAATTATGACATTTTGAATTCTCGAGATTCGGGATTTCCAGAAAAGAATTCTCGAGATATCGGGAAATTTAAAAAAACCTGTAAAAGTCCTAAAATCAGTGTAAAGACAGACAAATTCCAAAAAAATATGATTTTTTTTATTTATGTAAGACAAACAAAATAGAAGCAGTAAAACAAAAATAATTCAAAACATTACTTATTAAAATGGAATTTCAAAAAACACGGACAATCGCGTACGCTTTTGAGTCACAATATTCCCTGATGTTGCAAAAATTGCGCTCACTTTGAGTCGATGTTGTGTTAAATGCCCCGATCAGTCTTTGAACGTTTTGTGTTTTCTGTCCACTTCGTTTTTCGGAAAATCGTTTTTTCAATTATTATTTGATAATAAAGAAATCCCGAATCCCGAGAAAATCTCGAGATCCGGGATTTCTCGAAATGTTGAAAATTTACATTCTCGAGATTCGGGATTGAAAATCTCGAGAATTTCTCGAGAATTCCCGTAACCTAACTCTAGGCAGGTGTATATTTGTCTGGACTACAGAACCATGATGTTTAAAAGCGTAAGTCCATAGGATATGCGCCCATCTGTAAAAGGTCAATATCGGCAATCGTCATTTACAATATATATAGATAGATAATAATATGTTATATAGTAGGCAGTAAATCTACGGAAAGAAAGGAGTGGCCCAGAACGAAACCATTAAAAATATGGTCAAGACACACCTATTTAAGTCAAGAAGCGGCTGTCGTGGTGCAGTGCGTAAGGCGCTGGCCTTCCATCGCGGAGTCCTGGGTTCGATTCCCGGTGAGGTCACAATATATTTACATAATCTAATATGTAAATTCCTCAAGGGAGTTTTACCACTATTATTGGGCTTCACGGCCTGTTGTGGTGTTTAATATAGAAACAAATAATAATAAAAATAAAAAAAAAAAAATCAGTAACTCTGAATGGTATTTCACAGATGGTTCAGCATAGGGATTGCATAACCGAATGAATATTTCAAAACCGATATTTCTTATTTAATATCGGTATTCATCAAAACATATTATAGACAAAAAGAAGTACCTACATATCAATAAATACAGCTGTTTAAATCTATTTGATACACTATTTAATAGCAACCTAAAGTACATACTTACATTTATAATGTCAACCTTTATAAATATTTAAGTATAGATCTTAATATTTTAGTACTGCTAGAATTTTTACAAATAATATAAGTTCAGGTACAGGAAAATCTCTCTCAAATTCAACGTTTGTTGGGGATTGGAAATATTTGCCACGGATGTTTTCTTTTTCGAAATATGTTAATTCCTCGCGACAATTCTTTAACTATCTTTGAAGGATTTTGTTTTATTATAGTAGTAAGTAGTGAACAAAATAACATATTATTCATATAAGGTAAAGGTGTATGCTTACTTAACATTGATAACCTTTTAATTACCACATTTAAATAACACGTTAATTATATCTAATGGCCAACGACTCCATAAGCGTCAGTCGCGGTGTTAGCATTTAATGAGTTATTAATAATGAAAATACCGGTATTTTGGATTTTTGAAACCGGTATTTCGGTATCGATAAATAATTGAATACCGGTTTTGAAATACCGGTATTGCGATCCCTAGTTCCGCATCGCTCTCAAAGATTTCCAAATCCATCATGGAAGGATTAAAGTTTATGGTTATCCGATTACAGATTCACATCACTACATACTACCCGAGGGCATTTCTGAGGATGTGGCGGAAAATGACGGCATCATCAAGCCTCTGGCGAGAACAGCCAAGTTCTTATTGTACACTCACGCGTACGCACCGATCTTCGACGCGCTCAAGAAGAGTCCAGCGCCTAACTACAGACCAACGAAGATCAGCGATCTTTTTGACTTTCTAAGGGATGACTACCCGTTACCAACAGGTAAATTAAAACATTGATAATAATTTTTGAAAGGGGAGAGATGCTCCAGAGTTGATTCAACGCCACAATGACAAACATTACAGCTCTTAAAAAATTCGGCGTCTCACTACGGACGTCAAGATCTCTTAACAGAGTAGTTCGTCATAATTGTTTTAGCTTTGTTTTTTTTATAATATATTACCTATATATTATTAATAAAATATATTTTTTTGTGAATTTACCGTGCTCCTCTCTCACATGGACTCCTTTTGTTATAATTAGTCTCAGTAAACAAAATCAAAGCACACTTGAGTGCACGCAAAACTTTGTCAGACAAACGTATTTTTTTAAATTAAGGGGGATCATATATGCCAACAGAGAACCTAACGGAAAATACGAAGCTTGAAATTTGAGATTTTTTTTTGATAATTTACAATTTCAACTGTATTAATTAATAAATATGTCTCTGAAAACATTAAAATGATTTTTTTTAAGTCAAAGATAAACTTACAATTGTACAAAAATGTGAATTTGTCACATATTTGGTACATAGCTTTCGTTATTATTACATTATTTTTATGGTTATATTTATTATTAAAATTTAGTTTATTAAGTTTTCAAATTTACACCGTTTAGATTTTTGACTAATTCATAGTTTTAATATTTTTATATCTATTTTAAAAAACATCGAATTTTATAAAAAATATAAATGTGTATAATTTTAAATCCTTTTTATTTCACCTATTTGCACTACTCAACATTAACAAAAATTATGAGCATCAAACATCTTCAAAACCGACGAACTGTACGGTACAGTCAATCCGTTGTCAAGTCCAACATCTCAAGTTTCACGTTCTGACTTCAATTTGATTAATGCAATAATATGTCCACCCTCTTGACTTAGATTGAACGTATTCTTCTTTTGGACTTTATTGGATAAGAATCGAATTTCACACTTTTCATAACCTCAATATACGCTCCCTACGCATTATTTTGTTCAGGAAATATGAACGATTGACGTTATAATACATTGCTATAATATACGATTTACTTTTTGGTTACCATGGTTACCGATAAATTAATTAAAGAATTTAACAATTGAAGGCACACCCCAAACAACGATAAAGGCCCACCCACATTGAGGTGCATGTCGCGGACTATCACGTGAACTCACGGCGATAAAAATGTCTATGGTTTCATCATTTTGCAGAATACTTTGAACGTGCACCATCACGTAAATTCACTGAATAATGTCACTGATGAAGAGTGCCTACTATAACGTATTAGTAATTTGAATTATTATTAATTATTCATGCTGATTTCAATTAATTTTAACAGTTTCTACGTGTGCGTACGTTAAAATACATGCGGCATGACATTCATGGATAATAGAATACAGCCTGCAGACCATTATAATAGACAACATTCTCATAGAAAATACATAGTGCCAACTGCTAAAAACAAAAAAGAACGTCAGTTTGACAGTTTGACGTGACAGACGAAAAGTGCAGGCATGTGGAATATTATAAAAACGTTCAAAACGTCATCCTGGTGCAGATGCAGTAACGTTTAACGTGAAGTGCGCTCATACTTGTTTTAATGAATACGGCAGATTTTTCCAACTGACAATGTTCGTTTAAAGGTTCAAAATGTGCTACGGGATGGGAGCTGATAGTCTGATTTAAAACACCAGTAACGACATTACACACTTTCTTCCCCGTAGCAGCAGCCCGTTACATGCACCTCAATGTGGGTGGGCCATTAAGCGCGAAATATATTATGGTGCATGTCGTGTAGTATCACGTGACAGTCAAATGCCGCTACTAGAAAAAAGTGTGTAATGTCGTTTTTCTTGGTGTTTAAAATGTTATCATAATGATGGTACCATAGCACATTTTGAACTTTTAAACAAACATTGTCAGTTCAAAATCTGCCAAAATCACCAGAACAACAATGAGGTCACCTCACGTTGTACTGAACTGACTCAATGAACGTTTTTTTATCATTTTCTTCTACATGCCTTCACATTTTCGAATCATGTAAAAATCGCGTGTTTTTGTTTTTAGCGGTTGGCATGATGTATTTTCTATCAAAATGTCTATTATCTATGGTCTGCGGGTTTGGTTCCGTTTAAAATATTATTGAATTTACAGAGACTCGTTACTAGGTTACTCCATCATTGAATTTACAGAGTCGTGTTCGTTCAAAATATTCTGCAAAGTGACGAAACCATAGACTAAATTTGTCGCCGTGACAGCGTGACAGTACGCGACATGCATATCAATATAATCACAACTTAAGCGGCACATATGTTACATATTGAGTTAAGTATAGAACAATGATAATTAGATCCCCGTAAACGTTTTAACGTATCGAAAGGGTTTATTCTTCACTCCTAGAAGGTGCAGTAAGGTTTTGAAAACTGATTTATCCAAGAACAACGATAAGTAGAACAAAGATGGCGGATGTTAGTGATGCGAGCTTGGCATCTAGTGGCATAAATCAATTAAATATAGGCAGAAAAAGGAAGATTAAAACAAAAATCGTAGTGATGTCAAAAGGAAAAACTGAAAGATTCCGGAAAACCAAATACTATTTCCAAAAGGGGAGTCTCAGTTTCAGGGAAACGAGAGCCAAATGAAATGAGTAGAACAATCATAAACGTATTTTGACATTTAAGACACAAGAAAAAAAGAGGGATTTGATAGACACGTGACCACAGAACAGATAATAAATAGAATTCCGATAGGCTATATTCAATACGCTACATTTTGATGCAGGGTTTTGAATGTGTGAGCGTCCTACGAAAAAGAAACTCGTATTATGTGTGTAATACACCAATATTAAATGAGCGTCAATGCATAAACCGAGAGCAGTTGTCAGTATTCGACGTATGACGTATTCTTGACAAGTGTTTAAGTTTATCCCGGGTTATTTCTTACTCGAGATCGGTTACCTGCTACTCCTTAACCGTCAGATATTTCAGTTCCCATTATTTCTGAGTTCCATGCACTAACCATAACCGAACCATACATAGGACAATGACCTTTTTTTTTTTTTTTGAAAAAAGCGCATTTTTCTAAATCTTTTTTCCTCTGTAATTTGATATTTTCAGGCATTGTCTATTCTACGAGTGACTGAATTTGATAATTGAACATCTTCAATAGCTGAAATAATTTCCCTCTTATTTTTAAATTCTTGAAACAATGTTTCTGATGCAGCAAGCAGCAACACGTTGCTCGCGAGCTACGGGTTGGGCACCGCTGGTCGATGTTTTCAATATTGATAATATAATATCAATAAATAAAAATTATTACTTTCCTGTAAAAATATTCGATTAAACGTTTTTCTTCATTCCTCTGATTTATTGAAATGTGCCCCTTATCGTTGTTCGGGGGTTGCCTTCAATTTATAGAGACGTCAATAAACTCAACATTTCTGATTGATCATGATCTCCATATTTCATGAACGGAACCATACAATGAGCCAAAAAATACTTGGGTTGATCTAGAATTTGGCAAAGGAATTTTTTGTTCTTTAGAGCTTGTTATTTTAAAGCCTTTATGTACCGGTGGCCGCGCGGCATAAGCGTTGGACTATCACGCCGTGGGTCCAAGGTTCGAATCCTGGGTCTGGCAAATACACATATTGTTTTTCAATTTGTGTGTGAGTTAGGGTATGGACCTAATAGGTTCAGCAAGTGGCTGACATCCATTTCTCGTAAAAACAAAATCTGTTAATACAAACCTCTACTCTGTAGAGGCACATATGATCCTATTAGGATCGGACATGGTCAAAAAAAAAATGTACCGGTCTAACATAAATTGTAATAAAGAAACCTAATATATTTCCAGGATTCATGGCCCCGCTCAAGGAGTACGACTTTGTGATAGTTGGTGCGGGTCCAGCGGGATGCGTATTGGCGAGCCGACTATCAGAAAACGAAAATTGGAACGTGCTGCTCCTCGAAGTCGGTGGACCAGAATCCCTGCTGACAGACGCGCCACTCTTGGCTGCCTTCTTACAGCACACTGATTACAATTGGGGATACCGCATGGAAAAGCAGGAAGGAGTTTGTATGGGTAATTTTTAATCTACTACTTAATCTTCGAGCGACATGTGAGCAAGTTTTTATTATTTGGTGTTTCTTTCACATTAGGTCCAACATGACGCTCCCATGCCAGGGAACAATGTGTGCTTTAGGCCGATGTTAGATTATAAAAAAAGATATTTCATCACATTTGTACAGCATTATTTTATAAAATACGAGAGGGCATAATTATTAGACTGCGTAAAATATTGTTTAAAAATGCACAATGAATTTATGTTGGCTAGAACACTTGTAGACAGTCTTGTATATATATATATATTGTAATCTGGGTGGCGATTATTCTCAAGTATTTCATATTGTTTACAACGTTTTTATTAGCTCGTATTCTTATTTGTCCGGTGGTTGTCTGTCCAGTACAAATCTTGCAATCGATTTTTAACTAACTTCCCGACTAGCTAGACATTTGAAACTTTTAGAATACATCAGAACACAATGCCAATGCATTCTTTTAATACTTTCAGCCATCTTTAAGTAGAATTGAATTCATTTTCAGTTAATTCTGTTTTGTATGAAAAGTTATTTCGGAAGAAATCCGTAATCCAATCCACTATTATTGTTTGCTAATTGGGTGGTCCTAGCAACTGAATTATTAATATATACGTGCGTTACTATGGAAATCAAAATGACATTTCAGTATTCTATATTTGTTTGTTTTTTATTTACTTCATATCAAATACAAGTTCGAGCATATTGAGCATAATAATTCAACAGAAAATTTAAAAACGTTGTATATAAAAAGTTCTTTTTATCTTGTAATTATTTGTTCTACAATCAATAATTATGTTTATTAATTTCTTGCCGTCTTCAATTATTTTAAACAGTCGAACTCGGTTATTAGGATCTGGATCATAGCGATATCTCGGATATAATGAGGAAACATTCGTTGACATTTTGGTTTATGATTTTCTCCATACATTAACTGCTATAACGAGCAACTTATCGGATATACCGAGCTAAAATACTGTTAATGTATCGATCGTTTAAAAACATTTCGACCGTAAGCAATAAAATCCGATCGGACAGGATGCCGCCGGGGACGGATTACGTTTATGACACTAGTTAAATGTCTCAGTACATACATGATTGTTGTTTTCGCCGACAACAATGAAAAAGTATCCACGTATATGGTCGAAAAATCCAAGGTTTGTGAAGTCCGTAGGTACCTACCAGCGTTCATTACAATAAACAACTTCTTTTGTAGTTTATGAAGGCCATATTTGTTTCGGGGATGTTTACGATGGTTTGCAGATTTTTTATTTTTGACTTTTTTTGTGACCACGCATTTAAAAATACCTATTCTCTAATATAACGAGTACCGCTTATAACGAGCAAACTCAGTCGGTCCCATCTTCCTCGTAATAACCAAGTTCTACTGTATTTTCTAATGAGCCGTCAGGACAAGAGAGGACTAACACACTTTTTACCATAAACTAATCTTTGATAAAAGGTAATGTCTCGTTACTTTTTACTTGTTTATAAAAGATCTCTTATGAAACACTTTATGAAACAAAACAAAAATATTTTTCATAAAAGATATTTGTCAAAGATTTTTGATAGTCAAATACTGACCTAATTGTATTCAAATATTTCAGGAATGGATGAACAGCGATGTGGGTGGCCAAGAGGAAAGGCCATCGGAGGATCTTCAGTAATCAACTACATGATCTACACCAGAGGGAACAGAATTGACTGGGACAGGATAGCAGCTGAAGGAAACCCTGGATGGTAAGACAAGATTTCTTTCCTAATATCCAAAGGTGGAATAATTTACTACATATTTCACCTTGTATTAACCATAATCACCTCTCGAAAAAACATAAAATTCTTCAGGTGAAATTGGAATAAAAATAATATAAAGTAATTAGATTTTTACCTGCGTGTTGTTTGTTGATGCATATTTGAAAACATTATAATAATACCCACTATACAACCATACTACTATAACCATCCGGTCATAATTGATTATATCACAAGGTGAAATATGTTAGGAGAGGCATCTGCCATATTTTACAGTGTTGTTATGAATATTTTTTTAAGAGACTCATGGGAGATGAGCATAAAAAATAAATAAACATGGTCGGACCAAGGCCTGAACAAAAACTAACCATTAGTACGGATGAGAAAGCATTCGGCACGCGTATTATCTCCGCAATATGCGTTAGATTAAGGTATAAGATATATAAATAATCGACTTAGTGAGGCTAGAAGTGTAGCCGGTAAATATTGGTTTGACTGATCTGCTTACGACAAAACCAGGAGTACGTGTTACTAAAATAGATAGTTTTTTTTATGAAAAATATAAAAAGTTACTAGGAAATATTTTTAGTTAATTATTTAGCAGAAAAGATAGTTAACTGTGTTTTGTTTTAATTTGCTAGCCGTACTGAGAAGCGATAATAAAAATTTAAATGAGGTTATACTGTGCATCACGCGCAAAGACAATGGCTCAATATAGCCGGACGATACCCTAACTCTATAGTATTATTACTCTGATGATTAAACCGACTAAGTGTGGAGGTCTTTACGCTTCCCGTATAATACCATTTTAATTGTTGTTAAATCTATTGTGGTTTCGTTTCGGCAGGGATTAATTGAATTTTAAAAACTGACTAACACCATCTGCAATTTGTATTCTTAGTTCAGTGAAAACAAATAAATATGACTGACAAAGTTTAGTGTGCAGTATTTTGGGATGTCGGATCTCCACAGCCTACACCCACCGTCCACCACAGGTATACGAAAATCATTGGTAGCTCTATTTGGCAAGAGAATTTGTGATTCGAAGTTGGTCTACTATATTAATATTAATAATTATAAAATCAATATGGGCTAATTAATTTTAAGTAAAAACTAAAATTGTTAATTAGGTACAGACCTACAAACTTATCTGAAGAATGGGATGGGGGAGCCACTGTCGAAAACTACCCAATCAAGACTCATAACTGGACAAAATCTGACATTCGAATGAAATTTTCAAAATGGCGTCCTATGATAGTTCGTAGTTCCATTTTTGCCATTCTACAGATAAGTTTGTAGGTCTGTAGTAGTAACAACATGGCCTGACACGGCTCTAGCCTAGGGGCCCGGGTTCAGGGGGGGGGGCGGCGTGGCAGTTCAACCACATAATTGAGATAAACATACATCGTAAATTTGCTCTTATAGTAAAAAAAAAAGTCGCCTGCGGGGCTATTTTACTTCAAGGTTATTACCATTTTAAGGTATAATTATGGTTGTGCGATGCAATTTTTGGTTATTGTCTGATGATACTCGACAACTCCATAATTAGATGTGTTAAAAATCGCTAAAAATAAGTACACTGAATTTTTATTGACCTCCAACACAATTTAGAAAACTCTACTGTAGAGCGTCAGACTGCCTTTAACCTTAGTAATAAGTAGGGGGCCCGCTTCAGGATGTGGGGGCCATGAGTAACAATCTGTTTAATTTGGTTTTTTGTGTGGTTTCCTTCCTGCACCCTCTCAGAATACCAGTAAATCTGCCCCTGTTTGTTGTTGTCATGGAGATAATAATATAATAACGAATTATTTTATATATATTTTTTTTTAATATTTTTAAGGTCTTTCGATGAAGTTTTGCCGTATTACTTGAAGTCGGAGAGAGCATCTAACCTGGGAGGTCTGGAAAATTCTCCTTACCACAGCAGAGAAGGACTGATGAACGTTGAATACATGCCTTATAAGTGAGTATCAAAAATATTCGATTTAGTGACTAATATACTAATAACAAAATCAATATCAATCTCCTTGACGACGAAACTAGTCCAGCTGTGTAGAATAAAGGCCAGACTTTAAATTTGGGCATCTAATGCACGATGCTAATGACATTCTAATAATGTGACATGATGTAAAGAATTTCTGAAAACATGGAATAAAAAAACATTTCACCGTGGCACAGTTCGCCGTGAGCTTTCTTATCAGAAAGAGGTGACCGTATACTATACGGTCTCCAATTTTGTTAGATTCAATATGAACATTAATTCAATTTTCATAGCTGATTTTGGCAAAATTCATGAATTCAAAAATGAAAACCTAACCTAACAATTAATCCAGTATATCGGCTATTTTCAAAATTTGATTGCTGCTGGCTTCCTGTGTAAGTGTAAACCGACAAGAACCGTGTTTTATTTAGACATGAATTTTATGTTAGTACTGTACGACCCAAAGAGGTTGGACAGTCTTTAATTTATTTCCGGTACAATATTTCACGGTGAAGTGTGATACGGCGAACTGCATACGTACAAGTTTCCGGACACGAAATAATGCTTGACTATATATCGACAAATAATTGTAAATTAATTATAATCGGCGAATTTAACAACTGAAATGCTTAAGCAATAATATTGAACTTTGCTCCAGTAACCCAGAACTTGAATGCTCCAGTTTTTCAATCATTTTTATTCATGATGTACATTTATGTATGATATTCTTAATATCTATGTAGAGTAGATGGTTCCAACTAATTTGTTTTCTCTCTAATAATAATTTTTCAAGAATTCTCATTGATGATTTCTCGAGAAATGAGAATTCAGAAATTTCTGAAAAATAATTCTTCTGGATCGACGTATTCTAATTATTTCTCGAGATTTCTCAATCACAGCGTCCAGCTTGTTTTTCATCGGCACATTTAAATATAACCGATAACAGAGGGGCATGCTCTAATTTTGTTCACATTATTTTATTTTATTATTCGTGGTGTAACAGGCGCGCGCACAGGGGATGTTGTTGGGAGGGTCGGTCATGGTCTAGACCATTATCAGACGAGAAAACTTGGATCTTCTTCAGAAGTCACAAGATCATGTTATCACATTAAAATTCATACAATTACGTTTGTTAGAATGGCTTCAGAACATTACTGAGTATTGAATACTCATTGTAAGAGTGTTCATTATTTTAAATCTATAGGTACGTCATGCTATGAACGATTTTGTTAAATAATAATTAGAAGATAAAAAGAACTTTTTATATACCACGTTTTTAAATTTTCTGTTGAATCATATTAACTCGACAATTCTATGTACCTATTAATAAAATCTTTTTATTGTACTTGATAGAAATACTGAATACCTAAATAATATAAAATACTGAAATGTCATTTTGACATTTCATATTGATTTCTATAGTAACGCACGTATATATTAATAATTTAGAAATAATACAAGCATCATAGCAACAATAATAACTTTTCATACAAAACAGAATTAACTGAAAATGAATTCAGTTCAGCTTAAAAATGGCTAAAAGTATTAAAAGAATGCATTGTCGTCGTGTTCTGATATATTATAAAAGTTTCAAATGTCTAGCTAGTCGGGAAGCTAGTTAAAAATCTTCAATCGTCAAATACAAATATTGACAAACAAGAAAAAAATATGTACTGAATACACAAGAAAAATTTAGTACTGGGAAAACAAGAATACTAGCTAATAAAAACGTGGTAATAATTATGTCCATGATATATTGAAATTAAATAAATCTAAATTCAAATCGGGTGTATTGCCAGGTAAACCAGAAAAATTATCAAGATTTATGAAATAAAACATCAATAACGTTAATAACTGTGGCGTTTGTCTTTTCAGAACTCCTTTGATGGACGCCTTTTTAGAGGCTGGCGAAGAGCTGGGAAGCAAAGTGGTCGACTACAATGCAGGAGAAACCTTCGGATTCGCGAGGATACAAGCCCAGACGATTAACGGAAAAAGAGACAGCGCGGCCAAAGCTTTCTTGCACCCGTTCAAACACCGCAAGAATCTTCACATCCTTCCGTTTAGCAGAGCCACAAAGATTATAATAGACAAACAAACTAAGACTGCCAAATCGGTGGAGTACGTCCGCAACAGACTCAGATACAAAGTCAAAGCAACAAAAGAAATAATACTATCAGCTGGAGCATTAGCTTCTCCACAACTACTCATGCTATCAGGTGTCGGACCTAAACACCACTTAGACGAGCTGGGTATTCCAGTAATTCAAGATTTACCTGTAGGCGAAAACATGTACGACCACGTTAGTTTCGTTGGTCTACCGTTTCTCATCAACACAACAGATTCTGTGACAGAAACTGGATGCGTAACACCGAAAAATATAGCAAGATGGCTGCAATTTGGAGAAGGTCCTCTAACTTTGGCGGGAGGAGTCGAAGGTTTGGGATATATTAAGACGAAAATATCTGAAGAAGAAGGTAATTATCCAGATATGGAACTGATATTTTTACCTGCGGGAATTTCATCAGATGCTAGCAGAAGTATAAGCAGAGGAATGAAAATTTCAGACTGGTTTTATAACGAAGTTTACAGTGAAATCACTGAACAACCAGTGTGGAGTATAATACCAATGATAGTTCATCCGAAATCTAAAGGATATATGAAATTGAAGGACAATAATGCATTCCACTGGCCAAAGTTTTATTATGACTATTTCTCTGACAGGAGAGACTTGGACACTTTTGTAGAAGCAGTAAAATTCGCAATTAGACTATCAGAAACTACAGCGTTTCAAAGATTTGGGTCTAAATTATACACTAAACACTTCCCGACGTGCTGGGCACACGAATTTGGTACTGATGAATACTGGGCGTGTGCTGTCAGGACATTGTCAAACACCCTACATCATCAGATAGCCACGTGCAAGATGGGACCTGCAACAGACCCCGAGGCCATCGTGGACCACGAATTGAGAGTACATGGTATAAACAAATTAAGGGTTGCAGACACTAGCATCATCCCACGGCCTATAACTGCACATACTAACGCTCCAGCTATAATGATTGGAGAAAAACTGGCGGACATGCTGAAGAAGACTTGGGGATGATTTTTTCTTTGCTTTCCTCATCATTGTATTTAGTCATCCGTTTAGCTGATGATATTAAGAGTCCCGGTAAAATCTTCAATTAGTCGGACCATCGTAAGGCGATCTCTTTGTTTACGGATCGACCTTCGATGTATTCGCTGACGATGATTTTATTTAGGCCATCCGCCCACGGCGCAACTGAAATCTGACGGAACTGGTTGGAGATGGAACTCATAAACTGACCAATGTGATGCTTCGCACACGGCGCTACTGAAACCCACTTGAAATAATAATCACATAACCTCAAACTGTCAAACTGGACCATCAGCTGTCTTGTAAAAAAACGACAACACGCACGCTGCTGCGTTTACTCGAATACAATTAGATTATTTCAATTTTGCTTATCTTGTACTTTTGACGTTTTTGTTGTTATGGTTTTTATAGAATGACTCTTGTTACACAGTGCTACCAATTTTGGTAAGAAAATTAGATTTTTCACCGAATCTACTTAAATTGGTACCACTGTTTTACGGTGACTAGATACTTGAGAGACCGCGTGACTAGCATGTCGCGTCTTTTCTTGAAACTGAGAGATTCCAGTCTCGCCGTCAGCGAGCCGCCTTTGAAATACATTAGCTAGATTAGTTGGAATTTTAGTTTCAGTTCCGTCGGATATCAGTTGCTCCGTGGAAGGAGGACCTTAGGGGGGCCAAACTTATTTACAAGACATTGCCTGTATTTTTTATCTTGTCCCATTCACCCAACAAAGGTGTTCGGAACACTTAAATGAACCGTATTTACGTAATTATTGGTAACAATCTAAGTCTATATTCATAATAATATATGTAATTTAAAATATTATTTCAAAATGTGAGGCTACGTACGTTTTGTAAGCTACACATCCACAAAAACTATTGTTACAACTTACAACTTTGACTGTTGCGAGAACCTTAAAATCAATTAACATTTATGTTTTATAATATATAACAATTTTTACTGAAGAAGATAATATAGGTATAATTGTTTTGATTAATAATAGCGTTTAATTAAAAATATTTGCATATATATTCAGATTCAACAAATATTGCAAAAATATAACAATCCTGTGGTAAGACGTGTCTACTATGTTTTTTTTAAATATAATAATATTGACAAACGCATTTTTCGTTATCAACAGAGAAGACAGTTATCAGAATGTTAAAAAATATGCTTCGCAGTGCAAATATTTTGCATTCACATTCCCCAAATCTGGCTATCCTAGTGTTACTTTGACTTTAGAGCACGATGCAGAACCATTCTTAGAAGCGTAAGTCCCCAAGTGAGACACATATCTTTACGAGGCCAATATCGGCAACTTAGATTGCGTCGCCCACAGTAGTCATACATAATAACTTGTCACATCGCAAGTAGTAAGGCAGTGACCCACAACCACAGAACAGATAATAATAAATAGAATACCGATAGGCTATGTTCAATACGTCACATGTTGATACAGGGTTTTGAATGTGCGAGTGTCCTATGAAAATTAAACACGTATTATGCAGTGTATAAGTATAATAAACCAATATTAAATGAGCATAAACCGTCAGTATTCGACATAATAGGTATAACGTATTCTTGGCACGTGTTTAAATTTATTCCGTGTTCTTCCTTACTCGAGATCGGTTGCCTGTTTCTGCTTACCCGTTAAGTATTCCAGTTCCCATTATTTCTGAGTTCCCTGCCCACAACTAAACTAATTAAGATAGGTCAAAGTCACTTCTAACTAAGTCGAGCTTAACTAGTAACTCTGCATGATGTTTATTGCCAAGAGCGGATTGGTTCTGCATCGCGATCTTAATGTTTTAACATTTCCACTATAACATCTGACTATATTTATAGCGTAGATATAAGTTATGCATATGTATCTCAAATAAATAATTATATTAATTTTAATATTAAAATTTATATGTTATTGTATACCTAAGTTTCCAATCTTTGGATTATTTAATATTTAATACTTTAATGACATGATCAATTACCATTAGTATTAAGGTCCTTTTAGACGTCAGTTCAGTTTCAGGTGTTGTCAGTTCAGTTTGGAAATAATGGTGTTTATTTAACATTTTTTTTAACCACTAAAATTAATAATATAATAACAATAATTCTCCAAGCATATCGATTGTTATAATGCAATACTTATATTTGAAAAAAAATGTATTTCAATTGAAATTATAAGAGTGATAAAAATACGATCGTCGATAACGCAGCGCGTTTAAAAGCTCAAATTAAGTTAAATATGTAGGTACGTACTTTCATTAATGAGGGTTACTTTCTTAGTTAAAATAATCACAAGATAAAAAGAACTTTTTATATACAACGTTTTTAAATTTTCTGTTGAATCATATAAACCTGAAAAAAATGTACTTGATAGAAATACTGAATAATGAAATGTCATTTCATATTGATTTCCATAGTAACGCACGTATATATTATTTAATAATTTTGTTGCTAGGAGCCCATAGCAACCAATAATGGTATCGAAATAACTTTTCATACAAAACAGAATTAACTAAAAATGAATTCAATTCTACTTAAAGATGACTAAAAGTATTTAAAAAATGCATTGGCATCGTGTTCTGATATATTCTAAAGGTTTAAAATGTCTAGCTAGTCGGGAAGTTAGTTAAAAATCGATTGCAAGATTTGTACCGGACAAACAACCACCGGACAAATAAGAATACGACCTAAGAAAAACATTGTAAAATCGATGCTTTCATATTTTGTAATTCGATTAAATTAATTTAATCATACATATAGATATACGTCAGATTTCATTTACCTGTCATAAATTACAAATACACATTGCAAACAGAGTGTCACATTCTATTATGAACAAAAGAGATAGTAATCTAAAAGTAAATGTGGCACAAAGTAACATACTTACTCAATTGTGAAAAAGGGATATTAAAGTACCGAAAGGGTGAAATGAAAATAGTATTTTGACGTATAATTGCAATCAAATTTGGATGCCTTTTTAATTATTTATAGATTAAACAAATAGACAGTAAATATAACTAAATCTTATTACTTTATTAGACTTATTCATGCGGCTAAATTATAAATTTTTCTTTTACTTTATGTAATATGTACTTTCAATCTCGTAAGGTGACATCACCGGAACGGACTGAAACAATTAGCATCATAAAAGAAACGTTAACTAACTCAGATAATTGATCGCAAACCCATCAAGCTACGACTCCGTTTCAGTTTCAGCTGGCCTCTTCAGTGTGTGCGTTTATTAACCTGACAGTTCAACTGAAACTAATCGGACAACTTTACTGAACTGATCGTTTGAAAGGGCCTTTAGTAGTAGCGTACTCTATTATTATAACTGTCAAGGGGGTATATTTTGCATGAATATTGTAGGTAGGGTTTACGGGAAATTATTGACAACAGGCGATATGTTTTAATTTCAGGGTTGTTTTACCTTACCATTTATTTGTGTTAATGAGTAGCGTATTGCTACAAGCGGTATTTAGAAATGACATTATTAATGAACAACGCACTCAATACAGTAGCTAGCAAATAAATTCGCGCACAGTGACATTCGCACATGTATAGGTAGACGTCACGCAATTTCCATTATGCGATATCACGCATAGGGAATTTATAGCAATATGACCTTTATTGTGATGGCGTTAGAACAGTATTTCTAGTGTCAATGTAAATTTGAGCGATCCCGTTCGAACCGAACCATTCGGCAGACCCGACAAAAAGCATCGGAAATTTATAGCAATATCACCTTTATTGTAATGGCGTTAGAACAGATTATGCCATTCGGCAGACCCGACAAAAAAGTGAGTGTCATTTTGTTTTCCAGATGCTTCGTCCATATTATATTAATGTCATTGGTATTAAGTGATAGAATAATGCAAACATGACATTTTATGAGTATCTGATAATTCTTAAAAATAAAACACTTAAGGCTATACTTCATCTGGGGCACGGTCTAAAACGATCGTGACTACGCGACGCGAAGATTGTGCAAACGACGCGTGCAAAACAAAACATAATTTGTCATAAAAAAGTCAATATGCGTCCATGTAATGTTATGTTTATTGTTCTATTAGTAATAAAAATAATATATTCATTGACATGTTTTCTTTTTCAAGTAAATGGGTAACGTTTTTTAGCCATCTTTACACGATTTAAGAATTAATTCCCCCGTCGCAACAAATTGACGTGTTCACTGCTCTACTTTCGCTCTCCGATTGGCAGCGAGTCCGAAATTTCGTCGCACCTATAGTTAAAAATTATTTGCCGTTTCACTGAAGTATGCTCTTAATCAAACGATACGTAAGAATCGAAAAACACTTAAAAATGTTATTTTTAATTAAAATGTAAATTTACTATTTCAAAAATCGGCTATAATAATTTATGACAATATTAATATTTAACATTTTTAATAAAACTACTTATGACAGTTTGTAAACTGCATTGGAATACAACAAATTATTTTAATAATAATGATAAATCGATTAGGATTATTATAATTATAATGTTCAGTAATAACATAATATGAACATCCATGAGTGACATGAGTATGACAAATGATTTTAATAATTATAAAATATTTTCACATCATACACTGCCATCTCTGGTTGATGCGTATAAATATTATCATGAAATTGATTCGTTAAAAAATCAATAAATAACTGGACGTATGTATATGATTTGATATAATATTGTATTAGATTTATTTTTCTGCTATTACTTTATTTCAATATTGTTTTATTAAAACACTAAAAAGTTCTAAATAATATACAATACTATGAATTAGCTAAACTCTACCTAGGTAGGTAATTAATTGTTAATTGTTTTTCCACAAAGACTAAAATATCACATGTTTTTTTGTTGTTTGGCATTGAGTTTCCTTATAGATAATAGATATTATTATATAATGAAGACACGGTGTAATAACATCATATAGTAGTATTTTACTGTTTTATGAACACTTAATCTGTACAATTCAATAGTGTAAAATATACATACATGAGTTTATGAAAATATTTTAACTGTATTCATTTTTCATTTTTCATCAAAAAGATATTTTTGAAAGAACAGAGTAAGTCCACCTACCAGAGGTACCTTGCGAAAAATGCGAAGCTTTCGATTTTTTTTTGATAATTTACATTTTAAAATATTTTAAATTTAAAGTCAAAGATAAAAAAATTTTAAAAAATCTGGTACTAGTCGGTTATCCTGAATACAGCGGCAAACACATTTTGAAAATAGCCGATATACTGGATTATTTGTTAGGATAACCTAACCTAACCTAACTTAACCTAACCTAAACTAACCCAAACTAACAAATAATCCAGCATATCGGCTATTTTCAAAATGTGTTTGCCGCTGTATCCAGGATAAACGTATAAGGTGCATTGGGGTAATTCCGACAGGAATTTCTATGAGATGACTAGAGGTTATATATTTCGGTTAATTATTCAAAGTGTTTTATATTTACTGCCATTATTGTTTTACCTCTGTGTACTTAAAGAAAAGATGTATGATAAATATATATTAGATTCTTGAATATATAGTTGGGTTCTTTAAATTGAGAATTTGAAATATTGAGTCATTTTTTTTTGGCATTGGGGAAATTACGAACTATCTTGGGGTAATTCCGAAATTATTCAAAAGTTGATTTCATTGCACTTTGACCGAATGTTTACCTTTCTTTTTCGACGGTACTTACTCCTAACACAAAATATCATCAATTTTGTTAATAGTTTCCATAATCCCTAAATTTTGATACTATTAGTTCGGAATTACCCCAAAAAAAGATAGTGGTTCTTAACATTTCAGTTGAGTACATAGGATTATAGGGATTGTGGAACGGGATGGAGCAAAGCAGGTTTGTTCCCGGTTGTCACTACCAGTTTTGTTCCCACTGGTGACAAATAATGAGAAAAAATATCCTAATATGACACAAGTACCTACCACCTTAAATCAATAAAATAAAGACGGAGAAAATCAAAGAAAGTGATAATTTTAAAAATCTACATTCTTATTTGCCTACCTTGATAGAACAATATTTTTTATAAAGATATCTTTTGTTTACTTACTGCTTTTTGCATAGCAAAATAAACTTTCTTCATACCCATACAATTAAATTAGCCAACATTAAAAATGTTAAATCAAGGTCGGGGCTTGTCTTTTTAATCATTTTCATCTACTT
The DNA here is from genome assembly GCF_057557595.1 of Rhyacophila brunnea. Taxonomy (NCBI): domain Eukaryota; kingdom Metazoa; phylum Arthropoda; class Insecta; order Trichoptera; family Rhyacophilidae; genus Rhyacophila; species Rhyacophila brunnea. Next base: position 11,359,922 of record NW_028232893.1, on the reverse strand, counting down.
TTATGGCATAAACTTATAATTTATTCCTGCTAGCAAACCTAAAACTAAAATGCGGGCTACACTGTTAAAAAAATATAACAGAATTGCTTAAGACACGGTCCGAAAGTCTCACACATTCATCAGCACTTTTTTTTGTATATCTATCTTCTTCACTATTAATGACTCTGGAACGTTGTCACTATCTTTTCTTTTGGTCGTAATAAAGGTAAGCTGCTGCTGTGGTCTCATAGTTTCTAAGAAGTTGATAGAGAAGTATGTTTTCTCATGTTTTCTATGAACCCAATATAGTACCTCCATTTTTTTCTGATTGAATATCTGACAAGCACTGAATCATTTAATTTTTTAATTTTCCTTCTTCTTCTTCTTCTTGAGGGTCCTTTTCTTGAGTTTTGTATACTATATCTTTATTTTTCAGTTTTAGTAGCAGTTGTTCATATTTGTCTTTTTCTTTTGAGTCTTCTCTAGTTGTCATATTTTTTCCTTTTATAAAAATATCAACGTTATCTTTGTCATTTCTTTCAATGTGTCTTTTCTCTTCGTTTTTTTTGTCTGTTTTATCCGCTTGATTTTCTTTACCTTTACTTTTTTTGCCAACACCTTTACTCTTAGTACAGAGAGAATTTGAACCGTTGTTGGTGAGTATCTTTTCGTCAGTTAAACTTTCACCATATTTCACATCTTTTGTTTTTTTTTGTGACCTCGGTTCTTCCTTGTATATTTTAAAATCATCTTCAGAGTATCTTTATAAAATGAGTATTCGTTCAAATTATTTGATAGTAATGTTTATTATTCAAATTTAATTTATTAAATTTTCAATATGTATAGAAAAGATTTTTGACTAATTCATAATAATTAGTTAACTCAATCAACGCACACTTGAGTGCATGGCGACCTCAGAGCTGGGTATCTGATCCTGAGACATTCTCTGGCGTCGAAAATTGGTGATGCTTCACAAGCAAACGTATGACCTCGTGACACGCTCGATTAAGACCGGGTGTGGTTAGGAGCATTCACTTCAAAGTATTAATAATTGGTAGCTCCGTCTAGCAAGCGAACTTTTGGCTTGCCTCCGATTCGACATTATGGTCATGGTGCTGCCTTTCAGGTTTCAGCAACCAACTGTATTATTCTTTATATTTTTTTGTGTGAATGAAATTTTATTTTAAAATTTTCAGTTTTCTGCAGCGGGTAATTAATACTGACAAATAATTTTGAGTTATTTTTAACAGGTGCCACTGTTATATTATAATAATATTATTAAGCATTAAACGTGATTGATTAAAAAAGTAATATGTATCTTCAGTAAAGTGTCGCCATCATGCATTTTAGGGTTAATATAAAAATCCATACAGTCTATAGCTTGAAAAAAAATATTTTAAAAATAATTATGGACGTAATTAAAATTAATGTTTGTTGTTCCCCACTTAGGAGCGAAAATGGTACCTCGATGTCACAATGTCAAAATCTCGCAGTGTGGCATGTCCCTTAGACTTGGAGTGTGGTAGTAACCAATACTAGGTACTTTCTATATTTTACTTTGGTACTCGATCTATTTATACGCGTACGTCATGGGTAGATAGGTACTATGCTAATTTTGGACAAGCGGTAGACACAAAAGGGGTTAAAAATGGTTGGAAGAGAGGGGTCAATAGAGCGCACCCTTATATTTATCTTGTCATACTGTCGAGGGAAGGGTTAAAAATATGTTATGTGTTGAAGAGAGGAAACCTGCAATAACCGAAGCTTTTATGTTAAAATTACAGAGGAACCTTTTAAGTGTCCAAAACGCACGTTATCCCGCTATTTGCGTGTAATTTCGGCAGTCGTGTTTTATTTTAGAACAGTTAACTCTAATTTGATAAACTGTCTTTTATTTATTTAAGCGTGTGAATGTACGTGAAGAAACGATTAACTGCATCGCGCAACAAAGACGCAAACTCTTAGGCGTGAAAATTTTGGTACGTCAGAGAAAGACAGAGATAGCGAGTGTGCGTCTGTGCTGTACTAATAGACAGACAGATAAATCAACACAAATATATAATGTTATTAAGTACTTATATGGAAACATATATCAGATGACGAATATGTACAGACAGCAGATACGTGTTACTTCGGAATCCAGCATCAGAATATGTACGAAATTACGCTTAGTCCAAACCATTATACTAGTACTAGTCGACTATGGATTGCAATATCGGTATTTCAAAACCGGTATTACATTATTTATCGATACCTAAATACCGGTTTCAAAAATCCGAAATACCAGTATTTTTAAAGCATACACGTTTATGTTTTCGAAAATTTTATGTTATTTTTACATTATTTACCACTAGATTGTATATTAAATATAATATTGTATAAGTTTTATGCTGCCAAAACGCAAATATATTGACTGAAACCAGCAAAAGTACATAACATTAAAAGAAAATCCCTCAAATATACTTACAGAATTATTGTCGCGATGAATTAACATATTTCGAAAAAGAAAACATTCGTGGCAAATATCTCCAAATTATTCTATAACTATTGACCCAACGTTGATAGTACATCCAATGAAGGTTGAATTCTAGGGAGGTTTTCCTGTACCAGGACTAGTACTTAGGTATTTGTAAAAATTAGCAGTTCTAAAATATTATGATCTATACATATTAATAAAGGTCAATATTATAAATGTAGGAAATACCGGTATTGATATATTCATTCGGTATTGCAATCCCTATTAGTCGTATATATATATGCCTGCAAACAAATTATACAATGGTTTGTAAACTTTCTCTACTATACAAACAATGTACGTGCACAATCATAATATGTGCGTAACTCAACGGGCGTCCATAACAAGAAACATATTATTCTGTTATATCTAGTAAAAATAAATCTAGTTTTGACAGTTCACATCGTTTTAAATTTGCGCGATTTAATCAATATACCTACTACTGCATTCCACGAGACCACGTGTCCCTATTAAACAGGAAAAAAATGACCACACTAATTGTCAGTGAATTTGTACTTAGATACTAGAAAAAAGTGGCATTGTATAAAAGAAAATTAAATGTTTTTTATAGAACCAAACTGGCATTGAATGCCACTGAATAGTATCTTCAAAAGTAACCTCGCATTGTGTGTTAAGCGTAAGTGTACAACCAATATGTGCTACCAGTGCTCATGTATTCACATGAAACCGGAAAACATGTAAGAGAAATCAAAAAAATACGATGGAATGGAAAGGTGCATGTCAGGCATAACGTGGAAAGACCACAAAAGAAACCAATGGATAAGGAAGCAGACAAGAGTACGCGATGTGATACAGGTCGGTAAGTAGATGAAATGGCAATGGCCTAGAGACGTCATGCGGCGAGCAGACAACCGCTGGAGAAATGCCATCATACAGCGGTAGGAATCCTCATAAAGTTCCTCATTCCTCTAAAGGAACTCATAAAGTTCGGTGGATGTACGTGGTAGCGAAGAACTGGGGACCGAAAAGAGTGGAAGCAGGTAGGAGAGGCCTTCGTCCAGCAGTGGACCGACCCCGGCTGACGATGGTGAGGACGACGATACAAATATTTGTAAACAATTTTCATACAACTTTTATATATTTACGGGCCTATGTATATCGGTCTGGTGTAGGTTTGATGTTACTATGTTACTATTATGTTACTATTATTTTTTTCTTTTCGACAGCATTGGCAGTTTATCTTTTGTGATTTAATTTGACTGATACCTACGTATATCATTTCGTCAAGCACAATTAATAAAAATAAAAAAATGGAATATATTACACGCCCCTCGTATTATTTTTTTTCATATATTAGGTCCATCTCCGAATACAATATCGCGGATATAATAGATGAAATGTCATTGAATAGATGTCTCCAATATCGCATCATTGTCAATATTAGTTATGGAGGTAATCCTTATACACAAGAGATACACGGCCAGGGGTTCCGCGAGAATTCGCAAAAAAACTTGCTAAAAAAATAGGTGGAATTTGAAACTCTTTGGAAGGAATAAAATTGGGTGACATATTTTTCATACTATGAAGTATTTCAAAGCTGTGTTTAGTTCGGTTAAGACGATACATCAGTGAAACGGCAAATAATTTTCAACTATAGGCGCGACGAAATTTTGGACTCGCTGGCATTCGGAGAGCGAACGTCGAGCTGGGAACACGTCAATCTGTTTCGTGATGGCGACGGGGGTATTAATTCTTAAATCGTGTAAAGATGACTAAAAACGTTACCCATTTACTTGAAAAAGAAAACATGTCAATGAATATATTATTATTGTTACTAATAGAACATACGTTAAAGTGCCCACCACCACCCGTCATATATGCACAGCCGTGGATATGCACGGCCGCTTTCTATTACGCTTTAAACGTGTCAGAAAGAAGTGATTTTAAGTGCTCATTCCGTCCCGAGACGGAGCCACACGGGACTGATGCTGAAACCATGCACGGTAGTGCTTAAAGAAGAAAGTTAAGGCATAAAGTCCACTAAAGCGGACTTGCGGGGCGCTCCCGCATATTCTATGTGAATCATCGAAAATACAACGTAATCAAATACGCCAGCGCACACTGGATTTGACGACGCATTGTGCCCGCCCGCCCCATGAGTCACCGTTGTGTGGCTTCTCAGCGGCCGAATTAACGAAAATACAACGTAGTCCATTCATTGAACACGGCAAGCAAAATCACGCTCCTCGAAGCGTCGTCGATAAGACGGACGAGAAGCCATTATTTAAGAACAGTGAACTCTTTGTTTAGTTATTGCGTGTTTGATATTAATTACATGCCCCGAGAAATTTAATAATATTTTTATTGCTTTGTTATGAGAGACGCTGATAATAATAATTATTTTGTGCTCCTTGAGCCCCTTATTACATAGGTGATGCGCGGGTGGGAGGGGGCCTACTCAGTAGTGAGCGCACCGAACGCTTTTTTGGTGGGCTTTATGCCTAATGGCTACGCGCCTGGCGCATCTTTAGCAGTGAAAGACTTAAGAGCATACTTCAGTGAAACGAGAAATAATTTTCTACTATAGGAGCGACGAATTTCGGTCTCGCTGGCAATCGGAGAACGAAAGTCGAGCTGTGAACACGTCAATTTGTTTTGTGATGGCGTCGGGGGAATTAATTCTTAAATCGTGTAAAGATGACTAAAAAACGTTACCCATTTACTTGAAAAAGAAAACATGTGAATGAATAAATTATTATTATTATTACTAATAGAACAATAAACATAATATTAAATGGACGCATGTTGATTTTTTATGACAAATTATGTTTTGGTCTGCACGCGTCGTTTGCACAATCTTCGCGTCGAGTAGTCACGATCGTTTTAGACCGTGCCCCAGATGAAGTATTGCCTTAATACTTTTTATAGCGTGATGGATGGTGAGCTTAGTTCTAAATTCGAACACCGGACGATTTATGGTGGTATAGTAAGTGTAATCCTCACCACGACTGCTGGATCAATGAGGTAAATCCGTTTCATTGCAGCGAATATTATCACACGACTATTATATATCATATACTATATGTGAATTATACGTATTACATTTAGCGCATCACAGTTCACCATGGATTGTCGTACCGGAAACAGATGGTCGTATAGCATTGAGATCAAAAAATGACGCGTTGTTTGTGGAGCATTGCAGACACTACAGTTTCAATTTTATTACATTCAATCTCAATCGACATTCGCTCAACTATGAAAGGCTCTTCAAGGAAACGGATATTCTAGCAAGATGATCAAAAAAGCCAGCAAAATCAAAATCAACCTGAATCCAGTTAGTCAGGAGGAAGGGACAAAATTGAAAGGCCGGGCCTATCTGCCTTTTATTAAAAACACTACCGATACCATTTCCAGGACGCTGAGGAAACGCGAGATTGAAAAAATATTCTCAAAATCAACAAAGGTCCGCATTATGTTAGGACTCGCAGCCTTCGGACTCGGCAGGTGTGTACCAGATAAGCTGTCACGGATGCTCGAAAAAGTATATAGGCCAAATTTCTCGAACGGCAAAGAAGCGTGTGAGTGAACACGAGAGGGCTTACCGACTAAACACTACACGATGTCAGCAATTGCCGAGCACTCGATGGATACAGGACACAAATAATTTGACTTCGAAACCAAGATACTGGGTCGGAATAAGAGACATTTATCACGATTGATAAGGAGGCCATTGGAATCCATAGAAACCCTGAAAATATTAATAGCGATGATAGGCACTGTTAGCAAAAACCAATATTCGATCCGGTATCTCTGGTAGTAACGATTGACACATTACTCTAAGCAACGTTTGCTCTTAGCTAATGGGATTAATTTTGGCATTCTTAGTGTGCGTCCTGAGTGCCAGCGTTCGGCGCAGCGTTGAGCGTTTTGCGCAACTCAAACGTAGAACCGTGTGTGAAAATATTCGTAGACAATGTCTTTTTTTGGTTATACATTTATACGGTTATACGTTTGAGTTGCGCAAAACGCTCAACGCTGCGCCGAACGCTGGCACCGAGGCCTCACACTTAGAGCAACGTTTGCATTCATACATCTACACTACACTTGATCATAACATATTTCTTGATAATGGCTTTTGCAACGACCCCGAAATGTCGAGGAAAGTACACGCAGTGGAAATCGAATATTATAAAATGTTAGGCATTACTTCAGTTGAGGCATGGTCTGAAAAGATCGTGGCTAGGCGATGCGCGGATTGTGCAAATGACGCGTGCCGAACGAAATATAATTTGACATAAAAATCCAAACATGCGTCCATTTAATGTTATGTTTATTGTTATATTACTAATATTAATAGTATATTCATTGACATGTTTTCTTTTTTAAGTACATACGTAAAGTTTTTTAGTCATCTTTACACGATTTAAGAATATTTTCATCCGACGCCATGACAAAACAAATCGACGTGCGGACACCTCGACTATCAGTCTCCGATTGGCGACTAGTGAGAAATTTCGTCGCACCTACTGTTGAAAATTATTTGCCGTTTCACTGAAGTATGCTCTTAACGGTAGACGTGTTGGAGCAAGTTAATCCTTCCAGGATTGATCAGTTACCGGGGAGAATAATATTGGGGATGCCAATGTTTGATTTGGGTCATATTAATCCAAAAAGTGCTTGAACCTTTTGTGCAAAGTGACACAATATATGAATACATACTTAATATGATTGATTATTTGTATTGGGGACGTTATCATTCTTATCATTTATATCGTAAACGCGAATTACCTATTTATTCAACAACAAAAACATAGTTAATAAAAGTACTTGGGTAATCGAATAATCGGAAATTAGTGAACCACATTGACAATAGATTAGTTTAATTACACTGCACATTACTTATTTAGATTAAGTGTGTATTGATCACGTAACTAACGATAGTAGGTATAACAGTGAAAACATACAAATGTCACACTAAGGATAGGCGCGCATGAACGATTAATTTTAAAACGGCAGTTCAACAATCGCGAAGTTCCGACTGTGTGCAGAAATTTGTACGTATGCAGTTCGCCATAATATCACACTTCACCATGAAATATTGTATCGGAAATATATGGCCGTATATTAAAGACCGTCCAATCTATTTGGGTCGTATAGTACTGACATAAAATTCATGTCTAAATAAAACACGGTTCTGGTCGGTTTACAGGAAGCCAGCGGCAAACAAATTTTGAAAATAGCCGATATACTAGATTTTTTTGTTAGGTTAGGTTTTCATTCTTGAATTCATGAATTTTGCCAAAATCGGATATGAAAATTGAATTATAGTTCATATTGAATGTCATAAAATTAGAGACTGTATGGTATACGGTCCGATAAGAAAGTTCACGGCGAACTGTGCTACGGTGAATTTTTTTACGTACAATTTACATGTAACCAGTTCCAGTTGACAGTTACGTTGTATGGAGAACGATCGCAAAACTGGCCGATTTTTAAACTTGTGTTCTATCCAGGGCTTCGAACCGTTATATATTTTTCGTTTCAGTTCGAATTTTTTTGGTTTTAGGTGTTAGGTTCAGCCCCGAGTGATTAAATTTTAAATGTTTTTATTTGTATTAAAAAAATATTTTCTACCATAATTTAGAACATTTTATGATACTTGTATGATAACCCGAAGCCACGCTCCGAAACCAATAGTTGTGCTGCACCGCACGGCTATTACTATTTATTTTTTTAATAACATAATATTATAAAGTATGAGAATAATTATGTCGAGATGCGTCACACGATCGTAAGTTCTTTTCGACTTGAATTTGACACACATATTTATATAACTACCGGTAACCTATCGTTTACAAAAGGGCGGTGCTTTTTTCCTTTATCATAATGCTCCATCCTCGTCTTGTGCGCTGCTTTTTATATATATAGTACATAAGAGACTGACATTCTGGCACCCCACTTCGGACTACGTCCACCGACGGAGCTAATTTATCGTAAGTAATATGTATAAATGTTAAGCTCTATAATTTTTGTAGCTTTTATCACATAAAGTGACTGAATAAATTAAGACAGTGCCGCCAAATACCGTGTTATCAAAATGTTTACCAATTGACTTGGCTCCTGTCCTCTTAGGGAGTGCCGTAGCTGAGAGGCATCACTACCTACATATTGACTAAAACCGCTTGAGATTTTATCAAAAACCTTATCACCCACAAAAATGCGATTTGAATGAATTGTTAACCAACTGATAACAACATTATTAAGTCGCTATCTTGAAAATAAATTATTATACTATCAGATAGTAGATAAGAAGCCCAAAAATAGCTGTGCTCCTCCCTGCATATCTGTAGCGCCAACGTTTCTCAACCTTTCAGCTCTGAAACCCACTCACAGTGTGACGAATGATATGATAACACTTACTAAAAGCGCGGTTCCCAATTTAATTAGAGGGAAGTAGTATTAATTATTGTACGACATTTCAGATAGAAGCCGATGATTGGAGATGAGAAATATACGAAAACTGTGGAGCTGAAAATTAAGAGATCGCATTTGAGTTTAAAATAAAACTGGAAGAAGTTAAAGTAAAGCTTGTCATTATCTCTATTTTACTATCGTTCCGTATTCCTTGTTCCACGCCCACTGTTTTACTCTTTGTAGTGGTTTAAAAACAAACGATGTCGTTTGTTTAACGCGTGCGTGCTACCTGTGCTCCTGTATGGCTGTGAGACATGGCATCTTACTAAGCTTCAAGAGTCTCGGCTTTTGAGCTTTGAGAATCGATGTCTCCGCCGAATCTTAGGGGTACATTGGTACGACCGCGTTACAAACACCCGAGTTCGTGAGCAGACACAGCAGCCTTCGGTGATTGAAGTTATCACGAAGAGACGATTTACGTGGCTGGGACACGTATTCCGGATGCCGCCAAAGAGTGCGGCACTTCGTACCCTTATGGCACAGCCTCAAGGGTTCCGTCGCCGTGGCCGGCCCTCCCTCACCCTGCAGCGATGCTACAAAAGCGACCTACGTGCTGCAGGTCTGACATGGCGGGAGGCGCAGGAGTTGGCGATGGACCGAGGGAAGTGGCGCCAACTTGTGCTTGCCCTATGCCCTAATGTTGGGACGTGACAGGGTGGAAGAAGAAGTGGTTTGAAAACTCGCTATACGAAATGCGGCTTAGGCCATGTCCAGATGGCGCGTGTCTAAACGCGCTTTACCCTCGAGTACCAAATGTGTGCTGCGTCCATATAACGCGTTTCATTTGGCTTTGTGACGTAATACATTTTTAATTGCCATGAAAAACAAAACTCAGTCGTGACACACGGCTCTAAAGATTTAATATATCGCGATATACTAGCAAGATATATTCTTGGCAGTGTACAACCTAGGCGTAATTTATTTTGAAATGGCCATAAAACTATCGTTTCGAGCTCGAAGCGGTTGTAATTAATTTCGGAATGGCTGTAAAAACATCGCGTTGTCGAGAGTTTGGCGAATGCTTGCACTTGTCACGCTAGTGCGAGTGGACGGCTCAATTAGGTCACGTGTACCTGGAATGCGCGCGAGTCAAATCGCGCCATCTGGAGATTGCCTCTCCAGGACATAGACTTCTCCAAACCATCCGCCCCGCACCACTTTTTAATCGAGCGTATCACGAGGTCCTACGTTTGTTGTGAAACATCAGTAGTTTTTTTCGTGTCTCAGGAGCAGATACCCAATACTAAAGTCACCACGCACTAAAGTATGCTTTTACTGAGTTAACAGAGACTTTCTAATAAAAGTGCCCAAGTGAACTAACAAAACTATATAGTAATAAATAATATATAGTACAAAAAACAAAGCTAAAACAATACGCACATACAAAACTAGTGAAGAGATGTTCCCGTCTTCAATAAGATCCCGCAAATTTTGGCTATGGTCAATTACTTAATACTTAATAACTCATTGGTGGAAATTCTTTAGTCCAATCAACGGACACTAAACTTACAGTGATTCCCGACCTTTTTTGTTTGGGGGAACCGTTCGGCCACTTTCCAGAGACTACCCTATCTATACGACACACATTAAGGTCCAGATAGGAAAATCATAAAATATACATGTAAACGTAAAGCAATAGGCAATGTATAATACGGAGGCAAAGTTTTTAGTTCATATTAGCATATTAAAAAAATGAAGGGATACTCATTTTAACATACATTTTGTCCAAAGCTATTAGGCAGGCCAATAAAGACATAAATAGGTACTTCAATAAATAGTATTGTAGCCACAGAACAGATCAATAAATAAAATTCCGATAGTCTATACAATACACTAAATTTTGAAGAAGGGGTTTGAATTTGTGAGTGTCCTACGAAAATAAAAAAAAACAATATAGACGTGCAATAGTGTGTGCAACCTTTAAATACACCAATATTTAATGAGCGTCAGTGCATAAACCGAGAGCAGTTATCAGAACGACGGACAAGGTTAGACTGACGTATTCTTGACACGTGTTTAAGTTTATCCCATATTCTTCCACGCTCGGGATCGGTTGCCTGTTATTCCACACCCGTTAGGTATTTCAGTTCCCATTAATTCTGTGTTCCCTGATTGTAACAGATCATTTATGTACTGTAACTATAATCGTGCAATTTTCAAACGTGTCCAAACCTGGCGGTGTCCTTCATTAATGACAACTATAAAATACTTGATTAAATATAAATATTATCACGTAGTTTTTTTTCACTCTAACCAAATTGGTTCAATTAGTAACAACTCGCGTAACACCGGTTGGGAATCTCTGCAATACTAAGTGATTCCAAGGTTCACCAGGAGCAATGTAACATTGTGACCCAAATATGGACCTTAATTATTAATGAATCGGAACCATCAAAAAACTCTCCATGTAGGTACATACACATAAATAAAACTGTGAGACAATAATTCTGGAAAACACCCGGTCGATTCGTGCAAATGGCGACTTTAAATTAGAAATATTAACGGCGATTCCCAGAGTATAAAGCTAACGATTACGTCTTCACTTGTCTTTAACGCATGGGAGAAAACATTTACGTAACTGTGTGCAGGAGAGATAGAGACAGGGAGAAGATGTATTAAATGGGGTAAGGTGAAAGAAAAGATTAACGAAAATGCAAATTCGAAATTTGAAAAATAAACTGGGCCGTAAAAGAAAACAAAATAAATTATATGATAAGTACCTACTCTCATAATAGTTTGACCGATACTTACGAAACGACATTACGATTAATTTGTGACAGATTATAATAAAATCTAAATGTGATTTTAATCAAAATAATTTATCTTCCATAACTTTACTAAGCTACTTCCGTCGCCAACGCCTTGTAAAAAACAGGAGAATAACCAAGATTTTTAAATTATTTTAAAATCATCACTTCATCAAGCACCTACCTCCAATTTACTATGGTCGTTTTGTTTATTTAGGAGGTCAACACATATGGCCTGACTCTTGATAGTTCGTAACATATTGGTAGGTGCCTAACTGTGCTAGCAGGGATAACACAAATTTATAAAACCGATTCAAAGTCATGAGTTTTTATTCATTTAATAAAAAATATTAACATTAAAAAATATACAATATTTCATTACGTGCGAGTCCCTTAAAACTTGGCGCCGTGTAAATGAGAACTCTGCATTCTGGTATTCAGTGACGTACCGTGGAGGTAGGTAAGTCATTCATTTCATAGGGGGCGGCCAGTGACGAGGCAGCGCCTTAATGCCGCCCCATTTTTTTATACAGTATCCGTGGTCGTGTCGTTTCTGGTCACCAAGGCCGTCGAAGGGCAATGGAAGTAAACTAGACATTGCGACCCCCACAACAATATTACAGTCGTGTTTTACCTTGTATGTAAATTAATACCTTTTGTTTCCAACAAGTGAGCTGAATTTTTAAAGGAAAGATACTTTCGTTAATGTAGTCAGTTTTGGTAGCTATTTCCATATGTACCAAATGATTCTCCTCTATTTGCCGCCCTTCGAGTAACTGCCGCCCCTAAGCGACGCTCAATCTGCCTACCCCCACGGGACGTCACTGGGGGCGGTACAATATAAAGGGCGGCGAATGAAGGAACCTTAGACTATAGATACATCGAAGGTACGAATACAAAAATTACAATATTTTAGAGCAGTGAGGGTTTTCAATGAAGCAGACAATGCTGTCGTATCATTGAAAATATCGAAATAAAAAATAATCGAAGCAAACAAATTTCTGACATATAACTATTATCGTATTGTAGATACCTAATACCCACTTTAATATATATTTTATTTTTTCAGAATGATGCCACCAAACTTGTCAGCGTCACAAAATCTCCACGTACCTAAAACAGTCACTGTTTGTGAGTAGGTTTCGTGGAAATGCTCTGATTCTCAGTACATAATGAGTTTGTCAAATTAAAGATGTTTGGTGTATTCGTCTGTTTAAGATAGCCGAAAATAAATAATAAAAATGAAAGGGGGCGGCATTCTAAGTCTTCCTAAGGGCGGCACTTTGCTTAGGGACGTCACTGCGTAAATTAATAGAATTAGTATATAATACATACGCTGTAAAATAATAGAACTAGTATATCGCACCCTCGCAACTAAACTGCCACAATCCAAAAGACGTCAAATAGAGAAAATCAGCTTTGAAATTTTTACCTTTCGCATTTTTGTACTGTGTTTTCGAAATATGTTTAGATATTGAATGAAGTTTTGACTTGAATTTGATGACTTAGAGATATGAACGGTACATATACTATGGACGATAGACAATGAAACGTAGTAATTAACTCAAAACACATAAATTTGGACTTATGGCGGTTTAGTTGCGAGGATGCGATATAATACCGCGCGGTTTAGTGTCAGCCTGTAGCGTCGTAGGACGGCATGCACAATTTAAGATTTCGATCCTAAGGATAAGTCGCCGAAAAGCAACAATCCTGAGTATAGAGTTAAGGAATCCTTAGTATAGACTACTTTTGTTATGAACACCCCCCCTTCTGTATTACCGTTTACCACTGACAGCTGCTGTGAAAATACATTCAAATGTCTATAAAACAGTCCATACACTCAAATTCATTTAACAATGTATCTCAATATGGATCTTGATAGTGTTAATTCGTTTGACATGTACTTGCAGAATATTATTTTACTTTTATACGCCAGCCCGCAGAAATACAAGATGCCAGGTGATAGAATGACACTTGACGCTAGTGTTACCATGTTAAAAAAATATCTTGCGGTGCCTGTGTAATCCACGCATAATGACTTATAACGGAATAATACGTATTTATAGTCATTGCATTTATAAAATGCAGTTGTTATATTTTTGTCATCGTTTAACAATTATAAAATAATTTACCTAAACTATACGAAAGAGAATTTTTAAATATGGTATTATTTTCAATAGAAATGATCTTAACTAAGGACAATGTTTCTGCATAGTGTTTTCTGCTAAGGAAATTTTAGTTATGACAAATGTTTCTGCATTCCGCTCGTAGGTCCTAGGTTCGAATCCTTAGTCTCGCAAGTTCACATAATGTTTGTCAATTTATGTATGAGTCAGAGTATGGACCAAATAGGTTGAGCAAGTGACTGACATCCATTTCTAGTAAAAACTAAACCTGTTAATACAAACATCCACTCTGTGTAGGCCAATAAAAAATGATCTTATTAGATCGGACATTGTCAAAGAAAAAGAAAGAAGACATACTTACTTGTAGCAACTCTCAGTAAATAATTGATGAATTTGTGATTCTGGCAACCCTATACAAAACATTTAAAATAAAAATATCTAGCTTCTAAAATTAGCATGACGTTAGCGTGCTTGAGCTTCCGTACAAATTCTTATGGTGATTTTCAATTATAAAAAATCTACTAAATTTTGTAACTCTAATTTGGCAACACTGTGTATTATCTCATTATTATTGGTAGGTATATTTTCGTTTTTTTAATTGTATAGCCGAGAACCATTTACACACAATAAATAAATGAAGTATAATTAGTTAACATTAATCCAATAAATGTTAATAAATCCCATTGGCGAAGGGTGGAGGTAGGCTGTTAAGATACGACATAAATATTGCACATTAAACGTCAGTCAAACGTATTTTATTTTGTTTTCATTGAATTAAAACTACAGTGTGTAGACTAGATAGTGTTTGTTAGTATTTAAAATTCAATTAAACCTTGCCTGATTCAAGCCATTGTAAATAGAAAAAAAATATTCGTAAATATATGATATATTATGCCATTACATAATTTTAGATGTTTTATAGAGAGTAGAATATGTTTTTATCGATTACGGTTTGGGTAAATAGGGCTTAATATTTAAAAAAAAAAAAAAAAAAAAAAAAACTAAGCGACACTGATCATTCTGTAATATGTAATGTTTGAGGCTTTCACGGTTGTTTTTATCGTAGTAGATGTTTGGGTTTCCACCGTGTGTCCTTCCTTCTTTACTCGACGTTTCGGGCTCGTTGCAGAGGCCATTATCAAGAGATGATAAATATATGAGTAAAGAATGAAACACAAAAATCTACTACTGTAATATGTACCTATTCTTAATTCAACGACAACAAAATATACCTATCTAAGTATAACTGAAAAAGTGTGCATTATTTTTGTCGGATTGCCCATAGCATACCATACATAAACTATTACTAATAAATCGACATTAACAAAACAGTTCACCAAAACATTGTTCATCCTGAACCAACCCCCACCAAAAACATTTCACCTCTCTCTCCTGCGATTCCTCGTCGTATTCATTCGGAGTCAAAGAGCGGTTTGTTAGGGTTCGGCCACATATGCAGGTGCTTCGCTAGTCCTGAGCTAGATGTTATGTTTGTCTACTAAAAACACTACTGCCACATTGCACGCTACGTGCTTAGGTACAAATTCATTTGACATTTGGGAGCGCTCAATTCAACGATGGCACTCTCAAAACTAACCAGAAAGCTACTTCTCACAGAGAATTTAAGTTTAAAAATTCGAAAGTCTCAAATGTGAACTTGTTGGGTGGATAATGACAATTCATCCCATACGTCATTATTCATAACCTCAAAATATACGATGCTTGACGTTTGTCATACTGAAGAAACATCCGCCATCTTGCAAAATGCATAGACAATAGCTGACACAATAAAATAACCAACACGTTTGTTCGCCGGGAGACTCACGAGGTGACTACTAATCACGTAGCGAAGCGTGCAGTGTGGCCATTGCGATATAATAGTGTGCGTTCGTTCACTAGGATATGTCACCTAGCACGTAGCCACCTAGCAACTCACTTGCTTATGTGGCCTTAGCCTTAGTAATTACGATTGTTTATTATTATGCGGGACAAATAAATGACTCAGTGTATCTATTAAAAATAGAAAGAGGACGCACGAGTTTTGTGACAAATCTTGTTCGAGTCGGTTTTGTGTCAAATCATAACTACATCTTGCATATTAATTACTTCACACAAGGTCACTGAGACTGCTAGTCTTGGATTTAAGAAGTTTACAAGATATAACGACTATATTATAATAATACTTAATTATATTATAATAATACTTAAATATATTTATAAAAAAACTATCATTTTTTTATGTTTTGATAATATCGTCGAAATAGGTCGATCGATCCGTTATACTCGTAGACTAAAGCTATTCTATTTTTAAACAGAAACTGTTCCAGTTTCCGCATGTGTTTTGTTTTTGTAAATAATGTTCAGATATTGGTAAAACCTACGTACCTAAGTATTAATCAAAAGTCATAACAACAACAAGAAGTTCAAATTTTAATTTAAGTAAACATCGGCGATTTACCCCAATTAACTAGTTAGGTACTCGTAAGTCATTATCTAATAAGTGGTAAAAACATTTTTAAAACACAGTTAGGTAAGTATAATTATAATATTGTCGGCTACGCTGTCAAATAAATTATTTGTACTTAAAATATTGGAGGCGTGTTTTCGTTAAATTTTAAACATAACAAAACCAAATAATACCCCGTAAAATTATGCATAATAATTAGGTACTCTGAATCTACCCTCTTTAAATAAATAGGTAACATTTATTCGATATTAGGTGATTGACATGCATAAACGGTTCTAAAGTTTTAATCGTAAAAATGATCAAACTTCTGTACTTATGAATTACATTAGTAAAATGATGATTGATGGAATATTAAATTTAATTAATATTATCATCATCAGCCGGCGTCGATCCACAGCTGGATGAAGGCCTCCCTAGTTCTCTCCACTCGTCTCTGACTTTATGGGTTCGTCTATCCTAGCGGTCGGCAAATCGCGGCTCGCGAGCCATATGCGGCTCTTTGGCCCCTTGAGTGCGGCTCCACCACAAATGCCCTTTGCCCTATTTGACATGGCTACAAAGAAAAACGGAAGACGAAAACCGTGAATTTAAAGTTGAATGGACCGAGACTTTATTCAAAACTTACAATGGCCTACCGACCTGTATTATGTGTCGGGAAAACTTGGCGCATTCAAATTTAGAGAGACACTTTTACAACAAACACGTGTCATTTCGCACTAAATATCCTGTCGGTGATGCAAGAAAGAAAGCAGTTGTGGAACTTTAGAAGGGTCAAGAAAAATCAAGTTCTGTATTTAATTACTGAATACAATACAATATACCAATAATGTTAATATAGCAAGTTTTGTGGTTAGTAAAGATATTTATAGAGAGGAAATCATAGTAAATTGAGAAGTCGTCTTTTTGATGAGAATCTGGAATCGTGCTTAAAATTAAAAACAACAACATACAAACCTGACTCACCCAAACTTTCCAAGGAGATGCAAGACCATTATTCACACCGAGTGTTTGTCAGTCGTTATCATGATTTAATTTTATGGATACCTTACTTACAATTTAATTTTTATCAATACTTAAGATCATTATTACGTATGCTATCAATTTTTATTCAGTGTACTTATAGCTTAATTAAGACTTAAAACTTTAACTAAAGTTAATAAACAGTGTAGCTACATATAATTTAAGTTTAAGAAGTTTGGCTCTCAAAAGAAATCTCAATCGTTGTATTATTGATATTTGGCTCTGTTGACTAATGAGTTTGCCGACCACTGGTCTATCCAGTGGGTTTTAGAGCGTCCCTACGGTTGTTTATCCAATATTATAATGGTGGGTAATCTATATAATTTAATAATGATCAGGAACGGTTTTGTCTGTTTAGAAGGGAATTCCCAACAGCTATTTATACAAATGGGGGGGGGTTTTGAAATCGTGAAAACGTGTATTGCAATTAATATTACAACTGTCACTTTAACATAAATGTGATTCAAAGCTATGCATTTTATAGGAGCAGTATTGTAATATTGTTTCAAAGCATATGCGTGGCTGAGGGTCGTAGGATTAATTAGTTGTAATCAGGGTACACAGAATTAATGGGAGCTGAAATACGGAGTAACAAGCAACCGATCTCAATTGTGAGATAAACTTAAACACGTGTCAAGAATACGTCATTCTAAACTTGTCCTTCGTCCTGACAACTGCTCTCGGTTTATGAACTGACGCTCATTCAATATTGACGTATTTCAAGGTTGCAGCACACACTATCACACGTATATGTTTGTTTCATTTTCGTAGGACACTCACACATTCAAAACCCTGCGTCAAAATGTAGTATATTGGGGTATAGTCTATCTGAATTATATTACTTATTAATTTGTTCTGTGGCTCTAGCTCTTGTTTCATAATTAGATTTAATAGTAAACCATTTTAATATTGCAGGGAAATTACACAATTGCATTGAAAAAATGTCACCTGCAGCGATATTCACTACTTGTTATATTAAATTGATTACAAGTTGTTGAATATTGATGCAACAACAATAAGACAAGTTTAGTATTTCGAGAACAATCAACTTCTACCGCCATACATTTGTGTCATCAAATTTAACAACACAAGTAGTGAATGAGAAAATAATATAGTTTAATGAGGTAAGTGGAGCGCAACCTTTTTAGCTTAGCATAACACTTTAGCAATAAGTACAACACGACTTTGGAAATAGTTGGGGTTATGTTAAGGCCTGAACAAAAACGATGCATAAGTGCGAGTGAGAAAGTATTCGGTACCCTTATAATCTCTGCGACACACGCTAGAGTAAGATAAAAGGTTTACAAATGTGGAAGATGGTTTGCTATAGTGTCACCGCCAAATCTTAGTTTGTTGCTTAACTAAGCGTCGATAAACGTGTTGCTAAAATTGCTATTTTTTGTGTTAAACATAAAGTCAGTGGTAAATATTTTTAGTTAATTAAGTAGAAAAGATGGTGCTGTGTGTTGTATTAAAATGTGGTAGCCGTACTGATAGGCAAGAAGATGGTATTACGTTTCATAGGTAAGTTGATACATGTTCGTGATAATTTATTTGTATATTATTATGTATTTTAATATCAAGAGACCTAGTGTTTCTTTAAAATAACTTAAATTACGGATATCTTTACCTAATGGTTGCATTTTGACCGCTTAAAAATACTATATAACGTAAAAAAATAGAAAATTATATTTTAATTCTGAGCGTCTAGTGCGAGCACTTTGGGCGAGCACTAGCGAAATGGTCTATGGTCTCAAACATTTGTATACGAATACGTTTGCTCGCCCACAAACCAAACGCACGGCACGCAGCTTCATTTAGCAATGCAATAGGTGGCGTCTAGATGTATCTATAGTCTAAGGGTTATGTTCATTGTACTTACTTGGATGATGTTGAAGTATCGAGAATACACTTATTGAACTATCGTATGACTAATAGTGTTACGTGGGGGCAGATAGGCCATGCAGCAGCAAATAAAGGAAGTAATGGGAATAATACAAGTCTCGTTAGAAGGCAAAAATAAATAATAATAAATGAAGAATATTGTCGAAGCTATTTTATAACTTACTATAATAAATGTTATATTAATTAAGTTTTTATTCAATTAATATACTTAGCCACTGCAGTACATTGTGGTTCCTGTGTTATAAAGAAACAATCTGATTTTTTCCAGGAGCATAGACAACTGAATATATATACCTACGTATGCAATCGTAGACAATGCGCAAATTATATGTATTTGGAAAAAAAGTACCAATGAAAACGATATGGTTACTTCAGATATTTTTATTATTATTACAAAAGGGCTTCGAACCGTATTTTTTCTGTACCGGTTCAAGTAAAAATATATATTGGTTCGGTTCCGGTTTTCGATTCAGCTCCAAATGATTAATTTTTAAATCTTCTTATTTGGATTGAGAAAATGTTTTATATCATAATTTAGAACATTTTATCGTACTTGTATCATGAAAGCCCGGTGCCATGCTCCGAAACCAATGGTTATGCTGCCGTAGCGGCCGTTTTTTTAAATAATATATTATACATTATGATAATTATTTCGTATTGCATCACGACAACACGACAACAAGATCACGTTATCGAGTGTGTTTGAACATGTACTGAATTGAAAAAAGCGATAATTTTCCGGTTCAGTTCCGGTTTTCGTTCCGACAAAAATAACGGTTTTTTCGGGTTTTCTGTTTTCGGTTCAGTTCCAGTTCGAAGCCCTGATTCACAATGAATTACAAAAGAAAAACATTGGCCTTCCTTTCTAACGGTTTTAGATTTAATCACAGGTATCGTAAATTCGTATTTTGTTTACTATTCAATTAAGTACTTAAGTGTGTAGGTATTATGAATGATTATTATTTCCGTAGTGACAGAAAGATATCTTTCAGTCACAGCAATGTCTGAACTACAGGTCACCATTTTAAGAATGTTTATGTTTTTTTAAATGCATGTACTTATTAAAATCTCGTGTATGGTATATTATTTTTTAAATATTATATAAGTATGATCCCTTATAACTTTCGCTTGTTTATAATCCTGCCAAAGTTCATGCTGACCACAGGGAGTAGGGACCCACAGCTTACAGTGGGTATATTCATACACAAGGCGGCTATCGGCAGCTATCGATGGCAGTTTATCATATTTATGTATTGAGGTATTATTGTAATACTTTAACCGTCGAACAGTTAACACAGCCAAGAGAGGGGCTGTTAAAACATCGCACTTATTGACACTTCAGACGGTTAACTTCTTGTAATAATTAACCGTCTCAATACATAAATATGATAACCTACCTTCGATAACCGCCTTGTTTATAGAATAGCTTCACAGAAGTGCTCTATTATCAATTTTCAAACGTAGTTTTAATTTACTAACCAACAACTTATAAAAATAAAAAACATGCCGTCATGAGCTTTTATAATATTTTTTTTACGAAAACAGTTTATTCCATGTAGACAATTATAATAAATACCTTTTTCTGTCGGCGCATAGCCTTTTTGGTCCAACTGTTAATTTAAAATTTGACATTTTCATACATTTTGATACATCATTATCACAAACTATGATTATTATTCGGCAATATTAGGTTGGGGTAGGTTAGATTAGGTTAGGTTAGGTTTGGTTTGGTCTAAAAAGGATGTTATAAAATCTCATGACGGCATCTGCGGCACATTTAGCCTATTATTTATTACATACATAGTGGGTACATAATATTATTATTAAAGCCTGGTTCAATGTGCCCCCATTATATAACATATTTCAACGCCCTGGGGATTTCGACGCGAACCACCAGTTAGGAACCACTGATGTTTATAATGATCAATCACTATGTCAACACACATCCCAAAAACTATTTGTGTTATTAATCAAACATGCAATGCCAGTAGGTATTAAGTAATTCCATGTTCTAGTCAACTAGTGCCTGCGTATTTACTTGATAAACCTTGAAAATTCAAGAGACTGGTATCACTGATTAAATGTACATCAAAGCATAATATTATGCATACCTACAACCTACTGAGTCATTATTGTGTAATACAATTTCCATCGTATCCAATAATATAATGAATGACATTCATAACGATCTGCAGTTTTACTTGAATGTAATATAATTTTACGTAGCTATTCAAACCTGTTTGAATAATAACAAATATCCGTAAATTTACATCGCATAAATTAACAATCGTCAGATTTTTTAGTTGTGCCCATAAAACTATTCCAAGCAAAATACACAGTTGTCTAATAATTAATAATACGAAATACGAAGCGTCGAACCCAAAATAGGAAACGATTTCGTGGTACTTGCGAAGGGCAATATATTGCATTGAACTTTGTGAATAATTGACGACACACGCGGCTAGATAACTAATAGTGAATACAGTAATTCGACAAAATATTCTGTCCACATTCTTTGCAATCGTAAATTCCACACACGCCCCCCGATAGTACTTAGCAAAATAATTAAACAAATTTAGCCGCTCTAATTGTCCGGACGTCGCCTGTTCCGGTGACGGAAAAGCGCAAAAATATTTATTTTTAAAATGATTTCAAATAACTGAGTGGATCGCGATCGCGGGCGATGTTGTTTTTTTATCATTTCATTCACAAAATAAGCAAAAACACCCGCGGTATTCCGATTTGATAGTAACTAAACTTGCCTGAGACAATCAGCGCTTCGTTCGGTCCAACGGTGTGAATGTTTCCCATGATTTCGGATAAATGGCACTTTTAACAACACAAACACAATGCTATAACACAAACACTCGCGCGAACTTCGACTGATGACACATAAATAATATTAAAATCAAGGAGATGAAGTGACAGTTCTCATAGTGTTTAGAAACCAGCCATTCTGAAAGCGCTTCGGAAACACTGTAGCGCAGGTATCGACAACTATAGCACGCGTACCTACCAATATATCAATAAAATAATATTGGTACGATGTGTGGCACATACGACTTTTTCTCTACGTATGTGAGTAGGTATACCTACCTTGTATACTGCAAATAATTAATTCATTTTTTAAATGATAACATACCCATCAAATAGATATCTACCATTTGATTATTTCTTTTAGGTTTGGTTTAAGTCACTAATATTATCGAACAAATAATAAAAAATATGAAAACATTATTGTCCAGTTGTATGGTTTCTAATTTATTATTTATAACAATACTATAAAATAAAATATGGGCCCCAACTTACCATTGGGCTAATCTGCTTGAGCCTTAGGCATAAAGCCCACCAAAAAATCGTTCGGTGCGCTCACTACTGAGTAGGCCCCCTCCCATCCGCGCATTACCCTTCACCTATGTAATAAGGGGCTCAAGGAGCACAAAATAATTATTATTATCAGCGTCTCTCATAACAAAGCAATAAAAATATTATTAAATTTCTCGGGGCTTGTAATTAATATCGGACACGCAATAACGAAACAAAGAGTTCGCTGTTCTTAAATAATGGCTTCTCGCCCGTCTTATCGACGACGCTTCGAGGAGCGTGATTTTGCTTGCCGTGTTCAATGAATGGACTACGTTGTATTTGCGTTAATTCGTATCGCCGAGAAGCCAAAAAACGATGACTCATGGGGCAGGCGGGCACAATGCGTCGTCAAGTTCAGTGTGCGCTGGCGTATTTGATAACGTTGTATTTTCGATGATTCGTATAGAAAATGCGCGAGCGCCCCGCAAGCGTGCTTTAGTGGACTTTATGACTTAGAGGTTGAAAGTGATTTAATTGCATTGGCAAGTATTTTTCCAGCTTACATAAGTTTAAAAACCCGTGTCCCCATATTTTATTAGCCAACATCTAATATGTTCATATCCTTCAAAGTCAATCGAATGAGTTTGAAATATTAAACGAATAATTACAATATAATTTTACTTAGGTACCTACTTATAATTTGTGTTTTAATCAAAAAAAAAATATCCTAATAAGATCATATGGGCTTCCACAGCGTGGAGGTTTGTAATAGATTTTTTAATTTTTACAAGAAATGGATGTTAGCCACTTGCTAAACCTATTAAGTCTATACTCCGACTCCAAACACACATTGAAAAACAATATGTGTATTTTCCAGATCCAAGGCTCTAACCTGTACATTATAACGCGTTGACCGCTTGACTATTGTGAGCATCTATTTATTGGATTAGGTTATTTTATTGAGATTAATTTGAATACTTTTTGTGTCATCGATATGCACTAGCCCATGATTTTTTCAAGGGTAGATTTAAATGTGTATCAATAGTACAGTCTTGTTCTTCTTCCGTCCTAATTGTAGTGATTTTTCCCCGAATAGTCCTTTTTTTTTAAAATTAGTCTCCAATTAAAAAGATACTCTACTGCTTACTAATGATTAATGTGTATATATAAGTTTTATATGCATCGTTCTTGAAATTATTAGATTATTGCTTGAAATAGTTAAATGCACTTAGGTATGAGGAATACGTTTTTCAAATAAGTCCAGTAATCACAACAGCATACTAATATTTTTTTAATTTGCTGAGATATTCTTATCCTATTTCATTTTTAAGTTTTTAAGGTTCTGCGTAAACAAGATTTTGCATCAATATTATTACATTTGGACCGCGGATTATCGTTTACAAAATTGTTTGTATTATTAGTACTATTACAAAAAAGTTTGTTATCCCTTCTCCGTAGCGCGCGCATATACTACGTGTGTCAGTAAGCTACCAAATTTATTGATAACAGAGCAGTGATATTATCAAAGTTGAAGATGAGGCCAATTTTTTTACCTCTACATACAAAATTACGTATAGATATTTTTCATAAAAATACTTTTATTCTACGATAACCTTAAGATCATTCATGATTATTGTATTCTAAATTTGAATTAATTAATCTTCTCTTTTTGAATCCTCAATACTGTAAGAATCGACGCCAAATTTTCTCTCTCACGCATCGGACGACGTATTCTATAAGAGAGAAAGAAACAGAGTATAATGTTGCCGTTGTAAAAAATCGAAATACTATGAAATGCGAATGCGCATGCTTGTAGCTGTCGCTCCACAATGGCGGACTGGGGTTGTTTGGTCGCCTAAAAGTTGGAGGTTAATTTATAAGGATAACGTAAATACTAACTAATAATTTGTGATATATCTACGTCGAAACTTAAAGTTTTTGCTGTTCCTACAAAACATAGTATTGTAAGTATCATATGCAACCTATACGCCGTGATATTGACGCATCTGTAATTTGAAATTGATGTTTCGAATGTCGATTAATAATGTTTGTTTGAATAAATCAACTTTATTATTGTGTTTGCTTTTGTTTAGAAAGATGTTTCATTCGCTTGCACTTTCAGATTATTTAATTATCGGTTAATTTGGCTTTGGGTTTTGGAACGAGGAGGGATTTAGAACTGATACAGTGGAGAATTGAATCATTGACGATGTCTGACAACAGCGATCTCGATAGACAGATTGAGCAGCTGAAGAGATGCGAGATTATCATGGAAGCAGAAGTAAAAGCCCTGTGCGCGAAGGCGAGAGAAATACTCGTCGAAGAAAGCAACGTTCAGCGGGTAGATTCGCCGGTCACTGTAAGTATTACCGCTTGTTTCTTTTCTAAATTGATTGATGACTCAGTCCTTGTTTGTAATTACAAATAAACCAAACGCTCTTCTCACAAGGTCATGATGATCATACCTATTGTAAAATCCTATCATTAGGTGAATAATCATACCATTGACCTTACACCAGATTTTGATTTTCAATTTGAAAGAGTTGCTTCAGAAGAAATACCCTTTTCCATTTTGAAGAAGCGTTTATAAGCTAATACTGCTTGTACACATGCATGTATTTACTGGCATTTACTAATAGTGTGTAAATTAAACTATCACAGTAATAACTGTTCATTCTTCAAGCATAAGTAGGACGCGTTGTTGTCGTTGTATGGTGTTTGATATGTTGTGAAATTTGGTAAACATCAAAATACGCTGCGCGTTGTAGTTCGTATTTTTTCCGGCTGGTTCGGCACTATCGTTCTACTGTGCATGCGTATACGCCATGCAAGCTCTAACGCGTGAAAATTTAGAAGTTTCTGAACTTTTTTGATCCATGCATGCAATCTTGCAACTTGTACGATAATACATGTTTACTCGTGCATTTTCTTGTTATGGCCGCGATAATACGTACTGCCAGCGGCAAATCACGTGTAAACAGGGTATAAAGCTAATGATTCAACTAGCTGCAAGTCATTTCAAGTAGCAAATTTCACACTTGTGCTCTAAGATTCAAATTTATTTGTTATTTTACACAACATAGTCTTCCTCCATTAAGTCCGTGCAAGAGATACACCTAGGCCCTAGATTCTTCCCAACCATGCCTTAGCTGCATCATTGGCTTCAAACATAGCATCGATGGTACAGCTGGCTAGAACGAGCAAACAGACAGTTTCCTTTGAGCCAGATTTGCAGTTTGAAGGATCATTGGACTATCCCCCAGTCTTAATATTGTTTTTAGTTCTAGTTAATACGGTTCGAATATGATTCATCGTCCTACAAACTGCTAAGTCCTGCGTACCTCCCATTGAGACATAATATAGTGAAATCAAATCACAAGCAGATTTGAGGCACAGTTGATATTTTTTATTGCGGATGCCGGGACCTAAAACCATTTACAAAATACTAGTGGTAATATAGGGTACAGTAAGTACTGTATCCTTACCTAAGAGAGTCATGATCCGTTTGTATTTGCGTCAAGTAAACTCCACTGCCGCCATATGAATGAATATAGGGAGTAATTTTTTGTTTTGTTTCTTCAGGTTTGCGGTGATATCCACGGTCAGTTTTATGACTTGAAGGAATTGTTCAAAGTGGGAGGCGATGTACCAGAGACCAGTTATTTATTTATGGGAGATTTCGTTGACCGGGGATTCTATTCTGTGGAAACTTTTCTGTTACTTCTAGCTCTAAAGGTAAGATTGAATAAAATTTTCATTAGATATGAGCCCCATGTCTACTAGACTGCGGCAAGTATAACGTGAAGCGTGGCCGTTTCGAGAACTACAATCCTCTCTAGCCATCTCCTCTTCGTTCCCCTCGCCCTGTAATCATTTGACATCCGATATTTGTGCGTGCTGCAAGTTCGTGTAAAGTGTTTAAACGTGTTAATAATGCACTAAGTGTTGAAAAGTGGTAGCATAAGTTGTTATAATCTACCGCGAAGAAGAAAAATAACAAAATGAGCTCACTGGGCCTATAAATAAAGTTGATGCAATGACAGGTAGATATTCTTTGACATTTCAGTGTTACCGTATAACTAAAAATATCCCAACAGATTGGAAAAACATTGTTGTCTGGTATTGTAGTTGATATTCATTCACATTCTGATCCAAAGTAGGGGAGAAAAAGTCTCCTAATACTGGCAATAATACCTTCATAATATATCGCAGCGCCACGACGTGAACATGCCACTTCAAGTTAAAATTTTCGCAGTCTAATTTTTATGCAAAATCTGTGGAATGGTGAAGCCGCATTTAGAACAAGCGAGCGAATGTTTGTGCTTCCCCACTCCAGCGAAATTCTTATGCTAGCTCAACAAAAAGCGAGGGGGAAGAACAAATATACGCTAAATGCAGCTTGATATAGCTCATTGTTACATGGAATATATCCCGACCATGTCCTATCCTAATAGGATCATATGGGCCTCCACGGAGTAGAGGTTTGCATTAACAGATTTTGTTTTTTACGAGAAATGGATGTCAGCCACTTGCTCAACCTATTTGGTCCATACCCTGACTCACACACAAATTGAAAGACAATATGTGTACTTGCCAGACCCAGGATTCGAACCTGAGACCCACGGCGTGATAGTTCAACGCTTAAGCCACGCTGCCACCGTGGGTGTCACATGGAATATATACTGGTGGCGAAACTGAGTATAATGTGATGATTGATACTATATTATCCCGGACCCCGCAGTTATTGTTTTTTGATTAAGTTTGTGAATCCATCCTGCAGTTGCAGGGTACGTTCCGTTTAATGTTTGTTCATGAAAATAATATAATGTACGTTACAGGTTCGTTACCCAGACCGTATTACACTAATCAGAGGCAACCACGAATCCAGACAGATTACGCAAGTTTACGGCTTCTACGACGAATGTTTACGGAAATACGGATCCATAACAGTGTGGAGGTAAGCGAGAACACATATATTACAGATCCCACTCTGGACACGGGCACAATTGATCAGTTTTAATTAGAGAGTTCAAATTGACCATTTGATCTCTCGGTCATTCTTTCTTTGACTCGTTTGATTTCAAATTAATTGCATTGTTTGACGTCATCAATTTAAAAATAATAATTGAATTTGAACTAAAATCATTTTAACGGTGCGGTTACTATGTATTGGTTGGTTTTATGTTAGGCTTAAAAATAAATTATTTACATAAATGTTATTACCCCAAATGATTACTTTCCCCAATTATATTACTTTTAATTTTTATGAGTATTATTTACAAAAAAAAACACAGCGGAACCCAGATTTTACCTACAACTCAGAATTCACATTTTCCTGCTATTTACGTGTAGTTTCTGCAGTCCCGTTACATTTTGGTACATCTAATTCCCGGTTTTATGTTTTTATTTCAAAATTCAATTTAATTATAAAGTCTGACTTATTTCAACAATTCAATTCAATGCACTTTTGTTGTTTTTGTGTTTTTTTTTTGTTTACGTTTTAATAATGTCTCAGCAGAGAAAAACTTTGGTTTAACCTTATCACTGCCAGCCAATTTTTACTAGGTGGACACTTGTAGGCCAGCTATTTTTGGAATTAAATAAATCCCTTAAAAAATATGAAATAGGAACAGATTGATAAATATTTGTGAAAACTTACCAAATCAACATGTTTCTCAAGTTTATCGTCAATATTTTCACACTAAAATGATAAATATTGTTTAGAAAATATACACAAATAGTTTATTCAGAAATTATGATGTTTACTAGAACCCGCGAGTTAACTCGTCCGTGGCACTGATCAGAACACAAAGTCATAATATGTTCCAAACCAATGTAATAAAAAAAAGATTATCCCTTCAAATCTTTCAGATCCAAATTTGAAACGTATGTGCACTTCAAAGCTTGATCAACACTAATTCTGCAATTCCGCAGGTAGTACTGGAAGCCTCTAGATACTGCGGGAAAATTCCGTTCTGCTACACTCAATGTGATTCATCCTTGGGGTCCACATGACTGTAAAGGTCGAAAATATTAGAATTTGGTGTATCTTTGGTAGCGTAGTACTGTATAACCTCGATAATTCAAAGTGAACAATCTGTAGACTTGATGTGTATAATATGTCGATGTCAACATTTCATGTTTCCAGGCAAGATAAAAGACTGGTTGTTAGCTATTTGCTTACAAAGGAAAACAAATCAATATATGAGACATCTAATTCCAAAAACCGATAAGTCCACATTTGGTCAAAATCGAGAAAAAATACCCACGTATTCTTTGTATAATTTTACACAATATGTATTGATCTATGAATTCCAAAACGCGACATAACCCTACGAAAAAAAATATTTTAAGTCTCGATTTATTACAAAAAGCGCCAAGTCCATGTTTCATATTATTTAAAGCTTGGTGGATTTCGCGCGTGTTTATTGTAGCATCTGGTAAACTTATGACAGTGCCATGGAAATATGTGCCTTATGCGGAATAAATTAAAAAGTGAGGTAAAAGTAGCGCTACGTCCAATTTTATTTTGCCTATATTTATTACATTTAAGGCGAATTCTTTGCCTCAATTTACGATCAAATGTGACTTCAACGCCATCTAAAGGCATCTACAGGCATCTACCATGAATTTCTAAAAATGTGTTACTAAAAACTTTCGTCGATCGCAACCAGATGGCGATAAAATATAAAATAAAATATTGTGTGTCGCCAGATATTAAAAATCATAAGCTTGATAAAAATGCATTTAAATTTATTATATATTTACTTACCTATGTAAAAATATTTACAATTAATATTTTCCCCATAAAATATTTACAATTCTAACATATCTATTTGATTTGATTTAAAGTGTTTATGATTTTTACATTTTGTTTACCGTAGTTTTTTTTACAGTGGCAATACAAGGGTATCCTGTCCAGTCAATGAACCAGATTTTTTTACGTTGTCAATACGAATTAATATAAATATTTTTCTACAGTAAAATTCATTTATAGTAGTAAATGAACATTTAAGTACAAATGTTTATAAGATTGAGTTTAATCTTGTACAATTGACAATTACATCGAATTTCTACTAGAGGTGGAATAAAAGAATGATATGAAATGAATAGCAAAACAAATGCCATTCGAATTATTATTAAACAAAATAAGGAATATACAGTTGTACTTGGTTATTACTAGGAAGGTTGGACCGGCTGAATGTGCTCGTTATAAGCGGTACTCGTTATATCAGAGAATAGGTATTTTTATTGTCGGCGAAAACAACAATTAGACACTTAACTAGTGTCATAAATGTAATCTGTCCCCGGCGGCATCCTGTCCGATCGGATTTTATTGCTTAGGGTCGAAATGTCTTTAAACGATCAACACATTACCAGTATTTTAGCTCGGTATATCCGATAAGTATCTCGTTATAACAGTGAATAAAAATGTACGGAGAAAATCATATACCAAATGTCAACGACTGTTTCCTCATTACATCCGAGATCTCGCTATGTCCGAAATTGTAATAACCGAGTTCGACTGTAGTTATAATTATGACAATGTCGATATTATATAGACATCCCAATTCATTTCGTTTCAACCATGTCCGATCCTAATGGGTTCATATGGGCCTCCACAGAGTGGACGGTTTGTATTAACTAACTAACTATATCTGAGATAAGAATAAAGTAAGACACGCAACGAATTGAATTGGAAGTTGGAGGTAAGAAAAAACGTAAATAAACATGCGAACAAATCTTGATAAGCAAACCCAAGGACAAAATAAGTGACAAATTAAAAAAAAAATTGTAAAACGTAAGAAAAAAAATTAGAATTTGAAGTAAGTGCACCACTGATTACATAATATTCTAAGAAAAAGACAGAACGTTATTTCTTTGAAAAAATCTAATGTCGATTTTAAAGAACAGTGCAAGATAAAATAAAAGATAGTTTTATTTATTTTACCTATAAATGTGTAAGTGAAATGGATTTGGAGATATAAAAAGA
This sequence comes from Rhyacophila brunnea, assembly GCF_057557595.1. NCBI lineage: Eukaryota > Metazoa > Arthropoda > Insecta > Trichoptera > Rhyacophilidae > Rhyacophila > Rhyacophila brunnea. The sequence continues at coordinate 11,329,426 of NW_028232893.1, read as the reverse complement.
AACCTTATTGGCCCAGTGGTTTCTAGGTGTGGACTTTTGTAATTCCCTGAAGATCTCGAATAAATAATTAAAAATTATCAACACCTATACCATATTCCTAGTAACACACCCTCAATAGCACGACACAAATCTGGCTAGCTCACTTTTTAGTGCACGTACCATAGGGTGGTTATTAAATGTTTATAGTTTTTTTTGGAAATGTATACAATGTGAATTAAAGTCTTAAAGAAAATATTAAAATCTGTTTATTTATTTATTTTGTTATAACACGGTTTTTATCATTTAAAACATTTCAGGGTTTATACATCTAATTTTTAACTTTATATAAAAAGGATTATTTATTTAGGAACTTATTTTTTAATATTCAATTGATAATTTTTACTTATTTAGTTATTAACTGGCACGCCATAAAGGAGCGTGGGTTTTATACTATATTCCTAGAGGAGCCGAATCGAACTCAACTATCCTATCAGAAGAGCGAAATCGAACTGATCTTAGACTAATATACTTTTGAATTGACGCACTCGATCTCGGGAGAGGCCTTATTTTTTTAAAGCCTGTCCCCCTTCAGAGGCACCACCTAATTAGCAGTGCGATCGCGCGTATTATTCCTTAACATTTAATTTGTTATAAACTCTTATTCTAATCTATAAACAATTAGGTAAAATTATTTAAAGCATAATTACGGAAGAAAGCTATGTAGAAAGTTAAGTATTTAAGAAGTTATTTCAATTTCCAAATTATAAAAACATATCTCCCGCCGAAAATTGTCTCTTTGTTTAGAATCGGTGTGAGCGGTGCACACACACTATCAAAATAGTCCCGATTCACGCATATCGAGTGATTGACAGAATACACAGTGCAGTGCGTGTATTATTTTAAATTTACAGATTTTATTTAAACACGTTATTTATTTTAAATTATAAAATGCAGCTACTGAATTTAATTATACAAAACAAAACTACTGAGTTTAATAGTAACCCTCTTCGGTAATTTTGCTATACATATTATTATATTTTAATCCTCGCTTACATTTATTTATCTCAATTCTCATTTACTCCGGCATTCATCTCCTTTATAGTATAACAATTTTACATCTTCCTCGCATACCAGTATACATATTTATTATTAAGATATTTCTTTATTTAAAACTTACGTGCTAGGTACATACCATATTATTTGAAATCATAATTAAACAATTTAAATATTTACTTAATCTATTGACTCCATTCGTCACCTCGCATACTTGTTTCAATTTCTTCCCGCCTAGTGTACACCAGTGCATACACAGAGCGAAGACTTAAACTGAAATAGAAAGATAGTTTGACGATTTTCCAAGGGATTTTAGTTACGAGTTTTATAAAGCCGCCGGGGTAAAGATTAGGTGACAATGTTTGGGCCATCAAATATATATTATATTATCATAGATATTTAAACGGTATTTTATGTTGGTGTTACTAGGTATCTACTATGATTGAAAAGTAGATCTTAATTTTTTGTATTTATGATTGCTTCATAAAAAAACAATATTTACGACTTTATGATGTAGCAGATAAATGAGCAACTAAATAGTGATCCAAATATTATGAAAAGTTCAACTATCAAAGCATCACGGCATAAAATTAGTAATACCACGGTTATACACAATTTATTGTACCTACCTATTGTTATAATTTTCTTAGTTCATTTAATCGTTTTTAATTTAATTTATTTTCAAATTCACCTCTTATGTGTTCATTCACTGAATTGTTTACCCTATATTTTATGGAGACTAATAATAACTTCTATTTTCTACATACTAAATTATCAACCTCCACTTTTTGACAGGACGGCATACAGTTATATAGGCACGTAGATAATAATTTTAAGGCCGTAGACAGGAATGAACGTTTGATGGCCCAAATATAGTACAATAGTATGTATGTAATTAAAATTAGGGTACAAGTCGGTTATCCTGGATACAGCGGCAAAGACATTTTGAAAATAGCCTATATACTGGATTATTTGTTAGGATTACCTAATCTAACTTAAACTAACCCAAACTAACAAATAATCCAGTATATCGGCTATTTTCAAAATGTGTTTGCCGCGAATTTTAACAATTCTTATTATTTTTAACATTGTATATTGTTCATAATTTTCGCGACTACCACGTGAATAGACGATTTTTTTTTTACTTATAACATTTTAAACACTTAACATAAATATGGATAAATTGTACAGTTACTAGACAAAGATTAAATTTGATGTGTGTCAGAAGTATCTTAGGCATTTTCGCTCGTATGCTTTCTTTATATTATTATGAAACTATATTTATTTTAAAATCGCTTTATAAAAGGTAGGTACGTCAAAACAGTAATAAATATCTGAAATAATTACACAACACTATTTCAGAAAGTGGAGGTTGATATATGTAGTCCATTGACATATGCTCCAATATCGCAAACAAAAATTATTGACAGCAGAATTAACACAGTTTTTGTCTTCGTACCTGGCGAACCTTTATTTTCAATGTATGTGTGTGTGTATGTATTTTTTAATCTATGCAAGTACTGTTTCAAAAATAGTTCGATTTATTTCCGCGTTAGCAGCATATGTCGATAAAGTCTTGTCAAATATTCATTTTATTTACAATCGATTCGTTAATATACAAAAATACAAGATTAAATTTAAATAACTAGCCTAAAAATTATTAAATAATATTTTTAATAGAAACGCTAATCGTTTTTTGCGATAAATTAAGTCTGAACCGAGATGTTTCGATTTTAATTGCATGCTTTCTAACCTCTAAATCGATGTTTTTTAAATTTGAAAAAAAAGATATAAGGATATAATAAATTCCAATTAACGTTTAGCGTTTCCCTAGGTAATAGATTTACGTACATTTTTATCGTAATTTTGATAATAAATCTTATGTAATTCATTCTTACCACCCGATAGAAATGTACCGAATTTGACACGTATTTTTGGTATATAGAACTCCACGATACATCTTAATTTTTTATTTTATTTTTCTCATTACTTTTGAATATATATTTACCGATTAATAAACTTTTCTAGCTATTTTTCGATAACAACTTTACCTAGAGACATCACCTTAAGAGTTTATCGGCTAAAACAAATTGCCATTTGGTTCTAATTTCGACATAGAATACAACGGAAAAAATAATCTCACGTTAAAACAAATAATTGAAGCTTGAAACATAAAAACGTTTCCCGAAAATATTGAATTGTGGACTTGTCGCTTTTTGTAATTAGACGCCTCATATGTACGTCATGTTGACTCAAAAACTGTTATAAAACCTTTGATCCAGCTTAGGTTTTGATTCAGCAATTTTCTCATTTTGAATTTGTTGTCAGACACACTGCGATCATCAAAACACCTTTATTTTAATACATATTTTGTGCTATGAACACTTTCAGATACTGCACCGAACTATTTGACTACTTATCCTTATCGGCGATCATCGACGGAAAGATCTTCTGCGTGCACGGCGGCCTCAGTCCCTCAATCCAGACCCTCGACCAAATCAGAACTATCGACAGAAAACAGGAAGTGCCTCATGATGGACCCATGTGTGACCTTCTCTGGAGCGACCCTGAAGGTCCGTTACTTTTATGTTTGTTTTTAGCGTGATGCGGTGGTCCTGCAGTGTCTGATTTTGTAATAAATTGGGTTTTTTTTAATCTTTACTTGATGTCTCATTCTACCTGCCAGTTGCGGCAGGGCAACAAAACCTAAATGGAATCTTTTTGACCATCTCTGGATCAAACACAATAATTTTTTTTTTTAATAGTGGTTGGTAATTGACCAATTTCATACAATACCATAATAAAGATTACGGGAGGTGTTAGAATATAATATGTATGTTATACGTGTTCAATGGTTAGGATTGTTAGGAGAATCTCAGCTCACTAACTAAGGGATTTGATGGCCTAAACACAGCTATACAGGTTATAACAAATGCTTTTTCACTCACACTTATGGTCAGTCTTTATGCAGCCATTATGTCCTTGAGTTACAAATCGAAAATGCCAACTTAGTGGTGTCAATATATTATCTGTGCAATTAACCAACATAATCATGTTAAAATATTGTCTACTTTAAGATTCCTAATTCTTTTGTTGGAATCTTTTGTAAAGGAATAACAGATATCTGTGAAAGTAATGCTTGAGCCAAATTTAGGTGCATGTCGCTGACTATCACGTGACGTCACAGTAAGCTGCCGCTACGGGAAAAAAAGTGTGTAATGTTGTTGTTCTTGGTGTTTAAAATGTTATCAGACTGATGCTCCCATCCCGTAGCACATTTTGAACCTTTAAACGAACATTGTCAGTTGGAAAAATTTGCCGAAATCACTAAAACAACGATGAGGTCGCCTCACGTTGAACGTCTTAAACTTATAATTTGTAATGTCCGCAATATGTAAAATAAATAAACAGTATTGAATTGAATTGAAAAAATTGCACTGCATCGACACCTGCATGACGTTTTGAATGTTTTTATCATATTCCACATGCCTACACTTTTCGACTTTCATGTCAAAATCAGGTTTTTTTGTTTTTAGCGGTTGGCATTATGTATTTTCTATGATAATGTGGTCTATTATCTATGGTCTGCAGGTTGGGTTCTTTTCAAAATATTATCTGTGGGTGTCATGTCGCATTGTAATTATAACATATGCAGACGTAGAAACTGTTGAATTAATTGAAATTAGCATGAATAATTAATAATAATTCAAATTGTTAAGGGGGGACATGCTCGTCGAAGGTCAAAATTGAGTTTTTATTGTATATTCAAACCATGATCCTGGACACTCCTTAAACGTTGTAGATGATCTATTTATATAATTTTGAAGCCTTATTATCCTTTATAGTTATTTTAAACATTTGATGACTGCATGAAGTATTTTTGTTACATAAAATAGTATTCTTTTAAACCTCTCGCTCTAATGTTTTAGAAAATAGTCATATTTCGGTACATAACTGTGCAGTGGTGTTAAGATTTTTTACATTTATTAATTTTTAAACGCATTTATAAAACCATTAGCATAATTTATTACGAGATAATTTTTGTAAAATATTCACGATAAAAAATTATATTGATAATCTCTGTGATCCCAAATTTGACAAGAATTAGGCATTTTATTATTCAAAAAATCGGCAAGATTAACACATTTCAAGATGATTCTAAATATATTTATTATAAGCTATGTCTTTGACCATTCAAGTGTGATAAACATCTTATGAATAATGATTGCTTTATAATAATTATTGACCTAAGAATAAGGTAGCGTTTTTTTGAAATACGCCATTTCTTTTGTCATTCCTCAGTGGTTAAGCTACAACATACGGCCGTAGCCATAAATTTACAAACTATAATTGAAGTAGGGAGTAAAATGATATTGACGCGCGTGTTTGGACATGTACCGTTTAAAAAAAAATAAAAAATAAATCGGTTAAGTACATGTTCAAACACGCGCGTTAACATAATTTTACTCCCTACTTTAATTATAGTTTGTCATTTTATGGCTACGGCCGTATGTTGTAGCTTAACCACTAGGGAATGACAAAAGAAATGGCGTATTTCAAAAAAACACTACCTTATTCTTAGGTCAATAATTATTATAAAGCAATCATTATTCATAAGATGTTTATCACACTTGAATGGTCAAAGACATAGCTTATTATAAGTATCTTTAGATTCATCTTCAAATGTGTTAATCTTGCCGATTTTTTGAATAATAAAATGCCTAATTCTTGTCAAATTTGGGATCACAGAGATTATCAAAATAATTTTTTATCGTGAATATTTTACAAAAATTATCTCGTAATAAATTATACTAATGGTTTTATAAATGCGTTTAAAAATTAATAAATGTAAAAAATCTTAACACCACTGCACAGTTCTGTACCGAAATATGACTATATTCTAAAACATTAGAGCGAGAGGTTTAAAAGAATACTATTTTATGTAACAAAAATACTTCATGCAGTCATCAAATGTTTAAAATAACTATAAAGGATAATAAGGCTTCAAAATTATATAAATAGATTATCTACAACGTTTAAGGAGTGTCCAGGATCATGGTTTGAAAATACAATAAAAACTCAATTTTGACCTTCGACGAGCATGTCCCCCCTTAATGCATTATAGTTGGCACTCTTCATCAGTGTCAATCAGTGTCATTCTTCAGTGAATTTACAGAGATGGTGATGTTTCAAAATATTCTGCGGAATGACGAACCATAGACATTTATCGCCGTGAGTTCACGTGATAGTCCGCGACATGCACCTCAATTTGGTTCCCGCTTTTGGTTCATTAATAATATTATGTTGAGGCAATATACAATTAAAAACTCAGTAAGAAGCTGTATTAAGAAATTCGGTATTGTTCAGTATCTGAAATAATTTTATTGTGTTTGCACACAGCTAACAAACGATGATATCATGATAGAGAAAAATCATTCATTCATTCGCCGTGGCATTTATCCCCCAGTATTGTGAAATAGTAAATTTAAATTCTCTTCCGGCAACCACAAAACTACAGTGATTTTGTTTGTTGATTTTTGACAACTGAATAAAATCGTTGGCAACTCGCACAGTAAAGACTTTCATAATTCTATTATGGTATTGTCAGAAAGTTATAACAGTATAATAACTTTATTTCCTCTGTTTCAGACACCTTAGGCTGGGGCGTGTCACCCCGAGGAGCTGGCTATCTCTTCGGATCCGATGTGGTGGTCCAGTTCAATGCAGCCAATGACATTGACATGATCTGCCGGGCGCACCAGCTCGTCATGGAAGGATACAAGTGGCACTTTGAAGAGACGGTACTCACCGTTTGGTCAGCGCCAAACTATTGCTATAGGTTCGTTTGGCCACTTTGATCATTTTTTAATCGTGCCTTTGCTGGTGGAAAGATAGGATTAGTGTCTTTTGACCGATGATTTGGTGCCGTCTTCAATTCAATAGCGAATCGTCATTGAAGTCAATATGCGTCTGCATGTGAAACTTGTTTCAATTTGCTAGCAATTGGTTGATTGTCTTGCGTAACTGAGTGTTATTGTTTTAGTTTCTGAATTAAGTATGGCTTCTTCATTCAAAATAAGTTTTAAAGCGGTCAGACGAAATGATGTTGAAGTTTATGGATTTATGCAAAATCATTGTTGTCTTTGAGAAACAACGAACGTATGTACATTCGATTGCGAGTAACTTGGTCTGCGAATGTTTTGCAATACAAGCAAACGAGTGAGATCTTGCAAAATGAGTAGTACGTATACGCTTTGACTGCCGAGCATCACGTAATCACAGCTAAGCCGATTGTTTTCTCTCTCTCTCGCTTAGAAATCCTGAAAAATAGGCAAAAGCAAGTGTCATTGGATAGGTTCCTTATTAAAGTCACACGAAACGAAAGAGACTTGCACACGACGGCAATTAATAGAACGGAAATGAATATTGCAGGATTGAGGCCAGTGGATATTAAAAACAAACGTCACTCGACGTCATCTTGACTACGACTATGAAGGACTGAATCTAATACGTAATAATATTTTGAGAATGAAGACACGTTCCGGAACTTACAATCGCACTGAGGTGTATTGAATATAAAATTTTTTCATTATTCCATTGTATTTGCAGGTGCGGAAACGTTGCTGCTATATTGGAACTGAACGAGAATTTGCAAAGGGAATTCACGATATTTGAAGCAGCGCCGCAGGAGTCCAGAGGCATTCCATCCAAGAAACCGCAAGCCGACTACTTTTTATAATATTCCAAGAAGAAGAAATCTTGAACAGTCACTAACTGAGGCCTTGTGTTCACCGGGTGGTCGCAACCGTTCGTGGGATAGCTTTATACGACTCCACTCGGTTGTAGAAACGTCATGCGAGTTGCTGTAACAGGTCAGCCACAACTGGTTGCATGGTGAACACAATGCTATGAAAATTGTATCATTTATTTTTAAGCAATTATTATTATTGTAACTGAAATCAATCGATACAATCAGACATAATATCCGTGTGGTTTCCATTGTACCATTTTTCCAAAGCCACGCGTGTTTTTCTTTTTTTTGTAATATTTTTTTAATAATACAAAATAAGTTTAGGGAGTACTATAGTATTAATTTTGTTTCGTAAACTGACAATAGAGCCACGCACTATACCGGTTTTAAATCGCGTTCGTAAATTACTGTCTCGTTTTACAAATCGTGATGAAATGAAAAGAAACAAATCGCTACCTTAATGCAGAACTGGCTTAAATGCATTTTTAATCATAAATCTGTAGCATTTGTGGACGTTTGTCAGTTTGGCGTGACCTGAGTTAATATAAATGTTTCTTCATGTAATCCAGGCATGTCTAACGCATCGATTACACCATGATAGTAATCGAGTCATAAAAATGTAATAAAGTATGATCTCATTGACATTTTAAAGGAGGAGCGGAACGTTAATCATCCATTCCTATTTTTATTTCCTTAACCAACTTATGTGAACGTTGTATGTTTTGATTCGTATTACATTACTTATGGCTTGCTGCAGATGTGAGAGGAAGGGTAAATGTGAATTACAATACTTAAAATTGAGGCATAGTCCACTTACAGTCACGCAGTTGGAGAATAGATTAATATTGAATACCATGGTCATTTTCATGATGAATGTGAAATTGAATATTTTTTTTGCGATGTTAAAAAACAAGTCTAGTTAATTTTTAACGCCTTAACAGTGTTGCCAACTGTACTATAATCAGCAAAGAAAAAGATGGCAACACTGCGCCTCAATGTCCTCAGTCAAATATAATACGTTTATTTAAATTGACGACGGTTAGAGATGGGAGAGTGTGGTGAATCACCGCCTGTTTTGGTATTGGATAGTGGATCACATCATATTTGATATCAGACATGCCCGATGTTGTCTATCAAAAATCATGATATGACATAATTAACTGTAAAAATCGTGAGCAAAAGTAACTTGAAAATCTCTCGTGAACGATTGGCCATGTGCTAACTCAGCTAGTTCTGCATTAAGATAGCGAAATTCTAATTCAAGTCGATTCGCCGTAACTTATTTCATGATAGATAATTAAAATATGGTGACATTTATTTTTGAAGTAGCAGATGTTACACCGTATTTTACCATCAGTTAGTTCTAGAATCATACGTTTCATATGGATCACGTTTTGTCAACATAAGGTTCGAAGCGCACTGGATACGACGCACGTCGTCGTATCCGTAGGTGGCGCTTCCAGTGTGCTTTGGACTTAGGACAAAAATAATGTAATTAAGACAACACAAATAGATTCTATCGTAGTTGGAGTGTCGATGATGTTTTGTGTGTGCCTGTCTTTTATGTTGGATAAAGAGGGTGGATCGACATGCGAGTGAGTATTTCGTTGGTTTCGTCTGCAAAACTAGGATCCTGCAGAAGTCCTGGCTAGTGTGTCGATATACTCTTTTTAAGACAGTAAAGAATTGCTATAAAAATTCGTTATACGTGCGTATTGGAGAGGTAAGTCTAGGCAATTTAATAGATTAAATTAACATATTTTTAAGATTATTATTTGACTGTATTTGTGAGGTTGATCTATTGCGCTTGAATAAGGCAAATGGGTGCTGGCCAGTTCAACATAGCAGGGCCAAACACCGTGTTGTTAAATACCTATAGTTATTGTCTATTTACTTTTTAGTACATGTCCGCTGCTTAATCAAAGCAAATGGGCATGACACAGCGCATCCAAGAATTCCTGTCGCTCGCCAGGCTTGATTCATTGTCCCAGGTAATCTCAGCATCCTGTTGTTCTGTCGTATACACCTTGTGGATGGTATTTAGCGGGTAAAAGTCACGCCTGGTTGAGATTCTCTTCAAGCATCTGTAGCACTTAGCCAAGCCAGGAGGCGGCGTGGTATGCACTCTTATCTCATCGTTACTCCCAAAGTCATACTCACCGCACACTCGGTGTCGACCACAAGCATCTGTTCTCAGAACTCAGTATACGGTTGCTCTGAGCCTTCATTAGGTGCAGCACCATTGAATGGATTGCAAGCGTTGAACATGCAGCATTTGGTTTTAATCGTGTATAGTCATGAGTTGCAAACATTCCGCATTGAGTTGATAGTGAGCTCTGTTTGTGAAATATCATCTCTAGTGTTGTGCACCCCCAGGTTTTTAAGCAGTCAACATTCAATGTCTGCCCGTTGCTAATTGGGGGGATCTGGGTTGAGATGTGTGCTATTAGGTAGGAAACCCTGCTTATGTATCTTATTTGGTGCAGAAAAAAAAAAATTCAATAGATGCCCCTGGATGTCATAAAAAATGGCTTCTCCAGCATGTATGAAAATATCTCATATTTGGGTGTCTATTGTTATCATGAGAATGTGATGGGCACTTTGCTGGTGGAGTGTTACCACTTAAAGAATATCACCAGTGTGGAGCCTCCTCTGTTGGTTTCCAAGCGCAATAGATCAATTTTTTGTGTATTCAATATTTTACTTTTGTACATATCGACCGCCGCATTCGATTAAGCGTGATTCGTTGTATACTTAGGCAGTTTCTTCTTTTTTTTTTTTGATTATCACTTGACATGTTTTGTGGACGATGATGATGATGATGATAATGATTTCTCACAGTAATTCAAAAGCACGCAGCCAAAAATCGATGCAATATGGACTGCAAATCTGATAAAACCAGACATGCATTTGAATTCAACATAAGTATTCTATGAAATGCTCAATCAATTAGCAATTCAATGATTTATTGCCTTGATACATATCAGAGATGTTCCCGAATATCCTTTTAAATTGATGTACCCACTGCATTCAAATGTACAGCATGCCCTGTACAAGACATTGTGCCGGATCTGTGAAATTAATGTTTCTGTAAAAATATCAGAATTTCACAAGGACTGTTATCAAGAAGGTTATTGATTATTCGTCATTAATTTTATTGACTCTTTTCTCGGCTGCAAAAAACACTGATGGTCCATATTCAGAATCAATGCAATATGCACTCAGAAATACAATAAAATCTCCTACATTCGATTAGATACCTGTTACGATAGATTTGTACGCGTCGGCAATATAATATTCCATAACAAGCCCTTCGGTCATCGTTAAAATGTTTTTGTTGTCAATGTGTCATCAAGTGTAGATACATCCATAACTCTTAAATACACGGTGTTGCACGTCTTCGACAGACCACGTTATTAATTATAGTTTTTTGTTTGAATGAAATTTTATTTATGTACTCACTGTTTTCTACAGCGTAGTGTGCATATTTTTTTTTATAGGTAAAAATCACTTACATAAAATTTATAATATTAAACTTAATGATTTATTATATTATGTTAAATCTATAGTGTCACCTATGAATAAAAACTACAACTTTTTTGTAAACACACATTTTCCACTGCAGATAACTGCGAGTCTTTAAATAAATTTTCATTCACAAAACAAATTTGTAAAATAGTTGCCTAAAGTGAACACGATGAATTTAAGGGATTTCAATAAGTATTTAACTCTCCGATGTAATGTTTTTTTTCTATTTTGAGTTCTTTGAAACCTGATAACAAATAACAGATGTACAAATGACAGTTGGAGGGCTCTTTTTACCTGTAATAGTGGTATGTTTACCTCATTTGTATTAAGTAATACACATAACATGCTTTGGTGGTATCAATTGAATTGTACGGATAAAACAATTGACGAGTTGATTATAGCATTGGGTCCGTGTGTGAGATTGTTGGAAGCGTGTTTTGTAACCGATTTTTGGTTGCGTGTTGGTATTACTGTTGAGTCAATAATTGGATGGTACGTTGACCAAAAGAACAATTAATGCAGTAAGTATTAATAATGTAACAAACCGAAATATGGGCCTTCATGATATGAGAATAATAAATTGAATCAAACCAATTACTTGTGTTTTTTTTATTTTATGTATTATTTTGCCACAACGAAGCAGTTTCGAGGAGTGCCTGTTATCCTGGCAGTTAACGAGGGTAGTTTATCGTAATAATATGTTTGTATTGATGTATTATAATTGTTACAATAACTGTCAATTCTTGGTGGAAGTAGATTGTTTTAATTAAAATAAAATACATTATATTTTTGTAGTATTTATTCCAGTTAGTTTAATAATAATCAGAAACGGTTTCATCCGATCAAAGGGACATTGTCAACTGGTACAAAATATAATAATACGGATAGGTACATATTTTAAAGGCAAAAATTATTTATTGAAGATATGGACAACAATTCCATGAAATTCTCTTCAAAGATTAATTGATTAAATTCACATAGGTTTTCAGGAAACATTAGTATAACCTTATTTAGGTATTTAATACAGCATAAAATGAATATTAAGGACATTGGACCCGTTTTTTCCTGTCTTCTCGGAATCGCGGAAATGATAAGCATGTTTAAAACGAATTTATACACAATAAACTCTTTATTTATTTAAAATCTAATAAATAGTATTCAACTAAAACGTTCTGTGTCATTAAAATTTTTCGAATCGCTTTACTTTTTAAAATAAATGACAAATAGTAAGTCCTGTTTTCGAAATTGGTCAAAACGACTGTCACGCCACAATGAATGTTGAACTTAATAATAGTTTTGCAGGTATATATTGTATGAGAGAAATGGGTAAAACAATACATTTCATTGATTAACCCACGTACTTTTTTTAATTTCAGAAAAATAAAGATTTTAAAGCCATTTTAGTTTGAGTATACATCAGCCAATTTTGAATGATTTTTTCTCACAAAATAATATATTCTGCACAATAAAAATATTTTTTTATTATAAAATAACATTTCCGTAATACTATAAATAATAATTTATAATAAAAAAATAAATAAAACCCCATAAATTCGGTACAATTAGTGATGCTATATTACCAAAACACGTCGTCGTACATTTTCATGTATTTATCCTGTTTTCAGACAATTTAGAAATATAATTATTCGAAGCAATATTATTTGACTCATGGAAAAATTACCTCTACTCTCTTTGCAGTAACAATCAAATTGGCAAGTCGCAATTATTTGTATCGTTCTATTCAGAACACAGGACGCATGCCAGGTGCTATAATTTGTGTTGACTAAAATATCAAACATCATATAGTACCACTGAATGTCAAACTGAAAAAAATGTAGTTTTATTATATTTATTATATTATTTATTATCTTGTAATTGAAATGGTTGCAGCATGTGAGATATTGTAAGATAATTGAATCTAACAACCACGATGGCTACAAGGAAGTACTGAAGGTATTCGTTCGGTGACCCATTTATAAAAAAAAAATATTTTGGTCTTGAGCAGTTTAGATAAAATATAGGTGGACTTTAATTGTTTTGATAAATATGTACCTACTTGGTTAGGCTTTAAGCGATTTGAAAAACTTTGCATGTACTTAATACAGTTTTTATGTACCTGGGTGGCCATGTTTTGTTATTTTCAAAGGGACGTACGTATCCAGGAGTATGTTTATTGGCATTATCAAAATGCGTTTTCCGCTGTATCCGCTTTAACCGAACAGTACCGAAAATTTAAAGTAAAATACGTTTTCGAATGCTGTCATCGTAATGGCCACTGAAACATGTGTCACAATTTTATTAATAGTTAAAATAATAATAAAAAAAGTCTTTTGGGGCACAAAATCACGTATATGTTTTATGATATATGTATTTTTCAGATGGTTTGTGGTAAAATCTTTTTTTTCATACTGCCACAATTCAACTATTCATAATTAATTGTTTGTTAAATTTTTCATAGTGATCTTTGACTTAATAGGTAGGTGATAAAGTTTTTACCTTACTTTATTGTATTAATTTATTGTTAAGTGAGAATTAGCTGCTTTCGTTGTCAGTGTGTATTTGATGAGTGCGCATAGTGCCTGACGATGTCGAAAGGTGAAACCAGGATCGCATAAAACGACTCAAATGAAATAGTACAAAACTTAAATCCATTAGAATTTAATATATTTAATGCCGAGTTGAATTGAATGGAATCACCTTAGGCATTTATTAGTAATTATTTAACACAAGTAAAAAATATAATGAGGTAAGAACCTAGTTCATTGAATAATAAAAACAATATTACTCTTTACATCACAACTGACAAGATTTATATGAATTGTATATTGCCTGAACTCGTTGATCCTAGACTAACACGGTTGATGGATATAAGAAACCCTCAATATAATAATTATATTAGATGCTATCAATAGAGAAGAAAAAAAATTAAAAAATAATAATTTATAATAGTTATTCTAATACATTACATACCGTTAAGCCTGTACACTAATTAAAGAACCAATTATTAATTTTCTATACACTAATGTTCCGAAATCCTCCACGGCGACCAAAACGTACTGCCGTCAAATACACGTTATTAAAATAATGGTTTCTTAAATCTTGAATTCTTGAAAAATTTAAAAAAAAATTGTGCCTCTACAAATATTCATTGAATTGCTTTCTTTTATGAGTCATGTTTTTATAATTCAATAAAAACGCAATAATAACAGACATCTTTTATGCCATCTTGTGAATGTTTTAAACTTATAATTTGTAATGTTAGCTCATGAAAAAATGAATAACTTTTGTATTCATACACACCGATATATATAAATAATATACCAATTTGAAACACCTCAGAAACATACATAAGTATTAGATTTTTTTTTGAAAAATATTTGGACTGAATTTGAACCTACAATATGATAGGTTCAAGAAAATGTGTCACTTCACAAATTCAGCATATCAATAATATGAGGTTCTTATTTGGAGGTCTACTATTTTTATTATTATAATTTATTCTACCTACCACAAAAATGTTTATAAAATATGTTAGAAAAAAAAATATTATTAATTCAACACTTTTAAAACCTCTGATTTCGTATCTACTCCTGGAGAAGCAGAGATATTTCAATAAAAGTGATTAGGAATTCAATAAATGATTAAAAGGTAACCGATTTTAGTCATTAAATGTCAATAAACCCATATACAATTGCATAAAATATTATCATGGGCCAGAGTGCAAATACGTATAAATAATGAAAATACTGTAGTATTTTATGGACCTTGAAAAAAACGTCGGCACACTAGGACTCACTGTTAATGTGGAAAAAATCAACAATTTCTTTTACCTAAATCCTTAGCAGTGGAATCTAAATTAAACGAAGAATCGTGCTAGGTAACAAATGTCTCTTCGGTCTAATGAAGGTGCTACGTTTCAAAATATTAAAGTGACACTTGAAACGCATCTTGTACAAAACACCAATAATACCAGTTGTCATGTATGACCAAAGGCATGGAAAGATGGTTGGGCTCATTTGAGCAGAGTGTGCTATGTGGAATTTTCGGACCGTTGGGGTGGACACGAAGATAGAAATACAAACTACCTAGGTTCCCACCGCCACCCGTCATGTATGCACGGCCGCTAGGGCTTCCAATAACTGTAGGAAAATTACCACCCGGTTAGCGGTTATTTTGCGAATAACTAACCGGGGAACCGGTTTTAACCGACATTTAAAAAATTAATTTTCTCGAATGCCGCAGAGTTGGTTTTGATTGTTATCAGATCTGCGTTGCCAATTTGGTCCGTGTGAGGATGGACCTATATCACCATGTGACATTTCCCGGTTCTGGGGCCGGACCTGTGGCTCAGTTTGACATGGCAGTTTGCCTCCGAGGGGAGACCCACGACCTCTTGAGTGTTGGACTCAATGGCTTCCTTAAGGTCGTCTTGACCGGTACGTTGAACACAATTATCCGTGGGAGCCTTTTCCCTGCGACTTCGGCCCGGAGACCGGCTTTTTTTAGACCAGGGGCGGCGGCCAGTCAATGGCCTCTTCCTCGGTTCTGGGCTGAATGATCACCCTGCCTCCACGTACCATTCTTAAGCCCGTTATTTGGACTTTTAGGCTCGCGGCACGATGACTTTCTCGACGACCTCTTTGGTGGCCGGGGAATCCATCCCTTTTGTGTGGAAAAGACGCGCCAGACCTTGCGGAGCAGTTGTTGGTGGCACAATCGGCCATTCCGGAGAGGTCTACCTGACCAGCTTGGCGCCTTTCCGAGCGATGTCGCTTCACGAGTGCTTGTTTCCTTCACCGGTGGCAGCGCCAACCGCGCTTCTGAAAGAGGCATGATCTTCCAGTATGGGTCTGCTGGATTCGAGTTTAATTGCGAGAGACCAAGTCTCCGTGACCACTGCATCCAGTTCCTTTGATATGGACCTTATTGTCGCCGTGGAGATGTGCCTGTCGACGGACAGTAATTCCTTCACTCTTTTGATTGCTTGGGCAACCTTGGTGGCCGCGTTTTGGGAGTCCGTCACATCTGAGTCGGCTGTCCTGTCCCCGGAGGGAGCAGCGCTCTACGGCTTTTTGGCCTTCGTTTTTGTTTTTGTTTTGGCTGTCACATCGTCCTCCCGGGTGGGGTCGGTTTTCAGGGTTTCCTTGGAGCTCTGTGGTGTTTCATCGGCTGACTCAACGAAGGGAACATCTTTTCTTTCTCTTTTGTTTGACCTCCACCTTGTCCTTGGTGGCCTTGATCGCTGCCGCCTCTTTCCTCTCTTTTTCTACTTCGGCCGCTTAGCGTTCGGATGCTTTGGTCTTCGCGGCGGTGTCCGTTAGGATCATTTCCGCTTTCGTGCAAGGATTTTGGCCTTTGCGGCAGCCTCCGCCCTGGTTCTCACCGTTTCCTTTCCGGATTTGGTGGAATCGTGTTCTGTGTCAGAGCCCTCGGAGGAGGGGTCAGATTGTGCATTGTACCAGTCCTCGGGGACTACCTTACCCCCCCGGGGTGGGTCGTTCGTAGGGTTTCCCATGCCGTTGCCTCTCTTGAGGTGTTGCTGTGGAAAAGCTTATTCTAAGATTAGTGAGGTAAGTGTCTCTCCAGATGGGAGAGAGCAGTTTATGTTTCTTCCCAGAAGGAGTTGTCTTGTTTAATTGAATAATTGTATTAAAAGAAAAAACAAAAATTTAAATAAAAAAAACCGTAAGCTTTGGCCCGCACATCGTACAGTCCATCAAATTGGGCCACCTTACATGGCTGGGCCATGTACACAGGATGGACTAGTCAAGTCGGAAAACAAACGAAGACCTGGCGGGCCTCGTACAAAATGGAGGGATAGTGTCCTTATATTTCTATCAACATGACTATATTTAGACCAATAATCAATTTATAAATTTACAATTGGAAATATATTACTAATAAGGAAGTAAAATAACTGGTGGGTAGTGTTACACCCCCGAATGGTTCCCATTTGGGGATGTCTCTGTGGATCTAAAGGGGCCGAACCATTATCAAGCCGACGCATAGTAAGGGTTGATTGCGAGAATAAATAAATGAATAATAAAACTGGCAATTCAGTACTTTGTCAAAAAATAAAAGTTACTGGCAACATTGCATTTTGTAGACCGCTGGCAGCACTAAATTATTACAAAAACCGCGGCGCGCACGCTCAGAACGGATAAGCGGTTGGTCAGCCATTTTGCATCATTCATTCATTTTTGAAGCATTCTGTCATCGAAACAGAAAGGAGCGTAATTAACGCTCTCCGAAAACAAATTTATTAAAATGTGATCCTAGCTGTAATATTAACGTACTAAAATCCCGCCGTTTCAGATGTCCTAAGTAATAAATAATTAAAATAAATAATAATTATGTATTTAAAGGATGATAAAAAAAATATAAAGATGGAATATGTATAAGTAGCTCACCAGACAATTTCAATTTCTGAAAGTAGCTCACATCCTTATTAAGTTTGGAGACCACTGCTCTAATGTCTCAAATATGCATTTATATGCACAATAAAATTTAATTTTTTGATTCTGCGTCTCCCAAAACGGATTTTTGTGTAACTCTCATAACTTTACATACACCCTAACAAAACGTGCTCTAGCTGGGCTTACCATACGTCCCGGTTTGGCATTTTGTCCCGGCTGTTGTTCTGCGGATGAATGATTGTCAATAATATCAAATCGTACTTGTTCCACTTTTATTTAATATCTGGACCGGTTTCGTTCGACTCAGAGGGACATTTTCGAGGGTTTCGCAAAAATAAATTAATTTGAATTTCTGCTACAGCAGACCTTCTGCATTCTTCTTTTGTACATACTTTTAATAATAAAACAATTTTTAGTGTTTAAATTTGTTTTTTTGCCCTATCTCCCGTTCGTGTCCCGGTTTAGTGTTTCATAATTATGGTAAGCCTACCTCTAGCATATTATATCCCTAGTTATTGTAAGTGGTACTGGGACTCCTGTGAAACTAAATATATTGGACAAACAGGACGATCTTACAACATTAGAATCGAAGAACGCTTCCGCATAAAAGGGATATAAAACTTAATAAATCTGACATTTCTAACACATCATTTATATAAAAATAAATTTCAATGTATTATACAATTAAATAACATTTTCATCATAAATTATCACAAACTCGTGTCAAGATGTCACCACACTTTGTCGAAATCTTAAAATCGGCCTCCTTATCAGCTCTGGTATTGCCTATATTCACAATGACAACCGTCTTCTTCTCTTCTTTGGCCTGCAGAATTATTCTGTAGCCGGAAAATGTGGAAAGGCTCGACCCAAGAACAAGCACCGCATCACTGTTCGACACCTCCTCCCGCACCCGGGCTGCACGAGGTTTTGGCACGTTGTCTCCGAAGAAAATGATATCCGGTTTGAGGATTCCTCCGCATTCTTGGCATGGCGGTACTCGAAAACCACTCATTTGGTCCTAAACAAAATAAACATGAATTATTAAAGATAAGAAAAAAGGACTTGTGCACTACCGTTTAAGTTAGACTGCGAAATCTTTAACTTTAGCTTAATCTGGCGGCGGCGCTCGTGTTGTGTCTTGTCTATGGTTTTCGATTTCGAAGTATTGTAAGTACTGAAACGCGAGAGGTGGGGATCTAGTTCTCCAAGCCGGCGCCTATCACTGTAAAGATTTCGCACTATAGCTGTGATTGATTTCACATTTCAGATTTATTTGTAGCAGCGAAAGTAGGTACTTTCGCTCGCATCTTATTGTTATGGAAGATTTTAAATCAAACTATTTTTTGTATTTAACGAATAATTCACAAGATATAAGAATGTAACATTCTTTATTGAACATACATAATTCAGAAACACAAGTACATTGGCCAGAATCCGATGGATGCGGGTTCGAGTCCCGTCCGGCACCTATATTGTTTCCGAATTATGTGTGTTATGGAAGTATGAATCCCGAGTAATTTAGACTATAAATAGCATATTATGATAATACGTAGCGATCAAATGATTTGAGGCAAATCTCTTATGGAATTGAATCGTAATTATTCATGTATTAGGTAAGTTCACAGATTCAGTAAAAATTGCCAAGAGAATATTTAGATGAATGATCACAAGTATGTGAGACACGTATGTCATTCGTATCAAAAACTGAAAACAAATATGGCGGCTATCAACATGCAGCCATCCACAAACTTACAGAATGTTGATTTTGCTCTGGTAACCAAACGTCTACCACAACACAAAAAATTCCATCAAGCCTTAGAACACAGCATGTATGAAAGTAGACTGCTCGAGTTATTAGTGCAAGAAGTTAATGTGGCGACTTTTGAAATAATAGTGTCGTCCAGTCTCACTGATTTGCATATGTGCTGCTGATCATTTCTCCATAATTTTGTTTACATTCTCATAAAATGAGAATTTCAAAATTTTCGAAAAAAAAAGGAGTATTTTCGTTCACAATCTCTACCGCACCACCGAAGCAGTGGCGCACCCAGGGGGGGGGGGGGCAAGGGGCCCTGGCACCCCCCAAACATAAAAATTATCAGAATGATTTTAAACATTGAAATTGAAAGCCAATAAACTATACCTTATGCTTAGACAAACAAAAGCACGGCAAAAAAATGATTTGTGATTCTCTAATGTCGGGTTTTTTTAGAAACCCAATCCCTAATTGAACTGTCAAAAAAATCTCGGCGTCCATCCGAATTCCGGAGTGGTGTAGGTCATGGCTGGGGAGGGCTGACAGGGCTCTAGTCTGGGGGCCGGGGCAGTGGGTGGCCGGCGTGTCGGGTTGACCAGATAAGTGAGATAAACACTCATCATAAATTAGCTTTAATAGTAAAAAAGTCATGGCCATGAACGTTTTAAATTATATATTTGTGCAATATATTTTATGATTATTATGTCGCAGTGGCGAAGGGTGGAGGTAGGCTGTTAGGATTCGCTATATATAGTTCACACTAAACTTTTTTAGTCATATGTATTTGTTTTTATTGAACTAAGACTACAATTTACAGATGGTGTTAGTCAGTTTTTAAAAATCAATTAAACCCTGCCTAAACGAAGCCATAATAGTTTTGGTCTAATTTGGGCAATACGACAAAATTGTGCACACTTTTTCATTCATAGTTATTTGTTTTCATTGGATTAAAAATACATATTACACATATTGTTGGTTATTTTTTTTAATTCATTAAGCCCTGCCTAAACCAAACTATAATAAATAAAAAATATTATTCTATTTATAAAATATTCAAAGTTATGTATGATTTAATTGCATAATTTTAGATATTTTATATATAGACATGTATTTTTTGACTATTATCTATTATGGCTTGGTTTCTCAGGGTTTAATTGAATTTTAAAAACTAACCAACAATATCTGTAAATTGTAGTCTTATTTCAATGAAAACAAATATGTATGTCTGAAAAAGTTTAATGTGCACTGTTTATGGCGGATCTTAACAGCCTACCTCCACCCTTCGCCACTGTTATGTCGATACTCGACAGCTCCATTATTAAAGTAGATTTGTTAAACATCACTAATAATTCACCATATAAATACACTCAATTTGAACTAAAACACAATTTGAAAAACTTTAATGTAGTGTTTCACACTGCCTTTAATCTTAGCGGTAGGTAGGGGGCCAGCCAAATATCCTAGCCTGAGGGCCCGTTTCAGGATGTGGGGGGCATGGTGTAGGTACACCGAGTGCAATAGACAAAAGACCGATAAACGATAAATTAGGCTGTGTTGTGTTGAGTAGGTTTGTGTACAAGTTAAATGCAATAATACTTTTTTTTGTCCATTTTCAATTAATATTTTGGAACCTCAATATTAAAAAACCAAAAATTGACGATAAACATTCGGCGAAAAGAACGACTACACCCACTACAGTCAGTGGTAGTGTAAATAAAAAAAACATTTTTTCAGTGGAATTCGGCATAAATATTGTAGCTCTCTAGACCAAGCGGGTAGCACAGTCGATATTATTTGAGTAATGTTTTAGCATACTAGGCGCACATGTCCAGCATGGTCGCTGTTAGTCACTCCGCCAATCCGCCAGTCGCTGCTCACTGACACACTCAACCGACACTATGCCTCCAATTTAGTAAAAACTAGGAGAAACTGTACAAATATGCAGCCGTGTATTGTGAAAATATATAAAAATAATTATATGAAGAAGAAAAGGAACCTATGGGACTAATTTACTTTCTCCTCCTTGGGCCCCCCCCCAATATTACAATATTAAATCCTGAGTGTGCCACTGCACCGCACCGAAGCATACTTATGTAATGCCTTGATTACACGTAACGAGTACAGCGGCGAGACAGCAAAATGTCACTAGGCCGAGAGAGTGTTTATACGTATTTTTCTCTTTTCGACTATTTGTGGCGAGTCCGAGTGACTGTCTCGCCATCCTACTAGCGCGAGCGCTCGGTGATATGTTTATACGAACCAAGCACTCGGCCGAGAACACTGTCTCGCCACTGGACTCGTTACGTGTAATCAAGGCATAATACTTGAACTGCCTCTTAGCCAGCTTTCACATCAAAACTCGTCTCGCCTGCAATGTGTCGATGTAACTTCATCGTCGCCAATTGGAGCTCCGCAGAATTTGTAAAAAACATCTGCTGTTGCAATCGACAAATTGCACACTTCTCGGGCTGAGTCGATGACACAAACATCTGTGAATGGGTCATTCCTATACCGGCTGGCCGATCGCCACATACAAATATCTAGACGTTTCGAAGGTTACGTGCGATTGTTGCTACGTATATCTGCACGATCTTCATATGCAACACCGGATCGACGTTCTTGGAAGGGTTGGAAGACGAGGCGAGTTTAAATGTGAGAGCCGGCTTACAGATAAAATATTATACAGATTTTTTCTCCGTACTAATACTGTTAATAATTCACCTCTGTCATTTCAACGTCTCCATCTGGTCTAATCATGGTTGTGTCAGCCTTCATTTTTGGGTTCAGGTCCAGAAGTATATCTTGGAAATCATGTCTTGGAAATATGTTTGTGCAGTTCAGGCACATAACTCTGTAAGACGTTCCGTGTAGTTCGATGACATTCTTCGAACCGGCCTTCGAATGCAAATGATCCACATTTTGAGTTATGATACAGCTTACTTTGCCGTTCTGAAATAATACAATTGTCACGATAGCAATATATTTTTCAAGTAAATATTACAAGTTATGTAATTTAGATAATGTGAATATTTATGATGTTAAATTATTAATATAATAACAGAAGGTACCACATGTGAAAAACAAAGGATGACTGCATTTGGTAAGATAAAAGAAACCACCGGCATCAAAACTTGCAGAATTAACGTCAGCTGCTTGGAAGAATATCCAGGAGTCAATTACTCTTTTAAAACAGGATCACTGCCAGAGATGAGATATTTCATTTAATAATCTATGGCCAGAGACGAAATATCTCGTATATTTCATTCGCACCTAATTATTCCAGTTACATGTTAATTGTACGTATTACATTTCACCATAGAACAGTTTGCCGTGTGCTTTCTTATTGGAAAGAGATGACCAATAAGGTCATCTCTGATTTTGGCAAAATTCAAGAATTTAAGAATGAAAACCTAACCTAATGACATACCCTTAGGGTCTGATGATGTTCCTAGCTCAGTCGGTGGAAACGAGGTGTCAAAAGAAAATTTATTTATAGTTTTAATTTTATTGGTGAAAGTCCAAATTATCAAGGACTGTCTGTGATATAAAGGAGCACGGATCATTTAGTTAATAAAAACGCACTCTTTAGTGGGTATGACGAGTTTATTAGTACGATTTATTTCATCTACCGGTCCTAAAAAAGAACTTATAGGATTATTGCCAGTCAAAGATCAAACACGAGAAGAGGATATTGCAAATGCTGTAATTAAATGCATGGAAAAACATTATATATTCCACTCGATAAAATTGTGTCAATTTCAACAGACGGGGCGAAAAGTATGACCGGCGTAAGAAAAGGGTTTGTTGCTATTTTGAATCACTCGATACTTTATTACCATTGCATCATTTGTCAAGAAGCGCTTTGTGTGCAGACATTTCAAAAACAAATTTGCAAAGTTATGGAATTGGTGATTAAGATTATCAACTTTATTATAGCTAAAGCTCTTAATAATCGCCAATTTAAAGACTTTTTAATTGAAATGGAGAGTGAGTACGCAGATCTTCTGTTGCATAATGTAGATCACATCATTTGTGATTGTTTTTTTCACCATCTGATTACATCTTTAACTTCACTAATTTCTAGGATCTAGGTATTCACATTTTATCTGATCGCTTTCCTGTAATACGCCTGAGTGTTGTCATTTATAGGCTTCTCAGTGTATATTATTTTTTTTTTATTGCATATTAAATTACATACAAGATTTAAGAAAGTTCAATTCTTTATTATTAAAAATAAAGCATTGGCAGCTCAAATAATAAGAGGCATGATAAAGTATCACATACACAATAATTATAAACGCAAATTCTTAATTTAAAAAATCAAAGGAATCATTTATTTCATAAAAGAAAACAAATGACAGTCTCATAATAGTTTGACAGATGCTTGGAGTGCGGTAATATCATATTGAGTGACTATTATCGAGGAATCAATGTGTTATTGTAAAGATTAAAGGATACATATCTATTTATAATATTGATAGGATGACGTAACCTAAATCAATAAGAAAATAGAAACATGGATGAAGAAGAACCTTCAGCTCTGCGTTGTCTCTTGACAAATGAACTAGTTCAGCGAAGTTTTTCATGGAAAAGTCAGGAGACTACAGAGACTACAGGCTGATTCAGCAGCTCACAGACAAATAATTGAGACTGAAACACCAGAAACAAGGCAGTAAGACAGAACAACACATTATCAAGAGGAAATGTTTTAAAACGTTTCGCTTCCTGATTAACAGAAATTAAAGCATTTCTCCTTGAGAAGGGTGTTCACTATCCAGAAATATCAGACGATCAGTTGATCCAAAAATTGTATTTCTTGGAAGACGTTACATCTCATCTAAATCAGCTTAATCGCAAACTATAGGGGTAAGGAAACACAATTTTTTCGATGTTAGAAGAAGTTATTTCATTTGAAAACAAATTATCCCATTTTGCTCAAGATTTCGAAAGAGAATCTTTGATTCACTTTCTATGCCTACTTTTTTGCAGGATTAGACTATCTAACCCTGCTGAAACATTGCCAAGAAAATAATTCTGATATTGACATTTGCTATTTGAAAACAAAAATGTTGTATTTAAAAGTAGATGTAATAAAATTCTACCAATACCGACGATGAGATGGAAGCGATAGGCATTGTGCATCTATCAGAAAAGTTTGTAATGCCAATCTAGGGTACAATGTAAGGTACAAACCTTTTCAAGATCCGCTAGTCGGTAATGTATCACGTTAGGCTGGAATTGAGAAAATTTGGTCCATGCAACGAAATTCCTGGCCCAGTATCTCCTCCTGATGTACTCCGACTTGAGGAACTCATTATACTGCGTGGGCTTGTGATTGCTCCGGGCATATAGGCCTACGTGCTCCGACCTGTAGTCAGGTATACCTGTAAACTTTCAAAAGTAGAAACGTAAAGATGCAACTGTAATAATTACATAAGAAATTAACACAAAGAATCAATTGGTAATATTTCAGTTCGATAGCACCAATGCCAAATGCAAAACGTTGCTGTAGTAAGTGGTGTGTGCCATTTCGGTGCATGGCGAAGAAATGACATGCCTGAGGTCCATTACCGCCCCGCGAGTTAATGTACAATTGTGCTATTAAAAGTTTATATTGTATTTCGTGTGATTGTTTGCATTACCTACTCATCGGACATATCTGTAAATGTTGTCCTGCCACACTTTGTGGGCTTAATACCTAAACAGTTCAGTTCTTTACTGCTGACAACAAGCAGAGATTGCTTCTTATTGCACAGAACCAGATATGTTGACGAGTTCCACTGAAACTTTAATTTCTCAAAATGTCTTATCATTCGATATACCTAATCCTTGTTATTTGACAATCATAATATTCTACATGAAGACTGGAGCCCAGACCATGAGATTAAGATCAGGATTGAGATGGTAAGAATTACTTTTGAAAAAATTACACATGTCTTCTGCAATCGAGACATACCTAACACTGGGCACTCAATGGAGGATGATCACGTGCGACATCATACCCGTACTGGTCTACGAGCTGAAGCCTAGACGGTAAAGGAACAAACAATAAGACTGGAGGCTTTCGAGATGTGTCTGTATGGCGTCCTATGGTAGTTCGTAGTTCCCTTTTTGGCCATTCTGCAGATAAGTTTGTAGGTCTGTACACGACGTACTTCATAATGTATTTGAAGTATAAGAATTTTCAATAATAAACAAAAGAAAATCCGTTGGGCAAATTCGAATTTGATAAAAAATTAAACAAATGAATTGTAGTTACTGTTGTCAATGATGGTTGATAGTCAAACGATAAGGTGTGACTCACTCAAGACTGAACTTAGACATTACACTACAAATTGGTCGCCAACCTTCTATAGAAGACGACAATAAAAGAAGAAGTATATCCTACAGATAGGGCACCATACGCCTGTCCTGGGGGACTTTCTGCCATGAACCAAGCTGATGACAATGTGCTGGGATAGATGCCGGTGCTTTTTACTGGTTCTCCGTCGTCTTTATTTGTCAGTCGCCATTTTGGAATTCAGCTATCTTTTTGTCATCGAATTATAGTACGCGGTCCAAGACATTATAGTATTTTGGCAAAAATTATAGGACGTGTTGAAAATGTAAGTTTTTTGTTTGTCACATAAACATAACGGATTCGAGAAATTCCGATGCCCTGCTTTATTAAAACACCTCTTACGACCAA
The DNA here is from genome assembly GCF_057557595.1 of Rhyacophila brunnea. Taxonomy (NCBI): domain Eukaryota; kingdom Metazoa; phylum Arthropoda; class Insecta; order Trichoptera; family Rhyacophilidae; genus Rhyacophila; species Rhyacophila brunnea. Next base: position 11,303,252 of record NW_028232893.1, on the reverse strand, counting down.
AAAATGCTAACACCGGCCGCCGTTATTAACTGTCACGTTAGTTTTTTAGAGTATACAACGCAAGACTACATCCGTTGACTAATATCGCACACTGAGATCTTATATTATTTATATTATATGGATTATATTTACTACCATCGCTTCACGTTATTACGAATTGCTGTGATTGAAGTACGAACATTTTACGGAACTTTAAACATCGACAATATAGACAAATTTTAAACGCAATGAAATAAGCAATGGGGAATATTCGCACAACTGGCAAATTCAATTAATTCCATTTTTCAAAATTGTGGTATTTTTGACGTACTATACTTTTTTAATAGTACGCGAAACAAAATGTACTATAATTATAGTTCAGTTGGCAACACTGCGCTCACTGACAGATGACAGCGAGCGGTGGCGGAGAACCAGTAAAAAGACCCTAGATACCTCTCTAGTGCTGTCATCTTGACAGTGTAATTTTGCATTTGTGGCTGTGATTGCGGTTTTATTTGAATAGGTATCTCTATGGTACCACCATTCGAGTCAAAATGGAGTTCCACCAAATACGTAAACCAAAATAAAATGCTTTCCTACCTGATTCTGTGGATATTCCAGCACCAGTAACAACTGTAATTTTTTCAGTCTGCGTTAGGAATCTCCTCAATTTTTCACAATCTGCCTCGTCTACCGGGTCGAATTTGGGTACAAACGATAATGCATTACATAATCTGTGATTTTTTAACACGATTTGCGCAGTTTTTTCTAGATTCAGCATTTTTTAGTTTTTATAATAATAATTAGCACGCTATAACACTTTACTAATTCGTTGATTTAACAATAAAATATTTAGATTCCACCATAAAGTCAAATAACCAACACATTTCAAAAATCATTATACTTAATGTTATTTTAATTTATAACTCATATGACAGCACAAAATGTCAGAATCAAGTTCGTGCGAATTTGACGTTTTAGTTTAGTGTTGCCATATTTTGAAAGTGGAATTGTACAGAGCCTCCAAAATTGTAGTATTTGGGGATAAAATATAGTACGCGTTGTCATCTGTTGAAAATAGGTATATAGGTTTTTTTTCACCGCGGGCCGCAGGTTCCCAATTTTTCATAGTCGGCTTGTTTTTTTTAGAAGAAATATTTCACCGCGGGCCGCATGTTCCCAATTTTCGCCGTTTTCAAAAATCAGTATAGCATAATAGAGTTCGCCAATGCATTTCATAAAATTTAAATAATTATAAAGTAACCTAAGACCTTCGTGCACCCACCAAAGCGAATTATTCGCAGCGAATATTCGCCAATCAAGCTCGTATTGGCTTACGGGAAAAGAGCACGCGACGTTCAGATTTCGGAAGGGAATTAAGTTATTATATTACAAAGTTCAATATGGAGCGCTGCGATTGTTTGACGTTTCGGTATCGAGCATTCAAATAATAATATAGCTTTCATTGTATCTTTTGATCGCCTGCGTGAATAAATGTTACGTTTGTTCATTAACAACAGGTAAGTAGGGAGCATTACAGCGGTATTGGCTTTTTTTGAGACTCTTTTGACCGGACCTTCCGTACCGATGGCGGGTGCTTTTTTCGGGATATTTTGACGGGGTACTTGGTGAATATTCGCGTTGGTTTGTGCGAGCCTTAGCGCTTGGCCGTAGTCATGGGGCGTGTACGACGCGGAATAGGCGCGGGGACGGGCACGGGTAGAGTGTCCGTAGTAGCCCGCGCGCGTCCAGTCGCAGTGTTGCCAAGTCAAAATTTAAAATTTCAGTAGAATGTGACAAAAAAATTCAGTAGATTTGACAAAATATCAGTAGATTTCAGATTCTGAATACCTACTCATTGAATGACCAATTCTTTTCTGGATTTTCAAAAAATTACACGTAAAGTAATTAACGTCTCGTTTTTTTTAGAAAAAATTCAGAAAGTTCAAAAATAATTAGCGAGGGCTTCAAGAAATATTCCATTGCAAACTTATTTTCCAAATTTTCATTGCATTTCATTTCATTTCAGTGCATTAATCATGTCAAGTTTACTATTAACATAATCATGAATTTACTCACAAATATTATGGAAAACACAAATATTAGTAGATTTTAGAAAATGCAATAAGTATATCAGATAGGTATGATTTAAAAATAAGGAAAGAACTCACCTTGTGCAGATAACAAACGACCTTGATGCTACTTTAGAATATTATGGTCTTGTAATAATAATTATGAAATAAAATGACAATAATAAAACTATTCATCACCATCTATTTATTGTTTGATTTATTGTTTGTTTTCGTTATTATTGTTTTCTACACAAAATAATGTTAGTTTATAATACGATTTATCACTACACTTAAGTAGGCACCTAGTTATTTTTATATCACTGGTTTCACGATTACTACTAAGGACAATTTAAAATGTTTTCTGAATAACAAATGAATCAGGAAAAATATTTTAAGAAGTTCAAAAATAATAGGTATCAATATTAACGAACTTGTATTAATAATTTTAATATTGCTATAACTGCTGCTATCGGAGAATGCTAGAATAAAACTGATGAAAATTAAGGGCACAGTAGAAACCATTTTCGACTGTCTAAACTCTAAACAATCTGATGAAAACAAAACTATAAAAAGTAGGTACTAGGTAGGTACCCAGTTGTTCCTTGTTCGAGTTTCGAGATCCCATTGTTTGGTGTAATTAAAATAATTCCTGGTTATAGAAAGGAAATCTCTCCATTCGCGATGTTTTATTCAGTTTTATTTTCATTCTAAATATCATGAGAAAGTTTTAGTTATAGATATGCCACCATAAATTGTCCGGTTTTCGAATTTAGTACTAAGCTCACCACAGTATAAAAAATATTGAATGATATACCTATCAAAATCAGCATGTGGCGCTCTCACTAATCGGAAGACTTATAAATTGTTATATCATATAATTATGTACATTCACCTTTACTTGCTGAAAGGTTCTTGAGAAACCTGACCTAAAATTTAAAATTGCTATTCAGTAATTAATACCTAACCAAATTAAATGTTCAAATTTACTTTATGTACCTGAGCCGGATCCAAAAAGTATCATTCATTCGAACTTACGTGCATAAGAAAAATATTTGAAACCAGAAGAAAAAAGTTTTTTTGCGTTCTAAAAAAAATATTTGTGGACAAAAACCCTTTGTACTAACAATGATTGAAATGTTTGAATAATGTCTCTTGTTCTTCGGTTTCCTTCTTATCAGCTTATCACTTAACAATGATGCAATTGTTCATCCCCATTAAATTTTATTTTTGCTGGTCACACATAGCATAGCATTAAAATATAATGATTATTGAGTCATGTTACGTTATGGTGTGACGTTTTACGTAATAAATAATAATAGGTAGGTATTAATTTATTATTTTCTAAGCAATGATGATGTCAGTGGGTTAAAATGCCGGTATTGGGTAGCGTAACAATGCATCCTTTGTTAATTTAGAAGCGTGTATCCAAATCAACAAAGGCGTGCGTAAATCTTTTCAACTTTATTAATAAATTCACCATCGTTGACTTAAAAATATGGGAAATAGCCAAATATCAGTAGATTTCATGAATTTCGAAAAAAAATCAAAAATTCAGTATATTGGCAAAAAATATCAGTAGATCTACTGAAATTTCAGTAGACATGGCAACGCTGTCCAGTCGTGTTCAGCGTCAAATCAGGGATAGGAAACCATAAACACAGAAAAGTTTTTACTGGAAAACTCCTATTTGAAATGGCAAAACTTTGCAGCAAAATATGGGGCCAATGAAATCAATATGGAAAGCACTAATTTAACAGAAGAATTTTATAACTTATACAAGAAACTGCGGGAACAACCAGACAAGTTCTTCGAAAAAGAGTAACATGAGAAAATATTCTAATTGATGTAAGTTTTTTTCTATTCTTTTTGAGTCATTTTTTGCGATCCGACTATCGCCTTTTGGCATCTTCAAACACCACCAATGGTGAATACATACTGTCATCTGATACAGTTAATTCCTGTTTATTTGGTAAATTCAAATTCCATCAAGTACCTACCCTTGGTCGATTTTATAATTTGATTATAAATTGGATAATATGTAAGTCAAAGTTTAAAAAAGACTTTTCGGTTCATATGGTGTGAATGTAGGTGTAGAATGTACGCTTCATAACTTTGCACCCTGGCTCTAGGATGGAAATGATGTACCTACTTAATATATTTTATTTTTATTATGTTTATATTTTTTTATTAAGGAAAACAAACAGTTACATAGACTACAAATATGTATAAAATAGACGAGAAAAAGATATTGCAACAAGCAAAGTTTCCATATAAATTATAATAATTATAGTTAATCATATTATAATTGAAATACAGAGAAATTAGATAAAGAGATAAATGAGAAAGAATATTGAATAATTATAGACAAAAAAACATTTTTTTATGTATCTACCTTTATAAATATAAGTTATGCTTCAAATACACTCTATGACGATCGGTCATATATATGTCGAAAAACCCGTTTCTTATGTTGGCGTCCTGTGTCACAGGGTGTCACAGAGTGTAAATACGATGTCATAGCTCTCGTACAATATGTATGTATAATATGTCGGAATGGCATAGATTTGACCATAGACACTAAAACGCTCTTAGCATATATGTGCCCGATCGTCATATAGTCTATTTGAACCCTAAGATAAGTATACAATATTATATGTGCGTTAAGAATTATTGAAATTTAAAGTATTATTTTTACATAATATATATTTATTTAGTACTACATATTAATTAATACAAGTGAATATCATTTGATATAATTTTATGCGACGTAATAAGGCAAAGAGGCGTATCAGTGTAGTAAAAAGTGAAAAGTTATAAAACGTATACCTACTTTACATCACTTCGCACTATCTATGCTTTGTGAAAATAATACCACAAATACACCAGACGCGCGCGGTAAGCTCATGATGGTTTGAGACACCCGCTACTCGCTCGTTTCCCGCGTCGGCGCCCGTCTATTCAGTGCGGACATCTCTATGCGCGCAGTATGGGAAGAGCCCACCGCATGTACGATCTTGCCTGCGTCGAGCTAGACGCGCCAAAACAACACGCGCGAACACCCGTCCCCGCGCATTGTCTACGGACACGTCGAAACATGTTCATACGTTTGAGTTGCCCGCACCGCCACCGCGCCGCGTCCGTCAAACCACCACGGACGAGCATTTACTTCGTATAAAAACGCTCTAAATCAAAGAGATTGGACTCCTCCCCAGAGGTAGCACACAAATTAATGTCAGTGTGTACTCGTTTTGTGAGAGAAAGTTCTATTTCTCTGAAATTAGGTACACTTTGCTGCTAATGGGCCATACTCGGACATAAAAATGCCCCACTGAGTATTTTTTTTATCAACACAAGCTTACAACAAATTTATGATAAACGCATTTTCATTATAAAAAGTTCCCGCAATAAAAACTTTATTAGGATTCAGGGTAAGAAAAAATAATGCAAATGGATGAAAGTATTTTATTTTTAATAACACAAAAAACACAATAAGATTATGAAAAATTATACACAAATCAGTTAATAGCAAATGGTTAAATATTGTAATAAGAAATATGGTCTTGTTATTACATATTGTTCTATATAAAATAACATAGCATTATTGTTTAGATAAAACGGTTAAATAAAAAACACAAATAATTACAGTTATGTAATTACAAACAAAAAAAAGTTTATTATATTACCTACCTATTTACACATGTGTATTTTGAAAATATTTTATGAAATAAAAATATAACATGGGTTCGTTTTTGACATAGGTATTGTGTATAAAATTACTTGTTTATATAAACCTATTAGACACAAAATACAGGTAGGTATGTTGAACATTTGATTATATGGTTAATTACAATATTTTATCTATTTAACATAATAATATTATCAGAGAAGCCCTGCATATATATATATATATTTAATTTTGGATGCATACGAATGCCTCCGCTTTGGTGCAGGGCAAAATATATTTAACTCTGAAAACTATTATAAATTTATCTAAATAATGAATGTCATTAACTAGTACTAATATTTTTTACTTTGAAAAACAAATTTTATATTTTGGGTTCAAAATAATATTACGAGTGCGGCCCTGGCACAAGACATTGGAGAGTAAACATTTGACGTTTGACATAATTGTTATTGTAACAGCTGATGTTTTAGGAAAAACTATCAATGTGATACCTCCACGTTTATACGTGAATGGAGGACCCCTTAAGGGTAAAGTACGAGCGAAGTTATGGATGCCACATTCATGTTTCTTGTAGTCCGCCAAGCCGGATTTCCTTCTGTCGCTGCTCGATCAGGTGGAATGCTCTGTACTTTTATTTGTATCGCGGAATTTCCTTGCGAAAGTGCTCTTCTGACAAAATATTTTTAAATGTAATAGGTATTATTTTATTTATTATATTTTGTTTGTAATCCGCTATATGTAAAACCTCGTGAAAGAAAGTGTGTTCGCGAAGTTTTCGGTCCAGGATTTTTTTTTACCACTGTCAATTGCAAAGTCGGTAGCCGCAGGCGCATAAGCGGGTTGGGTTAACCTGCGAAAGGCACTTCTAGGAAATGCGTTGGTGACCGGGCATCGGACGCATGTAATCTGGCGGGCAGTAAAACCGAGGCCGTTGGGTAGGATGGACAGGGTGTCTCCGCGTACCATTCCTAGTGTTTTCGCCGATTGTCAAAAATAATTTCAGCGTTCACGTGTTACAAAGTAACGTGGAAGGATTAAATCCTTAAATTTTTAATTGCCGCAGTCCACGGCGCTCATCAATAACAAATTTAGGACTGTGGCGAAATTATTAATGTGTATTGATATTGTGTTGTGTATGTTTTTTTGTTGTGAACCTAACTGTTAAATATAAAACTCTGTGCTACGAACCACGTGTGTTTCATTGTGAAGATCCAACATAATCAACTGTCAATCCTGCATCTTTACCTAACCTAACCTAACCTTACACTGAACGTGCTCTACCGAAACACCAAAACCCAGCTTTATTTGACCGCCCTAAACAATTTCAACCACTGAGCTAGTCGAAGGGTGGAAGCAGGTCGTGTGACTCCTACGTGCCGACCGACGGCACGCTACCAGGGCGTAATTGACGCCTAGCCGATCGGAGAGTCGAGCGCGGAGATCGGATCGGGCTGTGCGGCCCCGACTCCCTTCCCTACCCGGACTTCCGGGGTGTCAAATGTATAATTAATAATATGCATATATTGTTCCGAAATGCTGTTACTCCTTTGTATTCTTCCTTTAAAAAACTTTTTTAGCCGAATAACATCTGAAATCTTTGTAAAATACAATAACATTTATTTACAACACAAAAGCAAACGATAGTGAAGTAGCAGCTTACAGTAATACCAACAGACTTTTTTTCTGTTTCGTATTGCTTCGTACGTGTTCGTACGAAAATGACGATATGTTCACTCTCCACAGTCTAATCTCTTTGCTCTAAATAGTTATGCGAAAATAAGGAACAATTTTCAAAATAACGTTATAGATAACAATATTTTATATATAAAATTGAGCCGTGTTAACTAAACGACATTGTTATAATTTCAAATAATTCCGACTCAAATTTGATCAATAAAATAAGAAATACGCGTGAAAATGGCTTGGATGGCTTTTATTTACTCTTTGATTAGTGATTGTTCTTATAAGATTGTAATATATATCCATAGTCAGTATTCCGTATTAACGCATAACCGAGAAAATTAAGATTTAAAAAAAATACGAGGTTTGTTTGGTATAATATTTAATATGAAAGATAACACGCTTCATGAATATTTATGATATGTATATTATATGCTGAACGGTAAGTTTTAAGTAGGAAAAGTGGCACTTTAATTAAAACCAGTGACGTTTAATTTCAACCAGTGTGAGCCGTTTTATCGAGGCTATTTGACCGGGCAATTTGTTTGTGGAAGCGAAATGTTTTCGTGGGGCTCATTAACTGGAGCCTATTTTATTTATTATACATTTAATTAAATTAATACAAAATAAATACGGAATACTGACTATGGATAAATATTATTATCTTGTAAAAACAATCACTAATCAAAGAGTAAATAAAAGCCATTCAAGCCATTTTCACTCGTATTTCTTATTTCATTGATTAAATTTGAGTTGGAATTATCTGAAATAATAACAATATCGTTTAGTTAACACGGCTAAATTTTATATAAAAAATATTGTTATCTATAAGGCATAAAGTCCACTAAAGCAGGCTTGCGGGGCGTTCGCGCATTTTCTATGTGAATCATCGAAAATACAACGTAATCAAATACGCCAGCGCACACTGGATTTGATGACGCATTGTGCCCGCCTGCCCCATGAGTCACCGTTTTTGGATTCTCAGCGATACGAATTAACGCAAATACAACGTAGTCCATTCATTAAACACGGCAAGCAAAATCACGCGGACTCGCTTCCTAGCGCTCGGACCGAACACACGTATCCGCAAATCGCTCCGACCCGAATTTTATTTCTCTACCTGAATTTGCTCTCTAGCCGATAACCATTTGAATCCAGCTGCGTCGCTCTGAGTTGAAGAGTTTGTTTTAAAATATTCGACTTTTGTGTTCGGCTTTCGCTTCATTTATATTGCCGCGAATACCGTGCATCCTGGCGAACGTTCTCGCGAGATTGTTGCGAGCCCAAGAGCGGCTCCCGGATAAGTCTGGAATAAGGAGACGCGCTCATCGTATAAACAATATATGACAGAGCACTCTATAATTTCCGGCTTGCCTGTGTAAATTGCCCCAGTTCTCGTGAAGTCTCCTGAGATCGCCTCCCAGGATTCACGGGATCGAAAGCTAAGTAATCTAACAAACAATAAAATTGCATCATAGAACCATTACCTTAAATCAATCACTATTTAATACCTAAAGTTCATAAATTACAGTCTTAATTTATCTCACTAAAATCATTTCATTACAATTAGTATACTAATTATCTCTGTCAAACCACTTAATTGACCTAACTTCAAAAAATTAATTAAAAACGAAGCAAGTCCAACTCACTACCGATAGCATACAATACGTTACCTTGATAGAATACCATACCTACCGCCCGCACATAGCTATCATAGTAAGAATATTATTAGTACGCAAACGGTAATTTTTACTCTATTCTATTACCAATCCGCTCTTAAATAATTCCATTGCAATCAGTATAGGTACTATAAATTATTGAGCTCCATCAGCACAATTTTCTAAAACCATTACTCGTTATCAGAAACTTTATACTAAGCAGCACTCGCCTAGCCCTCTCAAATATAAATTCAATTCAAATTAAATTAATTCAGTACATACCTAGTCCTGTATCACAGGTTTTCAGTAGGTAGCTCACAAAATACCCAACACTATATATGTAACTTAAAGCCCCTTCAAACATAGCATCAGCCTTTACTTTATTTATATAATATATAACCATATACTTATTAATTTAATTCTAGAAAGCACGATCCGACCGCCCGATAAATATTTATTCCATACATACCTACCTACAAAAATAATCGTCAACTTAACAACCTCGCAGCCTTCAAAAAATTAATCTATTCATAAAAGTCTTCGCTCCAAACACAAAGTTACAAATTCTCAGAACAGCAGCCCTTAAATCAACCTTTTTTTACCTACCTAATAACAATATCCTGAAACAAATTGGTTTTATATTCTTCATTTCAAAACATATCTGTTTGGTGGTAATTATTATCTACGAGGATTATTGCTATTGTGATGTTCTGAGGGAATTGAGTTAGCAATACTAGTAACTTGTAATAATTAATAGTACCTACCAACGTATGCTCTAATAACGTTTAGTAACGTCTGTCTACCTACCCTAAATCGCAGCGTTGCCAAACTGATTTGATCCAATTGCTTATTTTGAAATAAATTTGTTAAAGTAGGTAACGTCTTTGTTCTAAAATGGGTTAAAAATCGCCTGCCAAATCTGCCGAGGGCTCAACGATTGATTCCACTTGTCAAAAGACGCCTCCGTCTCTGACGACAGTGACCGTGACAGCCGTTACGTTTTTGGTGACCATCATCACAGAGGTCACGAAGGCTTCCGCAGAACTGGAAGCCCTCAAAAATGTCAGTCGGTCAGCGAAGGAGTCGATATCGAATAGTCTGGGCGTAATCAGGCTCGCGTGTCAGGCTGCAGAGCTGGAAAAACGCGAGCTTGACAGCGCCCTCATCAAATCTAAGGCGCGTGCTGAGGCGACCAGAGATCTGCTTAATCAAGAAAAGCGTCACACAACGCAGCTCTCAATTGATCGCCGACCTGTCACAAGAATCTTTAGCGAAGCACCTGCGCACATGGAGAGTGAACTGTCACCGCAAATCCTTACCCCTAAACATTTGCGTAGTGCTAACAACATTTCGCTGCGGCCAGCACAGCCGCATTCAGCCAGTTCCGCAAGACCCGAAACTGTCATTCCCAATAGACCCGTACCGGCAAAGCGTTCCTTTGCGGAAGTTTCCGGGGCTACACGATCTTCTGGGAAGCCTGAGATTACACCTGTCTTGGAGTTCCCGGCTTCGACTGCAGCTGCATCGGGGAAAGTTCGTTCACGTCATGCTGTGATTTTAACAAGCAAAGACAATAATAAGACGAGCGAGGAGGTTGAGAAATGCATCAGAGAAACGGTGGACGTCTCCGGTCTAGGGATCGCTGTCGTGTCATTGGCGAGGGCGACTCACAACAAGTGCATCGTCAAAATCATGAGCGAGGACGACTCCCGGAGACTGGTGGACGCTGTCAGCGGCTCGGAGGTTCTCACCGCATCGGTCAGCTCACTGAAAAAGCCGAGGGTTGTCCTAAAGGGTATTGAGGAAAATTTTGATGGGGAACAATTGATAACTGCACTACGTTATCAAAATGCCTTCATCAGAACGTCACCGAACGATTCCTTCAGGGTTGTGTTCAAAACAAAAGGTCGCATCCAGGGCAAATCCAATTACATTCTGGAGGTGGAGTCCTCCTTGTATCATCAGATGGTGGAAGTTGGTGGCCTGAACGTTGATTTCCAGCGGGTTCGAGTGCAGCCATGCTCTAGTGTTGTGCATTGCACGAAATGCCTCGGGTATGGGCATACTGGTCATACTTGCAAGGAAGCCTTTGCGTGTCGGGGATGTGGGGGGGACCACAAAATTGAGGAATGTCCCAAAAAGGGAAAGTTGACATGCGTCAACTGCGTCCGGAAAAATAGGCGGCTCCACCTGACGGCTCCGACGGGTCACAGCCCTCTATCGCGCGCATGCATATTGCACCGCCAACAAGAAGCCAAGTCTACTTCCGCAACTGACTTCGGGAACCAATAATGGCTATACACCTAAAAGTTGCACAAGCGAATCTTACACGGTGCGAGGTCGCCACAGTCTCTTTCATCAGGTATATGGAATCTAATAACGTGGACCTGGCATTAATCCAGGAACCGTACACTGGCAACACGGGTCAAATCCGTTCGTTGCTTTTTTCAGGTATCATTTTTCAGAAGCCGAGCAGTCTGTATCCAGTGAAGGCAGCTATTCTTGTGCGTCGAACGTCATCTCTAACCCACTGCATTTTACTTTCCGAGTTTAGCTCATATAGTTGCGCTGTTGTAGAACTCGACTACTTGGGAGAAACGCTACTGGTCGGATCACTGTACTGCGCGCCGTCGGTGCACATCAATGAATCGCTGACCGGCATGAACAGGCAAATGAACACTTCAAAGGGTCACAGGCTGTTACTCGGAGGCGACGTAAACGCAAAAAGCATCTGGTGAGGCAGTCGACGTACTGATAGCAGAGGCACAGCCGTGTCAGATTTTTTAGCACAGCGCGACCTAAACGTATTAAACGAGGGTTCTATACCAACGTTTGAAACGATCAGAGGAACTCGTAAGCTGGAAAGCTATATTGATATTACTGCGTGTTCCAACGCTCTGCTCACCAGAGTTGAAAATTGGAGAGTATGTCGTGATGCAGCGTTGGGATCCGACCACAATGCGATTGTTTTTTCATTACAGGCCGCAGATAGCTACGCTGCAAACAAAACTTCAAATGTCAATCAACAGCGACCAGGTTTGCTTAAGACGTCCAAGGCTAACTGGATAGATTTTGGGTTTGCACGTATTTCCCAGATTCAGGATCGCGGTATCACTGTAGATAGTTTGGATAGCGTCACAGACGCACATGAGCTCGAAAACATTGTCAAAGAATGGTCATTGGCGAACGAGTCGGCATGCGAGAGCACGATGGTGCGCTCTTCGGGCGAAGGATTCCAAAGAAAGAGTAATCCATGGTGGAGTCCGAAACTGGATACACTGAAGACGGCTTTTAGAGTAGCAAGGACAAAATTTCGTAATTCAGGCGTGGTTTGACGGCCGTTCACTCAACAGATTTTTGAAACCGCAAAGAATAAGTATGAAACTGCGATTGCGGAAGCGAAATTAGAAAGCTGGAAGAGCCATTGCTCGGCTCAGGGAAAAGAGAATGTATGGTCTAGTCTTCAGAGATTGCTCAAAAGTAAGGCGTTCAAACCGCCTGAAACTCTGACAATCAACGGTCGCATGACCTCTTCGGCTCTCGAATCTGCAGAGGCTCTTCTTGCGTATTTTTTTCCAGATGACAGTATTGCAAACGAAACGGAGCAACAGACATTGATCCGAAATGCCGCCTCGATTCCTTCAGAGGAAGATGACGACGAGAACTTCACTCTCGAGGAGGTCGAAAGAACAATGAGGCTGTTCAATCCAGCTAAAGCTCCGGGACACGACCGCTTCACGGCGGATATCTGTCTCAATTCATTCTTAACTGTTCCTAGCATAGTTGTCGCTCTTTATAATGCTTGTTTGCGAATTGGTAATTTTCCAAAAATCTGGAAGGTAGCTAGAGTGGTAGTTATTCCCAAACCGGGAAAGGACGACTACGCTAACGTCTCGTCATATCGGCCCATCGGATTGCTGCCCGTGTTCGGTAAAGAACTCGAAAAATTATTTATTAATCGAGTTTCCTGGAAACTTCAGACTAAACATCTGCTCAGCGAATACCAGTACGGTTTCACCCCTCGAAAAAGTACTGAAGACGCGCTTCATGCAGCAATTGGTAAAATCAGGGGGGCTAACCGCGATGGTCAGCTCGTAGTGGCGGTATCTCTTGATATCAAAGGCGCGTTTGACAACGCATGGTGGCCATATCTCCTTCAACAGTTGAAATCTAAAAATTGTCCCGCTAACATTTTCAGGCTCATCAAAAACTATCTATCCGACCGAGAAGTCTTCGTCGAATATGCTAAAGCATCTGCTACCAAAGAGACATCAAAGGGATGCATACAAGGTTCGTCTTGCGGCCCTGTACTGTGGAACATAGTTCTCGACGATCTTCTCTCTATGCCGTTTCCTGAAGGTGTTCACGCACAGGCCTTTGCTGATGATGTATTGCTGATTATGGAATCCAAAGAACTTGGTTCTCTAGAAACCATGACTAACAGCGTGCTGGAGAGCGTCGAGGCCTGGGGAAGGAAGGTCAAACTGTCTTTCTCCGCGGAGAAAACGAAGGCCTTATTCTTTACTAGGAGGCGCGTCTCTCCGCCTTCGCTGGTGATGAATGGGCAACCTATATCTTTTTCTAGGGATTTTAAACTTTAAGGGGTAGTAATCGATGACAAACTAAATTGGTCAAAGCACGCGGACAGCATCTGCAAAAGAGCAGCGGTGACTTCGCTCAAACTAGCAAGAATGGCCAAACCCACATGGGGTGTATATTCTGAAGCTCTTCGAATTCTCTACACTTGTGCTATTGAGCCTATGATCACGTATGCGGCCAGCATATGGTATGAAGCTGCCAAACGGAAAAACATAGCAAAAAAACTCAATACGGTTCAGCGAGCACTAGCGATACGAATATGCAGAGCTTACCGAACGGCTTCGCTCAATTCAACGCAAGCTCTAGCATGACTTATGCGTCTAGATTTACGTTTAAAACAAATCGCTCTCATTTACAGAGCTAAGAAGGGCGAGGAGGGCCTCGCAGGTTTTCTGCCTGATGACAGGCTTTACGAATAACCGGTGGACTATAGAAGGCTGCCACACCTGGCTAGACTATTTTCTGAAGTGGTTTCTTATCCTGCAACGTTGGAAAGCAACGAATGCAATAACATGCCGATTTTCACGGATGGGAGCAAAATTGATGGCGGTACTGGTGCAGGGTTTGTGGCGTACATTAATGGCGGCGAGATAGCGGCTCGTAAGTACCGCCTTGCCAGCTACTGTACGGTAATGCAGGTCGAACTCTATGCCATCCAATGCGCTCTGGAGTGGGCAGGTGACACGAACAAAAACGCCGACCTTCAGTTAGTGTTTATGGCAGAGTATGGTTTAACGACATAACTATACAAATCTAGCCTTGTAGTCAATTCTACTTCTCAAATAGCCGTGCGACAACCTCACGACGAGGTACAAACAGAATATATAAGTCCCATGGTCCTAAACTATGGAAGAAGCAGAGAAGAAATGGTCGAAAAAGACCATGAACAGGTAACCAGTAGCGTAATCGTTTAGTATTAGGAAGTAAAATGTATGTTGTTAACCTTTTCTTTGTAAAATGTAATAAAATTTTACGTAAAAAATTTCGCCTCGGAGAATCGAGACTGTTCAAGTGTAATTGGAACGCTGTGACCGCAGACCTCGAAATGACACGCCATGAAATTTCAAATCGATCTATTTCGGAAATAATTTCCGGGAAATCTCCATTAAACTTAGAAAATAAGTTATGGGAGAGATTGTTTACGTAAAATTAAGCAGGTACATGCTTCAATAACTTTTATAGCTATAATGGAAGTGTATGAAAATTGGAAAAGAAAATTGAATATTTATAAATTTATATACTGTATAATTGTAAATAAAGAATTTTAATACTAATTTTATCAATACAAGATAGGAGTTAACTACCGTTATAAAAATATTGTAAACGCGTATCTATATCTATAGACGCGTAATTATAATTATAGATTTTGTTAATGCTATAACTTGCTGACTATAATGAATATTGTAAAAGTAACAATTGGAAAAACTTGAGATTCTGGTATAGATGGGTTTCTACCCATAAACAATAATAAATCTTAATTGCCTCCTAAGTAATAAAAGAATCAAATACTGCGACTAAAAACACAAACTGGCGCATGACCTTGAACCTTAACTGAATTCTGTTCGACTAGAATTTACGGCCCGGCTGTGTTGAGTTGCCGGATAAAAATAGATTCAAGGTTACGTTTAGATTACTATGGAAAAGCCACTATTAAGGACGAAATAAATTGGTAGTCGCTTGTAAATAACATCTTGTTAGGATTAAGCATTTATATATTTAAGTTGAAATGTTAAGTATAATATTATAGTGTTTTCACGTAATAATGTTCGTCCGAAAGGTAAATATCGAATGAAACGTTTTCTGCGGCTCCAAATAGTTTTATTAAAACTTAGTAAAATTCTATTGGCCTAAAAAGGCCAAGAGTGGTGGAAAGGACTAGTACGTGGGTGTCAACCTTTCGTTTTGACATTTTAAGTTTAAAGACTGCCATTCCCTTATTTAGTACCCGAATACTTATTCCGATACCTCGATGGAAAGCTAGAAACTTTCCCCTTCGTTCGAACACGAAAAATCATATAAAATCAACTATTTTGCTTACGTCACCGCTACGGCGTATTTAAGGGACATGTTCTAGAGGGTGCTTAAAACACCCCTATTAAGTCTTAATTTTGCGGAAATAAAGTAGAGTAAATTTAACCCGATTTAATTAGAAGATATCTCTATTAGAAAGTTACCAGGAACGGGAGATATACGTAAATTTATCCCGTGAGAGAAAGATATACATCTGCTATCCCTTACGGACTGTTTCCTGTTAAACCTCCATCCCGAGGGTATAAAAGGTGACATCCTTTTTCCGTAAAATCATTAGTTTCTACACTTCTCACCGGCGATCTTCAGTAAGCAGCAGACCTCTCTGCGAGCTTGTGGGACACGGTTCTCAGTACATTCGCGATTCATACGTACCAGTAAGTCCCCTTCGACGGGCAAAACGTAGCGCGAATAACTCGTATCTGTCGGTAGTGACGTCGGCCGCCAAAACGTAGCACGAATACTACGTATCTGTCGATAGTGACGCGCCGCGGATTAATTTTATTTTTCATTACTCATCATACGAGGTGACGTAATCGAGATAAATTACGCGATCGAATTTGTTTTATAAAAACAAATTAATAAACTCAGTCTATAATAATAAATTTTACAAATCTTTTCGGGATTATAAAATAAATTTTTGAAACTATATTAAGTAAACATAATTATAAAATAAATTTTTGAAACTTTATTAAGTAAACATAATTATAAAATAAATTTTAGTAAACAAATTCATAAACATAAAAACAAATTTTAGTAAATAAATTTGTAAACATTAAGCAAACCTTTTGTAAACAAGTCTGTAAACACAAATAAATATTTGTAAATACACTGTGAACATAAATAAACTTTATAAACAACAATAAAATAATTCTATTCTTTCATAAACCTAATACTGTGTGACCAAAGAATAATTTATATTTTCTTTCTTATGGGAAAATATTTCATGAATATCCAAAGAATATCTGCGTATACATTCTCTGAATTAGGTGTGACTTTTTCGGGAATTTGTGAAAGATTTCACAGAGATCCTATAGTGAACAAATAAATAGTTTGCTGATACTTTAATGAGATTTAATTACGGGAACAATGACAGTTAATCTTATTGTGTGACCGTGAACTCTAGTACCTGAATAAATTCGGCACCACACCAGCTGAGAGTTTTATTCGGGAATTCAAAAGTTGTGATACTACAAAGGAGATCCACCTCTCCTAATTCATCACTAGTCTCCTCAGTGACGGCCCGGTAGCATTATTGAGCTAGCCGTGAGCCGGGTCATGTCATTATGGCGCCCAAATGCGTGCGGCATCTTCAGGTTGCGAAAACCTGAACGATCCTACAACTAAGATCTACTAAAAGATTTTAAAAACAATATATTGTGAAGTGTATCAATGAATTGTGGTTACCTGAGAGGTTTTAAGAACCTTATACCGGAGCTACAAGAGCGATCTACCTCAACTTTATAAATGTGAGTACAATGAAATAAAGTGTAACTCGCATTAACGAGGAACCAGTGATGAATACTTTTGAAAAATATAATTTGGAGAAGAATATATACGTAAAGGCAACTATATATAGAATACTTTTCTTGATATACTTGGAAAAGGAAAGAATAAATAAAATAAATACTTTTGGTAATTTATTAGAGTCAGATACCGACATTAAGCAAAAGTATGTCGATGAGACTGTCCAAAGGATCTTTCTGACCCTTTTAAGCCATAAAGAAAGTATAAAAATAAATTGTGTTACTCACCGTAACAGAAATAATAGAATTAAGAATAAAATGCACAATAAAAATTTCGTGTGAATTTTTAAGCTTTTTTCTAATATAAAGTTGAGTACCATACAAGTATAGGTACAAGAACCCAGACAAAGAAAAAATTTTTTGAAAAAAATAAATTTATACTACTTTGTATATTAAAATCTCGATAATTATCATAACTACCGTGACGTCATGGGTATAGGTACATGAAGGCCTGTACCTATTACAATATAAGATTTTAAACGGAGAAGATTGGACGCTTGTAACAGGAGTTGCAAGCCTTCAGGGTTATCAGCGACAAGCAGCGCATGCCCTCAAAATACTTTAAACGTCGATTGCGGACGAACGGGTGGTCGTAGGAAGCTGAAAACCGGCGCAATCGATAGCTGAATTTTTATATGAATTTACGGTCGAAGGTCCGCTTCTTCCAACTCCAGGGGACGGAGGAATTCGAAGAAATTATGCCGAACCCTGTTCCAGGTCCGAGTGTAGAAGAAGACTTCATATTGGAAGAAGGCTTGCAAAACGCGCAAGTATTCCCCGAAGAGGATTCATTTTTGCAAGTAAGCACGTCGGATCCCAAACAAAAAATGGCACCACCAGAACCAGCCGTGTGTACCCCGTGCCATGTTAAGCCGGAACTCCATTCCACCTATGAGGGTAGCCCAAAGCAGAGCGTTGAACTTTTTCTCCGACGCTGCAGAGAATATTGCGAAGCTGTGAAGTACCCAGCTGAGAATTGGACAGAGTTGGCTATGCGTCAGCTCAGAGGAGAGGCCAAGACTTGGGCCAAGAATATTGACACATCGGACAGTTGGCGGTCGTTTAGTAACGACCTGAAAGAGCACTTCGAATCACCTTCAAGGCGTCGTGCTCAACGAACGGAGCTCGAACATAAAGAGCAAGGACCTCAAGAGGGAGCTTATGGTTTCCTCCTGAAGAAGATGGAGTTAGCCGAGGTACTCCTTCCAGAGATGAAGTCGGAAACCCTGGCTTCGACCTTTTATGACCTACTCACTGTGAGCGATCAGATAAGGGTTAATCAAGAGAAATGGAAGACGATGGACGAGCTGCTTGAAGTAGCTCATACACTTCGACCATTGAAATCGGCATTGGCTTCCGTGCCATCTCCAGCAAATGCCGTCAAGGCGAATAATGAAAAGAGGCCCGCTCAGCAAAATACTTGGCGCGAGAAGCCGCGTTCGGTACAAGAGACTAACGCGAAATCTGATAAGACCACGGAGGCTGTTGATAAAAGGCCTCCACGGCAATCAGACCAGCAAAACGATTCGGAAAGACCTGCGTACCGCCCACGTCCTCGCGTTGAAGAGCGAGGCAGTGCCAGACAAAGGCGTTGTCAACATTGTCCTGGCTTCCATGAAAACAAGGATTGCCCAGACAGGCAAGCAGCTCAGCAGACCAGAAAGGAGCCATGAAGACGGCTCGCGGGCCGGGTTGATCGTCGATGGCTCCAAGACGACGAACACTGGCGGACCGCCGAAGAGAAGACTCAAGAAGGTGACACGAACGTTCCTCGAACGCCGTTCAGCCGAGTTCTAGCTAGTGACATAGACGCTCTTCTGGCGAATAGGGTTAACTGTGAAAGTGAACTGAAGGACACCCTTCCGGTGAAATCATTTAACCCTAAGGTTCACTGTGAGGTCGAAGCTGGCCCCAGTAACCAAGTTAATCTTTGTACAGGTCCTCTTGTAAAGGATAGCAGCGTAAGACCGGAGAATTATCGCAAACGCGATATTAATAATTCTGCTAGTAAAATAGTAGAAAATCTTAATAAAAAGAATAGCGGTAAGACGTTGTCCAATGTTGAGACTTCGCGAGCTAATAATTCTTTTACCGGCGGCGAAATAGAATATAAAAAGTTTTTAGATAAATTAGAATTAGGAAGTTATGAAATAAATGTTGGCAACAAGGAAGAAGGTTATCAAGATAAGCAGTTAAAGACAGCTAGCAGTGGATGCGGCGAAGGCGTAAGCAGTGGCGCTCTTGGTGTGCTGAGAACATCGGCAAACGTAAGTAACTGTAGTCTCGTCGATACTGACGACAGATCTCTTGTAACAAATAATTTAACGAATTATTGTGCTTCCGCTAACCATTTGTGTAAAAATATTAATAGTACTAACTATACTAAAGCCGAAGCTGGCAGTTTACTTGATATTAATAGCGATGTATGCAGTTTAGATAGTCGATCGTCGTTGCAATCGAGCAACGAAGCTTTAGGAAGGGACTTACCTTTTAAATTAGCGAACAGACCCCACGAGGCTGACGTTAAGAATATTATTAGGAAAAGTCGAACTAATCGTCGACTACAAAACATTAATACCTTCGGTAAATTAAGGCGAAATAAACTTAATGAAGAAGAGCTCATAGCATTAGATGACTATAATCGTTATCTTAAACAAAAATCAAGTAAATGTAAGTCCTTTAGTATTAAGATTATTAAAAATAAGTTACGTAGGCTTAAAAAGATTAATTTTGATAGCGTTAAGTTTGAACTAAGAAACATGAACTTAATGTACAAAGATAAAGCTAGATATAGTGACGAAAGAGTTGTTGTGTATGATCATCGTCTCAAAGGCGGTGATATACTCAATGACGGAGGACAAGAGTTATGGGACTCAGCTACGGTTGCCCATAACCAACAAAGCAAAATATCTACGGATTTTCTCGGTTCTGTAAATATTTTAGATCCTAGGGACAGGTGTAGTCGGGGACAGAATTTTGCGGCGTGTCAAAAGACACTACCATCTGTAACGACTGCAGACCGTCCAAATAGCGTAGTCAGAAGTACGTGGACAATTGTAGGTAGTACGTTGGATGCGCCGGGTGAAGAGAAATTGCCAACTACTGCAATTGCACGTAATAAAAATAGTTTACCTCATAAAGATTTAAATATTATACTTGATAAAAATGTTAGTGTTAAAAGTGTTTTAAATACTAGTGTTAAATTGATATATATGAGTATGATAAGCGTGATATACATATCAGTGCTAACTGTAATATATTTTAAATTAATAGCGAAGAGAGTGTTGCTAGTTAAGGCATGGGGAAGCGCATGGCTTCCACGCTAAGTCCTTTACTAGTATTCGGAGCTGCGGTGCGAAATAGTTTGAGAAGAATCTGGCTAATGAAAGAGCAGACGACCCGGTGGTATCACCTACGCCGCTTTCCAAAGCTACCAGCGACAGAGACGAGGGAGTGCACGCCCTGTCAGAACGTCGTATGGATGCGCAGGAATGTGCGCGGGAAGAACTACTGGCGAGTTCAGGAACAGATTCCGAACTTAGCGGTGGAGGAGCTGAAGTGGAAAGAATTGTTGACTCGACAATATCTAATGAAGAGAGGATCCTTGGCGAGAGGCTGGATGCGTTGGACGCAGTCTTACAAGACGCCCCCATCAAGATAGCGCCCCCCAAGAGAGAATTTAGGAGAGTGGGACGGTTGGGAGGGCGGCGCCCTGCGAGGACCAACTTCCCAACGCCCTGGAGCAAAGATCAAGGTACTACCTTTGGCGAGTGGCGGGATGCGTTGGACGCTGTCTTACGAGACGCCCCCATCCGGAATGCGCCCCCCAAAACGTCAGTATCAGCGTATAGGCCGATCAGGTAAGCGTCGCTCAAAGCGATCGCTACCGCCATCGCCTGTAAGCTAAGTCTCTAACTAAACCGAGCTATAAGTCTTCGAGAGGAGCGATAAAGAAATAAGTCTATTATCGAAGCGAGCGATAAGACTTCGAGAGGAGCGATAAAGAAATAAGTCTCTGATCGAAGCGAAAAACAAGTCTTTTCTCGAAGCGAAAGAGAAATAAGTCTTCGGGGAGAGCGAAACGAAGAACGTGTTGCTAATTAAGGCGTGGGGAAGTCCGTGACTTTCACGCTAAGTCCTTATTAGTATTCGGAGCTGCGAAACAAACAAGTCTTCGAGAGGAGCGATAAAGAAATAAGTCTATTATCGGAGCAAACCACAAGTCTTCGAGAGGAGCGATAAAGAAATAAGTCTATTATCGGAGCAAACCACAAGTCTTCGAGAGGAGCGATAAAGAAATAAGTCTATTATCGAAGCAAACCACAAGTCTTCGAGAGGAGCGATAAAGAAATAAGTCTATTATCGAAGCAAACAACAAGTCTTCGAGAGGAGCGATAAAGAAATAAGTCTATTATCGGAGCAAACCACAAGTCTTCGAGAGGAGCGATAAAGAAATAAGTCTATTATCGAAGCAAACGAGTCTTTTCTCGAAGCGAGAAAGAAATAAGTCTTCGGGGAGAGCAAAACGAAGAAAGTGTTGCTAATTAGGGCATGGGGAAGTCCTTGACTTCCACGCTAAGCCCCTAATAGTATTCGGAGCTGCGAAATGAAGACGTGTTGCTAATCTAGGCGTGGGGAAGTTCGTAACTTTCACGCTAAGTCCTTATTAGTATTCGGAGCTGCGAAATGAAGAGAGCGTTGCTAATTTAGGCGTGGGGAAGTTCGTAACTTTCACGCTAAGTCCTTATTAGTATTCGGAGCTGCGAAAAATAATTCTCTTGATTGGGATTGATTTCAAATTCTTGTAGAATGTAATATATAGCTAGGAGTATTGAGCGTTAGATTGAATAGGTTTAAATGACCCTATGTAATTTAATGTTAAAGGTATTGTCAGGGGAGTCTCCCTGGCATATCATGGTACTATGCCGTATTTTCTAGTAAGCGGGAACGTGATTCGCGACGGGAAGTCGAACTCTACTTCTGTCCATGGGTCGTAAAGGGAGCGTCTCCGTGAGTCCTCTTCCTTGCGGTTGTCCCTCGGCAGGAAAAGCAGTAGTCGTCCCATACAGCACTCACCGTCCTCAAAATAAAATTTTTAACTTCAGAATTATTGAATTATATAATTTTCTTTTATTAATTAGAATTTTAAGACCTGAATCTGGGCGAATATTAATTATAAAAAGTAAAAGAAAAACTTTGTGTGCATGCGCAGATTTTGTGTATTTTATTTTGAATATGCTTTACTGTTGCTTTATCGCTTTGCATATTACTGAGTCCTGAGGTGTGGCAATGGTGAATTGAGACTAGACATATACAGTTATGTCTTTATTAAGGGTGGGCATTTGACACGAACAAAAACGCCGACCTTCAGTTAGTGTTTATGGCAGAGTATGGTTTAACGACATAACTATACAAATCTAGCCTTGTAGTCAATTCTACTTCTCAAATAGCCGTGCGACAACCTCACGACGAGGTACAAACAGAATATATAAGTCCCATGGTCCTAAACTATGGAAGAAGCAGAGAAGAAATGGTCGAAAAAGACCATGAACAGGTAACCAGTAGCGTAATCGTTTAGTATTAGGAAGTAAAATGTATGTTGTTAACCTTTTCTTTGTAAAATGTAATAAAATTTTACGTAAAAAATTTCGCCTCGGAGAATCGAGACTGTTCAAGTGTAATTGGAACGCTGTGACCGCAGACCTCGAAATGACACGCCATGAAATTTCAAATCGATCTATTTCGGAAATAATTTCCGGGAAATCTCCATTAAACTTAGAAAATAAGTTATGGGAGAGATTGTTTACGTAAAATTAAGCAGGTACATGCTTCAATAACTTTTATAGCTATAATGGAAGTGTATGAAAATTGGAAAAGAAAATTGAATATTTATAAATTTATATACTGTATAATTGTAAATAAAGAATTTTAATACTAATTTTATCAATACAAGATAGGAGTTAACTACCGTTATAAAAATATTGTAAACGCGTATCTATATCTATAGACGCGTAATTATAATTATAGATTTTGTTAATGCTATAACTTGCTGACTATAATGAATATTGTAAAAGTAACAATTGGAAAAACTTGAGATTCTGGTATAGATGGGTTTCTACCCATAAACAATAATAAATCTTAATTGCCTCCTAAGTAATAAAAGAATCAAATACTGCGACTAAAAACACAAACTGGCGCATGACCTTGAACCTTAACTGAATTCTGTTCGACTAGAATTTACGGCCCGGCTGTGTTGAGTTGCCGGATAAAAATAGATTCAAGGTTACGTTTAGATTACTATGGAAAAGCCACTATTAAGGACGAAATAAATTGGTAGTCGCTTGTAAATAACATCTTGTTAGGATTAAGCATTTATATATTTAAGTTGAAATGTTAAGTATAATATTATAGTGTTTTCACGTAATAATGTTCGTCCGAAAGGTAAATATCGAATGAAACGTTTTCTGCGGCTCCAAATAGTTTTATTAAAACTTAGTAAAATTCTATTGGCCTAAAAAGGCCAAGAGTGGTGGAAAGGACTAGTACGTGGGTGTCAACCTTTCGTTTTGACATTTTAAGTTTAAAGACTGCCATTCCCTTATTTAGTACCCGAATACTTATTCCGATACCTCGATGGAAAGCTAGAAACTTTCCCCTTCGTTCGAACACGAAAAATCATATAAAATCAACTATTTTGCTTACGTCACCGCTACGGCGTATTTAAGGGACATGTTCTAGAGGGTGCTTAAAACACCCCTATTAAGTCTTAGTTTTGCGGAAATAAAGTAGAGTAAATTTAACCCGATTTAATTAGAAGATATCTCTATTAGAAAGTTACCAGGAACGGGAGATATACGTAAATTTATCCCGTGAGAGAAAGATATACATCTGCTATCCCTTACGGACTGTTTCCTGTTAAACCTCCATCCCGAGGGTATAAAAGGTGACATCCTTTTTCCGTAAAATCATTAGTTTCTACACTTCTCACCGGCGATCTTCAGTAAGCAGCAGACCTCTCTGCGAGCTTGTGGGACACGGTTCTCAGTACATTCGCGATTCATACGTACCAGTAAGTCCCCTTCGACGGGCAAAACGTAGCGCGAATAACTCGTATCTGTCGGTAGTGACGTCGGCCGCCAAAACGTAGCACGAATACTACGTATCTGTCGATAGTGACGCGCCGCGGATTAATTTTATTTTTCATTACTCATCATACGAGGTGACGTAATCGAGATAAATTACGCGATCGAATTTGTTTTATAAAAACAAATTAATAAACTCAGTCTATAATAATAAATTTTACAAATCTTTTCGGGATTATAAAATAAATTTTTGAAACTATATTAAGTAAACATAATTATAAAATAAATTTTTGAAACTTTATTAAGTAAACATAATTATAAAATAAATTTTAGTAAACAAATTCATAAACATAAAAACAAATTTTAGTAAATAAATTTGTAAACATTAAGCAAACCTTTTGTAAACAAGTCTGTAAACACAAATAAATATTTGTAAATACACTGTGAACATAAATAAACTTTATAAACAACAATAAAATAATTCTATTCTTTCATAAACCTAATACTGTGTGACCAAAGAATAATTTATATTTTCTTTCTTATGGGAAAATATTTCATGAATATCCAAAGAATATCTGCGTATACATTCTCTGAATTAGGTGTGACTTTTTCGGGAATTTGTGAAAGATTTCACAGAGATCCTATAGTGAACAAATAAATAGTTTGCTGATACTTTAATGAGATTTAATTACGGGAACAATGACAGTTAATCTTATTGTGTGACCGTGAACTCTAGTACCTGAATAAATTCGGCACCACACCAGCTGAGAGTTTTATTCGGGAATTCAAAAGTTGTGATACTACAAAGGAGATCCACCTCTCCTAATTCATCACTAGTCTCCTCAGTGACGGCCCGGTAGCATTATTGAGCTAGCCGTGAGCCGGGTCATGTCACAGGCTCAGATCCAATCCAACGAAAGCTCACCGAAAACCATAGTATTTGTATTTATTCGGACTCCAAAAGCTCAATCCAAGCAATTGGAGATCCCTTGTCTACTAATTCGATTGTCTTTTCTATTCACAGCGAGTCCGCAATACTGAGACGGCGCCACCCCGAGGTGCACTTCAAGTGGATAAGGGGACACACCGGGATAGAAGGAAATGAAAGAGCTGACTAATTGGCTCGTCATGGTGCCTCTGAACCCAAGACCGCGATAGCTTATGACAAATTTCCTCTGAGCTACGCGAAAATTACAATTTCAGGTATGGTGAAAAACGAATGGAACTCACGATACATAAACTCATCGACAAGGGAGTTGACCCAAAAGTTTTTACCTTCAATTTTAGCAGCACGAGACGTCAGGGTGCATAAGGGGCTGTGTTTTGAGATGACTCAGATTCTTACAGGTCACGGAGTCATGCGAGCATACCTGCACCGGTTTAAAATAACATCTGATGGAAAGTGTCCATGCGACGACGGAAGCGACCAGGACGTCCTACATTTACTCCTAGATTGTCAAATCTTTAGCAAGGAGCGGCACAACCTGAACTTTTTATTACAGATGGCAGATGCGGACATTCGAGACCTTTCGGGGACCTTGGCAAACGAGGCCGAAAGAGATGCACTTTTTAATTTCTGTATTGATGTAATAAAAAGAATAAATGGTGACATGTAAATATGATTCATGCCTTTCAGATCCAGTGACTGCAATCATATAAGATAGGATAAGTATATGCTCAGAATATCAGTCCTATGCGACATTTCTTTTACCACGGGAAAAAACTCGACTACAAATCGCAGTCCTCAGTTCCCAATGAACACGACAAAATATTCATCAGAATCACCTCCGCCTTGCTCTACTAAGAATTTTCCAGGGTTTTTGCAAGGCGGTTTCATAGGCCCTGGCCGAATTCAAATTAGCAATACCCGATGCGGGTAGAAGAACAGTTTTCAATAAGGCATATTCTCTCAGCCGGCACAATTTTCAAGTGACTAGCATCAAGTAGAGTAGTTTGCGTGCCAAAGTCCTTAAGAAACCTCGATAGTAGATGCGAGGTATCCATAAAGGCATCTAGGAAAAAAAAAGCAAAATCACGCTCCTCGAAGCGTCGTCGATAGACGGGCGAGAAGCCATTATTTAAGAACAGTGAACTCTTTGCTTAGTTATTGCGTGTCCGATATTTATTATAAGCCCTGAGAAATTTAATAATATTTTTATTGCTTTGTTATGAGAGACGCTGATAATAATAATTATTTTGTGCTCCTTGAGCCCCTTATTACATAGGTGAAGGGTAATGCGCGGGTGGGAGGGGGCCTACTCAGTAGTGAGCGCACCGAACGCTTCTTTGGTGGGCTTTATGCCTAACGTTATTTCGAAAAATGTTCCTTATTTTCGCATACTTACCTACCTATTTAGAGCGTTTTTATACGAAGGTTTAAGCACGAGTGTCTTTGTGTCAAAGGTTACTTATGATTATTTAAATTTTATGAAATGCATTGGCGAACTCTAATATGCTTTACTGATTTTTGAAAACGGCGAGTTTTATTAGATAATTGAAAATGTTTGAATTTTATTCATTGTAAAAGATTTTTATATTTGTACTTATTGTCTACGCTTCTAATAGCGATTTAGCCATATAATAGCAATTTTTCAATGATTGTCTATGCTCATAAAGTGTCGCTTAGATGCTTTCAAGACGTAATGAATAAAAAAATCTGACGTTTCTCTGCGGTGTACTCTTGATAAATTAAGACGAAAAATTTCAGATTTCAAAATTTTCAAAGACGGCTCGTTTTTAGAGAATGAAGTTTTACGGAATTTTGTAGAATGAAGAAATATCAGTAGATTCAGTATATTGCCAAAATTATCAAAAAAATATCAGTAGACTTGGCAATTGCGAAATTATAGTACTTTTTACATATTTTTTCCGAAATTCAAAATTATATTATTTTGGGCGTACTATACCTATTTTATATCGTACATAGTACGCGGACCAAAATTATAGTACAAATACTATAATTTTAGTACGGTTGGCAACACTGCCAGTAGGTATAAACATAAATGCAGCGGCCACTGTATTCCCAGTATTATTGTGTCAAGTGTCACCATCTGTTTGTCACCAGGTGAAACAATACAATGTTTTATTTTAAAGGGCATATATATAATTTTCATCATTCTATCATAACTTATGTTAATTTTCTTTAAAATCATTAACTAATTAATGGATGAAAACCGTGCAAAAATTAAAGGGGTTTCGTAAACGATCCAATCATAAACTTCTGGGTCTTTTGGAAAAAAAATCATTATTTCATTAACAGATACCTAAATAAAATTAAAGTTGTTGAAAAATCAGATTTATTTACATTGAAGCATTGCTGTCCTAGTCTGCTAACGAGTCAGCATATTTTATTCTAAAATATATAATTATAATGTACATACTTTTATAGTTGATCACATTTTGGTTGAGAATTCAAACCCGAAGCTCGTCAGAAAATGCATGTATTTAATCATGCTGATAATGTGTATGTATTTGATCCATTGCAAAGATCTAATGGATTGGGTGAATCGCTAACAATTTATTCATCGTAATAAATCTGTTAATACTATTTCCACTTTGTGAAGGCGCATACGCTCCGCTGAAGAGTGAACATTGTAATTTATTTTTACATGTTGAAAAATGAACTCCACCTGCATTGCAATAAGGGAGAATAAGTAATTTACGTTCATGTCTTAGATTAGACCTACTCTGCCAATGCGTCTTGTTTTACATTGACATTTTGTATGTGAGGGAGCGTCTTGTTTGACCGGGATGTAGGAAAATGTGAAGAATTTTTTTGTGTTTAAAGTGATGTGCAACCATTTTTAAATTGAGGTTATGTGTGTAATTCGTAGCCTTTTTGATACTATAGTAAATTATTATTTAGGGTTTTGGGGAAAACAAAAATAAACAAGTGTGATTTAATTTTTAAGTTCATTTATTTATTGTATAAAATTAACAATGTTTTGTGTAAATACTTATAATTCTAAATAGGAGTAGGTATCCAGTACCAGTGGCGGAACTATGTTGTTCAAGACCTCGTAGATTCATTCAAGGTACATATTTTTCATATTAGTACCTATAGCTTGTCGAAACATCCGTTGAGGGTAACTTTAAATAAGCATACTATTTTTTGTGCACTATTTATATCGGATATCCACCCTACGCCAATATTGTAAGCTATATACAGTCGATAATCGTCCTCTGTAAAATATAAACAGTTCGTTATCTAAGTCTTGTTTATTGGATTCGCCACCAAGAAGTGTACTACTACATATTTACGGATTTTAAAACATTCAAGTGGTCAAAAAATATATCCCTTAAAATAAAACTACAGGCGGCCTTCGACTTTCGAACGTTCTACTTTCGCACAATTCACTATTTCGTACATTTCTTAAAATTTAGATGTTTGTTAATCCTTTCTATGCCGCAATTAGTTAATTGATAGTAATTAACATAAGAATTAGTGTAATTAGGGCGTCCAAAGACGCTTTGGGCACTTAACCGGTTAATAATGCGAAAACTGTGCGCTTACATGCAGTCACTCCTCTCTCCTCCGTTCCCCGTTATCTTATAAACCCTTATATACCCATAAATAATATAAGCACCTTGTAAAAGGGTGGTTTTCAATTATCTCTTGACAAGTTTATAAAGAAAACAACTGATTGCTAATATGCCTCGTTAACTTTATTATACCGATTGATAAATATAATATATTTTAAAGTACATTTTTTCATGTTTTTTTTTACATCCCTCTACTTTTTACGTTTTTATTAGCTCGTATTCTTGTTTGTCCAGTGGTTGTTTGTCCAGTACAAATCTTGCTATCGATTTTTAACTAACTTCCCGACTAACTAGACATTTGAAACATTTAGAATATATCAGAACACGATGCCAATGCATTCTTTTAATACTTTTAGCCATCTTTAAGCAGATTTGAATTCATTTTCAGTTAATTCTGTTTTGTATGGAAAGTTATTTCAGAAAAATCCGTAAAAAGTAAAAGACTATTATTGGTTGCTAAGGGGGTGGTCCTAGTAACTAAATTATTAATAATATACGTGCCTTACTATGGAAATCAAAATGTAATGTCAAAATGACATTTCAGTATTCTATATTTGTTTGCTTGTTTGTTTTTTATTTACTTCATATCAAGTACAAGTTTGAGCATATTGAGCATAATAATTCAACAGAAAATTTAAAAACATTGTATATAAAAAGTTCTTTTTATCTTGTAATTATTAACATTCAACATTCAAACACATTTTCAGGACCCAATTAGGTGCGAAAGTCGATGGCCGCCTGTAATTCATTTTTTTATGATACATGGATTGGGTAAAGATGTTTGCTGAATTTAAAGAATCGCTACCGGTATGTACCTACTGTTACATTACTTTTGCGATAGTTCTATCGATATAACTAACCAAGCTATTGTTTAATAGTACATGTATTTCGTCAGCTAAACTTGAATGTTTTTCACCATTTGTTTACTAACAATGTTTAGTCCATACCTACCCTACGACTCTGTCCTTAATTAGACATTAGATATATTTTTTATAAAAAGACCAGTCTGTCTTCCGCTTCGTAGGCGAGAGGACTTTTTCTTCGTATGTGCGTCTTGAGAGCTTCAATCAGTTCGCCTTCTGTATTTGAATTCATTTTGTTTTTGGAGAACATCTGAAATATAAAAATTAAAATTTTCAACTTAGATTCAATAACAAATGAAATCTAAAAATATAGTAAACAGTTGTGGTACTTCTTTTTGATCAAAGGTGTCCAATTTGAATACAGATGCGGTGAATATTAATGTTTTTGGCTCTAATGGCAATTATCTTGGGAAATAAATCAACAACACCTATCCTTTTATATGTTTTTTTTATCTAGACACGATTTCGATTTCGATCTCGATGTCAACACCAACACTTCCATCACTGTAAAGGTTCGATGACATTGAGCTACTTTACAAGCTACAAGCCGGAGAATTTACAATCTGCTTGTAAACTCGCCCAGTGTCATCATCGAACTAGCTAACAAGCAGATTGTAAACAATCTACCGATAAAAGTTGAAAGCCAGGCTACTTTACTCGCTACTTGCTAGCATGTAGGCCGATCTGCGTCTGTGCAGTAGAGCGATAGTGGCGGATCTGCCGGTAAAAAAACGAACTACTCAATACGTCCTGTCAAATAGTACCAAAAATAATGTTTTAAAATACATAAAGTACAATATCCTATGTACCCTTTCAATATTGGGGACTTGTGTAAATACCAATGAACTTTTATTTACATTTTTATTTACATTCACCGCAAATTAAATAAACAACATATGGTTTCAACTCACTAGCTTGTTGGCTTCTGAGCGAGTGGAAAGTTTTGTGTGTCATCATCACAATCGCACTAGCTGACTCGACTCGCTTTTAAACTCGTCGACTAGCAAATTGTAAAGAAGCTTAATGTCATCGAGCCTTAACTAGATGACAACTACAGTAAAATTAAATCAACTTGATTTTTAAAGAATGAGTGTGTTGTATCGACACAATATCGTATCTATGAATTGATATAAGTATGGGATACATTTTATACATTATACTATTATATTAATAACAATATACGTTACGAAACAAGAATTTTATTGTTAATATAATATATACCGTAAACCCATCTCCTCCATTGCCAATAAAATGTGTTGTGCCGATCCTGTATATCTCTTCTGGATTTATATCTGAGTAAGTATTGTTAATTCTGTCAGAGAGGATCTTTGCGCTAACAACTCTGTTACCTGGAGGACGTTTTACATCAAAGACCAGCTTAAAACCTGAAACATAATATTATAGTAAGTACACACGCACATTCTTGCTCGATGGTTTTATGCTGATTCCAACATGTCTCAACGTGTGTACCATCTGGCTCGATGTTTTATTGTTCGACATCGAACAAATTGCGCTATCCGAAAAAGATTGAAGGTCTGTAATTCTTGCGCAATCTAATTTGAGTGAGGGAGAGAGGACGCACCGGCAAGGATAGTGTGGCCTCGCTCTTACTCGTGGTCGAAGTCGTGGCGGTGCGACGGTGGCCTCACAGCGTCTTGTATCGAGTTGCTCGACTATGTGGACGCAACGACGAGCATGCTTCCAAGTCAACATGATCGATCGAGCAAAACCATCAAGCAAGAACGTGCGTGGGTACTAGGCTTTACAATAGCCTTACCGTTAAATCTTGGCTATGGACGTCATAATGTGGGGAAATATGGAGCCCCTCGCACTTTCAGGTATAAATCTACGCCACCAATCCCCACTATTTTATAGTATGTAACACTGCATACAGTGCTATAAAATCATAGCCAAGATAATATGATGGTTCTAGTATAGTAGGTATAACCCCACGATGGCCGTGCGACTTAAGCGTCGGACTATAGCGTCGTCGGTCCCATGTTCGAATCCTGGGTTTGGCAAGCACACATATTGTTTTTCAATTTGTGTATGAGTCAGAGTATGGACCTAATAGGTTGAGCAAGTGGCTGACATCCATTTCTTGTAAAAACAAAATCTGTCAATACAAACCACCACTCTGTGGAGGCTCATATGATCCTGTAAGGATCGAACATGGTCGAAGAAGAAAAAGAAGATGGTATAACTAAAGAATTTAGATTATATAATAAGCAGTTCGATTTTAGAATCAATCGATTTTACGTGTGGTTGTATATTGGTAACAAGTTCATTATTTTATTCTTCTATTGGCAGCCCTGAAAACAAAATGGTATCTCTTGTTATGGTTTGAAGTAGGTATTTTGTTTTGTTACATTGTTTACATAACTTACGTACGCATTTCTCAGTGTATTGGTTTTGGCTGTCTAGATAAAATTAATATCGGAGTATCTTTCCACGGGTATTTATAGCTAAATTTTATATTCAATTCCTACGAATATATTAAGTATTCATTGCTTAGATGGTGACGGGTGGAGGTAGGGTGTATAAATTCGACATAAATGGTGAATATTGTATTCATTGAACTACTTATAAAAAATTTGAAGATGGTGTTGGTTAGTTTTTAAAATTCAATTAAAATTTACATATACCAAATCATCTAGAGGTAGGCTCTTTGCCATTTGCATTAAAAATAATGTGCACTTTGTCAGTCATACTTATTTGTTTTCATTGATTTAAGAATACAAATTGCTGATGATTTTAAAAATTCGATTAATCCCTGCTCAACCAAACCATAATAGTTAAAATATATGATTCAATGGCACAATATCAGATATTTTATGGATACAAAGAATAATATTTTTTATGGTTTAGTATAGGCAGTCTTTAACTGAATTTTAAAAACTAACCAATATCACCTGTTGTATTTTCAGTTCAAAGAAAACAAATAAGTATGACTGACAAAGCTTAGTTTGCTCTATTTATGCCAGATCTCCAGAGCTCACCTTTACTGTTAGTTTGGTCCAGGCATGTTGATTTGAATTTTCAAAACTAACCGATTCTATCTGCGATTTGTATTTGTAGTTCAATGCTTACCTCCACCCTTTGTCACTGATATCTGCACATATTATGATCATGTATGTAATTAACTAATTAGGTGAGTCAAATTATCATGCAGCGTGTGAAAAAAATAGGTTAATAATTGATTTCTGCTCAGAAATATTTTAGGCTGTTCAGCAATTAAAACAAATATGGCCAAACCTACCTGATACTTGCAATAGACAAGAGCTCCTAAATAATACCGCATCACTCGGTGACTGCTGCACAGAGTATTCAAAGGCATCCAAAATAATTTGTCCTTTTATATCAAACGATTCGATTTCCTCGAAGAATGGCTGGGCCTCAACTATATCTGCATATGTCACATCTATAAAATTAAGAATACACATTTAGAACCATAATAACTATATAGCCAAGTTGTTACGTTTGCCCTAATCCCTTGGGATTAATGAAGAAGTTGAATGACTACCTCAAAAACACGCCTTATATATAAGGAATGTAATTCAGGTAGTCATTTAATTTTTTCATTCAAAATTCCACTGACTATTATTTAAATGTATGCTCCAGCAGGTCTATTCCAACATAATACCCTGTTTATACGTACATGGATTTACTGCTGACAGTACGTATTATCGCGGCCATAACAAGAAAATGTACGTGTAAACATGTATTATCCTGCAGTTGCAAGATTGCATGCATGAATCAAAAAAGTTCGTAATCTTCTGAATTTTCATGCGACGGTGTGGCGACATGCCGGCAAAAAAACGAACTATGAACGAATTTTGAGATTAACCGATTTTCACTACCTGTCAAATAGTATCATAAAATGACAACATCGCGCCTCACTCACTCTTGAAGAATGAGATTGGAGAGACAGTCAGCACTTTTAGGTGTAAACAGTTATTGTCACGATAGTTTAAAATATGCACTATTGCTGTCAGTAAATCCATGCACGATAAAAATGCTATGGTGTATTTTATGCGTTTGGTATGAAATAACACTTTTGTAAGTCAATTTGATAATTACTCAAGCTTTCATTTTAGCGTGACGTTAGTGATAACGCATTGCACAAGCACGCCATTGCATTGAACAAATTTGGGCAAAATACCGTTTTGCACACAGAATTGAGGTAATCTCGGATCTTGGAAATATAATGAATTGGTGTTATTGGGTGTATGGAGTTAGTTGGAATAGATCTCCAGGACCATCAAGGTCTAATCCCATGACTGCTGTATTTAAAAAATGTACAAGTAATTGTACATTCGTCCAAGTGCACAAGTAAATTTTATTATTCCCACGACTGGTGTATTCGGGAAATACTCGTGCTCAAGTCATGAAATTATTCACCGTCCTTTGACTCGTCGGTCAGCAAAAGAAACAAATAATCTTACTTCCAACGTCAATATTTGTTCTTATTCCACCCTTGGACATGACGGCTGTGTTGTAAAAAGTCCTTCCATTCTCTATCGAAACATCATCCAACTATCTAAAACAATAATTTTGTCATAGTATATTATTACAATTTTAATTCTGACATCTATACTATAAAATACAAAGTTTGTCCGTAATTTAAATGCTCCAAAACTGTACCTGAGCCTTGAAATTTTTACCGAAGATTCCTTGGCTAAAAATAAGATCAACACGCATTTTGAAATATTTGTGTTGTTTAATTCATAAGATATGAATATTAATTGAAATTGTCCATACATTATCAAAAAATTAATTTATAGACCCAAATATCTACAGTCCTACAAACTTATCTAAAGAATGGTCTAAAATGGAACTACGAATAACCATATGGACGCTATTTTGAAAACGTCATTCAAATGTCAGATTCAGTCTAGCTGTGAGTCTTGATTGGGTAGTTTTCGACGGTGGCTCCCCCATCCATTCTTTAGATAAGTTTGTAGGTCTGTACTTCATTTTATATTCCTTTAATAATTAGGTAACCATGGTAATGGAACAACAAAATTATCTGAAGACATTATTTGACATCAAATATTATATTATATCAATTCGTATTCAAAATTCACCAATAGTATTTATAATTATACAATTAAGTTATGCTGGATGACGATATTCTCAAAATTGCAACAATCTATATTATTCTAAGAACAAAGAAACTGAAAAAAGCAAGAATTTCCCTACAATTTTAAAGGGAAAATATTTTATCTCACAATGAAGATGGGTGTCTTTCCGGAAACGTGGAAGATGCCAAAGGTTCGAGTTCATAAGAGTGATACCTACACAGCAGTGGTGAGTGGTGAGTGGTGGAGGTAGGTTATTATGATTCGACGTAAATAGTGAACACTAAATTATTTTGTTACCCATACTTATTTGTTCTCATTGAACTAAGAATACAATTTGCATATGATGCCGGTTTATTTTTAAAATTCAATCAAACCCTGCCTAAACCAAACCATAATAGTTTTGGTATACTTTGGGTGATCTGACAAAATTATGCACACTTTTACAGTCATACTTATTTGTTTTCGTTGAATTATGAATAGGTACCATATTATTACAGATGATGCTGGTTAGTCATTTACAACAAATAAACATCATGGATTTAGAGCATGCTGATCAACAGAAACTTACTTACATTCGAACATTGGTTTAAAATATGTGAACTCCCTATAAACATTCAATTTGATCTATCTCTCAATTACCAGATATCTTTTCTTATGTTAATTAGTAGTATTATCGTTTTTTCTTGCACCCACGAAAATGAGAGTTAACATCTTTTGGAACTATACGATGCAATAATTGCATGAGGCTTAGGATCACAGGGACCTATCTACAATAACACAGTTTTGAGATAAATGCAAATAAAGATTTTGATAATATGAAATTTATTAGTTAATAAATATAGCACACTTTGCTCAACTATACCTTGTAAACGGATATATATATACGACATAGAGTCTTTGTGTCACAAATTAATATGATTACAGCAATATCGAAACAGGGGCTAACTCAAAACAATCCATTTTACCACGTTTTTATTAGCTCGTATTCTTGTTTGTCCGGTACAGATTTTTTCTTGTGCAGTACAAATTTTTTCTTGTTTGTCCAAGATTTTTAACTAACTTCCCGACTAGCTAGACATTTGAAACTTTTAGAATATATCAGAACACGACGACAATGCATTCTTTTAATACTCTTGGCCATCTTTAAGCAGAATTGAATTCATTTTCAGTTAATTCTGTTTTGTATGTTTCGGAAATAATTCGTTAAAAGTAATAATTACTACTCACTATTATTGGTTACTAAGTGGGTCTTAGCAACTAAATTATTAATATATACGTGCGTTACTATGGAAATCAATATGAAATATCAAAATGACATTTCTGTATTCTATAATATTTATTCAGTATTTCTATCAAGTACAATAAAAAGTTTATATTAATACATAGGATTGTCAAGTTTATATGATTCAACAGAAAATTTAAAAACGTGGTATATAAAAAGATCTTTTTATCTTGTCGGTAATTATTAATTGTAGTTAGGCCTCTGTGATCCTTACAATTTATTATTATAATTGTATGGAATGTCTGGTCCATTGAATAACTTAATTATTATACTTACACCGTATACAATGCTGTCCATAATTAAATTTCCCAAATTGCATTCTTTATATTCACATGCAGTCTTATTTAAAAAGATATCATTGTATCCTATAACCACTCCGCCAATTCTGTTGGTCTCTTCTTGAAATGGCTCCATTAGCTGCAAGATATTGGGATCTGCGAAAGAAATTATTGTATGTCAGATTTTTTTATATATTAAGTAAATTAGATGTTACTTGAAAATGCGCCAGCGGAGCCCATATCGTCTCTGTTCTGGCAGAACACACTAACTGGAGAATACTAGTTTTGAGTAATTTGACTTTGAAGTTGTTAAAATGTTTGAAATAATGGTCTATCATGTGAGTTTATTAAGTAATCGTAAAAAGGATGACTTTAAAATAAAGACTGTTTATTTATTAAGAAGGTTTCCAGACGGTAAAGTTTGAAATAAGGAACATTTTGGTACTAACTCAATATGTCATTTTTTCTAATTAGTGTTTTCTGTCAGAACAGTGACGATATTTTTGGTTTCATTTTTTTTAATCGATTGAAGAGAAATTAGATATTAAAAAAATCTTGTCAATCAAAAAATGTATGTTCTGTCTACTTTTTTTAGGAGACATACATTACATCTGACAACCTATTTATATTGTTTACGTTTTATGACAAGAACAGGGCATGAAATTGACTGCAACGGACCGAAATCTAGCTCCAGTTCATGAAATCCTCCACACTAGCGATCCTAAAAATTAAAAATTAAAAATTTGCTTACTGATTCATGAATTATTAAAAAAATAAATAAACTCGTCGTACGCATGATACCACATTTCGAAAACTCTCTTTTCTACAAGAAATAATGGGGTTTTGTGTTCTTTTGTTACAAAGATTCTTTATGCGATTTATATTTCTAATCAATTATGGAAATAGATTTTATGGGACATTTCCCATATAAACAAAATCTACTACCTAACCTAACCTAACCTAACCTAACCTAACCTAACCTAACCAAAGCATTACATATCCCAGTAATACTAATAATAATAATTGGTGATCGATATAAATATATAGGGGAGGGGGATGCATATTAATTAATAACATTTGATGACAGTTTCGTACTATTCCATCAGATTTGAGGTAAGCGTCAAGGGTTTCGCTTTCCAACATCTTCGGGGTCTGGATATATTATCAAATAACTATTGGAATGATCAAGGGTAATACATTATTTATGAGTAGACAGCAGTGATGTCCCGTGTGGATAGGCCGACCATACTCTGTTTATAGGTGGCAGATAAAGTCAGTGCTTGAAATGGAATATTTTATGAACCGGAGCGCTCGATAATTTTCCGAAAATGTTTTTCTAATTTTATGTATCGCCGTCTTACTATGCAAACCTTCTATGTCTGTTTTATGAAAATGTTCAGGATAGAGTTAAAATGTAGTAATTATTACATTTCTTTTATAAATAAAATAAATCGGTGTGTGTACTTATTTACGCGCGTTAGAAGTTATACTTCTTTGGCGTAACAAAATAAAATAACCGCACACCGCGTTAGTCAAAATTCACATCAATCAAAAATATTAAACAGTTAGAAAATAGTTTTCACATAAAGCAAATATGTAATACCAAACAAAAGTAACGTACATACCTATCACACTTGAAAATATTAAGCTTAGTTTTGACAGCTAATCACATATAAAAAGGAGTGGGTACGATTCACAACGCGAAAGAATATTTTTCATCAAGCAAAATAATCCATACTCCTTATTCTATGGTCACTATGGTCGGCTATGATCACATCATTGCACGAGACGTCATGTTTCAGATCTGTTAAATATTAAAGTATGATATAAGATAGAATTTACGTTTTAATAGCCCCATATCAATAAAAACTAGAATAAAGGAGGGCCGCTTATTGGAGTGCTACTGGTTTATTTATAGACACTATAACTTATATCACTAAATAAATTATTTAATTTTTCTCGTTGTTTTTATTTTATTTTGGCCAACAATAATAAATTCGTTTCCTAGGCAAAGGAACAATTCTTCGTACATATAATAATAAATTCGCTGCCTAGGCAACGGAACAATTCTAAACTATAATATTATACTGTATAATCGTCACGATTGCAGTATCATACTGTGGCGTAGTGGTAGTGCTTTCAGCTGATAACCGAACAGTCGGTGGTTCGAATCCAATCGAGTGCGATTTTTTTCGTGTGAAAAATAAATTATGTGTTACATGTCACACGCCAAAAATACACTCTGATGTATCTATAGTCTGAGCTCTGATCTGATTTCCCAAACGCGCCTAAAGAAGTATAACTTCAAAAAGTTTTAAATTTATGCTTAAATCAAAAAAGAGTACTTTAAGGGGGGACATGCTCGTCGAAGGTCAAAATTGAGTTTTTATTGTATTTTCAAATCATGATCCTGGACACTCCTTAAACGTTGTAGATAATCTATTTATATAATTTTGAAGCCTTATTATCCTTTATAGTTATTTTAAACATTTGATGACTGCATAAAGTATTTTTGTTACATAAAATAGTATTCTTTTAAACCTCTCGCTCTAATGTTTTAGAATATAGTCATATTTCGGTACATAACTGTGCAGTGGTGTTAAGATTTTTTACGTTTATTAATTTTTAAACGCATTTATGAAACCATTAGTATAATTTATTACGAGATAATTTTTGTAAAATATTCACGATAAAAAATTATATTGATAATCTCTGTGATCCCAAATTTGACAAGAATTAGGCATTTTATTATTCAAAAAATCGGCAAGATTAACACATTTGAAGATGATTCTAAAGATACTTATTATAAGCTATGTCTTTGACCATTCAAGTGTGATAAACATCTTATGAATAATGATTGCTTTATAATAATTATTGACTTAAGAATAAGGTAGTGTTTTTTTGAAATACGCCATTTCTTTTGTCATTCCCTAGTGGTGAAGCTACAACATACAGCCGTAGCCATAAATTGACAAACTATAATTAAAGTAGGGAGTAAAATTATGTTAACGCGCGTGTTTGAACATGTACCTAACCGAATTTTTTTATTTTTTTTTAAACGGTACATGTTCAAACACGCGCGTTAACATAGACAACAATTTGCAGATAGTGTTAGTTAGTTTTTGAAAATCAATTAAAGCTTGCCTAGCCCAAACCATAATTGTTTAGGCGTGCTATGGGCGATTCGATAAAAATAGTGTATAATTTTTCAGAAATATTTATTTGTTTTCATTGAATTAAGAATACATATTACATGTGGTACAGGTGAATTTAATTCCAATAGGTTTGGTATGCTATGCTATGAGTGATCCAACAAAAATAGTACACACGTTTTCAGTCACACTTATTTGTATTTGTTGAATTAAATACATATTACAGATGGTGTATGTTTGTTTTTTTTTTTAAATTCATTGCCATTACCACAATATAATCGTAAAAATATTCTTCTATGTACAAAATATCTAAAATTATGTATGGTTAATGGCATAATTTTAGATATTTTATAAATAAACAAATATTTTTAAACAAGATCCACACATTGTAGTGTTAGTTAAATGAAAACAAAATACGTTTGAGTGACAAAGTTTAGTATGCACCAGGGCTCGAAATGGACCGGAACGCACCGGAGCGCCGTTCCGGTTCATAAAATCCACAAAATTATCGCTCCGTCTCGTGGAAATATTAATTTGACTGTCTGAGCTACATATTTAATACAATAAAAAAATAACACACTTATTTTTATAAATCACATTTACAATTAATGTAGTTATAGCATTGTATAGTTGATATTTTCGTAAAATTATCGAGCGCTCCGGATCGTAAAATTTTCCATTTCGAGCGCTGGTGTGCACTATTTATGTCAGATCTTAACAGCCTACCTAATCCCTTCGCCACTGTCCTGTAGTTTTATACCCAATAATATTATTGCGATCATCATCATCATCAGGGGCGCGGTAACCCGGTGCGTAGGTGAGCACTGGCTTTACACATTGTCTCAAGTATTTCAAGTTTCAAATGTGACACTTGTAAATATTATTGGGATACCTATAAATAATTACTATACTGTGAATTAATTATTAGTTACCTTGTACAATGCTGTTCTCAAGATATATTGGCAAACCTTCCCACGAAAGAATCTTTCCTTCGTTGTCGAACCAAACTGTCAGATTTCCAAGATACCTGCTGAAGCATGATGCTTGGACGACCAATACCTGAAAGTATACACATTTTGTACTTCTCTAACACAGGGCTCGAAATGGACTGGAGCGCACCGGAGCGCCATTCCTGTTCGTGAAATCGGTAAAATTATCGCTCCGTTCGTATTTTTTTTTGACCGTCTGAGGCCATATAGAATATCTAACACATTTATTTTTATGAAATACACAACAAATTTGATAACTATGTAAAAATCTTCAGAAAACTGTCGAGCGCTCTGGTTCGTAAACTTTTCCATATCGAGCGCTGCTCTAACATTAATCTTATCACTGCCAGCCAATTTTTACTAGGTGGAGACTTGTAGGCCAGCTATTTTTGGAATAAAATAAATCCCTTAAAAATATGAAATAGAAACAGAATGATAAATAGCAAGTGATGGAAAATACTTCGAAAATGATGCAGATAGGTTTTCTACTGTCTTATGCTCTTCTGACAAAACTTGAATGAGAAAGCGTCTACTCGTAGGAAACAATCGAGTTTTGACTTTTTACCACGTTTTTATTAGCTCGTATTCTTGTTTGTCCGGTACAGATTTTTTCTTGTGCAGTACAATTTTTTTAACTAACTTCCCGACTAGCTAGACATTTGAAACTTTTAGAATATATCAGACCACGACGGGAATGCATTTTTTAATACTTTTGGCCATCTTTAAGCAGAATTGAATTCATTTGTATGTTTCCGAAAAAAATCGTTAAAAGTAATATTCACTACTCACTATTATTGGTTGCTAAGTGGGTCCTAGCAACTAAATTATTAATATATACGTGCGTTACTATGTAAAACAATATGAAATGTCAAAATGACATTTCAGTTTTCTATATTTATTCAGTATTTTTATAAAGTACAAAAAAAAGTACTTATTTATTAATACATAGAATTGTCAAGTTTATAATATGATTCAACAGAAAATTTAAAAACGTGGTAAGTATAATATGAAAAGTTCTTTTATCTTGTAATTTTTTTTTTTTTTTTTAGTACACAATAATTGTCAGCGACAAATTTCAATTAGCTGCCTAATTGTAATGATATTTTCTTTCTTCGGAATTATATCACATTTATATCTTATTAATCTGGTCTGTGTTCAGGACATTGGGGTTTTGAGATACTCAACGAAATTTGGCCAGATGCAGTGAACGAGTATGAAGATAAGATGTTGGTTTATATTTACCATATTTCCGGACATCTGTTCAACGACGATTGGATACTTGTCAGGGGCATATTCCCCATTTGGTGTTGGACCATTATAGAGCAAAGTGTGACTGTGGGCCCCCACTACAATGTCTATGAGACGTCCACCATGTTTTGCTATTTTCCTAAAAAAATGTTTTGTTATATTGATTGATCCTATATTAAGATAATTAATAGAAACAGATAATAAATAGAATACCGATAGGCTATATACAATGCGCCGTATATTGATGCAGGGTTTTGAATGTGTGAGTCTCCTACGAAAATGAAGCACGCATTATGCACGTGCAATAATAGTGTGTGTAATATTTATTAGGACCGTTAGTGTTAGTTTGTGTCGTCCGCGCTGTCTTGTCTTTCAAACATGCCTCATCGGAATGTTAAAGCAAAAAATGGATGCGCCGGATAGTTGCACCAATTTATGAGTGCCACGGGTCTAAGAATGCCGAGAGGAGTGTGTCCAACCCACATAACAGATAATAAATAGAATACCGGTAGGCTATATACAATACGCCGCATATTGATGCAGGGTTTTGAATGTGTGAGTCTCCTACGAAAATGAAGCACGCATTATGCATGTGCAATAGTGTGTGTAATACACCAACATTAAATGACAGTGAGCAGTTTTCAGTATTCGACATAAAACATATTCTTGACACGTGTGTAAGTTTAACACGGATTCTTCCTTACTCGAGTCGGTATGTATTTCAGTTCCCATTATTTATGAGTTCTCTGGCCGTCCATATCTATTGATATGCAGTGGCGCACCCAGGATTTAATATTGGGGGGGGGGGTCCAAGGAGGAGAATGTAAATTAGTCCCATAGACTCTTTTTCTTCTTCACAGCCTAATTTCTCGTTTATCGGTCTTTTGTCTATTGCACTCAGTGTACCTATACCATGGTCCCCACATCCTGAAACGGGCCCTCAGACTAGGATATTTGGCGGGCCCCCTACCTACCGCTGAGATTAAATGCAGTGTGAAACACTACATTAACGTTTTTCAAATTGTGTTTTAGTTAAAATTAAGGGTACTTATACAGTGAATTATTGGCGATTTTTAATATGTCTACTTTTACAATGGAGCTGTCGAGTATCGGCACATAATAATCAAAAAATATATTGCAGAATTATATAAGTAATTGAAAATGTTCATGGCCATGAAGTGAAATAGCGCCGCAGGCGACTTTTTTACTATTAATGCTAATTTATGATGTGTGTTTATCTCACTTATCTGGTCAACCCGACACGCCGGGTACCCCACAGCCCGGGCCCCCAGGCTAGAGCCCTGTGAGCCCTCCCCAGCCATGACCTACACCACTCCGGAATTCGGGTGGACACCGAGAATTTTTTGACAGTTCCCTTAGCTTACAAATCATTTTTTTGCCGTGTTTTATTGGCTTTCGATGTCAATGTTTAAAATCATTCTGATAATTTTCATGTTTGGGGGATGCCAGGGCCCCTTGCCCCCCTGGGTGCGCCACTGGTGTACACCACTCCGGAATTCGGGTGGACACCGAGAATATTTTGACATTTCCATTAGAGATTGAGTTTCTAAAAAAACCCGACATAAGTCTTTCGAAATTTTTGTGTTAGAAATTAAAATCTAAGAAATTTTTCAAAAGAGGGTGCTGGAGAATTTCAAATCATTTTTTTGCCGTGTTTTTATTTGTCTAATCTATTGGCTTTCAATTTCAATGTTTTTGGAAGGGCCCAAGGCCCCTTGCCCCCCCCCTGGGTGCGCCACTGTTGATATGTATCCACAACTCCCCTTTTTTATGATGTCTTGGTATTCCACCGACAGTAAAAGGTAATTTGTCTAATTCTACAATATTATCTAATAAAAACTGTATACAGCAGCGCATAAAATGGAAAAGTTTACGAACTGTTTTCTGAAGTTATTAACATAGTTATCAAATTTTATGTGTATTTTATAAAAATAAGTGTGCTAGATTTTCTATTATATGGCCTATCTAGCTCAGACTGTCAAATTATTTTTTCTATGAGACGGAGCGATAATTTTACCCATTTCAGGAACAGGAACGGCACTCCGGAGCCCTGGTATACAGTTAGAAAGATTTGTGGTTGATGCTACGTGGAAAATTTCCATTTACGTAAAATTGCAACTCACAGAAGGCTTTATCTGAGAGAAAAATAGTTTTTAGTACTTTACCAGTGGCAAAGAAATGGCCGACTAATAGTCAGGCCGTGACATGAAACTGTAAACTTCAATGCAATAACTAGCACCACAGTTATTGCTAATACTTTGATGTCGTCATTCTATATTTACATGTTCTTTTTTTACTATGTTTATAATTACAATTGTGATGATTGTTTTATGTGTTTATTCAGTGATGTACGTGGCACCCCCATATTATGCTGATTGATTTCGAGTTCTTCGCTATCAAGAGGCCGGAAGCGGCTCTTGTAGTCCAGTACGTAAAGCACTGACCTTTCGCCCGGGGGCTCCGGCTTTGATTGTTTCACTTCTACTACTACACTATTGATTCACTAATGTTAATTTTTTGAACTTGAATTTGTTTCTAGCATGGATATTTATATATTATATACACATAATCCGTTGTCAATTTGAAATACCTACATTATCGACTTACCAACTTTTGGCAGCAACTAGGGATTGCAATACTGAATGAATATATCAATACCGGTATTTATTATTGAATACCGGTATTCGTCAAAACATATTATTGAAAAAAAGAAGTAGGTACCTATCGATAAATATAGGTAACTATTAAAATCTATTTCAAACACTATTTTATGGCAACCTAAAGTACCCACGTACATTTATTATGTTGACTTTATAAATATGTATTGATCATAATATTTTCGAACTGATCATTTTTACAGTCCGGAAACAGTAAAAAATTTAACGTCTGTTGGATTTACATACTACCAACGTTAGTTCAACAGTAAGTTATAGATTAATAATTGAAAATGTTTCCCACGAATATTTTCTTTTTCAAAATATGCGACAATTCTATAACTATATTTGAGGGATTTTGTTTTAATTTTATTTAACTTTTCTTGATTTAAAAGTCAATATATTTGCATTTCGGCAGCATAAAAATTATACACTAAATTTAATATAAGTAATGAAAATAACATTAAATTCATTTTCGAAAAACATAAACGTGTAAGCTTTT
Organism: Rhyacophila brunnea; assembly: GCF_057557595.1. Classification (NCBI taxonomy): domain Eukaryota; kingdom Metazoa; phylum Arthropoda; class Insecta; order Trichoptera; family Rhyacophilidae; genus Rhyacophila; species Rhyacophila brunnea. Next base: position 11,258,328 of record NW_028232893.1, on the reverse strand, counting down.
TTAATAACGAAAATACCGGTATTTTGGATTTTTGAAACCGGTATTTCGGTATCGATAAATAATTGAATACCGGTTTTTAAATACCGGTATTGCAATCCCTAGCAGCAACCTCACAATGTATGTATATAGATCGAAGAGATATATAAATACGTGATAAAGAGATTCCTATGACAGTAAAAATTGGAATCGACTTCGAGAGAAATCAATTAGTAGCAATAAGTCTATCCACGTTGATGCCATAACTCATAATACCTATTATGTAATTGGGTAATTTATTTCTCACCTGTCAACTGCCAGTCCGCAATGAGAAAGGACAATAATAATATCAACACCTTGTTCCGAAAGTAGTTTTGCTTCTCGTTTTACGGCTATTATTTCATCAGTATATGTTAGTTTTTCAGTCTTAGAGATTGTCTGAAACAATAATTTTGATAATATACATAACGGGCAGTGCTTTAAGGCGATACCTCTACCTACCAGATGCACCTAGCGGAAGAATACGAAGCTTGCAATTTGAGATTAATATGTGTATATGTATCTGAAACCATTAAAAAGAAAAATATTTTTTATTTTAACTCAAAGATAAACTATTAATAGTATTGTACTATATTAAAATGTTATAACATGTGAATTTGTCAAAGGATCCCATCTTATTATTACATATATGTTATGGTCATATTTATTATTAAAATTTAGTTTATTAAGTTTTCTATGTTGTACCTATGTGTATAACTTGAAATCCTTTTTATTTATATCAAATTGAGCTTCAATATTGGCACCATACCTAAATAATATTCCATATTAATAAAAAGGATTTCAAGTTATATACCGATATATTTATTCAAAATAATTTGATTTACATATAAAATCTATTTTTATTAAAATAGTGACCAGTTTGGTAGGTATGAACTATGAAGTGTTTGTGAGAGTAAACACATGACCCTCCATCTTCTATTTCTTCCACATAAAAGATTCATGGCCTCTACAAGGCTTACAGGCGTTTAGCCTAGGGGCCCGGGCTCAGGAGAGGCCCCACGTGGCGAGTCAACCAGCTAACTGAGATAAACACACATCACAAATGTGTAAATTTTAAAGTATGTGGTTTTCGAAACAATTTTTATTCTGTGTCGATACTCAACAACTCCAGAATTTAAATGGATGCATTAAAAATAAAAAAAATCGCTAAAATACAACTTATTTTACCGCGTACACCATTTTTAGAGAATGTTATTGAAGAGCATCACACTGCCTTTACCCTTAGCGATAGGTAGGGGCATGGCCCCCATATCCTGAAGCGGGCCCCCAGGCTAGGATCTTTGGCGGCCCCCCTACCTATCGCTAAGGATAAAGGCTCTACAGTGGCATTTTCCAAATAGTGTACGTGGTAAAAGTAATGTGTATATTTTAGTACATTCATTTGAGGAGTTGTCAAGCACATCATTTTAAATAATAGGAACATTATTGAAGGAAGCGACTTTTTTTTACTATTAGAACAGATTTGTGATGTGTGTTTATCTCACTTATCTGGTCGACTCGCCACGCCGGGCTCCTTCCAAGGCCGGGCCCCTTAGGCTAGAGCCCTGTCAGCCCCCCCCCCCCTTGTGGGGGCCATGGGTAGGGGAGCCCGCCAAAGATCCTAATCTGAGGGCCCCCTTCAAGATGTGGAGGCCACAAGAAGAGTATTATATTTAGCTCAAATTTTAGTAAGTAGGTATATCTTTCTTTTATTGTTTAGTTATATCATGTGGTTATTACCAAAACACAAAAAACTATTTTCTTTGTTGTACTGAGAAGCATTCAATATCTACAAATAATTAAAGGAAAAATTTGTATAATAAAATGATATATCAATTTGAATACATAATTAGTAGGCCTTTTCAAGGGATCCTACAAAATCAAATTTGTCTTCAGGTGGCCATTAGATATAATTAGCATGTTATTTAAATGTGGTAATTAAATATTCATTAAAAGGTCCGCAGTGAATGTGTGAAACTAAATGGTAGTCCAGTAAATAAATTAACCACTTCTTACATTGGTTGTCTGCAGAATTACTCCGATGATTCCAATTTTCCTGTTGTTCTTTTCAATAATGACACTCTTTTTGTAAGTTCCTTGGATAGATGGCTCAAGTGAGTCGTCCATATTGGCGACGACCATCGGAGCATTTAGTGCCTCGATATATGGCACAACGCCTTCAACTTTGCTGTCGAATTCGTGATTACCAAGCGTCTGAAATGAACAAAATATTAATAGATATCGTATATGGATGTAAGTATATGGGCCTCCATAAAGCTGTGATCACAGAACAGATTAATAAATATATTTCGATAGGTTATACCTAACGTGACCATTTATTTCCCCCCCCCCCCAAACCGGGACACCTAAAAAAAGGTAGGTACTAATCCATTTTAGTCGCCTCACACTTTCATACAATACAATTATTGACAATGTAGTACTTAATGTATTTCATGTCATATTAAGTTAGGTAGCTATTTTATTTATTTATTTGAAGATTATCGGTAGGTATGTTTGAGTAGGCGCATACAACGCTTGTGTTCCTTCATCAAATATTTCTGTATCTTCACAAGTTTCTTTCTTTTCGAAAACGGGACATTTTGGCGTCCCGAAGCTGTGTTCGGGGACACCGGGACACGCCGCCTGAAAACAGGACTGTCCCGGCGAAAACGGGACGTCTGGTCACATTAGTTATACCCCACTTCACTATACACTACATTTTGACGCAGGGGTTTGAATGTGTGAGTGTCCTACGAAAGTGAACCACACATTATAGACGTGCAAAACCTATGTGTTGCATCCTTCAAATACACCAATATTGAATGAACGTCAGTGCATAAACCGAGAGCAGTTTTCACAATGAAGGGAAAGCATAGAATGACATATTCTTGATACGTGTTTAAGTTTATCCCATATTCTTCCACACTCGAGATAGGTTGCTCGTTACTCCACACCCGTTGGAAATTTCAGTTCCCGTTATTTCTGAGTTCCCTGGTTGTCACTATATTAGCACACTTTTTTACTAGTAGAATATAACTATTTTTAGATAACTGCTTAACCCAGTGATGAGCAACCCGTGGGCTACATGTCTCCCAGAAAGGATATTTTTTTTATAAAAATATATCGACGAAACAATCGACGAAAGAATAAGATTTTATTGTTTTGTAAAATAATCAGTTTGAAAATATTTATAAGTATGCATATAAATGCGTCTAACACAAGTTTTAGTATTTAATTTGGCCCTCGTACAAAATAAATAAAGGTGGTCAACTCATTGGTTCGTTCCTCTGGATTAGACACACTTTGAAAAGAACAATGTGTAATTTATGCCAGTTGAGAGCATCGTACCGGCATCAACGGCTTCAGAAAATGGCACTCTAATTCCAATCTAATTCAACCGCGGAGTTTACTTTAAATACGCCAACTCAAGATATGGCTACACCTCTTATACTTCTATTGTTTGTTAGATATTTGTGTCTTACGTGAACATCAACTGGTAGCATATTAATGAAGTACTGCGTCATATTCCACCCGAAGATGCTGTACCATAGAGTGCCCTGGAAACTATCTCCTCCATCCAGCACCAGAGCGTCCGGTTTCTCCTTCTTCATCTCCATTATTTTGGTGTAGAGGCGAGGAAGTCCTCCGATGCATGGATCCTTCATTGGGACACACATACTGGATGCAGGGCTGGTTTCTTCGATTCTGGAATTAATACGAAATAGGTTGATTAAGTAACTATTTGATTTTTAATCTGCTTGATTACGCAAATATTAATTCGCAATAAGAAAATATTGCATTCATATTCTAATTAAAATGTTTAATGATTTTTTATAAATTAATAAAAAAACAACACATAACTAGTAAAATATTATTGTGTCGATAAATTTGAATGAAAAACACACTGCATTTATTTCTTCAATATTTCGATTGAAATGACTTCTGGCAAACGAAATTTTCAAAAAATATTTAACTTCTATTCTTAGACATAGGGGAAGGTGTTGTACCTGTGGACAATTTTTGGTTTTTCATTTCTAAATCGTCAAATATAACATATTATGCAATGTTTTTGATGTCATCAATATCTGGGCTTATAATTACAAAATAAAAAACATATTTGGTGCAAAGGGTTTTGATTTATTGACAAATAATCGAATACCAGGAACTTGTCCACATGTACAACACTATGTTGTACCTGTGGACAGCATATGTTGTGCCTTTGGACATACAAGACAATATACCACTAGCCATCATTATATTCAATTTTAAAAGTTTTAGGGTCGACATTGAATGAAAATTGATTTTTTAGTCGATCAGGTTTACCTATCATCTAAGGTGAAAACAATTTTGAAAAATGTCAAATCCTACCGACAGAATAATTTTTTTCATCAAATTAAATAAATCTGTGAAAAAAATGTGTAAAATGGACATATTAAAGATGGTTGTAACATCAATAACTAATTATCTAAAAAAATATGCATTTATTAGCTTAAATTCATGTAAATAGCAATAAAATCAATGCATGTTGTACCTTTGGACGCGTCCACAGGTACAACCAGCAATATGTCCAAAGGTACAACAAATCAAAATTTTTTGAGTACTTATATATTTTGACAAAATGCTTTTCCTTAACTTAACAATTAATAATTCACAAATCAAACTACACTTATAAATTGTAATTGTAATGTAATTGATCTCTCAATAATTATCATAAAATAAACAGTAATTATTCAAATAATTACTTACTTTTGATCTAAAAAAACACAAATTCAAAATAATTTAAAATCTGGCAGCTTTCCTGGACTAAAAATTAGATTGAGTGTTGTCAGAGTTATATGTGCGTAAATCCCTTGAACATAGTATGGAAAAAATATGAATACCTACCGAAATAAAGCCCCTGCCCACAGGTACAACACTCTCCACATATATCATAATCATATTTTGTTTTATTCATTAGACGTTTACAATGCTAAAAAGTGTCTCTTAACCTTACGATTTTCTCTCCAATTATCTCTCCAGCGTTAGTGCGCCCACTAAAACGTTTGGCTACTGCGTCATGACCCCACATTAACCCGCACGGATTTCATCCGCAAAAAATTGGGGAGACAGTCGGTTGGTGAGGCTTAGACACAGCAGTTGCCAAACTTTGTTTACCTGACGGCACACTGGGAAAGGTAAATTTGTTTCGTGGCACACCAAAATAAAAATCCACCAAAAAAATAAAGATAGGTAGCGTCATTTCCCTCCATTTTCGAAAGTGGTAAGCACGCTGTCACTTGGTTTCTTCGTATGGATTTTTGTCTGGATTCAAGACTTAGAGGTGGACAAATAACACACCGGAATTGTGGTGGAAACGATGAGGTTTATTTGGCTTAATATATACTAATGGTTACATTTTTTCACAGTTACAATTTTTTGTATGAAGCGGGAGTTAACGATATTTACTGTTTGGCCGTCTGACGCGTATTACCCGCCATCTTATGTTTTGTTCCCAGCGAGAAACGTTGTCGAAAACGGCGACGTTGTAGATATTTTTAAACGGCCGTGATCTACAGTATTGCCGGCTTTATTATTATTTATTTTCGTGATCAACCCTTACTATTTTTTGGTTTGATACAGACTCGGGCCTCTCCAAATACACAGAGACATCCCCAAATGGGGACCATTCGGGGGTGTAACAATGGGTACCTACTTACTTTATTTAAAAAAATCCTAACAATAAAATTATTTTCTTTTATCAACATACGTATATAATATACATAGGGTAGGTAATATAAATAATTAGATTTGATTACGTAGTGAGAAAGATTTGATGAAAGCAATTGATTTTTTGAAGCGTCTAACTACGACCGATGCTATCACTGTGTATAAGCAATGACTATCTTAAATAAATACACAATACGGACAGATTCACGGACTCCTTCTTTCGCGGCACACCTCGAGCCTCTCGCGACCCACGGTTTGGCAGACGCTGGGCCAGACGTAGTGGGCGCGCAGCGTAATAATTGGTTCAATTACCCAAAACCCGATGTTTAATAATTTGTTATTGTTGTTAACATTTAATTGAAAAATTGCAGTAATAACAAGCTAAGTACCTGATTAATTAAACGTACTTCATGACATCCTGCACTTCTACCTAACTATGCGTAATGGTACCTAATGTATTTCATTGGTCACTTTGCGAATTCTTCGTGTTTATATTAATAGAAAGTTGCAATGGAAGGACACTACCTCACATTAAATCAAGATTGACCTGTTGTTATTATAAATGTTATATTATAAATAATAAATATACATACAGCGGTGTCTTTCAAATTTTAAAAACTTAGGTTTGTAAATCAGAACACTGTAAGTAAAAGAATGATGTTATGTAATTAGTAATTACAAATCAAATATAAACAAATATAACAAAAAATAATTCTTCATTGTCTAATCCAATGGCATTATTAATGGACAACGCACTCAGTACATTGGCTAGCAAGTAAATTCGCGTATAGCGACATTCGCACATGTATAGGTAGACGTCACGTGACAAAATTTCGCAATTTCCAATATGCGATATCACGCATTTATAGGGAATTTATAGCAATATCACCTTTATTGTAATGGCGTTAGCACAGTGTTTCCAGTGTCAATGTTCATTTGAGCGAGCGATATTGATAAATATGAATTATGCCACTTGGCAGACCCGACAAAAAGCATCGGGAATTTATAGCAATATCACCTTTATTGTAATGGCGTTAGAACAGATTAGATATTCCATTCGGCAGACCCGACAAAAAAGTGAGTGTTATTTTTTTTCCAGATGCTTCGTCCATATTAATGTCATTGGTCTAATCGATTAAATGCTTGCAAATTAGTTATTTGCTCCGTTTTTGTTTGTGTTTGCGTAGATAATTAATTATACCAATGCAATCTCGCTTTGTACGAAACTATATTGACTATTTATGTTTACAAAATGTAATTATTTGTCAGCGGCTGTCAGTTTGCGTTAATGTTTTGCAAAATGTATGTAGAGAGAGATACAATTTTATTTGAACTACCCCATATCCAGTTGCAACTATTTATGATGTAATAATCAGTATGCAAGTAATATTTATCAGCCTTGCATTATATTTATTAAATATTGGTTAATAGGTTGTCATGCGTTTAAGTTACAGGGTCCTTTACAGCCTTTTACCAGTCACTAGCCGTTTTTATAATAGTCAAGTAACTTGCGATCCCAGCCACATTAGTTTAAAGGCATTTACAGGCATGACAGATAGGCTATACCCCAATACACTAAATTTTGAAGAAGGGTTTTAAATGTGTGAGTGTCCTACGAAAATGAAACACACGTTATAGAGTGCAATAGTGTGTGTTGCAACGGTTGCAACCTTCAAATACACCAATATTGAACGACCGTCAGTGCATAAACCGAAAGGAGAAAGACAAGCTTAGAATGACATTATTGATACGTGTTTAAGTTTATCCCATTTTCTTGCACACTCGAGATTGGTTGCCTGTGAGAGTATACGTTTTAGAACTTTGCACTTTTTCTGCACTTTTTACTACACTGATACGCCTGTTTGCCTGATTACTTCGCATAAAATTAGATCAAATGATTTTCACTTGTATTAATATAATATGTATTAATAAGAAAATAAATAGATAATATATGTAGGTACCTAAGAAAATGTTTTTAGAATATATTAAATCATTTTCAACCTAGAGTCGGAGTGCAAAGTTATGAAGTAGCATCTCTACTAACTTCACACCTGTTAGATATTTCAGTTCCCATTAATTCTGTGTTCCCTGCCATTTTTTAATAGACGGAATAAAGTATGTTAAGTTAATAGTTATCAATGTTATCATACTACAATCGAACTCGGTTATTAGTTATTACGATCTCGGACATAGCGAGATCTCGGATGTAATGAGGAAACATTCGTTGACATTTTGGTTTATGATTTACTCCATACATTTATTCACTGTTTTAATGAGCAACTTATCGGATATACCGAGCTAAAATAGGTACTGTAATGTGTCGATCGTTTAAAAAAATTTCGACCCTAAGCAATAAAATCCGATCGGACAGGATGCCGCCAGGGTCGGATTACGTTTATGATACTAGTTAAGTGTCTAAGTACCTACCTAATTGGTGTTTCGCCGACAATAATAAAAAACGTATCCACGCATATGGTTGAAAAATCCAAGGTTTGTGAAGTCCGTAGGTACCTACCAGCGATCATCACAATAAATAACTTATTTTGCAGTTTATGAATGCCATGCATGTTTCCGTGATTTTTACGATAGTTTTTAGATTTTTTATTTTCGACTTTTTATGTAATGTGACTGCTCATTTAAAAATACCTATTCTCTGATATAACGAGTGACGCTTATAACGAGCAAATTCAGTCGGTCCCATCTTCCCAATCATCTTCCTCGTAATAACCAAGTTCGACAGTATATACAATATGTTACATGATTCTTGTAGGGATGCTGTTGAAAAAAACATATATGTACCTATTATTTGATACATATTTATCTACTTGGGGTTTAAAAATAATTCAATCTTGATAATATGCTATGTACCTAGTGAAGACAAATTTGATGACATCAAAATACTCAATTTTATATTTTTGGTGTAAGGTTTTGCAATAGACGATAAAATGCTGAATAAACATTTCAAATGAGTTGTGTAAATATTAAAGTATTTGGGTTGTATAAGATTTTTTTTTAAATTTTGTAATCATCCATATTTCTCATTTTTTGCAAACTGGCTTTCGCCTTTTGTGATGTTCTGGCTGTTGTTCCCGGTTACATGTAAGTTGTACGACGAGTTCTTCGTTGAACATTTCACCGTGGAATACATTTGTACGTATCTTACAAAGTGCGGCGATAGTTTGCAAATAGTACTGTTTCAATTCTTCTTCTTCTTTCACCCTGTCACGTCCCAACGTTGGGGCATAGGGCAAGCACAAGTTGGCGCCACTTCCCTCGGTCCATCGCCAACTCCTGCGCCTCCCGCCATGTCAGACCTGCAGCACGTAGGTCGCTTTTGTAACATCGCTGCAGGGTGAGGGAGGGCCGGCCACGGCGACGGAACCCTTGAGGCTGTGCCACAAGGGTACGAAGTGCCGCACTCTTTGGCGGCATCCGGAATACATGTCCCAGCCACGTAAATCGTCTCTTCGCGATAACTTCAATCACCGAAGGCTGCTGTGTCTGCTCACGAGCTCGGGTGTTTGTAACGCGGTCGTACCAAACAGGGGTACTGTTTCAATTAGATTAACCCTAACCTAACCTAACCTAACCTAACCTAGTAAAAAAATCTCCACATGTTGTAGCATACGTACAAATATACTCCACGGTGAAATGATCAACGAAGAACCGTCATTTGATTAAATGTTACACGAACTCATGTTTCACGTACTGCGGCGCACGAATAAGTGTCCTGCGGTGAACTGTTTACGCACAAATTTCCGGATACGATAGTTCCCAAGGTGTGTATGGGTGCGACTATCAAGTTCTGAAAAGCAGTTTACGTTTAGTGTATCAGAGAGATAATGGAAAGGTCACGACTTTGGTGGGCTTCAGAAATGCGCTGGGAGTCAATGGAGTGGAAAAGGAATCCGGGAAACGAAGAATGGAAACGAGTCCGCTTGATAAGTACCTACACCTTAAGGCTATACTTCAGCTGAGGCATAGTCTAAAAACATCGGGACTATGCGACGCGCGGATTGTGCAAATTACGCGTGCCGAACGAAATATAATTTGTCATCAAAATTCAACATGGGTCCATTTAATGTTATGTTTATTGTTATATTACTAATAATAATAATATATTTATTGACATGTTTTCTTTTTCGAGTACATGTGGAACGTTTTTTAGTCATCTTTATACGATGTAAGAATATATTCCTCCGACGCCATCACAAAACAAATTGACGTGCTCACATCTCGACTGCCGCTCTCCGATTGGCGACGAGTGCAAAATTTCGTCCCACCTATTGTTGAAAATTATTTGCCGTTTCACTTATGTATGCTCTTAAGCATACTTTATAATGCCGCCCCCTTTCACTGTTATTTTCAAGTATGTACATACTAACTTATGTTATTATTTATTTTTCTTAAATAGACCATTAAAAAAATCGTTAAATCTACACACACTATCTACTGAGAATTAGGGCACTTACACGAAACCTACTCTTAAACAGTGATGGTTTTAGGTACATGGAGGTCTGTGGCGCTGACAGGTTAGGAGACACCCTTGTGACAAATTTACCTGGGCGATAAAACGTCATTAACATTGTACAACAATAGTTATTTTTACTAAATTGACGTTACTTTCTAATGAAGCGACCGCATCATCTGCTTCATTGAAAATCACAACTGCTGTCAAGAGTTGTAATATTTGTATTCATCCATTCATTCGCTGCCCCTATGCAACGCATGACCTGCATACATGCACAGACGTCGCTAGTGCTACAAAAGAATAATCGATTTTTAAACGTCATAATAAACTGCTTTGCTGAACCAAAATCGATCCTCATCAATGGCACTCAAATTGAGCGGGTAAACCACTACATCTATCTCGGACAACAAACGTAAACTGACAATGGTATGTATGACGAGCAGAACCAAACTGGCATGGAGCGCATTTGGGCGTTTGAATAGTATCTTAAAAGTGACGTCCCATTTTGACAAGCGTAAAGTGTTTAACCAATGTGTGCTAACAGTGCTCACGTACGCGTGTGAAACATGGACCCTTGATGTAAAAGAAATCAAAAGATTACGAGTAGCGCACCGTGGCATGGAAATATACCTACTTGTTGGGTATAACGAGAAGGCATATGATACGCAATGTGATAGAGGTCGCCAAGTAGATGGAATGGCAATGGGCTGGCATGTCATTCGATGAGTGGACAACCACTGGATAAATTATATTGAATATGAATTGATAAATTGAATTGAAAAGGCACTAAACGTGAAAAAACTAGGGGGTGCCTTCATCCAGTAATGGATCAGCTCTGGCTGACGATTATATATTTTTAATAATAAAATAAAGTATTTTTAGCTGATAATTTAAACCAGAAACTATGAGAATCGCAACGTGGTACAAAAAGGTGAATGTTGTGTATATCGTGAAAAAACCACAAAATTAACCAATTGATATCCAACCATATGAAATGTGCAGTGGGTTTAACATGTTCCTCGGCGAGTGAACAAATGCATGCACTATGTCCACAGGGCCGTTTTTAAATCTGCTAACGTAATATATCACACGAACTTAGAAGGGCGAACGCGGCAGTGACGACCTATTGATCGATAATGGTAGAATGAGCTACGCGAGCCTTTCATCCAGTAGTGGATCAACCCCGGCTGATAGTCACAAAATGTTTACGAAATAATGTTGTCAGATTTTACCTGTCATGAAAATCATTGAAGTGAATGATGTCCAAACGGTAGCTGTCCGCATTGCGAGGGAGGCCTTCATTTAAATGGGCCAGTGACACGATAACTCCCACAAATCTCACGAAAGTCACCACACTAAATACCGCCATAAGAAACGACCAAATATGATATCAATTCACACACGTCCGTAATATATTATTTATTATTCCAGATGTTATCGCGTGAACGGTCAGTAACTGACTGATACAGATATAACAAAACAATTTTACAAGCCCACGCGCGGAAATTTAATTATATTATACCTAGTTAAAGTGTTAATTGGATTTCTATTTATGATAATTGATAACATTGATAACATTGAAGGCATAACTATGCGATTCATTAAACATATTGATTAAAACTGAGGAAATGCATAAGTTGTCGCTTTGGTCGTGTATAATTATTTGATGATGAGTTAGATTTGATTCAGCTCAGTGATGGCGAACCTATGGCACGCGAATGTTTATTTTGATGAGAAAGTAAAATGACCTATAATAATTTAAAACATATTTATCTTTACAAAAAGTTTTACAAGTAAATATATAATATATTAAAAAATAATGACGCCATGCGTATTTTCTTCGGTTTTTAATATTGTTTTATTATTAGTTATCATTTGACGTTATGTTTTTTATTGGTTACAATAATTATTGGGCCCGGTTGATGTTCGCCGTAGTGATACTTGCTCTGTGAAGAAACGTGCATGCATTTTATTTAATTTAATAAATCTTTTTTATATATCTAATGGATCACCCACGGTGGCCGCGTGGCTTAAGCGTTGGACTATAACGCCGTGGGTCCCAGGTTCGAATCCTGGGTCTGACAAGTACACATATTGTTTTTCAATCTGTGTGTGAGTCAGAGTATGGACCTAATAGGTTGAGCAAGTGGCTGAGATCCATTTCTCGTAAAAAACAAAAATCTGTTAATACAAACCTCTACTCTATGGAGGCCCATATGATCCTATTAGGATCGAACATGGTCGAGAAGAATGGACATGAAAAAAACAAAACTTATTAGAATCGAGCAGCAGAGACTTTCAAAGTTGGTGGACTTAGGAATATGGAATGATTAGGTAAGGAAAGCAATATAGAAGTATGTATTTTATATTCTGGGATAGTTGTATGCGGAGTCTAGTCAGTAAAACGGTTATTATGAGACAAACCATACATCACTCCTTGAGAAAATCAAGGACGAACAAAAAGAATTTATTGATTGCTATTAAAAATAAAAATATTCATTCAACAAACCTAATGAAGTTTATCGGCAATCATTCAAATATAACAGCTGCTTGTTATTTTCGTCTTAAACATAATCGCTAAAAATGGAAAACCGTTCATCGATGTGAAATATATGAAAGAGGCGTGAAGATTTGAAAAAAAGTAAAAAATCATTGAAAGAATAAAAGATATGCCTTCGGCTGGAAACACAGTGAAAGATAGAATCTAAAGAACTCAATTATATTTTTAATATAACTATTTTTTTCATTTTTCTTCCCATAAAAAATTGCTCGTCTCGTCAAGACAGTCGAAAAATAATAGGCACGGGTACATAAAAAGGTTCGCCAAGCCTGTGTTAGCCATTAGATTAGAAGGTGAGAAAACTTTGCTGCTCTCATATTATTAATACCACCATACTGAGTCTCCACAACTGGAGTATATCAAGCGTGGAGGCGGCCAAGATATATAGACGATTAATTGAGTTAGCATTTACTTGGTAGAATTCCATTTTACAAGAAATGAAAATATAATTAATATTAAATTCTACAGGTTTTTTTAAAAAGGTTTGTCGATAGCTATTTCGGTTGTAACACCATCTAGTCTTGATAATGGTGTTACAACCGAAATAGCTATCGACAAACCTTTTTAAAAAAAACCTGTAGAATTTAATATTAATTATATTTTCATTTCTTATATATAGACGACTTAAGGGCCCACATGCTCAGCGTAGGTCAAAATGGAGCTTTTATGGTATTTTTAAAGCATAACCCTGAACATTCCTTAAACGTTGTAGATAATCTATTTACATATATAATTTGGAGCCTTATTATCTTTTATATTTATTTTAAACATTGGATGACCTACCTAACCGATTTTTCTTCTTTAAAACGGTACATGTTTAAACACACGAGTTACCATGACCTTACTCCCTACTTCATTTTATCGTTTGTCAATTTATGGCTACGGCCGTATGTTGTAGCTTAGCTACTGGGAAATGCCAATAAAAATGGCGTATTTCAAAAAAAATACTACCTTATTCTTAGGTCAATAATTATTATAAAGCAAACATTATTCGTAGGATGTTTATCACATTTGAATGGTCAAAGACATCGCTTATAATCAATATCTTTAGAATTATCTTCAAATGTGTTAATCGTGCCCATTTTTTGAATAATAAATAAATTTGGGATCACAAAGATTATAAAATATATTTTTTTATCGTAAATATGTCACTATATAATGTTATCATTAATTTTACTGAATTTTACTAAAATTAATAAATCTAAAAAATCTTAACACCACTGCACATGGACGTACTGAAATATGACTATATTCTAAAACATTAGAGCGAGAGGTTTAAAAGAATACTATTTTATGTAATAAAAATACTTTATGCAGTCATCAAATATTTAAAATAAATATAAAGGATAATAAGGCTTCAAAATTATATAAATAGATTATCTACAACGTTTAAGGAATGTCCAGGGTTATGCTCTGAAAATACCATAAAAGCTCCATATTGACCTACGCTGAGCATGTGGGCCGTTAATTAGACTCTCATGTTTAGAGTCAATGATGATCAGCAGATCTATATACGACGATGGTAGAGTAACAAAATATAACCGAAGAATTTGATGCTATAAAGAAAATTTGATTTACATATTTACTGTATCATCGTTGATTGTTTGTACTAATTATAGGTAATAATAACGACCTTCAGTTTGGTGATATTGTGACACAATAAATGAAACTAGATTTTTGAAGGTAACATTTTTTTAAATTTGGTTTTATCATAGTTAAAAACCAGAAAACAAAAATATTACTGAGTTCCTTGTTAAAAACGTACCTATTTATTAAACTACATACTATAAAATAAAGTCAAATTTTATACTAGTATCATGTCACTTGACGAAACTAATATTATATCACTCATCTTTATGATGAGAGCATTTAGAAATAATAAAATAGTTATAAACAGGTTTAAATAATATAGAACCTATTTTTTACATTCATAAAATGCAGTGGCGATGGGTCGAGGTAGGTTGTTATATTACGACATAAATAGTGCACACTAAACTTTGTCAGCCATAATGTACTTAATTGTTTTCATTGACCTAAGAATACAATCTGCAGATGGTACTGAATAGTTTTTAAATTTCATTTAAACCCTGCCTAAACCAAACCAAATTAGTTTAAGTATTCTATGGGCGATCCGACAAAAATAGTACACAATTTTTCAGTCATACTTATTTGTTGTCGTTGAATTAATAATACATATTACAGATGGTGTTGGTTAGTTTTTTTAGAATTCATTAAGCCCTGCCTAGACCAAACCATAATCGATAATAATAAATATCTAAAATATGTATGGTTTAATGGCAAATTTTAGATGTTTTATAGATAAACGAATATTTTTGACTATTAATTATCTAATATGGCTTAGATTAGGCAAGGTTTATTTGAATTTTAAAAACTGACAAACACTATCTACACCAGTGGTTTCCAAACTTTATGTTACTACGCCTCCCTTTTAAAAAAATCTAAATTTGGCGCCTCCCCCCCTTTAAAAATAAAAAAAATATATAAAAATAAACAAGGTTTTACTACTTATTTATTATTATTCATTTTTAATTAATTTGTTTTTCGTGCGACGAATGTGCTTGTTTATTAGAACAATCAATTTCAATAGTTAGTCAATCCAAATTCATCATCGTTCATTGACAAATGGATTCTATCATGTGCCCCACATCCTGAAGGCCCCCAGGCCAGGATCTTTTAACCACATATATAAAATATTAATAGACTTTTTTTACTATTAATAAAACAATGTGAAAAGTGCATTAGCAAACTTACCAAGAACTCAGTAAATAGAATTTTGTTTGCTTCAATATATCTGGCATAGAAATCATTTAAAAGTGGAGACATGGTGAACTTATTGTTTTGTTATTTTGATTTCCATGGGTGCAATTTTTTATGAATGCCTTCACTTTGTCTTTTTAAATCAGTAAATGCATTAGTGGGCCTTGCATTGATTTATTCACTCATTTTTTTTAAATTTCAAAGAAATAGACAAGTTTAACAACAAAATATATCGTTCCTAAACAAATTTGACTCAAATTTCAACATTATGATTTGACCCTTTTATTTCATTTTTTCACGAGATAGCCAGCGCGCTTCACAAAAGTATAGAAGTGAGGTATTATAAAATTAGTCTCCATATTTTTAGTCAGGTTTGCAAACAACCTTTTCTAGGACTGTTTTTTGTGTAGTTTGTAACTAGCGGCCGTTTTATAAACCATGCATTTGCAAACTGCAAACCCGTGGTTACATTAATTGTGTGCAACTTTTCGCGCTTTCCTTTGCAACACTCCGCGCCTCCCAGTTTGGAAATCGCTGATCTACACATTGTTCAATTAAAACAAAAATACGTTTGACTGACAAAGTCTAGTGTGTACTATTTATGTCTGATCTTACCTCTACCCTTCGCCACTGATTAAATGTTATATTGATCAATCGGTAGAGGGAAATGGACAATCTTATTCGTGTTAGTGAATTGTTTTCAGATTTTAAACCTAGCGACGAAATTCACGTATTATATACCTACAGTGTTGGGATTTCGATAAAAAATAATACACTACTTTTTTATTTAGTGAGATTCACAAGATTTGAGAATGTAACAATCTTTACTGAACACTTAAATTTTGAGAGATTTCTAAATTAGGCTATTAAACAATCTATTATTGGTGGGTTTCAAGCCACAAAAAGCGAGTCGCCAATATCAGTGAAAATTGTAAAGCGCTTCAGTGGCATGACTACTGTGTAATTTCTAAGGAGCGGATTTATATGCAGCAAAAACATGATTATAATAATTATGCATGCACGTATGCACTTAAAATCCATAAAATATGCACTAAAACCGAAGAAATATGCAGTAATGCAAAATTGTAAATACCCTTTAAAATTACTGACAAAAAATCGAATAAATAGTTCGATATAATACGATAGCAGAACAAAAAAACACACAATGAATATAAAATTAATTAATTACAATTTTCAAAATAGTTAAAAAGTACAAATAATTCATTAATAAATGCAATGTAAACCAAACATAACTTGAAAAAATAAAAACGATACACTTTTCTGCATAGTCAGTATTTTGTTTATATGCGGAATACGACCTTTCAACGTCAACAGAAGTGATTGGGCAAACTTTGAATAAAAGTGCCCGAGTTGACTTTTTACGATAAATCCACAGCTTGGAGATGGCATTAAAATGCAAGTGCATCTAAACTATCTATCTTCCTAACTTAGTTTATCTTCACAAAAGACTTACGGTCTTTAAGCGTACAGACTGTACAAATTATTATGAACTTTAAAAAAATTATCTGTTATTTTATCACATTTATTTTATAATTCTACTGTACGAAAGGATAAAGTATTGCCAGTAAACATTTCCATTTGGTGGCAATACTGAATACATACATATTATTATGACTAACTTCACTTCAATTATGAGATGTCAAAACAGAATTAATAAGAATAAATGACAGAAATGCAAATGGATTTAGATACTAATATGTAATGATCTCTGTATAATATTATCATTAATACTAATCACCGTATGATACTTATGATGTATCCAGTGTATTTGAGAGTTGTGCCTTGTTTATTACAGTTATCTTACCATAATTAACTAGGTAGGTAGGTACCATAATATTTTGAAGAATGCAGAATGCTTCCAATTGCATATTTTAATGCCAGATAAGCAGTAGGTACCTATTTTGCGGTCGTTTAGCGGAGATATTTTATCGTAATCTTACGTAAATCCATCTTATCTCTCTATGAGAAAAATTGCGCTTTGTAAGCGAAATAAATACGAGGCATTGTATCAGTTACCTACTAAAATGACATTTGAAAGTGACAGATGAAGCAGCTATTTTGAATGGCGTGTGACTTTGGAATGCTTACGTCACAGACAGTGCTATACGCTATATGATTGAAAATCTGTTAAATAGCTTATAAATAATTTGGGAATCTCATACATACGGCTTTGTGAGTATTACATCTAGGAGTTCACAGTGTCCTATTTCCAGTAAGAAACTTAAGAAAGGTTAATACCACCAACCCGTACAGGATATCTGCCAGCCCAAATCACCTGTTTCCTTAAAGTACTCATCGGAAGGACATAACAGTTCGATTGATACGTGATTAAAATAGACCCAGTAATGTAAGTTCGTTGAGTAAAATATGCTATAAAAGAGAAGTTAATTTTACTTTTAAGTATAATAATTATACGTGTTTATTTTTAATTTATTCGTAAATAAGGCAATGAGAATCAAGAGACACGGAATGTTGGTAGATGAAATAAACCAGATATAATGAGGAAACTTTTACCACATACGTTGAAATTTTAAATGAGAAACATGCATTGATAGTAACTCGGTACTGTGATGGCAAACGGTTATAACTGCTTTTTACACAATTTTACAGGAGAGCAAAAACAAAGTTTTGAAATCAGTCTGACAAGAGTTAGTTTATAAGTTATTTTGAAGTATTTTATATCAAAATAGGCGGAATTAGCATCCCAATACAAACCTCAAATCATTTCTTTTAAAAAGATTGATTTTTGAAGTTATACTTCTTTAGGCGCGATCGGAAAATCAGATAAGAGTGTATTTTTGGCGTGTGACATGACATATCATTTTTTTTTACTCAAAAATAAATGCACTCGATTGGATTCGAACCACCGTTGTTCGATTATCAGCCGAGTGCACTGCCTTTACGCCACAGTATGATACTGCAATCGTGACGATTATACAGTATAATATTATAGTTTAGAATTGTTCCGTTGCCTAGGCAGCGAATTTATTATTGTCGACCATTTGCAATTCCTTACGTAAACAAACTATTAAACGTCATAGTAGTAGTTGTTACTTTAAAAATAAAAACAACGATAAATAATTATATAATTTAGTAATATAAGTTAATGTGTATAGAAATAAAACAACGGCGTTCCAATAAGCGGTCCTTTTTCTTGAGTGTGTAATTTAACAAGATAATTAAGAGCTAGTCGACGAATCTAGGTTATCACAAGTTTTGTTTTTTTTTTTTACACCAAAGAAGTATAACTTCTAACGCGCGTACATTAGTACGCACACCGATTTTTTTATCTTGTATTTTAAGCAGATATATCTTATTGCCATACTTATCAACTTTTTTCACATTTGGCCAGATGCAGATATCTTTTAACGTTACTTTGTGACCAATAAAGTTACAGCTCTAATATTTTGCCACATCAAAGAATATACAATTTGGAACATATTATGGAAGACAACTTAAAAAGTGAAAAAACTGCAGTTATAACCGCCTGCTATCAGAGTACCGAACTGTTATAGTACGTATTATTATTATTATAGTCAGTGATGTAGTGGGGCCGCCACATATTTCATTAATTTTGTTGTTGGGTTTCAGTAGTTTCCATGGACCATTGCCGCGCCACTGATATAGTTATTATATCCAGTGGCAATTTTAGGTACGCAAATTCCCAATTCGCTCATAGATCTGGAGCCCCCCTTTCGAAAATATTGAAAAAAATATTAAATAATTACAAGATAGAAAGAACTTTTTATATTTTATATACCACGTTTTTAAATTTTCTGTTGAATCATATAAATTTGACAATTATTCTATGTATTAATAAATACTTCTTTTTTGTACTTGACAGAAATACTGAATAAATATAGAATACTAAAATGTCATTTTGACATTTCATATTGATTTCCATAGTAACGCACGTATATATTAATAATTTAGTTGCTAGGACCCCCTTAGCAACCGATAATAGTGTTTTACTTTTTACGATTTTTTTTCCGAAATAACCTTCCATACAAAACAGAATTAACTGAAAATTAATTCAATTCAGCTTAAAGATGGCTAAAAGTATTAAAAGAATGCATTGTCGCCGTCTTCTGATAAATTCTAAGTTTAAAATGTCTAGCTAGTTGGGAAGTTAGTTAAAAATCTTCAATAATCCAATACAAATCATGGACAAACAAGAGTACGAGCTAATAAAAACGTGGTAAAATAAAGCAATAGTTTTGTATCCAGGATTCGCTTATCTCTTCATTGTTTTAAAAAATCTCAGATTGTAAAAAACACGTAAGCATAGCATGGTACATGTGAATTTGAATATTGTTATCCTTCAGTAGTAGTACGTACCCCCCCCCCCCCCACGGTGGCCGCGCGGCATAAGCGTTGGACTACAAAGCCGTGGATCCCAGGTTCGAATCCTAGGTCTGGCAAGTACAAAAATTGTTTTTCAATTTGTGTGTGTCAGGGTATGGACCTAATAGGTTGAGCAAGTGGCTGACATCCATTTCTCGTAAAAAACAAAATCTGTCAATACAAACCTCCACTCTGTGGAGGCCCATATGATCCTATCAGGATCGGACATGGTCGAAAAAAAAAAAAAAAAAAGTAGTACGTACAGCAGTGATGCCCAACCGCGATTAGAACTCGGGGTAGTAAAATGAACTGTCACGATAGTCGGACGTTTTCACAGCGAGACTATTTGGCATCAAACCCATCGCGCCTTAATTAATGTAATGTATAAATTTACAACAATTAGATCACTATAAGCACTGGTTGGTCCGTTAGGCTTAAATACCTACATCCTCGGGTTATGGGTTTGGATGTCACTGATTTTAACATTGTGAAACATGTGTTGTATGCGTAAAATGTTCGAAATTCGATTTAAAATAGGTACATATACAATTTAAAATAATTTATAATACAATACTACAGGCAGCCGTCGTTGGCAAATTATATTATTTTGTAGATTATAAAATATAGATATCATTATTCGCATAGTGATCGTTTGATCTTGTTTGGGCAACGTGGTGCTGGTGTAAAATTAAGGCTTAGACGAAAATCAGTGTGTTTATTACGTATTCGGTACTGCATTGGTCATAATTAGGGAATCCAATCCCGAGCCAAAATTCTGATCCCGGGATTTCGGGATTACAATTTGACAATCCCGGGAACCCGGGATTGGCATTTTTTCCATTGTCAATATACAATTATTATATTTACAAATAACATTGATAAAATCGGTCAAAAAAATCTAGTATAATTTCGTCTCTGTTCTGGCAGAACACACTAACTGGAGAATACTAGTTTTGAGTAATTTGAGTTTGAAGTTGTTAAAATGTTTGAAATAATGGTCTATCATGTGAGTTTATTAAGTAATCGTAAAAAGGATGACTTTAAAATAAAGACTGTTTATTTATTAAGAAGGTTTCCAGACGGTAAAGTTTGAAATAAGGAACATTTTGGTACTAACTCAATATGTAATTTTTTCGAATTAGTGTTTTCTGCCAGAACAGTGAAGATTTATACTATTTAAGACATTTATTGTTAATATTGTGTACATATATAATTTAGAAAAACACTTTCTGAGAGAGTATATTATAACCAATAGAAAAAATCTTTTTTGAAAAAAGTAAGCCACCCGGCCGGGAATCGAACCCTGCATCTCCACGGGTAAACGCCCGAAACGTCGCATTTATCTAATATGCTACGGCGTGACATACATAGTACATATGAGTATTTTGAAAAAAGATTTTTTCTATTGGTTATAATATACTCTCTCAGAAAGTGTTTTTCTAAATTATATATTATGTTCAATAATCAGAATAATATATTCTTAAATCTTGTGAATTATTCGTTTGAATAAAAGAAATAGTTAATTATAAATATTGTATACGTTCAATCTGGAAATATACAAGTTTAATGGAGTAAATAATATTGCAATATAAATAATAATGTGAATTTATTATGAGATTGCTGTTTCTAATAGTAAAGACTTAATGAATGGGTTAGCGAGATTTAAAATAGTAAAGAAATTCATGGTGTACTTATGGCCTTTCCGCTTCCTAAATCTAATTAGACAGCCAAATATGAAACTGCCGTAAAACGCATGAGATCATGGTGGAATTACTTTGTTGATAGTGCTAAGCATTGTTTTTTTCCAATCTTTCTCATTTTTATTAATTTATGTGAAATAATAAAATGAATCGGCAACTTACACATGGGTATAAATCAAACTTCATTCAAACTCAGTTTATTTCTAATGTGGTTATTTGTTATTAAAAGTATTTTTTCTGTTATATTTTCGTTTTTATTTTATTTTCCATAAAAATTGATATACAAATCAATCCCGAAAGTTTCGGGATTATGTTTATCAATCCCGAGATTCATAGGTGACGAAAATAGCTCTGGATCCCGGAATTGGAATCCCTAGTCATAATGTAATATAATGAATGATGCATTATGGTCTATGACAAATGCAGAGGTAGATTATAAAAAAACAATACCTACGTAGGTAGTTTGGTACCATTAGTGCGATTACTCGAGCGATTTATTCTTTTGTTCATAGAATGTGATTGGCATCTGTTTGTTGCTAAATTTATTTTTCTATTGTTAGTAATAAATTGGGAGAATTGTAAAAATTATATTCGTCCACTGCGTGCCTGACAATTTAATATTTTATTGTCTTTTTTAATCTCAAAAAAATAAACATAAATGCAAGCCTACGACCCACTGATGAGCCAAATACCCAGATATAAACTTGGTTGGTTATATTAAAACAGCGCTGTCCAACTTCTTTTAGGCCGCGGGCCATTTTTTCTTTAGCAAACATTTCGGGGTCAAAGAGGATAGGCAAATGAAAAGTCAGCTAATGTCAATTCAACATAACATAAAAATAAACAAGAATATGTATTATTGAATTATTAAATTTTTTTTTGTAATTTTTTTTATTCATCATAAATTAATTACGTTTACAAAACAAAGATTATACTTATATGTTATTTGAGCATTAATGGCCTTAGTTGTTGAGCAACAATTTCTTTTATGTCAATATCAACATTAATTTGTTGTGGCAATAATATTTATTAATTTGTAATGCAATATTTTAATCCTCATCAACAAATTTTTGTTTTTTTCAAGCTGGAAAAATTAAGCAGTATATTTCTTTGTTTTGAAAAAGTATTTTTAATATTTACTATTATAATGAAATGTGTTCATATTTTAATGTATGATGGGTAATTCTGAACACAATTTTATATTTTCTTTCACTGGACATTTCACGTCAAATATTAATTCTGACAAAGTTTTGCTACCCAATGTTTGATGAAAAATTCGCTGTGCAGCTCGCGGGCTACAAAAAAATATTGGCGGGCCGCCAGTTGGACAGCGCTGTATTAAACGAAGCAAACAACAGTTCTATACAGGGGCGCATCTTCATTATTACGGGCAATCGACCGAAGGGGCGGTTTTATGTTATAACTTTAATGTGTTTCTCTGAACTGGCTGCCAATTCATTCAGTGGTATGAGTGATTAATTAATTAAGTATTATTCATTTAAAAAAAAATTGTCTGATGAAAAAGGTATCGCCAGTCTCAATATAAACAACATTTGAGTTATTCTAGTGTTCCACATTAATGGTTAGTAATTTACAACGAATTGGTAAAGGAGATTGATGGGAATCCGATGGACACAGGAGTCCTGTCCCACGTCGTTAATGTAAGATTTTCCCAATATAAAAATAAAAATATCTGGAAAATATATTATTTTCAAAAATAATTCATAATTAATTATCAACATTGTGACGCCCACGATAGCCGAACGGCTTAAGCGTCGGCTTATAGTGTCGTGGGTCCCAGGTTCGAATCATGGGTCTGGCAAATACACATAGGTACAGTAAAATTAAAACGATAAAGCAGTTTGTCGATTGTGTGCGTGAGAATACGTGTACGAAAGAATGAGTCGGTTTGTCGATGGACAGCGTGCCGATGTGGTATAGGAAGACCCAAAACGTTACTAGATATTTAATGTTTTTTGCGTATTAATTAATTAATTACACATTAATTACACATTAATCAATTAATTACAGCTGAATCAAAATTGAAGCGTCGAGTTTTAAATCCCCCTAAAACGATTTTAGATAGTTTTGATAAAAAATGAGAAAAAGTCATATCTTTTGAATGCGTAAACTTTATGTAGGTATTTATTATTTGATTTATACATTATAAAGTGTATTTTACATATTTAATATCTTTTACTCACTTTTTACATATTTTACAAAGATAATAAATTAAAAATCAAATGAT
Organism: Rhyacophila brunnea; assembly: GCF_057557595.1. NCBI lineage: Eukaryota > Metazoa > Arthropoda > Insecta > Trichoptera > Rhyacophilidae > Rhyacophila > Rhyacophila brunnea. The sequence goes on along the minus strand of NW_028232893.1, from coordinate 11,234,485 downwards.
TTTCATTTTAGGGGATTTTGAAACTTACCTACCATTTTAAGGGCTTTTGAAATTAACATGTATGATTTTAGGGTATTATGAAACTTGCATTATAGCAATGACGCATGAGGAAATTATTGCAAAAGGCGTTCTGTGATTATTTTTCTTGGAGAAAAAATAAATGTATTTTGTACAACTTAAAAAGTCGAAGTACTAAATTTAACAATATAATGAATTATATTTACGACATAGATTTTATTATCGTATACATATAGGTATTTATAATAAAAAAATATTACAATTAATAATAATAAAATAAGAACAGTAGGTGTTTATTATAAAAAAACTGAAAGATATCATCTTCGTTGAAAATGCTCAATTAGCGAAACCAGTTCTGATTATTTACAAATAGGTTACACATTTTTTAAAATCAGAAATGTTATAATAGCTTCAAAAAGAACTAACAGGGCAAAAACACAGTGAGCATTAACAAACAGTTGATGAAATTTAATATACCTAACATGTTTATTTTCGTATTATTACAAATTTAAATAACAATCAGGACAAATAAAATGTGGGTACAAATATAGAGTAAGCTATAAAAGAAAATATAATAATTAATAATAATTAATTAATACGCAAAACACATTAAGTCTCTAGTAACGTTTTGGGTCTTCCTATACCACATCGGCACGCTCAACATTGACAACCGAATCATTCTTTCGTTTTTACTGTACCTATTTATTGTTTTTCAATTTGTGTTTGAGTCAGAGTATGGACCTATTAGGTTGAGCAAGTGGCTAACATCCATTTCTCGTAAAAATAAAATTCTGTTAGATATTTTGAAGTTGAATATTTTGAGTTGCTATCACAGAACAGATTAATAAATATAATTCAGATTGGTTATACCCCATACACTACATTTTGAAGCAGGGTTTTGAATGTGTGAGTGTCCTTTGAAAATGTAACACATTATAGACGTGCAATAGTATGTGTTGCGACCTTCAAATACCTATACCAATATTGAATGAGCGTTAGTGCAGAAACCGAGAGCAGTTGTCAGAACGAAGGACAAGCTTAGAATGGCGTATTCTTGACACTTGACTTGACAAGTTCCCATATTCTTTTACATTCAAGATCAGTTGCCACACCAGCGCTCGAAATGGAAAAGTTTACGAACCGGAGCGCTCGAAAATTTTCTGAGGATATTCACATGGTTATCAAATTTTATGGGTATTTTATAAACATAATGTGCTAGATTTTTTGTTATATGGCATATCTAGCTCAGACGATCAAAATATTTTAACCACGAGACGGAGCGATAAATTTACAGATTCCACGAACCGGAACCGCGCTCCGGTGCGCTCCGGCCATTTTGAGCCCTGATCCACACCCGTTAGGTATTTCAGTTCCCATTAATTCTGTGTTCACTGGTTGCTATCTAAAATTCTGTTGTTTGAACCCAATCTTCAAACTCGGTTTAATTCAGAAATAACAAATTACTTGCAAACACGCTATAACTTAAATATTGATGTGTATTTTATTTCAAATAAACCTCTTTTATGGCTGATAAACTCAACCTTACTCTTGGTATCAAATGATAAAGTTGTTCGTAAACTTCGATGAAATTATAATCATCTCAAATCGGTGTTGTATGCGGATGGGTTAAAAATATAGGACGTCCATGAATATTCTAATAATTTAAAATTAGAATGTATAAAATCAGTAAGTACATTTTAAGGGAGTATGTGATGAATAAAAAAAACAGACGATTAGTAATTTAAATAAAACATTTATTTACTTACTTAAATCGATAATAATAATAATATTTTGAATTAAATACTTAAATAATTTGTGTTGTAATAATTATTATAATGTTATAAAAATAATTAACAATAGTTAATACTTTATACCTATTATTAATAGGAATACAACCTTTTCCATAATGGAAATAAATTATTTTGAAATTTCTACTTAATTATTCGTCGGTGTTTTGTAAAAAGGGCGAATCAACCATTTTGGCGAAATCGAGATTTTAATGAAAATACAATTTGTACCCCACTAGCTTTGTTGTGTAAAAACGGCGAATTTGTATCTCTACAGGAAAGTACTTAAAAACGGTAATCGACTAAAATTAAATTAAATAAAATTACGAATAAAAAGCGAATGTGACATATTAGAACTTTTAAAATATTATATAATAATGCCTATTATAATAAAAGTATTCTTTCTAAGCTTTATTGTAAACTTGTTAGCTATTTATAATCAGCTACAGGTAATAAACAAATAAATGTCAAAAGTTAAAAATCCTCCTCCTGTAAAATAGCATTTTGGTTAATTCGCCTTTTTTACAAAACACCGACGATTATTATGTAATTTATAGTTAACAAGATTTTCTCTTGAATTGTTTATATAATTACAGATACATTTATATCAGTCCAACTTTTATTTAAATAGTATGATATACTCATTATCATGGTGGTTCAGATTTGCCATCTTTTTATGTTAAATATACCTATATAATTTATTATGTTAAAAAAATACAAAGCTGTGTAAGCCGGCTCACACATTTAAACTCGCCCGTCTGCCGCACAGCCCTAAATCAACCATTCTAGGAACGTCGCACAGATGTTGCATATTATAAAGACCGCGCACATAGGCGCCTAGCAACAGTCGCGCGTAACCTCTCGAAACGGTATAGGAATGACCAATTGGTAGCGTGTGCGTATGCGTCCTGGCGGCTTCGACTCGCAGCCCGAGATGCATGCGATTTGTTGCTAGCAGCACTAATTGTTTTAGAACGGCGGTCCCCAACCTTTTGGACCTCGCGGACCAATAAACTCAAAATCTTGAATCCCGCGGACTACCACCATGTATTTTTTCCACACTTGGTAAAAATTCGATATTTCAATATAATGATAAAAGGATTATAATACATACACTTATTAACACAGATATTCATTACGAATAATGCAAAATAAAAAAACATTTTAAATTTCATTTTATTAAAAAAGAATCAATACAATTATTAAATTAATATGAATTCTACGTCGACATAGAGGTGCATAAAAGATTAATTACATGTAACAGAAAGATAATCAGTGTGACCTTTGTTGCTGCTTGTTTGAAACAAGCTATTGGATTATTGGTTCCAATGACGTTAATCGGTACTCATTTTTAACAGAAAGCCAAAAATATGATCTTGATACCGACGAGTGGAATTTAATTTTGAGACCATCGTCGGATGATAGATCAATTACGCTTTCTTTATCTTTTATGTCCAAATTATAATTATCTATTTTCGCCGTAAGTGGATCTATTATCCACGTATTTCTGTGTCTGGGATCCTCTTCCTTTGGATAATAAAGACAGAAAGAGTCAGTGAGAGACTGTACGAAAATTGAAAATATATTCAAATTACTCTGCGGACCACCAAAATTTTCTCACAGACCAATGGTGGTCCGCGGATCACCGATTGGGGACCGCTGTTTTAGATTAACGATGACGTATTTAGATATTATATGGAGGTAAGTATTTATTTTTACTTTCGATGGACTTGAACCTTTTGAGTCTCTAGCTTCTTAAATAACCACAAATTTTAAATTGATGTATTCTCAAATGATGAAACAGCTAAAGATGTATTACTTGTAGGCACTTACATTATATCCTACTAACAAAACAGTGAGTGAGGTATCTGGATAATTTGTTTCGGTAGGTAGGTACTTGTTAAATACCCAGGTTATTAAAATATACACTCGACTCTTGCATCTGCACTGTGGTAAAAATAAGGTAAAACCTACAACTAACTAGGTGACGATAGGTTCTTTTAGGTTTCTATTTGTTTTTTTATCTTACAAATGACCACGTGGCTGCGAAAACTGCATACTACAGCACATGCGGGTAATGACAACTCGTATTATATTATTACTAAAGAGGTTCTCTTGAAACCTATTCACAATGCGTCGGGCTAATTGACGAGTGCCGTTTTTTGTTTTATTTAAAATTTATGATTTGTCATTATTTTTATGTCTATGGGTAAATATATTTTTCATTTATGTCAACATTGTGATCCTTCTGCTGACGCCTGTAGTAATTGGGGTAATTTTCTTCACGTAAGCCTCCAAAAAGTCAAGGTCAGTTCCCCATACTTCTACATTCTTCCTGTGTTTTTTAATTACCTGAAAAAACATATTTAATTAATTGAATATAACTATAATAATTATTATTGTAACATAAAAATTCTCGTTTTATACTCTGCCAATATATTATTTTAAATGCAGGCACGGCCGACTGGTTTTTATTTAAATTTGTAAGGGCCCGATGTAAAGAATGTCACCTTTATGTTAAACTAACTAGTTGAGACTGTTGAGAGATTAGCAAAAACATCATCTAAACGTGGCAACGTCGCTTAATGTAATTATTATAAGTGTTGTCATTTTTTGAATAAGATTACCCGCTGATTAATAAAATATTTTTTAATTGTCATGCAATAATGGTAAGTATAAATAAATATGAAAACTACACAATATTAATTGAGGATAAGCATTATTTTTATTTACTATTTATTGAAATGACAACACGCTCTCCTTATAATTATTGTATTCACAAATTCTTCTTCGATTAAATGCTTGTAAAATAAACCGTTTCAATACCGGCAAAAAAAAAAAAAAAAAACGCTCCCACACCGGCATGATTTCAGAAAAATCTTTCATTCCTATTTGGTTACTGTTTGGGTAAGTGTGCCGCAGAGGTGGACATGAGATTTTACAACTTTTTTAGACCAAACCAAACCTAACCTAACCTAATCTAACCTACCTCAACCTAATAATACCTCATATAATCTTAGTTTGTGATAATGGTTTATCAAAATGAATGAAAATTTCAAATTTTCAATTAACGATTATTGGATCGAAAAGCCGATGCGCCGACAGAAAAAGGTATTTATTATAACTGTCTACATGGAATAAACTGTTTTCATAAAAAAAAATATAAAAGCTCGTGTCCACCTCTGCGGCACAATTACCACTGTTTGCATATTTACCTATATTATCGGAACAAAATGTATTGTTCTTTGTCCAAAGCTATATTTTACTATTTCTGTTTACAAGACATAATTATTTGACAGCCGCTATCAGTTTGTTCCAATGCTTCACCGCCAACGTTGCCACCCATTCGTCATTATACCTAACATTGAAGTTAATGGTCCCACCAAAGCAAAACTGCCCCGCACCCCACCCAGCTTTAATCGGGTGTATCACGGGATCCTACGCTTGAGTGTACGGCATCAGTATTTTTTATGACTGGGGATATCTCAAGAGCAGTTACCCAAAAACTTGGGTCGCAATGCACTCAAGCGCGCTTTGACTGAATTTACGCGACTTAAGTTAAAAGTGCCCATGGGAAAGAGGAGCACATATAGATAAATTAAAAAAAATAGTAAATAAAAAAACCTATTACAAAACTGTCGAACAATTTAAACAGATCTTCTCTTCACCGTATGACGCCGCAAATTTTCTAAATGCAACAAAATTGGCCATTGTGGCGACCAGGTCGGACGATCCAACAGCTAGTTGAAGTTGAGCCCACATGAGTAGCTCGTCTTTTTCCGTACACATTTTAGGACAATGATTAATTTTGTGCGGTTCAAAAAAAAACAATTATTTTAGGTAAGTCAGTAAAAAAGCCATTGGGATTAGTTATCATGTGAAAGTAACTCACATATAATATTTTATTGATGATATATTTAGGGATTGCAATACCGAATGAAAATACCAATTCCGGTATTTCGGTATTTCCTATTCAATACCGGTATTCGTGAAATATATGAAAAAAATAGAAGTATCTACCAATTAATATAAATATATACTTATATCTATTTAAAACATTAATATTTCATAGAAAAAATATCTAAATAAGTACCTACATCAGGGCTCGAAATGGACCGGAATGCACCGGAGCGCCGTTCCGGTTCGTAAAATCCCCAATATTATCGCTCCGTCTCGTGGACATATAAAATTGACAGTGAGCTAGATTTGCCATTTAATGTAAAAATCTAAAAGTTTGTCCACACTGGTAACCTTATTAAATATCAAGATAATTATCAAAACTTGTTTGACCAACAATTAATTTAATCGTAATTTAATGAGTTTGCCAGCAACTTGTTGCCAAGGTAGACACGGCATAACACACTTATTTTTATAGAATACACAAGCAATTAGATAACTATCTTAACATTTTCATAAAATATTGAGCGCTCCGGTTCGTAAAATATTCCATTTCGAGCGCTGACCTATGTACATATAATATGTAAACCTTTAAAAATAGGTGAGGTAAGATATTGTGGATATGTTGATGTTTACAAATACTTGGTACCTAGTTGAATGATTGGCATTTTCTTCTTCGAATGATTTTTCAATAAATTTATTTAAGTTCTCTGAAATGTGTATGTGCCCCACTGACAATTCCACGTAATGTTTTATTAGAGTATTGCACTTTTTACACTTACCTATACGTCGAATGGCAATGGAAGTAAACCAGACATTGCGTAACTCGACAAAAATTTACAGTTCTGTTAAACCTTTTATGTTAGTTAATACATTTTGTTTCCACTTTCAATATTGAATATATCGGTATTGTCTGATTTTTAAAACCGGTATTTCGGTATCGAAAAATACTGGGGTATCGGTTTTGAAATACCGGTATTGCAATCCCTAGATATATTCCCTTTCAAGAATGAGACATTGGTCGCGTGATCGAGTTGACATGTAAGTTAAGTACTAATTGGTTGATATTATGAACTGAGCGTATTAATTTTTAAAATAATGTAAGCAGTGAAATTACACGGGGTCTACATAACATTATATAATATTGGATTCCGATTGCTTCTTACCTCAAATCCATCTTTCCCGTTTGCAAGGTACGACTGCATGACTAATCTGTAAGAGGTGTCAGGGTCGATTGGTGAATACTTTGGTACAGTGCAGTTACTGCACCGGATGTCAGCTGATATCAGCCTGTTACCGACTGGATTTGAAATATTGTATACCACTTGGAATCCTGGAAAATTAGTAACATTTTACAACGTTTTTCTTAGCTCGTATTCTTATTTATCTGGTAAAAATCTTGCAATCGATTTTTAACTAACTTCCCGACTAGTTAGACATTTTAAACTTATTTATATTTAATCAGAACACGATGCCAATGCATTTTTTTAATACTTTTAGCAATCTTTAAGTAGAATTAAATTCATTTTCAGTTAATTCTGTTTTGTATGACAAGTTATTTCGACACCATTATTGGTTGCTAGGGGTCTGGGGTCCTAGCAACTAAATTAATAATATATACGTGCGTTACTATGGAAATCAATATGACATATCAAGTACAAAGTTGTTTGATCGTTTAAACTAGTCAAGTCAAGTTTGTATGGTTAAACAGAATTTAAAAACGTTGTATATAAAAAGTTCTTTTTATCTTGTAATTATCTAATTGAGGTGAGGTTTTTCGTCTTACGACAGAATTGGTTTTTTTCGCAACTTTTCAGTACAAAATCGTTATTTGAAAAAAAAAATCAATAGATTTTGATTTCTTTTATTTTGTTAACTATCAATTCATGGATGAACTGCATTGTATTGTTGTTTGATTTAATAAAACGCAATTTTTTGTAGTACTTATTCCACTAACTTTTAATCAATAAATTAGGACCGGGTTCGTCCGCCCCAGAGGGAGTTGAAAAGTACTTATTGATTATAAGTGGAATAAGTACTACAAAAAAAATGCGTTTTATTAAATCAAACAATAGATTTTGAAGTTGAAGTTGACGATTATAGTTAGAACAATAAACTTTATAGATATAAATAATATACATATATTGCAACACACATATCCGGATCGGATAGACCGGAGTTGTGTTCCAGTGCACTCCGGTCCACTTCGAGTGCTGCATGTAAATATAATATCATGTAAAAACCAGCAACCTCGAGGAACCCCATTAGCGAATCGCTGTTCTAAAGGTAGTTACATAATATCGTCACTGTTCTGGCAGAATACACTAATTCGAAAAAATGTCATATTGAGTTAGTACCAAAATGTTCCTTATTTCAAACTTTACCGTCTGGAAACCTTCTTAATAAATAAACAGTCTTTATTTTAAAGTCATACTTTTTATGATTACTTAATAAACTCACATGATAGACCATTATTTCAAACATATTAACAACTTCAAAGTCAAATTACTCAAAACTAGTATTCTCCAGTTAGTGTGTTCTGCCAGAACAGAGACGATATGTAAATAAGTAAAATCTGGATGATTGTGAAAAACCGTGATGATAGTAAACGCATCTTGAATCGATATGAGGATAGGTTAAAAAATCTCTCTCACCTGACACTTGCAGCATATTAGATCCAACAAATTCTGTTTCACTCCATGATTTTGAAACGGAAAATTCAAACGCTTCCAAAATATATTTCCCCAACAGCTCCAACGTAACAAGATAATTGTTGAACGGTTGGATCATAACTATATCTTCATATGTAATGGCTGAAACAAAAAAACTAATATATAATGGGATAATGATCCTGCAACAAAAAAAACTAAATATCTTCGTTGTGACCTTTCCTTGAATGGCAAGTTGGGGAATGCTGTACTTTTGTCCTCTCATAAGGTGGCCAGCATAGCTGTATTAAATAAAAAGAGGGGCAAGGAATCGGATTTCTCATACAACTAAATGATGCAGGCCAACAATAGCTTACAACTTACGAGAAATAGCGACGAATTACTTTGGTCGTTATAACGTACCCATATAATATAATGTTAACGTGGAAATTTTGCCGCAACTTGATCCAGCCTGCCTCACCATAATTTTTCACCAGCTGCTTCACCATACTTTCATATAACCTGCCTAGGTGGCTAAGGTACTGTAGTCAGTGACGTCCAAAGACAAAATGCCGCCCCTAGCTAGTGACAAAATGCCGCCATATTTTTTTTATACATTACTTTTTATCATCCTTTCATGACTCAAATATCTAAGAAATGTGTTGTATGGATACATTACTAACAAGACATGGTTATACCACTAAAATTCCATTTCTGCTTCAATCAATGACATATTAAATGGACAACTCACTTCATACCGGCACGCACGAGAAATTGTGCATGAAAGTCATTCACAGATGTATAGGATATGTATGCGATACAAGCTTCGAGAATTTATAGTAATATAACCTTTATTGTAATGGCGTATTAGTGTCATGACTCATTGCGTTAGAAACAGATTCTCGGTTACTTACGACTTCTCGGAGATTAGACGCAACATCTACTTTTTTACCACGTTTTTCTTAGCTCGAATTCTTGTTTGTCAGGTGGTTGTTTATCCAGTACAAATCTTGCAATCGATTTTTAACTAACTTCCCGACTAGCTAGACATTTGAAACTTTTAGAATATATGCCACTATGAACACGATGCCAATGCATTCTTTTAATACTTTTAGCCATCTTTAAGTAGAATTGAATTCGAGAACTGAGTTAATTCTGGTTTGTATGAAAATTTATTTCGGAAGGAATCCGTAATCCAATCCACTATTATTGGTTGCTAAGAGGGTGGTCCTAGCAACTAAATTATTAATATATACGTGCGTTACTATGGAAATCAAAATTATATTTCAGTATTCTATATTTGTTTGTTTGTTGCAAAATAACAAAAAATGATTTTTTGACAATTGCCTTATTTGTCCTAATTTATTAATACATAGAATTGTCAAGTTTATATGATTCAACAGAAAATTTTAAAACGTGGTATATAAAAAGTTCTTTTTATCTTGTAATTATTATTTATTTAGGTCAGCCAATAGGATCAATCACAGAGAATATGTATAATTATAATATTGAATAAAATAATATGTGCTGGGCCCAATAATAGGCGGAAACAGAAAGCATAAAAGCTTGTAGGTACCTACTGCCTGTTCGATTATTTTTATTCTCGACCGATACAGTTAGTTTTATTTTCTGCCGATCGATGTTACTATAGTGTCCAAGAAACGTGTTACCATTGCGTTGTTTTAAGAATTTGGTATATCGTAAGATTAAATAAAATCTCTTAACTATTTCAAAAACAGTGACAAAACAAAAGTGTTTCATTATAGCTATCGTAATAAACGTTGAATTAACGAAATTCAAAATTCGAAATACAAGTTTGTCAATGTGATATTAATTGAGCGTGAAGTATCAAGTAGTGATCCAGTTCTACATAATTATGAATAACGTTACCATAAAATAGTATCATTGATAAAAATAGATGTGGGATTAAATCCCGTTCGGTCCAAGTTTAAAAAAGGTTTTTTTCTCTATTAGGTATGTTTCTGAGGCCGTTACAACTTATATGACTGTAATAGTAGTATTTTAAACATAACTTACGTCCTATTTCGAGATTTGCTCTGATTCCTCCTTGGTTTATAAAACCTGCAGCGACATAGTTCCAGTGACCTCGCATCGGTTTAGTATCCACCATCTAGAATATAGTATCATTAAATTAATTAAAATAAATCGAAGCCCTCATCAAGCCCATGTTGACCTATGTATCGGAATGCTAAGTCAAAATTGAATCTCTTTAAAAGGTAGATATTAAGAAAGGTATTCGGAATATGTGGAAGGTATATCTACAAATAATCAGGGCTCGAAATGACCGGAGCGCCGTTCCTGTTCGTGAAATTGGTAAAATTATCGCCGCGTCTCGTGGAAAAATTAATTTGACCGTCTGAGTTAGATATGCCATATAACTGAAGATATTTACATAGTTATAAATTTTATATGTATTTCATATAAATAAGTGTGTTAGATTTTCTATTATATGGCGGTTCCATGACAAAACAGAACAACGATAAATATAACTATGACCTTTCAGGAAAAATATAAATTGAATATTGAAATTATCCTATCTCTATTATGTTAATAGATTTTTAATAGCACAGATTTTCAATACGCCATAATAAATCAAATTATATACAGTGTTGCCATACAGTATATACAGTGTTGCCGGCAAGCTTAAGATACCTCATCTTAATCAATATAATATGTTCAAAATGATTGGGTGACTAGGTATAACGAAATAATGACTTAACCTAACCCAACCTAAATAGATTCCACAAAAATTTATGTTTAATTTTTCCCTGTTTTGTCATGTTCTGTTTTGTCCGGTTACCGTTTTGTAACATTTTCATTTCTAGCACTGAACGATCTTGAACGATGTCAGTTGTAAAACGCTTCTACTCCAGTGTTTATTATTTAAGTTTGTCGTATTACTCGTATCCATGCGAGAAGATGTGCCTAAACTTTTATGAACTTTCTAAATGGAAACAGAGCGCTCAATAATTATTTTTCTAATTTTATGTATATAATACAATGAATTATATATAAAATAAAATGAATTTTATTGCTTTATAAATAGTTCACGAACCGGAGTGCAATATTTATTTTTTAAACAAAACAGAGCGATAACCTCAAGAATTTTACGAACCTGAACTGTGCTCCGGTGAGCTCCGGTCATTTTGAGCCCTGATACCACCGATAGGATCAGATTATACGTCTGTGGAACCGCAGTATAAATTAAAGAGACTCATAAGTCATATTCATCAGGGGATGTATACAAGCTTTGGAAAAGTAATAAAATACGTACAGCATCCACAAAGCTATCAGTGATCATATTTCCAATGTTACATTCTCCAAATAAGCATTCTTGTTTAATTAGCGCCACTTTCGAATAGCCGATTGATTTGTTTCCTTTCAAATCAACCAAGTCCTTAAATGGCTGCATCAGGCTCAACATTTTTGGGTCTGAAACGTAATACATTATTAAAACCAAATTACCAAGTGTATCAAGCCGTCTTGAGTAGAGCTTATGATTCAAGAATAAAATTGTCGAATTCGAGAATATGTATTTCATTCTTGGGGATTAGAGATTGGTATATTGATTTCTTGAGATGTCGGTAATTATTGAGGTATTATATTTTTCAAAATCAGTCAAAGCATTTTGTTAAGCTTTTCATGCCTGAAACCAAAGTCAAGAGATTTTGTTATGTATTCCTGGTAAAAAATCTTACAAGAAAATTTACAGTCAACGCATCTAGACCTGAGAATAGTATATATGTGTTGCTAGATTTCAAAATCAGTTTCAAGTCCATAATGGATGAATAGAAGAAAAACAGCTTTTTGTTTTCCCAAGTACATAGTCAAAAGGGTGGAAGTTTATATTATTTCGATTATAAAACATTTAAAATTAATAAGATCCCCATTTCGATAATGCAAAAATGTTAGAGAGCAGTAGTTCTCCAACAATTCACAAAAAAGTAAAAAATATCCAAAGGTGGACTTGGCTGAATTTGAAATCAAGCAACACATATATCGTTTGAAAACAACAGCAACAAAACAAATATTATCGTCAGCAGAAAATATACGTTGGATAGATGATAATATGGAGATTAAAAAACCGAATGGACGTTGCCAATTAGCCTAGAACAGAGAGTTTTGTAAACGTCTAAATACTGAATGTTATAAAAATATTATATCATACCACATTTCTGGATTTACGTAAAGTTTTTGATAATTTACCTTGTACAATAGAATTATCCAAATAAATCGGCTGGCCTTCCCAGCTTTGAATTTTTCCCCGCGAATCAAACTTGATGATCATGTTTCCCAAGAATTTTGTGAATGCAGATGCCTGAACTATTAAAATCTGTAATTATAAAGATTGTATTACACGATACTGTATTATTTGATACTTTGGTTAATTCTGTGTGCCCTACACTCATTTTATTGACAGGATGTGACTCGTTCTGGAGACTATTGACTGACGAATAGTGGACAGTGGCTGTTGAAGGACCCAAAATATCGAGAAATAAAGAAGATAGCAGTGGATGATGATAATCAGCGCCATCTTTAGATTAGTGCATATCTTTTTGCACAAGCAACCTGTCCACTGTTCACAGTGACGTCCCGTGGGGGTAGGCATATTGAGCGTCGCTTGGGGGCGGCAGTTACTTGATGGGCGGCAAGTCGAGGAGAATCATTTAGAAATAGCTACGAAAATATCTTTCCAATAAAAAAATCAGCTCACTAGTTGGATTTGTTTGAAACCAACTTATTAATTAACATAAAAGATTTAACAGGACTGTAATTTTTATGTCGCGTTCGCGATGTATAGTTTACTTCCGTTGCCCTTCGACGTCCATGGTGACAATAAACGACATGTGCACAGATGATACAAAATACTGTATAAAAAAATAGGGCGACATTTTGGCGCTGCCCAGGGGCGGCATTTTGTCTAGGGACGTCACTGACTGTTCAGCTGTCAAAATCAGATCCCAGATTGCTTGACATATTGATTCGCCCTTTCTCGTTTCAAATTGAATTATAAAAAAATCTCAAATCAAATATATTAACTAGGCGTCAGTATGAGCACTCTATAGAACAATGACAGGCAATAACAGGTCACCCATAGACAACGGGAGGGGCGGAAAAGGTAGGACCAGTCGTGAATAGTCCTTCACACAAATACCGATAGTAATATCGATTTCCAAAAAATATGTAGCATTGATCTATACATTACATTTGTGGAATGTGTGTTAATGCTAGTGTATTATGTATCATGAAACTCATCTATCCAAATCAAACCATTCCCTGTGTGAAGACGACACACGTGTCAGTATGGGCACTCTATAGAACAATGACAGGTCATCCATAGTCTCATAGACAACAACGGGAGGGGCGGAAAAGGTAGGACCAGTCGCTGTGAATGTATCGGCTTTCTACTTGAGTCGGCAATGTGATAACCCAAATAAAATGAAAAATAGATATTTTAAAAAATGTCCACCAAGAAGACTTGTCACAGAGGAAAACAATAGATAGTAAAAATATAACACACCTAAAGTATTATGTAATTGCCATGATAACAGGTGAAAGCAGAAAACAACATTTATTACGTCAGTTTACCACTAGCAGGCATGGTGTGAATATTAAACAAAGGATGGATAAATTTAAATCAATGCATATAAAACATGGTAAATTATGTAAAGCAGCAGAGAATGAAGCAAATTAAATTAATTGGCACAAAAAAGGTAAATGAAGTGTAGATTTGAGAATTGAATGGGTGACGCTATATCCGACAGGGAATGGAGGAAGTCTGATAAAACAAGAAGAAGAAATGAAAAAATGATTAAATCGTACCTTCGTTGATGCATCAGCATCCACAACTACTGGATAGTCTTCAACTGGTTTTTCTCCGTTGGGAGGAATTCCAGTATAGAGTAAACTGTGACTATGTCCACCCACTATTATGTCAACATCTGTCCCAACTCCCTTTGCAATTATCCTAAAATATACAGACAATCACATGATGTATTTATTATTTTTCAATTGGCTGATTCCGACGATGATCTTGATCGTCTTACGATGAGGTTTACGAAAAACGGATGCTAAAGCTAAATCACACCGGCAGATTCTCTCACCGATCGTCTTAACCGATCGGCCTCGATTATGAAATGTCACTTTGAATCTTTCACTGTCGTAGACAAAGTAGAATAATTTTCATACATAACTACTTAAGGCAGCTGGGTCGACGATTACAATATCATTAATCATCGACCCGACTGTCACTGATTATAGATAGCGTTATGTGCCAAAAATAGGAATTTTTATTTTTTAGCAAAGATCGGGACGGCAATCAGGGAGAACAATTGGCTTGAGAATCTTCCGGTGTAATTTGAGCATTACTCACTCGCTCGACTTACTATATTATATCCATCCTTTAGTCTCAAAACACACTTTGAACGTTGGAACTATGACCCACCTAATAAAGACAATATATTTAAGTCATCCGACAATAGTGACAATGGAGATATTATATGAATAGTCAACTGGCAGGATTTGTGAATTATTATCACGTGATATTCTTGAATCGGAAAATGTTGTCTAATTTCTTCATTTCACACTCTAAGAAACTTTCATTAATTAGAGAATCCACAATTAAATTCTTGTTATAATTGCAAGTTGTTGAGGGAAACTCCTAAAGTCTACAGCGTACAAGAAGTTTGTAGTTAATATTAAATATTATAGACGTTTTCTGGGTTCACCAAAGACCTTCATCAGGATGTGGTACCGTTGATTGATAATAAGAGTGTATGAATACTAACTTATCTACATCTAGACCACAGTGTGACAGCACGATGATAATGTCCACGCCCTGTTTTGTCAGGTTTGCAGCTTCATTCTTCACCGCTTGGATTTCATCGGTGAATTTTAACTTCTCCGTTTGGGCTATTTCCTGAAATAAATAAAATAAAGACCAACCCTTACTAAATGTTTTTAAACTTATTAGAAACTTTTAGCTTTTACTTATTTCATGAAACATTTTGAGTTCCGCCAGTCTTTTTGTGTCTTCACCTGTTGGTGATATTTAGTGGTCTTCCATGTTACCGGAATCCAGTTGGCTTGAAGAAGAGCAAACTAAGTTAAGATTCTCTTATGGCATCCGTAGAACATGGCCATTCCGGGTATCCATGGCCATGGTAGTAATATGACTAGAGAAAGAACGCTTTACACCGTCTGAGGCATGGCCCCCATAAGTGTGGCTGACAGCATGGGCGCCGGCAGCGTGGTGCAAGGTGGTGCAAGTGCACCACCTTTAGTTCAAATTATTTTTTAGATAACGATTGTGTAATATATAAATATAATATTATTATTTATTGGAGCAGGTTCTACACATAAAACATCAAAACAAAAATCATTTTAAGAGTACAAAAATCAAATTTAATTAAAACATGTTTGATTTTAATTACTACCGTTATAGTAATGTCTAAGTAAGTGAATGTTGAAGGGACAGGGGACTATGGGGTAGCTGCAAATTATAAACTGCGACGTCTACGCAAAATATCGAACATTTGGTGGAATATGAATATGAGCTTTCTTACATGCACTACCTTACACAAACTCCTAGCAGCGCCTATGGCTGACAAGGCTCTAGTCTGGTGGCCCGGGTTTAGGAGGGGGGAGGTTAGAGTGGCGGGTCAACCAGTTAAGTGAGATAAACACACACCGCAAATTTGCTCCAATAGCTCTAAAAGTCGCCTGCGACGGTATTTTACGAATAGAATTTTATTTTATAATTAATTTTAATATGTTTCCTGTCTAATAAAATGACTATTTATCCAATATGGCGAGGGGTCGTATGTTACTTGACTATGACAAAAGGGGGTCGCGATCAATGCTTCATGATATGATGCCGGGTGCCGACAATAATTATTATTCTAGTGGATTTATTTAAAAATACTAAAAATACGCGGAATAACCTTTATTTTACAATTCATCCTGGAGTTCCCGGAATACAATTTGGGTAACACTACTGTAGAACATTACTCTGCCCTTAACTTTAGCAATAGGTTGGGGGGCTCGCTTCAGGATGTGGAGGCCATGGTCTGAGGATTTTTTTGTTTTCGATAAACGCTTGCGCCTGTCAGTCAGCTAATCAGCTCCTTCATGTTATTCTCTAGTTCTAGCCGACCAATCAATACAGTCAATCAGTGAAGCTATTTTCACAGTGGGCATATATGGCAAGTCATAGACACATTAGCCTTTATTTCCTGTAAAGAATTCACAATAAATAAAACAATACAACTTACGTTAGTGAATTGTAAGATAACCCCAATAATTCCAATTTTTCTATTGTTCCTTTCGATGACCAAACTGCTCTGATAGGTCCCTTGAATTGTTGGCTCCAAAGTGTCGTCGATGTTGCAGACCAGCATTTTTGGCTTCAAGGCTTTGATATAAGGAACCACCCCAGCTATCCCATCGTCGAATTCGTGGTTTCCTAACGTCTGAAAATATAATTTACTAGTATAGAAATTTTGATTGTGAAGTATTTTTCAACCAAATTTGATTCCAACTACTTTCATACTCACCGACCGATATCCAATCTTACATCAGCATACAAGAAATCTGGGATTCAAATACCAAGGTTTCAATTAATAACGTATATTAGCATGTGTGGCCAGAACACTAATACGGCTAACACCCACGATGGCCGCGCGGCTTAAGCGTCAGCCTGTAGGGTCCTGGGTCCCAGGATCGAATCCTGGGACTGGCAAGTACACCCGATCCTCTTTTTGTGCCGTTTACCGTGTAAAAAAAGAAAAGGTGCCCATACAAAAATGGTTCCATTACTAAAATCAACTCAAAATACGAAATTCTTGAACTCAAAAATAAATTGAATTTATTTATTATTTTTAAATAAAAATATGTATAGGTACATTAAAATACATAGTTATCGATTTAAATTAAATTTAGCATAGAGAAATATATTCATTCAGTGTCGCTACTTGACAATAAACGTGCCCGTTTACTGCTGTTTTTCGCTGGCGAAAAATCACTCATCGCTGGAAATACTTAATGACGCTGACGCTGAAGCACGCAGCGCGTCTCTCGTATCGAACCTGAAGTGACTGACTAGTGGCACTATGTATGTACGTATGTATGCTGGGCGGCATCCAGTGATAACATATGTATGCACCAGTGGCGTGCCGTCTATTGCAACGCAATTTTTCTATAAATATGTACATGCATACGTATTTTTATTCTTTTTCGTTTTTTTAAACCGTGTTAAAGCAAAAAAATCAGTGTAAATAAAAAATATTCGGTACTTTTTTTTAACCGTGTTATTTCGAAAGCGTGCAAAAAGAGGATCGGGTGTACGCATATTGTTTTTCAATTCGTGTATGAGTCAGAGTATGGACTTAATAGGTTGAGCAAGTGGCTGACATCCACTTCTCGTAAAAACAAAATATGTTAATACAAAAACTTCCACTCTGTGGAGGCCCATAATATAATATTATTGGGATCGGACAGTAGATGAAAAAGAAAACCTCTTACGTGAGCATCCAGTGGCAGCATGTTCATGAAATACTGCGTGGCATTCCATTTGAAGAGATTATACCAGAGCGTACCCTGGAAACTGTCGCCAGCGTTCAGCACCACAGATTCTGGCCTTCGTTTCTTCAGCTCCATGATCTTAGTGTAGAGTCGTGGGAAGCCACCAATGCATGGCGCTTTCTTTGATTCACACATCGTCGATGATGGACTGGTCTCTTCGAATCTGCAATAAAAACAATATTTAAATAAATTAATATGACTAATAAAAATATAAATACTAATTTATTATGGGGATATTTAATTTGAATACATTTAGATTCCATAGATCCATATGAAATATACAATGTACTTAAATTTACATTGAAATTCAAACGATATTTGCTTGAATTTCGTATATGTTTAGTATAGGGAACTCCGAAATAATGGGAACTGAAATACTTAACGGGTAAGGATTAGCAGGTAACCGATCTCGAGTAAGGAATAGTCCGGGATAAACTTAAACACGTATCAAGAATACGTCGAATACTGACAACTGCTCTCGGTTTATGCATCGACGCTCATTTAATATTGGTGTATTACACACACTATTGCACGTGCATAATGCGTGTTTCATTTTCATAGGACACAAACACATTTTGCATCAAAATGTAGCGTATGGAATATAGCTTATCGGAATTTTATTCATTATCTGTTCTGTGGTTAAGTCAGTGACGTCCCTAGACAAAATGCCGCTCCTAGGCAGCGCCAAAATGCCGCCCCATTTTTTATACAGTATTTTTTATCATCCTTTCACGACCCCAATATTTAATAAATGTGTTGTATGGATACATTACCAACAAAATATATAACACTAAATCCAATTCAAATGCCATATCTACTTCAATAAACAATATTGCGAGTCTACGGTTTCAGATACATTTAAAAATACACCTAACAACTTTCAAAATTCGGAAGTGACATGAGTGAAATATTTGGATCAATTACGATTAAATATGTACCTACTTATAATTTGCAAATCTGCACGTGTCATTGCTGGTCATCAAGGACGTGACGTAAAAGGACAACGAGAGTGAACTAGACATCGCGAACCCGACAATAAATTAATGTTTTGTTAAACCTTTTATGTTAATTAATACTTTTTGTTTCCAACCAGTGAGCTGAATTGTTTAATGAAATGATATTTTCGTTATTAGGTACTAAGTTTAGGTACATATCTCTATATACATAGTATTCCTAAAGATTCTTCCCGATTTGCCGCCCTTCAAGTACCTGCCGCCCCAAAGCGACGCTCAATCTGCCTACCCCCACGGGACGTCACTGGGTTAAGTCATCATCATCAGGGGCGCGACAACCCGGTGTGGGTCCTGGCCTCCTCCAACAGCTCCCTCCACCTGTCCCTATCCAGTGTGGCCGCTTTCCAATTTGGTTTCTGTGGTTAAGTAGGTATTACTAAATTATTTTGAAATCTATCTTTTACGTTTCTCAATTCGTCAACCCTTCAATCTCCCAATTCAGCATTGTTTCACTACATCAAACCTCCAAACTCCTTACTTTCGCTATATATTTACAATAAAATAATAAAGGTAACTAAAATTGGATTGAATTGATTTGATAAAATTGACACGGCTTGACCAGGCTGCTATAATTAGTCCAAAATTAGTATTTAACGATTTGATCTTGTTAAAATACTTTATTGGATTCATATTAGACAACAATTATTGTATATTCAGGTATTTAACATACATAACTTAACAATATGAGGTCTGAAACAAGAGTTTCGTTATATTGGCTAGATCAGGGTTTCCCAAACTATATTCCGCGGAACAGCAGTGTTCCGCCGAACCTGAATAGGTGTTCCGCGACCATTTGGAAAGGTTTTATACACTGCAACACATTTAAAGATCTTCTACTAGATAGAAGTAAAATTAAAATAATTAAAGAATCTACTTCATATTGAAAGGCGAGTGATGATCACTCTCCACTGATGTTTATGATGTCAAGTATCTGGATAGGTCATGGCTCGCACAAGGGAAGGGGGCTGACAGACCTCTAGCCTGGGGGCCTGGGTTAACGGGGGGGCAGTCGTGAGAGATCGACCAGCCAAGTGAGATAAACACACATCACAAACATGCACTAATAGTAAAAAAATGTAGCCTGCGGCGCTGTTTCACTTCAGGCATACTAATTTTTAATAATATGTGGTTTTACATTACTTACAATTTTTGATTATTGTCGATATTTGACATGTCCATAATTGTGCATATCTTCATAAAACTGGGTGTAAAAAAATCGCGAAAAATATCTATAATTTTACCTCGAACACCATTTGGAATATGCAACTGTAGATAGTCACATTGCCTTTAATCCTAGCGATAAGTAGTGGGCCCGCAAAGATCCTAGCCTGGGGGCCCGCTTCGGGATGTACAGGCGGAGGACCATCTTTTGATGAAAGATGGGGTATATTATTTTTAACTGACCGGCTGACAAGTCTTGTTAGTTTAACGACAGTTGCCAAAATTGGCAGAACGGTTAGCTGCGTTAATAAATAACCTGCAAAATAAACTAAGTGTTCCGTTTAAATTTCCGGGTTTGCGAAGTGTTCCATTGCAGAAAAAGTTTGGGAAACCCTGGGTTAGATGCTAAATATATATGTTATATACTGAATAAAAAATATTAATTGTTGTACTTACGATATTGTACTTATCCTAAGTTCGATAAGTATAGAATAGACCCACTGATGGGCATCCCGCCTAGTAATAATATAATGTCATATTATATTATAATAATATAACTATTAACATAATAATTTAATTATATAAACATATTAAGTAGTGTCAAAAAGTAGCTTTTCATTGTTTCCCGAGCAACAAAAAAAGTCAAATTACCTAATAGGTACAGTTTTTATTAAAATTATCTTTGTTACCTGTTTTAATTTACGTACTTATATTAAAGTTAATCTATGGGTTTATAAGAGCTCTATCGTGCCATAAACAATCTGTCATTGTCTTGAAATGAGGAAATAGGTACTTATCTCGACTGTCACAATTTTAAGAATAGCGCAGTCTTGACGAAACGGTACGATTCTCGTGAATTTATTGTCACTTGTTTAAATGCAATCGACATCGTATTTTATCTACTCCGGTAAGTAAGTATCTACTCAAATTAATTATCATTTAAAATTACGGTATGTACCTACTGATCAGTGGCGAAGGGTGGAGGTAAACTGTAGAGATTCAACATCAAAAGTGCACACTGAACTTTGTCAGTCAAACGTATTTTTTTTCATTGAACTAAGCCATAATGTATAGATTTTGATTCTAATGGATTTAAGTTTTGTACTATTCCATTTGAGTCGTTTTTATCGTTTTTCTTCGGCATCTAGTGCCTGAAAATGGCGAAACCCGAGTCGCAAAAACCGACTCAAATAGAATAGTACAAAACTTAAATCCATTAAAATTTAAATTCAAATTCCATCAAATACGTTCGGTCGATAGTGTTAATTTAATAGTATAGATAGTGGTTGTGAGTTTTTAAAATGCAATTAAACCTTGCCTAATTCAAGCAATAGTAGATAATAGTCAAAAAATATTCTTCTATAAAATAATATCTAAAATTATATCATTAACCCATACAAAAATTTAGATATTTTATTGATAGAAGAATATTTTTTATCGGTTATGGCTTAGATTAGGCAGGGCTTAATGAATTAAAAAAAACTAACCAATACCAACTGCAATTTGTTTTCTTAATTCAACGAAAATAAATAAGATGACTGAAAACGTGTGCACTATTTTTGTCGTATCGCCATAGCATACTTAAACTATTATGGTTTGGTTTAGGTATGGTTTAATTGAATTTTATAAAATAACCAGCACCATCTGCAAATTGTATTATTCTTTTCTTTTTCTTCTTTCCTAATAGGATCACACGTAGAGGCTTGTATTAATAGAAGAGGTTTGTATTAACAGATTTTGTTTTTTACGAGAAATGGATGTCAGCCACTTGCTCAACCTATTAGGTCCATACCCTGACAGACACAAGTTGGTAAACAATATGTGTATTTGCCAGACTCAAGATTCGAACCTGGGATCCACGGCGTTATAGTCTAACGCTTAAGCCGCGCGGCCACCGTGGGTGTCAAATAAGTTCAATGAAATCAAATAAGTATGACTGACAAAGATTAGTATGCACTATTTATGTCGAATTTTAACAGCCTACCTCCACCCCTCGCCACTGGTACTGACACAAGAGGCTAATATTACCTGTTCGAAAGATAAGAATTATGGGTAACCGAATAAAATACTACACACTGTCAAACTTTACGGTACATAATAAAAATGAATCGGAGTTTATTGTCGTTTTTAGTGATTGATAAGACAATTGATAATCATTGAAATGTTTTTGAGAGTTTTTCCAGTCGCGTTAATGTAATAAAATAATAAATTAAATAAATAAATATCAAGTCTTCAACGTCACAGCGTGTTGACAAATTATTATCATAGCTGATAGTTTATCTCTGGCACTATTGAGATGAATTAAAAGCTTTCTTTTCCGTCTTTCCTCTTCTGCTCTTCGACAGCTTTGTCAAAGGTTTAGCCATTTTAATATCAACACAACTCCACGCGATATCAAACACATACTGAATTACGAGCGCGGGAATGTAATAGTGGTGAAATGAAATGCGGTGGGGAGGTTTTAGTTCCAGAAACAACCGTGGTGTGTTGACGTAGAAGACTTGATAATATAAAAGTCGCACTGTACCTTTCATGGAAATAATCCTGGCTAATTGCATTAACAATTTATTTATTTATAACCGATCTATATACTTAAATAGTTTAGTACTGTTATGATCTCTTCATATTATTTGCCTCATTGATGAGGATTGTAATCACTGAAATTATATACGTCGCTGACAATTTCCTTCTATCTGAAGCGACACTACGCTGATCTCGATGCATCAGTAGCGAAGGATACAGGTAGGCTGTTAAGATCCACCATACATAGTGCATATTTAACTTTGTTAGTCATACATATTTGTTTTTATTGAACTAAGACTATAATTTACAGAGGGTGTTAGTTAGTTTTTAAAATCCAATTAAACCCTGTCCAAACCAAACCATAACAGTTTTGGTATATTTTGGGCGATACGACAAAATTGGGCACACTTTTTCTTTCGTACTTATTAGTTTTCGTTAGATTAAGAATACATATTACACAATATACATTTAGTTGGTTCGTTTTTTTTAAATTCATTAAACCAAACTATAATAATAAGTATATAAAAAAATTCTATCTTTAAAATATCCGAAGTTATGTATGATTTAATTGCATAATTTTAGATATTTTATAGGCAGACAAGTATTTTTTGACCATTTTTTATTATGGCTTGGTTTTAGCATGGTTAAATTGAATTTTAAAAACTAATCAACACCGTGTGTAAACTGTAGTCTTATTTCAATGAAAACAAATACGTATGACTGACAAAGTTAAGTGTGCACTATTTATGGCTGATCCTAATAGCTTACCTCCATCCTTCGCCACTGCGATGTATTCATTGTGCATTCAGTCACTATCTCAGTGACGTCCCGTGGGGTAGGCAGATTGAGCATTGCTTGGGGGCGGACTCGAATGGCGGCAAATCGATGAGAATCATTTGGTATATATAATAGCTTCCTAAACGTAATAATAACGAACATATCTTTCAATTAAAAAAATCACCTCATTGGTTGGAAACAAAATGTATTAATTAACATAAAAGGTGTAACAGGACTTCTTACTTTTAATTCTACTTCTGACTTAATTCCTTAAGACAGCAAATTTGTGTATCGCAAAAATAACATGTAAGAAGCTACTAACTGTATTACCACTTTCAAAAAATCACTTTTCGGGAAAAAAATATTTATAAATTTAATTTTATATGTTTTATATTTTGTAAGTAATGTATCATCTATATTCTATACAACACATTTCATAGATATTGGAGTCATGAAAAGATGATAAAAAATACTGTATAAAAAATGGGGCGGCATTTTGTCTAGGAACGTCGCTGACTATCTTAACATTTTTATTATTATGCATAAGTATTTTATCTACAAATAGCTAAAATTAAACGTTTATATACATGATAATTAAGTGTGGTATCTATGATTTAAGGTCATTCAGGAACTGCGAGATCAACACGGCAACGGGAGTGTTAATGATGATGATCCACCAGTCAGCGCTCGAAATGGAAAATTTTACGAACCGGAGCGCTCGATAATTTTACGAAAATATGAACATGTGTTATCTAATTTTATGTGTATTTTCTAAAAAAGTGTGTTAGATTTTTTATTGCATGGCCTGTCTAGCTCAGATGGTCAAATTATTTTTTCACGAGACGGAGCGATAATTTTGGGGATTTTATGAACCGGAACGACGCTCTGGTGCACTCCAATCCATTTCGAACCTGATCCACCTGAAAGGCGCAAGCCCTTGCGACCGCCTCTCTTCAACGCCACCAGTGACGATTCTCTATATTACCTACTATGAGCCCGAAAAATAAGAAAGAGACAGACCCTGTCAATTACGGAGTCTATTTATTCAGTACATATCTACTTCGACGCAAACTTTTCATATTTCGCTTGACACGAAATACTTTTTAATATTTAACAGCTGCATAACAATATTATTTTAATTATAATAAAAACAAAAAGTATACTTATTATCTGTAATATTGTGTCTTTTGTATCAGTTGGCGATGATCCATTGATGCGGACAAAACCGGGTTTAATTATTATCAAGATAATGGAGTTAATACTATATACTATGTACTCGTAATATTGTGTTACACCTATTTTATTTACAACAATGTCTTTCGATCAAGAACTGATAGTTAACACATTGATTGAACTTGCGTTTACGTGGTACAACTCCATTATGATGGCTTTGAAACAAAGCTATTTTTTAATATTTGAAGACATCCCCCGACAGTGACGTCCCGTGGGGGTAGGCAGATTGAGCGTCGCTTGGGAGCGGCAGTTACTCGAAGGGCGGCAAATCGAGGAGAATCATTTGGAATATATAGAAATAGCTACATAAACTTAGTAATAACGAAAATATCTTTCCAATAAAAAAATCAGTTCACTAGTTTTATCGGGTTTGCGATATCTAGTTTACTTCCATTGCCCTTCGACGTCCTTGGTGACCAGAAACGACACGTGCAGATTTGCGAATAATTAGTCAGATATTTTCTTAGTAATGTATTCATACGACACATTTCTTAGATATTGGACTCATGAAAGGATGATAAAAATACTGTATAAAAAATGAGGCGGCATTTTGGCGCTAGCTAGGGGCGGCATTTTATCTAGGGACGTCACTGTCCCCCGATAAGGGGTATATATATAATACATGATGTCAAAAAGTGATTTTATTGACGAAAACGGGTCTATATAGCATTGCTCACGTTATTGGAAAGTTTTATTATTTTATCTGCTACAGTTTTTGAGATATTAGCAATACTAAAATGCTTACCGTAGAAGAGGTCTATAAGATTATTTTATTATAAAAAAATTGTCTATTAGAAAGAGTGCTTTCATGAACATAATTATTAGCACCAATGACATTAATATAGACGAATCATCTGGAAAAGAAAATGACACTCACTTTATTGTCGGGTCTGCCGAATGGCATAATCAGTTCTAACGCCATTACAATAAAGGTGATATTGCTATAAATTTCTGATGCTTTTTGTTGGGTCTGCCGAATGGTTCGGTTCGAACGGGTTCGCTCTAATGAGCATTGACACTTAGAAACACTGCTCTAACGCCATTACAATAAAGGTCATATTGCTATAAACTCCCGATGCGTGATATCGCATAATGGAAATTGCGTGACGTCTACCTATACATGCGAATTTACTTGCTAGCTACTGTATTGAGTGCGTCGTCCATTAATAATGTCATTGACTAGCACAGATATACCCCAAAAGTCCGCATGATCGAATAAAACGTTTTTTTCCCTATGCATATAGACCCCTTTTCGGGCGACGCCTTCATTTAATATCTAATTTATAAAGTAGAATAATTAACAAAAATAACGGTTCTCGTATGTTAAGTCAGTTTAGTGGAAGCTAGTGGCAAAGAAATTTTGAAAATAGCCGATATGCTGGATTATTTGTTAGGTTCGGTTAAAATTCTTGAATTCATAAAAAAATATTAATACTATCGACTGAAGGTACTTGATGGAATTTGAATTTAAATTCTAATGGATTCAAGCTCTGTACTATTCCTTTTAAGTCGTTTTTTGCGACCCGGGTTTCGCCTTTCGGCATGTTCAGGCGCCGTGTACACTCACCAAAGGTAAACACACACTGACAACGAACTCTCTGTAATCTAGCTTATATAAAATTATTGTATCGATTTATTATATAAGCTAGATTAAAGAGAGTTCGTTGTCAGTGTGTGTTTACCTTTGGTGAGTGTATACGGCACCTGAAGATGCCGAAAGGCGAAACCCGGGTCGCAAAAAACGACTTAAATGGAATTGTACAGAGCTTGAATCCATTAGAATTCATAAAAAAATATTGCCAAAATTGGCTATAAAAATTGTCGCTTTTCCCGCCTGGTTTCCAGTAAACAGACTTGTACCACAATAACTTTTTTTCATAACCATGGTAGTCAACGCCACTAAAATTAAGCTAATCTAACAAAAAAATTAAAAATATTCACTAAAATATTTCAAAATAAGCATTTTTTGTTATTTTTTTATTACGTGTGCTACGCGAAATAATGTCTTAAAAGTTGTTTTTGCGTTTCAGTAAACCTTCATTTTAATCAAAATACTAATTGGATATCATTATCTAATCATTTACTTGTACCAATGATTTGTTGAAAACATAAGTCTTTAGGAATTACCGCGAAAATTATCCTAATCACGTGTTGATAGGTATTTCAAAAAAATTGCGACAATGTCATCCACTACTGCACATCAAAGACAATGTAATTCCATGGCCAGGGTCATAAACAATTCTCCGTGAGAGAGACCAAAGACACCATTAGGAAAACAATAGGCACTTACTTATAAATATTGTAATTATTACCAATGTATTTATAGTCACAGTATCATGACAGCGTTGCCAATTTAGCGTTCTTCAGCTTGCAAAAAACGCACCTGGTTTGTGGCATTTTTACTAGCATTTTTGATGCCTCCAACAGCTTTAAATGTGATGGAAATATGCTAGATATTTAGTTTATTTATTTTCATGCGCATCAAATTTCTGATTATCAGATACCTATTTAATGCAGGTAGTACCTAGTACCTATTTTAGTAGCGTGAGAAATAAAACAACATAATTTAACACGTTGAAACAATAAGAGCATTCATGGCCTTATAGTGAAATAGTATCATATAATTTCATGTGTGCTTAGTAGAGATCGGAAAACTGGTCGATTTTGAAGACTAAGTACCAGTATAAAAAATACTTAGTACAGAAACTTGTTCCAAAATACTTACTAGTATTTGGATTACTATATAGAGCGTGTGGTGTGCGTATGCGACAAAAGTTTCATACTCAACTGAAACTAAAACCAACTCCATATTAGTATTTGAAATACGTATCGGCTCAGGGAACTCAGACTGTGTATCGGCTTCAATAGAATCGCTAAAAATACGCTGAGCTCCGCTTGTCGAAAAGTCCCATTTGTTATAAAATTTAAACACTTTTTAAATTTATGAGTTGTTTTTCTGTTAGGTTACAATATTCTTGTTAACAAAAATGAATAACAGTGATGTTTTTTTTAATTTTAAACATGTTTTTAGCGGTCATATAACAAGTCGAAGCCTGTGCGTCATCTCACCACTGTGCTGCAACACAAAATTTATGACCTATTATTCATACATTCGAACGCAATAGATTAATAAATTAAAATATACCCATATTCAAGTGCCATTTCGTTCGCGCGCATTTAATGTCAATAGTGTTGAAAGTCTACCAACTAGCGAGTGCACAGAACAGCGACTCGCGATGATACTCGTATCATCACAAGTTTTTTGGAATAAGTTTATTGGGCCACACATACTGAGTATGGGTAGTTTCATCCGAAACTTGAGTACACAAACTGATGACAGTATTTCCAACTCACCTCTAGTGCTTAGGTATGTGACATCAGTTTGTCGATTATCGGAATGACATGAAACGATGAACGCCGTTGACACAATATATATATATATATATATATATATATTTGTTGTAAAGTTTTAAATATATTTTTGTTAAAATGTGTGGTATAGACGTTTTTTCGATTTTTGCACTTTTTTCGATACGCGAAAGGAAAGATATTGACTTCGATCTTGATAGAATAAGTAAATTTACTTGCCATTTTATTTTCACAAAATCTAGCGTTTTTTCTTGCCAAATAGCTTGTTTTCGTACCCCGTCTGGCATGTTTTTATCAACAACAGTTGGTAACACTGTTAAGCACTATAAGCCTCCTTAAGGTATATTCATATAGGCATCGCACATTATAGAAAACTACAGCAATGTTATGTTGCCAACTGTCATTCATAAAAATATGCCAGATAAGATTAAACATAATGTCAAAACAAAATACTTACAAGATTTTGTTAAAATTTTAAATTGACAATAATTTAGCATTTCAAAACAATAAGTCATAATTATTTTTACAAGACCACAGATTGAACAAAAGATTTTTCCGGAACTTAAAAAGATGTCGTACGAATAAAAACAAATGCATAATAGGTACCTATACGAAATCTGGCCATTACTTAAATTTGTATTTTACTATTCTAACACGTTTCATCGCAATATTCTAGCTTTTATATGGAAAATTTGACGTTGCTTGTGACACCGAGAAATGTTAGATATAACGTCATTTAAATACATGATATTCAAACATGTTAGATCAGATAAGAAAATGCTAAATTGGCAACGCTAACTATAATCGGTTTGGTTGCTTCAGATGTGCACTGCATTGTCTATGCACATTTGGTATAACTTAAGGGGGGACATGCTCGTCGAAGGTCAAAATTGAGTTTTTATTGTATTTTCAAACCATGATCTTGGACACTCCTTAAACGTTGTAGATGATCTATTTATATAATTTTGAAGCCTTATTATCCTTTATAGTTATTTTAAACATTTGATGACTGCATAAAGTATTTTTGTTACATAAAATAGTATTCTTTTAAACCTCTCGCTCTAATGTTTTAGAATATAGTCATATTTCGGTACATAACTGTGCAGTGATGTTAAGATTTTTTACATTTATTAATTTTTAAACGCATTTATAAAACCATTAGGATAATTTATTACGAGATAATTTTTGTAAAATATTCACGATAAAAAATTATATTGATAATCTCTGTGATCCCAAATTTGACAAGAATTAGGCATTTTATTATTCAAAAAATCGGCAAGATTAACACATTTGAAGATAATTCTAAAGATACTCATTATAAGCTATGTCTTTGACCATTCAAGTGTGATAAACATCTTATGAATAATGATTGCTTTATAATCATTATTGACCTAAGAATAAGGTAGTGTTTTTTTGAAATACGCCATTTCTTTTGTCATTCCCCAGTGGTTAAGCTACAACATACGGCCGTAGCCATAAATTGACAAACTATAATTAAAGTAGGGAGTAAAATGATATTGACGCGCGTGTTTTAACATGTACCGTTTAAAAAAAAATAAAAAAAAATTCTGTTAGGTACATGTTCAAACACGCGCGTTAACATAATTTTACTCCCTACTTTAATTATAGTTTGTCATTTTATGGCTACGGCCGTATGTTGTAGCTTAACTACTAGGGAATGACAAAAGAAATGGCGTATTTCAAAAAAACACTACCTTATTCTTAGGTCAATAATTATTATAAAGCAATCATTATTCATAAGATGTTTATCACACTTGAATGGTCAAAGACATAGCTTATAATAAATATCTTTAGAATCCTCTTCAAATGTGTTAATCTTGCCGATTTTTTGAATAATAAAATGCCTAATTCTTGTCAAATTTGGGATCACAGAGATTATCAAAATATTTTTTTATCGTGAATATTTTACAAAAATTATCTCGTAATAAATTATACTAATGGTTTTATAAATGCGTTTAAAAATTAATAAATGTAAAAAATCTTAACACCACTGCACAGTTATGTACCGAAATATGACTATATTCTAAAACATTAGAGCGAGAGGTTTAAAAGAATACTATTTTATGTAACAAAAGTACTTCATGCAGTCATCAAATGTTTAAAATAACTATAAAGGATAATATGGCTTCAAAATTATATAAATAGATTATCTACAACGTTTAAGGAGTGTCCAGGATCATGGTTTGAAAATACAATAAAAACTCAATTTTGACCTTCGACGAGCATGTCCCCCCTTAAAGTATCCAAGGTGATACGGCAACTTCCAGCTCGATCTATGTGTTTTAACCCTTAGCCGACTCGAACATCAAAACTCGTCTCGTCTGCAACATGTCAAATACGTCGATGTGACGTCATTGTTTTTTACGAAATACACGTTGCCAAAT
Source organism: Rhyacophila brunnea (assembly GCF_057557595.1). Classification (NCBI taxonomy): domain Eukaryota; kingdom Metazoa; phylum Arthropoda; class Insecta; order Trichoptera; family Rhyacophilidae; genus Rhyacophila; species Rhyacophila brunnea. Next base: position 11,204,051 of record NW_028232893.1, on the reverse strand, counting down.
GGAGCTCCGCATATTGCTGGAATGCGAATTTTTAGTTTGAAAAAAAACATCTAGTGCTGCTAGCAACAAATCGCATGGGTCTCGGGCTGCGAGTCGAAGCCGCCAGAACGTATACGCACACCTACGAATTGGTCATTCCTATACCGGCTCACCCGTCGCCGCGTCCCAATATTTACAAGTATCGAGAGGTTACACGCGACTGTCGGTAGGTGCCTATGTGCGCGGTCTTCATATGCAACTTCGGAGCGACGTTCCTCAAATGTTTGATTTATGGCTGTGCGGCAGACGAGGCGAGTTTAGATTTGAGAGCCGGACTATGCAGACCCTACCCCTTCCAATATTGTTGTCTAATATCTCCTCTTCCCAGTAGGTCTGGAATGGTAGTTAGATACACGATTGTCTGCATTTATTTTTCGGTAACGTATGGTGTTTGTTTCTGACTTTTCAGTATTGCATTAGCTTGTTTGATTCTCTGAATTAGATTTTAAATGTTATCTGCATAATATGCTAATTGCAGTGGCAAAGGGTGAAGGTAAGCTGTTAAGATCAGCCATAAATAGTGCACACTAAACTTTGTCAATCATACGTATTTGTTTTCATTGAAATATGACTACAATTTACAGACGTTGAAGGCCTCCGACTTCCTGACTAGCTCAGGCACTTGGAAGTGGAGGTTCATTAATGTGGAGGAACAGGCAGGAACCTCATGGACGTGGAGTAACCAAGAAGTCACGGGGCACAAAGTCAATTAAACACCAGATGAAATCTTCAGAACTCGTATTTTATTGTTATTAGAATATGTTTGGCCTTATGGCATTCCTTCATCAAGGATTATAGTCCAAAGGTATCATTCACATTGGTATCGAAAGTCCCAAAGGTTATGATAATTAAAAGAAACTCGATTTATTGTTATTATCCATACACCACAATTAGTAAAAAAAAAGAAAAGTCAAATCAATTAATATCCGAAGTTCACAGTTCGAAGTCTCAATAAACAAGAGTCAACTAATATCCGAAGTCACAAAAATTACCACATTTATTACTTATTAATTAAAAATTAATCCGAATATTATTAATTAATTATTTTAAAATTAACTTGATTATTATTAACTAATTATTTAACATTAACTTAATTATTTCTAATAAGTTATGCAGACGAGATCGTGAGGGTCCCGGGGCAACAAAGCGTCGCCGAGGCGACCCCCGGAATTCACAAAACAGACTGATATCGGATTTTAGAATCTTGCCTTTTTATCCGTTAGGGGTGGTCGTATTTCTTACCCATTCAAACCGATACCGCCATATGCTACACATTTATATAAGGTTGACGGATGTCAGTCTATCAACCAAACATATAGTGATATCGATGTACATAATATGATTAATATTAATATTACTTTAATCACATTAATTACCATATACTATTAACGCCCGTCCATATGTCCCACTTTATTATTTCGCTAACCCATTGCATATTACATTTCATTAACCATTATATTACAATTATACATTACTTACAATTACAATCTTACAACCAAATCATATTTTATATTTAATCTATCTTAATTAACCCTTTACCTAAGCATATTATATTTAGTCAAAATTTAATCCTTTTATCTTATTACCTATATGTACATGGTCTGTGACTGACTTATCTCTTCCACAGTTCACTCTGAGAAGTGGTGGGACCTGCCAGAGCAAACTGCGGGACTTCTACATATATTGAATATTGCTCTGCTTTGTCGAGGGTCGTAATCATCTAACCGGTGGTACATTGACTACCAGGATCAGACCGAGCGGTTGGGAGGCACGACTCTTTATGGGAGCGCCCTCCACAGGGGCGGAAAATTAAGTGTGCGTCACCGTGTTAGTTTATTTGTAAAATTCGATTAAGCCCTGCGAAACCAAGCCATAATAAATAATAGTGAAAAAATACTCGTCTATCTATAAAATATCTAAAAAAATCAATTAAGTCATACATCATTTTCGATATTTTATAGACAGAATAAAATATGAATAATAATAGAATAAAATAAATTTAAAAAAAATTAACCAACGTGTGTAAACGTGTTTTTAATTCAATGAAAACAAATAAGTATGTATAAAAAAGTGTGCACAATTTTGTCGTCGCCCAGAGTATACCAAACTATTATGGTTTGGTTAGGAAGGGTTTTATTGATTTTTAAAAAAATACTAACTAACACCATCTGTAAATTATTCTAGTCTTAGTTCAATAAAAACAGACACGTATGACTAACAAAGTTTAATGTGCTCTATTTATGGCGGATTTTAACAGCCTACCTCCACCCTTCACTACTGGCTAATGGTCGCACAGGCTTAATAAAATGGTTCCGGTACGTCAGACTTTTGAGCCTTAAATGACTTTCTTGAAGGTTTATGCTAGCTTATATACATTTAAAAAAAACATATGTATATGTAGGTATAACATAATAATATGTAAGTACTACGTAAGTACTGTTACACAGATTGTAATTATTTTCACACTTGAATACATAAAGAAAACATATGTTTTTGTCAATACAAGTAAACATCGAGTAGATTCTTAAGTAAATTTGTATATCCGGATTATTTAAATCAGGGGTTCACAAAGTGTGTCCCGCGAGATTTATTTTAAATCTGTTTTAATTTTTATTCTTCATAAAAATTACATTTAAAATTAAATATCCTCTGGCAAGAATGAGGACTTTCACTTGGGGTATATTGTATATCCAAATATAGTATTTGGAAGTACCTACCTATATTTGTGAAAAAAAATCTACAATGGGCATTAATAAATCAGGGCATTAATAGATCAAAATCAATAGACAACCATATCGCATCTATTTGGTGTATTCACTCCACAAAATTTGAGGCAAGATTGCAGAATTTAGTTTCAAATAAACAATTGCATAAATCATAATATATTGAAAAAATTATAATATTATATTTTAGTGTATTAATACTTTGGACGCGGAAGACGCACACGGTGCGTAATGACCAGGCGGCCGATCGATGTAATTAACGTGCATTTTAAAGGGGGCAATTAAAATCTCATTATCTATTCAGCAGCGAAAGCGTTAATAAGAGCAATACTAATGTATATTTAGTTAAAAATATAAGTTTACATAATGAAATATTTTTTTGCCTTATGTTTTTTAAAAACAGAAAATATTTACAAAAGGAAGGGCCAAATATTTTTGATTTTAAAATTGTACCTTTCACGAAAAAGTTTGTGAGCCCCTGATTTAAACTATTATATTGAACTGGCGTTTACGTAGTAGAACTCCATTATAATAGTTTTTAAACTAACGTTGAACGCTACTTTGGGCTATAAGCCCATCGTCGGAATATTAGTTATAATTTTTAATATTCGACTACTGTTTGTTATTGCTGAATATTTAATTATTCTCTTTGGTCTATGGCTGTCCGCAAGACGAAGCCCACTTTTAGCCCACTGGTCGCGACGTCTTGCAATAATTATTGATAGTGATTTCCACCAGGTGTTCATTGAACACAGCAAGTACTGTCTGAATATATACGGATACCTGAAAATTTACCGCTGCGCAGAGATAACACGGTAAGATAAGGCAGGCACACACGTCACTTCATCAAAGATGTCAGCAAGAATTATGTATACCAGGAATGAGTGATATTGTTGTGCACAAATATATTTCGAAGTACCTACCTAATATACAAAATAATCGGTGTGTGTACTTATGTACGCGCGTTAGAAGTTATACTTCTTTGGCGTAACAAAACAAACACAAAACTTGTGATAAACTAGATTCTTCGGCTAACTCTTATTTATCTTGTTAAATTACACATTCAAGAAAAAGGACCGCTTATTGGCACACCGTTGGTTTATTTCTATACATTTTAACTTATATTACTAAATTATTTAATAGTTTCTCGTTGTTTTTATTTTTAGAGTACCAACTGTCGTACACTCTGACGTTTAATCGTTTGTTTAAGTAAGGAATTGCAAATGGCCAACAATAATAAATTCGCTGCCTAGGCAACTGAACGATTCTAAACTATAATATTATACTGTATAATCGTCACGATTGCAGTATCATACTGTGGCGTAAAGGTAGTGCGTTCGGCTAATAACCGAACAATCGGTGGTTCGAATCCAATCGAATGTGTTTTTTTCTGTGAAAAAATAAATTACGTGTGTCATGTCACACGCTAAAAATACACTCTGATCTGATTTTCCAAACGCGCCTAAAGAAGTATAACTTCAAAAAGTTCCCCGAGTTCTTATATTATAATTATTTATATTCTTATATGGCAGCGACATCATAATATGTATTCACAAAATACTATGAAGTGACAGTAATCACTATTCTTTGAATACGTGACTATTTAAGTATACGCTTTAAAATACACAAATCATTTCCAGGGAAAACGATTAAATTTAATGTACTCGTATATAAAAATATGCTTATCAAAATTTTCAATGACACTACATCTTAATTTTGGCCTTGGCCCCTTCGAGGATACTTCTCCAACCCTCTCTGTCTACCGAAAACTCCCTAGATTTTCTGAGCCTCTGGTAACACCCCAACGGTCTCCCGAACATTCGTTTCCTTCACGGATTATAGAAGAGCCTCAGTGAGAAAGTCCACAGAAGGCATGGCATCGTGACTCGTGACGATGTGTGGAATTCCAACGAGTTTGAGCCAATGTCGTCTATTATAGTCTGGCCGCGATACTAAATGGCGAGATCCGATAGTAGTGCTAGTTATTACGCAACTCCTATTGCAATGTGGTAACCTGTTCGTAGTAAGTGAAGATTTTCGATTGCTTATTTCGTTCTTATTAATTGGCGTAAGCATTGCCATTTTTTTCAATATGAAACAATAATCACTTTCTACAAACTTTTTACAATATTGCATTCAACTAGCACTACGATAGAAATTCACCGTTTCGTGCTGCAAGCTGATTACAGTAGGCATTGATTTTAGCAATGGCTCAAAGCACATTAAAATCAAAAGCCCTTGTACTTTTTATTTATAATAATATTCATATAAATATTCTTTTTAACTATACAACAAGTAGTCATGAAACCGAATGACAGTAGTGCATTTAGTATTAAAAGAGAAACAATCTCTATGCGCTATAACCAGTGGCGGCTCGTGGATAAGATATCTGGGGGTGCTGCGGTTGATTAAAAATAAAAATAAATGTTTATTTGGATTATATTTTACTATTAACATCAAAATTAAATATAAATAATTAATTATATTAATAATTAAAATAAAGAACTTTGCATAAGTTGCTTGCAGAACTAAATTTTAACAATGTTAATAAATCATTATAGCTAGAAACGGAGAAATACTGAAATCGGACTGTCTGATTCGCAGTACCGATTAGGCCTCCATTTACGAGCACTGCTGCCCACGCCCTCCTTCGCCCACTCGAGAATATTCTATTGAAATCGGTACTGTGTAAAATCAAGTACCTACCGCGCTGTATGATAGTATTATTGAACATTGGATGTATCGATGCGCGGGCGAGCTGATTGCACGCTTAATAATATTGATATTTTCATATAATATACATAAATTGATGTATATTATAATATTACATTTGTCTCAATTTGCTTGGAAGTGCTGCAGTACCACAGTGCATATGGACGAGCCGCCACTGGCTATAACTATAAAATAATATTATCACATGAATACATAATGCACATTATCTTTACAGCATTTGTGCAGTTTTATCACCAACTTGCGATGTAAAATATATTTGTCCAATAAAGCAAATGATAATAACGACTTTTAAAACAATTTAACTTATAGAGAGGTATCAACACATTTGAAAATAGAATTTTTTTGAAATACGATAAATGTTGCATTCAATCAATAGATATAATTATAATCATAGAATGAGTTGAATAATGAATACGATACATTGCGTTCAATGTACAGCAATAATTATTTCATCGTCACAGATGAGGCATTTTCTGTACGCGTCGCATTAGTTTCGACTTGACAAATAACCAATGTCAGTGACGTCCCGTGGGGGTAAGCGGATTGAGCGTCGCTTGGAGGCGGCAGTTACTCGAAGGGCGGCAAATCGGGAAGAATGATTAGGTATATATAGAAATAGGTACCTAACTTGGTAATTACGGAAATATCTCTCCAATAAAAAATACAGCTAACTGGTTGGAAACAAAATGTATTAAATGTAAATGTATTTTTTGTCAGGTTTGCGATGTCTAGTTTACTTCCGTTGTCTTTGGACGTCACATCCTTGATGACGAGCAATGAGATTTGAGAATTATATTTGAATTATAGGTAGGTACATACTCGTACTTATACTCGAACAACATCTTCTTGGCTACGTGTTAAAACTGCGAATTACAAGCTCCTCCCATTTTTAACCGCAATTCCATTATAAACTAACAAGATCCTTCCATTTAGTCGACAACAGCGCCTCCCGGCTTTTGCCTAAATCTTCTTGTTGGAGAGTACCTAATTAATTTATCCAAATATTTTTGCCAGTCACTCGAAAGTTTTGAAAGTTGTCAGGAGTAAGTATATTAAATTAGACCTATATATTTTGTTAGTATTGTATCCATACAACACATTTCTTAGATATTGGAGTCATGGAAGTATGATAAAAAAATATTGTATAAAAAATGGGGTGGCATTTTAGCGCTGCCTAGGGGCGGCATTTTGTCTAGGGACGCCACTGACCAATGTCAACCTTAAAAAGACTTTATAAGTAAAATTGCGAATTATCAAGGAACCCATGCCACTGCAGAAATGACTGGGGATAGCAGAGCGCAGCGCAAAAAGAAGACGCATTAACTTATATGTATTTGTGGAGAAGGGTGCCTAATGAAGGTAGACAGGAGGGAATGGGACAACTGGACGCCAGGACAATTTGAAACCGCACTGTCGTATACAGTACTATACAGAACGTAGACGAGGAATTTTAATCAGTTTCTATCTACTATTTAGTAGTTTTAATTCATTTTACTCTTAAAATAAAGTTTTTTTTATTGCAGATTGAGTATTACCATGCCTTAAGGCAGTGGTCGGCAGACCGCGGATGGCGAGCCACATGTGGCTCTTTGCCCCCTTGGGTGTGGTTCTGCCACAAATGACCACGTACGGGGTAAAACAGTCAAAATGTCTTCGAATATAACCAACCAGCAAGCCGAAGATCTTAAATTGGTTTCAGTTTTATCAATAGCAGTTAACGAGTCTTGTGACATAAATGATACTGCATAAGTTTTACGTTTTGTACGACTTATTTCATCTACAGGTCCTAAAAAAGAGCTTGTAGGATTATTGTCACTCAAATGTCAAATACGTGGAGAGGATATTGCAAAATACTGTAATGAGTGTATGGAAAAACATCATATTCCATTCAATAAAATTGTGTCAATTTCATCATTGATTTCAACAGACGGGGCGTTAAGTATGACCGGCGTAAGAAAAGGGGTTGTTGCTATTTTGAAAGAAAAAATTAATCACAAGATACTTGCTTACCATTGCATCATTCGCCAAGAAAAGCTTTGTGCGCAGACATTTGCAAAGTTATGGAATTGGTAATTAAGATTATCAACTCTATTATAGATAAAGCTTATGGATAAAGAATTATGGAGCTCTAAATTTGAACATCTCTGTGCTAATATGGGCATATTAAAGAAAAACAAATGTGAACATGTTTTACAGCACAGGTTTAGTAGTCTACTTTGATAGTCTTGGAGAGGGAAGACATAATGATTTTTAATACCTGGAATGGTATTCCTGACATATGATCAGTTGAAAAAACTAGCGTTTGCTGTTATTTCCCTTTCCGGTGCTACATATTCATGCGAACAATCTTTTTCAAGCATGAACCTTATCAAGAGTAAATTGAGAAGTCGTCTTATTGATGAGAACCTGGAATCGTGCCTAAAAAACAACACATACAAACCTGACTTACCCAAACTTTTCTAGGAAATACAAGGTTCACATTAAGTGTTTGTCAGTCATTGTCATGATTTAATTTTATAGATACCTTACTTACAATTTAATTTTTATCAATAATTAAGATCATTATTAAGAATGATATCACGTTAACAGTGTACCTACCTATATAGTGAGATTAAGAAATTTGGCTCTCATTGTATTGCTGATATTTGGCTCTGTTGACTAATGAGTTTGCCGATCACTGCCTTAAGGCTTTATATAAAATAAAAAAAACTCTTTTTTCGGTGGAACTTAAACATATGCACGATTAAATAACTATTTACGTGTGCACTTTTAAATTGTCACCAACTATCAAATTATAATATAATAATTTAAATATAAATAATAATATTAAATATTTTTTTAAAAGTAGGTACCTATAAGTACCTAACGTCTATTTAATTTCGAATTGCATGGCGTCCAGTTGTCCCGGCGCCAAATCATCCTTGACCCAGAGAGGATGTGGTAGATAACTGAAAAAAGTTCTAGAACAGCCATATTTACAATTGGTACTTGAATTTGAATGTTGATTCACAACCACGATTCGAACTTGGGCTAGAAAATGATAGGTTGAACGTTTTGACCGCGAGACTATTTGGCATCGGATCTGGCGCGCCTAAATGAATATTACAACAATTACATCGCCGTAAACACCAGTGGCCCCGTTTGGCTTAAGGCTATACTTCAGCTGGAGCACGGTCTAAAACGATCGTGACTACGCGACGCGAAGTTTGCGAAAACGACGGGTGCATAAAAAAACATAATTTGTCATAAAAATTCAACACGCGTCCATTTAATGTTATGTTTATTGTTCTATTAGTAATAATAATAATAATATATCCATTGACATGTTTTTTTTTTCAAGTAAATGGGTAACGTTTTTTAGTCATCTTTACACGATTTAAGAATTAATTCCCCGTCGTCATCACAAAACAAATTGACGTGTTCACAGCTCTACTTTCGCTCTCCGATTGCCAGCGAGTCCGAAATTTCGTCGCACCTATAGTTGAAAATTATTTGCTGTTTCACTGAAGTATGCTCTTAAATACACACAGACCTTAGTCATGTGATAGTATGACAGTGATTCATTTTTTTACAATTCGTATGTAATCGTATGTATGTGTTGTATGCGTGGAATATTCGAAATTACTTGGAGTCTTTTTTGATTACATTGGTGCCGTAGCTGGTTACGTATTAGTACCACATACGTATCGGTTGGTTTGACAAACGGACAATCAATTTATAATATATACATAACTGCAGACAGATGTCATTGGCAAATTAAATGTCTAGTATGGAGTCTTTGCCACTGATTTATATACCTATACATAATTACTATATGCATGTAACTTTACCACATAATAATGAATACTAATTTAACGGTAAACGGTTTTTAGTAAATATGAACGACAGTTCTACAAGACTGTAATTGAGTATAATATTTTATCATTTTTCTACTTATGTTAGGCTATTTAAAATCGACGATGCACCTAGCTTAGTTATATAATATACTGAATTCTTACTATCTGTAATTACTTTGCGGTTTTTACCCATTATCACAAGTATCAGTCACTACCTGGTTACATAGTAAGTGTAATAATTGCAATCATTTATTCAGTGTTACCCAACCGCTGGTCCGCAGAAATTGTCTGCCAGACCAAAAATAGTGGTACCTAGCCTTTATGAAAATGCTTAATAATATGTTAATAATTACCTGCAAATCGCCGTTAAAAATACTTAATAATTCTAAAGAGAGACGATATTGTCCAGTTATAATACATGAAGCCGTTTTCTTTGCATATGACGCAAGTAAAACATCAATTTTATTATTATTTGCTTACATATGAAACGTTAGACCATAATCTTGCTTATTATCACTCTTATTAGTACGTCTACCACATTTAAACACCTTTTCTACTAAATTATCTAAAAATATTCACCTGTAACTACTAAAACACGTACCTACCTACTCAAAGCACATCAGTCAAACCAATATTTACCGGATTCACGACTAGTATTTCATGTGTTTTATCTTACTCTAATGCATATTGCGGAGAATATATGTGAGCCGTATACTTTCTCACTCGCGCGTATGGTTAGTTTTTATTCAGACTTTGAATAAATACAATTTTCTTTGTCTAGTCTGTGCAGCTTCAAGTTAATTGAGCACATTGCATTTTTGTTAATAATAATTTTGTAAAAAAATAACGCAATTGTGTTATCTTCTGATGGCACTTTGGTGTCCAGATATAAAATACAAACATTATCCCAGTATATCACTGAAAGAAGAATTTTTTCTAAGAATGAATGAAACAGAGTGGATGTCAATAGAGTGCTTACTCCCTCCGAAGCTACACTGAAGCCGTGGTTGTCAACAGGACCAGATTTACCAGATTTACCACGGCCCTCGAAAGGATAGGGAGCTCTAAAAATAATTTAAAATAAGAACGAGAAATTCTCAATAAGAAACTTTGAGCACCATTTAAAAAAAATACGTTTTCATCAGTTGCGTTTATGTGTTTTAAGTGTAAATACGACTATTTTTTACAACGTTTTTATTAGCTCGTATTCTTGTATGTCAGGTGGTTGGTTTATCCAGTACAAATCTTGCAATCGATTTTTAACTAACCTCCCGACTAGCTAGACATTTAAAACTTTTAGAATATATCAGAACACAATGCCAATGCATTCTTTTAATACTTTTAGCCATCTTTAAGTAGAATTGAATTCATTTGCAGTTAATTCTGTTTTGTATGAAAAGTTATTTCGGAAGAAATCCGTAATCCAATCCACTATTATTGGTTTCTAAGGGGGTGGTCCTAGCAACTAAATTATTAATATATAAACAGTATTTTATATTTGTTTGTTGCAAAATAGCAAAAAAATGATTTGTTGACAATTGCCTTATTTGTCCTAAATTATTAATACATATAATTGTCAAGTTTATATGATTCAACAGAAAATTTTAAAACGTGGTAAGTATGTAAAAAGTTCTTTTTATCTTATAATTATTTTTAAAACTAAACATTGCTTTCAAAAAAATCCAGAAATCCATTAACAATAATTTATTTACTGATTATTTCAATCAACAATAAAATTGTCATGTTATATTTTATTGTATTTGCAATCAGACTATTATAATTAATAATATTTTGTCTGTTATGAGTCTTTTTGTTTTTGTGCCATATTCATAATCGGACGTCGGCGACAAGTCAGGCCATTTTCTCACTGCCCGTCACTGCACTAAGTAGATATGGAGTGCTTAGGTCAACCCAGTATCTGAGGTTTTTGAGCGAGGACGTTCAACTTCTACCAGGGCATCGTTACCGGACTTAGATTATTTCGTTAGTCTTCGTCCTCGATGTCATTGTTATGTCCACATACAGTGATTCCCAAACGGGTTCCAACGGTTCCTGGCCCTAGGGCTCCGCGATAATTCGTACAAGTCACAACTTGAAACAAATCTGGTAATAGAAGAAAAAAAAGGTTTAACGTACCTACCTATTTTCAAACAATTGAATATAATCAGTAGTGAAGGTCATCGCCAAACTGTTCATTTTATTTCTGTCGTTTGATAGTTATTACAGATTGTTAGTTACAGCACAGAATTGATTGCATGTCCAATAGTTTTGGACGAAGCTATGTCAAAATAACTATCCCATCAAAATTTTTTCGCCTGAGCCATTAATATAACCAACTACAATATTATAATTTAAAAATAAAATATATGCAAAAAATGTATAAAACGTCATTTTTGTCTACTTGTCGCATAGCAGTTCTTTAGAGGCTGTCCAGATGGCGCGATTTGATTCGCGCGCATTTCATGTATATGTTACCTCATTGAACCGTCCAAATGTAATCACTACGTGTCACTTCTCGCGCGCAGTGGAGATTAAGGTAATCTAATTGAGCTGTGACATGCACTCGCGGGAGACACGCGTCATCTGGACAAGCTCTAAGGCCTTGTCCACATGGCGCGTATCTAGCTGCGGTTCGCCGCGAGTGCATGTGGACATCTCAATGATGTCACCTGTAGCTCGACCGTGCGCGACAGTCGTCACAAGTACCTTGAATGCGCGCGAGTCAAAAATCACAGTGTGGACAAGGCCTAAAGAACTGCTAAGCGGCATATTGTTTCGGTATATCGATCATATTTAGATTTTATAATTGTCCTATCTTGACCTTAATATTATGTGTCAGTCAGGTAGGGGTTCTTCGAGTTTTTTTGAATTAATTTAAGGGTTTGTAGAGGTTTTGTATATAACTCTACAACTGTCATGTTGTTGTCTATGGTCATTTATATACCATAGACAATAAAGCAACGGAAATGGAACAGTTGTCATTGGACCTTCCTAGGACACAATGGTCACCGTACAAAACCGACTTAAGATAAAGCCGAAGCATTCACGACTGGTCCTACCTTTTCCGCCCCTCCCGTTGTCTATGAATGACCTGTTATTGCCTGTCATTGTTCTATCTTTAAAGTGTTCATATTGACGCCTAGTTAATATATTTGATTTGAGAATTTTTTTATAATTCAATTTGAAACGAAAAAGGGTGAGTCAATATGTCAAGCAATCTGGGATCTGATTTTGACAGCTGAACAGTGGACCACTCGTTGCTTGTGCAAAAAGTTATGCTCAGGCTTTATTAATTCGAAGATGGCGGGGCACTGTACCTTTGCAAAATATAGTCGATACACGCAGCTCGTCCGTTTCTCTTGTAATCATAATTCAAAACTTAAATGAACCAATATTAACATAATGTAATTCTATAGTGTCATGTAATAACTATGAAATATCTTTGCCATAATACAAAACATAAAAAATACCAACGTATGTTTCTCTTTATCATTGCCGAAATATATTATGTCATACACGCACTCAAGCAACCTTCAGGACATTAAACTTAACAATCGTGACTACGCACGCGAAGATTATGCAAACGACGCGTGCAGAACAAAACATAATTTGTCATAAAAATTCACATGCGTCCATTTAATGTTATGTTTATTGTTCTATTAGTAACAATAATAAAATAATAATATATGCATTGACATGTTTTCTTTTTCAAGTAAATGGGTAACGTTTTTTAGTCATCTTTACACGATTTAAGAATTAATTCCCCCGACGCCATCACAAAACAAATCGACGTGTTCACAGCTCGACTATCGCTCTCCGATTGGCAACGAGTCCGAAATTTCGTCGCACCTATAGTTGAAAATTATTTGCCGTTTCACTGAAGTATTCTCTTAACATCGGGGGTAAGAAAACATCATCGTCACCCCCCCCCCCCCCGATAGGTTCCGCCAAACAAAAAATATTGGGAATTATTAATCTATTATAATATAAAATTTAAAACCAATAATTAGCTACATAAATAAAAGTTTTGTTCTAAATTGGTGGTCCACGAAACTCATATTTTCACCGGTCCCCAGGTGGAAAATAGTTGGGGATAATTGATTTAAGTATATGATATTTGTAATGATCAATAAATGGCCAATAATATATTGAATACGGTCCAGTTTTGATAGCACCCGGAAGGCCTAAGGCTCCATTTGGAGCCAGTTAAATAAGCTGATGTTATATTAATTACTTATTAATTAACATGGCCTCACTCTATTTCTAACTTGATAATGATAATAAAAGCTGACTTTTTTTGAATTGCCAAAATAAATGACTGCAGTTTTTGTATCTCTCGAGTAGTTGGCATTGCTCAATGTTAATAATGTCATTGGCATTGCTACATTTTATCATAAATTTATTTTACATATTATTTTATGTTCAAGTTTAGTCTATGCTTCTCTGAATTTCACTATGCCATAGGTATATGCCAATGTATATCAATCTTCAAACCAGAGCTGAAAATGGAACCGGAATGGAACCATAAGAACCCTTTAATTATGTTGTAACCGGTACCCTTGATTCCGAATCTTGAAAACCTCGAACCGGAACTGGAAATTAAAAATAACGGGGTTCCGGAGATTCTCATGCCAGTTATCCTGTAATAGATATGGTAGTATACAATATTTAGCGTAATGTAGTTGAATGCTTAAAAATTGTGGTGTCCATATGGTCCTTATTATGTCCACCTGGTAACGGTATCTTGAATAATAGTTTCTGAAAATAATATAAAATATTCACACTATGTATATAATAATATGTATACATTTAACAGTGGCAAGATTTTTATTCTTATATTACCTTGTTTTTTTATTTAAATATTGATAATATTTATTTAATGTCACGCTGTGAATGCTTTAAATTTGTAATTTTTCATGTTCGTTATAATATGTAAAAATAATACATTTGAATTTTGATTTGAAACCGGACCTTTCAGGGTTTCGAACCCTGGAACTTTGTTGAAAAATATCGGTTCTAACCAGAGGGTTGGAGCGGACCCTTTTCTGAGTTGCTCCGCTCCGGGACCTGATACTTGTTCCAGCTCCGCTCCGGGTAAACAGTTTTAATAGGATGGTATTATAATGTATAAGTCTACGTATAAAAATTCGTCGCGGTGTAAGACAGGAGTGTATATTGTCACCTCTGCTATTTAACATGTACTCAGAAGCTATTTTCAAGGAAGCCTTACAAGGTTAATCGGTGGGTATTTTGGTTAATGGGAAACATAATAACAATATACGATATGCCAATGATACTGTACTGATTGCTGATAGTTTAAAGAGTTTACATAAACTGGTTGAAAATGTTAATGAGGTCAGTAATTATTATGGTTTAAAAATGAACCTCAAGAAAACAAAACTATTACTTGTATTAGACACCAACACAAATTTTGTCATTAACAATGAACCAATCGAACGTGTGACCCATTATAAATATTTAAGTATATGGGTCAATGAGAAATGGGACCAGTCTCAGGAAATAAAAACTAGAATTGAGATCGCAAGGAGCGCCTTTCTCAAAATGAGACGCCTCCTTAGAAACAGAGACCTTAACCTAGGTCTGAGGCTGCGTATGGTACGTTGTTATGTTCTCTCAATTCTTTTCCACGGTATGGAAGTATGGACGCTAAACCAAGAGATGTCACGGAGACTTGAAGCTTTCGAGATATGGTTGTATAGGCGCATTCTCAAAATTCCTTGGACTGACCGGGTGACAAATGTTGAAGTTCTCAATCGAATGGGGAAGGACCGAAAAGTTCTACGTAGTATCAAAACCAGGAAACTACAGTACCTCGGCCACATTATGAGAGGACAAAATTACAGCATTCCCCAACTTGTCATTCAGGGAAAGATCAACGGTAAGCGTAGCAGAGGACGGCGCCGCATTTCGTGGCTTAACAACCTCCGAGTACGAGTGCAGCTCCACTGATCTGTTCCGGGTAGCAGACAACAAAGATAAAATCGCCTTGATGGTAGCCGACCTCCGCTAGGGGATGGTACAATAAGAAGAAGATAATGTAAACAATTAATGTTGAAAAAAATAAGTACTTTTAAAACAAGGTTTATTATTAGTCATTTTCATTATTGAAAAGTGAGGTTATTTATCACTCAGCAGTGTTGCGTATTTCAAATAATTCCAATGTTGCAAACTGTCGAATAATATAATATTTTCATTGGGTTTTACGACGAAAATTTAATAATAATAAAAAAACATCCGGAGCAGTGGAGCACCACAAATTTTCAGTGCTCCGGCTCCGCTCCTGCTCCAGGGAAAACCCCATTGCTCCACTGCTCCGAGCTCCGCTTCAACGCTCTGGTCCTAACACCATTACTTAAAACTCGATTACCTAACTCAAAAGTAATAAATCGCACGGATGTTATCTCCCTGTAACCTTTCACAATATATCAAATATCATTGTTTATCATCTTTTCTCGAGAATTAAAAATTTTGGAAATTTGTTTCATTCAAACAATAAAATAATATAATCATCAACCGGTTTACTAATTTAGTGATAACTATGTGAAAAGAATGTAGGAAAAACTATTTAAATTCGTGTTAACTATTATAAACGTGCCTCATGATAAAAAAAAAACAGAAAAATAATGCCTGACGACAACATATTATTATAAAGTTTGTACTTAATTCGAACAACATTAGTAACTGCTTTATCGCTAACAAGGAAAATGTCTTGCGTAGGTATGTAAAAGTTTGACAAATGGTCAGATCTTTTAAAACTTTCCAATAAATCTTTTACATGTATTCAAAAAGGTTCCCCATTATTTTAAATTATAATCATTTTTCAGTGCGTAATGCCAATGTCACAAACGCATTTCATTTGTTATCGGTTTCAAAAAAAAATATGTTTTTAAAATTGGAATTGTGGAGTTTCACTGTGACCATTTTATTTTCAGGCTTAAAATTTTTGAAAATGTCAAATAGTAGATAATATAATGTTTATTTTAACATATATTATGGTGTTTTCTTCAAATAATCATTGGTAGTTGAAAGTCAAAGATGATAGGTACCAATTTGTAGGGGGATTTAATATTTAGACAACCTTTTTCTGTTATTTTACATGAGTCACGTTTTTAAATAATTATAGATGTCAACATATAGTTTCTAATAATTAACAAGAATTTAGATACTCTTTCTCTTTAATACATCTTTGGCTGTGTTTTTCTAATTATAAAATGGTGTTGTAATATCACTCCGGTTTCTTTATTAAAATGTCAAGTAAGTGGAAGCCCGTTTCGATATATCTGTTTCCTGAAAAACTGTCCTATATCTATTATCTCGAATATTTAAAAAAAAACTTTGATACAACAATGATAATATTATTTTAAATAAATAAACATAAATTTTCCTATTGATAAGATAAGGATTATGACAAATTAATTCATTCATCATTTTGGATAATCCAGTAAAAAGAATTTATCCGAAAATAAATCATGCATGATAGTCATGTACGATAATATTATTGTGTAGGGCCAATCGATTAATTTTCTAAAAATTGTTCACGCGGTGCACTGGGCGATAATAATAAGGTTCGGAGCAACCAACTGGACGCCAGGACACCTGGTCAACGGGATAACTGGGTGCTGCACGAATGAATGAAATGCGTGAAAAATATTTTTTTATTTAACAAAAACTTCCATGTTCTTCAGCACTCAAATCTTCACTTACCGTTTTCAATCTTTTGACGTAACCAGGTTACCTGGGGGTAAAGGGGGCTGTAAGATGGTACAATTCTTGAGTATGGAGAAATTTGGGATGAAAAATTGTTATTTGTAATATTTATGTCTGTTTCATAATTTCTATTAAAGTTTATTTGAGGCATTCAGAAGGCTTTTTATTTATAGTGTGTTATGACCAGACAGCCATTAAGTCAAAAACCAAATCTTGCTCTAAGGTCTTGGCGGCTGGGTTTCGCATTTCTATGTTAATGCTCTGTTCTATGGGGGTAACATAATATAAGTATTTCGATAAAATATAAGTATAATGGACATTCTTATAGATTAATTATTCAGAATTAAATATAAATTCCACAGCATTATATTATCATATTTAGTCAACACTCATAATATATATATGTAATGATGCAATAAGGAAATAAATATATTGTCTTAACATAAAACTTTATATGCCATGTCTATGTCAATAAATGTATTAATCCCTATACTTAAGTATTATGTATAAAATATTTTTTATATGAAACTGCTCTCATGTAAAGTTGATTTTACAACGTGTTTATTAGCTCGTATTCTTGTTTGTCCAGTGGTTGTTTGTCCAGTGGTTGTTTGTCCAGTACAAATCTTGCAATCGATTTTTAACTAACTTCCCGACTAGTTAGATATTTGAAACTTTTAGAATATATCAGAACACAATGCATTCTTTTAATACTTTTAGCCATCTTTAAACAGAATTGTATTCATTTTCAGTTAATTCTGTTTTGTATGGATGATGTATACATAGTTATCAAATTTTATTTATATTTTATAAACATAAGTGTTAGATTTTTGTTATAAGACCTATCTAGCTCAGACGGTCAAATTATTTTTCCCACGAGACGGAGCGATAATTTTACCGATTTTACGAACCGGAACGGCGCTCCTGTGCGTTCCGGTCCATTTCGAGCCCTGGGTGGTCCTAACAACTAAATTATTATTATATACGTGCGTTACTATGGAAATCAAAATGAATTTCAGTATTCTATATTTTTTTGTTTGTTTGTTTTTTATTTACTTCATATCAAGTACAAGTTTGAGCATATTGAGCATAATAATTCAACAGAAAATTTAAAAACGTTGTACTTATATAAAAAGCTCTTTTTATCTTGTAATTATTTTCAACATAATTTATTGCCGTGAACTGTTGTATCTGAAATAGATGGGCGCATAACATTGAGATGAACTTCACGTCTAAATAAAAACCAAAATGCAAAGGAACGTCAAGAAAGTAAATTAGAAATATAGTCATTTCGTGTATATTTTTTATAAAATTCTGAGTGATTGAAAAGTAAGTTACCAAGTAGGTGCTCATAAGTAACGATTCCAGAAATAAAAAGAATAAGCTATTATAACAGAACATGAATAAACAGAACGGTGATAAAACAGAACAGCGATAGACAGAAAATGAAGAAACAGAACGGTGACTGAACAGAACTATGACATTTCAGGAAAAATATAACATTTAATATTGAAATTGCCATATTACGTTATATAAATTTTTAATAACACAGTTTTCAATACCAAATCAAATCAAATTATATAATTTTTGCACTCCTAAGTGCAAGAACGTAGTGGTCGCGCGGGGGCGGCGCGGCGGCGTCTTGCGAAACTCAAACGTATAACCGTGTGTAAAATGTTCGTAGACAGTGTGTTTTTTGGGGCATAATACACACGGTTATACGTTTGAGTTTCGCAAGACGCCGCCGCGCCGCACCCGCCAAATGACTACGGACGAGCACTAATAGCTGGAAAATCTCAATTAAACGGGACTCAACTCAGTGTTGCCGGCAAGCTAGGTATATTAAGTTTTAATCAATCTAATTCTAAAATATAGGTAGGTACAACGAAATAATCAAAGTCAAGCAGATAAATTGAGGTTTTTACGCCGAATGGCCAACATGCAGTGATTCTATATAATATATATAAAATATTTATATATATCGATACCCTGGTTCTATATAGGAAAAGACCTCAAAATATCTTGTTCTAAGATATGGCGTTTGAAAATTTTACTCAGATGCTCATTTCAATGTTAAAGCCTTGATTTTTGAAGTAAATGTGTTTATTTTTTGTTAACTTCAAATGAACTTAGTAATACAAAATGAAATTTTACAGTTTATCAAATATTCAACCCAGACATTCCCGTTTATAATTAAATTAATAAGTAATGCCATATAAAGGGTTATTCGATTTTCGTTGAAGATTTTTTTTATTGAGTTATAAAGAAAAGACATTTCTTCATCGAATGGCATTATTATTATGTCAAAACCTTAAAATTTTCAATTATTTACCTATATAACTAGGATATCGAAAGTTTTATAAGTATTCAATTAATAAATAGGACGATAAAAAGGAATGTTTTATTTTTCGACTGGTTGTTCTGTTTTGTCACTGTTCTGTTTCATCATGTTATATTTATTCATGTTCAAATATATCTGCTCGACGAACAACGCGTCATTTTTTCATCCAAATACGATACGGCCTTCTCTTTCCGGTACAACAGCTCAAGGTAAACTGTGTTACCTTGAGATGTAATACAATTTACATGTAACCCGACATAATATGCAGTTGTACTGAAATGTTACAGAATTGTGTAAGTATATCAGTTTCGTGTATAATATTATAGTGAGAAATGATTGTACAATTTGTTGTATTTAAAAGAATAATAATATTAAAACTGTTAATAGTGATAGGTATATTAATTTTTACCTGTTATATAAGTGTCTTATACAATATATTTCAATTAACTTCTAGTTCCTTACCTTGCATGAAAATCATTAAAATGCACTAAAGACAATTCGTACAATCCATCTTTGTCGATTACATTCGCGACACTCGCACATAGGCTACAATGTACACAAATCGCACACAACAAAAACAAATTGAAACCGAAATTCATCGCGAGATGTCCTGGTTGATCGACGTTTAAATTACTACTGAGTGAGTTTATTTATCTGTCAACTGAAAACGCAGTGGCACACTTGATGATATTCGTGTTTAGGATTAAAAAAAAGTGTGATGTGCTCAATACAATATAATAATATATTTATTTATTTTTAACTAGCGATAGGCCGCTATTTCGTCTGCGTGAAGTATATAATAAACAGAATTATTCAAATTTGATTTTTTGCGTGTATGAACATGATCTTGCTACCTACTTCAGTTATCGCTTGTTAACTTATGGCTACGGGAGTATATTGTAGCTTAACCACTGGGAAATGCCAATAGAAATGGCGTATTTCAAAAAAAAATACTACCTTATTCTTAGGTGTGTTCTTAAGTATGGACCTAATAGGTTGAGCAAGTGGCTGACATCCGTTTCTCGTAAAAAAAATATGTTAATACAAACCTCTGTGGAGGCCCATATGATCTTATTAGGATCGGACATGGTCTAATGAAGAAAGAAAGAATTCTTATGTCAATAATAAAATTATAAAACAAGCATTATTCGTAGGATGTTTTATCACATTTGAATGGTCAAAGACATAGCTTATAATCAATATCTTAAGAATTATGTTCAAATGTGGTAATCTTGCCTATTTTTTGAATAATAAAATGCCTAATTCTTGTAAAATTTTGGATCACAGAGATTATAAATATATTTTTTTATCGTAAATATTTGACTATAATAATGTCAACATAAATTTTACTAATGGTTTTGTAAATGCGTTTAAAAATGAATAAATCTTAAAAATCTCAACACCACTGCACATGGATGTACTGAAATATGACTATATTCCAAAACATTAGATCGAGAGGTATAAAAAAATACTATTTTATGTAATAAAAATACTTTATACAACAAACAAACAAACAAACATTTGATTAAAATAAATGTAAAGGATAATAAGGCTTCAAAATTATATAAATAGATTATCTACAAAGTTTAAGGAATGTTCAGGCTAATGTTTTGAAAATATTATTAAACCTCCATTTTGACCTTCGTTGGGGATGTGGGCCCTTAACTATCTTCTTGAAAAATAACTATATATTTTTTTAGAATTCTAATTTAATCATCAAATCTTCAGCGTTTTTCGAAATACCTGTTAACACTAAATAAAAACAACAATATATTTTTATTCCTACTATTTCCTTATATCATATAGAATTTCATGAGCTATTTTTTTTGGAATTAAGTAGATCGGTAACGTCAAAATATTACAATACGCGCGCGGTGAGTATTTTCAATAATAAGTGAGACGAAATTTCGCATTCGTCGCCACTCGCCGAGCGGCATTCGAGGTGGCAGTACGTCGATTTTTTTTTGTGATGGCGTCATAGGAATATATTCTTATATCGTGTAAAGATGACTAAAAACGTTATGCCTGTACTCGAAAAAGAAAACATGTCAATGAATTATTATTACAATAAACATAACATTTATGTTTATGACAAATTATGTTCCGTGCGGCACGCATCATTAGCTCAATCCGCGCGTCGCATAGTTACGATCTTTTTTTAGACCATGCCTCAGCTGAGGTATAGCCATTGCACTCGTACTTAAGGCCTGTTCGGACTGTTCCAGTGATTTAATAGAGTAGCGAGTGATTTGGTAAAAAACCGTGTCTGAACAGACAAATTTAGTCGAGTAGTTTAGTAAAATGGTCAGTCAAGCCGATCCATTTTATTCTATTATATCGGCCGAGTAGCGATCCCCACCACCTCTTACTATATTAAGAGCTCTCACAGACGGGATTCCGGTGTTGAGCCACCGAAGAATCCAGCCACTCTACACTGCAGTGGCTATGGCAGCCACTGAATTCATATCGCACCATCACAACTAAACCGCCACAAGTGCAAAATTATATGATTTGAGTTAATTATTACGTTTAATCGCTTCACCGCGGAACATTTAATTACTATTTAAATACCACGTTTAAATAGCATGCTAATTATATATAATGGCCACCAAATGAGGATACAACAGCTGTGCTGTCAGCGCTTTAAGGATTAATAGTCTATCATTCATAGTAGGGGAAATGTGTTCAAAATGGCACAGTGGGGAAAAATAAACTTTTGCTCTACTGGCGAAATGGTGCAGTCTAACGTGATGCAACTAGCTCAGGAACAATGCATGACCCTTCTTTTAAATATTCAGCCATATTGAGTTTACTCAAAACAGCCGTACAAGAAGATACAGTGGAAAGATTTGTGAACCAAACGAATATTTTTGCAGCTTGTCGACAAAAGGTAATATTACATGTATTTTATATTATTAAATCTATATATATATATATATAGATTTAATATAAACCAGCTTAAGTAGCCGTTATTAGTGTTCATGTACGATGTAAATTTATCATAATTACTGAAGTGTAAACTGCATTTTTTTTAACGAATTTGCCAAATTCATTTGATTGGGATAAAATGGCATACATTATGGTAGGCTAAAACGGCATATTATGTGATTAATGATTTTATTGTTTCTGAAAGATTATGTTCCGAAATTAAATAGAGTAGAATAAAACTCTGTTAGAGACATGGGATACAATGAAAATAAATCAGGCAGTTTTAGCTGTGAAAATGAATGGAAGAACTTAAAGAAGGCATTTTTTAAATAGAAATAAAACAATAAAAACGGAGATAAACATCTTGGAAGATTTATGACTACTTTTCCAGTGGAAATTGAATGTCAAAATATGAAATTTTTATTTGATAATATATTTTTGTTTCTATTTTTGACAAATATTTATGTCGTTTGCCATTTTGTACAACCGGAGGGGTGAAATGATTTTTAACTACACGTTTTTACTTCTTTTTTTAAGGTAGTTTTACTTTATTCATGCTCCGTTTTTATAATAAATTATACGTTTTGATATTCTTTTTTTCATTAAACTAAACACTATGCCATTTTGTACACCCTTCTCCTACATGTACCAAAAATTTCATCTCTATAAGTCAAAAGATCGTTCAATTTCTAAATATATTTCGAAAACACAATACAAAAATGTGAAAGGTAAAACCAATTTTGCGTTAGGCGGTTTAATTTAAATGGTGCGGTTTCATTTCGATCGTCTAATTAATAATAATATAATAATAATCACATGTTGGTCGTCGAATACAATACTATTATTATTATTACGTATTATTATTATGACGGTGAATCTAGCCGCAATAAAAATGTTCTTTGGTCGATGCAGTAATAACAAACCATTTATTTTATACAATGCGTATAGAATACGTTGTTTAATAATTATATGATATCTAATAGCTTTTTCGCAGGTACCTATAACTAATATAGATACATAAAAATACCAACTAATATATACCTAAAGTAATACTATAACTAACTAAAATATACTAAACGTTAATTTATTTAGATTTAGAATATTTTATATCTACTTATCCGAAATGCCACACTATACCACTTACCGTGATTAAATTAGTTATAAGACCTTAAGTAGATAAAATGCAGGCTAACGTTCATTTCTAAAAGAACACACGCCCGTTCTATTCAATCATGTATTTAGGTATTACAGGAGCGAAGGGTGAAGGTAGGCTGTTAAGATCCGCCATAATTAGTGCACATTAAACTTTTTTAGTCATACGTATTTGTTTTTATTGAACAATTTACAGATATTATTGGTTAGATTTTTAAAATCAATTAAACCCTGCCTAAACCAAACCATACTAATTTTGGTATATTTTGGGCGTTACGACAAAATTGTGCATACCTTTTCATTCATACTTATTTGTTTTCGTTGGATTAAGAATAAATATCATTACACATTTTGTTGGTTGTTTTTTTTAATTCATTAAGCCTTGTCTAAACCAAACTATAAAAGATTAAAAAAAAATTATTCTATCTTTAAAATATTCAAAGTTATGTATGGTTTAATTGCATAATTTTAGATATTTTATAGATAGGTATTTTTTTACTATTATCTATTATGGCTTGGTTTCGTTTCGCAACATTTCACAACAGCTTCTGTAAATTGTGGTGTTATTTCAATGAAAAAAATACTAATACCTGATAAAGTTTAGTGTGCACTATATATAGTGGATCTTAACAGCCTACCTCCACCCTTCGCTATTGAGGTATTATTATTTGATTTAAATATATATAACGTGGAAACACACATGATTCATGACATGCAACGGCAGGTACCTTCCTACATATTTCATTCAAAAAACACTTTTAGAAAATAAAAGGTTTTTATTTTTTTTACTTTTTCCACATTTTATTTCATAATTTTGATATACAAGCGCTTTTATCCTAGCGTAAATTTTTAATTGAATGACAGTAAAAAATATAGGTACATATTATTGAATAAAAAAAAATTATAGAGAACGTCGGTTTCGATTGTTTACTTAAATTAATACTAACTTGTTGGTGATATTTGTACTTATTTATATACATTATGAGATTGCCTAATTTTATCATAGAAAAATTTGCTGTGTTTAAAATTCACCTACCGTATGTTAAAAAAAAGGTTCCCTATCAATGACAAATTTTGTATTGTACATTGTAGTTCTGTTATGAATGCTCGATAAATACAAACTTCATTATTCCCATCCTAACCAAATAATAAAAAAATATATTTCCTATCTATAAAATATCCAAAGTTGTGTACCTATAATTTAATCGCATAATTTTAGAGTATTTTTTACTATTAGCTATGGTTTTCGCAGGTTTCATCGAATTAAAAAAAACTTAGTACACCATCTGCAAATTGTAGTTTTTTTTAATGAAAACAGAATAATATTAAATACGATTTAATAACAATAAACAATAATTTAAAATTTATTCTGCTCATTATGCCTGCCTAATCAAATAATAAAAAATATTATCATATCAATAAAATAACCAAAGTTATGTACCTACCAATAATTTAATCACATAATTTTAGATATTTTAGATGCCTATTAATATTAATTATGCGTCAATGATAAATTAAAATTAACAAAATAAATAGCGCCGAGGAGTTCAATGAAAAGACAATAGGTAATTAGACCTGGCTTCAGCAATAAAAATAATTACACGACAAAGTATGGCAAATACATTGAGAGAAAAACTTGCTAGTATTTATTTCTTTACATACCTACTTAAGTAGGTATTTTGAAGATGCTCGACCAAACTGATCTATTTGATTATAAACTATTGTCAATAATGAATTTCATCAAATCGATCGTAAGAAATTTTCTCACCAACACCACCATCTGTAAATTGTCTTTTTTATTGAAAACAGAATAATATTAATTTTTTTTTTCAGAATCTGGATCAGTATGAAACACTGTTTTCATTTATGCATTTTATTTTGAAGAAATTTCTATTTAGCTAAAAAGCATGCCTATTAATATTAATTATGTGTCAATGATAAATTCCATTTCAATAATAATAATAGCACACGTGTCGCCGCATCAAAGCGGTCTTTGTATTAATTATTATTATTATTATTACGATCGCCGGAGTTTCGGCCGAGGCAATGCATTAAAAAAGGTAATAAAAACCGCGCTCGCAAATAATAATGAGTTCGAGCGGCTTGACATTGTGGCGGGCAAAGGAAAAGTGTGCGATTCTCGTAAACACGAGTATCTTCCGTCTGAACGCTCCCATTTAGTTATGTGTAAATGCGGAATCTCCGCCACACAGGTGGCTTAAAAAAAGTGCGATACGGGTGTCTTCCGTCTGAACGCTCCCATTTAGTTATGTGTAAATGCGGAATCCCGTCTGAAAGAGGGCTAAGTCTGAACAGGCTAGTTCATTAGTTGCCAACAGGAACTAATTCCTGCCGTAGGAATGGCACAGCGTTGGAACGAAGATATTACTCGAAATAATATAACTTATAATTCAACTTATACTTCAACGCGACAAACCGTCGCGAACGTGTGTTGATAAATGGCAATATTTCACAGAAAGCTTGTTGTTATTGAGGATAGGTAAAGAGGTACACATTATCTTATAAGTTATATTCATTTATTATTTCGTTTATTCTGTGTACTCAGTATGAAGGATATTATGTCATGTCGGTAGGTAGTGTGGATAATTTGTTAATTAATACGTTGATAAATAATGGCAATATTTCACAGAAAACTTGTTGTTATTGAGAGTGGGTAAAGGAGGTAGGTACACATTATCCTAGTGTTCATAAGAATAATTATAAATTATATTCATTTATCATTCTGTTTATATTTTATAGTCAGTAAGGACAATGGAGCATAAAATTAGGGGCGGATCAAGTCAAGCGGAGGCCCTGAGCGGTAAAAATTTTGGTGCCCCCAAATTCAACTTAGAAAAAAAGAGTTTTATACGTAGAAACTCTCATTAATTTATTAACATAAAATATAACAAAGGTAATAGAAATAAAAAAAAAAAACATGTTTTAAATAATTTTTCGTGTTGCTTTATTTCTAGCAAATTCGTCAATTATTTTGGCAGTGTCAATTTGCTTTAAAATTTCTTGCTCTATATACAAAATGGCCATACTATTAAATCGTTCTTCTCCCATAGTACTTCTCAAATATTTTTTACACGCTTTAAAACAGAAACCGATCTTTCACCTGATGCATTAGATAAGGGGATTGTTTAAAAAAATATTTCTACATTTGGGAATGTGCAAGACATTTCTTTGGCGGGCTCGATAGATGTCTGGTGTGGTTTTAATATTGTGCATAAAGTACCTATTTATTACCTAAATAAATAACAAAAACACATAGGTAAGCATACAAAAATTTACGAAACCACAAAAATATAATAGGTATGTATCCTATGTACGAGTAAATTAGTATTCATCAATAGCAATTTGGAGCATAAATCGATTCAATTCAACAACGCCGTTTTTGTATAGTGTCATTTGAATTATTTTTGAAGTTACAAGTTTATCTGACAGACAGCAGCACTCTCGTGTTGCACGAATGTTGTCCGATTTGAATTATCCGTCGCTCTCGTTGCTTTGTTTATTTTGACACGTCACTCACTAATGCACTGTGTTCGGACACTTTTCAGTTACTAATTCACTTAATCACTCACCACTCTACTAAATCACTCGGCCGGTCTGGACCGGCCTTTAGACAAAGTACTCAACAACGAGCAAGCACCGAGACAAGGTATATGCGGAATCAAAGGCAGCAATCCCTCTGACCATTTGGCATAACTTTTCTGGCATTGTTTCTGATGATTTGGAGGTAGCGAATTAATTAATGGGAATAAAATAGAACAGCCGTTATGCAAATTTTATCGCCCTAATGCCGATCTAATGGAGATCATCCCTTCAGGACCGAATAAAAGATCGACTTTTTCGATTTTCATTATCAGTTCTCTTGCGCAATCCGACGTCGAACCCACGTTCGTCGACGCAAAACTTTTCAGCACGATTCGTTTGTCTTCGATGACGTAATGCCAATGACATTAATATGGACGAAGCATCTGGATAATAAAATGACACTCACTTTGTGTCGGGTCTGCCGGATGGCGAAACTCATATTTTAATTTCGTATCCTACGCTCAAATGAACATTCTGCTTGCAAGCGGTCTGGCGACACCGCTGGGTCTGCCCATACAAAATTTCTGACTGTCAGGTTTCGACTCCGCCGTTATTATTGTGTTACAAAATGCCAATGTGCCTAGTTAAAAATTGTAAAAAAAATCTACTAAACACTCCAAGAAAGATGGGATATCACTTTTCATGTGTTAGTATTATTTATTATTGATAAAATACCATTTTAAGATACATATTGATAAATGTTTATTCAATGCAATTGAATGACAGAAACCATTGGACAGACGCCTGTGATGCGCTGCCCTCACTTGCGTCTAATCTCCGAGAAGTCGTAAGTAACCTAGAATCTGTTTCTAACGTAATGAGTAATGACACTAATACGCCATTACAATAAAGGTTATATTACTATAAATTCTCGAAGCTTGTATCGCATGATGGAAATGGATACGTCATATGGTCACGTGACGTCTACCTATACATCTGTGAATGACTTTCATGCACAATTTCTCGTGCGCGCCGATATGGAGTGACATGTCCATTTAATATTGCGTAATGCGAATCGTTACCTTTAGACAACGTTTTACCTCGAACTGAATTGAACAGTATAAATTATTACAAAGTATGTCGTCTAAAAATCATTGTATAATGCGAATAGTATGAACGCCACTGTATAGTACAGTGTGATTTTGAGATATTTACATATTTTTGCCTATCAGTAGTATTACCGCAAAACGGTAGTGACAAATAATAATTAATTACAAACACTCGAAATGATAACAACATAACTCATGTTAATGTTGCGTCATTTTTCATTATAAAAGATATTATTATCAAGTTTTAATTATTAAGTTTGTTATCACGACTTATTATTGACAAGATAACTAGAGCTATCACACTCAGCGGCAATTTTCTTTAACGAAAATAACGAAACTGATTCGTCAGAAAATTTAAAAGGGGGCTTCAAAACCGTTCAAACCAGTCATATTTATTTTTCTAATGTATATAATATGCATGGGATGTTTTCAAATTATGTATATTCAGTATATAGAATGTAACATTCTCAAATCGTGTGTCTTATTCCTTGAATAAAATAAATACTTTATTAAATTTTTAGCGAGTCTAAGTACGTATAAAAACTAAATTATGGAGTGATCCTCAATTTAATACACTAAAACCGATAGTCAATTTTATAACGCATTTTGATAAGCATTTCATGTAACAACTAGGTACTATTTCAAATTGTCGTGATTGAATATGATGCCTGTAGCTTAATTGGAAAAGCAGTGTATTTTTAGCGTGTGACGAAGTTGCGCACGCCGATGTAACACATAATTTATTATTACAATTATATTCATTTCGGTTTCAAGGATATATGCGTATGCGCATAGTGTCATTTAGTTAGTCGTTCAATACAACCAAGTAAAGAGCAAATGTTGTAAACATAACCAATATTGCTTCATAATAAATATATATCTATGTTTATAGACAAATTTCTGGAGACTAACATTCTACACTGTTAATTTATATTCATAAATCTTTATATTGGAGTGTATATTTATTTTTCATTGTAAAGACTGTGTATCAAAATTTGAGGCTATATTTATGTAAGTATTATTTATGAGTAAAATTAAATATCAATAAATAAATTAATAAACTTTGTGAATGTTTAGTTGGTAAATAATTCAAAAAATATAATAAAATTAAATTACAATTATCATGTGCTATATGAGACACAGACGAATCGCGTACGTTTTCATCAACCTAATCCACTGTAATAGTAATAGACTCAGGTAACGGCTTATTTTGTTTTGTTACGCTAAAGAAGTATAACTTCTAACGCGCGTACATAAGTACACACACAGATTTATTTATTATAATATCGATTTAAATTTCAAACGCTCAACTAACTAAAATCAACGAAGTCACGTGAGAGTAGTCAGCAATTGCATATTATATTATATAGCTACATCTTCTAGTAGCTGGTCATGAAATTGTTGATTTTTTATCGTAGGGAGCCCTAACGTTAGTCGATTCGTCGGACCTTCATGTCAATAAATGCGCCACTGGTCACACTATTAATTTAAGTTTTCTTCCAACTTTAAAGTAATCAGCTGTCACTTTCTTTCAACCTTTTTCGAAATTATGCCTCCCCAAGAGGGATCTGACAAGACTCTAGCCTGGAGGTCCTAGATTACAGGGGGTCCGACGAGCTAAGTGAGATAAACACACATATCAAAAATTTTCTTCGATAATAAAAAAATTGCCTGGGGCGCTATTTCACTATAGGTTTAGTAACATTTTAATGCGTCAATTACATTGAGCTCTTTTACAAGCTGTTTGTTGGCGAATTTAGAAGTGGGCGATTCAGCTACTGCGATTGTGATGATGACACACAAAATTTTCTATTCGCTGAGAAGCCACAAGGCCCACAAGCCAGCGACTATTTTGACAGAATGTAGTTCGTTTTTTTACCGGGAAGTTGCAACTGCGCTTTACTGGGTAGACGCAGTAGGCCCACACGCCGGCGTGTAGCATGTAAAGTTGACCGGCTTTCAACTTTTCTCGGTAGATTGTTTACAATCTGCTTGTTAGCTTGTTCAATGATGACACTGGGCGACTTTACAGGCAGATTGTAAATTCGCCAACAAGCAGCTCGTAAAGTAGCTCAATGTAATTGACGCATTAAATATGTGGTTATGCAATACAATTTAATGTGATATGATTTTTGATAAGTATAATTAAATGGTGTTTCTTGATTAATAAAAAAATCTTATTCCTATTAAATTAGGACGCCAAGCGACTTGCAAGGTCTAGCAAGGCGGCTGGCTCTGCAATGTAAAATAAAATTCATAACACCATATTAATATTATGACCAATTTTCCGTTTCGGTATGGTCACAATGTTTTAAACGGTATAATTATTATTATCGTGTATGGCGTGAATATGTTGATAAGTCTAAAAACATTAATTCTCAGGGCAGCTATTTGTAAGGTAGTAAGTACTCCGTGGTAAATCATGAATGTTTTTAAATTTTACATTGGGTAGAATTTACAAGCATTTTACTAAAATTTGATATCATTTAAAAACATATAATAATCTAATTTACCACAAAAATACCAACTTTACAAATAGTTGCCCTTAGTATCGATGTTTTTAGACTTATTTATTATCAACATATTCACGCAATTAATTGCGTTAATGATATAATATCAATGGTGTATTATCAATTATTAATGGTATATTCGTTTCGATATGAATAAAGTAGTTTCAAGTTATATCCATGTTTAATTTTTGGAAATATCGATAAGTATTAAAGAAATCGAAACCTTCCAGAAAACATTCAAATATATTTAAATGTTAAACATATTCAGTCTAGCATATCTAGTGACTCTTTGTCTAGTGGAAGGTGACTGAAGTAGAGGAGGTAACAGTAGGTAGAAGTGACGAAAGGTGGAGGTAGGCTGAAATAGTGCACACTAAACTCTGCACTCAAATATCGTTGAAGAAGAAAACTTAATAACTTCAAAACCATTATAATAGATTTCTACCACTTAAATGCCAGTTCTAAATTAATAATAGTATTATTGATTGTCATGTTTATTAAATAA
This sequence comes from Rhyacophila brunnea, assembly GCF_057557595.1. NCBI lineage: Eukaryota > Metazoa > Arthropoda > Insecta > Trichoptera > Rhyacophilidae > Rhyacophila > Rhyacophila brunnea. Next base: position 11,172,904 of record NW_028232893.1, on the reverse strand, counting down.
AAATGTATACATTAAGAGTGAGTATCATATCAAATAAATTACACTGTAACTTAAAAAGTAATTATCTAATTTTAGATTCATAAAAATATATTACACTCTGTACAAAGTAACATATGTAATTGGAGTCCACGTTTTCCAGCTTCATTCTCACAAAGAAGAAGTAGAATAATAGAACTAAAGATTTGCTACTTAGATATTTATTATAACTTATCACTAAAATACACAAATATACTGAATAGGCACACACTAGGGGTGGCAGGTTATATGAAAGTATGGTGAAGCAGGCTAGTATGGCGAAAAAGTATGGTGGGGCGGGCTGAATTTGAACGTTAAAATTATATTATATGGGTACGTAAAGTAAATCCTCTGTGATGTCCTGATTTTTTTTTATCGCGTCGCTATTTCTCGTAAGTTATCGGCTATTGTTGGCCTGCTTCATTCAGCTGTATGAGAAAGCCGATTCCTTGCCCCTCTTTTAATTTAATACCTATATGGGCACATACTTGGGTCTGGAGCATCTACACATTGAATCATGACGTATACCTATTTGTAATAAGTTATTGGGTGAATCTGAAATTATAGTGAAATGTCCTAGTAGATGTGAGTCTCTTCAAATAAACCTGAAATCCGAAATAACTCGTAGTTAACTTAATCAGTAGACCAGAGGTAGGGATTGCAATACCGGTATTCAATTATTTATCGATACCGAAATAATACCGGTTTCAAGAATCCAAGATTCCGGTATTTTCGGTATTGAGAATGCATAATATACGTTTGAAAATTTATTTAATTATATTTTTTCATTACTTACTGCTATTGTATATTAAATTTAGTGTATATGATTAATACTGCCAAAACGCAAATATATTGACTGAAACCAACAACAGTTAAATAACAATAAAACAAATTCCCTCAAATCAACTTATATAATTGTCGCGATAAATTAACATATTTCGAAAAAGAAAACATTAAAGGCAAATATTTCCAATAATTCGTCGCCTGAGAACTGTAGTGGGATATCTAAAAAAACGTCTTTTTTATCTGCTTATAAAATTCATTATTTTTCATAGTGTTCAGAGCTGTACTGAGATATTTGGTCTTACTAGTAAAATTTATTTGTATACGAAATATACCACTATAACATTGAATAAAAAATCCCACTATGATAAATGTTAAACTGGGATAACATTTACTAATAGCACTCAAACAATTTGATAAAAATATGTTACTGACGAAATATATGGTCGTATGCCTTTAGATTTTCTTTAAATATTTTCTTTATGAGATGATGAACAAGTTATAATTTGACTAAGAATATAAAACAATAAAATTCTTTAAACCGCAATATCTCAATACTATGTTTTTTAGATATCCCACTACAGTTCTCAGGCGACGAATTATTCTATAATTTTGATCCAACGTTGATAGTACATCCAACAAACGTTGAATTTGAGAGAGATTTTCCTGTACCTACGATTAAACTTACTAGCATTTGTAAAAAATATCAGCTCTTCTAAAATATTATGATCTATACATATTTAAAGTAGGTTATTTAGGTTGCTATAAAATAATATAAGATTTTAATAGCTATATTTAATGATAGGTACTTATTTTTTTACTAGAATATTTTTTGATGAATACCGGTTTTAATACCGGTATTCAATAAGAAATACCGGTATTGATACATTCATTCGGTATTGCAATCCCTAACCAGAGATTCTTTTTTGGATAAAAACATATTCAACACAAACCAGTTGACCAGGGTACTAACGCTAGAATGTGTGTCAGGAAAATAATATTAGTGATGAGTTCTGCTAATCGTCTTGTTGGCAAAACGGTTTTTCGGTTAAATGTCACTTTCATCGAAAATCACGTCGGTTTTCGGTGTTACGTCAATACTTTGATTCTTCCATCTAGCTGTGTGATAATTGGACTCTTGTTTAGGACATATTTTGTCAACGCGTCCAAGTCAATACCCCACATCTTGGTATTTAGTTTGTTGTTTTTTATAACCTAGAAAAAGAAGAAGGTTAACAAATTATTCAAGATGATTTTATATATTTGCTCATTTACTGACAGCACAACCAATCAATCAATCTTTACCGCTTGACTACCCAAGTGTAGTCAAGTGTATAAAAATGACCTAGTTTTGACTGATACAGAATGAGTTAAATATTTAAAAAAATGTAATTTAATAGTTAATATAAAAAAATGTCGTGTGTTGAGTTTTTTTATCATTTTTTTCAAACGGCACCTAACGATCTCCTTTTTTACTAAAGATGTCACAGCATGACCTAGATAGCTCTTCGTATAAAATTTATATTAGTATATTATAGTTAGCTAGAAAAATACCAGATGGCAGTGCCACATGTCAACAGTCTTGGAGTGGTTTAGTTCAGCAACAGGAATTATTTTGATTAAAATCAAATTTGAACTTTATGACTGTAATTCTGTTCAATTTGAATCGAGCATTAACATTTTCAGAGATATATCATTTTCAAAATCGTATTTCCTATCCAACACCATGGTATGCTTATTTGTGCCTTACCAACAATTCTTATAGTTATTTAATATTGTATATACATGCTCGATATGATGGTATTGCTTTGAAAGCATCTGCCAAACTATTATGAGAGTATCCTATAATTTTTTTCTTTCTTTCATGGCCCGATTAAAAAAAAAAATTACTTTATTTGCGTGAAGTTTCTCCCTGTCTCGCTCTCTCCTACATATTTATATATAATATATATTTTATCCGTTACAGACATATGGATAGATATATGTATAAGTATATAATAAGGTAATAAAAGTGATAATAATTTCGGTTAAATACACTTTCCACCAATCGATATCTGTCACAGCGTTCAGGCATATACCGTGGCGTTACGAATGAGAGGCCATCGATAACCATAATTTTAAGCTACATCTTTGTGTTGTTTTCTGTCTACGTGAGCCAGCACTAAGGCAGCAAATACGGCCATAAGCAGTGTTGTAGTGGGACAGAGTGTATGGGAATGGGACGACTTGCCTCCGGACAATTGAACGCCGCACTGTCGTAGACACGTATACAGGACGTAGACGAGGTATTTTAATCAGTTTATATCTACTACTTAGTAGTTTGAATTCATTTTACTCTTAACATAATGTATTCTTTATCGCGGATTGAGAATTACCATGCCTAAGGCTTTATATAAAATAAAAAACTCTTTTTTCGTTGGAACTTAAACATATGCACGATTAAATCATTGTTTACGTCTGCATATTTACATTCTCACCAACTATTAAATCATAATATAATCATTTAAATATAAATAATAATATTGAATATTTTTTTTTAAAGTACCTATAAGTATCTAACGTCTATTTATTTTCGAGTTCTGTGGCGTCCAGTTGTCCGGTGCCAAATCGTCCTAGACCCGAGTGTATCCTTAATGATTTTCAAACATTCCTCATGCATCACCAATAATTATGAATATTAAAAACACATGACTTTTTTACTATACAAAATGGTTAAATTAAACGTGGAAGAAATCTGTAGGTAAATTATAACTCGATAGTTTAGTGTACAGATATTGTATATCCAGTTTTTGTCGAAATAGAGTTAACATACACAAAATATTCGTCTGCATCATATCTTTAGGCTGTAAAAATATTATACGTCCAGATAGAATATTTTAGAAGAAGCTGTATCATTCAAATACACAATATGTCCATTTCTCATGCATACGTTGCATGCATGCGTTGTTTGTTCTCCCAAGGTGCAGAACTAGCCTGCCATTAGTAATGCCAATTGGGAGGGCAAAACCCATGTTTAATGGAATCGCTTCGGATATTGATATATTACACTTACGTGAGGGTGAATTTAGGTGGACGTTGTTTTATACGTTTTTAAGATAGGGTCTATCAACGTTCACTCTGTGTGCTTCCATCTACTTTTTATTATTTTTTTGTTATTTTATTTTATTTATTTTTTTATTACTTATTGTATTATTAACTCACATTTCTCTGTATTTTTATTTTAAAAATTGTTAACACTCATTTTATGTCATGTCGTGAATGCTTTAAATGGTACTGTTCGGTTTCGGAAAATGCATTTTGAAAATAGCCGATAAACTGGATTATTTGTTAGGTTAACCTAACCTAACCAAACCTAACCTAACCCAACCTAACCTAACCTAAACTAACCCAAACTAATAAATAATCCAGTTCATCGGCTATTTTCAAAATGCGTTTTCCGCTGTATTCCGTATAACCGACCAGTACCCTTTAAATTTATAATTTGTTATGTTCATTATAATGTAAAATAAATAAATTTGAATTTTAATCTCAAATTTTAAACTTCGATTTTCTCAAAACATACACTAAACTGGACATACAATATATGTGCAGTGCACTAAACCATCGATTATGATTAGTATAAAAACTCGAAAGAAATGATTAGTGAGTCATTTATGATAATTGGGGCAATTACAATTTATGAATCAAAGCCTTTTTATTTTAAGATTTTTACATAATAACATTATTTCCACATCTTTTGCGTCGATTCAGAAGCCCCATGGTTAGCTTCTGATTGACACCTTTGACCAGAGGGTAGAAATTGGTTCCATGAATAAACAGAACATGATAATATAACAGAACATTAATAAACAGAACATGACTAAACAGAACGGTGACAAAACAGAACATCGATAAACTGAATTATGACATTTCAGGAAAAATAATATAACATTTAATATTGAAATTGACATATCTCGTATCTCTATAATGTTGTATAAATCTTTAATAACACAGGTTTACAATACGCCGTAAAAAATCAAATTATATAATGTCTGCATTCCTAATCGCTGGAAACCCTCAATTAAACGGGACTCAACTTGGTTTTGCCAGCAAGCTAGGTACCTATATCTCGTCTTCATCAATCTAACATGTTCAAAATGCTTGAGTGACTACTGACTAGCTACAACGAAATAATGAGTTTAATAATTTTGTGGAGTTGTGCATGATTATAAGCAGATAAATTGAGGTTTTACGCTGAATGGCTAACATGCAGTGATTAGGTATATAATATATTAAATATGTATATATATTTGTTTTATAAACATAAGTTTTATTAGTATTTAATTAATAAATAGATGCGACAAAAACTAATGTTTTATTTTTCCACTGGATGTTCTGTTTTGTCCGGTTGCCATGGCCCCCACATCCTGAAGCGTAATATATACACATTAATTTTACCGCATACACCATTTGGAAAACGCTACTGTGTAGTGTCAAACTGCCTTTATCTTTAGCGATAGGTAGGGGTGCCGCAAAAAATCCTAGCCTGGGACCCGCTTCAGGATGTGGGGGCCATGGCAACCGGACAAAACAGAACATCCAGTGGAAAAATAAAATATTCGTTTTTGTCGCATCTATTTAAAGGGGGGGCTGACAGGGCTCTAGCCTGGGGGTCCGTGCTCAAGAAAGGCCTTGCGTGGCGAGTCGACCAGATAAGTGATATAAACATAATCTCTCTAATAGTAAAAAAAAGTTTAAAATTATGTGGTTGTACGATATAATTTTTGGCTTTGGTTCTGGCAGAAGACACTAATTCGAAAAAATGACATATTGAGTTAGTTATACCAAAATGTCCCTTATTTCAAACTTTACCGTCTGGAAACCTTCTTAATAAATAAACATTTATTTTAAAGTCATCCTTTTTACGATTACTTAATAAACTCACATGATAGACCATTTCAAACATTTTAAAAACTTCAAAGTCAAATTACTGAAAACTAGTATTATCCAGTTAGTGTGTTCTGCCAGAACAGAGACGATATAAAAAAAAAACACTAAATATTATTATTATATATTATTATAATAAATTATATCGTACAACCACATAATTTTAAACTTTTTTTTACTATTAGAGAGATTATGTTTATATCACTTATCTGGTCGACTCGCCACGCAAGGCCTTTCTTGAGCTCGGGCCCCCAGGCTAGAGCCCTGTCAGCCCCCCCTTTGTGGGTGCCATGCTGGTTACCGTATAAATTGAGAAAACTCACCGTATATCCTCTCCCTCCATCAACGATGAACGAAGGAGCAGCAATTTTGTAGAGCTTTTCTGGTATTATCGGCGAGTAACTTGGTACTTCGCAATCTGAACATCTTATCAGTGCCGATTGGATCCTCTCACCGACTGGTTTAGTCACATTGAATGTCAAATTTAGACCTGTTTGAAAGATAATTATTGTTAATATTGCAATCCATGATATCAGTCTACCCTTTTCTATAATAGTTAAAGCAGGGCTCAAAATGGTCCGGAACGCACCGGAGCGCCGTTCCTGTTCGTGAAATCGGTAAAATTATCGCTCCGTCTCGTGGAATAAATATTTTAACTGTCTGAGCTGGATAGGCCATATAATAGAAAATCTAACACACTTATTTTTATGAAAAGAAAACACATCAACTTTGATAACTTTACTATGTAAAAATCTTCAGAAAACTGTCGAGCGCTCCGCTTCGTAAATTTTCCCATTTCGAGCGCTGAGTTAAAGAAATATACCTACGGTGCAAAGAAACCTGAGAAATACTGAGTTTTGAGAACATAACATGCCTCTGGGGCTGGTGGAAATATGGCGTGTGGTGCTTCGTCTTTTCTTTATGCTACATATCTGGATGAACGCCGAACAATAGGATGTCCAACACTGCAAAACTGCTGCAGATTGCGTTTCAAATACATTGTCAGGGACCGTTTCTTAAAATGGAGTCACTGGACGATTGATTACTCTGTCCAGAAATACGAAGCATTTGGGGCAAACACCACATTTCTAAGGTATCGATTCATCATCATCATCAGCCTGAATCTATCTACTGCTGGATGAAGGCCTCTTCAAGCTGGTTCCACTTCTCTCGATCCTGTGGGTTGCGTTGCCACGTACTTCCGCAGAACGTTATCATTTCATCGATACAGCGGCCTCTAGGTCTACTTTTCGGATGTTTTGTACCTCTTGGATACCACTGGATGACTAAATTCGTCCAACGATTGTCTCTTCTTCTAGCAATGTGTCCAGTCCATCTCCATTTGAGGCTTTTAATGAACTCTATCACATCGCAAACCCTTGTCTGCTTCCTTTTCCACTCATTCCTCTTTTTGTCCTTTAGCGTTATGCCCAGCATGCACCTCTCCATATCGGGTTATGCTACTCTAAGTTTCTGGATCTCTCTTTTACTTTGGGTCCATGTTTCACACGCATATGTGATTACGGGAAGCACACACTGGTTGAACACTTTGCGCTTTAGGCACAGTGGAAGGTCACTTTTGAAGACGTTATTTAGGTGGCCAAAAGCACTCCAGCCTAGCTTTACTCTGGTATACTTAGGTATACTCTGGTAAACTAGTACTTATCATTATTTATTATTAAGGTATCGAATAGGTACCTAGAAATCGAGGGCTTAGTGTCAAACAACACTATCTACAAAAGTGAAACTTTATAGGAGAGCCAAAAATCGTTATTTTGGATTCTTGTAACTCAACAAGGGAAATCTTTATTTAAAACCTTATGTTAATATTTTATAATTTATTGTGTATTGTACATTTATCTTGCTTATGATGATGTTAAAATTTATAAGGATAGTTTTTAAAAAAATATGAAAACAAGGGTAACTTATGTAGTTAGCGTTAAACTTTACTGACGATTTAATAAGAAGTTAGAAAAGATTGACATGACGTTGTTTGACAATCATGTAGCCGTAAATGTAAAATAACGTTATCTCAAAAAAAAAAAAACACTTTTTTGTAGATAACGTTGTCTGACTTTAAGCACTCGAAATATTGATTTATGTTGTAGCAGGATTCGTAACTCACAAAAATGGTGTGGGAGGCCATTTCGATAAATCATTCATAATAATCTATTTTTGATTTTATAAAGCAGCGGCAGGGAGCGGCGGTTTAAAAAAATTTAACAGGTTCGACATTTTTTCGTATACATATACCATACTCAGACACTCCACATTTTGAGCCTATATATGAAAACCTGGTCTGTAGTTATAACTACGGATGCTCATCTACGAATTATTGGGACCTGTCAAATCCACAAGTAGTTATCGAATACGCGTGGCCCTACGGTTATAATTATTAGGATCGTTACTATCCGTTTGTGCCGTCCGCACTATCTTGTATTTTAGACATATTAAAGCAAAAATTGAATGACTCTGATGATTGCACCATTTTATGAGTGAAACGGGTCTTGCGTGGTGTAGAAAGCCGATAGGAGTGTGCCCAACCCTTTTGAGAAGGTTATTCGACAGCCAAATCAACCGGGTCATGATTCTCGGCCATGATTCACCTAAATAATTAGTACTTTCTCAGTTCCCGAGCGGAGTCTGGACCCGAAACCTCCCCCCTCCTTGTATGCGCGCCTGGTGCCCCACTTTGTATAATGGATAACAATGGTAATTTATATATACCATAGTTATGTAGGTAATGGATAATGCAGTCCGCTGAGTTGAAAAGAAATATATAAAATACAATTCTTACCCGATACCTGCAGCATATTGACTCCAAGAAACACGTCCGGGCTCCACGACTTGGAGACAGAGAACTCCAGAGCCTTCGTTAGATGTTTTCCCAAGATGTCAAAGGTGCAGAGATAATTGCTGAACGGTTGAATGAGTACCAGATCCTCGTAGGTTATGGCTAAAACATAGTCAAACAACCAAAAAATAAGTATGTAGGTAACAAACATTATGCAATATGCTTATATATTATACGTCATGATGGAGAGTTCCGAGTCTGAGTTTTTACTATCAAAAACTCTGAAGGAAATTTCAGTTATTGAAGATGCTCATTGCTATTGAAATCAAAATGAGTGATAAACCCAAACTCACATTTACAGATGCCAATATTATATAATTATTATATGTAAAATATTAAATGATATATTTGTTCCCCAACGTCGTACAGAACAACCAGAGGCGCGTTTAAAGACGCAGAGGCCCAACGCATTGATTAATAATAAGATAAAAAATGGTACTTAAAAAAATTTATTACTTAATTAAGGGGGGACATGCTCAGCGTACGTCAAAATGGAGCTTTTATGCTATTTTCAAAGCATGATCCTGGACATTCCTTAAACGTTGTAGATAATCTATTTACATAATTTTGAAGAATTGTTGACTGCATAAAGTATTTTTATTACATAAAATAGTATTCTTTTAAACCTCTCGCTCTAATGTTTTAGAATATAGTCATATTTCAATACGTCCATGTGAAGTGGTGTTATGTGGATTTTTTATATTTATTAATTTTTAAAAGCATTTATAAAACCATTAGTAAAATTTATGTCGACATTATTATAGTGAAATATTTACAATAAAAAAATATATTGATAATCTCTGTGATCCCAAATTTGACAAGAATTAGGCATTTTATTATTAAAAAAATGGGTAAGATTTACACATTTAAAGATACTTTTAAAGACACTGATTATAAGCTATGTCTTTGACCATTCAAATGTAATAGACATTCTACGAATAATGTTTGCTTTATAATAATTATTGACCCAAGAATAAGGTAGTATTTTTTTGAAATACGCCATTTTTATTGGCATTTCCCAGTGGCTAAGCTACAACATACGGCCGTAGCTATAAATTAACAAACGATAAATGAAGTAGGGAGTAAGATCATGGTATAGCGCGTGTTTGAACATGTAGGCCTCATGTGGGCCGTTAAGTCAGCATTTGTTCGGTAAAATTCTATTTTCCAAATGATAATATAAATAGCACTTATATTAAATTATATAAAATACTACAGCTGGTGTTTTATTTCGGTTGTAATAGCATTGTCAACGAGACTCAAGACTCGAATGACTTATTAATTTTATTTCGTATAAATCACACATGTATTGTTAAATTATGTTTAATTAGATGTATTTCCGTTTCATTCATTAATAAGTCAGAATGGGATATTAGCGCTGCCGGTGCAAAAAAATCACGTCCGCGGAATCTACTACCTATCAAGACGTATGTATAGAATATAATGTCGTATAACATACAAAAGGATTTCGTGACTAAATTCAATTAGGAAACGCTGGTGTAGAAGATAGTGGCGAAGGGTGGAGGTGGGCTGTAGATATCCGACATAAATTCAGTCGTACGTACTTGTTTTCATTGAAATAAGAGTAGAAAAATGCAGATGTTGTTGGTTAGGTTTTAAAAATCAAGTAACTCCTGCCTAAACGAAGCCATTATAGTGAAGGTAGGCTCTGGAGATCCTACCAATATAATTTATACTTTATCAGTCATGCTTAAGTACTTGTTTTCATTGAATTAATTACAAATAGCAGATGGTGTAAACTGTAAACCAAACCATAGTACATAACAATATTCGTCCAACTATTATGTTTTGGTTTAAGCAGGTGGTTACTTGAATTTTATAAACTAACCAACACCATTTGTAATTTGTATTAATAATATACTATAATGACATGACTATATAGTGACAACAAATAAAAGTATGACAGACAAAGTTTAGTATGCACCTGTGGTAAAGGGTGGAGGTAGGTTGTTATGATCCGACATAAATAGTGCACACTAAATTTTAAAATTTTTAAGAGGCTACAATATTTAGATCAGCGATTTCCAAACTGTGAGGCGCGGAGTGTTGCTAAGGGGGGCGCGAAAAGTTTAACACAATTCACTTAAAACCAGAATCCATATTTTCATACAGTGAAAGCGACGTGACAAATATTTATTTGAATATGTAGATGTTGAATTTATTTAAAATTGAAGAAAAAATTAATGTAGCCACAGGTTTGCAGTTTGCAAATGCATAGTTTATAAAACGGCCGCTAGTTATAAACTATACAAAAAAACAGTCCTATAAAAGGATTGTTTGCAAACCTGTCTGAAAATATGGAGATACATTTTACAATACCTCACTTCTACACTATTCTGAAGCGCGCTGGCTATCTCGAGAAAAAATGAAGTCTGAATAAAAGGGTCAAATCATAATGTTGAAATTTGACGCAAGTTAGTTTAGGAACGATAATTTTATTGTATTTGGTTGAAATTTAAAAAATAATGAACAATGAAAATAAATCAATGCAAGAACCACTAATGCATTCACTGATTTAAAAAGACAACGTGAAGGCATTCATAAAGATTTGGAGAATGGATGGAAATCAAAATTACAAAAAAATAAGTTCGCCATGTATCCACATTTAAATTATTTCTACGCCAGATATAATATATTGAAGCAAACAAAAATCTATTTACTGAGTTCTTGGTTAGTTTGATAATGCACTTTTAACATTATTTTATTAATAGAAAAAAAGTTGCCTGCGGCGCTGTCCTGTTTCAGGTCTATTAAATATTTTAAATATGAGGTTGAAAGATCCTGATCTCGGGGCCCGCTTCAGGATGTGGAGCCCATGATAAAATCCATTTGTCAATGAACGATGATAAATTTGGATTGACTACTATTGAAATTGATCGTGCTAATAAACAAGCACATTCATCGCATGAAAAACAAATTAATTTAAAAATGAATTAATATATTATAAGTACTTCCTTGTTTTTTTTTTCATTTTAGTATTAGTACATTGTTGACTATTTAAAAAGGTGTTAATGAAATAAAAGGGGGGGGGGAGGCGCCAAGATTAGTTTTTTTTTACAAGGGAGGCGTAGTAACATAAAGTTTGGAAACCACTGATTTAGATAGTGTTTGTAAGTTTTTAAAATTCAATTAAACCTGCCTAATCCAAGCCGTAATAGATAATAGTCAAAAATATTCGTTTATCTATAAAACATCTAAAATTATTCTATGAAACCATACATAAGCTTAGATATTTTATAGATAGAAGAATAGTTTTATATATTATGATTTGGTTTAGGCAGGGCTTAATGAATTTTAAAAAAACTAACCTACACCATCTGTAATATGTATAGTTAATGCAACGAAAACAAATATGTATGACTGAAAAGGTGTGCACTATTTTTATCGGATCGCTCACAGCATACTTAAACTATTATGGTTTAGTTTAGGCAGGGTTTAATTGAATTCTAAAAACCATCTGCAAATTGTATTCTTAGTTCAATGAAAACAAATAAGTATGACAGACAAAGTTTAGTGTGCATTATTTATGTCCTATCTCCACAGCCTATCTTCACCCCTTGATTTTAACAGACAATTGTTAGCCATTCGTTCAACCCATTCGTTCCATGCACTAGATCGACACTGACATTGATTTATAGAAAAAAAGCGAAATCGCATTTTCAATACGATAAAATAACATTCTTATGTAGGTAGGTAATTATTTCAATGTTATGCAAAACTGTTAATAAAAGTAAAAGTGGGTATGTCCACATAATAAAACACGATAATTCACTTACGTCCTATTTGTAAACCGGTTCTCATGGCTCCTTGGTTTAAAATTGCCACAGCCGCGTATGTCCAATGGCCCTTCTCTCCCAAGCCTGTAAACTAAATAAGAAAAAAAAACAATTCAACAAAAAAAACTTAGGCATTATTCATTAACCTGTTTACATTAATTTTTGATAATTCATTTTTAACCCATTGGAGACAATCGGTGCCAATTTGGCGTCGCTATTATAGGATGCAGGACATGGTGAAAATCCTACATATTCAAAAAATTTTGATTTTTTTAAAAGTTGAAATTACTTAATAATATATGTAGCTATCATTTTATGATGTTAGTTATATAGAGTCCGATACATTTTTTTAAGAATTATTTGATTTATAAAATTAATGATCAATATGGTTGGTATTGTTATTGGTTGGTTTGAGTTAGTAAAAAACATATAATGGCCTTTCATATTCTAACATAGACTTTTTACCATTGTCATATTGTATAATTATTATATTTTACATGTTTTCTTGATTCCACTGATAAACAAAATTAATTTTAAATATAAATAATAAATAGAAGAATTCAATCCTTACAAAATTTAAAGGATTTATTTGAATTAAATGGATAATAAATGAGTTATATCAATTTAGTAATCAGCGTGCCTTTTTAAGTGATCCTCAAAAATTCACCCTGTTTCCAATGGGTGAATTTTTCCATATTCTACTGAACAGGATGCAGGAGCTCGCAAATGAAAGCTGCAAAGCAGGTTTAAAGATAAATGTATCGAAGACAAAAGTAATGATAAACTGCTTTGTTGAACCAAAAGCGATCTTCATCAATGGCACCCAGGCAATGTCATTCCACTTAGGTCGAGGGGTCAATAACTGCGCCTAAGTGGCCAACAAAATTAATGTCAGTTGAAGGTGGTATGTGCGACGAGATTGCTCGCAGAACCAAACTGGCATATCAGGGAACACCAGATTATTTTTTTTCTTTTTTTTCGACCATGTCCGATCCTAATAGGATCATATGGGCTTCCACAGAGTAGAGTTTTGTATTAAAAGATTTTGGATTTTTACGAGAAATGGATGTCAGCCACTTGCTCAACCTATTAGGTCCATACCCTGACAGACACAAATTGAAAAACAATATGTCTACTTGCCAGACCCAGGATTCGAACCTGGGACCCACGGCGTTATAGTCCAACGCTTTACACCCACGGTGGCCGCGCGGCTTAAGCGTTGGACACAAGATTAATGGGAACTGAAATTACAACCTAACGGATGTGGAATAACAGGCAACCGATATCGAGTGTGGAAGAATACGGGATAAACTTAAACACGTGTCAAGAATACGTCATTATAAGCTTGTCCTTCGTTCAGACAAATGCTCTCGGTTTATGCACTGACGCTCATTTATTTCAAAGTTACAACACATACTTTTGCACGTCAATAATGTGTGTTTAAATTTCGTAGTAAACTCACACATTAAGGCTATACTTCAGCTGAGGCATGGTCTAAAAAGTGACTAGGTGATGCGCGGATTGTGCAAATGACGCGACCCGAACGAAATATAATTTGTCATAAAAATTCAACACGCGTCCTTTTAATGTTATGTTTATTATTATATTCGTAATAATAATAGTATATTCATTGACATGTTTTCTTTTTAAAGTACATGCGGAACGTTTTTTAGTCATTTTTACACGATTTAAGAATATATTCCTCCGACGCCATCACAAAACAAATTGACGTGCTCACACATCGACTGTCAGTCTACGATTGGCGACGACTGCGAAATTTCGTTCCACCTGCTGTTGAAAATTATTTACCGTTTCACTAATGTATGCTCTTAACGGGTGTGGGGTAACAGGCATCCGCTCTCGAGTGTGGAAGACTACGGGATAAACTTAAACACGTGTCAAGAATACGTCATTCTAAGCTTGTCCTTCGTTCTGACAAATGCTCTCGGTTTATGCACTGATGCTAATTCAGTATTGATGTATTTGAAGGTTGCAACACATACTATTGCACGTAAATAATGTGTGTTTAATTTTTGTAGGACACTCACACATTAAGAACCTTGCTTCAAAATGTAGTGTATTGGGGTAAAGCCTTTCTTAATTCTATTTTTAATCTGTTATGTGGTGTTACGGCATAACGTTTTGCAAGAATACTTACAAAGTCAACAAAACTGTCAGCGACAAAGTTTCCAATATCACATTCTTCTTGTCTGCAATTAGACTTACGTAGCGACACCTTCGAGATGCCGATTTGTCGCTTTCCTTTGGCGTCTATCTCTTCCTTGAAAGGTTGCATCAACTTCAACATTCCGGCATCTGAAAATTCGATCAGAGAAATATAATAGCTGTGTAGCGAGTCGGGATGATTTAAGTACTAGACACCAATAGCTAAAGAGAAGACCTCACAAGAACATCCCAAGGAGAAGAGGGTAGTGCAAGAAATCTATAATATTGTACTCAGAGTAATAATATAAAGAGAGTGGGTATTGTTCACCAAAATGAAGCAGTGTTTCTTGCGTATAATGCACAGTAGAATCTCAATTTTATTATTATTAACTTAACTATGAAACGTTATACCAGCATGTTGCTTCTCAGTATGGATACCAAATTTAAACACAAACTAGTTATCCATATTTTCTACTAAATTAACTAAAACTAATTACCACTAACTTTATATTTACTTAACACAAAAACAATAAACTTCAACAACACGTGCTCGCAGCTTTTAAATGAATGTCGTACAAATCAATATTTACCGGTGACGCGTACAAATAATATTAAATTCAGCCGTAGAAATTCTATCTAATATAATATAATAATAATATAATAACTCTAACGCATATTGCGGAGATATATGCGGGCCGAATGCTTTCTCACTTGCACTTATGGTTCGTTTTTGTTCAGGCCTTGTTACGTTAAGAAGTATCCTACCTTTATTTAACATAAATAATTCGGAAACACTCGAACCCGCATCCACCTAATACCGGCGAATCTGTTTTACCAATTTAGTCACCTGTACGCTACATGATTATGACGAAATCAACTAATATCAAAACAATAGTCATAATATAACTGAAGCATTTCTTAAATTTTGTTAATGTTGGCGAAAGGCACAAAAAATAATACGGACGCCTAGTGCAGTATTACCTCTTCAAATTTTAGTGTTTATGTTCTCACGTTATTTCCTCCAACGTAAAAGTATTCGTCGAATTTCGTTGTAATTAGGTAAGTTTCACGTGGTTAAATTGGTTAAGCGCATTGGCCAAAATGCGATGGATGCGGGTTCGAGTCCGGACGGCACCAATTTTTCTTCTTCTTCTTTCTACCATGTCCGATCCTAATAGGATCATATCGTCACCGTTCAGGCAAAAGTCACCAACCCTAAAAACATAGTTTTGAGATATCGCAATTTGAAAGTTTGAAAATGCAGGAAAAATCAGATTTTAATGTTTTTAAGGTTTTATCTATATTAAATTATTTTCTCATGTCTTCTTAATAACTTCTTTAAGGTACTTTTACTTTTTGATGCTAATTAAAACATCTGGAAGGTTTTAAAGGAGACAAGGTAGCTCAAATTATGGTTTGGTGACTTTTGCTTGTTAATAATCTGAACAATGTTAGCCAAAAGAAGCATCAGTAAAACTCACCATCCATAGTATAGTGACTTTTGCTTGTATATTTATAACGAAGGATATTTTTTTATAGAGTCAATAATGTCTATTCACCTATAATGACTTTTGCTTGTTAAGATTTTATCGAAAGTCATTTAGTGAAAAACAAATAATTCGGATTTAAGCAAAATTTTACTAACTAATGTACCGAGGTGAGTTTTGCATCTTAAAGAACATAATTTTACGCTTCGGGTGACATACTCAACTCAAAACTGCCATTTTCAGGGTTGGTGACTTTTGCCTGAACGGTGACGATATGGGCCTCCACAGAGTGGAGGTTTCTATTAACAGATTTTATTTTTACGGGAAATGGATGTCAGCCACTTGCTCAACCTATTAGGTCCATACACAAATTTCATACACATACACAAATTAAAAAAAAACAATATGTGTACTTTCCAGACCCAGGATTCGAACCTGGGACCCTCTGCACTATAGACCGGCGCTTAACGCGGCCATCATGGGTGTGATTTTTCAAATATGTATATTTCCGAATTATGTATGTTCAATAAGGAATGTTACATTCTTTAATATTGTGAATTATTCGCTGAATAAAAAAATATTTTAGTTTCTTACCTTGTTGAACTGAATTATCTAAATATATCGGCACACCTTCCCAGGTGACGATTTTTCCTTTGGAGTCAAAATTCACCGTTAAATTTCCCAGATATTTTGTATATGCAGAGGCTTGCACAATCAGTACCTGCAAGTAATTAAAAATGAAATTAATAGGTAGGTACTCGTACCTAATGGATGTTTACACTTTGTTGTGGTTAATTTCATTGTCTCCAATACTGCCCTCTTCAGCAAAGTACCGTTGAACGTCTTTTAACCTCATAAATTAGGTGATAGTTTAGTCTAGACTCTAGGTCAGGGGGGGGCAAACTGCGGCCCGCGGGCTGCATGTGGCCCGCCGGGTATTTTTTTGCGGCCCGCCATCATTATTAATTGTACTTCTGATTACGAATAACTTCTTTATATATTTTTTATAAAAATATTGATAATATATTAAAATTTGAAGAATTTGTTGTTTCGTAAATGTATTATCTCAGTACGTCTTCCTTGCGTCTCGTCTCACACTATGTAACCACTATTTTCTACGTTGAACATCGTGACACATTTAAATACTTTTAACTCCGCGTTGCAAGGCAAAAAAATATATGCCCATAATATGGTAAAAAGTTTGAATGGATTTCAATTAAAACTCAAGTTATTCCTTCAACAAATATCGACTAACAACGTGGACCACTTTGCAACTTTGAAGTTGCTGAATATATCAGAATATAAATTTGAAGAATATGGTAAAATTATTAAAGCTCTGAATGACGACTTTTCACAAAAATTTGGTGACTTCTGAAAAATTGAGACTAGTTTAGCAATAGTACGCGATCCATTTTCAATAGATATTGATAGTGTACCGACAGAGCTACAACTTGAGATTATTGATCTGCAGTGTGACACTGATTTAAGAGAATTGCATCGTCGTGAAGAAATCTCCAAATTTTACAATGCCCTTAATTCAGACAAATTCGACCGACTTAAAGATTATGCACGAAAAATTTTCATTATTTTTGGATCAACCTATATATGTAAACAAACATTTTCGATCATGAACCTCAATAAAAATTCTTTACGATCAAATATCTCCGATCCCCATTTACAAGCAGTTTTGAGAATATCAACTACAACATTAACACCTGAATTTAAAAAAATGTACAACAGTTTCATTCTTCTCATTCATTTTTTTTTAATGTTTATTTTTCGTGATAATAAATAGTGTATATCTAAAAATGGTATTTTACTTGCGGCCCGCCGCTCATTTTGAATTCTTGAATTTGGCCCTCCATCCAAAAAGTTTGCCCTCCCCTGCTCTAGGTCCTAGTACTAACTAACAAATTCTGAAAAAAAAACGAATTGCTTCAAATAAAAAATGCGCATAGGCAATACTATTTTATTACCACGTCTTTATTAGCTCGTATTCTTGTTTGTTCGGTACAGATTTTTTCTTGTGCAGTACAAATTTTTGGTACAGTTCGGTTATGAGGAATACAGCGGAAAACACATTATGAAAATAGCCGATATACTGAATTATTTGTTAGGTTAACCAAACCAAACCTAACCTAACCTAACCCAACCTAACCTAACCTAAACTAACCCAGACTAACAAATAATCCAGTATATCGGGTATTTTCAAAATGTGTTTTCCGCTGTATTCCTCATAACCGAACTGTACCAATTTTTTTCTCGTTTGTCAAAGATTTTTAAATAACTTCCCGACTAGCTAGACAGTAACAGATATAAACTTTTAGAATATATCAGAACACGACGATAATGTATTCTTTTAATACTTTTGACCATCTTTAAGCAGAATTGAATTCATTTTCAGTTAATTCTGTTTTGTATGGAAAGTTATTATTGTCGGTTGCTAAGGGGGTCCAAGCAACTATGTAAATTATTAATATATACGTGCGTTACTATGTAAATCAATATGAAATGTCAAAATGACATTTCAATATTCTATAACATTTATTCAGAATTTCTATCAAGTACAATAAACAGTTTTTATTAATACATAGAATTGTCAAGTTTATATGATTCAACAGAAAATGTAAAAACGTGGTGTATAAAAAGTTCTTTTTATCTTGTAATTATTTAATTTAACTTTAGTAAGTAAATATGTATATAATGTACAACTCGGAAGAGAATTAGTACGATCCTTGTGCTTGATGTGAGCTGCAAAGGGTTTTTATGTGAGGTACAAATTTGGTCAATTTTAACCATAAATCTCCACAGTTTGTGATATCAAAACGATTTCCTTTTTTCAGTAACAAATCATTTACAGCAATAAAGCGCCGAATTCAACTAATTATTATGATGGGAATGGCAACGGTAATTTTCTCGGGAAGTCATGGTTGCAATATAAAAAAAATATTTTCGAAAAAAAAAATGTACCAAATATTAATGCATGGAGAAATACACGTACTTGAATAAGTAGTGTTATATAAGCCTAATGTTATTAAAAACTACCTATTAAACTAGAAAACATTGACGAATTTCCGTTGTTTAGTAATGTTTATAGTAAAGTAATAATTTTATTCGATTAGGAGATAGGTAGCACTAAAGTTATCGGCATAAAAATGTTGATATTAATTTATGCAAATTATGTACTTGAAAATATAAGATATTATTTAACTTTCTGTTAATTGAAAGGTACTCCGTGAGTGGAAAAGGCGGATGTGAAGCCGCAAGAAGAAGGCGCACTCAGATTGCGATAAAAATACGATGACACGTCTTACCATTATATGAAAAGATCGAGGAATTTGCTCTCCGTATTTTTGTACGGTGCCGAGTCATGGACCATCAGGATAATGGAGCGGAAGGCAATTGATACTTTCGAAAATAATGTGGTGTTGACGCCACATGCTTCGTATTTTTGGACAGGGCACAGGACGAATCAGTCATTCATCCAGAGACTCCAGATAAAGGAATGGTTCTCAACAATATGTCATGCCGACATATTATTCGGCGCGGACCGGATAACCTTGTGGTTTTGGGTAACCTCCAGGCAGTAGAGAAGGTTGGAAGTAGGCTGTTAAGACCCGAAATAAATAGTGCACACTAAAGTTTGTCAGGCATTTGTTTTCATTGAATTAGTTGGGTAGTTTTTAAAATACAATTAAACCCTGGCTATGACATAATGCAAAACCTATTAATTAGTAAAGTAAATATTGCCTGAATATTACCGTTGAATTAGGGTCTGGTTTCACGATCAGCGGATATTCTTCAACCGGTTTTTGACCATTCGGTGGCGATCCTGTATACAGCAAACTGTGGCTGTGCCCACCGACTATAATATCTACATATTTTCCAACTTCCATCGCTATCATCCTGGAAGCACATGACAATATTGATTATTTTATAACAGAAGCAATAACATCCCCTGCGCGTGGGCAGGCCATACGTTCCTAAGGGGCGGCACATTTTAATTAAGTGGGTGGTAAAAAAGGAATGCTATCATACAACTTTTGATATTCGAATATTATCATCCGAAGCACTACGACAACTATCGTGTCCGCCGTGAAATGTTGAATCGGACCATCCAACCTCTTTGGGTCGTATAGTACTGAGATAAAATTTATTTCTAAATAAAACACGTTTTTTGTCGGTTAACCGGTCTAAGTCAGCGGAAAACAAATTTTGAAAATAGCCGATATACCGGATTATTTGTTAGGTTAGGTTAAGTTTTCATTCTTGAATTCATGAATTTTGCCGAAATTGGCTATGAAAATTGGCGCGGTTCCCGCCTGGCTTCCTGTAAACTGACTTGTACCTAAAACACTTCGTAATAAAAGCTTCCGAAATCGATGACCGTATAGTATACGGTCATCTCTTTCCGATAAGCAACCTCACGGCGAACTGTGCTACGATGAAATGTAATACGTACAATTTCCATGTAACCCACTGCTACTATATATAGCAGTCGTAGCACTAGGTGACTAGATTTATCCAACGATTGTCTTTTCTTTTCCAACTATCTTTCTAACACATCCTAACTATTAAACCGGAAACCATTTTTTGTTCCTTATTCCAATTATGTTTTTAGTTCTTCCATGTTATGTCCAGTCACACTACCAAGTATTGGACCTCAGTTTTGA
Organism: Rhyacophila brunnea; assembly: GCF_057557595.1. Lineage (NCBI taxonomy): Eukaryota > Metazoa > Arthropoda > Insecta > Trichoptera > Rhyacophilidae > Rhyacophila > Rhyacophila brunnea. The sequence continues at coordinate 11,152,203 of NW_028232893.1, read as the reverse complement.
ATGTGTCACAATGTGTCACATGCATATGTGATTACGAGGAGTAGGTACATAGCAGTTAGACACTAAGCTTTAGTGAAAATGTGAGATTACTTACCAGTGCTCGAAATAGAAAATCTTACGAACCGGAGCGCTGAATAAATATTCAAAAATATCAAATTATGTTAAATATTTTTCGGATATCATAGGGCGATATGCCTAATAATCAGGGTCTCATTTGTACTTGAAGGGGCTCTGCGCTAATACATATTACCCCCCCATACAACATTAAAATGTAGTTTTTTTTTTAAATGGGTACCTACTCATTTTTGCAAAATCACTTATTTTTCGTAATTTTTCTTAGAATTGGGCTCTTATCTTAAAAATTCTAGAAGCTCGTACATTTGTGTATTCCTTCGCTGCAAGGTTCTTTTGTGATTTCAAATTATTTTTCAGGTTCCGGAGACTTACCAATTCAAGATCCTGGACCTGTAGCTTCTTTAGTCCTTTTTGTAAATACATCTGAAGTCCGAACAGCCTATATTATATTATAGACCTTGTAGGACTAATCATTAATAAATAATATACACATTTTGTCACAAACAGAACGCAATTTTCAAAGAAACCACGAGCCGGAACGGTATCTTTTAGAATTTCACGAACAGGAACGGCGCTCCGGTCTATTTCGAGCCCTGTCACTTACACATAGACTAGCTTTGATCTGTTAACATTTCCTTGTTGTCCTAGAGAAATGTACTCCTTCAATCGTAATCTCTGAGAGCCTTGATGGGGTAACGAGCATTACAGTGATTTTCGTATTATTGATGTATTAATTTTGAAGCCTAATTATAAAAGGTAAAACTTTAATTCAAGACAATTAATAAACCCCTCTCTGAAATAATCAGTTACCTGTCTGTATCAAGTCCGCAGTGAGATAGTACGATAATAATGTCGACGCCTTCATCTGTCAGTTTTAAGGATTCTCTTTTCACAGCTTCTATCTCGTCAGTGAAAATCAATTTTTCAGTTCTAGCGATTTCCTGAAACAAAAAAACAAACAATGGGTATGGATCTGCTTAATTTCTCTCCTTCACTGCATCATTATCGCTAATCCTGCGAGTTTATGGTTTTCAATCATTTAATATTAATTCTTAGTTGATTATGAGGTTAGTCCAGCTTTAATTCTCTCTTTTAGCTTATTAGCCAGCTCGCCTTGGCAATATTAAATGCTTTCTACCTAATTTATTTCGTTTGCGTTTCATCTATAAGGGTCTTTAGAATTCATATATATTACGCAACTATTCATTAGTAATGGAAACCTACATTATTATGAAACATCTCACATCTCACAGATAAAAGAAGATTATCTGAGGATTGTTAAATTTTATATTCAAGTATCTGCTTTAATACGGAAATAACATGTAAGATGCGTGAAATGTCAAAATTAATTATCATTATCATCAAGGGCGCGACAACCCGGTGTGGGCATTGGCCTCCTCCAACAGCTCCCTCCACCTTTCCCTATCCAGTGTGGCCGCTTTCCAATTCGGCACCCCCAGAATACGGCAGTCACTAGCAGCTCCATCCAACAAGCGAATCTTTAGCCTGCCTCTTCCTCTACGCCCTATAGGATTGCTGGCATCACTCTCTTTGCCGGTTTATTGTCATTCATACGGTGCACATGACCTAGCCATAGCAGTCTCCCAATGATAAGGCATGGTAAAACATTCACTTACATTAGTGGTACTCAAAATGATCCCAATTATTCCAATCTTTCTATTGTTCCTTTCGATGACCAACGTAGGCTGGTAGAGGCCTTGGATAGTCGGTTCTAGGGTGTCGTTAATATTGCTGACTATCACTGGTGCGTTCAGGCTCTTTATGTAAGGAACGACTCCTGCGATTGCGTCGTCAAAGTCATGATTGCCCAGTGTCTAAAAAATACAATACAGGCAAAATAATACAAAATCTACTGGTGTTACTCAAGCACTATTTTGTTGTTTTTATTTTATTTTTTTGACAAAAAAAATATATAGAAACTGTAACTGTTGCCACACGTTCTGAAATGTGAAAAACCAATAGACTTAGAACTGGAACGGAATTTCTTATTCGCCGGTTAAAAAAATATTGGGCAAGAAAAGCAAAAAGAAAAGCTTTTGACTTTCAACTGGAACGGGATCGATGAAATTTGCTGGTAAACATTTATTTGGAAAGACAAGTTAAACAATGTTATGAGTATTGTCAGATTGAGTTAAAAAAGAAATAATTACATTACTCGAGAATTCTCGAGATTCTCGATAAATCAATAAACCAATCTTGAATTCTCGAGTAAAAAATATTCTTGAATTTGAAAAATCAAAAGTATATGCTCAGAAGTAGGGAATCCAATCCCGGGCCAAAATGCTGATCCCGGGATTGCAATTTTGATTTTTCAACAGGAAAACGCCGATATAAATCGCAGTTCTCGCGTATTGGCGTATTGAAAACCTGTGTTATTAAAAATATATACAACATAATATAACTAGGGATACGACAATTTTAATATTAAATGTGATATTTTTCGTTGTTTGATTTAACAAAACGCATTTTTTTATTTGTACTTATTCCGCTTTAATAAATAAATTTGGACCGGCTTCGTCCGCCTCAGAGGAACATTTTCAACTGAATATATTTTTAAACAGTATTTGTTAAATTATCAATAATTATATTTTGTGTCTTTTACGATATTATATGCTATTTAATGTTTGGGATTGTTATATTGTTGTAACATAACTTTATATATTGTACATTATTTTTTATTTTAGTTGTTATTTAATGTTGACTATTACCTATACCTATTTCGGTTTTATTTGTATTCGATCGTACTTCAAGTGATAATTTGTTTATTTTATTTTATATTTTTTATTGTAAATGTTGACTAATTATATAATTATGTGTTGATATTAATGTTATTGTAAGTGCTGATTGTTTCATATGTTGTGTTACTTTTAATATTTTTTTATAATAATTTGTTTAGTGCCCAAAACGGTACTTCAGTGAAACGGCAAATAATTTTCAACTATAGGTGCGACGAAATTTCTGACTGGCTGGCAATCGGACAGCGAAAGTCGAGCTGTGAACACGTCAATTTGTTTTGTGACAGTGTCGGAGGAATATATTATTATATCGTGTAAAGATAACTAAAAAACGTTACCCATTTACTTGAAAAAGATGTCAATGAATATATTATTATTATTAGTAATAGAACAATAAACATAACATTAAATGGACGCATGTTGACTTTTTATGACAAATTATGTTTTGTTCTGCACGCGTCGTTTGCACAATCTTTGCGTCGCGTAGTCACGATCGTCTTAGGCATAAAGTCCACTAAAGGGGGCTTGCGGGGCGCTCGCGCATATTCTATGTGAATCATCGAAAATACAACGTAATCAAATACGCCAGAGCACACTGGATTTGACGACGCATTGTGCCCGACCGCCCCATAAGTCATCGTTGTGTGGCGTCTCAGCGGCACGAATTAACGAAAATACAACGTAGTCCATTCATTGAACACGGCAAACAAAATCACGCTCCTGGAAGCGTCGTCGATATACGGGCGAGAAGGCATTATTTAATAACAGTGAACTCTTTGTTTAGTTATTGCGTGTCCAATATTTCGCTGGTAGAATGATGTCATCATGAATATTAATTACAAGCCCCGAGAAATTTAATAATATTTTTATTGCTTTGTTATGAGAGACGCTGATAATAATAATTATTTTGTGCTCCTTGGGCCCCTTATTACATATGTGAAGGGTAATGCGCGGGTGGGAGGGGGCCTACTTCGTAGAGAGCGCACCAAGCGCCGCTTTGGTGGGCTTTATGCCTTAGACCGTGCCCCAGCTGAAGTATAGCCAGAAATATAAATATCCAACCTCTTTTATTTTAAATTAATTTGTTATTGAGAAAGTAATATTGGACGGATAATTCAATGTACCTATTGTTAGATTATTTCTGTCGCTTTTGATTTTGTTTGGTAAATACTGTTTTAAAATATATATTCAGTTGAAAATGTCCCACTGAGGCGGACGAAACCGGTCGAAATTTATTTATTAAAGTGGAATAAGCACTACTTACAAAAAAATGCGTTTTGTTAAATTAAACAATAATACAATGCAGTTCCACCATGAATTGACAGTTAACGCAATTAAAGGAAACAAAAGTTATATTTTTCCTGAAATGTCTCCGTTCTGTTTATTCATAATACCAAATGACATTATTATCGATGATACCTGATGCCTGAGTAAAAAGAATCAAAATAATATACGGTGACATGTTATTATGATTCATGCCTTTCAGATCCAGTGACTGTAGCAATGACATTAATATGGACGATCAATGACATTAATAATGTCATTGTGGACGATGCACCTGGGAAAAAAATGACACTCACTTTTTTGTCGGGTCTGCCGAATGGCATACTCTGTTCTAACGCCGTTACAATAAAGGTGATATTGCTATAAACTCCCGATGCTTGATATCGCATAATGGAAATTGCATGACGTCTACCTATACATGTGCGAATGTCGCTATGCGCGAATTTACTTGCTAGCTACTGTATTGAGTGCGTTGTCGTATAAGTTAGGATAAGTATATGCTATGCTCAGAATATCAGTCCTATGCGACATTTCTTTTACCACAGGAAAAACTGGACTATAAATCACAGTTCTCAGTTTTTAACCTACAACGAAATATTCATCAGAATCACCACCGCCTTGCGCTACAAAGAATTTTCCAGTGTTTTTTGCAAGTTGGTTTCATATGTCCTGGCCGAAATCAAATTAGCAATACTCGATGCGGGTAGACGATATTTTTTCAATAAAGCATTTTTCTCAGCCGGCACAAATTCCCTTTGACTTAGCATCAAGTAGAGTAGTTTGCGTGCCAAAGTCTTTAAAGAAACCTCAATATGCGAGATATCCATAAATGTATATATGAAAATAAAACTCTAATCAAAATTTCTAAAAGAAAAAAAAACGGTAATCATTGTATTGTAATTTCAAATTTATTTATATTGAAACTGTGATGAGGTACGATTCATTTCCTTTTCAACCTGGATTCATACGAGAATACTGATAAATGTGAATTATAAGAAGAAAAAATCACCCACATGAGCGTCTAAAGGAAGTTGATTCATGAAGTACTGGGTGACATTCCATTTGAAGATATTATACCACAGCGTTCCCTGGAAGCTGTCGCCGGCGTTAAGAACCACAGAGTCAGGGGTTTGCTTCTTCATCTCATGGATCTTGGAGTAAAGGCGAGGGAACCCACCGATGCATGGTGCTTCGGACGGTTCACATTTTGTGGACGCTGGACTCAACTCTTCGAATCTATAAGGGAAATAAAATGAAGTGGGTGTAAGAAATTAAGATTCCAGTGAACCCATCAGTGACGGGACTGTATGGTGCAAGAGTCCGTAGTGCGGGGAAGGGCATGAAATCAAAATAGCAGCAACATGTATCTATAGATCAAGTGACGCAGGGTGACGATGATGGTAATCCAGAATTTATCAAAATGATGAACCACTTATTATGTTCAGTCGACATTGATGCAAACACTGCAATGCATGGGCCCATAAGGGGGTGGCTGACAGGGCTCTAGTCTGAGGGCCCGGCGTGGGGGGTCGACCAGTTAAGTGAGATAAACAGACACCACAAATTTGCTTTAAAAGGAAACAATTCGCTAGAGGCAAACACATTTTCAAAATAGCCGATATACTGGATTATTTGTTAGGTTAGGTTAGGTTATCATTCTTGAATTCATGAATTTTGTCGAAATCGCCATTAGATTATACATATACATATATTTTATTTAACATTCCGTGATTCAGTCTTTTCCCGTTATGCCCAGCATGTAACCCTTCATACGACGCAATTCTAGATGTCTGAACCGAGAAGTCCGAAAAGAGATCTTTATCAATGGCACTCAGCTCGAACATGCGAATAACTATATCTATTTGGAACAAAAATTAGTAAGTGTCAATAGATGAAAACTAGACACTTTTTTGTATTTACTTACGATTCAAATAATGTTATTTATGCCTACCTATATATACATATAATTTAAAATGTCATCATTTGTAATGGCGACAACGATGTGATTAATAATAATTAATAACAATTATAAAAAAAATAATAACAATACGATTAAATGGCAATTAAAATGTATATTTTGATAAAGCTTGTCATTCACATGTAAGCAAGAAATTAATCAACATAAATAAACAAATTTAACATCGCGAGAAAGTCCCGAGTATGTCAGTGGGTATTTTTCTACTGTAATTTTTGTATGATTATGATGTATTTCAATTGCACGCAAAAGCAAGTTTTGGTTTTATCGGGAATTACCCGTGTTTCTACACAGCGTTTATTTAATAATTTTATAATATTTATTTAATAATTTAATAATTTAAAACTGAAGATGTAGGAGATGTAATAATATTAGATTTTGGTATACAATTGCGGTCAAAAACATACCTAGATAGTCTAGAAACAAGTGGGATTCGATTTCCCATCGTTCAGTTTCCTGGCGAGTACCTACTTTTAAATTCAGTAGGTAAGTTTTCTCAAATGCAAAGATGACATGACTAAAATTTCAAATTCTAACTTGTCATGTGGGTAGATATATTATGTTTATCATGTTAGTAATACCAATATCACTAGGTAGGTATGGTTTAATTAAATTATAAACTAGGTTTTCTTTCTTTGACGTAATTTGATACACCTTGATGACGTAGTTATGATGGACCGATAGCTAAGCATTACGTGATAGGATAACTCACCCGGACAGTGAATGATGTGAGGTTATCCAAAATTATGTATTTTCACTTCTTCCGACCATGTCCGATCCTAATAGGATTATATGGGCCTTCACAGAGTGGAAGTTTGTATTAACAGATATTTATTTTTACGAGAAATGGATGTCAGCCACTTGCTCAACCTATTAGGTCCACACTCTGACTCGAACACACAAATTGAAAAACAATGTGTACTTGCCAGACCAAGGATTCGAACCTGGGACCCTCGACACGAGAGGCAAGCGCTTAAGCCATGCGGCCATCGTGGGTGTATTTTCACTTAGGTTAGTTTAATTAAAAATTAGGAAAACTATTTTAATATTCGGCGGATTCCCGTGGTTACATAATGTAACTGTTACAAACTGAAAGAAATTGAACTGTTAATAGCAGAGGTCAACTCAGGATCTCTCCAGATGGAAGGAAGTCTTAGTAAACTCTGTACTTTCAGTGATCGCCATTTTCCTCAATGAGGCAGATGATAATTGTGAAGAAGACAATATATGTATTAATTTTATTGTTCAAATGAACACTATTAATACCTACTGCATGTGTCTTTCAAACGCGTGATATGAATGTAACACAACACCTAGGCGTGCCCCAAATTTATTTTAATATCATTAAAACTATGCAATCGTGATCTTAGGCAATAATAATACAACATCGAAATATCTTACCTTGCGTGAAAATCGTTAAAATGAATCAAGGACAGTTTGTAGAATCTGTCAGAATTGTTGGTAACTTCTCTTCCACTATTTAAGATAACATTTTGAGAAATAACAATCACGAACAATGTCACACGAGACAACATTAACTCATTTAGATGTAACATGATAATATTTTAAATTAAACTAATAAATAACTTATTTTATGACCGGTCAGCTCGACATGTTTAACAAAACTAAACGTTGGTTTTTTCGTCTTATTTTTGGCGACCGAAAATTACCTACCTACTTCTAAATGTTACTTAAACTCACGTGTTGATAATAAAGACACGATATTTTTTACTATGAATTAATAATATTATATTCACGGCGCGTGTTATTAATTATTCATTATTTATTTGCAAGTGATCACGGGTATGTACTAACAGAAGCGAAGTATAGGGAAAACAATGCCAATATTAATACCACGACGTATATCGGTACCTATTTAATAAAAACATGTTTTCAAACAATTTACGAAAATAATCGCTGAGATATCTGTGCTGGTTGAATCAAAAGATAGGTACTTTCCCGCGGATGCAATCGCATTTAAATTAATGTAAACAAACAGACACATCATAAATACGTCATTGTGGCAGATGTGGACCTAACATGGATTAAATTGCATACTCATTGGATTTACAGCAGACAGTACGTATTATCGCAGCCATAACAAGAAAATGGACGTGTAAACATGATTAATATGCAAGTTGCAAGATTGCATGCATGAATCAAAAAAGACGATTGGTATTGGCGAACCTGCCGGTAAAAAAGCGGACTACACCGCGCAAACTCATTTTGAGGTAAGCCCATAGACTATAGATACATCTAGACGCCACCCGTTGCATTGCTAAATGAAGCCGCGTGCCTTGCGTTTGGTTTGTGGGCGAGCGAACGCATTCGTCTACAAATGTTCGAGACCATAGACCATTTCGCTAGTGCTTGCCCAAAGTGCTCGCACTAGAAGCTCAGAATTAAAATATTATAATTTTCTATTTTTTTTACGTTATATAGTATTTTTAAGCGGTCAAATGCAACCATTAGATAAAGATATCCATAATTTAAGTTATTTTAAAGAAACACTAGGTCACTGATATTAAAATATATAATAATATACAAATAAATTATCACGAACATGTATCAACTTACCTATGAAACGTAATACCATCTTCTTGCTTATCAGTACGGCTACCACATTTTAAGACAACACACAGAACCATCTTTTCTACTTAATTAACTAAAAATATTTACCACTGACTTTATGTTTAACACAAAAAATAGCAATTTTAGCAACACGAGCTCGCAGTTTATCGACGATATGTGAAGCGTTTCGTCAAGATTTTCCGGCGACACTTTTGGAAACTAGCTCACACATATGTAGACCTTTTAGCGCGTGTCGCAGAGATTGTAAGGGTGCCGAATACTTTCTCACGCGCACTCATGCATCGTTTTTGTTCAGGCCTTGGGTAAGCCAATTTTCACGACCTGTCAAATGGTATAAAATGACAACATCGCGTCTCGCTTACTCTTCATTCTTGAAGAATTTGATTGGCGAGACAGTCGGCACTTTTATGTGTAAACAGTTATTATCGCGATAATTTAAAATACACACTATTGTTGCAAGTAAATCTATGTACTTGTATAGGCGCTATTATGTTGCTATAGCATATCATAGGCCATTCGTATAATTATTTTCTTACTATGAATGCTTCTAAACGGACTATAGGTTTTCATCGAGAAATCTCGTAATTGTTATTACTAGGCAAAAATACAAGTGGAAATGTAAGTTGAAACGGAATAGAAAGCTGTCCCACGAACTACGTTAGGATTTAAAAAAAATTCCGGTAAAAAAAATGGAAAAGAAAAGAACCGGGACGCAATCCTTTAAAAATCTATAAAAAAGCGCTGAAATTTCATCTCAAACCGATTATCAGTAGGAAAATAGGATCGGATAAAATCAATAAACTAATATCGAATTTTCGTCAAAAAAGTAATATTCAATTCAAGAAATTCGTAAAAAGTTGAGAAATCACAAGCTCTATACCGGACTCACCTAAATTTTAATAGTATGTAGACTAATATTGACAGCTGAGATAAAACTAATATGTTAGAAATTGGATAAATCTGGTAGGTATAAAGTGAAATGTCGTGTTATAAAGAATTAATTATCAATTATTTAAGTATATTGAAATCTACACAATTTCAGGGCTCGAAATGGACCGGAACGCACCGGAGCGCCGTTCCTGTTCGTGAAATCGGTAAAATTATCGCTCCGTCTCGTGGAATAAATAATTTGACCGTCTCAGCTGGATAGGCCATATAATAGAAAATCTAACACACTTATTTTTATGAAAAAAACACATATCTACACTTTGATAACTTTACTATGTAAAAATCTTAAAACTGTCGAGCGCTCCGGTTCGTAAATTTTTCCATTTCGAGCGCTGCACAATTTCCTTAGGATTGATCATCGCCATGATCCTGATACCACTCTGTTTTAAAGCTTTACAAGACATCGTTACATTTCAGGGCCTAAAAAATGAGACTGTCTATTATTAATATTTAGAAAATTACTAGTTATTTTTTTTTATTAAAATACATTAGAATAAATTAATATATTCCAATCTACGTCCATGTAAGTATTGTGAATTGATTATGGCAAAGAAAAAAGCCTGGAGGGTCAATGCAACGTCTATTTTTTGTTTAAATATACCATGTAACATGTAGGAAATACATTAAGCTATAAATAAGTACCTACATAATGTTTGTTAAAAATATAGTGGTTATATATATTAATTTATGAACCTGTTTTACACCATTATTATGTTCGTGTCCCGAAGCGCACCGAGTCAGCGACCGGTTCTTTTTTCCAGGCTGGAGATAGTGACCTCCGTTAGGCAGGTCATGCGTTGCATATGGGCGGTCATGAAGAAACGAATACAAGTATTACGACTTTTGAAAGCAGTGGCGGTTTTCAATGAAACAGACGATGCGGTCGATTCGCTTAAAAAACGACCAGCACCGAAGCATAAAGAATCGTGATAAGATAACTATTTCTTTCTTTTTCTTTCGACCATGTCCGATCCTAATTGGATCATATGGGCCTCCACGGAGTGGAGGTTTGTATTAACAGATTTTATTTTTACGAGAAATGGATGTCAGCCACTTGCTCAACCTATTAGGTCCATACTCTGACTCATACACAAATTGCAAAACAATGTGTACTTGCCAGACCCACGATGAATGTAATGTAATATGATGTAACACCCACGATGGCCGCGTGGCTTAAGCCCCGGTCTATAGTGTCGAGGATCCCAGGATAACTAGAGTTTTTTTTAATGTTTATGGCGGTTTATCGCAAAGGCAACTTTGACACAAGGGTCTAGCCACAGACCCCCACGTACCTAAATACCCTACTGTTTGAGAGTAAGTCTCGTGGAAATGCTCTAATTTTCAGTAGATGATAAAAACATTATAAAAATTAAGTAACCATTAAAATGTTGTGTGTATTTGTCTGCTTAAGTACGAAATATATATATTATATAATAACATATTATGCAGAATGTACCTACTTAACAAACTTTTAGAGAAGTTGAAACTAAAAATGAAAGGGGTGTCATTCTAAGTAGGCATCTTGCCTAGGGAAGTCACTGGCTGGAGCGCACCCCTGCACTTCTACAAGTAGTAATATTTCTACAAATAACTAGTAAACTAGCTGTTTAAATACGAGAGAAGCAATTAGTCAGTCCAATTCTTAAGTGATTGTGGGAAAATTTATCACCTTTCTATAATTACCGTGGTGAAATTACCTCTCGTCATTTCGATTCACTGACCACACCAATAGTTTGCTGGATTCATATTGTTATCTATTTATTTTTTTATCTATCGATAAACGTTGATTTTTGGTACTTAAGTATCAAAATATGTGCTATAGAAAAAGTGTGAGGGACCAAAATAAAATATGTAAGTAAGTATTAAGAAAAACAGCGATCTACTATTAAGAGGAATTTCAATATTTTATATTAAAAATATTTGTGTCAAATGGCTTTAAAAGAAAACGGCAGTATGGATTATTATAGGTAATGAAATAGCTACTTCACTTATTTAGAATAAATAATATGCTTTGTCAGACTTAGTTGAATGAACTATACATTACCTACCTACTACAAGACGTAATGCAGGCGCTCCATCGACGAGCCAAAAGTCCAAAGATAATAAGTCGTCCGATTTGTCTATGCTCTACGGACGATCAACGTACGAGTAAAGTCAAGCTTTGACAGTTAGTTGCGATAATTAAAAATCGTAATGTTGTGTTAATTAACATGCAGATTTTCAAGAATAATACAGGAGCGAAAACAATACAAATTTAACGATGTCTTTAAGAATTATCTTTAAAAAAATAAGATGTGTTTTGAACATACATATCTACGTATGTAGATTTTTATAAGGACATGAAACATTAATCATGGCCCCCACATGCTAAAACGGGCCCCCAGGCCAGGATATCTGGCGGGCCCACCTACCCATCGCTAGGATGGGCAGTGGGATGCTCTACATCACCGTTTTCTAAATGGAGTTTCAAGTAAAATTAAGGTGTATTTTATCGATTTTTTGTGTTGTTGAATTATGGAGTTGTCAAATATCGATACACAACAATAAAAAATAAGGTTGATATTCTTCATGTAAAATAACGGCGCAATATACTTTTCCCTTTTAGTGCAAATTTATGGTGTGCGTTTATCTCACTTATCAGGTCAACCCGCCAAGCCCCCCCCCCAGAGCCCTGTCAGCCCCAAAAAAACCAGAATGTTTTATTGCCATCAAACAGTTAAACAATATTATATAAGTAATAATATGTAAATTGAGAATTACATAAAGAATTAATAAATAAGTAAACAATAATAATAATAAAGAATAAAACAAAATAAGTGAGAAAAGGTGTAAAATCAAACAATATAGGTAATAAGTCATTATCATTAATTATGGCGCTACAACCCTTGGTGGGTCTTGGCCTCCTTCAAAAACTTCCTCCATCCTGGTCGATCCAGAGCCGACACTCTCCAGTTGCTTTGACCGAGCATTTTTAAATCTCCCGTGACAAAGATCAACCATCTCAATTTCGGCCGTCCAGGTCTTCTTTTGCCATCGGGGTGCGTATATAGCCCGCCTAGCCGGTATATCCTCCGGCATTCTATGCACGTGGCCGATCCAGCGCAGTCTCTGCATTTTCACGTGATCTTTTCGCCCCCATAAAGTGTGTATAGTTCATTATACCTTGACCTATAAATGCCACTTTCTTGAACAGTTCCAGATTTCCATGCTTATTAACTGTCTCAGATACTGAACGAACAAATAGTTGAACGGCACTCCCCTGTTACATCATTCAGTCAAGCGACGGACGATATCAGCCACTCTTATCTTGTTGGTACCAAATGTCTGATACCCAGGGGGCAGCCGTATTTTTGGTTTTGTTAGACTCGGCTAAAAGAGCTGCATAACCAGCTGACAATTGAACTGATTTATTCAGGCGAGATGCCGCGAGTGTATCCATCACAGTGGCATCCCAAACCATACATTTCCCTTCCCTCCATGAAATTATCGTGACACCATCAGACAGCTTAATTTTATCTTGTCAACAGATACCAAGAGGCTTCTGCCTGAACGGAATTCCCGACGAAACCAAATATTGACAGATCACATCATTGATGGCAGAATGACGACTATGTCTCCCGGAATTCATCAATTCATGTCTACCCATACGATACGATCAACTCTGATCTTCCTAAATTACATCGGTGTGCATGACACATAGGCAACACTAAGTCGGAGAGCAACATCAATGGGTAATGCATCATTATTCATAAGTGTGCCGTGGTTAGGAGATGGAAAAGCATTTATCCAAAGACCTGACTCACTCAGTGAAACTGCCATATTAAATCAAGCAGTTACATAAATCATAAAAAATGCACTGTAATATGACATAATATAACTATAATAATTCATAATATTAATATTAAGTATATCTAAACGTTTTGCCAGAAGACAATATTGAATAAAATCACCATTAAATTTGTTAAACTGACAGCTTGTTTTTAAAATTAGAATATAATTTTTTTCCTTTATGCCAGCGCTCCATTGGCGAGCCAAAAGTCCGACGACAATAAGTCTTCAGATTTTTCTACGTTCTGCTACTGGCCAACAGACGTTCAACGAAACGAGTATATAATTAATTTGACGAGTAAAACAGTCGACTTTGACAGCATAGATAATATACGTATATCTGACAGTTAAATCGTGATGGCGTTAAATGATACCGACGTTTTATGTTTTTTGGGTTATTGGGTGGCAGATAATGTAATAACGAAGCAAAGGGTACACAAATACTGGGTGAAACATTGGATAAGGAAACGAACGACATTATCCCACACAAATTTAATACGAGAATTGCGTTTGCAACCGAGCGATTTCCGCAATTATTTGCGAATGTCGGAGGATGTATACACAGAACTGTATAATTTGGTCTCCCCATTTATTAAAAAAAAAAATACTATGATGAGGGAAGCTATTTCTCCTCATGATAGATTATGTGCAACCCTGCGATTTTTGGCTGCCGGCGGAACATTCACTGACTTGCATTATAGAACTGCGATTGGAAGACAAACTCTGGGCAAGATAATTCCCGAAACTTGCCAAGTCATCATTGACGTTTTGAAAGGAGAATATTTCAAGGTGTGTATTATATTATACGTCATCTAATAAAGTTGGGCAAATTTACAAATATATCATTAACAAGTAGACATTGGTTGGTCTTATAAAGTGAACGTTTAGTGGATTGTTTTACCTATATAAATCATAGACGGCAACATCATAAGAATGGCAGACAAGATGCATTTGAGATAGGTATATATATAGTCACAAATAAGGCCATCGTTGACATGCTAAATATTCAATAGACCATTAGAATGCTGTACCTAGCCAGGACTCTCCATATAGGCTGTAAGCAAGCTGCTTAATTATTCCTGTTGAATGTATGTAATACTAGTCATATTCTTCGAAAAGCAAGCATGGAATTTGATTTCTAAATGAGGCCACATAATAATATAGGTTTGCTAACATAGCTCAAATACTTACCATTTGTTGTATCGCTTAAGCTAAGGTTTATAGGCATAAAAACAAACAAAAAAACAAATATTTTTACAAGATATTTATTCATACAAAAAACATTAATTTATTATACCGGCTTTTGTACATTTTTGCTTAATATACGATAAACTGGTTGAGTATGAACAGTAGTTGCTGGCATTATTTTGTCACTTTGTCCCATAAAGGCAACTTCATGCATCAGCTTCTCGGCCAGCAATCTTTGTCCCTGTGACATCGATCGTAGTTTCATGGCCATCATTTTGCCAAAAACATCAAATTCATCTTCAGTCTTGCTTAGTTTGTCGGTGATTAATTCTAACACTTTGTTGGCGCTATCATTCGATTTTTTTCGTTTGAACGATGGGGGTTCTGGTGCTCTATTGAGATTCGACCTTGGAGTAGTCGACAACGTGGATGTTGAAGGCGAATATTCTATCTGTAAATAAAATGTTGATTATTTTTTGTTGCAGTTCCCTGATACGCACGAAGAAATGGAGACGATTGCAGAAGAATTTAATAGTAAATGGCAATTTCCAAATTGCCTGGGCGCAGTTGATGGGAAACACATTGCAATCGTGCCACCTGCAGGCGCCGGCTCCCACTTTTATAATTACAAACATTTCCACAGCATTGTTTTGATGGCGATTGCAAATGCTAATAATTATGAATTTATTTATGTTGATGTTGGAACAAATGGACGTATTTCTGATGGAGGCGTACTGAGAAAATCTGATTTTTTCAAAC
The DNA here is from genome assembly GCF_057557595.1 of Rhyacophila brunnea. Taxonomy (NCBI): domain Eukaryota; kingdom Metazoa; phylum Arthropoda; class Insecta; order Trichoptera; family Rhyacophilidae; genus Rhyacophila; species Rhyacophila brunnea. The sequence goes on along the minus strand of NW_028232893.1, from coordinate 11,136,798 downwards.
GTTTAGACGAAGGCAGATTAAAAATACCTGCACCAAAAAAACCTACTGCTAATTCTGATGCACTGCCATTTGTTTATATTGGCGATGAAGCCTTTGCATTACGTAACGATTTCATAAAGCCGTATTCACAAAGGCAATTAAATCACAGTAAAAGAATATATAATTATCGGACATGCAGAGCCAGGCGAATTATAGAAAATGTTTTTGGCATTTTAGCTGCTAGATTCCGCATTTTTCAAGCTCCAATAAACATGAAAATTGAAAATATCACCTATACCGGGGCTGTCACATGGCAAGAAAGTATGATAAGCAATAGATAAATTAAACCAATGTAACAATTTAGTTAAAATGTTTTACCTCAATACAATCTTCGTTGTTTAACGAGTTGGAGTAACTCTCATCAGGAGACATGTTTTCCAAATCGTCCACCATGCTGGATATTGAGCTCGATTCTGTAAAACAAAATGTAAATTGTTAAAATACAACATAATACTCAAACTTGTTTTTTATTATCTCTCCCCTAAGTACCCATTCCTTCATACGGTTAATATTGATATTGGTATAATTGGTGTAATCCAGTATATCGGGTATTTTCAAAATGTGTTTTCCGCTGTATTCCTCATAACCAAACTGTACCATTAATTTTGATTGATGATTGACGATTTATTGATTGTCTCTGAAGGAACCTAACTCGAGCGATTTTTGATTTTATGATCATTTCTTTTCTTCTTCTTTCGACCATGTCCGATCATAATATGGACCTCCACGGAGTGGAGGTTTGTATTGACAGATTTTGTTTTTACGAGAAATGGATGTCAGCCACTTGCTCAACATATTAGGTCCATACTCTGACTCATACACAAATTGAAATTCAATGTGTACTTGTCAGACCCAGGATTTGAACCTGGGACCCGACCACGACTCAATAAGCCGCGCTTCCACCGCCATGATCGTACCTATATATTATTATTTCTTACCTACCTCAGCAAAGAATAAATAATTTTATTGTGACTAGAAATGATTCATAGCTGTATGTTTTAATTGCTTAATAGTAGCTAATCTAATGCGATGTCACTTTCAGAGATACGACAATGTCATAGTCTGCACGTGTATAATAAATAGCTTTAAAGCATTCCCTCGTACCTATATATTATTATTATTTATTACCTACCTCGGCAAAGAATAAGAAATTGTATTGTGACTAGAAATGATTCATAGCTGTATGTTTTAATTGCTTAATAGTAGCTAATCTAATGCGATGTCACTTTCAGAGCTAGGTACGACAATTTCATAATCTGCACGTGTATAATAAATAGCTTTAAAGCATTCCTACGTACCTTCCATTTGGTCGTTCAAGAACTCCAAATTTTTATAGTACCACAGTTTGGGTAGATAAACTGCGTCTGTGCCGGCTCCGCTTCGATATGATGTCCTTATGCCGGCGCTCCATTGGCACGCAAGTCAGACGATTTACAGTCTTCGGACTTTTTTTCGCGTGGAGCACCCCAGGTCTGCGGACTTTTTAATCCGCAGACCAGGCTCGTTGGATTTCAAACATGTTTGATATTTTACTCGCCGAGCCGCTGAAATTCGTACGTTCACCACGCTTTACCGTCACATTATTTATATCTATGCCGACGGACGACAGCGCCATCATTATTTTACTGTCATTCAAAGTGTTCGGACATCTCACATCGATAACAACAATGGTAGATCTACGAGTGCATTCGAAAAGTTTCTTGGAAGATTTTATTAGTTGTTTTAAAGACAACCCATCGTTGTGGAAGACGACCAGCCCACTATACAAGAATCGTGATGCCAAGTCCTTGGCGTATGCGGAACTTTTGGAGATTTTAATCAAGGTGGAGCCGCAGGCAAGGGTCGACGATGTTAAAAAGAAAATACAGACATTGAGGTCGGGTTACAGAAAGGAGAGAAATAAAGTAACAATAGACATGCATTTTTATGTGTTTCCATTGTTTAGAAAAAAATCTAGGTACATTATGAAGCGAAATAAGAATAATCACATTTGTTATTCATTATATATTTTTTTTAAATTAATAAAAGTACAGCGCAATAAAATTGTTAAAAATATGGAATTTTATTTTTCTGTTCTGTGGGTTATTTATTATAATATTGATGGTCGTAGGTGACGAAGATACAATTCTTTGATACGTCAATGGTAAGCCACTAAAAATGAAATGTCATAAGGAAATACCAATTTTCTGTCTTTCTGTGTTCTGTTTCTCAGAAAGAATCAAGTTCTCCAAAAATTTGTTGTTTTGAAAAAAATTACAATGAAAAGTATTTTGTTTTCGCAGGTCCATTTACCTGGATCACCCAATGTTAAAACTCCAACTTTTTTTGTGTGCATTTGTTTGTGCACGATTTTTTTTCGTTTGTGCACCTATAATAACCGAAAAATTCCAATTTCAAATTGGGTGTTCCAGCTAAACGTTGGGTCACCCAATGTTGAATTTTCAACTTTTTTTTAGTGCATTCGTTTGTGCATCGTTAGTGCACGTTTGTGCACGCGTTTTTTTCGTTTGTGCACGCACATTAAGGGGGTTATTTGCATTTCAATTTGGGTGACCCAGCTAAATACTGGATACTTGTGTCACTAAACTTGGATTTTTTTCAAAATTTAAATTGTATACACTGGTGCGTTAGTAGTGAACGTTAGTGCATGATTTTTTTTTGTCTTTTCATCTGTATTCAGCGCGCTATTTAATTTTTAAGTTTGTATGCAAAACCTGACTGCGTGGGTTTAAAAATATTTCTTTTAGTAAAATCTCTTGTCGCATAGCTAATGCGCAATCCTGCATACTTTTTTATATTTTTTTCTGATATAGTGCGTGAGTTATTCGATATGATATATTTGATGAACGTTAAGTAGAACCATCCAACAAACTTTTTAAATTTTTTATTAGGTCATCAATTTGCCTATTATTAGTTTACGTTTGTGCACGTGCTTTTTTTGTTTTCGAGATTATATCGTGAGAGATATTAGTTCTCTAAATTGAGTGACTTGATACTTGAACAATTAAATTTGCTTTAAAAAAAAATTGTTAAGTGCATACGATTATGTATATTTATTTAAAATTTTAACACGATTTTTCAAATTTTTATCTTTTATATTAATCTAGAAAATTAATTTTGAGTGGCCGTCAAGTTTTAACACCAAACATTTTTTTTCCACATTTTTTAAATGCATACCTTTGAATAATTTAATTATACTAGCTGAGCCAGCTGGCTCTCGCCAGTCTGTCTCGCTAGGTCTTGCAGACGGCTTGGCGGTGTTGGATTTTAATATAATTGTGAAGTATGCATAGATGGCGCCATAGTTTTCTCTTCGGGATGGGTTTTTTTATTCACGTCAGATAGTATGTTTGACATTTCGCTGATAGTAGTAGAATGAGTTTGCGGAATCCTTCATCCAGCAGTGGATTGATCCTAGTTGATGATGATAACGATATGAGTATGTAGATAAATATAATTTCACCGATTTTGATAAATACAGCAATTCAAAAGACAGAAAGGAGTAGAATCAGGCTAGGAAGGCCTTTATCCAGCAGTGGATTGGTTCAGGTCAATGATGATAATGACAATATGAATATGTAGATAAATATAATATCACCGATTTTGATAAATACAGCAATTAAAATGCAGAAAGGAATAGAATCAGGCTAGGGAGGCCTTAATCCAGCAGTGTATTGGTTCAGGTCGATGTTGATAAGGATGATATAAATTGGTATAGTATCACAAATTCGTTTAACTGCTAGTGGTAGAATCAGGTTGCGGAACCCTTCATCCAGCAGTGGATTGATCCTAGTTGATGATGATGATGATAATGATACGAATATGTAGATAAATATAATATCACCGATTTTGATAAATACAGCAATTCAAATGACAGAAAGGAGTAGAATCAGGGTAGGGAGGCCTTTATCTAGCAGTGGATTGGTTCAGGTCGATGATTATGATGACGATATAAATATGAGGATAAATATAATATCACCGATTTTGATAAATACAGGCATTCAAATAACAGAAAGGAATAGAATCAGGCTAGGGAGGCCTTTATCCAGCAGTGGATTGATCCTGGTTGATGATTTAAATAATATGTATAACACCAATTATTGTTGAATACCTTTTAAATATTTTTGGGTTATATGAGCTAATTGAATGTATATAAGTTTCATTGGTTTAAAAAAATATCATTTAACAGCCATAAAAAAAATATTACGTTATCAAATTTTGAAATAATATTCTATGGTTGATCCAGTGTTGCCATGTCTACTGAAATTTCAGTAGATCAACTGATATTTTTTGCCAATATACTGAATTTTTGATTTTTTTTTCGAAATTCAAGAAATCTACTGATATTTGTGTTTCTCCACAATTGTAAATTAACTGATGATTCTTTTAATAATAAACTTGAAATGATTTACGCATGACCTTTTTTGATGTTATACACTTTTAAATTGACATAAAAAGCATTGTAACTCTACCCAAGAGCGCCATTTTACCCATTAATATCATCATTGTTTACAATAAATTAATATTATTAATTATTGTTATTCTTATTAGTTTTAAATCATATCTAATAAACCACATTTTTCAAAATCTACTTATATTTTATGAAATCTACTGAATTTTTTGTCAAAATCTACTGAAATTTTAAATTTTGACTTGGCAGCACTGGGTTGATCGCATAGTCAGTGTCGCCATGTCCATCTACTGAATTTTTAAATTTTGACTTGGCAACACTGGGTTGATCGAGTGTTGCCATGTCTACTGAAATGTCAGTAGATCTACTGAAATTTTTGTCAGGAAAAGAAGAAATTATGATATTTGTGATGAACAAAAGTCACTTTTTACATGATTTTTTAAAAGACACTTGTGAGATTATGTCAATATGCACGCTTTCACCAAACAAAATCGTTGAATTACATACATTTTTGTCAATCAATGGTATTTTGAAGAAAAAATCAAAAAATCTACTGAACTTTGAAAATGTTAGTTGGCAACACTGGTTGATACCTTTTAAATATTTTTGGGTTATAATGAGCTAATTAAATGTATATAAGTTTCATTGGTTCAAAAAAAAATTGATTCAACAGCCTTACAAAAAAAAAAACAAAAGTGACATATTTTAAAATTTTCCTTTGTAACGCCTTGTTTATTATTGTTTATTTGAATATTTATAGTTATCTATGGGTGCTTGTTATAAATGTGAGTTATTATATAGTGCTGTGCATTTTTAAATCATTATGAGACGTAAATAATATCACCTGTCGTTTTTTACATAAACAACAAATGACCGATGGTACCTAGTTTTTAAAAGTGATTTTTTTGTGACTGTGTTAAGTTTAATAAAATTGTGCTCACTTCAACTTATAGTCACTCGAATGCATCTGATAAGTAAATATGTGGTGAGTCAATTGAAATACCGTATGTTAGTATACATAGCGTAATAAATTTATAGTGTCAAAAGACTTGATTTCCGTCAGAGGTGTAGAAACTTAACTTAAACAAAGAACTTAATTCATAAAAATTTAAATAAATCAGTTCTAATATGTTTATCGATTAATATTATTATGATTAGTTTGTGAAAATTGATTGTATATATCGGTTAAAACGCATTTTAAATTTAAAGCGGCCATCTTTGTTTAGTTGGTTCGAGTGTTGCAAACATTGTGAAAAAATAAATTCCCATATTGTCAATAAAGTGACGAATCGTGCCGGAAAGCTTTAGAGAAACTTCAATATTATATCGCAAGATAACTTAAATTCGGAAAACCCTTCCTTTCATACTCTATTCGACCGTTTTGAATTAAGAACATTAAATTAGTGTGTTTGACGTTTGAACCCATCGGACATAACGAATAAGGCACACAATCGCTCGCAAAAACGGGCAAATCTGTAGGATAATAATATATAGGAGATGATTTTTCATATATTTTTTATTGTTTTTCCATGTAAATTACGCGAAAAATTCGCATTTTTCCATTTTCACTAAGTACCCCGTCAAAATATCCCGAACAAAAACAATCGCATCCGCATGGATGGTCTGGTCAAAAGAGTTTCGCAAAACAGCCAATACGGCTCCTATCTATCTGTTTTCCATTTATACTAATTAATGATAATCAACATCTTCGTGCTTCAATTTGGAAAGCACCTGTATATATTTTTATTGGTGCGTCGTCAAAATATATATTTTGCAAAGCCATTCGCAACAGTCATAGCTGTCACCAAAAACTGTTTTCACCACTCCAATGTCACAATATAATAATATTATACTATTTATTGTTATTTATCTTACAAATTATTGATGGCTTTCATTGTATCTTTAGACCTCGTGCGTTCATAAATGTTTCGTTATGCATTAATTTATGACGAGCAAGATTTATATCCAACGCTAGTTACTTTAAAAATCCCAATTTTAAGTACGTTTAATAATAAAATAACCAATAAATAAAATTATAAGTAGATATTATCCACCTTTTCGAATGACAGCGTATGAATCATGTATAATAATTATTTAATATTTGTATTTTGTCATATATTGTCTATGATTATATTATGTATACTAAGTTTGTTGTCGTTGCCTATCATACGTCAAAATCTTCTGTCACATGAGATGCGCCTTTCATGTTTAGGGTGCTGGAAATACTATTTAATACAAGTTTATCCGTCTATTTACCACATCCCTGCTTAAGCAATTATAGTGGATAATTATTGTTCTCCCTAGAATTTTCCCAGCACCTAGTAACTACATTGAAGTATTCTATGGTAACAATGTCACGATAACGTCGATATTTTTTTCATTTCCTAATACCCATCATTTTCTACACACCCAGTGCCGTGGTCAATATTGATGGATGAGCCATAATGCACCAGCACCTATGCCACATACGCTCCACGAAAATAACTAGGATGCCATCTGAACTGAGAGAATCATACTCTGTTTAACACTGTCATGAGGCTTGTAGCTCTATAGCACACCGGTGCGCCGCTAGACATTGGTAGGTGTGTCGCGGTGCATTGCTTGCAAAAAAAAAATAATTTTGTATATTATACGATAATTACTTAATAACCAAATTTGCGTACATATAAAAATATATGTTCGGTACTTAATATATTTTAGCACCTGCATGAACTTAATAAAACAATGCAAAGTCAGAATGAAAATAATATATTGACATGCTCTGATAAACTAGAAGGAGTTAAGACAAGGATCTCTACAAATGTATCAAAGGACCTACCAGACCACCATTAAAAACAAGCAATTAATTTTGGATCCGTCTCAAAAACAATTAACTTTGCAGCAAAAGAAATTTCATCATTACATTCATACAATCAATACGACTGGATTCGAAACCCTTTCGCAACCAATGCCGAAAATTCTATGGAAGCGCTTTCTCTATAAATTTGAGAGGAATTAGTTGAATTGAGAAACGATGGGACTCTAAAAACTGAATTTTGCAGATGTTCCATTGGCTATTTTCTGGATTTCGGTTAAAAAAGAATATTCTTGGATTTCCGACAAGGCTATTGCAGTTCAGCTACCATATCTACGATATATGTGTGCAAAAGTTTTTCAACTCAAGTTATAATTAAAAATTTCGAGAATGTAGTATAACCAAGAACTTCGGGTTGCTTTTTCAAATATCAAGTCAAAAAATATATAAAACTTTTACCTTCATTGAAAGAAGCTCAGGTATCACATTAATTTGTTATTAATACAAATACATGCAAATTTACATTTAGTTCTTCCTCGTCTGTTATGTATATTTAATTATGTATCAACTAAAAAAACATAAACTAATGTTATTTTGGTGCATGGCCCCCACAGGGTGGGGGACTGATAGGCCTCTAGCCTGGGGGACCAGGCTCAGGGGTGGGACTGCGTGGCAGGTCAACCAGATAAGTAAGATAAACACAAATTACAAATTTGTGTGAAAAAATGCATATTAAAAATAATTGACTGCAGCGCTATTTTACTACGCTGGTATTAATAATTTAAAACATTCGATTGTAGGTTACAATAATTATTTATTATTATTGTGTCAATATTCGACAAACAAATATTCTTAACCAGACAACTAACCATAATTCAAGTGGATGTATTAATAAATACAAACATTCAATACCATTAATTATACCTCAAACACCATTTTAAAAACTCTATTTTAGAGTATCACACTGTCTTTAACCTTAGCGATAGGTAGGGGGGGCAAATATCCTAGTCTGGGGTCCCCCTTCAGGATGTGGGGTCCATGTTTTGGTGTATAAATTGTTTTACATGCGGTGTGTCACTGTCTTCTGTGAAGACCTGTGGTGTGTCGTGGGTGAGAAAAGGTTGCGGGGCATTGATTTACATACCGGTGCAAGTCAGTTTACAGGAAGCCAGGCGGGAACCGCGCCAATTTTTATTGCTGATTTTGGCAAAATTCATGAATACAAAAATGAAAACCTAACCTAACAAATAATCCATTAGGTATATCAGCTATTTTCAAAATTTGTTTGCCGCTGGCTTCCTATAAACCGACAAGAACAATATACCTACCTACTTGCACTGTTTGAAAACACCTCAGAAACATTGGTACTTAAAAAAATAAGACACCTGACAGAATTCGAACCTGTATACATTGAATTCTGGCCGATGCGCTTTACCAATTTAGTCACCAGTATTATATCCAATTACGGCATAACTAGCCGTAATGTGACTGAAGCTTTTTACAAATTATGCTAGTATTATTGACCTTTGCGGCTTGGTAAGAATACAATGGGACACAGCTTCCAGCGGTTCCATTAATCAAGCAGATATGTTTTAAAATTGTGTTTTATGTTCATAAAGAATGTCACCTTCAAAAATATTGTGATATAGTATATTCTATAAGATCCCTTTAGAGCAGTGTGGACTCCTCCAAAAGTGCAATTAGTAATATTATCAAGGCCTGAACAAAAACGATGCATGAGTTCGAGTGGGAAAGTATTCGGCACCCTTATAATCTCTGCGACACGCGCTAGAGTAAGATAAAAGGTCTACATATGTTTGAGTTAGTTTCCAAAAGAATCGCCGACAAATTGTGGTAAATCGCTTCACGTAGCGTCGTAGCTCGTGTTACTAAATTGCTATTTTTTGTGTTAAACATAGTCATTGGTAAATATTTTTAATTATTTAAGCAGGAAAGATGGTTTTGTGTGTTGTATTAAAATATGGTAGCCGTACTGATAAGCAAAAAGATGGTATTACGTTTCATAGGTAAGTTGATACATGTTCGTGATAATTTATTTGTATATTATTATATATTTTAATATCAGTGACCTAGTTTCTTTAAAATAACTTAAATTATGGATATCTTTACCTAATGGTTGCATTTTGACCGCTTAAAAATACTATATAACGTAAAAAAAATAGAAAATTATATTTTAATTCTGAGCGTCTAGTGCGAGCACTACCGAAATGGTCTATGGTCTCGAACATTTGTAGAACAGCTGAGCAAAGGAAAGGGTGAAAAAATGAAATTCAACATTTATCATAAAACATCAATTATTTATTAAAATACTTTAAACTACCTTTCTATTATCAATCATCAATCCAAGAGGTACTTAACTGGGTGGTCGACTTAAACTTAAAAATGTAAGGAGGTGTAACGTGTAATTTCTTTGCTTGGTCTAAATATATTACAATAAATCATCAATGTTATAAAGGAAAAATCATGAAATTTATGATACAAAATTTAATCAATTTTCTGTGGGTAGGTAGTTACATAGGTAAGTATTGAAAGTAATAAACTTCTGTGACCAATCAAAACGTGGGCGGACATTCTTCCAGGATGAGCACCATGGTGTAGAGTAGAGAGCCGTTACAAGGCCCAACTCGTCTGGCTCATAGCAAAGCTATATTGGCTTCCTGGAGTCGATTCGCATACGACACAGCTCGGGCCATGTAAATCAAATCATCCACATTATGGTGAGCGTGGAATTTGTTCAAACAATTCTCATACTGCAAACAAAAAAGCATTGATAAGATTAAGCAAACGTGATATAGATTTTATACAGAATATTACTTAAAATATTTGCTGTATAAACGTATACTACGTAGTCAATAATTTATTGTTTTTACATTTCATTGATTGTTTAACCATTAGATGGGTGAGCAGCACATTGCATAGAAAGCCTTGGGGATAGATAGCAGTGGTGAAGGGTGGAGGTAGGCTGTTAAGAACTGCCATAAATAGTGCACATTAAACTTTGTCAGTCATGCATATTTTTTTCATTGAAATAAGACAACTTACAGATGGTGTTGGGTTAGTTTTTAAAATTCAATTAAACCCTGCGAAAACAAGTCTTTTACAGATTAACATACACATAGACTTTTTTAGAATACACTTTTTTTATCCCAAATTGCTCCATGAGATTTAGTCGATCACCCTTGTCATATAGATACACATATTTCGGACCATGGATTGGATCTACAATATGGCTGCTGCTCGCTATAAAGACGTGCTTGGTGAATTGTGAATCTGAATCTCTTAACTGTTTTACAAGTTTCACAATGCAGATAATAAACACCTCTTCTCTGAAGTGTACCTATATTGATCTATCTAGTATCAACGATGAAACAAAGACACATGACAAAATGACTAAGATGGTTATACATAATTATTATATCTTTAAAAATGAAAGTTTATGTCTTGTATATTAATAAAAAATGGGATGATATAACTGCAAATCAGACTGCTCTAATTAAATCCAAGCTTCGATGTCATCTGGGAATTGATCGGTGACTTTCTTGAGATGTGCACGAGCTACATCTCGTTAAGATTGAAAGGTAGATTTAGCGTATAGTGATCCAAGAATTTTTATTATCTCGTAGTTGTTTGGTTGAGCCTTTATGACATTTTTGAAACATTGGGAGGCCCAGTGAAGGAATAATTGTTGAATACAATAAAACAACTTAATATATTTATACATTGGCTTTGCATGAATTATTTAAATTTGCCCACCATACAGTATTGACAATAATAATTACAACATTATAATAATATAGACTAGAACATAAATCTCAGTCCTCATACTTGATAAAAAAATAAGAAAAAACTCAGCAATAAAGTTGGATGGCAAAATTAAAAAGTGGTCACGATCCTCAGCCATGAGTGAACGACCAAGAAGAAGGATGTATGTGGCAGTAAAGAATTATGGACCGAGAAAAATGGAGGAAGCTAAGGGAGGCCTTCATCCAACTGTAGATCGACCCCGGCTGATGATGATGACTTGATAAAAAGCTTAGTGCCCATACGCACTTGCGGCTAGCCGAAGCGGCCTGCCGCATATCGTTTTTTGTATGCCGGCTAGCCGCAGCGGCCTGCCGCAAGTGCGTATGGGTGAACAAAACAATTATTGTAAAGCAATTTTCTTAAGTGGTGAATACCAGGTCATATTCTATTATATACAAATTTTGATTCATAGATAGCATAAGGATCTCTTCGAATTTTCGTACTGACATACTAGTACTTTTTAATAGTTTAAATTAAATTATAGATTCTTCAAGATGTTACACAAGATTTAACAATGAAACATTCATCAATCTTCCATACATAACTCGAAACAGGTTCAGAAACAAACCTAATTGATAAAAATGTTAGAACATGACATGGGAATCAACCCTAGATTTATCGCATGCCAGCTGAGTCAGCTTGAGAAGATCCAAGATTTTTCGAATGGGTATTTTACTGAGGCTGTTCCAAGTTAAATATTTTCAATGAAGACTGTTACATTCTTAAATCACGTGTATTATTTAGGAATATCAACTGTTAAGCTGTGGACTCAATAGGTTGAGCAAACGATCATATATTTCTTGTAAAAAATATCTGTTATGAGACCTCTTCGTGAGGCAGCCGAGATCCACATCGGATTGTACGGCCAGTAAAAAATATATTTTTAACTGTACGCCTATACAAATATGATATAAAATATACATACATTCTCTGAATCCCCCCGATAAAATGATATACATCTGCTCGAGGCCAAAGTGCGGCAGGACAAATGCAGAAAGTGCAAACTGCGTAGCCTGGTCGCGGTTTCTCGTGCAAGTTAGTAACAGTTCTCCGCACACAACCCCTGATTCTCTGTGTTGTTATTGGACTTGGATTGTAATCCTGAAAACAAATTACAAGACAACTGAATGAACTGAACTGAGAAAAATTTTCACCCTGCTGAATTAAGCGGATAGACAAGGTTCTTGAATTACTATTATGATTACTAGATAGATGGAGCAATGAGATCTTTTTAAAATTTATGTAGAAAGGATTTTATTCTTTTCCTCATAAATTTCATTTCATACTCATGTGATATATGAAATTTATATCATAATATTTACATTAAGTATGTAATTTTATTAATCAGACATAATTATAGGTTCATATAATTTCTTCATGTTTTCTTTACAGAGACTTAACGGCCCACATGCTCAGCGTAGGTAAAAATGGAGCTTTTATGGTATTCTTATTCTTTTTTCTTTCGACCATGTCCGATCCTAATAGGATCATATGGGCCTCCACAGAGTAGAGGTTTGTATTGACAGATTTTGTTTTTTACGAGAAATGGATGTCAGCCATTTGCTCAACCTATTAGGTATATTCAGAGCATAATCCTGGACATTCCTTAAACGTTTTAGATAATCTATTTATATAGTTTTGAAGCCTTATTATCCTTTATATTTATTTTAAACATTTGATGACTGCATAAAGTATTTTTATTACATAAAATAGTTTTTTTTAAACTTTTCGCTCTAATGTTTTAGAATATAGTCATATTTCGGTACATCCATGTGCAGTGGTATTAATATTTTTTAGATTCATTAATTTTTAAACGCATTTACAAAACCATTAGTAAAATTAATGTTAACATTATATTATAGTGACATATTTACGATAAAAAATTATATTTAATAATCTTTGTGATCCCAAATTTAACAAAAATTAGGCATTTTATTATTAAAAAATTGGCACGATTAACACATTTGAAGATAATTCTAAAGACACTAATTATAAGCTATGTCTTTGACCATTCAAATGTGATAAACATTCTACGAATAATGTTTGCTTTATAATAATTATTGACCTAAGAATAAGGTACTATTTTTTGAAATACGCCATATTTATTGGCATTTCCCAGTGGTTAAGCTACAACATACGGCCGTAGCCATAAATTGACAAATGATAAATGAAGTAGGGAGTAAGATCATGGTAATGCCCGTGTTTGAACATGTACCGATTTAAAAAAATATTTTTTTTCGGTTAGGTTAGATTATGGTTATGGCTACGGTCGTATGTTGTGGCTTAGCCACTGGGAAATGCCAATAGAAATGGCGTATTTCAAAATAATACTACCTTATTCTTAGGTCAATAATTATTATAAAGCAAACATTATTCGTAGAATGTTTATCAGTTGTGTAATTCATGCGCACTAGAAATCGTATCTGTGGATGATCAGGGTTAAATTATTGTTACACTATAATGGTTTTTCATTGGAAAAAATATTTTAAATATAAAATATTTTTTTTATGAGAAATGGATGTTTAGCCACTTGCATTACCAATTGGATCCAGAGTCATGAGTCATGACTATTTAGAATTTGAATATAAGATAGATAATGCAAAATTGCACTTGGCACATGGCATTCATCCGTAAATCAACAAAACTTATAAAAACATGAGAATTAATGGATCTTTGATGAAATATGCAAACTCAATTTTGAAAAATTCTAGATATTCATTTTAACTGAATATTTAAACTATTATATTGAACTATTTTAAATGAGAGATGAGTATATTCTCATTTCACAGATTGACGTTTGCTGTGAAAAATATTTAAAACAATGTAAGTATTCCAAACCTTGCTTTATCCTGATTATTTAGCTTCATAAAGCAATGGCCCATGCCGAAACGGAGACGGAGAACAGCCAGGCGGTTGGGGTTGGTTCTCAGAGTTTCCCTGTAGAAGCCGAGAGCGCTGCGGTAGTCCTTTTTTATTGAAAGCGATGCACACTTTCCAGAACAGCGAGGGGATGTTGTTGGAAGATTGATTCACCACAAAATTGAATTGCGCATCCACCGTCCACCACTTTATCACCCTCCAACAATCACAAGTATGCTCGGCCCAAAGGATGATTCTGCAAAAAAAAAAAATACAGATGTACAGCATTTTTGCCGGTAAAGTAAATTCGGCTGTTGTATAATGAAAAATCAGTTGTTTTCATTTTGTTTTTCCAAGTCATGTTGTGAATGGATTGAACTTGTAAATTGTAAAGTTCACTTCATATTATTATATATAAAGAAATTTGAACAAAATTTGACTAGGTTGAATAAAATAGGTATCGTCTTACATGATCATACATGATGATTTTGTCGGCAGTGGTGTATAGGTGTGTGGCTTTGGTGAACAGATCCCGTTTCATCTTTATATTCTTTTCATGGTTAGCTTCCTGCACGCAGTATGTGACGAGCATGTCCAGGCACCGCATCTGATCTTTCTCCGAGTTAGAATAATCGATGTTGGCCGCGGTGCGGCCCGCATCCAAGATTTTAATGAAGTCATCAGTTCTTTTTGTTTACGTACGGCACCTGTATAGAATACAAACATTTATATGAGAATACGCAATTTGAAAAATTGAAAGGACCCTCGCAAACGATGCTAATAGAAATCAAGATCTGACAGGTCCCATCCATTCATTCAAATATCATTCTCTCTGGACATAAAAATGTGGATAAATGTGGTTGAAAAATTAACCCGGCCTACATCGCAATAAGGGTTATTGTTGTACAACATTTCTTTCCAAAACGCTAATATATATATTATATTATATTGTAGCAAGTAGTTAAATATTAACTTTACCCACATTGCAAAAAAAGGATTATTCGAGATTTTTGAAAGATGTCTTTGACCTATTCTGCAAAACTTGCCCACTTTAATATTGTGATTTTGTATGATTTTGTATGAAACGGTGTATTATCATGGTACTTATATCAATGTATACAAACGAGTAAGTTTTAATACCCGCTCGGTTATTGTAACTTGGTTTCTATGGGGCGCTATTTCTTTCAAAAAGTTTGAAACGTCATATGATGAGCAAAGTCTTTTTTCATTGAGGCATGACCATAATAGATTAAATTGGACTAGAAATCATGCATTCTTGCACGCCAATCGAGATATCGGGAAGATTCTACAGGTGCCACTCTTAGCACAGCTATGAAAAACGCCCAATGTTTGGTACACCATGGTATACGCTCGACTATGTGTATCGAGACGTGGTGGTTGGCGATGGAGAAAAGCAAACACCAGAGAGTAATCATTACCCATAAAAATTGATTAAAGAAGTATTCATTTAGTTATTTAGTAAAATATTAATATACCTACTCAAAAGGGTTCGCCATCCAGATTATAATTGATAGTTTTTTTTTCTACAATAGACTGTTTACCCTAGGAAATTGATGGTGACATTCTAACTTCATTACATTCCATGCGTAAAATCTTATAGAGTATTTTTTTTCATCTCATGCGGTAGGTAATAATTGTTCAGGATCCAACTTCGATCACCTAAAAACAATTTAGATTATGCAAACGACATTGGTTACGTTAATCACATGTCATAAAATGAAGTAAAATCACATCACAAAACTTTAGCTAGTTCAATGTAATAATTACAACGAAACTAAACATTCAAAACACTACATTATTATAAAATAAGTGATGTTAAAAGTTTATCTTTACACTATTATCAAAAATAAAAATGTTTCGAAGTCGCATGACCAGGCACCTGCAGTAGGTACGAGGAACTAAAGAATGACGTCATTACATTTTAAGTATACTAGAGTAAAAAATAATTGCGCTGTACTTACCCGTGTTATGGGAATTCACCGTCTTCGAGCTGCATTAGAAAACTTGGGATGCCCCGTAAGGAATTATTGCTTTGCCGTAATCTATTTTCACATTGCTGCAAAATTCATAATCTAATATATAAAAAATAATATTTGTTTGTGTGTTTGTTTGTTTGTTTGTTCGTATTGAATGCACTGCCATACCGTTCATCCGATTGCGATAAAACTTTGTTAACTTATTGCTTGCACTTTCGTGAAGAGTATAGGCTATATCTTATATATAAAAATGAACGTCTGTCTGTCTGTATGCCTGTTTGTCTGTCTGTCTTTCTGTCTGTCCCGTATGCGTTCCTATACCATTCATCGGATTACGATGAAATTTTGGTAAGTGGTTGTATGTACACCCGCAAAGGTTTCTGAATTAGAAAAATCATCATCTTCTTCTTCTTCATCATTCTATTTTCTTTTATTCGTATGGTTCCTATACCATTCATCCGATTGCAACGAAACTTTCGTCAGTTATTGTACACACACCCGCAAAGGTTTCTAAATTAGAAAAACCATCTTCTTCTACTTCTTCTTCATTATATCTTCTTTTATTCGTATGGTTCCTGTACCATTCAACCGATTGCGATGAAACCTTCGTCAGTTGTTGTGGTAACGCCCGCAAAGGTTTCTCAATAAGTACCTACAACTATCTTCTTCTTCTTCATCATTCTATCTTCTTTTATTTGTATGGTCCCTATACCATTCATCCGATTGCGATGAAACTTTCGTTAGTTGTTGTGGTAACATCCGCAAAGGTTTCTGAATAAGTACAACCATCTTCTTCTTCTTCTTCATTATATCTTATGGTTCCTATACCATTCATCCGATTGCGATGAAACCTTCGTCAGTTGTTGTGGTAACATCCGCAAAGGTTTCTGAATAAGTACAACCATCTTCTTCTTCTTCTTCATTATATCTTATGGTTCCTATACTTTATACATTATTCGTATGGTTCCTATACCATTCATCCGATTGCGATGAAACCTTCGTCAGTTGTTGTGGTAACACCCGCAAAGGTTTCTGAATAAGTACAACCATCTCTTTCTTCTTCTTCTTCTTCATCATTCTATCTTCTTTTATTTGTATATTCCCTATACCATTCTTTCGATTGCGATGAAACTTTCGTTAGTGGTTGTGCCAACACCTGCAAAGGTTTCTGAATTAGTACAACCATCTTCTTCTTCTTCTTCATTATATCTTCTTTTATTCGTATGGTTCCTACACTTATCATCCGATTGCGATGAAACCTTCGTCAGTTGTTGTGGTAACACCCGCAAAGGTTTCTGAATTAATACAACCATCTTCTTCTTTTATTTTATATTCTTCCATTCATCCGATTGCAATAAAACTTTCGTCAATAATTGTGCCAAAACCTGCAAAGGTTTCTGAATTAGAATAACCATCTCTTTCTTCTTCTATTCGCAATGAAACTTTGGTGAGTTGTCGTGCGCATGCCCACAAAGATTTCTGGATTAGAAAATCATCTACTTCTTCTATTCGTATGCGTTCCTATAACATTCAACCGATTGCGATGAAACTTTTGTGAGTTGTTGTGCGTACACCTGCGAAGGTTTCTAAATTAGTATTATATAAAATACAACGTTTATTGTTTGTTTGTTCCATGCAATTTTGATTTTTTTTACTACATATTAATAACGTTTGCATCATAGACTATAGATACATCTAGACACCACCCGTTGCATTGCTAAATGAAGCTGCGTGCCATGCGTTTGGTTTGTGAGCGAGCGAACGCATTTGTCTACAAATGTTCGAGACCATAGACCATTTCGGTAGTGCTCGCCCAAAGTGCTCGCACTAGACGCTCAGAATTAAAATATAGTTTTCTATTTTTTTACGTTATATAGTATTTTTAAGCGGTCAAAATGCAACCATTAGGTAAAGATATCCATAATTTAAGTTATTTTAAAGAAACACTAGGTCACTGATAATATATATAATAATATACAAATAAATTATCATGAACATGTATCAACTTACCTATGAAACGTAATACCATATTCTTGCTTATCAGTATGGCTACCATATTTTAATACAACACACAGAACCATCTTTCCTACTTAATTAACAAAAAATATTTACCATTGACTTTATGTCTAACACAAAAAATAGCAATTTAGCAACACGAGCTACGATGCTACGTGAAGCGATTCTCCACGATTTGTTGGCGATACTTTTGGAAACTAACGAAAACATATGTAGACCTTTTATCTTACTCTAGCGCGTGTCGCAGAGATTATAAGGGTGCCGAATACTTTCTCACTCGCACTCATGCATCGTTTTTGTTCAGGCCTTGGTTTGCATACTTTGGATTCGATTTTAATTTAGTGGTCTTTTGTTTGACCTATACTCCTATTAGAATTATTTTCATATTGCCATATTGTATAACACAGATATTTTATATTAAAAAAAAAATTACCTCTTATTATTTTTTAAATATCTAAGATAAATATAACCACGAAGCGACCCTGTGCGAAGCCGGGTACTTCAGCTAGTATATTATATTTTCTTATAACGAATAATCATCAACTTTTATATTTCGACGCTTGTTCCCTATTACCTTTCAAACGCTGTCAACCGCAGGCTGTCTACGAATGAAAGGTAAAAGAGGATAAGTTTTGATAAAATTGAATTTTCATATTTCGACGCTTGTTCCCTATTACCTTTCAAACACCGTCAACCGCAGGCTGTCCATGAATGAGAGGTAAAAGAGGATAAGTTTTGATAAAATTGAGTTTTCATATTTCAACGCTTGTTCCCTATTACCTTTCAAACGTTGTCAACCGCAGGCTGTCCATGAATTAAACGTAAAAGAGGATAAGTTTTGATGAAATTGAGTTTTCATAATTCGACGCTTGTTGTCTATTACCTTTCAAACGCTGTCAACCGCAGGCTGTCCACTAATGAAAGGTAAAAGAGGATAAGTTTTGATAACTTTGAGTTTTCATATTTCGACGCTTGTTTCCTTTTACATTTCAAACGCTGTCAACCGCAGGCTGTCCACGATTGAAAGGTAAAAGAGGATAAGTTTTAATGAAATTGAGTTTTCATATTTCGACGCTTGTTCCCTATTACGTTTCAAACGCTGTCAACCGCAGGCTGTCCATGAATGAAAGGTAAAAGAGCATAAGTTTTAATGAAATTGAGTTTTTATATTTCGACGCTTGTTCCCTATTACCTTTCAAACGCTGTCAACCGCAGGCTGTTCACGAATGAAAGGTAAAAGAGGATAAGTTTTGATAAAATTGAATTTTCATATTTCGACGCTTGTTCCCTATTACCTTTCAAACACCGTCAACCGCAGGCTGTCCATGAATGAGAGGTAAAAGAGGATAAGTTTTGATAAAATTGAGTTTTCATATTTCAACGCTTGTTCCCTATTACCTTTCAAACGTTGTCAACCGCAGGCTGTCCATGAATGAAACGTAAAAGAGGATAAGTTTTGATGAAATTGAGTTTTCATAATTCGACGCTTGTTCCCTATTACCTTTCAAACGCTGTCAACCGCAGGATGTCCACTAATGAAAGGTAAAAGAGGATAAGTTTTGATAACTTTGAGTTTTCATATTTCGACGCTTGTTCCCTTTTACATTTCAAACGCTGTCAACCGCAGGCTGTCCACGATTGAAAGGTAAAAGAGGATAAGTTTTGATAAAATTGAGTTTTCATAATTCGACGCTTGTTCCCTTGTACCTTTCAAATGCTGTCAACCGCAGGCTGTCCATGAATGAAAGGTAAAAGAGGATAAGTTTTGATAAAATTGAGTTTTCATATTTTGACGCTTGTTTCCTATTACCTTTCAAACGCCGTCAACCGCAGGCTGTCCATAAATGACAGGTAAAAGAGGATAGGTTTTAATGAAATTGAGTTTTCATATTTCGACGCTTGTTCCCTATTACCTTTCAAACGCTGTCAACCGCAGGCTGTCCACGAATGAAAGGTAAAGGAGGATAAGTTTTGATAAAATTGAGTTTTCATATTTCGACGCTTGTTTCCTATTACCTTTCAAACGCTGTCAACCGCAGGCTGTCCACTAATGAAAGGTAAAAGAGGATAAGTTTTGATACCTTTGAGTTTTCATATATCGACGCTTGTTCCCTATTACCTTTCAAACGCTGTCAACCGCAGGCTGTCCACGAATGAAAGGTAAAAGAGGATAAGTTTTGATAACTTTGAGTTTTCATATTTCGACGCTTGTTCCCTATTACCTTTCAAACGCTGTCAACCGCAGGCTGTCCACGAATGAAAGGTAAAAGAGGATAAGTTTTGATAACTTTGAGTTTTCATATTTCGACGCTTGTTCCCTATTACCTTTCAAACGCTGTCAACCGCAGGCTGTCCATGAATGAAAGGTAAAAGAGGATAAGTTTTAATAAAATTGAGTTTTCATATTTCGACGCTTGTTCCCTATTACCTTTCAAACGCTGTCAACGGCAGGCTGTCCATGAATGAAAGGTAAAAGAGGATAAGTTTTGATAAAATTGAGTTTTCATATTTCGACGCTTGTTCCCTATTACCTTTTAAACGCTGTAAACCGCAGGCTGTCCATGAATGAAAGGTAAAAGAGGATAAGTTTAGATGAAATTAAGTTTTCATATTTCAACGCTTGTTTCCTATTACCTTTCAAACGCTGTCAACCGCAGGCTGTCCACTAATGAAAGGTAAAAGAGGATAAGTTTTGATAAAATTGAGTTTTCATATTTCGACGCTTGTTCCTTATTACATTTCAAACGCTGTCAACCGCAGGCTGTCCACGATTGAAAGGTAAAAGAGGATAAGTTTTAATGAAATTGAGTTTTCATATTTCGACGCTTGTTCCCTATTACCTTTCAAACGTTGTCAACCGCAGGCTGTCCATGAATGAAACGTAAAAGAGGATAAGTTTTGATAAAATTGAGTTTTCATATTTCGACGCTTGTTTCCTATTACCTTTCAAACGCTGTCAACCGCAGGCTGTCCACTAATGAAAGGTAAAAGAGGATAAGTTTTGATACCTTTGAGTTTTCATATATCGACGCTTGTTCCCTATTACCTTTCAAACGCTGTCAACCGCAGGCTGTCCACTAATGAAAGGTAAAAGAGGATAAGTTTTGATAACTTTGAGTTTTCATATTTCGACGCTTGTTCCCTTTTACATTTCAAACGCTGTCAACCGCAGGCTGTCCACGATTGAAAGGTAAAAGAGGATAAGTTTTGATAAAATTGAGTTTTCATATTTTGACGCTTGTTCCCTATTACCTTTCAAACGCTGTCAACCGCAGGCTGTCCATGAATGAAAGGTAAAAGAGGATAAGTTTTAATAAAATTGAGTTTTCATATTTCGACGCTTGTTCCCTATTACCTTTCAAACGCTGTCAACGGCAGGCTGTCCATGAATGAAAGGTAAAAGAGGATAAGTTTTGATAAAATTGAGTTTTCATATTTCGACGCTTGTTCCCTATTACCTTTCAAACGCTGTAAACCGCAGGCTGTCCATGAATGAAAGGTAAAAGAGGATAAGTTTAGATGAAATTAAGTTTTCATATTTCAACGCTTGTTTCCTATTACCTTTCAAACGCTGTCAACCGCAGGCTGTCCACTAATGAAAGGTAAAAGAGGATAAGTTTTGATAAAATTGAGTTTTCATATTTCGACGCTTGTTCCTTATTACCTTTCAAACGCTGTCAACCGCAGGATGTCCATGAATGAAAGGTAAAAGAGGATAAGTTTTGATAAAATTGAGTTTTCATATTTTGACGCTTGTTCCCTATTACCTTTCAAACGTTGTCAACCGCAGGCTGTCCATGAATGAAAGGTAAAAGAGGATAAGTTTTGATGAAATTGAGTTTTCATATTTCAACGCTTGTTCCCTATTACCTTTCAAACGCTGTCAACCGCAGGCTGTCCACTAATGAAAGGTAAAAGAGGATAAGTTTTGATAAAATTGAGTTTTCATATTTCGACGCTTGTTCCCTATTACCTTTCAAACGCTGTCAACCGCAGGCTGTCCATGAATGAAAGGTAAAAGAGGATAAGTTTTGATAAAATTGAGTTTTCATAATTCGACGCTTGTTCCCTATGACCTTTCAAATGCTGTCAACCGCAGGCTGTCCATGAATCAAAGGTAAAATAGGATAAGTTTTAATGAAAATGAGTTTTCATATTTCGACCCTTGTTCCCTATTACCTTTCAAACGCTGTCAACCGCAGGCTGTCCACTAATGAAAGGTAAAAGAGGATAAGTTTTGATAACTTTGAGTTTTCATATTTCGACGCTTGTTCCCTATTACCTTTCAAACGACGTCAACCGCAGGCTGTCCATGAATGAAAGGTAAAAGAGGATGAGTTTTGATAAAATTGAGTTTTCATATTTTGACGCTTGTTCCCTATTACCTTTCAAACGCCGTCAACCGCAGGCTGTCCATGAATGAAAGGTAAAAGAGGATAAGTTTTGATAAAATTGAGTTTTCATAATTCGACGCTTGTTCCCTATTACCTTTCAAATGCTGTCAACCGCAGGCTGTCCATGAATGAAAGGTAAAAGAGGATAAGTTTTAATGAAATTGAGTTTTCATATTTTGACGCTTGTTCCCTATTACCTTCCAAACGCTGTCAACCGCAGGCTGTCCACTTATGAAAGGTAAAAGAGGATAAGTTTTGATAAAATTGAGTTTTCATATTTTGACGCTTGTTCCCTATTACCTTTCAAACGTTGTCAACCGCAGGCTGTCCATGAATGAAAGGTAAAAGAGGATAAGTTTTGATGAAATTGAGTTTTCATATTTCAACGCTTGTTCCCTATTACCTTTCAAACGCTGTCAACCGCAGGCTGTCCACTAATGAAAGGTAAAAGAGGATAAGTTTTGATAAAATTGAGTTTTCATATTTCGACGCTTGTTCCCTATTACCTTTCAAACGCTGTCAACCGCAGGCTGTCCATGAATGAAAGGTAAAAGAGGATAAGTTTTGATAAAATTGAGTTTTCATAATTCGACGCTTGTTCCCTATGACCTTTCAAATGCTGTCAACCGCAGGCTGTCCATGAATCAAAGGTAAAATAGGATAAGTTTTAATGAAAATGAGTTTTCATATTTCGACCCTTGTTCCCTATTACCTTTCAAACGCTGTCAACCGCAGGCTGTCCACTAATGAAAGGTAAAAGAGGATAAGTTTTGATAACTTTGAGTTTTCATATTTCGACGCTTGTTCCCTATTACCTTTCAAACGACGTCAACCGCAGGCTGTCCATGAATGAAAGGTAAAAGAGGATGAGTTTTGATAAAATTGAGTTTTCATATTTTGACGCTTGTTCCCTATTACCTTTCAAACGCCGTCAACCGCAGGCTGTCCATGAATGAAAGGTAAAAGAGGATAAGTTTTGATAAAATTGAGTTTTCATAATTCGACGCTTGTTCCCTATTACCTTTCAAATGCTGTCAACCGCAGGCTGTCCATGAATGAAAGGTAAAAGAGGATAAGTTTTGATAAAATTGAGTTTTCATATTTCGACGCTTGTTCCCTATTACCTTTCAAACGCTGTCAACCGCAGGCTGTCCATGAATGAAAGGTAAAAGAGGATAAGTTTTGATAAAATTGAGTTTTCATATTTCGACGCTTGTTCCCTATTACCTTTCAAACGCTGTCAACCGCAGGCTGTCCACGAATGAAAGGTAAAAGAGGATAAGTTTTGATAAAATTGAGTTTTCATATTTCGACGCTTGTTCCCTATTACCTTTCAAACGCTGTCAACCGCAGGCTGTCCATGAATGAAAGGTAAAAGAGGATAAGTTTTGATAACTTTGAGTTTTCATATTTTGACGCTTGTTCCCTATTACCTTTCAAACGCTGTCAACCGCAGGCTGTCCATGAATGAAAGGTAAAAGAGGATAAGTTTTGATAAAATTGAGTTTTCATATTTCGACGCTTGTTCCCTATTACCTTTCAAACGCTGTCAACCGCAGGCTGTCCATGAATGAAAGGTAAAAGAGGATAAGTTTTGATAAAATTGAGTTTTCATATTTCGACGCTTGTTCCCTATTACCTTTCAAACGCTGTCAACCGCAGGCTGTCCACGAATGAAAGGTAAAAGAGGATAAGTTTTGATAAAATTGAGTTTTCATATTTCGACGCTTGTTCCCTATTACCTTTCAAACGCTGTCAACCGCAGGCTGTCCACGAATGAAAGGTAAAAGAGGATAAGTTTTGATATAATTGAGTTTTCATATTTCGACGCTTGTTCCCTATTACCTTTCAAACGCTGTCAACCGCAGGCTGTCCATGAATGAAAGGTAAAAGAGGATAAGTTTTGATGAAATTGAGTTTTCATATTTCGACTTTGTTCCCTATTACCTTTCAAACGCTGTCAACCGCAGGCTGTCCATGAATGAAAGGTAAAAGAGGATAAGTTTTGATAAAATTGAGTTTTCATATTCCGACGCTTGTTCCCTATCACCTTTCAAACGCTGTCAACCGCAGGCTGTCCACGAATGAAAGGTAAAAGAGGATAAATTTTGATAAAATTGAGTTTTCATATTTCGACGCTTGTTCCCTATTACCTTTCAAACGCTGTCAACCGCAGGCTGTCCATGAATGAAAGGTAAAAGGGGATAAGTTTTGATAAAATTGAGTTATCATTCCACACAAGTATATTTCGCATATCTAAATTTTTTTTAATACTGTAATAAATATACATAAATAATTACTTACTTCGCATGCTTGTACGTTGGTTCTGTTTCGACATCTCCACAATCATTACCTCTTCAAAACATTGTTTATATGCAAATGTGAACCGATAGCAAGTGTTTACTTAAGTCAAATTGACATCTTACGCCAAACTAAAAATTACGAAATTTCCATAAACTAATCTTTATGTCGGTGTCATAAAGACGAAACGCCGCTTACGCCGAACTGTCCTTAATCAATCGGCATTAATGTCAGTCACACAGGCGTAAAAAGGTGTTCGCCTATATGAAACTAAAATTCCATATTGATTTGTAGATACGCCGAGTAATGTCTGGCAAACCGCTATACGTACGAGTTTCATCTTTGTACATATAATAGAACTGCCTTCTAGCAAGACAATGCAATATTTAAGTCAAAACAGCCATTTTGTAATTTCGCCCTTATGATCCTAGAACCCCGATTTAATGTCAACGACACACATACTCTTGCGCAGCCCTTATGAATGAGAGCTTGGCGCATGGAACTCAGAAATAGTAAAAGTTCTATGGCTTGGCGTAATAAGGAAATTTGTTTAGAGTCAATAAATCGGCGAACTATATTTCTGTAGACGATAAGAATGCCAAAACTATATCCGTCTTCTTTTCAGTGACGAAGGGTGGACGTAGGTTGTGCATATCGGGTATACATAGTGCATACTAAATTTTGTCAGTCAAACATAACATAAGTTTTCATTGAACTCTAAATTGCAATGTTTACTAAGTTTAACTAAGATTTTAAAATTCAATTAAATCCTACTGCTCTAAGCGATATAATACTAAAAAAATATTCGACTATTCCGACTACGTCCAAAGTATTAATAGGATGTATTCTTAATTCAACGAAAATAAATAAATACGACTGTAAACGAGTGCACCATTTTTGTCGGGTCGCGCATAGCACACCTGAACTATAGAGGTTTGGAGAAGGCAGGGCTTAATTGAATTTTTAAAACTAACAGCACCATCTGCCTGTATTCTTAGTTCAATGAAAACAAATAATTATGACTGACAAAATGTATAGTGCGCACTATTTATGTTGCATCTCAACAGCCTACCTCCACTCCTCGCCACTGCCATTAGACACAGAGATCCATAATTTAAGCTATTAGTAAAAAAAACTTCATCACTTGATATTAAAATATATAAGTAATAATATACTTACAAATAAACTATCACACACATATTATGTGTAAACTTACCTACATATGAAACGTAATATCTGCTTCTTACTTCTCAGTACGGCTATTATAATTTTTAGTTAGACCCCTTTTTCTGATTCTATTTTTGTGACCGAATTGCATAAGCGACACTGATTCTTAAATTGAGTCATATTTTTAAAAAGTATCAACACCACCACTTAGACACAATCTTCAGGACCTTATAAAAGTGCAAATTTTTAAAATCGAACCATTGGGTGATTTAGAATGATTTTTTTTCCAAAATTATTAACTTTTGAACATTTTGTATTTTGTCGGTTATTCCCGATAGCCTTTCAAACGCCGTCGACGTATGAAAGGCTTAAAGGAATAAGCGACAGTTTTGATGAAATGGAGTTCTATGTAATGGATGTTCTTTTTCATGTGTAGATAAAACTAGCTTAACGGTGCATAAAAAACATACAAACTATTAAATTTCCATATGTAGGTACCTATGTGATAGTTTAATACCTATTAAATGTGTTTTAAAATAAACAGTTCGGTTGTTTTTACAACGTTTTTCTTAGCTTGTATTCTTATTTGTCCGGTGATGCTTTGTCCGGTACAAATCTTGCAATCGATTTTTAACTAATTTTCCGACTAGCTAGATATTTGAAACTTTTGGAATATATCAGAACACGATGCCAATGCATTCTTTTAATACTTTTAGCCCTTTAAGTAGAATTAAATTCATTTTCAGTTAATTCTGTTTTGTATGAAAAGTTATTTCGACACCATTATCGGTTGCTAGGGGTCTGGGGTCCTAGCATCTAAATTATTAATATATACGTGCCTTACTATTGAAATCATTATGACATATTGTCAAGTACTTACAATTTTTTTTAAATCGTTTAGCTAGTCAAGTCAAGTTGATATGGTTCAACAGAATTTAAAAACGTTGTATATAAAAAGTTCTTTTTTATCTTGTAATTATTTTTATATAGGTAATATTTTATCTTAACAAATCCAGTATTCTCAAAATATAAATTCATTTTAAATCAAAAATGATGCTTTAGGTAAGTAAGTAGGTACCTAGGTACATACCTAATTCATTTTGCTATTGTCAAAATATATTTTCCTTCCAAGCGGACCAACTCATCACGCTGATTGTGAAGAGGCGACGTTGGACCTAGCTCGGCCACTGCGGACGCCTGAAGAGAAGTCCAACCTGACTGACCTGTTTCTTACAAGCCACCATATTCCAACAGAAGGGCACCAAATAACATCTACAGACCTACAAAGTTATCTAAAGAATGGATGGGGGAGCCGCCGTCGAAAACTACCCAATCAAGACTCGCAGCTGGACACAATCTGACATTCGAATGACGTTTTCAAAATGGCGTCCATAGTGTAGTTCGTAGTTCAATTTTTGACCATTCTTTAGGTAAGTTTGTAGGACTGTACGCTATGGCTCCCACATCCTTAAGCGGGCCTCCAGGCTAGGATCTTTGGCGGGAGCCCCTTACCTATCACTAAGGACAAATACAGTGTGACGCTCCACATAGCGTTTTCCAAACGGTGTATACGGTAAAATTAATGTGTATATTTAGTGTTTTTTGCAAATACTGGGTGATTGAGAATTTCTCTCGAATTAAACAATTGTTTTTATTTTAGTTATTTCCGTACTTTTTTGTAATTGTTCTACCTGCACAAAATAAAATCTGTGTGAATGTAAACTTCCCTCGTTTCAAATAATGGTTTTTTAATAACATTTTTTTTTAACATTTTTTTCTGTTAAAAATTACTCGGAATACGTTTATTTAAAAAAATAAATATTGTGATTACATTCTTGATAGTAAAAAAGTGTCAAAATTATACATAATAGGTACATTGTGTAAAATTACATGTTGTTTTTTCATGGTATGCTTGATACAGTGCAAGGGCTTAATGGGTTGGGCGAATGGCTAACAACCATTCCTCGAAAAAGGGGTCTCTTAATATAACCTTCACTCTGTGGAGGTTCCTATGCACTGCTTAGGAGCGAAGACGGTAATTACATTTGTGTATCTTTTTCTACTATCACTTACCTAAAAAATCTTTTTAAGTTACCTAACCATGTTATATTTTTTTGATATTATTTTACTAATCATTTGTCTATTTGATAAAGAGAAGACAAAACTTATGTTCGATTCGTTCTAATGTATTAGGTTTTATAATAATAAATAAATTTAAAAAAAATACGATTTTTATTTTACTGACGAAAATTCCCAGATCACCAATGAATGAAATCATTCTAACAAATTATTTTTGTATTTATTGAAATAATAATTGTTTTTTATTTACCCTATACTTGTCAACCACTCATCGTTAGCGTTGAGAAATAAAGACCGATAAGTCACACCTACTGGGTTCCTAAATACGATAAATTTGACAGTTAGTTCAAAATGCCGATTGATCTATCACTCTTTTGTCAATTTCTCCTTTACTGCTATGAAAATGGTAAAAGAGGATAAGTTTTGATGAAATTGAGTTTTCATATTTCGACGCTTGTTCCCTATTACCTTCCAAACGCTGTCAACCGCAGGCTGTCCACTAATGAAAGGTAAAAGAGGATAAGTTTTGATAACTTTGAGTTTTCATATTTTGACGCTTGTTCCCTATTACCTTTCAAACGCTGTCAACCGCAGGCTGTCCATGAATGAAAGGTAAAAGAGGATAAGTTTTGATGAAATTGAGTTTTCATATTTCGACGCTTGTTCCCTATTACCTTTCAAACGCTGTCAACCGCAGGCTGTCCACGAATGAAAGGTAAAAGAGGATAAGTTTTGATAAAATTGAGTTTTCATATTTCGACGCTTGTTCCCTATTACCTTTCAAACGCCGTCAACCGCAGGCTGTCCATGAATGAAAGGTAAAAGAGGATAAGTTTTGATAAAATTGAGTTTTCATAATTCGACGCTTGTTCCCTATTACCTTTCAAATGCTGTCAACCGCAGGCTGTCCATGAATGAAAGGTAAAAGAGGATAAGTTTTAATGAAATTGAGTTTTCATATTTCGACGCTTGTTCCCTATTACCTTTCAAACGCTGTCAACCGCAGGCTGTCCACTAATGAAAGGTAAAAGAGGATAAGTTTTGATAACTTTGAGTTTTCATATTTCGACGCTTGTTCCCTATTACCTTTCAAACGCTGTCAACCGCAGGCTGTCCACGAATGAAAGGTAAAAGAGGATAAGTTTTGATAAAATTGAGTTTTCATATTTTGACGCTTGTTCCCTATTACCTTTCAAACGCTGTCAACCGCAGGCTGTCCATGAATGAAAGGTAAAAGAGGATAAGTTTTGATAAAATTGAGTTTTCATATTTCGACGCTTGTTTTCTTTTACCTTTCAAACGCTGTCAACCGCAGGCTGTCCATGAATGAAAGGTAAAAGAGGATAAGTTTTGATGAAATTGAGTTTTCATATTTCGACGCTTGTTCCCTATTACCTTTCAAACGCCGTCAACCGCAGGCTGTCCATGCATGAAAGGTAAAAGAGGATAAGTTTTGATAAAATTGAGTTATCATTCCACACAAGTATATTTCGCATATCTAAATTTTTTTTAATACTGTAATAAATATACATAAATAATTACTTACTTCGCATGCTTGTACGTTTGTTCTGTTTCGACATCTCCACAATCATTACCTCTTCAAAACATTGTTTATATGCAAATATGAACCGATAGCATGTGTTTACTTAAGTCAAATTGACATCTTACGCCAAACTAAAAATTACGAAATTTCCATAAACTAAACTTTATGTCGGTGTCATAAAGACGAAACGCCGCTTACGCCGAACTGTCCTTTATCAATCGGCATTAATGTCAGTCACACAGGCGTAAAAAGGTGTTCGCCTATATGAAACTAAAATTCCATATTGATTTGTAGATACGCCGAGTAATGTCTGGCAAACCGCTATACGTACGATTTTCATCTTTGTACATATAATAGAACTGCGTTCTAGCAAGACAATGCAATATTTAAGTCAAAACAGCCATTTTGTAATTTCGCCCTTATGATCCTAGAACCCCGATTTAATGTCAACGACACACATACTCTTGCGCAGCCCTTATGAATGAGAGCTTGGCGCATGGAACTCAGAAATAGTAAAAGTTCTATGGCTTGGCGTAATAAGGAAATTTGTTTAGAGTCAATAAATCGGCGAACTATATTTCTGTAGACGATAAGAATGCCAAAACTATATCCGTCTTCTTTTCAGTGACGAAGGGTGGACGTAGGTTGTGCATATCGGGTATACATAGTGCATACTAAATTTTGTCAGTCAAACATAACATAAGTTTTCATTGAACTCTAAATTGCAATGTTTACTAAGTTTAACTAAGATTTTAAAATTCAATTAAATCCTACTGATCTAAGCGATATAATACTAAAAAAATAGTCGACTATTAGCTGCTGTCTTTCTAATGATTTTTTAATTACCACCTTTAAAATGCACGTTAATTACATCGATCGGCCGCCTGGTCATTACGCGCCAGGTGCGTCTTCAGCGTCCAAAGTATTAATAGGATATATTCTTAATTCAACGAAAATAAATAAATACGACTGTAAACGAGTGCACCATTTTCGTCGGGTCGCGCATAGCACACCTGAACTATAATGGTTTGGAGAAGGCAGGGCTTAATTCAATTTTAAAAACTAACAGCACCATCTGCCTGTATTCTAAGTTCAATGAAAACAAATAATTATGACTGACAAAAAGTATAGTGCGCACTATTTATGTTGCATCTCAACAGCCTACCTCCACTCCTCGCCACTGCCATTAGACACAGAGATCCATAATTTAAGCTATTAGTAAAAAAAACTTCATCACTTGATATTAAAATATATAAGTAATCATATACTTACAAATAAACTATCACACACATATTATGTGTAAACTTACCTACATATGAAACGTAATATCTGCTTCTTACTTCTCAGTACGGCTATTATAATTTTTAGTTAGACCCCTTTTTCTGATTCTATTTTTGTGACCGAATTGCATAAGCGACACTGATTCTTAAATTGAGTCATATTTTTAAAAAGTATCAACACCACCACTTAGACACAATCTTCAGGACCTTATAAAAGTGCAAATTTTAAAAATCGAACCATTGGGTGATTTAGAATGATTTTTTTTCCAAAATTATTAACTTTTGAACATTTTGTATTTTGTCGGTTATTCCCGATAGCCTTTCAAACGCCGTCGACGTATGAAAGGCTTAAAGGAATAAGCGACAGTTTTGATGAAATGGAGTTCTATGTAATGGATGTTCTTTTTCATGTGTAAATAAAACTAGCTTAACGGTGCATAAAAAACATACAAACTATTAAATTTCCATATGTAGGTACCTATGTGATAGTTTAATACCTATTAAATGTGTTTTTAAATAAACAGTTCGGTTGTTTTTACAACGTTTTTCTTAGCTTGTATTCTTATTTGTCCGGTGATGCTTTGTCCGGTACAAATCTTGCAATCGATTTTTAACTAATTTCCCGACTAGCTAGACATTTGAAACTTTTAGAATATATCAGAACACGATGCCAATGCATTCTTTTAATACTTTTAGCCCTTTAAGTAGAATTGAATTCATTTTCAGTTAATTCTGTTTTTACTCGATTACTCGGAATACGTTTATTTAAAAAAAAAAAAAGTATTGTGATTACATTCTTGATAGTAAAAAAGTGTCAAAATTATACATAATAGGTACATTGTGTAAAAGTACATGTTGTTTTTCCATGGTATGCTTGATCCAGTGCAAGGGCCTAATGGGTTGGGCGAATGGCTAACAACCTTTCCTCGAAAAAAAGGGTCTCTTAATATAACCTTCACTCTGTGGAGGTTCCTATGCTCTGCTTAGGAGCGAAGACGGTAATTACATTTGTGTATCTTTTTCTACTATCACTTACCTAAAAAATCTTTTTAAGTTACCTTACCATGTTATATTTTTTTGATTTTATTTTACTAATCATTTGTCTATTAACTATTTGATAAAGAGAAGACAAAACTTATGTTCGATTCGTTCTAATGTATTAGGTTTTATGATGATAAATAAATTTAAAAAAAATACGATTTTTATTTTACTGGCGAAAATTCCCAGATCACCAATGAATGAAATCATTCTAACAAATTATTTTTGTATTTATTGAAATAATAATTGTTTTTTATTTACCCTATACTTGTCAACCACTCATCGTTAGCGTTGAGAAACAAAGACCGATAAGTCACACCTACTGGGTTCCTAAATACGATAAATTTGACAGTTAGTTCCAAATGCAGATAAATCCATCACTGTTTTGTCAATTTCTCCTTTACTGCTATGAAAATGATTAATTTTATTGTGAATTTTTGTATAAAAACAGCACAACACCATAATATAAATTCAATCATAGGTTTTCATAAGAAGACGTAGTTTTAAATGAAAATATTTAGTTTGCAAACATTTTATCAAAGTACTGAATACTGAATAATGAAAATGTCATTTCATATTGATTTCCATAGTAACATACGTATTATTATTTATTAATTTAGTTGCTAGGACCAGCTAGCAACCAATAATGGTATAGAAATAACTTTTCATACAAAACAGAATTAACTAAAAATGAATTCAATTCTACTTAAAGATGGCTAAAAGTATTAAAATAATGCATTGTCGTCGTGTTCTGATATATTCCAAAAGTTTCAAATGTCTAGCTAGTCGCGAAGTTAGTTAAAAATCGATTGCAAGATTTGTACTGGACAAACAACCACCGGACAAATAAGAATACGACCTAAGAAAAACGTTGTAAAAATACGTAATATAACCATCGGAATATAAGGGAAAAGAAGAAAATAGGTACCTAGGTAATTACATTATAATTACAATCACATCGTATATATAAAATTTACCTAGTTCATTATTAAAAATATTTAAAACCAATAAAGACATCTCATAAAATTCGTATTGAATCTAATTGGAATTTTACTATTTACAAACTATCGCCGCATTGTGTAAGATATGTACAAAATATAAATATTCCACGGTGAAATGTTGAACGAAGAACTCGTCATTTGATTAAAATAATGTTACAGGAACACATGTTCCACGTACAACGGCATACGAAGAAATGTCCTGCGGTGAGCTGTATACGTACAAATTTCAAGACACCTCACAAAAGGGGGTCGCAATCAGTGCGCCATATGATGACGAGCCGACCACTCAATAATTCAAGTGCATTTAATTATATTTAATAACCACATTTAAATAACATGCTAATTATATCTAATGGGCAACTAATGAGGGCACAATAGCTGTGCCGTCAGTAAAATACAAAAAATACTCTTCATTTCATTTCGTGGAACCGTGGGTTCGGATTTGGAGAACACTATTGTAGAACATCACAGCCCTTAACCTTAGAAATAGGTAGGGGGCCCACCAAACTTCCTGGCCTAGGGGCCCGCTTCAAGATGTGCAGGCCATAGAGAAACCACTGTTTTTCCATTATTTATTTTTTCTTCCCTCAGACCCACGATGAAAGACCATGAGTTTTGTTAATAAGTATAGAATTGCGATTACTACGGATAGTGGGTATGCGAGTGCACTTTTTTAGCAGTAACGAGAAGGTAAGAGAGCAAACCAAACAGCCTCTTATCATACTGAGAGTAATAACGTTGAACCAGGCTCGAATTTCAATCTAAATTGCCTGTTCTTCAAGCCAACTGGTTTGCAGCGTTCTGGAAGACGGTTAAATACTGTCCATAGAGTTTATATGGCGGGTATCTAACATAGGTAACCTAAGAAGACATATAAGATTGGCGAGAAGAAGGGATTCTTGAAGGCACTGTGTGGTGTTCATATACTCCAAATAAGGAGCGGACATGGTCAAAGAAAAAAGAAAAACAATGCATATCAATATTATATAAAATTTATTGTAGCAATTATTAATGCTTAATTTATAATATAAAACAGTAATTATACTTATGAGATGGATACATAAATGGAAAATATTTGATTGGAAGTAATTAATATGAGGATTATAATAATCGTATAAAGGTAGGTAGGTAATTGAATTGAAATTATTATTTAAACATGACATAGACAGTAATTAAAGAAAACAAGAGAAACATAACTTAAACCAAAGGTTACCATAATATAATACTTTCGTGTTCACACTAATGGTTAAAATATTGTCATGGATAATGTTACCCTAAGACACTTGGTTACAGTCTATGGGTGACAGATAGCCATGTCATGACTTTAACTCGAGAATCCATGTACTTAGTAATTTATAACTGTCATTTCAGTTGTACCGCAGACTCCCCATTATTCAGCCTAATGGCGGGGAGAGACGGCACGAATAAACAAAAAACACAGATAATCCGAACTATGCTTAAAATACTACATATTATTATATATTTCTAAAGCAGACAATTATTTTAACATGTTTAATTATCATTATTTATCAAGAAAATCTGTGATTTTGGTTTGTTTGCAGGAATCTTTCTAATATCAGTTCGAATTTAATTACGAAGAGATAATGTATCGTTATATTCGAATTCCCATTGGTCGATGTATTCCAATAAAGTGTCAACAGCTGACACCAGATGGGTTGCCGCAACACATGATTGTGATACATTTTTTACTTATAGGACCCGTAAACATGAAAGTGAGTGTTTTTTTTAAAATTAAATTCATGCATGGATAAACCACACACGCATTATCGGAGGTTTACTGTACTAAGGATCCCATTAGACCAATGACATTATTAATGGCACTCAATACAGTGGCTAGCAAGTAAATTCGCGCATAGCGACATTCGCACATGTATAGGTAGACGTCACGCAATATCCATTATGCGATATCACGTATCGGGAATTTATAGCAATATGACCTTTATTGTATTGGCGTTAGAACAGTGTTTCTAGTGTCAATGTTCATTTGAGCGAACCCGTTCGAACCGAACCATTCGGCGGACCCAACAAAAACATCGGGAATTTATAGCAATATGACCTTTATTGGAATGGTGTTAGAAGAGTGCTTCTAGTGTCAATGTTCATTTGAGCGAACCCTTTCGAACCGAACCATTCGGCTGACCCAACAAAAAGCATGGGGAATTTATAGCAATATGACCTTTATTGGAATGGTGTTAGAACAGTGTTTCTAGTGTCAATATTCATTTGAGCGAACCCGTTCGAACCGAACCATTCGGCGGACCCAACAAAAACATCGGGAATTTATAGCAATATGACCTTTATTGGAATGGTGTTAGAAGAGTGCTTCTAGTGTCAATGTTCATTTGAGCGAACCCTTTCAAACCGAACCATTCGGCTGATCCAACAAAAAGCATCGGGAATTTATAGCAATATGACCTTTATTGGAATGGTGTTAGAACAGTGTTTCTAGTGTCAATGTTCATTTGAGCGAACCCTTTCGAACCGAACCATTCAGCAGACCCAACAAAAAGCATCAGGAATTTATAGCAATATCACCTTTATTGTAAGTGCGTTAGAACAGATTATGCCATTCGGCAGACCTGACAAAAAAGTGAGTGTCATTTTTTTCCCCAGATGCTTCGTCCATATTAATGTCATTGCATTAGACACATTTATTTTAATACTCATTTAAACATTCGACAAAGTTAATTCATTTGATAGTTTTTACACAGTTATGTAATCGATTTTTTTAATCATATCGGAAAGGGCTGGTGAGTTAAACAATGTATAGAAAATTTCAACAGAAACATTAGCGAACTAGTCAAAAATGTGTGACGCAAATTTGTAACAATCACCTTGATCGCAGTGTAGAGTATATTATGCATCATAACTTTGCACACCGGCGCTACGATAAAAATGAGACATATATTATTTATTACTAGATTTATTAATACAATTTAATATCATTTGATCTAATTTTATGCGAGGTAATCAAGCAGAGGCGTATTACTGTAGTAAAAAGTGCAAAGTTATAAAACGTATACTCTACTTACTGCAAATTAGCTTTCCAGTGTAATGTGTCAATAATTTACTCTTCCTCTTCTGCCTCTTTCTACGACGACGACGACGACGACTATAAAACCACTATTCTGTATAGTGATGGAGCAGGGAAAAAAACCAGGAAAAAATTTAGTACTCACAAAAATGCTTTATTAAATTAATATTGCAATGCCACGTAATATCACCAATGTACATTAAAAAAAGGAGAAGGACCACACTCAAATTAAGGTTGAACGATTCGCCCTGTAATTGAAATGAGGTTGAGAAATAAAAAAAACGTGTTCATGCTGATTATATAACTGCGTTTAAAGAAGCCAGGAAAAACCTAAGCCATACCATGTCACAATCTCCACCTATAGTAATAGGGAACGACTCTACCTACGCTATGGCCGGTCCCAAGCCTGGATAAAGGAGGAGGGTTCGTCGTAGGGTTAATCACCCAACACGGTAAAAAAAAAACCCTGATTACGAACACCAAAACAACTGCCTTGGACCCGGACTCCCCATAAACCAACGACCCAAGCAAAGAATTAAGGACAAACGATTATATTATATAGAATATGGCACATGGAACGTACGCACTATGTTGCAGCCGGGCAAGATGGAGGAGGTTGCAATAGAATTGCATGAGTATAAAATGAGCGTGACTGCATTGCAGGAAATAAGATGGGAGGGCGCAGGTTTCATAAACAAGAGAAACTACACTTTGTATTACAGTGGATCTGCAGGTACGCAGGGTCGCTATGGAACTGGGTT
This sequence comes from Rhyacophila brunnea, assembly GCF_057557595.1. Classification (NCBI taxonomy): domain Eukaryota; kingdom Metazoa; phylum Arthropoda; class Insecta; order Trichoptera; family Rhyacophilidae; genus Rhyacophila; species Rhyacophila brunnea. The sequence continues at coordinate 11,100,238 of NW_028232893.1, read as the reverse complement.
CCTAATCAGCTCTGATATACGCAGGGCAGTAACTAGGATTTGAGCCAATTAGTGAGAGATTATGTAAACTTAAACTGAAAGGTACACTTTTCAATATTACGTTCATCAACGTTTATGCCCCAACTGATGATGCGACCGAGGAAATTAAGGATAGATTATATGAAGATCTGCAGAGAGCCTGCGTAAAAGTCTCCCCACATGATACTCTAATTATCGTGGGAGACTTCAATGCAAAAATTGGAAAAGAGGAAGCATTTAAAGAAGTAGCTAGGCAGCACAGTTTGCATGAAACGACAAGCGATAATGGTGAACGTCTTTGCTTTTTAGCGGCTGCAAATAATTTCATAATTAGTAATAGGTACATGGTTTAAACATAAAAATATCCACAAAGGAACCTGGAAAATACCTGGAAGTAATACATGCAACCAAATAGATCACATTCTTATATCAAAAAGAAGAGCGACAACAGTGGAGGATGTGATCGTCTGCAGAGGAGCCAATTGCGATTCTGATCACTTCCTGATGAGAGCAAAATTAAAACAAAAAATCTCCTTAATACTGAAAAAATAAGGCCAGAGAAGAACTAAATGGAGAGCTGAAAAATTGAGGGATGGAGAAATTTCGGATTAATACCAGGAATCTATAGAAACAAACTTAAAGATGACTTTAATAACCGATGATGTGAATGTGGACTGGGAAAATACAAAAAACTGTATTATCACGAGTGCCACAGAAATTCTGGGGGAAAACAAAGCAAAAATAGATGCAGGATGGTTTGATGATGATTGCAGGCAAGCACTGTTTGAAAAAAATGAAGCAAAGAAGAAATGCCTACAAAGGGAAACGCGCCAAAATTACGAAACTTATAAAGAAAAGAGAAAAACTGCAACAAAGCTCTGTCGAGAGAAAAAGCGATTGATGCTCAAGAGAATACTTCAAGACATGGAAAGTCAAAGAAGAAACAATGATCCCAGGAAGATTCTTCGAAATCTAACGAAATCCTATCAACCCAGATTAAACTCCTGTAAGGATAGTGAAGGACAAATGCTGATCGAAAAGAAGGACATTATGGAAAGATGGAAAGATGAAAAGGTTATTCCACAACACTTTTAAATCAGGCTTATAGTAATGGTCATGAGGAAACGGAAGAAGTATTGTACCACACTGCTGAGGAATTTATTAATGAGCCTACTCTGCCTGAAGTAAGAAGAGCATTAAGAACGCTGAAAAACAATAAAACACCTGGAACCGACAGGATAACAGCCGAACTGATAAAGAGTGGTGGCCCTACACTGGAAGCAAATATCCACAAGATAATTCTCAATATTTAGGAAAAAGAAATTCTACCTGAGGAATGGAAGATGGGTATAATCGTGCCTATTCTGAAAAAGGGAGACAAAACAATGTGCGATAACTACAGAGGGATCACAATTCTAAACACAGCTTATAAAGTTTTCTCATCTGTACTGTATAGCAGGTTAATGATCTATGGTGAGGAAATCCTGGGAGAATACCAATGCGGCTTCCGACCAAATAGATCCACCATAGATCACATCCATCTCATGAGGCAAACTATGGAGAAAGCGCACGAATACAACCTGACACTCCACCACCTATTTATTGATTTTAAACAAGCTTTCGCCAGTGTGAATAAGGATAAGATGCTGCAAAGCCTAAAAATACTGGGAATTCCCTTAAAACTAGTAAGGCTAATAAAGACCACACTGACGGATACTAATTACAAGCAGATCCAAACAGAGGATGATCGACCATGGTGGCACTATGAAAATAAAAGCAAAAAACGTTGGGCTGGAAATAAACCAGTCAAAAACTAAGTATATGGTCAGCACACGCGATCAGGTACCGCTGCAGAATATAGTCATATGACAGCATGCATATGAAGGGGTGGACAAGTTCACGTATCTCGGATCCAGCCTAAATACCCAAAATAAGACAGCAGAGGAGATAAAAATCCGCCTTATCTCCGGGAATAAATGATGGCATGCCTGCAAGCGACTGGTGGGGTCGAAAATTCTAGGCCGAAGAAGTAAACTTCTAATTTATAAAACGATTATAAGGCCAGTGGTCACTTATGGCTGTGAGAGTTGGTGCTTGACTCAAAATGAGGAGAACAAATTAGCTGTCTTCGAGCGCAAAATACTCCGCAAATCTTTGGACCCACGTTGGAAAATGGGAACTACAGAATTAAAATGAACCACGAGTTGGAAGAGCTGATTGAACAGCAAACAATCATAAGACACTGTAAGTCCCAAAGACTACGATGGGTGGGATATGTGGAGAGAATGCCTGAAGTTAGAGCGCCAAGGATCATGACGAAGTGGCTACCCCAACGAAAGAGACCCAGAGGCCGTCCAAGAAGTAGATGGGCTGACGCCGTAGAAATGGACTGGCTTCATATAGGAAGATCCGGTAACTGGAGAAGTGTGGCGAGAGACCGGAGTGAGTGGAGAGCGGTTGTGGAGGAGGCCAAATCCCACCCCGGGATGTAGCACCGTGGAAGAAGAAGAAGATACCATGTCACATATTTATGCCATCATTTTAATAAAAAAAAATATTGGTGTTAGATTTTACAAATCCATAGGTACGACCAGGAGGAAAACTAATGACTTATATTCGAGCACCGCAATATAATGGATCTAATAAATGGAAATATTAATTTCAAACTGCGTTTTAGTGAAGAATAGCAAGAGCTCCCTGTACGAATAAATTAAAGTACTATTATGCAACCAAAATTCTTTGCAGCCTTCCTCAACTATATCAAGAAAGGCATAAAATAAAATAAAATAACTAAGAATACCTTCAGTTCTTGAAAACAAGTATGGTGGCTGATTATTACTAATTTTATAATAATCTGTCATTTGAAGCTAACTCGAAAATTAAAATGAATTAAATATTATTTTGTTCATTTATGTGATGCTTATTACCCCTATTTATGCGATTTTATTGACTTTTCCAACATAATGTAGACAAGCAATAGATACTGTAAAACTTGGTGCTGTTTATTTTAATTCAAACATTGTAACTCCCAGCTCAAATCTCAAAAAAACAAAAGCAAACCATGTAACTCCTCTATATTCTATGTTAATAAATATTTTGTAAAAATGACCAGATTTACTCATTTATAACATTAAAATACTAAAAGTGTTCAAATTTCCTAAACCAGTCCGTTTTATTTTAAAACAGTTTTTTCTTCTTTCTGTGAAGTTGGTTAATACGGAGTTACAAGTTCCGCGCATTTAGTTGACGAAATGTCATTCCAATATTATCTTTTGAAGAAAATATCGTTGCATAAAAATACATTGCATTTTTCAAAAATATGCATACCAACCTAATTATTGTATTATAACTTATTTATTTTTTATTACGGATCATAAGTTAAAAACAGTAGGTAAGTATAATTATTATTTACTGCATTTTTGCTTATGAAACTAACATTGATCCATTCAAAATCATAAATAAAAAGACAAATTTTAAGTTTAATAATGATTTTTTTTTAATTTTGACACTTTTGTGAATACAAAATATTTATTTTTAAGTAATCTATTATAAACCGAAATATTTAGAGAGCATACACCGTTTTGGCTATTTTGCGAGATTCTTTTGAGTGGATCTTCCAAACGGATGCGGTTGTTTTTGTTCGGGATATTTTGACGGGGTACTTAGTAAAAATGGAAAAATGGGAATTTTTCGCGTAATTTAATCGTGTCGCAAAATCAAATTTATAGCCTAATATAAGAGATAAAAAATTAAAAAATCATGTTAAAAGTTTAAAAAAAATATATGTAATCGTATGCACCTAACAAAATATTTTTAAGGTAAATTTAATGGTTCAAGTATCAAGTCACTAAATTTAAAAACATAATATCTCTCAAGATATAATCTCGAAATCAATAAAAGTACGTGCACAAACGTAAGCCAATAATAGAAACATTGATGACTTAATAAAAAAATAAAAAAGTTTGTCGGGTGGTTCTACTTAACGTTCATCAAATATTTCATATCGAATAACTCACGCACTATATGAGAAAAAAATTAAAAAAGTATGCAGAATTGCGCATTAGCTATGCGACAAGAGATTTCACTAAAAAAAATATTTTTTAACCCACGCAGTCAGGTTTTGCATACAAACTTAAAAATTAAATAGCGCGCTGAATACAGGTAAAAAGGCAAAAAAGAATCGTGCACTAACGTTCACTACCAACGCACTAGTGCTTACAATTTAAATTTTGAAAATAATCCAAGTTTAGTGACACAAGTATCCAGCATTTAGCTGGGTCACCCAAATTGAAATGCGAATAACCCCCTTAATGTGCGTGCACAAACGTAAAAAACGCGTGCACAAACGTGCACTAACGATGCACAAACGAATGCACTCAAAAAAAGTTGAAATTTCAACATTGGGTGACCCAACGTTTAGCTGGAACACCCAATTTGAAATTGGAATTTTTCGGTTATTTTAGGTGCACAAACGAAAAGAAATCGTGCACAAACGTGCACAAACAAACGCACCCAAAAAAAATTGGAGTTTTAACATTGGGTGATCCAGGTAAATGGACCTTGTTTTCGCGGTACACAAAGCGATTGTTGCCATGCTAAGCAATTTGATCAAATATAACATCATTATAATATATTTGTTTTCAAGTGAATACTGATTGTAACTGAATACATAATTTAGATTATTTTTATTATATTGAAAAAAATAGCTTAGTACCTAAATACAATCAGTAAAGTTAAAATATTCAATAAATATTTTTTTATTGAAACATGGATAATAAAATTTCTTATGGCAGCCTTGGAGTAGTTAAAAAATGTACCACTAGAGGCAGAACCTAACCCGCGCTGTCACAATATTTTGTTTACATTATCGAATTTGAAAAAGTTTCTGATTGTGTCGTGTTTATTATTGAGTATTATGATGTTTCAAGTTAAGTGAATTAACAATTTTAGTGTGTGATTACTCTTTATGACTTCATGAGTATATAGGTGAGCATATTCTTTAGTTATCTCTTTCTGTCTGTAGAAATTTCTCTTTCGTATAGATTATTTCGACTATTTTCAACTGTCAAAATTGTTCTGAAACTTGTACCATTTTACCGTTTCGTTTTATAGGTTTGAGCCGATTACTTTTATTATTGTTTTATAAGGAATTTTACATACTATCCATTGTCAATCAGTTTTCGTTTGAGAAAGTTTCATGGCTTCTGCAAAATAAATGACCAATTTTCAATTAACCTAACCAAACTTCTCAAAGACAAAAACAATCGATATAAAAGTTTATTTTTGATTTAATTAGGTATAACAATTTGTTCAATTATTAAAAGTCCAAAGTTAGCTTAATTTATTTGAATACTTGGGTTACGTAAAATGAAATAAAATAATAAAAGACAGTTTTGATTTCGCAAATTTCAAATTAATAAGAAGCTATGTCTACATTATTTTGATCCCTTCATCTTCCACTTCACTTCAACTTTTAAATTCTGGTTATATGTGCATGTATTAGGTTGAACGTGTCGAATGCACTGTGCCACAGTGTACGTCAAATTGTTTTATATTTTATTATTAACAAGAAGCAGTGTTGTCATCTTTTTATAATACTGATTTTAATATAAATCTGTAAAAAATATAGCGTTTAAAAAAAGCTATTAGTAAGTACACAGAACATTTTACATTTTGAATTCTTCAAAATTATAAGTAGTAAGTACCAGGTACTTATGGCTTATTTGGTATAAAAATCTAGTACAATTAAATTTACTATTCCACATTTTCGTGGAATCATTCGGTTGGTAACACTGATGTGATGTTGAACAGAAATCTGTCGCTGTTGGAGTTACATGCACTAGCACTTTATCACAAAAAATGGCTAGTTTGAAACAAGCAATGCGCACGCTATGTATGCACTGCGATACATTCATCTAAGGAACGAAAAATGCGTTAATGTATACAGGGCTATAATCAGTGTTAGCAACTTAGCATTTTTCTTGCCTGATCTAGTAATTTTAAATAGGCATTTAGCTTGCATAATACGAATCTAACATATAGCGTTAAATCTAGCATTTATCGACACTGCAAACAGCTTTAAAATCAACATGCTGATCTAACTAAATAATAAAATAAATGTATCATAATATGATATTTAAGTGATGTCCAAACTTTGTACTTACCTACTTACTTAATTACATTAATTTTCAGTTTATGGATTATTTGTTAGTATGTAGCGTAACAATAAGTTCTTCAATATTTTTGGTATCGTGACAACAATGTCCATAATTATGACTTACTTTTTGAATTGCTAGTTTCTTTTTAATTTTGTGAAAATCTAGCATTTTTTTCTGCCAACTAGCTTATTTTCTTACTCTATTTAGCCTATTTTTATGAATGACAGTAAGTTGGTCTGGTTATCGTTCTTACAGCCGTTTTCGTATGTCTGCCGCGTCACGTCATGTAAGGGCCGCTACATATCGGCACCGCTCTCTTAGGAGACCCTAGCTTAAAGGAAAGGCGAGGAGGTGTTCTTACTACAAAATAATAAATAATAACAAAATCAATTTTTATGAATTTATTTAATGAAGCCTTACAAATACATATTATTATTTTTATCAACACAGCAATTAATTAAATTTTAAAAAATGCCATAGATTGGCTGACGCATACACACATAGAACATCCAAGGCATAAGAATTAAAAATAGACTTTTCAACATTTCAAAATAACCATTTTTTTATGATAAATTTAATAGCAATCATTCTTGGGTATAGTTATATTCAGGCTTCATATATCTGTATATTTTGTCATTAATAATAAAATAAATTATTATTAGGCACATGCTTTATTCATGTGGCAGTCGGTAATAAAAAAATGTTTGTTTGAGCACTTAATATTAAATTTGTAAAAATTACATAATAAATAATTATAATTAAAACTTTTTCAATCTTCACTTCAAATACTGTCATATTATATTCTTTAAGGATCAATTATTAATGATGTTATAATATTAGAGAATGACCATTGTAAGTCATGATTTTCCATCGTCCATCTGCCAGCAATTGGAGACACTAATTTAAAAGCTGACATTATTATCTAAAATAACTTTAAAAATCATATACCTAATTAAAATTGATCTATTTGGTATTGTTTTAATGTTTATTAAGACGGTACATCAGTGAAACTGCAAATAATTTTCAACTATAGGCGCGACGAAATTTTGGACTCGATGCCAATCGGATAGCGAACGTCGAGTTGTGAACACGTCAATTTATTTCGTGATAACGACGGGGGTGTTAATTCTTAAATCGTGTAAAGATGACTAAAAACGTTACCCATTTACTTGAAAAAGAAAACATGTCAATGAATATATTATTATTGTTACTAATAGAAGAATAAACAGAACATTAAATGGACGCATGTTGGATTTATATGACAAATTATATTTCGTTAGGCACGCGTCATTTGCACAATCCGCGCATCGCCTAGCCACGATCTTTTTAGACCATGCCTTAACTGAGGTATAGCCTTAACCTTTACTATGCCTCATGATATTACTATGGCAGTATCTGACAGGCCTCAGATTTTTAACGACACAATATCGATAATTTGTGTTATTCAAACAGATGTCACTGTGCATTTAATTTTTCAGATTATGTAAATCAATCGACAGTGGCTAGTAATTTGAGTTTAAAGTTGGATGAGATAACTCGTAACACTAATTGTGTCATAGAGCGAGATAACTCGCTGAAGGATTTATAACCTGTTAAAAATAGTAAGGATTGATGTTGAAATAATATCATTTTAAATTTAATCTACAATTAAATTTTATATTATAATAATTAATATTGATATCGTGGGAAATATAGATAATAAAGTGTTTTTTTTTTATTTCTTCAAAAAGAAAGTTTTACCAATTTCCAGGTGTAAGTATAATTGAGAAAATAATGATTTCAAAGTGTGCAACACCGGAAATCCATTTTTTTTCTAGGTATATAGAAATACCACTAAATAGTGAAGCCTATTTCAAGTATCAACAATGCTACCTATTATGTTCATTATTTCAAAATTCGATGACTCGTCCTACGACCGTGTCAATAGCATCTTTAAAGTTACCTCGATTTTAACCGATTTATGCTCCGGACTCGACAAAGAGTTGTAAAATAATATCATCAATCACGAAAATGTCATTTCATCTATATAGACATAACGTAATCCAATTATCTTATAATTATAGTCAGTGGCGACTGGTGGTTAAATTTTTATTTTAGTAGATTGACTGATTGATGAAAAAATAATTTCATTTTAAGTAAAAGATCTATTCGGTATTCGTTTTTATGGTTCAAGTCTGTGATTCGCAAAATAAATAATTAGGTTGAGTAATAAAATGTAATAATTTGTCGTTTAAATTACGTAATTCATTGTAATGTATAGCGGCATTGCGTAGTAGGTAAAGGTAAGCTGTGATGAAATTCGGAATCCTGGGCCCAGCTTAAAATTATTATTAATTATTTCCTATATGAGCACTTTCATGATGACATTGCAAGTCCCGCAAGTGAATGGAATCGCCTTGCTATTACTTTAATCATCTCACATGCCATGCATTGTGATAAGTGACCAATGCCTAATGAATAACAAAAACACACAAAGAGTTATGCTTTAGAAAATCATTGGGAGTGCAGTGCACTTGTATGATGTTAGAGCAGCCGCCACTGGTAGTAATATGATTATAATTGATGTTATTAAAATACCAATTGTATTTTGCTATCGTGTTAAGACTCTTAAAGTCTAATGAGTTGTTGTTTTACTTGAAGTTAAAGGTCTAATCATTATTAATTTGTGACAAAACACTAATTTTGTCATCTGATTTAGTACTTACTGTAATTTGTTTTGTTTTTTTACATAATCATACTTTATTAATTTGAAGTGAAGATGTTCTTGTATTACATGGCTTTTTAAGATTTTTAATACAAATTTTAAAAAGCATAAAAATATTTCTTAAAAACAATAATTATTAATATATACAAAATATGAAATTAATACCGTAAGTATACTGTAAGTCCTTGATGGAAGCCTATAATAATAAAATAAATAAACAAGTACTTATATTATACAAGTTATATGAAAAGGGGGGCAATATGGTTCCGGGCCTCAGATTTTTGGATCACATTGTATTTCTAAAATCAATAATATAGTCTTGGTGATTGCAATTATCCATGTCTGTGATTATAGAAGAAGAAAAAAGATCATTTTTTCATCAATTTGTTTGCTGCTGGCTTCTTGTGAGGTATAAACCGACCAGTAGGTACCTTGTTTTATTTAGACATGAATTTTATGTCAGTACTGTACAACCCAAAGAGGTTAGACTGTCTTTAATATACGGCCATATATTTTCCATACAACATTTCACGGTGAAGTGTGATACGGCGAACTGCATACGTACAAATTTCCGTACACGCTTTAGCTTGCCGAGTGAGTTAACCAAAAGCTGCAGACTCAAGTGAGTGGATCTACTGCAGATTCAGTTGTTTCGAGATTTATTGTATTTTCAATGAAATTTGTCACATTCTTAAATATCGTCAAAAATAATTAAATTATACAATTACTTAGTATTATAGATATTATTTCATCTCACAAATGTTCACCCTGACCATCCTTGACTGGTTTTACATTAGAATTAATTCATGGATATTAAACATACAAGTGAGAGCTAGTTGTGCAGGGCTTAGATTTATGCCGCGTTCCTGCATGAAGCATGTAAAAAACCACGGCTAAAACTTCTTGAGAGAAGCGAAGATTCCTTATAAAGTGATTTTTTTAATTTCAAAAAATACCAGTAGTGAAAACTCAATAGCAAACGATTATTCACAGTGACATCTATCTATTTAAAATGAACCAATAAATTATTCCAGCTTTCTCGATGAGTTAGTATAAATAGTCCATAGATGCCAGTGTTGACGTGATAGTGGTTATAAACAATAATTATCCATATCTCGATAAAAAAAGAAAAGTAGAATAAAAATCTACCGACAGCGGTTTTACCTTTCTGCTTAGTGTAGTTTAGTTTGAATATGTATATCTTACACATTTTTATACTACTCATGGTAGCCGAGTTAGTAGAGTGGCCATCTTTGAAGGCGTGGGTTTTGATTCAGAGGCTATCCAAATGAAGAGTATGTTGTTTTTTTTATGTTTATCCGTAAAATACTGAATGTTTAACAAAATTTAATTTCAAGAGTCGTAAATATGACTGTTGTAACATTTTTTTACGGTTACTCATTGCCTACCCCCCTCCAACAGCCACTGCTAAGTAGAAATGCTTGATGAATTAATAATTATACCTGTCTCTTTATTTTATTATGTTTAAATAATATAGTATTAAATAGTTATTATCTAATAATAATGTAAAGGTAAAATTGTTTTCTATTCGAGCTCGGCGAGGACTGAATCCAAGTCTTCTTGGAGACTGACAGACATTTCTTTCTGGTTCGACACGTCGTCCTTCAGCCTATCCACGTTGGCGATGATGAGATAGTTGCCCTTCTTGAGCGCTGAGAGCGATGTCTCGTGTTTTTTCACACGTACCGTCAGGTTTTCTTTTTTCTTCTCGACAGGCGCATCCTGGAAGCATATATAAATAAAGTGTACATTTTCATATATATTGTATAGATATACTTATATAACCTGTGCAGTGATGTTCCAGTTTTGAAATACATTATTTCAACTTAATATTCGATGACGGAAGATTTATAAAACAAATGGATGTAGCATTTCGAGGGCTTAGTGTAAAACAACACTATCTACAAAAGTGCAACTTTACAGGAGAGCCAAAAATCGTTATTTTAGATTCTTGTAACTCAACAAGGGAAATGTTTATTTAAAACCTAATGTTAATATTTAATAATTTATTGTGTATTGTACGTTTATCTTGCTTATGATGATGTTAAAATTTATAGGGATAGTTTTAAAAAAATATGAAAACAAGGGTAACTTATGTAGTTAGCATTAAACTTTACTGACGATTTAATAAGAAATTAAAAAAGATTGACATAACGTTGTTTGACTATCATGTAGCCGTAAATGTAAAATAACGTTATCTCAAAAAAAAAAAAAAACACTTTTTTGTAGATAACGTTGTCTGACTTTAAGCACTCGATTTGTTCCTATGTCCCTGAAGTGGGCAAGCTAAATTTTATTGACTAATTTATAAATTAGTTATTAAGTACTATTATATAGGTACGATAGGAATACTATTCTGAGATATAATAGTGACATTTCTCATTAGCTAATTTCATTAAATTCTTAACACGTTACCTAGTTCCATTGTCTACAAGCAATGCCATTTTATTGTGCTTACTCACTGAACGTATATTATGTATAGGTAGGGTTTTGAATAATTGTTTGTACCTATACCTGATCCTTTACTTAATTAATAAGGTTTTTACCTCCTTTTATTGTATTAAAGATATGAATGATAATTAACTGTGTGAGTGTGTGTGTGAGTGCGGACAGTGCTTGAAGATGCCAAAAGGCGAAATCCGGGTCACAAAAATTTACTCAAATGGAATAGTACAAAACTCAAATCAATTAGAATTTATTGCTATTAGTTGCTTACAGATGAATTGGTAAATTGATAGTTGGTGCTCCCTATTATATCACTATGTTAAAACCAAATTTAAGTTCAATAGTTGCTTTTAAAGATAGACAACTATAACATGAGGTGCGGCGGTTTGAAGAACTAATAGTTGGCTATATACTGGCAATACTCATGTTGCGACACTAGCACCGAGTTTATGCCTCCAGTTATAATAGTTGTCGTTCGATACCTGATGTTAGTGTTTTGTTAAAAATATATCCATCTCATCTTACCTCAGCCTCACTCTCACTCTCTGTCTCGCTCTCTGATTCTTCTTCTGATTCAGATTCCTCAGTCTCCTCTTCCTCTACCTCCTCTTCGTCTTCTTCCTCCTTCTTTTCTTCCTTCTCTTCGTCGTCGTCTTCCTCGTCGGAATTATCTTCATCTTCTGTCTCTTTCATGAGCTTAGCCATCTTGTCCACCTCCTTCTTGAGCGCCCTGTATTTTTTACGTTCAGCCCTGAGGAAAATACAAATAGATTTGTTTTAAAATATTTCCATATCAAAATAGGTATTACATTATTATATTGGTCATGGCAGAATTTCTTTGTCCTTAAATATGTTTGTTTAAAATGTTATGTTATAGTGAAATATTTATGATAACTATTGTGAGGCAAGTATCACAATGGTAGAAAACAGTGCCTAAGTATTAATTAACACCCACGGTGGCCGCGCGGCTTAAGTGTTGGACTATCACGCCGTGGGTCCCAGGTTCGAATCCTGGGTCTGGCAAGTACACATATTATTTTTCAATTTGTGTCTGTCAGGGTATGGACCTAATAGGTTGAGCAAGTGGCTGACATCCATTTCTCGTAAAAAACAAAAATCTGTTAATACAAACCTCTACTCTGTGGAGGCCCATATGATCCTATTAGGATCGGACATGGTAACACCATCTGTAAATTGCAGTCTTATTTCAATGAATATAAATAAGTATGAGTGACAAAGTTTAGGGTACACTATCTATGGCGAATCTTAACAGCCTACCTCCACCCTTCGCCACTGGCAGGTAGATATGTTGTGCCTGTGTTAGTCTGTCACTGATATAATGTAAAATAAAATTTATTTTTTATTAATGTAGGCTCTAAAAGTCTAAATAAATTCGTAGGAAGGAGTCTTTGCCACTGATTTATTGGGTTCAATTAATAAATAAATCAAATAGAATATTATGATTAATAAATGGTAATAATTTGAACGAAATATGCAATCGAAAATCTTCATTTATTGCAAACAGGTTACCGCATTGGTTTCAATCAATAACTAGAGTACTAACATCGTAATAGGCAATTCAATCCCACGACCTGGATTTAAAAGTATATGTTAAGAGTAAAATATGTGTATAATTTAATAATTTGGAAAATATACTCACTTAAGTGCATATTGTTGATTTTTGAGTTGTACTTTGTATGCGATCCTCTCCTTTCTTGCCATGTCTTTCTTGACTTTGATATTTTTGATTTTGTTTGTGAGCATCTTCAGTTCTCGAAGCGCTCGCCTCTTAAGTTTTTCTTCATCGTCCTCCTGTTACAAATTAAATTTATCAAACACACAACATCATTATTGATAATAACCTGTAGATTTACTGCTGACAGTACGTATTATCACGGCCATAACAAGAAAATACATTGTGTAAACAATATGTATTATCGTGCAAGTTGCAAGATTGTATGCATGGCTCAAAAAAGTTCAGAAGCTTCTGAATTTTCAGACGATAATTGGAACTTGCATGACGTATGGTGATAGTGGTGAACCTGCCGGAAAAATTGCGAACTACACCGTGCAGAGCATTTTTGACATTTACCAATTTGCAGTAAAATACCCCTATACAATGACAACATTGCGTCTCGCTTATGCTTGAAGAATGAGATTGGCGAGACAGTCAGCTCTATTACGTGTAAACTGTTATTATCGCGATAGTTTAATTTACACACTATTGGTGCCAGTAACTCCATTCACGTGTACAGGTACTATAATTCATAATTATTATAAAGGTGACCTTTGATTTACTGTGGTAAACTTATTATATTTATACAGATAATTCATTTTTTGTCACCGTGATTACAACCGTAAATAAACATTTAACACGTTCAGTGACATTGGTTGGGTTTACAGTGCTTAAAACAATGTTTGTAATTGTTTGGAAAATCAAGGTTTCAAATTTCTTCTTTGGCTTTGTCCGCCTCTTAGCTAGAGCATATGGACACCAGACTCCCTAGTCGTCTTGCGTTATTCTAGGTCGTAGCAGCATCCAGTAGTTCTGGTGTATACACTCTATAGATAGTATTTAGCGGCCTTCCAGGATGCCGAAATCCAGTTGGTTTGAAGAGCAGGAAAGCCAGGTTAAAGTTTTCTTCTGGCATCCACAGCACGTGGCCGTGCCAGGTCCGACTTCGCCTCTTCACTCTCAGTGAGATGAGTGGCTGCTTGGTTCACTCTCTAATTTCCTCGTTACTCCTAAAGTCAAACCCATTATCTGTCGCTAACGTCTGTTTGTGATGTGTATGTATGTTTTTTAACAATGAATATAAAAGTATGTATAATATCAATGGACCCATCGAATTGTGTAGTTCTGAATATTTTCACTGTTGTTTTGGATTAACCAGGAAATCGATTATCCAAGAAATAAATCTTTTTATCCACCCCAGAAAATTGATAGTCAACTGCATTATATTTATGTTAACCTGACATACTGATTCAATAAGCAAAGAAACAACCTTCATCTTTGATGATGTCTTGATGGGCAAATCTGTGATAACTGTCTAAGAAATCGGGAGGATCAGTTGTTTGTTTTTTACCCAGAGTGTAAAACTAAGTTGTCATCGGTGTTGGCAATTGGGATGGCGATAGCTATGTTCCACTAAATTTCTTCAATGTAATGCATGTGAAGTAAGGTGGACGCTGTTCTATTTTTTTTTTTTAAATAGGGTCTATTTAACTCGGTAAACTCTTCACTGTTTAATATTTATCACTATCCCTTTTTTTTCTTACTCACTGTATTATTTGCCTTGTATTTGTTTGACAATTCTGTTCTGAATGTATTGAACTTATAATTTGTAATGTCCGCAATGTGTTAAAAAATATATTTTAATTAAAACATATAATGATTATCATAACTTTTAAAACCTTTTTATATAATTATTTTCTTACCCCTTCTTCACCGCTGGACTCAGATAATTCTTCCTCTGTGTCTGATTTCTGCATAGAGTTCTGTTTCTGCGCATGGCTCGGTCTTCTTGAGTTCGAGTTTGAATTTAGTGGTATACCCTGAATAATACAATCAAATTTATTAGTTAAAAATTATGAAAACTAATATTTAAACTGTCATTAGGTACCTATTTATACTATACTAGTAATGCATATTAAAGTTAATTGAATTAATTTTAGGAATGCAATGAACAAAGGGTCAAGATTCTTTTGTGAAATCGTGAATATAGTCCCACATTAGATACGTAATAACAATTTAAAATATATATTGTTAATTTATAGAAAAATAATGTACCCACTATGAAGTTATGCCAATTTCAATGACAAAGCCCCACGTTGGGCGCCATTTGAAATATAAAACTATCTCTCATAATTAATAACTATAGTCCTACATTAGATACGTAATAACAATTTAAAATATATGTTAATTTATAGAAAAATAATGTACCTACTATGAAGCTATGCCAATTTCAATGACAAAGCCCCACGTTGGGCGCCATTTGAAATATAAAACTATCTCTCATAATTGATAACTATAAGTACTATTTTATTGAGGATCATCCATAAATGATATTACATGATTTTCGATATTTTGTGATTTCAGTGGAATGTACTCAGGAAATATTTTATTCTAAATGGTTTATATTTTGTTGGTTATGTCACATCACGTGTTCCATCCCTATCGGATTCGTCACAAATCATCAAATTATAGTAGACCTCCCATTATGGCATGACGTCATATTATATGTATGAGCCCTATATACTAATATGTGTAGGGCAGTGGGGAATGGTCAAGGTAGGCTGTTAAGATCTGCCATAAATGGTGCACGCTAAACATTGTCAGTCATATTACGTATTTGTTTTCATTGAAATAAGACTTTAATTTACAGATGGTGTTGGTTATTTTTTAAAATTCAATTAAACCCTGCGAAACCGAACCATAATAGATAATAGTCAAATAATACTCGTCTATCTATAAAATATCTAAAATTATGAAATTAAATCACATATAACTTTGAATATTTTATAGATAGAATAATATTTTTTATCTACTATAGTAAAAATCAACCAACAATATGTGTAATATGTATTATTAATCAGACGAAAACAAATAAGTGTGAATGAAAAAATGTGCACAATTTTGTCGTATCGCCCAAAATATACCAAAACTATTATAGTTTGGTTTAGGCGGTGTTTAATTGATTTTTAAAAACTAACCGATACCATCTGTAAATTGTAGTCTTGGTTCAATAAAAACAAATACGTATGATTAACAAAGTTTAATGTACACTATTTATGACGGATTTTAACAGCCTACCTCTTACCTTTGTTATGGTGTAGGGTCATTTGGGACATATCCAAGGGAATGTAAAATAACGTAAACAATGAACATGGGTGTCATAACCAATATTTTGTGAAGGGATTTGATATAATACAACATTGACATTCAGCTATAAAAAATGGTGACCATGACTGAATGATTATTAATTATATTAGAATGACACGAGCTGTTAATATAATTACTTTGTTAGGAGTTAAATGATTGATGAGTTTCCGCGTGGCACGTCTTTTGATGGCGATGATGAAAGAACTCAGATGCAGGGCCCGGGCTCCGCCTCGGAAACTCTGACCTGGTTTTCCATTTGCTTTTCAAAGTCGCGGTGCCTGAGGAGGAAGTAAGACTTGGGTTCGTCGTCGTCTTCCTCGTTGCCTTCGAATATGCCCTGGAATTTGGTGTTAAGTTCAAACAAGCGTTATTGCGTTAGCCAGCATCACGGTAGAAAGCAAAATTAAATTGTTCACAGCAAGAACAGCTGTGAATGTTACCATCCGATTACATGTAGAATGTTAAAAGTAACATTGAAAATCGATTAAGCACTTAGAGCCCTATGCATAGTAGTAGGTACGTACTTAATTATGGGTTATGCACTAGTCAGCAGATTTTCGGTTAAAAAATAACCAAAAACTGACGCATAACGATAAGCTGATGGCGCCGCATGCAGAGAAATACTGTAAAGCTCAAATTACATCGGCAAACTCTCACCGATTGTATTCCCTGGACGATCGGGGAATTGTCGATTGCCCCGATCGTGGAATGTCATTTTGGATCGTTCCCTAGAGTCGTGGTGATTTTTGCATTGCAAAATTCAATGATGATCGGTGACAGTTGTGTCGATTGAACTATTACCGATCTTTGATTGAGTTGTCAGCAAAAAATATGAATTACCCTATTTTGGCCACGTCTCCGTGAACGAACCAAATTGACATTTATTTTCATGATCGGGGCAGACGGTCAGCGTGAGAAAATCCCAGTGTATAAAGAGTTGCATCCGTCATATAATTAGGTATTATATTATATAGAAATCAAAAAAATATAGTTTTGAATGGTGTTCATTTGTTCACGACAAAGCAAAAAAAAAAAATAGTACCGATTATCTACGCAAACACGAAAGATTAGCAGTATTAATAATACGTATTGTTACATTATTCAAACGATTGATTTGTAGTTGGTCTGTAGAGATTTTAATTTATAGATATTGGTTAAAGTAATTTCTACGCATGAAAAGCCGAATTCAATTATTATAAAGCAGTTAAAAACCGTTTCGTTAGAGTTTCTCAGATAAGCATTAAATTGGGAAACCTCTCCCCACTTCGTTGCGCCTGTCATCTTTACCTTGAGAGCCTGTTCGAATTTCTTCTCCAGCTCCGCGTTTCTCCTCTTGGTCTCCTCCAGCTCTGACTGCACCTCGTCCAACTCCTCGGCCGTCCTGTGGTACTTCTTCTGCAGGTCGTCAGCTACCTTCTTGGCTTCGTTCACCTCCCGCTTCAAACTGGTCACCAGTGTCTCGTCGTAGGCGTCGACTACCGATATAACAGTCTTTGCTTGCTCTTGCTTCACGTGGGCTTCTTCACTCTTCAACTCTGCTTGCAGATTAGCTATCTTGGCTTGGAGGCGTCTGTTTTCGCGTTGCTGTGCTTCCTTATTTCTGAAAATTTAATTTTTATTTTAATCTTGACTAAAAACTGGTAGTAAAGTCTTAATCCATTCCGCGGTCGATGTCCAGTGCATCGATCGCGGAATGGATTTTGTTCGATCGTACCCACAGAACAGATTAATATACTTATATAAAAATGTATAATTCATCGCAATGAAATAAGCTTTTGAAGCAGAGTACTTTTATGACGATCAGGCCATAAACCCCAAGTAACAAAACATACTGACGGCCCGCAATATTGCATGCACGTTATATTGACGTGACAAACTTTAATGCATATTATTACCATACATACTTAACTATTAAAATTAACATATTATTTGACACGTGTTTAAGTTTATGCCATACTTTTCCACACTCGATAGCTGTAGCCTGTTATAACCCACTAGGGTACATAAGCCAGTTCCCATTAGTTTTATGTTCCCTGATGACGCAATTGGCATAATATGCCAATTGTGCATTCATTTGTAATAATATAATATGATTTTAATTAGATTTTAATGAGGAAGCATTAAGTATTTTCATTTCATTAACCAGTTTACGGTTAAGTTGTTTTAAAATTAACCTTGAGATCGAGCCCGAATGATCTCGTTGTATCACTTGATTCGAATTGAATCACTCACGAGGTGCCGCGTAAGTGATAAAAAAAATATATTGTTAATCCCCGCTCAAGTGTAGTTTCTTTAACGTCGCGCAGTAGGCTCTTTGTGCAGTAGGGGAAAGGTTTGACGGTGAGTGTTTTGAGTGCCCAAAAATATCAAAACTTGTAATTTTCAGGACGAATGGGGAATGAAGTACAGTGTCCTAAGCCACATGTACCTAAAACGCATGTTCAAGTTGAAGAATGAAATGGGAGAATGTGGTGGTAGATCACTGCTAGTTTTAATACTGAGTAGTAGATCACATTATACTTGAAGTTGGACATGATTGCCTGTATATAAATTTATAATTCTTTAATCTATATTGTGCAGTTTGAAGGTTTTTTTAATGTTTCTTTATTTTTCTTAATTATTATCTATGCATGTGGTTAATAATTAATTAGTCTTCATGACGTAGGCGTTCTATGCATTTGGCCCTTAGTGCAGAAAATAGAGAAATGTACCTTAATTCAAGGGCTAAGAGTTGTTTTGTTGATTGCAAGTCATCCCTGACTTTGTCAATATCGTCCATTTCATCTTGATCGTCCTCCTCTGGTGCGGCCTAAAAAGGAATAATAAAATCATCTATTATGGTAATCAAGATATTTCGATAGAAATTAGCAGTTCCTTGGGTCAGAAAATATCCAAATACTCAATAGTCTCCTTTATATCAGAAGATATAAGTGTAGTTGGTAACA
This sequence comes from Rhyacophila brunnea, assembly GCF_057557595.1. Taxonomy (NCBI): domain Eukaryota; kingdom Metazoa; phylum Arthropoda; class Insecta; order Trichoptera; family Rhyacophilidae; genus Rhyacophila; species Rhyacophila brunnea. Next base: position 11,081,065 of record NW_028232893.1, on the reverse strand, counting down.
TTGTAACGAGATGTTTGTACAAAGTAGAAAAAGGGGTAGCATCCCAAGAGTTTGAAAGACAAAATTTCGAATGTCGACGTGATGTTGAGGATGAAAAGGCCAAAGAAATAACCAAAGAATTAAAAACTAGAAGGGTGGCATACTTTGGTCACATCATGCGACATTCCGAGAGATATGCATTTATGAATCCTATCATTCAAGGAAAAATTAAGAGCCTGTTAAAAGAAGAACGTCTGGGCTCAAGAATCTCAGAGAGTGGTTGTTTCATCCGTATTTGGAGAAGTGACAGACAGGAAAAAGATAATTCGGTCAAATTCGGGTATGCTCGTGCAGGCGTATCTATGGATTTTCCACTCGAACCTCGAAATTTTGTATCGAAACGTCAAACAAGAATTGAACATATCAACATAACTTAAAATTGTATGAGTCATGTCATTGCAATATGTATTTAAAAAAAATGTAAAACTATAAATTGAGGCAACGGTTCTCACTCGTGACGTAGATTATTTTTCAAAATAGTCGCATTTCGCATTTCAATTTTCAGTATGTAATTGAGGTACTCTATCTCGCTCTAAAACTTAACACGGCCAAGAGAGGGGGTGTCAGAAGGATGCGATCAAGATTCAGTTTGGGTTGTAAACTTGATTGACTACACTGCAGGTAACATAAAACTATTCGAGTATTGTATTATGTTTTTGGGCTGTCATCGTGTATTTTTCCTACTTATTTCATCGACGTTTCGGGCTCTTGCTGAGGTCTCTCTCTATTGCCAAGCACTATTTGAGTATGTTTATGAATATTTCTCCACAAACCTCTGCAAGGGCACCACCCTCAACGCCAGCCGCCAAATTGGCATGCGACTGCGACTTTTGTATCTGCTCTTCGATGGTCATTTGTCTCCTGAACTTCCTCAGTCCATCCAGATTAGGTTTACTCCTATCGTTGGTCTTCACTGACTTCAGCTTGACACCAGTGCTAATTTCCTTGAGCAGGGCATTCACCGAGTTGTTGCCCTTTTCTGACTCGTACACGTACGAGTCCTTAGCTTTTACCATCTGTGCCTTTGTGACGATGGGGTTTGATCTGAAACAATCAATAGTTATGTAATTAAATCCCTTATAAAATAACATGACCACCATAGTAGGGGGAATATTGTTATGCGATAGCGAATGGTGGTTTTGGTTTGATTGTAAACGACTGGGACGATTCGGCGCCGCTGACTGGACGCCGGATAACTGGACAACGGACATCCGGGCGCGGCTACACATATATTAAATGTGTGAAGAAATTCACGTACGTTACAACAAGCAAGTTTAATATAAAGTATCAAAGATTGCGCAACGTGTTTTAGCAAACTTTTGATTGGTACGATATATTACACAACCCTTTAATATGATGACTAAACGTAAAATAGTACAATAGTGATAACATTATCGTATCAACAATATTGCACAATTTTATCAATCGTTTAGTCGATATATTTAAATTGTGTACAATATATTATATACCAATAGAAAGTTATTTGCAAAAAAAATGTTCCATAATGTTTTTACAGTTCGGTGCTGATTGGATTGTGAAAACACACCATCGAAATGTGTCATCAATCATATTATAAGTAGTGAGTGTCAAGGATGGGGACAGTTCCAATAATCGAAAAATAAACGAAAAAAGCACGGCTTGACTTCTCGGAATTTGGAAGTAAAATGTTTGTTACAAACCTTATATTAATTTTTACATTTACATTCAATTTTTTATCAATTTTTTTTCGACTATGTCCGATCCTAATAAGATTATAATATGGGCCTCAACAAGGTGGAGGTTTGTATTAACAAATTTTGTTTTTACGAGAAATATATGTCAGCCACTTGCTCAACCTATTAAGTTCATACACATCATACTCATACACAGATTGAAAAACAATATGTGTATTTACCAGACCCAGGATTCGAACCTGGGACCCATGACGCTAAAGACCGACGCTTAAGGCGCGCTGCCATCGTGGGTGATAGAATCAATAGATGCTTTGTAATAGACTTGCTTATACAAATCGCAACATACATATTATTATATTTATTCGCGCATTCAATTAATATGTGCGGCGCCCAGTTGTCCGTCATCCAGTTGTCCTGGCGTCCAGTTGGCGGTATCGAGTCGCCCTAGACCTGAATGTGAAGATGAAACACACATGTGATTTTTTCACTTGTATATTTCGATCTTGGGTGTGATTTTTTTGTGATGTTCTCCCCTTTTCTTACCACCTATTGGTGTCTTGTGTGAGGTAGTCTTAAAAAAATGTCTGTTAAGATACCTTCACATTGTGGGGTCCACTTGCTTCTGCCGCGGTGAGGAAATAAAGCATTAGCTCTGGACTGTGGTGCGCAGGAGATAGTTGCTGTTTTTTCGGCCACGTCGGTATAATGGGAAACGGACATCATGACACTCAAAACACAAGCACAAAGAAAACCTGGAAGTGTCTTGAAGCGCTGGGTCGGTGCTCTGCGGCTGGCTGGCGAGACCCTGGCGTCTTCGACGTGGAGACACGCTACAAATCGGTTTACTCCTGATCGAGGCCACGAGGGTTGACAGCGACGCAGAGGGGAAGAGAAGATATAATGTAAATTTTGAAGAGTCCACATGTTCATATTACACTGTTCCTAATTTGTAATTACCCATCTGTAGCAAATTGAAATGCAAAGCCTCTGTCCATATGAATTATTGTTCTTCTAATATGTAATTCTAAATAAAAAAAATCCAACTTTCTTCAAGGTGATAACGATGTTAAGTATGATAAAAATGGGAATGTCGTTAGTTTTTCTCTATGGGAAATGCAAATGCTCAGAGACCTACCTTTAGGCGTTGGTTTAGATTTTAATCCATGAAGGTATTATAAGGCTGTATAAAGGGAGTAGGTATTACCATATAATATATTTGTCTTGATTTATATATCTGTCAGTGTGCAACGCACGATAGAAAATATATGTGAATGTGTTGGAGAAAATGAGACAGGAAAAAGACGTTTTAGTGGGCTATATAAAATGAAAAAATCACGTTAGCACAAATTCTAAATTTGAAAAATAAACTAACGCAAATAAAGGAGTCAATTATTTTAATCGGGTCGTGAAATAAAACAAATGATAGGATACTCTCATAATACTTTAACAGATGTTTTTTTAAGTCTGAATACGATTTTAATCAAAATAATTTCTATTGCAGTACTAGGCCACATACAAAAATGTTGACAGTTGGCACTGCACCATGGTATTTTTTGTTTAGTATTGTAATAAAATCCAAGTAAAGTGAGATAGGTAGCATTGTTTCACTCCACTCATATTGACGTATTTTTATCAATAAATCGAAATATCATGATATACCGACAGTCGGTGGCGATGACTCGATACTAAGCGACTATTTTTGTTTGCGAAAGAAAAGGGGAAATATATCTGAAAAATAGCAAAAATAATTATTATGCACATATGCAGCAGTAGATAATGTAGTTAAATCACTGCGTGAGAAATCAGCGAGTCTTTAGAAAAATAGTATTAAATTATTGGTCTGTAATCGTAATTAGTGTTTGTATGAAGATTTCTAGCGCTGCTGTTTGAAGAAATAAAGACGATTCATAAACAAAATATTTAAAACACATTACAAAATTTCGGGTTACTTAAGTCGATTATGCCAGAACAAATTGCCGTGTGGCATTACAATCTACTACTTACGAATAGGTATATTAATAACTGTCAAAGTGCGTGTTGTTCTTTATTATCGTTTGTTATAATAATCTTTTATCTCTGTCCCTCCGACAACGAAAGTCTCTTAAAACGTCGCCACTAGAGATGGGAAAACTGGTCGATTTTGAAGACGTAGTATACTTACTACCAGTAAGTATAATACTAAGTCTTCAAAAATACTTAGTATAGAAACTTGTTCCAAAATACTTACTAGTATTTGGAATACTATATAGAGCGTTTGACGTGCGTAAAAGTTTCATACTCAACTGAAACTAAAACCAACTCCATATTAGTATTTGAAATACGTATCGTTTCAGGGAACTCAGACTGTGTATCGGCTTCAATAGAATCGCTAAAAATACGCTGAGCTCCGCTTGTCGAAAAGTCCCATTTATTATAAAATTTTAAACACATTTAAAATTTATGAGTTGTTTTTCTGTTAGGTTACAATATTCTTATTAGCAAAAATGAATAACAGTGTTTTTTTTTTAAATTTTAAGCATGTTTTGAGCGGTCATATAACAAGCCTAAGCCTGTGCGTCACCTCACCACTGTGCTATGACACAAAATGTATTACCTATTATTCATACATTCGAACACAATATACTAATAAATTAAAATATATCTACCTATATTCAAGTGTTATATCGTTCGAGTGTTGAAAGTCTACCAACTGGCGAGTGCACAGAACAGCGACTCGCGATGATATCATCACAAGTTTTTTGGAATAAGTTTATTCGGCCACACATACTGAGTATGGGTAGTTTCATCCGAAACTTGAGTACCTACACAAACTGGTGACAGTATTTCCAACTCACCTCTAGTCGCCACTGTCATGTGGGAACCAAACTCAATATTTATATACATTGCTATCTTAACAATAGCTTCTCCATGATTTACAGGTGGAATAATATGTGTAAATTTACCTGTCATTGCATTCAACATGCTTCAGCTTCCTCCCCGACTCCACCTCCTTCATCATGTCGGTCCAGTCTGGACGGCGACGAGGTCTGGACTTGAGCGATTCAATTTTTCTAAGTTTCTCCTGTGACGTTGGTTCTTTTTTGAATTCTGGAGGGGGCGGTATCTTGGGGGGAAGGGGCGGCGGAGGTGGCGGGGGCACCGGCTTCAGCAAGCCTGAAAAGAAAACATAATATAGGTAGTGAAACTTTCCGATGTGTAAAACATACACGAAACCACCAAACTTTCGGCTTACAGCCAAAGGACGCCACCAAATGCACAATTATTGAGGCTGTAACAAATTAATGTGAATTTACATTTAATGGCTTAACTCAAATATGTCCAAGTAAACCTTATGTTCAGATTGAGATAGATTTCAGTATATTGACGCAAAGCTAAATACATGTTACCAAGCTAATGGAGTCAATTTTGAATAATGAGAGATGAAAGCATCTTGTACTTGTCTCGCATACCTAAAGTTTTTTTTTTCCATTATTTAAATAGAACAATCACGTATAATCGCAAATAATATCACGCATGGCCCCCACATCCTGAAGGGGGCCCCCAGGCTAGTATGCTTGGCGGCCCCCCCTACCTATCGCTAAGGGTAAAGACAGTGTGACGCGCTGCAATAGCGTTATCCAAATGGTGTATTTTTAGCGATTTTTTTATATTTTCAATATGTACGAGTACATCCATTTGGATGATGGAGTTGTCAAGTACAAAGTAAAAAATTGCATCGTACAACCAAATAGTTTTAATTATTAGTATCATGTCAAAATAGGCGACTTTTTTTACTATTAGAGCAAATTTATGATTTGTGTTTATCTCACTTATCTGCTAGGCTCGCCGCGCCGGGCCCTTCCTGAGCCCGGGACCCAGGATAGAGCCCTGTCAGCCCCCCCATTGTGGGCGCCATGATATCACGTTAGTAAGTAATCAAGAGGTGTTATTTTATTGTTGAACGGTTTCTGTCGTTACTCGTCGAATTGATCTCAAATGTGGTGACACAAAAGATCGTATTAATCCATCTTTCTATAGCCCAAATCGATACTCAATTATAGACACAAAACTTTAAACTTGTATGGTAGTGCTAGTTATTGCTCATACTTCGGATGCAATAAATGGTAAACTGTAAGAAATGATGATTGTTGCATATTGAAATAAAATAATTATTGGTAATCAATAACATTATCAATGGACGACGCACTCAGTGCAGTAGCTAGCAAGTAAATTCAAACGTAACATTCGCACGTGCATAGGTAGACGTCACGCAATATCCATTATGCGATATCACGCATCGGGAATTTATAGCAATATCACCTTTATTGTAATGGCGTTAGAACAGTGTTTCTAGTACCTATCAATGTTCGTTTGAGCGAACTCGTTTGAACCGAACCATTCGGCAGACCCGACATGAAGCATCGAGAATTTATAGCAATATCACCTTTATTGTAATGGCGTTAGAACAGATTATGCCATTCGGCAGACCCGACAAAAAAGTGAGTGTCATTTTTTTTCCAGATGCTTCGTCCATTTAATGTCATTGTTAATAATGAACAAAATACGCAGAGTTTAACAGATAAGTCAGTATTGGTTGGTCGAATCCGCGTCATGTACCTACATCGGAATTTTTGTACGACGGTAGAGCATGCAAGACTTAGCTGATTTTGTTGACTTAGTTTATAATTCAAGTATGTACCTACCTAGATTTTAAAATACATAATATAATATGTTGTTGATAATTTTGATTTGACAAAAATAATATCCCAATTATGACACCAAAAACATCCATCTATAAAATGGCGTTTTATGAGTAGGGATATTAATTACAATTTCAATATATTAGTACAATTACGAAATATATTATAAGTTAAATACGCTGACCCAAAACGAAGAAGAGAAATCAGCAGTCCTTTGGAGAAAGATCTGTAAACCCACACTAGAATAATTACAAGATAAAAAGAACTTTTTATATACAATGTTTTTAAATTTTCTGTTGAATCATATAAACTTGACTTGACTAGTTTAAACGATCAAAAAAATTTGTACTTGATAGAAATAATACTGAAATGTAATTTTAACATTCATATTGATTTCCATAGTAACGCACGTATATATTAATAATTTAGTTGCTAGGACCCCAGACCCCGAGCAACCAATAATGGTGCCGAAATGACTTTTCATACAAAACAGAATTAACTGAAAATGAATTCAATTCTACTTTAAAAAAATGCAGTGGCAGCGTGTTCTGATATATTCTAAAAGTTTCAAATGTCTAGCTAGTCGGGAAGTTAGTTAAAAATTGATTGCAAGATTTTTACCGGACAAAGAACCACCGGAAAATAAGAATACGAGCTTTGTAATAAAATGAAACTTACAGAAAATATATAAACCACGAGCTGAACAACCTACTTGAACACTAAAGCATTGATGTTCAAGTACCTACCTAGGTTCAAGTCCCGAAACTGGATAATTTTTGAGATAAACGTAAGCCAGTGAGGAATACTGCCACCCCATAGTCTTTTTCACGAGACACCCAAGAGTGCCCGCGAATTTTAATATTTTGGTAGTACCACCTGATTAATTTGCGATATTGTAGGCATGGCGAGACAATATTAATTAATATTCCCCGCAATTTAAATTCAGTTAATACGACGTACAACATGTCATGAAGACGATGCGTAGGTACATTTATTTGTTCGGGCTATTATGTGCCATCTTAGATCATGTAATTAGGTACGTAAGTTCTACAATAACATCAGCTTGTGTTTTTAAACCGACATTTTAATAAATAAAATTAAACACAAGAAAACCCAACAGTCCCGATTGTTATCATAATATTATTATAAACCATCATGTGTGAATGACATCTCATTGACCAAGTTGACAGTTTGAACCTTCAAAACCGTACGCCTATCCCAACAAAACATTTCTAATGTCATTATTACGTCAGAACCAATGAACGCTTTTTGCATTTTTCCACTGCAAAATCGACATATAACTCAAATCCTCGATGAAAATTTTATTAATTATTATTTATTGCATTGAAGATAATTTATTACTACCTCTAAACATGTTTCCTTCTTCTTCCATTATGTGCACTTTAAACACTAAACTTGCACTTCTTACTATATTTAAATGGATTTTTGATCACTTTTTTTAGTTCACTATTTACCACTTTCACTAATTCATTATCAACTGAATTTACTCATTGCTCTTCTGCTTGTCAAAAAATATCCACAATTCACGAGTCGCATCGATTCTGCTTTATTGACAGCAGTGTTATGTAGTATTGTGTATTTATTATTGACACAGTCCTGTAGGTGTGTTTTGAAAGCTTAAAGCTTGTAGTCGCGCGGGGTTTATTTTGGTACTGCCGAAACGTTCTTTATTGCAAACTGACAATAGAGAGGTATTGAACACGGGGGGCGGTTCATAGAAAGCTCTGAGAATTTTAACGAGAGATTCTAATAAAACTGTGAGTAGCACAGCACTATTTTAATATGAAAAGCTTCCATCAGTTTATTTTCCAATATTTCTATTAAGAAGATTGCCTTGTCGGCCACCATAATGGCGAAGGCAGTGACTTCCCTAGACAAAATCCTGCCCTTAGACAGACGTCTTGCGTCTTGAGAATGCTGTTTCATTTAATGTTTAATCTCAAATTGTTTGCAACTTTGTTAAGGCTATACCTCAGCTAAGGCATGGTCTAAAAAGATCATGACTATGCGATGCTCGGATTGCGGGTCGCGGGTGCAAATGACGCAAGCCGAACGAAATATAGTTTGTCATAAAAGTTCAACATGCGTCCTTTTTATATTATGTTTATTATTATATTCGTAATAATAATAGTATATTCATTGACATGTTTTCTTTTTCAAGTACATGCGGAACGTTTTTTAGTCATCTGTACACGATTTAAGAATGTATTCATCCGACTTCATCACAAAAGAAATTGACGTGCGAACAGGTCGACTATCCTCTCCGAATGGCAACGCGGCCAAAATTTCGTTCCACATAGTGTTGAAAATTATTTGCCGTTTCACTTATGTACGCTCTTAACTACCTGCCACCTAATTTGTTATTTATTTTCAGTCATGTGCGTGCAGGCGTATCTATGGCATGTGTACCAAATATATTTAAAAAAAAAAAAAGACGTGCAAATCGTCTAATGAGGATTATATCATTTCCATGAAACATACTTTCAAACAGTGGTGTTTTGGGTATCTATGTGTAGATCTAATCTATGGCGCTTAGAGGTTTAGCGGTCTCCTTGTGAAAAATTTGCCCGTGCGATAATTAATCGCCATTGGGTGTAATTCACAATAGGTTTCTTTTATTGTGTTAACTGTCGATTCGTGGTGGAAATGCATTATATTATTGATTTAATTTAATAAACACATTTTTTTAGTACTTATTCCACTTTTAATAAATAAATCTGGACCGGTTCGTTCGCCTCAGAGGGACATTTTTAACTGAATATTTTTTTTATAAAACAGGTATTTATCAAAACAAATTCAAAAGGCGACAAATTGAATTATCCGTCCAATAATACTTTGTCAATATCAATTAAATTAAAATGAATGAAATTGGATACCTATTAATATTTCATTCTAAGTAGGTACATCATTAAGGACATTAAACAAAATATTTTAAATTATTAACATATAACAAAATATGAAGCAATAAGCATAAGAACATTTCAATTACAATAGGTTGTCAGAATTTTTTATGCATACTTTCATGAATGTTTTAACTGTGATGTCGACACTTTCTCACGAAGCGACCGCATCGTCTGCTTCATGGAAAACCGCTACTGCTCTCAAAAGTAGTAATATTCGTATTCGCTCCTATATTTGGCGCACTTAATAATGTATCTTACTAATCAATGTATGACCTGCCTACATCCACGGGATGTCACTAGGCAAAGGTCTCTATTTCCTATGATTCAGGAACATGTTATCCACTCTCCCTAAGTCATATTTAGTCACGTATAGAGTTGGGTTTCGGGAATTCTCGAGAAACTTTCGAGATTCTCCATCTCGAATCTCGAGAATTGAAACTTTTAACATTTCGGGAGATCCCAGATCTTTTATCGGGATTCGGGATTTCTTTATTATCAAATATTAATTAAAAAAAAACGATTTTTCCATATGAAAAAACTGGACAGAAAATACAAAACGTTCAAAGAGTGATCGGGGCATTTAACACAATTAAGCCAAAATCGACTAAAAATCAGCGCATTTTTTCAACATCAGGGAATTTTGTATCTCAAAAGCGTACGTAATTGTTTGAAATTCTATTTTAATAATAATGTTTTGAATTATTTTAATTTTCCTACTTTTAGTTTGTTTGTCTTCTTACGTTTGTTTTTTTAGGATTTTTACAGGTCTTTTTTAATTTTCTCGATATCACGAGAATTCCCGAGAATTCTTTTCTGGATATCCCGAATCTCGAGATGGAGATTTTCTTGGGAAATACCCAACTCTAGTCACGTATATGTTTTAGCCACTCGAAATCTCGTGTTCCAAATCCGAAATATCTTTAATCACCTAAAACGCTTTCTTGCTGGACTCTCCTTATTACTATATATTACTTAACACCAATGTTTATTTTGTCATCAACTATTATTGATCATCTCTTTTTAACTTCAAGTATGCAAATTTTACCGCCAATACGGTATCTACTCCAAAAGTTGCGTTTCTTCCTTCATTTTCTGCCATCTTAAAATGTGCCACCTTGAAGCAACTTGTATGGCTTAATTAAGGGAAATAAATAATAATAAATTAAGGGAAATTTTATTTATTTATTTATTTTATTATTTCCGAGGAACTCCGGTTAGGAATCGCTGATCTATTATCATAAATCATCGCATTCGATTCTTCATACATTTGGCCTATGAAAAATTCAGTGTACAGATAATACAAATTAAAATGATGGCCTAGATATCAAATTGTTTCTAAATTATTTATTCAGGCACTGTGGGTCTTTGGTCCTTTGCGGCTAGAGTGTATGACGATTTGGCGCAACTGACATGGCGATGCCATTTGGGCACCAGGAGCGACACGATTGCCATATTGATGTCGATGAAGATTGATGAAATGCGTGAATAATAAAGGCATTGATACTACGATTTAAAACAGATTTGGATGGAGAATAAATATACTTATATCACTTCTGGACATGGGCTTCACATCGTGAAGCGGGTCCCCAGGCTAGGATCTTTGGCGGCCCCCCTACCTATCGCTAAAAATAAATGCAGTGTGACGCTCTACAGTAGCGTTTTCAAAATGGTGTACGCGGTAAAATTAATGTGTATAATTAGTGTTTTATTGTATATTTTAATACATCCATTTAAATTATGGAAATGTCGACTATTGATACAACATTAAAAATTGCATCATACAACCACATGATTTTAAATAATACTTTGTTTTTCTATTACCTGCAAATTTGTGATGTGTGTTTATCTTACTTATCTGGTCGACTCGCCGAGCCGAGCCCCTCCTGAGCCCGGGTCCCTAGACTAGAGCCCTGTCAGCCCCCCCTTGTGGGGGCCATGCTTCTGGGTCACCATTGTGAGATTTGTGTGGTGGTAATCAGTGAACTCGTGAGAGCACTTGTTTATATTATATTTAGGTATCTGATTAAATAAAGAAGTAATTTTGACTTGTGTGCGTGGTCGTGTAATGCACGTGTGTTGCGCCCGGAGTCCTGCCGCCTGCGACCGACTGAGTCATGATTGAGTTGACCGGGACGCTACAGTATCCTTGGTATCTTCATATTTCAACTCTTCTGACAATGACTGAGCATTACTTGTTTGCATTCTAACAAGCTCACAATTACGAAATCCACATTAGTTTAACTAATCAGTCCATCTTCGGATTTCACTTTGGAAATAAATTATCTCGATATTCAAATCTGATCCTCCCTCTGCTGATTTGAAGATAAAAAGCGTTACGCCGCCTCAGTCACCTCTCGGTGTATTGTTGGCTAGAGATGTCTTTCGAAAAAGACCGATGATTCACCGGACCTGTCATTCCTCGGGGCTCAATACTTCGCCACTTCCCTCCATGATCGTCACATTTGTATTATGGAATCTTGGCAGCTTGTCATATACACCGATGTCAATAATATGACAATATGCATACTAATCGTATTCTGTCACAACAGTATTATCTTCTTTATTCGTATTCCCTTAATTTATTACATGTATGGTATTCCCAAGGGCGGATTTGACGGTTACATGTAAATTGTACGTAAAACATTTCACCGTCAGCTTTCTTATCGGAAAGAGATTATCGTATACTATTAACTATACGGTCTCCAATTTTATTAGATTCAATATGAACATTAATTGAATTTTCATAGCTGATTTTGGCAAAATTCATAAATTCAATAATGAAAACCTAACCTAACCTAACCTAACAAATAATCCAGTATATTGGCTATTTTCAAAATTTGTTTGCTGATTTGGGCTTTACGGAAGATACAGTGTCTTTGACAGAGCTTATATTCCGGTGGTATACCTAGCTCAAAAAATCCTACGAATTATGCACTTGTGTATAAAAGCATGACCCTTTCCCAATGACATTAATATGGACGAAGCATCTGAAAAAAAATGACACTCACTTTTTTGTCGGGTCTGCCGAATGGCATAATCCGTTCTAACGCACTTTACAATAAAGGTGATATTGCTATAAATTCCCTATGCTTTTTATCGGGTCTCCCAAATGGTTCGGTTCGAACGGGCTCGCTCAAATGAACATTGACACTAGAAACACTGTTCTAACGCCATTACAATAAAGGTGATATTGCTATAAATTCCCGATGCGTGATATCGCATAATGTAAAATTGAGAAATTTTATCACGTGACGTCTACCTATACATGTGCGAATGTCGCTATGCGCGAATTTACTTGCTAGCTACTGTACTGAGTCCATTGTCCTTTAATAATGTCATTGCCCTTTCCATACACCATAATAATAATTGTATATTAAAAAATCAATATAGAAGACTTATAATAATAATTTTGGCACTTACTTCGAAGGCTTTCATTTTTGGTCAGTGTGTGTCCTTTCGGTATCTCGTTAGCTATTGTCTTGTCAATGTTCTCTTTCGCCTTCTCTATCAGCGGGTCCCTCCACTTCTTCCCTGTGCCATCGTCCTTGGAAGTCTGCCTGAGGAGCACCGGCGGCCTCTTAGACACCACTTCTTCTTTTGTCGTCGCCTGTTTCGACAGCGGTGGCCGTTTAGAGGGAACGTTTTCTTTTGACGCTGGTGCCTCTTCGGCTTTTTTTGTCTTTGCTGATTCTACTGACGCCTTTTTAGTGGTTGCTGTTGGTTCTACTGGATCGGCGGGTTTTTCTTTTTCTTTGATTACCACCTGGGGATAGAAACAGGCGTTAATTATACTTTTAATGAATGAATTATTCTTAATAATTTATATTTAATAACTTATGTACTTACATCAAATATAGTGTGGCGGATAGCAAATGATCAACCCATATATAATTTAAAAGACCCTTTAACTTAACCCATACATATAGTATAATACTAATACTATAGACCGAATGTACTTGATGGAATTTGAATTTAAATTCTAATGGATTTAAGTTTTGTACTATTCCATTTCAGTCGTTTTTGATGATCCGGGTTTCAGGTTGGTGAATGTACACGGTGCCTGAAGATGCCGAAAGGCGAAACACGGGTCGCCAAAAACTACTCAAATGGAATAGTACAAAATTTAAATCCATTAGAATTTAACCCGTATATAATTTAAAAGAACACAGTTCCAAAATTAACTGGACCGGCTTCGTCCGCCTCAACGTGGTCAACGCCTCAGCGAGGGACATTTTCAACTAAAATCATACACAACAATCATTTATAAGTACTAAACAATTTAAAAGGAAACAGAAACATTCACAAATACATTTAAATTGTTTATTATGCGTTTCCAACATGAATTGACAGTTAGGTATCACAATCAAAAAGAGAATGTTGCATTCGAAAATCTTATGCGTTGAATAACAAAAAATAGTTTATTAAAAAGAATATGTTATGTTATGAATGTTGCTCTTTTATGGGATTCATATTATATTTTACTAGTCATCAGCAATTCATTGGCGTGATGAGAAAAGATATGGCACCATACGATATGTATTTATACATTGAATATAATATTATCTTTTTTCACCAGTTCCTACAGATTGTTCAGGCTTTTGTCCAGAACTTATCCTAAAATCTACATATTTTACATATATTATTCATTGTTCTGTAAAAGATTTCATTTTAAAACAGTGGTGTCGGTTTTGATTTTTTTTTTTGGCCACATGATGTGACGTGATGTCATTTAATGACCAATAAAACTTAAGTTACTAAAAATTAAAAATTGCTCACTTTTTTGAGAATGGGCGTAATCACTGGTACTTCTCTTTCTGTTTCCTTGACTCCATTTTCTGGCTTTGCTGTTCTCGTGGTTCCTTGTTTTTTGAGTGATGCTGTAATCAGAAAAAAATAAGAATATTGTTATTCACGGTGACTTACAAGTTTGCCTATTTACCTACATATTTTTTGAGCACGTCTTCCATGACATATTTGGCATCACAAGATATTTTCCTTCTGTTGTCATTTGTATTAAAAAAAACTCTTTCAGTTTGTCACTTGGCCGACTATGAACCATTCATTACGGTTCAGCGTTGCCAATTCAGCGTTTTCTTGCCAGATCTACCATTTTTGTACTTGCAAAAAACGCATCTGGCTTGTCGCGTTTTTACTAGCGTTTTTTGATGCCTACAACACTTTAAATGTGTTGAGAAACGCTAGATGTTTATTTATTTCCATGTGCATCAAATTTATGACTATCGAATACTCAAGGTCGGCATCTATTTTATTGAGAAATAAAACACGAAACAATTTCATGTATTATTTAATATTTTTGTATATTATTCTGTCTACTATCTCCGCGTATATAAAATAATAATTTAACAATCATTCATATAAATATGTTCTTTAATTCTCTATGCCTGTCCTACAAGAAAGAAGCTCTCGTCTTCAAACATGAAATGAAACTTGAACGCCGTTGACACAATATAGGTATTTTGTTGTCAATTTTGAAAGATATTTCTGTTAAAATGTCTGATTTTTACACTTTTTTCGATATGCAAAAGCAAAGGTATTGACTTCGTTCTCGGTAGAATAAGTAAATTTACTTTCAATTTTCCCAAAATCTAGCGTTTTTCCTGCCAAATAGCTTGTTTTCATACCCCGTCTGGCATGTTTTTGTCAACGACAGTTGGCAACACTGTTACGGCTGTTGAAATTTGAAACATAGCAAGGGACATGTTTTTTGAAATTTTTTATTGTATTATGAAATACACAATCACTTAATACCATGTACTTCATTTTCGAGAAATTCAACTTTCAAAAACCTGGCATCTATTCCTTCCCATCAGTTTTGAAAACAATTGGATGTTGTAATATCTTATGATCAAGCCTTTGAAAGGCAACATTGAATGGCGTGCGTTATGGCAAATGATTACATAGGTACATCGTTTTGGCTAAAACGTCTGAGACTAGAATATGAGGTGTTGTAGATGTAAGATATCGTGTTGTTGGTTTTGAGATAGATCCAACATCTATTATTTGTATGCAGAAGGTTGCGTCGTGTGTGTGATGTTATATGTTCGGGGCACAATAGAAATAAGACACAGCGTTGATATTGTTTGTTTTATATTGTAATAAAACATTTTGGATTGTACACGGC
This sequence comes from Rhyacophila brunnea, assembly GCF_057557595.1. Taxonomy (NCBI): domain Eukaryota; kingdom Metazoa; phylum Arthropoda; class Insecta; order Trichoptera; family Rhyacophilidae; genus Rhyacophila; species Rhyacophila brunnea. The sequence continues at coordinate 11,065,608 of NW_028232893.1, read as the reverse complement.
ATTACAGGAAACTGTCACATTGATATTGAGAGTTGATTACGTAAGATTTACATTATGATTTTAATTGAATTGGATATTCACGGAGTCGCGCGTAAATATTTGACTGTACTGATCAAGGCCGAATATGCGACTGATTTGTTGACTGTTATTTCCGCTTAGTATTTTGTCTATGTTATACAAATGAACATGGACAATAATATTTCGGTTGTAGAGTTGGGTAAACCTCTATAGTGTCGAGGAATTCTTTCGGAGAGCCCAATATCGATATGTGATCTCCGAGGTAATCGTCAAATCTAGGGACAAGATACTTAAACAAGATGGTTAAGCCTTGATGAGGCAAAACTACCAATACTAGCTGGGAGAGACTTACACAGTGAAAAATTATGTAGAGTCATCATTAAAACAGATAACTCTTGATAAATGATGAATCAAAATTCAGCTTATCCATATACCTTTGGCATTTGCGAGTTGATCTTCGACTGCCTTTACTGGTGAAGCCTTTTCCTTATCTTCTGGCGGAGTCATTGAAGGTCTCTTCCTTAGCGTCCATGCTGGAGGCTGTTCTGGTGTCTTTGCAGCGGCTGCTGACTCTCGAACCCACGGGGGACGCCCTCCGCCGCCTGCTGTCCCGCCGGGCATTTTGCCCTACCTGCAAATAAAAACAATTCAACGGTTAATCGCATTTCTAAAAAGCACCCTTGTTGACCTAGGGCAGGGAATGGCAGAAGCGGCTCGCGAGCCACATGCGGCTCTTTCCATAGACGTTTGCGGCTCTTCAGACATAAACTCCAATTTCACCTCATCTCAAGCAGCCTTATAACTTGTGATACTTATATACTCCAGATGCAGTTAATAGATTTAAAAGGCAAGGAACTGTGGAGCAACAAATTCACAGATCTGGACAGCTGCTTGGAAGACCTCTAAAGAGAGAAATCCAATTTGATTTCACAGCACAAATGGACAGCTATTATAAAACAACTGACTAAAATATAAACAATGATATTTTGCCTGAAACATATGACGCGTTAAAAAAAACTAGCCTTTGGTATTCTCTCAATCTTTGCCTCTAAGTACATACATATAATGCGAACAAACATTGTCATCTATGAACCAAATAAAAAATAAACCTGGAAGCAGAATAACGGATGAAAATTTACAATCATATTTTCAATTCAAAATAAGTAGCTATTTGCTATATTTAAGTAAAGCTATCAAAAGCGATGGATGGAAGTCGTTCAATTTTTTTTTTAAATAAAAAATCTTGAATTTTTTGCCCCTAAAAATCCATATACATAATATGTATATTCTCTGGTACTTTTGTTATCCTGTTTCCTTAACAATTTGGCTTTTCTCACTTGATAAAATGCCGACCCCTGACATAGGGCGTAGAGCGGCTACTTTCTTTGTATCCGCGGCAAGTCCTATATTATTTTTCAATGTACATTTTAATCCAGTGCAATGATTCAATGGGTTGGGCGAATGGTTAAAAACTACGTATCCATTGTAAAAAAAATCTGTTAAAACGACCTCTACTGCTTAAAGCCACATAATATGCCCTACTCAAACATGCCAATTCACTTTTAAGAAATTTGCTTTTTTTCTTTAATTTTATATTTATTCGTAATAGAATCTTGGGTTTCCACCGCGTGCAGTTCTTCCTTCTACGTTTCGGTATCGTTGCAGAGGCCATTATCAAGAGATAGTGTAATGTAGGTGTATGAATGCAAACGTCGCTCGAAGGATGCTCAGAGTAATGTGTCAATCGTTACGACCATATTATATTTATTAGACACGCGACAAAATTCGTCTGCATATAATTTGACAGACTTGCAAAAAAGGTTGCCTTCACTGCTTGAATCATTCTTTACACCACCACGTCTTGGCGCGCCCCTGAGTTCGATTGATTTCACGCGACCTTAAAATGTCGTTGGAGAATACCCCATAAGCTTCTCAAACGGTTTTTGTAAGTGGGTCGTTCTAAAAATACGAATATATTTTATTTAAATATCCACAATGCAAGTTGTTAAAATTTTTGACAGCGATATAAATAAGATTTTTTTTTCAAGTGGTCGTGGAAGACTGTGCCAACTCGTAAATCGAAGTGTCGACCTCCAGCTACGTATGATTGAAATTTTATTTATATCAAGATAGCGTGATAATTAAGATAGTGTACATTTTTGATTTCATCGATTCTGAAGAAAGTGTCTTTTCTTGCGTCACTTCCGTATGTTATTTGCCTATGTTCTGTTTAACTTTGTCAAGGTTTTGTGTAGAATTTATTATGATTCGTAACTTGAAAAAAAATATTGCGGTATTGACTGACGGCACAACGCGAATAATTCCACGGGTGATGGTTTTGATATACCTATTTACAATTTCAAGTGTAATAAAAGCATACGCTATTTACAATTCCTTAGTTCGAAGCAGGCTTCAAAGTTGGTATATTGTTTGGGGCCCGCCTCAGTACTAGGGATTGCAATACCGAATGAATATATCAATACCGGTATTCGTCAAAACATATTATAGTAGAAAAAAGAAGTAGGTACATATAAATAAGTATAGCTATTAAAATCTATTGAAAACACTATTTTATAGCAATCTTAAGAACCTACCTACATTTATTATGTTGACTTTTATAAATATGACATGTATAGATCATAATACTTTAGAACTGCTAATTTTTACAAACACTGTGGTACACTACAGGTACAGGAAAATCTCTCTCAGATTCTACGTTTATTGGATGTACCTACTACCAACTTTGGATCAATAGTTGTGGAACAATTGGAAATATTTGCCATGGATGTTTTCGTTTTCGAAACGACAATTATATACTTAAGTATATTTGAGGGATTTATTAAAATGTTTATTCAACTTTTGTTGGTTTCAGTCAATATATTTGCGTTTGGCAGCATTAATCTTATACACTAGATTTAATATACATTATAGTAGTAAGTAATGAAAAAATAACATTAAGTTTATTTTCAAAAACATAAACGAGTATGCTTTCTTAATAAATAATTGAATACCGGTTTTGAAATACCGGTATTGCAATCCCTAATCAGTACGGCATTATGATGGAGAGGATTCAAAATATTTTTTTCTTCTGATTGACTTTCTCTTAGGTATGCTTACATACTGTAGTTTGAAAAAAGTCAGGAGAGATCTGTATTTCGCTACGTACTTTTCCCGATGTATACCCGTTGTAAATGAGTACTCTGGCACTCATACCTGTGTGTCCCTGATGACTATCTTATACATCGGGAACATCAATAATTGTTTGTTCTCCCAAGGTGCAGAACTAACCAATTTCCAATAACCGATAATACCAATTGGGCGGACAATAACTGTGTTCAACCGTATCCGGAAATTTGTACGTAAACAGTTCACCGCAGGACACTTATTCGTGCGCCGCAGTACGTGTAACATTTAATCAAATGACGAGTTCTTCGTTGAACATTTCACCGTGGATTATATTTGTACGTATGCTACAACATGTGGCGTATTTTATGAGATGTCTTTACTAGGTTAGGTTAGGTTGGGGTTAATCTAATTGGAGCAGTACTATTTGCAAACTATCGCCGCATTTTGTAAGATACATACAAATGTATTCCACGGTGAAATGTTCAACGAATAACTCGTCACTTGATAAAATATTATACGAAATCATGTTTCACGTACTGCGGCGCACGAATAAGTGTCCCACGATGAACTGCATACGTACAACTTACATGTAACCGTTCAATAGGGTCTACTTAGCTCTATCCGTATATGTATCTACTTCCATGTTCTTACAATGTTGTATTTACCATAATATCATATACTATTTTTTCATAGTGTTTATATTTATTCGTGTCATGTTGTGAATGTCTTGAATTTGAAATTTGTAATGTTATGTTATAGTAATAAAAATAATTTCCATCCCTGTCATTGTGTTAAGGTCTCTGGGTCTCATTATGCTTTCATTGTAACACTTTCGATATTTCGAGAGACGCTTGTCGTCGCATTCTGTCTTCGTTTACGTTTTTGGCACCGTACTCACAAACGCGTCATCAGACAGTGACTTTTCTACATTATCTAGACTAGACGTCGTTACGTCAGCGCTTCTCAAACTTTTAATCCCAGCTATTAATGAATCTAATGTGTATTTCTCTCACCACGTTATTACAAGTACGTAACAATTGTTTTACTTATAATAAATTGTACAAGACATAACCAAGACGTTCGCAACATTGCACGGATAGATATAAAGAAAACCAATGAAATCAATAACAGTGTTCAAAACAGAACAGATTAATAAGATAATAATATTATTACAAAGCCAATCGCGATAGACCAAGACTTTGACGCCGTATTTTGACTTTAATTATGACGGTCAGCCTATACTAGGGGTGGCCACACTTTTGTTTTCTAGGATCGACTAGTTGAAAAAATTATTTATGGCGATCGACTGATATCACTTGTAATTATATCATTCGAGAACAATAAAACCCCATTTTTTATAATTCAAATATGTATTTTGAAAACAGATATTTTATACATATAAAAAATAATGATACAGAAACATCGAATTAACGACAATAATATAGGTACTTAAGTAATATTATTGTGTCTTTTACTTCTAAAAAAATTAAGTAGGTACACATTAACTGTAATTTCGACATAGTTACACAATTTACCTGTATATCGAATATTAGAAATTTTGTAGTAGCCAAGATGCAACATTTCGCCAGGAAACATACTTAAAATAAATTCTGTACAATATGAATTATCATTTAATTACACCAATAATCATATAACATCAAATTGCATCGCACAGCCGTGTATTTTAAAATTGAAATATTCCTTGAAAAAAATAGCTCCACAGGCGACTTTTTGACTACTCGAGCAAATTTGTGGCTTGTGTTTTTCTTACTTAACTGGTCGACCCGCCACGCCGGGCTCCTCTCAGGCTAGAGCTCTGGCAGACCCCCCTTGTGGGAGCTATGCCTGCTGGTGTATAATGCAATGATAACTGATAAAAGTGGGTAGGTACTGTTGCTTCATTTTTACATAAAGTAATAAACGCAACATGATTCCCAACCATAGCAGGAACTCCATCAGTCGTTACCGATACTAGTTTATGAATAAGAAATCGAGTACGATTAATATTCGACTTAAATGCATTAAATATATCTTCTCTTTTGGATCGTTCCTCCATTGGTAAAACTCTTAATAATTCTTCTGAATCAAACATGTCTAAACCGATAGAATAAAAACGCATAGTTGTGCAATATCCGTGTAATCTACCGACTCGTCAAATTGCGAGGATAGGAATTTACATTATTTATTTTGTTTTCCTGTAGAATTTCTTCCAAGTTCTCATCACTTGTGTTCTTCGCATGAGTGTATTTCTTGATAGTGATATGTAAGAGAAGAGATAATAACTAGCGGATTTTAAGAGCTGGAACATTGAATAGTTTTGACTCGTTTGAACAAGAAATAGTACAATATTATTATTATGTCCGCGATCGACCAAAAATACCTTCGCGATCGACACACTGGCCATCCCTGGCCTATAGAATGCAAGGAATACATAACCCTGGAATGTACTCAAATATGTTGTTTAGGTGACAACCTTTAATGCATATTATGGATACAGACGTAACTATTGAAAATAACATATTATTTAACACAATTGTTTAAATTTATCCCACATTTTACGAGTACCACACTCAAGAATTATACCTTCTTATTACCACATCCAGACTATAACAACAATATCTGGTTTTAACAGTGTAACTAGAAGGGTGAATAGAAAAAAAAATATAGAAAGTAAGTATATGGAGTAGACCGAACGAGCAAAGAAGACCATATTTTCATTATTTATAAAACAACGTCCACTAAAACTCACCCTAGCGCAAGTGGAGTATATCGATATCTAAAGCAATTTGATTGAGCACATTGATAGCCCTGTCATTTTTCATTATTAATGGCAAGCTACTGTACGAAAACATCTTCTTGGCTACGCTTCCAGGCGCTGTTGTTTACTAATTGGGAGGACCTTATAATGGAACTGCGATTAAAAATGGGCGGATCATCTTAGTTCACAGTTTTAACACGTAGCCAAGAAAATGTTTTCGTACAGTAGTTCTGCAATTTACCGGAGCTCGACATTGTCAGTTTTACCCAATCTAAACAGTGATATATTGTAACGTGTTTCAACCGTATATTAAATATTCTCTAGTGCTAAAGCATCAACGTGCTTTCTCGGTTTATCATAATGACACATCTTTTTATACTTTTTGTAATGACATCCTCTTCTCAGTATTCATGCGGATATCCCTTGTACCGCGGTATAAACTTTGACGTCTGGTCGCGAAGCCAACTGAATGATTTGTTATGATACTCGTATATTATCTTTTCACACGTTTTGTATCTAATTAAACTAATAGTTTTTTCCACTTTATAATAAACCGTATCTTCAAAAATATTTCTAATGTGTGCCTACTGTTCTGGCAAATAGGTACCGTCACTTCACCCTCTTCTGTCCTCTTCATGTAGTGACGGAGAGAAGCGGTATCAGTAGTTATGGATAAACACATACACAGCATATATTATTACTTTAATACATACATTATAATTAATTACATGCAGACATTATAAATTGCAACGCTCGGAAACAAACATTTTAAGAAACACTGTCTAATATTATTACACAGTCTATGTTAAGTATATTTACGTTGAGAGAAATGCGCAGTGAATTTTCGAAGAAAATAAGTTATTTTGTTTTCTTATTTTTTTCAGATGAGGCGGGGCAACACAGTGATCAAATAATACAACTTATACGCCAAAGGTGGGTAAACCTCTATTGTAATTAATTTATTATCCTAGTGTTATAGTTAAAACTGTATTTGGTATCTAATTTGTACGAAGGAAATTTGGCTGAAACCATCAAACTGATTCAAAAATGTCAGAAAAGCATTACGTCCTAATGATTTATGTTATAAACACTATATCGAAGCGATACCTAGTCATTATTAGCATGAACGTAACAGCTCGGGGTGGCTCATGGATTCCTCCAAAACTTCTCTTCACCTGTTTCAAACCACTTACCCGTTTGGTACACCAGCGGGTCTATTTTATACAGAAGGCTGCTTTCGGTCCGCTACGGCAGCTAAATAGGGTAGAAAAGTATCGAACTATTAACACTTATTGTAACAATTACAATGATTTAGTCATATTGTTATAATAAGTACTATGTTTTAACAGCACCTCTCTTAGATGTGATAAATTTTGGGCCGAGATAGACAGTTTTGACAGTTCATACGGTTAACTTATTGTAATTGTTACAATAAGTGTTAATAATTCGATACTTTCCTACCCTATTTAGCTACCGTAGCGGACCGAAAGCAGGCTTGCGAATAGAATAGACCCGCAGGTATGCCAGCGAATTTTTAGCCTCTTTCAGCCTCCGGTTCATTGTTATTCGTATTGTGTAACGTGACCTAACCAACGCAATCTCCTAACCTTAATTGATTAAACTGCGCTGCAGTATTCGTACAAACTGTAGAGGGCAGTATTGTATATCCTCCTCTAATTGTTGCCATACCTGATTGGTTCATAAATTCGTCTTGGGGTCTATTATATACCCAAGGCGGCTATCGACGGTATTTTATCGTATTTATATATTGAGGTATTATAATTGTTACAATAATTTAACCGTCAAAACTGTCTATCTCACTCTAAAAGTTATCACAGCCAAGAGAGAGGCTGTTAAAACTTAGCAATTTTTGACAGTTTAGACGGTTAACTTATTGTAACAATTAACCGCCTCAATACATAAATATGATAAACTACCGTTGATAACCGCCGATAGCCGCTTTGTGTATAGAATATCTTCGCTGATGTATTTATAGCTTAATTACTTCGCAGAGTTATTGCACATGTTTCCGAGGCACATATGAGCACAGGCTTAATAATAATTGTCTCGTAAACTTTTTAATACAATTATTGTTGGTATATTTAAAAAAAATAAGTTGCAGTTTTCTGAGATATGCTATCATTTACATTTACTGTTTAAACTATGTAATATGTTTGATTCAATTCAGGCTTGTGACTTAACAATCTGTTATATGTTTAAAAATATCATTAATATAAATTAAGTTGTCATTATTCATTAGCAAGTAAGGATCATGCCAAAAGCAGGTGTATGACAAAGAAATCAATAATTTTTACGAGAATGGTTGACAAATTTGGCACGTGCTAAAGTATTTTCATTATGTTAGGTATGCATAATTGAATCTATTATTATATGCATGTGTTCACATTTTAAATTATTAGCAAGAATTACCAGGTGGCAGAATCACCTGAATACAATCTCACACGTCTTCTCCCTGGCTCCCTCTCTCTCATATGTCTACGACGTTTATGTGTACCTATGTTCTGTCTTACTGTTTATGGCTGTGAGCTGCTGCATCAGCCAGACTGAGTCTTTCTACTGACTTTGCCGAGTACGCCTTTGTCAACTGGAGACGCTAGGCTGATGATTCTTCTTCATCCATAATTTTTCTATTTTTTTTATTGATTGTGATGTAAGTAGGTTACAGCAGCCTATCCCTATTATAATTGCCGTTAAATCTCTTGGATAACATACTAATACATATTGATACTCTAATTACCTGATTTGTTATTACAATACTGTAAGAATCTGTCAAACTATTATGAGAGTATCATTTGTTTCCTTTCACGACCCGATTAAAAATTATAAGATTCATCCAATTTTTTTTTTTTTGAATTTAGAATACACAAATGTCACCGTGTAACGAATGATAAAAAATGTAAACATATCGTTTGCGCATTAAACTAGTGACATTTGTACATATATGAATAATTAATTGCCTGCGAAATTTGACGTCTGTCAATTTTCAACCAGAAATTAAATAAGTACATAGTTTTTAATGTCGTTTAATTGTTTTCGACAAAATAAAATTATATTGAGTATCGATTCAATACGAAACTCTAGCAGTATTTAGTATGTACGTCTTATATAATTATTATTGAAGTTATACTTATTTTGGCGCGTTTGGGAAAACAGATCAGAGTGTGACGAAGTTGCGCCCGCCGATGTAACACATAATTTATTATTATGAGTATAATCATTTCGGTCTCAAGGGTACATGCGCATGCGCATAGTGTCATTTGGTTAGTCGTTAAATACAACCAAGTAAAGAGCACGTGTTGGAAACATAACCAATATTGTGTCATAATGAATATATATGTTTATAAACCAATTTCTGGAGACTAACATTCTACACTGTTAATTTATATTCATAAAACTTTATCTATATTGGAGTGTATATTTATTTTTCATTGTAAAGATTGTGTATCAAGATTTGAGGCTATATTTATGTAAGTATTACTTGTAAGTTGTAAGTAAAATTATATATCAATAAATATATTAAAATTTGATTTTTTTAATTATTCATCATGGACACTTTTCAATCGATTATAACCACTGTATGTCAAAGATGAGTTTTGGTCCAAAACAATAATTAAATTACAATTATCATGTGCTATATCAGACACGGATGAATCGCGTACGTTTTCATCAACCTAATCCACTGTAATATTAATAGAGTCAGGTAACGGCTTATTTTGTTTTGTTACGCCAAAGAAGTATAACTTCTAACGCGCGTACACACACCGATTTTTTTATATTGTAAAACATAAACAAATGCGCCATTTTGAAAATGTACAAATTGTATTGCCATATTAAAAAAAATACGGTTCCAGTATAACTATATCTTATAAGGCATACTTGATCAGCAATCGATTATTTACTTAATTTAACCACTGATAAAGTAACCATTAAATTATTTAAAGTTTGTATTAATTTATTAAATTTATATTGTCTCGTTTGCATATTTTTACCATTCTTGACAATTTAAAAAAATGTTAATAATGCTGACGGAACGCGATTTCACATATGTCTAAATTCTATGTATCTAGAGCGAATGAAATAATATCCAGTGCATCCAAGCCAATAATATATTTATTAAATATGTGCATTGTCTCACGAATGCATAGAGTAGCCACTGCTCGTGTTTATTTGCTATTTTTAGTTGTCTGTGACTTGCATTTTGTGAAATGACTGCTCTGACCGATTTATAAATACTTGTGACCGGAATCGCTTGACCCAATGGTGACTTTATTAATAAAATGTATGAGATGCATATTTTTTTCTTAACCACCCACTTAAAAACAAGCTATTCTGTCTGAAATAGTGAATCTTTTATTGTGTTTTATGTATATTGTCACAGGCAATAATTTTATTATTCGGTGGTGTACTGAGAAGGTGCATATTGGGCATAACGCGGAAATATCAAAAAATAAAATAATGGATGACGACGCAGATACGAGTAGGTAGGTACGCGATGTGATAACCACTGGACAATTTAATGCTGTCATACGGTGGTACCTAATAGGGATTAATTGTCCACAGAAGCAACCAAAAACGAACTTGTCAAATTTGGCGGATGTGCGTGGGAGCGAACAACGATACAACTGAGGACCGGTGTAAGTATATATAAGGAGTTATGGGAGGCTTTCATCCAGCATAGATCGACCACAGTTAATGACCTGGATTATTTTACTGAATAACCGCGCTTTTAGCAAGTTTCGCGTTTCAATTCAATATTGAATATATGTATCTGTCGAATTTTGAGTTATAAAAGTCTTGTGAAGTGAACACATAAACGTTAGTATCTTATAACTTCAAACTACAGAATACGAGCATGTCCAATTGGCATCACCAATGGCAGGCTAGTTAGCAGGCACACCATTCTTGGTAATTATTTACCTGTGTGCCACTCATAACTATCTAAGAAATCGGGAGCGTCAGTTGTTTATTCTCCCAAGGTGCATCACTTCGGGTGCTCGTTTTTTTCTAGGTTATGAATGTTTCAATGAGAGATATCTTAATATGATATAACATTTTATATAAAAAAAACAGATTACAATTGAGGCTAGTTTCAAAGCCGGTGACCTCCATTTTAACTTTTTTTTACTACTTTTCTTGATTCTGATTATGTAAGTATTTTTGATTTTGTAAGTAAGTTGGTGTATTCATAAAATATCAAATCCTCCTTAATTTTTTAGTTAAATATAATTAAACTAGAGGTTGATTGCAAAGTTGTTCATTCTGGGCAGTGTTGACCTGTGTGTCCCTGATAACTATCTTAGAAATAGAGAACATCAGTTGTTTATTCTCCCAAGGTGCAGAACCAACCTGCCACTGGTAATGCCAATTGGGAGGGCGATAACTATGTTCAACGAAATTGCTTCGGGTGTTGATATATTCCACCTACGTGAGGATGAGTATAGGTGGACGTTATTTTATAAATTTTTAAAATAGGGTCTGCTTAACTCATCCGGTGTATTTCCATGTACCTATATAATTAATATTTTTGTATGTACATATTTGTTTAATAACATATTATCTATCTCTTTTTTTATGTCATGTTGTGAACGTCTTAAACTTATAATTTGTAATGTCCACAATATCTAAAAAATAAATAAATTGAAATTGAATATTCATCAGCTGCATTTTGTATGTGTTACGACTAATGAACTAAATGTCGGTAAGGACATTTTATATCGCTATTAATTTTTTTTCTTTTTTAATATTTACTAGATAATTTGTGATTAGACAACTTTTGGATGCAAGGTATGTGGAGATGATTATCTGAAGATTTGTAGTGTGGATTGCGAGCTTATTTTACTGGTTTACAATAGTACAGTGTTATAAGTAGAGAAATGACAGATATACGTAATATAATAATAATACAAGATAAAAGCGAGTGAGATATTTAGCTCGAGGCGCGGTGATACAGAGTGACATTTCCATTCAATCGTGATTGACTATTTATTGAACCCTCACGATTGAATAATGGTGACACTGAATATCCCATGAATTTCGGTCAATCAACTTTATTGAGTATCGGCTGACTGCGTGAGAAATGCATATTAAACATGATAAATATTAATTGAGGTAAAGTTCTTATTTGGAAGTAGTAACTAGATATGCGTGAAATTGTATGTTAAGTACATAATAAATAATATTCTTTTCGCCGTCAGTATTTCTCATCGAGTAAGCGATAACTGATACCGCTGACGGCCTGTGAAAATGTACATACAAATAGCTGAATAATATTTGGAGATCGACTCATATGTCGCGGATCTATTCTGACAATACTTGGTTCCCACAGGACATATAGGTTGTCACAAATGTATTTAAAAAAAAACGAATATTTTCTTTGCAGTTATAAATGTGCTAAATGGATTTTTGCCATTATTTCAAAATAGAGGAAAAAATGACTTTACCGACTTGAAATGAACAGCTTCAATTAATTCAATTTTATTTATTTTACATGACCATAACAAATTATAAATTCAAAGGGTTCACGACATGCCATAAAGTAAGTGTTAACAATTTTTCAAATAAAAATACAGGGCAATGTGAGTAAATAATATAATAAAATAAGAATTAAAATAAGAAAAATAAAAGTAGATACATGGAAGCACACAGAGTGAACTAGGTTGATAGACCTTATCTTAAAAACTTATAAAACAAGGTCCATCTAAATTCACCCTCACGTAAGTGCTAAGATTAAACATAGTTATTGCCTTCCCAATTGGCATTAGGTACTAATGGCAGGTTAGTTCTCCACCAACCATTCTTTTCGTTTTATCGTTTTTTTTTTGTTTTTTTTTATCGCGACGTCCAAAGCCACATAGGGCGCGTCGCCCTATTGGACCCAATCGGTCCAATCGCTCTGAATCCTCTGGACGCCGCTCTTCAAGACGTGAGTTTATCCCACAGGACAAGTAGAGTAATAAACAGTCGGCGCCGCATGCGGTGAATAAATAAAGCGGTGGGTTTTCACGGTCGAAACGTCTATTTCAGTAGATTATGCCAGACTATTTATTTACACACTTTGGAATATTTTCCGTTCTATCTGCTGCCATACGGCGTGTACGTACGGAGACGAACTTTGGAAATTAATTTATTCTCCTTTCGTTTTGATATATTATGACAGTGTGGAAAACGGAAAGTTTCCTACAACCGAGGGACTAAGATATGTGTAAACTACATATGTTGCACACACTTAGATAGTCCGAATATAACTGAGTTTCTATTTTCTCTTCCTCCAACAGAGTAACTCTCACCAGGGCGTGGACTCTGTGTTGATGTTTGGAAGCGAATAGTTTGAATTACGGTTAGACAACAGTGGCGATTTTTAATTGACAATAAACGTATTTAAATAATAACTTCATTATTTGATATCCTGCAAAAATAAATCTATGTGTAGGTATTCTTTATAAATTGATTGCCGGCTGGTCCAACCGAACGTGTCTAGCTATAGCACTAATATAATAAAAGAAAGGCTGTAACGAATTTGATTTCACGCATACAACACATACATACGATCACACAAGTTCAACGAAAACAAATAATTATTGATTTTAATTAATAAAACGCAATTGTTTTTGTATCTACTTATTCCACTTTTTTATTTAATAAATTTGGACCGGTTTCGTCCGCGTCAAAGGGAGAAATAAAAAAGTGAAATAAGTACAAAAAAATGCGTTTTATTAATTTAAATCAATAATACAATGCAGTTCCGCCATGTATTGGCAGTTATCACAATAAAAGAAAACAAATAAGTTTGACTGAAAAATTGTGAAATATCCAATGACATTAATATGGTCGAAGCATCTGGAAAAAAATGACACTAACTTTTTTGTCGAGTCTGCCGAATGGCATAATCTGTTCTAACCCCATTACAATAAAGGTGATATTGCTATAAATTCCCGATGCTTTTTGTCGGGTCTGCCGAATGATTCGCTCAAATTAACATTGACACTAGAAACACTGTTCTAACTAGAGTTGGGTTTCAGGAATTTCCCGACGGGAATTCTCGAGAAATTTTCGAGATTTCCCATCCCGAATCTCGAGAATTGAAATTTTTAACATTTCCAGAAATCCCGGATCTTGAGAATCTTTTCTCGGGATTCTGGATTTCTTTATTACCTATCAAATATTAATTGAAAAAACGATTTTCTATATGAAAAAAGTGGACATAAAACACAAAACGTTCAAAGACTGATCGGGGCATTTAACACTACGTCGTCTCAAAATGAGCGCAATTTTTGCAACATCAGGGAATTTTGTGTCTCAATAGCGTATGCGATTATCAGACACAGCGATTGACAGTCTTTGTTTTTTTAAATTCTATTTTAATAAGTAATGTTTAAAACTATTTTTGTTTTCCTACTTCTATTTTGTTTGTCTTCTTAAATAAATAAAAAAATCATAATTTTTTGCAATTTGTCTGTTTTTACTCTGATTTTATGATTTTCACAGTTTTTTTTAAATTTCCCGATATATCGGGAATTCTCGAGAATTTTTTTCTGAAAATCCCGAATCTCGAGAATTCAAAATTTCATCATTTCGGGAAATCCAGAATCTCGAGATTGAGATTTTCTCGGGAAAACCCAACTCTAGTTCTAGCTTCTAATAAAGGTCATATTGCTATAAATTCCCGATGCGTGATATCGCATAATGGAATATAATACATAAATTTTGTCACGTCTACGTATGTATGTGCGAATGTCGCTATGCGCGAATTTACTTGCTTACTACTGTACTGAGTGCGTTGTCCATTAATAATGTTATTGGAAATATCAGAGTAATCTCACCGGTGCGTCGACTGCATTTTGATGTTTGCAAATGAATAGTTTGAACTACGACTAGACAACAGTGGCGAATTTTCCATAGTAAGCTATTATTTAAAGCCTATTTTTTTTAAGAAAATTATTTTTAATTGACTATTAACGCATTTAAATATAACACCATAACCGGCAAAATGTATTTTTAGGTTAACGAAATACTGCTGTATTAATATGTAGATATACCTACGTGCATTGTGACCCAGACCTCAATAATATGCGTAACCTTGGGCTAATTTATATAAAATTCACAGTAAGACAGTATATTAAATTGTAGACAGGAAAATCCGGCGAGTAAAAGAAAATCTCTGAAATGAATGAAGTTTCACAAAAAATCGCATTGACACAAATGTGCCGAATAATTTTCATATTTTGCGAACAGGACGTCACGTACTTGCCTACATTGTGGATTATTGTTTTAAAAATAGGTATATAAAACAAAATTTTTACCAGCACTTATTTTCATTTTATTTAAGTAATTGTATACGCACATTCAAAATGTTCTACTTAACAGAAATGTCCATGTTTTTTTGTAATTTGCCGCGGACGGAAAACACTGTTCATGGTATGGTCTATGCATAGGCCGGTATTATACTATCAAAGATATTTTATCAAATGTTTTACATGTTGAATTTTTTTAAATTTCGAATTCTCGAAATAACACATTTTCTTGACTTCGAGAAATGAGAAATATCGATACATCATAGACTCGACACACAGATACGACTGCCCCAAAGTAGGAATATACTAATACCCACTGTAATTTGGTCGCCAATGAAAGAATAAGAAAATAGACTATTTCTTTTATTCAACGAATAATTCAAAAGTTTTGAGAATGTATCATATATACTTTGAAGACGCCTCCGATGTATATCTACTTGAAAAAAAAATCTTTGGTAAAAACGACGACACATCAGCTCGAATCCAGTGGTTACAGGTTCAAGTCCCGTCTATAACGTATGTATCTGAGGTGTTATATATATATATTCAAAAAATACGTCACAACATTTTAAAACACTTCTGATAAATATATAACCCACAAGAAAAAAGCATCCATATGCTATTGTAACTGTAACTGAGTGTTGTAAAAACATTAGTTAACTTTGTCGCAATTAGATAGGACACGTATAGCTTAGTGGTCGAATTCTGCTGGTTGTCATATTTTTCAAAAATATTTTTCATAGTGGTTATATATTTTTCAGAAGTGTTTTCAAATTATGTATGTTCAATCTTCTTATTCTTATTGTGCCATCCCCTAGCGGAGGTCGGCCACCATCAAGGCGATCTTATCTTTGTCGTCTGCTACCCGGAACAGTTCGGTGGAGCTGCACTCGTACCAATCACGGAGGTTTTTAAGCAACGAAATGCGGACAAGTTGGGGAATGCTGTATTTTTGTCCTCTCATAATGTGGCCGAGGTATTGTAGTTTCCTGGTTTTGATACTACGTGGAACTTATCGGTCCTTCCCCATTCGATTGAGACCTTCAACATTTGTCACCCGGTCAGTCCAAGGAATTTCGAGGATGCGTCTATACAGCCACATATCGAAAGCTTCAAGTCTCGGTGACATCTCTTGGTTTAGCGTCCATACTTCCATACCATAGAAAAGAATTGAGAGCACATAACAACGTACCGTCAGACCCAGGTTAAGATCTGGATTGCTAAGGAGGCGTCTCATTTTGAGAAAGGCGCTCCTTGCGATCTCAATTCTAGTTTTTATTTCCTGAGACTGGTCCCATTTCTCATTGACCCATGTACCTAAATATTTATAATGGGCACACGTTCGATTGGTTCGCTGTTAATGACAAAATTTGTGTTGGTGTCGCTGTTTTTGATACTAGTAATAGTTTTGTTTTCTTGAGGTTCATTTTTAAACCATAAGAATTACTGATCTCATTAATTTTTTCTACCAGTTGATGTAAACTCTTTAAACTATCAGCAATCAGCACAGTATCATCGGCATATCATATATTGTTAATATGTTTGCCATTAACCATAATACCCACCGATTCACCTTGTAAGGCTTCCTTGAAAATAGCTTCCGAGTACATGTTAAATAGCAAAGGTGACAATATACCTACACACCTGTCTTACACCGCGACGAATTTTTACCTCTCCACTGATTTTGTTTTCAATCTTAATATTCGCTGTTTGATTCCAATATAAGTTAGCTATCAGTTGAATGTCTCTTGCATCGATGCCTTTCTCCTGTAAGAGTTCGAGAAGTTTAGGATGCCTAACAGTATCGAATGCTTTCTCGTAATCGATGAAACACATAATATAAATATCAACATTAACATCTAGGCATCTTTGCACTAGAACATTCAAGCTCAAAGTGCTTCGCGAGTGCTCAAACCACTTCTGAAGCCAAATTGTGTGTCATCGATGTCTTCTTCGCATTTTCGAAAAATCCTATTATGGATGATTTTTAATAAAACTTTTAACATGTTGCTCATCCAACTGTTCATCATCTGAAATCAAAATGTTCAATAAAAGAATGTTAATAAACCGTTTCTTTTATTCAACGAATAAATCACAAGATTTGACAATGTAACATATTGAGCATACCTTGAAAATAACTTAGATATATACCTACTACTTAGATATATAGTTATGGGATTTGAACCTGTATGACCACTGGCATCCTACTTAATTACGACGATTTTAACTAGTAGTTCTTACATGAGATTATTTCTAGTAGACATATATTTGAGGTGTTTTCAAGTTATTTATGTTCAATATATAAAATGTTACATTCTCACGTCTTGCACGTCTCATTATTCGTTGAATAAAAGAAATGGTTTATTAAATTATTTGCAAGCGCAAGTACGTTATAATTAAATATTGAGGGGCAATAAATGATACCTTCATTTAAAACACAAAAAACCGATTGTCAAAAATAACTACTAGTTAAAATCGTCGTAATTGAGTAGGAACCCCGTAGCTTAATTGGTTAAATCGCATTGGTGCGATTACAGATTCGAATCCCGCCATGTTTTCGTATTTTTTCAAGCTATTATGTTCAATATATTATAGTACTTATAGAATGTTACCTTTTCAAATCTTGTGAATTATTCTTTGAATATAAAAATGTAAGATTATTAAAATATTAATAAAAGTATTTTACTGTTTGGTGTTGAGGCATTATTTAAAAATAAAAAGAATACCTCTCATACCTATTCTCATGGCCAATTAACCTATTAATTATTATTCCTGCTGCAGAGTTGCTGGTAGTTTTATTTAACCGTTTGATTGGTGCCATCAGCTGTTCGTCCATTCAACACATGCGAGCTATTTCGGGCTTATTGTCAAAACATTACACAGCGCGCGTTCGTCTGACGGTGACCTATACATTTCTTATAAGCCGTTACAGGATACATCCCAGATACCGAATCCGGTGTGCCGGTTGTCGTAAACAATAATATTTAATGAAAGATTAACGAGAGATATTTTTGCTAAAGATCGCAAAAGTAACGCTATCCCGAAACTGCAACGGATTCTGAAGGGCAATGCGTAATACTCCAGGTGGGCGGCGGGTTTGTTTTGTGGTTCGTCTACGTGAGGCGACAGTATAATTAATATGATAACTCACCATGCCATCCCCGGAAGTGATCGTGACTTCTACTTTTCTCACCTCCGTATATTAAAGCGTAAAACCCACTTAACGCAGCAAGTGGGGCTCTCGCGCAAAATTTCACAAGTGGCGCGTAAATCATCGAAAATACAACGTAATCAAATACGCCAGCGCACACTGGATTTGACGACGCATTATGCCCGCCTGCCCTATGAGTCATCGTTTTTTGGCTTCTCGGTGATACGAATTAAGGTGGCGCATCAGTGAAACGCCAAATAATTTTCAACTGTACGCGCGACGAAATTTTGGACTCGCTGCCATTCACTGAGAGAATGTTGACCCGGGAACACGTCACTTTGCTGCGTGATGGCGACGGGTCAATTAATTCTAAAATCGTGTAAAGATGACTAAAAACGTTACCCATTTACTTTAAAAAGAAAACATGTCAATGAATATATTATTATTGTTACTAATAGAACAATAAACTGAACATAAAATGGACGTATGTTGGATTTATATGACAATTAATATTTCGTTTGACAGGCGTCATTTTCACCCGCCACCCGCAATCCGCGCATCGCCTAGCGACGATCTTTTTAGACCGTGCCTCAACTAATGCATGGCCTTAACGAAAATACAATGTAGTCCATTCATTGAACACGGCAAGCAAAATCACGCTCCTCGAAGCGTCGTCGATAAGACGTGCGAGAAGCTATTATTTAAGAACAGTGAACTCTTTGTTTAGTTATTGGGTGTCCGATATTAATTACAAGCCCCGATAAATTTAATAATATTTTTATTGCTTTGTTATGAGAGACGCTGATAATAATAATTATTTTGTGCTCCTTGAGCCCCTTATTACATAGGTGAAGGGTAATGCGCGGGTGGGAGGGGGCCTACTCAGTAGTGAGCGCACCGAACGCTTTTTTGGTGGGCTTTATGCCTAAGCTAAGCTTAACTAAGCGCAAGCCTCGTTTTCTTATGAATAATAATATCAGGGACGCATTTTCTTTTATAATTCGCCTACTTGAGATGATAGTACCTATACCTATACAGTATACACTATACCAGTGGTTTCCAAACTTTATGTTACTACGCCTCCCTTTTAAAGAAATCTAATCTTGGCGTCTCCCCCCCCCCTTTATTTCATTAAATAATACATACACCTTTTTAAATAGCCAAAAATGTACTAATACAAAAATGAAAAAAAAACTTAATTATAAAAATAAACAAGGTTTTACTACTTATATTACATTAATTTTTAAATTTATTTAATTTTCATGCGATGGATGTGCTTGTTTATTAGCACAAAGTGTTTTTTTCTACTAAGTAGGATCGACATTTGAATTTCATTGCAGCTAATGCAGAAAATCCCGTTTCTCATAAATATGATGTTACGAATCAATAGTAGCAGTACTTTACTTACAACTTGCATTGCTTTTCTTGACAAAGTATTATATTATTCTTCACTTTGATTCAACCTAAAAACTAGGGTTTTTGTTTCAATGAAATATCGCATGATAATTCTATCAATTTTTCCTTTTCAATAGTAGTCAATCCAAATTCATCATCGTTCATTGACAAATGGATTCTATCATGGGCCCACATCCTGAAGCGGGCCCACCCACCTATCGCTGAGGTTAAGGGCAGTGTGGTGGTGCTCTGAAGTAGTGTTATCTAAATTATACACGAGAGTATACAATCATCATGTATGTATCACATCAAATAATTGCAACGCATAACCACATATTTAAAATATTTAATAGTCCTGAAACAAAGTGCAGGCGACTTTTTATTTAACTGAGTACTTAAATTTGTGATGTGTGTTATGCCCGGGCCCCCAAGCTTTTTATAAACTGTGCATTTGCAAACTGCAAACCTGTGGCTACATTTGTGTTAAACTTTTCGCGCCTCCGTTTGCAACACTCCGCGCCTCCCAGTTTGGAAATCGCTGCACTATCCAGTATACACTATACAAGACAAGTCATGTTAGCAGCCCAAATGAACATATTGCTGATGGCGAATTAGTCCAGTCATATTAGGAGAAAATAACCCCATATCTGGTACTATAATTCGCCAGAAGAAAAATAATTACGAATTGAGCACATTATAGTAGATTTATACTGATTTTAAATTAAAACTAATTAACGGAAGTTTAATATTTGATTATCTTTTGCTTCTCGTACCATCCCCTATCGAAGGTCGGCTACCACCAGGGCGACCATTGCTCCATCGTCTACTACCCGGAACAGTTCCATGGAGCTGCACTGGAGCTCCTCTACTACATTTACTGTCGATCTTTCCTTGGATAACCAGTTGGGAAATGCTGTACTTTTATCGTCTCATAATGCGGCTGGGGTGCGTTTTGCTAAACCGCATTTGTTAGAAACTAAGGTAGAGGTAATTTTCGAGCCTTCATCGATGTAGCTTTTGGCAACCGCGTTTTAACGCCATCCATATAGAAGACTACAGCTCCAAACCCTACTTATCAGAAATCAGTGCATCGCCGTAGCCTTTGGCGCGAACCCTGCCACGCGTATTAATTATACTACTCCTATACATCAGTGGCGAAGGGTGAGGATAGGCTTTTAAGATCCGACATAAATAGTGCACACTAAACTTTGTCAGTCATACGTATTTGTTTTAAAAATCAATTAAACTCTGCCCAATCAACCGAAAAGTTAATTTAATTAATAATTAATAAACTAATTTTTTATTCAACGGTTAATTCACAAGGTTTAATAATGTCACATTCTCTTTTTATTGAACATATTATATAATTTAAAAACACTTCTGAGGAATATAGCTATAACCACTAGAAAAAATCTTTTTTTATAAACGACACCGGCAGGATACGAACCTGCGCCCCTCCGAAATCGCACTCATGTGCCTAACTACTATCCTATAGGTATCTTATCTAATTGCGACAAATTTAACTAATGGTTTTTACAATACTCTCTGAAGCGCTTTCTAAATTTTATTGTGTTACTAATTGGCAATCAGCTTTTGTCTTTTAAAACAAATTTTGGCGACGTGGTCGAAGTCACTACTTTGGGGTGGATGATGATGGATGAGGAGAGTGATGTGTGAAGTATGAAGGCTTGTAATTTCTAGCGGAGATGGCGTGTTTATTTGATAGATTGACAGGTACAGTTTACATGGATACATACAGACAATATTACACGATATAAAATAGCCCGAGGCAGAGTGATAGTTACACGATGGAGATGCAATGAGGAGTGAGATAGTTTAGCCTTCGACGCGACGATGGATAGTGAGATTTGCACCGATGGAAAATGCTTACACTGAGTATCTCAGGCCTCGGTGAGAAAATACATTTTTAATATAATAAACATTAGTATAAATGTATGCAAGGAAAATGCGCGTACTAACAATATTTAAATAAATAATATTACTTCGAGAATGAGTCGTATGTAATGGATTCTGCTGACACTGCTTGGTTCTCACGGAACCATCGATTGCCACAAAAGTATTGTAATATTACCCTAATTAAGAACCGGTTTCAGGATCACTCCAACATGTTTATTATAACGTACTAGCACTTGCCAATAATTTAATAAACTATTTTTTTATTCAACGAATAATAATTCCTGCCGACTTTTTTCTAGTGGTTATAGTATTTTCTCAGAAGCGTTTTCAAATTATGCATGTTCAATTAATATAATATAGTTTTTTCGAAACCAAAGTTTTCCATGAAAACATCCGTAATTATAACCTACCCACATCGTAAATTAATTGGTTTCCTCGGAACACACTGCATTTAATATGCTGTAAAATATTATATTGGCACCCGATGCGTCAGTTTGTATGAAACCACTCTGTTAGAAGTAATACCAATTAAATATATACGATACAAATTGTGGTTGACTTCAAATTTTTGGCTCATTCAATATGTTTTTTTTTTTTATTTTATTCTTTGTTTTCATTTTTTTGAAGTGCGCATTATTTTGCCTAGTGTAAAATGTGTAGACTATCGCTTCGTTAATATGTATAATTAATCCTAATTTTATTTATGTTTTACGTTAAAAAAAAAAACTAGAATTATCATCTTTTAGAACAGGGGGGGGGGGCAAACTGCGCATGTGGCCCGCCGGGTATTTTTTTGCGGCCCGCCACATTAGTTGTACTACTGATTACGAATAACTTTTTTATAATTTTTAAAAAAAATATTGACAATAGAATACATCTGCAGTGTGACAATGATTTAAGAGAATTGCATCGTCGTGAAGAAATCTCCAAATTTTACAATTCGACCAACTTAAAGATTATGCAAGAAAAATGTTCGTTATTTTTGGATCAACCTATATAATATGTGAACAAACATTTTCGATCATGAACCTCAATAAAAATTCTTTACGGTCAAATATCTCCGATGCCCATTTACAAGCAGTTTTGAGAAAATCAACTAAAAAATTAACACTTAAATGTAGGTACAACAGTTTCATTCTTCTCATTAATTTTTTTGTAATGTTTATTTTTCGTGATAATAAATAGTGTATATCTAAAATTGGTATTTTACTAGCGGCCCGCCGCTCATTTTGAATTCTTCAATTTGGCCCTCCATCCAAAAAGTTTGCCCCCCCCCCCTGTTTTAGAAGAAAAAATTAACGTTCTTTTGGATGTAGCTTAGTTCTGCAACATAGATTTATTATTTCCGATCCTACACCATACTTATTTACACCTTGCCGTGAATCTGTCACAAATGAATTGTAATGTAGTAGCTGCAGTGCAAGAATCTGTCATATTATTATGACTATTATGACAGTATCCTATCATTAGTTTTACTTCACGACCTGATTAAAATAAACGACTCCTTTATTTGCGTCAGTTTATTTGTCAAAATTAAAATTTGGTTTGCGTGTATGTTGTCTCTCACCTTATCCCTTTTAATACGTCTTATTCCTGTCTCACTTACTCTTACACATTTACATATTATGTTTTCTCTCATGCGTTACGGATAATGAATATATGATTATTTTCGATTATGTGTGTTGTAAATTCCGACACATTGTTATTATCCCCTACCTCCTACCCAGCTGTAACTAGGTAATGTTATCAGCTGTTGCCCTTTCTAAAATAAATAAAGTTTTTTTTTCTATTTACTATTAAGCTAAAAGGTGTCTTGACGCGTTCACGTCTTTTTTTTCTTTTCATGTTTTAACACAATAATAGTGATGTGCAACCAATGAAATTGATATGGACGAAACATCTGGAAAAAAAATGACACTCACTTTTTTGTCGGGTCTGCCGAATGGCATAATCTGGCCTAACGCCATTACAATAAAGGTGACATTGCTATAAATTCCCGATGCTTTTTGTCGGGTCTGCCGAATGGCATAATTCATATTTGAATATCAATATCGTTCGCTCAAATGAACATTGACACTAGAAACACTGTTCTAACGCCAGAAAGGCGATATTGATATAAATTCCCGATGCGTGATATCGCATAATGGAATTTATCTCGTGACGTCTACCTATACATGTGCGAATGTCGTTATGTGCGAATTTACTTGCTAGCTACTGTACTGAGTGCGTTGTCCATTAATAATGTCATTGCGTGCAACCATCACAGACACGCTCAGGTTTATTGAGAAAATCACATTATATATATTCTGTGACCACACCTTGAATCGACCTCGGTGTCCTCGTGTGTGAAGCCAGTGCTTTACGCAGTTGACTACGAAGGTTGCTTTATTTATTCATATCTGCAAGATAATTATATTGTTTAGTAGGTATAATTAAAAAAAATGCTTTTTAACGGATTATCTTACGGTATTATGTTGCATAATTTTAACAGAATTATGTAATGTAGTACAAACGTCGTATAATACAGAGCCTTGGAGCAGACCCTTTTTGAGTTGCTCCGCTCCGGCACCTAATACTTGCTCCAGCCCCGCTCCAGGGTCTACTCCGCTCCGGGTTAAAAGTTTTAGTATATATACAAATCTAATATATAAAAATTAATATTTGTGTGTTTGTTTGTTCGTATTTAATGCGCGGCCATACCGTTCATCCGATTGCGATAAAACTTTGTAAACTTATTGCTTGCACTTGCGGGAAGAGTATAGGCTATACTACTATATAAAAATGAATGTCTGTCTGTCTGTATGTCTGTCTGTCTGTGTGTCTGTCCCGTATGCGTTCCTATACCATTCATCCGATTGCAATGAAATTTTGGTAAGTGGTTGTATGCACACCCATAAAGGTTTCTGAATTAGAAAAATCATCATCTTCTTCTTCTTCTTCATTATATTTTCTTTTATTCGTATGGTTCCTATACCATTCATCCGATTGCAATGAAATTTTGGTAAGTGGTTGTATGCACACCCATAAAGGTTTCTGAATTAGAAAAATCATCATCTTCTTCTTCTTCTTCATTCTATCTTCTTTTATTCGTATGGTTCCTATACCATTCATCCGATTGCAATGAAATTTTGGCAAGTGGTTGTATGCACACCCATGAAGGTTTCTAAATTAGAAAAATCATCATCTTCTTCTTCTTCTTCATTCTATCTTCTTTTATTCGTATGGTCCCTATACCATTCATCCAATTGCGATGAAACCTTCATCAGTTGTTGTGGTAACACCCGCAATGGTTTTTGAATTAGTACAACCATCTTCTTCTTCTTCTTCTTCTTCTTCTTCTTCTTCTTCTTCTTCTATTCTATATTCTTCTATTCGTATGCGTTCCTATTCCATTCATCCGATTGCAATAAAATTTTCGTCAGTAATTATGCCAACACCCGCAAAGGTTTCTGAATTAGTACAACTATCTTCTTCTTCTTCTTCATTCTATCTTCTTTTATTCGTATGGTCCCTATACCATTCATCCGATTGCGATGAAACCTTCATCAGTTGTTGTGGTAACACCCGCAATGGTTTTTGAATTAGTACAACCATCTTCTTCTTCTTCTTCTTCTTCTATTCTATATTCTTCTATTCGTATGCGTTCCTATTCCATTCATCCGATTGCAATAAAATTGTCGTCAGTAATTGTGCCAACACCCGCAAAGGTTTCTGAATTAGTACAACTATCTTCTTCTTCTTCTTCTTCTTCATTCTATCTTCTTTTATTCGTATGGTCCCTATACCATTCATCCGATTGCAATGAAACCTTCATCAGTTGTTGTGGTAACACCCGCAATGGTTTTTTAATTAGTACAACCATCTTCTTCTTCTTCTTCTTCTATTCTATATTCTTCTATTCGTATGCGTTCCTATTTCATTCATCCGATTGCAATAAAATTTTCGTTAGTAATTGTGCCTACACCCGCGAAGGTTTCTGAATTAGTACAACCATCTTCTTCTTCTTCTTCTTCATTCTATCTTCTTTTATTCGTATGGTCCCTATACCATTTATCCGATTGCGATGAAACCTTCGTCAGTTGTTGTGGTAACACCCGCAATGGTTTTTGAATTAGTACAACTATCTTCTTCTTCTTCTTCTTCTATTCTATATTCTTCTATTCGTATGCGTTTCTATTCCATTCATCCGATTGCAACAAATTTTTCGTCAGTAATTATGCCAACACCCGCGAAGGTTTCTGAATTGGTACAACCATCTTCTTCTTCTATTCTATCTTCTATTCGTATGCGTTCCTATACCATTCATCCGATTGCAATGAAATTTTGATCAACTGTTGTGCTCACGCCGCAAAGGTCTCTGAATTGTTACAACTATTTTCTTTTTCTTCTATTCTATCTTCTTCTATTTGTATGCGTTCTTATACCATTCATCCGATTGCGATGAAATTTTGACCAGTTGTTGTGAGCACGCCCGCGAAGAGTTCTGAATTAGTACAACCATCTTCTTCTTCTTCTATTCGTATGCGTTCCTATACCATTCATCCGATTGCAATGAAACTTTGGTGAGTTGTTGTGCCCTTGCCCGCAAAGGTTTCTGAATTACTACAATCATCTTTTTCTTCTTCTATTTGTATGCGTTCTTATGCCATTCATCCGATTGTGATGAAATTTTGACCAGTTGTTGTGCGCAAGCCCGCGAAGGTTTTTAAATTAGTACAACCATCTTCTTCTTCTTCTATTCGTATGCGTTCCTATACCATTAATCCGATTGCAATGAAACTTTGGTGAGTTGTCATGCGCATGCCCACGAAGGTTTCTGAATTAGAAAATCATCTTCTTCTACTATTCGTATGCGTTCCTATACCATTCATTCGATTGCGATGAAACTTTTGTCAGTTGTGTGCGGTTTCTAAATTATTATTATATAACATACAAAGTTTGTTGTTTGTTTGTTCCATCCAATTTTGATTTTTTTTTTATTACATATTTATAACATTAATAACGTTTTCATATTTTGGATTCGATTTTAATTTAGTATTCTTATGTTTGACCTTTACTCCTATTATAATTATTTTCATATTGCCATATTGTATTACACAGATATTTTAATATTAAAGAAATAATAACCTCTTATTATTTTTCAAATATCTAAGATAAATATAACCACGAAGCGACCCCGTGCGAAGCCGGGTACTTCAGCTAGTATATATATAAAAGTTTAAAATTTAGTATATATAAAAGGTGTTAATATATATACAAATGCTAAACATTTTAAAAATAAGGTGTTTTGAAATATCGTTTATTATTCGTACTTTTCATTATTAATTCTGTTAAAACAAAATTCGTCAGCAAATCGTCTTTCATTATCTGCCTCTTCTTTCAAAAAAGTGAGATTATTCATCACTCGACAGTGTTGGCGTATTTCAAATAATTCCAGTGTTGCAAAGTGTCAAATAATATAATATTTTCATTCGATTTTAGGACGAAAATTGATTAATAAAAAAACATCCGGATCAGTGGAGCACTACACATTTTCGGTGCTCCGACGCAGCTCCTGCTCCGGGTAAAACCCTATTGTTCCGTGCTTCTGCTCCGAGCTGCGCTCCAACGCTCTGGTATAATATCGACTACCTCATGGAATAACACACCAATTCAAATTAGTGTGTTTTAAGTTTTTTGAGCTATTGTTGCATAGAAAAAAATACCACACCAGCCAATTTTTTTTTGGATTTTTTTCTCGATAATCACCCAAAATACTGTTTAAAATAATACTCGTAAGTAGAGTTATGATTATATAACATTTTGTGTAAAATCTTAAATAACATGGAATAATAATCCACCTGTAGTTAGTATCACAAGTTATTGTTATTAATTTTTATGTGACACTGAATATGACACTATGCCGAGTTGGTGTGATATTACTCGGAAAAAATATACATGCTCCATACACAAATCATTTTAGTGTATCATTTAACTATGATTTCACCGTGGAATATGACACTAATTCAACTTTCACCTTCAAATCTCGCCTTTATCAACATAGAACAACACTGTATTAAAAAATCATTATCCTTTGTAATGAATCGCACCTACTTTTATTATCGCAAATTGCTTTTGTGACAGTAAAGTTGTATTATTTTTGTTGTTGTGAAAAAGTGACTAATTTTAATATTACTATTAATACTATCGACCGATGTTAGGTACTTGATGGAATTTGAATTTAAATTCTACTGGATTTAAGTTATGTACTATTCAATTTAGTTAATATGTCTCCAACTAGATCTCGGCGAATATTACAATTAGCTCAAGAGACTAATAAAATAAAGGATGGAAACAATAAAGGTAAATAATATGTAGCTTTAATAATCTCCTACTTCAGACAACACATTTTTAGGTTATAATTATAAATGATTCAACCGTAAATATTCTGTCGGTACTATTGGCTCCTACAGGATTTTCAATGTTTATAATATTCTGTGTTTCGTAGTATAAACTATAACGTCTTCCTATCATTAGTAAGCATCGTATAAATGCATATTTGCACCATTAGATTCTAATTTACAACCTACATTAATTATTCTTCTTGTATTGATTCCATGACGACTTGTGTAAAGTAGGTAAGGTAATACTTGCCTATTTTTGCATATGTATTGACAATACTTTTTACTATACTTTTATGATAAATACGGTAGTCAAAAAAGTTGAAAAGAATCATTGCATGTCTGGATGAAAATTGCATAGACCACGATGATAACCAGGTTGATTTTACCCCATCTGAAGACTCCGAATACATATCAAATTCCAATAATACTTCTTGTGATCCTAAATTATCAGGGTTTAGCTGTTCTTCCAGTGGGCTAAATATGACACAAACATTTAGAGGGGATTTGGGAATGATTGATGATTTGATCGAATAAATTACAAAATCTCTAGCAGATCTTACACAGCATGAAATATATGGCTCTACTTCAGAACATAATACTATTAAACTTCTGTTTGAGTACTTTGCCACCTTTAGACACAACTGCACTTGTAGACATTACATCACTAGACATGACGTTGTCCTTACCTAGTGCATAATATGTACAGAGTATTTCAACCATTGACACACCTGAATCGAGAAAAAGAAGAGAACTGTAATTTTAAAGACTTGTGGAAAAGGAAGAAAGTCAAAAAAGTATTCAATTCGGATGGAGAATATTTTAATGAATATTAGAATATTTGAATACCATGGAAGCACCGTGTAAAAATTCTTGCCTATTCAAATGTGCTTCAAAAATGAGTGAATCCGAACGTCAAGTTAGTTTTGATTCATTTTGGATGATTGGCAATCATGAGAGACAATGTGATTATATCTTATATAAGTCAGTGCATATGAAAACTCAAAAACTACCAGCTTCAAGACGTACAAAAGCACTTATTTATAATTTGCCATACAATGACGAAATAATAAAAGTGTGTAAA
Source organism: Rhyacophila brunnea (assembly GCF_057557595.1). Lineage (NCBI taxonomy): Eukaryota > Metazoa > Arthropoda > Insecta > Trichoptera > Rhyacophilidae > Rhyacophila > Rhyacophila brunnea. Next base: position 11,036,468 of record NW_028232893.1, on the reverse strand, counting down.
AATATGTTCTTACAAACGCTTTCATTTTCAAATATGTGCGTGGTGAGTGCTTTTAAAAAGAGTCAGACTTGCTATTGGATAGTCGAGGCAGGCACAACAACCGTTCTCATGCACTCAATGAAGCAACAAAAAATAGTGTAATTGAACATATTAATAATATCATTCCGTAAAGTGAAGTATAAGTCTTTCATTATAAGAGAAAATATGCCATATACAATCTCATTGTCTATGATATTGTTAGCAAGGATGACTATTGTTATCTTTAGCATCTACAAACAGCTAAGCGTGGTGCGATAGAAATAAGTAGCTGCATAGAAGTATACGTCTTATAAGTAATATTTGTACATATTTTAAATCTAATTTTAAGAATACAGTTGTATGTTAGTTGATAGTTTTCCCACACTTAATATAAAAGAAGATTTATTTACATAACGTTCCATGTAGGTACCTATTTAGTTGACAATGCTGCAATGCAAACGTAATTTACGTAAAATATATAGGTAACTAACTATCCTATCATTTTTTTTAATATATACTATCAATCATTATTATGTTGACTGAAATATTCATTTAGTACCTTTTGCAATTATCTTACTATAATAATATGTTCTGTAAAACAATTACCTGAAACTGACTGAATGGTTAAAATACAGTTTATTGCGATAAAATAATGTTGAATTAAAAAATCTCTTCATATTCCATCAGAATATCTAAAAATATTTTTGGTTTAATCAAATATCATCGAGAAAAAAAACACTAAGAGCACATAGTATGTCACTCCTCGTAAAATTCAAAACAAAAATCACTCTAAGTCGAGATAATTAAGATTATCGTCCAGAATTAGCATGGAAAAAAACTCCATCTCAAGTTACGTGGTACTTTTTTTTATGAAAAAAATAATAATTGCGTGGAAAAACACACTAAGTATAGATATATACACCCTCTAAAAAATATAAACGGAAAAAATCACACCAAATCTAGATGTAATATTTTAGTTGTCAAACTTACCGTGGAAAAACACATTTAGGGTGTTATTTCCTAAAGTAATATCATGCAAAAGTTGATAGTTTGCTTAAATGATTCGCTATTTAAAGATATAAATTATAATTTAAATAATATTTGCACACAATAAACGGCTTATGCTACACATTTTTTTGAATGGTTTTTTTGCTCTCCTGAAAAGTTGATAATTTAGAGTTAGTGTGTTATTCCATGAGGTAGTCGATATGTTGTTTTACTTTAGTGTTTCCCCAAACGCCTCAAAATTAAGGTTGTGTTATTTTCAAAAGTTGCCCTAAAGCCAAATCAGCAAAGTTTCGACTCACCAAATGATCATTCGGTTTAAATTCTTATATTAACTGTGTTTTATACTCCTTCAAATGCAAATCTTTATAAAGAATATTCCATTTAGTGCCATAAGAAAGTCCAAGTTCTTGTGAACGACGTGTAATCGATTGTTCTGGATACACAACATCGATATTTTCGGCAGTACGTTTACGGTTTTTGACTGGTTGGATTCTTAACATCACAAACATAATCGATCCCAATAATTAAATTACGAATAGTAAGTACTGTAGGTCGATTATTTAGACAATAAGTTTCACGTACGTAATGCCCGCGACGTATCTCGAATGATTCATTATTGTTGTAATACATTTTAACAAGGGCGGCTCTCGTGGTGCAGTGCGTAAGGCGCTTGCCTTCCACCCGAGAGTTCTTGGGTTCGATTCTCGGTCAGGACACACAATATTTATGTGTTTGTCTCAAAGCCTGGGTGATTGTTCAAAAATTACTAACAACCACCTTGTACGAAAAAGCAAGGACATGGTTATTGATAATTCTAAAAAAAAAAAATATATATTTTAACAATTTGTGTGCGCTGAAAAACTGTGTATCTTTCTAATTAACTATTTCTCTTATTCAACGAATAATTCAAAAGGTTTAAAGAATGTACCATTCTAATTATTGAACATACTTACATAATTTTGAAAAACGGAGAAATCCACGACGTCGGTTAGTAATTGAAGGTATCTACTTTGATTAAATAAACAAAAACCGGTTGCCAAAGTAGCTTGATTTAGAAGAACGCTGATGAGTGGGTATTAAAAAGGCCAATAGTTAAAATTTGTCGCAATTAGTACGTCGCCTTGTAGCATAGAGGTAATAGAGGTAATGCGCGGACGGGGCATAAACCCAGGAGATGTAGGGTTCGATTCCCTGTCGGTGGTTTACTTTTTTCAAAAAGATTTTTTCTATTGGTTATAATATATTTTCTCAGAAAGTGTTTTTCAAAATTATATATGTGTATCTTTCCATGATGATTTACCAAACAATACTGAACACAAATGTCAATTTTGGTGGGAATCAGAAAAAAATGGCTGCTATTAAGTTTTAAAAATCTATAGTACTAATTTGATAACCATATTATTATATGTTTGACAATAGTATTACGGTGATAACCCTGTTTTTCATCCAAATAAAATTTACATATTATGGAAACATTACGTAATATTTTAAAATTTTCCACTTATTAGATTATATACGTTACGACAGATAAACATTTTGATTCAAACATTTTCCAAAAAGAAAAATAACAACTGTTGTGCGGAGCGTCTCCTCCCACGCGACTTCGCCATTGCTATTGCTATCATCACAGGAGTTTTTTTTTCTTTCTTTTTCTGGACGCCATTTATTAATAATGCGAATTTCCGCGGCGTAAGACCATTCATTTCTTCCGTTACATAAACATCCCGAAGTCGTGTTTATGGCCGATGACTATTTATTTTTGCGTAACACTGTTGAGAAGCGTTGGTTTCGAGACGTTGTTTTATAATATTGATCATTAGCCATAGATTTATAGTACAGTACAGATCAGTGTTGCTACCCTTTTGTCACCGAATTCCGTACCAATTTCGGCATAAATTATAGTAATGTTCTGTTTATTCATGGAACCGTAACACGTATGCCTTCATCAGACAAGTTTCAGCCGTACACCAGGCCAAACCAGATTTTTTTACGTGGATTCATGCCTAGCCGGTTCTAGTGTTTTTTTATTTTAATTTGAAACGTTTTCCTACTTATTTATCTTTTTACTATCGCCATATATTATATTTTTAGTACACTTTATTATTAAATTGTTGCATGAAAATTATTTACTTTTAAATTTATGTGGACGTCATGGTGTGGTGGACGATGAAGTCGAGATTTGGTGGTGCCTCCGATGGATGGAGGAGCGAGTTTTATTTGCAGCGTAATGCGTCAATTGCATTGAGCTACTTTACGAGCTGTTTGTTGCCGAATTTACAATCTGCCTGTAAAGTCGCCCAGTGTCATCATCGAACAAGCTAACAAGCATATTGTAAACAATCTACCGAGAAAAGTTGAAAGCCGGTCAACTTTACACGCTACAGGCCGGCGTGTGTGCCTACTGCGTCTGCGCAGTAGAGCCCTCCCGGTAAAAAACGAACTACGTTATGTCAAAATAGTCGCTAGCTTGTTGGCTTCTCAGCGAATGGAAAGTTTTGTGTGTCATCATCACAATCGCAGTAGCTGAATCGCCTGCTTTTAAATTCGCCAACAAACAGCTCGTAAAGTAGCTCAATGTAATTGACGCATAAACAGTCGTTACAAGAGTATGTTACAGTAGTTATGTTACAATACTTCTTATGATACTGTTCCGAGGTCCGATTTTCGGTAGAATGAGATGTTATGTGGAGCGATATAGATACTGAGATACTAACAGACCGGGAACGTATATTCGAGTGATATGTCCAATGAATTATGATCCGGTATTTATTAACGTACTCACAATCAAAATAATATCTTGAAAAGAATATTTAGGAAATAATTATTATAATTTAGTCAGCTACTATATGGAGTTTGCGTCATCGGATATAGCTATGTGGTAAAATGGATATCGCGAAAATAATGATTCCAGTAAGCCATTTACTGAGTTTGCCATAATTGGACACTACGGGAAATGAATGTTAAAGAATTTGTAATTGCGGTAATGAATTTAATACCGCCGACCAATCTGTTTATCCCCATATTTACATTTTTTAACTTGGGAGTAAATCTACTCTATATTCCTGTAAGTATATGCATTTGGTTCAGTCGTGTCCTCAGCCCCTCAATTATTATCGTCTTTGATACGTGCCACATTCCTTGATTTTGAGTTGCATTCGGTGCGCGACGTCGGGTCGTTCATAATATAAACCCGGTCATTTTTATTGGACGCGTATCAAGAGCTATTTTGAAAATCCGCAAAACACACATTATAAATTAATTTTAGAACTGTCGTAACGGAAAGGTGGCATCGAGATCTCTCTAAGAATGGGCGCACTATACTTTGTTTTTTGGCGGAAGTATTTGTTTGATACTATTAAGTACTTAGTAAATAACATTAGATTATTGTACTAGGTCAGCGGTGGCGAACCTATAGCATATGAGACAGTGGCGAAGGGTGGAGGTAGGCTGTTAAGATCCACCATAAATAGTTCACATTAAACTTTGTCAGTCATACGTATTAGTTTTCAATGAAATAAGAATAAAATTTACAGATGGTGTTGTTAGTTTTTAAATTTCAATTAAACCCTGCGAACACCAAGCCATAAAATATAATAGTCAAAAAATACTCGTCTATCTAGAAAATATCGAAAAATATACAATTAAATCATACATAACTTTTGATATTTTATAGATAGAATAATAGGTATTTGTTTTCTAGTATAGTTTGGTTTAGGCAGGGCTTTATGAATTTAAAAAATGAGCCAACAATATGTATCCTTAATCCAACGAAAACAAATAAGTATGAATGGAAAAGTATGCACAATTTTGTCGCATTGGCCAAAATACACCAAAACTATTATGGTTTGGTTTAGGCAGGGTTTAATTGATTTCTAAAAACAAACCTACACCAACTATAAATTGTAGTCTTATTTCAATAAAAACAAATATGTATGTCTAACAAAGTGTAATGTGCACTATTTATGGTGGATCTTAACAGCCTACCTCCACCCTTTGCCACTGATATGAGATTATTTTGCATGGCATGCGTTTGAAGAGAAAAAAGCACTATAAAACAATAAATGACAGATCGCATTGTATCTTTGAGCTTGGACATGCTACCCGACCAGAGTTGCCGGATGTCCCTATTTGAGCGGGATTGTCCCGTGTCACCGCCATCTTTAGATTAATAAAGCCTGAGCATAACTTTTTGCACAAGCAACGAGTAGTCCACTTTTCAGTTGTCAAAATCAGATACCATTTTGCTTGACATATTGATTCGCCCTTTCTCGTTACAAATTGAATTATAAAAAAATCTCAAATCGAATATATTAACTATCAGTGCTAGTTATAAATAATATACATTCCTGTTATTCATCAGCTGTCAAAGTCAGACTAGTCCTCACACAAAAACTGGTGGTAATATCGATTTCCATAAAATATGTAGCATTGATCTATGCATTACATTTGTTGAAGGTGTGTTAATGCTAGTGTGTTGCATTTATCATGTAACTCATCAATCCAAATCAAACTGTTCCCTATGTGAACACAACAGACGCGTCAGTATGAGCACTCTATAGAACAATGACATATCATCCATAGACAATAACGGGAGGGGTGGAAAAAGTAAGACCAGTCGTTGTGAATGTATCGGCTTTCTACTTGTTCAACAGACAAATCCCGACTCCTGCATTGCCTCTGAAAATGCCGACTTACCAAATCTTATTAGCTTCATTTTTTGCAATATTTTAAATTCATTTTCTTTTCGTCATTTTTTTGTGCATTTTCTCTCCTCGGAACTTTTCATTAGAGTAAAATCAGTAAACTCAGTCAGAGCTCACTTAGAGCGTGGCGACCTCGATTCCCAAGACTTGGGTATCTGCTCCTGAGACATTACCAGGCGTAGACAACTGAACGGATGCTTCACATCAAAACGTAGTGCCTCGTGATACGCTCGATTAAGACCGAGTGTGGTCCGGGGCGGGTTTGGTTTGGAGGGCGTGTTTGTGTTGTAAAAAAAATAACAGGCAAATACTCTTCAAGAATAAGTTTTACGTTTAATGTAAATATATAATTGCATAAGTCGGTCCTTGGTTTTATGCGTCACATATAATATTATCGCACTAATCCCATCAGGCGGCGGGGGACGCCGCGCCGCGAACTTCTAATTTTGATCGATTCGATGAAATAATCTTCATTTTAACTTTAAAAACAATTTTCTATATAAAAAAAAACAAACATATTTCACCAGAAATCATGCTCTCAACGAGTCCGTCATAATACGAAATGGGTAATATTTTTCGATTAATTTATTATAATGGATTAGATATAGGTACCCAGTAGTTGAGTCTTTCAATTATGAATGTATTGATAATGACTTAACTATTAACATAACGAACGATACTCTAACATTGACACCTCTTATCTGACATTCAGTATCTTTTCGACACGGGGGAGTTAAAACATTAAATGAAATTAAATAAAAACAAATAATTACAAGATAAAAAGAACTTTTTATGTACAACCTTTTTAAATTTTCCGTTGAATTATTATGCTCAATATGCTCAAACTTTTAACAAACTTTTAACAAACAAATATAGAATACTGAAATGTCATTTTGACATTTCATTTTGATTTCCATAGTAACGCACGTATATATTAATAATTTGGTTGCTAGGACCACCCCCTTAGCAACCAATTATAGTCTTTTACTTTTTACGGATTTTTCTGAAATAACTTTCCATACAAAACAGAATTAACTGAAAATGAATTCAATTCTGCTCAGGAAGCTAACGTTTGTTACGCCATGGTATACGGATGCATAACGGGTATGAGGAGGGAAAAGCGAGAACACAAAATACATACTCAATATGTACCAGTAGCTGACATGCCAAAAATCATTGCTGTAGTTATACCTAATTGACATACTTTTACTGTGGTAGTTAACAGTTATCTTAACTCATATTTTAATTGGAATATTTAATCGGACCTGATCTCAATAATCGAACGGCGGAATAATAATATATGTGTGGTTTTGTATTTTTTTTCATACAGATAAAAAACACTTTAGGCCCGTTTCAGACGGGACACCGGTGTCGCGCTCGTATATATTAAGGAGTCCTTTGTATTTCGTTTATGAACGCCCCGAGCTAATGAGTCAAATCGTGTCCGGTACACTTTTCCGTCGGCCGCTACATTCTCAAGCCGCCGATACACATGTTTTTGTGACCGCAGCCAGTTTTATGTTCTAATTTATATCGCGAAATTATGCGTTGACTCATTAGCTCTGGGCGTTCATAAACATAATACAAAGGCCCCTTTATTCGAATACAAATGCCTCCTTATTAGATATATACGAGCGCGACACCGGTGTCCCGTCTGAAACGGGGGTAAAATGGCCGTAATGGATATAAGAGATTTTTTGAACTGCAATTTATTGATAATTATCATTTTAAATAATCAACAGGTATTTAAAAACATTAAACATATTTTTTTTATTCATCGGCAGCAAGTATCAACTACTTACTGGTGATCTCCACATATATTGTACCAGCAGTGACGAGAGCTGGAGGTAGGCTGTTAAGATGCGACATACCTTTTCATACTTATTTGTTTTCACTGAACTAATAATACAAATAATTTTAATACTTTCGACCGTAGGTACTTGATGGAATTTGAATTAAAATTCTAATGGATTCAAGCTCTGTACTATTCCATTTAAGTCGTTTTTTGCGACCCGGGTTTCGCCTTTCGCCTATTATAATAATATGCTGTCCAGTGTATTGTTATTAATAAGAGAGGGTTTTTACTAATTAGGTTTTTTACTTCAGCTATTCATAATTTGTTTATTGTATTTTTTGTTGTAATTTCTGACTAAATAGGTAGGTAATGGAGTTTTTACCTACTTTATTGTATCGATTTACTATATAAGGTAGAGTTAAGGGTGTTCGTTGTCAGTGTGTATTTGCCTTTGGTGAGTGTACACGACGCCTGAAGATGCCGAAAGGCGAAACCCGGGTCGCAAAAAACGACTTAAATGGAATAGTACAGAGCTTGAATCCATTAGAATTTAAATACAAATAATTGCTGATAGTGCTGGCTAATTTTTAAATCCAATTAAACCATGCTTTAACCAAACTATAATAGTTTAGGTAGGTATGCTATGGGCGTTCGGACAAAAATAGTGTACCCTTTTTCAGTCATACTATTTTTTTTGTTGAATTTAGAATACATTTAAGTACCTACTACAAATTGTGTGGGTTAGTAAACCAAAACAAAATAGTTACCGAATATTCTTCTATCTATTAAATATTTAAAATTATGAATTATTTAATGGCGTAATTTTAGATTTTTTATAGATAGACGAATATATTTTTACTATTATTTATTATAGCTTGGTTTACGTAAGGTTTAATTAAATTAAAAATTATTACAAGATAGGAAGAACTTTTTATATACTTACAACGTTTTTAAATTTTCGGTTGAATTATTATGCTCAAACTTCTACTTGATACGAAGTAAATAAAAAACAAACAAACAAACAAATATAGAATACTGAAATGTCATTTTGATTTCCATAGTAACGCACGTATATATTAATAATTTAGTTGCTAGGATCACCCACTTAGCAACCAATAATAGTTGATTGGATTACGGATTTCTTCCGAAATAACTTTTCATACAAAACATAATTAACTGAAAATGAATTCAATTCTGCTTAAAGATGGCTAAAAGAATTAAAAGAATGCATTGGCATCGCGTTCTGATATATTCTAAAAGTTTCAAATGGCTAGCTAGTCGGGAAGTTAGTTAAAAATCGATTGCAAGATTTGTACTGGACAAACAACCACCGGACAAACAAGAATACGAGCTAATAAAAACGTTGTAATAAAATATGTATGACTGACAAAGTTTAGTGTGCACTATTTATTTCGGATTTTAACAGCCTACCTTCATCCTTCGCCACTGTGTACCAGTAGTTCAAACCACTTATAAAAAGAAAAAATAAAGCTCTAAAAATGTTTAACTACACACATTTTAACTATTGAATAGTAGAAAGTAGTGCAAGAATGCGTTTTGAATGCTTGATATAATAAAATATTTCCCTTAATTGATAAGCATTTTACCCCTAGGCAAAAAAAAATGTTTTTTTGTTTCGAATTTACTTGCTATATGACAGTAGTTATAGGTTGTGATAATTGTCACTCATTTTAAATGCATAATAAGTTTATTAAATGATTTTTAATTCACAAGTGTCAACTACCGACGCGTTTTTTCTAAAATATATCATACGTATACATTTTTCACCCATACAACGTATTATTAACACATTCTTATTTGATGCGACTTATCTTATTAAAACCATGCAAGGGTTTGTTGTTTTCCATTTATTCGCCCCGGTAAAGAATTTGTAGGCAAAACATACGCATTTACTGCATCTGAATACATACACATAAAATCCTAATTTCTCCCGATTTGTTTTCTAAAAAAATGACAACACTGAGAAATCCTTTACACGCGACTATAGCGACTTCCTGTTATCGCCGAGATCTTGTTGTCAGACAGTATGAGGCGTCCATTTCCAAAAACCGATAGTCTTACATATCATCGAAATCTGGTAAAAGATACACATGTACGTTTTCTATATCTGTGGTAAGATGGCAAAACATAAGTCAGTTTTTTGTTTTTTTTTTTGAAAATTGAGTTCTACAGACCCGTATCAAAGATATCTACGAGATATCAAAATATGGTATTAATATGTCTTATAATTTGGGAGGAATAAGTTGAATCAATATGTGATTTGTTCATTGTTTGAATATTTTTCAAAGTTTAAAATTGCTCACCTGAACAATTTAGAAAAACGGACATATCATGTTTTGCCATCTTATCACAGATATTAAGTATGTATATAATTTATATTACAGGGATACGCAATTTGAAGTTTTAAACATCTACAAAAATCAGTAAGTATCGCTCTTTAGTAGGTAGAGTTTAGTTTTATTATAAGTACACACAAAATGTTCCATAATATTGAGTTTTTTTTTATTATTTTAATTTAAAGTTACAATAAAATTGCCGTACTTATTAGATATTATCGCATTTTTGAAATTAATTATTATTTTATTACGGTGCAGATTATTTTTGCGTCTCTTTTATCTGTATTTAGGTATTTGTTTAATACTAAAGAAAGACACTTTTACGGAATGATTTTGACAGACTAAAAATTTGTAGCCATTCTATTTTTCTTATACTTTGTTAATATTAGAATACGGCAATGGTAAATTCACACAATATGACAAAGCTTGCTAATTTACCTAATTGCTGATATGTACAATTTAATTTGCTGATATTATTTCGAATAAATAGAAAGAAATCGTCATAATTTGAAAATACGCCACAATTGAAAATAGAAACTAGCGTTAAATTCAACTACTTACGCTTGAAACACAAGAACGTCGTTTACCACACATATTTTGTAGTCTTATTGGCTTTTAAAAATATACAAAAATCAAATTGAATTATCAATTTCTTATACTGAAATTGTATGAGGGGAAAACAGATCTTTTATATATATTGCGTTGTAAAAATGTTGTGTATTTATTGAAAATGTCCCTTATGATGTAAAGTTATGAAAAAGCATGAAAAATATAATATAACTTTCTAATGTCTTTCCGGCAAGTATTGACAGTGAGACAAAACGTTTGTTATTGTTGACCTTAAATAAAGTCTTTGATGAATGCGTACAACCAATCCCGGAGAAACGACTACTACAATATGTTCACTGTGGTCATTAAAAAACATGTAGGTAGTAAAAATGTTGGATAAATACCTATTACTTTTACAATATACATATAACATATATAGATAAACACACATTTTCCACATTCATATTATTAGCAGTTACCTAATAATATATTCTTAAATATACGAGCCGAAAATTGCAAAAAAATACTATCATTATAAAATAACCATACGTAGAATAATAGGGTAAAGAAAGTGTCGATGCGATTTTAGAATATTTGCAGTAATAAGTAACCTGAGTTATATATAATTATACGTGCATATTTTGACAATAAGTATATTGTATGGTTATGTATGTAAGTACGTTAAATCAATGTGAATTTGTTTATAACTTACTATATTACAAAACTAATCACAGTAGTTGATCAATAATCCAAAGCCGGTTTTGCCTGCTTTTCACTTAAAAGAACTTCACTATAATACGACACTAAACTAAAGCTCCAACTTGGTGTAGAGATGCGAAAGCTTTTTGTATCAATATTCGAAGCTTATGACGCGCTTTTTTGTACTGAATCTGTCCGGGCATCGGTGGTTTGGCGTCGGCCGCTCTGGAATTCCCCCCCTACTCGGGCGTCGCGCGGATATTTCTGGCGTCGGTTTGCGTCGGCTGGAGGGACGCCGCAGCGAGAATTCTTCGGCGATCTGTATGGAAATTCCGTATTTTCACGAATGAAGCCAACGGTATTACAATTAGGGATTCCAATCCCGGGATCCCGAACTATTTTCGATACCTATGAATCCCGGGATTGGTAAACATAAGCCCGAAACTTTCGGGATTGATTTTTTTTATCAATTTTTATGGATAACAAAATAAAAACGAAAATATAACAGAAAAAATACTTTTAATAACAAATAACTACATCAGAAATAAACTGAGTATGAATGAAGTTTGATTTATTACCCATGTGTTAGTTGCCAAGTCATTTTATTTTTTCACATAAATTAATACAAATGAGAAAGATTGGAAAAAAACAATGCTTCGCACTTTTAACAAAGTAATTCCACCATGATCTCATACGTTTTACGGCAGTTTCATATTTGGCTGACTAATTAGATCTATGAAGCGGAAAGTCCATACACCATGATTTACTTAACTATTTTAAATCTCGCTAACCCAAGTCTTTACTATCAGAAACACCAATTTCATATTATAATATATCTAAACACTAAACACAATATTGATTTTACGAAATTTTATAAATGAAAATCGTTCAGATTTTTTAAATAGTTTAACATAAATTAAAAATTCCACATAATATGTACGATGCAGGTAACATCCGTAAAGTGAATTTGAGAAATAGAATAAATAAATCAAGAAACATTCAGTTAAACGTTTTAGCCATTTACACCTAAGTTGTCTTCTTTTTGTAGAAAGTAAACCATTACGCACTACCAGAAAATAATATTCTGGAGATTACTTCGGGCATATTATTCAGAATAATGTTTTAAATACTTAAATCTTTATTTTTTTTCAACACAATATGTTATTTTTATTTTAATCAAAATTGTATTTTATTTGTTATCTTTTCATAAATAAATAAAACTGTTTTACTTTCACATTATTATTTATATTACAATATTATTTACTCTATTAAACCTATGTATTTCCAAGATTGAACGTAAACAATATTAACAATAAATGTCTTAAATAGTATTAATTATACTAGATTTATTTTTGACCGATTTTATCAATGTTATTTGTATATATAAAAATTTAATATTGGAAAAAAATGCCAATCCCGGGATTGTCAAATTGTAATCCCGAAATCCCGGGGTAAAAATTTTGGCTCGGGATTGGATTCCCTAATTACAATGTCTCCCTCGTCAATATTCGGCTGCTGACATATTGGTGTATCTGCCTAATAAACATATTACAATTTAAAAGGTGTCGCGCAGTTTTGCATAGTGGTGGTTGATTTTTAAAAATTTAAAACTAGATAAGCGCTACTTGACACTATGATTATTGGTTTTTTCTTCACATATTAAATGTATCATCATCAGCCTAAATCTATCCACGGCTGGAAGAAGGCGGCACACCTATCGTTTTTTTCCAGACCTATTCAACCGTCGCACTGGACTAGCCAGTTCCTCACCGGCCATCGCACTTCGCCGCCAAGCTTCATGGGTTTCGCTTAATCGAAGATGGGCTGGGTTGTACCTGCGGGCATGACCAACAAGACGCTGAACACGTCCTCTGGGATTGCCCGTTTATGGAATCCGAACGAGCGGAGCTGTTTGCCAGGGTCCGTCCTCACACGGGCCCAATTAGCCACGCGGACCTGATTGCAACAGAGGTAAATTTTGCGGCATTTGAAAAATTTTCAGTGTCGTATGGGGGGCGGAATAATCCCAACTCCTCCGTAGAATCAGACTAAAATCTTGAGCATCAGTACGCGGGTACACAGGGCACATCACGCTGGCGGCCAGCAGAGCTGGACCTCACTTTCTCACTTTTCTAGAGTCAGTCTTAAGCACCGAGGTGCATGGTTGCAAATAATCGGTCCCGCGCGGCTCCGTTCGGGACGAAATGTGAGCAATTAAATATTCATTATTCAGCGCTGTGGAAGGCGGCCGTGCATAATCCACGGCTGTACAGACACGGCAGGTGGAGGAGGGTGTATTGCTGGACGAAGGCCGCTTCAAGCTGCTTCTACTTCTCTCGGTCGTGTGTGTTGCGTTGCCACGTACTTCCGCAGAACTTTATCATTTCATCGATCCAGCGGCCTCTAGGTCTACCTTGCGGACGTTTTGTACCTCTTGGATACCACTGGATGACTAAATTTGTCCAACGACTGTCTCTTCTTCGAGCTATGTGTCCGGCCCATCTCCATTTGAGGCTTTTAATGAACTCTATTACATCGCAAACCCTTGTCTGCTTCCTTATCCACTCATTCCTCTTTTTGTCATTTCGCGTATTGCCCAGCATGCACCTCTCCATGCCACGTTGTGCTACTCTATGTTTATGGATCTTTCTTTTACTTAGGGTCCATGTTTCACACTCATATGTGATTACGGGAAGCACACACTGGTTGAACACTTTGCGCTTTAGGCACAGTGGAATGTCACTTTTGAAGACATTATTCAGGCAGCCAAAAGCACTCCAGCCTAGCTTTACTCTGCGAACAATTTCATCAAATATACATCATCTATAGACACTTGTTGTCCCAGATAGATATAGTTTTTCACCTTTTGGAGATGAGTGCCATTGATGAGGATCCTTTTAAATGTATACATACTACTAATACAATTAAAGTGTGTCTGTCAGTAGCGAAGGGTGGACGTAGGTCGTTAAGATCCGCCATAAATAGTGCACATTAAATTTTGTTTCTATTTTCAACTGGAGCAATCTTGCGCTGATTTTATCAGTTCAGTCATCATTGATTCAGTCTCGCTTTCTTGATGATGTCGTTTCATATGGAGGTTGCACACCTGGACTAATATTGATGAAACTTGCGCAACTTACACCTAGACTGCATTGTTGGTACGAGCTTTTCGTATGATCTCACCTCGATCGTCGATATCTCAAAATAAACTTCTCGTAAACTTGCAACAATATGAGGTGAGGCGCGGGTTGCGAATCGCGCGCATAGAAATAGAGCAATTCAAAATACGAATCAGTATATTTCTTTATTGTGTATATCTGTATAATATTTTTTACGTAGACTTTCACAGTATTACTAATATGTAGGTATACTTACGAGGAATTTTCTTATAGCGCACAAAAATCAGACGTCCCTGCACTGCCCACATTTTAGTATCGACGTAGTAAAATATTTGACTTTCGTCATCTCGTGAAGTAGATCTACGGCATATTTTTTTTTACATTTCCATCTGGAAACCGACCACTAAGAATCGATAGAACGATTAACAAATGACATGGGTGGCGTCGCGTCCTTAGGAAAAGACTAGCGGAGTAAATCGGCGCCCCGTTACCTTCTGCGGGCTTGTACCTTTTCACTAGATTAAGATGTGCGTTACTTGACACGCAATTCGGCATTAACCATTTAATTTTGTGTAAGTATTCTGTTCGTTGTATTATACAAAACACACATCATATTAATATCTCAATGTTAAATGAAACGTTATTGAAACATGAAAACTTCATGGATTTGGTATCTACACATATGTTTATATGCACGTATGTGTGTTTATAATATGTATTAAAGTATATATGTGTGGGTGACTGCTGACACCTGTCGTAATAATTTTTCTTATAGGCGTGTCATAATAATACGAATAACACATCTCAAAAGCATATTGCCCTCGAAATCTTTGCCAGGCGTTAAGTCAAAAATTTTCCATTGATTATGTTATGATTATAACATAACATATTTTCGTGTAAAGTGAATCATTTATATTCAATTTTAGATTACAAATTCCGCGAATATACCAGTATGTGTTAGGATAAGTGGTGCAGACATTGGAATTGATTTACGTTACATTGTATATATATATAGTGCCAGAGCTCTAATAGGTACTATCGATATCTCGATTGACCAACTTCCCGAAAACCAAGTTGCCATAATCCAAAATTTAATAAAGAAAGGAATTGTCTTAGATCCTTAAGGCTATACATCAGCTGAGGCATGGTCTCTAAAAAGATCGTGACTAAGCGATGCGCGGATTGTGCAAATGACACGAGCCGAACAAAATATAATTTGTCATAAAAATTCAACATGCGTCCTTTTTATGTTATGTTTATTATTATATTCGTAATAATAATAGTAAGTATATTCATTGAAATGTTTTCTTTTTCAAGTACATGCGGAACGTTATTTAGTCATCACGATTTAAGAATATATTCCTCCGACGCCATCACAAAACAAATTGACGTGCAAACAGGTCGACTATCGCTCTCCGAATGGCAACGCGGCCGAAATTTCGTTCCACATACAGTTGAAAATTATTTGCTGTTTCACTTATGTACGCTCTTAAAATAATAGGGAACATTTAGGAAAGCGTGAACAATACTTGTTGGAATGTTTCAGTAGACAGTCTGACCATTTAGATCAGTGGTCCCCAACCCCCGGTCCGTGGAACATTAAATTAATTCCATAGTTTTGGATATCAGTGGAAGATGAATATCCATCTTTAAATTGTAAAGCTAGAAATTTATTAATGTAATTTTCAACATCATAGTTATGTCAATCTGTACAATATATGATTAAAAAAAATATTACGTAAAAAACCATTTTTATTTCAGTATTAGTGGTCCGCGATTTTTTTTTTACTTTTGTTACCGGTCCGCAGGTATAAAAAGGTTGGGTAACACTGATTTAGATGACTTCTCTAGATAATTATTAACCGTGGAAATCATACTTTTACATACGAGAGACATTTTCCTTGGTAGTGGTAAACAATGATGATGGGGATTAGGTATCTACCAACTTTATAGGAGGACTTAAATTAAATAACAAAAAATTTGAGTAATCCTAACACCGGTTAGTAATTATTGGTAATTATAATACTTTGATTTAAAATACAAATGCCGATTGCCAATGAGTAACGTTTCAGATAGTATCTAATTATAAAATCATAAATTCTTTGCAATTAGATAGAACACGTATAACATCGTGGTCAGTGCACATGGGCGCGAATCCCGGGGGCGCAGTGTAGGTATATATATTTCCCATTTTTTTTTTGAATATTTTTACGTACATTATTGGACGAGATTTCTAATTAGGTACTACTGCTATAAAGCGTCGTTAGAATCTATATCCTAATATATTTATGAGTATATTCAGAAATGAATATACACAAATGCACTGATCAAAAGTCATCTATGACGATGACGCATTTGCGATATGTGTCTTAATATTAATTTAGACGTTAGTTTAGATTCATTATGACCAGTGAAGTCCCGTGGGGGTAGGCAGATTGAGCGTTGCTTGGGGGCGGCAATTACCCAAAGGGCGGCACATCGAGGAGAATCACTAGGTATATATAGAAATAAGTAGGTATATAAGTAATAACGGAAATATCTTACCATTAAAAAATTCAGCTCACTGGTTGTAAACAAAATGTATTAATTAGGTACGAGGGTGGGTCAATAATTCCTTAGAAAAAAGCATTAAAACAGTTTTTATTTTTGTATTTTTTTTTTATTTCTCAACATAATCTCCTTGGAGCTCAATACACTTGGTTAGACGTTTCTCAATTTTTTTTAAACCGTCAGAAAAATAAGTTTTCGGAAGGTCCTCAAAATAAGCATTTGTCCGATCGATGACTTCTTCATTTGAAAAAAAACGTTGTCCACTTAGCCATTTTTTTAAGTTTGGGAAAAGGAAAAAGTCACTGGGGGCTAAATCTGGCGAATACGGTGGGTGGTCGACCAATTCGAACTTCAATTCTTCAATTTTAGCCATTGATCGTAAACATGTGTGAACACGGGCATTGTTCTGATGAAAGAGGATTTTTTTCCTGTTTAAATAAGGCCATTTTTCTTCAATTTCGTTTTTTAGCTGGTCCAATAAAGATGCATAATAATCCCTTGTTATTGTTTTTCCTTTTTCCAAATAGTCAACGAAAATAATTTCACGTGCATCCCAAAATACAGTAGCCATAACCTTACCAGCTGATTTTACGGTTTTCGCCTTCTTTGGACATGGTTTGTCTTCGCAATCCACTGCTTTGACTGTTCTTTCGTCTCGGGAGTATAGTGGTGTATCTATGTTTCATCTACAGTCACAAAGCGGCGAAAAAATTCATCCGGATTGCGTTGCATGAGCGACAACAGGGCTTTAGAGGCCACCACCCTATTGCGTTTATTGTCGACTGTGAGCAAACGCGGCACCCATCTTGCAGAAATATTTTTCATGCCCAATTTGTCATGTAAAATAGAAATGACGCTACCTTTTGAGATCCCTGTAACCTCAATTATCTCACTCAACTTTAATCTTCGGTCACTTAACACCATATCGTGGATTTTATTGATCATTTCTGGTGTAGTCACCTCTACAGGACGTCCTGAGCCTGGTTCATCCTTTGTTGATGTACGACCACGTTTAAATTCATTTAACCAGTTATAAATAGTTGCAAGTGAAGGAGCAGATATGCCGTGAACTAAATCCAACTCATTTTTTATTTCCTTTGCTGTTAACCGTTTAATATTAAAATGTTTAATAACAGCTCTAAACTCAATTTTCTCCATTTTCCATTTTTCCATTTTCCACAAGCAAATTTTTTTTTTAAATGTACGAAAAACACACAACAACCCGACCAATCTGATTGAAACTTCGCAGCATACTGAATCGGTAGTGCCGCTGCATGAAAACAAACCGCTTACAGTACTAGTCGCGCCACTTGTCGGCTTTTCTAAGGACTTATTGACCCACCCTCGTACTATAAAGGTTTGAACAGAATTTTTTTGTCGGGTTCGCAATGTCTAGTTTACTTCCGTTGTCTTTGGACATCACGTTCTTGGTAAACAGCAATGACCCATGCATACCTAATTTAAAATTTATCCAAATATGTTTGCCAGTCACTCGCGACTTTTGTAAGTAAGTTGTCAATTATATTTTTAAATGTAGGTACCTACCTACGTGAAACCGTAGACTCGCAATATTGTCTATTGAAGCAGAGATGGCATTTAGTGGTATATATCTTGTTAGTAATGTATCCATACAACACATTTCTTAGATATTGGAGTAATGGAAGGATTTTAAAAATTCCTGTATAAAAAAAAATTGTCGGCATTTTGGCACTGCCTATGAGCGGAATTTTGTTTAGGGACGTCATTGATTATGAATATTTTTTTAAGCTAGTTTTTGTTAGTTTACAACTTTTAAACCATGAAAACACTAACAAACCGGTGTAGTCACCAATGCAAGATTATTGTCATCGTATTGTAAAGAGGTTTATAATAAAACTATCTTGATTTTTTTTTCATTTAATAATTATTATAATTGTTGGGTCAATACTGTGGTATTCGATGTGTGGGTTGAGGATGATGATAATAAAGTCTACAATGTAGCATGGTGCGATTTATTAGCAGCATATCAATTTCCAGTAAACAAATCTTAGCTAGATCAGCAAGTTGATTGACGATATTAGATACGGTATATTATTACAGCTACATATCACAGCACATTATATCATTACGGTGTATTAGCCGAATAATCATTTTTCATGGTATCATATTTTCTTACGACTGTAATAATAAATAATATTTCACAAGCTACTCGATTTAAAACGCTGACTCTATAATTAGTCCAATATGATTATGTACCAGAATTTAATGTTAATGTATTACTTTTTATTGTATAAATAACGAAGAATAATTTATCTAAATGTCACTCGAATCCAAGTACTTAGCTCTTAACTATCTCAGTAGATTATAATATGTACTAGAATTGTATAATATACTATTGTACCGATACGCTGCTAATAAATCTCACCCTGCTACATCGTAGACTTCATTATCATCATCCTCAACCCACACATCGAACACCACAGTAGTGACCCAACATAATAAATAAGTGACATAAAAGCAATTGCTGATTATTAAAAAAAAAACTTAATTGAGGGGCTTATAACACAAGGGTGCCAACACCAGTAAATTTACTTACAAATGCGATTGTAAATTCTACATAACTATTTTTAATGCCTATCATTCTGTAAATAATGTAGTGTTTTATTTACACTGTACAGTATTATTATAACAAGGCAATTGTATTACGTGGTCGCAGCAGCCATGACTTATTCTGGGTCAGAACCATTTCCTCGTGTCAAGCTTATCAGGCACCATTAACGAGGGGTGCAAGACTAGTCACTGCGTTCCCCAAGACATAGACAATTCCAGTGATCTGCTGTTATTATTTTCTTCTCTCTTGGTAATTTTTGCTATATTATAAGTGTGTATTTTTAGTTAACTTTGTTTGATTAGAATCAGCTTTTTAAAAAAAAAATCTCATGATGTGAACGTCCTGAATTTTGATTTGTTCTGTCTTATTATCTCTGGATCATATTATATCAACACATGCACAAATGATTTCCTTCTGTCTTGTTCGTAAAACGTATTTAAATTAACAATATCGTTGGCAAATACAGACCATGGAGTTATAGACTTTACTGTCCTCTATGAAAATTTGAACAATGCTAGAAGCCGTTCCGCGCGTGAATCTTTTTTCACGAATATTAGACACGCGATGATGTAAAAGTAAGTAGGTTCACATAAATCCAATTTTATTCCTTATTTGTCGTTTGTACCCGTTAGTTCTTCGACACCTCGATTACTTCAAACTGTAGTGCTCAATTTTTTTTCATTCTTATCAATACCGTAAACAAAAAAATGGAATGCAATGCAATAATTATAAAAACAAAAGTACATAATGGTTTATATTATTTTAATTATCTTTATTAATTTGACACACTTGTACAAACGGGTGCAATATCCCTGCCCTATCTTCTTTATGCGTGATCATCGATAGGTATTCTTATAACATCATTGGGGTAAAAAAGGAATGTAAACATAATAAGTTCAATTTTAGTTACTGGGTTTTTGGTTGGCGTTACTGTTAATATAACATTTATTTTATAAAACTGTATAAAATAACAAGCACATAATAATTATAATACATAATAGTTTAATATATTTTTAATTTATTAATAGTAACACATTGAATGGCAAGAATAAATTTTTTACTATCTCTGATTTTTCTGTCTTATCCACCATTCCAATACAAGTATCAGCTGTAAAAAAAAAAAAAATAGCTGGCAATAATTTGTCAATAGTATGACACGTTTTCATTATACAAATCATCCCGTTTGACCATGACGGGGTTTTTACAAAACTGGGATAAATAAGGAGTCGTCCATATATTTATGACGTCACGATCTAAGCGGGTGGGGGAAGGGAGTGTGTTATAAAGTAATGATTTGTGACGAAGAGGGTTGTAGAAAGTATGATGTCACAAAATCATCAATCCTTTTTTCTAGGAATGAAATATTCCGTGAGAACATTAATATACTGAAATCGATAATCTTCAACATTTTTTTAAACCAGTGGCTTAAAAATGTTACGAAATTGGACGTATTTCTGCAAACAAAATCCAAATCACACGTGTATAAATTGTCAAGATTGATTTAAAATGATGTGTGATTATTTAATTGTATTAAAATTAAAGTATCCCACCAGATGTTTAAATCGATATTGAATTTTCTCAGAGAGTTACACGTCTGGGTTGTGTCTTGTTTCCGGAAATACGTCTAATTTAAACATGGGGATAAAATAGTGTCACGGCATTATTATTTATGGACGACCCCCAAGATAACTTCACATTTGTATTTTCTATAATAATCATGTAACATTATAATATAATCGGTGAAATAATGGTTAAAACATGTTTCAAATATAAGTCGTTCATATTATTGCTTGATATGATTTTTAATCTATACATTTTATTAAATTATTTGTAAAGTAAAATTAATAGTATTACAATTAAATTAGATTAATTAAATTATTCCCAAACTTGCAGTTTTTGTGTACCCCTTACGATACATTGATTTAAATGGCTTATCCCACATCGTTTAAAAACAATAAGATATATGCATACACAAGCATAAGAATTTTGTAATTCATGTAAGTATTATGCAATTTTAGATTTAACGTTGATTAAAAAATGTCATCCACGCACCATCGCATAGTTTGGGAAACACTTTAATGCATAACGTAGTGCAATCATCACTAAATTAAATATTGGTAAATCTCTAGTGTTAAAGTGCATTCATGTCTTCATATAGCACGAAATTTTCGGCCGTATTCACACTGACAGGCACGCTGCGTGCCAGACACGACAGTTTCCATCAGCCACTGTAGCTTGCGTATGAAGAATTGCGTCAAACCAACCCGAACATTAAAAACGTAGTCAGCCATCCCAGAGTTTTCCATGATTGGCGTATTACTAGACGTGGAAGTCCATGAAAGAACCAGAAAAAGATCTGTTAAGACAAACGCAATCACGTAAAATCACAGGTAAACCAATCATTATCTGCGAAAATATTTTGAAAGCACGATCAATGTCTGTAGATACCGGTACGATTGTGTGACGTTTGATATGAATGCGCTCATTGATAATATTGTATTAAATAATATATTATGTCGTGTCTGGCACGTTGAATGTCTGTACATATGAATGGACATTTAAATGAAATAATATCTAACTTTAAAAAAACACAGCCATCTTTAAATCTGTTGACTGTGGTAGTCTAATATAATAGTTCTGCTCACTTCATAACACTGTAAAGCATATATATATTACGTTAAATTCTAATTTCTTCATGTACCCTCGGTCGATAGTATTAATATTATATTATATAAGTTAATTATGAGGTAGTGCGGCAGGCGAAAAAATGATATAACGTGGAATAATTGGACGGCATTATGCATTTATAGATCAAGTGACATTTGAACGAATCTGCAATATTTTCATTAATAAATTATGTTTTATTCATAATTTAAATAACATACACAAGATTTAAAAATGTAGCATTCTTCATTGAAAATGGGTCAATGTTAAAATTCTGATAATAGGTATGTAGGTAAGTTTTTTAGGCTTTTCAGGTTACGTATTTTTGTGTGATACAGTCTTTTCTTGTGTATGGAAAAGTTATCCACACAGGGTTGTAGCGCCAGGAAGGAGGATAATTTAATTAACAGGTTTTACTATGTTTATGTGCATATGTCGCTTTTTAACTATTAATGCATTGCATGATATAATTTATTAAGTCCATTTATTCCTTACAACTTTAATTTTTCAATTTTTTCCACCGTTGGTAACTCGTAATTTGTAATATAAAATTATCACTGAATTAAAGTTTTTCGGTTACTATAAGCGGCCTCGCACATACAAATTCGACACGAACACAACTATCAACATTGTTTTTGTGATTTAATCGATATTCACAACACTCGTCACACGCATCAGTTGATTATATCTGTTGAATGAAAAAAAATCGTTTACGCAAAATCAGAATCGACGAGGTATACTTTCGGTTAAAGTTACCGTCGTTTCAGTCTGTCAAACGTACCTCAACGGACAACATGCTAATGGCGGCCAGGCGCAAGAGATTGAGAAATATCCTTGAAACAATAATACTTGTGTTGCCATGCAATCAAGTGAGCTTTTGCTTTTATTGATTATTTTTTGATTATTGAAGTGGCTCATATGACAATAGCAAAAAAGGAGATAGAAAATGATAGAATCGATCCTTGAAATAGTAGTTGCATCAATGTTCTAACTAACTATTAACAATGCACCTCATGAATATGCATGTCACCTTATTTTTCTGTTAATAACATTTTGCTTAATGACATTTATCCGTCTCTCACATCTAAACTAGCCTCGTCTGCCGCATAGTCATAAATCAAACCTTCTAAGAATGTAGTTCCGGTGTTGCATATGAAGATCGCACACATCTATCTAGCGACAGTCGCACGTAACCTCTCGAAACGTATAGATATTCGGATGCGGCGATCGGCGAGCCAGTATAGGAATGACCAATTCGTAGGTGTTCTCGCAGCCCGAGAAGCATGCGATTTATTGATAGCAGCATTAGATGTTTTTTCAAACTTAATAGTCGCATTCGACCAATCCGCGGACTCCATTTGGCAACGTGTGTTTTGGGAATAACGATGACGTCACATCAACGTATTCGACACGTTACAGACGGGCGAGTTTACATGTGAGAGCCGGCTTTGTCAGCTTGGATATTTATCAGTAAGTTGCACTAAATTTTAACGTTTTGATTCTATTAAATAAATCGTGTCTATATGCGAAATTGGAAAGCAATTTTGTTGTTTGTTCAGATTAAGTTGAGGTCGCTTCGAATCTATATTTGTGGGCCGTCTACTAATTAGGTGGCAACCTTCTTAAATAAAATATTGTCTATACACTATAAACACTGCCATCATTGAAGCAAGTCCGAGTCCATTGTCAAGCCTGCGCCCCATGGACTTTCCCGTATTTCATAAGGCGATGTTATTCTGCTGGTCTTGCTCCACCGGTGGAGGAAACGGAGAGTGGTGGGGCCATGTTATGATCTCCTCCCAGAGGGCCTGCCCGGGGCACTCCGTTGGGCGCGTTTGCCGGTGGCCAAGGAGGATGTAGTCCTTCACGATGAAGCCTTCGTCTACGCCCTTCTCTATCACCCGTTTGGCCATTTCTAGCTGTTCGGGCGGTGGTAAACTAACTGTAAAAAAATAAATAAACTTTTATATTATAACAATGACGCGAGTTTTACAGTGAATTGCATCTACTAACTGTCAATACTCGAGTCTATTTGACTGGTTAGTTAGATATTAACCATTCACCCGTATTATCCTTCCCACATAGGTACAATGTGGCTGTTTTTATATTTTCTTTCGACCATGTCCGATCCTAATAGGATCATTTGGGCCTCCACAGAGTGGAGGTTTGTATTGACAGATTTTGTTTTTACGAGAAATGGATGTAAGCCACTTGCTCAATCTATTAGGTCCATACTCTGACTCATACACAAATTGAAAAGCAATATGTGTACTTGTCAGACCCAGGATTCAAACCTGAGACCCACGACGCAATAAGGCAACTCTTAAGCCGCGCGGCCATCGTGGGTGTTATCAGGCAATGTATTTTCCATAATCAGGCTTTGGGAAAATCGTTCCCACATTGTTTTGCATGAGTTTTTTATACCTACTGAATAATTCACATATAAATAAAGGATATATTGCATTGAAATAAATTATAAATATTGCTATAATAAGATTCTGTGGCCTGGTTAAGGAAACTCCAAAAAATTATTTAGCTTCATATTTACAGAAATATCTTTATTCCTATTTTGACTATTCATCGCTTGCTGAGTGAAAACAGTGTCTCAAGCTCTGCGATTTTTCGCATTTCGCCTGTTTCCACTTCACCTTTGTTACATCCCCAAAATTTTCACCATTAAGGGAGGTCTCCGCGGAGGCCTAGAGATGCCGGAACCATTTTCGGACGGACTTTAGTAATATGAGCAGGGTTGATTACGAGACAATTTCTAGCCCATTGGAAATTGTAATATAAATAATTTAAACTAAACACATTATTCATCGTATGGCTTGGATTTGATTTGTTTCTAATGTTATCTTGTTATCTATAAAGATTTGATCACTGATTACAATATGCGGACAGCTGATAATTAGTAGTTTAATGAATGATATTTTTTTTTATTTTTTTTATTAAGGAAACAAACAGTTAGGTACATATTGATTACAAAAATTTAAAATATAATAATGCAAAGTTATTGCAACCTGCAAAGTTTCCATGTATACATTATAATATAGTTAAGCCTAACAAGATAGAGAGTAAGAATAACATAAATATAAAGAAATTACATGAGAAAAATGAGATAGAATAATTAAATTGTATACAAATAAAGTAACATAATATATATATATATATATATATATATATATATATAAGTATATATATATCTATTTATACAAAATTTCGGAGATAGCGCGTTTAAATGAAACAGGTGAATTATTAAAAGGATCAACGGTGGAGAAATACATATTATTTTTGTCTAAGGTTTTGTGCTCATGATTGCCTTATACAACTAATCATCTGATATTTATTGACTTTAAAATGATAGCTTTCTTGTATGCTAATTGATTTTATGATTGAATTATAGAATTTATAATGACGCTACTAGGTTCGCTTCTAGAATTAATTTATAAAATGCAGGATTTTTTAAAATATATATTAAAGGCTAAAGATTCTATTCAACTTTGTGGGGACATTATAAAAAGGACGAATATAACATTGTAATATAGTCTAGAAATTGATCCGTCTCGTAATCGACCCTGCTCAAATTACTATAAATCTACCCGAAAATAGTACCGGCCTTTCTAGACCTCCAGAGGAGACCTCCCCAAATGGTGACAATTTTGGGGGTGTTTTTACCTTTTAAATGACACTATTGAGATTGATCGTTGTATTTTACCACGTTTTTATTAGCTCGTATTCTTGTTTGTCCAGTACAAATTTTTTCTTGTTTGTCCAAGATTTTTATTGGACGATTGAAGATTTTTAACTAACTTCCCGACTAGCTTTCTTAGAATTTGAAACTTTTAGAATATCTATATCAGAACACGACGACAATGCATTCTTTTAATACTTTTGGCCATTTTTAAGAAGAATTGAATTCATTTTCCGTTAATTCTGTTATGTATGTTTCGGAAAAAAATCGTTTAAAGTAATATTTACTACTCACTATTATTGGTTGCTAAGTGGGTCCTACCAACTAAATTATTAATATATACGTGCGTTACTATGGAAATCAATATGAAATGTCAAAATGACATTTCTGTATTCTATAATATTTATTCAGTATTTCTATCAAGTACAATAAAAAGTTTTTATTAATACATAGAATTGTCAAGTTGATATGATTAAACAGAAAATTTAAAAACGTGGTATATAAACAGTTCTTTTTATCTTGTAGTTTTGTGAGTTATTTAATATTTGCGTGTCTGTCTATTGAATAGGTTATGTTTATAATATGCATATTATATTATTACAATATAACACGAAAATTAAATAACAACAAATAATAGCTTACTTGTCCAGTCACCGATGAGGACGATGCCTATACTCCTGTTGTTGTATCCTGGAGCATGTGCTCCAACCTTGGACCAGCCCCTGCCTTCGTATGCTCGGCCGTCTCCGCCGATTCCGAAACTGGACGGGAGGGAAAAAAACAAATTGTATCAAGTTTGGATTCAAAAGTTAAATTAAAAAACGTTCATATTTAATTCATACATTGTTTTGACCATAGAACAGATCAATAAATATAATTCCGATAAGCTATACCCCAATATACTACATTTTGACGTAGGGTTTTAAATGTGTGAGTGTTCTACGAAAATGAACCACACATTATAGACGTGTAATAGTGTGTGCTGCAACCTTCGAATACACCAATATTGAATGAGCGTCAGTGCCTTAACTGAGAGCAGTTGTCAGAACGTAGGATAAGCGTATTATTGACACGTGTTTAAGTTTATCCCATATTCTTCCATACTCGAAATCTGTTGCTTGTTACTACACACCCGTTAGGTATTTCAGTTCCCATTAATTCTGTGTTGCCTGGTTTTGACCATAAACAAGCAGACTTTATCATCAGAGTGAATATCCACATCAAATCAGACAGTACAAATTATAAACTTAACCGTTACAATCTCGACCGTTTCCAAAATAGGTACACATCATCACACTATCATTATTTTTTTAAATTAGCGCTCCCATATACCTACTTATCTGAGGGAACCAATTACATAAACACCCAGCCATACGAGAAATATAAAATGAGAAAATCACATTATATTATATAAATTGAGTCCTCACCGAGTCGAACTCGGAACCCCTGCGCATCTAATCTATTCACAAGACTGCTTTCGGCCGCTATCTCGGGTAGGAAAGTATCCAAGTATTAGCACTTATTGTAACAATTACAATAAGGTAGTTGTACTTGTTACAATAAATGCTATGTTTTAACAGCACTTCTCTTGGCTGTGATAAATTTTAGAGTTTTGAGAGAGACAGTTTTGACAGTTCAGACGGCTAATTTATTGTAATTGTTACAATAAGTATTAATATTTCGATGCTTTCCTACCCTAGTTAGCTGCCGTAAAGGCCGAAAGCAGTCTTATGTATAGAATAGATACGCTGGTGTGCAAAACTAGTGCCTTACTCATCGGAGTACGAGGGCCGCCTAAATGTTGTAGAATACCCAAGGTTTATAGTATAATACTTATGCTAGAAGAAATTACCAGGTGGCAGTGCCGCCTGTCAACATAACATCATATTTTGATCCACATCCAAGATTCTATTGCAGAACTACATAATTTCTCTTTTCTATCCGACACCATACTCCTTTATATCTTTAAATCTGTCACAAATTAATTGTAATGTCATTTAATACTTTCTATATAGGTAATCGATAATTATGCTAGTGCTGCACTGTAAGCATCAGCTGTCAAACTATTATGAGAGTATCTTATCATTTTTTCTTTCGCGACCCGATTAAAATAAACGACTCATTTATTTTTAAAATTTATAATTTGCGTTTACATGTTTTCTCTCATCTTCATTATGAGTCGAGTAAACGTTAAAAAGTCATATACTATCGAGTCTTCCCCATGGATGTTCGAAATGTGACAAAATACTAGATACCAGACCAAATCTTATTTCCTCTCGTATCTGATTACGCGGCACACGATCATTGCTTTCCACTGACCTGTAGCCGATGTCGGCCCATCCGTTGCCGGTCTGGTGCATAGTCTGGATGGCGCGCATGGAAGCCTCGCAGTCGGCAGCTGATGTGCAGGCTGGTGGAATGTAAGTGTGATGGATGATCACGTGGGTGACGGGGTTTTTCATTACTTCGGTGGCCGTCGGAGGTTTTGCGCCCCATTCTTCGCGGGAGACGATCCTAAGGGATCCTCCGCCCACTGTGACAAATAAAAAAATTCAAATCTATTATCAAAGTAGTAGTAAATCATTCATTAGTAGATGTATGTATGACACACCTTTTTTTTACAATAGACCAATATTTTCAGTGCCGGGATTGTAACATTTCATGAACCGGCACCCGGCTAATGGAATGCCGTTTATATAGAATACATTTTAAACGTCTCGTCTCATTTTTTCTTATACTTTACCACATCCATTTATTTATACAGATATGCATAGAATGTCGAGTAAAATAAAGTCAAAATTACATGTATAAACCACAATAGAACGACAGCTAGAAAACTCTTAATTAGTGACGTCATAACACGTCCCGACATCGTCATTGTTGCCATTTTTTATTTCGATTTCCCGATAATTATTAAAATATATTTTTTTTATTGAAATTGAACGATAAAAGTAGGAAAACTGCATAATATATTATATTGAGTGAGTTCATAATTAATAATAATTATGAATTTTAAATTTCTTTTTTAATTTTTATCAGTAATAAATTATCAGTGTTTACTGCATCAATTGACGCATTGCGGATACAGTACGACACTGGGTATTCCGAATCCGTATATTTTTAGTGACATGGCAAGAAATCCGTGAATTATGCTGTGATGTCGTCTCGTAAATGTCAAAGTTTACATATTATACATTATATATTTATACATTCAGCGTGACCGATAAACTGCCCCTGGCAGCATCCATATTCTTGAAGCTCCTGATATGTGATCAGGTTGAAGTCAAAAATGACAAGGAAGTGAGATATAGATAGATGGATGAAATCAACAGTGACATGCGAGTATCCCATAACACTTACTCTAAATCACTGATACTTAACCTGGGTTCGATCAAACCCCAGGGGTTCGGTGAGTCAGTCTCAGGGGTTCGGCGGAGGTCAAGACACATACCCGACTCATATGATTCGTGATGACACGCCCCGCTTGGACATCATTGGCTGCAGGTGATCACGCAACATCGCTTGGCCTATTGTGCTGAATACCTCGATGAAATCATTGAAATTCAGCGAGCCAGGTTCAACAGTAACTCTTCAGAACAACAACGCTCTCAACGTTTTGGTGTCAACAAATGGTAACGTACCCTGTTATTGCTAAGAAAGCTCTGGAGATTTTCATACCGTTTGTTACAACATATCTTTGCAAGCAATCCTTTTCGAGGATGCTGGACATAAAAACGAAGAAAAGGAGCAGACTTTGTTGCGAAAATGACATGAGAGTGGCACTTTCCAAGGTGAAGCCGCGCATTTTTGAACTGGTCTCTGAAAGGCAACAGCAGAAGTCACACTGATTTGCAGTGAATATTCATTATTATGTTTTTGTTTTTGTGTGAAAATCATGTTTTAATGGTTTTGTTCTTTGAACACAGTGATGTTGGTACACGGTTCATTTTGTGCACCAGTAAAATATATACCTATGTTTTGAATTTGAAAAAAAATCATATTTTATATTTTCCAATTAAGAAGGGTTCGGTGGATGCGCATATGAAACTGGCGGGGGTCAGTACCTCCAACAAGGTTAAGAACCACTGCTCTAAATGCTGCTGTATGTCGACAGAGGTAGATCCGAGCCGCAGATAAGGCGGCTGCCCGACGACATAATCATACCAGGCATTATCCTTAGCCTTGAGATCTCGATGAAGAAGAAGCAGAAGAATGTTATCAAACAATAGTTACCTACTTTAAACAACAGAAGGCGTCGCGTGTATTTTTCATAATAGTATGCGTATACAAGTGAGTGCACGCACGATATACCAAGTTAGGAGGGTAAGGAGTGGGATCTACGACCACTTCCACGGGTGGCACCTTGACTTATCGTATATGTAGACATACTATCGTCTCAGGTGGACGAATTACAAAAGAAGATGCGTCTCTCATATTATTCATATGGAACTGAGGCGTGAGCGCGGTGCCCTTGAAGTATCGTGACCTGTCGTGTATACTATTACTCAGGCAGATGAATCACAAAAGAAACTGCATTTCATATTATATTTATAGGTACTCAGACCCGCCGTCCACCTGGTCTAATAGTGATTCGTGACATTCCATGCATTGATTGATTTTGTCATGATTTATTTAAACTATTCATTAGGTTCAGAAAATTACTAAAAATAATTATTACTCGTGAATTCATTATTTCGTGTATAGTGTAGGTTTGTTGTGATGCATATGGTACGTACGTCTCCAGATACCTCAGTCAGTTGCGTAAGAAAGGTATGCAAATTGTATGCAGTACGTGCTTCAAATAAGTCCTTCCAAACGCGTGGACCTTGCGTCCTAAATTTTGAACAACGTCTACTGTCCGGACCAAACGACTATTCAATCTATATTGTATACAAACTCAACTGATAATAACGTAATATATTTAAACAATCGCGATCTGCTGTTGTCGTTAGAGACACAGTGACACTACAAGTTGCCGCAGATACTAGGAGCGCGATGGATTAACCATTGGTTTAACTTGGCGATGAATACTATCCAGAATTACTTACTTAGCTCGACTTAGTACAGTTTACATCTAACCAACTTGCAGTGATGCGGGGAACGTGTGGTCGAAAACAATTCAAGCCCGAGATACCTAGAATGTCGATGTTGAGTTAAATCGAAATAACAACGAAAGCCAGCTACAAATCAAAATGAAATGACTGACACTAAAATCTTAATTAACAAGGCAACGTTGCTTTCCGCAATCAAAATTGTTGCCATTTGAAAAAAATCCGGTTGTTTGATAATTGTTATTAAATATTTTTTAATTGACATACAATGGTGAAATTATGAAAAGTGCTCAATATAAATTGAATAATGATACATTAATAAATACACACTTATAAACTTGAAATATTTTCATGGTTGCTTAATCAATGATTATAGGTACCCACAGTGTCTTCATTTGTCAATATAGCGTCTATTCTAGCTTGAACATTATAATACATCGTATAATAATCGGTAAGTACTTAAAATAATATTGCATTGTCGAAAACAGGTAAACGGAATTAAAACTGTATTTATTTGATTTCTGAATCAAATAAGTAGTAGGTAAGTATTGTGACAGCTACCAGATTTTTTCCGCTAGTAGAGCTACGTTAAACACTATTTACCCCAATAATTAGTGATTAGTGGCAGTCTATGCATCTGGACCTCATATACTTATAATTATAACGTACAAACAGATATTATGTATCTACAGTTCAATAGCACATCTACGTCATGTTTTGTGCTTTGTAAGTGAATCGCTAGAGCAAAATTAATTGTATTATTTGTCTATTCATTGTTTTGTTGTTGGATTTTCGTCAATGACCTATGACGTCCTTAGCGGTTAAAATTGTTTTTAAAATGAGCCTGATTCTAATAATTGTTCTTAAGGTTGCATTTCTGCGAGGAAAATCGGTCATCGTTAACGTTGATTTTTTGTGCTCTAAAAAAATAGCAACATAGTTATACCTATGTGACGTATTAGTGTTTCGTTCAAGTCAAGCGTACACACAGAAAATTGTTTAGGGGGTGTCCGTTTCTAAAATATATATAATAATATTTTTTTGATTTTTAGGTGGTGGGAAGAGGGTTAACAACATCTAACAGGTACACATTTCTATTATCCCCATCTATTAATTTTCACTTCTTGTCACTTCAACGTCAGACCTTACATTTTCCGGGGTCATTCTCCATACCCATGTCCTCCAATTTTTGAGCGATGAGGACCTAGCCTACAGCTATAACTACGGGCGCTCACACACTCGCTCTCCACAAATGGTCATCGAACGCGCTTGGCCTAACGACCATAATTATTAGGATCACTAGTGTCAGTTTGTGTCATCCGCGCCGTCTTGTCTTTTTGACATGCTGCGTCAGAATATTAAAGCAAACAATGGATGCTTCACGAATTTATGAGTTCCACTCGCACATGTCTCGCGTATATATTATAGTACGTAGCAGTGGCGATGGGCGGAGGTAGGCTGTCATGATCCGACATAAATAGTGCACATTAAACTTTTTCTAGAATCTAAAATTATGCCATTAAACCATACATAATTTTAGATATTTTATTGATGGAAAAATCAAAAAAGAAAACACCATTTGTCATAATATTACGAAAGCAAGTGATAAGCATGACTAAAATGTGTGAATTGTTTTTGTCGGATCCCCTTAGCATACCTAAATAATTATGGCTTGAATTAGGCAGGGTTTGATTGAATTAAAAAAAAATAATAACAAACACTATGTACACATTCAATGAAAACAAATAACGTTTGACTTACAAAGTTTAGTGTGCACTATTTATTATATGTCGGATCTTAACAGCCTCCCTCCACACCTCGCCACTGATTGATACTCACCGTAAATGCATTTAACAGGCGTAATGAAACGTCATTACTAATACGTATTGAAACTAGGCATTATTGGAAACTTTATATAGGTAATTAGATAGTGAGACATAATTATTATCGATTATAATAATTGAATATTAAAGAATAATATTTTTATTACTTACTGATTATTTTTAGTCCAAAAAAATATTTACAGCTGTCAAATTGAATGTATCACTATATTATACTGCTCTTAGCGATAGTGCCCACAGAACGCGTCGAGCGGGTGAAGTCCGCGCATGCAGTGTTTATTCATAACCATAATCACACGTCTCTCGCCGCGCATTACCCTTCACCTATGTAATAAGCGGCCCATGGAGCACAAAACAATTACTTTTACAGCGTCTCTCATAACAAAGCAATAAAAATATTATATTATTTCGGACTTGTAATAAATATTTACGACGACATTGTTCAACCAGCGAAATATAATGACACGGAATAAAATAAAACAATGACTTCTCTGTAATGAAATAATTGCTTTTCGCCTGTCGATCGATGACGCCTCGCGCCCGCCGCGCCTGTACGACAACGCTCACAACAGCCGAGTAAATTAGAGACCGTCCCGCCCCATTCGCTGGTCACATCCAATGTATTTTCATATTATTGTCGTGCTATGACGTCAAAAGACGCCGCACTGAACCCTGTGTGCGTTGAAATATAAGGCGCGCGAGGCGTTATGTTCTTCATACGCTGTGTATGCTCTATTGTATTCCTTGGTGATTCATCGCCCAAACTGAAGAAATGCGCGAGCGCGTCGAGCGCCCGATTGTATATGATCGGCGCCTTATGTTTTATTTTATTCCGTGTCATTATATTTCGCTGGTTGAACAATGTCGTCGTAAATATTTATTACAAGTCCGAAATAATATAATATTTTTATTGCTTTGTTATGAGAGACGCTGTAAAAGTAATTGTTTTGTGCTCCATGGGCCGCTTATTACATAGGTGAAGGGTAATGCGCGGCGAGAGACGTGTGATTATGGTTATGAATAAACACTGCATGCGCGGACTTCACCCTCTCGACGCGTTCTGTGGGCACTATCGCTTAGGCTCAGCCGTAGTGGTTTGGCGGGCGCGGCGGCGTCTTGCGAAATTCAAACGTATAACCGTGTGTGAAATGTTCGTAGACAGTGTCTTTTTGGGGGCATAATACACACGGTTATACGGTTTATTTTCGCAAGACGCCGCCGCGCCCGCCAAACCACTACGGCTGAGCACTTAGTTGTATGAGTTTTATTGTTATGTTGTTGACGGTGGCCTGAAATGTGCGACTTCTGAAATATAGTGTTCTTCGGTACGTCATCACGGCCGCTAGGGGGCCAAAATCCCCTCGTCGATTCACGTAGGTAGACCATGCATGTCCAACCATTATTACCAACTGTACTATAATTATTATAGTATTTTGTACTATAATTTTGATCCGCGTACTATGTACGATATAAAACAGGTATAGTACGCCCAACACACTAAAATTTCGATATTTCCGTTCCTTATAAATTTGTGCTATCATTTCGCAATATAAAAAAAATTGGGAAAAAAATCTCTAAAAACGTAAAAATTCCCTTGACGTGAAATTTCTTGAATTTGTCGGTAAGCGTTTTTTGTCGGAAGAGGTACTTAAATAAAAACGTGTCCATAAACTTGTGTATGTATGCAGTTCGCCGTATCACACTTCACCGTGAAATGTTGTATTGGAAATATATGGCTGTATATTGAAGACCGTCCAACCTCTTTGGGTTGTATAGTACTGACATAAAATTCATGTCTAAATAAAATACGGTTCTTGTCGGTTTACACTTTACATGAAGCCAGCAGCAAACAAATGTTGAAAATAGCCGATATACTGGATTATATTTTGTTAGGTTAGGTTAGGTTTTTATTCTTGAATTCATGAATTATAAATCAGCTATGAGAATTGAATTAATGTTCATATTGAATCTAATAAAATTTGAGACCGTATAGTATACGGTCTTCTCTTTCCGATAAGAAAACTCACGGCGAACTGTGCTACGGAGAAATGTTTTACGTACAATTTACATGTAACCCTACTATCCAGTACCTATTAAAAATTAAAACTGATGGTGGTCGACCATACTCTTACATTGTCAATATTCAACATTAATTCTTGACACTGCACTCACCGAGTATCGAAAGAAAGTATTGATTCCGGTATCTATACCGAAGTACCAGTATTGATATTTTTTGACAGCCCTATGCATGCGTTTTAAATACCTACCTGCGAGCGAGAGAGATGGTATTCATATTATATTTCATTATTATTTATATTTTAATGCGACATCGAGTGCATTCTGCGGGTCTTCCCCGTACTATGATCAGACCCGTGACCTCTTACTATATAAGTAAGTATGTATGTATGTCTAGGTATCAATTATTATGACGTTTGCACTCGATACCAAGAAGTAAACCTCAGGGCCGTGGTCTATGATTAATATTTATTTTACCACGTTTTCTCTCGGAATTTCTTACAAAACAGCCGAAATAGGTAAAATTTAAGGGGGGACATGCTCGTCGAAGGTCAAAATTGAGTTTTTATTGTATTTTCAAACCATGATCCTGGACACTCCTTAAGCGTTGTAGATAATCTATTTATATAATTTTGAAGCCTTATTATCCTTTATAGTTATTTTAAGCATTTGATGACTGCATAAAGTATTTTTGTTACATAAAATAGTATTCTTTTAAACCTCTCGCTCTAATGTTTTAGAATATAGTCATATTTCGGTACATAACTGTGCAGTGGTGTTAAGATTTTTTACATTTATTAATTTTTAAACGCATTTATAAAACCATTAGTATAATTTATTACGAGATAATTTTTGTAAAATATTCACGATAAAAAATTATATTGATAATCTCTGTGATCCCGCATTTGACAAGAATTAGGCATTTTATTATTCAAAAAATCGGCAAGATTAACACATTTGAAGATGATTCTAAAGATATTTATTATAAGCTATGTTTTTGACCATTCAAGTGTGATAAACATCTTATGAATAATGATTGCTTTATAATAATTATTGACCTAAGAATAAGGTAGTGTTTTTTTGAAATACGCCATTTCTTTTGTCATTCCCCAGTAGTTAAGCTACAACATACGGCCGTAGCCATAAATCGACAAACTATAATTAAAGTAGGGAGTAAAATTATGTTGACGCGCGTGTTTGAACATGTACCTAACCGAATTTTTTTTTATTTTTTTTTAAACGGTACATGTTCAAACACGCGCGTCAATATCATTTTACTCCCTACTTTAATTTTAGTTTGTCAATTTAGGGCTACGGCCGTATGTTGTAGCTTAACCACTGGGGAATGACAAAAGAAATGGCGTATTTCAAAAAAACACTAACTTATTCTTAGGTCAATAATTATTATAAAGCAATCATTATTCATTAGATGTTTATCACACTTGAATGGTCAAAGACATAGCTTATAATAAGTATCTTTAGAATCATCTTCAAATGTGTTAATCTTGCCGATTTTTTTAATAATAAAATGCCTAATTCTTGTCAAATTTGGGATCACAGAGATTATCAATATAATTTTTTATCGTGAATATTTTACAAAAATTATCTCGTAATAAATTATACTAATGGTTTTATAAATCCGTTTAAAAATTAATAAATGTAAAAAATCTTAACACCACTGCACAGTTATGTACCGAAATATGACTATATTCTAAAACATTAGAGCGAGAGGTTTAAAAGAATACTATTTTATGTAACAAAAATACTTTATGCAGTCATCAAATGTTTAAAATAACTATAAAGGATAATAAGGCTTCAAAATTATATAAATAGATTATCTACAACGTTTAAGGAGTGTCCAGGATCATGGTTTGAAAATACGATAAAAACTCAATTTTGACCTACGACGAGCACGTGGGCCGTTAATAACACATTTCAGTAATTCGGTTATGTTTGGGCATAATCTGTAAACTCCAAAATATTCAATTTACAGGTGGGCAATTTTAAACTCTGAATTGCACAATAAATCTCGTTTATTTTTTTACATGTAACATTGAGAATACATTTTAAAATAACTAAATGAAGAAGAATATGGCAATAATTATATTTTAAACTATTCCACTAATTAAGAAAATAATGTCATTATTTATCACTTATCAGTGATCAAAATATAATAAGGTATTTGATCATATTTTGGCCAAACTAACTGCTGTCTTTGTTCACATATCATCGTATTATTACCATGGCCCTCACAAGGGGGGGGGTGATAGGGCTCTAGCCTGGGGCCCAGGCTCAGGAGGGGCCCGGCGAGATGAGCGAGTGAGATAAACACACATCATAATTTTTCTTTACTAGTAAAAAAGTCGCCTGCGGCGCTATTTTCCTTAAATAATATTAATATTTAAATTTATGGGGTTGTATAATACAATTTTTAATTGTGTATCAATACTCGAGAACTCCATGAGTAATTCAAATGGATATATTGAAATATACAATAAAACATTAATTTTACCGTGTACACCATTTGGAAAACGCTACCGTAGAGCGTCACACTATCGTTATCTTTAGCGATAGGTAGGGGGTCCTGCCAAAGATCCTAGCCTGGGGACCCGCTTCAGGATGTGGGTTTATTAGATTATTACTGTAGCATTTTATTCATGAATAATACAGATATCAAGTTCTTACCAAATGGCAGATAATACTATAGTTATTTTTTACGCTTAATA
Source organism: Rhyacophila brunnea (assembly GCF_057557595.1). Lineage (NCBI taxonomy): Eukaryota > Metazoa > Arthropoda > Insecta > Trichoptera > Rhyacophilidae > Rhyacophila > Rhyacophila brunnea. The sequence goes on along the minus strand of NW_028232893.1, from coordinate 10,999,091 downwards.
TAAATTACTTACAAATTAGTTATCAGGTTATGCCCAAACAGCAACGAATCGTATCGTTGTTCAATAGATACGTCCGTATTTTTAACCTTATAAAATGACTGAAGTAAAATTTCACGCGGAGATTTGTCCACCGTTGTAGAGTATTAAGATATCTACGGTGTAGTGGCGAGCTTTCAGATAGTAACCTACTACATTTTACCGTTGTATATCCCATTAATTTGAAAAGAAAACAGAATGGTATCAGTTTTTTTTTCATACTGTATATCTGACGAAGTCACGGACTGTCACTAGTAAAATATAAACTTTAACTGAGCAAATACATAAATCATATTAGCCTACCCACCTACCCATTAGCACTCGAAATAGAATATTTTACAAACCGGAGCCCTCGATATATTCCCGAAAATATAGTGTGCTCGATTTTTTTGGTACATACTTAACTACTTTGGACGGGTAAAATAATGTAATAACAATATTTAACCACCTGAAACGCAAACCCACTGAAGATTTGGACAAGCAACGGCTTTCAGCTCCGCAGGCGAAAAAAACTATTAAATTTTATTGTCAAACGCTTTGGTCAATATTTTACGTGAGGGAAACCTACTGGGAACACAGAATTAATGGGAACTGAAATACCTGATGGGTGTGGAGTAACAGGCAACCGAGCTTTTTATCTTAGCTTGGATGTGGGATAAACTTATACACGTGTCAAAAATACGTCATTCTAAGCTTGTCCTTCGTTCTGACAACTGCTCTTGGTTTATACACTGACGCTCATTCAATATTGATGTATTTGAAGGTTGCAACACACGCTATTGCGCGTCTATAATGTGTGATTCATTTTTGTAAGATACTCACACATTCAAAACTCTGCTTTAAAATGTGTGTGTGGGGTATAGGTGGTATACTAGCCTATCTGAATTATATTTACTAATCTGTTCTTATTAAACACAAAGTCTAATCACTGAAGGTTAAAATTGAATTAACTCAGATCCAAAGCTTACAATTACAATAAAACATACAGAGGAAGGAGATATAGAGCCCAGCCCTGGTGCTCCAAACGGGTGTAAAAGCAATACACATAACTAACTAAACTAACTCGCATCAAACATATGTTTTAGCAAAACAACAAAAAATTCTTATTGCTTATAGGAGTTGACGATCGTTTTACATTATTTCATTTTTACGCCATGTGTCCGACAAGTTTTGGACGTAACTTTAAGTAAATAAATGCCTAGTTATATTTCTAAAATTCACGAATCCAAAAGTTGTCTTTAAATTTTACACGAAACGGAACGGTATTATCGAAGATTTCACTAACCGGAGCTGCGCTCCAGTCCATTTCGAGCGCTGCTACCAGTTTAATGTGTAGTGAGTGGCTACATCGCTGATAAAATTATTAGCAGTATTTACTGTGGGTATATAACAAGTAAAATATTGAATATCAATTTACAATGTTGAATTGAATACTTTAGTATAGATAGAATATAGGAAGTACGTAATACATACTAATGCAATCACCTTGTCAAATATGCTGGCACCGTTTAAAAACAAATATCAAAATTATTATAATAGGTAACATATTATTTACCTCTATATATTATATAGGTTTAGTTATATAATATTAAATTTATATTTTCTTTGTATAGATATTTTTTTGTCATCATGTATCAATCCCGGATATATTAACGCAGTTAAAGAGCGAGCTGTTATGAAATAGTATTGGAGGTAAGATGTGAACCAATATAATTATGTAATATAATCGAGAATTTGGGAACTCAATTGAACTGGTCTATGGAGTCGAAGAAGAAGACAGGATGCTTCCTAGATGTGGCTGTATCGGCGAATGGTGCAAGTGTCATGGAATGGTATATAATATATACGGAGGCAGACAAGAGTACCCGTAGCGTAGTTCGCTAAGCAGATGGAATGCCAATGGGCTGGACACGTCGCTCGGCGAGTGAACAACCGCTGGATAAATACTCTCATTCGGTGGTACCCAAGGAGCTCTAAACGACCACAAGCACTCCATAAAACGGACTTGACAGACGAACTCATAAAGTTCGGTGGAAACGAAAAACGTGGAAGTAGCTAGGAGCTGCCATGCCCCGGCAGTAGATCGACCTCGGCTGATGATGATAATGATTAGAAATATGTATCTATAATACGACCGTATAGAGTAGATAATAATTTGAATATAATGTATGCGAGAACTTCTAGAGTGTCTTATCAGCTTACCTTCACAGAACGGGAAACGTTAATAGGTTGTATGAAAACCTTGATTATTTTTTCCTATTCCAGTATAAAAGGGGTGGCACCAAGGCCTGAACAAAAACGATGCATAAGTGCGAGTGAGAAAGTATTCGGTACCCTTATAATCTCTGCGACACGCGCTAGAGTAAGATAAAAGGTTTACAGATCTGGGAGATGGTTTGCTACTGTGTAGCCGGCAAATCTTCGCTTATTGCATAACTAAGCGTCGATAACCGTGTTGCTAAAATTGCTATTTCTTGTGTTAAACATAAAGTCAGTGGTAAATATTTTTAATTAATTAAGTAGAAAAGATGATTCTGTGTGTTGTATTAAAATATGGTAGCCGTACTGATAAGCAAGAAGATGGTATTACGTTTCATAGGTAAGTTGATACATGTTCGTGATAATTTATTTGTATGTTATTATATATTTTAATATCAGTGACCTAGTGTTTCTTTAAAATAACTTAAATTATGGATATCTTTATCTAATGGTTGCATTTTGACCGCTTAAAAATACTATATAACGTAAAAAAATAGAAAATTATATTTTAATTCTGAGCGTCTAGTGCAAGCACTTCGGGCGAGCACTAGCGAAATGGTCTATGGTCTCGAACATTTATAGACGAATGCGTTCGCTCGCCCACAAACCAAACGCAAGGCACGCGGCTTCATTTAGCAATGCAACGGGTGGCGTCTAGATGAATCTATAGTCTAAGGTGGCATGTATTCGAAAACTGGTGGGTATGAATCACTGACAGTGAAATAAAGTCAACCCATTAACGGCGACAGATATAACCACTTCACTCCGTCAATGTTTTACACGAGACGTAATAATTATAATATTATCATTGTTTTTCCTCTATGTATTTAATTTTAAAGTGAAGTGTCCACATACGTTACCTACTTATCTTTTTGTTTGCATGTTCTGCAAAATTCTTCAATCAAGAAACATTGTAAGAAAAACTATATCGCGTATTATTTGTAAATATATGTACCTATGGAGTTAAATAACAAACAGTTTAATAAGGACAAAACTATGTATTTTTAATGTAAAGTGTAGTTACGTCTTGCACTTGAATAAAGTGGGTACTTACGTATTATCAATCAGTAATGAGTAATGACGCATTCTCCTTATAGTAAATATAATTTCGCAATCAATGTGTTTTCTTCCTCTACTATTCAGAGTATGTAAATGAGTCATATATTTTAAAATACATAATATTATATATGTTTATTATATTGCTTCGTAGTTTCGACAAAAGACAAGAAAATCGACATAGCTACCATGTCCATAAATAATCAAGGTGACACTCCACTATTCCATTCAAATTGTCACCTCAATACTACAACTAGATAACTCTGATTTGGTCATTGTTTGGAAAATGAAATTTAAACTTTACTTGATTAACTTAAATCTAGGCTCTAATTATTATTTAAAATAAAAATGGAAAATTGTGATTGTCTAATTGGGAACAGTTAAATAATGTCCAATTGTACGAAAAAATATTGTAGGTACCTATATTATTTTATTTATTTAATGCATTCATGGTTTTAAAGTTATCGAATATTTATGTTTATAGTTAATTAATACAGTTCCCATTAACTTTTGACTTACCCAATTTTATCATTTTGTAGAGAAGGAAATGTGGAATCATATTCTATAGCTATTTCAAAAACAGTGGAAATCAAGTATCAATCAAGTAGTTGTATTGAGGTGACGAAATGGGTTTGTACAAAAGTTAAATCAATTAGATTTTAAATTCAAATCCGTCAAGTACATACATATCCTTTTTTTTTCTTTTATTGTATTAACTGTCAATTCATGGTGGAAATGAATTCTCGGGAATTCTCGAGATATCGGGAAATTTAAAAAAAACCTGTAAAAATCCTGAAATCAGTGTAATTTTTTTTTATTTATGTAAGACAAAATAGTAGTTGGAAAACAAAAATAATTAAAAACATTACCTCTTATTAAAATGGAATTTCAAAAAACACAGACTGTCAATCGCTGCGTCTGACAATCGCGTACAGTGTACACTTTTGACACACAAAATTCCCTGATGTTGCAAGAATTGTGCTCATTTTGAGTCGACGTTGGCTTAATTGTATCAGTCTTTGAACGTTATGTGTTTTCTGTCCACTTTTTTCAAATAGTAAATCGTTTTTTCAATTAATATTTGATAATAAAGAAATCCCGAATACCGAGAAAAGATTCTCGAGATCCGGGATGGAAAATTTCGAAAAATTCTCGAGAATTCCCGTCGGGAAATTCCCGAAACCCAACTCTACGTGCGTCTGAGCCCTATGAAGTTAACATAATTTGAAACTAACTGTCTGAATGTCACACATGAATGTAGTTAGATACTGAGGAAACTTATGTCGCGTGACAAATCTCATTGCATATATTTCTCATCATTGTAAATTGATTAGAGTGCACGCACATATTATACAATTTCGAAACACGTCAGAAACTCACCTAGTAGGAAAAAAAATTACTATTTTAGATTTTACGAACAGGAACGGCGCTCCAGTGCGGTCCTGTCCATTTCGTGCCCTAAACACCTCTGGATATTTGTGATGAAAAATAATAAATAGTCATACTGATACAATCCGTTAGATTTTAGATATGTCCAAATTGTATTTATATTATCTCAGATTGGCACATAAGATAAATCGGCACGCTTGTTATAAATCTTATAATTTATACTAATCTTAAGTACCACTGTTGATTAAATTTATCATCTGTGATATTACTCACTGATATACATTTTTTTATAACTTTGTATAAGTAATCGTAAGTATTGATAAAGTCATATGCATTTTATTGTTACATAATTAAGTTTTTTAAAGATAATTTGTTATTGATGTTAGATACTCTTTCATTTTTATATGCGCATATATTACTTTCTTGACATCCGTAACTTATAGATAGAGAATTTCTACTATTGTATTTAATCTCTATATTATTTGTCTGTTATAAAATGTAAAGAAATAAAAAAAAATGTTTAAGGGGGGACATGCTCGTCGAAGGTCAAAATTGAGTTTTTATTGTATTTTCAAACCATGATCCTGGACACTCCTTAAACGTTGTAGATAATCTATTTATATAATTTTGAAGCCTTATTATCCTTTATAGTTATTTTAAACATTTTATGACTGCATAAAGTATTTTTCTTACATAAAATAGTATTCTTTTAAACCTCTCGCTCTAATGTTTTAGAATATGGTCATATTTCGGTACATAACTGTGCAGTGGTGTTAAGATTTTTTACATTTATTAATTTTTAAACGCATTTATAAAACCATTAGTATAATTTATTACGAGATAATTTTTGTAAAATATTCACGATAAAAAATTATATTGATAATCTCTGATCCCAAATTTGACAAGAATTGGGCATTTTATTATTCAAAAAATCGGCAAGATTAACACATTTGAAGATGATTCTAAAGATACTTATTATAAGCTATGTCTTTGACCATTCAAGTGTGATAAACATCTTATGAATAATGATTGCATTATAATAATTATTGACCTAAGAATAAGGTAGTGTTTTTTTGAAATACGCCATTTCTTTTGTCATTCCCCAGTGGTTAAGCTACAACATACGGCCGTAGCCATAAATTGACAAACTATAATTAAAGTAGGGAGTAAAATTATGTTAACGGGCGTGTTTGAACATGTACCTAACCGAATTTTTTTTTATTTTTTTTTAAACGGTACATGTTCAAACACGCGCGTCAATATCATTTTACTCCCTACTTCAATTATAGTTTGTCAATTTATGGCTAAGGCCGTATGTTGTAGATTAACCACTGGGGAATGACAAAAGAAATGGCGTATTTCAAAAAAACACTACCTTATTCTTAGGTCAATAATTATTATAAAGCAATCATTATTCATAAGATGTTTATCACACTTGAATGGTCAAAGACATAGGTTATAATAAGTATCTTTAGAATCATCTTCAAATGTGTTAATCTTGCCGATTTTTTGAATAATAAAATTCCTAATTCTTGTCAAATTTGGGATCAAAGAGATTATCAATATAATTTTTTATCGTGAATATTTTACAAAAATTATCTCGTAATAAATTATACTAATAGTTTTATAAATGCGTTTAAAAATTAATAAATGTAAAAAATCTTAACACCACTGCACAGTTATGTACCGAAATATGACTATATTCTAAAACATTAGAGCGAGAGATTTAAAAGAATACTATTTTATGTAACAAAAATACTTTATGCAGTCATCAAATGTTTAAAATAACTATAAAGGATAATAAGGCTTCAAAATTATATAAATAGATTATCTACAACGTTTAAGGAGTGTCCAGGATCATGGTTTGAAAATACAATAAAAACTCAATTTTGACCTACGACGAGCACGTGGGCCGTTAATAATTACTTCCAAAGACATTTTAACATGTTTCTTTGTTTATTAGACATTATTGAATATGATGAGGACAAAAGTACCTACAGCATCCATCGACTTGTTATTCAATAATATATCAATGGAAAATTTAGCAGAGGTCGACACCGCATTTAGTGGCTTAAGAACCTATGTGATTAGCGCGAGTGCAGCTCTACCAAACTGTTGATAGAGCAAAGATCGCTCTCGTGGTGGCCGACATCCGTTAGGGGATGGCACGATAAGAAAAAGACTAAGTTATTACTTGATAGGGCATGACAGTTTTTTTTATTTTTGAAGTTATACTTCTTTAGGCTCGTTTGGGAAATCATATTAGAGTGTATTTTTGGCGTGTGACATGTAACACATAATTTATTTTTTCACACAAAAAAAACGCACTCGATTGGATTCGAACCACCGATTGTTCGGTATTCAGCCGAACGCACTACCTTTACGCCACAGTATGATACAGCAATCGTTGCGATTATACAGTATAATATTATAGTTTAGAATTGCTCCGTTGCCTAGGCAGCGAATTTATTATTGTCGGCCATTTGCAATTCCTTACGTTAACAAACTATTAAACGTCAGAGTGACATTTGGTACTTTAAAAATAAAAACAAGTAATACCTATAAGTTAAAGTGTATAGAAATAAACCAACGGCACTTCAATAAGCGGCCATTTTTCTTGGATGTGTAATAAATTTAACAAGATAATTAAGAGCTAGTCGAATAATCTAGGTTATCACAAGTTTTGTTTTTGTTTTGTTACGCCAAAGAAATATAACTTCTAACGCACGTACATAAGTACACACACCGATTTTTTAGTTATATTTTTATACTCAGCATTGATATAATTTGGTAATAGTACATTATATTATGAGTGTACCATTTTTTACTGGATATTTTTTTATTTATGACTTAGTTCAACCAACAGGATTAATCACAGATAATCGGTATACATGGGAATATAGAATAGTCAATAAAATACTATGAGATGTTTCCAATATCAGGCGGACACAAAAAGCATAATAAACCAAATTAAATTAGATCAAACATTAAAATATACAGTTATAAAGAATATATTGGAGAGTTATTTAAAATGGTTAAAAATAATGCCACGGTGAAATGTTTTACGTATAATTTACATGTAACCGTATTTAATGGGTTAAAATAATTATTGGTTACGATAACAAACATCGAAACGTGATTTATGAATACAATCGTCCTATCGTACAAATCAATCTTTTATATTTCGATAATAATAACAAGGAAAACTTATTTTCTGTATTATTTTATTATGATTCTATCAAACTGAATAGTAGATACATGATAATTATGTCAGGTGTCGTGTTTTTTTGTTTGTTTATGCTACGTCAAAATAATGTGAGATTGTTTATGTCTAGAACTTCACTAAGTATATTATTATTTTATTATCAATCTATGCAATAAAATAAATAGCTGACGTGTTTTTACCGTACTTCATACAATGTAGACATAAGTATATAATTATTATTAATTGTTTAAGTATAATGTTAATTTTAGTTGCATATCGATAATATTCAGAGTCGCCTGGGTGCCAACCCAAACTTTACCAGTGTCCGGAAATTTGTACGTATGCAGTTGGCCAAATCACAATTTATTCACCGTAACCTATTCGCCAGCTAATGCAGAACTATTCTAACTCACATTTGAAATATTTTGCAGAAGAGTTGTTTGAAACAGCCTACTTCGGTTATTTATTATTTATATAGACAATTGTATGCACCATTTTTTTACCACGTTTTTCTTAGCTCGTATTCTTGTTTGTCCAGTAAAAATCTTGCAATCGATTCTTCCCGACTATCTAGACATTTGAAACTTTTAGAATATATCAGAACACGATGCCAATGCATTCTTTTAATACCTTTAGCCATCTTTAATCAGAATTGAATTCATTTTCAGTTAATTCTGTTTTGTATGAAAAGTTATTTCGGAAGAAATCCGTAAAAAGTAAAACACTATTATTGGTTGCTAAGAGCGTGGTCCTAACAACTAAATTATTAATATGTACGTGCGTTACTATGTAAATCAAATTGACATTTCAGTATTCTATATTTTTGTTTGTTTGTTGCAAAATAGCAAAAAATGATTTGTTGACAATTGCCTTATTTGTCTTAAATTATTAATACATAGAATTGTCAAGTTTATATGATTCAACAGAAAATTTAAAAACGTATCGGAAATATATGGTAGTATATTAAAGATCGTCAAACCACTTTGGGTCGTATAGTACTGAGATAAAATTCATGTCTAAATAAAACACGGTTCTTGTCGGTTTACACTTTACAGGAACCCAGCAGCAAACAAATTTTGAAAATAGCCGATAATATACTGGATTATTTGTTAGTTTAGGTTATGTTAGGTTTTCATTCTTGAATTCATCAGCCAAAATCGGCTATGATAATTGATGCCGTTCCCTCCTGGTTTCCTGTAAACCGACTTGTATCTAAAACACTTAAAAATACGTAATAAAAACTACCGAAATACAAAGTAAAGACAGTAGAAAATAGGTATGTAATTAAATTAAAAATACAGAACGCATAATTATTTTGTCATCTCTTTCCGATAAGAAAGCTCACGGCGAACTGTGCTACGGTGAAATGTAAAACGTACAATTTACATTTGTAACCGAACATTTTACGCCCGAAATCCCGCCAAGTGAAATGTGATAATAACTCTGTCGTAATAGAATAAATTATCACCCGATTCAATAAACATGAACGAATTTTCTCGACACGTTTGGACAATACTTTTTCCATTTCTCAGAAAAGACACTTCAACTATAATAGTTTTTATTTAATAATTTTAGTGACAAATGACGCTAATATGGAAGAAATTAGGGGAACACCTCGGTGACGCCTCATTGTCGTAGAGTTCCGATAAAATGCTACGTATTTTATAATAATTGTCTTCTCGAATTTATGGAAATAATTGTTACTTATTATTTTATTAAACACTATTGTAGGTGCATTCTTATATATTATTATTATGTACGTAAGTAGGTGGTTACGTGCCATTATCAATGAACGTCGATTCATTGAAGTTATTTTTTTAATTCAATACCAAGTATTTCCCGACAACTTTAAACTTTACACTTTTCTATTATTATTATTACTATAGTATTATTATAATATAGTATATTATTATTACTATAGTACCACCCACGGGGCTGGCTGCGCGGCTTAAGCGTTGGACTATAACGCCGTGGGTCCCAGGTTCGAATCCTGGGTCTGGCAAGTACACATATTGTTTTTCAATTTGTGTATGAGTCAGGGTATGTACCTAATAGATTGATCAAGTGTCTGACATCCATTTCTCGTAAAAAAAAAATCTGTTAATACAAACCTCTACTCTGTGAAGGCCCATTTATGATCCTGTTAGGATCGGACAGGTCGGGAAAAAAAATAAAGTAATTAAATCACATTATTTTAGAGGTCAAACAAATTTTTGTTAGGAAGGTTCTAAAATTTAAATTTATTAGTTTAGGTAGGTACCTGTGGCTTGCGGTGGCTTTTGAGATCGGACATGCTAATCATCACGTATCACGTCAGCTGAATGCAGAACAATTCTAATGCTTCAAATACACTCTATGACGATCGGTCATATATATGTCGAAAAACCTGTTTCTTATGTTGGCATCCTGTGTCACAGGGTGTCACAGAGTGTAAATGCGATGTCATAGCTGTCATACAATATGTATGTATAAATGTCGGAATGGCATAGATTTGATCATAGACACTAACACGCTCTTGGCATATATGTGCCCGATCGTCATATAGTCTATTTGAACCATAACTCAAATTTTCTATACTTTTCAAAAGAGGTTTTTTGAAACATCCTACTTTAGTTATGTATTATTTATATAGACAAGTGTATGCACCATTTTTTCATCAATAATCCAACTAAAATTTAATGCATACATTTTACCATAAAAATAATAAATAATTTCAGTGAGTTGTTTCAAAGAACTCGTTAAAAAAATCATAGTTCTGCATTCAACTGACGACGATTCTATACTTGAACAGATATCTATATACCGTCTCAAACAGCGTTTTGTACGTAGGTATTTTATTCTACAAGTTCAACTAATCGATATTATGCAGTGGACACTTATGCAAAGAGGAAAATAAAAGTCCTCAATAATTGTAACGATGGCGTATTTACGATGTGTTTCGAATTATATCACATTTAAACTTTATTCTGACATCGTAATCGTCCCTACTGATTTTAGTATATTAAATTTTGACTACATAGTTCTGATTAAAAATACATTTATTACAATTTTATATATGTTTCTAATATATATTGCGTGGTCTCCTAAAGTGAGCGCAGCCGCCCCCTGTGAACGTCGGTGGGTTCTATAGAGTAATTGTTGGCCTCAGGGACAAGTGGACAAGATCTTAATGTAGACAAACTTGTAGCAAAGCACTAGCCTCATTCTTCCTGTTAGTTAGTATTCTTAATTTTACTAATTAGGTTAGGTTAGCTCAATAATAATGAGAAACCTAATTTGTTAATATACAATTTCTTCTCTGTTATTTATTTTTAAAACAGTTTTGTAATTATTTTAGTTGCAATTTTTTTTTTATTTTTCAAATTAGCATATTTGTAAGCCTATACGTCGCCGCTCAGCCATCGGGTTCGAATCAAATCGCGGGTCTGGCAAAATTACATGTTGTTTTTCAATGTGTGTTTGGACCCAGATCACGCAAGTAATGTGCTCAACATCCATTTCTCGTGAAACAACAATTTGTTACAAAACCTCGTCTTCAGGTGGCCAATATCCACATAATACCTATTATATTGGTGAAATAAAAAAAAAATACATTGATATTTTTTTATTAGTTGACGTATACCTACATAGAATTATTCCGGAACGGGGTGAAAAATTTACTTACTTATATTTAAAAATGTGAAGGTGAGCCAAAAAAAGTTTGGTAAACTATGGTCATACCTACATCAGTATCATGAAATGAAAATAACTAAACACAACAACTACTCAACCAATTAAATGTCTTATTGTTAAATACATACCTACTTGGGTAAGTAGTTGTAATTACTGTTGACTTGAACGGTTCCGGGTAACCCTGCCCCCATTGTTACATTAAACAATAATTAAACCACGTTATGCATTTATCGATCAAGCGACTTTTTCGCGAAACTGAATTCATTTTATTTAAGGTTTCCAAGTTCTGAGCATGGAAGGATTGAAAACGCGGTTAACAGTCACTTCAATGAAATCAATATTGTCGATTGTTTGAATTGGTTTAAATTCCTTGGAAAACTATTTAGTAGTGTTACTGTATAGAAACACTTCATCTGCTTATTTACTACGTCTATCGTATTGCCTTATCATAAATACCTATGCGAACATACAATGCATAATTTTATTGTCAAACAGAATCGATCTATATTTTTGTATGAAAGTGGTTCCACGCAAATCGTACGCATACAGTTCGCCGAATCACCGTTAACAATTTTTTGTAAAAGTTGTCGCACGGAAAACAGATGGCCGTACAGCATGGCCCCCACAAGGGGGGGGGGGGGCTGACAGGGCTCTAGCCTGGGGGCCGGGGCTCAGTTGGGGCCCGGCGTGGCGAGTTAACCAGATAAGTGAGATAAACACATATCGTAAATTTGCTCTAATAGTAAAAAATGTCTTTCAATAAATTTTTTACACAGTTTCTGTAAAATGTTTAATTGTGTATGGATACTCGACAACTCCATCATAATTAAAATGGATGAATGTATTAAAATATACAAAAAAAAAAAACACTAAATATACACATTCATTTTACTGCGTACACCATTTGGAAGACGCTAGGTACTGTAGAGCGTCACACTGACTTTATCCTTAGATATAGGTAGGGGAGCCCGCCAAAGATCCTAGCCTGGGGCCCGCTTCAGGATGTGGGGGCCATGCCGTACAGTATTGAAATAAAAAAATACGTGTTCGTGAAGCATTGTAGACAGTATTGTTCCAATTTTATTAGATTCTCGAAAGAAGAACAAGAACATTGATATTGATTTGTATCAAATATCTGATGAGTTACGAGTACCTACTTGCTAACCTTCTTTTGAGTCATTCAGAACTCTTTATAAATATATACGATGAAATTGTATTTTTAATTTACTTACGTATTTTCTTTCCAGTGGTTTTTATTACGTATTTTTGAGTGTTTTATTAGACATGAGTTTTAACTCAATGCTATACGACCATACGTTTCTGATACAATAAATAGCTCACGGCAAAATGCAAACGTACAATATTTTTCGGACACGGCTTAAAGTTTTATTTTTAAATTAACTGATGGGTAATTTTTTTTATATATATTTCGGAATGGCGCGATTCATATAATATATTCTGCAGTTTCATATTGTGTTGACAATTTATTGTTTTAGTAAAATATATCTCAGTATAATATTATGTTATTTTATGCGTTTATTACCAAAAACCGATAAGTCCCCATGTAGGTCAAAGTTGAACAAAAGGCGCGCAAATATTCTACGTCAAATATAACACAATAAAATAATGAATGATCTATAACTTCTAAACCCATACGAAAACTGTCTAAAGGCTTAGTTCTACGACATAGAAACCGATAAATTAAAACATTACAAACGAATGCCAATATGCTTACATTTCTTTACAATTAATTAATGGTTGATCGACTTATAATAATGGACACATTTACGTTTAAAAACAAAAACGTCTTTCACAGGAAAATTTTTAATTGTGGACATATTTGTAACTATTGAAAAATAGATAACTCATTTCAATAGTCATATTTTGTAAACCGAAACACCTGTTTAAAAAAGTTTCAAAACCATTACTTATGTATTATAATTTATAATTAATAGATCCCATTGAATTGAACATCATGTCATAAACCTGTATTTATTTAATTTATTATAGTCTTTCGTGACAAAAAATGAATTCATATGTATTTTTTACGATTAGCGTGATACTTTTAATTACCAATTAGCCATATACCTAATTAATATACGTATTTTAGATAGCAACAAGTAGGTGTCATAAAAAACAGATATTGACATTATCTATAATTTACACGGTATTTTAATTATTGAATCTGACGAAATTGGCAATGCTGCAGCCCTCATCTACGCGATGACGCATTAACGAAGTGATCGCACAGGGTTAAACGGGTAGATTTTTTGAAAAACTAATCATTTTATCAATTCGCATTCACTGCTGACTAGATAATTACTTTTTAAATACCAAATTTAAATAGCATGCTAATTATATCGAATGGCCACCTAATCGTTAGGGACTGGGCGCGTCTTTAGCGTCCAATGTATTAATAAATTTAAAATACGTGTAAATTACTGTGAGTGTCACCGTATTAAAAGTGTTACATATTTGGTGCATTACCGTTACCTATCATATGCTATGAACCAAGTGATTTAATTCCCGGACAAAGTGATGAGGTGATGACTGATGAATACATATTTGTTTAATTCATTATTTTGACTTACTATTTTCTGTATAAATTTACTTTTAGTTAGTCAAAAAAAATGATGTTATTTTGTTACATTAAACCTACCGTCCGTATGTTTTGTTTTCGGTCTTAACTCAAAAACTACTGAAACAATATTGATAAAACTTGCTCAGCTTATAGACTACATTATTGGTACCTAAGTAGCAGACTAGTAAACTTTATCTTGATATGTGATAATGATTTATTTCACCAAAGTGTTCAAGTACAATTTTATTTTATTTTTATTTTTTGTTCGGACTATTATAATAGGACATTAAAATATTATGCATGGTGTCCTTACATATTGCTCGGCCTATCAATAACATCAATATACAGACAGATATAAATATGTGCCAAAGTTAAACTGATTATTAGATATGTGTTAACTGTTATTTTTTGAGGAAAAACATTGTATTAATTAAAATAAAACACAATATTCAATTCTATAATGACCAGTAGCATTTTTGTCCGCTTTATAGGACATTTTCAACGGAAAATACGGAGTTTTACCTATGTGAAGCATACATTTCTAAAAAATACTTACATTTTCTATGTGCAATTTCACACGATATTGTAATGGTTTATATCTTTCAAAACACGTTAAAAGCATTCAAAAAAATATTTTCAAAAACCGATTAATTAAATGCTTATATGGCGGGTTTGTCAGGTTAATAAAATTGACATATTGTTGTAAAACGATGGAAAAGAAATAATCTAATCATTTAGGTACACGCCATGAAACGCAAAAACTTCGTTTACAATACGTATTGGACTGTGGCCGTATTGATATTTAATTAAAAATAAACGGATTGAATATTGTGCTTTACTTTAAATAATTAATATCAATTATTATAGATATTCCTATTAATAGATAAGATGTGTTAATACTATGTATCTCATTAAGTGGGTGATATTATATTATTCAAGTTAGTTTTTTACTTAGGAAGTGTTTCAATTAAACAAAAGATTGCAATTATTATAATATTATAACACTTATTATGAATGTTATGACTCACCTTCCGGCAAGATGGCGCACATGGCGACGCCGGACAGTGCCGCCACCACGAAGAAAGTTGCGTGGAACTTCATTACAACACTTTTTTTTTAACTCTTTACTATACAATGAGCAGTTGATCAATGATACCTCTGTACGTATCGCTTCAGTTTATATATTCGGCGGCCAGCCTTACAACAGTCGACCTTTATCAGTCGAAATAATCCTTATCGACGAATCTCTGACACCATCTCCTTCCATTCCTTGCTGATGATAGATATGACTGTTCCTCTGACGTCTCCAGGATAGGGTATTATCTAGTTTTGGAAAATTCCCCTATCAGTCATCGTTGTGGATTTCGAGATTGGGAATCCTAAAAATAACCAAGTATTGTTATTACGTTACGTATAATTAATTTGGAGACGTAATGTACATATTATTTGTATATGTAGTAGTTTTAAAACATTTTTTGTTTGTAATGCGCGAACCAAATTGATGTGCATGTCATGGTGCATGTCGCCTACTGTCACGCTGTCGCAGCTACAAATGTAGTCTATGGTTTCGTCATTTTGCAGAATATTTTGAACCATCGCCATCTCTGTAAATTCACTGAAGAATGACACTAATGAAGAGTGCCTACTTAGTATTATTATGTTAAAATACTTGCGGCATGACATCCATAGATAATATTTTGAACAGAACCCAACCTGCAGACCATGGATAATAGACAACATTCTTATCGAAAATACATAGTACCTACCAACCGCTAAAAACCAAAAAAACCTGATTTTGACATGACATTCGAAGAGTGTA
The DNA here is from genome assembly GCF_057557595.1 of Rhyacophila brunnea. Classification (NCBI taxonomy): domain Eukaryota; kingdom Metazoa; phylum Arthropoda; class Insecta; order Trichoptera; family Rhyacophilidae; genus Rhyacophila; species Rhyacophila brunnea. Next base: position 10,983,074 of record NW_028232893.1, on the reverse strand, counting down.
GGCATGTGGAATATGATAAAAACGTGGTGTCGATGCAGTGTGGTACAACGTGAGGTGATCTGATTGTTGTTCTGGTGATTTCGGCAAATTTTGCCAACTGACAATGTTCGTTTAAAGGTTCAAAATGTGCTACGGGATGGGAGCATCAGTCTGATAACATTTTAAACACTAAGAACAACGACATTACACACTTTTTTCCCGTAGCGGCAGCTTACTGTGACGTCACGTGATAGTCCGCGACATGCACCTAAATTTGGTTCGCGCTTTAATCCTACGATTTTTGAGTTATTCGTGTTGATGGGTGTTACCTATATTCAGAACGATCATAAGATAACATAGAATCTTATAGCGTCTGAACACGTGCATGGATTTACTTGCACAAATAGTGTGTATTTTAAACTATTGATATAATAACTGTTTACACGTAAAAGTGCTGTCAGTCTCTCCAATCTCATTCTTCAAGCGTAAGCGTGTCGCGATGTTGTCATCGTATTGGTGATATTTGACAGATTTAGGAAGGTTCGGACAAGTTTGTAGGTAATCGGTAGACGTCAAAATATTCTGTGCGGTGTAGGTGGTTCGTATTTCTTCCGGCAGGTTCGCCATTATCGTTCTACAGCGCATTATTGCGTGAAAATTCAGAAACTTCTGTTTTTTTATACATCCATGGAATCTTGCAACTTTCTTGTTATGGCCGCGATAATACGTAGACACTGTCAGCAATAAATCCATACACATATAAACGGGGTATTAGTTATATTAGGATAATTCTGAAGGTGGATTTATAACGCGAAATATCTGCCAACACAAATAACCAACTAACAAAAATCTTTATTTTTAAACCATTATAATGGAGTTCGACTACGTAAACGCCAGTTTGGGTGCATATTTCAATGTCATTCTAACGCGATTTTAAAATATAGTCGCTTATTGTAGATTGTGCCAAGGGTCTTCGGTTCAAATCCCGTCAAATTGTCGTGTTGTTTTTGTAAAAGTAAAATAACTTTTTTGGAGGCTCTCATTCATTACGCCCGAGAGCAGGCAGTGCCGGATTTATACTTGAAGGCTTAATATTTATTGAGAGCCCTAAAAAACACATTAAAACATTTTTCTAATCATACTCTCCATGCATGATTTTTCTCGCAAAATCACTAAATACTAGTATTTAATCAAAATCGATTAATTGACTCTATCGCCTTTTATAGCAAGTGAAGTTAATCGATTTTGGCTAACGGTTTTCCGTAAATAATTTTTAATTCGCAACAATGGCAATTAGTTTCAGTTATACTGAGAAAACATCTCAAAGCGTTTCGAACGTTTGGAAATATTCTACTGTAGAAAGGAAAAAGTACGTAACCCTCAGTTTTTTCAAAATAAGTTTTATTGGATAAAAACACTGTACACGACTAAATTAATACACTTTGCTTTCAAATGATGTAAGCTGCAAATGTCATAGGAAGTGAAGTGGGAAAAACGACTTAACCATTATTTTTGATGGTTTTTCTTTAATTAACTCAATAATTACTATCAGATTAAAGAAATAAAAAGCAAATTGTTAATTATCATGCAATTTTCTATTTGTATATTTTGTATTTTAACTTTGACCGAAAACCATAAAAATACGTTTTTATGCCTTCTGTAAAATTTGATTTGTATGGATTACGTCCTTTTTCCTTTCTACACTCGATATATAGAATCTTCTAGACATTTGCAATGTTTGCAATTTGTTACTTCTGTCATAGGTATCTAATTGTAAATTCGCCAAATGCGGGAAACGAACCCACCATCTTTGCAAGCGATTTTACGTATATTATTTATGCAAGCGATAGTCTGCCACTCATCCACATCAGACGCGGTTGGTTTCTTAAACGGCCCCTGTAGTCCAGTGCGTAAGACGCTGGCCTTTCATCCGGGGGCTCCCGGTTCGACTCGGTGAGGTCACAATATATTTATGCGATTTTTTCAAAACCTGGGTGTTTTTGTTTGTTTCACTTATTACTAATTACACTACTGTTACTAGGGCTGGTGGCCCGTTATAATGTTAAAAAGAATAAATATATTATACTTGACTTGTACAAAATAAAAAATAAATACAACTTTTGAGTGTCGTGCGTGCTATATTGCAACAATAACCTTGAACATGCGGATATACGATTTTTTCTAGTGCGCAGGAATTAGATAGAATCAAAGCGATTATTGTTCAGGTTACTATTCTCGACTATTTATTTATACAGCATATATTAGGTACTCTCAGTAGATATATATATACATATTATATAAATAACTTAAACTATAAAATAAAATTTAATAAATCGAAATACCCGAGCTGTGGGGAGCGCATTGACTAGTATTGCACCCATGGCCCCTACACCCTGAAGCGGAACCCCAGGTTCTTGGCGCCCACCTCTCTACCCATTGCAGTGTGACGCTCTACAGCAGTATTTCCCAAATGATGTTCTGCGTGTTAAAATTAACGGTATTCTGTGTGTATCTAACATTTTTTTATTTTTTTTAATAAATCCACTTGAGTAAATTTGTGGTGAAATAAAGATATCGAAGAAATTTCTTCTGTAGCTTGTAAGAATTTCATGAGGACTCCATATAATGGACCCATATTCAAGAATACTTATGGTATACGCTTTATAACTTTTCAAATTTTTTTATACTTTTTACTACACTGATACGCCTCTTTGCCTGATTACCTCGCATAAAATTAGATCAAATTATATTCACTTCTATTAATACAAATTTAGTAATAAATAAATATATACTATACTTATGTAAAAAAATATTTTTAGAATATATTACATCATTGTCATCCTAGAGCTGGAGTGCAAAGTTATGAAGTGGCAACTCTACTATTCACTGTACTTACATCAATCATATTGTATCACTTTATCTCGCTCAGTACCCCTCCGACTATATAACTATGTTATTTTGTGGCACATATGGCAGTTATAGTTAAAATCTAAAAAACACCAAAATATTGATGGATATTCATTGAACGTTGTTGAATTGAGCGAATTGCACTGCTTGGATCCATAATTTTAAACAGGCAACGTTTTGCAGATGTCAAATTGAGGATATACTGTCCGACAAGAAGATTTAGGCACAAGCCGGAAGACGCTGTCGTCGACTAAATGGGAGGAGTTTGTTAGTTTATAATGGAAGTGCGGTTCAAAATGGGATGAGCTTGTTAGTACACAGTTACAACACGTAGCCAAGAAGATCATGTCGTACAGTAGATAGAAGAGTGGCCTACATAAAACTGCTTTCTGGTGTGACAGTTGTTTTCGAATTCTTTATAAATTTTCAACCAAAAATCAATCATTATAATCCAATGACTTCAGGTGCACAGTAGTGGGGATAATGTAAGCAGGTATTGATACACCACAATTATATGTGTAGAAAAAACAACTTCAAAAATCTTAATCGGGGTTCTTACCGGTCTCATCATGACACAAACTTTGCTTAATCTACACATATATATCGGATTATAAAATAAGAGATATATATATTTTAATCTAACTCTCGATAAGTTGATTGTGTCACGAATTGTATGGCATATTGCACCATTTTGTTTCAACCACATATCGTCCAGACTCCAGACCAAAATCATAATATAATTTATGCCAGAAAAACATCAGTAATCATGTTTTTGTAGCGTTCTCCATTGACAGTAACTGCACTGTCATTTTCGTTTTTAAAAAAATACGTTCTAATTACACCTACACACCAAAAACCATACCAAACTGTTAATTTTTGTGGATGTAGCATGTATGTGGGCATAGCATGTGGGTTTTCATTACTCCAAATGAGACAATTGTGGATATTCATTTAACCAAAAATGAGCTTCGTCGCTGAAGATGATTTTTTCATGAAATTATTGGTCTGTTTCAAGTAACCTACTCTAAATCGCAAACAGCAAAATTTCGACGCACCAAATGGTCATTCGGTTTAACTTCTTGTCTTAAATATATTTTATACGCCTAGTAGTGTAGTGCCTATTCTCTATATATTCTCTATAACTCCTTAGTTAGAAGCAGACTTGAGAGTGGGTCTATCGTTTGGGCCCCGCATCAGTTGAAGTACGGCCTTATGGTGGAGAGAGTCCAAAAGATTTTTTTAAGACTCCTTTACTTTCGGCTGTATGTATATTATCCGTGGCTCTACCCGACTGATTTTCTCTTAGGGATGCTTACATACCGTAGCTTAAAATTTAGAAGGGATCTTTATTTAGCTACATATTTTTTCAGACTTATACGCGGCGTAAATGTGAACTCTGCCATTCTTGGTGGTGTTGGCTTGTGTGTCTCTGATAATCACCTTAGGAATCGAGGGCATCCGTTGTTTGTTCTCCCACGGTGCAGAACTAACCTGCCATTAGTAATGCCAATTGGGAGGGCAGTAACCATGTTTAGGTGGACCGAATTTAGGTGGACGTTGTTTTATAAGTTTTTAAGATAGGGTCTATCAAAGTTCACTTTGTGTGCTTCCATCTACTTTTATTTTGTTACTTATTTTATTTATTTTCTTATTTTATTACTTATTTTCTGTTTTTTTTATTTTTAAAAATTATTAACACTTATTTTATGTCATGTCATGAACGCTTTGAATTTATAATTTGTTATGTTCATTATATGTAAAATAAATAAATTTTAATTGAATTTGAATTGAATTGAATTGAATTGCCCTAAGAAAGTTCAAGTTCTTGAGAATGACTGATTGATTATTCTGGCTTTTTATACAAACACTGATTCACAACATCGATATTTTCAGCAGTGGGTATCTACGTTTACATTTTTGACGGGTAGGATTTTTAACATCACAAACATTACCATTTGACTCCAATTTTCCAATTGAACAGTAAGCTCTGTAGGTCGATTATTTTGACCATAAATTTCACCTAATGCCCGTAACGTAGCTCGAATAGACTTTTGTTATAATGCATTTTAACAATATTTGCACCTATACGCTGTACAACTGTGTATCTTTCCATGATGATTTGCCAAACAATACTGAACACAGATGTTAATTTTGGTGGGAATCAGAAAAAAATGGCTGCCGTGAGGTTTAAAAAAATCTATATTGTATGTATACATGGCCCCACATCGTGAAGTGGTCCCCCAGGCCAGGATCTTTGGCGGCCCCCCTACCTATCGCTAATGTTAAAGACATTGTGATGTTCTACATTAGCGTTTTCCAGATGGCGTTTGAGGCAAAATTAAGGGTATTCAGTGTCATTTTAGCGTTTTTTTTTTGTATCTTTGAATACATCCACTTGAATTATGGAATTGTCTAGCAGTAACACACAATAATCAAAAATTGTATTCCACAATTACGTATTTTGAGGCCTGTCAGCCCCATCTTATGGGGCCATGTGCTTAGACGTAAATGTATATCTTTCAATTAATAATAAACATCTCCATAGTTTTTAAATTGACGAGATAGTTTCATAATTACGTAAAGGTACATGGGTCAATGAGAAATGGGACCAGTTCCAAGAAATAAAAACTATAATTCTGGTCGCAAGGAGTGCCTTTCTCAAAATGAGACGCCTCCTTAGCAATCGAGACCTTAACCTAGGTCTGAGACTGCTTATGATACGTTGTTATGTTCTCTCAATTCTATTCTATGGCATGGAACAGGGAACTCAATAATAATGGGAACTGAAATACATAACGGGTAAGGCGATATCAGGTAGCCGACTCGAGTAAGGAAGAAGCCGGGGTAAACTTACACACGTGTCAAGAATACGTTTTACGTCGTATACTGAAAACTGCTCTCGGCTTATGCATTTACGCTCATTTAATGTTGGTCACTTCACATTCACGTGGCTGGGACATGTATTCCGGATGCCGCCAAAAAGTGCAGCACTTCGTACCCTTGTGGCACAGCCTCAAGGGTTCCGTCGCCGTGGCCGGCCCTCCCTCACCCTGCAGCGATGCTACAAAAGCGACCTACGTGCTGCAGGTCTGACATGGCGGGAGGCACAGGAGTTAGCGATGGACCGAGGGAAGTGGCGCCAACTTGTGCTTGCCCTATGCCCCAATGTTGGGACGTGACAGGGTGAAAGAAGAAGAAGAATGTTGGTGATTTACACACACTATTGCACGTGCTTAATGCGTGCTTAAGGGCCCGCTGAAGAGCCCGCCGTTCAAATATAATTTAGTATAAAAAGGACCTCGGCGTCGTAACTACGTCAATTTAAATCGATCTTTTCGCAAAAATCACTAATCATCGGAGATTTTATTTCAAGAAATATTATTATTATTACTGATAATTTCTGCCGCGCGGAGAATTATTATTATTTTATGAACACCTGCGACATGAAGCCGATCAGAAAACAGGGCTGTCAAAATAATATTAAGCATTCATATTTTTTAAATGTTAATTTCATCATGGTTTTTAATCAAACCTGTGCAAGTACGTACTGATAACTTGGGTGGATTTTGTAGCAAACATACTATTGATACATATACGGGTATATTATTATTATAACCCAATTCAAATTGAACATAGGTTGATACTCAAATACTATTATAGTATGTTTATGATTTCGAGAAAATAATACGATGGTATAATTAATCCATATCAATTATTTGAAAACATTACATTCGCACTTTGCACAAAATTACAAACACATTCGAAGTTTGCCGCACACGTACAGACCACGTGATATTTGTTTACGCAAAATCGTCGCTTTTCAAAATGGCGAATTTGATTACCAGATTTTACTGCGATGAATCAGTATGTTCCTTTTTGTCTTTTTTTATTCGTAGGTTTGTTTACTATGTACACCGAGAAATTTCCATTTATAAACTCGGAAACGATTTTTACAGAAGAGTTTTGGAATATAATGCAACCAAAACTGGAAAAAATTCTATCATGGGTGTTGACTTCCTGAATTAGCTAACCCCAGGTCCATGCCACTACGTGAACCACAGTGGATATTAAGCCATTTCCACACTGGCAACAAGTTGCTGGCAACCTCATTAAATTTTACGATACTTACCATAATTGCTTAAGAAATTTTACAATAATTATCGTAAAATCTAACGAGGTTGCCAGCAAATTAACTTGTTGCCAGTGTGGACCCGGCATTAGATGCACAAAACTTAAATAATATATATTATAAATAAAAATTTAAAATTATAAATATATATTATGATTTATGTCTTCGACAGCCCTGATGAAATAAATGTGAAATATGAGTCGGATCAGTCACAGAGCAAATTTATTAACACAAACAACTTTGACACGACCTTTTTATATTAACTAGTAGACCAGATATTATGGACCACATGTTAAAAAATCATATTTTCAATTCTCAAGGCCATTTCTGTAGAACGTCCTCTTAAGACTCAGCTGAACAGGAACAAGGTCATTCATAGTTTAGTCAGAAATAAACCTCAGCGTTGAAAGGACGTCATTTTAATTCAGTCTAACCTCAAAAACCTCTAACCATCGGGATTTATTTTAAGAAACGCAATAATTATTAATTACAATTCTCGGTCGAACGAATATCATTATTATTATTATTATTATCCCTTCAAAGATAACATGTATGCGCCGTAACCTGAAGCCGGCCGAATGAATACAGGGCTGTCAAAATAATATCAATCTAATTTTCCGTTTTAAAGAGTTACAAATTTAAAGTTAAAAATAGCTTACTGTACAGATGGAATAATTACATACTTCCAAGCGTCAAACGGCATACAACATTCATCTAAAATAATTATGAAAAGACTGGCTGATTATGTTATGTTATTTTTGTATTGTTCTTATTTTTTTGCTTATCAAAATATTTCACATATTATCTGATGATGTGTATTTTGGATATATCGTAATATGTATCTTGTCTCATTAAAATTGCTATTAAGTTGATATAACATAGGAAAATCTGTAAATCATTAAAATGTTAATTTCGTTATAGTTTTTAATTAAACCGGTGCAATTACATATTAGATTTAAACACTGTTGTACTGTGTGACTTTTATAATATCAGATAGCCTTACGCGAGATGGGCAAGATAAAAAATAAAACTGCACACAATTAAAAACAATTTATCATAAAAACAAGTAAGACGTCTTCGACAGCCCTGGGTGATTCGAGTCTGTCTGCAGTTTTTTTTGTCTTGTTCTCGGCGATCCGCTAGCTTTGAATAAAAAAAGTAATCTGTGGGTGACCACGTTAATAATCATTTTTTATAAGTATAAATTATTTCTTGCATTGGCTTTACTTACCAACAAAATACAATAATTATTGTACCTACCAACTAAAAGTAAAGTTGCGTTACTTGTTTTTAAAAGTGTCAGACTAAATTTAAACCAATCTGGTAAGTAATAAAAAGTCACTTTCTTTTTATAATAAACTATATTCCACGTTTTTTTTAAATATGCATTAGAATTAAACAATATGTACCTATTTTTTTTTAATAATTATGTAATATGTCTTACACATTCAAAATAAATACTATTCATTAATAATGTTTTCTTGGATAGCACATGAAATAAAAATGTAGGTAGATGTGTATTTCAACATCCTTCGTATGTTTAGTTAAAGGTTTTCAGGTTAAAACGTTATTAATATATTATTATGTTTATATCGTGGCTATCCATCATATTGGTTGCAATTACTTGCCACCAAATAGCTGATTAACAAATTGAATTTAGTAACATTTACGTATATTAGAAGATATCATTTTTTGGTCACCCCATTCTTTATTCACTTCGACAGTGTTTATGATTTAAATTTAATTAAGATAACATTAATTACTTTAGACCAAAGCATTGTCGGCGACCTTTGAATATTACCAGTAGAGCAACAATTCCGGACCACATGTAAAAAAATCATATTTTCAATTCTCAAGGGCAATTCTGTAGAGCGTCCCCTTAAGGTAGGACACTCACACATTCAAAACCCTACATCAAGATGCGGCATATTGAAATAGCCTATCGGTATTCTATTTATTATCTGTTCTGTGGCATGGAAGTATGGACGCTAAACCAATAGATGTCACGGAGACTTGAAGCTTTCGAGATGTGGTTGTATAGACGCATCCTCAAAATTCCTTGGACTAACCGGTTGACAAATGTTGAAGTTCTCAATCGAATGGGGAAGGACCGAGAAGTTCTACGTAGTATCAAAACCAGGAAACTACAGTACCTCGGCCACATTATGAGAGGACAAAAATACAGCATTCCCCAACTTCCCCATACAAGGAAAGATCAATGGTAAGCGTAGCAGTGGACGGCGCCGCATTTCGTGGCTTAAGAACATCCGTGATTGGTACGAGTGCAGCTCCATTGAACTGTTCCGGGTAGCAGACGACAAAGCTAAGATCGCCTTGATGGTGGCCGACCTCCGCTAGCGGATGGAACAATAAGAAGAAGTTTCATAATATTGTCTATTTTTTTTACTTCAGCGTTTCTTTATATACATTCCAAAAACAAATAACCATTATAAATATTATAAACACATTAATCTAGTACTTAACCATATTAGTATGTCATGTTTTTTTTTTTTTTTTTTATTTACCTCTGCAATTATGATGTGTACTATATCTTTTATTTTCAGCGCCGTCACAATTATTTTATTTTCAGCGCCGTCACAATTATTTTATTTTCAGCGCCGTCACAATTATTTTATTTTCAGCGCCGTCACAATTATTTTATTTTCAGCGCCGTCACAATTATTTTATTAGGTAAAGTTATATTATTGGATGTATATTTACATTTTATTATCTGAAAAAAATATTGTAAATATTTTTTGTACTGCGATGTGTCATACTTTTCAACTACTATTTTCCTCGTGTTAAAACTACTCTATATTATAAAAGATAAGCAAACATAATAGGTATAGGTAATATGTTTTTTTGCAAAGACTGCCCGTACATGGCGAACCACACGTCGCATCCACTTTTCCGGGTCAGTACACCGCGAAACACGGTTGCGTGTAAACTGTGCGTAAAACATTTCACCGTAGCACAGTTATTATCGGAAAGAGATGACCGTTTACTATACGGTCTCCAATTTTATTAGATTCAATATGAACATTAATTCAATTTTCATTGCTGATTTTGGCAAAATTCATGAATTCAGGAATGAAAACTTAACCTAACCTAACAAATCATCCAGTAAGTATCTTGGCTATTTTCAAAATTCGTTTGCTGCTGGCTTCCTGTAAAGTGTAAACCGACAAGAACCGTGTTTTATTTAGATATTAATTTTATATCAGTACTATACGACCGAAAGAGGTTGGATGGTCTTTAATATACGGCCATATAATATTTTCGATACAACATTATTTCACGGTGAAGTGTGATACGGCGAACTGGATACATCCAAGTTTCCGGACACGATTGCTTCTACGTACCACCTTTCCGTCATAGCGATTATAACCTAAGTTATATTTAAGTCTGTTTACTGAAAGCCAGGCAGGAACAGCGGCAATTTTCATAGCCAATTTCGGCAAGAATTCATAAATTCAAGAATGTTAACCTAACCTAATCTAACAAATAATTCAGTATGTCGGCTATGTTTAAAATTTGTTTGCCGCTGGCTTCCACTAAACAGACAAGAACATATTCAATTTTCGCCCACTTCTCGTAGCAGACTGGGTGATACCAAGTAGTTGAATATACATATCAAGAGGGACGCATTTTCTTTTGTGATTCGTCTACCCAAGATGATAATATACATGTAAAGTCATTATGCCAGCTCCAGAAGTGGGCGTGGCTCCCACTCCTTACCTACGTACATTAAGAGTAGGTACATTGTGCACGTCTCGGTTTCGTATGGATAATATGAGGGATATAGTTTCTTTTGTAATTCGTGTACCCAAGATGATAATATACATGAAAATTCATTATATTATGCCAGTTCTGGAACTCGTTATGGCTCCCACTTCATACCTCTTTAACCTGATACTTTAAGGGCATCACGCGTAATTGGTCCCTTTCTAGTGCGCGTCGTCGTTTTTCACGTGTAGCGATGGACGCGAAAGGGTTCTGGCTCGTGGCAAGTAATCGGCGATGCAGGGCTGAAGGCGGACAAGGGGTAAAGCATCCTGATGGGAAACGGGGCTTTCTAATAAGGGATTTTAATTTTGTTATTTGGTCTTTGCAGCAGATTGATCAGTTGACAGTTCAAATATGTGCTAATACCCCGTTTACACGTGCATGGATGTACTGTGCACAGTAAGAAAATGTATGGAGGAATATGTATTATCCTGCAGTTGGCAAGATTGCGTGCATAAATCAAACAAGATTGGAAGATTCCAAATTGTGATGATTTATTGCGCGCAAGTAAGATTATTTTCGATCTGCGCCTGCGCAGTAGAGCGATAGGGGCGCGAACATGCCGGTAAAAAATGAACTACTCATTTTTAGCTCCGATTTTCAATACGACCTGTCAGATAGTAGTATAAAATGACAACATCGCGCCTCGCTTACTCTTGAAGAATGAGATTGGAGAGAGTGTCAGCACTTTTACGTGTAACATTTATTGTCATGACAGTTTAAAATAAGCACAATTGCCGACAGTAATTCCATGCATGTGTACAGGCGCTATTATGTACAAATATGTAGTGAATTGTATTCCTATGTATTTTAAAACTAAGGTATAGTCAAATCCTTTTACAGTGGCTAATTTTTTTTCTTACTTTTTACTTACGCATATTTCTGGTGTATTTCAAAATTACGTATTTTCATTAAAAAGAATCTAATATACTTTTTAAATTACTTTTTGATTTTGTGTATATTCAGAATTTAATATAAAATAATACAAATAATAATTATTTGCAAACGCAAGAACATCATTAATAAATTTGTTAACACCTGACGCCATCTGTAATCCTGTTAGTATTACCTTGATTATTTACAAAGGTGGTTGTCGTTAAATTGACTGGAATTTGAAACATCGCGGTTAACATACTTAGTCGTATTATTTCGCATTAAGGTTATTATACTTCAGCTGAGGCATGGTCTAAAAAGATCGTGACTAGGCGATGCGCGGATTGTGCAAATGACAACAAAAATGACGACATAATTCAACATGCGTCCTTTTAATGTTATGTTTATTATTATATTCGTAATAATAATAGTATATTCAATTGACATGTTTTCTTTTTCAAGTATGTACATCCGGATCGTTTTTTAGTAATCTTTACATGATTTAAGAATATATTCCTCCGACGCCATCACAAAACAAATTGACGTGTTCACACCTCGACTGTCAGTCTCCGATCGGCGACGAGTGCAAAATTTCGTCCCACCTACTGTTGAAAATTATTTGCCGTTTCACTTATGTATGCTCTTAACGAAAAATACCAATATGCATGGGTACGAAAAAGCGATTTTCAGTTGTATTTAATTGTGTTGAAAAGACATTGTAGTAAACAAACCAATACAACTGCGATTCGCCTTTCGTGCCTCTGTAGAATTATCCCCGTTGGTTACTTACATTGGTGGCGGTTGTTGGTTAAATATCGTGGTTAGTTTTGAACTCAGTTTCATATTTTTATGCCAGTTTTATTATTGTATTGTTGAACGATTTTCCGCGTTTAAATTCAAGAGAATTTCTTCGATCCGATAAATTATCGATCCACGCGTGTTTGTTGATTGAAAGCATGGCAACATTTAGATTAGATTATAAGAAATACAATCTTAATATGACAGCGATTATAATAAATTGATAGATCACGTAAATATCCGTAGACCGATGGATTACATTATTTTTTATTCAATGTAATGAAATAATAATAATAAACACATAATAAACCGTTTTATTATTCAATTAATAAAGTTGTGAATTTATTGAGATCGTCGTCACACGTCGCGTACTGTCACGGCGATCGATTTAGTCTATGGTTTCATCATTTTGCAGAATATTTTGAACGATCACCGTCTCTGTAAATTCAAGATGGAGAGTGCCAACTCTAATGTAATGAATTATTATTCATTATTCATGCTAATTTTAATTAATTTTAACAGTTCCTACGTGTGCGTACGTTAAAATTACTTGCGATATTACATCCATAGATAGTATTTTGAACAGAATCTAACCTGCAGACCATAGATAATAAACTACATTATTATAGAAAATACATAGTGCTAACCGCAAAAAATAAAAAAAACAACACGCGATTTTGATACGAGTCGAAATGATTTAGGTACTTATGTAGAAAATAATAAAAAAACGAAGCATAGAGAGTAGATAGTCGGGAATCCCTTGAACAGTTGAAACCGCCCAACCTAGCTCCCCGCCTTTTTTTCGCGCCAAAGTTTGATGACTTCAATCTATATCCGTATCTCATATCTCATGTGAAAAGCTAAATACACGTAATGTTTAATTTCCCCGAATTCGGGGTTTTAATTAAAGTCTAACCCCATCCTTATCTGTACTTACACTGTACTACTAGTGTGTCGAATTACAGTGATGCCAACCGTACTATAATTATAGTACAATACTATAATTTTAATTTCGCGAAAAATGTAAAATACTGTAGTCTTACGCCAAATATGCCAAAATACTATAATTTTAAAGGATTCAAGACGTAAAATGTTCCTGTACTATATATTTTTCAGAAATACTATAATTTTTACACCTTTATACTATAATCAGCATAGAATAAGATGGCAACACTGGTCGAGTATAATATTATTATATAAAGTATTAAACAACATTACAATTACTTCGTGACAGATTGACGGAGAGGTATGGCAGTAGTAAAGTTGATTGAAGTCTGTTTACTGGAAGCCAGGCGGCAACAGCGTCAAATTTTCTGGCCGATTTCGGCAAAATTCATGAATTCAAGAATGATCACCTAACGGTTAACCTAACCTAACCTAACTCAACGAATAATCCAGTATAGGTATCGGCTAATTTCATAATTTGTTTGCCATCTTCTAGTGTTAACTAAGCCCAATGACATTATTAATGGACAACTCACTCAATACAGTAGCTAGCAAGTAAATTCGTGCATAGCGACATTCGCACATGCATAGGTATACGTCACGCAATTTCCATTATGCGATATCACGCATTGGGAATTTATAGAAATATCACCTTTATTGTAATGGCGTTAAAACAGTGTTTCTAGTGTCAATGTTCATTTGAGCGAACCTGTTCAAACCGAACCGTTCGGCAGACCCGACAAAAAGCATCGGGAATTTATAGCAATATCACCTTTATTGTAATGGCGTTAGAACAGATTATGGCCCAGGGGGGGGCAAACTGCGGCCCGCCGGGTATTTTTTTGCGGCCCGCCATCATTAATATTGTACTTCTTATTACGAATAACTTTTTTATAAATTTTTAAAAAATATTGACAAAAGATTATAATTTGTTTAGCAATAGTACCTACGCGATCCATTTTCAAAAGATATTGATAGTGTACCGACAGAGCTACAACATGAAATTATTGATCTGCAGTGTGACACTGATTTAAGAGAATTGCATCGTCGTGAAGAAATCTCCAAATTTTACAATGCCCTTAATTCAGACAAATTCGACCAACTTAAAAATTATGCAAGAAAAATATTCGTTATTTTTGGATCAACCTATATATGTGAACAAACATTTTCGATCATGAACCTCAATAAAAATTCTTTACGATCAAATATCTTCGATGCCCGTTTACAAGCAGTTTTTAGAATATCAACTACAAAATTAACACCTGAATTTAAAAAAATGTACAACAGTTTCATTCTTCTCATTATTTTTTTTGTAATGTTTATTTTTCGTGATACTAAATAGTGTATATCTAAAAATGGTATTTTACTTGCGGCCCGCCCGCTCATTTTGAATTCTTGAATTTGGCCCTCCATCCAAAAAGTTTCCCCCCCCCCCCCCCCTGGATTATGCCGTTCGGCAGACCCGACAAAAAAGTGAGTGTCATTTTTTGCCAGATGCTTCGTTCATATTAATGTCATTGACTAAGCCATATCCAAGAATGGTGAGAGGTAGCCCTGCCATCTGGTAATTTTTTCTAGTTATGTAATAAATGCCTACCCTGTTTTTCGAAATACTCATGTGAACAATATCACCGCATCTATTTCATACATAAGGCTGCTATCGAGGATAGTTGATCATATTTATGCACTGAGAATTATAATTCTTACAATAAGTTAACCGTCTAAACTGTCAGAACTGTCTATCTCACTCTAAAAATTAACACAGTCAAGAGAGGTACTGTTGAAACATAGCACTTTTTGACAGTTCAGACGGTTAACTTATTGTAACAATTAACCGGCTCAATACATGAATATGAAAAACTACCTTCGATAGCCGCCGATAGTAGCCTTGTGTATAGTTTGAAATGGTCTATCATGTGAGTTTATTAAGTAATCGTTAAAAGTATGACTTTAAAATAAAGACTGTTTATTTATTAAAAAGGTTTCCAGACGGTAGGTAAAGTTTGAAATAAGGAACATTTTGGTATAACTAACTCTATATGCCATTTTTTCGAATTATTGTTTTGTGCCAGAACAATGACGATATGCGCAGAACTATATTGTTGTTACCAATTTTTTTTCATACTCTCTATATCTAGCATGTTTGGGTCACCAATTTATTCGGTAAACGTTTTAGCATAAAATAAATATTTTAGAAAACCGACAATGAAAACTCGGTGAAAAAATACATTTTTAATATAATCTTCTTCTTATTGTGCCATCCCCTAGCGGAGGTCAGCCACCATCAAGGCGATCTTTTTTTTGTCGTTTGCTACCCGGAACAGTTCAGTGGAGCTGTACTCGTACCAATCACGGAGGTTCTTAAGTCACGAAATGCGGCGCCGTCCTCTGCTACGCTTCCCATTGATCTTTCCTTGAATGACGAGTTGGGGAATGCTGTATTTTTGTCCTCTCATAATGTGGCCGAGGTATTGTAGTTTCCTGATTTTGATACTACGTAAAACTTCTCGGTCCTTCCGCATTCGATTGAGAACTTCAACATTTGTCACCCGGTCAGTCCAAGGAATTTTGAGGATGCGTCTATACAGCCACATCTCGAAAGCTTCAAGTCTCCGTGACATCTCTTGGTTTAATATAATAAACATTAATAAATGTTGCTGAGGTAAAAATGTGCTTATTAAACAATATGTATTTAAATAAATAATATTGCTTTGAGAATGAGTAGTATGTCATGGATTCTGCTGACATTATCTTGGTTCTCACGGAATCATCGATGGAGAAGGCACGTGTATAGTGGGCAGAAGAGCAACGCCATAACTCGATACTAAAGGGTCATCCATAAATGGCATTTATTTTTGCTGTATTTACCTTTTGGTAAGTGCACATGGTGCCTGAAGATGCCGAAAGGCGAAAAACGTGTCGCAAAAAACCACTAAAATGGAATAGTACAAAATTTCAATCCATTAAAATCCGTTCAAATTAATCAATATAAAATAATCATCCCTTTTCGTCAAACAGTTTATTGCAATCAAAGTTTGAATAACTAGTACGATCGAATTTTATAGTTTTATCCAGTAGATAGTATTTGCCCCTGATTCATTGTAAAATTGACTAGCAAATAGATTATAATAATATATATTATACAATACGTAGGTTAGGTACGTATTCACTCGATGACTAGACCTCTTTTCAATAAAAACAAGTTTATCTTATTAGTATAATCAATGTTTATCTATAAGATTTACATTATGACTTAATCATTAATAAGTACCTACCTATTTATGTACATTATTATTTCCTATATGGTAAATTAATATATTATAAATATGAAATAATAATATACGAGGAGCGTTTATTATTTTATCTACCCCAAAAACAATGGTATCTCAAAAATTCTTTTTATCTGATAATAGTTCAATGCACTTTTTGCGCTTCTCCTGCAATGAAATAACTCTTTATGTTGTTCTACAAACATGGCTGTCACTTCTTCGTCGCTTGAAAATCGCTGACCTCTTTTTTTTTTCAAAATTCAAGCAAGGTTCTGAAGGAGGAACTTCAGGACTGTAGAGTGGGTGGCAGTGGCGAAGAGTGGAGCTAAGCTGTTAATATCCGACATAAATAGTGCACACTAAACCTTTTCAGTCATACGTATTTGTTTTCATTGAACCAAGACTACAAATTGCAGATAGTGTCAGTTATTTTTTAAAATTCAATTATACCTTGCCTAATCAAACCACAATAGCTAAGGGATTCTATGGCCGATCCGACAAATTGTGGGCACTCTTCAGTCATACTTATTTGTTTTCATTGAATGAAAAGAGTTAGTTTTTTTTTAAATTCATTAAGCCGTGTCTAAAGTATACCTTAATAGATAAAACATATTATTCTTCTATACCATAGAGGTATTAAATTTCTATCTATAAAATATCCAAAATTATGTCGGATTTAATGTCATAATTTTAGACATTTTAACGATTCACGAATATTTTTTGACAATTTAGTATCCATTATGACTTGGTTTACGAATGGTTTAATTGAATTTTAAAAATTAACCAACACTATCTTTAATTCGTAGTCAGTTAATGAAAACAAATACGTATGACTGATAAAGTTTTGTGTGAACTATTTGTGTCAGATAGCAACAGCATCCTCCATCCTTCGCCACTGGTGTGGGATTTAGCTGCTGAATCCCACATCATCGGATAGACTGTATTTTTATACATGGTCTCTATGATAGATCAATATCTCATTTCCCGTCACCAAATGATGAAAAATACTGCGTAAAATACCCATGAGATATCATGCGTTATACTAAGTGTATCCTGAAAGGGTGTCCTGTCAAATTTTCATGAATTACTTCCAAACTGTATCTCTCTGATCTGCAGAGGTAACCGTTGTTCACCTATTCGAAAAATGAATAGTATCTGCCAAAATTAAACCTTCGGCTTTCGAAGGATCGTCTTCAATGAACTTTTCACTCCATTCAAGCTGCTTGGTCTAAAATTCTACATTCTGGTTTGAGTGACAGTACCTCCATGAAACTGCCATGCATTCGTGAAGTTCTTTCAGTTTTCCCCTTACTTGGTAATTAACTCTATCACCGATTGAGTTTTGCACCAGGAATTGCCGTAATATCACTTTGAATGATAGAATCACACTGAGCTGAACTTGTCTATGCATCAGAGATAATGAATTAATAAATATCCTACGTGGGTAGGTACGTAAGTAGTTATTATAGTATATAGTAAAAATATTTAGTGTTTTTATTGAATTGCGTTAATAATTGAAAGCGAAACCGGATTTTCTGGCGTTCAAAATTATATTATAAGATAAGCACATGTTTTAATACTGCCTTTTATTTTTTAGATTCCATATTGGCACTCTGGGAGGTCCGCGATATTCTCTAAAAATTCTATAATGCAGTTGCTACAAAACTTTTCCGTTTCTCGGCACCCTTCGAGCATCACAATTTTTCCACGGCGCCCAAAACCGAAAACCCTTTTGTTACGTCTTCTCAGGTGTTGTAGTAGAATTTTGCTAGTGTGATGATTTGGTTCTATAATTGTCACATTCACTGTGGATCCGTTTTTGTGCAATACGATAGTGTTTAAAGCCGCATTTAGACCAAGCTAGCGAATGTTTGTTCTTCCCCCACTCCATTGAAATACTCCGCTTTTTGTTGAGCGAGCATAAAAATTTCGCTGCATTCTTGCATTGCATCTTTCGATCATTTTCCCATACTAGATTGAAGTTGTTATACAATAGGTATAGCCAATGTAACCTAAAAGTTTTAATATTTCTACTAGATCAAAAGCTATTCCTCTTGATTAATTTATTGTAAAGTTATTGCTGTCATTTTATCAGTGACGTCCCTAGACAAAATGCCGCCCCTAGGCAGTGTCAAACTGGCGCCACATTTTTTTATACAGTAGTTTTTATCATCCTTTCATGACCCCAATATCTAAGAAATGTGTTGTATGGATACATTACTGACAACCATCTCTGCTTGAATAGACAATATTGCGAGTCTACGGTTTCAGATAGGTACATTTAAAAATACACCTGACAACTTCCAAAACATATTTGAATAAATTTTAAATTAAGTAAGTATTCGCAAATCTCCACGTGTCATTGCTGTTCACCAAGAATGTGACGTCCAAGAACATCGGAAGTAAACTAGACATCGCGAACCCGACAAAAAATAATGTCCTGTTAAAACTTTTGTAGCACCTAATTAATACATTTTGTTTACAACTAGTGAGCTGATTTTTTTTAATGGAAAGATATTTATGTTATTACTAAGGTTAGGTAGCTATTTCTATATATTATTATATACCGACCGAATGATTCTCCTCGGTTTGCCGCCCTTTGGGTTTCTGCCGCCCCCAAGCGACGCTCAATCTGCCTACCCGCACGGGACGTCACTGTATTTTATGTATTTTCAAACTTGAGAAATCTAATTCTAATTAATTTATAATTGTATTGGATTTATGTGAGTTTTACATGTTTGCGTGAAGCTCTTCGGTATATTCACTTTGCACAACCGTGTCAATATCAGTAACAACAACATTCCCTTCCTGTTACTCTTGTAATGGTGAATGTGTTTGATTAATTGTTGAGTAGGTACATCATGGCCCCCACATCCTGAGTTTTGGCGGGCCCCCATACCTATCGTTAAGGATAGGGGCAGTGTGAAGCTCTACCTACACTTTAGTGTTCCCTAAATGGTATACTCAATAGAACCCCAAGGTTCCCCTGGCTAAAATGAAGGTCGTTCAGTGTATTTTTATCGATTTTTCGTACTTTCATATAAACCCAATTGAATTATTGAGTTGTCGGCGCACTCGGCATTCAATTATGATGCATCGCGACCATATTTTGTCCGACCATAGTCAGGTAACATGAGACCCTTCAATATATTTGATAAATAGCCTTTTAAGGAAGCACACTAAAAATAATATAAAATAAACTTCTACATGTGAAATATCATTTAATTATATCAATCATAATATCACATCGAATTGCATCACATAGCCACATGTATGCAAATGTTAATATTTTTAAGTAAAATACCGCCGCAGGTGACTTTTTTTAGTAACCGAAAATTTCTGTTGTGTGTCTATCTTACATAACTAGTCATCCTGCCACACTGGGCCCCCAGGCTAGAGCGCTGTCAGCCCCCCCTTGTGGGGGCCATGAGGTACACACCTTAACTTATATGTATCAAGTCGGGAGTTTGAATAAAATTGGTATTCTAGAAATTCAAAAAAATATATACATATAGATACCTATCTGTTAAAAATTAATTTGTAAATAAGTTAATAACGTTTTAGCTTGCCCACTTCACACGCATTTTTGTTAGATCATACGTCGACAAAGAAAATATATTTAAAAAAATCTGCGGTTAATAGAGTTATTCTGCTGAATCAATAATACCATCACATGCCTGCAGGTAAGTCCAATCACTTATTTCATATTATGCTGCTATTGTGCATTTGAATTTCTTTGAATAAGCTTGTTTAGCTTGCCCATTCCACGTACAATTTTATTAGATAAGCATTAATTCTTAGATTTAACTAAAATCGGAAAAAAACACTGAATGAATATTTATCATTAATAAACTGAGAAATTTCACTTTATAATTATTGGCATGCAAGTTGTTACGATAAGTTTTAAAATTTATTGCAATCAATAAACACAAGTACGTTTTAAATTTGACACTTTCTGACATGAGAGAATAAATTGTCATATAAACTTTTTTTTATGAAGACGGAATAGGTGGTATTCGTTTGGGTTTTTTAATCTTCTATGAAATGAGTGGATAGCACCTATGCAAGCGACAATATTTGCGACTATCTTTTGTTTTGTTTAGTCTCGTATAAAATCAGTAGCTGATATCAAAATAAAGTGTTTCAAATTGCGAATGATTACGATATAAAGAAACATAAGAATATACTTAATAATAAATGATTGGAATATTCCGCGGCGCACATTTTAGTAAACGCTGCTATGACGTGTTTCGTTTGTTTTTTTAGTTACCCAAAACAATAAAATTATTTCACATGCAACTACGAAAATTAATAATTATTAGCTTAGACAAAAACTACTTAGGCACATCGCAGATCCGGACGAAACTAGTTTGAATTTCGCGGGACTTCCCGGCAATAAATAATCTAACGTAAATATGTGTATTATATCGCACGATTTTATTTGTATTTTCATACATTCTCATAAACAAGTAATTATATATCATAATAGCGTACAACATAAATGTTATGTTTTATTTATTTTAATATAAGTACATATAACCATAACCTTATATTATGTAATTTATGAATTAATATGGTATACAATGTATAGGAATATATTTACCGTAACTGGTTTCAATCTGTGTAGGTATATAGTTATTTCCTTGGCAATGATAGTACAGGGAAAGTTCCAATGTAATATATAAATTAATATCAATTCAGAGCACAGAACAATATAAGGCTATATGTACTGGCCGAGTTTCCGAACTGAAAATTTTGCCAAATATTTGAATTATATCCTCAATGTATATTTCTCATATATGGAGAGCATATACTGAGGAAATCATTGAATGATTCAATTAGCAAGGTGGAATAACAATCATTTTTGTGGTCAGAAAATAAATAAATTTAGATTCGTAGATGATTACTGTACAGATTTAAATTTAAAATTTTATTTATTTTTGACATATTTATATTACAAATAATTAATTTAAGACGTTCACAACATGGCATTTAGAAACAGAGAATTATATCAGTATTAAGTTATTGAACTGTAGAAAAGTGTAAATACAAAAAATATATAAATTAGTTACAAGGAAGTGCACCAAATGAGTTAAAAATGGGTATAAAACAATGCCCACCTAAACTAGTCCTTAGGCAAGTAGAATAATATGTCAATATTCGAAGTGATTTGGTAGAACAGAGTTATTGCCCTCCCAATTGGCATTAGGTACCGATTGCAGGTTAGTTCTGCACCCAATTTCTAAGATATCTACTTATCAGTGACACACAGGTCAATACTACCAAGTATAGCATAATTCTCATTTTCACGGCGTATAAGTCGGAAAAAATACGTGACCAAATACACTGATTCAGATAGATTAGGTATAAGAAGCGCACCGGAAAACTAACGTCCTTATTAAAATGCACTCCAAGATCCAGAAACAGTCAAGTTTGCGTAAGCACATGTGACGTTCCCAATATTACTTTGGAGGGTGCATAATATCATTCTTTATGTCACGGTATACGTTTGAAAGAGTGTGAAAACGTGGTGGATGCTGGAATACAACATTCCACAGTGGTACCATAAGCAAATCGCAGGTAGAGTTAGGTATTTCCCGAGAAAATCTCAATCTCGAGATTCGGGATTTCCCGGAATGATGAAATTTTGAATTCTCGAGATTCGGGATTTCCAAAAAACAATTCTCGAGAATTCTCGAGATATCGGGAAATTTAAAAAAACCTGTAAATATCCTAAAATCAATGTAAAAACAAATTCAAAAAAATATGATTTTTTTAAATTTATGTAAGAAGACATTCAAAACATTACTTATTAAAATGGAATTTCAAAAAACAAAGACAGCCAATCGCTGCGTCTGACAATCGCGTACGCTTTTGAGACACAAAATTCCCTGATATTGCAAAAATTGCGCTCATTTTTAGCCGACGTTGGCTTAATTATCCCGAATCTCTCTCGAGATCCGAGATTTCCAGAAATGTTGAAAATTTCAATTCTCGAGATTCGGGATGGAAAATTTCGAAGAAGAGAATTCCCGTCAGGAAATTCCCGAAACCCAACCGCAGGTGTATTGGATTGTTTTGGTATAATGCCTGTTTCAATGTTGGCAAACAGTACCACTACAGTGCAACTGCTATATCAAGTCGTCAACTAAAACTCTCCCCCACATTTACTTTCCCCGTTACTACATCCCGCGGCGTTTTATTAACATTAAAATGCCTAGGTAGGAGATAAGAAAAATAAAGCTTTTAATTCCTTAATTTCTTTTATGGTGTTAACTGTCAATCCATGGTGGAACTGCATTGTATTATTGATTAATTTAATAAAACACAAAGTTTTTAGTAGGTACTTATTCCACTTTTAATAAACAAAACTGGACCGTTTTGTCCGCCTCCGAGGGACATTTTCAACTGAATAATACTATTCAGTTGAAAATGTCTCTCTGGTGCGGACGAAACCGGTGCAGATTTATTTATTAAAAGTGGAATAAGTACCTACTACTATAAACACCCACGGTGGCCGCGCGGCTTAAGAGTTGGACTATCACGCCGTGGGTCTCAGGTTCGAATCCTGGGTCTGCAAGTTCACATATTGTTTTTCAATTTGTGTGAGAGTCAGGGTATGGACCTAATAGGTTGAGCAAGTGGCTGACATCCATTTCTCGAAAGAAAAAAAACTGTTAATACAAACCTCTACTCTGTGGAAGCCCATATGATCTTATTAGGATCGGACATGGTCGGAAGAAGTACCTACAAAACAAATTGCGTTTTATAATTAAATTTAAATTAAAATAAACCAGCGTATTTTCAGCACATTTAAAGCTGTTGGAGGCATAAAAAAATGCGAGTAAAAACGCCACAAGCCATAATGATCTGGCAAGAAAGACGCTAAATTGGCAACTCTAATATTATAGACACAATAATATTGAAAAACCCTCATACGTACACGTTGACTAATGTTGACGTTCCCAAACGAATGAATAACGACCTATCAGCGTGAGTTTAAAACTACAATATTAGAGTAGGTACTTCGGACTCATTATGACGGACACTAATTTAAATGTGACAGGAATCCCCAGCTCGTTGTCCAAGGCGGATACGAGGGTTACATGTAAATTGTACGTAAAACATTTCACTGTGGCACAGTTCGATGGCCGTATACTATACGATCTCCAATTTTATTAGATTCAATATGAACATTCAATTTTCATGACTGATTTTGGCAAAATTCATGAATTCAGGAATGAAAACCTAACCTAACCTAACAAATCATACACTATAATATCGGCTATTTTAAAAATTTGTTTGCTGCTGGCTTCCTGTAAAGTGTAAACCGACAAGAACCGTGTTTTACTTAGACATGAATTTTATGTCAGTAGGTACACGACCCAAAGAGTTCTGACGGTCTTTAATATACGGCCATATATTTCCGATAGAACATTTCACGGTGAAGTGTGATACGGCGAACTGCATACGTACAAGTTTCCGAACACGAAATAAGGGAGCTACTGTCGTCGTGGACCGAAGAGATTGACAATTTCTGGATAGCACGGAGAACATAAGGCGCATTTCACACAATACAGAACTCAACCCAGATTGCGTACCTACAATAAATTGGTTATTATTTTTAGCCAGGTAGGTAATATTGCAGACAGTTAGGCCCGTTTCAGACGGGACACCGGTGTCGCGCTCGTATATAATAAGGAAGCCTTTGTATTCGAATAAAAGGGCCTTTGTATTATGTTTATGAACGCCCCGAGCTAATGAGTCAAAGAGTGTCCGGTACACTTTTCCGTCGGCCGCTACATTCTCAAGCCGCCGATACACATGTTTTTATGACCGCAGCAAGTTTTATGTTCTGATTTATATCGCGAAATTATGGATATACTCATTAGCTCTGGGCGTTCATAAACATAATACAAAGGTCCCTTATTCGAATACAAAGGCCTCCTTATTATATACGAGCGCGACACCGGTGTCCCGTCTGAAACGGGGGTTAAAGCCTTCGAGATGTAGCCATATGTCATAATATTATTTAAAGCCCTCAAACCGACACGGTGACTAATGTCGACGTTCCAAACCAAAGGAAAATGACCGACGAATTCAGCGTAGGTTTAAAACTAGAATAGTATATAGTACTTCTGACACATTATGACGGACACAAATTTAAATGTATCAGGAATCCCCAGCTCGTTATCCAAGGCAGACACGAGAATTCGCGCGAGAGAGAGAGAGAGAGAGAGAGGAGATAAATTACCCTATTATTTTTCAATATAAATTCATAATATAAGGTTGGTGCAACAACAATAAAAAATGGACGTTTATTAATTTTCGTATAATTTCGGGATATTTATTTTTAAGTAATATTAAATCCGTCTTTCATGAAATTGTAGACCCGCACAGGTAATAAATTCGTACCTAACTTCGATAACAGGAATCTTTTTATTATTTACACGTTATTATTGTATGATAAACAAAAAAATAATCACGTTTTGTTCTGTTCTTCAAAATTCAATCAGACCGCTTTTGATCGCAATCATTCTTATCAGTTATCACTTTATCATTAGTATCAAAAATATATTATAATAAAAAGTGACAGATCGTATTGCAGTATTTGATTCACTCACCTATATTATACATTTCGCGAGAGTGGCACAATGGTATAATTCGCGTAAAAAATCGCGTACGACCGTATCACAGGTTCGATTCTCACTAATCTGCAACAACAGGTGCTTGGCGAGTAAAACTACTAATGGATCTCGTCCCCACCTGTTTTTTTTTAATAATTAATCTCGCTAAAAACCTGGTTACACCGGCTATATTGTTTTGAATGTAGGAATTATTTCTTATTCTTCTTAACGAATTCATTCATTCACTTGTATGGCGGTAGGGTGTCATTAGCAACATATAAAATATGTCATATTATATACCCAGAAACAAAACCACAGTCAACAGCGCAGTATCACATTGTGACGACATTGTTCTCACTAGAAAGGCGTCGGTGATACCTCAATCTTTGCCAGCGTGTTGTCTTCAACTTGGAGTATGGCAGGAAAAAAAGCGTAAACAACAGTATAGAGCAGTGGTTCCCAAAGTTG
This sequence comes from Rhyacophila brunnea, assembly GCF_057557595.1. Lineage (NCBI taxonomy): Eukaryota > Metazoa > Arthropoda > Insecta > Trichoptera > Rhyacophilidae > Rhyacophila > Rhyacophila brunnea. The sequence continues at coordinate 10,957,293 of NW_028232893.1, read as the reverse complement.
ACTGGGCTCCGACGCATCTAACAAAAATTTCCAATCTTGGGACCCATCTCTTAGCTGTCTTAGAGAAAAGAGGGCATAAATATTGGTAATGCTCAGATTCCCTAGTGGCGAGTCGTGGAACTACTTAATGCTGTCTTATTTATTTTGTTCTAATTGAAATAAAATAAATATTTTTTATAAGTTTTACCAATATGAATTAAAGACTGTTGAAATAAGAAACACAACTTAAATAAAAATATATTATTACTTAAATACCTACACCTGCAAGGTTTTTTTACAAAGTTATTTCAATGGGAAGGATGTATTTGTTTCATATTTTTCTTCATTACGTGAGTGAGTATGCATATACGAATCACTCCAAAGAAATTAAAATGCACTACAGTGGATAGTATATACAATTATACGAGTATCAAAGTGATTGGACCTACCTGCAGACATGTGACGGTATTATTGATTCACCAAAATAACTTGGATACCGTCAGATTTTTTTAAATGTAGGTACTTTGTCGACTTAATATTTTGATATTTTTCTATTTAATTTTTTAGTCTGCATATATATAGATCTAAGAATTGCCATATAACAAAATTGCAATTGAAGTGGGCAAGCTAAACTGTATTAACTTATTTACAAATTATTTTTAACAGCTATTATTCCACATTTTATTCTAGATAATATATTCCACTGTTATAACCAACTTTTGAAATACTCACAAATACCAATTTTATTTTTCATTAGCAAAATAGCTAATCTCAAACCACACAATTTTACATTTACCGTAGACTGTATAGTATTTTTCTGGTTGTTTGTTTGCCTGTCTATTTAATCCGTAAGTATGACTATCCTATCCAGGTGTGTAGCATTCTTTTTGGCTACCCATCATTCAAATCTCTCTAGACACGTTTTTTATGTAGATTGTAGACTGTAAACGATATACCTGCAATTATTGCTGTGATCTTCGTTAAAATGTAATCGAGTAATTTTACACATTTTAACACCTGACATTTGACGGTGGTGAGCACGTGTTTCACCTGACAATACTAATTGCACGGCAGCGACACGTTGATTACCGTTGCATTATTGAGAATGGCTTTTAATTATTTATTTTATTTTGTTGTGTCGCTGTAATTACGGGGACGAAGGTTGAACACCGATGAACTAAAAGATGGGCAATTAATTGCACCTTTGTTTCCGCGTTGATCTAACAGAAAAAGTACTTATATGTTTAATTAAGATATAAAAATCGTTATTATGGTCATCTAGTGATAAGACATGCAATTAAATATAATTTAATTACCTACTTAAAAATTGTTAATAATAATAACAATAACCAATACGTTTCTGAAACAGTTAACTAAAATTGAAAGTATATTTTTTTAACTAGAAAAAATTGATCTCGATGCCCTATATTTTAATTAGGTACCAATTTATTATACATTTTTCGTCAGCCATCAGTTTCCTTCGGTGCCGCGTTCGCAGTTTGAAGGATCATCGGAGTATCCTCACTTCTTCGTGTTGTCCTTGGTTCTAGTTATTCCGGTTCATATTCGATACATTGTCGTCCAAACTGCGAAGTTCTGCGTGCCCCTATGGCCCAGATGGTATTGAGAAGACTGCGTAGTGTGATCACTCACTCCATCTCGCAAGCGTCTTGGAAATCTTCTTGGGTGACAGAAGGAAGCTCTTCCTAGATTTTAGGCGTGATTGCGCCGGTGTATGACCACATAGTGGATGTCTTCCGTCGGCTCAGTGACGTCCCGTGGGGGTTGGCAGATTGAGCATCGCTTGGGGGAGGCAGTTACTCGAAGGGCGGCAAATGGAGGATAATCATTTGGAATATATAGAAATTGCTACCTAAACTTAGTACCTACCTAATAACAAAAATATGTTTCCATTAAAAAAACAACTTACTGGTTTTGTCGGGATCCCGATATCTAGTTTAATTCCGTTGCCCTTCGACGTTCTTGGTGACCAGAAATGACACGTGCAGATTTGCGAATAATTACAGTTTGATACTTTGTTAGTAATGTATCCATACAACACATTTCTTAGATTTTGGACTCATGAAAGGATGATAAAAATACTATATAAAAAATGGAGCGGCATTTTGGCGCTGCCTAGGGGCGGCATTTTATCTAGGGATGTCACTGCATCGGCTACATCCGATGATGCAAATCCGGCCAGAATATGCCGGTTTCAAGTATAGTAATATCTACCGACATAAAATAGAACTAACGCTGTCAGTCAATAATGAAGTACTCGTCACAAAAAGACAGTTGATATAAACTGACATTACTGAACTTATCATATTATATATAATATATTATAATGAATAGTCGATATCAAACCTTTCAATCAAGCAGTTCACAAATAATCTCTCAATAATTGAATAGTCGTTCCTCGCATACTGTGTTTGTCGACGTTTGTTGACGCCCTAAAACCTGCTGAATAGACGATGTCATAAAGTTCGGTGGATTTACGTGGTTGTGAAGAATTAGGGATCGAGAAGAGTGGAGGGAGCTAGGGAAGGCCTACATCCCAGTGGATCGACCCCAACTTATGATGACGATCATGGCCCCCACAAGGGGGGGGTGACAGGGCTCTATCCTGGGGACCCGCGCTCATGAGGGACCCGGCGTGGCGAGTCGACTAGATAAGTGAGATAAACACACATTACAAATTTGTTCTAATGGTAAAAAAGTCGCCTGCGGCGTTATTTTACTTGAATAATATTAATATTTAAAAATATGTGTTGTTGCTATGCAATTTTTAATTGTTTATCGATACTCAACAATTCAAGTAGATTTGAGTACTAAAATACACTGCATATCCATATTTTTACCGTGAACACCATTTAGAAAACGCTACAAGGCGTCATACTGCCTTTAACCTTAGCGATGGGTAGGGGGGCCCGACAAAGATCCTAGCCTGGGGGCCATGATGACGATCAAGGATTTTTTGCTGCCATCTAGCTTCTTTTCTAACCATATCTGGAATATTTTCGTTTATAGACAATAATTGGCAACATCGATCGTCCATACGTAAAAATATTTTGTGTACATACATAATATAGAAAATTCTTCATAACCACTATCTAGTTTACTTATAGACAATTATTCATAACAAGTGTGCGTTAATAACTATTTATTATAATAATTTATATTTATTTTACATTTATCAGTAGGTATTATCACTAATAATTTGTGGTGTTTACGTCTTGTTTATGGGCATTACGATTTACAAGCGGGAGTTCCCTGTTGCACGATGATAACTGATAACATTTATCATAATATCATTCATCATTCTGGTTTACTTACTCATATTTTTTTTTATAAATTCACTCAATCGTAAAACCTTTGTCCTTTGGCACACGTAGGGATGTCAAAAAAGTATTTTTATTAAAGTATTGAACGATTCGTTTTCTATCGTTGTGACACCGCACTCGGGGATCACAAAAATAATGACAAGTATAGTAGGTTGCCTTCTGGGTGAAGCTGTAACAACCTTTACATCTTGAATGTGGAGAAATGTAGGATAAACTTATTCACATCTTAAAGAATGTGTTATTGTTAATAGGTACGTCTGTCTAGAACTGTGGCGAAGGGTGACTTTTGGAAAGAGGTAGGCTGTGGAGATCTGATAAAAAGAACACACTTATCAGATATACTTACGAGAAATAAGAAGATAATACGATATTACTACTAATGAATAGGTACACACTAATGACAACGACACACTAATTTAATGAACTTCAAAAACTCACTGACGACATAAAATTAAGCGATCAGTTTAAATTACGTATTTTTTCAAAACATTTATATACATAAAAAATCAATACATAAAAGTTCTTTTTATTTTAAAAAACGGTCTATATTTATTAATATTCGATTAAACATCATAGATTTTTTTTTCGGTTTTAGGCTCTGCCATCGGAGCTTACCTTAGTTCATACAATTCGATAGACTAGGCGGGGCTACGTGACGTAAAGTCCATATGAAAAAATAGAGCATTATTTGAAACATAATCCGACCTTTATTTAGGTCAAGACAGATGGCGCGCTGTGGTATATTTTTTAAAACCTTTGCAGATTGTTTTGTAATTTTCTGTGTATTACATCCTACATATACGGCATGTCTCGTTGGTAAAATAAATTATTTTATAAAATATATAATCAAGTGATTATATAAATATGTCAATATGCAATTAAAAAATATTTTTTTAAGAAGGTGAGATTCAAATAAGTATGGAGTCTTCGCCACTGGTCTAGAAACGCATTCAATATTGGTCATATTTTAAGACACTCGGCGCGTTTTGTGTTTTATAGGTTTTACGACCTGACCGTCGTAAAATAGGCAAGAATGTATCTTAATAATCTGTTCTGTGCATCATCCTGCCTATTGAAACCGTGTCCGGAAACTTCACCGTGAAATGTATGACCGTATATTAAAGACTGTCCAAGCTCTTTGGGTCGAATAGTACCGACATAAAATTCATGTCTGAATAAAACACGGTTCTTGTCGGTTTACAGGAAGCCAGCGGCAAACAAATTTAAAAAAATAGCCGATATACTGGATTATTAGGTTAGGTTGGGTTAGGTTAGGTTAAGTTAGCTACATTATTGTCTGCAATGCTCCACGAACAACGCGTATTTTTTTCATCTTGGTGCTATAGAGATGAGCGTATAGACGGCGTATACCTAGTACCTATACGGTCATCTCTTTCCGATTAGAAAGCTCACGCCGAACTGTAGTACAGTGAAATGTAATACGTACAATTTACACGTAACCCACCTACACACTGGTTTAATTTGAACTTTGCATCCAAAAGTCATATTATATTGTATTTTCAATATCATTGAGATGGAATTTAATCATTTTATCCACACAAACTATCACTATTGTAGTTTCATGCAATCACTCAAATATATCAAAATAAGTAATATCTATTATTATAATATATCGTCGCCTGAGAACTGTAGTGAGACATCTGAAAAACATAGTATATATGAGTCGTCTAATTACAAAAAGCGAGTCCACAATTCAATATCTTCGGGAAACAACGTTTTTATGCTTCAAGCTTCAATTATTTGTTTTAACGTGAGATTATTTTTTTCGTTGTATTCTATGCAGCGTTGCCATATTTTTCTATGCTGATTATAGTACAAAGGCGTAAAAATTATAGTATTTCTAAAAAATATATAGTACAGGAACATTTTTCGTCTTGAATCCTTTAAAATTATAGTATTTTGGTATATTTGGCGTAAAGTTATAGTATTTTACATTTTTTGCGAAATCAAAATTATAGTATTGTACTATAATTATAATACGGTTGGCATCACTGATTCTATGTCGAAATTAGAACCAAATGGCAATTTGTTTCAGCCGATAAATTCTTAAATGTAATAAATATAGGCAAAAGAAAATTGGACATAGCGCTACTTGTACCTCACTTTTTAATTTATTCCGCGTAAGGCACATATTTCCGTGGCACTGTCATGAGTTTACCTAATGCTACAGCATGGGAGACGCCCTTTTCAATATTGAACGATCCCTTATTGGTTGACTTAAACACACGCGAAATCAAACAAGCTTTAAATAATATGAAACACGGACTTGGCGCTTTTTGTAATAAATCGAGACTTTCTTTCGTAGGGTTATGTCGCGTTTTGGAATTTATAGATTAATACATATTGTGTAAAATTATACAAAGAATATGTGCGTATTTTTGTCTCGATTTAGACCAAATATGGACTTATCGCTTTTTGGAATTATACGCCTCATATATTATAGATATAGAGGTTTAAAGAAATTCATTATTTTATATTCTTAGTAAAATCAAAACTATATTTAAAGAAAATCCAAAGGCATAGTCGTATATATTTCGTCAGTAACATATTTTTATTAAATTGTTTGAGTGCTATAGTAAGACATGTATGTTATCCGAGTTTAACATTTAACACAGTGGGATTGTTAATTCAATGTCATAACATAATTATAGCATAGTGGTATATTTCTCATACAAAGAAATTTTACTAGTAAGACCAAATATCTCAGTACAGCACTTAACACTATGAAAAATAATGAATTTTATAAGCAGATAAAAAAGACGGTTTTTTTTTAGATATCCCACTACAGTTCTCAGGCGACGATATTTAAGTGCAAAATGCTTTGTACATTGTTCATACATCCGCCAATTTTGTTATTATGTACCTACTACGTATGCGTTATTATTTTAGATCACCTGTCAACCAATAGTTTGGGATAATATCATCGAATTAGTCTCTAGTTTAAATCAAGGTCTTTGTTATAATCGGAATTGCTTCACAAACGTACCCAGATGCGTGTTGCCAAAGCCTACTAGTCTGATAGCAAGACAGACGCAATTTTCGCGCCTACATCGATGTAGCTTTTGGCGACTGCATTTCAACGTCGTCCATATAGACAACAGCTCCAAACTCTAAAATTTCGGAAATCAGTACATCGCAGTAGCCTTTGGCGCAAACGTTGCTACGCACCGCTATATCAAAATGTTGAAGTAGGGTTTGGTAATATCAGGGAACACAGAATTAATGGTAACTGAAATACCTAACAGGCAACCGATCTCGAGTATGGAAGAATATGGGATAAACTTAAACATGTGTCAAGAACACGTCATTCTAGACTTGTCCTTCATTCTAGACCTGTCCTTCATTCTGACAACTGCTCTTGGTTTATGCACTGACGCTCATTCAATATTGGTGTATTTGAAAATAGCAACACAGACTAATGTACGTTTATAATATTTGTTTCATTTTCGTAAGATACTCACACATTCAAAACCCTGCGTCAAAATGTAGTGTATTGGAGAATAGCCTATCGGAATTTTATTTATTATTCTTTTCTGTGTACTGGACGAAGTTACGTGTCATCCGGTCTCAATGCTATATATAGACTGAGAACCATGGTACGGCACACTCGCGACAACATGGTGAAGTGGGGTTCTCCGATGACCAAACCTGCGTGTGCGGTGAAATGCAAAGCATGGAGCACCTTTTTTCATGTAAGGCTTGCCCAGTATCCTGCAATTTCGACGAGATCCTACAAGCACAGGAAAATGGTGTTGCCTTTGCCAACTTCTGGAGCGACACATTGTAGCTATTCAAGACCCGACACGAGGAAGAAGAATTCTATTCTGCCATATGTTGTTTTATGTTATGTATTATGTTATGTTTGAACATAAAATTGATAAGCATATTAAAATCTTGCTTCATGTCTCTGTGTCTAGTGGTAGACAACTGGGTAACCGTAAGTCATCTATCATAATATCTAAACCACTGCTTCTTGACAAATGCAAGAGAGGTGCGATCAACAAAACATTTTTATTTTTTTTAATTGTGGCAATAAATAATATTGTACAATGGCGTACCCTTGTTTTATTAGTTGGGGTCAGTCTTTCGCACAATAAAGGTCAATATGTAGTTTTATTTTTATGTGAATAAAATGACTCCACAATAAATGATTTGCAGTCGTCGCTCACGACAAACAATCAGTTAAATAGGTACACTACTTTTTGCGGTTTCCGCCAATCGGGGATTTACTTATTTGATTTATTCATAACATTTTAGTAGGTAGAAAAAAACAATCTACTATATCTGTGGGTGGTTTGCCGAAAACATATTCTAGATCCGGTGTTACGGTGCGATACCTGCACAATACACATATTCGGGGATGTACCGAACTCTGAATAATTTGTTGTCAATTGAAAAGAATAATATTTTGACATATTTACCTCCAAATAATTTGTGACATTTTTGGGTCACGCTTAAAATCTGTGTCAAGGACAAATAAGAATTTCATTATTAATTTTCAAAGTTCGAGGTACCTACTTTAAATCTTTCAGAAAGAGGAAGAAAATATTCACATTTATTTAAAATTTATTTTTATTACATTTTACATTTTCCTGGTTGTTGTTAATCACTCGCAGTGATTCCCAATCTTTCTCACGCCATGGCACACTTTTCAAACTATACAATTTTCGCGGAACTCGTACTGTACAATCGTCTTCTTCTTCGTCCATATCCGCCCTTTAGCGGGGGAATATGGATACCACACGGCACCTTCAATATATTCATGTCGCTCGTGGGTTATTCCAGATTATACCGGCATCCCGCAGCTCCGCTATACACGCACTACAGATAGTATTTAGTGGCCTTCCAGGACTTTGTACAATACATACTGTTAAAATCTCCAATGTGATTACATGGCCTGTACAAAAACTAAACATAAGAGCGAGTGACAAAACATTCGGCACGCGTATAATCTCCATGATATTCATTAGAGTAAGATAGAAGATATATAAATAAACGACTTAGTGAAGTGAGACGTGAAGCCGGTAAATATTGCTTGTGTTGTGTCGATGTGCTTAAGGAAAATCTGGGAGTACGTTTATCTGACGTATGTATTATCGATACCACATTTCAAAAGGGAAACAACTCAAAAAACCTTTTCCAAGATAATGGCATTTAAAATTCATTTTGATTTTAAAGTCTCGATTTTGATGAAAATGTATGTTGTTTTAAAATTTAGTTTAGTGTAATTCAGCAATGCACAATGAAATTTTACAATTTAATATGGAATTAACCCAGACGTTTCAGTATACAATTGCTTTAATGGTTAATCTCAGAATGGGTTATTCGATTTTATGTTACATTGAAGAAATTTTTTACTCATTTTTTACTGAATTATAAAGAGAAGACCTTTCTACATCGAATAGCATTATTATCTCAAAACCTTGAAATTTTGAGTTGTTTCCTTATTGAAATAGTAATAGGATATTCAAATACATCTTCTTCTTATTGTGCCATCCCCTAGCGGTGGTCGGCCACAATCAAGGCTATCTTATCTTTGTCGTCTGCTACCCGGAACATTTCGGTGGAGCTGCACTCGTACCAATCACGGAGGTTCTTAAGCCACGAAATGCGGCGCCGTCCTCTGCTACGCTTCTTATTGATCTTTCCTTGAATGAGGAGTTGGGGAATGCTATATTTTTGTCCTCTCATAATGTGGCCGAGGTATTGTAGTTTCCTGGTTTTGATACTACGTAGAACTTCTCGGTCCTTCCCCATTCGATTGAGAACGTCAACATTTGTCACCCGGTCAGTACAAGGAATTTTGAGGATGCGTCTATACAGCCACATCTCGAAAGCCTCAAGTCTCCGTGACATCTCTTGGTTTAGCGTCCATACTTCCATACCATAGAAAAGAATTGAGAGCACATAACAACGTACCATACGCAGTCTCAGACCTAGGTTAAGTTCTCGATTGCTAAGGAGGCGTCTCATTTTGAGAAAGGCGCTCCTTGCGATCTCAATTCTAGTTTTTATTTCCTGAGACTGGTCCCATTGACCCATGTACCTAAATATTTATAATGGGTCACACGTTCGATTGGTTCGCTGTTAATGACAAAATTTGTGTTGGTGTCTGGTGTCGCTGTTTTTGATACTAAATAGTTTTGTTTTCATGAGGTTCATTTTTAAACCATAAGAATTACTGACCTCATTAACCTTTTCTACCAGTTGATGTAAACTCTTTAAACTATCAGCAATCAGCACAGTATCATCGGCATATCGTATATTGTTTATATGTTGCCATTAACCATAATACCCACCGATTCACCTTGTAAGGCTTCCTTGAAAATAACTTCCGAGTACATGTTAAATAGCAAAGGTGACAATATACACCCCTGTCTTACACATACATACTTATATATTATTTTAGCAATTTAGTAGAAAAAATGATTAACTGTGTTGTGTTTAAATTTGCTAGCCGTACTCTGAAACAACATGATGGTAGGTATAACGTTTCATAGGCAAGTTAATAATAATAATATTTAGGTTCTACTCTACTGCTTCATATAGCCAGAGAATACCCGCTCTCTTTGTTATTATTACCCCGAGGATGGGAAATGATTAGGTAGTACTTTCTTACTGAGTATGAATATCATGTACCTTTCATTTATCTTCCAGGTCCTATTAATCAACAATATCGACGATGAGGGCTGGACAAGCAGCAGCTATTGAAGCGTCACGCCGTCGAGCTGCGCTGGCCAACGATGCGCTGACTCGCCAAGAACTGGCTGCGCACTGGGCCAAGCAGAGCGCCTCTGTGGGTCCTGGTCTACCACCAAGATTGACTGACGATGCTTACTACGAGAGAGCTGATAGAGAGGCCAGAGAACTGGACTATAGAAAACATAAACAAAAGTTTGTTAATATTAATTATACTGCCATCTCACGTATAATAATAAAAGCTCGTGGCTAGGCGATGCGCGGATTGCGGATCGCCGGTGCAAATGACGCATGCCGAACGAAATATAATTTGTCATATAAATCTAACATGCGTCCATTTAATGTTCTGTTTATTGTTCTATTAGTAATAATAATAATAATATATTCAAAAACATGTTATCTTTTTAAAATTATTTGCCGTTTCACTGAAGTATCGCTAGAGCGTACCTAAGTGACACGGCAAATAATTTTTAACAGTATGTGGAACGAAATTTCGCAGTCGTCGCCAATCGAAGACTGACAGTCGAGGTGTGAGCACGTCAATTTGTTTTGTGATGGCGTTGGAGGAATATATTCTTAAATCGTCCAAAGATGACAAAAAAACGTTCCGCATGTACTTGAAAAAGAAAACATGTCAATGAATATACTATTATTATTACGAATATAATAATAAACATAACATTAAAAGGACGCATGTTGAATTTTTGTGACAAAATATATTTCGTTCGGCTCGCGTCATTTGCACAATCCGCGCATCGCCTAGTCACGATCTTTTTAGACCATGCCTCAGCTGAAGTATAGCCTTAAGTGAATAGATGTCATCTACTGTTTGTAAAAAAAGAGGCATGGATATCCTTTTTAATATACCTACCTATCAGTGGCGTGAGGTGTGATCATAGCGATTATGGCGACCCTCGTAGTCCAGTGCGTAAGTCGTTGGATTTTCATCCGGGGGCTCCGGGTTCGATACCCCGTGAGGTTACAATATATTTGTTTGATTATCTCAAAGCCTGGGTGTTTCACTTATATTACTAACCACACTGTTGTTTCACTACACTACTGTCGCTGGGCCTCATGGGCATGGCTTATTGTAGTGTTAAAGAGAACAGAACAATATATATTTTAGGTTATAGGTATGGATACTATCCGTGGCTTTCTCTTAGGTATGCTTACATACTGTAGTTTAAATGCTAGAAGATATCAATATTTGCCACGTATTTTTTTTTACTTATGCGTGGCGTACCTAATTGAAAAATCTGCGATTCTTGGTGGTGTGTCCCTGATAACTATCTTAGAAGTCGGGAGCATCAGTTGATTGTTCTCTCAAGGTGCATAACTTACCTGCTATTGGTGATGCCAATTGGGAGAGCAATAGCTCTGATCAACCAAATCGCTTCGTATGTTGATATATTCCACCTACGTGAAGATGAGGATAGGTGAGCGTTGTTTTATGGATTCTTAAAATAGGGCCATGCTTTATATTTTTTATAATTTTTGTTCCTATTTACTTTTCATATTTTTTGTGATTCTGCAATTATATTTCTTTCTTCTCTACACTGTTTTAATAATTTGTCGTGTTGTGAACGCATTAAATTTATAATTTATAATGTTCGCTATATGTACAAATAGAAATAAATAATAAATTTTAATAAACATAATATTATACTTGTTACATAAGCTCAATTTGATAAAAGTAAAAAGGATTTTAAGTGATACATACACATTAATTTAATCATAGCATCCAGCACTTTTCCTGATGCATGGAAAATAACCCGCCTAAGGCCGCTTCATAAAAAGGGATCTAGATCAGAGATCTCTAACTATAGGCCAATAGCAGTTCTTTCGGCTCCATGTAAATTATTTGAATCGATATTACATATAAACATCAACCGTCAAATAGACTCTCGCCTCTCCGATTCGCAGCATGGTTTTCGACTTAGGCGGTCCACAGTAACAAATCTTATAGTGTATAATAATTTTATTTCAAATTCTATGGATAAGTCAATTCAAGTTGATTCTGTGTACACAGATATTTCCAAGGCATTTGATCGTGTTGATCACGATATTTTATTACAAAAGCTTTGTACATTTGGCGCGTCATATAGTATAATATGTTTTTTTGCTTCTTATTTGAAAAATCGCCGTCAATTTGTTGATTACCATGGGAATGAATCGCGGATTTTTAGAACAAACTCTGGTGTTCCTCAAGGTTCAAATCTTGGCCCAATTTTGTTTTTAATATTTTTTGATGATATTGTCAAAGTTATAACCAATTCTTCTTGTTTGCTATTCGCAGATGATCTTAAACTTTTTCGAACTATTGAAACCCCATTATGCTGTGCGATGTTGCAGTCTGACCTAGATGCTATCTCGCAATGGTCTATCTTAAATAAACTTGAATTCGCTACCTCCAAATGTAATATTATTTCATTCAATCGTTCAAGGCACACCTTATTGTTCCCATACACATTGTCTGGTATAATATTGAGTAGGGTAACGGAGATAAAAGATTTGGGAGTATTGTATGATACAAAGTTCACTTTCAATCAGCATATTCTTAACATCAGTACTAGATCTAGCAAAATGCTTGGTTTTGTTATGAGGGTTTCAAAATCATTCGAAAACGTCCGAGTGCTACGTACATTATACGTATCATTTGTGTTGAGTATTCTTGAATATGCCAGCATTATTTGGAGTCCTAATAGGTTCATGCACACAATTAAGCTGGATCGAGTCCACAATAGATTTCTTAGATTTCTCTACTTAAGAACATACGGGTTCTTTCCTTATGATAATGACAATAAAATGAATTTCCCGACTCGTTTTCTTCTGGGTATGCTATCAATGCAATCCCTGTCTACCCGAATTGTGATTGTTCTTTTAAAGCATTTCTTTTTACTTCTTCGTGGGTTCATTTACAATCCGCATATACTGGCGAATATTAATTTTCATGTTCCCACCAATATCACTCGCAGCTCCACGGTCTTCAAGATACCTCGTCGCAGGACAGATGTTATGTTTCATGATGCTGTGTATCGTGCAATTAGCTTATTTGATGGCACCATAAAGGTTGATTTGTTTTTTATTAATTATATAATGTTTGTAGACGTTTTAAATAGGATAAATTTATAATTGTATATATTATCATATTTCTTTAATATTTACACATGCTGTCTTTTCCACTTTCTTGTCATATTAGTTGTTATTTGTAATTAAGATATTTTTATATATTTGTATGTATTATGGCGCATTGGCCAAAAGCTGTAATGCCGTAATACTCTTTTTTATAAATAAATAAATAAATAAATAAATTTATATTTTTATAAAATCGGTGTTTTTTTAAAATAAATATAAAAAATATTATAACTATGAATTAATAAAAAATCGTTTCATGACTTTATAAAAAAACTTAATATACCAAATTTTAATAATAAATAAGACCATAAAATAATATGTAATAATAAGATGGGATCCTTTAACAAATTCACATTTTATAAAAAAAAATGTAAGTTTTTCTTTGACCTAATGAAAAATATTTTCTTTTTAATCTTTCCATATTTATTAATTAATATAGGTTAAATTGTAGATGATCAAAAAAATGTCTCAAATTGCAAGCTTCATATTTTTCCGCTAAGTGCCTCTGGTAGGTAGAGAATTCGCCTTAAACAGCCCTCCCCCAGCATCCACAATCATCCTAAATTACAGTCCACTAAAAAGCGCCGCCAATAATATTTGGGAAATTTTGGCACGCACACGTAAAAAGGTTCGCCAACCCTGGCGTATACCAATGATTTTACAATGGATAGTCTTTATAATTAACCATTTCTTTTTATTCAACGAATAATTCACAAGATTTAAGAATGTACCATTCTAATTATTGATTATACATAATTTTTGAAAAACACTTTCTGATAAAATATATAGTCACTGTTCTGGCAGAAGACACTAATTCGAAAAAAAATACATATTGAGTTAGTACCAAAATGTTCCTTATTTCAAACTTTACCGTCTGGAAACCTTCTTAATAAATAAACAGTCTTTATTTTAAAGTCATCCTTTTTACGATTACTTAATAAACTCACATGATAGACCATTTCAAACATTTTAACAACTTCAAAGTCAAATTACTCAAAACTAGTATTCTCCAGTTAGTGTGTTCTGCCAGAACAGAGACCATATTATAACCAATAGAAAAAATCTTTTTGAAAAAAGTAAGCCACCCCGGCAAGGAATCGAACCTTGCATCTTCCGGGTTTACGCCGCCCCATCCGCGCATTACCTCTATGCTACGCAGTGACATACTGATTGCGACAAACTTTAACTATTGGCCACTTTTAATACCCACTCATCAGCGCTCTTATATCAATAGTCGGATAGTCTTTATATCAAGATGAAATATGAAAGATAATAAATAAATTGATAATATATGTAAACTATTTAACAGCTTTTTTGTTTTTAATTTCGATAAAAGAACATTCAATTTCATTTCAAAAACATGACAAATCACTTAAATATAAATTGATGATTTTTAAATCGCAGTAAAATTGAATTTAATATGTATACATACATGCTCAATTAAAAACCGGATATTTTTATAATAATACCTATACATTAAAATTTCTAATATTGAATCTGTTTGTCTACTAGAGCCATGTACAAACAGTTTGCCGTATATTATCCAATAAATTTGTTGATTTTATTCATTATCGTAATTTGCTTGAATCGTTTGGTTAGATTAGACCAGTGTTTCCCTAACGGCAGTGACGTCCCTAGACAAAATGCCGCCCCTAGGCAGTGCCAAAATGCCCCCCCCCCCATTTTTTATACATTATTCTTTTATCATCCTTTCATGACTCCAATAACTAATACATGTGTTGTATGGATACATTACTAACAAAGTATATACCACTAAATCTAATTTAAATGCCATCGCTACTTAAGGCGATACATCAGTGAAACGGCAAATAATTTTCAACTACCTATAAGCGCGACGAAATTTTGGACTCGCTGCCATTCGGAGAGAGAACGTCGAGCTGGTAACACGTCAATTTGTTTCGTGATGGCGACGGGGTATTAATTCTTAAATCGTGTAAAGATGACTAAAAACGTTACTCATTTACTTTAAAAAGAAAACATGTGAATGAATATATTATTATCGTTACTAATAAAACAATAAACAGAACATTAAATGAACGCATGTTGGATTTATATGACAAATTATATTTCGGTTGGCATGCGTCATTTGCACCCGCGACCCACAATCCGCGCATCGCCTAGCCACGATCTTTTTAGACCGTGCCTCAACTGAGGTATAGCCTTAAATAGACAATATTACGAGTTTCCACAGTTTCCGGTAAGTATGTACCTATCTATAATTTGCAAATCTGCACGTGTCATTGCTTGTCATCAAGAACGTGACGTCCAAGAACAACGGAAGTAAGCTAGACATCGCGAACAGCTCTGTTAAACCTTTTATGTTAATTAATATTTTGTTCCAACCGTGTACCAATTTCTATATATGCTTAATGATTCTCCTCGATTTGCCGCCCTACGAGTAACTGCCGCCCCCAAGCGACGCTCAATATGCCTACCCCCACGGGACGCCACTGCCTAACGGCGGTACGCTAAATTTTTTAAATGGTATGGTGTAAAATTTTCATAATTAATATGCAAAGTAGAGAAAAAAGGAAAGAAAGTCATTAACAGATACACAATAACCCACCTCCTGTATCACTCAGTGACAAAGCGTGGAGGTAGGCTCTTAAGATCCGACATAAATCGTGCACACTGAACTTTGTCAGTCATACTTATTTGTTTTCTGTGAACAAAGAATACAAATTGCAGATAGTGCTGATTAGTTTTTAAAAATCGATTTAACTCTGCCTAAACCAAACCATAATAGTTTATGTATGATTATGGGCGATCCGTCAAAAATTAGTGCACACTTTTTCAGTCATACATATATGTTTTCGTTGAATTTGGAATACATATTAAAGATAGTGTTGGTTAGTTTTTTTTAAATTCATTAAACCCTGCCTAAACCAAACCATAATAGATAAAGAATATTCTTCTATCCATAAGATATCCAAAATTATGTACCTAAGTATGATTTAATGGCATAAGTTTAGATATTTTATAGATTGACTATTATTTATTATTGCTTAGTTTACGCAGGGTTTAATTGAATTTTAAAAACTAACTAACACTATCTGGAATTTGTAGTTTAGTTATACACTATTTATGTCGAATCTTAATAGCCTACCTCTACCCTTCGCCACGGATATCACTACACGGTGAAATCTACGATTATAAAAGAGTACGAGCATGATTTACGTTTGGGAAACACTGGATTAATCAACTCCTATTTATGACAAGATATATTAATATTCAATGACCTCTTCTGTTTCTAATAATAATACATTCTTACTCTTCGAACAGTACTGTACGAAAACATTTTCATGGCTACGTGTTAAAACTGTGAACTAACATACTCCTCCCATTTAGTAAACAACAGCGCCTGGAAACGTAGCCAAAAAGATGTTTTCGTACAGTAACGTTGCTAGAAATCTTGGTCCTTTATGCAAAAACCCTCAGCATTTCTACAAGACCGGGAGCCTTTTTAACTTCTTCCAACTGCGTATTTTTTTTCGTTGGAATCATGTCGAGAACTTTAATGTGTGATTTATTTTTAGTCCATATTTTTTGTATCACATTTTGTATAATATTATAAAATATGTAGAAGATTAATTGACAAGTATCGTATTGAGATTTAGGGCCTCTTGTCATGCTGGGCCCCGATGCTTTACATATTCTTGCGACGTGGAAGCTTCATCACTCTACGGTTTTATAGCGTTAAGTATTCAAAGTAAAATAGTTTTAATTTAATGTAAATTAATTAGAATCATTTATTTTTGTTAATTCTCTAGTTTTCTCTCTCCTGTGACCACTTTTATTGGTAAACTCAGTCAATGCACGCTTGAGTGCGTTGCGACCTCAGTCTAGAGAATCTGCTCCTGAAGCATTCCCAGGCGTAAACAACTGGTGATGCTTCACATCGAAGCGTGGGGCCTTGTGATACGCTCTATTAAGACCGAGTGTGGTGCAGGGCCGATTGTTTTGGAAGGACCTATTAAGTAGTTTTAATTTAACTTACCCATTCATTTGTTCGAAAATCTTCTGTCATCGAGTATAAGGTATAATGTCTAGAAGCACGTAACGGCAAATTGCAAAGCATGCCATTTATTGATAATTTACATTTTATATCTTTGATTATATTAAAATTATTGTCTCGATTTATCTGCCTGCAACACAACACAGCACACACAGAAGAGACACCCACACACTCTCTCTCTAGCTGCGGATTGCACACATTGAACGCATTGAGTGCATCGAAAAGACTGTTGACAGGGGGCACCGCCACCTGATAATTTTTTCTAGTGTCACAATATTATGACTATGGCCCCCACATCCTGAAGCGGGTCCCCAGCTGCTCCACTACTTATCGCTAAGGTGAAAGGCAATGTGACGACCTACAGTTACGTATTAGAGGTAAAATTAAGGCTTTTCGGTGTATTTTTGAATACAACCGCTTTAATTATGGAGTTGTCGAATACCGAAATGCAATAATCAAAAATTGCATTGCACAATTACATTTTTTTAAATGTTGTGATGTGTGTTTATCTCACTTGGCTGGTCGATCCACCACACCGAGCCCCCCCTAAGTCTGGGCACCTAGGCTAGGGCTCTGTCAGCCCCCTCCCCCATGATTATGACTATACCTTCCGAAAATAGTTTTGATATAACATTTCCATAACCGTTTCCTCGTGTCAAGCCTATCAGGCACTGATAAACATAACCATTAGACAACATCTAATAATAAAATAAAGCCCTTTAACGAATGCATAGTTCATAACTTTTTTAATTGTGTTTGACCTTAAAAAAAAATCTTTTTAATATACATACGCGTACAAAATGACCATTCAGTCAAATACTCCACGGACAGCGCATCATTTGCTCAATATTCTATACCGACATCTGTTACCCGTACAACTACTGCTCACAGCGATAATAATTACGACAAACTGCATATTATGTACAATTTACATTTTCAGGAAATTGGAAGAGAGGCGCAACAAACTGACAATGATGTTTTTTCATGAAAATATGCAGTACAGAGAGGAACTAAAAATTCATAGCACCCAACAAAAACTGCATAGAAGAGGGTAAGTAGACATCTAATGTTTTGCACCTATTTTAGCAAAGTCTCGAACCTATTTAAAAATTATTAGCGAGGACACGAACATTTTTTATTTTAAGTACAGAAACCGGTTAATCGAGTAGAGACGAATGCTATAAGTTATGTCCAACCATGTTTACTCACGTATATATAAAGATAATATAAACTCTAAGACAAATAAACTTATCAATAACTATAAATGTTCAATCAGGACATGGCTTGAGACTATTCTATATATTAGCCGACTCTCACATCTAAACTCCGTCTGCCGCACAGCCATAAATCAAATCTTCTAGGAACGTCGCTCCGATATCGCATATGAAGCCGCGCACATCTACCTAGCGACTGTTGTGTGTAACCTCTCGAAACCTATATATATTTGGATGCGGCAACCAGCGAGCTAGTATAGGAATGACCAATTCGTAGGTATGCGTATGCGTTCTGGTGTCATCGACTCGCTGCCGGATACACATGCGACTTGTTGCTAGCAGTGCTAGATGTTTTTTAAAGTCGCATTCGACCAATGTACGGAGCTCCATTTGGCATTTGGCACGTCACATCGACGTATTCGACAGGTTGCAGGTGAGACAAGATTTGATGTACGAGCCGGCTTTTTTTTTCAAATCGGCTTAGGCATCATAGGCCTGAACAAAAACGAACTTTAAGTGCGAGTGAGTAAGCATTCAGCTTGATTATATCTCTGTACTATGCGTTAGAGTAAGATATTTTTTGTAAACGTCTTCGGTAAATATGGATTTGACTGATTACATTCATTTAAAAACTGCGAGCATGTGTTAGTGAAATTTATTGTTTTTGTGTTAAATATAAAGTTAGTGGTAATGATTTTCAGTTATTTTAGTAAAAGATAATATGGTTAACTATGTTGTGTTTAAATTTGGTAGCCGTACTGAAAAGCAACACTATGGTATAACGTTTCATAGTTAAGTTAATAATAATAAAATCGGGTTCTACTGTGCGTTATACGCAAGAAACATGGCTTCATTTTGCCGAACAATAGGTGCTCTCTATATATCATTACTTTGAGGTCATGATTATTTAAATGGCACATATTATCCATGAAATTTAAATTAACTCATAATATCGAATTTTTTGTAGTGTTAAGTTTATTTTCAAAAAATCAATTGCTAACTTTGAAACATTTGAAGATACTGTGCGTTCGTGTATACCTGTATTTACACTATATATTTTCATCTGTATCACGTGTAGCTATCTGACATGGACCAAGAGTAATATAGTAAAATTTTCTAAATACAAACTTGGTTATATTGCCGGTAATTGTTGATATATTTGTGGCTGTCGATGGTTACATTGTATTCAAACAGTGTCAGCAGAATCCATGACATACGAATCGCTTTCAAAATAATGTTATTTATTTAATTATTATTTTCTCACTAGATGTCTGGGATACTGAGTGTAAGCATTTTCCATCGTGACGGGTTCAATAAAAGGCCATTGCGATGGAACAAATCACTCGCTCGTAATATTCACTTTGTAAACTCACTCCGATATTCTCACACGATCCTTTACACCTCCTAATACACACTCCGTCACGCCAAGTCTCGTATCTCACTCGATTTCTTAGCACGCATCATCATTCGCCTCACTCCACCAAATATTTTTCTTATCAGATCATACCTTGATGCTGTACCGACGTCCGTCCTGCGTGACATTAATCTCGGGATCAAAGCGAAGGAGGATCAGAGACGACGCCAGGAAGCGGAGATCACCCTGTATCACCAATGGAGAGCCAATCAGCCGGTGCTCAAGGAGTATGAAAGGTCTCAGCGGCACGGGGCCCTCAAATCTGCATGGTATTTTGTCATTATGCATTTCCTATAATATTCTCGTGTATGTATTTGGTAGTTTAAACAATGTATTATCCACTGTGCATCCAAACTTTTAACCCTATTAATTGGCAACCGACTTTGGTCTACCTATACACACGAGCCATTCGGACGGTGGCTGACTAAAGTCATTTTGAATTTCTATTGCCGGGATCGATTACACCTGGTTGGAAAAAATTATTAAATATATTCCAAAATCATTTTTTTGTGTTATCTGTTATTTCTTGACCTAAACTTTTAGTTGATCTGATTTAAAAAAATATCGATTCGAATTGCTATTTTTAAATATACGAGTCCAAGATATAACATTTACTGGTTTCATCCTAACAGATGTCAATTGTAAAGAATATTTTTACAACACAATATTTGTGTCGCTGAGTTTCAAAACCCGCTATAACACTTTTTCATTATGTTGAGAAAATCAATAAAAACTTTTTGAATGTTTCAGTAGTGTTATAGCGGAATTTGATAGACACATTGATTTTGTTTCATAAATTACAGTTAATCGTAGCGGCTTTTGAAAGAGGCGATAAAATTTTCATGTAGAGATTTTAATAACGAATCCAACGATATATATCTTAATTATTTCAAAAAAGTGTTATAGCGGGTTTTGAAACTCAGCGACACATTTATAATATATCTGTTGACTTCATACAACTTCTCGTATTCACAGACAAAACTGAATCGATCAAATGAAAATATCTCACACTAAGCAAGGATAATAATTAAATTAATCCTTTCGAAGCGTATTAATTATTTTATTAAAAAAAACATTAACAGGTCGCAGTGCCACCTGTCAACATTCTTGGATGTGGCTTAGTTATGCAATATAAATTATTTTGATTAAAAGCTTTACCGTGCACACCATCGATCAACTTGTTCATTTGTGAAGCTGCGACGCTTAGCTGATGGTTTTTCCTCATCCATAATGTTTTATTTCGTATGTTTTGATTGATTATATATTGGATGATACACTAATGCGTTCATCCAAATGCCACATTGTTGATTTTATAACATTTTCACTTCCATTTTTGCACTCCTGAAATCCCTTCAATTTGAATCGAGCATATATAGAAATTTACATTTTCAGAGAAAATCGTGGTTCCTATCCAACACCATGCTACTTCTTTATATCATTTCGCCGATCTGTCACAAATTAATTGCATTATCATTTAATACTTTCTATATAGGTACTCGATATGCTAATACTAATCATTTGTTTTCTATCACAACCCGATTAAAATAAACGATTCGTTTATTTTCGTATCAGTTTATTTTTCAAATTTAGAATTTGTGATTATGTGTATCTTTTACTTCACCTTACCTCATTTAATACGTATTCTCCCTGTCTCGCTCTCTCCTACACATTTACATACGTTTTCTCTCATATGTTACAGACAAATTAAAATACATATATAAGGTAATTTATCATTGAACGGTGATATAATTTAAATTCAATTAATGTTGGGCGTGTTTAAATGACTACCACAATATTTCTTTGGTTTCTCAATTAGTTTGGGGATGTTTACGTGTCCGGTGCAGAGTATGGGTTAAATGAGTGATTTACCAATAATATAACATCACAACGAGTAACTTTGTCGAAGTAATACAAAATATTCTACTGACCAGCAGGTCTATTCTATAGACAAGGCGGCTATCGGTGGCTATCAACAGTTGTTTATCATATTTATGTATTGTGAGGTATGATAATTATTACAATAAGATAGCCGTCGAAACTGTCTATCTTGCTCAGAGATGGGCTGTTAAAACAGCACTTTTTGACAGTTAAGACGGTTAACTTATTGTAGCAATTATCAGCCTCATAAATATGATGAACTACTGTCAATAGCCGCCGATAGCATAGAATAAACCCACAAAGTCAAGAAATCAATAATTTTAAATAAAACAATGAAAAAAATTTATAACCATGAAATTTATCTTAATCTTAATTTAACTTATTTTGAGATCCATCTCTAATTTCATGGTCCATTTTTAGTTCTTTTCATTTTACTTCAGGATGGAGCAAGCTATCGAAAAGGATCTAATGAAAAAGGAAGAAGAAGAAAAATTGCAAAAGATCTTGGATGAAAGGGACAGCTGCATCAAACGACAGATGGAGAAAGAGAAGGAAGACATGTTACTTAAAGAGGAAAGAATGAAGGTAGGTACAATCAGGTCCAGATTTATACTTGAAGAGGCCCCAAAAACTCAATGCGTAAAAGTAAACGTCTATATTACTTGTGTTTTTTTTTTTTTTTTTTTTTCGACCATGTCCGATACTAATAGGATCATATGGGCCTCCACAGAGTAGAGGTTTGTATTAACAGATTTTTTTTACGAGAAATGGATGTCAGCCACTTGCTCAACCTATTAGGTCCATACCCTGACTCACACACATATTGAAAAACAATATGTGTACTTGCCAGACCCAGGATTCGAACCTGGGACCCACGGCATGATAGTCCAACGCTTATGCCGCGCGGCCACCGTGGGTGCTAAACTTGTGTTACCGGCACATAACTCTTATAACTAACTTATTAACAGCTCTGTCTAATATAGGATCTCCGAGAGCAGCTGTGTCACCAAATCGATCAACTTAGAGACTCTGAAAAGGCTGCCGCCGATTTAAGACGGAAGGAAGAGGCAGAACTGAATCTTCTGCAAGCGTTGCAAGCTGCGTCCATTGTCAGGCTAGAGGCTTCAACGTGCAGGGCTGCCGCACGGGGAATGTTCATCGGAAACATGTCTCTTTATGCTAGAAGACTCAGGGAGAGGGCGAGAGAGGCTGAAAGAGACGTAGAAGCTGATCAGAGAGAGTTGGCTGCTATTATTTTAGCTATTGAGGAGGTAACTATTGTCATTATAAAGAAAATAATTCGGTATACAACAAACCTGTTCTTCAAGATAACTGGATTCAGGTATCCTGGAAGGCCGCTAAATACTATCTATAGAGTGTATACGGCGGAGCTATGGGATGCTGGTATGTCCAGGAATGACACAAGAAGACTGACTAGCGATAGGAATTCTTTGAGGCGCTGTGTGGTGTCCATACGCTCCAGGTAAAGGGCAGACATTGCCGAAGAAGAAGAAAAAGATATACAAAAAAGATTTAATTACTATAATAGAGGAAGTAACAAAAATGTTTTGCATTAATACTTGATAGCGATTCCAAATCGTTTTTAGCATGTTTAAATTGGTAATTGTAAAATAGTTTATATTATTTATTTGTGTTGGCAGCATTGAAAGTCTTGTTAGTAAATAAAAAAGGTGGCCTGCTGTTGACATCTTGTTTTGGCTACTTATTTACATATCGTTATTTACGATTATGATTTATGATGATTATTCATTGTAAAAATACTGGGTCTTCGGATGTTCTTCACCGGCACTCTTGGACTTTTGTACGATAAGGTATTACTACCGATATCATTTTGGACTTCTGTGCAGTTTGATAGGTGCCAAAAGCAACTGGGGCGCTATGAATAGTATGAATTTTGTTGATTTTGTGTTACAAACATGAATGGTTGTCCTTTAAACGAATATTGTTGTGTCGACGTTGTTAGCGGCAGTATATTAAGTTACATGTTTTATGAATCTCAACTTAACCACGTACCTACATAAAGTCGACAACTCGCAGTCGTGCCAAATTTGCGTGTAAGAAGCAGCTTTTTTGTTTCTATATGCGTCATGAAAGATAGTTATTAAATTTATTATGAGTCCCAAATTCATATTTGTTTCAGGACGCTATCAAAGAGGAAACTGGTCGACAAGAATGGCGTGAAGCACTTATCGGTGCCCAGGAAAGTCTTCAGAGGCAGCGAGAGTTGGAAAAATGCCGGCAGAAGAGACTCGAGGACGCCATGGACGGTGAAGCCAGAGTCATCTTTCAAAAACAAGAAGCGGTGTGTAGAAATTTTAATTATCGTCATCAGGAATACGACAACCGTAGTGGGTCTTAACTCTCTCCACTTGTCCCTGTCCATAGCAGCCCTTTTCTGTTTCGTTACCCCAAGTAAGCGGCAGTCATTCGTAGCTCCATTTAGCCAGGTGGCCTGCCCCTTTTTCTGTGCACTATTGAATTGCTCGATATTACTCTCTTTGCTGGTTGATTGTCTCCTGATCTTTCTATAAATTGTAGAGCATTTATCTTCTGTTCTGCACCCAAGTTCTTGTTTATTGGACTCGCCACTCTCCAGTCGTAACATTAGGTAGACGAGCAGACAACTTAACCCTTAATTGCATGGTGTTCCCTTTCAGCAACTAACTGTATTATTCTTTATATTATTCGTGTGAATGAAATTTTATTTAAAAAATTACAGTTCTCTGCAGTGGATAAAGTGTGCTAACAAAATAGTTACAGTTTTTATTCACAGGTGTCACTGTTAATTTATAATAATAATTAAGGGTTTCCATCATACATTTAAGGGTTAAAGGGAATACCGTAGCAAAATAATGTAATGAAGTTTAGTGGTCATTCAAATACTTTCTCCCTCACTTGTTCGGAAGTCGCACACAGCACTGTCCAGGGGGCTCTCACTATATTGTGCAGTAAACAATATCACACAGAGAGCAGCAAATGGGTCGCCCGTTCAGCTTCATAAAACACTGATTGACATTCAGTTATCATTGAGCTAGTTCATTACATTAAGCTTGCTTGACCTCTGAAAACGGATATGCTGTATTCATTAAGGCTATACTTCAGTTGAGGCATGGTCTAAAAAGATTGTGAATAGGCGATGCGCGGATTGTGCAAGTGAGCCGAACGAAATATAATTTGTCATAAAGATTCAACACGCGTCCATTTAATATTATGTTATTGTTATATTAGTAATAATAATAGTATATTCATTGACAAGTTTTCTTTTTCAAGTAAATGGGTAACGTTTTTTAGTCATCTTTAGTCATATCACGATTTAAGAATATATTCCTCCGACGCCATCACAAAACAAATTGACATGCTTACACCTCGACTCAGTCTCCGATTGGCGACAAGTGAAAAATTTCGTCCCACCTACTGTTGAAAATATTGTATGCTCTTAAGTTTTATCAGAGTCAAGCGAACTATTCGATTGAACTATAGTGGAAGAACTTTACCTTGGAATTCCGCAGATTGCGATTTCTTCTATTGCGCACGAATTAATTACTATTTTGTCTGCTCTTACATGAAACCTATCGCATTGTTTTCTCTCGCACGGCATCGCTCTAACTACGTTATATTTTCTGCCGAAACTATCGAACTTCACGCTTATGTGGTATGTTTATAGGTACATGATCAGAATTATACACCTTTGTTGTAAAAATTGTCATTCTAAATTTTAATAAACCATAAATACAGTTCCCAAGATTTCCTAATATAAATAAGGGACTTTTAAAAACTAACTAACAATGTGTGCAATTTGTAGTATTAGTTCAATGAAAACAAATACTAATGACCGAGAAAGCTTTGTGTGCACTATTTATGTCGGAACAGCCTACCTCTACTCTTCGCCACTGCCGTATCGTTATTATAGTTGTTTTGTTTTCAGATCTGGCAACAAGAGCATGCCGCCCGCCAAGCATTATTAGACGAAGTGTTGACAACTTTAAAGATGCAAGTCAAAGACAAACTGATGAAAAACAAAGAAGAGCAAAAAGAAAATATTCTTGAACGAGAGATCATGCTGGAAAGTATTGAACTTGCCAATAAGGAAATGGAAGACAAGGAAATTGATAAACAGGTGTGAAAGAAATAACCACTTATTCCATTACATTGAAAAGTAATTAATTATAATCTGTAAATTATTTCACAAGATTTTTTGTATAGACTTCCCCATGCTCCACTATCACACTTTGTCATAAAATCTTTTCTCACCTGTCTAAAGGCCTAATTACACCAAGAGACTCGCAGACCCAATCAGATTCAACGATCTTTGTGAGCAATCGTTGACTTTAATTAGCAATTACACGGAACGGTTCAGCTACCAGCTCGATCATGTTGACACTTGATTTGATTGGTTCATAATTTATATTCAGTTTTATAACTATGTACTAACATTTCAATCACCATTTGTAGTTGTTTGGTGTTTTAATTTGGTATGATGTACAACTCCTAAGTTTAATTTTATATGAATACACTAGCTGACTCGGCAAACGTTGTTCTGCCATATAAATTATTTCTAGTGAATATTTTGGTTGTTAAATAAAAAATAACGAATGTATCGTAATTGTGTGGGGATTGGATCTGTGACAGAAAGAGGAATAGAGTGCTATAGACGATGACCGCCGATAAAAACAAAAAATATCAACCATTCATTTTCTCAATTCAAAATGAGTAATGATGTTCATAATGAATGAATTACCTGTGACAGGATCTCGTTGTTTACTGTTTATGCAATATCCGTCTTGTGACTTCCAGAAAATTAGCGGATATTGGAGAGCGTCGTATGAACGGTGTGTGTCAGCGATGAACTCCAGATTATTGTTTCTTCTTCGAATCACGATTTCTCGCGTCGATGTGCGGTCGCCAACCATGATTCCAGCAATGTCGTCAACAACAGTCGCATTGAATCGACATACGTGCTCTCCAGCTGGTGTTTTATCAGGATTGATGACTATAGCGTGATTGTCACTTTGCAATTCGTGCATGTGTGCTTTGAAGAATTTCAATAATTCATTGTGCTCATTCAACAGGGCGTCCAGTTCGCCGACGATGCGCCTGGCATTAGGCAAATTGAGGCTATTGTAGCCGCAACGTACATCCACATGATTGATGTCCTCGCCGCGCCCATGAAGTAGATTTGTAAAAATGTATGTGGTTCGTTTGGCATTGGCAGCAATGAGCCTACTTTGTGGTATATTTGGCCTTTGATTTTGAACGTAGAATGGAATTGTTGACCATTTGCCGCAGTATTTTGAACTATTTCTGTTGCTCCGGACGAAGTCATTTTCTTTCATTCGAAGCATGAATTGAATGTACGAATGGACTTCAGGAACAGGTTTGAATCTGGAACCGTGCCGATGAGCAAGCCGTTCAATGGTTCTGGTGGTATCTCAATTTCTGGTAGTTGCGCTTTTCCTGATGCGCAACACATCCCGGCTGACTCATGTTTGAATTCGAGCGCATGACAATGGGGACATTCTTTGTCCATAGCACCAATCAGCACTTTCGGATGAGCGGAATATTCAATATCTGGCTCGTACTCGAATGCGAGATGAAGGAACGAAGCGGATGTTAATGTTCGATGTACTTGTTGGCGTTGTCGGTCATTTGCTCTACGCGTGTTAACTACGAACCAGCGCGCTTGGCTCCGTTCCAATTGTCGTTGTTGATTTCGTTCAGCTCGTGCCTCTTGTGATTGAGATGCACGCAATTGCGACATGCTTACACGCAAGTTTTTGTTATCTTGTTGGATTTATTCGTCTGTTCTTTCTGCTCTACTATTTTGCATGTTTGTTGCTTTATTAGTTCGACGGCCCAAATGGCCCCCTTGCTTCTTGCTGGCATTGTGCACTGTAATACACGCACATAAAAATAGATAAATTAAAATAAATCGTACAAAATTTTGCACGCACTGCGTTTTGATATGCCGAATGAAATGTCAAAATGACGCGACGCTTCTCTTGAATTCTTCTCGGACGTAGCGCTATCTGTCATTCAACAACATAAATAATTTCGTTTTGTTTGAAATACGGTTAAATTTGTTCATACAAAAATAATAAAATCTCGATTTAAAAATGGGAGGGTGGGAGTAGGAGGGTGAAAATTTGGGGTTATAGGTATTTTTTTTGCCAAATAATAAAAAAAATACAAAAAAAAGATTGTCAAAAAAATAAAAGAAAAATTTTCTGGATAGAGATACCCTAATCACCTAGCGATATGAAATATACTTGTTGACCTATTCTCATACCCAAAAAATATACATAAAAAAAATCATATAAATCGGTCGAGCCATTTCGGAAGAGTTCGACCACAAACATCGTGACACGAGATTTTTATATATATAGAGATATTTGATTAAGAAACACAGAACTGCTTTTAATGGTTGTTTATTGTATGCACTTGTAAACTGTAGGTATTACATTTTGAGGATTTATATATCGTCTCTGTTCTGGCAGAACACACTAACTGGAGAATACTAGTTTTGAGTAATTTGACTTTGAAGTTGTTAAAATGTTTGAAATGGTGTATTATGTGAGTTTATTAAATAATCGTAAAAAGGATGACTTTAAAATAAATACTGTTTATTTATTAAGAAGGTTTCCAGACAGTAAAGTTTGAAATAAGGAACATTTTGGTATAACTAACTCAATATGTCATTTTCTCGAATTAGTGTCTTCTGCCAGAACAGTGACGATATTTAGTTATCTATGTGAATTTAATATTTAATAGTTTAACGTCATTCTCGAATAAACACAGTATGCAAGGAACGATTATTCAATTGAGAGATTATTTGTGAACTGCTTGATTGAAAGTTTTGATATCGGCTAATCATTA
Source organism: Rhyacophila brunnea (assembly GCF_057557595.1). Lineage (NCBI taxonomy): Eukaryota > Metazoa > Arthropoda > Insecta > Trichoptera > Rhyacophilidae > Rhyacophila > Rhyacophila brunnea. The sequence goes on along the minus strand of NW_028232893.1, from coordinate 10,928,679 downwards.
TATCTAATACAATGTAATATTATAAGTTCGAATGAAGAGTACTTAATTATCATCTGCGATTGTTAGTTCTATTTTATGTTGATAGATGTTACTATAGGTTCCACAGTTTTTTATTCTTTTGAAAGTAGTTACAATAAAATTATAGTAATTTGAAATTTTCATCGGATTCTAACGTATTGTACAGTCAGCAATTCACCGAGTCATAACTTACCATGTGTCCTAGACTTTGTTATATTGTATTCTTTGATTTTCAGAGAGCCCAGCAGGGATTGAACAAGATGGTATCTCTTCAAACGGAAATGCGACAATTAGAAAGGGAAGAAAAAGAAATTGTAGAAAGGAAACAGAGAGAAAAAGAATTGAGAGACGCGGCCCGAGAAGAGGAAAGGTTGAGATGCGAAATAATAAGACTGCAAAGAGAAGGGTGTGGTTTCCAAACACATAGGCGGCGAAGAGTCAATTGGTAAAGGTCTTAGTCACGGTTCGGACAACATAATTTGTTTACTACTCCCACACAGGACATAATATCGCCATCTTTGTTTGATGATGTGTTCTAGCTAATTATTTTTCCAAGGATTGTTAACTATCTATTGCTAGAAACTTTCACGTTTAGTTGTTATCGTATTTGATTTTTAGGCTTTCACTGTGTATTCTTCCTTTTTCTTTTTTCCTTGAGGTTTCAGGCTTGATGTGGTAAAGTTTACTGTTAGGTGTATGCATCGCCCCCACATCCTGAAGCGGGCCCCAGGCCAGGATCTATGGTGGGGCTCCTTACCTATCGCTAAGGTTCGGCAGTGTGATTTTCTACAGTAGTGGTCCCCAAGTGGTTTCCACGGACCCCAGGGTTAAGGGTATTCTGGGTATTTTTAGCAATTTTTAAATAAATCCAGTTGATTTATGGATTTGTCGGCACTTAGCATATTATGAAGCACTGGTCGCTGCCTCCTTTTGTGGTAACCAATTAACATGCAACCCTTCGCCATATTGGATAAAAGGACATTTTGTAACTTAAATTAATTATAAAATAAAATTCTATACGTGAATTATCATTTAATTATATCTATCATCATAATATCACATCGCACAGCCACCTACTTTTAAATGTTAATAATCATTAAGGAAAAAAATGTGTTTTTTCACTTGACTGGTCGACCCGCCACGCAGGGCCCCCAAGCTAGAGCCCTGTCAGCCCCCCCCTTGGCGCCATGGGTGTATGAATTTAAACACCCATCTAAAGGTCTATTTACACCAGCAGACTCGCATACCTTGCCAAATTCAATGCTTCACATTGATCGTCGTGAGTATCTAATCGTCGACTTTAAATAGCAATTTCACAGAACGATTCAGCCACTAATATGATTGTATTGACGTTTGATTTGATTGGTTCATAATGTACATTCAGTTGTTAGTGTTAACAATTATTACAAGTAAACCAAAAAATATGTATGGCACTAAACAGTCTTCCCTCATATGTTGTTACTTTAAATGCCTATTGGAGAAATGAGGCGTCTAATTCAAAAAAGCGATAAGTCCGGTCAAAATCGAGAAAAAAATACGCACGTATTCTTTGTATAATTTTATACAATACATATTGATCTATAAATTCCAAAACGTGACAAAACCCTACGAAAAAAAATATTTGATGTCTCGATTTATTACAAAAAGCGCCAAGTCCGTGTTTCATATTATTTAAAGCTTGGTTGATTTCGCGCGTATTTAAGTAAACCAATGAGGGGACGTTCAATATTGTAAAAGGCGTCTCCCATGCTGTAGCGTCTGGTAAACTCATGACAGTGCCACGGAAATATGTGCCTTATGCGGAATAAATTAAAAAGTGAGGTACAAGTAGCGCTACGTCCAAATTTATTTTGCCTATATTTATTACATTTAAGAGTTTATCGGCTGAAACAAATCGCCATTTGGTTCTAATTTCGACATAGAATACAACGGAAAAAATAATCTTACGTTAAAACAAATAATTGAAGCTTGAAACATAAAAACGTTGTTTCCCGCAAATTTCGAATTGTGGACTTGTCGCTTTTTGTAATTAGACGCCTCAAATATTGGAGATTGGAGAAACTAACAAGTTGCTGATTGTATTTACTAGCCTATTAATTTTGTTTTGTATTGTCTGTTAAAATAATGAATAAAATCAGGCAACTTTTATTATGTAAAAGTCAAATTTGTATCATAATATTTTAAAATCAAGACAGGACATAATATATATATTATTTTTAACACTACAACGGGCCATGAGGCCCAATGACAGTAGTGTAGTGAAACAGTAGTGTAGTTAGTAATAGAAGTGAGACAAACATAAACACTCACTTTGAGAAAATCACATAAATATATTGTGACCACAACGAGAATCGATGAAAGGTCAGCGCCTTACGCACTGGACCACGACACGCCATGTGCGTTATTGGAAGTTCACAGCTAATTTGGATATCTTAGTGCATTCGAGGTAATCTTCGACCCAACTGTCTCTGATCGGAGAGTGAGTCAAGAACTAAAAATTGGAATTATTTTGGCATGACTACGTGTTTTGTTGACGTGTTTATGTGTTATCTGATACCTAACATGCCTCCGCATTGAGTTCACAAGTTGAGGAAAGAAGGAGTAGGAAAAATACACGGTGACAGCCTAAAAATCCAATACAATGTCAGCTATCAATAAATGAATTATGTTGAATTATATTTATTTATGACAAAATTGATAATCATTTCATAATATAATCTAGTGTTTAATTAAATATTTCTTGTGATCTCTATATTATAAGAATCTTAATGAATTATCAATTGTAAGGCAGAATATCTCAGATGACAACCACAGTAAGATCTATACACAGCTTTAAATGAGACGTCTGCCACATATTTCACTGTATAATTTTTACATTACATAACATTATCTAATAAATGAATTTAATCCTAATGTGTCTAGTTATTACTAGGTATGCAAAATTTCACCGATAATTTTACCATTTAAAAGTCTGAGAAAAGACTCTTATTAATGAGATTTCCACAATTTAAAAAAATACACTATGCCGACTCGCACATCTAAACTCGTCCCATCTGCAACATGTCGAATACGCCGAACAAGATACAATTTGAAACTCAGTGCCAGCACTAGTGAGATCGCTGACACTGCATGCTGGCAGTAAGTTCTTCGCCGGCTCGCACATCTAAACTTGTCTTATCTGCAACCTATCGAATACGTCGATGTGACGTAATCGCTATTTTTTACAAAACACACGTTACCAAATGGAGCTTCGCACATTGGTGGAATGCGACGTTTTAGTTTAAAAAAAAACATCAGGTGTCGAACAACAAATTGCACGCAACTCGCGCAGCAGGTTACTCACCGTCAGTGTTGCAGTTACGCCTGCACAAACCGCTACTAGTCGGCCATTTTAATTCAAACGTCACCGTATCTCCTACAAAATGACAGATGAGCGCACCAATATTTACTTTGTCCAAGGGATTGAAATATAATTACACATGCATATGATTATACGAGGAGATACCACTTCAGAAGATTTCTGCGCTCAATATATAATAATACGTTTCGAGAGGTTGCACTGTCGCTAGGCTCATGTGCACGGCTATGCAACATGAATGCAACATTCCTACAAGGTTAGATTTATAGCTATGTTGCAGACGAGGCGAGTTTAGACGTGCGAGTCGGCTAATACATTGCTTTGTAGCCGAAATACGTTCATAAAAAGTTGCCATAATATGACAAATCATTTATCTTTACGTAAATATATACAATTTCCATATGATCAGTTCGAATTTTAGAAAAAAAAATAGAAAATCTCGAAGTTTGAATTACATTTTATTTATTTCAAAATCACATTTTTGTTACACAAATAAATGTATCAGGATCATTAATTTGAAGTATGTAGGATGTTTATTCCTGCTTCAAAATAAGAAAAAAGGGTTATCTATATACAGTAAAAAATTCAATTTGAAGTTTGGCATTAGCCTTACTAGCCCCGACACCTTAAGCGACTTTGGTCTCTATTGGCCGAGAAGTGTCTGTCATGTGTCATTTGTGGACTTTTCTGATGAAGGTGTTCATGACCTGTTATTGTTCTAGATCAGTTTCATACGATTAAAAGAAAAGATACTATCAATGTTTTTACATTGACACCTCGTATCTGACATTCAATGTTTGTGACTAAAATGTTATACATATAGGTACAATGAAAGTAAATAAAATCAAAAATACGCTAAGTGTAAAATTAATTTTGTTGAGTTTTTAAAGTACCTACCTACCTAACTGTATTTTTTGTTTTTATTTAATTTGATTTGATTTCATCCCTCGCTTACTCTTGAAGAATGAGATTAGTGAGACGTCAGCACTTTTACGTTTACAGTTATTATCATGATAGTTTAAAATACACACTATTGGTGCAAGCAAATCCATGGACGTGGACAAGCGTTATCAGGTCGCTTTTACTGTACAGTTTGTGTACCTACTTAATTAAAAAATTCTTTAGTACCTACTTAATTCTAATCCAAAACCTGTACATTACATTGACGTTATACTACTGCAATTACCTACCGAAATATGTACATAAAAACGATATGTAAACAGCTGTGCCTTCCTTAGTGTCAGTAATAGTATGCGGCAGTAATAATATGAAAAGGGACAATATATAGTTGACCTCCCCCTCGAAAAATTCATTTCAATTAGGTATTTAGCCCTGAACAAAAAAATATTAATTTTATTGTACATATCGAAACCTCTTAGTAGCTAAATTGAATTGGAAATTAATATTATATTTCTGGCAATACTTTATCTGACTGCTGGCAATAAAATTATTTTTTGACGTTTTAAATGTTTTCATCTGACAGTTGATTTGTTTGAATCGAAAATCCAAAGTTGAATTTTTCAAAATACTATCTAATAATCTTTTTTTTCTCGACTGCGTGTCAATATTGTGTGAAACAACTTCTGAATTTCCCTCATATCGAAAGGATTTCGCGTGTCATCTCTTGTAAGTATTTGTTTTTTACCTGTTAACAATGTTTTTTTTATGTTCTACTGATATTAATTCATAATCAATCATTCGTCATTTCATTACTCTATTATAGTTCAATTTGATTTACTGTCCATTATAATATTATAGCGCATGTACACGTGCATGGATTTACTAGTGTGTATTTTAAACTATCCTGACAATAACTGTTTACATGTAACAGTCCTGACTATCTCTCCAATCTCATTCTTCAAGAGTGAGCGACACACGATATAGTCATTTGACAGGTAGTGCAAATCGGTTAACCTCAAAATGAGTCTTTCCGCGATGTAGATCGAAAAAATTCCAACTGTCACATGAAAATTCAGAAGTTTCCGAACATTTTTAATTCATGCATGCAATCTTGCAACTGCAGGACATTTTCTTATTATGGCCACGATAATACATACTATCAGCAGTAAATCCATGCAAGTGTATACAGGGTATTTTTCTCAATGACCATAACCTGTCTTTTTACAATCGCACTGCATCAAAATTACAGGTACGTAAGTAAATACCTATTGGTTATTCCAATACACCTAACCGATTTCATTACGCCCCATTAAATGATAGATTCCTTGACACTAATGTTGAAATTTAAACTTAAATGTATAGAATATTATCGTACATAACCTCAAATATTTTGCTATATGTACCTACTCCACAACAACAAACAATTAAATTATGTTCTTCTTTGGGCACTGGCCACCATATTTGCTTATGTGAGCCGTCAAAATAGTGACTGAATGTCTATACAGTCGATCTTGGTTATTACGAGGAAGATGGGACCGACTGAATTTGCTCGTTATAAGCGCTACTCGTTATATCAGATAATAGGTATTTTTAAATGAGCGGTCACATAACACAAAAAGTCGAAAATAAAAAATCTGAAAACCATTGTAAAAATCCCTGAAACAAACATGGCATTCATAAACTACAAAAGAAGTTGTTTATTGTACCTACTGACTTCACAAACCTTGGATTTTTTTACTTATTTCAACCATATGCGTGGATACTTTTTCAATATTGTCGGCGAAAACACCAATTAGACGCTTAACTAGAGTCGTAAACGTAATGTGATCCTGACGGCATCCTGTCCGGTCGGATTTTATTGCTTAGGGTCAAAATATTTTTAAACGATCGATACATTAACAGTTTTAAGAAATTTTTGACGATATTTTAGCTCAGTATATCCGATAAGTTGCTCGTTATAAGTGAATAAATAAATGTATGGTGAAAATCATAAACTAAAATGTCAACTAAAGTTTCCTCATTACATCCGAGATGTTGCTATATCCGTGATCGTAATAACCGAGTTTGACTGTATTTACCTTAATTCCTGTCCCATTTAAAACTGATCCTACACAGTCTCACAATTACTCACAATATTCATGAAAATGGTATTCATGTTTTAACAACTTTACTCGATCAGTATATACTGACATTTATTTTATGTTTGAAAAAGATCACTTTTAACACGCTTCTTCTAAATTAAAATTGAGATTATAATGATATACACCCGATCCTCTTTTTGCACGGGGGATACGTTCCAAAGACTACCGTGCAAAACAAAACCGTGTAAAAAAAGATAAGGTGCCCATACAAAAATGGTAGATTGGTTCCATTAGTTAAAATCGACTCAAAATACGAAATACTTGATCCCAAAAATAAATCGAATTTATTTATTATTTATACATAAAAATATTTATACATGAAAATACTTAGTTTTCGATTTAAATTAAATTTAGCATATAGAAATATAATCATTCAGTTTCGCTACTAGACAAAAAATGTGACCGTTTACTGCTGTTTTTCACTGGCGAAAAATCACTCATCGCTGGAAATATTTAATGACGCTGACGCCGAAGCATGCGACGCGTCTCTCGTATCGAAGCCGAAGTGACTGACTAGTGGCGCTATGTATGTACGTATGTATATCTGGGCGGCATCCGGTGACAAAATATGTATGCATCAGTGGCGTGCGGTCCATTGCAACGCAATTTTTTGATAAATATGTACATACGTATTTTTATTCTTTTTAGTTTTTTTAAACCGTGTTAAAGCAAAAAATTCAGTGTAAATAAAAAATAATCACTACTTTTTTTAAACAGTGTTATTTCGAAACCGTGCAAAAAAAAGCTGTGCAAAAAGAGGATCAGGTGTACTTACATGTTTTTTTAAAGGTTACTCATCCAATTTTCATTAAGATTTTCTCATTTTACTGATGTTTTGTATTAACTTCATCCAGCAGCGCAGTCAGTATATTAGTCTGTGGCAGGGGTTCTCAACCATGCGCCTACGGACTTATTTCTGCATTTTATAACTATTTAAAAAAAATGTACTTACTTAATTATAATATTTAAAATCGATTACTTAATAAAAATAATAATTGAATTTTTGTATTGGTTGATTGGATATATTTATCGTCTTATGTATGGCAGGGGCGTAGACTCCATACTAGGCGATTATTTAAAGCCTACCTTCCTATTATCTTAGACTTAACGTCACGTAACCTTGGTCAGTCTATTGAATTGTATGAAAAATGGTAGGCTCCTATCGCAGAGCTTAAAACCTTCATGTATAATATTGTCGTCATGACTGCACTTTGTCCAAAATAATTATAAATTAGATATTTTAAAAAAGTCTATGGCGTTTAATCACATATTAATAAATGTAGATTGTTTTTAAAAATAAAAAGATATTTTATCTAATGATTTTTGATGTACTTAAATATTTTGAAAAATACATAATTTGAAGTTTCATTGAATTAGTGTGACGTTGTCATTAGTGTGTATGTATTCATTAGTAGTAATATCATATTATCTTCTTATTTCTCGTAAGTATACCTGACAAGTGTGCTCTTTTTCTCAGATCTCCACAGCCTACCTCTTTCCAAATGTCACCCTTCGCCACTGATGTATGGTTGAATAAGCAACTTGGTGGATCGAAAAAAATTATCCCTAAAAAGTGGGGCATACAAGACAAAATTATGGTTTGGTTGAACTTATTTATGCGAATCATTATATTATTATGTAATTAAACCACTGTAGGAATATTCACATATATTCCGAACTATGAAAAATTGATTGAAGAAATCCAAGATCCAAGATTCGAGACAAAGATCAAAGATCCTACTAATTTAATGGCCAATCATTTTTGTTATACACTTATTTTTTTAATAATATCATGTTCATCAATATTTTTATTAATAAAATACATAATTACATATTTCTAATTATCTAAGAGCCGAGCCACACCGGGCGACTCTGGTCTCGAGACCAGTCGCCAAGACCAGACCGATGCATGCAGTTATATGGAGCATGCCACACCTGGTCGCCCAGTAGTCGCGCAAGCAATAAAGTCGGGCGACCAGTAAAATCTCGTTTGTGCGCTCGGTGTGGTCTCCCGGTCTCTCTGGTCGGGCGATCGGTAGCGATGTATGAAAACACATAACTATGTATTGAGCGCTGCCACACTGGGCGACCAGTCGCCGGCAGCCACGCCGCGGATAGAACGTATTTTTGCATACTTGCGTGTACATTCATTATTATTATTATTATTGGCTGCCTGACTTTTTAATTACCACATTTAAATAGCATGCTAATTATATCGAACGGCCACCTTAATCGTTACGCGCTGGGTGCGTCTTTAGCGTCCAATGTATTAAGGCCATGCATTAGTTGAGACACGGTCTAAAAAGATCGTCGCTAGGCGATGCGCGGTTTGCGGGTCGCGGGTGCAAATGAGGCATGTCAAACCAAATATTATTTGTCTTATAAATCCAACATGTGTCCATTTAATGTTCTGTTTATTGTTTTATCAGTGACAATAATAATATATTCATTGACATGTTTTCTTTTTAAAGTAAATGGGTAACGTTTTAAGTCATCTTTACACGATTTAGGAATTATTACGGCCGTCGCCATCACGAAGCAAAATGACGTCCTTCCAGCTCTACATGCTCTCTCAGAATGGGAGCGAGTGCAAAATTTCGTCGCGCCTATGGTAGAAAATTATTTGGCGTTTCACTGATGAATCACCTTAAGTAAGTTTCATTGGTAAAAAATGTGCCCGTCATTCCATTTTTGGCAGCCTGCTGTAAATATGCTCCTGATGAAAATTAGGTTGGGAACCCCTGGTTGGTCTCTACTTTCATTCACCATTATTTGAAACATTCACATGAGTCAACATTATTGTTTGTAACATAATATTGATGAGAACTGTTTGGAGAAGTTGTGAAGTGCGCTTCGTCTTGGTTGAAAGTTCTGCGAGATGCTGATTACTTGGGCATCCATCATTACGCCATCTACCCAACGCATCTTGGATCTCCCAACTCTCCTCCGAATAAATAGTTTCGCATCAAAAACTCTCCGTAGAAGGTACTGACATAGGGTATAGTTTTAGTGTATGTTTAGGGGTGGTTAGGTGTATTTAAAAACTCAGTTTAACACGTGGTTACAAGGTTTTTTTTATTGGAATAAAGGAATTTACATTGTGTATCAAAATGCAATGGATACAATTTTAAACACAGTTACATACATCATGAAACATGACAATGGAGTGGGTGGCGGGTTGTTTAGCATTAGGCCTTGCCATCTGCCACAAAAATTTACAATCAGCTTTATTGGTATCGCCGGAAGATAACCCTACTGATTTTACTAAAAGTCTTCATCTATAAGTCAGTTTTTTGCGTGTATCACTGACTTATTCTACAGAAATTGATCCAATATTTTTTCTTCTGCCAGTGTAGTTGAATTGCTATTTAAAAAAAATACATATAAAATAAATCGTATTAATCACCCCATTAGCCAGCTAATAGAGTGATTTATGGTGACAATATTTATTATAATACATATAAATTAAAATAATGTTCACTAACAGAATAAGCAGTCACGCAAATGCAACATTTCATATAAAATCATTTACATTCAATTCATATTAATCTTTCACAAAGCTTCTAATAATCAGTAGTCTGTCATCTGTCAAATGAATTGAAGCTTCGACTGGACTGACATTGCCAGTAACAAAATATTCAAATGCAAACTGTTTGCTCTGTACAACAATGTGTTACGTATCGTATGCGTATCGTGTCTGGAAATTTTTACGTATGCAGTTTGCCGTATCACACTTCACCGTGAAATGGTGTTTCAGAATTATAACGTCGGTGTTTTGTAAAAAGGACGAATTAACCGAAATGCTATTTTACAGGAGGAGGATTTTTAACTTTTGACATCTATTTGTTCATTACCTGTGGATGATCATAAATATCTAGCAAGTTTATAATAAAGCTTAGAAAGAATACTATCATTATAATAGGCATTATTATATAATATTTTAAAAGGCCTAATATGTCACCTTCGCTTTTTATTCGTAATACTAAATGGATATTCACCCTTACAATTACGTTAAGTACTTTCCTTTGGAGATACAAATTCGCCGTTTTTACACAATAAAGCTAGTGGGGTACATATTGTATTTTCATTAAAATCTCGATTTCGCCAAAATGGTTGATTCGCCCTTTTTACAAAACACCGACGATATGGTCGTATATTAAAGACCGTCCAACCTCTTCGGGTCGTATAGTACCTACTGACATAAAATTCATATCTAATCTATATAAATATCTAAATAAAACATGGTTATTGTCGGTTTACAGGAAGCCTGCGGCAAACAAATTTTGAAAATAGCCAATTATTTGTTAGGTTAGGTTACGTTAGGATCTAATAAAATTGGAACATTATTGTCTGCAAAGCTCCACGAACAACGCGTAATTTTTTCATCTCGGTGCTATAGAGATGTCCGTATAGTATACGGTCATCTCTTTCCGATACGAAAGCCCGTGGCGAATTGTGCTACGTTGAAATGTAATATGTATAATTTACACGTAATTATTTTGTGTTGGTTAGTAATTTATCGCATTCCAGATGTTAAATTTTTGTAGTTTCGCATTTAAAAATTAAAGATATTTCTTATTTTATTGTGTTCTTGCCCTATGGTAATTGCAACATTATTTCAGCCAATACACATATATATATATATATTATCTAATTTTATTGGAATTGATTCAAATATTTGGGTAACATAAAAATTATAATGTTTTTACCCATTTCAATTTTTTTTTATATTATTTGATTAATAACCTACATACAAAGTATAGTTTCTTCTCAGCAAAAACTAACCAAATGCCGTTAGATCAAATTGGATCCTACAATGTTCTATATTTAGAAAAATATTAAAATACTTTGATGAATTTGATGCTTCATCAATGTATATGTGACATTTTGTTTTCTCTAAATTTGAAGAAAACCTGTTAAATTGGAGGCTTCTATTGTTTCTCTACCAAGATATTTTTCTATGCGACAAACAATGCTTGTATGAAAATCATAATTTTTTGCAATATCTGGGCGGTTCTCATGGTGCAGTGCGTAAGGCGCTGGCTTTCCACCCGAAAGTTCAGGGTTCGATCCCGGTGAGGACACAATATTTATGCGTTTTTCTCAAAGCCTGGGTGTCTGTGATTCTTTAAAATTACTAACAACCACCTTGTACAAAAAAGCAAGGACATGGTTATTAATAATTTATTACTGCCTATTTATGCAATAATTTATGCAGTCTGCCATAGGTAGCTAAATTACAGTATAATATGAATATTTTAGTTTCAGTTTTAGTCAACCATATTTCATTTTCGAAATGGCCAAAGGTATGTAATAATTAATAAAACATTGCCATCTATTCCACACCAGTGGCGAAGGGTGTTTTTTGAAAGTAGGTAGGTTATGGTAGATAACTGAATACAAGTCATAAAACAGTCATATTATTTACAGCAGTGTCCCCAACCTCCGGTCCATGGATCAAATGGTACCGGGCCGCCCAAGGAACATTAAATTATTTCCGTTTTTGGTTTTAAAAGAGTTTGAGCGCTACTTCCCAACCACAAAAGACCCACGAACTGGTAAGGAATGGATCCGCGACCCATTTGTCAACAAACCAGGCGAATCTAGCATGTCTGTGCAAAAAGTAGATCAACTACTGGAGATTGCAAATGACGGCGGCCTTAAAACTACGTTTGAGACAATAACTCTGCCGGTGTTTTGGATTAAAGTCATAGCGGAATACCGTGAGATTGCCACCACAGCACTTAAATCCCTATCGCCATTTGCGACATCCAATTTGTGTGAAGCAGGGTTTTCTGCAATGATAGCAATCAAAACAAAACAACGGAATAAGCTGGACATAAGCAACACACTTCGGGTGTCATTGTCTCCTATTACCCCCAGATGGAACCGTCTCGTTGCAAAGAAACAAGCTCAGGGTTCTCATTGATTTAGCGATCTAGTGAGTTAAAATGTTAAATCACTTTATATTCATTTTTTGGTGTAACTGTATTTTATTTTGAAGACATGTTTAAATACAATAAAATTAAAACAATCTAAAATATAAACAATCAACGTCCCCCCCTCAGCGGGCCGCGGTAAAATTATCAAACGTTGACCGGTCCGCGGCGATAAAAAGGTTGGGGACCACTGATTTACAATACCTTGGTACTTGAATTTTGTTTATCTTCATTATTTTACTGAACAAAAAATATTATATTTTATTCTTTTATTATAATAGATATTATACAAAAAAAATAGAATAGGCACTAAAATAGATATTTAAAAAAAAATTATGCCCAACTGCCAAAATTTGAACTCGATCTAGAAAATTTTGTTATCACAACAGTCAAATGGTCAGTTCTCGGGGGCCACGGAACGAATCCAGCGCGCCGTAATGAATAGTTACGTAAAATATACAAAAAGGACCCGTGAGGCTTAATAACAAAAAGCCTCAGGTCACTTGATACGTATGTATGTATTTTTTACAATACGTGTGTAATTGTTTATATGTGTTGTGTGTGTGAAATGTACCAAAGTACTTGAAGCCTTCGTTTATCATCTTGGTGTTTCTGCTACGTATTAGTACAAATACTATTGTGCCAGTAGAAGTAGTTACACTTTCATAATATATTTATACTCTGTCTTTTATAGATCCATCAGTATAAGTTGTCCGCTGAGTGAGGTTGCCAGATGCTCACATATGACATATCATTCAATATTTTTTATACTGTAATGAGCTTAGCTCTCTAAATTCAAACAATTTATGATGGAATATCTATGGGTTTTCTTCAATGTATTTGATACCGACAGAAGTTATGTGACATTCAAATTATTATAAAAAAAAAATGATTACAAATATATTCAATGCAATGTTGTTAGTATTTGTTTGAGTTTTTGCTGAGAGATGTCAATATGTTATTTTATTAAGGGGGGACATGCTCGTCGAAGGTCAAAATTGAGTTTTTATTGTATTTTCAAACCATGATCCTGGACACTCCTTAAACGTTGTAGATAATCTATTTATATAATTTTGAAGCCTTATTATCCTTTATAGTTATTTTACACATTTGATGACTGCATGAAGTATTTTTGTTACATAAAATAGTATTCTTTTAAACCTCTCGCTCTAATGTTTTAGAATATAGTCATATTTCGGTACAGAACTGTGCAGTGGTGTTAAGATTTTTTACATTTATTAATTTTTAAACGCATTTATAAAACCATTAGTATAATTTATTACGAGATATTTTTTGTAAAATATTCACGATAAAAAATTATTTTGATAATCTCTGTGATCCCAAATTTGACAAGAATTAGGCATTTTATTATTCAAAAAATCGGCAAGATCAACACATTTCAAGATGATTCTAAAGATATTTATTATAAGCTATGTCTTTGACCATTCAAGTGTGATAAACATCTTATGAATAATGATTGCTTTATAATAATTATTGACCTAAGAATAAGGTAGTGTTTTTTTGAAATACGCCATTTCTTTTGTCATTCCCCAGTGGTTAAGCTACAACATACGGCCGTAGCCATAAATTGACAAACTATAATTGAAGTAGGGAGTAAAATGATATTAACGCGCGTGTTTGAACATGTACCGTTTAAAAAAAAATAAAAAAAAATTCGGTTAGGTACATGTTCAAACACGCGCGTTAACATAATTTTACTCCCTACTTTAATTATAGTTTGTTATTTTATGGCTACGGCCGTATGTTGTAGCTTAACCACTGGGGAATGACAAAAGAAATGGCGTATTTTAAAAAAACACTACCTTATTCTTAGGTCAATAATTATTATAAAGCAATCATTATTCATAAGATTTTTATCACACTTGAATGGTCAAAGACATAGCTTATAATAAATATCTTTAGAATCATCTTAAAATGTGTTAATCTTGCCGATTTTTTGAATAATAAAATGCCTAATTCTTGTCAAATTTGGGATCACAGAGATTATCAAAATAATTTTTTATCGTGAATATTTTACAAAAAATATCTCGTAATAAATTATACTAATGGTTTTATAAATGCGTTTAAAAATTAATAAATGTAAAAAATCTTAACACCACTGCACAGTTCTGTACCGAAATATGACTATATTCTAAAACATTAGAGCGAGAGGTTTAAAAGAATACTATTTTATGTAACAAAAATACTTCATGCAGTCATCAAATGTGTAAAATAACTATAAAGGATAATAAGGCTTCAAAATTATATAAATAGATTATCTACAACGTTTAAGGAGTGTCCAGGATCATGGTTTGAAAATACAATAAAAACTCAATTTTGACCTTCGACGAGCATGTCCCCCCTTAAGTCATTTAAATTCACTATTAATAGCTACTTTAACCTACTGGTAGATAGATACAATTCTTTTTTATTTAAAATCACAGATTTTCATTGCACTGTCAAAATTTGACATAAAAGACATACAAGGTCTTTCTGTCAGAAGACCGTATATAAAAAAACACAGTTTAACAATATACATAATGTAAATAGTAAGAAACGTGGAATTTAATAATAACGTTATTTTAGAAATTGCAACAATGGTGCTATGTCGCTCGTTTGCCTTCACATTTATCCATACATAACTTAATTTAGTTAATGACATTCATAATTGGACACAGTTATGCAGAAAGTAGCCAGTCCACAAAAAATAAAAAAATTATTCTTGAAATAAAATACTATTTACAATTTTACATACATTTTTAATAATCATGTTAAGTTGTAAAGTACCATTATCTCAGCTCGACACTATTGTGGACTGGCTACATTCTGCATAACTACGTTCAATTAGGAAACACATCAGAAACACACCTATAACAAAAATCTTGAAAACATGTAGGTATCAAACGGGATTTGAATCCACTTCGATCAGATTTCGGCCAATATCCTTTGCCTATTAAGCTACCTGCATCCTATTTAATTACGACGAAATTAACTAGTAGTCATGCAATTGAAGTGTGTATAAAATTTTGCTTATATATTATTGGCGACTATTTTTTTGTGGCTTGAATCAAGATACCAATAATGGGTAGGTAATTGTCTTGATATCAAGGGTTCCGTCGGCGTGACCGGCTTTACCTTATTCTGCAGCGGTATTAAAAAGTGATCTACGCGCTGCAGGTCTAGCATGGCAGGAGGCGCAAAAGTTGGCGATGGACTGAGGGAAGTGGTGAGTGGAACTTGTGATTGCCCTATGCCCTAATGCTGGGTTGTGACAGGGTGAAGTAAGTAACGAATAATTGCCTTCATTCTTAGTCGGTGTCAGGATCTCTCCAAAATTTTTGTGCATGTTAATTATTAATAAACCGGTTTTTTAATGCAACGAATAATTCACATGATTTAAGAATGTAACGTTCTTTATTGAACGTACATAATTTATTCAGGAACGCCTCCGTTCAAAATTATTTAGATTCGAGTACCGCCTGGCACTATTTTTATTTCAAGATTTTTAGGTATGTTTCTGAAGTCATCAAATTATGTATATTAAACGTAACCTTAATCCGGCTCGCACATCTAAACTCGCCTCGTCTGCTGCACAGCCATAAATCAAACTTAGGAATGTCACACCGATGTTGCATATGAAGACCACGCACATATGCGTCTAACGATAGTCGTGCATAACCTCTCGAAACGTAATATATGGGATGTGGCGACAGGCGAGCCGGTATAAGAATGACCAATTCATAGCGTGTTCGTATGCGTGCTAGCAGCACTAGATGTTTTTTTCAAACTATAAAATATATAATAGATATAAAATAGCACCAATGTGCGGAGCTCCATTTAGCAATGTGTGTTTTGTGAATAACGATGACATCACATCGACGTATTCGACACGTTGCAGACGAGACGAGCTTAGAAGTGCGAACCGGCTAAGACACTTGCTTTTAGCATGCAGTGTCTGCGATCTTACTAGTGCTGGCACTGCGTTTCAAATTATACCTTGTTCTGCCTACGAACAATTTATTACAAAATGGACAGTCTTGATCGTAATTAAGTTATATGGATTAAATAAATTTTAATGTACTGTGTTTTATGAATACAATTATAACACCATGTGGTCAAAATATTTTAAATACACTTTTGTGCATTCAATATTGATAGGTATTGCACTGTGAAATATGAGCAAAGTCACATGCAGTTAATTTTTAGTTATGTTACCACTTTCAATATGATTGATTTCATAAAGGCGTCACTTTAATTTGTGGCACTAGATTTGTATTATTATTGTCACACGGGTGAGTTTCCTGTGATAGTCGCCGTGTCTAGGTTCCTCTTCATGCTTTCCAGCTTCTTCAGGTCCTCGGTGGAAGCCTCGCACTTGGTGATCACGAGGGAGTGGTAGAAATGAACGGCAAACGCCACAAATACAATCAGAACTGAAAACAAAAAGTCAAAAGTTACTTCATAAGTTCCGTAACCTCACCTTCTCAGTTTACTTAACACTATAGCGGCGAGAGAGCCACTAGGTGTGTTTTTATTAGTTAAACAAAGATTGCCGTGTGATCGGCTGGCTACTTAATGAATTATTATTAATTTTTTATACCGACTACAATACAATGTGGATCTTGGCCACCTCAGGAAAAGAATTCATAACAAATTTTTGTTGTACGTGAAATGAATGCTAGCCACTTCTATTATACTATACTATTATACTACTATAGCTCAATCTATTGGGCACATGGCACATGCTTTGGGTCCAAACATATGACTTTTTTCGGCACGTTATCTTTTTCTGTTAATTGTACATTCTTTCAATTCTATAGCGGCAGGGGGTGACAGGATAGAGATATTCAAAGAAAAGCACATCCACAGTAACATAAAATCACATTGACAAAAAAATGTCACTAATCACTACAGATGCACTAATTGATCGCCAGCCCACACAACCGTAGCATGACATGGAAATGTGACGATGATTTTGCTGATGTCCCTGTGAAATCGCCGCCATCTTGGAAAAATGGCGACCAAAAACAATTTTTTAGTAATATTTTTTAATTGTTATCCTTACAGAAATTTTATTCAAATATAAAATAAAGATCGTTATATTCTTCATAATTAAGATATCTCTAATATTTTTGATAAGTTAAACGATTTTACCACAATGTGAGAAAATAATGTTAGCATTTAGCTGTCTTCTCGTTTTTTTGACGTGTATTGATAAAATAAAGCAAACAATCCTGTTTTATTCTCCGTAACATCATCGGCCTGTTTCAATCTACTCTTCTCCGTTCCTTGTTCTTGACTGCCACATAATTCCACCGAACCGTAATATGTCATCAATAAAATTAAAGCGTACCTTGAGGCAGCCTTGCGGTCGTCTCATGCTCTCGAGTACCTCTGGATTATCGTAATCGTTCAGCGACTACTCTGCTTACAAGCTATGTATCCGTTCCGGTAACCGGACAAAACAGAACAGTCAGGGGAAAAATGAAACATTAATTTTTGTGGAATCTATTTAAGTTAGGTCATTATTTCGTTGTACCTAGTCACCCAATCATTTTGAACATATTATATTGATTAAGATGAGATATCCTAAGCTTGTCGGCAAAGTCCCGTTTATTTGAGGCTTTCTAGCGATTAGGAATGCAGAAATTAGGTATATAATTTGATTTTTTATGGCGTATTGAAAATCTGTGCTATTAAAAATCTATCAACATAATAGAGATAGGACAATTTTAATAATAAATTTATATTTTTCCTGAAAGGTCATAGTTATATTTATCATTGTTCTGTTTTGTCATGGAACCGTCAGGTGTCACTACGTTGATTCTATATCAAACTATTTTCTCACCCGGTATGACAATAACAGTGGCTGCCGTTGCTGCAGCGAATGAGTAGTCCCAAAATTTGACCCAGCAAAGGATGGCTATCTCAACTAGGAATAGGAATAGTCCTAGAACAAACAAAAAATATTTGAACAAACATAATTCTGAAAACACTCATGAGAAAATATACCCAATAGAAAAAATCTTTTTGAAAAAAGTATAACACCCGGCAGAAATCGAACCTGCGTCTCTTGGGTATGGCGCCCTGTGCATTACCACTATGCTACGATTGCCATGCTTAATTGCGACAAATTTTAACTATTGGCCTTTTTAATACCTGCTTATAAGCGCTCTCCAAATTGAGCTACGGTCAGCGATCGGTTTTTGTTATTAATAATTACAATGGTACATTCTTAAATTTTGTGAATTATTTATTGAATAAAAGAAATAGTTAATTAAAATTATTAGCAAGTTCAAGTAAGTTACAACAGAAAATATTGGAGTGATCCGTGACGTCGGTGAGTAATTAAAGTAATAAATACTATAAATTAGAATACAAAAACCGATCGAGAATGGTAGGTACATTCTTAAATCTTGTGAATTATTCGTCGAATAAAAGAAATAGTTAAAAAATATTTGGTCATGTGATTTTAATATTTGTTTACAAATCGTCACTATAGGATTGGTTTGTCGAATATCCGTTTTTGTCGAAATGACCTTGCCATGCAGAATGTTGTTTTGTATGTAAATGGACTAGAACCTTCCTTTTCTTTAAATTACTTTGTAATGGTAATGAATACATCATTCATATGCTGTAAAATAACAATTTAAATATCTCCATGTATTTAAATATAGGATTATGAAATTTGTTTTTCGTCTCCTGAAGGTTTGGTCTATTCGACAAACCAATCCTACAGCGACGAAATGGTGTAGGCATGTTAGAATACAATTTACATTGACACTTAAAACTATTACAAGTATTCCAGTCCAGTATTTTAATGTATACGAAAGGTACCTGAATCCCAAAGATTTTACATAATTCTCTTTTTACTATATTAACCCATCCTTGTCTCTCTCGAGTCCTCGAGTTCATTGTGTGTTAGATTGTATTTGTACTTAATTAAAATTTTAAACCATCAATGATCCGGCATTATTTTATACATATTTACATCTCTACGTCTACATTTTCTCAGAGTCTGCCAAACTATTCACATATTTTGGCAGACACTTACTCGTATCTAAATAATACCAATAAATCTAGCCGATATTTAAAAATCTTACCAAGAACCGTACTGAATGCCCAAGCAAGTTCAATGAATCCCCTCATCCTCTCATGCGGAGACTCTCTGAGGACGTCTATTGCACTCATCTTGCTGATGGCGTCAATGTTGGGCAGGAGGTAGGTGGAGATCATCAATGCGAAGATATGGACGGCCACCAAGATAGTAGTGCATACAGCGAACATCACGAACAGCCACTCAGGCACGTTCGTAGGTTCATTTATCTGGAGCTCTACCATGGCTATCATTGCGAAACCTGCAATACATCAAGAAAGACATCTTCGGTTACTTATCATTATAAATAGCGCCTTTACACGTGCATGGATTTACTTGCACCAATATTGTGTATATTCTAAACTATCGCGATAATAACTGTTTATACGTAAAAGTGCTGACTGTCTCGCCAATCTCAGTCTTCAAAGTGTAAGCGAGACGCGACATTGTCATTTTATGGTACTATTTGACAGGTCGTGAAAATCGGTTAATTTCAAAATGAGTCTGCGCGGTCTAGTTCGTCTTTCTACCGGCAGGTTCGCTACTATCGTTCTACTGCGCAGGCGCAGATATTGCACCGTCCAATTGTCACGTGAAAATTCATAAGATTTGCGTGCATTTTTTTGTTATGGCCGCGATAATACGTACTGTCAGCAGTAAATCCATGCATGTGTAAACGGGGTATTATAATATTATGTTGATTTATATAACAATATAACACCATCGCACTTTTACGTCAGTGGCGAAGACTTCATACTAGGCATACTTTCGTAAGAAAAATAATTTTTAATGGCTCATTATTTTTTTTCGACCATGTCCGATCCTAATAGAATCATACGGGCCTCCACAGAGTAGAGGTTTGTATTAACAGCTTTTTTTATGAGAAATGGATTCGAACCTGGGACCCACGGCGTTATAGTCCAAAGCTTAGGCCGCGCGGCCACCGTGGGTGATATGGCCATGGCTCATTAACGTATTTAAATAATAACCGCATTATTTTATATTCCACAAAAAAACAATATAATTTGCCAACGACATCTGTCTGTACAGGCACACTCAAAGGTGGGAGGGGAGATAGAAAGTATTTAAGTATGTAGTTAAATGGAATATTACTTCTTGATGACGTCACAAATAAGATTCCAAGGGAACACAGTGACTATTGCAGATCGTATGAGCGAAAGGGAAGCGTTTATCAAGAAGTTTTTGTCTAATTTGGTTTAGTTTATATCTACAAATGTATTTTTGCACTTCTGTAAGCCGAGGTCCGATCCGTGGCTGGCCAACATTTTTTTGTTGTAAAATATATTTTACTTTTAAATATAATATTTTGATGTCCAGTAAATACCGATGAAACAAAATTCAACTCGAAGGCCCTCAAGTATGACCGTCCTAGCATGTTATTTCGGTTACCCATAGCCTACTTCATTCCAACACTACATCAGCGCTATGAAATATGAATCGAAAATTTTTGAATTCAAGAATATTTGATCCTAGAAATGATTTATTGATTTCTTGAGAAATTTCTTTTCGGTTCATTTTCTTCAGAATTTTTTTGCTGTCCAGATTTTTTTTGTTTAACTCTTTCAGTCCAAAGTTACCCGCGAATTATACTCGTAACTAATTCTGTTTCAACCCAAACTGTCACTCGTTTTTTACTCGCGAAGAATTCGCGAAGTTTTTACTATCTTGGTAACAATTTCTCAAATTTTCGATATTCTTCTTGATGATTTCTCGAGAAATGAGAATCTCGAAAATTCTGATAAATCTCGATCACAACCTGTATGTAGTCTGGATAAGGTATAAACACGTGCGAAATACAAACTTCTCGACTGCAACTACCTGAAAGTAACTCTGACGTAGTTGCAGTGGCTTTGAGCTTAGCTCTCGACATATGGAGTCTTCTCCAACTGAGGCCCTCGGGAGAATCTGGATCTATAATCTCATTTCCACCCTTCGATTGTCCTCCGCTCTTTCCTCCGTCGTCTCTGCCGTTCTCCCCGCACTTGCAGGAGCACCGGCAACTCCTCGACGACGCGCCAGAAATCGGCGTGCCGAGGCGGCGATCCTCCACGCTGATGCTGGCCAGGTTCAGTCCGTTTACCATATTAGACATGCCCGCAGGTGGGAAGAGTCCGTTAATCTGAAACCAGATGGACGGGGTTTAATTATGTAATAATCCATTAACACTAGACACTGATGAATATGAGGACCATTAAAACAGTGGTCCCCAACCCCCGGTCCGTGGATCAAACGCCAAAGGAACATTAAATTATTTTCCATTTTATTTACTGTGGTGTATTTCTCTCGGGTTTGTTGCGACTTTCCATGGACGAGAGGTTAACCGGGAGCTGAAAGATTGCAAATGACGGCGGCCTTAAAACTACGTCTCTGCCGGTGTTCTGGATTAAAGTCATGGCGGAATATCCTGAGATTGCCACCACAGCACTTAAATCCATATTGTCATTTCCGACATCCTATCTGTGTGAAGCGGTGTTTTCAGCAATGACGGCAACCAAAACAAAACAACGGAATAAACTGGACATACGCAACACACTTCAGGTGTCATTGTCTCCTATTACCCCCAAATGGAACCGTCTCGTTGCAAAGAAACAAGCTCAGGGTTCTCATTGCGTTATAGCGTTATAGTGAGTTAAAATGTTAAATCACTTGATATTCATTTTTTTTTGTAACTGTATTTTATTGTGAAGGCATGTTTAAATACAATTAAATTAAAATTATTAAATCAAAACAATCTAAAATATAAACAATCAACGTCCCCCCCCCTTCAGCGGGCCGCGGTAAAATTATCAAACGTTGACCGGGCCGCGGCGATAAAAAGGTTGGGGACCACTGCATTAAAACACATTTCTGGAATATTTTTAGTATGATTGATTTGGTAGCTAAACCAAATTAACATTTTTTTAGTTAGCAGATTGGAATTAAAACATTGCGGTTTATCTAACAAAATGAAGGTGGCCATGGATATAAAAATATGATTACCGCTTTTATTTCTAAATTATTTTGACGCGAATGTTTTACGTGTCCGGAAACTTGTACGCCGTATCACACTTCACCGTGAAAATGTTGTATCGGAAGTGTATGGCCGTATATTAAATACCGTCCAACCTCGTTGGGTCGTATAGTACTGACATAAAATTCATGTCGAAATAAAACACGGTTCTTGTCGGTTTACACTTACAGGAAGCCAGCAGCAAACAAATTTTGAAAATAGCCGATGCATTTTAACGCTCATATCAATGAAACCACCAATAAAGCATTAAAATTACTAGGTTTTATCCTTCGGATTTCTAAACCATTCAGATCACCTGATGTTCTGAAGGTTCTTTACTTCTCTTATGTTAGATCCTTAGTTGAGTATGCCTCTGTCGTATGGAATCCACAGTACGTTACTTATATAAATCGGCTCGAAGCGGTGCAAAAGCGATTTCGCAAGCACGTTAATTTTAAAGCCTACTGTTATGATTTATCTAATTCTACTTCGACCGCTGCAATTTTTATGGTACCATCTTTGGAAAGTCGACGTTCTATATCTGATCAATATTTTCTTTTTAAAATTATCAATGGTTTTGTTGACTCGCCAAACCTACTCGAAAGGGTGGGTTTCCATTGTCCATCAAGATATTTACGCGAAACCAAACTTTGTACCATATCAGTCGTAGCGGTTCTAATTATGCACAAAACTCCTTTATTCGGCGCTCTTGTTTAAATTATAATATGTATTTCTCCACCGTTGACCCTTTTAATAATTCACCTGTTTCATTTAAACATGCTATCTCAAAAATTTTGTATAAATAGATATATAATGTATTTACTTATACATATATATTAATTCTTTTATTTTTTATGCTATTTTTTTATTTTTCTTTTTTATCTTTTGTATATTATTTAATTATTCATTATTCTTCCTCATTTTTCTCATGTAATCTTCTTATGTAATTTCTTTATATTTATGTTATTTTACTCTCTATCTTGTTAGGCTTAACTATATTATAATGTATATATGGAAACTTTGCTGGTTGCATTAACTTTTTATTATTATATTATAAATTTCTGTAATCAATACGTAACTATTTGTTTTCCTTAATAAATAAAATAAAAAAAAAAAAAATACTGGATTATTTAGGTTAGGTTATGTTTTCATTCTTGAATTTATGAATTTTGCCAAAATGAGCTATGAAAATTGAATTAATGTTCATATTCAGTCAATAAAACTGGTGATCGTATAGTATGCGGCCATCTCTTTTCTATAAGAAAGCTCACGGCGAACTGTGCCATGGTGAACTGTAGACGTTGTCTATGTGGAAAACTGTCAAGAAACTCGGCATTTTTTTGTGTTTCAGTCAAGTACCCTTCTAGTGGATATTAGTGTATTCAATTCTCCTAGAGATAGAAAATCACGAGTTTTCCTATGCACTGTTTTATTCTGATA
Source organism: Rhyacophila brunnea (assembly GCF_057557595.1). Classification (NCBI taxonomy): domain Eukaryota; kingdom Metazoa; phylum Arthropoda; class Insecta; order Trichoptera; family Rhyacophilidae; genus Rhyacophila; species Rhyacophila brunnea. The sequence goes on along the minus strand of NW_028232893.1, from coordinate 10,904,777 downwards.
ACAGTATTTTTAATTAAGTTGTAAAAAAGCATATTTAATTGTTTTACTCTTTGAAATGTAATAAAGTAATTAAACCCGGTTTCATGTATATTACATATAAATCAAAGTGAATGTCATAAATAATCATGTCATAAATTATTATACGGTAACGATTTAAAGCGTATTGTTTACAGACTATTCTTTTTTTTAATATTACTTGAAGATTGGGTATTCGCTGATAATACATATTACTGCATTGGTTTCCAAACTTTATGTAACTACGCCTCCCTTGAAAAAAAAAAATCTTGGCGCCTCCCCCTCCATTAAATTAAAAAACACACTTTTACGTCTACAAATATACTAATACAAAAAATGAAAAAAGCTCATAAGGCTATACCTCAGTTGAGGTACGGTCTAAAAAGATCGTGGCTAGGCGATGCGCGGATTGCGGGTCGCGGGTGCAAATGACGCATGCCGAACGAAATATAATTTGTCATATAAATCCAACATTTCCAGCGTCCATTTAATGTTCTATTAGTAATTTTGCGGCCTTTACTAAATTCGCCAGAGCGTACGGGGGGCGGGACACTCTCGACTCCCCTTGCGACTCTTCAAATTAAAGTCACTCTGATAGTTGCCATAAAAATTAACATCATGCATTCGCACTTCGATGCAAGGTTGCATCACCAGTCCCGTGCGGCTCTGCTCGGGACAAAATGAGGGCTTAAATTCCTTGATCTGGCACACGTAAGGGTTATGTTAGCCGGCCGCGTATGACGTGGCTGCATATACATAACGGGAGCGGAGGTGGGAGTTTTACACACCATGTTCTATTAGTAACAATAATAATATATTCATTGACATGTTTTCTTTTTCAAGTAAATGGGTAACGTTTTTAGTCACCTTTACACGATTTAAGAATTAATACCCCCGTCGCCATCACGAAACAAATTGACGTGTTCCCAGCTCGGCGTTCTCTCTCCGAATGCCAGCGAGTCGAAAATTTCGTCGCGCCTATAGTTGAAAATTATTTGCGGTTTCACTGATGTATCGTCTTAAGAAAATATACAAGGTTTTACTATAATATTAATTTTTAAATATATTTCTTTTTCATGCGATTGGTGTGCATATTTTTATTGGCAAAAGTGCTCTTTTTCTTCTAAACGGACCTGCGTTGATTTATTCACTCAATTTTAACCAAATAGACAAGTTTTGCAATAAAGTTATCGTTCCTAAACAAATTTGTCTCTTCAATATGATTTCACCATTGTATATCATTTTTTCATGAGATATCTAGCGCACTTCACAATAGTAAGTATAGAAGTGAGGTATAATAAAATTGGTCACCATATCTTCAGACAGGTTTGCAAACAACCTAACTTTTATAGGACTGTTTTTTATGTAGTTTATAACTAGCGGCCGTTTTATGAACCACTTGCAAACTGCAAACCTGTGGCTACATTTGTGTTAAACTTTTCGCGCCTCCTAATTTGGAAATCGCTGTATTACTGTAATATTATGTATTATTAATGTATAAATAAATTACCTTTTTACATTATTTATGACAGCCTTTAAAAGCGGTTTCACACGAAGGATTCATGTATCTGATACAGCACATCTTTTCTATACACAAGACTGCTATCGGCGGCTATCAAGGGTAGTTTATCATATATGTAAGGAGGTATTATAATTGTTACAATAAGTGCTATGTTTTAACAGCACCTCTCTTTTTTACGAGGTAGACAGTTTAGACGGCTAACTTATCGTAACAATTATAATTCCTCAATAAATAAATATGATAAACTATCCTCGATAGCCACGGATAGCGACATAAATAGTGCACACTAAACTTTGTCAGTCAGACGTATTTGCGTTCATCTAGCTAAGACTACAATGGGCAGACAGTGTTGGTTAGTTTTTAAAAATTTAATTAAACCCTGTGCAAATCAAGCCATAATAGATAATAGTCAAAAACTATTCATATAATCCATAAAATGTCTAAAATTATGCTATTAAATATATAATTTCGGATATTCGGATAAAAGTTTGTCGGATCGCCCATAGCATAACCTAAACTATTATGGTTTGGTTTAGGCAGAGTTCTAACACGCGTGTTAACATGATCTTACTCCCCAGTTGTCGTGACGCATCTCGACATAATTCTCATAATTTATAATAGATTATTTGAAAAAAAATATGGCTACGGCCGTGCGGTGTATCATATTCATAACCATTGATTTCGGAGCGTGGCGCCGGGCTATCATACAAGTACGATGAAAATGTTCTAAATTATGGTAAAAAATAAATTAATACACATAAAAACATTTAAAATTAATCATTTGGAGCTAAACCGAAAACCGGAACCGAACCGATATAATTATATTTTTTTTACTGAACCGGAACGAAAACCGAAACGAAAACAAAACAACGGTTCGAAGCCCTGCTAATGCACTGCCTCAATATGTCATTGTTTACTACTTATTGTTTAATTTTCCTATAAGGACGTCAATATTTATTTGTATCAGCCACGTAAAGGTTCCTTGAGATTCTAAAAAGTGTCCCATGGGTTCTACTAAACCAGTGGTCGGCAAACCGCGGCTCGCGAGCCACATGCGGCTCTTTGGCCCCTTGAGTGCGGCTCTGCCACAAATTCCCTCTGCCCTATTTGACATTGCTACAAAGAAGAAGCATAGAAAAACGGATGACGAAAACCGTGAATCTCGAAAAAAATCTCAATCGTTGTAGGTACTATTGATATTTGGCTCTGTTGACTAATGAGTTTGCCGACTACTGTACTAAACAAAAACGGTTGAGAATCACTGCTAAGCGATAGTTGTGAAATTATTTTACCTGCTTTAGTAATATGAACAGGTGCATAATATTAATAATTTATTATTCAACTAATCAATGATTCGTACTTATATTATTCGTCACTTGAAAATTGTTTACATTGCAAACATTGAAAAATTAACAGCAAATAACGACGTATTTTAATGATTTATAATTGTTTTAAACCAGGTCAAACATTTCAATGTTAAAGATATTATGACCTATATTATTTTAAACACAAAAGCATTATTATGCTTATCAAACCATATGTACCTATATAACAGCAGTGACGTCCCAAGACAAAATGCCGCCCCATTTTTTATTCCGTTTTTTTTATCTTCCTTTCATGACACCAATATCTAATAAATGTGTTGTATGGATACATTACTAACAAAATACCACTAAATCTAATTTAAATGCCGCCTCTGCTTTAATAGACAAATATTGCGAGTCCACAGTTTCAGATAGGTACATTTTAAAATGCATGTACAACTTCCAAAACTCTCGAGTGACTGGCAAAATATTTGGATAAATTTTAAATTACGTAAGTATGTACTTTCCTATAATTCAATGTATATAATACAAAGCTGGGATGGAGTGCTTTCGGATGTCTGAATAGTATCTTCAAGAGTGACCTACCATTATGTCTTAAGCGTAGGGTGTTCAACCAATGTGTGCTACCCGTGCTCACGTATGGCTGCGAGACGTGGACCCTCAACACGAGAGATGTCCAAAAGTTAAGAGTCACACAGCGAGGCATGGAGAGGTGCATGTTGGGCATCACGCGAAAGGACCGTAAGAGAAACGAATGGGTTAGGAAGCGGGGCACATTGCTCGCCGAAAGGACGGCCGCTGGACAAATGCCGTCATCCAATGGTACCCAAGGGGTACGAAACGGCCACAGGGTCGCCCTAAAAGCCGCTGGATTGACGAACTGGTAAAATTCGGCGGAAATACGTGGCAGCGAACGACACAGGACCGAGAGAGTTAGAGAAAGCTTGGGGAGGCCTTCATCCAGCAGTGGATTGACCCCGGCTGATGATGATGATGATAATTCAAATGTAATTCTCAAATATGCGTATGTCATTGCTGATCACCAAGAATGTGACGTCCAAGGACAACGTAAATAAACTAGACATCGCGAACCCGACAAAAAATACAGTCCTGTTAAAACTTTTATAGTAATTAATACACTTTGTTTCCAACCAGGCCCCCTATGTTAGAACTTGCGAGTGCCAGCTGCCCGGTCGACATGACGTCATATGACATCATTGTGACGTACTACCGGAGTGATAATAGCATTCGAGAAAATAACGCTACTCAGACAATGGCGCTATTCATTGTCACCATACACATATAGGTGTTTCATCGTAATAATATCTATGGTGAGCACTGTGCGCTGGGCGGCATGCCTCGAGCGTGTATTGGCTGACGTCACAATTACGTCATGTCGTCTGGTGCCACACGAGTCGATAGTTAGGAAATCGCGGTGCAGTGAGCTGATTTTTTTTTAATGGAAAGATATTTCCGTTATTAGGTACTAAGTTTATGTAGCTATTTCTATACATACCTAATGATTCTCCTCGATTTGCCGCCCTTCGGCTAACTGCCGCCCCCAAGCGACGCTCAATCCTACCCCCACGGGACGTCACTGTATAATAGTGTGTTTCTCAATTTGCACTTTTTTGCACCTTTTACTACACTGATACGCCTCTTTCCCCAATTACCGCGCATAAAATTAGATCAAATGATATTCTCTTGTATTAATATATGTAGATAGTAATAAGAAAATAAATAGATAATAATGTAAAAAAATATATGTTTAGAATATATTACTTACATCATTTTCATCCTAGAGCCGGAGTGCAAAGTTATGAAGCATATACTCTACCTTCAAGGGAGGGAGACTACGCCTCAGTTTAAAACGTGCAGATTCATATATTCTCTTTCTCTCACCTCTGCTGCAGGCCATGAGTGATTCGAACCAAGTTATACTTTATTTATTTATTTAGAAAAAAAGTATTACGGCATTACAGCGATTGGCCAATGCGCCATAATACATAATAAATACAAAAGTATAAAAAAATCTGAATTACAAATAACAACTAATATAACAAGAAAGTAGAAAAAACAGCATGTGTTTATGTAAATATTAAAGAAACATGATAATATATACAATTATAAATTTAACATATTTAACACGTCCACAAACATTATATAGTTAACGGCCCACGTGCTCGTCGTAGGTCAAAATTGAGTTTTTATTGTATTTTAAAACCATGATCCTGGACACTCCTTAAACGTTGTAGATAATCTATTTATATAATTTTGAGGCCTTATTATCCTTTATAGTTATTTTAAACATTTGATGACTGCATAAAAAAATTTTGTTACATAAAATAGTATTCTTTTAAACCTCTCGCTCTAATGTTTTAGAATATAGTCATATTTCGGTACATAACTGTGCAGTGGTGTTAAGATTTTTTACATTTATTAATTTTTAAACTCATTTATAAAACCATTAGTATAATATATTACGAGATAATTTTTGTAAAATATTCACGATAAAAAATTATATTGATAATCTCTGTGATCCCAAATTTGACAAGAATTAGGCATTTTATTATTCAAAAAATCGGCAAGATTAACATATTTGAAGATGATTCTATAGATACTTATTATAAGCTATATCTTTGACCATTCAAGTGTGATAAACATCTTATGAATAATGATTGCTTTATAATAATTATTGACCTAAGAATAAGGTAGTGTTTTTTTGAAATACGCCATTTCTTTTGTCATTCCCCAGTGGTTAAGCTACAACATACGGCCGTAGCCATAAATTGACAAACTATAATTGAAGTAGGGAGTAAAATGATATTGACGCGCGTGTTTGAACATGCACCGTTAAAAAAAAAATAAAAAAAAATTCGGTTAGGTACATGTTCAAACACGCGCGTTTACATAATTGAGTGTCCAGGATCATGGTTTGAAAATACAATAAAAACTCAATTTTGACCTTCGACGAGCATGTCCCCCCTTAATAAAAAATAAATCAACCTTTATGGTGCCATCAAATAAGTTGATCGCACGATACACAGCATCATGAAACATAACATCTGTCATGCGACGAGGTATCTTGAAGATCGTAGAGTTACGAGTGATATTGGTGGGAACATGAAAATTAATATTGGCCAGTATATACGGATTGTAAATGAACCCACGAAGAAGTAAAAAGAAATGCTTTAAAAGAGCAATCACTCTTCGGGTGGACAGGGATTGCATTGATAGCATACCCAGAAGAAAACGAGTCGGGAAATTCATTTTACTATCATTGCCATAAGGAAACAACTCGTATGTTCTTAAGTAGAGAAATCTAAGAATTCTATTGTGGACTCGATCCAACTTAATTGTGTGGATGGACCTATTAAGACTCCAAATATACGACGAGGTTACGTGGACTTCCTCATGTTTAATGTGAACGACTTTCACTTAAACTGGTTGAGGAAATGAAAATAGGAATAGTTAATGGTAAATCATATTATATGCTGAACGTACCCTACCTACACCCTCTTTACATTCTCACGTCTCAATTTTTATCTGCCTATGTTGCGACCGACGCATTGGCCATGCCAAGGATAACTCAACTGGTAGTCTTCACCGTATTTGTTTTTACAACATAAATTTTACCTTTCCCTGATAAGCCATCGCTTCCGTACTCCATCCGTCAGCCCTCAGTGAAGCCAGACAGTCCAAGCTGCTCAAGGGACTGTCAGTTGACTGCGTCTGGTATGCTCTTCGTCTTGCCTTAGTGGCAGAGTATGCATTATACCCACTGAACCCTGCATGGTTCGAGAAACCAGGGTCGAATTGCAGCGGAGCTGATCTGGGCGGCGCTATGTACAAAGGCCTCTGCCGAGGAGACAGGAGAAGTTCTGACGCGTGGTGCCTCAGGGGTGGTGGATGTTGCAGTCTTATTCGGCGCGGAACCCCCAGATGAGTGGTCTGGGTCGCATGGAATGGTGTGGAAGTTGTGCCTGTCAGTATCGTTGGTAGTGATTGGGGAGATTGTGATGATTGCAGGGCAGCGTCTGTGGCATCTGTCATCTGGAAAAAATGATACAACATAGTATGAGAAGAATGTTCTATTACACGGCTATCTTTAATGTAAAAGCCATGTACAAAATTTTGCGCCAAAACTTAGTGGTCCTATTTTGTAATTATCGCAATCAGTATATACCTACATAATTTTGATTGAAAATAAATATGTAAATTTGTATTATTAATAAATGAAATAAAAATCGTACGGGTCCAGGATTTACTTCACCATACTGCATTACATTTTTAATACAATCATCAAAATGTCTTGCTTGCATCCGGAGACATCGTATTTTAGTTTTTATTTAAAACTGCCTATTAATGCTGCCAATTCTACCATATTAAAAATAAAACATAAACACATTAATCTCTATTTAATTTAAGTCCGATTCTTTATGAATATAAGTTCTTTGTAAGGTGATTTTCAAATTTATAGTCTCTTCGATTTTTCTAAAAAAGTAAAATGTGTTAACTCGATGTTTTTTTTAAAATATTTATATGGAATCGAGCTTTGATGCGGTTACAATACCAAATACTAAACCTTAACTTAGATAATCATTAATATATTCTCAAAAAGAAACAAAAGTCAAAGTTCTTCTTAATAAAAATAATACGTAATTAAACATCCAAAATCTCATTAAAAATGTGTAATAATATTTTTAATGAAATAAACTGAATAGTTCGGATTATTTGTGTTTTCGATTGTCCGTGACCCCCCCTCCACCTCTACACATCATTAGCCCGGATATCTACTTTATGCCGGGTCCACACTGGCAACATGTCGCCGGCAACTTCGTTAAATTTTACGATAAGTATGATAATTATCGTAAAATTTCTTAAGCAATTATGATAATTATCGTAAAATTTAACGAGGTTGTCGCGCGACATGTTGCCAGTGTGGACCTGGCATTAGAGTTTACTGTAATTAAATTTATGCATTTGAATGAGATGAAAGGATGAAAATGGTAAAATTTGAACATCATTTGCGCACTAGCCTAACGCCATAGTAACCAATCAACCTCCCAACCGTATAACTCGATTTTAACAAAAACGTGAGTGAAAACTATCTATTTTAAGTAACCAGTTGTGTCTATTTGTGCATACCAGCCTGGTTGCCAGCCCATACAAACTTAGCATGGCGTGGAGGTGCCATTTTGAAACCCTTGAGCAAACGCCGCCATATTGGAAGAATGGTGACTAAAACAGTTTTTAGTAATATTTCATTAACCGTTAGCTCTACAGATTCAGTAATAAAAGAAAGATCGTAAAATTCTACATAAAATTATCTTGCCTACTTAGCATTTAACTCACTTCTCTTTTATTCGACTTGTATTGCTAAAATAAAGAAAATATATTAATTATGTTGTATCCTGTGAAAATCATCAGTCTGTTTCAATTCATTGCTAGATGAAGACCGCCACAAGCTTTCCCCACTCGTAGTATTTTTTTCTTCGTTACCACCAGTAACGTCTCAAGGTAAACTGCCACCCTTAAGGGGGAGAAGCACGCCAGCAGAGAACCTAGCGGAAAAATACGAAGCTTACAATTTGAGATTTTTTTTTGATAATTTACAATTTCAACTGTATTAATTAATCAATATATATGTAAAAACATTAAAAATATATTTTTTTTTAAATTTATAGATAAATAAATTTGTACCTAATTGTAAAAAAATGTGAATTCGTCGCAGGGTCACATCTTATTATTATATTATATTTTATGGTCATATTTATTATTAAAATTTAGTTTATTAAGTTTTACATTTTTTGTCGTTTAGATTTTTGACTAATTCATCGTTTTAATATGTTATTTGTTATATGTTATACACATTTATATTTTTTATAAAAATCGATGTTTTTTATAATAGATATAAAAATATTAAAACGATGAATTAGTCAAAAATCTAAACGACAAAAAATCTAAAACTTAATAAACTAAATGTTAAATAAATATGACCATAAAATATAATGTAATAATAAGATGTGACCCTTCAACGAAATCACATGTTATTACATTTTTTTACAATTGTAAGTTTATCTTTAAATTAAAAAAAAAACAAAAAATCTTTTTAATGTTTTCAGATACATATTTATTAATTAATACAGTTGAAATTGTAAATTATCAACAAAAAAAAATCTCAAATTGCAAGCTTCGTATTGTTCCGCTAGGTTCTCTGCTGGCATGCCTCTCCCTCTTAACACCCACGATGGCCGCGCGGCGTTCGCTTTTGGCGTCGTCGGTCCCAGGTTCGAATCCTGGGTCTGGCAAGTTCACATATTGTTTTTCAATTTGTGTATGAGCCAGAGTATGGACCTACTAGGTTGAGCAAATGGCTGACATCCAATTCTCGTAAAAAAACAAAATCTGTTAATACGAACCTTCACTATGTGGAGGCCCATATGATCCTACTAGGATTGGACATGGTCGGAAAACCCTGCCTACATCAAACCATAATAATTTTCGTATGCTATGGGTGATCCGACAAAAATGGTGCACACTTTTTCAGTCATATTTATTGTTTTTCGTTGAATTAAATACAATGGTGTTTATTAGTTTTTTTTTTTAATTCATTAAGCCATGTCTAAAAAAACCATAATCGATAAAAATATTCTTCTATCTATAAATATCCAAAATGATTTAATGGTACATGATAATTTTAGCGCAGGGTTTAATTGAATTTTAAAAAATTAGCTATCACTATCTGCCCATTGTAGTCTTAGTCCAATGAAGACAAATACGTATGACTGAGAAATTTTTATGTGCACTATTTATGTCGGATCTTAACAGTCTACCTTCACCCTTCACCACTGCTGTCTAGCCCTACGGGACGTCGTTGGTTACCACGTTACCTGGCGACCAGACTATATCTCTATTTTCTGTCAAGAATACTAATTCATGTTTATTTTGTCACCAATAATGACATACACAGTAAATTAATTATAGATTGGTACTCACTCTTCAATTTATTTTAAAACACTTGTAAATATTATTAATTATCTAACTGATTGTTCACTTCAAATTTTATCATAATGTCCACAATTACTTATTATTTTACACAACACAATAGTTGAAAGATAAGATTAATATTTGCACATCTGTGTAGTAATAAATATATTTAATTATTTTAAAGTAATAAATTATAATAATTCATATGACGACTCTTCCAATAAATAATTGGTTATTTTTATTATAATAATCGTATTGTCATTGTGTTATTTATACGTGCATGTCATTGCGATTTGACATTTCAAGTTATACTAACGATCATTATTAATAATATTAGTCTGAGAGTGCAGAATCCTCCCCCCCCTCTCCAACTATTAAAAAATAGTACCATATTTTACCGTTGGATTTATTTTTAAAACAATCGATCAGGGGTTGTGAAACGCTGTGTTTTGAATTATCAGTGGTGTGCTGCTAAATTATGCTGGTTCGGTGAGTATTTCAAATCCCCCCTCTTCTCACCAAAATCAAAAACACTTTCTTCAATTTTAATGGATTTAAGTTTTGTACTATTCCATTTGAGTCGTTTTTTGCGACCCGGGTTTCGCCTTTCGGCATCTTCAGGCACTATGTAAATAAATACTGACACAAACTTAAATCCGTTAGAATTTAAATTCAAATTCCATCAAGTACCTTCGGTCGATAGTATTAACTTTCTTCAATATGTATTTCAATGAGTTGATCACTGCCAGAGTCAAGTTAACTCGTCAACGCATGTATGTCGCGTCAGGCCATGGACAAGTTAACTCGTGCGTTTTTGTAAACGTCATAACTTCTGAATAAACTGTTCATCACTTTATTGTGAACATATTAACGATAAACTCGAGAAACATGTTGATTTTGTAAGTTTTCACAAATATTTAACATTCTGTTCCTATTTCATATTTTTAAGGGATTTATTTTATTCCAAAAATAGCTGGAAGTGCCCACCTAGTAAAAATTGGCTGTAGGTAAAAAAAAGGCAATAGGTACCTTATTTCACAATCACTTCGAAATTTGACTTATTGCTTCTATTTTATTAGGCATAAACATATCTATTTCAATTCTTGTTGTTTTCCTAAATTAAAAAATCGACATATTTTTTACGTAAGTAACATAAATAATATTGATAAGACCTGTGTAAATAAGTGACGGTGGCCTGAAAAAAAATCCCGGATATTTTACCCACACCTCATCACTCCATAACTGCTATCTAACTACTTTACCTACTCGTGATTAATTTTTACTATTAGCTATGACTAAACCGGTGTGATGGACAGCAGATGTGGGTGCAGGCGCGCGTCTATCTATCAGCACCTCACTTTACCAAATCGCGAGGAATTGTTGCAACTACGTTATTTTTGAAAAATCTTAACTTTGGAAACTTTTGAGATATCGATAGGTACTACTTATACTAAATTAGTTTCATCAATATTGGTCCGCTTGATTTTGAGGTTTGTTATATCGGAACAAGCGGACAGACAGACACGGATTAATAATAAAAACTTTTAATTAACTATTTATTTTATTCAACGAATAATTCACAAGATTTAAGAATGTACCATTCTAATTATTGAACATACATACTTTGATTTAATAAATAAAAACCGATTGCCAATAGTAACTTGATTTAGAAGAGCGCTGATGAGCAGGTATTTAACGGCCAATAGTTAAAATTTGTCGTAATTAGTATGTCACCTTTTAGCATCATGGCCCCCACAAGGGGGGGGGGGGCTGACAGGGCTCTAGCCTGGGGGCCCGGGCTCAGAAGCGGCCCGTCGAGGCGAGTCGACCAGATAAGTGAGATAAAACACACATCACAAATTTGATTCAATAGTAAAATTATGTGGTTGTACAATACAATTTGTAATTGTGTATCAATACTCGACATCTCCATAATTCAAATGGATGTATTAAAATATACAATAAAACACTAAATATACACATTGTTTTTTCCGTGTACACCATTTGGAAAACGCTACTGTAAAGCGTCACACTGCCTTTATCCTTAGCGATAGGTAAGGGGGCCCGACAAAGCTCCTAATCTCGGGGGCCCTCTTCACGATGTGGGGCCCATGCTTAGCATAGAGGATAATGCGCGGAAACCCATGACATGCAGGTTCGATTCCTGCCGGGTGGTTTACTTTTTTCAAAAAGATTTTTTCTATTGGTTAAGGTTCAAATAGACTATATGACGATCGGGCTCATATATGCTAAGAGCGATTTAGTGTCTATGATCAAATTTATGCCATTCCGACATATTATACATACATATTGTATGACAGCTATGACATCGTATTTACACTTGTGACACCCTGTGACACAGGACGCCAACATAAGAAACGGGTTTTTCGACATATATATGACCGATCGTCATAGAGTGTATTTGAAGCATTATTCTATTTTCTCAGTATTTTTCAAAATTATTTATGTTCAATAAAAACTTTATGGTACAGTTCGGTTATGAGGAATACAGCGGAAAACACATTTTGAAAATACCCGATTTACTGTATTATTTGTTAGTTTTGGTTAGGTTAGGTTAGGTTTGGTTAGGTTAACCTAACAAATAATCCAGTATACCTATCGGCTACTTTCAAAATGTGTTTTCCGCTGTATTCCTCATAACCAAAGGACTATGGAAATATTAGTCAAAACGATGATTGAACGGAAAATATATCAAAATTACAGCCAGACACTTCAATTGTATTATTAGTAAGTACCTATAACTGATATGACATGTTTTGGATTTTTTTTGATAAACAATTCTCTCCATACTAGTGAAGTATATTTTAGTAAACTGACGTATATTGATATATATATATCTAACTACTCATCATAATATAATTTTCGGACACTGTTCAATTATTGTCATTGTCAAAAAAATTAATTGAATTGATAAAAAAAATAATAGTTGATTTCCCTTTGCGTATTTTCGCAAAATCATTGACGTCATAGAAATTAATTTTCGGGGTTTAAATTTATTTACATTTTATAACAAATGTAATTTTCATGAAATTGCATCCTAGCATTAGTTCTTGGTCAATTGATTTCGATAATTTTGTATTAAATAATATGCTTTTGTCCTAAGATGTTTTTTTTTATTTTTTAGAAATATCAATAACCATGTCCTTGCTTTTTCGTACAAGGTGGTTGTTAGTAATTTTGGACAATCACAAACACCCAGGCTTTGAGAAAAACACATAAATTTTATTTCCTCACCGGGAATCGAACCCAGAACTCTCGGGCGGAAGGCCAGCGCCTTATCCACTGCACCACGAGAGCCGCTGTCCTAAGATGTTGAAAAAAACCTTCGATTATGTTTAGAGTTTACATAGATAGAGCCGGGGGGGATTTTTTTGTCGCAGATGACGCAATCGATTCGTCGGAAGATTTAAAAGGGGGCCTTGAAACAGTCATTAAACTATATCAAGTTCTTAAAAAATGTGTATTTATCACACATTAAGTATAAAATCTCAGAGTAATGATATAAAAAGAGTACATAAATTATGTATTGTTCAGCTATATGCGTATAACGCACTTCTTGCACTTCTTGCGTATAACGCACAGTAGAACCTCATTTTTTTTTAATTTTTAACTTAACTATGAAACGATATACCATCATGTTGCTTCTCAGTACGGCTACCAAATTTAAACACAACATAGTTAACCATTTCTATTAAATTAACTAAAAATAGTTACCACTAACTTTATATTTAACACAAAAACATTAAATTTCAGCGATACATGCTTGCAGCTTGCAGTTTCAGAGTCATTAATTAAACCAATATTTACCGGCGACGTGTACAATAAATATTTAATTCAGCCGTAGAAATTCTATCTTACTCGGACGCATATTGCGGAGAATATAAGCGTGCCGAATGCTTTCTCACTCGCACTTGTGGTTCATTTTTGTTCAGGCCTTGGTATAAACATAAAGTAAGTAGTATTACCCAAAACATAACATAAGCCCTGCAACTAATATCATAACGGCTGATACGTATCTGTACTCAAAAAAATAAACCACTAATATTATTATAATACTAGCTGACCAGGCAAACGTTGTTCTGCCATAGTGAATATTTTGGTTGTTAAATAAAAAGTAACGAATGTATCGTAAGTGTGTGGGGATGGGATCTATGACAGAAAGAGGAATAGAGCACTGTAGACGATGACCGCCGATAAAAACAAAAAACATCAACCATTCATTTTCTCAATTCAAAATGAGTAATGATGTTCATAATGAATGAATTACCTGTTACAGGATCTCGTTGTTTAATGTTTATGCAATATCCGTCTTGTCCCTTCCAGAAAATTAGCGGATATTGGAGAGCGTCGTATGAATGGTGTGTGTCAGCGATGAACTCCAGATTATTGTTTCTTCTTCGAATCACGATTTCTCGCGTCGATGTGCGGTCGCCAACCATGATTCCAGCAATGTCGTCAACAACAGTCGCATTGAATCGACGTACGTGCTCTCCAGCTGGTGTTTTATCAGGATTGATGACAATAGCGTGATTGTCACTTTGCAATTCGTGCATGTGTGCTTTGAAGAATTTCAATAATTCATTGTGCTCATTCAACAGGGCGTCCAGTTCGCCGACGATGCGCCTGGCATTAGGCGAATTGAGGCTATTGTAGCCGCAACGTGCATCCACATGATTGATGTCCTCACCGGCCCATGAAGTAGATTTGTAAAAATGTATGTGGTTCATTTGGCATTAGCAGCAATGAGCCTACTTTGTGGTATACTTCACCTTTGATTTTGAACGTAGAATGGAATTGTTGACCATTTGCCGCAGTATTGTGAACTATTTCTGTTGCTCCGGACGAAGTCATTTGAAAGCATGAATTGAATGTGCGAATGGATTTCAGGAACAGGTTTGAATCTGGAACCGTGCCAATGAGCAAGCTGTTCAATGGTTCTGGTGGTATCTCAATTTCTGGTAGTTGCACTTTTCCTGATGCGCAACACATCCCGGCTGACTCATGTTTGAATTTGAGCGCATGACAATGGGGAAATTCTTTGTCCATAGCACCAATCAGCACTTTCGGATGAGCGGAATATTCAATATCTGGCTCGTACTCGAATGCGAGACGAAGGAACGAAGCGGATGTAAATGTTCGATCTACTTGTTGGCGTTGTCGGTCATTTGCTCTGCGTGTGTTAACTACGAACCGGCGCGCTTGGCTCCGTTCCAATTGTCGTTGTTGATTTCGTTCAGCTCGTGCCTCTTGTGATTGAGATGCACGCAATTGCGACATGCTTACACGCACGTTTTTGTTATCTTGTTGGATGTGTTCGTCTGTTCTTTCTACTCTACTATTTCGCATGTTTGTTGATTTATTCGTTCGACGGCCCAAATGGCCCCCCTTGCGTCTTGCTGGCATTGTGCACTGTAATACACGCACATAAAAATAGATAAATTAAAATAAATCGTACAAAATTTTGCACGCACTGCGTTGTGATTTGCCGAATGAAATGTCAAAATGACGCGACGCTTCTCTTGAATTCTTCTCGGACGTAGTGCCATCTGTCATTCAACAACATAAATAATTTCGTTCTGTTTGAAATACGAACGACGGTTAAATTTGTTCATACAAAATTAATAAAATCGCGAATAAAAAATGGGAGAATGGGGGTTCGAAAGTGAAAATTTGAGGTTATAGGTATTTTTTATGCCAAATAATAAAAAAAAATACAAAAAAAAAATTGTCAAAAAAATAAAAGAAAATTTTTCTGGATAGAGATATCCCAATCACCTAGCGGTATGAAATATACTTGTTGACCTATTCTCATACCTAACCAATATACATAAAAAAATTCATAAAAATCGGTCGAGCCATTTCGGAGGAGTTCGACCACAAACATCGTGACACGAGATTTATATATATATATAGAGATGTCAGCACTACCATCTGTCATAATTGGACATAGTTATGCAGAAAGTAGCCAGTCCACAAAAAATAAAAAAATAAGATATGATATAGATCAGATGCGAGAAGGTTTTCTCTACGTTCTGCTGAAAATAGCCAAGCCGCAAACAAATTATTCTTGAAATAAAATACTATTTACAATTTTACATTTTATATACATTTTTAATATCATGTTGCTAAAGTGCCATTATCTCAGCTCGACATTATTGTGGACTGGCTGCATTCTGCATAACTACGTTCAATTATTATTACAGGTGTGATTCTAGGTAAGAGGTGCATTGATATTCTTATTTTACCACGTTTTTAGTAACTCGTATTCTTGTTTGTCCGGTACAGATTTTTTCTTGTTCAGTACAATTTTTTTAACTAACTTCCCGACTAGCTAGACATTTGAAACTTTTAGAATACATCAGAACACGACGACAATGCATTCTTTTATTACTTTTGGCCATCTTTTAGCAGAATTGAATTCATTTTCAGTTAATTCTGTTTTGCATGTTTCGGAAAAAAATCGTTAAAAGTAATATTTACTACTCACTAGTATTTGTTGCTATTTGGTCCTAGCAACTAAATTATTAATATATACGTGCGGTTACTATGGAAATCAATATGAAATGTCAAAATGACATTTCTGTATTCTATAATATTTATTCAGTATTTCTATCAAGTACAATAAAAAGTTTTTATTAATACATAGAATTGTCAAGTTTATATGATTCAACAGAAAATTTTAAAACGTGGTATATTAAAAGTTCTTTTTATCTAGTAATTATTATTAGGTACCTACATACGTTGCTTGTTGAAATTTATGTTTTTTATTTTATGATTGGGTCCTTAAAATGAATCAGTGTTAGAGCCTAAATGTATGAAATTGATGCAAAAAAAGACTCGCTGATTAAATGAGAGCAACGCTATTTTCATTTTTTTTACCATGTTCGATCCCAGGAAGATCGTATGAGTCCTGTGGCCTCAATAGCATTAATATGGACAAAGCATCTGGAAAAAAATGACACTCACTTTTTTGTCGGGTCTGCCGAATGACATAATCTGTTCTAACGCCATCACAATAAAGGTGATATTGCTATAAATTCCCGATGCTTTTTGTTGGATCTGCCGAATGGTTCGGTTCGAACGAGTTCGCTCAAATGAACATTGACACTATAAACACTGTTCTAATGCCATTACAACAAAGGTGATATTTCTATAAATTCCCGATGCGTGATATAGCATTATTGAAATTGCGTGACGTATACCTATGCATGTGCGAATGTCGCTATGCGCGTATTTACTTGCTAGCTACTGTATTGAGTGCGTGGCCTGTACTAACAGATTATTTTTTTACGAGAAATTAATGCTAGCATTAATTTCTCCACATGCTCAACCTGTTGGTTCCACACTCTGGGCCCAAACACACATGTGAACTTCCCAGACCTGGGATTTTAGCCCGAGACCCACGACATTACAAACCTGACGCGCATCCCCTCGGTCATCCTGTTATCGACTTATTTTTTTTAAATGGAACTGCGTAAAAGACACGTAAGCATTTCAGACCCATTTTTTTTTTGAAAATAAAAAAATATTCATAAGATTGTTTCAATTTTTTCATTATTGTGTGACCAGTGAAAACGACAAAATAGAAATGTGGCGATGGCGATGACCGATGTAAATGGGGAAATGGGGCGATGTAATATAAATATTGGTCCTCTGGATGAGTCAGATATGAAATATGCTTTCTCTAGACTATATCCGAAATCCTCAGTAGGTCCAGATGGCATTCTTCCATGGCTATTAAAAGGATGCAAAAAACTTTTAAGCGATCCTTTGTTGTATATTTTCAATCTATGTTTAAGTAAATCTACCTTCCCTGAATGTTGGAGCTTAACTCGTATACGACCGGTGTATAAAAATGGCTCGGTATCTGAAATAACTAACTTCCGACCAGTGGCTGTTCTCTCTGCACCGGTCAAACTATTTGAGTCCATTTTACATAAATATATATACACATGTGGATGGTCAGTTGACTGACGCTCAACATGGTTTTCGATCTACTCGATCAACAGTTACCAACCTCATGGAGTACACTGAATACATATCTCGTTCACTAGACAATCATTGTCAAGTTGATGCAATTTATACGGATATGTCAAAGGCTTTCGATCGAGTTGATCATGATATTCTTTTAACTAAACTGAGTGCAGTAGGCGGATCTATTAATTTTGTAAATTTTTTAAAATCTTATTTTTCGCATCGTTGTCAATATGTCGAGTACGCTGGGTGTGCATCTGAAGTCTTTCAAACTCTTTCAGGTGTTCCAAAAGGATCAAATTTTGGACCAATTATGTTCCTCATATTTGTCAATGATATAGTTAAAGCCATGGATGGAGTAGAATTTTTACTTTTTGCGGATGATTTGAAATTATATGCACCAACTCGCAATGAGTTGGACTGTTGCATGTTACAGAGAAATCTCTGTTCAATTGAAAGTTGGTCAAAAAAGAATAAATTAGAATTTAATACTGACAAATGCTTTTGTATTACTTTTTCTAGGTCAAGAACTCCGATTAAATATAATTATATTATGTCAAAAAATTCTTTAAAACGTCAATCTGAGGCGAAAGATCTTGGGATAATTTTTGATTATTCATTATCCTTTCACTCGCATATAACTTCTACGGCTCTACGTGCGAGTAAGCTTCTAGGATTCATCATGCGACAATCCAAACCATTCAAGAATCCTAATGTATTACGTACACTCTACGTCTCATTAGTGCGTAGCATTCTTGAATATGGGTCGATTATCTGGTGTCCTTATGAGGTTTCCTATAAGCTTATTTTAGAACGCGCCAGAAGAAATTTCTTCGATGTCTTTATTTTAAAACATTTAACTATTTTCCTTTCGATAATTCGTCAGATGATTATTTTCCGACTGCCTTTCTACAAGGCATGCTTACTTTTCACTCTCTTGAATCTCGTCGGTCTCTTCTGCTGTTGAAACACTTTTGCCTGTTATCGCGAGGGATGGTTTCCAATCCTGGTGTCCTAATGAATTTGAATTTCCATGCGCCTGTCAATTACCTACGTGGTCGCAGTCATGATTTATTCTGGATTGGAACCGTTTCCTCGTGTCAAGCCTATCAGGCTCCATTAGCCAGGGGTGCAAGACTAGTAAATGCGCTCCCTAAAGACATAGACATTTTCAATGATGTACTTTGCATTTTATTTTTGAAACTGAATTTTTCTGTATAAAATTGTATATTTTTCGTTCTCAAAAATTATATTTTTCTGTATTAAATTGTAAGTATGTTTTGATTTTTTTTTTTTGTTATTATTATTGTTATTATATATATATATATATATCTTTTTCTATATACTCTTCTCTCTTGTGAGGGTAATGTTTGACTTATAATGTAAATCTCATGTTGTGTACGTCTTGAATTTAGATTTGTTATGTCCACAATGTTTTGTATTCTTAAATAAATTAATATAGAAAGAGAAAAAACTAATATAAAACGATAATGCCTATGGCCTACGCTCTACCTACACTATCGAATGTAAAAATAATTTCGTTTGCCGTATTTTTTGTAGATTAGTGTATTTTTTTCGAAATGAGGCCGTGTGTGGTTGTTGCCGAAACATTGTAGTATGTACCTACCTAGTTCACAATAAATTTTTAAAATGACACGTTTTAAATTTGATATTTTTAGATTAATCGACCGTGAATAGAAAATATTTCAGGGAAATATAACCATAATATATGACGATACCGATCACAATAGATTTATGTGTCATTTAAAATGATAATTGTGAATTTTGTCAACAAAGTATTTAAAATATATATTAATAATCCCAGTGTAAGAATACGCCCGCGGTGGCTGAGTGGCTTACGCATCGGCTTATAATTTAATGGTCCTTAAAGGTTGATGAAGTACGTTAAAGTGCCCACCACCACCCGTCATATATGCACAGCCGTGGATATGCACGGCCGCTTTCTATGACGCTTTATACGTGTCTGAAAGAAGTGATTTTAAGTGCTCATTCCGTCCCGAGACGGAGCCGCACGGGACTGATGCTGCAACCATGCATTAAAGAAAATTTTTGTTTTTTGGACTGGCTCTGCTGTCCGCTGACGTTAAGCGCTTTGTGTACCCGCATACCTATTTATCGTAAAAACAAAAATCTATTGATTCAAACCTCCACCTGCGGAGGCCCATGTGATGTTATTAGGATCAGGCATGGTTTAATAAAAATGAATAATAATATATTATATTATGTACTATTGGGGCTAATATTTAAAAAATGATGAAAAACAGTACAGTTTGAAATATAATATTGTTAAATCGGCAAACGAAGGAACTGGCGTACCACCATTCAGAAAGTAATACCAGATGGCAAAAAAATTGATATATATCACGTAACATAAAATTTTTGATCGGTTATTCCTTAATTACACTCCGAATAAATGGGGGGAAAATGCTGTGAGTACGATATAAAAATGGAAGATTCTTACAGGTCAAGTGATATAGGAATATACACACATGAGGAAAACAATAAACATTGGTGCGGAGTCGGATGAGAAGGATGATTATTATTTTCAGAGCAGAACAGTGAATCAGGGGCCCTATGTTAGAACTTGCGAGTGCAAGCCGCCCGGTCGACATGACATCATATGACATCATACTACCGGAGTGATAATAGCATTCGAGAAAATAACGCTGGTCAGACAGTGGCGTTATTCATTGTCACCATACACATATAGGTGTTTCATCATAATAATATCTATGGTGAGCACTGCGGCATGCCTCGAGCGTGTATTGGCTGACGTCCCAATTACGTCATGTCGTCGGCTGACACACGAGTCGATAGTTAGGAAATCGCGGTGCAGGTGAGATGTAATGCGCAATTTATATTTTAAGTAATTTAATAATTCATATTGAACGTAATCTGACGATTTCCTACGTGTAATACGGGTTGCCGTTTTCGTAACAGACCGAAAACTTCCGAACCCACCCGAACTTCAAAAACCCCATAATTATTTTATGTTGTCAGGTACTTGGGTACGAGAAATAAGATAATACGATATAACTACTA
This sequence comes from Rhyacophila brunnea, assembly GCF_057557595.1. Classification (NCBI taxonomy): domain Eukaryota; kingdom Metazoa; phylum Arthropoda; class Insecta; order Trichoptera; family Rhyacophilidae; genus Rhyacophila; species Rhyacophila brunnea. Next base: position 10,883,867 of record NW_028232893.1, on the reverse strand, counting down.
ATGAATAGGTACACACTAATGACAACAACACGATAATTTAAAAATTAAGTACATATTTTTTGAAAACATTTATACACATCAAAAATCATTAGATAAAAGTTCTTTTTATTTTAAAAAACAGTCCATATTTATTAATATTCGATTAACCATATAAATTATTTTTTTTAAATAATCTAATTATTAATTATTTAGTTTTAGGCTCTGCGATCGGAGTTTACCTTAGTCCATACAATTCGATAGACTGGGCTGGGCTACATGACGTAAAGTCCATATGAAAAAAAAATGAGAATTATTTGAAACATAATCCGACCTTTATTTACGTCAAGACAGATGACGCGCTGTGGTATATTTTTTTAAACTTTTGCAGATTGTTTTGTTATTATCTGTTTAATACATTCCTACACATACGGCATCTCTCGTTGGCAAAATAAATTATTTTATAGAATATATAATCCAGTGATTATATAAATAAGTCAATATGCAATTAAAAAATATTTTTCTTAAGAAGATACCCTTCAAATAATCGCCTAGTATGGAGTCTTCGCCACTGATAAATACCAGAATGACGTATTATAATAATTATCTTAATTATAATCTCGAAATGTATGTAATTACATTGAATGAATCTTTCTTAAAATATATTTATATTCTAGTGAAGTATCTATTGACGTGCGATTTTAATTTATTGAAATAAAGACTAATGACGTCGAATATAAATTATAAATAATATGGAATGTATGTATGTAATAATTGAATTATTATTTTTGAAGTTATACTTCTTTAGGCGCGTTTGGAAATTCAGATCAGAGTGTATTTTTGGCGTGTGACATGTAACAAATAATTTATTTTTTCACACGAAAATAAACGCACTCAATTGGATTCGAACCACCGATTGTTCGGTTATCAGCCGAACGCACTACCATTACGCCACAGTATGATACTCCAATCGTGACGATTATACAGTATAATATTATAGTTTAGAATTGTTCCGTTGCCTAGGGAGCGAATTTTAATTATTGTCGGCCATTTGCAATTCCTTACGCCAACAAACTATTAAACGTCATAGTGGCAGTTGTTACTTTAAAAATAAAACCAACGATGAATAATTATATAATTTAGTAATATAAGTTAAAGTGTATAGAAATAAACCAACGGCGTTCCAATAAGCGGTCTTTTTTCTTGAGTGTGTAATTTAACACGATAATTAAGAGCTAGTCGAAGAATCTAGGTTATCACTTATCACAAATTATGTTTTCGTTTTGTTACGCCAAAGAAGTATAACTTCTAACGCGCGTACATAAGTACACGCACCGATTTTTTTTCATTATTGAGTACGTAGGTATAGGTACACAAGATTGAAGAATTTTGGGTTCGCTTATTTTCAAAAACCTTACAAACATACCTTTCAGAAAAAAAATCCCAGAAAAAAGGCAAAAACGTTATATTTTTTTTTTGCATACATCCTGACGTCATCTACAAATGGTAGTGATAACGTTACATTGGTTTAATTGAAAAGCTTATTGCTTTGAATCAGGATGTTTCATAGACGGATTGATAACTTATTAAGGGGCGAGGGGTGGAGGTAGGCTGTTAAAATTCCACATAAATAGTGCACACTCAACATTGTCAGCCATACTCATCTGTTTTCATTGAACTAAGAAGATAATTTGCAGATGGTGCTGGTTAGTTTTTAAAATTCATTTAAACCCTGTCTAAACCAAACCATAAGAGTTTAGGTGGTACAATTTGAATGTATTTTTTAAATAATATAAGTAGGTATGTTTTCTGATTTGAAATCATTTTTATTTATATCTAATATTGCTATTGCACCCACTCTCGCACATAATATTGTTACGTCGTGAAAAAGCTGCCTAATTTTAGATTCGATATCATATTATTATTTTTACACTATTTCTAAGTATCGACATAAACACTGATAAAAGGTGCATGTAGTTCTGATTAGGTACTAATTAAGGTAAGTACACGATGTCCAAAAAACATGTTAGGTATAGTTTGCACTTGACTGATAAATTCATGATAGTGCATTCTTGGCTTACGACAACCAATTTCGCTAGAGATGAAACAACTAGTTACCTTAATTTTTAATAATCTATATATTATATATACAGGCACTTATAAAAAATAGATATAATATTATATTATATGAAGGGTTGGTGGAAAGAAAGATCATTGTCCACAAAAATCGCAATGATGCCATCTTGTGGAGAAACAGTGAAAACACTGACATCAGAAAAAAAACATTGAAATTCAAAACAAAGATCATTATCACAAACATTTGACAAAGAATATTAATATTTACCTAGAGTGGATTACAGCTAATATTAAATTTACATGTATTTACTTATGGCATAACAGCGATTGGCCAATGCGCCATAATACATGATAAATACAATTATTAACAACCAATATAACAAGAAAGTAGAAAAGAAAGTATGGGCTTATGTAGATATTAAGTGGGAGAGGCACGCCAGCAGAGAACCTAGCGGAAAAATTCGAAGCTTGCAATTTCAAATTTTTTTTGATAATTTACAATTTCAACTGTTTTAATTAATTAATATGTATCTGAAAACATTAAAAAGATTTTTTATTTTATTTTTTAATTCAAAGATAAACTACAATTGATAAAAATGTAATAAAATGTGAATTCGTTGCAGAGGGTCACATCTTAATATTACATTATATTTTATAATCATATTTATTTTAAAAATTTAGTTTATTAAGTTTTCAATTTTTCGTCGTTTAGATTTTTGACTAATTCATGTTTTAATATTTTTTATATTTATTTTAAAAGACATCGATTTTTATATAAATATAAATGTGTATAACTTGAAATCCTTTTTATTATGGAGTATTGAGGTGAGGTTCGGGTTCAGGTGTGGTCGTCTAGAACCAACCTTTGTCTATATATGTGTTTAAATTACTTTCAAATCAGTCTATATTACTGTTTTGCGAATATCGACTTCATTGCAAAGATCGAGTTGCGGTCACTTTGAGTGTATACGTGCGAGGATGCTTGGCGTCCGCCAAGGCCGTAAGTATATAGTCAGGCCGCGGCAGAGAATTGCGAGATTCGATTGTGGTGCTAGTTATTGCTTAACTTCAAATGCAATCCAGTAACCGGTTTGTAGTTAAATGAATAATTAACGTATTACCATTTTTTCAATATGAAACAATCATCATTTTTCGTCAAACAGTTTTACAATATTCCATTTGGAGTATATAAGCAATAATTAGCACTACAGCAAGGCCTGAACAAAAACGATGCATAAGTGCGAGTGAGAAAGTATTCGGCACCCTTATAATCTCTGCGACACGCGCTAGAGTAAGATAAAAGGTTTACAGATTTGGGAGATGGTTTTCTCGGTGTAGCCGCCAAATCTTACCTTATTGCTTAATTATGCGTCGATAACCGTTTTGCTAAAATAGCTATTTTTGTGTTAAATATAAAGTCAGTGGTAAATATTTTTAGTTAATTAAGTAAAGAAGATGGTTCTGTGTGTGTATTAAAATGTGGTAGCCGTACTGATAAGCAAGAAGATGGTATAACGTTTCATAGGTAAGTTGATACATGTTCGTGATAATTTATTTGTATATTATTATGTATTTTAATATCAAGAGACCTAGTGTTTCTTTAAAATAACTTAAATTGCGGATATCTTTACCCAATGGTTGCATTTTGACCGCTTAAAAATACTAAATAACGTAAAAAAAATAGAAAAATATATTTTAATTCTGAACGTCTAGTGCGAGCACTTCGGGCGAGCACTAGCGAAATGGTCTATGGTCTCGAACATTTGGATACGAATGCGTTCGATCGCCCACAAACCAAACGCACGGCACGCAGCTTCATTTAGCAATGCAATGGGTGGCGTCTAGATGTATCTGTGGTCTAAGCACTACAGTGAAATTTACAGTTCCGCGCAGCAGCCTGACTATAGTGTGCTTTGAGCGTTCGCAGTAAACATTATTTTTTTTAGTTATTTTTTAAATGTCGCTTGATTTGTCAATACAATACAATGTACAATCTAAATTAGGTATGTTAATAACCCTTTTGACGAATGTGAGATTATTGATGTGATGTGACAATTATCATAACAACAATCACATAACCGATTGACGTCAATCGAGAAACCTTTCCTGCACAATAAATCTAATTGTAATGATTGTCCAAATCAAATCACAAAATTACTTATGTGCGATTCGGAATAAATAATTATTTCGTTTTAGGATGTGGATAATTTTATTTTTAAAAAAATACGTTTTGTATATAAAATAGAAGGACATTGTCCATCTAACTGGATTTTTCAAATAAAATTGCTTTCATACGTAGGTACCACGTTTGCATGTAATCAGTTACATATAAATTCAATTATTCCATTCATGCCCGCACGTTTATATTTTCTTTTTCGTGTGTCATTTTATATATTATTAATTATTCTGGAGTGGCAAATCCAATAATCAACCAATACCGGCGAAGGGATATTTATTTTAATATTAGGACCCGTGCAATGACATTAATATGGACGAATCATCTGGAAAAGAAAATGACACTCACTTTATTGTCGGGTCTGCCGAATGGCATAATCTGTTCTAACGCTATTACAATAAAGATGATATTGCTATAAATTCCTGATGCTTTTTGTTGGGTCTGCCGAATGGTTCGGTTCGAACGGGTTCGCTCAAATGAACATTGACATTAGAAACACTGCTCTAACGCCATTACAATACAGGTAATATTGCTATAAATTCCCGATGCGTGATATCGCATAATGTAAATTGCGTGACGTCTACCTATAGATGCGAATGCGCGAATTTACTTGCTAGCTACTGTATTGAATGCGTCGTCCATTAATAATGTCATTGGACCCGTGTGAGTTATCTGCGACTGTCAGGTAAGCGACAAGTGACGCAATATGTAATCATCACCGAGGAATAAAAAAAAAGTTATCAGTTGTCATTGTTGAATGTCACCGCCTACTACGCACTACTCATTTAGTTCCCGTCAAAGCTTTTACAATTTCTATTCTATACACAAGGCGGCTATCGACGTAGTTTATCATATGTATGTATTGAGGTGGTTAATGTTACAATAAGTTAACCAGCTAACTGTCTGTTCAACCAGTTAACAGCCCCTCTCTTGGCTGTGTTAGCTTTTAGAGCGAGATAATCAGTTTTGACAGTCTAGGATGTCAGTCAGAAGGTTTTATTTGTCATGATGTCATGTTGTGAACGTCTTGAATTTGAATGAGAAATGTTAATACGTGTTGTAGCCCTATAGTATTACACCTATGTTTGTATTCTTATCAAGTATTAATAATCAGCATAATATACGTCTGCATATGCATTTGATAAGGTATGCTTTAACGACCAACGTTCTCCGCGTAGGTGAAAATGGAGCTTTTATGGTATTTTCAAAGCATGATCCTGGACATTCCTTAAACGTTGTAGATAATATATTTATAAAATTTTGAAGCCTTATTATCCTTTATATTTATTTTAATCATATTTCGCTATAATAATTTCAACATAAATTTTACTAATGGTTTTATAAATGCGTTTAAAAATTAATAAATGTATAATATCTTAACACCACTGCACATGGATGTACTGAAATATGACTATATTAAAAAAAAATAGATCGACAGGTTTAAAAGAATACTATTTTATGTAATAAAAATACTTTATGCAGTCATCAAATGTTTAAAATAAATATAAGGGATAATAAGGCTTCAAAATTATATAAATAGATTATCTACAACGCTCAAGGAATGTCCAGGATCATGCTTTGAAAATACCATACAAGCTCCATTTTGACCTACGCGGCGCAGGTCCCCCCTTAACGTCAATTGTTTCAAGTCTTCTTTCTTATAGTATGTTTTATATAATATACTTTTCTTATCAAACTAAACGTTGAATGTTATTCTTAATATTGATAAAAATTGTTTTATATAGAACAGTGGTTCTCATGCGGACACCAGCGCTTTACAGAATAATATTTTTAAAAAATATTTATAAAATTATGAAATTGGGTGAATATACATAACTTCTCTTAAATTTCTTTCCACGCTCAAATGTCCATAATGTGTTTTTGTGATGAGATCATGTGTAAAATACTCCGTTTCTGAGAATAAAGTCAATTCAAAAAATTGGCAACAATTGCTTTATTGTTATTGTCGATTTTTCCTACTACTGTATACTGTGAAAGATCATGCAGTGTAATGCACTTCATAAAAAAAAACAAATATCGCAACCAGTTGCGAGGTGTAAATTTAGAAGCAACCATGCGGCTCGCATTGGAAGAAAGGAATATTGAGGAATTTTCATTTGCATTATTTTTATATAAAGAGATATGCACTAAAATATTCAAATGTCTTTTATTATATGGAGTTGTCTAAAAATAAATTGATCAATTTTTATGGTAAATAAAATTTAGTTTTATTTTTTTCAATCACAACAAACTTGAAATTTGGTGCGGCCACCAGACGTTTCCATAGAACTGTCAATGTTAATTGTGCGGCGACAGTTAAATTTCACGTGCGAACCACTGAATAGAATCATACTTTTTTTTCAAATCAGTATCAACTCAGTCCTAAAGAAGGAAGCATCGACTGCATTCAATCATTGTATCAAATCAGACTGCTAACGAGTTGGCCATAGCATAATCTATTAAGTATATATATTACATTCTAATAAAGCCAGATTAAATATAAATACTTGAGTGTTTATACGCTGATCCCGCCGTTCCATAACACACGTTGCGACTCCACTTAGCTGTTAACTTTTACTGATAAATCTATAATATAAAATATTAAGGAAAACATTATATCATTTAATTATCTCAGTTACATAATGTTTTAGGAAATACATCCACCTAGTTAAGGCCATACCTCAGTTGAGACACGGTCTAAAAAGATCGTCGCCAGGCGATGCGCGGATTGCGGGTCGCGGGTGCAAATGAGGCATGTCAAACCAAATATAATTTGTCTTATAAATCCAACATGTGTCCATTTAATGTTCTGTTTATTATTTTATTAGTAACAATAATAATAAATATTCATTGACATGTTTTCTTTCTAAAGTAAATGGGTAACGTTTTAAGTCATCTTTACACGATTTAAGAATTATTACGGCCGTCGCCATCACGAAGCAAAATGACGTGTTTCCAGCTCTACATTCTCTCTCCGAATGGGAGCGAGTGCAAAATTTCGTCGCGCCTATGATTGAAAATAATTTGCCGTTTCACTGATGAATCACCTTAAGTACTAATCGAGCATGACTGTCAAAACAATACAATGTCAAGGACGTTTGACAGTTAATTCGCTCAGTTTCACATATTTTTTTTAATCAATTATTGATAAAGCGATGGCAAAAACAGTTAAGTGCAAATTGAATTTGGTTTCTCTATCATATGAGACGAGATAGAGGAATTTGTATGCCTAGGTTCAGGCCCGGTCTTAGGGCGATTGGATCGATTATTGGGCCCATAGTTGAAAGTTGGTTATTAATTGCTATCTAATATTTTTACCACGTTTTTATTAGCTCGTATTCTTGTTTGTCCGGTACATTTTTTTTCTTGTTTGTCCAAGATTTGTATTGGACGATTGAAGATTTTTAAGTGATGATATTAAAAAAAAAAGGTACCTGTGTGAACTACTCGCGGCAAAGATTTTTCATGTTAAAATTTGTGACATAGACCTTTTGTCCACACTGGCTGGTAATATTATTAGGTCGATATTGATTGATTATTCGCGTCGATACCCTTAACTAATAAATACGATTAATTTCGGATGGTGTAATAATTTGCTGATACTGATTGAAAACTGCCAGTAAACAATATTTAATTAAAAACATAATATTAACTAGTTTCCTTTTGGTAATTCGTCAAACAACGACTATTTTCTGACAAAGTTCAAGGCATGCTTGCTTTTTACTCTCTCGAAGCTCGTAGGTCACTTTTGTTGCTAAGACATTTTTGTCAGCGCTCATGAGGGATGATTTCTAATCCTGAGTTTATATGCGTTGGTCAATTACCTACGTGGTCACAGTTATGATCACCCTTAGATCAGAACTGTTTCCTCGTGTCAAGCATATCAGGCACCGTTAGCGATGGATGCGAGACAGTGAATTTTGTTGGAGTTATACTTCTTTTAGGGCGTTTGGTAGAGAGTGAAATTGAGAGCTGCGCGCGCACACCGTTACGAAAGTGGGCGACAGTGTGAAGTTAGCTGCGAATCAGTCAGCTGTATACAAACGCAAGGTTGATAGTAGAATTTTTCCTAGGCAACGAATTTATTATTGTCGGCCATTTGCATTTCCTTACGCAATCAAACGATTAAACGTCAGAGTGACAGTTGTTACTTTAAAAATAAAAACAACGAAAAATAATTATATAATTAAATAATAGTTAAAGTGTATAGAAATAAACCAGTGGCGCACCACTAAGCGGCCCTTTTTCTTGAGTGTGTAATTTAACAAGATAATTAAGAGCTAGTCAAAGAATCTGGTTATCACAAGTTTTGTTTTTGTTTTGTTACGCCAAAGAAGTATAACTTCTAACGCGCGTACATAAGTACACACACCCATTTTGTTTTATTATATAAAATTATTATTATTATGTTTTTTTCCTCTCTCTCTTCTGAGGACAATATTTGCTAGGATGCCGAAATACCTTGCCGAATATAAAGACGTAGGTACCTTCTTCTATCTCAACGATAGTTTAGAGTCGTATAGTTCCTATATACGATAAGTCCACTTTGATAAAATGTTGGCAAACTAAATATTTTCATTTAAAACTATTTCTTCTTATGAAAACCTATGATTGAATTTATATTATGGTGGTGTGTTGTTTTTATACAAATATTCACAATAAAATTAATCATTTTCGTAGCAGTAAAGGAGAAATTGACAAAACAGTGATGGATTTATCGGCATTTGGAACTAACTGTCAAATTTATCGTATTTAGGAACCCAGTAGGTGTGACTTATCTGTCTTTGTTTCTCAACGCTAACGATAAGTGGTTGACAAGTATAGGGTAAATAAAAAACAATTATTATTTCAATAAATACAAAAATAATTTGTTAGAATGATTTCATTCATTGGTGATCTGAGAATTTTCGTCAGTAAAATAAAAATCGTATTTTTTTTAAATTTATTTATTATCATAAAACCTAATACATTAGAACGAATCGAACATAAGTTTTGTCTTCTCTTCATCTAATAGACAAATGATTAGTAAAATAAAATCAAAAAAATATAACATGGTTAGGTAACTTAAAAAGATTTTTTAGGTAAGTGATAGTAGAAAAAGATACACAAATGTAATTACCGTCTTCGCTCCTAAGCAGAGCATATGAACCTCCACAGAGTGAAGGTTATATTAAGAGACCCTTTTTTTCGAGGAATGGTTGTTAGCCATTCGCCCAACCCATTAGGCCCTTGCACTGGATCAAGCATACATTGAAAAAACAACATGTACTTTTACACAATGTACCTATAATGTATAATTTTGACACTTTTTTACTATCAAGAATGTAATCACAATATTTTTTTTTTAAATAAACGTATTCCGAGTAATTTTTAACAGAAAAAAATGTTATAAAAAAATCTTATTAAAAAACCATTATTTGAAACGAGGGAAGTTTACATTCACACAGATTTTATTTTGTGCAGGTAGAACAATTACAAAAAAGTACGGAAATAACTAAAATAAAAACAATTGTTTAATTCGAGAGAAGTTCTCAATCGCCCAGTATTTGCCAACATTTAATGCAAAATAGTCTTATTTTAAATACCTTTCCCGATGATCCACGTTCTTTTTCTATAATTCCTTATTGATGAATCGTTTCCTTTATGTATTTCCTTCCACTTTAGCAACATTCTGGCTAAGATCAAACATTATTTCGTTGTAGTTCTACTAAAAACTTGAGACACTTTTGATAACGCGAACTGCTACAACGGCCATGTTGATTTTAGCAAATGCTCGATGCTAATTGGCTGTCTACAAGGTCGCATGGATTTATCGGCCTTAGGAACCAACCGCACCGTGGATTTATCGCCGATAGGAATTCATCGTGATTTTGAAACTCTCTTTTCATATGAATTTATAGCTTTTAGGAACGAATCAACTGAACCAAATTGTGGAGCGCTGGCGGTAGAAAAAAATGTCATCATTATCTCAATTTTGACCAAAAGTGCACTTATCGTATATAGGAACTATACGACTCGTTTCTTGTTTATTGTTCTTCTTCAAATTTTTAAATCAAACAAGAAACAAATGTGTTTTGTGTTATGCAATGACAGAACGAATTCGTAACATATTCAAATTTGCATAGGTAATAAATTTTAATACTTGCATAGTATTCAAAGAATGTAAAATAACATATTATTTTTTATTGCCATATCTAGTAAATAGATTCCTTACAAAAGAATACCAAGTATTCCAAATGAGTGGAAAATATGGACACTTGCAGTGACATTATGATTTACAATATAGGTAGGTATTTAGTATATTTTAATGTGAATTTTCGCGAATCTCTTTATGTTTACGTCTGCACATTTGTCACGCTTTAAACAATGCATAGATGTTTTAGATTTTCCCCAGGGCTTTCCAATATAACACGTCATATTAAACAGTATTTTGTGTGAGATTTATGTTTCTTCGTTTCCATAAAGTCCACGTATAAATTTACGAATTACAGCGTAATTGTTTCTGCAAGTTTATTTATTTTACATGTGGTGAACATGACAGATTAAAAAATTAAGATGTTCAAACCATAAGATAACAATTATAGTGAAACAACTTAACCTCGAAATTGCGCAAATTGCGACCTATGCTACCGCGCACGACTTTTTGTAAATTTAATTATTGTTACCATTGTCATTATTTCCGACTGCTCGTACATGAAGCCTATTGTATCGTTTTCTCTCGGTGGACGTCGCTCCAACTACGTCACAATGTGTGTCAAAACTATCAAACTTCACGCTTATCAAAAAATACACGGAAGTACACCGAATGAGTAAAGTAGACCCTATTTTTAAAAATATATAAAAGAACGTTCACCTTAATTCAGCGATTTCCAAACTGGGGGGCGCGGACTGTTGCAAAGGGAGGCGCGAAAAGTTTAACACAATAATGTAGCCACAGGGCCCACAGGTTTGCAGTTTTCGAGTGCATAGTTTATAAAACGGCAGCTAGTTATAAACTACATAAAAAACATTCCTATAAAAGTTAGGTTGTTTGCAAACCTGTATGAAAATGTGGAGACTAATTTTATTAAGTACCTATACCTCATTTCTATACTATTGTGCATAGCCTCCACAAGAGGGGGGCTGACAGGGCTCCAGCCTGGGGACCGGCGTTGCGGGTCGACCAGTTAAGTAAGATAAACACACCAAAAATTCGTTTTGTTAGTAAAAAAAATCGCATGTGGCGCTGTTTTGGTTACAGAGTAATAACATTTTATAATATATGTGTCTGTGTGATACAATTTGATGTGATTGTGTGTGATTGATGATATTCACATGTACAATTTTATTTTATAATTATTTGTAATGTATTTCCTGACTAATAAAAATGGCTATATGGAAACAAAAACCTTTGTTCAATTTTGGTTGAATCGAACTTGTCAAGAAAACCAATGCAAGTAGGTACTGCTACCATTCATAACATCATATTTATACCAAACGGAATTTTCTGCATTAGATGCAATGAAATCCATATATCGAGCCCGTTTAGTAGAAAAAATCACTTTAGTGTAAAAATGTATTTTGAAATATAGGGGGGAGGTGCCAAGATTACATTGTTTTAAAAGGGATGTGTAGTAACGTAAAGTTTGAAAACCACTGCCTTAATTCATCCTCATGCAAATATAAGAATATCCGAAGCGATGTGGTTGAATACAGTTGTTGCCCTCCCAATTGGTGTTACCAATTGCAGGTTAGTTCTGTACCTTGTTAGAATACACAACTGATATAAATCTAAACAATGACAATAGTAGCTATGGATATATATGTTACGCCGAATGTACGAAATTGACTATTACATGAAATGGGAAAAATTTTGCCTAAATCATGAAAAATGCAAGCCCGTTGCCTTATTCGTGAATTAGACAAAATATCTGGCGAGTGCGTGAATTCGTCAGTAATTCTTCTGCCTAGTTCATGCATTGGACAAATTAGATAGTAGCGCTACGGTGGTATTTTTTGCAACTAAACTAAATGTGTCAAATGCTCATGCATTGGTCAAAATATACGTATATTATCTATGGTCAAAATAGATGGTCGCGCTCCGGTGGTGTTTTTTGCAACTAATCAAACTAACCAAATGTGTCAAATGTCATTGATTATAATATAAAAATATACCAATCAATAACTACAATGACGTTCATATCCATTTACTATGCGCAAAAAAAATCTAGAACTATAATATGATAACGGAAGAATTTTATTGAAAGGTATTTTCGCGATTTGATTCGTGCTTGGGTATCAATCGTGCAATGGTCGATTGTATGTTTGTGATAGTTTGTTGACACTTGTTAGCTAACCTCAAAATGGACATTCAGTTGAATAATTCAGAATTACAAAACCTAACCTAACCTAACCTAACCTAATAATAATAATATTATACTAGCTGAGCCAGCTGGCTCTCGCCAGTCTGTCTCGCTAGGTCTTGCAGACGGCTTGGCGGTGTTGGATTTTATTATAATTGTGAAGTATGCATAGATGGCGCCATAGTTTTCTCTTCGCGATGGATTTTTTATTCACGTCAGACAGTTTGACATTTCGCTGATAGTAGTAGAATGAGGTTGCGGAATCCTTCATCCAGCAGTGGATTGATCCTAGTTGATGATGATGATGATAATGATATGAGTATGTAGATACATATAATATCACCAATTTTGATAAATACAGCAATTCAAATGACAGAAAGGAATAGAATCAGGCTAGAGAACCCTTCATCCAGCAGTGGATTAAATCAGGTCGATGGTGACGATGACGATATTAATATGTAGATAAATATAATATCACCGATTTTGATAAATACAGCAATTCAAATGACAGAAAGGAATAGAATCAGGCTAGAGAACCCTTCATCCAGCAGTGGATTGATCCTAGTTGATGATGATGATGATGATAACGATGTGAATATGTAGGTAAATATAATTTCACCGATTTTGATAAATACAGCAATTCAAAAGACAGAAAGGAGTAGAATCAGGCTAGGGAGGGCTTTGTCCAGCAGTGGATTGGTTTAGGTCGATGATGATAATGACAATATAAATATGTAGATAAATATAATATCACCGATTTTGATAAATACAGCAATTAAAATGCAGAAAAGTATAGAATCAGGCTAGGGAGGCCTTAATCCAGCAGTGGATTGGTTCAGGTCGATGTTGATAAGGATGATATAAATAGGTATAGTATCACAAATTCGTTTAACTGCTAGTAGTAGAATCAGGTTGTGGAACCCTTCATCCAGCAGTGGATTGATCCTAGTTGATTATGATGATGATAACGATACGAATATTTAGATAATTATAATATCACCGATTTTGATAAACACAGCAATTCAAATGACAGAAAAGAGTAGAATCAGGGTAGGGAGGCCTTTATCCAGCAGTGGATTGGTTCAAGTCGATGATTATGATGACGATATAAATATGAGGATAAATATAATATCACCGATTTTAATAAATACAGGAATTCAAATGACAGAAAGGAATAGAATCAGGCTAGGGAGGCCTTTATCCAGCAGTGGATTGATCCTCGATGATAATGATTTAAATAATATGTATAACACCAATTATTGTTGAATACCTTTTAAATATTTTTGGGTTATATGAGCCAATTCAATTGAATGTTTATAAGTTTCATTGGTTTAAAAAATTATCATTTAACAGCCATAAAAAAAATGTTACGTTATTAAATTTTGACATAATATTCTATGGTTGATCCAGTGTTGAAATGTCTACTTAAATTTCAGTAGATCAACTGATACTTTTTGCCAATATACTGAATTTTTGATTTTTTTTCGAAATTTAAGAAATCTACTGATATTTGTGTTTCTCCATAATTGTAAATTAACTGATGATTCTTTCAATAATAAACTTGAAATGATTTACGCATGACCTTTTTTGATGTTATACACTTCTAAATTGACATAAAAAGCATTGTAACTCTACCCAAGAGCGCCATTTTTTGACACTTGTGAGATTATGTCAATATGCACGCTTTCACCAAACACAATCGTTGAATTTCATACATTTTTGTCAATCAATGGTATTTTGAAGAAAAAATCAAAAAATCTACTGAACTTTGAAAATGTTAGTTGGCAACACTGGTTGATACCTTTTAAATATTTTTGGGTTATAATGAGCTAATTAAATGTATATAAGTTTCATTGGTTCAAAATAAAAATTGATTCAACAGCCTTACAAAAAAAAAAACAAAAGTGACATCATATTTTAAAATTTTCCTTGGTATCGTAAAACGCCGATATGTCGTACGCCCGCGTTTCAATGAAATGATCAGTTTTAATCGGAATTCGTATAAATGTTATTGTTTATTTGAATATTTATAGTTATCTATGGGTGCTTGTTATAAATGTGAGTTATTATATAGTGCTGTGCATTTTTAAATCATTAGGAGACGTAAATAATATCACCAGTCGTTTTTTACATAAACAACAAATAATGACGGATGTTACCTTGTTTTTAAAAGTGATTTTTTTGTGACTGTGTTAAGTTATATAAAATTGTGCTCACTTCAACTTACAGTCACTCGAATGCATCTCATAAGTAAATATGTGGTGAGTCAATTGAAATACCGTATGTTAGTATACATAGCGTAATAAATTTATAGTGTCAAAAGACTTGATTTCCGTCAGAGGTGTAGAAACTTAACATAAACAGAGAACTTAATTTAAAAAAATTTAAATAAATCAGTTCTAATATGTTTATCGATCAATCTTATTATGATTAGTTTGTGAAAATTGATTGTATATATCGGTTAAAACGCATTTTAAATTTAAAGCGGCCATTTTTGTTTAGTCGGTTCGAGTGCTGCAAACATTGTGAAAAAATAAATTCCCATATTGTCAATAATGTGACGTATGTGCCGGAAAGCTTTAGAGAAACATCAATATTATATCGCAAATTATATATATATATTAATTCGGAAAACCCTTCCTTTCATACTCTATATGACCTATTTGAATTTCGAACATTCAATTAGTGTGTTTGGCGTTTGAACCCATCGGACGTGACGAATAAGGCACACAATCGCTCGCAAAAACGGGCAAAGCTGTAGGATAATAATAATGAAAGATTATGTCCAATTATAACTAATAAAACCATCCGTATTAAATTTACTTTTTCTACTGTCATGTTGACAGTTTAAGAATTCCATACCCTGGCGAATTCACGTACTCGGCAGAAAATTTACCTAATTCATGAATAAGGCAACGGGCTTGCATTTTTCATGATTTAGGCAAAATTTTGCCCATTTCATATAATAGTCAATTTCGCACATTCGGCGTAACATATACAAATGTAATGAAAAATAACAAAACCGTGATTAAAATGACAACCTTGTTTATTCTGATAATTCTTAAAATATAATTTAATTGACATATTTACTTACAATTACCTACTGTAATATTGTAAAAATTGCACAATATAAATTAATACTCAGAATAAATTTTAAATACCTAGGTAATTGAAAATTGAATGGTTACTTTGTCAATGGTTTGATTATTGTAAATGCATACACTGCGGTTAAACTGGTTAAAGTATTCCAAACATAATTTTTAATCATTAAATAAATGGCAACACACTCATTTCAAAATCCACCGACCACTGACAATTTTTGCAAACGCTTGCAAGTTATATCTAATATTATTATCTTTTTCGGATGGTGTTTACGTAGATAATCAATATATACATTATTGTTTTATCCGAAACTATATTTACCATTTCTAGCTATGAAACCAACCGATTAAATCTCATTCACGCGTGATATAAGTAAAAGTATGTGAAATGGTGACGTGTTAAATTAATGGTTTTTATATGTTTAGGGAAAACTGTAATCATTCATAATTTACATGTTTCAACTAATAGGTACTTTTTTGTAAAGGTTTTTATATCCAGCACTGATAAGATGTTCAGGTGACAAATTAACATCAGATTTGGCAATAATATAATTAATAGGTATATTACATTATTATATGGTTAGCAAAAACACTTGTTACATTTAATTTCAAACCATGGCCGACCAGGGCCCTATGTTAGAACTTGCGAGTGCCAGCTGCCCGGTCGACATGACGTCATATGACATCATTATGACGTACTACCGGAGTGATAATAGCACTCGAGAATATAACGCTACTCATACAGCGGCGCTATTCATTGTCACCATACACATATAGGTGTTTCATCATAATATTTTCTGCGGTGAACACTGCGTAAGCGGCATGCCTCGAGCGTGACGTCACGATTACGTCATGTCGTCTGGTGCCACACGAGACGATAGTTAGGAAATCGCGGTGCAGATTCATGCCGTGATACTAAATGGCGAATTACGATTGTAATGGAACAACTTAACATTGAAATTGCGCAGATTGTGATTTTTTTTCGATTCGATTTCGATTTTTGTCTACGCACGAATTGCATAGTGTAAATTTAATTTCTGGCACCGTTATTATTGCCGACTGCTCTTACATGAAGCCTATTGCATCGTCTTCTCTCACTCGGCGTCGCTTACGTCATATTTGCTGTGAAACTATCGAACTTCACGCTTATGTGGTATGTTTATATGCTAGCAATGCGGTAACGTATTCGCGATAAATGATTCGATTGCATATTTCGTTAAAATTAACATTGCCATGTATTTCAATATGCAACAATGTTTACCATATTAGGAGAATAATTATATGTAATTCGTGCGCAGTAGAAGATATCGCAATCTGCGCAATTTCAAGGTTGAGCTGTTCCCCTATAAATAGCACTAGTATCTAAGTTTACAGTTTCACGGCCTGATTATAGTGGACATGGCTCCCATATATTGAAGCGCCCTCCCCCCACCTATCGCTAAGGCTAAAGATAGTATAATACTCTACAGTAGCGATTTCAGTGTATTTTTAGCATTTCTTGTATGATTAGTAGTCGGGTTAGGAATGATTAGTTTTCAAGTATTGACAAACAATAATCAAGAATTGCATATTTGTAAATGCAAATGCTCCCCCCTGATCCTGGACCCCCAGAATAGATTCCTGTCAGCCTCACCTTATGGGGGGGAGGTGCATGATAGTGGGCCTTGGTTCAAACAGTTAGGACTAAGTCTGGAGATAAATTTATGATGTAGGTATGTATTAGAATACGTCTTGATGACAACAATTACGTAAGAGCATACTTCAGTGAAACGGCAAATAATTTTCAACTATAGGTGCGAAGAAATTTTGGACTCGCTGGCAATCGGAGAGTGAAAGTCGAGCTGTGAACACGTCAATTTGTTTCGTGATGGCGACGGGGGTATTAATTCTTAAATCGTGTAAAGATGACTAAAAAACGTTACCCATTTACTTGAAAAAGAAAACATGTCAATGAATATATTATTATTGTTACTAATAGAACAATAAACAGAACATTAAATGGACGCATGTTGAATTTTTATGACAAATTATGTTTTGTTCTGCACGCGTCATTTGCACAATCTTCGCGTCGCGTATATAGTCACGATCGTTTTAGACCGTGCCCCAGCTGAAGATTATTTTATATATGCGGAGATTCGGTATCACGAAACATTAAATAATGCATGAAATACTTTGATAATATTTTATTTATCACTAAAATAGGTTGGTACCGACCTACCTGCATTAAGTATCCGATAGTCAGATGATTGATAAATAAATTAAATATCTAGCGTTTTTCAACACATTTATTAAAGCTGTTGGAGGCATCAAAAAACACTAGTAAAAACGCCACAAGCCAGATGCGTTTTTTGCAAGCTAGCTACTTATCGAAAAATGCTTGATCTGGCAAGAAAAAAGCTAAATTGCCAACGCTGGGCCCAATACACTGATTTTGAAAATAGAAAATCGACGCGGTCATTTTACGCATCGTAGTTAAAAATATTTTACCAGGCCTACCAATGTAACTAACTAACCAACTTAAAATGTAAGTTAGTGCACAATGCATCGTTATGACTTTTAATACTGATTAAACGTCGAAGCAACAATGGTCGGTAATGATTATAAATTATTATTTATTATATAGGTATAGTGAAGTTATGCTATTTCTTATTGTCATCCAAAACAAAATTATTATAAAAATAAGCAGATGACACGCGATAAAATTATTTTGAGTGGCAAGCGTGATAGGACATAGCTTATTAACCCAGTGATTTACGAACTGTTTACGAAGGGTGCCCCTTTTTTGTAGCGAATTTTTTTACACGCAGTAGAGTGAATCATTACCACAGTGTCTTGAGTACACCCTACTTTAATTAGAATTATGTTGAGAGCTTTCCATGTTTTAAATAAAACATATTTTATTATCATATTGTCAGTTAACAATTAACTTGCTGGGCGCGGAGCATTTAATTACTATTTAATTACCGTATTTAAATAACATGCTAATTATATCGAATGGCCAATTAATTAGTGTACAACTGGTGTACCGTCCGCTTGGAAAGGATTAATAACATTTATGACTTACATTATTAATAGTATAAGTTGGTGAGTCTCGTAATCATGTTATGGAGTACAGTACTCTCACAGTATTCCGCCACCCCATAAACCAGACATGTGTACAATTAGTGAAAGCAGCGGATTATAGTGCATAGGTACCTACAAAATATGGTAAAAATTAAAACACGTATTTCGTAATATCACTTCCCTCCATATTGGTAAGTGAATAGGAAACTGTCACTTTTATTTTGTTGTCTGGTTTTTCGTCTGGATTCGGGATGTGGAGGTGAAAAAATAACACACCGGAATTGTTTTGGAAACGGCAAGGTATATTTACGTTAATATATTCTAAACGGTTACATTTTTATACAAATTCTTTTCGATTTAATTTTGACGGATAGCGAGGTTAACACTGCTTACGTTGCTGTCAAAAACGCTTCTCTCGCTAAAACCAACGGTCACTTGAGAGCCGTACAAAATGCGGCGTTGCCATTCGTATTTTTCTTTAGCGCTATTCAGACTATGTTTCCGGCAGATATTTAACATTATTTAATTATTTTTGCAATCAGCCGTTACTATTTGTTGGATTTGATACCGATTCGGGCCTCTCCAGATACACAAAGACATCCCCAAATGGGGACCATACGGGGGGGTGTCACAGTAAATATAATTTTTTTAGAAATTTGTACTAGCAAATTATGGTTTTATTTATCATCAAAATCAAGTATGTACTAAATTACACATATAACTAAGTGTATTAACTAAATAATAAACAGTAAATCACTTGACACAACCAGTGAGGCAGATATTTTTGAATGGCTTAGGATTTCTGGCTTTCCCTATGACCAAAAGCTTCATTGTGTGTGTCCCGGTTACATTGGAGCACGGCATAACCCGTATCATGTGTGTTGCTTGTACGCGGTGGACTACTGAATTTGACAATCGAATACCGGCGAATTATAGAGCTTGATTTTGTGCTTTCAACTAGTAAAAATAACGGCGGATTATAGTAGAAGTAGTTGTCGGATAATCGAGCGGCTGATTACCGAGAGTGTACTGTAATTGCAGTTTGAAGTTTGACAAGCCCTCTAAAATCAGACATAATGCTAATTTCTTTGTACTTTATGTGCATGTTCTATTTATCGAATGACCTTGAATTCTTTTTCTGGCGTACATATTTATATTCTGTTGTTATCTCTAAACACCTAAATTATCGACTCACTAACTTTTATTTTCTTTTATTTTGTTAACTGTCAGTTCATGGTGGAACTGCATTGTATTGTTTTAATTTAATAAAACGCATTTTTTTGTAGTTCTTATTCCACTTTTAATCAATAAATTAGGACCGGTTTCGTCCGCCTCAGAGGGACATTTCAACTGAATACTTACTGAATATTCAGTTAAAAATGTACGGACTAACGGACGGGAATAAACGGACGAAACCGGTCCTAATTTATTGATTAAAAGTGGAATAAGTACTACAAAAAAAATGCGTTTTATTAAATTAAAGCAACAATTACCAACTTTTGGCAGCAAACCCACAATATATACATTTTTAGAATGCTGCGAAAACTATGATAATTCAACAAATAAATCATAAAATACAATATTTATGAAACAATGTGCTATATTGTTCGCGTGCGCTGATGTCCGGTGCCATGTTATCCGATTCGCATGTACAGTATGTGCATAGTACCTAACTAATTTTTGGTTGGGCGGCGAGATTTTACGCCACTCAGTTTGATATGCACTGTACTAATTAATGTATGTGGTTATTGTTTGCAATTAAATCTCAATCAAATGATACGTGTTCATAATGCACACCGCGCAGTGCTCCTGTCCGGAACGGTCAAGGTGTAAATTATATTATATCTTATAACAACAGAGGCTATATATATATTATTTATTATATACTGTGATATACCTACTGACACCCATATATATTGAGTCCTAAGACAAACCGGATCCAGCATTTGACGGAATACACATCCTATACAGAGATGGCCGAAGAAATCAAATAATATTTAATTCAATTTATTGTATGTATAAATTAGTTGTAATTGTAACAAAATCAGTCTGCTTAGTCTGCCCAGTTCCGGGAAGGCATGATTGATTTACTCCATTTCCACCCGTCTTTTACGTGCAGCCGCGATTTGTGCACGGCCGCCTTCCACGCGTTATAAACGTGTCAGAATAAAAAGATTTTAGTGCCACGCTTCCTTGTCCCGAAGCGATGCTGCACGGGACTGATGTAGCAACGATGCACCTTGGTGCTTAAAGAAAGAGTTTTAGAAAATAAAAAAAAATCTTGATTTGCTCTGTCGTCATTTATCTTTAATGACATTAAGTATCCACTATAAATACCCGTGTCCTGAAACAGAGAAGTGAGGTGTTGAAAGTGATGAATCTAAGAAGAGCTCGGAAGGCCAAGTATTGGGCCCGTGTGTGGACGGCGTATCCGGAAATTTGTACGTAAACAGTTCACCGCAGGACACTTATTCGTGCGCCGTAGTACGTGAAACATGAGTTCGTGTAACATTTAATCAAATAACGAGTTCTTTGTTGAACATTTCACCGTCGAGTATATTTTTACGTATGCTACAACATGTGGCGAATTTTATGAGATGTCTTTACTAGGTTAGGTTAGGGTTAATCTAATTGGAACAGTACTATTTGCAAACTATCGCCGCATTTTGTAAGATAGGTACAAATGTATTCCACGGTGAATTGTTCAACGAAGAACTCGTCATTTGATAAAATGTTGTACGAACTCATGTTTCACGTACTGCGGCGCACGAATAAGTGTCCCACGATGAACTGCATACGTACAACTTACATGTAACCGTGTGGACAGACTCTGGCTCCGCTCGGTCGGATCCCATTAGAGGGCAGTCCCAGACAGTCTTGCCAACCGTACTATAATTATAGTACAATACTATAATTTTGATTCGTCGAAAAATGTAAAATGCTATAATTTTACGCCAAATATGCCAAAATCCTATAATTTTAAGGGATTCAAGACGAAAAATGTTCCTGTACTATATTTTTATCAGCAATACTATAATTTTTACGCCTTCGTACTATAATCAGCATAGAAAAAGATGGCAACACTGGTCCCAGAGGACGTGTTCAGGTCGCAGGTACTAGGTCGGTCGAACTACCCTACGGTGGAGTCGACGTATTAGCTTATTAGTGTTGATACTTGGATCGTTCCAATTCGGCCTGTTGTCGGGAACGTTTGGACGTTAGCGCTTGCCCAGTATCTGCTCGACTGTCTGAATATTATCAGCGTATTCTGCACTGTATTTTCTTTAATAAACAGGGCGTATAGCATTGCGATCAAAAAAAAATACGCGTTGTTTATGGACCATTGCATGACAGTAATGTTCTAATTTTATTAGATTCAATAAGAACATTAATTTGTTATTGATTGGTAACAAATATCTGGTAATGATGCTGTCATTATTAACACTATTATCAGATATTTTATACTTTATACTTCTCGTACCAAGATTTTATATAAATTTTCCGATATAATTGTATTTTTAATTGTAAAAGACGTTTTATTTTAATATTTACATATAAGTTTACTTTCTCTCCTTCTTTCGAGTTTTATATTGTTTGTTATCAGTAATTACGTCTTTGCACTAAATTGTATTATGTATTATGGCGCATTGATCAATAACCGTAATGCCATAATACTCTTTTCTAACAAATAAAATAAATTTATTTACTTACTGAGCTTCTTCTGTCTTTTCCTTGTATTCCGGTGGTTCTTATTTCGTGTTTTATTTAAAGGTGAATTTCATCTCAATAATATACGGCCATCTATTTCCGATCCAGCAGCTCACGATAAATTATGACACGACCAACTGCATACGCACAAATTTCCGAACACGATATTATAATATGCTTAAATGCTTTAGTTTATGAAAAATATGCATCTGATTCTAATTTTTGAACTTGGGCACGGTTTTAAATGATCGTGACGACGCGACGCGAAGATTGTGCAAATGACGCGTGCAGAACAAAACATAATTTGTCATAAAAGATCAACATGCGTCCATATAATGCTATGTGTATTGTTCTATTAGTAATAATAATAATATATGCATTGACATGTTTTCTTTTTCAAGAAAATGGGTAACGTTTTTTAGTCATATTTACACGATTTAAGAATTTATTTCCCCAACGCCATCACAAAACAAATTGATGTGTTCACAGCTCGACTATCGCTCTCCGATTGGCAGCCAGTCCGAAATTTCGTCGCACCTATAGTTGAAAATTATTTGCCGTTTAATATCGACGATGTTTATGTTGGTATAGTTCTATTGAAAATATCGAAGCTGGAAATTTTCAATAAATAGGTACTTATATACGTTTATGTTTATATATTATAATACGAGTACGTTTCGTTAAAATTCGAAAATATAAAACTATACTCTCGCGAAGGCTACACGCGCAACGGATCTTGCGGCCTGTGTAGATAGATGGCAACAAGTCTAAAACAACTAAAAAAAAATTCATTTCAATGTGTAGAAACTCAAAATCTAAACACCGTATTGGCCGATATTAGTCGCTATGTTAATAAAATTCACAATGGAACAAATAGAAACGAATTGAAACTGAATTCAAAATAATGTAGTGTTGCCATAATAATACATTAAACGTAGGTATGAATATTGTAATCATTCGATTTTTGATTGCCTTCAAATAAATGATATAGAGCAGGGGTTCCCAACCTTTTTGTACTCTAGAGCACATTCTAAAATATCGGTAGGGTGGCGGGCACCACCTATTTTTAATCGACAAACTCCTTCCATAACTTCTCATTTTCCCATAATTTATTTTCTTATATTCATAATTTTAAATAATAAACAAAAATATTTCAAATTTCAAATGCCCATCGGTGGTTATCGCAGACAGCTTGTGCAAAGGCATATTTATTGACTTGGCGTATGTTCTGAATGTATTACAATAATATCCTCACCCCTTGTCTGTCCTTTCATAGGTAATATTTGCGACATATCCTTTTTTACTGTGAAGTTACTAAATACCATTCTCACCATAACTGCTAACTGTGCGGTGTCTGATATATCTGTTGACTCGTCAAATTGTAGCGAGAACCAGTCACATATTTCCAAGGCAGTCTTTAACTGAGTTTGTATGTCTGTTGAAATTGCATGTATTCTTCTTGTGACGGTGTTATTTGACAACTGTAAGTCTTGTATTGCTGAGACAATCTCACGTTTGTTAGAAAATCCATCAAACAAACAATCGGCACCAGTCAAAAATAGTTTTTTAAACAACTCACCATCAATGAAAGGTTTCTTCATTTTTGCGAGCATGTGAGAAATTTTGAAAGAAGCAATGGTGGCCTTTTTAGATTTTTCCACATGTCTAGTGAAAACAGTCTGTTGTGCAGTTAGACTTGATTTTAGTTGACATATTTTTTTCTTTCTTACTTCAGATTTAAGTGGATAATTCACATCAAAAGTGGCATGAATTGTCTGAAAGTGTCGTTCAACATTATGTTTTTTCGGCACTGCAATACTACTACCACACAACCAAACAATATGATTCTTCCCAGTCAGTGTTAAAATTATAGGTTCGTTGTCTTTTACTCGGTCTACTCATTTTAGAACTATATAGAAGGAATATCAAAACTCCTAATTCGTGTTTCGTCAGACGAAAATGTCTTCTAGCTAACTGTCGCGACAATCACAATGACAACAACGCGGTTTCAGGCGGGGAATGCTATTTGCACATCAATCCTTGTACATGCCGAAAACCCGAACTGAGCCGATGATCGCCGAAGCAATCGGGACGGTACGAGCATGTGACTACTGTCACGTGCTTCGGCGTTCATCGGCTCAGTTCGTGGCGTTCGTTCACTTCGGGTTTTCTGCGTGTCAGGCAAGCGTGAAAATTCTGTCTCTGTCGAATAGTGGCGGGCACATAAGAATCGTTCCGCGGGCGCCATGGCGCCCGCGGGCACGGGGTTGGGAACCCCTGATATAGAGCTTTGTTTTGTTGGAAGGTATAGTAAAGCATACAGTGGTGCCCAAGGGAAACTGAACGAACTCAATGATGCCCTAAAACCCGCTGGATAGACGAACTTATAAAGTTCAGTGAATTTACTTGGCAGCGAAGGACTAGGAACCGAGAATAGTAGATAGACCCTGGCAGTGATGACGATGACGTATATACAGCTATTTATTGTGTGTCATTAAACCCCCTTTCCTCTTCCAGTGTGGGTTTAGAAGTCTTCATCAGAAGTTTTCTTTCAAAGCAGCGCTCGAAATGGAAAAATTTACGAACCGGAGCGCTCAACAATTTTCTGAAGATATTAACATAGTTTTACGTGTATTTTATAAAAATAAGTGAAGGTATTAGATTTTTTATTATATGGCCTATCAAGCTCAGATGGTCAAATTATTTTTTCCACGAGACGGAGCAATAATTTTAGCAATTTCACAAACCGGAACGGCGCTCCGGTCCATTTAGAGCTTTGTTTCAAATTAATCTTATATTTCAGCCATCATCAGAAAAATTGTAATAACATAACAGTAATTTATGGCCGTATAGTGCCATGGGTCCCAGGTTCGAATCCTGGGTCTGGAAAATACACATATTGTTTTTCAATTTGTGTTTGGAGTCAGAGTATGGACCTTATAGGTTGAGCAAGTGGCTAACATTCATGTCTTGTAAAAACAAAATTATGTTAATACAAAACCTCCATTCTGTGGAAGCCCATATGATCTTAAGATCGGACATACAATATAATATATTATTTGTCTTGATTTATCTATCTGTCTAATCTGTAACGCACAAGAGAAAATATATATATGTAAATATTTAAGAGAATGCGACACAGGGACAAGTTGTATTAAAATGGATACGGCGAGAGAAAACATAAGCGCATATTGTAAATTTCAAAAATAAATTGACACGCAAAAGGGAATCGTTTATTTTAATCAGGTCGTGAGAGAAAAATAAATGATAGGATAGTTTGACAGATGCTTACAGTGCAGTACTAGCATATCGCCTCATCCAAGAATGTTGATAAGTTGGCATTTTATTTCTAGTTCCTTATATATATAATATTTTTAACTTTATCAATCTGGCAATCGTAAAACGGCACACTTAAGCATTAACAAATTTAATAGTAGTACTTATCAAAACGTTTCATCTATGTTTTAAGTGATATTCAAAGCAAATGAGTCGCGACAAACATGTATAATGCATGCGAATATTGAGAAGTAAACTATTGTAAACTGTTTTGTATTCATAAAGCACTGTGCAACCCAAATCTAACTAAATTACTAATGCCTCCATTGATCCAAAAGATTGGCACGTTAAAATGACTTTTATACTATTATATTGTCTGTAGTATCCGTGTAAAAATTTAAATAAATGACTTCTGGACATATGCGCACATGGCATCAACGGTTACATGTAAATTGTACGTACAACATGTAACCATGGCACAGTTCGCCGTGAAGAGATGATGGTATACTATACGGTCTCCAATTTTATTAGATTCAATATGAACATTAATTCAATTTTCATAGCTGATTTTGGCAAAATTCATGAATTTAAGAATGAAAACCTAACCTAACCTAACAAAACAATCCAGTATATCGGCTATTTTCAAAATTTCTTTGCTGATGGCTTCCTGTAAGCCGACAAGAACCGTGTTTTATTTAGACATGAATTTTATGTCAGTATCTACTATACGACCCAAAGTGGTTGGACGGTCTTTAATATACGGACTTATATTTCCGATACAACATTTCACGGTGAAGAATGATACGGTAAAATGCATACGTACAAGTTTCTGGACACTAGCCTAACCTAACAAAACAATCCAGTATATCGGCTATTTTCAAAATTTCTTTGCTGATGGCTTCCTGTAAGCCGACAAGAACCGTGCTTTATTTAGACATGAATTTTATGTCAGTACTATACGACCCAAAGAGGTTGGACGGTCTTTAATATACGGCCTTATATTTCCGATACAATATTTCACGGTGAAGAGTGATACGGCAAAATGCATACGTATAAGTTTCCGGACACTAGCGCACAGGACATATTATTATGTTATGTTATAATACATGTGCGGACAAAAGCGCACTGCTAAATAACAAAACAACCGTTTGAGGGCGAAAGAGGAAATTTTCGAAAGCGCTTATTGACAAAGACATGAGTTAGAGTGAGACGAAATAAACTTGAACGTGAACGTAGAATACAATTCAGTATTTGATCAGAAAATAATTATGCAGTGAATTCCTTTTGTTTAAAATAAAATAAAATGTAGATATGGGTAAGAGCTACTATTATGGGCCAGCTTCAATTATTGGCCACTTGCAGATAAAATCTAGTTTTTTAAGATATTAAATCAACATTGCCATCTGTTAAGTTATTAAAAAATCTCGTCAATTATTCCTCCGTTGGTAAAACAGATAATTGTTACTTTTAGCATTATAAAACAACCTCAAAACCGCATTTTTATCTGACAGTTTGAGCGAAACCGTGAAATAAGTGCGATTCGTTGTAAATTGTACAAGGACGTGACTTCTGTTAAAAGGTATGTTAAACATTTAATATCATACAAAATGCTAATCCAATTGACAAGTATCTATGTATTTGATTTATGTATACATCATTAGACATATATTTAAGAACAAATAGGTGGGTAGGTATATTATGGTGGTGGCCAATAACTGATTCCAAAATACGTCGATTTTCCTTTATCGGCCGGCCTTGCTAATAATAGAATATGTGACTAATTAGTAAAGTATTACATTTATTTTTATTAGCTAAATAGTGTTTTAACAGTATTATTAATCATCTTTGTTTTTATTATATTTCTCCGACATTCGTAGATAAATGTTGGCCACCTGGCCCATAATTGTAGTTTTGATGGCTGATAATAGAAACTTTTTTCTTGATTGTTCCAGAATAAAAATGCATCAAAATAAACGAATGAAATATAGTCAAGAACTGAAAAATAAAAGAAGCAATATAGTATATGAAAGACCATAGTGAAGAGTCTTCGCGTTCAGTAACAAGAAGATTTGAAATACCAAGAAGCACACTAAAATTCCTTCTGCAAAAATCCTCTACTGAAAAGTTTTGTATGCTGTTCCTACTGTGAGAAAACTTCAATGATTCTCATTTATCCTTAATGCTACGTCAAGATGTTTGTTAACTTCTATTAGGGTGGTATAAGATTTCTTTTGAATTTTTGAAATCAATTTCCAACAAGCTTTGCGTATTTAATTAAATATGCCTATCTCACTGTAACTCAATGTGAATGTGTTCTTTGTATTTTTAAGTAATATGTTACGTATGTCTAATAAAATGACGATAAAGTTGCATTAAGTACTTGATTGAACACTTAATAATGATGTGTGATCATGATGTTAAAATAATGTGATTACAGCAATTTCGGGGTGGCCAATAATTGCATTTTTTGGTGGCCAATAATTGAAAAAAGTGGCCAATAATTGTAGATTTCTGCCTTTTTTTTTTGATTATTTTTTTTATGATGTAAAATATGTTTTTTTAAATTTTCTGATAATTGATTATTATAAACAAATAAACAATTTAACAAATAATATTTTTTTATTTCACCTTCCTAATGATATCTGTCCACAAAAAATTAACAAAGTTGAAAAAATCCTTAAGTGGCCAATAATTGTAGCTCTTCCCCTGTTTTAAAAGTGTATGTGGCAATATTTTAAATGTATATCCCTTTAAATATTATTAGTCACTAGTGTATATAATTATTTTTTTTTGTTTTAATTAATATATTATAATTAACGATTTACAAACATCGTTAGCTAAATATAAACATAAAACATCAGAGATATATTATACTGAACTTTTCTCTCAATAAGTTGATTGTGTCACGGGCTGTATGGCATGTTGCGCCATTTTGTTGAAGCCACATATCGTCGAAATCAAAATCATCTAACTAAATTATGTTTCTGTAGCTTTCTCAGGACTCGAAATGGACCGGAGCGCCGTTCCTGTTCGTGAAATCGGTAAAATTATCGCTCCGTCTCGTGGAAAAAATAATTTGACCGAATGCGCTAGATAGGCCATATAATAGAAAATCTAATACACTTATTTTTTATAAAAAACACATACAATTTGATAACTATGTGAGAATATCTTCAGAAAACTGTCGACCGCTCCGGTTCGTAAATTTTTCCATTTCGAGCGCTGCTTTCTCCATTGACAGTAACTGCATCGTCATTTTCTTTTGCAAAAAAAAATACGATCCAATTACACCTCCTGACCATAAACGACACCAAACTGTTAATTTTTGTGGATCTAAATGTGTTTCAAGAATAGCAATCAGGAATGCCATATCAGTGGATACCAGAAAACTTGGACTGGAATGAGACCATAAAGAAAATGTGCCAAAGTATGTGGATAGATTTTCACCACAAGGCATCCCTAGAAAAGGATAAATTGATTAAGTCTATTCTACCATGCCCACGTGTGGTGCCTTGGTTTGTAGAGTCTCCTTTGAAGAGGAATAAGCTTAAGCTGATACTAAGGCTAAGAACAGGACACAATGGATAAAGATTTGATGTCCTCATGGGAAGAAGTAATTCGCAGCTCTGCGATGAATGTGATGTTTTGGAGGACATTGTACATAATATGACAGTACAATGCCATGAATATGAACGACACAGAGTACAGCTGCGAATTGTGAATATCTTTTAAAATGTCGACGAATTGAAAGGTTCCCTGGCGGTGGGTAAGACGGAAGAGCTTGACAAAATTGTAAAGTTCTTTAACAGAATTGGAGTGAGGGCCTGATCGGCGGACCCTCTACGAGATAAGAAGAGACGATATGACAGCGAGTCGCAGTCAAAGCCTTCGTAAAATCATAAAAAAATAAAATACAAATATTAACTAATAATGAGCTTCATCGCTAAAGATGATTTTTTCATGAAATAATGGGCAGCGTTGTCCCTGATAACTATCTTAGAAATAGAGAGCATCAGTTGTTTATTCTCCCAAGGTGCAGAACCAACCTGCCACTGATATTGCCAATTGGGAGGGCGATAACTATGTCCAACCAAATTGCTTCGGCTGTTGATATATTCCACTTGCAAGAGGGCGAGTTTAAGTGGACGCTATTTTATAAATTCTTAAAATAGGGCCTCCTTAATACTTTGGACGCGGAAGACGCACACGGTGCATAATGACCAGGCGGCCGATCGATGTAATTAACGTGCATTTTAAAGGGGGCAATTAAAATCTCATTATCTATTCAGCAGCGAAAGCGTTAACAAACTCGGCGTACTTCTATAGATGTATAATTGTATTGTCAGTATTGTCACTGCTTTTGTATGTTTATATTATGCATTCTCATTTTTATCGCTTGTATTACTTTTTTCTTCTTCTTTATAATAATGTTTCATGTCATGTTGTTAACGTCTTAAACTTATAATTTTTAATGACCACAATTTGCTAAAAATAAATCAATTGAATTGAATTGAATTGAATTGTTTCGGGTTGCTCTAATTTAAGTCCAATCAGCAAAATTTCGACGCACCAAATATTCATTCGGCTTAAGTTCTTGTGTGAACTGTATTTTATACGTCTTCAAATGCAAATCTTTATGAAGAATATTCAATGTAGTGCCATAAGAAAGTCCAAGTCCATTGTTCTGGATTTTCATCCAAATTTGATTCAGTTATAAAAGCAGTTTTATATGATATTATAATGAAAGTTGTTTATTCCTGAAATAAACTATGCTTACTTTTCGTCTATGAGAATTTATCATTATTTGAAATATCATCCCAATTATCCAGGGTAATTGAGCTTATTCCTACCGTGTATCGTATTCGTCTTAATAGTATAGAAAACATCCGCATATAACCGTACTCTCTCTCTTGTCTTATTTATTACTCTATGGTTAGGTTAGGTGTGTGTGTGTGAAGTAAAGTCGATAAACGAAGGTGTGTTCAGCTGCAGTGGCCATTATATTATTGAAAGTCAATGCACTTAATACAATAAAAAAAAACTATATATATTTCACGGCCAATTAAAACCGGTTAACGTAGGTACCGACTTACCTGCCTATATCGCACCCTCGCAACTAAATCGCCACAAGTCCAAATTTAAGTGTTTTGAGTTAATTACTACGTTTCATTGCCTATCTTTCATAGTATATGTACCGAAAATTTCATATCTCTAAGGCATTCAAGTCAAAACATCATTCAATATCTAAACATATTTAAAAAACACAGTACAAACATCTGGATCATCTGATCCAGATTTCCCTCTGATAAGCGATGGACAAAACATCGAGAGCGTCGACAGCTTCAAGTACCTGGGGGTACACATCACGGGAAATGGCATTTTGCAGAAAGAGCTCGCTATCCGAATGGGAATGGCTGGAGCAACATTCAACTCGATGCGGAATGTCTGGGACTCACGATTGTGCTCGGTCAAAATCAAATGCCGCCTATTCGACGCTTGCATTCTGACGGTGGTGCTTTACGGTAGCGAATCATGGCACCTTACGAAGCCTCAGAGCAACCGTATACTGAGCTTCGAAAACAGATGTTTGCGACGAATACTGGGTGTGCGGTGGTATGACTTTAGGAGCAACGAGGAGATAAGAGAACGCACCAAGCAGCCTCTCATCACGCTGAAAGTGAAGAGGCGATGTTGGACCTGGCTCGGCCACGTGCTGCGGATGCCAGAAGAGAACTTCAACCTGGCGTGCCTGTTCTTCAAACCGACCGGATTCCGGCGTCCTGGAAGGCCGCTTAATACAATCTACAGAGTGTATACGGTGGAGCTACGGGATGCTGGTTTAACCTGGAACGAAGCAAGAAGACTGGCGAACGACAGGGATTCTTGGAGGCGCCGCGTGGTGTCCA
Source organism: Rhyacophila brunnea (assembly GCF_057557595.1). NCBI lineage: Eukaryota > Metazoa > Arthropoda > Insecta > Trichoptera > Rhyacophilidae > Rhyacophila > Rhyacophila brunnea. The sequence goes on along the minus strand of NW_028232893.1, from coordinate 10,852,243 downwards.
TATGCTCCAGTGTCAGGATATGGCAAAAGAAGAAAGAAAGAGAAGTACAAAAATGCGAAAGGTAAAAACTTCAAAGCTGATTTTCTGTTTTTTGGATTGTGGCAGTTTAGTTGCGAAGGTGCGATATACCTATATAATTTTAATACATATTGTGGCTACATAATACGAGTATCTAAACATAATGTTTGATATCACAAACAAATTTTAATTTATCAATATTAAACAATCTTATATTAATATGTATCTTCTATTGTGTTAACTGTCAATTCATGATGGAACTGCATTGTATTGTTGATTAATTTAATAAAACGCATTTTTTAGTACTTATTCCACTTTTATTATTTAATAAATATGGACCGGTTTCGCCCGCCTCAGAATGATATTTTAAACTATCCCTCTGAGTCATATAAAAAAAATACTTGAGTAAAACACGATCTTCAGAGAAAAAAAAGATGATTTGTTGTACGCAATTAGCCTTGTCACAGGTTAAGTCAAAATCTAAATGTAAATGTTAATAATATAAAAATACCATAGTGTCTTTCTATCTATTGATTTAATAAGATACTTCAATAGATTTGACTACTTTTTCAGGTGTAGAAGTATTTCACCACGTTTTTCTTAGCTCGTATTCTTGTTTGTCCGGTAGTTGTATATCCAGTACAAACCTTGCAATCGATTTTTAAGTAACTTCCCGACTAGCTAGACATTTGAAACCTTTAGAATATATCAGAACACGATGCCAATGCATTATTTTAATACTTTTAGCCATCTTTAAGTAGAATTGAATTCATTTTCAGTTAATTCTGTTTTGTATGAAAAGTTATTTCGGAAGAAATCCGTAATCCAATCCACTATTATTGGTTGCTAAGGGGGTGGTCCTAGCAACTTAATTATTCATATATACGTGCGTTACTATGGAAATCAAAATGACATTTCAGTATTCTATATTTTGTTTGTTTGTTGCAAAATAGTAAAAAAAATGCTTTGTTGACAATTGCCTTATTTGTCCTAAATTATTAATACATAGAATTGTCAAGTTTATTTGATTCAACAGAAAATTTAAAAACGTGGTAAGTATATAAAAAGTTATTTTTATCTTGTAATTATTTTTATTTAAATGTACTTTTATTACCTGACCCCATATGAGGCCAAATCCCATGAAAGGGTTTAGTACCTACATGCACATTTTCTTATCTAATCAAATTTTAATATGAAATTTTACACCTATTGAAAAAACTTTTTTTTTTAATTCGTTTGTTCCGTAAATTCCGAAGGCAAAGTGAAAAAAAAAACACCTGATTATTTGTTGTATAATTTCAAATATGTATTGGCACGATTGTGGTAATTATAACAACGTTATACGTTATTCAAAATATTAATTTTATCTGTTACACGCCATTATAGATAAGAAAATGCAACGTAAAACAAAGCGTTCAAAGCCAAATTCCATGGCCTATGTCAGGGTTAGCGAACCTTTTTACGTACGCGTGCCAAACTTTCCCAAATAATATTTTTCGACTGTCTGACGTGCCAAGCGTTATATATAAGAGTTATATTTAAAAAGTTTAAAAATTACGATTGAGTTCTTGGTATTCTATCTTTCACCGTATTTCCAGCCGAAGGCTTTTTTTCATTGGATATTATTTTCTTGTTTTCAAATTTCTCAAACAGATCGTGGAAGCATTTAAATCACTCTTCTTTCACGTTATATTCTCCATCACTAAGCGATTTTCCTTTTTATTATTATTATTATTACAACGTTTTTATTGGCTCGTATTCTTGTTTGTCCGGTGGTTGTTTGTCCAGTACAAATCTTGCAATCGATTTTTAACTAACTCCCCGACTAGCTAGACATTCGAAACTTTTAGAATATATCAAAACACGATGCCAATCCATTCTTTTAATACTTTTAGCCATATTTAAGCAGAATTGTATTCATTTTCAGTTAATTCTATTTTGTATGGAAAGTTATTTCAGAAAAATCCGTAAAAAGTAAATGATTGGTTGCTAAGCGGGTGGTCCTAGCAACTAAATTATTAATATATACGTGCGTTACTATGGAAATCAAAATGAAATGTCAAAATGACATTTCAGTATTCTATATTTGTTTGTTTATTGTTTGTTTTTTATTTACTTCATAACAAGTACAAGTTTGAGCATATTGAGCATAATAATTCAACAGAAAATTTAAAAATGTTGTACAGAAAAAGTTCTTTTTATCTTGTAATTATTTAGAGATTATGTTTGAGGTAAAATAACAAGCTATTTGATTACAAACATATTTGAACGCCGATAATTAATTTAATAAGGTTTGTTGATTGAATATTTTAATTTTTAATTCCCCGATCCTAAGGACCGAGCTATGCAATTGTGTATTTACATCAAACGTAATGATTACTCATGAAACGGATTTGCCTGCAATTTCTTACACAATGCGATTTTTCATTTGTGCATGAATTTCGTCGTATCCGTTTGCGCATCGATTGGTAAACATATATGAAAAACTGAAGAAAATACGCATGGCTATGTCGTCATTATTTTTTAATATTATATTATATCAGTACTTAACTACTTATATATTTATTTGTAAAACTTAAAATAATAAAAACAAACAATATTTTAAATATATATAAAATAGTAATTTATTCTTTCTTCAAAATGAAGCATTCGAGTGCCATGCAAAATCATTTCGCGTGCCATAGGTTCGCCATCCCTGGCCTATGTAATATGTCAGAGATTCCGAACCTGCGTGCCGCGAACGAGTGGCAAATGTGCTGTACAGCACATAAATTTACGTATAATGCAATCGTCTACTCAACGTCGCATGATTCGTTGGTTAGTTTTTTTAAAATCAGTTAAGCCCTGCCCAAACTAAACCAGAATAGTTTTGGTATACTTTGGGCGATACGACAAAATTGTGCAGACTTTTTCATTCATCTTCTTTTCGTTGGATTAAGAATACATATTACATATTATATTTTGGTTATTTTTTTTTAAATTCATTAAGCCCTGCCAAAACCAAATTATAATAGATAAAAACATTATTCTATCTATAAAATATCCAAAGTTACGTATGATTTAATTGCATAGTTTTAGATATTTTATAGATAGACGAGTATTTTTTTACTATTATATACCATGGCTTGGTTTCGCAGGATTTAATTGAATATAAAAAAAATTGGCAACACCGTCTGTAAATAGTTTTACTTAAATGAAAACAAATACGTGTGACTAACTAAATTTAATCTGCACTGGCGGTTCTTAACAGCCTACCTCCACCCTTCGCCACCGGTATTTAGGTATATAATAAATATTAAACACGATTTCAAAAATGTTCACGAAACAGCCGCTTTGAGAAAATATTTAATAATTACAAGATAAAAATTACTTTTTGTTTACAACGTTTTTAAATTTTCTGTTGAATTTCTCAATATGCTCAAACTTGTACTTGATATGAAGTAAATAAAAAACAAACAAATATAGAATACTGAAATGCCATTTTGATTTCCATAGTAACGCACGTATATATTAATAATTTAGTTGCTATGACCACCCACTTAGCAACCGATAATAGTGGATTGGATTACGGATTTCTTTCGAAATAACTTTTCATACAAAACAGAATTAACTGAAAATGAATTCAATTCTACTTAAAGATGGCTAAAAGTATTAAAATAATGCATTGGCATCGTGTTCTGATATATTCTAAAGATTCCAAATGTCTAGCTAGTCGGGAAGTTAGTTAAAAATCGATTGTAAGATTTGTACCGGATAAACAACCACCGGACAAATAAGAATACGAGCAAATAAAAACGTTGTAAAAATCCGTAAAATGCCATTGGTTATATTATTATAAAAATAAAATGTGTATGTTGAAGAATTTGCGGGCGGGAAGAATAAATTTAATTATAGTCTCTATATCCGTACGAATTATTCTCAACAAAAGTTCTCAGTAATACTAAAAATTGCACCTATAGATAATTTGTAAGACTTAATCATCCAAATAAAAATATTTTTTTCAATGAAGCAATTCCTATTATTTTTCATGTGTAAATTTAATACTCTTTTGTACCGTAAACTTGAACCTGCACGTGTCGAAGAAATACAATAGAATATGTAAATATTTTTAAGAATTCATTATTTTTTTATGAATGTAATAAATACGTAACTATCATAATAATTTGAGGACTTGAGTGGAGTAATCGCATAACTTATTTAAATAATTTTTTTTTTTGTTTTTACTGTTTTTTAAACTTTCAAAAATTAAAACAATACACATACATAGTTCCACAAATCTCGCATAGTCTTGAGGACACTGGATCAATCTCCAGTTTGAAAGGAAACGGGAGATAAGTTTAAAACACCGTATACATAGAAGACCGTATAGTGTTGAAATCAAATTTATGCCCGAATAAAAAATAAATAAAAATACATATTTAAAACTACCGGAATACAAAAGAAAGATAGAAGATAATAGATAGGTAATTAAATTATAAATAAAATGATCGTAAATATTTAGTTATATACAATTTTGGAGGGGTTCGTAAGTATCAAGTCGTACCTGATAATAATCAGATATTTGATACCAATCAATATCAAATTAATATTTTTATTAGAATAAAATTGGACCTGTCTGTAACTCTCCACGAATAACGCGTGATTTTTTTCTCAATGCTATATGACCATATCTTTCATGAAAACGGGTCGTTGTAGTGTTGAAATAAGTAGAAAAAATACAGTTTGGTGATAGTTAACAATTGTATGAATCTCGATTCAGTCACTTTTATTATTTATTTAATTTATTTAAAACATATGATTGTTTTAAATGCGTCACAATGTCCAATGTGTTAAGTATGTCTTAAATCTTACACGAAAGAAACACTTTAAACCTTATTCTACTTTCCCTAGAATATTTTTCAAATTAAGATACAAAAACCAATAAAATTTCATGATTTGATTGACGGGGAAAATACATATTTATATACTACTCGTACATATGTTAATTTATTATGCTATTATAAACATATTATATAAAAATCAAAAAGTATGTATTTTCTAAAAACTGTGTTTTTGCAATTAAATGGTTATTCCACCCATGTCTTCAATTTATTATGAATGGCTCATCATAAAAACAGCTGATGAAACAAAAATTACCTGTGGAAAAAACTACGATATTTACTTGTTAAATGCAGAATTAATAAATCTTTACGTAATTCGACGTGGTATCGAACAGTTGGTAGTCGAACGAGAATATTATTTGTTTATGACCTTTAATATTATATGCTACCAATTTAGATACCAATAATTTAGATAGATTTAGATTTCGAACAATAACTTCTTGTCCACTGTTAAAATTGTGAACTAACAAGCCCCTCCTGTGCAGTAAATCGCACTTCCGTTTTCAAATGAGGAACGCCCACAAATTTATTATTTCATTTTACGCTTACGTGGTGTACGGATTTATCAATTTACGTAATTTAATGCTTTTTATAGTAAAAATATGCCTAAAACGATCAGGAGTGATGTTAGAATTATTATCAGTAAAATGTTGGTTTATTGCGAAGAAGAAAAGGAGTCGCATCTAAAAAGAGAGCCGATACATTGCCGCCATGTCCATGCCATTGTACGTCACTGAGAAGTCTTCTATATGCGACTACAGCGACTTCCTAGATCTTGTTGTCAAAGAGTAATCGACCCCAGTGATCGAATGAAAATGTCACGTGATCCAATGTATAAATAATGCCGTACGTTCGTTCGTGTTGTATAAATACATTTTTTTTTCAGAAATAGATGGTTTTTCCCATATACAGTGTAAGAGGAAGAAACAGTATTAATTATGTCATCAGTAGGTGCCCATTACACTTGGATAGATTCAATTTTGATAAAATCTGTAAGAATATAATATTCTATAGGTATTATAAAATATATATTATTTCTTGGAATGACTGATTAATTATACGAAAACATTTGTACGTCTGCTATGCGATCGAAAACATTTGTACCCATTACATGTGGCAGAAGAACAATGAGATCGAATAGGACTATCATCGAATAGCATCCAGCCGAGTGGTAATTTATATGAATTTATAAAAACATGTGCCATTTATTTGAGATACTGTTATGGAACGGGCGGTATCATTTTCATATAAAACTTTATATATTTAAACTGATTTTATTAGAAGCTAATTAATAAAATATATATAGTAGATTTCATTTTAGACAAAAACTTGTTACAGCCGATGCGTCTTTGAAAGTCTCTGGAAAGCCTCAATTAAACGGGACTCAACTCAGTGGTGTCGGCAAGCTCGGTATATATGTTCAAAATGCTTGGGTGATCAGGTACAACGAAATAATTAGTTTAATAATTCTGTGGAGTTGTGCATTATCAAAATCAAGCAGATAAAATGAGGTTTTTACGCCGAATGACCAACATGCAGTATACTAGAAGTAATAAATTGAATACGTATATATATATATTTATTTTATACACTTAAGTTTTATAAGTATTTATTTAATACATAGATACGACAAAAATGAATGTTTTATTTTTCCACTGGCCTGTCTATTTTGTCACTGTTCTGTTTCTTCATGTTCTGTTTTGTCCGGTTACGGTGATCTTTTATTTTTCACCGTCCACGTAATACGGCAACGATCTCCGCGTTTTTTTTTTGTTTTGGTTTAGTACCAAATTAATAATATTATATGGATAAATAAAAAATGTTGTCAACCAAGTTGTATCGGTAGACAATAATGACGTCTGTCTTTTGTACTCGAATTGTATTTTAATGTGAGCATTTAGACTCAAAGTTAAGAAGATTGATACTTCAATTTTATTGTACCTACAGTAGACGCAGCAGTTAATAACTTTTAAAATCAGTCGCAAAGGTCGGATGGATAATCGTGTACATACATCTAAATGAATTGTCGTCATTTCGGATGATCATCTTTGATTAATTGTCGCAACCAAGAATGGATATTTAAATGTTTACATAAAAATACGTGATAATTTATTTCCGTGATTGTTAAAATTATGCCATCATATGAGCATGACTATTTAATGTAGATTCTTTGTGTTTATATATTTTAGGCCCTGCTTGTGTCAATCAAGTTCTGAAAAAAACCGGCATATGTTTGCGACATTGAAGTTAATGGCCCCATTAAACAGTTTTGCCAACTGTCATTAACAAAACTATAGGTACCAGCCAGGCTATTCTAACATATAACTTTATCTATTCAGGTAGTTAATTATCACAAGAAATTAACCGTCAAAAGTGCTATCTTCCAAGTGCTCAGCCGTAGTGGTTTGGCGGGCGCGGCGCGGGGGCGTCTTGCGAAACTTAAACGTATAACCGTGTGTGAAATGTTCGTAAACAGTGTCTTTTTTGGGGCATAATACACACGGTTATACGTTTGAGTTTCGCAAGACGCGGCCGCGCCCGCCAAACCATTACGGCCGAGCACTAACACCCGCTCTCTTGGTCGTGTTAACTTTTAGAGCGAGATAGTGTACGTCAATTACAAATTGAGATGCACATAATAGATACCATTATAAGATTTTTGGCATCGCAGCAACATCTCTGTGTCCAGCTGACATGACCACAGAAGACATATCTAATAAAATTTTAGGTTATGTTCAATTCCTGTTTCACGTGTTATAGAAAATTTCGGGGTTTGGGTGGAAAAGCCACATATATTATACTTCTGCGCGAGCATACCCGAATTTGACCGAGCTTCGCAAATAAGAGACATATTTCACACGACAGGCGTACCAACTTAAATTTTCGCCGTGATACGAATTACCAATTAATTATTGTAGATAACTGCCTTGTGTATTGAACCAAAATGACGAAATCGTGTTACCGTGTCAACTATTAAGAATAGCTTTGTAAGAGTAAGTAAGTAAGCTAGAGTGCAGAAAAAATGCTAGATTCTCTCAAAATTCAAAAAAGTTTCTGCAAACTAGCATTTCAAAAAAAATATGTCATAATTGTTAAGGCTGTACGGTACGGTAGTAAGGTTGTACTTCAGCTGAGGCACGGTCTAAAATGATCGTGACTACGCAACGCACAGATTGTGCACACGACGCGTGACGAACAAAACATAATATGTCATAAAAATTCAACATGCGTCCTTTTAACACAATGCTTACGGGCCTTTTTAATTAATTTTGTAATTAACGTGTTAATTTGCATTTGAAAAGTAATTAGCAAAAACACAATTTTGTACGGCGCGTAAGCTATGGGTTAATTTTAAATGTTTATTGTTATTTAAGTAATAGTACTAATATATTCATTGACATGTTTTATTTTTCGAGTAAATACGTAACATTTTTAGTCATCTTTACACGATTTAAGAATTAATTCCGCCGACGCCATCACAAAACAAATTGACGTGCGAACAGGTCGACTATCGCTCTCCGACTGGCAACGCGTGCAAAATTACGTCCCACCGATTGCTGAAAATTATTTGCCGTTTCACTGAAGTATGCTCTTAATAATTATTTTTACAATTACAAAAATCGGACAACAATATCGTTTTTTACAGTTATTAAAATTAATGTAGGTCATTTGCATGTAGCAATTATTTTAGTCATAAGTCATAAGATATACGGTACATATACCCTATAACAGATCAGCATGTAGATTTTCAAGCAAATCTGGTTATAATAGTGTGGTGTCAAAAAACACTAGATTTAACGCCGTAATAATTGAATACGTGTATTAAATAACGCTCTAAGTACCAAAAAGTAGTATTGCTTGTAGTTACAAAATACCGAGTCGTTGCAGTAAAATTTCATGAAGCAGACCTTTTGAAAAATGTAGTTTTACAGTGTGAAGCAATCACGGCAGCTTCTATAATTTTAGGTATTAAGAACTCGCAAGTGTCAACACACCATCGTCAGCTATTTTATATTGAATGCCGTTTACCACGAATGGCACACGCCAACGGACTTACAACGTCTACATGTTTAATTATGTTGCTGTATTTTTTTGACTTGCTTGAGGCACTTAGACTATAGTTGAAGTTATTGGCGTTGGCATGTAGAACATTTTTCTATAAAAATGTCAGTTTTTATGTTTTTGGTACTTAGCGCCTTAATTAATACACGTATTCAATGTCAGATGCGCATTTTCAAAGCATATGCTTATTCAAAAATACTTTGCTAGGTATCATTGAAGTTATCACCATCGGTTTAAGGTTTAAGGGATATTTTATTTTGAATATTACAACCTTTGCGAGTAGATTCCCTGACTGGATAAAAATTTTGCCTGCGGCGCTAACATCGTTTATATATTTAAGGAGAAGTATATCAGAATTTTGAAGTGTTTCATGTATGGATCCGTTTAAGATATCTTTGCAGAAATAATAAAATGCAGAAGGTAATGAAATTATGTACATACAATTTGAGGTTACCTGCAGATAGTAGGGTGCGGCAATTCGAGCCCGTTTATAGGCACCACTTTACTTTAGTATATCACTGCGTACTAATGTACAGACATATTTTGTAATTTACCCCTCTGGATTATAATGTTTAAAAAAAATCTAAAGGGTTCCTCCAAACAAAGATTGGGAATTACTGCTTTAAAGGTATCTGTAAAACACTGTTTATGGCATTCGAAACTAATCAGCAACAAACTGGGAATAGTACTTTTCATCTATTATAACTTAAAATATTATGTTAGTAATATATTACATTTATATTATATTGCTTTTTTTATTACACTGTGTATAATCTATATTATAATATTATGCATTGCTAGATTAATAACCGTGTTGAGGAGTACGAATACAATAATTAGTCACATTGATATATTTCCAACGTTTTCGTTACACGTTTATACGGTTATACGTTTGAGCTGCGCGTGCCGCTCCGCGCCGACTTCGCAAACGTATAGAGTTGGGTTACGGGAATTTCCCAACGGGAATTCTCGAGAAATTTTCGGGATTCTCCATCCCGAATCTCGAGAATGGAAATTTTTAACATTTCGGGAAATCCCGGATCTCGAGAATCTTTTCTCGGGATTCGGGATTTTTTTATTATCAAATATTAATTGAAAAAACAATTTTCTATATGGAAAAAGTGGACAGAAAACACAAAATTCAAGGACTAATCGGGGCATTTAACACAATTAAGCCAACGTCGAATCAAAATGTGCGCAATTTTTGCAACATCAGGAAATTTTGTGTCTCAAAAGCGTACGCGTTTGTCAGACGCAGCGATTGACAGTCTGTGTTTTTTGAAATTCAATTTTAATAAGTAATGTTTTATTTATAGTACGAGTATATATTATATCTATTTTGTTTGTCTTACATAAATAAAAAAAAAATCATATTTTTTTGAAATTTCCCGATTTCTCGAGAACTCTCGAGAATTCTTTTCTGGAAATCCCGAATCTCGAGAATTCAAAATTTCATCATTTCGGGAAATCCCGAATGTCGAGATTGAGATTTTCTCGGGAAATACCCAACTCTACCCACGTAAAACACCCCGTTAATGTAATATGAGAGATGGAGATAAATATAATAACAAAAAAAATCAAACAATATTGTGTCAATATTTCTTATTTTATTTTAATTTATTTGTATTTTAACATAACACATTACAGATTTGATACATTCGACTTATTGTGGTCGCTATACTATTTCACACAAGTCACTGTTTGTCTCGTTGTTACTTTAAGTTTATACGAATGGACAAGTAAATAAATTTGCCGACTGTCAATGTAAAGGTTTAATAAGCGTTTAGTATCGCACTGGTAAAGCGTCGCCTTAAAACACATCATAATTTCTATTTCTCTTGTCGTTACGCGACCGCTACAAATGAGCACATCGGTTCAAAATACAGCGAATTAAACTAATTGGTCGAGATAACAGTAACTTCCTGATATGATAATCGTAACTGCAATTTCTGTCAATTGCCGTCAACGTAACGAGGAAGCTTAGTTGCATTTCAATTAGCGCATCACTCATAGGTATACACAGGTGCGTTTCTTTGACAGTAAAATTTAAGTCTGAGCAGTGTTACCAACATCATTCACAAAAAATATACCAGATAATAATCTAGACAGAAAAAAAAATCGTACGCGTGTTAGAAGTTATACTTCTTTGGCGTAACAAAACAAAAACTTGCGATAAACTAGATTCTTTGACTACCTTTTAATTATCTTATTAAATTACACACTCAAGAAAAATGACCGCTTATTGGAACGCCGCTGGTTTATTTCTATACGCTTTAACTTATATTACTAAATTATATAATGGTTTCTCGTTGTTTTTATTTTTAAAGTACCAACTGTCAATCTGACGTTTAATCGTTTGTTTACGTAAGGAATTGCAAATGGCCGACAATAATAAATTCGCTGCTTAGGCAACGGAACAATTCTAAACTATAATGTTATACTGTATAATCGTCACGATTGCAGTACCATACCGTGGCGTAAAGGTAGTGCGTTCGGCTGATAGCCGAACAATCGGTGGTTCAAATTCAATCGAGTGCGTTTTTTTCGTGTGAAAAAATAAATTATGTGTTACATGTCACACGCCAAAAATACTCTCTGATCTGATTTCCCAAACGCGCCAAAATAAGTATAACTTCAAAAATGCTAGATGTTCCAAAAATTCAAACAATATCTATTTTCTTCTTTTTATCATGTCCGCTCCCAGGGATTTCATAAATAATGGTAACTGAAATATCTAACGGGTAAGGAGTAGCAGGTAACCGATCTCGAGTAAGGAAGAATCCGGGAGTAACCTAAACACGTGTCAAGAATACGTCATACGTCGAGTACTGACAAGTGCTTTTGGTTTATTTTTCATTTTCTTAGGACAATCACACATTCAAAACCCTGCATCAAAATGTAGCGTATTGAATATGGCCTATCGGAATTCTATTTATTACACATTGAAAAATAACATGTGAATTTTTACCTTGACTCCGGGACCCACGACGTTATAGGCCGTCACGTTATCCGCTCGGACATCGTGGAGATGTGACTAGCCATATGCCATAATTATTATAATTATTTTAACAATTAATAATAATGTAAGTCATATTAAAAATTAATGAGGCTAAGAACAGGACACACAATGGGTAAAAGATTTGATGTCCTCATGGGAAGAAGCGGTTCGCAGCTCTGCGATGAATGTGATGTTTTGGAGGACATTGTACATATAGCAGTACAATGCCCTAAATATGAACGACACAGAGTACAGCTGCGAATTGCGGATATCTTTGAATGTCGACGAATTGAAAGGTGCTCTGGCGGTGGGTAAGACGGTAGAGCTTGGCAAAATTGTAAAGTTCTCAGAATTGGAGTGAGGACCTGATCGGCGGATCCCCTTCTAGATGACAAGAGCATTTCGCCGTCGCAGTCGCAGTCAAAGTCGTCGGTAAAATCATAAAAATACAGAATTAATAAGTATTTGTTTTCATTAAACTAAGACAAAAGATTGAAGATAGTGCCGGTTAGTTTTTAAAATTCAATTAAGCCCTGCGCAAATTAAGCCATGATATATAATAGTCAAAAAAATATTTGTCTCTAAATTATGCCATTAAATCATACATCATTTTAGATATTTTATACATAGAATTTTTTAAAGTTTCTTTAGGCCCGTTTGGAAAATCAGATCAGAGTGTATTTTTGACGTGTGACATGTAACACGTAATTTTTTTTTCACACAAAAATAAACGCACTCGATTGGATTCGAACCACCGATTGTTCGGTTATTAGACGAACGCACTGCCTTTACGCCACATGATGATACTGCAATCGTGACGATTATACAATATAATATTGCAGTTTATAATTGTTCCGTTGCCTTGGCAGCGAATTTATTATTGTCGGCCATTTGCAATTCCTAACGTAAACAAACAATTAAACGTCATAATGGTAGTAAGTTGTTACTTTAAAAATAATAACAACGATAAATAATTGTATAATTTAGTAATATGATATTAATACTTTCGACCGAAGGTACTTGATGGAATTTGAATTTAAATTCTAATGGATTCAAGCTCTGTACTATTCCATTTAAGTCGTTTTTTGCGACCCGGGTTTCGCCTTTCGGCATCTTCAGGCGTCGTGTACACTCACCAAAGGCAAACACACACTGACAACGAACACCCTTAACTCTACCTTATATAATAAAACAATACAATAAAGTAGGTAAAAACTCCATTACCTACCTATTTAGTCAGAAATTACAACAAAAAGTACAATAAACAAATTATGAATAGCTGAAGTGTCAGTAAAAAACCCAATTAGTAAAAACCCTATCTTATTAATAACAATACACTGGACAGCATATTATTATAATAAATCGTCAAACCTAATAATAGGTCAAAATTCTTTATAACAATAAAAAAATACTACACTCAAGAAGTGTAAATCGTCAATTCTAAGAAAAATAATTAATCGAGTTAACTAATGAGATGTCTATAATAACACTACTTACAAGGTACCTACTTTCATTTTTATAACATTATTTTTTAACAAAAACAAAATTATACATATAAACTCGCTTAATATAATATAATATATAACTCACCTAATATAATATATATATATATTATACAATTATGCATACCTAAATCCTCATCCCTAGACTCTCATACAAATATATATAATCTCATACAAACATATATAAATTGTGTGTCAATACAATTGACCATAATATAGTCTCATATGTAAAACATCATATTATAGGATATAACAAAGGGCTACTAGGAAAGCTGAGTTGATCGTTCAATATAGGTAAGCTCTGCAACTGTGCTCTATTTATTTCTAATATTTCTTGGTAGAATAATTTATAATCACCCGTATGACTGTGAAGTAGTTTTGCACCCTTTTCAATGTCAAACGTGTGTTTTTCATTTAATAAGTGGTTAGCAAACGTTGAAGTATCCTTCTCCAATCTTTGGGCTGCTAAATGTTCTGAAATTCTAATATTTAGGCTCCTCGTAGTTTTCCCAATGTAAAATTTAGGACAGTTGTTACAGTCTAATTTGTAAATACCGGATTTATTTTTAATCTCTATGGAGTCTTTATTATTTATTAATAATCTACCAACTGTGTTATTACAATAAAATGCCGGTTTGACATTATTTTTGGACAGATGTTTTATAACTTTTTCACTGGTTTTACCTATATAACTTAATCTACACCAATGATTAGCAATGACCGGTATGGTAGGTTCTATACCTTTATATAATAATTTAGATACTAATTTTATTTTCTTTTTTATTAAAAGTTTGTCTATAAGAGACTCCTCATAACCGTTGTTAATAGCAATTTGTTTAATCGTTGAAAGTTCGTTTTGAAAATTTGTTTCACTTAAGGGCACAGTTACAAGTCTATGTATATCTGAATGAAATGCGGCTAGTTTATATGCAGGTGGATGATTCGAGGAACTATGTATAATGCAATCCGAATATGTCGGTTTTGTGTAGGTGAGTTATATATTATATTATATTAAGCGAGTTTATATGTATAATTTTGTTTTTGTTAAAAAATAATGTTATAAAAATGAAAGTAGGTACCTTGTAAGTAGTATTATTATAGACATCTCATTAGTTAACTCGATTAATTATTTTTCTTAGAATTGACGATTTACACCTCTTGAGTGTAGTATTTTTTTATTGTTATAAAGAATTTTGACCTATTATTAGGTTTGACGATTTATTATAATAATATGCTGTCCAGTGTATTGTTATTAATAAGATAGGGTTTTTACTAATTGGGTTTTTTACTGACACTTCATCTATTCATAATTTGTTTATTGTACTTTTTGTTGTAATTTCTGACTAAATAGGTAGGTAATGGAGTTTTTACCTACTTTATTGTATTGTTTTATTATATAAGGTAGAGTTAAGGGTGTTCGTTGTCAGTGTGTGTTTGCCTTTGGTGAGTGTACACGACGCCTGAAGATGCCGAAAGGCGAAACCCGGGTCGCAAAAAACGACTTAAATGGAATAGTACAGAGCTTGAATCCATTAGAATTTAGTAATATGAGTTTAAGTGTATAGAAATAAACCAACGGCGTTCCAATAAACGGTCATTTTTCTTGAGTGTGTAATTTAACAAGATAATTAAGAGCTAGTCAAAGAATCTAGGTTATCACAAGTTTTGTTACGCCAAAGAAGTATAACTTCTAACGCGCGTACATAAGTACACACACCGATTTTTTATCTTATTTACTATTAGTTTTAGGCAGGGTTTAATAGAATTTTAAAAACCACCCGCAATTTCGTTCTTAGTTCAATGAAGACAAATAAGTATAACTTACAATGTGTGCATTATTTTTGTCGGATCTCCACAGCCTACCTCTACTATTGTGGTTTAGTCTAGGCAGGGTTTAATTGAAATTTGTCAATTGACGGTGGTTGTGTAACGAGATTGCTCGCAAAACCAAACTGGGATGGAGTGCATCTGGGCGCCTGAATAGTATCCTCATAAGAGACATCCCATTGTGTATTAAGCGTCAAGTTTCCAACCGAAGTATGCTACCAACGCTCACGTGTGCATGTGAAACATGGACTCTCAATCTAAGAGAAATCCGTGTAGTCCAAATAGTGCAACGTGACATGGAAAGGTGCATGTTGGGCAGAACACGTAAAGATCACAAAATAAACCAATGGATAAGGAAGCAGACAAGAGAGTACGCGATGTGATAGAGTTCGCTAAACAGATGAAATGGCAATGGGCTGGCATGTCACTCGGCGAGTGGACAACTGCTGAACAAATGCCGTCATACACTGGCAGTGACGTCCCATAGGGGTAGGCAGATTGAGCGTCACTTGGGGGCGGCAGTTACTCGAATGGCGGCAAATCGAGGAGAATAATTTGGTATATTATAATATAGAGATAGAGAAGTACCTAAATTTAGTAATAACGAGAATATCATTTAAAAAATCAGCTTACCGGTTGGAAAAAAAATGTATTAATTAACATAAAAGATTTAACAGTACTGTAATTATTTTGTCGGTTTCGCGATGTCTAGTTTACTTCCGTTGCCCTTCGACGTCATTGGTGACCAGAAACGAGGGAGGGATGATTAAAAAAATGGGGCGGCATTTTGCCGCTGCCCAGTGGCGGCATATTGTCTAGGGACGTCACTGTACACTGGTACCTAAAAAGGGACTAAACGTCCACTAAAACCCGCTGGATAGACGAACCTCATAAAGCTTGGTGGATGTACGTGGCAGCAAAGGACTAGGGACTCGGTCCTTGTCCCCCGCATCCCTTTGGCGCCCGCGTTGGGAAACCATGATCTAATTGATTGATCACTTCGATTCTCATTACTATTTACTTCTTAGTTATTACCTACTCATTCCATTTTACTGCAATTACTAAGACGCGCTCGAGAATTACCTGGTAATATATTATTTTTCAGAATTTATTAATAATTGCCCTGTCAAATCACTTTTAATGCAAGTAGCTAATTAAGTTTTAATTATTAATTAAATGATAATCCCACGTGTCTCGGTTTTCAGAAGCGAACATGAAGCACCAATAAAAATAATTATACATGCATGTAAATGTAACCAAGTTATAACATGCCAGTATACTACAATTCGTCGTGAAGAAAACGTGAACATGAATGATTGAAGTAAAATGATATATTCTTATTAATCGTATTTATTATACTTATATATTTTTTTATCAGTGTCGTCCCGTGGGGGTAGGCATATCATGCGTTCCATAGGGGCAGTGATGCCCCTAGGCAGCGCCAAAACGCCGCTCCATTTTTTCATAATATAGTATTTTTTATCATCCTTTCATGACTGTATATGTAATATCTAAAAAATGTGTTGTATGGATACATTACTAATAAAATATATACATACAACTAAAACATACAAAATCAAATTTATGAATATTTCCCTCCCAATAATGGTCACCAAGGACGTCGACATCCAACGGAAGTAAATTAGACATCGCTAAGCCGATAAAAATACAATGCTGTTAAACCTTTTATGTTAATAAAGTAATACATTTTGTTTCCAACTAGTGAGCTGATTTTTTTAATGGAAAGATATTTTCGTTATTACTAAGCTTAGGTAGCTCTATTTCTATATAATATACCAAATAATTCTCCTTAATTTGCCGCCCTTCGAGTAACTGCCGCCCCCAAGCGACGCTCAATCTGCCTACCCCTACGGGACGTCACTTCATAGGGGCGGCATATTATAAACGGCGGCTAATGAAAAGCGAAAAGCAATATTACAACTTTTGAGAGCAGTGGCGGTTTTCCATGAAGCAATCGATGCTTTCATTTCATTATAAAGTACTTAGGTATCTTAGTATCAAAAATAATCGAAGTATAAAAAATCCTGATAACATACCTAACTACTATTTTATTGTAATATATTTTGTAACAACAGTTAATCGCAATGAAAATAAAAAAAATGTGCCTCCAAATCTGTCAGGAACACCAGTGGCGAAGACTCCGTACTAGGCAATTATTCTTAAGAGTGGACTGAACAGCACAAGGTCATTCATAGTTCTTTCAGAGAGTAATCTCAGCGTTGAAAGGACGTCATTTTAATTCAGTCTAACCTCAAAAACCTCTAACCATGGGGGATTTATTTTAAGAAACGCAATAATTATTAATTACAATTCTCGGTCGAATGAATAATCATTATTATTATTATTACCTTCAAACATAACATGTATGCGACGTAACACCTGATGCCGGCCGACGGAATACAGGGCTGTCAAAATAATATCAATCTAATAAATGGTACGTTTTAAAGAGTTACAAATTTTAAGTTAAAAATAGCTTACTGTACAGATGGAATAATTACATACTTCCAAGCGTCAAACGGCATACAACATTCATCTAAAATAATTATGAAAAGACTAGCTGATTATGTTATGTTATTTTTGTATTGTTCTTATATTTTTGCTTATCAAAATATTTCACATATTATCTGATGATGTGTATTTTGGATATATCTTAATATGTATCTTGTCTCATTAAAATTGCTATTAAGTTGATATAACATAGGAAAATCTGTAAATAATTAAAATGTTAATTTCGTTATAGTTTTTAATTAAACCGGTGCAATTACATATTAGATTTAAACACTGTTGTACTGTGTGACTTTTATAATATCAGATAGCCTTACGCGAGATGGGCAAGATAAAAAATAAAACTGTAGGATTTCGGCAGAAGAGTAAACAAAACCCAGCTCATTGGATAACCGAATGGTAAGCAACTGTATATTATATTATATTTTTCCGCCAAATTGCACACAATTAAAAAGAATTTATCATAAAAACAAGTAAAACGTCTTCGACAGCCCTGGGTGATTCGATAAAGTCGGCATTTTTTTTTGTATTGTTCTCTGCGATCCGCTAGCTTTGAATAAAAAATAATCTGTGGGTGACCACGTTAATAATCATTTTTTATAAGCATAAATTATTTCTTGCATTGGCTTTACTTACCAACAAAATACAATAATTATTGTACCTACCAACTAAAAGTAAAGTTGCGTTACTTGTTTGTACAAGTGTCAGACTAAATTTAAACCAATCGGGTAAGTAATAAAAAGTCACGTTATAATAAACTATATTCCACGTTTTTTTTTTAAAATATGCATTAGAATTAAACAATATGTACCTATTTTTTAATAATTATGTAATATGTCTTACACATTCAAAATAAATACTTTTCATTAATAATGTTTTTTGGATAGCACATGAAATAAAAATGTAGGTAGATAATGTGTTTCAAAATTCTTCGTATGTTTAGTTCTCGTACAATTTCAGGTTAAAAAGTTATTAATCTATTTCTAAGTTTCTAAACTACTAAACTTAACTGTAAGTTTAAAAACGTCACAATATCCACCATATTGGTTGCAATACTACCCACCAAACAGCCGATTAACATATTGAAATTAGTAACATTGAAGTATATTAAAAGATAATATTTTTTTGGTCACCCCATACTCTGCTGAAGCCGAAGCGAGTTTGTTTGTTTTAAATTTAATTTATTGACCATTACTTTTGACGCACGTATTGGCGGCGTCTTTTTAATATTACTAGTAGACCAGCTATTTCGGACCACATATAAAAATATCATATTTCCCGTCATCATTACCGTCATCATTACCGTCATCATTACCGTCATCATCATCATTATCATCGTCCCCTTAAGGGGACGCTCTACAGAAATGCCCTTGAGAATTGAAAATATGATTTTTTTACGTGTGGTCCATAATAACTGGTCTACTAGTTAATATAAAAAGGTTGCCGCCAATGTTTGTCTCAATAAACTCCCTCCACGTGAAGCTAGTATGGGGTGACCAAAAAATAGTACTGTCTAATAAATGTTACTAAATTCAATATGTTTATTAGTTGTTTGTTGGGAAGTATTGCAACTGATATGATGGATATGATAACTTTTTTGATTATCTGTTAGCCACGATATAAACTTAATAAATATATTAATAACTTTTTAACCTGAAATTGTCCGAGAACTAAACATACGAAGGATGTTGAAATACATATCTACCTACATTTTTATTTCATGTGCTACCCAAAAAACATTACTAATGAACAGTGTTTATTTGTAATGTGTAGGACCTACGTATTAAAAATAATAGGTATTGTTTAATTCAAATGTATATTTTTTAAAACGTAGAATTTAGTGTCTGCTTATTATAAAAAGAAAGTGACTTTTTATTGCCTGCGCAACTTCACTTTTATAGTAGTTAAACAAGTGGTAGGTAGTACCATTATTGTATGTAAAGCCAATGGGCGAAATAATTTATATCATGAGTGCCTAAAAATAATTATTAACATGCAGTCACTATCACTACACACATTAATTTTTTATTGGCCCATCCGACTGGCGGGCAAATAAAAAATGACGCCAGGGCTGACGCAATTAATTATTTTGTACTTTTAAAATTTTATTTAAAATATATTTTATTTAAGTTTTGTGCATCTAATATCCACTGTGGTTAACGTAGTGGCATGTACCTGTTGTTTCTGGGGTGAACTAATTCAAGAAGTAAACACCCATGATAGAATTTTTCCAGTTTTAGTTGTATTATATTCCAAAACTCATTTCCGATTTTATAAATGGAAATTTCTTGGTGTACATAGTAAACAAACCTACGAATAAAAAAGACAGGAAGGAACATACTGATTCATCGCTTAAAAAAACTGGCAACCAAATTCGCCATTTTGGAAAGCGACGACTTTGCGCAAACAAAATATCGCGTGGTCTGCACGTGTGCGGTAAACTTTGTGTATTTTATGTTTGTGTATCATGCATTGTTGGCCATATTTGCGGCCTTTCTTGATTGCCATGATTTGTACACATGTTCTTCCAGTCTTTTTTATTCGTAGAAAAAAACAGTATGTTCTATTAGTTATATAAAGTTGACCTTGAATCTGTAATAAAATAATACACAAATAAAATATTTTCAAATGGAAAAAAAAAACACATTTTCCAAGCTTTGAGCCGTGCTCACTCATGAATGTCATTCTTCATTTAGGTAAGTTTATAGAAATTTTGATGTTATCTTGCAAATTAAACAGGTATCTGACCTTTTCACTATATTATACATGTACCTACATGCAAATGTAATGTTTTCAAATAATTGATATGGATTATATACCATCGTATTATTTTCTCGAAATCATAAACATACTATAATAGTATGTGAGTATCAACCTATGCTGAATTTGAATTAGGTAATAATAATAATATACCCGTAGATATATCAATAGTATGTTTGCTACGATATCCACCCAAGTTATCAGTATGTACTTACAGGTTTGATTAAAAACTATGATGAAATTAACATTTTAAAAATATTAATCCATATAATATTTTGACAGCCCTGTTTTCTGATCGGCGGACACGTGCAGTTGTTTATCAAATAATAATGTGTAAGACGGCCGACAATACCAATAACAATAATAATGTTTTTTTTTTTTAAATAAAATCTCCGATGATTAGTGATTTTTGCGAAAATATCGATTTAAATTAACGTCCTTACGACGCCGAGGTCCTTTTTACACTAGATTATACTTCAATCTCATTCTCTTGAGCCCCCTCTTAACGGCCCACATGCTCGGCGTAGCACTACCTTATTCTTAGGTCAATAATTATTGTAAAGCAATCATTATTCGTAAGATGTTTATCACACTTGAATGGTCAAAGACATAGCGTATAATAAGTATCTTTAGAATCATCTTCAAATTTGTTAATCTTGCCGATTTTTTGAATAATAAAATGCCTAATTCTTGTCAAATTTGGGATCACAGAGATTATCAATATAATTTTTTATCGTAAATATTTTACTAAAATAAAATTATCTCGTCATAAATTATACTAATGGTTTTATAAATGCGTTTAAAAATTAATAAATGTAAAAAATCTCAACACCACTGCACATTCATGTACCGAAATATGACTATATTCTAAAACATTAGAGCGCGATGTTTAAAAGAATACTATTTTATGTAACAAAAATACTTTCTGCAGTCATCAAATGTATTAAATAAATATAAAGGATAATAAGGCTTCAAAATTATATAAATAGATTATCTGCAACGTTTAAGGAGTGTCCAGGATCATGGTTTGAAAATACAATAAAAACTCAATTTTGACCTACGCCGAGCATGTACCCCCTTAAGAAAAATATTTTTTGTTTGCATATTGATATTGTATTTATATAATCACTTCATTATTTTATATTCTATAAAAATAATTTATTTTGCCAACGAGAGATGTATATGTAGGAATGTATTACACAGATTACAAAACAATCTGCAAAGGTTTTAAAAAATATACCACAGCGCGCCATATTCTGTCTTGACGTAAATAAAGGTCGGATTATGTGTGAAATAATTCTGATTTTTTTTCATATGGACTTTACTTCACGCAACTTTCGCCAGTCTGTCGAATTGTATGAAATAAGGTAAGCTCCTATCGCAGAGCCTAAAACATTCGTGCATAATATTGTTGTCATGACTGCACTTTGTCCAAATAATTAATAAATAGATTAGAATTAATAATTTAAAAAAATAATTTCTATGGCTTTTAATCGAATATTAATAAATATAGATTGTTTTTAAAAATAAAAAGAGATTTTATCTAATGATTTTTGATGGGTATAAATATGTTGAAAAATACGTAATTTTATGTCGTCAGTGAGTTTTTGAAGTTTCATTGAATTAGTGTGTCGCTGTCATTTAGTGTGTAGTAGGGAATCCAATCCCGAGCCAAAATTCTGATCCCGGGATTTCGGGATTACAATTTGACAATCCCGGGATCCCGGGACTGGTCCCGGGATTGGCATTTTTTCCATCGTTAATATAAAAAAAATTTAATTACAAATAACATTGATAAAATCGGTCAAAAATAAATCTAGTATATAATTTATACAATTTAAGACATTTATTGTTAATATTGTATACGTTCAATCTTGGAAATACACAAGTTTAACGGAGTAAATAATATTGTAATTTAAATAATAATGTGAATTTAATAGGAGATTGCTGTTTCTAATAGTAAAGACTTAATGAATGGATTAGCGATATTAAAGCAAATAATCATGGCGTACTTATGGCATTTCCGCTTCATAAATCTAATTAGTCAGACAAATATGAAACTGCCGTAAAACGTATGATATTATGGTGGAATTACTTTGTTAAAAGTGCGAAGCATTGTTTTTATCCAGTCTTTCCATTTTTAATAATTTAAGTGAAAAAATAAAATGAATCGGCAACTTACACATAGATATAAATCAAACTTCATTCAAACTCAGTTTATTTCTTATGTAGTAATTTTTTATTGAAAGTATTTTTTCTGTTACATTTTCGCTGTTATTTTATTTTCCATAAAAATTGATAAAAAAATCAATCCCGAAATCCCGGGATTATGTTTATCAATCCCGGGATTCATAGGTATCGAAAATAGCTCGGGATCCCGGGATTGGAATCCCTAGTGTGTAGGTACCTACCTAATATCGTATTATCTTCTTATTTCTCGTAAGTATACCTGACACGAGTGCTGTTTTTATCAGATCTCCACAGCCTACCTCTTTTCAAAAGTCACCCTTCGCCACTGAGGTACACAGACCTTCACGTATACGTAACCACCACTGTTCCGGAGTAGGTATCGTGGAAATGCTCCAGTTCTCAGTAGATGGTGTGTGGTTTGGTGTATTTGTCTGTTTATTAAGGTAGGTCTGTTATTCACAGCTGTTCTGCGATTCGAGCTAAAATTACGTCATATATCGTATACCCCAGGGAACTCAGAAATAATGGGAACTGAAATACCTAACTGGTGTGGAGTAACAGGCAACCGATCTCTAGTGTGGAAGAATATGGGATAAACTTAAACACGTGTCAAAAATACGACTGTCCTTCGTTCTGACAACTACTCTCGGTTTATTCACTAACGCTTATTCAATATTGGTATATTTGAAGGTTGCAACACACATTATTGCACTCTATAATGTGTGGTTCATTTTCGTAGGACACTCACACATTCAAAACCCTGCGTCAAAGTGTAGTGTATTTGGGTATAGCCTATCGGAATTATATTTATTAATCTGTTTTGTGGTATAGCCTGTTGAAGAAGGTTGGCTGTGGTGAGTAACCAAAAAAAGTCCTAGGCCATTCTTACTTTTTTTCAGTTATCAATAGCCTAAGTATCTACCTCCCGCTTCTACGCCCACGATGGTCGAGCGGTTAACGCGTCGGCTTATAATGCCGTGGGTCCCAGGTTTGAATCCTGAGTCTGACTCTGGGAAGGACACATATTGTTTTTCAATGTGTATTTTGAGTCAGAGTATGGACTTAACATGTTAAGCAAGTGGCTAACATCCATTTCTCGTAATACAAAAATCTGTTAATACAAAATTCCACGCTGTGAAGGCCCATAAATGATCTTCTTAAGATCGGAAATGGTCAAAATCTACATCCAACAGGAACTCTTTGCCACTGCAATGGAGTGTGGGAATTGTGTTATCATGTCCAACTGCATGCTAGTTTGGTTATTTACAGGGAACACAGAAACAATGGGAACTGAAATACCTAACGGGTAAGGAGAAGGCAACCGATCTCGAGTGAGGAAGAATACGGGATAAATTTAAACACTTGTCAAGATTACGTCATACGTCGAATATTGACAACTGCTCTCGGTTTATGCATTGGCGCTCATTTAATATTGGTGTATTACACACACTATTTCACGCAGTGGCGCACCCAGGGGGGGGGCAAGGGGCCCTGGCACCCCCCAAACATGAAAATTATCAGAATGATGTTAAACATTGAAATTGAAAGCCAATAAACTATACCTTTGGGCTTAGACAAATAAAAACACGGCAAAAAAATGATTTGTAATAATTCTCCAGCACCCTTTTTAGAAAAATTTCTTAGATTTTAATTTCTAACACAAAAATTTCGAAACACTAATGTCAGGTTTTTTTAGAAACCCAATCCCTATCAAAAAATTCTCGGTGTCCTCCTGAATTCCGGAGTGGTGTAGGTCATGGCTGGGGAAGGCTGTGGGGGGCCCGGCGTGTCGAGTTGACCAGATAAGTGGGGTAAACACACATTATAAATTAGCTAATTACACTTCATGGCCATAAACATTTTCAATTGCTTATATAATTGTGCAATATATTTTTTGATTATTATGTGTCGATACTCGACAGCTCCATTATTAAAGTAGATGTATTAAAAATCGCCAATAATTCACTGTATAAGTATTATTTGAACTATAACACAATTTGAAAAACGTTAATGTAGTGCAGGGGGGGGCAAACTGCGGCCCGCCGGGTATTTTTTTGCGGCCCGCCATCATTAATTGTACTTCTGATTACGAATAACTTTTTTATAATTTTTTAAGAAATATTGACAATAGATTAAAATTTTAAGAATTTGTTGTTTCGTAAATGTGTTATCTCAGTAGGTACGTCTTCCTTGCGTCTCGTCTCACACTATGTAACCAATATTTTCGACGTTGAACATCGTATCGTGACATATTTAAATACTTTTAACTCCGCGTTGCAAGGAAAAAAAATATATGCCCATGATATGGTAAAAAGTTTGATTGGATTTCAATTAAAACTCAAGTTAATCCTTCGACAAATATCGAATAACAACGTGGACCACTTTCCAACTTTGAAGTTGCTGAATATACCAGAATATAAATTTGAATAATATGGTAAAATTATTAAAGCTCTGAATGACGATTTTTCACAAAGATTTGGTGACTTCCAAAAAATTGAGACAAGTTTATCAATAGTACGCAATCCATTTTCAATAGATATTGATAGTGTACCGCATGGCCCCCACAAGGGGGGAGCTGACAGGGCTCTAGCCTAGGGGCCCGGGCTCAGGGGGGGCCCAGCGTGACGGGTCGACCAGATAAATGAGATAAACACACATCTTAATTTTGCTCTAATAGCAAAAAAAAGTCGCCTGCGGCGCTAGCTTACTTCTAACTTATTACCATTTTAAAACATATAGTTGTTGGGACGTGTTGAGAAATACTGTGTTAAAAAATCGCTAAATTACACTGAATTTTATTTGACCTCGAACACGATTTGAAAAACAATACTGGAGAGCGTCAGACTGCCTTTAACCATAGCGATAGGTAGGGGGGCCGCCCAAGACCCTGGCTTCGGGGCCCGCGTCAAGATGTGGGGGGCATGGTGTACCGACAGAGCTACAACTTAAGATTATTGATCTGCAGTGTGACACTGATTTAAGAGAATTGCATCGTCGTGAAGAAATCTCCAAATTTTACAAAGCCCTTAATTTAGACAAATTCGACCAACTTAAAGAATATGCAAGAAAAATGTTCGTTATTTTTGGATCAACCTATATATGTGAACAAACATTTTCGATCATGAACCTCAATAAAAATTCTTTACGATCAAATATCTCCGATGCCCATTTACAAGCAGTTTTGAGAATATCAACTACAAAATTAATACCTGAATTTAAAAAATGTTAAAAAAAACAGTTTCGTTCTTCTAATTAATTTTTTTGTAATGTTTATTTTTCGTGATAATAAATAGTGTATATCTAAAAATGGTATTTTACTTGCGGCCCGCCACTCATTTTGAATTCTTGAATTTGGCCCTCCATCCAAAAAGTTTGCCCCCCCCCCTCATGTAGTGTTTCACTCTGCCTTTAATCTTAGCGGTAGGTAGAGGGGCCGCCAAATATCCTAGCCTGAGGGCCCGTTTCAGAAGTGAAGAAGAAAAAGAGCCTATGGGACTAATTTACATTCTCCTCCTTGGCCCTCCCCCCAATGTTAAATCCTGGGTGCGCCACTGATTGCACGTCTATAATGAGTGGTTCATTTTCGTAGGACACTCACACATTCAAAATTCTGCGTCAAAATTTACTGTATTGGTATTTATTATATTCTGTTCTGTGGTTATTTATGATTCCATATCGAGTACATACTGGCAAGATTTCCACGTGCATGAGCAGCAGGTGAATTACGTACACGTGCCAATCTTTTGTCTCCCGTTCGACATGATCCGAGTTGATGACAATGAATGAGAGAATTTTAATAATACGAATTATATTATTGCAACGCATCAATAATGCAGCCATAATTCCACATCACGGCCCTTTGCCTTGTCATGCTGTTGATTTCGATTCAAAATGTTTGCGACTACGTAGTATTATGTTAGTACATAATAATTAATTATCAATGAGTACCAGTGGCGCGTGGTGATTTGTAGGAATTAGAGATGGAAAACTGGTCGATTTTGAAGACTAAGTATACTTACTACCAGTATAAAAAATACTTAGTATAGAAACTTGTTCCAAAATACTTACTAGTATTCAGAATACTATATAGAGCGTTTGGCGTGCGTATGCGACAAAAGTTTCATACTCAACTGAAACTAAAACCAACTCCGTGTTAGTATTTGAAATACGTATCGGTTCAGGGAACTCGAGACTGTGTATCGGCTTCAATAGCTCCGCTTGTTGAATAGTCCCATTTATTATAAAATTTTAAACACATTTTAAATTTATGAGTTGTTTTTCTGTTAGGTTACAATATTCTTGTTAACAAAAATGAATAACCGAGATTTTTTTTAAATTTTAAACATGTTTTGAGCGGTCATATGATAAAACTTAGCCTGTGCGTCATCTCACCACTGTGCTGCGACACAAAATTTATGACTTATTATTCATACATTCGAACGCAATAGACTAATAAATTAAAATATACCTATATACAAGTGGTGTCTCGTTCGCGCGTATAATGTCAATAGTGTTGAAAGTCTACCAACTGGCGAGTGCACAGAACAGCGACTCTCGATGATAATAATATCATCACTAGTTTTTTGGAATAAGTTTATTGGGCCACACATATTATTGAGAATGGGTAGTTTCATCCGAAACTTGAGTAGGTACACAAACTGGTGACAGTATTTACGACTCACCTCTAGTAGGAATACATAGTGTTACCATAGTAATAAAATACTATATCGATGTGGTATGGTAATTATTATGAGTGATTGACCAATGCAGACCGGTTTGATCTTATTTGAAATTGGCGCGTTTTTAACAAGATCCGCTTTCGCAAGGAGAAAGCGCATCTACCTGAAAAAAGAGGAGTTGCCATCCGCACTAGAAAATCCAATCCCGAGCCAAAATTCTGATCCCGGGATTGGTATTTTTTCCATTGTTAATATAATTTTTTTATATTTTCAAATAACATTGATAAAATCGGTCAAAAATAAACCCAGATAATTTGTACTATTTAAGACATTTATTGTTAATATTGTATACGTTCAATCTTGGAAATACATAAGTTTAATGGAGTAAATAATATTGTAATTAAATAATATAGTGAAATTAATATGAGAATGCTGTTTCTGATAGTAAAAACTTAATGAATGGGTTAGCGAGATTTAAAATAGTGAAGCAAATCATGGTGTTCTTATGGCCTTTCCGCTTCATAAATCTAATTAGTCAGCAAATATGAAACTGCCGTAAAACGTATGAGATCGTGGTGGAATTACTTTGTTAATAATGCGAAGCATTTTTATTTCCAATATTTCTCATTTTTATTAATTTATGTGAAAAAATAAAATTAATCGGCAACTTACGCATGGGTATAAATCAAACTTCATTCAAACTCAGTTTATTTCTAATGTAGTTATTTGTTATTAAAAGTATTTTTTGTTATATTTTCGTTTTTTATTTTATTTTCCATAAAAATTGTTAAAAAAAATCAATCCCGACAGTTTCGGGATTATGTTTATCAATCCCGGGATTCATAGGTATCGAAAATAGTTCGGGATCCCGGGATTGGAATCCCTAACCCGCACGTGTTAACAAAACGTAGCCGTTCCAAAATGTAACTTCCCAAGACTTCTTGTTTTCAAGCCAGATAGAGCATATCACGATCTCATAATTGTGTTTCTCTGTATTTTATAATAATTTTACATAAAAATCGTATTTGCTTTTATTTAATTCTCAAATTATCATTAATATACTCGTATATATGCACCCAACCTAATTGAAATCTCGCATGATGACTCTTTCTCCTAACAGTGTCTCCTTTGTGATCTTCAAAAATCTGAGCCCAGTCAACTGAGTTACACTGTTTGATTCTTCTTTTTACCGATTCATGAATAATTCAAATTAATTATGTATTTCCATATTGTTAACTTTACAAATTACAAACTCAAGACGTTCACAAAATAACATGACAAACAAAAAAGTAGAAGATATTTATTAGAAAAAATATTTAAAAATATATATATAAACAGTACTAGAAAAACGGTGTACCTACCTAGAGTAAATGTTAATACAAAAAATATTGAGTATACTATAGTATAATATAGAGTATAGTTTTAATTTGTTTACGAAAATGTTTCTTATAATCAATACTTTTCTTAATGGAAGGTCTGTTACACCCACGGTGGCCGCGCGGCTTAAGTGTAGGACTATCACGCCGTGGGTCTCAGGTTCGAATCCTGGGTCTGGCAAGTACACATATTGTTTTTCAATTTGTGTGTGAGTCAGGGTATGGACCTAATAGGTTGAGCAAGTGGCTGACATCCATTTCTCGTAAAAAACAAAATCTGTTAATACAAACCTCTACCCTGTGGAGGTCCATATGATCCTATTAGGATCGGAAATGGTCGGTAAAAAAAACGGAAGTACTCCGAATGAGCTTAGTAAACCTTATTTTAAGAATTCTTAAAAAATAAATAATGCAACAACTAACTAAACTGCTCAAACAAATAGTATAAAATACATTGGATGTATGACATGTGGGTCTATTCTATATACATGGCGGCTATGGACGATAGTTTATCATATGTATGTATTAAGGTTAGTAGTATATTTGTTAGTTAACCGTCTAAACTAAATTAACACAGTCATGAGAGGGGGTGTTAAAACATAGCTCTTTTTGACAGCTTAGACGGTCAACTTATTGTCAAATAACCGCCTCAATACATAAATATGATTAACTACCGTCGATAGCCACCGATAGCCGCCTTGTGTATCGAATAGACCCACTAAATCTAATAAGCATATTGATTGAAAAAACAAAACGTGATTCTGATCTGTGGCTGTCATCGGATTCCTGTAACCCAGATCTCAATTATAATACTTATTATATATTAATATTCATTTTTCACGTACAATCAGTCAGTACCTATATTAAATATAATATGATTTCGTAATGTTATACGATAGCGAATCTGTAATTTCATAACATTACGAATTAAATTTCATAATAATTTCAACATATTATTTCATAATGCGCCATACCATAAATATCGGGTCAGAATCGATTGGACATTCTCACTCGATTACAAGTTTCCGCTAAAGACACATCGCACCGAATTACCGTTATTTTTATTACATTGCATTGATTGTACCCTTGTAGTTGTTTGAAACAGTAAATAAATTCTTGCCTCCTCCAACATCACGAACTACTAGTACCATCTTTCATCTGCAATACCAATCCTCCGCCGAATCAGAATACCACAGATCCAGGAATAAAATCTGCGACCAATGGATCAAACACTAAATTTAGCAACATCTCTACACACCGTTGATATGATATTTATTTATCTTCATTGAGAAATTCCGATCGATGATTATCTACCATTTGTAATAAAAAAGGTCAATACTTTTGTATCATAAATCATAGAAAACAGTATAAAGGAACGGTGTCTGATTGAGTAATTGTTTTCTTATTGATATTTATTTGTAGGTACAAGAATCGGTCACGTTTTTTTAGGTTAAGGTCAGTAGTGTGTAACGTCAAAAAACTACAACGTTTTAGCTAGTTTCTAGCAAACATCTAACCCTAACGAATAAAACGAAACATGTTATACCTAGATAAAATAATATAAAATATATTTAGGTATTATATTTCCTTGAACAGTAAACCATTTTTTTTTAAATTCGTTTAGTTTTCAAATTTCATTATTAAGATATTGCGATCTTGTGCTTGCCATGTTCTCTGACGATAGTATGCTAAAGACTGAAGTAATTATCTAAATATGGTATTTTCTTATTTTTCCAGATCCTCTGATGATACCGCGAGTTGCTGATGAAGGAAAATGAAGACTGCGAATTCCTTAGCCAATTTTTTGGACCCACACTGAATTTAAATCCAGAATTTAATAATAAAGCTTCCAAATTCGAAAATGATGTATTCTGCTTAAGTGACTTAATGCAATGTTTATTGGAGTCACATGTAAAACCAAATCGAGGTATACATGATAATAGCATTGAATCTACACCGTTTCCTGAAGATAATGTTCAATTTACTGCCGAAGAAATAGTGTCAATCGATGTGGATGACTCAGTTAAATATGATAATCATGATTCAAATGATATCAACACTGCCTTATGTTGTAATAATGGAGCAGCTGTATCAAATGTTGCACTATGCATACAAATGAGTTCAAACGATCTATCAACACCTGTTAAGTTTGTGAGTAAATATTTTGTCCAAAGTTTAGAAGAATCAAAATTATTATTGGATAATAAAAACAGTTTTGAAGATAACATAGAAGATACAATGAAATTTAATGAAGATACAAATGTTCGATCTACAACTGATGATGATTTATTTGTAGAAAGGAAGCAGAAAGTAAAAATTGAATCTACGAATGAAAAAATTGGCTTGATTGAAGAAGATGTAAGACAGAATTTAGAAGAAGTAATTGAATACTCTGAAGAATTCGGGAGTAGTCAAGAAGACAGAGAATTTCGAGCGTCGCAACTGGACACAAAAGTCGAATCAATCATTATTGAACCGTTTTTCAATATCTCACCAAGAAAAATGCCAGTTTCGCCTCATGGAATCATTGAAGAAGAATTTAAAAGCAATCCTTGGGTCATGCTAGTGGTGACTATATTCCTTACGAAAACCACAGGAAAGGCAGCCAGGCCTTTAATGGAAGAATTCTTCTCAACATACCCTACTCCTTACGATGTTTTAAACACAGATCCTGTTTTTTTGGAAAGATTTTTTATAAATCTTGGGATGAGAAAAAGAGCTCACATGATATGGAGGATGTCCTACGAGTTTGTCTCCGCAAAATGGAGAAGAGCGAGTGATTTGCACGGCATTGGAAAGTACGGAGAAGATGCTTATAGGATATTTTGTTTAGGACATACAGATATTGAACCGACCGATCGATATCTGAGACTGTATCTTGATTGGTTGAAATCGCATACTGATCATGATGAAGTTTTTGGTAAAGTGGACAGTGAATGTATTATTGTGGACCCAATTCTGAAGTATTATTCTATTACTCTTAGGTGATGTTGCTTTAACACACGGGCTCCCAACCTTCTTCGAGTCGCGACCGTCGCCACATTTAGATAAGAAGACATTTTTGTAAGTGTGAAGGAAACACAAAAAATAAAATTACACGTGAATAATTATACGTTTACGCTTTTATTAATTTTACTATTTGTTTAATAGCAGACTTTCCCCCCAGGAACGACACAAATACAAATTATCTCTGTATATGGAATATTACTTATTCTTCTTAGTCAGGACTTAATGACTGAGGATCGTGGCCCAGATGATTTGGCTGTCGAGCTGTTTTCTCAATTGGTTGGCCTCGCTCCTCTGCTCATTGTACGACAGGCGAGTTCTGTGTCAGTGGCAGACCCTTGGCATTCGAATTGATGCAACCATCTTGAGTTTCCAATATTCTGATCCAGCACGTTCAAAAAACAAGACAGTGCAGACGACACAAACGGACACTAACGGCCTAATAATTATGACCGTTAAGAAATTCGATAACTACTTGTGAATGCAACAGTTCGCAATAACTCGTAACGAACACCCTTAATTATATCTGCACCTCAGGTGTTTATCGTTCGATTCAAAGTGAGGATAGTTTGGGCATGGAGAATGTACCTGGAAAAGTGTGATTTTTCTGCGGTTGAAGCGACGAGAAGCTATAAATATAAGGGGTAAATGTGGAAGTCAATGGCACCTGCTGGATTTTGTTAATCCCGCCCCTCTCACTGCCTTACAAATCAATAAATAATATTATTGATATTTTTTTCAGATAGGACCCTCCTCCCTAAAACTATTTTTCTGTGTGCGCGCCTGAACCCAGATGGTCCAAGATTTTTCTAGGATTTTTCTAATATTATGTATGTCTCTGGAGAATTTCAAAACTATGTAATATCTACTATAAGACTACCCGGTTACATGTAAGTTGTACGTATGCAGTTCATCGTGGGACACTTATTCGTGCGCCGCAGTACGTCGAACATGAGATCTTATAACATGTTATCAAATGACAAGTTCATCGTTGAACATTTCACCGAACTCGTCATTTGGTTAAATGTTACACGAACTCATGTTTCACGTACTGCGGCGCACGAATAAGTGTCCTGCGGTAAACTGTTTACGTACAAATTTCCGGATACGAGACTACCCTCGAAATTAATGCCTTTTTTCTTATTCTAAGGCCAAATTTGTTTTAGGGCGCCGCACTATCGAATGAAATAAATAGACGTTCGTTACAATCTTATACAGAAAGTAAACGAGGAAAATTTTTATCAGTTTCTATCTTCCACTTAGTAGTTTTAATTCATTTTGCTCTTAACATAATGTTTTTTTTTATAGCGGATTGAGAATTATCATGCCTGATGCTAAAAAGATAAAAGATAAAAAGAACTTTTTATATACCACGATTTTAAATTTTCTGTTGAATCATATAAACTTGACAATTCTACGTATTAATAATTTAGGACAAGTAAGGCAATTGTCAACAAATCATTTTTTTGCTATTTTGCAACAAACAAACAAAAATATAGAATACTGAAATGTCATTTTGATTTCCATAGTAACGCACGTATATATTAATAATTTAGTTGCTAGGAATTTTGCTATGAAGGTTTCCATACGGAGTCGAGTCGTGGACCCTAAAGGCAAGAGAACGGAAGGCAATTGATGCCTTTGAGATGTGGCGTTGGTGCCGAATGCTTCGCATTTCTTGGACGGAGCACAGGACGAACCAGTCAATCATTCAGAGACTGAAGATAAAGGAACGGCTCTCGACGATATGTCTGAGAAGAATTCTGCAGTTTTTTGGACATATTGTCAGGCGCGGACCGCACAACCTGGAGAGACTGGTAGTTTTGTGTAGCCTCCAGGGAAGGCGAAGCAGAGGAAGAGCGTCTGCGCGATGGAGCGACCAAGTGAAAGAGCTTACTGGGGGCACCATCTATTCTGCCCTGAGAGAAGCGGAAGATCGAGAAGGATGGAAAGTCTTGGTCGCTCAAAGGATGGCGAAATTTAAATGTGGTCACGATCCTCAGCCATGAGTGCACGACCAAGAAGAGAGTTGCTAGGACCACCCCCTTAGCAACCAATAATAGTGGATTGAAATAACTTTTCATACAGAACAGAATTAACTGTAAATGAATTCAATTCTACTTAAAGATGGCTAAAAATATTAAAAGAATGCATTGGCATCGTGTTCTGATATATTCTAAAACTTTCAATGTCTAGCTAGTCGGGAAGTTAGTTAAAAATCGTTTGCAAGATTTGTACTGGACAAACAACCACCGGACAAACAAGAATACGAGCCAATAAAAGAACTCTCTTCTCGTTGGAACTTGAACATGTGCACGATTAAATCATTATTTACGTGTGCATATTTAAATTCTCACGAAGTATTAAATAATAATATAATAGTTTAAATATAAATAGCAATATTAAATATAGGTATATTTTAACAGTACTTATCTATAATAAATTCACGAAGGTCTAAATATTTTCGTATTTCATTAGATTGCGTGGCGCCGAATCGTCCTCGACCCGAGGCCATGGTAAAGGTAATGTCGTCCTATAATAACCTTTTATAAAAGATAATTTATGCAATATACATTTTATAAAATATTCTTCATAAAAGATATTTGTCAAAGATCTTTGATGGTATAATACCGGTCTTAGACACTGTGTAATTAATTATTCAATAATTATAAATGTTATGAGATTATGACTCTGTAATGGTAATAGCCTTAATTATTCGTAATATAAGTAGGTACATGTCTGCGTCAATGACCCTAGCATAGACTTCACAAACATAGACAATCATTTACGATGTACAATTGGTATTACTAAAGAGTTTTCCTGATTCACACCAAAGTAATATTATGTCGGTACCCGAGGAAAACATAGCGACATTGCCGTTAATTCTGCAAGGCTTGCTGCGGTCACAATAGGATTTTCTCAGGTCATATTTTTCAAAATTAAAATTCTCACATTATTGTTTGCCAACTAACAATATATTTTTATAAAATCAAAAATTTTGGAGGTTTTGTCTACGAGACATTTAATTAAAATTTAAATTAAATTGTTTTTTTTTTGGTAAACGTACGACCTAGAGACATCTATGAATTGTAATGTGATGAGTTGATGACAATGCATCTTTGGGGCAGTCCGCTGTTCTAGAGCGCGATGCATAACCATCACAGAACAGACTGAGTTCCCTGATAACCATACTTAGGTGCGTAATCCCCTGATATGCGCGTCTATTGCCCGACAACAAGACATCGGCGATGACAAGAAGTCGCTGTAGTCGCATGTAGAAGTATTCTAGTGACGTGGCGGTAACGCGTGCTAAAGGCGTATTTAAATAATATATCGACTCTTTTAGATCTGACTCCTTTTTTTCTCCGCAATAAACCAAAAGTTTACTAATAAAATTTCTAACATCACTCCTGATAGTTTTAGGCATATTTTTTTTTATAAAAAGCTTTAAATTACGTAAATTGACAATTCCGTTCACCACGGAAGCGTAAAATCGTAAAATGAAATGATAAATTTGGGGGCGTTCCTCATTTGAAAACGGAAGTGCGATTAGCTGGATTGGAGGGGAATGTTAGTTCACAGTTTTAACACGTGGACAAGAAGTTCTTGTTCAACAGTAACTTTAGAGACCTATTTCGACGACCGGAGTTAAGTGAGAAAAACATATATTATTCTTATTACAATGCTTAAATGGAAGAGAGAAAGAACATGCGACGTATTTTTTTTTGTTAGAACGGTTGCTTAACGTAGTCAACTCTGCATTACGCACATATAGGTACATCGTGATTTCCAAAATACACCAATTTTCTTTTGCTATTAATATGGTGTCGATCTAAAATCGGTGAATAATGTCAAATTAAAAGAAAAACATTATAACTATATAATCCTCAGTTGGGACTGTGGCAATTAGCAAAGAATTTACCCTCACCAAATAACGATGTTGTAGTATTAACAGTTAGTTTGTTTAAATCTTGTTTTTTTCCGTTACGATGATTATCTACGAGAAAGGCATTATGATAAGCTATTAATCAATTAATCAAAGGTTGCCAATAGCTCCAATACCTACCTAATACTGAGAACTTAGCTGATAGTGATAACAGTCATTCTCAACCAATTCCACGAGATTTTTCAAAAACTTGCTTTGTTCTCTTGAAGTCTAATAAAAATCCAGCTAATTTTATTTGGTACCTACCTAACATACAATCAATGCAAAATACATACGTAATGTTTAGTTGAAAACAGTAATTCAGATGAAAAGTGAACATACAAATAATAGGAAGTGGTCTGTCTTCTTGGTGAGGCATATTTTGGGATAAACTTAAACACGTGTTTCACGTATGTTAGTTTGTCACGTACACGAAACGCGCATTCAATACTGGTAATAAATATTTGAGAACATTTCTAAAGAATTATATTTCTTGGCTTTTACATCCTGGCCGTAATTAGGTCATAAAGCAAATCTCGCTTCAAATTCTTAGTCAATGGCGACTGGCTTGCATTTATATTTAGTAATCTGTCCTATCGTCGGAGAGAACCTGTGTTTTTTAAGACTACCAAACAGTGACGTCCCGTGGGGATAGGCAGATTGAGCGTCGCTTGTGGGGCGGCAATTACTCGAAGGGCGGCAAATGGAGGAGAATCATTAGGTATATATATAAATAGCTGCCTAAACTTAGTAATAACGGAAATATCTTTCCATTAAAAAATCAGCTCACTGGTTGGAAACAAAATGTATTAAGGTGACGCATCAGTGAAACGCCAAATAATTTCCAACTGTAGGCGCGACGAAATTTTGGACTCGCTGCCATTCACTGAGAGAATCTCGAGTCGGAAGCACGTCACTTTGCTGCGTGATGGCGACGGGTCAATTAATTCTAAAATCGTGCAAAGATGACTAAAAACGTTACCCATTTACTTTAAAAAGAAAACATGTCAATGAATATATTATTATTGTTACTAATAGAACAATAAACAGAACATAAAATGAACGTATGTTGGATTTATATGAAAAATAATATTTCGTTTGACAGGTGTCATTTGCACCCGCGACCCGCAGTCCGCGCATCGCCCAGCAACGATCTTTTTAGACCGTGCCTCAACTAATGCATGGCCTTAAGTAATTAACATACCTACAAGGTTTAACAGGACTGTATTTTTTGTCAGGTTTGCGATGTCTGGTTTACTTCCGTTGTCCTTGGAGGTCATGTCCTTGATCACCAGCAATGACACGTGCAGATTTTTAAATTATATGTAGGTAGGTACATACTTGTCTAATTTAAAAATTTTACAAATATTTTTGCCAGTCACTCGCGAATTTTGGAAGTTGCCAGGTGTATTTTTAAATGTATCTGAAACCTAGGACTCACAATATTTCTATTGAAGCAGGGATAGCATTTCAATTAGATATAGTAGTATATAATATTTTGTCGGTAATGTATACACACAACACATTTCTTAGATTTTTCTATCATTTCTAACAAACCATGACACCCAATTGCAGTAGTGAAACATTTCACAGAAATACCCCGGCTTGAGAAACAGATCACATAGATGCAACTTCATCGAGGATTGAACCCGGAATCCCTGGTATTATTATGAGAAGCCGGGCACCTCGCTCATACGGCTATAAGGGCCGCCATGTTGTATTAATCGGGTAAGGGTCCCATGAAATTTTACAAAATATACTGTGGGTTCCTCTAAAACTAAAAAAGTTTGGAATCGCTGCCTCAGAGAAATGAAACAAGCCGACCGCATAATACTCCAAGTGATGAAACCGAATCCACTTAATCAATACCATTCTTTAGTTTTGACTTCACTCTTTAGTCGGCCTTCAGTCTATCCATATGGAAGGTACCCAGTATGTCGATATATTTATTATGTTAGCTTATTTAGCAGGAATGGAGAACATTTTTCTATAATTATATTCATACACAATTACTTTCAATTAAAAACAATGACATTAATAAAAAATAAACGTCAATGAACTAGTAATTCGCAGCTGTATTATGTTTACCCAAAGATGGCGGTTTGAGTAAGTGTGACGTGCAATAGTGTGTGTTGCAACCTTCAATACACCAATATTAAATGAGCGTAAATGCATAAACCGAGAGCAGTTGTCTGTATTCGACTTATGATGTATTCTTCACACGTGTTTATAGTGACGTCCCTAGACAAAATGCCGCCCCATTTTTATACAGTATTTTTTACCATCCTTTCATGACTCCAATATCGAAGAATTACCAACAAAATATATAGGTACCACTAAATCATACAAAGTTAAATGTATCCCCAAAAGTGGGGATTTTTTGACGTTGAAAATGTAGTGGCTTCTTACATGCATTTTTGCGATACATTAATTTACTCTGTCTTGAGGAATTAAGGGGATCCGTCTCGCTTTTCTTCTTCATAAAACTTGGCAACATTTGTAATGATATTTTTAGTCTGAGATCGCAAAGGTTTAGGCATTATTACATCTGTAATCTATATAATGACGGCGCAACCTTCGATACAGAATAATACCGTGGACTAGGAGCGGTAGGTCGGATACTTTGTAAGAAGAGGGTGCATCTTTAGTTTCGATGGCCAACGCAATTTCCGTGCGCACTGGTTAATAAGTCAGACTGAAATTATTCTAAAATCTGTACGTCTCGTTTATGGTCACCAAGCACATCGAAAGGCAACGAAAGTTAACTAGACATCGCGAACCCGACAAAATAATTACATTCCTGTTAAACCTTTTAATGTTAATTAATACATTTTGTGTCCAACTAGTGAGCTGATTTTTTTAATGGAAAGATATTTTCGTAATTAAGTTTAGGTAGGTACTTAGATATTTCTGTATTCTTTTCTTTCGGCCATATCCGATCCTAATAGGATCATATGAGCCTCCACAGAGTAGAGGGTTGTATTGACAGATTTTGTTTTTTACGAGAAATGGATGTCAGCCACTTGCTCAACCTATTAGGTCCATACACTGACGCATACAAATTGAAAGACAATATGTGTACTTGCCAGACCCAGGTTCGAACCTGGGACCCACGGCGTTATAGTCCAACGCTTAAGCCGCGCGGCCGCCGTGGGCGTTACTTATACGCATATACACCAAATGATTCTCCTCGATTTGCCACCGTTCGATTAACTGCCGCCCCCAAGCGACGCTCAATCTGCCTACCCCCACGGGACGCCACTGCGTGTTTAAGTTTATCCCGTATTCTTCCACACTCGAGATCGGTTGCCTGCTTCTCCTTACCCGTTAGGTATTTCAGTTCCCATTAAGGGGAGTAGACTCCCTAAAGGGGGTCGTATTAGTTAGGTACTTATTTATATTATAATGTAATTGGATGCCATAACAACGGCTGACAAAATTTAATTAATAGCTGCAAGACATAATTTAAAATAAATCTCAAGAATTCTGCTTATTTAATGTAATAATTGTAATTTCGTGAATTATGTAGGTATTCAGTCGGTCACATAACTAGTTAGCAAAATTAATGTTGTTTACATAATTGGATTCTTAATAATATGAATTGTTCAGCGTAATAATTTTTCCTTATACACGGTTTTCATTACATAATGCTTGTTATAAAGAGTTTTTCGTAAAAGAATAAATTGTAGAAAATAATAAGTATTCTAGAAAAGTTTTTGAAGAGAACCTTCTTTGGTTTTCACAGGGCTACTTAATTGATTTTTAAAAACTAACCAACACCGTCTGTAAAGTGTAGTCGTATTTCAATGAAAATTAAGTATAACTGGCATATACAGCAGTGGCGAAGGGTGGAGGTAGGCTGTTAAGATTCGATATAAATAGTGCACACTAAACTTTGTCAGTTATACTTATTTTTCATTGAACTAAGAATACAATTTGCAGTTGGTGCTGGTTAATTTTTAAAATTCAATTAAACCCTGCCTAAACTGAACCATCATACGCACAGTCGTTGCATACGGGTGCGAGTCATGGACGCTAAATATGAAAGCAGCTGAAATGGTGGGGAGTGGAGAATTAGGTACAACACGGAACTATACCGCTTATACCAAGATTCAAAACTCTCCACCTTCATAAAACTCCAGAGGCTAAACTGGGCAGGCCATGTCCAGCGCATGCCTGAGTCACGGATACCGAAGAAGATCCTCGAAGGAAACCCAGGGGGGAAAAGGCCAGAGGGAAAGCCACGCACACGATGGGGTGACAACATTACAAAAGAAGCCAACCAGCTGCTAAAAATCAGGAACTGGAAAAGACGTGCGGAGGACCGTTCCGGCTGGAGGACGGCGGTGGAGGAGGCCAGGGCTCGACTTGAGCTGTAGCGCCATCGAAGAAGAAGAAACTAAACCATAGTAGTTTATGTAAGCTATGTGCGATCCTACAAAAATAATGCATACTTTTTCATTCATACGTATTTGTTTTCGTTGGATTAAGGATACATATTACACATATTGTTGATTATTTTTTTTTAAATTTATTAAGCCCTGCCTAAATCAAACTATACTAGATTAAAAATATCCAAAGTTATGTATGATTTAATTGGATACTTTTAGATATGTTATAGATAGACGAGTATTTGTAGACTATTATATATTATGGCTTGTTTCACAGGGTTTAAATGATTTTTAAAAACTGACCAACTCAATTTGTAAATTGCAGTCTTTTTTCAATGAAAATCAATACGAGAGAAATAGGTACGTAAGACTGACAAAGTTTAATGTGCCCCATTCATGTCGAATCAGCCTACCTCCACCTTTTGCCATTGATATACGGTAGAACCTCGATTATCTGGACTAATAGGGGATGAAGGTAGTTTGGATAGTGAGAAATACGGATAGGTAATCGAAAGAAAAATCATAATTATCCGGGAAAGAAAAGTATGTACATTATACAATAAACTTTCCCCATAAGCTACTTACTACTAACTAAATTATATATAACATTAGCAACAAACAGTAAACTCCTAATTAGGTATTATCAATTCAGTAGTTATGAGCATTGAATATTCATTTAATATTCGAAAGTAGACGACCAGTGTTACCTGTAGATAGATGACACTCTCTTCATAATGATAATAAATTGTCTATTTATTATTTTATTTATGACCAGCAGTTGAACAACCGTGACTTCACTAGTGATTCCCAAATAGGCCTGCGTGACTGGGGTTCCACAAAAGATTCCCTATTAAACCCTGGTTTTAATTTTAGAGTACCAAACACATAACAGATAATAAATACAATTCCGATAGGCTACATATACTAATACAGTAAATGTTGACGCAAGGTTTTGAATGTGTGAGTGTCTACTAAAATGAACCACGCATTATAGACGAGTGTGTAATACACAGAGATGTGAGTGTAATACACCAATATTAAATGAGCGTCAATGTATAAACCGAGAGCAGTAAAGTTGTCAGTATTTAACGTGTGACGTATTCTTGGCACGTGTTTAAATTTACCACGTATTCAGCTTCTCCTTTCCCCTTAGCTATTTCAGTTCCCATTATCCTGGTACCAAAGGTTAAACGTGAAGTATTTTTAAACAAGTAAGCACTTCGTCCGTATTATTTGGTTAGATAATGTGCAGGGAACACAAAATTAATGGGAACTGGCTTACTGGAAAAATATGGGATAATCTTAAACACGTGTTATAATATGTTATTTTCAATAGTCACGTCTGTGTGGTAGTAATATGCATTACAGTTTGTTACGTAAATGTAACGTGCATGCAATATTGAGTGCCGTCGGCATGCTTTGTTATAATATGGATTTTATCGGTTGACTGCCATAAAATACCCTGCTTCAAAATTGTCCAAAACTCTATAATCTTTGTCACTCCTGAAATATAGTGTTTTTTCGACTTATCTCCCTTTTCCTCCTTCAGTGACGTCCCAAGACAAAATGGTGCCCCTAAGCACTGCCAAAATGCCGCCCCATTTTTTATACCTACCGTATTTTTATCATCCTTTCATGACACCAATATCTAAGAAATGTGTTGTATGAATTCATTACTAACAAGACCTATACCACTAAATCTAATTTAAATCCATCTCTACTTCAATAGACAAAAAATATTCAATAATATAAAAAATATAACAATATATTTGAGTCCACGGTTTCAGATATGTACATTTTAAAATACACGTGAACGTGTGAACGAATGAACTAAAACAAAAATATTAAAAAAAAAAAAAAATAGGGTATGTAAGTACCTACCTATAATTCAAATGTAATTCGCAAATCTGCGCATGTGCGCAAGGGCGTGACCTCCGAGGACAACGGAAGTAAACTAGACATCGCGAACCCGACAAAAAAATTACAGTCCTATTAAACCTTTTTAGTAATTATGAATTCACTTTGTTTCCTACCAGTGAGCTGATTTTTTAAGGAAAGATATTTCCCTTATAACCAAGTTTAGGTAGCTATTTCTATATAGGTATACATAATGATTCTCCTCGATTTGCCGCCCTTCGGGTGCGTGCCGCCCCCAAGCGGCGCTCAATCTGCCTACCCCCACGGGATGTCACTTAAAAGGTTGGTATTACGGTTTGCAATTCCGGTATACCGAGATGTTGGGTTTGCTTCCTCTCTTAGATTGCAATCCCTATAACAGTGGCGCACCCAGGGGGGGGCAAGGGGCCCTGGCAGCCCCCAAAAA
The DNA here is from genome assembly GCF_057557595.1 of Rhyacophila brunnea. Taxonomy (NCBI): domain Eukaryota; kingdom Metazoa; phylum Arthropoda; class Insecta; order Trichoptera; family Rhyacophilidae; genus Rhyacophila; species Rhyacophila brunnea. Next base: position 10,809,780 of record NW_028232893.1, on the reverse strand, counting down.
TGAAAACTATCAGAATGATTTTTCATGAATGAACATTGAAATTGAAAGCCAATAAACTATACCTTTGGGCTTAGACAAATAAAAACATGGCAAAAAAATGATTTGTAATAATTCTACAGCACCCTTTTTAGAAAAATTTCTTAGATTTTAATTTCTAACACAAAAATTTCGAAACGCTAATGTCAGGTTTTTTTAGAAACCCAATCCCTGTCAAACTGTAAAAAAATTCTCGGTGTCCACCCGAATTCCGGAGTGGTGTAGGTCATCGGTGGGGAGGGCTGACAGGGCTCTAGCCTGGGGGCCCGGCGTGTCGGGTCGACCAGATAAGTGAGATAAACACACATTATAAATTAGCTTTAATAGTAAAAAATTATACTTCATGAGCATGAACATTTTCAATTACTTACTTATATAATTGTGCAATATATTTTTTGATTATTATGTGTCGATACTCGACAGCTCCATATTAAAGTAGATGTATTAAAAATCGCCAATAATTCACTGTATAATTACCCTTAATTTGAACTAAAACACAATTTGAAAAACGTTAATGTAGTGTTTCACACTGCCTTTAATCTTAGCGGTAGGTAGGGGGGCCGCCAAATATCTGAGGTCCCGTTTCAGGATGTGGGGACCATGGTGTAGGTACACCGAGTGCAATAGACAAAAGACCGATAAACGAGGAATTAGGCTGTGAAGAAGAAAAAGAGCCTAATAAGGACTAATTTACATTGTCCTCCTTGGGCCCCCCCCCAATATTAAATCCTGGGTGCGCCACTGCCCTATAATATAGATTGTAATACTTATACGTCACTAAACAACAAAAAGATGATTGGGTAGCGAAAAATTTGATTTTAATTTTGGATATCTACAGTTTTTAAAAACATTTCCGGAGCGGTTGGTTCTGTAGTTGGTATTGCAACGATGTCATCCCACAGGCGCAGGGAGGCGCTCATTTCAAAAACTTAGCAGACCACAAGATTCTCTAAAAATCACAATATTATGTGTTTACAATTAATTATTATTAATGATTCACTGTGTAGCGTTAGTTTTAATATATAATAATTTTAAATTAAGCCATCAGTAGGAGGGTTGTTGGATTTGGGGGGTAAAAATACATTTCCGGACAGAATATAGATAATATTTTATTATATAACGTGCCTGTGCAAGCCAGAAGCATAGCTGCAATTATATTATCAATACCATCAAATTTAATACGTCATTTTAAAACGTGGTATAGTGTAAAATTCGTAGTTTTGTACCTACTGTATTTGCTACAAATTTTAGCTATGGTGTTTTACAATCAAAATACGCTGGGCATCCACTTACAAAATATGTTAATCTGATGATTTTCAACCCCTCTGATAATTTATTAAAAAAATATATCGATAAAGTTTACTATATAAACGAAACACGTGTCGTTTAATATTTTTATACGTGGTAAATACAAAGGTGTGGATAATAATTAATTTTATAAATTATCATGGATTAATAAAGTATTGAAATTAATAATTACTTAATAATTTTCCGTTAATTCCAAAGCCCTTATTAAAATTAATTTATTCAATTTAGGTGAGTATTAAGCATATTGTAATTTAGTTATTTGACAATACATACCTAATCATTCATCACATCGGTAATCAAATAAACTATAACTTACGATTTGTATGTAAATATTATTTTTCTTCTGTAACTTTAAAGGCACTCATTTTCACACATTATTTACTATAAAGCAGTATTTATCTGAACCATAAATAATATAGGTAATCACTAGGTAGATTATTTTATATTTTAGTATTTGTATACAGCATACTTCAAGCACTGTGTAAGTAAACAAACACTGCCTGATTTAAAATCGCTACGCACGCAAAATCTTTTTCACTTTGGAAACAAATCACCAATATTTTGATAAACTTCGGTATGTTGTTATTTCGTAAAAGTGACACTCCGTACAATAATAATGCTTTACAATGACTCACATCCAACAAGCATTTCAACCTGCGAGCAACTGAAGGCAGAATTATTAGAGATAGTAAACATAACTTATACCATGTATGTACGATTAATATTTTTGTGATTAAATTTAGCGCCGTTCGAAGTGCGCATGCGCGCGGCTCGACCAATCAAACTTCCTACTCGCGCTGTGCTACCAACAAAACAATAAATTCATATGAAAAAAAATTCGCTTCAACTTTTCCCGTCAAGTTGGCGTCAGTATTCGGAATTGCAAATGGTGGATGGCGTTTCTCGCCGTTTTGCAGCTAGCGAATTATTTACGTAAATCGGTACAATTTCAGGTGTAAAGCGTGACCGCAAGTGTAAAAATGTCGGAGAGTTTACCTCCGACGAAGAGACACCTCACGAGGCAGCTGGTAAGCATTATTAATGCGTATTTTTCAGTAAAATAGGAGTGACGCCATGGTGGCTTTATTCTAGATCACGTAAACATTGACTGCAGAACGTCTTATTGGCCTCAGGATTATTATTTTACGATACTATTTTTGGTTAGGAACCCTTTTCACAATTTTTATTCTCGTTTGAATGATTTCTAATTAACCGGCTTACATGTCGAATTGTCATGGGGGTTTCATAATCGTAATTTTAAACCGCGGCGCCCCCCTAGATTTTAGCGCATGCCAGGAAACGTCAAATGCAAATATCATCCATATGTGTATAATGAATGCATTTCTTGGTGGTTGCATTAATTATATTGCTTGCGACACCATTTTCACGTATTCCACAACTGTAACAAATTGGCGATCGTAATTTTTCGCAAAGTTTTTTTCACAATACGTGCAAAAAAGTTTCTATCGATCGCTGCTGCATCTTGCACACGTATGTTTTGATTGTTAGAAAAAAAAACATAGCCGCAACTCGTAATACTGTACCGAAAAAACGTTCAAACATTACAACGTGATACCCATTCAACTATTAATTTCAATATTGTTTATTCCTTAATTATTTTACGATTCGATTAAAACTTTGCTGTTTCTCGGAGCGTTTTCATTCAAATAATATTTCGCTCGAACAATATTTTAAGTAACTTTTTCGCGCTCGCGACTGTTCTATCAACAAGTAATCGTGAAAAACTCTTATTTTCATCGTAAGTATACATAACATTCTAAATAAGATTACATTTTTTACGTAGCACTGCACCTATTACACATTATAAAATTATACATAACGTAGGTACCTAACATATCCGTGAGAAAATACCTATAATTTTAACTTCACCTATGATTTTTTTGAAGGGATAAAAATATTACACAAATTTTCTCTATGGTAGATAAGTACCTACCCACAAACCTAATGTAATTATTATTTTGAAATTGGAACAATGAATACTTTTTATTTTACATTTTTAAGCGGGTAAAATACAGGTAGATTTTCACTTTATTTGTGACTCATTTGGAATTTTTATTGTCAGTGGTTGTGTTTATGAGTTTTTTTAATCCAATCTTATTGTCCATATCAGCTGTTTTCTTTTGATTATCGATATTCGATATTTTGAATCTCAATAAATTTGAAACAGTGATGTCCCGTAGGGGTTGGCAGATTGAGCGTTGCTTGGGGACGGCAGTTACTCAAAGGTCGGCAAATCGAGTAGAATCATTTGGTATTATATATATATATAAATAACTACCTAATGACATGAACTGTCAATTCATGGTGGAACTGCATTGTATTGTTTTAATTTAATAAAACGCATTTTTTTCGTTGTACTTATTCCACTTTTAATCAATAAATTAGGACCGGTTTCGTCCGCCGCAGAGGGACATTTTCAACTGAATACATTTTTTTATAAAACAATATTTATCAAACAAAATCCAAAGCGACAGAAATAATATAACATAGGTACATAAACTATCCGTCCAATAATACCTTCCCAATAACAAAAAATTGCGTTTTATTAAATTAAAACAACAGTACCTAAAGTAGTAGTACCTAATAACGAAAATATCTTTCCATAAAAAAATCAACTCACTGGTTGGAAACAAAATGTACCTATCTATTAATTAACATTAAAGGCTTAACAGGACTGTATTTCTTTTGTCGGGTTCGCGACGTCTAGTTTACTTCCGTTGCCATTCGATGTCTATGGTGACCAGAAGCGACACGTGCGCAGATGATAAAAAATACTGAATAAAAAGTGGGGCGTTATTTTGGCGTTGCCCAGGGGCGGCATTTTGTCTAGGGACGTCACTGATTTTCGGGATTTTGGATCTGTCTTAATATGATTTGTTGACAAGAAATATTTGTTTTAGGTAAGCAACAAAGTGTAATTAAAATATCGATTTTGTGTAATATTGAAATCTTTCAAATTCCCGTCAAACTCCTTATTTTCACGGAAAACGTAGGTAGGTAATCCAGAACTCTTACTTACTGGTATTAATTTTTATTTCGTTATAATAAATGTAGGTAAGTAGTGTTTACTAAGAAAAAAATGGTTTTTGTTTATTTTTGAGAATCAACGATTTTTTAAATATCAGTGCGAACTAGGTAGGTATATTCGAAAGAGCCATTATTGTATTGTTGTATTCGAATCCTCATTGATTGATGTCCTCTGATAAAATGTCAACAAGTTAGTGCCGTACTGTGACTTATGTGATTGATAATTTCTTCTTCGCTTTCATCTTCACCATCTTCCTCTCTTGGCTGACTGTCAGTGGAAACTATCTGTATCGATCATAATAATATGTTAAATTCCTTCCACAAATGTCACAGCACACATGCACCATTGGCCCCGTTTTTTTTTATATAAACTTTTATATAAATATTAAAAAAAAATATTGAAACCTTGTTCATTGCATACACGGATAATCTTGAGTTTACATATTGTATAATAATTTTGAGAGCAGAGGACGTGATTTTATAACTACAAAACTAGTGATATTTCTTACGTATTTTTGTTATCACATTAGGTAGGTAGGTATAATAATTTCGAGAAAAAATTTGTGTTCCTCGTCGTCGTCGCCGTGTCGTCTGATCCTAATCCTAGATTCCCGGGATTGACTAATGCTAATTCTAGGTTCCCGGAATTGACATATTATAATAATGCCGGGATTGAAAATATTGTCCAGGCTTCCAATACCCAGCAGTTAATACAATAGAGCCTCGGGAATGGGACAACTGGACGCCAGGACAATTGGACGCCGCACTGTCTTTGACACGTATACAGAACGTAGACGAGGGATTTTAATCAGTTTCTATCTACTACTTAGTAGTTTTAATCCATTTTACTCTTAACATAAGGTTTTTTTTATTGTTGATTGAGAATTACCATGCCTAAGGCTTTATATAAAAACAAAAAACTCTTTTTTCGTTGGAACTTAAACATATGCACGATTAAATCATTATTTACGTGTACATATTTACATTCTCACCAACTATTAAATCATAATATAATACCTAGTTTAAATATAAATAATAATATTAAATATATTTATAAAGTACGTATAGGTACCTAACGTCTATTTATTTTCGAATTGCGTGGCGTCCAGTTGTCCCGGCACCTTTCGTCCGAGGGCTCCGGGTTCGTTTGCCAGTGAGGTCACAATATATCTCGTCATAGATTATTTTTTCAAAAGCCCGGGTGTTTTTGATTGTTTCACTTTTATTACTGCTATGGCGTATTTTATATCTACTTATTTTTTTTTTCAATTACACTGAATGGTAATATTATTAATTGTGGTGCTAAGGATTGACGGATACAAAGTGGACCGGTTATTGAGTTGGGGAAATAGACTTCAAAATTAAATATACATTGGTACATGTTATTGTTTTCGTATGTCAGGAATACGTGCTTCAGCTTCGAATCTTGTTTCATGCATAAAAAAATATACATATATTCCTAAATACATATGCCTGGGATGTAAACTGATTCAAACTTTTGTTTTTTAATTAGTTGTCGATTGTCGCATGGAGTCGTGCTTTTCTCTTCGCCTCGATTTTTTACGGTAATAAAAATAAACTATTAAACAGTGAACACAATCATTGACTTATTTTTAACTCTCAATAAATATTAAACAGTGAGGTATTGTCTGGTTACATTATGTAGGTACCTAGCTGTTTTCTTAGCATAATATGACGCAACATATAACCTACCATCATATTTCTAACTACGGCCTAGTGTTGCCAAGTCAAAATTTAAAATTTCAGTAGATTCGACAAAATATCAGTAGATTTTTTAGAGACAAATGAATCGTGAAAAATATTTCAAGAAGCTCTAAATTAATAGGTATCAATTAACGACCCCTAATTACTTGTATTAATATTTTTAATATTATAATAAGGATTAGTATGTACGGGTGAAACTACTGCTATCGGGGAATGCTAGAATAAAACTGATGATTATTATTAAAGGCACAGTAGAAACAGTGCTGCAATCTTTTTGCGACCGAAATACAGTACGCGGTCCAAGAAGTTATATTATTTCGGCAAAAATTATAGTATGCGTTATCACATCTTGAAAATGTATAGGATTTTGCCTCTCACGAAAAAAATAACGGAGAATTTTATAAATTCCGAGACCCCTTATTATATAGGTATCTCTTCCGACCAAAAACGCTTACATACAAATTCAATAAATTTCAATTTAAACCAAAGTCGAGGGATTATTTTTACGTTTTTTGAGCAATTTTTTCCCAGGTTCGTTCACCAAATTTTAGTAAGTAGGTTCTAGAAATTATATTATCTACTTTGCACCAATTTATACTACGGAAATGTCGAAATTTTACTACTTTTTGCGTATTTTTTTTCGATATTCAAAATTATAGTATTTTGGGCGTACTATACCTGGTTTATATCGTACATTGTACGCAGACGAAAATTATAGTACAAATACTATAATTATAGTATGGTTTGCAAAACTGAGAAGATCTACCACTAGCAATCATTTTCAACACTGTCAAGTCAGTGTTTCCCAACGTGGGGCGTACGCACCACCGGGGGTCAATTTGAATGTTTTGGGGGACAATGTGCAAATCATTAATATTTTTTGGTACTTAGGTACATTGTTTTTGTTAAAAAACGCATTTCCAATTTTTTTTTAATTTTTATATTTGATATATAACGATGACTCCGAGAAAATTACTGTTGCCATTCCCACCATAATATTTAATTGAATGCGGCGCTTTAGCGCTGTAAAAGATTTGTTACTGAAAAAAAGAAATTGTTTTGATATCACAAACTGAATCACAATTGACCAAATCATTACCTACCTCGCATGAAAATTCTTTGCAGCTCACATCAAGCACAAGGATCGCACTAATTTTCTTCCGAGTTGTACTTCTAATATACTATATATAGGTACTTACGAAAGTTAAACTAAAAATAGTATTGCCTATGCGCATTTTTTATTTAAAGCAATTCATTTTTTTTTCAGAATTTGTTAACTGAAATTTTGATAGGGGGGGGGGCATGAAGATTTTTGAAGCGTTGAAGTGGGGCATGGCACAAATAAGGTTGGGAAACACTAGTCGAAGTCTAAACAATATGATGCAAACAAAATTATGAAAAGTACCTACCTACCTATTATTGTTCCTTATTCATCAAAATCAAAATTAATTCCTTGTTATAGAAAGGTTCATTTGTGACGTTTTATTCAGTTTTATTTTCATTCTAAATTTCATGTTGGCATGGCATTCTAATGGCATGTGTGACGCACGACAGAAGCGTTTTCAAAATTGTGTTTTTGGTAAAAAGTAAGGGCCTACAGTGTATTTTATCGATTTTTTGTAGTTTTGTTTTAATACATCTACTTACTTGAAATAGGTACGGAGTTGTCGAGTTGTTGCCATCTTTTTATATGTTGATTATAGTACAAAAGGGTAAAAATTATAGGATTATTAAAACATCTGGAATCCTTCAAAATTATGGTATTTATGACGTATTTGCATAAAATTATAGTATTTTACATTTTTCACGGATTCAAAATTATAGTATTGTACTATAATTATAGTACGGTTGGCAACACTGTGTCGAGTATCAACACAAAACAATCAAAAATTGCATCTTACAGCCAAATATTTTCCGGGTGTCCGGGCCCCTAGGCTAGAGCCCTGTCAGTCACTCCTTGCGGGGGTCATGGTTAGTAGCACACATTCGTTGAACATTTTACGCTTTAGAACACAATGCGAGGTCACTTTTAGATTTAATATTTTTTAATATTCATATTATGACAACCCTAGTCCGGATGAGCTTACGACCTTACGTTTTCCTCAAAATCCACAATAATTGTTACTTACTATGGATTAAACTTCGATAATTATTGTGTGTTGATAACTTTGTTTCACTTCAAATAACGTTTTACAATATGGAATCGCAGTTATTAATAAATATATTTGCGATTATTAATAGGGGAAGTCCGGTGTACCTACAAGATGACACTAGGTATAAAGATTATAGTCAGTTCATCAGTTTAAGATGCTTTGGTGCTGATGTGTTGTTGGTGCAGCCATATACCCCAATGAATTATCATAATTAATTATACCTCTTTTACGTTACCAATACATACTTTGAATGCTAATACGATTGAATTGGCAATGAGCATGTTTAATGAAAACAAATTAAATTTACAGTGCAGTGGGATCTAAATAAAAAATTGTAATAAGTAATTCAATTATTCTAATTTTTTATGGTTAGGGCTTAGACTTCAAAGATTAGAATAGAAGCCGTGTTGATTCTCAACAAATTGATTGTATATTATATTTATTATAGATTGACGTATTGCGTTGTATGTAGAGTTGGGTTTCGGGAATTTCCCGACGGGAATTCTCCAGAAATTTTCGAGATTTTCATTCCCGAATCTCGAGAATTGAAATTTTAACATTTCTTTATTATCAATTAATCATTAATTGAAAAAACGATTTTCTGTATGAAAAAAGTGGACAGAAAACACAAAACGTTCAAAGACTGTTCGGGTATTTAACACAATTAAGCCGACGTCGACTCAAAGTGAGCGCAATTTTTGCAACGTCAGGAAATTTTGTGTCTCAAAAACGTACGCGATTGACAGTTTGTGTTTTTTGAAATTCTGTTTTAATAAGTAATGTTTTGAATTATTATTGTTTTCCTACTTCTATTTTGTTTGTCTTCTTACATAAATAAATAAAAATCATATTATCTTGGAATTTGTCTGTTTTTACCATTGATTTTTACACTGATTTTAGGATTTTTACAGGTTTTTTTTAAAATTTCCCGATATATCGAGAATTCAAAATTTCATCATTTTGGGAAATCCCGAATCTCGAGATTGAGATTTTCTCGGGAAATATCCAACTCTACTAGTTGTATGTACTTATCGTCAGGCGCTCAAACACAATATTACGGTTTTGTCTATTTTCCAGTCCATTTTGAAAATAATATCCATAATATTTTTTTATAGATTTAAGAGGCGGCGGGAGGCTGTGGGGTTAAAAAACTAGCAGGTGCCACAGACTTCCACATTTACCCCGCATGTTAATTACTTCTTGGTGCTCCGATCGCCTACCCTCGAACTTTTGTATTCCACATAACCAAACCTTCCGCATTTTGGGTCTGGCTGTAACACCAGGTCTGAAGGTATAATAACGGGGGTGTTCCACTTACGAGTTATTGCGAGTTGTCGCATCCACGAGTGATTATCGAGTATGCGTGGTTTTAACGTTCGTGCTTTTTAGGCATAAAGCCCATTGACGCAGCGAGTGCGGCGCTCGCGCAAAGTGGCGCGTAAATCATCAAAAATACAACGTAATCAAATACGCCAGCGCCCACTATACTTAACGATGCCTTGCGCGCCGCCTGCCGCATGAGTCACCGTTTTTCGCTTCTCGGCGATACGATTTAATGAAAATACAAAGAAGTCCATTCATTGAACACGGCTACCAAAATTACGCTGCTTGAGGCGTTGTCGATCGACGGGCCAAATTTAATAACAGAGAACCCATTGTTTTATTTTATTCCGTGTCATTATATTTCGCTGGTTGAATAATGTCGTCGTAAATATTTATTACAAGCCCCGAAATAATATAATATTTTTATTGCTTTGTTATGAGAGACGCTGTAAAAATAATTGTTTTGTGCTGCTTGGGCCGCTTATTACATAGGTGAAGGGTAATGCGCGGCGAGAGACGTGTGATTATGGTTATGAATACGCCGACTTCGCCCACTCGACGCGTTCTGTGGGCACCATCGGTTAGGATCGTTTGTGTCTTTCAAACATGCCGCATCGGAATATAAGGCATAAAGCCCTTTGACGCAGCGAGTGGGGCGCTCGCGCAAAATTTCTACAAGTGGCGCGTAAATCGTCGAAAATACAACGTAATCAAATACGCCAGCGCACACTGGATTTGACGACGCCTTGTGCCCGCGTGCCGCATGAGTCACCGTTTTTCGCTTCTCAGCGATACGATTTAACGAAAATACAACGGAGTCCATTCATTGAACACAGCAAGCAAAATCACGCTCCTCGAAGCGTCGTCGATAAAACGGGCGAGAAGCCATTATTAAGAACAGTGTACGCTTTGTTTAGTTATTGCGTGTCCGATATTTAATTACAAGCCCCGAGAAATAATATAATATTTTTATTGCTTTGTTATGAGAGACGCTGTAATAATTATTATTTTGTGCTTCTTGGGCCCCTTATTACATAGGTGAAGGGTAATGCGCGGCAAGAGGCGTGTGATTATGGTTATGAATATACGCTTCTTACGCCGACTGCGCCCGCTCGTCCGTCTTGATGGGCTTTATGCCTAAAAGCAAACATTGGATGCCTCAGATCAATTTATGCGTACTACGGATCTTCCGTTGGTTACAAGCTTGCGTGTCGTTGTATACCAAGTGTTCAGAAGGCTGTTTGACAGCCAAATCATCCGGCTCACGGACCTCAGACATGAGACCCTGATGAAGAATAATACCCAAGTAATATTCCATTTACCTATATGATTTGTATTTTTCCGTTTTTGGGAGGTGGGTCCTGAGGCAAAACCCCGCCGTCCTTGGACGAAAATGACTTCTCCAAAAAGAGAAATGTGCAAAAATACATGTTAGGGACCGGTTTGTGGACAGTTATAAACTTTACCAATTGCATACAGGTGGCAACGTCAAGGGATGGATATTATGCCATTTTTTAGTTCAGTTTATACCAGTTGTCACTTTATTGACCCATTCAAATAAAATTATTGTCCAAAGATTTTTTTTAATTTGATGATTACCAACTAATTCTGAGACATTTCCAATTCAAAATAAATTTGACATTGATTTATTCCGTCTCTCGTGACCCTGGACTGTTTTCTTTTTCCAATCTTTGACAGTTTCCCCTCCACGATCAGGTCTCGAAAACACGACAACGCGGACGACATAAACGGATGCTAATGATCCAAATAACTAGAGTCCGATATCTATAAGCTGGCGTACACGTCATCACGGTTCTAGTGGAACAAAATTCCTCCCGATTCAGCATCTTAACACTGCCTTACGTCCGCCCCCCGCCAATTCCATCGTCAAGCCTCGATGACATTGAGCTACTTTACATGCTGCTTGTTGGCGAATTTACAATCTGCTTGTAAACTCGCCCAGTGTAATCATCGAACAAACTAACAAGCAGATTGTAAACAATGTACCGAGACAAGTTGAAACCCGGTAAACTTTACACGCTAAACGCTGGCGTGTGGGCCTACTGCGTCTGCGCAGTAGAGCGACAATGACAGTTTCAACTCGCTAGCTTGTGGGCTTCTGAGCGAGTGGATTGTTTGTAGTTTGATCTAATTTTATGCGAAGTAATCAGGCAAAGAGGCGTATCAATGTAGTAAAAAGTGCAAAAAGAGAGTAAAGTTATAAAACGTATACCACTCTAATAAAGCGGTGCATATTATCATGAGCTTCCACAGGGTAGAGGTTGTATGAACAGATTTTTGTTTTTACGGTAAATGGATTTTAGCCACTTGCTCAACATAGGTACTAGAATACTAGATCCATACTCTGGATCCAAGTACGCATTGAAAAAAACAACTTGTTAATTATTTATCGGACCCGGTATTCGAATCCGAGACCCCCCCGACTTAATGACGCGATGGCCTAGCGATGACAACATAATAGTGCAGGATCCCATAGACTTTTCGTATACATAATATGCGGAACGCATTCTGACAATTGGAATAGGTTTTAGGGGTCACCAAGATATATAATGTTGATGTTGCCAGGCGATATTAGTGGTCAATTTTTTTTTATTGATGTTTTAATTTTTTTTTCTTATAACCCACCAAAAATTATTCTGAATTCTTCAATAAAACCAAGACCGAATCAGGGATTGATTGAAAATGCAATAATTGTACCATGCCATCGGCATGGTCGTAGAACGGTTCGTCCCATTTGAAAAAATAAAAATAGCGGGTAGTGCAATGTGATCAAAATTATCGATTCTTAGGATCCTCCATGGTTACTAAAACTAATGTCATATGCATAGATATAATAAAGAAACCAATCTGGGTGATTCTATAAAAAAATGCTACTAAATAAAATAATTTAAGCCAAGGAGGATCCTAAGAATCGATAATTTTGAGCACATTGCACTACCCGCTATTTTTATTTTTTCAAACGGGACGAACCGTTCTACGACCATGCCGATGGCATGGTACAATTATTGCATTTTCAATCAATCCCTGATTCGGTCATGGTTTTATTGAAAAATTCAGAACAATTTTTGGTGGGTTATAAGAAAAAAAATTAAAACCTCAATAAAAAAAAATTGACCACTAATATCGCCTGGCAACATCAACATTATATATCTTGGTGACCCCTAAAACCTATTCCAATTGTCAGAATGCATTATGCATATTATGTATACGAGAAGTCTATGGGATCCTGCACTATAATACAATACGGACATTTTTTTGTTTCGATTGCATCATTCGATTTCTACGCACGTAAGTAATAAATAACTTTTGAAACCGTGTCCCTTTTTCTGTAATGTTCCAGCGTACTCTTCAAAACACTAATAAATTACGTTTTTAAACCAACTAACTACCGATTACGTCATTGTATTTTTTGGTGATTCACACGGGCTGATCTGAAATGTTTTCCTTTTGAATTGCGAAAATTGTCTTTTCCCAATGATTGTTTGCATTTTACAACGTTTTTATTAGCTCGAATTCTTGTTTGTCCGGTGGTTGTTTGTCCAGTACAAATCTTCCCGATTAGCTAGACATTTGAAACTTTTAGAATATGTATATCAGAACACGATGCCAATGCATTCTTTTAATACTTTTAGCCATCTTTAAGCAGAATTGAATCAATTTTCAGTTAATTCTGTTTTGCATGGAAAGTTATTTCAGAAAAATCCGTAAGACTATTATCGGTTACTAAGGGGGTGGTCCTAGCAACTTAATTATTAATATATACGTGCGTTACTATGGTAATCAAAATGAAATGTCAAAATGACATTTCACTATTCTATATTTGTTTGTTTTTTATTTACTTCATATCAAGTACAAGTTTGAGCATATTGAGCATAATAATTCAACAATTTAAAAACGTTGTATATAAAAAGTTCTTTTTATCTTGATTATTCATATGTAAGTACGGACTTTATTGTTTATATTGTCAACCTGCGATCCACTGCTTGATGAAAGTCCCCCCTACCACCTTCCACTGATCTTCTCGGTCCTTCGCTGCCACATACATCCAGCGGGTTTTCGGGCGTCCCTGTGGTTGTTTAGTGCCCTTTGGGTACCTACCTTTATATGACGGCATTTCCAGCAGTTGTCACTCGCCGAGTCACGTGCCAGCCCATTGCCACTTCTTCCATTTTTTCTGCTCCGCGTACTCCTGTCTGCCTCCTTAAATGTTGGTTTATTTTGTGTTCTTTTTGCGTTTTGATCAACTTGCACTTTTCCATGGTGCGCGCGCTACTCGTAATTTTTTGATTTCTCTTACAATAATCGTCCATGTTTCGCATGCATACGTGAGCACTGGTAACACACATTGGTTGACCACTTTTACGCTTAAGACACAATGGGAGGTCAATTTGCGCCTAAATGCACCCATGCCAGTTTGGTTACGCGAGCAATCTATCTCTAATTGTCATTGTTTAAAAAGTGCTCTGTTTACATTTGAATACAATCACACTGACTTTTTATCCTAATTTATTCTGTTTCCACTTGATGGGGAGGATACTTTGTGATTATCGTTTGTTAACCATCCATAGATTCCAAAACTGTGGTACCTACGTGAAAGATTTAAATGAGTACAAGGTTGTTTAGTATAAAAAAAAATGTGAATACAAATAATTATGTAGTACAGTGACATATAATTAAAGAATAAGTTTAAAGCATTACAATACATAGGTACATACATTGTTATCTATTTATATGTATGAAAGAGGATTGAAACATGTAGGTAGGTAGGTACTTAACTGCTTTTTCTATGACAATTTTATTACCAACATTGGAGTAGGTATATCCCATGGATATAGTGTAAAACAGCGGTTTCCAAATTTGGGGGTGCGTACTAGTTTAATCTGTAATTCTTTATTGATTTGTGTATTAAATTTCTTAATTTAAACATTTGAAATAGGGGGGGGGCGCCAAGAATAATTTAAATGTTTTTTGACGTAATAATGGACCATTTGAAAACATAGCTTTATTTACAGTTGAAAAATTTACAATCGGCTATAGGTACCTGCTGCTAGGTGTTTATCAAATTTTGTTTTAATTGGTGTTTAAAGTCTTTTTCCTCAACTGTTTAGGTACTGGATTTATATTTACAGTGAAATCCCGATTTTACGGTTTTTAGTTATGGGACTGATAAAAAAACGTAATTAGTAGGAAAACGTAAAACCTTCCCCTTCTGTAGAAAAATTAAATAAAAAATATACTATAATACATATTAACAAATCATACAAATTGGCTTGGAACATTTTATGTCAACGGGTTCTTTCACCTTTTCGAGAATGTTCCTTATCTCTTGAACTGTCAATGTGTTTTTGCTGAGATATAATTTGTATGGGTAAACTTAAACAAAAAAAAAACAGTATGAACAAATTATTTAAATTTAAAAAATGAAAAATATCAGCATAAGTGACCTAACGTTGGAGCTGAAATGCAGAATGACTGACATCACCCAGTACCCACCCTTTTAGCTATTGGCTAAAATAAAAGAGTATCCACGAATCGAAATGGAATTTTTATTTTGTAGTTTTTATTTTTAGATGAAAATTGTGGGAAATAAAAATGTAAAACTGGGAGAGTTAAATGTACTAAAATGTAACGGGACTGCAGAATCGAGGTTCCGCTGTATATCTTCTCTTCCACGGCGCTACATCCCGGGGTGGGATTTGGCCTCCTCCACAACCGCTCTCCACTCACTCCGGTCTCTCGCCACACTTCTCCAGTTACCGGGTCTTCCTATATGAAGCCAGTCCACTTCTACGGCGTCAGCCCATCTCCTTCTTGGACGGCCTCTGGGTTTCTTCCGTTGGGGTAGCCACTTCATCATGATCCTTGGCGCTCTAACTTCAGGCATTCTCTCCACATGTCCCACCCATCATAGTCTTTGGGACTTACAGTATCTTATGATTGTTTGCTGTTCAATCAGCTCTTCCAACTCGTGGTTCATTTTTATTCTGTAGTTCCCATTTTCCAACGTGGGTCCAAAGATTTTGCGGAGTATTTTGCGCTCGAAGACAGCTAATTTGTTTTCCTCGTTTTGAGTTAAGCACCATGTCTCACAGCCATAAGTGACCACTGGCCTTATAATTGTTTTATATATTAGAAGTTTACTTCTTCGGCCTAGAATTTTCGACCCCACCAGTCGCTTGCAGGCATGCCAGCATTTATTCCCGGAGATAAGGCGGATTTTTATCTCCTCTGCTGTCTTATTTTGGGTATTTAGACTGGATCCGAGATACGTGAACTAGTCCACCCCTTCATATGCATGCTGTCCTATGTCTATATTCTGCAGCAGTACCTGATCGCGTGTGCTGTCCATATATTTAGTTTTTGACTGGTTTATTTGCAGCCCAGCGTTTTCTGCTTTTATTGTTCCGCTGTATATACTAGTTATAATTGTTTTCATCAAAACCAAATAGAAAGAAAGCTTTATATTATACCTACTTAATGCATTTCTTTAATATTATGATATCACTGATTATTGTTTTTACATTTGTAATTGCAGCGCGAACGCAAACAGCGCAAGCTCTACTCTGAGGAATGGGCGCTGGGTGATGAGGAGGCGGTGGAGGGAGGCCGGGGGTTCTCCCTGGCGGACAAACTGGAAAGCTCCCGCTTTGACCACGCTGGGGCCGTCCGGGAGATGCTTGGGCCTGATCTGACTGTGGCACACATGCAAAAGTATGGCTTCAACACGCCTCTCATTTTCAGGGAGAAGACCGGCCTTGGCATCAGGTTTGTTTGCATTACCAATATTGCTCATGATAAATCAAATATATTGTGCATTGGCTGGTGCCTTTTTAGGCCCATCACCCATTACGATGGCTAGACGCAACCACGCAGGAAATACTGCCCTCCCAAGGAAGAAGTCGGTAACTAACTCACACACTTTCGGAGATAAATGACATAATGTGTTTTATTCAAATTTCAGTACTGTGAATTAATAAAAACGGTGATATTTTTTATTAGTAAGATGTTAAAATACAAACAAAGTAATAATAAACAAGCAATAAATAGGTGCAATGGCTGCCTTTTTACTAAGAAATGTGTATCTTTTTAGCAGATGTCCATTTTTTCATTAAGGTTTTTAATGGTATTTTAGTGATTATACTGATTTTAAAGTGAACATAATATCATCGGTGTTTTGTAAAATGGGCGAATTAACCAAAATGCTATTTTACAGGAGGAGGATTTTTAACTTTTGACATTTATTTGTTAATTACCTGTGGATGATTATAAATATATAACAAGTTTATATAATAAAGCATAGAAAGAATACTGTCATTATAATAGACATTATTATATAATGTTTTAAAAGGCCTAATATGTCACATTCGTTTTTTATTCGTAATACTAAATGAATATTCACCCTTACGTTTATCGTTTTTAAGTACTTTCCTGTGGAGATACAAATTCGCCGTTTTTACACAACAAAGTTAGTGGGGACATATTGTATTTTCATTATAATCTCGATTTCACCAAAATGGTTGATTCGCCTTTTTTATAAAACACCGACGATATATAGCTTTCAAAATTACCTAATGGATGGCATTCATATCTCAATTTCACAAATTTTGTGAGTTACTGCCTTCTTCCTTGGAAGGGTAGAATAGCAGTCTTAGGTGTACAATTCAGGGATCGATCAAACGTGGGGATAAGTGGGCGGCTTGCGGAGGTGTCGAAAATAATAATTGCGTATTTGCCAGTGTCTCCTTTAGAATTGTTATCAATAATTCATATTTACAGCCAATCCTGAATGAGTTAGGTATAGTGAATTTTTCTTTTCATAAGTTTTTGAACAAAGCAATGCTAATTAGGTTTTATTGGTCACTCAATAATGATCATAAGTCAAGTTGTATCCAATACTGGATGAATGTTTAATTTATTTCAGAGTCCCAACGGCAAATTTTACAATAAATGACGTCAGAATGTGCATAGGATCGCGGAGACTGCTCGACGTAATGGACGTCAACACACAGAAGAACATTGAGATGACGATGAAGGTTGGTCCAGTTGATAATTAAAATGCAGTTGAATGATTGAACTTTAATTTATTGACTCTATTTTACATAGTAATGAAAACAATCTTCAATTTCACAGTTTGGACAGTTAAGGCCTCAGCTGAGGCATGCTCTAAAAATACCGGTAAAAGATCGTAACTATGCGATGCGCGGATTAAGCTAATAACGCGTGCCGCACGCAACATAATTTGTCATAAACATTCAACATGCGTCCATTTAGCGTTATGGTTATTGTTATATTAGTAATAATAATATATTCATTTACATGTTTTCTTTTTCGAGTACAGGCTTAACGTTTTTTAGTCATCTTTACACGATATAAGAATATATTCTTATGACGCCAAATGGCCCCTTACAAAAAAAGTCGATGTACTGCCACGTCTAATGCCGCCTGGCGATTGGCGACGTATGCAAAATTTCATCTCGCCTATTGTTAAAAATACTCACCCGCGCGCGTATTGTAATATTTAGATGTTACCGATCTTATTCCAAAAAAATAATTAGCTTATGGAATACTATATGAGGATATAGTAGGAATAAAAAATATATGATTACCGTTTTCATATCTTTACAACAAGAGGATTTAAAATATGCCGTTTGTTGTTTCCTGATAGCTTAGCATATGATGTGACAACCACAATATAGAAGTCGCACTATAGCTTTGCTACAGACTTACAGTGCTTACAGACTAACTTCATGTCAATTATATTGTTATTCAGGAATGGCAGCGTTACTATGATGACCCCAATAAAGAGCGCCTGCTGAATGTGATTTCTCTGGAGTTCTCCCACACGCGCCTTGACAACTACGTCCAGTCACCAAGCATCGTCAGGCAGGTCGACTGGGTGGACTCCGTTTGGCCCAGGCATCTCAAAGAACAGCAGGTATACTTCTTCCAACCACTTTTTTTGTGCACGTCTACACTGTGTAAGAATCCTTATTGCCGATATCCTGTAGCTCCACCGTATAAACCCTTTACACAATATTTAACTCATTAAATGCCGAGAAGTATTGGCATAGCGGTACAAAGCGGGCCACGAATTTCTATGATAAAATTAAACCTTTTAAACATAATATCTTTTTTGGAAATATACTAAGTAGGTATATCATAAAGACTTGTATTTCGGTTAAGTATTTCACCATGATTCCCAGAGATGGCAGTGTGTTTGCAATATTTAAATTATTTAAAGCAATTGACCTGGGCATAATGAATGTAAAGTACAGCGATATGTATACGAAATAAATATGCTGTGGTTTTTCATTTGAACTATATGTGTCAAATTCAAGGCGTAAAGTAATCATTCACGATGATCGTGTGATGCATCTTGACATAATTCTCATAATTTATAATATATTATTTTTTAAAATCACGGCCGTGCGGTGCAGCATAACCATTGTTTTCGGAGTGTGGCGCCAGCCTATCATACAAGTACCATAAAATGTTCTAAATTATGATAAAAAATAAATTTTTAATATAAATTAAATCATTTAAAAATTAATCACTCGGAGCTGAAAACCGGAACCGTAATGAAAAAAAATACTGGCTCGATGCCCTGCTTCCATACCATAGAAAAGAACTTACCGCTGTGTCATTTTATTTGTTTTTAAGTGGTGGTAATATGTACAAAAACAAATAATCTTGAACAGTTTTCATTTATGCAAATTTAATTTTTCATGTATCATTTTTTACCTACATTCTAAATGGGCACGGAATATAGGTATTATGTGTTACGTTTTATGTTCGGTCAGTAGGTACTTCGAAAACGTTTCGGCAGCTTGATAATTTGTTTTCTAATTCCACTGTTCAATTTATGCAACAGGTGGAGGCCACAAATCTGATTGAGGACATGATGTATCCAAAGGTACAAAAGTACTGCCTCATGTCTGTGAAGGGATGCTACACTGACTTCCATGTTGATTTTGGAGGCACCTCTGTGTGGTACCACATCTTGAAAGGTAATTTCAATCTGCATGTCGTACAAGTTTTACATTATTTGCAAACTAAACGGTCGCATACACTGGTACCGTAGAGCTTCGACTATACTAGTGGGAGCCTTATGAACTTTTTGTATTACAGCACTTGTGCGTCTATTCTATACACAATACTGCTATCGAGGATAGTTTATCATATTTATGTATTGAGTATTATAATTGTTACATTAAGTTAGCCGTCAAAACTGTCTATCTCGCTCTAAAAGTTAACACACCCAAGAGAGGTGCTGTTAAGGCGAATTCTTTGCCTCAATTTACGATCAAATGTGACTTCAACGCCATCTAAAGGCATCTACACGCATCTACCATGAATTTCTAAAAATGTGTTACTAAAAACTTTCGTCGATCGCAACCAGATGGCAATAAAATATAAAATAAAATATTGTGTGTCGCCTCATATTAAAAATCATAATATCACTCCCCTCCATTTTGGTAAGAGAATTTCTCAACTGTCACTTTGTGTTTTTTTTTCGTCTCGATTCGGGATGGAAGGTGGATAATTGACACACCGGAATTGTGATGGAAGCGGCGAGTTTATTTACGTTTATTATACTATATGGTTACATTTTTTATAATTTTATTCTACGGAGGGCGAAATGTACGCGTTCCCGATTTTGCTGCTTGTCGCGATCTGAGCGCCATCTTGAAAAATCATTCCCAACGGTTTTTTTTCTTGGGCGACGTTGCATATCTCCAACGGTCAAAGACAATGTTGCCGGCCGACTTTTAACATTATTTATTTTCGTAATCAGCGCTTTATTATTTGTTGGCTTTGATACCGATTCGGGCGTCTCCAGATACACAAAGACATCCCCAAATGGGGACCATACGGGGGTGTCACAAAAAGCTTGATAAAAATGCATTTAAATTTATTATATATTTACTTACCTATGTAAAAATATTTACAATTAATATTCTCCCCATAAAATATTTACAATTCTAACATGTCTATTTGATTTGATTTCACCCGGCACCTGCCTCAAAAATCGTATGACGCACCATAACTACGCATGAATTTCATTATCGTCTTTGTTCTATACTAAAAAAAGCAATAAAAAATATGTCACAGCTCCAGTCGAGAACCCAAAGCCATTAAGATAATTTCGACACACTAAAAAACCGTAATAAATCAGTTATAATATCAGAAACACCCGAACAAACGAATGCTACCCAAATTTGAAAGAACTTACCGCAAGTCGCCATTTTGTAGCAACTAGTTAGAGCTCTGCGCGGTGTGTAATATTTCGACACTTGTGCATACGTTCCCACGAATCGAGCGTTACTAATTTTCAAGTGCATATCGATAAATCACATATTAATGTCTTCGGGTTGAGTCGTAAACAAATATAAAGGGGACCCTTTTAATATATTTAAACTACACAAACACTTCACTTATTGAATATTATTGATAAATTAACACGAACTCACATATTAAAAAAAAAACAAATACAATAATAAACCTATTTTAAAATTCTTTAGATGTGTGATATATTTTAAAGCAAGGTGACAGACATAACGCAACATCACACGTTGGGCACATATAGCGAGAGAGTTTTGTTTTTTTCGGATTTTTTTTAGAATTCCCGCATACGAAACATCTTCTTCTAGGCTTATCGGTATTTTGTGTCGGTAAAATGTATTCTGGCAAATGTCCCGTTGCACTTTTGGGCAATAATCGTACGGGATTATCGCTAGTTGACGCTGTCGGCTTAGGCAGGGGTGCATTTGAAATTCTCACACAATATTTGTCCACTAGTTGTTTTATTACACAGAGTTGAAAATCGCCCAATGTTTTTTTGTCAGATTTAATAAATTTATATAAATAAAAAGCATTTAATAAATATAAGTCGATCATGTGGAATGCGACCTTTTTATACCACTTGATCGATTTTCTCATACACGACAAGTTGCTAAGCATCATGTCGGACTTATCTACCGCACCCATATTTTTGTTATAATCTATAACACATTTTGGTTTTTCAATGTTTTCGCCAGTTCTATAGTTCACTTTTCCCGTTGGTCCAAATGATGCATCGTGGAGGGTGGATAGCATGTGAACATCCCTCCTATCGTGCCATTTCAGAGCCAAAAGTGGACTATTGTACTTAGCCTCGGTATCTCCCTTTTTCAGTTTGCTGAACTCTGGCATATCTTTACGATTTTTTCTCACTGTACCGCAAGCATTCGTTTTGTGAGAGTGAAGGTATTTAAAGAGCGCCGGACTCGAATACCAGTTATCACACCATAAGGTGTGACCTTTCCCGATATAGTCTTTCATTAGCGTTGTCACTACCGCACCGGAAATACCGAGATTTTCATTGTCTTGTATGTCAGTCCCTTCCCCACAATAAATTATAAAGTCAATAATATATCCTGTCATTACGTCACACATCACAAACATTGTTATTCCAAATCGATGTCTTTTGGAAGGAATGAATTGTTTAAAAATTAATCTACCCTTAAACACGATTGTGCTCTCATCTATGCAAAGATTTTGATACGGTATCATCGTTTCCCTAAAAATTGTTCTTGTGTGTTCTAACAGTAATCTAATTTTAGCTAGTCTATCATTTGAGGCGGTCACACTAGGATCAGAAAAATGAAGCATTTGTAAAATAAGTTGGTATCGATTTCTAGCCATTATTTTCCCAAAAATGTCTGCATGCAGGTAAGGATCGGTACTCCAATGTTCCTCTATCGACGTGTGCTTATTTCGAGTCATCAGCATTGATACGGCAAAAAATGTATACAACTCCGGCACTGACGTGTCTGTCCAATTGTGTGACCGCGATTTCAGTCCGAGTGTACGAATGGTTAAAAAATGTATTCGTTTGGTTCACTATTTCCGACATTATATTTTTATTCAAAAAATGTTCAAAGAAAAGACATTCGGGAGAGGATTCGTCCAAGTCGTTCGATGTCACGCCAGATCGACAATCATTGAATTCGTGAACTATTGGAATATACGGACCAGTTCTCCATGACTGCAAAAATTCAATTGGCTCATCAGAGTCCGTATCGTCAACATCATGATCAGTCTCATGTTGTTCCAATTCCTCTTCCGACATGTCATAATCTGAGTCCAATTCCTCATTAGTACGCACATTTTCTTCCTCCATATTTACGCACTATAAAACTATGAAATGTTTTTAAAATGTTTAACTACAGTATTAAGAAACGCCAAATCATAGAAACCATTAAACTCACACACCATAGTTATTGATATCAGTATTAATTTTCACATTCACTAAAATGGGACACGGTAGACAGTACAAAAAGTATTTTAAAAATCGCGATAAAATAAAATCATACGCTCAATAGTTAATCATGCCAGTTTTAATGTGATAAGTACACCAGACAGCAAAAAAAGTATTTATCAACGATTGCGGTAAATATTCAACTTGTATGCGATAAATACAATCCCGCGCAATGGCCCGCTCGGTTGAAAGTCTGTCGTATACTGCGCAGTCGCGGCGCGCAGTTCAAACTGATTTCTGTCGACCGGCAAAACTTGGCCGTACGAATTGGCTTGAAACTTTGGTGATTATTTTATATTTAGAACCAATGCTTTTAAAATATGTCATAGGTGGCAGGAGAAGGACAAATCAGGCCAAATTTACGTGAAAAAATCAGTCCCGTATGATAAATATGGACGCGGTGGCATCGATTTATACACATGCGCATTGCGAATTTGGCTGATTTGTACAAGGTGTGTGACATCGGCGCCGGCCGGGTTAAAGTGTTTATGATTTTTACATTTTGTTTACCGTAGTTTTTTTTACAGTGGCAATACAAGGGTATCCTGTCCAGTCAATGAACCAGATTTTTTTACGTTGTCAATACGAATTAATATAAATATTTTTCTACAGTAAAATTCATTTATAGTAGTAAATGAA
This sequence comes from Rhyacophila brunnea, assembly GCF_057557595.1. Lineage (NCBI taxonomy): Eukaryota > Metazoa > Arthropoda > Insecta > Trichoptera > Rhyacophilidae > Rhyacophila > Rhyacophila brunnea. The sequence goes on along the minus strand of NW_028232893.1, from coordinate 10,786,227 downwards.
CATTTAAGTACAAATGTTTATAAGATTGAGTTTAATCTTGTACAATTGACAATTACATCGAATTTCTACTAGAGGTGGAATAAAAGAATGATATGAAATGAATAGCAAAACAAATGCCATTCGAATTATTATTAAACAAAATAAGGAATATACAGTTGTACTTGGTTATTACTAGGAAGGTTGGACCGGCTGAATGTGCTCATTATAAGCGGTACTCGTTATATCAGAGAATAGGTATTTTTATTGTCGGTGAAAACAACAATTAGACACTTAACTAGTGTCATAAACGTAATCTGTCCCCGGCGGCATCCTGTCCGATCGGATTTTATTGCTTAGGGTCGAAATGTCTTTAAACGATCAACACATTACCAGTATTTTAGCTCGGTATATCCGATAAGTATCTCGTTATAACAGTGAATAAAAATGTACGGAGAAAATCATATACCAAATGTCAACGACTGTTTCCTCATTACATCCGAGATCTCGCTATGTCCGAGATTGTAATAACCGAGTTCGACTGTAGTTATAATTATGACAATGTCGATATTATATAGACATCCCAATTCATTTCGTTTCAACCATGTCCGATCCTAATGGGTTCATATGGGCCTCCACAGAGTGGACGGTTTGTATTAACTAACTAACTATATCTGAGATAAGAATAAAGTAAGACACGCAACGAATTGAATAAAAAAGAAGTTGGAGGTAAGAAAAAACGTAAATAAACATGCGAACAAATCTTGATAAGCAAACCCAAGGACAAAATAAGTGACAAATTAAAAAAAAAATTGTAAAACGTAAGAAAAAAATTTAGAATTTGAAGTAAGTGCACCACTGATTACATAATATTCTAAGAAAAAGACAGAACGTTATTTCTTTGAAAAAATCTAATGTCGATTTTAAAGAACAGTGCAAGATAAAATAAAAGATAGTTTTATTTATTTTACCTATAATAAATGTGTAAGTGAAATGGATTTGGAGATATAAAAAGAAACCTTATTGGCCCAGTGGTTTCTAGGTGTGGACTTTTGTAATTCCCTGAAGATCTCGAATAAATAATTAAAAATTATCAACACCTATACCATATTCCTAGGTATCTACTATGATTGAAAAGTAGATCTTAATTTTTTGTATTTATGATTGCTTCATAAAAAAACAATATTTACGACTTTATGATGTAGCAGATAAATGAGCAACTAAATAGTGATCCAAATATTATGAAAAGTTCAACTATCAAAGCATCACGGCATAAAATTAGTAATACCACGGTTATACACAATTTATTGTACCTACCTATTGTTATAATTTTCTTAGTTCATTTAATCATTTTTAATTTAATTTATTTTCAAATTCACCTCTTATGTGTTCATTCACTGAATTGTTTACCCTATATTTTATGGAGACTAATAATAACTTCTATTTTCTACATACTAAATTATCAACCTCCACTTTTTGACAGGACGGCATACAGTTATATAGGCACGTAGATAATAATTTTAAGGCCGTAGACAGGAATGAACGTTTGATGGCCCAAATATAGTACAATAGTATGTATGTAATTAAAGTTAGGGTACAAGTCGGTTATCCTGGATACAGCGGCAAAGACATTTTGAAAATAGCCTATATACTGGATTATTTGTTAGGATTACCTAATCTAACTTAAACTAACCCAAACTAACAAATAATCCAGTATATCGGCTATTTTCAAAATGTGTTTGCCGCTGTATCCAGGATAAACATATAGAACAAAAGTTAGTGAAGTGGAAGTTTGTCGAGGCTGTTTTGATCGGGTTAATTTGTCTTTGAATAATATTGTGACTAGAAATTTTAACAATTCTTATTATTTTTAACATTGTATATTGTTCATAATTTTCGCGACTACCACGTGAATAGACGATTTTTTTTTTACTTATAACATTTTAAACACTTAACATAAATATGGATAAATTGTACAGTTACTAGACAAAGATTAAATTTGATGTGTGTCAGAAGTATCTTAGGCATTTTCGCTCGTATGCTTTCTTTATATTATTATGAAACTATATTTATTTTAAAATCGCTTTATAAAAGGTAGGTACGTCAAAACAGTAATAAATATCTGAAATAATTACACAACACTATTTCAGAAAGTGGAGGTTGATATATGTAGTCCATTGACATATGCTCCAATATCGCAAACAAAAATTATTGACAGCAGAATTTACACAGTTTTTGTCTTCGTACCTGGCGAACCTTTATTTTCAATGTATGTGTGTGCAGTAAAGTCGATAAAGTCTTGTCAAATATTCATTTTATTTACAATCGATTCGTTAATATACAAAAATACAAGATTAAATTTAAATACGAGGGTGGGTCAATAATTCCTTAGAAAAAAGCATTAAAACAGTTTTTATTTTTGTATTTTTTTTTTATTTCTCAGCATAATCTCCTTGGAGCTCAATACACTTGGTTAGACGTTTCTCAATTTTTTTTAAACCGTCAGAAAAATAAGTTTTCGGAAGGTCCTCAAAATAAGCATTTGTCCGATCGATGACTTCTTCATTTGAAAAAAAACGTTGTCCACTTAGCCATTTTCTTAAGTTTGGGAAAAGGAAAAAGTCACTGGGGGCTAAATCTGGCGAATACGGTGGGTGGTCGACCAATTCGAACTTCAATTCTTCAATTTTAGCCATTGATCGTAAACATGTGTGAACACGGGCATTGTCCTGATGAAAGAGGATTTTTTTCCTGTTTAAATGAGGCCGTTTTTCTTCAATTTTGTTTTTTAGCTGGTCCAATAAAGATGCATAATAATCCCCTGTTATTGATTTCCTTTTTCCAAATAGTCAACGAAAATAATTCCACGTGCATCCCAAAATACAGTAGCCATAACCTTACCAGCTGATTTTACGGTTTTCGCCTTCTTTGGAAATGGTTCGCCTTTCGCAATCCACTGCTTTGACTGTTCTTTCGTCTCGGGAGTATAGTGGTGTATCCATATTTCATCTACAGTCACAAAGCGACGAAAAAATTCATCCGGATTGCGTTGCATGAGCGACAACAGGGCTTTAGAGGCCACCACCCTATTGCGTTTATTATCGACTGTGAGCAAACGCGGCACCCATCTTGCAGAAATTTTTTTCATGCCCAATTTGTCATGTAAAATAGAAATGACGCTACCTTTTGAGATCCCTGTAACCTCAATTATCTCACTCAACTTTAATCTTCGGTCACTTAACACCATATCGTGGATTTTATTGATCATTTCTGGTGTAGTCACCTCTACAGGACGTCCTGAGCGTGGTTCATCCTTTGTTGATGTACGACCACGTTTAAATTCATTTAACCAGTTATAAATAGTTGCAAGTGAAGGAGCAGATATGCCGTGAACTAAATCCAACTCATTTTTTATTTCCTTTGCTGTTAACCCTTTTATATTAAAATGTTTAATAACAGCTCTAAACTCAATTTTCTCCATTTTCCATTTTTCCATTTTCCACAAGCAAATTTTTTTTTAAATGTACGAGAAACACACAACAACCCGACCAATCTGATTGAAACTTCGCAGCATACTGAATCGGTAGTGCCGCTGCATGAAAACAAACCGCTTACAGTACTAGTCGCGCCACCTGTCGGCTTTTCTAAGGACTTATTGACCCACCCTCGTAACTAGCCTAAAAATTATTAAATAATATTTTTAATAGAAACGCTAAGCGTTTTTTGCGATAAATTACGTCTGAACCGAGATGTTTCGATTTTAATTGCATGCTTTCTAACCTCTAAATCGATGTTTTTTAAATTTGAAAAAAAAGATATAAGGATATAATAAATTCCAATTAACGTTTAGCGTTTCCCTAGGTAATAGATTTACGTACATTTTTATCGTAATTTTGATAATAAATCTTATGTCATTCATTCTTACCACCCGATAGAAATGTACCGAATTTGACACGTATTTTTGGTATATAGAACTCCACGATACATCTTAATTTTTTATTTTATTTTTCTCATTACTTTTGAATATATATTTACCGATTAATAAACTTTTCTAGCTATTTTTCGATAACAACTTTACCTAGAGACATCACCTTAAAACATAGCACTTATTGTAACAATTACAATTAACTTGATAAACTACCCTCGATAGCGGCCAATAGCAGTCTTGTGTATAGTATAGATGCGTTGATGACATTTACGTAATGTTTTAATATGATATAATTGGAGTTAATCTCATTAATTTGGCATATTGAATCTTTGTTCTCGGCAGTTATGGTAATATATCGAGTGCTTAAAGTCAGACAACGTTATCTACAAAAAAGTGTTTTTTATTTTTTTTTGAGATAACGTTATTGTACATTTACGGCTATATGATAGTCAAACAACGTTATGTCAGTCATTTCTTATTTCTTATTAAATCGTCAGTAAAGTTTAACGCTAACTACATAAGTTACCCTTGTTTTCATATTTTTTTAAAACTACCCCTATAATTTTTAACATCATCATAAGCAAGAAAAATGTACTATACACAATAAATTATAAAATATTAACATTTGGTTTTAAATAAACATTTCCCTTGTTGAGTTACAAGAATCTAAAATAACGATTTTTGGCTCTCCTGTAAAGTTGCACTTTTGTAGATAGTGTTGTTTGACACTAAGCCCTCGATATAATGTATAATAATTTATGGAATTGACTGTTTGAGTGAATATAAATTAGATGCGGATGATAATAGAGTGAAGTTTGTTACAAATACGGGTTCGATTTCCGGTGGGGTCTCAATATATATTTATGTGATTCGTTCACTTCTATTTCTAACTACATTACTGTTTTACTACACTACTGTCATTGGGCCTCCCGACTTATTGTAGTGTGTAAAAGAATATATAATATATGTTTAGACTAGTAGAGAAGGTTTTCTTCAATGTATTTGACTGGTTGTATTGATTTAAATTTTGTTTATTGTAGGGGCCAAAGTATTTTGGTTGATTCCTCCAACAGACCGCAACCTTCAACTTTACGAGAAGTGGGTGCTATCAGGCAAGCAGTCAGATGTTTTCTTCGGGGACACTGTCGAGAAGTGCATCAGAGTTCAGGTATGTTCATTCTGTAAATAAGCAGTGAGTACAATATTATCCAAAACATTCTTGTTTGTTCATTTCCACTCCTTAGGTGGAGCATATGGGATACTTGTGTCTTCCCATCATCCTGTACCACCACCATGTAAAGGGGTAGTCAACCTTTTTATACCTACCACCCACTTTTGTATCTCTGTTAAGGTTGTACCTCAGTTGAGGCACGGTCTAAAAAGATCGTGGCTAGGTGATGCGCGGATTGCGGGTCGCGGGTTCAGATGACGCATGCCGAACGAAATATAATTTGTCATATAAATCCAACATACGTCCATTTTATGTTCTGTTTATTGTTCTATTAGTAACAATAATAATATATTCATTGACATATTTTCTTTTTGAAGTAAATGGGTAACGTTTTTAGTCATCTTTACACGATTTAAGAATTATTACGCCCGTCGCCATCACGAAACAAAGTGACGTGTTTCCAGCTCGACGTTCTCTCTCAGAATGCGAGCGAGTCCAAAATTTCGTCGCGCCTATAGTTGAAAATTATTTGCCGTTTCACTGATGTATCACCTTAATAGTAAATTTTTCAAACCGCCCACCGGTTCCACAGTATTAGGTGGCTTATAAAGTAGGGAAGTTACTTTACTTTATAAAATTGGTAAAGAAGAGTTACAGCACGACAAGTTAAAGCGTATAATAATAATTACTTACCAAATACTTTATGTCAGCCTTTCGCTAAGTTTGGCAGAATAAATCTTTATAAAACAACTTACTGTTAAATCTATCTTTTTATTATACTTTACATGCATAGAAGCGTGAAGTTTACATATCCATCACTATCGAATTTATGTTTACTTTCTTCATCATATCTACATTTATAACAGTTCTTCTTGGCAAGTTGTATCAGCCTCTTCAATGTTGGCGGTAAAAGGATTTTTCATCCAGTCATTCACTCACCTTCAATTTCGAAATATCTTCAAATCATTTTTCCATGTTCAATTTTAGTTTGTTGATGTGGCTACTGAATCTGTCAATATCCTCTGGAGTTACATCATCTTTTACAGATGACAATTCAGGAAAGTGATGAAATTCTCCCTTCAATAGATTACAATGAAGTAGTTCAAGTTTGTCAATAAATAATGACTCAATACTTTGGCAACCTATAAGAGTTTTATTAGCTGTAAACTTATGCGAGGGCTATACAAATGTATATTGTCACGGGGAATTTTATGAAAACATAATGAAAATGTTTTTAAAACCCCTACTCCCCTTCATGAAAGTTGGAATACCCACTAGTGGGCGGTAGGGACCAGGTTGACTACCCCTGATGTACACTATTATGGTATTTAGTGACTTTCCGCGATGCCGGACCCAAGTTGACTTGAAGAGAAGCCAGTCTTCTTCTGCTATGAACTAATTTTGTTGTAGGTGCTTTCAATCTTTACAAATCGATTATTCGTTGTCGGTTTCCAAAGAGAAATATATGCTTCGATCTACTTTTTGATATAAAGGTCAACGTTTGAGAAAATAATTCTTCCGACAGCGATGTCACGATTAAATTATGGAGTATGGTGGCCGACCTCTACTTGTCTGCGTGGATTGTGCCACATAAGACTTCAAGCAAATTCCACACCCTCACTATGTCGCCTTCTGTGGACCCTGTTTTAGGATAAAATAAAATAATTACAAGATAAAAGCAACTTCTTATATACAACGTTTTTAAATTTTCTGTTGAATCATATAAACTTGACAATTCTATGTATTAATAAATACTTTTTATTCTACTGGATAGAAATACTGAATAAATATTATAGAATACAGAAATGTCATTTTGACTTTTCATATTGATTTCCATAGTAACGCACCTATATATTAATAATTAAGTTGCTAGGACCCACTTAGCAACCAATAATAGTGAGTAGTAAATATTACTTTTAACAAATTTTTTCCAAAACATACAAAACAGAATTAACTGAAAATGAATAATTCAATTCTGCTTAAAGATCGCCAAAAGTATTAAAAGAATGCATTGTCGTCGTGTTTCTGACCGTACACTACCTAAATCTGTACCGGACAAACAAGTATACGAGCTAATAAAAATGTGGTAAAATAATCTAAATGATGATTACTTATTTACAACAATTGTAATATAAATATTGTTGTTTTTTTATTTACAGCTGTATGCTGGCAACACATTCTTCATTCCGACCGGCTGGATCCACGCGGTTTACACTCCGAGCGATTCTCTCGTCTTCGGTGGAAACTTTCTTCATCCATTCGGTATTGAAAAGCAGCTGAAGATAGCCCAAGTGGAGGATTCTACCAAGGTTTGAATAAAAAATAGATTATTACAATTTTAATTACCTACCGACCTGGTCCGTTTTATATTAGCTGACTCACCTTGCTAATGGAAGATAGTATCGACTCTAGTTCACTCTTGAACCGGGGTGGTTTTATCACCTACTTGTATTTACTTATAGCAGTAAATAGCACCATGTGCTTGTGATCTGCGAATCCATGGGAATGAGCGTGAATGTACAGGCCAAAGCACACTGGAAGCGTCACCTATACCATGTATGATGTTTCCCCATTGTTCTTTTTGACTTGGTATCCAATCTACGTAAATTGCTTTACCAGGAGCGTGAACTAAATTTTGTAACTCATAATAATCTTTTCCTCTTGTCAGGTCCCCCAAAAGTTCCGTTATCCGTTCTTCACCGAGATGCTGTGGTACGTTTTGGAGCGTTATGTCAATGTTCTCCTGGGAAGATCGCATCTCCTGCTGCAGGACCAGAACGTTGACGGAGAGTCTGAGCTGAAGCCTCCCGAAGCGAAGCAAGACGGGGAGAAGGGATTGGAGAACAAGGACGAGGTTATCAGGAGCGACGTCAAGCTGGAAGGGAAGCCAAATGCTGAACTGGGTCCAAAGCTCGGCGAGATTAAACCGCCTGCTAAGCATGTGCATCTGACACAGCAGGAATTACATGGTCTTAAGGTATTGTTTATTTTGTTTCATTGGTATCATGCAGTGGCGAAGACTCAATACAAAACACTGACGGCTATCTTAATCCATAGTATTGAATTTAGGATTCACATGCACAAAGATGTAGTGTATCCAAGTTTATTGAATCTTCTACGAACACATGCAAACAAAGACTTGGAAATGCAAAGTTTTTTTTTGTATGTAGTTTGATACACTTTGTCATTGAGATCTTTGTGAAAATGTCTATTTTAATGCGTGTTGTTTTTTTTTTTTTTTTTTAATTAAGTGTAGGTAATAAATATTTAGAGACACTGCCAATCTGTTTTAATTTTCAGGCCATCGTAATGTACCTCCATCAGCTACCAGGAACCAGGAAGAATGTTCCAGAACTATTAGGTGACCCGATCGCTCTCATCAGAGATGTCCGGACTTTGGTTGAGAAACATCGTCACGACTCCAGAGAACATGCCATATCCGGAGTACCTGTTCTTCAAAGTGAGTGGTCAAATTTCTATATTTTATACTGTTATCATTATGGTGAGAATTAATGATGATCGTTGTCTTTGTACACTGTGTCGTTCTTCTCTGATCAAATTCAGTTTTATGCCTAAGCAAGACAATCCATCTGCTAACCGCTGCATCACAACGTGTCTTATTAAATGTAATTCTAACATGCAGATTTAATTGTTATTTTTGTAGGGTGTGGAATTAATTGAATTTTTTAGCCCCAGCTAAAAGTTCCTGTGTGAGCTCTATATAATTCAATTCTGTTTTTATGTATTTACTAATAATATTACCTATAAAATTGTATGTGGTCTAACTGAGTAAACCATCCAAATGAAAGTTTTTGTTGTCAATTATTATACACCAACACTGCAAGTGGTAATAGTAACCTGGTGGATGTGGTGGATGGGAAATGGAGGATGGAACGCTACAATTTTCTGCATCATTTTCGTTACCCATGTTGAACTTGATAATATATTATTCTTATTTAGGTCCTGATGAAGTACTGAATGAACGGAAGAAGTCTTCAGTTGGAAGGAGTCCGGGCAGCGGAGGTGGTCGAGGCCCCCGCGGCACTTACAAGAAAAACAACATGGCCGCCCCTCAGTCGGATAAAACTGACAAAAGCGGAGGGCCGAGACGCAGGAGAACCAGGTACAATTGAAATCGAATTTATTCTTTTTTATATTGGTACTTCTGTAGAGGATAATGCTGTGAACTTCTAGGCTCACACAATCTCTTCTCTTGCATTTCAAAATATATTTTTCCCACCATGTAGATAACAATAACAAACTGTGATTGGTTTAGATTTAGTAGATGAAAAATCGTGAATTTAAAAAACGCTATTTTAATAAACTATTTCTTTTTATTCAACGAATAAGACACAAGATTTAAGAATGTAACAATCTATATATTGAATATAAATAATTTGAAAACATCTCATGCATATAATAATCATTTTGTAGAAAAAAATACGACACCAGTCAGGGGTTGACCCACTACTGGATAATGGACTCCCCTAGCTCATTTCACCCTTCTCGGACCCCAATTCTTCACTGCCACATACGTCCACTGAATTAATAAGTTCACAGATGCAGGGGGTTATAGGGCGTCCCTGTTGTCGTGGTTACCACAGTATGACTGCATTTGTCCAACAGTTATCCACTCGCAGAGGGACACGTTTGGTCCTTTGCCATTTTATCGGCTACAGTATCAGTACTCTTGTCACTCTCTCTTTATCCACTATTAACTTGGATTGCATTCTCTAGTAACTGAGTTATTTAATTACTATGTGATAAGCCTCTTCCTCCTTGTCATAAATTATGAGTTTAATGAAGTTGGACTTGGATTCGTTGGATGTAACAAGCCTTAAACTCTCCGTTGTAAATGTTTCAGATGCAAGAAATGTGAGGCTTGCCAGCGTTCTGACTGCGGGGAGTGTGTTTTCTGCCAGGACATGGTGAAATTCGGTGGTCCCGGCCGAGCCAAGCAGACCTGCAATATGAGACAATGTCTCCAGGTATATAATATGTACTTATTATTCTAATTTATTGATGCTTGAAAACATCTAGTGTCTCCCGGTGGCGAATGGTGGAGGTGGGCTGTTAATACTCAACATAAATAGTGCTCACTAAACTTTGTCAGTTATACATATTTGTTTTCATTGAAGGAAGACTACAATTATTTACAGGTGGTGTTGGTTAGTTTTTAAAATTCAATTAAACCCTGTGAAAGCCAAGCCATAATAAATAATAGTCTATATAATTAATATCTAAAATTATGGCATTACATACATAATTTAGGATATTTTATAGACAACAAACAATATGTGCAAAATGTATTCCTAATCCAAAGAAAACAAATAAGTATGAATGAAAAAGTCTGCAAAATTTTGTCGTATCGCCCAAAATATACCAAAACTATTATGATTTGGTTAGGCAGGGTTTAATTGATTTCTAAAAACTAACCAACACCATCCAAAAATAATAGTCTTAGTTCAATAAAAACAAATACGTATGACCAACAAATTTTAATGTGCACTATTTATGGCGGATCTTAACAGCCTACCTCCACCTTACGCTACTGGTGTCTCCTGTAAAGTAAAGGGTACGTTTCTTTGATCCCAAGGCCAATTTTTGGAGGCGAAAATATAAATTCCTCTTGACTCAACATAGCCTAGTGAAGTCGGAAGGTTGGACACTCTTGCTTTAGAAACGTGTTTATTAATATAAATTCAATTTTGCCACCTCACCTGTGAGGTTTCATTTGATTTTCGGCCTCCCTATTCTGCAGTAAAATGAGTAATTGCTGTAGGTCATTATTTCTAATATGTACACGAAAACAGACAAACATCACTTACGTAACAGGAGTTGCCCGCAGCCGGTACAATGCAAGTGTTGCCAGAATATTCAACAATGAAGGCTTTATAATGTGTGGTGGTAGATTCGATGTAGTGAGAGTTTCTGTGGACACTTAGTAAACTACATAATATATTTCAGTTATGAATTGTTTTTGATTTTCCAGCCAATGTTGCCAGTGACCGCGTCTTGTGCAATATGTCACCTGGATGGATGGATGCAGACACCGGTTGCCCCTCAAGCCAAGGGAAATACAGGTAAATTAAATTTCTATTCTTTTTAGTCACCATCATGTGCCTGGAGCAATCCATTGCTGAGTTAAAGCTTCGTCTGACTGATTCGACTCCTCTTGTTCATGTGCATTGTATTGCTACCTACTTCCGCAAAAATGAACCATTTCGCAATCAAATGGCATCTAGATTTGTTCAACGATTGTCTTTAGTTCAGCCCATGTGTTTTGTCCATTTCCATTTAACCTTTCTAACGCGGCAACTGACTTTAGTCAGCCTATACGCGCGAGTCATCCGCGCGTCAGCTGACTAAAGTCATTTCGATTTTCGTTTGCCTAGTACTGCTTTCCGCCAGGCGCGAATAATTCGAATATTGATTTAATTTATTCAAAAATCATCCTTCTCTTGACATCTGTCAATGGATAGCCTAAACTTTTGTTCTATCTAATTTAAATAAATATTTTTCGGGAGCGTGTCTTGAATAAAAATATATCAGTCATCGGGCCAATTCAAATTTGCCGCGTATATAGTGTCTTATCGCTTCTTAGTGCATGTGCGCCGAAGACATTTGACTGACGTGTTTGTAACGATACGAGTTTGCGATATAATAAGTTATATTGTTTTTTAGTGATTGAAAAACTATTTGGTGCGTAAACTGTTAAATAGAATATTCGAAAGTTACATTGATCAAAGTGAATTTACAAAATATTTTTACAAAAGGAATGCTTTTGGAGATTGCATTCATTCGCCTATCTGCCAGTATATTATCCGCGAGTTTATAGTTTCGGAAAATAATTTGAACCAGGTGTCATTTAAATATACCTAGAAGTCCGCGATTTAATATGTCTCTTTGTTTATCATTGATTAACATTTTTAAATACTATTTTCTGGTTATAGTATTAGGTGAAACAGACAAAAATTATTTATTTACCCTAGTTATCAGCCATTTATAAAGAAAAGACACGAACACTCAGACGCCCGTTCCCGCATAAATGCGGAAATTGTCGTATTACGCAAACACCAGGTCCCGCGCTACTGAATTTTTATACACTGCGCGGCAAATCATCGTCTGCTGGTGTGAGACAGACACTTGAGAATTATTTTTTTCGTAATACTATTCAAAAGGGTTTGATTCATGACTACTATTTTTTTTATGTAGAATTCTTCTTATATTTATAGTCGAAAATAACTCGAGTTACTTACTATCACGTCATTATAATAAAATAAGAGATTACCTATTCTAGTACCAGGTTATTGAAGTAATATAATAAAAAAAAAACAAATGAACTTGAAAATAAAATTGTGGTGACTATAAAGCATTTAGAAGTGCAAAAAGTGTTTGAAATTTAATATTTTACGAATTGTAATAGGTATTCGAAAAATAAACCATTTTGTTATATAAACTATGTGTCATTCGATTCCATTCAGTTCGGGGTCAATGGTAGGTACAAACCAGGCACTGGTGGTAAGTACATCACTCTCAAATAGCCAGTAGTTCTCAAGGATGATTTATTTATACTCGGCCTGCAGTGCTGCAATGTGTATGCGAGTTCAAACAAAAGTTACACAGTTTGAGATGTCCTGGATGCTATAAAAATGAGTTATTTATGACTGATATTTTTTCAACACACTCAACAAAAATGCTCATAAAAGTCATAAACCATATTATTATTCATTATGTGTATGACATATTTGTCGAAATGGTAGCCGGTAGACTATAAGAATACTGAACTGTTCTTACACTTGTTAATCTGTCATCGACGCATTAGTCCAGCACCATTTCGTAAGTGTCATGGCGCCGCTCGAGTAAGCTGGCATTTTTTCAATGAAGAAGTCTTGTTCGTGATTTCTTATCAGATTTAGGCGACGAATGTTTATTTTTAGAGTCACATAAAATATTAGGTTCTGTCATAATCATTTTTGAACTTGACTCCGATTTTTTACTACTCTATTTGTGTATGTTTGACTGACATTTATTACGATTTATTGATGCTTGAAATCACAACGCGCACTGTTGTACTAAGTCGGGATTCGTAACGCTTAGAAAGGGTTAAAGTTTTTAGCAAACTTATATGTATCGCATACGTCAGTGGCGCACCCAGGAATTATTATTGGGGGGGGCCCAAGAAGGAGAATGTAAATTAGTCCCATAGGCTCTTTTTCTTCTTCATATAAATATTTTTACATATTTTCACAATACATGGCGATATACATAGGGACATTTTCAACTAGTTGAAAATGTCCCTCTGAGGCGGATGAAACCGGTCCTAATCTATTTAATAAAAGTGGAATAAGTACTAAAAAAAAATTACGTTTTATTAAATTAAAACAACAATACAATATTTATTCCGAAATTCCACCGAAAAAAATGTTCTTTTGATTTACACCACCACCGTAGTGGGTGTAGTCGTTCTTTTCGCAGAATGTTGCAGATTTTTGGTATTTTAATATTTAGGTTCCAACATATTAATTGAAAATGGACAAAAAAAGTATTATTGCCTTTAACCCTTTTACTCCCGCCGGGCCGATATTTCGGCCCACACTACCTATGCGAAAACTCCATGGGGGGAATCAAATTTACGATTTGTTATAATTTGTTCTGCTCATTGTTCGTCTGGTGTGGATAAATCATACTATTTGCTCTGTATTAGGCATGACTAATTTATTTTAATGAGTTGCCTTCTATATTTTGAGTCATGTCATAAACTCATAAGTGTATGGTGTCAAGCATTTTTATGTCTACAGATTAAAAATAATGATAGTCATAAAAATCATAAAACACTATTATTTATTACTTATTACTATTACAAAGGAAGTTCTTATATTCCTTTTGGATGTTTTATATTTCATATATCAACATAATTTATGATATGATTGATATGAATATCAATGGAATATTGTGATTTCTTATGAACTTGCACATGGGTATGATGATCTAACAAAGAATGTCCTCTATTCATTTAGTTTAGTAGTATGTGAAATAATATAATATAATATAGCTTTTAACATTTTGCAATAGTATTTGGTGCTGCTATGAAACATATTTATATAAATTCTACTTTAGTCTATTATCAGTAGTTCTCGTTAGATTACCAAATTATTTTGAAGAATTCTCGCGCGATTACATACATATAATACTAAAGTGATATTTGAAAAAAATGAATGTTGACGATTTATTAGAAAGTGAAAACGAATCAACGCAGCGCGATCAAAGCAGTGGGGAATCTTCTTCGGATAGTGATGTCTCCGATATCACTCCTAGTTCACTTAGATCTCGCAGACGAATTGTTTCTTCATCCGAAGCAATCGATCATGAAAATACTGAAGACGTAGAAAACTCTGAAAATGATGATTGGGAGGAAGTTTTTGAGGATCGTGACAGTCGACCTGAATTTATGGAATACCAAGAATTATGCGGGCCAAAACGTGCACCCCCACCCACCGCGTCACCCATTGCATATTTTTATTTGTTTTTCAATGACGCTCTGCTAAATGATTTTGTCAAGGAGACGAATGATTACGCAAGTAATCATTTTTCACAACCAAGCACATCTTCAACAAGTTACACGTCAGGATGGACAAATATTTCTATGGCAGAATTGAAAGGATTTCTCGCGTGTATAATAAATATGGGCATAACTAAACGACCTACAATAGAATCATACTGGTTCACTAAAAAATCACAATATCTTCCGTGGTTTCATGAAATGTTTTCCAGAAATCGATTTCAACTGATCCTAAAATTTTTTCATATCGCCAACACTAAAAATCACCCCCGTCCTGGTACACCCGGATATGATCCATGTGCTAATATTCAACCTCTCATTGATAGTACAAATAATTTATTTCGACATCATTACACTCCTCGTGAACAATTGAGTATAGACGAAAGCTTGGTTGGAACTAAAAATCAAACCCAGCTCATGCAGTATCTACCTAACAAGCGCCATCATCGTTGGGGGATAAAATTTTGGATGCTTTGTGATTCAATAACGAATTACTGTTTGGCTTTTTATATTTATAGAGGGGCAAAAAGTCCGGTTGATAAAACGGAAATAGTACAAAATGGATTGGGTCACACAGTGGTAACCAAGTTACTAGCAATGGGTAATTATTTATCGAAGGGTTATCATATTTTCATTGATAATTTTTTTACTTCAGTACCACTGGCGAAATATTTGTATAGTGTTGGCACGTATATAACGGGAACAATTAGGAGAAATAGAAAATTTATACCGAAGCAATTTTCGAAAAAATTCGATGTCGGGGAAAAGCGATATTTCCGTCAAGGTCCCATGCTTGCTGCAGCATTTCGGGAAAAACGATCTCAACGGTTTCCAGTATTGTTATTATCGACGAAGTGTAAAGCTGAAAGTACCATTCGTACCATTACTCGCCGGAGTCGAACAAGAGAAGTGGTAAAACCATCCATAATACAATCGTACAATGATTATATGGGTGGTATAGATACTTCGGACATGATGCTGTATACTTACTTGGATGAACGACGGACAGTTAAATACTGGAAAAAAATATGCTTCAACATTTTTTCAAGAATGATCCTAAATAGCTATATAATTTATAAAGATAATTTGCCTGAAACAACAAAGCCTTTAACCAGACTAAAATTTATTATTTCAATTATTGGTGATCTCAGTGAGGAGTGGCTTCAAGTGAAAAATGGCTTACCAGCTGTAGAAAGGTCAAACACTGTTCGAAAATTGGAGACACTTCCGAATAGAAAGGAGAAAGACTGCTGCGTATGTAGCAACAGGGAGAAAAATAGGGGTGTTGGAAAGCGACGAAGAAGTCGTACAATATGCACAAAATGTCAAAAAGGAATCCATGGCTTATGTTTCACTAATCATAAGTGCTAGTAATCCATATTAGTAATAAGTTATGCAAAAAAAACTTTTTTATCCAAGAACATTTTTTTGCAAAAGTGCGATTTTTTTTATAAAAATTCTATTTCATAGAGAAAATTTTTTTTTTAATTTTTTTTTTCTGTTAGTAAGTAAGAATAGATTATACTAGAGAACTAGATACCTCAATTATAAATAAAAAAATGTTTTCACATGTATTTTGTAGTTCAAACTTAGTTTTATCTTTTTATTTCTAAATAAATATGTATACATTATTTTTTTTCTTTTGTTTATGTAGGTAAACTCTCAATATTATTACTTATTATTACTTTATACACTATTGAGCATACACAACAAAAGTTTCAAATTTTTTAAACATGTATAGAATTATTTATTAAAAAAAAACTAAACGAGTGATTTTTATGCAAAAAGTGCTTGGGAGTTTTCACATATGCTAGGCTAAATCTGGCGGGAGCAAAAGGGTTAAATTATACACAACCTACTCAATACAACACAGCCTTATATCTCGTTTATCGGTCTTTTGTCTATTGCACTCTGTGTACCTACACCATGGCCCCCACATCCTGAAACGGGCCCTCAGGCTAGGGCAGTGGTCGGCAAACTGCGGCTCTTTGGCCCTTTGAGTGCGGCTCTGCCACAGATGCGCTCTGTCATATTTGACATGGCTACAAAGAAGAAGCAAAGAAAATGGAAGAGGATAACCGTAAATGTAATGTTGAGTAGACCGAGACTTCGCGTTTATTCAAAACTTAAATGGCTTCCCGACCTGTATTTATGTGTCGGGAAAAATTGACGCATTCAAATTTAGAGAGATACTACAACTAAAAACTAGTAATTTTGCGCGAAATATTCTGTCGATGATGCAAGGAAGAAAGCAGCTGAGGAGAAGAGTCAAGAAAAATAAAGTTCTGTATTTAATTAGGTACTGAATAAAATCTTTCAACAATGTTAATATTGCAAGTTTTGTGGTTAGTAAAAAGATTTCCAAGAGAGGAAATCAAGAGTAAATTGAGAAATCGATTTATTGATGAGAACCTGGAATCGTGCTTAAAATTAAATCAACAACATACGAACCTGACTTACCCAAACTTTACAAGGAGATGCAAGGCCATTATTCACATTGAAATTGTCAGTCATTGTCATGATTCAATTGTATGGATACCTTACTTACAATTTAATTTTTATTAATAAATAAGATCATTATTACGTATGATATTCAGTTTTATTCAGTGTACCTACCTATAATTTAATTAGGACTTTAACTAAACTACCTACGTATATAATTTAAGTTTAAGAAATTTGGCTCTCAAAAGAAATCTCAATCGTTTTACTGTTGATATTTGGCTCTATTGACTAATGAGTTTGCCGACCACTGGGCTAGGGTATTTGACAGGCCCCCTATCCACCGCTTAGATTAAAGGCAGTGTGAAACACTACATTAACGTTTTTCAAATTGTGTTTTAGTTCAAATTTAGGGTACTTATACAGTGAATTATTGGCGATTTTCAGTACGTCATCTACTTTAATAACGGAGCTGTCGACACATAATAATCAGAAAATATATTGGACATTTATATAAATTAAAATGTTCACAGTCATGAAGTATAATAGCGCCGCAGGCGACTTTTTTTACTATTACAGCTAATTTATGATATGTGTTTATCTCACTTATCTGGTCAACCCGACACGCCGGGCCCCCCACAGCCCGGGCCCCCAGGCTAGACCTGTCAACCCTCCCCAGCCATGACCTATACCACTCCGGAATTCGGGTGGACACCGAGAATTTCATTAGGGAACGGGTTTCTAAAAAAACCTGACATTAGTGTTTCGAAATTTTTGTATTAGAAATTAAAATCTAAGAAATATTACTAAAAAGGGTGCTGGAGAATTACAAATCATTTTTTGCCGTGTTGTTTGTCTAAGCCCAAGGTATAGTTTATTGGCTTTCGATTTCAATATGTAAAATCATTCTGATGATTTTCATATTTTGGGGGGGGCCAAGGCCCCCTGGCCCCCCCCCTGGGTGCACTACTGGCATACGTATATCATTCGAACATACATCCATCTATTCAACGGCGAAGAGTGTCGATGTGGGGGGGGGGGCTAGGCGATGGTTAACCGAAAAAAATTGTTACACAGCAGTCGCACTCATGGGACCTGCGCATCTATTGTATACACAAGATTGCTATTGGCGACTATCGAGGGTTATTTATCATATTTATGTATAAGTTAATTGCAATTGTTACAATAAATGCTATGTTTTAACAACACCTCTCTTGGCTGTGTAAACTTTTAGAGAGAGATGGACAGTTTTGACAGTTATTCTGTACAGACAACTTATTGTAACAATTATAATACCTCGATAGCCACCGATAGCAGTCTTGTGTATAGAATAGATGCGCTGGAAGTTAAATGTTTTATCTTCAGTATTTTTCTGATACACATAAAAAAGACTGAGTGACACTTTTATTTGCCCAGCTGCGGGATTAATCCAACGACCCCACAGCTTCATGGTGGCCGCTCTACTAACTCAGCTACCATGAGTATTATAATAGTGTGAGATGAACGTATTCCAACCAACCTAGAGATACCACAGCAGAAAGATATAACCGCTGTTAGTAGATTGTTATTCTCATATCTATTAAATATAGTTTGTTTTTTTGGTCTGCGGCAGACTGGTCACAATCCGCTAATCTTTATCTGTATAGAAACTAGACAATTCTTTATGACCAGTCACAACTCACTTACACTAACATTGAATAGGCATCAATAATCCATAAGTTCAATGGAGATGTCACTGTGTGTAATCTTTACAAGCAAGGCAAACGTAATTATAATACCATTTGCTATCAAATTTTCGCAACTAGTTTTTTTTTTTACGGTAATCGCTAAATAACCAAGTAATGAGTCGTATTGTAAATACGTATTTTCCGATGTGGATAGGTATGGGTTTCGTCAGTTCGAGCTAAGTGAATATATTATAAGTATGAAAATATGTGTTCAGGCCCAAGTATCTGTATGAGTAAAATGAATTGTTCAATGTGCAGGTCGTTGCGGTCCATCGATGTTAATGGAGTGCGCGGTGTGCTATTCCATCTGCCACCCGGCCTGCGTTCCTCCTGGAGGAACCTCCCCCAGCGAAGACCTGCCCAACTCCTGGGAGTGCCCTCAGTGCACCAACATGGGCCTCAATCACGACTACAGGGTATGTTCATCTTTCTATTGATGAGTCAAGTTTGAAGAAGCAAATTTAATATTATATAAAACTTCCACAGTGAGACTGTTAACTTCTTCAAATAAAAATATTTTATTAGAGCACAGGACTAGTTTATGATTCAGGTGGTGACTGTCAAACGTCAACTACTACGCATCGGATATGACTGAAATTTTGACAGTAGGCATTTGATTAATGGTACTTGCTAGCAGTGATTTCACTTTATAGAAAATATATCATTGTGGTAGCTGGATAGGCTAACATTATATTTTTTTTGCAGCCCCGCCATTTCCGAGCCCGACAGAAGTCTTCGGATCTCCGGCGCATGTCCGTGTCATCGGACGCCAGTTCCATCCAACCTCAGAAGATGTCCATTCAAGGTTTGAACACCATTTTATAGAAAGGTATCCCTCTTCAGTAATTCGAATAGCGCTTACATTTAGATGCAATATCGTAAAGCAGAATATGTTATAAAATTTATTTTAGTCCCAGCTGTGTATCTCTTCATCTTTTGGGAGGTCTGCCAGGAATACAACGGCTAGAGGGGCTTCTGTGCGATCTTAGTTTCATCCATTCTTGCCACATGTGCATTCCAGAATTGTTTTTACTTTCTTCCCCATCTGACCACATCTTCAAATTTCTCTAATCTGTTCACTTTTTATGTCATCTTTGAGGTATTTCCCTCTATTTCTGGTTTGCAATATAAATTTTGTTTTGGCCGTGTCTGCTCCAGCCTTATCTCGGCAAGTATATCAACAGCACTCATATACCTTTGTATTTTTATCAGGAAACTTGATGACAAGGAAAAAAAGTAAGTCCATTGCAATCATCGGGACAGCTCTGTGTAAAAATTTAACTCTTTGTTTCCAAAAAGTTCTCAAAAATAATTATAACTGCAAGGTTCTATCACAGATTTTCATAATACTTGGCACAAGAATGTATAATATATTATGTCCGGTTGGTTGCAATGTAACGTTTTGTTGGGTTGATAACAAGTTCACTAGTAAATCGTTTACTTTAATTATTCCAGATATTAAACAAGAAGATGAGGATCAGTCAATATCAAACTCCACAATAATCAAAGTGGAACCAACATCATCCCCACCCTCTCACTCGGACCCCCACACTCAATCCCAGATGAACAGCTTCGTGTCCAACATCAAGCGGAGAAAGAGCTCCGAAGACGGCGAGAGGATAGATTCGACAGGTCAAGGAGTCGGCGGCGGGAATGAGGCGCAGTCGGTGAATGCTGATGGCGCAGACCCGCCTAGGAAGTTCGCTCTCAGAGCGCAGCTCGCAAATCAGCTCTGTGCTAACACCACGAAGGTATTGTGATTTGTTTTTGAAGTGAAACTTTCTTATGAAAGTGTCATGATTAAATTATAAATTTTTTAAAACACAATTTTAGATTCATTCAATCAGTCCAGTCGTGTAAATAAATTATTCTTTTCCAGTCCCTGAAGCGCCCAATGTATCCAGTCCGACCGGCCCAGTTGAGCCAATTGTCTGCCTCGGCATCTGCGGCCGGCACAGCCCTCTGCCTTGACCACGACTGCATCATCCCTGTGTTCCGGTTCCTCTCACCCGCTGAACTGGCCACCTGTGCCCTCGTCTGCAAGACCTGGGCTAGATATTCTGTAAGTTGGTCACATTATTTTCATAAATTTTCATAGACACAGTATGAACAAATTCTACATCATTGCGAATAAAGTTGCGAATTCTACATTTTGAATATAGTAGGCTTAAAAATTATTAGTTCCAAATTCCTAGATTTAAATAAAAATTATTATTAAGGCGATGTCTTTGGCCTAAATTACACATATAATGTGACTTTTACGCCATCTATTTATATTTAAAGGCATCTACCATGAATTTCTAAAAATCTGTTACTAAAAACTTTGGTCGATTCCAACCAGATGGCAGATATCAATTAAATTGCCAGATGAAAAAAATCGCTAGACAAAAATTCATTTACATATTATAAGAATATAATAATATATTCTACTATAATATTATTATATATATATACCTATTCAAATAATTATATATTTTTTTAAATAAGTACAATATTTTATTATATCGTATTGACATTTTTATGATTTAAAAGAAAAGTTTTGAATCAATTTATACTTGCCAACTTCTTTTTTCATTTTGAATAGAAATTTAGAATACAAAAGGCCAATATAGGGCCAAAGGAATGAAAATATGGAAGAGAAGTATTAGTCTATTGACAAATTTTTTATTTTTATTTTATAAAGTAAAATATACTATATGCACATACCAGGTCACACTGCAGATGAATATTACCTACTCTATAAACTTAGGGAAGGTAAAGAAAACAACTTGTTCATAGGAGTGGTCAATTTTAATAGAACATTACACAATAAAAATAATACAAAAACCTTATAAATAGGATAATTAAATATATTCACACTTAAAATTAGTTAAAATTATGAAATAAAACCCTAAATATGTACTTTAAAATTGCTTTGAGCTGCATCCTATACTGTGTGATACAGCTCAAAGCAAAATTTTGTGCACACGTATATATTGCATTTTATGCAAATATACCTGGTGCGGGACTTGCATCCAGGGTATCTGCACACGGATGCTGAATGGTGGCCAACGCTGTCCAAACATACCTCAGCGATCGGTTGGGGGACAACCGTTCTCCTGCGAGCTGGTGGCTCTGTGTCTACCTGCGATGTCGACATGTTTCTTGGCCGACCTCGTGCTGGCAGTGTTAAAATGTTGGCTACCCGATCTTCATACCGAATAATAGCTTTCGCTAATCTGATTCAGTACGACAACAGTCCCATAATATCCTTTCGGGGTACATTTTCTAGTTTACAATTCCGCATATACATTAGCCAACAGTTTACCACCGCCAAGTCCACAAAGTGGTTAAAAACCCTCACAGGCCATTTGCATGTCTTCATCGCAGTCCTGTAATAAGTAATTATCCGATCGCAAAGATCAATGCCACCCATCGACATATTGTAGTGCTTTACAATGGCCGGCTGAGTGGCACTGATCTTCCTCTTTACTTCCTTCGACCATCGCATGCAGGTACCAACAGGAGTACTGCCGACCGCAGTGGAAAATAATAACACGGATTTATTTTCTTTCCACTTGACTACACAGACTTTGTCATCCTACCGAACCTTCTCATCCCAATCTCCCCTCTGCATTGCCTTATCGTTTTTTTAATTTCTTAATCACATCGCCGAGTCTATTACTTCTGACAGTTCCAGTTAAGAACATTTTGTCGTGAAGTAACGAATCGGCGAGCTTCAAACTAGTGAAAAAACGATCAGTATAGACAATGCAGGAGGATTGGGGAGAGTCCGGCAGAGTAACTTGACCACACTTGCGCCCAGACCGAACTGCTTCATATCTCCATCTGATACCGTTCCCTTCCCTACATATATGTGAAAATCTATCACTAATCCATCTCTGGCCGCGAGAACAAAATTTTTAAGGCCTACAGGATTTGGCTTGTTAAGCACAAATTGCCTGTGTCTACAGCGGCCAGTGAACGGCATCATTTGCTCATCGATGGAGTTATGAGCAGGTCTGGGCAAAGTATGGCATTTTTTTAGAACCTCACTTAAAAAGGGACTAATCTTCCAAAGTTTATCTGTGCAGCCCGTGCGGTCAGCAGTGTTATCTGCAAAATGAAAGTGATTCCGCAGTTCGAAGTACCCGTCTCTGGGCATTGCTTGATTAATGATTGGAATGCTTAGATCATAACACCAGTACATTCGAGTCTGCGGAAACCTTAATGTACCCATCATAATTTTGATGCCGGTGAATACGAATTTCGAATTCGTATTCACCGACCACAAGTCCCTTTTTTGTGCTGAATATAAATTTGTCTGCTCAGCTATTTTTTCGAAGAGAGTGAGGTTGAAGTATTCGAAAAAGGAGCTGAGGACATTGTCAGCAACATGCCCTCTCACCAACAAATCTTCCTCCAATTCCGGACCAGCATTCGGCATACTGAAACAATAGGAAAAAAATATTATTACATTATCCATATTTCCTCATTAATTCAAGTATTTAGCAGTAAAAATACAAATAATGATGGGCAATAATATGTCAACTCCTCATTCGAGACAATCGCTACATCATGTGTACAAGATGTAATGAATTCTTGTTTTTATGCCAAAGCATGTAATGAAAATGAATCTAGTGTATGACCGGATGGTCTATAAAACCAATAAATATATTAAGAAAATTGTAAACCTACCATTTTGTGAGCCAGGGAAGAACCCTGGATTGTGATGTCGAAGGTTGTAAATGTCGTCGCTGTTGTCGGACTCGTAACCGTCGCCGACTTCGCAGTCTGTCGTCCAATATTTCGTCGAGTTCATCAGTATTAAAAGATTTATCTATATGTAAACAAAAAAACATAACCTAATTACATTCATATACTCGTGTCAAACTTATCAGTTTATCACTGTAGATAACGTTTTCAATTTACGATTATGTTGTATTAAAAACACGGACACGTGTTTGAAAGCACATAAAATATTTGATTACAATCAATAATTTATTTGATTACAGTGAATAATTATAATGATGATTATGAGATACATTTTCGAGACAAGTTTCAGTAATTTTGAATGAAATTAAAATTTTATTTTATTAAATTCGGTTCTACAATCATATTATGCGAATGGAAGAAATTCACTATCTATTAGATAATTTACAAAACGTACAAGATGGGCTCGATGACATTTGTCATAAACATAACCTCAAACTAACGTAAAGTATTTATAATTCTACGAAAACGATGAGTCTACGCCTAAAATAATATATATTGATGATAAATGCATGATGGTGATTGAAAATACAGTATATGTAACTCTTTTCAATAATTTTTGAATGTTTGTTTGACAATCAAAACTGCGTGACATAGTTTGTCATTTTGATGTACGATAATAATATTATTTATTATACACTGAAAAGTTTACTTACTTGACAAAAATGTTACTGATGAGTCGATTCCTTCCTGTTTTCAAACAATATACCTAATAATGGCCAAATAAAGAAGAATTGTCATAAACCCGATATTCGATCTTCGATCGAGAGCACGAATGCTACCATATGTTAAAATGCGAGATTTGTTTATTTTGTTGATTATTTTTATCATAAATAATGATAAAAAACAGTTGTAATTTAAGCAAATACTAATTGCAAATAATTCGCAGTTTCAAATTTTGAATATAGGCAGGTTTCTACGTAAATTAAGTTAATATTGTAATTTCAATTATTAAGTTATTTTTATTCATATGGCAATTTCGCCTCAAACTGATAAACTGATTTTTGTCAAAATGCAGAGAAATGTTATTTTGTCTTGTCTATGTGTGAGTTTCATTTTCAACGTCATGTTATGGTTGTGTGTGTATTTTGTATGAAGATATTTTGTTTCCAAATAATTCCACGACGGCAGCACTATACGGCCAAGCGTCGGCTAAGTGTTGTCAGCATGTTGCCAATTCGAGCAATTATTATGGTTTCGATTTCTATCGATTCGTTAATATACAAAAATACAAGATTAAATTTAAATAACTGCCGTAAAAATTAATAAATAATATTTTTAATAGAAACGCTAATCGTTTTTTGCGATAAATTGCGTCTAAGCCGAGATATTTCGATTTTAATTGCATGCTTTCTAACCTCTAAATCGATGTTTTTTAAATTTAAAAAAAAAGATATAAGGATATAATAAATTCCAATTTACGTTTAGCGTTTCGCTAGGTAATAGATTTAGGTATATTTTTATCGTAATTTTGATAATAAATCTTATGTCATTCATTCTTACCACCCGATAGAAATGTACCGAATTTGACACGTATTTTTGGTATATAGAACTCCACGATACATCTTAATTTTTTATTTTATTTTTCTCATTACTTTTGAATATATATCTACCGATTAATAAACTTTTCTACCTATTTTTCGATAACAACTTTACCTAGAGACATCACCTTAACTGCAAAAACACAAGAATTAACGACATTTTAAATTAAAATTAGGTACTCCCCACTCACTATTTTCCCATTGGAAATTCCGACTCCCTCTATTGAATTGGGATTTAGAAATTTTATCAGCTGATTCTTTCTCACATAACATGGCTCATTGTTTGCCTCTGTTATCCATTGGTTGCTTTTATGGTCTTTCCGCATTATGCCCAACTTGCACCTTCCCATGCCATGTTGCGCCACTCTTAACATCTTCGCTGCCTTCCGGCTCCGATCGGAGCCGCGTCACCACTCATAGTCGGTGCCGCCGTATCCGATCGGAGCCGCCTGTATAGTAATCACGAAATTGTCATTATTTCACTGGCACTACCATTGAGTGATTTATTTCTTAGCTGGCATCGTAGATGAATACGTTACCGATATTTTTCGATAGTTGGTTTTTAATTTGTTTTTTTTATAGACATTTTTCGGCACTGTGTTTCATAAGGTCCTAACTACATACCACTTATCATTATCACTTATCACATGTTCGGCAGTGGCAGCATTAGGTTATTTAGAATATTTTTCAGTATGATTTTATAAAGATAAAAAGTTTTTTGGATTGCTTTGAAATTTGATACTTTTCATAACACATGGGAGCACCAAATCCCATAAAAATAATTTCCGACCATGTCCGATCCTAATAGGATCATATGGGCCTCCACAGAGTAGAGGTTTGTATTAACAGATTTTGTTTTTACGAGAAATGGATGTCAGCCACTTGCTCAACCTATTAGGTCCATACCCTGACTCACACACAAATTGAAAAACAATATGTGTACTTGCCAGACCCAGGATTCGAACCTGGGACCCACGGCGTCATTTCGGCGTTTTTTTTTTTTTTTTTAAATAATTAAGAAACCAATAAATTTTAATTTTATGTCAGGCCCAATAAGCCATAAAACAAAACTGTGTATTATTTTTTCGATCATTTTACAAGGACGACATTCATAAAATCCACTTGAATGTTTTCAATGTGAATGTACTGTGACAAATTTTATAATATACGACTTGTTATGTTATTATAACAAATACCTTTTCAACCTTTCAAGTTCAAGTTCATTGCCAGTGCCGGCGGCTCCGACCGGCGACATTATTTTATACAGGCGTATTGACATGTTAACGACTAATAAAAAAATTCTGAATACAGTCATCACTTAGTTTCGTCTACCTTGACCTAATTTTTACGTTTTCGTGGGTTGGCAAATGGGGTCAATTCTATACTATATAGGGAGGCAGCGAAGCTGTTAAAGTGAGAGATATATAATTTTTTTTATAAAATACCAATTACTGTTTTTATCAATCCATCAATAATATTATTTTAATGATTCACAGGTGGAGCCGGTTCTATGGAGGAACATGTCTTTCATGCAGTGCCGGCTGACTGCTGTCCACCTGGCGGGGATCGCTCGGAGGCAACCACAATCGCTCGGCATTGAATGGAGTAACCTGGCCAGGAGACAGTTGGCATGGTCAGTATATCTGATTTTAGGGCACCAGCGATATGGCTCTTGCACAAGCGCCACATCCAGGCCCTTCTTGGGCATCAAGGTCTCCAACTCTAGTGTACTGACCTTTCCCTTGCCCACATTTAGTAGAGCAAAGTAAATCATTTTAATGCATAGTCTGTCATTGCCTGTTCTCGTTCGCATACAGGCAAGCTGGGCAAGAAGTATTGTGAGTCGGATGATCATTCTGGCATTTATGGCGGTGGCAGGCGACGTATTTTGGAGGGATCTCCTTTCCAGGACAGTCCGCGCGGTCGTGACCTCATACGGACATATTTGCAATGTCGTCACAGTCATCCCTCCAACAGGGGTGGCCAACCTTTTGCATACCATGCGCCAATTTTTTTCACAGGCGAGTTCAGATGTACCATAGAACCCAAGCACCTTTTCTACCTTCTTACGTTCACGGTTGGGGTTGGAAAATAGGGATATGGGGTAGGATTTGCTTCGCTTAGGGGAGGAAAAGAAATAACTCAATCACGCCATTAAATCAATTAATTTATACCAGTTCAAAGCACACACGTTTATTGGAGCACCAATCTACAATAGTCAGAAATGATCTCTTGGACGAGAGGATGATCGCTGTCGTGGACCCTGCTGATGGTGCTACAGTTGCCGGAGAGTCTCATTTGGTGAAGATAACTCTGACCACAGTTGTTGGATGTGATGAGAGAAAGAGAACCCTGGCGGGGGGCACTGAGAGCTTTTGAGCGTTTGGATTTCGCTAGTCTTTCAATGTTTGGTGTTAAATTTGTTACTGAGAGCAGCAGAGAATTCTTTAAATTTGAATCAGTTATTCGTGACTGTTCACATCCTACAATTGTCAACTGTCTAAAAAATGGGACAAACTGATGAGTAAGAAAGCTGAAAGGTGTTGAAAATGTGAAGATGTATTCAGTTATGGCGCCTACTTCAAAAGAATAAGTAGGCGCAAAGATGCAATTGTAATCATCTAATGCGCCTTGGTTTGGCTAACACTTCCTTGCGCTAATGATAACAGTGAAGAAAATTAATTATATCTTTGAATTCATTCCAGGTTAATCACCCGCCTACCTGCCCTGCGTTCACTATCACTATCAGGCAGCTCCGGGGCGGCGGCCCTCGCCTTACGCACATGCTGCTGCCCCCCTCTTCACACCCTTGACTTGTCCTTTGCTCCGGGAATGGGAGACGCTTGCCTGAGAGAGGTCCTGGCACCGCCGCAGGATTCCAGGCCGGGGTTGACTGACTCGAAGTCCCGGCTGAGGCACCTCAAGCTTTTGAGGCTGGCTGGAACAGACATCACTGATGTATCCATGAGGTTGATATACTTTTATTCTCAACATTCACTTATGTATACTTAACCTATATACCTGTTTGTCCGCTTTAAAGCACTTTTTTGTTGACATCTTTTACGATTCGGGTTCTCTACCAACTTAACGATGTATCAAATCGAGCACCTTTTGATATAAGAATAGTATTAAAAATAGGAGGCTAGTTTCAAAGTAGGTAAACTCTATGAGCCACCATTTTAAATATTTTTTGACCAATAGCGGAACTCTCGGTATAATTAGAGTGGGAGCAATGTTGATAGTTTTTTACTATTTTTTTTTTATTCAACGGATAATTCACAAGATTTGAGAATGTATTGAAGATACATAATTTGAAAACACCTCGGATAGTACGCCCACTAGAAAAATAACGCCTGACGGGACTGTATACCTGTTTTTACATCTCGAAGTGCTTGTCAAATGGCTATCAGCTTTTGTTTATTAAATCAAGGTAGCCACGATAGCCGCGCGGCTGAAGCGTCGGCCTATAGCGTTGTGGGTGCCAGGTTCGAATCCTGGGTCTGGCAAGTACACATATTGTTTTTCAATTTGTGTATGATTCAGAGTATGGACCTAATAGGTTGAGCAAGTGGCTAACATACATTTCTCGTAAAAAGTAAATCTGTCAATGCAAACTAGCCCATATGATCTTATTAGGATCGGACATGGTCAGAATTAATTACCTTAATTACTAACCGACGTCAGGATCTCTCCAAATTTTAGTTATAATGTACTTGCTCTTGCTAATACTTTTTTTTTTATTCCACAAATAATTCACAAGATTTGAAAATTTTGTGGCACCTCAAGTTTTCCCTGTAACTTACAATAACTGTTTCATCCTGCAGGTATGTAACGCAAGCCCTGTCGGTGCTGTCTGAACTGGACCTCTCGTCGTGCGCCCGCGTGACTGACGCAGGCGTGGCGCAGTTGGGATCCTCTCGCTCCCTGGAAAGACTTAGCCTCGCTGGCTGCAGACTCCTCACCGAGACAGCACTCGATCACCTCTCGTCTTGTCAGAACCTCGTCAGGTAATTGCTTAGCTTTTTAATTGTTCATGTTCTCCACTCTTTCTATTTCAACCTAACAATTCGCTACAGTATGTTGGGTCACTTTTGTTTGGCTTCGGATCCACCGATTTGTCATCTAATCTGTAAAAGTGATATTTAACAGTAAATTAGTAATACAAAAGAAACAATCATAAACACCCTAGCTTTGAGAAAATCATATAAATATGTTTTAACCTCAAAAATAATCGAATACCGGAGTCTCCGGATGAAAGGCCAGCCAGCACCTTACGTACTGTACCACTAGGGCCGCGTCTACTATGACCAGGTAACACTCTAATATGACTAGACTAATTATAAATTCGTGGTTTTATTGTTTTCATTTCAGACTGGACGTTCGGCACGTCCCCCTGGTGTCCACGCAGGCCGTCATAAAATTCGCCGCCAAGTCAAAACACAACCTGCACGTCAAAGACGTCAAACTCGTCGACAGGAGAAAAACTAAATGATAGACGAACAACCCACCACCATTGTGATCCAAATATTATTCGTATATTAATTATATTGTGTCTCGTTGGCAAATTTACGCGAGATTCAACATTTGAAAGTGTTCAACAAAACACTTTGAAAGAACGTCGGCTTTAATTATATATTCACGTTTCGATCTGATCTAGATTCGAAAAAGTTTTCAAAAATCACAAGTTTAGTATTTAGTACTTTGCTTGCCAGAATTATGTTTTCACTTTACGTTTTATTTAGATTATAAATTATATTTTAGCGTATTTACTTTGACTTTACTTAATTGAAAAAAATTACATACCTTAAACAATTAATGGCAACGTTTAGATCAATCCAGTGATTTAGTCAATTTAAGTATTTGTGTTTCTTGTTCACATACTGCATTCAAGAATATCACCACCCCTTTTTCTAACTTGTTGTAATGAAAAAAATCTTTTGAATTGCAGTCAGTTACATACTTTAATTCAGATTTCTGTAAATTTTGTCTCTTCAATAGGCATTGCTATATTTTATCAGCTGTTTGCTACTCAGAATTCTACGCTCGATTAACTCAAAACTAATCAACTCGCAGTTATGTAATAACTCGCGCAACTGTTCATATTGATGCTGCAGTTTTACAGGGTTCTTAATATATTTGGAAATTTTTGAGAAAATTATGTCATTCAAAAATTCAGTATTGGAAGGTTAAACGCATGAACAATTAATTAACGCACTTGGCCAGACGCGATTAGTCTGAAGTCTGTGACTGGATACAGGATCATTTCTCCATTCAACGCCCATGTCTTAACTACTCGATTGTCGATCAGCTGATCCATTAATCGTTCATGTGTGCTTAGCCTTTATTTTGCAGTAATATGTGTTCTATATTATGTTCGAATAAAATGATTTCCTATCTCAGTATGTGATATAATTATTTAAAAATATGTTTAGCCTAAAAAAAAAAAGTTACATATGACTTTCTAATATTGAACAGAAATAATATGTAACACTTTTAATTTTAATATATACAAAAAATGTGACATACAACCTTGTTACATTATTGCAACACTTCACCCAAGTTTATCATAGAACTTTGTAACATTCAAGCAATGATATTAGGGCACATAAATGTTTATTGGTTGTTCCTAATATGGTTACAAGCATTTTTCTTGTTGTATCCGTGTACTGTCTTTGGTTAAGGTAATAATTATGACTAAATCACTGGTTAAATGTATCTCAACGGGCCATTGTAGAGTGCAAACTCTCAACGCTTTTGACACGTGATAAAAATATCAATTGTAAATCATGTAATAAAATTAATACTGTTTTATTTACTAAAACTATACCGAAGATTTTGTACAGGCTATTGACTATATTCACATCTGTGTAGAATCTGCGCTTTTGTATGAATCACATTGTTAGGATGCTGGTGTAATATTGTTGTTTAACAATACAAAAAAGAGATATTAATTATAATGACATAAAATATTTACTATTTCTGCTATTATTTTTTTGTAACGTTTAAATTTAGTATTGAAAGTATGTCTAGAATGAATAAAATATCATGCTACCAAAGTGTGCGTTATTATGAAGGATTCGAAAAGCATGTTTGCACAAATTTCTTGTTTAATTTTTTTCCATAATTAATTTCGGTTAAATTCTATTATAGTAACGATGCGGCAACTTTGAAAACACGTCAGTCTTAAAACGGAAGCCATGGCAATATAGCTGTGTTGATTTTTTTAGTATGTAAATCAAGGCAATATTAATTATGCCTTAAAGTCGTGTGTAGTTTATTAACTCTTATTTTTTGTCCTATTATACGCCCATTTCGGAAAATGAAATATATACTTCAAATGTTCGAAAAATCTGAACATCGTCTTTGTATAATTAGTTTTTTTTTCGTCAGATAGGCCTTTTTCGTTTTATCAGATCAAACTAACTTACAACTTTGTAATTGACGTTTAAGGGTTATAATATGTCGTTAGTAACTATATAGAATTACAAGGGTGTAAGTGACATTTAAGAACTACATATAAAATCAATTACAACATTGAGCAATTTAAAATAATATTTTGATTGAAATTTTCTTAGTTAGCGGGCTATAATGGACTGCGGTCTGGTCACATGGAGCTGAATTGTGGAAACAGAAAACACGTATTTATATAGACATCAAAACACCGTTGCGGAACTGGATGTCTTGGAAGGAGCAGTGTGGCCAAGCCGTTATAGTTTAGTTTGAAATTTTTGTTTTTACTTGTGAATGTCGGTTGTTTTCATATTTCGTTGTTTCATTTGAAACATTTAGATTTTGATTTGCATTGTCAACTTGGGTATTTTAATTTACTCCTGTCTTCTAATCCTTTATATAGTATGTATGATATGCTTTTTTTTTCTTGTACGGTGGATGATAAACTTCTGTCATACGTGAGTAATTTCCCTGGATACAGACATCGGAGAAAGCTCTAGTACCCGACATATGACTTATTAAATTTTAGTTGCCGCCTACTTGTAAACTCACACCGGGAAAGATATATCAAGATGCATTTCACTCTTGTACACAATGAAGGCATCACTACCTCTTTTCAATTTTCTTAATTAGCATTTTACTGCCAAGTATTTTCTGCCAAACTCATTCAATTAGTCAAGCCGTTAAATTTTATTGTCAATGATTATTACAGCCCATTATTATCTTATATTGATAGATTACCGCACAAATGTTTTATATCCAGTTTTGTATGAGTTCAGATAATTGAATTGACATATATATTTGAATGAATTATTAATTAATATATATTAAAATTGTTCGTAATTCAATTTTAATTAAAACTTAACATACAATATTTGCTTACGAATCCATTGGTACATAATTTTAAAATAATCGACATTCTATACAGCTATCAGTCTCACAATGCTCGGAAGCCAAAACGTTCCCTATACGAGATAAAAATGAGTTTTTGACTACCATTACGGCTGGATGAGCATTGTTGGGTTGGTTGCAAGTATATTCTTATTGTATCAGAAACCTTTGGATATACCAAACGATAAAAACTTGCATCAAGTTACCTCCTTTGTATAGAATAATAAGGTAATGAAACAATGAACTTAAAGAGAAAAACCATATTTGATTAGCTAGCGTAATGAACCCTCGAATGTAATATCGGATTGTAAGACTTGACCAGAAAAGTATTTTTGTAGTAAATGATTAAATATGATGGCGCTTCGTTAAAAAAGTATTTTTTTAACATTACATACAACAATTTGAATCACAGAAAGTCATCGTCTTTGATTGGTCTCATATTATTGTTGTAAATTGATATCTGAATGATCTAAATCATCGTTTTATTTTTGTGGTAACATTGGTGAGAAGCACTGGTGATATTGTGCGGTTGACGGTGGTGATAGAAACACAATATTTAAGATCGTCGGATTACTGCCAAAAGTTAGTAAGTGTCGAAATCGTGTCATAGTGCAGCTCTGAAAGATGACTTTGGTCAGATTCTTCTGTCAACTGAAATGCGTATTTATCATTTCGTATGTGACCAAAGTATTAGAGTTTTCATATTCCTCGCAATGAATAATTTTTCCCAGAATTTTTAGACCCTTTACGTTGTTTTAATCTTTGTTTCCATATCGTAAAGTTTCTCCGGTAAATTCACATTTCGTAAACCTTACTTTTATTACACATTTTGCTTGAGTTGTTTCGAGATCTATCCACTATCCTGGACTGGTGATGAAATCTAATTGACTTTTATAACGCCCACATCATCATGACTTATCGATCTGTCCGCTCTTAACCCTTTTCCGTGTTGAATCAAGCTTCTCTCATCATCCAGCGCTTCTCAAACAGTGTTACCTTTGTCGTAAATTAACCAAGTTACCGCCTTGAAATTTTCATTAGTGAACGTTTAAGGATATAAATTATATTATTAAAAAATAGTTTACATATTAATTATTACTATATTGCGTGTTAGATTTAAAGGCATTTGTAGACTTTAAATTAATTAAGATTTTTATTAATAATTATTTACGAAGAATGTTTTAATTATTACAAAGAATAATTTTAAACTCGTGGACATTCATGCAGAAATAATTGAATGAAAACACTTAAGTGGCGCAGTTTCGATTAGAATTAGTAAAGATGTGATGTTATATTAAAATGTATAGGTATTATCAATAGTCGATTTTATGTTTATATAATATTAAATAAAGAATAAAAATTATGGGCCTTAGAATTAATAATATACCATTTATGTAAGTAACGATAATGTGCCATTTCTTCGATTGATTTTATTTCTCTTAATTCTAAATGCTAAAAATTATATAAACGTAACACCAAAGGAATAAAAAAAATCTTGTTACATTTTATTTTTGTTCAAACGAGGTTCACTTTTTTTTGAATTACACTTATTCCTTGATTTATGAATGTAAAAAATAGTGAGATCCGAAGTTAACGTTGAATTTGTAAAAATCTCAATTCTACGCACGGATAATACATATCGACTTTGGAAAGGAAGAAGGTCGTGATCCGCATAGATCACATTTTACAGGAGGCACAAAAACGTGTTTGCTATGGCTTTCGGTCAGAGTTGAAATACAAAATAGGCATAACCTTAATACTACTTACATATTAATTTTGTTTTTATATGCCTAATATTAATTATTTAAGTCATTTTTATGACATCACTTAATTGTTAGCTAAATTTAGATAATAAATCAGCATTTGCAGCTTTACATCCTCTGAACACAATGTGTATTTAGTTGTGTGCAAAGTTATTATGCAATAAAACTTATTTAGAAAAAACTGAGGGTTACTTACACCCTTTTTCCTTTCTAAAGTCAATATTATTATTTTTTACAAATTAAATTCTGTAAATGATATCACACGATTTTTCTAATTTTGACAGACTGCCTTCCCCTTTTACCACCCTGTCTAAATTCTAAATTTTCTCACATTTTTAATGCAATTTTTTAAAAACGTGTTCATTCAAGTTCAGTATAATGTTCTCGTGAAATATTTTAATCTCAGAAAAATCTGGATTTTATATTTTGTTAGATTTGTAATTTTTTTACAATAATTCCTTTTGTTATAAATCATTGCATTTCATTATGTCTCCTCCCTCTTTACGGTGTGATGTTATATGAATGACCCCGTTGGATTTACGGACCAAGCGCCATATCAAGAAATCGGGTTACGAACACAACTTTCCTACTTGTAATTAGAAAAAATTAACCGGAATAATAATTATTTGTGTTTATTTTGACAGTTTTGAATTAAGCTGCATTGTACTGACTGCATTGGACATTTTAAAAAAAGATGTTGCTTTAAAGCAAATGATCGCATTCGAACACTTTTGATATTAGATTTATTTGAGTTGATTATAATATGATCATTAATTTGGACTTGTGTGCGTGATTGTGTAACGCGTGTGCCTTCTACCGAGGCCTGCAACGAACTGACTTGAGAGGGACGCTACACATATTATATGGCTGTATTTTTAAAATTTCGTAAATCAAGGAATATTGTAATTTCTATTAAAAATTAATAAACTCGTTTTACACTAAAAATTAATTCACATTCCACTTCGTAATTCTGTATTTTTTTATGCCTGAAAGAAGGGTTGCTTTTTTTGTAAAATGCACACATATTTACATATTGTATCTAAAAGTTTACTTTTAGTGAAAGAAATTCTAAATTTTCATTACTTATTTCGTTCTTATAAAAAAAAAATAATCTAAGTTAGATATATTCAAGATGTTATATGTAAGCGTAGATTATATTGTAATTAAAATACATGAAATTTATGTGTCTTGTTAGTGAAGTGAAAATTAAATAATATTCTTTGCTGCGTTTTATCGAATAGAATTTATAATTATTTAGTGTAATTATGAAAGTGTTTAATAAGTATTACGAATTATTATTTAAATTTGTCGATGAACTTTTTAAATATGACATATTCCTACATCTATAAAAATATTCAAGAAAATTATTTTTGTATTCAGACAGTCGATATACTAACCTAAAAATTAACTTTCATTTCGGTAACGTCATTCGAATATTGCACAGCGCCAGTGAAAAAACTTGCAGAAGGCGGTGTGGCTAAGTGTAAAAGTTATTCCCAATCTCTTTTGTCTGGCAGAACCAGAACTCTTGGGACATTTTCTATAAACTCGAGGAACCTCTATATAAAGCAGTGATATACTGAAGCAAAGTAAAACACGCTATCATTTACGATGTTTGGTCTCAATACAAACAAACATGTCATTTGTCCAAAGCAATTAATTGGCACAGGTCAATAAACACACTTACTTATAATAAATATTTTTTTCTGAATTTTAAATACAATGTCATCGTACAACTTTAAAATGCTTTGACAGAAATAACAGGAACCATGCACGGTTGGTGGTGACCTGCATACTGTCTATTAAAATCCTTTAAACTTAAAAGTACTTGTGTAATTTTTTGAAAATTCGGATTGATAGAACCAATTACAAAAAAGATGGGCAAGTGCTAGATGACATCATCACCCCCTAATCAAGTCTCAAGCCATGTAAACTAAACAACCCATTGCCTCCTGTCGAAACTCTATGATATTAGAACAGATTGTATTTTCAATGAGTGATCGCGACTTGAAAAGATGACCTGGATGCTGTCACCCAGCGTTTGCGCCTTGGGAATTAATTTATCAACCGACATTTTCGAGAATCTGAGACAGGCCAAAAGTTTTGTATTTTATTGGTTTTCTTCAGCCGATAATAAAATTTATACTGCTCTTCCGTTATTACAGATATTATCGAGTCGTAGTCGCATATAATTTCGCTCTTGAGTAGCCAATCACTGATTGATACTTAGAAATGCTAAATAAAGTTGTCTGGTCAGAATAGAATGTCTCTACACACCAAGGGCGCCATGAAATGAAAACTTTAGAATATCGTTGACTTAGGGTGTGTCAATTTATTTATGCGTGCGTAGCATTACTAATATGCAGCCAATGTACCTATTTTTATCAAATTATTGCAATACTTTGATGCGTATAACCTATTAAAATGCCTTCATATCATTTTTAAAATACTAAATTATCTGATAGTAATTTTTATAACCTCAAATGTATCAATTGAATTGACACTGTCATCAAAATTGTCCACACAGCAACTTTCTACGAGTTTCATATATCAAAAATAATCTGTTGTATATTATAAAAAATTAAGCTTTAATTTAAAACATTTTCACTGCTCAGTTATTCAATTTATGGGGTTGTTTACACGGGCTAGCAGTAATCATTAGTGCTTGCACTAATACCGACACGTGTAAACTGGTCGAATACTAATGCGTATTACTAATTTGGCCTATTATTAGTGCGAAGTAATGATTAGCACTAAGCCCGTGTAAATGATTTAAAATTCTGACACAATTATGCGTCAAATATATTATGATCACGTTATGTGCTGTCACAGTATGCTGCCGATACGGGAAAAAAGTGTGTGATGTCGTTTTTCTTGTTAGGTATTTAAAATGTTATCAGACTGATGCTCCCGTCCCGTAGCACATTTTGAACCTTTCAACGAACATTGACAGTTGGCAAAATCTGCCGAAATTACCAGAATAACAATGAGGTCACCTCGCGCGTACCGCGCTGCATCGACACCTGCATGACTCAATGAAGGTTTTTTTTATCATTTTCGACTCATCAAAATCGCGTGTTCTTTATTCTTAGTGGTTTTCTCTGGATTTTCTGTTAGATTATCTATTTATCTGTGGTCTGCTGGTTGGGTTCTTTTCAAAATATTATCTATGGATGCAATATTGCAAGTAATTTTAACGTACGTACACGTAGAAACTGTTTAAATTAATTGAAATTAGCATGAATAATGAATAATAATTCAAAATACTAGAGTTGTCACTCTCCATCATTGAATTTATAGAGATGATCATTAAAAATGCAGATTGACGAAACCAAAGACTAATTTGTCACCGTGGCAGTACGCAACGTGCATCATAACATATTTGAACCTAGTCTCCTTGTAAGAATTTTCATATCCAGAAACTTATTTATGTAATTTCTATTTTGTTATATTTATTCGAAATTTCAATACCATGTATAACGTATTCTTTACTTATATAGTAAGGCCTGTCAACTTATTTCATGTATATCTCAACTTGTCTATGCATTAACATTGATTTAGTTTATTTCTAATATAAGTAAAATGACTTTGAATGAATGAATTGAGAATAATATACTTCTTTCGTTATTCTATACAGAATGTTTCTGTTTTTTTTATACTTTCACATCTATTATCTACGCACTCATAAAATCTATTCAAAAGTTGTCTAAAGTATACTTAAAATGAGAGCCATAAAAATGAGTTATATTAATTTAATTATTTGATTTAATCAACACGGAAAATTTAAGTAACATACATTAATTAATTCCATGTATGACGTGAATATGTTGATAAGTCTAGAAACATGAATTCTCAGGGCAGCTATTTGTATGGTTGTTATTTCTGTGGTAAATCAATGGGTCTATTCTATATATGGTAGTTTATCATATTTATGTATTGAAGTATTATAATTATTACAATAAGCTAGCCGTCTAATCTGTTAAAACTGTCTATCTCGCTCTAAAAGTTAACACAGTTAAGACAGCTTAAACCGCCTTGTGTATAGAACAGACCCACAGGAATGTTTTATAATTTTAGTTGAAAATTTACAAGTATTTTACTAAAATTTAAAATCATCCAAAAACATTATAATGTGATTTACCACAGTATAAGAACCGTACAAATAGCTGCCCTCAGAATTGATGTTTTTAGACTTATCAACATATTCACGCCATACACGGAATTAATGTCTAAGAAAGATGGTATGTATGTATTTTAAAACATTAATAGGTACTCAAATGTTTCTAGCAACTTCAAATAAAGGATAGTGAATATTTAATTTCACAAATAACCACAAAAAGGTGTCAAATATTTTTTATATTCTTCAGAAGTTTTAAGCGTATATAATATTATGTAGCTCATTTTTTTGTGGCTCGCAAATCTATATGTGCTGTTGAAAGTGTTTCATAGATATATATTTTACTATTGGTGTTTGCAATCATTTTTAATGTGATCATTTCAGTATTTGTGTCCGATTATCGTCTGTTATAAAACATGTCTATTAGAAATTTTTGTGTATTATCGAGACTTCGGCAGTGAAAATCAAGGATTTTTAATCATATTTATATTTTTTTTTAAAGTTGAAATTACTTAATAATAGATGTAGCTATCGTTTCACAATATTACTTAATTATATAGTGTCCAATATATTTGATTTGTAAAATATAATTTTATTTAAATATGTCAAAATAGTGACCAGTTCGGTAGGGTATGAATGAGATGAGGTATTTGAGAGAGTAAAAAACATATAATGGCCCTCCATCTTCTAAATATCTAATTATCTTCTAAATATTATATTTATCTCCAGTTTTAGTATATCTTGTATCATTTTGTATATTTAAAAAAAAAGCTAAAAAAACAAACAATATTTGACATGTTCTTTTGATTCCACTGATGTACAAAGTTAACTTAAATCAGTTATATCGATTTTACTAATCAGTGTCCCTTTTTAAGTCATTCCGTAAAATCAAACTTGTCTCCAATAGATTAAGACTCAGAACGATTTTTTCCACGTTAGCAAAATGTTGCAGAGCTGGATCGTTATCAATCTGTCAATTTAAGATCTTATTTTGAAATTACTAGTCAGAAATTTTTAAAAACCTCATCTATCATTGGCATAAAGCGGTGTTATGTTTGATTTTAGGCTATCGCATTATGTAATTGAGAAGTATTGTAGCAAAGCTTTTAGAATGGTTCCAGATAATTTCCCAGTTATTTTTACGTCTCTAGCTCTATGATTCCGCAAGGGAACCCTCCATTTTGATTGTTCTCTGACTCTTATTTACAGTTATCTACAAGGTGACTGCAAAGACTGCCTATCACAGACTAAATGAATAACAATACACACGTAGATAATAGTGTATTATTAACACCTTAAAAATTATGTACTGAGACTAATATCATTCTTCACCTGTTGTAATTTTACATTACTTACGGTTATGGTTGCAATAATTAATCAATTAACGATATTCGTGATAGTGGCACTTACTATTTCTTGTATTTAAACTATTTTTATGTGAACGGTGAACATTTAATAATCATATTATCGTCAGTGCTGTCGGTGGATAAAACAGATTGGAAATATGGTATCTTTTCATTGATATCAGATGCTGATCATGTCCTTGGGTAATATTTGATTAATTACTGGATTAATTAAATCAGTTCAGTATGTATTGGGTTGTTCATGCTTGGGAAAATGACCCTAATTTCTGCAGTTAGATGGGGTGTTATCAGCAATCAAAATATTGGAATTTACATTAATTAATTTTGAGATTATGGCAAGTTTATAACAGACATAAAACCGTAGCTTTTTCATTCTTGTAACCTATAAGTTTTATTTTCCCCACTAAATAAATACCTGTAATGAAATTGCAGAATATTTAAAAATATCAAGATTTTTTTTATCATTATATACGAGTGATTTTTTTGATAGCTTGTAAGGATCTATATAAAATATAACTAATTATATCGTAAAAATAATGTTTATTCTAATAATGAAAGTTTTATTTATACCACAGTATTTTTTTATGTTTCTGGATATTTCTTTTTGTTTCATAATGTAAATAAAAATGTATGATGATAAAATAAATATTTGAAAACCAAATGGAATTGTTTTTATTTTTATCTTGTGTCAAGTAGCAATCTTTTAGTCCACGTAGCCGGCCTGCACATCGTTTTGTCTGCGGCACAGCCATAAATCAAAGGAAATTGTAGGAATGTTGTATATTCGACCGCACCACAGGCCCCTATTTGGTGCAAGCGACAGCACCAGCTGTTTTTTACAAACTAAAATATTGCATTCCACCAACGTGCAGAGCCAGAGCCTCATTTGGTAACGTGAGTTTTGTGAATAACGATGTCAAATCGACGTATTTGACATGTTGCAGACAAGATGAGTTAGTGTTCCTTTTGCCAGATCTACAATTTTTTACTAACTGATAAGTAGCATTTGGTATTAACCCTTAATCCATGATGGCACTCTTAATCTAGATAATTACTTTTCTAATCGATCAAATTTAATGTTTAATACGAGGGTGGGTCAATAAGTCCTTAGAAAAGCCGACAGGTGGCGCGACTAGTACTGTAAGCGGTTTGTTTTCATGCAGCGGCACTACCGATTCAGTATGCTGCGAAGTTTCAATCAGATTGGTCGGGTTGTTGTGTGTTTATCGTACATTTAAAAAAAAAATTTGCTTGTGGAAAATGGAGAGAATTGAGTTTAGAGCTGTTATTAAACATTTTAATATAAAAGGGTTAACAGCAAAGGAAATAAAAAATGAGTTGGATTTAGTTCACGGCATATCTGCTCCTTCACTTGCAACTATTTATAACTGGTTAAATGAATTTAAGCGTGGTCGTACATCAACAAAGGATGAACCACGCTCAGGACGTCCTGTAGAGGTGACTGCACCAGAAATGATCAATAAAATCCACGATATGGTGTTAAGTGACCGAAGATTAAAGTTGAGTGAGATAATTGAGGTTACAGGGATCTCAAAAGGTAGCGTCATTTCTATTTTACATGACAAATTGGGCATGAAAAATATTTCTGCAAGATGGGTGCCGCGTTTGCTCACAGTCGACAATAAACACAATAGGTTGGTGGCCTCTAAAGCCCTGTTGTCGCTCATGCAACGCAATCCAGATGAATTTTTTCGTCGCTTTGTGACTGTAGATGAAACATGGATACACCACTATACTCCCGAGACGAAAGAACAGTCAAAGCAGTGGATTGCGAAGGCAAACCATGTCCAAAGAAGGCGAAAACCGTAAAATCAGCTGGTAAGGTTAAGGCTACTGTATTTTGGGATGCACGTGAAATTATTTTCGTTGACTATTTGGAAAAAGGAAAAACAATAACAGGGGATTATTATGCATCTTTATTGGAACAGCTAAAAAACAAAATTGAAGAAAAACGGCCTCATTTAAACAGGAAAAAAATCCTCTTTCATCAGGACAATGCCCGTGTTCACACATGTTTACGATCAATGGCTAAAATTGAAGAATTGAAGTTCGAATTGGTCGACCACCCACCGTATTCGCCAGATTTAGCCCCCAGTGACTTTTTCCTTTTCCCAAACTTAAAAAAATGGCTAAGTGGACAACGTTTTTTTTCAAATGAAGAAGTCATCGATCGGACAAATGCTTATTTTGAGGATCTTCCGAAAACTTATTTTTCTGACGGTTTAAAAAAAATTGAGAAACGTCTTACCAAGTGTATTGAGCTCCAAGAAGATTATGTTGAGAAATAAAAAAAAAATACAAAAATAAAAACTGTTTTAATGCTTTTTTCTAAGGAATTATTGACCCACCCTCGTATTATAAATTTAATATGATTATAGTTTCATTTTTAGTAGGTAACATAATTCAGAAAAAAAAATATATTTTCTGGCATTTTAAATAATTGAAAAAATTCCAAAAGATATCTAACCGGCCTATTTTTGTCGATGAGAGCTAGCAACACTAATGCTGAGTAGCAGCCTCTATAAAATAGTAGCTAAAACTTTTTAATATCATGCTTAGATAATTACTTAATAGATGTCACTGTACATGCTTATTTTATCATTGAAAATAAAATTAATGTAATTGTTTTTTCACACGATAATATTTTAATAAATAATTATATCCTTCGTTTACACTATAATTACCTTATTTTACAATTTTATCTTTAATATTTTATTACATACCTATCATATTATTTTAACAAGGGAACAAACACATCCGTTCTCTGAGTTTATCTTTGACTTTAGTTCGTAGCTACCAACCAACCTACTAATTTTGACAAGTAGTGAAGTAGATACCTATTATTATATAATTGATAATTATTGAGAAGAAATTCAAAACTCGTGAATCGTGATCAATATTATTATTACTAGGTTATCTTCCCTTTATTTGCAAACCTTCATGGAATTTGGTGGTCATTTAGTTGGTAGGTACGTAAGTAACTCACCCCTTACAACCTACAACCCCTCTCAAATGAATAAAATATTTTGCAGTCTTTGCAGACATTAATATATTAGGTAGGTACGTAGGTAGATATGTATGTACATAAAGTGGGTCAGGGTTGAACTAAGGACTAAATCAGGTACCTACCCTACCTACTATTGCACAATGGCGACATATCTCCAAGTCGTAGGCGACCAAATTTTACAGACTTAAGGAGCCCTAAAAGTCGTATGATACCATCATTTTAAATTAAGGTGAATCTTCTGGTCTTCCAGAGGCACCTAACGGAAAAATACGAAGCTTGCAAGTCGAGACAATCTATTGATAATTTACATTTTTTTTTTTTTAATTTGTAGGTATAGTAGGTATATACTCAATAATATGTAGGGGCCACAGAACAGATAATAAATAGAATACCGATAGGCTATATTCAATACGCCGCATGGTGAAGCAGGCTTTTGAATGTGTGAGTGTCCTACGAAAATGAAGCACGCACTATGCACGTGCATATGTGTGTGTAATACACCAACATTAAAATGAGCGTAAATGGATAAACCGAGAGCAGTTTTCAGTATTCGACGTAAAACGGATTCTAGACACGTGTGTAAGTTTAACCCGGGTTCTTCCTTACTCGAGTCGGTTACCTGCTATCGCCTTACCCGTTGTGTATTTCAGTTCCCATTATTTCTGAGTTCCCTAGTAGGGGCTAAGTAGGTAGGTAGGTAGCCACTTACTTATATAAAAACATTTATATCAAAAATACAATTTATAATCAAAGATAAACTTACAATTATTATTAAAAATACATCAAAATGATAGTCACCATGAAAGAATTCCATCGTATTATTAGATACATACCTACCTAAGTAGGTAGGGGAGCATGGGGTAATGGGAGCTTGCGGGTAATGGGAGCGACTGCAAAACAGGTACCATCTAACACTAAAATGACTCGGAAATAACCAAAACATCTTCGTCAATCGTCCGCCCGTCGATCGCTGTCGGCTGCTTAGTGGCACGTGCACGCGCGTGGCGAGTGGAAGTGTGTTTTGGGCTAAGTGCTTATATCAATTTACAATACGTAAACATTAACGTAAGTACTTACAATTTTTTATTTTATCATATTTTGTGTCCATTGTATAGCCAGATACATGTATTTTTGTTTAGTAGTTTCAGAATCAAGGTTTAAAATGGTTTGGTTGCGTTATTTATCAACCTTCAAAGTGGTTGATATTCGGGTAATTGGAGCCTAGGTGGCTCCCATTACCCCTATATAAATTTCACACCTCTTTTACTAGTAGAAAAGATTTTAATTGTTCCAGATGCCCAGAAATAGAAAGCTGACGACTTTCAAGGCTGGTTGGGCGGTGACTTCGTTGGAAAATGCCCTCCGAAACCAGAAAGATTATATTTGTGTTTTTTGCTTAGTTTCATAACATGACGTGTTGATTCTTTTGATATTTTTAGTACTAGAGCATATTTTTGTTGAATTACATTAATAAATATTTAACATTTTATTGTACCTATGTCTGTTATAATGTCTATAAGTGTTTGTAAGCAAATTAAAATATGAAGCTCCCATTACATATTTGGTAAATTTTTGGCTCTCATTACCCTACATGTGGGGTAAATGGAGCCAAATGTGTTTTTCGGGAAAACGTTTTTTTTGTACCTTAGTTATAGAATTTTTGAGTGGAAATTGCAGTAATATTATTACTATGTAACCAAAGGACTCATTTCAAGTCTTAATAATAAACGATT
This sequence comes from Rhyacophila brunnea, assembly GCF_057557595.1. NCBI lineage: Eukaryota > Metazoa > Arthropoda > Insecta > Trichoptera > Rhyacophilidae > Rhyacophila > Rhyacophila brunnea. The sequence continues at coordinate 10,741,785 of NW_028232893.1, read as the reverse complement.
AGAACATTTTGTTACTTTTTTTCAACAATTTCCTTAGTAGGCTCCAATTCCCCCTTGCTCCCATACATACCTACTCATTATTTTATGGTTATATTTTTATTATTCAAATTTAGTGATTTATTAATATTTCTCTAATAGAGAAAAAATATATTAAAAATTACATTTTTTACAATTAAATTGTAAATTTATCTTTGAACTAAATAAAAAATATTTTTCTTTTTAATGTTTTCAGATACCTGCATGTTTATTAATTAAATACAGTTGAAGTTGTAAATTATCAAAAAAATGTCTCAAATTGCAAGCTTCGTATTTTTCCGCTAGGTGCCTCTGGCAGGTAAAGACATCACCTTAATAATAGGTTATTATGTAAGTTGCCGGGTTTTTGTTTGTTTGTTTTTATCATTTGGTCGAATTTTTTATACCTACCCCCAATGACATTATTAATGGACAACGCACTCAGTACAGTAGCTAGCAAGTAAATTCGCGCATAGCGACATTCGCACATGTATAGGTAGACGTCACGCAATTTCCATTATGCGATATCACGCATCGGGAATTTATAGCAATGTTTATATAATAATTTATAGTAATGGCGTTAGAACAGTGTTTCTAGTGTCAATGTTCATTTGAGCGAACCCGTTCGAACCGAAGCATTCGGCAGACCCGACAAAAAGCATCGGGAATTTATAGCAACATCACCTTTATTGTAAATGGCGTTAAAACAGATTATGCCATTCGCAGACCCGACAAAAAAGTGAGTGTCATTTTTTTTCCAGATATTTCGTCCATATTAATGTCATTGCCTACTCCACTTTTTAAGATGTTCATACTTTCTGTCTGACAAAGCGACCGCCTCATAAATCGTTGCCGGAAACTTACGTATGCAGTTCGCCGTATCAGACTTCACCGTGAAATGTTGTATCGGAAAGACCGTCCAATCTCTTTGAATCGTAGGTAGGCAGTGGCGCACCCAGGGGGGGGGGGGGCAAGGGGCCCTGGCACCACCCAAACATGAAAATTACCAGAATGATTTTAAACATTGAAATTGAAAGCCAATAAACTATACATTGGGCTTAGACAAATAAAAACACGGCAAAAATATGATTTTAATTTCTAACATAAAAATTTCGAAACACTATCATCTAATGTCGGGTTTTTTTAGAAACCCAGTCCTTAGTGGAATTGTCAAAAAAATCTCGATGGGTGTCCATCCGAATTCCGGAGAGGTGTATGTCATGACTGGGAAGGGCTGACAGGGCTCTAGCCTGGGGGCCCAGACTGTGGGGGGCCCGGCGTGTCGGGTTGACCAGATAAGTGAGATAAACACACATAATAAATTAGCTTTAGTAGTAAAAAAAAAGTATAATTGTGCAATATATTTTCTGATTATTATGTGTCGATACTTGACAGTTCCATTATTAAAGTAGACGTATTAAAAATCGCCAATAATTCACTTTATAAGGACCCTTAATTTGAACTAAAACATAATTTGAAAAACATTATTGTAGTATTTCACATTGCCTTTAATCTTAGCGGTAGGTAGGGGGCCCGCCAAATATCCTAGCCGGAGGGCCCGTTTCAGGATGTGGGGGCCATGGTGTAGGTACACCGAGTGCAATAGACAAAAAACCGATAAACGAGAAATTAGGCTGTGTTGTGTTGAGTAGGTTTGTGTATAAGTTAAATGCACTAATACCTACTTTTTTTTGTCCATTTTCAATTAATATTAATTTTGGAATCTCAATATTAAAAAACCGAAAATCGACGATAAACATTCGGTGAAAAGAACGACTACACCCACTAGTCAGTGGTAATGTACGTCAAAAGAACATTTTTTTCAGTGCAATTCGGCATAAATATTGTAGCTCTCTAGACCAAGCGGGTAGCACAGCCGATAATATTTGAGTAATATTTTAGCATAATACGCGCACATGTCCAGCATGGTCGCTGTTAGTCACTTCCTACCCGCCAGTCGCTGATGACACGCTCAACGGTTACCGCTGTTATGCCTCCAATTTAATAAAAACTAGGAGAAACTGTACAAATACCTATACCGCCGTGTATTGTGAAAATATGTAAAAATAATTATATGAAGAAAAAAAAGAGCCTATGGGACTATTTTACATTCTCCCTGCCCCCCCCCCCCCCCAATATTAAATCCTGGGTGCGCCACTGTAGGTAGGTATAGTACCTACCTACCTACTGACATAAAATTCATGTCTAAATAAAACACGCTTCTTGTCGGTTTACAGGAAACAAGCGGCAAATAAATTTTGAAAATAGCCGATATACTGGATTAGGTTAGGTTATGTTTTCATTCTTGAATTCATGAATTTTGACCAAATCAGCTATGAAAATTAAATCAGTGTTCATATTGAATATAATAAAATTGTAGACTGTACCTATAGTAGGTATAGTAGATCGGTAGGTACCTATACGGTCATCTCTTCCAATGTGCCACGGTGAAATGTTTTACTTAGGTTACAACTAACTTAACATGTAACCCTCATAAATAGGTAGGATGCTTCATGGAAACAAAAACCGCAACTGTACGCAATAATTCCTAAATACGGATCTTTCTTTTGCTGTGACCACTATTCTTAAACATATTAAATGCACCCTCAACGCTGGATAGGTGGGCTAGCGTTATAGTGCGAATGCAGATTTCATACGTCCCCATATATTTTTATAGCTCGGCTTGTAATGAAGAAATACCTAAAAGCCATCACCGCGTGTAAATACAAATAAAGATAATAATGCTGGTGCGATTGCGCGACGAATCGTCACAATTTATTCTGCCAAAGGGGGTTGCCCTGATTTAGTTCATTTTTTTTATTTCATATTGATCCACATGTTAATAAAAGCAAGTTCATAACTGAGTGCCTATATCCCTATACCAACTACCTACATAATTATTAAGTACCTACCAGTGGCGAAGGGTGGAGGTAGGCTGTAAAGATTCGACATAAATAGTGAATACTAAACTTTGCCAGTTATACTTATTTGCTTTCATTGAACTAGGAATAGATACAATTTGCAGATGGTGCTGGTTAGTTTAAGTTGGTATAACATTCAATTAAACCCTGCCTAAACTAAACCACAATAGTATCTACCTATCTACTTATATGTATGCTATGGGCGATCCGACAATAATTATTAATATAATGCACATTGTATTTGTTTTCATTGAAGCAAGAATAGGTAGATAAGATAGATACATATTACAGACGGTGTTGGTAAGTTTTTTAAAATTCATAAAGCCCTACCTAAAACAATCCATACCTAATTGATAAAAAATATTCTTCTAACTCTAGATAAACGATTTTTTGACCACAGAACAGATTAATAGGTAAATAGAATTCCGATAGGCGATACCTTACGCAGGGTTTCGAATGTGTGAGTGTCCTACGAAAATGAGCCACGCATTATGGACGTCCAATAGTATGTGTACTAATAGGTACACCAATATTAAATGAGCGTCAATGCATAAACCTAGAGCAGTCGTCAATATTCGACGGATTCTTAACGCGTGTTTAAGTTTATCCCGTATTCTTCCCCACTCGAGATCGGTTGCCTGCTACCTACTCCTTACCTGTTAGGTAGGGTATTTCAGTTCCCTGTTTTTTACTATGCAAGTAGGTAGGTACTTACCTACCTACATATGTATTTTAATACCACGAATACCAACCAAAATGCATAAAATCCTGGCAACAAAATTTCTCAACATCGGTTTGTGACATAGGATTCTTTTCGCAAGAGGGTCACCAGACCCATCAGTGTCACTAGCCTCCACATAACAGTGGCGAAGGGTGGAGGTAGGCTGTTAACACCCGATATAAATAGTACACATTAAACTTTGTTAGTCATTCGTATTTGTTTTTATTGAATTAAGACTGCAATTTACAGATGGCGTTAGTCAGTTTTAAAAAATAAATTAAACCCTCCTTAACCAAACCATACCTAATAGTTTTGGTATATTTTTGGCGATCCGATACAATTATGCACACTTATTTGTTTTCGTTGAATTAGAAATAGGTACATATTACACATGTTGTTAGTTAATTAATTAAAATTCATTAAGCACTGCCTAAGCCAAACTATAATAGATTAAAAAACATTCCATCTACCTGTGCAATATCCAAAATTATGTGTGATTGAATGGCATAATATTAGACATTTTATAGATAGACGAGTATTTTTAACTGTTATCCATTGTGGATTGGTTTCACAGGGTTTAATTGAATTTTAAAAACTAACGAACAATATCTGTAAACAATAAAATTGTAGTTTTAGTCCAATGAAAACAAAATATGTATGATGACACATGAAGTTTAGTGTGCACTATTTATGCTGGATCTTAACAGCCTACCTCCACCCTTCGCCACTGCCACATACCTATAGTGTAGGTACTTACCTATGACCGCCACTCTCTATAAGTATAGGTATAGATATGTACCTACCATCCTACTATAATAAAAATAAAACGATAAAAACATCTAATAGAATCGCATTTCTTCGCAAGACTGATGCGCCCCCCTTACAAATAGAGGAATTTGAAATAAGCATAGGTAGGTGCCTACGTACCTATTTATTTGAAGCGAGTTGCGGAGGGTTGTTGAAAAACACCCTCTCGACTTTCACTTCCGAATCACTTCATCAAACTGGTTTAATCAAGAGTAATGATTCAAAAATGATTTGCCGGGGTGCGAGGCTGGAATGTTTGGTGCCCATTTGGTGGGTAGGTACCTAGGTAGGTAGTGGGTACCTACATATCTACATTTTGTCAACCTTTGTTGGTTGGTAAAGACAGTTGGGTAGGTAGGTACCTAGGTACCAGTGGCGATTCTCCCTTGAGAGCGCTGGAGCGGTGCACACCCACCCACTCAATTTATGCGAAAAGACTTTTTATTTAATTTATATTTGATTAATTAAAAGTGTTCTGATCTATTACCGTAGTCATTAATTCATATACAAAAACAAATTCTAATATGTGTTTTTAACCGGCTATTTTAAATAATAATATTATATGTTGATGGGAGCGATATTCGCCATCGCTCGACCAAAGCGCCCAGTAATCTAATTTCGATTTCTTTGCAATGAGAAAGAGCGTCGTCTGTCGCGTGGAATAGCAATACGTAAATATTTTTTCTACGTGCTCGGGAGCGACAGTTTCAGTCGCTCTCGGCCCGAACGCAGATTCATCGGTTTTAAAACAATACAGCCCGTATCACACATACAATTATTGTTCGACAATTTTTATTCAATATTATTATAAAAATAAATTCTTTTCACAGTACGCATTTAAATTTCCGCACATGTTGACAACATTTCTCAAATTTAGGCGAAGTACAATTTAAAAATAAACTTCAAGTTTTTTTTCAGTTTGATAACTAAATTCACAATGTTTATCAATTATGATATCTCTCCAAACTAGCTCTGTAATACGTCTGACTTTTTAGATAAAAATAAACTCAAAAATGAATTGTCTGTTATTTACAGCTTGGATAATTTTTATAATGCTGACACATTTACGGAATCGGTTTTACTATTAAATTTAATTTTTACTATTCCGATGACATCGGTGGAAAGCGAAAGATGTTTTTTCACACTCAAACGGATCAAGTGTTTTAGTAGAAACACCATCGCGCAATCAAGATTGAACGCATTATGTATACTCAGTATCGAAAAAAGAATGATACAAGAGATTCCTGACTTCAACAAACGCGTAATTGAAAAATTTGTGTCGATGAAAAACAGAAGAATGGATTTCTCATACAAATGAACAATAAATCCCGGTCACTGCCAGATACGAGATATTTCGGTAGTACTAATAATTCGGTCAAAACAAAATAGTTCGTGTCAACCAGTTTGTGTTAAAGTTTAAAATCCATTTTTTTCAAGAAAAACTGTTTTAAGAGGTACAACAAATAATAAATAGTGAGTTATTTATGATTTCTTTTAAATGTACTAAATTAAAAAAACCAATAGTTTTTTTTTTATTTTTTGGTGAAGTTTTGATGAAGGCAAATGCCTTTTTACGGCAGTCAAAAGGTGAAAAAAGTGAACTCCCAGTAAAATAACTCACCGGTCGCCACTGCTAGGTACCTATTTAATTAAGACAAATTTTATTTGAATGTCATGAAAGTTCGCGGAAATGGACAACTTTATTCATTTATAGGTAGGCACGTCATAAGACGATTAAATAAATTTAAAAATTAAATTTTCTTCTGTCGTTTCGATATTTTTTTCACGTGATGCCCAAAGTCATATAGGGCACGATGTCCACTAGATTGGGACCGGTCGGTCCGATCGTCCTAAGACCGGGCCTGGATCTGGATGGCAATTTTTAAATTAGGTAATTATGCCAATCTTTTAAATTTTAAGTACCTAGGTAGGGTACCAAATTTAAAGTTAGGTACCTAATGGAGACCGAACTAATAAATTTTATGTAAGTATTAAAATGAAAATGTAGATAATATTCGTACCTGGGTAGGTATATGTAGATATGTACTTACGTAGGTACCTACATACTTCCCAGGGAACACAGAGAAATACAATATTGGTAGGTCCGAATGTCCTCAAGTAGGTAGGTAGGTACCTACCTACTTGAGGACATTCAGCGTGCTTTGTATTTCTTGCGTTTTATGGTATGACTCAAATATAAGCCAAATCTATCTTAATAAATCTTATTAGGATCTGTCTTGTGGTTGTAGAAAAGTAGATACCTAGGTAGATACCTACATAGATACCTACTAGATATCTATCTACTAATTAGATAGGTATCAATATTTGAAAAGGGGGCGGTAGGCCAAATAAGTTTGAGGATCTATGTTCTAGATTATTAAGTATATTTTATCTTGGTCCCTGGGCTATAGCTTCTTTAGTCTTATGGTAAATTAGGCCCTAGGTGGGTAGGTACTTATTAGAATTAGATATTTAATTTAAATAATATGTAACTACCTTTTTGTATTTATAAGGAACCTTGGTGCCTATTTTCTAGAATCGATATGATCTTAAAAGTGCTGGGGATTTTGTTAATTTATAGTGAATAAAGAAAGCTAGTTGTAATATCTATAGGTAGGTAGGTAGGTACCTATGTTATCTCATCATCTCAGGCTTGATTTACTGTAATGACCAAAGATAGGTATTTAATGACATGGCATATAGATACCTATTTAAATGAACGACATGCTTGCGGTCGACTTTCCATTACGATAGACAACAGAATAGCCTTCCATCAAGCACCCACAGCACCACGAATACATCGAATCAACCAAACGTCAGTCAATTCGAAACGAAAAGCAAAAAAAAACAACAAAAAAAAAGAGACCAAACAAAAAATGAAGAAGCCGGTATGTAGACGCGCTGCCAAGTTCCATACAAATAAACAACTCTGTGAAGAAAACTGTTGGGATTGCTTTTTTGTCCATAAAGGAACATCCTCGCGCGTCTGATTGGCTGAAACGTAATCACGTGACCCACGCGCATGCGATTCGTGCCAAAAAAAATTAAGCTCCGCCCGTTTGCGGCACTGCAAACATTCTCCATATTTCTCTCTCACTTTACAGCGTTGCGTCAGTGGTGTTCTGTCTCTGTTTTCGTCGTTATTGTTCGTCACTTGTGGAGCTTTGCCGTCCTATTGCCGAAGTGCATACGATAATAAAATTGCCCTACTGGTTTTAGGTGTACGCCCCTGCTGTGGGGTTTCCGACACTTCTCAAAGCAAGAGTCCATTATCTATCCGCTAAAAGCGAGTTTCTTATCTACGCATTTTTTCCATACTCACAATATTCACTTCTTAGCCGGCTCTCACATCAAAACTCGTCAGCCTAAAAAAAACATCTGCTGTTGCAATCGACAAGTTGCATGCTTCTCGGGCTCCGAGTCGAAGACGCCAGGTCGCACACAAACACCTACGAATTGGTCATTCCGAAACAGGCTCGCCGATGGCCGCATTCAAATATCTGTACGTTTCGAAGGCTACGCGCGACTGTCGCAAGCAACACTGAATCGCCGTTTTCGGAAGGTTTGGTTTATGGCTGTGCGGCACACGGGCGAGTTTAGAGGTGATAGCCGACTTAAATCTACTTATACAGTATAAAAAAGGATATAACGGTAAAAAGGTCGTGAAACTATTCGACAGTAAACACTGAGTGTGGTTGTCGCCATATTTTATTTTATATTGATGTCAAACAGCTACCGGAAAACAACTGTAACATAATATTCAATTAAAGATGTACCTATACATTGTTGACTCAAAACGAGTGTACGGAATCTTCATCATCATCAGCCTGTTAATCCGGTGCATGATGAAAGCCTCATCCAGAGGGCTTTAGGGCATCCCTTTGATCGTTTAGTGCCCCTCAGGTACCGCTATGACGGTATTTGTTAAGCGGTTGCCTACTTACTGAGTGACTACACATAAGTTGAACATTTTACGCTTTGGGCACAAGAGTAATATACCTACCTATGTCTAAATGCAAGCCTTGGCTTTTTCAATAGGTACCTACATATTGCGTATCTACATTAATTTTAAATACAAGTACTTTATATGTAACTATTAATTGCTTGATAAAATCAACAAGGTCGTATTACTAATAAGTATCTAACTGTACTATAGGTACCTACTGTATCTCAATTAATTTAAATAATTACCATTTTCAAATCACTTGGTAGTACCTACCTACTGATTTCCTAGGACAATAGCAAGCGACAAGAATTCTTAGAGGACACAGTCACGGACACAGGTCACGTGGTATCCATGTGTTACACCTATAGAGCGTAATTGACAAAGAATAAATCTAAAAATCCGCTTTAAATTGTTAAACCAAATATTTTCTGAATGATTTAGGTACATTTGAGGAAATTTTCTTTTTGACATATTGTGAGATATCTAATATCTACTTAAATCGATACTAATAGATGGGTAGGTAACCCAGCCAGAAGATAGATATTATTTATTGTTATTTTTAAACTTTATTGTTTGTAAAAAAAGGATTTGCATTTAAAACGTAATTCTGCCACTATACTGCAGGTATCTATTTGTCAAAAAAAATGATATAGACTGCGGCTCCTATATCGAGACACAGATCACCACGGTCGTTTCTGGAACTAAAACCGTTTGCAATACCGCCAGCATGCAAAAAGCACGAAGCGAAATACTGTAATCGCATACGGCGCCATGCAGTGTCGTCCCGAGATAAAATGCCGCCCCTAGGCCACGCCAAAATGCCGCCTCATTTTTTTATACATTATTTTTATCAACCTTTCATTAGTTGTTACATTACTAACAACAGTATTGTTATATTACTAACAAAATATCAGATTAATTATTCGTAAATCTGCACGTGTCGTTTCTGGTCACCAAGGACGTCGAAGGGCAACGGAAGTAAACTAGATATCGCGAACCCGACAAAACCAGTGAGTTAAATTTTATAATCGAAAGATATTTTCGTTATTACTAAGTTTAGGTAGCTATTTATATATATTCCAGATGATTTTCCTCGATTTGCCGCCCTTCGAGTAACTGCCGCCCCCAAGCGACGCTCAATCTGCCTACCCCCACGGGACGTCACTGGCGCCATGACGTAGATGTCAATATATTATAGAGGCGCACAGTAGATTGGTACAACACCACTCTGATTACCTCTTTATCTTCTCTTCTTCAGCCATATCCGCCCCTTATTTGGAGCATATGGACACCTCGTCTCGAAGGAAAGAAGGCAAGTCTCGTAAGGACAACTTAGCCATTATCTTGATAGGTTATATTTCTCCCAGATTATCACAAGTCGTGGAGCACCATTAATTCTTTTTATCTAAGTATTTATAAAATGAGTACCTAGGTAGGTACCTACTGTGAATTTTGCATTATTATCTTGCCGTGAATTCTTGAAATGTACAGATTTAGGTAACGTTTGGTTAAAAATATGAGATGATGGAGAGCAGGTACTTGATAATGACAAGAACATCTAAAAGATTTTTTTTTCTGTTCATCGATAATTATTTCCTAGACAATAATATAATTCGAGCCACCGTTTAGGAAGCCTCGCCCAAACAGTATCGCGATACCGCCTTGTATTTTGGGTTCAGTCTCGCTCGGCGCGTCAACGTTGTCAGATCGGTTAAGGCGATATTTTCTCACAACAAATAAATCGTAGCGATAAAAATTGCGTGTCGATTTTTACGGATTCTCGCGTTCCGAATTCAAATCTGACGTTTCTCACGATAATAACAAAATTGTTAAATTCGCGGTTTTATTGTGTCGCGACCCGAACGCCACGGGTGGTCGAAGTTTATTGCGCAAATCGTCAGAACCTTCCAAATTTGAATTTTTGACGTTTGAGTGACGTTTGGCGAAACAAAAATAATAAACAAAGTCCGTATTCTAAATTTGAATATTATTATATTTGATTCTATTGGCTACTATTGGAATACCCACCTACTGCAGTGTTTAAGTGTTGCATGTGCATAAAATAAAATAATAGTGCTGGTTTTATGGCTACTGAATTTATAGCCGTGGGACTAGTTTGACGGTTTATTTTTATTTTAATGTTCGGAACATGATTTGTTGACTGGTTTCAAATGTTTCTGTGTGAAATGTGATCGGTTTTGAAAGCAAGGGATACGTTTTCATTGGTGATTCTGTGGTGGTTGTTGGTTTTTTAAAGTGTTCGGAGAAGTCGGCAGCATTATTCTTCAAGGCGCCGTGGCGGGCTTTCTAGCAATTGGGGCACATGCCCCCTTTCACCCCTATCATATCGGTTAGTAAATACCTACATAAATTCCTAAATGTACCTCATATATATTATATACATAAATAAGCAGAAAACTAAGCAAAAACAAATAGTCAATACATTTTGCCAAAACATACCTACATACGTTCCTAAATCCTAATACCAGGTAAACTATAACAAATCTAATCAGGTGAATAGGGATGACCTATATTTGTATGAGTTTGAAAATCAATCACAATAATGATGTCAGCTTGGTAGCTACCTATGTAGGTAGGTAGGATCTAAGGGCCATTTCCCATACATTTTTTAAAAAATCTAATCATGTTGGTGAACTGATGTTATGAGCAGTGACGTCCCTAGACAAAGTGCCGCCCTTATATCTTGTTCGACGCGGACGACACGGCTGCCATGTCCCCGTTAAACGGCCATTAGATGCAATTAGCATGTTATTTAAATGTGGTAATTAAAAATTAACTAAAAAACGACTCCAACAATTTAAAGTTGATTTTCGAGTTCAAAATCTCTCTACAGTGAACCTCCTCTCAAAAGTTCTATTAGGTAGGTATTTTGATTTGCCGCTTAATATAGGTACGCCACCACTAAGCAACGCATTATCTGTCTACTCCCATAGGGAGTCTTGGGAACTTACAAAAAAAGATAATATTAGGTAAATACCTACCTACTCAGTAATCCATGAAAATAGTACCTATAGGTAAAAGAGTGCCATCATTGACAGGTTTACCTTCGGGTAAGTGCCTACTTGCCTATTCTGTTTGTAGTGGGTACCTAGTAGGTACTACCTACTAAGTACTTAGGTATTTACCTACTACCTAGATATTTACAGATGAAAATAAATTCAAAAAATACCAGCACTCTGCACCTACTTAGGTATACTTAAGTGATAATAATTACAAGGTAGGTATTACCTATAACTACACAAAATTAGCATCTTACAAGGTTTAAGTAGGTATATACAAAACATAGCAAAACGTAGAAAGGGTATGTATCAGTAGCGAAGGGTGGAGGTAGGCTGTTAAGATTCGCCATAAATAGTGCACATTACACTTTGTTAGTCATATGTATTTATTTTTATTGACCTAAGACTAGATACAATTTACGCGGTATGTTGATTAGTTTTTAAAAACCAATTAAGCCCTGCCTAAACCAAGCCAAAATAGTTTTGGTATATTTTGGGCGATACGACAAAATTTTGCATACTTTTTCATTCATACTTATTTGTTTTCATTGGATTAAGAATACATATTACTCATATTGTTGATTCTGATTTTTTTAAATTCATTATGCCTTGCCTAACCAAACTATAATAGATACCAATTATTATTCTATCTATAAAATATCTAATGTTAGGTATGATTTAATTGCATAATTTTAGATATTTTATAGAGAGACGAGTATTTTTTGACTATTGTCTATGATGACTTAGTATTCGCAGGGTTTAATTGAAATTTTAAAACTTACCAACATCCTCTGTTAATTGTAGTCTTATTTTAATTAAAACAAACACCTACACATGACAGACAAAGTCTAATGTGCACTATTTATGGCGGATCTTAACAGCCTGCCTCCACCCTTCGCCACTGGTAGGTATGTATGTATGTACCTATAGCTTTCAACTCGTGGTTATCCAACTGCAGTTTATTTCTGTTTGACGACCTTACGAGACAATTTGTCGTAAAAAGTCAAACAAATAAATTAATTCCCCGAGTAGGTAAAGTAGCTACCTCTATAATAAAAGTCTCTAAACATACATAGAAAACAGTGTAAAATTAAAATATCTTTACACAAGTAGGTAATAGGTAGTTACTTATATTATGTATCAATGGCGTAGGGTGGAGGTAGGCTGGCAAGATAATACACATAAATACCGACATAAATACTTAGTGTACTCATTAAACTTTGCCAGTCAAACGTAGGTATTATTTTTTTTTATTGAACTAAGACTACAATTTGTGTAGATACCTACCTAGTATTTGTTAGTTTTTTTAAAAATACAAGCCATACTTAGTAGAAAAAATATTCGTTTATCTGGCTATGAAATAATATATAAAATTATGGCATTAATTAAACCATACTTAACTACATAATTTTAGATATTTTATAAATATGGTAGGTAGGTAAGTAGGTAGATATTCTCAATTCAACGAAAACAAATAAGTACCTATGACTGAAAAAGTGAGCACTATTTTTGCCGGATCCCCATAGCATATCTAAACTAGTATGATTTGGTTTAGGCAGGGTTTATTGAATTTTAAAAACTATCTAGCGCCATCCACAAATTGTATTCTTAGTTCAATGAAAACACATACCTATTATCAGAATTCTAAGTAAGTATGACTGATAAAGTGTAGTGTGCACTATTTATGTCGAACCTTATTAACAGCCTTCCTCCACCCCTCGCCACCGATGTCTAGGTAGGTACTTAAATAGGTACCCAATGAATAAAAAAACCAATGATATTTAACTTATTTATTATCTTATAAAATAAATATTAATAACCCCTAAACCATTAAATAAAATGTAATCACTATAAACTAACGTTGAACTCTGTTATTTATATTTTATACATGCTACTCATTAGGTTAGATGTCAGTGTTATCACTATTATCAGACACGTACCTTTCTTGATAGGTTCATAGGTCAAACGTATTAATTTCAGTATATATAGGTACAGCAATATCATTGAATGTAAGATAAGATTATGGTAAAGTACTTCTAAGTGTGTTCATTATTTTTCGATAAAGTTCTACTTGAAGCTAACCCTGGTTAACGGGTTAAGATTAGTAATTAAGTATAGGATATCGACGTTAGTAAAATACGAATAGTGGATCTCATACCTATTTAGGTAAATAGGTTCAATGTGAGAATAAATGGAGGTAGGTGCCTACCTACCTATCCTAATTTATTTTCATTGAATTAAGGCTAACTAGGCGGAAAGTTAGAAAATCACTCTAATATATTCTTGTCTATGAAAAATGTCTAGGTACATGACCCATCTCACTAAGCAATCGATTACACCACGTGTAGGTAAGTAGGTACTTGGCATGATCCGAAATATTGACCGGATTACGTCATTACCTGTAGGTATATTTAGAAAAGTATGTAGGTAACACCTTACCTTATCTATTTTACATTAGATATGTAATTAATTACTTTTATTGAATAACCTTCTTCAAAGAAATACCTACTGCAATAATCCACACATACGTCAGTTTTTTTTATGAGGGCACATAGGTACTTAAATTAATTTCGTAATATTATGAATGTAGACTTATCTATGATTGATGAAAATATTAACTATAAAAGAATATAATACAATTGCTTGCACTTTTCTATAGAATGGGAGGGTTCTTTTACAGATCCTACTTATTGCTTCACAATACCTAAGTAGTTTCCTGTCTAGATACATATCTCACAATACTTAGGTATATCTATTATTTATCTGACATAACTAACGTAATGGCCTCAAGTTAGTACGCTAATAAGGTAATAGATTAGATAGGTAGGTAAGGTAAGTAATTTCTAACAGTTAACTATAAAATTGCGGCATGTATCCCTACCTACATTTATCTAGATAATATTATGTGTAGATTGATAGTTACCGTTATATACATATTTAACTAACTATGCCTAGTAGGCACCTAAATTTATCTAAGTTTGTTTCTAAGTGATTTGGGTTTTTTTTATATTAGGGTTATTTTATGATAAAGAATCAAGATTTTTGCCGACGGCGTCTTAAAATTTTCGTAGCCAACACAACGTTATAAATAAATAAATCTTGAGATCTAGGTACCTATATTGAAATCTAGTTTTAAATTTTTATTTAATTGCATTTTTCAGAATTGATTTAGGTAATCTGGGTTGTCACAAAGTGTCATTGGTGGTTTCAGATGAAACTGTAACTTTAGGTTGATAAATAATTACAAGATATAAAGAACTTTTTATATAGATACTTACGTTTTAAAATTTTCTATTGAATTATTATACTCAATATGCTCAAACTTGTACTTGGTATGAAGTAAATAAAAAACAAACAAACAAAATATAGAAAACTGAAATGTCATTTTGACATTTCATTTTGATTTCCATTGTGACGCACGTATATATTAATAATTTAGTTGCTAGAACCACCCAATTAGCAACCAATAATAGTGGAGTGGATTACGAATTTCTTCCGAAATAACTTTTCATACAAAGCAGAATTAGCTGAAAATGAATTCAATTCTGCTTAAAGATGGCTAAAAGTATTACAAAAATGCATTGGCGTCGTGTTCTGATATATTCTAAAAGTTTCAAATGTCTAGCTAGTCAGGAAGTTAGTTAAAAATCGATTGCAAGATTTGTACTGGACAAACAACCACCGGACAAAAGAGAATTCGAGCTAATATCAACGTTGTAATAAGTCGGAAGAATAGGTGTAATAGGTACTTATTTATTATACTTAGCCAACATTACATATTAAAATGTAAATATATTAGTTAATTTAAAAATTAGTGGAGTTTTATTATATTTTAAGTGCTCACCAACAATAATTAGATGTAAATATAAGTATTCCGTTTTTTTTGCCAGAAAGGGAGGAAGGGATGAGATTAAATAAAATTATGTAAGATAGGTAGGTTGGTAGATATGTAGGTAGGTATGTAGCAGTAGCGAAGAGTGGAGGTGGGCTGTTCAGATCCGCCATAAATACTTAGTGCACATTACACTTTATTAGTCATACTTATGTGTTTATTTTTATTGACTGGTAGGAGTATAAGACTGTATAGGTATAAGACTATGTAGTTACAATTTACAGATGGTATTGGTTAGTTTTTAAAAATCAATAAAACCCTCCCTAAACCAAACCATAATAGTTTTGGTATATTTTGGGAGATACGACAAAATTTTGCACACTTTATCATTCATATTACTTATTTGTTTCGTTGAATTAAGAATTCATAAATTATAGATGGTATTGGTTAGTTTTTTTTTTCTTAATTCATTAAGCCCTTCCTAGCCAAACCATAATCGATAAAAAATATTCTTCTATCTATAAATTATGTATGGTTTAATGGCATAATTTTAGATACTTTATAGATGAACGATCGTTGGATTAAGGATACTTATTATTGCACATACTGTTAGTTCATTTTTTTTTAATTCATTAAACCCTGCCTAATTCTAGGTACTTAATAGATAAAAAATATTAAACTAACCAACACCATCTGCAAATTGTAGACTTATTTAAATGAAAACAAATACGTATAACTGACAAAGTTTAATAAAAATACCACTACTATTATGTTTCGGTTTAGGCAGGGTTTAATTGATTTTTAAAAATTAACCAATAGGTACCATCTGTAAATTGTAGCCTTAGTTCAATAAAACAAATTCGTAAGACTAACAAAGTTTAATGTTCACTATTTATGGCGGATTTTAACAGCCTATCTCCACCCTTCGCTACTGGTATTTAGGTAATTACCCCAGTGGGTACCTAGTCTTGATAATAATTATCATACAATATACCTAACTATCAACTCACTCAAAATTTGTGAAATTGAATATTAACTACAAACCTACATATTATTTACATTAACTATGGATTAAAACAATTACAAACTTTACAAAATATATTTACCTACCTAAGTAAATTATTGATAGATTTCTGATATCATGTGTGGTAAACCCGGATTAAGAGCTACGTACTTATATAAACCGAATCGTTTTTTTATGAAATAAAACAGAATAAACTTTACTTCGGTGGTTATACGCATTGCCTATTGTGAGAGGTGAAAAATCCATATTATTCTACAATGACAATGTGCTCTACTTTCTGTAACAAATAAGAAAATAATGGAATAAAAAATAAGCTATTATTTCAGGCGGTAAATAATCCGCACTATGTAAATGACCAGAGTCGAAATTCAGAAGAAACCTGTGCGAATTTTTAACTATAGAAAGTGATTAAGCAGTGAAAATTGTGATTCGGTTAACCTGAAAACAAATTGAATTCTTTTTAACGCAATGCGAAACTCTCCTGCTTCGCTTTGTGTCTGTTCACACTCTAAATTCATGACTAAAAGTGTAACAACTCAGACATAGGTAATTGATTTTGAATTTACAAGAAAACTATGCAAAAATTATGCATGGATCGTAAGAAATTGATTGGCTATGAATGCTCATCTGGTTTATTATCACGCTAAAAAAAACCAATTGACAATAATGGATTCAGTGAATGAATTTTAATAGCAAAAAAAAGAACTTACCATAGATTGGCGTAGTGTAACTTTTGGAAAGAGGTAGACTGCCACCTAGACGTCTCGTTGGGGTAGGCAGATTGAGCGTCGCTTGGGGGCGGCAGTTACTCGAAGGGCGGCAAATCGAGGAGAATCATTTGGTATAATTATATAGAAATAACTACCTAAACTTAAATCAATTTCTCTCTCCTTCTTGGTCGTGCACTCATGGCTGAAGATCGTGACCACATTTAAATTTCGCCATCCTTTGAGCGACCAAGACTTTCCATCCTTCTCAATCTTCCGCTTCTCTCAGGACAGAATGGATGGTGCCCCCAGTCAGCTCTTTCACTTGGTTGCTCCATCGCGCAGACGCTCTTCCTCTGCTTCGCCTTCCCTGGAGGCTACCCAAAACTACCAGTCTCTCCAGGTT
The DNA here is from genome assembly GCF_057557595.1 of Rhyacophila brunnea. Taxonomy (NCBI): domain Eukaryota; kingdom Metazoa; phylum Arthropoda; class Insecta; order Trichoptera; family Rhyacophilidae; genus Rhyacophila; species Rhyacophila brunnea. The sequence goes on along the minus strand of NW_028232893.1, from coordinate 10,724,386 downwards.
GTCCGGTCCGCGCCTGACAATATGTCCAAAAAACTGCAGAATTCTTCTCAGACATATCGTCGAGAGCCGTTCCTTTATCTTCAGTCCCTGGATGATTGACTGGTTCGTCCTGTGCTCCGTCCAAGAAATGCGAAGCATTCGGCGCCAACACCACATCTCAAAGGCATCAATTGCCTTCCGTTCTCTTGTCTTCAGGGTCCACGACTCGACTCCGTATAGGAATATCGAGAACACTAATGTTTGCACAAGCATCATTTTTGTGGCAATCGAAATTCCCCGATCCTTCCATATAGTGGTAAGGCGTGTCATCGCACTTTTTGCAATTTGTGTGCGCCTTCTTATTTCCGCTTCACATCCGCCCTTTCCACTGATGGTCGATCCAAGATATACAAACTCGTCGACTGTTTCGAGGTTTTGGAGTGTACTTGGTGTTGGTAGAAGGTTGGCCCGATCAATAACCATTAACTTGGTTAAAGGAGGCCGTATTTGCGACTCTCTTCCTCTACCCGGTGTAGCAGCTCTGAGAGTTCCCTTTCATCAGCATCAATCAGCATCAATCATCATTTAAATCAATTTAAACTAATTAAAAAAATCAGCTTACTAGTTGGAAACAAAATGTAGGTCTTAATCAACATAAAAGGTTTAACAGGAGTGCATTTTTTTTGTCAGGTTCGCGATGTCTAGTTTATTCTGTTTAATTAGATTTTAGTCTGTATCGAAGCATCGCTATCGATTTAATAATGCCTAAACATTTGCGATCTCAGACTAAAAATATCATTAAAAAATGTTGCCAAGTTTTGTGAAGAGAAAAGCGACACGGATCGCCCTTAATTCCTCAAGATGAAGAAAATTAATGTAAGTATCACAAAAATGACATGTAAGAAGCCTCTAAGTCACCAGCGTCCAAAAAATCCCCACTTTTGAGGAAATATATTTATAAATTTAATTTTGTTAATTTTAGTGGTACCTATATATTTTGTAAGTATCGTATCCATACAGCACTTTTTTTAGATTTCGGAGTCATGAAATGATGATAAAAAATACTGTATAAAAAATATGGCGGTATTTTGGCGCTGCCTAGGGGCGGCATTTTGTCTAGGGACGTCATTGAGTTGCCAGATCTAAAAAAAGAGCACTCATGTCAGTTATACCTACTAACGGGAAATAAGAAGATAATACGATAATATAATAATATAATACACATAATACATACTAATGAATATGTACAGATTAATGACAACGATACACTAATTCGATGAAACTTCAAAAACTCACTGACGACATAAAATTGAGCGATGAGTTTAAATTACGTATTTTTCAAAACACATCAAAAATAGTTAGATAAATAATATATTTTATTCTTAAAATCAATCTATATTTATTAATATGCGATTAAACGCCATATATATTTTTTTTAAATTATCAAATTATTAATTATTTTGGTCAAAGTGTTATCATGACAAGAATATTATGCGCGAAGGTTTTAGGCTCTGCGATAGAAGCCTACCATATTTCATACAATTCGATGGAGTGGCTGAGGTTACGTGATGTAGTTTATACAATGACATTATTAATGGACAACGCACTCGGTACATTAGCTAGCAAGTAAATTCGCGCATAGCGACATTCGCACATGTAGAGGTAGACGTGACGCAATTTTCATTACGCGATATCACGCATCGGGAATTTATTGTAATGGCGTTAGAACAGTGTTTCTAGTGTCAATGTTCATTTGAGTGAACCCGTTCGAACCGAACCATTCGGCAGACCCGACAAAAAGCATCGGGAATTTATAGCAATATCGCCTTTATTGTAAATGGCGTTAGAACAGATTATGCCATTCGGCAGACCCGACAAAAAAGTGAGGTCATTTTTTTTAATGTCATTGAGTTTATACGAAAAAATATCACAATTCCTTGAGAAATAATCCGACATTTATTTACGTCCAAGACAGATGGTGCGTTGTGGTAGGTATATTTTTTTAAACCTTTGCAGATTGTTTTGTATTCTGTATAATACCTACATTCCGACATATTATACGACATCTGTCGTTGGTAAATTAAATTATTTTTATAAAATATAAAATAATCAAGTGATTAAGTGATTAAGTATATAAATATGTCAATATACAATTAAGAAATATTTATCTTAAGAAGGTAGGATTTAAATAATTGCCTAGTATGGAGTCTTCGCAATTGATATATTGACTATTATAGTTAAGACTGCCTTGAATGAGTTGAAGTTGACACTTGTTTACGGTCACGGATGAAAATAAACTTCTGAAATCTGTATTTTTTTCCGCACGTCGTAAAATACATAAAAAATATTCATTCATTAAATAGACGTGTAGGAAAATACATCTTTCCATTTTGAAAGGATTCTTATCATACCACACCAGTAGTTCGAATAGTGCACACTAAACTTTGCAGTCATAGTTATTTGTTTTCATTAAAAAAAAATACAATTTGCAGATGCTGCTGGTTAGTTTTTGGAATTTAATTAAAACCTGCCTAAACCAAACTATAATAGTTCATGTATTACTATGGGTGATCCGACAATAATAGCGCACACTTTATTCAGTGTGCCAGACCTGCCTACCCAAACCATAATCAATAAAATTCTTCTTTCTATAAAACATCTAAAATTGAATGGCATAATTTTAGATATTTTATGGATAGACGAATATCTTTTGACTATTATATACTATGGCTTGGATTAGCCAGGGCTTAATTAAATTTAAAAAAATATTTAACACTGTCTACCTAATATTGTAGAAACGTTCAATGAAAACAAATGTAGGTAGGTACGTTTGACTGAGGAAGTGTAGTGTGCATTACATTTGGTTTACTAGATTTTTAACGTATTGTAAACATACACATAGATTTGTGTATTTTGTTTGTTTATTTAAATTTGTATCGTGGGGGGTGCTAAAAATCAATGTCTCAGGCCTCCACGTCCTTCAACCCGCCACTGACTACACTATAATAGTATACTTATATACAATAATTATTATAAGTAGGTATGTATCTTCAGTGACGTCCCTAGATAAAATGCCGCCCCTAGCCAGCGCCAAAATGCCACCTCATTTTTTATACAGTATTTGTATTACTAACAAAATATCAGACTAATTATTCGCAAATCTGAACGTGTCGTTTCTGGTCACCAATGACGTCGAAGGGCAATAGAAGTAAACTAGATATCGCAAACCCGATAAAACCAGTGAGCTGTTTTTTTTTTGAAGGAAAGATATTTTCGTTATTACTAAGTTTATGTAACTATTTCTATGTATTCCAAATGATTCTCCTCGATTTGCCGCTCTTCGAGTAACTGCCGCCCCCAAGCGACGCTCAATCTGCCTGCCCCCACGGGACGTCACTGTGTATTTTACCTGCTACACATGGCTAATTTAGCAAAACATTGGTAAACACTTTATCAGGTAGGTAATACAGCGCCATCTTTAGATTAATAAAGGAGCGTGAGCATATTATCTTGTTGCACAAGTATCGAGTGGTCCACTGTTCAGCTGTCAAAATCAGATCCCAGATTGCTTGACATATTGATTCGCTCTTTCTCGTTTCAAATAGAATTATAAAAATTCTCAAATCAAATATATTAACTATCAGTGTTATTTATAAATAATACACATTCCTGTTATTCATCAGCTGTCAAAGTCAGACTAGTCCTCACACAAAAACCGGTGGTAATATCGATTTCCAAAAAGTATGTAGCATTGATCTATTCTTCTTATTGTGCCATCCCCTAGCGGAGGTCGGCCACCATCAAAGCGATCTTATCTTTGTCGTCTGCTACCCGGAACAGTTCGGTGGAGCTGCACTCGTACCAATCACGGAGGTTCTTAAGCCACGAAACGCGGCGCCGTCCTCTGCTACGCTTCCCATTGATCTTTCCTAGAATGACAAGTTGGGGAATGCTGTATTTTTGTCCTCTCATAATGTGGCCGAGGTATTGTAGTTTCCTGGTTTTGATACTACGTAGAACTTCTCGGTCCTTCCCCATTCGATTGAGAACTTCAACATTTGTCACCCGGTCAGTCCAAGGAATTTTGAGGATTATCTATGCACTACATTTATTTTGTAGGTGTGTTAATGCTAGTGTATTATTAATCATGTAACTCATCTATCCAAATCAAACCATTCCCTGTGTGAACACGACGGACGCGTCAGTATGAGCACTCTATAGAACAATGACAGGTCATCCATAGACAACAAAGGGAGGGGCGGAAAAAGTAAGACCGGTCGTTGTGAATGTATCGGCTTTCTACTTGAGTCGGCAATGGTTTATCCCATATTCTTCCACACTCGAGATCAGTTGCCTCTGTATCTCCAAGCCCGTTACGTATTTCAGTTCCCATTACAGAGTTTCCTGGGTAAACACTTTATCAGGTAGGTAGGTAATAAAATGGGTCCTGTCATTTGTCATCAACCGCATTTTGACACCTGGACAAAAACCGTGGTCACTCATCGGTCATTATCACCATTATTATCAGTCTTCAAAAGAAATGAGGATAATAATAATCTTTATTGCACCTCTCCACCACTAAAAATGATCGTTTTGTGGAATCCCACACACCGGTGCTTACACTAATTGACTTACACAGGTAACAGGTAGGCATACCCAACAGTTACCTTGTGAACTTTTTCAAACCCAGATAAAAGTGAATAAAAGAATATAATATTTTCTGTTGGATATCCATTGCTAAGTTAAGGCTTTCCACATAGTTTAAATATTACGAAATTAATAAAGAAAAATGCTGCAATTTTTATAAAATAATAATATAATTCTTTCTTATTAATAATAGGGACATGTAAGTTCATGAGTGAAGGTTTATAGTCTTAGGTAACTAAGTACATCATGGCCCCCACATCCTGAAGCGGGCCCCCAGGCTAAGATCTTTAGCGGCCCCCCTACCTATCGCTAAGGGTAATGACCAGTGACGTCCCTAGACAAAATGCCGCCCATAGGCAGCGTCAAAATGCCACCCCATTATACAGTATTTTTTATTATCCTTTCATGACTTCAATATCTAAGAAATACATTATTTTCTTTTATTTTATTAACTGTCAATTCATGGTGGAACTGCATTGTATTGTTGTTTTAATTTAATAAAACGCATTTCTTTTGTAGTACTTATTCCGCTTTTAATCAATAGATTAGGACCGGTTTCGTCCGCCTCAGAGAGAGGGACATTTTCAACATTTATTAACAAAACATATACCACAAAATTTAATTTAAATGTCATCTCTACTTCAATAGACAATATTGCGAGTCCACGGTTTCAGATATATTTAAAAATTCTCACAACTTTCAAAACTCGCGAATGACTAACAAAAATATTTAGATTAATTAATTAGGTACCTAAGTATGTACCTACCCATAATTCAAATATAATTCGCAAATCTGCACGTGTCATTGTCATGAAGGAGTGATGTCCAAAGACAACGGAAGTAAACTAGACATCGCGAACCCGACGAAAAAATATAGTCTTGTTAAACCTTTTATGCTAATTAATACACTTTGTTTCCAACCAGTGAGCTGAACTTTTTAATGGAAAAACATTTCCGTTATTACTAAGTTTATGTACCTATTCCTAAATATATTTAATGATTCTCCTCGATTTGCCGCCCTTCGAGTAACTGCCGCCCCCAAGCGACGCTCAATCTCCCTACACCCACGTGACGTCACTGGTAATGGCAGTGTGACGCGCTGCATTAGCGTTTTCCAAAAATGGTGTAGGTACGTGGTAAAATTACGGTGTAATTTTAGCGATTTTCTGTATTTTTAATATGTACATCCATTAAAATACAGTTAAAAATTGCATCGTAGGTAGGTACCTACAACCAAATATTTTTAAGTAATCATATCAATGTAGTAAAATAGCTTCACAGGCGACTTTTTTTACTATTATAGCAAATTTGTGATCTACGTTTATCTCACTTATCTGGTCGACTCGTCACTCCGGGCCCTTCCTGAGCCCGGGCCCCAGGCTAGAGCCCTGTCAGCCCCCCCCCTTGTGGGGGCCATGAACTACATTATATTATTATATTGAGCAAACAGTTTTACAAGCAATGGTTGTTAGTGAAATCACTGTAGGTACCTAATGTGTTGATGAATAGGTAGGTACACCAGCGCATCTATTCTACACACAAAACTGCTATCGGCAGCCATTGAGGGTAGTTTTTATCGAAGTATTGTAACTATTACGATAAGTTAGCCTTCTAAACTAAACAGTCAAAACTGTCTATCTCGTTCTAAAATTTAGCACAACCAAGAGAGGTGCTGTTAAAACATAGCACTTATTGTAACAATTACAATTAACTTATTGTACCTAATTGTTACTTACTATAAGTGGTAAAACTACCCTCGATAGCTGCCGATAGCGGCCGATAGCAGTCTTGTGTATAGAATAGATGTGCAGGTTTGGCCTAAATTATAAAAAATAAATTGACAAGAAGTTACTAAAGAAAATGAATAAATTATTAAATTTCATGTTACAGTTTAAATTAGGTACAGATAATTATGTAGCAAGATCACAACTGTTTTACTAGAAGATTTATTTACCAGAACTGCATTAACATGACAGATTTTTTTCGTAATAACGTAGGTAGGTACCTATAAATAGTATACCTATATTTAGATAATTAATCACAAAGAATCGTAAATAACAGTTCATACCACAGAATCGATTAATAAATAGAATTCAGATAGGATGTACCTACCTACCGACCTCAATACACAACATTTTGAAACAGGGTTTTGAATGTGTCAGTGACCTACGAAAATGAATCACACATTATAGGCGTGCAATAGCGTGTGTTGCAATCTTCAACTACACCAATATTGAATGAGGGTCAGTGCATAAACCGAGAGCAGTTGTCAGAACGAAGGAATGGCATACTGTTGATACGTGTTTAAGTTTAGGTATCCAATATTTTCATACATCAATTCTATGTCCCCCGGTTTATACCTACATAATTTATTATGTATTCTCAATCCAACGAAAACAATTAAGTATGAATGAAAAAGTGTGCACAATTTGGTCTTATCTTCCAAAATGTACCATAACTATTATGGTTTGGTTTAGGCAGAGTTTAATTGATTTTTAAAACTAACCAACACCATCTGTAAATTGTATCTAGTCTTAGTTCAATAAAAACATTTCCTACTTACGTATGACATAGTTTAATGTGTAATATGGCGGATCTTAGCAGCCTACCTCCACCCTGCTATCTATCTATTTGTCATACAGGTATATTCCAACATAACATTAATTAACTTCAGAGTCATGAAAAAATATGGTAAAAATGCTATCATGTATTATATGCGTTTAGTATGAAATAACCAATGACATTATGTCACACTTTAAACAAATGAGATTTTGCTCGTCATTTCGAATACGAAACGTGGTCAGCCTTTCAAATTCCATATTCAAAACGCTTATATGATTCAATTATTGTAATGCAAATGCAGTTATAACTATGAATGAACAGACCATGCGAGTGAATAGTAGGCGGCCCTCGGGGTAGATCCCGGTGAGGTCACAATATTTATGTGATGTTCTCAAAGCTTGGGTATTTGTGATTGTTTCACTTAATTTATTAATTAATAATTATTACACTACTATTGTTGGGCCTCATGGTATGTTATAGTGATAAAAAGAATACATAGGTATATTTTATTTAATTACCTATAGGTCGTAGATGTAGATGAGCAGACCTATATAATACCTACCTAATAATTAACTTACTATTTAAATAGGTAGGTAGTTGAATTGGTAAATATAGGAAAGTCTATTCTCAGCGTTAGCATATAAAAAAACAACAAGAAAAACAAAGAAATAATCAAAAGAGGAAAAATTATTTGTCAAAATCATATCAAAGATGGTAAATAAAACTCTAGCTAATCTAGGTATATAGATGGGGCATAAATATATGAAAGTGAAGCTTTTAAGATAAACTTTACAAAAAATCCCTTGGTGCCAATGGGAAAGAAAGGATGTAGATGTAGGCTGTGGATATCTAATATCACTAAACTTTGTCTATCATACTTGTTTTGTTTTCATTGAACTAAGAATACAAATTGCAGATGGTGTTGGTTATTTTTTTAAATTTAATTCAACCCTGCCTACCCAAACCATAATAGATTAAAGATAGAAAATATTTTTCTATCTATAAAACATTTAAAATTATGTCACTAAATTATACTATACTTAGTAGGTACATACTTACATTGATTCTGAAAGGATTTTTTTAAAAATAAATCGGTAAAAAATAACAATGAAATTTAATTTAACAGAATTTCTTGTCAACAATTTTTGGCAAGATTCATTCGTAATTTTTTTTGACCGGAATATAACCGGAACAAGAGGTAATTTCATAATGAATGTAGATCTGTCAACAATCTAGAGAATTCTCGATAAATTAAAAAAACACTTTCGAATTCTCGAGAATTCTCAAATCTCCAGATATGAAAAATAAAACAAGAAACCACAAGCTCTACCTACACCTAGTGAAAATAGATCTCTTTATTACACGTACGAGTATTATAGCTATGTCATTAATTGCCATATTATTATCATAAACCACTAAAATAATACAATATTTATTGAAACAATGTGTTTTTGACCCCGCGTTTGCCAGCAGATTGGTAGAAACCTATTCTTTCTGCGGGAACTTTATTGTATGGAACTATAAATATTGCTCTGCGCTTATGTCTGAGGTGCAAATGACACAGCGTTGATGTCCGGTATGTACTGTGTAGTGTGTACCTATCCGACCACCACTTTCGTCCATTATCTTGCATTGTTTTAATCCTATAATATTATTTACTCAGAAGACACACTTATACCGTTTCCCACGAATACCTACGTGTAGAGCTTGAGGATGAATATCTTCTCATGAAAAGAGGGATTAAAAGGATTATAAGGATTATCTTTAGTTTTAAAGGTGCAGGTAGCTAATCTGTCTTTCAATAACACTTTTAGATATATTATTATTATTACCTACCTACTATTATTGTCAAAAACATCGTTGATTCCATTAAATTGAAACAAAGGTGCAACTATCTACCTGTTGCTGTTGTATTGTATCACCTTGTTTATTTATAGATAAAGGTAAGATACACTAGGTGGTGAAGACTGCCAGTTAGATGGAAGTAAACTATTCCAACAAACTTAAATAATAATAATAAAATTAAATAGGTACCTACCTACTACCTACACACGATAGTTAGACAGGGGCATTGCTTTTGGCTTTAAAAATCGGAATAAACTCAACTCAGTGGCGGTTTAATTTGAAGCAGATGACGCGATCGATTTGTCAGAAGATTTAAAAGTGGGCCTCGAAACAGTTCGAACCATTCATAAGTGGGTATAACTATTAATTAAATTATACAAAAATTTCTCAAAAATTGGATAAAAAATATTACCCATAGCATAACAAAATCCCTGCGTAGGTAACTACTTGTACGCAAAAAATAAATAAAATAACCAATATTATTACGTGTGATCACTGTCATATTTAATAATTAAGTAGGTACTTATTATTTTTAGTTAAGTTAATAATTTTATTCTCGGAAAAAGTTTCACTTTCGTAAATGAAATGTATGGTTATTATTTTATTTTTTAACGTGGGAGACTTTAAAATCACTCAGTGCCTCGGGCCTCCGAGTCTCTAAGCCTGCCACTATTTTAAACACTAATAAACATACAGAAATATCTATATACCTATATATATATATATATATTGTTTTTGGGATAATATAATAATATAATGCACAAGATCACAGTTGTGTACCTAAGTAGATATACTTTACAATTTTGAAGTCGATTTAAACAAATTGGTTACCTATGCTCTTGTATCATTTCAATCCTTAGCTCATCAACAAATTATACGTATTTTTAGTTACGTTGACCCATCACGAATGCGGAATTCCTAATAGGTATAATACTTTCCGTTGCCATACATTTTTCCGTCAGTATCAAAATTACAAATCGATACCGAGAATCGATTGCAAACCACAAAAGTTCACTTTTAACCTGCTCGCATTGTCACAGGTAAATTTGCCATGAATATTGTGGTATTTTTCAAGTTGTTTGTGTTTTCGAGTATCTAACTATACTTAGATACTTATATTGATATAAAAAAAAAGAAAACAAAGAAATAAACAAAAGAGTAATAATTAATTGTCACAATCATATTATATTACAGAACCCCTATCAATAAATTATTTTCATGATGATAAACCTGATATCAGTGACGTCCCGTGGGGGTAGGCAGATTGAGCTTCGCTTGGGGGCGGCAGTTACTTGAAGGGCGGCAAATCGAGAAGAATCATTAGGTATATAAATAAATAGGTATCTAAACTTAGTAATCACGAAAATATCTCTCCATTAAAAAATTCAGCTCACTGGTTGGAAACAAAATGTACCTATTACCTAATAAACAATGACTAACAAGAATGTTTAACAGGATTGTGTTTTTTTTTGTCGAGTTTGTGATGTCTAGTTTATTTCCGTTGTCCTTCGACGTCATATCCTTGATGACCAGCAATGACACGTGCAGATTTGAGAACTTTATTTGAATTATAGGTATCTAAGTACATAGTTAGCTAATTAATTTATCAAAATATTTTTGTCAGTCACTCGCGAGTTTTGAAAGTTGTCAGGTGTATATTGAAATGTGGACCCGCAATATTGTTTATTGAAGTAAAGATGGTATTTAAATTAGATTTAGTGGTAAGTACCTATATATGTCATGGAAAGATGATAAAAAACTGTATAAAAATGGGATGGTATTTTGGCGCTGCCTAGGGGCGGCATTTTGTAGGAGGACGTAAGGAGTAGTAAGGACGTCACTGCCTGATATAGATGAAGCATACATATATTATAAAAGTCAAGCGTTTTAGCTAAACTTTAAATAAATCCCTAGGTACCAGTGGGGAAGGGTGGAGGTAGGCTGTTAAGATCCGAAATACCTAAATACTGCACACCAAACTTTGTCTGTCAAATGCATTTCTTTTCATTGAACTAAGACTACAATGTGTTGATAGTATTTATTAGTTTTTACAACGTTTTTATTAGGTCGTATTCTTATTCGTCCGGTAGTTGTTTATCCAGTACAAATCTTGCAATCGATTTTTAACTAACTTCCCGACTAGCTAGACATTAGAAACTTTTTGAACATATCAGAACACGATGCCAATGCATTCTTTTAATACTTTTAGCCATCTTTGAGTAGAATTGAATTATTTTTCAGTTAATTCTGTTTTGTATGAAAAGTTATTTCGGAAGAAATCCGTAATCCAATCTACTATTATTGGTTGCTAGGGTCTGGGGTCCTAGCAACTAAATTATTAATATATACGTGCGTTACTATGGAAATCAATATGAAATGTCATTTTGACATTTCAGTATTATTTCTATCAAGTACAAATTTTTTGATCGTTTAAGCTAGTCATGTCAAGTTTATATGATTCAACAGAAAATTTAAAAACGTTGTATATAAAAAGTTCTTTTTATCTTGTAATTATTAATATTCAATTAATCTATAAAGCAGGTACCTACCTATCTAAAATTATGGCATCAAACCATACATAATGTTAGATATTTTATAGATACAAGAATATTTTTTATCGATTATGGTTTTGTTAGGCAGGGCTTAATGAATTTTGGACATCCCAATATTGTTATATTCTCAATTTTAGATGACGATTTTTAGAATGAGAAAAGATAGGACATAGTTATGACATATTTTACAAAGATTACGGATTGTTCAGACCTTAGACTATAGATACATCTAGCGCCACCCATTGCATTGCTAAATGAAGCTGCGTGCCGTGTGTTTGGTTTGTGGGCGAGCGAACGCATTCGCACACAAATGTTTGAGACCGTAGACCATTTCGCTAGTGCTCGCACTAGACGCTTAGAATTAAAATATAATTTTCTATTTTTTTACGTTATAGGTATAGTATTTTTAAGCGGTCAAAATGCAACCAATAGGTAAAGATATCCATAATTTAAGTTATTTTAAAGAAACACCAGGTCACTGATATTAAAATATATAATGATATACAAATAAATTATCACGAACATGTATCAACTTCCTACTTATTAAACGTAATACTATCTTCTTGCTTATCAGTACGGCTACCACATTTTGATACAGCACACAAAACCATCTCTTCCACATAATTAACTAAACATATTTACCATTGACTTTATGTTTAACACAAAAAATATCAATTTTAGCAACACGCGCTCGCATGTTATTGACGCTTAGTTCAGCAACAAACTAAGATTCAGCGGCGACACCACAGCAAATCATCTCACACATCTGTAAACCTTTTATCTTACTCTAGCGCGTGTCGCAGAGATTATAAGGGTGCCGAATACTTTCTCACTCGCACTTATGCATCGTTTTTGTTCAGGCCTTGGTTCAGACTAAGCTGCCAAAAATACTCAATATTCTTATTTTTTTTACGATTTTGAAGTGAGCCTTTAAACGTGCCAGCGTCTCGGGTCTTTACGTAGTTTTTAGTCAAAACAATTTCATTGGTCATAATCAGCGCTCGAAATGTAAAATTTTACGAACCGGAGCGCTCGATAATTTTACGAAAATATTACCTAACATTATTATCTAATTGTATATGTATTTAAAAAAAATAAGTGTGTTAGATTTTTTTATTATATGGTATATGTCGCTCAGAAGGTCAAATTAATATTTCTACGAGACGGAGCGATAATTTTGGGGATGTTACGAACCAGAACGGCGCTCCGGTGCGTTCCGATCCATTTCGAGCCCTGGTCATAATCCACTACTATGGTGTGGGTATTTATTAAGTGTCTTGTTCATGCATCTTCTTCCGCTTGCAGGGCGCGGCGAGGCAGTGTTGGGAGGGGCGGTGATGGCGTGCGCGGGCTGCGACAAGCCCATCCTGGACAAGTTCCTACTGAAGGTACTGGAGAGGGCCTGGCACGCCGCCTGCGTCAGGTGCGTCGACTGTCGGGAGCCCCTCACCGACAAGTGCTTCTCCAGAGAAGCCAAGCTCTTCTGCAGAAATGACTTCTTCAGGTAATGATAACTGCTTATATCGGCTTAACATTTTATTTATAATATTTTCTATCAGCTATTTATTGGTTGATAAATTGAATGGACTGTATTGATTTGATGGGGTGCCGGGAATGATGAATCATCGGCACTAACCTTATGTTGTTGGTAAGCAGAGCCTTTCACGCTGAGCTCACAATGGTCACAATTGCACATATTGTTTCATACAGCAGGTAGCAGAGTAGCAGGTAACCGATCTCCAGTAAGGAATAAACCGGGATAAACTTAAACATGTATCAAAAATACGTCATACGTCGAATACTGACAACTGCTCTCGGTTTATGCATTAACGCTCATTTAAGGGGGAGAGGCATTCCCAGCAGAGAACTTGAGTTTTTTTTGATAATTTACAATTTCAACTGTATTAATTAATAAATAATATGTATCTGAAAACATTAAAGTTTTTTTTTTTTTTTTTTAATTTTAAGATAAACTTACAATTGTAAAAAAATGTAATAAAAGGTGAATTCGTTGCAGGGTCACATCTTATTATTACATTATATTTTATGGTCATATTTATTATTAAAATTTAGTTTATTAAGTTTTCAATTTTTCGTTGCTTAGATTTTTGACTAATTCATCGTTTTAATATTATTTTTTATATTTATTTTAAAAAACATCGATTTTTATAAAAATATAAATGTGTATAACATCCTTTTTTATTTCACACATTCAAAACCATGCATCAAAATGTAGTGTATTGAATATTGGCTATCGGAATTCTAGTTATTATGTGTTCTGTGGTTTTATATCACGCTATATCACATGTCAGAGAAACTGTCCTTGCACGTACATCTATCTACATATTTCAATACATATTCGCATTTTTATATGCCACGTGATTGTTTCATCCCCTTAGGTAGATCTTCCCTCCATTACTTTTCATTACATATATCCCCCCTTTATCACCGATAGCTTCATTCCAAAATACATTTAAAAGCTCAAACGATTCTTTTCGTGGGAGTAGGTACCAACTTACTCTTAAAGATATCCATCTCACAATATTTTCTGAAGCATTCGGATTCATATTTCACACTGAGATCTATAGGGTCATAACTGCAAAAAACCCAAGAATGTCTTATGAATGCAGTTCGATAGAAAAAAAATCTATTTTTAATGCTATATGGCATAAACTACTTGGAAGCAGTGGCCTCCTACACCATTGTGTCCATATGGTTATTTTATAAGTATTTAAAATTTTAATTTAGAGCTATATGGCATTATCTTACATGAGGCCATTTCGCCTAAAAAATATTTCATCTCTGGTACAATATTTATTATGCTAGACTGCCGTATTTGCAGATGATTTGCATTATCATCGAGTAAGTACGCACATATATATTCGACCATGTCCGATCCTAATAGGATCATATGGGCCTCCACAGGGTAGAGGTTTGTATTAATAGATTTTGTTTTTTACGAGAAATGGATGTCAGCCACTTGCTCAACCTATTAGGTCCATACCCTGACTCACACACAAATTGAAAAACGATATGTGTACTTGCCAGACCCGGGATTCGAACCTGAGACCCACGGCGTGATAGTCCAACGCTTAAACCGTGGGTGTACCTGATAATACGCCAGGAAAAATTTCAAAATCTTAACTGTAAAAAAATACATTGATATACATTAATAATAATAAAATTGTATATGAAAAAGGTGCATAATATAATTGAAAAATATATATTTATATTATATATATTTTTATATTTAACTACAGTAGGATAAAGTACACAAAATTATACTAACATGGTACAATTGTCAGCAGTCTACTGCAATTAATTAAATTGTAGTTAATTTTTTAACATTCAAACTCAAATTACTCAAGATCATGTTATTTGCAGTTACGACCCTATAGATCTCAGTGTGCGATATGTCAATACTGCAGTGACGTTTCTAGGCAAAGTTCAGTCCTTAAGTAGACCCCTGCAGCACCTTTCATTTTTAGTTTCAAATTATCTGTAAATTCGTTAGGTTAGGTACCCACTTACCTATTTTATTTATTAATTATCTTACACAGACAAATACACATCTTTATGTAGCCATACGCACCATCTACTGAGAACCAGACGAAACTTACTCACAAATACTTGGTTTTAATTAAATGGAAATTTGTGGCCCTGACAGGTTTGGAGGCACCCCTGTGAAAATATTGACTGTGTGATACGCCGATAATAAAATATATAATATTATACTACCTGTTGGGATTACAGGATTTTTAATATTTCGATTATTTTTTAAACTGAGATATCGTTACATTCTAATAATGCAACAGCATTGTCTGCTTCATTCATTCATCGCCCTTTATAATGTGCTGCCCCTAAGCAACGTATGACCTCCCTACCCACACGGGATATCACCGTGATACTGGGCGCAGGAGAGTTTTATCAAGGGTTGCCTAAGTGTGTATGAATGCCTTGTCTGTTCCTTATAGTCGATACACAAACATTTTGCAATTTCTTTTAAATGTTTTCCTTGTCCCCTGTCAGACGATACGGCACGAAATGCGGCGGCTGTGGCGACGGCATTTCACCATCGGAGCTGGTCCGCAAGGCCAGAGAGATCGTCTTCCACCTCAACTGCTTCACGTGCCTGGTCTGCCGGAAGCAACTTAGCACGGGCGAGGAGTTGTATGTCCTCGCGGACAACAAGTTCATCTGCAAGAAAGACTTCCTCGAGGGCAAGGCGCCACCACTGCATCATGGTGAGTGCTTATATGACAGAATCCAACACCATTTTTGTACTTATTTTATAATTGTTATTAAGTATAACTAGGGAAAATACGAAACGGATAGTGGTCACTATAAAAACGTTGTAGGTAGGTACCTAGGTACCATTGGCGTGCGGTCCATAGATGCTGCAGATGCAGCGCATGCCTTAATCATTATTGAAAACTGTTCACATGATAGTATAACGATTAAATAAATTTAATAAAATACTAGCTGCTCGGTACTGTAGCATATGGGAGCACATGTGCTATGGTGTGAAACCGGCTATCTTGTTCATGCTTTGCTAACAGTTTCTCATTACTTTAATAAGACAGCATCGTTAACGTATATTTTAATTAGAAACAATTGACAGCAAAACTAAATTCATTTGTTTTGAAAATATGACATCGAGTATTCAGTAGAAATAATGTATTTCAAAATTGGAATATCCGGCTTGAAAAAATGTCACATCTCAAAATACCTCTTATAATTTTAATAGGTATATGATTAAGAAAACCATTCCAGCTCATCTATTGTATACACAAGACTGCTATAGGCCGCTATCGGCATTATTGTAATTGTTACAATAAGTGCTAATACCTAATTCGATACAAAAAATGAAAAACTACCCTCGATAGCTGCCGATAGCGGCATATAGCAGTCTTTTGTATAGAATATATGCGCATATATCAAAAGACACTGTACGCAATTAATTGTTAGATAGGTAGGTACCTACTCATGCCCCCCACATCCTGAAGCGATCCTTTGGTATTTTGGTATTTTAAATAAATTCGCTTGACTTGTCGGCACTTAGCATCATATTATTATTAAGCACTGATCGCGACCCCCTTTTGTGACAGCCAAGTAACATGCGACCCTTACGACTAAAAGTAATTATAAAATAAAAATTTACTCGACGACTTTTTTTACTATTAGAGCAAATTATTTGTGGTGTGTGTGTATATCTCAACACTTAACTGGTTGACCTGCCACGCCGGGCCCCAAGGGTAGAGCCCTGTCCCCCCCCCTACTTACTACTAGGAATTCTTATATGAAAAGATTTTAGACCAGAGCACCGCGCCGTACAATTAAATCATTAGAAAAAATAATCTTTTAGGTAGTTATGTAGGAAAACCGCGAAATTAAATAAAAAAATGCAAAAATAAATCATTCGATTGCTGCAGTATTTTACTAAAAGACCTCCATGGACCTCCCCTTGGATCCGTTCATGACTTAGCCGCGTCCTAAGTTTTGACCTTTCATCCATCTTTTCTACACTTATAAACTATGCCGAAAACTTCACAAAGCTAAGCAAATACGTAGGTATAAAATAAACAAAAGAATGCGTTGTTTAGATATTCAAACAATAATCAATTTTAATTATTCAAAATCCAATTCTACTGTCTTAATAACTATGTTGTTTTAATTAAATTATCGACTAATTACTATAATTTTCATTCATAAAATTAGGACACTCCAAAATATAGGTCCTACTCTAGTATCAAAACACATGGCTACCTACCTATATATATAATAATATATATGTATTTAACTTGTTACCTGTAACGAGACATTGCCTTATGTGGATTAATGAAAAAATTGATTAGCATTACATCATAACTAATGAGATATTCAAATAATTAACATCTTACTAAAAAGGAAGCATCTAATAATATACATAATTTTAATTGCTGGTTGATGTATTAGATACCAGAGTGTAATAGAATATGTAAGGTAGCTACACAGTCGGGACATGCTGTCCAGCAGTGGCGAAGGGTGAAAGTAGCCTGTTAAGATTCGACACAAAAATGCATAATGTTTGTCGGTCAAACGTATTTTTTGTTTTCATTGAACTAACAATGCGTAGATAGTTTTTGTTAGTTTTGTAAATTAAATTAAACCCTGCCTAATCCAAGCCATATCAAAAAATATTCGTTTAAGTATCTGTAAAATATCGAAAAATATGCCATTGAACCACACATAATTTTGGATATTTTAAATAGAATAATATTTTTTATTGATTACCTATGTTTGGCAGGGCAATCAAGACAACAACATTACAACAATCTGTAATATATATATTATATTTTTAACTGAACGAAAACAAATACGTGTTACTGAAAAGGTGTGCACTATTTTTGTCGGATCGCCCATAGCGTACCCAAACTATTACGGTTTGATTAAAGCAAGGTCCTAATTGAATTTTAAAACTGACCCAACACCATCTGCAAATTGAATTCTTAGACTGATAAAGTTTAGTGTGCACTATTTATACCTATTTAAAATTTATTTGTCAAAGTAACCGAATCCAAAGGATTCGATCAATTTTATTTTTCTGAAAATTA
This sequence comes from Rhyacophila brunnea, assembly GCF_057557595.1. NCBI lineage: Eukaryota > Metazoa > Arthropoda > Insecta > Trichoptera > Rhyacophilidae > Rhyacophila > Rhyacophila brunnea. The sequence continues at coordinate 10,706,209 of NW_028232893.1, read as the reverse complement.
TGTAATTACAATAATAAAACTAAAGAAGTAATAACAGACGAACAATAACTCGCACAGAATGTAGGCTACTGAATGTAAAATGAAAATAATTGGGCCGCGGGCGGGCTGCGCGTCTATAGATATTCTACGTCTATTTTTTAACGCTTTTGCGTCGGAGATCACGAGTAAAACATGTTCTATGCTAAAATCACATCCTATACGAATAGGTATAGGTACAGTGTACACTATACATCGTCTACCATTTCCAAGAAACATATTTACACTCAAGCATAAATGTTTTAAAGTACGTGGAGGTCTGAATCTGTGACAGGTTTGAAGGCCGTCTTGTAAAAATGTTGCTTGCGTGATACTTAAACCACCACTAGCTACCAATTAGGTAGATACAATACAAAAATAGGATAGGTTAGCAGGATTTTTTTTGCTTCCATTACATATTCATTAAGTATTTTTTGTTTTTGTTATTTTTAACTCTGAGGTGTCGCTAAGCTGCCACTGCTCTCGAAAGTTGTAATATTAATATTAGTTCCTTCATTTTCTAATGTGCCGCCTCTAAGCAACGCATGACCTTACTGGACATCACTGTGGATGCCCCTTGCTGTTATAAATGCATAAATAGTTATACTTACTGCATATTTTTAAGAATTTCACACTCTGGCATAGCAATCACTTCGTCTATTTCGCGGAAACCCGTCGGTGCTTGGTCTGGACTAGGCTTTAGGTTTAGATAGGTAGATATCCAGTGTTCTGTGATTTTTGCTCGTAGATTTGGTGGGGTGGCCGCCAGTTGCGCAAAATCCGCCCGCGGCAATTTTAAAACAAAGTCGCGTTCGCCCGGAACAGTCGAAACTCGAAATAATAACCAAACAGACCCGAGAAATGAACACGTGTCGTTATGTATTTTGCGTTTGTTTTTGTTATCCGAACCAATTGAGCGGGGTTAAATCTCCCGGAGGCACTTAATTCAATCATTATTAGTGCAGTGTACAGAATTGCTGTCCAAAGAAGGTCTCCCCTAGTTTCCTATAAATATTATACATACCTAAGTGAGCGTTTTAACTAGAGGAAGACGGCGTGTCTCAAACACCATAAAACATTCGTGTCCGGAAATTATATACATTTATGTAGTTCGCTGTATCCCACTTTACCTTGAAATGTTGTATCAGAAATATATGGTCGTATACACATTTTTTTTTTTGAATTATTAATAACCATGTCCTTGTTTTTTCGTACAAGGTGGTTGTTAGTAATTTTGAACAATCACAAACACCCAGGCTTTGAGAAAAACACATAAATGTTTTTGTCATGACCAGGAATCGAACCCAGAACTCTCGGGTGGAAGGCCAGCGCCTTACCGACTGCACCACGAGAGCCGCTAAATATACACATTAATTTTATCGCGTACACCGTTTGGCACACCTACTGTAGAGCGTCACACTGCCTTTATCTTTAGCGATAGGTAGAGAGGCCCGCCAAAGATCCTAGCCTGGGGGCCCGCTTCAGGATGTGGAGGCCATGGTCGTATAGTACAAAGACAAAATTCATGTCTTAATAAAACACGATATTTGTCGGTTTACACTCCTACAGGAAGCGAGCAGCAAACAAATTTTGAAATTAGCCGATAAACTGGATTATTTATTAGGTTATGTTAGGTTTTCATTCTTGAATTCATGAATTTTACCAAAATCAGCTATGAAAATTGAATTAATGTTCATATTGAATCTAATAAAATTGGAGACCGTAACACGGCCATCTCTTTCCGATAAGAAAACTCACGGCTAACTGTGCCACGGTGAAATGTTTTACGTACAAATTACATGTAACCTAATTTTGAGTCACATTGATTATAATTATGATTCAAAATTATGTTGTTGCTATTGTTACCTTGGGAAAAATTGAGAACTAAAATACTTAGTTATATTCATTGCAATTGGACGTAAAAATGCAATAGAAGCGATTAGTCAGTTCAATACTGAAATGATGAGGAAATATATTTAATTTAGAGCCTAAACATGGCAGAGTTTTTTGATATTTGGATTTTTAAAAACCAGAAACTGTCAGATATTGACAATGACAATTACGTACAAATTACCGGACACGCGTTGTTTGATTTTAAGATACAAAACGACGTCCATACCAATCGGGCAAACACAACCACGTGCTCGAAAACATGCCTTGTTGTATGAAAATGCTTGTCTGCCAACAACGGTCTTTGAGCGTACGTGACTGTGATTTGGTTGAATTCCTCACGCAGAATCTTCAGTCAAGAAATGTGTCTTTTTCCTGTTATTCTTTTGAGCTGATGATGAACAGAATCAATAAATTGTTAATGAAATTGTCTTGGTTGTTTGCCGAGGGCCAAATATTTTTAGTCACTAATGAGAAATAAATACATGCAGTGTGAAATAACATGGCTACCTCTAGCAGTGGATTTTGTAAACGTTTTTAAGGGTTACAATGTGTAAATTACACCGTGGCACAATTCGCTGTGAGCTTTCTATCGGAAAGAGATGACCGTATACTATAGATACTGTCTCCAATTTTATTAGATTCAATATGAACGTTAATTCAATTTTTATAGCTGATTTTGGCAAAATTCAAGAATTCAAGAATGAAAACCTAACCTAACCTAACCTAACCTAACTTAACAACCTAACCTAGTAGGTATAAAGGCTATTTTCAAAATTTGTTTGCTGCTGGCTTCCTGTCTTTTCTGACTTTAATTGTAAACCGACAAGAATCGTTTTTTATTTAGGCATGAGTTTTATGTCAGTACTATACAATGACATTAATAAGGACGAATCATCTGGAAAAGAAAATGACACTCACTTTATTGTCGGGTCTGCCGAATGGCATAATCTGTTCTAACACCATTACAATACAGGTGATATTGCTATAAATTCCTGATGCTTTTTGTTGAGTCTGCCGAATGGTTCGGTTCGAACGGGTTCACTCAAATGAACATTGACATTAGAAACACTGCTCTAACGCCATTACAATAAAGGTCATATTGCTATAAATTCCCGATGCGTGATATCGCATAATGGAAATAGCGTGACGTCTACCTATACATGCGAATGCGCGAATTTACTTGCTAGCTACTGTATTGAGTGCGTCGTCCATTAATAATGTCATTGGTACTATACGACTCAAAGAGGTTAGACAGTCTTTAATATACGGTCATTTATTTCCGATACAACATTTTACGGTGAAGTACCTATGATACGGCGAACTGCATACGTACAAGTTTCCGGACACGTTTTTAAGAGCCTTGATTGTAAATAATATAAGTTATTCCATAAATCAGTAATATATTACCGATTTGCTGTGTTGCCAATGTAGCCGAATGACGTCTATTCACTGCGAGGGTGTTTATTTTTAAATCTAGGGAAAAAATTATCCCACCTGGCAATACCGAACGCGGTATGGCGGGCCGAGCATGCGCAGAATCCGCTCTGACGCGTAATGGCCGCTGAGATTTATGACATTTCGCAGTCTCGTTTTGTTTTCTAACAACAGAAACGCGAAACTATCGCATCTGTGGCTTGGCGTTTTATAGTTTGCAAGTAGACCCGTTTATGGCTTTGAATTCAATGGATTATAATATCGTCCGTTAGAACTAAACTGACATTTTGAAAAATAGTAAACATAATTTATTTGTTTAAAAGTACGTAGGGAGTTAGGAACCTACTCTGTTTATAGTTAACTACAGTATGTATTTAGATAAAAAAATAACTATATAGTTAAGATCCTATTAAAGATAGATAGGTACTGAGTTTACTGACTTAGGTACTGCCCACGATCGAGCGGCTTACGCGTCGGTTTAGGTATACTGTCGGGGGTCTCAAGTTAAAATCCTGGGTCTGGCAAATACACATATTGTTTTTCAATTAATGTTTAGAGTCCGAGTATGGATCCAATAGGTTCAACAAGTGGCTAACATCCATTTCTTGTAAAAACAACAAAAAACCGTTAATACACACTTCCACTCTGTGGAAGCCCATTTAAGATTTTATGAGAATTCGACTAGACTAGCTCTTATTTATATTAAACATTTAAGGGGTGTTTTCCGATATTTGTCTAAGTAGGTATATGACGTAACCACTTCCGTTTCCGTTATTCCAATTTTAAAATTCATTATTCCAAAAATCTGAAAACTCACTCATTTGATTAAAGATTAAAAAAATAATTACAAGATAAAAAGAACTTTTTATATACCACGTTTTTAAATTTTCTGTTGAATCATATAAACTTGACAATTCATGTATTAATAAATACTTTTTTTGTACTTACTGATTTCCATAGTAACACACGTATAATATATTAATAATTTAGTTGCTAGGACTGGACACACAAGAAAATTTCTTACTGGACAAACAAGAATACGAGCTAATAAAAACGTGGTAAAATAGCAATAGAACGTTCTATCCACTGTCACTTGGATACAATCTACTTTTATGTGACAATTTATTCTCTAATCTAACGTCAGAAAATGTCATTTTTAGTGTATTAATTGCTATTTGAGCAACCTGCAGGCATGCGATGGTATTATTGGATGAGCAGAACAATAAATTACTTTTGTCGATCAAATATTTTAAAATATATTTTCTCTGTCTACTTATAATAAATAAATAGTATTTTTTTAATATATAGGTTATATAAGTATCTATACCTACCTATTATTCCACCTTTATGCAAGTACCTACCGACCAGTAGCGAAGGGTGGAGGTAGGCTGTTAAAATTCGCCATAAATAGTGCACATTAAACTTTGTTAGTCATACGTATTTGTTTTTATTGAGTTAAGACTATAATTTACAGATTGTATTGGTAAGTTTTTAAAAACCAATTAAACCCTGCCTTAACCAAACCATAATCGTTTCATAGGGTAATGTTTGACTTATAATGTAAATCTCATGTTGTGTACGTCTTGAATTTAGATTTGCCATGTCCACAATGTTTTGTATTCTTAAATAAATAAATAAATGGACGCATGTTGAATTTTTATGACAAATTATGTTTTGTTCGTCACGCGTCGTTTGCACAATCTGTGCGTCGCGTAGTCACGATCGTTTTAGACACAGAACAGATAATAAATAGAATACCGATATGCTATATTCAATACGCCGCATCTTGATGCAGGGTTATGATTGTGTGAGTATCCTAGGAAAATGAAGCACGCATTATGCACGTGCAATAGTGTGTGTAATACACCAACATTAAATAAGCGTAAATGCATAAACCGACAGCAGTTTTCAGTATTCGACGTACAACTCATTCTTGACACGTGTGTAAGTTTAACCCGGCTTCTTCCTTACTCGAGTCGGTTAGCTACTATCGCGTTACCCGTTAGATATTTCAGTTCCCATTATTTCTGAGTTCACCGGTTTTAGACCATGCCTCAGCTGAAGTATAGCCTTAATAATTCACGTTTAGTTTTCCATAACACGCATGCGCGGCGTGAAGTCGAGCTTTCGTAGCCCAACACAGTAGGTACCCAACAATTCGGATTTGTATGGCAGTCCAGTCCTTGCATTTGCTTGGGTATCGAAATATAGTGTTCGCCCTGCAAAGTGCGTGTGGCAAATTTTATTGCCCGTAAAACAAGGTGATTGGTCTCATATTGTTATAATATTATTCCCACTGTAAAAAAAATGGCAGGATTTGATATTATGTTTGTTTTTTAATCGGCCGTCAGCCATGCGCGGTCGCCGGTTCGTATTTCGGACGGCGATCGTCATGTTTCAATTCGCGTCTGAAAAATGTTGGATTGGAATTGGAAGGCAACGAAAACCAGTAAATTGTTGTAGATTGTAAATTATTATCGTAACACGACCCTTTTTCGGCCGGCTCCAGACAGGCTGCTAGGTGTTTTGGGACATTATGAGATACGATAGGTACCCGTTCACTTTACGTTGTTTGTCGAACACCCTCACTTCAAATCCAACAAATAACAATGAGGAAGACTAACAACTGGTAACCGAGGTATTAGACGATTATTTTAAACCCTACATTTTTATGAAAAATATTTTTTAATTTCACAATATCGTATTTAAATAATACTACCTACCTACTTGATTATTTTATATTCTACAAAAATAATTTAATTTGACAATGACATAATGGTTACATGTCAATTGTACGTAAAACATTTCACCGTAGCACAGTTTGCCGTGAGCTTTCTATCGAAAAGAGATGACCGTATGCTATACGGTGTGCAATTTTAATAGATTCAACATGAACAATGATTCAATTTTCATAATCGATTTTGGCAAAATTCATGAATTCAAGAATGAAAACCTAACGTAACCTAACAAATAATCCTTTATATCGGCTCTTTTCAAACCGTGTTTTATTTAGACATGAAGTTTATCTCAGTACAATACAACCCAAAGAGGTTTGACGGTCTTTAATATATGACCATATATTTCCGATACAACATTTCATGGTGAAGTGTGGTACGGCGAACTGCATATGTACAAATTTCCAGATATGCGACATAATATTATGTTGTATTATGTAGGAATGTGTGTATTACAAATAATATACAGAGCCATCTGTTAAAGGTTAAAAAATATATACTACAGCGTTATCTCTTTTTAACTAGTATCTATGTATCGGATTATTGTGAGAGGAATGCAGATTTTTTTGTATGAACTTTACCTCACGTGACCTCAGCCAAAATGGTAGGCTTGGAAGATGAAGACTAAACCCTTTGCGCATTATATTATTGTATCTGACGGCAGCCTCTGGAATGTCTTCAAATAGTACCAATATTGAATGCGTATTTTGTTTACGTGACAAACTATAATGCGTATTATTATAATACTAAAAACAGCGTAAGTACAGTAAAAACAAACAATTGGTCGATGGTGTGCGTGCAGATGGGGAGCCGTACTAAATACCTGGCAGCCGATGACCGCGTATTTGTACGTATGCGTACGCATACAATCCACGAAACGAACCATTGTTTTGTTTTTAGTGTAGGTACCTATTATTTAACACGTGTTTAAGTTTATTCCATATTTATTCACACCTATCAATTAAAATTAAACCGTTTTTCAGAGTCAACCAGAAGGCAACCCACTTTCCATTATTTTTGTGCTCCCTGATTAACATTGTATTAAAAAACAGAGAAGCAAGTAGAATTAGAAAAAATGTATTAAAATAATTGGCAAGAAGAGTAAATACAAAAAATATGCATATACCTAAGTTATTTCCTGCCTAATTGGCATTACCAATGGCAGGTTAGTTCTGCTCTTTGGGAGAACAAACAACTTACTGATGTTCCCGATTTCTAATAAGTACCTATTAGAGTTATAAAGGCCACACAGGTTAGGTTGGCTGTACAATCCTGTAAAAATTTCGGTTATGCATAGTTATGCATAGTAGCAACATAATGTCCTAGCCAGGGAACTCAGAAATAATGGGAACTGAAATACATAACGGGTAAGGCGATAACAGGTAACCGACTCGAGTAAGGAAGAATCTGTGTTAAACTTACACGTCGTGTCAAGAATACGTTTTACGTAGAATACTGAAAACTGCTCTCGGTTTATGGATTTACGCTCATTTAATGTTGGTGTATTACACACACTATTGCACGTGCATAATGCGTGCTTCATTTTCGTAGGACACTCACACATTCAAAAGCCTGCTTCAACATGCTGCGTATTAAATATAGCCTATCGGTATTCTATTTATTATCTGTTCTGTGGTCCTAGCATAATCAAAAATCACATAGGTCTAGGACCGTATTAATGAATTCTTTTTAGCTGCACATTTTACACGAATTCAAATCGCGCCTGCTAAATTAAAATAAATATTTGGTCACATCGCGTTGCTGCGTTTATTTAGAATCTGAAATCCCAATTCGTCCCATTTAGACCCCTCGCTCACTCCATTTTCCATTCTCACCCGCTACCCCCACGGCCAGAATCTATGAGATGGGCTATCATGGTGAAATTTCAGGGAACCCTGGGATTGGAATACGGCCCGTTATGACTGGTGCGTAGTTTGTAGAATTTTCGACGAAATACCTTGGGTATAAAAGTCTTAGGTGAATAAATTGTATAAAAAAGTAACCCCTGATCTTTATAATAAATTAGTATGAAAAAATAGTTAATACCTTCCCTTTGTCATTCTGTCTCTGTCGATCTGAACTCTTTTGTTTTTATTTCAATTAATCGATTTTTATAAGTATAGAGAATCTACAACAAGAATAAGAATGTTTTAAAAATAGAAGCATAAAAAAAACATACTATTTTAACAACGTTTTTATTAGCTCGGATTCTTATTTGTCTGGTGGTTGTTTGTCCAGTACAAATCTTGCAATCGATTTTTATCTAATTTCCCGACCAGCTAGACATTTAAAACTTTTAGAATATATCAGAACACGATGGCAATGCATTCTTTTAATACTTTTAGCCATCGTTAAGCAGAATTGAATTCATTTTCAGTTAATTTTATATGGAAAGTTATTTTATAAAAATCTGTAAAAAGTAAAAGACTATTATTGGTTGCTAGGATGTTGTCGGACTCAGCGAAGTAAGGCGTAAAGGTGAGAGTATTATTACTTTACAAAGCGGACATGTGCTGTACTCCAAAGGAACCGATGAAAGACGCACGAGCGGTGTTGGATTTGTTGTCAACAAAGCCTGGAGGGACCGCATAGTCGAGTTCAACTGCATTTCTGACAGGGTCGCAAGCGTGATACTTAAAATCAATGCTAGGTACCGGATTCAGATTTTGCAAGTATATGCTCCGACACAGAGCTATCCTGATGAAAAAGTGGAAGAGTTTTACGAGGAAATAACATCCTTGAAAAATAAAAGTAAATGCCACTTCAACATCATAATGGGAGATTTCAATGCACGTATTGGATCATACCAAAGAGATGACGTAGCGGTCGGACATTTCGGACATGGCTCAAGGGATGGTAGAGGGGACATGCTTGTGGAGTTTGCTGAAACCAACAATCTTCACATCATGAATTCCTTTTTTCAACATAAACCTACACGTAAATGGACGTGGATAAACCCGACAGGAAGGACCAGCGAAATCGATTACATCCTCACTGACAGAAAATATACATTTTTAAACTGTAAGGTGATCAATCAATTTAACACCGGCAGTGATCACCGGATGGTGAGATGTAAGATAAGATTGAACGTCAAATCAGAAAGATCCAAACTGCAGAAGAAGTCAAATGCTCGCGTATACCTGCAGAACAACACTGAATTCCAAAATGAACTCAAAAATGCACTATCGGCTTTCTTAGATGAGAACGAAACCGTTTCCCTATCCAACGCGGAGGATATAACGAATATTATTCTACAATGTGCAGAAAAAACAGGCGTAAAAAGCTCAGAAGTTAAACCTTCCACCAAGCTTTCGAAGGCAACATTGAATCTTATGGAGCAGAGAAGGAAAACCAAGAGCGATAGACAGGCACAAAATGATATGGAGTTTTCATTACTTTGCAAAACCCTCCGAAGGAAGATTAGAGAAGACCTTCGTAAATTCAATGTAAACCTCATACAAGCGATTGTGAAAGCAGGCAGAAGTTTAAACAAAAACAAGCAATGCTTGTCGATAGGAAAACGTCAAATCACAGCACTAAAAGCAAAAGATGGTTCTATCGTCAGAAATTGGGAACACTTGTTAAGCCGAGTTGAAGAGTTCTACAGCGATCTCTACAGTGATGACACTGACAATACGACTATAGACTTAGATCTTCAGAGAAATGGAAATTCGGAAGACCATACTCCCGAAATTACATCCTGGGAAGTAACCCATGCTTTAAATTACATGAAAAGTGGGAAAGCCCCCGGGGAAGACGGTTTAACGATAGATATCCTCAAAAAAGCAGGAAAGGATGCAAATGAAGTACTTGCACAATTGTTCACAGCCTGCATATGCAAAGAGGATGTCCCAGAGGTATGGAAAAATGCCAGCATTGTCATTCTTCACAAAAAAGGTGACAGAGAAGACCTAGCAAATTATCGTCCAATAAGTCTACTCCCTATTCTCTACAAGACGTTCACAAAAATTCTCTCAAACCGTCTGCAAAATGTACTAGACGAGAACCAACCGAGAGAACAAGCCGGATTTAGAGGAGGATACAGCACTATGGACCATATCCAAGTCGTCAGAGAAATCATAGAGCGGTACCAGGAATACAAACTGCCACTATGCATGGGTTTTATAGACTATGAGAAGGCGTTTGATTCGATAAAAAAATGTTCAATACTCGACGCACTCAGAAAACAAGGAATCCCTGGACGCTATATAAATATTTTCAATAATATATACAGTAGCGCAACAGCATCTGTAAATCTCCATAAACCATCGCGCAGATTTCCTATCAGCAAAGGAGTCCGACAAGGTGATACAATCTCACCTAAACTATTTACAGCTACCCTTGAAGACTTATTCAGGCAACTTGACTGGAATGACAAAGGGATCCCCGTAAATGGAGAATACCTGAGTCATCTGCGCTTTGCCGATGACATAGTAATTTTCTCGCAAGACTCAGAAGACCTCCAAAGCAGAATGCAGGAACTCGCTGAAGTAAGCAACAAAGTAGGTTTGAAAATAAATGTAACAAAGACGAAAGTCATGTTCAACTGCTTTGCAGGCCAAAAAGAGATCCTCATCAATGGCACTCAGCTCGAACAGGTGAAAAGCTACATCTATCTCGGACAACAAGTATCTATAGATGGATGTATATTTGATGAAATTGTTCGCAGAGTAAAGCTAGGCTGGAGTGCTTTTGGCCGCCTGAATAATGTCTTCAAAAGTGACCTTCCACTGTGCCTAAAGCGCAAAGTGTTCAACCAGTGTGTGCTTCCCGTGATGACATATGCGTGTGAAACATGGACCCTAAGTAAACGAGAGATCCAGAAACTTAGAGTAGCACAACGTGGTATGGAGAGGTGTATGCTGGGCATAACGCGAAAGGACAAAAAGAGGAATGAGTGGATAAGGAAACAGACAAGGGTTTGCGATGTAATAGAGTTTATTAAAAGCCTTAAATGGAGATGGGCTGGACACATAGCTCGAAGAAGAGACAATCGTTGGACAAATCTAGTCATCCAGTGGTATCCAAGAAGTACAAAACGTCCACAAGGTAGACCTAGAGGCCGCTGGATCGATGAAATGATAAAGTTCTGCGGAAGTACGTGGCAACGCAATGCACAGGACCGAGAGAAGTGGAAGCAACTTGAAGAGGCCTTCATCCAGCAGTGGATAGATTCAGGCTGATGATGATGATGATTGGTTGCTAAGGGGGTGGTCCTACCAACTAAATTATTAATATATACGTGCATTACTATGGAAATCAAAATGAAATGTCAAAATGACATTTGAGTATTCTATATTTGTTTGTTTTTTTATTTACTTCATATCAAGTACAAATTTGAGCATATTGAGCATAATAATTCAACAGAAAATTAAAAAACGTTGTATATAAAAAGTTCGTTGGAAAATAATGAAGAAAATTTAAAAACGCATCACAGATATAAAATATAAAAGCATGCCTTCGACCAAATATAATATTATTAAGTAGGTTGGTAGGTACTTGCCAGTGGCGAAGGTTGGAGGTAGTGCACATTAAACTTTGTCAGTCATACGTATTTGTTTTCATTGAAATAAGACTACAATAAATTTACAGACAGTGTTGGTTAGTTTTTAAAGTTCAATTAAACCCTGCGAAACCAAGCCATAATAAATATAGTCAAAAAATACTCATCTATCTATAAAATATCAAAAAGTATGCAATTAAATCATACATAACTCTGGATATTTTATAGATAGAATAATATTTTTTATTTATTATAGTTTGGTTTAGGCAGGGCTTAATGAATTTAAAAAAAAATAATAGTTTGGTATGCTATGAGCGATCAAAAAAAAAATAGTAGACACGTTTTCAGTCATTCTTATTTGTTTTCGTTGAATTAAATACATAAGTATACAAATGGTGTTGGTTGTTTTTTAAAATTCATTAAGTCCTGCCTCAACCAAAACATAATAGATAAAAAATATTCTTCAATCTATAAAATATCCAAAATTATGTATGATTTAATGGCATAATTATGTTAGATATTTTATAGATAGACGAATATTTCTTGACTATTATCTATTATGACTAGGGAATCCAATCCAGAGCCAAAATTCTGATCCCGGGATTTCGGGATTACATTTTGACAATCCCGGGATTGGCATTTTTTCCATTGTTAATATAAAATTTTTATATTTACAAATATCATTGATAAAATCGATCAAAAATAAATCTAGTATAATTTATACAATTTAAGACAATTATTGTTAATATTGTATACGTTCAATCATGGAAATACATAAGTTTAACGGAGTAAATAATATTGTAATTTAAATAATAATGTGAATTTAATAGGAGATTGCTGTTTCTGATAGTAAAGACTTAATGAATGGATTAGCGAGATTTAAAATATTAAAGCAAATAATCATGGCGTACTTATGGCCTTTCCGCTTCATAAATCTAATTAGTCAGACAAATATGAAACTGCCGTAAAACTTATGATATCATGGTGGAATTACTTTGTTAAAAGTGCAAAGCATTGTTTTTTCCAATCTTTCCATTTTTAATAATTCACGTGAAAAAATAAAATGAATCGGCAACTTACACATGGGTATAAATCAAACTTCATTCAAACTCAGTTTATTTATAATGTAGTTATTTTTTATTACAAGTATTTTTTCTGTTATATTTTCGCTTTTATTTTATTTTCCATAACAATTGATAAAAAAAAATCAATCCCGAAATCCCGGGATTATGTTTATCAATCCCGGAATTCATAGGTATCGAAAATAGCTCGGGATCCCGGGATCCCGGGATTGGAATCCCTAATTATGACTAAGTTTTCGCAGGGTACTGTCTACTGGCTACTATCTGCAAATTGTAGACATAGTTATAGTTCAATGAAAACAAATACGTATGACTGACAAAGTTTAGTGTGCACTATTTATGTCGGATCTTAATATCCTATCTCAATCTTTAGTCACTGGTACCTGGGTACCTACCATAGAATTAATAATAATTAATGTAGTCATCCAAATGTCTTCTAAAACCTTCCAATAAATCTTTTTCGTGCTTTGCAAAATGTACCACATTATTTTAAGAAACCACAATATCATAGGTAATATTATAATATACACGTATTATTTATTTAATATCTGTTTTTCAGTGCGCACCTACCAAATGTACCTACTAATTTGTTTATCTCATTTGTGATGCCAACATTTGACTTGAAAATAATGTTTTTGAAATTGCAACTCTGCGGAATTTGGAAAAATATTAAATTTTACTTACTTACAGGTGATAAGATTATGTTTACGAGTCAATAAGAACGTTAAATAATTGTTAAGTATCGTGTCTTCATCAATAATTATTATATAGATATTTACTAACCGAACCATTCTTAATTAAGTATATAAAAAACCGCCCCAAGTGTGCCCCTGTGCGAATACCCAGGCAATGGAGGAGACACTGATAAAAACTCATTTCGCGAGGGTAAACTGAATAGGGCGGTTGGCAGTCTACTCCCACCCTGCTAAGCACCTACAGACCTACCTACGTGTGGTGTCAAATGCCGCCCCATATAATAATGGGTAGGTAAACTACCCCGACTAGGTAAAAAAGCCTACGTATTTTAGATACTTGCGTTACTGCTTATGTCCCTGGATCCTGGCGCAGCATATTATATCGTCTCTATTCTGGCAGAACACACTAACTGGATAATACTAGTTTTGAGTAATTTGACTTTGAAGTTGTTAAAATGTTTGAAATGGTCTATAATGTGAGTTTATTAAGTAATCGTAAAAAGGATGACTTTAAAATTAAGACTGTTTATTTATTAAGAAGGTTTCCAGACAGTAAAGTTTGAAATAAGGAACATTAAAAATGACATATTGAACTTAATATGTCATTTTTTCGAATTAGTGTCTTCTGCCAGAACAGTGACGATATATTTATAATTAATAATAAAAAAAAACACAAAAACAATAGGTGTGGTTGTTAGAAGGTAAGACTCGTGGATAGACTGAAACACCTAGAATATCATGTTATTTTCAATATTTACGTCTGTATTATGATTAAAGTTTGTCACGTAAACGAAACGCGCATTCATTAATAGTAAGTACCTACCTAATTTGATGACATTCAGCAGGATTCGATCTTGGGACCCGCAACAATATAACCCGACGCATTATGTATATGGAAATATGCCAAATGAGAATGTATTTATAAAACAACGTCCATCTAATTAAAATCTAAACACATCTCACGCAGGTGGGTTATATATATAGATATCAATTTCCGATTTGGTTGAACACAGTTAGGTAGATATTTGCCGCCCAATTAGCATTACCATTGGCAGGTTAGTTGTGCACTTTGGAAATTTCCCAATTTCTAAGATAGTTAGATATCAGAGCTATTTATACAGGTAGAGAGACCAATTTTACAGGGGTACTTTATGAGAACTCTACCATTCTGGGCAGTGTTGACCTGTGTGTCCCTGATAACTATCTTAGAAATAGAGAGCATCAGTTGTTTATTCATCCAAGGTGCAGAACCAACCTGCCACTGGTAATGCCAATTGGGAGGGCGATAACTATGTTCAACTAAATTGCTTCGGCTGTTGATATATTCCACCTACGTGAGAATGAGTTTAGGTGGACGTTGTTTTATAAATTCTTTAAATAGGGTCTGCTTAACTCATCCGTTGTACTTCCTTGTACCTATCTAATGTATCTACTCATCTATTTCTTTGTTTTATGTAATACTGTTATATGTATATATCTTTGTTTCTAAATGTCATGTTGTGAACGTCTTAAACTTATAATTTGTAATGTCCACAATATGTTTAAAAAAAAAAAAAATCTAATATTGTTCTGTCATTTTACACGAGGCCGTCCTTAAATCATAGACCACAGCATAAAGTTAATAATTAACAAGAATTTAGACATTTTTTCATTTTTAATGGGCCTTAAACCTGGTTTATCATAAATAACAAAGGTTAATTCTAAACGTTACTGGGTTAAATTCCATAATGACAAAATATTGATATTAGCTATTATCTAAAATGGTGATCATTATTATTATCTATCAGTAAACAATATCCCGGTATCTATATCACTATGCAAATAAACAAAGTGGGATATGTTCGATGCTTCAAGGCTTACATTATCGCATGCACAGTCCGTGCCAATTAAATGCAAATTTTCCACGAAGAAATTACCCGAAAATTGATGTTTATGGTGTAAACATTCATATTATAATCGGTTATGAGACCGCTTATGATGGATTCACTTTATAAAGTATATTAAATATAAGATAGAGATGGGCCAATGTAAGTTGGGTACCTACGGCCGAATTTGGAACTGAGTTCACTTTTACTTACATTGGATACCTATCTTAAATAAATGAAATTAAAATATTAATATCCTGTTGGTACCCACTTATATATCAGTGGCGTGCGACGAATTATGACAGTGAGCATCATATCCCCCACATCCTGAAGCGGGCCCCCAGGTTAGGATGATTGGCGGGCCCCCTTACCTATCGTTAAAGGTAAAGGCAGTGTGACGCGCTATAGTAGCGTGTTCCATGGTGTACGTGGTAAAATCAAGGTGTATTTTTAGCGATTTTTTGTATTTTCAATATGTACATACATTTGAATTATGGAGTTGTCGAGTATCTGCACACAGTTAAAAATTGCATCGTACAATCAAATGTTTTAATTGTTAATAATTATTGAACTAAAATAGCGCCGCGGGTGACTTTTTTTACTATTAGGCAATTTTGTGGTCTGTGTTTATCTCACTTATCGGTCGACTCGTCACGCCGGGCCCTTCCTGAGCCAGGGCCCCTAGGCTAAAGCCCTGTCAGCCCCGCCCCCCCTTGTGGGGGCCATGGTGAGCATACTGTTGAATATAGCTACTATATTATTATTTAGGTACATATTGCTTGTAATTAATTGAATCTTGAAACGGAGTGTAATTTACATTGTAATATACTTACTACACAATTTAAAAAATAAACGGAATTTTAACAATATACCAGTGGCTAAGGGTGGAGGTAGGCTGTTAAGATCCGTCATAAATAGTACGCATGAAACTTTGTCAGTCATACATATTTTGTTTTTATTGAACTAAGACTACAATTTACAGATAGAAATGGCTAATTTAAAACAAATCAATTAAACCCTGCATACCAAACCATAATAGTTTTGATATGTTTTTGGCGATCAGACAAAATTGTACACACTTTTTAATTCATACTTATTTGTTTAAGAATACATAATACCTATTAACCCATGTTGTTGGTCAGTCTTAAAATTCATTATGCCCAGCTTAAACCAAGCCGTAATATATATTAAGTATTACAAACAGTATTAGGTATATCTATAAAGTATCTAAAATGATGTATGGTGTATTGTCATAATTATAGATATTTTATAGATAGATGATTATTTTTTGTAATTTTACCTATTAGGTATGGCTTGGTTTTGCAGGGTTTAATTGAATTTTAAAAACAAGCCAACACCATCTGTAAATTGTAGTTTTAGTTCAATGAAAACAATAATTACGTATAACTGACAAAGTTTAGTATGCACCATTTATATCGGATCTTAACCGCCTACTTCCACCCTTCGCCACTGCAATATACCTACAACATATGAATACGTGTATTAATTAAGGCTCTAAGTACCAAAAAAATAAAAACTGACATTTTTATAGAAAAATGTTCTACATACCAACGCCAATAACTTCAAATATAGTCCAAGTGCCTAAAGTGCCCTAAAGCAAGTCAAAAAAATACAGCAAAATAATTAAACCTGTCGACATTGTAAGTCCGTTGGCGTGTTTTATTTATAATGGTGTAAGTAGCACTGCAGTGGTCAACGGCATTCAATATAAAATAGCTGACGATGGTGTGTTGACACTTGCGAGTTCTTAATACCTAAAATTATAGAAGCTGCCGTGATTGCTTCACACTGTAAAACTACATTTTTCAAAAGGTCTGCTTCATGAAATTTTACTGCAATGACTCGGTATTTTGTATCTACAGGCAATACTACTTTTTGGTACTTAGAGCCTTATTTAATACACGTATTCATATTTCAACGAGTATTTTGGGGATGCTCGGCATCCACAGCATCTATGGATAGCAATGACATTAATAATGTCATTGATGGATAGCATGCCACTGTTGTACCTATTTGTTTATGTTCTCATACCAGTAACTGGCATGATCCGTAAAACATCTGGGTATTAGGTATATATATACGTATCACAAAAAAATGGTCATTTTTCGAATAGTTTTTAGACATAGTTTGATATAAATAAAATTAAACTTAGCCTGTTTATGTCAAACAATTATTTAGTCAGAACGTAGATAATAATGCATGAGAATTTTAGGTACTAGTCGGATTTATCCTGGATACAAGGCAAACACATTTTGAAAATAGCTGATATACTGGATTATTTGTTAGGATAACCTAACCTAACCTAAACCAACCCAAAATAACAAATAATCCAGTATATCTATTTTCAAAATGTGTTTGCCGCTGTATCCAGGATAAACGTATAGAACCGAATTTTACAATGGTAATAATAACAATGGGAACTACAGAATAAAAATGAACGACGAGTTGGAAGAGCTGATTGAACAGCAAACAATCATTAGATACTGTAATTCCCAAAGACTACGATGGGCGGGACATCTGGAGAGAATGCCTGAAGTTAAAGCGCTAAGGATCATGACGAAGTGGCTACCCCAACGGAAGAGACCCAGAGGCCGTCCAAGAAGGAGATGGGCTGACGCCGTAGAAGTGGACTGGCTTCATATAGGAAGACCCGGTAACTGGAGAAGTGTGGCGAGAGACCGGAGTGAGTGGAGAGCGGTAATGGAGGAGGCCAAATCCCACCCCGGGATGTAGCGCCGTGGAAGAAAAACAATAGCCATTCCTATTAACTAACTTATAACGATATGATACTCATGAGAACTATTTAAAGAAATGCCGGAGCACCGATCTGGCATGCTACTGCCTTACTACACCACTACCCATGATGGGACCTCGGAATCATGCTCAATATAGTTCCACTACTGTCCCATGCCTACTTGGTCAAGAAAAAGTGGATTAGGTACACAATTATTATCTACCTGCCTACCAGGTATCAATAAATTGAATAAACGTCATTTCGGTCGACTAGATTGGTTTTTATTTTAATGTTTCATGAAATGTGAAGCTAATGCCAGATAGGCGTGAAATAAACTTCAGTAGTAAACTGCAAGCAAGTTGAACAACCCGAACTTATTTATCGAAGCATTTGATTTGATAGGCAGTAGGTATAACTAGGTAATTGAAAATACGAGTGTTTTTTTCTCGCATGGCAATACTGCTATATTTATATCTATATTATACATTGTGTTTTTCTCAGATATTCAACTCGTGTTAAATTAAAATGCATTAGGAAGCTAGTTAATGTTTAGTATATTTCTTTTGGTAGTTCTCTATCGAACGTTGGCAGACAACCAGAAACTGCAGTACCTACATCAATCTACCAAGAGAATCTTTTACTGCCTACGCCCAGGGTGGGTTTTCGGACGTGGAGGCCCGATGCACCGACATAATTTGAATAAATCAAACTATTTTACAAAAAATAATTATCATCGAGGATGCCAGTGATGAGACATAAGTATATTAGGATTATTATTGTATGTAGTACCTACCTACCTACGTACCTGTCGTGTTTACGAGTGATTAAGCAATGGGCCACTTTGATGTTATTTTGTATTTGAGTAATATTTTACACAAATCTGCGAGAAATACGCATATTAATTTGTATCATCATCAGCCGGGTCAATCCACTTCTGGATGAAGGCCTCCCCAAACTTCTTCCAACTCTCTCGGTCCTGTGTCATTCGTTGCCACGTATTTCCGCTGAACTTTACCAGTTCGTCAATCCAGCGGCTTTTAGGGCGAATCTGTGGCCGTTTCGTGCCCCTTGGATACCACTGGTTGACGGCATTTGTCCAGAGGCCGTCCTTTCGGCGGGCAATGTGCCCCGCCCATTTCCATTTCAGCAGTTTGGCAACGTCTATTACATCGCGTACTCCTGTCTGCTTCCTAACGCGTTCGTTTCTCTTACGGTCCTTTCGCGTGATGCCCAACATACACCTCTCCATGCCTCGCTGTGCGACTCTTAGCCTTTGGACATCTCTCGTGTTGAGGGTCCACGTCTCGCAGCTATAACTGAGCACGGGTAGCACACATTGGTTGAACATCCTACGCTTAAGACATAATGGTAGGTCACTCTTGAAAATACTATTCAGACATCCGAAAGCACTCCATCCCAGCTTTAATAATAATTCGAATTACTGACGCATTATAGTTGGCACTCTTCATCAGTGTCATTCTTCAGTGGATTTTTCGGAGATGGTGCTCATTTGAAATATTCTGCATAATGACGAAACCATAGACTAAATTTGTCGCCGTTACGGCGTGACAGTAGGTGACATGCACCTCAATTTGATTCGCGCTTTACCTACATTGTAAATGGATACCACGCGCGTGACAGTGATCCGCGGAGTCTCCATTTAGGGATACGACAGCTAAAAAATAATTGTAAAAATATCAATAGACAATCTCAATTACTCCGCAGGGGGCACTAAAAAGACCCCCGGAAAATGAAAATAATATCAAATTTGTAAGAAAGCGAGAAATACAAAAAAAAAACATTTACGAAAGGTAGGCCAAGGCATCAAGAGTCCTTCGCCAGAAAATCCCATTTGGGAAGGGAGTGGACTTAGGTAGGTAGGTGCCTACTTGCGATGTGGCTGGAAAGCATTTTTCCTCGTCTCTCGGGGAAATAGGGAATTCCCGAATGTTTCCCGCGTAAAAGAATAAAGTTCAGAGGTAGAAAAGTTTTACTGGAATTGTCAAATTTAATTAGAGTTAAATGTTCGTAATGATGAATTATTATTAATGAATGAAAAAATGTGTAAGCTCAATGGAAAGGACTAGGTACGTAGTTAAGATCATTCTTGAAGAAAACGTGTATCTTCCCAGCATGATTAAAATGTATGTATGATTAAAATGTGTATTTTAAAATATCGTGATAATAACTGTTTACACGTCCTAAAAGTGCTGACTATCTCTCCAATCTCATTCTTATTGAGTGAGCGAGGCGAGATGTTGTCATTTTATGGTACTGTTTGACAGCTCAAAATGAGTCTTTCCACGGTGTAGTTCGATTTTTGGACGGCAGGTTCGCCACTATCGTTCTACTGCGCAAGCGTAGATCGAAAAAATCTAAACTCTCGCGTGAAAATTCAGAAGCTTCCGAACTTTTTTGATTCATGCATGCAATTTTGCAACTGCAGGATAATACATCACACATGTATTAGAAAAGAGACATAACCTGGAACCTCGCTAGCGCCACCTACTTGTGCGTATATGCGAAAGTAATTTATTTTATTTTTTTATCCCTAGATTTCACAAATGTCATTTTTCCACTGGGTCATATTTGACGTTGTGTGAATTTGAACAGTGACATTTTTTTAGTTGCGTCGCTTTTACAGTACGCATTTGTGAGAAATATCTTCAAAACGTGAACTGTTTTATTTTATTTTTGTCTCATTGTTTTGAAAATACGGAGAATCAAAGATCGATTAAAGATTAAAATGTCTCTCCTGAATAATTGCAAATTTTGAGTTAAGTCTCTTTTCTAATACATGTGCGACATGTTTACACGTAGGTACATTTTGTTGTTATGGCCACGATAATACTTACTGTCAGCAATAAATCCATTCACGTGTAAACGGGGTATTATGCATAAATGGTAGGTAGGTACGTACCAGTATACCAGGTAACAATTTCATCGTTTATCAGAACTAATTGGACTCGAAGATACTTACGGATAATCGAAAA
The DNA here is from genome assembly GCF_057557595.1 of Rhyacophila brunnea. NCBI lineage: Eukaryota > Metazoa > Arthropoda > Insecta > Trichoptera > Rhyacophilidae > Rhyacophila > Rhyacophila brunnea. Next base: position 10,685,239 of record NW_028232893.1, on the reverse strand, counting down.
AAAACTATTTTACTTCCGGAATCCTTTTGATAGCAATTTTAAAAAAGTTCAATTTGTTGTCGTAGGTACCTACCTATGATACTACGGTAGGTTCGTAAATATTAAAGCTACAGCTACTGCGATTTGATGATTACACACAAAACTTTCCATTCGCTGAGAAGCCACAAGCCAGCGACTATTTTGACAGAACGTAGTTCGTTTTTTTACCGGGAGGTTGCTACTGCGCAGACGCAGTAGGCCCACACGCCGGCGTGTAGCGTGTAAAGTTGACCGGCTTTCAACTTTTCTCGGTACAATGGGTACAACCTGCTTGTTAGCTTGTTCGATGATTACACTGGGTGACTTTACAGGCAGATTATAAATTCGCCAACAAACAGCTCGTAAAGAAGCTTAATGTAATTGACGCTTTAGTCATGTGGTTAGTCAATCGACGTAAACGGGTATAGCTACATGCTATAATTTTGTAAAGCACTAAAACGAAAAAAGATTATACATTTCTCCAATATGACTTTAATTTTAATCTAAACCTTCTTAAATCTTTCTTTAGAATTGTTACGTTACACGTATTATGATGTCTATAGGAGATGTTGGTACTTGGTGGTATAATATGTATTAGGTATATAAGTTGTAAACTGTTTCTCACGTTTAAAATGAATCCGTGAGATTCATAACTTTGTGCAACTGATATTGTATGAATAATGTTTGAAAATGTTTAGGGTCGCGCTCTGTCCTGGAAAAAAAGTCGCGGAGCGCCACCCCCACGCGCTCCGCCCCCACTACACCACTGGAACTAGGTACATACCCATTGTCAAAACTTTACTGCTTTTTAATTATTGAATTGTTTCTGTACATGATGTAGTTAATGATAAAGAGATGCATTGATGCTTTACCTATCAGTGTCGAATGGTGGAGGTAAACTGTTAAGATCCACCATAAATAGTGCACACAAACATTGTCAGTCTTACGTATTTGTTTTCTTTGAAGCAAGACTACAATTTAGAGATGGTGTTGGTTAGTTTTTAAAATTCAATTAAACCCTGCGAAAACTGAGCCATAATAGATATTATCTAATAGTCAAAAAATACTCGTCGTCTATCTATAAAATATCTAAATTAAATCATACATAACTTTGAATATTTTATAGAAAGAATAGTATATTTTTTCTATTATAGTTTTGTTAGGCAGAGCTAAATTTATTAAAAAAAATTAACCAACAATATGTGTAATATGTATTCTTAATACAATAAAAATAAATAAGTATGAATGAAAAAGTGTGCACAATTTTGTCATATCGCCCAAAATATACCAAAACTATTATGGTTTGGTTAGGCAGAGCTAAATTTATTAAAAAAAATTAACCAACAATATGTGTAATATGTATTCTTAATACAATAAAAATAAATAAGTATGAATGAAAAAGTGTGCAAAATTTTGTCATATCGCCCAAAATATACCAAAACTATTATGGTTTGGTTAGGCAGGGTTTATTTGATTTTCAAAAACTAACCAATATCATCTGTAAATTGTAGTCTTAGTTAAATAAAAACAAATACCTACGTATGACTAACAAAGTTTAATGTGCACTATTTATGGCGGATCTTACCAGCTTACCTCCACCCTTCGCTACTGAGTCCTTTATTGAAGATCTATCTAGTCTAGATTTATTTATAATGTTAAACGTAAAAACAAATTACTGATATTCGCAGTTATAATTCCGTTCCACTGGTTTCCCTCGGAGCCTTGTAAATGTTTCTCAAGGAAAATCTTCCGCCATTTCTCAACCTTCGCCCCTGCCCCCGTTTACTCCATTTCCCGCCCGAATTTCTATTTATTTTGCCCTTCTGTCATTTAGCTTTTCCGTTTAAACACAGATGGCAGCGGCGGGGGCGCGCCATTTTGTTTGCGAAGGGAAAATGAGATGTGTTTTGAAAATTTCGCGGCAACGACTCAAGGGGGGACATGCTCGTCGAAGGTCAAAATTGAGTTTTTATTGTATTTTCAAACCATGATCCTGGACACTCCTTAAACGTTGTAGATAATCTATTTGTATAATTTTGAAGCCTTATTATCCTTAATAGTTATTTTAAACATTTGATGACTGCATAAACTATTTTTGTTACATAAAATAGTATTTTTTTAAACCTCTCGCTCTAATGTTTTAGAATATAGTCAAATTTTGGTACATAACTGTGCAGTGGTGTTAAGATTTTTTACATTTATTAATTTTTAAACGCATTTATAAAACCATTAGTATAATTTATTACGAGATAATTTTTGTAAAATATTCACGATAAAAAATTATATTGATAATCTCTGTGATCCCAAATTTGACAAGAATTAGGCATTTTATTATTCAAAAAATCGGCAAGATTAACACATTTAAAGATGATTCTAAAGATACTAATTATAAGCTATGTCTTTGACCATTCAAGTGTGATAAACATCTTATGAATAATGATTGCTTTATAATAATTATTGACCTAAGAATAAGGTAGTGTTTTTTTGAAATACGCCATTCCTTTTGTCATTCCCCAGTGGTTAAGCTACAACATACGGCCGTAGCCATAAATTGACAAACTATAATTAAAGTAGGGAGTAAAATTATGTCAACGCGCGTGTTTGAACATGTACCTAATCGAATTTTTTTTAATTTTTTTTTAAACGGTACATGTTCAAACACGCGCGTTAACATAATTTTACTCCCTACTTTAATTATAGTTTGTCAATTTATGGCTACGGCCGTATGTTGTAGCTTAATCACTGGGGAATGACAAAAGAAATGGCGTATTTCAAAAAAACACTACCTTATTCTTAGGTCAATAATTATTATAAAGCAATCATTATTCATAAGATGTTTATCACACTTGAATGGTCAAAGACATAGCTTATAATAAGTATCTTTAGAATCATCTTCAAATTTGTTAATCTTGCCGATTATCTGAATATTAAAATGCCTAATTCTTGTCAAATTTGGGATCACAGAGATTATCAATATAATTTTCTATCGTGAATATTTTACAAAAATTATCTCGTAATAAATTATACTAATGGTTTTATAAATGCGTTTAAAAATTAATAAATGTAAAAAATCTTGACACCACTGCACAGTTATGTACCGAAATATGACTATATTCTAAAACATTAGAGCGAGAGGTTTAAAAGAATACTATTTTATGTAACAACAATAGTTTATGCAGTCATCAAATGTTTAAAATAACTATATAGGATAATAAGGCTTCAAAATTATATAAATAGATTATCTACAACGTTTAAGGAGTGTCCAGGATCATGGTTTGAAAATACAATAAAAACTCAATTTTGACCTACGACGAGCACGTGGGCCGTTAACTAGACGCAATTTTTTCAAAATGATGTTGAGATTATTTTCTATTTCAATAATATGTACTTAGTATATAACCTTAGAGTAATGATATATAGAGAGCGCCTATGTCGCGTAACGTCGGCGTAACGTCGGCGTCGTATTTTTCTCTAGTACCTAGGTATATCTGGAGTGTTTTCAAATTATGTATGTTGGATAATTTTGTAGCCTGCTACCTGACTATCCATGACGATTTGCCAAACCATACTAATCATAAATTTTATCTCAAAAAGTGAGCACAGTAATCATCATTATTTGCATGTCTTGAAGGAAAGGCAAGTCAAAAGATCTAGAAAGAGGAAATGACCAAATTGACCACATTTAGGAAGAAGATTATAGTAATAATGCTATCTTTCAATAATTTCCTCTACACACAATTTATTAATATATTATAACAAAATACAAAAAAACGAGAGCCCCGTGATTTAGTAAAGGCAGGGGCGGCGTGGGCCCGTTCACACGGCCGCGAGGGGCCTCGCCCAATTAGCCCGGGCCCCTGCGGCGCTGCCTTCCTCCTAATACCGGTGCTCCGGGCTCGATCGAACCTTCGGGCTCGGCCCCAATTCATCTCGTTCTGTTTTCGTACACACTGCGTGAATATAACAGGACCGTATTTGGTTAAACACATTATAATGTTAGTTAAACTAATTTATTTCATATTAAGCATTGAACATGAAGAAACTTCATGGCTACACGAAGAATAGCATTATTACGTCATATAAGTAGGTAGGAATACCTACTGTTTAGTGAATGGCTGGTGTTTCTAATATAAAATCCAATGTCTTCTTTTCACAAATTCCAATCTGTTAGTCGAATGGATAACAACTGGTAAAATATTCCTCGTAAAAAATCTGTTTATATCAATGACATGAATATGGACGAAGCATCTAGAAAATAAAATAACACTCAATTTGTGTCGGGTCTGCCGGATGGCGAAATTCATATTTTAATATCGGTATCCTACGCTCAAATGAACATTCTGCTTGCAAGCGGTCTGGCGACACCGCTGGGTCTGCCCATACAAATTTTCTGACTGTCAGGTTTCGAGTCCGCCGTTATTATTGTGTTACAAAATGCCAATGTGCCTAGTTAAAATTGTAAAAAAAAATCTACTAAACACTCCAAGAAAGATGGGATATCACTTTTCATGTGTTAGTATTATTTATTATTGATAAAATGCTGTTTGATGAATGTTTATTCAATGCAATTGAATGACAGAAACCATTGGACAGACGCCTTTGATGCGCTGGGCTCACTTGCGTCTAATCTCTGAGAAGTCGTAAGTAACCGTGAATCTGTTTCTAACGCAATGACACTAATACCCCATTACAATAAAGGTTATATTTTATATTACTATAAATTCTCGGAGCTTGTATCGCATAATGGAAATGGATACATCATATGGTCACGTGACGTCTACCTATACATCTGTGAATGACTTTCATGCACAATTTCTCGTGCGCGCCGATATGAAGTGAGTTGTCCATTTAATATGTCATTGGTTTATATAATCTAAACTCCGTTTAGAAATAAAATTGTAGCTAATTTATCTTAATATATTCAGATGTATCTATCTACAGTGACGTCCCGTGGGGGTAGGCAGATTGAGCATCGCTTGGGGGCGGCAATTACTCGAAGGGCGGCAAATCGAGGAGAATCATTAGGTGCATATAGAAATAGGTATCTTAACTTAGTAATAACGGAAATATCATTCTATTAAAATATTGATCTAACTGATTGGAAACAAAATTTATTAATTAACATAAAAGGTTTAATAGGCCTGATTTTTTTTATCGGGTTCGCGATGTCTAGTTTACTTCCGTTGTCCTTGAACGTCATATCGTTGATGACTGGCAATGACACGTACATATTTGAATTATAGGTATGTACATACTGACCTAATTAATTTATCCAAATATGTTTGCCAGTCATTCGCGAGTTTTGAAAGTTATCAGGTGTATATTTAAATGTATCTGAAACCATGGACACGCAATATTATCTGTTGAAGTAGGTATTGCATTTAAAGTAGATTTAGTGGTAAGTATATATTTTATTAGTAATGTATCCATACAACACATTTCTTAGATATTGGAGTCATGAAAGGATGATAAAAATACTGTATAAAAAAATGGGGCGGAATTTTGTCTAGGGACGTTACTGTCTATCTAATAAGAAAATAAGAAGAACTTGATATAAATAAGGATTAAATCGTGGTTAGTTATTATCAGGGAACTATCAGGGAAAATATTGGGAACTGAAATAACTAACGGATGTAGAGTAACAGGCAACCTATCTCCAGTGTGGAAGAAAATGTGATAAACTTAAACACGTGTCCTTCGTTCTGACAATAAAAGTTAAATAATTTTCATTTTCCACGAATGGAGAGCAGATAACCAGGTAACAATAATCAATCGATATATCTGACTGACGTGCTAACCAAATTTTTTTTTTAATTAACAAATATATTGATTTTATAGTATTTGTTACTGCGTTCGGCCCTGTGCGCATGATACAGCACAGTACAGACATGATTCTCAAAAATAATAATAATATAAAGAATAACGAGTCGATGTTGACCCCTCGAGAAAAAACAGTCGAACGACCTTGACCCCCCCCCCCGGCTCAAGCCTGTCCAGAACGCCTATGATACATTTAAATTTATTGTTGTTTATTTCTGAATATCAATAGATAGTAACTTATTGTATTTTATTGTTTTTTTTAAAAGACTACATTATTCTAAATCGAAATTAATTTTATTTGCCATTTTCCATACAATATACTACTAGGTACAGTGGCGAAGGGCGGAGGTAGGCTTTTAAGATCCGACATAAATAGTAGGTACCAGCGAATTCAGAAATAATGGGAACTGAAATACCTAACGGATGAGGAGAAGCAGACAACCGATCTCGAGTGAGGAAGAATACCTACGGGATAATTTGAACACGTGTCAATAATACGTCGAATACTGACAACTGCTCTCGGTTTATGCATTAACGCTCATTAAATATTGGTGCATTACACACACTATTGCGTGCACCGTATGAATGACAATGAACCGGCAAAGAGAGTGATGTCCAGCAATCCAATAGGACGTAGAAGAAGAGGTAGGCCAAAGATTCGCTGGTTGGATAGAGCTGCCACTGACTGCCGTATTCTGGGGGTACCAAATTGGAAAGCGGCCACACTGGATAGGGACAGGTGGAGGGAGCTGTTGGAGGAGGCCAGGACCCACACCGGGTTGTCGCGCCCCTGATGATGATGATGACACACACTATTGCACGTCTATGGTGTGTGGTTCATTTTCGTAGGACACTCACACATTCAAAACCCTGCGTCAAAATTTACTGTATTGGTATATATATATATATAGCCTATCGGAATTATATTTACCTATTACCTGTTCTGGAATAGGTAGGTACACACTTAATATTGTCAGTCATACGTTGAACTAATAAAATAATACAAGTTGTAGATGGTACCTACTGGTTAGTTTTTAAAATTCAGTTATATTCAAACAGCGATGGTTTTAGGTAGGTACATGAAGATCTGCGGCGCTGACAAGTTTGGAGGCCCCCTTGCGAATTTTTAAAACTAAAATATCGGTACTCTCTAAAAGAAGCGACCGCATCACCTACCACTTCTTTCAAACGTTGCAATGATAATTTTCGTTCCTTCATTTGCCACACCTAAACAACGCATGACCTGCCTAGCCCCAAGAGACGCCACTGTCTGTGTATGTATTTATTTTTAAAACTTTCATTGTCTGTTTGAGGAAATAAAATACAATTTTTGACAAGTATAATTATTTGATACTAAAAATTAATGGAGACGGTATTTTAAATTTGCCTAAGGGCGACAGTGTGCCTAGAAAAGTCACTGCTATCATTTTTAGAATGTCTTTATGAAATAATAATTCTTAATTAGGTATAAGTATATATGCACACTTATCATTTCACCGAGAGATATAATAATATATGAATTACATTAACCATGCTTAGCTACATATAGGTACCCACTGCATACAACTTAAATGAACCAAACATCATTTTTCATCGGGTTGTCTAATTTCGTATTGTTTTTACTTTTTTTTTCTAACTACCTAGCCATCATCAATCTATCAATATTAAATAAAACAAAAAAACTCAGTCGAAGTTGGGACTCGTCATACATCTCATTCTGCCCTAATTTTCTGTTGACTGTTGTTCTTACAGACGTTTTAGACCATTGCATCATTAATTTTATATTATACCTGTACATATGTATATATATAATAGATAAGTGCTTAGAGCGGAATGCAGAAACATTATTGTCATAACTAAAATTTCCTTAGCAGAAAACACTATGCAGAAACATTGTCCCTATTGAAAATAATACCATATTTAAAAATTATCTTTCCTATAGTTTAGGTAAATTATTTTATAATTGTTAAAGATGACGAAAATATGACAACTGCATTTTATAAATGCAATAACTATAAATACATATTAATATTTAATTATAATACTCTTTTATGTTTCCGTTATAAGTCATTATACGTGATTCCACAGGCACCACAAGATATTTTTTTAACATGGTAACACTAGCGTCAAGTGTCATTTTATCATCTGACATCTTGTATTTCTGCGGGCTGGCGTATAAAAGTAAAATAATATTATGCAAGTACATGCCAAACGAATTAACACTATCAATAACCATATTGAGATACATTGTTAAATGAATTTGAATGTGTGGACTGTTTTATAGACATGCGAATTTATTTTGACAGCAGCTGTCAGTGGTAAATGGGTAAAGGGGGCGTGTTCATAACAAAAGTAGTCTATGGTTAAGGATTCTTTAACTCTATACTCAGGATTGTCTATAGTTAAGTCATGCTTTTCGGCAACTTATCCTTAGGATCGAAATCTTAGATTGTGCATGCCGCTCTTAGATATAACGTCATGACTTAGTAGTAGTTTAGGTACATAGATACGTATCCATTCATCATAGCAGTGGCGAAGGGTGGGGGTAGGCTGTTAATATCTGCAATAAATAGTGCACATTAAACTTTGTCAGTCATACGTATTTGTTTTCATCGAAATATAACTACAATTTACATATGGTGTTAGTTAGTTTTTAAAATTCATTGCGAAAACTAAGCCATAATAGATAATAGTTAGAAAATACTCGTTTATATATTAAATAACTAAAATAATGCAATTAAATCACACATAACTTTGTATATTTTATAGAGAATAATATTTTTTTTATCTATTCTAGTTTGGTTTAGGCAGGGCTTAATCAATTAAAAAAATGAACCAACAATATGTGTAATATGTATTTTTAATCCAACGAAAACAAATATGTATGAATGAAAAGGTGTGCAAAATTTTGTCGTATCGCCCAAAATATAAAACTATTATGGTTTGGTTAGGCAGGGTTTAATTGATTTTTAAAAACTAACCAACATCTGTAAATTGTATCCTTAGTTTAATGAAAACGAATAAGTATGGCTGACAAAGTTTAATGTGCACTATTTAAGGCGTTATTTATGACAGCCTACCTCCACCCTTCGCTACTGCATCATAGTGGTGATAATAATTGAAAAGCATTGTGTAGGAAGCTCAGTGACGTCCCGTGGGGGTAGTCAGATTGAGCGTCGTTTGGGGGCAGCAGTTACTCGAAGGGTGGCAAATCGATGAGAATCATTTTGGTATACAATATATAAATAGCTACCTTAACTTAGTAATAACGGAAATATCTTTCCATAAAAAAATCGGCTCAGTGTTTGGAAACAAAATGTATTGACTAACATAAAAGGTTTAACAGGACTGTAATTTTTTGTCGGGTTAGCGATGTCTAGTTTACTTCCGTAGCCCCCCACGTGCACGGATGATAAAACAATACTGTATAAAAAATAGGGCGGCATTTTGTCTAGGGACGTCACTGTAGTGGAAGCTATTGTATATGTATTTGCTATTCTTGATTCTGTTGATATCTATCAGGTATGCAATGGCGAAGGGTGGAGATAAACTGTTAATATCCGACATAGTTAGTGCACACTAAACTTTGCCAGTCAAACGTATTTGTTTTCATCGACCTAAAACTACAATGTGTAGATAGTGTTTGTACAACCATCTTCTTCTTCTTCATTCTATCTTCTTTTATTCGTAGGGTTCCTATACCATTCATCCGATTGCGATGAAATTTTGGTCAGTTATTGTGCGCACGCCCGCAAAGGTTTCTGAATTAGTACAACTATCTTCTTCTTCTTCTATTCGTATGCGTTCCTATACTAAATTTGGAAAATCCATGCTTCTCACATTAACTATGCTTAGCACTTATACACACGCTCACGCGTTGGAAAACCTTCTGATTTATTCGTGTACGCACCAGACGGAAAAACAAAAAATATTGTGTATCCAAAAGCACTTCAATAAACAGAATTAAAACACAAACACTTTATTTCTTTGAGTGGCATTGCAATGCATGCCGGGTACTCGCTAGTACTGAATATAAAATACGTTTATAATATCTATATTTTTTTGCTTGGCAAGGAAGCTTTGGCACCTATCTATAAGTATAAAAAGATTTTTTCAACGTCTCTGAATTGGGAAATTGAATTGAAATGAGCTATAAAGAAATTAATCACTATTGCTACTGTATGTAATAAAGTTGGTGGGTATATATTATAAGAACTAGGTATATCTGACTACAATACGATGGTAAAATTAATATTGAAGGCCTCTCTCTATCCTGCATTGAACAGACAGCAAAATGATGATTCTTAATGATCTACTGAACGTTGTTTTACATCGTTCACCCGCGGAGTCGTGAGAGAAAAACATTGTGGCTGTACCGTACGTACGTACAACGTTGGTCGGGTTTTTTTAGGTTTTTTGGTTTTCGGTTTCACGCGGCGATCGCACGTCGGCAGCCGCTCAGCGTTTTGTAGCCCCAGCGGGGAGCAGAGCCCGAATAATACGAAAATGATGAATACATTATTGCGTTTCTTTCGGACTGGTTTTACCGGTGGACTAAGCAGCCCCGGTGAAAAATCACCGGCAGGGTCAGACGGGGACCCCGCGCGCACGGCATTGTTTTAGCGACGCGAAAGGGTTAACTATATACCTACATAGAGGCAGACGAAGTGAGGAAAAAGATGCCTTGTTATTTATATAAAATTCGGTACAAGTCGATTATGGGGAGGCCAGCGGCAAACACATTTTGAAAATAGCCGATAGATATACTTGATTATTTGTTAGATTGGGTTACATATAGAGTTGGATATTTCCCGAGAAAATCTCAGTCTCCAGATTCGGGATTTCCAGAAAAGAATTCTTGAGAATTCTCGAGATATCGGGAAATTTAAAAAAAAAACTAAAAAATCCTAAAATCAGTGTAAAAACGGACAAATAATTCCAAAAATTTTTTTTTTTTCATTTATGTAAATTTTTGTGAAGACAAACAAATAGAAGTAGAAAAACAAAAATAATTCAAAACATTACTTATTAAAATAGAATTTCAAAAAACACAGACTGTCAATCGCTGCGTCTGACAATCGCGCACGCTTTTGAGACACAAAATTCCCTGATGCTGAAAAATTGCGCTCATTTTGAGTCGCCGTTGGCTTAATTGTGTTAAATACCCCGATCAGTCTTTGAACGTTTTGTATTTTCTGTCCACTTTTTTATATAGAAAAATCGTTTTTTGAATTAATATTTGATAATAAAGAAATCCCGAATCCCGAGAAAAGATTCTCGAGATCCGGGATTTCCCGAAATGTTAAAAATTTCAATTCTCGAGATTCGGGATCGAAAATCTCGAAAATTTCTCGAGTATACCCGTCGGGAAATTCCCGAAGCCCAACTCTAGTTACATAGTTTATGTTAAGTTAGGTTAGGTTTTCATTCTTTGAAATTCATTAATTTTGCCAAAATCGGCTATGACAATTAGAGCGGTTCCCGCCTGGTTTCCCCATAACCGACTTGTACCGAAAATTCTGTGGTAGAGTAGGTATATGCTTCATAACTTTGCACTCCGGCTGTAGGATGAAAATGATGTAATATATGATGATATATTCTAAAAATATTCTTTTTACATAAGTATACTTATCTATTATCTGTCTATTTATTTATTACTACATATACAAATAAATATCATTTGATCTAATTTTGTGCGAGGTAGGCAGCCAAAGAGGTGTATCAGTGTAGTAAAGTGTGCAAAAAAGTGCAAAGTTATAAAACGTATAGGTTTACTCCATAAGTCGGTTTACGGAAGCCAGGCGGTTCGAGCGCTGATTTTCATAGCCGATTTTGGCAAAATTTATGAATTCAAGAATTAAAACCTAACCTAACCTAACAAATAATTCAGTATATTCGGCTATTTTCAAAATTTCTTTGCCGCTGGCTTCCCGCAAACTGACAAGAACTAATTCTGTTATTAGTCTGATTCACAGAAAAAAAGAATTAGGAAAATCTGTGAAGAACAGAAAAATATAATAGAAATGTAAAAGCGATCGCAATAGACCAAGGTTTTGAAGCAGGGTACTTTATGATGGTCACGCGGGCTATGAAAAGAAAATATGGCGCAGTAAGTGTTAGTTTTGAGAGGTTTATGTTTGTGTTATCCCATTTTTCTCCACACTCGAGAATTAAAGCTCGTTCTACCCAGAAAGAGACATACTTTCCATTATTTGTGTGGTCCTTGGTCTGATTACTACATGTCCTAATGTTCTAAAATGTGTACGGAAAAGGAAGAGCTGTTCAAGTCGGTCCAATCAGCTATTGGGCCCATCCGTCTAACCTGGTCGCCACAAAGACCAATTCTGTTGCGATCATCACATGAAATGATCGCAACAGTAAAATCACCACTTAAATGAATTAAGAGCATACTATTATGTATGTCAGTGGCGAAGGGTGGAGGTAGGCGGTTAAGATCTGACATAAATAGTGTACTTATAGGTAGGTAGGTACCCATTAACTTTGTCAGTCAAATTTACATATTTGTTTTCATTGAATTGAGACTACAATGTGTAGATAGTGTTTGTTAGTTTTTAAAATTCAATGAATACACCCTGCCTCATTTAAGCCATAGTAGATATTAGTTAAAAAATATCCGTTTATCCATAAAATATTTTTTATCGATTATGGCTTAGTATAGAAAAGACTTAATGAATAGGTACCTACATCTGTAAAAGGTATTGGTATTTATATTCTTAATTTAAAAAAAAAACAAATAAGTATGATTGAAAAGGTGTGCACAACTTTTGTCGAATCGCCCATAGTACCTACATAAGTATACTTAAGACACTTCAGCTGGGGCACGGTCTAAAACGATCGTGACTACGCGACGCGAAGCTTGTGCAAACGACGCGTGCAGAACAAAACATAATTTGTCATAAAAAATCAACATGCGTCCATTTAATGTTATGTTTATTATTCTATTAGTATCTAATAATAATAATACAATCATTAACAATGTTTTCTTTTTTTAGTAAATGGGCAACGTTTTTTAGTCATCTTTACACGATTGAAGAATTAATTCCCCCGACGCCATCACAAAACAAAATGACGTGTTCACAGCTTGACTTTCGCTCTCCGATTGGCAGCTAGTCCGAAATTTCGTTGCACCTATAATTGAAAATTATTTGCCATTTCACTGAAGTATGCTTTTGAACTATTATAGTTTGGTTAGGCAGGGTTTAATTGAATTTTAAAAACTAATCAGCACCATTTGCAAATTGTATTCTTAGTTCATTGAAAACAAATAAATATGAGTAATATGACTGAGAAAGATTAGTGCTAAGTGTGCACTATTATTTATGTCGAATCTTAACAGCCTACCTCCACCCCTCGCCACTGATGTATGTATGTTATTTAACCGAACTTACATTGTTTGTGGTAGGTACTTATTATGCTTGTAGGTAACTACTGAAATTATCTATCTACGTTTTATATTATATAAAAATGGCCTAAAATATGTAACAATAAAATCGATAAATTATACGATTCTCAAACTATTGTGCAATAAAATACGGAATGCGTAAGAAATGTTTAATTTGTTTGTTTATAATAACGCGCGGTCGGTTTGGATGGGAATTGTAGCATTTTTTATGACTGCCAAAAATGAATGCGAGAAGATTTTGGCTCCGATTCAAAGAGTGCATAAATTAATATTGTTTATATCCTTGTGTTGCTTTTTGCGGTTTTTGAAAGCACTTCCTCTATCGAAACATTTTTAAAAGCATGCTGCTGATTCGCAGAAGAAACATTAGATTACAGCTCGCTCTACGTGCGTAGAGCTATATGATTCATTCACTATCATGGTAAAAAAAAATAATACCAAAATTCAAACTGAATTCATAGTAATATTATTACATAAGAAATTTTAAGGATAAAAAGGGCGGCTTTTAAAAAGATAATTCATTTTAATAATAAAACAATAAAAAAGGATTTTTGAAAAAATACAATGAAGCAGGTAGATTGACCAGGAAACACAAAATTAATGGGAACTGGCTTACCCTACTGGGAGTGGTATACCAAGCAACGTATCTCAAATGTGGAAGAATATGGGATAAACTTAAACACGTGTTAAAAATAGTCTTGTACTTCGTTCGGACAGCTGCACTCGGCTTATGCACTAACGCTTATTCAATATTGGTATATTTGAAGAATGCAACACACACTATTGCACGTCTATAATGTGTAGTTCATTTTCGTAAGACACTCACGTTCAAAACCATGCGTTAAAATGTAGTGTATTTTTATGTACATTAATCTGTTCTGTGACTTTGAATTATTACGAAGCGGTAATCGCATTCAAATGGGGACAGCGTCAGCGAAATTTATAGGTACCTACCTACTTAATAAATAAATACGTACATCTTTGACGCTAAATCCTTTTTATTTAGGTATGTGGAAAAATATGGGATAATCTTAAACACGTGTTAGAATATTATGGTATTTTCAATGGTTACGTCTGTATGATAATAATATGCATTCATTTTGTGTTCCCTGAGCGTTACATTGCGTTTTAATTTTTTGATAAGAAAAAATCGTTATTTTTAATTTGTCATCGTCGATATCTCAGCTCTTGCGAATCGAGGTAGAAGTGGCAACAATTGAATGCGCAGACGTTTTTCGTGCGGTGGAGCATGCCGCGATGACTTTTTACTTTTTTATTATTTTTTTTTTACTTTGATTTTAAAACTTTTTACATTCGCTGACTAGTGTTTTGTTCCAGCCAGTGTTTTAGAAAAACGTAGTTCAGGAGAGATGAACTACTTTACCAAAGACTATATATAAAATACATATAGTATAAACATATAATCATTGGGTTGAGTGGATGCCCTATTTTAGGGGGTAAATTCACCCTTCTTAGCCCATAAGATTTCCATTGCGTCGACATACTTCAATATACATTTATCAGAAATTGTATGGACTAACAGCTAGATGGCACCAACTACGCACTAATATTGCGATTTTAGTAATTGTTCATCTAAATATTCAAAACAATTATTACTAGGTGTATTTGGATAGCTCTATATCTATGACTATTATAACTATATGTGGTATGAAATTCATTCATAATAAATAAAATTTCAATTAAGTACACAGTTTATAAAATTGATTGATCGAGAGAATCTGTGAATGGTTTTAATAGCATATGTAAGTGATAACATAGTAAATATAGCTGCTGCAAATGAATCTGCAATGTAAAATGACTTCAACACAAAGATGTCGAATCTTCCGTCAGATATAGCTTCAATGATTTTCCTATAAAAATCGCTAAGGGCAATTTCAGTCCAAAACGTACTCGGGCATTACGCATGTACACAAGGCTGCTATCGACGGCTACCGAGGGTAGTTTATCAAATTTATGTATATAGGTAATATACTTGTTACTATAAGTTAGCCGTCTAAACTGTCAAAACTGTATACCTATCTCGCTCTCACACTTTTTGACAGTTCAGGCGGTTAACTTATTGTAAAAATAAGCCAATTCAATACATAAATAGGATAAATTACCCTCTATAGCCGCCGATAGCAGCCTTGTATATAGAAAAGATGCG
Source organism: Rhyacophila brunnea (assembly GCF_057557595.1). Classification (NCBI taxonomy): domain Eukaryota; kingdom Metazoa; phylum Arthropoda; class Insecta; order Trichoptera; family Rhyacophilidae; genus Rhyacophila; species Rhyacophila brunnea. Next base: position 10,669,811 of record NW_028232893.1, on the reverse strand, counting down.
CTGATGTGGTAATCATGGTTAATATAAAAATAGTGGTTCTTTATACGAGAAGGTTTTCTTCTAAATCTTTGCTTGTAGGTTATTTAATCATTAAACGTCACCTGTTTTCAGCTTAGGTAATTTTCTATATTGAGAAGGTTTTTTTCGACGGGTTTGTATCATTTTCGCTTAGTAGGTGCCTAACGAAATTAGTTGTCAGATTGAAATCGTTATTTTTTAACTATCATGTAACTTTAATATTTGGCGGTAGCCGAACACCTTTCGTTTTGCAATCTACAATCGTGATTTAGTGTTCTTTATGAAAAGATGGCTAATTTTTGACAGAAAATCTACTTTTTTGTCTCTTGTTTTTTCAGCTATTGACAAGAGTTGTTACGGATAACTGAGCGATTTTATTGGACCATAAATAGACGGATTTTAGATAGAAATATTCATCGTTTAAATCTCATCCACCTGTTTTTAATTTACTACTATTAATGGCACCATATCACAATGTAGGTTATGGTCACCTACAACATTATTATTTACTCTTCTCTTTCTTTTTCCTTGGATCACCAATTGGAGAGTTTGGAAGTCCTTTTTTACTCCTTCCTTCAGTTCCATTTATTCATGGATATGTACCTACTTAATTATTATGTATCCCGCCCTGAACTGCACATGTGTGAAGAATCTTTTTAAACACTCTGCTCGCAAGCACCAATAGTTTCCGACATTCAATGGTAAAATCTTGCAATTTACGCGACCCTTTCTTTCTATCTTATTTTTCACTGATTTTTTATATAAGTATTATTATATGTACTTACCTATATGAAATTTGAACCATATTTTAACATATAAGTACTTATAGCTACTCACCATAAAACATTTCCATCTATATTGCAGTGAATTATTCTTCCAAGACGGATTGGAACATAAGATATTTTTTTCCCAAATTCCTTTTCAAAGCTTTCAATTAATGCATTAACTAGACCCATGGCATCATCTTTCTAATGCAAATTACTATGAGATTGGTGTTTTCTAAGGCTCTATATTGTTGTCTAACCTGGACATTTATCATATAATTATTATTGTTCCAGCATTTTCTTAAGGAATTGAACATTGAATTTAATTATCCCACTAAACATATTACGGGATACTTCGTTTGGGCGTGAAGCATCATTTTTTTTAAGGCTAGTAATTGAACATTCCTTAGCTCTAATGATACTGTCTTTTCCTTCACAGTCAAATACCGCAGTCTAGGTTTCCCGACCATGTTTTTCGTTTTCGGTCTAAGGTGTCGCAGTAACTATCCTCAGAATTCCTCAGAATCGTTGCGTTTGACTCTCTGCATGTAGCAACTGTAGGAGTCATACAGTGGTGTGTGCGTTGGGCGGTGTATAGGCGGGGGAAAGTTGCTGCGACGTGTGGTTATCATGGGTGAAGATAAACATTAAAAGAAGCCTTTTGTGTGATTGACTGTATGCCATGTCTATCCTTGTGACATAGCCGACCCAATAAAGTCGCACTTCTTTTACATGTGACGTTGCAAAGAGATCACTGTATAGCGCGTATACATAGGAACCTAACTTATGTAGGTACATACCTATTTTCCTCTCTCGCCACGTACCATTGGGTAAGGTTAAACGAGCCAGCTTAAAACTGATGAAGCAAAATCCCCGATTGTATGTCGAAATATGGCAAGAAGATCCATTCCGGTGGTCTCTGAACTGCTTTATAATAAATAACAGAAGTGTGGACAAATAAAACACTTTGACAGAGTGTAACAAAGACGATTCGTGTAGCTTTGTCTCTCGCGATGAGCGTGATCTTCTTTTGATTTGCGCCTGCCACCGAAATCAACTCTGACAATTTGCCATTTGTGGTGTACCACAGGGGTTCATCGTCTGTTCCTATTTTGCTGAAGTCATATTTTTTACCTTTAAAAACATTTAACAACGTCATGTTGGCATTCAAATGTTTTTTTCCTATTATTTGAGCTGATTTATAAATTATTTATTTTCTGTTATGAATCCTAACTTTTTGTAATAATAAATTCTTTCATAAAAACAGAATACAGACGAATGTGCTTGAAAAATACATACCTATCTATATTACAATAAGAATCATTATTGCAAATCAGCGCTCATCATATTTACAACATTATTGCTATTTCTGCTAACGCGCAGCTGTTCGCATATTGTACAAAACATACCTATTTATTTAATTAGAAAAAGATTATTACGGCATTACAGCTATTGGCCAATGCGCCATAATACATAATAAATACAAATGTATAAAAATATCTTAATTACAAATAATAATAAAAAGACAGCATGTGTAAATATTAATGAAATATGATAATTTATACGATTATAAATTTAGCCTATTTAATACGTCCACAAACATTATTTAGTTCATAAAAAACAAATCAACCTTTATGGTGCCATCAAATAAGCTAATTGCACGATACACAGCATCATGAAACATAACATATTCTGTCCTGCGACGAGGTATCTTGAAGACCGTGGAGCTACGAGTGATATTGGTGGGAACATGAAAATTAATATTTGCCAGTATATACGGATTGTAAAATAGTTGGAAAATGTGACAATTGCAAATATGCTACATTGGTCAATCTGGCAGGTCAATAAAAACTCGTTTTGAAGAGCACCTCCGGTCTTTTAGGAATGGTAAAACAGATTCTCAGTTTGCTAAACATTTGATATCAAACTCGCATAGCATCAGTAACAATGAAACGCCACAATGTTTGCATATATGTAATAAAGGTCTAAAATTAAATTTACTTGAACAGTTGGAAATTAATCGCGAATTATCCAAAAGTAATCACATAATTAATGAAAATTTGGTAATGTATTCGTCGCCACTATTAAATATAATCTAAGCACACGATTAAGACAATTATACTAATAATATTTTAATTGATTAATAATGTCAATAAATAACCATGGAACACTGTAATTTTGATAAATTTTGAAAATTTTTATATCCATTTTAAAAAACCCACTTAGGGTTTTCAAAGTATTAATAATATTACAATTAATAATAATGTAAAAATTCATAATATTGCTGGAACGAATAAGAAAATGTATTCTGTCTCTATCTATACACGTATAGTATTTAAGCAAAGGCAAACGGCCTATCTGAATAGTCTTGATAATGGTGTTACAACCGAAATAGCTATCGACAAACCTTTTTAAAAAAAAAAAAAAACCTGTAGAATTTAATATTAATTATATTTTCATTTCTTGTAAAATGGAATTCTACCAAGTAAATGCTAACTCAATTAATATAGAGGTATTAAATAAACACCAATATTTAATGAACATCAGCGCATAAACCGAGAGCAGTTGTCAGAACGACGGACAAGCTTAGAAAGACGTATTCTTTATCGACGTATTATCCTATATTCTTCCACACTCGAGATCGGTTGCCTGTTACTCCACACCCGTTAGTTATTTCAGTTCCATTTAATTCTGTGTTCCTTAGTTTGATCCCATGAAACTAGTAAAAAGTAAGGGATGCTAATAATTATATTTTTCTCTGTTGTTGATGATGGTGTTGTGGTTGAAAGTAATATGAGGCTTAAGTTCGACGCAAAGTATCAGAGTTTCATATAATGCGAAGAGGTATATTCTATTCTGACGTAAACGAGCCGCAAATAATCCAAATTTTAAATATAGAACCTTCGAAACAAATGAGATAAAATTTTCTGTCAGAATTTCAAAAGATATAAATTTGGTAATTTCTTTATTACGCAATTCACGCCTGTTTGTTTAAAAGAAGATATTTTAATTACTTTGTTTAAATTTAAAGGTTTTGTGTGTACCTTTAATTTGTAATTAATTTACTGTATTTTAACGTGTTTACAATGGATCATTTGCCACACAGATTTTGTTCCCACATGCATATAAAGCGCGAATCAAATTGAGGTGCATGTCGCCTACTGTCACACCGTCGCGACGACAAATTTAGTCTATGATTTCGTCATTTTCCGGAATATTTTGAACGATCACTTCCTCTCTAAATTCAATTATAGAGAGTGCCAACTCTAATGTATTAGTATTTCGAATTATTATTAATAATTATTATTCATGCTAATTTCAATTAATCTTAGTTTGTACATGTGCGTACGTTAAAATGACTTCCGACATGACATCCATAGATAATATTTTGAACATAACCCAACCTGCAGACCATAGATAATAGACAACATTCTTTTAGAAAATACATAGTGCCAACCGCTAAAAACAAAAAAAACGTGATTTTGAAACGACAGTCGAAAAGTGTAGGCATGTAGAAGATGATAAAAACGTTCATTGAGTCATGCAAGTGTCGATGCGGGGCAGTTCAACGTGAGGTGACCTCATTATTTTTCTGGTGATTTCGGCAGATTTTGTCAATTGACAATGTTAGTTTAAAGATTCAAAATGTGCTACGGGATGGGAGCATCAGTCTGATAACATTTTAAACACCAAGAAAAACGACATTAAGCACACGCTTTTTTTCCAGTAGCGGCAGCTTACTGTGACAGCACGTGATAGTCCGCGTAGTCAATATTATTTCTCTTCAGTCAGTCGGCTGACTATCTTGGTGGAAAAACTGCTGAGTTAATTTAGATATCTTTACCAATCCTCTATTAACTTGCTTCAATCAACAGATAATAATGAGTCGCTTTTTACACATTTCGCTTGATTGGCGATGAAAATGACATGCATTTTGTTTTATTATTCCAAATCACCGGACACTTTTAATCTAGATTACAATAATTGGCCAAATCAATTGGTGCTCGCAGATTGACTTTATGTTCTGCAATTGTTTTATACAATTTGATTCGTCTGGATCATTAATTAGAATAGTCAGTCATACCTACCTACTGATCGGGTGTTTTGTTTGAAACGAATGAAACGATCGACTAACTTTGTATTAAATTGGATAACTCCATACATTGGGTGACTACATGATGGGATAAATTTCATAATTTTATAATAAAATCAATATTTTCCACTTTCACTATTTTCTTTAGCACAACTATTGCTATACTATTGATCCAGACGATAATATGAAGACATCTGAAAGTGTCATCCAACTCCTCCGATTATCTTTTGGAAAGGTTTTCGTTATATTTTAACTGACTTATGTTGTGTTTTATTTTGTTGTTTTATCTTTAAATCCAGAATATTTGTTTTCTCGATAATTCGAGATGAGTTTTTTGATTTCTTAAGAATTCTCGAGAAATCGACGTTATTACACAATTGTATCTTCACGCATTGGCATATTTTTGTTGTGTTGTGTATTTTATAAAAATACTTTTTCTTCTTATTTTCAGAAAGTACGTTCAGAATAAAATTTGATGCCTTTTTTTTCCGAGAAATCAAAATTTTCTTGAGAAATTCATTTCGGTTTTGGGATTGGCCGTTTCTGATTATTTCACCAGAATTCTCGAGAGAATTGCCAATTGTTACACTGTTGATTCGATTCATTGATAACTCCACAACAATCCTCCATACATTAAATTGCTATTCTAATATCTCTCTTTTCAGTCAGTTACACTAATGACTAAACCTCTATATCTCCTTCGGGGTGGCCCAGAGGGCTAGTGCCTATAGGGTTTCCTTCATAAACATGAAGAAAATCTCTAAGATCTATTGTAGGTACCTACATAACAAGGGAATGGGACGACTAGACGCCAGGACAACTGGACAATGGACATAATGTAGGCCGGCCACGTTGTTAAATACAATTCATCCAGATATTTCCATAATATCAATATTATGTAAAGTAAAGCTAATACCTATTATCATCTATTATAAATGGCCATTTCCATTGTGTCGGAAATCAATTTTTTCATCATTGGTTAACCAAACTCGATCTGGCAGTTAAAATTTATTACCCCTTTTTAGATAGAAAACATTTAATTTCAATACGGAATAAATATTTTTATTTAAATGTAATATTATGACTTTCCTAGAACGTGACAATACGGCGATGACCGCTATTTACGTAGGTAGTTAGTATTAAAAAACGTCTCGATCAGTGCATTCTCTTCATTCAGTTTTATCAAGTATGTTTTATTTGTGGCAGTTTTTGACAAATAAATGTGGGCGATAATTGTTGCTACCAATGGATCCAAACGAATTACATCAAATTTAAAATTGTATATATTTAGGGTCCGTTTAGTAGAAAGGTTTTTCTTCGACATCTTTGTTCTCATAATATTTAAAAAAGTCAAATGTATAAAGTTTATAAAGAAAGTGTTTGAAAGACTTCGCGACAGTGTTACGAAACCATTTAGGTGACAATTAAATTTCGAGAGTCAAAAAGCAGTCTGCCCTTTACACATAATAGAAATATCAACTTTTCAATTAAAGAGCGTACAAAGAAGGAGTACGCAGGTACCTACTTACTTATTTACGTTTCAGAGATGTCCTCACGGGATTCATAACGGTTCGCGTGGAAGGGTCAACGGCGACAGTTTTCCTTGAGGTTCGCTTAGTCAGAAAGTTTGAAAAACTTATTATTTTACCACTGCAACCTTTGAGGAGTCTTGATCATCTATCATATTTTTTTAAGTTTCCTGTTGTGGATTATAAATGAGAGCTTTACGCCCAAATTACACAAGCTGGCGAGATCTTAGCCAACCGTCTGTCACTATATTCTCAGTAATAAAGATAGTAGATATAATATCGGTCGTCTGTTTGGATTGTGAACAGAATAATAATATTATCTTCATTAACATTATAACGGAAGCTTTGTTCGTATTATTGAAAATCGTTAATACGTACCCAACTCATAAACCAGCAGTCAAAATAACGACAATTTCTCTTATTTTTTTGTTACGAGATAGATGACAAACGGTGTAGGTATAACATTTTATTAGATATTGATTGATTCGGTTGAGTTATGTTGAATTAGTTTAAAACTGTATTGTTTACTGCAAACATCGAAAAAATATTATACTTAATACATTCATAATAAGTTAATTTTATTCATTAGGTACGTAAGTAAGTACGTAATAATTCATATTATGAAACTACCCCGCAGGATTAAAAATATTAGCTCTTCTTGTGATGTGTGTATAATATAACATATTAATAAAATAGAAAGGAACAACCAGTCGCCATAGCGTATGATTTTGAAGTCAAATTTTGTTTATGGTCTAATGACGGCCAGGCCTAAAATTCTTGATATACTAAGCCTTTGGTATTTTCTTAAATATTTTCAATATGGAATGCGCTTTTCGATTAGGTACGTAACAAATATTAAGAGCATACATGAGTGAAACGGCAAATAATTTTCAATAGTAGGTGGAACGAAATTTCGCAGTCGTCTCCAATCGTCAATTTGTTTTGTGATGGCGTCGGAGGAATATATTCTTAAATCGTGTAAAGATGACTAAAAAACGTTCAGCATGTACTTGAAAAAGAAAACATGTCAATGAATATACTATTATTATTACGAATATAATAATAAAAATAACATTAAAAGGACGCATGTTGAATTTTTATGACAAATTATATTTCGTTCGGCTCGCGTCATTTTCACAATCCACGCATCGCCTAGCCACGATCTTTTTAGACCATGCCTCAACTGAAGTATAGCCTTAATAAAATATGTGAAACAATCACAAATACACAAGCTTTGAGAACATCACAAAATTAATATTGTGACCTCACCGGGGATATTTTTCCATGACTTTTTTCCATTTCCATGTGACCATGTCTCGGCTGAAGTATAGCCTTAATGTATACAAAGGTAACTATTAATTGAAAATAACATATTTTTAACACGTGTTTAAGTTATTATCACACATAGAAGATAACGCACTTCTCACCACTTCCGTGTTCTTTGGTATCTCATAACGTTGAAAACGATCGGTCCGATCGGCACGTCCTGGAAAGTTGAGTCTGAGAGTCGGCGAGACAGGTTGTGTAATTTACCAATTATAATGCAGTCTTTTTAGACACTTTTAATCCTCAACTCTTGTTAGTTTTAGCGAGCCCTTTGATAAATATATAAAGTTAAATTAATTAGGTACACCATTTCACGATTAGCCTGCATTTTTTTTCTTTAAAATTAAATGCAAAACGTTAACTGTTGCTAAGCAACTGATATGAACAAACAAACTTGTTTCATCGGTAAAAAGTTTTCTATGCCTTCTTTTATGGACTGTTAAAAATATATTTTAGTGATACTTTACAATAAATAATAATTTTATTGTTTTTCAATTAGGTAGAGATATTTAATAAAAAATAAATTTGAAAAAGAATCCGGGCGTTTGTTAATTTTATTGAGACATTAATAAATCAAAAATTTATTAGTAGATATAATGTATTTTTAAACTGATTGTAGGTTAGGTAATATGTCACTATGAACGAGACGTAAACAACAATTATTATTTTAAAGCATTGTGAGAAGACTTACAAAGTCCCATTTACATAATAATTATTCCCTGTTCCTTACGCTTTTAAAACACTTTTTCTATTGTTTGACTAAGAATTTAAAAACATTTAAATAAAGGGTCAAAAAAAGAAATATAAAAATAGTTATTTAATTATATAAATGTTGAGAAGAATTTTGAATAATAAATAGGTAGCCCATGAAAACATTTTTGTATTAATGTAAGTAGGTATTACCTACTAACATAAGAGGCGAAGGGTGCTTGGTGAAGGTGGGTAGGTTGTGATAGATAACTGAAATATTGTTCAGATTCAGTATTTTTCCGACCAAAAAATAATATTGTATTTTACCTTAGGTACCTGATATTACACGAAAAAGATAACAGGCACTACAATAGTCATTAGAAAGTAATGCCCTACAGCGATTCGAACTCGGGCTAGAAAATTGTACTGTCTCAGTAGTTCGAGCTAAAGAATAATAAATTCCAATAAGTAGATATTATTGACTTAATTTAATTTAAAAAAAATGACTTATTCTACTTCTAATAAGTAATTCTGGACCTTTTCAACATGCAAAAAAATCATCAGTGTGAACATGTTAGGTTTCCATACCTATAGATAGGACTATAGGCTATAGCCTCAGGTTGTGCATTGCGTGCGTGTGTTTTTATACAATACGTGTGTAATCGCGGCTCTCGTGGTGCAGTCTTTCATCTGGGAGCTTCGGTTTCTAACGTGGTGAGGACACAATATAATATTTATGTGATTTTCTCAAAGCCTGGGTGTTTGTGATTGTTCTATTCCATTTCTATTTCTTCTTCTATTTCTAAATACATTACTGTTAAATTACACTAATTTCATTGGGCAAAGGCCTGTTGTAGTGTTAAAAAGAACATAAGTATATGTACAATAAAAACAAAACAATGATTCGGTTCGTGGATTGTATGCGTACGAATACCTACGAATACGCGCTCATCGGCTGCCAGGTATTTGGTACGGCTCCCTCCCATCCGCACACACACCATCGACCAACCGAATCATTGTTTTGTTAATACTGTACCTACCTATAAATATTTTTTGTATATCTAAAATCACTTAGGCATAACGCATGAAATATACCAAATTAGTTGAAGCCTTTGTTAGATTGTGTTTATATTGTGATAGCTCGTCACGTATATATTAGTGGAATTAGGTACTACGTGCCGTCTGGTTGACCAAGTCGACAATCAATTTATAATACATACCTACAGACAGAATAGGTAGGTATGTCGTTGGCAAAATGTATTTTTTTTGTAAAATATAAAATAATGAAGCTATTAAGTATACCTACCTACCTACAGGTAGATAGTTATTTAATTATTTTTATTAAGAATATCGGTTTTAAAATCTTTAAATAATCGCCTAGTATGGAGTATTGCCACTGCTTGCTACATATCGACATTAATAATTTTACCCACGGTTAGGTAGATAGTGTGTAGTGTAGCGTTACCCACTTATTTTATGAAAGCGACACTACGTGTAATATTTTTTAAAAATACCAATTAAATAATAACTTACCTATTGTTAGGTAGAAGCGCTACCTATGGTTTATGGATTCTATGCTACAATCATCATTATCGATGCTCCCTGTTGCGATTGGAAGTGTCTATGGTACTCGTTGAAGAAGCGGGAAACGCCGCCATGTTGGTTGGATATTGTGTTTTGTGACGCCAGCGACCTTCACGCCTGCGAAGGCAACAACTGCCGCCTCACTTCAGAGCATACCTCTTTCTCTTTACAGTGGTAATAATATACCTACCTATTCGTTTTGTTATTGTCTTTGGATTTGTTACTGCATTCTACAGTGACGGTGCGTGAAGTGCGTTGCCAAATGAAAATAAATAAAAATATTAATACCTAGGTACTATCGACCGAGGGCGCTTGATGGAAATTGAATTAAAATTCTAATTGATTTAGTTTTGTACTAACACGTTTGTTTAAGTACCTATACAAATACCTAAACGAGAATATACAATACCTATTCGTTATCAGTGTGCATTTGCCATTGGTGAGTGCCTGAAGATGCCGAAAGGCAAAACCCGGGTCGCAAAAAACGATTCAAATGGAATAGTACAAATCTTAAATCAATCAGAATTAAAAATAAAATATAACATTTTGAATGCGATTTTAAATGAAGCGAATATATGCAGATATGGATTAGTGAAAAAATATGCGTATTTTTCACACTCAATGACAAATTAACGCACAACACACATTTTCCGTAAGGGGGCCTCCAACCCTGTCATCTATACCTATGCGTATAAACTGTTTACGTATGTTTATCTAGCTACGATTGTACCTAAATGATGATAGTTCCTAATTACTTAAATCATAAATGTACCAAAATAATTATACATTTCACACACGTAGGGGGTCTAGGACGATTTGGCACCGGACAACTGGACGCCACGGAATTCGAAAATAAATAGCCGTTAGGTACTTATAGGTACTTTAAAAAAAATATTCAATATTATTATTTATATTTCAATGATTATATTATGATTTAATAGTTGGTGAGAATGTAAATAGGTATGCAGACGTAAACAATGATTTAATCGTGCATATGTTTAAGTTCCAACGAAAAAAGAGTTTTTTATTTTATATAAAGCCTTAGGCATGGTAATTCTCAATCCGCGATAAAGAATACATTATGTTAAGAGTAAAATGAATTCAAACTACTAAGTAGTAGATAGAAACTGATTAAAATACCTCGTCTACACGTGCCTACGACAGTGCGGCGTCCAATTGTCCGGAGGCCAGTCGTCCCATTCCCCACGTAGGTATGCCAGGTATTTTTACAAATTGATGGTAGGTACCTACCTACCAGTGGTGTGTCGTGGTTTTTGTTGTTGTAGGGATACCTACTATTGAAAAAATACATATGTACCTACCTACCTACTTAATTTATTATAACTAATTTTCCCAACATATTAACATGTTAATTACGTATACCTACCTATCAACTAACCTTTTAACTAAGTAATCGAATCTTGAAGATTAACACTTCCGCCACTTCTGGCCCCCAGGCTAGAGCCCTATCATGTGACACTGAATGTGACATTATCATTTTTTTTTTTTTTTTTAATAATAACCATACCCTTGCTTTTTCGTACAAGGTGGTTGGGTGGGTTAGTTGCATTGATGTGGGGCTAATTAGGTGCCTCCATTTATATCTTTAATTTTCTTTATGGCCAGGATTAAATATTTTGTGTAGTGTTCTTGTGTTGTTCTATTGCTTAGTGCTTCGTGAGGCTTTTGGAGGTCAATTTCGTGATTATGTTGTCTACGTCGAGTCCTGAGAGTCCATCGCTCCCTTTCTAGTATAGGGCAGTCGTTGATGACATGCCACACAGTTTGAGATGTGTTGCCGTCACATGGACAACAGTCGTCATCCCTCAATTTAAATCTTTTTAGATAAGCTCGCACCGATCCGTGGCCTGTTAGTATCTGTGTGAGTTCGTGTGATATTTTTAAGTTCCTGGCAAGAGTGATGGCACAGTTTATGTTTGGAATAAATTTCTGCGTTATTGATCCTGTGGCGGATGTTGTGTATCTGTGGTTCCATAGCTCTATGGTATCTTCGTTTAGTTTTTGTTTTGCGTAACTCAGAGGGAAGTGTGTATAGGTTAGGTTAGGTATACACTTACATAATTTATAACAGATAGGGCGCCAATGTAATAAAAATCCACCACTCTTTTAAACATTATAATAGTGTTGGGCAGTCGTAAAATGAACAGATACCTACCGAATCAAACCCGCGCCCCGAATCGAATCGCATCCAAACTCGGCTGGGCGCCAGTCGCCACTCATCCCGATTAATCGACGCGCTCATTACGAGGTTACAGTACCTACCTATCTACCTTCTACCCGCAATGCTGGATTAATAAAGTAACCGGGTACAATGATGTTACGTGCTCAGTGATGTCCCTAGATAAAATGCCGCCTATAGGCAGCGCCAAAATGCCGCCTCATTTTTATACAGTATTTTTATCATCCTTTCACGAGTCCAATATCTAAGAAATGTGTTGGTATGAATAAATCGTCTTTTCAATTCTAAACTATCCTAAACGCCAATTTTTCGAAATACGTTTTTTTTATCAATCGATTCTCTATGAAATTTCCAACATTTCTGTATAAACCTAAATGCATAGAATTATATTGAATTTAAGAAATAATTATTTTCATGCCACTTCTTAAGTATCCTAAGTGACATTATTTGCCAATGTATTGAATTTTTCATAAATTTGAAATTAGAAAATAATCTCCAAAATTTATTGTAATTTGAAACACAAAAAATGTTTTTTTAATATTTCGATATTAAAGAACTAAATCGAATTAAGTATAGGTTCATAATTTCTAAATTTCGCTTTCCTGCACATTTTATGATTTGGCGTTTAGGATAGTTTAGAATTGAATAGACGAAATTACCAACAAAATATCAGACTAATTATTCGAAAATCTACACGCGTCGTTTCTGGTCACCAAGGACGTCGAAGGGCAACATAAGTAAACTATATATCGCGAACTCGAGAAAATCGGTGAGCTGAATTTTTTAATGAAAAGATATTTTCGCTATTACTAAGTTTAGGTAGCTATTTCTATATATTCCAAATAATTTTCCTCGATTTGCCGCCCTTCGAGTAACTGCCGCCCCCAAGCGACGCTCAATCTGCCTACCCCGACGGGACGTCACTCTACGTGCTGGGGAATGGTAATGGTTTCAGATTCAGTGAGAGAATGAAGGGTTTTTAATGCACTGACTAATAATTTTGCACTCCCTTACGATAAAAAATTAAATTAAAACCTTAAATTCCAAATATTTTATATTTCTTTAAAATTTCTTTATCACCAATGGGCTACACTTTTTTTTAAATGAAAATATTTATCAATATATTAAATTTGGTGTGTCCACATTGGCAACAAGTTGCTGGTGACCTCATTAAATTTCGATTAAAATAATTTATGGTCATATAAATTATGATAATTATCGTGAAATTTAATGAGGTTGCCAGCAACTTGTTGCCAATGTGGACACGGCACTAGAGAACATTTTTGGTGTTATATTGCAGTTGTTATGTTATGCTTTAGTTTAGGCCTTTACGTAATACTTATTTCACACCAAGAGGGACGCAGAGAGGATTAGTGTGACCGACTGGAAACAGAGATCTCGAGATAGAGATACCTGCGCATCTATTCTATACACAAAGCTGATATCGGTCGCTATCGGTGGTTATGGGGGGTAGTTTATCATATATTTGTATTGAGGTATTATAACTGTTAAAATAAGTTAGCCGTCTAAACAGTCAAAACTGTCTCAAGAGAGGTGCTGTTAAAACATAGCACATATTATAACAATTACAATCAATACATTGGGCGCTAAAAACGCGCCCAGCGCATAACGATTAGGTGGAAATTTGATATAATTAGCATGCTATTTAAATGTGGTAATTAAAAAGTAATTATCATGTCAGCAGTCAATGTGTTAACTATAATACTTCAATACAAAAATATGAAAAACTACCCTCGCTAGCGGCCGATAACAGTCTTGTGTAGAGAATAGATGCGCTGGAGGTCGGTTGTGCAGTCAGCCATGGACCTGAATGGTCTGCTGCGCCAGCTTAAAATAACTAAGTAACTAATATTTCCCAATCAATTTGTGATCAACTAATGTTTCGAGGCCCCGTTTTAAAAATTCTGACAAATCGATTGCATTATAGGTATGCGTCAAAGAAAATTGGCATTATTTTGATGGTGAGGTGATATTATAATTTAAATAACCACGATAGAATTATTTAATTTGTGTAGGTTCATGAAATTTTTTTCCCTACAATTATAGTGAAAGGATCCCTAAGCTCCTTTATAGGAGCTTGTTAAGGTCAAATTATATTGGCAGATACTCAGGCTGACCGTCTGGCTCGATCATCTGCCACGATCATCCCCGATCGTGAAAAGTCACCTTTGAGTCGTTCCCCATAGTCGTGACCGAATGGGAGCAATTAAATTTTATAATAATGCTGCTTAGAAACCTGCCACTGCTCTCAAAGGTTGTAATATTCGTATTCGTTCCTACATTTGCCGCCCTTAATGATGTGCCACCCCTAAGCATAAGTTACTGGATATTTGAATCATTGAGTGTAAGTAATTTATATATTGCTCACGACAATCTTGAATATGGTTGAATTTGTAAATCTGATGGTATAATTAGACCTTTGGGAAGGTTCATTGCCCACTGAAGAAGGAAGCCGATACATTACACGACTGGTCCTACTTTTCGCCCCTCCCGTTGTCTATGGATGACCTGTCATTGTCTATAGAGTGCTCATACTGACGCGTCTGTAGTGTTCACTTGTCGGAATATGCTTAGTTTCAGATTTCTTTCAGATTATTTTAACGTATCTTGAAGACCTTGGAGCTCATCTGATTAAGTGGCTATGTGTTATTAATAATTGGAAGTGACGATCAAAGTAAGTAAACTTCTTCTGTGTATAATAATATCATAATACACTAGGACGTTTGTCAACGTGACAGTTGATTCTAAACGACAATAACTAATAACTTATTTATACTCTTCAGTCATTATAGAATACCAAACTCTGCTTGCAAGTACGTTATCGATAAAAACTAGTATGGCAGTGGACCACTCGTTGCTTGTGCAAAAAGTTATGCTCAGGCTTTATTAATCTAAAGATGGCGCTGGAAGGTTTCAATTTCCAATCTTTCATAAAAGTAAACAAACCAACGCACTTGACAGAACCTAAATATCAAAATTTTAATGAAGGTCTCCTCTTTGACATGACAGTTAAATTAGCAGTAAACCGTGAATGGTAAACAGATAGTTAGATACCTATTTAATAATTAAGTTCATAGTTTTTTTTATGGTAAACCGCTATGAAAAGAATATCTCACGGTATTTACAGCGATCCCACACTAAAACGTTTCAATTATTTAAAACACGAAATGGACGTAGGAAGAACCGTTCATTTAAAACCACATAAATTAATCAAAATAACAAGTTTTAATTAGTCGGTTTTTTTCTCGTCCTAAACAAATAACGTTGTACGTCGGAGTCAGACACTTGGCAGAAAATATTAATTATTGATTAAAAATCGTGTTAAAGCTTTTTTTTTAATAATATTTTATTATTGACTTTGGAAATTAATAACGTGATATATATATAATTAAAAAATAGTCTAAATATATTTATCAACGTCATAATGGTGTTTTTTATGCAATCATTTCTAAGAGAAAGTTTGTACCTACCTACGTGGAAACTAACAATTATATTAGTATAGTTTATAAAACTGTAGTACCTAAACGGAAAAGCAGATTAATTCTTTCTGAAGTCTAAAGTATGGCAAATAAGCGTCAGTTTGACTTCTTGAGTTTAAATTATGTAAATAAACTGTTATTATCAGAGCTGATAATGCTTAAGAGGAAGCTATAGTCCAAGCGCGACCCCCCTCCCAGAATAAAAATAATACAAACACAGAACAGATTAATAAATATAATTCCGATAGGCTATACCCCAATACGCTACATTTTGACGCAGGGTTTTGAATGTGTGAGTGTCCTACGAAAATGAGCCACACATTATAGACGTGCAACAGTGTGTGTTGAAACCTCCCTGAAAAACCCTGAAATACAAGGGAAAGACAGTAAAAATTGCAATTAACTTATAAATACAGAACAACGCGGATTTTTTTCATCTCGGTGCTTTCCGATAAGAAGCTCACGGCAAACTGTGCTACGGTGAAATGAAATACTATTGAAAATGCCATTTCAAAAGTTAGATACTTACCATATTTTCAATCAATCTATGTTTCAAATTTGAATATATTTTTTATAGTTCATCTAAATCCAAGACAGTGTCCACTAACAGGTCGATGGCATACCTACCTGAACCTGGGATCTTTTGAATGCTAGGCAAATGCCGCATCCATTTGAGTACATCGGCCGAAGAGTTAACAATGCAAAGACCACGTTGTCATAAAGTGTGGGAAACCGGAAAATTCGTCTCCCAGGCTCTGATTGGTCGCGCTAGATATTTCGATTCACCAATCATATCATGATTTGCAGAATCGTTCGGATTTTGAAATCTGATAAGCGTGCAATGGCGCCGTAACTGAGAAATTAACTGTCAAAGAAAATAAATAATATTATGTAGGTAGGTATAAAATTATTGTTAGATTTAAAACATGTTGGTATGGTATTTTTTGTTAGGTACTTTTTTTTGGTTGCATGGAAAAATGTTTCTTACAAGATCTCTGATTTTATTTTTTTCTATTGAAATACAACTTTTAGACTATAATAGCTTGAATTCAGGAAATGAGATCAAAAATCTGGTTTTTATGTTTTTTTTTATCGTAAGGGAGTTCTCCAATTCTGCGTGCGTGCTGCGTTAGGTTGAGTATTCAGTAGGTAGAGATAATTTGATAAATTAAAAAATAGCCCAAAAACTATACTGATGGAACTGACATTTGACACATATCATATAAGTAGATGAAACTAGTTTAAAATAATAAGTTTTGCGCTACGTCTAAACTGTAATACCTAAGTATTTTACAGTGACGTAGGGTGGAGGTAGGCTGTTGAGATCCGACATAAATAGTGCACAATAAACTTTGACAGTCAAACGTATTTGTTTCATTGAACTAAGATTACAATATATGGATAATGTTCTTAAATTTCAATGAAATCCTGCCTAAACCAAATCATAATAATTCATGTAGATACTTTTTGCGATGAGACAAAAATAGTGTAAGTACACATTTCAGTCATAGGTACTTATTTATTTTCATTGAATTAACAATAATTACTTATTATTATAGTAAAGTTAGCGATGGTTAGTTTTTTTTTGTAAATTCATTAAGACCTGCCTTATCCAAACCATCATTGATAAAATAGTATTCTTCTATCTATAAAATATCTGAAAATATGTATGGTTTAATAATTGTTCATAATAATTTTAGATATGTTATAGATAAATGTATATTTTTAGTACCTACTATGGCTTGGATTAGTCAGGGTTTAATTGAATTTTAAAAATTAACAAACACTATCTACACATTGCAGTCTCATTTCAATGAAAACAAATTACATAATTAACTATTTCTTTTATTCAAACGAATAATTCACAAGATTTAAGAATATATTATCATTCTGGTTATTGAACATTATATAATTTAGAAAAACACTTTCTGAGAGAGTATACTATAATCAATAAAAAAAATCTTTTTTGAAAAAAGTAAGCCACCCGGCCGGGAATCGAGCCCTGCATTTCCACGGGTAAACGCCCCAATTGATTTCGATGAGCGCTAATGAGTAGGTATTAAAATGACCAATAGTTTAAATTTGTCGCTATTAGTATGTCACACAAATGCGACGATTGGGGCATTTACCCGTGGAAATGCAGGGTTCGATTCCCGGCCGGGTGGCTTACTTTTTTCAAAAAAGATTTTTTCTATTGGTTATAATATAGGTACTCTCTCAGAAAGTGTTTTTCTAAATTATATAATGAAAACAAATACGTTTGACTGATTAAGTTTAGTAGGATGCACTATTTATGTCGGATCTTAACAGTCTATCTCCACCGTATGCCACTGGTATTTTAACACAATCTACCCCAGCGTGTTCGCATAATTTTATTTTGATACGACAGAATAGTAAAGTTATAGAAATTATCTTAGACTCACTGCAGCTAGGGTTCAGGGCGGCAATATGTTATTTTTGTGTACCTAATATTATCAACAAGTTAATTTTTAATCGTCTTTCGTGTTTTGACTATCAAAATACTATCTATAATGGAGAGTGACCACCTATTATTGCGCTGTGTCGGCTTTCTTGGGAAACGTGATGAGGCAAAATTTACGTTCCCGCTAGCAAAGACTGGCCTGATGGTTAGCAAGGCCCTCTCTAATCAGGCCATGGTGCGGGAAATACATACTCAAACCATTTGAGATTCCTACTGAAAATATATACAATATTACTTTGTCTTTTATTGATTCATAACGATCTTTCAAATCGTGAATTCTGAACCGTGTTATTTTATTCAGTACTAGGTGCAAAGCCCATGTTAATTATTTAGAAATTTATGCGTGCATCTAGGTATAATTTAGGAACGTAGGTACCTCATGTAAAATAACCACAGAACGGATGCAGTTCTCCGTATCACACTTCACCGTGAAATGTTGTATCGGAAATTATATGGTCGTACATTAATTATTAAAGACCGTCCAACGGCTTTAGGTCGTATAGCAGGTACTGAGATTAAATTCATGTCTAAATGAAACACGGTTCTTGTCGGTTTACAGAAAGCAAGCAGCAAACAAATTTTTAAAATAACCGATATACCTACTGGATAATTTTTAGGTTAGGTTAGGTTAGGTTAGGTTAAGTTTTCATTCATGAATTAGGATTTTGCCAAAATCGGTTATGAAAACAGAGATGACCGTATAGTATACAGTCATTTCTTTCCGATAAGAAAGCTCATGGCGAACTGTGCTACGGTAAAATGTAATACGTACCCAAAAAATGTTGACAGGTGTTTACGATTATCCCATATTCTTCCACACTCGAGATTGGTTGTCTATTAGGTACTGCACACCCGTTAGGTATTTCAGTTCCCATTAATTCTGTGTTCCCTGGGATGTAGACTGCGGAAAGTTTAACGTGATGCGTGGCTGTTTCGAGAACTACAATACTGACAATCCTTTCATAATATATCGCAGTGCCACGACGGCGGCCATATCACTTCAACTTATAGGTGCTTATTTTTATAAATGTGAACTCTAACGAGCAAAGTAGTATGTTATACCTAAATTTGCTAATAGGTAATACCTTTGAGCATGGCCCCCACATCCTGAAGCGGGCCCCCCGACTAAGATGTTTGGCGGGCCCCCTACCTATCGCTAAGTACAAAGGCAGTGTGACGCGCTGCAGTAGCGTTTTCCAAATGGTGTAGGTACGTGGTAAAATTAAGATGTATTTTTTAGCGATTTTCAACAACATTAACAACATTTTCATTAGCTCGTGTTCTTATTTGTCTGGTGATTGTCCGGTACAAATCTTGCAATCGATAGGAAACTAACTTCCCGACTAGCTAGACATTTGAAACTTTTAGAATATATCATAGCAAGATGCCAATTCATTTATTTAATACTTTTAGCCATCTTTAAGTAGAATTGAATTCATTTTCAGTTAATTCTGTTTTGTATGAAAAGTTATTTCGACACCATTATTGGTTGCTAGGGGTCTGGGGTCCTAGCAACTAAATTATTAATATATACGCGCATTACTATGGAATTCAACAAGTTATTTCGGAAGAAATCCGTAATCCAATCCACTATTATTGGTTTCTAAGTAGGTGGTCCTAGCAACTAAATTATTAATATATACGTGCGTTACTATGGAAATCAAAATGACATTTCAGTATTCTATATTAATTTGTTTGTTTTTTATTTACATCATATCAAGTACAAGTTCGAGCATATTGAGCATAATAATTCAACAGAAAATTTAACAACATATATAAAAAGTGCTTTTTATCTTGTAATTATTTAATATGTACATCCATTAAAATACAGTTAAAAATTGCATTCTACAACCAAATATTTTTAATTATTAATATTAACGTAGTAAAATAGTATTTTTTACTATTAGAGAAGATTTGTGATCTATGTTTATCTCACTTATCTGGTCGACTCGTCACGCCGGGCCCTTCCTGAGCCCGAGCCCCCAGGCTAGAGCCCTGTCAGCCCCCCCTTGTGGGGGCCATGTTTTTGATTACAGATATAGGTAAATCTTTCTACAGAGGTACCATAGGCGACTCGCGAGTGTATTAGAATTGTTTTCTGCTATGCTTGTTTCTAGCAAACAATACCACTACAACTGCATGGTGCTTTTACTGTGTCCATGGTGCCACTGTATACTGATTTACCCACAGAACAGATAATAAATAGAATACCGATAGGGCATAGTCAATACGCCGCATCTTGATGCAGGGTTTTGAATGTGTGAGTGTCCTACGAAAATGAAGCACGCATTACGCACGTGCAATATTGTGTGTAATACACCAACATTAAATGAGCGTAAATGCATAAACCGAGAGCAGTTTTTAGTATTCGACGTAAAACGTATTCTTAACACGTGTGTAAGTTTAACCCGGATTCTTCCTTACTCGAGTCGGTTACCTGCTTCGCCTTACCCGTTATGTATTTCAGTTCCCATTATTTCTGAGTTCCCTAGATTTACCTATACACGATAGGTACACTCATATGGTTACGTCAGTTACCTACCTGCCTACCTGCGAGTACGTAGGTACCTCTGTAGTCTGTACCCACATCCACCTACCGTTTTTAACATGGCGTCCCACAGCAATGATTCTTCACTTTTATTCGCTTTGTCCGAGAGACGCAGCCCAGCGACTCTTCTCGTGTTGGTTGGCGTGTGTTTTTTGTGTTATTTTTAGGCGGGAAAAAATGAAACAAAAATGGAGTAGCCGAGAGAGGAGCAGGGCCCATTGTAGACGAGTCATGGCCGCCACGTGGTGACTTAACAGTTTTCATCCGAAGATCCTTTTTTATATGTATGTACGTCACACACTGGATTAGGTACCTATATTATAGATACAGATTGGATCTAGTTTAATAGACCCTAAACAATACAAAACCAACTAGCTTTTTCGTATACTTATGTTTTTTTTTCCAATAGATAGTTATTACTATTACAATATTACAAGCGTTTTTATCGCCAGATCTGTAATTTTTCAAAATATATTTTGAATGCAAATAACGTGTTCGCAATTTGGCGTTAAATCTAACTGTTTTGAACTTATAATTTCTTATAAAAGTGGTATTTTTTAAATATTTATTTTCGTATTCAAAGGAGTAATGCCTTGGTATTTCCCAATTATAATAATGTGAAGTGTGTTACTTTCTGGGTTTGTTTTTAATAACGTAAGATTTTAGAGTGTGGAGAAAATAAATATGGAATCGACTTAAACGCCTGTTAAAGAATATTATGTACTTATGTTATTTTCATTATTCATCATAATATTATGTAAGTAGGTATGTATTAAAGTTAACCAAAATCACTGACTTCATCTATCTATCTATGGCAACAGGTGTTCACAATTATTCTATCTTATTAATACGTTATGTGGTTGTGGCCTAATAAACATTAGGTACCTATTTTTAGCAAAAAATATATGATTTCGGTGTTTGGTCACTCAACACCGTCCACAACGCGTTGTCTTTTGTTTTGCTCGGTGAGTATTTTTTATAATTAAATGTAACTATTGTAATTTATCTGTAGTAGATGACAAACAAGATAATATAATATGTCCGTATTTCTAAATTGTCCAGGAGAGTAATTTTAAACCTATCAGACCTAGACATAGGTACGTACTTACCATATTTTGAACGTGTCTGAAAACTTGTAGGTACGTATGCAGTTCGCCGTATCTCACAGTTTACCGTGAAATGTTGTATCGGAAATATTATGGTCGTATATTAAAGACTGTCCAACCTCTTTGGGTCGTATGGTCATCATCATCTAATCATTTAAGCTGCTTCCACTTCTCTCGGTCCTGTGCATTGCGTTGCCACGTACTTCCGCAGAACTTTATCATTTCATCAATCCAGCGGCCTCTAAGTCTACCTTGCGGACGTTTTGTACTTCTTGGATACCACTGGATGACTAGATTTATCCAACGATTGTCTCTTCTTCGAGCTATGTGTCCAGCCCATAAGGCTTTTAATAAACTCTGTTACACCGGGTCGTATAGTACTGGCATATAATTCATAAGTATCTATATAAAACACGGTTCTTGTCAGTTTACACTTTACAGGAAGCCAGCAGCAAACAAATTTTGAAAATAGCCGATATACTGGATTATTTGTTAGGTTAGGTTAGGTTTTCATTCTTCAATTCATGAATTTTGCCAAAATCAGTTATGAAAATTTAATGAATATTCATAATCTAATAAAATTGGAGACCATAATATAGTATACGGTCATCTCTTTCCGATAAGAAAGCTCACGACGAACTGTGTCACGGTGAAATCTTTTACGTACAATTTACATGTAACCCATATTTTGGTATCTTGTAGATTGTAGAATGTAGATGACTCAATTTGCCAAAAACAAACGGACATAATATCATGTTTTGCCACCTTACTACAGGTATAATGTTTCAATTGGATACGTATTTTATTTGATCAGTGCCCACGTAGAAGTCGTCAATATTTATAGCACATTCGGTACAGGACACAAGAAAAGGCAATATTACATGCATAAACAAATCCTTGTGTCGGCGGCCTCCGAGACGCTTCGAGTCAATACAAAATACCCTAATACCCGATGAAAGCCTATCATTTTTTTTCGACCGTCCAAAGAAACGAGTACTTACCTACTTATGTACCTAGTCGCTGACTCGTTGAGAGGCGCACCATGCTGGGTCGGGCTGCCTTTTTGGAGACAGGTGGCGTCAAGCGAATTTGATTAATTTATACCTGTCCACTATTAGAAGTAAGGCGCTGAGATCTCATCTGGTAATTTGTGTGAAAACACTTGTACAAGTTAGTTACTTGAGTGGGTCCAACCAACCAACTGAGGCCAATAATTAACTTGCATTTGCAAAATTTGCAGCGTCTTACTGCTTACTTCACATAATTTTTGATGTTCGTATGTTTAGCTTCGTTTTTTGTTATATTTAGTAAATTCCTTTCTTTTTTTTACTTTTATTTCTTTGTGCCCTTTCTCTCCCTGCAATTTACATAAGAGTAAAATCAGTCAAAGCTCACTTGAGAGCGTGGCGACCCCAGTCTCGGATAACTGCTCATGGGAGATTTTTTTTTAATATTAATAACCATGCCCTTGCTTTTTCGTACAAGGTAATTGGGTGGGTTAGTTGCATTGATGTGGGGCTAATTAGGTGCCTCCATTTATATCTTTAATTTTCTTTATGGCCAGGATTAAATATTTTGTGTAGTGTTCTTGTGTTGTTCTATTGCTTAGTACTTCGTGAGGCTTTTGGAAGTCAATTTCATGATTATGCTGTCTACATCGAGTCCTGAGAGTCCATCGCTCCCTTTCTAGTATAGGGCAGTCGTTGATGACATGCCACATAGTTTGAGATGTGTTGCCGTCATATGGACAACACTCATCATCTTTCAATTTAAATCTTTTTAGATAAGCTCGCACCGCTCCATGGCCTGTCAGTATCTGTGTGAGTTCGTGTGATATTTTTAAGTTCCTAGCAAGAGTGATGGCGCAGTTTATGTTTGGAATAAATTTCTGCGTTATTGATCCTGTAGCGGATGTTGTGTATCTGTGGTTCCATAGCTCTATTGTGTAAACAACTATACAAATCCTTCACATCAAACCTAGTGCCTCGTGATACGTTCGATTAAGACCGAGTGTGGTGAGGGGCTGGTTTGGTTTGGAGGGCGTGTTTGTGTTGTACAAAATACTTTTCAGCCACTTGTGAATCAACTCGATGCTTACGGTAAATTTTAAAACGGTAAAAAAATAAGTAGGTATGACTGAAAAAGTGTAAAAATTTTTGTAGTAATTTTTCAGTATTTTTCTAGTTTGATCGCCCATAGCATACCTAAACTATTATGGTTTTGTTTAAGCAGGGTTTAATTAAATTTTAAAAACTAACCAGAACCTACGGTCTGCAAATTATATTCTTAGTTCAATGAAGACAAATAAGTATGACTGACAAAGTTCAGTGTGCACTACTTATGTCCGTGTCCGGAAACTTGTACGTATGCAGTTAGCCGTATCACACTTCATCGTAAAATGTTGTATCAGAAATATAATATGGCCGTATATTAAAGACCGTCCTACCTCTCTGGGTCGTATAGTACTGAGATAAAATTAACGTCTAAATAAAACACGGTTCTTGTCGGTTTACACTTTACAGGAAGCCAGCGGCAAATTTATTTTGAAAATAGCCGATATACTGGATTATTTGTTAGGTTGTCTTATGTTAGGTTTTCATTTTTCATTTCATTTCATGGCGAACTGTGTCACGGTGAAATGTTTTACGTACAATTTACTCGTGAAGCACCTCGTTTCAAAAGCCCCTAAAACGATTTTAGGTAGTTCTGAGAAAAATGAAAAAAACTCATATCTACTAAATCTGTTCTATTTATTTTTTAATTCGTTACAATCTAAAGAGTATTTTGGTTTTCAATTTTATGGGTATTTGAAAAGCACACCCAATCATTTTAGCGGGTTTTGAAATGTACCCTAATTTTTGATCATACGTACCTATTGATTGTTTTTGGCGTTTTTTAAAGTTTAATTTTTGGCCATCATACCTATAGGTAACAAAAATATCCACCTAAATACATATTATCTAACTTAAAAAATTTCAAAAACTGTTTTAGGGGGAATTGAAACTAAGCGCTTCATGTAACTATTTATGTCGAATACAGCCTACCTCACCTCTCGCCACTTGCAGATATTTCGCACCGTGAGTGTAAAACCAAGGCATCTGCAATATTTTTTAACTCGTAAACTTGATAATGTAGAAGTGAAGTAACTGAAAGAACATGCAATATAATGTAGATATAAACTAAATATTATGTTTTTTTTAGAAACTCTATTTGTCCTAACAAAACGATGACTTCAAACCCTAATATATCCAAAATATGTTCTTTGCACTTGCCTTGGTTTTACACTCACGGTGCGATTTATTAGGAACGTCTGCCGCGCGTGAATGTCACGCGATTTTTTTTTTTTATAATTATTCTTGAATAAAATTAACTCGTAAAAGAGTGCCTAAATGAAGTTTAGCGCACCTTTTCACAGGTCCGCTTCGAGCGTATTCTTGGCCCACGAGTCCGAAAAGTGCGCAGTCATCCTCTCCGTTGTTGAAGAGATAAAATCAAAGGACGCGTCCGTGAAGAAGACGGTGGCCATTTTTTAGACATGCGCACAACGCCGCTGCTTCACAAATAATAATAACTATAATAATAAGTGGGTGCCGATGGGCCAATCAAAACACTGCTATCCGAAGCGTTTGTCTATTTTTTTTATCATTTCGAATTTGTTATTGTTGCACGAAAACTTGTTTTGTGTCTTTAATGTAAGCAAATATGTCGACGAAATCTTGATAGGAGATTGGTAGGAATAGATGTTGCATTGTTGGTGAAAATTGAAAAATAATTTGTTATGGGAGGAACAGCTTCGACCAGTCTGTACCTCAGGCACTTGTCTGTGATCTTCAGGACTGGATTTACCTCAGGGCCAAAGACTCTGATGGGTCATCGACAAAAGATCACGACTATACCTACAGTCACTTATAGCGTCTCTACACGTGCATGGATTTACTGGCAGCAATTGCGGATATTTTAAACTATCGTGACAATCGCAGTTATTGCTACTTATAGGCTCCAAAATTACATACATAGATTATATACAACGTTTAAGGAATGTCCAGGATCATGCTTTGAAAATGCAATAAAAGCTCCATTTTGACCTATGCTAAGCATGTCTCCCCTTAAAAGAACGTAAATACACATTTAAATCTGCATAGGAACTTCTTCAAAAATGATAAAATGTGACTTCCGCACTTTCAGCTCTAAGGTACAGATTAATGTTTCCACGTAAAAGTACTGACTGTCTCTCCAATCTCATTCTTCAAGAGTAAGCGAGACGCGACGTTGTCATTTTATGGTACTATTTGATAGGTTGTAAAAATCGGTTTACCACAAAATGAGTCTTTCCGCGGTGAACTTCGTTTTTTTTCCGGCAGGTTCACCACTATCGTTCTACTGCGGATCGAAAAAATCTCAACTATCGAATGAAAATTAAGAAGCTTCTGAACTCTTTTGATTCGTGCATGCAATTGCAGGGTAATACATGTTTACATGTAGGTACATTTTATTGTTATGGCCGCGATAATACTTATTGATTGTCAACAGTAAATCCATGCATGTGTAAACGGGGTATTACATTTCATCACTTGTTTCAATCCTGTGGAGGTTGTACCTACCTATTAACAGATTTTTATTTTTACGTGAAATATATGTGAACCACTTGTTCAATATATTAGATCTATTATAATTATACCTACTCCAGCTAGGTCAAATCTCGGTTAGAAAAAAACCTTCTCGTTCACCTTAAAATGGCATAGGTATATAGGTATACTTTTTAAAGCTGAGAAATTTTCGCTCATAAATACCAAGTCGTAATGGCCGATCGGTCCAATTACAGACCAGACCGGCTGGAAAAGCGCTTTCCTTTCAATCAAACTCCTAGAGGATGTGATTGGCGACGTACAATTCTCCACATAAGCAAATCGGAGATTCTATTATGCCAAGCTGACAGACCTTCGTCGCTTTATGACAATCGTTCACCCAGATCTACTGAACTCCAGAAACTGATGAAATTATTTATAAAAGGTAGATAACTTGATTTATGGAAGAAACTCTTGGACCTAATATTTTACACTAGGTACAACATGCCACGAGGTCCAATGACAGTAGTGTGCATATCATTAATATAAGTGAAACAATCTGAAACTTAAAGGCTTTGCGAAAATCTCAAATATATATTGTGACCTCATAGGAATCGAATCCGGAGCTCCCGGATGAAAGGCCAGCGTCTAACGCAAATCACGCAACGCAAGATTATGTTGTTACTTATCGGGTATTATGTTTGTAAGTATATCAAGGATAATGGTTTCTGATTTAAAAACAATTAATAGATTCGTTGATATTTAATTAATACTTGTTACGGGCCTGACGTAGTGTTCACTCATTGATCGACAGTAAAGGCATTCGCGTCTCGAAAGTGATAAAATGCAAGAGGTTAATAACGTAATGAAGAAGTTATAAAATGTTTTATTGCCGCCATTTTAAGCGACGCCATTTGCAATGCGCAGGCGCCATTTTGCGCGCATGTCGGGGGTCAGACTTTCTTTAATGGGATTCCTTTATTTACTGGGACATTTGGTAGATACCTACCTATCTACATACTAAAGTGCATGGGTAAGAGAGCAACGGAAATTAAATACTTTACATTTTTAGTAGCATTTTAGTCGAGAGTGTAGAGAAGACTTACCAAAAAGGTTATTAAGAATAACCAACAATAATTCTTGTGAAAATCACTAACCAAAGCCACAAGAATCAGATTGTAGAGCGACCTGTATACGATTGGTTCTTCTTTCAACCATGTCCGATCCTAATAGGTACACATGGGCCTCCACAGAGTGGAGGTTTGTATTAACAGATTTTATTTTTACGAGAAATGGATGTCAGCCACTTGCTCAAACTATTAGGTCCATACTCTGACTCATACACAAATTGAAAAACAATATGTGTAGGTACTTGCCAGACCCAGGATTCGAACCTGGGACCCTCGACTCTATAGGCCGGCGTTTAAGCCACGCGGCCATCGTGGGTATACGATTGGTTAGGTTAGGTTAAATTATATTAAAATTAAAATATATAGATAAGTACCTACCTACATTGTAATATACAAAAAAGAATTGTTGTTAAAATAAATATAGACTATGTATACTAATTAGAGAATATATATATTATAAAGTTAGAATAAATCTCCCATGATACCAATGAGCTAATTTTTAATGTATTTTTCAGTAGAATTATATGTAAGTGATAGCGGATTTGGATAACTAACTATACTTATATGAGAAACATGTCCTTCTCCATTATTCATTGATTATATCGGATTTACCTAATTGAAATTAAAAACCAAGTTTAATTTTCACTTTCTTATTGCGACTTACCTGTCACGCGAGATCCGAATGGGCCCAATAGGTCCAATCGGTCCATTCGCCATAAGATCGGGCCTACTTGCAGTACATTGCGGGAGAATGTAGCCATTCTGCGGTAGCTTGCGGTAAGACATCAAGTTGACAAAGTCAGGAGTGCGTATATGGGCCGACTCTAAGAGTCAATCTACAGTGGTCACAGAAACATCAAAAAAAATAACTAAAAAACAAACAGATGTAACCGAAAATATTCTGGCATTAGCCATATGCCCTGAAATTGCCCTTGTTTAGATTATTTTTGTCAGAAGTTTAAAACAAGCCGCGCCGGGACTCGATCCTGAATGTCCCGCGTCTAATCGATTTGATTCGCTCGCTCAGTGACTCCCTACTGCCTTACTTTTCGATGATTTTTTTTGTTTTTGTTTTTTTTTTGTGGCAACACCTTTTGTTGTTTATGGTACTACCATCTACCTATTAAATGCGATTGCCGTGTATGGACATAATGATCATCATTTCTAGAATAGATTCATTAGTGACTCTTCAACTCTTCGAATGTCTTTGCGTTATCATTCAGCAGTGACGTCCCTAGACAAAATGCCGCCCCTGGGCAGCGCCATAACGCCGCCCCTTTTTTTATACTTACAATATTTTTTATTATCCGTGTTCGTGTCGTTTCTGGTCACCATGAACGTCGAAGGGCTACGGAAGTAAACTAGACATCGCGAACCCGAAAAAAACAGTACAGTCCTGTTAAACCTTTTATGTTAATTAATGCATTTTGTTTCCAACCAGTGAGCTGATTTTTTTAAAGGAAAGATATTGTCGTTATTAAGTAGGTCCTCAGTTTAGGTAGCTATTTCTCTATATATATCAAATGATTCTCCTCGATTTGCCGCCCTTCGAGTAACTGCCGCCCCCAAGCGACGCTCAATCTGCCTATCCCCACGGGACTTCACTGTCATTCAGCCATTCGTTGTCATACACGCATATCGTTTATAACAGTGTTTTTACGAGATCTTTTCTTTAATAAAACCCGTGTCCGGAAACTTCTACGTATGCAGTTTGCCGTCACACACATCACCGTGAAATGCTGTATCGGAAATATATGGCCGTATATTAAAGACCGTCCAACCTATTTAGGTCGTATAGTTAGTACTGACATAAAATTGTCTAAATAAAACACGGTTCTTGTCGGTTTACACTTTCCAGAAAGTCAGCAGCAAACAAATTTTGAAAATAGCCGATATACTACTGGATTATTTGTTAGGTAAGATTACGTTTTCATTCTTGAATTCAAGAATTTTGCCAAAATCAGGTATGAAAATTGAATTAATATTACAAATCTAATAAAATTGGAGGCCGCATAGTATAAAGTCGTCTCTTTCCGATAAGAAAACTCACGGCGAACTGTGCCACGGTGAAAGGTTTTACGTAAAATTTACATGTAACCATAAAACCATGCCCAAAACATAATATAGATTGACTTAAGAAGGTGGTAAGTTGTACCATGCCATTGGCACGGTCTCATAACAGTTCGTCTCTTTTGAAAAAAATAAATAGTGGGTAGGATAGTGACTTCAGCATCGTCGATTCTTGAAATCCATCTTGGCTGACTTTTTTGGGTACAAGTCGGTTTACCAGGACAAGAACCATTTTGTGTAGTGTTTCCGTATAGAAACACTCTATCTGTTTATTCAAGACATCTGCGAATAAAACATTAGTAGGCCATCCATGGACTGAAACCGTATGCGGTTTCGAACCGTGTGCAATACTAAGCTTGTCTTTTCTGGTCATGGAAATATATTTCCACAAAGTATATTATAAGCATCTGATCGTATCCGTTTATACCATACACTTAGGTACACTTAAAAATTTAGTGAAAATATATTTTCATGAACGAAAATCATAAGTTTAGTATGGCACACGGATCTAAACCGCATACGGTTTCAGTCCATGGATGGCCTCTAGTGGGTCTATTCTATACTTATCGAACACTAAATTGATAAATAGTATCAAACTTAGGGTAGGTTTGTATCAAAATATTAGCACTTATTGTAACAATTACACGAAGCCGGTTTTTATTGTTGCAATAAGTGCGATATTTTAACAGCAGCAAGATAGGTGCTGTTAAAATATAGCACTTATTGCAACAATAAAAACCGGCTTCGTGTAATTGTTACAATAAGTGCTAATATTTTGATACAAACCTACCCTAAGTGTGATAATATTTTTCACTTTATCACTTTAGCGGTCGATAAGCATAGAATAGACCCATAGGTCTGGTTCCGATATTTGCAATAAGTACCTATTATCGGCATAATATATTGTAGACTAGAGTATCTTATAGATATGTATTCAAAGTACCTAATAAATTTAAATTAATTCTCACTATTCCAAGCAATTTTATTGTAACTTTGTAAGTAGTTAGGGATAAAATTATTAAGATTAAATTATATTTAAGATTAAATTAATTTTTTAATGAGTCTAGACAACGTTAAATAATCGTTTATGGCGAAATGCAGAGACGTGATCACAGAACAGATAATAATTATTTCTGAGTTCCCTGGATGTGATGTTAAATTAATCTTAACTGAGACATTTTAATATCTAATAATAATAATTATTGCTAATAAATGCTAAAAAGTGTCCGATTTCTACGGCGTAAGGTTAAACGTTGTTTACTGTCACTATTCACGACTACAAAAAATTATGCATTTGGCCATTTTAGTATTGAGATTTTCCCATTGATATCTATATAGGTATAACCTCAGTGAAATAATACTAGAGAGAAAGCGCATTGTCTAGCTATCTATATCGACCATGTTTAGGATAGGGGCGTATCCCACACAGATTTTATTTACAGGAGAGGCAAAAAACGTTTTTTGAATGATTTTGGTTCAATATTAAAAAAAAAATAGCCACATACATTGGGTGCATTATGATTGATGATTTGGCTTTGTATCTTTTCGATCTAACAATAATTACAGAAGTTATTACTGAAGAATCATTAAAATTGAGGGTAAATGCTTTTTTCCTTAAAATAAAACTTATTCAAAGCTGAATTAAAACCTGAATTTAGATAATAATTTTGCATTTGCGGCTCACTTCCTTTTTACAGAATGTGTATTTAGTTGTATACATTTTTAATATCTAATAAAAGCACTTTTCGAAAAATCGAGGGTTACGCCCTTTTTCGTAAACACAGTCGAATGAAACCGTTTTTTACATATGACGGACAGTAGAACCTGAAGTTTATTATTACATATTAACTTACCTACCTATTAAACGTTGTCACTTTGCTTATCAGTACGGCTACTACATTGGTAACACAAAACAGTTATTATGGATCCACCAGTATAAGTTGTCCTCTGAGTGATGGCGCCACTGTTAGCATTTGAGATATCATTCAATACTTTTTATACTGTGATGAGCTTTGTTCTAAATTCAAACACCTGATGATTTATGATGGTATATCTATCGGTACATACCATATTATTTTCTACTAAATAACTAAAAACATTAACCAGTAACTTTATATTTCTAACATTGAAGTGAATGGCCCTACCAAACCACACCCGGACTTAATCGGGCGTGCTGGGAATGTCTCAAGAGCAGTTACCCAAGACTGAGTTTGCCACATGCACTCAATCGTGATTTGACTGAACTGACATGACTTTAAGTTAAGAGTGGGAGAGAGGAGCACGTAGAGGCAAAATTAAAAAAATGTTACAAAGGCTAATACAAAACTGCCTAATAATCTAAGTGAAAACATCTTCACATTTCGAACAAAAAACACTAAGTACTTACCTACTTATAGGTATAATACAGTGTCGAAGACTCCATACTAGGCGATTATTTTAAGCCTACCTTCTTAAGAAAAATAATTTTAATTGCATATTGACTTATTTATGTAATCACTTGATTATATATTCTATAAAATAAATTATTTTGCCAACAAGAGATGCCGTATGTGTAGGAATGTATTACACAGATAATTATAAAATATTCTGCAAAGGTTTAAAAAAATATACCACAGCGCGCCATCTGTCTTGACGTAAATAAAAGTCGGATTATGTTTCAAATAATTCTCAATTTTTTTCATATGGACTTTACGTCACGTAGCCCTGCCCAGTCTATCGAATTGTATGAACTAAGGTATGCTCCAATCGCAGAGCCTAAAACTTAATAAAGTAATAATTAGATAATTTAAAAATTTTTTTTTTTATGGTGTTTAATCGAATATTAATAAAATATAGACTGTTATTAAAAATAAAAAGAACTTTTATCTAATGATTTTTAATGTTTTGAAAAAATACGTAGGTACTTACTTAATTTAAACTGATCGCTTAATTTTATGTCGTCAGTGAGTTGTTCCTATTCATTAGTAGTAATATCGTATTATCTTCTTATTTCTCGTAAGTGCAACTGACAAGTGTGTTCTTTTTATCAGATCTCCACAGCCTACCTATTTCCAAAAGTCACCCTTCGCCACTGGTATAATAAATGTATGCAACGCAAATTCAAGTTATGCCATAAGCATTAGTATCAGTCATACATATCATTATTCACCGACTTCATGTCTAACAAAGTTGTTTATTCATATGTCTACTATCTTACTCTAACCTCTAACGTAGCGGCTATCGTGGTGCAGTGCGTAAGGCACTTGCCTTCCATCCGAGAGTTCTGGGTTCGATCCCGGTGAGGACACAATATTTATGTGTTTTTCTCAAAGTTTGGGTGTGTGTGATTGTCCAAAAATTATTGGTATACCTGGTACGAAAAAGCAAGGACATGGTTATTAGTAATTCTAAAAAAAAACCTCTAGTATTGTCTGTAGGTAGGTATATTTCGGAGATTATACGCGTGCCGAATGCTTTTTCACTCGCACTTATGGTTACATTTTATTCAAGCCTTGATATTATGGAGATAGTTACATTTACTCGTAAAAGGGTAATTCTAAATTATAAAACATAAATTTATGGTTTTGCACCCGCACCTATTTAGTAAGTCAAAAATTTCACTCAATTTCTATTTACGGACGATCAAAAATTCCAACCCCGTCTGTACAAGATCAAAAAAAAAAAACAGCCACCAACCCTCCGCTTGCCGGCAAAGTGTATTTTACAAAAATAACATTTCCTCCCCCATGCGATACGGAGGGCTCGATCGGGGGTCGCCGTGAGCCCCCGCCGAGCGTAGATCCTGTTGTGGAGTGTTTGTCAAACACACTCGCGCACCCGCCGACAGAGTGTTTGTGCAGCGGATTAAACTATTATTCCGGCATCGGGCGATGGGGGTTAGGAAATTGTGAATTGTGACCCGCGAGGTGGAACCAGGAGATGATATTTTTTGACGCGTAGCGAACCGTTTGATAAATATTAAGAATGTGGTGTCTATGCTTAAATCGACCGGAGTTCAGATCGATTAAAACGCGGTAACTTTTAGTAAGCTATTGTCACTAATTTGCAAAGTTTTAGGATGTTTCGTTTCTAATGAAAACATAAAATAATTCGTAGATATCTACTACCATGTGTTGAACATTGTCTATTTTACCACGATTTTATTAGCTCGTATTCTTGTTTGTCCGGTACAGATTTTTTCTTGTGTGTCCAGTATAATTTTTTTCTTGTTTGTCCAAGATTTGTATTGGACGATTGAAGATTTTTAACTAACTTCCCGACTAGCTAGACATTTGAAACTTTTAGAATATCTATATCAGAACACGACGACAATGCATTCTTTTAATACTTTTAGCCATTTTTAAGCAGAATTGAATTCATTTTCAGTTAATTCTGTTTTGTATGAAAAGTTATTATTGTCGGTTGCTAAGGGGGTCCTAGCAACTAAATTATTAATATATACGTGCGTTACTATATAGAAATCAATATGAAATGTCAAAATGACATTTTAGTATTCTCTATTTATTCAGTATTTCTATCAAGTACAATAAAAAGTTATTATTAATACATAGAATTTTCAAGTACCTATATAATATGATTCAACAGAAAATTTAAAAACGTGGTATATAAAAGGTTCTTTTGATCTTGTAATTATTTTGAATTGACTGAAATGTCCTGTCAAATTGTTTCGTAGGTAATAAGTATTCACCTGTTCTGTATAGAAATTAGTAAACGATCCACATGGGCTTTAGCAATTAGAAAAGCGAATAGCAAAATAAAAAAAAATATATTTCCATTAACAGAAATCATAAGTTTAGCATGGCACACGGTTCTAAACCGCACACGGTTTGAGTCTATGGATAGCCTCTATGTGTTTGGAATTTTCTGACTATGCGAGCGAAGATATCTGAAAGTACAAAGTAGGTACTCTCTTCATCATCTTAGGAACAAGCTGATGATTATTTTTAACCATATATACTCGTATGTTTAGGTGAAATATGTTTTATTTTTGCAAAATATTTGAAGAAACATTACAGGGGCGTACGCGTCGTAAGCAAACGGAGGGGATGTCCCCTTTTAAAAATTATTATTCCTTACAAGAATCGTCATTGTTGTTCATGTAATAGGAAATTGATTGTAGTGGGCACTCGATGAAATACTTCAACAATGCGTATGGAGTTTATGTTTCTGACATTCATATTGTGTACATAAATTGCAGGGGCATGGGAATCCAATTTTATTTATTATATTAAGTTGGCATTACCGAACAATATTAACAGACATCATGGCCCCCATATTCTGAAGTGGGCTCCTAGGCCAGGATCTTTGGCAAGCCCCCCTATCTATCGCTAAGGATAGAGTATCCGTTTTATAACTTTGCACTTTTTTGGACTGTTTGCTATACTGATATGCTTCTTTGACTGATTACCTCGCATACAATTAGATCAAATGATATCTCCACATCCTGAAGCGGGCCCCAAGGCTTGGATCTTTGTCGGGCCCCCCTACCTATCGCAAAGGTTAAAGGCAATGTGACGCTTTATAGTAGCGTTTTCCGAATGTCGTTCACGGTGAAATTAAGGGTGTTTAGCGTTTTTTAATACTTACATCCACTTGAATTATGGAGTTATCAAGTAATGACACAATTAAAAATTACATCACACAATCACATATTTTAAAATATAACCATTATGAAAGGAAAATAGCGCCGCAGGCGACTTTTTTTACTATTAGAGCAAATTTGTCGTGTGCGTTTATCTCACTTATTTGGTTGACTCGCCACGCCGGGCCCCCAGGCTAGAGCCCTGTCAGTCCCCCCTTGTGGGGGCCGTGTACCTAATACATGTAAAAAATATTTTTAGAATATATTACCTACATCATTTTAATCCTAGAGCCGGAGTGCAAAGTCATGATGCATGTACTCTAAGGGTAGTGAGATGCTCTACAGCAGCGTTTCCCAAATGGTATTCCACGGAGCCCCAGGGCTCAACGGGGTAAAATTAAGGGTATTCCGTGTAGATTTTTTGTATTTTTAAATTATCAACAATTTATATTGAGTAGGTACCTACCTAGTCGGCAGGGTAGTGGTAGCCAATAATATACCTCGCCATATTGGATAAACATCTATTTTTATTGGTGAGTTAACACACTAAAAATAATTATAAAATAAAATTCTATGAGTACGTGAATAAATTATACCTATCAATTATCATTTATGTTGGAAGGATCACATATTAAGGTTAAAATGTAATTTTCTTTGACTTTTTTAGCCCTGTCAGTCTTCCCTTGTGAGTTTAACAAAATCTATCTGGTGCCACTGACTTCCACTTTTATCCCGACTACTATTTACTTATAACTTTTTAACTTTTCATTGCTTCAACCACGAAATGACACAACTTTCCAGGTACATTCCCCATACCCAGATATTCCTCAGTAATAAACACCTGGCCTATATGTATAAATAAGGGTATTCGCCCACGAGTTATTGTGAGCTGCCGCATCGTAGTTATCGAATACGCATTCAT
The DNA here is from genome assembly GCF_057557595.1 of Rhyacophila brunnea. Taxonomy (NCBI): domain Eukaryota; kingdom Metazoa; phylum Arthropoda; class Insecta; order Trichoptera; family Rhyacophilidae; genus Rhyacophila; species Rhyacophila brunnea. The sequence continues at coordinate 10,633,703 of NW_028232893.1, read as the reverse complement.
AATAATCATTAGGTATTACGATAATAAATAATCCATAGAAAACCAGACCATATTTAGGGAATGTTGAATATATTATCTTCTTCTTCTTCCACGGCGCTACATCCCGGGGTGGGATTTGACCTCCTTCACAACCGCTCTCCACTCACTCCGGTCTCTCGCCACACTTCTCCAGTTACCAGGTCCTACTATATGAAGTCAGTCCACTTCTACGGCGTCAGCCCATCTCCTTCTTGGACGGCCTCTGGGTCTCTTCCGTTGGGGTAGCCACTTTGTCATGATCCTCGGCGCTCTAACTTCAGGCATTCTCTCCACATGTCCCGCCCATCGTAGTCTTTGGGACTCACAGTATCTTATGATTGTTTGCTGTTCAATCAGCTCTTCCAACTCGTGGTTCATTTTTATTCTGTAGTTCCCATTTTCCAACGTGGGTCCAAAGATTTTTCGGAGTATTTTGAAGACAGTTAATTTATTTTCCTCGTTTTGAGTTAAGCACCAAGTCTCACAGCCGTAAGTGACCACTGGCCTTATAATTGTTTTATATATTAGAAGTTTACTTCTTCGGCCTAGAATTTTCGACCTCACCAGTCGCTTGCAGGCATGCCAGCATTTATTCCCGGAGATAAGGCGGATTTTTATCTCCTCTGCTGTCTTATTTTGGGTATTTAGGCTGGATCCGAGATACGTGAACTTGTCCACCCCTTCATATGCATGCTGTCCTATGTCTATATTCTGCAGCGGTACCTGATCGCGTGTGCTGACCATACTTAGTTTTTGACTGGTTTATTTGCAGCCCAGCGTTTTCTGCTTTTATTTTCATAGTGCCACCATGGCCGATCATCCTCTGTTTGGATCTGCTTGTTATCTAGTTATATTAATTAATAATAATATATTATCTAATTGTGTAAAATTAATTAATATCACATATTGTGTAACTTTGAAGTCGATTTATTCAACTTGGTCACCGGTGCGTTTGGACTGGCTTAATTTTATTGTCGGCTCCTCAATAAAATGACGAGTGTTAGTGTCATGTAGATATTGTTAATTATATTAATGTTATGTTGTATTCGTAAAACTTTCTAATTGAAGTCGTTTTCTCCAGCAGATTCTGTGATCGGTTCCGACGAAGAGGACGACGATGATGACGAGGCAGGGGGCCCCAAAGGCCCGTCGTCTCTAAGTCCCGGCGCCCTGCCCCATCCATCAGACCTTGCAATGAACAGCGACTCGAAGACGGGGCAGGATGATTCAGAAGACCAGGTAAGAAATCGCATTGTCAACTTAACCAAAAATGGATTGTAATTAAAGGTTTCGCTAATCAATGATCGTTTTCCATCAAGCAGATGAGGTGAACACTTCGTCAGAATTCACTAAAATATGTGTTTAGTGTTACAAAATCTGCTAACTTAAATACCTACGCATAACATTTACCAAATGGTTTAGGTATACCTATAGCATATTATGCAAAATTACATATACTTACCTAAATTATTGTACCTACGTATTAAATTATACATTATCACGGTTCATGGTGAGTTGTTGTGTCGGAAAGATGTGACCGTGCATTAATAGTATTATCATAGGTATATCTGATAAGTACGAATTGATACCTGCTTACTAGGACCTACTTGCTAATCTACTTTTGAATCAATCAGAATTTTATATAAATATAGGCAGGGATATGAATATGCTTGTATTTATTTGCCTACAATTTTCCGAACACTGAATCAAGGCGTTCAAACCTATCAGTGCCTCGGGCTTCTACGTACCTAACATTGCAACTGTTCTATCATTCTAATTTCATTACATACGAATGAAATCATAAATCAATTCACAACTTTCGTGGTAAAAGTGGGTACTGATTATGTTTGCTAATTCTTGTATTTAAATTATTTTGGCGAGCAAAGGTAAATGGTTATTAATCGTTTAGTATCGATTCACTAATTGTAAAGGTAGATATGGGTTCCATTAAGTGAAAATAGTGAAGAAAAATCTTAAATTAATCAAAGCCTCATACTAAGTTATTTTTAAATTCTCATACGATTCATTATTTTGGTACGTAGGTACCTACCTAACGTGCGAGGCCGACTGTATATTACCTATATACTCCCCTTCTAAGGAAGAAGGCAGTAACTCGCAAAATTTGTGAAATTGAGTTATAAATGCCATCCGTTAGGGAATTTTGAAAGCTATATATTGTGTTCACTTTAAAATCAGTATTATCACTAATGACTAAAATACCGTTAAAATCCTTAGTGAAAAAATAGACATCTTCTAAAATAATATATTTTTTTTAGCAAAAAGCCAGTAATTGCACCTATTCATTGCAGTTACCTACTGCTTGTTTATTATTACTTTGTTTGTATTTTAACATCCTACTAATAAAAATTACCACCGTTTTTTGTTAATTCACAGTAAGTACTAAAGTTTGAGAAAAAACACATTATGTCATTTATCTCAAAAGTGTATGAGAGTCAGTTACTGCCTTCTTCCTTAGAAGGGCAGTATAGACCGTGGCACTAAATTGAGAATTACTGATAGATTTTAAGTTAATTATAAGTTAATTAATTAATGAATGATAGCTATTGATTATCTTGGAGTGCAATGCGGTACACCTATTCGCAATTAATGAAGAATTTCAATTGATTATTTTGTTAATAAGTATCATGTATTTCAATATGCAACAATCATCGTTCAAACAGTTTACCATATTACATTCGAAGTAGAGCAATAACTACCACTACGATTAAACTTTATAGTTTCGTGTCACGGCCTGACTGTAGTGGGCCTTGAGTGAGTATAGGTATAACATGGGGGCAAGGTAGATTTATAAATACTTTGTCGTAAATGTTAGTTGTACTTCATTTTTATATTTGACTGAAATTTTATAGGGATCCCTCGACGGTGACCCAGAAACCCGTGACTCGCAGGCCGAGAACAAGAGCCCTGATGATGGAAACGGAGGGTCGAAGAGACGAGGCCCTCGCACAACCATCAAAGCGAAACAGCTGGAGATCCTCAAGACCGCCTTCTCGCAGACGCCCAAACCAACCAGACACATACGAGAACAGCTGGCGAAGGAAACTGGCCTGCCGATGAGAGTAATACAGGTAAGATTTTATTGATTTTCCAAGTGTAGGTAATTAATAACTTAGGTACTGACAAAAAACTACAAAATTTAATATAAGTTTTATGGGATTTTTTCCTATTCTAATTACCTGGCAAATTGGAAAGTGGACAAATCTATATTTTTGTTAATTTATTTTAATTTTTACGAAATCTACCTAGTATCTACCTTTCATTGAACATTTTATTGAAAAAGGCGTACCAACATAAATAAGATGTCACCATAGATGTCAAAGAAAACTCGTGTCCGGAAACGTGTACGTATGCAGTTCGCCGTATCACACTTCACCCTGAAATGTTGTATCGGAAATATAAGGCCGTATTAAAAACCATCCAACCTTTTTGGGTCGTATAGTACCTACCTATTGACATAAAATTCATGTCTAAATAAAAGACGGTTCTTGTCGGTTTATAGTAGTTTACACTTCACAACAAACAATTTTTGAAAACAGCCGATATACTGGATTATTTGTTAGATTAGGTTAGGATTTCATTTTTAAATTCATGAATTTTGCCAAAATCAGCTATAAAAATTGAATTAATGTTCATATTGAATATAATAAAATTGGAGACCGTATAGTATACGGTCATCTCTTTCCAATAAGAAAGCTCATGGAGAACTGTGCCACGGTGAAATGTTTTACGTACAATTTACATGTAACCAAGAAAATCTACTTATATAGAGATTGGGCCAAAACATAGGAAAGCGAAGCAACAAAAAGACTCGTTTTGAAACACATTGTCGGGTGCATATTATAAAAATGGCTCGTATTCAATGACATTATTAATGGACAACGCACTCAATACAGTAGCTAGCAAGTAAATTCATGCATAGCGACATTCGCACATGTATAAGTATACGTCACGCAATTTCCATTATGCGATATCACGCATCGGGAATTTATAGCAATATGACCTTTATTGTAATGGCGTTAGAGCAGTGTTTCTAATGTCAATGTTCATTTGAGCAAACCCGTTCGAACCGAACCATTCGGCAGACCCAACAAAAAGCATCATGAATTTATAGCAATATCACCTTTATTGTAATGGCGTTAGAACAGATTATGCCATTCGGCAGACCCGACAATAAAGTGAGTGTCATTTTTTTCCCACATGATTCGTCCATATTAATGTCATTGCTCGTATCATAAACTGGACTTGCTACATAGATTTTGACAGGAAAACCATAGAAGTCTCCATTTTTTTATGTTATGCAATAGTTATCTTTAGTTATACTGAGGTCCGAGAGTTATTATTATGAGAAAATAATGCCCGTTATGGCTGAACGGTAACGTGCTGGCTTATAAAGTTAAATGTGGTTACCCTTTGGTTGTCAGATTAGTTTTCCATAATACCTATAGTTAGTTACAATTATTAGGTCGGGCAGATTTTTGTCACATTAGCGATGGTGACGTCACCTTCGCGGCGGTGGACTTTGTGGAAATTGAAACTCCTTCTCTGGAAACGTTTGGCGGAAGATTAACTTGTTACGTCACGCCTGCGCGCCTGGGATCAGACCGCATTAAGCGCGTCCGTAGCGGCGGAAGAAGAAGAGAAAAAAAGCACTTCTAATATTTCGTACCCTTGTTTGCATTCGTTGGTTTCGATTGGCGGAAAGCATTTCGGAGGTGATTATCGCGTCGTTACTGAGCAGTGACATTCCCACTTATCGACGTAATACGTAAACAGCTTTGTCTGCTGAATTGACAGATCAATGACATTATTAATGGACAACGCACTCAATACAGTAGCTAGCAAGTAAATTCGCGCATAGCGACATTCGCACATGTATAGGTAGACGTCACGCAATTTCCATTATGCGATATCAGGCATCAGGAATTTATAGCAATGTTTATATAATAATTTATAGTAATGGCGTTAGAACAGTGTTTCTAGTGTCAATGTTCATTTGAACGAACCAGTTCGAATCGAACTATTCGGCAGACCCGACAAAAAGCATCGGGAATTTATATTAATATCACCTTTATTGTAATGGCGTTAGAACAGATTATGCCATTCGGCAGACCCGACGAAAAAGTGAGTGTCATATGTCACTCATATATTTTTATATTTTTTTTGTTTTGTTGTTTGTCATATTGGGCTGTTGATAATATTTATCGATGATATATTTTTAGGCGTATTTTACGTATAGGTATAGGAAAATACAATATTTATATTCATTGCTGAATTCTGTATCGTCAGGGAGTTATTGAAATTTCATCCATTTAGTGTGACGTTGACATTAATTAGTGTGTACCTACCTATTCATCAGTAGTAATATCGTATTATCGTCTTATTTCCCGTGAGTATACCTGACAAGTGTGCTCGTTTTCTTTGATCTGTACAACCTACCTCTTTCCAAAAGTCACCCTTCGCCACTGGTGTGTATATATTATTTTAGTGATATGATTTTTACAAGTTAGTTTCGACTCCGTGGCTCAGATGTTCGTCGGCACCTTTCACACTCGAAAAAAATATTAGGTATGTGGGTGCCTAATTTTTTTTATTTCGTCTCCGCGAAATCCCCAGAACGCGGGATTGGCATAATTATTTATAGTTTTCGGAGGATATGGGGCGTGTCAGTGCGGTTTCACATTCCTGTATCGCAAAGCAAAAACCAGGGATCACGAAAAAAAAAAAACAAAAACATCGACATAGTTGTGGATTATATTTCAACAAAAAGTTATACGAGCATCGTGGAAAGATGATAATGATACGCTAATTAGCTGTTAAATGAAATACTCCCCAATTCTACCATAAAACATCTGTTGCAGTTACGTGACAGTAAAGCAAATTGAATTACTTGTTACATTTAAACGACTGCAATTAAACGGGAATTATATATTATACCTACCTAAAGCGATAGATAACTTTACTGTTTATCATCAACATGACCTATCGACCAACTAAGTACCTACCTACTGCAGAAATATTCAACTTCAAGTATACAGTAGACCAGTGACGTCCCTAGCCAAAATGCCATCACATTTTTTTATACAGTATTTTTCATCATCCGCGAACGTGTTGTTTCTGGTCACCAAGGACGTCAAAGGGCAACGGAAGTAAACTAGACATCGCGAACCCGACAAAAAAAATACAGTCCTGTTAAACCTTTTATGTTCATTAATACATTTTGTTTCCCACCAGTGAGCTGAAATTATAATGGAAAGATATTTCCGTTATTATTAAGTTTAGGTACCTGTTTCTATATTATATAGCAAATGATTCTCCTCGATTTGCCGCCCTTCAAGTAACTGCCGCCCCCAAGCGACGCTCAATCTGCCTACCCCTACGGGACATCACTGCCGTAGACTGGTCCAGTATCAAAATTAGCAGTGTCCAACACACTTTCCCAGCCCTACAACTGACTTAGAATACCATTACCGCCCAGACATTGCCGCCAAACCAAATGCGCCCGTTCCAGTGGTCGTCAATACCGCTCGGACAAATCTGCCTAGACAAAACCGCCCGTATAAAATACAAAAATATATAAATCAAGTGCTTTTTTGGTTTTTCGAATTGGGTAAAAATATAAAATTTACATACCTACTTACAATAATCGGTGTAATTTGAGATTTAGTCCGTTGCAACTTTTAGTAGAGTAATAACTTAAAATCATCAGCTTTTAACACTTATTTAATGGCTTTGTATGGTAGTATTTCTAATATAGAATATTTAAGAAGGTTAGCACACAATATTGTTATTTAGTTTTGAATATTTAATATTTTTTTTCGTATGTTTTCTTTATTTGTGTATCTAAAATATAATATTATGTAAAAATAAAAATTGTCTCTTTTCTAAATTATTTTGGCGCCAATGTTACAATGAAATGAACAGAATTATTGCCCTCCCAATTAATTGTCATTATCAATAGCAGGTTAGTTCTGCACCTAGGGAGAACAAACAACTGAATTGGTCATGATGTATTTGACAACGTTTTTCTTAGCTCGTATTATTATTTGTCCGGTGGTTCTTTGTCCGGTGCAAATCTTGCAATCGATTTTTAACTAACTTCCCGACTAGCTAGACATTTGAAACTTTTAGAATATATCAGAACACTATGCCAATGCACTTTTAATACTTTTAGCCATCTTTAAGTAGAATTGAATTAATTTTCAGTTAATTCTGTTTTGTATGAAAAGTTATTTCGACACCATTATCGGTTGCTAGGGGTCTGGGGTCCTAGTAACTATATTATTAATTTAGACGTGCGTTACTATGGAAATCAATATGACATGTCAAGTACAAATTTTTTTGATTGTTTAAGCTAGTCAAGTCAAGTTTATATGGTTCAACAGAATTTAAAAACGTTGTATATAAAAAGTTCTTTTTATCTTGTACCTAATTATTTCACAATATATTAAATGAATAATATTATGTTTAGTAGGTAGCTACTTAATAAACAACATTGTGTTATTTTCGGTGTGTTACTATTTTTTTTATTGTCTATGCTTCAAAGACATCATAGATACTAGTCGTGATGAGTAGTTCTTGTCAGTGATACAAATTAAACCCATCATTCTCTTGCCCCGGGGATGTCCCTACGCAATAATAATTAATCATCCCGCGTCGAGCCAAACGTTCGTTCGTGTTGACAAATATTTCTACTTACATATTTACTGTCATCCATGTGTCAAGCGACCGAATTAAAGAATGGTAGCTGACAGTGGTGGGTGATGAAAATAAATTAATATTTAGATAATTTATTTTGACAATTTATATTTAGTACGTAGCTAACGAGGTACCTACCTATCATATTCTTTTAATATCTATATTTTCCTCTAATCTTATTCTTTTAATATTAAGGTGCCTTCATTCATTCATGAGGATTAGACCATGTCCGATCCCGATAAGATAATCGTCTCCGGAAATTTGTACGTAAGCAGTTCGCCGTATCACACATTACCGTGAAATGTTGTATCGGAAATATATGGCCGTATATTAAAGATCATCCAACCTCTTTGGGTCGTATAGTAATGACATAAAATTCATGTCTAAATAAAATACGGTTCTTGTCTGTTTACACTTTACAAGAAGCCAGCAGCAAACAAATTTTGAAAATAGCCAATATACTGGATTATTTAATGATAGGTTAGGTTTTCATTCTTGAATTCATGAATTTTGCCAAAATCAGCTATGAAAATTGAATTGATTATTAAATCTAATAAAATTGGAGACCGTATAGGTAGTAAATATACGTTCATTTCTTTCCGAAAAAGAAATCTAACGGCGAACTGTGCGAATTTAAGAATGTTTCATTATTTTATTTGGCGGGATTTGAGGTAGTTAGGTACCTCAGATAGCCTAGTTTTATCAATAATAATTGGTGTGATGATTCTTCTTCTTCTTTGGCCATATCCGCCTCTTAATTAGATCATATGGACACCACGTGGCGTCTCCAAGAATCCCTGTCGCTCGCCAGACTTCTTGCTCCGTTCCAGGTCAAACCAGCATCCCGTAGCTCCGCCGTATACACTCTGTAGATAGTATTTTGCGGCCTTCCAAGACGCCGGAATCCGGTCGGCTTGAAAAACAGGCAAGCCAGGTTGAGGTTCTCTTCTGGCATCCACCGCACGTGGCCGAGCCAGGTCCAACGTCGCCTCTTCACACTCAGCGTGATGAGAGGCTGCTTGGTGCGTTCTCTTATCTCCTCGTTGCTCCTAAAATCATACCACCGCACACCCAGTATCCATCGCAAACATCTGTTTCCGAAGCTCAGTATACGGTTGCGCTGAGCCTTCGTAAGGTGCCATGATTCGCTACAGTAAAGCAGCACCGTCAGAATGCAAGCGTCGAATAGGCGGCATTTGGTTTTGACCGACTACAATCGTGAGTCCCAGATATTCCGCATCGAGTTAAATGTTGCTCCAGCCATTCCCATTCGGATAGCGAGCTCTTTCTGCAAAATGCTATCTCCCGTGATGTATACGGATAAATAATTATTAGCTTAGCACTTAGGTACCCCGAAAGTGAAAGAGTCCAGTTTAAGTCCATGATTTAGTCCAACTTTTTGTATGATGTAAAAACGATGTAAACCTGTTTAGTTTAATCACTATTTTTCACCAAACTTTAAAAACTAATCTCGAAATCCATGGATATTTTATTTTACAGCCTTTTTATTAGCTCGTATTATTGTTTGTCCGGTGGTTATTTGTCCAGTACAAATCTTGCAATCGATTTTACTTCCCCGAACTAACTTCCCGACTTGCTAGACATTTGAAACTTTTAGAATATATCAGAACACGATGCCAATGCATTATTTTAATACTTTTAACCATCTTTAAGCAGAATTGAATTTATTTTCAGTTAATTCTGTTTTGTATGAAAAGTTATTTCGACACCATTATTGGTTGCTAGGGGTCTGGGGTCCTAGCAACTAAATTATTAATATATACGCGCATTACTATGGAAATCAATATGACATGTCAAAATGACATTTCAGTATTCTATATTTGTTTGTTTGTTTGTTTTTTATTTACTTCATATCAAGTACAAGTTTGAGCATTTTTTGAGAACAGAAAATTTAAAAACGTTGTATATAAAAAGTTCTTTTTATTATGTAATTATTATGTTTTAAGACGCACAGATACACTAAAAATCATTCATTATGGTTTATTGTAAATTTATTGAGTTTGTTGCTTTTATTTTATTTGTATTTACTTTTAACACGCGCCGCTGCGTTTGGTGTTTATATTCAAAGTATTTGGTAGACACTGTCTAATTATCGCGGTACGACGCGTTGTAAACACAAAATTAACACCGAAAATATTACATTTCGCTACAGCTCTTTACAAAAAAGTGGATTTACGTATGTTTAAAAATTGGAAATTAAATGCACAATTTTCACAAAGTCCCGTCAACTTTTAAAAATATAAAACTCACATTGGAACCGTATGGTTTCACAATGATCGACAACTGGTAACTGTCAAATAAATGGTAGATTTTCACTATGGAAAGAAATAACTTCTTGAATTCACAATTTTTTCCAAAATCATCTCTCAATAAAATTGGAGACCGTATAGTATACGGTCATCTCTTTCCGATAAGAAAGGTCACGGCGAACTGTGCCACGGTGAAATGTTTTACATACAATTTACCAGTGACGTCCCGTGGGGGTAGGCAGATTGAGCGTCGCTTGGGGGCGGCAGTTACTCGAAGGGCGGAAAATCGAGGATAATCATTTGGTATATATAGAAATAGCTTAATACTTAAACTTAGTAATAACGAAAATGTCTTTCCATTAAAATTCACCTCACTGGTTGGAAAAAAATGTATTAATTAACGTAAAAGGTTTAACAGGACTGTATTTATTGTCGGTTCGCGATGTCTAGTTTACTTCCGTTGCCCTTCGACGTCCTTGGTGACCAGAAACGACACGTTCGCGGATGATGTAAAATATTGTATAAAAAAATGTGGCGGCATTTTGGCGCCGTCCATGTGCGGCATTTTGTCTAAGGACGTCACTGCAATTTACATGTAACCGCATACGTAAGCTCGTGAGCATTGTTAGCACACATTCGTTGAACACGTTACACTTAAGACACAGTGAGAGATCACTTTTTAAAATAGATACTATGAAGCGTTTCAGAGTTAGATATATGTAGTGAATATAGGTATTATATTATATTGTTATATTGTCCCAAATATATATGTTACGCCGTATGTGCGAAATTGAATATTACATGAAATGGGCAAAATTTTGCCTAAATCATGAAAAATGCAAGCCCGTTGCCTTATTCATGAATTAGACAAAATATCTGAAGAGTGCGTGAATTCGGCAGTAATTTTTCTGCCTAGTTCATGTATTGGACAAATTAGATAGTAGCGCTACGGTGGTATTTTTTGCAACTAAACTAAATGTATCAAATGCTCATGCATTGGTCAAAATGTAAATATATTATCTATGGTCAAAATAGATGATCGCGCTCCGGTGGTGTTTTTTGCAACTAATCAAACTAAACAAATGTGTCAAATGTCATTGATTGTAATATAAAAATATACCAATCAATAACTACAATGACGTTCATATCCATTTACTATGCGCAAAAAAAATCTAGAACTATAATAATATGATAACGGAAGAATTTTATTGAAAAGTATTTTCGCGATTTTATTCGTGCTTGGGTATCAATTGTGCAATGGTCGATTGAATGTTTGTGATAGTTTGTTGACACTTGATAGCTAACCTCAAAATGGACATTCAGTTGAATAATTTAATTCAGAATTACAAAACCTAACCTAACCTAACCTAACCTAATAATAATGATATTATATTATGTCCAATTATAACTAATAAAACCATCCGTATTAAATTTACTTTTTCTTCTGTCATGTTGACAGTTCAAGAATTCCATACCCTGGCGAATTCATGTACTCAGCAGAAAATTTACCTAAAATAAGGCAACAGGCTTGACTATTACATGAATTAGCCAAAATTTTGCCCATTTCATGTAATAGTTAATTTCGCACATTCGAATTCATGAAATTATCGCTCGTTTTTCTTGGTTTATATTAGGTACTAAAACTCAGTTGATATCATTCGGAATAATACACCGCTCGGCATCCAAACATTTTAATGACCCATCGACGCTCCACAGGGATTCGAGCCCGGGCATCCCTTCGGCCAGTTGTTACGGCGTGTGGTTTTCGGGTCACATCAAACAGTCGGGTTCTGCGTAGTGTTTATGTGTAATGTAAAAAAAACCAAGAGGCACCAGCTGTCTACGATTTCAAAAGAAATAGTGGAATTGAAAACAAAAATAATGTTACAGTAAGGTCATAATACAGACCGCAAAATACTGCTGTTCAGATACAGACTTCTACGGTTGAGAGAACGACCGTGTGCATCTAGTGACGTCCCTAAGCAAAGTGCCGCCCTTAAGTAGACTTAGATTACCACCCCATTTCATATTTAGTTAGGTACAAATTCGTTAGGTACTTACTTGCTTACCTACCTATTTTATTATTTATTTTCAGCAAGCCTGAAGAAACTCATATACAGGGAACTCAGTGTACTAATAAGCTAAAGTATTATTTATGTACATATTACTTAAACATCAAATAAGTAGGTAGATACCTACCTATATTACTTCTCATTGCGACAATACGCGTCAGTATGAAAAATTGCCAAGTGACTGCGCAGTGACGTTTCAATTAAAGAAAGAACTACGCATGTGTGTACATTCATGGACAAAAAAAATATTTCATACGCCTAAAGAATTATTTCGTTCACATTTGAGGCGTTTGAAATGTTCGAGACAGCAGTATGTCTTACAACCACTGGCGGCTCGCTGCTTAGGCCATTCGGTCATTGACCTCCCAAAATAAATACCTTACAATCGACATAATAATATTAATAATATGTGCAATGTCATATATAATAATATTAATAATAATCGGTGGATTTGAAATTATAGGGCGCGGGATATTGTGTCGACCCTGTCTACTGGGTTGTTTTTTTGTTTGGACGATAATTCTGAGAACAAAAATATTGTGTTCGCCGGCAGTTTGAAACTTGACCCTAATTGAATATTTTTATAAAATTTTCTCTCTCATTTCTCATACATAAGACAGAGATCGATATAACACAAAATTCGAATTCGAAGCTTGCAACGGTGCGTGAATTACACTGATATCGGCAATGCCCGAGTGTGAGACAAAAGATTTTTTCACCTAATTAAATGAAACAGAATGATAACGTTAACTGGCAATTATTGTGTATGCGGTTCGGATACGTTGACAGGTTTTGACGAATGTCTTTGGTTATTTTAATCATATGTAAATAGTTTTTGGTGCAGTTATTGCACTATATTATGCGTTTGGTTTTTAGTGATTTATAACATTTTTGTGAAGCAGTTAGTACGCATGCAGTAGCAATTGAAGTCTGTGATACAATTATAGTGGAAATGGAAGCACGATTCGCATTCAACGATCATCTCATTATATCCGATTTGTTCAATAAAGAAAATTACACTGATTTTAAGAATAATTTTCCCACAAGTCAAGTAAATTTGGTAAAACAGTTAGAAGAAATAAACATAACCAAGTTAAAAAATGAATTATTGGTGTGTTATCAACGAGATGATTTGCATGGCGCTAATAGTGCAGTTTCTCTTCTACATTTTTTACTCCGCAATAATTTCAACGAAACATTTTCCGAGTCGATCAAAATTCTCCAAGTTATTTGCATCATACCAATGACAACAGTTGAAAGTGAAAGATGTTTTTCCACTCTCAAAAGAATAAAAACCTTTCTACGCAATACGATGGGCCAAGATAGACTGACCGCTCTTGCAATGCTCAGTATTGAAAAAAAATATCTGGGAAAAATAGACAATTTTTATAATCGTGTGATTGATGATTTTTCAAAAAGCAATGAAAGAAAAGTGGACTTAATTTACAAAAAATTATAACGCGTTGTGTGCAATTTCGGTTAACGATGGGTTGGCGTTATGAAAAATTGTCATTTTTTGAAGGCTAAGTAGGTACCTACCTATAACAATTTCTAGCACTTATTCTATAATGTATAAAAAGTCAATTTGCAATACGTCTTTTCAGTATACAACGAAAAGGCAAATTAAAATAATATATTCAAAATTGACCTCCTAGTTTTTCCGGCATAAGCCGCCAATGCTTACAACACAGATTTCGTCAGAACGTGTTTTCATATTATTTTGCGATGTAAGCCTTCGTCTTCTTTTGGTGCTATATCCGTTATCACCAGGGCCGATCCTAGCAAGTGCGAGGCCCGATAGGAGCATGTACGCGAGGCCCTATTTATGAACATAATCGATAACAAAATAAAGTAGGTGCCATTGATTGTCACATTTACCCGGCCCGCGGAATACTGCACTTTTCCGGGTACACTCTCCATACCCAGACACTCCGGACTTTAAGTCACAAGTTATTTATAATCTTTAAATTTATTTATCGAATGCGCGTGATATAACGGTCATAATTCGAGGGCTTAATGTCAAAAACACTATCTACAAAACAAAAGTGCAACTTAACAGGAGAGCCAAAAATCGTTATGCTTATGATGATGTTAAAATTTATAGGAATAGGTTTCAAAAAATATGAAAACAAGGGTAACTCAATTATGTAGTTAACGTTAAATTTTACTGACGATTTAAGAAGAAATTAGAAAAGATGACATAACGTTGTTTGACTATCATGTACCCGGAAATGTAAAATAACGTTATCTAAAAAAAACACCTTTTTGTAGATAACGTTGTTTGACTTTAAGCACTCGAATTATTAGGATCGTTAGTGTCCGATTATATCGTCCGCGCTGTCTTGTCTTTTTGGCATGTGGCATCGAAGTGCTATGGGTGTTACAGTGGCCACAGTTCTGTCGTACCGTACAATAGGTACCGAGAGAAGTCATGAATAAAGAATAATATTCTATTTACTAACTTAAAAATGTATCTTTTCGTTTCTACCCCCCCCCCCCCCCGGAGCATTTGTATCAGTTTGTGTATGAAATAATGGGAATTGAAATACTTAAGGGGTGAGGAAAAGCCGGCAACCGAGCTCGAGTAAGGAAGAATACGGGATAAATTTAAACACGTGTCAAGAATACGTCATATGCCGAATACTGACAACTGCTCTCGTTTTATGCATTGACTGATTTTAAAATTGGTGTATTACACACGGACATTACAGTGGACGTAGCTTCTGAAGAATAAAATGACCCTCGTAAACTACCTTTGTCATGATATTTCCCGTGCATCACTTCTCCGCCTAACTGACGGCCGTGTGACGCTCGCCTATTACCTCACATGCTATCCCCATGACCAAACCGTATTTGCATTGAATGCAAGTCCTATTTGTGGTAACGTCTAGTGGACGTGATGTGCGCGCGGTGTTAGCCAATGATATTAACATAGTTGATATTTTATTCAAGTTTAAAATGTCGTAAGTCACCTACTACACTGTCAACATTTTCGTACCTATCTAAAATATTTTAATTATTTTGTTGAACGGAAGAATAAAAAAACCTGGAAGTAGATACCTTTCTAAATCAGTGCTAAGTTTGAGGAATGCGCATTAACATGTGTATGGTGGGTTTAATTTATTTTTTTGTGTCCTAATTATGTACACAATAAATATGTAAATAAATACATAGGTAGGTATTTACAAAAATTCAAAATTCCCATACCATGTCAAATACAGTAGGTATAATACAACATGGAATGTTGATTTTGTACATATGATGCATTTCCGAATAAAATACACAGTACGAAGAAATCTCGGAGCAGGTTTGAAACAAGGATTTTTAGTGCCGCCAAATGAAGTTGAAAAAAAGAAAACAAGTCTGTTTACTGGAAGCCAGGCGGGAACAGCGGCAATTTTTATCGCATTTTGGGCCAAATTCATGAATTATTCAAGAATGATAACCTAACCTAACCTAACCCAACAATTATTAATAATCCTTAAAAATAACTATTTCTTTTATTCAACGAGTAATTCACAAGATTTAAGAATGTACTATTCTAATTATTGAACATACATAATTCTGAAAACACTCGTGAGAAAATATAGCCAATAGAATTGTTTTTCTAAACACTCATGTTGAAAGTTGAAAATGTCCCTCTGAGGTGGACGAAACCGGTCCTAATCTCTTGAATAAAAGTGGAATAAGTACTACAAAAAAATTGCGTTTTATTAAATAAAAACAACAATACAATGCAGTTCCACCATGAATTGACAGTTAACAAAATGAAAGAAATTAAAAACTTTGTGTTTTTAGATTAACATAGTTTAAGAGATTACTATATTCAGAATATAGGAATATTTTAATACAACTTCAGTACTCTACCGCAGTGCTCAGTATGCCCAAACCACAGTGCGTCCCTGCTACTGACTGCACATTCTCGCACCTAATTGGACAGATTCCTTGCATATCTTGACATGATTGTTTCGATATTGTGGTATGCCAGCATTACAAAGCAGACCGAACGACAAATTTGACAGCTAAATTAAAACACACAGTCATTTTTTTTATATTTGTGCCCACCAGAAACACGTGAGGAATAAAGCTGATATTATACTCATATGAAATAATGCCTTTCACAAAATTTACTGTTCTGTGTTGTGAACGTATTTGTTAACAATATGTGGCTAAAATTTTATTACATCTATATTTTTAATTTATTTTATGCAGAATCGTACAAGACGATTGCTCGGAGGCAGCGGCGATTTTCGTTGACGCATTTGGCGCAATCGATTCATCAGAAAAAAGGCATCGAAATAGTTCAAGCCAGTTATACGTATATTAAAATAAATTATACTTACCGAAATATCAAAAATATGTTTAGGTATTTCTCACAAATCAGGAGACAACACATATTACGCAAAGCATAACAAAATGCGGTACTGTTCGGTTAAAGCGGATACAGCGGAAAACGCATTTTGAAAATAGCCGATAAACTGGATTATTTGTTAGTTTGGGTTAGTTTAGGTTAGGTTAGGTTGGGTTAGGTAAGGTTAGGTTAGGTTAGGTTTGGTTAGGTTAACCTAACAAATAATCCAGTTTATCGGCTATTTTCAAAATGCGTTTTCCGCTGTATCCGCTTTAACCGAACAGTACCCAAAATGCTGGCAATAAAATAGGGCTACCTATTACCTAATATTATTTTGTGTCATTATTCTAGGACATTTCAGGAAAGTGATAAGTACATTGTATTTTTAAGTTTTTAGTTGTAATTTATGATTTTTTTTTATTTTTTATCGTGGGGGGCTTAAAAATCAGTCAGTAGCTCGGGCCCTCGCGTCCCTAAATTCACCACTGCTCGGAGGTCCTACAGATTAAACTGTTTCTACCTCATTATTTAATAATACTTATGTCAATAGCGCCTGAACACGTGCATGGATTTACTGACAGCAATCGTGCGTGCTTTAAACTATCGTGACAATAACTGTTTGCACGTAAAAGTTAACCTCAAAATGAGTATAGTTCGTTTTTTTGCCGGCAGGTTCGCCACTATCGTTCTACTGCGGAGGGGCAGATCGAAAAAATCCCTACTGTCGCATGAAAACTTTTTTGATTCATGCATGCAAGCTTGCAACTGCAGGATAATACATGTTTACCCATATATTTTATTGTTATGGCTGCGATAATACAGTACTGTCAACAGTAAATCCATGCACGTGTAAACGAGGTATTATGTTTATACCTACTCGCATAATCCAGAGCATTTTTGTTACTTGTTTAATTGTCTGTCACTTGTATCATTCATGTGCATACAGTTAAAGTCTGAAAATGCTGACAAGTGAAACCCGGATAATACAAAACCGTTGATATTTTATTTGAGTTTATGAATTTCAGATAATTTTGAATCTGATGGTAGGTATATGAAAAATGTTATGATCTAGTTAAGATTTGAACTCAGGGTATCCAGCATTCCAGATTGTTTGTCCGAAATGTTATCACATCGGCTACGGTGTCTGAATTCCAAACGAGTGTTAAAACGTTATTTAAAAATTGCACCGAACATGGAGTTATAAACTCCTGAAGAATGCAGCAAAGTGATTTACTACTGACAGAAAGGATCGCGTCCTTCTTGCTAAAACTATAAAATCTTTCGGATTTTTCAAACGTCGACTCTATACGATTGTCTAGTGGAGCTATAGGTAGGTAAGTAGATATTCTGTAACGCAAAATACTATCGGGGAATAAATAACTAGCCATTGCTGTAAAAATATACGTACTGTCATTTTTTTTTCACAAAGAGACTAATAGGTATAATGTTTTGCAGACTTAATTTATCTACGTGTGTTCCTACAATCGGAGCTGTTGGAGCTCTAAAGGTTCGGTTCCTACGGCAACATCGTATAGGCATAGGGTTTCGTTTCTGGGTTCGTTTTCATCAAATAAAAAATGAGAACTCTAGTAAAGTTATGGGTTCGGTTACAGTTAAAAAAAAAACAATATACCTACCTACTAATAGATGGAGTCACTGAACCGATTAATGATATTATGCAAATGCGAAAGCCAGTCGCCATAGACCAAGACTTTGAAGCCAGTTTTGGTTTACGGTTCAATCACGGTCAGATACTTAATAAATAAAATAAATCTAAGCCTGCTGAGTGTACTTAGGTACTTAAACATTATCAATGTTGAACGCGCGTTTACGTGACTAACTTTAATGTAGGTATATATTATTATAAGACAGACGATGGTATTGTAAATAACATAGGTATTCTATAATACTTGTTTAGGCTTAGATATGTTATTTTTCTCCACACTCAAGAACTGTACTTTCTTACAGCCAACTGCCCAACCCCCACTTTCCTTGTTTGCATCAAATAAAATTAATAGGTAGGTATTTAACTACATTAGTAAAAAAACACTGATTCTTGTCTATTTAGATTAGTGGAGGCCAGCAGCAAAAAAAAAAATGAAAATTGCCGATGTAGATTAGTTTAGGTTAGGTTATCATTCT
Source organism: Rhyacophila brunnea (assembly GCF_057557595.1). Taxonomy (NCBI): domain Eukaryota; kingdom Metazoa; phylum Arthropoda; class Insecta; order Trichoptera; family Rhyacophilidae; genus Rhyacophila; species Rhyacophila brunnea. The sequence continues at coordinate 10,615,134 of NW_028232893.1, read as the reverse complement.
TGAATTCATGAATTTTGCTGAAATCGGCTATGAACATTTCTCCTGTTCTCGTCTGGCTTCCAGGAAACAGACTTGTACCAAAACATTTGTAAAACGTTACGCCAGAATGTAAAATGTGTACCTATAATGCTCTATGCACCGACGGTGGCCGCGCGGCTTAAGCGTAGGACTATAATGCCGTGGGTCCCAGGTTCGAATCCTGGGTCTGGTAAGTACGCATATTGTTTTTCAATTTGTGTCTATCAGGGTATGGACCTAATAGGTTGAGCAAGTGGCTGACATCCATTTCTCGTAAAAAAACAAAATCTGTTAATACAAACCTCTACTCTGTGAAGGCCCATATGATCCTATTAGTATCGGACATGGTCGAAAAAAAGCCCTATAATAAGGTAGATATATATTTTTAAATAACTAGTCCTAACAATCAACAAAATATTGCAAATTTGAAAAAAACAGTGAAACCCTGACATTTTAGGTAGTTCCGGATCGGGGTTTTCAAATTTTTGTTCAAAAATAATCAAAGTGTCTTAATGTTTCAAGGTTCGGTTCTGGTTTAATTTCCAGCTCTGGTAGAAAATAAATCAATATTCTCAAGCGATGATTACAATGACGTGCGTTTTATAAAAATGAACACACTTCGGCAGATGTGTAGGTATAAGAAAAATAATATTCATTTATTCTCATAAAAACCTCCGTAAAACGAAATCGCACATATTAATAGGTAGGTACGCGATTGTACCTAATGAGTAACGTTAAAACGTACCTAATAAAAAATAACATGATATTGCATTGCGAATCGTAATGATTTTTGAAATTAGAACGCTCGTTGGAGTCAGCTAATCATAGACAAGAATAGAGGAACTTGATTATTTATTATCTTCTTGCACTGAGCGGACAACACCCGCTGTGCGTATCTATGGATTTTGGCAGTAGTGGTGAACTCAAAATTGGCGAGCTATTTTATTTATAACAGTACATCCGCGAACTAATACCTACTTTACGATTCATCTGTCTATTCTGTGTCTAGTAGGTACATTAATGTATCAAATGTGGTTAACGACTAAACATTGGGTAGGTAAGATTTTTAGTTTGTAAGCAAGGAAATTCTTTTAATGGGTAGAATAGCTTGCTTCTTCGTTACTCTACACTTAGTAAGGCGTAGGCAGTTGAATGTCATGATATGATGAATAAGTACTTCACATTGTTTACGTGTAGGTATACAAAATAGAATGTTTGTAATATCTCTATGTTTACAACTCATCTTAACAGAATAGGTAGGTACTAGGTACCTGTATTGGATTATTATCTAATATATTGCAGAATCGGAAACTTAAGAGTACTCTCGTAAATGACCCTGCTCATAGACGCATGGGTTCGATTATACAGATATCATTATTTCATAATACACGGATATTATGCAGTTGAATGTAATTGAGAAATGAGCTTTATCTACATTTCGATGAAGGTACCTACTTCATTATTCAAGCCCACGATAGCCGATCGGAAAACGCGACGGCCTATAATGTCATTGATCCATGGTTTGAATCCCGGGTTAGGAAACAAAAATATCACAGGTTGTTCTTCAATGTGTGTTTGCATATAGAATATTTATTTAAGAAAAAAAAACATTGTGGACATAACAAATCAAACTTCAGGACGTTCACAGCATGAGATTTACATTAGGTACAACAAAAGAACCGTCGTGGGTCCAAGGTTCAAATCCTGGGTCTGGCAAGTTCAATAAAATTTATGTATGAGTCAGAGTATGGACCTAATAGGTTGAGCAAGTGGCTGACACCAATCTGTTAATACAAGCCTCCACTCCGTGGAGGCCCATATGATCGTATTAGGATCGGACATGGTTAAAAAAAACTTGTCCTATTCGTAGCCATATAGTTGAGAATGATCTATAGGTAGATATTATGTAGGTACATTATAGTAATGGTGTTTAATCTATGGAACATTCGCGTCTCGTGCCTTGAGACCTTTTATTTAGATACTAAATAATGTAAAGTGAAGAAAGACTAAGGTAACTGTCTATTTTTTTAGATAGGTTAATTTTAGTAAGTATATCGTATGAAACTCGATTTACGATCACTACAACTTATGATTAAAGTGTAGGAACGTAACTTGGTCATCAGTCGAGGAATATCTACTTATATAATTTTGGAAAATTAGTAAAACAGTGTTTTGAGACTCAAAAAATTATCTGAGACAGAGTTTATAATAAATTGACACATGGATGGTTTCGTATCACTCACTCAATCTGCCGATGACATTACGGCGCGAATAATCCCGCGCCGGTAATCAGCGCCACTCGGAGCGTGGACCGTTAAAGAAATAAATCGAGCGAAATCCAGCCTCGGTGGGCGCTATTTGTCACCAAACTAAACTCATTTCGTTTAATTATATTATTCTATTCTGTTCCTTTTTCAAATTCCCGTACGCTTGCGATATTTATTTAATTGTGTTTGTGTTTTAAAAATTCCCGCGCTTCATTTTTGACAGTATGTTTTTGATTTTGTAAAGTAGGAAGTGAGTTTCTTCTGGGGGTCGCCAAATTGATATTTATTATTACCTAACGACTTAGATAGATACCAAAATACATTGGAAACGTCGAGGGTCGATCCACAAGTAAGAGGACGATCACCTACTCGGTGGTCCAACTAAGCGACGGGTCTCTCAATATATTCATGTATTTTTTGTATGCTGACGGTGAAATGCAGGGCTTGTTCGAGACAGATATAATGAGGATATTATTGAAAGAGTCATGGTCCAAAATGGTGAGAAATACGAAAATGTGGTAGATATAATTATATCAGTGGTGAAGAGCGGAGGTAGGCTGTTAAGATCCACCATAAATAGTAGGTGCACACTAAACTTTGACAGTCATACGTATTTGTTTTCATTAAAATAATACTACAATAATTTACAGTAAGTTGGTACCTATTGGTTAGTTTTTAAAATTCAATTTAACCATGTGAAAACCAAATCATAATAGATAATAGTCAAGAATAATCGTATATCTATAAAATATCTAAAAATTATGCAATTAAATCACACATAACTTTGAATATTTTATAGATGGAATAATATATACATATTATCTACAGTATAACCTCGTTTTTACGTGCCCGGAATTCACGTTTTCCCGGCAATTGCGTGTAATTTTTTCAGTCCCAATGTATTTCAGTACATTTATACCCGAATTTATGTTTTTGTTTCTCGCGATTTACGTCGGAAATATTCAAAATATGCAAGTTACGCGCGCTTAACAATGATTGGGTCGTGACATTCGAACGGCGTAAGGTGACAATTACATAACAAAAATGCAACAAACTAATATAAGTACATGATTTTTTTAATAAAAAATAAAAACAAAATTCAAAGAAATTTAAATTGAATGTTGTTTTTTTAATAAAACGTTATTTTTTTAGAAACATACAATTTAAATGTTCTTTTTTTCAATACCCCCAATTTTTCAATAAAAAACGTAAAATAGGGGTTATATCTACTGTATTACATTTTGGTTAGGTAGGGCTTAATGAATTAAAAAAAAAATGAACCAACAATATGTGTAATACGTATTCTTAATCCAACGAAAACAAATAAGTACGAATGCCCAAAATATACCAAAACTATTATGGTTTAGTTTAGGCAGAGTTTCATTGATTTTTAAAAACTAACCAATACCATCTATAAATTGTATTCTTAGTTCAATAAAAACAAATACGTATGACTAACAAAGTTTAATGTGCACCATTTATGGCGGATCTTAACAGCATACCTCCACCCTTCGCTACTGATAGATACGTATTCAAAATGAAAAGTATTCATAATAATTATTTAATTTAGGAACCACTAAAATATGTACTTAGCATAAAACTATTTATAAGTTTGGGTAATCTTAAAAGATAACTAGCATGGATTTTTGTTGCTGTGTGCTAGTCTATAATATTATTAACATTAGAAGCCGGGATAATTTTAGTAATATACATACTTTTATTTAAAAATGGCGGAAATACAGTCAAGATGGCTGCCGGATAAGGTGATTTCTATCAAAAATATAAAGCTATGGCCCCGAATAAAGTACGTGGATAAAATCGGTATGTACCCACTTTTGTTTGGTGTGTCCACATTTTCCCTTTACATATTACCTACTTATTAGTTATATTGTATTAGTATTATTTACTTAATTTACTTACCTATCTATAAGTATAATACCTATTATTGATAGAGTATTACTATCAGCTTTATTAAATTATGGCAACATTATTAATATTTACTATTCACCTGGCAATACAAAATGAGTTTCCGGAAAATGCAGCAGTATATTAATGACAGTTAAACAGAATGTCACATCATGTTTAATAAACACAGTTGATCTCTTTTATTTCTGACGCTAAATGACAGGTCTCATAATATACCCATTTATATATATTTAGAATTTTAGTGCGTTTTAAATGAATCCTTGTTTTTAATTATGTACTAATAGGGCGTTACGGCGTAATTTGTTTCGCGTAAAATTTATGAGTTTCCTGCTTTTAAAACGTATTAAATTTAACAACGCATAGAAAAAACTGTTTAGTATTTATATTTTGCGGTAAAATAAGCTAAAAATTTAGACAGTAATCGACTAATTAATAATTTTTTATCATTATAATGGAACAAGTTTCATTTGGTTTTGATTATTTCGATGAAAAACTCGGTCAGTACCTACGTGCTGAATAATTGCATCAATTAATCAGACAATGATATACAGGAGGACCTCGACTTTCGCACATAATTGGTTCCTGAAAGTGTGTGCGAATGTTAAATGTTCGAAAGTAGAGGGAAGTAAAAAAAAATTGTGTGTATTTTAAAATATTTATTTATCAATCTTTAAATATTAACGCAGTAACCCAGGCTTTTTTATTTGATTACCAAATAATGACTGAAAGCAATTCTTTATCTTTCCCTTTCAATGCTTTGGTATTTTCTGGTTGATAAATTAACATTGGCATCAACTTTAAATCACCAGCTAAGTTTCCACCAAGAAGCAATGTCAATCGGTTTTTAGAAGGTTTATGCCCAGGGGCAACTGATTCTTCCTAGAATGGACGACTAGGCATTTTTTTCCAAAATAAACCTGTCTCATCAACATTAAATATTTGGCTAGAGGAATATTCTCCATCTTCAATAATTTTGGATAATAAGGATATAAATTCTTTTGCAGCATCTTTATCCGCATGAGCCGATTCTCCAGTGAATTTAATATAAACCAATGGTTACTTGCTTGAAAAATCGTGTTAGATTCTTCTTTTAATCTTGCCTTTCAATTTTTGTGCAAACTAAGAACCTTCCTTCGCTTGAATAATTGAAATACTGAGAGGGATATCTTTTCGATGTTGGTCATCAATCCATGATGACAAAGATTTTTCCATTTCATCCATAACTATGCCGTAGCTTTTGGAAACAATCTTTAAATATATATTTTCACAATTATCACAACATTTCGTAGACCTGTTTGTATCATACGAACGTCCAATTGATGCAAAGGATTCACCGCTATCAGAACGTCTAATAATTTCCATCTTTGTCTCGATCGTGTGAACTTTATGAGTCCTTGATTTCTTTTTGTTCCTATCAACACTGCAGTTTTTCCGTTTGTTACTCACTAAACCTAACCTAGCTATCTCACAAGCAAAGTGACGGGTGTGAGCAGGATGCAAGTGATGCAAGAAATGCATTTGCTTGTGAGCGAGTGAGAGGGGGATATCTTTACCCCACAGACGTTTTAAAAAAACGATTTTTTTTAAATGTGCGAAATAGCGAATTGTGCGAAAGTCGAACGTTCGAAAGTCGAGGTCCGCCTGTACAATCTACAATCCAACCGGGCTTAGGACTATTCGGCACCGGGACAACTGGGCGCCAACCAATAGAATGAAATTCGAAAATAAATAGATGCTCGTGAATTATAAGTACTTTTAAGATAAGTATAAGTACAAATATTTAATATTATTATATTATTCAATACTCGATAAGAATTTAAACATGCACACGAATAATGATTTAATTGTGCTTATGTTTCAGTTCCAACAAAAAGAGAGTTCTTTTATTTGTAGATATATAAAGCCTCAGGCATGATAATAATTCTCAATCCGCAATAAAAACATTATGTTAGGAACAAAATGAATTAAAACTACCTACTACCTAAGTAGGTAGTAGATAGAAGCTGATTAAAATTCCTCGTCTACTTTCTGTATAAAATCGTAACGAACGTCTATTTATTTCATTCGACAGTGTAGCGCCCAATGTGATAATGATTTAATTGTGCTTATGTTTCAGTTCCAACAAAAAGAGAGTTCTTTTATTTGTAGATATATAAAGCCTCAGGCATGATAATAATTCTCAATCCGCAATAAAAACATTATGGTAGGAACAAAGTGAATTAAAACTACCTACTACCTAAGTAGGTAGTAGATAGAAGCTGATTAAAATTCCTCGTCTACTTTCTGTATAAAATCGTAACGAACGTCTATTTATTTCATTCGACAGTGTAGCGCCCAATCGTCCCGGCGCCCAGTTGTCCCATTCCCCATCCAACCAACCCCGTACCACACCTGGTATTTTAATCAGATAAATCACAATGAGACTACAATAGGTGACGTGAGGCAGTATAATTTTAAGGCCTGAGAATCTCTCGGGAGCAGTTACTCAAGACTGAGGTGGCCACGCACTTATACAAGTGGGTTTGATTATTTTGATTATTTAAAATTCAGAAAAGAGACATGAGCAAAAGAAGCCAACCCACTGAACAGATCTCACTCGGAATTTGAATATTTATATTGGCCTTTGTGCCGACCATATCGGACGGCTTTAACAGCTTTGGAGTGAATTGAATAACTCTTCCCTTTTCATACGCATTTCAGGAGATATTGCAATTCACAAACACAGATAGGTACGTCATGAGAGGTTTGTTTAAAGTTTAAACGGTAGGCGTCTCTCACGTAACTCACATAGTTTTTTGTTATCGGTTATTTCGATCTAAAATCTTTACGAATATATTGTTCGGGCTCCGAATATAAATGCGAAAATGAGTCGTCTGTTTACTTTCCGAGATAATTAAAGGCAAACATTACACGACATGGTAAGCTTTATCTATTTTCAGTCGACGACTACGTTCATACAGTCCGTCTTCGGTCCAGCGTCGACTAAACTATATGCGTATAGAGCTTGTGAGTAGTTAGATACAGTTAGACAACAGTCATAAAGCCGCACGTTTGGTATTATTTAGTTTCAAATTCCGATCACAAAAGAGGTTCCCGGAAAAAAACGAGTCAAATGCCAATATTCGGTCGCTGGTCGATAAAAAAGTTTTAATCAAAAATACAAGACAAACAGGCGAACAATGGTGCGATTGCACACATAGCTAAATGATGAAATCGAAATTTCCCGGTGAGTTACGATTTTCCCGCTCGGTACGTGTGGGACGTCGGAAAAAAGAGAAAAAGACCCGGAAAAAAACAGCGCGAAACAAAGTGTGTCAGTGGCTTTATTTAGTGCTGAGCGCTCAAGTCTCCACAACTGGTACGGTGAGAGAACTCGAAACTAAATACCTATGTTCATTTACAAATAAACTATCCTTCTATCATTGTGACATCCTACAACAATTTTCTTCACAAGTGTGCTTATTTTAGATATCTTATAATATAGTGTTCCCAGTTGTGAATGTAGTTGCCATTTGTTTTAATGTGGAGCTGTTGGAAGCTTTTAAAATAGTGATGAACCTACTAAGGGATGTTTGGTGACAAATTATGTACGCGTTGCGTCCGCATGCCAACTACAATACTCGACCGCAGGCTGCCACAGGTAGCCTCGTTTTTATAGTAATTTGCGGTCCATATGATAAGTCTTATGGCGGATCACACGTAATATAATAAAAAATGTCCCAAAAATTAAGTGTTGTAATGGATATTTGTTGAAGATATAAAAGAGTGCCACATCATCATTCTACTTTCACACATGCGTGCAGGCGCGCACTCAGAAAAATAATTGGGGGGGGGGTCCATTTTGAAAAAAATATCCATTTAATTCGATAGGTGAGGGCGGGGTTAACAAAATCTAGCAAGTTTCAGGCACATTCCTTATACCCAGACACTCCGCCCTTGGCAATTACTTATCCAGCAGGTATAACCAAGGGTATTCACCTACGAGTTATTACGATTGCATCCACAAGTGGTTATCAAATGCGCGTCATAATTATTAGGATCGTTAATGATCGTTGTGAGGCTACACAGTCTTGTCTTTTAGACATGCCTCATCGGAATATTAAAGCAAACAATGAATGTCCCAGATAGTTGCACCAATTTATGAGTGCAACGAGTCGTCAGGCCTTACCTGTCGTAGAATACCATGGGGATTGAGGTCAACCTGTTGAAAAAGCAGTTCGACAGGCAACCGCGTCACTATCCTCGGTCATGAGGTCCTGATGAAAAATAAGTGATATTCCTTATAGGTACTTGAATAATTTATATTTTACTGTTTCTGGTGCCTTTGTGTGCATGCCTGCATACGCGTGTAGTGTATATTGGATATCTACCTATTCAGCGAAAGAAAGGGCCAAGCTACTCTTAGTGCACCTTGTATGGAAGGTTAACGACTAAATTGCAATTAATATCGAGTTTGTGCAGCTAAGAAAACCTCTTCCCACGTATACCTCTGATACCCTCTACCTTTATCTCCATTATAATTTGGAAAAAGGTAAATCACATTTCTCATTACGGAATGTATAATCCAAATTTTCTGCGTTTAGTGACATTTTAGATTTTATTGTATTTTAGAGTCTTGGTGTTCCCAAGAAAAATATGTACGCTTCCATTCGAGTAAGCCAAAGCATCTTCCCTATAGTTTTGGACACCCATAATATGTCAGATTAATGTTATTTTTTTACCATGCGATTGTTGACCAACCAGTTCGCACTGGTTCTATAAACCGGCTCGCCTGAACATGTTGTATGGGAACGTCACTAGTCTTAAGCTTCTGTGGGTACTCGTGCGTGGTACAGCAGCGTTTATGTCTCGTAATGAAACGTCCGATTCGCGCGATTGTCTACAGTCGTCTTCGGTGCTTTTTGTCTATGGGCGTGTTTTTTTGGCGCGCGCCGGAAGTCGTGATCTCTGCTTCTCGACAGCAAGATGGCGTCTCGCAGTCGTGAACCCACGGATTTGATTTTTTTGCCTATTCTACGAGCAGAATGCATTAAAGCACGAAAATGACAACGGTAGTCGGACATGCAACGACTAGGCTTTGCAAAAAAATGTTGTATAATAGTTTTTTGCGCATTTATTTATTCTAATCGATGGACATTCTTTAAATATTCAGAATATATTCACATCGTATTCTTATCTGTCTCTATCATTTGATGTTTTTTTTATAGTTTTCCGTTAACCGCTTTTGGATGATACTAGGTCTTGAAAACAAATACGTATGACTGAATAAGATTAGTGTGCACCATTTATGGAAGATCTTAACAACCTACCTCCGCCCTTCGCTATTGCTGGCAGTAGACTTTGGTGCGAACAGTTTATTCGGTAGTATTGTCGGCTTCGGCGTGTATAAATAACCGGTTCCATGATAAAACAGAACAGTGACAAAACAGACCATGACAAAACAGAACAAGCTTAGGATATCTCATCTTATTCAATATAATATGTTAAAAATCATTGGGTGACTAGGTACAACGAAATAATGACCTAACCTAACCTAACCTAAATAGATTCCACAAAAATTAGTGTTTCATTTTTCACCTGGCTGTTCTGTTTTGTCATATTCTGTTTAGTCCGGTTACCGAATAATCCGATATTTTAACTAGACTTACTAGACAATAATAATAAAAAATATTTAAAATGCCTTTATTACAAATGTTCATAACATCTGACATAATATTATAAGAAGTGAAGGTAGGTACCTAAATACTTTTATTATAATACCAGAGGTGCCGCATGCAAAACGCAATTTGAAAAAAGAAGCCACCGCCATGTTTTGAAAATGCGCGGGAAATGAATAGCGAACGATTCGGAATTCGAAATCGCGCGGTAAAAGCCATAAAGTCGTCCCGTAAATTGAGGTTAAGTAACGACCCCGCCTGACATAATCGAACAACATTAAAACGCTCGACGTCTTCGTCCTCTTTTGCCCATTTTATTACTATGTCCGCCTAAAGAGGTTTTATTCTGTAACGTTTTATGGGTAGGTGTTTTTATTTATTTAAATAATGTTGCATTCAAAGACGTAATGTCGTTACACCGCATCAAATAGCAGTTATTTGAATGTAAATTATGTGCTCGCCATAACTGTTTGTGGAAAACCATGATAAATTCAAAAGAAAGGTTATCGGAGATGATTTAATAAATTAAAAATAAGTTTTACGACGACTAATAGGTACCTACTATCCTGGAGTAATATAGGTAGGAAGCACTGGCGAAGGGTGGAGGTAGAATGTTAAGATCTGACATAAATAACATACACTAAACATATCTTTGGGAAATGGACCTCCACCCCTACGCTATTCTTCTGTGCATTTCTGGGCCCGCGCGTGGTGAGTCGACTAGATAAGTGATGTAAACACACATCACAAATTCTCTCTAATAGTAATAAAAAAGTCGCCTGCGGCGCTATTTTTCTTCAGCATTGTTATTATTTAAAAGTATGTGGTTGTACGATATAATTTTTAATTGTGTATCGATATTTGACAACTCCATAATTCAAATGGATGTATTCAAATATACAAAAATACACTAAATATAAACAATAATTTTACCGCGTACACCATTTTCAAAACGCTACTGTAGAGCGCCACACTGCCTTTATCTATAGCGATAGGTAGAGGGCCCGTCAAAAATCCTAGCCTGGGGGCCCGCTTCAGGATGTGGGGGCCATGCTTCTGTGTGTACCTATGATGCAGTAGCGAAGGGCGACTTTTAGAAAGAGGTAGGCTGTGGAGATCTGAGAATAAGAGCACACTTGTCAGGTACTTATACTTACGGGAAATAAGAAGATAATACGTTATTATTACCGATGAATAGCTACACACTAATGATAACGACACACTAAATTCAATGAAATTTCAATAGCTCACCGACGGCATAAAATTGAGCGATGAGTTAAAATTACGTACTTACCTATTTTCCTAAATATTTAGGTATACACATCAAAAATCATTAGTAAAAACAATCGATATTTATGTAGCTACCTATAGGTATGTGATTAAATGCCATACCGACTTAGATTTTTTGAAATTATCTAATTATTAATTACTTAGTTATTCTGGACAGAGCTGCAGTCAATAATATTATGCGCAAAGGTTTCAGGCTTGGCGACCGGAGCCTACCATATTGCATACAATGCATTAGACAGACTGCGGTCACGTGACGTAAAGTTAAAAAAAAAAAACTCCACCATTCCTCAACGAATAATCCGATGAATACATTAAAGACAAATGGCGTGATGTAGCATATTTTTTTAAACCTTTGACAGACTGTTCTGTAATCTGTATTATTTATAATACATTCTTACATATACGACAGATGTCATTGGCAAATTAAATTATTTTAATAGAATATAAAATAAGTAAGTGAGTATACCTATACATAAGTCAATATGTAGGGAACTCAGAAATAATGGGAACTGAAATACCTAATGGGTAAGCAGAAGCAGGCAACCGATCTTGAGTAAGGAAGAATACGGAATAATTTTAAACACGTGTCAAGAATACGTTATACGCCGATTACTGAAAACTGCTCTCGGGTTATGCATTTACGCTCATTTAATACTTGTGTATTACACACACTATTGCACGTGCATAATGCAATGGCGTATCAACATGTGGCGTATTCAACACCGGTGCTATCGAACTATCGGTATTCTATTTATTATCTGTTCTGTGTCAATATGCAATTAAAAAATATTTTTCTTAAGTAGGTAGGCTTTAAATAATCGCCTAGTATGGAGTTTTAGCCACTGCTATGAAGTGACTACTCATTGAATAAAAAAATAACTTAACCTCTTGTTATGTTCATATGCTTATGCCCTTAGTTAAATGCCATTTTTTAAAAGATCGCTATTGACTTATGACACTTGGGCATCATGCCGTCATGTAGTGAGATGGAGTTAATCGCTTTCGCGAATCCAACAAAGGTCACCGAAGACCATTGAAGACCCAATCCGCCCAGCAGCGGCCGTCGCGTTAAGCCTTGAAATTCATTATTTACCGGCCATATTTTACAAAATATTATTTTTGTTATACATTTTCATCCTCCTGTTACATTGAATGGCTCAATCCGCGCAGGGGACGCAGTTTGGACACTTTTGAATTTCGAAAAGGGAACTCGTAAAAGATTGCCGCTTTTTTTTTTAATTGCGCATATTTCATGATGGGATGTTTTTTGTTTGACATGAAACCTCATTTCATAACGTTTCAATATTTTTGTAAAGATATCTTATGTAGAGTTCGTCTAAACTAAAATATGAATTAAATTTGTACTTTAATATTGTCCTTGTGACTTCTCACAGAGTGATAATGTAGTTAGTTACCTACTGATAATAATGCGTGGTAAACAGGCGCAGGGGGTATCTATTTCGAAAAAGTATCCATAAAAATTTAATATTTATGTCTACCTGTTACTTCCTGGCACTGTCGAAGGGTGAAGCTAGGCTGTAAAGATACGACATAAATATAGTACACACTAAACTTTGTCAGTCATACTTTTATCTGTTTTCATTGAATTAAAAATAAAATTTACAGATGGTGCTGGTCAGTTTTTAAAATTCAATAAATCCTGCATAAACCAAACCATAATAGATAACAGACAATCAATATTCTTCTATCTAAAAAATATCCATAATTTTGCGATTAGATCATACATAATTTTGGATATTTTATAGATAGAAGAATATTTTTTAACTATCATTTACTATGCATTTTAAAAACTAACCAACAACATCTGCAATTTATAGTTTTAGTTATAAATTTATTTAGTTACAAACTTAACTATTTTTGTTATTCAACGAATAAGATACGACATTTGAGAATGTAGCATTCTATATAAGGTATAATTAAACATACTTACATGATTTGAAAACATGTCATACATCTACTTGAAAAAAATCCATAGCATTTCGTGTAAGATCTCCTAGTTAAAATTGTTGTAATTAGGTAAGATACCCGTAACTTAATTGGAAAAGCACACAGCGCGAATCCAGAGGTTTCAGGTTCATGTCCCGTCGGGTGTATTTTTTTTTCTAGTTGGTATAATATGCATGAGATGTTTTCAAAATATATATTTTCGAAAACAGTTAATATGTATGACTAACAAAGTTTAGTGTGCAGTATTTATGTCGGATCTTAACAGTCTATCTCCACCCTTTGCCACTGCTATCTAATTAAGGTTGTTGCTTTCATTATCAAAATATATTTAAATATTTATGTAGTAAGCAGTGAAAATCTGCTAGGTATACCTACTAAGCATTCTGAGTGTCAAAAATTCCTCGGTCGGTAGACATCAGAGGTTCTGGTTACCGGAAATAGGTTCCAAAGGTCGCTGTCAGGGTCTGTCGAGCCGCAGCCTCATCGTGACATGACCGGCGCTGCTTGTTCGTCAACTTTTAACTTGAGTAAAGATCTCCGGGAACGAATCGTGGATATTAGACAAAAAAACTACGCGTTTTTTCACGGTCGCGAATCGAATTCAACTTTTCCGTTTTACGGCCGAGTGATTCGAGTGCCGAGCGTATGACTCCACTGGCGGACGAGATAATACTAGGCCATAGGGTCTTCTCTATTATTTGACTCAAACTGAGGTCTCATTAGTCGCTACCTCTTTAATGATAAAGGGAAGAGTATTCTTATTGTGACATTCTCTATCCGCTATCGGAAGCTGGCTTGTTCACTCTCTCGTCTGCTGAACGCAAAGACACGGCAAGGGTAGCTGTCTCCCCAAATAATTTTAATTTTTAGTGGAAATATGACAAAAGTCAAAGAAAAATGGAAACAATTAATTTATTGTCGCCTCCTAAATCCTGTCACCCGAGTGTTTCGTACCCCTAACACCTCCGTTTGGCGCGCCCCTGGTTGTCCGGTATAGTTTGATCGATCTGTGCTGCATTTATAGTATACTAATCCCATTAAGTGCGGGGTTTTCCTCTGTTACGTATCTTAATAAACATAACATTATATCAGTGGCGAAGACTTCATACTAGGCGATTATTTAAAGTTTAAATCGTGTCTTCTCAATAAAAATAATGTTTAATTATTGTCTATAAACGTATTTAAATAATATGTGCATTATTTTATTTTCTACAAAATATAGGTAGTATAATTTGCCAACGATATCTGCCTATTGCTTATTAACCAACCGACACATACGTGGCTATTAGTTCCAATACAATCAAATAATTTAGAACATTACATACGATTACTTAAGAGACTCCTTTACTTGAGGTTGTATGGATACTATCCGTGGCTTTATCCAACTGACTTTCTCTTAGGCATGCTTACATACTGCAGTCTGCAATTTAGAAGAAATCTTTATTTAGCTACGTATTTTTTTTCGACTTATACAAGGTATAAATGAGAACTCTGCCATTCTGGGCAGTGTTGACCTGTGTCCCCCTGATAACTATCTTAGAAATAGAGACCACCAGTTGTTTATTCTCCCAAGGTGCAGAACCAACCTGCCACTGGTAATGCCAATTGGGAGAGTGACAACTATGTTCAACGAAATTGCTTCGGGTGTTGATATATTCCACCTACGTGAGAATGAGTTTAGGTGGATGCTGTTTTATAAAATCTTAAAATAGGGTCTGCTTAACTCATCCGGTGTACTTCCTTGTACCTATCTAATTCATCTACTGATATATCTCTTTTTTTATGTAATACTGTTATATTTATATATCTTTGTTTCTAAATGTCATGTTGTGAACGTCTTAAACTTATAATTTGTAATGTCTACAATATGTTAAAAAAAAATGAATTGAATTTAATTAAATTAAAAATAAATGAATTACACACGTACTGTAAAAAGCACACACATACAAAGTCATACTATCACGTGACCAGAGGCTGTACATATTTAAGCCTAACGGAAACTCTGGTGCTTACAGAGATGTCATTTGTGTACGATTCATTTAGGCGCACTGCAGACGATGTCAAATTAATGGTCTCGTGGTCAAAACGTCTAACCATCGTGGCGGTACAATTTTGTTGGGCATTACTTTTTAAAATATCTATTTAAGCTACTGTTGTATTTTAATTTAAAATCGAGATATTATAAATAGGTAAAATATAATATTTTTGTTCAGTGTAATATTGAAGATGAAAAATATTCAAAATCAAGTAGGTACTGTAAATATGGGTGTTATATGAGTTTTTTTTATACCACAGGCAACCTACCTTCAGCAGGCACCCTTTGCTATTTTTTTCTATCTTACTACTTAGTCATTTACCTACGGTACGATAATTCGTTTTCTAATGTCGACAGAACCACTGAAGACTATAAAGATGTGTGTGTTTTTATTATAATATTAAGGTATTCATTATTACCCCTTTATTATGAGAATGTTTTGCACGCTACTGACATTACAGTAGCAGGTGCTTCATCCCAAGCGGATAATGAGCAACTCCATCTGATTTTGGCTTTTCTACGAAATCCTACTTAGCGAAGCGTTTGATAACAATGTTTTACATTATTGTACCATGTTATCTACATAGGTATCTAAATTGACCGCCATAGCTAAATTGGTAGGCTTTTACTTCATTAAATCTAATACGCGTGAGGTCCTGGGTTCAAATTCATACCGGGATCAACCATAATTTTTTTATGTTGTGGTTTCTCATTGCTTTGTCCTACGTCTAATGCAGTATTTTCATTTAATAAATGTCAATATTCATTAGTAGGTGTTTGCGCCAAATTCTGTGTTACCCCCAATTTTAAATCAATGTGTCTTCCGGGCATATCATAGTCAATGGTTTAACGGCCTTAATATGGTCAACATTCAAACAATAAACACCAACTTATAAGATGCAATCGAAGTGAAAGTAACACGAGAGATGGTTGCCAATCCTGGTCAATTACCTACGTGGTCGCAGCCATGATTTATTCTCGATCGAAACCGTTTCCTCGTGTCAAGTCTATCAGGCACCATTATCGAGGGGTGCAAGACTAGTCGATGCGCTCCCCAAAGATTTTTTCATTTTCAGTGACGTGCTATGTATTTTGTATTTGAAATTTTATTTTTCTGTATAGAATTGTACCTACTTATGTTTTTTTATTTATTATTATTATATTATTCCCTTCTTCTCTCTTGTGAGGGTAATATTTGTTATAGTGTAAATCTCACGTTGCGATCGTCTTGAATTTATATTTGTTATGTCCACAATGTATTGTTTTCTTAAATAAATAAATAGTGTGTGCTTATGCGACTCTTGTATGGTCAGAGTGACGAACTATCTCTACTTACCAATAGCAAATGTTAGTGCCCGGAGTCTCCAAGTCCACCATCCCATCCTATGAAAATACGGTCGACTAAATTATCAGACTTCGCGCTATATAGAATTCTCCGCGTATAATTCTGACAAAAAGGAAATCTCTCAGAAATTGACTAGGATTCGATAACGCACACTTTCCTCTTGTATGACGATCGCTGTAGCCACTATTGAAAATATTCCTTAATATCAGAGGAATGCTTGCATTGCATCAACAAAATGTGGATAAATACAGTCTTCATGTGTAAATCGAGGTACCTAATAGTCATATTATTATCTACGAAATTTGATTCATATATTGTGGCATTTAGATTAGCTAGTGATTTTTTGAAGTTACAAAATTAATTATACTTCTTTTGGGGCGTTTGGTAGAGAGTGAAATTGAGAGCTGCGCGCGCACACCGTTACGAAAGTGCGCGACAGTATGAAGTTAGCTGTGAATCAGTCAGCTGTATACAAACGCAAGTTTGATAGTAGAATTTTATTGTTACGTTGCCAAGGCAACGAATTTATTATTGTCGGCCATTTGCAATTCCTTGCGTAAACAAACGATTAAACGTCAGAGTGACAGTCGTTACTTAAAAAAACAATGAGAAATAATTATATTATTTAGTAATATAAGTTAAAGTGTATAGAAACAAACCAACGGCGCTCCAATAAGCGGCCCTTTTTCTTGAGTGTGAAATTTAACATGATAATTAAGAGCTAGTCGAAGAATCTAGGTTATCACACGTTTTGTTTTTGTTTTGTTACGCCAAAGACACACCGATTTTTACAACGTTTTTCTTAGCTCGTATTCTTATTTGTCCGGTGGTTCTTTGTCCGGTACAAATCTTGCAATCGATTTTTAACTAACTTCCCGACTAGATAGACATTTCAAACTTTTAGAATATATCAGAACACGATGCCAATGCATTTTTTTAATACTTTTAGCCATCTTTAAGTAGAATTGAATTCATTTTCAGTTAATTCTGTTTTGTATGAAAAGTTATTTCGACACCATCATTGGTTGCTAGGGGTCTGGGGTCCTAGTAACTATATTATTAATATATACGTGCGTTACTATGGAAATCAGTATGACATTTCAGTATTATTTCTATCAAGTACAAATTTTTTTGATCGCTTAAGCTAGTCAAGTCAAGTTTACATGATTCAACAGAAAATTTAAAAACGTTGTATATAAAAAGTTGTTTTTATATTGTAATTATTTTGTATAATACCTTTATATTAATTACGAATAATTTAATTTGTACTTATTATTTTTTATTCAAGACTAAACATATACATGGACATTTTGATGATGATCATCATCATCAGGGGCGCGACAACCCGGTGTGGGTCCTGGCCTCCTCCAACAGCTCCCTCCACCTGTCCCTATCCAGTGTGGCCGCTTTCCAATTGATCCAATAATGATACCTACTTAAAATTCGCACAGAAATATTTTAATTCGCGCAGCAAGTAGGTACTTAAGAATAAGTGAAGAAACTGATTGTGGACTGTATGTGTGATGGATACATATCTTAAAATATACATACGATTTGTTCTTGTCTTAGTAATAATGACATTTCCAGTCCTGAAGTATTTCATTTGAGACATTATCAAATTATATGAATATTAAAAAAAAAGATTTTTAATAAAACTCACTTAAAATACATTTAATGGGTGGTCGTACTAATCCGGTTAATCTAGTAATATTTTACACAAACTATGTGACAGAACGATACTATTAAACTAAACAAAAAATATTCTTTATAATGCGGCCAACGATAGCTTAAACATGTAGGTACAAGATGTAGTATTACGCCTAGTCCAGAACAAGATACATTCGACTGCCCAATCTGCAAATCGACCAACTGCATTTGGGCAAATTATTCAGGAAATAGAAAAACTTAACATAATTTAACTATCTAGTGGAATTTAACAATTCCAAAAATTCACTTAGTAATGTTTTTGAAGGCATACTTCTTTAGGCGCGTTTGGGAAATCAGGTCATAGTGTATTTTTGGCGTGTGACTTGTACTAACACATAATTTATTTTTTCACAGAAAAAAAACGCACTCGATTAGATTCGAACGACCGATTGTTCAATTATCAGCCGAACGCGCTACCTTAACGCCACAGTATGATACTGCAATCGTGACGATTATACATTACAATATTATAGTTTAGAATTGTTCCGTTGCCTAGGCAGCGAATTTATTATTGTTGGCCATTTGCAATTCTTTACGTAAACAAACTATTAAACGTCAGAGTGACATTTGGTACTTTAAAAATAAAAACAATGAGAAACCATTATACCTATAATTTAGTAATATAAGTTAAAGTGTATAGAAATAAACCAACGGTGCTTCAATAAGCGGCCCGTTTTCTTATGTGTGTTATTTAACAAGATAATTAAGAGCTAGTCGAAGAATCTTGATTATCACAAGTTTTGATTTTGTTTTGTTACGCCAAAGAAGTATAACTTCTATAAAATTATAAATTATATAGAATAATATGAATTAATACTCTATTAAAGCTTCCCATTTTATATATAAGGGAAATTTATACAAAGGGCCGAGTTGTTCCATTTACGATATTGGAAATTTGGCACTGCAGTTAAGTAATGCTAACGGTAACAATAACGCATTTATTTACTTATAGGTTTAGGTGATTTTGTGTGAGCGTAGAAAGCATGCTTAATAACATATTGTCATAAAAATCGCATTTTTGGTCAAAGGTGGAGTTAACTGGTTTGCGGACATATTATGTCCATAAACGAATGAACGTTGTATAAATATGCATATTTTATGACAATCTAAGAAACATCTAAATACATTATATTAATGCACTTGAGCAGTAACGTCCATAAAGCTACTCGTAACTTAAAATGCGACTCAGTCAAAGTGTATCTAAATTTTATAATAGTAACCATATCTATCTCAAACAAATATAAGTATAGAATACAACAACATTTATTTATAATTCTGTCATTTTAAGCATAAATACTTATATCACAGGGTCTAGATAATTTTTCTATGTGATACTTCCAACCGTACGTTGAAGGCGCCTTTCGTTAATTGTGTTATGATCTACGCTTAAAACATATTTACACGAAACCTACCTAGTCTCAAAAGTAAAGTTGTAATGTTCGGATTCTTTCTTCGTTTGCCGCCCCAAATGGGCCGCCCTCAAGCAGCACACGAGCTGGCTACCCTCAAGAGATGGTACTGCATGACTTGGGTCGAACGCGTCGATATTTGGTGATAGATTAATGATATAAATACCTGAAATTGGCTTAAAATAACAATAAATAACAGAGCTTTACGACGTTACGTTACGAGATTCAATCTGTCAAAATTAAAATAGACGACCACCAAACTAGCGCCTCTACCGAAGAAATGTGTGTAACTAATAAGCCTCCGCTACTTTCAGATGCAGTTGTATAAATCGAAGCATAAATAAAATTTCTCATACAAAATCGAAGCAATGTGCTTGAATAGCTTAGTTACCTACTGCTTCTATCAAATATTGGGCTTACCATAACTTTGGGCTGAACCGTAACCTGTAACCTATTAGTTCACGTGTCCGGAAACTTATACGTATGCAGTTCACCGTATCACACTTCACCGTGAAATGTTGTATTGGAAATAGGTGTATTGCCATATATCAAAGACTGTCCAACCTCTTTGGGTCGTATAGTACCTACTGACATAAAATTCATATCTAAATAAAGCACGGTTTTTGTCGGATTACATTTTATAGGAAGCCAGCAGTAAACAAATTTTGAAAATAGTCGATATACTGGATTGTTTGTGATGCTAGGTTGGGTTTTCATTCTTGAATTCATGAATTTTGCCAAAATCAGCTATGAAAATTGATCTTGATGCAGGGTTTTGGATGTGTGAGTGTCCTACAAAAATGAAGCACGCATTATGCACGTGCAATAGTGTGTGTAATACACCAACATTAAATGAGCGTAAATGCATAAACCGAGAGCAGTTTTCAGTATTCGACGTAAAACGTATTCTTACACGTGTGTAAGTTTAACCCGGATTCTTCCTTACTCGAGTCGGTTACCTGCTATTGCCTTACCTGTTATGTATTTCAGTTCCCATTATTTCTGAGTTCCCTGTTGGAGACCGTATAGTAAGGTATACGGTCATCTCTTTCCGATAAGAAAGCTCACGGTAAAATGTGCCACGGTGAAAATGTTTTACGTATAATTTACATGTAACCATTAGTTCACGCTAATTGTGCTATCGTTGGTCACAGTATAATAATATTTGTATGTTTTTTCGATAAAGTTTTAACAGCCTCCACAAATGTTACTTTATAATATTATTATTATTTAGTCTTGGATCTCAAAAATGAAACGATCACTTGAGAACCTCGTAAAATCTGTCGTCGGGGAAAATGTCAAAATTTATGATTTTTACAAAAATATTATTTTATTATACCGGCGGTCATCTTTTTATGCTAGAGAACGATAAAAGGTCACAAGGGCGGCACGTGCTGGGAAATTAAAATATAATTGTGTACCAAGACGTGTAAGCTATAATAGTGTAGGACGAAAAAAATCTAGCATCGGGATCACTTTTGAGTACCTACCTACCTACAATCTAATAAATAAAAATCAATATTTGTTTGTTTGTTTGTTTGTTCGTATTTTATGCGCTGTCATACCGTTCATCCGATTGCGATAACATTTTGTCAACTTATTGCTTGCGCGAAGATTATAGGCTATATCTTATATATAAAAATGAATGTCTGTTTGTCTATCTGTCCCGTATGCGTTACTATATATACATTCATCCGATTGCGATGAAACTTTGATGAGTTGTTTTGTGCACACCCGCGAAGGTTTCTGAATTAGAAAAATCATCTTCTTCTTCTTTTTCTTCTTCATTCTATCTTCTTTTGTTCGAATGGTTCCTATACCATTTATCCGATTGCAATGAAACTTTCGTCAGTTGTTATGCCCACACCCGAGAAGGTTAATAATTGTATCCACGAAGCAACCCTGTGCGAAGCCGGGTTTTTCAGCTAGTATATTATAAAAATTTAATACAATTTTACTGAATTCTTTGATTTGATTGGTTCATATTTTTGAGTTTTGTATGTGTATTAATTGTCAGTAGGTAGTACCTAGGTATCTATATAGAATTGGTATGTGAGTGTGTCCACAGAGAAGTTTATAAATAATGTTTGTTACCATTGAAAATGTCCAATAGAATGGAACCGATGCTTTAATATAAATTAATTATGGAAAAAGTATAAAAAAAATATTTTAACACAAGTAGATATAAGTGGCGAAAGATAGAGGTAGGCTGTGGAGATCCAACATAAATAGTGCACACTAATTTTCATTGAACTAAGAATGCAAACCGCAGAAGGTGCTAGTTTTTTTTAATCCAACCTTATTTCTGCCAAGTCCCACTTAAACGCTTCGAAAATCTCCATGCCCCCCTATCAAAATTTTATAGTTACCTAACTAATTCTGAAAAAAAAATTAATTGCTTCAAATAAAAAATGCACATAGCAAATATTATTTTACCACGCTTTTCTTAGCTCGTATTCTTGTTTGTCCGGTGGTTGTTTATCCAGTACAAATCTTGCAATCGATTTTTAACTAACTTTCCGACTAGCTAGACATTTGAAACTTTATAATAATATCAGAACACGATGCCAATGCATTTTTTAAATACTTTTAGCCATCTTTAAGTAGAATTGATTTCAGTTAATTCTGTTTTGTATGAAAAGTTATTTCGGAAGTAATCCGTAAAAAGTAAAACTATTATTGGTTGCTAAGTGGGTCCTAGCAACTAAATTATTAATATTAATATATACGTGCGTTACTATGGAAATCAATGACATTTCAGTATTATTTCTATCAAGCACAAATTTTTTTGATCGTTTAAGCTAGTCAAGTCTAGTTTATATGATTCAACAGAAATTTTAAAAACGTTGTATATAAAAAGTTCTTTTTATCTTGTAATTATTTAATTTTACTTTCGTAAGTAAATATGTAGATATATTTCGTTACATGTACAACCCGAAGAAAATTAGTGTGATCCTTATGCTATGTTTGGTCTTCAAATGATTTTCAAGATTACCTTTTTGCCCCCCAAAACATTAAAAATTATTAAACCCTGTTTAGATCCGTCAAAAATAATGCACACTTTGGCAATCATACTTCTTTGTTTTCGTTGAATTAAGCATACGAGTTGTAGAAGAATTCGATTAAATCTACCTAAACCAAACTGCAATAGCAAAAAAAATATTCTTCTATCTGTAAAATATCTAAAATTATGTATGAATTGCATAATTTTAAATATTTTATAGATATAAGAACATTTTTTATTTAGTATAGGTACCTATATTGTGGTTTGCTTTAGGCAGGGTTTAATTGAATTTTAAAAATTAACCAACACCATCTGCAATTACTACATAAACACCGTTTAAAAAAAAAGATTATTTTTTAGTTAGCCACATGTTCAAACACGCACGTTATCATGGTCTTACTCCCTACTTCAGTTTTAGTTTGTCAATTTATGGCTACGGTCGTATGTTGTAGCTTAACCACTGGGGAATGTCAAAAGAAATGGCGTATTTCAAAAAAACACTACCTTATTCTTAGGTCAATTATTATTATAAAGCAATCATTATTCGTAGGATGTTTATCACACTTGAATGGTCAAAAACATAGCTTATTATTAGTATCTTTAGAATTATCTTCAAATGTGTTAATCTTGCCCATTTTTTGAATAATACAATGCCTAATTCTTGTTAAATTTGGGATCACAAAGATTATCAATATAATTTTTTATTGTAAATATTTCACTATAATAATGTAGACATAAATTATACTGATGGTATTATAAATGCGTTTAAAAATTATTAAATGTAAAAAATCGTAACACCACTACAAATTTATGTACTGAAATATGACTATATTCTAAAATAAGGCTTCAAAATTATATAAATAGATTATCTACAACGTTTAAGGAATGTCCAGGATCATGCTTTGAAAATAGAATAAAAGCTCCATTTTGACCCACGCTGAGCACGTCCGCCCTTAAGTACTTATGTTTTTTTCTTCTCTCCCACAAGGTTATTAATTATTTATCTCATTTGCTTAGAATTTTTAATATCATATTCCACAATGTTTTGTTTTAAAA
Organism: Rhyacophila brunnea; assembly: GCF_057557595.1. Lineage (NCBI taxonomy): Eukaryota > Metazoa > Arthropoda > Insecta > Trichoptera > Rhyacophilidae > Rhyacophila > Rhyacophila brunnea. Next base: position 10,591,452 of record NW_028232893.1, on the reverse strand, counting down.
TTAAATAATACAATATATTTTTCACCCGCCACCCCTGCGCTACGAGGTCGCTGGTTCGATTCTGGTTTGATGGTTCGTAAATACTGAACATTGTACGCAATAACTGTCACCTGCATTCTATAGTCTGTCGGCAGACGTTTGCCGCCTTCTCGACCGGTCGTCAACGGGTAAACGTGTGGGAACTTTACCTCAATGTATCTTATTGTAACACATTACCTACCGGATAGATCGTAATAATAATGTTATTATCAAAGACGTCGAATGAAAACTTCTCTATGAGTATCTTCAACTTTTTCACCAAAGCCTCTCATTTGATCTTGCCCCAAACTTCCATGGCACGTCAAGTACATATCGAGATAATAATCGTTCGACTAATATCAGCGGCTCTCGTGGTGCAGTTCGTAAGGCGCTAGCCTTTCATCCAGGAGTTCCGGGTTTGATCCCGATGAGGACACAAGACACAATATATTTATGTGATTTTCCCTAAGCCTGGACGTTTGTGATTGTTTGTAGGTAGGTACTGTTTCACGCCACTATTGTCATTGGACGTCTAGACCTGTTGTAGTGTTAAAAAGAATATATTCATAATATATTAATTAATTAATTTGCATTTGTCGACTGGGACACGGCGCGGTTACGTGGCAGGCGTGGGATCGAAAAAGTGAAAAATGTGTATAACTTGAAATCTTTTTATATTGTGACAATATTGTGACCATACCGAAATTAGCTTCGATTTAAATAAAAAGGATTTACTTCAACACATATATTCTATACACAAGACTGCTATCGGCCGCTATCGGAAGATAGTTATCATTTTTATGTATTGAGGTATTACAATTTTATTGTTACAATAAGTGCTATGTTTTAACAGCCGCACTCTTGGCTGTGTTAACTTTTAGAGCGAGATAGAAAGTTTTCACAGTTTAGATGGCAAAATTATTGTAACAATTATACTACGTCAATACAATATGATGAACAACCCTCCGATGACAGGCTTGTGCATATATAACACATGCGCAGGAATAGTGCAATTTTCGATGCGATTATTGTCTGTGTAATACCCTTAATTTTACTTACTAACACCAATTTTTTGGAAAACGCTACTGTAGAGTGTCACACTGCCTTTAACCTTAGTTATAGGTAGGGTGGCTGACCAATGATCCTAGCCTTAGGGGCCATGATAACTATAATATTTCGAATTTATACAAACAGTTCTGTACACATTCAAAACGGTTTTGGTTGTAGGTAGTTTCTTTAAATTAAAAGTAACTCATTCACGTACATAATAAATAATATGTAACAATACGTCATTAATATATTACATGTTATTTTTACATTACAGTGTTATAAAAAAAAACGTGTTTCGGGTCAAGAATTTCATGCATCCACCACATAACAATAAAATAATTTAAAATTATCAATGCAATGCTTTGGCAACCATTATTATCCACTAGTTTATTTGTAATATGTACCTAAGTAATAACTTACAGGTATACAATTTAATTTGGTCACATTCTATTTTGCGTATGCATTTCAATATCAATAACTATTGCCAATGTAAAAAAATATTAAATTATAATATGTAGGTGTGTACGTACCTAGCTACCTGGGTAGCTGACAATAAGATATACAATAGACAATATTTTTGATTCCTAAATAATACACGGTGTTCACAATTTTATGATGGTATAAAAATAGACACAAGTGTGCACAAAACTTGGGAGGGTTTGTGTTCTAACCTCAGAGTAATAATAATTATAAAGAGTGTGGCTATTGATCGGGAAAATAAATTTCAACAACACATGCTCGCAGTTTTTAAATGAATGTAATCATTCATATTATCAATATTTACCGGCGACTTTTCCAGAAAATATTTAATTCTGCCGTAGAAATACTATCTTTCTCTAACTCACCTTCATTTCTTCATTCTCATCTGCATCTTTCATTCGCACTTATGGTTCGTTTTTGTTCAGGCCTTGGTCCTGACTCTCCCCAGTAACGAAAACATATTAAATTATGAAATATTACTCCTTCTTCTTCTTCATCATGACCTCATGACTGAGGATGGTGATCCAGATGATGTGGCTGTCAACCAGTCTTCTCAATGGATTACCTCCCCTCTTTTCGACATTTCTACGAGCTGTGAACTTACGAATTGGTGAAACTATCTGAAGTATCCAATGTTTGTTTTAATATACCGACGTGGCATAATATGGCAGCGCGGACGACACAAGCGGACACCAACGATTGAAATACAGTATAACCCCTATTTTACGTTTTTTAAGGGACTGAAAAAAATAAACCTAATTCGAGGGAAAATGTAAAAGGGGGGTATTGAAAAAAAGAACATTTAAGTTGTATGTTTCTTAAAAAATAACGTTTTATTAAAAAACAAACATTCAATATAAATTTTTGCGCCGAACTCAGGCCAATCACAGCGTCGTTCGCCGACCAATCACCGTGCGCCGTTCTAAAGACACGGAGTTTTCCCTCCAAACACCTTACGCCGTTCGAATGTCACGACCCAATCATTGTCAAGCGCGCGTAACTCGCATATTTTGAATATTTCCGACGTAAATCGCGGGAAAGAAAAACGTAAATGCGGGTATTAAATGTACTGAAAAACATCGGGACTGAAAAAATTACACGCAATTGCCGGGAAAACGTGAATTCCGGGCACATAAAAACGAGGTTATACTGTAATTATGACCGTTAGTCCACGTGAATTCGATAGCCACTGCGATCGTAATAATTCGTAGGTGATCACCAAAGCGAAAGATCAGGTTTTCATCGTCAAATTTAAAGTGCGAAGTGTCTGGGTATGGTGAATATACCTGGAAAAGTACAAAGGGAGCTATACGTAGAATCCTCAGTGTCTCTTGTTAGATTTTGTTAACCTCGCCACCTCCCGTCGCATTAAAAACCAATAATAAATAATTATTATGGATATTTTTTTATAAATGGACCACACTCTTCAAACCATTTTTTGTGTACGCACCTGAACAATATAGATATTGGGTAAAACCTAAAAAAGTGTCCCGATTGCTGGAAGATAAATTGTTCGCAGATCAAGAGTGGTTCTTGTCACCAGAATAATTTATTTAAGTGATCCCACATCGTCCCTAATATGCAACGTTCTACCATTAACTTTACCTACTTATTTTCACCAGCACTTTCCTATTAATTATATTAGCAATTTATTTTTTATTGGGGAAGGTTTTTTTTGAAGTTATACTTCTTTAGGCGCGTTTGGAAAATCAGATCAGAATGTATTTTTGGCGTGTAACATATAACACATAATTTATTTTTTCACACAAAAGTAAGCGCACTCGATTGGATTCGAACCACCGATTGTTCGGTTATCAGCCGAACGCACTGCCTTTACGCCACAGTATGATATTGCAATCGTGACGATTACACAGTGTAATATTATAGTTTAGAATTGTTCCGTTGCCTAGGCAGCGAATTTATTATTGTCGGCCATTTGCAATTCTTTACGTAAACAAACTATTAAACGTCATAGTGGCAGTTGTTACTTTAAAAATAAAAACAACGATAAATAACTATATAATTTAGTAATATAACTTAAAGTGTATAGAAATAAACCAACGGCGTCCCAATAAGTGGTCGTTTTTCTTGAGTGTGTAATTTAACAAGATAATTATTGAGAGCTAGTTGAAGAATCTGGGTTATCACAAGTTTTGTTTTTGTTTTGTTACGCCAAAGAAGTATAACTTCTAACGCGCGTACATAAGTACGCACACCGATTTAAAAAAAAAAGTTATTATTTCTTTCACGTGGTAGAGTTTTTAATCACCGCGTGGTAAATATTGTAACTAGGGAGATATAACGCCGTTGTCAATAAGAAAAAAGTGACGTGTTCACAAAATGAACAGTGTTTCCATTGTCAAAAATAAATCACGAAATACTATTACGATAATATATAGGGTATATTCTTGCAGCCACATGTATAATAATAATGGCATGTTTGATTAATTTGCACTAAAACACGTAGCTCTGTTGTAGGTACTGTGGTACGTAGGTACATACATAATATATTGAAATATTTTTACTAAAGATTGTTGCACATAATTATAATTTGAATTGAGTTCCTTTCATGAGAGAGATTGCGTAAAAATACGTGATTTTTTTAGTATGTCAACATTAAAGTGCAGTGCATCGAGTTTGATTGTGGACACGATTCCATTGATTGGTTTATCTTTGTAGTGATACCTATATGACATTGAAGAAAACCTTATTCTATATCGATAATATAAAGTATAGACAGAGCTTAAATTTGTATATGAAAATGAAGCTGACAAAAAGGTAGATACTAAGGCTAAACTTGTCTCGACTTCAACACGTTGAATATGTTGATATTCACGAAATGCATTTAATCTAATGTAGCTCCGCACAGTCCGCGGCATTTTACGACTATATCCTATATCCCAATATATCCAAGTCGAGACGATTTTCAATGTGAGGCCTGTCTAATGATTAAATTAACTGCTTCGATTCTGGATTCGAAGTACGTATGTCCAGACGTGTATACAAGGGAAATAAAGTCAGTGCTAGAAGAATTTATAATAGATATTATCTAGATATTATGATTGTTTTGTAAATATTAAACACGTCAAACCAAAAAAATGATATGGAAGGGTATAGAAAAATATCCATAATTATTATCCACTGACTTCCACATTTACTCTGCTAACCGCTAGCCTTCAACCGCCGACCCCGTACTTTTCCGGGTACATTCTCTATACTTACCCAGATACTCTTTTAGTCTAGCGACGAATAGTTACCTGATGAATAATGACATGTCGAAATGCACGTAACCTAACTATTCATTAATTATTACGATCGTTTGTGTCGTCCGCGCTGTCTTGTCTTGTGGGCATGCCACGTCAGAATATTAAAGAAAACATTCATGAATTACACAGGTTGATCAAAATCATTCGAGTCACAATTCTCAGTCGCAAGGTTCGGACGAAGAGGAATAAGAAATAATTTCTAGGCATTCGCCTAAATAATTTGTATTTTTTTCCGTTCTTTCCCACCCTTGTGTGCGTGCCTGCTGCAGTGCTCGAAATGGAAAATTTCACGAACAGGAACGCTGTATAATTTTCCGAAACTAAGTACTTATGCTAATCCTTTCTTTACGTACGTACGTACTTTTGATATAAAAATGCAACAATAAACTTTAAACTTCTTACGTGGATCTATATTGGGCAGGTTGGTAAGGATTGTCAGCGCCGCAGGCGAAATAATCTTGTTTTAACAAAGTATACCGTCAAAAATTGTATTATTCTTTATTTTTACTTTATCTACCACTATAACCAGTGCATGATACCTCTACCACCACTCGTCACTGATTATAACTTACTGTCTCATTTGGGATAGATAAGTTTGTAATTAATTAGTCATAACAAACAACATATCCACATAAGTACCTTATAGATTCAAATTAAAAAAATATTTACGTAGTTATAGAAAATTTTACAAATTCCATTTAAATACGAGCACAGAATATCAAACATCAAGAAATAGTATTAAAATAGTGTTTAAAAAATAAAGAAATAGTATTAGAAAAAACAGTAAGTGCCTACCTATACCAAGAATTTATAAAATAGCGTTCACATAAACTCGTTCTCACGCAGGTGGAATATACGATTATCCGAAGCGATTTGGTTGAACATAGCTATTTCCTGCCCAATTATCATTAGCAATTATTGCACCTTGGCAGAACAAACAACTTAGATTATCAAGAAAGTTATAAAATAATATATAATAAAATCAATACTAAGTACCAATAATGGCAGAGTTCTCATTTGTACTGGGTAGATATAAGTTGGAAAAAGTACGTAGCCTAAATACCTAGCTCTCTTTTTAACTTTCAGAATGCAGTATGTAAGCATACGTCTTGAGAAATCAATCGGATAAAACCATGGATAGTATCCACTATCCACACAGCTTTAAAGGATTCTCAAAGATTTATTTTGAACCTTCTCCACTATAAGAAGGCCGTACCTACATCTAATAAAAGTTTCAAGTCATCCAAACAACGTAAACATAGCATTATTTGTAATTAAATTACCAATGGTGTGTCATTTTCATTTATATAAGATAAAACATGACGGAAGGTGAAACTCAGGTTGCTAAGCGCGATTCTTATAGAATAATATAAAATTGTCATTAATTAGTACCTACTATATTCAACATTATAAGGACTAATATTGTATTGTATGCATGTTATGTTACAATGGTGATGCTTTGGTTACAATTATTGTAATATACATCTACCACCGTATTTATTTAATAATCTATGACTAACACCACCTAAGATAATTAGATGTCCGCACTGGACACATAGGTACCTAATTTGTTAGTACCTACTTATTCTAAACGATTCAATCTATATTGTTTGTCCTTCCCTACTCACGTTATTATTGCCATGGAAATGATAATAGGTACCTACATACAATACAGATATTATGATAGTCGTACATTTTTATTAAAGGATATTCCTATATTTTTTTTAAACAAATTTACAAACAAAAATTAAGTAAAAGTTCTCTCCACACTACCTATGTATTATTTCTATTATTTTTAAAGTCACAAGCTACAATGCATGTAATAATAATTGTAATACAATAGGAACGTCCCAAATAAATAAACTCTGCAGAAGGCTATTCAATATTTTCTGCCCAAACCATCAATGGCCCAAACACATTTTTGTAGAAAAAATCATTCATTATTCATTGTGAAAATTGGGGTTTACGACTTATCATAAATATTTTTTTAACACAAGTCAAGTTGTTGAGATAATAATAATTATTGAATCACAGAACAGATGTTGCCACTGTATTGTCCACCGGAAAGAATTCCTAATGTTTTAGCAGATTTACACGAAGTACCTACTACGTAATTAAGCCTTCATTATTTTTATAAATATCCACAAAATTATCAAATTGTGCGTGTGGCCAGAATTATCTTAAATCAGTTTGGATACCAGCGACAATAGTATATAGGTATATATGTAATAATATAATTAAGTATGTAAAAATGGCGAATTTGTATCCCACAGGAAAGTACTTATTAAAAACGATAATTGTAAGGGTGATTATCCACTTAGTGTTACGAAGAAAAAGCGAATTTAACATAATAGACTTTTAAAAATATTATATTATAAAGCCTATTATAAGGAAAGTATTCATCCACAGGTACTCATCATGACCTATGGCAAATAAATGAATGAATGTAGTAGTTATATCACAAGATTTATTGTACTATAGTCGCAATTCAACAATAATGTAAATTACAAAACAAATGTAAACATCGTAAAAAGAGGGGTTTACGACACGTCATAAGCTTTTTTTAAGAAAAGTTAATTGTTGAGATGAATACCATCTGTTGCCACTTCAATGGTTATTGGAGTGAATTCCTAATGTAATGTAATGTGGTTTTAGCAGATTTACACGAATTACCTACTACTTTATTATACCTTCATTATTTTTATAAATAACCACTCAATATCATTTTTTAAATGATCAAATTGTGTAGGTATGTGGCCAGCGTTATGCCGGGTCCACACCGAAAACAAGTCGCGCGACAACTCGTTAAATTTTACGATAAGCATGATAATTATCGTAAAATTTCTTAAGCAATTATGATAATTATCGTAAAATTTAACGAGTTGTCGCGCGACTTGTTGCCGGTGTGGCCGCACTTTTACGTTACCTGCGACAAAATATTTTTCAATAGTTTCGGTTAACACGTTTCGCCTGATGACATTTTTGACCAACTTTTAGAACAATTTTTTATTAAAAAATCAAGTTAAACACACAGTTAAAATTAAAACACAAAACTTACTAGAATGTAGCAAAAAAACACCAAACTAATAATATAAACAATTTTGTTTAGAAACGTATTTATATCTTAAATAATACAAAATATTTTAAAAGGCAACTAATAGGAATATTATAGCGGATTGCACGAGTCAAATTATCAAACTTTTTTGTACTAATTTAACCATCGAAAACACAATTCATTCACCCGAAAATAAATGGCGAAGTAATAATTTTTGTCACTCCGAATAAAATAATATAATAAATTAGTAGGTAAGTAAATTAACAATGCGTAAGTCAAAGGCAAGATTGTATTGAGATTTTAAATGTTTCATCCTTTAGAAATTATTAAACAATGTATACTTTATTTTTCAAGAGTTTTCAAATAGTGTCAGCAAGGCACATTTTTTTGGGTAATAAAGTAATTTACGCTTGCAGCTGGTTGTTTCTTGTTATTTAGACAATGCATTTAGGCATGGACATATCGACACAAAATAAGAAGGTTGAAAGAAATTTAGGGATGTCATAATTTTTATTTTTAACCCTTGCACGCCCGGCATAACATAACTTCGTTAATTTTTAATTTTGAGAAAAACTTTAAAAGATACATTCATATATAATTATCTCAATCTAACGAACCGCAACGCAATTTTAAATGAATCCACGAGCCGGAACGGTATATTTTGGAATTCCACGAACCACAACGGCGCTCCGGTGCGTTCCTGTCCATTCCGAGCGCTGGCCTGCTGGAATGACCTCGGAAGACTTCATATGCTCCTACTAAAAAGTGGCCATAGATCCAGAAGTCAAGAATTGAAACTGAGAAACTGAGTCCCATAATTTTCACATTACTTCACTTTAAAGTGATGAAAACTCCATATCGTTTTGTGCCTGTCTATCGCTCTTGGTTTTCCTTCTCTGCTCCATAACTATATAATTATTGGCAGTATTTTCCCTTCTTCTTTATTCCCATGCAGGTATATCGTACCTGTTGAAAGTCGATCGCAATCTTGGCATATTTTAATCTTCCCACTTCTCAACATAATATTATTGAGTAAAGTTAAACGCGCCCGTAATCGACCGCAGACCGCGTGTTCGCTAGGCCATATACACAACCGACAAGCCGCTAACGAATTTAACTACCTTACAATATAACTCAGCGGCGTCGCCTCATGTGGATTAAAAAAATATATAAAAACAAGTTTTGAAAAAAGAAACACTTACGGGGATCTCTTCTTCTTGGCTAATCTGTCGTTTTTTTTCAAAATGCAGCTATGACAGTAACTCTTCACCCTTGCACCTCACACGCCTTTTTCAGGGTAGTGTAAAGACTGAAGGCTGCCTCCAGTAACTAAGCTCATTCCAGCGCGCTGAAACTCTCCTTCTGTTTCGCTTTCCCTGAAAGGTACCCACAATCATAAGTCTCTTCATATTTTCCGGTCTACAGCAAAAAAAATACAAAATGCGTTTTAGACAGGGTTGGCGAACCTTTTTACGTACGCGTACCAAAATTTCCCAAATATTATTTTTCGACTATCTGACGTGCCGAGCAGTTTTTCATGGAGAAAAAATAGTTTTTTTTTTAGAAATTCAATTAAAAATGATGAAATTCTAGATACTACTTACAAAACGTAGCACCCACAATATTATAGTTTTATCAATTTTTTAATAACTCCATATATTTCCAGAATTATTACTACAAGCTCCATCAAGTTTTTGTTTCTTATTTGGTACACACATTTTGTGGGTGGAAATGATTTTTTTGTTACTGTATTCCTTAGTTTGGGTTTTTATGCTTAAATTGACATCAGAATTACTCCGATCAGATGAGGCATTCTCTCGCTACAGTAGTCTCAGGCATTGTAAATCGATCAAAATCAGAGGTTCGCGGTATGGCTTTCCCCGCCGCTTGATGAGATTAGTATGATACTATTATTTGTGGCGCAAAAGGCCTAAGGACTGAATTTTGCAATTATATTATATTTATATTAAACGTACATAATACTTATTCTTGAAGAGTATTTGCCTGCTATTTTTATACAATGTGATCTGTCATTCATTAATATGAAACTATATATATATATATATAGATATATTTTTTTCTCTTCAAAATAAAATCATCTCGCGTGCCATTAGTGGCACGTATGCCATAGGTTCACCACCACTGGTTTTAGATTATTGGCAGCAGTAGGGCCGATCCTAGCTAGTATGAATCTCGATCGTAGCATGAGTAGCATGTACGCGAGGCCCCTGTATAGGTACAGAGTGCTAATATTATATTCCTCCAGAAAATGGTGGTTTTTAAACAGTTTCTTCATCTTCGGCTATATCCGCCCCTTAGCTGGAGCATATAGACGCCACGGGGCGCCTCCAATAATCTCTATCGCTATCGTCTTTTTTACGTCATTACAGGTTATACTATGATTCCCAATATATATTATTTAGCAACCTTCCAAGTTGGCTTGAAGAACCGGTAAGCCAGTTTGAGTTTTTCTTATGGCATCTGGCATTTGGTAGGTAGGTATACCTATTGAATATACATAATTTGAAAAAACCTTAGATATATATACCTACTAGAGAAAAAATGCGACGCCCGAGAGGACTAGAACCTGTACCCACTGGATTTGCGCCAAAGTGCTTTAATTAATTAAGCTACGGTCATCCTACTTCATTACGATGAATTTAACTAGGAGTTCTTACACGAAATTCTTATAGAATTGCGTTAATGTTGACTATCGGTTTTTGTGTTTTAAATTTAGGCATCATTGATTACTAATCGACGCCCGAATCACTCTAAATTTTTGTTGAAGTTACGAGTTATTTGTTAATTAGTTCATTAATGTAATTACTCGTCAGTATAAAATTGTTGTGGCAAAACAATGTTCAAAATTATGACTTGTTTTTTAGGATATTTTAAGAAAATCGTTTGTTTCTGCAAACTAGTTTAGTTTTAGAAAATAATTAATTTGATAAAAAGAGCGGCGAATAGAATAAAATGGAAAAGTCTGCTTGAGATTGCCAAGTACTTAAGCATTGGATATCTTTTATTATTTTTTTAAATTAATTAAATAATCATAAACTTAACCCTTTACATTCGACTGCACTGTGTAACATACATTACCAATCCGCTTTGATATACCCGGTCGGCGGTGGTTACTGGCAAGTCTTATTTCGTTCGTAAGAAATTTCTCTAAAACCGCACTGCGGGTTGAAATTGCCCCGTCCATCTCTTTTTTTATTTACATTTTTTCTGTTCTCACGATGGGTCTATATAAAAATATATTCTAGAATATCTAGATATATATGCATCGGTACTAGGTACTTCTAAATGCATTAAAACTTTCTTATTATCCACTTTCCAATGGGTGCATGTAAGTAGATACTTGACTTACGTCCTAGTAATATTCACATACTTTCGTCACAATTTTTCGAGTTTCATACAAAATTCCCTAATGCTCAAATTACATTGGCAAATTGCGTCTGACCCGATCATCTCCCACGATTGCTAAAATCTATTATCTATGGTTTTCCGGGATCGTGAACGATCGTGAGCAAGTTGGAACCAATACTATTTCCGTCTGCCACGATTTACGAAGATTGCCGAGAACGTACGAAAATATCCGAAGCTACCGCCCGCTCGCGATGTTAGGTTGGACAGCAACTTTCCTTCTAATTTTTATATTGTGTGTGCGGATCATTAACGCATCTGAGCAGTGGCGTGACTAGGGGTGGTGTCACCACCGTCACCCAGTGCTCACAAACATACACATACAAAATTTTTCATTAAAATTTATATTTTCAAGGTATTTATTAAGTAAAAAACACCGCTTTTTGGCACGAACACTTTTACTGTTTAAAAAAATATTGTAAAGACTGTGATGTTTTCACAATAAAGACTACTATGAGACTGTACTGACAATGTTTCTTGGAAGTTGAAACATGTCAATGACTCAGAAATGTAGAGGACGCGGCACATAGGTGGACATTGATAAACACTAAAACACGTATCTTCTTTTCGTATACTTTGGCACGTGATAGAACGGGACGGATATAATGATCCCGCTCGACGTAAAATTTCACTTGCGTGCTCGCGTTAGTCGCACTTGACCTTTGCTTTCCGAGAAATGAGTTGAAGAATTGTGCATGTAATGGTTTCGTGCATTCGAGTAATACTAAAATCTACATTTTTTTGTGTGAAGACTGTGCGAGGGATGAAAACATGTGTGCGGACACATTTTGGAACATTGTTGGACAGGTGAGTTTTGACGTAAAATTGCTAGGGAAAACTGTTCAGTGTAGCCACCAATCTAACGAAGAAATAGTTTTCGTTCAATTTATATTTTTAATAATAGCAACACTATGTTTATTTTAAACCAATCAAAAGCAAGAACTGACACGATCGAATCGTTTATGTAATTGCTTATAGCAGTGGTTCCCAAAGTTGACTGGGCTCTGATCCATCTAACAAAAATTTCCAATCTTGGGACCCACCTCTTAGCTGTCTTACAGAAAAGAGGGCATAAATATTGGTAATGCTCAGATTCCCTAGTGGCGAGTCGTGGAACTACTTAATGCTGACTTATTTGTTCTAATTGAAATAAAAAAAAAAAATTTATAAGCGTTACCAATATGAATGAAAGACTGTTGAAATAAGAAACACAACTTAAATAAAAAAAAATATTACTCAAATACCTACGCATGCAAGAAAGTTATTTCAATGGGAAGGATGTATTTGTTTCTTATTTTTTCTTCATTACAGTTTTAGCATCAACTTCAACTTTAGTTACTTTTAATCGCAGTGAGTTTGATATATCCAATTTATTTCGTTATTTAGTTTTAATGTTAACGATAGCCGAAAATCCGCCCTCACATAGATATGAGGTAGTAAAGAGAAGGATGACTTTCATAGCTTCATCGAACAGGCAAGGATAATTATCAGCAACTGAGAGCCAGAATTTCGTTAATTGTTTACGATTGAAACTATTTTTCAGTGACGTATCTTCTGATAAATCAATGAGTTCTTCACTTGCTTTTGTTGACATACTAGTTGGTTTAGTTTATTTCAATTTTTAGGAATTATAAATAGCTGAATGAAATATCAAATTTATCACTTCCTATTTTTTTTCATGTATACGGTGGCGAGGGCCCACTCAATATTCGCTCGCGACCCACTGGTGGGTTGCAACCCATAATTTGGGAAACCATGGCTTATAGTGTAAAGACGTTGGTCACGACGGTCGGCGTGGATCGTTGGCTCTGGTTGGATCTGCGCGTCTGCCAATTTAATTAAGCCTTAAGACATTCACAATTTAATGAAATTGACCCTGAATCTAAACAATGCTCTATTGTAGATTGTCTCGTATTTCGCCAATTTTATTAATCCACCCATGGTCCCTAGCTAGATTCCCGCAGAAGTATCAAGATACCAAACGGCCGCCGATACGGCGCGCGAGGTAATTTTACAGCGCCGCGAACACACGGACCACTTTGTACACCGACATTGTGGTCACCATAAATTGCTGCGGTTATGGATTTCTCGCCCCGGGCATGGAACGTACTGAGCTTGTAATAAGTGCAACCGAAAATAGGGTGACACCATTTACAAAAATACTTAAATTAAATGATTTTACTATAAATTATTTAGAGTGTTTAAACGGATAGGTACCGCAGTGTTTATAGTTATAATAATAGGTAAGTCAATTTAAAACGATTCGAATTAATTACTATTACTACGGAAACATATATTATTCATACTGGTAATACTTGACACTATTGTGGCAACTAGGAACAGTGCGCGTGCCACTATCTATGCCAGCAGAAGGTCTATTCCAACGTAAATTCAATAAAAATAGTGATAAAAATTATATGAGTTAACTCCAAGAGTTAACTATCTCGAAATAAGGACCGTAAAATATTTCTAAAGTTTCTTAACGGCAACCCTATTAGCCACGCTAATTAGATAGAAATAGCCATTCAGTATATCTTGAGTTTCAGCAATTTGTAAAATTAATAATTTACCATACAATATGTCATATGTTATGTTAAAATATGTTTATATGTCATATTTCAACTGTTTTTTTATTTTATTTAAAGTGTTATTGAGCGGCAATTTCTAGTTGGCACCCGAGTGGCAGCTACCCCAGGGTTCGAAATGGAACGGAACGCACCAGAGCGCCGTTCCGGCTCGTGAACTTTGTAAAATTATCGCTCCATCTCGTGGAAAAAATATGTTGACCATCTGAGCTAGATAGACCATAGAATAGAAAATCTGGCACACTTATTTTTATAAAATGCACATACGATTTGATGACTATGTAAATATCTTCAGAAAATTTGTTGAGCGCTCCGGTTCGTAAACTTTTCCATTTCGAGCGCTGAGCTACCCTTGTTGTGGTACTGAATAATTCTGAGATTTCGTAACTCGCGGACGTGTAGTATCTATGCAAAGTCTGGCTTGGCGCGCTGCGGGTTGACGTTGGAGTCGCAATAATTTTCAAAATCGCCGCATTGAGTCCTCATTATCTGGCTTAAATAACATCACGGCTGACAGTTCATAGCCCGGGATAGTTAACTCGCGGAATATGACATTGCATGTTTAACATTTTTTAATAAATTGATCTTGGATTTAAGTGATTTAAGTTTCTTCTGCATTTGGAGAAAATTAGTAATTTATACCTACCTAACACATCAATTTAAAAAAAATGTGTAAAAACTAGATATAAGTATTTACAATATTTTTTTTCGCTATTTTTGGTGAACGTACCTACTGTACAACTGTAGTAATCAAACAACTCTTGCTGTCAAAAAATATGAGTCAAGGTTATACATTTTAAGAGGGCAGAATGCATGGTCACCCTACCGACATATTCAACATACTATCGGTTTCAACACTCACCGTGAGATCGTCAGGTTGTATGAGAGATTATTATTTTTTTCGATCCATTAAGTTCACATAAATCGACCATATAATTATTATTGCCCCGTACTTTCTGTGACCACATTTTTATATCACGTCTTCTTAATGCTGTCCACATCCGAAACGGCCTTGGCACAGTGGCTTAAATCAATTCATCACCGGTACCAGAACCCATTCTGGGCTTGAACTACCTACGTGTTAACGAACTTCTTCATTCCGTGCCATATCTACAGAACAGATTATTACACATAGAAATGCGAAAGCCATCCGCCATAGATCAATGTTTAGTGTTTATTGATAGTCATTTTAATTCACGATAACAAAACACCTTGAATGTCCTCAAATAGGTAATGACTACCAATATTAAATGCGCGTTTAGTTAACTTTAATTAACACGAGTTTAGTTTAACCGTAACCAGACAATATTATTATGATTAAATACCAATATAGTTTTTAACGTAGTCTACTTGTTTCCGATAAATAAAAATCATATTAATAATTATCGATTCAATAAGCAAACGCAAAATACTAGAAGTATTAAAAATATGTTATTATTTAGTACATATTCGGTATTTTCACTGTGATATCTAAACCGTAAACAGACCCCATTTTAAATAAATATGCATTTTATTGCCATGTTAATAAAAATATACGCATGCAATATACGTACCTCTGTCTTACTTGATAGGTATACACTGTAGAGTATACGTTTTATAACTTTGCACTTTTCTGCACTCTTTATTATACCGATACGCCTCTTTGCCTGATTACCTCGCATACCTACAATAAAATCAAATGATATTTACTTGTATTAATATATGTAGTAATAAATAAATAGACAGATAATATACGTAAAAAAATATTTTTAGAATATATCACATCATTTTCATCTTAGAGCCGAAGTGCAAACTTATGTAGCATATACTCTACATATTATGTATACTTGATAGATTCAGTTACTTAACCACTAATAAAGAACCCGTCAAATTATTTAATTTAGGTACCTACGTACCTACCTACTTATTTTCTGCCGTTTGAATACTTTTACCATTTTCTTTTTCTTCTTCTTGATCGTTCCCTCATAGTTGAGGATTGTGACCACCTTGAAATGTTGTCTTTTATAACCATTTTAAGGCAATTTAAAAAAAATCAAACTTTATCTCGATATCGACAATATGAATAATCTAAAAAAATGCAAGAATACTGACATAATATACGATGTAGGACCTTCGCAACTTTCATAGCTGTCATTATATTTTGACGTCCCTACCTACCAGTGGCGAAAACTATTATTACTACTTATTTGAAGCCTACCTTCTTAAGAAAAATATTTTTTAATTGCATATTGACTTATTTATGTAATCACTTGATTATAATTATATTCTATAAAATAATTTATTTTGCCAACGAGAGATGCCGTATGTGTAGAAGAAGAAATGTATTACACAGATAATTCTGCAAAGGTTTTAAAAAATATACCACGGTACGCCATCTGTCTTGACGGAAATAAAGGTCGGATTATGTTTAAAATAATTCTCATTTTTTTTCATATAGACTTTACGTCACGTAGCCCCGCCCAGTCTATCGAATTGTATGAACAAAGGTGGGCTCCGATCGCAGAGCCTAAAACCGTTTTAGGTCAAACGAGCAGCCTGCCTCTTTCCAAAAGTTACCCTTCGCCACTGCTACCTACTATGCATAATATAATTTTGATATTACTTCAATTTAATGTAACTCGGCGTTCTATGTCTATGCATTTAGGCCGGAGATAAGGGTTTTAAAACCACCATGAACTACACAGTTCTGCTCAACCACTTCCCTATGCCCCCCCCCCGTAATGAATTATTGGTTGATGTTGATTTGTGTTATCCATAACAAACAGCTGTAGAAAATATTTTACCTTTACGCTTCTCATCCTAGACATGCCCTATATATTATTAACAAAAAAACAATAAAGAACAATACCCTCTATTGCTGACAGGGTGAACATTAGCCATTTTTAGGGGTCCACTTTCTTTTGTGCACCGGCCGAGGGCCTCACAGCGGGAAGCGGCGACCACAAGTCTGCACCGAAAATGCGGCACAAAAAGTCCCGCAGTCCCTCCACTAAAGCGTGAGGCCGCTCAATTATTAGAACATAAAACAGCGGTTGTCCAAGATATCTACAAAGGGAGACGCCGCATCTTTGTAGACTGTTTTTTTTATTCCCATGTTATAGACACCAGATAAGCGTCAAGTTTTTTTTAACATGTAAAATATTTGATTTGATCAGATTCATAATATGTATTTATTTAAGTCAAATTGACATTACAAACTATGACTTCAATGCATTTACAATATGACATGTAGAAAGCAAATATACCTAGTGTTAAAATAATTAAGTACAAGATAAAAAGGTTTTTTTCTATACAACGTTTTTAAATTTTCTGTTGAATCATATAAACTTGACTTGACTAGCTTAAACGATCAAAAAAATTTGTACTAGTAGAAATAATACTGAAATATCATTTTGACATGTCATATTGATTTCCATAGTAACGCACGTATATATTAATAATTTAGTTGCTAAGACTCCAGACCCCCTAGCAACCGATAATGGTGTCGAAATAACTTTTCATACAAAACAGAATTAACTGAAAATGAATTCAATTCTATTTAAAGATGGCTAAAAGTATTAAAAAAATGCATTAGCATCTTGTTCTGATATATTCTAAAAGTTTCCAATGTCTAGCTAGTCGGGAAACTAGTTAAAAATCGATTGCAAGATTTGTAATGGATAAACAACCACCGGATAAATAAGAATACGAGCTAAGAAAAACGTTGTAATTACACAATTTAATTAAATTTAAAATTAAATAAACAAAATACGTAACAAATTACTAAAAATGCCTTGCTATCTATTATATTATGTGAGAATATAAAAGGTGAACATAAAATTATGTTAAAAGGTTATTAATATTATGTAAGATAAAATTATGCATCAAATATTAAACAAAACTTGATTAGGTACCAATTTAGTCGTATAAAACTTAATAATATAAAGTAAAATACCTACCTATATACCTAATTGATTTTGTTTGTAAATAAAAACATTGTTTTGTCTATGATACTTTGGTTATGTAGTTGGCAACACTTCTGCAGGATGTCACTGACATGTCACAGGTTATCGAATCTTGAAACATCCCGACATAATAAAAGCATATTATTTTAATTTTAAAATCTCAATAGATACATAATTATTATTTCTCGTTTTATCATGATTAGTAATTAGGTATATATTATTATATATTGTTAAAATTTTGGGTATTTTAAATAAACTGTAATAATCTTTAAAATTACACACACAAAGTAATCTATAAACATGTCAGTGCTGTTAGGTTAGGACGGTTCGGTTATAAAATCATATTTTATTGTATAATATTGATATTTTTCTTTATTATTTAAGAATTTATGGAATAACAAAGAATGGACATTACGACGGTTACATGTAAATTGTACGTATAACATTTCACCGTAACACAGTTCGCCGTGAGCTTTCTTATCGGAAAGAGATGGCCGTATACTATATGATCTCCAATTTTATTAGATTCAATATGAACATTAATTCAATAATTGTCATAGCTGATTTTGGCAAAATTCATGAATAATTCAAGAATTACATACGGGTATATTGCCGACCGCACAACGATCTTTTAGGTTCTCTATCCTGACCTCTCTTTCTCACACTTAGCGTCATCACAACTATCTTATCTATAATCAACTAATCTTAAAAATCATCACAACGCTAAAACTCATAGGTGAGCACATGTCATAGTTATAGCTGAAGGGCAGGTATTCATCGCTAGAATAAAAAAGAGTGTCTGGGTATGGGGGAATGTAACCTGAAAAGTGCAAGAGGTCTACAATTGAAGCTAGTTTGTGGTGGTTACATGTAAATTGTAGGTAAAACATTTCACCGTGACACAGTTCGCCGTGAGCTTTCTTACCGGAAAGAGATGTAGTATACGCCATACGGTCTAATTCAAGAATGAAAACCTAACCTAATCTAACACATTTAATAATGCAGTAAATCGGCTATTTTTTAATTTGTTTGCTGCTGGCTTCTTGTAAACTGTAAACTGACAAGAACCGTGTTTTATTTTGATATGAATTTTATGTCACTACCATACGACTCAAAGAGGTTGGACGGTCTTTAAATTACGGCTATAGATATATGTTCGATACAACATTTCACGGTGAAGTGTGATACGGCTAACTGCATAGGTACGTACAAGTTTCCGGACACGCATTACGACATCGTCCCAAAAATTTCCCTGTATACACGCTTGTAGTACCTATTATCTGCATTCTGCAATCATTGTTGACATGTAGCTTTCCACTACATAAGATAAAATGGCTCTTGGTGGTTAGGCAGGTAGGTAGATATCCACTACCTACCTATGTACATAGCATTAACAAACATTTAATAAATATTAGGACGTATACAGCTAATAGGTATCCTCCAAAACATAGGTATAGGTACTATGAGATCATATTATTTTGTTTTGAAGTTGTAAGGTTATAAACTTTATTCATCAATCATATATTCACTTGTCACAAACTTCGGATGGGATCCTGATACGATGATTGCAAATTATGTTGATGCCTGTCTATTTCCAACAAAGGTTTTTTTTTACTAAGGTATAATATTATATCTACTGAGAAATAATTAAGATGTTTAAAATTTGTCAGAAAATAATGACATGATTCTTCATGTAACTAAATATTGATCATCTTGCGATGGCATAGTAAAGCGTCAATTACATTGAGCTTCTTTACGAACTGTTTGTTGGCGAATTTACAATCTGCCTCTTAAGTCGCCCAGTGTAATCATCGAACAAGCTAACAAGCAGTTTGTAAACACTCTAACGAGAAAAGTTGAAAGCCGGTCAACTTTACACGCTACACGCCGGAGTATAGGCCTTCTGCGTATGCGCAGCAGATCGCAGTAGCAACCTCCCGGTAAAAAAACGAACTACGTTCTGTCAAGATAGTCGCTAGCTTGTGGCTTCTCAGCGAATGGAAAGCTTTGTGTGTAATCATCAAATCGCAGTAGCTGAATCGCCCGCTTTTAAATTCGCCAACAAACAGCTCGTAAAGAAGCTCAATGTAATTGACGCATAAGAGAAATTGACTGTTGGCCCGGCCTTATATTGAAAATCACCTTGACTGGGATAAGCCGTGTCCAGAAACTTGTACCTACGTATGCTGTTCGCCGTATCACACTTCACCGTGACATGTTGTATCGGAAATATATGGTCTTATATTAAAGACCGTCCAACCTCTTTGTGTCGTATATTACTGACATAAAATTCATCTCTAAATAAAACATGGCTCTGTTCGGTTTACAGTTTACAGGAAGCCAGCAGCAAATAAAATTTGAAAATATCTAATACAATGGATTTTTTGTTCGGTTAGGTTAGGTTTTCATTCTTTAATTCATGAATTTTGCGAAAATCAACAATGAAAATTGAATTAATGTTCACATTGAATCTAATAAAATTGGAGACCGTATATTATAAGTACAGTCATCTCTTTCCGATAAGAAACCTCACGGCGATCTGTGCCACGGTGAAATGTTTTACGTACAATTTACATGTAACCGGAATAAGCGAATCTATTTTATACACAAGACTGCTATCGATCGCTATCGACGTTTAGTTTATCATAGGTTTGTATTGAGATAGTTGTTACCCGTTTAAGCAGCCAAAACTGTCTATCTCGCTCTAAGCACAGCCACAGACAGGTGCTGTTTAAACATAGCACTTGTTGTAACAATTACAACTAACTTATTGTACAAATTATAATACTTCAATACAAAAATATGAAAAACTACCCTCGATAGCCGCCGATATCAGTCTTGTGTATAGAATACATGCGAAGGTCATACATAAAAAGACGGGAGCAGTGTTGCAACTCAATTCCATGCGCACTAGTTAGGTTATGTCTGGACAGTGACGTCATGCAAATTAATAAAAAAAACAGTTTCTGCACATGCTCCAATGCGACATTTCGTTACACTACCTGCGCCACATGTCGAATGAAATTTGTTACACGCGACAAGTACCTAGATGTTTTTTTTTTTTAACAAAACCGGTGCTATGTGCGGCCGTGGATACATTAAGTTACATGTGTTTTGTGACTGACAACAAAATCACATCAACAAATTTGAGACGATTTATTCAATGTGTAACCAGGCTTATCAATTTCAAATGACACCTAAGTATTTTTATTTTGGCCATGTTGGATCCAAAAAAGATCATATATTTTTTTATGTTAGCCACTTGCTTAACATATTAGGTCCATAGACTTATACATTAAAAGTACCTATTTTCCAGACCCAGGATTCGAACCTAGGACTCACAACATTATAAGCCGACGCGTAAGCCACTCGGCCATCGTGAACGTAAATATTACGCTACTGTTTTACCCCGTGCTATCCAGCTGCATTGCGCTATCAATATTATCCGAAATCCGGATAAGTTCTGTTTATAATATCTGCCAATCACTACTTAGCTTACACCTGAAGTCGGTAGTACGCGACAAAAGTCAGACCATTCAAAAGGAATATAATAGAGGTAGGTATGTATCCAATTGAATATAATATAACAAACATTTTTTGACGTACTTATTTCCACGTGGTACCTATCTAGTATTTTTTCACGGATTTCCGTGTGTATGTATTTACATTTATATTTTAAATAATTACAAGATAAAAAGAACTTTTTATATACAACGTTTTTAAATTTTCTGTTGAATCATATAAACTTGACTTGACTAGCTTAAACGATCAAAAAAAATTGTACTTGATAGAAATAATACTGAAATGTCATATTGATTTCCATCGTAACGCACGTACCTACATATTAATAATTTAGTTGCTAGGACCCACTTATCAACCAATAATAGTTTTACTTTTTACGGATTTCTTCCGAAGTAACTTTTCATACAAAACAGAATTAACTGAAAATGAATTCAATTCTACTGAAAGATGGCTAAAAGTATTTAAAAAAATGCATTGGCATCGTGTTCTGATATATTCTAAAAGTTTCAAATGTCTAGATAGTCGGGAAGTTAGTTAAAAATCGATTGCAAGATTTGTACCGGACAAACAACCACCGGACAAATAAGAATACGACCCAATAAAAACGTTGTAAATAACAAGCCGGGACATAAAATAGAATCTGGGTATTTTAAATAAACTGAAATAATCTTTAAAACTACATACACAAAAGACAGGGAGCAATCCATCAACATGTCAGTGCTGTTAGGTTAGGTTATAAAATCATATTTTATTGTATAACATTTTTTTTATTATTACAATATTTATTAAATGACAAAGATGGACATTACGACATCATCCTAACAATTTCCCTGTATGCGCGCTTGTATATCTGCAATCATTAATGACATGCAGCTTTCCACTACAAGATAAATGCTATTCAAATATCTATCTAGTCGGGGAGTTAGTTAAAAATCGATTGCAAGATTTGTACCGGACAAATAAGAATACGAGCTAAGAAAAACGGTGTAAAAATATTGTAAAATAGTCATAAGTAGGTAGATTGTTTTAATCATTAGTCGTTTTCAATACGAAAAATTCTCTCGAAACACATCGTTTTTTTTTGCGTTTCACAGAAGTTTCAAATTAATCAATTTATTAAAATTACTGTTATGAGTTCTCATGATTTATAAATTTTATTGTAGAAGGCCTAGATCACCTAATATTACATTGCATATAAACGCAGGTAGATAACAGAGAATCAGCATTTATGATGTAGATTTTTAAAGCCCGATCCGGGTGAGTAGGTTTATTAATTTTCGGCCATTAGCCGGTTTTTTTTGTGTTAGCTAGAAACACCCGCTGTGACGCGAACATTTATCATTGTTTTTAGGGTAACGATGCCGCTCGCAACGGCCTTAACACACTCAATAACGGATAATTTCATAAATAACACGTTGTTGACTGGTTTTATTGATTTTTTTTATACTTTCGATTTGATAATATTATGTAAGTACGTGATGTGATTACTGATTATATATGTTTGCCGATGGTTACATTCGGATTGAATAGCTAAATTCCTAGTTTTGTCTTAAGCCGATTGTTTTAAGTAATTCCTTCAATTACAATTATTACAGCGATCGTGTTAACGGTTGATTTGATCGATTCCTTGCATAGGTTTGGTGATACAAATCATAAGTAAAGCCTCGTATTCACTAGGGGGAAAATGTCCCTCAAAACGACGCGCAACAGAGTCTACGTGACGCACGACATGTTGCATTGCTGATCCTTTACTTAGGACTTAGGTAATAAGTACTTTACCTTCTTTGATTGTATTAAAATTATATATAAACAATAATTAACTGTATTGGTTATCAGTGTGTATTGACATAGGTGAGTGCACATAGCGCCTGAAGTTGCCGAGAGGGAAAAAACGCGTTGCAAAAAAATACGGAAATGAAATAGAATAGAGTAACCCTTTATTAGTTTAATTAACGTGTAGCAATCATATCACGTAGCATTAAATGAGTGACACACTTTATTATGTATATTTTGTTGTCAAAACAAAACAATAGAGCGATAATAATTGTCAGCATTTCCTCGATCATAACTAGATCAGTAGGGTTTGTTAATTGCGCGGTTGCTTATAGGTTTTGAGGAGAGCGTTTATTATCGTTACAAGAATTAAAAATATAAAGATGACAGTGAAAGATTAAAATCGCGAGTATGGATGTCCTGGTGAGTTCGATGTGATCGAGAGATTGATTATATTATTAATGAACTGAGAGACTGGACTCGAGTGGAATAACGGTTGACTATGTCGAGTGAAGGATTCATGATAATAGTAGTGCATCTCGTGACGGACTCAATGAGTTGAGTAAGGCTTCCTGCATTGTATTTTCAATTTATACAGATGCAGTACATATATTACAAGAGGCATTGTTGCAATTAACATATCATAACAGACCCTACTGAACTGCTAACGTATTTATCAGAATACACAACATAATACAACATAAGACAATATCTCTTGTAATATACGTACTGCATTTGTATAAATTGGAAGGACAATGCATGAATCCTCACTCAAGTCACGAGTCCTTTACCCGACATAGTAAACATCATTTCAGTCGAATCAAGTCTCTCAGTTTATTAATATATTCAATCTCTTGATCACATCGATCTCACCACCATTACCTTATCATTACCTACCCGCGATTATAATATCACGATGTCATATTTAAATTTATGTTTATTGTATTAACCTCTCACAATAACCAAGAAATTACGACCTTACCCCTCCACTTCATCCACCGCCAAAATTGGTTTAATTATACTTATATAATATACTTACTGGAATGTATGCGGTTAATATTTGTGTACATAATCATTCCATCTGTATATTTTACTTAATCTATGCAATTTTTTATACTTACCTACTTATACTTAATAATATCTAATATAATTACAAGATAAAAATAACTTTTTATATACCACGTTTTTAAATTTTCTGTTGAATCACATAAACTTGACAATTCTATGTATTAATAAATACTTTTTTTTCATGTCATGTCATTTTGACATTTTCATATTGAATTCCATAGTAACGCACGTATATATTAATAATTTTGTTGCTAGGACCCCAGACCCCTAGCAACCAATAGTAGTGTATTAATAATGTAATAACGATTTTTTTTCCGAAAAAATAACTTTCCATACAAAACAGAAATAACTGAAAATGAATTCAATTCTGCTTCAAGATGGCTAAAAGTATTAAAAGAATGCATTGGAATCGTGATCTGATATAAATATTCTAAAAGTTTCAAATATCTAGCTAGTCGGGAAGTTAGTTAAAAATCTTCAATCGTCCAATACAAATCTTGGACAAACAAGAAAAAAATTGTACTGGACAAACAAGAATACGAGCTAATAAAAACGTGGTAAAAAATTAACTTCAAATTAATTAGGTTTCAAACAGGAAAATTTTGTATTAAAGAACCTTCCTGTAAATTATTTAAAATGTGACTTAGTATAGTTCTGCAATCAAGTGCTGATGTATTCTGCAGAATTAGACAATGCAAATATGTGTTATTAAAATAATTCTCTATCAACGATTTATTTTTACGAAAACTATCATTTTTATTTGTAATTGAAGTTGTATGACCTTCGCTAAAATGCCAATCACATGATCGTTAACACAAATATGCCTACATGACAGCTCACTACAAGACAGCAATACATATAAAAAATAAAATAAAACAATTATCTCAGGGCCGTACTGGGGCATTTGAAAGCCACTGCCAGGAGCGGACTGGGCGACCTAGCCTGGAGAACGTGTTTTGGGCACTTGTCGGCCTATGATCAGACACCTTTGTGTTGTCTATCCATTTTTTTTTTGTTCTGTAACAACGTGTTTACAACTTTTTTATTCGCGCATGTGACGGACTGGGAATAAAATATACTTAAAATATACTTACCGAGCTCCCTTTTCCCCTCATTGCCATGAAGGTTTCATTCAAAATCTTTGGTACCACATATTCTTTACTATTTGTACTGTTCAGACATTTTCAATTTATTTGGTAGGTACAGTATGTAAAAGTATGTACCTACCTACCTATCAGCGTCGATTCTTTTTGACGTAGATGATGCAATCGATTCGCCAGAAGATTTAAAAACTACCTTGAAATAGTTCGAACAAATCGTACAATTATTAAATTATACCGAAATCAGAAAATATGTTATTTTATGTGAACAGTCAGTGCTATGTCTCTTTATGTCACAAACAAAAATCATATAAAAACACATCATTATTTCAAATACTAATTTTAAACAAAATGCATTTTTTTTTGTACTGACAGGGATTCTAACTCAATTTTTTTACTTTCCGGGTGATGCTTTTTGTCTATTAAGTTTCCGATGCATACATATAAATGTAGCTAGAAGTCCTAATGTATGGTACCTACGCATATATCTAAAGCTTCATTCACCGAACTAATCAACCATTATTATTTTGATTAATGTATGTTTACACTTTACATAAACGAACAGACAAAAATCGTGAATATGGCGGTATATTTCAACGTGTCTAGAAAATTGTACGTGTGCAGTTGGCCTTATCTTAGTTTACCGTGAGATGTTGTATCCGTATAGCATTGTGATCAAAGTTACGTCGTGTCTAAACAAAACATTTATAATAATTATTAAAAACCGCCGGAATACAAGGGACGGACAGAAGAAATATGTAGAAAAATAAATTAGAAATACAATTATAACATATAATATGTACCTACCTATAGTTATATAAAATTTTAAATGATTTAAATGTAGGTTAGCTTGTAAGTATCAATATGCGTACAATTAATTATTTACAAAAATCGCGTCATTCTTTATCTAAATGCAATACGCCCATTTCTTTCCGATACGACAGCTCACATTGAACTGTGATTCAGCGAAATGCAATACGCACAATTTACATCTTAGCGTGTTTCAATGCGAGAACGTTATATTATATTTAATTAATTACCTACCCACAGAATCGCCATCAAATGCTGCAAGTACCTATACTAAAAGATTGTGAATTGTAAGGCTCACTCTTGTATTCTTTTATGTTACTAATAACCATATCCTTGCATTTTCATACAAGGTGGTTGGTGGTTGTTATTAATTTTGAACAATCACAAACACCCAGGCTTTGAGAAAATCACATAAATAGGGTCTAGAACGATTTGGCACCGGACAACTGGACGCCACGGAATTCGAAAATAAATAGACGTTAGTTACTTATAGGTACTTTAAAAAAATATATGTAATATTATTATTTATATTTAAATGATTATATTATAATTTAATAGTTGGTGAGAATGTAAATATGCAGACGTAAATAATGATTTAATCTTGCATATGTTTAAGTTCCAACGAAAAAAGTGTTTGTTATTTTATATAAAGCCCTAGGCATGGTAATTCTCAATCTGCAATAAAGAATACATTATGTTAAGAGTAAAATGAATTAAAACTACTAAGTAGTAGACAGAAACTGATTAAAATACCTCGTCTACGTTCTGTATACGTGTCTACGACAGTGCGGCATCCAATTGTCCGGAGTCCAGTCGTCCCATTCCGCATAAATATATTGTGTCCTCAACGGGTATCGGCTTTAGAACTCCCTGGTGGAAAGCCAGCACCTTACACACTGCACCACGAGATCCGCCCTATAGTCCGAGCACTTTGATTGCTATAATTATTTACTTGCATTAACATTTTGTATTCATTATAAAACCGGCAAACCAAAAATAATGACGTTGTATTATTATCATAACTATCATTCACACCCAGTGCCCCCCTTGTCACTCGACGGGGGGGCCCCTTCACAAAAGGGGGCGACTGCGCGGACGGCGGCGCTCCCGGGGCGCATGCGCCTCGCCGCCTCCGCTCTCCTCCCCCTCGTCCGACCCTGGCGGGGAGACTCAGGTGACTGAGTGCGTGTATTTATTATGTCTTTTGTATTCTGTTGATAATATCTATAATGCAAATGGTTATAGGTACAAGATAGTGCGAATTGATTTTTTTTTGTAATTATTGTTTATTTTAATTTTATACATTGTAGGTAGT
This sequence comes from Rhyacophila brunnea, assembly GCF_057557595.1. Classification (NCBI taxonomy): domain Eukaryota; kingdom Metazoa; phylum Arthropoda; class Insecta; order Trichoptera; family Rhyacophilidae; genus Rhyacophila; species Rhyacophila brunnea. Next base: position 10,564,040 of record NW_028232893.1, on the reverse strand, counting down.
TACCAGTAGCGAAGGGTGGAGGTAGGCTGTAAAGATCCACCATAAATAGTGCACATTACATTTTGTTAGTCATACGTATTTAATTGACTCTAACTACAATTTACAGTTGGTATTGGTTAGTTTTTAAAAATCAATTAAACCCTGACTAAAACAAACCATAATAGTTTTGGTATATGTTGGGGGATAAGACAAAATTGTGCACACTTTTTCATTCATACTTATTTGTTTTCGTTGGATTAATGATAGATATTACTAGATAAAAAATATCATTATATCCATAAAATATTCAAAGTTATGTATGATTTAATTGGATAATTTTAGATATTTTATAGATAGACGAGTATTTTTGACTATTATCTATTATGGTTTGGGTTTAATTGGATTTTAAAAACTAACCAACACCATCTGTAAATTGTAGTCTTGTCTCAATGAAACAAATACTTGACTGACAAAGTTTCGTGTGCACCATTTATGGCGGATCTTAACAGTCTACGTCCACTCTTCGCCATTGCTATTATATTTTGTTACCTACTTCGAGTACCAAATAGACATTCTTTGTCACTGTCTGTGGCCTATTTATTTTAAGGCAATTATAAATTTAAATATTCTTGGGTATTTTTTAAATTTACAGCTAGTTATAATTTTAATATTATAGCAATAGTAGTAGCTTTTCGTTGTATCTACTATACATAATACATAGGTCAACGCTTTGAGCCGGCGTCTGTTTCTCATCAGGATGCGGTATAGCCTGGTATAGGGCGGGCTTATGAATGATACTACGGCTGACGGAGAACGGTGTTTATTAAAGATAAGTACGCTGGAATTAATGACCACGTCAAACTAGCACTCTGCACCATACCGGTCGTAATTAAGCGTATCACGCGACCTTGCGTTTAATAATGGTCAGTTTTTTTCACTAGGAATGTCTCAGTTACCTAAGACTGAGGTTGCCATGCGCTGAAGTGTGCTTTGACTGAATTTCTAATCGAAAAATCTAAGTAATGATTTCAGTATGACGCCACATTTTTTTTAAAATGTAACGCGTGTGCTTTTCTGGTGTCCAAGTGGGAAGCCACGATGGACTCAAAAGATGGTTGGAGCGAAGCCCCTTTCCATATACATATCAGGATTCTCCCAGAGTATCTGGATTGCATCTTGCATCTTATATTTTTTCGCCACATGGACTTGTTGATCGGGTACTAAGTCCAAGCTCCATCGTTTCCCGTTAAACATTGAAGGTGTAGTGGCCATGAGTCAAAATGGGTTTCTTTTATGAATTACAATAATATCAATCGACTGATAGTAAAGCTAGAACTCATTATTTTATGCAGGTACTTATATGACACTTTAACTAATTCTCACCCACCTTAATTCAGACATATTTAAATAACTCTTGGAAATATACTATAATATAATATGTAATGAAATATATATAACGATTAAAATTAAATATAATTAAATACATCCAGGTAACCTGACAGATATAAAGACAGGTAAATTAAAGTACAAAAAGACATTCGTGTAATATTGCATGTAAACACACGTATCGACACTTCTATTGACAGTTTTATTAAACCATTATAGCGAATAATTCGCGTGGGACCTTCGCAGGTCTCGGAGAGTCTCTCGGACCAACACCTCGCTGCGGGAGGTACGGATCTCCAGACCTGGTCTGACAGAACTCAGCTAAATATCTGACAGTCAGCTGTTTTTTACCTGTGAATGTTTGTTTGAAGTAGTGATATAATATATGAACGCAATATTGCACCATGTGATACTTTAAGTCTATAAATAACAAAATGGATTTGCTGTCACTTTCGTGAATAAAGTAGCCTTAGGCCGGTGCCAAATTAAATGATTTTTCAACAGTATATTATGCCATTTGTGATAGACGAGAGTTTCATACCAAAGATTATCAAAAGTTTACCTTGATTTATAACTAAATAATAATTTATAGTCATGGACGAGAGTTTCCTAAACATAATACAAGTCAATAATCGTCAATAAAAGTACAAACATATTATTTATTATTCTACCCGTACCTAAGTGATAAAATTACAATATGAGAAACTAGCGACATCTTTAATTAGTACCTTTGACATTATTGATTTGTAAACGTAACTAATATCTGTATGTACACCATGGCCCCCACATCCTGAAGCGGGACCCCAGGCCACAATATTTGACGGGCCCCCAACCTATCGATAAGGTTAAGGGAAGTGTAATGTTATACCTATAGTAGTGTTTCCCAAATAATGTTCCGTGGATTTTTTAATGTGAAAATGAAAATAAAGGGTATTCCGTGTAAGTTACATATTGTGACCCTTCGCCATGTTGGATAAATAATAATTTTTATTAGTCAGGAAACACATTAAAATAATTATAAAATACAATTCTATCCGTCTAATAGCGCCGCAGGCGACTTTTTTTGCTATTAGAGGTTATAAATTTACGATGCGTTTGTCTCACTTAACTGGTTGAACTGCTACGCCGGGCCCCTCCTAAGCCTGGGCCCCCAGACTAGAGCCCTGTCAGCCTCCCCTTTGTGGGGGCCATGATGTACACCTATACAAAAGAAACGAAACTTTCAAAAAAAAATATTATTTAATATAAACTGAACGTATTCAGTTTATTGTTGTCCGGTTATACTAACATGTCCACTTAAATAATATTACAAATAATACACCTACGTGCAATCTACCTATGTCATTATGTGGTTGAAAAGTGACTTCTATCTAAACCTGTAAATACATATCCTTCAAGGTAACATAGTTGGTAGAGTATCTGTCTCTGAAACAGTGGGTGCGGACTTGATAAGTTCAAACTGGCATCAGGCAAAAATCACATGTTGTATTTTCAATGTGTTTGTTGAACAGGTAACACAAAGATAATGGAAATTGGTTACCTTCTAGGTGAGATAATATAAGAAAGTATAACTCTTGAGTTTGGAGAAATATGGGAAAAAGTTTTAAAGAACAATATGTTATTTTTAAATAGTTACGTATGACATGACGTAACGCGCATTAAATATTGGTAATAAGTCATCAATAAGACATCGTGCAAAATTTATTTTTCTTGTGTTTTATAGCCTGACCGTCGTTAAGTCATAAACTAAATCTGCATTCAAAGTCTTTACTTTTCTATCTTCTGTTATGTCCATGTCCTCAATGGATTTGACGAATGGCTGACGACTATTCCTCTTTTAAAAATCTGTTAAAATAACCACTAGAAACTACATTTAAATGTTATACAAAGCCGATTATATTCAGGCCGAGACACGAAACTGTAAATTTTGTTGCGTATTCTTAGAATGCAATATGGTGAACTGTTTGTAGAAGATGACGACTGTTATAAAATGGTAATACATTAATAATTAATTTGAACGAAATATTCATTCGAAAATTGACAATTTCTGAGAACGGATTACCGTATTACATTCGATGATAATCAATGACTAGCACTACCATCGTAACTCGCTATTTTATGTCACGGCTTGTTATTTACAACGTTTTTATTAGGTCGTATGCTTATTTGTCCGGTACAAACCTTGCAATCGATTTTTAACTAACTTCCCGACTAGCTAGACATTTGAAACTTTTAGAATGTATCAGAACACGATGCCAATGCATTTTTTAAATACTTTTAGCCATTTTTAAGTAGAATTAAATTCATTTTCAGTTAATTCTGTTTTGTATGAAAAGTTATTTCGGATGAAATCCGTAATCCAATCCACTATTATTGGTTGCTAGGGTCCTAAAAACTAAATTAATAATATGTACCTACGTGCGTTACTATGGAAATCAATATGAATGTCAAAATGATATTTCAGTACTTATATCATAGTTTCTATCAAATACAATTTTTTTGATCGTTTAAGCTAGTCAAGTTAAGTTTATATGATTCAACAGAAAGTTTAAAAACGTTGTATAAAAAAAGTTCTTTTTATCTTGTAATTATTTATAAATAATGATGTATCTAAAATCTAACTCTTTTCTATGTAGATGCAAGAAAATAATGATATCACTTATTCAGATAACTTAGAATGTTGCTTCATATTTTCAGTCAATATTTCTTCTGTTTGGGCGTTGTTGCATTAATTCACCCGCGACGAATCTGGAGACCTACCTTTGTCAAGAAAATCGCCAAAATTTTGGGAATTTTGGCAAGCGAGTGTCTGGAAGATTTATTGTTTTGAATATCATAAAAAAATGTTGTTTTCTAGCCGCGACAGGCAAAGAAAAAATCGTCTGGCGAAATATATTATTTCACAAAAGACTAGCCGCTGTAAAGAATTATTATAATGATCTTGCACAATATGTATAAAATTATTTCATAAATAGGTAATAAAACCATTCAAACTCTACAATTTTCGTTCCAAAGAGGAGCATATATACTGCCATAATATGTATAGTGTAGGTTATTAGAGTGTTTGTAACTCATTTGCCCAACCCATTGGAGTCTTAAGTCTGTATCAAACACAATTATATTCGGGTCTACAGCCGACTGCGCAACTATCCTCCAAGTTTCTCTATCTTGAGCTCTCTTTCTCTCACTTAGCTTCTGTTATTTCCCTGTAATACTGTTCGCCCCCCCCCCGCTGCCTTAAAAATGATCTCGACGCTAAAATTCATAGGTGAGCACCTGTCGTAGTTACAGCTGGAGGGCAGGTATTCATCGCTAGAATAAAAAAACGGAGTGTCTGGGTATGGGGAATGTAACCTGAAAAGTGCAAGAGGTCCACAGTTGAAGCTAGTTGGTGGGGAAAATTTTGATGTCAGTGGCTAGATTCGCCACATTAAAAAATGTTTTTTGAAGTTATACCTACTTTTTTGTGGCGTTTGGTAGAGAGTGAAATTGAGAGCTGCGCGCGCACACCGTTACGTTAGTAGAATTATTCCGATGCCTAGGCAACGAATTTATTATTGTCGGCCATTTGCAATTCCTTGCGTAAACAAACGATTAAGCGTCAAAGTGACAGTTCTTACATTAAAAATAAAAACGACGAGAAATAATTATATAATTTAGTACCTTATATAAGTTAAAGTGTATAGAAATAAACCAACGGCGCTCCAATAAGCGGCTCTTTTCTTGAGTGTGTAATTTAACAAGATAATTAAGAGCTAGTCGAAGAATCTAGGTAACAAAATTTTGTTTTTGTTTTGTTACGCAAAAGAAGTGTAACTTCTAACGCGCGTATATAAGTAGGTACACACACCGATTTTTTTTATTAAGGATAGGTATTTTGTCGAAATGAATCTTCCTAACCATTTTTTGTGTGCGCACATGTCCGACAATATGATGTAATAAAATTAATACTACGATAGTACTATGCATATTTTTTTGTTGAACATCAAACATTTATTAACAAATAAACTATTTCTTTTCTTCATCAGGTCTGGTTTCAAAACAAACGCTCCAAAGAACGGCGGCTGAAGCAGCTGACCTCGATGGGAAGAGGTCCATTTTTTGGATCCTCGCGGAAGATGAGAGGTTTCCCCATGAACCTGTCTCCGGGAGGCTTGGACGAGGCTGCTGCGGCCGGGTTCCCGTACTTCGCGACGGCCGACGGCAAGTTTGAGTTTGGCTACGGCGGACCACCCTTCCACGGCCACGATGCACCCTTCTTCCCCGCCCATCATCCTGGACCGCCCCCTATGCCGTTTGGGCAGCAAGGTAACTATTGTAATACAAATTATGACATTTCTATTAGATTAGATTAAGTCCGAGATGCATGGAATGTCGCTATTTTGTCGTTAATAATAATAATCAAATGAATAACGTCATAACATAGATATGCTTGTAAAACATACGCATTAGATTAGGTACTAGTTAGGTACCTAACTTTCATATTATTATGCAATCAATTATTTATGACCTGAAAAATCTGACATCTGTCATTTTTAACCAGACATTCAAATAAATAGTTTAGAACGTTATTTACTTGTTTCCATCTAAAATGTAAACAAACTTCAATTAAATACAAATATAATTGCCATGATAATAAAAAAAATATGGATCGAGTATACCTCTGTAATAATACTGTAACCGTTAATTAATTCAGTTGACTACTGATAAAATAACTATTTAATTTAATTAACCGTTAATTTATAATTCTTCAATCTATATTGTGCCGTTTGAATAATTGTATAACGTCATATTCTTATGACAATTAAAAATATTGTAATATGTAATCATTATTGGAATATCCAAATTTTAAAGAATGGCAAGAATTGAGTCGCGATTTTGGCAATTGTCATTATATTTTGATGCAAGCATGTAAATAAGAAGTTATTTTGATTTGACATAATTCGACAATATATCATTATAATATCGTCACTGTTCTGGCAGAAGACCTAATTCGAAAAAATGACATATTGAGTTAGTTATACCAAAATGTTCCTTATTTCAAACCTTACCGGCTGGAAACCTTCTTAATAAATAAACAGTCTTTATTTTAAAGTCATCCTTTTTACGATTACTTAATAAACTCACATGATAGACCATTTCAAACATTTTAACAACTTCAAAGTCAAATTACTCAAAACTAGTATTCTCCAGTTAGTGTGTTCTGCCAGAACAGAGACGATATGCATCTAGGTTTAATATTAAAAGGGTCTATATACCTACGACGTTTGAACATATCTGTTTTGCATAACTAATGAACCATGTTAGCATAATATTATAATAATGTTACCAAGAAGCAAAGCTTTCAGTCAAAGCTTTCAATTTGTGTTGCACTTGGAACAATGTTTTCAAGAAGCTTTTTCCTAGATGCAGTAAATTTAATAATTGTGTTTCCTTCTTTAAAAATTCTCCCGAAAGAATCATGGGTATATAATTTTACCAGTGCAGTGCGTTAGTGAGAAATTTTACTAAATCGACTGAAAAATATAATTATGTAATTGAATATCTTACTATTATCAACATTATGCACATGAGTCACTGTTGCCAAAACATGCATGCTCACTATTTTACCTAAAACATGATATACCTACCTATATCATTATGTTTATGAACATTTTTACCGCTTGAAGACGGACAAGTCAGGCAAAACTGTTCAAATTAGATAATCCAAAGTTATGAATACAATTCTTACATGTTTTAACATAAAGCATTTACATATATTGCTTGAATCCCATTTCACCCATAAATAATAGGCACCCATGTGGTGATGTAAAAACTGCTTTTAACTCATTTTTTAAATTATGATGTTTGTATTTACTTGTTCAATCACGTCAATTGAAGGGATTTTTGCAAGGCAATGATATGCCACAGAAACATAGTTTGCAGACATGAGCAATTTAATGTTCTTGTTCGTTGTTCACATATTCTTGTAACAGAAAAAACATTATCCTAATTTAAAATGTTCGGTATATCAATTATTTTGTTTGGAGCAAGAAGGCGTGAATGACTGACCGTTGTCCATTAGTGTAGCATATATAATGTTATAACAATTTTTAGAGTAAGATTTGAATTTGCAAGAACTACACATAGATCATATAGAGACTGTATATTTTTTTAAAAGTGTCTTTAGTAAAACGTGAGTGTGTGCCCTGGGAATTGGTTTTATTCCAAATCAACAAATTCATAATTATGTGGAATATCTATGTCTTGCGATAACCCCTTCAATTTTAGTCTCAGTAAGTCATAAGACAGTGGCGAAGAATTCTTAGTAGGCGATAATTTAAAGCTTTACCCTAATAAATACATTTATATATGTATTAGGGTAAGTTTACCAATAGTTTGTATTAATAACAGAAAAACAGAGACATACTATATTACATACTCAATGGTTGTCCAAATGTACTGACTTTAATAAAGCAGTTTACAGTCAGGCCGCGACATTAAACTGCAAGTTCCGATGGCAGTGTTAGTTATTGCTTAACTTCGAATGCAATGCGATCGTTCAAATTAATTAAAATATGTATAACTATTTTGTTCAATACAAAACAATCACATTTCATATCAGCTATCATATTGTATTCGAAGTAACTATCACTACGATCGAAATTTACAATTTCGTGTCATTGCCTGACTACAGAGGACCTTGGCCTATTAGTACATGTAGGTAGACCAACCCAAATTAAAAATGAATTTATAGGCTGCTCACTGCTGTAATTGAACACTATATTATTTATAGGAAGGTATATTATCAAAGCTTATCGAATATTTTTATAAAACATAAGGCATCCAAATACGAAGCATTTTATAAATTAAATGTCTCAAAAAGTGGGTCGTGAGGCTGCTGCCAAAAGTTGGTAAGTCGATATTTAGAGTTAACAGAGGATTATAATATTATGATATATAAATATGTATGCTAGAAAAAAAATTAAGGTCATCAGGTATTATTATAGAAGATACACATAAAGAACAAACTTTCAAATTTCAATTAGGTACTTACTCCAGTTTGTCATGATTTAGAGACTTACCGACTTTTGGCAGTAACCCCACGGATGTAGGTACCTACTATTGTTTCGGATTCACACAGCCTACCTCCTTTCAAAAATTATTCTTCGCCACTGTGATTGATTAATGATATTATTAATTTAATTAGGATGTGTATGCACGTACATTATTATATAAAATGTAATGTTTATATACCTAATTAGGATGTACATATCTAGATATATGTGGAGGATTTGTAGTGTGCCCAAGAAAGAATCGTTTTAAATTTTATTATTTAATAATATTTTCGTAGTGTGTCGTAAATTTTAATTTTACAGAAATCACTTTCTATCGACAATAAAACTATCAAAATGAGTAAATTTATTATTATTTTGACCGGCGTTATTATTTACTATGAGAAAGGAACCGCAAAAACATAAAACATATATTTATGACATTGCGAATAAGTCGTAAAAATGTTATATCTATCAATTTATTGGCCATTGATTTTATGTAATTTTTAGTATTTTCGTAAAATTGCAACAATAATACAAATAATACAAAATCATAAGTGATATCTAACAATATTTTGATAAAATGTAGCTGACTACTGTCTATCGTTTTGATCGTACATTTAATCATGTATTATTTATTATTCGAACATAAAGTTATATGCATGTAAGTCAGTGATGAGTGACTTGCAGTCTACGAGCCGCATATGTTACATGTAAATTGTACGTAAAACATTTCACCGTGGCACATTTCGCTGTGAGTTTTCTATCGGAAAGAGATGACCGTAACTATACTAGGTATACCTCCAATTTTATTAGATTCAATATGAACATTAATTCAATTTGCATAGCTGATTTTGGCAAAATTCATGAATTCAAGAATAAAAACCTAATCTAACCTAACCTAACAAATAATCCAGTATATCGGCCATTTTCAAAATTTGTTTGCTGCTGGTTTCCTGTAAAGTGTAAACTGACAAGAACCGTATTTTATTTAGACATGAATTTTATGTCAGTACTATACGACCCAAAGAGGTTGGACTGTCTTTAATATACGGCCAAATATTTCCAATACAACATTTTACGGTGAACTGTGACCGTAACTATACTAGGTATACCTCCAATTTTATTAGATTCAATATGAACAATAATTCTATTTTCATAGCTGATTTTGGCAAAATTCATGAATAATTCAAGAATGAAAACCTAACCTAACATAACATAACAAATACTCCAGTATATCGGCTATTTTCAAAATTTGTTTGCTACTGGCTTCCTGTAAAGTGTAAAGTATAAACCGACAACAACCATGTTTTATTTAGACATGGATTTTATGTCAGTACTATACGACCCAAAGAGGTGTGACGGTATTTAATATACGGCCATATATTTTCGATACAACATTTCAAGGTCAACATACGATAAACTGCATACGTACAAGTTTTCGGACACGATATATATATACATGGGAACCAGGCGGGAACCGCACTAATTGTCATAGCCGATTTTGGCAAAATTCATGAATTCAAGAATGAAAACCTAACCTAACCTAACAAATAATCTAGTATATCGGCTATTTTCAATATTTGTTTGCCGCTGGCTTCCCTTAAACCGAAAAGAACCGATTTCTCTATCGACGAGTGAATAATATTTTATATTTTTGATGAAATAATGAATTTGGATAATTATAATAAAAATATATATACCTACTTCAGTATGTATAATATATGTAAATTAGGCAGCATTGACATAAACGTTGATACCAGGGAACACAGAATTAATGGGAACTGACATACCTAACGGGTGTGGAGTAACGGGCAACCGATATCGAGTGTGGAAGAATGTGGGATTAACTGAAACACGTGTGTCTTTCGTTCTGACAACTGCTATCGGTGTATGCACTGACCCTCACTCAATATTGGTGTATTTGAAGGTTGCAACGCACACTATTGCACGTCTATAATGTGTGGTTCATTTTCGTAGGACACTCTCACATTCAAAACCTTCGTTAAAATGTAGTGTATTGGGGTATAGCCTATCGGAATTCTATTTAATGATAATAGTTATGTTATATTATTTTGAGCAAATGGCTAACATACATTTCTTGTGAAGACACAAATCTGTTAATAGGTACAAACCTCTACTCTGTTTAACTAGTAGTAATGATGTTAAAAAATTAAAACGATTCTTTGTCTGGTTATCGGAGCTCCAATTTCCTAATGTGGCGCCTTGCAAATCCTCTTAATCTTACTCTGGATCCTCTCTTGGACAGTCCTGTTCATTCCAGGCGGAGGACCAATGGACCACTCGATGCCGATGGGATTCGAGCCGGGCTCCCTGGACGGGCCCGGTGGGTTCCTGGGCCAGGGCGGAGGGCCACCGCCTGACCACCTTCTCTCCGGCATTCCCCGAGGATCTCCCGACTTTCTGCCTCAGCCCTCCTTCGCGGAGGGTCCACCGATGCACGGAAACGAAGGTCTGGTCTGGTAGCTGAAGGCAGAGCCGAGGGATCTGTCAGAGTGATGGGACCACGGCAGGGGCCAGGCGTACAACTCCTGGCCCCCCTTCGACGGCTAGACCTTCGAGAAGACCACTGCACCAAGAACGGTGTGAAACCAATTCCAACGTTCTGACATTTTAAAATGATATGGTGATTCATAATAATATTATTTTTGACTTTTGTTAGTGGCGTTTAAATAACTGTTCGAAATAGTGAATTTAATTTATGTTTGTTTTCTTTTTGGAGTGGCGTTAGAAGAATTATTACAAAAAATAGTGACATTATTTTAATTTATTTTTAGGGGTGGATTTTGGGGGATTGTTACATGAAGTGAATAAATGAGTAATAAGACTATGTAATAGTCATATACCTAAATTATTGTTTGTCTTGATTATCAAAAATGAATTCGTTTCTGGTTACACGATTTCAATAAAACTGATTTTTATTTGTAGTAATCTAATTTATTGTTTATAATGAACGAGGTATTTGACAAATGTTCAAATATAGTAGTATGTTTAATCCATGTGTCCAATAATATAAAACCAAATACTTTGTTTTAATTTTATCAGTGGAGTATCTAATCTAATTTATCTAGAATCGTGTTACTTATCTTCAAAGCATTGCAGCGGTAATTCGCTTTTAGCATGTCCTTTTCACTATATTTGACCCCGATACGAGAACAGATCAGTATGACATGCGTCATGTATCTCATCACACTCACATGAGACTCCTTACAGATTCATATGACCCACATCATCAGATTTGTCTAGCATCTTTAGACACTAACTCAATATCCGCCAGACATCGAAAACCAGTGCATGTCCCAGTGAGAGTTCCTCTATTAGTTCCATCCAGGTATCAGTGAGTATCTATTCCCATTTTTATTGCAGCTCGCATCCCCGAGACAGTCCAATTCAGTGGTACTCTTAAGGAAAATCTTCCTGCATTAAGCTTTCTAAGTTTCTGCTTTATGTACATTTTAACATTAGGTATACCTATGCCAGATACGTTGATAAGAGGAAATCTCAATATTTTTAAAATGTTACCTTCGCATAGTTGTACAATACGGTATTATACGATATTAAAGTAGCCATTTTTAAGTGTTATTCCCAGTAAGTCTATTCTACCATCACCACGAGAGGTGCCCTGGTTTGTAGAGTATCCTTTGACGAGGAAAGAGCTTAAGTTAATACTGAGGCTAAGAACAGGGCACGCAATGGGCAAACGATTTGATGTCCTCATGGGAAGAAGCGAATCGCAACTCTTCGATGAATGTCATGTTTTAAAGGAAATTAGCACTAAAATGCCCTAAATATGAACTTCACAGAGTACAGTTGCTAATTGCGGATATCTATGCGAATGTCAACGGATTGAAGGGTGTCCTAGCGGTGGGTAAGACGGAAGAGCTAGGAAAAATTGTAAAGTTATTTAACAGAATAGGAGTGAGGACCTGATCGACGGATCCCCTTCTAGAAGAGAAGAGGCGATATGACAGCGAGTCGCAGTCAAAGCTTCGGTAAAATCACAAAAAAAGTGTTATTCCTATGATTGGTGATGACTTTGGAACACCCACTGCCAGATTCTGAATCACCCTTCTCTATCTTCTGCTAGTACTGTGGCCATATACCATCAGGTTTTCAGTGAATTTCTTCACCTGTTCACTCACTCCACTTAATCGATGTTTGCCTTCTTTATATTCCTTTTACCTGGCATCGCTTTCACAACATTTAATGACTTGGTATTCTAAATCTCAATGGGTTGTACCCAGTATTTTAAATTAAATGTGACAGGATCGTCACCTGTGTGATTTGACTGTCAAAAAGTATTCTGAACAGGTTGGCTCGGCATTGTACGACATGCAAAGTCTGGAAGACCCGTGGCACTCATAAATTCGTGCAACTATCTCGGCAATCCAATGTTTGCTTTAATATTCCGATGCGGCATGTCTACAAGACAAGACAACGCGGACGATACAAACGGTCACTAACGATCTACGCTTAATCCACACGCATTCGACAACCACTTGCGGATGCTAAAGGGTTGCGATAACTCGTAAGTGAGCACGCGTAGTAACTGCAGGCCAGATTTTCATCTCTAGACTCAAAGTGCTGAGTGTCTGGATATGGGGAACGTGCCTGGAAAAAGTGCGGGGTAAATGGTCTGCCGGATAAAATGATAAGTGAAACCTGCTAGATTTTGCTAGAAGCCTGCCCCCTCCCTTATGAAATCAGTAATGAAGTTATATCATTGATAATTTTGCAAAATGAACACATATTTTAGTATACCCGTTTGGAATCCCTGACAGATGGATAATGTTGAAGATTTAATTTTTAATACGTGTGTAAATAATGAATGAACTGTTTTTTTTTCATAACGCAACGGAACCATATTAGTAATTATAATCTTTTGTTAGATATGAATTCTTAAAAATACATATCAATCAATTTTTGTAGCTGTAAAACAGGTAAAGCATTATAAAAATAATATTGGTATAACTATGACACCAATTTAGGTGCATATTGGGTATCGCTCTCTAAAATGTTTTATTACAGCCTTGATGATATAAAGGTTGACAATCACTGTTCTAGAGAAATCATAGTTTGATTAATATTATTGTTTTGTTTTTTTGATGAAATTTTATATCCGATGTATCGTAAAATATTCTGCTTAGTAGATAAATAACTTCTCTCTCTGTTAACTGCACACACCCTGGTATTTAACACGTCGTAAATTTATCATTAACTATGACTAAAAAGTTAAGTTGAAAATTATTAACTGCATGTTTAAACGAGTATTAAAGGCATTTTGTAAGTCAGTTAAAAAAATCGGTGTGTGTACTTATCTACGCGCGTTAGAAGTTATACTTCTTTGGCGTAACAAAACAAAACTTGTGATAACCTAGATTCTTCAACTAGCTCTTAATTATCTTGTTAAATTACACACGTAAGAAAACGGGCCACTTATTGAAGCGCCGTTGGTTTATTTCTATACACTTTAAATTATATTACTAAATTATATAATGGTTTCTCGTTGCTTTTATTTTTAAAGTACCAAATGTCACACTGACGTTTAATAGTTTGTTTACGTAAGGAATTGCAAATAATAAATTCGCTGCCTAGGCAATGGAACAATTCTAAACTATAACATTATACTGTATAATCGTCATGTTTGTAGTACCATACCGTGGCGTAAAGGTAGTGCGTTCGGCTGATAACCGAACAATCGGTGGTTCGAATCTAATCGAGTCCGTTTTTTTCGTGTGAAAAAATAAATTATGTGTTATATGTCAGACGCCAAAAATACACTCTGATCTGTTTTCCCAAACGCGGCAAAAAAAGTATAACTTCAAAAACTTTTTTGTGAGACAGTCTAGATCCATATTGTACCAACCTACAACAAATTAAAATAAAATGTATGGCAACCACCACAGAAGGTTAATTCAGAATATCACACTACGAACTCTATAGTGATCACGATTCTCAGTCATGAGTGATACAACGAGGAAGAGAGGTGTGAATTATAAATAATACTATATCGATCGCGATGGACGAGTAAAGCCGTCATACGTGGGTTCGAATCCTGCATCTGACAATATCACCTGTTACTTTGTTTCGTATAAGTATTAATTATTATTCCAAAGTGGGATTGTATCTAAATCATTGACGTCAGGCTCGCACACAGAAAAATAGTTTGAGGGGGGTCCATTTTCATATTTCTAATATAGTTGTCGCCCATCATTAAAAAAAATAACAATATATGAATAACCATCTTTATGCTACAAATCCATTAAATCATTGACCAACTATTCACGTGGGAATGCTTTTTTGGCAACGTCAGTAATAAAAACGAAACAGAGCAATCGAGTAGCTGTCAATGCAATGCTTTGTCTCTCTGAAACAAAACTGAAGCCACGGTTATCACTATTCTAGCAAAAATGTAGCAGCAGATCTCACATTATTTAAAAAAATGTCAAAATTCTAGTAGATATAATATTTTTGTTACTGACTTCCATATTTACCCCATCTAATACTTATAGCTTCTCGTCACTTCAACCGCGGTATACCTACCGCTTTTTTCCAGATACATTCTCCATACCCAGACATTCCACACTTTGAGTCTAGCGATGAACACCTGGCCTGCAGGTTTAACTAAGGATGTCCACTAACGAGTGATTGCGAGCTGCCGCATCCCAAAGTGATAATCGAATCTGCGTGGCCGAACGGTTATAATTATTAGATTCAGAGTCCGTTTGTGTCGTCCGCGCTATCGTATAGTAATATTAAAGGAAATATTAAATACCCCAAATGATTATACCGCTTCACGAGTGTCACGGGTATTCCACGCGCTGTGGAAGGCGGCCGTGCATAATCCACGGCTCCACAGACACGGCGGGTGGAGGAGGGTGTATTTTTAGGTCTTGCGTGTCGTAGACTATCGAGACTAGTAGGGCTTACCCATTGAGAACAGTGTCATTATTTTGTTTTATATACACTAGAATCATTTTTATTTTCATAATTTCCCTGTGCTCTTCTCTCCCCGGCACTTTACATTAGAAAGTAACTTTAAACTCAGTCAGAGCTCACTCTGAGTGTAGCAACCTTAGTCCTGGGTATCTCCTCCTAGGGCATTCCCGGCCTAAAACTTAACTAGATGCTTCACATCGCCAATGTAGGGCCACGTGATACGCCCGATTAAGACCGGGTGTGGTGCGTGGCGGGTTTTGGTTTGGAGGGATTAACTTCAAAGCCAAATTATCTGGGGTCACGGTCCTCAGTCATGAGATCCTGACGAATATGAAGAAATATTCCATTACCTAAATTATTAATTGTACTTTTTCATTGCCCAGATGAAAGTCCAGCGCCTTAAGCACTGGACGACGATGGTCGCTTAGTAGTTTCGCGCAAATATGACTTTCCAAATGTGCACTTTTATTTTCGGCTGCATACCGACCACTCCTTGGTAACGTCCACTATACGCCACTGGTATTCGATAACAGAATCAATTTTTTTATGAATCCACAATAATCGATAAGATCACACAATAAGCCACTTTATTTATAATTCGTTTTGCTTCTCGTATATCACTATTTACTGTTAATGATATGTGCACACCTTTTCCAAATGGAAAGTTTTATTGCAAATTACCATGAACTTTCTATACGCGATATGAGAGAAATAACTTCAAAGATTATTATCATTTATCGTAGAGTCATTAAAAAAGATCGATATGTGGTTTATGTGTTTTTTTATTATTTTTTAAAATGCCTATTTTTTGTTATTATTCAATTAATTTATAATTAATTTTGAAATCATATACGGAAATACTGATATCAACTTTAAATCACGTTGCTATTAATTAGCATCATAATATATACAGCGCTAAATACCCGTATTGTCTACCGTTTTAGAACCGGTAGTTCTATTATCAAAGAAAACTAATGGTTGTAGAAAATAATATAATTTTTTAAATTGAATATCGTCACTTTAATCATCATCATCATCAGGGGCGCGACAACCCGGTGTGGGCCTTGGCCTCCTCCAACAGATCCCTCCACCTGTCCCTATCCAGTGTGGCCGCTTTCCAATTCGGTACCCACAGAAAACGGAAGTCAATAGCGGCTCCATCTAACCAGCGTATCTTTGGCCTGCCTCTTCTTCTACGCCCTATTGGATTACTGGACATCACTCTCTTTGCCGGTTCATTGTCATTCATACGGTGCACATGACCTAGCCATCGCAATCTCCCAATCTTAATTGATTGAACTGCGCTGCGATCTTCGTACAGCCCGTAGAGCTCAGCATTATATTATCTTCTCCTCCAATTGGTGCCGTCCCTGATCGGTCCATATCAATGACATTATTAATGGACAACGCACTCAAGACAGTAGCTAGCAAGTAAATTCGCGCATAGTGACATTCGCACATGTATAGGTAGACGTCACGCAATTTACATTATGCGATATCACGCGTCGGGAATTTATAGCAATGTGACCTTTATTGTAATGGCGTTAGAACAGTGTTTCTAGTATCAATGTCTATTCGAGAGAACCCGTTCGAACCGAACCATTTAGCAGCGCCGACAAAAAGCATAGGGGATTTATAGCAATATCACCTTTATTGTAATGGCGTTAGAACAGATTATGCCATTCGGCAGACCGACAAAAAAGTGAGTGTCATTTTATTTTCCAGATGCTTCGTCCATATTAATGTCATTGGAGAATTTTTCTTTCAAAAATGTTCAGGTCTCGTTCATTTCGCAGAGTTAATGTCCAGGTTTCCGATGCGTAGGTGAGCACTGGCTTTACAAGTGTCTTGTAAAGAGTGCTTTTAGTTCGGCGAATTTAATAATGTTTAGGTGGCGATATATACTTATGTATTTTTGGACATTAGGATTATATCAATACCTCGTTTATTAATGATTTATTAACTTTCATTGTAATACAATTAAACATGTTTTAATCGACTTTATTAACTTTATTATTTTGGTAAAATAATAAATATTGTGATTTAAATTATTAACAATGAACTAATTACTTAAAATATGTCATTTGTAATAAGCCGATTGGAAACGATTCATTATTGATTTATATTGACTAACTAATCAATCACCAGTGTAACTCTCCCCTGCGATAATTTGTCATAATTTGATTCCTTATAAAGTTGGACTTTTCCTTGTTTGGATTCATAATGTGTTTTTTTGACTGATGTTTTAAACTATTATACTTGTGTGAAGTGGCCCATTTTATAAGTGTGTAAAAATCGATTTTCTCCACAAATCACAATCGATTCGACGCGAGTGCGTACTGTTCAATATTAATTCTACGAATTTTAATCATGATATTATTTTTTTTTAACTTTCGTACGGGTTATAAAATAATAATACAAAATGTAAGTACTTTGATTTACGTTATCAATTTATGGTGCAATTGTTTCGTGTTTTTACGATTAATGTGAATTATTGTTGTTTACCTTTTCGAGAGACGATAAAAGAACATTTTGTTATTTTATAGTTTTTAAAAAGTAATTTAAAATATAAACCTATCGTACATACATCAATGTGAATAAATAATTTTAAGTCTAGTTTTAATGCTATTTAATATTATATTGTATAAAGTGAATGTACTTCTAAGAAATGTAAAGTGTTTTGTTACGTTTAATGATTGTATTTTAAGTTTTTCCCTGATAACGACGAAGTAAAAAATATATATATTCGCTTTATTGTACCTAGGGATTGCAAAATCGGTATCCCAGTATTTCTCAGTTACATGTACCTAAATTATTGTATCTACATAAAACATTTCACCGTGGCACAGTTCGCCGTGAGCCTTCTTATCGTAAAGAGGTGTCGCTACATTTCAAAATCAGCCAAGTCCATTTTTAGGCATTTTTTACTTTTTTGTGAATTGCTGAAGAACTACTGCTTTCTAACATTTCTGCATTATCAAAATGTGGAATTTATTAATTTTAATTATTATATACTCGAAATAATATAAACTTTCACCTTTGTGACTGTGTATTTGAGAAAACAAAAGACTGTTTTTCTCCTATTCATCTATTATGGACTTGGCTGATTTTGAAATTTAGTGACACATTATAGATGACCTTATTTATTATTAAATAATATTTTGACCGGCGTTATTATTTACTATGAGAAAGGAACCGCAAAAAGATAAAACATGTATTTGTGACATTACGAATTAGTCGTAAAAATGTTATATCTATCAATTTATTGGCCACCATTTTTTACTATTTTCTTAAAATTGCAACAATAATAATATATACTTATGCCAAAGCTGTACCTACTTACTTAATTGTAAGTGATATCTAACATTATTTTGATAAAATGTAGCTGACTACTGTCTATTGTTTTGATCATACGTAAAGTTATATGCATGTAAGTCAGTGATGAGTGACTCACAGTCGACGAGCCGCATATGTTACATGTAAATTGTACGTAAAACATTTCACCGTGGCACAGATCGCCGTGAGTTTTCTATCGGAAAGAGATGACCGTAAGTATACTATACGGTCTCTAATTTTATTCGATTCAATATGAACATTAATTCAATTTGCATAGCTGATTTTGGCAAAATTCATGAATTCAGAATAAAAACCTAATCTAACCTAACCTAACAAATAATCCAGTATATCGGCTATTTTCAAAATTTGTTTGCTGCTGGTTTCCTGTAAAGTGTAAACTGACAAGAACCGTATTTTATTTAGACATGAATTTTATGTCAGTACTACACGACTCGACACGAGGTTGGACGGTCTTTAATATACGACCAAATATTTCCAATACAACATTTTACGGTGAACTGTGATACGGAGAATTGCATACGTACAAGTTGCCGGACACGGTATTTTTCGATATCGAAATACTGGTTTTAAAAATCAGAGAGTACCGATATATTCGGTATTGATTAACAGGACTGTAATTTTTTATCGGATTGCGCGTTGTCTGGTTTACTTCCGTGGTTATTCATCGTACTTGGTGACTAGCAATGATGACACATGCTATAAAATAAATATTTTAAAGAGATTTGACATAATATATTTATTTGTAGATACTTTTTTTGCCAATTATTTTACGAATACTGGCATTCAGTGGAAAATACCGAAATACCTACCGGTATTGATATTTTCATTCGGTATTGCAATCCCTAATTGTACCTACCTACTAATATTGTACTTAACCCCATCTCGCCAAAATGGTAAAAAATATCATTATTTATATTATTTACAGTGAATAATCGTGTCATAACGTTTTTTCAAACTTGGAGCGACTCGACATTTTTGTAACTTGAGGCTGTTAGCCGGGTCGCACATTTAAACTAGTCTCGACTGAAACATGTCGAACATGTCGATGTGATTTTTTTGGTACATATTCATAAAACACGTGTAACCTAATGTACCTATTACCACCGCATATAGGTCTCAATTTAGTTTGAAAAAAAAATCTAATGTCGCAAGCAACAGATTTCACCGACACATATGCAGGAGCTGAATTTTCATTCATTTTGGCATTCGGCATGGGCTCCCCTTTGCGCATGGAAGAAAGTTGCAACATTGCGCCCAGTTTTGATTTATGACTAAGGTATATGCCAGTCGAGACAATTTTCAATGTGCGACTGGGATTAGTTTCAATATCGGTAATATCCATATTCTGCCATTTTGTGACAATCACAAAAATCCATCAAGCAGGACTGCAAATAGAATATATTATTTTTGAAAACATATTATTATAAGTTAACAGTTATAAATTAATAAATAAATATGAAAATGGCGGTTGATGAATATAAACGACCTTGAAATAATTAAACTCTGGTTTAATTGACAAACGGAGCTGAGTTTAATATTTTAACGATGGAAAAATAACTTACAAAATCAGAATCAAGAAACATATAAAAAAGTGAAAATGGAGTTTACCAACTTTGAAATATTGAAACCTCACTTGTTTGTTGTTGACATTATTGTATGTTGTAAAAACAGCCATTCGCGCTTGCAAAAAAATGTAAGGTCTTTAGCAGGACTTAATACAAACTTGTATTGACCAGACCTGCGTATCGCTTTTGGACATAGTTTAGGTATTATGTGCATCGATCTGTCAAATCGCATACAATGGCTCGCAATATTCATCTTCATCCTTTTGTTATTACTTTTCTGAGTCCGTCTGTAGGTATATGTTGCCAAAATCAAGCAATCCCTTCAGGGATGGCGTTAAATGTATCAATAACCTAAAATAATATTTTTATATTTGCCCATTATTACAGTTTTGCTATTGAATTTAATGTTAACTACTGGGCAATAATAATATTATCACTGTATTAAGAAAAAAACGAACATGCGGTCGCTTACAAGCAGAACAAGTGTAATTATCCGATACAGTCGGTTATTCACTGTTGTATTAGGAATATTATTATTTATTAAATAACCTGTTCACCTGTTATTATAATTGATTGATAGGTACTATTTAAAAAAAATGGTTGAACCTAGAAGGTATCTGTAAAACTAATCGATAAAGCATTATTGACAAATTAAATAAACTATCTGTAAATTAAATGAATGAAGAATTTTATTATTATTGACATTTTAACAACCATACTATTGATGAAGTGTTCCTACGTGGGCATATTATATTTGATGGAAATGGAATTAAACTTAAAGCTGTAAATTTTCCTATATTCTAACTGTGAAAGTTATTATCAGCTTATTTTGAATACAATAGAAGATAAATACTTTAATATTTATGATCACTTCAATTTAGTTTTCCTTTGTGAATATTATAGTTTCTCAGAGAGATATAAAACATATCGTCATGTTCCTTGATTTATGAAGTATATATTAGGTTGATACATAAGTTCTTGCCATTTTTTTAAACAATAAAAGACTTTGTTTTTATTAAAGAAACAACGTTTATTCAATCCTATATGTCCATTGTTAGTATGACTGTTTTCCATATATTGATCAATTTATTTATTGCATCCCTAAAAAAATCTTTGGATTTTAGTGCAAAAAACTCATCAAGGGATGTTTTGACCTGCGGAGATGGGGATGCTGTAAACTTTCCAAATTTCTTTGGATGATTGATGCAACATGTGGAAATAACTCATTTTCTGCTCATCAAATGCCGTCACTTTTTTTTTCAATTTTTGACAATACTTCACAGCATTTACAGTGCCATTCGATTTTAAAAGCTCATACCCTGAAATCTCACCTCACACACTATATTATTATTTTTTGGTCCATTTTGGCTTTACGGGTAGAGAGGGATGCTGCTCCGGGGGTTGTATTTGGAAAACTTAAGTCGGTGTGTATATATTAATTTGCCATCTGTATACTTTCTTATGGTGAATATTTTTTAAAAGAAAAACAATACATAATATAAACAGATTTCCTATTTGTTTCAACCTGTTAAGTACCTATATTCTATTCTTGTTTATTGTAAATAATATTCACGTCAATCTTTATTATTTGTGTAAAGCGAATTATTAAAATTAATTATATAATATGTATTATTATTATTTCTAAAATAAAAAAAAGCTTTGTAATATATTAAAATATATGAATGTTTGGAAGTTTGTCCCTTTCCCCGAAAAACATTGCAAATGTGTCCTATTAGTATATTATTGTTGGATAAAAATATATTTAACTGATCATAAATCGTAAGTGTTTAATTTTTAAGTTGTATAAACATGAATCTACAATGTCAGTTTTGAAAATTATTTTGAATGATGTTATTTTATTTGATCTTTAAGGATAACCGAATCATTAAACCTACATTTTTATTTACGTATTAAACGCAAATATGTAATTTTTCTTAGTAAAGTTTACCATGTGCGCAGTGCGTGTTGCCGTACAACGTTGATGGACAAAAAATTTTCAACTTCATACTTTTTGTTAGAAAAAATATTTGTGTCGCTAGATTTCAAAATCAGCCAAGTCTGCCTTTAGGTATTTTTGACTTTTGTGTGAATTGCTGAAGAACTACTACTTTCTAACATTTCTGCATTATCAAAATGTGGAACTTATTAATTTTAAAAATTCTATATTCGAAATAATATAAACTTTCACCCACGTGACTATGTACCTACTTGAGAAAATAAAAAGCTGTTTTTCTCCTATTCATCCATTATGGACTTGGCTGATTTTGAAGTCTGGCGACACATTTTACTGTATCAATTAAATCTATATTTAATGGATTACTTACGAAATCGTACCTAAGCGCAGTATCTAAATCAGGAGAGTAGATTCCAACATTTGTAAGCATGCTTGGGATCGTTCATAAATAGCGTCACAAAATCTTTTACACTCATTTTAAACTTCCTACCTTATTCGCAATGATAACTGATGTCAGCATAATGCTCTCGCAGAATATTTTAATCTGAGTTTATCTTTTGATGGTCCTGTGACGTCAAATTTTCTGGGCTAGATCACGTCGCTATATATGGACGACACCTAACTACAAAATAATAAATAACTCGTGGCGCTGCAAATTGATTATATTTATTACATGTTATTGGTAATATAGTTGTATAGGTATATCAAAAAAAGCCTATTTGTTACTTTGAATTTATTTAAATCATAAACTTTCCCCATATACGCACTTATAATGTTATATCACACCATACTATTCTTGTCTACTTCATATAATTTTTAAACTCAAGTTTTTTTAATATCATTCAAAATAAAATATACTTATTATAAAAAAAACCATATCATTTATATAAATATACCTATATGTGCTTTGTTAAAACACATTTAATATGACAGTATAATTATTCGGTATCTTTCTAATTTAAATTGCCTGGTAACCCACCTATAAACTTTTTATACTTGTTTACAAAATAATAGAAAGGAAAAAATCAATGATTGTATTGTAATATTTTTTTTTGTTTGTGAAATGATTGTCTATAGATCCTGATGTTGATAAATAAATAAAAATAAATTGAAAAAGATACTATTTAGTATGGTATAATTATACTTGAATAAATTAACATGAAAATAAAGTAATATTTCCATATATTGAGCAAATGTTTTATTATAATACCTGTGTCCTTTTTTAAATATCTATTTCACTTGGTCGTTAATTAATGTTTACGCAGACGCTAACATTATTAACATTAACATAAAACTAACATTATTAACGCTTAAAGAAAAAACCACCCACGGTGGCTGCGCGGCTTAAGCGTTGGACTATCACGCCGTGGGTCTCAGTTTCGAATCCTGGGTCTGCAAGTACACATATTGTTTTCCAATTTGTGTGTGAGTCAGGGTATGGACCTAATAGGTTGAGCAAGTGGCTGACATCCATTTCTCGTAAAAAACAAAATCTGTTAATACAAACCTCTACCCTTTGGAGGCCCATATGATCCTATTAGGACATGGTCGAAAAAAAAACCGTGACATTAAAAATCGAGCTCAGCTCAATTAGTGGAATTTATAAAATGGATTATTATTTTGGTATTCATCACATCATAGCAAGTGATAACCAATTTTCTTTTAATTATCATTACGCTAATTATCTTGAAAATGCTTCAATGCAAGATTAGCCTAGTTTTTTAAAAACTTGTTAATCGTGTACACCTTAGCGTGTAGGTCTAGCTATATAGATGAAGTATATAGATAAAATTTGAAAGAAGGTTACAAAGGCTATATTATTAAATAAATAAGTCATTTACATTGCAGACTTATTTGTTAGAATTTGATACGCAACGCAAATAAAACAATACGTTTATCCTTCAAAGTAGGTAGGTAGTGCATATTTTGCAAGCTCTTTGGTAAACATAGATTTTTATATATTAGAGTAAATATGACAAATGTATAGGCTCCAATAAAAAGATTTTAGTATGTACTTATACATTGAGTCGGGTCTCGGGAATTTCCCGACGGGAATTCTCGAGAAATTTTCCATCCCGAATCTCGAGAATAGAAATTTTTAACATTTCGGGAAATCCGAAAAATGGCTTTGTTCGATTTTAATAGCTAGTGATGATCCACCAGTGCTAAAATATATCAAGCCATAGATAGAACCAGTTGTGTGTTTGTTAATATAAGTAAGTAAAAAGTTATTTATTTATATGTTTATTTATGGCGCACGCGCATAAGAATACAACCATTACATGATATGGGACTAGAGTTGGGTTTCGGGAATTTCCCGACGGGAATTCTCAAGATTTTTTCCCGAATCTCGAGAATTGAATTTTTTAACATTTCGGGAAATCCCGGATCTCGAAAATCTTTTCTCGAGATTCGGGATTTCTTTATAATCAAATATTAATTGAAAAAACGTTTTTCTGTATGAAAAAAGTGGACAGAAAAAACAAAACGTTCAAAGACTAATAGGGGCGGGGCATTGAACACAATTAAGCCAACGTCGACTCAAAATGAGCGCAATTTTTGCAACATCGAGGAATTTTGTGTCTCAAAAGCGTATGCGATTGTCAGTCTGTGTTTTTTGAAATTCTATTTTAATAAGTAATATTTTTAATTATTTTTGTTTTACTACAACTATTTTGTTTGTCTTCTTACATAAATTAAAAAAATCGTATTTTTTACACTGATTTTGGGATTTTTACTGTTTTTTTTTTAATTTCCCGATATCTCGAGAATTCCCGAGAATTATTTTCTGGAAATCCCGAATCTCGAGAATTCAAAATTTGACCATTTCGGGAATTCCCGAATCTCGAGATTGAGATTTTCTCGGGAAATATCCAACTCTAATTATATAATACCAATACCTCTATCAGAAAATATCTGTATAATTGTCATTTTATTGATTGCTGAGGGCGGCGATCATCAATCAGTGGAATGGTTACTTAAACTAAAAACAATTAAGACTTAAATTTTTCCTAAGTGGAGTAAGTAGAGCTCCTCAAAGTGGGGATCTTATTAAAATATCTTTTTAAGTGGAATGATTGTTAGCCATTCGCCCAATCCATCGAGTTCACACTATGATTTTTACTTGACGCCGGTTCGAACCTGCGCCCACGGCATCGGAGACGGCGTAATTTTTGATGATTAACGTTGATTCGTACATTCACGTTATTTAATGTAATTGTCGATTGAAGGACAACACTATATCGACAGGTGGTAAGTCAATAAAATCTATACATAATAAATTCATTTGAGGGTAAATGGCAATGCGATGGTTTTCGAATACACCCACATTATACAGAAAATCAGTGTTTTTCAATAATCGGTTCCATGACAAAACAGAACATGACAAAACAGAGCAACGATAAATATAACTACGACCTTTCAGGAAAAATATAAATTTAATATTGAAATTGTCCTATCTTTATTATGTTGATAAATTATTAATAGCACAGATTTTCAATACGCCATAATAAATCTAATTAAATACCTAATTTTTCCATTCCTAATCGCTAGAAAACCTCAAATAAATGGGGCTTTGCCGGCAAGCTTAGGATATCTCATCTTGATCAATATAATATGTTCAAAATGATTGGGTGACTAGGTTCAAAGAAATAATGACCTCACCTAACCTAACGTAACCTAACGTAACCTAACCTAACCTAACGTAACCTAACCTAATATAACCTAACATAACCTAAATAGATTCCACATAAATTAATATTTCATTTTTCCCCTGGCTGTTCTATTTTGTCATGTTCTGTTTTGTCACTGTTCTGTTTTATCATGTTTTGTTTTGTCTTGTTCTGTTTTGTTTGGCCACCCAATAATCAATGTCTTAAATCGATATGCAATACTAAGTAAACAATAGTAAGTCCAAATTTTGTGAAAGTGAACCAATATGTATGTAAATATTTTTCATCCTCTATAATAAGTCTATAACATGATAAATAGCATTAGGCTCATAATTTACCTACCTATTTAATAATAAAAAAAAACCGACTAAATATAGGTATTATACTCACATACCTAGGTAAAATACACAGAAATTTTCTATAGAGTGTATACGGCGGAGCTATTGGATGCTGGTATGACCTGGAATGATATAAGAAGACTGGTAAGCGATTGGGATTCTTGTAGGCGCCGCGTGATGTCCGTATGTGAAGATAATAACATTATACAATAAATATTCCGTGAAAACCTCAGATTAAGGCTATTCGCTCACGCAAATACTCAAAAAAGACGAGACTGAAACTCCAGTATCTAGCTAATGTATTTCAATGGCGGTTCGCTGACGGCAAGACTGGAATCTGTGTTTCAAAACGTTCGCGACCGAAACCGAAGAGACGCGACATGCTAGTCTCCCAGTCTCTCAGTTTCCAGTCACCCATAAAACAGTGGTACCAATATAAGTAGATTCGATGAAAAATCATATTTTCTTACCAAAATTGGTAGCACTGAACTGAACTGAACAAGAAATAACAATACAATAGTCAATATAACAATCAAAGTCGTCAAAAGTTAAAGATGGGCGAATCGATTTTTAATTTAAAATATGTGGCAGATGTTGAGAAATACTCCTGCATGTATAATTACAGGCTGCCATAATATTCCCGTAAAGATATTACAGGAAAAGCTTAGAATGAAGTAGGAAAGACAATGGGTTTGGCAGTTTGAGGTTATGAGATTATTAGGTTTCAGTAGCGCCGTGTGCAAAGCATCAGTCACTGGCCAGTTTGAGTTCCATCACCAACCAGTTCGTCAGATTTTAGTTTCTGTGTGAGCGGGTGGCCTAAATTAACTATACAAAAATGTTACTAAATAGTTTCTCATAAAATTGAAGCCAATTCCAAGACGCTGAACAGGTCAGAATGCGTCATGTTTTTTTAACACGGAAAATTCGTCACACGATAGAAATAGCGTCAATGCAAATGGCATACCGAAAAATGAAAATTATCTAGTTTTCAATCACTTCATGAGAAAATTATATTGAAATATTTGAAATTTCATCATTTTCAATTTTGAAGTTTAAAAAAATGCAATCTAATTTTGTCTAGAGCGTATAACGCATCGTGTAGTCATCTGGAGTCAGAGTATGGACCTAATCTTCTTCTTCGATGGCACTACAGCTCAAGTCAAGCCCTGGCCTCTTCCACCGCCGTCCTCTAGCCGGAACGGTCCTCCGCACGTCTTTTCCAGTTCCTGATTTTTAGCAGCTGGTTGGCATCTTTTGTAATGTTATCACCCCATCGTGTGCGTGGCTTTCCCACTGGTTTTTTCCCTCTGGGTTTCCTTCGAGGATGGACCTAATAGTTTGAGTAATCTTCTGCAACATCTTCTTGGCTACGCTTCTAGGGGCTGTTGTCTACTAAATGGGCGGAGCATCTTAGTTCATAGTTTTAACACGTAGCCAAGAAGATGCTACTGATGAGTAAGTGCTAACATCCATTTCTCGTATAATCAAAAATCTATTGAAGCAAACCTTCACTCTGTGGAGGCCCATATGTTCTTCTAAGGATCGGGCATGGTGAGGAAATTATCAGGGGGTAAAAGATTTTGTGACGAGTGGGGTTGGGGTCAAAATATCTAAAATTGTGTGACGTCATTAATGAACGACCCATAATAAACGGTGTTACGATTATAGCAAAGTTTGATATCGCCGCAAATTTATAATTAGCCGAAAAAAAATGACTGAAGATTGGACGGACTTAAGTAGGTACTCAACTCTTTCATTTAATTTCTGTATCAAAAAAATCGAAATCGATTGCAAAACAGTCCCTCAAGGTATGACAAGTAAATTTATACAAATGTTTAGAAAACTTTGGTTTTGTGTAGTGAGATAATACCAATTGCGCGAAATATTTTTACTTAGGGCGAAATGGCGTAAAATAATGGTAACATAAAAATAATAATAGGGACATTGTATTGAACACTTCACAGGGTAATAAAGTTTACATTGCAACAAAGCATGACTTTGTTACATTTTGTAGACAGATTTTATTAAATAATAGTTAATTACAGACGCGCACACATGGGAGGGAGGGGTTCTGGTTCAGACCTGTTGGGTCACTAGTGTGGTGTTCGATGTGTAGGTTGAGGATGATGATAATGAAGTCTACGATGTAGCAGGGTGAGATTTATTAGCAGCGTATCGGTACAATAGTATATTATACATGATAGTTACGAGCTAGATACTTGGATTCGAGTGACATCTAGCTAAATTATTCTTCGTTATTTATACAATAAAAAGTAACACATTAACATAAAATTCTGGTACATAATCATATTAGACTAATTATAGAATCAGCGTTTTAAATTGAGTAGCGAAATGAAAATATATTATTTGTTATTACAGTTGTAAGAAAATATGATACTATAAAAATGATTATTCGGCTAATACACCGTAATGGTATAATGTGCTGTGATATGATGTAATAATACACCGTATCTAATGTCGCCAAACAACTTGCTGATTTAGCTAAGATTGTTTGCTGGAAATTAATTTGCTGGAAATATGTTACTGCAGAGTAATTTGATACCTTTAAACAAAAGATATTTTATCGATATTATTTTGCAGCTACAGACCCTCCCCAGGAACGAAAAAAATACAAATTATTTAGTTGAATAGAATATCACTTCTTCTTCGCGACAACCCCATGATTGAATATTGTGACACGGATGATTTATCAACGGAACTCATGAATTGGTGCTACCATCTGAATTATACAACGTTTGTATTATTTGTTTAATTTAATAAAACGAAAATTTTTGTATACTTAGTACCTTTTCCACTTGCAATAAATAAATCTGGACCGATTTCGTCCGCCTCAAAAGGACAATTTCAACAACTTAAATGTCCCTCTGAGGCGGACGAAACCGGTCCAGATTTATTTATTAAAGTGGAAAACGTACTACTTATATAGAAATTTGCGTTTCATTAAATTAAATTAATAATACAATGATTTTCCGACATGAATTGACAGTTAACACAATAAAAGAAATCCAAAGTTTTGTTTAATATTCTGGCATTGCATGTCTAAAAGACGTGGGAGAACAGATAACACAAACGGACACGAACTATCCAAACAATTATGACCGTTAAGCCACGCATATTCGACGATCACTCGTGGATGTGACAGGACTAAAGCAGTCGTCGTTATAGATTCATTCCAGGTGTTGACAGCTAGATATAAAGTGCGGAGTGTCTGCGTATGGAGAATGCGTACGGATAGGTGCATAGTAGGCGGGATAAATACGTCAATATAGTCAGTGGCTTAGACTATAGATACATCTAGACGCCACCCGTTGCATTGCTAAATGAAGCCGCTTGCCTTGCGTTTGGTTTGTGAGCGAGCAAACGCATTCGTCTACAAATGTTCGAGACCATAGACCATTTCGCTAGTGCTCGCCCAAAGTGCTCGCACTAGACGCTCAGAATTAAAATATAATTTTCTATTTTTTTACGTTATATAGTATTTTTCAGCGGTCAAAATGCAACCATTAGATAAAGATATCTATAATTTAAGTTATTTCAAAAAAACACTAGGTCACTGATATTAAAATATATAATAAAATACAAATAAATTATCACGAACATGTATCAACTTACCTATGAAACGTTATACCATCTTCTTGCTTATCAGTACGGCTACCACATTTTAAGACAACACACAGAACCATCTTTTCTACTTAATTAACTAAAAATATTTACCACTGACTTTATGTTTAACACAAAAATATCAATTTTAGCAACACGAGCTCGCAAGTTATCGACGCTGTGTGAAGCGTTTTGCCCCGATTTGATGGCGATATTTTTGGAAACTAGCTTACACAAATGTAGACCTTTTATCTTACTCTAGCGCGTGTCAAAGAGATCGTAAGGGTGCCGAATACTTTCTCACTCGCACTCATGCATCGTTTTTGTTCAGGCCTTGGTCAGTGGCAATTTTTTTATTTGTAACCCCGCCTTTCCCGATGTCTTAAAAATTATAAATAAATTATTATGGATATATTTTTTTAAATGAATTTATTTGTGTTTAATTATATACACCCACGGTGGCCGCGCGGCTTAAGTACTGGACTATAACGCAGGTTCGAATCCTGGGTCTGGCAAGTACACATATGTTTTTGAATTTGTGTCTATCAGGGTATGGACCTAATAGGTTGAGCAAGTGGCTGACATCCATTTCTCATAAAAAACAAAATCTGTTAATACAAACCTCTACTCTGTGGAGGCCTATATGATCCTATTAGAATCGGACATGGTAGAAAGAAAATAAAAAGAATTATTATGTTAGAGGCAGGTCATAGGCACAAGGTTGCGTTATTTACCTCGATCTGGCTAGACAGACACCAGGGAACTCAGATATAAAGGGAACTGAAATATCTAACGGGTGTGGAGAAACACGAAACCGATCTCGAGTGTAGAAGGATATGGGATAAAATTAAATACGTGTTAAGAAACTGCTCTCGTTTTATTCATTGACGCTCATTCAATATTGGTGTATTTGAAATTGCAACACACACTATTGTACATCTATAATGTGTGGTTCATTTTTGTAGGACACTCACACATTCAAAACCTTGCGTTAAAATGAAGTGTATTGGGGTATAGCCTATCGGAATTCTATTTGTTAATCTGTTCTGTGCTAGACACACACCCACTATATATTGAGTATTGTCTTCAGAATAGTGACATGTACAAAAAATGAAATTTTACAGGGGAGCAATATTAAGATTTGGAACTATTTATAATTCATTTCAATATTTATCATTTTTTTTTCTCAATATAACCGAATGCTAATTAGTCTTGAAATTGTATAAAAATCCGCTTTTCCGCGATCGAATTTACCGATTGTGGACATGTTAATATTGTGCAGATAACACTCGATATAATATATTATACGAGTATTACCAAAATTGATTCGTTTAATGTCTGCATTTTCTAACAATATTAATCATGGCGAAATTTACCAGTTTTTTTTCTCTTCAAATTGTGCAAATCCAACAAACTGTTACGTGTGTGATTTGTTTATTTTTTTAAAATGAAAAAAAAATGACAAGTCATTTATAAGACACATGTATTTTATTAAAACATTGACATAAAGCCATGAAACCAGCAGCAGGTTGAAATATAAATTTAAAATATATCATATTAGATTTATTACATGACAAACTAGACTGTGAAAACTGTTTATAATGAGCAAATTCGTTGCCCTCGATAATAATAATAATGCACAATATATTGTAAGCGAACAACATAATGGTCCGGATTGGCCGTGTTGCATATTGTTCACCCTATTTTCGTGATATGGAGGTTGTTCAATTTCGAACGTGAAATATGTTGACATAGTATTTATATGTATTCTTTTAGCTTCAACCAGATTGTCAATTGTGATTTCAAAATTCAATGAAAAAAACTCGGTAACACACCTCCAACTAGTGATTCCAATCCCGGGATCCTGAATCGCGGGATCCCGGGAACCTGAGATATTTTCGATACCTATGAATCCCAGAATTGATAAACATAATCCCGAAACTTTCGGGATTGATTTTTTATCAATTTTTATGGAAAATAAAATAAAAACGAAAATATAACAGAAAAAATACTGTTTATAACAAATAACTATATTAAAAATAAACTGAGTTCGAATGAAGTTTGATTTATACCCATTTGTAAGTTGCCGATTCATTTTATTTTTTTACATAAATTAATAAAAATGAGAAAATGATTGGAAAAAAACAATGTTTCGCACTTTTAACAAAGTAATTCCACCATGATCCCATACGTTTTACGGCAGTTTCATATTTGGCTGACTAATTAGATTTATGAAGCGGAAAGGCCATAAGTACACCATGATTTGCTTTACTGTTTTAAATCTCGCTAACCCATTCATTAAGTATTTACTATCAGAAACAGCAATCTCATATTAAATTCACATTATTACTTATATTAAAATATTATTTACTCCATTAAACTTATGTATTTCAAAGATTGAACGTATACAATATTAATAATAAATGTCTTAAATAATGTTATTTGTAAATATAATATTAACAATGGAAAAAATGCCAATCCCCGGACCAGTCCAGGGACCCCGGGATTGTCAAATTGTAATACCGAAATCCCGGGATCAGAATTTTGGCTCAGGATTGGATTCCCTACCTCCAACATAACACATACAAAATTGTCTCGACAGCGACATGATCATAAATAAAACGGTCAGAAATGTTGCGACTCTCTTCATAGAACCATTCTTCCCGGCATGATCCTGGGACAGTGACATCGCATGGCTAGTTGAAGCAAATGAAAAAGCAGCAGCAATATTTTGCTATTCTACCTGCTTCAAAAATATGCATGCCATGTTTGGTAGAAGGTACATTAAGTAACAAGAGTGAATGACAACACAATTATATCAACAAATTCGATGCCTTACAGTAGAAGCGAGTTTGTATGTGCGGCAGAACTATGCTATGAAATATGCAGCGCGTGTGTCACTTTTGTTGGACCAGTGCAGGATAATGTAGAATCAGTCACGAAATCCTTCAGACTGTACCACAAGAGTCCAATGCATCCGTAACACATGTCCAATCCACGTGAACTGAAAACTAACGTTAGAACCCCCAATTATTTTAAAGGCCCAATTTCGGGTTCGGTTCCAATCGCAAAATCGACGGTTGGTATTTTATATTTGAATTGAATTTAAAACCTTAAAAAATGTGTATACTTATGCTATTTTTATAATATACTTTTACCATGTGCAATTGTTAATAGGTTTTCTGGAATTTTTACTGTATGATGACCAAAAATAAAAGCATAATCATCATGCCATAATAGAACTTATGTAACCTCGTAAATTTTAAGAGGTTTTGGCTCCGGTTCCCATAATAATTAAGGGATACTCGGGGTTTCGTCATTGATAAGCTGACGAACTCGAGTGTTTGTAACGTGGTCGTACCAATACAACGCTAAAATAATATGGTGATTTGATCTCTAAAGCATGACACTTGAGTTATAGTGAGATGCCACGTCTCACAATAATACAGGGATTCGGGTAGCGTTCCCGCATTGAACATGCAACATTTGGTCCAGAATACAGTGTCGACTTCCACGCGATTCTAAATTGGCGGAATGCAGACCCTGTCACATCCATGCAGATTCATAATTCACCATAAAGACTAGCGCATCCTCACCAATCGTAATACCTAAGTATTTAAACCTGGCCACCAGATCGATAGCAACCGACTTAACAGACTCAAAGACTTTGCCGTACAACATCTGCATGTTCTCAATATCAGCAGGTAGGTAAATTATAATTGTAATGTATATTATGTAAATGTAACTGAGTTACCTATTTCCAAAATTCACCTTGTCCATTTTTTTGTTCAAAGATATTAATGAAAACGTGTATGAAACCTCTCTACATAGAAAAAATAACCATTTTTCTCTTGGGCCATTGGGTGGGAGCTTTTGATATTTTAACTACAGAGCTTTTCCAAACAAACACTTGAAAGTTTTGCAGAACCTGATATACTCTGTAACAACGAAAAAGATGTTATTTGAAAATGGCCACCAGATGGAAAAGATGCATTTTGAAATTGGACGATGTTTGACTGCAAATGCTTAGTTTTGGAATTTTTGAAAATAATATGTGTGTGTACATTTGAATAAGGAATTATTCTTCTTATTGTGCCATCCCCTAGCGGAGGTCGGCCACCATCAAGGCTATCTTTGTCATCTGTTACCCGGAACAGTTCAGTGGAGTTGCACTCGTACCAATCACGGAGGTTCTTAAGCCATGAAATGCGGCGCCGTCCTCTGCTACGCTTCCCATTGATCTTTCCTTGAATGACATGTTGGGGAATGCTGTATTTTTGTCCTCTAATAATGTGGCCGAGGTACTGTGGTTTCCTGGTTTTGATACTACGTAGAACTTTTCAGTCCTTCCCCATTCGATTGAGAACTTCAACATTTGTCACCCGGTCAGTCCAAGGAATTTTGAGGATGCGTCTATACAGTCACATCTCGAAAGCTTCAAGTCTCCGTGACATCTCTCGGTTTAATAACAATGAATGGTGTAATAAGGAATACAATTTCATATTCAATTAATTTTTGGTCACAACTGGTCGAGTTGATTTTTGGAAATGGGCGACTGAATTTACTACATAGATTACTTTGAAATCTTTATAGCAGGGCAAACTTGATCGGCCCTCTTTATGATATATGGATTTTATTATTCAATACGAGTGTTGCAAGTGTAAAATTGTGCTGCTTTTGTGTAACTCACTTATAAATACAAGCCCGGTGCCTTACAAATTGTGGCCAATAATACATTCAAGTCATAAATTATGGAAATTGATGATTTTTACTACTAACTATATTCTGAAGGGGTGGGATAGGAAGGAATAGGAAGACCAGTTGACGTTAGAAATAGGCACAGACTATATTTGGTGGATTATTAAAAAGATCTCCAAGCAGAGACAATAATTTTGGAACTGAGGATTAAAAACGATAATTACAAGATAAAAAGAACTTTTTATATACAACGTTTTTAAATTTTCTGTTGAATCATATAAACTTGACTAGACTAGCTAAACGATCAAAAAAAATGTACTTGACATGTCATATTGATTTCCATAGTAACGCACGTATACATTAATGATTTAGTTGCTAGGACCCCAGACCTCTAGCAATCAATAATGGTGTCGAAATAACTTTTCATACAAAACAGAATTAACTGAAAATGAATTAGTATTAAAAAATATATATTGGCATCGTGTTCTGATATATTCTAAAAGTTTCAAATGTCTAGCTAGTCGGAAAGTTAGTTAAAATTGATTGCAAGATTTGTACCGGAGAAAGAACTACCGGAAAAATAAGAATACGAGCTAAGAAAAACGTTGTTAAAGATCTCGCTTCGCCAAAAACTTTCAAAAACGTAAATATTAAATTTGTGTTTTTTTCATAGTCTCAGGTTTTCAAGTGTAAACAATTCTTGCAGTCAAGCGCGCATACGAGGGGGAGTTTTGGTTCCAGAGTCCAGACCCCCCCCCAAGAACGAATAAATACAAATTATGGAATAATGGATGGAATAATACTTCTTTTTCTTCGTCACTGATGATCGTGACCCAGATAATTTGCATGTTGAACAGTCTTCTCAAAGGGTTGGCTGCCCTACTCTCGGCATTCCAGACCCGTGGCGCTAATGAATAAAATTAGAGCAATCGTCAGAGGCATTCAATGTTTGTTTTAATATTCTGATGCGACATGTCTAAAAGACAAGACAGATCGGACGGCACAAACGGACAATGGTCTTAATAATTATAATCAATATAATATTGACATTTGATAACCACTTGTGGTTGCGACAAGTAGCAATCATGCAATACGGAAGTCAGTAGTACCTGCTAGATTTCGTTAACATCACCACACTCACCTCCTTAAAAAAATAATAAATTAATTTTGATGTGTAATTTTTCGAAATGTACCTCTTCCCCAAACCATTTTTCTGTATGCGCGCATGGTTGTAGCACAAGTCTTTTATCGTGTCGTACTAGATAAATTTCAGAAGGGACCTCCAATCAAAATAAATAATGCATGGAACAGATGCAGTGACATCTCATGTGATGAGACTGGCCATGCGTTGTTTAGTGGTTTGTGTGTTTAAGCCTGGGTGTTTGTGATTATTCAAAATTACTAACAACCAAATTGTACGAAAAAGCAAAGTCATGGTAAAGGCTCAAACAGACTCTATGACGATTGGTCATATAAATGCCGAAAACCCCATTTATTATGTTGGCGCCCTGTGTCACAGGGTGTCACATAGTGTAAATACGATGTCATACAATATGTATGCATAATATGTCGGAATGTCATAGATATGATCATAGACACTAAAACGCTCTTGGCACATATGTGCACAATCGTCATATAGTCTATTTGAACCTTAAGTTATTAATAATTTAAAAATATATACTTATACACCTACAATCGAAAATCTTCATTTAATGTCTATGGCCAGCCTTGAGATTACTTTATTCTAAGCCCTATGTGTGAATGTTTATATTTATTGAATTTGTTCGTTTGATCATGCGAACATTTATAATAAAATAAGTTAGTACATACTTACTTATATTAAAATTCATAATATGTTTTTTTATTAACAGATTTTATATGTATTACCTATCGGAGGGTGGTTTGAACTCATTCCGCGCATGTAACCTTCGCGTATCTTAAGCCACCACTGCTCAATTCATAGACTTCGTCAGTGCAATACAGCACTGACGAAGTCCATACGGCCATACGTAAGACCATACGGTCAGCAATATTTTTTATATAAAGTGTCCGTCAATCAAACAGAAGAGTTACAAAACAAATTTTCCGTCCCATAAACTGATTATGTCCGATGTTGACCCTACCATATAAGTTTATAGTAAAGTTGATACAATAGCGACCGCAAAGAGCGCCCTCATTTCCACCCCCTACCCCATTTTTCGAAAGGAGGGTCGCAAAATAAAGACCAAGTGTTGACATTTGTGTCTTGCAACTTGGGCGGGAGAATAAAATACACAAAGGAAACGGGAAAAAAACTCGCAGGCTTCAAAAGAGTTTTTTTTTGAATAATGAATGCGGCTTCACTTTTCGCCTGGCGTTCGGGGATTGGAAAATTTTTCCCTAGCTTGGCAACACTTTTCATAGAGAGAGGTTTTTTTATTATTTTTTAAAATAAGAACATTTTATGAGTTTAATAATATTATGAAGTAGACCACAAAAGAAATTGTAACAAATATACGAAGCTTAAGATTAATATTATTAAAATTAAACTGAAGATTGAAAACATAAATTATTGTTAGTATTATCTGTCAACAGTGGCTCGTTTAGAGACATATCTAGTGCCCGATGCATATGGAAAGAAAAAATCACGTCTACAGAATATTATAGCATTCGCAATTTATGCCTTAATTTGCTGTTTCTAAGCAACGCATGATAGTCCCACAATGGCCGCGCGGCTTAAGCGTCTGCCTATAACGTCGTAGGTCCCAGGTTCGAATCACGGGTCTTGGCAAGTACACATATTATTTTTCAATTTGTGTATGAGTCCGAGTATGGACCTAATAGGTTGAGCAAGTGGCTAACATCCATTTCTCGTATACATAAAATCTGTTAATACAAACCTCTACTCTGTAGAGGCCCATAATATGATCTTATTAGGATTGGACATGGTCGAGAAAAGCAACGCATAACCTGCCTACTTCCAAAAGACGTCACTGATTTCAACATTGTAGAATGATAGTTGAGCGTTTGTTCTGTGAAATTTAGGTCACTATTATTAAAAAGCAAAAAAAATAATGACTAGTTTTAACTATTTGGAGGCACCCGTTTTTGACGGTACTTTATGACGAATCGATTAGGTCATTTGCGTCAAAGAAAATCGCTGTTTGCCAATGATTTTGCATTGCAGCAAACTTCACACTAGATATTCCAGCACGCATGTAAATTATTGCTAAATTAGACACAAAAGCATTCAAGAAGATCTTTCCTGTATAGATCATGTTTTTCAAAGTTCGTAAATAACAGTGGCGAAGGGTGGAGGTAGGCCGTTATCTAGTATGGCTTGTATAAGTAGGGTCCAATAGAATTTAAATAACCAACAAACACTATCAACACATTGTAGTATTAGTTAAATGAAAACAAACACGTTTGACTGACAATGTTTAATGTGCACTATTTATGTCGGATCTTAACAGCCTACCTCCACCCTTCGCCATTTGTGAATAATTAATAATGAAAATTGTATAAAAAAATGTTTGAAAGTTATACTTATTACGAAAAAATTTTATATGTAAGAAAATTCAAAATGTATTCGATGAATTCTTTTGTTTTTAAAATATCTGAAAAAAATTTGACATGTTTGGGAGAATTTTTTTACTGTTTTAAAATGGAAATAGTGACATGCGGTCTTGTGTAATGTTGTTTTGAATAAACCGTGAATATTTGTGTGATGTGGACTGTTCAAAGCTTCAAACTATATTTAATTTGACGATGTAATGCTTGTACGTGGAAATTTATGTTGGGATAAATTTTTGCATACCTATGTTGGTATAATTTGTTCAATGACAGATGTATCTTCGTCTGGATTATGTATTAAAATGACAGAAGATTTGAATTACTAGAGCAGCAAGTTATCTTTAATGTAAGTACATACCTCTTCTTCTTCTTCTTCGGCAATATCCGCCCCTTAATTGGAGCATATGGATACCACGCGGCGCCTCCAAGAACCCCTGTCGCTCGCCAGTCTTCTTGCTTCATTCCAGGTCAAACCAGCGTTCCGTAGCTCCGCCGTATACACTTTATAGATAGTATTTAGTGGCCTTCCAGGACGCCGGAATCCAGTCGGCTTGAGGTTCTCTTCTGGCATCCGCAGCACGTGACCGAGCCAGGTCCAACGTCGCCTCTTCACTTTCAGCATGAAGAGAGGCTGCTTGGTGCGTTCTCTTATCTCCGAATTTTTAACCATATGCGTGGATACTTTTTCATTATTGTCGGCG
This sequence comes from Rhyacophila brunnea, assembly GCF_057557595.1. NCBI lineage: Eukaryota > Metazoa > Arthropoda > Insecta > Trichoptera > Rhyacophilidae > Rhyacophila > Rhyacophila brunnea. The sequence continues at coordinate 10,525,221 of NW_028232893.1, read as the reverse complement.
AAAACAACAATTAGACACTTAACTAGACAGTGTCATAAACTTAATCCGTCCCTCGGCGGCATCTTTCCGATCGGATTTTATTGCTAAGAGTCGAAATATTTTTAAACGATCGACCCATTAACTGTATTTTAGCTCGAAATATCCGATACGTTGCTCGTTATAACAGTGAATAAATGTATGGAGAAAATCATAAACTAAATATCAACGAATGTTTCTTCATTACCTACATCCGAGATCGTAATAACCGAGATCGACTGTATATAATTTGCTTATTATTTTTTAAACGATGTGATATTTTTGTTTAGTTCCCGATACGGTTGAAGATGATGGCAGAGTAGAAACCGGGTTCAGAAGCCACCAGGCGACTCCCACGCCAGCGCAAGGGGCGGGAATCAATTCAATTTTATGGCTTTTTTATGGAGCGGGAGCGAAATATCTTTGTGTTTAAGAATAGCCATTATGATGGGTTGTGTTCTTGTGACTGGACGTGAATGAAAGTCTTGCAAGAAACTCGGAAAATTTTATAGTTATTTTGCAATAACCATATCTCGGGAAAACAACCAAAAAACAAAGGAAATGACATATTATTATGTCCCATATGACGTATTAATATTTTTCATTTTGATCGTTTAATGTGTCTGTGTAAATCGAAAACTAAATATCAAGTATAGGCAAAAGTACCTACTGTAAATGCTGCTTTTAATCTCAAACTGTATGTATGCAAAATTGCTGGGTGTATACATAAGTACATATTTTACTGTATTTTGAACTGACATGTAGCTACAAATTATCTACTGAGGATTAGAGAATTTCTATGAAACCTCCTCTCAAACAGCGATAGTTTTAGGTGTGCGAAAGTTTGAAGCATTGACAAGTTTGGAGGCCCCCTTGTGATTTCTTTAAACCAAGATGTCGGTACTTTCTAACGAAGCGTCCGTGTCGTCCACTTGATGGAGAACCGCCATTGCTTTCAAAGGTTGTAATGCTAGTAAGTATTCATTCCTTACCTTTTATAATTTGTCGCACCTTAGAAACGTATTGCCCATAGAGTATTGCCTGTTTACTCCCACCACGGGACGTCACCGATTTCAAACGTTTGGATCGACAAAACGAAAAACATCACAAAACTAAAAACTGCAGTAAAAATAGTAAAGCTGTATATTAAACATGGTATGTGTAATACTGTAATGATGGGCATATAGCAGTGGCGAAGGGTGACTTTTGGAAAGAGGTAGGCTGTGGAGATCTGATAAAAAGAGCACACTTGTCAGGTATACTTACGAGAATAGTACGATATTTACTACTAATGAATAGGTACACACTAGTAAATGACAACGACACATTAATTCAATGAAACTTCAAAAACTCATTGACGACGTAAAAATGAGCGATGTGTTTAAATTACGTATTTTTTCAAAACAAGTATACCCATCAAAAATCTTTAGATAAAATTTATTTTTATTTATAAAAACAATCTATAATTACTTATTTATTAATATTCGATTAAACGCCGTTGAAATTATTTTTTTTATTATCTAATTATTAATGATTTTGGACAAAGTGCGCAGTCATGACAACATTATTATGCGTGAATGTTTTAGGCTCTGCGATAGGAGCTTACCTTATTTCGTACAAATCAGCAGACTTGCTAGAGTCCATACGAAAAAAATTCAGAATTATTTCACACATAATCGGAGATTTATTTACGTCGAGACGTCGCGGCGTTTATTATTTATTTACGGCGCGCTGTGGTATATTTTTTAAAACCTTTGCAGTTGTTTTGTAAACTGTGTGATTCTGTAATACATTCCTACATATACGACATCTCTCCTTGGCAAAATAAATTATTTTTATATAACACAAAATAATGAAATGATTAAGTATATAAATATGTCAATATGCAATTAAAAAATATTTTTCTTAAGAAGGTAGGCTTTAAATAATCGCCTAGTATGGAGTCTTCGCCACTGGCATATAGACATGTTTCATGGATAGAGTACAGTAAAGGGATTTTCCTGCATGCTGTCTTCAAATAAAACAATTTGCTTGAAAAAAAAGGGTTAAAAACCACATATTATTGGAAAACCATTTCTTAATTACTTTTCTATTGGAGGTCTAACTTCTTTATTAATTTTGTGGAGCTGGTAGCAATGGGTGGACATAGCATCAGTGCAGTTTAAAGAATCAATTGCATATTTATATTTTTAACTATAATGTGTTACTTTGGTGTGATTACTTTGTTTCAACCAGATTAATCATCATCCACATTGCGAAGTCCAGCGTACCCCCAGGTGGCAGCTTCTCGTCCGATACCACTGAGAACGCTGTGTAGTCACATCTTGCGCCACTTCTTTGCTATTCTTTCTACTGCAGGCGACTCCGAGATCCCTTTGGACGATCTAAGGAAGGTGTTATTGGATTTCAGACATGATTGCGATGATCCTGTACTTCAAGGCACCGCCACTGTTAAAAAGCAGTGATCCTCCGTAGCTCTGCCAAAGGAGAGGTAACAGAACGATTCGTAACAAAAAAAAAACAAAAGCGCGCTTTGTTAGTAAATATTATTATTCTTATACATAATTTGAAAACGCCTCAGATATATTATCGTCGTGTTTTGTAATAAGGGCGAATCAATCATTTTGATGAAATCGAGATTTCAATGAAAAAACAATATGTAGGTACCTCACTAGAATTGTTGTGTAAAAACGGTGAATATTTATCTCCACAGGAAAGTAGGTAGGTACTTAAAAACGATAATCGTAAGGGCGAATATCAACTCAGTATTAAGAATAAAAAGCGGATGTGACATAGATTTTAAGCCTTTTAAAATATCATATTATAATTCCTATTATAAAGACAGTTGGTATTCTTTCTAAGCTTTATTATAAACTTGTTATACATCTATAATCATCTACAGGTAATTAATAAATAAATGTCAAAAGTTAAAAATCTTCCTCCTGTAAAATCGCATGTTGGTTAATTCTCGCTTTTTACAAAATACCGATGATTTACGGATAAGACAAGACAGCGCGGACGACACATTGAAATTAGGCGCCCTCCACCGAAACCCGCCCCACACCACATTCGGTCTTAATCGAGTGTATCGCGGGACCCTACAATTGGTGATGTGAAGCATCTGAAACAATTGGACTGGGAGTGTCCTGGGAGAAGATGCACAAGAACGGATACTAACGATCCGAATAATTATGACGGTCAATCCACGCGCGTTCAATAACCACTTGTAGATACTATGCCGGTGTTCATCGCTAGGGTTAAATTGCTGAGTGTCTGGGTATGGGGAATGTATCCGAAAAATGCGGGCATACACGGTTGAAGCGACGAGTAACTGTAAGTAGTCGCTGGGGTAAATGTGGAAGTCGGTGGCATCTACTAGATTTTGTTAACCTTGCCCCCTCCCTCTGTGTTTAAAATCAATTACAAACTATTACTATATACTACTACTATAAACTAGCTATTTTATTCCAAATGTTTCTCAACCAACCCCCAAAACCCAATCCATTTTTCTGTGTGCGAAATAAATAATATATTATGTAATATGTAGTTGATTTATCAAACCAAGTTAGAGCGACTGAAAAGAAGAATACTTTTACTATAATATCAATGAAAAGAGCCAATTTAGGGTCCAGGACGATTCGGCGACTGGACAACTGTGCGCTACGCAATCGAATGAAATTCGAAAATGAATAGACGCTCGTGAGTTATAGTTACTTTAAAAATACATATTTAATATTAATATTTATATTTAAATTATTATATTATTATATAATGCTTTAGGTATTAAAGGGTTAGGAAGCAGACAGGAGTACGCGATGTAATAGACGTTGCCAAACAGCTGAAATGGAGATGGGCGGGGCACATTGCTCGCCGAAAGGACGGCCGCCGGACAAATGCCGTCATCCAATGGTACCCAAGGGGCACGAAACGGCCATAGGGTTGCCCTAAAAGCCGCTGGATTGACGAACTGATAAAGTTCGGCGGAAATACGTGGCAGCGAACGACACAGGACCGAGAGAGTTGGAAGAAGCTTGGGGAGGCCTTCATCCAGCAGTGGATTGACCCCGGCTAATGATGAAATAATACTTAGTGAGAATTTAAATATGCACACGTAAATAATGATTTAATTGTGCATATTATGTTTAGGAAGTTCCAACGAGAAGAGAGCAGTTCTTTTATTTTTATATACCTAACGCCTCAGGTATGATAATTCTCAATCTGCAATAAAAAACAAAATTGAATTAAAACTACTAAGTAGTAGATAAAAAAAACTGATTAAAATTCCAAGTCTACTTTCTCTATAAAATCGTAACGAATGTCTGTTTATTTCATTCAACAGTGCGGCGTCCAATTGTCCTGGCGTCCAGTTCTTTCAGATCCGTAATAATTTAATTTAACTTCGTATCTAATCGTTATATAGTAAATTAGGTACGTAACTATTAAACTGACCCTTTTTCATTAGGAAAGTAAATTCGGTACTGTTCGGTTAAAGCGGATACAGCGGAAAACGCTTTTTGAAAATAGCCGATAAACTGGATTATTTGTTAGTTTGGGTTAGTTTAGGTTAGGTTAGGTTGGGTTAGGTTAGGTTAGGTTGGGTTAGGTTAGGTTAGGTTAGGTTAGGTTAACCTAACAAATAATCCAGTTTATCGGCTATTTTCAAAATGCGTTTTCCGCTGTATCCGCTTTAACCGAACAGTACCGTAAATTCTAATTTCGATTTTCATTCATTGATTCGAGAATATTCAATAGTAATAACGTAATGTTAATTAAAAAAAGAAACGGAAATACATAATGAAGTAATTTATCTCTTTCATTACGAATTCAATTCATTTTATATCGCAAGAATTTTCAATTTAATTTTAAAAGTAGTAAAGTTTCCAACCGTTTTAGTGGCTACTATCATTCAGTCAATTCGCGCGAACCCGTTGAATAATATACCCATATCCGTTCAAAAGGCTCCAATAGTTACATCTCTCCAGTGACCTACCATATTCTCTCATCCTCATTATTTAAAACAATCGATTCGTCGGAAGATATAAAAGGGGGCTTCAATATAAAACAAACCTGTTATACAAATAACCCGGCTTGAGAGTGGGTCGATTGTTTGGGTCCGGTGGAGCGAGTTCAGAAAAAAAATGTTGAGACTCCTCTACTTGAGATTATATTGATACTATCCGCGGTTTAATCCAACTGGCTTTCTATTAGATAAGCTTACATGCTGTAGTTTAAACACTAGACGATATTTATATTCGACTACGTATTCTTCCGTGTAGGTAATTGAGAACTTTGTGATTATTAGTAGTATATACATGTATGCCTCTGATAACTATCTTAGAAATCGGAAGCATAAGTTATTTTTATAATATAGAACTAAATGCCATTAGTGATGCGAATTAGGAGGGCAATAACTATGTTCAATAAAATCGCTTCGGATATTAATATATTCCACTTACGTGAGTTGAGTATAGTTGGGCGTTGTTTTATATATATTTTTAAATTCATTCGGTATACTTTCATGTAGGTATCTACTGTATAATTTATGTACCTACCTACCTATTTACTCTTTGTATTGTTTTTCTAATACTGGATATTACATTATTAACTATTCTGAGATCCAGCTGTAAGGACATTCCAGTGGCATCACTATGCCATATATATTGAAGAAAATGTCCAGATGCATTGGAAGAAAATAATATATTTTACTGCAAATCGAGTGGTGCGGTGACTAATCCCAATCAATCAGAATTCGGCACGGTTTCAAGACCCGGTGTGCCCCCGGAATGAGGGTGACCCAGCCGCAGTACAGTACAAGCAACACGAGAAGAAACTTAGGTAATTTTATTATTAATTTACTGATTTTATGCAATTATTGAAGTAACAGTTTAAATCAAACTACGAATTCTGCACACCATTGGTCTGACATAAATAGTGCACACCACAGAACAGATAATAAATAGAATTCCGATAGGCTATATTCAATACGCTACATTTTAATGCAGGGCTTTGAATGTGTGAGTGTCCTACGAAAGTGAAACACGCATTATGGACGTGCAATAGTGTGTGTAATACACCAATATTAATTGAGCGTCAATGCATAAACCGAGAGCAGTTATCAGTATTCGACGTATGACGTATTCTTGACATGTATTTAAGTTTATCCCGGATTCTTCCTTACTCGAGATCGGCTACCGGCTACTCCTTACCCGTTAGGGATTTCAGTTTCCATTATTTCTGAGTTCCCTGGTGCACACTAAATTATAATTTATAAAAGATAAGTTCAGTTAATGCACACTGTTTTTGTGACGAGTAATTCATTATTGACTGAGGTCGTTAGTTCTATTTAATGTCGATAGATGTTACTGTAGTCACACCATTATAAATATATATTTAATTACCCATTCTTTTCACGACTTGCACTCATCGTAAAATTATTCTCCCACCGTGCAAACAGCCTATTGTGCGACGATAAAGAGAAACCACGCCTCAGTTTAAACTGCGAGAATCTTTGCTTTCTCTCACTCCTGCGGCAGACCGTGAGTGATGCAATTCGAATCAAGCGATAAGCTGGTTATGGAAATAGAATTATGAATGGCCACCTTCTATTATATTACTGAATGTATTGTATTTTTTTTAATTTATTTTTATTTTTAAAGTAAAGCATCATTTCAGGTAGCCATCGTGAGAAGTGTAGTGACTAACTCCAGAGGTGCGAAGACACGTGTTCGGTTCCCAAGATGTCCAGCGGCGAATCTCGTTGACGTGTTGTTTCCCCCTACCCCAATTTCCAATCGACAATAGAAGAAAATATTAGGTTTGTAACAATTTCAAAATTAATGATTGTATTGTGAATGGATGTCGATCGCGTTACTTGGGACTATTGTCATATAAATTGCGATTTCCTTACACATACTTCTTTCCCCACTGTACACAGTTCAGAAAGTATACCGTGATGTAACGAACAAGAAACGCGCTTGAATGTTGTGTTTACACGGACAAGAAGCACATGAACCGGATATTCAATACTCACTTAATAACTGGAAATAAAATTTTTGAGTTGTCATTAGCGAAATCATTATTAGCCGGAGTCGATTCACTGCTGGATCAAGACCTCCCCACGGCTCATCAGCGATTTTATTTGACGCAAAATACGCGTTTCTCATACATTTATGTTTTTTTTAGGAACATCGATTTATATTTTAGATAACAAACATGATTTGAGTTACCCCATCTCCACCCGCCGCGGCTTGTGCATGGCCGCCTTCTATGGCACTATAAACGTGTAATAATGAAAAGATGGTAGTGCCACACTTACTTGTAGCTGATGTAGCAACCATGCACCTACTGCTTAAAGAAAGAGTTTTAGAAAATAAAAAGAATCCTGACTTTTTTTTCTAGATGCCTTTATGGATACCTCGCATTTACTATCGAGGTTTCTTAAAGACTTTTGCACGCAAACTACTCTATTTGATGCTAGTCAAATGAAAATTGTGCCGGCTGAGAGAATATGCCTCATTGAAAACTATTCTTCTACCCGCATCGGACTGCGATTTGTAGTCGAGTTTTTTCCCGTGGTAAAAGAAATGTCGCATAGGACTGATATTCTGAGCATATACTTATCCTACTCGTATCTTATATGATTGCAGTCACTGGATCTGAAAGGCATGAATCATCATTACATGTCACCATTTATTATTTTTATTCTTTTTATTACATCAATACAGAAATTAAAAAGTGCATCTCTTCCGGCCTCGTTTACCATGGTCCCCGGAAGGTCTCGAATGTCCATATCTGCCATCTGTAATAAAAAGTTCAGGTTGTGCCGCTCCTTGCTAAAGATTTGACAATCTAGGAGTAAATGTAGGACGTCCTGGTCGCTTCCGTCGTCGCATGGACACTTTCCATCAGATGTTATTTTAAACCGGTGCAGGTATGCTCGCATGACTCCGTGACCTGAAGAATCTGAGTCATCTCAAAACACAGCCCGTTATGCACCGTGACGTCTCGTGCTGCTAAAATTGAAGGTAAAAACTTTCGGGTCAACTCCCCTGTCGATGAGTTTATGTATCGTGAGTTCCATTCGTTTTTCACCATATCTGAAATTGTAATTTTCGCGTAGCTCAGAGGAAATTTGTCATAAGCTATCGCGGTATTGGGTTCAGAGGCACCCATGCCAAGCCAATTTGTCAGCTCTTTCATTTCCTTCTATCCCGGTGTGTCCCCTTATCCACTTGAAGTGCACCTCGGGGTGGCGTCGTCTCAGTATTGCGGACTCGCTGTGAATAGAAAAGACAATCGGATTAGTAGACAAGGGATCTCCAATTGCTTGGATTGAGCTTTTGGAGTCCGAATAAATACAAATACTATGGTTTTCGGTGAGCTTTCGTTGGATTGGATCTGAGCCTGCCCACTCCAGAGCGCATTGGATGGCATAGAGTTCAGCCTGCATTACCGTACAATAGCTGGCAAGGCGGTACTTACGAGCCGCTATCTCGCCGCCATTAATGTATGCCACAAACCCTGCACCAGTACCGCCATCAATTTTGCTCCCATCCGTGAAAATCGGCATGTTATTGCATTCGTTGCTTTCTAACGTTGCAGGATAAGAAACCACTTCAGAAAATAGTCTAGCCGGGTGTGGCAGCCTTCTATAGTCCACCAGTTTTTCGTAAAGCCGTCGTCAGGCAGAAACCCTGCGAGGCCCTCCTCGCCCTTCTTAGCTCTGTAAATGAGAGCGATTTGTTTTAAACGTAAATCTAGAGGCATAAGTCCTGCTAGAGCTTGCGTTGAATTGAGCGAAGCCATGCGGTAAGCTCTGCATATTCGTATCGCTAGTGCTTGCTGAACCGTATTGAGTTTTTTTGCTATGTTTTTCCGTTTGGCAGAGAATCCTGATTTGCTCTTCCGTCATTATCTTTAATGACAAACAGTCGACTATCATTAAGAAATGTTAATAGTAGCGACATCCAGAGAGAGTAGGCAGATCATGCGTTGCTCAGAGACAGTAAATTATGACAGACATTGCAAATCCTACATATTGATAGTAGATTTAGTGGACCTGATTTTTTTCTCAGGGAGAATTATGTTCAACCAATAGCATGTGTAAATTGTAGTCTTAGTTCAATAAAAACAAAGACGTATGGCTGACAAAGTTTAATGTGCACTATTTCTGTCGAACCTTAACAGCCTACCTCCGCGCATCTCCACTGGCATATAATAAATACTCTACCATTCCAATAATAAATTGCACTCCTCTAATTAAAAATATTTTCCTTGACGTGTTGCCAGCTAATAAATTAATGTTATCACCCGGTCACTGCAAACACTGGGCTTAATTCCCACGCGAGACCGCTTCTATAACCACAAAACAAATAGTATAAGCACCTACTGGCCTACACATCATCCCCTCGGACGGATAATTGGTAGGGGTAGTTTTTGTTTTTAACGTTGGACACCTTTGTACTTATACTGTACGTTGTAAAGAGGGTAAGTAAAAGACAAAAGGTGAACGATCATTATACTATATTATGCGAATCGGATATCACTTATCAGCGCAGTGACATAGTCTGATCGTCAACTCATACAGATGTAGCATGACCTAGCAATGTTGATGAATCAGGCGCGCACGAGGTAGAAGCAGGGAACTCAGAAATATTGGGAACTGAAATACATACCGGGTAAGGCGAAGCAGGTAACCGACTCCGAGTAAGGAAGAATACGGGCTAAACTTACACACGTGTCAAGAATACGTTTTACCTCGAATACTGGAAACTGCTCTCGGCTTATGCATTTACGCTCATTTAATGTTGGTGTATTACACACACTATTGCACGTGCATAATGCGTGCTTCATTTTTCGTAGGACACTCAATCATTCAAAATACTGCATCAACATGTGGGGTATTGAATATAGCCTATCGATATTCTATTTATTATCTGTTCTGTGGGTAGAAGATATTACAAATTATTTTAGTGAATATATTATTACTTCTTATTTTTCTTTAACAGGACTTCATGGCTAAGGATTGTCACCCGAATGATTTGGCTTCAAACAGCTTTCTCAACGGGTTAGCCTCTCTTTCGGAATTATACGGCACGCTAGGTCCGTGTCAGTGAAACTCTTGAATTCGTGCAATCATCAAAGACGTCCAATGTTTGATTTGATATTCTGACGTGGCATAAGCGCGGATGGCACAAACGGACACCAGTGGCAAGGGGTGGAGTTAGGCTTTTATAAATGCCAGAATGTCACCGGCTATATTGCGCAATATGCAATATCGCTAGCCAATTAACATTGACAGGCCAGGAAAGACAGCAATAAACAGGCACAACATGAGAATAGTCAAGGCGAAAAGTCAATAAAAAAAATATAGCCGCACAAACTTTATGAGAATACCTCTCCCTGACACTGAAGTTATACTAACGGTAACTGATCGTGTTATAAAGAGAATCACTGATTCTAACTGGCAAGAAAATTGGTCGACGGCAATGGTTGTTTGCTTGCTGCGCTGGTTATCCTCAAGGGGCAGTCACTCAGACTTCCTAGGCGAGTGATTGATTGATATTGATCTGCACTCTAGAGTAGACTGATATGCACTCTAGAGTGGGCTGAACTGCACTCACATCTATACTACGGCTTCTAAAATAGTACACACTAAACTTTGTCAGTCATACTTATTTTTTGTTTTCATTGAACTAAGAATACAAATTGATGATGGCGCTGGTTAGTTTTTAAAATTCAATTAAACCCTGTATAAACCAAGCCATAATAGTTTAGGTATGCTAAGGGCGACCTGACAAAAATAGTGCACACTTTTTCAGTTTTACTTATCTGTTTTCGTTGAATTGATAAATTATAAATTATAACAGATGGTGTTGGTTAGTTTTTTTTTAATCAATTAATCCCGGCCCATACCAAACCATAATCAATAATAATTACAAGATAAAAAGAACTTTTTATATAAAACAACGTTTTTAAATTGTCTGTTAAATCATATAAACTGTATTTGATAAAAATGTATTTGATAGAAATAATACTGAAATGTATTTTGACACTCATATTGATTTCCATAGTAACGCACGTACATATTAATAATTTAGTTGTTAGGACCCTAGCAACCAATCATAGTGGATTTGATTACGGATTTCTTCCGAAATAACTTTTCATACAAAACAGAATTGACTGAAAATGAATTCAATTCTACTTAAAAATGCATTTGCGTCGTGTTCTGATATAATCTAAAAGTTTCAAATGTCTAGCTAGTCGGGAAGTTAGTTAAAAATCGATTGCAAGATTTGTACCGGACAAATAAGAATACGACCTAATAAAAACGTTGTATAAAATATTCTTATGTCGATGAAATATCTAAAATTATGCCATTAACCCATACACCCATAGATACACGAATATTTTATGGCTTGGATTAGGTAGGGTTTAATTTAATTTAAAAAACTAACTAATTGTAGTTTTAGTTCAATGAATACAAATATGTTTAGTGTGCACTATTTATGTTGGATCTTAACAGCCTACCTCCACCCGTTCGCCAGTAATATGTAGGTACATACACAAGTAAGTTATAGAGAAAATAGAAAATTTTAAAATAAAATACAAATTACAAAACAATCATTCTAAAACTTCTCGTAATAATAATATATTTAGTTTCAATTATTTTGAAACCATTGACACGGGAGGTCAAGAAAGTAATAAATCATTTATTTTTGAAAATTTATAACGGCTGGCTGCTAATTCTGACCGCATTCTGCGTCATGAATAATTCATTACTTTTTTTTCCAAAATTGTTTTTCGTACACATCATTATAAGGATACGTTTTACGAGCGTTTGTCTATGTTTTTCAATTGACCCCGAACGGATTCGAGCCCGGCTCCGGGAGATAAAAATCGCAGACGTTTCGCTACCGATGCCAGTAGGGACTTGCGAGCTGTGTATGTATGTATGTACGCGGAATATATATTTTTTTATTATTTAAATTGTTAATATGTACACACTATAAATACAAATATTAAACAGCGTTTGATCAAGATATCTATGTAACGCGTTGGTTCTAAAACTGTGTCGCGCGAGGTGTATGGCACGAATACGTCGACACAGCTTCTGCGAGTCTATTCTATACGCAAGACGACTATCGACCGCTAAAGTGATAAAGTGATAGTATTTATTACATTTTTGTATTGAGGTATTCTAATTGATACAATAAGTTAGCCGTCTGAACATTCAAAACTGTCTATCTCGCTCTAAATTTTATCACAGTCTAAAGAGGTGCTGTTAAAATATACCACTTATTGCATCAATTACAACCAACTTATTGTAATTGTTACAATAAGTGCTATATTGTGTATAGAATAGACTCGCTGGAAAGTAAATGAATAAACAGAACAGTGACAATACAGAACATCCAGTGGAAAACTAATAATACTTATAAAACTTAAGTTTATAAAAGAAACATATATATATATATATATATATAAATATTTAATACCTATATAATCACTGCATGTCGGCCATTCGTCGTAAATACCTCAATTTATCTGCTTGACTTAGATAATCATGCACAACTCCACAGAATTATTAAACTCATTATTTCGTTATATCTAGTCACCCAAGCACAGTGACGTCTCTAGATAAAATGCCGCCCCTAGGCAGCGCCAAATGCCGCCTTTTTATATACATTATTTTTATCATCCTTTCATGAGTCCAATATCTAAGAAATGTGTTGTATGGATACATTACTATCAAAATATCAGACTAATTATTCGCAAACCTGCACGTGTCGTTTCTGGTCACCAAGGACGTCGAAGGGCAACGAAATTAAACTAGATATCGCAAACCCGACAAAACCAGTCAGCTGATTTTTTTAATGGAAAGATATTTTCGCTATTACTAAATTCATGTAGCTATTTATATATATTCCAAATGATTTTCCTCGATTTGCCGCCCTTCGAGTAACTGCCGCCCCCAAGCGACGGTAAATTTGCCTACCCCCACGGGACGTCACTGCCCAAGCATTTTGAACATATTATATTGATTGAGACGAGATATACCTAGCTTGCTGGCAATACCGAGTTGAGTCCCGTTTAATTGAGGCTTTCCAGTGATTAGGAATGCATAAATTATATAATTTGTTTTTTACGACGTATTAAAAACCTGTATTATTATAAATCTATAGGTATAACATAATATGGAGATATGACAATTTCATTATTAAATGTTATATGTTTCCTGAAATATCATTGTTCTGTTTATCGGTATTCTGTTTTGTCACCGTTCTGTTTCTTCATGTTCTGTTTATTCATAGAACCACTGACCTGACCATATTATATTTAATTTCTGACTGACCTCTCTCTCTAAAATTGAATTTAAGAAAATATTATTAATGGTCCTTTAATTAGCAAAAGGTTATTATTAATTATGCGTCGCTCATCTCTTTTTCGTCTGTTCATATTGTATTGACGTAGAACTGCGTGTTTGTAGCAGGCAATTTTTCACAATGGTGTCATCAAATCTATTAGTGCTACAATTTAAAGATGTTTATTGTATTTTTCTGTTTAAGATAGCCGAAAATAAATAGTAAAATATATAAGTAGGTGCCTAACGAAACTTAAAATGAAAAGGGGTGACATTCTAAGTCTGTTGAATGGCGGAATAAATCTACAAAATGGCCGTTGCAATGCAGTTATCGAAAAGAAGAACGTCCTAACTCAAGAACTTCAGAAAATGGTTTGATCTCAGTACTTTATCCTTATTTAAAATAGCGTTGGACAGGGAGAAACTTTCAGAACTCATCGCCGACGTCCGATATCGGATATAGCAAGGAAAGAAGAAGAAGAAGACAAGTAACGTATACTTGCCACTGCTAGTTACACGTAGATAAATAGATGAAATAAAATAGGAACTATGTGCCAAATATTCAAAAAAATAATATATATATTCAGAAATATTCATGCATTAAACTAATGCATTAAAAATGGAATTACCAAGTCCAAAAACATAGTTCAAGCTTATATTCAATCACAAATATGGCATTGGAAATATTTGCCATGCGTTTTAATAAAATGTCGGTTATATGAAAATGGCACATGTCCTTCCACAGAGAAATTCAGGTGGCACTTAGTTAGTCGATGTTTCCGATAACAGTGCAATAATGACATAGTGTTTTTCTCAAATCGCCATAAATTGTTATATTTGATCAATAGTATTTTTTTTATATTTTAGAAGATTACGACGTTTTTGATGAATAACATTATTATTGGAATATTCTCACATAGTTTCTGTTTTATTTCATGTATTTAAATATTCTGATATGACCAGATCTTTGTAATGGCGAGAAAACGTATCATTGCGTGTATTTTTCTACAACCCGTACACCTAAAGTTTGAGAATCTCTGCGAGATAGCATTCAGAAGCGTATGAGAAATCCGTTTTTTGCTTTTACTGTATTATTTCATAAGCATAATTCAAAGATATTTCGTTTGGATTATTTATGTGCTCATTTCTCACAGAATCTGACTGGATGCTACTCCAACGAGGAGTGGGCGTGTCGCGGGCATCTCCATCATCAGGCAAGAAATGCGGTGGACCTGGGAGCAGAGAAATAACATTAGCATGACAGGTACAGCAGAAGACCTTACTCAGGAAGATGTATAGTGTATTATGTGTCCAAAAACGTATTTTGTTTTAGATTCATGACGGCCTTTTACGGATAGACTTTTACAGATAATATTTTTTATTACTATTTATTCTCAAACGTATTGTGGATACCTATTATATTGTTATAATGTCATTATGAAATTATTTCATTAGTTGAGACTGTTGGAGTGAGGTAAACGATTATATTGTAACATACGAAAAGAATAACAATACACAAATAAACATCAAGCATTGAGTTGTAGTGTAGAGTACCTATACGTTTTATAACTTTGCACTTTTTACTACTCTGATACGTCTCTTTGCCTGATTACCTCGCATAAAATTAGATCAAAATGATATTCACTTGTATTAATATATCTAGTACCTACCTAATAGATAATTAAATAGAAAGGTACCTAATATATGTAAAACAAATATTTTTAGTATAATATATTACACCATTTTCATCCTAGCGCATGAGTCCAAAGCTATGAAGAAAATCTAATACTAGTATACCTACTTGCAGTCAGTGACGTTCCGTGAGGGTAGGCAGGGCATGCGTTGCACTGGCGCTGCACATTATAAAGGACGGTGAATGAGGGAACGAATATAAATATTACAACTTGTAAGACCAGTGGCGGTTTCCATGAATCAGATGATGTTGTCGCTTTATTAGAAAGTATTGAATACCCACTGTATAACATGTTGGAATGGCGACTTGTCGCACAAGAAAAAAATACAGAAGTGCTCCCAAAGCTGTCAGTGCCTCAGACCTCCACGTACCTTACACTACCACTGTTTTAGAGTAGTATAATGTATAATGTGAAGTATAATGTACCTATGTATTTGCCTGTTTAAGATAGCAGAAAATAAATAATAATATAATGATTTTAGGTTTCCCATCTCCACCCATCATGTATGTACAGCGTGGATATGCAGGGCCGCCGTCTATGACGCTTAAAACTTGTCTTAAAGAAAAAGATTTTACGTGTTCAGCTATACCGATACGGAGCCGCACGGGACTGATGTAACAACAATGCACCGTGGTGCTTAACGAAATAATTAAGAGAGAAAATGTAAGTAGGTCAAACAATTTGAAACTAAAAGTGGAGGACGGCACTTTTCCTAGGGACGTCACTGCTTGTAGTATTATAATATAATAACTCCTCCAAGTACCACGCGGCAATTTCTTCAATCATAAATTTGGTTTAACTAAAATATTTTATGTTAAACTGATTATGTAAGAATAAAACTAAAGGCTATCTACATTGCAATAAAGGTGATTTTTACATTTTTTTTTATTAGATGTCTACCCATTATATTTTCAGTTATTGCAAAGCATGTGATGTTGTATCGCAAACAGATGGCCGTATCGTATTGAAATCAAATTCATGTCTAAATAAAACACTTAAAAAATTCATAATAATTAAAACCATCGGAATATAAAGGAAAGACAGAAGAAATAGGTAGGTAAGTAAATTAGAAATATGAAGTATGAGTATATAATGATAGAAATATGTTCGATCCTAAGAAGATTATTATTTGAGAGTCCGCTGGATGGATGCAGATTTTTGTTTTTTACGAGAAGTACAATGACGTCACCCACTTGCTCAACCTGTTAGGTTCATACTCTGACTCCAAACATACTAACAAAACAATATAATATATTTAATATATTATAATATATATATAATATATATATAATATATTATATTATAATGTATTTTGAAAATCTAGGATTAGAATCTGGGACCCACGACATTATAAGCCGACGCGTTAGCCGCTTTGCCATCGTATACTTAAAATTCAGAATGATTCAAAAGTAGCTTAGCAAATTGATGATAAAGTCATACCTATCAAATATCAATGTTTTTATAGAATCTAATAAAATTGAAACATTACTATATTAAATCTTTTTTTATCTCACGGTGAACTGTGATTCGGTGCTGCTCGATTTTCTTTACCTCATCCCGTCCCACCACCTTAACCGGATATATGCCTTCAGCGAGTTATCTCGCTCTATGACGCCGTGATCGATACGCCGCACATACAAATTTCGCGAGATATCTCATCCGACTTTAAGCCAGAGCGTTGGAGCGGAGCTCCGAGCAGGAGCACGGAGCACTGGAGCAATGGGATTTTACCCGGAGCAGGAGCGGAGCCGAAGCACCGAAAATTTGGAGTGCTCCACTGCTCATGATATTTTTTTTATTATTTAATGTTCGTCCTAAAATCCAATTAAAATAGTAGATATATTTTGACACTTTGCAACACTGGAATTATTTGAAATATGGAAACACTGCCAAGTGATAAATTATCTTACTTTTTGACAGAAGAGGCAAATAATGAGAGACGATTTGCTGCCGGTTTGTTTAATAGAATTAATAATGAAAGTGACGATTATTTTAAAACTACCCTTTTTTATTTTATTTAACATTTGTATATATATAATACACATTTTACCCGGCGCGGAGCAGACCCTGGAGCGGAGCAACTCAAAAAAGGGTCCGATCCAACGCCCTGCTTTAAACTTAAATTACTAGCCACTGTCGATTGATTTGCATAATCTAATAATAATAAACACAGTGACATCTGTTTGAATAATAATAATTATGAAATACTAAGTCACAAATTATCGGTAGGTATTAGGTACAATGATTGTAGTAAGACCTCTGCTCTACATTCCACGTGTGTCGTTAAAAATCTGCGGCCTGTCAGATACTGCCATAGTAATATCGCAAGGCATAGAAAAGGTTAAATAATAATTAGTAGGTATAAGTCAACGGCCCTAAGGGAATCACGTTATAGAAGTACCTAGGTACTAATCATGTTGGTACATTGTAGTCACTGTTAAATTTATAGAAACTTTCAGGTCACTTGGATCAATAAAAAGTAAACATATAATATATCATATTATTACATATCTACCTGCCGGTAAAACACGTAGATAATTATTTAAAGAACAGTAAGTGTTCGTATGATATTTCAATTATAATCATAATTGGATATAAGTTATATCTCAAGCAATCATCAATAAATGGCTCTGTAATTTATTACGTGTAGCGCGAAGTATAAATAATGTCAAAAATACTTGCGTAGGGATCCTAAAAAGTAATATTTTTCATTGTTGTGTGCAATTACGAACGCGTGTGACGATTTTTTTATAGTTTGACGTGCAAACACGAACATGCGCGTGCTTTTATTATACAATGTTGCCATTGCACTTAAATAAATGTAACAGATTCGGTAGAAGTAAGTATAGAGTCTTCTACATGACGACGGTCGTTTCTGGAACTAAAAAACCTTCCCTGGCAATTACTCTCAATGCCTGGAATTCAGTGTTTATTTTTGATTAAGCAGACGAAGAGCATTATTTCGGATGTTGAAGTATTGAGAAAAGAAGGCTTTTAATTTTTCTCAATAGTGCCAGAGATGGAATATCTGATATGACTAGTTAACAAGCAACAGGCAGAGCACGTGACGTAATAGTATCAGCGCGCAAAACCCACGTGGCGTAACAGTATCGGCGCATGCAACGCTGTGACGTAGAGGACTTGCTACAGAAGTTGGTCTATACTCTACAGTGACTTTTTTGTGCTACAGCTGGGGTTAGTTTTAAGAGACAGTAATTCCATTACAAGCCGAATCAATACAGAATTAAAGATTTTTTTAATGCTCTTACACATTATTTTCCTCAATATAATCAATTTTCCCGTCGCGTTTTTTCCAGTCATGAGATTTTGTCTCCAAAATATAATTTTCCCAGTCCTCAAAATTAGCTTTATTTTTTAAATTTTGTGAGGTAGGTACTATGTTTCGTTTTAGTTTGCCTTTTAAAAAAATCAGGATGGTGGAATCTAAAATTCTGGGACATGGATGTGTTCATTTCGGGATCCGGGACTGGATGTTATTTTACAGAACGATCACCTTCAAACCAGGATGCATAGCAACTTAATTGCAACACTTGATGAATGGTTTTAATTTTTCGGAGGCCTCCCTTTAAATTTTATGTTGAATCCGTAGCGTCAAAGAAACGAGACGCTGGTGCGGTGGCATAACGTTAGGAGATAAGAGAGCGGACCAAGCAACCTCTCATCACACTGAGAGTGAAGAAGCTACGTCAGATCTGGCTTGACCCATGTCCATGTGCTGCGGATTCCTCAAGATAATTTCAACCTGTCATGCTTGTTCTTCAAGACAACCCTAGAAGGTTGCTAAATACTATCCCCAGCAAGGCCTGAACAAAAACGATGCATACGTGCGAGTGAGAAAGTATTCGGCACCCTTATAATCTCTGCGACACGCGTTAGATTAAGATAAAAGGTTTACAGATGTGTGGGATGGTTTGCTATGGTGTCGCCGCCAAATCTTAGTTTGTTGCTTAACTAAGCGTCGATAACCTGCGAGCGCGTGTTGCTAAAATTGATATTTTTTTTGTTAAACATAAAGTCGGTGGTAAATATTTTTAGTTAATTAAGTAGAAAAGATGGTTCTGTGTGTTGTAATAAAATATTGTAGCCATACTGATAAGCAAGAAGATGGTATTACGTTTCATAAGTAAGTTGATACATGTTCGAGATAATTTATTTGTATATTATTAATATCAAGTGACCTAGTGTTTCTTTGAAATAACTTAAATTATGGATATTTTTATTAGCGCTAGTGAAATAGTCTGGGGTCTCAAACATTTGTATACGAATGTGTTCGCTCGCCCACAAACCAAACGCACGGCACGAAGCTTCATTTAGCAATGCAATGGGTGGCGTCTAGATGTATCTATAGTCTAAGATCCCCAGTGTATGGGTATACGGCAAACCGACAGGATTCTGGCATGGCCTGGAATGATGCAAGAATACTGGCGAACGGCAGGGATTCTTGAAGGTTGCGTATGGTGTCCATATGCTTTGACTGAGGTACATGTTAGATGAAGAATAAAACAGAGTTTGGAAAAATATTGTGGTTATAAAAAAAAAACGTTAATGGACTTAATCTTTAATATCCATCTACATGACAACAAAGTACAAAACATTGTACATAACGTTGTAGCTACTTTACAGTGCTGTGTTTTCACCGATTTTAATTAAAAATATTTTTTCAAATAACAATAACATGGGTACCTTTCAAAGGAAACCTTGTTAATACTTGATAAAGCGCCTCGGTTTTAATTATTTTTCTTGAATGCTCTTGGCAACACTGAATGCTTTGCGTAACAATAATAATTGACAGGTTGTCGTGATGACATTTGCGTGCGCACGTGGCGTGATAGGTTCCTCGTGGTCTCCATAATAACATCATTGTTTGGGGTTACTTAGTTGGTACATATATTGAGGTAGATTGTGCTTTTGTAAGAACCCTTGTTCATTATTGAACAGGTGTTTTTTTAATTTTTTAATTTTATGATTTGTGGTATTTTATGTGAAGTAGCTATGTATCCATATAGCGATAGATAAATTTTACAATTTATTACATATATGTACATTTAATAAATAATCAGTGATGTACGGTGACTTTTGTTCATAGGGATGTTCTTGAAAAATGCATATATACCTACCTATTATAATATATGTTGCTAGATATTACAACTTAAAGAGCGTACTTCAGTGAAACGGCAAATAATTTTCAACATTCCCGACCATGTCCGAACCTGATAGGACCATATGGGCCTCCACAGAGTAGAGGTTTGTATTAACAGATTTTGTTTTTTACGAGATATGGATGTCAGCCACTTGCTCAACTTATTAGGTCCATACCCTGACTGACACACAAATTGAAAAACAATATGTGTACTTGCCAGACCCAGGATTCGAACCTGAGTCCTAGTCCTAGTCCAACGCTTAAGCCGCGTGGCCACCGTGGGTGTCAACATTAGGTGCGACGAAATTTCTCACTAGTCGCCGATCGGAGACCGACAGTCCAGGTGTCTGCACGTCGATTTGTTTTGTCATGGCGTCGGATGAAAGTATTCTTAAATCGTGTAAAGATGACTAAAAAACTTTACGTATGTACTTAAAAAAGAAAACATGCCAATTAATATACTATTATTATTAGTAATATAACAACAAACATAACATTAAATGGACGCATGTTGGATTTTTATGACAAATTATATTTCGTTCGGCACGCGTCATTTGCACAATCCGCGCATCGCCTAGCCACGATCTTTTTACACCATGCCTCAACTGAAGTAGGTATAGCCTTGTAACTGATTAAATCTTGGCGCGTAGCCTATGAAGTTGTATAGTGTGCGGTGCTGCAGCATGGTATCTTTGATATTCTTTAAAAATGACTACTTAAGCATATTTATAATATAGAACATTTAGGACAGTTATGTAAAATTTATTATATCATTACACGCCGCTGATATGTTATATTATGTATTTAGGTATAATCTATAACATTGTAGTCGATCGTTCCGAAGATGGGTTTATAGCCCGAAACAGCTGACAATGTAAATGACTCAACTAAAGTTAGAATTAATAAAAATTATCAATTTGATGAAAGGTTATAATTATTATATATATATATATATTATAAATATATATATAGATATATACAGTAAGTATAGGTCAGGGATGGGCATACATGAGGTCAACGAGAGCCACATTCTGGATTTTCATGTATATAAAGAGCCGCACCATAGTCACGTTCTCACGTAGTATTAAATACACATATTCAAATTTAGTTACTCATGTCTACACAAATCTTAATTGATACATATATAAGGTACTTATAACAAATAAATAATATATAAGAAAATAAAAAATGAGAAAGAAAACACAAAATAATGGGCAAAGAAAATACTTACCTATATTTTTATAAAAATATATTGGGAGGCGCAGTTAACCCAACGAAGAGCCGCATGTGGCTCTCGGAGCCGCATTTTCTCACATCTGGCATAGGTGGTATTTTGTATGTTTTCAAAAATATATTATCAATCCATATTCTCGTATAAGTATTCGATTTTATTGATATGGTACTATTATAACGACAATTTCTACAGTACTTAATATCATACTTTATTTGACAGATATGACATATTATAATTATGACGTCTCGCGCAATGACGTGACTATAGCCGACCATAGTGACATTAGCTACGGGTAAGGATTATTTTGCCTTGTGAATTATGGTTTTACTTTGTGAATTTCCTTTTTTTTCTATATGACTAGTAACTTGTAAAAATTAAATTACTTAGATTTAAAAAAAATGCGATACGTTACTATTGTGTGGTATTATTTAATTTATTTGAAAATTATTTTCTAATTGTTGAAATATTTTTTGTTGATGTGAATTTTGACTAATGCAATGTGCCTTTAATTCCCACTCAAAATGAAATTGCTTAAAAACATTTTTGTAGAAAACTAATATAACATTTTATTATTGCTTATGTATTTGCGATATGCCATAAATAGTATTAACTACTTATGTTATTATGCGTTCGACAAATTTCGCATTGAACTCAAACAAAAATAATTACAAGATAAAAAGAACTTTTTATATACAACGTTTTTAAATTCTGTTGAAGCATATAAACTTGACTTGAATAGCCTAAACGACCAAAAAAATTTGTACTTGACATGTAATATTGATTTCCATAGTAGCGCACGTATAAATTATTAATTTAGTTGTTAGGACCTCAGACCCTAGCAACCAATAATGGTGTCGAAATAACTTTTCATACAAAACAGAATTAACTGAAAATTAATTCAATTCTACTTAAATATGGCTAAAAGTATTAAAAAAATGCATTGGCATCGTGTTCTGATATATTCTAAAAGTTTCAAATGTCTAGCTGGTCGGGAAGTTAGTTAAAAATCGATTGCAAGATTTGTACCGGACAAAGAACCACCGGACAAATAAAAATACGAGCTAAGAAAAACGTTGTAATAATATGTACCTACAGAAAATTGATTTACAGAATTATTTGATTAACAATCCACGAACAGGAGCTGAACTCCGGTCCATTTCTAGCACTGTAAAGTTTACTACGAATTCAAACTGACTACCTATAATTAAACTTTATTTTCGGTAGATAGCCCTTTTTAAGTTCACTTTCATAAATACTTACTTATTTTACAACATTTTTATTAGGTCGTATTGTTATTTGTCCGGTGGTTGTTTGTCCAGTACAAATTTCGCAATCGATTTTTAACTAACTTCCCGACTAGCTAGACATTTGAAACTTTTAGAATATACCAGAACACGATGCCAATGTATTCTTTTAATACTTTTAGCCATCTTTAAGCAGAATTGAATTCATTTTCAGTTAATTCTGTTTTGTATCGAAAGTTATTTCAGAAAAATCCGTAAAAGGTAAAAGACTATTATTGGTTGCTAAGGGGGTGGTCCTAGCAACTAAATTATTAATATATACGTGCGTTACTATGGAAATCAAAATAACATTTCAATATTCTATATTTGTTTGTTTGTTGCAAAATAGCAACAAAATTATTTGTTGACAATTGCCTTATTTGTACTAAATTATCAATACATAGAATTGTCAAGTTTATATGATTCAACAGAAAATTTAAAAACGTGGTATATAAAAAGTTCTTTTTATCTTGTAATTATTAGGCTTCAGGTTTCTTCAAATTCTTCTTTGTATAATATTTATGTATATTCCTATATTATAATATCTATATATTCATATTATATTTATATATTTATGTATCATAAATTAATGTTCTATCGAAAGTGCGTCCTTATAACCTGTCATATACGGATGAGAGAGACACAATATACCACCTATATATATCTTATTCTCTCTTTTTTCAGTGACCACTATGACCAAATCATCGCCCCCAAAAAACAATGCGCGAGACAAAAGCGAAAAGCAAAAATCACATAAGGAAAAATAAAGAATACAAAAAGTAATAATGAAATAAGGAACCCTTTGAAGGATTTTTTTGACTGCTCTCTTTTGCAGTGCACAGGCCGCGGCTATGAAAAATTACTTCCTATGATAAATGAAGGCTCGCGACTCGGGGTACAATACACGAGAGGATTTGACTTTAATGTAAATAATTAATTAGGTACGAGTATATTTCAAAGATTTTTTATTCATTTTCAATGTTCACTCAAAATGCTGTAGGTACCTACCATATTCCGCATCGAAGATCAGGAATGATTTTAACTATATTTTACCTATATGTCTCTCTATACATAGAATATCGAACTGAAATCATTACCCAAGGCAATGTCTGCTAAACTTTTTATCTGACGGCACACTGGGAAAGGAGACTTTGTTTTGTGGCACACCAAATAAAAAAATCTATAGGTAAGTAGGTATGTAGGTGCTTTATTAATATTAATAAAAAGATTAGTCTAGGCGGGAATGGGACAACTGGACGCCAGGACAATTGGACGCCGCACTGTCGTAGACACGTACACAGAACGTAGACGAGGAATTTTAATATGTTTATATGTACTACTTAGTAGTTTTAATTCATTTTACTCTTGTCATAATGTTTTTTTTATTGTGGATTACCATATCTAAGGCTTTAAATAAAAAAAACTCTTTTTTCGTTGAAACTTAAACATATGCACGATTAAATCATTATTTATGTGTGCATATTTAAATTCTCACCAACTATTAAATCATAATATAATCATTTAAATATAAATAATAATATTAAATATTTTTTTTTACCTACAAGTACCCAACGTCTATTTATTTTAGAATTGCATGGCGTCCAGTTATTCCTGGCGTCAAATCGTCCTAGACTCATGTAAGCCAGCGGTTTCAGTAGGACCGCATAAGATATCACAGTGCTCCATTGTCACGAAAAATTGAAAGCTTTCAAAATGAAGATCGAACTATGGATTGTAAATTTAGAGAGGGAAATTGTTGCCCCATTTCCACAGCTGAACTGTATTGATAAAAATGAGCTCAAAGTCTTAGCGAAAAAAATTCTTACTATTTTCCTGACCTACGAGAATTTGAAAAACACCATCGTTTTATCAATAATCCATTGTTGTACTCTCCATTAGTAATCTGCCTTCGGAGGACAATTTAATTCAGGAACAGTTTATTGATTTGATAAATGATGGGGGTGCAAAATATGTTTTTCGTGAAACGTGTTGTAGTAGTGATTTTTGGATTGAAATGGCACAGTCCTATCCTGATGTTGCAAAGATGGCTCTAAGTGTGAGGCCTCAGTGTCAGCGTTCTGCGCAGCGTTGAGTGTTTTGCGCAACTCAAACGTATAACCGTATAAATGTATAACCAAAAAAAGACATTGTCTACGAACATTTTTACACACGGTTATACGTTTGAGTTGCGCAAAACGCTCAACGCTGCGCCGAACGCTGCCACTCAGGACGTATACTAAGAGTGCTGATTCCATTCGCAACCACATATGGGTGTGGTGTGAGACGTTTTTTTCTACACTACTTACTACCAAGCCATCGAACAATTTTTAAAAGAACCGCCACGCAGGAAATTTTAAAAAGTTTGAGAACCGCTGGTCTAGGCCAATGCTTCCAAAAAATTTTCATACCACGGGACCACAAATCTGAAGAAAAAAAATGCAGACATCCCTCCGCCGTTAAGTTTAGTTAGTCAAGCTTTTTTTTAAATTTTATTTATCAAAATGCATACGGATCTAGATGACAATGAAATTTGATGTCTGCTCACATAAGTTTCTGTAAAACGATAAGATAATAATATATTATATTTGTATGGTTTGATGCTGTCGCGAGCCTTGTCTGACCCGGGGGCAAAGTTTTTATTATAAATAGCCCTCGACGAGCAAGAGTCAGTGGCCATCCGCCTCAGTCCAGCCCTCTGCCGTTGTGATGGACGCAGAACAAAGGACCTTTACATTAAAAGTCGAAACCGTAAGATATTCCAAGACTACCACATATTGAAGAAAAATATTTATGAAACTTTTGGGTTACTATAAAGTTGAAATTATTATGAAAACAAAAAATCCTTGCACATTTGAATGGGACGGTTTGGTGCCACTGACTGGAAGACACCCACTGGACGCCAGGACAAAAAGAGCGACATAAAACTGGGCGCAGATAAATGAAACAGATAAATGAAATAAGCAAGGGAATTTGTGGTGCATGGCCCCCACATCCTGAAGCGGGCCCCAGGCCAGGATCTTTGACGGATCCCTCTACCTATCGCTAAGGTTAAAGGCAGTATGTTCGAGGTAAAATTTGTATCACATGACAACATATTTTTAAATGATTATACCCCTTGAGGGAAAATAGCTCCACGGGCGACTTTTTTTACTATTAGAGCAAATTTGCGATATGTTTTTATATCTCACTTATCTGGTCAACCCGCCACGTCGGCCGTCTCTGAGCCCGTGCCCCCAGGCATGAGCCCTGTCAACCCCCGCTTGTGGTGTAATACAGTTTTCTAAGATCATTGTTATGGGTATGACAAAAGACTAGAATAAGAGGCAGTCGTTGAATAAAGCTAGTCATCCGGTGGTAGGCACCTAAGATGATGGCAGGGGTCTGTTTGAAAAAAGCCCGTAATATAATAATTCATTATTGACTTTTTTATTAGGGGGACTATAAATAGGTATATTATAAATTTTA
The DNA here is from genome assembly GCF_057557595.1 of Rhyacophila brunnea. Classification (NCBI taxonomy): domain Eukaryota; kingdom Metazoa; phylum Arthropoda; class Insecta; order Trichoptera; family Rhyacophilidae; genus Rhyacophila; species Rhyacophila brunnea. Next base: position 10,499,006 of record NW_028232893.1, on the reverse strand, counting down.
TTTTAATTATAATACTACTTCTGCTCTTACACCGACTGGTACTGATTCTACTTTGAGTTTGTGATTTGCTAGCCTATGAATTTCGGTGACCTGTGGCACCCACAAGTGGTTATCATGTAGTGATCCTTATTATTAGGTGTTTTGTTATCTGCGCCGTGGATGGCGATATTAAAAGAAAACATTTATAACATGGTGTCAGATTCTTGTAACAGTGCAAGCGACTCGTTCAGGTGTTGCTATCGTTACTTTCAAATGACACTAACTCCATTCCAAAGTGAATGGCAGAAGAGTATGTCATTCCTCTATTTACCTAATAATTAATATTCTATTCACCTGCATAATCTGTGTTTTTTTTCGTTCCTAGGGTGGGGATACAGACCCAAGAGATCCAGGAGGTAAAAAAACGTCTGAAAGTTAGAGGTAGACGTAGATACCAAGATACCTATAGCCAGTGGCGCACGCAGGATTTAATATTGGGGGACCCAAGGAGGAGAAAGGAAATTAGTTCCATAGGCTCTTTTTCTTCTACTCATAATTATTTTTACATATTTTCACAATACACGGCTGCATATTTGTACAGTTTCTCCTAGTTTTCACTAAATTGGAGGCATAGTGGCGGTAACCGTTGAGCGTGTCATCAGCGACTGGCGGATTGGAAGTGACTAACAGTGACCATGCTGGACATGTGCGCCTAATATGCTAAAACATTACTCAAATAATATCGGCTGTGCTACCCGCTTGGTCTAGAGAGCTACAATATTTATGCCGAATTCTACTGAAAAAATGTTCTTTTGATTTACACCACCGATGGTGGGTGTAGTCGTTCTTTTCGCCAAATGTTTTTCGTCAATTTTTGGTTTTTTAATATTGAGGTTCCAAAATATTAATTGAAAATGGACAAAAAAAGTATTAGTGCATTTAACTTATACACAAACCTACTCAACACAACACAGCCTAATTTCTCGTTTGTCGGTCTTTTGTCTATTGCACTCGGTGTACCTACACCATGGCCTCCACATCTTGTAACGGGCCCTCAGTCTAGGATATTTGGCTGGCCCCCTACCTACCGCCAAGATTAAAGGCAGTGTGAAACATTTCATTTTTTACAACGTTTATCAAATTGTGTTTTAGTTCAAATTAAGGGTAGGTACTTATACAGTGAATTATTAGTGATTTTTAATAAATCTACTTTAATAATGGAGCTGTCGAGTATCGATACATTCCTAATATATTGCACAATTATGTAATTTAAAATGTTCATGGTCATGAAGTATAATTGCGCCGCAGTCGACTTTTTTTTACTGTTAAAGCTAATTTATGATGTGTGTTTATCTTACTTATCTAGTCAACCCGACACGCCGGGCCCCCCACAGCCCGGGCCCCCAGGCTAGAGCCCTGTCAGCCCTCCCCAGCCATGACCTACACCACTCCGGAATTCGGATGGACACCGAGAATTTTTTGACAGTTCCATTAGGGATTTACATTAGTGTTTAGAAATTTTTGTATTAGAAATTAAAATCTAAGAAATTTTTCTAAAATGGGTGCTGGAGAATTATAAATTATTTTTTTGCCGTGCTTTTATTTGTCTAAGCCTAATGTATAGTTTATTGGCTTTCAATTTCATTGTTTAAAATCATTCTGACAATTTTTATGTTTGGGGGGTGCCAGAGCCCTTTGCCCCCCCCCCCCCTCCTGGGTGTGCCAAGATAGTTATATCATGCGAAAGTAAGTAATTTCGAACATGACCGGGCCACGAAGAATGGAATCAGTTTGTATGGACATTTATTTGGCAGTGGATTGATCTAGACATAGCGATGACCTAGGTTGATCTATTCCACTTGCGTGAGAGTGAGTTTAGGTGGACGCTATTTTATAAATTTTTAAAATAGGGTCTCCTCAGCAAACTCGTTGTATTTCTTTGAACTTCTATAGATGTATAATTGTATTTTCACTGCTTTTGTATGTTTATATTATGTGCTCTTTTTATATTTTAATTTTTATCGCTTTTATTGCTTACTTTTTCCCCTCTTTATAATAATGTTTCATGTCATATTGTGAATGTCTAAAACAAATAATTAGTAATGTCCACGATATGTTAAAAACAAAATGAATTGAATTGAATTGAATGATATTTTGAAGTTATACTTTTTTTGGCGCGTTTGGGAAATCAGATCAGAGTGTATTTTTGGCGTGTGACATGTAACACATAATTTATTTTTTCACACGAAAAACAACGCACTTGATTGGATTCGAACCACCGATTGTTCGGTTATCAGCCAAACGCACTACCTTTACGCCACAGTATGATACTACAATCGTGACGATTATACTGTATAATATTATAGTTTAGAATTGTTCCGTTGCCTAGGCAGCGAATTTATTATTGTCGGCCATTTGCAATTCCTTACGTAAACAAACTGTTAAACATCAGAGTGACAGTTGGTACTTTAAAAATAAAAACATCGAGAAACCATTATATAATTTAGTAATATAAGTTAAAGTGTATAGAAATAACCCAACGGCGTTCCAATAAGCGGTCGTTTTTCTTGAGTGTGTAATTTAACAAGATAATTAAGAGCTTGTCAAAGAATCTAGTTTATCACAAGCTTTGTTTTTGTTTTGGCCAAAAAGTAACTTCTAACGCGCGTACATAAGTACACACACCGATTTTTTTTTTTTTTTAATATTTTGATAAATAGGTAGGTAATAATGAAGTGGACTGACTAATCGCTTCTTCTGGCACGCTTTGGCTTACTACACCACTGGTTTATTTCTATGTAAAGCCAATAAATCGGTATAACCTAATTACTCCCAGTCCTGTTTCCAAAATGTCACGAATAAATTATTAGTTTTTTTAACTGATGAGATTTTGGTTCATTAGATGAAGTTTTGATTTATATAAAAGGATTCTGTTAACCGTGCCTACCTGTCCTGCCCCTTAAAATGTGTAATATTAAAAAAAAACAACGAAATACCTAGATGTTTCTTAACATGTTATGAATGATCGTTTGTTTTTATAAAAAATCAGATTAAAATTTTAAACCGAACCAAATTTTCGATGAATGAAAATTCGCTCATTTACGAGTTGTACGATACTACGTTCGCGATAATTTGGCGTATTGTGAAATTAATTTTATATTTGATTTTATGTAATGTATTATAATACCATAGATCATTGTTTCCCAAACTATGTACATACTGTATACTGTATACATGAATTAAAAAAAAATAAGATAAATTTGATATTTCATTCAGTTATTTATAATTCCTAAAAATTGAAATAAACTTAAAATACGGAAAGTATTGTGATAAAATAATAATAATTTGAATTGCCAATGCACTATAGATGGCAGTACAGTCACGGAATATCGCCAGCTAGCGCTAAAAAAACCTTGCAGGTGTAGGTATTTAAGTAATATTTTTTTTTATTTAAGTTGTGTTTCTTATTTCAACAGTCTTTCATTCATAATGGTAACACTTAAAATATTTTTTTTATTTCAATTAGAACAAATAAGACAGCATTAAGTAGTTCCACGACTCGCCACTGGGAATCTGAGCATTACCAATATTGATGCCCTTTTTTCTCTAAGACAGCTAAGAGGTGGGTCCCAAGATTGGAAATTTTTGTTAGATGGGTCGGAGCCCAGTCAACTTTGGGAACCACTGCCTTAGATCATAGGCCCCACATCATGAAGCGAGCCCCCAGGCTAGGATCTTTGGTGGGCCTCCCTACCTATCGCTAAGGATAAAGGTAGTGTGACGCTCAACAGTAGCGTTTTCCAAATGGTGTATGCGGTAAAATTAATGTGTATGTTTAGTGTTTTATTGTATATTTTAATACATCCATTTGAATTATGGAGATGGCGAACATTGGATACACAATTAAAAAGTGTATCGTACAACCACAAAATTTTAAATACGAGTATTAATACAATTGATGGAAAATAGCGACTTTTTTTTTTACTATTAAAGCAAATTTCTCGCTGGGCCCCCCAGAGCCCTGTCAGCCCCCCTCTTGTGGGGCAAGGCCATGCCTTAGATATTTTAGGGTTGACCGAACCTTCGATACCAACTGAAGAATGACATTAAGAAAATGAACGGTGACAAAATAGAACAGCCAGGGGAAAAATTAAACATTCATTTTTGTCATAAATATATATATTGGTTCTATACGTTTATCCTGGATACAGCGGCAAACACATTTTGAAAATAGCCGATATACTGGATTATTTGTTAGTTTGGGTTAGTTTAGGTTAGGTTAGTTTTGGTTGGGTTAAGTTAGGTTAGGTTATCAATAGTCCAGTATATCGGCTATTTTCAAAATGTGTTTGCCGCTGTATCCAGGATAACCGACTTGTGCCTATAAATTAATTCTTGTCACCCAATCATTTTGAACATATTAGATTGATTAAGACGAGATATAGGTACCTTGTTTGCTGGCAACTTTAATCGGGACTCAACACTGAGTTGAGTCCCGATAAATTGAGGCTTTTCAGCGATTAGGAATGCAGAAATTTTATAATTTGACTTTTTAAGGCGTATTGAAAATCTGTGCAGTATTGAAAATCTATACAACATAAATACGACAATTTCAATAGTAAATGTTATATTTATCGCTGTTATGTTTTATCATGTTCTGTTTATCCATGGAACCACCTACAGGAATCTAACACACAGCTCAGTATTAGAAAAAAATAATGTGCCAGCGATATTTGATCAGACTTTGATTTTAGTAAAAAGTCTGGGATTTTTTTTACATCAAAACCCACCTCAAGTGCCTTAAAGCGCGGCCATAATTTAGAAACATCTAATAAATAATAACATTTAAGGGTTCAGAATTATCTAGAAAAACACGGTCGAGAGTATATTATAATATTATAATAATAAACAATGGTGCCGGATTTCTGCTTGTGTAGAGTGTAGACTACCTTAACCACAAAATAAATAATATTGTATTTCTTAATTGGCATTTACCATACTGGTTTTAAAATATTTTATAATATAGACGTCATAGCAGTAATGCAGCAAAGTACTCAGGTCCAAAGACATGAACATCGCTATAATCAATAGGTTCATAAGTTATTTAATGAGACTAATATCTGGAACAAAAAAGGTTGGAGATATTAGCCAGTTAGTACATTAAGGTTTGGTCTCTAAAATGGGTGGAGCATGTGAAATACGAGGAAATGAAGACTGGAGCTTAGATCATGAAATCAAAATCACGATCGAGATGGCATGAAGAAGCACCTTTGAAAAACGTCTCTGCAAACAAGACATTTGTAAGTATATCATAACTGATTTACAAGTAAGTATTTTGATTTTAAACTCTGTCACACTTGGTTTTAAAGACACTTAACAACCAGAACTCATTATCAGGGTCGTAGCGAGGTGTTTTGCGCCTAGAATAGTTACAAAAAGGCGCCCATTTTACTGGAAGCCAGGCGGGAACAGCGGATTTATAGCCGATTTTGGAAAAATGTATGAATTCAAGAATGATAACTTAACCTAACCTAACAAATAATTACAAGATAAAAAGAACTTTTTATAGGTATACAACGTTTTTAAATTTTTTGTTGAATCATATAAACTTGACTTGACTATCTTAAGCGATCAAAAAAATTTGTACTTGATAAATAATACTGAAATGTCATTTTGACATTCATATTGATTTCCATAGTAACGCACGTAGGTATATATTAATAATTCAGTTGCTAGGACCATCCAATTAGCAACCAACAATGGTGTCGAAATAACTTTTCATACAAAACAGAATTAACTGAAAATGAATTCAATTCTGTTTAAAGATGGCTAAAAGTATTAAAAAAATGCATTGGCATCGTGTTCTGATATACTCTGAAAGTTTCAAATGTCTAGCTAGTCGGGAAGTTAGTTAAAAATCGATTGCAAGATTTGTACCGGACAAAGAACCACCGTTGTAATAATCCAGTATATCGGCTATTTTCAAAATTTGTTTGCCGCTGGCTTCCACTAAATAGACAAGAACTAAATACGTATACATATACTATAACACTTATTCTTCTTTATAACACTACAACAAGCTAAGAGGCCCAATGACAGTAGTGCGGTGAAACAGTAGTGTAGTTAGTAGGTAATAGAAGTGAAACAGTACCCAGCAGAAACCCAGCGACAACAGAATATAGATATCTCTGTTGTCGCTGGGTGTTCTGTCTCATTCTTTCCTTGAAATTACCTGTACTTAGGTACATAATATTAATTATTAGGTTCACAAAACAACAAATTTTAATGTCGGTGGCGATAACCGCTTTGTAGGTAGGTATACAGAGTTAAACCAAAAGTTATTGGAATTATCTCGGATGAAGAAAAATAACGAAAAGATGTTATGGCGTTAACTAGTAAAGTTATATTATAAACTATAGCAGTGGTCGCCTAAGTATACGCCGCGATGCGATGCATAGCTGTTATCTGCCGTATCCGGAAATTTGTACTTAAACAGTTCACCGCAGGACACTTATTCGTGCGCCTCAGTACGTGAAACATGAGTTCGTGTAACATTTAGTCAAATGACGAGTTCTTCGTTACACATTTCAACGTGTAGTATATTTGTACGTATGTTAAGATGTATTGCAAGCGGAGATGTCTTTACTAGGTTAGGTTAGGGTTAATCTAATTTTAACAGTACTATTTGCAAACTATCGCCGCATTTTGTAAGATACGTACAAATGTATTCCACGGTGAAATGTTGAACGAAGAACTCGTCATTTGATAAAATGTTATACGAACTCATGTTTCACGTACTGTAAGTAAGTGTCACACGATGAACTGCATACGTACAACTTACATGTAACCGTTATCTGCAAGCGTCGGAAAGCCACATGCTTCGGACATATATTCAAATAAATCACACGCTAAGAAGAAGAAGAAAGAAAAAATATACGATACAGGTGAATAATATAAACGATTCATAACGTCCATGATGACTGCATTTGATATAAATATACTTTTCCAATCAAATACCCTCGAGCGTTCAAGTGAAGTAGCCCGAATCAAGAATCGAAACCAGCAATTATCAGAACAACTGCCAATTAAATCGTTAGTCCGGATCTAATTGATATAAGGTAACAATTACTTTGCCTCATTTATAAAAGACTTGTGCCCTTAGGTGAGGCAACACCGGTGCGTTTAAAAAACCCCTTTAATATATAAATGAATACACACATTGTTTTCATGTCCAAATATATGAAAATTTCAGTCATCCACTGTTATATTATATATATATATTATATATAGGAGATGGCATTTTGCAGAAAGCGCTCGCTATCCGAATGGGAATAGCTGGAGCAACATTCAACTCGATGCGAAATGTCTGGGACTCACGATTGTAATCGATCAAAACCAAATGCCGCCTATTCGACGCTTGCATTCTGACAGTACTGCTTTATGGTAGCGAATCATAGCACCTTACAACGGCTCAGAGCAACCGTATACTGAGCTTTGAAAACAGATGTTTGCGACGAATACTGGGTGTGCGGTGGTATGACTTTAGGAGCAACGAGGAGATAAGAGAACGAACCAAGCAGCCTCTCATCACGCTGAAAGTGAAGAGGCGACGTTGGAGCTGGCTCGGCCACGTGCTGTGGATGTCAGAAGAGAACTTCAACCTGGCTTGCCTGTTCTTCAAGCCGACCGGATTCCGGCGTCCTGGAAGGCCGCTAAATGCAATCTACAGAGTGTATACGGCGGAGCTACGAGATACTGGTTTGACCTGGAATGAAGCAAGAAGACTGGCAAGCGACAGGGATTCTTGGAGGCGCCGCGTGGTGTCCATATACTCCAGTTAAGGGGCGGATATGGCCAAAGAAAGAAGAAAACTGTTATATTTTTTCGTATGTAAATATTCTAAAGAAACGTGGTTCAGTATATTTGACTGCCAATGCCTAATTGCAGAATTAAACGAATATAAGCGGACCTTAATTCCCGGCAAGGTCACAATAAGTATATTTATGTAACATACATAATTTTGAAAGCACTTTTGAGAAAATATATTATAACCAATAGAAAAAATCTTTTTTGAAAAAGTAAGACACCCAGCAGGAATCGAACCTGTATCTCTCGGGTTTCGCGTCCATGCACATAGACCACTATGCTATAGGCGTAATACTTAATTGCGACAAACTTTAATTAACGGCTCTACATTTTTAAATCTTATGAATTATTTGTTGAATAAAAAAAATAGTTAATTAAAAATGCATTTATGTGATTTTTTCACAGTCTGGATGTTTGTGATTGCTTCACTTCTTCTACGCACTAACTACACTACTGTAATATTAAACTACCGTCAATAGCCATCATGATATGTTGTAGTGTTTAAAAATTATATCTACCTAACCAAAAAAATGATTTGGTATTTTTTAAAAAGATTTTTTCTGCGCATCTATTTTATACACAAGGCTGCTATCGGCGACGATCGAGGGTAGTTTATTATATCTATGTATTGAGGTATTATAGTTTTTACAATAAGTTAGTCGTCTAAATGGTCAAAATTGTATAATATCTCGCTCTAAAAGTTAACACAGCCAAGAGAAGTGCTGTTAAAACGTAGCACTTATTATAACATTGAAGTTAATCCCTCCAAACCAAAACCCGCCACGCACCACACCCAGTCTTAATCGAGCGTATCACGTGGCCCTACATTGGCGATGTGAAGCATTTAGTTTAGTTTTAGGCCGGGAATGCTCTAGGAGAAGATACCCAGGACTAAGGTTGCTACGCTCAAAGTGAGCACTGACTGAGTTTAAAGTTACTTTCTAATGCAAAGTGCCGGGAGAGAAGAGCACAGGAAAATTATAAAAATAAAAATGATTCTAGTGTATATATAATAAAAATAATGAAGCTAATCATACGGACAGAAAAAAATATGTGAAGAGACGCCGCAAATTTTTTAAATGCAAGATAATTGGACTTAGTAGCAACCAATTCGGACGGCCCGATGGGCCCAACAGCTGGTTGGACCGACCTGAGCATCTCCTCCCGTTCGGAGCACATTCTAAGACATTCCCAGATGATGTAGTTGGCATCCTGAATTTCCCCTCCCCAAACAATTACAACTAACTTATTGTAACAGTTATAATACCTCAATACATATATGATAAACTACTCTTGATAGCCGCCGATAGCGGCTGACAGTATCCTTGTGTATTAAATAGATGCGCTGGTAGGTGTTTTCAAATTCAATAAAGAATGTTACAATCTCAAATTTTGTGAATTATATTTTGTTCGCCAACATTTACAAAAAACAATTAAAATAATATAAAAAGCTGCAGTAAATGGCATGTTTCCGGTATTTTTTTTATTTAACCGAATATACAAAAAAAAAGATTCATTTATCTTTCTTACAAAACAAACATTAAGGCGTGTACATTGAGGCTTCCTCCAACACCTCCATAGAAATAATGAGTGTTTTTAAATATCTCCAGGCATGTGATTGAGTTAAAACGAGGAGATGATTACAGTATTCGTAGCGCGAAATATATCTGGAGGCTAGGCGCTCATGTGATCCTCGAACCTGTAATCTAAGGATTTTACCTCGGATGACTTAAGCCCACGACTACCGGCCTTTGAACGGGCGGGCACGGCCCCGGGCGCGGTCGAGCTTCGATATCTAAATGAGGATTTACTGCCTAGCGATTCTGTGGGAATATTGTTTTAGTTTTTTCTGTTAGCATTTCGTTTTGATCAATGTCGTTGAAAAAAGTCTTATCCATAATATTATATTATAGAGTTATGGTGATACCAACTCAAATCGTGTCACTATAGAGGGTCTTGTACTGGACCGTATTAAAATCACATAGAAGACACCCAATTCAATAAGCCCCTCTTCAATATATTAAAATTAATAACATTAATATGGACAAAGCATCTAGAAAAAAAAATGACACTCACTCTTTGTCGGGTCTGCCAAATGGCATAATCTTTTCTAACGCCATTACAATAAAGGTGATATTGCTATAAAATTCCCGATGCTTTTTGTCGGGTCTGCCGAATGGTTCGCTCAAATGAACATTGACACTAGAAACACTGTTCTAACGCCATTACAATACAGGTGATATTGCTATAAATTCCCGATGCGTGATATCGCATAATGGAAATTGCGTGACGTCTACCTATACATGTGCGAATGTCGCTATGCGCGAATTTACTTGCTAGCTACTGTATTGAGTGCGTTGTCCATTAATAATGTCATTGGTGTCAGCATATTGATCGGTGATATTAAATATATTACCGAAATTACAAATTCTTTAATATGCATTTCCGTAGTGTCAAATTAAACCTATCTACAATAGTTATTTCCGCGTTATCTATATTTTATACAATAGTCAGCCACTCGGATGTCCATTGACGCAAATGACAGTAAGCAGCTGACTCGATTAATATACCCAGTTATGTCCTAAATTATAATGGGTAGATATTATTTTGATGTATAAATAGCGAATAATAATTCATCGGAAATATCACTCGAATTTAAGTTCCCGGCCTCTTAGAATCTCAGTCTTTATATTATCGCTTCGTATAACATCTCATTGTATCGAGATTTGGACCTCGGAACATTATCATAAGTATTGGGGAATGGGACGATTTGGCACCGCGAACTGGCCTCCGCCGATTGGCCTCCGGTAATTGGCCGCCGGTACAATCGGACGCCGGCCCAATTGGACGCCGACCCAATTCGACGCCGACCCAACTGGCCTCCGGGAGATTGGACGCCGCACAGTTGAATTAAATGCGCAAAGGAATAGACGTACGTTACGATTTGTCGGAGTAAATAAGCAAGTCAGTTTAATATGCTTCTATCTTCTCAGTAGGTGTACCTTATATATTTCGCGCTTGACACATTTTTAATATATATTGAGAAAAATTATTATGCCTGATGATGTTTATTAAAAGAAAATAATTCTTCCCTCGCTAAAACTTAAAGATGTGCATAATCAATTAATTTATTGTCTATACATGGGTACTTATTTATATTTACAACAAATATTAAAAATAATGTTAGATGTTAGAATGAAAATTACATTATATTTCAGCGTTTTATCGACTTAATATTATAATAAAGCTTAAATATGTATATTATTATGCATAAATGCGTATTTTAAGATAGTATGAAATTACAAACAAAATATTAAGTAAGTTATCTGCTAAGTATAAATGTTTCAGTAGTTTGATTGATAAACTACTTAGGTACTGGATGCCGGATGAAATCCCGAAGGCCGAAATCCCGAATGCTGAAATCCCGAATGGCCGAAATCCCGAAAAATGAAAAAATACAAACATCAATAATTGCGCAATTTTTGCAAGAGAGACAAAAACCCATTTTTTGTGGAAATATAAAAAATGTAAAATACAAACATCAATAATTGCGCAATCGTGAGCGCAATTTTTGTAAGAGAGGCAAATCCCATTTTTTCGGAAAATGGGTTTTTCTGATTGCGCAATTTTTTTCAGGAGAGAACATTTTGTAGAACGAATGGATTTTGTGCATCTTACAAAAATTGCGCAATTCACGAATGCGCAATTATTAATATTTGTATTTTACATTTTTTTTATATTTCCACAAAAAATGGGTTTTGTGTCTCTTGCAAAAATTGCGCAATTATTTATGTTTGTATTTTTTTTATTTTTCGGGATTCCGGCCTTCGGGGTTCCGGCCATTCGGGATTTCAGCGTTCGGGATTTCGATATTCGGGATTTCAGCATTCGGGATTTCGGCCTTCGGGATTTCATCCGGCATCCAGTACCTAAGTAGTTTATCAATCAAACTACTGAAACATTTATACTTAGCAGATAACTTACTTAATATTTTGTTTGTAATTTCATACTATCTTAAAATACGCATTTATGCATAATAATATACATATTTAAGCTTTATTATAATATTAAGTCGATAAAACGCTGAAATATAATGTAATTTTCATTCTAACATCTAACATTATTTTTAATATTTGTTGTAAATATAAATAAGTACCCATGTATAGACAATAAATTAATTGATTATGCACATCTTTAAGTTTTAGCGAGGGAAGAATTATTTTCTTTTAATAAACATCATAAGGCATAATAATTTTTCTCAATCTATATTAAAAATGTGTCAAGCGCGAAATGTATAAGGTACGACTACTGAGAAGATAGAAGCATATTAAAATGACTTGCTTATTTACTCCAACAAATCGTAACGTACGTCTATTCCTTTGCGCATTTAATTCAACTGTGCGGCGTCCAATCTCCCGGAGGCCAGTTGGGTCGGCGTCGAATTGGGTCGGCGTCTAATTGGGCCGGCGTCCGATTGTACCGGCGGCCAATTACCGGAGGCCAATCGGCGGAGGCCAGTTCGCGGTGCCAAATCGTCCTAGACCCTAAGTATTGTAACATAACTACTGTAACATACTATTGAACCAAATGTTTACGCCACAAATAAAACTCGCTCCTGTATCCATCTTCGAGTTCTTCATTATCATCCTCAACAGCATTATCTATGACAAGTCGATGACTCCCACATTGATAACCCATATCGAACCCCACAAGTTATAGACGGAGCCTAAATATATGAAAATATATCTGAAAAATTTAATAGATTTATAAAAACAATAAATTGAGGTGCTAAGGATTACAATAATACGAGTAAATACACGTTGAGTAAATCGGTTACGCTGATAAAATATATACGATTTTAAATAATTGTACCTATATGTATATCCAGTTTACCATTCTCCAAGCTCGATTAACAAAAACCTAATCAATCATAATATATGTCTAATTTGTTATTAATGGTATTGACGTGTTAATAAGGTACCTACTACATGCATTAACGGTTTCAAACACGAATCATGTTCAAAAGCAAGCATTGTAAAAAATCTTACACGCAACAGGATCCGAACCTGCGCCCATAGGATTCGCGCCCGTGTGCACTGACCACTCTACATGCTGTACTTACCTAAATTTTGTAAGCTAGATCTGTCAAGAAAGGTTGGGAACGCTCAACTATTGAAAGATGTCAAAGTAAATTTCTACGTTCCATCTTTAAACTTGGCAATTGGTATTTCATCTGTTTAGTATGCACTATTTATGTCGGATCTTAACAGCCTACCTCCACCCTTCACCAATGCGGTAGGTATCGAGTCTCTGCTACTGAATATAATAGATATTATTTTTTGAAGTTATACTTCTATACTTTTGGCGCATTTGGGAAATCAGATCAGAGCTTAGACTATAGATACATCAGATCAGAAAATCAGATCAGAGTATATTTTTGGCGTGTGACATGTAACACATAATTTATTTTTTCACACGAAAAAAACGCACTCGATTGGATTCGAACCACCAATTTTGTTCGGTTATCAGCCGAACGCACTACTTTTACGCCACAGTATGATACTGCAATCGTGACGATTATACAGTATATTATTATAGTTTAGAATTATTCCGTTGCCTAGGCAGCGAATTTATTATTGTCGGCCATTTGCAATTCTGTACGTAAACAAACGATTAAACGTCAGTTAGTAATATAATTTTTTTTTTTGGATTATTAATAACCATGTCCTTGCTTTTTCGTACAAGGTGGTTTGGTAGTAATTTTGAACAATCACAAACACCCAGACTTTGAGAAAAACACATAAATATTGTGTCCTCACCGCGGTCGAACCCAGAAATCTCGGGCGGAAGGCCAGCGCCTTACCTACTGCACCACGAGAGCCGCTAATAATATAAGTTAAAGTGTATAGAAATAAACCAACGGCGTTCCAATAAGCGGTCCTTTTTATTGAGTATGTAATTTAACAAGATAATTAAGAGCTAGTCGAAGAATCTAGTTTATCATAAGTTTTGTTTTTGTTTTGTTACGCCAAAGAAGTATAACTTCTAACGCGCGTACATACTAAGTACACACACCATTTTTTTTCTTTTTATAATACTTCGACTATGTACAAATGACTATAATATTGTAATGAACAACTTATTGACATGGGTTGCATAACACGGCAATCATAATACAATACCTACTCGACATACAATAAGTAATCAACTTCAGACCGCAATTACAAATCATAAAACGCGCATCATATGGCATTACTCGGTTATTAATTACCACCGTTTACACGGGTAGATGGCGTAAATTAACTATAAGTTATTTGCTATTCTATCCTGCTAGATAATGCGATCTGTCCCTAACTATTGTTTTGACGGGAAAACGAAGTAATTTTGAGTAGTTATGAGAAGGAAAAAAGCAAAAAAATAAACAAACTACACTGATAGTAAATTATAGAATGCAACACATGGGTTGAGTGATGATAATAATTATGATCAACCATTCGAATCAATAAAATTTAAAAATAAATCTACCATTTTTGAATCAAAGTTTTGATGTTATTTTAACTCTAAATTCGCTCTGGGGCGTTCATAAACATAATACAAAGGCCCCTTTATTCGAATACAAAGGTTTCCTTATTATATACGAGCGTGACACCGGTGTCTGAAACGGCCCTTAGTTATTGTATAATATACCTACTTCGAAAGCACGTTTAACTTTAGACTAGTAAACCAGCTATTCTGTATAGTTAACACATTTACGTTATTTTTATTGCTCCAAAATAACACGGATCTCACTCGGAGCAATTCCATAAACAATGTGGTTATCTACAATAATCGTTAGCACAGTTCACACTAATTCATCTTACTTGATTGTAATGGGATGCATTTGGGATCAAGTAAGACGTGATAACTGGCGACCATGCAAAAAATATCATGCCTGACAGTTAACTTCGAGGGATAATTACCTGCCTAAATACTATATATTTATCATTTTTTTTTAAAATTGATTTTGGAGTTAAGTTGTACGTTAAAATAGTCCTGCAGAAGGAAAACGGATAATAAGTTCAGTGGTATGATGGCCCAGCCTCTACAGTAACGTTTCCAAACGGTGTTTGAGGTAAGATTAAGATTATATTAAAGTATATTTTTTTAGCAATTTTTAGTATTTTTAATACATCCACTTTATTATTATTATTGAATTATTGAATTATCGAGTATTGACACACATCAAAAATTGCATCATATAACTACATGTTTTAAAACCATAATCAACATTAATAGTTGAAGTAAATTAGTGCCGCAGGCGACTTTTTTACTATTAGGCTCAATTTGTGATGTGTGTTTATCTCACTTATCTGGATGACCATGCCGGGCCCCCTGGCTAGAGCCCTGTTAACCCTCCCCCCATTGTGGGGGCCATGATGATGGCCTACAGCATTGCCGACTCAAGTAGAAAGCTGATACATTCACAACGAGTGGTCCTATCTTTTCCGCCCCTCCCGTTGTTGTCAACGAATGACCTGTCATTGTCTGTCATTGTTCTATAGAGTGCTCATACTGATTCGTCTGTCATGTTCACATCATGGAATGGTTTGATTTGAATATATGAGTTACATGGTAAATAATACACACCTTCTACAATAATGTAATGCATAGATCAACGCTACATATTTTTTGAAAATCGATATTACCACCGGTTTTTGTGTGAAGGACTAGTCTGACTTTGACAACTGATGAATAATAGGAATGTATAGTATTTAATTATTTATACAAATAACACTGATAGTTAATATATTTGATTTGAAAATTTTTTATAATTCAATTTGAAACGAGAAAGGGCGTATCAATATCAAGCAATCTGGAATCTGATTTTGACAGCTGAACAGTATACCACTCGTTGCTCGTGCAAAAAAATATGCTCAGACTTTATTAATCCAAAGATGGCGCTGCCTACAGAGAAACTAAAGAAGGAGAGTGCAAGACTAGGCAGAGTGGAGAAGTCTGCTTGAGGTGTACAAAATCCGGTAACCGGACAAAACAGAACATGACAAAACAGAACAGTGACAAAACAGAACAGCCAGGGAAAAATGAAACATTAATTATTTTGGAATCTATTTAGGTTAGGTTAGGTCATTATTTCGTTGTAACTAGTAACCCAATCATTTTGAACATATTATATTGATTAAGATGAGATATCCTAAGCTTGCCGGTACAGTTCCGTTTATTTGAGGCTTTCTTGCGAATAGGAATGCAGAAATTAGGTTTAGGTATAATTTGATTTATTATGGCGTATTGAAAATCTGTGCTATTAAAAATCTATCACACAATAGACAATTTCAATATTAAATTTATATTTTTCCTGAAAGGTCATAGTTATATTTATCGTTGTTCTGTTTTGTCACTGTTCTGTTTTGTCATGGAACCCAAAATCCACCTCAAAGTGTAGCACAAGAGAAGAATAATCAAGATAGAGAAATAAAAAGATCATCTGTTGCGGATTAGTTAATATAGGTAAACTGTAATAAATCATTTTGGAACGGATCGCTCAAGCATTTCGAAGTCATCATCTTGCCTAACAACGAAGGCAATTAAGTGAAAAATTAAAAATTCAAAAACCTCGTACGTTTTTTTAACTTTCAAAGCAGGGATATGGACAGTTGATTATTATTTTTTTATTATTCTATGCCAGGGCAAATCAATTTAGGTAATGCAACAAACAGTTCATAGGACATTATCGTTCTCGTAATAACGTAGTAACGGACTGATTTGTAAGCATATCTTTTTTTAAATTGATGAATTCAAAAAAACATGTTGTGTGAATTAAAGTTTTAATTAAAGTATCTATCTAGATACTTACTGAATTATATTTTCAATAAGAATTATATTCTTGAATCTTATGAATTATTCATTGAATAAAATAATAATTTAATTAAGAATATTTGCAAGTGCAAGTAGGAATGTTAAAACTAAAATTTGGAAAGATCCTAACGCCGTTTTGGAATAAATTAAATACCTATTGATTAATACCGTGATTTAAAATCAGTTCCAAAATTTACAAACACTTTGGAACCAATAGCTGTTCAGTGGCCTGTCTAGGCAAAATACCGTCGCTTTTTCTTTTCAGTCTCAAATTATTGTTCACAAAATTCTTAAGGCTATACTTCAGCTGGAGCACGGTCTAAAACGATCGTGACTACGCGACGCAAAGATTGTGCAAACGACGCGTACAGAACAAAACATAATTTGTCATAAAAATTCAACATGCGTCCATTTAATGTTATGTTTATTATTCGATTAGTAATAATAATAATATATTCGTTGACATGTTTTCTATTTCAAGTAAATGGGTAACGTTTTTTAGTCATCTTTACATGATTTAAGAATTAATTCCCCCGACGCCATCACAAAAAAAATTGACGTGTTCACAGCTCGACTTTTGCTCTCCGATTGGCAGGCAGCAAGTCCGGAAGTTCGTCGCACCTATAGTTGAAAATTATTTGCCGTTTCACAGAAGTATGCTCTTAAGTTCATACCAAGGAACGCAGAATTAATGAGAACTGAAATACCTAACGGGTGAGGAGTTACAGGCAACCGATCTCGAGTGTGGAATAATATGGGATTAACTTAAACACGTGTTAAGAATACGTCATTTTAAGCTTGCTCTTGGTTTATGCAATGCCGCTCAATCAATATTGGTGTATTTGAAGATTTCAACACCACTATAATGTATGTTTCATTTTTGTAGGACACTCACACATTCAAAACCCTGCTTCAAAATGCAGTGTATTATTTACGATTTATTAATCTGTTCTGCGGTGCATATTACATATCAACCAATTTCATCATTTTAAACTTTTAAACAGACAACTGCAACAAAAATTTTGAAAAAAATTACCTAGGTATAAGTAGATAATATATCATTTACTGAGAGAAAATTTATATTTATATTATAAAACCTAATCTGAAACAGCGGTAGTTTTAGGTACTTAGAGGCACTGACAAGTTTGGAGGCCCCGTTGTGGTTTTTAAAAACTAAGATATCCTTACTGTCTGCTTCATGGAACACTGCCACTGCTTTCAAAAGTTGTAATGATTGTTTTCGCTCCTTCATTTTCCGTCCTAAAGCAACACATGACTTGCCTACACCCACGGGACACTACTGGTTAGTTTATCATAATGGGATGGTGTAGGTAGCTTAATTTGTTGGATATTAGGAATCCCACCTAGAACCTATATTTTTTAAAGATATTATCTAACTGATATAATATCTCTGAGGTGTTTCCGAATTTGAATGCCTACTACATTTTTTTAAAATAATATGTGAATATATTGACAGTTATAATATGCATTTCTCAATTTAACCACTATTTTTTAGCGTCGCTAGTCACTAAGAGGTCGTCTTTTGGACCCTAGCTAGATATTCACAATAGACTTGATTTTCTCTCATCTCACTCTCCGTCTTTAAAATACCATGGTGTTTGTTCGTGCCAGGAACACAAAAATGATTCTGTTCTGTGCTAACCTAACTAAACAAATAATCCAGTATGTAGGTACAGTCCTACAAACTTATCTAAAGAACGGTCAAAAATGGAACTACGAGCTACCAAATGGACGCCATTTTGAAAACGTCATTCGAATGTCAGATTCTGTTCAGTTGCGAGTCATGTTTGGGTAGTTTTCGACTGTGGCTCCCCCATCCATTCTTAAGATAATTTATATATCGGTTATTCTCATAATTTGTTTGCCGTTGGCTTCCGTAAGGCTTTTGTAAGGCATTATCAGTGGCGGTCATGCCGACAGTTAGAGAGGATGCGCAATATTCCCTGAAGGTGAACTGCCCAAATCAGGACTGCCGCGAGAGTGAGTGATGTTTGACATATTAAAACATTGGAAACACCTGCCCCCGTATCTCTTGGGTTCAGATTCCCATGCCGCCGAGTTGGCAGTCCGATGCACGGGAGGGCGTAGCCCGATCCACCGTCTTCGTCCGGCGCATAAGTCATCGCGCGGGCGGGTCCGGGCGTCCGCTGGCTACTCTCGCGAGGGTACCAGCACCGCCCATCGCATCAGGGACCACGGCTAACGAACCTGCGACCCTTAGAAGGAAAACGGAGAGAATAGATCGATAGGTAAGTAAAAACACCCGATTAAATATAGGTACCTAAAACTAAGCCAAGTATTAGATTAAAATAAACTAAAAAATATTAATACACACTTAGATAGTAATCAATGTGTTATTATAATAAGTATACATCTAGTGCAGGGGAGGGCAAACTGCGGCCCGCCGGGTATTTTTCTGCGGCCCGCCATCATTAATTGTACTTTTGATTACGAATAACTTTTTTTATAATTTTTTTAAAAATATTTAGAATAGATTAAAATTTGAAGAATTTTTTGTTTCGTAAATGTATTATCTCAGTACATCTTCCTTGCATCTCGTCTCGCACTATGTAAGCAATATTTTCTACGTTGAACATCGATTTCAATAAATATTGATAGTGTACCGACAGAGCTACAACTTGAGATTATTGATCTGTAGTGTGACACTGATTTAAGAGAATTGCATCGTCGTGAAGAAATCTCCAAATTTTACAATGCCCTTAATTCAGACAAATTCGACCAACTTAAAGATTATGCAAGAAAAATGTTCGTTATTTTTGGATCAATCTATATTGTGAACAAACATTTTCGATCATGAACCTCAATAAAAATTCTTTACGATCAAATATCTCCGATGCCCATTTACAAGCAGTTTTGAGAATATCAACAACAAAATTAACACCTGAATTAAAAAAAAATGTAGGTACAACAGTTCATTCTTCTCATTATTTTTTTTTAATGTTTATTTTTCGTGATAATAAATAGTGTAGGTATATCTAAAAATGGTATTTTACTTACGGCCCGCCGCTCATTATGAATTCTTGAATTTGGCCCTCCATCCAAAAAGTTTGCCCCCCCCTGCTCTAGTGTATAGTAACGATTCAGTCATATTATTACCTAATTAATTTCATCGCAATTAGGTACGGTGCACATTCGCTGGAATTCCATGGATGTGGGTTCAAGTCCCGACTGGCACCATTTTTTTTAGATTTCTTCTAATAGGTATGTAGGTAAATAGAAACTCTGCCATTCTTGGTGGTGTTGGCTTGTGTGTCTCTGATAATTATCTTAGGAATCGAGGGCATCCGTTGTTTGTTAAGTGCAGAACTAACCTGCCATTAGTAGTGCCAATTGGGAGGGCAATTACTATGTTTAATCAAATTGCTTCGGATATTGATATATTCCACTTACGTGAGGGTGAATTTAGGTCGTTTTATAAGTTTTTAAGATAGGGTCTACCAACCTAGTTCACTATGTGTGCTTCCACGTACTTTTGTTTGTGTTATTTTATTTCTTTTCTTCTTTTATTTCTTATTGTATTATTAACTCACATTGCCCTGATTTTTTATTTAAAAATTGTTAACACTTATTGTACGTCATGTCTTGAACTTTGAAGCTTTGAGCTTTGAATTTATAATTTCTAATATTCATTATAAATGTAAAATAAATAAATTTGAATTTGAATTTGTATTGCATAAATTGGCCATTCTAAAGACGAAACATTCTCGAATTGTAACAAAAATATTCACGTAATAGATAGATAGATTCACAGTGATAGATCATGTCAGCTATTGTACATAAATATGCACCCCATAACACCGAAATATTATTATTATTGAGAATATTTAGATGAATAAACACAATAATTACGCACGTGATGCGTACATAATATCGAAACGTCAAAACAGCTGCCAAAGATGGCACCTATAAACAAAAAATACTGCCGTCGTGTCCCAATGCGCTAACGTACATAATATTGTTCGACTTCAATTCATAGATATTTATGATTGATAAAAATGGAATCAGTCAAATAAAAAGCTCATAAATGACTACACACAAGTTCAAATCATAAAAAAGGAAACACGGCTTGACTGGCATATTGTGTCCACTTATAAAATCTCGAAAAGGTAAAACAAACGACGTTGTTGTTGTAAAAACATATTAAAACCATTAATTAATCTGGTAAGTATGTATTTTTCCAGTGAGAAAATATGTATTTTTTAAAGTTTAAACTTATGGTTACATATAAATTGTACGTAAAACATTTCACTTTCTATCGGAAAGAGATGACTGTTTAGGTGTCTACTAAACGGTCACCATTTTGATTAGATTCAATATGAACAATAATTCAATATTCATAGCCGATTTTGGCAAAATTCATGAATAATTCAAGAATGAAAACCTAAC
The DNA here is from genome assembly GCF_057557595.1 of Rhyacophila brunnea. Classification (NCBI taxonomy): domain Eukaryota; kingdom Metazoa; phylum Arthropoda; class Insecta; order Trichoptera; family Rhyacophilidae; genus Rhyacophila; species Rhyacophila brunnea. The sequence continues at coordinate 10,477,880 of NW_028232893.1, read as the reverse complement.
CTAACCTAAAAAATAGTCCAGTATATCGGCTATTTTCAAAATTTCTTTGCCGCTGGGTTCCTGTAAATAACCGTCAAGAACCGTGTTTTATTTAGACATGGATTTTATTTCAGTACTATACGACCCAAAGAGGTTGGAAGGTCTTTAATATACGACCATATATTTCCGATACAACATTTCACGGTGACGTGTGACACGGCGAACTGCATACGTACAAATTTCTGCACACGGAAACTCATTAGGCGCCAGTATCCCGTTTTAATATTTAAATTTGGTTTGCGAGAAAAATATTGTGATACCTATATTGAATAATATACTTATAGAAAGTATTAAAAATGTCATTACAATTAAGTTATGAAAAAGTGTCTAAAAATATAAAGATATAGGCACATAAATGGTGTAACACGATTTTGAAAATGTTATATCTCCGGAATCGAAGTTGCCTTAAAATTCGTATTTTTGGGAGTGTATTTATTACATCAAAGTGAAAATATTAAATAATTACAAGATAAAAAGAACTTTTTATATACAACGTTTTTAAATTTTCTGTTGAATCATATAAACTTGACTTGATTGACTTGATGCGGTAAAATTAATGTGTATGTTTTGTGTTTTATTGTATATTTTAATACATCCATTTGAATTATGGAGATGTCGAGTATTGATACCTACACAATTAAAATTTTTATCGTACAACCACATAACTTTAAATAATAAAATTATTGAAGGAAAATAGAGCCGCAGGCGACCTTTTTTACTATTAAATCAAATTTTTGTGTTTTTATCTTACTTATCTGGTCGTCTCGCATCGCCGGGCCCCTCCTGAGCCCGAGCCCCCAGGCTAGAGCCCTGTCAGCCCCCCCTTGTGGGGGCCATGCTTATATTTATATAAAATTCTGGCAGATGCTCGTTAGTATCAAGTCGTACCTACTTAACAAATACCTGATTATAATGACAGTGTTATCAATCAATATCAAAATAATTTTCTTATAGAATCTAATAAAATTGTAACATTACTGCCTGCAGTGCTTCACGAAAAAAATGGGTGATTTTTTTTTATCTCAATGCCATAATGCTATCTCTTTCTGATAAGATAGTGCACGGTGAACTGTGATACGGAGTAATGTAATACGTATAATTAATGTGTGAATAATAGCCCTGACGCTTCAAGGTAGTCGATGCAAGCAATGTTATTTTCCTGATTGCATGCAAGAAGCAAGTTGTAGGCATCTATGTAGATACATACTAGTATACTAGTATCTATGGACATTGGTATCTACTTAGGTCATGATGTCGTTTGGACAACAGAAGAACATTTTTACTAACTTCTTTTGACGTGCGCACGTGAGTTAAGTATGTATGTAGGTACAGGGTCGGATTTAATGAGATGACATAATAAAATAATGATAAAATGAAATGATAAAATGACTACAGATATACAGTATTGTTGTTGGCTTGAGCGCTCCCAAATGTCAAATGAATTTGTACCTAAGCACGTAGCATGCAATGTGGCATTAGTGTTTTAGTAGACAAGCGTAGCATCTAGCTTATGACTAGCGAAGCACCTGCCTATGTGGCCGAAGCCTTACAGTTTATATAATTATGATATGAGCAATCCGACAAAAATAGTACAGTCATATCTCTTTTTCAGTCATATTTATTTGTTTTCGTTGAATTAAGAATACATAACATTACACAAGACATGGTGTTTTTTAAAGTTCATTAAGCCTTGTCTAAACCATAGGATAATAGTTAAAAAATATTCTTCTATTATATAAAATATCTGAAATTATGTATGATTTAATGAGATAATTTTAGATATTTTATAGGTAAACGAATATTTTTTTTAACTATTATCTACTATGGCTTGTATTAGGTAGAGTGTAATAGAATTTTATAAACTAACAAACACTGTCAAGATATTGTAGTCTTAGTTCAATGAAAACAAACACGTTTGACTGACAATGTTTAATGTGCACTATATATGTCGGATCTTAACAGTCTATCTCCACCCTTCGCCACTGGTATGGACCCAGCGACGGGTTTTCTTCACGTATATGCACGCAATCGTTTTGTCAGAAAAATTAAAAAGGATACTTCGAAACAATTATTTTAATTACCCAATCATATACCGCCATATATATGCAGCCACGATGTATGCACGGCGCTATAAACATGTCAAAATGAAAAGATTTCAATGCCATACTTCCTTGTCCTGAAACAAAGCTACACGGGACTGGTGTAACAACCATGCACCTCGGTGCTTAAAGAAAAACTTCAGTAAATAAAAAAGAATCTTGATTTGCTCTGCCGTGAGATGACATAATAAAATAATGATAAAATGAAATGATAAAATGACTACAGAATTTTGCTAGAATGGTTCCATATTTTTTTCATTCAATTTCCAAGGCATTGGTGATCTGCTACAGCATTTTGGCCGTCAATCTTCGATATATGATGTTATCAAAATAAGAAGAAGAAGGAAAATTTTAGTAGACATTCTTGCCATTCAGATGAATTTATTAATTATTATTTGTGGAAATAATACTTTTACATACCTTCACAAGAGATTTTCTTCAGTACGAGCAAATGGGAAAATTGGCTGCCAATTATCGGTTTTCAATACCGTATATCTCGGAAACTGTTTGGAATTCGACAAATATGTATAGAAATAATTTGATATAATATTTAATTATCTTTCATTTTTATTCAAAACATTTTTTTTACATGCATTACATCCGAGATATAAGCGAAAAACCAAAAAATGGGACCTTTCGACCCCCATCCCGCCGTTAGCTCACCTCCCAGGAACGGAGACTTTTAGTATGTTTACCTACTAACTACCAAAGTCCTGAAGTCGAAAATTGTGACATATTCCATGCACTCTACAATATATTCATTGACTGGACTAATACCAATGACATTATCAATGGACAACGCACTCAATACAGTAGCTAGCAAGTAAATTCGAGCATAGCGACATTCGCTCATGTATAGGTAGACGTCACGCAATTTCCATTATGTGATATCACGCATCGGGAATTTATAGCAATATCACTTTTATTGTAATGGCGTTAGAGCAGTGTTTCTAGTATCAATGTTCATTTGAGCGAACCCGTTCGAACCGAACCATTCGGCAGACCCGACAAAATGCATCGGGAATTTATAGCAATATTTATTGTAATGGCATAAGAACAGATTTTGCCATTCGGCAGACCCGACAAAGAAGTGAGTGTCATTTTTTTCCAGATGCTTCGTCCATATTAATGTCATTGACTAATACACAGTAATATCCCGTGGGAATAGGCAACTCATATGTTGCATAAATGAGGCACATTATACTTAGGTACAACGTAAACCAATCCATAATAGGTCTGATAATAGTCAAAATATATTCGTATATCTATAAAATATCTAAAATTATGTCATTAAATCGTACCTACATAATTTTGAATATGTTATGGATAGAAGAATATTTTTTGTATATTATAGTTTGATTCAGGCAGGGCTTAGTGTATTTAAAAAATAATTACAAGATAAAAAGAATTTTTTATATACCACGTTTTTTAATTTTCTGTTGAATAATATAAACTTGACAATTCTATGTATTAATAATTTAGGACAAATAAGGCAATTGTCAACAAATGATTTTTTGTTATTTTGCAACAAACAAACAAATATATAAGTAATACTGAAATATCATTTTGATTTCCATAGTAATGCATGTATATATTAAGAATTTAGTTGCTAGGACCACCCCCTTAGGAACCAATAATAGTGGATTAGATTACGGATATCTTCCGAAATAACTTTTCATACAAAACAGAATTAACTGAAAATGAATTCAATTCTACTTAAAGATAGCTAAAAGTATTAAAAGAATGCATTGGCATCGTGTTCTGCTTATATTCTAAAAGTTTCAAATGTCTAGCTAGCAGTGACGTCCTTAGACAAAATGCCGCCCCATTTTTTAACAGTATTTTTTATCATCCTTTCATAACTCTGATATCTAAGAAATGTGTTGTATGGATACATTACTAACAAAATACAATTACCACTAAATCTAATTTTATTTAAATGCCATCTCTGCTTTAATAGACAGTATTGCGAGTCCACAGTTTCAGATGCATTTAAAATATACCTGATTTTTACCTGACTAACTTCCTGACGTCACTGCTAGCTAGTCAGGAAGTTAGTTAAAAATCAATTGCACGATTTGTACTGGATAAACAACCACTGGACAAACAAGAATACGAGCTAAGAAAAACGTGGTAATAACCAGCACCATCTGCAATTTGCATTCTTAGTCAAATGAAAACAAAGACGTATGACTGACAAAGTTTAGTGTGCACTATTTACGTCGGATTTTAACAGTATACCTCTACCTTTCGCTACTGAAATATAGTATATAACGTATTGCTTAAGTAAATCCTAATCACACAGTAGTAAGTCTATACATTCATACCAAATTAAAAAAAAAACATAATAATGATTATTTTACTAATAATCCACCTCTGCAATGCAATAATAGCATACATTCTCTACCACCAATCTGAAGTCACGTTCAGCGGCGGGCCCAGGCCTCGGGTCGCCCTACCCGCCCACTATACTGAGCGCTCCCGAGCCAATCCGCCCACCAAATCCGCCCATAATGCCCGCTTCAACCGGTAGTCTATAATTATTATTACCAGAGGTGGGCCACGGAAATTCAGGGTCCGGCACTGGTGGGAGTAGATGCCTCCGATAGTAATGATTATTTATTATTATTGTGTAGTATTTTTTTTCATTATTTAGACGTTGTTTTTTATAATGTTTTTGTTATACCTAAGCCAAAGCAACAGGTTGAGGAAAGAATAATTAATGAGGTAAAGCATAGTAGGTACCTATCTACTTATATATACATTATACACATATTATATATTTATAGGTAGTACTTTCGCCTATTGTGTATATTGTATAATACAGTCGCGAAGTGTAGAGGTAGGCTACTAAGATTCGACATAAATAATGCGCACCAAACTTTGTCAGTTATACTTATTTGTTTTCATTGAACTGTGGATACAATTTTGCAGATGGTGCTGGTTAGTTTTTAAAATTCAATTAAACCCTGCCTAAACTAAATCATAATAGTTTAGATATTATGATAAGGGCAATTCGACAAAAATAGTACCTACCTACATACTTTTTCAATCATATCTACTTATTTGTTTTCGTTGAATTAAGAATACATATATCACATGGTGTTTTATAAAGTTCATTAAGCCCTATCTAAACCAAATCATAATCGTTAAAAAATATTCTTCTATACTCACCTAAAATTATGTATGATTTAATGGCATATTTTTACATATTTTATAGATATACGAATATTTATTTACTATTATCTACTATGGCTTGGATTAGGTAGCGCTTAATAAAATTTTATAAACTAACAAACACTGTCAAGATATTGTAGTCTTAGTTCAATGAAAACAAACACTGTTGTACTAGATGCTACGTTGGTAAATATAATTTATGTGGTTTTTATTTTATTTTTTATCGTGAGGGCCCACTCACTTAGAGGATTAGAGGAATCACTTACTGTTTCGGGCCTCCAAATCCCTAACCCCTCCACTGATAGTTTAGGCTCCGATTAAAATATATTATGTAGATATTATAAAAGGGTTTCTCCTGTCCCTACAAATATTTACACGAAACGATAGAAATGCGACAGCCACTCTCCAAAGACCAAGACTTTAACGCTTGTTTTGGTTTATGATTTAATGAAGAGCAAGCTATTAAATGCAAGAAATAATATATAGTCCTCTGAATATCCTCATATATTATCAACAATATTAAATGAGCGTTATATTGACGTGACAAAGTAAATATTAAAATATTATATTTTTAACACGTATTTAAGATTATTATAAATATTCTTCCTATTATGGCTGTGTTACCTGGATGCATGAGTGGCATAACCTGGGAAGATGCAGTGAATTGGAAGGTGACAGGGACTCTAAAGGCAACTGAAATAACTAGAATTTAAAATCTGATAAGTGACAATAAAATTAATACTTTAAAATAAAATTGAATAATGATAGAATTGAACTGAAATATTATATAATGTGATATCTCTCTATTCATATTCTTTGCGTCATTACTGAGGATAGCAATTAATAACTGAAATACAATTACAGGGTTTGCTTACAAACCCCTTTCATCATAGTGATGTTGCGAGGGTTTTGTTTTTTCAACTATTTTTAGTTCAGTTTCTTGGTAAACATCACTCCAACAATGATATTTGTTATAACTTCAAAGCAGTCAATTTCCCCCTTTTAACATACAAATTGTACATAAGTATGTAGTTCGCCGTAGCACAGTGAACTGATGTATCGAAAAGAGATGGCCGTATAGAATTGAGATTTTAAAAATACCGTGTTGCTTCTGGAAGTGAAGTAAGTTGTGCGTATGTCACAAAATCATTTAGATGTGACGTTTCAATATGAATATCAATTTGATAGGTGATACGCCTATTTGCCTGCTTACCTCGCATAAAATTAGATCGAATAATATTGACTTGTATTAAAATTCTATTGATACCTAAATATACGTAAAAAATATTTTTAGAATAATTATATTACACCATTGTCGCCCTAAGGCCGGACTGAAAAGATCATATGTGTCACTAGATTTCATAATAGGTGAATAGGAGCTTTTTATTTTCTCAAAAACACAGTCACAAGGGTGAAAGTATATATTATTTCGAGTATAGAATATTTAAAATTAATAAATTCCCCATTTTGATAATGCAGAAATGTTAGAAAGCAGTAGTTTTAAAAGTAAAAGTAAAAGTCAAAGTCAAAAATACCTAAAGGTGGACTTGGCTGATTTTGAAATGTAGCGACACATATATGAAGCGTATACTATACGACTTGATATTTACGAGCACCTATCTATTTGTTGAATGGAGTCTCATTAGAGAGAACACATTCCATTATATACTTGGGTTGCACTCTGGATGATGACTGGAACCATACCACGGAATTGAGATGCCGAATCGAGAAAGCCAGGGTGGCGTTTACTCGTCTAAAAAAAGTATTATGTAGCCATGATATACACCTGGGAATCAGAACTAGAATGGTGAGATGCTACGTCTTCTCGGTCCTCTTATATGGAGTAGAGGCTTGGACGCTCACAGAAACGATTCTCAAAAAACTTGATGCTTTTGAAATGTGGGTGTATAGGCGCATGCTTTTTATCAGCTGGGAGGACAAAGTTACAAATGTCGAGGTGATGTCAAGGATGAAAAAGACCAAAAAAATAGTCAAACTAATAAAAACCAGGAAACTGGCATACTTTGGCCACATCATGCGGCATCCCGAGAAGTATCGCCTTCTACATCTCATCATTCAAGCGAAGATCTCCGGTAAGCGAGGCCCTGGTAGAAGAAGAACGTCCTGGCTCAAAAACTTCAGGGACTGGTTTGAGCTCAGCACTCCATCCCTATTCAGAGCAGCGACGGACAGGGGCCAAATGGCCAAATTCATCGCCGACGTCTGATAACGGATATGGCACACAAAGAAGAGATCTATTTGTTAACCGAGTTTTGAATCATTCAAAATTGTATATAAATATATACGAAACAATTGTACATTTTTCTAATTTACTTACCTATGTACCTACTTCTTTTGTCTTTCTAAGTGTTTTATTTTGGCATGAATTTGATCTCATTTCTTTACGCTCATATGTTTTCGATACAGCATCTCACGGTAAACTGTGATACTATGAACTGCATCCCTGCAATTTTCCGGACACGCCCTTAAATATGTTCAAAATGGGTGCCGGACGAAATCCCGAAGGCCGAAATCCCGAATGCTGAAATCCCGAATGGCCAAAATCCCGAAAGCCTAAATCCCGAAAGCCGAAATCCGGAACGCTGAAATCCCGAATGGCCGGAATCCCGAAAAATAAAAAATACAAACATCAATAATTGCGCAATCTTGAATTGACGAATCTTGAAGAGACAAAACCCATTTTTTGTGGAAATATAAAAAAATTTCAAATACAAACCCAAACAATTACGCAATCTAGAATTGCGCAATTGTTGTAAGAGAGACAAAGTCCATTTGTTCTACAAAATTGTCTCTCCTGTAAAAAATTGCGCAATCTGCAAAACCCATTTCCCGCAAAAAATGGGGTTTTGTCTCTTGCAAAAATTGCGCAATTCAAGATTGCGCAATTGTTTGTGTTTGTATTTATTATTTTTCGGGATTTAGGCTTTCGGGATTTCGGCCATTCGGGATTTCAGCATTCGGGATTTCGGCCTTCAGGATTCCGGCCTTCGGGATTTCGACCCAAACCCGTTCAAAATGACATGACAATATATTTATATAACCAAGAAATTAATGCCATTAAACATGAAAAAGTGGGTAAATCTACTCACTTTCTAAAATAATCACGATTTTGCAATGAAAGCAGGTAGGTAGATCTATTATAAAAATTGCAGAGCATCAGAACCATTTTTTAATAGATCCCTCTATCTACCTGCTCAAATTTCCGGAAGTAAAATGATTTTTATTGCCGCATGATAGTTATTTTTTTGTAAACAATTAGAGAATATGAAATTCACGAAATAGCTCAATTAAATATTGTAACCAACATTAAAACAGAATAAACAATTTTTAAACGCATCTAAACGGTGCATTATGGCGTTTGGGACCGGGCGCCCAAAAGGGTGTTTTGGGAAATCATCAGTGGCGTACGTGGTAGACAATGACATTCCGTTTCCTAAGACAAAAATTGTTTAAGGGTCCATTTTGAAAGAAATATCCATAATATATTTTTATTGGTTTTTAAGTAGGCGGGAGTCAATGACTTCCACATTTACCCGCCTACTATTTATAGCTTCTCGCCGATTCAATCTCGGAATGCCACACTTTTCCAGATACATTCATCATACCCATACACTCCATACTTTAAATCTAGCGATAAACACCTTAGCTGCAAGTATAAATAAGGCCATAATCTATGATTTAATGTGAGTTATCGAATGCGCGTGGCTTAATCGTCATAATTATTAGGATCGTTGCTGTCCGTCTATGTCGTCCGCACTATCTTCTATTTTAAACATGCCACATCATTTGGGTGACGATGCTTATTCATGAAGTCCTGACGAAGTAATATTCCATTTACCTAGATAATTTGTATATCTTCCGTTTCTGGAGTGGTCCAGATCCGAAACCCCCTTTTCAAAAGTTTCTCAGTACCATCTGCAAAAACTAATAAATGTGACTGACTTAGTTAAGTGTGAACTATTTATGTGGAATCAACAGCCTAACTCTACCCGTCGCCACTATCTAAACATTATTCTTATAGACTGCTTAATATGCAAACTAGCTAACTGCACTTTTGATAAAAAATGAGAATTTGATGGCATATTGTTAAGAAGTATATTTTTTATACTCATACGAAATTTAAAACTCCTAAATGCGTTTTCGTTCTTCACACAAAGAGTCAACTGCAGTTGACAAATTTCCAATATTGTAAATGGAACAACTTTGCTCTTTATATAAATTTTCGTTATATATAAAAGGGAATTTAAAAAAATGTATTAATTCATAGTGCAGCTTATTTGTACAACAATCAAGTGTATATTTGAAATTGTTAAATTCCGCTATACCTATAGTTAAATTATTATTTTTTCTCCTTTCTGAACAATTTGCCCAAATGGAGTTAGCCGGTTTGCGGATTAAGCAGCCGTTATAATTATTGAACATTGTACGCCAGTGTTCCAAACGGCCAAGATCCCTCCGCGGTTCGCCTATCTATATATCTGTAGAGCAATAATGATACAGAAGAGAGAACCAGAAAAATGTCGATAATGGTCGGACATTACCCGAAACTATCGTAATTTGTGCCGTGTTTCTAGTGGGATTCGAGCCCGGGACCGATTATTTAATCGAACCTTAATCGCTGACAATTTAGGAAATCGACCGGCGGACTCGGCGATCGAACCGAGTCACCGTTTTGACGGTTTGCACCGATGTATATACTACACTGCGACCAGAAAGAAACTACACAAACAATCTATTATTTATACAATTAATAAACTAAAACTAAATATTGTCATTCTATCTTGCAAGCCTCATAATATATCTCAAAAAATATCTTTCCCACAGTAAAAACTATCTACCCTATTTCAGTTTTAAATAAAAGTTCGAAATTTAAAATAAATAAGACAATGATCAAACTTGCTATCCGAAACGACAACGATTCCTATTATTTATGAGATGTACACGATTTTGAAGGTTTTTGAATTAATGACCAAAGCTCAAAAATTGGTAAATTATGAGGGTTTTCTGCCATAATTCGATAATTTAGGTATTTAGAGTTAAAAACGGTTTATGTGTCTATATTTACAAATATGTGTGCTTCAAGGTCATCCGATATATAGAACATGCACATAAAGCACAAACAAATTAGTATTATGCCTGACCTACTGCATAACACGATTTCTAAACTTACCAACTTTTGCCGGTAATCCCACGATTTATCGGTAGACTACTTTGTCAGATACTAACTACACTACTTCTAAATCTACCTAGAATTTAGAGACTTGGGAGCCCTGAGGTACTGACTTTTGTGATTCCCTTGGATTGCATTAAAAAAATATAAATTCCAACTACCAATACTTACACATGGCACCAACTGGAGGAGAAGATATAATGCTGAGCTCTACGGGCTGTACGAAGATTGCAGCGCAGTTCAATTACTTAAGATTGGGAGACTGCGATGGCTAGGTCATGTGCACCGTATGAATGACGATGAACCGGCAAAGAGAGTGATGCCCAGCAATCCAATAGGACGTAGAAGAAGAGGGAGGCCAAAGACTCGCTGGTTAGATGGAGCTGCCAGTGACTGCCGTATTCTAGGGGTACCAAATTGGAAAGCGGCCACACTGGATAGGGACAGGTGGAGGGAGCTGTTGGAGGAGGCCAGGACCCACACCGGGTTGTCGCGCCCCTGATGATGATGATCATGAATACTTACACATGCTAAGTAATAAAAAAATCAATGTAGGTATCTCTTTCCTAGACTCACATCTAGTTACTAAAAAATCGTACTTCGTATATTCATTATTGACGATGGCAGTGATGATAGATATTAATATTATTGGTTTTTAATTGAATTTTCAAAACTTACCAATGCCTTCTGCAACTTAATGAAAACATACGTATGACTGAAAAAGTTTTGTGTGTACTATTTATGTCGGATCTCAACAGTCTACTTACATCAGTCGCTATCGTTAGATATACCTACACAGTGGCGCACCCAGGATTTAATATTGGGGGGGGGGGCAAGGAGGAGAATATAAATCCCATAGGCTCTTTTTCTTTTTCACAGCCTAATTTCTCGTTTATCGGTCTTTTGTCTATTGCACTCGGTGTACCTACACCATGGTCCCAACATCCTGAAACGGGCCCTCAGGCTAGGATATTTGGCGGGCCCCCTACCTACCGTTAAGATTAAAGGTAGTGTGAAATTTCGTTTTGTGTTTTAGTACAAATTAAGGGTACTTTAATTTTTTGACAGTTCCATTAGGGATTGGGTTTCTAAAACAACCTGACATTAGTGTTTCGAAATTTTTGTGTTAGAAATTAAAATCTAAGAGATTTTTCTATAAAGGGTGCTGGAGAATTATTACAAATCATTTTTTGCCGTGTTTTTATTTGTCCAAGCCGAAAGGTATAGTTTATTGGCTTTCAATTGCAATGTTTAAAATCATTCCGATAATTTTCATTTTTGGGGGGTGCCAGGGCCCCTTGCCCCCCCTGGGTGCGCTACTCTACCTACATCATATATGTGTAGGTGTGTATTAGTTATACCTCTACTCTAAAACTAGGTGTACCTTCAAGGCATAGACTAAAAATGTATACGCACAAAACTAACCATAGCCCTCAATAGTCTGGCCATGATACGATACGGCGTATTGCAATCGTAGTGCTAGCTAATTTTTGTGTGTAGATTATACATGTTACCTAAATATCTTCTCAAATTTGTGTGTTAAACAATGTGTGTTTGGACACAGACCATGGATAGGTACAATAGATTAAGAAAATGGTTCACATCCTTTTCTCGTAAATTAAGGCCCTTTTCATCCAATATTTTCGAATGCGATTTTACGCCAGATATATAATACGCCCGTATAATTGCGTTCATCCAAATTTTGTATATAAGCATCTCGCCGAATCCGTACACCGAATGCCCCTCTACCATAAGTTTAGCGAACCGATTGCTAAATTTGTCAGAGTCGATGTTTGACAGATCAACTGACAGCCCGCGTTTGTTGATAATTGTCATACCTAGGTACTTGTTTTCTTCCGTATTTCATTATGATTCAGTGAATTATTTACATTATTGTCTAATGGTATTATCTATTTTACAATTGATCATATAATTGGTGCTTCATTTTATTCAATCATGAATGCTTTATTTATAGGTACTAAACTTTGCTTTCGTAGATGAAGCTAATCTACAATGCCGCAGATTTCGTAAAAGCGGCGACGCTTTCGAATTTAAGAGTCTCGTTAGTAAATACACATCAAACGCAGATTCATGAAAATCAAATAAATATAATATAATATTTTTAACAACTCAATTCACATGATTATGCTGGAATCGATTTATGCATAATACTTATATGGTAGGTAGGCATACTATCACGATAATCATTTCCTTTCATTTGTTTATATTGTAATGATTATAATTATTCAATAACGTTTATTCGGCATTCGGATTATCCGGCCATAATGTACATAGTATTAATCGAAAAATAAAAGAAATAATAATATGAAAGTATGTAATAGCGACAATGACATATTAATGTCATTGAATAGCGAGTTAAAAATATGTGGACTACTAGGGCTACCTAGCGGCAAAATGTGAAAAAATATCGTTTATTTGACAGTTAAGTGCACATAGACATCAAAAACTGACCATAGAGAAAAATATGTTTCTGTTTTAATATAAGGAATACTTGTTTTACATAGACGTGCATGTACAAACACCGTTATTTGAATGGAGCATTATAGAACACCGCGGCACCCGAATATACAAAGTCGCAGACAAGTGGGTGAACACTCGACAAGTTTTATTGCGGCAATAAACGGTTCCGACGTAAGGTGAGACCGTCATAAACCATTCGGTTTTGCTTAATTCCATGGATACCCTGTAAATATCTTTTAAGATACCTCTTCGTAAAGTGGCCAAGATCCATATCGAATTATATTGCCAACTAAAAAACTATACCTATCTATTCTTGATGAGATAAAAAATATTATAGTAAACGTTTCATGAAATAAATAAAAGTGCAATATAAAAAAAACCATTATCGGAATATGAAAAAAATTGTGTTTTTAATAAATTTAGGGCTTTGAACGAATTATGTGGTTCTATTTAGTTACAAGCTAAATAATATGAGTTTTGTTGGAGATGAGATGAAATGATCTCACTTGAAATTTATCGTAGTTTTCAGAATAGTACATCTTTGACATCAATTTACCGTTTAAAAGTGAGATATTATATACTAAAGTATCTTCTTCTTCCACTTTATCACGTCCCAACATTGGGGCATAGGGCAAGCACAAGTTGGCGCCACTTCCCTCGGTCCACCGCCAACTCTTGCGCCTCCCGCAATGTCAGACCTGCAGCACGTAGGTCGCTTTTATCTATTTTTTTCGCTGCAGGGTGAGGGAAGGCCGGCCATGGCGACCGAACCCTTGAGGCTGTGCCACAAGGGTACGAAGTGCCGCACTCTTTGGCGGCATTCGGAATACGTGTCCCAGCCACGTAAATCGTCTCTTCGTGATAATTTCAATCACCGAAGGTTGATGTTTCTGCTCAAATACTAAAGTATAGTCTTGATATTTTGATTAACACTTTGGAGGAGGCCTTCACCCGAAGAGGGGTTCTTACAAACCAAACATTATCTAATAGTATTATATACAAAAATAAAAAATCTTAATATATATATATGTATTATACAAAAATATAAAAAAATAGTAATAATTAATATTATATAAACTAAAAAATAAGTAGACAATACAACCATTGATAGATATATATATATACATAATAGATATATTCATAGGTTATATAAATATATTCATTAGATATTTATAGTTATTAAACTGTCATTTACTTTTGTTTGTAAGAAATAAAAAGGCTGTTTTTATTTTTATTTATTTATTAGTCTTGATATTATGTAGATATCTACCTACTAAAATATTGATACATGTCAATATTATTCATTGAGATGATTGTTTCGACATATTTTTATGTATCAAGAATTTTATCCAGTGCTAAATAAATGAGAGAATATAAAATATGTTGTCATCACTAAGACCGTTGTTAGCGACCCCGCCTAACTATAGAGAGGGCTTTGAATACCAGCATGACATGCGTAAATAAACTGTACTCAAAATTCTACCTGTCGACACATTTTTTAATGATTGTAATTCTTTTTGTCGCCAACTAAATCACTATTCGTTGACAATTTATTCTTATTGTAATTTGTAATTGTAAAAAGGTTAGATTGACATTTGATTAACGAGACGTGTTCAAATAACGGTAGGCCGAAACGAACAAATTTACAATGGGAAAAAATGTAATTCTTTTACTTGCAATCGTGTCAATCTCCAGGAACTAATTTATTTTTAACTTGTTGCATAGTCTATATAATTGGATACTTATTATATTGTATATAAAATATAAATAATTTCCTTATATAAGTACTTATATTTTGTCTGAAATTATCTGTAATGCATGACAGAAAACATTTTAAATGTGTAAGAGAGAAAGACAAGGAGAAAACGTATTAAATATACATGACAACATGACGTAGGTATAAATTAAAATTCTTAATTTGAAAAACCGGCGGAATCGTTTATTTTAACCGGGTCACGAAAGAAAACAAATGACATTCTCGTAATAGTTTGACAGGGTCTGTAGGTACTATTTTTGTCGGATCGCTCTTAGCAAACCTAAAATATTATGGTAGAGGATTTAATTAAATTTTGAAAATTAACCAACACTTTCTGCAATTTGTACCTATTCTTAGTTCAATGAAAATAAATATTTATATCGGATTTTAAACAGCCTACCTACAGCTTTCGCGACTGCTATATAACGCTTCATCATCATCATCATCATCAGCCTGAATCTATCCACTGCTGGATGAAGGCCTCTTCAAGTTGCTTCCACTTCTCTCGGTCCTGTGCATTGCGTTGCCACGTACTTCCGCAGAACTTTATCATTTCATCGATCCAGCGGCCTCTAGGTCTACCTTGTGGACGTTTTGTACTTCTTGGATACCACTGGATGACTAGATTTGTCCAACGATTGTCTCTTCTTCGAGCTATGTGTCCAGCCCATCTCCATTTAAGGCTTTTAATAAACTTTATTACATCGCAAACCCTTGTCTGCTTCCTTATCCACTCATTCCTCTTTTTGTCCTTTCGCGTTATTACGCTATACGCTTACTAACTGTGATCTGCTGTCAAGTCGGGAGCGAGAAGATGCATTACTCTCCTCGCTCAGTATGCTGGTTGCTGGTCATCGTCTGTCATTTTGGGTATTCGGAGTGAACAAATAACACATCGGAATTGTCGAAAACGGCGATTTTTTATATAGTTACATTTTATATAATTTTAATAATTTTTGCGGATGACGAAATGTATATGTTAACAATGTCGATATCTAGAAGCGTCTGACCGCCAAAATCATATCTTCGCTTTCGACCGCTTTCAATGAAGAAGCGCTTTTGGATATCGTTGTATTAGCGCTGCAAGCGATCTCTCACCACAAAAACGGTGTACAATTGCGGCGTTGCCTTTTTTTGACATTCGGACAAACAACGTTGCCAGGTATTTTTAATTTCTCGTAATCGACTATTACTATGCGTCAGCTCGGAATGGTTCAAGCCTCTTTAGAACCCCAGAAAAGACATCCCCAAATGGGGACCATTCGGGGGTGTAAAGGCCATATTCCATTGGCAGACGCACAGACCCAACCCGATCCAACGATCGACGCCAACCGTTGTCGCTAGCTATTTGCAATTACACGCAACGATTCAATCTCGTTGGTCCTTGATTTGATTGGTTAAAATAATACTAGTGTTGCTATTATTAAAAATATAGGTTGAGTGAAAACTAGATATTTCTTAGATTGGTGGCTACACTGAACGCATTCTCGCGCAATTTTACGTCAACAAAACTGAGCTGTCAGCTGTCAAACCTAGCGAGCATCAGATCTGTTAAAATTTATGCGGCCGTTTGACATTTATAGAAAGTTTGTATACTTATTGTTAATTTACATCATGAATAACTGGGCGAGCTTGAATCTCCAAACCAATTGAGTAATTCGAATATCGAAATCGAATAATCCAAAGACTAATTTATTGTAGCGAGTATGGCTATATTTCAACTGGCTCAGGCGGTCAGGACTCGCCGTAAACGAAAACACTGAATATGGCGGGTTTTTTTACGTTCCACACTATATCTTTGGCGTGTATTTATTCGACGAGGACTGTGTCCTCGGTGATACTCCATATATATTTTTTAAATTTTCGCCATCTTGTAGTTGTTCAGTTGAAATCGACCAGTAGAATGAAATGAACGACCGTTTGCATGACTCAGGCGCATATTCGGCTATTTTCGTACGCTTTCGGCAATCTTCGCTTGATAATGAAAGGATCGCACGACGGATAATAGAAAATTTTCCACTTTCGACCCGATCGCTCACGATCCTTGAAAACCATAGAGAATAGAGTTTGACAGTCGTGGCAGACGATCGGGCCAGACGCAATCTGCCAATGGAATATGGGCTTAACACTACCTATTTCGAGTACCTAATAGTAACCATTTCCTGTTGTTGCCTATTTTATATTATTTTATGATTAAATTTACATTGATTGTTTCTGGCCACCCTGTCCTCTTGTCTTTACAGAGTGACCCTAAAAAAGCTTAGGTACACGCCGATTATATTGTTATTATTACTAGTATCCTCAAAAGCGAAATTATAATAATTTTATAAACGGTGAAGTATGGCAAACCACTTATCGACCGCTGATCGCCCCAACGTATCCACTTTTTATGGTACATTTTATTTTTTATTTAATACTACTGAGAGAAATATTTTTTTTATAAAACACGGTCTCTAAACGATCATAATCGATACTG
Source organism: Rhyacophila brunnea (assembly GCF_057557595.1). Taxonomy (NCBI): domain Eukaryota; kingdom Metazoa; phylum Arthropoda; class Insecta; order Trichoptera; family Rhyacophilidae; genus Rhyacophila; species Rhyacophila brunnea. Next base: position 10,460,661 of record NW_028232893.1, on the reverse strand, counting down.
TTGATAATTTTTTTGAAAATTGCTGTTAATATTTCCCCCCCTTGTAAAAATATGGGTTACGTGCAGGGAACTCATAAACAATGGGAACTGAAATATCTGACGGGTGTGTAGTAACAGGCAACCGATCTCGACTGTGGAAAAATATGGGATAAACTTAAACACGTGTAAAAATACGCTTGTCCTTCGTACAGACAATTGCTCTCGGTTTATGCACTGATGCTTATTCAATATCGGTTCGTTTGAAGGTTGCAATACACACTATTGCAGGTCTATAATGTGTGATTCATTTCCGTAGGACATTCACACATTCAAACCCCTGCGTCAAAATGCAGTGTATTGTGGTAGGTATAGTTTATTGTAATTCTATTTATTAATCTGTTCTGTAGTTACGTGTATATTGTACGTATCACATTTCGCTGTAAAACAGTTCACCGTGAGGTGTCATACCGTAAAGCATTAATTTCCCCACAATTTCTGTATATATATATAATATACGGTACGATTATATTTCTAATTTACTTTTCTTTTTTTTTTCGACCATGTCCGATCCTAATAGGATCATATGGACCTCCACAGGGTAGAGGCTTATATTAACAGATTCTGTTTTTTACGAGAAATGGATGTCAGCCACTTGCTCAACCTATTAGGACCATACCCTGACTCACACACAAATTGAAAAACAATATGTGTACTTGCCAGACCCAGGATTCGAACCTGAGACCCACGGCGTGATAGTCCAACGCTTAAGCCGCGCGGCCACCGTGGGTGTCTTATTTACTTACCCATCCATTTCTGCTGTCCCCTATATTCCACTGGTGTACCAACGTATTTTATTTAGACATGATTTGATCTGAATGCTATACTGCCATCAAGCAAAGGATGGTATTTATGACTGCATAGTTTGTAGAGTGCCCCACTAGGCAGGTTGCGGGTTTGATTGCGCAGCTGGAAAAAATGCATGCTGTTTCACCAACGTGTGTTTGATTGTGTCCGGTAAATTGTATTAATACATTTTGTCCAAACACATTTGTACGCATTGCATATGACTAGAGTTGGGTATTTCCCGAGAAAATCTCAATCGGGAATTTCGGGAGATTCGGGAATTCCAGAAAAAAGTTCTCGAGAATTCTCGAGATATCGGGAAATTAAAAAAAAAACTGTAAAAATCCTAAAATCAGTGTTAAAACAGACAAATTCCAAGAAAATATGATTTTTTTAATTTACGTAAGAATACAAACAAAACAGAAGTAGGAAAACAAAAATAATTCAAAACATTACTTATTAAAATAGAATTTCAAAAAACACAGACCGCCAATCGCTGCGTCTGACAATCGCGTACGCTGTTGCGACACAAAATTCCCTGATGTTGCAAAAATTGCGCTCATTTTGAGTCGACGATAGCTTAATTGTGTTAAATGCCCCGATCAGTCTTTGAACGTTTTATGTTTTCTGTTCAATTTTTTCATATAAAAATCGTTTTTTTTTTCAATTAATATTTGAGAATAAAGAAATCCCAAATCCCGAGAAAAGATTCTCGAGATCGGGGATTTCCTGAAATGTTAAAAATTTCAATTCTCGAGATTTGGGATGGAAAATCTCGAAAATTTCTCGAGAATTCCCGTCGGGAAATTCCCGAAACCCAACTCTACATATGACAGAAATGCTTCAGTTGAATAACATTTTTTTCGACTAGTGAGTATTTTACCTGTGGGTCTATTCTATACTTATCGAACACTAAATTGATAAATAGTATCAAACTTAGGGTAGGTTTGTATCAAAATATTAGCACTTATTGTAACAATTACACGAAGCCGGTTTTTATTGTTGCAATAAGTGCGATATTTTAACAGCAGCAAGATAGGTTCTGTTAAAATATAGCACTTATTGCAACAATAAAAACCGGCTTCGTGTAATTGTTACAATAAGTGCTAATATTTTGATACAAACCTACCCTAAGTTTGATAATACTTTTCACTTTATCACTTTAGCGGTCGATAAGCATAGAATAGACCCACTGGAGGTAAGTTAACGCGTGTGATTTATTTGATGTTTGAGGTCAATTTGTAGACAGTAATGATCTAATTAAATTCAATTAAATTAGACGATTATTTGATATCTATTTATATCAAATATTTGATGATAATATTAAGTGCACACTATTTATTTACTTACGTTTGAATATCCACTCTCTCAGACATATTTATATAATATTATGTTCCGGTTATAAGTGAAAATGGAAATGTATTCTTTGTACCACTACCTAACTTAAAACGTTTATACAACTTATTTAACAACCATAAAAAACTGTACCTTGAAGTGGGCGTCTCCAAACCCAACCAACTGCCATTATTTACATCCGGATTTGTGAATTTATCGTTATTATAATAAATGTCGAAAGGAAATAGATATTTTTTCGATACCTGTAATAAATCATGCAATTAAATATAGTTATCGGACAGGTAGGTACGGCAATGCGAACTAAACAATAATAACTCATTATTTTTCAATAAGCTTTACCTAAATTACTGGTAATTAAAATAAAAACAAATCAATTCACAATTATTCATGTAACAACACATAACACAAATATAGACCTCTCCAAACGAAAGTACCCAGCACCATAGCTGGTCTAGATGGAGATACTCAACCTGCGGCCCTTTAAGCTTTTATCTGCGGCCCGAAACACATTTATTATCAGGAATTTCGAATACATGTCTTGAGATTAGTTTCGACTTTGACGCACAGATAGTGACACCCGAAGAGGATTGTCATTATGGTCCACATCAGATCTGGTATAAGAGTGTTGCTATTGCACACGATTAATTAAAAAAAACACGCATAATTTTTTAAATCTCAAAAATGTTTTGTAAAAAAGGGGGGGTTTCATGATTTTTTTCGTCATACCAGTAGTGATGCGGCCCGCGTTACTTTACAAATATATGTATTTGGCCCGAAGAAAAAAAAGGTTGAGTATCATATTATTGCTCTAGGCCCTACATTTGGTGTGAAGCATCAGCAGTTTTTTTACGCCTGGGAATGTCTCATTAGCAGTTACTCAAGATTAAAGTATAATGGACTTAAGTCTGCTTTGACTGAGTTTACATGACTTTAAGTTAAGAGTACCCATAGGATAAAGAAGCATGGGCAACAGACAACTCGGTTCTAATGCAGAGTACTACAAAGCCCTACGTTTGATGTGAAGCATCATCAGTTTTTTTCGCCAGTTAGAAGCAATATCTGGGGAAATAGTAGGATCTGGAGTTAGGTGGGAAAAGCGACCATAATGACCTAACCACTCAGCAATTATTCAAAATTTACATTGACTCATATATTTTTTTAATTTTAAATACTCATTTTGTAAATTAAATATGATGATAACTGGAAAAGTTCAGTAACTAGTAAAATTATAACTACGGTAGTGATAGTTGACCCCAGATAATAGATTACAGAAGAATAAGAAGCGATCTTGTATGATCTTAGTAATTTAAATTAAATAATTACAAGATAAAAATAACTTTTATATACAACGTTTTTAAATTTTCTGTTGAATCATATAAACTTGACTTAACTAGCATAAACGATCAAAAAAAAATTTGTACTTGATAGAAATAATACTGAAATGTCATTTTGACATTTCATATTGATTTCCATAGTAACGCACGTATATATTAATAATTTAGTTGCTATGACCCAGACCCCTAGCAACCAATAATAGTGGATTGGATTACGGATTTCTTCCGAAATAACTTTTCATGCAAAACGGAATTAACTGAAAATGAATTCAATTCTACTTAAAGATGGCTAAAAGTATTAAAAGAATCCATTGGCATCGTGTTCTGATGTATTCTAAAAGTATTAAATATCTAGCTAGTCGGGAAGTTAGTTAAAAATCGATTGCAAGATTTGTACTGGATAAACAACCACTGGACAAATAAGAATACGAGCTAATAAAAACGTTGTAAAATAGTTATTATGAGGTTAACGTATTAAACTCACATACTAATATAACACATATAACTATAAAATCGTCACTGAAGATAAAATTTTACACAATTCATAACGTACTAGTTTGCAGGTAAGGTCTACGTTGCTACGTAGATTGCCGTAGCAGTGCCGTAGCAAGGCTACGCCGTACTATGCATTTTATATGAAATATTGGTAATGCTGTTTTGGACTAAGAATGTATTCTTTTTTGGCATTTATAACCTTAAATCAGGTCTCAAAAACGTGAAACAAAAGGCTCAAGCATTTTTTTTATTACTTATAGAGCAGGTACACTATAAGTTTCTTTATATAGGTACAATGACAATTTGAGATTACCTCACTGACTCCTGACCACTACACCGTTAAATTTTTGACTGAACATCGTGACTTTGATGGCAAGGACTATGAGTTTATACTTGTAACCCGACTAACATGTCCATTAGGCGGAGAATAATAGAATGAACACCTCAGGGAATGCACTGAAAAGTGTATCGAAAAGGACTAACTGCTCAAATCGGTCCAACCAGTTGTTGTGCAAAGGCTAATTTTGTTACTTAAAAAAATGCTACGTCCCCATGGGCAAATTTAAACTAAAACCACACTTGAATGCGTGGCGACTTCAGTCTTTGGCATTTGCTCCTGCAACATCCCCAGGTGTAAACAACTGCTGATGTTTCATAGTCAAACATAGGGCCTTGTGATACGCTTGATTAAGACTGAGTGTGGTGCGGGGTGATTTGGTTTGAACTGTTTAAAGGGAACTAGTATGTAGTTTCATTAAAATGATTACGTTCCGAATTAATATGTTATCGCTAGGAGATACTCCGACATTAAAATGTTGCCAATATTTTCTTTGAGTTTGACCTTTCAATATAATAGAAAAACTCGTTACTCGTTGCTAGAGTTGGGCATTTCCCGAGAAAATCTCAATCTCGAGATTCGGGATTTCCCGAAATGATGAAATTTTGATTTCCAGAAAATAGTTCTCGAGTATTCTTTAGATATCGGGAAATTTTAAAAAAAAACCTGTAAAAATCCAAAAATCAGTGTAAAAACAGTCAAATTCCAAAAAATATGATTTTTTTTATTTATGTAAGAAGATAAACAAAATAGAAGTAGGAAAACCAAAAATGAAATTCAAAACATTACTTATTAAAATATAATTTTAAAAAAAAACACAGACTGTCAATCGCGTACGCTTTTGAGACACAAAATTCCCTGATGTTGCAAAAATTGCGCTCATTTTGAGTCGACGTGGCTTAATTGTGTTAAATTCCCCGATCAGTCTCTGAACGTTTTGTGTTTCTGTCCACTTTTTCCATATAGAAAATCGTTTTTTCAATTAATATTTGATAATAAAGAAATCCCGAATCCCGAGAAAAGATTCTCGAGATCCGGAAATTCCCGAAATGTTAAAAATTTCAATTCTCGAAATTCGGGATGAAAAATCTCGAAAATTTCTCGAGAATTCCCATCGGGAAATCCCCGAAACCCAACTCTACTCGTTGCTGGACATTATACGTAGTCATTTTAACCTCCAATGGATGCTCTATAGTCTATTTCTATAACCTAAAAAAAATATATTGAAGATGAACAAGTTATAACTTTTTCACACCCTTCAGTTTTTCAATGGCCATTCTGTACAACCTCCAGTTTGTGAAAGCCCGTATTATAATTCCCTTAAAAACGAACACGGCGAAGTGACGTAAGACGTGTGTGTATTAGTCCGAAAAATGCTAGTTTTAAAATACATATTCTTTTAATTATTGTGATCGATAGCTCAAATTTATTAAATCTGGTTATACGATGGCACAACATCGCAACAATAATAATCGCAGAGGCCCGCGTTCGAGTCCCGGGCGTCGCCATTATTATTATTTTAGATAATAACATGTTTGGTGCGAACTCAATTTCCTCTGCTTCCTGCGGTCGAGTGGCCATACGCTACCAACGAGCTAACTGGCGCACACTCCCTCAAAAATTTGGCCATTAATATAGCTGATTTTTATAAAGCTGAGAGATTTATCATAAATACAGAATTAAACTCTAATTTTATTAAATTATTTATTTTAACTTTACACTGATTATACCTACACAAAGTTTTAAAATATTGGATTCTTTATTAATATTTTTTTACCATGTTCGGTCCTAAGAAGATCATCGCATCTATTCTATAGAGATGATGTAGGAGTCGTCGATGTGAGGGTCGATGGTGTTGTAAATGAAAGACGATCGTGGTTATTCGTGATGATTGAGGAGTGAGAGTTTATTATGGTTACATAAGTACAATGGTACAATCGGTACAATATTATAAATAAACTGACAGTACATAGACTGACATAGTAACGGTCAAGGAACTTAGATTCGAGTGACATTTTCGATGAATTATTACTCGCTATTTATACAATCAAAATAATATCTAAACATTATAATTTAGTAAATAATTATATTGATCGAGTCAGCGGCTAAATGGCATTTGCGTCAATGGACATACGAGTAGCTAGGAATTTATTATTACGGTCATATAATTTGATACTACGGAAATGCAAAGGTATTAAAGAATTTGTAATTGCGATAAAATCAGGGCTCGAAATGGACCGGAACGCACCGGAGCGCCATTCCGGTTCACACAATCCCCAAAATTATCGCTAAATCTCGTGTAAATATTAATTTGACCGTCTGAGCGAGATATGTCATATTATAAAAAAATCTAACTCAATCGTTTTTTTAAATACATATATGTATAGAATTAGATAAGTAACAGTTCATATTTTCGTAAAATTATCAAGCGCTCCGGTTCGTAAAATTTTCCATTTAGAGCGCTGGATAAAATATTTAATATCGTCGATCAATCTGCTGACACAGATAATGAGTTGTTTATCGCCATACATATACACAAGACTGCATTCGACCGCTACGGCAGCTATCTAAGGTAGGTTTGTACCTATCAAAATATAAGCACGTATTGTAACTTACAACTAACTTATTGTAATTGTTACAATAAGTGCTAATACTTTCATACAAACCTACCCTAGATAGCTGCCATAGTGGCCGAAAGCAGTATTGTGTATAGAATAGATGCGCATAATGTCCCAATCAAGCCAAATCACTATGACTGAGATAAGCAAGTTAAAATATTTTTGGGAATTCATTACTCTACCTTAGAATTATTATGAGCCTTACGATTTTAATTTATACGAGTATAATAATATTACTTATTTGGCGTCTTGTTATTTATTCAGGGGCATGCCAAGCGGAGATTTTAGGGGTGCGAAACACTCATGCGGCAGGATTCAGGAACATCCATAATTTTAATATAATATATAATGTTACGTTCTCAAATCTTGTGACTTATTTGTTGCATAAAAGAAAAAGTTTATTAAAAAAAGATATGTTATTTAATTACATAAAATGAATTTTATAATGAAAAAAGTCAATTGCGACGCAATTTTCTGCCATACCATTAAATATTTTTTTTATAAATTGCGCTTTTGTGTTTTATTCGATACATATTATGTCGATGTAGAACAACATGCAGAATGTTATAAGAAGTATTATTAATTAATAGATAAAATGTGACGTCATAATTTTTGTTATACACTTTGATGAAAATAAAATAATTGTTTCAATATTTATTTGATATCTTCTGTCACATGTTCACTAAAAAGAATTTTTATTTTAAGAATTTGGGCTGGCGGAACAACCTAAAAACGCATATATGAGGCGTCTAATTCCAAAAAGCGATAAGTCCACATTTGGTCAAAATCGAGAAAAAAATACGCACGTATTCTTTGTATAATTTTACACAATATGTATTGATCTATAAATTCCAAAACGCGACATAACCCTACGAAAAAAAATATTTGAAGTCTCGATTTATTACAAAAAGCGCCAAGTCCGTGTTTCATATTATTTAAAGCTTGATTTATTTCGCGCGTGTTTAAGTCAACTAATAAGGGAAGGTTCAATATTGAAAAGGGCGTCTCCCACACTGTAGCATCTGGTAAACTCATGACAGTGCCACGGAAATATGTGCCTTATGCGGAGTAAATTAAAAAGTGAGATACAAATAGCGCTACGTCCAATTTTATTTTGCCTATATTTATTACATTTAAGAGTTTATCGGCTAAAACAAATTGCCATTTGGCTATAATTTCGACATAAAATATAACGGAAAAAATAACCTCATGTTAAAACAAATAATTAAAGCTTGGAACATAAAAACGTTGTTTCCCGAAAATATTGAATTGTGGACTTGTCGCTTTTTGTAATTCGACGCCTCATATAATGTTTATGAAATAGCTACAATATTAATCATAAACGACACAAAATATACTACAAAATTTTTGAATACCAAAATAATAATATTAAACATTAAGTTTTCCCGACACTCGCCTATTCGTACTTGTCTGAAGAATTTTAGTTCCTGAATAGCTTCTTTCTGATACTTAAAGGCCCACATGCTCAGCGTAGGTCAAAATGGAGCTTTATGGTATTTTCAGAGCATAACCCTGGAGCTTAAACATTGTAGATAATCTATGTAATAATGGTAACGCGCGTGTTTGAACAAGTACCTGACCAAAAAAATTTGTTTTTTTAAAACGGTTAACATAATCTTACTCCCTACTTCATTTATCGTTTGTCAATTTATGGCTACGGCCGTATGTTGTAGCTTAGCCACTGGGAAATACAAATAGAAATGGCGTATTTCAAAAAAATACTACCTTATTCTTAGATCAATACTTATTATAAAGCAAACATTATTCGTAAGATGTTTATCACATTTGAATGGTCAAAGACATAGGTTATAATCAGTATCTTCAGAATCTTCTTGAAATTTGTTAATAGTGCCCATTTTTGAATAATAAAATGCCTAATTCTTGTCAAATTTGGGATCAAAAAGATTATAAAATATAATTTTTTATCGTAAATATGTCACTATATAATGTTAACATTAATTTTACTAATCGTTTTGTAAATTCGTTTAAAAATTAATAAATCTAAAAAAATTTGACATCACTGCAGATGGATTTATTGAAATATGACTATATTCTAAAACATTAGATCGAGAGGTTTACAAAAATACTATTTTATGTAATAAAAATACTTTATGCAGTCATCAAATGTTTATTATAAATATAAAGGATAATAAGGCTTCAAAATTATATAAATAGATTATCTACAACGTTTAAAGAATGTCCAGGGTTATGGTCTGAAAATACCATAAAAGCTCCATTTTGACCTACGTTGAGCATGTGGGCCGTTAATGTGTTGGTAAAATTCATCATATGAGTATTATTATGTTGAATCGAACAAGTAATTCCGATTTTATCAACTCAATAGAACATTTGCTTCTTGCATCTGTTCATTTTAAATTATTTATCTGAGAGTATCTGTTGAATAATCGTAAATTTAGCTGTTCCGCGCTGGACAATCTATTTATGATTAAAAAACGGGACGTTCTGCTAAAATCGGGACCTCTGCGAACGCTGGTACATGCTGTTTGTGTATTTGAACGCAGGGTAGGTCTGCATATATATAAATATTGGTGCCTCCTGATCTATTCCTAATCTAAAGGCTTCCTTTGTGGTCTTTTCGCGTTATGCCCAACATTCCCACCTTTCCATGCCACGTAATTTTTGGATATCTCTTACATTAGTGGTCCATATGTAACATGCATACTTGAGCACTGGTAACATACATTAGTTCAACACTGTGCACTTAAGACTCAATGTGAAGTCACAATGTATGACGAGATTGCTTGCAGAACTAAACTGGCTTTTGAACAGTATGTGTCGATATAAAAAACAATATTGATTTATTTTAATACCCAAGCCGGGAATTATATTATCTGTTCTATAATAAACATAATAGGTACCGCACAGTTGCGGTTTTTATTCGAGTCACCTTAATTATAATATGTATTATAATAATACTTGTGTTCCCCAAATTATACACTAGCCACGCGCTAAGCTTTTACCGCGTAGTGTCATCGGCGAACCACCCTGTAATTTATTTTTGGTTCTTTTTTAGGACTTCCTGAGTTTTATGGGGATTCCCTAATAATATTAGAAAAGCATACCTGTCATATAAGTAAATATGATTTAGAAACTGTTTTCACATCACCACGTGCCTAGATATTTATGTTTGAAAAAGGATTAAAATATTATGTAACGGCTTTGTACCTATAACATATTATAAGTACTAATACTAATACCCACGATGTCCGACCGACTAAGTATCGGTTTATAGTGTCGTAGGTTCCAGATTCGAATCCTGGGTCTGGCAAATACACATATTGTTTTTCAAAGTGTTTGGAGTCAGAGTATGAATCAAGTAGGTTGAGCAGGTGGCTAATATTCATAAATCTGTTAAAACAAACCCTCTGTGGAGAATCATATCAAATCAAATTTTTCAAATTTCTTTATTTTTAACATAGGTACGGCGTTTTTGGATACTTAAAAAAATAGAAATACCTAGTAAGTATTAAAACTGTGTGAAGAAAAAAGAAATACATGCAGTGTAAAAAAGGGTATAAAAAGTAAATTAGTACAAAAATTATAAAAATTATAAAGCATGAAAGTACACCTAATGAGGACCTTCTTAGGATCGGAAATGGTGAAAAATACCGATAAACACCAAATTAACCGTACCCATTATAAGTACTTTATAATTAATGCCCAAATTCTACATCAGTAACCTAAAATATCATAACCACATAACCTGATCAAAAATACTTATAAAATAAAACAGTTATTTATGCCGACGCCTCACAAATACACAACCCACAGAATAGAATATAATATATAGAATTCCGATAGGCTATATACCAATACAGTAAATATTGACGCAGGGTTTTCAATGTATGAGTGTCCTACGAAAATGAACCACGCATTATAGACGTGCAATAGTGTGTGTAATACACAAATATTGAATGAGCGTCAATGCATAAACTGAGAGCAGTTGTCAGTATTTAAATTTAGTTAGTATTTAAAGTTTAAATTTATCCCGTCTTTTTCCTTACTCGAGATCGGTTGTCTGCTTCTCCTTACCCGTTAGGTATTTCAGTTCCCATTAATTCTGTGTTCCTTGGTATGCACCTAACAATTTTGTGTACAATTTGAGACTAAAAATGAAAAGGGATGGTACTTTGCCTAGGGAGACCACTGAACAGCTATAAGTGTTTGTCCCTGACACAACCGCCAGAAAGTAGGTACTTACTGTGGCACACTCGTATGGACCCCATTTGGGGATGTTTCTGTGTATCTGGAGAGGCCTGAATCGGTATCAAACCCAACAAATAGTAAAGCGCTGATTACGAAAATAAATAATAATAACAGAGCCGAGTCGGCAATGCCATAGATTATGACCGTTGAAATATTGCAACGTCGCTTATTTTCGACAACGACTCTCATTGAAAGCAAAATACAAGATGGCGGGTAATATGTTGCAACAGCCAAACAGTAAACACGCAAATTTCGTCCTCCGTAAAATAAATTATTAAAAATATAACTACTATATAATATTAACTTAAATATACCTTGCCGTTTCCAAAACAATTCCGGTGTGTTGTTTGTTCACCTCCACATCCTGAATCTAGACGAAAAACCAGACAACAAAATAAAAGTGACAGCTTGTGTTTTCACTTACCAAAATGGAGGGAAATGACACTACTTATGCTTCACATTACTTGCACCTAGAAAATAAAATAATATACGCAACCTTACCTGATAATAGGCCAGGAAAAATTTCAAAATCTTAACTGTAAAAAATCATGTAAAAACTAGACAAGAAGGGATTATTAAATATTATTTGTCAGTTGCAAACACACCCCGAACGGAAGGAGGTGGCGATTTAAAAATCGACACGGCCAGAGCGGCAGTTTCCGTCGAGTTTAGTTTGTTGCAAAGTTTTAGGGCTTGCGCAGACAGAGCGCGGTCAGGCGGTCTGCGTTCCGCGTTCGGAGTTCGGCGTTCTTTGTACTGTATGGACTTCATACTGTATGGGTACACAGCCGGCGGTCAGACCGCGCCGGTCAATTGGAACGCTAGAGTTCTAGAGTTCTATGCCCGGAATTACAAAGAACGCCGTACCTCCCGTCCAGTCCCGTCATAGGAATTTGAGCAGTCACACAACATAGAGCGAAACCACACGGGGGAGTGAGTACGCAACAGCGGTGCTTTCTCACTTCCACTCGCAGTCGGAATATAGCGGTCTCGCATTATGCAGCGCTTGTGTCAGTACAATGTTTGTAAACAAATGGAACGCTTATTGTTGACCGCCACCTGTCTGCTGTCCCTGAACGCTAGCGGTCAACGGTCGGTTGAACGCAGAGCTCCGACCGCTCTCTGTCTGCGCAAGCCCTAAGATAATCCTATTTAGTAAGCAGTGACGTCCCATGAGCTTAGGCGGCAGGTCATGCGTTGCATGGGGGCGACACATTATAAACGGCAGAAAATAAAGGAACGAATACAAATATTACAACATTTGAGAGCAGTGGTAGTTTTCCACGAAGCAGACGATGCGGTCGCTTAATTAGAAAGGAGATTTTTTGATTAAATACCAGCAACCTTGTGTATTGCATCTTATCTATCAGGCCCTGATTAGTCCAATGTGACATTTCTTTTACCACGGGAAAACCTCGACTACAAATCGCAGTCCTCAGTTCCCAATGAATACGACAAAATATTCATCAGAATCACCACCGCCTTGCGCTACAAAGAATTTTCCAGGGTTTTTGCAAGGCGGTTTCATAGGCTCTGGCCGAATTCAAATTAGCAATACCCAATGCGGATAGAAGAATAGTTTTCAATAAGGCATATTCTCTCAGTCGGCACAATTTTCGTTTGACTAGCATTAAGTAGAGTAGTTTGCGTGCCAAAGTCCTTAAGAAACCTCGATAGTAAATGCGAGGTATCCATAAAGGCATCTAGGAAGAAAGAAAAAAAAATCAGGCCCTGATTATGTATACCTACCAGTGGCGAAGGCTGAAGGTAGGCTGTTAAGATCTGCCATAAATATTGCACACTAAACTTTGTCAGTCATACGTATTTGTTTTCATTGAAATGAGACAACAATTTACACATGGTGTTGATTAGTCTTTAAACTTCTATTAAACCATAATATTTTTGGCATACTTTGGGCAATACGACAAAATTGTCCACACCTTTTCATTCATATTATTTATCGTTGGATTAAGAATGCATAGGTACCTATCACACATATTGTAGGATTAGTTTTTTTTATATTTCATTAAGCCCTACCTAAACCAAACTATAATAGATTAAAAATATTATTCTATCTATAAAATATCCAAAGCTATGTATGGTTAAGATCCGCCAAAAATATTGCACACTAAACTTTGTCAGCCATACGTAGCTGTTTTCATTGAAATGAGACTATAATTTACACACTGCTTTCGTCCGCTAAAACCGCTAACTAGGGTATGTTTGTATCAAATTATTAACACGTATTGTAACAATTATAATTAGCCGGTATTAATTGTTGCAATAAATGATATATTTTAACGGCATGCCCCCTGCCTATGCTAAAATTTAGAGCATGAGCGATAGAGAGAGAGCGAGAGAGAGACAGTTTCGACTGATAAACTGGTTACAATACAATTACAATTATAATATTTCAATATAAAATGTATGTAACAAATACTAACACATTATCACGTTAGCACGTTAGCGGACGATAGTCGCCTTTTGTATAGAATAGACCCGATGGTGTTGATAGGTTTTTAAAATTCAATTAAACCCTGCGACAACCAAGCCATAATAGATAATTATCTATAAAATATCTAAAATTATGCAATAAATTCATACATAAATATGGATATTTTAAAGATAGAATAATTTTTCTATTTATTTTTTCTATTATAGTTTGGTTTAGGCAGGGCTTAATGAATTTCAAAAAATGAGCCAACAATATTGTGTAATATGTACCTATGCTTAATCCAACGAAAACAATTAAGTATAAATGAAAAATGTGCACAATTTTGCCGTATCGCCCAAAGTATATCAAAACTATTATGGTTTGGTTAGGCAGGGTTTAATTAATTTTTAAAAACTAACCAATACCATCTGTAAAGTGTAGCCTTAATTCAATAAAAACAAATACGTATGACTAACAAAGTTTAATGTGCACTATTTATAGCGGATCTTATCAGCCTACCTTCACCTTTCGCTACCGGTACCTACCTATTATGTTTGGGAAGACTTTCATCATACAATGACCATTACTGATAATGATGGAAATAATTCAACCACCCATATCGCAAATCATCAGACCGTACAATTTCCAATTTCCAACCGAGTTTCGCAGATTATCGAGCTCATTGCATATGCATGAAGTTTATATTGCAAACCACCACCACTTTGTCTGATCGACTTCCGATTTCCGCCGGCTCGCGACCCTGTTTCACAAAGTGGGTATTGTTATGTTGGTTGTTACACGCTCTCTTACATTATGAGAGATACTTAAGTGTTTATATTCGTAATATCAATTTGGTTAATACGTTAATAATATATTAACTAAATTTACAAATAATTGAATAAAATAATTTATAATAATAATTGACATAACTTGTAAGGGACGTTCACACTAAGGCAGTGATTCCCAACGGGTCTCAGCGAGAATTGGTAAAATTCAATTCAATTTATTTTTTTAACATATTGTGGACATTACAAATTATAAATTTAAGACGTTCATAACATGACATGAAACATTATTATAAAGAAGAGAAAAAAAAACAATAAAAGCGATAAAAATGAAAATATAAAAAGAGAACACACAGAAGCAGTGAAAATACAATTATACATCTATAGAAGTTCAAAGAAGTACACCGAGTTTACTAAGGAGACCCTATTTTAGGAATTTATAAAATAGCGTCAACCGATACTTACCCTCACGCAAGTGGAATATATCAACACCCGAAGCAATTTGGTTGAACATAGTTATCGCCCTCCCAATTGGCATTACCAGTGGCAATGAAGAACTGATGCTCTCTATTTCTAAGATAGTTATCAGGGACACACAGGTCAATACTGCCCAGAGTGGCAGAGTTCTCAAAGCTCACTCAACGGTTAGTTAGGTCGGTACATCTTAAAAAAAAATATAAATGTGCTATAAGTAATGCTTAAGCCGTATCAAGGTTAATTAAGATTAAATTAAGGTTTAATTAATTCCTTAACCCTTTATTTGATTTTGTGCACTGTGCATTGCTGTAGTTTTTTTTCGGATTGTTTTTTTATATTAATGGTAATTTATCCTTACTGAAATTGGTAAAAAAATCTTGTTAGTTCCACCACTTTTAACTGTCATTTCAAAAGCAAAATGTCAGCTCACCGCAGGTCTTCTGTTCTTACCAAGGTATTTATTTATTTATTTTGTATTTAAAATGCATATTGTTTCAACCGTTGGTTTCGATTTGCTAAATAATGTTTGCCTAGTGATTGTAAAATAATTTAACATATGAGTTGCCTAGAGTCATAACTCACATATTCCAAAAAACGAGTTTTGAGATAATCGCAAAAAAACAACAGAACACTGTTTTTTGTAATCAGAAGAAAGGTATTGAACTCCCTTGAATATCAATAAGTGAGTCGATTTTTTACATGTTTTTTTTTTTAAATAGGTAGGTATATATTATAATACTCCTAAGGCCGCAGATACAGCACACTATAAGAAATAGAGCTCCCTGATTGGTTAGAAAGGCCTTGGTGACAGAACTCACATTATTCATTGAAAAATGTGAGTTATGACACGAACCGTCAACTTTGTCAACGATTTTTACATGGTTTAAAATGACTTTTGATACCCAACTATTTTTCTTTATATATATTAATGCCGTTAAAATCACTTGGTATATTTAACTCAAAAATGACAAAATTGCAAAATGTGAGTTATGACTCTAGGCGACTCATATATTTATGTGGATTTTGGGTTTATACACATCGTTCAAGTTGATTGTTCATCACAGTGAACATTGCCAAATCCTTATAAAATTACCTCATACACGATATTATGTTCACTGTGGTGAAAATTGCCAAATCGGGTATATCGTGATGTGAAGTTTATTTTTGTTTACTTTTTGTTTAATAGTATAATATGAGACGGGCCGCGAAAATATTAGCCCTTGTACCAAAACCACTTACATAATCAGAAACATGACAGAAAAGACAAATTTTTACTCCGTCCAAAAAAATGGAAAATTTGAATAAAAAGAAGAACTAAAATACAGGCCTACAAGTCTTATAAAGTATAACAATTTTGGGTAATTCATATGATATCTAAGTATATCATTATGAGGCGATGTAAATTTTGCCTAAAAATACTTCAGATCACATTTTGTTTTGTGACAGGAATACAACCAAGAAATAGTTTTTACACTTTCATTCAAAATAAAATATGATACTTTCGCATATTTGTAATTTTTAGTAATAAATATAGATAACTCCTAATTCTTTAAGATTTTTCATTCATATATAATTTGATCTCTTACATTTGGCATTTTTCACCGTAGTGTACATTTGCATTAAATGCTATATTCCGTAAGTTTGGCAATGTTCACTGTGATAAATATTGTTTTTCTCGAAATCTGAAAATAGCAGATTTTTTTTCTATTTTTCCTGGATTTATTTTCGACCCATTAACCTAATAAAACAGTCACAACATTAAAGGGTACTGTTCGGTTATGAGGAATACAGCGGAAAACACATTTTGAACATACCCGATATACTGGATTATTTGTTAGTTTGGGTTAGCTTAGGTTAGGTTAGGTTGGGTTTGGTTAGGTTAACCTAACAAATAATCCAGTTTATCGGCTATTTTCAAAATGTGTTTGCCGCTGTATTCCTGATAACCGAACAGTACCTTTAAGTAATTTAATATACTAAAACCGATAGCCAACATTATAACACAAACCGATAAGCATTTAATGTAACAACTACTAGTTGAAATCGGCGTAGTCCAATAAGATGCCCATAACCTAATTGGAAATGCATACCGGCACGAATCTTACAGGATATAGGTTCAAGTCCCGTCGGGTGTCGTATTTTTTTCTACAAAATGATTTTTTCTAGTTTGTATATGCATGAGATGTTTTGTATGCATGAGTATATTTGAGACATTAGTGCATATTTTATTAATAAATGCATATTTTAGGGCTTTTGCAAGTAGATGCACTTGCATTTTTAATGGCATCCCCGAGAATTTCATTAATTTATCAGAAAAATTGAAGTCAACTCGGGCACCTTTATTTAAATTTTGTGCAATCATCTCTGTGGACGTTGAGAGATCATTTTCCGCATATAAACAAAATATTGACAGATATGCGGAAATATTAATGCCAGAAAATATTGAAAAAAAATATTGTAACTTATTTTTTCGGAAAAAAAAATCAGAAAATAGTATTTAGGAATAGTTAAGTGCGTCGTTTTTGTTTTTTTAAGTTGTGTTTAGTTTCCATAGATTACATTTACATTTTGCATTTCTTGTTTAATTATTTGTACCTACTTGTAAACAAATTATTTTGAAAATTGTAATTGATTAACTTTATATTGATTATTTGTGTTTTTTTTGGTATTGTATTATATTGCTTAAGATTATTTATTTGTTATTGGGAATTGATAATATTGGGTGAAGTGGGTATTTGCAATATTTTTCCATAAATTTTTAACTGGATATCTCTCTGGTTTTAGTGCATATTTCAATGATTTTAAGTATGTGCATGCATTATAATCATGTTTTTGTTGCATATAAATCAGCTCCCTACTAATTAGATACTGAAATGAAAGGCGTTGTGGGATTATAACCCTTAAACCAAAGATGATAATAATATATTCATAACTAATCGAGAATATTACACAATTAACTATTCGTTCGTCATAATTTTATGCTCTAATTCCGTCGTATCGTATTCCTCGTCGCTTATTATGCCGTTCAAAATATTAACATGCATTATTATCATTATATTAGTAAATTGTCTAAAATAGGCGAGGCGTCGGCTCAGTCCCGGATGTCCCGGAACGATTAGTACCGGTTTGGCATTAAAAAATACCGACGCGCAACGTGTAATTTCATTTTACACTGTGCCCCTGCATTAATTTCTTACGATTATTTTCGACATAAACGGACGGATTTTTTTTTGCTTATTTTAAAAGCTTGGTAAGTCAATGCTTAATTTTACTTTCTCATG
This sequence comes from Rhyacophila brunnea, assembly GCF_057557595.1. NCBI lineage: Eukaryota > Metazoa > Arthropoda > Insecta > Trichoptera > Rhyacophilidae > Rhyacophila > Rhyacophila brunnea. The sequence continues at coordinate 10,442,474 of NW_028232893.1, read as the reverse complement.
ATTTTGGAGCATGATCACTTCAGTGGTTATTTTTCAAAACTGGACATGTCCACTATCCACTCCTCAGAGATAAATGAACTTTTCAAATAAAAACAGAGAGCGAAAACACGCACGCGACAAAAACCAAATAAGACTCAATACAGTCCCACCATTAGCTGAAAATGACATGTCTCATTTCGAATGTCAACATCGTTGGACTTGTCCCTATTTGAATGTCAACCTAATTTTTGAAACCTCTTTTCAATATGAAATTGGTGTTTTGTGGCTATTTTTGTAAGTCAACAAAGTGTGTATGAGGTTATAGAATGATATTCCGATAATAACTCATTTTCGGCATATATGGGACAGTTTTGAAAGTTAACCCTGTTCTAAGCCGCATCGCACATCAAAACTCGTCTCGTTTGCAACGTGTCAAATACGTCGATGTGAGGGTATCGTTATTCACAAAACACACATAACCAAATGGAGCTCCGCACATTGGTGAAATGCGACTTTTTATTTTGAAAAAACATCTAGTGCTGCTAGCAACAAATCATATGCGTCTCGGTCTGCGAGTCGAAGCCGCCAGAACGCGTACGCATAATTACGAATTGGTCATTAATATACCGGCTCGCTGGTCATTCTGACTGTCGCTAGATGCGTTGGTGCGTTTAGATGTGAGAGCCGGCTAAATGCAGCCATCGTCTACGCTACTTAAACTTTCTACCCTTTACGGTCCTTTGCTTTTCTTAGGGGACAATGAAGGTTGACCTTAGTGGCAGTTTAAGGTGCGTAGAGGTAAGTGACGTTCGGCAGAGTTAAAATGCCGTCGCCATTAATTTTTAGTTTATCTGCAAATTCATTATGTACAATATAGCATGTAGCCGAACTAGACCCAATGTTGCTATTATTGAAAATCAGTAGACGGTTTCTCTGAGTTGTCATATGGTACCATCACTCGCTAACGTAAAGTAACATTATCAGAATGAAAACGCTAATTAGGTAGGCTTATATATAAAAAATCATTAAATAGATAAAATTTATTTTTATTTTTAAAAACAATCTATATTGTGATTAAATCTATATGTGATTAAATGCCATAGAAATTATTATTTTAAGCTATCGTATTATTAATTATTTTGGACAAAGAAAGCTGCAGTCATACACAATAATATGATGCGCAAAGGTTTTAGGCTTGACGTTCGGAGCTGATAATGTTGCATACAATGCGATAGACAGACTGAGGTCACGTGACGTAAATTTCATTTAAAAAACATCACCATTCCTCGACGAATAATCAGACAAATGGCTGTGGCATATTTTTTTTAAACCTTTGACAGATTATTCAGTAATCTGTATATATTTAAAAATGCATTCCTATATATACGACAGATGTTGGCAAATTAAAATATTTTTATAGAATATATTATAATCAAGTGATTATAATATAAATACGTCAACATACAATTTATTTTATTGATACTGTCAACCGAAGGTACTTGATGGAATTTGAATTTAAATTCTAATGGATTTAAGTTTTGTACTATTCTATTCGAGTCGTTTTTGCGACCCGGGTTTTACCTTTCGGCATCTTCAGGCACTGTGTACACTCACCAAAAGGCAAATACACACTTACAACGAATACTATTAACTTCAACTTATATAACAAATCAATACAATAAAGTATGTACCTAATTGTATTGATTTGTTATATAAGTTAGAGTTAAAAGTATTCGTAAATATTGATAAATAATCGCCTAGTATGGAGTCTTCGCCACTGCTATTAACTTGTCTTGCCTTTTTTCAAATCCTGGCGTCTCGAAAGACTGTTAAATACCCAGTTATGTCCCGTGGGGGTAGGCAGATTGAGCGTCGCTTACTCGAAGGGCGGCAAATCGAGATTTGGTATACTTATAGAAATAGCTAAAAATATTTTGTTTACATGTTGTACCTACATACAATAATAGCTTCTGTAAAAATAGTGTGGAAATAACAAATCTGTGTATTGCTAAATGGTACAAACCAAATGTGTCAGAAATATCAACCAAGTACGACATCAGACTTTGATGATTTGGGTGATTGTCTAACTTAATTATATTTATTCGTTTTTTATATCTAAATTAAAGTTTGTATGCTTTATTTGGTGTATATTTTGTTAGTAATGTATCAATACAACACATTTCTTAGATGCTGGAGTCATGAAAGGGTGATAAAAATACTGTATAAAAAATGGGTCGGCTTTTTGGCGCTGCCTAGGGGCGGCATTTTGCCTAGGGACGTCACTGTAATTACCATTCATGGATGGGAAGATGCAAGAAAACTTGTGATACTTAGGGATTCTTGAAGTATACACGTGGTGTACATTCATATTATGCTTTGCTATAAGAATAGGCATGGATTAAGTTTTCAAAATGAAATCAAGATTTCTTATATCGTCTACTTCTATTATTTTTATATTACGTTATTTTTAGAGACACTTTGTTCTCAAATACAGAATTTAATTTGTATATTATTTATAAAATACATATGTACGTAAATGATGTGCAAAGAGCGGTCCAAGCCCGCCGTAAAACCCTCTACATTATGCTGTTTACGCCGAAAATAATGATATTTCTGTAACATATAATTTTCCAGTGTGGCAGCACTTTGATGTGTTCCGAAAAAATCAAGACTTGTAATTTTTTTGTAATGGTTTGCAACTACTGAAAACAATTCGGTGGCCCAAATTACAGCAAACATTGATGCGCGGTGTTAAATTATTTATCAGAGAGTAATATCAGCCGAACCATTATTGAAATTGTTTTGTATTGCTGGCACAATAATTGTTTAATTGTAGCAGTTGGAATCTATTTCTTTCCCTTTCCAATAGGTCTTCTATTCACACGTTCAATACCTCCGACTTTATAAAGCGACACATTACCGCTCGGCTATCGTAGGCACTTTGTTGGCTGTCTGTATTTTTTTTTTCTAGATGCCTTTATGGATACCTTGCATTTACTATCGAGGTAAGGACTTTGGCACGCAAAATACTCTACTTGATGCTAGTCAAATGAAAATTGTGCCGGCTGAGAAATATGCCTCATTGAAAACTATTCTTCTACCCGCATTCAATTCGGCCAGGGCCTATGAAACCGCTTTGCAAAAACCCTGGAAAAATCTTTGTGGCGCAAGGCGGTGGTGATTCTGATGAATATATTTTTGTCGTATTCATTGTGAACTGGAATTTATAGTCGAGTTTTTCCCGTAGTAAAAATGTCGCATAGGACTGATATTCTGAGCATATACTTATCCTATCATATGACTGTAGTCACTGGATCTGAAAGGCATGAATTATCATTACATGTCACCATTTATTATTTTGATTCTTTTTATTACATCAATACAGATATTAAAAAGTGCATCTTTTCCGGCCTCGTTTGCCATGGTCCCCGAAAGGTCTCGAATGTCCACATCTGCCATCTGTAATAAAAGTTCAGGTTGTGCCGTTCCTTGCTAAAAACTTGACAATCTAGGAGTAAATGTAGGACGTCCTTTTCGCTTCCGTCGCCGCATGTACACTTTCCATCAGATATTATTTTAAACCGGTGCAGGTATGCTCGCATGACTTCGTGACCTGTAAGGATCTGAGTCACCCTGACTGTGCACCCTGACGTCTCGTGCTGCTAAAATTGAAGGTAAAAACTTTCGGGTTAACTCCTCTGTCGAATAGTTGAAGTATCGGGCTGTCTGTATTAGCTTTCTGATTTCTGAAAAAAATCACTACGAGGGGGGTCCTGTAGCGTTTTGGTTCAAATCGTGGCAAGCCTCCGGAGGGATCACATGCACACTACCAATCTTACAAAATTGTTCCGCGTTGCAACGCACACGTCATGTCCAAAATAACATCTTTATATATTTATCTTTATATAATCCTAATAAACTACACAGTATTTCACTGATAGCTGTACCAAAACCAATCAACATAGCTAAAAATATTGGTACCTACTTGAATCTTTGGTAAAGCATATTGCTTGGAATCTGATGGATGTAGATTCAAAACTCGCCCTGTACCAATATTTTTTTATTGGGCATGTTTGTCGACGCCCACGAGGGCCGAGCGGCTTACGCGTCGGCTGATAATGTCCTAGGGCTCCGCATTCCCGAGTTCCTAGGTCTGGAAAATACGGATATTGTTTTTCAATTCGTGTTTGGAGTCAGAGTATGGACCTAATAAGTTGAGGAAGTGGCTAACATCCATTTATCGTAAAAACAAAAAGATCTATTAATACAAACCTACACTCTGTGGAGGCCCATATGATTTTATTTGGATCGGACATGGTCCAAAGAAAAGATGAAAGTATTTGAGACGTTCCCACAGGATCTATTGTGGCCCCCCTACCTATCGCTAAGGTTAAGGACAGTGTGATTTTCTACAGTAATGTTCCCCAAGTGGTTTCCACGAAACCCCAGGGTTAAGGTTATACCGTGTATTTTTAGCGATTTTTAAATAAATCCATTTGATTTATTGAGTTGTCAGCACTAAGCATATTATAAAGCTTTGATTGAGACCTTCTTTTGTGGTACCCAAGTAACATGGAACCCTTCGCTATATTGAATAAAAAAAGTCAGGAAACACACTTAAAATAATTATAAAATAATATTCTACGCGTGAAATATCATTTAATTATATCAATCAATTACATTGCAGTCACATATTTTTTAATGTTAATAATAATTGTTATGGAAATATATTAGAGTAAATTTGTGGTGTACCTATGTTTTTCTCATTTAACTGGTCGACATGTCACGCCGGGTCCCCCCTAAGTCCGGGTCCCCAGGATAGAGCCCTGTCAGCCCCCCCCCCTTGTGGGGGCCATGATATTGAGACTTAGGTATATTAAATTAGCAAGTCAAAGTAACCTGTAGATAACCATTTAGTATCGAGCATACACTACAGAAAGATACCTGGTATATTTAAAAATATCTTGCTTGTGGCAATCATTATACCATCAGAATTGTTATCATGTAATTTTAATTTTATCGTCGAATTTTTTTCTTTGAAGACATAATAAAATTTGAACTAATTTCGTTGTTTTTATAATCTTAGAATCTACTGATTTTATTCACTGCACATAGGCACTGTGTCCCGTTGGACAGGAGTAATAAAACACATCCCGCGTCGCGTGACAACGTATTATTACGCGGACTGCTACCGTCCGGGATTGGACCGCGGGCCATCTGCAGGGGCGGTCAAATGCAGGCTGGGAATTTCAAGGAGGGGCATTTTGATATAGAACTCATGGTATCATATTATCTTTGTAATGTTCGAGTAATAAAAGGGGACATATTATCTTGTTAGATGAAATTTTACATCCTTGCTTTTCCCTCCACCACCCGCCACGTCTCCACACCCGTTATGCAGGCGTATACCATGGCGTAAAGAACGATAGGCGCTGTTCAAATTTGTGCCGAAAGTGTCTCAGGAGCAACTTCCCAAGACCTTGTTCGGCGTTCACTAGAGTGTGCGTGATCCCTACTTCCATATAATGTATTACGGTCAATTCTCGATGAGAAAAGACCTTCTCGCTCGCCGTATAATGCCGCAAACTTTTTAAAAGCTGAGAAATTTTCCCTCGTAGATAGTAAGACGCAATGGCCGACCAGTCCAACTCCAACTGAGGGTCGAACCGACTTGAGAAGCTCTTCCCTTTCAACCGACATGTGAGGACACTCCCAGAGGATGTGATCGGCATCCTGCAATTCGCCACATAAGCAAGTCGGAGATTCTATTAGGCCAAGCTGACAGAGCTTGGAGGCAAAACCACCGTGTCCGGTTAAGAACTGAGAAGTCCAATGGTCTGGAGTCAATCTGGTTATCTCCATGCGCCACTTTATATTAGGAAAAAACAAATGCGTTTGTCTGCCCTTGGAAGAAGTGGTCCATCGCCCCTGCCACGCACGCAGCGCCGTGTCATACGCCAGGTTGCGTACAATAACTTTTTATAATAAAATTTTACATACTCGTACTATAAAGAAATTTAAAGAAAAATCCGTAGCTACATAAAGCGGTTACATGTAAATTGTACGTATTACATTTCACTGTAGCACAGTTCTCCGTGAGTTTTCTTATCGGAAAGAGATGACCGTATTCTATACGGTCATCTCTATTATGGAGATATACGCTATAACAGCACAGAGTTAAAAAAAAAATTAGGCGTTATTCGTGGAGCATTTCAGACAATAATTTTCCAATTTTACCTAACCTAACCTAAGAACCGTGTTTATATATTTCCGATACAGCATTTTACGGTGAAGTGTGATACGGCGAACTGCATACGTACAAATTTCCGGACACGACATACCTATAGCCAACTGTAGCTTTGCATAACTATTCTGTTGAAAGGAAAATGACGATAAGTCTAAATGATCGAAAAAATAGTTAATATTCCAAATGAAACAAAATTCACAACTGAGAAAAGAATAAGTCGAATCCAACGTCTTTGAATTACTAAATTTCACACAGAAACACACAGTTCCCATACAAAAATGGTCGGGAAATCAATTTTCTTTTGGCTTTTTATAACAATAGAGATTTTAGACTTAACGCCTTCTTCATTCGCACACAATATAATAACGGCTTCTACGAATCATCATAAAAATCGAGTGGAACAGTTTTGTTCTCTTGCTTCTTTTAATTTAACATTGCACGTTTGTAATGTGTGTTTCATTTTCGTAGAACACTCACACATTCAAAACCCTTCTTCAGAATGTGGTGTATTGGAGCATTATAAATCTATCCGAATTATATTATAATATAAAGGCGTTCTTAACTTTTTTCGACCAAATACGTAGATGGCTAGGTCATGTGCACCGTATGAATGACAATGAACTGGGAAAGAGAGTGATGTCCAGCAATCCAATAGGGCGTAGAAGAAGAGGCAGGCCAAAGATTCGCTGGTTGGATGGAACTGCCAGTGACTGCCGTATTCTGGGGGTACCGAATTGGAAAGCGGCCACACTGGATAGGGACAGGTGGAGGGAGCACTTGGAGGAGGCCAGGACCCACGCCGGGTTGTCGCGCCCCTGATGGTGATGATGACGTAGATAAGCAGTTTTCTAGTTAAGCAGACGATATTTATTACTTGTACGTATTACATTTCGCCGTAGCACAGTTCACGTGAGGTGTCGTACCGTATAGAATTAATATCCCCACAATTAGGTACTGTCTAACATTAAATTTAATGTACCCAGAGTCAATATTCGTCCTCACATTTTCTCACTTATTTTTCATCCATACATATAAACCAGTCGGTAATTTAGTGAGAGAGAATGACTTAATGAGTGACAACCCATTAAACCCGGGAAATACAGAGTTCCGGACACTTTTTTATAGTCCTTGCATTGACAAACCACGCACGCCACTGTCCAGCACCTGAGCATCAATCGATTTGCATAATTTCTTGATCGTCCTTGCCACAGAATGGGGGAGCCGCGGCATAAACTGTCCCCGGGGCAGGTTTTTATTTATAAAAAAATCTCGCTTCTTACTTGATCAAGAAAAATCACCGAATCATGTAAATCGGATATAATGATTCCGATGATGGTGATCGGGCCGATCAAAACGCGCTTTATTTGCTACTGCATGTTTTGTTTTCATAAGCGTGGGTAGACTGGGGCAAGTGTGGGTACTTGATTTTTTTTTTAAATCGGTAGCACCAAATTAATAATCTAATATAATACAATAATAATTGTGATTTATTACATTTGTTAGTTGATCGGATGGGCTGGTCCATAATTAAAAAGCTATCTTATATACATATTATATAAATAAATAATATATAATATTTTTAAAATATTTATGAAAGCATAATATTTAAAGCAAATATAATATATGAAATTATAATACCTATATAGATACTATTGTGTCTTTAGGACAACAGCCTCAATCTAGGATAGAAGACACCTATCTGCATTTGGTATGTATTTTTTCCTTATATGCGGTATAAATGATAACAACCGATTACAGAACAGATTAATAAATGGAATCCAGATAGGCTATACCCCAAATACACTATAAAGGCCGATTTGGATTAGTCGATTAGTCGAGTGGCGAGTAATTTAGTAAAATCATTTAGTCGAGTGAATCCATTTTGTTCTACTTTTTCGGTCGAATACATTGATATACTACTGGATGAATCATATGCTTCTTAAAATGACGCCCGATTTTCAGCGACTCCGCCAGTGTTAAAACATACTGTTTTAATATCAGCGGACTTAACTCGATATAAGCTCACTTAATATTTGTCTCGTAAATGACCTGGCAATAATTATGAGTAAGCCCGATCTAGCTTGCATCTTACTCTAACTAATAGTCAGCGCATGACGACTTGCTCTGTCCGCTCAGACATGAATTTTTGGTAGCTTGCAAGCTTTGGGTTGCAGACACCCTTAGGGTCACTATTCCAAGAATGCAAATTTAGTTTTACAGCCAGGGCAATACGGGTGAAATTCGGAAATCCATGTTAACGTTTTTAACGCATTATACATACAAGGAAATATAATAAGACGATATTCGTAATATCTTCTTTTTTCTTTTGTGGTACATTTTTAAAATGACGCTTGTATGGAAACTCCTCATCTAGTAGTATATCAATGGTCGAGTAGCAACCCTCACTACCTCTCACTAAATACTAAATAAGCCACGAAACAAGTCTGAACACGTTATATTTAGTCAAGCTCATTAGTTGTCGTAGAATTTATTCATACAATTCTTCTAATATAGCCATTATGAATGAAGTTATTAACTTAATTATATTTTGAACATACATAATTTGAAAACACTTCTGAGAAACACATAAAAAGTGTTTTCAAATATGTACGTATATTAAATAAAAAGAATATTATATTCTTAAATCTTGGGAATTATTTGTTGAATAAAGAAATGATCTAATTAATTATTTTTGCTTTGTTACGCTGTGCTCTGTTAATTTTGACTCGTTACTCACTAATGTACTGTGTTCGGACACTTTTCTGTTACTAAATCATTTAGTGGTAACTAAATTACTCGACTAATCGGAACCGGCCTTAAGTGCGATTATTATGCAACATAAGTGAATCTTTTTGTTTTGCATTCGCACGTTTTTTAGATACTCAATTATTGTTGTGCGGCCGATTTCATCATAATGGTGTAAGTACAACTAAACAGTCAGCGAAAAACATTATTTCTAATTTCAAATATCAGTGTGACTCATGCAAACGTACGTAAAAAAGTTTCCCTTCGAAAAATGTATGTGAATCACAGGACAGATTAAAAATTGAATTCAGATAGGCTATAAACTACATTTTGAAGCTGGGTTTTGAATGTGTGAGTGTCCTACGAAAATGAAACACACATTAACGACGTGCAATAGTGTGTACTGCAACCTTCAAATAGACCAATATTTAATGAGCGTCAGTTTTACATACATATTTACTATTACAACATTTTTTCTCGGTTTACGTGTAGAAAATAAATTAACTCTTCTAAGTAAATCTAGCTTTTTGCCACACAACAGATTAATAAATAGAATTCCGATAGGCTATACCTACTCCAATACACTACATTTTGAAGCAGGGTTTTGAATGTGTGAGTGTCCTACAAAAATGAAACACACATTATAGACGTGCACTAGTATGTGTTGCAACCCTTAAATACACAAATATTGGATGAGCGTCAGTGCATAAGCCGAGAGCATTTGTTAGAACGAAGGATAATTGCTTAGAATGACGTATTCTTGACAAGTGTTGAAGTTTATCCCATATTCTTCCACACTCGAGGTTGGTTGCCTGTTACTCCACACCCGTTAGGTATTTCAGTTCCCATTATTTTCCTGATTGTGACCATAACGAAATTAGATTTGATATAAATAAGAAAGATTTCAAGTTATACTTACCTGCACACTGTTATTTTTTTAAATGAATATTTTTTAAATAAAATATAAAATATTAATAACTGTCCCTTTTGATGAATTAACCTTTATAAAGTTGTTTTTTAAATCGTAAGTTTGATACCTATACTTATATATTTTTTTTATATTTTCATATTATAAACACTTAAAAATATAAATGATCAATAAATTGTATTAAATTTCAAGTTTCCTATTCTTCCTGCAAGATTACCCCTAGAGGCCAGAGCATTCACCTTAAACAGATTCATAAATAAAAAGAACTTTTTATATACAACGTTTTCAAATTTTCTGTTGAATCATATAAACTTGACTTGACTAGCTTAAACGATCAAAAAAATTTGTACTTAATAGAAATACTGAATAATGAAATGTCATTTCATATTGATTTCCATAGTAACGCACGTATATATTATTTAATAATTGAAGTTGCTAGGACCCCCTAGCAACAAATAATGGTATCAAAATAATTTTTCATACAAAACAAAATTAACTGAAAATGAATTGAATTCTACTTTAAGATGGCTAAAATTATTTAAAAATATGCATTGGCATCGTGTTCTTATTCTAAAAGTTTCAAATGTCTAGCTAGTCGGGAAGTTAGTTAAAAATCGATTGCAAGATTTGTACCGGACAAACAACCACCGGACATATAAGAATACGACCTAAGAAAAACGTTGTAAAATACAAAAATACCTGTTTAACAGAGACCAATAAAATACACTTAGGTACTGATTCATTTTATAATGAAATTAATAAGGACATACGGAAATTATTATGCATTATACAATATGCTATAAATAAAATCGACATCGAATTAATCGAAAAATTCAAATTAGGAATAATGATTTGAAATAAGAATGAAAAATTAGAACAGCGTGAAACAAAATTATATTTGAAACTCGAATTCAATTTTTTAAATATTTTTTAATGACTTTTATAACATGTAAGCTGGGAGCACTTTTTTGTGAATAGGTATACTAATAGTGAATATAAGTATCAAACGCTATTTTAATATGTACAATATAATATGTAAGTGATACTATTAAACTCTACAACGCCCGAAGCTTCGATATATACCGTCAGCTTCCGAATATATCTCGTCGATAGCTATCTATAATAATAATATATATGATATCGAAACGAAGACATGATGTATTAGTGTATTATAATATACGCTGTAGCGTATAATATATGTAGGCATAATGTATGTTGTAGGATTGCGTGTATGATATTTTTTATATCATGTGAGGCGTCCGGCACCTATTTTGATTGGATAATCCAGGTGTTATCAAGCTCAGTGTGTGTGAGTGTATTCTATTACCGGCCAAGTTATCTTCTTTTTACAACGTTTTTCTTATTTGTCCGGTGGTTCTTTGTCCGGTACAAATCTTTCAATCGATTTTTAACTAACTTCCCGACTAGCTAGATATTTGAAACTTTTTGAATATATCAGATCACGATGCCAATGCATTTTTTAAATACTTTTAGACATATTTAAGTAGAATTGAATTCATTTTCAGTTAATTCTGTTTTGTATGAAAAGTTATTTCGACACCATTATTGGTTGCTAGGTGTTCTGGGGTCCTAGCAACTAAATTATTAATATATACGTGCGTTACTATGGAAATCAATATGACATGTCAAGTACATTTTTTTTGATCGTTTAAGTTAGTCAAGTCAAGTTTATATGGTTCAACAGAATTTAAAAACGTTGTATATAAAAAGTTCTTTTTATCTTGTAATTATTCGTATATAGTTTTTCATAAATAACTTGATTATTATGCGAAGTTAGATATATGTTTAAAGGTTACATGAAAATTGTACGTACAACATTTCACAGTAGCACAGTTTGCCGTGAGCTTTATTATCCGAAAGAGATGACCGTATAGGTACCTACTATATGGTATCCAACCTTATTAGAATCAATATGGACATTAATTCAATTTTCATAGCTGATTTTGGCAAAATTCATGAATTCAAGAGTGAAAACCTAACCTAAACTAACAAATAATCCAGTATATCGGCGTATAAAGTGTAAACCGATAAGAACCGTGTTTTATTTAGACATGAATTTCATGTCAGTATTATACGACCCAAAGAGGTTAGACAGTCTTTAATATACGGTCATATATTTTCGGTACAGCATTTCACGTTGAAGTGTGATACGGCGAACTGCATATGTACAAGTTTGCGGACACGATGTTTAAATAATTATATAATACGTAGGCTTGTCTTAAGCCCCCCTCCCTGAGCGCCCCACACTTATAGCTGTAATCTGTTGATAATTTTAAACCTTTGACTTTCTTATGAATTTTTGTTTGTTATTATTATCCGCTGATGAGTTACTGGGTTATATCATTACTTATTTAGCTGTTAAAAATTGCTACTAATTTCTTACCACCCCAACTCTAGAATGACACCCCATATACGACTGATTACAAAGACGTTCTTTTTCTCTGCCATTCTTTGCCAAAACCTTTTTCATCGTATTTTTGGGTAATAGCTGTACAAGTGTGTTGATAGATAGGTGTACACAAAAACTGATAGTCAATTATAACGCAATTTGATAAGCATTTCATATATGACCTACTAGTTTAAATTGTCGCAGTTAGACAGGAGACTCGTAGCATAATTGGTTAATGCACAGTTGGATCGATACCAGTGGTTATACAGGTTAAGATCCTGTCGAGCATCGTATTTTTAAAATAATAAATATGATTTTTTCTAGTGGGTAGGTATATATCTGAGGTGTTTACAAGTTATGTATGTTCACTTATTTTTACAACGTTTTTATTAGGTCGTATTCTTATTTGTCCGGTGGTTCTTTATCCAGTACAAATCTTGCAATCGATTTTTAACTAACCTCTCTACTGGCTAGACATTTAAAACATTTAGAATATATCAGAACACGATGCCAATGCATTCTTTTAATACTTTTAGCCATCTTTAAGCAGAATTGAATTCATTTTCAGCTAATTCTGCTTTGTATGAAAAGTTATTTCGGAAGAAATTCGTAATCCAATCCACTATTATTGGTTGCTAAGTGAGTGGTCCTAGCAACTAAATTATTAATATATACGTGCGTTACTATGGAAATCAAAATGACATTTCAGTAGATATTCTATACTTGTTTGTTTGTTTTTTATTTAAGTACTTCATATCAAGTACAAGTTTAAGCATATTGAGCATAATAATTCAACAGAAAATTTAAAAACGTTGTACATAAAAAGTTCCTTTTATCTCGTAATTATTATATCATATCATGAACGCTTTGAAGTCATAATCTTTCATGTCCATTACATTATGTAAAATAAATCAATTTGAATTTGAATTTCTAAGATAAAAAGATTAACTGTATACATTCTCATTTCCTCAAAGGATTTTTACACATTCAAGCATAATTTTCCTCAAGTTATTATTAAGTGGCCCAAAATCTCTGGATGATTTAACCCCTCTGACGTCATCACACAGAATATTCTAAGACTTGGCCCGGGGCCGGATTAAAAACGATCTAAGATTATTCGGGGCATAATGGTCTCGAGATAAATTGATTGATTTTTAGAAACGGTAGTCCAGTAGTTGGGAATTTATTATTTTTATTATCGAGAGTCATGGCATAGTAATATTTTATTTATGGTGGGTCATGATGTGTCTAATGAATGTTTCTTTAGTGCTGCAATCCTGAATAAATTGTTAATTATTATTCTGATGTATTGTGATATGTATCTTTGGTACTTCACATTCGCACCCGCGGCGTAAAAATATATTTTATCATTGCACTCAGACTGATTCGTTCTGAATTATTGGTCTCTGTTCTATTCGCAGCGTCTGAACTCCACGCCTAACGTATTTGTTAGAGTAAGGCGCGCACACTTTTTCTGTTTCTGATCCGGACCTCCCCAGAAACGCAAAAAAAATACAAAAAATCGAATATTTTACCTCGTTTACACCGCGGCCATAACAAAAAAAGTCACGTTTAAACACGTATTATCGTGCAAATTGCAAGTACCTATCAAGTATATGCATGTACCAAAAAAGTTCAGAAGCGTCTGAATTTACACGCGACAATTATTAGACTGTTTAATTTAATTTAATTATCTGCACCTGCGCAGTAGAACGATAGTAGTGAACCTGCCGGTAAAACAACGAATTACACTCTCATTTTGAGGTTAACCTATTTTCACGACCTGTAAATTTTTTTTTTCCGACCATGTCCGATCCTGATAGGATCATATGGGCTTCCACAGAGTGGAGGTTTGTATTGACAGATTTTGTTTTTTTTACGAGAAATGGATGTCAGCCACTTGCTCAACCTATTAGGTCCATACCCTGACACACACAAATTGAAAAACAATATGTGTACTTGCCAGACCCAGGATTCGAACCTGAGACCCACGGCTTTATAGTCCAACGCTTATGCCGCGCGGCCACCGTGGGCGTAGTCAAATAGTCACCTGTCAAATAGTACCATAAAATGTCAAAATCGCGTCTCGTTTACTCTTGAAGAATGAGATTGGCGAGATAGTCAGCAATTTTACGTGTAAACATTTACTATCACGATAGTTTTAAATACACAATATTGGTGCAAGTCAATCCATGCACGTGTACAGGCGCTATTACTTCTTCATCTTTTTAGTCAGGACCTCGTCACTGATAATCCTGACCGGGATGATTTGTTGTCAAACAGTCCTCTCAACGCAAGGCGCTATGGCCTGTGGAAGATCCGTGGCACTTATAAATTCATATATATAACATATAACTAATATAATTACTATGCGGGGTATCTAAAAGACAAGACAGCGCAAACGACAGCAACGGACACTAGCGATTCTAGTAATTATGACTTTAAAGCAGGGAACTCAGAAATAATGGGAATTGAAATACCTAACGGGTGTGGAGTAATCAATGACATTATTAATGGACAACACACTCAATACAGTAGCTAGCAAGTAAATTCGCGCATAGCGACATTCGCACATGTATAGGTAGACGTCACGCAATTTTCATTATGCGATATCACGCAGCGGGAATTTAAAGCAATATCACCTTTTTTGTAATATAGCGTTAGAACAGTGTTTCTAGTGTCAATGTTCATTTGAGCGAACCCGTTCGAACCGAGCCATTCGGCAGACCCGACAAAAAGCATCGGGAATGTATATCAATATGGCGTTAGAACAAATTATGCCATTCGGCAGACCAGACGAAAAAGTGAGTGTATTTTTTTTCCCAGATGCTTCCATATTAATGTCATTGCGTTGCACTCATAAATAATTGAGTCAGTGTGTGTTTGCCTTTTGGTGAGTGTATACAGTGCCTGAAGATGCCGAAAGGCGAAACCCGGGTCGCAAAAAACGACTCAAATGAAATAGTATAAAACTTAAATCCACTAGTATTTTTTTCATTCAACTACAATGTGTTGATAGAATTTGTTAGTTTTTTAAATTCGATTATACCCTGCCTAATCCAAGCCATAGTAGATAATAGTAAATAAATATTCGTATATCTATAAAATATGTAAAAATATGCCATTAAATCATATGTAATTTTAGATAAGTATTTAATGTAAGTATAGAAGAATATATTTGTTAACGATTATGGTTTTGTTTAGATAGGGCTTAATGAACTTTAAAAAAACACCTTGTGTAATATGTATTCTTAATTCAACGAAAACAAATAAGTATGACTGACAAAGTTTAGTGTGCACTGTCTATGCCGAATCTTTACAGCCTATCTCCACCCTTCGCTACTACCTGCAGACCAGGTGTTTATAGATAGAGTCAAACTTCGGAGTGTACGGGTAGTTCGTCCCACCTAAGAAAATTTCTCAACCCCGCCTTCTCCCCCCACCTTAAAAATTAAGAAAAAAAATTATGGATATTGTATATTTACTACTTGTAAGAGTTCATATTAATATCATATTATTAATATATCATATTAATAAGAATACAAACGTGACCACTGGTAGTAAACATTAAGGCTATACTTCAGCTGGGGCACGGTCTAAAACGATCGTGACTACGCGACGCGAAGATTGTGCAAATGACGCCTGCAGAACAAAACATAATTTGTCTTATGTTTATTGTTATATTACTAATAATAATAATATATTAATTAACATGTTTTCTTTTTCAAGTGAATGGGTAACGTTTTTTAGTCATCTTTACACGATTTAAGAATTAATTCCCCCGTCGCCATCACAAAATAAACTGACGTGTTCACAGCTTAACTTTCGCTCTCCGATTGCCAGCCAGTCCGAAATTTCGTCGCACCTATAGTTGAAAATTATTTGCCGTTTCACTGAAGTACCGTCTTAATTAAACGCTTTACGCCTTATGTATAATATGAGGTTACTTTTGAAGACACTACATATTCAGCGCATCTATTCTATACACAAGCTATCGGGGACTATCGAGGGTAGTTTATAATATGTATGTATTGCTGTATTATAATTGCTACTATAATTTAGCCGTCTAAACTGTCAAAACTGTCTATTTCGTTAATACACCCAAGAGAGGTGCTGTGAACACATAGTAATTTTTGACAGCTCAGACGGTTAACTTATTGTAACAATATTAACCGCCTCAATACATAAATATTATTATTTACTCTCGATAGCCGCCGAGAACAGCCTTGTGTATAGAATAGATGCGCAGAACCAAATGAGCTATAGGTATGTCAATTTGGTTCTGTAATCAATGTCGTCATTATATGACAATACGGGGAATATAATATTATTATTGGTCGTTTATTTATTTATGTTTTGGTATTAATCCCGCTCGGAAATTGGTTTAGCATTTTCGATTAGGGTTGGCACAAGGGGGCGTTTTCGATTTCCAGGGCTCGCAGCGGGACGTCATCGCCCCGGGTTTTTGACGACAGATGGGGCGCGGAACGACCCGGAATTAGCAACCGCTTTTCCATCGTTAAGCGCGGTATACACAGCTATAGGTAATAATATATCGGTTTATATTTTTTAAAAGCACACAATAGGTAGGTACATATATAATATACACATAAAAACATAATATTATTCCAGCTTCGCAAAAACGTCGAATAATTATGAAAATATGTAATCAGTATTTAACATTTTGTTGGTTCTATAATATGAATCACGTTAGTTATTTCAGGATAAAAGTATAAAGCGCTGTGCACTGCGCAATGATATTAATATGGACGAAGCATCTGGAAAAAAAATGACACTCACTTTATGTCGGGTCTGCCGAATGGCATAATCTATTCTAACGCCATTACAATAAAGGTGATATTGCTATAAATTCCCGAAGCTTTTTGTTTGGTCTGCCGAATGGTTCGGTTTGAACGAGTTTGCTCAAATGAACATTGACACTTGAAACACTGTTCTAACGCAATTACAATAAATGTGATATTCCTTTAAATTCCCGATGAATGATATCGCATAACGGAAATTGCGTGACGTCTACCTATGCATGTGCGAATGTCGCTATACGCGAATTTACTTGCTAGCTACTGTATTGAGCGCATTGTCTATTAATAATGTCATTGGCACCGCGCCATAAGATTTTCAGGTTCGATCTCGGTGAGTTCACAGTATATTTGTGTAATTTTCTCAGAGCCTGAGTGTTTGTGATTGTTTCACTTCTATTACTAAATGCGCTACTTTTCATTACACTGCCATCATTGGGCGTATTAATGGGCCCGTTGTAGTATTATACCGAATATATATACTTATATAAAATTACGCAATATGGCCTGCATATAGTTTTTCTCCGCCAATGGTTTTGGCTAATTTTGTGTTTTTGTACAAATTGCAGTTTATAGTAACGTCTATCAACATAACATAGAACTAAAAATCTCATACGACGTATCATATTATTACACTGTATTATATATTATATTATAATGATTAGTCGATATCAAATCTTTCAACCAAGCAGTTCACAAATAATCTCTTAGTTATATAATCGTTCCTCGTATACTGTGTTTATCCGTAAATAAATCCATACTATCGTGTTACTGCCGTATTCATACACTTTTGAACCGCATTCAACGCAGTAAGCGGTTTATCGGCCAAATAAGAAAACTATAAAAAAAATGCATACGTCACGAAGATGCGTACAGGAATGCGCACCAAACTTAACATGGCGGCGATCTGCGCGAGCTGTCAATGTCACTTTAAAATGAGTTCATCACAACAAGCGTTTAGTAGGAAACTTGAAACGTGCTGTTGTGCTTTAATCGGATTCATGATGATGCTAAATGATGGTAAATGCTTGTAAAAATGTATACAGATCGTGGATCGATGGAGATGTATGTAATATTGTCAATGAGTCCGCGAAGCTGTATTGCCATATTATGGAAATATTTACTGGGTATACTTTATCATTTTGTGCATTAAGAAGTATAAAATACATATGATTTTATAACAAATAAATTATTTAAAGTTCATGATAATTATTAATTTATAATTATTAAATTTATATGATACCGTTTGCACATTTTACACCTATTTACAATTTCAAAATTTTTAATTAATTATCGGTAAATTTAAATTTAAAAGTTGGTAACATTAGCCATGGCATGACGCGTATTACGTCAGCGACGTGACGTCACTATTCGACAGATTCAAATTAGGTTTATGCATGCAAATTTGCAGTAAATAGCTTGAATGCAGTTTGCTGTTATATGCATACGCCAGTTAATGTATAAATAAATAACAATACCATTGCTTTTTCGTAGAAGGTGATACTATCATCTAATATTAAAATAGATATGAAAAAAAAGTTCTGTGTTTATCAATCAATTATGTATCCATATCAGAAAACTAAGCTTAGTAGTTGGACATCATACCAAATTAAAATAATGAACAACTATACATGGTGACCCCGACGGAAAGTGATTAACAATTACAGATTTCGTCGAAAATATTTATTTTATTGCAAAGACTTTGCTCTTGTTTATAAACGTGTGGCTAAGGTTATGGTTGAACATTCTCCATGCCTCCAAACAACTAAAATGGCGTGGTCTACACTAATAAAATAATAATGTACATTCTAGTTTATATTAGCGATAACACGGACAGTAAAGTTGCCACATCATAACTTTGCACTTCGGCTCTAGGATGAAAGTGATGTAATATATTCTAAAAATATATTTTTTACATATAGTATCATTTATTTATTTATTACTACATATATTAATACAAGTGAATAAAATTTCATCGAATTTTATGCGAGGTAATCAGGCAAAGAGGCGTATCAGTGTAGTCAAAAGTGCAAAAAAGTTCTTGAGATAGTACGACGAACCAACCGTCTGTGATCAAGAAAGTGCATTCACGCACAACAATGCCAACCGATTTAAATCAATCTGGGAGTTGCACGCGGAAACATACATTAAAGTTCCCACCACCACCCGTCATATATGCACAGCCGTGGATATGCAAGGCCGCTTTCCATGACGCTTTAACGTGTCTGAAAGAAATTATTTTAAGTGCTCATTCCGTCCCGAGATGGAGAGGCACGAGACTGATGCTACAACCATGCACCGTAGTGCTTAAAAAAAAGTTAAGAAAGATTTTTTTTTGTTTTTTGGACTGGCTCTGCTGTCCGCTGACGTTAAGCGCCTTGTGTACCCGCATAATGAGTATCACGAATTGAAATGGATGAGTCTATAGAGGAGTCGGGACTATCCCGCTCCCCATACGACGCTGCAAATTTCTCGAATGCCACAAAGTTGGCCTCGGTTGCTATCAGATCTCCATATCCAATTGGGCCCGTGTGAGGACGGACCCTGGCAAACAGCTCCGCTCGTTCGAGTTCCATAAGCGGGCAATCCCAGAGGATGTGTTCAACATCTTGGTGGTCATGCCCGCAGGTACAACCCGGCTCATCTACTATCAAGCCAAACTCGTGGAGTCTGGCGGCGAAGTTTTCATGGCCGGTGAGGAACTGGCTAATCCAGTGCGAAGGTTGGAGCCTTCTAGTTTGGTGCCTGCAGAATACGTCTGGAAAACACAGTAGGTGTGCCGCCCCTTGGGGGAGGCGGCCCACCTCGCCTGCCATGCTGCAAATGCGGTCTTGTACACAATGTCGCTTACAGTCTTCCTGTAAGGAATGTCCTCGGATCTCTGCGGTGGTGTCAGATGGACACCGGCGAGTGTTGTGCTGATCCCCCTCAAGAGGAGGGTGATCGATATCGTATTATAGTATTATGAATACATACTGATTCTACTCATTCTATTAAATATATTATTGTACCTATATGGAGTAGTGTGCGCCGAGCTTAACCGTGCCAGTAACAATGGCTTTGTACAGTGTGTCATGTCCTGTCGCTTTATGTCCTTCACAAATGCATCTACATCTCAATTAGACGCCCATCGAATATTGCTACAACATATGAGCATTGTTATTATTTTTATAATAAGCCGATGAATGTTGCTATTATAATAACAAATAGCGTAAAAATGGTTTCTTTCTGCCGCCTCTTAATAATGTCGCGTGGCTTAGTTTACATAAATGACATTAGTGCAGTATTCCCAGTTTTAATTAATTCTCAAGTGATAAACATATGTACTATTTTAGAGTAAAGTTCGATAGTTTTGACAGAAAAAGAATTATATTCGAAGCGGTACTAAACGAGAAAAAGCTATGCAATTGACGTTATGTAAGAATGATCAAATTTAACCTATGTAATTCGTGCGTACCTACTACAATAATGCTGCAATTATATTATGATCACATCACGTACTGTCACATGCTAGTGATATTTTAAATGATCACTATCTCTATAAATTCAATGATAGAGAGTGCCAACTCTAATGTATTAGTACATATTTTAAAGTACTATTCATTATTCATGCTAATTTCAATAATCTTAACAGTTTCTACATGTGTGTACGTTAAAATTACTTGCAATATTACGTATATAGATAATATTTTAAACAGAACCCAACCTGCAGACTATAGATAATAGACAACATTCTTATAGAAAATAGGTACATTGTGCCAATCGCTAAAAATAAAAAACACGCAATTTTGACATGAGTCGAAAATATGCAGGCATGTAGAAAATGATAAAAAACGTTCGTTGAGTCATGCAGGTGTCGATGCAGTGCGGAACAACGTAAGGTGACCTCATTATTGTTTTAGTGATTTCGGCAGATTTTGCTGACAATGTTCGTTTGGAGGTTCAAAATGTGCCACGTGATGGGAGCATCAGCCCGATAACATTTTAAATAACAAGAAAAACGACATTACAACATTTTTCCCGTAGCGGCAGCTTACTGTGACAGCACATAATGTGATCATGATATATTTGAATATTTTTGCCCAATTGCCCCACGTAGGTCAAAATGGTGATTTTTATGGTATTTTCAGAGCATAATCCTGGACATTCCTTAAACGTTGTAGATAATCTATTTATATAATTTTAGAGCCTTATTATCTTTTATATTTATTTTAAACATTAAATTTGATGACTGCATAAAGTATTTTTATTATATAAAATAGTATTCTTTTAAACCTCTCGATTTAATGTTTTAGAATATAGTCATATTTCAGTACATCCATGTGCAATGGTGTTAAGATTTTTTAGATTTATTAATTTTAAACGCATTTATAAAACCATCAGTAAAATTAATCTGTTTTGTGTGTAACAGATACCTATATAATAATCGCGTAAGAGTTTTTAAAAAGTAAAATTATTATATTGGTAGGTACCTAGTACCTAACTGTTTGAACAATAATCTTGTCTTGCTTAGCATTTTTTGCACCTTTCATTCAAGCTACCAAATACCAAAATAGGCCCAGTAGTTGTAGCATAATTTTTAATATAATACGGAATTATATAGAAGGTAGGTATGTATATAAACAATGATGTAAGTAAGTACATGTAAAATTATGTTTTCCGTTTAAACTTGTTAGTTATAAGTATGTATATTACCGCGAAAAAACCACCCTCTCTTTCCCCATCAATATTATCATGAATATCCCAAAATAAGCGACTTCATCCCCTTAAATTAAGTGAGATTAACCCCTGAGTGTGTTTGATAGACAGACAAACGCCGCGCACGCGTGCATGTCCACATCAACCCTTACTTAAACAGTGTTTCTCATCTCAGAGTACAGGGGCGCCACATAAAGACGAACACTGCATGTTGGACGTAGATTTCACCTACACATCAATGTGTTTTACTCAATCTACATTACGTCACTGTTCTGGCAGAAGACACTAATTCGAAAAAAATACATATTGAGTTAGGTATACCAAAATGTTATTATTATTTCAAACTTTACCGTCTGGAAACCTTCTTAATAAATAAACAGTCTTTATTTTAAAGTCATCCCTTTTACGATTACTTAATAAACTCACATGATAGACCATTTAAAACATGTAAAAAAAAAAAAAAAACTTTAAAGTCAAATTACTCAAAACTAGTATTCTCCAGTTAGTGTGTTCTGCCAGAACAGAGATGATTAGATAGAAACGCGTATAATTATAATACGCGGAAATCTTCAGACTGGGCTTAACACATAGAATTCAGAATAATTTTAATTATCAATTATTCGGTTTATTTTCAATTTTCTTCCTTACGTCTTATGACTTTTATGGAAACTTGTGAAATTAGCTTATATCTACAAAATGTAACGCAACTTATTTTGAGGTTATCTCGAATCTCAGAACCATAACGAAATGGTGTTATTGGGTGCTACGGAGTTATCTAATTGGAATAGATCAACTGATACTAACATCAAATGTCGTACATAATACTATGCTGATCCTAGCATTCTCCTAATAATAGTTTGACTGTGAAAATATAAAAAAAGCTGACCATGGCCAAGGGATTGCAATACCGAATGAAAATACCAATGCCGGTATTTCTTATTGAATGCCGGTATTCGTGAAATATATTATGGAAAAAAAACAGAAGTAATATATCTATCAATAAACATAGATATAAAAATCTATTTAAATCACTAATATTTTATAGCAAAAACATCTAAATCCTACATGTAAACCTTTAAAAATATGTAAAAGTGAAATATGGTAGAGATGCTGATGTTTGTTCTTTAAAAATATTTTATATTAATTAATACATTTTGTTTTTAATTTCAATAAAGAATGTAATGTCGGTATTGTATGATTTTTTAAACCGGTATTTCGGTAACGAAAAATACTGAGATACCAGTTTTTAAATACCGGTATTGCAATCCCTACCATGAATTATTCAGCTTTGTGACACATCTATGGTGATGGCGTGACCCTGTAAATGGCTTAGCCATGTGGTACGGTATAAATAAATATGGTGTCGGATATTAAACCGGATTTTCAAAATGTCAATTTCTATAAAAAATATGAAAGATTCAAATTGAAGAGATATCGGGAGTGGATAAATTAAAGAGTTAAAATATAAACAAAGTGGCGTTTATAAAAATAAATTAGTGTGTTATCCAATGCACAAACAATAAAGAAAATATAAACATTTTGGATGAGAAAGAACCATCTTTTTTTAAATGATTGATCATTCAAGATCAGGCAAATGAACGAGTTAATTTCTGTTGCATAACTAAGCCACTTATATATATATATATATTAATATATGTTTAAGGTTATTTTATGAATACAATTTCAGACAGTGTAACGTTTGAGAACCGCTGTCTTAATGTAAGGGATGGGGGTGTAACTAGCAACTGCAACCAACAGAGCTTGAAATTACTTTGCAGTTGTAAGGAGAAACAACACGGCTCCGTGGCTTAGCTGTCAAGGTGTTTGATTGTCATGCAAAGTGACGTTAGCTTTTTTATAACATTGCTTACCCAACTACCATAAATGGGTTTTAACTCTCAAATAGGTAAGTACCTGATGTATATATATATATAGCAGTACTACAAAATTATTTCATTTAGTCGTTTTCATTATAAATTATAATATATAATATATTATATTATAGCCGGGGATGGCTCTAGGTGTCTCCAAAGCTGTTCTCCACCTTCCCCATCATTTGCCTTGGATCACTAGGACAGGCTGAGAGTGTGTAGGATTTTGTCTACTTTTTCATGTGTTGACAATTGACATTGATGAAAATACGCCAGTTAGGATAATAAAATCAGCTAGTTGGCGGAAAAAAACCCTATTTTTTTTTATAGTTATCAAAAAAATGTCCAAATATTCTTAACATTGTTTTGCGAGAACAAAATATATTGAAAAATAATTTATACAACCACCTACCGCGCGGCTTAAACGTCGGACTATAGCGCCGTGGGTCCCAGGTTCGAATCCTGGATCTAGCAAGTAGGTACACATATTGTTTTTCAATTTGTGTATGACCCAGATTATGGGCCTAATAGGTTGAGCAAGCGGCTGACATCCATTTCTCGTAAAAACAAAATATGTTAATACAAACCTTCACTTTATGGAGGCCCATAATATGATCTTATTATGATCGGACGGTCGAAAGAAGAAAAAAATAGTCAGATACGAAATTTGGTGGTATGTTACATTTTTCGTTAGCTAATATAAAATACAAGAGGCCATCGTGTAGATTTTCAAGGAAATTATTATTATACTTAACTTTTTAATAAGAAATTTTAACCTATTTGAATTTTCGAAAAACGTTATATTTAACACCACCAGCATATTTTGTAATCTAGATGAATATTAAAAAATGCTAGATCTGGCAATACAATAAAAACACCTACTAAGTTGGCAACGCTGTCTCTATCCAGTCACCGGAATCGTGGTCTCTTCGCTTCTTTTGGTCGTTCCGATATTGTCAACATTAGAGTAATGACGATGATTTGTGGACAATTCTTATGTGTCTAGTTTTTAACATTATTATAAAATACTGGGCAACAATGGACAAACCATTATTTATGTACATATACTCAAATTGATATAAATATAAGGGATTTCAAGCAAAATACATTTTTATTTTTTAATAACGTATAATATTATTTAAGAAAATGTTTGTACATAATTTGAGAGGAGTTATTATTCTTATTAAACCACATGTTAATGATAACTAGGCTTAAGATTCTTAGGTATTTAAATTCTTTTAATCAAAAATATCTGTCTGTTTCGGACAATTTTGAAATATTTAAGCCCTATTTGTTAGCACCTATTTTTAAATATTTTTGGATAATTACATATTTTTACATATTTTCACATAAACACAAAATAAGAAATGTTCCTAGACCAATTGGAATAAAAATAAGTACCTAAAAAATTAAATAATGTTTTAAATAAAAATAATGGACTTCAAACGCTGCAGAATATTAAAACTGTTTTGAAAAATCCATCAGATGCGTCAGATATTTTAATTTTTTCAACCTCAAAAATAGTTTCATTTACATACGCAATAATAACATCTGTAAAAGTGGAAAGAAGTTTTTCCATGTATAAAAATTTGCTAAGAACAAATCGTCAAAGATTATTTACTTTCGAAAATTTGAAGCATTATTTTATTATTTGTTGTAATAAAGCGTTTTCTGTTTGTGAATAAATAATAAATTAAACTGTTGAAATATATATGATTTATTGTAATAATTTTTTGAACCTATTTTTGTTTTTTTAGCACATAATTATGAAATTTTCATAACATATTTTCCAATTATATCTGCATATTTTAGGTACCTATTATTCATTTTTAGCACCTAAAAATCCTAAGCCTAACGATAACATAACCATAAAACAATATATAATAACAATACTTCCCCTTCAACCCTCCAATGAATATAATATTATATCAATACCGGCAAGTTTTCCAGTCGATAGTAGTAGTATCTACTAAAAAACGATGCAGAAGAGTGGTTTGAATATTTGCTTACTTGACAGCATCAAAAGTTTTTCGAAAAAGTCAATAGAAGGCTGAAAATATTAGATTAATTATGGCCTGGAAAAAAACCGGAAATTTTCGGGTCCGGTATTAAAAGGAATAAATATTAATCACGGAAATTTCCGGGTCCGGTATGATAAGGGTATGTAAATGTATTTTTTTCATTTTAAAGTATGTATCAATATAATTATGTAGGTACCTAATAGGTATTGCTTATTTAAAATGTAAATTATCAGTTACATACATTTTTTAAATTGCAATTTCCGTATTCTATTACTAAATGCATTACACTCACCCTTGATGCCCCCTTGACGACAATAGCGTTGAGGAGTGCCTGTTGGGCGAAAATAATGGATGAGTTATTTGCGAAAATATCAAACATGTGTGTTTTATTTGCAAAATCTGATAAAACAAAAAAAATACAATTTCCGTCGTAAAAAATGAGTGCGAGTATTATACGACAGAAGTGAATCTTTTTGTTTTGCATTCTCACGTTTTTTTTTTGGTTACTCTGTCAAATGTTGTGCGGCCGATTTCACCATAATAAAGTACGCAACACTAAACAGTTGACGTAAAACATTATTTCTTATTTCGCATATCAGTGTGATTCATTCAAACGCGCTTAAAAAAGTTTCCCTTCAAAAAATGTATGGGAATCATAGACAGATTGATAGGCTATACCTACCCCAATACACTACATTGAAGCAGGCTTTTGAATGTGTGAGTGTCCTACATAAATTTAACACAGATAACAGACGTGCAATAGTGTGTGCTGCAACCTTAAAATACACCAATATTTAATGAGCGTCAGTGCATAACCCATAAACCGAGAGCAGTTGTCAGAATGAAGGACAAGCTTAGGATGACATATTCTTGACACGTGTTTAAGTTTATCCCATATTCTTCCACACTCAAGATCGATTGCCTGTTACTCCACACCCGTTAGGTATTTCAGTTCCCATTAATTCTGTGTTCCCTGTTTTATATCTACGTATTTGTATAGCTCTGTGAAGTTTTTGGCATTGTTTACAAATGGGAAAAGATGGAGTCATAAATGAATCCAAAGGAAGGTCCATGGAGGACGTTTAGTAAATATGTTGAAAAATACTGCAGTAATCGAATGATTTTTTTTCACAATTTTTAATTTACTTTCGTGGATTTTTTACATAACTACTTAAAATAATTGTAATGGTTTCATTGTACGGCGCCGCGCTGTGGTCTAACCTTTTCATAATACCTACGAGAATTCAGATTCTGAAAGTATTTCAGTTCCCATTAAATCTGTGTTCCCTGATGTTATCATATTACTATATAAATTTATATTTTCAAACATTAAGAATACCAACAATGATATCAACGTACCAGTGGCGAAGGGTGGAGGTGGACTGTTAAGATCCGCCATAAATACTCGACACTAAACTTTGTCAGTCATACGTCTTTGTTTTCAATTAAATAATACTACAATTTACGTGTTGGTTAGTTTTTAAAAATCAATTAATTAGAATAATATTTTTTATCCATTATAGTTTGGTTTAGACAGGGCATAATGAATTAAAAAAAAATGAACCAACAATATGTGTAATATGTATTCTTAATCCAACGAAAACTAATAATTATGAATGAAAAAGTGTGAACATATTATGGTTTGGTTTAGACAGGGTTTAATTGATTTTTAAAAACTAACCAATACCATCTGTAAATTATAGTCTTCGTTCAATAAAAATAAATACGTCTGACTAACAAAGTTTAATGTGCACTATTTATGATGGATCTTAACAGCCTACCTCCATCCTTCGCTACTGCAACGTAGGTACATACAAATAATCGAATTCCATTTTTTAAATATTCTAAAGACCACACCAAAAAATGTTGTGGGTAAACTATGGAATACATTGTTCCATATTTAAATATGACTTGATAGTAACAATTATTTATACACTAACTAGAAGCAATTAATTCCGAAAAAAACAAACTCTAGGTGCTACATGCATGGTGTATTAAATAGTCGTTTTTCCTTAATTACATGAAAATATATAGGTAGCGGATTCTTTTAGAATATATTTACAAACAAAATTATAAAATTGGTCCAAGAAAAACGCATGCTATATTATAATGGCTATAGCAATTATATTTTGTGATTTAATTTAGATAAGATTGCATGATACTGTAGAAGTATGATATACTAAAACATCAGTAGCGTTCGTATTAAGAAAAATAAATATCAGTGGCGAAGGGTGACTTTTGGAAAAAGGTAGGCTGTGGAGAAAGTACACTTGTCAGATAGGTATACTAACTGGAAATAAGAATATAATCCGATATTACAACTGATGAACAGGTACACACTAAATCGAAGAAATTTTATAAAGCTCACTTACAATATAAAATTAAGCAATGAGTTAGAATTATGTATTTTCCTAAACATTTATAAACGTAACATACGCTCAAAATATATTGTCATCTCGTCAAAAATAAGGAGCAGATATGGCAGAAGAAAGAAGAAGAGGATACAATATAACCTTCTACAGTACCAAGCAGCAGGGAAGGGTGGAAGTAGGCTGTTAATAGTCGCCATAAACAGTGCACATTAAATATTGTCAGTCATACGTATTTGTTTTTAATGAACCAAGACTATTATTTACATATGGTATTGGTTAGTTTTTAAAAATCAATTAAACCCTGCCTAAACCAAACCATACAAACCAATAAACAATGGACGATTTTATATATCTGGGATCGACCATTAGTGGAAAAGGCAGATGTGAAGCATAGGTAAAAAAAATCCCGGGGGTGCTGGTTCTAACCTGCTGGCTGTCGAATTTTTTCAAAAATATGTTTTCTAGTTTTTTTCTAGTTTTTGTCAACTGTCAATTCATGGTGGAAGTGCATTGTACTGTTGTTCAATTTAATTGTAGTATTTATTTCACTTTTATTTCATAAATTAGGACCGGTTTCGTCCGTCTCGGAGGGACATTTATTTATTGATTAAAAGTGGAATAAGTACTATAAAAAAATGCGTTTTATTAAATTAAACAACAATGATTTCTAGTGGTTGTTTATCTCTCAGAAGTGTTTTCCAAGTATGTACTAATATATAAATAAATTAAAAAATATTAATTTTAATAATTATGGACGCCTCTGCTAGCAAAAACTATTTCCAGTTACATCATAATAACAAAAAATGCTCTTGTTTTGACTGGCCCAAGCGATTCCGCCAAACTAAAAAACATTCACTCAAGCTTGTTTTTTTCTCATTGAATACTTCTTCTCTATGTAATTTCTCACCAATTTACAAGCGGGCCACATCACAGTTTTTTTAATATCTAAAGGTGTGTTTACGTTTACACTGAGAGATACGGTGCACAAGCGCCTTAACGGCCCACATGCTCACTGCTCACCGTACGTCAAAATGGAGCTTTTATGCTATTTTCAAAGCATGATCCTGGACATTCCTTAAACGTTGTAGATAATCTATTCACATAATTTTGAAGATTAACGTTTATATTTATTTTAAACATTTGATGACTACATAAAGTATTTTTATTACATAAAATAGTATTCTTTTAATGTTTTAGAATATAGTCAGATTTCAGTACGTCCATATGAAGTGGTGTTAAGATTTTTTATATTTATTTATTTTTAAAAGCATTTATAAAACCATTAGTAAAATTTATATCGACATTATTATAGTGAAATATTTACAATAAAAAATTATATTGATAATCTCTCTGATCCCAAATTTCACAAGAATTAGGCATTTTATTATTCAAAAAATGGGCAAGATTTACACTTTTAAAGATACTTTTAAAGATTTTAATTATAAGCTATGTCTTTGACCATTCAAATGTGATAAACATTCTACGAATAATGTTTGCTTTATAATAATTATTGACCTAAGAATAAGGTAGTATTTTTTTGAAATACACCATTTCTATTGGGATTTTCCAGTGGCTAAGCTACAACATACGGCCGTAGTCATAAATTGACAAACGATAAATGAAGTAGAGAGTAAGATCAGATCAGACCGTTTTAAAAAAATCATTAAGTACATGTTCAAACACGCGCGTTAATGTCCAGGATCATGCTTTGAAAATAGCATAAAAGCTTCATTTTTACGTACGCTGAGCATGTGGACCGTTAAGGAAACACAAAGCAAATTCTCTAATAAAAAGTATGTTCCCATAAAACCGCGACTAATAACTTTTTTATACTCTTCATTATACTACTACCAGAATACTTAATTTGCAGATTGTATAGAGATACTTGATTCCAAATGCATTCGATTAGAATCCAATGTGAAATTCAAATAGAATACTTTTGGAATCAAGTAAAACTTGCATCGACGCGCTGCTACTGCAGTGTCGTGTGTCTGAGCTCTTTGGCCATGGAAGGTTCTTGCACCAAACGTAGGGGAATAGCACCCGTTTCATACGCAGTCATGAACTCTTCATGGTGCAAAAGAAAATATAAACCATAAACACCATTATTATCTTATTTATTTTTCGCAAACAGACTAGGTAATTTATTTGGTTAATAACGTACTTGTAACGTAAACTTATGTAAGCCAGTAGCGCACCCAGGGGGGGGGCCAGGGGGCCTTGGCCCCCCCCAAAATATGAAAATCATCAGAATGATTTTACACATTGAAATCGAAAGCCAATAAACTATACCTTAGGCTTAGACAAACAACACGGCAAAAATGATTTGTAATTCTCCAGCACCCTTTTTAGTAAAATGTCTTAGATTTTAATTTCACACAAAAAAATTTCAAAACACTGATGTCAGGTTTTTTTAGAAACCCGTTCCCTAATGAAATTCTCGGTGTCCACCCGAATTCTGGAGTGGTATAGGTGATGGCTGGGGAGGGTTGACAGGGCTCTAGTCTGGGGGCCCGGGCTGTGGGGGGCCGGCGTGTCGGGTTGATCAGATAAGTGAGATAAACACACATCATAAATTAGCTTTAATAGTAAAAAAGTCTCCTGCGGCGCTATTACACTTCGTGACTATGAACATTTTAAATTATATAATTGTCCAATATATTTTCAGATTATTATGTGTCGATACTCGACAGCTCCATTATTAAAGTAGATGTATTGAAAATCGCCAATAATTCACTGTATAAGTACCCTCAATTTGAAAAACGTTAATGTAGTGTTTCACACTGTCTTTAATCTAAGCGCTGGATAGGGGGCCCGTCAAATACCCTAGCCCAGTGGTCGGCAAACTCATTAATCAATAGAGCCAAATATCAACAGTAGGTACAACGATTGAGATTTCTTTTGAGAGCCAAATTTCTTAAACTGAAATTATATGCGTAGGTAGTAAGTAGGTACACTGCTAATTTACTTAATAAACTTTAGTTACAGTTTTAAGTCCTAATTAAATTATAGGCAGGTACACTGAATAAAACTGAATATCATACGTAATAATGATCTTATTTATTAATAAAAATTAAATTGTAAGTCTGGTATCCATAAAATTGAATCATGACAATGACTGACAAACTCAATGTGAATAATGGCCTTGCATCTCCTTGTAAGGTTTGGGTAAGTCAGGTTCGTATGTTGTTGATTTAATTTTAAGCACGATTCCAGGTTCTCATCAATAAATCGATTTCTCAATTTACTCTTGATTTCCTCTCTTGGAAATCTTTTTACTAACCACAAAACTTGCAATATTAACATTGTTGAAAGATTTTATTCAGTACCTAATTAAATACAGAACTTTATTTTTCTTGACTCTTCTCAGCTGCTTTCTTCCTTGCTTCATCGACAGAATATTTAGCGCAAAATTACGAGTTTTTAGTTGTAGTATCTCTCTAAATTTGAATGCGCTAATTTTTCCCGACACATAAATAAAGGTCGGTAAGCCATTTAGGTTTTGAATAAACGCGAAGTCTCGGTCTATTCAACATTACATTTACGATTATCCTCTTCCAATTTCTTTGCTTCTTCTTTGTAGCCATGTCAAATATGACAGAGAGCATCTGTGGCAGAGCCGCACTCAAGGGGCCAAAGAGCCACAGTTTGCCGACCACTTCCCTAGCCTGAGGGCCCATTTCAGGATGTGGGGGCCATGGTGTAGGTACACCGAGTGCAATAGACAAAATACCAATAAACGAGATATTAGGCTGTGTTGTATTGAGTAGGTTGTGTATAATTTAAAGGCAATAATACTTTTTTTGTCCATTTTCAATTAATATGTTGAAACTTCAATATTAAAAAACCAAAAATTTGCGACAAAAATTCGGCGAAAAGAACGACTACACCCACTACGGTGGTGGTGTAAATCAAAAGAACATTTTTTTCGGTGGAATTCGGCATAAATATTGTAACTCTCTAGACCAGTGTTCCCCAAACTTTCGACATCTGTGTACCCCTTCTATAATCTTCGTAACACTGAGTACTCCTCGTCAAAGAAAAATGCATATAAGTACGTTAATAACAATCAAAATATTATATTCCTTTTGTAGTACATAAACAAAATAATAATAAACGAAAAATAAAATTCATTCATAATAAAATATAAATAAAAGTTATATTATAAAAAATAACATTCATTATAAACCATGAGAAGGATGAAATTATTTATGTTGAAACGACAGATCATCATAATTTGGTTCCCTGGTTATTAATTTTAATCTGAGATGCGGTTCCACACCCAAAGGCTGTTCCTTTTTTTGACTTAATGTCTACAAATGCTGAAAAAGCAACTTCACATAGATATGAAGTTGAAAAAGGCAATGTATTTCAGGAATTTCTCTGTTAAAACTGGATACACATATTGCATTTGCAACCTAAATGATGTTTAAGTACACTCCTTATATTTATTTTGCAAGAATTCGTCTGAAGCTAATAATTCCAACAATTGCACTTCTTCCGCATGCGATAAACCTTCTAGCATGGATGTTGTATTAATGCTTGTTGCACCAGGCGTAGCCATAACCCGGTGCAGCGCGTACCCCCACCAAACTCTTCCCGTACCCCAGGGGGTATGCGTACCACATTTTGAGAAACACTGCTCTAGACCAAGCGGGTAGCACAGCCGATATTATTTAAGTAACGTTTAAGCATACTAGGTACATATGTCCAGCATGGTCGCTGTTCGCTTCCAATCCGCCAGTCGCTGATGACACGCTCAACGGTTACCGCCACTATGCCTCAAATTTAATAAAAACTAGAAGAAACTGTACAAATATATCGCCGTGTATTGTGAAATTATGTAAAAATATTTATATGAAGAAGAAAAAGAGCCTATGGGACTAATTTCCATTCTCCTCCTTCGGCCCCCCCCCCAATAATAAATCCTGGGTGCGCCACTGATGTAAGCATACCTATATATATTTGAGTGAATTGAACTGTTTTGAGGCCCCCATTTTAAATCTTATGATGAATCGAATGCGTCATCTGCGTCAAAGAAAACCTAGACTGCGGATTCTGTATCGAGACATACACGTCATCGCGATCGTTTCTGGAACTAAAACCGTTGCAATACCGCCGCCAGCATGCAAAAAGCGCATGGCGTAATGCTTGAATTGCATACAGCGCCATGACGTAGATGTCAATATAGAGAAGTAAGTACCCTGCGTAAGGTAGGCCATACACATTTATTATGTCTGCATGATACATTTTTAGATAGGTACATAATTTGTATTCAAGTCTCATAGTATATGCAACACAGTTATAGGTACGTATATATATAATAATTATACAGTGGTTTCCAAACTTTATGTTACTTTGCCTCCCTTTTAAAAAAATCTCATCTTGGCGCCTCCCCCCCCCCCCTTTATTTCATTAAATAATACAGACATCTTTTTAAATAGTCAACAATGTACTAATAATATAAAAATGAAAAAAAAAATATAAAAATAAACATCAGCGATGAATATGCTTGTTTAATAGCTCTATAGTAATCAATCCAAACTCATCATCGTCCATTGACAAATGGATTCTATCATAGGCCCCACATCCTGTAACGGGCCCCCAGGCCAGGATTTTTGGCAGGCCCACCTACCTATTGCTGATGTTAAGGGCAGTGTGGTGCTTTAATGCAGTGTTTCCTAAATTATACACGGGAGTTATCATTTAAGTATATCAATCATCATATTTATGTATTACATCGAATTGCATCACACAGCCACATATTTGAAATATTTAATAGCCCTGAAATGAAGCAGCGCAGCAGGCGACTTTTTTACTATTTATAAAATAATGTGAAAAGTGCATTAGCAAACTGACCAAGAACTCAGTAAACAGATTTTTGTTTGCTTCAATATATCTGGCGTAGAAATCATTTAAAATTGGAAACATGGCGAACTTATTTTTTTGCAATTTTGATTTCCAAATCTCCAATATTTTATGAATGCCTTCACTTTGTCTTTTTAAATCAGTGAATGCATTAGTGGTCCTTGCATTGATTTATTCACTCATTTTTTTGTATTTCAACCAAATAGACAAGTTTAACAACAAAATTATCGTTTCTAAACAATTTTGCCTCAAAATTCAACATTATGATTTGACCCTGTTATTTCATTTTTTCACGAGATAGCCAGCGCGCTTCACAATAGTATAGAAGTGAGGTATTATAAAAATAGTCTCCATAATTTCAGACAGGTTTGCAAACAACCTTTTATAGGTTTGTTTTTTTATGTAGTTTTTAACTAGCGGTCGTATTATAAACTATGCATTTGCAAACTGCAAACCTGTGGGTACATTAAAAGGCCATCCATGGACTGAAACCGTATAAGGTTTAGATCCGTGTGCCATACTAAACTTATGATTTTTGATCTTGAAAATATATTTTCACTAAATTTGTAAGTGGTAAGTGTATGATATGAACGGATACGATCAGATGCTTATAATATACTTTGTGGAAATATATTTCCATGACCAGAAAAGATAAGCTAGTATAAGCATACGGTTTCAGTCCATGGATGGCTTTTAATTGTGTTAAACTATTCGCGCCTCCTTTTGCAATACTCCTCGCCTCCCACTTTGGAAATCGCTGCTATAATACGTGTCAGACGATTATGACATGTTTGACACATTTCTTGTTTGACACATTTGACAAATACCTCGCGTCCTCTCGACCGATTACCGCCTTTTATATTTGTCGAATGTTCATTCTTAAAAAAAACTACACCTGATTCACAAGGATTTGTAGTATGACCATAATTTAGTTATTTTTAAATCGGAATAAAATGTTAATTCGATTATTACAATTTAAAGCTCTATCGACGAATGCACCTGCCTTATCTTTTTTTATTTCCCTTTCCGGTATTTGAAGACAAGCCTCTTAGATGGCTTGGTGTCTTCCATCTATGAAAAAATATTGGTAGGTATGCCCGACGTATGCGCCTTACTTTCACGTCATGTGAGACATGTCTCCGTGAAATGTTGTATCGGAAATATATGGCCGTATATTAAAGACCGTATACTCATAAACTAATGAATAAAATCAATGTCTAAATAAAATATGATTCTTGACGGTTTACACTTTACAGGAAGCCAGCAGCAAACAAACTTTTAAAATAGCCGATACACTAAATTATTTGTTAGGTTAGGTTAGGTTTTAATTCTTGAATTCATAAATTTTGCCAAAATCAGCTCTGAAAATTGAATTAATGTTCATATTGTATCTAATAAAATTGGAGACCGTATAGTATACGGTCATATTTTTCCATTAAAAAAACTCACGGCGAACTGTGCCACGGTGAAATGTTTTACGTACAAATTACATGTAACCGAGATGACAAGGGAACCGCTTTACAACGCATACAAATGTGTACCTACATCAAATTTAGTTGTAATATAATATGTATTATGATTTAATTGCGACTTTGAAGTTGAAGCAGCAGTGGTCCCGTGGGTGTGGACAGAGCATGCGTTGCTCAGGGCCGGCAAATGAAGGAACAAATACGACCATTACTACTTTTGGAAGCAGTGGTGGGTTTTCACGAAGCGAACGATACTGTTGCTTCGTTAGAAATTATCGACATCTTAGTTTTAAAACATCACAAGGATGCCTTCGTACTTGTCAGCATTTGAGACATCAACGTTCCTAAAACTACCGCTTTTTGTGAGTAGGTCTCGTGGAAATGCTACACTTATCAGTATATTATGTGTAGGTAACTAGGTTTGTTAATTTTTTCAAAATTTTGGTCGCATTTGTCTGTTTAATTTAAGATGATAAAATAGGTGGCTATCCACACACTTAAAACATTTGTTTTTTTTTTTGTTTCTGTGTGTGTTTTTGTGGCATTGGATTAAGGGCCAAATTACGAATATAAAATGAACGGTGGGCCTCAATTAGAATACTATTTTTAGACATACATTATTATTTATTATCATGAAAAATGAATTTCAACATAAAAAAAGAAAATATGATTCTTTAATACCTAACAATTAAATGAGAAGAATGAAACTGTTTTACATTTTAAATTTTTTTTAAATTTTGTAGTTGAGATTCTTAAAACTGCTTGAAAATTTTCATCGGTGATATTTGATCGTAAAGAGTTTTTATTTGTATTCATGATTGAAAATGTTTGTTTACGTATTCATTATATAGCTTGATCAAAAAATAACCAACATTTTAAGATTTTAAGAGCAGAATCTTTAAGTTGTTCCAATTTGTCCGAATTAAGAGTGTTGTGAAATTTGCAAATATTTTCTTATCGACGGTGCGATTCATGTAGGTATATTCAAAATTTATTTTTAAAAAATCTCGCAGTTCCCCAATGACATTATTAATGGACAACGCACTCAATACAGTAACTAGGAAGTAAATTCACGCATAGCGACATTCGCACATGTATAGGTAGACGTCACGCAATTTCCATTATGCGATATCACGCATCGGGAATTTATAGCAATATCACCTTTATTGTAATGGCGTTAGAACAGATTATGCCATTCGGCAGACCCGACAAAAAAGTGAGTGTCATTTATTTTCCAGATGCTTCGTCCATATTAATGTCATTGCAGTTCCCACAGAAATACTTGGCGGGACATAGTTTACCCAGGCCTGGTCTAGAGTTTAATACACCAAAAATGATTGACTCAATAACAATGACACATCATGACATTTAGCTGAATTATAATATTCGTTCATTTGTATCGTTCACGTATTACGGATCATTTCGCGACTCACTTACGGGAACATCCTTAATAAAAACATTATCAAACTATCATTAAAATCTATAGCACTATAATTATGAGTTTATTACTGGAAATCAGAGCTTGAGACTTTATTGGGTCCTTCCCATTTAATTTTACGAAATTATAGCGACCCTAAAATAAGAGTTTACAATTTTATGACAAGGATACGAGAGAGAAAAAACCGCAGCCAAGGATTATCAATTAACACTTTGAAATACGGTATAATAATTATGAAGATCATAAAATTAATATTAACACAATACCAATATTAAGTGTATCGCATTCGCATACTCTTTCCCTGTTTAGAAAGTTGTCGATTATTTTTACTGGGCATTTGATTGGTTTCCTTTAGTAAGGCAGTAAAGATAATCGATGATAAAATAATTATTATCTACCTATTCGAATGATACAATATTAAAGTGCCAGTGCTTTAAAAATATTGGCCTTTCGATCAGCGTTTTGATTGTTCTATACACATAACAGATTAATAAATATAATTCATATATGCTATACCCCAATACACTATCATTTTGAGCAGGGCTTACGAAAATGAAACACACATTATATACGCCTAATAGTGAGTGTTGCAACCTTCAAATCGTCTCTGTTCTGGCAGAACACACTAACTGGAGAATACTAGTTTTGAGTAATTTGACTTTGAAGTTGTTAAAATGTTTGAAATGGTCTATCATGTGAGTTTATTAAGTAATCGTAAAAAGGATGACTTTAAAATAAAGACTGTTTATTTATTAAGGTTTCCAGACGGTAAAGTTTGAAATAAGGAACATTTTGGTATTACTAACTCAATATGTGATTTTTTCGAATTAGTGTCTTCTGCCAGAACAGTGACGAAATACACTAATATTGTATGAGCGAAGGACAAGCTTAGAATGACGTATTCATGATACATGTTTAAGTTTATCCCATATTCTTCCACACTCGAGATCGGTTGCCTGTTATTCTACACCCGTTAAGTATTTTTATTCCCATTAATTCTGTGTTCCCTGGTTTTATACCTAAAAACATGCTTAATAAAATATTTAAATGTTATATGTTTGACTGTCTGTTTGTTATGTTATCAGATATACCTAACCTATATTTAACTTGTATGTAATTGTTATGATGTATCAATTATTAAAATATTTAAAAATGCGCTAAATAAAAGTTGAGAGATGCGGACATTCGAGACCTTCCGGGGACCATGGCAAACGAGGCCGGAAGAGATGCACTTTTTAATTTCTGTATTGATGTAATAAAAAGAATAAAAATGATAAATGGTGACGTAATAATGATTCATGCCTTTCAGATCCAGTGACTGCAGTCATATAATATAGGATAAGTATATGCTCAGAATATCAGTCCTATGCGACATTTCTTTTACCACGGTAAAAACTCGGCTACAAATCGCAGTCCTCAGTTCCCAATGAATACGACAAAATATTCATCAGAATCACCAACGCCTTGCGCTACAAAGAATTTTCCAGGGTTTTTGCAAGGCGGTTTCATTGGCTTTGGCCGAATTCAAAATAGCAATACCCGATGCGTGTAGAAGAATAGATGCCTTTATGGACATCTCGCATTTACTATCGAGGTTTCTTTAAGGACTTTGACACGCAAACTACTCTACTTGATGCTAGTCAAATGAAAATTGTGCCGGCTGAGAGAATATGCCTTATTGAAAACTATTCGGTACTGTTCGGTTATACGGAATACAGCGGAAAACGCATTTTGAAAATAGCCAATAAACTAGATTATTTTTAGTTTGGGTTAGTTTAGGTTAGGTTAGGTTTGGTTAGGGTAACCTAACAAATAATCCAGTTTCTCGGCTATTTTCAAAATGCGTTTTCCGCTGTATTCCGTACAACCGAACAGTACCAAAAAATCATCATTTCTTCTTTACGAGCAGAATCAAAATTCTTTACGAGCTGTTTATTGGCGAATTTAAAAGCGGGCGATTCAGCTACTGCGATTTGATGACTACACAGATTTACAGATTACCATTCGCTGAGAAGCCACAAGCCAGCGACTATTTTGACGGAACGTAGTTCGTTTTTTTACCGGGAAGTTGGTACTGCGCTCTACTGCGCCGACGCAGTAGGCCCACACGCCGGCGTGTAGCGTGTAAAGTTGACCGGCTTTCAACTTTTCTCGGTAGAGTGTTTACAACCTGGTTATTAGCTTATTCGATGATTACACTGGGCGACTTTACAGGCAGATTGTAAATTCGCCAATAAACAGCTCGTAAAGAAGCTCAATGTAATTGAGGCTTTAGTTACATATTATTATCAATACCATAGACAATAATTATTTAACTAGTTGCCTGGCGCTGAATGAGTTAATCCAGCGTGTGAACCGGCCACCAAAACGAATCATATCAAGCATCTGGAATTTTCTATTTCATTCATTTCAGTTTATAAAGACTGCAGTCGAATTAAATAATAATATTTAAAGAAATATTTTTTAATAATAATTAATATATAATTAGCAGTCGATTTTCAGAGGCGATGAGAAAATTGTTTTTTTTGCGTTACCGCCAGGAGTGCACATAGAAACATTATTCGGAAGGGGGTAAGTTTTGAAAAAATATCAATAATTGTTTTATATTGATTTTTAATTACCCCGTCCACGGAAAACCGCACTTTTCCAGGTAGGTACACTTCGCACTTTGAGTCTAGCGATAAACATTTGACGTGCAGGTATATTAATTAAAGATTCACCTACGAGTTTTTTTTCTGGATGCCTTTATGGATACCTCG
Organism: Rhyacophila brunnea; assembly: GCF_057557595.1. Classification (NCBI taxonomy): domain Eukaryota; kingdom Metazoa; phylum Arthropoda; class Insecta; order Trichoptera; family Rhyacophilidae; genus Rhyacophila; species Rhyacophila brunnea. Next base: position 10,402,852 of record NW_028232893.1, on the reverse strand, counting down.
CATTTACTGTCGAGGTTTCTGTAAGGACGCAAACTACTCTACTTGTTGCTAGTCCATTGATATACTACTAGATGAGCAGTTCCCATACAAGTGTCATTTTAAAAATGTACCACAAAAGATATAACGAATATCGTCTTATAATATTTCCTTGTAGGTATAATGCGTTAAGACCGTTAACATGGATTCCCGAATTTCACCTGTATTGCCCTGGCTGTAAAACTAAATTTGCGTTCTTGGGATAGTGAACCTAAGGGTGGCTGCAACGCAAAACAGACAGAGCAAGTCGTCATGCGCTGACTATTAGTTAGAGTAAGATGCAAGCTAGACCGGGCTTACTCAGTAAGTTTTAACAAAGGCCGACTCGCTGAAAATCGGGCGTCATTTTAAGAAGCATATGATTCATCCAGTATATCAATGTGCTAGTCAGACATTGATATACTACTGGATGAATCATATGCTTCTTAAAATGACGCTCGATTTTCAGCGACTCGGCCAGTGTTAAAACTTACTGTTTTAATATCAGTGGACTTAACTCGATATAAGCTCACTTAATATTTGTCTCGATAACGACCTGGCAATAATTAGGAGTAAGCCCGATCTAGCTTGCATCTTACTCTAACTAATAGTCAGCGCATGACGACTTGCTCTGTCCGCTCAGACATGAATTTTTGGTAGCTTGCAAGCTTTGGGTTGCACACCCTTAGGGTCACTATTCCAAGAACGCAAATTTAGTTTTACAGCTAGGGCAATACGGGTGAAATTCGGGAATCCATGTTAACGGTCTTAACGCATTTTACCTACAAGGAAAAATTATAAGACGATATTCTTATATATAATATCTTCTTTTGTGGTACATTTTTAAAATGACACTTGTATGGGAACTCCTCATCTAGTAGTATATCAATGTAGGCAAATGAAAATTGTGCCGGCTGAGAAAGTTGCCTTATTGAAAATCATTCGTCTACCCGCATCGGGTGTTGCTATTTTGAATTCGGCCAGTGCCTATGAAACCACCTTGCAAAAACCCTAAAAAATTCTTTGTAGCGCAAGGCGGTGGTGATTCCGATAAATATTTCGTCGTATTCATTGGGAAATGAGAACTACGTTTTATAGCCGAGTTTTCCCGTGGTAAATGAGATGTCGCACAGGACTGATATTCTGAGCATATACTTATCCTAACTTATATGACTGCAATAACTGGATCTGAAAGGCATGGCATCGTTATGTGTCACCGTTTATTATTTTGATTATTTTTATTACATAAATAAAGGAATTAAAAAGTACATCTCTTCCGGCTTCGTTTGCCATGGTCTCCGGAAGGTATCGAATGTCCGCATCTGCCATCTGTAATAAAAAGTTCAGGTTATCACCTACGAGGTATTGCGAGCTGTCGCATCCATAAGTAGATATCAATAAAATTGCACGTGGCTTTACATATAAGATTATTAAAGATCTACCATCGTAAGTTGGCAGCCGGTCGAATTTGAAACTAAAATTGTCTATCGAGGATAAATTTGTTACAAATGCCATTTAATTTTAGAACATGTTTCTCGAATTATGGATTGCATAATATTTGTACAGAAATCTACTACCAATAAAAAATTATAAATTACCATTTTTTTGTTAGTTATGGTAATATTCTCAATGTCATACTAGCGCCCTCGCTGAAATGCCAATTTATGATGGTAGATCTATAGTCCCAAATTACATTGCATATTGTAGGCAAAAAATATGTGACACTTATTTTAATATAATATATTTGTCCAAACCTATTCGGTAGGACAATAATCTCACAGTAAATTATAAATATTATAGTAAGAAATCATATCTGTGCTGTAAATGGTTTAATAAAAATAGAATGAACACTCCATACCTAGTATGTGTCAGTCGATGACCTTCATCACTGATGAAATAATTCCTCGATTTTGACATTACACTTTAAAATACTTACTGAATTTTAGAAAAACACTAACTGAGAGAGTATATCACAACCAATAGAAAAAACTTTTTTGAAAAAAGTAAGCCAACCGGTCAGGAATCGAACCCGGCATCTCCAACGGGTAAACGCCCCAAACTCGTCGCATTCAACCATTATGCTACGGAAGACATACTGATGACGACAATATTGGCTATTAAATACCTACCACTCAGCGCTCTTCGAAATCATGTTACTTCGGCAATCGATGTTTGTTTATTAAATCAAAGTAGGTAGCTATTTTACTATTACAAATGATTACTAACCGACGTCTAGGAATTTCTCCAATATTTTTTAAGCAACTTGTACTTGCTAATAATTTTTAATTAACTATTTCTTTTATTCAAACGAATAATTCACAAGATTTAAGAATATATCATTCTGATTATTGAACATTATATAATTTTAGAAAAACACTAACTGAGAGAGTATATCACAACCAATAGAAAAAACTTTGGGGCGTTTACCCGTTGGAGATGCCGGGTTCGATTCCTGACCGGTTGGCTTACTTTTTACAAAAAAGTTTTTTCTATTGGTTGTGATATACTCTCTCAGTTAGTGTTTTTCTAAAATTATATAATGTTCAATAATCAAAATGATATATTCTTAAATCTTGTGAATTATTCGTTTGAATAAAAGAAATAGTTAATTAAAAATTATTAGCAAGTACAAGAAGTTGCTTAAAAAATATTGGAGAAATTCCTAGACGTCGGTTAGTAATCATTTGTAATAGTAAAATAGCTACCTACTTTGATTTAATAAACAAAAATCGATTGCCGAAGTAACATGATTTCGAAGAGCGCTGAGTGGTAGGTATTTAATAGCCAATAGCTTAAATATTGTCGTCATTAGTATGTCTTCCGTAGCATAATGGTTGAATGCGACGAGTTTGGGGCGTTTACCCGTTGGAGATGCCGGGTTCGATTCCCGACCGGTTGGCTTACTTTTTTCAAAAAAGTTTTTTCTATTGGTTGTGATATACTCTCTCAGTTAGTGTTTTTCTAAAATTATATAATGTTCAATAATCAGAATGATATATTCTTAAATCTTGTGAATTATTTGTTTGAATAAAAGAAATAGTTAATTAAAAACTTACTGAATTGTTTAAAAATAAGTAAAGCTAAATATTTTTGGAGTTACACTTCTTTTGGCGCGTTTGGGAAATCAGATCAGAGTGTATTTTTGGCGTGTGACATGTAACACATAATTTATTTTTTCACACAAAAAATGCAATCGATTGGATTCGAACCACTGATTGTTATCAGCCGAACGGACTACCTTTACGCAACAGTATGACACTGCAATCGTGACGATTATACAGTATAATGTTTATAGTTTAGAATTGTTCCGTTGCCTAGGCAGCGAATTTATTATTGTCGGCCATTTGCAATTCCTTACGTAAACAAACGATTAAACCTCAGAGTGACAGATGGTACTTTAAAAATAAAAACAACGAAAAACAATTATATAATTTAATTATATAAGTAAAGTGTATAGAAGTAAACCAATGGCGTTCCAATAAGCGGTCCTTTTTCTTGAGTCTGTAATTTAACAAGATAACTAAGAACTAGTCAAAGAATCCAGTTTATCACAAGTTTTGTTTTTGTTTTGTTACGCCAAAGAAGTAAAACTTCTATCGCGCATACATAAGTATACACACTGATTTTTTTTTTCTGTATTACAAAATTTCTTTTGAAAATTCTCGTGCATCGTGGAGCCCCGCGGTTCCGCGGAACCACGTTTGGGAATCAGTGAGAGATTAATTACAGTATGGGCCAGCTAAGATTTGGTAAACATCAAAATAATAACTTGGACCGATAAAAGACCTCGCGCAACTCAGATCGCCGGAGGTTTTTTTGGTCAATATTGAGATTAAGGTCTACATCCCTAACTTTAAGGATCTAAGGGGAGAGTGCTCGAAATGTAATTATTGAAAGTAGCAGAGTTCAGCTCCGGTTCGAAAATTATTATCATAATCAGTTCATTAATTTTCATTTTTTCATAAAGTTTAATTATTAGCTTGACATGTCCACAAACAATAATAAGATTTTGTGTTGTTTTGTTACAGAGTTTTTATCCGATTTTAACTTGACGTACCTACCTACATTCTGATTAATAAGAGTTTTGTACCATTCTATAGGATTTGGGCTTAGTGTTCCAGGATTTGCCTTTCGACATCTTCAATGTCTGTATTTATAAGGACAAATCAGTCACGTTCTGTGGGGATAGACAAACCATGCACGCTAAAGTAAGGAGAAAATAATAATACCTTTTTTGACAGCATATTTCGTGGGTTTTTTTCAGATATCTTAAGACTGTTTTTACACTTGTCCGTCTAATGTAATTGTGTAGGAATATAAGATGAATAACAAAAAAACTCATACACAAATTGGTTGGGCCATTTATGTTCCCATTCCACTCCTTATCTCTTCACCCACCTTCTAATCCCCAGTGTTATTGTTACCAGACAATCAATAAGCAATTACGGGTCATGAGCGACGGTGTTACAAAGAATATTCAGTTGCATGTCAACAGCGGACGCGTGCGGGCTTCTAATAGTTTTCCGTCGCTTAAGTGATTGACTCAATAGATACAGACTCATTCATAATCTATCATCATCATTTATACACCCTCACATATAATCCATAAAACTGTGTCACAAAGTGCGTGAGTGTACGAACCGGGTGACCCAAAACAACGATACCGCCCGAGTGACAGTTGAAACCAGACCACGGAGCCATCATACATCATCACAAAGGTCAGTGTCTGGCACTCTGTTCCATCGCCCCCACCCCTAGATCCGACCTCCTCACCTTCCCTTAAAAACAATTACAGTCCACTTAAAAAGCTCAACCACAAATATTTCCGGATAATTATCGAGCGCTCCGATTCATAAACTTTTCTGTTTCGAGCGCTGGACTGGAGAAATACGTCAAAATTTGCATGTATTTTTCTTTCTACATTTCACAATGATAAATGACACAATTTGTTACCTTACATAACACAAGAAAGGATTGTTCTTTAATATTTCATTTTATTTGAACAACATAACAGCTTTTGTCATTATTTCGTGGAAGCCTTTTTAATTCTGACTCAAAGCGCTGGGGCATTGAGAGGGTTTACCTTGTGAAAATCACAACAATGCGAAAAGTTCTTGTATGGATTCCATCAAAGCGCTGAGTGTTTTTTGTCAACCCTTCGTTTGACAATACGTCAATTTCAATTATGTTGTATTATGTCATTTCAAATTAGTGTTATACCGCAATGATTGACGTCATCAATTTGTTGCCTTATTAAAAACAACATTAACCAATGTCTTAAATAATTGTTTCAAAATTAATAATCGATCTCTCTTGAAGAGGTTGGGTAGTTGCTTCTTGCTTACCCGATATAATAGGATTGTCAAATAGTCTGGTTTGTAGTATAACCATATTGCACCATGCCCCCCCCCAATGACATTAATATGGACAGAAGCATCTGGAAAACAAAATGACACTCACTTTTTTGTCGGGTCTGCCGAATGGCATAATCGGTTCTAACGCCATTACAACAAAGGTGATATTGCTATAAATTCCCGATGCTTTTTGTCGGGTCTGCCGAATGGTTCGGTTCGAACGGGTTCACTCAAATGAACATTGACACTAGAAACACTGTTCTAACTCCATTACAATAAAGGTGATATTGCTATAAATTCCCGATGCGTGATATCGCATAATGGAAATTGCGTGACGTCTACCTATACATGTGCGAATGTCGCTATACGCGAATTTACTTTCTAGCTACAGCATTGAGTGCGTTGTCCATTAATAATGTCATTGTGGCCCCCATGTCCTGAAGCGGCCCCCAAGGCCACGATGTTTGGCGGGCCCTTTAACATATCGCTAAAGTTAAGGGCAGTTTAATATTTTACAGTACTGTTCCCCAAATGGTATTCCGCGGAACTCCGGGTTTCCGTGTAAAATAATTGGTATTCTCAATATTTTTAGCGATTTTTGGTATTTTTAAATAAATCCACTTGAATTGTCGACACTCGGCATTATATTATGAAGTACTGATCGCGACCCCCTTTTGTGACAGCAAATTAACATGCGACCGTTCACCATATTGGATAAATATAATTTTTACTATTAAAGTAAATTTGTGGTGTGTGTTTATCTCACTTAAGGGGGGACATGCTCGTCGAAGGTCAAAATTGAGTTTTTATTGTATTTTCAAACCATGATCCTAGACACTCCTTAAACGTTGTAGATAATCTATTTATATAATTTTGAAGCCTTATTGTCCTTTATTGTTATTTTAAACATTTAATGACTGCATAAAGTATTTTTGTTACATAAAATAGTATTCTTTTAAACCTCTCGCTCTAATGTTTTAGAATATAGTCATATTTCGGTACATAACTGTGCAGTGGTGTTAAGATTTTTTACATTTATTAATTTTTAAACGCATTTATGAAACCATTAGTATAATTTATTACGAAATATTTTTGTAAAATATTCACGATAAAAAAATATATTGATAATCTCTGTGATCCCAAATTTGACAAGAATTAGGCATTTTATTATTTAAAAAATCGGCAAGATTAACACATTTGAAGATGATTCTAAAGATACTTATTATAAGCTATATTTTTGACCATTCAAATGTGATAAACATCTTATGAATAATGATTGCTATATAATAATTATTGACCTAAGAATAAGGTAGTGTTTTTTTGAAATACGCCATTTCTTTTGTCATTGCCTAGTGGTTAAGCTACAACATACGGCCGTAGCCATAAATTGACAAACTATAATTAAAGTAGGGAGTAAAATGATATTGACGCGCGTGTTTGAACATGTACCGTTTAAAAAAAAATTTAAAAAATTCTGTTAGGTACATGTTCAAACACGCGCGTTAACATAATTTTACTCCCTACTTTAATTATAGTTTGTCAATTTATGGCTACCGCCGTATGTTGTAGCTTAACCACTAGGGAATGACAAAAGAAATGGCGTATTTCAAAAAAACACTACCTTATTCTTATGTCAATAATTATTATAAAGCAATCATTATTCATAAAATGTTTATCACACTTGAATGGTCAAAGATATAACTTATAATAAATATCTTTAGAATCATCTTCAAACGTGTTAATCTTGCCGATTTTTTGAATAATAAAATGCCTAATTCTTGTCAAATTTGGGATCACAGAGATTATCAATATATTTTTTTATCGTGAATATTTTACAAAAAATATCTCGTAATAAATTATACTAATAGTTTCATAAATGCGTTTAAAAATTAATAAATGTAAAAAATCTTAACACCGCTGCACAGTTATGTACCGAAATATGACTATATTCTAAAACATTAGAGCGAGAGGTTTAAAAGAATACTATTTTATGTAACAAAAATACTTTATGCAGTCATCAAATGTTTAAAATAACAATAAAGGACAATAAGGCTTCAAAATTATATAAATAGATTATCTACAACGTTTAAGGAGTGTCTAGGATCATGGTTTGAAAATACAATAAAAACTCAATTTTGACCTACGACGAGCACGTGGGCCGTTAATAGGTGCACCTGCCACGCCAGCCCCCCCCCCTTGTGGGGGCCATGTAATTGCATACTCGTGGGGTTGCTGCCAAAAGCTTATATAAATGTGTATGCTAGAAAAAAATTCAAGGTCATCCGACATGTAGAACATGCACATAAAGCACAAAGAAATTAGCATTTTGCTTGATTTTAGAGAGCATGTCAAACTATCAAATTGTAATTACTCCATAATATGATTTCGAGACCAATTTTTTGGAAGTTACCCCACGAAGTATAGAAGAAGAAGCTTGTTTGGTTTCCTAAATAGCTGGAGCTAATGTCAGTGTTTCATAACAACTCCCAGTTGCTATGCAACAAAAATTTGAAATATTGTCCGAGAGTGAGTGATAAGGGTGAACTCTGCTTTAATATGTAAAATGATTGGCACTTTGTAACACATATATGTAGGTACCTATTAATAATTATTCCATAAAGTCCAAAAATGCACTAAAACAAAATTTGTTTCAATGAAACCAATTCAAATGCCATCAAATATCTCTTTATTAGAATTTAAATTGTCATACCATTATTACCAAACTTAACAAATTATAAAATGAAGGATCTACGCAATATCCTTAGTGATTTAACTAGACACAGTCATTGCCTCCCAACCAGCATTACGAATGGCAGGTGAGTTTTATCCATCGTAATATTTAGAGCATCCAAACGGCTTAAACTGAAAACAGTTAACTAAGTAACCACGCGTTTTTAACTAATCGAAACCCGGGTAATTTTACACGGTTAACCGACTAAATTCATAGTAAGTATTTTAACGAACAAAATAATCGCATAAAAATATGTGAAAAAACACATCAAAAACTTTACTGTGCAGTTTGGCATGACAAAAAATAAATATTATCTACTAAATTTTCCCATTAGCCTACAATTAACTGATAATACAAACTGCTGAAAGTTAGTCTAGCGTGGTGGCCAGCGTATCCGGAAATTTGTACGTAAACAGTTCACCGCAGGACAACTATTCACCGCAGTACGTGAAACATGAGTTCGTGTAACATTTAATCAAATGACGAGTTCTTCGTTGAACATTTCACCGTGGAGTATATTTGTACGTATGCTACAACATGTGGCAAATTTTATGAGATGTCTTTACTAGGTTAGGTTAGGTTAGGCTTAATCTAATTGGAATAGTACTATTTGCAAACTATCGCCGCATTTTGTAAGATACGTACAAATGTATTTCACGGTTAAATGTTCAACGAAGAACTCGTCATTTGATAAAATGTTATACGAACTCATGTTTCACGTACTGCAGCGCACGAATAGGTGTCTACTATGAACTGCATACTTACAACTTACATGTAACCGGTGGCCAGTAATAGAACTTTTTTGGAATACAAATGTAATTTTCTAAAATCTCACCCATATACATGTTTTTTATATTGGACCGCTTAAACGGTTAACTGGTTAGATATTCGTTTAAAAAAAAAACCTCTTTTTCGCCGGTTATTTGGAGCCCCTAGTAATATCATGATTGTATTATTTAATTTTCTATCTAAAACCATACGTAGCTGAAATTTTACATTTCACAACCGTTTGATAACCACTGGTTTAATATGTAATGTACCCAACGTCCATTCGAATGTCTGACATTGCACACTCAATTCACAGGGTGTCTCTAAAGTCACATTAAAACCGTTCAAAAATGTACAAGGCTTAGAGTACTGCTATCACACGCCAGTTAAAATATTTGCGTATAATCTCACTTATAATTTATAATCTGACAGTCGAGCGAAGATACTTCGTGTACACCTGTCGCCTGTAGATCTGAGTCATTTCACGTCTCACCTACTTATTCTTAAGAGTCAGTAGCGCGACATATTTTTTTGAGAGGGGGAAAACATTTTTAATTTGCCAAATTTGGTCGCATCTGTGATCTTTGGGTTGATTTTCATAAATTAAATACTTTTATACATTTTTCAATGCCATGAATGTATTCTGTCTCGAATAACTTTAATATCAACAGTGACGTTTCGTCAGGGTAGGCAGATTGAGCGTCGCTTGGGGGCAGAAGTTACTCGAAGGGCGGCAAATCGAGTAGAATCATTTTTTGGTATATTTAGAAATAGTGAAGTACTTAAACTTAGTCATTATATTGATTCTCGATTTAATAACGCTTAAACTTTTGCGATCACAGGCTAAAAATATCATTACAAATGTTGTCAAGTTTTGTGAAGAAGAAAAGCGACACGGATAGCCGTTAATTCTTAAACATAGAGCAAATTAATATATCGCAAAAATGACATGTAAGAAACCACTGTATTACCAACGTCAAAAAATCCCCACTTTTGGGGAAATTTTGATAGTAATGTATCCATATTAAAACACATTTATTAGATATTGGAGTCATGAAAGGATGACAAAAAATAATGTATAAAAAAATGGGGCGGCATTTTGGCGCTGCCTAGGGGCGACATTTTGTCTAGGTACGTCACTGTATATCAACATGTATAATACCTCCAGTAGGTATTCAAACTATAGATACCTTCAATTTATGAGCATTTTGTGCTATCTACTCAATATTTTTTCTCTTCGGACCCATCACCCTGTCGGGGTGGATACAAAAGATAACAAAGGGATATATTCTCCAAACAACAGCCCACACATCATCATATAGTTATGGTAAGTTAAGCTCCATTGGACGCCAGGGTCATATCCATGGATATGCATGGATGAACGAGTCACGCACGATAAAAAAAAACTGACATTCGGGAAGCCGAAAGTAAGTCCTAGATCTGATTGATTTCGCACAGTCAGTCAAATTTCAGCTAAAAACTAGACCAGGTGCTGGGATCGAATCCGTATACATAATTAGATATCCCCACTGTATATTGTAATTCTTTTGCTTGTACGATAGTGCACACGAATAGTCAAGTTTCTGCCACTATGATTTGTAGCGAACCAGAGGTGTGCGCGTAGTGACCATCAAGTACTAATTTACGTAGGTGAGAAATGTAAGCTACGACAACTTCTTACGGCATCATGACTTTTCCATGTGTATACTATGGTCTCAGTTATATGAATCATAAAAGAAACTGCGTCTGTCATAGTACGTAGACTTTTAGCAATCATACCCCTCAGCGTTACATGAGTGACACACTTTATTATTATGTATGTTTTGTTTTCAAAACAAAAAAAATAGAGCGATAATAATTGTCGGCATTTCCTCAATTAACTAGATCAGTAGGGTCTGTTATGCTTTGTTAATTGCGACAATATCTATTGTAATATATGTACTGCATTTGTATAAATTGGAAAGACAATGCAGGAATCCTCATTCTCTCATCGAGTTCGTCACTCAACGTAGTCAACCGTTATTCCACTCAAATCAAGTCTCTCAGTTCATTAATATAATCAATCTCTCGATCACATCTCTCTCACCAGTACATCTATACCCCCAATTATAACTTCACGTTGTCATCTTTATTATTGTAATCATTGTATTTTCGTATCGACAAATAAACGTCCTCCTCGAAACTTCAAACAAGACGACTTTCTCTTCTCCAACTCATCTACCCAAAGACTAATCCAAGACACGCACCCGGTTTCCATCAAGTACCAAGCTATGGAGGTGTGAAATTGGAACCATAAACACTTTCTGGTGCGGCACTATGACTTTTCATGTGTAAGTACTATCGTTCAATTAGACGAATAACAAAAGAAATTGCTGTCTAATTATTATGTAAACGGATTCAGTCTCTTCATCTAGACTTGCATTTTCCTCCACCACCCGCCACGTCTCCACACTCGTTATGCAGGTGTATACCGTGGCGTAACGAACGTTCTGCGCTCTTAAAATTTGTGCCAAAAGTGTTCCAAGAGCAACTTCCCAAGACCTTGGTTAGCGTGCACTAGAGTGTGCGTGATTACTACTTCGTTATAATAAAAAACCTTCTCGCTCGCCGTGAAATGCCGCAAACATTTTTAAAAGCTGATAAATTTTCCCTCGTAGATACCAAGTCGCAATGGCCGTCCGGTCCAACTGAGGGTAGGACCGACTTGAGAAGCTCTTCCATTTCAACCGACATATGGAGATACTCGCAGAGGATGTGATCGGCATTCTGCAATTCGCCGCATACGCGATTCGAAGATTCTATTAGGCCAAGCTGACAGAGCTTGGAGGCAAAACCACCATGTCCGGTTAAGGACTTAGAAGTCCAATGGTCTGGATTCTGGACTATCGCGCCAAGAAGAATAATATTATGTTAGTAAATAAAATAATTAAATAAACCAAAAACAATTTACAAGACGCACCTAATTATTAAATAATTGCCACAAGCCCTTAGCACGCCACTGAGTAGGTCTAATGAGGATTTGTCAATTCGAAAACCTTCGGTTAAGTGAACACGAACGTGAGATTCAAACTCACGTTTTCTTCTTTTTTAAAAGTCTTTTTCACGCGCAGGTGAGAGAGATTGATACAGTGCGAATGCCATGATAATATATATGTTACGCCGAATGTGCGAAATTAACTACCACATGAAATGGACATAATTTTGCCTAAATCATGAAAAATGCAAGCCCGTTGCCTTATTCATGAATTCGACAAAATATCTGCGATAGCTCCACAACAAGTTAATAAATCTAAAACATCGGTTACATGTAAATTGTACGTAAAACATTTCTCCGTGGCACAGTTTGCGACCCGAGAACTGCAGGGTTCTAAGTGGACAACTGCAGCAAAAAAGTTATGGGCTGTTGAAGTTTTGAACGCTTGTATTTTGTAAATTGTGAATGTTTTCAATTATTTTTTTGATTGAATATATCAATGATGGTACTGCTATGGTGTACCTGTCAAAAAAACTACGTTAAAACTAGTTTTTAATAGCTAATTTTACATGTCATAAATTCAGTTAGAACCATGTCCACCTGAAACTCAAACAAATCGCCTTTACTACAAGGTTCTAACTGAAATTTGTATGGAAATCCTAGTGATTCAGGATACATAGTTTCACTATTTATCTAAAAATAAATAAAATTCTTGAAAGTTATCGAATATAATATTTTTTTCCGGAGAAAATGTATGGAAATTGTTGGGAAAATGGGAAATTCGGAAAAACTTAAATATTTTTTTTTATTTTGTGTTTATTACCATTTTAAAATGAAAAATATGTTGAAAATATAATATAAAATACAAAACTATTGTTGATGCAACAAGCCCAATGTTGATGGTTCAATTTCAACTGGCCTGTTCTCTTAATTTTTTATACACGATTGTTGTTACTAATGGCTGAGGGAATGTTGTGTAAAAATCTTCTATTAAATAATTATTCGCCTCAGTTTTAGAATAAACTTCAAGCCAAGAAGAGGCATATCTTTCAGATCCATCATTACATCATAATATCATAATGATATTGTATAATTAATATACTCAATCTCTAGGAAATTCTCAGGAATATGGATTGTATAATACATATCCATTTCTTCACCTCATCTACTGAGATTTGAGACATCTCAAACATTTATATCACTGTAAGTGGGTCTATTCTATACTAATCGACCGATAAAGTGATAAAGTGATAAATATTACAAAACTTAGGATAGGTTTATATCAAAGTATGTATAAAGTGTAACAATTGCAATATGTTGGTTATAATTGTTGCAATAAGTGCTACATTTTTACAGCAGCAAGAGAGGTGCTGTTAAACCTACCCTAAGTTTGATAATATTTATCACTTTATCACTTTAGCGGTCGATAAGTATAGAATAGATCCACAGATTAAACCTGAAACATAAAGTCAATGAATGCAATACTATTAATATTTAGACATTATTATTAACAAAAGGTCGAAGAATAAAATGTACAATGTTCGTTCGACATTCAAATTATGAAAACAATTAATTATGTAAATTATAATTAACGGTTTGTGAATATGTAACTGTAACGGCGTTTGTAACAAAATTTAAAAAAATTAAGATAATATAATTGAAGCTTACTTACGTTTCATAATATTATAATTCATCTAGAAGTAAGTTCACAATTTACTGTTGATATCAAATATCACGAAACATTTTTTTGAGGTTATGTATCTCGAAGCTATAGTAGTTTATGTAAATACTCGTGGTTTATATAGTTAAAGACACTGCATGAAGTCGTAATAATAAATTGAAAATACAAAACAACAATATTTTACTCTTCATATTGAAATTAAAACCATTTTAACAGCTTTAAATGTTTCCACAACCGCGAAATGTCAAATCACATAGAACTTTGTAGAACGACGGATCTTTTTAGATTATGATAGAACTCTGTAGTATCCCAGATATTGTGTAAAGTGCACATAGAACTCGGTAGTATTGGGGTTTAATGAAAAAATATAAGAAATATCGACTTCATATTAATATATTATGTAGATAATGTGACTTGGAAGACTTCCTCATCATTACTTTAGTTTGGCCAAAAATCGACACTTAGAACCTTGTAGTTCTCGGGTCGCGAGTTCGCCGTGAGCTCTCTATCTCTGTCTCTCTACCGTATACTATACGATCTCCAATTTTATTAGATTCAATATCAAGAATAAAAACCTAACCTAACCTAACAAATAATCCATTATATCGGCTATTTTTTTGCTGCTGGCTTCCTGTAATGCTTAAACCGCCGAAAACGTCTTTTATTTATACACGAATTTTATGTCAGTACCACCTACTACCCAAAGAAGTTGGACGGTCTTTAATATACGACCTTATATTTTTTTACCATGAACTGCATACGTACAAGTTTGCGGACAGAAAAAAAACTGTATTTTAAATACTTATTATCTAATTATCGCATAGGTTTCGTAAAAAGGTCTCCAAACCTGTCATAACGTCATATCAACAAATAAAACACAAAATTGATACCACGTACATCGAGCTACTTGGGTAAATTAATTAATTTGAAAAGTAGCTTTGTAAATTAATTGTTGAAGTTAAAAGGCCTCGAAATCAGTGAGTGTATATGCGCCTTCATATCCACGTTCGTTTTACAGCCACTGGTACCAGGCCAATGAAAGTATGTATCTACTTAAGAACGTACTTCAGTAAGACGGCAAATAATTTTCAACAGTAGGTGCGATGAAATTTCACACTAGTCGCCAATCGGAGACTGATAGTCGAGGTGTCCGCACGTCGATTTTTTTTGTCATGGCGTCAGATGAAAATATTCTTAAATCGTGTAAATATGACTAAAAAACTTTACGTATGTACTTAAAAAAGAAAACATGTCAATGAATATACTATTATTATTAGTAATATGACAATAAACATAACATTAAATGGACGCATGTCGGATTTTTATGACAAATTATATTTCGTTCAGCACGCGTCATTTGCACAATCCGCGCATCGCCTAGCCACGATCTTTTTAGAACATGCCTCAACTGAAGTACCTACGCTAAATAATCGATTAGTCTGGAGTCATTACAACTGGTAACTATACAGCGAAAATAAAAAATTCTTTAACAAATTTTATAGGGGCATCGAAACAGTTAAAACAAGTCATAGTTACAATTATTTAATTATAACTAAAACTTAGAGTAATATAAAATCGGCAGAGTCGCATAACATAACCACTCTGACAGATACATAGAACACATTGACTGCTGACTAGATATTTACTTTTTAATTACCACATTTAAATAACATGCTAATTATATCGAATGGTCACCTAATCGTTACGCGCTGGGCGCGTCTTTAGCGTCCAATGTATTAAAAGTAAACCAATAGGTAATTATTAATATGTGTCATCATCGTCATTTCTAAATTTCTAATAATAATTACTTTTACTTAGAGAGAGATACATAGTTTTTTACTAGGTAATGTAGAGTTGCCGCTTAATAACTTTGTACTCCGGCTTTATATATTCAAAAAATATATTTGTTACATATTATGTTATATATTTATTAATACATATTAATATAAGTGAATATCATTTAATTTAATTTTATGCGAGGTAATCAGGCAAAGAGGCGTATCAGTGTAGTAGAAAGTGCAAGAAAGGTGCATAATTATAGGTACAACTAGGGATTGCAATACCTAACGAAAATGTCAATACCGGTTTTTCGGTATTTCTTAAACATTAAAAAAACATAAGTAGGTGCTTATCAATAAAAATATAACTATTACAATCTTTTAAAAATAACATGTTATAATTTTTTACAAATAATTTTAATATATTGAGAATAAATAAGTCCGGCTGCAGGAAAAGCTTCTTAAATTCAACGCTTGTACAGTCATCAATAATTGTAGAATAATTGAACATTTTTGTCACGGATGTTTTCTATTTCGAAATAATATTATTATGATAATTCATCCCGACAATTACTTCTATAAATATATTTGATGAAATTTGTTTTATTATTTTTTCATCTCTGTAGGATTCCCTGAATATATTTGCATTTTAGCAGCACATGACTTATAATTCATTTTCAAAAACGTAAACGAGTGTGCTTTCTTAATACCGGAAATTCCGGTATTTTTTATTTTTAAAACCGGTATTTCGGTATTGACAAATAATGTAATACCGGTTTTGAAATACCGACATTGCAATCCCTAGGTACAACGCACTAGGTACTCTACGTCGGTATTTGAAATGTCCCAAAATCAGTCAGTCCCTCGGGCCTACCCGTCCTTAAATCCGCCACTGTAAGTATACAAAACGATCTTTGCAAGAATGGTAATTTAAATATTATCTCAAATTGAATTTTTATAATAGGTAAATGGATGGATAGGTACAACGCTCAACAGCATTTCATATCGCAGCACAGAAGAAGTGGAAAATATTATTTCAGTAGTCATTATTAAAATGATGATGATTGTTATCATAATTATTATGATTATGTTTCTCACAACCTCTCTCGACATGTGAAATGATGTCCATTTTCAAAAGCCGCCATCGAAAAATGTTGTGAATATTTTTCAGAACGTATTTTACGGTATAATCCAGTACATATCTTCCATTTTTTACAACGTTTTTATTAGCTCGTATTCTTGTTTGTCCGGTGGTTGTTTGTCCAGTACAAATATTGCAATCGATTTTTAACTAACTTCCCGACTAGCTAGACATTTGAAACTTTTAGAATATATCAGAACACGATGCCAATGCATTTTTTAATACTTTTAGCCATCTTTAAGTAGAATTGAATTCATTTTTAGTGAATTTTGTTTTGTATGGAAAGTTATTTCAGAAAAATCCATAAAAAGTAAAAGACTGAATGTAAATCAAAATGACATTTCAGTATTCTATATTTGTTTGTTTTTGTTTACTTCATATCAAGTACAAGTTTGAGCATATTGAGCATAATAATTCAAGAGAAAATTTAAAAACGTTGTATATAAAAAGTCCTTTTTATCTTGTAATTATTTCACATTATGGCATACTGGGAAAGAGAAATTTCCTTCGTGGCACACCAAATATTAATGTAGGTAACAATATGGTAACAATGACATTATATTAAGAATTTTATCAACATACAACACAGGATAATATTTTGTATTATTGCGAAAAATACAATTATTGATTTTGAGAAAAGATTATAAAAACCCGGCTCTAAATTAGGTAAAAAAAAAATGTAACTTCTCATCTACCATCTGTAATGATAACCGTTATTATTACCAAGCCCCTCCCACCCACCCTTTTCGTGTAAACGTCTGTTACGATGGTAACAATACGCAGTATAACATATTGTTTACCGTATCCGGAACTTTGTACGTAAACAGTTCACCACAGGACACTTATTCGTACGCCACAATACGTGAAACATGAGTTCGTGTAACATTTGATCAAATGACGAGTTCTTAGTTGAACCGTGGAGTATATTTGTATGTATGCTACAACATGTGGTGAATTTTATGAGATGTCTTTACTAGGTTAGGTTAGGTTAGGTTAGATTAGGGTTAATCTAACTAGAACAGTACTATTTGTAAACTATCGCCGCATTTTGTAAGAGACGTATAAATGTATTCCACGGTGAAATGTTCAATGAAGAACTAGTCATTTGATAAAATGTTATACGAACTCATGTTTCCCGTACTGCGGTGCACGAATAGGTGTCCCTCAATGAACTCCATTCGTATGATTTACATGTAACCATTGTTTACATAGTTACAACATTTTTTTTTAAAGTTGTAGGATGTATTGGCCTCTGAAAACAAGCGTCTCAAAATAAAATACATTTCCAGTATCATTTACAATCAGGTTTCGCCGCGCGTCGTAATATCACGTAGTGAATAATTTACATCTACGTCGGATCGTAGCAGAGGCTGTGTTATTACATATATATATATATCTTGGCGGGTACATAATGGGGTATGTATCCGAGACCTGGTGGAATGGCAGTAGCCGATACGTGGACTTTGTAACACCTTCTTGATTATGAAAGCTTCGAAGAGCGATCACGGCTGGAAATCATGGGAAAACCGTTTTTATCCACCATGTTATTTGCTGTAAGCCAGTGGCTAAACTAAAACATTACATGCGAGACTATATCGTGTAATGGTATTGATATAAAACGTTTATAATGTGTATGTATGCGGATGTATGTATATACTTGTATGTATAAGTTGCGAAGGGCGGAGGTAGGCTGTTAGTATTTGACATAAATCTTCTTCTTCTTCGACCATGTCCGATCCTAGTAGGATTATATGGGTCTCCACAGAGTAGAGGTTTGTATTAACAGATTTTGTTTTTTTTTTTACGAGAAATGGATGTCAGCCACTTGCTCAACCTATTAGGTCCATTACCCTGACTCACACACAAATTGAAAAACAATATGTGTACTTACCAGACTCAGGATTCGAACCTGGGACCCACGGCGTGATAGTCCAACGCTTAAGCCGCAAGGCCACCATGGGCATAAATAGTGCACACTAAACTTTATCAGTCATACGTATTTCTTTTCATTGAACTAAAAGTACAACTATTTACAGACGGTGTTGGTTAGTTTTTAAAATTCAATTAAAAACTGAGAAAACCAAACAGTAATAGATAATAGTCATAAATACGTACTCATCTATCTACAAGCTATATAAAATTATGCAATTAAATCATACATAACTTTGGACATTTTATAGATAGAATAATATGTTTTATCTATTATGTTTTGGATTAGGCGGGGTTTAATGAATTAAATAAAATAACCAACAATATGTGTAATATGTATTCTTAATCCAACGAGAACAAATAAGTATGAATGAAAAAGTGTGCACAATTTTGTCGTATTGCCCAAAATATACCAAAACTTTTATGGTTTGGCTTAGAAAGTGAAAGATTTATGAATATTTTTGAAAACTAACCAATACCATCTGTAAATTGTAGTCTTAGTTCAATAAAAACAAATACGTATGACTAACAAAGTTTAATGTGCACTATTTATGGCGGATCCTAACAACCTACATCCACCCTTCGTTACTGGTTGGTATGTATATTATATATATATATATATATATATATGTGTATTTGGGTATGTATGTGGACTTATTTGTGGATTTGAATTTAAAAATAAAAAAGTATCATGTTAGAATATTGGTTTAATAACTAATATAACTTTTTAAAGACTGATATTATTGATAATTCTCATTAGTTATCTCCATTAAATTCCCAACACGCTGCCATTCCATTTAAGTCGTTTCTCGAGACCCAGGTTTCGCCTTTCAGCATCTTCAGGCGTCGTGTAAGGCAAACACGTGTATTTTTATTAATAAGATGGGGGTTTTTACTAATTAGGGTTTTTTACTGACACTTATTTTTTCTTTTTTTGTAACCTCTGACTAGATAGGTAGGTAATGGAGTTTTTACTTACTCTATTGTATTGATTTACTATATAAAGTAGAGTTAAGAGTGTTCGTTGTCAGTGTGTGTTTGCCTTTGGTGAGTATACACGACGCCTGAAGATGCCGAAAGGCGAAACCCGGGTCGCGAGAGACGACTTAAATGGAATAGTACAGAGTTTGAATCCATTAGAATTTAAATTCAAATTCCATCAAGTACCTTCGGTCGAAAGTATTAATATTAATGTGTTCTATTTATGACGTATCTCCACAGCACACCTCCGCCCTTTGCCACCGATAGATACATAAAATAACGCAAATTGTCACTGTATATATCTGTTTGTTCGCATAAAGAATGTAAATCTTCAGTGGGGATGTTTAGTATTTCTTCCTGAAAAGTGGGCTGTTTTCCAAATAATTTTGCAAACGTCAGCTTAAAAATATAATAATATAGCTGTGATGTAATGTATTTTTCAAGGGAAAATTTTAGATTAAGTTTTTGAGCTTCGAGCTTAAAGCTTCCAAAAAAATTGCCAATCCTCTACATTCTAAAAAAATATGTACTAAAAATCATGCACTGTAGAATACCTACAAATCTATATGTTATGCTTAGGTATATATTATAACTAAATATTAAATTTAAATCGAAGTGATAACCAACACGACCATTTGTTATTTTTTTTTAATTCTCGCGCCTAGTGAAAGGTACTCCGATACAGCGGCGCCCGCGGCTCGCCGGGTACCTACAGCGAGAGACTTATTCAATTATTTTAATGGGTTCGCATCCCGGCGGCGAAATTTAAAGACGGCCACTGAATTATTGCTGATAGTACCCCCCGCACCAAGGGCGCGCAGCCTGATAACACAGTGTTTCTTTTACTGAGAAATTATTCGTCTACGAGTATTAATTTGTATAGTAACACTCGTAAAACAAATTTCCATGATTGTCTGCCATTTATGAGTCGGCCTGATGATTTCGGCCATTTTTCTTTCGTACAAGTGCATGTATTTACTTAGACAATTAATTTAGATTTAGGTCACGAAGAGGGAGTCGTCGTCAGAAAAAATACTATTCTTTACCGTTTTCCATATTTAAATAGTTGAAATTATTTTAATAAGGAATAGTTGAAAACATTTTCTCCACCCACCCTGGGTGTCTGAATGATGGCCTGAACAAAAACGATGCATAAGTGCGAGTGAGAAAGTATTCGGCACCCTTATAATCTCTGCGTCACGCGCTAGAGTAAGATAAAAGGTTTAGAGATGTGTGAGATGATTTGCTGTGGTGTCGCCGCCAAATCTTAGTTTGTTGCTTAACTAAGCGCCGATAACCTGCTATAATGATGTCAATTGATAAACATAAAGTCAGTTGTAAATATTTTTAGTTAATTAAGTAGAAAAGATGGTTCTGTGTGTTGTTTTAAAATGTGGTAGCCGTACTGACAAGCAAGAAGATGGTATTACGTTTCATAGGTAAGTTGATACGTGTTCGTGATAATTTATTTGTATATTATTATATATTTTAATATCAGTGACCTAGTGTTTCTTTAAAATAACTTAAATTATGGATATCTTTACCTAATGGTTGCATTTTGACCGCTTAAAAATACTATATAACGTAAAAAAATAGAAAATTATATTTTAATTCTGAGCGTCTAGTGCGAGTAAACTATAATTTTTGAAACAATTATATGAAGGAACAACGCCCACGACGGCCGAGCGGCTTAAGCGTCGGCTTATGATGACGAGGGGTCCCAGGTTCGAATCCTTAGTCTGGCAAATACACATATTGTTTTTCAATTGTGTTTGGAGTCAGAGTATGGATCTAATAGTTTGAGCAAGTGGCTAACGTCCATTTCTCGTAAAACCAAAAATCTGTTAACACAAACCTCGACTTTGCGGAGGCCCATATGATCTTATTAATATCGGACATGGTTATGGTTGCTTATAATAGCCGAACGGCTTAAGCTTCGGCCTATAAAGTCGTAGGTCCCAGGTTCGAATCCTGGGTCTGGCAAATACACATATTGTTTTTCAATTTGTGTTTGGAGTCAGAGTATGGGCCTAATAGGCTAACACCCATTTCTCGTAAAAAAAAAACTGGTAATACAACCTCTATTCCGTGGAGGCCCATGTGTTTCTCTAAGGATCGACGTTGAAGTAAGTAAGAAAGTAATGTGAAGGAACAAAATTAAGGAATTCGGTTGTTTCAAAAACTAATACAATATCATCATCATCATCATCATCATCATCATCATCAGCCTGAATCTATCCACTGCTGGATGAAGGCCTCTTCAAGTTGCTTCCACTTCTCTCGGTCCTGTGCATTGCGTTGCCACGTACTTCCGCAGAACTTTATCATTTCATCGATCCAGCGGCCTCTAGGTCTACCTTGTGGACGTTTTGTACTTCTTGGATACCACTGGATGACTAGATTTGTCCAACGATTGTCTCTTCTTTGAGCTATGTCGTCGCTATAGGATTTGTTTCCCGAATAGACCAAATGTCAATTTTTCAGGAGACGAAAAACAAATTTCATTGTCGTATTTTGAAATATCAGTAGATGTATCAATCATTTTTTCTACACTGTATGATTGCAACATTATCTAAGAATAGATTCCAAGAATAATATACTGGTATAAATCAGTAAATGCACAGAAAATGCGTTTTATTTACAAGTACTCGTTGTGGATATTCGGGAAATTTTTAGCGGTCTCTCAGAATAATGGATATTCGGGATAAAACATGGACGTTCGGGACTTAAGACCGTAGCGTATTGCTGCACGGCCCACGGATTACTGAGTGGTTAAAAAGTACGCACCTCAAATGTTATATTTATTTACACGATAATTGGTAATGATTACTTTTACTATTTAAATACCTAATGATCGTAATAACCCAAGTTCGTAGGTAATAATAACATGCGGCATTCGCTTTTTTCGGTTTTTTTCGTAATAAGTAATAAAATAGTTTTTAATAATCTTTTTTTTTTATTCAACGAATAATTCACAAGATTTAAGAATGTACCATTCTAATTATTGAACATACATAATTTTGAAAACCACTTCTGAGAAAATATATTAAAACCAATAGAAAAAATCTTTTTGAAAAAAGTAAGACACCCGGCAGGAATCGTCCCTGCATCTCCTGGGTTTACGACCAAGTCCACGAATTATCCACTATGCTACGAGGTGACACACTTATGACGACAAACTTTAACTATTGGCCTGTTAATACCTGCTCATCAGTATTCTTCAAAATCAAGCGACTATTGGCGATCGGTTTTTGTTTATTAAATAAAAGTAGGTATCTACTACTTCAATTACTAACCGACGTCACGGATTTCTCCAATATTTTATGATGGTACTTACTCGTACTTGCTAACAATTTTATATTAATACCTAATACCTATATATTTCTATAATTAACAATTAAACTTATTACAAACCACCAAATAAATATTATATATTTACTATTGGAATGACAACACAAAATAATAGCATCTATAAATTAATTACCATTGGCTGCTAATATTAGGTAGGTACCAATATCCTAAGTATATAATATTCACCAAATAAATAGTTACTAACATACATATTAAATTAAACTAACTATCAGCGCATTCAAAAATAAATCATAGCATCGCCTTTATTTTCATAGAAATACCTAGATTAAAAGTAAAATAAAGACAAACAATGTTTGATTAATAATAATTTGAAATAATAATTATTTTTTACGTCATAGTAGTTGCCGGGTCATACTGTAGAATTCATATAACCGTTGGGATTTTGTGTCATTTATCAAAACAAAATGCAGTTATTTAGGTTAAAATACTCACTTCCATAACTTTACTATAAGTTCAGGGCAAACTGGTGATGTATCAGCTATAAACGATCTCTTCAAATTAGATGAATTCACTATTAAAACAATAGTAACTTTAAAAACAATATCAATAAGACGAAATTTGAAAGAGGATTCCAGACGGCCGAAAAATATGAAAGTGGGCGTGATTGTTTTAGAGCTAGACAGCGTGAATGTTGGAGCGAGATGCACGGCGTCAGCGCGGTTTGATTGGCTAAAAGTCATATTCGGGAAATAAAAACTCAGCCAGAGATTTATTTCGACCGAAATTAACTTGGATATTCAGGTACGAATAGTTGGACATTCGGGAGAACAACACGGAGTAATTGTAACTTAACATGGCGTATTCGGGTTTTTCAAAAAAATATCTCTGTTCCTAGATAAAAAAATATTTTTTTTATAAATGATTTCGGTAGAGTTCGATAAAAGAAATTGAACTGCATTAAAATGTCGATTTCGACAAAAATGGATATTCGGGAAACAAATCCTATAGCGACGATGTGTCCAGCCCATCTCCATTTAAGGCTTTTAATAAACTCTATTACATCGCAAACCCTTGTCTGCTTCCTTATCCACTCATTCCTCTTTTTGTCCTTTCGCGTTATGCCCAGCATACACCTCTCCATACCACGTTGTGCTACTCTAAGTTTCTGGATCTCTCGTTTACTTAGGGTCCATGTTTCACACGCATATGTCATCACGGGAAGCACACACTGGTTGAACACTTTGCGCTTTAGGCACAGTGGAAGGTCACTTTTGAAGACATTATTCAGGCGGCCAAAAGCACTCCAGCCTAGCTTTACTCTGCGAACAATTTCATCAAATATACATCCATCTATAGATACTTGTTGTCCGAGATAGATGTAGCTTTTCACCTGTTCGAGCTGAGTGCCATTGATGAGGATCTCTTTTTGGCCTGCAAAGCAGTTGAACATGACTTTCGTCTTTGTTACTTTTATTTTCAAACCTACTTTGTTGCTTACTTCAGCGAGTTCCTGCATTCTGCTTTGGAGGTCTTCTGAGTCTTGCGAGAAAATTACTATGTCATCGGCAAAGCGCAGATGACTCAGGTATTCTCCATTTATGGGGATCCCTTTGTCATTCCAGTCAAGTTGCCTGAATAAGTCTTCAAGGGTAGCTGTAAATAGTTTAGGTGAGATTGTATCACCTTGTCGGACTCCTTTGCTGATAGGAAATCTGCGCGAAGGTTTATGGAGATTTACAGATGCTGTTGCGCTACTGTATATATTATTGAAAATATTTATATGGCGTCCAGGGATTCCTTGTTTTCTGAGTGCGTCGAGTATTGAACATTTTTTTATCGAATCAAACGCCTTCTCATAGTCTATAAAGCCCATGCATAGTGGCAGTTTGTATTCCTGGTACCGCTCTATGATTTCTCTGACGACTTGGATATGGTCCATAGTGCTGTATCCTCCTCTAAATCCGGCTTGTTCTCTCGGTTGGTTCTCGTCTAGTACATTTTGCAGACGGTTTGAGAGAATTTTTGTGAACGTCTTGTAGAGAATAGGGAGTAGACTTATTGGACGATAATTTGCTAGGTCTTCTCTGTCACCTTTTTTGTGAAGAATGACAATGCTGGCATTTTCCCATACCTCTGGGACATCCTCTTTGCATATGCAGGCTGTGAACAATTGTGCAAGTACTTCATTTGCATCCTTTCCTGCTTTTTTGAGGATATCTATCGTTAAACCGTCTTCCCTACTCTACTTGCAGTGGACATACCATGACGGTAAGCAGTTTGTGCACTGCTCAGGGCAAGATATTTTAAGACGGCGGCAGATAAAAGACTTTTGACAGTAGATCAAATCGTGAAAATTATAATTTTAAAACGATAATATCTTATAAATGTTTGTAGAGGTGAAAAACACAATTTTAATCATTTTCTATTTAATATATTATTATATTTAAGATAGCAACACAGATTTTTTTTTTGAATTATTAATCACCATGTCCTTGCTTTTTAGTACAAGGTGGTTATTAGTAATTTTGAACAATCACAAACACCCAGGCTTTGAGAAAAACACATACCTAAATGTTTTTGTCATGGCCGGGAATCGAACCGAGAACTCTCTGGTGGAAGGAAAGCGCCCTACCCACTGCACCACGAAACTCACCAGCAACACAGAAATTGCAGTGTAATGAGTTTAAATGACATTTGAGATTAAAATAGCAAACAAAGGCATTTTCAGTATGTTTATGGTTGACTCTTTGCTTAGGTAGATAATCACTACATACTACTCAACACGGCCATTTTGTAATTAATTTGGACTCCAATATTATGTGTCAGCCCCGCGAGATTTTAAAAATATGTGTCAAAGGTTCCGCCATACAAAAAAGATTGGGAAGTTTAGATTGATACAAACTACTGTAAATTAACTTTCTTTAAAATACTTAAGTACGTTAATATTTTTAAAAATTACTGATAGTAATACCTTCTACTAATATGTAGGTACTTACCTACCTATCTACGAGTTGCGAAGAGTCCCTGTTGAAGGTAGGTACCTAAGGTGTGAAAGAACGTTCTAGGACTGCCATATTTACATGACTTGAACATTTTGTTCATCTTTAGTATTTTACTGAACAAAAATATTATATTTTACCTTTTCATAATAGATATTTTACTATACGTAATGACCAACCGCGATTCGAACTCGGGCTATAAAATTCCACTGTCTCGTTAGTTCAGCGTTTTGTCGAAGGGACTTTTTTGTATTGAGTCAAGCTTTTATACGTATAGCAACATGTTTTTGGCACTGTGTGCCTGTGTTTTTTACAGTACGTGTGTAAACGTTTGTATTTGTTGTATCCGTGAAATGTATAAAATTAGTTGAAGCCTTAGACGCATCTAGACGCCACCCATTACATTGCTAAATGAAGCTGCGTGCCGTGCGTTTGGTTTGTGGGCGAGCGAACGCATTCGTATACAAATTTTTGAGACCATAGACCATTTCGCTAGTGCTCGCACTAGACGCTCAGAATTAAAATATAATTTTCTATTTTTTTACGTTATATAGAATTTTAAGCGGTCAAAATGCAACCATTAGGTAAAGATATCCACAATTTAAGTTATTTTAAAGAAGCACTAGGTCACTTCATATTAAATACATAATAATATACAAATAAATGGTCACGAACATGTAACAACTTACCTAGGAAACGTAATACCATCTTCTTGCTTATCAGTACGGCTACCATATTTTAATACAACACACAGAACCATCTTTTCTACTTAATTAACTAAAAATATTTACCACTGACTTTATGTTTAACACAAAAATAGCAATTTTAGCAACACGGTTATCGACGCTTAGTTAAGCAATAAGCTAATATTTGCCGGCGACACCGTAGCAAACCATCTCCCACATCTGTAAACCTTTTATCTTACTCCAGTGTGTGTTGCAGAGATTATAAGGGTGCCGAATACTTTCTCACTCGCACTTATGCATCGTTTTTGTTCAGGCCTTGGTTGAAGCCCTTGTTAGATTGTATTTGTCTAGATCGTTATGTTTTAATAGAATTGTTACATGCCGTCTGGTTGACCAAGTCGACAATCAATTTGTAAAACATAATACAGACAGATTTCGTTGGCAAACTATATTCTTTTGTAGTAGGTATATAATAAAATCGTCACTGCTACCTACAGAGTTGTATCCACAGAACAGATAATATATAGAATACCGATAGGCTATATTCAATACGCCGCATGTTGAAGCAGGCTTTTGAATGCGTGAGTGTCCTACGAAAATGAAGCACGCAGTGTGTGTAATACACCAACATTAAATGAGCGTAAAAGCATAAACCGAGAGCAGTTTTCAGTATTCGACGTAAAACATATTCTTGACACGTGTGTAAGTTTAACACGGAATCTTCCTTACTCGTGTCGTTTACTTGCTATCGCCTTACCCGTTAGGTATTAAATTTCAGTTCTCATTATTTCTGAGTTCCCTGGTTGTATCCTACTACCTTGTCCACCCTGCATCTTGCTATTCACAAGAGAATATTGCATATTTATATTTTTTCTGCAATGGGTATAATTTGATGGTTATTGGTATATATTTTTTTGTTTTTTTGGCACATAGGAAAGCATTAAAAGCTTTGTCATCGACTACCTACAACTTATTACACGTAGCAACCAGCATTATACCTACCCAATATTAAATACTATTTATATAATATTCCAATATCTTATGTTTATACATTATACATTGTACCTACCGGTAGAAGCAATCAAAAATCCGGCCCGAACCGGAAATCGAACCCCAGACCTTTCTTTCTTCATTCCGATCATTTGCCGACTGTCTCGCCTGCCACCATTTCAATTTCTTATTACGATATTGATCTCTCATTGCTATTATTATAAATGGTTTCAATTCGATATTTAGGTACCATCAAGCATACTATCGTTTTTTTATTTAACATTAATTAAAGATTATTCTTCATTTCAATGAATTTGGTCTAGGTATAAAAACATGGATTTGTGGCAACATTTTGTTCCACAATATTTGACAGCAAATCACAAAATGATTTTAATATGGTTTTTATTATCTTCTTCTTCTTTAATTTTTAACAATGTAAGCCCTTTAAGGGGGGACATGCTCAGCGTAGGTCAAAATGGAGCTTTTGTTCTATTTTCAAAGCATGATCCTGGACATACCTTAAACGTTGTAGATAATCTATTTATATAATTTTGAAGCCTAATTATCCTTTATATTTATTTTTAACATTTGATGACTGCATAAAGTATTTTTATTACATAAAATAGTATTATTTTAAACCTCTCGCTCTAATGTTTTAGAATATAGTCATATTTCAGTAAGTACATAAATGTGGGGTGGTGTTAAGATTTTTTACATTTATTAATTTTTAAACGCATTTATAAAACTATCATTATAATTTATATTGACATTATTATAATAAAATATTTACGATAAAAAAATATATTGATAATCTCTGTGATCCCAAATTTGACAAGAATTAGGCATTTTATTATTCAAAAAATAGGCAAGATTAACACATTTGAAGATAATTCTAAAGATACTAATTATAAGCTATGTCTTTGACCATTCAAGAGTGATAAACATCCTACGAATAATGATTGCTTTATAATAATTATTGACCTAAGAATAAGGTAGTGTTTTTTTTAAATACGCCATTTCTTTTGGCATTCCCCAGCGGTTAAGCTACAACATATGGCCGTAGCCATAAATTGACAAACTATAATTGAAGTAGGGAGTAAAATGATGTTAACACGCTTGTTTGAACATGTACCTGACCGATTTTTTTAAACGGTTTAAAACGGTACTATTTTATGTAATAAAAATACTTTATGCAGTCATCAAATGTTTAAAATAAATATAGAGGATAATAAGGCTTCAAAATTATATAAATAGATTATCTACAACGTTTAAGGTATGTCCAAGATCATGCTTTGAAAATAGAAAAAAAGCTCCATTTTGACCCACGCTGAGCACGTCCGCCCTTTTGGAGCATAAAATTATGTATACCAGTGGCGAAGGGTGTAGGTAGGCTGTGGAGATTCAACATACATAGTACACACTGAACTTTTCCAGTCATACTTATTTGTTTTAATATAACTAAAAAAATGCAGATGGTATTGGTTCGTTTTTAAAACGAATTAAACCATGCCTAAAAGAAGCCATCGTAGAAATTACACTAAAAATATTCTTCTGTCTATAGAATATTAAATAAAATATGCCAATAATTCATATTATATTATTTTCCAACAATGTCCGATCCTAATAAGATATTATGGGCCTCCACAGTGTGGGTATTTGTATTAACAGATTTTTGTTTTCTTACAAGAAATGGATGTCAGCTACTTGCTCAATATTTTAGATATTTTATAAACAGAAGAATATTTTTTATCTATTATGGTTTGTTTAGGCAGGGTTCAAACAATTTACAAAAAAAACCATCTTCAATAATTTGTATTCTTAGTTCAATGAAAATAAATAAGTATGACTGACAAAGTGTCCATTATTACAACGTTTTACTTTGCTCGTATTCTTATTTGTCCACTGGTTGTTTGTCCGTTACAAATCTTGCAATCATTTTTTAACTAACTTTCCGACTAGCTAGACATTTGAAACTTTTAGAATATATCAGAACACGATGCCAATGCATTATTTGGCCATCTTTAAGCAGAATTTAATTCATTTTCAGTTAATTCTGTTTTGTATGAAAAGTTATTTCGATACCATTATTGGTTGCCAGGGGTCCTCGCAACCAAATTATTAATATATACGTAAGTCGCTATAGAAATCAATATGAAATGACATTTCATTATTCAGTATTTCTATCAAGTACAAATTTTTTTGATCGATTAAGCTAGTCAAGTCAAGTTTATATGATTCTACAGAAAATTTAAAAACGTTGTATAGGTATAAAACATTCTTTTTATCTTGAAATTATATACTATAATGTGGTAAGTATATCTGTATAGCAGAGGTAAATTACGGTAAATCCAAAATGACAACTTCACAGGAGAGACGAATTTGTGATTTTTGGAACTTTCAACTTGTGGCATTCGTGAATGGAAAAATATAAAATTTATCTATTTATCAAAACCTTTTTGTTTGTTTACCGCTGTAGTTCGATTATAAGTTTCATCAAAAGAATTGTATGTTTTCTTACTGTTGTTTACCTCTAATAGTTATGGAGATACAATAACATTTTTAATGTTTAACTATTATTATAAGAGTAATATGAGTTACAGCTCTTTACCACGTATGCAGGATAAGTAATGAAGTAACAATATAACAATAACTCCATTTCACGATTTTTGGAGTTACAATAGTTTACCTCTGGTATAGAGATATTATAATTAATACTATTATGGTTTGGCTTAGGCAAGGCTTAATTGATTTTTAAAAACTAACCAATACCATCTATCCGTAGTATTAATTCAACGACAACAAATAACTGTCACCGACAAAGTTTAGTATGCACTATTTATATATTTATATTATCTCTACAGCATACTTCCTTCACCACTAATGTACACCACAAGGCGCCTCTAAGAATCCCTGTCCCTCGCCCGTCTTCTTGCATCTTCCCAGGATACCGGAATCTGTTAGGTTGGTTTGAAGATCATGCAAGCCAGATTTAAATCCAACGTCGTTTCTTCACTCTTGTTGTGATGACAGGGCGGCAAATTGAGGAGAATTTTTTGGTATACGTAGAAATAACTACCAAAACTTAGTAATAACGGAAATATCTTTCCATTCAAAAAATCAACTCACTGGTTGGAAACAAAATGTATTAATTAACATAAAAGGTTTAACAGGTCTGTATTTATTTTGTCACGTTCGCGATGTCTAGTTTACTTCCGTTGTCCTTGACGTAACGTCCTTGATGACCAGCAATGACAAGTGCAAATTTGCGAATTATATTTGAATTATAAGTAGGTACACACTTACCTAATTTTAAATACATATATCCAAAGATATGTTTGCCAATCACTCAGATTAGGATTTTTAAATGTATCTGAAACCGTGGACTCGCAATATCGTCTATTGAAGTAGAGATGGCATTTAAATAAAATTAGATTTAGTGGTAATTATGTTTTGTTAGTAATGTATCCATACAACATACAACACATTTCTTTGATATTTGAGTCATCCAAGGATGATAAAAAATGGGGCGGCATTTTATCTAGGGACGTCACTGACCGCACATGCAGTATCTATCCTCGAAGCTCTAGTATACGGTTGCTCCGAGCCTTCATCGGGTAGATGGCATTTGGTTTTAGTCGAGTGAACTAAGCTTGTGAATCCCAGATATTCCGCAACGCATCAAATGTTACTGCAGCTGTTCACATTCGGATAGCGAGTTCTCTTTACAAACTGCCGTCTCCCATGATCTGCACTCCAAGGCAGCGGTTTCCAACCTGGGAGGCGCGATCTATTGCCAGGGGAGGCGCCAAAATTTTTTAATAAATTAATTTTTATACCACAATATCTACAAATAAATAAAACTTCATATCTTAACGTAGCAGTGAAAATTCAGTGCATGAATGTTTATTTTAATATATAATACATATATTTAAATCCTATTAAAAAATATTTGGAGCGGAGAAATTTAAAAATGGCGCTTTTGCAAACGCTCTGTTTCGGTAATGCACAAAACGACCGCTGGTTGCATGAAAACATTAACCTCAAATTTAAATGTCACTCGTAGCTAAAGTGTCAACTGAAGCGTGTAGCCAGGGTGGGATATTGTTTTTTACGTGATTTCTTTAATATAATATAATAATAAAATATTTTTTAGTGGAATGGATACATTTTTGAGTGGTTGTAAGAGAAAAGATGCTGATACTAGTGAGAATAAAACCGAAATAGAACAAGGAAGTAAAGCTCCCAAGAAAAGACAATACAGTTCATCCTATTTATCATTAGGATTCACTAGTGTTAGTATAGATGGCTTGGAAAAACCAATGTGTTTGTTGTGTTCGAAAGTTTTGTCTTCAGATAGTATGAGACCAGTCAAATTAAAACGGCACCATGAAACTCTACATTCTGAATATGTTGATAGGCCCATAGAATTTTTTCAAAGAAAATTGGATGAGCTTAATAACCAAAAGCAAACGTTCAAAAAAATATTTTTTGTAACACCAAATGCATTATTATTAGCTTCGTACCATGTCTCTTACCGAATCGCAAAATGTAAGAAACCACATACAATAGGAGAAACTCTAATTTTACCAGCAGCTATTGATATGGTTCGAATAATGTTCGGCGAATCATATGCAAAACAGTTGCGACAAATTCCGCTTGCTGATAATAGAGTCGGAAGAAGAATCAATGATATATCTGAAGATATTTGCGATCAATTAGTTTCTCGGCTGCGTACTTCGAAATTCGCCATACAAGTAGATGAGGCGACTGATATAGCTAAAGATGCCCATTTAATTGCATATGTTCGATATGTTGGGGAAAATAATATATTAGAAGATATATTATTTTGCAAACCCATTCCTGGAAGGACCACATCCATTAAAATTTTTAATATAATGGACAGTTTTTTTGAAGAAAACGACATAACGTGGAATAATTGCATTGGACTGTGTACTGACGGTGCTGACTCAATGTCCGGACACAAAGCAGGTCTTCAAGCATTAGTTAAAAAGAAAGCACCACATGCTATCTGGACGCACTGTATGCTTCATAGAGCAGCTCTAGTGTCAAAAAATATGAGCGAGGAACTTAACAACATTTTTACAAAAATTACAAAAATTATAAACTACATTAAGAACAGTCCGTTGAGATCTAGGCTGTTCGCAAAGTTGTGTGTAGATATGGAAGCTAATTATACCTCACTTCTGTATTATTGTGAAGTTCGCTGGCTATCTCGTGCAAAAGTGATTCAAAGGGTATTTGAACTCAAAAAAGAAATAGCAACCTTTCTCGAAGGAAATCACCATGAAGAGGCACATTTGTGGACGAACGATAATTTCCTTGTTAAACTTGCCTATTTGGTTGAAATTTTTGGAAAATTGAGCAGTTTGAATAAGTCAATGCAGGGATCACAAATGCATCCACTTGTTCAAAAAGACAAAGTAAAAGCTTTCATTAAAAAGTTGAATTTATGGAAGTCAAATTTACAAAAGAATGAGTTGGACATGTTTTCACTGCTAAAAGATTTCTGGGCCACAGCCAATATTGAAACAAGCAAGAATCTTTTTATTGAACACTTGGATGGTTTAGTGCTGCATTTTTCAAATTATTTTAAAGACCTTGATTTCTCAAAGTTTTTGTGGGTACAGAATCCATTTATCGACAATGAAGATGACGAATTTGAGCTGACAACCATTGAAAAGGAAAAGCTGATAGAATTATCATGCGATAGCCTACTAAAACAAAAGTTTCAAAATGAAACCTTAATTCAATTTTGGATGAATCTTAGCGGAGAGTATGAATATTTGTATTACAAAGCAATGCAAGTGCTTCTACCGTTTGTAACGTCGTATTTATGCGAAACGGGCTTTTCGGCACTGGCTGCATTGAAAACCAAATATTGAGCTAGGTTAGTAGTCGAAAAAGAGCTACGAGTGGCACTCTCCACATTGCCCCCAAGATTTGATAAACTTTGTGCCAATAAACAACAACAACCCTCGCATTAAATTTTTATGCGATAGATGTAGTTGGTTTAAACGTTTAAAAATATTTTTTTATAAAAAATAAATCTACACGTATGTGTATGTTATAGTTAAACCTTGTTATTATTCTGTTAATTGTAGTTTTCAGTTTTTTTTATAATTAAGTTTTTATTATTTAAAACATTTCTATATTATTTAATCTATTAAAACAATAAAAGGTAGGGGAGGCGCGGAAATTTTTTTTTTTCTTCGGGGAGGCGTAGTAGCATAAAGGTTGGAAACCGCTGCTCCAAGGTATCGAAAGCTGTCGACACTCTCGATTATTTTCCCGTCACTAATAAGGGGTTACATCTGGATTAAGACAAGAACTTCACATTTGTTACATGTTGTTACCCACTGTTTGTAAATAAAATGAAAATGGCAGCCTACTTAACTATCAGTATTTCGCTACTACCCAATCTCCACCCAGAAAAAGTAGAAATAACTGAAAAATATATAATAAACCCAGGTAAGACGGAAATTAATGGGTGTGGAATAACAGGCAACCGATCCCGAGTGTGGAATAATATGAGATAAACTTAAAC
Source organism: Rhyacophila brunnea (assembly GCF_057557595.1). Classification (NCBI taxonomy): domain Eukaryota; kingdom Metazoa; phylum Arthropoda; class Insecta; order Trichoptera; family Rhyacophilidae; genus Rhyacophila; species Rhyacophila brunnea. The sequence continues at coordinate 10,368,948 of NW_028232893.1, read as the reverse complement.
ACGTATCAAGAATACGTCATTCTAATCTTGTCTTTCATTCTGACAACTGCCCTCGATTTATGCACTGGCACTCATTCAATATTGATCTATTTTAAGGTTGCAACATATACTATAGCACGTCTACAATGTGTGTTTCATTTTTGTAGGTCACCCACACATTCAAAACCCTGCTTCAAAATGTAGTGTATTGCCTATCTGAATTCTTTTTATCAATTTCTTCTGTGATTCCCATACATTTTTCGAAAAGAAACTTTTTTACGCGCGTATGAATGAATCACACTGATATGTGGAATGAGAAATAATCGTTTACGTTGATTGTTTAGTTTTGCGTATTATATCATGGTGAAATCGGCAGCACAATAATTATTGACAGAGTATCTTAAAAAACGTGCGAATGTAAGTACTTATATATGAAATTTATTTATTAATCTGTTCTGTGAAGAAACCATTTTTATATTGTGCATTTAACGGCCGTACGTTTTGGTCACAGCGCCGGTGGATAGTGGATTACGGATCATTTCGCGATTAGTGTATACCACTGTTTGTCACTTACTGTTGCTAAGAAAATAGCGCGGTCTATTTTATCGGTGGGTCCGGGTTAATAGGTTCTTTGAAAAAACAAAATGGCTCTTTGTGACTTGTCTCGAACGCACAACAGCCATTGTGTTTAAATTTAAACACATTTAGTTTAAAGTTACTATCATGTAGGACTGTAGGTACTACTAAAACCGGTCATACGTAACTCAACCAACTGAAAAAATGATTTAAACTTTTGCTCAAGAAAGGTGAGTGATAATCATTAATTATTATTATGAATCATAGTCATCGACCAGTGATTTTGCCTCCAAGCTCGGTCAGCTTCGCCAATAGAATCTCCGACTTGCTTATGTAGTAAATTGCTGGATACCGATCACATCCTTTGCGAGGGTCCCCATTTATTATGTCGGTTGAAAGTGAGGACCTTGTGAAGTCAGTCCGACCCTCAGTCAGACCGGTCGGCCATTGCAACTCGGTATCTACGCGAAAAAAATTCTCAAGGTTCAAACAGTTTTCGGTATTTTACGGCGACTGACAAGGTCTTTTTTCATCTCTTCTGTCTGAAGAAAGACTACTGCAGCAGGTGCGCACACAAGGGGGTTTTTGGGTTTGAACCTCTACCGGTATTTATAACTGTACAACTGGTTTGAACTGTTAAGAGGCCCCACCTTAAAATCTGTCAACGAATCAATTGCGTCATCTGCGTCAAATAAAATTGCCGCTGCTTGGCATAACGAACGAAAAACAACTAAGTATTCAAAAAAACCCAAGACATCTTTAAGTTACAAATTGTAAATAATATGTATTAGGATTCAGCCTCGGATACAAATCTCAAAATTAAAGTGAGCTTATTATAGATATACCACCATAAATCGTCCGGTGTTCGAATTTAGAACTAAGCTTATTACGGTATAAAAATATTGAATGATATAATGTCAAACGATAGCATGTGGCGCATCACTAAGCAGAAAACGTATACTGGTGTATTATAGTCATGGCTCCCACAAGGGAGGGGCTGACGGGGCTCTAGCCTGGGGGCCCGGGCTTAAGAGGTACCCGGCGTGCGGACTGACCACACATCAATATTCTCAATTCTCAACTCCACAATTTAAGTGGGTGCATTAAAATACAAAAAATCGCTATAAAATACCCTAAATTACACTATTTGTACTACACAACTGTAGATCGTCACACTGATTTTAACCTTAGCGATGGGTAGGGGGGCCCATCGAAGAGTCTAGCCTGAGAGCTCGCATCAAGATGTGGGGGGCATGATTATAGTACAATATAATGTAATGATGGTTTTTTTTTTTTTTGAATTATTAATAACCATGTCCTTGCTTTTTCGTACAAGGTGGTTGTTAGTAATTTTGAACAATCACGAACACCCAGGCTTTGAGAAAAACACACAAATGTTTTTGTCATGACCGGGAATCGAACCCAGAACTCTCGGGTGGAAGGCCAGCGCCTTACCCACTGCACCACGAGAGCCGCCGATGTAATGATGGTTACTCAAACCCTGACGGCTAAAATTATTAAACATGGAACATGCTTTGCCTTCTGATTCTCTGAATGATGATTATCCAAATTAGAAAGAAAATTTATTTGTCAACCGTAACCGAAAACGAAGGATTCAAACCATTTTACTTTTCTGAAAAATATGTAATTCCAATAATAAAACTAAAGAAGTAATAATAAAAGACGAACAATACGTCGCACAGAATGTAGGGTACTGAACGTAAAATGATAATAGTCAGCGCGCGTAAGTAATCGGGGCGGGCTGCGCGTCTATAGTTATTCTACGACTATTTTTCGTAACGCCTTTGCGTCGGAGATCATAAGTAAAACATGTTCCATGTTAAAATTAACGCGAATTTTAATACGCACCTTTTTCAGTGTACTCACCATATTACATATTACATCAATTATATATGAATCCTTCAATTTTAGTGGATTTACCTGGAAAATTCTTGTACTCCCCGATCTCGGCCGTTAATGAAAAAATGGGCGTCCCCAGTCACGATGCACCAAGTCTCGAGTCGCCAGCCGCTACCAGCTGAGGACTGCTGTGGCACCGCGACGCTCGACTACTGTTCGCTCGTTAGGCATGACGATGATAAGCATCTTGAAAACATGACCACATTCCATCAGCTGGTAGCCTAATCAGACGGTGAATCAGAAATTAATGAATATGTGTGCAAATATCTGTAGATTTTGCTATCGTTACCATTTTTTTCTCCAGTGGATCTCATGCCAAAATTATGACACTGCCACGACGATTCTGTTCCTCTTCACTCTCCTATCCAAGAATGCCATCCGCTCAGGGCTCGAAATGGACCGGAACGCACCGGAGCGCCGTTACGGTTCGTGAAATCTGTAAAGTTATCGCTATGTCTCGTAGACAAAATAATTTGACCGTCTGAGCTAGATATGGCATATAACAAAAAATTCTAGCACACTTATGTTTATAAAATACACATAACATTTGATAACCATGTTAATTTTCGAGCGCTCCGGTTTGTAATCTTTTCCATTTCGAGCGCTGCATCCGCTACGGAATGGCATCAAGAAAATCTCATAAATTATGAAATCAACGACGATTTTATTTGACGAATATGTTGCAATCGATTTGTCAATAAATATTAAAGTGGCATTGAAACATTTCAAACCAGTATTAGGTACATATTATTATTGTGTAGTTAAAAAATATTAAACAAAATCATAACAAAATCCCTGCAAATAAGGGAATGGGACAACTGGTCACCGGGACAATTGGACGCCGCACTGTCGTAGACACATATACAGAACGTAGACGAGGAATTTTATCTACTATCTACTACTTAGTAGTTTTAATTCATTTTACTCTTAACATAATGTTTTTTTATTGCGGATTGAGAATTACCATGCCTAAGGCTTTTATAAAATAAAAAAAAACTCTTTTTTCGTTGGAACTTAAACATATGCACGATTAAATCAATATTTACGTCTGCATATTTAAATTCTCACCAACTATTAAATCATAATATAATAAATTTAAATATAAATATTAATAATAAATATTTTTTTAAAGTACCTATTAAGTACCTAACGTCTATTTATTTTCGAATTGCGTGGTGTCCAGTTGTCCCGGCGTCAAATCGTCCTAGACCTGCAAATAACGTTAAAGAGATCTATTCTCAGTAACGTCTCTAGACAAAATGCCGCCCCTGGGCAGTACCATAATGCCGCCCCATTTTTTTATACAATATTTTTTAATATCCGTGCTCGTGTCGTTTCTGGACATCGAAGGGCAACGGAAGTAAACTAGACGTCGCGAAACTGACAAAAAATTAAAACCCTGTTAAACCTTTTATGCTAATAATTAATACATTTTGTTTCCAACCAGTGAGCTGAATTTTTGAAAGGAAAGATATTTTCGTTATTAAATACTCAGCTTAGGTAGTTATTTCTATATACATATACCAAGAGATTTTCCTCGTTTTGCCGCCCTTCAAGTAACTGCCGCCCCCAAGCGACGCTCAATCTGCCTACCCCCACGGGACGTCACTGTCTATTCTTAATATAATTACACAAATACATACGTAGCAGTGGCGGTAGGCTATTAAGATTCGACATAAATAGTGCACACTAAACTTCGTCAGTTAAACGTATTTGTTTTCATTGAGCTAAGACTACAATGTGTATAATTATAGTGTTTGTTATGTTTTTAAACCTTGCCTAATTCGAGCCGTAGATAATAGCCAAAAAATATTCGTTTATATTTAAAATATCTCAAATTAAATTATACGATAAATCCATAATTTTAAATATTTTATAGATTTTACCACGTTTTTCTTAGCTCGTGTTCTTGTTTGTCCGGTGGTTGTTTATCCAGTACAAATCTTGCAATCGATTTTTAACTAACTTCCCGACTAGCTAGACATTTGAAACTTTTAGAATATTTATCAGAACACGATGCCAATGCATTCTTTTAATACTTTTAGCCATCTTTAAGTAGAATTGAATTCATTTTCAGTTAATTCTTATTTGTATAAAAAGTTATTTCGGAAGAAATCCGTAATCCATTCCACTATTATTGGTTGCTAATTGGGTGGTTCTAGCAACTAAATTATTAATATATACGTGCGTTACTATGGAAATCAAAATGACATTTCAGTATTCTATATTTGTTTGTTTGTTGCAAAATAGCAAAAAAAAAAATGATTTATTGACAATTGCCTTATTTGTGCTAAATTATTATTACATAGAATTGTCAAATTTATATGATTCAACAGAAAATTTAAAGACGTCGTATATAAAAAGTTATTTTTATCTTGTAATTATTATATACTTATTTTTTTACTTGGTTTAGGCGGGACTTAATGAATTTATATGAAAAAAAACTAACCAACACTATTCTTATTCTGTATTATTAATATTAAAAAATAATGATTTAGTAAACGCAAATTTAAGATTTATGAAACCAGCGCATCTACAAAAGACTGATTTCGGCCGCTACCGCAGATATCTAGGGTAGGTTTGTATCGAAGTATTAGCACTTATTGTAACAATTACAATAAGTTAGTTGCAATTGTTACAATAAGTGCCATCTTTCAACAGCACCTCTCTTGGTTATGCTAAATTGTAGAGCGAGATAGACAGTTTTGACTGTTTAGACGTCTAACTTATTGTAATTCTAACAATAAGTGCTAATACGTCGATAGCCTACCCTAGATAGCTGCCGTTCTGGCCGAAAGCAGTATTGTGTATAGAATAGATGCGCAGCTGGTGATACGCGTGTCTTACAATCATTACAAATTACAATCATCACCGTTGGGTTACGGATTATTTCGCGACTAAGAATCCAAGCCGAGACAGCTAGATGACAACCAAATCCTCACTCAGAATAAAAAATCGAAACAGCAAAAATATACGAACAGCTGTTTTAAAATATAAATAAGTAGTTTTAAAGAATTGGCTGTCTTGGACACCATCCTGGCGAGAGTCCGCCGGTCGACGGTGGATAGCGATTGATGTGACGTCACGCCCTACACCCCGTGACGTCATACGCATGCCCCATCCGAAGAGACTGGCCCCCGGGCACACGGGCGTAAAGTGTACCGGGCCAGGGATCGACAAACTGGGGCAGTATCGAATTGGATTACTCACAACACACACTACAGTTTCTAATATTTCATAATAGGTTTTACGTACCAAAGTCTACAAGTGACTACAATTTCACAGGTAAGATACGAAGTTAGCCGTGGCAGAGGGTAGAGGTAGACAGTTTAGATCTAACATAAACACTGCACACTAAACTATGACAGATATTCTTATTTGTTTTCATTTAACTAATAATGCAAATTGCAAATGGTGTAGGGTGATTTTAAAAATTTAATTAAACCCTGCCTAAATAAAACATAAAATATCTAAAATTATGCCATTAAATCATACATAACTTTAGATATTTCATAGATAGAAGAATATGTTTTATTTATTATCGTTTGGCATAGGCTGGGTTTAATCGAATTATAAAAACCATCTACATTTTGTATTTTTCTTTCAATGAAAACAAATAGTTATGACCGACAAAATACAGTGTGCTCTATTTATGTCAAATCTCCACAGCCTACTTCAACCATTTGACACTGGAAGCTAGGTATATATTACCTCTCCACACATCATGATAAAATATTAAAACAAGTCTGCAAGTTTTTCTGAAAACATAATAAAGTGTAGTTGCTGCCAAAAGTTGGTAAGTCGATTATGTAGGTATTTAGACTTAACAACGAATTATCTGTCTTATAAATATGTATGCTAGACAAAAATCGAGGTCATCCGATATACTTATAACATGCACATAAAGCACAAAGAAGTTAGAAAGAAGAAAGAAAGCAGTATGTCTAATTTTAGAGGGCATGTCAAACTTCAGATTGCAATTACTCCACAACATGATTTCGATACTTACAAACTTATGCCTGTAACCCCACAAGATACATTTTGGACTGTGGTTACCTACTTGAAATATATATACGTAATTTGGTAGAGTATAGGTATGTTTCATATCTTTGCACTTCAGCTCTAATGATTAGTTAAAATGATTAACATATTATATTAATACAAGTAAATAGTGTTTGATCTAATTTTATGCGAGGTAATCAGGCAAAGAGGCGTATCAGTGCAAAAAGAGTGCAAAGTGCAATGCAGAGTGCAAAAAAGTGCATAGTTATAAATCGTATAACTACTCTACACTTCTACGTCATGTGGCATCTATGCATTCATGACAACATTTCAGAATATTCTAGAATCTAGAGGCTCGGTATCTAATTCGGTATATTGGCCGAAGATTTCCGAACAGCTCAAATAAATAATTCCGCTGCACCATTAACAATTTATAATGTTACTGTTAGCACAAATAATTGATTTACTTCAAAATAATTAATGCTACAATATTGGTTGTGGACACCTGAATAAAAGTGTAGGTACACAGAAGGTGGTGGGGCTAGGGGAGGAAAGGGGTGCGAATCCCGCCCATCTCATGCATTTAAATTGCTTCATTACCAGACTGAGCACAAGGGCGGCGGAAAAATATTATTCTGGCGTACTACCACATTTCACTTGTTATTCATTTTATAATTCCAATGCCAACAATAATAATTTGAGGTCTATTAGAAAAATATTTTTTACATTATAAAGCCGATATTTTAAACATAGGTAAGTATTATATTATAATGTAAACATTCAAAAGAAATTTTAATTCAATACATTAACAACACGGAAACATAATTAATTATAAAAAATAGTCACATTACTATGACGGTAATAAATTTAGAGTTAGTCCTACTCTGCGTAAATTAGACACACACATTATTTTCGTCACAGATCACAGTCGGTATGGACCAAGGTTTTGAAGCTAGTTTCGGTTTATTATCTATTGATGGTCACCCCATAAAATAAAAGATATACAAAGCCCACCGAGTGTCATCTGAACATTGAATGCGCGTTTTGTTTAAGTGACAAACTTTAATGAGTATACAGACGTAATTTATTTGATTGTGTTAACTGTCAATTCATGGTGGATGGGGTATTAATAATTAAAATGAAACATGATATTATTTAGTACGTACTAATTCCACTCTTTTTAATATTATTATTCTGGACCGGTTTCGTCCGCTTCAAAGGGACATTGTCAACTAGAGTGATGACATGAACATAATATTATTTTAAAATGTGGAATTATTAGGTACTACATTTATTTTAATTACGTTTTTTTTTAATTAGGTATTAAATACACACGTAGTTTTTGAAAATAACATATTACTATTCTTTAAAGCGTTTAGGTTTATCCATTTTTCTCCGCATTTGAGAATTGTAGCTTCTTACAGCTTCACCCAGAAAAAAGCACACTTATTTTGGGTTCCCTGAGTTTGGTAATTAGAATTAAACATTCCTTCTCGGAACTTAGAGTTGAGTTGGATTGGAGCTGGAGCATGTATTTTCATGCAACAGCAGATTTAGGGAGGAGAACTTCAAAAATTAATTGGTCTCCTTCAATCCCCTGGTTATATTAATAAGATAGTTCAACGAATCTAGCAATGGCGACAATTTTAGCAGCTGCAGCAAACATGTCATGGTACCACAAAGCATAATAATATTGATTTGCAACTGATGTCAACTAAATTACATGGACCAAACTGAGGAGTTGTGGTGTTGAGTTATTTGTATGGGAGAAATCTTATTGAGACAAAACAACTGTTATATATTTCACCTATGTATCTCTGCTACGATAATAAGTTAACAATATTATTTAGTCATGTTATTTAGACCCAGGGAACTCAGATATAATGGGAACTGAAATATCTGACGGGTATTATACACACTAACACACACTATTGCAAACCTATGGTTCATTTTTGTAGGACACTTACACGTTCAAAAAAAACTTTATTTTTTTATATAATATATTAAACACCACAACTGACCGTAAAGCCCAATTACAATGGCAAAACTCACAGGCTTGAGGAATTTACATATTAGATTATGCAAATATTATTTGACCTCACCGGGAATCGAACCAGGAGCTAGCGGATGGAAGGCTAGCGCCTTACGCACTGCACCACGAGAGCCGCCTGTATTGGTATATAACCTATCGGAATTCTATTTATTATCTGGCCTGTGTTTAGACCCTTCTCGCAGCTAAACTCAATCGACGCCACTGAGATTTCTCCCTTACAGGCCGGTCCACTTTGGACGGGTTTATCTCTCCGTATCGATGATAGAGCGGCAGATGGGTCTAAGCGACATGCTATCTTTCTCTCCTATCCCACCACCTCTGCCGATAGGTATTTTTGTGTTTTTTTTACGTTTTTGTCTCTTTTTCATTTTTGTTTTTCCAACCATTAAACAAAGCGGTTCGTATCACTTAACTTCGCTAAGCTGCCAGAAAATAGATAAAATAAATTTTAAAAATAAGCCAACTTGATTGTAAGTATAGTTAGGTGAAAAAACCATTTTAATTATTATTACGAACAACGAACTTGTGTTAAAATATAAATAATATAACAGGCATGTATCACTTCTATTAGACTGTGATCTACTATCCATTAAAATAAAACTGGCAGTGATTTAGGTAGGTACCTATTACCGAAATCTGGAATTTTTTGTCTTGGTCTTGAAATTCCAAAATGATTTTTCTCGTGTCCGGAAATTTGTACGTATGAAATCTTTTAAGAAACCTCTTCGTAAAATGGCTAAGACTCTCATCGGATTATAGACCCAACTAAAAAAACCACAACTAGCTACTCTTAACGAGATTAATTAATTATATGATAATGATAGTAAACGCTTCATGAATAAAAGTGAAATATAATAATACAATATATAAAATACCTTTATGGGAATATGAAAGAAGTAGTTTTGAGGCTATACTTCAGCTGAGGCATGGTCTAAAAAGATCGTGACTAAGCGATGCGCGGATTGTGCAAATGACGCGAGCCGAACGAAATATAATTTATCATAAAAATTCAACTTGCGTCCTTTTAATGTTATGCTTATTATTATATTCGTAATAATAATAGTATATTCATTGACATGTTTTCTTTTTCAAGTACATTCGGAACGTTTTTTAGTCATCTTTATACGATTTGAGAATATATTCCTCCGAAGCTATCACAAAACAAATTGACGTGCGAACAGGTCGACTATCACTCTCCGAATGGGAACGCGGGCGAAATTTCGTTCCACATACTGTTGAAAATTATTTGCCGAGGTTTTAAGTGTTTTTCAGTCAGGGCTATGAAATGTCTTCACGAATTGTGTGGTTACAATTCTAAACTAAAAAATGAGTTTTGTTGTGGATGAGATGAGATAATCTCGTGATCGTAACGCAATCGTAACAATATCCAAAAAAACTAACACTTCAATGTTTGGTAATACTTCGGGCATATTATATATATAATAATGTTTTAATGAAGTACTTAAATCCTTAGTTTTTTTTATAATATTGTATTTATTGTCAACACAGTGTTATTTTTTTATTTTAATTGAACTTGTATTTGTTAGCTTTTCATAAATAAATGAAACTGTTTTACTTTCACATTATTATTTATATTACAATATTATTTACTCCATTAAACCTATGTATTTCCAAGATATTAAACGTACGCAATATTAACAATAAATGTCTTCAATAGTATAAATTATACTAGATTTCTTTTTGACCGATTTTATGAATGTTTTTGTATACTTATATAAAAATTTAATATTAACTATCGAAAAAAATGCCAATCCCGGGATCGTCAAATTGTAATCCCGAAATCACGAGATCAAAATGTTGGCTCGGGATTCGATTCCCTACTCTGAAGCACTTTCTAAATTGCGTTAAATTTTCGTAGTTGGCTTTTGTATTTTAAAAATTATGTTCAATAAAAGAATGCTACACTCTTAAATCTGTGTATCTATTATTCTATAAATAAAAAAATAGTGTAAGTACCTTTGAAAAAGTTAATAATTGTTTATTTCAAAATTCGTACTATCGATTGTGGGTTCATCGAATTTAAATTCCAATTGTATCATGTTTTGTACTATTCCATTTGAGTCGGTTTTTGTGACCCGGGTTTCGCCTTTCGGCACCTTCAGACACTGCGCACTCACCAGTAATAAGTGCAGTTAGAATATTGATGTTGCGCACAGTCCCGGGAGACAAAAAACCGACTCAAATGGAATAGTGCATAACTTATATCAATTATAATTATTTATTGAATAAAAAGAATATTTTTTTAATGGATGGTGTAATCAGTCTAATGAAAAACTCAGAAGAGCAATTTTGTATTTTCGAGAAGGGATAATCTATTTTTAAAGTACTTAAAGGTCAGTAAATATTACTGCCAACTATAGCGTATAAATTTCCGGACAAGTTTTTTTGACCCATATCCGTTATTGGGTTACGCATTCAATTAAAGGGGACATGCTCGTCGTAGGTCAAAATTGAGTTTTTATTGTATTTTCAAACCATGATCCTGGACACTCCTTAAACGTTGTAGATAATCTATTTATATAATTTTGAAGCCTTATTATCCTTTATATTTATTTTAAACATTTGATGACTACATAAAGTATTTTTGTTACATAAAATAGTATTCTTTTAAACCTCTCGCTCTAATGTTTTAGAATATAGTCATATTTCGGTACATGAATGTGCAGTGGTGTTAAGATTTTTTACATTTATTAATTTTTAAACGCATTTATAAAACCATTAGTATAATTTATGACGAGATAATTTTAGTAAAATATTCACGATAAAACATTATATTGATAATCTCTGTGATCCCACATTTGACAAGAATTAGGCATTATATTATTCAAAAAATCGGCAAGATTAACACATTTGAAGATAATTCTAAAGATACTAATTATAAGCTATGTCTTTGACCATTCAAGAGTGATAAATATCCTACGAATAATGATTGCTTTATAATAATTATTGACCTAAGAATAAGGTAGTGTTTTTTTGAAATACGCCATTTCTTTTGGCATTCCCCAGTAGTTAAGCTACAACATACGGCCGTAGCCATAAATTGACAAACTATAATTGAAGTAGGGAGTAAAATGATGTTAACACGCTTGTTTGAACATGTACCTGACCGATTTTTTTTTAAACGGTTTAAAACGGTATTATTTTATGTAATTAAAATACTTTATGCAGTCATCAAATGTTTAAAATAATTATAAAGGATAATAAGGCTTCAAAATTATATAAATAGATTATCTACAACGATTAAGGTATGTCCAGGATCATGCTTTGAAAATAGAAAAAAAACTCAATTTTGACCTACGACGAGCATGTGGGCCGTTAGTGTTTGGTTAAGTTAAAATATTAATCGTTTCAATCAATGACATTAATATGGACGAAGCATCTAGAAAATAAAATGACACTCACTTTGTGTCGGGTCTGCCGGATGGCGAAATTCATATTTTAATATCGGTATCCTACGCTCAAATGAACATTCTGCTTGCAAGCGGTCTGGCGACACCGCTGGGTCTGCCCATACAAAATTTTTGACTGTCAGGTTTCGACTCCACCGTTATTATTATGTTACAAAATGCCAATGTGCCTAATTAAAAATTGTAAAAAAATCTACTAGACACTCCAAGAAAGATGGGATATCACTTTGCATGTGTTAGTATTATTTATTATATATAAAATGCCATTTTAAGATATTGATGAATGTTTATTCAATGCAATTGAATGACAGGAACCATTGGACAGTCAGTCGCCTGTGATTCGCTAGGCTCGCTTGCGTCTAATCTCCGAGAAGTCGTAAGTAACCGAGAATCTGTTTCTAACGCAATGAGTCATGACACTAATACGCCATTACAATAAAGGTTATATTACTATAAATTCTCGAAGCTTGTATCGCATAATGGAAACGGATACGTCAATGGTCACGTGACATCTACCTATACATCTGTGAATGACTTTCATGGACAATTTCTCGTGCGCGCCGGGTATGAAGTGAGTCGTCCATTTAATATGTCATTGGTTTCAATACAATATAAAAGCACAAATGGCCATCGGTTTTGGAATCATTCAAAAAGTTTTTTTAGATTAGCTGTTGACACCTCAAAATTACACACGCATTGTCCGCAAAATTAGGGGTAAATTCAACCCTTCTTCTGCGACGGTACAAAAAATACCCTACTCACAGAATCGACGCCAATCCGCTGACAATGTATGTAAGGCAAAACACAAAATAATGCGGTTTTTGGTTTTGTTTTCAAAGAATGAAATATAAAGTATTAAACGCTTCCAAGCGTGCGAGTCTATGAATCTTGCTGCAGACAATTTCTCGCCAGGAAAATTGTTTTTTAGAGTTTACCCAGTGACAAGTTTAATGACATAGATCAATGCTATAGTAATAAATAAAGCTATGCCGGATCACAATCTTTAAACATCTTGACACCCTCCTACTCCTCACTTTTTTATAACCAGTTACTTTATACATTGTAGATTATTTTGGATACGAAATCTAGAAAGGATAGTTAGAAACAAGGAAGCTGATGAATACGCCAAACAAGCCACAATAGATTTAAGACCTTCAACATCCATTCACTTCTTCCTGAGTTATAGTCCACGCACTTTACAGAGTCACTGTTGTACGCTAAAATTGCTTCGCATCTGGATTGGTATTATTTGTGTGTATGCATTAAGGCCTGTAATAAAACCCTACTTAGAACCACCTGCAATTATTACTTTATCACCAATTGGTTAGACATACAGTGCAGGGGCGTAAAGGGCGGAGTTTTTATTGTTATTGAGAGTCGCTGGTCATAAACAGGTCATAAACTCATTCTTTGGAGTAGTCTACAGTGTGTTTATATAGTGACTGTTATCTGGTTATCTATATAGCTGGGCGCGTCTTTAGTGTCCAATGTATGAAATTATGTTCTTCCTATTATTTATTTTACTTTGACAGCATTATACTTATAGTTGAAAATGTCATTTGTAATTTTTCTCAAAATTCCTAATGATTATATGTATAATTAAATGACATTGCCAACAAAATTATGTATTTACGGTATTATAATTGTCTTTAATTGTTTAGTTCTCTATAAATTTATAACTAATCTATTAAATAACGATAATTATATCGTTAAGGCTAATTCATAAATTCCAAAACATTGTATATTTCCAATCCCAACTAAATTAATAATAATACACGATGTTTTTATTGAATTGTAAGTATAAGTAAATAATATACAGGTACCTACGTTCTAATGTACGCATTTTTATTCCATATTTTATTAAAACAATACGTCATAAAAATATGCTTATTTTTCCGTAATTCTTCATGCACACCCTGTGTCACTACTACCAAAGAACACCAACACAACTGCAAATCGTTTTTAGCGTACAATAGTGTCCCTGTAGAACGAAAGACCATACCTCTCACAGATACTAACAGACCACGCTCTATCTAAAAAGATTTAAATTGAGGGACGATGACTGCTGTAAGTATATAATATTACGACTGCATATCTCCAACCGTGTGCGTGTGGCATGTCATCAACGACTTCCCAATACTATAAAAGAAACAATGGACTCCCGTAACTTGTATAAAAAATAGATAACATAATCATATGTTTCATCAATTGACCATTAAACACCTCAGAAAATACTTAATAAGAAAAAAAACAATACAAGAGCAACTACACAAAATATTTAATTCTGGCCATAAAGAAAATTTTTTCACCTAAAAACTATAACCAAACATTTTTTTAAATATCACAAAATACGAATAATATGTAATTGAATAAATGTTATTAACTATTTCAACCACCTCAACAACCCAAACTGGGTCGCAAATCTAAACTCGTCTCGATTGCAACACGTTGAATATGTCAATGTGATTTTGATGGTACCTTTTTAAAAAACACATATCATTTGATGTATCTCCTCCTTCACCCACTGTGACATTTTAATTTGGAAAAAAACAGCTGGTGTCGCAATTTAAGCATCCAAACATCTTTACTATGTTCCGTTCATAGACTATAGATACATCTAGACGCCACCCATTACAATGCTTAATGAAGCTGCGTACCGTGCGTTTGGTTTGTGGGCGAGCGAACATATTCGTACATAAATGTTTGAGACCATAGACCATTTCGCTAGTGCTCGCTCAAAGTGCTCGCACTAGACGCTCAGAATTAAAATATAATTTTATATTTTTTTTACGTTATATAGTATTTTTAAGCGGTCAAAATGCAACCATTAGGTAAAGATATCCATAATTTAAGTTATTTTAAAGAAACACTAGGTCACTGATATTAAAATATATAATAATATGCAAATAAATTATCACGAACATGTATCAACTTACCTCTGAAACGTAATACCATCTTCTTACTTATCAGTACGGCTACCATATTTTAATACAACACACAGAACCATCTTTTCTACTTAATTAACTAAAAATATTTACAACTGACTTTATGTTTATCAACTGACATCATTATAGCAGGTTATCGATGCTTAGTTAAGTAACAAACTAAGATTTGGCGGCTACACCGTAGCAAACCATCTCCCACATCTGCAAACCTTTTATCTTACTCTAGCGCGTGTCGCAGAGATTATAAGGGTGCCGAATACTTTCTCACTCGCACTTATGCATCGGTTTTGTTCAGGCCTTGGTTCCGTTAATAGAAATATAGGTATATAAAAGAATATAAATTTGCAGTGGTACAAATAAGTTTAGGAATCTCTAGTATAGGTAAATCACCATTGAATGCTTTAAAACTTGCAATTGTAGTGGTATTGTTTTTTTAACATAAAAACGGGCATTGCAGATTGCAGCAAACATTTCCAATACACCCGCGAAACTCCTATGGTGCCAATATATACCGATTTACCTATAGGTATAAGGCATCCATTTCGAACGTTTTCTGGCGACGAATCGCCGTTGTGGCTCCTAATATAGCTCCATGGACCACACGCGTGAATTTCACGTTTAATCCTCTTTGTGCAAGACCTAAGCCGCCTCAGGATTATCCGGATGGCTTATATCAGGTAACAGACACTTCGTGAGTTTGAATGAAAAAATTGCAAATGTTTACAATAACATTCAATTGTCCTGCATAAAGAATAGATATAGTATTATCGGGCCTTCCCGGGATTACAATAAAAAGATATCAGTTACGAATACGCTCGCGGTCCACTGGTTCGCCGGCGATGTGTAAAATCTAAGTCTGTAATAATAACAACAATGCAGGTATTATCATCACGCGAAATCTTTGAAAGATACCAACACATATAGAAATAGGCATCATTGTAGATATTATATTATTATCAGGGCTGCGGACGTCTTCGCGGCAATCGAGATCGAATAGCAACCGAAGCCAACTTTGCGGCATTCGAGAAATTTGCAGCGTCGTATGGGGAGCGGGATAGTCCCGACTCCTCTGTAGACTCATCCATTTCAATTGGTGATACTCAGTATGCGGGTACACAGGGCGATTGACGTCAGCGGACAGCAGAGCCAGTCCAAAAAACAAAAATAAATCATTCTTAACTTTCTTCTTTAAGCACTACGGTGCATGGTTGCAGCATCAGTCCCGTGCGGCTTCGTCTTGGGACGGAATGAGCACTTAAAATCACTTCTTTCAGACACGTTTAAAACGTCATGGAAAGCGGCCGTGCATATCCACGGCTGTGCGTATATGACGGGTGGTGATGGGAACTTTAATCCCTCTCTTCTTTTACTAGGTCTCAGTGGCGAAGGGTGGAGGTAGACCGTTCAGATCCGACATAAATAGTGCAGATTAAACTTTGTTAGTCATAGGTATTTGTTTTTATTGAACTAAGACTACAATAATTTACAGTTGGTGTCAGTTAAGTATTTGGTGTCAGTTAAGTATAATCAGTTAAGTAAACCCTTCCTAAACCAAACCATAATAGTTTTGGTATATTTTAGGCGATACGACAAAATTGTGCCCACTTTTTCATTCATACTTAAATGTTTGTTTTCGTTGGATCAAGAATAGGTACATATTACACTTACCTATTATTGGTTATTTTTTTAAAATTCTTTAAACCCTGTCTAAACTAAACTATAATAGGTACTAGATATTATTCGATCTATAAAATATCCGAAGTTAAGTATGAATTATAATATTAATATCGTATTATCTTCTTAAGTATACCTGACAAGTGTCTTCTTTTTATCAGATCTCCACAGCCTACCTCTTTCCAAAAGTCACCCTTCGCCACTGCTCAACACTGAGGTATATATATATACCTAGCAGTGGTGAAGGGATAAGGTAAGCTGTTAAGATCCACCATAAATAGTGAACACTAAACTTTATCAGTCATATGTATTGTTATATATTTTCATTGAAATAAGACTACAATTTAGAGATGTTGTTGGTTAGTTTCCTAAATTCAATTAAACTCTGCTAAACCAAGCCATAATATATAATAGTACATAATCTTCGTCTATCTATAAAATGTCTAAAATTATGCAATTAAACCATACATAACTTTGAATATTTTATAGATAGAATAATATTTTTATCTATTATATTTTGGTTTAGGCAGGGTTTAATGAATTTAAAAAAAATGAACCAACAATATGTGTAACATATATATTATATTCTTAATCAAACGAAAACAAATAAATGTGAATGAAAAATTGTGTTAATATACCAAAACTATTAAAGTTTGCTTTAGGCTGGGTTTACTTGATTTTTAAAAACCAACCAATACCATCTGTAAATTAGAGTAAATAATTAATCCCTTAGAAATGAATACGTATGACGTATGACTAACAAAGTTTAATGTGCACCATTTATGGCGGATTATAACAGCCTACCTCCACCCTTCGCTACTAATAACTGTTTGTAGTCAAGATTTAAGGGTTACTGTAGGTCCCTAAAATATTGCGGTCTCTGTGATACTATCCCTTTTCGTGTTGTATAAATAAGTAAGTTGTAAATATTTTCAAAAACAACATCGGCCTCCCCGACAAAGCGCGCGGCGAAATGTTTTTTTGAAAATGCCAAAATTTTGACAGGTGACGTTTTGATCTTTAGAATTTTCAACGATAGTGGTGGGCCGGGTATCGTCGCGACCGTCGTCATTGACAACTTACTGCCAAAAACATGTGACTGTCAGAGTGTCAGGACATTAAGTGTTGGGAGTGAATCCGGATGTGATCACCAGTTTTTTTATTATTATTTTAAATATTGGCTATAAGAAGTAATTTCTGGCAAGGTATGTGTTTAACAGAAAACAATGAAAATGAGACAAAACCTAAGTATATGAAAATGACGCTGAAGAAATATTACTCAGGGCAGAGGCGAAGGGTAGAGGTAGGTTGTTAAGATTCGAGATAAATAATGCAAAGTAAACTTTGTCAGTCATACATATTTTTGTTTTCATTGAACTAAGCATACAAATTGCAAGTGGTGGTGGTTAGTTTTGAAAATTTAATTAAATCCAACCTAAACCAAACCATGTTCAGGTATGCTATGAGCGATCCGACATACATACCTAGCGCACGCTTTTTCAGTCATACTTATTTGTTTTTGTTGAATTAAGAATGCATAATACCTATTACAGATAGTGTTAGGTAGTTTTTTACAATGTTTTTCTTAGCTCGTATTCTTATTTGTCCGGTACAAATCTTGCAATCGATTTTAACTAACTTCCCGACTAGCTAGACATTTGAAACTTTTAGAATATATCAGAACACGATGCCAATGCATTTTTTTAATATTTCTTTAAGTAGAATTGAATTCATTTTCAGTTAATTCTGTTTTGTATGAAAAGTTATTTCGATACCATTATTGGTTGCTAGGGGTCTGGGAACCTAGCAACTAAATTATTAATATATACGTGCGTTACTATGGAAATCAATATGACATGTCAAGTACAAATTTTTTTGATCGTTTAAGCTAGTCAAGTCAAGTTTATATGGTTCAACAGATTTTAAAAACGCTGTATAAAAAGTTCTTTTTATCTTGTAA
The DNA here is from genome assembly GCF_057557595.1 of Rhyacophila brunnea. Taxonomy (NCBI): domain Eukaryota; kingdom Metazoa; phylum Arthropoda; class Insecta; order Trichoptera; family Rhyacophilidae; genus Rhyacophila; species Rhyacophila brunnea. The sequence goes on along the minus strand of NW_028232893.1, from coordinate 10,350,411 downwards.
TTATTTAAAATTCTATACTAGACCATAATTGATAAAAAAAAGTATGGTGTAAGTATGGTTTAATCGTGTAACGGCATCATTTTAGATATTTTATAGATAAACGAAAATTTTTGACTATTATCTACTATGGCTTGGATTAGGTAGTATTTCATTTAACTTTAAAAACTAACATACAGTATCTACACATTGTAGTGTTAGTTCAATGAAAACAAATACGTTCGCCTGACAAAGCTTAGTGTGCACTATTTGTGTTAAATCTTAACAGCCTACCTCCACCCTTCGCCACTGACTCAGGGGTATCTAGTGGCGTAATACTAAATAAAAAAGTATCGGGTTGCTGATTTTTTTAAAATCCAAATCACACCCCCTAAGGTTGCCTAATAAAAAAATCAACAGAATGACAAAGATTGTCGATAGACAATAATAATTGATTAATAAAAATATTTTTGACATTGAAAAAATCGTTTGCCTACCGTAACTCAACTTAGATATCACTTATGAGAAGGTATTAATAAGACAAATAGTTAAAATTTGTCGCAATTAAGCATGGCAGTCGTAGCATAGTGGTAATGCACAGGGTGCGAAACCCAAGAGACGCTGGTACGATTCCAACCGGGTGTCTTACTTTTGTCGAAAAAGATTTTTTCTATTGGCTATATTTTCTAATGGGTGTTTTCTGAATTATATATGTTCAATAAATATATAGTTTCGGCCGTAGTATAAATACGAACGACTATTTTTTATATTCACGTTATTAAAAATAAGTGTGTGTATATACCTATCATACATAATATTGATGAAAAGAAGTTCCGGAGTACGCTATGACCCAGGAAAAGTTTTGAGTTGCCGACCCAGCGCGCTCCAGTCCCATTATACTATGACGAACGACTAATTTATCTGCAAAAGTAAGTAGTGACGTATTTCAGATTTACCTGTAACTATCAATATCACGCCCACGGTGGCCGCGCGGCTTAAGCGTTGGACTATAACGCCGTGGGTCCAGGTTCGAATCCTGGGTTTGGCAAGTACACATATTGTTTTTCAATTTGTGTGTGTCAGGGTATGGACCTAATAGGTTGAGCAAGTGGCTGACATCTATTTCTCGTAAAAAACAAAATCTGTCAATACAAACCTCTACTCTGTGGAGGCCCATATGATCCTATTAGGATCGGACAAGGTCGAAAGAATCAAGATTACAGTTTTGTTTTCTGAAATGTATTTTCCAGAACTTTACTGAGATAAAAACGTTTATCGTAAGCTTTTTTCCACAATGACAAATCACATTAGGTATATGATATTCACAATAGTTATTGAGCCCTCTATATTTCCATTCAAATCAAAAATCAAAATTCTTTTGACAGTAAAAATATAATGTCAAAAAATATCGGATTATTTTGATGGTAAACACGGTTCAATATTATTATAATTTGGGTTTGCAGATTTGACAAATAACTTTATAAAATAATTTTGATCCTATTTTGTAAAGCCTTTTTTGTATAAAGGGACCGCTGGAACAACAATGTCATTCGAAATTAAAATTCAAATTTTTATATACGTAACGTTCAATTGTCATTTTCAATGGGAAAGTCACCAAAACATACCTACCTATTTTAAATTATTATTGGATGGGGAACTACAGCTACAGGGGTGCATTTGTACAGTGACGTCTCTAGACAAAATGCCGCCCCTAGGCAGCGCCAAAATGTCGCCACATTTTTTTATAAGTACAATGTTTTTATCATCCTTTCATGACTCCAATATCTAAGAAATGTGTTGTATGAATACATTACTAATAAGATGTATACCACTAAATGCCATCCTTGCTTCAATAGACAATAGGTATTGAGAGTCCACGGTTTCAGATACATTTAAAAATACGCCTGACAACTTCCAAAACTCGCGAGTGACTGGCAAACATTTTACACAACATTGAGTAATTATGTAAGTATAGGTAAATCAATCTACAGTGGCACCATAGGTATTTCGCATATGTATTGGAATTGTTTGCTGCAATGCCTGATTTAATGCTAACAAACAATACCACTACAACTGCAAGTCGCTTTTTCCATACCCATAGTGCCACTGTAGAATGATTTACCTCTACCTACCTATAATTCAAATATAATTCTCAAATCTGCACGTGGCATTGCTGTTCACCAAGAACGTGACATCCAAAGAAAACAGAATTAAACTAGACATCGCGAACCCAACAAAACATTATAGTCCTATTACAACTTTTATAGTAATTAATAGGTACATTTTGTTTCCAACCATTGAGATAACTATTTAATGGAAAGATATTTCCGTTATTACTTAGTTTAGGTGGTTATTTATATATATATATACCTAATGATTCTCCTCGATTTGCCGCTCTTTGGGTAACTGCCGCCCCCAAGCGACGCTCAATCTGCCTACCCCCACGGGACGTCACTGCATTTGTATCTAGGTGTATCATGGATAGTTTAATTAGTAATGCAATATTCATCTCCACTTTCGATTCACTGCTAAATGAAGACCTCACTTTCCAATCTATATTACTCACAATACTTAATTTTTTTTATAATAATAAAAAATATTTCCGTTTCCCGTAAAAAACAAAATCAGTTAATACAAACCTTTACTCTGTGAAGGCCCATATCGTCACTGTTCTGGCAGAAGACACTAATTCGAAAAATTTACATATTGAGTTAGTTATACCTACCACAATGTTCCTTATTTCAAACTTTACCGTCTGGAAACCTTCTTAATAAATAAACAGTCTTTATTTTAAAGTCATCCTTTTTACGATTAGTTAATAAACTCACATGATAGACCATTTCAAACATTTTAACAACTTTACTTCAAAGTCAAATTATTCAAAACTGGTATTCTCCAGTTAGTGTGTTTTGCCAGAACAGAGACGATATGATCCTATTAGGATCGGACATGGTCGGGGAAAAAAATATCGAACTGGAAAATTTTTCTCTAGTACAATACCTCTGACGCCCAACCTGACCGAGCGGGTAACGTGTCGGCCTATAATCACATTTGTCACGGGTTCCGTGGCAGAAAAAAATCACAATTGTTTTTCAATGTGTGTTTAGACCAAGAGTATGGAACTGATCGATTAGGCAAGTGGCTAACGTGCATTTCTCGTAAAAACAAAAAAAAAACTCTGTTAATACAATCTCTACCATGTGATCCTTATGATCTTCTTCTGATCGGACATGGTTTAAAAAAAAAATACCGCTGATTATGATGTCCAACTCGTTGCAATATAACGTATCTAGAACTACTATCTTCTTCACCTAACCTAACCTAACCTAACTTAGTCATATTTTTACATTAGTTCCTCAATCTCGTCACTCATATGATTTTGATTATTTTTTTTCGCCTGCGACACTGGTATTTTTACACGAGAAGATACCTATCAAAGGTGTCGATTTCTATTCATCCAGAAGAATCAGCATTATAAGTAAGTAGTGTAAGTAAATTTATACGTGCATACCTTTTTTACTATAAAATTCAGTGATGAAAAACAATTTATACCTAAGGAATAATATAAGTAATATATTCTTTGCCAATATTATAAAATACCTTTTATCATTAATGAGCAACCGTAGGAGTCTCAATACCTGTATAGGTATATACCGACATTAGAATTTTTTCCCTATCAATATAATATTTATATTTATTTGGATCTAGGCATGTGTGGACTCAGGGGTTTGATAAAATATCTAAAGCAAATTCCAGCAAAAATGTGTGCTAGATATTTCTATACTCAGGAGTAGGAAATCCAATCCCGAGCCAAAATTCTGATCCCGGGATTTCGGGATTACAATTTGACAATCCCGGGATCCCGGGACTGGTCCCTGGATTGGCATTTTTTCCATTGTTAATATAAAAATTTTATATTTACAAATAACATTGATAAAATTGGTCAATTATACAATTTAAGACATTATTTATTGTTAATATTTTATACGTTGAATCTTGGAAATACACAAGTTTAACGGAGTAAACAATATTGTAATTTAAATAATATTGTGAATTTAATAGGAGATTGCTGTTTCTGATGGTAAAGACTTGATGAATGGATTAGCGAGATTTAAAATATTAAAGCAAATAATCATGGCGTACTTATGGCCTTTCCGCTTCATAAATCTAATTAGTCAGACAAATTTGAAACTGCCGTAAAACGTATGATATCATGGTGGAATTACTTTGTTAAAAGTGTGAAGCATTGTTTTTTTCCAATCTTTCCATTTTTAATAATTTACGTGAAAAGATAAAATGAATCGGCAACCTACACATGGGTATAAATCAAACTTCATTCAAACTCAGTTTATTTCTAATGTAGTTATTTTTTATTAAAAGTATTTTTTCTGTTATATTTTCGCTTTTATTTTATTTTCCATAAAAATTGATAAAAAAAATCAATCCCGAAATCCCGGGATTATGTTTATCAATCCCGGGATTCATAGGTATCGAAAATAGCTCGGGATCCCTACTCTGGAGGTATAGTTGCTACTTCATAACTTTGCACTCCCGGCTCTAGAATGAAAATGATGTAATATAATATTCTAAAAATATTTTTGTTCGTGTATTATTTATTTATTTTCTTATTTCTACATAAATATATTACAATGCAAGTGAATATCATTTGATCTAATTTTATACAGGCAGAGAGGCGTGACAAAAGTGCAAAAAGTTATAAAACTTATTAGGTATCTAGAGTAGCCGTCACGTAACCTTGCAATTTGGAATAGATTTTTTTGAATTAAAACGTGAGTAAACCAATCGAGTGCTTGGAATTTACTAATACAATTATACGGCGTACATGAGTAAGCCAATCGAGTGCCTGGCTTTTACTAATACAATTATACGGTTGCGTATACACACAAATCCTTGTCACTGTGTACAATGGCAAGGTTACGTGGAGAATACTCTACTCTAGATAACATTAACCCATTTACCTATACAGATAGGAACCGTTATTAAATGGTAATGAATTATATACGAGCGGTGGCGGTTATTATAGAAGCGCGGGAGTAGCTTGCTTTGTCAGAAAAATATTTAATATGCATAATTTTTAAAATATATCTAATATTTCAAATATCTTCGCCGCATAAATTTAATGCTATAGTTTTAATAAGTACTAACCTGTCATAAAAATAAAAAAAAGAGATGACATATATTTTAGAAACCTACACATTATATCGATTCTATGTACCTATATTATTTGAATACAGTAAAAATAATTACAAGATAAAAAGAACTTTTTATATACAACGTTTTTAAATTGTCTGTTAAATTATTATGCTCAATATGCTCAAACTTGTACTTGATATGAACTTAAATACTTACATACTTAAAATACTTAATAAAAAACAAACAAACAAATATAGAATACTGAAATGTCATTTTGATTTCCATAGTAATGCACGTATATATTAATAATTTAGTTGTAGGACCACCCCCTTAGCAACCAATAATAGTCTTTTAATTTTTACGGATTTTTCTGAAATAACTTTCCATACAAAACACAATTAAGTGAAAATTAATTCAATTCTGCTTAAAGATGGCTGAAAGTATTAAAAGAATGCATTGGCATCGTGGTCTGATATATTCTAAAAGTTTCAAATGTCTAGCTAGTCGGGAAGTTAGTTAAAAATCGATTGCAAAATTTGTACTGGACAAACAAAAATACGAGCTAATAAAATCGTTGTAATAACAATGTATTTTTTATACACAAAATAATTGCTCAAATTAATCAACTCGTGAGCGTACCTACCTACTTTTATCTGGCTGTGATTCCATTGATAATACTAATAATTTTGTTTAATTTAAAAAATAGTTACACTGACGTTGTCAGTTCGCCATCCCTGCATTCCAGGGGCGTGGGTGAGCAAGAGGGTCAATGCGAAGCGAATAATCAATGTTTTTTCAACAACCGTTTCGCCAATCGCGCCCGAACAATCGCAGGAGCGCGCCCACCCGAAAAACCTCGCAAAATAAAAACTGGCAAACCGAAAAACCAGACGCGACGAGGGCTTGTTTAGGTTTTTTTTTTTTATTTCTTTTATAATAAAAAAAACGTGCGAAACTCGGTGATTTCTACTTCGATGTTTTATAATTATTGCCGATAGGAAACGTTTTTCATGTTAGTGCAGCACTGGATAGTTTGGTTATGGCTGACGTTGATATATACCACCTACGAGAGGATGAGTATAGATAAGTGGACGTTGTTTTATAAAATATTGAAGTAGGGTCTGCTTAGCTCATTCGTTGTAGGTACTTACACTTTTCTACTGTTTAATAACTACTGATTGTACTGATAATAAGTACTTACCTACCTACTATTTTAATAATATTTCTTTGTTTCCAAATGTCATGTTTTGTCACGTCTTTAATTAATAATTTGTAATGTTCACTATATGTTCAAAAAGAAATGAATTTGAATTTGAAAATTGAATTAATTACCTAACCGAAATACCTAACAGATGTGGAGTAACAGGTAACCGATCTTGAGTGTGGAAGAATATTGAATAAACCTAAACACGTGTCAAGAATACGTTATTCTAAGCTTGTTCTTCGTTCTGACAACTGCTCTTGGTTTATGCACTGACGCTCATCCAATATTGGTGTATTTGAAGTATGCAACACACACTATTGCACGTCTTTAATGTGTGTCATCCCGTGTCACCGTATTGGAATATTAATGCAAACATTTGGTGCCTTTGATAGTTGCACCAATTTATGGGTGCAATAGGTCTTCCATGGCCTTCATGGGGGTCGCCCCCCCTGTGTGCGCACCAGGCATATATTATAATGTAGGTATGTGATTCAAAAAATAATTCTCACAACATTGCAATGTGAGTGCATATTGAAAAATCACGTTCTTGTTTTGAATCCATTCTGCTAACGTATTTAATTTAATATTGAAATACTGCATCTGATGCTGGGTCGGGTTTTAATTCAATAACAATAGGTACCTATCACAAAACACATGTGTTGATAATATATGCAAAGCGGTAGTAATCTCCGGCCCGCGGGACGTCCAGGGCCCAGGGTTAGGCGGGATACGAACCCAGTGCTTCCGTATCCCTGATCTTATCTTCGACCGTTCGACTACCCTGTTTTGCATTATGCGACTGTCAAACTGTGATGGGTAACAGTTTATGAATTGAATCTTCCAAACGTGGAATGGTAGGTTTACATACCATACATCCATATCAAAATATATTTTTTTATCATCAAAGGGAATAATACTTGTATTTCAATTTACTTCAGTACCTAAGTGAATACATATAAACAGTGACATTAAATCATATTTACTGGTTGAGCTAAATACGGTGGCTGTCATCCCGTATTTCCCCACCTACCTTACATCCTTATTTAATATTGTCACAAGACCAGACGACGAGCAATTACGGGTCATCAATCGACCGTGATTGAATAACATTCAGTTAGCTCAAGACAACTGGTGCGTGTAGTTTGTAACCACAGTTTATTGATTAATTCAATTATACCTAAGACTGATTCAGAAGTTGTTCGTGGGCCACGGCCGGCTCAGCTTGATATAGTGTGACCGTCGTCCAAGCGATATTTCTGAATACCTGGCAAGCCGTGATAACGGTTCTCATAATTCATACACCCTATCATCATCATTCATCAACCTCATATATTATATATCAACAGTGTACCGTCAAGTGCCGCGCACCGGGTAACCAAAAACACAATACCGCAACCAGACCACGGAGCCTTCATCGACATCATAAAAGCTCAGTGTCTGGCATCCTGTTAACCCCCCCCCCCCCCTCTTAGATCCGGAATCCACCAATCCAGCAACACCCTCAAATTACAGTCATTTGCTAAAAGCCATAGGTACTTACTTACCATACTTACCAACCCTTGTTTATACGATCTGCAGCCTTACTCTACGCGTGTACGAACGAAAAATAATCTAAACTACGTAATTCTATGAAACCTTTATGAAACAAATTGTATGGTTAGTTAAATGAATACAAATAAGTATGACCAAAAAATATTAGTGAGCACTATTAATTTATCTCGAATCTTGACAGCCTACCTCCACCCGTCGCGACTGATATAGACAGGTAGGGGAAGGGTGTACAAAATGGCATGGGGTTTTGTTTATTGAGAAAAAGAATATCAAAATATCTAATTTATTATAAAAATGGAGCATGACTGTAAAGTAACACTATTTTTTAATATATTGGCATATTTATATTAACAAAATGTCACATATGTGATAGTAAAAAAAAGGAAATAAAAATGTATAGCAAAAAACCATTTTACCCTTCCTGGTGTACAAAATGGCATACAACATAAATATTTAACAAAAATAGAAAATAAGTAAAATATCAAATAAAAATGACATGTTTTACGGAAAACAAACTTCGCAGATTTGTTTTTTGCTTTTTTATCTAAACCAGCACAATCAGCATGAGCCCAATTTCCACATTTCATGCATCTTAGCCAAGTTTCTCCAGGTTTAAATCTTGTGTACATCTCTTACAATAAATACAGACACAATCATCTTCTTCTGACAGCAGAATGTCTTCAGTATCCGAATCAATCACCAATCTTTTTGTGACACTTTGTTTATGTTTTTCAGAAACATTTTCTGTGAATGACACACTATGCCGATGTACCCTATCATAGTGTATGCCATTAGAAATTCATTAAAAAAGGCACTTTATACTTCAGTAATTGTATTAAATTCATATCGAACATGAACACTAATAATCGCTACGTTAGCTACTTTTTTATATTCATATTTAATATATAAAATATGTGTAATATTACCTTTTAATAACAAGCTGCAAAAATATTAGTATGGCTTATAAATCTTTCCACTGCATGACTTCCTTGTATGACTGTTTTAAGTGAACTAAATATAGCTGAATATTTGAAGGACGTGTCATGGATTGTTGCTGAAAAGTTGAATCATGTTCGACTGCACCATTTTGGCAGTAGAGCGATAGTTCGTTTTGCCCCACTATGCCATTTGTACACCTTTCCCCTACTATTTAACGGTTAGATAATAATGATTATGCAGTCTACGGAGGCTGAGGAAAAGACACGTCATGACAAACATCTTGTGCGCGGAATCATTCGCGAGAAACTCCCGCGATTCGACTATGGCTGAAATAAAAATATCATTTTGTCACGGATTCAACCATTTTTGGAACATTCGCGACAGGTTAAAATAAACCTTCTGGCCTGTATCTTAGCCGACTCCTGAAGAAGTAAAATACAGTCGAACTTGGTTATTATGATCACGGAAATAGCGAGATCTCGGATGTAATGAGGAAACATTCGTTGACATTTTAGTTTATGATTTTCTCCATACATTTATTCACTTTTATAACGAGCTACTTTTCGGGTATACCGAGCAACACTGTTAATGTGTCAATCGTTTAGAAACAACATTTTCGACCCTAAGCAATAAAATCCAACCGGGCAGTTAACTAGACCGATGCCGCCAGGATCGGATTACGATTATGACACTAGTTAAGTGTCTAAGTACCTAATTGGTATTTTCGCCAACAACATTGAAAAAGTATCCACACATATGGTTGAAATTGCATGTAAAAAATCTAAGCTTTGTGAAGTCAGTAGGTATCTACCAGCGCCGGCAGCTCAGCACTTCATTACAATAAACTTCTTTTGTAGTTTATGAATGCCATGCTTGTTTCGGGGATTATTACGATGGTTTTCTGATTTTTTATGTCCTATGCTTAAATAGAACGTGGCGCGAAAATGTTATATAAAGATATAACGAGTAGTGCTTATAACGAGCAAATTCAGTCGGTCCCATCTTCCTCGTAATAACAAAGTTCGACTGTACATATAAAAATGACAGATTGGGCATCATTCGCTTGGGCGTTGGTCATAATCGTATTCACCTTTGTGAGCATTCGGCTTAGTCAACATAATCGGGTAGCGGTGGGTTGACTTGACACCTCACGTATATCTGCATTCGATGTCACATGTCGTATTTTGAAACATTCCGTTAGGCACCATGCCACTTACTTTGGGATTTAAATTAATTAAATATTTACTCCCACGATGGCTGCGCGGCTTAAACGTCGGACTATAGCGTCGTGGGTCCCAGGTTCGAATTCTGGGTCTGGCAAGTACACATATTGTTTTTCAATTTGTGTATGAGTCAGAGTATTTTGTTTTTATTTTATTTATTAAGGAAACAAACAGTTACATATTGATTACAAAATTTTTAAATATAATAATGGGAAGTTATTGCAACCAGCAAAGTTTCCATGTATAAATTATAATATAGTTAAGCCTGGACCTAATAGGTTGAGCAAGTGGCTGACATCCATTTCTCGTAAAAACAAATTCTGTTAATAAAAACCTCCACTCTGTGGAGGGTCATATGATCCTATTAGGATCGGACATGATCAGAAAAAAAATATTTTATAAATAAATATCTGCGAAAATAAAAATAAAACTCGCGTGTCTAGTCGGTTTACACTTTTTAGGAAGCCAGCAGTAAACAAATTTTGAAAATAGCCAATATACTGGATTATTTGTTAGGTTAGGTTAGGTCAGGTTAGGTTAGGTTAAAAAACGATTTTTTTCGGTTCGGTACATGTTCAAACACGCGCGTTTACATGATCTTACTCCCTACTTCAGTCATCGTTCGTCAATTTATGGTTAGGGCCGTATGTTTTAGCTTAACCACTGGGAAATGCCAATAGAAATGGCGTATTTCAAAAAAATACTACCGTATTTTTTTAGGTCAGTAGTTATTACAAAACAATCATTATTCGTAGGATGTTTTATCACATCAAAGACATAGCTTATAATCAGTATCTTTAGAATTATCTTCAAATGTGTTAATCATGCCTATTTTTTGAATAATAAAATGCCTAATTCTTATCAAATTTGGGATCACAGAGATTTTAAATATAATTTTTATCGTAAATATTTTACTATACAATGTTAACAACAATTTTACTAATGGTGTTATAAATGCGTTTAAAAATAATAAATATAAAAAATGTTAACACCACTGCACATGGATGTACTGAAATATTACTATATTATAAAACATTAGATCGAGAGGTTTCAAAAAATACTATGTTATGTAATAAAAATACTTTATGCAGTCATCAAATGTTTAAAATAAATATAAAGGAAAATAAGGATTCAAAATTATATAAATAGATTATCTTCAACGTATAAGGAATGCCCAGGCTTAACCTCCGAAAATAACATTTAATCTCCATTTTTACCTACGTGGCGCATGTGGGCCCTTAACTCATGCTAGAATAGTAACTGTTATTACAAAAAAATATTTTAAACTCTGATGTAATGTTTTATATACGGTTTTTTTTTACTACTTACCGTTGAATACCTCCAAAGTGTGTTTTTCTTATGCTCCGCCTGGAAAGCATATCATGATAAATTCGTTTATCTTGAAAAATTCAAATAAAATATCCATAAAAACCCCATATAGTGCAGTGGTGCACAACTAATTTCAAAGAAGGGCCAATTTATCCATTTTCAATCCAAAAAAGTATTGAAAAATAATGATATAGGTATTATTATATTAGACAAAACATATATCTTATTATTTTTAATTTAATATGTATATATTTATCAGCTACTCAAATCACTCTAGACATTACATTAAGTACATATTATATATTTACACGATGGAAGTAAGCATATAGAAAATTAGAGTTTTGACGTATTCAATGAAAAATTTGGTGATGAAGTAATTGTTGTTTTGGGCCGCATGCGGCCTGCGGGTCGTTGGTTTTGCATCACTGCTAAAGTGGAATGACTAATTGCGCAGATTTTGTTTACTTATACTGCGCAAGGATTACATAGGGTCAAATTAATTATTGTTGACATGAAGCTTATTGCATCGTTTTCTCTCGCTCCGGTCATACTATTTCCTGTAAAAGGTATCTCCCACGATGGATGAGCGGCTTGAGCGTCGGCCTATAGCGTCGAGGGTCCCGGGTTCGAATCCTGGCTCTAGCAAGTACAAATATTGTTTTTAATTTTGTGTATGAGTCAGAGTATGGACCTAATAGGTTGAGCAAGTGGCTGACATCCATTTGTCGAAAAAACAAAATCTGTGAATACAAATCTCCACTCTGTCAACGGATTATGTTTCTATATTTTTTATAGTATTTTTATAGTTTTTTAGCTATTCATTATTTTAATAAAAAATCGTAACTCCCGATTTTTCGATTATTCAACATCAAAAAAACTGTAAACATGGAGGCCCATAATTTGAGATTCTATTAGGATTGGACATCGTCAAAATAAAAAATAAAAATGTTTAATTAAAGGGTACCTATAAGTAGGTACATACATATATGTTATCTTTAAATAATTTAAACCAAGCCCTGTAGCCAGGCTTCCAATTTTCGAACTTATTGAACTAAGCATTATTCTATTTTTAAACTGAAACCGAACCCGGAACCGAAGCTTTAAACAAATGACGGTTCTAAAAGCTCTCTTGCAAGGAAGGAAAAATAAATAATAAAACTGTAATTAAATCATACTATTCAGGTAGATAACGTAATATATATCCAAAGCTTCAGATGCCATTTCCTGAACGCATTTAGATGGATCTAAGATTTCACAGGTGGGCGTAGAATACTGGTAGTATTTGTGACTAAGACTGACTACTGCAGTTGACTTCAACTCTGGCTGCGAAGGGTATCTATTTACAAGAATACTTCACACAATAATATCTGATCAGATATTATGTGACGAGGGCCGAATTGGCAATTTATAAAACTAAATTAGTATTTTTTTCGGATTTACTGTTGTTCCTCTTGTGAAGGCTTTACACATGTAAGCAATGAGGTGCCATCTAATTATGAAGCATATTGGTAAAAATGGTAACATGCAATTATACTTACGAAAAACATTTTACCGTAGCACAGTTCACCGTGAGCTTTCTATCGAAGAGGGATGACCGTTTACTATACGGTCTCCAATTTAACATTTATTCAATTTTCATATCTGATTTTGGAAAAATTCATGAATTCAAGAATGAAAACCTAATCTAACCTAACAAATCGAGGGCTTAGTGTCAAACAACACTATCTACAAAAGTGCAACTTTACAGGAGAGCCAAAAATCGTTATTTTAGATTCTTGTAACTCAACAAGGGAAATGTTTATTTAAAACCTAATGTTAATATTTTATAATTTATTGTGTATTGTACATTTATCTTGCTTATGATAATGTTAAAATTTATAGGGATAGTTTTAAAAAAATATGAAAACAAGGGTAACTTATATATAATATGTAGTTAGCGTTAAACTTTACTGACGATTTAATAAGAAATTAGAAAAGATTGACATAACGTTGTTTGACTATCATGTCTAGTATATCGCCATCGGCTATTTTTTTAGAATTTGTTTGCTGCTGGCTTCCTGCAAAGTGTAGACCGACAAGAACCGTGTTTTATTATTAAAGAGGTTGGACGGTCTTTAATGTACGTCCATATACTATTTCCGATACAACATTTCACGGTGAAGTGTGATACGGCAAACTGCATACGTACAAGTTTCCGGACACGTGTAAAAGAACGCCGTTGGTTTATTTCTGTACACTTTAACTTATATCACTAACTGACATTTAATCGTTTGTTTACGTAAGGAATTGCAAATGGCCGACAATAATAAATTTGCTGCCTAGGCAACGGAACAATTCTAAACTATAATATTATACTGTATAATCGTCATGGTTGCAGTATCATACTGTGGCGTAAAGGTAGTGCGTTCGGCTGATAACCGAACAATCGGTGGTTCGAATCCAATCGAGTGCGTTTTTTTTAGTGTAAAAAAATAAATTATGTGTTACATGTCACACGCCAAAAATACACTCTGATCTGATTTCCCAAACGCGCCAAAAGAAGTATAACTTCAAAAATAATCTTTCATAATAAAAAAGATATATATATTGAAATTATTTAACTCTATTTACATTGTAATAAGGATCAATTTCTAAACTGTGTCAATTTGTATACGTCAATTTTATTCTTACTTTCATTGAAAATAAAAGTAAAATAATAGATTTATAATACATAGGTACTGTATAATACATACTTAAAGCTGAACTCTAAACTCAACCTACATTGCAATACGTGTCATTCTTACAGATATTTGTCAGATGTACTGAAAAATGTACCTACCCCATTTTTCTGTCCATAGTTTATAATCAATTGAGAACAACGCTCCTCAATTCTTTTCTGCCTTTCGTTGCGGGAATTCGAAAATCTCATATACTTACCGTAGTTATTAGGGTTACATGTAAATTGAACATATCATTACATTTTGTCATGAGCTATCGTACCGGAAAGAGATGTATAGTATTGAAATAAAAAAAATGACGCGTTGTTCGCGGAGCAATGTTCCAATTTTATTAAATTGAATACAAACATTAATATTCTATTGATTGGTATCAAATATCTGATAATAACGATGGCATTATTATCAGATACTTAATAGGTACGATTTGATACTTACGAGCAAGTACCAGAATTTTATATAAATACTAGCTGACCCGGCAAACGTTGTTCTGCCATATAAATTATTTCTAGTGAATATCTTGGTTGTTAAATAAAAAATAACGAATGTATCGTAAGTATATGGGGATGGGATCTATGACAGAAAGAGGAATAGAGCGCTGTAGACGATGACCGCCGATAAAAACAAAAAAACATCAACCATTCATTTTCTCAATTCAAAATGAGTAATGATGTTCATAATGAATGAATTACCTGTGACAGGATCTCGTTGTTTAATGTTTATGCAATATCCGTCTTGTCCCTTCCAGAAAATTAGCGGATATTGGAGAGCGTCGTATGAACGGTGTGTGTCAGCGATGAACTCCAGATTATTGTTTCTTCTTCGAATCACGATTTCTTGCGTCGATGTGCGGTCGCCAACCATGATTCCAGCAATGTCATCAACAACAGTCGCATTGAATCGACGTACGTGCTCTCCAGCTGGTATTTTATCAGGATTGATGACAATAGCGTGATTGTCACTTTGCAATTCGTGCATGTGTGCTTTGAAGAATTTCAATAATTCATTGTGCTCATTCAATAGGGCGTCCAGTTCGCCGACGATGCGCCTGGCATTAGGCAAATTGAGGCTATTGTAGCCGCAACGTGCATCCACATGATTGATGTCCTCACTGCCGCGCCCATGAAGTAGATTTGTAAAAATGTATGTGGTTTGTTTGGCATTGGCAGCAATGAGCCTACTTTGTGGTATACTTGGCCTTTGATTTTGAGCGTAGAATGGAATTGTTGACCATTTGCCGCGGTATTGTGAACTATTTCTGTTGCTCCGGACGAAGTCATTTGGAAGCATGAATTGAATGTGCGAATGGACTTCAGGAACAGGTGCCGATGAGCAAGCCGTTCAATGGTTCTGGTGGTATCTCAATTTCTGGTAGTTGCACTTTTCCTGATGCGCAACACATCCCGGCTGTCTCATGTTTGAATTTGAGCGCGTGACAATGGGGACATTCTTTGTCCATAGCACCAATCAGAACTTTCGGATGAGCGGAATATTCAATATCTGGCTCGAACTCGAATGGGAGACGAAGAAACGAAGCGGATGTAAATGTTCGATGTACTTGTTGGCGTTGTCAGTCATTTGCTCTGCGTGTGTTAACTACGAACCGGCGCGCTTGGCTCCGTTCTAATTGTCGTTGTTGATTTCGTTCAGCTTGTGCCTCTTGTGATTGAGATGCACGCAATTGCGACATGCTTACACGCACGTTTTTGTTATCTTGTTGGATTTGTTCGTCTGTTCTTTCTGCTCTACTATTTCGCATGTTTGTTGCTTTATTCGTTCGACGGCCTAAATGGCCCCCCTTGCGTCTTGCTGGTATTGTGCACTGTAATACACACACAAAAATAGATAAATAAAATAAATCGTACAAAATTTTGCACGCACTGCGTTGTGGTATGCCGAATGAAATGTCGAAATGACGCGACGCTTCTCTTGAATTCTTCTCGGACGTAGCGCCATCTGTCATTCAACAACATAAATAATTTCGTTCTGTTTGAAATACGAACGACGGTTAAATTTGTTCATACAAAAATAATAAATTCACGAATAAAAAATGGGAGGGTGGGGGTAGGAGGGTGAAAATTTGGGGTTATAGGTATTTTTTATGCCAAATAATAAAAAAACACAAAAAAAAAATTGTCAAAAAAATAAAGAAAATTTTTCTAGATAGAGATACCCTAATCACCTAGCGGTATGAAATATACTTGTTGACCTATTCTCATACCTAACAAATATAGATAAAAAAATTCATAAAAATCGGTCGAGCCATTTCGGAGGAGTTCGACTACAAACATCGTGACACGAGATTTTTATATATATAGAGATATACGATATAATCGTATTTCTAATAAATTTACTTACCTACCTGCCGATTTTCTTCTTTGTTTCCTACGTATTCCGGTAATGTTTATTACGTATTTTTAAGTATTTTATTTAAACACGAATTTCGAGACCTTCCGGGGACCATGACAAACGAGGCCGGAAGAGATGCACTTTTTAATTTCTGTATTGATGTAATAAAAAGAATAAAAATAATAAATGGTGACATGTATCGATGATTCATGCCTTTCAGATCCAGTGACTGCAATCATATAAGATAGGATAAGTATATGCTCAGAATATCAGGTCCTATGCGACATTTCTTTTACCACGGGAAAAAACTCGGCTACAAATCGCAATCCTCAGTTTCCAATGAATACGACAAAATATTCATCAGAATCACCACCGCCTTGCGCTACAAAGAATTTTCCAGGGTTTTTGCAAGGTAGCAATACCCGATGCGGGTAGAAGAATAGTTTTCAATAAGGCATATTCTCTCAGCCGGCACAATTTTCGTTTGACTAGCATCAAGTAGAGTAGTTTGCGTGCCAAAGTCCTTAAGAAACCTCGATAGTAAATGCGAGGTATCCATAAAGGCATTTAGAAAAAAATAAATCTCAATGCTATGCGCCCAACAGTTTCCGATATAACATCTCACGGTAAACTGTGATACGGTCAACTGCATACGTACAAAATGCTTGACACGATATACCTAAGACACCCCCAATGTATACTTATTGTAAGTTAATTAAGGGGAACACTTTGTTTACCAATATACGAAGCTTGCGATTTGAGAAAATTTTTATGATAATTTACATTTTAAAGTATTAATTATAAATCAATTTTTTATTTATAAGAAAAGATAGACATTAATATTTTGAAAAAAAACGTTTTTAACTGTTTTATTTAGACATAAATTTTATCTCGATGCTATACGTCCAACTGAATACGTACAATAAAATTGTGTCACGGTGTAACGGACCTGTGGGTATATTAATTATATACACAAGGAGCCTATCGTCGGTAGTATAGATCAGGGTTTCCCAAACTTTTTCTGCAATGGAACACTTCGCAAGCCCGGAAATTTTAACGGAACACTTGGCTTATTTTTTAGATTGATTCCTACTAGTTAAAAATTTAAAAAAATGTTATTAAAACATATTATTTATTTAGTAATTATATATTTTTAAATATACAACTACTTATAATATAATATAAACATGAAAATATGAATAAATAAAGCACTTAGGTAATGATTTTGATAATTTTGAGTCCTTGAATTGCATCCTCTTGATATCAGGCACAATATTGGTAAGTTGCATTCTAATATCTGGTGTGGCATCGAGCCTGTTCCTGCACTTTGACTTCGTTGCAGCATAAATAGAAAATCCCAATTCGGATAAATAGGTAGTAGAAAACGGAAGTAAAATAATCATGGCCCCCACATCCTGAAGTGGGCCCCCAGGATAGGATCTTTGGCTGGCCCTCTGCCTATCTCTAATGTTAAAGGCAGTGTTATACATCACATTAACATTTTTCAAATTGTTTTACAGCTCTAATTAAGGGCCCTTATTCAGTGTATTATTAACTACTTTTTTTATATTTTTAATACATCTACTTTTATCATGGAGTTGTCGAGTATCAATACGCAATAATCAAGAATTACGTCGTTCAATTATATAATTTAAAATTAATAAATGTTAATAGTCATGAAGTATAATAGCGCCGCAGGCGACTTTTTTTAACTATTAAATCAAATTTGCGATGTGTGTTTATCTTACTTATCTGCGCTTAAGCTTACTGGTTTAGCTGTCACGGAAAATGGATTCCGAGCTCAGGAATTGTCCTTACTAGTTTTCAGAAAATATTGCAAAAGTGTATAAAACCTTTCTAAATTGTCGCGGAACACCTATTCAGGTCCGGCGGAACATAGTTTTGGAAACCCTGGTATAGATAATCCATCTCCTTGTGTGCACGCCTGAGGTTACTAGATATTGGACAGAGTTTTCCATTTTCACCGTTGAAAGACCAAACTTACTTCAAGTTAATAATAATAATATATTCTAGAATCTAAATGATCCAATCCATCCCACAACATCCGCCAAATAAGTAGTGTGAAGATTAAAATCATTTTTTTATGCGTCGCGCTGTCAGCGAAGGTGTGGACTTATTGTAATGGAAAGGTGTGCTCTGCTACTCACTTTTTGTCACATTAAACATACTCACCTTTTTATTAGTATAGCCATTGTTAATAAATTTCGTTTGTCTGTGGTTTATTTGCATATTTCTAAAACCGCTTGTGACACAATACTATACATAATAATCACAGAACAGATTAATAAATATAATTCAGATATGCTATACCAATACACTACATTTTGAAGCAGTGTTTTGAATGTGAGTGTCCTACAAAAATGAACCACACATTATAGACGTGCAATGATTTATCGAATTATATTTCGACCATTGCAACTTTTATGGTACCATCTTTGGAAAGTCGACGTTATATATCTGATAAATATTTTCTTTTTAAAATTACCAATGGTTTTGTTGCCAAGCCTACTCGAAAGGGTGTCCATTAAGATTTACGCGAAACCAAACTTTGTACCATATCAGTCGTAGCGGTTCTAATTATGCACAAAACTCTTTTATTCGGCGCTCTCGTTTTAATTATAATATGTATTTCTCCACCGTTGATCCTTTTAATAATTCACCTATTTCATTTAAACGCGCTATCTCCAAAATTTTGTATAAATAGATATATATACTTATATATATATTTTTTTTATGTTTTTTTTTTTGTAAGTATATAATTTAATTAATCATTATTCTTCCTCATTTTTCTCACGTAAATTTTCTTATGTAATTTCTTTATATTTATGTTATTCTTACTCTCTATCTTGTTAGGCTTAACAATATTATAATGTATACATGAGAACTTTGCTGGTTGCAATAACTTTTCATTATTATATTTTAATTTCTTCTAATCAATATGTAGCTGTTTGTTTCCTTAATAAATAAATAAATTAAAATAAAATAGTATGTGCAGCAATCTTCAAATACATTAGTATTGAATCAGCATCAGTGCATAAGCCGAGAGCAATTGTCAGAATGAAGGACAAGCTTAGAATGACGTATTCTTGACACGTGTTTAAGTTTAACACATATTCTTCGACACACGAGATCGGTTGCCTGTTACTCCACAACCGTTAAGTATTTCAGTTTCCATTAATTCTGTATTACCTGATAATAACATTACATTAGTGGCGAATGAAGGTAGGCTGCGAGAGGTAACTGAAAAAAGTCATATGAAAGTCTTATTTAGGGGACATGAATAAAATTTAAATTTTGTTTAACCTTCAGTATCTATTTTACTGAACAAACAGTATTATATTTTACCTTTTTTATTAATAGATATTACACGGAAAAAAGAAAACAAACACTAATATAGATATAAAAAAGTAATGCTAAACAGCGATCCGAACTCGGGCTAGAAAATTCTACTGTCTGAGTAACTAAGCGTTTTGTTGAAGCGACCATTTCGGATCGGATCCAGCGCAAAAAAATATGTATACTTATGTACTATACGACAACATTATTTAGGCAACAACAGGAAGTCGCTCTTATCGCGTATAGAATATTTCACAGTGTTGTCATTTTTTGAGAAAACATATCCCGCGAAATTAGGTTTTAAGTTTATATCAATTCTATTCTCAGTAAGTTTATAAGTACATTAATTTATAAGTCTAATTATTGTTCAATAAATATCAATAGAATTTTTTTTTCAAATAATTTCACCTCTTAATTATTACTATTATATTAGGTTAATTATTACAGCGTAATTATTGAATTTGGAAGGAAATGTATCATTGAACCCACATTAACTGATAATATTGCTGCAGGTATTTATTAATTAAATAACTAGAACACAAATTATGAGTAAAAAAGTAGAAGTGAAAGATATAACATATTCAATATTATATTGATGACCCAATCACATGTTTTATAATTTACAAATGATGTCTTTATATCGTATTTTTAGTAAAATTGTTGTAGAAACACATACTGTGAAAATAATTTTCTATAAATTAAATTATATCCACCTTACATAAATTTTAAAACAATATGTACCTACTTATCGGTTTAAAAATTAGGAAAAAATAGGACAATTCATTAACTAACTAATGATCATTTATACTTAATTATTATACGTCTAAAAATATTAATAAAATAGATTACGATACACATAACTTTATAATATACAAACATAATTTCCAGTATTTGGGGAAATATTTCTAGTATTACAACACTGAATTTTGACATACCTGACATGACAGGAACCCTTAAAATAGGCTAGTTGAAAGTATTGTATAGGCTCGCCTTTTAAATACAACTCTTTTTCTTCTTCGCAATAAATCAAAAGTTTACTGATAATAATTCGAACATCATTTCGTATTGTGTTAGACATCTTTTGAATATAAAAAGCTTCAAATTACGTAAATTGATAGATGCGTCCAATACGAAGTGTCAAAAATGTAATGAAAAATTTGGGGGCGTTCCTAATTTGAAACCGGAAGTTCGATTAGCTGTACGTAGTTCACAGATTTGCCACGTAGCCAAGATGAAGTTGCCGGACAATAAGTACGTATATACAAAACAAGTTAGGCTTTTATACCTATAGCTTCAGGTTTTAACATTGGATGCGTGTGTTTAAAAAAGTAAAATATTATATTTTACTGTTTCATTGACAAATTCCTTCTTATTTTGTGCACACGAAGAACATGATTTGAGTTACCTCGTCTATACGCAGCCGCAATTTGTGCACGGCCGCCTTACATTCCGCTATAAACGTGTCAGACTGAAAAGATTTCAGTGCCGCACTTCCTTGTCCCGAATAAGCGCACAGAAAACACTTAAGGTGATACATCAGCGAAACGGCAAATAATTTTCAACTATAGGCGCGACGAAATTTTGAACTCGCTGCCATTCGGAGACAGAACGTTGAGCTGGAAACACGTCAATTCGTTTCGTGATGACGACGGGCGTATTGATTCTTAAATCGTGTAAAGATGACTAAAAACATTACCCATTTACTTTTAAAAGAAAACATGTCAATGAATATATTATTATTGTTACTGATAGAACAATAAACAGCACATTAAATGGACACATGTTGGATTTATATGACAAATTATATTTCGTTTGACATGCGTCATGTGCACCCGCGACCCGCAATCCGCGCATCGCCTAGCCACGATCCTTTTAGACCGTGCTTCAACTGAGGTATAGCCTTAATAATTCCCTCCAAACCAACCCGCCCCGCACCACACTCGGTCTTAATCGAGGGAATCACGAAGCCCTACGTTTCGATGTGAATCACCAGAAGTTGTTTATACCTGGGAATGTATCAGAAATAAATTCCCAAGACTGAGATCGTCACGCACTCAAGTGTGCTTTTACTGAATTTACTGAGACATAATTTAAGAGTACCCATGGGAGAGATGAGCATGTAGAGGCAATATAAGAATAAGAAAACTGCCGAAAATTGACGAAAAATAAGCCAGGAAACTTTCATAATTGTTTACCTATGTTCAACAGGCAATCTTCGCCATTGTACGCAAAAAAAACTGTACAATATTTTAAACGTATCGCGTCATGTAATAAATACGAACGCGAATGGGCAGAGAACTGTGGCCTTAATTAAATCAAAATTCCACCAGGGGGTATAAAAAAACACAGCACTATTTCTCAAATCTGACACATGGGACCTGTTTCACTAGACGAGATCCACCCAACAATTAATCCAACAAGTACAGTTAGAAATAAATACGCAACCGATGGTGCAAGCGCAATTCGTCTCTCCTGGGATTCGAACCCGGCGCAGGGAGACGCAATTCACGTCAGGCGGGCAGTAGTAAAGTGTTTTTTTTTGTTGTACAACTAAAGCGAAACGATTAATCAAACCGAACCAGCTGGTATCAATAAAGGTCGTTTAAAAATTGGGGTGAATAAATCTGCAGACACGATAATCATGTTCAACTTGCTTATAGTTGCTGAATGCCACATTGTCTTTTGCATTTTTTGGATTGCTCATATAAATAATCTAAATAATGTTAGTCGATCGTATAAAAAAAAAATTTACGATTATTACAAATTATTACAAGTGTTCTTTTTTTCAGTACAGACTACAGCCATAACGAACAACTTTAACTTTCTTTAAGACGTGTTTACGTTGATCTCATATTTTTCCTCACTCAAGATTTAAACTTTGTTACAGCCTCACCCAAAATTCAACTTCCCATTATTTTTGTCTTCCCTTGTAGGTAGGTACTGAATAAACGCACGATGGTTGAAAATGATAATTAATAATTGCAAGATAAAAAGAACTTTAATATACTTACCACGTTTTTAAATTTTCTGTTAAATCATATAAACTTGACAATTATATGTATTAATAATTTAGGACAAATAAGGCAATTGTCAACAAATCATTTTTTTGCTATTTTGCAACTAACAAATAAATATATTATACTGAAATGTCATTTTGATTTCCATAGTAACGCACGTATAATATATTAATAACTTAGTTGCTAGGACTACCTCCTTAGCAACCAATAATAGTGGATTGGATAACGGATTTCTTCCAAAATAACTTTTCATACAAAACAGAATTAACTGAAAATGAATTCAATTCTACTTAAAGATGGCTAAAAGTATTAAAAGAATGCATTGGCATCGTGTTCTGATATATTCTAAAAGTTTCAAATGTCTAGCCAGTCGGTAAATTAGTTAAAAATCGATTGCAAGATTTTTACTGGATAAACAACCACCAGACAAACAAGAATACGAGCTAAGAAAAACGTGGTAACGTGGTAAAAATAGTTTATTAAATTATAGCAAGTGCAAGTACGTTATAACATAAATCGACACCTCCTACGTATAGTATTGTAACTTCATAATCGCAACTTTACAGGAGAGCGGTTTAAAGATACAAAAGCTTGGTGTAAGTCGACCTTTTGAATGTTTTGCACCAAATTTGGGATGTCTATTGTCAATTATAAATAGATTTGTTTTGCATTTAAGGATATCTAATATTTTTTGTGGTTTATCAGAAAATGCTGTTACAACATTATACTGCGGAAAAGAATTTGTTCGAAATATTGTATCAAGCACATACAATAGTTTACGGCGGAACCTCTTACATGCATTTAGTTGTATGTGATACTTATCATAATTTACGTCGTCCTAGTTTTGTTGAAATATATTGTATATACTAAAAACATTTTGTTACCTAGGATTTTTTGCGTATTTTAAATCATAATTCGGTAATAACAATAATTAAAAATTATGGTATGGGTCGTCAGACAGGTAGGTTGGAAAAAATACTCTCTAAATAAAATTACTTAATAAAACATAAAATAAATTTAAGTTTTTCATGACGTGATAAAAATTAAACATTCAGACAAAAATAAAGAAGAAACAATTTCAATCAAAAATCCAATTCAAGGAAGTATGTAAATATTGAAATAAAATGAAAAGCAAAAAATAAAAATTACAATCACTTCAAACCAACGTTCTTACGAATTCTTGGTAAATTAATATATCAATAATATCAAAGTAAAATCAGACAAGGGAATAACAATGGGTGATTAGATGGAAGGGCGCACTGCAGGTTAAAATATACGTGAAACTGAAAAAAAATCATTATGCAACTATATTTTTAGTTTGGAATGAATTTTCAATTATATGATGTGACAAAAGAACCATGCAAAATTTAAAACATACAACCAAAAAGAAATTGTTTACACTGGCATATTATTAATTATTAAGCTGATTTTATTTTCATCCTACGAGAACACAATTTGGTATAGGTTTTCGTATTCACGAATAATAAAATCAATCTTCCTCAGAATCTGCTGGTGGAATTTCAGTGGTAGGTATTGACATGTATGAAATTACTGAAAAACTCGATATAACTCCAGGAATGATTCCACTGTTGCACATGTTCAGTAAATCATCTGTCATAGCTTTTGGAATTGGCAATATTTGTGATTAAAGACAATGAAGTTTGTCGTTGCGTGGGCTAGGTGTTACTTTTCACGACCATGGTCGAGTAGACAGTGCTAGACAAGTCGCACTTGTAATTAATCTTAAACGGATCATTGTGATTTATAGTAATTTGCATTAGTCCATAATATATGATATTTTAATAGAGCTCTGAAATCAAACATGTCTACGTGATTGATTCCTACCACATCCTCGGGTTTTCTCTCTTATTTTGCCCATCTAACTAGACAGTACCGTTCTGGAGGTGCAAAAATTTGTTTGTTTTTTGAACATCTTTCAATCAGGGCTTGAGCGCAGTACTCTTTATTTTGCGGATGTCCCCATTCCAAAAATGTGTACTTTACATTAACATTATATTTATGGACCGCATACAGTCATATTAAAGTCATAATTAATGCGATTTCTGTTTGTTAGACCAAAACCTGAAGTCTTTTGCTCATTGGGCACAATATTTGGTTACAAAATTAAGTAAGCAACTTGAGTCCTCATTTGCACCTCGTTTGCCTTCAGCCTTCTGCTACATGTATAATGTAGCAACTATTTGTGTGAATTGAAAAACAGTGAAATTGAAAACCGATAATTTACGTTTATAATAAAATATACTCAAATTCCCGTGAAGGGCATTCTGCCATTTGATGATTGAACATCATGTTTATCAAATATATTGAACTGACGATTAAGGTTCTTGCCATAAACTGGGAGTTGCTCAGTGGATGCTACTCTTACTTGTAAGTTTTTGAAAATGTGACATTGGTCACACTGGTCCTTTTTAGGGACATAGTTACACAACACAGTTTAAAATTTTCATTGATTATGAATAATTGATACTGCCTTTCTGTTTGAGCTTTATGTGTGTATATTGTGGGTTCATACCATTCATTATATAGTTTAAACAGAGGGATAACATCCAGGTCGCCATCCAAGTAAAATTTGCTTGATCGCTGTCGAACATAATAATATGATTCGTCCGGTTGTATGGACTTAACATGGTCGGAAACACTGATTTTCATATCATAAGTTAATACAACATTATAATGTTTGTGTCGACTTCGTTGATCAGGTATTAAAACGCAAGTTTCATTATCCACCTTGTCCAAAGCTGTGCATATGAATTGGTTACAAATAGAGAATGTAGCTAGAAACTTTTTTTGCAGACTTTTACCAATTCTATATTATTTTCATTTCGTCAGATGACATTTAATGGTAAAACTTTACCACGACTGAGTTTCAGTAAAAACTCTGCATTGCTTTTCATTTATCGCTAATTTAGCTACATATTTCCACTTTATTTCGATCACCCAAAACCTTAACCATTAAAAATGGGGGGTTTTTTTTAAGGATTATAAATCTCATGCCTTATGGTAACAGTACCTCTTCAGGTGATTTTTCACAATAATAGCTCTATATAATTTATCTAATTACTTTTACTATTAATCTTTTCGAGAGAATGTAGTCTGTTTGTATCAGCAACGCTGGCACTAGTCTCATCATCGTCACAAATAATGTCTTAAAGTTCCATTATCATATTTTAATTAGCACCTGGAGGCAGTGGTGACTCTGTAAAAAGCAAAACAACTAAATAAACATGAATTTATAAAAGTTATCACACGTATACTATTGCAACTAAAATTCTATGTCGCCGTATAATATGATAAGTACTACATACAATTTATTTTACTAAAATAAGCACGACGTAAATTACCATAAGTGATAGATACAATATTTTTTTTCAGTTTTTTCCGACGTAAAATATGGTAAATATTACATACAATAATAGTTACAAGAAAAGAAACGACGAAGACAATGGTAAGTATTACTTACGATACTTTTTGTTGTCGTACGAGAAAAAAATTAAAAATATTAACTTACCTTGAATTCTAAAGTCACAGTTTCCCTGGGTAGAATTTATTTCATCCATTGTTGTTTTACTATTATTATCCGTTTCTATAATATTACACGCTGTACTATTAATTGTCCCATCTGGCCTAATCACACATTTTTGTGAACGCATAGATTTTCTATCAATTTTTGTATTCTTGACACTAAAGTGCTGTAGAGGCGGGCATATTGCGCAATTTTTATTGGCATTGTCTAGATCTCTTCATTATGGTATTTAATATTTACCAAATCATACAACAAAATACAATATAACCAAAAGTTCACACTGGTAGTGGTGTGTCACCTCCCGTCCGAAGTGAAGTATCGTAATTAGCAGTAACAATACACCCGCGCGGCAAGATCTCCGTGTGTTTCCCGCGTATAGTATTGCTAAATACTTTACCATACTTCACGTCGGAAAAAATTCAAGATATTTGAGATACAATAATGTGCAATGTTTGAAAATCGCACTTATAATACAAATTTTGAAATTCTGTAAATGGCATCATATGTAATACATACTATGGATACGAAAAATGAAAAAAAGTGAAAAACGCCATTTTGTTAGTTACAATAGTATACGTAGGAGGTGTCGAAATTTTGAGTGATCCTGACACCGGTAATTATAATACTTTGATTTAAAATACAATCAGCGATTATTATATTATTAATTAGTAACAGTAACGAAATTAAGAACAGATTCAGACAGTATTGTAAAAATATTGGTTAAATTTTGTCGCAATTAGATGAGACACTTACCTATAGCAAATTGGTATTACCTGGACAACTGGACGCCACGGAATTCGAAAATAAATAGAAGTTAGGTACTTATAGGTACTTTAAAAAAAAAATATATAATATTATTATTTATATTTAAATGATTATATTATGATTTAATAATTGGTGAGAATGTAAGTATGCAGACGTAAATAATGATTTAATCGTGCATATGTTTAAGTTCCAACGAAAAAAGAGTTTTTTATTTTAGATAAAGCCTTAGGCATGGTAATTCCCAATCCGCAATAAAAATACATTATGTTAAGAGTAAAATGAATTAAAACTACTAAGTAGTAGATAGTAACTGATTAAAATACCTCGTCTACGTTCTGTATACGTGTCTACGACAGTGCGTCGTCCAATTGTCCGGAGTCCAGTCGTCCCATTCCCGTATTACCAGATTGGCGTTCGAATGCTACTGGGTGTCGCATTTTTTTCAAAAAGATTTTTTCTAGTGTCAAATTATGTATATTTTATGTGACATTTTATAAAGACCACTTATTTATGGTTCAAGTATCCCCTCTTAGTTACCAGAAGGGGTTTGTTTGAACATTTTCGTGCCCGTCTTTTGTCTGTGCCCAATAATGTGACGCGCTTGTTACAATTATTGCCCCCACATCTGTTACACTGCGAAGACACCCGCTGGGTATCCCCGCGACCCTCCGACTTTGGCGGGACATTATGGTCGGTTTTTTTGTAGGTTATGTTGTAATATTTGCATTGTTTTTTTGTAGAGTGAAGGCAGTGAAGAATTGAAGAGATTATCTTCTGACGGTTTGCAGTCTGCCGTTCGCCTATGGTCAATCTCATGCAGGACTTGAATTGGACCGGAGTGGACCGGAGCTCAGCTCCGTTTCGTGAAATTCTGGAAAAATAGGACGTGTTTTTAAAATTCGTACACTATGCCGTTCGAAAAAATGCTAGGGCACAAGTCAGTTATAGAGAAGCCAGTGGCAAACACACTTTGAAAACAGCTGGTATACTGGATTATTTCTAAGGTTGTGTTAGTTTAGGTTAGGTTAAGTTAGGTAAGGTTAGGTTTTCATTCTTGAATGAATTATGAATTTTGCCAAAATCGGCTATGACAATTAGCGCGGTTCCCGCCTCGCTTCCCCATAACCGACTTGTACCAATGCTAGTTTACAAAAATGTCATTTGACCCACAGACCATGTAGGCAGGCGGGTCATGAGTTGCATAAGAGCGGCACATTATAAACTGATTACAGAGCACAGCTCCTGTCAAAACGGATAAACTTCATTGTACATCTGACAAAGAAGCAGTGGTTTGTATTGATGGAAACATTGGGTAGGTTTAGTAGTCGTAAAATTTTTCGCAATTAAGTATGACTCCTTTAGCATAGTGGTCTATGTGCCTGGGCGCGATACCGGAGAGATACAGGTTCGATTCCTGCGGGATGTCTTACTTTATTCAAAAATATTTTTCTATTGGTTATAATATATATAATATAAAATAGTGTTTTCAAAATAATGTTCAATAATGAGAATGTTACATTCTTAAATCTTGTGAATTATTCGTTGAATAAAAAAATAGTTAATTAAAAATAATAATTATAGATTCACACAAAAAACTAATTTTAAGCCTTTAGCAGGAATGCGTAACGATTTCATTTCAGTGAGAATCTGCATTGCAAAATGACTTGAAAATATGTAATTATTATCTTTATTTTTTTTG
Source organism: Rhyacophila brunnea (assembly GCF_057557595.1). Classification (NCBI taxonomy): domain Eukaryota; kingdom Metazoa; phylum Arthropoda; class Insecta; order Trichoptera; family Rhyacophilidae; genus Rhyacophila; species Rhyacophila brunnea. The sequence goes on along the minus strand of NW_028232893.1, from coordinate 10,321,590 downwards.
TAGATTCGCTCAATCTAAAACGCTCCATTTACAGGAAGAAGAAAATTCTTCAACATCTTTGAATGTAGGTGGCCCTAAATTTGCAAAAAAAAGAAATAATGACACTGTAACAAAGCACGTAGGTACTTGAGGGAAATCCAGTGAGCCCGGACATGTGTGTTGAAAGGATGCCACCGCTGCGCACTGTCAGTGGTTGGTTAACTCCTTCTTTTACTCTAAAGTTAGGTCACTATAGCTCTAAATAGGCCATACAGAAGTATAGTCTCATCAACAGAAAAAGAGCGATGTACCTAATATAGATACTAAACAATATACATTTATACACATATATTTCGTGGGTCTCGTGGGTGAGACGACGAGACTGCAATATTTGAGGACAACCATTAGATGAGAAGTCGTCAGGAGGTGAGATGAGAAGTCAATATTTTGGTGGTGGTTGCTCCGATGGATGCAGGAGCGAGTTTTATTTGCAGCTTAAACAGTCGGTACAAGAGCGTTATCTTACAATACTTATGATATGATAATATATGGTCCCAAGATCCGAACTCGAGGGACAGGAGCGACTTACACAAAGCTTATTGATATTAATAGGTATTTAGACTGAGCACCTCATCAACTATGACCTGCTAATTATATACATGAATATTCGGTAAATTGCGAGTCATTGCTGATGAAGTTTGCAATTGAGAAATCTGCTGGCCTTTGCATTATTGTACTTCGATGTCACGCGAGTAGAATATGCTGACTGTAGATGCGACTATTGTGCGATAGTTTAAATGATTTGCTAATTATTACAATATTGAATTAATGATGACAACGCCCGAGGTCATTGACCACTACATATATACCAGTGGCGATAGTTAAATGTAGACAGCTAAGATTCGACATAAATAGTGCACTCTAAACTTTATCAGTCAAACGTATTTGATTGCAATGAATTAAGACTACAATGTGTAAATAATGACAGTTGGTAGTTTTTAAAATGCAATTAAACCCTGCCTAATCCATACCATAGTAGATAATGTTGTTAGCCTAGCTGCTAGATGAAGCCTTCACTCACCAGTGGTTTAAAAATTGATGGTATTATAGTTTTAGCAAGTTTTGTGGGCTCTAAACAATTAAAATTTATGCCAATTAACAATTTAGGTAAATAGTATTGTTCAATAATTAATTTTACAATATATACAACATTTTTTTTCGGTTTACGTGTAGAAATTAAAGTACAACACTTCTAAGTAAATCTAGATTTTTGCCACAGAACAGAAGCAGGGTTTTGAATGTTTGAGTGCCCTACGAAAATGAAACACACATCATAGACGTGCAATAGTGTGTGTTGCAACCTTCAAATCAGTGACGTCCTTAGACAAAATGCCGCCCCTGGGCAGAGCTAAAATGCCGCCCCATTTTTATACAGTATTTTTCATCATCCTTGCGCGTATCGTTTCTGGTCACCATGGACGTCGAAGGGCGACGGAAGTCAACTAAACATCGCGAACCCGACAAAAAATTACAGTCCTGTTAAATCATTGATGCATCCTACCAGTAAGCTGATTTCTTTAATGGAAAGATATTTTGGTTATTATTTAGGTAGCTATTTCTCTATATACCAAATGATTCTCCTTGATTTGCCGACCTTCAAGTAACTGCCGGCCCCAAGCGACGCTCAATCTGCCTACCCCCACGGGACGTCACTGCTTCAAATATACTAATATTGAAATAGCGTAAGTGCATAAAACGAGAGCAGTTCAGAACGAAGGATAAGTTTAGAATGACGTATTCTTGACACGTGTTTAAATTTATACCATATTCTTCCATACTCGAGATCAGTTGCTTGTTACTCCACACCTGTTAGGTATTTCAGTTCCTAATAATTCTTTGTTCGCTGTTTTTTGCTAACACTGTAGATACAAAGGAGTAGGTAAATCATTCAAAGACAATGACGAAGCATATTATAATTATTATTCGATTTAAATTTCACTGAATATAATATAACCAGCTAAAGTACCCGACTTTGCACAGGGTCGCTTCGTGGATACATTATTATCTTAGATATATACCAGTTTAAAAAATAATAATAAGTAAATTTTTTTTAAATATTAAAATATCTGTGTAATACAATATGGCAATATGGAAATAATTCTAATAGGAGTAAAGGTCAAACAAAAGAACACTAAATTAATAAAAGAAGTTAGATTGAAGAAGAAGAAGAATATGGTTTTTCTAATTCAGAAACCTTTGCGGGTGTGCACACAACGACTCACCAAAGTTCTATCGCAATCGGATGAATGGTATAGGAACCATACGAATAAAAGAAGATAGAATGAAGAAGAAGATGAAGAAGCGGGATAAATCTGAAATTCAAGACCCCCACCACGCACTCCGGCTTATCGGCCTCCATCTACTGTCCAAATTTAGTCGAAATCCGACTGCGTGTGTGGATTTAAAAACCGACACGACGGTACAAACAACATCAAAATATATTTTCGAAATTATAGTATAGATTTATAATATGAAAGCATAGGCATACTTTCCAATATAAAACCATAGAGAATAATGATTTAAAAAAAAACGATTACCCGGGCGATCTGCTTTTTGAAAATGTTCACAGATGTTACTACAGTCGCGAATAATATATTATGCGGCTACATATATATGTTGTTATAACATACAAAATGAAATGGGGAATCACCGCCAATTCGTTTTTGGACAAATGCCTTTGTAATCTGTTTGTAATGGAGAGGGTACACAAACTATACAAGTGCATATTATAACGTTCTTACTATGAAACATATGCAGTATAAAATGGACTTACATGTGTGTTTTTTTCATTTGTACCCTTGACCATTTTCGTGTCCGGAAACTTGTACGTATGCAGTTCTCCATATCACACTTCAAAGTGAAATGTTGTATCAGAAATATATGGTCGTATATTAAAGACCGTCCAACCTCTTTGTGTCGTATAGCACTGACATTAAATAAAACACGGTTCTTGTCGGTTTACGAGCAAACAAATTTTGAAAATAGCGGATATAATGGATTATTTTATCAGGTTAGGTTAAGTTAGTCTAGATTTTCATTCTTAAATTCATGAATTTTGCCAAAATCAGCTATGAAAATTGAATTAATGTTCATATTGAATCTAATAAAATTGGAGACCGTATAGTATAGCTGGTATAGTATAATATATATCTTTCCGATAAGAAAGCTCACGGCGAACTGTGCTACGGTGAAATGTTACAATGTACAATTCACATATAATAACCGTCCATTTTTGCTCAACGCATACGAAAAATACGACTTAAGTAGGTACATGTAAATTATAGATATTGCCTTTCGACGTATCATAGTTCACCGTGAGCCTTACCGGAAGGAGATGGCCGTATTAATAGCATTGAGTAAAAAATGACGCATTGTTAGTAACGCACTGCGGACTGTAATGTTCCAATTTTATTAAATTCAATAAGAACATTAATTTGATATTGATTAGTATCGAATATCGGATAATAATGCTGTTTTTATTATCAGATATTTGATACGTAGGTATGACTTACGGTATACTTACGAGCAACTACTTGCTAATATACTTTTGAAACATTCAGAATTTTAGATTTCAGATATGATTGTATTTTAAATTATTGACGTATCTACATATTATTTTCTTCAGTCTTCCTCATGTATTAAGGGCGGACGTGCTCAGCGTGGGTCAAAATGGAGCTTTTATTCTATGTTCAAAGCATGATCCTGGATATTCCTCAAACGTTGTAGATAATCTATTTATATAATTTTGAAGCATTATTATCCTTTATATTCATTTTAAACATTTGATGACTGCATAAAGTATTTTTATTACATAAAATAGTATTCTTTTAAACCTCTCGCTCTAATGTTTTAGAATATAGTCATATTTCAGTACATAAATGTGCAGTGATGTTAAGATTTTTTATATTTATTAATTTTTAAACGCATTTATAAAACCTTCAGTATAATTTATGTCGACATTAGAGCGAGAGGTTTAAAAGAATACTATTTTATGTAATAAAAATACTTTATGCAGTCATCAAATGTTTAAAATAAATATAAAGGATAATAAGGCTTCAAAATTATATAAATAGATTATCTACAACGTTTAAGGAATGTCCAAAATCATGCTTTGAAAGTAGAATAAAAGCTCCATTTTGACCTACGCTGAGCATGTCCCCCCTTAAGATGGTGTTTTTATTACGTGTTTGTTAAATGTTTTATTTAGAAATGAATTTGATCTCAATGCTATACAACTTGGGGGCGTGCCTATACGGTTATCGGTTTCCTGCACAGCATCTCACGGTGAACTATATATATATATTATCCGGACATGAAAATTATGACGCTTATCTTGCCATATTTGTACGATTGATTCTTCGTATGGATTATAACATTTTTAAACGATTTTTTTGTCAAGTTATGATACCTGTTAGAGTCATTTGCCAATCGTTTTCTTCTTCTTTCGATGACGCTACAACTGAAGTAAACCCTTGGAATTTTTCACCGCTTTTCTCCAGTCGGCAAGATACTCCCCATCACATCATCAACCATCGATGTTGTGAAGACATCCTGCGCTGTTTTTTACCCCCTTCTTATAACGCATCTGTAGCTACCCGACTGACACGTTCCCTGCTATCTGGCTCCCGGCGTACTGACTACTTACATACTATCAGGCATACCTACTTTGTACCTACATGGTTTGCCCGTTCAGTTTCAGGAATATAATGAAGGTGGAGAGACAAGTGGTCTTATAACTAGGAATTTCTTCTGATAATGGTAACCTGGTGACATACGATCCATTGAATTTATCAGTATATCTATATATATATATATATATGCAGTAGCGAAGGGTGGAGGTAAGCTCTTAAGATCCACCATAAACAGTGCACATTAAACTTTGTTAGTCATAAGTATTTGTTTTTATTGAACTAAGACTACAATTTACAAATGGTGTTGATTAGTTTTTAAAAATCAATTGAACCCTGCCAAACCAAACCATAATAGTTTTGGTATATTTTGGGCGATACGACAAAATTGTGCACACTTTTCATTCATACTTATTTATTTTCGTTGGATTAATAATACATAATATGTATTAGGTACAGATGCGTAAACCAAACCATAATCGATAAATAATATTCGTCTATCAATAAAATATCCAAAAGTATGTTTGGTTTAATGACATAATTTTAAATATTTAATAAATAAATAAATATTTTTTAACTATTATCTACTATGGTTTGGATTAGATAGGATTTCATTAAATTTAAAAAAAAAAAACTAAAAAACACTATCTATATAATATAAGTAGACTTAATTCAATGAAAACATACGTTTGACTGACAAAGTTTTGTGTGCACTATTTATGTCGGATCTTAACAGCCTACATCCACCCTTCGCCACTGTATATAGATATATAACCATCAACCCTTTCAAGATAATGAAAGGGAAATAAAGTTGTAACTCAGTGTGAGGCAAATATTCCATTTTGAAGAGGTCATTAGATTCACAGGGGTCCAATAATGTTTTCTATTATTATATTATATTTTCAATTTAAAAGTGTCCTCTTGAAAACGCACCATATTTTCACTGAGTATTTTATAATCAAGTGATACGATTTTTTCCTCTTATATTAACATTCAAGTAGGTACCTACAGCAAACGCATGGTGATTAAAATTTATATTTCAACTTATTTATTTCGTAAAATATCACAGCCTTACAGTTTTTGGCCAATACGCCATAATATATATCACCTATCTACTTCTTCATTTTCATGTCCATCACTGCTGAGGATCGTAAGTAGCTATTTAATTTACTATTTTTTTTCTGGTATCTCTTCAGAGGCATGCCAAGGGTGATTGCCACCCCCTATAGATAAAAATATATTGCCTTGAAGGAAATATGAAATATTGTATAATTGTTGTGTAATATTGTATAATTGATATCTTTGAGAGGGAAATATAGGGAGGAATTTTTGGGGCTCTTCAAGAAGATGGCATTTGGAGGTTATGGTATAATGAAGAACTGTACATACTTTATGAGGGCGAAAAGATTTCGTGGTGTATTAAAATGAAGAGACTGCGCTGGATAGGATACACGCATATAATGCTGGAAGAGATAACAGCAATTTTAGAATGCTCGACCAAAGGAACTTTAGAGTGTCAGAGCTGGATCGTCCAGGATAGATAAAGTTTTTAAAGGAGGCCATGACCCACCAAGGGGCTGTAGTGCCATAAATTATGATGATTATCATTTTTAGTATACTGTAGAACAGTGGTTCTCATGTGCGGCCACCAGCGCTTTACAGGATAATATTTCAAAAATGTATTTATAAAATTATGAAATTATGAATACACATGACTTGCCTTAAATTTCTTTTCACGCTCAAATGAGCCATAATGTGTTCTCGTGGTGAAGTTATGTGTGAAATAGTCCGTTTCTGGCTTTATTTTCTGCAAGTATACAATTTCACGCATTTGTTTAAATGTGGGACCAATTATGGCAAAAATTTCTTTATTAATATTGTCGATTTTTCCTACTACTGTTTACTGCGGAAGATCATTCAGTGTAATGCCGGGTCCACACTGGCAACATGTCACCGGCAACCTCGTTAAATTTTTCGATAAGTATGATAATTATCGTAAAATTTAACGAGGTTGCCGGCGACATGTTGCCAGTGTGGACCCGGCATAATGCACTTCATAAAAACAAATTTCGAAGCCAGTTGACAGATGTAAACTTAGAAACAGTCATGAGCTCGTATTGAAAAAAAGGAGTATTGAAGAATTTCCATTTGCATTATTTTTAAATAAATAGATCTGTACTAAAATGTTCAAATGTCTTTTTATAAATGGACTTGTCTATAAATAAATTTTTCAGTAATTAAATTTAGCTTTATTTTTTTCAATCACAACAAAAGTGAATTTTGGTGCGGCCACCAGACGTTTCCATAGAACTGTCAATGTTAATCGTGCGGCCACAGTTAAATATTACGTGAGAACCACTGTTGTAGAATATTCGATACCTACATAGTTCTGATATTGTCATTTTTTCAGACAAAGACTACCACATTATTTCAAGAAAAAAAATGATAGGTACAGACACTTAAAATGATCGTGATCGACAGGCCGCACATCCAAATTTCGCGAGTTATCTTACCCTGCTTTAAACTCAAATTACTTACAAGCCACTGTTGATTAATTTGCATCATTTAAAAAATTAAGCACACAATGACATCTGTTTGAATAATTATGAAATACTAAGCCACAAATCATCAGTATTATAGCGATTGTAGTAAGTAAAAGCTTTGCTCTACATTCAATGTGTGTTGTTAAAAACCTGCGGCATGTCATATACTGCCATAGTAATAATAATAGACATACAAAGGTTAGGTTAAAGCACAAAACAGATTATACATAGAATATCGATAGGCTATATTCAATCCGCCGCATCTTGATGCAGGGTTTTGAATGTGTGAGTGTCCTACGAAAATGAAGCATGCATTATTCACGTGCAATAGTGTGTGTAATACACCAACATTAAATGAGCGTAAATGCATAAACCGAGAGCAGTTTTCAGTATTATACGTAAAACCTATTCTTGACACGTGTGTAAGTTTAACCCGGATTCTTCCTTACTTGAGTCGGTTACCTGCTACAGCCTTACCCGTTATGTATTTCAGTTCCCATTATTTCTGAGTTCCCTGGGTTAAAGGGACGGACAATAATAATAATGGATCATTTAGAGATTTTGTATCGGCGTATCCTGGTATATTAGCAATAAGGAGGTATTATGACAATCCAATTAGCAACAATTAATTATTATTCTAAATTTGTATTTACTGGCAACATTTCAACCGGAAATAGGAAACGCGAAATGTCGTCCCGCCATAGGGCAAAAGGTAGATGAATAGGGATGTCCCTTGTAAATAATCGATGTTGAAACCGATGTCAGTCAATCACAATCAGCTGTTGTCAAACCGGCAGTGGCGAGTCGCGGAATGTCAATCAATGCATCTGTAATCGCTTCTGAATAAAAACACGAGCGTTTGCGGCTAACGCGAGGGGTTGGTATAATTGACGTGCTGAAAAAAAAATATTTTAATATTATTACAATAACTAGTAATAAATAAAGTATTTCTTTGATTCAACAAATAATTTACAAGATTTGAGAATGTAAGATTCTTCCTATTGAACGTAGATACATAATTTGAAAACACCTCAGGTACTCGAACCTACTACTCGTGACCCCCACGAGGGGGGGCGCTGACAGGGCTCTAGCCTGGGGGCCCGGGTTCATGAAGGGCCCGGCGTGGCGAGCCAATCACATAAGTGAGATAAACACATCACAAATTTGCTGTAATAGTAAAAAAAGTCATGATATTAATAATTAAAACTATTTGGTTGAACGATGCAATTTTTTACTGTGTGCCGATACTCGATAACTCCATCATTCAAATGGATGTACTCATACATATTAAATATATAAAAAATCGCTAAAAATACACCATTTGGATAACGCTACTGCAGCGCGTCACAATGACTTTACCCTTAGCGATAGGTAGGGGGGCCCGCTTTAGGATGTGGGGGCCATGCTACTACTAGAAAAATCTAGATGTTTTTTATATCATGTATATTCAGTTAGTCATTACTCATTACTAATTATAATATGACAACTTATTGAATTGCTGTCATCATCATCAGCCAGAGTTGATCCACTACTGGATGAAAACCTCCCCATAGCTCCCAGTACCGAAGGGTGGAGGTAGGCTGTTAAGGGGGAGAGGCACGCCAGCAGAGAACCTAGCGGAAAAATACGAAGCTTGCAATTTGAGTTCTTTTTTTGATAATTTACAATTTCAACTGTATTAATTAATAAATATGTATCTGAAAACATTAAAAAGATTTTTAATTTTTTTTTTAATTTAAAGATAATCTTACAATAATTGTAAAAAATGTAATTAAATTTGAATTCATTGCAGGGTCACATCTTATTATAACATTATATTTTATGGTCATATTTAGTTTATTAAGTTTTCAATTTTTCGTCGCTTAAATTTTTGACTAGATCATCGTTTTCCTGTCCTCATCAAGAACCGGGAACAAGAATAAAATCGCCACGTAGAAGCAGACATAACCAATATTCCAGACATAATTACAAGATGAAGGGGATGTGGGACTTGCCCGGGTGCCCTGATTCCATGGATTATCAAAAGTCAAGTTGTTAGTCATACGTATTTGTTTTTATTGAACTAAGAATACAATTTGCAGATGGTGCTGGTTAGGTTTTAAAATTTAAGCCCTACTCAACCAAACCATAATAGTTTTGGTATATTTTGGGCGATACATCAAGATTGTGGACAATTTTTTTATCCATACGTTTTCGTTGGATTAATAATACATATTACACATATTCATTTTTTCTTGGTTCATTTTTTTAGATTCATTAAGCCCTGCCTAAACCAAACTATAATAGATAAAAAAAATATTATTACAATTATAAAATATTCAAAGTTATATATGATTAAATTGCATAATTTTAGATATTTATAGGTATACGAGTATTTTTTACTATTATCTATTACTGCTTAGTTTTCACAGGGTTTAATTGAATTGAACCAACACTATCTGTATACTATAGTAGGTATTTTTAATGAAAACAAATGCGTATGACTGACAAAGTTTAGTGTGCACTATTTATGGCGGATCTTAACAGCTTACCTCCACCCTTCGCCAGTGCTTGATACTGAATATTGCATTCGTATAAAAGCTGGTGGCAGCCTCTACCTATGGAGATATAATTTTTTAACAATGATTCAATTCATAATATAGAACTATGGTGTAATCGAGACGTTGGATTTGCCTGCAATATAAAATTGTTCAAAATTATGTTTCACAGGTTAACGTGTCGCTACTGATAGCTCCTTCCACTCTTTTCGGCCCCTAATTCTTTGCTGCCACTTACATCCACCAAACTTTATGAGTGTGACGATCTTGTGGATTATAGGCATCCCCGTAGTCGTTCAGTGCCCATTGGGTAACACTGTATGACTACATTTTTCCAGCGGTTTTTCATCAGCTTGCTGACTTCTATCACATCGCGCATTCTTATGTGCCTCGCTATCTTTGAGCGTTATTCTCAACATGCATTATGTCCATATCATCTTGCGCTTCTCGTATTTTTACAACGTTTTTATTAGCTCGTATTCTTATTTGTCCGGTACAAATCTTGCAATCGATTTTTAACTAACTTTCCGACTAACTAGATATTTGAAACTTTAAGAATATATTAGAACACGATGCTAATGCATTCTTTTAATACTTTTAGCCATCTTTAAGCAGAATTCTGTTTTGTATGAAAAGTTATTTCGGAATAAATCTGCAATCCAATCCACTATTATTGGTTGCTAGAGTCCTAACAACTAAATTATTAATATATACGTGCGTTACTATGGAAATCAATGAGTGTTAAAATGACATTTCACTATTATTTCTATAAAATATTTTTTTTTTTGATCGTTTAAGCTAGTCAAGTCAAGTTTATATGATTCAACAGAAAATTTAAAAACGTTGTATATAAAAATTTCTTTTTATCTTGTAATTGTTTTATTTCTCTCTGATGGATCAGGGGTACATGTTTCACATCCATACGTGATCACTGGTAGCATATATTGGTTGAACACTATAAGCTTTAGTAAAGTTATAGTACATTAATTCATTTTATTAATCTCCCGTAAGACTGTACTTCGACTTATTAGACCCAGAGAATCGACCCAATATCAAGTGTGCTTCAAATTAATGAGTTATAAATTTTGTTTTGTACTGGAACATTCTAAAAAACTCTGGAATTAACTAACTCGAAGCTAACTCTAACCTAAACTAACTATACTGTGTCCACTATACACCAGTTCTTCGCAAATAAATAATTCTTTATAGACACTATTTGTGATAGTATTCTGCCACCCATTGAATATCGCAAATTCTCATATGGTGCAAACTCTTCATTAATGTACCTATATTTTCTATTACCATATTTATTTTTTACATTTAGATTATGAACGTTCCCCAGTGTAAAAACAATGCATGTGCTAACCCTCGCTTAAAGGTTAGCCCCACGGTATCTGTCAGCGCGGGACTTGCATGTTTTTAACATGACGATTAAAAGACAGCTTAGAAAGCTGAAACACCCCTTTACAAATTTCCACCCCTACTAGCTTAAGGGTTATTCTGTTATTACTTATGCATTGAATGATGATTTTTTCTGTTTGTCTGTCTTCTTCTTCGTATCGCGCCCTAACAGACTAGAGGTTGCCCACCATCAAGCCATCTTTACTCTATCATCTGCTCAGTGAGGCCCCGAGACAAAATGCCGCCTCTGGGCAGCGCCAAAATGCCGCCCCATTTTTTATAGAGTATTTTTTATCACCTGTGCACCTGTCGTTACTGGTCACTATGGACGTCGAAGGGCAACGGAAGTAAACTAGACATCGTGAACTCGAAAAAAAAATTACATTCCTGTTAAACTTTTTATGTTACTTAATACACAGTGAGCTGATTTTTTTAACGGAAAGATATTTTGTTTATTACTTAGTTTATATAGCTATTTCTATATTATCTTATCATCCTCTCATGAGTCCAATATGTAAGAAATGTGTTGTATGACATTACTAACAAAATATCAGACTAATTATTCCCAAATCTGCACGTGTCGTTTCTAGTCATCAAGGACGTCGAAGGGCAATGAAAGTAAACTAGATATCGCGAACCCGATAAAACCAGTGAGCTGATTTTTTCAATGGAAAAATATAAAGATATTTTCGTTCTTACTAAGTTTAAGTAACTTTTTCTATATATAAATATTGATTCTCCTCGATTTGCCGCCCTTCGAGTAACCGCCGCCCCCAAGCGACGCTCAATCTACCTACCTCCACGGGGCGTCATTGCCAGCAAGGGTGGCTGCCCTTCACTAAGGGAATAGTTCGGTGGAGCTGCCATAGTACAAACCGTTGAGGTTCTTAAGCCACAAAATGCGGCATCGTCCTCTGCTACGATGACAAATTAGAAAATACTGTACTTTTCCCTCTTATAATGTGGCCGAGGTACTGTAGTTTTTGTGTTTCAATTGTATATACGTATAACTTGTCGGTCCATTTCCGTTCAATTGAGAACATCTACATGTACGATCTACTATCCGGTTAGTCCAAGAAATTTTGAGGATGCGTGTACACAGCCACATCTCGAAAGCCTCAACTCCTCGTGACATCTCCTGGCATAGCATTCACACCTAGGTCGGCACCTTGCCCATGCGTGTTACTGCTTACTGTGTATCCGTGATTTTGTTATAATATCCTTCTGGCAGTGGCGAAGACTCCATTCTAGGCGATTATTTAAAGCCTACCATCTTAATAAAAATAGCTTATTGACGTATTTAAATATTGTATTGTGATATAAAAGAATGTATTATAAATATATACATATTACAGCACTATTTATCAAAGGATTAAGAAAAATATGCCACAGCGCGCCATCTCTCTTCAAATATTGTATGTATCGGATTATTCGACGAGGAATGCTGATGTTTTTTTTTTGTATGGACTTCATGTCACGTGACCTCAGCATTTCTATCGCAATGTATGCAATACGATAAGCTCGGATGGCTTAAAAAATGCGTATAATATTATTGTCTGCAGCTTTGTCTAAAATAATTAATAATTAGATTATGAAAAAAACTATGGCATTCAATCACATATAAATAAATACATGTAGGTAGGTAGATTGTTTTTAGAAATAAAAAAAAAATTATATATTTAATGATTTTTGGTGGGTATAAATATATAGTAAAATACATAATTTAAGCTCATCGCTCAACTTTATGTCGTCATTGAGCTATAGAAATTTCATCTAGTAATATCGTATTATCTTCTTATTTCCCGTAAAGATACCCGACCAGTGTGCTCTTTTTCTCTGATCTCCGCAGCCTACCTCTTTCTAAAATTCACCTTTCGACACTGCCTTCTGTACCTTAATATCAGCCAGGTAGGGGTTAAGGGGTAAGGAGTAAAGGGTTACGAATCATTAATCTAGATTGTAGAGTTTAGCCTCTTATATGGGAATACGGGTCGATTCGGTCATTACAAAACGAAAAATCAATAAAAACGAAGTCATTTATTTTCGCGAAGTTGGCAACATAGAAGTCACCAACTGAGTTTAGCAACCATAACGATAATAATATATGGTAGGTAGGTACAACACATTGTTAACTTCATTCTCTGATTATAGATACACGTCTTAAGGTAGGTACTACAAACTTGAATTGAAACGCTAAATTAGTTTATATATTAAGTTTATATCACACTCGCATTGACTTATTTATTGCCATATATAGGTATGTATATATAAAAAACCTACCCTTCACGATATCGAACCTGCAGCCCATCGATCAAAAGATTTAGCTATCGGATCACCAACAGGCATTGGGGATGCAGAAACAGCTGATCTCAGATAAAACAACCCTTCGCAGAACGTTACTTCTGTTGGGGTAGGTATTGTAGGTCAAGCCGTGAAGATTGAGATATGTCTAAGCGAAGTCAATGTTCAATAATAGAAAAAAAAGTTTAGTTTTCTTGAATATTTAATAGGTGTTAAAGAAAAGAAAAAATATATAGTAAAATGTTCTAGGCTTGAAGAACAGGCAAGCCAGGTTCAAGTTCTTCATGCCGACCAGATTCCGGCGACCTGGAAGGCCGCTAAATACAATCTACAGAGTGTATACGGCGGAGCTACGGGACGGAAGACTGGTGGCCGCGTGGTGTCCATATGCTCCAGTTAAGGGGCGGATATGGCCAAAGAAGAAGAAGAAGAAAATGTTCTATATTCATGCATATTCCTTTAATTTCCACGAACACTTAAAACAGCTAATCTTTTACATACATAGTTTTTTTTTTTTTTTGAATTATTAATAACCATATCCTTGCTTTTTCGTACAAGGTGGTTGTTAGTAATTTTTGAACAATCACAAACACCCAGGCTATGAGAAAAACACATAAATGTTTTTGTCATGACCGGGAATCGAACCCAGGAACTCTCGGGTGGAAGTCGAGCGCCTTACCCACTGCACCACGAGAGCCTAGTTACTTAGTTATATTAATTAACAACTGTTAATTCAATCTTCATGCGCGCACACAAAAAGTTTAAACTATTTAAGTGAGTGGAGTATTACGTCGTCCTCCTCTTCGTGTTGATCTCATGACTGAGGATCTTGACCCGGATGATTTGGCTGTGAAACAGCCCTCTCAACGGGTTGTCCCACTCATCTCGGCATTGTACGACACGCAAGGCCTGTGGCTACCGGAAAACCCTTGGCACTAATGAATTGGTGACACTATCTGAGAGCATCCAATGTTTGTTTTAATATTCTGATGCGGTATAATATTTAAAAGACAAAACGGCTTGAACGACATAAACGGACACTTATAATCCTAATAATTACCATAACCGTTCGGCCACACGCAATTGATAACTACTTGTGGGTGAGACAGGTTTTGACAGACGACCCTTGTAGTCCAATGCGTATTTCATCCGTAGGCTCCACGATCGATTCCCGGTGAGGTCACAATATATGTTATTTCTCAAAGAGTGGAATTTGTAATCGTTCCTCTTCTATCATTACACTACTTTTTCACTACACTACTATCATCGAGTCTGATGGACTGTTGTAGTGCTAAAAAGAAAAAGTGAAAAAGGCATTAATTTGTACGTGGGCACCCTTGGCTATACCTGCAAGCCAGGTGTAAATCGCTATAGATAAAGTGCGGGGTGTCTGGGTATGGTGAATGTATCCAAAAAGTGTCGGGGGGGGGGGGGGTAGCGACCAAAGCGGCTTTTAGTATCTGGAATAAATGTGGAGGTCAGTGGCAGCTGCTAGATTTTTTTAACCCCGCCGCCTTAAAGATCAATAATTAATTATTATTGATATTTTTTTACAAATGAATCCCCCCCATCAAACCATTCAGTTTTTCACTATTACCGTGTAGATATGATATAGCTCCGTGTCCTTAGTGACTAAATAAGGGGGTGTGAAAGGGACAATATAGCTTCAAACGTAGTCTGAATTTTGGCGCCAAAATGTGGTTAAGGTGTAATCCTTATTCATAAAACAAAATTAGAACAGAATTTCTTACATCGAGAAAGAAAATTTGCAAAACTACTGGTTTATAAAACTGTTCCAGTATCTTTGGTTAAACACAGTTAGCAACATCGCGATAATTAAATCACAAATAAGCGTTCATTGATGCCAGTTTTATAGGTCACGTCTTATGAACGACACTACAAATTATATTATTAAATGCAGTGTATGAGCACGCGATAACGCAGTTGTATGCACGTGCAATATTATTTTTATTCCATGCCAAGCGATGCAAATGCGTTTGCTATAATCGTTGCAGTCCTCTGATAAGAAATGTTACTGTTAACCTAAGTAAACTCCATATATCATCGCAAATTAGTTGTAATAATTACAAGATAAAAAGAACATTTTATATACAACGTTTTTAAATGTTCTGTTGAATCATATAAACTTGACTTGACTAGCTTAAACGATCAAAAAAAATTATTTGACAGAAATAATACCGAAATGTCATTTTGACACTCATATTGATTTCCATAGTAACGCACGTATATATTAATAATTTCCTAGCAACCAATAATAGTGGATTGGATTAGGGATTTCTTCCGAAATAAATTTTTATACAAAACAGAATTAACTGAAAATGAATTTAATTCTACTTAAAGATGGCTAGACGTATTTAAAAAAATGCATTGTCATCGTGTTCTGATGTATTCTAAAAGTTTCAAATATCTAGCTAGTCGTGAAGTTAATTAAAAATCGATTGCAATATTTGTACCAGACAAACAACCACCGGACAAATAAGAATACGACCTAATAAAAACGTTGTAAAAATGAGAGTAGATCACAAACAAGCCGAGATTTTCTTCTTCCTTGACCATATCCGCTGCTTCAAGAATAACTGTCACTTTCCAGTCTTCTTTAATCTTCCCAGGCCATCCCAGCATCCCGTATCTCCACCGTGTACTCTTTACAGGACGCCAGAATCCGGTTTGATCGAACCACAGACAAGCCAGGCTAAAATTCGATTGAGGTATATCATAGGTAAGGAGATAAATGTGATAAATGTAATATATTAAGTGATATGTTAGAATAGCGTCACTGATCTTATATAACGCGCTGCATGACAGGACTTGCGAGATGTGGCGATGGACTGAGGGTAATTGTGCGAGTGTGCTCGCTCTATGCTCCGATGTTGGAGCGTGATGGGATAATTTAAAAAGGTTCGATTTCTTGATTAATATTCAAAGAATAATATAAAATCAATTTATTATAATTAAACATATTTCATACGTATTATAAATTCTAAGTAGATAGGGGTGACAGTTTTTAAGCAAAAACATCGCGCCTTAAACAACCCCATTGTCCACAGAGAGTGGCCCGTTTAAAAATGTTTTGATTTTTGAGACCACTTGAAATTTATTTAAAACAATAGCCAGTGATCAACACTAGACCGCAAACAGAAGACGGACGCTACTGAAAGGGGAGCTATTTAAAATACTGATCAGTGGCGTACTGGAATGAGTTCATAAAAAAATATTTGACTACCTAATTAATGAAACATGCGTCAACGTTACAAGTAAGATAAAATACCGGAGTTGTATAATAATAGAGTAAAGGATGGTTTATTTATAAAATAGAAACACTTCAGGTTATAGTATTTATTCAGAGTTCTCAAAATTCACAGGAAATTAATCAACAATAACATAGAATACTTAAAACGGTACACGAAAATAGATTAACAAGATAACTCGCTCGACTAAATAACCAGATGAACTTACCAAATAATTAGCTCAGTTCAGGTAGGTATCACATTTGACAACTAGATTACCTCACTTAACACTAGAAACGAATCTCGATACTGTAAGGTGCCTAGTTTCAAAATAGAGGACCTGTATGATCGAAGGGATCAGAGCTAATCAGACTAAGCTGACTGGCTGTAAGATTCTGAGGAAAAATAAACATAACACATAGAAATCCTAATTCGTCTACATAGCACTTGCGACATTCAGTCAATGGGTAGCGCCATTTGTGGGTCTTTTTTAGAAGTCATTCCGCTACAAGTAATGTTAGTGCCCTGCACAGGGTGATTTTAATTCTGTTTTCTCTGTCTCAATGCTGACCAAACGCAAAATGGTGACAGAATAATAATTTACATAACAGCAACAAAAATATAATTAAATTCCGTTCTTTAGAAATATTTACGTTGTAATTGTTTATTCACTCTCGTCGGTGTTACCATTTTTAGTTGTATAATAAATAAAATCTCTTTTTTTAAGTTATTTTTACTATTTATTTTTTATTTTTGAAAGGTCACATTATATTAAAATATGGGAACTATTTTTACATCGGTTTTATTGTTTTACGTGTCGTTGTCAACTCTATCACGATACACTTAATATATATTTCGAACTGACATCTTATAAATAAATTTAATTAGTTTTACATCACTTGCAGATGGACTTCGTCTAATCGCACTGACTGTTCGGTGAAGTGTGTTTTTATTGTCAACCGAGACAGGTATTGGAACAGGTACCCAATGACATTAATATGGACGAAGCATCTAGAAAATAAAATGACACTCACTTTGTGTCGGGTCTGCCGGATGGCGAAATTCATATTTTAATATCGGTATCCTACGCTCAAATGAACATTCTGCTTGCAAGCGGTCTGGCGACACCGCTGGGTCTGCCCATACAAAATTTCTGACTGTCAGGTTTCGACTCCACCGTTATTATTGTGTTACAAAATGCCAATGTGCCTAGTTAAAAATTGTAAAAAAATCTACTTAACACTCCAAGAAAGATGGGATATCACTTTGCATGTGTTAGTATTACTTATTAGGTATTTATAAAATGCCATTTAAGATATTGATGAATGTTTATTCAATGCAATTGAATGACAGGAACCATTGGACAGCAGTCGCCTGTGATTCGCTGGGCTCACTTGCGTCTAATCTCCGAGAAGTCGTAAGTAACCGAGAATCTGTTTCTAACGCAATGAGTCATGACACTAATACGCCATTACAATAAAGGTTATATTACTATAAATTCTCGAAGCTTGTATCGCATAATGGAAACGGATACGTCAATGGTCACGTGACATCTACCTATACATCTGTGAATGACTTTCATGCACAATTTCTCGTGCGCGCCGGGTATGAAGTGAGTCGTCCATTTAATATGTCATCGATTGGACCTATTGCTACTGCACCGGTCAGCCTCTGCGAAATTTTCAGACGATGGTAAAGTCATATTTCAAAAAGGGCATCATGCAGATATCGAATTATCTTCTTATAGAGAGGCTGAACTATAATATACATATAATATGATATGAAATTTAAAGATTCAAAAAAAAAAGTCCAGCACTCGAAATGGACCGGAGCGCATTGTAACGCAGCATCGGCTCGTGAAATCCCTGAAATTATCGCTCCGTCTAGTGGAAAAATTAAACATTACGTCCCGGATCTTGAAATATTAAAAAGTACTAAATTAAATTGAATTATATGATAATACATACAATACAATATATTTAATTTTTTACGATAAGCGATTTTTACGATTAGCATAAAGAAACCACTTGTCTATCGCTTACATATTGTAATAGCCAGCGGCAATTTTAACTTTTGTTATTTACTACAATTTTTTACCTCTCCTATCTCCCATGGGTACTCTTAACCTAGTCAGGTAAATTGTATCAAACTATATTTGAGTGCATGGCGACCTCGGTCTTGGGTAACTGCTGCTGAGACATAAAAAAAGTTGCTCCACATCAAAATATCGTCACTGTTCTGGCAGAAAACACTAATTCGAAAAAATTACATATTGAGTTAGTACCAAAATGTTCCTTATTTCAAACTTTACCGTCTGGAAACCTTCTTAATAAATAAACAGTCTTTATTTTAAAGTCATTCTCATTACGATTCCTTAATAAACTCACATGATAGACCATTATTTCAAACATTTTAACAACTTCAAAGTCAAATTACTCAAAACTAGTATTCTCCAGTTAGTGTGTTCTGCCAGAACAGAGACGATATATAAAATTTATAATTATTAATATTTTATGAAAATTATCGAGTGCTCCGGATCGTATAATTTTCCATTTCAAGCACTGATTAAGTTTCATAATTTTCTTTATTCAATGAGCTTTTTCTACTGAGAATATTCTCTTTAAATACTATCGCTTACTCATAAGACACAAAAAATTTAAATAATAAGAGTTCATTTTATGTTAGATTTTAATAATAAAATAATTGTTAGTGGTTTGGAAAAACTTAACCGGCGTCACTGGTAAAAAAAATCAAAAATAGGGTGAAATGAGATGTTTTGATAAAGGTTGGACTTGGATGTCGAGTTGGTGTAAAAGTGGAGTACCTACCCACCATTGAAGACCTCACTTACAACATTTTTCATTCAAGGAAACGGTATGAGAACCGAACTGCCTGGTCTTTGTTTGGGCCAATTCAAATTGTATGTCATATATTATATAATGTAATATTTTATCAACCTGAGATGCATAAAATGTGGATTTACGTTAAATCAACATATTTTTTATTTTTCATACAATGGTATAGGTATACAATATAAATTCAATAATTATGTTTTATTAATAGTAAATACACATTTTAAATAATTTAATCACTGCTTTATCGTGGTTATCTGAATAAATTGATCTATTTTGAATAAAGTATACCTAGTATGGTATACTGTGTTCGTATATTTTTTTGACATGGCAAGAATTTAGTTTTGTGTGTTTACGAAAGTAAAATAGTATGTCAACGTTGTTAATAATACAATATGACGTATTTAATACTGCCATCTGTATAGTGGTTCATATTTGCGTATTTAATTTTCAAGTTCTCGGGGTGCTTGAAATGTGAAAGTGTTTATCCATTTTGTATACAGGTAGTACCTACCTATACTTTCATTTTCTAAGCACATATGCATGCAACACATTGATCCTCAGTAAAATAGAAAATAAGAAACTTAATATAGCATAGCGTGGTATGGAGATTTACATGTTGGGCATTACGTGTAAATAAAATAATGTATAAATTGACAAACAAGGGTACCCATGTATGCGATGTAATAGAGTTTAAAAAAACTCAAATGTAAATGGGCTGGACACATAGCATAAAAAAGAGACATTCGCTGGAGAAATCTAGTCTTCTAGTGATAGCCAAGAGGTAGAAAACGTTTGAAAGATTCGCAGTTTTAGAGGCCACTGGATCGACGTAATAATTAAGTAGGCACATGGTAGAGATTGTAGAAAAACGCACATGTTCGAGAGGAATGGGCTTACCTGAAAGAGGTATCTATCTATCCAGAGGTTTGCTCCACAGTAACGATGATAATAAACTATACTGTAGAAAACATTGCCGCGCAAATAATATATTTTATTCCGCTCAGCAAGTTAAAAAAAATAGTGGAACATAATCAAAATACCTTACGTACACTCTATGTCTCATTAGTGCGTAGCATTCTTGAATACAGATCTATTATTTGGAGTCCTTATGAAGTTTCCTAGAAGCTTATTTTAGAACGCGTCCAGAAGAAATTTCTTCCATTTTTTTATTTTAAAACATATAGGTAACTATTTACCTTTCGATAATTTGTCAAATGGTTATTTTACGACTGCCTTTCTGCAAGGCATGCTTACTTTCTACTCTCTTGAATCTCATCGGTCTCTTCTGCTCTTGAAACACTTTTGCCTGATATCGCGAGAGATGGTTTCCAGTCCTGGTGTCCTAATGAATTTCAATTAACATGCGCCTGTCGATTACCTACGTGGTCGCAGCCATGATTTATTTTGGATCGGAACCGTTTCCTCGTGTCACGCCTATCACGCACCATTAGCGAGGAGTGCAAGACTAGTCAATACGCTCCCCAAAGACGTAGACATTTTCAGTGACGAGCTAAATATTTTGTATTCGAAATTTTATTTTTAGTAGGTACCTACTTATAAAACTGTATGTTTTTCATTATTATTATTATATATTTTTTTTTCTCTTCTTCTCTCTTGTGAGTGTAATAGTCGTTATAATATAAATTACATGTTGTGAACGTCTTGAATTTAGATATGTTATGTCCACAATGTTTTGTTTTCTTAAATGAATAAACATTGATCGCAAAAATCACCAAAATATAAGACAAAATAGACCACATGCCTAAAAAGGTTGGACACCAATGGCGGAACAATATTAAACATCCCCAAACATAACTAATTTTCCATCAATTTCTAGCTGCATTTCCAATATAAAAGCAATTCCTTTGAAATCGCAGAAATCTAATTACTTGAAACAGATAATCCAATGGATGTGAAAACGTTTGAGGGCCATCCACTCAATGAACGAGCAGAATGGGGAGGGGGTCGAGGCTATCAAATATCCATTTATAAAGTCGACCAGTGTTTCGCAACATGTCGATTTTTTCATCACGCATAAATAGATAAATATCTGATGGGGTGATTGTAAGGGTTGCGAGGAGAAAGCTTTGGCTATACACAAACGGACTATTTACGTATCTAAACCTATCTAAGTATTTAGTATAACTGGCGAAGAATTCTTACTAAATTATCATTTAGCTTGAAATACAATTTCGGTACTGTTCGGTTATGAGGAATACAGCGGAAAACACATTTTGAAAATACCCGATATACTGGATTATTTGCTAGTTTGGGTTAGTTTAGGTTAGGTAAGGTTAGGTTAGGTTTGGTTAGGTTAACCTAACAAACAATCTAGTATATCGGGTATTTTAAAAATGTGTTTTCCGCTGTATTCATCATAACAGAACAGTACCACAATTTCTTATTGCTAGTTTCATTTAGTAGCGTGGTGTAATATAATATCCATGTCGATATCATATTAGTGTGCAGAACATTTAGGTTTTTTGTTATTTTCATAAAAACCGGAGCTTTTTTCAACATATTTTAATACAAGATATATAGAATGTATTAAAACTATCTAATTAATACGTATTCAAAAACTTTTCTTATATGTTCAAAAGAACATATGAATCGTATAGTATCGAATGTAGAACTGTCGCAAATATATCGAAATTTAACTACTTACCTATTTCAAATTATTCTTCTGACTATATCGAATATTCAAATCAAAATCATATCTGTGTGGTATAAAATTGTGATGGAAAATAGGGCTTGGTATCAGAATTAGAACTGTTCAATACTTTGGAAACAAAAATAGAACTGTTGAATTTGAATTGAATTTCTAATTTCTAAATGCAGAAACATATTTCATGCTATTATAACACTAAAAAACCCAACAAAACGTTTTTCGTCATTTTCTCGAAATGATGAATAACGCACAGATCTACTTTTGATACTATACGACTCATATTATACCTCTTTCTCTTTCTTTGACCATGTCCGATCCTAATATTCCTAATAGGATCATCTGGACCCCCACACAGTATCCGTAGGTCCATACTCTGACTCCAACCACAAATTGAAAAACTATATGTGTATTTGTCAGACCCAGGATTCAAACCTGGGACCCACAACGTTATAAGTCGACGCGTAAGCCGCTCGGCCATTGTAGGGTATTGATTTGATGTACTAGATACATTACAATTACAATTCAATTGCATGCTATGTCTGCTAGTCACAACAGTAAAGTAGATTTGATGTACTAGATACATTACAATTTTTGCTCTCAAGTGAACCATATTATATGGATATCTACAAAGCACCTATAGGTCAATATGAATATACTTTCAACCCTTGGCGCAAAGCATTGAATGAACGGGACTAAACACACATACCTGTGTGTCCCTGATAACTATCTTAAAAATAGAGACCATCAGTTGTTTATTCTCCCAAGGTGCAGAACCAACCTGCCACCGGTAATGCCAATTAGTAGGGCGATAACTATGTTCAACGAAATTGCTTCGGGTGTTGATAAATTCCACCTACGTGAGAATGAGTATAGGTGGACGTTGTTTTATAAATTCTTAAAATAGGGTCTGCTTAACTCATCCGGTGTACTTCCTTGTACCTATCTAATTTATATTTTTTGTTTTTACATATTTCTACTGTTTAATAACATACTATCTATCTCTTTTATACTGATCTATCTCTTTTTTATGTAATACTGTTTTATATTTCTTTGTTTCTAAATGTCATGTTGTGAACGTCTTAAACTTATAATTTTTAATGTCCACTATATGTTAAAAAATAAATAAATTGATATTGAAATTGAAAAACACAGATATTGTGCCAAATTATCATTAGAATTTTTCATAATATTATCATCCGATATTCCTTGCACGCAATTAACAATTCCTTGCTTGTATGGCGAACTGTGTAGGGGAAAGGTTACATTTCAGGACCCCGAGGACATATCCCGCGGGTGCCATAATAGAGGAAAGTAAATTTTTGGAACATGTGCGACCCTAGTTGCGATGGTAAATACATTTTTGAATCGATTTCGCGACGTGGGGAGAACTTTATCATAACGCACATCAGGCTTGTTATCGCACAAGTATCTGACTGATAGGGAATGAATTATGTCTATAAGATTTATTATTTTAATTTGTGATATCAGGTCAGATATACTGAGTTATGTTACTTAGTGACATTATAACAGGCAAGTAAATTCGTTTCGTATGCTTGGTCATACATTATTTAAATATAGGTAGGTAGTGAATTGACGAAGGGTAGACGTATGCTGTGGAGATCCAACATAAATAGTGCACACTAAAATTTTTCAGTCTTATTTATTTGTTTTCATTTGACTAATAATACAAATTGCACATGGTGTTGGTTAGTTTTTAAAATTCAATTAAACCCTGCATAACAATTTCAATGTAAAAATAACTATAAAGAACAGAATTTAATTATTTATTGATGTTATGTAAATTCACAGAACTGATTAATAAATCGAATTCCCATAGGCTATACCCCAATACACTACATTTTGACGCAGGGCTATGAAAATTAACCACACATTATAGACGTGCAATAGTGTGTGTTGCAACATTAAAATACATCAATATTGAATGAGCGTCAGTGCACAAACTAAGAGCAGTTGTCAGAATGAAGGACAAGTTTAGAATGACGTAGATATTTTTGAGAAATGTTTTAGTTTATCCCATATTCTTCCACAATTGAGATCGGTTGCCTGTTAATCCACACCCGTTACCATTATTTCTGAGTTCCCTGGTCATCATAAGGAAGTAAAAAATTCAACTCAGGCCATTTTTTATTTATGTTCTTTCTCATAATCTTTTCTATTTTCCTTATGTGATTTTTCAAAATAACGTACCTGGTTAAATAGTAATGTAAAGTATAAAAAATATATATTATATATATATATATATATGGGGAGGTTATCAGTGTGGGAGTCATGATATTGTGGAGGAAGAAGTCGTCAGATGGAGAGATGAGAAGTCGAGATTTGGTGGTTGCTCCGATGGATGGAGGAGCGAGTTTTATTCGAAGCGTAAACAGTTGGTACAAGAGTATGTTACAATGCTTATGATTATGATACTGCTCTGAGGTAAGAGTCTCGGTAGAATGAGATGTTGTGCGGAGCAATACAGAGACTGAGATACTAACAGACCGGGAACATATATTATGTTCGAGTGACATGTCCAATGAATAATTATCATCCGCTATTTATTGACGTACTCACAATCAAAATAATATCTTGAAAAGAATATCTACGAAATAATTATTATGATTGAGTCAGCTACTTATATGGAGTTTGCGTCATCGGATATAGCTGACTATGTGGAAAAATTGATATCGCGGAAACAATCATTGCATTCAGCTATCTACTGAGTTTGCCATAATTGGACACTATTTTATCACTATTTATATTATATTTTAAAATAAACCAAACAATTTATAAAACACAGAAAAGATTCAGTGTTTTATTTTAAAAAAATAAAAATGTATTCTTGCAGAAAGTTTCCCGTTTTTGCAACAATGTGACCTCCCTACCCAGTGGGTACCTATTCCAAATTATCCCGTAAATTTTGTGTACCTACCTCATTTGGGAAAACACCATTGTAAATATGCAATCTAAATTCAAGAGTCCTGCGCCCGGGAGACACGAGAGGTGCCATATTATTTCTGCACCCCTAGCGCCAATTCGGGAAAAGTTGCTTATATGGATTTTAAATTTTCACACTTTTTTCATTCTGTTCACATCAAATGGTTTGTGTGACTGAATCACGATTAATTTTAAATTAATATTGTACTGTTATACATTATCCCAAGTCACAGAGTAGGTTTTTTTTATAAGATATATAAATAACCATGCCCTTGCTTTTTCGTACGAGGTGGTTGGGAGGGTTAGTTGCATTTATGGATTACAATCCCAGGATCCCGAGCTATTTTTGATACCTATGAATCCCGGGATTGGTAAACATAATCCCGAAAATTTCGGGATTGATTTGTTTATCAATTTTTATGGAAAATAAAATAAAAACGAAAATATAACAGAAAAAATACTTTTAATAAATAACAAATAACTATATTAGAAATAAACTGAGTTTGAATAATATTTGATTTATACTCATATGTAAGTTGCCGATTCATTTTATTTTTTCACATAAATTAATAAAATGAGAAAGATTGCAAAAAAACAATGCTTCGCACTTTTAACAAAGTAATTCCACGATGATCTCATACGTTTTACGACAGTTTCATATTTGGCTGACTAATTAGATTTATGAAGCGGAAAGGCCATACACCACGATTTGCTTTACTATTTTAAATCTCGCTAACCCATTCATTAAGTCTTTACTATCAGAAACAGCAATCTCATATTAAATTCTAATTATTGTTTATATTACAATACTATTTACTCCATTAAACGTATGTATTTTCAAGATTGAACGTACACAATATTAACAATAAAAATGTATTATATAGTATAAATTATACTACATTTATTTTTGACCGATTTTATCAATGTTATTTGTAAATATAAAAAAAATATATTAACTATGGAAAAAATGCCAATCCCGGGATTGTCAAATTGTAATCCCGGGATCAGAATTTTGGCTCGGGATTGGATTCCCTAGTTGCATTGACGTGTGGCTAATTATGTTCCTCCATTTTAATTTTTATATTTTTTTATAGCCAGAATTAAATATTTTGTGTAGTGTTCTTGTGTTGTTCTATTGCTTAGTACTTCGTGAGGCTTTTGGAGGTCAATTTCATGATTATGCTGTCTACACAGAGTCCTGAGAGTCCATCGCTCCCTTTCTAGTATATGCCAGTCGTTGATGACATGCCACATAGTTTGTGATGTGTAGTCGTCACTTGGACAACAGTCATCGTCCCTCAATTTAAATCTTTTTAGATAGGCTCGCGCCGCTCCGTGGCCTGTTAGTATCTGTGTGAGCTCGTGTGATATTTTTATGTTCCTGGCAAGAGTGATTGCAGAGTTTATGTTTTGAATACATTTCTGCGTTATTGATCCTGTGGTTTCCATCCAGCTTCGAATAATAGGAACAAACCCTAGAATCTTCTGGATAAGAAGTCACACAGTCACCCGGGAACTAGGGAGCTGATAAATATGCTAAACAAGCCACAACCAACAAAAGACCTTCAACATACACACACGTCCCTCTTCTTTTCTTATTGTGCCATTTCCTAGCGGAGGTCGGCCACCATCAAGGCGATCTTATATTTGTCGTCTGCTACCCGGAACAGTTTAGTGGAGCTATACTCGTACCAATCACGGAGGTTCTTAAGCCACGAAATGCGGCGCCGTCCTCTGCTACGCTTCCCATTGATCTTTCCTTGAATGACAAGTTGGAGAATGCTGTATTTTTGTCCTTTCATAATGTGGCCGAGGTACTGTAGTTTCCTGGTTTTGATACTTCTCGGTCCTTCCCCATTCGATTGAGAACTTCAACATTTGTCACCCGGTCAGTCCAAGGAATTTTGAGGATGCGTCTATACAGCCACATCTCGAAAGCTTCAAGTCACCGTGACATCTCTTGGTTTAGCACTTCTCTCTAAGTTACGCAAAACAAAACCAAACTAAGACACAATAGAGCTATGGAAATACAGATACACAACATCTCAGAGTAGGTTATACCTACGAAATTTTGCAAGTTTATAAGGCTTAATAAAAAATATCAATGAAATAATATGTAGCAGTACCTACAGGACTTCATAAACACAAATGTAGGGAAGAGACGGTCATTGGACATTGGAGCTACGCTGGATATCACACACAAGACGTCAATAAACTAATTAAAATGATATCACGAAAAATGTATAAAAGAAACACGCACCTCGCGCCCTTTGTCTATTATTTTTAAATAATTGTAACGCGTATATCTTGTTCGCTGTATATGTACTCGTATTTCGGTTGAATAAACATTTTTTAACTTTCACGAAAGCTTATTTTTTCCCGATAATTTTCTCGCTACCTGACAATTACCTTTGAGACGATGGTTTTAAACGTAACAACTGTGAATACCACTCAGTAGTTGCACAGAAGTCCAGTCTTTGGTAAGGAGACGAAGAAAGGATAACACCATCAAACCACATCAGGTTCCTGTCAACCCAATCTACCTGTTTACTTTGCCTTCCTACCTGGTACGCCCAGTACGTCGACTAAATTCTACTGCATATGTAATTTCAGGAACGTAGCTATTAGCACAAATATTGGCACTAAAGGGGACACGAATCTATATTAAGATGATGAATAAAAATGATTCATGCCTTTCAGATACAGCGATGGCAATCATATTATATTCTAGGATAAGTACAGTGACGTAGCTAGGTAAAGTGCCACCCTTAAACAGAATTAGAATGCCATCCCCATTTATTACAACGTTTTTCTTAGGTCGTATTCTTATTTTTCCGGTGGTTGTATGTCCGGTACAAATCTTGCAATTGAATTTTAACTAACTTCCCGACTAGCTAGACATTTGAAACTTTTAAAATATATCACAACACGATGCCAATGCATTTTTTTAATACTTCTAGCCATCTTTAAGTAGATTTGAATTCATTTTTAGTTAATTCTGTTTTGTATGAAAAGTTATTTCGATACCATTATTGGTTGCAAGGGGGTCCTAGCAACTAAATTATTAAATAATATATACGTGTGTTACTATCGAAATCAATATGAAATGACATTTCATTATTCAGTATTTCTATCAAGTACAAAATTTTTTGATCGTTTAAGCTAGTCAAGTCAAGTTTATATGATTCAACAGAAAATTTAAAAACGTTGTATATAAAAAGTTCTTTTTGTCTTGTAATTATTTTTAGTTTCAAATTATCTACAAATTTTAAGGTTAGTTTAGGTTAGGTTGAATATTTACCAGTGACGAAGGGTGACTTTTGGAAAGAGCTGTAGAGAACTGAGAAAAAGAGTACACTTGTCATGTATACTAACGAGAAATAAGAAGGTAATACGATATTACTACTAATGAATATGTACCTACATACTAAACAATGACAACGATACACTAATTCATTGAAAGTTCAAAAAAATATTTAATTTGCACCTTGTCCAATCCTAAGAAGATTATGTAGCCATCCACAGAGGTATTGGTTTGTATTAACAGATTTTCGTTTTTACGAGAAACGGATGTTAGCCATTTCTTCAACATTAAGTATCTACTCTGACTCAAAATACACATTAAAAATTATATTTGCCAGACCTAGGATTCGAGCATGGGACCCACGGCATTATAAACCGACGCGTTAGCAGCTCGGCCATAATGGGAGTTTTACAATCTATAAAAACTATTCACAAACGTTTGTTTAAATGTTGTTAACAAAAAACCATGTTTTTATGACCATGTTTACGGATTTGTTAAATGTTTCATCGGAAGTAGCGATGAATGGTCTTTCCTCGATGGTCTCGAAGGGCACGTTGGCTGCAAAAATTTACACACCTTAATAATTATATAGTAGATAGTAGTACATACCTTATTTGTTGACAGAATCTGTCTCTGATATCTGTATATGTATATCTGATATAATAATTATTATTTTTTAGTATCTATCCATACGTTATGAAAAACTTGTAAGACATAAGCCTTAACGTTCAGTGGAGAGCTATCAGATACTATAATATTAATATATCGGTGTTTGTCTACGACTCTACGCCCTACGGATCGCAACCTGGACGTTAAAGAGTTGCCACTTGCAGGCTCTTACCATGCCCTCGGGGTAACTAGAACCAAAAAAAATATTAAGAAGTGGGAATATTCCGATGGTTATTCAAACTGTAAATGTGACGCTGAGGAAACTGCGGAACACGGCGTGATGGTCTGTTCGTACACTCCAAACCAGCAGCAGCATCGATGATAATATGTTTGAAGCCAATGACGCGCCCATCACTGTGGCCAAGGCATGGTTGAGAAGAGTCTAGACTCTAGAGTACTCTAGAGTGCATCTCTAGCAGTGCTACGACAAGAGAAGTAGGTATACCAAATATGTATTAGTTTCATCAAACTGAATAGGTACTCGACTTTCTGGAGCTCTAGACAGAGTGATCCGGCATAAAAACGTTGGTTATATGTAAATTGTACGTATTACATTTCACCGTAGCACAGTTCGCCGTGAGCTTTCTTATCGGAATGAGATGACTGTATACTATACGGTCATCCGGGTCATCTCTATTTTCATAGGTGACTTTGGAAAAATTCACGAATGCAAGAATGAAAACCTAACCTAACTTAATCTTACCTCACCTAAGAAATAATCCAGTAGGTATACCTATCGGCTATTTTCAAAATTTGTTGGCCGCTGGCTTCCTGTAAGCCGACAAGAACCGTGTTTTATTTAGACATGAATTTTACCTTTAGATACTATACGACCCAAAGAGCATCCAAGGTCTTTAATATACGGCCATATATTTCCGATACAACATTTCACGATGAAGTGTGATACGGCGAACTGCATACGTACAAATTTCTTGACACGAAAAACATATCCTACAAGGAAACTAGCGTGCTTTGCGAAAATTTATCCCCTACATATTTTTTGTGAGAAATGGTGACCGAGGGGCTTAAATCAATTTGTCGTCTGGAGTGTTGAAATAGTAGTTTTTTACACGAAAATTAATCTATCAAGAAAGTCTTGCCAACTATTTGTAGATTTCTTACCTACATTATGTTATAGGCCCTAATTTAGATTTTGAGTGTATTCACAATACGAACTCAATATTGTTAAAACAATATAGCCATAATTGCATTAATTGCATTACGGTTTTTTACATTGTATTTGATGCCTAAACTCGCCTCGTGTGCCACACAGCCATAAATCAAACCTCCCGAGAACGGCGATCCAGTGTTGCTTGTGAAGACCGCGCACATATACCTAACGACAGTCGCGCGTAGCCTTCGAAATGTATAGATATTCGAATGCGGTGATCGGCTAGCCGGTATAGTAATGACCAATTCGTAGGTGTTTGTATGTGACCTGACGTCTTCGACTCGGAGCCCGAGAAGCATGCAACTTGTCGGTTGCAACAGCAGATTTTTTTTTCAAACTAAACAGTCGCATTCGACCAATCTGCGGAACTCCATTTGGCAACGTGTGTTTTGTGAATAACGATGATGTCACATCAACGTATTCGACACGTTGTAAGCGGACGAGTTTTGATGTGAGAGCCGGCTAAGTGTTCTTTATGGAGGTAAGAGAGTCTTACTATTGTAACAGCAGCAAGGGAGGCGCTGTTAAAATGTAACGCTTATTGCAACAATTACAACCGACGTATTGCAATTGTTACAATAAGTGCTAATACTTTGATACAAACCTACCCTAAGTTTGATAATATCTATCACTTTATCACTTTAGCGGTCGATAAGTACAGAATAGACCCACTGGTAAGTCATGTTCAAAGTCAATAATAATTCCTTCTGTCACTAAGTACCTACTTATAATAATATTAATGCTGACTGAATGCCCACGGTGGCCGCACGGCCTAAGCGTTGGACTATTTATAGCGCCGTGGGTCCCAGGTTCGAATCCTGGGTCTGGCAAGTACACATATTGTTTTTCAATTTGTCTCTGTCAGGGTATGGACCTAATACGTTGAGCAATTGGCTGACATCCATTTCTCGTAAAAAAAAAACAAAATCTGTCAATACAAACCTCTACTCTGTGGAGGCCCATATGATCCTATTAGGATCGGACATAGTCGAAAGAAGAAGAAGAATGCTGACTGAAAAAATGCACCCGATATGGACGAGTGATACCTAGCATGTCCTCTTATTGAGTAGTGGGTTGCGAATTGGATTCTTGGGGTCTGGCGAATTTACGAGTGTATTTATTTTTTAACCCAAAGCGTGGACATAATAAATTGGTAGACCCAATGAAAAAAAAATGTATTTGAATACTACGACATCCGCTTTCAAGTTGTTCGTAATATCTGCATTATACCTACATAAGTATATGAGGTTATGTTATTATAAATGTAGATACCTACATATAATATAAGTATATAATATATATACCTGTATACATATATTTTGTGTTGGTATATATTATGTTTGTTGGTAGGTATACATGTAGGTATATGTATGTATAAACCTATTGAACGGGCAAAAGCTACTTATACCGATTCGCTGTAGAGCAAACGCTGAGAGATGGTACAGCAGAATACTTAAATGTATTTGAACATATATAATTTTGAAAAACACTTTTTGAGAGAATATATTATAACCAATAAAAAAAATCTTTTTTGAAAAAAAGTAAGCCAACCCGACGGGGAATCGAACTCCGTATCTCCCAGGTTTACACCCTGATCCGTGCATTACCACTATGCTACGAGGTGACATACTAATTGCGACAATTTTTAACTATTGGTCAATTTTAATAACTACTCATCAGTGCTCTTCCAAATCAAGCTACAAGCTGTTTTATCAAAATTATATATGTTCAATAATCAGAATGATATATTCTTAAATCTTGTGAATTATTCGTTGAATAAAAGGAATAGTTAATTTTAAATGTATTTCTTATGATCGCCTGCGGCTTTGTTCGAGTGACATGGCCCCCACATCCTGAAACGGGCCCTCAGGCTAAGATCTTTGGCGGCCCCCCCTACCTATCTCTAAGGATAAAGGGAGTGTGATGCTCTACACTAACGTTTTCTAAAGGGTGTATGCGGTAAAATTAATAATATATCTAGTGTTTTTTTTGTATATTTCAATATGCACCTACATCCATTTGAATTATGGAGTTGTCGGGTATTGATACACAGTTAAAAATTGCATCGTAATAATATAGTATAATTTAAAATAATAACATTATTGAAAGAGAATAGCGCCATTTTTTTGCTATTACAGCAAATTTGTGATGTGTGTTTATCACTTATTTGGTCGACTTGTCACGCCGGGCCCCTCTTGAGCTCGGTCCCGTAGGCTAGAGCCATGTCAGCCCCTTGTGGGGGCCATGCTGAGTGAAATACCGACATTCACGTTTTTTTAACTTTTCTTAAGAAAATTTTCAATAATTTGGATGAATCTTTTGATTTATGGTAGATATAAGCAGCGCTCGGAATGGAGCGGAACGCCCCGGAGCGCCGTTCCTGTTCGTGGGATTTCCAAGGATGGCGTTCCTGTTCGTTAAAACCTCGAAAATGGCGTACCGGTTCGTAAAATATCTGACGGACAGCGAGTCGTCTAGTAAAATCCTCAAGCGTCATACTTAATATTATTACGTTCCGGGTTAGATTTAAAATTTACGAAAATGAATTGATAGGTACAAAAACATAAATATTTTTTTTATTAAAAATTATTTTACTGGTTTAGAACCACTGAATTTTCTATGACCCGTACATAATGTACTTCAGTTTTTTTTGAAATAGTGATAGAGTAAATGTAAGACTACGTATTTGAGAACTAACCTTTTTCAAGACAATACTGTTTTCAACGAATTTGGCATTGAATGCACTAATAGACAGACCCTTTTGCGTCAATGGTGATAAAATAATAAAATTGTATACAAAAAAATGCACTGGGTAAGATTTATTGCATTGTCGCACGTTATGGGACAATAATGTATTTTGAAAAAAAAATGTTTTTATGATTGTAATGGTACGTTTACATCTGACACTTATACCGTTATACTTATTTTATGTGTCTGACATAAAATTTCACTTACTGTTTACACCTGCATGGATCTGACATAAAATTCTCGTATACTTCTCGGTGAAATAAAGTCTCTACACTTTATTCAATGGCAACATTTGGAATAAATATATGTGGTGTTTACGTATGGTATTGTAATTTATTCGGACACTTATTTCGTATACTTCTCAAAAACGTTATGTCAGTTGTCAATATGAGAATGTTAAAAAAGAAAGCAGCGAGTGTTATTATGTTAAGTCTTTTAGCAACAAAAAGGAGAAAAAAATGGTCTAGATGGGTGCGGGAATGGATTCAGCGACGAGAAGAACTAGGTGCCTTCCGTTTAATGTCAGAGTTTAAAATCGAAGATCCAACTCAATTTGTGAACTTTAGTTTGCAAGATTGGACCTTTTGCCAAAAAACAAGACACACAATTCAGAAATGCCATAAGTGTAGAAGAACGATTAACAGTAACATTGCGATATCTAGCACTTGGTCGTCATTGCATATTCAATATAATATTATCGTAATACGAGTGCAGGTGTGCGCCAAAATGAATTAGGTAATACCATTTGAAGGGCATTTTTTCTTCACAGAGTGCATCAGAATTAATCGTATGTGCAGAAAACAAGCGATATTTTATTTTCGAACAAAATCCATAGAACACGGCACATCCGATTTATTTCTCACTGTCTATGATTTTTGACAGATCGCTACAGTACATTTATTAACGTAAACGTTGGGCATACATTCATGGTGTATGATAATTGATTGTCCGTTGTTTTAGAAATATACCTATGCAATTCACTACCTGTCAAACTACGAATAATGTGTCAGGTACTTGACATAAAAGTAGACAGTGGTCCAACTTCGGTGATATATCGCTGCAAGTTCGGAATTGTCGAATACGCGGTGTTTACATTTGCGAATATAAGTAGATTGAATAAGTTACAGGTGAGTGTCGACACACGCAAAATAAGTGGCAGATACAAATATACTTACTGTTTACACTTAAGTAAATATGGTGTCATACATAAATATGACGATATTAGTGTCAAATGTAAACGTACCATAAGGAAAGGTTGGAAGCTATTTTACACTGGAATGTAGATTTACTGTAGTAATAATTTATAAAACGAGACATTTATTTTTTTGCAAGTTCATACATATTATTTTAATACAGTTAAGGTTAAGGTACATGCCTAAATATAGTGAGTTAATAACGTAATAGTTATAATGCACACTGGAACTTTAAAATTTTTAAATGAAACACATTAAATACATGTACGAGTATTATCTTTACTCTATAAATGACTTAATTAATTTGTTAAATATTGCACAAAAATAACATAGTAAAAATAGTGTGAATAAAACTACGTGCCCTACCTAAGTATCTACCGAGATAGGTATAATATATCTGTCATACCGAGGGTTGAAATTCTTGAGCACGTTTATGGTAGCCAATTGTTTTTTGTAATGAAACTTTAAATTTTGTATCGAGACAACCATAATTGACCGAATTGTCCATTTATCATATTATCATGTTAGCGAAATTTACATGGGTTTGACGCGTTCATAGTTTTTGTATTTCATAATGCAATCGGGGTCGTTCATTGGTCGTTTATCAATATTTAACCCAATGCTTACGGGCCCTTTTGATTATTTTGTAATTAACGTGTTAATTTGCATTTGAAAAGTAATTAGCAAAAACACAATTTTGTGCGGCTCGTAAACATTGGGTTAAGTTGTATGCAGCCAATGATAAGCGTTTTCATCAGAGGAAGCGACAAAATTAGACTCCTTATTTTTCCAAATTTAATCATTTTAAGTTGTGTTTTTTTGGTTTCCCATTACCTAACCCCCATGATTTGCTGCTCTACACTAATTTATTTTTTATATTTCTTACATTATTGATGAATTGATGAAGTTCAGCGGAAATACTTTTCAGTGAAAAACTAATAGGTACCGAGAGAGATGGAATAAAATAAGGGAGGCCTTCATCCAGCACTGGATCGACCAAGGTTGATGGGTTGGGTTCTAAATAATTATTATTGCATACATGAAAAAACCTAACTATTGCAGCTGCTTTGCTAAATTTTTAAATTTCCGAAAAACTTGTGCTCTGACATCGTTGACCAGAACATACGTATTTGCTGTTTTACCTACCTACTCAACGTTACGGAATCGCCAGATAATAATTATTTATCCTAATCTATTATAATATTTTACATTGAGTGACAAAAAAAAAAATATCATTTCCTCATATATTTTTATTGTTTTAATTTTATATGGATATTTTTCGGGTTGAATGAACTGTGTTTTTGATGGTTAAACTAACAAAATAATACATTTAATAACTTAAATCAAATAATTCCATAATTAATATAGATAAATATTCGTGAACATCGTATGCATGTTAAAATATCTTGTATTGTTTAAGGTACAATACGAAATAAAAATATTTAAATAAATCAATCAGAATCCAACGGGATAAATATATGAAAAATTTCCCTGTATATAACAATTTCTATAACATTGGAAACCTATTAGAATAAATTATCCTACATGTCCACATGATGTAAATATTTTTTTTTTCTAATAATATGTACCTACACTTCTGAGGTTGTTTAAAATGATTCATATTTAATAAAGAATGCTACATTTGTAAAACTTGCGTATAAGATATTTTTTTAATTAATTTATTAAAAACCATGCCCTTGCTTTTTCGTATACGATGGATTTTAATTTGATTAAAAAATAGTTTACCTTAATCAAAATATTTCTAATTTACGAAAAATCAGAGCTTTGAAAAAAGCGGCATGTATTTTGTTTAAGCCGAAGTATCTTTACTCATATTTCTATCCACTCTTAGTTGCATATTTTTATTCAAACTGCTAAAGAAACCAATGGGAAATTGTGATTAGTTTGTCTATTATTTCATGTATTTTAATAATGTTTCCCACTACAATTATATTCATATACGTTTAGTTATTTATATTTGTATAATTATTAATGTATTTTTTAGAAAACGATTTTGTAAACTAAAATGACTATATTTGTATGTTACCACTAATTGTTATAGCCGATAGCGTATTGGGAGAAGATGATGATGAAAAAAGTACATCATGTAAAACTAAAAGATATTTTTATGTTACAGATATTATTATATCTAATATCACACATTTTTGGAAAATTGTCGAGCGTTCCTGTTCGTGAAATTTTCCATTTCGAGCACTGGATATAAGCAAAGACCAGTATGTTTTCAATCAATACTGTGTTTTTGCTCATGAATCTCTTTATTCTGTCTTTTTTTTAGAATAACTACCGTTTTCTTGAAAAAAATGAAAAACAAAATATCGATTTTTATACTGAAATAAATTTTATACTGCTTTTGATTTTATGTCAAATGAGTCAGAATTTTACGTAGAACATTATCCGTACACTAACACAATTTGTGATATTTGTCAAAAAAACTGCCTTTTTCCTTATGGCAGTAATTAGATGTAGCATGTTAAAAGTTTGAATCTTAAACACTGTAATAATTATTTTACTACATAACTTTTACTTCAGTGCATATGCATAGTTACGTACCTAACTATAAATAGTATTCTCAATAACTACGGAATGAAGCATAATTTAGGTACGACAGTTTTTCCGTTGGATGTAGGATTGAATAGTGATAAAATTTATATAGTTAACTCAAAACCATGGCCCTCACAAATGGGAGGCTGGCAGGGCTCTAGCCTGGGGCCCGAGCTCAGGAAGGGCCCGGCGTGGCGAGTTGACCAGATAAGTAATATAAACACACATCAGTATACATCATAAATTCTCTCTAACAGTAAAAAAAAGTCGCCTGCTCTATTATTCTTCAATGTTCTTATTATATAAATTTATGTGGTTGTACGATTTAATTTTCAATTGTGTATCGATACTCGACAACTCCATAATTCAAATGGATGTATTAAAATATACAAAAAAACACTGCCTTTATCTTTAGCGATAGGTAGGGAGGCCCGCCAAATATCCTAGCCTGGGGGCCCGCTTCAGGATGTGGGAGCAATGCTCAAAACTATATACTGCTACAGTCCGGTTCCAGAATAGATACAGAATGTAGGTACAAAACCTCCAAATAAAGTAAATGAGTCGCCTATAGTCATAACACTCATAACTCACATTTTGCAATTTTGTCATTTTTGAGTTAAATATATGATTCTAAAGGCATTAATTTATTATATAAAGAAAAGGAGTTGGGTATCACAAATCACTTTAAACAATTTAAACCATGTGTAAATCGTTGATAAAGTTGAATATTGGTGTCATAACTCTGCTCTGTCACCAAGACCTTTCTAACCAATCAGTAAGCTCTATTTATCATGGTGTGCTGCTTTTCTGCAGCTTTATGAGTATTATATAATATATGGTTGTTTTTAAATATTGTAAATTGACTCACTCACTCATTAATATTCAAGGGAATTCAATCATGATCATCATCATCAGGGGCGCGACTACCCGGTGTGGGTCCTGGCCTCCTCCAACAGCTCCCTCTACCTGTCCCTATCCAGTGTGGCCGCTTTCCAATTCGGTACCCCCAGAATACGGCAGTCACCGGCAGCTCCATCCAACCAGCGAACCTTTGGCCTACCTCTTCTTCTACGCCCTATTGGATTGCTGGACATCACTCTCTTTGCCGGTTCATTGTCATTCATACGGTGCACATGACCTAGCCACCACAGTCTCCCAATTTCAATTGATTGAACTGCGCTGCAATCTTCGTACAGCCCGTAGAGCTCAATATTATATCTTCTCCTCCAATTGTTGCCGTCCCTTATCGGTCCATATATACGGCGGAGAATTTTTATTTCAAAGATGTTCAGGGCTCGTTTATTTCGCAGAGTTAATGTCCAGGTTTCCGATGCGTAGGTGAGCACTGGCTTTACAAGTGTCTTGTAAAGAGTGCTTTTAGTTCGGCGAGATAGTATGCGGGACAAGGGAACAAGGTAATTCAATACTTTTCTTCTAATTGCAAAAAACAGTGCTCTCTGGTGATTGTACGCAACTTTCTCAAAATTCGATTTTTTATGTGAGTTATGACTCTAGGCAACTCAAATACTTACTGACTTGTTAGGTTAGTAAATTATTAGGTTAGGTTAGATTATTATTATTATTATTTACTAAGACATAGGTACGTAATTTAGATGATAAAAATGTCGTATTATTTTCTATGAGCGCTTTTCTTATGAAAGACCATCTTTATTTGGGTAGTCCATAACGTATAACCGCACAAAAGCTCCTCGTTGTACACCCAACCAAGCTACTTTTCATACCGCTCAAAATTATACTATTGTATCGTAATGAAAAATATAGTATTTCCTACAAATTACGTATTTCTTGATATTTGATACAAACATTATCAACTGAGAAACATTATTATTTAAATTGAAATATTGTTTGTTCAATCATCTCATTAATATATTGTGCAGTCATTAAATATTACAATAAAAATATTGATGCATTCTTTATAATCTACTAAAAACTTTAATATAGAAATACCTTAACAAGTACCTTAACATGT
The DNA here is from genome assembly GCF_057557595.1 of Rhyacophila brunnea. Classification (NCBI taxonomy): domain Eukaryota; kingdom Metazoa; phylum Arthropoda; class Insecta; order Trichoptera; family Rhyacophilidae; genus Rhyacophila; species Rhyacophila brunnea. The sequence continues at coordinate 10,282,793 of NW_028232893.1, read as the reverse complement.
CATAATTCGATTTCCATTATTTTAGCCCCACCTCTTCCTGTCAATGGTCACCCCCCTATCTATTTTTTGACCATATTTAATAAGATCATATTATGGACTCCCACAGGGTGGAGGTTTGTACCTATTAAAAGATTTTTGGTTTTAAGAGAAATGGATGTTAGCCACTTGCTCAACCTATTAGGTCCATACTCTGACTCACACACAAATTGAAAAACAATATATGTATTTGCCCCGCCCAGGATTTGAACTTGGGACCAACGACGCATATTTTCACGTCACATTTTTAATTCCCCCCAAGAATATATTCTTAAATCGTGTAAAGATAACTAAAAACGTTCCGCATGTACTTGAAAAAGAAACATGTCAATGAATATACTATTATTATTAGTAATATAACAATAAACATAACATTAAATGAACGCATGTTGGATTTTTATGACAAATTATATTTCGTTCGGCTCGCGTCATTTGCACAAGCCGCGCATCGCCTAGTCACGATCTTTTTAGACCATGTCTCAGCTGAGGTATAGCTTCAATAACAAGCACACAAAAAATTAAAAGCATACTTTTTTATTAACTTTTTGTTGCGAAATAACTTAGGCATATTAAACATTGTGTTTTGATGTTGTATATAGTTCTTGTTAGTTTAATATTTATAAAAACGAAGTGTTTATAATCTATTAAATACAATATTAATTATTTTTGTCTATACGATTGTATTGCATTGATATTGAGACATAGCGAAGACTCAAACCGTTTTCTATGATTTTCATTTTGAATTTTGCCGGTGTACGTGAAAATTCTATCTCCGTGGCCATCTAGTAGCGCCGTTCGGTACCAAGTATCGACACAGTGTTCACAAAACGATTATATTTAATATAATATTTAAAAACATATTTCATATCTAAATATATTATAACAAAATATATTCATCTTCACATTGTTGAAGTCGCTTTTATTGGTATGTTTTTTTAACCATGTAAATAGCAGTGGCGAAGGGTGGAGGTAGGCTGTTAAGATCCGCCATAAACAGTGCACATTAAACTTTTTCAGACATACATATTTGTTTTCATTGAAATAAGACTACAATTTACAGAAGGTGTTGGTTAGTTGTTAAAATTCAATTAAACCCTGAGAAACCAAGCCATAATAGATAATAGTCCAAAAATACATGTCTATCTATAAAATATCTAAAAATATGCAATTAAATCATACATAACTTTGAATATTTTATAAATAGAATAATATTTTTTATTTATTATAGTTTGATTAAGTCAGGGCTTGACGAATTAAAAAAAATAACCAACAATATGTGTAATATGTATTTTTAATCCAACGAAAACAAATAACCATGAATGAAAAAGTGTGCACAATTTTGTCGTATTGCCCAAATTAGACCAAAACTATTATGGGTTCGTTTAGGCATGGTTTAATTGATTTTTAAAATCTAACTAACACCATCTGTAAATTGTAGTCTTAGTTCAATAAAAACAAATACATATGACTAAAAAAGTTTAGTGTGCACTATTTATAGCGAATCTTAACAGCCTACCTCCACCCTTCGCCACTGGTAAATAGGTTTCCATTTATATTATATTCTAATTATTCACAATTACGGAAAAGTTGCATTCAATAAACTATATTATATCAGGGTAATCGATTATTTATAATATCAATGGAAATATACCATAGATACACTGACAGATAGGAGCCTACTTATGCTACTTGACTTCTCTAGATACCTAGCTTTCTTCACTTCGTATGTCTGTTCGTCGATTTCTCTATGATCTTTTATTACCTTTCGGGAACCTAATATTATCTGACTACATTATTTGTCCACCGATCATCGAATGACATAAGCAGCAGATTGTCATAACATCTTTATCGCCAGGAAGTAAATAATTGTAATATTCTTCTTCGTCAGGATCTCATTTATGAGGAAATATATCAATGGATACGATGACGTCTAATAGGAATACACCGATTAAGCGTTGCATAGGGGCGGCACGTTATAAAATATAAAGGTAGCGAATGATGGAACGAATTCAAATAGATATTACAACTTTCGAGAGAAATGGTGGTTTTCCACAAAGCAGACGATGCGGTCGCTTCATTAGAAAGTATTGAGTGTATAGTATTGTAAAGTGTGGTTTATTTCAAACTTTTCAGAAGGGTACCTCCAAACTTGTCAGCGCCACAGACCCCCACCTACCTAAAACCACCACTTTTTTTTAAAAATTTATTAAGGAAACAAACAGTTACATATTGATTACAAATATTTAAAATATAATAATGAAAAGTTATTGCAACCAGCAAAGTTTCCATGTATACATTATAATATAGTTAAGCCTAACAAGATAGAGAGTAAGAATAACATAAATATAAAGAAATTACATGAGAAAAATGAGGAAGGATAATGAATAAATTAAATTTTATACAAAAAAAATAACATAAACAAAATATATATATGTAAGTATATATATATATATATCTATTTATATAAAATTTTGGAGATAGCGCGTTTAAATGAAATAGGTGAATTATTAAAAGGATCAACGGTGGAGAAATACATATTATAATTTAAACAAGAACGCCGAATAAAAGAGTTTTGTGCATAAATTAGAATCGCTACGACTGACATGGTACAAAGTTTGGTTTCGCGTAAATCTTGATGGACAATGGAAACCCACCCTTTCGAGTAGGTTTGGCGAGTCAACAAAAAAAATGATAATTTTAAAAAGAAAATATTGATCAGATGTAGAACGTCGACTTTCCAAAGATGGTACCATAAAAGTTGCAGTGGTCGAAATAGAATTAGATAAATCATAACAGTAAGCTTTAAAATTGACGTACTTACGAAATCGCTTTTGTACCGCTTCGAGACGATTTATGTATGTTACGTACTGTGTATTCCACAGAGAGTAGGTTTCGTGGAAATGCTCTAATTATTACCTAAATAATGTTAATACTAACCTAACCTATACATTATGTACTCAGGTAAATATTATATTAATTGTTAACAAATTAATTATAAATAAAAATTCTCAAATACTTTTTAGTTTGCCTGCAGCAAAAATACATTTCCAACAGTTCGTTTGGTTTTATTGTGGACGCCTCACTACCGGTACTACATATATATAACTACCTATCTGTAGCTACATCTACAGGCTCGGAGCGAGCTGGTAGTCGCAAGTGCCACGACCTAGTACCTACCGCGACACTAGTGTTGGTACACCGTGTACTTGTATTAATAGGGTGCGCATTATTACGTTTTCAATATCTCGGGAAATATTATAATTTTTTTTATCCCATAATAGATTTGGTATACCTACTGTCACCCACATTAATACATCAGTAAGGGAGGGATAATAATGCAGTATTATGGTGAAAAATTAAGTTTTTTTTTTAATAACTGGTTGGGCCGATTATTTATTTATTTAAGAATACAAAACATTGTGGACATAACAAATCTAAATTCAAGACGTACACAACATGAGATTTACATTATAACAAATATTACAACATAGAATATAATAACAATAATAACAGAAAACAAATTAAATCAAAACATACTTAAGTACAATTAATACAGAAAAATAAAATTTTAAAAACAAAAAACATGCAATTTTACATAGAAAAATAAAGTTTCAAAAACAAAATGCAATGTACCTACATCACTGAAAATGTCTATGTCTTTAAGGAGCGCATTTACTAATCTTGCACCCCTCGCTAATGGTGCCTGATAGGCTTGACACGAGGAAACGGTTCCGATCCAGAATAAATCATGGCTGCGACCACGTAGGTAATTGGCAGGCGCATGTAAATTCAAATTTATTAGGACACCAGGATTGGAAACCATCCCTCGCGCTAACAAGCAAAAGTGTTTCAAGAGAAGGAGAGACCGACGAGATTCAAGAGAGTGAAAAGTAAGCATGCCTTGTAGAAAGAATTATGATCCCAATCCCATCCTTAAACCCGTAAAAATATGTCACATTTACCATCCTTGTTAATTATTGTTATCCAGGCACTTAACAATCACGGGTCATCAGTAGACCGTGATTTGATAACAGGCAGTTATTTGTAGATCATGACCGGGTCAACGGTCAGTCCAATCGAACTAATCTGATATATCTCTAATTCTGAACACTTGGCAAGCCGTGATACCGGCTCTTGTGATTCATTAACCTCCTTCATCACAAGTGCACCGTCAAGTGCAGCGCAACGGGTAACCTAATAAATAATACCGCTCGAGTGCAGTGCCACCATACCACGGAGCCCACCCCAACAACACCAAGGTTAGTGCCTGGATCAACTCTCGTGTAAACCGCCCCCCCACTTTTTAAACATCATAAAATTTATAAACGAAATATATATAAATATTTAACATACTTATATTATAATCACTGCATATTGGCCATTCGGCGTAAGAAGCTCAATTATTTATCTGGTTGATTTTGATGATCATGCACAACTCTACAGAATTATTAAACTCATTATTTCGTTACTAAGGTGCATGGTTGCTACATTAGTCCCGTGCAGCATCGCATCGGGACAAGGAAGTGTGGCACTGAAATCTTTTCATTCTCACAAGTTTATAGCGTCATGGAAGGCAGCCGTGCACAAACCACGGCTGCATATACATGGCGGGTGGAGATGGGGTAACTCAAATCATACCTAGTCACCCAAGCATTTTGAATAATATATTATATTGATTAACACCGAGTTGAGTACCTACCGTTTAATTGAGGTTTTCCAGCGATTAGAAATGCAGATATTATTGTATTATTTCATTTTTTACGGCGTTTTGAAAACCTGTGTTATTAAAAATCTATACAACATAATTATAGAGATGCGACAATTTCAATATTAAATGTCATATTTTTCCTGAAAGATCATAGTTATATTTATTGCTGTTCTATTTTGTCGCTGTTCTGTTTCTTAATGTTTTGTTTATTACCATTATCGTCATCAGGGGCGCGACAACCCGGTGTGAGTCTTGGCCTCCTCCAACAGTTTTCTCCACCTGTCCATATCCAGTGTGGCCGCTTTCCAATTCGGTAACCCCAGAATACGGCAGTCACTGGCAGCTCCATCCAACCAGCGAATCTTTTACCTGCCTCTTCTTCTACGCCCTATTCGATTGCTGGACATCACTCTCTTTACCGATCCATTGTCATTCATACGGTGCACATGACCTAGCCATCGCAGTCTCCCAACCTTAATTGATTGAACTGCGCTGCAATCTTCGTACAGCCCGTAGAGCTCAGCATTACATCTTCTCCTCCAATTGGTGCCGTCCCTGATCAGTCCATATATACGGCGGAGATTTTTTCTTTCAAAAATGTTCAGGGCTCGTTTATTTCGCAGAATTAATGTCCAGGTTTCCGATGCGTAAGTGAGCACTGGCTTTACAAGTGTCTTGTAAATAGTGCTTTTAGTTCGGTATGCGGGACTTAAAATGTCTTAATAGGCCAAAGTATCATTTATTCGCAGACATGATTCTCTTGTTGATTTCTTCTGTAATATCATTATGTCGAGTTACAAGAGAACCAAGGTATATTATGAAACTGTCGACCATATCAAACTTGTATGCATCCAATGACATTAATAAGTCATTGTATGCATCAATAACTTTGGTGCGCCTTCTCGTGGTGTGACATAGACAGGCATGTATTTAGTTTTTGCTTTGTTTATTCATTTTCTGTTTTATCGTGTTCTGTTTATTCATGTAACCATTTTTATCTATTAATTCAATGGTGCCGGAATATTTTTCAGACATTATGGTGCATTCACAATATAACACGGGGCGCCAGTGAGTGTGGAAGCCGAAACGCCGCTCGCGTACCATGTACGGCCGAGGAACAACAAAATCTCGATAAGACATCATCTTATAATAAATAATAAGTCATACAACTTTCGAAATAAATTAAAATAACCATCCGACTGGCAATGTGTTTTTTTGTATTGCTTTTGGCTTTGATAAAAAATATGCATTCTTCTAGAAAATTACGTCAGCGTCTAGGGTGATGTATCACAAATAGAATATTGCCTATAGAATTATTCGTGTGGATGGTGCCGTTGGAATACCGTTTTTTTAATACTGGGATTGTGGACCGGGACAGACTTTTGTCGATCACAAGAACAAAAAAACCGGATCACTGAGGCCCGTTTCAGACGGGACACCGGTGTCGCGCTCGATATAATATAGGAGACCTTTGTATTCGAATAAAGGTGCCTTTGTATTATGTTTATGAACGCCCAAGTGCTAATGAGTCAATGCATAACTTCGCGTTATAAATTATAACATAAAACTGGCTGCGGTAATAAAAACAAGTGTATCGGCGGCTTGAGAATATAGCGGCCAACGGAAAAGTGTATCGGACACGCATTGACTCATTAGCTCTGGGGCGTTCATAAACATAATACAAAGGCCCCTGTATTCGAATACAAAGGCCTCTTTATTATATACGAGCGCGACACCGGTGTCCCGTCTGAAACGGGCCTGAGTTTTAGCGCCAACTCTGCGCTCACTTGTTTACTAAATTTAATATTAACTATTATGGTAATTATAATCATCATAAACGTGAAGACCTCAGGTATTGACAGCTTTAGAGGCCCCCTCGTATTTATTGTCATATGTAATAAACCGCCATTATTAGGTACCTATCAGTAGCGAGGGGTGGATGTAGGCTGTTAAGATCCGCCATAAATAGTGCACACTAAACTTTGTCAGCCACACGTATTTGTTTTCATTGAAACAAGACTACAATTTATAGATGGTGTTGGTTAGTTTTTAAAATTAAATTAAACCCAGCGAAAACCAAGCAGTAATAACAGCGCTCGAAATGGAAAAGCTTACGAACCGGAGCGCTCGATAGTTTTCTCAATATATTTACACAGTTATCAAATTTTATGTGTATTTCATAAAAGTAAGTGTGTTAGATTTTCTATTATATGACCTATATAGCTCAGACGGTCAAATTATTTTTTCCACGAGACGGAGCGATAATTTTACCGATTTGACGAACAGGAACGGCGCTCCGGTGCGTTCCGGTCCATTTCGAGCCCTGAGTAATAATAGATCATAGTCAAAAAATACTCGCCTATCTATAAAATATCTAAAATTGTGCAATTTAATCATAGGTACATAATTATAGATATTTTATAGATAGAATAGTAATTTTTATCTTTTATAATTCGGTTTAGGCAGGGCTTAATGAATTAAATAAAAATGAACCAACAATATGTGTAATAATATGTAATTCTTAATCTAACGAAAACAAATAAGTACCGATGAATGAAAAAGTGTGCACAATTTTGTCGTATCGCCCAAAATATGCCAGAACTATTATGGCTCGGTTTAGGCAGTGTTTAATTGATTTTTAAAAACAAACAAATAACTTATTAGTAAACTATAGTCTTGGTTCAACAAAAACAGCTACGTATGACTAACAAAGTTTAATGTGCACTATTTATGGCGGATCTAAGCAGCCTACCTTCACGTTTCGCTACTTGGTACCTATAACAAATACGGCAAACGATGCCAGATGTTTTAACAGTTTAATAATTCTGGCATATCCAATATTGAAAGCTTATTGTGAGCTCAAACCATCAAATTCATGCGCTGGACATAACCACTAATATTGATTTGAATAACGTACGGATTCGAACATACGACTCCATGGAACAAAGCGTAAGTGTGTCAGTCACTCCTATACATGGGTACTTTATTATTAACAAAAAAATATAAATTTTTTCAAGGTTATCTATAGCTACAGAGAGAAAAATTTCCAGGTTAAGTAATTCGGTTTTTACCTAGGTACCTACTTACCTATATTTCATTGTCAGCACATTGATTTTAATGGGCCCACCAAACCACACACTGTCTTAATCGGACGTATCACGGGCCCATATATTTTGATGTGGAGCAACTTTTTTCATGTCTCAGCAGCAGTTCCCCAAGACCGAGGTCGCCATGCACTCAAATGTGCTTTGACGCAATTTACCTGACTTAGTTAAGAATACCCATGGGAGATAGGAGAGGTAAAAAATTGTAGTAAATAACAAAAGCTAAAATTGCCGCTGGCTATTACATTATGTAAGCAATGGACAAGTGGTTTCTTTATGCCTATAATCATACCATAAAGCCCATTCATTCTTCATGCTCCAACTGATACTGCAAGAAACGCAATCCTTATAAGTCATGACGCGCTGATGCAGATATCAAAATCACGCATGTCCGTCGCAGATTCGCCGACGTTTCGGTCGGCTGGCCTTGCACAGCTTCAAGGCAGCGGGGACACGTGTTCGGACGCCTGCCGACACGTGTATTACCCCCCTTCCCCACCCGAGCAGCTCGTACCGGAAAATTTTGGGAAATTATCCACCAACAAGCTAATGTCTTTTAATATAAGTATTATATTATTTTGTGCGGAACGTAATTTGTGGATTAATTCGATGGATATACCTAGATATTATAATTATAGAATATAAATGCGGTAGATATTAAAAGAAATTACAAGATAAAAAGAACTTTTTATATACAACGTTTTTAAATTTTTTGTTGAATCATATAAACTTGACTTGACTAGCTTAAACGATCAAAAAAATTAGTACTTGATAGAAATAGTACAGAAATGTCATTTCGACATGTCATATTGATTTCCATAGTAACGCACGTAAATATTAATAATTTAGTTGCTAGGACCCCAGAACCCTAGCAACCAATAATGGTGTCAAAATAAATTTTCATACGAAACAGAATTAACTGAAAATGAATTCAATTCTACTTAAAAATGGCTAAAAGTATTTAAAAAATGCATTGGCATCGTGTTCTGATATATTCTAAAAGTTTCAAATATCTAGCTAGTCGGGAAGTTGGTTAAAAATCGATTGCAAGATTTGTACCGGACAAAGAACCACCGGACAAATAAGAATACAAGCTAAGAAAAACGTTGTAATAAATAACACTGGGTTCGTCTGTTTTTGTAAATTTGTAATCGTTGACTTAGGTAGGTACCTACCTACTTATGGATGCAACATCTCAAGAATAAAAATGCATTCAGACCTTTCTCGTGTGGTTTTGGTTTCCTTGCACGACTCGCCACGTCTCCACACCCATTATGCAGGCGTATACCGTGGCATAACGAACGTTAGGCGCCCTTCAAAGTTGTTCTGAAAGTGTTCCAAGTACAACTAAATTACGGTCAATTCTAAATGAGGAAAGACCTTCTCGCTCGCCGTAAAATGCCTGAAAATGTTTGAAATCTGAGAAATTTTCCCTCGTATACCTATACCAAGTTGCAATGGCCGACCGATTCAACTGGGAGTCCTGACTGACTTGAGAAACTCTTCCCTTTCAACCGACGTATGGGGATACTTCCAGATGATGTGATCGGCATTCTGAAATTTGCCACATAGGCAAGTTATAGATTCTATTTAGCCAATCTGACAGAGCTTGGAAGCAAAACTACCGTGTCCGGTTAAGAACTGAGAAGTCTAATGGTCTGGAATCAATCTGGTTATCTCCAACCTTGAAAAAACAAATGCATTTGTCTGCCGTTGGAAGAGGATATCCATTGTCAATTGCTTTTCACGCAACGCGGCTTCATAAGCTGTGTGTACCCTTAATTTTCAAATATACACCGTTTTCCGTTACAAGTATTGATTATTTACAATGTTTCTTAACCCTTTTCACATCCGCGGACCACAAAAAATTAAAAAATGATTTTCATCGATGTATCAAGGCCTGAACAAAAACGATACGTCATAAGTGCGAGTAAGAAAGTATTCGGCACCCTTATAATCTCTGCGACACGCGCTAGAGTAAGATAAAAGGTTTACAGATGTGGGAGATGGTTTGCTACGATGTAGCCGGCAAATCTTAGCTTATTGCATCATAACTAAGCATCGATAACCGTGTTGCTAGAATTGCTATTTTTTGTGTTAAACATAAAGTCAGTGATAAATATTTTTAGTTAATTAAGTAGAAAAGATGGTTCTGTGTGTTGTATTAAAATGTGGTAGCCGTAATGATAAGCAAGATGATGGTATTACGTTTCATCGGTTGATACATTTTCGTGATAATTTATTTGTATATTTACCTAATAGTTGCATTTTCACCGCTTAAAAACACTATATAACATAAAAAAAAATAATATTTTAATTCTGAGCGTCTAGTGCGAGCACTTTGGGCGAGCACTAGCGAAATGGTCTATGGTCTCGAATAGGGAATCAAATCCCGAGCCAAAATTCTGATCCCGGGATTTCGGGATTACAATTTGACAATCCCGGGACTGGTCCCGGGATTGGCATTTTTTGTTCATTGTTAATATAAAATTTTTATATTTACAAATAACATTGATAAAATCGGTCAAAAAAAATATATACTATTATAGTATAATTTATACTATTTAAGACATTTATTGTTAATATTGTATACGTTCAATCTTGGAAATACACAAGTTTAATAGAGTAAATAATATTTCAATATAAATAATAATGTGAATTTAATATGAGATTGCTGTTTCTGATAGTAAAGACACAATGAATGGATTAGCGAGATTTAAAATATTAAAGCAAATAATCATGGCGTACTTATGGTCTTTCCGCTTCATAAATCTAATAAATAGTCAGCCAAATATGAAACTGCCGTAAAACGTATGATATCATGGTAGAATTACTTTGTGAAAAGTGCGAAGCATTGTTTTTTCCAATCTTTCTCATTTTAATAATTCATGTGAAAAAATAAAATGAATCGGCAACCTACACATGAGTATAAATCAAATTTCATTCAAAAAATTTTCATTCAAACATTCATTCATTCAGTTTATTTCTAATGTACCTACCTAGTTATTTTTTATTAAATGTATTTTTTCTGTTTTATTTTCGCTTTTATTTTATTTTCCATAAAAATTGATAAAAAAATCAATCCCGAAATCCCGGGATTATGTTTATCAATCCCGGGATTCATAGGTATCGAAAATAGCTCGGGATCCCTAGTCTCGAACATTTGAATACGAATGCGTTCGCTCGCCCACAAACCAAACGCACAGCACGCAGCTTCATTTAGCAATGCAATGGGTGGCGTCTAGATGTATCTATAGTCTAAGTTTTCATCAATAATCAACATTGAAACAAAATAATAAATATTTATATTTACACTATTTTTGAAACAGTTGTCGAAATATAATACAACCCCACTTTAAATGTTGGGTTTCTATATAAACCACGCACATGACTATATTATATTTATATACAATAGTGTCATTCATTCTGAAAAAGACTCTCTAATTCATTGTGAACACTTTTAGGTGCACAAGTTCTGAGAGATATTTAGGTACTATACGTTTATCCTGGAAACAGCGACAAACAAATTTGGAACTGGATTATTTGTTAGTTTGGGTTAGTTTAGGTTAGGTTAGGTTATCCTAACAAATTATCTAGTATATCGGCTATTTTCAAAATGTGTTTGCCGCTGTATCCAGGATAAACGTATAGCACCGATATTTATTACTTGAAATTTAATATAAGCCTTTAAAAATGGATACTAACTATTTTTGAACTGCAGAAAATTTTTGCGGCCCACCCAAAAATCTTCGCGGACCACCGGTTAAGAAACTATGGATTATTTGATATGCTCTGTATCACATCTGCATAATAAATAGACGCTGGCTCAGTACTCCGTCGCAAGTACATAAATATTATAATATAAACAAATAACCTAATCGGAAAATTATCAACTGAAGTGTCCAAAAAAATACAAGTCTCATATAATACAAAATTTCATTATTTTCGATATTTGCATTGTAACAGTATCCATTTTGACAGACGGCGTGATTACTGAGTGGTCTCTTTGCGTGGGGCGTCGCGACGCTCCCTGGAGACGCCGGCGCTGCAGCAGGCGTCTGTCTACAGGACGGATGCAAGTTCAGGGCCCCTTTCTCTTATGTTTTGTGTACCCAATGTCAACATCAAATTACACTGTCAGCTTGTAAATACTTAGGTAGGTAATACACAGACACTCTATATATATATATATACTGCTGTTATTATTAAAAATATATATTATGCAGGAATAGATTTCAGTTTGTACGAGTGTCTTTCGTTTATAATCTCATATCTGATTAATAAATTATTTGTTTATTTAAAGAATAATTCACAAGATTTAAGGATGTAACATTTTTGGCAATTTGTATATAGGTACCTACTTAATGTTCCTGTATTTTTTGTTTTATGTTAATAATTAACATTTTTTGTTTTTGATTCCTGTTAAGGATATACTTCAGCTGAGGCACGGTCTAAAACGATCGTGACAACGCGATGCGCAAATTGTGCAAACGACGCGTGACGAACAAAACATAATTTGTCATAAAAATTCAACATACGTCCATTTAATGTTATGTTTATTGTTATTTAAGTAATAATAATAATATATTCATTGACAAGTTTTGTTTTTCGAGTAAATACGTAACATTTTTAGTCATGTTTACACGATTTAAGAATTCATTCCTCCAACGCCATCACAAAACAAATTGACGTGCGAACAGGTTGACTATCGCTTTCCGACTGGCAACCGCAGTGTTGCCAAGTCAAAATTTAAAATTGCAGTAGATTTTGAAAAATAATTCAGTAGATTCCATAAATATCAGTAGATTTTGGAAAATTAGTATATTAGATATGATTTAAGACTAATAAGAATAACAATAATTAATAATATTCATTTTTATAAACATTAGTGGGTAAAATGGCGCTCTTGGGTGTAGTTACAATGTTTTTTTTGTCAATGTACAAGTGTCACATATCAAAAAAGGATGTGCGTAAAACATTTCACGTTTATTATTAAAATAATCATCAGTTTACTTACAATTATGGAAAAACACAAATATCAGTAGATTTCATGAATTTCGGAAAAAAAAATCAAAAATTCAGTATATTGGCAAAAAATTTCAGTAGACATGGCAACACATGCAATACATGCAAAATTACGTCCCACCTATTGCTGAAAATTATTTGCCTACTAACTGCTAATTACTGAAGTATGCTCTTAACGATTCATTATGAAATATTATTACTCGACATTGTTTAATAAGCTATTAAAATGTTTTTGTTTTTTTTATAAATTGTTTAGTATAAAATGTATATTTGTTGTAGGAATCTTTTAGTTGAAAATGTCCCTCTGAGGCAGACGAAACCGGTCCAATAATTTTTAATATAAGTGGAATCAGTACGATAAACTTTGCGTTTTATTTAAGTTAATACTATGATATATTTACACCGCGAATTGACAGTTAAATGGAATTCAACATTCTTTATTGAACATAGATAGGTACCTACTTTGTAACATAGAAACCATGTGTAGTTATAATTGATACAAGAATAAAAAATCGTTGGAATGGGCCACAAAATCAGTCAATGCGTTTAGCGTCTACCACTAGCCACTTGATAGACTGATGATGACTGTACCAAGAAGAAAAATCCGTCAAACAATATTCCAACGCTTTCATTGTTTTGCAGTAGGGAGTTTTTCCTGTATTCATTTAGTTTCCTCTGCGGACTTCGCCGCAAAGGGAGGGCTAAGTAAATCGCTTCTATTTATTTTCATCCCTAAACTCACCCCGGCCCACGTAGATCGTCCGGGATGAGCTTCTCGAAACTAATCAACAGCCCCTCGCGATTTTCGCTCTCTGAATGGATGGCCATCTAAATAAAATCAGATTTGTGGTAGCCGATTAGAGGGGCGCATCAAAAGTTTATGGTTTTTGAAAAAAGTAGAGTGGAGATTTTGTACCAAGTTTTTTTGGCTGTCATTTTATATTGTAATATAATAAATAAAATAAAAAAGCCTTTTTATTTCTTACAAACAAAAGTAAATGGCAGTTAATTGACTATATCTAATGAATATATATATAACCTATGAATATATCTATTATGTATATATATATATCTATCTATGATTGTATTATCTACTTATTTTCTAGTTTATATAATATTAATCATTATTATTTATTATATTTTTTATAATACATATATATATATAAATATTAAGATTTCTTATTTTGTATATAATACTATTAGATAATGTTTATAAATTAAACAATGATATGTAATTAGTTTGTTTGGTTTGTAATAACCCCTCTTCGGGTGAAGGCCTCCTCCAAAGAGTTCCACTGGACTCTGTGTTTGGCTATTTGTAACCAATTTGGGCAATGTATATAATATAATACTTACTTATAATACTAGTAGTATGGCGAAAGTTTAAAATTTATATAACCAATTTATCATGAATTACCCTTATTTCACACTATACGGTTTTAACCGTACGGAAAAAAATAAAACGGAAAAAATCCGAATCGGCAACAATTTCACGCTCTTTTCACACTATACGGTTTATGCACGGTTTATTAAATCACAAGCTCAATTTGTGATTGAGTGTTATTGATTTAAAACTGTCTAATGTGAAAGCGTGCATTAGGTCACGTACACCAATGAGTCTGCCGTGAATACAGTAGAAATGGACGGCTGCTATAAGGCACCGTTTTGGTTTTTAACCGTCGCCGTGTAATGTGAAAAGGGCCATGCCCTTCTTCACGCCACTAAAATAATGTCGCCGTTGGATATTTGGCGTACGGTCAAAACCGTTTAATGTGAAAGGAGCGTTACCGCTAAGTAAACGCCGATAAAAGAAAGGTTAAGAAAGTTGACGAATTCTTGAAAGTATCTAGGATCACAAATCACTTCTCAAAACGACATCAACTAGTAATTTAGTAAAATAATTCCTCTGGCAAATAAGTCCTACAACGGTTTACAGAAACACTTCAGATCAAGATTCCTCTCCAAGAAAACTTCAGTGAAAGTCTATAGTCAGACTACGGCACTTAATTGCGAGTTCCGATAGTAGTACTAACGATTGCATAAATTCGAATGGAATTCGGTAACCTGTTCACAGTAAATGAAGAATTTCGTTTGCATATTACCATTTTTTTTAAATTAAAACAATTATCATTTTCTACCAATATTTTATCACGCTGCATTCAAAGTATAAAATAATTACAAGATAAAAAGAACTTTTTATATACCACGTTTTTAAATTTTCTGTTGAATCATATAAACTTGACAATTCTATGTATTAATAATTTAGGACAAATAAAGCAATAATCGTCAACAAATCATTTTTTTGCTCTTTTGCCACAGTCACTTTTTTGTCGGGTCTGCCGAATAGCATAATCTGTTCAAACGCCATTACAATAAAGGTGATATTGCTATAAATTCCCGATGCGTGATATCGCTTAATGGAAATTGCGTGACGTCTACATATACATGTGAGAATGTCGCTATGCGCGAATTTACTTGCCAGCTACTGTATTGAGTGGGTTGTCCATTAATAATGTCATTGATTAAAATAGACAGATACGATTGCTTTTAGTGTCTTGAAATTATGTAGGGCTAATCTGATTATTGTTATAGTTGATATCACCGACTGTGCTTACATCTGGAACCTGTCTTCTTTTCTGCCAAATCTATGGAACCTTGCGCTATACTAAAGGTAACAGTTGGATCACGTCGACACTATGTCTAGTGCCTCCACAAGTTTGGATATGTTTGAGTGGTCCTTTTGACGTTATATGCAGGGATTTTGTATTGTATACCTACTCAATTTGAGAGAAATAATACGAATCCTTATAAAATGAATCTATTAGTTTTATGACCATTTTGATGCATAGCTCGAAGAAGGGACAATCGCTGGATAAATCTAATCATGGTACCCAAGACGTGCAAAAGGTTCGCAAGATAGACCAAGAGGTCGCTGGATCAATGAAATGGTTCAATTCTGCGGAAGTACGTCCGAGTATAATGCACAGAACCGAGAAAAGTCGAATCAGCTGGGAGAGGTCTTCATCCAGCAGTGGATAGGTTCAGGGTGATGATGATGCCGGCATTGAACTGGATCGAGGCCATCCTTAAATTCTTCCGTTGAATCGATTGCATTCTCTACGTCATAAAAAATCGCCGCTGATATTACTATGATGTAGGTATATCTATCGATTACATTTAAGTTGTACGTATGCAGTTCATCGTGGGACACTTATTCGTGCACCGCAAAATATGAGTTCGTATAACATTTTATCAAAATAACGAGTTCTTCGTTGAACATTTCACCGTGGAATACATTTGTACGTATCTTACAAAACGCGGCGATAGTTTGCAAATATTACTGTTCCAGTTAGATTAACCCTAACCTAACCTAAACTAACCTAGTAAAGACATCTCCACATGTTGTAGCATACGTACAAAATATATACTCCACGGTGAAATGTTCAACGAAGAACTCGTCATTTGATTAAATGTTACACGAACTCATGTTTCACGTACTGCGGCGCTTGGCGAATAAGTGTCCTGCGGTGAACTTTTTACGTACAAATTTCCGGATACGATATCTATCCACCTGCGATAAATCCCATACAATATTGTGTGACTGCATTTATGCTATCGCTTCATGTCGTTTGTATGCATAAATGTAATAATAATGCTATCAAAGCCACAACCATAGGACGATATTGAGTAATTCTTCACCATAAGTATGTTTGTAGAAACCCTCAAAGATTGTATAAAATCGTTTCCTTACTCCGAAGTAAAAATCACGCAAAACTTATTCGGTGGAGTGTAATTATTTGCACGAAGGCTCGGGTGGGACACGAACTCCGGGCTCCTGCGCCTGGCACGACCTTCCCTTAACTAGACGGTGGTTGGCGATTTTATTAGGAGATTTCGGTGAAGAAAATTTTTATATCTTAACACTTTATCGAAATCGAATGTGTTTTCTACGAATTCACTGGTAAATAAAATAAAAGTGGTAGATAATTTATTTTACCTCTACCTTGATTCGTAAAACACAAAATAAAAGACAGCGGCGAAGGGTGGAGAACAGTACTGCCCTTCTAAGGAAGAAGGCAGTAACTGACTCTCACACACTTTTGAGATAAATGACAAAATGTGTTTTTTTCAAACTTTAATAGGTATGTAGCTGCAGAATAATAGCGATCAGATATCTATTGTTTAATGTATCAAATTACTCTGCAGTAATATATTCCCAGCGAATCAATTTCCAGCAAACAACTCTTAGCTAGATCAGCAAGTTGATTGGCAATATTAGATATGGTATATTATTACATCATATCACAGCACATTATGTCATTACGGTGTATTAGCCGAATAATCATTTTTCAGGGTATCACATTTTCTTACGACTGTAATAATAAATAATATTTCATATCGCTACTCGATTTAAAAACGCTGACTCTATAATTAGTCCAATATGATTATGTACCAGAATTTAATGTTAATGTATTACTTTTTATTGTATAAATAACGAAGAATAATGTATCTAAATGTCACTCGAATCCAAGTACCTAGCTCGTAACTATCTCAGTAGATTATTTATGTATTATCATTGTATAATATACTATTGTACCGATACGCTGCTAATAAATCTCACCTGCTGCATCGTAGACTTCACTATCATCATCCTCAACCCACACATCGAACACCACAGTACTGACCCAATAGATATTAATACTGTGAATTAATAAAAAACGATGATAATTTTTATTAATAGGATGTTAAATTAATACAAAGTAATAATAAACAAGCAGTAACTGTAATGAATAGGTGCAATTACTGCTTTTTTGTTAAAAAAAATTGTATTATTTTAGAAGAGTTTTCTATTTTTTTACTAAGGATTTTAACGGTATTTCAGTGATAATACTGATTTTAAAGTGAACAGAATATATAGCTTTCAAAATTAACTAACGGATGGCATTCATAACTTAATTTCATAAATTTTGCGAGTTACTGCCTTCTTTCTTGGAAGGGCAGAGTAGTGAGGGATTGAGGTAGGCTGCTAAGATTCGACATTGACTTTGTCAGTCATACTAATTATTTGTTTTCATATAACTACGGATACAATTTGCAGATGGTGCTGGTTATTTTTTTAAATTCAATTAAACCCTCCCTAACCAAACCACAATAGTTTAGGTATGATATGGGCGATCTTACAAAAATAATGAACACGTGATTGTTAGTTTTTAAAATTTCATTAAGCTCTGCCTAAACGATAATATCTATACTTATGTAGGTATGGTTTAATGTAATGTTCAAACACGCGCGTTAATATAATTTTACTTCCTACTTCAATTATAGTTTGTCAATTTATGGCTACGGCCGTAAGTTGTAGCTTAACCACTGGGGAATGACAAAAGAAATGGCGTATTTCAAAAAAACACTACCTTATTCTTAGGTCAATAATTAATATAAAGCAATCATTATTCATAAGATGTTTATCACACTTGAATGGTCAAAGACATAGCTTATAATAAGTATCTTTAGAATCATCTTCAAATGTGTTAATAATCATGCCGATTTTTGAATAATAAAATGCCTAATTCTTGTCAAATTTGGGATCACAGAGATTATCAATATAATTTTTTATCGTAAATATTTTACTAAAATTATCTCGTCATAAATTATACTAATGGTTTTATAAATGCGATTAAAAATTAATAAAAGTAAAAAATCTTAACACCACTGCACATTCATGTACCGAAATATGACTATATTCTAAAACATAAGAGCGAGAGGTTTAAAATAATACTATTTTATGTAACAAAAATACTTTATGCAGTCATCAAATGTTTAAAATAAATATAAAGGATAATAAGGCTTCAAAATTATATAAATAGATTATCTACAACGTTTAAGGAGTGTCCAGGATCATGGTTTGAAAATACAATAAAAACTCAATTTTGACCTACGACGAGCACGTGGGCCGTTAATTGAATTTTAACACTATCTACCCATTGTAGTCTTAGTTCACTGAAAACAAAGACGTTTGACTGACAAAGTTTAGTGTGCATTATTTATGCACACTAAACTTTTTCTTATTATATTAACTGCCTACCTCCAACCTTTGCCACTAGTAGATAAAGCCAGTTACCATTCGCCAAGGGTTTGAAGTCAGATTTGATTGATTATTTAATGACGGTCTGGCCATAAAATTCAAGAAATACAAACCCCAATATTGAATGCGCGTTTCGGTTAGGCTCCTGATAAACTTGAATTCATGCACAGACGTGACTTTTGAAAATAACATACTTTTTAAACCATGATAAAGTTTATCCCATACTTCTCCACACTCGAGAATTATACCTTTTTACAACCTCACCCAGAAAATAACACACGTTCCTCATTCGTGTGTTGCCTGATTATAATTATTACTGATTTTTACCATTTAATTCGGATGACCCCCTCTCCCAGACGCTTTCTCCAATAATATTGATTGATTGAATCGTCTTTTACATAATATTATTTAGGTAGAGTATAATATGCTTTATAACTTTGCACTATTTTTGAATTTTTTACTGCACTGATACGCCACTTTGCCTGATTACCTCGCATAAAATTAGATCAAATTTTATTCACTTGCATTAATAAATGAATACATAGATAATATAGGTATCGACGTCAAAAAATATTTTTAAGTATATTTATTATGTACATAATTTTAATCCTCGAGCCGGAGTGCAAAGATATTAAGTGGTAACTCTATCTACTTACCTCAATGGCGAAGGGCGGAGGTAGTCTGTGGAGAGAAATAAATAGTGCACATTAAATTTTACACATAAAGAATACATAATTACAAGATAAAAAGAACTTTTTATATACAACGTTTTTAAATTCTGTTGAACCATATAAACTTGACTTGACTAGCTTAAACGATCAAAAAAAATTGTACTTGACATGTCATATTATTGATTTCCATAGTAACGCACGTATACATTAATAATTTATTTGCTATGACGCCAGACCCCTAGCAACCAATAATGGTGTCGAAATAACTTTTCATACAAAACAGAATTAGCTGAAAATGAATTCAATTCTACTTAAAGATGGCTAAAGTATTAAAAAAAGGCGTGCATTTTTGAAGCAAGTATTAATAGACAATTTTGAAAAGTTTTTAAATAACAACTGTCAGAATTTTAAATGAATGGTAAGTATTTATTTCAAAGTATCGGTATAAGCCCGCCAGTTTTAATGTTGAATGTAAAATATTCGTACAGCAAGAAATAATATTCAAAAATCAGTAGTAAAAATAAATAATCATTATTTAAATGACATGGGCCAATAGATAAAACCAACATCCATTATTATTTTGATAGTATGAAAAGTAAAAAACATTCAATGGGGCGTACGGCATTTTAGGGTTACCATTATCGCATATAAAGTATATTAGTCTATGCATTCATGAATATCGGTAAGAACAAACTATTTATGATTACATTATTATTAACATAAATAAAAACATACACAATAAATGTGAATAACCTCAAAGCTTAAATGAATCTCAGTTTGGGAACAACAATAATTGATAGTATGATATTAAATTTATCTCAATTAAAATTGTATGCTAAATTAATTAGTTAGGGTTCGTGGATTTTTTATAATTTCACATGTTTTGGACTCATCACTACAAAAAAGGTTTTTTTTGACGTCTTTTAAAATTACTAATTTTAAGTACCTAAGTTTATTAATTATTTATATATGTATATTATTATTTTTACTATTAGTGTAAATGCAGAATCAGATAATATTTTAATATTGTCAATTTATTATAGTATGTAATGTAAACAAGACCATGAAATTTATTGCCAGCGCTCCATTAGCGAGCCAAAAGTCCGAGGACAATAAATCGTCCGATTTGTCTATGCTCTGATACTGATCAACGAACGAATAAAAAAGTCGAGCTGTCAAAAGTCAAATGTTGCGATTATCGGAATGTCTTCCAATAATCCTAAAATTTTGTGTTATTTATATGTAGACTTGCATAAAATAATAAAACAGTAAAAACAACACAAATGTTTTCTTTTATGAATTTCATTTTCTAATGTGTGAATTAACAAATTAATCAATAAAAATGTTTAAAACAATAACAATTTTTTTTGTTCCGAATGATTGCGTATTAATGACAAATCGAATTTACGTAGTGATTGACGGACGAATTCTGGCAACTCGGAGAGTAAAATATCAAACATGTTTGAAATCCAACGAGAATTTTCAATAGCCTGGCGACACTGTTTGTTTGTTTACAAGCAAACCGTTCTTGTCCTACGCACTCCTTTCAATTTCAAATTCTTTCTTTCTTTTACCATCCTGCTAGCGACGTGTCGTGTTGTCAATTATTTTGATTGCTGAGTAAAATACTTAGATATACTATTATATATATTCACATTGATCGATAGTGGTCGTTTTTAGTAATATGTTGTATGTAATTGATACGTAATTGAAGGAAACGTCTTATTCTGTCATATGTTTGTTAGGTACCATTGATTATTATTGTGAATTTATGAACATAAGAAATGTATTTATTGTAAACAACTGAAGTCTGTCTTATTATTTAATTCTGGTATTAAAAATAATATGTAATAAACACTATACAAGTCTGAAGTATGTCTTGTTATTATTGCAAAGTTGAAAATATATATAATAGACACTACAACTATCTCACAAGGTAAGGTTACATATATCTTCTAAGTGCGATTTGATCAAGAACAGCTACCTACAACTGATGGTTCGGAATGTGCAGTTAAGTTACAGCTGATAGTTAAAATGAAATAGTATCTTAAAAGCACTAGAAGCTTGCTCAGGAGACTGACATTGCATCATTGAGCCATTTTATAGATACACAAATGCTGCTACACTGAATGGGCGTAAGGCATGAAATAATAGAGAAATACTATTCTAATAGTACAATCTGTTCTGGAGAGCCAGATAGAAAGAACAATACTATCCTGCTAAATTTATCATAATAAGGAAGCTACTAAATAAGTTATTTCAGTAAAAGAAAAAATCTGTCCAAAATAGATTTTATTCTGACAAATTGATATTAATACTTACCATTAATTATTTAAATAATTCCCGAAAATTATTTAAATAATTCCCTATAATAATTTAAATACTTCCATTGTTTTATTATAATACTTACCAATAATCATTTTTTACTTGCTGTTCATATTAAATAGTTCCCACTTTTTTAATAAAATACTTGTTTGTTTTTTTATTAAAATACTTGCTCTTAATGCATATATATACTTACCCAATAATTTGAAGCCTTAAAAAAATACATTGGAATCGTGTTCTGATATATTCTTAAAGTTTCAAATGCCTAGCTAGTCGGGAAGTTAGTTAAAAACCGATTTCAAGGTTTGTACCGGATATACAACCACCGGACAAATAAGAATACGAGCTAAGAAAAACGTTGTAAAAATGCAGATGGTCTTGGGTAGTTTTTAAAAATTCATTTAAATCCCTCCTAACCAAACCATAATTGATAAAAAATATTCTTCTATCTATATGCGTATGTGATTTTTGTTTTACTAAATATTTACCTACGTATATTTTTAAGATTTGGATACTTTTTGGCGAATGACCGCTTTATCTGTTATATGAAAAACCACCACTAGATTGACTATCTAATTATAATATCGCAGATAGTATGTTCCTATAATTTTGGGGACATACATCCTATGTCTCTTTATCAGGGGATGAAATCTCCGCAAACTCCCGCGGGACATCCAACCCTGTCCCCCGAGGAATCCAACGTGATTACATGCAACCTCTTCTTAAATTTCTAAACCCTAAATAATACAATACATTCTGTTCGTGTCACTTCGGATTTGTTGACTGATACAGTGAGAAAAATTGACAAACTAGAGTAGGACATGTCTGCTTCTGCTACCTATTTGATTTGCATATTACACCAAGCATTCTTAGTTATAGAATCTAAATGACACATATCGTCACCTTACTATTAAGACCTACTAAGTCCGATATTATGGAAAAATGAAGTTTGTTTCACAAAATTTCAACAAAAAAACATTTTAAATCATATCAAAACCCCGGTTCTCTAGCTCTAGACAAGTATGCAGTCCATCTACCGACAAATTTTAAAAACTCGTAAGTCTCGTGGTTTCAAACATGGAATTAAAACCTCGTATTTCACAACCAGTGTTAGCAGATTCATCGATTAGAGAGGTGTTTAAAATATTGTTTTCATTACGTTTTTTCCTTCCCCTCCACATTCTTCTCAAGCAGACTTACGAGGTTTTAACAGTAAGGTGAAGAATGTCAATATTCAACGGGAAGTATCGCTGATAGGTATTGGTCTAATATATCGGTATTGTAACATCAAAACCGAAAAGATGTGTGATGAAACTTAAAGTTTAGTGGACCTCAAGGAAAACGGTGTGCGCGGTGGTTACATGTAAATTGTACGTAACACATTTCACCGTTTCACAGTTTGCCGTGAGCTTTCTTATCGGAAAGATATGACCGTATACTCTCGTTTCCGTAAACGGTCTCCAAGTTTATTAGATATAATATGAACATTAATTCAATTTTCATGTCAGATTTTGGCATAACTCATGAATTCAAGAATGTAAACCTAACCTAACCTAACAAATGATCCAGTATATTAGCTATTTTCAATTTTTTTTTGCTGCAGGCTTCCTTTACAGTGTAAAACGACAATAACCGTGTTTTATTTAGACACATATTTCATGTCAGTACTATAATACGACCCAAAGAGGTTGTACGGTCTTTCCGTACACTACATTTTGAGCCATGGTTTTAAACATAGAGGTATTAAATAAAAAGAGGGGCAAGGAATCGGCTTTTTCATACAACTGAATGAAGCACGCCAACAATAGCCGACAAAAAAAATCAGGGCATCACGGAGGATTTACTTTGGTTATCATAACATACCCATATAATATAATGTTAACGTGGAATTTTTGCCTCAATTTGATTACTAGCCCGCCTCACCATACTTTTTCACCATACCAGCCTGCGTCACCATACTTTCATATAACCTGCCGCCCCAAGGTTTTAAATGTGTCAGTGTCCTACGAAAATGAAACACACATTATAGACGTGCAATAGAGTGTGTTGCAACCTTCAAATACACTAATATTAAATGAGCATCAGTGCATAAACCGAAACCAGTTATCAGAACGAAGGACAAGCTTAAAATGACGTATTCTTGACACGTGTTTAAGTTTATACCACATTCCTCCACACTTGAGATCGGTTACCTGTTACTCCACACCCGTTAGCTACCTATTTCAGTCCCCATTAATTCTGTGTTTCCTCATCTACACAGACTGCATGTGGTTATGCTTACCCACAGGTAAGGTCACGGTGAGTTACACCGGGTATGTGTCGTAATGGGCGCGTAGGATACACCGAGCGATCCGTTTAAATAGTTAAAAAAAAATGCAAAAGAAAATTTATGATTTATTTTACTTTTAGCAAGCAGATGACTGTGGAGGGGACATCCCAAGTACCCGAAGAGATGTTAAGAATATTACCTAAGTGAATGCTGAAATATTTACAGAAGGACACTGTGCTACAATGCTGTCAGAAGAACTTGCAAGTTCTGGGTGAGAAGACAATTTGTTTTGCTCTGGTGTCTTTTCCTTGATTTTAATTTAAATATTGTTACGCGACTACAATGTCCTCCCTTTTCTTCCAATCTATGTAAAAGGAACTGTGTAAATAGTGAACAATAGTTCTCATAAAAATACAACCGTTTATTATGTATTATTCATATATATATAGTAAAATTTCTTCGTCATCTTTATTTTAAAGTTTATAATTATTTTCCTTTTGACACCTTCTCAAACGAGTATTTTCCGACTAATTTTCTTCAAGGCATTCTCGCCTTTCATTCTCTTGAAGCTCGTAAGTCACTTCTGCTCTTAAAGCATTTCTCCCTGCTCTCGCGTTGTATAGTTTCCAATCCCGATATTCTAGAAAATTTGAATTTTTATGCATCCGTCAATTACATGCGTGGTCATGATCTATTTTGGGTGAAAGCTGTTTCATCATGTCAGGCTCACCAGGCACAAGTAGCGAGGGCTGTGCGGCTTGTCAATACACTCCCTAGAGATGTAGATATTTTTAGTAATACATTCTGTTTTTTAAATTCTTTTTATTGTTTAATTTGTATTTTTTTTAAAATATTCTTGTTTTTTTATTTGATATCTTTTGTATAAAACTATTTTTTGCTTTATTTTTTTTCTCTAACTGATTACTAGTACTTTTATTCTAAATGTCATGTTGTGAACGTTATGAATTAATAATTTGTTATGTACTCAACGTGTCTTTTTTAAATAAATAAATAAATAAATACAAAAATAATATGAAAACGTAATCGACTAACATCGCTGCATTTCGTTGAACTCTAAGGGCAGGCGTCAGACAAATGTGAAATTAATATTTTTATGTACTAATAAGCATTTAAAATCGTTGCTACCAAGAAATTTTCATAACGCATTTTATTAGCAACGCTAAATATTTCACGGAGCATGCAATAAAAACCGCTAAACACTATGACTGATCGGCCAGTGCCGTGCATTAGAAGTCAATCCGAGAGAGGTAAAAATATGCAATAAAATTGTTTAATAACAGTAACAGTGTAATTATATTACAATAAGTATTACTATTTTTTGAAGCGAATGATACGTATCAATCACTGCTAACCTTTTAACTTTTAAAAACCACATTTAAATAACACCTTAATTATATCTAATGGCCAACGACTCCAAACGCGCCAGTCGCGGTGTTAGCACTAAATGCATTAAATGTAGTCACTTTAGTAGTACCTAAGTGTTTTGTAGAACTTTGCTGTTGAAATTCAATAAATTCAACAAATCTAATTTTCAACATTTTCTTAGTTTTCGCTCATTTCATTGGCTACTTCATACCCACAATAACACAATAATATTAAGTAGTTAATTATAAATTTAATATCAATTCGATTTTAATTCAATTCCAGTTGAGTTTTTTTTCCAATTATAAGTACCTAATAATAAATTAATTAAAAGATTAAAATTATTATTAAACGATATTTTTATAAAATCAATTCAATTTCATGGCGATGTTAAATCATTTTGAAATTTATTTCAATTCAAGTTAAATTTATTTCAATTTAATTTCAATTCAATTTCAATTCAATTTCAATTCAACTTTAATTCATTTTCAATTCAATTTCATTTCAATTTTGTATTCAATTTCATGTAGTCAATAAATATAGTCGGTTTTAAGACGTTGAAACGGCCGGTTTATCTTATAATTAGTCCGAAATAGCCGTAGTCAATCAAAAATTTACCAGAATATCTATCCATATCAACTACAATTTACAATTGAATGCAGCACGCCAATGACCCCACAACTCCCAATCCCTCCCTCTCCATATCTAATCGTGTTTAATTTCAACCTTTTCCCTCCCCTAACGACTGAAGCAACCGAATAGCTCAGTGGCAAGTAGCTAAATCGGTGAACGCGATAAGTCCGGGTTCGCATCCGGCGGGAGCGTGAAGCGTCAGTAACTGACGTTGTGTCAGTTGCGTGCGGCCGAGCGACTAGGCGCGTGCAATCGCGAGATATGACATCATGACAGCGCGGGAGAGCCGTCATAAAAAATAGAGCGAAATAATCTCACCTTTCTCTATTTAACATTAGAATCGAAGCCATAGATTCATAATACTTAATGAAATATAATACTTTCTCTTACGCTATAAATGACAAATAGAAAAACAGATATCTAATAGCAGCATTTCTTGTACATCTACAACAAGAGGGGATGAATACTGGTACTGGAATAATTAAATCGACTTGAAACCTAAAATATGCTATCGTAAATAATTCAAGATTCTGTATATATAAGGTATTATTCTTAAATGACCTATTATTATCATGTATTCCCAGAAAAAAAATGATATCTCCATGTGTAATGTTTTTGGTGTTTGAAGAAGGATACTTCAGGCCAAATCATTCAACTTATATATAAAATGTAATGATTTATTATCATTACATTCATTAAATTACTAGGCAAATAATATTTTAATACACCATGCATTAGTAAAGGCTACACCTCAGTTGAGGCACGGTCTAAAAAGATCGTGGCTAGGCGATGCGCGGATTGCGGGTCGCGGGTGCAAATGACGCATGCCGACCAATGGCATTGATATGGACGAAGCATCTGGAAAAAAAAATGACACTCACTTTTTTGTCGGGTCTGCCGAATGGCATAATCTGTTCTAACGCCATTACAATAAAGATGATATTGCTATAAATTCCTGATGCTTTTTGTCGGGTCTGCCGAATGGTTCGGTTCGAACGGGTTCGCTCAAATTAACATTGACACTAGAAACACTGTTCTAACACCATTATAATAAAGGTGATATTGCTATAAATTCCCGATGCGTGATATCGCATAATGGAAATTGCGTGACGTCTGCCTATACATGTGCGAATGTCGCTATGCTCGAATTTATTTGCTAGCCACTGTACTGAGTGCGTTGTCCATTAATAATGTCATCGATGCCGACCGAAATATAATTTGTCATATAAATCCAACATGCGTCCATTTAATGTTCTGTTTATTGTTCTATTAGTAACAATAATAATATATTCATTAACATGTTTTCTTTTTCAAGTAAATGGGTAACGTTTTTAGTCATCTTTACACGGTTTAAGAATTAATATCCCCGTCGCCATCACGGAACAAATTGACGTGTTCCCAACTCGACGTTCTCTCTCCGAATGCCAGCGAGTCCAAAATTTCGTCGCGCCTATAGTTGATAATTATTTGCCGTTTCAATGATGTATCGTCTTAATATAATCAAATGATGAAATGAATTAACGTAGTTTTAACTTTACTTTAATGACCCTCTAATCGAATTTCAATTTTCGAAAATAATTTCATCCCCTTGAATTTATTTATCATTTATATTTTGTAAATATAATTTATACAAAAAGATATGATTTCGTAGCATTTAACTGTCTTTAACCACAGCACAGAAAAAAATCACGTTATATAATATTCGCAATAAAATTGATGCATTAATTTGCTGCCTCTTAGCAACGAATGATCTACCTACTCTCACGGTACGTCACCAATGTTAATGTTAATATTGTTCAACAATATCTGAGTGTGTCTGCGAAATATAAATCGATATTACTAAACAACATAACTTTATGAGGAACACATTTTTTTATTAATAGATTTTAGAATAATTTAATAATTTTAACTGGTTTTGAGGCACCCTATAAAATTTTCTACTGCGTTATTTGCGTCAAAGAAAGTCACCACAGTTTCTATGTTTATTAATGCTTTTATAATACGACATAAAATCACAAAAATGAGATCTAAAAATTATCTTTGTCCATATTTTTCATGCATGCTATTTAATGATTAGCAAAAATCATCCTCACGTAGATAATACGAATAAGTAGGTACTTTTCCACCATGAAATCCTAAATCAAAAATATCAGGATTGCTTAGTCAAAGGGGCTACAATATTAATTCATGATACCAATTTAAAATCTGAATTTAATTTACAAATTTACAAAAAAAATATTTGTAACTTAGTCACGGAATAACTCTTGCTGACGCACTTTTTACAACGTTTTTCTTAACTCGTATTCTTATTTGTCCGGTGGTTGTTTGTCCGGTACAAATCTTGCAATCGATTTTTAACAAACTTCCCGACTAGCTAGACATTTGAAACTTTTAGAATATATCAGAACACGATGCATTTTTTAATACTTTTAGCCATCTATTCATTTTCAGTTAATTCTGTTTTGTATGAAAAGTTATTTCGGAAGAAATCCGTAAAAAGTAAAACTATTGTTAGTTGCTAAGTGGGTCCTAGCAACTAAATTATTAATATTAATATATACGTGCGTTACTATGGAAATCAATATGACATTTCAGTATTATTTCTATCAAGTACAAAATTGTTTGATCGTTTAAGCTAGTCAAGTCAAGTTTATATGATTCAACAGAAAATTTAAAAACGTTGTTTATAAAAAGTTCTTTTTATCTTGTAATTATTAAATACTGAAGATGACATTCCAATTTAATACTTTGGGCGCTGAAGACGCACCTTGTGCGTAAAGACCAGGCGGCCGATCGATGTAATTAACGTGCATTTTACAGGTGGTAATTAAAAAATCATTGTCTAGTCAGCAGCGAATGAGGATCTAAATAATCTAACCCTATCTATAACACATTTCCCAAAAAAAATCGTTTGTACCATTTCGGATTCGCAACATATATAATATAATGCTATAATATAATGTCAAATTTAAGAATGTCTATTAAATCATTTTTGCGGGTTGGGTTACATTTATTATAGTTTGGGGATCACTGCTCTAATTCCGACCACCGATCACTGAAGCGGAAACGCGCCCTGATTAAAAGCGCTGTTATTTTTTATTATATCACCGACGCGGCCACACGTCCGGGATTAGGACCCGTTGCGTCGCGATTATGGACACGCGTGGCGTCGATCAGCGACGCCCGTAGCGACGGGCGTCGTCCCTTTCACCGATGGGCGACAACTTTAAGACCGATCCCTTATTACAAAACAACCTAATCTTGTTACAACAATAATAATAATTTCGTATAGGTAGGTATGTACCTATATGCCATATGGCAGGATTGGTGAACCTTTTTACGTACGCGTGCCAAAATATCTCAAATATTATTTTTCGACTGTCTCACGTGGCGAGCAGTTTTTCACGGAGAAAAATAGTTTT
The DNA here is from genome assembly GCF_057557595.1 of Rhyacophila brunnea. Taxonomy (NCBI): domain Eukaryota; kingdom Metazoa; phylum Arthropoda; class Insecta; order Trichoptera; family Rhyacophilidae; genus Rhyacophila; species Rhyacophila brunnea. The sequence continues at coordinate 10,253,135 of NW_028232893.1, read as the reverse complement.
TAAAAATTCTATTTAAAAAATGATGATGTTCTAAATACCACTTACAGAACATAGCACACATACTATGTATAGCTTTATCGCTTTTATTCAATTACGCCATACATTTCGGTCCACCAATTATGAAACTGCCCGAATTACTACATTCACCAAGTTTTTGGTTCTTATTTGATGCAGTCATTTTTTGTGGATAGAAATGAATTTTTTTGTTAATTTATTAATTAATTTGGTTCTTTACACACAAATTGACATTAGAATAATTGCTCAGATCAGATGAGACATTCTCTCGCTACAGTGGTCTCAAGCATTGTAAATCGATCAAAATTAGAGGCTCGCGGCACGGCACCCTTCGCCGCCTGGTGAGGTTAGTTCGATAATATTATATGTGGCGCATAAAGCCTAAGGACCGACCTTTATATTAACTCAATGGTTATTCTTGAGGAGTATTTACCTGCTATTTTACCAAGTTTTTCTTAGCTCGTATTCTTGTTTGTCTGGTGGTTGTTTATCCAGTACAAATCTTGCAATTGATTTTTAACTAACTTTCCGACTAGATCAGAACAAGATGCCACTGCATTCTTTTAATACTTTTAGCCATCTTTAAGTAGAATTAAATTCATTTTCAGTTAATTCTGTTTTGTATGAAAATTTATTTCGACACCATTATTGGTTGCTAAGGGAGTGGTTCTAGCAACTAAATTATCAATATATACGTGCGTTACTATGGAAATTAAAATGACATTTCAGTATTATATATTTCTTTGTTTGTTCCAAAATAGCAAAAAAATGATTTGTTGACAATTGCCTTATTTGTCCTAAATTATTAATACATAGAATTGTCAAGTTTATATGATTCAACAGAAAATTTAAAAACGTGGTATATAAAAAGATCTTTTTATCTTGTAATTATTTTATATAATTCGATCCGTCATATATTATTATAATATATGTATTTTTTCACATCAAACGCGTGCCATGCCAAATCATGTCGCGTGCCATAGGTTCGCCACCACTGCCATATGGTGACACACTGCGGACGTATCTGGTTTGCTAAATCCAATGACGCTTGTTTTCCATCCGAGTAAATTAAATAATATCGATAGGTAATTAGGTAGGCTCCTATGTCATATCTTTAGCTCCACAGTCCGTTGCTACAACACGTTTCTCTTAAATTTCTTTTGGCCGAGCATGGAGCATGTTCAAATCGCTTGTGAAGCAGTCCAGCCATGTCCTCAGTTCACCTTTTACCCGCAAGAAATACATAGATAGTCCAATATACCTATTTGTAGAACCTATAGTAACTATTGTCACCAGGGTATGCCTTCATTCAGGAGTCATCGGGGAGGGATGATAACATTATGTAAATAGAAACAAAATAAATGTTGGAAATTGGATATAGGTACAACATCGAAGGGTTGGAAAATCGAAAGGGGGAGTAAAAACTCTTGACACTTTTACAGGGTGCTGTGGAAGTGCAATTTGCAGAAGGTGAACATTATTCATTTTAATTTTAATTATTTCTAATCTAAATAACTGCATATTATTGACTAATTGAATGTCAAAATTGAATTAGGTACCTACCTAAGTACCAGTGACGTGCGGTCAGGCTATTTATATGATAGTATAACCATTAAATACATTAATTATTGAATGACATACCTACCAACTAACAGCTTGGTACTTCTCTCTATGGGAGAAAATATGGTATGGTGTACGACTTTGATTGTATCTCCTGGTAAATTAGGAGCCAATGTCAGCGACACTAAATTAATTTTTTCTAAATTTGTCATCGAATATTCAGTATAAATATTGTAATATGAATATCCAAAAATATCTAACTATTATGATTATAATATTTGATTACGAAGAGCATGCCCGATCTCTAAAGACACCACAAGCATAAGGTCATCCCATTCCCCTCGGTACATCACCATGTCTCGCGCCTCCTGCTATGTGTATAGGTATTATAGCCAGTGTAGCCAAAGATCACTCACAAAAATATTCTAGACAGAGTAAAAAATTTTAGCCTACTTTGAAAAATGCTAGATTTTCTCAAAATAAAACAAAACGTTTAGAAACTAGGGGCCGTACGTATGAGATTACCAATTTTTTATAAGCTATTTAACCGATGTTCCACCATATAGCGTATAGCACTGTTTGTGACGTAAGCAATCTGACGTCACACGTCATTCAAAATGGCTGCTTCATCTGTCACGTTCAAATGTCATTTTAATAATGCATTCATTACAACAAACGTTTGCTTGAGGCCCTCGTTCATTTTGTAGACTCTGTAAAACATTTGCGAACTTTAAAAACAGTTCCTAGTCGTGCTGTTTACAAAATACGTATAATTTTGATCCTAGTCTATAATCTAGATAGTAGGTAACTGATACAATGCCTCGTATTTTGCTTACAAAATGCAGTATTATTACACTGGTAACATCAATAGTGTCATACGGTGATTGGTATAAATGATAATATTATACAGAGATCAATACATATTATTATCTAAATCCATTTGCATTTCTGTCATTTATTCTTATTCTGTTTTGACATCTCTTAATAGAAGTGATTGAAGTGAAGTTAGTTATAATATGTATGTATTGCCACCAAATGGAAATGTTTACTGACAATACTCCTTTCGTACAGTAGAATTATAAAATAAATGTGATAAAATAACTGATAAATTATTTAAAGTTCATAATAATTATTCATTAAATTTAGGCGTGTATTTTTGAAGGAAGTATTAATAGACAATTTTGAAAAGTTTTTAAATCCCAAGTGTCAGAATTTTTAATCATAGGTAAGTATTTATTTCGAAGTGTCAGAATAAGGACGCCAGTTTTAGTGTGGAGGGTAAAATAATGTTTGAGGAAGTAATAATATTAAAAAATCAGTTGTAAAACTAAATAATCATTATTTAAATTACGCGTGTCAGTAGATTAAACATATATCCATTATTATTATGATAATTTGACAAGTAAACAATTTTATATGGGACGCATAGCAATTTAGGGTTACCATCTCGCCCGTTAGGGATATTTGTCTATGTTCGCACGCCAAATTCATGAATATTCGGTACAAATAACCATTATTGTGATTATTAAAATAACACCAACTAAGAAGTAATCAAAGGTGCAACAAAAAGAGCTATAATTATATGAGCACATCACACAGATGACAGAAGATAACCTCAATTCCGATAACTTTAAACCCAAATTATAATAATTTTGTGATATTTGACGGTTTATAAATATTATGGAAATTAAAAATATACCTATTAAACTATTATTATCTAATTGAAATAACCTGTTTCATAAATTAATTCTATTGAAACAATTATGAATAATTTGTCTTCAATTGAAATTACGTGCAAAATAACTAATTAGCTTAAAGTTAAGTGACAGTTAATGGACTATTTCAACCTATATCTAATATACTTACATACTTAAATATTTTTAAAGAAAGTAATAATGAAAAAAAATACCTCATTTTAAGGTGAAATTTGATTAAAAATGATATATTGTAAAATATTATTCATTCAACCAAATTTTTCATACATTTTGATTGAGAACCTGAGAGAGACCTAATATGATTGATCAAACTAATAAATCGACAATCGAATGAGTTTATGTGATATTAGTATTAATTCAAATAAAATAGCTACTTACTCTCTGGTTTGCATGTCGATTATAAAACAATTTATATAAATCTTTTAGATAACGAACCTTTTAATGTCGAGACAATTGAGACATACCTATTTACTTATTCCAAATATATCAAAATTACGGATATTGATAAATTATACTAAATAATTTTATTTACAAAATAAAAGGAATGTTCATTGATCGACAATGGCTAGGCATTTTTTGCTGTGGGGAAAATATTGATATATTTTTATAAAATTTACAATAACCTGGTCACACCGTTCACCGTTGACATGACAAGCCAAGCGACCCTTCAAGTTGCCATGAATTTTTTTTTGTAAACAACTGAAGTCTGCCTTATTCTTTATTTTTATGTCAAAATTAAACCTTTAATAGACACATCTGGTGTACCTACCTGTCTTCTTGTTTTTTAAATGTTAAAAATATGTTATAATACACACTAAGCATACAACATAATTCTATAATGGAGCATGTATTTTCAATGGTCATTAGCCCAGTATAGATACCTACTGAAAACAGTTTTTAATAAACATTAATAATTGATTACAAACTAATTCTGTTGTACCCAGAGCATAGAACCAACAGTTACAGCTGATGGCTAGAACGGATTTCTTAAGAAACCTGCTCAGAAGATCCACATTGAATTGTGAAGCCATTTTTTTAGATACATTCATTATAATAGAAAGAAAAAGTACTATTCTAGATTTCTAGTGCTGAAGAAGTCAACTATCATCTGTCAAGGTACCTACAGCATAACCATATACGATTATGGTATTTGTCTATGATACAACTAACTCGAATATTAGTCTATGTTATAACCCTGGTTAGAATGACAGAAAAGAATACTATCCTAGAAAATTTAAAAAAGCGGCCAATTAAATTATTTCTGCCCAAATTTTAATCTTTTCTGACACACAAATATTTATACTTGACATTAAACATTTTAATAATTCCCTGTGCTTATTTAAATACTTTCTCATATATTATTTAAATACTTACCATTGAGCATTTTTTACTTCTTGCTAATTTTAAATTATTCCCAAAGATTAATAAAATACTTTTATTAAGATACTTCCTATTTTTGAATATTTATACTTACCGAATAATTAGAAGCCTTAAATTTATATGGTACCGTTCGCACACTTTCAGACACATTTACAATTTCAAAATTTTAAATTAATGGTCGAGGAATGAAATTTTATAAGTTTGCCATTATTTGGACGCTATGACACATTATGACGTAACGTTGCTAAACAACGAATTACATTTGCAGTCATGCATACAAATGAGCAGTATTATATAGCCTATAAAGTATTTGAGAATCTCATGCATACGACCCTAGCACTTCAAAAATGAGTCATTATTAAAACATTGTTTTTACGAGATCAAAGATGAAAATTGGTAATTACGTAAATTACATGTAACATTCATTAAAGTGTTGCTATGGTACAAGAAATGCCTAATATGTTCAGGCCGGGGCACGATGCTGCCAAGTTCAATCGTAGTAGCAGTTATTGCGTAAATGATCATTGTTGTAAAATGGTAATACATTAGTTAATTTGAATCAAATCTGTAATCTTCATTTACTCCGAAAAGGTTTTTTTTTTTTTTTTTTGTGATTTTACCGAGGCTTTGACTGCGACTCGCTGTCATATCGCCTCTTCTCTTCTAGAAGGGGATCCTTCGATCAGGTCCTCACTCCTATTCTGTTAAATGGCTTTATAATTATTTTGTCTAGCTCTTCCGTCTTCATTCTTTCTTCTTTAGACGCCAGTGTTTTATGCACCAGAATCGCTCTCCTCCGTATCCATCCCTTCTGTATTTTCGATACATCGTGTAATCATTGAATTTCAGATAGTCTAATTCAGACCTCAGCCAAGTCTCTGAGATTAATGCTATTGAAATTTTTTGTCTTATTAAGTAGAGTTCTATATCATCCTTTTTTTGCTTCATACTTCTGGCATTCCATTGTAAAATCCTAATTTGTTTTTTATTATTGCATTCTACAATAATTAAGACGCAGTGAAACGGCAAATAATTTTCAACTATAGGCACGACGAAATTTTGGACTCGCTGGCATTCGGAGAACGAACGTCGAGGTGTGAATACGTCAATTTGTTTCATGATGGCGACGGGGGTATTATTTCTTAAATCGTGTAAAGATGACTAAAAACGTTACCCATTTACTTGAAAAAGAAAACATGTCAATGAATATATTATTATTGTTACTAATATAACAATAAACATAACATTAAATGAACGCATGTTGGATATGGCAAATTATATTTCGGTCGGCATGCGTCATTTGCACCCGCGACCCGCAATCCGCGCAACTGAGGTATAGCCTTAATAAATAGCACTACCATTGCAATTAACTATTCAGTGCCCCAGCCCGACTATTTTTACAACGTTTTTCTTAGCTCGTATTCTTATTTGTCCGGTACAAATCTAGCAATCGATTTTTAACTAACTACCCAACTAGCTAGACATTTGAAACTATTAGAATATATCAGAACACGATGCCAATGCATTTTTTTAATACTTTTAGCCATCTTTAAGTAGAATTGAATTCATTTTCAGTTAATTCTGTTTTGCATGAAAAGTTATTTTGGAAGAAATCCGTAATCCAATCCACTATTATTGGTTGTTAGAGGGGTGGTCCTAAAGTCCTAAATTATTAATATAATTATATGTCCGTTACTATGGATTACGGAAATCAAAATGATATTTCAGTATTCTATATTTTTGTTTGTTTGTTACAAAATAGCAAAAAAATGATTTGTTGACAATTGCCTCATTTGTCCTTAATTATTAATACTTACATATTATAATTGTCAAGTTTATATGATTCAACAGAAAATTTTGCCATACTTACAATTTTTGATTATTGTCGATATTTGACATGTCCATAATTGTGCAATCAACATAAAAGTGGATGTATTAAAAATACAAAAATCGCTAAAAATACCTTTAATTTTACCTCGAACACCATTTGGAATATGCAACTGTAGATCATCACATTGCCTTTAACCTTAGCGATAAGTAGGGGGCTCGCCAAAGATCCTAGCCTGGTGGCCCGCTTCGGGATGTGGGGCCATGATCTAAGTACAGGCGAAGGACCATATTTTCTCACACCGTGCGCATGAAAAAGATGGGGTACGATTGGTACGAATATTGTTTTTAACTGACCGGCTGACAAGTCTTGTCAGTTTAACGAAAGTTGCCAAAATTGGCAGAATGGTAAGCTGCGCTAATAAATAAACCACGAAATAAACTAAGTGTTCCGTTAAAATTTCCGGGTTTGCGAAGTGTTCCATTGTAGAAAAAGTTTGGGAAACCCTGCATTAGTGTAATAAACACTATAATGAAACATGAGAGTCGGACGCTTAGACCTCGGGACTACGGGACGAGCTATAATTAAATAATTGAAACATTCCATAAACGACTGTTGTGACAGGATGATTATTGATTATAAATTATAATGTTATCATAACACTTAACTATAATGTAGTTTAAGCTTTAAAAAAAATAAGAATAATTGGTAGAGTTAAATATATTTTTAAACTAGATACAGACCATCAGTCACTTGTAACAAATAATGCGACATAGATATTCATATAATACTGAATGTTTGCGACAAATAAGTATGTAGGTATGTGCTTGAAATCCTGTTGATCCTATAATCCCAGCGTATGTCCTCATATCTAGAGACCATGATCTTCTCTGGCCCCTACCGTTTCTGGTTACCTTCTACATTGTAGGAACATTGTATGCACTAGATATGAAACTATTAAACAGGACCGCACCTAGTAGATGCCTGTGTAGTGTCCAAGTGGCGCACACACGGACAATAGTTTAAAGTGGATACATTTCTAAAAAAGTAATATAAGACCATGTCCGATCCTAATAGGATCATATGGGCCTCGACAGAGTAGAGGTTTGTATTAACATTTTTTTATTTTTACGAGAAATTGATGTTAGCCACTTGCTCAATCTATTTAGTCCATACTCTGACTCCAAAAACAAATTGAAAAACAATATGAGTGTTATGCCAGACCCAGGATTCGTACCTGGGACCCACGACATTATAAGTCGACGTTTATGCCGCTCGGCCATCGTGGGCGTAAATAATGACGTATTATTAAATTTGTCGCCACCTGCACAATCCACGTGCACAGACACTCCGGGTTTTTATTGTATACCTAAATAGGTATACCACATAAGCGTGAATTTCGATAGTTTTTTTTTTCAGAAAATATGACATAGTTAGAGCGACGCCGAGCGAGAGAAAACGGTGTAATACTTAGACTATATATACATCTAGACGCCACAGATTGCATTGCTAAATGAAGCTGCGTGCCGTGCGTTTGGTTTGTGGGCGAGCGAACGCATTCGTATACAAATGTTCGAGACCATAGACCATTTCGCTAGTGCTCAGATTTAAAATATATTTTTCTATTTTTTTACGTTATATCGTATTTTTAAGCGGTCAAAATGCAACCATTAAGTAAAAATATCCATAATTCAAGTTATTTTAAAGAAACACGGTCACTTGATATTAAAATATATAATAATATACAAATAAATTATCACGAACATGTATCAACTTACATATGAAACGTAATACCATCTTCTTGCTTATCAGTACGGCAACCACATTCTAATACAGCACACAGAACCATCTTTTCTACTTAATTAACTAAAAATATTTACCACTGACTTTATGTTTAACACAAAAAATATCAATTTTAGCAACACGCGCTCGCAGGTTATCGACGCTTAGTTAAGCAAAAAACTAAGATTTGGTGCCTACGCCGACACCAAAATCTTCTACACATCTTTAAACCTTTTATCTTACTCTAGCGCGTGTCGCAGAGATTATAAGGGTGCCGAATACTTTCTCACTCGCACTTATGCATCGTTTTTGTTCAGGCCTTGGTGTAATAGGCTTCAGTTAATTCAGTCAGCCGGAAATAATAACGGTAAAAGTAATTAATTTGAATCTAAGTAATTTATGTTCAGTAAATAAATTGCAATCTTCGTAATTTAAAGGTTAAGTTAACATCCATTTTTTGTAAAAAAACTAAAGTCTATTAATACAACCTACACTCGGTGGATGCCCATATTATGATCTTACTATCGGACATGGTTTAAAAAACATTTTTTACAACGGTACATATCTACGCCTTTTTCAAATCTGCAATACACTATATAATATACCTATACCTACACCCTAAATACAATTGTTTTAAACATACATAATTTTGATAACACTCATGAGAAAATAATATAGCCAATAGAAAAAATCTTATTAGCAAGTTTAAGTAAGTTACAACAGAAAATATTGGAGTGTTCCGTGACGTCGGTTAGTAATTAAAGTAGGTAATAAATACTTTAATTTAGAATACAAAAACCGATCGCCTACCGTAACTCAATTTGGAGAGCGCTTATGAGCAGGTATTGAAAAGGCCAATAGTTAAAATTTGTCGCAAGTAAGCATGGCAGTCGTAGTATAGTAGTAATGCACAGGGCGCGTTACCCAAGAGACGCAGGTTCGATTCCTGCTGGGTGTCTCACTTTTTTCAAAAAAGATTTTTTGGTAGTTCGGTTATGAGGAATACAGCGGAAAACACATTTTGACAATACCCGTTATACTGGATTATTTGTTAGTTTGGGTTAGTTTAGGTTTGGTTAGGTTTGGTTAGGTTAACCTAACAAATAATTCAGTATATCGGCTATTTTCAAATTGTGTTTTCCGCTGTATTCCTCATAACCGAACTGTACCGATTTTTTCTATTGGCTATACTTTATCATGAGTGTTTTCAAAATTATGTATATTCAATAATTAGAATGGTACATACTTACATTCTTAAAATCTTGTGAATTATTCGTTGAATAAAAGAAATAGTTATATACAATTGATTTAATTTTGTTCGTATTAAGTACACCCCTGTCACAAAGCAGTGCAGTGCACAATTGCATTGCGAGAGGGTGGCATCTTATCTCGCACGCGCTCGCATCCCGGCGGACGCACAAGTCCTGCGCATTGCCGATAAGAAAATATAATGCAGCCTACTGACGTAACTCACCCTGGCTGGGGGCTACAATGACTATGAGAGAGGCTTTAGATATTTTTTTTATGATCGGGGTGTTTACTTGACTTTATTTTATTGATTTTTGAGTGAATATGTAATATATTTGATATAATTATAGTATAGAATAAGCAAATACTCCAAATGAAACGATTATTTCGTCTCTGTTCTGCAGAACACACTAACTGGAGAATACTAGTTTTGAGTAATTTGACTTTGAAGCTTTTAAAATGTTTGAAATGGTCTATCATGTGAGTTTTTTAAGTAATCGTAAAAAGGATGACTTTAAAATAAAGACTGTTTATTTATTAAGAAGGTTTCCAGACGGTAAAGTTTGAAATAAGGAACATTTTGGTATAACTAACTCAATATGTCATTTTTTCGAATTAGTGTCTTCTGCTAGAACAGTGACGATTTAATGTTTATCCTGATTTATTATAATATACGTAGATAATTTATGCGGTGTGTTCAGCCAAAACTACATTAGTCAGAAATGTCATCTATACTGGCGAGCGCTAATAACAAATGCATTACTAAATAAATTCATACCTTCCTTGCAATTTGAGGGTTACATGTAAATTGTACGTAAAACATTTCACCGTAGTGCAGTTCGCCATGAACTTTCTTATCGGAAAGAGATGACCGTATAGGTATGTACTATACGGTCTCTTTATTATTTATTATCTATATTAATTCAATTTTCATAGCTGATTTTGGCAAAATTCATTAATTCAAGAATGAAAACCTAACCCTAACATAACCTATTCTAACAAATAATCCAATATATCGGCTATTTTCAAAATTTGTTTGCTGCTGGCTTCCTGTACCTATTGTGTAAACCCACAAGAACCGTGTTTTATTTAGACGTGAATTTTGTCTCAGTACTATACGACCCAAAGAGGTTGGACGGTCTTTAATATATTTCCGATACAACAATGGTGAAGTATTATACGGAGAACTGCATACGTACAAGTTTCCGGATACGGAATATGTAAAGAAAGATGTAGTATGGTGTCAGGTTCTTCTGGAAGTCCTGGCGACACATTTATGAGTTGGTATCGCTACTTTCAATTGACATTAACACCGTTGCAAAGTGATTTCGTCGTAGCCACAATTCCAGAAGAATCTATCCTTCCTCAACCTAACTATTGATAATAACATATTCTTTAACACGTGTTTAAGTTTATACTATATTCCTCCAAACTCTATTATTAAACCTTGTTACTGCCATACCCAGAAAAAAAATATCTGTTCCCTTGATCATAATGTACGTAGCTAGGTGTAGGTACCTATATATTGTACAGTATCTCTACATACACATTCACTACACACCACTGGATTTGAAAAAAATAAAATGTCGCGTCTTGAAAGTGATTCTAAACCCCATCACGCGCCTTCTAGGATATCTCAAATCTGCACACTTTTTTATTTTTTCTTTCACCTCAACAATACTCTTCGCTCCCTCCACCACTGCCCTATTATATTGAAAACACCAAGAGATAAAGCAAAAGGTACAAGTGACATATTATGTACTATGAATTATTTTTATTTGATTTTTTACTCAATGTTATAGCTATAGGTACAATACGATAATATGCACTAACTGTCTACTTGGTTGGCCAGTCAAAAATGAAAGGACAGGGTAGGTACATCGTGTAACTTCCTAATGGTATCTCCACATAACATATAAAATGTCCGGAACCAGCTTCTGGTTGTCGTATATCAATATACTCAGAAGTTTGCTGTAAATTTAACTAAATACCATTTTAATGTAAAAATGGAATTTTAGTTTTATTTTTGTAAAATAATTAATTAGAATAAGTTTTATTAAATTGTGTAAGATATTGTCATAGCATTATATGATTGCTCGAATTGAAACAGATTAACTTTAGGGCGTCAAAAGTTTTGTAGTCATGTGTTTACCTGAATGTTACCTGGTCCTAAATTCGGAGAAGTCTGGTATCAGAACAAGAATCCATGCTGTGATATTCCACACTGAGACCAGAAACGATGACAGATGCAGCTCACCCTTTGCCGAGGCGGATTAGGTAGGTAGTTGATTTTAATTTTCGATCATTTATTTACATTAATATTTTTTATATCTAATAATAATTAGATTCATATATCTTGTACCAGTAGTGAAGGGTGGAGGTAAGCTGATAAGATGCGCCATAAATAGTGCACATTAAACTTGATTAGTCATACGTATTTGTTTTTATTGAACTAAGACTACAATTTACAGATGGTGTTGGTTAGTTTTTAAAAATCAATTAAACTCTACCTAAAATAAATCATAATAGTTTTGGTATACTTTGGGCGATACAACAAAATTATGCACATTTTTTCATTCATACTTATTTGTTTTAATTGGATTAAGAATACATATTACACATATTGTTGGTTCATTTTTTTAAATTCATTAAACCCTGCCTCACCAAACTATAATAGATAAGAAATATTATTTTATCTATAAAATATTCAAAGCTATGTATGATTTAATTGCATAATTTAAGAAATTTTATAGATAGACGAGTATTTTTTGACTATTATTTCATCACTGTTCTGGCAAAAGACACTAATTCGAAAAAATGACATATTGAGTTAGTTATACCAAAATGTTCCTTATTTCAAACTTTACCGTCTGGAAACCTTCTTAATAAATAAGCAGTCTTTATTTTAAAGGCATCCTTTTTACGATTACTTAATAAACTCACATGATAGACCATCATTTCAAACATTTTAACAACTTCAAAGTCAAATTACTCAAAACTAGTATTCTCCAGTTAGTGTGTTCTGCCAGAACAGAGACGATTTATTATGGCTTGGTTTCGCAGGGTTTAATTGATTTTTATAAACTAACCAGCACCATCTGTAAATTGTAGTCTTATTTCAATGAAAACAAATACGTATGATTGACAAAGTTTAGTGTGCACTATTTATGGCTGATCTTAACAGCCTAACTTCACCCTTCACCCTTTGCCACTGTCTTGTACATATTGTGTGGTTGAGGTGGTTAGATTGGTTGGTTAGTTTTTTTTTTAATTTAAGTGACTGTTGTTTTTTTTACATAATTTACTTACCTTTATTATAAAAACGTAAAATATAGGTAGGTACCTAATATCTTTTGTTCTGTAAAATATTGAAGATGAACAAAATTCAAATTCAAATACCTACTGTAAATATGGCTGTTCTAGGATTTTGTTTTCAGTTAGGTATCTGCTACACCCCCACCTACCTTCAAAGGGCACCCTTCACCACTTGCGACCATAGTCATATCTAATAAATATAATGTATTACGTTGTATTTTATTATGGACTTAATTAATCACTGTTCTCTGATTAGGTAGCTACTCTTCGATTTTTTCTATAAGTATAGCATTCCTCCTGTCACATTCACCCAATCTACCCCTGCGCTGATGTCATGGCCACGTTCCCAAAAATTGTTTGATGTCATCTAATCAATCTAATCTAATCCTTGGCAGACGAACTCGATTCAGCTCATTGATCAACTCTACTCGAACCCCGGAACCGAACTTTCCATTTTCCCATTGAAACCGAACCTTTAAAAATTGTGTGGTTTCAACAGCTCTGAATATATCGTAGTAAGTTTTTGGGTTTCCACCGTGTGTCCTTCTTCCTTCTTTACTCGACGTTTCGGGCTCGTTGCAGATTACACGATGTCGGCAATTGCCGACCACTCGATGGATACAGGATACAAATTTGACTTTGAAACCAAGATAATTGGGTCGGAATAAAGGATATTTCGCACGATTAGTAAAGGAGGCCATTTAAATCCATAGAAACCCTGAAAATATTAATAGGGATGATGGATTACGGTTAAAAACGTCATAGCTTCCGGCACTATCAGCAAAATCTAATATTCGAGCCGGTATCCTTGGTCGTAACGATTGACAGATTATTCTAAACAAAGTTTACTCTTAGCTTAACGGATTCCTTTTGACATTCTTAGAGCAACGTTCACATTCAGATACCTACACTACATTTTCATCATAAAACATATTATCATCTCTTTATAATGGCCTCTGCAATGAGCCCGAAACGTCGAGTAAAGAAGGAAGAAGGACACACGGTGGAAACCCAAAAATCAACTACGGTAAAAAACAACCGTGAAAGCCTCAAACATTATATAGCTCTGAAGTGTCTTGTTCAAAAATTCCACGTAAGCTCTATTGAATTGCCGCACCAACTAATGCGGAAATCGAAAACATGGCAAGAATAAAAATTCAATATTTTTAAGAAACTGCTTTTGGGGTTGGAATAAATCCGATATTTTAAGTAGGTAACTTACCCACTTATAACTTTTTTATTTCATTTTGTGGATAGGGTTAAATTACCTAATCAAATCTGAATAAATCGACCGTAGGTAGGTAGGTACATACCTAATATAATTAATATATTTTTATAGATCCAAAAATATACCCACCTACTGCAAAACTACGATTCATTCGCAAGCACCAAAGAAAACTCTACCGAATAGTATTATACTATATATTGGTCAGTGGCGAAGGGTGGAAGTAGGCTGTTAATTTCCGACATAACTAGTGCACGCTTAACTTTTTCAGATATTACCTATACGTAAGTAGGTAGTGATACCAAATAATATTTATTATATTATCATAATGCCCAAATCCTCCAATCGACAGAGTTGGGAATATAATGATATTATTGTAATTGTAAATGAGTCAAGATGTCCTAGACCAGGATGCACAGCGAAACAAAGAAAAAGAAAGTTACCGTTATCTGTTTCTGGGCGGACGAAGGGTCGAGAGTAGGTATGGTACGGGCAGTCGGTAACCTACCCTTGAGCCTTGAACGTCGCCTCTAAATACGATTTGCTACCTTTTTCGCGCCAAAGCGTGCGTTTACAAATGTTGTTAGTTGTTAGTAATTAATTGTTACTTGTCAAGCGAAATATACTTAATGTCCCTGAATCAGTGTTTTTAATAAGTGGAAAAGTGTAAATCAACACCCTACGTAAACCCCTACCCCTCAGTAGGTACTTGTTTCCATTGAAGACTACAAATTTCAGATTTTTTTCGGAGAGTTTTAAAATTCAATTACTTTAGCCCTGCTTAAATCATTGTGGTAGGTACCTATCTGACTTAATGTATGGTATGCGGCTCTTCCGGTACAGTGCGTAATAGTGGCTAGGGGTTTAGGTAGGCTGTTAAGATTCGACATAAATACCTACCTACTGCACACTAAACTTTGTTAGTCATACTTATTTGTTTTCATTGAACTAAGAATACAATTTACAGATGGTGCTGGTTAGTTTTTAAAATTTAATTAAACCCTACCTAATCCAAGTCATAGTAGATAATAGTCAAAACATATTCGCGCGTATATTGTAGTCGCGCTTTAGTTTAATGCGCACTATTTATGTCAGACCTTAACAGCCTACCTCCACCCTTCGCCACGGGTGCGTAAGGCGCTGGTCTTTCATCCGGGAGCTCCGGGTTCAATACCCGGTGGTTTTCTCAAAGCTACTTATGTTATTTTCTCAAAGCCTGGGTGTTTGTGATTGTTTCACTTCTATTATTAAATACACTAGGTACTGTTAAACTACACTACTGTCATTGGGCCTTTAGATAGTGTTAAAAATACATGTACTTATATATATTATTATATTATTGTGTATTATATAATGACCACAGCGTAGTCTACTGTCAAAAGATCCCATGATTATTTTTGCATCGTCCTTAAACAGTGCATGACTTGCCTATCCCATGACACGTCACTGTTTCTAGATAGGTAGATAATATATGTACCTACATAGCAAAAAATCTATCATCTGCTTCTGATACCTACTGGCAACATTGGCGTGAATCTATCATTCCATTTTTAAATGAGTTAATTTAAACCAGCGGCAACCTGCGATGACTTCGCGTAATAATTTCATTCTTATGCATTGGCCATACTGCGCGAAACAAAACATCGTGGGGATAGGTGAGCCAATAAATAAAAAAGGGCAACACTGTGATGGGAACGCAAAAAGGGCGGCACAATGGGCAGACATCAACTGGCAACCCCGGGAGAAGGGCAATTTCAACGGAAAGAAGTTGATATCTAACCTCAAAATGATTAATTGTCTCTAGACAGATTCTGTGTTAACACGTCGCTAGCCGGCAGAATAGAATGAACGTATATATTTTATTATCCGAATACACATTTAATTATTTTCCATAATATATCTACCTATTGAACATTTAAATCATGAATTCAATACGTTCAAAACAGGGTACTCAGAAATAATGGGAACTGAAATACCTAACGCATAAAGAGTAGCAGGTAACCGATCTAGAGTAAAGAAGAATCCGGGATAAACTTAAACACGTGTCAAGAATACAATACGTTATACGTCGAATACTGGCAACAACTGCTCTTCAGATTCATTAATCATATAATCAGATAGAATTCAGATAGGAATTCTATTTATTATCTGTTCTGTGGTTCAAAACATGACATAAAAAATAAACATAGAAATAAATTAAAGATATACCTAGGTACCATCATAAATCGTCCGGTGTTCGAATTTAGAACTAAGCTCATCACAATATAAAAAAATATTGAATGATATGTCAAATTTGCGATGTGGCACCCTCACTCAGCGGACAACTTATACTGGTGGATCTATATAATATTTATGTACCTATTCATAGCAATATTCATACAAAAACAGAAGATTACCTACATACCTAGATAAAAAAATCATAAGCTTATCGACAAATTCGGTCATACAGTACTCATCAGCAACATCTTCTTGGCTACGTGTTAAAACTGTGAACTAACATGCTCCGCCCATTTTTAACCGCACTTCCATTATAAACTAACAAGCTCCTCCCATTTAGTAGACAACATCAACTAGAAGCGTAGCCAAGAATATGTTGCAGAAGAGTAGTGTACCCAAGGGGCACTAAACGCACCCAGGGACGCCCTAAAACCCGCTGGTTAGACGAATTCATAAAGTTCGGTCGATGGGCGTGGCAGCAAAGAACTAGGGACCGAAAAGAGTGGATGAATCTTGGGGAGACCTTTATACAGCAGTGCATCGTAGTTAAATGACATATTATTATCTTTTTAATACAATAATTATTAATGAATATTTATTTTCGGAGTTTTGCCGCCCTCTGAATCCTTCTTCGGTAACAGTGAACAGTGAACAGTAATGCCAGCGCTCCATTGGCGAGCCAAAAGTCCGACGACAATAAGTCTTCAGATTTTTCTACGTTCTGCTACTGGCCAACAGACGTTCAACGAAACGAGTATATAATTAATTTGACGAGTAAAACAGTCGACTTTGACAGCATAGATAATATACGTATATCTGACAGTTAAATCGTGATGGCGTTAAATGATACCGACGTTTTATGTTTTTTGGGTTATTGGGTGGCAGATAATGTAATAACGAAGCAAAGGGTACACAAATACTGGGTGAAACATTGGATAAGGAAACGAACGACATTATCCCACACAAATTTAATACGAGAATTGCGTTTGCAACCGAGCGATTTCCGCAATTATTTGCGAATGTCGGATGATGTATACACAGAACTGTATAATTTGGTCTCCCCATTTATTAAAAAAAAAAATACTATGATGAGGGAAGCTATTTCTCCTCATGATAGATTATGTGCAACCCTGCGATTTTTGGCTGCCGGCGGAACATTCACTGACTTGCATTATAGAACTGCGATTGGAAGACAAACTCTGGGCAAGATAATTCCCGAAACTTGCCAAGTCATCGTTGACGTTTTGAAAGGAGAATATTTCAAGGTGTGTATTATATTATACGTCATCTAATAAAGTTGGGCAAATTTACAAATATATCATTAACAAGTAGACATTGGTTGGTCTTATAAAGTGAACGTTTAGTGGATTGTTTTACCTATATAAATCATAGACGGCAACATCATAAGAATGGCAGACAAGATGCATTTGAGATAGGTATATATATAGTCACAAATAAGGCCATCGTTGACATGCTAAATATTCAATAGACCATTAGAATGCTGTACCTAGCCAGGACTCTCCATATAGGCTGTAAGCAAGCTGCTTAATTATTCCTGTTGAATGTATTGTAATACTAGTCATATTCTTCGAAAAGCAAGCATGGAATTTGATTTCTAAATGAGGCCACATAATAATATAGGTTTGCTAACATAGCTCAAATACTTACCATTTGTTGTATCGCTTAAGCTAAGGTTTATAGGCATAAAAACAAACAAAAAAACAAATATTTTTACAAGATATTTATTCATACAAAAAACATTAATTTATTATACCGGCTTTTGTACATTTTTGCTTAATATACGATAAACTGGTTGAGTATGAACAGTAGTTGCTGGCATTATTTTGTCACTTTGTCCCATAAAGGCAACTTCATGCATCAGCTTCTCGGCCAGCAATCTTTGTCCCTGTGACATCGATCGTAGTTTCATGGCCATCATTTTGCCAAAAACATCAAATTCATCTTCAGTCTTGCTTAGTTTGTCGGTGATTAATTCTAACACTTTGTTGGCGCTATCATTCGATTTTTTTCGTTTGAACGATGGGGGTTCTGGTGCTCTATTGAGATTCGACCTTGGAGTAGTCGACAACGTGGATGTTGAAGGCGAATATTCTATCTGTAAATAAAATGTTGATTATTTTTTGTTGCAGTTCCCTGATACGCACGAAGAAATGGAGACGATTGCAGAAGAATTTAATAGTAAATGGCAATTTCCAAATTGCCTGGGCGCAGTTGATGGGAAACACATTGCAATCGTGCCACCTGCAGGCGCCGGCTCCCACTTTTATAATTACAAACATTTCCACAGCATTGTTTTGATGGCGATTGCAAATGCTAATTATGAATTTATTTATGTTGATGTTGGAACAAATGGACGTATTTCTGATGGAGGCGTACTGAGAAAATCTGATTTTTTCAAACGTTTAGACGAAGGCAGATTAAAAATACCTGCACCAAAAAAATATTTTAATACTATCGGGGCTGTCACATGGCAAGAAAGTATGATAAGCAATAGATAAATTAAACCAATGTAACAATTTAGTTAAAATGTTTTACCTCAATACAATCTTCGTTGTTTAACGAGTTGGAGTAACTCTCATCAGGAGACATGTTTTCCAAATCGTCCACCATGCTGGATATTGAGCTCGATTCTGTAAAACAAAATGTAAATTGTTAAAATACAACATAATACTCAAACTTGTTTTTTATTATCTCTCCCCTAAGTACCCATTCCTTCATACGGTTAATATTGATATTGGTATAATTGGTGTAATCCAGTATATCGGGTATTTTCAAAATGTGTTTTCCGCTGTATTCCTCATAACCAAACTGTACCATTAATTTTGATTGATGATTGACGATTTATTGATTGTCTCTGAAGGAACCTAACTCGAGCGATTTTTGATTTTATGATCATTTCTTTTCTTCTTCTTTCGACCATGTCCGATCATAATATGGACCTCCACGGAGTGGAGGTTTGTATTGACAGATTTTGTTTTTACGAGAAATGGATGTCAGCCACTTGCTCAACATATTAGGTCCATACTCTGACTCATACACAAATTGAAATTCAATGTGTACTTGTCAGACCCAGGATTTGAACCTGGGACCCGACCACGACTCAATAAGCCGCGCTTCCACCGCCATGATCGTACCTATATATTATTATTTCTTACCTACCTCAGCAAAGAATAAATAATTTTATTGTGACTAGAAATGATTCATAGCTGTATGTTTTAATTGCTTAATAGTAGCTAATCTAATGCGATGTCACTTTCAGAGATACGACAATGTCATAGTCTGCACGTGTATAATAAATAGCTTTAAAGCATTCCCTCGTACCTATATATTATTATTATTTATTACCTACCTCGGCAAAGAATAAGAAATTTTATTGTGACTAGAAATGATTCATAGCTGTATGTTTTAATTGCTTAATAGTAGCTAATCTAATGCGATGTCACTTTCAGAGCTAGGTACGACAATTTCAAAATCTGCACGTGTATAATAAATAGCTTTAAAGCATTCCTACGTACCTTCCATTTGGTCGTTCAAGAACTCCAAATTTTTATAGTACCACAGTTTGGGTAGATAAACTGCGTCTGTGCCGGCTCCGCTTCGATATGATGTCCTTACTTTATTTCTCTCCTTTCTGTAACCCGACCTCAATGTCTGTATTTTCTTTTTAACATCGTCGACCCTTGCCTGCGGCTCCACCTTGATTAAAATCTCCAAAAGTTCCGCATACGCCAAGGACTTGGCATCACGATTCTTGTATAGTGGGCTGGTCGTCTTCCACAACGATGGGTTGTCTTTAAAACAACTAATAAAATCTTCCAAGAAACTTTTCGAATGCACTCGTAGATCTACCATTGTTGTTATCGATGTGAGATGTCCGAACACTTTGAATGACAGTTGATGGCGCTGTCGTCCGTCGGCATAGATATAAATAATGTGACGGTAAAGCGTGGTGAACGTACGAATTTCAGCGGCTCGGCGAGTAAAATATCAAACATGTTTGAAATCCAACGAGCCTGGTCTGCGGATTAAAAAGTCCGCAGACCTGGGGTGCTCCACGCGAAAAAAAAGTCCGAAGACTGTAAATCGTCTGACTTGCGTGCCAATGGAGCGCCGGCATAACGGTGAACAGTAGGTGCCTACCCATATACCTACCTTTATACCCCGTTTACACGAGCATGGATTTACTGTTGTCAGTAAGAAAATGTATAGATAAAGATGTATTATCCTGCAGTTGGAAATTTTGCATGCATGAATCAAACAAGTTTGGAAGCTTCTGAATTTTCATATGACAGTAAGAATTTTTTTCGATCTGCGCCTGCTCAGTAGAACGATAGTGGCGAACCTGCCGGCAAAAAAAACGAATTTTCAGGTTGACCGATTTTCACTTGCTGTCAAATAGTACTAAATAGTAGGTAACATCGCGTCTCGCTCACTCTTAAAGAATGAATTGGAGAGACAGTCAGCACTTTTACGTGTAAATTGTTATTGTCATGATAGTTTAAAATAAGCACTATTGCCGCCAGTAAATCCATACACGTGTACAGGCGCTAATATTGAAAACAAAGTTTCTCAACGTGGACGTGGTCGAGTAGGGACTGTGTGAGTGCATAGGTAAATAAGTAACTTGCGTGTTGCAATGTGTTAAGACAGGGTGAAGGGGCTCCACATTTGAGCCGTTTCTTTAAATGTGAGGAAGGTATAATTTATAAATTCATTATGCTGTTTATGATGTGCCGCAAATGACGAAGTTAATTTCATCAGTTTTATGGGTGTATCCTTAAAAAAATATACCCTTGTATCAGCTGGGCGCAATGGCGTAACCAAAATCGATCATAGGAGGGCGAAAATCTTACGAAATTTCTAAAGTGCATGCGCCGTTTATAAATTAATTAATATTGCTTGAATCAGTTCAAAAAACAAAATAGAATAAAATTCTGATATATTTTATACAATATCTATCTTCTAACCAAATATATTTTTTTCCTTTACATTTTTAACCTCTATTTTAACAATAAATTTTAACTTCATCTGAAAATCATTTTTTTTGTTTAGTGGCACGACTTTTAAATTTAATGTGCAACATGTTTAATCGGTATAATCTATACAAGTATACAACAATCCGTAACAAGACAATGTAGGTAGGTACCTACCAACCTACTAGTGGCGAAGGGTGGAGGTAGGCTGTTAAGATCCGCCATGAATAGTGCACACTAAACGTTGTCAGTCATACGTATTTGTTTTCATTGAAATAAGACCACAATTTACAGATGACGTTGGCTAGTATTTAAAATTCAATTAAACACTGCGAAAACCAAGCCATAATAGATAATAGTCAAAAATACTCGTCTATCTATAAAATATCTAAAATTATGCAATTAAATCATAAGTACATAACTTTGAATAATAATTTTTATTTATTATAGTTTGGTTTAAGCAGGAATTATTGGATTTAAAAAAATGAACCAACAATATATGTAATATGTATTCTCAATTCAACGAAAACAAATATGTAGGGTAAGGTTGCTATGATTGGACCACTTAACTTTGTGATGGTGTAACTCATCAAATATTATTGATAAAATAAAACAAATTGTTCATTTTAATGTATTATTTACTTTATTATGTATATACTTAACACCAGTCCAATAAAATTAACCATTTTTGAGATTTAACAGGAAAACCAATTTTTTGTTAGTTGCCGTCTTTGGACCACATGCTCCTTGATTGGACCACTAAGTTTCCATCATTGGACTTTGAAAAAATAATAATAATTTACATACGTGGTAATAATATTTTATAAAAATTAAACAAAAGTATTCTCCGATTCTTCATGGGCTATCACAAATTCATAGTCAGCAAATACATCTTTATGCAGAGGATAAATGCCTGTCTTCAGAAAGCCATTTGCAGCCGTACCGACAGAAGCAGCCCTGGAATAGGCTTTTCCAAAGAGCATAGATACTTGAAATGTTGTCACACATCTCCCAGGGTTTTGACGAAGCCATTTTTCGGTTTCATCTATGTAATAACTACTCAGCGGCTTAAAAAATGACACATCAGTTTGTGGAATGTATGTGCTGGAAGTGAAAGCATTACTACACCATGTCCCTTTGCATATCTATTGCATCCAAGTTTTTGGTGTGGCTTGTGTGACCGTCCAGTATAAGCAAAACTTTTTTTCTGGAGATGGTTTTACATTCTCCACAAAATGCAACATTTTGTGGAGAATGTAAAACCATAGAAAAAATATTGCTTTATTAATATAGCCACTGTCTGGGTTGAAAGCAAATATTGAACCAGGTGGTGCTCCATCTTTCAATTCATCTTTTGCTCTCTTCCGTTTAAATATGATAAGCGGGGGAACGAATAGGCCAGAAGCATTGGCACAACATACAGCTGTGGTCGTTGTGCCACGTTCTCCACTAGTGATTGCTCCAACTTGGTGCTTACCCTTCAAAGCCAAAATTGTTCTAGGTTTTCTCTGCAAGTTGGAGAGACCCGTTTCATCAATGTTGAATACACGCCGAGTATCGTTAATGTCATGCATATCCATAGATGTCTGAAGTTTATCAAAACAATCTTTAATTGTAGCTTGATTAAATCCGGTAGCTCTGTTGAATGAAGTAGCTCTCGGTTGTCGTAGGCTCAAGTTTGGACGCCGCTTCATAAACCCGTAATACCATATCTTTCCTGCAATTCGATTTTCTTTATTAAATCTATTATTTATATTATTTTGCTCAGCAAATTGAAATGCCAATCGCCTGACATCTACTGGAATGATACCATACAAACAATCTTCAAGCTCGAGAATGTGTTCGCAAAGCTCTGTCTCTAATAATTCTAATGGTATATCACCTTCGGAACCAACTATCTGAATTTCTTCTTTAGTTTTTGATTGCTTCCATCTAGTCTTCGTTTCAGTGTCGCTTTCGGAACTCCAAACATTCCACTTGCTTGGTTCAAACCTACTTCTTTTTTCTTTAATGCCTGTAATGCCAATGATATGCTGGGCTCATTCCAGGTATAGTATTACCACTCTTCGCCATTATGGAATGCAAAAAGAATATAATATGAAAAATGTTATAAAATCGTTTCCATGATTGGACCGGTCCAATGGTAGAGTTTATCCATGGTTCAATGATAGCAACTACGGGTGCTGTCACAAAAACAAGTTTCACAAAAAAACCAAAGTATTACGTAACAACTATTATCATAGTTGCAAATAGAAATAAATTACCTAACATAATTGATGTAAGTACAACCAAATATAGTTAATAGAATCATACTTACATTCGTTTTAGTTTTACTTGATTGTTATATTTTATGCACGATGAATACACCAACGAACGTGACTCATTTACCACATCCAAGACGAGACTGAAACAAGAGAGGCGCGGAAGAGGCATTGAAAGCTTGCTTTGTGAGGTCACTGATGGTTTCTAACGTCTTTTATTTCTGATATACCTACGTGGTCCAATGAAAGCACTGGTACAATGATCGCAACCTTCCCCTAAGTATGAATGAAAAAGTGTGCAAAATTTTGTCGTGTGACCCAAAGTAGGTATACCAAAACTATTATGGTTTGGTTTAAGCAGGGTTTAATTGATTCTTAACAACAAACCAACACCATCTGTAAACTACTCTAGTCTTCTATCAGTTCAATAAAAACAAATAAGTAAAAAAAGTTTAATGTTCACTATTTATGACGGATCTTAACAGCCTACCTCCACCCTTCGCTACTGGCACCTACTTATTTCTATATAGGTAGATATATACCTAATAGTGGTGATGTTAATTAGTGATGTCCCTAGACAAAATGCTGCCCCTAGGCAGTGCCAAAATGCCGCCTTAATTTTTTTTTAAATAAAATTAAAAATTAAAAGTTATCATGGAGTTCAGTATTCCAAAAATACGTGTAAAATTCGGTATATTTGAATCTGTTGGCAACAATGAATGACGCAAGCTTTATTATCAAAATTACGATAAAAATGTACGTAAATCTATTAACTAGGACAAAGAACTTCTCGTCCTCGACATTTTTTTTTGTTTTCACGTAAGCAGAAAAATACATTTAGGTACCTACCTATACCTATACCTACTTCAATTTAATTACATGATATGAAACACAAAAAATAGTCTCTTTATGATGTACCTATATCTCCCTCCTTGGCTTTTAGGTACGCCACTGCTGCCGACCTAATGAATTCGAAGAATATAATATTTTACCTTTTATGGGATGTTTTAATGTTTTACAACCTTTTTATAAACACAACAAATATATTGGTAGGTAACCACCTAATTTATTTATTGCCGACTTGAAAAAAATCACTACCGTTTATTTTAAACGTGGTTCATTTTAGGAACATGGTTTGTAAAATTATTGGTATGGTTTTATGAATAAATAATTAATTATCCACAAGAAAATTTGCTTGGAGTAGGTACAAATAAAATAAGACCACATAAATCTATTTTTAAATAGATATTTTAAAAACATCCTGACGTCTTCCTGGGCCTTGACTGATACCGGTTTTAGGAAACTGCCGAGCTGATGGAAAGTATTGGATACAGGGGTCGCTCACTTCGAGAACTTGGCAGACAAGTCACTCACAAGGACTTCAAGACGGTCCCATGAAAATCTCATATTGACATCATCCTTCTATAGGTACAGCTAATTAAAATCTCTTTTACTTTTAATAATATCATTTTACAAAATATTGAAAGGCTTTATTTTATATTATACTTATAATCAGTCAGCCATATACCTACCTTAAAGCCTTAAACCGTCACTGATGCCTAGAATCTCGCAATACCCAAGAATGGTTAGTTTACCGCTGGGTGCTGGGGCCTACAATGTCTTAAACTGACACTGGTAGATGGGCACTGACTGTTTTTGAGCCCTCCTAAATTCGTGTGACTGGTTTGAACTGTTATGAGGCCCCCTTTTAAATCTTCTGACAGATCGATTGCGTCATCTACGTCAAACGAAACCGTCGCTCCATTAAAAAGTATAAAATACTAATAAATAAATAAATAAAGAAATTGTATTGCTTCTGCCCGAAAGCCGTAAAACGATAAAATTAGACGAATATTAAAACTATTTATAAAAATATGTATTGCAGTGGTTCCCAAAGTTGACTGGGCTCCGACCCATCTAACAAAAATTTCCAATCTTGGGACCCACCTCTTAACTGTCTTAGAGAAAAGAGGGCATAAATATTGGTAATGCTCAGATTCCCTAGTGGCGAGTCGTGGAACTACTTAATGCTGTCTTATTTGTTCTAATTGAAATAAAAAAAAATATTTTTTATAAGTGTTACCAATATGAATGAAAAACTGTTGAAATAAGAAACACAACTTAAATAAAAAAAAATATTACTTAAATACCTACACCTGCAAGGTTTTTTTACAAAGTTATTTCAATGGGAAGGATGTATTTGTTTCTTATTTTTCTTCATTACAGTTTTAGCATCAACTTCAACTTTAGTTACTTTTAATCGCAGTGAGTTTGATATATCCAATTTATTTCGGTATTTAGTTTTAATGTTAACCATAGCCGAAAATCCGACCACACATAGATATGAGGTAGTAAAGAGGAGGAGGACTTTCATAGCTTTATCGAACAGGCAAGGATAATTATCAGCAACTGAGAGCCAGAATTTCGTTAACTGTTTACGATTGAAACTATTTTTCAGTGACGTATCTTCTGATAAATCAATGAGTTCTTCACTTGCTTTTGTTGACATACTAGTTGGCGATATTCCGGCAATTCAAATTATTATTATTTTATCACAATATTTTCCGTAACTTAAGTTTATTTCAATTTTTAGGAATTATAAATAGTTGAATGAAATATCAAATTTATCACTTCCTATTTTTTTAAATTCATGTATACAGTGGCGAGGGCCCACTCAATATTCGCTCGCGACCCACTGGTGGGTCGCGACCCATAGTTTGGGAAACCATGATGTATTGCATATATTTTTAACGACACCTCTACAAAAAATATAACACTCTTTAAATACTGACAGAGACTTCTAAGAAATATTATTGAAAGCTATAAATATTTTTTTAGTGTTGCTATTAGAAAATAGATGGCGTTCTTTATTTCAATGATTCCAATAATTGGCATAAAATACTATAATAAAATTATTTTAAAATCTCTATAATTTGTATGAAATATTTTAAATAATTATTTGACACGTTCAAATATTGTAATCATTATTGTTTGAGTATCCCCTTTCTTTATAATATAGATGTATTAGATTCGAGTATAATAGCAACACAGCCTAGCTGTCATTGTAAAATGTCAAACACGTACTAACCTTAAAATAAAAATATATTCCTTGTCCTTCTCAAGTGTATTGGCCAATCTTTTGAAGAATAGTAATAACAGAAAGAATTAGCTGTAATTCTATTTAAAACTATGGAAAAACAGTAAGTAGATGTTTTATACGAATTGTTTTTAATGTAGAATTTGTTGTAATAATAATATGCCTTTAATTAATATGTTTGTTTATTATTTTAGGTATGGTTTGATTGTTCCGGATAAATCCGGTAACAAGAAAAAAGCACCAACCTTTACTAGTACCAAAAATGTTTTTGGAGACGACAATGATTCTGACGAAGAGGTTGGCGTCCCCAAAGCCCCCTTAAGGGCAGGAGAGAAAATGAAAAGACAGGTAAATATTTCAGTGTATGGCGTGAATATGTTGATAAGTCTAATAACATAAATTCTCATGGCAGCTATTTGTATGCTTGACTTTCTGTGGTGTGTTGATATTTTCGGAAAAATATTGAGCGATACGGTTCGTAACATGTTCCATTTCGAGCGCTGCCTATAACATATCATACTAAATCACAATGCAGAAGTGACAATGAATATATGGCGATATTACATATTACAAATTGAATTAATAGGCATTTCCATGTAGGTATCAAGTTATAGCTAACCTTGTAGATCAATGACCGTGACAATAATCTTTGTATATCTGTTCTCAGTTAGTTAATAGCCTAATTATTACATAATTATAAGTTGATGAAATAATAATCAGTACGTCATGATTGATAAAAAGAGAATTATTCGATTGTAAGTTTTCGACCGAAGCACATCGCTCCGTGCTGTGATTCACATTATTGTAACAATTGTACAAATGTACTTACGCAATTTAAATAAACTCACACCCTTCATAATCACGACAACGACTTCTCATCTCTCCTCGTCACAACACCATTGGCCCTCACATCGACGACCCCTACAAATATATAAATCGTGACGCTTACACAATCACTGCTGACATTTTTATTACTTTTTAATTACCACATTTAAATGACACGTTAATTATATCTAATGGCCAACTGCTCCAAACGCGCCAGTCGCGGTGTTAGCACTAAATGAGTTAATGGTCAAAGACGAAGGCTCCTAATTTAAGAAGTATTGTTCGGCCAAACATCAAAGCGTTTTTGTGTATCAAATGTTTCTGAGAGAATGCCATCTGCAAGTATAAATTATAATACCAGATGTTTGAAGATACTCTCCGACAACAAGATCTCGTCGATAATAGGAAGTCGCATATAGAAGACTTCTCAGTGAGGTACCTGTCATGGCGGCAACGTGTATTTAAATAATGTATCGGCTCTTTTTTAGATGCGACTCCTTTTCTTCTTCGCAATAAACCAAAAATTCACTAATAATAATTCTAACATTACTCCTGATCGATCGTTTTAGATATATTTTTGTTATAAAAAACATCAAATTACGTAAATTGATAGATCCGTACAATACAGAAGCGTAAAATAAAATGATAAATTTGGAGGCGTTCCTCATTTGAAAATGGAAGTCCGATTAACTGCTCAGGAGGAGCTTGTTAGTTCATAGTTTTAACATGTGGACAAGAAGTTCTTGTTCGACAATAACATGTAATATTATGTAGGTACCTACCCACCCCGCTGGATCTTTATCACATTTATCATTTTTTTCATTTTTGAGTTACAATACCCAAAAATCATACATTTGAAAACAATTAAAGTACAAATAATTAGCTATGAACATGAATTTAATGGGTTGGATTTATTTTATATTTTGTAATAGAAGCTAATGAAAATTTTAAATTTTTCTTTTCTAGGCCCGTCTAATTCAAAAAAAGGCACTAGAAGACGATCCAA
Source organism: Rhyacophila brunnea (assembly GCF_057557595.1). Taxonomy (NCBI): domain Eukaryota; kingdom Metazoa; phylum Arthropoda; class Insecta; order Trichoptera; family Rhyacophilidae; genus Rhyacophila; species Rhyacophila brunnea. The sequence continues at coordinate 10,224,667 of NW_028232893.1, read as the reverse complement.
CTGTATATCAATATGATGAACTGTATGACGACATTGAAGTCAAGAAGAAAGAGGCCAAGAATGTTCAAAAGGAGGTCAAGAAACCGAGATACATCGAGAAACTACTGCATACTGCAACATTGAGAAAGAAAGAAAATGAACGCAGGGTTGAGAGACAAGTTAGTATTGTCTTTTATCATCATTGAAATAATCCTCTGTTCTTTTTCAATATGTATTCTTCCGAGGTAGACCTTTGCCGCTTCCAGCAGACTACTCTACTCTGCTCGTATACCACTCTTCTTCTCCAGCTGGTCACTGCCAACACTCTCTTATATTCCTGGATACCATCAAATTACGGTCTTCCTGCACTCCTCTTTCCTTTCTGCAGCTTTATTCCATGTACTCACCTCGGGTTGAACGCATCGCACTGTGCTTCTCGAGTAATTATCACTAATTCGACACAACTCGAATCCATACCGCGGGAAGATCCACCAATTGCGCAAGTAGTGGAAGTGTGCTATCAAAATCTGACATAAACAGTGCACACCAAACTTTGTCAGTCATACTTATTTGGGTAAATGTGCCGCAGAGGTGGACATGAGATTTTACAACTTTCTTTTTAGACCAAACCAAACCTAACCTAACCTAATCTAACCTACCCCAACCTAATATTACCTCATATAATCTTAGTTTGTGATAATGGTGTATCAAAATGTATGAATATTTCAAATTAACGATTATTGGATCGAAAAGTCTATGCGCCGACAAAAAAGGTATTTATTATAATTGTCTACATGGAATAAACTGTTTTCGTAAAAAAAAAATTATAAAAGCTCGTGTCCACCTCTGCAGCACAATTACCCTTATTTGTTTTCATTGAACTAACAATACAATTTGCAGAAAGTGCTGGTTAGTTTTTAAAATTCATTTAAACCCTGCCTAAACCAAACCATAATCGTTTAGGTATTTATGGGAGATCTGACAATAATAGTGCACACTTATTTCGTCGCCGTAGATGTCAAGGGAGCCAAGCCACAAATTTGGCGAAAATGAGTAAAGTATACAAAAGCATTTTAAAATCATCAAAGATGCAGTGGTCAATGGATTTAAGCCACAAAACTCTTTTGACTACATTTTTTGTACATTTCAATATTCAGTGATTTAAGAGATATAACACACATAACTTCTAAGATACTATTTTTTTTAGTTATTTGTACAAAATAATAAAAAGATAACACCACAAAGCATTTCATATTCTATGTTGAAAGTTTCACCGTTATATCTTGAAAAACAAAAAAGTTCTATAAAAAAATGTTACTTTTCTTTGTCACACAAAATCTTTGAATGCCTGTTTCTCAGCAATATGATTTTGTGGACTGGCTCCCTTGAAATCTACGGCGACGATTTGTTTTCATTGAAGAATATGTAGGTACATATAACTATATAGCATTGGTTAGTTTTTTTTAAATTCATTAGGACCTGCCTAACCAAACCATAATAGATAAAAAATATTATTCTATTCATAAAAGCTCCAAAATGACGTATGAATTAATGACATAATGGCCAGTGTTTAATTGAATTTTAATAACTTAGTTCAATTAAAACCAATACATTTCACTGACAAACTATTTATGTCGAATCTTAACGCCTACTTCCACTCTTCTCCACTGGCCTATCATAACATGAATACGTGTATTAATTAAGGCGCTAAGTACCAAAAACAAAAAAACTGACATTTTTATAGAAAAGTGTTCTACATACTAACGCCAATAACTTCAACTATGGTCTAAGTGCCTCAAGCAAGTCAAAAAAATACAGCAAAATATTTAAACCTGTCGACGTTGTAAGTCCGTTGGCCTGTTTTATTTATAATGGTGTAAATAGCACTACAGTGGTCAACCTCATTCAATATAAAATGGCTGACGATGGTGTGTTGACATTTGCGAGTTCTTAATACCTAAAATTATAGAAGCTGCCGTGATTGCTTCACACTGTAAAACCACATTTTTCAAAAGGTCTGCTTCATGAAATTTTACTGCAATGACTCGGTATTTTGTAACTACAGGCAATACTACTTTTTGGTACTTAGAGCCTTAATTAATACACGTATTCACATGTTTTAGTGCTTACGATACTATTTTTAAACAAATCCCCCATATTGTTATTTGTATTAACCTGTAATCCAAGATAAACAAACTCATCAACTGCATTAACAAAACAGGCAATATCGAAAATAGTTGAATTTAAGAGGTCAATGTGAGGACGTCGGGTCAACTATCCAGGACTTTTTTTCCAGGACGGATTATTACATACGAGTATTTATGGGCATCCTCCGCATCCACAGCATCTATGAACCGCACGCCATTACCACTGTTAAACTCATATGTGGTGTATGATTTTTTTAGGTTCAAAAGGAAAGAGAGGAAGAAGGTGACAAGTATGCTGACAAGGAGTCATTCGTGACGACTGCCTACAAAAATAAATTGGAAGAAATCAAATTAGAAGAGGAAAAAGAACGCAGAGAGAAATACTTAGAAGAAGTCGGTGACGTTACTAAGCAAGCAGATTTAGGTGAGAAAATTTTCAAAACTTTTGGACAAATGCAGTCATACTGTGGTACCCGAGGGGTCAATTGAATGATTCCATGAAGAGTGAAGGAGGTATGGAAAGCAGCGGAATGATGATGATAATGACTTTTAAAGTCATCTGTAGCAAACATCACACTTATACTCTGTGATATATTTATTTGACAATAAAAACGCCCTTTGGATTTACTATTATTTGTGACTTGACGTGATTGTTCATTCTAAATAGTAATATTTCATTGTACATATAAAATAACTTCTTTTCGGTCTGTAACGTTAATGCAAAGCATTTTTATTTCGATGCGGCTTTTTACATAAATCTCAGAACATAAGTGTTAAGTTTGCTGCAAATGGATTTGCATTGTGAAATTACTTGGAGCTAATTTTATCTTAGTAACTTAAAAGTTCTATATGCAAAGAAGGTTTTTCTATTAAAATCATCGAGTACAACTCTATGATTACAGATTGGTTAATATTTTCTAGGTGGATTTTACCGCCATCTCTACGAGCAACAGTTGCAGCCTGAAAAGAGTACAGCTCACCTCAAACATCCTAAGGAAGTAAAGAAAGAACCGGATCCAAGCCCCAAAGAAAAGGCCACTGCAGATCCTGCGAAAAAGTCCAAGAGAACTTACCGCAAACGGGAACAGTCTGGAGAAATTAAAACCTCAAAGAATCCTGACGAAGATGACCGATCGGGAAGCGATGATGAACAGGTTAATAGACAGAATATTAAAGACGCTAAAGAAAATAAAAAACAACGGACTCATTTGGAGTCTAATATTGACGCAGACTCCGATTTTTCAATTGATGACGAATCGAGCTCAAGTGGAGATGAAGATGGTTCGAAAACAGAAGAACCGAAGAGTAAAAAAGTAAAAAAAGATAAGTCAAAAGAATCTGATCCGATTGCAGCCGTCAAAGTTGAAGATTCGGATAAATTCAAAAAGCCAAATGAAATTAAAAGTGTCGATGCTAAAAGTACTCCGGATAAAAAGGCAGACGTTAAAAATGTGGAGAATAAAAAGACTGACGCTGTCGTGGTGAAGGAAGTTAAGCCGAAAGTGGATATCTGGAAGAAGAGAACTGTTGGAGACGTTTTCGATCAGGCTTTGCAGAGATATTATGAGAGGAAGTCAGCTAGAGGTTGCTAACGGTGGATCGACTAGACAAAAACTTTATCGTCGCTAAGCTGTTAAAACATCTTATGTGTCAATATTTAAATTATACAGGAGGTACAAAAAACAGATAAGCACAACAATGAAGGTAGATTAATTTATGTAAATAACATGAATGAACATAACACATTATTGTGAGATTCAATAGTAGATTCTATAAGACATAGTCGAGGGGCGCCGTGTGAAAGAAAATAATACAATAGGGTTGATGTAAATACTTTCGACAATAGCAAACGTACTAATAACCACATTTGTCCTGCCTAAATCATGAACACATTTAAATTGCATCTGCACATTCATGGTTAAATGGTTCCACTATAAATAGTCATCGGCTCGTCATAATGCCGAGGGGTGGAGGTAGGCTGTTAAGATCCGTTTTAAATAGTGCACACATAGTGTTGATTTGTATTTAAAATTCAATTAAACACTGCCTAACCAAACCATAATAGATAAAAAATATTCTTCTATCTATAAAATATCTAAAATTGTGTATGATTCAATGGCAAATTTTTAGATATTTTATAGATAGATGAATATTTTTTGACTATTATCTATTATGGCTTGGTTACGAACCAACCCCATTTGCAATTTGTAGTCTTAGTTCAATGAAAATAAATACGAATGACTGACAAAGTTTAGTGTGCACTATTTATGTCAGATCTTAACACCCTACCTCCACCCTTCTCCACTGGATCGTCATCATTGAGTGATTGCTGCATAAATTGGAGGTTGTGGTCGTAAGGTGCGATTCTAGAGCGTGAACAAATATGTGACAAACTTAAACATGTCTTAAAGAATAATATGTTACTTTCAATATGTACATCCTAGGGGCGGCAGGGTATATGAAAGTATGGTGGAGGCAGACTGGTAATCAATTTGCGGAAAAATTTCCACGTTAACATTATATTATATGGGTACGTTATAATGACCAAAGTAAATCCTCTGTGATGCCCTGGATTTTTTTTATCGTGTCGCTATTTCTCGTAAGTTGTCGGCTATTGATGGCCTGCTTCATTCAGTTGTATGAGAAAGCCGATTCCTTGCCCCTTTTTTTATTTGATACCTCCGTGTACGCATTAATGTTTGTCACTTAAACACAACGCACATTTAATATTGGAATCATTTGAGGACATTCTTTGTTTATCTTGCGTTTAATAACTTACCCATTATTAATTCATAAACAAATACTGCCGTCAAAGTCTTCATCTATAGCGACTGTTTTTGCATTTCTATCTTATTAATCTGTGTTTTGTAGTCAAGACCCTACTGCATAGTCCGCACAAGGGGGGACTGACAGAGCTCTAGCCTGGGGGCCCGGCGTGGTGGGTCAACCAGATAATTGAGATAAACACACAGCTAATCACATGCGGTGCTAATTTACTTCAAATGCTGATGTCGATTATGGTTTTAAAACATGTAGTTAAGCGATGCAGTTTTTGATGTGTATCGATACTCGACAATTCAATAATTCAAGTGGATGTATTAAAAAATACTAAAAATCGCTAGAAAATATACTAAATAGTCTTAATTTTACCTCGAATACCATTTGGAAAACGTTACTGTAGAGCGCCATACTGCCTTTAATCTTAGTGATAGGTAGGGGGGCCTACCAAAGATCCTGGCCTGGGGGCCCGCTTCAGGGTGTGGGGTCCATGCTTTACTTTAATAATCACTGTCCACATTTTAAATCAATTTAATAAAGAAAAACAAATTCAATTGTTGATTTTTTATTTTCTTATCTGTGTATACATGTTTCATAAGTTTATAAAAGTTATTCCTATACTAATCGATGACAATAACATTGGATTACATCCACGATATGATATGTCTATTTTCAAATACAGACAAGTCCACAATTCAATATCTATGGTGAAACTATGTTGCTGTATATCAAGTGGAAACGGTTGGTTTTAACGTAAATTGTTCTTTCAAATTGGAATAATATGCCTGATTTTATTGACCGATAAACCGTTTATTTTTAACAGAAGCACATTTACAGACAAAAATGGAATGGTGACACATTTTTTCCGATGAAACTTACATAACTCAGAAAGAGAATAAATAATATCGACACCTCCTACGTAAAAGACCGTAACTGCGGTTTTGGCTATTTTGACTTGATTGCCTTTTATTAAATAATTTTATAGATAATACAACACAATGATAATTGAAAAATAACATAAATATCAATCAACTAAAAAATTATGATTTCAGCATTAAAAATTAACGCGTGGTTTATTAAAATTTATTAAAATCGTACTACTGAAAAGTACCATTCTGCAGTTCCGGCCTTATACGTAGGAGGTGTCAATATGTATACCTAATCAACCAACACAAAAATTCAATTGCAATTATTTTTATTAATCTAATTAACAAATATAATATAAACCTGCATTGGGTTGCACAGGGTTGGGAACAGGGAACTCAGAAATAATGGGAACTGAAATACCTAACGGGTGTAGAGAAGCAGGCAACCGATCTCGAGCGTTGAAGAATACAGGATAAACTTATCTATACCAGGAATACTGACAACTGCTCTCGGTTTATGCAATGACGCTCATTTAATATTGGTGTATTGAAGGTTGCAACACACGCTATTGCACGTCTGTTGCGTGGGTCATTTTTGTAGGACACTCACACAAAATGTAGTGTATTGAAATATAGCCTATCGGAATTCTATTTATTAATTTGTTCTGTGGTTGGGAATTCCTGATTTATAGCATTAAATATATTAAGCAAAATAAAATTGGACATATCGGCATTTAATTAATCAGTTTTATGAGGACTTATCGGTTTTTTAAAAATAGACACTTAATAGTTATTAAGGTAACACAAAGCATTCATTAAAAATAATTGACAAACATTATTACAAACAACACAACAATGGTTAAATTCGTTACAAAATATTTTTATTTTATATTAATATATAATTAAGTTATCAAAAATATATTACGATAATATCTTTCAGTACAATTCTGTATTAAATACATACGTTATTAATATGTAAATGGTTTGGTTCACTGGTAAAAATGTTTCTACAAACTAAATTCTAATATCAAATTAGTATTCCATGGTAACACACTTTGTCTTCAAATATTCATTGAGGGCATCTTGACCTGTGAATAGAAAAAAAAAATATGTTAATACTAAAACCATTGATTTATACACCATATTATAGCAGTGGCAATAACTCTATACTAGGCTATTATTTAAAAGCCTACCTTCTTCATATTATAAATAATTTTTAATTGCCTCTTGATGTATTTAAATGATAACTTCATTATTTTAATCTTAACAGCCTACCTCCACCCCTCGCCACGGCTGTATGTTTTATAAATTGATTGTTCGCTTGTGTAACCAAACCGACACGAACATGACACAAATATTTAACGAGCACTAATCAAAAAAGTCTGCAAGTAATTTCATGCATTCGAATATATAGACATGTATTGTAATAAACACACACACAATGTCAAAACCAGTGTAATTTACTATCAGATGCTGTAGGTATTTTAGCCTAACGTGGTTAGTGATAATTTTTTTGTAAATATTATCATTAATTTTGGGCGCACTGAACTTGGGGTTAAATAGTCTCGCGGTTAATAAATTCTATAATCTAGAATATTCTAGCTCGAGTTCGAATTGCGGTTGTACGTTATTTTTTTTACTATAAAATATAATAATTTTTGTACAGTAAAATACTAAAGATGAACAAAATTCAAATTCAAGTCCTGTAAATATGGGCGTCCTACGACTTCTTTTCAGTTACCTACCACAGCATACTTACATGCCATATAAGATAAGCTTTTAACTAATTTTACATAGTTTTTGACATATATTAAGACCGTTATTAGATGGCCTATTCAATTGGCCCTATTGATATTACATACATGGTATACAGCCTCTGTTTGTATGGAGTGATTTGCAGTCGATGAAGTTTTATATCACTGAGGTGTCGGTGAGTCAAAACTGAAAGTGGGCTCTGTATGGGGTATCTCCATCAGCCACTTACAGATAAACACGTGGCGTAACTAAGAAGATGTTGAGATAAATATATTTTTGTCCACTTGGTGGATACGGTCCATTCCTACTGCCGTGACTGTATGTATGCCATTGTGTATATGTGATTAGCCACCAACGAGCACACCGGCACAACACATCGTTAGAAATAATTTTATAGTCCTCGGTGTGAGGACAAACTGAAGTAGTGTTCGAGTTTTCACGATATTCGATCAGTAAAAACAACAGATTAATTACCCAAGTCCTTGCCGAATCCGGACTGCTTAAATCCGCCGAAAGGTGCAGCCACGTCAGTCTTGTTGTAAGTGTTTATGAAGACGGTTCCCGCGTCGATCTTCTCTGCAAAGTTCATCGCCTTCGAGAGGTCCCGTGTGAATACACCACTGGCCAGACCAAATTCGGTATTGTTCGCTCTTTTTATGACTCCGTCGAAATCACTGGAAGAAATATTCTCACATTAAAAGTATGTATTGATATACACAGCAAAGGCTCAAAGGTTACTTAATTTTGATCTTGAAAAACATTTTTTTATTCATTCATCATAATAGACTCAATAAATTGTACATAATCTGGAGCACTTCAGAAGAGATACATATCACTACACCTTTTTATACTCCAGCATAGCAGATCACCACGTTTCACACCATGTGACACTTGCAGTGCGTAGATTGCTTTTGTAGCATTTCTGCAAGGTGGGATTGTGTCCAGAAATTTGTACGTATGCAGTTCGCCGTATCACACTTCACCGTGAAATGTTGTATTGGAAATATATGGTTGTATATTATTAAAGACAGTCCAACCTCTTTTGGGTCGTATAAGTACTGAGATAAAATTCATGTCTAAATAATACACGGTTCTTGTAAGTTTACAGGTAGCCGGCTGCAAACAAATTTTTAAAATAGCCAATACACTGGACAAATAGGTTAGGTTAGGTTTTCATTCTTGAATTCAAAAATTTTGCCAAAACGGCGCGGTTCCCGCCACAATATGTACGTAATAAAAACTACCGAAATACAAGGCAAAGACGGTAGAAAATAGGTAGGTATGTAATTAAATTAGAAATACAGAACAACACGTATTTTTTTTATCTCGGTCATCTCTTTCCGGTAAGAAACCTCACTGTGAACTGCGCTACGGTGAAATGTAATATGTACAATTTACATGTAATCAGGTAAGATAGGGTCGACCTTTCTGGTGGCATCAGGAACACATCAGCTGTTTCTTCTCTGTCGCTCCGTGATTACCTCATATTTTTTTCTGGTGTTCCAAAGTATGTATGTTCAATAATGAATGCTACATTCTTAAATCTTGTACACTATTAACGTCAACCCCAACAACAATGAAGTGGAGAAGGTGCGATATTAATCGATTATTTAACAGTTACAGTGACTAGTGAGAAAGAGAAATATCGAGAGAAGTAAAAGAAGAAACTGGATGAAATATTGCAAAAAGATCATAAAATAATCCGGAAAAGGTTTGTAATAACATAAAACATAATATTCATACCTCTCTTCAAATTTGGATATAATCATGATGGGACCAAACGATTCCTCCTTGGCAATATACATGTGGTCTTCGACTCCCGAAAAGATGGTAGGTTCGAAAAAGAAACCCTTCCTCTCAACTCGCTTGCCACCCATTTCCAAAACGGCACCTTCGCTGACTCCGATCGAGCAATACTGAAATGAGATATTGATAATTTTTTTTATATTTCATCGTCATGAATTTTTAATATGAAGTACCGGGTGTTTAATAAAGAGCTTGTACCATACCTATAAGAAACCTTATAAAAACATTGGAAATTATTTAGCAAACGCATGAAACATAGTTAAGTTGGTAAACTTTACAAATATTAACATCACTCAGTTGGCATTCCTATTTTTTAACACACACAATGGCTGCCATTTTTTATGTTCATTGTGATTACCAGGGAACACAGAATTAATGGGAACTGAAATACCTAACGAGTGTGGAGTAACAGGCAACCGATCTCGAGTGGCAAGAAGAATATGGGATAAACTTAAACACGTGTCAAGGATACGTCATTGTAAGCTTGTCCTTTGTCTGACAACTGCTCTCGGTTCATGCAATGACTCTCATTCAATATTGGTGTATTTGAAGGTTGCAACACACTTGCATGTCTATAATATATGTTTCATTTTCGTAGGACACTCACACATTCAAACCCATGTTTCAAAATGTAGTGTATTGGGGTATAGCCTATCTGAATTCTATTTATTAATCTGTTCTGTGGTGATTACTTACTCGACTGGAGTTATGTACGGTTTCACACAAATGACAGATTATTTTTATACACCTCATAGCAGTAGTGTAAAGTTCTCTGCAAATGAACCTGCATTTCTGGAATGTTAGCAGTGGTAAGGAACCTGCGGCTTTGGAAGCCGTGAAGTGTGGCCTTTTGTTTTTATTTATAGATTACTTGGTAGTTTCATAGTATCTAGTTAGATTTACAAAGAATAATATACATTGTAGCCTTATTAGGTTACAGCTAACTTAATGTGACCTTCCAACCTGGACCTGCCTAACCAAACCATAATAGATAAAAAATATTATTCTATTCATAAAAGCTCCAAAATGACGTATGAATTAATGACATAATGGCCAGTGTTTAATTGAATTTTAATAACTTAGTTCAATTAAAACCAATACATTTCACTGACAAACTATTTATGTCGAATCTTAACGCCTACTTCCACTCTTCTCCACTGGCCTATCATAACATGAATACGTGTATTAATTAAGGCGCTAAGTACCAAAAACAAAAAAACTGACATTTTTATAGAAAAGTGTTCTACATACTAACGCCAATAACTTCAACTATGGTCTAAGTGCCTCAAGCAAGTCAAAAAAATACAGCAAAATATTTAAACCTGTCGACGTTGTAAGTCCGTTGGCCTGTTTTATTTATAATGGTGTAAATAGCACTACAGTGGTCAACCTCATTCAATATAAAATGGCTGACGATGGTGTGTTGACATTTGCGAGTTCTTAATACCTAAAATTATAGAAGCTGCCGTGATTGCTTCACACTGTAAAACCACATTTTTCAAAAGGTCTGCTTCATGAAATTTTACTGCAATGACTCGGTATTTTGTAACTACAGGCAATACTACTTTTTGGTACTTAGAGCCTTAATTAATACACGTATTCACATGTTTTAGTGCTTACGATACTATTTTTAAACAAATCCCCCATATTGTTATTTGTATTAACCTGTAATCCAAGATAAACAAACTCATCAACTGCATTAACAAAACAGGCAATATCGAAAATAGTTGAATTTAAGAGGTCAATGTGAGGACGTCGGGTCAACTATCCAGGACTTTTTTTCCAGGACGGATTATTACATACGAGTATTTATGGGCATCCTCCGCATCCACAGCATCTATGAACCGCACGCCATTACCACTGTTAAACTCATATGTGGTGTATGATTTTTTTAGGTTCAAAAGGAAAGAGAGGAAGAAGGTGACAAGTATGCTGACAAGGAGTCATTCGTGACGACTGCCTACAAAAATAAATTGGAAGAAATCAAATTAGAAGAGGAAAAAGAACGCAGAGAGAAATACTTAGAAGAAGTCGGTGACGTTACTAAGCAAGCAGATTTAGGTGAGAAAATTTTCAAAACTTTTGGACAAATGCAGTCATACTGTGGTACCCGAGGGGTCAATTGAATGATTCCATGAAGAGTGAAGGAGGTATGGAAAGCAGCGGAATGATGATGATAATGACTTTTAAAGTCATCTGTAGCAAACATCACACTTATACTCTGTGATATATTTATTTGACAATAAAAACGCCCTTTGGATTTACTATTATTTGTGACTTGACGTGATTGTTCATTCTAAATAGTAATATTTCATTGTACATATAAAATAACTTCTTTTCGGTCTGTAACGTTAATGCAAAGCATTTTTATTTCGATGCGGCTTTTTACATAAATCTCAGAACATAAGTGTTAAGTTTGCTGCAAATGGATTTGCATTGTGAAATTACTTGGAGCTAATTTTATCTTAGTAACTTAAAAGTTCTATATGCAAAGAAGGTTTTTCTATTAAAATCATCGAGTACAACTCTATGATTACAGATTGGTTAATATTTTCTAGGTGGATTTTACCGCCATCTCTACGAGCAACAGTTGCAGCCTGAAAAGAGTACAGCTCACCTCAAACATCCTAAGGAAGTAAAGAAAGAACCGGATCCAAGCCCCAAAGAAAAGGCCACTGCAGATCCTGCGAAAAAGTCCAAGAGAACTTACCGCAAACGGGAACAGTCTGGAGAAATTAAAACCTCAAAGAATCCTGACGAAGATGACCGATCGGGAAGCGATGATGAACAGGTTAATAGACAGAATATTAAAGACGCTAAAGAAAATAAAAAACAACGGACTCATTTGGAGTCTAATATTGACGCAGACTCCGATTTTTCAATTGATGACGAATCGAGCTCAAGTGGAGATGAAGATGGTTCGAAAACAGAAGAACCGAAGAGTAAAAAAGTAAAAAAAGATAAGTCAAAAGAATCTGATCCGATTGCAGCCGTCAAAGTTGAAGATTCGGATAAATTCAAAAAGCCAAATGAAATTAAAAGTGTCGATGCTAAAAGTACTCCGGATAAAAAGGCAGACGTTAAAAATGTGGAGAATAAAAAGACTGACGCTGTCGTGGTGAAGGAAGTTAAGCCGAAAGTGGATATCTGGAAGAAGAGAACTGTTGGAGACGTTTTCGATCAGGCTTTGCAGAGATATTATGAGAGGAAGTCAGCTAGAGGTTGCTAACGGTGGATCGACTAGACAAAAACTTTATCGTCGCTAAGCTGTTAAAACATCTTATGTGTCAATATTTAAATTATACAGGAGGTACAAAAAACAGATAAGCACAACAATGAAGGTAGATTAATTTATGTAAATAACATGAATGAACATAACACATTATTGTGAGATTCAATAGTAGATTCTATAAGACATAGTCGAGGGGCGCCGTGTGAAAGAAAATAATACAATAGGGTTGATGTAAATACTTTCGACAATAGCAAACGTACTAATAACCACATTTGTCCTGCCTAAATCATGAACACATTTAAATTGCATCTGCACATTCATGGTTAAATGGTTCCACTATAAATAGTCATCGGCTCGTCATAATGCCGAGGGGTGGAGGTAGGCTGTTAAGATCCGTTTTAAATAGTGCACACATAGTGTTGATTTGTATTTAAAATTCAATTAAACACTGCCTAACCAAACCATAATAGATAAAAAATATTCTTCTATCTATAAAATATCTAAAATTGTGTATGATTCAATGGCAAATTTTTAGATATTTTATAGATAGATGAATATTTTTTGACTATTATCTATTATGGCTTGGTTACGAACCAACCCCATTTGCAATTTGTAGTCTTAGTTCAATGAAAATAAATACGAATGACTGACAAAGTTTAGTGTGCACTATTTATGTCAGATCTTAACACCCTACCTCCACCCTTCTCCACTGGATCGTCATCATTGAGTGATTGCTGCATAAATTGGAGGTTGTGGTCGTAAGGTGCGATTCTAGAGCGTGAACAAATATGTGACAAACTTAAACATGTCTTAAAGAATAATATGTTACTTTCAATATGTACATCCTAGGGGCGGCAGGGTATATGAAAGTATGGTGGAGGCAGACTGGTAATCAATTTGCGGAAAAATTTCCACGTTAACATTATATTATATGGGTACGTTATAATGACCAAAGTAAATCCTCTGTGATGCCCTGGATTTTTTTTATCGTGTCGCTATTTCTCGTAAGTTGTCGGCTATTGATGGCCTGCTTCATTCAGTTGTATGAGAAAGCCGATTCCTTGCCCCTTTTTTTATTTGATACCTCCGTGTACGCATTAATGTTTGTCACTTAAACACAACGCACATTTAATATTGGAATCATTTGAGGACATTCTTTGTTTATCTTGCGTTTAATAACTTACCCATTATTAATTCATAAACAAATACTGCCGTCAAAGTCTTCATCTATAGCGACTGTTTTTGCATTTCTATCTTATTAATCTGTGTTTTGTAGTCAAGACCCTACTGCATAGTCCGCACAAGGGGGGACTGACAGAGCTCTAGCCTGGGGGCCCGGCGTGGTGGGTCAACCAGATAATTGAGATAAACACACAGCTAATCACATGCGGTGCTAATTTACTTCAAATGCTGATGTCGATTATGGTTTTAAAACATGTAGTTAAGCGATGCAGTTTTTGATGTGTATCGATACTCGACAATTCAATAATTCAAGTGGATGTATTAAAAAATACTAAAAATCGCTAGAAAATATACTAAATAGTCTTAATTTTACCTCGAATACCATTTGGAAAACGTTACTGTAGAGCGCCATACTGCCTTTAATCTTAGTGATAGGTAGGGGGGCCTACCAAAGATCCTGGCCTGGGGGCCCGCTTCAGGGTGTGGGGTCCATGCTTTACTTTAATAATCACTGTCCACATTTTAAATCAATTTAATAAAGAAAAACAAATTCAATTGTTGATTTTTTATTTTCTTATCTGTGTATACATGTTTCATAAGTTTATAAAAGTTATTCCTATACTAATCGATGACAATAACATTGGATTACATCCACGATATGATATGTCTATTTTCAAATACAGACAAGTCCACAATTCAATATCTATGGTGAAACTATGTTGCTGTATATCAAGTGGAAACGGTTGGTTTTAACGTAAATTGTTCTTTCAAATTGGAATAATATGCCTGATTTTATTGACCGATAAACCGTTTATTTTTAACAGAAGCACATTTACAGACAAAAATGGAATGGTGACACATTTTTTCCGATGAAACTTACATAACTCAGAAAGAGAATAAATAATATCGACACCTCCTACGTAAAAGACCGTAACTGCGGTTTTGGCTATTTTGACTTGATTGCCTTTTATTAAATAATTTTATAGATAATACAACACAATGATAATTGAAAAATAACATAAATATCAATCAACTAAAAAATTATGATTTCAGCATTAAAAATTAACGCGTGGTTTATTAAAATTTATTAAAATCGTACTACTGAAAAGTACCATTCTGCAGTTCCGGCCTTATACGTAGGAGGTGTCAATATGTATACCTAATCAACCAACACAAAAATTCAATTGCAATTATTTTTATTAATCTAATTAACAAATATAATATAAACCTGCATTGGGTTGCACAGGGTTGGGAACAGGGAACTCAGAAATAATGGGAACTGAAATACCTAACGGGTGTAGAGAAGCAGGCAACCGATCTCGAGCGTTGAAGAATACAGGATAAACTTATCTATACCAGGAATACTGACAACTGCTCTCGGTTTATGCAATGACGCTCATTTAATATTGGTGTATTGAAGGTTGCAACACACGCTATTGCACGTCTGTTGCGTGGGTCATTTTTGTAGGACACTCACACAAAATGTAGTGTATTGAAATATAGCCTATCGGAATTCTATTTATTAATTTGTTCTGTGGTTGGGAATTCCTGATTTATAGCATTAAATATATTAAGCAAAATAAAATTGGACATATCGGCATTTAATTAATCAGTTTTATGAGGACTTATCGGTTTTTTAAAAATAGACACTTAATAGTTATTAAGGTAACACAAAGCATTCATTAAAAATAATTGACAAACATTATTACAAACAACACAACAATGGTTAAATTCGTTACAAAATATTTTTATTTTATATTAATATATAATTAAGTTATCAAAAATATATTACGATAATATCTTTCAGTACAATTCTGTATTAAATACATACGTTATTAATATGTAAATGGTTTGGTTCACTGGTAAAAATGTTTCTACAAACTAAATTCTAATATCAAATTAGTATTCCATGGTAACACACTTTGTCTTCAAATATTCATTGAGGGCATCTTGACCTGTGAATAGAAAAAAAAAATATGTTAATACTAAAACCATTGATTTATACACCATATTATAGCAGTGGCAATAACTCTATACTAGGCTATTATTTAAAAGCCTACCTTCTTCATATTATAAATAATTTTTAATTGCCTCTTGATGTATTTAAATGATAACTTCATTATTTTAATCTTAACAGCCTACCTCCACCCCTCGCCACGGCTGTATGTTTTATAAATTGATTGTTCGCTTGTGTAACCAAACCGACACGAACATGACACAAATATTTAACGAGCACTAATCAAAAAAGTCTGCAAGTAATTTCATGCATTCGAATATATAGACATGTATTGTAATAAACACACACACAATGTCAAAACCAGTGTAATTTACTATCAGATGCTGTAGGTATTTTAGCCTAACGTGGTTAGTGATAATTTTTTTGTAAATATTATCATTAATTTTGGGCGCACTGAACTTGGGGTTAAATAGTCTCGCGGTTAATAAATTCTATAATCTAGAATATTCTAGCTCGAGTTCGAATTGCGGTTGTACGTTATTTTTTTTACTATAAAATATAATAATTTTTGTACAGTAAAATACTAAAGATGAACAAAATTCAAATTCAAGTCCTGTAAATATGGGCGTCCTACGACTTCTTTTCAGTTACCTACCACAGCATACTTACATGCCATATAAGATAAGCTTTTAACTAATTTTACATAGTTTTTGACATATATTAAGACCGTTATTAGATGGCCTATTCAATTGGCCCTATTGATATTACATACATGGTATACAGCCTCTGTTTGTATGGAGTGATTTGCAGTCGATGAAGTTTTATATCACTGAGGTGTCGGTGAGTCAAAACTGAAAGTGGGCTCTGTATGGGGTATCTCCATCAGCCACTTACAGATAAACACGTGGCGTAACTAAGAAGATGTTGAGATAAATATATTTTTGTCCACTTGGTGGATACGGTCCATTCCTACTGCCGTGACTGTATGTATGCCATTGTGTATATGTGATTAGCCACCAACGAGCACACCGGCACAACACATCGTTAGAAATAATTTTATAGTCCTCGGTGTGAGGACAAACTGAAGTAGTGTTCGAGTTTTCACGATATTCGATCAGTAAAAACAACAGATTAATTACCCAAGTCCTTGCCGAATCCGGACTGCTTAAATCCGCCGAAAGGTGCAGCCACGTCAGTCTTGTTGTAAGTGTTTATGAAGACGGTTCCCGCGTCGATCTTCTCTGCAAAGTTCATCGCCTTCGAGAGGTCCCGTGTGAATACACCACTGGCCAGACCAAATTCGGTATTGTTCGCTCTTTTTATGACTCCGTCGAAATCACTGGAAGAAATATTCTCACATTAAAAGTATGTATTGATATACACAGCAAAGGCTCAAAGGTTACTTAATTTTGATCTTGAAAAACATTTTTTTATTCATTCATCATAATAGACTCAATAAATTGTACATAATCTGGAGCACTTCAGAAGAGATACATATCACTACACCTTTTTATACTCCAGCATAGCAGATCACCACGTTTCACACCATGTGACACTTGCAGTGCGTAGATTGCTTTTGTAGCATTTCTGCAAGGTGGGATTGTGTCCAGAAATTTGTACGTATGCAGTTCGCCGTATCACACTTCACCGTGAAATGTTGTATTGGAAATATATGGTTGTATATTATTAAAGACAGTCCAACCTCTTTTGGGTCGTATAAGTACTGAGATAAAATTCATGTCTAAATAATACACGGTTCTTGTAAGTTTACAGGTAGCCGGCTGCAAACAAATTTTTAAAATAGCCAATACACTGGACAAATAGGTTAGGTTAGGTTTTCATTCTTGAATTCAAAAATTTTGCCAAAACGGCGCGGTTCCCGCCACAATATGTACGTAATAAAAACTACCGAAATACAAGGCAAAGACGGTAGAAAATAGGTAGGTATGTAATTAAATTAGAAATACAGAACAACACGTATTTTTTTTATCTCGGTCATCTCTTTCCGGTAAGAAACCTCACTGTGAACTGCGCTACGGTGAAATGTAATATGTACAATTTACATGTAATCAGGTAAGATAGGGTCGACCTTTCTGGTGGCATCAGGAACACATCAGCTGTTTCTTCTCTGTCGCTCCGTGATTACCTCATATTTTTTTCTGGTGTTCCAAAGTATGTATGTTCAATAATGAATGCTACATTCTTAAATCTTGTACACTATTAACGTCAACCCCAACAACAATGAAGTGGAGAAGGTGCGATATTAATCGATTATTTAACAGTTACAGTGACTAGTGAGAAAGAGAAATATCGAGAGAAGTAAAAGAAGAAACTGGATGAAATATTGCAAAAAGATCATAAAATAATCCGGAAAAGGTTTGTAATAACATAAAACATAATATTCATACCTCTCTTCAAATTTGGATATAATCATGATGGGACCAAACGATTCCTCCTTGGCAATATACATGTGGTCTTCGACTCCCGAAAAGATGGTAGGTTCGAAAAAGAAACCCTTCCTCTCAACTCGCTTGCCACCCATTTCCAAAACGGCACCTTCGCTGACTCCGATCGAGCAATACTGAAATGAGATATTGATAATTTTTTTTATATTTCATCGTCATGAATTTTTAATATGAAGTACCGGGTGTTTAATAAAGAGCTTGTACCATACCTATAAGAAACCTTATAAAAACATTGGAAATTATTTAGCAAACGCATGAAACATAGTTAAGTTGGTAAACTTTACAAATATTAACATCACTCAGTTGGCATTCCTATTTTTTAACACACACAATGGCTGCCATTTTTTATGTTCATTGTGATTACCAGGGAACACAGAATTAATGGGAACTGAAATACCTAACGAGTGTGGAGTAACAGGCAACCGATCTCGAGTGGCAAGAAGAATATGGGATAAACTTAAACACGTGTCAAGGATACGTCATTGTAAGCTTGTCCTTTGTCTGACAACTGCTCTCGGTTCATGCAATGACTCTCATTCAATATTGGTGTATTTGAAGGTTGCAACACACTTGCATGTCTATAATATATGTTTCATTTTCGTAGGACACTCACACATTCAAACCCATGTTTCAAAATGTAGTGTATTGGGGTATAGCCTATCTGAATTCTATTTATTAATCTGTTCTGTGGTGATTACTTACTCGACTGGAGTTATGTACGGTTTCACACAAATGACAGATTATTTTTATACACCTCATAGCAGTAGTGTAAAGTTCTCTGCAAATGAACCTGCATTTCTGGAATGTTAGCAGTGGTAAGGAACCTGCGGCTTTGGAAGCCGTGAAGTGTGGCCTTTTGTTTTTATTTATAGATTACTTGGTAGTTTCATAGTATCTAGTTAGATTTACAAAGAATAATATACATTGTAGCCTTATTAGGTTACAGCTAACTTAATGTGACCTTCCAACATCAAAAAGTTCCCCTTTCCTGGTTTAGACCAATACACTGCTGAATGAAGGCATCTCCAAGCTGATTCCATTCTGCTCAATCCTGAGCGTTACATTGCCACATACTTGCACAGAACTATTTTGTCGATCTAGCAATATACCTTTAGGATGTTTTCTACCACTGAATGACTTGTCTTCTACCACTGATTTGTCTAGTGATTGTCTCTTTTGCGAGCCATGCGTTCTGCCCAAAATGCATCCTTCCATACCATGGTGTGTTCTCATATAAATACTAATAAATTCCACTCACTTCCAACAATTTCAGCATATGTGCTTTGTGATTTTGTGGTCCGTGCGCTGTGCTTCTGTTTAAAGGATCCCCGATTACGATCTTGGCAGTCTCTTCTTTCACGCGTCGGATGAACTCATCGTGGATTGACGAAGACACAAACAGTCTGCCGGCAGCGATGCAGTTCTCGCCTTTGTTGAAGAACACGGATGCCATGCCCTAGAAACAATACCACAGAAAGAATCCCTCAATCATCAGTCTTTAAGCCCAATTTTACAACGTTTTTCTTAGCTCGTATTCTTATTTGTCCGGTACAAATCTTGCAATCGATTTTTAACTAACTTCCCAACTAGCTAGACATTTGAAACTTTTAGAATATATCAGAACACGATGCCAATGCATTTTTTTAATATTTTTAGCCATCTTTAAGTAGAATTGAATTCATTTTCAGTTAATTCTGTTTTGTATGAAAAGTTATTTCGACACCATTATCGGTTGATAGGGGTCTGGGGTCCTAGCAACTAAATTATTAATATATACGTGCGTTACTATGGAAATCAATATGACATATCAAGTACAAATTTTTTTGATCATTTAAGTATAGATCTACCATCATAAATTGGCATTTCAGCGAGGGCGCAAGTATGACATTGAGAATATTACCATAACTAACAAAAAAATGGTAATTTATAATTTTTTATTGGTAGTAGATTATTGTACAAATATTATGCAATCCATAATTCGAGAAACATGTTGTAAAATTAAATGGCATTTGTAACAAATTTATCCTCGATAGACAATTTTAGTTTCAAATTCGACCGGCTGCCAACTTACGATGGTAGATCTTTAGTCAAGTCAAGTTTATATGGTTCAACAGAAGTTAAACGTTGTATATAAAAAGTTCTTTTTATCTTGTAATTATTATCTAATATGAGCAAATGTTTGTAAGACTGTCCACCCGCGGCAAAGGGTGGAGGTAGGCTGTTAAGATCCACCATAAATATTACACATTAAACTTTGTCAGTCATACGTATCTGTTTTCATTTAAGTAAGACTACAATTTATAGATGGTGTTTATTAGTTTTTAAAATTCAATTGAACACTGTGAAAACCATGCCATAATAGACAATAGTCAAAAAATACTCGTCTATCTATAAAATATCTATAACTATGCAATTAAATCATTCATAACTTATAATAACATAAGAAAGAATAATATTTTTTTATTAATTATGTAGTTTAGTTTAGGCACGGTTTAATGAATTTAAAAAAATAAACCAACAATATAAATAAATGTTGTTTTTAAACGATCGACACATTAACAGTTTTGCTCAGTATACCCGAGAAGTAGCTAGTTGTAAAAATGAATAAATTTATGGAGAAAATCATGGATAAAATGTCAACGAATGTTTCCTCAGTACATTTGAGATCTCGCTATTTCCGTGATCGTAATAGCCAAGTTTGACTGTATTTCAACAGAATGATATTTTTTTTATATCAGGATAACACATCTGCTACATAAAAAGTGCTCTCAAATTACTACGATTTGCAGCTTACTTTTAGTGTAATGAGAGTATTGATATTATTAAACTCACAATTCTGACGGCCTTCTCCAAATCGCAGTCCTCGAATATGACCAATGGTGATTTGCCGCCAAGTTCCAGAGACACTTTCTTCATATTGGATAATGCGCAAGACTTCATAATGACTTGACCTGTGAAGAAGAGGACACGATCAATTTGAATAATTGTGCATGTTACATCGCTTATCATCAGGATCTTGACAATCTAGGATGGATCTTGACTTTCTCTGTCTGTTGCTCTCCAATTCAGTACCCAAACCATAAGGCAATCATTGATACTTCTATCTAAATGACGAATTTTTGACCTGCCTCTTCTGCACCCTGCTAGATAGCTAGAGTTCATTGTTGCATTCATTACGATGCTGCCCTCGTAGTCCAATGTGGTACATAGCTTCTCATACGATATAGACTGTGTGTTTTATTCCTGGTTAGGTCACAATACAGTTACATATTGACTGTGGAAAGGAAAAGGGGTGTAATCCACACTAATCAAATTTTACAGGAGGCACAAAAACGTGTTTGATACGGTTTTCGGTCAAAGTTAAAATACGAAATAGACACAACATTAAAGTGGATGATAATTAACAAGGCCTGAACAAAAACGATGCATGAGTGCGAGTGAGAAAGTATTCGGCACCCTTATAATCTCTGCGACACGCGCTAGAGTAAGATAAAAGGTCTACATATGTGTGAGTTAGTTTCCAAAATTATCGCCGGCAAATCGTGGTGAATCGCTTCACGTAGCGTCAATAACCTGCGAGCTCGTGTTGCTAAAATTGCTATTTTTTGTTAAACATAAAGTCAGTGGTAAATATTTTTAGTTAATTAAGTAGGAAAGATGGTACTGTGTGTTGTATTAAAATATGGTAGCCGTACTGATAAGCAAGAAGATGGTATTACGTTTCATAGGTAAGTTGATACATGTTCGTGATAATTTATTTGTATATTATTAAATATTTTAATATCAGTGACCTAGTGTTTCTTTAAAATAACTTAAATTATGAATATCTTTACCTAATGGTTGCATTTTGACCGCTTAAAAATACTATATAACGTAAAAAAATAGAAAATTATATTTTAATTCTGAGCGTCTAGTGCGAGCACTTTGGGCGAGCACTAGCGAAATGGTCTATGGTCTCGAACATTTGTAGACGAATGCGTTCACTCGCCCACAAACCAACGGACGGCACGCAGCTTCATTTAGCAATGCAACGGATGGCGTCTAGATGTATCTATAGTCTATGATAATTAATTATTTGGTTTTTATATCCCTAATCTGGTATTAATTATTGAATTAATTAAAAAAAAACCTACAAAAATGATGATTGAGTCGTTTTTCCCACCTCACTTCCTTCTTTTTTTAAAAATTGCTAAATTTAGATAATAAATCAGCATTTGCAGCTAACATCCTTTAGACACTACGTTTATTTAGTCGTGTACAACGTTATTATGCAATAAAACCTATTTTGAAAAAACTGAGGGTTACACCCTTTTTACTTTCTACAGTCAATATGTGATTTTATCAAAGTCTTTGAGTTTCTACGATAACTACAGTAATATCATTAATCCTCATGGCCTGTCGTAATAAAAAAAAATGTATATATGTTGACTGCATTTACAAAACAATTTCGAGTTACTTACCGATTTCAGTGCTGCCAGTAAATCCGAGTTTTCTAACCAAAGGATGATCAGCCATTGCCTGACCACACACCGACCCACTTCCCGGAAGGATGTTTATAACTCCTGGAGGGAAACCAGCCTTCACTGTCAGTTCAGCAAACTTCAGAGCTGTTAAAGGGGATACCTAGACAAAAATTAATCATATAATTATTAGCGGTAGCGTTAGGTCACAAATCAATATCAGTTTGAAAAAATAACCTATTTTATGTGCGGCAGTACATTAAGTTGAATGCTAACAAAATCACATCGACAAATTCAACGTTTTGTAGTCGAGACGAGTTCTGGCTAAAATGTCTATTTGCACACACCAGCATAATTCAAAAAATATAATAATTAAAAACTATTCTCTCACCTGTGCTGGTTTCATGACTACTGTATTACCAGCCGCTAAACAGGCCGCCATCTTCCACGACAGCATCATGAGTGGATAATTCCATGGAGTAATAAGCGCGCACACTCCGATTGGCTCTTTTTTCGTGAATGACAGATTCCTGTTTGGTCTGGCGTTGCTTATCGGGATGGTAGTACCGTGGATTTTGTCAGCCCAGCCGGCGAAGTAGCGCCACGTGTCGATAGACATGCCCACGTGGGTTTTGAGTGCTAGCGTGTATACCGCACCGGAGTCTATTGCTTCAATCGTGGCAAGTTCTTCTTTGTGTTGCTCCATCAGGTCAGCGAGCCTGGAATATTGTTATTAACACACAATACATGAACATGCTTTTTAATAGTATTTTATCTATTATCTATTCAATTTAATCTGATGGAACTATTTTGTTCTCTTGCATCTTTTAAAATCAGTTGATCTGAAATCGAAGTTAATTTTACTATTTTTTTAATTCATTTTGACATGGCACTTCGAATTTACTAAAAATTGGAGATCAGCGGACGACATGTCATGTAAAGCCTCACAACTAGTTTTTGTCATAATGGGGAAGACAACCCTCGATAATATTACAGTGTTGCTAGCACTATACAATTTTACTTATTTTGGTTACATGTTTATAGTTTGACTTCTGGAATGTAAGTAACAAAATATATGTTACAAATAAAGTTGGTAGTGGTTTAGTAGATCCCTTTATTATATGCATGGCGACACCATATTCAATTACAAAACATAAAATCCATCATTGGCTTTAAAACTGTGTTAAAATCTGGCTTCCACAATATTATCCATGCATGTCAGACTAAAAATAATCTCACGGTTACGGTTAAATGAATACCTGAACAGCAGTTGCCCCCGTTCTCTGGCGCTGATCTTTGACCACTCGCCTTCCTCAAAAGCCTTCTTTGCCGCCTTGACAGCCTTATCGACGTCATTCACTGAAGCGCTCTGGACCTTGCAGATCTCCGACTCATCACTTGGATCAACAATAGTCAGAGTTTTGCCACTGTCGGAGTCCACAAAAACACCGTCGATCAACAACTGTTTTGGGAATTTGATGTTCATCTTATTGGCAAACATTTCGCATGCGTCATAATTTACTATCTTCTCCCCAGAATCGCCGCAGCGTAATTTTAGGACGGCGCAGTTAGCGAATTCGATAAACGATGTATTCATAAATACATCTTCATTTTGAAGCTCGAGGCTTATCAGATCTTTTATCTCTTCGATGAGGCGCACGACGTCCATGGAGCCAGCTCCGCAGGCGAAGAAATCTGTCCCCTCTTCGATTTCTATCCGTAAGATGGCGTTCCAGATGTTTCGGATGTTCTCCATCAGGTGTAACTCTTGGGGTGTCAGTTCTAAGTTTGCGGTGCTGGTTTGTCCTTTGAAATAGTTGGACGCTGGCAGCATTCGGCCGTCAATTTTGAGCCTTTGAATATTAACCTGTGAAAATAAAATACGTTGGAACCTAATATGTTGAAGAAAATCATTTAATATATAGACGTAACTTAAATATGTACATATATGAAAGTAATTTCGAATTTAAAACTTATTTGTACACTGTATCGTCAAATACAGCAAGGATTTCGATTACATGTAAATTGTACGTATGCAGTTTGCCGTATTACAGTTCACCGTAAGCTGTTGTACCGGAAACAGATGGCCGTATAACATTGAGATCAAAAAAATTGTGAAGCATTTCACGAGCACCTAACCTAACCTACTTTTGAATCTTTCAGAATTCAATATAAATACATATGATATGATTGTATTTCTAATTCACTTACTTATCAAAGATGTTGAAAACCTTCTTCTATAGAGACGGAGCTTTAATTTATTTCTGCAGAAAATAGCACAATATGAAGAGAGGGTAAAAACACTCACCGAAACTCCATCATTGGCTGTAACCAATAATCCACCATCATGTACTATAGCCGGTTTCTTCAGGCCAACAAATTGCAAGCTGTCTCCGTCAGGTAGTGATTCCTCGGTCCACAGAGACGAGCCGAACAGACGCACCTCAATCAGCTTGGCTTCTTCAGATTCAGATGTGCTGCTATCTGAGGATATGACTTCTGGGCGGATTTGGGTGCAGGCTCCAGGTGCTGAGTCCATACCACGGATGAAGTTGTGAATGTCTCGTCCGCATTTTGACCAATCAATCTGAAATGGATTAAATACTACATTACTATAGGAAGTCAACATATAACACAGAAAAAAAAAATTTTTTTACTCTGATATCAATTATCTTGGAAAGTAAATGAACAGCACGTATGTTTTTCTGCATTTCCATTGACACTAGGAATTGATTTGTGATGGATTCAAATTGATAAAGTCACTGAAGGAAGGTTTTTTTTTTGGAGGAATATTTTCTCATGTTTGTACCACGTGATATGATGCAGTCTTCATAATGCATCTTTGTGTCCAGGACAATGTTATCAGCAGTGGCGAAGGATGGAGGTAGGTTGTTAAGATTCGACGATAAATAGTGCACACTAAACTTTGTCAGTCAAACTTACTTATTTTCATTAAACTACAAATACAATTTACAGATGGTGCTGGTTAGTTTTTTAAATTCAATTAAACCCTGCCTAACCTAAACCATAATAGTTTAGCAGTGGCGAAGGGTGGAGGTAGGCTGTTAAGATCTGCCATAAACAGTGCACATTAAACTTTTTCAGACATACATATTTGTTTTCATTGAAATAAGACTACAATTTAAAGATAGTGTTGGTTAATTTTTTAAAATTCAATTAAACCCTGAGAAACCAAGCCATAATAGATAATAGTCAAAAAATACATGTCTATCTATAAAATATCTAAAATTACGCAATTAAATCATACATAACTTTGAATATTTTATAAATAGAATAATATTTTTTATTTATTATAGTTTGGTTTAGGCAGGGCTTAATGAATTAAAAAAATTAACCAAAAATATGTGTAATATATATTTTTAATCCAACAAAAACAAATAACTACGAATGAAAAAGTGTGTACAATTTTGTCGTATTGCCCAAATTAGACCAAAACTATTATGGTTTCGTTTAGGCATGGTTTAATTGATTTTTAAAAACCAACTAACACCATCTGTAAATTGTAGTCTTAGTTCAATAAAAACAAATACATATGACTAAAAAAGTTTAGTATGCACTATTTATAGCGAATCTTAACAGCCTACCTCCACCCTTCGCCACTGTAGTTTAGGTATGCTATGGGCCGTCCGACAAAAATAGTGCACACTTTTTCAGTCATACTTATTTGTTTTCGTACCTTCGTGAATACCTGATAGTGTTGGTTAGTTTTTTTTAAAATCCATTACACCCTAAACCAAACCATAATAGATAAAAAATATTCTTCTATCTATAAATATCTAAAATTATGCTATTAAACCATACATAATTTTTGATATTTTTTAGATAAACAAATATTTTTTGATTATTATCTACTGTGGCTAGGATTAGGCAGTGTTCAATTAAATTTTAAAAACTAACAGACACTATCTACACATTATAGTCTGTGTTCATTGAAGTTTATGACATTGATTTAGTACATATGCACTATTTATGTCGGATCTTAACACCCTCCCTCCACTCTTCGGTACTGATCGACAGCTAGCGGCATGAAGAGAGTAATGGAGACTGGTCCTGAAGGCTTCCACATGGGACAGTAAAGTTGTGATCAAATTGAGATGTATGTCACGTCACTGTCACGCTGTTTTGCGACAAATTTGGTCTATGATTTCATCATTTTTTCTAAATTCAATTATAGAGAGTGCCAAATCTAATGTATTAGTATTTTGAATTATTATTAATTATTCATGCTAATTTCAATTAATCTTAGTTTCTACATTTGCGTACGTTAAAATTACTTGCCATATTATATCCATAGATAATATTTTGAACAGAACCCAACCTGCAGATCACAGATAATAGACAATATTCTTATAGAAAATACATAGTGCCAACCACTAAAAACAAAAAATGCGATTTTGACATGATTCGAAAATGTGTAGACATGTGAAATATAACAAAAACGTCATGCAGATGTCGATGCAGTGCGGTTCAACGTGAGGTGACCTCATTGTCGTCTTGGTGATTTCGGCAGATTCTCCCAACTGACAATGTTCGTTTAATGGTTCAAAATGTACTACGGGATGGGAGCATCAGTCTGATAAAATTTTAAACAAAGAAAAACAACATTACACACTGTTTTCACGTAGCGCTAGCTTACTGTGACTTCACCTGATAGTCCGCGACATGCACCATAATATATTTCGCACTTAATAATAGACAATGATTTAGTAAAATATTACCATGTGCGTTTCCGGTTTGAATAAGGCTGGATCGTAAGTGGCACCAACTTCTGACTGTGGAATCTTGGGAGCTGTTCCATTGGCCACCATGTTTACTGACTGCGAAAGTGCTTTAATACCTGAAAATAATAACAAAAAAAAGGAATTAAAGGGAGAATCTACCAACACAATGAAATAACATGGAGAATAATAAGTTAAACTTTTATTCTAATAGAATAACTCATTGGTTTATAAAGGGATAGCGGGGGATACATTTTGGAAACTGTGTCCATGAACACTATACATAAAATAAAAGTATGGTAGACCCACGATATAACGGACGAATGCGAGTGAGGGGGTGTCCGTTTATCCCGAAAGTCCGTTATATAAAAACACAAATGAAATTCTGTTTATTCGTCTTAGGATGATAAATCCAGACACACCCATTGTCGAGTAGCGTTAATGTTAGATGTCGACGCTTTTGCTTTTGGTAATCCTGCTTTGAAAAAAGAATTAAGTTTTGTATGCACTTTTGAAGTCTACTGCTTTTTACAACGTTTTTCTTAGCTCCTATTCTTATTTGTCCGGTGGTTCTTTGTCCGGTACAATTCTTGCAATCGATTTTTAACTAACTTCCTGACTAGCTAGACATTTGAAACTTTTAGAATAGATCAGAACACGATACCAATACATTTTTTTAATACTTTTAGCCATCTTTAAGTAGAATTGAATTCATTTTCAGTTAATTCTGTTTTGTATGGAAAGTTATTTCAGAAAAATCCGTAAAAAGTAAAAGACTATTATTGGTTGCTAAGGGGGTGGTCCTAGCAACTAAATTATTAATATATACGTGCGTTACTATGGAAATCAAAATGAAATGTCAAAATGACATTTCAGTTCATTTGTTTGTTTGTTTGTTTTTTATTTACTTCATTATCAATAATTCAACAGAAAATTTAAAAACCTTGTATAAAAAAAGTTGTTTTTATTTTGTAATTATTTTTTCATCATAATAGTAAAGTTTAATTTCGTTATCTGACAGATAGTCAATAAATATTATTTGATCGTCGAGATGCGATCTTGTCACTGATAACTTTGTTTTTGGGCGTGTTGTTTTTTCTTCTTCGCTATCCTCATTTTCCAAGATCATTACTTCATCTGCTCTTTTACATTCAGTCATGATGTGATACCCAGGTTCACCTTCGTCTACTTCTAACCATTGTAAACTTATTGAATGGAGTAATAAACGCATCTATTCACTTCGAGTAAACAAATTAAACTGCTGTGCAGCTGTGTGAATTAGCAGCCAGCGTTACAAATATCAATACTACGTTCAGTCTACAAGCATGACGGCATTGTGACTCGAATTCGAGTGCGAGAGGTATGAAGTGATTATCAGGTGCAGAGCATTGTTAACAAGCGGTGACTCTCGGATTTATACATACCACCCGCCCTTCATTTGTGATGTAAATATTAGACATTTATATCTATATAATATTTATTCTTTAAATCAATTTTTATATACATTCACGTCAAACTATATGACGCATATTAACACAACTGTATAAACATACAATAAATACGCACATACAAACATTTTGTTGAATATTTATTATATTTATTATTGCTAAGTGAAATTCTATAGAATTTGAATCTAGAATTGTACATGATATATCATGACACTTGATTAATTATTTCAAACATTTCTATTATATTGTAATAATAATTAAATTTTAAATCAATATTGTTATCTAAGGCCAGCAATATATCATGAAATGTGTTTTTGTCATATTTTATTGTGCGTATAGTCAGCCATTTTGCTAGTGACCCACAATTAAAAGTCAATAAACAACGTATACATATTAGCGGGTCTATTCTTTAGCATGTTTCCATTATTTTCATTGGTCCAAATTAACACGGAAGACATTTCATACACAAAGCAGTTATCGGCGGCTATCTCCAATTCATAATAAGGCGAAAACTTAGGTTGGTAGACATGTCAAATTCAGGTATATTCGTGCTGCCAGTTACGGCGGAACCCTAGCGGATAAAGCCGAATATAAGAATTTTGGGTACTGTTCGGTTATACCGGAGGCAGCGGAAAACGCATTTTGAAAATAGTCGATAAACTGGATTATTTGTTAGTTTGGATTAGTTTAGGTTCGGTTAGGTTGGGTTAGGTTAGGTTAGGTTAGGTTAGGTTTGGTTAGGTTAACCTAACAAATAATCCAGTTTATCGGCTATTTTCAAAATGCGTTTTCCGCTGCCTCCGGTATAACCGAACAGTACCGAATTTTGAATTGACATGTCAGACATATCAATATAACCTACAATTATTAGTCATGCCATTGCGATTGCAGCACAAAATGTAATTGCATTAAAACAAATATTATGTTACTACTAACTGCTACTAGCCACTCGATATTTGACAGGTCGGGGGGAACTATAAATTAAGACGGCGGCCATGACATAATCATATTTCAAAACAGTCGGATCATGCATCTCAAACTCAATATGTAAAATTGACATACTCTGTCTTGTTCTAAAGTTAACATGGCCAAGAGAGGGGCTGTAAAAAGCTAGCACTTTTTGACAGTTTAAATGGTTAACTTATTTACATAATTAACCGCCAGAATATGTAAAGTGATAAATGTGATATATTTAACACAATTAGCTCTTTTTGGATGTTAAATGATATGTTATAATAAGCCTGCTGATATACATAAAGATATTGGAAACCTTTTTCTATAGAGATGGAGCCTAAATGTATGAAATTGAAGCAAAACCGGTCCAGTGCATATTTTTAAATACGTGATACTTGATTCTAATTGGATACATTTGGAATCAAGTAAGAGCTACGTCGACGAACTCGAACTGCATTGTCATGTCTCTTAGTCCACTGTATTACCAATTATTACTTGTATACGGAATTACCCCAAGTGATATGTATTTATTATATCCGTGTTACGAGGGTGGGTCAATAAGTCCTTAGAAAAGCTGACAGGTGGCGCGACTAGTACTGTAAGCGGTTTGTTTTCATGCAGCGGCACTACCGATTCAGTATGCTGCGAAGTTTCAATTAGATTGGTTGGGTTGTTGTGTGTTTCTCGTACATTTAAAAAAAAAATTTGCTTGTTTACAAAAATGGAGAAAATTGAGTTTAGAGCTGTTATTAAACATTTTAATATAAAAGGGTTAACAGCAAAGGAAATAAAAAATGAGTTGGATTTAGTTCACGGCATATCTGCTCCTTCACTTGCAACTATTTATAACTGGTTAAATGAATTTAAACGTGGTCGTACATCAACAAAGGATGAACCACGCTCAGGACGTCCTGTAGAGGTGACTACACCAGAAATGATCAATAAAATCCACGATATGGTGTTAAGTGACCGAAGATTAAAGTTGAGTGAGATAATTGAGGTTACAGGGATCTCAAAAGGTAGCGTCATTTCTATTTTACATGACAAATTGGGCATGAAAAAAATTTCTGCAAGATGGGTGCCGCGTTTGCTCACAGTCGACAATAAACGCAATAGGGTGGTGGCCTCTAAAGCCCTGTTGTCGCTCATGCAACGCAATCCGGATGAATTTTTTCGTCGCTTTGTGACTGTAGATGAAACATGGATACACCACTATACTCCCGAGACGAAAGAACAGTCAAAGCAGTGGATTGCGAAAGGCGAACCATGTCCAAAGAAGGCGAAAACTGTAAAATCAGCTGGTAAGGTTATGGCCACTGTATTTTGGGATGCACGTGGAATTATTTTCGTTGACTATTTGGAAAAAGGAAAAACAATAACAGGGGATTATTATGCATCTTTATTGGACCAGCTAAAAAACAAAATTGAAGAAAAACGGCCTCATTTAAACAGGAAAAAAATCCTCTTTCATCAGGACAATGCCCGTGTTCACACATGTTTACGATCAATGGCTAAAATTGAAGAATTGAAGTTCGAATTGGTCGACCACCCACCGTATTCGCCAGATTTAGCCCCCAGTGACTTTTTCCTTTTCCCAAACTTAAGAAAATGGCTAAGTGGACAACGTTTTTTTTCAAATGAAGAAGTCATCGATCGGACAAATGCTTATTTTGAGGACCTTCCGAAAACTTATTTTTCTGACGGTTTAAAAAAAATTGAGAAACGTCTAACCAAGTGTATTGAGCTCCAAGGAGATTATGTTGAGAAATAAAAAAAAATACAAAAATAAAAACTGTTTTAATGCTTTTTTCTAAGGAATTATTGACCCACCCTCGTATTTTGGATCAAGAAAAATAATGGAAACGTGTCACCGTGTTAACTGGTCCCTGCTGGCGTCACGCTGCACTATGAAACCTTTATTCTGCACAGTTTCCTTTCAAAGCCTTCAAACATCAACCGATTGTATGACGATTCTGAACCACAAAACAACACTGCCATTGAACATATTGAATATTGTCAAAACTTTAGAAATACAACATACCTTCAGGATAGAGAAACTTGTTGTACAGGGTGTCTACAGTGTCATCAGGAAGTACGGGGCAGGATTTTTGAAGAAGTATCGGACCAGTATCCAGTCCATCGTCAGCCCAGAAGATAGTCAAACCGCCAACTGTATCACCTTCAATAAGGGTCCTGTAATGACATAAGAAAATAATAATTTTATTACTGTAGATCCACCAGTATAAGTTGTCCGCAGAGTGAGGGCGCCACAAGGGCGAACATTTGACATATCATTTAATACTTTTTATGCTGTGATAAGATTAGTTCTAAATTCGAACACCGGACGATTTGTGATGGTATATCTAAGACATCAAGAATACACACATACATTGAATTTCCCAGTACTGGGATTCGAAACCCAGACTCATGACTTCTTAAACAAACATATTACCACTCATCCATCCGTGTCTGGAAACTTGCGCGTATGCAGTTCGCCGTTTCATACTTCACCGTGAAATGTTGTATCGGAAATACATGGCCGTATATTACAGACTGTTCAACCTTTTTGGGTACTTATTTAATAACTCTATGGTACTAACATACAATTATTCATGTCTAAATAAAACACGTTCTTGTCGGTTTACACTTCACAGGAAGCCAGCAGCTAACAAATTTAAAAAATAGTCTATATACTGGATTAAATCTAAATCTAAATTAAAAGATGAAAATTAAATATAATAAAATTGGAGACCGTATAGTATACGGTCATCTCTTCCCGATAAGAAAGCTCACGGTGAACTGTGTCACGGGGAAATGTTTTATGTACAATTTGCATGTAACCTCATCCATTGCGGGTGTTAGTTTTTGTTTACTAATAATATAATTAGTTAATTTTTATTGATTCCGCTCTCGTAGTCAAATGCGTAATGCACTCGCTTACGGGCAGGCTTAGGGCCACCGGGTTCAATTCCTTGTGATGTCACAATAAATTTATGTGATTTTCTCAAAACCTGGATGTTTCTGTAATTGGTTCACTGCTATAAACATACCACAATATTGTAAGGTTCGATAGTTTTTGCAAAAATTAAGACATAGTCGAAGGGGCGCCGAGTGAGAAGAAGCAATGCAATATTGTCGATGTAAGTACAGTCGACGATGGCATATGTAAATAATCACATTAGCCTTGCTTAATTCCTGCGCACTAAAGGAAATCACATCTGCGCATGTTCATGGTTATATTGTTCTACTGTACTACTATACTAGGAACTCTTTCCCAACAACTACAAGACACATGGCTTCTGCAGTCTTTGCAGTGTGCAACCTTTGATAGTACTAAAAAGAAAAAAATATTGAATAAAGTATATTTATTTACTATTTTAAATAATTATAGCAGAGTTTCAAAACAAACGTTTACAGCAGAAAAATAAAACCACCATCGGCAAACTTTCATACCGTCTCTGTTCTGGCAGAACACACTAACTGGAGAATACTAGTTTTGAGTAATTTGACTTTGAAGTTGTTAAAATGTTTGAAATGGTCTATCATGTGAGTTTATTAAGTAATCGTATAAAGGATGACTTTAAAATAAAGACTGTTTATTTATTAAAGAAGGTTTCCAGACGGTAAAGTTTGAAATACGGAACATTTTGGTATATTATACTCAATATGTAATTTTTTCGAATTAGTGTCTTCTGTCAGAACAGTGACGATATTATGTACAAATTCATTCTTTAAAAATATGCAGTTAGTCTATTTGGTTATGTAGCGAGCTGTTAGCTGTACGCCTAATCTATGCAAGGAATTGCAGGGCTTTATTGTGTAATATGAACCGTGTTGTTTGGTCGCACAAAGCCGTAAAATGTTTTAATAGCATCGAATCATATTTGTATGTATAAATATGAATCATACACACAAGGAGTAGGGGTGGTTTTGGCTTCCGGACACCCCCCCAGAAACGAAAAAAATACACATTATTTAAGTGAATGGAATATTACTTCTTCTTCGTCAGGACCTCATGACTGATGATCGTGAATCGGTTAATTTGGCTATCGGATGGCTTTCTCAACGTATTGACTCCTCTCCTCTTGGCATTCTACAACACACGAGGCCTGTGTCAGTGGAACTCATAAATTGGTGAAACTATCTGAGGCATCCAATGTTTGCTTTAAGGCTATACTCAGCTGGGGCACGGTCTAAAAAGATCGTAACTAGGCGATGTGCAAGTTGTGTAAATGACGCGTGCCGAACGAAATATAATTTGTCATAAAAATTAAACATCCTTCTATTAGTTACAATAATAATATACTCATTGACATGTTTTCTTTTTCAAGTAAATGGGTAACATTTTTAGTCATCTTTACACGATTTAAGAATTAATACCCCCGTCGCCATCACGAAACAAATTGACGTGTTCACAGCTCGACTTTCGCTCTCCGATTGCCAGCGAGTCTAAAATTTCGTCGCACCTATAATTGAAAATTATTTGCCGTTTCACTGAAGTATGCTCTTAATATTCTAACGTGGCATGTTTAAAAGACAACACAAACGGATACTAATGACTCAATATTATGAAAGGTTGAGGATGTGACAGCTCGCAATAACTAATAGGTGAACACACTTAGTTATACCTGCAGTTCAGGTGTTTATTGCTAGACTCAAAGTGTGGAGTGTCTGGGTATGGGAATATACCCGGAAAAGTTCGGGAGAGGGTTCTGAGGTTAAAGTGAGGAGAAGCTATAAGTAGATTTTATTAACCCAACCCGACCCACGGCCTTAAACGGACCCCCCAAAAATATTTGTCTGTGCACGCGCCTGATAAATATGACAATCAACAGTCACCAAAGCATTACCTTAATAATATTAACCAGTTTGCTTGATAAGCGGAATTTTTTCCCACACAGAGTGCTATAAAGCCAAAAACAATGATAATAAAAAGAATAAATTGCCCAAGTTTAAGATAAATCATGGAAAAATTTGTACAGATTGCGTGTTTATCTAATTACCCGCTTACATGTTTCTCGCAGAAGTATTTTTGAATTCAAGTAAACAGGTTTTATCTTTATTGTTTGACGTGAAAAAAATAATGTTTGAGCTATCTGAGTTCAAAAATACATTAATTCTAAAAATAGGCAGTAAGTTTTATACTATCTTTGGCTAAAATAAAGAAACACATCATGGGCATCAGTGGCGAAGGGTGGATGTAGAACTCTGAACTTGAACTCACAAGAATAAAAATTTTGGAATTTATGAATTATTTTTAATACGTTATTCATCGGAAATCTTAGCCACTGAGCTTATTATAGTGACCTGCAGGATCTTTGACATACCGAACTTTCATCGAGGACCTTCTTGCCGCCCACCAAGTTGATGAAAGTGCCATGGAATCGATTGATGTAAATTTCAAATAAACTACATTGATAAATCTGATGGATTGTGGTTGTGATGAGTCGTGTCCAGAAACTTGTACGGATGCAGTTCGCCGTATCACACTTCATCGTGAAATGTATCGGAAATATATGGCCGTATATTAAAGACCGTCGAACTTCTTTAGGTTGTACAGTACTGACATAAAATTTATGTCTAAATAAAACATGGTTCTTGTCGGTTTACACTTTGCAGGAACCCAGCAGCAAACAAATTTCGAAAATAGCCGATATACTGGATTATTTGTTAGGTTAGGTTAGGTTTTGATTCTTGAATTCATGAATTTTTACCAAAATCAACTATGAAAATTGAATTAATGTTCATATTGAATCTAATAAAATTAGAAACCGTATAATATACGGTCATCTCTTTCTGATAAGAAAGCTCACGGTGAAATGTTTTACGCACAATTTATATGTAACCGTGATGAGTTTGTATGTTTCATAAAAGAATACCAACCATGATATCGAAGAGGCACCCCTATGTCTGGGAAGTATAGACGGGTGATAGCAAATGCTCTGGTACACTGGATAGTTGATCACCTCCATCGGAATAAACTGCGTGCAGAATGGCAGGACATTTAGTTCCGCCTTTACCTAGAAGATAAGTTAAATGTCAGAATCATAATAATAAAGTCAATGTCTTGGAGGCATGAAGACTCAGATGGGCTGGACATGTTGTTAGATGCAATGGATTTAGAGCTTTCAATAAAGTTTATGAAGGAACCCTTCTAGGCACTTTTATATTAAATTTACAACACAATATCACCTAGTTCAGCGGTCCCCAACCTTTTAGACCTCGCGGATGACTAAAATCAAAATCTTGAATCCCGCGGACCACTACCACGTATTTTTTCCACACTTGTTAAAAATTCAATATGTCAATATAATGATAAATGAATTATAATAAATAAACTTATTTACACACATAAGTATTCTTTACCAAAAATGCAAAAAAAAACATTTAAAATTTCATTTTATTAAAAAAGAATTAATACAATTATTAAATTAATATGAATTCTACGTCGACATAGAGGTGCATAAAAGATTAATTACATGTAACAGAAAGATGATCAGTGTGACCTTTGTTGCTGCTTGTTTGAAACAAATATTATAAGAATATACTGAAACTTTTTAATAAACACGAAAATTGAAAATATATTCAAATTACTCTGCGGACCACCAAAATTCTCTCACGGACCACCGGTTGGGGACCGCTGACCTAGTTCCATTGTTTACAAGTAATGACAATTTAATGCACTCACTAAATGTATTAACTCATTGGACGCTAACGATTAGGTGGCCATTAGATACAATTAGCATGCTATTTAAAAGTGGTAATTAATTGGTAATTATCTAGTCAGCAGTCAACGTGTAGTGAGTATTCAATGTATTTACGAGTGCTACGGGTTTTTACAAATTCTTAAGAGCATACTTCAGTGAAATGGCAAATAATTTTCAACTATAGGTGCGATGAAATTTCGGACTCGCTGCCAATCGGAGAGGGAAAGTCGAGCTGTCAACACGTCAATTTGTTTTGTGATGGCGACGGGGGAATTAATTCTTAAATCGTGTAAAGATGACTAAAAAACGTTACCCATTTACTTGAAAAAGAAAACATGTCAATGAATATATTATTATTATTACTAATAGAACAATAAACATAACATTAAATGGACGCGTGTTGAATTTTTATGACAAATTGTGTTTTGTTCTGCACGCGTCGCATAGTCACGATCGTTTCTTCAGACCGTGCCCCAGCTGAAGTATAGCCTTAAAACCTTCAAAATTTTGAAAACACTTCTGAGAAAATATATTATCACGGCATGCGGCATGTCAATTATGGCCTCATAGAGCGAGAAAACTCGCTGAGGGGATAGAACCGGTTAATCATTACAACAGAGATCCTTTTTTGCTTCAATTTTATACATTTAGGTTCCATCTCTATAAAAAGGGGTCTTTCTATACAAATATTTGTTGTGTTGGTTACGATTTTATTGTTGAAATTGATTACGGATTCGATATAGTCTTTTTTATGACTGTATTCCCATTTTTTAAATGAATTAATGTGTCAACATAATATTCTAAATATTATTCCCACAGAATCCGCTGCGATAGCAGAATAAGTGAACATTGTTAATATATGAAGTGTTATTCCTAATGAACAATGAAATTTGTTTTTTAAGAAATGCATTCTTATCTTAATGTTATATTATAAATCCTGCCCTCTGACACGACCTATCGTACACTGATAAAATACACAAATCACATGAAATATTACTTTGTTTAATCAACTTCAGCATTATTAAAATGAATTAAGTTATTGGTCACCTCTAAAATTATTGTCAGTTACCAAGCGCTAATTACAGCAACAAGGGGTGGTGGTTGACTGTTAAGATTCAACATAAATAGTACACACTAAACTTTGTCAGTCAAACTTATTTGCGTTCATTAAGCTACGAATACAATTCGCAGACGATGCTGGTTAGTTTTTAAAAACCAATTAAATCCTGCATAACCAAGCCATAATAATTTAGATATGCTAAGAGCTATCAGACAAAAATAGTCATACTTGTATGTTTTCATTGATTTAAGAATACGTATTATATATCGTCGGTCCCTATTAAAAAAGTCGGATCTGCAAAATGCTATTTTTCAGTATGAGCAATCAAAGATGTTTCATCAAATATCCTTTGTGACCTATTGCTTGCCATAATGAATAAAAATACGGGTTACAGAAACTTTTCTAAACGTTTATAAAAACATCCGTCTGTCCGGTGAACATAGCAGCAACTGTCAGATCCGACGCATCTTGCTCACCCACGCCCAGCCAACAATGTCGGTTGGTAAGAACCGACATTGTTATTCGGACACTCTCGGTAGATCCATCATTTTTAACCTGAGTATCTCTAAATTTTTCAAACAAACAAAAAAAACTGTGATTGTGGTATAAATGTTTAAAGTGTTTAAATAACTTTTACGTAATAATCCGAAAATAAACAAAATTTCAGATCCGACTTTTTTAATAGGGACCGACGATATGGTGCTGGGTAGTTTTTTTAAATTCATTAAGTCCTGCCATGCAAAACAGTAATTAAGAAAAAATGTTCTATCTATAAAATATCTTAAATTATGTAATGGTTAATGGCATAATTTTAGATATTCTATAAATTTCAAATTATGTATGTTCACTATATAGAATGTTACATTCTCAAATCTTGTGTCTTATTTATTGAATAAATAAAAAAAAATAGTTTATTAAATTATTAGCAAGTCTAGACTTCGATTTCTATAAGCTAGCGTACACGTCAACGGGTCGCATTAACAATGGAGTTGACGGGAGGCGGACGTAATGTAGTGTTAAGATGCTGAAGTGGGGGGTATTTAGGAATTTAGTTCCACTAGTTCATAAAAGAACCGTGATGACGTCTAAGCCAGCTTACAGAAATCGAACTCTAAGTACGTTATAAAAACTAAATAATGGAGTGATCCGCGACGTCGGTTAATGATTAAGGAATTAATTGATACCTATCTTAATTTAATATACTAAAACCGATAGCCAACATTATAATTGTAACAACTACTAGATAGTTAAAATTGTCATAGTTCAATAGCCTGTAGCTTAATTGGAAAAGCATACTGACGCGAATCCAGCAGATACAGGTTCAAGTCTCGTGTGTTCAAGGGTGTCTTCAAATTGATGTTTCATACAAATGTTTTCAAATTATGTATATAATATTTTAATTATATATAATATAGATAATTCTAAAAATAATCGAAATATGAAGATAACAAAGTGCATATTAACTGAAATAGGCTGGGTAACCAACGTGAGTGTTTCTGTGAGTGATTCTTGATATTAAACAAAATTGTAATATTTTTAAATCATTCCAACA
Source organism: Rhyacophila brunnea (assembly GCF_057557595.1). Lineage (NCBI taxonomy): Eukaryota > Metazoa > Arthropoda > Insecta > Trichoptera > Rhyacophilidae > Rhyacophila > Rhyacophila brunnea. The sequence continues at coordinate 10,185,580 of NW_028232893.1, read as the reverse complement.
ACCTTATAAAAAAATTCAGGGTCATTAACAATAATCATGAAATATATTTTATTATTCTTATATTATATTTCAACAATATTGACAGTTAAAGATGTTTTTATAATTTTATTAACACTATCGCTATGCTAAAAATAAATAATTAAGTATCTAATATTATTATGACTGAGTGAACTTTCAAAACACTTGATTTTTTTTTGTATTTATTGTTAATATGTGATAAATCACTATGTTAAAAAAACAAATTCCGCTTCTGACCAGATATTCTTTTTCTTTCATAAACATTCTGATATCCTAATGTTTGGAAGGTATGTGATAGGAAGGCTTTAGATAACAAGTAGAAGGAAAATGTATTTAAATTAAATTAAAAACATCATAAATGAATAAAAATAACAACTGTGTCGAAATAGTCCCCAGAACTTAATGTATTAGTATGAATTTGTGTAAGGTATTCTTTCAATCAGTGGCGAAGGTGGAGGTAGGCTGTTAAGATCCGCCATAAGTAGTGCAAACTAAACTATGTCAGTCGTATTTGTTTTCATTGAACTAAGACTACAATTTACATCTGCTGTTGGTTAGTTTTTAAAAATTAATTAAGTCTATACCTCAGTTGAGGCATGGTCTAAAAAGATCGTGGCTAGGCGATGCGCGGATTGCGGGTCGCCGGTGCGAATGACGCATGCCGACCGAAATATAATTTGTCATATAAATCCAACATGCGTCCATTTAATGTTCTGTTTATTGTTCTATTAGTAACAATAATAATATATTCATTGACATGTTTTCTTTTTAAAGTAAATGGGTAACGTTTTTAGTCATCTTTACACGATTTAAGAATTAATACCTCGACGTTCGCTCTCAAACTCCAAAATTTCGTCGCTCCTATAAATGAAAATTATTTGCCGTTTCACTGAAGTATTGCTTTAAACGCTGCGAAAACCAAGCCATAATAGAAAATAGTTAAAAAACACTCATCTTTCTACAAAATATTTAAAATTATGCCGTTAAATCATACATAATTTTGAATATTTTGGATATAGAATAATATTTTTTATCTACTTTGAATTTGACTATTGAAAACCTAACCAACAATACATGTCAGATGTATTCTTAATTCAATGAAAAAGTATACACTATTTTGTCGAATCGCCCATAACATAACAAAACTATTATAGTTTGGTGTAGGCAACGTTTAATTGATTTTTTAAAACTAACCAACACCATCTGTAAATAATTATTGTATTCTTAGTTCAATAAAAACAAATACGAAAGACTGACAAAGTTAAGTGTGCACTATTTATGTCAGGCCTTAACAGCCTACCTCCACCCTTCGCCACTGGTTTCAAAATAAAATTGACCCCAAATCTCTAATTACTCCAGCAGACTTCCAGATCCAACGATCATCATTCAGCTACCAACTCAATTCGTATTAAGAGCGCCTGTACACGTTTATGGATTTATTTGCACCGATAGTGTGTATTTTAATCTATCGTGATAATACTGTTCACACATAAAAGTGCTGACTGTCTCGCCAATTTCAATTTTCAAGAGTAAGCTAAACGTGATGTTGTCATTGTGAGATGTGGTACTATTTGGTAGGTTGTGAAAATCGGTTAACCTCAAAATGAGTCTTCGCAGTGTAGTTCGTTTTTTTAATGGCAGGTTCGCCACTATCGTTCTACTACGCAGGTACAGATATCGAACAAATCCCAACTGGGGTGTAAATTCCCTCACCTCACTGGCTCTTTGCACATGTAGTTTAGTTTGACGACGAGTGCCCAACAAAAGACCAAACCATCATTTACACGACGAATGGGAAATTGAGTATATCTTTGTAACGGTGGAAGAAATTTTGACATTTTGCTTTACGGCCAATTTTTTCTGGAACACATCTCAACAAAAAAGCGAGGTATTATATTGTATTGTAACACATGAATTTAAGGAATGAAGGAGCAAAGAAGACCAGGCCAGTTGAAGAAAAATGATAGCGGAAGTCATGACTCTATTTATGCTACACCACCACCGAAGAATATGAATATTGTAATACTAACCGATTTGTACTGCTCGATGACACTCGGAATAGCTTGCCCTTTGATCCGCCATGCTTTCACTTTGAAAACGGGAGTCCCGTTAGCCGCCGCAATTGTCGCTACGATAACAAGAAAAAAAAACAGATTAATACATTGGACGCTAAATACGCGCGCAGCGCGTTACGATTAAGGTGGCCATTCGATATAATTAGCATGCTATTTATATTATTAATTTTACAATATATATTTCAGAGAAATGCATAAACATAACATATTATAATATATTTAAAAGAGATTCGTAATGTCAACATAATATCGAGTGCTTAAAGTCAGACAACGTTATCTACAAAAAAGTGTTTTTTTTTTTTGACATAACGTTATTTTACATTTACGGCTACATGATAGTCAAACAACGTTATGTCAATCTTTTCTAATTTCTTATTAAATCGTCAGTAAAGTTTAACGCTAACTACATAAGTTACCCTTGTTTTCATATTTTTTAAAAACTATCCCTATAAATTTTAACATCATCATAAGCAAGATAAATGTACAATACACAATAAATTATAAAATATTAACATTAGGTTTTAAATAAACATTTCCCTTGTTGAGTTACAAGAATCTAAAATAACGATTTTTGGCTCTCCTGTAAAGTTGCACTTTTGTAGATAGTGTTGTTTGACACTAAGCCCTCGATATATAATCAATTTTATTTGCACCCATGATGGCATCAAGACAGTATGTCATTCACACATACTAAACTAACTAAACCAATCTCTGAAAAGTTCCGGTGTCACGATTCTGGATAACTATGAATCAACATATTGATCGGGTGGAACTGTTTTGTTGTCTTGTCTCTTCAAAAATAAGTTTCACGACCCGTCAAGTGCGGATTCATTACATCATGATCGATTTTTGACAATATTTTTTTGTCATGCACTTATTTTGACATGTGCCACATGCCAGCAATCATCATAATGAGTAGAATCACACCCATATGATCAGATAATTTGACAGTTATCGACAAATTTTTATATAATTAATACAGACAGGCCAAGTTCCTCTTTGTAACGCGGAACAAAATGAATGTTTTTTTTTCAGTTAATTACAAACCTACATTATAAGACATTTATATAGTTTAGTTTATTAATAAAGTGTTTTGATATTTTAAATTGTTTTGTTTATCAAATGTGTTGATGGATATCAAAGGCCGTAAAGTCCACATATTGAAAAAAATGACTTTTGATATACGTTTAATAGAGTATGCAAATCTGCACATTATGGTATACTGCAAACCCCCAAAAGTCCACTGTTTACGTATGAAATCACGTTTCGAAAGATCAATATTATTTCAAACCACCTTAAGTCCACAAGCTAAAGGTGAACGATGGCACCTATCATTTTCCTTAATTTCTAAACAATTATAACATAAAATGGATGTAGAAGTGGATTTTGTGGATCCAGACAAAGCCAGAAAGAGGTTGAGCACCGAAGCTAAGAAGAAAAATCCTTGAAGCCATCGTGGGTATTAGATTCAATTATCTTACAATATCTCACATGCTACAACCATTTGTATTACAAGATATGATAAAACTGCATTTTTCTCAGTTTGACATTCAGTGGACTTTACGACGTTTGATATGTGTCAACACAAATCTCCTTTTGATTTTGAAATTTCCCCTGCGTTCGATGGGGTACATACATTTACATCTATTATATTTTTAAATCTTTTAAAATCATTAAGTATGGGCATTTAAATGATTATACATCGCATGTATATGTTTTTACAGCATTAAATTTTATGTGTGAGATAAATAACTTTCGAAAATTTTAATGACCACATATTGCATCATTACGGTTTTCACCAGTATGTGTCATTTAAATATGGAAAAATTCAATTTTTCTTCACGGTAACTTCAGACGTAATAGATTCTTGGGTTTCTTTCCTCGACGTTTTAGGCTCAATGCAGAGGCCATTATCAAGAGATATGTGTTATGATGAAGTGTAGTATAGGTGTATGAATGCATACACTGCTCTGAGAATGCCAAAAGGAATCCGATTAGGTAACAGCAAATGTTGTACAGAGTAATGTGGTGTGTCAGTGTCGTGATAACCAGAGATACCGGAACGAATATTGGATACTGCTGACAGTGCCGGAAACCCAAGAATCTATTAGGATAAAAAAGAACCGTGAAAGTCTCATGTGTTATAGTAAGTTTCAGATTTAAAACATAATATCACGTTCGTTTTTTTTTTTTGTTTTTTTTCTGACCATGTCCGATCCTAATAAGATCATATGGGCCTCCACAGAGTGGAGGTTTGTATTGACCATAGACTATAGATACATATAGACGCCACCCGTTGCATTGCTAAATGAAGCTACGTGTCGTGCGTTTGGTTTGTGGGCGAGCGAACGCATTCGCCTATAAATGTTCGAGACCATAGACCATTTCGCTAGTGCTCGCCCAAAGTGCTCGCACTAGACGCTCAGAATTAAAATATAATTTTCTGTTTTTTTACGTTATATAGTATTTTTAAGCGGTTAAAATGCAACCAATTAGGTAAATATATCCATAATTTAAGTTATTTTAAAGAAACACTAGGTCACTGATATTAAAATAAATAATAATATACAAATAAATTGTCACGAACATGTATCAACTTACCTATGAAACGTAATACCATCTTCTTGCTTATCAGTACGGTTACCATATTTTAATACAACATGCAGAACCACCTTTCCTACTTAATTAACTAAAAATATTTACCACTGACTTTATGTTTAACACAAAAAATATCAAATTTAGCAACACGAACAACACGCTACGTGAAGCGATTCAGCACAATTTGCCGGCGATATTTTTGGAAACCAACTTAAAAATATCTAGACCTTTTATCTTACTCTAGCGCGTGTCGCAGAGATTATAAGGGTGCCGAATACTTTCTCACTCGCACTCATGCATCGTTTTTGTTCAGGCCTTGGTATTGACAGATTTTTTTTAACATAAATGGATGTCAGCCACTTGCTCAACCTATTAGGTCCATACCCTGACTCATACACAAATTGAATAACAATATGTGTACTTGCCAGACCCAGGATTCGAATCTGGGACCCACGACGCTATAGGTCGACGCTTATGCCGCGCGGACATCGGCCACTGTAGATACTGAATAATATAAGAGAGCGGTTCTGGCGTCTTATCCGGTGCCTCCGGGTCCAATACCCGATGAGGTTACTATACATGAATTTGATTTTCTTAAAGCATAGTATTTCTGTGATTGTTTAATAGCTATTAATACACTACTATTGAATCTCATGACCGGTTGTAGTAATATTTATTAAATTTGAAATCTTGCATAAGAACGATTTTTAAATTAAGAATTACGATCAACCAAAAGCTGCTTTGTAATTGACATAATATGACGTGTTCTATAACATAATATCATAAAAATATTATAAACACAGATGTAATTTTTATTTGCATTAACTTAAAGTAGGCTTAAATCCCAGATTGTGTTGATAATAATGTTTGCACTGCATGAAAAAAAATATTTAATGAGTATTATAAAGCTTATTAGCAACATGTGATGTTGTTTAATGATACGATTCAGAAATGATAATCATTATCCAGGCATTTTTAAGGGTTTACAATTATTGTGGTTTTCAATTTTTTTCATTTCACAACACTCTTAGTCAACTCGCACATCAAAACTCGTCTACTCTGCAACGTGTCGCATACGTCATCGTTATTCATAAAACATACGTTGCCAAATGGAGCTCGGCAGATTGGTCGAATGCGACTTTTTAGATTGAAAAAAACATCTAGTGCTGCTATCAGCAAATCGCATGTGTCTGGAGCTGCGAGTCGAAGACGTCAGAATGCATATGCACACCTACGAATTGGTCATTCCTATACAGTCGTCGCATCCAAATATATATACATTTCGAGAGAAATACCGACGTAAATGAAGTAGGTATGTAAGGATTTCGAAATTTTAAAAAAATTGGATTATTGATAATTATTATACTTAAGAACATAGTGCTACAATAAAAGACTGCCATCTTAAATAAAGAACAAATCATCACCACAGCAATAAGGGAAGAGCAGTTTACATTTTGTTATCGTCTGAAGAAAATAACCAACAAAGTATATGAATCTATCATTATTGTGATCATACATTAGCAATTCTTTTAAATTATTAATTTCTTTCAGTGTCCTAGGGTGCCGTAACACACATTTTAAAACTTTTTTTAAAACCATATATTTCCAACAATATAATGCCAACCAACCAAGCCCGCCTCATATTACACCCAGTCACGGGTGTATCCCGAGACACAGAATGTGATGCGAAGCATTTACAGTCGGCTAGCACTGGGAATGTCTCAGGGGCAACTACCTGTGAGTGTAAGCAACAATGCTCGTTTGTTCACGCACAAAAGTATATAGGCATTTATCCGTCAGCGTTGCCAAGCACTCAAAAGTTCTTAATAAATTTATTTAAAAAGTGTATAAGATATTATAATAACTAAATAACAGACAATTTAAAACGTAACATAATATTTGTGTGAAAAGAGTAGGTGTACAAAATTCGAGATGGTTTTGGCATGCTGCATCCGTATATCAATGTTTTGATACGGTGTTTGACTCTCAGGTCAAACAGAAACTTATATATTTTTATTATGTATTAAAATATAAATAACATTTAATTATGCATGTATATTATTTAATTATACATAATTTACAAGTAAAATAACGCAATAACATTTTTAAATAATGTCTTAATAAGCATACTGCTTTCTAAATTTATAAAAAAATTATTCTGGCGGGTTATTACTTTTCTTTGTATGGAGGTTTTATAGTGGTTGGAATATTAATAATTGTATGCTACAATATAGTAAAATATAAATAAATATTATAAAAACACGTTTATTTAATCATATTATCCATAAACTTACCCAAAGGATCCTCTCGATTTCCTTTATCGGGAACGGTAAAAACTCCAACGATTACGTGACCATCTTTATTCAACAGCTTAAAAACTTCGGCTGCAAAGGTGCTTTGGCCAATCAGAGCAATTCGCAAAGAACGGTTTGGCGCCTAAAATTACAAGATGACAGCTGTCAGTTATGTCAAAATAACCAATTTATAATTCGACAGATTGTTAAAATCATTTAAAACGCGACTAGCACTCGACTTCCACTGTATAAAATATAAAACCTTGTAATAATATTGTAATTTTGTTTAATTTCAGTGGTACTAATACAAAATTAAATGAATTGCGAGCCAAAATAAAAAATAATGTAAACATTGAACATTGTTGTTGATTTAATACATTTCTACACTTATTATTGTAAAGTGATACTATATAACGGTTAATATTTAAAGAATACATACTGCGGTTTATATTTAACGTGGTAAATGCATTAAAACACTAAAATAATAGTAAAAAATAACCTGTTCAGAAATTGATACTGGCGGCATTGTGGAAAGGGAAAATTATAAACACATGTAAACTTGTATGCACCGAAATGTGTGGAGGGATCGGTTAATATTATTTCGCTCTAGTGACTTGTTAATAAATAATATTAACCGAACCGTGTAAGACCAGCTGTCGCAGTCGCACTAAACTTTTGAAAATTTCTACAAAAGTTACGGCGACTATCGCACACACACACTACACAACACACACAGTCGCACACTAGCTCGTTCACGCCATTATTCACGGATAGAACACACATTTACCTTATGGTGTCGCCAGCCTAAAAGAAACTTTTCCCATTTATTTCTCTTTTATCCAAAATAAAAACTACAGTAGGTAGACTTTTTAGTATTATGTGTATATTTTAATTATTGCAAATGTACACAACATTTTTACAAAAGTCAATTTATTTGGCAGTAGCAATGCAATAACAGTAATATTTCTAAGATTCAATGAAGCCAACTATGTATTAAGTAGGTACCTATCTACATACCTACAAGATTATAAATACATAGTTCATTACACCATAGAAATGTGTAGCACAATCCCACAAACTTATCTATAGAACGAAAAAAATGGAAATACTATCACGCCATATTATTGAAAACGACACTTTACTGTCAGATTCTGTTCAGTTGCGAGTCTTGATTGGATAGTTTTCAACTGTGGCTCCCCCATCAATTCTACAGATAAATTTGAGGAAGACAGAGTATGATTTGGCACGAATTGGAAAACACTGAGTAGTCAAAATAACCTTATTTTTATTAGGCAGTTTGTTTTCTAATACTCCACATTTTGATTATTTTTTTCTTATCAAGATATCATATGAAATATAATCAAACGCATATTTCACGCGTAATTAACATGAACATTACAAGGTACCAACATTTCAACTTCACTTTTTGACGGGGGTCTATTTTAGAAAAATATAAATAATAATGTACCTATTATCGAATGATTTTCACATTTACCCCGTACACTAGGTATTTACATCGTCTCGTCACTCGAACCGAGAACACCAGCACGTTTCAGGTATATTCCCAGCGCTCGAAATGGAAAAGTTTACGAACCGGAGCGCTTGACAATTTTCTGAAAATATTAAGTCATCAAATTTTATGAAAATATGTGTGTTAACTTTTTTTGTTATATGGCCTATCTAGCTCAGACGGTCAAATTATTTTTTCTACGAGACGAAGCGATAACTTTACCGATTGCACGAACCGGAACGGCGCTCCGGTGCGTTCCAGTCAATTTCGAGCACTGTAATATTTCCCATATCCAGACACTCAACACTTGGTTATCGAATGTGTATGGCTTAACGGTCATAATAATTATTAGGATCATTGGTGTACGTGTATGTCATTCGTGCTGTTTTGTCGTTTTGACATGCTAAGGACCCACTGCTGATGATCAACTATTCTGAGAACTAAGAATCGTGGATGAGGAACATAATGAGACAAAACTCGATGTAAGCTAAAGCTCAATTGAAGGAGAACAAGAAATCTTTTAACGACACAACAAAAAAATAAAAATTTATACAATACTGAACTATTTTCGTTTGACCATAAAAAGAATAAAATCATTTTTTACTGAATACATACTGTATGTAATAATGTTTCCTCTGTGTGGGGAAAATTTTTACACCGGAGAACACTGAGAACTGTTATTGAATTTGTTTTTTTATACGAAAATTACTATGTAACCAAATTTAAAAAGTAAAGGGGGAATTGGTTAAACAAGACACTCTCTTGTTTTTATATATTCAATATATAATTTTTATTTTATAATAAAGAAACTTCGTTTAGTTGAGAAACATTATTATCAAAGCGACGTTATATCCTAAAATCAGTTGGTACTTACAAGTTTTTGGAACTATCAAACAGAGTTAAATAATTATTTGCCAGCATGATCGTAAATAATTACGATGAGTCGATAGTCTGATAGGTAGGTACCACACGGGTTGGACATTATCATTCAGTCAACATTCATATTGGGCAGTTTCGTGACACGGTTTTCACCTTTCGGAATCTTCGGGGTATCGATATAGGTAAACAGTATGTGGGTATATTATAACCGATATCACGCTGTGTACATTCCCTACCAGTGATGCCAACCGTACTATAATTATAGTACAATACTATAATTTTAATTCTGCGAAAATTGTAAAATACTATAATTTTAAAGGATTCAAGACGAAAAATGTTCCTGTACTATATATTTTGTAGAAATACTATAATTTTTACGCCTTTGTACTATAATCAGCATAGAAAAAGATGGCAACACTGTTCCCTACCAAAATTTTACACTGTATAAGTTACATTATTACTTACCTATAAACACAAACCTTAGTTGTAAACTGAAGTTATAAGATGTCGTTGGGCGAATCCGGGCCGCGAAAATCGTCGATATATCCTATAATATTATAAACTTATAACAAAAATTGTATCAATGTTAAATAACTCCCATCAAATAGTCAGTCGATAGTATTAATTTTAATAAATATATTAGTACGAAAATATTGTGTGTTCCAAGTTGCGCCACTTTCCCCTATCTAGAATAATATAATACATAATGCACTTCATAGCATAAAAATGAAATTGACACCAAAAAACCAGTTTAATCGGGAAAAGGGAAAATCAATTGCAATCGCCTATTAAAATAATTATATACAATATTAATAACTACTCACATAGTAAAAAGAAATCTGCTTCACAAAAGTGCTTGAGGCTAGGTAGTTTGATATTCAACTCATTCTCAATCGTTTTCGATTGGAGTAACCTTTATATATTTTGTAAAATCTCGGATAACTCCTACCTAACTGAAACACTGTGGCGGTTTATGAGCGTGTAGGTCCGAGGCGCAGAAAGATTTGGAGGTCCCCTATATACCTAATATTTTTTCACCTTTGAGTGTTAAAAATATATAAATATAATATATAAAACCTCACTGCCAAGCTACAAATCATACAGTTCCAATTTATACCTAGGTACTCATATATTCAAAGTTTCCCTGTGGCTGCTATCTACATATTTCAATTTATTTATTTACATATAGTGAACTTTACAAATTATAAATACAAGACGATCACAACATGACACGAAAAAACAAAGCAATAGAAGCAGGGGTCGAAATGGACCGGAACGCACCGGAGCGTCGTTCCGATTAATAAAATCTCGTAGGAAAATATTTTGACCGTCTGAGCTATAGATCGGCCATAAAACAAAAAAAAGCCTTACACTTATTTTTATAAAATACTCATTAATTTAGATAACTATGTTAATATTTTCGTAATCTAAAGTAGGCTCGTGGTAGTACCTACTAATGAGCTAAGTTGACTGAATTTTAAGAATCTATAAAACAACGTCCACCTAAGCTCTATCACTCCCCTCCATTTTGGTATGAGAATCTCTCAACTGTCACTTTATTTTTTTAGTTATGGTTTTTTTCGTCTGGGTTTGGGATTTGGAGGTGGATAATTGACACACCGGAATTGTGATGGAAAACGACGAGTTTATTTACGTGTTAATATTATAATCGTTACATTTTTATAATTTAATTTTGCGGAGGTCGCAATCGGCGTGTTCGCGATTTGCCCAGCAGGAAGCTTCTCCCGCTCAAACAAAAACGGTTACCTTTTCTGAGCCGTGCCAAATGCGACGTTGCCATTCGTATTTTTTTTTTGACAATGTTGCCGGTCAGATATTGTTCATATTGTTCAATTATTTTCGCAATCAGCCGTTATTATTTGTTGGCTTCGATACCGATTCGGGCCTCTCAAGATACACAAAGACTTCCCCAAATGGGGACCATACGGGGTTGTCACAGCTCATACTCATGTAGGTGGTAGGTATATATCAATATCCAAAGCGATTTGGTTGAACACAGTTATCGTTCTCTCATTAGCATCACTAATGGCAGGTTAGTTATGCACCTTGGGAGAAAAAACAACTGATGCTCTCGATATCTAATGGATACATGTAAGTCAATACTGCACCTATACAATAACAAAGAATTTAATGTTACATTTTGAAAACTATGTCAATACTATAAAATTGCCATCTAAAATAATTGGAAAACCTTAAAATTGGGGATTGACATAATAATTTGAAACTATCTGTTCGAATACCTACCACCATGGCCCCCACAAAGGGGGGCTGACAGGGCTCTAGCCTGGGGGCCCGGGCTCAGGAAGAGCCCGGCGTGGCGAGCCGACCAGATAATTATAAACACACATCACAAATAATTCTCTCTAATAGTAAAAAAGTCGCTATTTTTTTCAATAATGTTATTATTTAAAATCATGTGGTTGTACGGTACAATTTTTAATTGTGTATCGATACTCGACAACTCCATAATTCAAATGGATGTATTAAAATTAAAATATACAGAAAAAAACACTAAATATGCACATTAATTTTACCGCGTACATCATACTGTACAGCGTCACACTCATAGACTATAGATACATCTAGACGCCACCCGTTGCATTGCTAAATGAAGCTGCGTGCCGTGCGTTTGGTTTGTGGGCGAGCGAACACATTCGTCTACAAATGTTTGAGACCATAGACCATTTCGCTAGTGCTCGCCCAAAGTGCTCACACTAGACGCTCAGAGTTAAAATATAATTTTCTATTTTTTTACGTTATATGGTATTTTTAAGCAGTCAAAATGCAACCATTAGGTAAAGATATCCATAATTTAAGTTATTTTAAAGAAACACTAGGTCACTGATATTAAAATATATAATAATACACAAATAAATTATCACGAACATGTATCAACTTACCTATGAAACTTATTACCATCTTCTTGCTTATCAGTACGGCTACCATATTTTAATACAACACACAGAACCATCTTTCCTACTTAATTAACTAAAAATATTTACCACTGACTTTATGTTTAACACAAAAAATAGCAATTTAGCAACACGAGCTACGACGCTACGTGAAGCAATTCACCACGATTTGTCGGCGATACTTTTGGAAACTAACTAAAACATATGTAGACCTTTTATCTTACTCTAGCGCGTGTCGCAGAGATTATAAGGGTGCGGATACTTTCTCACTCGCACTCATGCATCGTTTTTGTTCAGGCCTTGGTCACACTGCTTTTATCTTTAGCGATAGGTAGGGGGGCCGCCAAAAATCCTTGCCTGGGGGCCCGCTTCAGGATGTGGGGGTCATGCCTACCACACATCTATGTACTGAACAATCTTAGGTCACGTGACGAAGACATAATTAATTAATTTCTTGTCGCTATAGGCAATTGGTTGAAGCGTACTAATAATTAACACATTATGTTTTAAACTCGGAGTCAGAGTTAACAATGTTTGAAAATAACTGTTTATTAGCTACCGTTTCACATGCTTTATTAGGTTATTAACAGATTTTGCAAACACTTAACAAATTGAATTTTTTTTACTAATTACAAATAGGTGATAGGTTGTAGCCTTTTTACAGGCTTTTGAGAATAATTCTCGCAGAACCTCGGCACATGCTTGCGGAACACTAATAATTGAGAATCACTGAGGTAAGTCAATGTGCTTCCAATGGCGTCCCAATTATTTATTTGTTTACATATTGTAAATTTGATTTTCCCATTTGTTTACCTCTTCTATTACTTATAGATTTTTCAAGCTGGTTAAATTTTTAAATGGGTGACAATACTATGAGCGGACTGGAATACATTTTCTGCGGACCGGCAATTGGAAAACACTGGTTAAAGCCGCGTTGACACGGTCCAAGTATGATCCAAGTACACTTGGATCGAGTGCCATACAAGTGACAGCTTCATACTAATTATTCATATCCAAGCTAACTTGGATGAGTAGGACGCGGTCCAAGTAGCTTGGATAGGAATAATTATTAGTATGAAGATGTCTCATACAAGTGCAGTTGGATGGCACTCGGTCCAAGTACGATCCAAGTAGACTTGGATAGGAATAATTAGTATGAAGATGTCTCATCCAAGTGACAGCTTCATACTATTTATTTCTATCCAAGTGCACTCGTATGTGACATCTTCATTCTAATTATTCCTATCCAAGCTACTTGGACCGCGTCCTACTCATCCAAGTTAACTTGGATAGGAATAAATAGTATGGAGCTGTCACTTGGATAGGAATAAATAGTATGAAGCTCTCACTTGGATGAGACATCTTCATACCAATTATTCCTATCCAAGTCTACTTGGATCATACTTGGACCGTGTCAACGCGGCTTTAAGTGACTACATTCATGTGTGTACAAAAAAGATAGTACCCATACCTAAGCAATATTTTATATTGTTAATTAAGTTTGTAATTAGGTAGTGACGTCCCTAGATAAAATTCCGCCCCTAGGCAGCGCCAAAATGCCGCCCCGTTATTTTTATTAGTATTTTTATACATATTATCATCCTTTCATGAGTCCGATATCTAAGATCTGTGTTATTATGGATACCTACATTACTAACAAAATATCAGACTGTAATAATTATTCGCAAATCTGCACGTGTCGTTTCCGGTCACCAATGACGTCGAATGGCAACGGAAGTAAACTAGATATCGCGAACCCGACAAAAACAGTGAGCTGATTTTTTTAATGGAAATATATTTTCGTTATTAGGTACTAAGTTTAGGTAGCTATTTCTATACGAGTATATTCTAAATGATTCTCTTCGATTTGCCGCCCTTTGAGTAACTGCCGCCTCCAAGCGACAGTCAATCTGCCTACCCCCACGGGACGTCACTGTAATTAGGTATATTATATCATTCGATAGAACTAAAACACTTAAATAAACCACAAACCTAATATAGACACGACTCTTTAATCTTTTGTATCCAGGTTTTAATTACGAGTTGTTTCGTCGGTAAACATTCTGTATTAAAATTAGTGGATAATATGATAACGTTCTGCTCAGATCCAGTAAAAAAATATTATTTATTCCTAAATTTGGCGCTCCTAAATCTTGGCGCTCAGGCATGTTACCCTGCCCACGACCCGACACTGAGTAGGCAGATAATTTCACGATAACTACCCATATAATTATTTCAGAATATTTAGATACCTACCTAGATTATTACATTTATCAACATTCACTTGAGTGACAACTCAACATTCAAATATCCAAGGACAACAAAATGCATTTTTTAAAATTCATTCGCGTTGCATATTATTTAAATTTGAAACACATATCTACCTAACCCTGCTTTATATAATTATAGGTATTTCATGAAAGTCAATTGTCGCGATCTTTGAAACACACGATTTTGAGGTTTATTGTACATACCTAGATCGTCTTCAGCGCTCGAAATCGACATTTTTATAAACGAAACCTCTCGATATTTTTCCAAACATACTTACTAAAGTGTGCATTTTTTATTACATACCTACATTGGACAGATAAATGCAATAGAAATCTGTAAACTTCTGACATGCATTTCTATTGAATATTAGGCAGGCACACACAGTTTTTCAGTGCTGCAGGAAAAAAATCTCATTTCTACGAAATATAATATCTGTATTTAAAATGTTAATATTCTCTTTTTATGATTTATTTACCTCCTATAAGCAATGCATGTCTATCTACTCTCATGTGACGTTACTTACATAACTATACATAATGCACTATTTACAATTAATGGTTAAATTACTTAATTTAGTAATAACATATAACCAGTGACGTCCCTACACAAAATGCCGCCCCTAGGCAGTGCCAAAATGCCGCCACCTTTTTATACAGTACTTTTTATCAAGTTTCATGACTCCAATGTCTAAGAAATGTGTTTTATGGATACATTGCTAACAAGATATTATATACCTACCACTAAATCTAATTTAAATGCCATCTCTGATTCAATAGACAATATTGCGAGTCTACGGTTTTAGATAAGTACATTTATAAATACAACTTCCAAAACTCGCGAGTGACTGGAAAATATATTTGGATAAATTTTAAATTAGGTATGCATGTGTCATTGCTATTCACCAAGAAGTGGCGTCCAAGTACAACGGAAGTAAACTAGACATCGCGAACCCGACAAAAAATAAAGTTCTGTTAAAACTTTTATAGTACCTACCTAATTAATACATTTTGTTTCCAACCTGTGAGCTGAATGGAAAGATATTCCCGTTATTACTAAGGTTATGTAGCTATTTCCATATATACCTAATGATTCTCCTCGATTTGCCGCCCTTTGTGTAACTGCCGCCCCCAAGCGACGCTCAATCTGCCTACCCCCACGGGACGTCACTACATATAAGGTAGGTATCCCATGAAACTTTCATTTTTTTAGATTTTTATTATTGAACGTGCCTTCACCTAAACTTGATATATTTAAATTGGTACATCATGAACTACTACTTACTAGAGTTGTAGGTTACCTTTGTGGTTGATGTGCAGACTACCATGTTTGAAATTGCTTGAGATTTTTCAAATGAATCGCAACCTGTTTTGCGTTTCTTCAAACCAACCAGATACCACCAGGACTTGCGCTTGTTTGTATGCTGCGGAGCTACGGGATGATGGCATAGCCATTGAACAGCAATGATAGTTTCGAGAGGCAGATAGTTTTATGCATCACGCGGAATCCGTAATAATATTATATTCGACTCAGTGGACGGAACTAGGTGATTAAGCGCCTAGGGCAGTAAAAAGAAATGAGCCTACATTGTTAGCGTTTTTGACTATAAATGTGCCTATACATATTAAGTAAAGTTCAACGCTCGCTATACAAAGTATATCCTACATTCACTTTCAATAATTCCATTTGCAAGTATTGTTTAATTACCTATACAATTTATTGCTGCTATAAGTTATAGTTAAGTTAATTTTCTGGGTTTTAAAACTCACAAATAATGTTTCAATGTTTTTGCCGATTGAGTAAATTTATTGATAAAATATCTACGTATAATTATTGATGATGATGATCGAAATATAATGTAGGACGTAGTTCTTAATTAATTTTAATTTTCTAAGCTTTGTTCACTCAAAGTTACGTAGGTATTGAAACTTTTTCATGAACTAGTAGGTAGTTCTAGATTTTAGACCTAGGAAAATTGAAAGTTTTATTTTTTAATATTTCAATTTCTGCGCCCTAGCTGGAACTGCACCCGGGGTTGCTGTTCACATACCCCTTATTTCACCTCTGATTCCACCTGATGAATACAAAGGAGAAAAACGTATCCTTGCAAATTGGCGTTTTTAGAAACGCCACAAATGCCCGTCACAAATAAATTTAGATGTTACGCATATATACCAACTTAACGAAAAAGTGGCGCACTTTTCGGAGCTAACGCGTATGTCGGCGTTTGTGGCACTTTTAAAAATTGCCAATGTGTAAGGACATGAAGGAGAAAGAATTGTGTTCAAGAAAATTACGATGTTTTCATATTATTTCAAATGACCACATTAATACCTACAATACCTAATACAACTTTCATGACACAATCGCCCTATATTGAACTATGTTGAAATATAATTTATAATGTCAGCAATAATGCCGCCATATTGTATTGACCTTTTAGAATTTTAGATAATAATATTATTATTAATGGTATAGGTCTGGTAAGTACCATTTATTATTGTTATTGACTTCGATAGGTACAGTAAAAAATGAAATCGGTTAATTTCCTAGAGCCAGTATTATCTAGTTCGAATGCTGCAACGAAACCAGTTTACTATAGATTTCTATTTACACTGTTGTAGTCAACAAATATAAAAAAAATATATATTATATTTTATATTATTGACTTATTTACATTATTCAAGCACATGTCAAATTTGTTTACAGCGCAGTGGCGTTTGCTAATCCTATATACTATCTATTCATCTTGAAATAAATTTACAACTTAATATTAATTTTTGAAAAAAGGAAATTGACAGTAACCCCCCTAAACAGAACCGCCCGCCCTGCCCATGTATGCAGTATGTACATTGCGCGAGGGTGGCCAAAATAGCTTCATAGATCGCCCACTTTCACAGAAATAGGTAGGTACGAGGGTGGGTCAATAATTCCTTAGAAAAAAGCATTAAAACAGTTTTTATTTTTAATTTTTTTTTTATTTCTCAACATAATCTCCTTGGAGCTCAATACACTTGGTTAGACGTTTCTCAATTTTTTTTAAACCGTCAGAAAAATAAGTTTTCGGAAGGTCCTCAAAATAAGCATTTGTCCGATCGATGACTTCTTCATTTGAAAAAAAACGTTGTCCACTTAGCCATTTTTTTAAGTTTGGGAAAAGGAAAAAGTCACTGGGGGCTAAATCTGGCGAATACGGTGGGTGGTCGACCAATTCGAACTTCAATTCTTCAATTTTAGCCATTGATCGTAAACATGTGTGAACACGGGCATTGTCCTGATGAAAGAGGATTTTTTTCCTGTTTAAATGAGGCTGTTTTTCTTCAATTTCGTTTTTTAGCTGGTCCAATAAAGATGCATAATAATCCCCTGTTATTGTTTTTCCTTTTTCCAAATAGTCAACGAAAATAATTCCACGTGCATCCCAAAATACAGTAGCCATAACCTTACCAGCTGGTTTTACGGTTTTCGCCTTCTTTGGACATGGTTCGCCTTTCGCAATCCACTGCTTTGACTGTTCTTTCGTCTCGGGAGTATAGTGGTGTATCCATGTTTCATCTACAGTCACAAAGCGATGAAAAAATTCATCCGGATTGCGTTGCATGAGCGACAACAGGGCTTTAGAGGCCACCACCCTATTGCGTTTATTGTCGACTGTGAGCAAACGCGGCACCCATCTTGCAGAAACTTTTTTCATGCCCAATTTGTCATGTAAAATAGAAATGACGCTACCTTTTGAGATCCCTGTAACCTCAATTATCTCACTCAACTTTAATCTTCGGTCACTTAACACCATATCGTGGATTTTATTGATCATTTCTGGTGTAGTCACCTCTACAGGACGTCCTGAGCGTGGTTCATCCTTTGTTGATGTACGACCACGTTTAAATTCATTTAACCAGTTACAAATAGTTGCAAGTGAAGGAGCAGATATGCCGTGAACTAAATCCAACTCATTTTTTATTTCCTTTGCTGTTAACCCTTTTATATTAAAATGTTTAATAACAGCTCTAAACTCAATTTTCTCCATTTTTGTAAACAAGCAAATTTTTTTTTAAATGTACGAAAATAAAAAACAACAACCCGACCAATCTGATTGAAACTTCGCAGCATACTGAATCGGTAGTGCCGCTGCATGAAAACAAACCGCTTACAGTACTAGTCGCGCCACCTGTCGGCTTTTCTAAGGACTTATTGACCCACCCTCGTATCATCCCAGCTATCAAATGTTTACATACTTACCCAATATGGACGAATTCTTCCATAGATACATCCAGTGGCGAAGGGTAACTTTTGGAAAGAGGTAGGCTGTGGAGATCTGATAAAAAGATCACACTTGTCAGGAATCTCAGGTATACGGTATACTTATGAGAAATAAGAAGATAATACGATATTACACACTAATGACAACGACACACTAATTTAACGAAACTTCAAAAACTCATTAACGACAAAAAATTAAGCGATCAGCTGTTTAAAGTACACAATTTTTCAAAACAATTTATACACATCAAAAATTATTAGATAAAAGTTCTTTCTATTTTTAAAAACAGTCTATATTTATTAATATTCGATTAAACACCATAGAAATTATTTTTTTGAATTATCTAATTATTAATTATTTAGTTTAAGGCTCTGCGACCGGAGCTTACCTTAGTTCATACAAATCGATAGACTGGGAGGGGCTACGTGACGTAAAGTCTATATGAAAAAAATTGAGAATTATTTGAAACATAATCTGACATTTGTTTACGTCAAGACAGATGGCGCGCTGTGGTATATTTTTTTAAATCTTTGCAGATTGTTTACACATACGGCATCTCTCGTTGGCAAAATAAATTATTTTATAGAATATATACATAATCAAGTGATATACCTACAAGTCAATATACAATTAAAAATATTTTTCTTAAGAAGGTAGGCTTCAAATAATCGCCTAGTATGGAGTCTTCGCCACTGGGTACATCTTTGGTGATATATCCTGGGCTCGTAATCGGCTGGAGCGCACCGGAACGCAGTTCCGTTTCATGAAATCTCCGAGATTATCGCTCTTTCAAAAAAATCGAACAGACTTATTTTTAGAAAATAGAGATAAGTAGGTACAATTAGATAAATTTATTGATATTTTCGTAAAAAAAAATATTTCTAGTGTTGCATAGGTGCATATATTATTCTTCTTTTTGTGCCATATCCGTTATCAGGCGTCAGTGATGAGTTTGGCAATTTTTCCATGAGAGTATTAATTGCCCAGAACAATTAATCTTTCGAGGATTTCTGGGCCATGGCGAACAGAATGGCCAACTACAAAACACGACTCATACCAACAAAGATCAGTGTCTTGCTGGTCCATAGTTCCATGTATTGGTCGGCGCTCGAAATGGAAAAGTTTACGAACCGGAGCGCTCGACAAATTTTCTGAAGATATTTACGTAGTCATCAAATTGTATGTGTATTTTATGAAAATAAGTGTGTTAGATTTTATATTCTATGAAATTCTATCTAGCTCAGACGGTCAACATATTTTTTCCACGAGACGGAGTGATAATTTTACAAATTTCACGAGCCGGAACGGCGCTCCGGTGCGTTCCGTTCCATTTCAGGGCCCTGGTATTGGTACTATGTTCTGTTCAGAATACTCTCAGCAGTCGTCGCCAACACAGTTTGAAAATTTCGAGCATTTTCTTTTCTTTGGTTCATATTTTAGGATTCCACCACATATTTTTTTTCTTGAATGTTGTGATCTCTCCACATATTATGTTGGCATCAATTATTATGACTCTTCGTAAATTTTTCGACAGAATAAAATGAAAATAGTTAATTTTTTTTTTCAGATTTCTCTGTCTGATTTCCAGGTTGTTTTATAAATCACATTTTTAAGCAAAATTACTTTTTAATGCCATTTTGTTCTATTTCCAGAACTCTGTTTAACGTTTAACCTATTAGTCAGAATACAAAAAATATGAACGGATTTGTCAATAATGTCGAAAATAACTTATTCTTTTATAATATGCAGAGCACAGGTAGGATAATATTATCATCTCTAGATAATGACCTCTGCAACGAGCCCGAAACGTCGAGGAAAGAAGAAAGAAGGACACACGGTGGATACCCAAAAATCTACTACGATAAAAAACAACAACCGTGAAAGCCTCAAACATTATAGGTAGGATAATGTTGTGCAATTATTTCAATGTGAATTATCAAATTGCTCTCCAGAGAATTTTACTGAAGGTGACATAGAGCAATCTGGAAATCAGACAGCGAATTGTATCATTAATTTAGTCAGTTTAGTGACAATTATTAATCTTTAGCCGGCTCGCACATCACAATTCGCCTTGTGTGCCTAACGGCCATAAATCAAAAGTTCTAAGACTTTCGACGAATGTTGCATCGTACATCCTCGCACATCTGCCCAGCGGCAAACGTCAAACACGAAAAAAGAGAAGTCTCTCGTCTGCCATTTTTATTGTGTTGATTGTATGAACAAACATCAAACGCGGCGGCGTGAGCGAGCAATGACATTGTAGACAGAGACAAAGACAGAAATGACCGATGGCCGCCAGCTGTGCGCTTGCGCGGAGTCGTCTTTTTTTAGATACGACATGCAGGCTGTTCGAAATTCGACATGTTGCATCAGCGGATCGTCTCGCGTCGCAGTTGCAACGGCCAATGTGCGAAGGTCCATGTAATAACGTTTGTTTCTTCGTTTACGATGACGTCACATCGACGTATTCGATGCGTTTTTAGGCGAGACGAGTTCCAATGTGCGAGCCGACTTAGTTCTTGATGCGGTAAATATTATTTAAATTTGAACATGTTTTCAGTGACACGTTAAATTGCGTGAAGTTGTAAATCTTTGTAGAATGTATTACAATTAGTATCCCATTCATTTGTTTAATTAAATACTCTTCATTTTTTGATGCGGGAAACGGCATTATGACATCTGGTATCACCGATCTGTCTAAAAACGTAAACAAATATCGAAGCTGTCATTTATTTCGGCAACGGTCGATATTCCGTAATGCCGATGTCAAATTTTTTGTTGTAACTTGTAATTAAATGTGTAATTTCTGTAATGGGGGCTCGGAATGTCTCGGGCAAAGAGCCGGATATTTTAAAAATGATACAAATTGCTGTTTATTAAATGAAACTTGTCAAAATCTGAACAAAGTATGCCTGGCACCAAGGTGAGCCGAATGAAGAAATATTAGTTTTGTCACATTTTTGCATTCTATGTTTATAGGATCTCGATTAGATATTTTATGCCAATGGATCTGTATGATTAATATATACATTCTAGTTATATCTACCTATTAATCGGACCACGGTGTGCATTGTATATTATGAGAGAATGGGCTTTAAAGATTGTATTCCTTCAATATATAATATCGTCTATGTAAGTTTAATACCGCGGAAGAACCATTTGTCAAAATGTTCAGGAGGGACAAAAAACCTTGCAATTTCGTTAATAAAAAAGGTAAAAAATAAATTTAAATACAGTTTATTGTGTGTTCCTGTTTTATATTAGAAAATATATTTTTACTATCATATGATTCGGTCTTGCTTGCTTCTTTAAGCCTCAATGACATTGAGCTACTTTACAAGCTGCTTATTGGCGAATTTACAATCTGCTTGTAAACTCGCCCAGTGTCATAATCGAACAAGCTCACAAGCAGATTATAAACAATCTACCGAGAACAGTTGAAAGCCGGTCAACGGTGTGTGGGCCTACTGCGTCTGCGCAGTAGAGCGATGGTAGCGACCTCTCGGTAAAAAAACGAACTACTCAATACGTCCTGTCAAATTAGTACGAAAAATGACGGTTTCAACTCGCTAACTTGTTGGCTTTTGAGTGAGTGGAAAGGTTTATGTGTCATCATCACAATCGCACTAGCTGACTCGCCCGCTTTTAAATTTTCCAACAACCAGCTTCTAAAGTAGCTCAATGTCATTGAGGCTTTAGTATGGATAATTCATACGCGGTATTGATTTTAACCGAGTGCAAGTAGTCTATTGGTCAATTTCAAAATTTGAATGCACCAATCAATGCGGCTTGTCCCATTTAACCGAGAGCGCTAAAAATACGTATTCTGAACATATTGGCTCATACGCAGTATTGAACTTACATAGACGTTATGATGTATTATAGTGCCGCAGATGTCCGCATGACCATTTATCATTTTTTTGCGGAAACAGTTAATCACATGTAGAGAATTATATTAACTATGAATAATAATTATATTATTATATATGTTACGCCGAATGTGTGAAATTGCGTATTACATAAAATCGGCAAATTTTTTTCCTATTTCATGAAAAATGCAAGCCCGCTGCCTTATTCATGAATTAGGCAAAATATCTGCCAAGTTCGTGAATTCGGCAGTAATTTTTCTGCCTAGTTCATGTATCGGGCAAATTAGATAGTAGCGCTACGGTGGTGTTTTTTGCAACTAAACCAAATGTGTCAAATGCTCATGCATTGGTCAAAATAGATGGTCGCGTTCCAGTGGTGTTTTTTGCAACTAATCAAACTAACCAAATGTGTCAAATGTCATTGATTATATAAAACTATACCAATCAATAACTAGAATGACGTTCATATCCATTTACTATGCCCAAAAAAAATCTAGAACTATAATATGATAACGGAAGAATTTTATTAAAACGTATTTTCGCGATTTGATTCGTGCTTGGGTATCAATCGTGCAATGGTCGATTGTATGTTTGTGATAGTTTGTTGACACTTGTTAGCTAACCTCAAAATGGACATTCAGTTGAATTCAGAATTACAAAACCAAACCTGACCTAATAATATATTATATCGTCACCGTTTTAGCAAAACCATCTATGTGCACTTTCTCAAATTGTGCAGGAGAAGGATAAAACTGAATAAAAAAATAATGTTACATTTAAACATTAAATTTATGAAAAATGCTTTATTATAATCAGAAAATGGTCGAAGATTATTATTTTGTTTACAAAAATCTTTTATTTTTAATACAAAAATAATAAAAATACAGTTTGTGATGTCACATAAGTTGTTTTGACCGTTTTGTAAATACACATAGTTTAATTTATTCATCAAAATGTGAATAATAATAAACTCATGAAAAACTGTTACATAAATAATAGTTGAAATATACATAGTGCGTTAGTGATAAATAATTGCAATATCATTTTATTAATTATTAATGCAATAGTGAGATGATACTCGTATTATATTTATAAGTTCGTTTACTTTCTATTAGCAGGTTTAAATGTTAGGTTATCGTAGAAATAGTGGTGATCTTTCTCTATTACACTTTTTAATTCCTGAAGATGTATGTATTTCGACTGCGATATTGGCAATGATTCATTATATATATTACAAAGGCAGTCAAACGGTTGCACTGATAAAGTTGAGTTTGTAAAAGATTGTTCCATCTGGTAGATACTGTAACATTTTAATATCATATACAACAGGATCTCCGATTCGTTTTCCTGGTCTGATTGAACTTAATCCAGATTTAATCTTATCCATAATTCTTAAAAATTAAAAATCAATGACATTAATTTTATAAGGTTGTTTTGGTCTTGCTAGCCGCATACGTGCTATATAATCAGACGGTGAATATATTGGAGGCTTAAAATACTTTTCCAAGGTGGCATGTGCACTATCGGCCTCCATCATGGTGTGGCCTCTTTCAAGAAAAAGCTGTTGAATCTCGATGTTTTTTCTCTCTAAAGATATAACTTAGAGCAGTAGCGAATAATTTATTTCGGTTTCGATATCCACACCCATCCGATTTTAGAATTATTTCATTGTATTGTCCTGCTTTCGATGAGATGAGACAAATTCATTAGAAGATACATTATGAAGAATGTATATGGTGAAATTGTGTAGTTGCAGCTTTTGTTTATAATACATTTGTGCCTGTTTTTTGGACATAGCAGCACACTTTGGAGATCCATTGTGATTACTAACCGTCCAGTAATACTTCTGGTACTCTCCTTCATTTAATTTTTGGTCTTCTTGCATCTTTTTTTTTTTTAATAATGTGGCTATTGTATTCCATTTCTGAAACATTCTTCATTTTATAACTACAGCAGATGGCAGTGATGGCACACTGATATTTACGTGGTTGGTGGATACTAATTTTTTGGTGGTAAATATACTGGAGTATATTCTGCTGCTGAATGACCATTTTCCAGAGACCATTTTTTATATTCATCATGCATTTGTATTTTGGATCGGAAACACGATTCCACATACACCCTGGAGGTATTTTCTCTGCAATAATGGCTGGGAACTTTGGAATTAGATCCAACCATAATGTAACATTTTTCCACAAATCTCTCCGTTTTGATTTTTGGTTGCACTACCAATTATTTATCTTCAGTCAGATTCTTATTACCTGTCATTGTTGCTTTCAATTGGCCACTGTCATCGAGACGTTTGTAGTTGTTTATCCAACTTTTAAATTAATTCTCGCCTATACCCTATTGACCATGTAGGCATCTTCCAGAAATTATTGAATATTTCCTGTCTCTCTTTTTGAGAAAGCATCTTTCAAACCGTCGTGCAAGACCATAATGCATAGCATATAACATAGAAACAAACTATGTGTAGCCAAACTGTAAAAAAACATTACACTCTCGATATCAAAATACCATCTATATGTTACTATAATATACACATAGTTGTTTTTGTGAACCGTGGTTTTTGAACCTTACACATAGCTGTTTTTTATTTTTTGAAATAACTTCGGAGCGAGTTTACCCAACACATAGATCATTTTACTGGCCTATAGAGAAAAAAATAAGGAATGACTTGGTATTTAAAAGTCATTTTTGATAAAAGTGACACATAGATGGTTTTGCTAAAACGGTGACGATATTTAATTTAATTTAATTATAACTAATAAAACCATCCGTATTTAATTTACTTTTTCTACTGTCATGTTGACAGTTTAAGAATTCCATACCCTGCCAAATTCACACTCTCGGTAGATAAATTGCCTATGTCATGAATAATGCAAGCCCGTTGCCTTATTCATGAATTAGGCAAAATATTGCCGATTTTGTGTAATACGCAATTTCACACATTCGGTGTAACATATACACTACTTATAGATACATATTCTTCTTCTTCTATAAAATATCTATTGGCATAATTTTATCTATTATGATTTAGTTTAGACAGGGTTTAATTGAATTTTGAACACCATCTGCAATTTGTATTCTTAGTAAAATGAAAACAAATAAGTATGTCTGACAAAGTTTAACGTCCACTATTTCTGTCGGAAACCTCCAGTCTTCGCCACTGGAGTAAGGTATAATATGAAAGGAAGTATTTACACCGATTAGTGATAAATAATAAAAGTTACTCTTTTTTTTTCAGATACACCACGTGTGAATGTGTAGGCGAAAAAAAAATGGACGTACCACGATGCCTTAATAGTACAAATTATTATCAAAATTCTAGTTATCCAGCGCAAATAATGCATCGAAATCGGTATGATTCTTTGCAGACCAGGAATAATTCTAATCAAATCAAAACACATCTGACGTGGAATAACCCTGGAGATGGAGAAATACGGCCAACTTCGATTACAAAACATTTTGAAAACCAGCCAGAAAGTCGACCAAAGAATCCACCACGATCAACTAAAAATACGCATGTACCGAATAGTTCACGACCCAATTTGAAGAAAGTTCTCGTTTCTGATAAAAAGTACCGCCAAAATGATAATACTAAAAAAAAGAATGTTACGAATAATTCCAACAGACGGTGTGTTGACAAATGTTATTGTAATAATGACAGGTCTTCCGAATGCGTCATTTGTGGAAATATTTCCAAAGAGTCTGTATATTCGGATAGATTGTTACAATTTTCTCAGATAAGTCAAGATTACGAGTCTATGAAGGGAAAGTTTGATGACATTGTAAAATCCGATTGTAACATGTTGAGTAAAGAATCATTGCAGGACCCTCTGGCGGATTATAACGATAATCCATTGCCAGTGATGGACGCTGAGAGCTTAAAAAATATTAGAGACTTCAGAAATGAGAATTTCTTCGATTGTCATTGCTCTTCGACTATGTTAAATAGGGAAGTGAACATTTTAAATGAACCGCATAAAAAATGTCAGCACGAATTTTATTTCAACGATGACGATATTGCGGTACCTGTCAACACAGATCATGAAAATAACAGCAGGTGTTGCCTGTGCTACCTGCCCCTTCAAACACATTCAAAAAAGAAACGATTCAATGATGAAGATGTTTATAGAAGTGGATCTTCTAAGAAGTGTTCGTGTAAAAAATTAATGACAACGCGTAAGTTTGTAAGACATGTTGTTCACTCGGACTGCAGTTTATCGACGTCTTCCGATGATGGTCTGAATGAACCGGAGATGTTTATAAAAATTCCCGTCACCGAAGACATGTTGGTCAAAGACAAGAAGTATGATTTGAAGAATTACAGAGGCACAAAGATGAGAGCTTTTCGAATTATGACTTGCGATTGCTCATGCTCTACGAAGAAATAAATTTAATCGTAAATTTTCTTTTTAAATCATGAAACAAATGAATTTTTATTATTTTATTTACACTTTTACTTTGTTTTGACAATTTATTTTTAATGCACATGTTTTTTCATAGGTTTTTATTGTAACATTATGTTTAAAAAATCACTTGTAATATATTATATTGTAAAATGAATTAATAAAATTGTAGTATTTTAATAGGTAGAAAGAAGAGTTCATACGATATATTTATATTAATTGTAAAAATTAGGAGTTGAATAAAATGATTATGACAATTGACATTTAGCTTAAAACTATTACAGTAGACCTTCGATATAACGGACTAATGCCGGTGAGACGGTGTCTGTTAAAGCCAAAAAACTGTTATATAAAAACACACCAAATTTTGTTAATTTGTCTTCGGGTGATACACATATTGAGACACCCGTTGTGGAGTGACGTTAATATTCAATGTTGACACACTTGCTTTCAGTAATCCTGATTTGAAAGAAGTCTGCTGTTTTTTATAATTAACTCTCTGAATTACGAAAATGCATGATAATTGAAGTTCGTAATGTGACGAATAGTAAATAAAATGTTATTAGATCGTCAAAATGCGATCTTTTCAGTCTTAACATTGTAAACTTATTAAATAGAGTAATAAATGCATCCATTCACTTTTGAGTAAACAAATTAAACTATTGTGTGGATTAGTGGCCAGCGTTGCAAACGTCAGTGCTACAAGCAGGACGGCATTATGACTCGACTTCTAGTGCGAGAGATATGACATGATTATCATGCACAGAATATTGTTTACAAGCTGTGACAATTGGATGACGGATGTTTTTCACATTTGACTGGATATTTTGTCCGTTATATCAGGGTTCTACTATACTGTTTTTATTTCAAAATTTACCTACATTTGAATGGTTAAATTCATTAATTCAAGTAGGTTATTACCTACAGATAGTTACTACCCCGTATCAAAACTGGCAGTGAAATACCTCACCCTCAAATTTTCATTATTCGATTTAAATAGATACTTTTTTTGTGAAAAGGGGTTCGTCAACCGATAGAAATAGGCATATTGTTTTAATTTTAAAATTGAATATTTAAAAAATTAAAGAGATTAATATGTAACATGTTAAAACCAACCAGTTGACGCTTGACACGCAGAAAAATAATTTACCACTAATATTGTGGACTTGTCGGTTTTTATAATTTAACGCGTCTTATGATTAATTCTTGTCATATTATTTTTTCTTTATAAGATTAGTCTATGTGCATAACTATCACTGATTGATTTTGTCTAAATTCATTAGCTCCAGTTGTACTACAGCGCCATCTGTTTAATTTTCTTTTATGCTTTCTCCAAGGCATACATATACAATTTTAATGTTTTCCAATAAATCAAAAGATGTCGCATTATTTATAATTGAACATACAAAAATATAATAATTCATATTAATTATAATAATTATTGTAAACATGACATAAAAATTTTATTAAAAATGACCAAGGTAAACGAAAAAATATCTTTGTCAAGTGAATTAAAAAAATTAATAGCATCATTTATTTTTTCTTGTGTAGAATATGCATGCCAATTGGAAGGACAATGACATCGCTTCGTATATTAATATAAAATTCAACTTTTTAGGCGTTATTCTCTACATTTTTTAAATCGAGGAGTGGAGGTAGGCTGTGAAGATACGACATAAATATTGCACACTAAACTTTGTCAGTCATACTTATTTGTTTTTTCATTGAGCTAAGAACACTAAGTAACCATTATGGTGGGATATTCACCCGTTCTTTTCAGACTTTCTGACTTTTCGATTACAACTTTACTGTGATGCCATTAGTCATAGTTTCGAGATCTTGGACTCTTAAATAGGATTATTATTATGTAGTAGAGGTGGGAAAACTGGTCAATTTTGAAGACTAAGTATACTTACTACCAGTATTAAAAAATACTTAGTATCGAAACTTGTTCCAAAATACTTACTAGTATTTGATATATCGGCTATAATAGAATCGTTAAAAATACATCCGCTTTTCGAAAAGTCCTATTTTCGAGACAGGTACAGCTGGAACTATGGCATTAGTCACTCCTGTTTCAGTAGAAAATACTGAATCATTAAAAGCACTGGTTTCATTTATCTGTAAAGCATTTTCATTTACAGGTGGAGCTATATTTTGCCTGGCAAATTCAATATGAATAGTTGGGTGCTTGCGCTGTAAAAGTTTCTTCAAATTTGACATTGACTTGTATGATTTTTTTATTTTACAAACATTACAGATGGCATAATTTGTAACTATTTCTTTGGAACGATTCCACACGAAACTTAACCTTTTAGTAGCCATTGTTACACAAATTGTTTATTAAGTATAATATAATTATTATCCATTTATACAATCACGCATACAATTTGAATTCAGTTTATGTTTATAAGTTCAATTTTTTAATTTTTCAATTTTAATTTATTTTACATATTGTGGACATAACAAATTATAAGTTTAAGACGTTCACAACATGACATTTAGAAACAAATAAATATTATTAAAAAAGTATTATGTAATATTGTAATTATGCAATATTAAGTTATTCTATAGTATAAATGTGTAAATACAAAAAATATGAAGTATATAGGTACAAGGAAGTACACCGGATGAGTTAAGCAGACCCTATTTTAAGAATTTATAAAATAACGTCCACCTATACTCATTCTCACGTAGATGGAATATATCAACATCCGAAGCAATTTGGTTGAACAGAGTTATTGCTCTCCCAATTGGCATCACCAATGGCAGGTTAGTTCTGCTCCTCGGGAGAACAAACAACTGATGCTCCCGATTTCTAAGATAGTTATCAGGGACACACAAGTCAATATTACCAAGAATGGCAGAGTTCTCATTCACACCACGTATTAGTCGAAAAAAATACGTGGCCAAATATTGATATCTTCTAGCACTTAAACTACAGTATGTTAGCATACCTAAGAGAAAGTCAGTTGGATAAAGCCACGGATAGTATCCATATAACCTCAAATAAAGGAGTCTCAAAAATTTCTTTTGAACTCGCTCCACCATAAGGTCATATTTCAACTGATGCGGGGCCCAAACAATCGACCCACTCTCAAGCCGGCTTCTCACTAAGGAATTATAAAGAATTTTTAATACAGTAACATCCGAAAAGACCCGGGAAGTACGCAAGACGAAGCCCAACATTTGTAGCGCCTTTTTACAAATGATAGCTATATGACCACTAAATGACAGCTTACTGTCAAACGTAATGCCAAGATCCCTTACAGATGGTATTCGCGAAAGAACTCTGCCATTCATCGAATACTGAAAAAATAATACTCGCGAGGCTCTGGTAAATGATAAAATATTGCATTTTTCAATATTGAAGTCCAGTTTGTTACGCCTGCCCCAATCTAATATATTGTCTATATCAAGTTGGAGTTGACGACAATCGTCCAAGGTGACAACTTCCATGAAGAGTTTCAGGTCATCAGCGAACAACAAAAACATAGCATTTTTAATGACCATTGCTATGTCATTTATAAAAATCGTAAACAGCAATGGCCCCAAGTTTGAGCCCTGAGGGACACCAGAAAATGTATTGAACATCTGTGACTGATAGACGCCATACGATACGTATTGTTGACGATTCCTAAAATAGCTCCCGAATAACTTCAGAAAACGATCGGACAATCCAATTAGTTGGAGTTTTTCCAACAGGATGTCGTGATCGACTCTGTCAAACGCTTTTGAGAAGTCATTGTAGGAACAGTCAACCTGATGGCCTCTATCTAGTGCTGACGACACATAATCTACAAATACCATCAGGTTAGTTTCCGTTGATCGGCCAACTCTAAATCCATGCTGCTCATTCATTATAAATGACTCAATTTTTGGATAAATCATGTTATGCATGATCATCTCAAGAACTTTTGCGGGTGCCGAGAGAACAGCCACCGGCCTGTAGTTCTCCACTGATGACTCAGCACCACTCTTATGGATTGGAGTAACCTTTGACATCTTCCACAATTCGGGAAAGATACCCGTCTCCATCACAAGATTAAATATATATGAAAGCGGGCCTTTGACAAAGTCAATACACCCCTTTAAAAAAAATGTTGGGAGATTATCCGGCCCTAAAGATCGTGTGTTCTTTAGCTTTTTAATGAACCTAAACACAATAGCAACATCAATCGGAAGGATATCAATAGATTGGGCACCGCGTGATGGTTTTCTTGACGTTGAGGCAACATCCAGATTCGGACTACTACTTGCGTAGACAGACCTAAAGTGACCGGCAAATGCCTCTGCCACTCCAGATCCGGTCACCTCTTCGCCTTTCCAACTCATTGAATTGGCAAACCCACCATCCCTTCTTAAAGATTTAACATAGTCCCAAAACGATTTAGAATTTTCGCAGATGCAATTTTCTACCGTTTCTATATGCGCTCGATAGGCCAGTCGAACAGCTTGCCGCACTCTTGAGCGATAAAGACTAAACATTTCATAGTCTTGCTGAATATGCTTAGTCTTCCAAGTTCTATGGTAATAATGTTTGACCCAAATGTCCCCGACAATTTCCCGAGAAAACCACCTCGGGTATCGCCTTCCACCACGACATGGCGACTTCCTTGTAAAACACTGGTCAAAAATATTATAAATAATGTTGTAAAAGTGCTGTACCGCGTCATTTACGTCACAAATTTCATACAACTCACTCCAATCTACCTCACCCATTAATGAGTAAAGTAAATCGAAGTTTCCCCCTTCAAACTTCCACCCCCTCTGCAGATTTATTCTGTGTGAGGGAATGTTAGTCCTCTGAATGAGAGTTGGACGAAAATCGTGTAAAAAAGATAAAGTAGGGTGATACGCATCTTCTCGTACGATCGGTGATATACATCGCGAAATCGATATTTTAACGTTGCTAAAAATCCTGTCTAGAAACCCATTAACAGAGTTAGGAACATCATTGTACTGGGAAAATCCAAAAACAGCACACAGAAATTCGAGTTCACTCTTGACCCTTTCACTGCTGCGCGCTGAATTCAGGTTAAAATCTCCCATTACAATAATCCTTCTATCCCTAATTAAGATGTCGCTAGACAACATTTTCCCAACAAATAGTTTAAACATCTCCAATTCACTCGCTGGAGGAAAATACACGACACAAACATACGTGGTCACTCCGTTACAGGTTAGTTTTACCCAAAGGTCCTCATTAAGAGTCTCCAAAACATGAAAACGTTCGGCCCGTAACCCTTCCATATTTCTAACTCCCAAAAGACAGCCTCCACCCTGCCGGTGGCCTGTTCCGGAGTCTCGATCCCTTCTGAAGACCGTATACTCACTACCAAAATATTCACGACTGAAAACACTGTTATTGAGCCACGTTTCTGTTAATGCTATGACATCATAATCATCAACCAAAACGCCACTCGAAAACTCCACAGTTTTAGTTCTCAAGCCACGGACATTTTGGTAGTAGAAAAACAGCTCATTAGAGCGGTTACTATTCCGAAGTCAGCTACTTGGTAACCTCGGGGTTTCCACATTTGCCACCCATTCCTTTATAAATGAGTGACGTGGCCAATTTTCAGCCTTCAGAACAGTATCAGTAACGTCAGAAGGGATACCCACCTTGAATGATGCGTAGTCCCCTCTTGATTTAATCCGTACTACTGTAAATTCAGCGGTACATAACTTTTTTAAATATGTCAGGAGATCATTGCTAGTAGTGTCTCGGTGAAACGGGTGAAAATGATAGTGTTTCATCACTGGCTTAACCCGTCCTTCGAGACTTCCACGTACGGCGACTCGGCGTTTCCGTGAAATGGTAGCCCATCCGTCGTCTGTTTTTGTTTTTGCTGCTGAGGTCTTATCTGAGGCCTTATCACACGGTTTTTTTATTAGAGGTTGTGAAGATGTTTCTACATTATTTGGCACGGTACTGGACCCTGGTTTAATATATGATCCTTCACATAGTATTTTTGTTTTAATTTTCGATTGCGACCGTGTCGTCCTTGTATAGGTTGGTGGCGGTGTTGTTCGCGGTGCCGGCACAGGAGGCGAGAGCGAGAAGCAAACAGTGTCATTCGCTAGTGCACGCGCTGCCGGTGTAGGCGATGTCGCTGGCAATGGTGCGTCAACTACAATTGCACTGGGCTTAATTACACTGGGCTTAATTGCAGTTTTTATTGACACTGATTTATTTTTATTATAAATTTGGTGATCGGTTAGAATTTTTTCGATTGATTCTACCTTTTTTAACAAAATGGCAATCATTTCTGACTGCTTTCTTATAATACACAACAAATCCACATTTTCTACGGTATTAACGATGTTTTTAGACATTGTAATGCAGTTTTATAAGTGAATTATTGAATTTAAACACTAAAAAATCGAGAAACTCGACGTGACAAAACCAGATAAACGCGTAGTCAGTTAGCGTTATCAGAACTCCGCTATTCCGGCTTGCGACTGACGTCAACTCGATGTAAATGTCATACTCAACTGAAACTAAAACTAATTCCGTAGTATTACTAAACATACGCGAGTCGCGACGCCGAGGTGATGATTTCATACGTAGCAAGGCTACGAACTAGCTAGCGGACGGCGAGATCTCATACTATGCGTCGAACTCCGGGACTCGATAAAGTCTCATACTCAACTGAAACTAAAACTCTTAAAACTAAAACTAAGGCGAACTCAAATAGTATACTATAAAACGAACATGTGACCATTTCTGTCCTTCACTATACCAACTTTACAACAGAGGAGAAAGGGAGAACAATGACAGTTGAGTATAATATCACGGCTAGACATACGTGTATCATGATATCTCGCTCGCGCGCATTTAATATCAATAGCATTGAAAGTCAACCAGCATCACGGAATGGCGAGTCACGGCGATAATATCATCGAATGCGTTCAAATTCGAACATCTAATACGTTTCAAGTTTCTTGAAACAAGTTTATTGGGCCACAAATACTTAGTATGGGTAGTTTCATCCGAAACTTAAGTACACAAACTGGTGACAGTATTTCCAACTCACCTCCAGTGGCGCACCCAGGATTTATTATTGGGGGGGGCCGAAGGAGGAGAATGGAAATTAGTCCCATATGCTCTTTTTCTTCTTCATATAAATATTTTTACATAATTTCACAATACACGGCGATATTTGTACAGTTTTTCCTAGTTTTTATTAATTTGGAGGCATAGTGGCGGTAACCGTTGAGCGTGTCATCAGCGACTGGCAGATTGGAAGTGAACAGCGACCATGCTGGACATGTGTACCTAGTATACTTAAACAGTACTTAAATAATATCGGCTGTGCTACCCGCTTGGTCTAGAGCAGTGTTTCCCAAAGTGTGGTACGCATACCCCCTGGGATACGGGAAGAGTTTGGTGGGGGTACGCGCTGCACCGGGTTATGGCTACGCCTGGTGCAACAAGCATTAATACAACATCCATGCTAGAAGGTTTATCGCACGCGGAAGAAAAGCAATTGTTGGAATTATTAGCTTCAGACGGATTCTTGCAAAATAAATATAAGGAGTGTACTTAAACATCATTTAGGTTGCAAATGCAACATGTGTATCCAGTTTTAACAGAGAAATTCGTGAAATACATGCCTTTTTCAACTTCATATCTATGTGAAGTTGCTTTTTCAGCATTTGTAGACATTAAGTCAAAAAAAGGAACAGCCTTTGGGTGTGGAACCGCATCTCAGATTAAAATTAATAACCAGGGAACGGGAATGATGATCTGTCGTTTCAACATAAATAATTTCATCCTTCTCATGGTTTATAATGAATGTTATTTTTTATAATATAACTTTTATTTATATTTTATTATGAATGAATTTTATTTTTCGTTTATTATTATTTTGTTTATGTACTACAAAAGGAATATATTTTTTTAATGTTATTAAAGTACTTATATGCATTTTTCTTTGACGAGGAGTACTCAGTGTTACGAAAATTATAGAAGGGGTACACAGATGTCGAAAGTTTTGGGAACACTGGTCTAGAGAGCTACAATATTTATGCCAAATTCCACCGAAAAAAATGTTTATAGCAGATTTTTGGTTTTTTAATATTGAGGTTTCAACATATTAATTGAAAATGGACAAAAAAAAGTATTATTGCTTTTAAATTATACACAACCTACTCAATACAACACAGCCTTATATTTCGTTTATCGGTCTTTTGTCTATTGCAATCGGTGTACCTCAGTGGCGAAGGGTGGAGGTAGGCTGTTAAGATCCGCCATAAATATTGCACACTAAACTTTGTCAGTCATACATACTTGTTTTCATTGAAATAAGACTACATTTTACAGATGGTGTTGGTTAGTTTTTAAAATTCAATTAAACCCTGCGAAAACCAAGCCATAATAGATAATAGTCAAAAAATACTCGTATATCTATAAAATATCTAAAATTATGCAATTAAATCATACATAAATTTGGATATTTTATAGATAGAATAATACTTTGTATCTATTATAGTTTGGTTTAGGCATACCTTGATGAATTAAAGAAATGAACCAACAATATGTGTAATACGTATTCTTAATCCAACGAAAACAAATAAGTAAGAATGAAAAAACGTGCACAATTTTGTCATATCGCCTAAAATATACCAATACTATTCTGGTTTGGTTAAGACAGGGTTTAATTGATTTTTTAAATCCAACCAATACCATCTGTAAATTGTAGTCTTATTTCAATAAAAACATATACATTTGAGTGAAAAGGGTTAATGTGCACTATTTATGGCGGATCTTAACAGCCTACCTCCACCCTTCGCCACTGGTGTACCTACACCATGGCCCTCACATCATGAAATGGGCCCTCAGGCTAGGGCAATGGTCGGCAAACTGCGGCTCTTTGGCCCCTTGAGTTCGGGTCTGCCACAGATGCTCTCTGCCATATTTGACATGGCTACAAAGAAGAAACAAAGAAAATGGAAGAGGATAACCGTAAATGTAATGTTGAATAGACCGAGACTTCGCATTTATTCAAAACTTAAATGGCTTTCCGACCTTTATTTATGTGTCGGGAAAAGTTAGCGCATTCAAATTTAGAGAGATACTACAACTAAAAACTCGTAATTTTGCGCTAAATATTCTGTCGATGATGCAAGGAAGAAAGCAGCTGAGGAGAAGAGTCAAGAAAAATAAAGTTCTGTATTGAATTAGGTACTGAATAAAATCTTTCAACAATGTTAATATTGCAAGTTTTGTGGTTAGTAAAAAGATTTCCAAGAGAGGAAATCAAGAGTAAATTGAGAAATCGATTTATTGATGAGAACCTGGAATCGTGCTTAAAATTAAATCAACAACATACGAACCTGACTTACCCAAACTTTACAAGGAGATGCAAGGCCATTATTCACATTGAGTTTGTCAGTCATTGCCATGATTCAATTTTATGGATACCTGACTAACAATTTAATTTTTATTAATAAATAAGATCATTATTACGTATGATATTCAGTTTTATTCAGTGTACCAACCTATAATTTAATTAGGACTTAAAACGTTAACTAAAGTTTATTAAGTAAATTAGCAGTGTACCTACTTACTACGATACCTACGCATATAATTTCAGTTTAAGAAATTTGGCTCTCAAAAGAAATATCAATCGTTGTACTGTTGATATTTGGCTCTATTGACTAATGAGTTTGCCGACCACTGGGCTAGGGTATTTGACGGGCCCCCTATCCACCGCTTAGATTAAAGACAGTGTGAAACACTACATTAACGTTTTTCAAATTGTGTTTTAGTTCAAATTGAGGGTACTTATACAGTGAATTATTGGCGATTTTCAATACATCTACTTTAATAATGGAGCTGTCGAGTATCGACACATAATAATCTGAAAATATATTGGACAATTATATAATTTAAAATGTTCATAGTCATGAAGTGTAATAGCGCCGCAGGCGACTTTTTTTTACTATTAAAGATAATTTATGATGCGTGTTTATCTCACTTATCTGGTCAACCCGACACGCCGGCCCCCCACAGCCCAGGCCCCCAGGCTAGAGCCCTGTCAACCCTCCCTAGCCATCACCTATACCACTCCAGAATTCGGGTGGACACCGAGAATTTCATGAGGGAACGGGTTTCTAAAAAAACCTGACATCAGTGTTTCGAAATTTTTGTGTTAGAAATGAAAATCTAAAAAAATTTACTAAAAAGGGTGCTGGAGAATTACAAATCATTTTTCGCCGTGTTGTTTGTCTAAGCCCAATATATAGTTTATTAGCTTTCGATTTCAATGTGTAAAATCATTCTGATGATTTTCATATTTTGGGGGGGGCAAGGCCCCCTGCCCCCCCTGGGTGCGCTACTGCTCACCTCTATTATGTAGGTATTTTTGATAAATAATGCCGCCCTTCGTCGGTACGACACGGCTTGTGTACAGCGGCGGCTCATGGATAATATATTTGGGGGTACTGCGGTTGACTAAAAATAAAAATGAATGTTTATTTGGATTACATTTTACTATTAACATCAAAATGAAATATAAATAATTAATTATAATTAATATATAAAATAAAGAACTTTGCATAAATTGCTTGCAAAAATAAATTTTAACAATGTTAATAAATCATTATAGCTATATTTCTTTCCTAGCTGTGGCGCGCAAGCTCACGCACGACACAGAAACGGAGAAATACTGAAAACGAACTATCTGCCCAGCAGTACGAAGCTGCGAGCACCACTGCCCGCGCCCCTCCGTCGCCCACTCTAGAATATTCTATTGAAATCGGTGTGCAAAATCAAGTACCTATCGCGCTGTATGATAATATTATTGGACTTTGGATATAAATGCACGGGCGAGCTGATTCCATGCTTAATAATATTGATATTTTCATAAAATATACAGAAATATATGTACCCATATTATAATATTACATTTGTCTCAATTTGCTTGGAGGTACTGCAGTACCGCAGTGCATATGAAAGAGCCGGCACTGCTTGTGTACCTAATTCATATATTTCAACATAAGTTTACGTGTTAGTATGTTATTGAATCTAATAAGTCGATATAGGTATGTATTTTAATAACATTATTTTAAAACAATCTGAGTATTTAATCACCCCTTGTAATCCGCCGTCCAGATGTTGCTCATCCCAATACACCAGCTTGGCGTGGCCCTGTATACTGAATAGTATTTTTTAGAATAGTATTCCTCGTGGCCCATCTAACCAACGAAGTGGATGAATACCTAATTCTTTTTTTTTCGATTGGGTGTGAGTTAGGTTGGTTAAAGTGAATGCTCCATCTTCCAGAAGCACGATTGATTATTTACATTTTAATTAAAAAATACGAGTACATAAAAAAATAATGAAAAGTTTTTTAAAACCAGTAAGCGGCCACAGGAATACCCTATAACTCGTTTGATTGACAAACTCATTAACACCGATGAATAAACGTGGCAAGTGAGAACTAGGGACTGAGAAGAGTGAATGGAGCTAGGAGAGGCCTTCATCAGTGGATCGACCCCAGCTATTGGTAATAAAGAAAATTACAAATGGTTTATTTCAGGTAGGTAGGTGAGTACTATAATTTTACAACTAATTCAGGCACATTACAATATAGAACACATAAACACTGGAATAAACTAGGAAGACAAATGAATGCCATAAAACCATAGATTTATCTGTTCTTGGTCGTTCCCTCATGGCTGAGGAAAGTGTCCACCATGGAATTTTTTCATCTTTTGAATGACAAAGACTTTCCACCCTCGATCCTTTGCTTCTCTCAGGGCAGGGCGAATGCTGCCCCCAGTCACCTCTTTTACGTGGTCGCTCCAACGCTCTTTGTCAGCTTCGCCTTCCCTGGAGGCTACCCAAAACCACAGTTTTTCCGGTTATCCAGTCCACGGAGAAAATTATGTCCAAAAAACTGCAGAATGCGTTTCACACATATTGCAGCGCTCGAAATGGCAAAGTTTACGACAATTTTCGGCGCCCTCACCACATCTCAAAGGCAACAATTTTATTGCCTTCCGTTCCCATGCCTTTAGGGTCCATGACTTGACTCCGTATAAAAATATAGAGAACACTAATGTTTGCACAAGCATCATTTTTGTGGTAATCAAAATCCCCTATAAGACGTGTTATCGCATTTTTTGCAATCTGTGTGCGCCTTCTTATTTCCGCTTCACATCCACCCTTTCCACTGATGGTCGATCCCAGATATTATACAAACTCGTCCACTGTTTCTAAGTTTTGGAGTGTACCTACTTGCTGTTGATAGAAGGTTAGCCCGATCGAAAACTCCATTATTAATGGACAACGCACTCAATACAGCAGCTAGCAAATAAATTCGCGCATAGCGATATTCGCACATGTATAGGTAGACGTCACGCAATTTCGATTATGCGATATCACGCATCGAGAATTTATAGCAATATCACCTTTATTCAGCGCCCGGAATGGAAAATTTTACGAACCGGAGCGCTTGATAATTTTACGAAAATATTAACACTGTTAGAGCCAAGCCACACCGGGCGACTCTGGTCTCGAGACCAGTCGCCGAGACCAGACCGATGTATGCTTGCTTGCGCGACTACTGGGCGACCAGGTGTGGCATGGTCCATATAACTGCATACATCGGTCTGGTCTCGAGACCAGAGTCGCCCGGTGTGGCTCGGCTCTTACTTATCTAATTCTATACATATATGTATTTAAAAAAACGATTTTGTTAGATTTTTTTATAATATGACATATCTCGCACGGTCAAATTAATATTTACACGAGACGGAGCGATAATTTTGGGGATTGTATGAACCGGAACGGCGCTCCGGTGCGTTCCGGTCCATTTCGAGCCCTGTCTTTATTGTAATGACGTTAGAACAGTGTTTCTAGTGTCAATGTTCATTTGAGTGAACCTGTTCAAACCGAACCATTCGGCAGACCCGACAAAAAGCATCGGGAATTTATAGCAATATCACCTTTATTGTAATGGCGTTAGAACAGATTATCCCATTCGGCAGACCCGACAAAAAAGTGAGTGTCATTTTTTTTCCAGATGCTTCGTCCATATTAATTCCATTGCCCCATGTCAATAGATTCAAACTGTTTACAAATCTCTTGAAAGACTTGACTTGAAAAGAAATGACGTAGGTAGTTAGAAGTCAGGTACAAACTTAACATTGATCGAGGTTGCAGAATAATAAAGTTATCTGAATATAATGCCAGGAAAACAAAATATAATACCATGAATACCTTTTTATTATGTTACCAAACAATCATGAATAAAATAAATGAATGCATAAAAGATTTTCAAACAATAGTGATTCAAATAATAATTAATCACGGTGACTGAAAAGGAGTGTCTTCGTGAAAAACAATATTTCAAAGGATCGCATTAGGAAAATTTTAAAAAATTTTTCAATGTAGGTATGTGTGCAATGTGTACCTATATATCTTTCAAGGTCACATATTTTTATGACCCTATATAATATTAACGACACTACTATAATATACAATATATTTTTAAACAATAAAACATTTATTTTTATCGTAATAGTAACAACTAAGAAGGATCGTTTTTCTCATAATTTGGTCATTTCAGAATCTCTGAAACTATTTTTTCAACTGCATACTCATAAAACTTTACGTGATCTTGGAACACTGCACTGATGTTTGGTAGATAATTTATTACACAATTATTAGCTGCGCGTCGATATTAAACTCCTCTTATCTTGATGTACCTACTATAATTTCACTAAACACTACGACCTGATTTATGCCTTTTTACTAACTGGAATCTATAGGTATAATATATAGACATGGTAAGGTATTATATTATTTAAACGGGTGGACTAGGGGAAAAACATTTTCAATTGTTTATAATATTCGTAGATCTTTTCCATATTCAATTTTTCGTGTCTCTCTGGAAAAACCTCTACTACCACGACTGGTGTATACTCCAGCTGTTCGATTCCAGCAACAAAAACGATATGTTGAAATTATAACCTACAAGTTACAACCAATTTGGAAGAACAAAAATATTACCAAAACAATGATGTCTAGTAACAACTTTTGTTTTCCTAATTATTATATTCTTACATTAAGTACCCCTTGGATTTGGAAAGCGATAACACCAAGAGAAAGTCAGATGCTAGACGCTTTTGAGAATTTCTTGGATGGTTAAATGCTCTAACGACTCCAGATTACACTTTGTACGAAAAAGCAAGGACATGGTTAATAATAATTCTAAAAAAAAAAGATTGTTTTCATGGATCTCTTAGGAGCGTACATAAGTGAAACGGCAAATAATTTTCAACAGTATTTGGGACGTAATTTCGGCCGCGTTGCCAGTCGGATAGCGATAGTCGACCTGCGAGCACGTCAATATGTTTTGTGATGGCGTCGGAGGAATATATTCTTAAATCGTGTAAAGATGACTAAAAACGTTCCGCATGTACTTGAAAAAGAAAACATGTCAATGAATATACTATTATCATTACGAATATAATGATAAACATAACATTAAAAGGACGCATGTTGAATTTTTATGACAAATTATATTTCGTTCGGCTCGCGTCATTTGCACAACCCGCGCATCGCCTAGTCACGATCTTTTTAGACGATGCCTCATCTGAGGTATAGCCTTAATTTTTACATTCTCATATAGCCCATAGAGAAGATGGCAGCCTGGAAATACTCGTGATGTTGGGTCAGGTCGAAGGTCAAAGAAAGCGAAGAAGAGGTCCAGAGCATCTTTCAGATGGATTAACTAAATCGAGAGAGTCACAGGTTTCACTAACAAAGGTCTTACGAGCCACTGAATGCTGAGAGGAGTACAGCCGTCAGATGGCCAAATCATTTAGGTTTCGATTCTGTCATGAGTAGGGATTCTAATCCCGGGATCCCGAACTATTTTCGATACCTATGAATCCCGGGATTGGTAAACATAATCCCGAAAGTTTCGGGGTTGATTTTTTTTTTCATTTTTTAATGGAAAATAAAATGAAAACGAAAATATAACAGAAAAAATACTTTTAATATCATATAACTACATTGCATTTGTCATTAATAAAACCGTTATTTTTTATCTCTCCTTTTAAATTAATAACAATTGGAATTTGAAAATATGACGAATCAACAAAAAATCACAGGCTGTCTAGGTACCAAAATTAGATCCAGTTTAAATGACGAAGCACTTGTTGCTTTGGTATTACTTCGGGCATATTATTCAGAATAATGTTTAAATTTTTTAGATCTTTAATTTTTTATATTGTAGTTTTTGTCAACACAATAGGTTATTTTACAACGTTTTTCTTAGCTCGTCCGGTGGTTCTTTGTCCGGTACAAATCTTGCAATCGATTTTTTACTAACTTCCCGACTAGCTAGACATTTTAAACTTTTAGAATATATCATAACACTATGCCAATGCATTTTTAAAATACTTTTAGCCATCTTTAAGTAGAATTGAATTAATTTTCAGTTAATTCTGTTTTGTATGAAAAGTTATTTCGGAATAAATCCGTAATCCAATCCACTATTATTGGTTGCTAGGGGTCCTAGCAACTAAATTATTAATA
Source organism: Rhyacophila brunnea (assembly GCF_057557595.1). NCBI lineage: Eukaryota > Metazoa > Arthropoda > Insecta > Trichoptera > Rhyacophilidae > Rhyacophila > Rhyacophila brunnea. The sequence goes on along the minus strand of NW_028232893.1, from coordinate 10,142,904 downwards.
TATACGTGCGTTACTATGGAAATCAAGTATCAAGTACAAATTTTTTTGATCGTTTAAGCTAGTCAAGTCAAGGTTATATGATTCAAAAGAAAATTTAAAAACGTTGTACTTATATAAAAGTTCTTTTTATCTTGTAATTATTTTATTTTAATTGAACTTGTATTTGTTATCTTTTCATAAATAAATAAAACTGTTTTACTTTCACATTATTATTTACTCCATTAAACCTACGTATTTCCAAGATTAAACGTACACAATATTAACAACGGTATAAATTATACTCGATTTATTTTTGACCGATGTTATCAACGTTATTTGTATATATAAAAATTTAATATTAACTATTGAAAAAATGCCAATCCCGGGATTGTCAAATTGTAATCACGAAATCCCGGGATTAAGATATTGGCTCGGGATTGGATTCCCTAGTCACGAGGTCACGACGAAGAAAATTTGACTCATCATTTTTTTTAAATATTTACATATGGATTCTGGTACATTTAGCAAATTATTCAATTTGTTTTTCAAGTTTTTAGACTTATTAATGTCAATGTCCTTTTCTTTTCGCACACAGAATTATTGTTTCGATACGTATGTGTTCAAATCGGTATTTATATATTTGAAAGTCTCTCTTCTTGGTCGTGCACTCATGGCTGAGGATCGTGACCACATTTAAATTTCGCCATCCTTTGAGCGACCGAGACTTTCCATCCTTCTCGATCTTCCGCTTCTCTCAGGGCAGAATGGATGGTGCCCCCAGTCAGCTCTTTCACTTGGTCGCTCCATCGCGCAGACGCTCTTCCTTTGCTTCGCCTTCCCTAGAGGCTACCCAAAACTACCAGTCTCTCCAGGTTGTCCGGTCCGCGCCTGACAATATGTCCAAAAAACTGCAGAATTCTTCTCAGACATATCGTCGAGAGCCGTTCCTTTATCTTCAGTCCCTGGATGATTGACTGGTTCGTCCTGTGCTCCGTCCAAGAAATGCGAAGCATTCGGCGCCAACACCACATTTCAAAGGCATCAATTGCCTTCCGTTCTCTTGCCTTCAGGGTCCACGACTCGACTCCGTATAGGAATATCGAGAACACTAATGTTTGCACAAGCATCATTTTTGTGGCAATCGAAATTCCCCGATCCTTCCATATAGTGGTAAGGCGTGTCATCGCACTTTTTGCAATTTGTGTGCGCCTTCTTATTTCCGCTTCGCATCCGCCCTTTCCACTGATGGTCGATCCAAGATATACAAACTCGTCGACTGTTTCGAGGCGTTTAAACACGAAATGATTGCAAATGGAATACATAGGGAACTCATAAATAATGGAAACTGAAATACCTAACGGGTAAGGAGAAGCAGGCAACCGATCTCGAGTAAGGAAGAATACGGGATAAATTTAAAAACGTGTTAGAATACGTCATACGTCGAATACTGACAACCGATCTCGGTTTATGCATTGCCGCTTATTTAAAATTGGTGTATTACACACAATATTGCACTCTATAATGCGTGGTTCATTTTCGTAGGATACTCACACATTCAAAACACTGCGTCAGCATTTACTATATTGGTACTGATAGGTATGGGTTTGCGGAGGGTGTTGATTTACACTTTTCCACTTATTAAAAACACCGATTCAGGGACATTAAGTAAGTATATTTCGCTTGACGATAAACAATTAATTGTTAATAACATTTGTAAAGGCGCGCTGTGGCGCGAAAAAGGTAGCGAATCGTATTTGGAGGCGACGTAAGGCCTGAAGGGTAGGTAGCCGACTGGCCGTACCTACCCTCGATCCTTCGTTTGCCTAGAAACAGATAACGGCAACGTACTTTTTGTTTGTTTCGCTGTGCATCATCGTTTAGCCTTGACTCATTTACAGTTACAATAATATTATCATTATATTCTCAACTCTGTCGATTGGAGGATTGTTGATGGAGGATTTAGGCATTATGATATTTGGTAACAGTACCTATACAGCTTATTGGGATTCTATTTATTATCATTCTGTTATGTGGAAATACGGTTTGTGTAGTTGTCAAGTAGTAGATAGTTTTACTAACCGTTATTAAAAATTCCTTTTAAAAGTAGGCTCATATAAAAATCTTGGGATCGTCAATGTAACTAAATACCAAGACAATTTTTTACGAGACAAGTGACATTTAAAGAGATTTTATTACATATTACGTAGTCATTAAAGAAATATTAACAATGTCATGGATGCATTGGTTATTTGAAAAACAATTAAAGACTCCAAATAGTGATCCAGCGTGATGCGGATTGCGGAATTTCTTGGGTTTCAATGGGCTGTGCTCAACCAAAACCATGTGCCGCCTGTTGAGCTCTTATATTCTGACGGTGCTGGTCTACGATAGCTAATGATGACACCTTACCCAAATTGGGAGGTGAGTGTTGCAAAGGGATGCGCGGAAAGTTTAACACAAATGTAGCCACAGGTTTGCAAATGCATGTTTACAAAACGGCCGCTAGTTATAAACTGCATAAAAAGTTCTATTAAAGGTTATTTGCAAACCTGTCTGAAGATATGGAGACTTATTTTATAATACCTCAGTTCTATACTATTGTGAAGCGCGCTGGCTATCTCATGAAAATATGAAATAAAAGGGTCAAATCATAATATTGAAATTTGAGGCAAATTTGTTTAGGAACTATAACTTTGTTGTCAAACTTGTCTATTTGGTTGAAATTTGAAAAAAAAATGAGTGAATAAATCAATGCAAGGACCACTAATGCACTCACTAATTTAAAAAGACAAAGTGAAGGCATTCATAAAAAATAGAGCTTTGGAAATCAAAATTACAAAAAAATTAGTTCGTCATGTTTCCACTTTTAAATGATTTCTACGCCAGATATATTGAAGCAAACAAAAATCTATTTACTGAACACTTGGATAGTATGCAAATGCACTGTTCACATTATTTATTTAAATAAAAGATCTTGATTTTACAAAGTTCGTGTGGATATAGAATCCATGGCCCTCACAAGGGGGTGGGGCTTGACAAAGCTCGGGCCTGGGGGCCCGGCGAGTGAAATTGACACACATCACAAATTTACTCTAATAGTAAAAAAAGTCGCCTGCGGCGCGATCTACTATTAAATATTTTACTTTATACATTTAATATAAATAGTAAAATCTTGTTTATTTTTATAATTTTTTTTTTATTTTTATATTAGTACTTTTTTGACTATTTAAAAAGGTGTCTGTATTATTAGTTCATGAAATAAAGGGGGGGAAGCGCCAAGATTAGATTTTTTAAAGGGAGGCGTAGTAACATAAAGTTTGGAAATCACTGCCTTACGGAGATTTAGCCCAGTCGCACAATGAAAATCGTCTTGACTGGGATAATAGTCATAAATCAAAACTGAGCGCAACATGCAACTCTATTTTCTGATGTGCGTATAGCAAGGCCGTGCGAGGACAGTGACATCACTCGGCAAGCCAACATGAATGACGAAGTGCGACATTTCGGGAGTATACATGCGCTGCATGTCGGATGAAAATAGTTGCATGTGCCTCCAGATGTTTTTTTCAAACTAAAATGTTTTATTCCAGCAGTGTGCGATGGTCCAACGTGTGTTGTGTGAATAACGATGACGTCACATCGATGTATTCGGCACGTTGCAGATGGGACGAGTGAGATGTGAGAGCCGGCTTAGGGTAACGGTATACTGAGTTTCGATCGATTACAGATACTGTGTTTTACTACAGTGGTGAAGACTCAATACTAAATTAATATTTTACGTATACCTTAACCCGTAAAAACGAAGAGAATCTACCAAACATAATACCTTCGTTTATGTATTATTCCATCCAATGAAATTACAACGGGAGAAATTAGTGTCATCTTTAAATACTGTCAAATTATTGAGTATCTGTAATCAAAACTATTTTGTTTACATAATAATAAATGTATGAATATATTTTATTAAGCGTAAAGTGTTTAATCAGTGTGAGCTACCCAGTGACGACCCGTGGGGATAGGCAGATTGAGTGTCGCTTGGGGGCGGCAGTTACACAAAGCGGCGGCAAACCGAGGAGAACCATTAGGTATATATAGAAATAGCTGCCTAAACTTAGTACCAATGGAATTTATTATCTTTCCGTTAAAAAATTCAGCTCACTGATTGGAAAAAAATGTATTAATTACTCACTATAAAAGTTTTAACAGGACTTTATTATTTTTGTCGGGTTCGCGATGTCTAATTTACTTCCGTTGTCCTGGGACGTCACGTTCTTGGTGAACAGCAATGACATGTGCAGATTTTTGAATCATATTTGAATTATAACTAGGTACATAGACCTAATTTAAAATTTATCCAAATATGTTTGCCAGCCACTCGCGAGTTTTGAAAGTTGTTAGGTGTATTTTTAAATGCTCCTACCTATCTGCAACCGTAGACTCGCAATATTGTCTATCGAAGCAGAGATGGCATTTAAATTAGATTTAGTGGTATATATTTTGTTAGTAATGTATCCATACAACACATTTCTTCGATATTGGAGTCATGAAAATATGATGCAAATTACTGTATAAAAAAAATGTGGCGGCATTTTCGCACAGCCTAGGGGCGGCATTTTGTCTAGGGATGTCACTGGAGCTACCAGTGCTCATGTATGTGTATGAAACATGTAGGTATTTTTATTGTAATATAAATCCAAAAATTACGAGTAGCGCAACATGGCATGGAATGTTGCATGTTGGGTGGAAAGAGCATGAAGGAAACCGATGGATATTGTAGCAGACAATGGTAAGCACGTGATAGAGGTAGCTAATCAGATGATGGATAAATGCCGTCATACAGTGGTACACAAAGGGCACTAAACGACTGCCGGTACGCCCTAAAACCCATTGGAAAGACGAACTCATAAAGTGCGGTAGATGTAGGTGGCAGCAAAGAACTGGAGACCGAGAAGAGAGGGAGGAGCTAGGGGAGGTCTTCATCAGTGGATAGACGTCGGCTGATGATGATGAACAGTGACGTCCCTAGATAAAATGCCGCCCCTAAGCAGCGCCAAAATGCCGCCTCATTTTTTTATAAATTATTTTTGTTATCCTTTAATGATGTAATATCTACGAAATGTGTTGTATGGATACATTACTCACTAAATATCAGACTAATAATGACGTCGGAGGGCAACGGTACTTACTACTAGATATCGCAAATCCGACAAAACCAGTGAGCTGATTTTTTTAATGGAAAGATATTTTCGTTATTACTAAGTTTAGGTAGCTATTTCTATATATTCCAAATGATTTTCCGCCCTTCGAGTAACTGCCGCCCCCAAGCGACGCTCAATCTGCTTACCCCCACGGGACTTCACTGATGATGAAGCAGATAAATTATTACAAATTACAAGATACAAGATTTTCAATGTGCGATTGGGCTAATAATTATGAGATTATCTGGTATATGAATGAGCTTTTGCTCTCCACCTGTAGGATAATCTGCTATTCATCATTATCATGAAGAAGTAATACCCCATTTACTTAAATAATTTGTGTTTTTTTCTGGGGAGAGGGTCCAGGAGTGGCGAAGGGTGAAGGTAGGCTGTGGAGATTCGACATAAATAGCTCACACTAAACTTTGTCAGTCATCCTTATTTGTTTTCATTGAATTAAGAATATAATTTGTAGATTGTGCTGATTATTTTTTTTAAATTCAATTAAACCCTGCCTAAATCAAGCCATATTATTTTAGGTATACTATTGGCGATCCGACAAAAATAATGAACACCTTTTTAGTCATACTTATTTTGTTTTCGTTGAATTAAGAATACATATTACAAAGTATCAAACCATTATCGTCAAAAAATATTCTTCTATCTAAAAAATATCTAAAATTATGTATAATTTAAAGGCAAAATTTTAGTTATTTCATAGATAAACGAATATTGTTTTACTATCATCTACTACTGCTTGGATTAGGCAGGGTTTAATTGAATTTCAAAAGTTAAGACACTATCTAAACATTGTAGTCTTAGTTCAGTGGTCGGCAAACTCTTAGTCAACAGAGCCAAATATCAACAGTACAACGATAGAGATTTCTTTTGAGAGCCAAATTTCTTAAACTTAAATTATATTATGTATGTACATACACTGTTTATTAATTTAATAAACTTTTTATGTCTTAATTAAACTATAGGTACACTTAGAGTTGGGTATTTCCCTAGAAAATCTCAATCTCGAGATTCGGGATTTCCCGAAACGATTAAATTTTGAATTCTCGAGATTCGGGATTTCTAGAAAAGAATTCTCGAGAATTCTCGAGATATCGGGAAATTTAAAAAATACCTGTAGAAATCCTAAAATCAATGTAAAAACAGACAGATTCCAAAAAAATATAATTTTTTTTTTATGTAAGAAGACAAACAAAAATAATTCAAAACATCACGTCTGACAATCGCGTACGCTTTTGAGACACAAAATTATCTGATGTTGTAAAAATTGCGCTCATTTTGAGTCGACATTGGCTTAATTGTTTTAAATGCCCCGATCAGTCTTTGAACGTTTTGTGTTTTCTGTCCATTTTTTTCATACAGAACATCGTTTTTTTTCAATTAATATTTGATAATAAAGAAATCCCGAATCCCGAGAAAAGATTCCGGGATTTCTCGAAATGTTAAAAATTTCAATTCTCGAGATTCGGGATGGAAAATCTCGAAAATTTCTCGAGAATCCCCGAAACTTAACTCTAGGAACTTGATATCATACGTAATAATGATCTTATTTATTGATAAAAATAAAATTTAAATCATGACAATGACTGACAAACACTGAAAGTGAATAATGGCCTTGCATCTTGGAAATTTTGTGTAAGTCAGGTTTGTATTTTGTTTTTTTTTAATTTTAGGCACGATTCCAGGTTCTTATCTATCTTTCTATCTTCTCGTTCTATCTTCTCTTAGAAATCCCTTCACTAACCACAAAACTTGCAATATTAACATTGTTGGAAGATTGTATTCATTAATCAAACACAGAACTTGATTTTTCTTGACTCTTCTATAGTTCCTAAACTGCTTTCTCCTTGCATCACCCACAGGATATTTAGTGCTAAATGACGTGATTTAGTTGTAAAGTGTCTCTCCAAATTTTACTTCTTGTTATGCGCCTTTTTTTCCCGCCAAAAATACAGGTCGGTAGGCCATTTAAGTTTTGAATAAACGCGAAAGTCTCAGTCCATTCAACTTTTAAATTCACGGTTTTCGTCTTCCGTTTTTCTTTGCTTCTTCTTTGTAGCCATATCAAATAGGGCAGAGTGCATTTGTGGCAGAGCCGCGGTTTGCCGACCACTGTCTTAGTTCAATGAAAACAAATCCATATGACTGACAAAGTTTAGTTTGCATTATTTATGTCAGATATTAACAGCCTACCTCCACCCTTCGCCACTGTGGTCCAGAATCAAACTCCCCCTGCCGCCCTGTGAATAACCATTGCAGATTATTAACCGTTCGATTATTATTTGGTACGTCTTTGCGTACGGAGAGAACGCTGCATTAAGTGTGTACTGTCGACGAATTACATTAATATTATGTTGTAATGTTTATTATATCTTTAACCGCTTACATATAAAGTAATAACTTGCAGTGTGGACATCAGTGTGTTGTCGGTTGCGAGTGAGCTAGCGTCTTTAATGCGAATCGACTCGCAAAGTATACAACTTTCTTATTTAAAAATTAACGTATTCCTACTATTAATACCTACAGTAAAACACTGAACCTGCTAAATACTCTGCGTATACTAAATAAACCTGTGATAATTCTTTTAGAAACTATCTTAATTAATAATTTAAATTTAAATTAAAAAGTGTTTTTTTAATAATATATTAATTAAAAATGTTTAAATATCTATTGTTTGTGTGTGCGAGCTGTATATCATTGGTGTTGGCTGCAGATAAAAGATTACGTAAGCTATTTTATTTTTCTTCTTCTTCTTTTAATGCTGGTAAAGCCCAAATGAAGCCTTCACCTCTTAACAGTGGTGGGTTTGGGGGCTCGGGAGTCACTGACTGGTTATTACAGTAGCAAAGGGTGGAGGCAGGCTGTTAAGATCCGCACATAAAAAGTGCACATTAAACTTTGTTAGTCATACGTATTTGTTTTTATTGAACTAAGACTACAATTTATTTACAGATGGTATTGGTTAGTTTTTAAGAATCAATTAAACCCTGCCTAAACCAAACCACAATAGTTTCAGTATATTTTGGGCGATACGACAAAATTGTGCACACTTTTTCATTCATAATTATTTGTTTTCATTGGATTAAGTATACATATTATCGTTGGTTCATTTTTTTTAAATTCATTAAGCCCTGCCTAACCAAACTATAACAGATAAAAATATTATTCTATCTATAAAATATTCAAAGTTATGTAAGATTTAATTGCATAATTTTAGATATTTTTATAGATACCTAGACGAGTATTTTTTGACTATTATCTTGTATGGATTGGCTTAGGCAGGGTTCAATTGAATTTTAAAAACTAACCAATACCATCAAATTGTAGTCTTATTTTAATGAAAGCAAATACGTATAAGCGCAATTTTCCAACATCAGAGATTTTTTTTTTTGAAAAAATTAGCAGCTTTTGGATGTGGAACCAGATTATGATGATCAGTCTCCAACATAAACAATTTTATTCTTCTCATTGATTATAATGAATCTTATTTATAATATAACTTTTATTTATATTTTATTATGAATGAATTAATTAATTAATTAAATTAATTTAAGAAAGGGAAAATAAAATATATTTTGATTGTTATTAAAGTATACTTATGCAATTTTTTTTGACAAGGGGTACTCAGTGTTACGAAAATTATAGAAGGGGTACACAGATGTCGAAAGTTTGGGAAACACTGAACTAAGACTACAATGTGTAGATAGTGTATTTAAAATTCAATTAAACCCTGCCTAATCCGAGCAGTAGATAATAGTAAAAAAAATATTCGGATATCTATAAAATATTTAAAAGTATGCAATTAAACCATACACAATTTTAGTAATTTTACAAACAAGAATATTTTTTATCGATTATGGTTTGGCAAAGATCTGTAATATGTATTCTTAATTCAACGAAAACAAATAAGTATGACTGAAAAAGTGTGCACTATTTTTATCGGATCGCCCATAGCATACCTAAACTATTATAGTTTGGTTGAGACTAGAGGTGGGAAAACTGGTCGATTTTGAAGACTAAGTATACTTACTACTAGTATAAAAAAATACTTGGTATCTAAACTTGTTCCAAAATACTTACTAGTATTTGAAATATCAGCTTTAATAGAATCGTTAAAAATACGTCGGCTTTTTGAAATGTCCCATTTTCGAGACAGGTACAGCTGGAACTGTGGCGCTAGTCACTCATGTTTCAGTAGTTATCCATTTATACAATCACGCATATAATTTGAATTCAGTTTATGTTTACAAATTACAATTATAACACTAAAAAATCGAGAAACTTGACGTGACGAAACCAGATAAACGCGTAGTCAGTTAGCGTTATCAGAACTCCGTTATTCCGGCTTGCGACTGACGTCAATTCGTTGTAAATGTCTTACTCAACTAAAAACCCGTCGCATACTAAACATACGCGAGTCGCGACGCCGAGGCAATGATTTCATACGTGGCAAGACTACGAACTAGCTAGCGGTCGGCGAGATCTCATACCATGCGTCGAACTCCTGGACTCGATAAAGTTTCATACTCAACTAAAACCAAAAACCAAAAACTCTTAAACCTAAAACCCTAAGGCGAACTCAAAAGTATCCTATAAAACGAACACGTGACCATTTCTGTCCTTCACTATGCCAACTTTACAACAGAGGAGAAAGGGAGAACAATGACAGTTGAGTATAATATCACGGCTAGACATACGTGTATCATGATATCTCGCTCGCGCGCATTTAATATCAATAGCGCTGAATAGCGAGTCACGGCGCAGATATTATCGAATGCGTTCGAGTTCGAACATCTAATACCTTTCAAGTTTCTTGAAACAAGTTTATTGGGCAACAAATACTTAGTATGGGTAGTTTCATCCGAAACTTAAGTACACAAACTTAAGTACACAAACTTGTGACAGTATTTCCAACTCACCTCTAGTTGAGACAGAGTTAAAAATTTTTTAAAAACTAACCTGCACAATCTGCACATTGTATTCTTAGTTCAATGAAAACAAATAAGTATGACTAACAAAGTTTAGTGTGCACTATTTATTGCGAATATTAACAGCCTACTTTCACAACTCGCCATTGGTATATTAATATATACATATATTATATAAATATAACTCTATGTTGTAGCTGAAACTATGTATTTAGGTGTTTGATGGCTTGAATGAAAGATCTGGGTCGAAAGATTAAATCCATTGCATAACAACAGCTAGGCGAGCGACCAATGTCAATGTTGTACCCCTATAATGGGGATATTGTCCCGTGAGTCCAATAGTGAACATATTATATAATATTAATTTGAATTGGAAAAACAGATTTTGAAATAAGTATATATATATTTTTTTTAGAATTATTAAGGGGGGACGTGCGTCGCGTAGGTCAAAATGGTAATTTTATGCTATTTTCAAAGCATGATCCTGGACATTCCTTAAACGTTGTAGATAATCTATTTATATAATTATAAAGCATTATTATCCTTTATGTTTATTTTTAACATTTGATGACTGCATAAAGTATTTTTATTACATAAAATATTATTCTTTTAAACCTCTCGCTCTAATGTTTTAGAATATAGTCATATTTCGGTACATCCATGTGCAGTGGTGTTAATATTTTTTAGATTTATTAATTTCTAAACGCATTTACAAAACCATTAGTAATATTCATGTTAACATTATATAGCGACATATTTACGATAAAAAAATATAAGTATTTAATAATCTTTAAATTGAAATTTAAATTAGGAATTTTATTATTAAAAAATAGGCACGATTAACACATTTAAAGATAATTCTAAAGATACTAATTATAAGCTATGTTTTTGACCATTTAAATGTGATAAACATCCTACGAATAATGTTTGCTTTATAATAATTATTGACCTAAGAATAAGGTAGTATTTTTTTGAAATACGCCATTTCTATTGACATTTCCCAGTGGCTAAACTACAACATACGGCCGTAGCCATAAATTGGCAAACGATACATGAAGTAGGGAGTAAGATGTTAACGCGCGTGTTTGAACATGTACCTAACCGAAAAAAAAATATTTTTTTAAAAACGGTATCCACTGCACCACGAGAGCCGTCGAAATATATATATATATATATATATATATATATATATATATATATTATATATGAAAATCTAACTAAGACTAACCTAGCGATAAACCATAAGGAAATTGACGTGAAGTCATTTTTAGTATGATCGAATTTTCGTTTTTCATTTGAAAATTATTTAAATTTAGTAAGTCGTTGACATTTTATATTGAAATGGTTCATTTGAATATGTGAAATAACATTTTCAATGTTAATCACGCTATGTCAATTAATTAGTATACCTATTATATTATATACTTATTATAATATATATGTGGTCTTTGTATGAATTAAGATAGTTGCATATTTGATAATTTCGAAATATGTATACATCAGTGGTAGGTATATAACAAAGGCATGCGAGCTACATATGTGCCCCGCCATCTCATTTAAAGCGATCTGTGCGAAAAACATATTTTCCTAAGGGTCCCAATTATACCAGTAGACTCAACAGACCCAACGAGATTCAACGATCCTTATGAGCAATCGTCGACTTTTAAATAGCAATCACACGGAACGATTTAGCTAAAAACTCAAATATGTTGATGCTTAATTAAATGGTTGGTTCATAATTGCTAGTGTGAAAAATTATAAGTAAAGCAACAAACGAAATTTAGACAATATCTGATAACGAGTCGCTAATTGTAAGGCAGCCTCATTATGTAAACTTCAAATTTGTGTTGTTATGTCAAACGCAAGGTAAGACACGCTACCGCGCATAGCTCGGACGGGCACACATGGAAGTTCAAGGTTAATTTGGATATTTTCGTACGTTTTCGGTAATCTTCGCCGCGATTATGCCCAAAAAATAGGAATTGTTCCCATTCGCTCACAACTGTTCATGACTCTAGGGAATTACTCAAAAGCGACATTTTTATTATAATCGCATTACTCTCTGAATGGTGCTAATAGGTACGCCAATTGCTTCGTTTAACGATTAAGAGCGCACTTCAGTGAAACGGCAAATAATTTTCAACAGTAGGTGCGACGAAATTTCTCATTCGCCACCAATCGGAGACCGAAAGTCGAAGTGTGCGCACGTCGATTTGTTTTGTCGTGGCGTCGGATGAAAATATTCTTAAATCGTGTAAAGATGACTAAAAAACTTTACGTATGTACTTAAAAAAGAAAACATGTCAATGAATATACTATTTTTATTAGTAATATAACAATAAACATAACATTAAATGGAGGCCTGTTGGATTTTTATGACAAATTATATTTCGTTCGGCACGCGTCATTTGCACAATCCGCGCATCGCCTAGCCACGATCTTTTTAGACCATGCCTCAACTGAAGTATAGCCTTAAACAATATTGTATTTCAAATTGTACTGTTTTTTTATCACTTTTAAATATTCGGTCACATTAAAAACAATAATTTCTCATGCTTGTCTTTGTAAAGGTTTTTTGTAATCCCCGATCGAGATGGGGTATTCACTGTAAAACTGTACATATATTATCGTATCGTGTTAAACAGACTTTTCACATACAGACGCAGCGTTTACACATATAATCTATGCGCGCGAAAGTAAGTGTGCTTCTGCGCAGCTCTGTGTTTATGTTGTTTAGCTATAGTTGGTTCGTGGCGCAGATATCTATGAATGAGTATGGAATTGTGAGTTTAAAAAAATATATATAAAAAAGTTGTATTTTGTACTCTGTGTTGAAGACAACAATTAATTGATAAACTGGCCACAATCTTAAAACTTTAAGCTGATACTGAAACTAAAAACAGGTCACACAATGGGTAAAAGATTTGTGTCCTCATGGGAAGAAGCGATTCGCAGCTCTGCGATGAATGTGATGTTTTGGAGGACATTGTACATATAGCGTTATAAATATGAACGACACAGAGTACAGCTGCGAATTGCGGATATCTTTGATAATATCGACGAATTGAAAGGTGCCCTGACAAATTGTAAAGTTCTTTGAAAGAATTGGAGTGAGGACCTGATCGGCGGATCCCCTTCTAGAAGAGAAGACGATGTGACAGCGAGTCGCAGTCAAAACCTCGGTAAAATCATAAAAACAAAATGCTAAAACTGTAGAAAATCAACAAGTTTTGCGAGTTTTCGTTTGTTCAGTAATATGGAAATAATGATAGAAGGTAGTAAGGTATACATATTTATGTATTTGTTGATTAGTTTTAGAAAAAAAACAATGGTTTCTTTTTTTGGCTTAGCGTGAGAAATAAGAGGTTCAGTGTATTCTGATGATTATTATAATTTAGATTACTTATAGAATAATGTTATAACAGAGAAAGTTTGCGGGAGCACTAAGTAAAAAATATATGAGTTAGAGTAAGATGGAATAAACTGTAATGGGAGCTTTAGCTTAAGATATACTGACGTTAGGGATTGCAATACCGGTATTTCAAAATCGGTATCTCAGTATTTTTCGATACCGTAATACCGGTTTTAAAAATCAGACAATACCGATAAATTCGGTATCGAAAGTGGAAACATAATGTATTAACTAACATAAAAGGTTTAACATAACGCGATGTATAGTTTACTTCCGTTGCCATCAGATGTGTAAGTATAAAAAGTACAATAAACTAATAATATTAGGTAGGATTATCAGTGGGGCACATACACATCTAAGATCACTTCATATTATAAATTTATTGAAAGATCATTCCAAGAAGAAAGTGCCAATCATTCAACTACTCAGTATCTGTAAATATCAACATTCTTATGTATTATTTACTTATTTTTAAAGGTTTACATATTATTATATGTAGATACGTTTTTAGATATTTTTTCTATGAAATATTAATATTTTAAAGAGATTTTTATATCACTGTGCCTTAAGCCTCAATTACATTGAGCTTCTTTACGAGCTGTTTATTTGCGAATTTAAAAGCGGGCGATTCAGCTACTGCGATTTGATGATTACACACAAAACTTTCCGTTCGCTGAGAAGCCACAAGCCAACGACTATTTTGACGGAACGCAGTTCGTTTTTTTACCGGGAGGTTGGTACTGCGCTCTACTGCGTAGACGCCGGCGTGTAGCGTGTAAAGTTGACCGGCTTTCAACTTTTCTCGGTAGAGTGTTTACAACCTGCTTATTAGCTTATTCGATGATTACACTGGGCGACTTTACAGTCAGATTGTAAATTCGCCAATAAACAGCTCGTAAAGAAGCTCAATGTAATTAAGGCTTTAGAGCTGAAAATGCGGAAGTCACATTTTACAATGTTTTTCTTAGCTCGTATTCTTATTTTTCCGGTGTTGTTTATCCAGTACAAATCTTGCAATCGATTTTTAACTAACTTTCCGACTAGCTAGACATTTTAAACCTTTAGAATATATCAGAACACGGTGCCAATGCATTATTGTATTAGCTTTAGCCATCTTTAAGTAGAATTGAATTAATTTTCAGTTAATTTTGTTTCGTATGAAAAGTTATTTCGACACCATTATTGGTTGCTAGAGGGGTCTGGGGTTCTAGCAACTAAATTATTAATATATACGTGCGTTACCGCACTTTTAAACAAAAACGGTGCATTGACGCTGTGTGTGGTTTTTTTGAAATACAATTATCATCATCATTTATGGCCCTACAACCTTTGGCGGGGCATGGACTCCAACAAAAACGTTCTTCATCCTAATCGATTCAGCGCCGACACTCACAAGTTGCTTTAACCGAGCATTCTTAAATATCATGTTGCGTAGTCCAACTGTCCAGTCTTCTCTTGCACTCGAGGGTTGCGTACATAGCCTACCTTGCTGGTATATCCTCCGGCATTCTATGCACGTGGCCGATCCACCGCAGTCTCTGCATTTTCAAATGCGGTGTAATTTTCTTGAACAGCCCCAAAGACTATTCTCAAAACTCTCCTATAGATATCCATATTTCTCTCACCCTGTTTGTTGAGTACACATAATTCTTTTTCATCCGTTAATTAATATAGGCCGCAGAAGAGTTGTAGGTATATATATATAAGGAGTGCCTACAAAATCACATCGATAAATTCGACGTGTTGCAGTCGAGACGCGTTTGTGAGTGCGACACGGCTAATAGGTACATATGCATAAAAAACGGCCTTATTTAACCGAAGAATAGCCTCTCTTTACACCCATAATTATTAATATTATTCACATTTCGGAGAACTAGTAAATTTTGTGAATTTACTTCGTTCAAATAATGTTCAATTTTGTTATTTTCGGTGAGAGATAATAACATGGTGTCACCTTCTGTACATCCTTGGTCTGTTTCTGATAAATGATACACAGCATACTCACCTTGCTTAAATTTGAGTGTAGTATAATAACTCTGTACCTACTTACCTGAAAAATTGGTAAGTGTAATGGAGTATTGTTGAGAATGAAGGTTTTTGATCCGCTATTCAATAGATTTTTTGTTTGGCTTTTTCTCACTTTTTGTTTATTCGGCGATACAATTAATTATTAATAACGTGACTAGGGAATCCAATCCCGAGCCAAAATTTTGATCCCGGGATTTCGGGATTACAATTTGACAGTCCCGGGATTGGAATTTTTTCCATAGTTAATATAATTTTTTTATATATACAAATAATATTGAGAAAATCGGTCAAAAATAAATCTAGTATAATTTATACTATTTAAGACATTTATTGTTATTGTGTACGTTCAATCTTGGAAATACATAAGTTTAATGGAGTAAATAATATTGCAATATAAATTTAATAATAATGTGAATTTAATATGAGATTGCTGTTTCCGATAGTAAAGACTTAATGAATGAGTTAGCGAGATTAAAAATAGCAAAGCGAATCATGGTGTATGACTTTTCCGCTTCATAAATCTAATTAGACAGCCAATTACGAAACTGCCGTAAAACGTATGAGATCATGGTGGAATTACTTTGTTAAAAGTACGAAGCATTGTTTTTTCCAATCTTCCTCATTTTTATTAATTTATATGAAAAAATAAAATGAATCGGCAACTTACACATGAGTAATAAATCAAACTTCATTCAAACTCAGTTTATTTCTAATGTAGTTATTTGTTAATAAAAGTATTTTTTCGATATATTTTCGTTTTTATTTTATTTTCCATAAAAATTGATAAAAAGTCAATCCCGAAAGTTTCGGGATTATGTTTACCAATGCCGGGATACATAGGTATCGAAAACTGCTCGGGATCCCGGGATTGGAATCCCTAAACGTGACCATATATTTTTTTCTCGTAAAAATAAACAATTTATAATATGGTCACATATTTTTCTGAAGAACATTTATTATGTAATGAAATAGTTCTTGGCAGGACTTTTTCTTTGGTAATTAACATTGCTTTAAGAACTGTAACTTGTGCACAATTGTATTTTTTTCTTAAATAAGAGAATAGACCCTTTCTATGTTAATATTTTTGGAAAATTATCGAAAGCTCCGTTTCGTAAAATTTTCTATTTCTAGCGCTGACTGCGATTTAGACAGTTTTGACGGTTTAGTTTAGACCAGGGGTAATCAACCTTTTTATACCTACCGCCCACTTTTGTATCTCTGTTAGTAGTAAATTTTTCTAACCGCCCACCGGTTCCACAGTAATGGTGATTTATAAAGTAAGTAAGTAACATTACTTTATAACATTTATAAAGCAGAGTTACAACAAGTTAAAATGTCAGACGTTCGCTAAGTTTGGCAGAGAAATCTTTATAAAACAACTTACTGTAGTTGAATCTATCTTTTCTATTTATACTTTGCATACATAAAAGCATGAATTTGTCACGGGGAATTTTATGAAAACATAATGAAAATGTTTTTTAAACCCATACCGCCCCGCCCACCATGAAAGCTGAAACGCCTACCAGTGGGCGGTAGGGACCAGGTTGAATACCCCTGGTTTAGATGGTTAACTTATTGTAACAATTAGCCGCCTGAATACATAAATATGATAGAGTGATAATATTAATAGACCCACTGGAAAATGTAAAACAAAGAACTAGTCGACTTTAATTCTGGACGGAATTGTTTAAACTCACAAGCGGTTTTTTTTATCAGAAAAGTTCTTCAAAGAAGTTAACAAAAAAATGCTTGCGAATACGCTGGGATAAATTAACCTTATATAGATTTTTCGGTTCTGGTCCTGGATACAGCGACAAACACATTTTGAAAATAACCGATATACTGGGCTATTTGTTGATTTGTGTTATTTTAGGTTAGGTTAACTCATTCGACGCGGATGACACGGCTGCCGTGTCCCCGTTAAGCGGCCGATCGATCCAATTAACATGTTATTTAAATACGGTAGTTAAAAAGTAATTAAAAGGTCCGCAGCGATTGTGTTAAGTTAGGTTAGGTTAGGTTATCCTAACAAATAATCTAGTATATCGGCTATTTTCAAAATGTGTTTGCCGCTGTATCAAGGATAACCGACGTACCGAGTTTTCTCATAAATCTCTAAATCTGTCAATTTCATTTTAGTGACTGAAAAATACATATCTACTTACATTCTCGGTCCCGATTAGTCGCAATAAGTTTATAATAAGTTTTAACAACGACAAGAAATAATATTTCAGAAAATATTAATAATAATATACCTTCCCATTGTAGGTAACGATGACAATTAAGGTCAGGTGCATACCTGAACGGATGCCATAATTATGTTTTAAATGAGACGAATCTAAAAAAGCCATGACAAAATACAATGCCTATTTTTAGTAGTTATAAGAATAAAAGTGTACTCAAAGCTAAATACATTTTTTGCGATTGCTTTATCTAGAATGACACAATATTGTAAAATATAATAATGATTACCAACATAAATCTAATATCACCTGCAAGTATTAGCGATGTCCATCGAAATAAATTTTCAACTGGTTCAGTGATACACAAGGTAACTTTGAACTATGTAAGACAAGTTGACACACAAACTATGTTAGAGATTACGCCAAGAAAAAAATACCTTCATTTAATAATAAAATAATTACAAGATAAAAAGAACTTTTTATATACAACGTTTTTAATTTTTCTGTTGAATCATATAAACTTGACTTGATTAGCTTAAACGATCAAAATATTTGTACTTGGTAGAAATAATACCGAAATGTCATTTTGACATGTCATATTGATTTCCATAGTAACGCACGTATATATTAATAATTTAGTTACTAGGACCTCAAGCCCCTAGCAACCAATAATGGTGTCGAAATAATTTTTCATACAAAACAGAATTAACTGAAAATGAAGTTAAGTTAAGTATTTAAAAAATGCATTGGCATCGTGTTCTGATATATTTTAAAAGTTTTAAATGTCTAGCTAGTCGGGAAGTTAGTTAAAAATCTATTGCAAGATTTGTACCGGACAAAGAACCACCGGACAAACAAGAATACGAGCTAAGAAAAACGTTGTAAAAAGTGCGTCAGCAAGAGTTATTCCGTGACTTTTGATTTCCATAGTAACGCACGTATATATTATTTAATAATTTAGTTGCTAGGACCCCCTAGCAACCAATAATGGTATCGAAATAAGTTTTCATACAAAACAGAATTAACTAAAAATGAATTCAATTCTACTTAGAGATGGCTAAAAGTATTTAAAAAATGCATTGGCATCGTGTTCTGATATATTCTAAAAGTTTCAAATGTCTAGCTAGTCGGGAAATTACTTAAAAATCGATTGCAAGATTTGTACCGGACAAATAAGAATACGAGCTAAGAAAAACGTTGTAAAATAGTTGGATATCAAAAGTCACTTTAAACCATGTGAAAATCGTTGACAATGTTGTTATAACTCTATAATGCTATAACTCACATTTTTCAATGAATAATGTTAGTTCTGTAATCAAGGCCCTTCTACCCAATCAGGGAGCTCTATTTCTCATAGTATACTGTGTATCTGCAACTTTAGAAGTATTATAGAATTATATTTAAAAAAAAAAATCTAAATCGACTCACTCACTCATTATTATTCAAGTGAATTCAATACTTTTCTTCTAATTACAAGAAAGGTGGTTTTTTGCGATTATCTCAAAACTTGAATTTTGGAATATGTGAGTTATGACTCTAGGCGACTCATTTGTCAAGTTACATAATTAACAACGGGCTCGCGACTACCGGCTCCAACCCGCATAAAACACATCACTATTTGAAAGTTACGAAACTCGAAGTTTTTTTTAGTACTTACCGTTTAGCGATGTAAGAAAATCCGCAAAGACAGTCATAATAATTCAAAAATAACCAATCTTGGGCCTATTTTTTGGCAATTAAGATCTTGCATGCTATTTTATGCGTTACGGTACTTATTACATTACGAAAGAGGTATAGAGATATTTCATAAAAATATTAAAATTACCAACCACGAGCTAGATAGAAACTCAACAGAAATTAAAAATAATTAGATTTTTCGAAATAGATTTGGCAAATATTTACTATCATGATTTGCATCGCTACTTATTACATATATATATAATTGTATCATAAGAAGCTTATGATAATATTTTAATTAACGCAATGCTTGTCATAACACGATAATAAATTACAGGAAATAAAGAAGTATATTATTTCAAGTTTTTCGAAGTAAAAGTGGTGGAAGACATAGAAGGTCGCTGTTACTTGGTTGTTGAGATTTAGCAATTTTTTACCACTGGCAATGTCTTAGGAGCAGATTCTCAAGACTGAAGTCGCCACGCTCTCATGTAAGCTTTGACTGAGTCTACTATGTTGACTTTATTTAATAAAAAGAGAGAGAAAATCATAGAGAACTAATATAAAAATAAAGAAATTTAATGATACATCAGTGGCGTGCAGGGAACTCAGAAATAATGGGAACTGAAATACACAACGGGTAAGGAGATAGCAGGTTACCGACTTGAGTAACGATGAATCCGGGTTAAACTTACACACGTGTCAAGAATACGTTGTACGTCGAATACTGAAAATACTCTCGGTTTATGCATTTACGCTCCCTTAATGTTGGTGTATTACACACACTATTGCACGTGCATAATGCTTGCTTCATTTTCGTAGGACATTCACATATTCAAAAGCCTGCTTCACCATGCGGCGTATTGAATATAGCCTATTGGTATTCTATTTATTATCTGTTCTGTGGTGGCGTGATTAGTGATTCTAAGATCCGCCATAAATAGTGCAGACTAAACTTTGTCAGTCATACTTATTTGTTATCATTGAGCTAAGACTACAATTTACAGATAGTGTGGGTTAGTTTTTAAAATTTAATTAAACCCTGTGAAACCAAACCATAATAGATAATAGTCAAAAAATACTTGCCTATCTATAAAATATCCAAAATTATGCCATTAAATCATACATTGTTTTGGATATTTTATAGACAGTATAATATTTTTGAAGTTATACTTATTTTGGCGCGTTTGGGAAATCAAATCAGAGTGTATTTTTGGCGTGTGACATGTAACACATAATTTATTTTTTCACACGAAAAAAAAACGCACTCGATTGGATTCGAACCACCGATTGTTCGGTTATCAGCCGAACGCACTACCTTTACGCCACGGTATGGTACTGCAATCGTCACGATTATACAGTATAATATTATAGTTTAGAATTGTTCCGTTGCCTACGCAGCGAATTTATTATTGTCGGCCATTTGCAATTCCATACGTAAACAAACGATCAAACGTTGGATTTAGCAATATAAGTTAAAGTGTATAGAAATAAGCCAACGGCGTTCCAATAAGCGGTCCTGTGTAATTTAACAAGATAATTAAGAGCTAGTCAAAGAATCTAGTTTATCACAAGTTTTGTTTTTGTTTTGTTACGCCAAAGAAGTATGACTTCTAACGCGTGTACATAAGTACATACACCGATTTTTTTAAAATATATTATAGTTTGATTTAGGCAGGTGTTAATGAAATTAAAAAAATAACCAACAACATGTTTAATATGTAGGTATTCCTAATTCAACAAAAACAAATAAATACCTTTGAATAAAAAAGTGTGCACAATTTTGTCGGATCGCCCAAAATATCCTTACACTATTTGGTTTGGTTAGGCAGGGTTTAATTAATTTTTAAAAACTAACCAACATACACCGTAAATTGTAGTCTTAGTTCAATAAGAAGAAAGACGTAAGACTGACAAAGTTTAATGTGCACTATTTATGTCGGTTCTTAACAGCATACCTCCACCATTCGCCACTGTGATATATTATATAATGCAAAAACAAAGCTAAAGCAATACGGACATACAAAACTATGTGAAGAGATCTTCACGTCCGCAATAAGACGCCGCTTATTTCTTAAATGCATTATAAATGGTCTTTGTGGCGACCAGGTCGGACGGCCCGGTAGGTTATACAACCACACACCTAGCACCGGCGCAAATATCTGTTCTCGAAGCTCACTATACTGTTTCTCTGTGTCTTCGTAAGATATTTGGAGGGATGTTGTTAGTGCTCGAAATGGAAAAGTTTACGAACCGGAGCGCTCAACCATTTTTCTGAAGATGTTTACATAGTTACCTTAATTAATTTTATGTGTATTTTATAAAAATAAATGTGTTAGATTTTCTATTATATGACCTATCTAGCTCAGATGGTCAAAATATTTTTTCCACGAGACGGAACGATAATTTTACCAATTTCACGAACCGGAACGGTGCTCCGGTGCGCTCCCGTCCATTTCGAGCACTGGATGTTGTAGTGGAGGCGATAGAAAGTCGTTGTGGTTTGGTTGTTGAGATGAGAGTTTATTGGTTGTTATAAGAATACATTGAATACAATAATAAGGGTGATAACGTGAGATTATAATTACGGATAATGGTGTAGTGGTGATATCGAGATGATCAAGATGTTAATAATTCTATTAATGAACTGAAAAACTTAATTCGAGTGGAATAACAGATGCAAGATGAATCAGTGTGTCCAGCGCCATCTTTAGTTTAATAAAGCCTGAGTATATCTTTTTGCACAAGCAACGAGTGGTCCACTGTTCAGCTGTCAAAATCAGATCACAGATTGCTTGACATATTGATTCGCCCTTTCTCGTTTCAAATTGAATTATAAAAAATTCTCAAATCAAATATATTAACTATCAGTGTTATTTATACTTAAATTAGCTGTCTTCGAGCGCAAAATACCCCAAAAAATCTTTGAACCCACGTTGTAAAATGGGAACTACAGAATAAAAATGAACCACGAGTTGGAAGAGCTGATTGAACAGCAAACAATCAGAAGATGCTGTAAGTCCCAAAGACTACGATGGGCTGGACATGTGGAGAGAATGCCTGAAGTTAGAGCGCCAAGGATCATGACGAAATGGCTACCCCAACGGAAGAGACCCAGAGGCCGTCCAAGAATTAGATGGGCTGACGCCGTAGAAGTGGACTGGCTTCAAATAAGAAGACCCGGTAACTGGAGAAGTGTGGCGAGAGACCGGAGTGAGTGGAGATCGGTTGTGGAGGAGGCCAAATCCCACCCCGGGATGTAGCGCCGTGGAAGAAGAAGAAGAAGTTTATCTTACTTAAGTGGTCGACCCACCACGCTGCCCCCCTTGTGGGGGCCATGGCTTACATCATCTTATTAAACTGATTACCACAATATTAAGTCGTAATAATTTTACTGCTTTTTATTACAAGATAATTAGCTTGAAAATCATCATGAAAAGGTGATTCGATGTAATTATCAATTAATTACTGGTATACTTTATGTATCTAAACAATTTTCCATCACTTATTTTACGTATTATAGTTAATAATTGCTTACATATCATTGAGTCAGATGTCACATAGGCAATAATATTATAATATGCAGACATTCCATGCATTTAACATAATATTATACTCAGAACATCGTAATGTAATATAATTAAACGTGGAGGTACACACCGTCAGGTTTTAATTAAAAATAAATAATAAAAGATTAAACGTTTAAAAATAGTTATGGTTTAATTAAAAAATATGACGACTGTCTCACTTTAAAAAGCCTCAAAAAAGTACTTTTAACAACGAGTTGTGTGAATGTCGAAAATTAACAATTTGTGGTATTTCTGCTAGATTAACCTAGATAATGTGTGGGCTTTATATGAAAGACGTATGTTTCATTATAATAACTTGTCTTTTGTCGTCGTAGATAATAATTTTTATTGACCACATCAAATAAAATAAATGCCATAAAACAGTATTACTGTAAATGTAGCTAGGTATGTTAAAACTTGAGAATGAAGCCATATTTGGTACATCAGTCAGTCTATTCTATATGTATCGACCGCTAAAGTGATAAAGTGATTAATATGACCAAACTTAGCGTAGGTTTGTATCAAAGTATTAGCACTTATTGTAACAATTACATTAAGTTGATTGTAATTTTTGCAATAAATGCTATATTTTAACAGCACCTCTCTGCTACTGTTAAAATATAGGATTTATTATATTTATTTTAGAATTATTAATAACCATGTCCTTGCTTTTTCGTACAAGGTGGTTGTTAGTAATTTTGAACAATCACAAACACCCAGGCTTTGAGAAAAACACATAAATGTTTTTGTCATGACTGGGAATCGAACCCAGGAACTCTCGGGTGGAAGGCGAGCGCCTTACCAACTGCACCACGAGAGCCGCCATTATACACGCATTATAACTTCAATTTTCATCTATTTTACCATTATATAGTAAAATGTATTCTGTATTTTCTTCAATGGGCTTTGTAAAGTTCAGGCCGACCGTCTGCCGCGATCGCCCCCGATCGTGAAAAGTTACTTTTGAGCATTGATATACTACTGGATAAATCATATGCATCTTAAAATGACGCCCGATTTTCAGCGACTCGGCCAGTGTTAAAACTTAGCCGGCTCGCACATCACAACTCGCCTCGTGTGCCTTACCGCCATAAATCAAAGCTTCCGAGAACGGGCAGGCGGTGTTCCTTGATAAAACCTCGCACATCTGCCTAGCGATATCGACATTCGCTGCATCGGAGAGTCTCTCGTCTGCCATTTTTATTGTGTTGATTGTATGAACAAACGTCAAACGTGGTGACCAGCGATGAGCGAGATGACAGTGTAGACAGAGATAGAGACAGAAATGGCCGAAGGCCGCGGGCTGTGCGCTTGCGCGGAGTCGACTTTATTTAGATACAACATGCAGGCTGTAGCAGAATGCGACATGTTGCATGTAGGATCGTCGCAGCGTCGAGGTGCATCGGCCTATCTGCGAAGCTCCATTTGATAACGTTTGTTTCTTGGTTTACGATGACGTCACATCGACGAATTCGTCGTAAGACGCATGCGGCGAGTTCTGATGTGCGAGCCCTCTTACTGTTTTAATATCAGCGGACTTAACTCGATACAAGCTCACTTAATATTTGTCACGAAAACGATCTGGCAATAATTATGAGTAAGCCCGATCTAGCTTGCATCTTACTCTAAGACACCCGTAGGGTCACTATTCCAAGAACGCAAATTTAGTTTTACAGCCAGGGCAATACGGGTGAAATCCGTGTTAACGGTCTTAACGCATTATACCTACAAGGAAATATTATAAGACGATATTCGTAATATCTTCTTTTGTGGTACATTTTTAAAATGACACTTGTATGGGAACTCCTCATCTAGTAGTATATCAATGTTTTTGAGTCGTTCCCTGGAGCCGGGAGCAGTCGTGAGCGAATTGGAACAATTCTTATTTCTTGGGAACGATCGCGTCAATTAATCTATGCATTTTTTAAAAATCCGAAGCTCTCTATTTTCCCCCAATCGGTCACACTCAGCCTCCCTGCATCCCTCTTGATGTCAGCCTACTTCGGCGAACGTCTTCCTAATACTGGGGCTTCTTCACACATTCGTATAAGTACTATGTTGTTGCGATGAATACAACGAAATCGCTAGCCGGGAACGGGTTTTGTCAACCGAATCGTTGGACCCGGCAAGGACAAGGTGGTTAACAGTGTTGACACCAGAAAATAAGATGCAATGGAATAATTTTTAATTCAAATGTTGTTTATTAAACATTCTTTAAGGTTTCGCAACTATGTCAGTTCATGTTATAAGATTAAGTGTATATATTATGACATTTATTTAGTCAATGATTTTTAGGTGCAGTTTTGCAAACACTGTTCTGACCTTTAAAACATGAAAAAGTTGCCTAATATTGTCATTTTCAATTACTGACATCAATATTTTTTTTTAAGTTTGAGTGTAAAGATTAAAGAGTCTTAGTGAGCACAACATCTCGTCAATAACCGTCGAACCGGAGCGCTCGACAATTTTCCGAAAATATTAAAATGTGTTCGTAAATATCCACCATGAGTTCTGTATTCAACTCTAAATTATTTTCTTGCTAATCTACGAACCAGAACTAATTTACATATTTTTTTTTACAACGTTTTTATTAGGTCGTATTCTTGTTTGTCCCGTGGTTGTTTATCCAGTACAAATCTTGCAATCGATTTTTAACTAACTTCCCGACTAGATAAATATATTTTTAAATAAACTTTTGCCAATGCATTCTTTTAATACTTTTAGCCATCTTTAAGTAGAATTGGATTCATTTTTAGTTAATTCTGTTTTGTATGAAAAGTTATTTCGATACCATTATTGTTTGCTAGGGGGTCCTAGCAACTAAAGTATTAATAATATATACGTGCGTTACTATGGAAATCAATATGGAATGACATTTCATTATTCAGTATTTCTACCAAGTACAATTTTTTTGATCGTTTAAGCTAGTCAACTCAAGTTTATATGATTCAACAGAAAATTTAAAAA
This sequence comes from Rhyacophila brunnea, assembly GCF_057557595.1. Lineage (NCBI taxonomy): Eukaryota > Metazoa > Arthropoda > Insecta > Trichoptera > Rhyacophilidae > Rhyacophila > Rhyacophila brunnea. The sequence continues at coordinate 10,116,945 of NW_028232893.1, read as the reverse complement.
CGTTGTATATAAAAAGTTCTTTTTACCTTGTAATTATTTTTTATTAACTAGAATAATTTAGTCTATTATCACTATGATATCTGTAAAATGTGTATTAGCAATTAGTTAACAACTTTGTAATCTTTCATTGTACTTATGACAGTATTCTATAAGTATTTGTTTGTTTGTTTTTTATTTACTTCATATCAAGTACAAGTTTGAGCATATTGAGCATAATAATTCAACAGAAAATTTAAAAACCTTGTACTTATATAAAAAGTTCTTTTTATCTTGTAATTATTTTTTGTTTCTTTGTTAACCACCACAACAGGCCATGAACCCCAATAACAAAGGCAAAACTCCCAGGCTTGAGGAATTTACATATTAGATTATGTAAATATAATTTGACCACACCAGGAGCGAACCCGGAGCTCCTGGATGTAAGTCTATGAGCTTACGCACTGCAGCACGAGAGCCACATAAATATAGATATATATAAACACAGAATGAATGGGAACTGAAACTGACATAGATAGGGCACTCACACATTCAAAACCCCGCAGCAAAATGTCATCATCATCATCAGGGGTGCGACAACCCGGTGTGGGTCTTAGCCTCCTCTAACAGCTCCCGCCACCAGTCCCTATCCAGTGTGGCCGCTTTCCAATACGGTTCCCCTAGAACACGGCAGTCATTGGCAGCTTCATCCAACCAGCGAATCTTTGGCCTGCCTCTTCTTACACGCCCGATTGGATTGCCAGACATCACTCTCTTTGCCGGTTCATTGTCATTCATACGGAGCACATGAGCTAGCCATCGCAGTCTCCCAATCTTAATTGATTGAACTGCACTGCAATCTTCGTATAGCCCGTAAAGCTCAGCATTGTATCTTCTCCTTAAATTGGTGCCATCCCTGACCGGTCCACATATACGGCGGAGAATTTTTCTTTCAAAAATGTTCAGGGCTCGTTCATTTCGCAGAGTTAATGTCCAGGTTTCCGATGCGTAGGTGAGCACTTCCTTTACAAGTGTCTTGTAAAGAGTGCTTTTAGTTCGACGAGATAGTAAGCGGGACTTAAAATGTCTTAACAGACCAAAGTAGCATTTATTCGGAGACATGATTCTCTTGTTGATTTCTTCTGTAATATCATTATGTCGAGTTACAAGGGAACCAAGGTATATGAAACTGTCGACCGTATAACACTTGTATGCACCGATATCTAGCTTTGGTGTGCTTTCTCGTGGTGTGACAAAGACAGGCATGTATTTAGTTTTTGCCTCGTTTATTTGTAAGCCCATTCTTTTGGCAGAGGCTAGCAAAATGTAGACTATATGAATTCTATCTGTTTTTTGTGAATTATCTTATCGAACAAATTGTTTTTTCGACAATATGTTATTCTAAGAAATCCTTTCGATCAATATACGATTAACCTATTTATCGATGTGTAACATAGAAAGGTAACGAATGCCAGTTAATTAATTACAAAACCAGCGCACTTGAATTGGAGTTCGACCGGTTCTTGTTGCAATTCGACCTCTGCATATTGGATTAAAAATAATTATTTCGAGTAAAAAATATTACAAATCGAATTCATATTGATAATTCTGATAGATTTCTCTAACACCGGTTTGTTTTTTGGATACTCTTATTGTCTTGATTCTAGAATACAGATAAAGGTCATCCTAAATATGGATATATTCTTGGTTATGACCCCGATTGATTGAATTAGAGCGTGTAATTGGAATACATAACCGCATTGATCTGCTATTATTATATTTTTTTCTTCTGTAGATGCCTTTACGGATACCTCGCATTTGCTATCGAGGTTTTTGTAAGGACTTTGGCACGCAAACTACTCTACTTGATGCTAGTCAAAAGAAAATTGTGTCGGCTGAGAAAGATGCCTTATTGAAAACTATTCGTCTACCCGCATCGGGTATTGCTTATTTGAATTCGGCCAGGGCCTGTGAAACCACCTTGCAAAAAGCCCTGGAAAATTATTTTTAGTGCAAGGCGGTGGTGATTCTGATGAATATTTCGTCGTATTCATTGGGAACTGAGAACTACAATTTTTAGCCGGGTTTTCCGTGGTAAATGAGATGTCGCATTTGCTAGTATTTAAGAGATAAAATATTTTCCATCATCGTTGTTAGGGTTTTAAATTCCGGGATTCCACAATTTTTTTTTTACCTTTTTACAAACTAATTTTTGACATTAAAAAAATCGACTTCATTTAGTACAATTGAATAGATATGGCAAATATCGTAAAATTTCTAACATATTAAGGTAGCGCCTTCTTATTGTGCCATCCCCTAGCGGAGGTCGGCCACCATCAAGGCGATCTTATCTTTGTCGTCTGCAACCCAACAGTTTGGTGGAGCTGCACTCGTACCAATCACGGAGGTTTTTAAGCCACGAAATGCGGCGCCGTCCTCTGCTACGCTTCCCATTGATCTTTCCTTGAATGACAAGTTGGGGAATGCTGTATTTTTGTCCTCTCATTATGTGGCCGAGGTAGGTACTGTAGTTTCCTGGTTTTGATACTACGTAGAACTTCTCGGTCCTTCCCCATTCGATTGAGAACTTCAACATTTGTCACCCGGTCAGTCCAAGGAATTTTGAGGATGCGTCTATACAGCCACATCTCGAAAGCTTCAAGCTTCAATTCTCCGTGACAGCGCCGCGTAGGTCAAAATGGAGATTTTATGCTATTTTCAAAGCATGATTCTGGACATTCCTTAAACGTTGTAGATAATATATTTATATAATTTTGAAGCCGTATTATCCTTTATATTTATTTTAAACATTTGATGACTGCATAAAGTATTTTTATTACATCAAATAGTATTCTTTTAAACCTCTCGATCTAATGTTTTAGAATACAGTCATATTTTAGTACATCCATGTGCAGGGTGTTTTTAAAAGTATTTATAAAACCATTAGAAAAATTTATGTTGACATTATTATAGTGAAATATTTACGATAAAAAAATATATTGACAATCTCTGTGATCCCAAATTTGACAAGAATTAGGCATTTCATTACTCAAAAAATGGGCAAGATTTACACATTTGAAGATAATTCTAAAGATACTGATTATAAGCTATGTTTTTGACCATTCAAATGTGATAAACATTCTGCAAATAATGTTTACTTTATAATAATTATTGATCTAAGAATAAGGTAGTATTTTTTTGAAATACGCCATTTCTATTGGCATTTCCCAGTGACTAAGCTACAACATACGGCCGTAGCCATAAATTGACAAACGATAAATGAAGTAGAGAGTAAGATCATGGTAATGCGCGTGTTTGAACATTTACCGTTTTAAAAAAAAATCGGTTAGGTACATGTTCAAACACGCGCGTTATCATGATCTTACTCCCTACTTCATTTAGCCGCCCTAAATATCATGTCCTTATAATATCCTTTCATGTTTAGTTTTAAATTATCTTAATTAAAATAACACAAAAAATACAGACCATCTAATGAGAATTAGAGCATTTCCACAAAACCTACCTACTCTCAAACGGTAGCGGCTTTGAGTACGTGTAGGTCTGTGACGGATTTGGAGGCACCCTTGTGAAATTTTTCCTGTAAGATAAACTGAAATTATTATATACTGTATTACAATACAGTAATCGTTGTAACCACATCGGAAAACCATGATGTAAACTGCCGTGTCCGGAAACTTGTACGTATGCAGTTCGCCGTATCACACTTCACCGTGAAATGTTGAAGACCGTCCAACCTCTTTGGGTCGTTGAGTACTGACATACAATTTATGTCTAAATAAAACACGGTTCTTGTCGGTTTACACTTTTTTTACACTGTTTACAGCAGCAAACAAATTTTGAACATAGCCGAGACACTGGATTATTTGTTAGATTATGTTAGGTTAGGTTAGGTTTTAATTCTTGAATTCATGAATTTTGCCAAAATCAGCAATGAAAATTGAATTAATGTTCATATTGAATCTAATAACATTGGAGACCGTATAGCAGGGAACTAGAAATAATGGGAACTGAAATACCTAACGGGTAAGGAGTAGCAGGTAACCGATCTCGAGCAAGGAAGAACCGAGATAAACTTAAACACGTGTCAAGAATACGTCATACGTCGAATACTAACAACTGCTCTCGTGTTATGCATTTACGCTCATTTAAAATTGGTGTATTACACACACTATTGCACGTGCATAATGCGTGTTTCATTTTCGTAGGACACTCACACATTCAAAGCACTGCATCACAATGTAGTGTATTGAATATGGCCTATCGGAATTCTATTTATTATCTTTTCTGTGCCGTATAGTTCCTATTGAATCTAATACAATTGGATACCGTATATTATACGGTCATCTCTTTTCGATAAGAAAGCTTACGGTGAACGGTGCCACGGTAAAATGTTTTACGTACAATTTACATGTAACCGTAAACTGCTGCTAATTTCTGACGGAATTTACAATCACATAACAGTTATTTTTATTAATTGTATCAGTAACTACATTTTTTAATATAAAACGGAATCGATTGAAGCTATGTGTTATGACTTCCCGTTTTATAAAGAATGTCACACGGTCAAGCGACAAAATGTCTCGCGTCGAGCGGTGAAAGTGAGACGGCTGTCTTTAAATTATGCAAACGCACGTCGTGCGTGTGCGTCTGACAAGAGATGCGATGCGTCGATAAAAAGTGAAAAAAAAACAGCTATTTAACATTGACATGGTAATGAATAACTACTGCTTTTCCGGTAGTTGAAATCGAAATAGATGTAGGTATTATCTATTATCTAACCTAACCCATTCTAACCAGCTATAATTCATGGTATCTGGTAGAGCCGAAGGTGATAAAGTCAGGAGCGGAATAAGTATTTTACAACGTTTTTCTTAGCTCGTATTCTTATTTGTCTCAGTGGTTTTTTGGCCTGTACAAATCTTGCAATCGATTTTTTACTAACTTCCCGACTAGCTAGACATTTGAAACTTTTAGAATATAATATCAGAACACGATGCCAATGATTTTTTTTAAATAATTTTAGCCATCTTTGAGTAGAATTGAAATCATTTTCAGTTAATTCTGTTTTGTATGAAAAGTTATTTCGACACCATTATTGTTTGCTAGGGGTCTGGGGTCCTAGCAACAAAATTATTAATATATACGTGCGTTACTATGGAAATCAATATTACATGTCAAGTACAAATTTTTTTGATCGTTTATGCTAGTCAAGTCGAGTTTATATAGTTCAACAGAAAATTTAAAAACGTTGTAAGTATATAAAAAGTTCTTTTTATCTTGTTATTATTTTTCTATGCTGTGCACGATCTTCGGATTGCGCCCCTGTAATTTCGTTATTTTATTTAAAAACAAAATATTGTGTAAGTACAACAGAATTCCACCTTTGTACACGAGTCAGAGTATGAACCTAATAGGTTGACCAAGTGGCTAAGACCTATTTCTCGTAAAAACAAAATCTGTTGATACAAACGTCCACTCTGTGGAGGTCCATATGATCTTATTAGGATCGGACATGGTCAAAAAAAAAAAAAAAATAGAATTCAGGAAGTTCTCAGCATGAGATTAAAATTGAAAAAGTGGTGAAACTGAGGAGTTCGTTGATAGTCTTGCACCCTTCGCTAATGGTGCCTGAGCAGGGAGCTCAAAATTAATGGGAACTGAAATACCTAATATCGATGTGGAGTAACAGGCAACCGATAAACTTAAACACGTGTCAAGAATACGTCATTCTAAGACGCTCGTTCAATATTCATGAATTTCAAGGCTCACCCACACATAACAGATTAATAAATAGAATTCCGATAGGCTATACCCCAGGGTTTTAAATATGTGAGTTACCTATGAAAATGAGCCGCACAGTATATAGTGCAATATTGTGTGTTGCAACTTTCAAATTCACCAATATTGAATAAGCGTCAGTGAATAAACCGAGAGCAGTTGTCAGAACGAAGGACAAGTTCTTCCACACTTTAAATCGGTTGCATGTTACTCCACACCCGTTGGGCCGTTGGGTAATTCAGTTCCCATTATTTGTAAGATATCTGAATCAGAGAGTAGGTAGACGGTGCACAGAGAGAATTTCAAGAGACAGAATTTTGCCCCCTGGTTAATCCGCCTGTATTTGCCGCACGCACTGCACCCAATGATTCGGAGGCCCTGTCTATTTTTTAATTTCATTATGTCAAGACTTCCAAGTAATTCCGTCAAATGCGTCTTTGATTAAATTACCTGGAAGCGTAATTATTGGTAATAAACACGCACTATAAGGCTAACCTAACCTAACCTAACCCACTGTGTTATTTATTGGATGAATAGTGTTCTATTTATATGACTTTCAAAAAGGTCATACCTTAGGTATTTATTAATTGTTACCAATTATCATTTAAGCCTCTTTTTGCATTTTCAAGAATATTTTTGTTTTTAAACGCGGACAGGTTTTTGTGGTGACTATTGATGGAGGCCGTGTTAATTCGTTAAATAATGCGAATCAAAACAGGTCTGTCATGTATTATTTTCATATATATACCATTACCAAAATGCTAATATATATCGGGTCTTTTCAAAGTTAACGATATTGTAGTCAAATTGATTAAAATTATTCTGTGCAAGAGGGAATGGGACGATTTGACACCGCGAACTGGCCTCCGCCGATTGGCCTCCGGTTATTGGCCGCCGGTACAATCGGACACCGACCCAATTGGCCTCCGGGACGATCGGACGCCGGTACAATCGGGCGCCGACCCAATTGGACACCGGCCCAACTGGCCGCCGGGAGATTGGACGCCGCACGGCTGAATTAAATGCGCAAAGGAAAAAACCTACGTAACGACTTGGTAGAGAAAGTAGACACGACACTTTAATATGCTTCTATCTACTTAGTGATTGTACCTTATACATTTTTCGCTTATGATTGATAATAATTATTACTTATGCTTTATGCTGTTTATAAAAAGAGAAGAATTCTTTCCTCGTCAGAACTTGAAGATGTGCATAATTAAGTAAGTAATTTATTGTGTATATCTACCTATTCATATTAAAAAAATATATATATTAATAATGAATTGGTTAGTGAAAATAATGTTTTTTGGCGTTTTCTCGATTTCGTGTTATTATAATTGAACTTTATATTTATTCATCATCCGTAAATAAGTATTTTGAAGTTTATGAAATGACAAACAATATAAGTAGGTAAAATACTTGAAAGGTACCTACATATTACATTATATATTATATTATTGTTTGAAATGTTTTGGTCAATCGATCTTTAATAATTAGGTACAATTTATATTAATCAAGGCGTTTACGTAATAAATAAAATAAGTCTATAATAATTAACAAACTATACCGTATTCAGTACCTACATGTATTCTGTACCTACATTATGATATATTATGTTGACAAAGCGAATTTGTATGTAGGTGCATATTATTGTCAATAGACTATCGTTTGAAATAGGTGTTAGGTATCTTCGGGTTAAAATTGCTTATTCTATTTTTATTACTAAACGTATTTTATAAAAAACGCGCTAACTCACATTATTTAAATTTCAAGAAAAGTTGACTCGAAAAATTCAGCACGGTGCATAGGTAAATGAATATTTTTTCATAGTGTGGTATATTTTTTTACATTATTTTTAAAATAACTGGAGTAGAGTGTACTAGATATTAATTTAAGTCGAAATGTTCATATGTTAAAAATTTCACCTTTAATTTAAAATGTGTACACATATTTTTGTTGAAAGATAAATAGTATGGCTAACATTAATATACGAGTATTATTATAAACATTATTATGGACGCTAAGCCAAGAGGTGTTACGGAGACTTGAAGCTTTCGAGATGTGGCTGTATAGATGCATCCTCAAAATTTCTTGAACTGACAGAGTGACAAATGTTGAAATTCTCAATCGAATGGGAAAGGACCAAGAAGTTCTACGTAGTATTAAAACCAGGAAACTACAGTACATCGGCTACATTATGAGAGGACAAAAGTACAGTATTCCCCAACTTATCATTCAAGGAAAGATCAATGGTAAGCGTAGCAGAGGACGGCGCCGCATATCGTGGCTTAAAAACCTCCGTGATTAGTACGAGTGCATCTCCACTGAACTATTCCAGGTAGCAGACGACAAAGCTAATATTGCCTTGATGGTGTCCGACCTCCACTAGGGGATGGCACAATAAGAAGAAGAAGATAAATATTTATTTCTGAAGAAAATCTCACAAATGGAAAATTCACTGTTGGAATATGAATACGTATAATATAACAAAAACAGTAAAACAAAATAGTAATAAGTAGCAGTGTAAACTTAATAATTATAATATATCCTCTTTGACAAAAAAAGTCAATACCACCACCTGTCACCTGACCAAGGCTACTAAAAACCATCCACACATTATATATATGGTGGATACAGAATGGTGACATGACTTGGGAAGATAATAAGAAAATAAATAATCTAGGAAAAAAAATTATATTGACTGGTGAAACATTTCACCAAGCATGGATTTATATTTTATGAGTTGTATTGTTTTGTGTAACTACGTCGAAATATATAATACCTATTATATTAATCACTAGGAAGCCGATGTTTGTAATAGGAAATTATTTTTAATTTATCTGTGGAAATACCTGGGTACGTGGGAAAGCCCCAGATATTTAAAAATAATCTGATCTAACTACCTCATTAGCTCGATCAGGGGTTAAAAAATGATTGGCCTTTGTCATGAGAATTATACAAAATTTTATAATAGCTTTAAAAATATTTTTAATAGGACAAAAATTTCGAAAAATGTCTAACTCATCGGTTAACAGTCTAAGAGCCGGCTGTCCAGTGAATTCGTCCAAAAATATCAGCAAAATATAATATAAAACATTGGAGTGATCCTGAAATCGATAATTCAATACCTACTTTGATTTAAAATACAAAAGCCGATTGCCAATAAGTAACGCAATTTAGAAAGTGCTTCAGAGAGAATTATAAAAGCATTAGCTCACTTTGATACAAGTAGATAGGACTCGTATAGCTTAGTGGCCAGAGCACGCATCTGGACGCGAATCCTGTTGAATGTCGTATTTTTTTAGTTAGGTTAAATAATACTGGGTAATTATTGAGTTTGCAAGAAAATAAATCATTAAATCGACATTGACTGATTATATTGCAGCATGTATTTATAAATTAAATAATTAGTATAACACAAATTATGACTTAAAAAGTAGAATTTAACAGTAAACATATTATTAAATATATCGATGACCCAATCACATGAACCTTTTTAAACTGCAACCGGTTTCGTCCACCCAGAGGCTAGTCTAGTCAGTACGATAAAAATTGCGTTTTATTAAATTAAATCAATAATATAATTCATTTCCACCATGAATTTACAGTTAACATAATAAATAAAAGAAATATTATATTAAACAGAATTATACGAGTGAACACAGTTTGAAAACCCCTTTTGTTGAGAAAAAATAGGTTTAATAGTATTATTTCGATCAGGGTTGGCAAACCTTTTTACGTACGTGGGCCAAAATTTCCCTATTATTGTTCGACTGTCTGACATACCGAGATTCATGAGAAAAAAAATGAAAAACAGTTTTTAAGAATGCTATTGAAAAAGTTTAAAGATAATAATTGAGTTCTTGAGATTCTATTTTCACTGTGTTTCTAGCCGAAGGCTAATCTTTTATTCGTTCAATATTTTTTTCCTTGTTTTCAAAATTTCAAGGAGATCGTGGAAGCATTTTAGCAACGCTTCTTTCATATTATTACATTCCCTATCACTAATTAAGCGGTTTTCCGTTTTTAGCGATTATATTTGAGGTATAATAATAAGCAGCTGTTTATATTTGAATGACTGCCAATAAATTTCACCAAGTTGTCATCATTGTTGGATGAATATTTTTATTTTTAATCTGTCATTTTTGCCTGACTTTCGTTGATTGGTAAAAATAATATTAAAAACCGAAAAAAACATTGCTCTGTCGTCATCATTTTTTAATATTATAAGCTTACTTATAAGAACATTAATTTATTTGCAAAACTTTCTTGTATATTATTAAATTATTGTAGGTTTTTTCTCTTTTCAAAATAAAACATTCGCGTGCCATGAAAAATCATCTCGCGTGACACTAGTATCACAGGTTCGCCATCACTGATCTAGATTCATTCAGCTGTAGGGTTAATGCTTTTAACTTTTGCATTATCTACTTAGTATTAGTATTTTGAGATGTTTAAAAAATACCTAATGATTATTTACCTTTGTATACATAGACCATAATTTCGGAGTATATTTTCGGGGCAAATTTTCATAACAGCTAAATATGGTAGAATAAAAAAATGTATAATCCTCGTCATAGACATTTTCTTTGATCATTGTAAGTGGCAATATGATGCAAATCCTTACTGATTATTTTAATAATAATTTAGTTTATATTCTAAATTTAATTAAACGTTTAATTTTTTTCTAACAGTGCTTTAATGAATTAAATTTACAGAAAAGTGGATCGCCTTTTGCTTATGTTTTTAGCTCTTATTAGTTATAGACATTCATCAAAAATATAATTGTTTTTTTGCTCTTTGACAAAAATTGAGAATATGGCAGTTGCGCCCATCTGCTTCTAAGGTATAGATATTATTTATTTAGTAGATTCTAATGTAATGAACAAAGAAAGACCTCAGAAATACAATCATTTAAAGGTGCTGATAACCGAATTAAAAACCGAAGAACCGAAGTAAAAAAATGTATAAGACAACTTCCATCATTCACTATGTGCAGGCATATTATATCTCAACTTGTATTATGTACCTATTTTTCTATTAACGGCCCACGTGCTCGTCGTAGGTCAAAATTGAGTTTTTATTGTATTTTCAAACCATGATCCTGGACACTCCTTAAACGTTGTAGATAATCTATTTATATAATTTTGAAGCCTTATTATCCTTTATAGTTATTTTAAACATTTGATGACTGCATAAAGTATTTTTGTTACATAAAATAGTATTCTTTTAAACCTCTCGCTCTAATGTTTTAGAATATAGTCATATTTCGGTACATAACTGTGCAGTGGTGTTAAGATTTTTTACGTTTATTAATTTTTAAACGCATTTATGAAACCATTAGTATAATTTATTAAGAGATAATTTTTGTAAAATATTCACGATAAAAAATTATATTGATAATCTCTGTGATCCCAAATTTGAAAAGAATTAGGCATTTTATTATTCAAAAAATCGGCAAGATTAACACATTTTAAGATGATTCTAAAGACATTTATTATAAGCTATGTTCTTGACCATTCAAGTGTGATAAACATCTTATGAATAATGATTGTTTTATAATAATTATTGACCTAAGAATAAGGTAGTGTTTTTTTGAAATACGCCATTTCTTTTGTCATTCCCCAGTGGTTAAGCTACAACATACGGCCGTAGCCATAAATTGACAAAATAAGTACTAAAAGTAGGGAGTAAAATGATATTGACGCGCGTGTTTGAACATGTACCGTTTAAAAAAAAATAAAAAAAAATCGGTTAGGTACATGTTCAAACACGCGCGTCAATATCATTTTACTCCGTACTTCAAGTATAGTTTGTCAATTTATGGCTACGGCCGTATGTTGTAGCTTAACCACTGGGGAATGACAAAAGAAATGGCGTATTTCAAAAAAACACTACCTTATTCTTAGGTCAATAATTATTATAAAGCAATCATTATTCATAAAATGTTTATCACACTTGAATGTTCAAAGACATAGCTTATAATAAATATCTTTAAAATCATCTTCAAATGTGTTAATCTTGCCGATTTTTTGAATAATAAAATGCCTAATTCTTGTCAAATTTGGGATCACAGAGATTATGAATATAATTTTTTATCGTGAATATTTTACAAAAATTATCTCGAAATAAATTATACTAATGGTTTCATAAATGCGCTTAAAAATTAATAAACGTAAAAAATCTTAACACCACTGCACAGTTATGTACCGAAATATGACTATATTCTAAAACATTAGAGCGAGAGGTTTAAAAGAATACTATTTTATGCAACAAAAATACTTTATGCAGTCATCAAATGTTTAAAATAACTATTTAGGATAATAAGGCTTCAAAATTATATAAATAGATTATCTACAACGTTTAAAGAGTGTCCAGGATCATGGTTTGAAAATACAATAAAAACTCAATTTTGACCTTCGACGAGCATGTCCCCCCTTAAGTATTAAAATTATTTTGTGTCATACGCTTTTTCCTATAGTATGGTTCTGTTGTTAGTAATATTACATAGGACAGATAATATTATTTCTTTGATTCTGCAATAAACTTAAGTCGATAATTCTGAGATTTGAACTTAAGTTTTGTTTGATTCATTTGTAATTCAAGATTAATCTTTGTGCTTTATCTCTTTATAATATTATTACTATCGATCGAGGGTACGTATCAAGGGAGTCGTTTTTGCGACCCTAGTTTCGCCTTTCGGCATCTTCAAGCACTATGCGCACTCACCAATGGTAAACACACACTGACAACGAATGCAGTCAATTTTAACTTATATAACAAATTCATACAATAAAGTAGGTAAAAACTTTATCACCTACCTATTAGGTCAATGATCACAATAAAAAATATAACAATAAATAATAATAAAAAATTAACAAATAAATTATGATTAGTTGAAGTATTTGAAGTGAAGTGGAAAAAAGTAGCATGTAAGAATAATATCGAATATTTGTTTCACAAGATTGATATTATTGATATAGCTATCTCATTAGTAACCTCCGTTTAATTCCCAATACGTTGCTATGTTCCCAGAATTGACAATTTTACACCTCTTGAGTGTAGTAAGTATTTTTATTGATTACATTTACTAATGATTTATTATTATGTTTTGACGATTAATACTCATATCGAATGTATTATTAGTGAGAAGGTAGGGTTTTTTTTACAAACACTTCAACTATTCATAATTTGTTTGTTATATTTTTATTGTGAACTTAATGGTAGGTAATAAAGTTTAACCGAATTTATTGTATTACTTTATTATATAAGTTAGAATTATTAACTGTATTCATCGACAGTGTGTATTTACCTTTTGGTAAATGCACATAGTGCCCGAAGGTGCCGAAAGGCGAAACTCGGGTCGCAAAAAACGACTCAAATGGAAAAGTACAAAACTTCAATCCATTAAAATTTATTCGTTTAGTTTACTTACATTCAAATATATAGGTATGTTGAATTTTTGAGAGGTTATTAAGAAAAGTAGTAAAATATTCGGTTAGGTAGAATATATTAAAAGTGTATTTACATTACAAGTTTTAGGTAGATAGGTAGGAAGGTACCTAATATTGTATTATTAGGTTCCTCCATTTATTCCTTTATTTTTATGGAAAGTAATAAATATTTTGTGTAGTTTTCGTATGTTATTTTGTTATGAGGTTTTTTGAATATGTACGTATATTATGTTATTTAAATATCATAAGTAGGATTATAAAATACCCATACGATGTGTATTTATGAACTGCATTTTGTTTTTATATTATTAAAATGTATTGTCTAAAATAGGTTGTCATTGAAAATAAATGTATTAATATAATTGTCGTTTTATTTATCAATTTTGATTAGCACTGCATAATATTATGTTTTATTTTATTTTATTATTTAATATAGGTACTGTCTTTTCATCAAGGCTTTACTGTGAGTTAATACCGTTAAAGAAATTCATATGTAAGTATTATTATAAAAATATGACTTAGCAAATAGTGAATATTATTAATTACTATAAGGTTACTTTACATATTTATCCATCAACCTACTGAAATATTTACAGCAGATTATTTTCTTAAATATTTAAAGATATTTTTATTTACCCTAAAACACACTTTAAAATGTATTGTTTTAATTTAAGAAAAGTCTGAAAGAATATTATTTTCATTCAAACTGGCTCAATTTAACTAATAAACTAGAAACAGGCAAAAAAATAAAAAACACACGACGAAATAAATATCAATAGCTTTAGTGTTTTATGGTTGTATTTTAAATCATATACATTTAATAAACTTTAAAAAAATACCATATACGAATACATATATTTTGGTTACTGTTTTTATTTGGTGTTTTTCCTCGCTTTGAGTTTCGCATAACATATACTTAATTATCCCCTTTATAGGGACACCTACAGATTGGTAAATATAAATAAAAATACGTAAATTTAATTGTGCACATCTTTAAAAGACGAGGAAAGAATTCCATTATTTTTATAAACATCATATATATACTATACTTAAATAAAAATGACTAAAACTTCCAATAAAGTTACAAATTCGCTTTGTCAACATAATATCTAATGTAATATGTATATACCTTTCAAGTAGTTTACCTACTTATATTGTTTGTAATTTCATAATCTTCAAAATAATTATTTACGGGTGATATAGGTACACATATAAAGTTCAATAATAATAACATGAAATCGAGAAAACGCCGAAAGACAATATTTTAACTAATTAATTCATTATTAATATTTGTTGTTTTTAATATGAATAGGTAGGTATACACAAAAATTACTTAATTATGCACATCTTCAAGTTCTGGCGAAAAAAGAATTCTTTTCTTTTATAAACAGCATAAAGCATGAATAATAATTATTATCTATCATAATAAAAATATATTAAGCGCAAAATGTATTAGGTACAACCACTAAGTAGATAGAAGCATTTATTAAAGTGTCGTGTCTACTTTCTCTACGAAGTCGTTACGTAGGTCTTTTCCTTTGCGCATTTTATTCAGCGGTGTCCAATCTCCCGGCGGCCAGTTGGGCCGGTGTCAAATTGGGCCGGCGCCCGATTGTACCGGCGTTCGATCGTCCCGGAGGCCAATTGGGTCGGTGTCCAATTGTACCGGCGGCCAATAACCGGAGGCCAATCGGCGGAGGCCAGTTCGCGGTGCCAAATCGTCCTAGACCCTGTGCAAGACGTCCGATCCCGATTTCGCTCTTAGCTGACTGCGAAAGCCAACGACGTCCCTAAGCAAAGTACCACTAGCCGGCTCCCACATTTAAACTTATCTCGACTGTAACGCGTCGAATATGTCGATGCGATGTCGATGTATTCACAAAACACACATTACCTAATGGACCTCCGCACACTGCTGGAATGCGACGTTTTAGTTTGAAAAAAAAACATTTGGTGTCGCTAATTTTCAAAATTTTAAAAGTTGGAATGATTGTATTAGTTCCTTCATTTGCTGCGCTTTCTATTTTGTCACCCCTAAGCATCGCATCACCTGCCCAACCCCACAGGACATCACTGCTGCATGCAACAATTTTTATAGAAAAAGTGGAGTTTTTGAAAAAGATCACAAAATTTCGAATTCCCGCACCCATTGTTGACGTTTATTTAGGCAGTCATTTTTTTTCCAAATTGCTCGCCATACAAATTAAAATATTTTAATATGTTATGGAAGTTAGATGTCAAATTACCTATGTAGGTATTCCATATGGTCATCTCTGATTTTGGCAAAATTCACGAATTCAAAAATTAAAACCTAACCTACTCAAACCTAAACTAACCTAACAAATAATTCAATATATCGGCTATTTTCAAAAATTGTTTGCCGCTGGCTTCCTGTAAACCGACAAAAACCGTGTTTTATTTAGACATGAATTTATCTCATTACTATACGACCCAACGAGATTGGACGGTCTTTACTATGCGACCATATATTTCCGATACAACATTATTTTCACGGTGAAGTGTGATACGGCGAACTGCATACGTACAAATTCCCGGACACGCTGAATTGAAGGGTGATCACTGATCACAATTAATTCACACCCGTGAGGCATAAAGTACACTAAAGCAGACTTACGGGGCGCTCGCGCATTTTCTATGTGAATCATCGAAAATACAACATAATCAAATACGCCAGCGCACACTGGATTTGACGACGCTTTGTGCCCGCCTACCCCATGAGTCACCGTTTTGGCTTCTCAGCGATACGAATTAACAAAAATCCAACGTAGTCTATTCATTCATAGCAAGCAAAATCACGCTCCTCGAAGTGTCGTCGATAGACGGGCGAGAATCCATTATTTAAGAACAATGAACTCTTTGTTTAGTTATTGCGTGTCCGATATTAATTACAAGCCCCGAGAAATTTAATAATATTTTTATTGCTTTGTTATGAGAGACGCTGATAATAATAATTATTTTGTGCTCCTTGAGCCTCTTATTACATAGGTGAAGGGTAATGCGCGTGTGGGAGGGGGCTTTTTTCACCGAACGCTTTTTTGGTGGGCTTTATGCCTAAGGGAGAAGAAAAATACAGCTTCAAGTCTGTGGAGGGCCGTAGGCTCCAATTAGGATCGAACATTGTAATTTACCATTACTCTTCTTCTCCTCCCTTTTTATTTACATGGTTGGGTATTTCCCGAGAAAATCTCAATCTCGAGATTCGGGATTTCCCGAAATGATGATATTTTGAATTCTCGAAATTCGGGATTTCCAGAAAGGAATTCTCGAGATATGAAGAAATTTAAAAAAAAACCAATAAAAAATCTAAAATCAGCGTAAAAACAGACAAATTCCAAAATATATAATTTTTTTTATTTATGTAATAAGACAAACAAAAAAGAAGTAGGAAAAGAAAATAATTCAAAACATTACATATTAAAATAGGATTTCAAAAAACCCAGACTATCAATCGCTGCGTATGACAATGGCGTACCTACGCCTTTGAGACACAAAATTCCCTAATGTTGCAAAAATTGCGCTCATTTTGAGTCGACGTTGGCTTAATTGTGTTAAATGCCCCGCTCAGTCTTTGAACGTTTTGTGTTTCCTGTCCACTTTTTTAATATAGAAAATCGTTTTTTCAATTAATATTTGATAATAAAGAAATCCTGAATCCCGAGATCCGGGATTTCCCGAAATGTTAAGAATTTCAATTCTCGAGATTCGGGATGAAAAATCTCAAAAATTTCTCGAGAATTCCCGTCGGGAAATTCCCGAAACCCAACTCTACGTATGACCACCGCTTAGCAATGGAGTTACTGTTATTATATTATTTTATACAGCAATATTAAGCAAAAATGTTATAATCTCCTCACACCTAGTAAACGAACAAGCCGTTGAAGAGAAATTTAATCAATCAATAATCCAAACAATGTTCCGGTCCTCAAAGACAATCATCACTAATCAGACATTTGTGTGCAAAACGACAATATATTTTGTAGGTTATGTTATGCATTATTTGTACTCATTATTTAATTCAGACGTGTGGTGTTTACGTAACGCAGCGGCTCTTTACTTGAAATTGAAAGTTACGTCTTCATCATAAGTGATATTTAAAATAAACTACAGGTAAACGTAACGCTTTGCATAACAAACGTAATGGTAAAGATGGGTACCTACCAACTTGAGAATTTCGCGAACATGTATCAGGTATTAAAGGTATTTTTTCTATCTTAACACAATCACTGCTACCTGTTAATTAATATTTAATTACCACACATTTAAATATCATGTTAATTATATATAATGGCCAACTTACGCAAACGCGCCTGTCGCAGTGTTGGCACTAAATGAGTTAAGGCTTGTTTACACGGGCTTTGTGCTAACACACAGTATCACTACACGCACTGCCACGTGTAAACATGCCGAATTTGTAATAAGCATTAGGCATTAGTATTCGACTTGTTAGCCCGTATAGGCAGTGGTGGAGCGGTGGAGGTATGCTGTAAAGATCTGACTCGAGTCAGTCCAACCGGTTGTTGGGCCCATCGGGCCGTCCGACATGGTCGCCACAAAGTGGCACACAAAACACAAAATTATCTTGAATTTAAAAAACCTCGGCGTCTTACTGCGGGCGTGAAGATCTCTTCTCATAACTTTTGCTGTATGTATGATTAGTATAGTTTTTTTTTGTTATATTTATTAAATTCCTTTATTTTTTGTTAATTTCCTTGTGCCTTCTATCTCCCCGGCACTCTGCATTAGATGAGAGTAAAATCAGTCAAAGTTCACTTGAGAGCATGGCGACGTCAGTCTCGGGTAACTGCTTCTGGGACATTACCAGGTGTAAACAACTGTACAGATGCTTCACATCAAACAACGTAGTGCCTCGTGATACGTTCGATTAAGACCGAGTGTGGTGCGGGGGAGGGGTTTAGTTTGGAGGGTGTGTTTGTATTAAGATCCGACATAAATCAGTGGTTATTTTTCAAAACTGGACATGTCCACTATTAACTCCTCAGAGATAAATTAACTTTTCAAATAAAAGCACAGAGCAAAAACACGCACGCGACAAAAACTAAACTGTCAGATTGTATGACAACATACTTGGTCACGTGACTCAATACAGTCCCGCCATTAGCTGAAAGTGTCATGTCTCATTTCGAATGTCAACAACGTTGGAAGTATTCCTATTTGAATGTCAACCTACTTTTTGAAACCCCTTTTCAATATAAAATTGGTGTTTTGTGGCTATTTTTGAAAGTCAACAAAATGTGTATGAGGTTATAGAATGATATTCCGATAATAACTCATTTTCGGCATATATGGACATGTCCAGTTTGAAAGTTAACCACTGAAATAGTGCACATTTTTTCATATGTCATACTTATTTGTTTTCGTAAATTAAGAATACTCATGTTACAGATTGGTGTTAGCTATTTTTTTAAATTCATTAAATCCTGCCAAACCAAGCCATAATAGAATATAAGTACTTGTATAAAATTATGTTTGATTTAATGGCATAATTAATTTTAGATATTTTATAGATAGACTTATTGTTTTTGACTATTATCTATTATGGCTTGGTTCAGGCTTGGTTCACACAGGGTTTAATTGAATTTTTAAAACTAACACTATCTGCAATTTTAGTTCTTGTAGTATTATTTCAATGAAAACAAATACGTATGATTGACAAGCTTAGTGTGCACTATTTATGTCGTATCTTAACAGCCTACCTCCACCCTT
Source organism: Rhyacophila brunnea (assembly GCF_057557595.1). NCBI lineage: Eukaryota > Metazoa > Arthropoda > Insecta > Trichoptera > Rhyacophilidae > Rhyacophila > Rhyacophila brunnea. The sequence continues at coordinate 10,097,971 of NW_028232893.1, read as the reverse complement.
CGCTACTGCATGTAAGTATTAGTGCGAGAAACAAGTATAAATTATTATCTGTACTACGTCTGAGTAAACAATCCCTCAATCTAATTGCAGTTAAAAAAATCGCTAGAAAATGTTCTCAAACGGAAAACTCGACAAAACATTAATTGTGCCAAACGAGTTAAAAAATAAATAAATATATTTGTTTGTTTTCTCGAGAAATCTATAAACCAGTCTCGAAATCACGAGAAGAAAATATTCTTGAACCTTGAAAAACGAGAAAAATGTCGAGGAATCACATGCTGTGACTATGGGGAAATATAAAATCAAATTTTTACATAATATAATATGTAGTTAATAATAAATTAATAAGTTAATAAGTTAATAAAATAAATTAATAAGTTAATAATAAATTTATATGTGCGCGTCGAAAGGATTGAGATATTATAAATTATAATTTTATGGCAGGTATGAAACAGGTACAACGTAATATATAATTAAGGTCCACATTGTCATATTTTTTATGATCCTTAAATTATTATGGTTTCTTTGTTATTTTTTTTATTAATCAATAATAATATTCTGCATGCATATTATTATGCTTTATTCTATGTAAATTTACTTGTTTATAATAACTGATTATTAACATATTTTTACTTAACAATAAGGTAACTACGTCTCTAACTTTTATTGTAATAATATTTATTATGATGTTATGCAGGTTAGGGATTGCAATACCGAAAGAATGTTTCAATACCGGTATTTCGGTTATTTCTTAATAAATACCGGTATTAATACCGGTATTCGTGAAAACATATTATAGAAAAAAGAAGTACTTAATATAGCTACATATTAAAATCTATTTAAAACACTAATTTTATAGTAACCTAAAGCACCTATCTACATTTATTATTTTAACCTTTATAAATATGTATAGATCATAATCTAACTCCTAGAATGTTTACAAATAAAATAATATGTTACGTCTCCGGAAACTTGTACGTATGCATTTCGCCGTATCACACTCCACCGTGAAATGTTGTATCGGAAAAATATGGCCGTATATTAAAGACCGTTCAACCTCTTTGGGTCGTTTAGTACTGGCGTAAAATTCATGTCTAAATAAAACACGGTTCTTGTCGGTTTGCAGGAAGCCAGCAGCAAATAAATTTTGAAAATAGCCGATATACTGGAATATTTATTAGGTTAGGTTAGGTTAGGTTTTCATTCTTGAATTTTGATAAAATCAGCTATAAAAATCGAATGAATGTTTATATTGAATCTAATGAAATTGGAGACCGTATAGTATATGGTCATCTCTTTCCAATAAGAAAGCTCATGGTAAACTGTGCCACGGTGAAACGTTTTACGTACAATATACACGAGTGTGACCAATATATTAAGTCCAGGCACAGGAAATGCCACGAATGTTTTCTTTTTCGATATAATAATATGTTAATTCATCGCGACAATTCTATAAGTATATTTGAGGGATTTTGTTTAATTATTATTGAACTTTGTTGGTTTCAGTCAATATATTTGCGTTTAGGCCGCATTAATCTTATATACTAAATTTATTATACAATATAGTATTCATTTTGGAAAAACATAAACGTGTATATGCCGGTATTTTGGATTTTTGAAACCGGTATTTCGGTATCGATAAATAATTGAATACCGGTATTGCAATCCCTAATGCAGGTAGATACAGAGCCGGGTTAATTGATAAGGGAGTAAACAATTTACTTTTTTATTTAATTTAATATTCATGTTCGTGTTTGCACGTCAAAGAATTAATAAAAACAAAACGTCACACGCGTTCGTAATTGTACGTACTCGTACCTAGACAACGATGAAGAATACTACAGTTTATTTAGGATTCCTTCATAAGTATTTTTATTGACGATTGTTTGAGATATAACTTATATTCAATTAAAATGATGGTTTTAATATCATGCGAATGCTTGTGCATGATTTACTGGGACGTAAATAATAAGACGTAAAGTGCGAAGTTATAACTTGAAGTGTCATGGCCGCTGTCGTGGCGCTGCGATATATTATGAAAGAATTGCTACCACTACCACTTTTCAATACTTTTTGCATTATTGAAGGTGTCATATGAGTAGACAAAAATATACATACAAAACAACGTCCGCCTTCAACTTCAACCCTCACGTAAGTGGAATATATCAATATCTGAAGAGATTTGATTTACTTAACACAGTTATTAAGTCTTCCAATTGAAATTAGATAATGGTAGCTAAATATAGATTCCTTCTATTTTTTGATTAAAATATGCAAGTATAACTAAGAGAGATACTTATTCATATAACCTCAAATAAAAGATATTTTGAACCCTCTTCCGTTAGATAGGATAGATAAGACCGTACTTCAACGGATGCGGAGACCAGACAATAGACCCACTCTCAAGCCTGCTTCGAAGTAAGGAATTATAAAGATTTTTTAATAGCGTAACGCCGTAACATCTGAAAAGACCAATTGAAGTACTCATGACGAAATCCAACATTTATAACGTCAAACGTAATGCCAAGATCCTTAATAAATGAGATAACTGCCATGCGTCAAATTTTGTTTTTACCTAAATATATATAGCTAATAATAATATAGTATAGGTACTAAGATCGGATGTATTTATATTTTATAGAATTTGCCATGCATCGAATATTGTATTAAAACTAGTCAGCCGTGCATTTTTAATTAGTATGGCAAATCAATCACTACCGTCTTAGGAGGAATAGCACAGGTAGGAAATAGGTAAATAGATTACCAGGTATGGTTAATTAAATTCAAAGATAATATATACATAGGAAACGCATGCATGCTCATCGTATTGTGCATGCGATGTGGTTTGATAAATAATAATTGTGATACATCTATAATCTATTGTAATAACGTAGTTTGGTATTGCAGGTATCATCTTTTGTGTTTATTTATTTATTACAAAATTATAATTTATTCTCTGTTTAAAGAATCGCGTTTGCAAGGTTTGCGAATGTAGGTTTCGTATGGCAATATTATTATAATGGGCAGGGCCGCAGCAAGAATTATAGCCGACTGTTCGAAAATAATGCCGCCCTAAGCTAGAAATAGTCTATTAACAAACATATTTTAATATTTTAAAGTCAGGCAGACAGAGGTTACATTATTATTAGACGCTATCCGCTAATTTGAATTTTGGTGCCGCCCTCTATTAAAGTTTGGCCACTAACTAGTAACTAAGTAGAGTACATCTACCTGTCCTGGGTCAGTTCTATCAGATACCCAACGCCATTGACATCGAGCCACTTACAGAAGTTGCATAACCACAAAGTCTTGCATTATGAGCATTGCCCCCACAGGCCACAATAGTGGGGGTTGACAGGGTTCTACCATGGGGGCCTGGGCTAAAGGCCGGTTCGGATTAGTCGAGTAATTTAGTCGAGTGGCGATTAATTTAGTAACTAAACGTGTACGAACAGACAGATTTAGTAGAGTAAGTTAGTAAAATCATTTCAAGTCAATCCATTCTGTTCTAATTTTTCGGTCGAGTAGCGGCCCCCACAATCTCGCATTAAATACTGAACAAGCCACGAGACAAGTCTGAACATGTTATCTTTAGTCAAGTTCATTAGTTGTCGTAGAATTTCTATCTCCAATTCTTCTAATATAGCCATTATTAACTTATTTATTTTTTGAACATACATAATCAGGTTCATCACGCAGGTTCGAACCTGCTGGGTGTCGTATTTTTATATAAAAAAAGATTTTTTTCCATCGGTTATATATTTCCCAGAAGTGTTTTTAAATTATGTATCTTCAATAATAAAAATGTTACAATCCTAAATCTTGTAAATTATTTGTTGAATAAAAACAATAGTTAATTATTTATTCTTGCTTTGTTACGTTGTGCTCTGTTCATTTTGACACGTCACTCATTAATGTACTGTGTTCGGACACTTTACAGTTACTAAATCATTTAGTGGTAACTAAATCACTCGCCACTCGACCAAAATACTCGACTAATCCGAACTGGCCTTAACTTTGAGCACATCTACTTATCCTGAGTCAGTCGTATTAGATTCCCAACGCCTTTGACATCGAGCCACTTATGAAAGTTGCATAACTATGAAATCTTGCATTATGAACATACCCCCCCCCCACAAGAGCGGGGACTGACAGGGTTCTAGCCTGGAGGGCCCGGGCTAAGGGTGAGCCAACCATGGCGGGTCAATAAACTAAGTGAGGTAAACACAGACATTACAATTTTTCTCCGATTCTAAAGAAAGTCAGGTTTAATAACATTTTAAAATGTGTGGCTGTGTCTATAGTTAAAGCTTTTCTGCCTGGTCTCATGTGGGATGGCGTCTAATCCCGATGTTCTGAAAATGTTGCCACTTGTCAATATTACCTGCGTGACCTCTTCTGGATTAAAACCATGGCTCCCACAAGGGGGGCGCTATCAGGGCTCTAGCCTGGGGGCCCGGGCTCAGGGGGGGGGGGGCGGCGTGACGGGTCGCCCAGATAAATGACATAAACACACATCTTAAATTCGCTCTAATAGTAAAAAAAGTCTTACTTCAGAGTTATTACCATTTTAAAATATACGGTTGTTGTGACGTGTTGAGTGATAGATTCTCGACAACTCCATAATTTTATGTGGTAAGAAATCGCTAAATATACCTACACTGAATTTTATTTGACCTCGAATACCATTGATGGAATGGATGGATTGAATACAAGATGTGGGGGCCATGACGAAAACCGTTTCCTTGTGGCTGGTTTATCATGCACCATTAGCGAGGGCTGCAAGAGTAGCCAATGCACTTCCCAGAGACATCGACATTTGAAGTGATTAACTTAAAATTTACTATTTAACAATATTTTATTTCCCTCTTCTAAGATTATTGTTTACTTTGTATTTTTATTATACGTAGTGATAATTCCAGGGTTCCGGTCTAGCTCAGACGGTGTCCAATTCGAACCCTGGTATCATAATTTATTTATTTTTTTGTCAGTGTTCGGCAAGGTGTAAAAACATAAGAAAACTCTGGAGAAGTAGTATTGTCCCACTTTATTCACGTAACGATCACATTCAGTTTATAGTTATATTACAGGCATTTATTAATTCTAACTTATAGTAAACCTTAGACTCTAGATCGTCTTATTACAGACGGCGGTTGGTTATTCGCTGTATAATTCCCACAAAATGGCCGCCCATTACTACAATTTCACGCGGATGACTCGACAGCTTGTCTGGCAACGTTTTATGATTCCGCCCGAACGGATCTTTGTATGCAATCTCTCTCTTATTACCACCAGACGTGGATTTTGCGATGATCGGCTTTTTTCTCTACTGACTCGCGTCATAGCTTTGCGTAACGGAATTTACATATATGCTTGGCGCGGAGTCCAGGTCGGATCCCTTGTTGCAACTGCTTTTTTGCGGGAAGAAATCGAGTTTTTATATCCTCTGAAAGAGGCCGCGGTAGTGGGGGTCTTGGACATTTTGAATTTTTTTCGTTACATTTCAATTACCGCCAATTTTAGCGCGTAATTTTAATTAATTAATAGCTTTGTTCTATGTTAATTTCTGATTATTTTACAATGGTAATTAGCTGGTAGCAGTGCTAATGCAAATGTAGGACTTGAAATATTCGGAGAAAAGTCAATTTCAAATCAATTAATCTTCATTTTAAAGTACAGATTTTCATGAACCTTCTCCGAATGGCCTTATCTGGATGTCAAACCGTAGTTGACGGAATTCCTTATTGAATGGGCCCCATGATTAGTATCCAAAAAGTGAATACTAACCGATTTATCGACGTTTCAGAGCGTACATTTGAATAGCCGTGTTTACATATTTATAATTATTTTCTATCAACTCTTTCATTCCTCTGGTACAACCTGTTATCTTTCTCATTCATTCTTTACACATGGTATTACAATTTTCATACGTTTTCAACTAGACATTTTACTAAATAGTTTTATACATGATATTTTAACAACACGCGAAGTAACACCAGTTAAATGGCAAAAGCCTAATATCACTCATCATCTCGCGTACTTTACTCGAACCCGATCTTCCACGAACCGTGTCCTCAGTCTCTTAAGACACGGGCCGTGGGACTTATTCCTGGAAAGAAACGTCCCTCTGGGTGGTCAAGGGTGCGGCTCGGTGCAGTTTATTTGACTACGAGGCCAAGGGCGTGTTCAGGCCACTCTACACCCCTAAAAGGTAGTCTAGGTATAAGACCCGAAGTCCGAGGTCGTGACAGTAGGTACCCTGTTCTTTAAAAAAACGTCATGTTGTGAACGCTTTGAATTATGTAAACAAAATGTCCTTTTTAATAAATTTAATGTAATAATAAAAACAAATACATAATTGATGTTATTTAACTTGTTGACTGCGGAGCATTTAATTACTTTTAATTACCGCATTTAAATAACTTGCTAATTATATGGAATGGCTTATTAATTAGTGTACAATAGGTGTTCCGTCCGCGTGGAAAGGATTAAATAATGATGAGCGATTTGAGTTCAAAACTACCACCCTCCACTTTTAGGCGCCAAATATATTTAAATCCTAGTCGATATTATCTCTCAATTTTGTACGAGGTCAACCAGATCTTAATTTTCCTTCTGTAACGAAGTCTATAATGTATCTATCGTCACCGTTCAGGCAAAAGTCACCAACCCTAAAAACATAGTTTTGAGATATCGCAATTTGAAAGTTTGAAAATGCAGGAAAAATCAGATTTTAATGTTTTTAAGGTTTTATCGACATTAAATTATTTTCTCATGTCTTCTTAATAATTTTTTTAAGGTACTTTTACTTTTTGATGCTAATTAAAACATCTGGAAGGTTTTAAAGGAGGCAAGGTAGCTCAAATTATGGTTTGGTGACTTTTGCTTGTTAATAATCTGAACAATTTTAGCCAAAATAAGCATCAGTAAAACTCACCATCCATAGTATAGTGACTTTTGCTTGTATATTTATAACGAAGGATTTTTTTTTTATAGAGTCAATAATGTCTATTCACCTATAATGACTTTTGCTTGTTAAGATTTTATCGAAAGTCATTTAGTGAAAAACAAATAATTCGGATTTAAGCAAAATTTTACTAACTAATGTACCGAGGTGAGTTTTGCATCTTAAAGAACATAATTTTACGCTTCGGGTGACATACTCAACTCAAAACTGCCATTTTCAGGGTTGGTGACTTTTGCCTGAACGGTGACGCTATATCCCCTAGGTGCGTATATCATTTAGAACAGTTCACCTCCGATGTAAAGATTTAAGTGTACAATAATGCTTGTTAATTGTACGTATTGCATTTCGCCTGAAAGAGATGGCCTTGTATCATTGAGGTCAAACAATGATGCGTTGTTCGTAGAGCATTACAGACAATAATGTTCCGAAATGATTCATTGATTTGTATTAAATATATTATAATGCTGTCATTATTATTAGACATTTTATATGTACGACTCATGTGCTTACGTGCATCTACCAGAATTTGTTATAAATTATACGATATGATTGAATTTTTAATTTATTTATTTACCTATTTTCTTCTGTCTTTTTCTTGTATTCCGGTGGTTTTTATTACGATTTTTTAAGTGTTTTATTTAAACATGAATTTGATATCAATACTATACGGCCATATATTTCTGATAAAATATCTTACCGTAAACTATATAGCCAACTGCATACGTATAAATTTCCGGACACAATTGATTAGTACTTAATTGGGGATTATTGTAAAAAACGATATTGTTTAATTTGTAATAATATTCAATATTAATGAATTATTTGTTTGTTTTCCAGCTGAAAATTTCAAACGGTGCAGCCAAAACGGTCCAGATGTCAGCAATTGCCTTCTCTACAATGTTCCTGATGCCCTGAGAAAAATGAAGAATGGTAAACATATATATTTTTTTAATAAGTTATAACCATATAGGAATTAGGAAGGGTTAGGAATCATATAAACTTGACTTGACTAGCTTAAACGATCAAAAAAAATTTTACTTGATAGAAATACTGAATAATGAAATGTCATTTCATATTGATTTCCATAGTAACGCACGTATATATTATTTATTAATAATTTAGTTGCTAGGACCCCCTAGCAACCAATAATGGTATCGAAATAACATTTCGTACAAAACAGAATTAACTAAAAATGAATTCAATTCTAGTTAAATATAGCTAAAAGTATTTTTTTTAAATGCATTGGCATCGTGTCTAGCTAGTCGGGAAGTTAGTTAAAAATCTATTGCAAGATTTTTACCGGACAAATAAGAATACGGCATAAGAAAAACGTTGTAATTAATAAGTTTTTACAATTCGTGAAATTAGCTTATGAGACGAATTGCCTTTTCTTCAAATGTCCAAACTGTCCGATCCTTAGAAAATCATGATATGGGCTTCCGCGGACACTAAACTTGTTTACTTTTACGAGGAATGCATTTTAACCACTTTTACTCAACCTATTAGGTCTATACTCTGGGTCCAACCATAACATACGATTTTTTTCGATAACCCCAGGATTTGAACCCTCGATATTATAGAATATTGGATAAAAAGTTAAAATGCATTTGGAACCAAGTAAAACGCAGTGCCGTGTGTTACCAATTATCGTAAATAATTAATTGCCTTGTACACGGAATTGACCCTAGTGATGTCCGTGTTATTTTGGATCAAGAAAAGTAATGGAAACGGGCTACTGTGTTAATTAGTAAGAATACTGAGGTCCTTTTTTGCGTCAATGTCAGACATCAGGCTACACCTCCACAGTAAGTCATTTTGCTGTACCTATGGTATTACTTTCAAATATGCAGTGACGTCCCGTGGGGGTAGGCAGATTGAGCGTCGCTTGGGGGCGGCAGTTACCCAAAGGGCGGCAATTCGAGAATAATTACTCGGTATATATAGAAATAGCTACAGTAATAATGGAAATAAGAGAGATTTTCTTGTCGGGTTCGCGATGTCTAGTTTACTTCCATTATACTTGGACGTCACGTTCTTGGTGAACAGTAATGACATGTGCATACCTAATTTAAAATGTATCCAAATATGTTTGCCAGTCACTCACGAGTTTTCGAAGTTGTCAAGACATTTTTATAGAAAAATGTTCTACATACCAACGCCAACAACTTCAACTATAGTCTAAGTGCCTCAAGCAAGTCAAAAAAAATACAGAAAAATAATTAAACCTGTCGACGTTGTAAGTCCGTTGGCGTGTTTTATTTATAATGGTGTAAGTAGCACTGCAGTGGTCAACGCCATTGAATATAAAATAGCTGACGATGGTGTGTTGACACTTGCGAGTTCTTAATACCTAAAATTATAGAAGCTGCCGTGATTGCTTCACACTGTAATACTACATTTTTCAAAAGGTCTGCTTCATGAAATTTTACTGCAATGACTCGGTATTTTGTAACTACAAGCAATACTACTTTTTGGTACTTAGAGCCTTATTTAATACACGTATTCATATATTATTAGTAATTTATCAATATAATACATTTCTTAGATATTGGAGTCATGAAAAGATGATATAAAGTACTGTGTATAAAAAATGTGGCGGCATTTTGGCACTCACTGCCTAGGGGCGGCATTTTGTCTAGGGACATCACTGCGAATATGACATAAATCTACGATTAATTGCTTATACATACCCTATACCATTAATTAATCTGGTAAATTACTGTTGTAAATTGTAACACGTTTATTGTACTCGTAATATTATAATATCGTCTCTGTTCTGGCAGAACACACTAACTGGAGAATACTAGTTTTGAGTAATTTGACTTTGAAGTTGTTAAAATGTTTGAAATGGTCCATCATGTGAGTTTATTAAGTAATCGTAAAAAGGATGACTTTAAAATAAAGACTGTTTATTTATTAAGAAGGTTTCCAGAAGGTAAAGTTTGAAATAAGGAACATTTTGGTATAACTAACTCAATATATCATTTTTTCGAATTAGTGTATTCTGCCAGAACAGTGACGATATTATGTGTTACTGTCAAAAGTTGGTAAGTGATGAAATCGTGTTATGGAGTAATTGCATACATAAAATCATACATATTGATATATAGACACATAATCTATTGTTAACTCTAAATAGGTATCCAAATTATTGACTTGCCAACTTTTGGCAGCAACATTATGTAACACGTGGATCTGAAAGGTCGAGTGGGTTAATCTATAAGACAAATGTATTTTTTTCAGTCGAGACAAACAACCAAAAAAGTGATATTAATTAATACTGATATGTAAACAAAATTAACAATTTTAATTCCGCAGACACGATTAGCAATAATACTCGGCCTACAGACGGTATATTATAAATCACTGATCAATAATTTAGATAGACATTGTATTTAAATAATAATTATGATACTGGTATGTTATTAAATACAAAAACATCGCGGAGTTTTGTGGAACTATTTTTTATAACAAACATCTTATGATAAAAACAAAATGAGTACCTAATAAGAAAATATGTTTTTCAATATTTTTATCTATTCAATAAAATTATCGTATGTGTTTCTACGAGGCTTTTTTGTAAAATATTTTTAATAAGACAGGGTCTTTAAACAGTGTAGAATATTTATATATAATATTTTGATGTTAATAATAAAATATAATCCAAATAAACATTGATTTTTATTTTTAATCAACCGCAGCACTCCCAGATTCTTATCCACGAGCCGTCACTGCACATACCTACAATTAAGTCTGTGGTTTTGGGTAAAAGTGATTATGTCAGTTTGGTTGCATCTGAGATAATCGGTTTTGAAATAAATCACAGTTTTCAAAATTCCCTTGCTTAGAAGTTATTTAGTGTATCTTTTTACGTTTTTATTTGCTCGTATTCTTGTTTGTCCGGTGGTTGTTTGTCCAGTACAAATCTTGCAATCGATTTAAAACTAACTTCCCGACTAGCTAGACATTTGAAACTTTTAGAATATATCAGAACACGATGTCAATGTATTCTTTTATTTCTTTTAATACTTTTGGCCACCTTTAAGCAGACTTGAATTCATTTTCAGTTAATTCGGTTTTGTATGTTTCGGAAAAAATTCGTTAAAAGTAATATTTACTACTCTACTACTACATTGATTGCGAAGGGGTCCTAGCAACTAAATTATTAATATTATATACGTGCGTTATTATGGAAATCAAAATCAAATGTCAGTATTTCTATATTTGTTTGTTTGTTTGTTTTTTATTTACTTCATATCAAGTACAAGTTTGAGCATATTGAGCATAATAATTTAATAGAAAATTTAAAAACGTTGTAAATAAAAAGTTCTTTTTATCTTGTAATTATTTTTATTTCTTTTAAATATAACTAAGTTTTTGATAATGTATTATATTCAATGTTTTGAAGTAATTTTACTTAGAGCTAAAAATGATTTTCTCAATTTAAGCTATTTCTACAAAATAAAATACTTATCTATTTATTTTGCTTACATGTGACAAAAAAGAAGATAATTCTTTGCACACATTCGCACTAAAATTTTAATTTCGTAAAAACGCGACTAAAGAATTTTTATGTCGACATCTTGGTATTTTATGGGTTTCCAATTTCAAATTGTCAAGTTTACGCTCGAATTAGTATTCGAAAATAATAAAATACACGTCTTAACAGAATGCCAATAAAATCAGGCATAAATAATTATTATAGAAATTTGTAAGTTTGGCCGTGATTTTGGAACTTAGGAAGATCGTAAATTTGAACCGATTCAATTTTATTATAAGTATTAGAAATGGCCATTACGATAATATTATGTCATATTATGCATATTATTCATCGTGTTAATCTCGCTTAACTCAATACTGCTTAATTATAGTTAGACCAGTGGCGGGCGGTTCATAATATACCTATATACCCCCATAAATAATTATAGATACGATACTATGAAATTGTATACTCGACCAATACTCGATGCATGGCAGAGTTCTGTCACGAATATCATCTGTAAGGGATCTTGGCATTACGTTTGAGAGTAAACTGACATTTATTAGCCATATAGTTACCATTTGTAACAAAGCGCATAAAATGTTGGGCTTCGTCATGCGTACTTCCCGGGTCTTTTCAGATGTTACGGTATTAAAACTTTTATTTAATTCTTTAGTTCGAAGCAGACTTGAGAGTAGGTCTATTGCTTGGGCACCGCACCAGTTGAAGTATGGCCTTATGGTGGAGAGGGTAAAGAAGAAATTCTTGAGACTCCTTTACTTGAGGTTGTATGGATACTATCCGTGGCTTTATCCAACTGACTTTCTCTTAGGCATGCTTACATACTGCAGTCTGCAATTTAGAAGAAATCTTTATTTGGCTACGTATTTTGTTCGACTTATACAAGGTATAAATGAGAACTCTGCCATTCTGGGCAGTGTTAACCTGTGTGTCCCTGATAACTATCTTAGAAATAGAGACCATCAGTTGTTTATTCTCCCAAGGTGCAGAACCAACCTGCCACTGGTAATGCCAATTGGGAGAGTGATAACTATGTTCAACGAAATTGCTTCGGGTGTTGATATATTCCACCTACGTGAGAATGAGTTTAGGTGGATGTTGTTTTATAAATTCTTAAAATAGGGTCTGCTTAACTCATCCGGTGTACTTCCGTGTACCTATCTAATTCATCTACTGATATATCTCTTTTTTATGTAATACTGTTATATTTATATATCTTTGTTTCTAAATGTCATGTTGTGAACGTCTTAAACTTATAATTTGTAATGTCCACAATATGTTAAAAAAAAAAATTGAAAATAAATTAAATTGAAATTGAATTATATTTTTCGTCTTAAGAGTCAATACGGTTAGATTATTAGAAAATCCCAGAGCTACCACTCCGCATTACCAAAATACTATAGTTTCATTTCAATTAGTTACAAGACCCTAACTAGCGCCTACGGCGGCCGAGTGGCAATGTGTCCGCATGGGACTAATAGACTAACAACAATTTCTCGTACAAAATCTGTTATTAAACTTCTTCGTGACGCGAGAAGATCCATAATGGATTGTCAAATTCAACAGCATCCCCAAAAAAAAGCTAGAAAATGCCACTGGTAATTTATCTTTCAACTGTATGTTGAATAACAGTTTAAAGTCAATTGATACGTTTAGTGGGAACCACATTTCAATAAAGTTGATCAACTTGTAAGTTGAATTCAACGAAGTTGAGTTTTTTATTAACTTTTGTTGATTCTACAATGAATTAAAGAGAACTGGTTGCCTAAAAAGTTGCCCAGAGTAACCAAGGTGATAACAACCCGCATCGGTACGTCAAACTTGTTTGTTTCACCCAGGAAACACAGAATTAATGGCAACGGAAATACCTAACGGTTATGGAGTAACAGGCAACCAATCCCGAGTATGGAAGACAATGGGATAAACTTAAACACGTGTCAATAATACGCTTGTCCTCAGTTCTGACAACTGCTCTTGGTTTATGCACTGATGCTCATTCAATTTTGGTGTATTTGAAGATTGCAACATACACTATTGCACTCTACAATTGAGTCGTATAGTATCAAAAGTAGATCTGTGCGTTATTAATTATTTCGAGAAAATGATGAAAAACGTTTGGTTGGAGTTTTTAGTGTGATAATAGCATGAAATATGTTTCTACATTTAGAAATTAGAAATTCAATTCAAATTCAACAGTTCTAATTCTGATACCAAGCCCTATTTTACATCACAATTTTATACCACACAGATATGATTTTGATTCGAATATTATATTGCTAGTCGTACATTATGGTCAGAAGAATAATTTATACTTAGTTACTTTTCGATATATTTGCGACAGTTCTACTTTTGATACTATACGACTCAAATTTGTGTTTCATTTTTGTAGGACGCTCACACATTTAAAACCCTGCTTATACAATTATATTTATTGATATATTCTGTGGTTGCACGTCTTGACGCCATCTTGATTTCGACTATCTGCTCGAATTACATCGATACGTGGGAACATTCCTTTAAATACTTATTGTTCAACATTCAACATACAGTTGAATGACAAAAATCGCCACGTGAGAACGCGGCATTACAGTGAGGGGTTGTAAAGTTTTATGCATTTGTTTCTGGAAACAAATAAATAAACTGCAATTTTTTTTATTAATACGAACGAAATAAGTAAAAGTGGATTCATATAAAGTGAAATAATATTTATTGAGGTCTCGAGAAGAAAGCGTAAGTGAGAATCTCTGGCCGTCAAAATAATATTTAATAATGTTGTTTATTATGCAAGAATTTAAATCAGAACCGGTTTTCGCTTTATTTTAACAATAAATTCAAACCGGCAATTTTATACTAGATAATAATATATTTTAAATGACTTATTATTCTCCAACGAATAAATTTTTTTTTATACAAATTATTAATTTGTATGCAAAACTCTTGTGAATGTATTTTGATTATATTTTTATGGTGGTTGTTGACCCTGAAGTGATTTTTTTTGACATTGAAACACGTGTTTTATGTTTCTAAGCATGAACGTTGTTTTATTTATTATCTCAATAAAGGGGGCCATCGATTTGATGAAAATTCTTCCTTACTAGCGACGGTCAAAACATCGAGAGTGTCGCCAGATTTAAACACACGGGGGTGCACGACACAAGAGATGGCATGGCACTATTATACAACCTCCCAAGTTTCAGAGTATGTTATACCTACCAAACCTTGCAAGTTAATAAGGGTAAATAAACAAAGCCATGTAATATGATGCAATCAATGACATTATTAATGGACGACGCACTCAATACAGTAGCTAGCAAGTAAATTCGCGCATTCGCATGTATAGGTAGACGTCACGCAATTTCCATTATGCGATATCACGCATCGGAAATTTATAGCAATATGACCTTTATTGTAATGGGTTAGAGCAGTGTTTCTAATGTCAATGTTCATTTGAGCGAACCCGTTCGAACCGAACCATTCGGCAGACCCAACAAAAAGCATCAGGAATTTATAGCAATATCACCTTTATTGTAATGGCGTTAGAACAGAGTATGCCATTCGGCAGACCCGACAATAAAGTGAGTGTCATTTTCTTTTCCAGATGATTCGTCCATATTAATGTCATTGGATGCAATACATACAGAATTACTCTAACTAACTTGATAAACACTAGTGTGGGGCGTCAGGCGGTCATGGAAATATAATAGACACACACTAGACATGGATAAACTAATGAAAATGATATCACCGACAATGTATAAAAGGGACACGCACCTCGGTCTATTATTTTAACATCGTAATGCGTAGGTACATCTTGTCCGCTGTATATTTACTCGCATTTCCGTTGAATAAACTTTAATATTTTAACTTTCACGAAAGCTTATGGTTTTCCAATCATCTTTTCGCCATCTAGTCTAAATACATCCTTTAAGGTAAATCACCTGACAATTACCTTCAAGACTACGGTCTTTAAACGTTAAAGCTGTGAATACTACTCAGGAATTGCACATAAGTCCAGTCTTTGGTAAGGATACGAAGGAAGGATAACATCATCAAATCACATCAGTTCCTGTCAACCCACGCTACCTGTTTCCTTTGCCTTCCTTCTTGAGGGACATAACAGCTCGTTGGAAATATAGCTCAGTAACTGAATGGAAAAGGCTTGAGTAACATTCATCTTGATACGGAATATTAGCGACGAATGTAGTCGGTTAAAGCCAAAAGCCTCCCATTCAACGCATTCGGACGGTACTGCTTTACAGTAGCGAGCAATGGCGAAGACTCCATACTAAGCGATTATTTGAAGCCTACCTTTTTAAGAAAAATAGTTTTTAATTGCCTATTGACTTATTTATATAATCACTTAATTATATATTCCATAAAATAAATGTTGCCAACGAGAGATGTCGTATGTAAAGGGATGTATTACACAGACAATTTGCAAAGGTTTCAAAAAATATACCATAGCGCGCCATCTGTCTTGACGTAAATAAAGGTCGGATTATATTTCAAATAATTGTCAATTTTTTTCATATGCACTTTCGGTCACGTAGCCACGCCCAGTCTATCGAATTGTATGAACTAAGGTAAGCTCCGATCGCAGAGCCTAAAACTAAATAATTAATAATAAGATAATTTAAAAAATAATTTCTGTTGTGTTTAATCGAATATTAATAAATATAGACTGTTTTATAAAATAAAAAGAACTTTTATCTAATGATTTTTGATGTGTATAAATGTTTTGAAAAAATACGTACTTAATTTAAAGTTTCATTAAATTAGTGTGTCGTTGTCATTAGTGTGTACCTATTCATTAGTAGTAATATCGTATTATCCTCTTATTTCTCGAAAGCACCTGACAAGTGTGTTCTTTTTATCAGATCTTCACAGCCTACCTCTTTCCAAAAGTGACCCTTCGCCACTGGTAGCGAGTCATGACATCTGTGTAGCAATATGCTGCAATATATTGAGTATAATGCTTCATAACTTTGCGGTCCGGCTCTAGAATGAATGAATTTTTTATATGTATTATCTATTTATTTATTTATTATTAATTATATGAATACGAATGAATATCATTTTGATCTGCCACACTGGATAGGGACAGATGGAGAGAGCTGTTGGAGGAGGCCAAGACCCACACCGGGTTGTCGCGCGCCTGATGATGATGATCATTTGATCTAATTTTATGCGAGGTAATCAGGCAAAGAGGCATATCAGTGTAGTAAAAAGTGCAAAGTTATAAAACGTATAATATTCTACCCAGCTTTAAACGAATGACACACTTTAATATCGTCTCTGTTCTGGCAGAACACACTAACTGGCGAATACTAGTTTTGAATAATTTGACTATGAAGTTGTTAAAATGTTTGCAATGGTCTATCATGTGAGTTAATTAAGTAATCGTAAAAAGTATGACTTTAAAATAAAGACTGTTTATTTATTAAGAAGGTTTCCAGACGGTAAAGTTTGAAATAAGGAACATTTTGGTATACCTAACTCAATATGTCATTTTTTCGAATTAGTGTCTTCTGCCAGAACAGTGACGATATTAAGTAGTAGGTTTAAAGCTTTAAAGTCTTAAATAACAAACACTAACTACACATTGTTGTCTTAAGTTCAATGACAAAGTTTAGTGTGTACTATTTATGTCGGATCCTAATAGCCTACCTCCACCCTTCGCTACTGTAGATATTGTAATGATGATTGAAACGAGAATTATCATATGCTAAGTATCGAAGCATGTAATTACAACGTTTTTATTAGCTCGTATTCTTGTTTGTCCGGTGGTTGTTCGTCCAGTACAAATATTGCAATCGATTTTTAACTAACTTCCCGACTAGCTAGACATTTGAAACTTTTAGAATATATCAGAACACGATACCAATGCATTCTTTTAATACTTTTAGCCATCTTTAAGCAGAATTGAATTCATTTTCAGTTAATTCTGTTTTGTATGGAAAGTTATTTCAGAAAAATCCGTAAAAAGTAAAAGACTATTATTGGTTGCTAAGGGGGTGGTCCTAGCAACAAAATTATCAATATATACGTGCGTTACTATGGAAATCAAAATGAAATGTCAAAATTACATTTCAGTATTCTATATTTGTTTGTTTGTTTTTTTTTTATTTACTTCATATCAAGTATTTTTATTTATTCGAGCATATTGAGCATAATAATTCAACAGAAAATTTGAAAACGTTGTATATAAAAAGTTCTTTTTATCTTGTAATTATTTATTATTACTTTTGCTTTACCCTTTAATAAAACTGCAATGTCTTCTTCTGTTTCCAGGAATTTCCGAATTAAATGTTCCAGTCTTGGAGCCCTTACTTGTCACAGCGATTGACATTAAGAACGGAAACGGACCAGTTACAATTCGCCAACATTACGGGGATATCAAAATATACGGACTCACTGCTTCCAACCTGACAAACTATAAGTAATTAAACATTATTTTTTTGATTATTTAAGATTCTTATAATAAATGACTTCATTGCTGATTACAATTTAAGTGGACTGTAGTGTGTAGTGAGGTGGATAAGAGCGGAAGGAAAGGCACAGCACATCTGGTTCAATCGTGAATGTCTTCGCCTTAAGGGGGATGTCATCAAAAGTTTCGTTTTTATAGAGCCATCTATTCCCCGAATTACAAAGCATATAGGTCAAAATTATATCAGAATCTAATTCCAATTACAATCCAATTTGAATGAATCTTCGAGGCATCTTATCTAGATGTCACTGTAATTATATATTAATAAAAAATCTAAAAACAAGTGATATAATTACAGTTATTATTTAAACAATGGTATATATATTTTTTGCATTTTATTTCAATCGGACTTTTTTATATTTTGTCAGATTATTATAAAAATATACGTGGACCATCGACCTGGTAGTACCTTATAATAATTACTTATGTGAGTTTAATTGGAATGGATTGGATTGTATTAGAATTTGGATTTTATAGTAATATTAAAAAAATATATACATATAATAATATTGTGTAATGATATTTATATGTGATAACAATCTGTGAATTATTGACATTCTCATAGTAATGAAGATAATTAATTAGGTATGGAATCATTAGACCATACACACGATCTCCATAAAAATGGCGTCATAGACTATTTTACAACACATTTTTAGAAAATAATGATTAGGTTACCTAAGTAAAAATATAAATATTATCAATACATTATTAGAACAATCCGAAGATGACAGCCGGTTTGGTGATTTGAAAATAATTAAATATACCCAAAACATTGACAATAATAATTTATTCTCATCATAAGAAAATATACCTAACATCTGAATAGAATAGACCGGACTCAAAACAGTACGTCGAATGTGTTGATAATTTATTTTTTCTGGCATTCACAAAACGTAGGTAATAATAATAAATGTAGGCAGGCACACTGCAGGGTTTATTTGGAAAGCATCTGTCAGTCGTGCAGGTACCTACCTAGTAATATAATATCAATGCTAGCTGCCATCAATGCTGGCTGAATTGGCTGGACAGAGAACTCAGAAATATTTTTTTTTCTTTTCTGTGGTCTCGGACCATCGCAAAAAAGCAACGTTGCGCCAGTTTTGATTTGTGACTAGGTATAAATATGCCAGTCGAGATTATTTTTGGTAGGTAAATACTTCTGATTACTTATACAAATATTGGAAACTGGTTAAGTGAAACCAAATAAGGACTGATCTAATTATTTAAATCTGAATAGGTATATCCCAAATTAATTTTATAATTAATTTTGACATTATTTAGTTTGCAGATATTTTATAAGTAATGTTTTTTTTTATGTAGCTACTTACAAACATTGTATCAATTTTATTTTCGATGAATATATATTAAGTAGGTATGTTAATTACTTAACACATTGACTGCTGATTAGATAATTGCTTTTTAATTACCACTTTTAAATAGTATGCTAATTATGTCGATTGGCCACCTAATCGTTACGCACTAGGTACGTCTTTAGTGTCCAAGTCGATATGCCCTGGATCGAGGGGCCCTGGCATCCCCCAAACATGAAAATTATTAGAATGATTTTAAACATTGAAATTGAAAGCCAATAAACTATACCTTTGGGCTTAGACAAATAAAAACACGGCAAAAAAATGATTTGTAATAATTCTCCAGCACCCTTTTTAGAAAAATTTCTTAGATTTTAATTTCTAACACAAAAATTTTGAAAAAAACGAAAAAAACAAACAAAATTTTAGAAACCCAATCCCTAATGAACTGTCAAAAAATTCTCGGTGTCCAACTTAATTCAGGAGCGGTGTTGGTCATGGCTGGGGAGGGCTGACAGGGCTCTAGTCTGGGGGCCCGGGTTGTGGGGGGCCCAGCGTGTCGGGTTGACCAGATAAGTGAGATAAACACACATCATAAAGTAGCTTTAATAGTAGAAAAAGTCGCCTGCGGCGCTATTACACTTCATGGCCATGAACATTTTCAATTACTTATATAATTGTGCAATATATTTTTTGATTATTACGTGTCGATACTCGATAGCTCCATTATTAAAGTAGATGTATTAAAAATCGTCAATAATTCACTGTATAAGTACCCTTAATTTGAACTAAAACACAATTTGAAAAACGTTAATGTAGTGTTTCACACTGCCTTTAATCTTAGCGGTAGGTAGGGGGCCCGCCAAATATCCTAGCCTGAGGGCCCGTTTAAGGATGTGGGGACCATGGTCTAGGTACACCGAGTGCAATATTGGGGTAATAATTAGATTCATTTGCGAAAATTCGCGTTCACATTCACTTGAAGTAATGGTAATAGAATTCAATGCATATAATATATCAAACGCGATAGTTTTTCAGGATATGTAATAGTATGTCTTTTCATATAAGATGATTCAGGAAAATTAACTTGTACCTACCTACTACGTAAGCGCGAACATTATTTCGTCTAATTGCTTTTTTATAACTGAGAATGTCTCAGGAGCAGTTACCCAAACTGAGGTTGCCATGCACTCAAGTGTGCTTTAACCAGAGTACGTGAATTTAAAAATGAAATATGGATCTCCGATTCGTTGAAAGTCCTCAAACTTGCGCAGCTCGCTTGGATCAAATCGGAAATGAAGAAATGGTATAACATCAGGGATTCAGCGAGTGTCTATGTGTTCTTTATTCATAATTTATTGACTAGCAGGTTACATCCAATTGAATTTGATATCTTTGATTATAAAATTAGATTACACACTAAATTTAATGATAAGTGGAAAAAGTACTACAAAAAAATATTCCGATTTATCAAATTAAACAACAATACAATGGAGTTCCACACTGAATTGACAGTTAACAAAATAAAAGAAATTAAAAATTAATATGTAAATAAAATGAGAAAATATTAGATCAGAATTTGATGAATATTTTTTATAAATATTTTATCTGACGTAGTATAATTTTAAATAATAATAATAACTAAGTGCATTTTCTGTTGAAGATTTCAATATTTAAGTAAGTGTAAGTAATTATTTTTTTCTCTATCTCTAAAATGTATAAGTAGGTACCTATATTATTATATGTTGGTATAATTTTAAATGTGTATCCATATTTTTCTGTACCCATCAAAAATGTGTCAAATTCATTTTAAAACATTTATTTTGCCAAGTTTTATTAATTTTTTTGTCTTTATTTTTATACGAGGGGTTGTTGAAACGGGTGGTTATTGACCATGTGTTTATTTCCGGGGGGGGTGGTTTTCCGGGTTAATTCGAGCAACTCGATCATTTTTTTGTGACCATCGTTATGGTTGTCTTATTTTTAGGTTTTTATTAATAATATTTATACTGCCACACTCTCTAAAACTCTCGGTTGTGGAATGGAATATGGATGCTATTTAAAGTGTGGTACTGAAAATACGAACCTAAAAGACAGTCGCTTTCCATTTCAAAGTAAACACTCTAATTCTAAACAGCGTTGCTAACTAGCATTTTTCGATAGGCATCTAGCTTGCAAAAATGCATCTAGCTTATAGGGTTTTTATTAGCATTTTTGATGCCTTCGACAGCTTTAAATGTGTTGAAAATAAGCTAGATTTTTAGTTTATTTATTTAGATATTTAATGAAGGTAGGTCGGTACTTGAGAAATAAAACAATACAATGAAACAATAAGAGCATTCTTGGCATTATAGTGATATATTGGAATCAGATATTATAATTTAATGTATGCTTAGGCATGTGGCATCGGATTGATGATTATCGGGGATTCCACTCTCTGGTATTACCTAATTTTTAATCAATTATCGTAGGCTGTTAGATTTTTTAAATATATTTTGAAAAGAGTTTCTGGGAAAATGTGGTGTAATTTTTACATGTATATTCATTTCTTCAATTTTTGCACATTTTTAGATCAGCAAAAACAGGTACTAATTGAAATTTTATTTTCTCAAAATCTAGCGTTTTTCCAGTCAAATAGCTTGTTTGCGTACCCCATAAGGCATGTTTTTGTCACCGACAGTTGGCAACACTGATCCCAATGTATGTCTTAATTTTAGCGCTGATTTAAAACACTACAGGCTGGTGACAGATTCCTTTACACCAATCATGAAATTTGAAGCCAATTATGTGATGGATGGACGAGTTTTACTTCTTCCAATCCAAGGAAAGGGATACTGCAACATCACTATGAGTAAGCTATAATTTTATTAACTTATGTTAAGGCTATACGTCAGTTGAGGCATGGTCTAAAAAGATCGTGGCTAGGCGATGCGCGGATTGTGCAAATGACGCGTGCCGAACGAAATATAATTTGTCATAAACATCCAACATGCGTCCATTACTGTTATGTTTATTGTTATATTACTAATAGATAATAATGGTATATTCATTGCATGTTTTCCTTTTTAAGTACATACGTAAAGTTTTTTAGTCATCTTTACACGATTTAAGAATATTTTCATCCGACGCCATGACAAAACAAATCGACGTACGCACACCTCGACTATTGGTCTCCGATTGGCGACGAGTGAGAAATTTCGTCGCACCCACTGTTGAAAAGTATTTGCCGTTTCACTGAAGTACGCTCTTAATCGTTAAACGAAGCAACTAGCGTACCTATTAGCACCATTCAGAGAGTAATGCGATTATAATAAAAAAGGTCACATATCCCTGGAGTCATGAGCAGTTGTGAGCGAATGGGAACAATTTCTATTTTTTGGGCACAATCGCGGCGAAGATTACCGAAAACGTAAAAAGTAATATAAAGCGATGTAATGAAAGTAAATGATCAACGTAAATCAACATAAAAGTTAAACAATAATTAAATTATACTTGACAAATAGTTATATGAACTAAATTAATTTTCTGGTATTTCGTTGTCATGGTTACGTAATGTAAACAATAATTGTACGTATGCAGTTCGCCGTAGCACAAAACACCGTGAGCTATTTTATAGAAGAGAAATGATGCGTTGTTCCAGTATTTTCACCGTGAAGTAAGTTGTAGGTACGTTTGTAACTATATCATTTATATGCAACACTTGTTTGCAGGCAGTCATGTTACATATAAAAGAAGAATATTAATTTGATATTTTATTGGTAATTTGATATTAAAATAAAAATCTTTTAAGTGTTTTATTTTCAGACGAGTTTGATCTCAATGCAATTCGGCTATCTGTTTCCGATGCAACAGCTCACGGTAAACTGTGATACGGCGAAGTGTAAATTTAAGCTAGCTACTCAAACTAATTAAAGAACTAAAAAAAGAAGCAATTTACTGTGTTCGCTCCTGAGCGGAGCGTATGGGCGTGTGCAAATTGGAGGTTATATTAACAAAATATTTACGAGGAGTGGTTGTTAGCCATTCGCTCAATTCATTGATGAACTCGTACTAGGTCAAACACACATTTAATTTTTGTGTCCAGCCACGGAATCAAACTCGTGACCCACAGCTTCATAAACGGCTACTCTACCAATTAATTTGGATATTGTCAACACTTTAATAACTACAATATTTTCTTATATCTTTTTGTCATCGGTAAAGAGATATAACGAAGACCTTTAAAATTCTCATTCTCTCAAAAGATGTATTTTTTACATAATTTCCCCCGCTAAGCAGCGCTTGGTCTACCTATCTTTACTGCTACAAAGATTTCATCATCATCAGGGGCGCGACAACCCGGTGTGGGTCCTGGCCTCCTCCAACAGCTCCCTCCACCTGTCCCTATCCAGTGTGGCCGCTTTCCAATTCGGTACCCCCAGAATACAGTCACTGGCAGCTCCATCCGACCAGCGAATCTTTGGCCTGCCTCTTCTTCTACGCCCTATTGGATAGCTGGACATCACTCTCTTTGCCGGTTCATTGTCATTCATACGGTGCACATGACCTAGCCATCGCAGTCTCCCAATCCTCATTGATTAAACTGCACTGCAATCTTCGTACAGCCCGTAGAGCTCAGCATTATATCTTCTCCTCCAATTGGTGCCGTCCCTAATCGGTCCATATATACGGCGGAGAATTTTTCTTTCAAAGATGTTCAGGGCTCGTTCATTTCGCAGAGTTAATGTCCAGGTTTCCGATGAGTAGGTGAGCACTGGCTTTACAAGTGTCTTGTAAAGAGTGCTTTTAGTTCGACGAGATTTCTTCTGTAATACCATTATGTGTGTAACTACAAGAGATCCAAGGTATATGAAACTGTCGACTGTATCAAACTTGTAATACTAGCTACAAAGATTTCACTGAGTCTTAAAAAAATGTTGCATTCTTTTCCAGCTGACCTGATCGTAAAGCACGACCTGATCGGTGAGAAAATCACCAAGAAAGACAAGATTCACATGAGGATCAAGACCTACGATGTCAAATTCATCCCGAAGAAGGTGTCCTTCTACTTCTCCAACCTGTTCAACGGAAACGACGCCCTCGGTAACCAGATGAACCGATTCCTCAACGAGAACTCCGATATCGTATTCAACGAGCTGAAGCCTGCCTACGAAGAATCATTCGGACTCATCTTCAAGGACATCACAAATAAGATTTTCACCAAAGTACCTTTTGATCAAATCTTCCCCGTAGAAGAAGTCAATTAAATTAATATTATCTATAGATATTTGTATTTATTATATTAGGTATATGGATTTTGATATGACCGGTTTAGGCAAGGAGAAAGATATTATTATATTGTAATCTCTAAAATTAGGCGTACACACAGAAAAAAGGGGTCCATTTTGAAAAAATTTCTATTATTTATTTTATTGATTTTTGAAGCAGCCGGAGAGGGGTGTTAAAAAAATCTAGCAGTTGTGACTGACTTCCACTTTGCCGTACTTATACCATCTCCAGATACATTCCACATACCCAGACACTCCACACTTTGAGTCTAACAATAAACAACTGGCTTGCAAGTATAACTAATGGTGTTCACCTACAAGTTATTGCGAGCTGTCGCATCCACATATAGTTATAAATATTAGGATTGTTAGTGTTCGTCTGTGTCGTCCGCGCTGTCTTGTCTGTTAGATATGCCGCATTGGAATATTAAAGCAAACATAGGATGCCTCAGATAATTGCACCAGTTTATGAGTACCAGGGGCCTTCCAGTGGCCACGTCATGTCTTGCATGTTGTAGAATGCCGAGAGAAGTGGGGTTAACCCGTTCATAGGCTAGGATCCTCAGTCATGAGGTCCTGTCGAAGAATAAGACAAAGTAATGTTTAATTTTCCTAAATAAATTGTAGGTATTTTTTACGTTTCCGGGTGGGGTCCGGCCCCGAAAACCGTCCCCTTTGTGTGCGCGTCTGAATTCCATACCTAGTGTACCTACTTGAGAGTGCTCTTTTCTTCTTCTTTTTGTAGAAAAAAGATGCCAGTCGAGCTTCAATATTGTGACCATACCCTACACAGTTATACACATTTTCAATTTTTATAAAAATAATTTTTTTTTAAATAATTATAAAAAATATTAAGTTTATGAATTATTCAAAAAATTTTACTGTACATTACAGAAAACTTAATTAATTTAAAAAAAAAACAACCACTGTACTGTGCGCCTTCTGTATATTGACATCTACGTCGGGACTGGGACAACTGGACGCCAGGACAATTTGGCACTGCCCTGTTGTATTAAATAAATAGACGTTCGATACAATTTTATACAGAACGTAGATAAGAAATTTATCAACTACTTAGTAGTTTTAATTCATTTTGCTCTTTGCAAAGTATTACATCACTTTTGCATGCTGGTGGTTATTGCAACGGTTTTAGTTCCAGAAATGGCCACGATAACGTGTATGTCTCGATATAGAAGCCGCAGTCTTGCCTAGATCTCCCGATCCTCCTTTTCCTCTCAGGTCTTTTGACGAGGAGCTTCTTAGTCTTGAGTGGTTGAATGTCTTCCATTCTAAAGTTATGTATGGAAAATAAAACTGCTCATTTCTGTTTTTATTTTAATTTGAAAGAAGTACAATAAGAAATTAATATAAATCTGTTAAAATAATTACCTAATATATATTATTATATAAATTTAATATTCATGTCATCCTTGAGTAAATTGATATATTTCAAAATCCAGTATTTAGATTAGTATATTATGAATTATTATAAGAATTGAGAGATATTATATCAGTATTGTCTAACTGAACTAATTGAATACCGTGTCTTGAAATTTGTACGTATGCAGTTTGCTGTAAGGCAGTTTTATCAGAAGTAGATGACCGTATAATATTGAAATTGATTCCTTACCTAAATAAACCACTTAAAAATACATAACAAAAACCACCGGAATACAAAGGAAAGACAGAAAAAATAGATAGTTAACTAAATCAGAAATGCAATCATATCGTATAATTAATATAAAATTCTGGTAGCTTCTCGTATCAAGTCTGTCTATCTGATTATAACAACAGCGTTATTATCAAACATATTTTGATGGTAATCGATATCAAATTAATGTTTTTATTGAATCTAATAAAACTGGAACAGTACTGTCTGCAATGTTCCACGAATAACGTGTTTTATTTTTATCTCAATGCAATACGATAATTTCTTTCCGGTAAGACGGCTCACTGTAAACTGTGCTATGGCGAAATGTAATACGTACAATATACATGTAATCATTGAATATACGATGGTAGTACTTACTGCCATCTTTTAAAGCCAGGTGAAAGTTTTATAGCACGATTAGTAAACCTTCCGAAAACAGTCTTCATTATTGGCAACGAGTGATTAATATCGTTTCTCTTTTCTTGTAAAAATAATTTAAAGAAAATATTAATAAGTGGTAAAGATATCATTATCATGACATGGTTGTATTTTAAATAGTTTATTAGAAAAAATTAACTCTAGATTTTGTAAGAATATAATTTTATATAAATTGTAGGTAAATGTGAAATAACATAATGTTTATAATATCTGTGGTCTTTGATCAATGATGTTAACCGGTTATATTATGCCTACAGCGAGTTTTCTCGCTCTATGAGGCCGGGATCGACAGGCAGCACATACGAATTTCGCGAGTTATCTCGTCCAATCTTAAACTCAAATTACTAGCCACTGTCAATTGATTTGCATAATCTAAAAAATTAAACACACAGTGACATCTGTTAGAATAATTATGAATTACTAAGCCATAAATTATAAATATTACAGCGATTGTAGTAAAAGCTTCGTTATACGTTCATCTTGTGTCGTTAAAAATCTGCGGCCAGTCAGATACTACCGTAGTAATAACAAAGATATTATATAATATAATAATAGACATAGAAAACGTTAAAACTGATATTTTCCATTAAAAGGGTTTTAATGTTTAATTTATTCGCGTAAACCGAAAAAAGAAATTTCAATGGTAACCTAACCTAACCATACCACGAAATATTTAATAATTTTGGATTAAACAACATATTATGGAAGTGTCATCAGCTATCTCTAAATTTACAATGTTAAAAATATCATAATTAAATTTGACCAAAGACCACGGATGTTTGTCAATGAGGAATACTTTGAAAGTTGTTCAAATTATGTAATAGTGTAATGTAGATAAAATTTGTGAACATTGACAGATATTAGAGACATCTAGTAACGGAATTATGAGACATGCAATCAAATACAATTATTTCATTTGTATCTAAAAACAATGATAACTTTGAAATATTTTTATAAATTTAAATCTCACTAATCCGGTATACCTACTGGAAAAGAAAAAAGCATGAAAATGATGTTTCCTAAATATGAATTTAATAAATTAGTCAAGTTTTATGTGTAGTAGGTTTGCTTTGCAAATGTTTATAAAATAATGTCTACCGAAGATAGTTTTCTCACATTTAAACCTCGTATCAACTCTCATCTGAAATTTACAAATCTTCAGATAGTCGTATTACTGGATATACCAGACTGCTGAAATTCTGGATTAGTGAGATTCTACTGTACTCATCTCTATGATTATTTTTACCAATAATATTGATATACTTATCATGATACATTATAATAATTACATTATAATTATTTGGGTTACTGCCAAAAGTTTGTAAGTCTTGAAATCATATTATGGAGTAATTGCAATTTGAAGTTTGACATTCCCTCTAAAATCAGGCATAATGCTAATTTCTTTATGCTTTACGTGCATGTTATATAATACTTGAATTTGTTTTTTAGCATACATATTTATATATAGATACATAATCCATTAATAACTCTAAATACCTAAATTATAGACTTACCAAGTTTTGGCAGTAACCCCAATAATTCTAATATAATATTTTTTTTATTATTTAATAAAAAAAAACACCAATTATTTTCTAAGAAATAAAAATGTTATAGTTTTAAAAAATCTACATTTCAATTTATATCGAGTTAACCTATTGCAGGCATGTCCAACTTCAAGTAGGATATGATTTACTATCCTGTATCGTAACTGGTACATAGTAGCAATTTTCTACACTCTACTATTCAAGTTAGTTCACGTTGTCATTATTCAATTCATTCTTGAACAAACGTATTATATTTGAGTTTAAATTAAACAATACTTGTATTTCACTATGATAAATCAATACTCATTCATCGTTAAAAAGAAATGTTTTGGATGTCTCATCGTCAGTCTACTGTGCAACGTTAAGGGAAATTATGCTTCAATTTAAAGCACAGGTATTCATATTTCTTTCTCTCACTTCTACGGGAGACCGTAAGTGATATAATATGAATCAAGTGACGATGAGGTCACTTGGGCTTTTTTATGGTTAATTTGAAAACGACTTCACGAAATCTGGTTAAAAAATAAAAATAGGAATGGTGAATTCTTAATTCTTCAAAATCTAAATGAAATTATATTGAATTATAATTGAATGTACATTCTGTTTACATTTTCACTAGTCAATTCTTATGATGTGATCGAACAAAATCAAGTATAATGACAATCTGTTTAAGGATTTTTTTGGATTGTTTTAGAAATAATAAGAATGGAAATTATAATGTAAAAAATAACAATTCCAATATAAATTATCTGGAATATTAAATTATTAATACCCAGCCTGCTGGCTCTATTCTTTCAAAAAGCAGATTATAATCTTTGATTTATAAAGCAATTTATGTATATAAATATGGTTTCCTCTAATTACGGTCAACGATAATTAAATTAAAATTATAAAATTGTATTTAACTGCACGCTTTGTAATTCCGCCACATGATGTCTCTAATACCTTATTACACCCAACTTTAATTATTATTGAAGAATAAAAACTGTTTACAATTTTGGATATTGGATTTTATTTATTATTACTAGTGTACAATTACGTATATTTTACAATAAGCATTTGTAGAGTAATGTAGAGGAGATATCGGCATGTCACACTTTCAATTTATAAATCACACAGGATTAAAAAAGATCACATTCAGTTTTTTTAAAACAATGTATAAATCCTGCCATGAACCAACAGAGATAAGCAAATGCCTGTCAACAATGTCAACCAATCCTGCAGAGATGGTGTTAATAAACGTTAAAAGTAGAGGTCCACTAGATCAGTCTTGGAGTCTCGCATCCAAACCTTGACGCTGAAAAAGTATCAATGAGAAAGTGGACAATTCGTCAAATGACGCTGGATGCGGTATCAAAAACCAGGCAACGAAAGTAGTATGCCTACACCAAGGGCAGGCACACATATTTGTTCTTTAAAAATGTTCAATGGTTTTTGGAGATAACCGGTTAGACTCTTAGCCACTACTACACCAGTCAATTTTTGAATGGCCATGGTGGATTCGCTGCCAAGCTCTTTACCCGATCAACATGTCCATGTGGCGGAGAACTACAGAATGCAAACCACGTCCATAATGTCCGAGAATGTGCTCCGAAAGGGAAGAGATTCTCCAGCCAACCATCTGTTGGGCACATCGAGGCGTAAGACCTGGTTGCCACATGGGTTGCATTAAAAAAAATTGTGTCTTCTATGAATATCTCTTCACGTAGTTTTGTATGTTAGTGCTGTTTTTTATACAATATATTTATTAATTAGAATCATTTATTTTTTATTGTTCACTGTGTTCCTCTCTCACTTGGGCCCTTTTTATTAGAAAGTCTCTGTAAACTCAGTCAAAGCACACTTCAATGCGTGGCGACCTCAGTTCTTGCGTAGCTTCTCCAGCTGAGACATTCCCAGGCGTAAAAAACTGCTGATGCTTTCCATCCTTTACACTCGATTAACACAAATAATTGTGGTGCATAGCAGGTTGGTTTTGAGGGGTCTATATATGGAAGAGATATTAAAATTTACAATATTTACATGAACATCTCAGTGTCATCATATTCCTCAAAGATTTGTCCATTATTAGGTAGGTAAGTACACAAACAATAATTAAAATACAAATTGAATTACACATTTGATAGTGATGGAAGGTTTTATGAAGCATCTTCCAAAGAAACCTTCATCAGTAAGTTGAAAATAAATTAATATCATACTATACCGTACATTATGATAGCCAGCAATCATAAATGTGAAATTTGGATTTTATTATTCAGAATAATGATATTTTTTTAATTTGTCTCGTGCAGTGACGTCTATGTTTCTATTTTATAAACATTATCATATTATTATAGATATCTACTATAGTATAGATAAAGTTTCTAATTTATAAACATAGATGTCTATGCACACAAAAATAATGGTTTTAAATAATAATTAATTCGAATGAAAGAAAATTCAGGAAAATAAAATATTATCAACTCCCAAGGGGTGGTAAAAAGAAATTCACTGGATAAACTTTTATTTTTCTATATGTATGATGTACGACGCACAAGGGAGACCTATCAAACCCTTTGGCAATTATTAATATTGCATAAATTTATTCTTTCCAGTGGCGTAACTAGGAATGATGTAGCAAAATTTTGAACATACCGAAATTAGATTCAATATCAATGAAAAGCATTTCAAGTTAAACACATTTTTATTTTATTTTTAAATATAAAATACTTGCAATAAAACCAGGGAATACAAAATGAATGGGAATTGGCTTACCCTACAAATGTGATATAACAGGGTACGAATCACGAGTTTGGAAAAATATGGGATAAACCTAAACGCGTGTTATGAAATATGTAATGTTCGATTTACGCATGTCTCATAATATGCATTAAAGTTTGTCACGTAAACAAAACGCTCATTCAATATTTTTGAGGACTGTTTTTGTCCCTTGGTTTCAAAACGTTGGCGACTGCTTGCCACATTTTTTCCCGACCATGTCCTATCTTATTAAGATCATATGGGCCTCCACAGAGAAGAAGTTCGTATTAACAGATTTTGTTTTTTTATGAGGAATGGATGTCAGCCACTTGCTCAACCTGTTTAATATCATTTTAATCTGTTATGTCATTAAAACTATTCAAAAATATTTTTGCAGCATTAGAGAAAACTAAACTTAGGTACCTAATAATATTTTTTTATTTTAAGTTTAGCTTCTACTTTAAAAAAAAGTATATTATGGTTACTGTCTATTTAGTCATTATGGAAGCCAGCGGCAAACAAATTTTGAAAATAGCCTATATTATATTACTTGTTAGGTTAGGTTAGGTTATCATTCTTGAATTTATAAGTTTTACCGAAATCGGCTATGAAATTTGCCGCTGTTCTTGCTGGCAACACATACAACTGACATGTATAATATCTTCTAAAAATGAGCATAGACAAATTCAGAACGGAAGTCAGAAATTAGTTGACTTTAGTGTACGTATATACCTATACCTACTTACGAGACACGCGTCCATTTTTATATGTCAAAGTAAAACTACTATCATATTGATATTATACTAACCAATGTAACAATTGAAAACCAGAATCTAATGCCATGTAATTATCACCAGAAGTGTAAAGTAACATTTGCGTTACACACGTCCCATGGGGGTAGGCAGTTTGAGCGTCGCTTGGGGGCGGCAGTTACTGGAAGGGCGGCAAATCGAGGAGAAATATCTACCTAAACTTAGTAATAACGAAAATATCTTTCCATTAAACATTCAGTTTACTGGTTGGAAACATAATGTATTAATTAACATAAAAGGTTTAACAGGACTGTAATTTTTTGTAGGGTTCGCGATGTCTAGTTTACTTCCGTTGCCCTTCGGCGTCCTTGGTGACCAGAAACGACACGAGCAGATTTGCGAATAATTACAGTTTATATTTTGTTAGTAATGTATCCGGCTCTATGTTACGACCGTACTCCCTGGATAAACGTCAGATTTTTATATTCAATACTTGAAAGCATCTAAGCGAGATTTTTTGAGCATAGACAATCATCGAAAAAATCGCTATTATATGGCGAAAACGCTATTATAAGCGTAGACAATAAGTAAAAATATAAAAATAATTTACAATGTAAGTATAAAATTCAAACATTTTAAATTAACAAAATTCGCCGTTTTCAAAAATCAGTATAGCATAATAGAGTTCGCCAATGCATTTCATAAAATTTAAATAATTATAAAGTAACCTAAAACATTCGTGCACACACCAAAACGAATTATTCGCCAATCAAGCTCGTATTGGCTTACGGGAAAGAGCACGCGACGTTCAGATTTTGGAAGGGAATTAAGTTATTATCTTACAAAGTTCAATATGGAGCGCTGCGATTGTTTGACGTTTCGGTATCGAGCATTCAAATAATATATCAATAATTTTATATTATCATTGATTCAATTATTTGCTCCGACACTGCCGTCCATTCGCATTTACCACATCAAAATAACCCGAAAAAAACACCCGCATCGATATGGAAGGTCCGGTCAAAAGAGTCTCAAAAAATAGCCAAATATATGACAAATTGATGGCTTTCATTGTATCTTTTGATCCCCTGCGTGAATAAATGTCACGTTTGTTCATTAACAACAGGTAAGTAGAGAGCATTACAGCGGCATAGGCTTTTTTTGAGACTCTTTTGACCGGACCTTCCGTACCGATGGCGGGTGCTTTTTTTGGGATATTTTGACGGGGTACTTGGTGAATATTCGCGTTGGTTTGTGCGAGCCTTAACCTTCACATAAAAACGCTCTAAATAGATAAGTAGGTATGCGAAAATAAGGAACATTTTTCAAAATAACGTTATAGAAAACAATATTTGATATATAAAATTGAGCCGTGTTAACTAAACGACATTGTTATAATTTCTTCAATGGCTTTTATTTTCTCTTTGATTAGTGATTGTTCTTATAAGATTGTAATATTTATATCCATAATCAGTATTCCGTATTAACGCATTACCGAGAAAATTAAGATTAAAAAAGTACGAGGTTAGTTTGGTATAATATTTAATATGAAAGATAACACGCTTCATGCATATTTATGATATGTATATTATGCCGAAAGGTAAGTTTTAAGTAGGAAAAGTGTCATTTTAATGAAAACCAGTGACGTTTAATTTCAATCAGTGTGAGCCGTTTTATCGAGGCTATTTGACCGGGCCATTTGTTTGTGGAAGCGAAATAATAAATATCATAAACTGGAGCCTGTTTTATTTATTATACATTTAATTAAATGAATATAAATTAAATACGGAATACTGACTATGGATAAATAGTATTATCTTATAAAAACAATCACTAATCAAAGTGTAAATAAGAACAATTCAAGCCATTTTCACTCGTATTTCTTATTTTATTGATTAAATTTGAGTCGAAATTATCTGAAATAATAACAATATCGTTTAGTTATGTAACACGGAAAATTTTTATACAAAAAATATTGTTATCTATAACGTTATTTTGAAAAATGTTCCTTATTTTCGCATACTTAAGCCTCAATTACATTGAGCTTCTTTACGAGTTGTTTGTTGGCGAATTTATAATCTGCCTGTAAATTCGCCAATAAACAGCTCGCAAAGAAGCTCAATGTAATTGAGGCTTTACCTACCTTTTCAGAGCGTTTTTAGACGAAGGTTTAAGCACGAGTGTCTTTGTGTTAAAGATTACTTTATAATTATTAAAATTTTATGAAATGCATTGGCGAACTCTAATATACTATACCTACTGATTTTTGAAAACGGCGAATTTTATTAGGTAATTGAAAATGTTTGAATTTTATTCGTTGTAAAAGATTTTTATATTTGTTCTTATTGTCTAAGCTTATAATAGCGCCTAAGCCATATAATAGCAATTTTTCCGATGATTGTCTATGCTCAAAAAGTGACGCTTAGATGCTTTCAAGTATTGAAAATAGAAATCTGACGTTTATCCAGGGAGTACGGTCGTAACATAGAGCCATGTATCCATACAATACGTTTCTTAGATATTGGAGTCATGAATTAATGATAAAAAATACTGTAAGTATAAAGATTGAGGCGAAATTTTGGCGCTGATCAGGGGCGGCATTCTGTCTAGGGACGTCACTGGTTACACAAAATACAAACTATCCAGTGCTCGAAATGACCGGAGCGCCGTTCAGGTTCGTGATATCGGTAAAGTTATCGGCTCCGCCTTATGGAAAAAATAATTAGCTAATGAGCTAGATAAATGCCATTAACAAAAAATCTAACACACTTATTCTTATAAAATACACATAAAATTTGATAACTGTGTATGTTAATATCTTCGGAAAATTGTCGAGCGCTCCGGTTCGTAAACTTTTCCATTTCGAGCACTGAAGCGGCGTAGTTGACACTGTAGCAGTGACGTCCCGTGGGGGTAGGCAGATTGAGCATCGCTTGGGGGCGGCAAATCGAGGAGAATCGTTTGGTATATATAAAAATAGCTACCTAAACTTAGTAATGACGAAAATATCTTTCCATTAAAAATTCAGCTCGTTGGTTGGAAACAAAATGTTTTTTTTTGTCGGGCTCGCGATCTCTAGTTTACTTCCGTTTCCTTTCGATGTCCTTGGTGACCAGAAACGGCACGTGCAGATTTGCGAATAATTACAGTCTACGTATCGTGTGTTGAAAATTTAGTTTAATGTTGAAAAGTTTTGTGAAGAAGAAAAGCGACAAGGATCGCCCTTATTCGATCGACAGAGCAAATTAATGTATTGCAAAAACGACACATAAAAAACCACTGTATTACCAACGTCTTAGTGGTATATATTTTGCTAGTAATGTATCCATATAAAACATTTCTTAGATATTGGAGTCATGAAAGGATGATAAAAAATACTGTATAAAAAATGGGGCGGCATTCTGGTGCTGCCTAGGGGCAACATTTTGTCTAGGGACGTCACTGCACTGTAGTATGCATATATACAACAATCTACCCCCTCAATACTTCCAGTAAACAGACTCGTACCAAACATATTTGTCAATAGAGTGTTTTTAGATACGTATCGATTAATTAAAACATTTTATAATGTAAATCAGGGGTTCCCAACCCCGTGCCCGCGGGCACCATGGCGCCCGCGGAACGATTCGTATGTGCCCGCCACTATTCGACAGAGACAGAATTTTCACGCTAGCCTGACACACGCAGAAAACCCGAAGTGAACGAACGCCACGAACTGAGCCTAGGGTAAATTATGATAAACTAGCTGACTCTCGCTGGCTGATTGGTTTGGGATTTCTCACAGACATAATGGAAAAATTGAATTCTTTAAATTTGGAGTTGCAGGGGAAAGACAAAAACATAGCTGAAATGATATGCTCTGTAAAGTCATTTAAAGCTAAATTGGATTTGTTGATATTATCACATCTGCAGATCAATTCTCTCGTGCATTTCCCACATATGAATAAAATGCTAGGTAACAATGAATTAAACGGGTCATTATTTATTAAGCATCTTCAAGTGTTAAAAAAACAATTTGAAGAGAGATTTTTGCAGTTTACAGATATCGAGCCAATTGTTTCCTTCTGTATCAATCCTTTTACTTGCCAAATAAATGTAATGGAAATGGAAGCATGTATTGCAGATTTTGTTTACTTTGTTTACGTTTTGTAAATACATTTCTCTGTGTGTATGCAATTTGAATAATAGTTTTATTATTTTGAAACATTTTTGTTTATTATTTATTAATAAATTATGAATATAAGAAACTAAATTATGGGAAAATGAGAAGTTATGGAAGGAGTTTGTCTATTAAAAATAAGTGGTGCCCGCCACCCTACCGATATTTTAGAATGTGCTCTAGAGTACAAAAAGGTTGGGAACCCCTGATGTAAATCATCAATAAATTGACTGAAATTGCAGCTTCGTATTTTTCCGCTAGGCCAGCATCAGGGCTCGAAATGGAACGGAACGCACCGAAGCGCCGTTCCGGCTCGTGAATTTTGTAAAATTATCGCTCCGTCTCGTGGAAAAATATGTTGACCGTCTGAGCTAGATAGGCCATAGAATAGAAAATCTGACACACTTATTTTTATAAAATACACATACGATTTGATGGCTATGTGAATATCTTCAGAAAATTTGTCGAGCGCTCCGGTTCGTAAACTTTTCCATTTCGAGCGCTGGCCAGCATTCATCTTAAATGGTTGTAAGTCTCAGATCTTACAAAGTATGATTGATGTGAGATAGTTAAATTATTTTGTTTTTAAATAATAATTATTGTTTTCGTGTTACACTTAAATATGAGTCCATAAATCGTGAACTCCATTAAACGATATTGAATATGTACTCATTTCTCATGACCTTACGTTATAAAACGGCCTAATATTCATACCAAATACAGACTAGAGTCGAGAGGTGTCATTATTTCGCAACAAGCGGTTCTGAGTTGAATTTAACACAACTATATATAAACCAAATGGGGAATGGGACAACTGGACTCCGGACAATTGGACGCCGCACAGTCGTAGACACGTATACAAAACGTAGACGAGGTATTTTAATCAGTTTCTATCTACTACTTAGTAGTTTTAATTCATTGTACTCTTAACATAATGTATTCTTTATTGTGGATTGAGAATTACCATGCCTAAGACTTTATATAAAATAAAAAACTCTTTTTTCGTTGGAACTTAAACATATACACGATTAAATCATTATTTACGTCTGCATATTTACATTCTCACCAACTATTAAATCATAATATAATCATTTAAATATAAATAATAATACGAGTATTAAATATTTTTTTAAAGTACCTATAAGTACCTAACGTCTATTTATTTTCGAATTCCGTGGCGTCCAGTTGTCCCGGCGCCAAATCGTCCTAGACCCACCAAATGCCACCTATTCCACGCTTGAATTCTGGCAGTGCTGCTTTACGGTAGCGAGTCATGGCAACTTACGAAAGCTCAGAGGAACCCTATACTGAGCTTTGAGAACCGATGTTTTCAACGGATACTGGGTGAACGATTTTAGGAAAACCGAAGAGATAAGAGAGCGGACCAAGCAGCCTCTTATCACATTGATGGTGAAGAGGCTACGTTGAACCTGGCTCGCCCACATGCTGCGGATGTCTCAAAAGAGTTTCAACCAGGCTTATTTGTTTTCCAAGTCAACCGGATTCCACCGTATTGAAAGGCCGCTAAGTACTATCCAAAGAGTGTAGAATGGTGGAGCTACTGGATGCTGGCATGACTTGGAAAATGGAGAAGACTGGCGAGCGACAGGGATTGTCGGAGACGTCATGTAGTACCATATGTCGTTATAATTGGGAAGGCAATATTTGGGTGAATGTAGGTGGACGTTTATTTTTTTTAATATGGACTTCTTAGGTCTTAGAACCAAAATCGCTAAAAATACACGGAACCCTGGAGTTCTGAGGAATACCATTTGGGGAATATTACACTACCTTAGCGATAGGTTTTAGCGATAGCGATAGCTAATCTTACACGATACTTAGCGATAGGTTTGGGGGTCCGGCAAACATCGTGGCCTGGAAGCCCGCTTCAGGATGTGGGGGCCATGGTCATGATTCGCAGTCCTCACTAAAAAGAAGTAATATTCCATTCATAGAAGTATTTTTTCGTTCTTGTGGGAGGGGAGCTTAGACTATAGATACATACAGGAGGGGAGGGTCCGGAGCCAAACCCCACTTGCATGCGCGCCTGTCTGAACGTCTTGAATTTATAATTAGTAATGTTAGCTTCATGTAAAATAAATAAATTTTGAATTGTAATGTCATGATCCCTTACGATATTAATGACAATATTCTGGCTATTTTGGAACATAAATAGTACCGAATTGTATACCTGCCTAATTTACACTTAGGTAGGTACATAATAATATGTTGAGAGAATTTTAAACATATATGCAGGGAACTCAGAAATAATGGGAACTGAAATACATAACGGGTAGTAAGTAGCAGGTAACCGATCTCGAGTAAGGAATAATGCGGGATAAACTTAAACATGTGTCAAGAATATACGTCGAATACTGACAACTGCTCTCGGTTTATGCATTAACGTTCATTTAATATTGGTGTATTACACACACAACGTGGTATGGATAGGTGCATGCTGGGCATAAAAAGAGGA
This sequence comes from Rhyacophila brunnea, assembly GCF_057557595.1. NCBI lineage: Eukaryota > Metazoa > Arthropoda > Insecta > Trichoptera > Rhyacophilidae > Rhyacophila > Rhyacophila brunnea. The sequence goes on along the minus strand of NW_028232893.1, from coordinate 10,059,674 downwards.
ATGAGTGGATAAGGAAGCAGACAAGGGTTTGCTATGTAAAAGAGTTCATTTAAAGCCTCAAATGGAGATGGTCTGGAGACATAGCTCGAAGAAGAGACAATCGTTGGACAAATTTAGTCATCCAGTTGTATCCAAGAGGTAAAAAAACAAACAAAATAATGAAATGATAAAGTTCTGCGGAAGTACGTGGCAACGCAACGCACAGGACCGAGAGAAGTGGAAGCAACTTGACGAGGCCTTCATGCAGCAGTGGATAGATTCAGGCTGATGATGATGATGATGACATAATATGCACGTGCATAATGCGTGTTTCATTTTCGTAGGACACTCACATATTCAAAACCCAGCATCAAAATGTAGTGTATTGTATATTGCCTATCGGGATTATATTTATTAATAATTGTTCTGTGCATGTATTCAAATAATTATTAAAGTGGTTGGTACAGACATATTTTCTATTTTTTCCCGACATTCTTGATAGTAACAGGGATTTTTGAAAACAAGCGTGTATTTCAGCAAGTTTTGGCGCGAGCCGGCTCACCGCGGTCATTGGTTATACTTACTTACTCAGTTACAGGATATAATAGCTGTTCACTTCTCACGACCTTACATGAAAAAATTGCCCAATATTAACACCAAATACAGGTAATCGAAGTACGGAAACGAATAAAAAAAAAATGTCGATAAATCAATTCTTAATAAATACGTAACAATGTTATCTTGTTTAATCGATCTTTGCCCATAAAACAATCGGTGCACTTTAGCAGTGAGATAACCTGTTTAGATTATATTCGGAACTTTTTTAAAGTCAAAAAGGTGAGTGCTGTACATGATTGTAGATATGTGATCATTACACAAAAGATATGCCCCTAAAGTTCAGACTAATATTAATACGGTACTTCAGTGAAACGGCAAATAATTTTCAACTATAGGTGCGACGAAATTTTAGACTGGCTGGCAATCGGAGAGCGAAAGTCGAGCTGTGAACACGTCAATTTGTTTTATGATGGCGACGGGGGAATTAATTCTTAAATCGTCTAAAGATGACTAAAAAACGTTACCCATTTAGTAATAGAACAATAAACATAACATTAAATTGACGCATGTTGACTTTTTATGTCAAATTATGTTTTGTTCTGCACGCGACATTTGCAAAATCTTCGCGTCGCGTAGTCACGATTATTTTAGACCGTGCCCCGGCTGAAGTATAGCCTTAATGTCGCGTACTATCACGTGACGTTACAGTAAAGCGCGAATCAAATTGAGGTGCATGTCGCCTACTGTCACGCTATCGCGGCGACAAATTTAGTCTATGCTTTCGTCATTTTGCAGAATATTTTGAACCATCACCATCTCTGTAAATTCACTGAAGAATGACACTGAAGAAGAGTGCCTACTATAATGTATTGTATTAGTAATTTGAATTATTATTAATTATTCATGCCGAACCGAATAAAAATCGTTTTTTTTCGGTTAGGTACATGTTTACACACGCGCGTTAACATTATCTTACTCCCTACTTCATTTATCGTTTGTCAGTTTATGGCTACGGCCGTATGTTGTAGCTATGTAGCTTAACCACTGGGAAATGCCAAAAGAAATGGCGAAATTCAAAAAAATACTACTTTATTCTTAGGTCAATAATTTATTATTATAAAACAATCATTATTCGTAGGATGATTATCACATTTGAATGGTCAAATACATAGTTTATAATCAATATCTTTAGAATTATCTTCAAATGTGTTAATCGTGCCCATTTTTTGAATAATAAAATGCCTAATTCTTGTCAAATTTGGGATCACAGAGATTATAAAATAAAATTTTTTATCGTAAATATTTCACTATATAATGTTAACATTAATTTTACTAATGGTTTTATAAATGCGTTTAAAAATTAATAAATCTAAAAAATCTTAACACCACTGCACATGGATGTACTGAAATAAGACTATATTCTAAAACATAAGATCGAGAGATTTAATGGAATACTATTTAATGTAATAAAAATACTTTATGCAGTCATCAAATGTTTAAAATAAATATGAAGGATAATAAGGCTTCAAAATTATATAAATAGATTATCTACAACGTTTAATGAATGTCCAGGATTATGCTCTGAAAATACCATAAATATCCATTTTGATCAACGTAGGGCATGTGGACCCTTACGAATGTCATTATGCAGCGTTGTTGCAGGAGCGATCTACGCGATTCAAAGATATGAAAGAAAGGGATGATTTTCCACTGTTGTAACTATTTGAATTTATTTCCAATCCAGGGCATATCTTTTATTCTGTAGGCCAGTTATTTAATATCGATGCAAAACTCGTTATTGAATAAAAACAAAAGAGACACGGCCGAAAAAAGGAACGCGGCAGAGAGCCATAAATTCGTTTTTAAAAAACGATAGATAATCGCCGCGTTCTTTTTTCGAATCGTTTATTGGCGGGGGCGGGAAAACAAGAAACTGCTTCCATTAATTAGCGGCCATTTTTATTTACTTCCCTTCGTTGCAAACTTGAAACCAAACATCTGAATACAGAGAGCCCTAAAATTACTATTAAATAATTACAAGATAAAAAGAACTTATTATGTACAACGTTTTTCAATTTTCTGTTGAATTATTATGCTCAAACTTGTACTTGATATGAAGTAAATAAAAAAACAAACAAACAAATATAGAATACTGAAATGTCATTTTGATTTCCATAGTAACGCACGTATATATTAATAATTTATTTGCTAGGACCCCAGACCCCTAGCAAACAATAATAGTGGATTGGATTACGGATTTCTTCCGAAATAACTTTTCATACAAAACAGAATTAACTGAAAATGAATTCAATTCTACTTAAAGATGGCTAAAAGTAATCAAAAAATGCATTGGCATCGTGTTCTGATATATTCTAAAAGTTTCAAATGTCTAGCTAGTCGGGAAGTTAGTTAAAAATCGATTGCAAGATTTGTACTGGACAAACAAACACCGGACAAACAAGAATACGATCTAATACAATTGTAAAAATACGACTGATAATGGGCACTAACTGTCGATTTTAAATAAGTAAATGTCATTTGTACGAACGAAAATTGATCGAAACGGTTCAAATCGAATTCTTATCGATAAGCTATTGTACAAATTTTGAAGATAAGTAGCATTTTTTAGACATATAACACATATATCTGAAATATTTCCATTGCCTTTACAATCCAATGTGGATGACTCGAGTCAATTTTTTTTAGAAGTTGGAGATCCCTTATCCCGTGGTAGACTTGTTGTGGGAATAATTAATATTTTGTCGTAATGTGTGTAAATTCATAAATCTCCACGACGCCGCCAAATAACGTGTGTTCATTATATAATAACTCCTGTTCTCAAAATGTTTGTAAACCACCTTGGCAATGATGTACCGCCACTTTGCCCTGGAGTGTCAAGGGATGACAATTAATATCAGTCGATAATATTATTGTACGAGTTTGAAAGTAATATTTACACACAAAGATGAAACTTATTTCTATCAATTCGCAGTAGCTCCGTTTATTTTGCCTTCAAACAGTGACCCAGCCATAGCCCCCACATGGGGGGGGGGCTGACTTGGCTTTGGGGGGGGGCTCAGTGACGCGTCTATCTTATAAGTGAAATAAACACACATAACATTTTTTTCCAATCGTAAAAAGTCGCCTGCGGTGCTATTTTACTTCAAGAGTATTACAATTTTAAAATATGTGGCTGTATGATAATTATATAGTTTTGACAGTTCAGACGGTTCACTTATTGTAACAATTAACCGCCTCAATACATAAATATTATAAACTACTCTCAATATCCGACGATAGCTGCTGATAGCAGTCTTGTGTATAGAATATATGTGTTGGTCAGCTTCATGGCAACATTAAAAAGACCGTATCCGGATATTTGTACGTAAACAGTTCACCGCAGGACACTTATTCGTGCGCCACAGTACGTGAAACATGAGTTCGTGTAACATTTAATCAAATGACGAGTTCTTCGTTGAACATTTCACCGTGGAGTATATTTGTACGTATGCTACATGTGGCAAATTTTATGAGATGTCTTTACTAGGTTAGGTTAGGTTAGGGTTAATCTAATTGGAACAGTACTATTTGCAAACTATCGCCGCATTTTGTAAGATACGTACAAATGTAATTCACGGTGAAATGTTCAACGAAGAACTCGTCATTTGATAAAATGTTATACGAACTATTGTTTCACGTACTGCGACGTACGAATAAGTGTCCCACGATGAACTGCATACGTACAACTTACATATAACCTAAAAAGACGCTGAAAGTGACTTTAGTTAACAATGAATTTCTTTTGGTGGGTCTATATGTAGTGATGCCAACTAATGTAATACATGTCTAAATCCCCAATAAGAAGTCAAGTCTGTAATCAACAGAGTTAGGAAGAAAATAATATTAAATTTGTTATATTCAATAAGACGATCGATGAATGCTGGACCGGGATGCATACAAATACAAACAATTCCACGTATAATGCCACAGTGAAGATAAAGACGTAACATTGCTTGTGTCTGCGACGCGTGGCTGGAAGGATAGAGGCATTGATATACTACTGGATGAATCATATGATTCTTAAAATGACCCCCGATTTTCAGCGACTCGGCCAGTGTTAAAACTTACTGTTTTAATATCAGCGGACTTAACTCGATATAAGCTCACTTAATATTTGTTTCTAAAACGACCTGGCAATAATTATGAGTAAGCCCGATCTAGCTTGCATCTTACTCTAACTAATAGTCAGCGCATGACGACTTGCTCTGTCCGCTCAGACATGAATTTTTGGTAGCTAGCAAGCTTTGGGTTGCAGCACCCTTAGGGTCACTATTCCAAGAACTTCAAATTTAGTTTTACAGCCAGGGCAATACGGGTGAAATTCGGGAATCCATGTTAACGGTCTTAACGCATTATACCTACAAGGAAATATTATAAGACGATATTCGTAATATCTTCTTTTATGGTACATTTTTAAAATGACACTTGTATGGGAACTCCTCATCTAGTAGTATATCAATGGATAGAGGGTTGGTAATCGGGGAGTAGCCCTTGAAATCGCCACCTTTTTTTCGCGCCAAAGTACTCATACCTAGTTTTAATAATAACACTTAATCCAAATGTTTTATTACTTCAATTGACGTGTTCTTGTGAAAAGCAAAATATACTTATTAATATTAAATTTCCCCCGAATCCATGGTTTTATTTAAAGTGTAAACAATCAATGACGTCCCGAGGGGGTAGGCAGATTGAGCGTCGCTTGGGGGCGACAGTTACTCGAAGGGCGGCAAATCGAGGAGAATCATTAGATATATATACATATGAATAGGTACCTAAACTTAGTAATAACAGAAATATCTTTCCATTAAAAAAATCAATGTCACCAAAATGTATCTATTAAGGTGATTCATCAGTGAAACGCCAAATAATTTTCTACCATAGGCGCGACGAAATTTTGCACTCGCTCCCATTCTGAGAGAGCATGTAGAGCTGGAAGGACGTCATTTTGCTTCGTGATGGCGACGGCCGTAATAATTCCTAAATCGTGTAAAGATGACTTAAAACTTTACCCATTTACTTTAAAAAGAAAACATGTCAATGAATATATTATTATTGTCACTGATAAAACAATAAACAGAACATTAAATGGACACATGTTGGATTTATAAGACAAATAATATTTGGTTTGACATGCCTCATTTGCACCCGCGACCCGCAAACCGCGCATCGCCTAGCGACGATCTTTTTAGACCGTGTCTCAACTAATGCATGGCCTTAATTAACAAGGGCTGTAATTTTTTTCCGGTTCGCGATGTCTAGTTTACTTTTGTTATCCTTGGACGTCACGTCCTCGATGACCAGCATTGACACGTGCAGATTTGCGAATTATATATGTAGTACATACTTACCTAATTAATTTATCCAAATATGTTTGCCAGTAACTCGCGAGTTTTGAAAGTTGTCAGCCGTATTTTTTAATATATCTGAAACTGTGGACTCAAAATATTGTCTATTGAAGTAGAGATGGCATTTAAATTAAAGTTTGTGGTAAGTATATATTTTGTTTTGTTTCCATACAACACATTTCTTAGATATTGGAGTCATGAAAGGATGATAAAAATACTGTATAAATTAGAAGATAAAAAGAACCTTTTATATAAGTACCACGTTTTTAAATTTTCTGTTGAATCATATAAACTTGACAATTCTATGTAATTATAATTTAGAACAAATAAGGCAATTGTCAACAAAACATTTTTGTGCTATTTTGCAACAAACGAACAAACAAATATAGAATACCGAAATGTCATTTTAATGTCCATAGTAACGCACATATATATTGATAATTTAGTTGCTAGGACCACCCCCTTAGCAACCAATCATAGTGGATTGGATTACGGATTTCTTCCGAAATAGTTTTTCATACAAAACAGAATTAACTGAAAATGAATTCATTCCTACTTAAAGATGGCTAAAAGTATTAAAAGAATGCATTGGCATCGTGTTCTGATAATATATTCTAAAAGTTTCAAATCTAGCTAGTCGGGAAGTTAGTTAAAAATCGATTGCAAGATTTGTACTGGATAAATAACCACCGGACAAACAAGAATACGAGTAAGAAAAACGTCGTAAAAATGGTGTGGCATTTTGGCACTGCCTAGGGGCGGCATTTTGTCTACGGACGTTGCTGTAAACGTGTCGCGTGAGAGCAGCCGGAACATCCTCTGACCTCTTTGAAATCACGTCAGGAGTCAAGCAAGGATGTGTACTTGCGCCCTTTCTTTTTATCATCATGATGGATTTCATAATGCGTAAGACGGTTTGCCCCGACAGTGGGATACGCCTACATCATGATGACACAAGCGATCTATGCGAAGAAAGACTGTGCGACTTGGAGTATGCAGACGACGCAGTCGTGTTTGACTCGACGATCGAGAGGTTGGAGGTGACCGTGAACAGGCTAGCCGCGAACTCGATGCGTGTGGGTCTTCATCTGAATGCCGCTAAGACCAAATCCATGTGCAGTGCTGCTTGCATCGACGCCGACACTCCTCTGCGGGTTTCTGGTCTGCCCGTCGAGCTGGTGTCCAGATTCAAGTACTTGGGTGCCACGGTTGCCGATGATGGTGGTATTTCTAGTGAGCTTGGAATCCGCATGGGTGTGGCGGGCTCTGCGTTCAACCAACTTGGAGTCGCATGGAGGTCAAGGCTGTATTCTGTGAGGACCAAATGTCGTTTGTTTAACGCGTGCGTGCTACCTGTGCTCCTGTATGGCTGTGAGACATGGCATCTTACTAAGCTTCAAGAGTCTCGGCTTTTGAGCTTTGAGAATCGATGTCTCCGCAGAATCTTAGGGGTACATTGGTACGACCGCGTTACAAATATCCGAGTTCGTGAGCAGACACAACAGCCTTCGGTGATTGAAGTTATCACGAAGAGACGATTCACGTGGCTGGGACATGTATTCCGGATGCCGCCAAATAGTGCAGCACTTCGTACCCTTGTGGCACAGCCTCAAGGGTTCCGTCGCCGTGGCCGGCCCTCCCTCACCCTGCAGCGATGCTACAAAAGCGACCTACGTGCTGCAGGTCTGACATGGCGGGAGGCACAGGAGTTAGCGATGGACCGAGGGAAGTGGCGCCAACTTGTGCTTGCCCTATGCCCCAATGTTGGGACGTGACAGGGTGAAAGAAGAAGAAGATATTCAGTATTTCCTGACCATACTGTAGAATCAACATTTTTTTAACACCGATTAAAGTGAATTTCCATACAATTATATAATATTGTAATATATGCATTGAGTTTGTGATTTATAATGCATGTTTCGATGCAGGAACAAGATTTTTCTCAACACGCATAATACAATAAGTTATTACTGCATCACACCTTTGTTGCATGAAAAAAATAATAATTTATTGTTATTTAACTGTAAAACTATGTAGTATTTATTGCAACTGTAATGAGCTGTCACTGGATTAATTAAAGTTAATTTGTTTTCATAAAATAATTAGAGTAAGTACACTGTACAAAACCGTCATACGCACAGTCGTTGCATACGGATGCGAGTCATGGACGCTAAATATGAAAGCAGCTGAAATGGTGGACTGCTTTGAGGGAAAGATCCTGAGGCGGATATACGGACCCATGAATGATGGTGGGGAGTGGAGAATTAGGTACCACACGGAACTATTCCGCTTATACCAAGATTCAAAACTCTCCACCTTCATAAAACTCCAGAGGTTAAACTGGGCAGACCATGTCCAGCGCATGCCTGAGTCACGGATACCGAAGAAGATCCTCGAAGGAAACCCAGGGGGGAAAAGCCCAGTGGGAAAGCCACGCATATGACGGGTGATAACATTACAAAAATGCCAACCAGCTGCTAAAAATCAGGAACTGGAAAAGACGTGCGGAGGCCCGTTCCGGCTGGAGGACGGCGGTGGAGGAGGCCAGGGCTCGACTTGAGCTGTAGCGCCATCGAAGAAGAAGAAGTACACAGGGACCTCGGAATTTGTATTTACAGCAGATAATGCACTGGATCGGCCATGCGCATAGAATCCCGGGATAGTTACCCGCATCCCCTGAGGCCAGAGAGCAAGAGAAGACCGAAATTGCTAGAGTGCGCCACGGAAGATTTACAAAATTCTCTACCACAGAAACTGGAAAGCGTAGGTGCTGGATCGTCCAGGATGGAAAAAACCTTTTGTCAATAGATAATAGTCAAAAAATACTCCCCTATCTATAAAATATCTAACATTTTACAATTAAATCATACATAACTTTGAATATTTTATAGATAGAATAATCTTTTTTTTCTATAATAGTTTGGTTGAGGCAGGGCTAAATGAATTAAAAATAATTACAAGATAAAAAAGAACTTTTTATATACTTACCACGTTTTCAAATTTTCTGTTGAATCATATAAACTTGACAATTCTATGTATTAATAATTTAGGAGAAAAAAGGCAATTGTCAACAAATCATTTTTTTTGCTTTTTTGCAACAAACAAACAAATATAGATTACTGAAATGTCATTATGATTTCCATAGTAACGCACGTATATTAATAATTTAGTTGCTAGGACCACCCCCTCAGCAACCAATAATAGTGGATTGGATTACGGATTCCGAAATGACTTTTCATACAAAACAGAATTAACTGAAAATGAATTCAATTCTACTTAAAGATGGCTAAAAGTATTAAGAGAATGCATTGGCATCGTGTTCTGATATATTATAAAAGTTTCGAATGTCTAGCTAGTCGGGAAGTTAGTTAACAATCGATTGCAAAATTTGTACTGGATAAACAACCACCGGACAAACAAGAACACGGGCTAAGAAAAACGTTTTAATAAAACGAACCACCAATATGTGTGATATGTATTCTTAATCCAAACAAAACAAATAAGTATGAATGAAAAAGTGTGCGTTCCTTTGTTCTGACAACACCTCTTGGTTTATGCACTGATGCCTATTTAATATCGGTGTATTTGAAGGTTGCAACACATACTATTGCACGTATATAGTGTGTGTTTCATTTTCATAAGACACTCACACATTCAAAACCTTATCTGAATTCTATTTATTAATCTGTTCTATGCATGCTTCTCATTATGGACAATATAACCAACATATTAGTATGCAGCTTTTCTGCGCTGGATAGTTAGTTCTCTATACTCAATGGCTTGTCTTAAAACTATTGGTAATGTGACCAGCGCAGGAAATCCTTTTTCCGAAAGTCTCCAATCTTCTGATTGTCTATTCTTTTAACGTCTAGACCAGGGGTAGTCAACCTTTTTATACCTACCGCCCACTTTTGTATCTCTGTTAGTAGTATTTTTTTTTGTGATTTTATTAAGGCCTTGACTGCGACTCGCTGTCATATCGCCTCTTCTCTTCTAGAAGGGGATCCGTCGATCAGGTCCTCACTTCTATTCTGTTAAATAACTTAACAAATGTTCCACAGTAATGGTGATTTATAAAGTAGGGAAGTAACTATGAATACGTGTATTAAATAAGGCTCTAAGTACCAAAAAGTAGTATTGCCTGTAGTTACAAAATACCGAGTCATTGCAGTAAAATTTCATGAAGCAGACCTTTTGAAAAATGTAGTTTTACAGTGTAAATCAATCACGGCAGCTTCTATAATTTTAGGTATTAAGAACTCGTAAGTGTCAACTCACCATCGTCAGCTATTTTATATTGAATGCCGTTGACCACTGCAGTGCTACTTACACCATTATAAATAAAACACGCCAACGGACTTACAACGTCGACAGGCTTAACTATTTTGCTGTATTTTTTTGACTTACTTGAGGCACTTAGACTATAGTTGAAGTTATTGGCGTTGGTATGTAGAACATTTTTCTATAAAAATGTCAGTTTTTATGTTTTTGGTACTTAGCGCCTTAATTAATACACGTATTCACTTTACTTTATAAAATTTAGAAAGCAGAGTTGCAGCAAGTTAAAGCATATAATAATACTTACTTACCAAATACTTTCTGTCAAACTTTCGCTAAGTTTGGCAGAATAAATCATTATAAAACAACTTACTGTAGTTAAATCTATCTTTGTATTTATATTTTGCATACATATAAGCATGAAGTCTGATGAAAATTACATTTAATTAATTAAATAATTATTGAGATCCCTGAGGCTCATGCTGCGAAACTAAATACTGGATATCTGACTCAATTTTTGTTTTTAAAACCCGGGAACGTCCACTAGTGGGCGGTGGGGACCAGGTTGACTATCCTTGGTAGACTCTAGACTTTGACTCAGTAAAACATCAGTACCGAATCGTCGCCTAGACTTATGTTTCAATTACTGAACAGATGTTTAATTTTTTCAAATTTGCTTTTCGTCATCTCAAATCAGAATCTTGATCTCTTGGACGTCAACCGCATTTGAATAATCACAATTAATTATTGTGGTTTATTTTTTATTTCTTTTTTCATTTTATTATTTCTCATTGTAAATAAGACATATTACGTATGTAACATTGTAACATGTACTTATTCACTTTGCAGTATAATTATTATGTTAATTTGTTTAGATAATAATAATATTACATAAAAAATACAATGTTTCAGTATAGGAAACGTGTTGGCACCGAATAAATCATGGTAGGTAGGTAATGTAGGTATAAAAATCGAGTTTGTAGGTTTGTAAAACTGGACGCGGATTGCCTTACCATATTTGGTGTGGCAACATTGAAACTAAATGCTGTGCCAGTAACCCTTCTAGTCCCAATAAACTAATATACCTATATAATATAGTTTTTAATTGGTTTAATAAAGGAGGCTCTCGTGGTGCAACCCGAGAGTTCTGGGTTCGATCCCGGTGAGGACATAATACGTATGTGATTTTCTCAAATCCTGGGTGTTTGTGATTGTTCAAAATTACTAACAACAACATTGTACGAAAAAGCAAGGACACGGTTATTATTAATTCAAATTTTATTAAATTTTCCGTCCTTATTGGTATCAACGTTTCAATTTAGCGTTTTTCGTGCCAGATCTAGCATTTTTCGACATGCAACTAGCTTGCAAAAAACGCATCTGACATGTGGCGTTTTTAACAGTATTTTTTGATTCCTCCAACAGCTTTAAATGTGCTGAAAAGACGCTAGATATTTAGTTTATTTATTTTCATGCGCATCAAATTTTAGATACATACTACTTAATGCAGGTAAGCTATTTTAATAGCGTAATACGTTGAAACAATAGGAGCATTCATGGCCTTATAGTGAAATGGTATCATATAATTTAATGTGTGTTTAAGTAGGTATGTGACATCAGTTTAAGGCTATACTTGAGTTGGGACACGGTCTAAAACGATCGTGACTACACGACGCGAAGATTGTGCAAACGACGCGTGCAGAACAAAACATAATTTGTCATAAAGGTCAACATGCCTCCATTTAATGTTATGTTTATTGTTCTATTACTAATAATAATAATATATTCATTGACATGTTTTCTTTTTCAAGTAAATTGGTAACGTTTTTTAGTCATCTTTACACGATTGAAGACTTAATTCCCCCGTCGCCATCATAAAACAAATTGACGTGTTCACAGCTCTACTTTCGCTCTCCGATTGCCAGCCAGTCCGAAATTTCGTCGCACCTATAGTTCAAAATTATTTGCCATTTCACTGAAGTACCGTCTTAACGATTATCAGACTGAAGGGAAGGCATTGACTTCGTTCTTGGTAGAATAAGTAAATTTATTTGCAATTTTATTTTCACATATCTGGCGTTTTTTCCTGTCAAATAGCTTGTTTTCGTACCCCGTCTGGCATGTTTTTGTCAATGATAGTTGGCAACACTGATTGGTATTACTGGAGGAGAATAATTTGCCACACATGGCAATAAATTTTAAATCCCCAGTATTGAAAGTGTTAGTCGCGACTTATCTTATTATCAATGTTATAACTATTTTAAGACTGTACATATTAAATGAAAAAAAAACTAACATGATGCATTGTCAATCGGCATTAGATTTTATAATATAATAAAAGACCAAGCATCGATTAATTTAAAAAATCTGCATGTTACGCCTCGAGGGGCAATGTTGAAATTTGCGTAACGAATGATTGAAGTTTTACATTGAATATTTAATAATTTCAATGGCGGTCAATGTCTCCGTTCCATTTTGGATTGCATATTTTTTGTATTGCATTTCTGTATTTAAACTAAATGTTTATTACATTTGTCTACCAGTGGCGAAGGGTGGATGTAGGCTGTTAAGATCCGATTTAGATAGTGCATACTAAACTTTGTCAGTTATACGTATTTGTTTTCATTGAACTAGGACTGTAATTATTTACAGCTGATGGTGTTGGTTAGTTTTTAAAATTCAATTAAACCCTGCGAAAACCAAGCCAAAATAGATAATCTTCTTTCGACCATGTCCGATCCTAATAGGATCATATGGGGCCCCACAGAGTGGAGGTTTGTATTAACAGATTTTATTTTTACGAGAAATGGATGTCAGCCACTTGCTCAACCTATTAGGTCCATACTCTGACTCATACACAAATTGAAAAACAATATGTGTACTTGCCAGACCCAGGTTTCGAACCTGGGATCCTCGACACTATAGACCGGCGCTTAAGCCACGCGGCTATGTGGGTGTAATAAGTGATAATAGTCGGCCATAAAGAAAAGCATGTGGATAGATTGTCACCACAAGGCATTCTTAGAAAAGGGGAAATGGAGTAAGTCCATTCTGCCATCTCCACGTTTGGTGCCCTGGTTTGTAGAGTCTCCTTTGAAGAGAAATAAGCTTAAGCTGATTGTACATATAGCAGTACAATGCCCTAAATATGAACGACACAAAGTAGATACAGCTGCGAATTGCGGATATCTTTGAGAAGAATTGAAAGGTGCCCTGGCGGTGGGTAAGACGGAAGAGTTTGGCAAAATTGTTAAGTTCTTTAACATATTTGGAGTGAAGACCTGATCAGAGGATCCCCTTCTAGATAAGAAGAGGCGATTATGACAGCGAGACGCAATCAAAGCCTCGGTAAAATCCTTAGAAAATTGATAATAGTAAAAAAATAATCGTCTATCTATAAAACCTATAATTATGACATTAAATCATACATAATTTTGGATATACTTTAGATAGAATAATATTTTTATATATTATGGCTTGGTTATGCAGGGCTTAATGAAATTTAAAATAAACTGACATAAGTACCAAAACTATTATGGTTTGTTTTAGACATGGTTTAATTATTGATTGTTTTTAAATAACCAACTCCATCTGCAAATTCAATAAATCAAATGCGTATGACTGACAAAGTTCAATGTGCACTATTTATGTCGGAACTTAACAGCCCACCTCCACCCTTCGCCACTGATGTCTACAATATATAATATATACATTACAGGCACCTAAATATATACTTATTGTGATACTGGAGCTTAAAGTATTTTTTTGGGGGGTTGGTAGGCAACTGGACACAATTTCGAATCGATGGGTAGGTAATTGATAACCGGCACAGTATTTTCAAACAAACACATTTATTTTGGTACTAATTAATTCTATATTTGACAACACATTCATATGATAAGTTTACAATATTTTTTTCCGACCGTGTCAGATCCTAACAGGATCATATGAGCCTCCACAGAGTAGAGGTTTGTATTAACAGATTTTTTTTACGAGAAATGGATGTCAGCCACTTGCTCAACCTATTAGGTCCATACTAGGGAATCCAATCCCGAGCCAAAATTCTGATCCCGGGATTTCGGGATTACAATTTGACAATCCCGGGATTGGCATTTTTTTTCCATTGTTAACATAAAAATTTTATATTTACAAATAACATTGATAAAATCGGTGAAAAATAAATCTAGTAAAATTTATAGGTACTATTTAAGACATTTATTGTTAATATTGTATATCTACGTTCAATCTTGGAAATACATAAGTTTAATGGAGTAAATAATATTGTAAAATTAATAATAATGTGAATTTAATATAAGATTGCTGTTTCTGATAGTTAAGACTTAATGAATGGGTTAGCGAGATTAAAAATAGTAAAGCAAATCATAGTGTACTTATGGCCTTTCCGCTTCATAAATGTAATTAGTCAGCCAAATATGAAACTGCCGTAAAACTTATGAGATCATGGTGGAATTACTTTGTTATTAGTGCAAAGCATTGTTTTTATCCAATCTTTCTCATTTTTATTAATGTATGTGAAAAAATAAAATGAATCGGCAACTTACACATGGGTATAAATCAAACTTCATTCAAAGTCAGTTTATTTCTAATGTAGTTATTTGTTATTAAAAGTATTTTTTTCCGTCATATTTTCGTTTTTATTTTATTTTCCGGAAAAATTGATCAAAATCAGTCATCAAAAAATCAATCCCGGGATTCATAGGTATCAAAAATAGCTCGGGATCCCGGGATTGGAATCCCTAGTCCATACCCTGACTCACACACAAATTGAAAAACAATATGTGTACTTACCAGACCCAGGATTCGAACCTGGGACCACACGGCGTGTAAGTCCAACGCTTAAGCCGCGCGGCCACCGTGGCTGTCAGATATACTCGTAATATAATATGCAGATATGAAATTGATTTTTTTAACTTATTGGCAGGGAGCGCTAAATACTCTCTCGGCTTGAAAAAAAAACAAGACTAACAAAGTTACATTTTTAATGGATTGCCTGCTCATGTTCCTTATATTACCAGAGACGTACCTAGACAAAATGCCGCCCCTAGGCAGGGACAAAATGCCGCCCCATTTTTTTTAAACAGTATTTTTTGACATTCTTTCATGACTCAAATATTTAAGAAATGTCTTATATTACATTACAAAGTAATAACAAAATATAATTACATCGAAATCTAATTTTATTTAAATGCCATCTCTATTTCAATGAATAGACAATATTGCGAGTCCACAACTTCAGATACATTTAAAAATACACATACCAACTTCCAAAACTCGTGAGTGACTGGCAAAAATATTGTTGGATAAATTTAAAATTAGGTAAGTATGTAGGACCTACCTTTAATTGAAATATAATTCGCAAATCTGCACCTGTCATTGTCGGCCATCATGGACGTGACGTCGAAGGACAATGGAAGTAAACTAGACATCGCGAACCCGACAAAAAATACAGTCCTGTTAAACCTTTTATGTTAATTAATACATTTTGTTTCCAACTAGTGAGCTGAATTTTTTAATGGAAAGATATTTCCGTTATTACTAAGTTTGGGTGACTATTTCTATATATAGCTAATGATTCTCTTTGATTTGCCGCTCTTCGAATAACTGCCGCCCCCAAGCGACGCTCAATCTGCCTACCCCCACGGGACGTCACTGTATATTACTATCTGAAGCAATTTAGTTGAGTACTTGAGGTATTGAACGTTCAGTTGGCAATACTAATGGCAGGTTAGTTCTGCACTTTGAGAGAACAACATAATATAATAATTATGAATTTACGAGGGAAAATTTCAGAAACAATGCGGCCATTTTGTTGGGGGATAAATTCCATGTTTCTCCCCTTCCTGAAAGGCAACAATGGGTGTGGAAATGATGTAGGTATGTAAAGTTTGGTGTTCTGCAGTTTTAACTATAAGACACCTTTCAAATGGTTTAAATTCTTTGGTAAAATTTAATGGTAGTGTACCTGCATTATGTTAATATTGTATTAGTATTATTTGCTATATGAAAGTTTAATGCACTTTATTTAGGTATTTGAATGAGTCAATACAAATAAATCATATTTGGGCAATGTTAGGCTTTGAACCCGCGACCTTCTTATCTCTAGGCTAAATGCGAACGGTGGCATTTGGATTAGAAATACATCTAACATTTTTTTTTTGTTGGTTGTAATTTTATTTATGGCATGCGATTGTTAAAAATATCATCTCGAGATTCAAATAATGAAAACCGCGATACCAGGTGTTTTCAAATGGTTCTTGATCAATTGCTAAAATATATCATATTTTCAAATAAAGAATATCTTATCAATTTGCATCTCACTTGTTTTCTCTTTTTTATCATTTTATTAGAAATGTCATCCGATATTAAGTAATACAACAAAAACTATTCTCTCATGATTTTCAAAATATAACAATTCGAAAGTTTTGTGACCAAATGCATAGTACATAATACTTATTAATACAAATTTCCAATGCATAGTGGGAAACGTAGGTACAGTATAATATGTTTCATAACTTTTCACTTCAGCTCTAGGATGAAAATGATGTTATATATTGTAAAAGTACATCCTATATATTATTAGATATATTATTTATTTGTTACTACTAGATATATTAATACAAGTAGTGAATATTATTTGATCTAATTTTATGCGAGCTAATCAAATCAGGCAAAGAAGCGTATCAGTAAAGTAAAAAGTGCAATAAGGTACAAATTTAGAAAACGTATACTCTAAGTATAGCGAATCAAACACGTGGCTCACCTAGCGACGAAATTTCAAGTGAAAGCTGTCATAGTTATGTATAAACAGAAATCAAGTAAATAATATACTGACAATGAAAAATTGTATTAAGTAGCATTTGACTATGAAATCACGAAATACTAGCAATATTATATTCTAGCCCAGACCAAAATAATTCACGTAATATTTGCGCTACGTTTAGTGCGCATGGCATGAAATACGCAGTTTATTTTTCGATTCGTTTACCTGAGACAACAGTATACACGAAAAGTCATGATGCCAGACCTGGAAGTGGTCGTTGCGCCAACTTCTCACGTACGTAACGTGATATTTCAAGGGAACCGCGAGCTCGTATTGGTTTCATATGGATAATGTGAGAGATGTGGTTTATTTTGTGATTCGTCTACCTGAGACGATCATTATACACATTTAAATTAATGGCAACACAATACCACATTCGCCTCGTATTGTACCCGGTCATAATCGGGTGTACGTGGCCATACGTTTGAATATGAATCATCAGTAGTTTGACAACTAGGATCTTCTCATGAGCAGTTATATAAGACTGTGTTATATAGTTGTTCATTATTCCAATATTTTAATCTTAAAAAGTTTAGTTTGTCCATATGGATATGTACGTATTTGATTAATAAACTCAGAACTATTTTTGTAGTTTATTGTTTCATGTATATTTTAATATTACATGATAGTATGGCTTTATTATTTTGGTTGTTTTATGTATATTGCGGGTAAACACAGTATTAGAGAAACGATTATTCAATCGACGATTATTTGTGAACTGTTTGTTTGAAAGGTTTGATATCGACTGAGATCGTTAGTTCTATTTTATCTCGATAGATGTTACTATAGTTCTCCATGGACTTACATGTGTTTTGACTGAATATACCTACGTGACTTTAAGCTTAAAAGTGCCCATTGGAAAAAGGAACATATAGATGCGAAATTAAAAATTGTAGTAAAAAACAAAAGCTACCTAATACATAACTGCCGAACAATCTAAGCAAAGAGATCTACACGTTGACAGTATGACGCCGCAAATTTTCTAATTGCAACAAAATTGTTTTTTGCGCAGGTCAGACAGCAGGTTGAACCGACTTGAGTAATTTTTCCTTTTCCGTAAACTAGTGGCGAAGGGTAGATGTAGGCTATTAAGATCAGCCAAAAATAGTGCACACTAAACTGTGTCAGTCATACGTATTTGTTTTCATTGAAATAATACTACAATTAACATACGGTGATGGTTAGTTTTTAAAATTCAATTAAACCCTGCGAAACCAAGCCATAATAAATGATAGTCAAAAAATACTCGTCTATCTATAAAATATGTAAAATTATGAAATTAAATCATACACAACTTTGGATATTTTATAGATAGAATAATATTTGTTATTTTTTATAGTTTGGTTTAGGCAGGGCTTAATGAATTTAACAAAATGAACTAACAATATGTGTATATGCATTCTTAATCCAACGAAAATAAATAAGTGCGAATGAAAAAGTGTGCACAATTTCGTCGTATCGCCCAAAATATACCAAAGCTAAAGTAAAAAATCTTAACACCACTGCACAGTTATGTACCGAAATATGACTATATTCTCAAACATTAGAGCGAGAGGTTTAAAAAAATACTATTTTATGTAATAAAAATACTTTATGCAGTCATAAAATGTTTAAAATAACTATAAAGGATAATAAGGCTTCAAAATTATATAAATAGATTATTTACAACGTTTAAGGAGTGTCCAGGATCATGGTTTGAAAATACAATAAAAACTCAATTTTGACCTACGACGAGCACGTGGGCCGTTAAGGAGTGCACCTTGCCTAGGGAAGTCATTAATAATTACGCAATATGACATACGAAATCAATGAAGTTTTTGTGCCAATACATATTATAATACATTGTACAACATAGTTATTGTATGTTAGATTATCATGAAATATTTGCTTATTAAAAATATACGCTAAAATGATTTTAGCACAATATCTGCAGTAACGTTGCAATTTTTTTCATAATACCAATGAAATGAGGATAAAGTCTTCTTATTATGTTACGTTATTATGATATATGTCCATAATATTATTATAACAATGCACACGTCTACTCTCTAGGCCCGTTTTAGGCAATATAATTAGTTATAACAATATATATTTCGCAAGATTTAGCGTTTTGAAAAAAAAATATTTCGATATTAATTTATAAGTTACTAAATATGTACACAAAATATGGAAATAATTTTAACACATCTGTTAAAAATATTGCACGTTTCAACACATCGGGCCAATTAACACATTGTGTGGTCGTACACATTAGACATATTATTTTTCAACACACTTCTGACATTACCAAAATAAATACACTAGGAAGCCACCGGACCATATCAGAATTGGACGTGAGATATGTATCTTGAAATAATGCTATTCAATATTGTTAATAATTAATATTCCACCTAAACGAAAGATCTCATATGAATCCCAAATTCTCTAGAGCAGGCATATCCAACTTCAGCTAGGCTGTGATCTACCATCTTGACCATGGCCCCCACAAGGGGGGGCTGACAGGACTCTAGACTGGGGGCCCGGGCTCAGAAAAGGTCCGGCGTAGTGAGTCAACCAGATAAGTGATATAAACACACATCACAAATTTTCTCTAATAGTAAAAAAGCGCTACTTTTCTTCAATAATGTTATTGTTTAAAATTATGTGGTTGTACGATACAAATTTTGTATTGTGTATCGATACTCGACAAGTCCATAATTTAAATGGATGTATTACAATATACAAAAAACACAAAATAGGTAGGTACCTATACTTATACGTTAATTTTAACGCGTACACCATTTACAAAACGCTACTTTACTAATACTAATACTACTAAGAGCATCACAGTATCTCTATCCTAAGCGATAGGAAGGGGGGTACACCAAAGATCCTAGCCTGGGGGCCCGCTTCAGGATGTGGGGGCCATGATCTCGACGCTGTTCCTTCGCTGAACCTTCGTAAGGTAACATAACTACCGTAAACAGAAACTCAGAATAATGGAAACTGAAATACCTAGCGGGTGTGGAGAAGCAGGCAGCTGATCTTGAGTGTGGGAGAATACGGGATAAACTTAAACACGTGTCAATAATACATCATACGTCGAATACTGACAAATACTCTCGGTTTATGCACTGACGCTCATTTAATATTGGTGTATTGAAGGTTGCATCACACTATTGCACTGTCTATAATGCGTGGTTAATTTTCGTAGGACACGGTTACATGTAAATTGTACGTAAAACATTTCACCGTGGCACAGTTCGCCGTGAGCTTTCTATCGAAAAGAGATGACTGTATACTACACGGTCTCCAATTTTATTAGATTCAATATGAACATTAATTCAATTTTCATAGCTGATTTTGGCAAAATTCATGAATTCAAGAATGAAAACCTAACCTTACCTAACAAATAATCCAATACATCAGCTATTTTCAAATTTTGTTTGCCGCTGGGTTCCTGTAAACCGACAAGAACTATCTTTTATTTAGACATAAATTATAATCTCAGTACTATTCGACCCAAAGAGGTGGGACGGTATTTAATATAGATACGACCATATGTATTTTCGATACAACATTTCACGGTGAAGTGATATGGCGAACTGCATACGTACAAATTTCCGGTTGGACATGCCTGCTTTAGAATGATATTCCGTATTGAGAATTTTGATGTAATTTTTGGATAAAAATAAAAAAAATATTATTCAATAATCGGATAAATACATACCGCCTCCGTAGTCTGTGGACGACATTCTTAAAATTTATACTGTAGGAATAATTCCAAAATATTTTTGAATTTATTGTTTTTTGCTATGGGGTAAACTGCGTAAAATATTTTCGACCCTTGTTACTTGTTAACCCTTATCAAAACTCGGTTTGAAAATGCCAACACAGAGGATTACGCGATTCCAGAAAGAAATTCTTTTTTTTTTGTTTTGTTAAAAAATATTATATTTTTGAAACGGAAAATACTTTTCGTGTCATGCAATACGAATTATTAATGTTATGTATCTCTTTTGTATTAAATTTGTACTACAACTTAACAGTAGCTATCCATACGTACTATTTTCCAGTGGCAAAGACTTGATACTGAACGATTACTTTTACTTTCAGTTAAATGTTAAATTTGCGACACTTTTTATGTACAAATTCAGACATTTTGTTCATATAATCGAATTTGTCACATACAGGCGCGCACAGAAGAAAGGGTTCGGATCCGGACCCAGGTACGGAAAAAAATATTTAAGTGAATGATGACTTCTTTTTCTTTTTCGCCAGAAACTCATGACTGAGGGTCGTGACCCGAAATATTTATCTATGCCCACTGGAAGACCCGAATAATTGGTGCAATCATCTGGTGCATCCAATAGTAGCTTTAATTATCAGATGCGGCGTGTTTATTTAGAGCGGGAACTAGGGATGCCAATCCCGGGATCCCGAGCTATTTTTGATACCTATGAATCTCGGGATTGATAAACATAAACCCGAAACTTTCGGGATTGATTTTTTTTATCAATTTTTATGGAAAATAAAATAAAAAACGAAAATATAACGAGAAATAAACTGAGTTTGAATGAAGTTTGATTTATTACCCATGTGTTGCCAATTCATTTTATATTTTCACATAAATTAATGAAAATGAGAAAGATTGGAAAAAACAATGCATCGCACTATTAACAAAGTGATTCCACCATGTTTTTTAATGCATTTGTCATTTTTCTTATTTAAATTGAACTTGTATTTGTTATCTTTTCATAAATAAATAAAACTGTTTTACTTTCACATTATTATTTATACATATTACAATATTATTTACTCTATTAAATCAATGTATTTCCAAGATTGAACGTACACAATATTAACAATAAATGTCTTAAATTGTATAAATTATACTAAATTTATTTTTGACCGATTTTATCAACGTTATTTGTATATATAGAAATTTTATATTAATTATTGAAAAAATGCCAATTCCGGGATCGTCAAATCGTAATCCCGAAATCCCGGAATCAAGATTTTGGCTCGGGATTGGATTCACTAGCGGGGACAATACAAACGGACGCTGACAATCTTCATAATTATGATTGTGAGGCCAAGTTTTTATCGACAGACTCCGTGTGTCTGGGTATGGGGAATGTACACGGACAAGTTCGTTTGGAGGGGGGTCTAAAGTAGAAGTGACGAGAAGTTATAATTACTAGTCGGGGTAAATGTGAAAGTAAGTGACACCGGCTAGATTTTTTTGACACCGCCCCCCCCCCCCTTACGTAGCCTTCAAAATCTATAATAAATTACTATGGATATTTTTTGAAAATCAATCCCCCTCATCTCTTTGCACCCAGTTCACGAAAACTTGGACTTTCGTATGGCACTACATGGAATATTATTCATAAAGATTTGCATTAAAGTATAATACAGTTAACACATGAACTCAAACCGAATGACCATTTGGGGCGTTGAAATTTTTCTATTTGGGCTTTAGAGCAACTTAAATTAGAGGTGAGTTGGCTGGCTCAGTGCCAGACATGACTAACCCACATTTCTTAAATATATAGTTTTTTTCTTCCAAATTACTTGGACATCAACAATTTATTAGTGCCAGATACGACTAAGCCATAATACGAATTCAGTACAACACTAGCATCTGTAAGCTGTTCTGGCAAATACGATTTTGTTTTTTTATTAAAACAAAAAACGACTAACCAACATTCAAATTGCAAACAGTGACAGTTGTGATTCGTCTTTGTCCAGTTATTTTGGTGATAATAGTGAAGATGGTGGAGATTTTATACCAGAACCTTCAACATCGTCCTCGGAAGGTAATATTTTATGTTCATTTTATCATTCAATTCTTTAAATTCTTTGGTTTATTAATATTTTTTAGCTTTCATATCACCATGTTGGATAGTCACTTTTGCTTCTTACAACATTTTTTTTTAAATTTTGCAATGATGTTTAGTCATTTTAATGTTTTATTTCCAGGTGAACCACAACCTGATAAGGCTTTGAACTCCATTTTCATCATCTTGGAAAAGGCAAAGACGTCCTCACACTCATAAGAAAAATATAATAAAAGAAAAATTTATGAGTGGTGAAGCCCATACATCGACTTCAAAAGAAGGTGTTGAAGCGAGGCTTTTTGAACCTAAAATCTGTGAATGCAAATTAAATTCCAATGAAAAGGTGCCTACAGACCTAAGGAAAAGTATTTTTGCAATCTCTTATTCAATTAGTTGGGAATTAAAATTGGTGTTATTAATGGTTCATGTTAAAATAATACAAAAGAAGAGACAATATACTACTACTGCAACAACATTGTTGTATGTAAAAAAAATAGAGGCATTACTTGCAAGAGATAGAAAATTGTCCATTTAAAAAACACAAAGATTTTCGAAGACGATATAACCAACTGGAAGATTCCTGTTGACGAAGAGAATGTACAATGGCTTAAAACATGCTGGATAAGGCTCAAAAAAAATCATCCATGAAATCTTCAAATGGAAGCAACACTCCAATAAGAATGTATCTTCACTGAAGTTAATTTGGAAAAGAGGAAGAGAGGAAGAAGCTGTTCTTATGAATTTTTACAACTTCCTGAATTGTATCCAACTGGGATTTGAAACTGAAAAGATTTACTTCCATTTACATTACATACCTACCCCGCGATTCACCACAACTCTTATAACAATTTAAAAGGCAACAATGCAGTTCTGGATGATGGCTTAGATTGTAATACATAACGGGGAAGAAGAACAACAATTATAATAGCTGTGGGTTTTCAAAATTCTATCACCAACAGTAGAAAACAAAACATGTGAAAAACCAAAAATGACTAACCCATGACTAACCCACATTATTTCATTAAAATTTAAAAAAAAAATACGCCAAATAAAGTTAGTGACTTTAATGTTCTATAACTTTTATGTTTCTGTATTTATTAAAAATAAAAATACATATAAAAATTGTGTGGTTATTACACATGTATTTCAATAGATTGCGTTGTTGTGTCATCAATGGAGATTTAAAAAACAAGTTCTACCTTAAACCCCTATTATCTCAGAATCACTTTAATGTGGGATAGTCATGTCTGGCCCTGAGCCAGCCAGTTGGAAATACTGTCACCAGTTTATGTAGGTACTCAAGTTTCGGATGAAACTACCCATACTCAGTATGTGTGGCCCAATAAACTTATTCCAAAAAACTTGTGATGATATCATCGCGAGTCGCTGTGCTGTACACTCGCCAGTTGGTAGACTTTCAACACTATTGACATTAAATGCGCGCGAACGAGATAGCACTTGAATATAGGTATATTTTAATTTATTAGTCTATTGCGTTCGAATGTTTGAATAATAAGTCATAAATTTTGTGTCGCAGCACAGTGGTGAGATGACGCACAGGCTTAGGCTTGTTATACGACCGCTCAAAACATGTTTAAAATTTAAAATAAATCACTGTTATTCTTTTTTGTAAATAAGAATATTGTAACCTAACAGAAAAACAACTCATAAATTTAAAATGTGTTTAAAATTGTATAATAAATGGGACTTTTCGACAAGCGGAGCTCAGCGTATTTTTAGCGATTATATTGAAGCCGATACACAGTCTGAGTTCCCTGAGCCGATACGTATTTTAAAATACTAATAATATGGAGTTGGTTTTAGTTTCAGTTGAGTATGAAACTTTTGTCGCATACGCACGCCAAATGCTCTATATAATATTCCAAATACTAGTACGTATTTTGGAACAAGTTTCTATACCAAGTATTTTTTATGCTCGTAGTAAGTACCTATACTTTAGTCTTCAAAATCGACCAGTTTTCCCATCTCTAGCTTAAATATATCTTATTTGATAACCTTATATATTATGCAATACGACAGCAATAAGTTATTAACAAAACATAAAAGTTTATCGTGTGATCTTTTAATATCGTTTTAAATGCTTTAAAACGAGTTATATTTATATTTATTTTAGTCTAATAAAGAAATAAAAGAAGCATTAACGCCTATTCGGAAAAGTTATTACAATATGGTAATGCAATTAAATTTTGTTATCTATAAAACCTACAGGTTTTATAATCCAACACCTCTACGCATTTTATTTGGGTATAAAACATGAGATAGCATCGATAAGTCGTTATTGATTAAAATAAAAAAAATAAAACACGTTTTCAGAATACTAACTATAAACCAAATTTTGGGCACCCTACGAAAATAATCCAGAAACTACTTGAATATGTTTCATATGATATGTAAATTTGCTTTAAAGTACATACTGATTAACTGCTGCTTTAGGTTGCCAACTTACGGGAAGGCAGGACGTCGGTACAAGACGGAGCTATCCTACATTCTAAAAAAACATCGTCACTCCAACCTGCATGGAAATAATTGTAAAATATTTTTATTATTACAACTAGGGAATCCAATCCCGAGCCAAAATTCTGATCCCGGGATTACGGGATTACAATTTGACAATCCCGGGATCCCGGGACTGGTCCCGGGATTGGCATTTTTTCCATTGTTAATATAAAAATTTTATATTCAAAAATAACATTGATAAAATCGGTCAAAAATAAATCTAGTAATATAATTTATACTATTTAAGACATTTATTGTTAATATTGTATATCTACGTTCAATCTTGGAAATACATAAGTGTAATGGAGTAAATAAATATTGTAATATAAATAATAATGTGAATTTAATATGAGATTGCTGTTTCAGATAGTAAAGACTTAATGAATGGATTAGCGAGATTTAAAATAGTAGAGTAAATAATCATGGCGTACTTATGGCCTTTCCGCTTCATAAATCTAATTAGTCAGCCAAATATGAAACTGCCGTAAAACGTATGAGATCATGGTGGAATTACTTTGTTAAAAGTGCGAAGCATTCTTTTTTTCAATCTTTCTCATTTTCAATAATTTATGTGAAAAAATAAAATAAATCGGCAACTTACACATGGGTATAAATCAAACTTCATTCAAACTCAGTTTATTTCTAATGTAGTTATTTTTTATTATAATTATTTTTCCTGTTATATTTTTGCTTTTATTTTATGTTCCATAAAAATTTATAAATAAAATCAATCCCGAAATCCCGGGATTATATTTATCAATCCTGGGATTCATATGTATCGAAAATAGCTCGGGATCCCGGGATTGGAATCCCTAATTACAACGTTTTTCTTAGCTCGTATTCTTATTTGTCCGGTACAAATCTTGCAATCAATTTTTAACTAACTTCCCGACTAGCTAGGCATTTGAAACTTTTAGAATATATCAGAACACGATGCTAATGCATTTTTTAATACTTATAGCCATCTTTAGTATAATTGAATTCATTTTCAGTTAATTCTGTTTTGTATGAAAAGTTATTTCGACACCATTATTGGTTGCTAGGGGTCTGGGATCCTAGCAACTAAAATATTAATATATACGTGCGTTACTATGGAAATCAGTATGGCATGTCAAAATGACATTTCAGTATTATTTCTATCAAGTACAAATTCCTTTGCTCGTTTAAGCTAGTCAAGTCAAGTTTATATGATTCAACAGAAAATTTAAAAACGTTGTATACACAGAACAGATAATAAATACAATATCGATAGGCGATATTCAATACGCCGTATGTTGATGCAGTGTTTTGAATGTGTGAGTGTCCTACGAAAAATGAAGCACGCATTAAGCACGTGCAATAGTTGGTGTAATACACCAACATTAAATGCGTAAATGCATAAACCGAAAGCAGTTTTCAGTATTCGAGGTAAAACGTATTCTTGACACGTGTGTAAGTTTAGCCAGGATTCTTCCTTACTCGAGTCGGTTACCTGCTTCGCCTTACCCGATATGTATTTCTGAGTTCCCTGGTTGTATATAAAAAGTTATTTTTATCTTGTAATTATTTTTAATGTTTTCACTTAAGTACCTACATATTAATAAGGTAATTAAATTGTCAAAAAATGTCTCAAATTGCTTCGCAATTTTCCGCTAGGCGCCTCTGGTTATTCACCTTAATTTAAAATTGCATTTTACGTTTTATACCTAGGTACATAAAAAAAGTAAACTATGAAGTATAAACTCACAATAGGCAAATATTTTAAAATGTGAAGTCAAATGCTTATCATTCATTACAAATAAATGAAGTTTAGTGTTTTAATGTAGGTATTTTATATTTATTTAAAAACTATCGATTAATTACTATTGTAGTGGAATCATGACCCCGACAAGAGGGGCTGACAGGACTCTAGCCTGGGGGCCCAGAGTGGCAGGTCGACCAGTTAAGTGAGATAAACACACACCACAAATTTGCTCTAATAGTAAAAAATCGCCAACGGGTGGAATTTTATTTTATAATTATTTTTAGTGCATTTCCTGACTAATCAAAATGATTATTTATCCGATATGGCGAAGGGTCGCATGTTACTTGGCTATCACAAAAGGGGGTCGCGATCAGTGCTTCATAATATGATGCCGAGTACCGACAATTTAAGTGGATTTATTTAAAAATACAAAAATTCCCTAAAATTACACGTAATACCCTTAATTTTACAGGGAACCCTGGAGTTCTGCGGCATACCATTTGAGGTTTTTTTAATATTAAGGTTGGGGGGCCCGCCAAATATCGTAGCCTGGGAGCCCACTTCAGGATGTGGGGACCATGAGTGGAATAATTACTTACAGCATGAGTGATTAATGGTCAAAAATAATAGAACAATGCAAACATCAGAACACAGTCGTTTTTAGGGGTTTCCGTTTCCGGTTATGGGTTCCCGTGATTCAGAATCAATATTGTTTCTATTCCGGTTTCGGTTCCAAAATAATTAAAGGGTTCTCAGGATTCCGGGGTTCCAGGGATCCGTTCCTGATAATCCAAATTGGCGGAAGTCGGTAGGTATGTGGCAACGTGTTCGGAAAATTAGTATGCTGTTTTATCAGACATTTTAAAATGCATGTCTAAATATAACACTTAAAAATACATAAATAATTATAAGGGAAAGACAGAAGAAAATAGGTAGATAGGAGAGTATATAAAATTAGAAACCTACGATGGCCGCGCGACTTAAACGTCGGCCTATAGCGTCGTTTGTCCCAGGTTCGAATCCTGGGTCTGGCAAGTACACATCATATTGATTTTCAATTTGTGTATGTGTCAGAGTAGGCTGACATCCATTTCTCGCAAAAACAAAATATGCCCATATGATCCTATTAGGATCGGACATGGTCGGAAAAAAATTTGGAGAGTAAATTAGAAATACAATCATATCGTATATATTTATATAAAATTCTAAATTTTAAAAGTAGGTTAGTATGTAGGGGCTCGTCAAATGCTCCATGGAAAACGTGTCATTGTTCGACGCTCACGGGGAACTGGAATCGGGGCAACGAATGACGATCTGGAAGAGTGGATAAAGAAAGGAGATGCCTTCATCCAGCAATGGATCGACACTGATTGAAATGATGATGCAACAAAAAATACTGCCTTCTTTTAATACGTATTTCCAATTAAGGCGTTTTTCGGATTCATCTCGATTTCATGTTTTATGACTTTTTTCCATTCTCCTTGAAATCACGGATTAATAAGTTATTAGCATGACATAAAAACGCTTCCAAACTTGAATTTAAGCCGCCAACCTTGTCCCTGATAGGTCCTTGACCCAGCCATTATCAATAAAAAAGTTTTTGGCTTATCACAAGCGGAGATTTGACTCCATAAAGAGGGTGTTACTTATATGGCTTCCTGCCTTGGGCTAATGGAAATACAGAGTGCGCAAAAAATAGCCCTACACATATGAAGAAAATATATTACTTAATTACCCACATGGCCAAATAAATATAATATTCATATTCATATATATTTTAATCTCTCTCTTGCAGAGAAGATTTTCTTAATTTCTAAAGAAAATTATAATTAATGACTGCTGACCAGATAATTAATTTTTAATTATTACCATATTTAAATAACATGCTAATTATATCGAATGGCCACCTTAATCGTTACGCGCTGGGCGCGTCTTTAGCGTCCAATGTATTTAAGACAAAGATTTTAGATTCGTAAAAATTGACTGTGAGCGTGTGTAGCAAACTCGAAACATTTTAATTTGCCAGCCAAAGTAAAATGCATAATATATCTTTTGGGGTGTTTTAATCCAAATAGTATTTTTATTACGGTTCCATGAATAAACAGAACGGTGACAAAACAGAACAGCGATAGATAGAACTATGGTCTTTCAATAAATATATAACATTTAATATTGAAATTAACGTATGTCTATCTATATTATGTTGTACATATTTTTAATAATACCAACAGCGGAAGCGAAACCGAATCCGAGTCCCCCCCCTCGGTAAGAACTAGTGATTTATCGACACCGTCTTCTCGTTTTTCGAGCTTCGAGAATATTTTCTTTTCAATATTTTGAGACTGTTTTATCGATTTCTCGAGAAGACAAAACTTTACTTATTTTTTTAACTTGTTTGCATTGTCTTTTCGCGTGATGCCCAACATACACCTCTCCATTCCTCGCTGTGCGACTCTTAGCCTTTGGACATCTCTCGTGTTGAGGGTCCACGTCTCGCAGCTATACGTGAGTATTACACAGCAAGTAGCACACATTGGTTGAACACCCTACGCTTAAGACATAATGGTAGGTCACTCTTGAAGGTACTATTCAGACGTCCGAAAGCACTCCATCCCAGCTTTGTTCTTCGAGCAATTCCATCGTGCATGCTTCCGTCTATGGGCACCTGCTGTCCGAGATAGACGTAACTGCTGACTTGCTCGAGTTGGGTGCCATTAATACGAATAATCGCAGGGTCCGAAAAACAGTTCCTCATCACTCTTGTCTTTGAGACATTTATCTTTAGGCCGACCGTTTGACTGACATCCGCGAGTTCTTGCATTCTACCTTGGAGGTCTTTCAGGTCTTGTGAGAGTATAACAATATCATCTGCAAAGCGTAGTTGACTAAGGTGCTCTCCATTAATTGGAACACCTTTTTCCTCCCAATCAAGTTTCCTAAATAAGTCCTCATGAGTAGCGGTGAATAGTTTAGGTGAAATGGTATCACCTTGCCGGACACCTTTGTTAATGGGCAATTTACATGACCGCTTGTGGAGTTTCACGCATGCTGTGGCATCACTGTATATATACTGTTCAATATGTTTATGTAGCGACCAGTGGTACCCAAGGGGCACGAAACGGTAATGTTCGGCGGAAATACGTGGCAGCGAATAACAGAGGATCGAGAGAGTTGGAAGAAGCTTGGGGAGGCCTTCATCCAGCCGTGGATTGACCCCGGCTGATGATGACACGGGCTTAGTACTAATCATTAGCACTTGCTACTTCATTTCAACAATATATTAAGTAGGTAATCAATGCAATTCCTGGGTTCGGTAATGATTACTTCTAACCTAACATGCTACAATTTCGTGACCGCCCTGTCGTTTCGATTCGACATCGAGATTCATGATAATTTTAACCATTCAATTTGGTTAGGAAATACATATTTTGATATCTGCCAATCAAAATTATAATCGATTTTTTGATATTCGGCGAGATAGCCGCGTACGGGACCTTAAAACATATCCATTTATGGCCGGAATATAAGGAAGCCCAAAATGTATTTAAATTAAACCATATTTAGACGCGTGTAATAACAGATGAACTCACAAACGATATTAAAATCACAATAAATAAGTCAGTTTAACTATTGCCAAATAAAAACTTTGTAAATGTAATGCCACCCACCGCACGATAGAGGTAGCATCAGTGGCGAAGGGTGGAGGTAGGCTGTTAACAGTGACGTCCCCAGATAAAATGCCAGCCCTAGGCAGCGCCAGAATGCCGCACCATGTTTCTATACAGTATCTTTTATCATCCTTTCATGAGTCCAATATCTAAAAAAATGTGTTGTATGGATACATTACTAACAAAATATCAGACTGTAATTATTCGCAAATCTGCACGTGTCGTTTCTGGTCACCAACGATGTCGACGGGCAACGGAAGTAAACTAATATCGCGCACCCGACGAAACCAGTGAGCTGCATTTTTTAATGGAAAGATATTTTCGTTATTACTAAGTTTTGGTAGCTATTTCTATATATTCCAAATGATTCTCCTCGATTTGCCGCCCTTCGAGTAACTGCCGCCCCCAAGCGACGGTCAATCTGCCTACCCCCACGGGACGTCACTGGCTGTTAAGATCCGCCATAAATAGTATACACTAAACTTTGTCAGTCATACGTTTGTTTTTATTGAAATAAGACTACAATTTACAGATGGTGTTGGCTAGTTTTTAAAAATCAATTAAACCCTGCCTAACCAAAACATAATAGTTTTGCTATATTTTGGGCGATACGACAAGATTGTGCACACTTTTTCATTCTAACTTATCCCTCATACACCCCCTGAACAACGATAAAGGGTGCATTTCAATAAATTTTAGGAATGAAGGACAACGTTTAAACAAACATTTTGTCAAAATACGTTTATCATTGTTCTTGTGTCCCTGGAACTGAGCCCCCCTTTTGGAAATATAAATGGTTTCCCGGGATCTTTCAGTTTTTTTTCCCTTTTAACATCACTCCAATTTTTGATGTTACTCTTCCTTTTCCTGCCTTTATTAATTTAATAATTGATATATGTAGGGATTGCAATACCGAATGAAAATGTCAATACCGGTATTTCGGTATTTTTTATTGAATACCGGTATTAATACCGGTATTTCTTAAACATAAAAAAAACAGAAGTAGGTGCTTATCAATAAACGTAGCTATTTTTTTTTTAATATTATTTTATAACAAAAACCTTTTAAAAGACATTTAAAATATGTATTGATCAAAATTGTAGAACTAGTGATTTTTTACAAATAATTGTTTGTAAATATTGATAATTTTAACTAAAGCCCTCAAAAGTTCATCAATTGCAAATAAGTCCGGCAGCAGGAAAAGCTTCTTAAATTCAACTCTTGTACTATCATCAATAATAATAGAATAATTGAACATTTTCGGCACGAATATTTTCTATTTCGAAATAATATTATGATAATTCATCGCGACAATTACTTAAGTTTATAAATATATTTGATGAAATTTGTTTTATTATTTTTTTACCTCTGTTGGATTCACTCAATATGTTTTCATTTTAGCAGCACATAACTTATAATTCATTTTCAAAAACGTAAACGAGTGTGCTTTCTTAATACCGAAAATTCCGGTATTTCGGATTTTTAAAACCGGTATTTCGGTATTGATAAATACTGAAATACCGGTATTGCAATCCCTAGATATATGGCACTAGATGACAAGCTCACACTACCAACATCCGCCATCTTTGTTCTGCTTATCGTTGTTCTTCGAAAAAGCAGTTTTCAAAACCTTACAGCACCCGTCTAGGGGTGAAGAATAAATCTTTCTATACAATAAAATGTTCACAGGGATCGACTTATCATTGTTTTATACTTAAGGCTATACTTCAGCTGAGGCATGGTCGTGCCTAGGCGATGCGCGGGTTGTGCAAATGACGCGAGCCCAACGAAATATAATTTGTCATAAAAATTCAACATGCGTCCTTTTAATGTTATGTTTATTAATATATTTGTAATAATAATAATATATTCATTGACATGTTTTCCTTTTCAAGTACATGCGGAACGTTTTTTAGTCATCTGTACACGATTTGAGAATATATGGTACAGTTCAGTTATGAGGAATACATCGGAAAACACATTTTGGAAATAGCCGATATACTGAATTATTTGTTAGACCTAACCTAACCTAATCTAACCTAACCTAACCTAAACTAACCCAAACTAACAAATAATAATCCAGTATATCGGGTATTTTCAAAATGTGTTTTCCGCTGTATTCCTCATAACCAAACTGTACCGAATATATTCCTCCAACGCCGTCACAAAACAAATTGACGTGCTCACACCTCGACCGTCAGTCTCCGATTGGCGACGACTGCGAAATTTCGTTCCACCTACTGTTGAAAATTATTTGCCGTTTCATTTATGTATGCTCGTGCCGCTTATCGTTGT
This sequence comes from Rhyacophila brunnea, assembly GCF_057557595.1. Lineage (NCBI taxonomy): Eukaryota > Metazoa > Arthropoda > Insecta > Trichoptera > Rhyacophilidae > Rhyacophila > Rhyacophila brunnea. The sequence goes on along the minus strand of NW_028232893.1, from coordinate 10,026,588 downwards.
TCAGGGGTGCCTTCAATTGTCAATACAATAATAAAATCAATTACGCGCGTGGAGTGAGCTGTTTGTGTTATGAAATTTTGAGCTGAAATACTCTAAATCGGTTAAATTTTTTGGAATCTCGCACGAAATGTGTTTTAAAATAATACTCTTATATCGGACAATCCATAAAAAGGTACAGTGATTTTAAATAATACCTAAGTACAGTATTTTTTAATCAACAATAATTATTATAAATGGTAATTGAAAAGTTAAAAACATAGCAATCAAAGGGTTGATGACATTTTAAATAATCTCCAATAGAGAATGTACGTGCGATGTCATCAGTGAGTTGCCCGGGACTCCGCGTGCCTTAAGCCACTTTATGTTCATCATTCTCCCATAGCTTTGTGATAACGCTAATCGCTGACTATGTACAATAGGGTATAATATAATATTGTGAATTTTAATGGAAAGACACTATTAAAGTTTAATTTGATTGCCTAAGTGCAAATGTACGGCCTGAGTGAACAGCGTTTGGCGGAGCATGAGCGGCGTGCGCAACTCAAACGTACATATAACCGTGTATGAAATGTTCGTAGACAATGTCTTTTTGGGTTAAATAATACACGTTTATACGGTTATACGTTTGAGTTACACACGCTGCTCACGCCCGCCGAACACTGTCCACTCAGGCCTGTATTCATACAGTCTCGAACCGCACTCAACGCAGTTAGTGGTTTATCGGCCGAATAAGAAAACTATAAAAAATGCATTCGTCACGAAGATGCGCACAGGAATGCGCACCAAACTTAAAATGGCGGTGATCTGCGCGATCTGTCAGTGTCACTTTAATATACGTCTAAAATGAGTTCATCACAACAAGCGTTTAGTAGGTTTAGTTCGTCTTGATTGAAGTTAACTGCCCGTCGTCGTTGGGCTATAGATGGATCCATGATGGTAAAAATGCTAAAATTGTAAAAATGTATACAGATAATATTGAGAATCGACGAAAATGTAGATATTGTCAATGAGCCCGCGAAACTGTATTGTCATATTATGGAAATGTTTACTGGGTATACTTTATCCTTTTGTGCATTAAGTATAAAATAAAAATGATTTTATAACAAATAAATTACTTATTTAAAGTTCATGATAATTATTCATTTATAATTATTAAATTTATATGGTACCCTTTGCACATTTTTACACCTATTCACAATTTCAAAATTTTAAATAAATTATCGGGGAATCAAAATTTAAAAGTCGGTAACATTAGTCACGGCATGACGCGTATTACGTCAGCGACGTGACGTCACTATTCAACGGACTCTATTTAGGTTTATGCATACAAATTTGCATTAAATTTAGCTTGAATGCAGTTTGCTGTTATATGCATACGCCAGTTAGACTAATACTTATACCTACTATCAAAATATCAGGTCAACACCTGTATATTCAAAATATAAAAAAAAACTTTAGATGTAAGTATCAATAAACCACTTTGATTAGTTTTTAGGGTAGCTTTAAAATATCCCAAATATGTGGTGTTATTAAAAGATGTTACCTACCTATCTATAGGTAGGTAGATATTATTATATTTTTTATTGGACAGTTTTGGTATTTTATTGTTTTTTTTTTACATCAATATGGAACTCAGGTAGGCGAAACAATATCTACAATGAAATATTTGAAGGTAGACTTCCTAGATGAGAACGATGACATATTATTCTAAAAAAAGCTATTCCCGAATTCCTGTGATTTTAACATTTTCTATCAAGTGATAGCAGGATCCCGTGAACTCAAATATTAATCAAAACCAGTGTCGTCCCGCATGGGTAGATAAGTCATGTATTGCTTAGGGGCGACACATCATGAAGGGCGGCAAATGAAAGGACGAATACGAATATTATATTTTTCAGAGCTGCGGTCGCTTCGTTAGGAAGTGCCAACATCTTAATTAAAACAATAATGGACAATGACGTCCCTAGACGAAATGCCGCCACATTTTTTTGTACTGTATTTTTTATCTTCCGTGCACTTGTCGTTTCTGGTCACCATCGACGTCGAAGGGTAACGGAAGTAAATTAGACATCGCGAACACGACAAAAAAATTGCAGTCTTATTAAACCTTTTATGTCAATTAATACATTTTCTTTCCAACCAGTGAGCTGATTTTTTTAATGGAAAGATATTTAATTATTATTAAGTTTAGGTAGGTAACTATTTCTATATATAACAAATGATTCTCCTCAATTTGCCGCCCTTCGAATAACTGTCGCCCCCAAGCGACGCTCAATCCGCCTACCGCCACGGGACGTCACTGATAATGGAAGCATACAATAACCTGGCAACCTATCCTATCTTTGTATCAATTGTAACAGTCAATGACGGTTTATCGCATATGTATTTTTTTCGCAGAGGGGGCTCCAAACCTGCGCCTCCGCCTCCGCCTCCGCCTCAGACCTCCGCGTACTTAAAACAGCAATGTTTGAGAGTATGTTTCGTGAAAATGCTATAATCCTCAGTAGATGATACTTGTGTACCTACGTCAATTTTTAAAAGATTTTTGTTGCACTTGTGTGTTGAAGATTTCCAAAATATATATAAAAATAGCTGTGTAGGTACCAGGGAGCAGAATAATGTAAGGGGTGGTAACTCTTGAACAGGGAACTCAGAAATAATGGTAACTGAAATATCTAACGGGTGTCGAGTAACAGGCAACCGATCTCGAGTATGGAAGAATATGGGATAAACTAAAACAAGTGTAAAGAATACGCTTGTCCTTCGTTCTGACGTTCGGCTCTCGGTTTATGCTCTAACGCTTGTTCAATATTGGTATATTTGAAGGTTGCAACACATGCCGCCTCCAGGCAGGGTCAAATCCCCCCCACTCCAATACCTAAGAAATGTGTTCTATGTATACATTACTAACAGAATATAATTACCACTAAATCTAATTTTATTTCAATGCCACCTCTGCTTCAATAGACAATATTGCAAGTCCACGGTTTCAGATACATTTAAAAATACTTCCAAAACGTGTGAGTGACTGGCAAAAATATTTTTGGATAAATTTGAAATTAGGTAAGTATGTACCTACCTACCTATAATTCAAATATAATGACGTGTCACGTGTCAAAGACGTGACGTCCAAGGACAACGGAAGTAAACTACACATCACGAACCCGACAAAAAAGTTACAGTCCTGTTAAACCTTTTATGTTAATTAATAGGTACATTTTGTTTCCAACCAGTGAGCTGATTTTTTTAATGGAAAAATATTTCCGTTATTACACAGTTTAGGTAGATATTTCAACATAAGCCTAATGATTCTCCTCGATTTGCCGCCCTTAGAATAACTGCCGCCCCCAAGCGACGCTCAATCTGCCTCACTGTCTATAATGTATGGTTCATTTTCGTAGGACACACACATTATAAACCATGCGTCAAAATGTACGTAGTGTATTGGGGAATAGCCGATCGGATTAATATTTATTAATCTGTTATGTGGTAGTTACCTAACAAATCTACGTACAATTCACTAAAATGCAAGGAGGCGGCATAGTAAGTCAGCCTAAGTACAGCATTTTATCTAGGGTTTATCTATATTATAATAGAGTATTCTTGAATATGCCAGCATTATTTGGAGTCCAAATAGGTCCATCCACACAATTAAGTTGGATCGAGTCCACAATAGATTTCTTAGATTTCTCTACTTAAGAACATACGGGTTCTTTCCTTATGACAATGATATCTATCTATATAGCTATCAATGCAATCCCTGTCCACCCGAAGAGTAATTGCTCTTTTAAAGCATTTATTTTTACTTCTTCGTGGGTTCATTTACAATCCGTATATACTGGCAAATATTAATTTTCATGTTCCCACCAATATCACTGGTAACTCTACGGTCTTCAAGATACCTCGTCGCAGGACAGATGTTATGTTTCGTGATGCTGTGTATCGTGCGATTAACTTATTTGATGGCACCATAAAGGTTGATTTATTTTTTATTAAGTATATAATGTTTGTGGACGTGTTAAACAGGTTAAATTTAAAATTGTATATATTATCATGTTTCTTTAATATGTACATAAACACATGCTATCTTTATATTAGTTGTTATTTGTAATTAAGATATTTTTGTATGTATTATGTATTATGGCGCATTGGCCAATCGCTGTAATGCCGTAATACTATTTTTCTAAATAAATAAATAAATAATATAATATAATATATAGGGTTTCCGATTTATCGTATTCATCGCTCACCTATCCTAAAGTATACCAGCATTGATGGGCTTCGATTTTTTCGGTAGAATCATAAATTTTTACTGCGGTATAAAACCAAGGTTTTCATTAAAAAGGTTTTTGGCCATTTTGAATCTATTATTCATTTTTTTAAACACGCGCTTTTGAATTTGAAATAATGTGTTTTTGAGCACGAACTTTGTGAATCAGGCGCAATGTTTTCAATGAAAAATAAAGATTAATAGCCAGGCTCGATATTAATGAAACCTGCATAATAACTAATAACGCAAAAAAAGATTAATTCGTTATTTCATTAAAAAAAATACTAGGTTTTATATTATCGAGGTTGCAAAACACGGAAATATTTATGCGAAAATAGGTTATTTATGATGTTAGATTGTTTAGAATACCCACCCTTAGTGTACAAAAACTGCGTCAAATCGATGAGAATCGTTTGGTATATCATATAGAAATAGCAACCTAAACTTATTAATAACGAAAATATCTTTCCGTTAAAAAAAATTCAGCTCACTGGTTGGAAACAAAGTGTATTAATTGACATAAAAGGTTTAACAGGACTGTGATTTTTTGTCGAGTTCACGATGTCTAGTTTACTTCCGTTGCTCTTCGACGTCCTTGGTGACCGACATATATTCATATGAAACGACACATGCAAGAATGATAAAAAATACTGTATACAAAAATGGGGCGGCATTTTGGCGCTGTCCAGCGGCGGCATTTTGTGTAGGGACGTCACTGTATATATTAATAATAATTTAGTTGCTAGGACCACTTACGAAATAACTTTTCATACAAAACAGAATTAACTGAAAATGAATTCAATTCTACTTAAAGATGGCTAAAAGTATTAAAAGAATGCATTGGCATCGTGTTCTGATATATTTTAAAAGTTTCAAATGTCTAGCTAGTCGGGAAGTTGGTTAAAATAGATTGCAAGATTTGTACTGGATAGACAACCATCGGACAAATAAGAATACGAGCTAATAAAAACGTTGTAATAAACTTCACAAAGCTGGCACCAACGATATTCATAATCTATATACAGTACTCTCTCGGTAATCCGCCACCCCAAAAACCAGACAAGTGTCCAATTAATGAAAACGGCGGATTATAGTGCATACATACAAAATACTGTAAAAATTAGAACAGATACATATTTCGTAGAAATAGTTTTTTTGAGAAATTTGTACTAGCAAACTACGGTTTTATTTATAATCAAAATCAAGTATTTACTAAATTATACATATTTATAAACTAAGTTTATTAACTAAATATTAAGCGGTGAATCACTTGACACAACCAGTTGTTCAGTAAGGCAGATATTCTTGAATGGCTTAGGATCAGTGACGTCCCTAGATAAAATGCCGCCCCTAGCCAGTGCCGAAATGCCGCCTCATTTTTTTTATACTTACAGTATTTTTATCATCCTCTCATGAGTCCAATATCTAAGAATTGTGTTATATGGATACATTACTAACAAAATATCAGACTAATTATTTGCCAATCTCCACGTGTCGTTTCTGGTCATCAAGGACGTCGAAGGGCAACGGAAGTAAACTAGATATGGCAAACCCGATAAAACCAGTGAGCTGATTTTTTTAATGGAAAGATATTTTCAAAATACCCATGAAGACTGCGCGGCTTAAGCGTCGGCCTATAGGCCTATAAAAATCGTTATTACTAAGTTTATGTAGCTATTTCTATATATTCTAAATGATTCTCCTCGATTTACCTTCCTTCGAGTAAATGCCGCCCCCAAGCGACGCGCAATCTGCCTACCCCCACGGGACGTCACTGCTTAGGATTACTGGCTTTCCCTATGACCAAAAGCTTCATGTTTTGTATCCCGGTTGCATTAGAGCACTGCATAATTGTGATGCGTTCCTTGGGCACTTTCCTCCCTGGTACACTACGTTCATTGCGATGAACGTAGGTACGTTTTACGAAGGAGAAGTTTCCAAAATAAGCCCGTCTCATCTGCGTTGTAGGTATACTAATTGTACGCGACGGACAACTGAACTTGACAATTGAATACCGGCGAATTATCGAGCTTGATTTTGTGCTTTCAACTAGTAAAAATAACGGCGGATTATAGTAGTTGTCGGATAATCGAGCGGTGGATTACTGAGAGTGTACTGTAATTATAATAACAGTGGCAAAGGGTAGAGGTAAGCTGTTAAGATCCGACATAAATAGTGCATATAAAACTATGTCAGTCATACGTATTTATGTTTATTGAACCAATACTACAATTTTATTACAGATGGTGTTGGTTAGTTTTTGAAAATCAATTGAACCCTGCCTAAAGCGTCAATTACATTGAGCTTTTTTACGAGTTGTTGCGAATTTATCTGCCTGTAAAGTCGCCCAGTGTAATCATCGAACAAGCTAACAAGCAGGTTGTAAACACTCTACCGAGAAAAGTTGAAAGCCGGTCAACTTTACATGCTACACCGGCGTGTGGGCCTACTGCGTCTGCGCAGTAGAACGCAGTAGCAACCTCCCGGTAAAAAAAACGAACTACGTACTGTCAAAATAGTCGCTGGCTTGTGGCTTCTCAGCGAATGGAAAGTTTTGTGTGTAATCATCAAATCGCATTAGCTGAATCGCCCGCTTTTAAATTCGCCAACAAACAGCTCGTAAAGAAGCTCAATGTAATTGATGCTTAACTAAACCATAATAATTTGGTATGTCATCGGCAATTCGACAGAATAGTGCACATTTTTTTATTCATACTTATTTGTTTCCTTTGAATTAATCGTACATATTAAACATGTTGTCGCTTAGGTTTTTTAAAATTGCCTATACCGAACCATAATAGATAAAAAATATTTTTTTATCTATAAAATATCTAAATTTATGATGTATGCTTTAATGACATCCGCATAACTTTAGATTTTTCATAAAGTATTTTTTTTACTATTATCTACTAGCCTTGAATTAGGCAGGGTTTAATTAAATTTTAAAAATTAACGGACAATATCTACACATCAGTGGCGATGGGTGGAGGTAGGCTGTTTAGATCCACCATAAATATTGGACACTAAACTTTGTCAGTCATTTGTATTTGTTTTCATTGAAATGAGACTACACTTTACAGATGGTGTTGGTTAGTTTTTAAAATCCAATTAAACCCTGCGAAAACCAAGCCTTAATAGATAATAGTCCAAAAATACTTGTCGATCTGTGAAATATCGAAAATTATGCAATTAAGTCATACATAACAATAGATATTTTATAGATAGAATAATATTCTTTATATATTGTAGTTAGTTTTAGGCAGGGCTTAATGATTTTAAAAAAATACCAACAATATTTGTAATATGTATACGAAAACAAATAAATATGAATGAAAATTAGTGCACAATTTTGTCATATCGCCCAAAATATACCAAAACTTTTATGGTGTGGTTAGGCAGGGTTTAATTGATTTTTAAAAACTAAACATCACCATCTGTGAATCGTAGTCTTAGTTGAATAAAAACAAATTCGTATAACTGACAAAGTTTAATCTGAGCTATTTATGGTGGATCTTAACAGCTTACCTCCGCCCTTCGCCACTGCTACACATTGTAGTATTGGCTCAATGAAAACAAATACCTACGTTTGACAGAAAAACTTAAGTGTGCACTATTTATGCCAGATCTTAACAGCCTAGCCTACCTCCACCCTTCACTACTAATATATACTCTATATGTACAAGTTTCATAAATATTGCTCTCACTCGTCAAAAGATTTAAAAAACAGTCAAACCAGCATATATAAAAATGGTTTGGGGGCCCATTTTGCAAAAAATATAAATAATTTATTTTTTATTAATATTTAAGAGGTCGAGTGGTCGGGGTATTCTACAATACTAATTCAATGGCGGATCGCTTTTGTCATACCCATAATGCCACTCATGGCCCCCACATTCTGAAGCGGGCCCCCAGGCTCGGATTTTTGGCGCCCCCCTCCCTATCACAATAGTTAAAAGCAGTGTGACGCGCTACATTAGCGTTTTCCATGATGTACGGGTAAAATTAAGGTCTATTTTGAGCGATTTTTTGTATTTTTAATATGTACATCCATTTGAATTATGGAGTTGTCAAGTAATCGTACAATCAAATATTTTAATTATTAATAATGATTGAAGTAAAATAGCGGCGCAGGCGACTTTTTTATATTAGAGCAAATTTGTGGTCTGTGTTTATCTCACTCACCTGGTCGACTCGTCACGTCGGGCCCTTCCTGAGCCCGGGCCCCTAGGCAAGAGCCCTGTTAGCCCCCCCGCCCCTTGTGGGGGCCATGATGCCACCACAGATTGATTCTAGTATACCTCCATCCAACAGGCGGTCTTTACCTCGCCACTGTGTTAACGTGACCGAGACCTTAATTATTTCAAGACATAGGAAGCGACCTAAGACAACCTGTCGTGTCACTTGCGGCCTTCTCAGCCTCCTTATCAAAGAGAGACTGATGCCTTTTGGACATATATAGTCAAATCTCAGTCCATGTGTTTGCGACATATATGGGATGACCGGTGTGATTGCGTCGACAATATAGGGTCGAAGTGGATGAATCACCGTGCCGTTACAAGGGCAGACATTTTTAAATTAGCAACACGCGTGCGCTCTAGGGCCTAGAAAAATCGAAAGCAATTATTCAGGTACACAATACAATCACAAGTCAAGCGTTGAGCAGACATTGGATCCAGCTAACGTCGCAAAGTTAGATTTTTATTGCCAGATCTGACATTTTTTACCATTCAACTAGATTGACGAAATTACATCAAGCGTTTTTTTCACATCGCGACACAGTGGCGAAGGGTGGAGGTAGGCTGTTAAAATCCGCCATAAATAGTGCACACAAAACTTTGGCAACCACACGTATTTATTTTCATTAAAATACCTAATACTACAATTTACAGATGGTGTTGGTTAGTTTTTAAAATTCAACTAAACCCTGCGAAACCAAGCCTTAATAGATAATAGTCAAAAAATACTCGTAAAATATATAAAATTATGCAATTAAATCAAACATAACTTTGCATATTTTATAGATAGAATAATAATTTGTACCTATTTAGTTTGGTTGAGGCAGGGCTTAATGAATTTAAAAAAATGAACCAACAATATGTGTAATATAATATTCTTAATCCAACGGAAACAAATATGTATGAATGAAAAAATGTGTACAATTTTGTCGTATCGCCCAAAGTATAACAAAACTATTGTGGTTTGGTTTAGGTAAGGTTTAATTATTTTTTGAAAATTAATCAATATCACTTGTAAATTGTAGTCATAAGTTCAATAAAATCAAATACGTATGACTAAAAAAGTTTAATTTGCACTATTTATGGCAGTCTTAACAGCCTACCTCCACCTTTGGCTACTGTACGTGACTCGTGTCCAGAAATTTGTACGTATGCAGTTCGCCGTATTACACTTCACCGTGAAATGTTATATCGGAAATATTATGGTCGTATATTAAAGACCGTCCTAACTCTAGGGTCGTATAGTCATGGCCCCCACATCTTGAAGCGGGCCCCCAGGCTAAGATCTTTGGCAGGCCCTCCTACCTATCGCTAAGAATAAAGGCAGTGCGACGCTCTACATTAGCGTTTTCCAAATGATGTACGCGGTAAAATTAATGTGTATATTTAGTATGTTATTGTACCTATATTATACATACATTTGAGTTATGGAGATGTCAAGTATAAAAAATAAAAATTATATCGTACAATCACATAATTGTAATAATAATAATAATATTGAAGGACAATAGCGCCGCAGGCGACTTTTTTACTATTATAGCAAACTTGTGGTGTGTGTTTATCTCACTTATCAGGTCGATTTGCCTCGTCGGGAACCTCCTGAGTCCGGGCCCACAGGCTAGAGCCCTGTCAGCCCCCCCCCTTGTGGGGGCCATGCGTATAGTACTGAGATAAAATTCATGTCTAAATAAAACACGGTTCTTTTCGGTTTACAGGAAGCCAGCGGCAAACAAATTTAAAAAATAGCCAATATACTGGATTATTTGTAAGGTTAGGTTTTCATTCTTGAATTCATGAATATTGCCAAAATCGGCCATGAATATTGCCGCGGTTCCCTACCTGGCTTCCTGTAAACAGACTTATACCTAAAACACTTACAAAGACACTAGAAAATAGGTGTGGAATTAAATTAGAAATACAGAACAACGCGTAATTTTTTCATCTCAGTGCTATAGAGATGACCGTATACTATTCCGATAAGAAAGCTCACGGCGAACTGTGATACGGTGAAATGTAGGTAATACGTACAATTTTAGTGTAACCATCGCGACTAGCTTTATATAAACAGGCCACACGTTTTCACCTGTATTAAAAAGATAGATTTTTTATTGATACTTAGCTCTCACTTTTTTCTTGAAGATAATAATTTCGTTTTGAAAATGGATTATTTCCGGAAAAAAGCTTGCAATTTTTCTTCAAAGGTTTGATTCTCGGCGTCAAATGAGATACAATGTTAATATTTATTTATTTGTTTGTATTGTGTAATGTTATAGGCTTGCAAATATGAAATTATTAAGTTTGCTGGAATGTCAGTGAAAAACTGTCGACCGAGATGAGTGAAAATAACAATGGGGTGGTAATCTAACAGTGGATCGATACAATTATTGATGACGATGCAATATTCTTCATATTATATTACTTTGGAAACATAACACATGACAAATACTCAGGCATGCGTAACTAGCTGTAAGCTTACGTCATCGATTGGAATAATGAAAACTGTTTTCAGGAAACCGCGTCACGCCTACAAATATAATTTGCTGATACCCTATCGCTACACGAGACGTGACTCATCGGAAAAGTTCAACATGGAAAATGGGAAACTCTTATCTTTCCAAGAGATTTAGTGTTTCTTTGTGGTTTTAGTAATGGTACTTTTTTATGGTGACCGTCAATTCTTGGTAGAAAGACACTGCTCGAAATTATACTATACCTACTAGCAAATATTACCAGGTGGTAGTAGGTACCAGTAGCGAAGGGTGGAGGTAGGCTGTTAAGATCCGCTATAAGACTATAATTTACAGATTGTATTGGTTATTTAAAAAAATCAATTAAGCCCTGCTTAGACCAAACCATGATAGTTTTGGTATGTTTTTGGCGATAAGATAAAATTGTGTACACTTTTTCATCCATACTTATTTGTTTGCGTTGGATTAAGAATACAGATTACACATATTGTCGGTTTTTTTTTTAAATTCACTATGCCCACCCAAAAACAAACTATAATACTCGTAGATAACAAAATATTATTCTATCTATAAAATATTCAAAGTTATGTATAAGAGAAATATATAGAGATATTTTATAACAGATTAATATTTTTTGACTATTATCTATTATGGCTTAAGCAGGGTTTCACTATCAGCAAATTGTAGCCTTAGTTCAATGAAAATAAAGGGATTGGGACAACTGGACGCCGCACCGTCGTAGACACGTAAACAGAACGTATATGATGAATTTTAATCAGTTTCTATCTACAACTTAGTAGGTTTAATTAATTTTACTCTTAATATAATGTTTTTTTTATTGCGGATTGAGAATTACCATGCCTAAGGCTTTATATAAAAATAAAAAACTCTTTTTTCGTTGGAACTTAAACATAATGGACGATTAAATCATTATTTACATGTGCATATTTAAATTCTCACCAACTATTAATGCATAATATAATAATTTAAATATAAATAATAATATTAAATATTTTTTTAAAAGTACGTTTAAGTACCAAACGTCTATTTCTTTTCGAATTGCGTGGCGTTCAGTTGTCCCGGCGCCAAATCGTCCTAGACCCAAGATAAATATATATGACTGACAAAGTTTAGTGTGTATTATTTATGTCGGATCTTAACAGCCTACCTCAACTCTTCACTAGTGATAGTCAAATGAAATATTTTTGTTTTTTACTATGTACTTTTGTAATTTCTGTTTTCTTCAAATCGAAGGTGGCTTGTTCTGCGATTAACAATATTTTCTCTATGAGTTTGTGGAATATTTTTGTATGCAGGAAGCCTGTGATGATGATTATGATTAGCACGATAACTCATTTTTGCTCAAATTGTGGACTGGCTGCTTCCTGCATAATACACTCATATAATAATCACCCGGACAATGAAAGATGTGACTGTGAATCCTATTCGATTCAACTTTGTTTTCCAAGTATTTCCTATAACAAAAAACTAACGTTCTGAAATTGTGTGTACATGCAGTATTGAATAAATAATTACAAGATAAAAAGAACTTTTTTATATATTGTTGTTTTTATTTAATAAAACGCAATTTTTTTGTAGTACTTATTCCACTTTTAATCAATAGATTAGAACCGGTTTCGTTCGCCTCAGAAAGATATTTTCAACTTTTTATATACAACATTTTTAATTTTTTTGTTGAATAATTATGCTCAATATGCTCAAACTTGTACTTGATATGAAGTAAGTAAAAACAAATATAGAATACTGAAATATCATTTTGATTTCCATAGTTACGCACGTATATATTAATAATTTAGTTGCTAGGACCACCCTCTTAGCAACCAATAATAGTTTTTTACTTTTTACGGATTTTTCTGAAATAACTATCCATACAAAACAGAATTAACTGAAAATGGATTCAATTCTACTTAAAGATGGCTAAAAGTATTAAAAGAACGCATTGGCATCGTCTTCTGATATATTCTAAAAGTTTCAAATGTCTATCTAGTCGGGAAGTCAGTTAAAAATCGAATGCAAGATTTGTACTGCACAAACAACCACCGGACAAATAAGAATACGAGCTAATAAAAACGTTGTAATAAAAATAGTAATTACTCATTGGTTAATTTTTAAATGTGATATTATGTAGAATCTATATTTTTATTCGAATGTATAATCGTTGTATAGAAATCATTATCTTCAAGAGTTAAGTCAAGACCATCTGCCAACACCTCAAGGTGTGCAATAGGTATTTTTCATTGATTGACTGGGTATTAAGTAATTTTATTGGCATTGAATAATAAATCTATACACGAATCATTGTTCTTATTTTATAGGTCAGTTGTATATGTCCAACGTCATATTGTGTAAACATATTATTAATGAATACATTTGCACTCAGACGCCAGACGGAGCATATTTACTGCAGTTTAGGAGAGATTAATCCAAGGCACTACTTTTCTGTGTTTTATTAAAGCCTCTCATAGCTCCCTCTGCGATTACAATTCTGTGATTCATCTCGTTTTCGCAACCTACAATGTTTGTTGTGTAAGCACCAATTATACCGATGACTTTAGTGTTAGTCCATTCGGCCAATGAGATATTCCATTATATAGAGACTGAGTTTATTAAACAAAACTGATTATATACATTGTACCTATTATCTACCTCTAGTATGGGTGAATTACGATCAACAATAACAAATTAACTACACTTCTGCACATCTATTATATACACACGACTGCTATCGAGGGTAGTTTTTCATGTGTTTGTATCGAAGTATTATAATTATTACAATAAGCTAGCCGTCTGTCTAAACCACAGGTTCTCAAACTTATTTCAACCACCGCCCACTTTGAGATTTAAAAAAAAATCTCGTGCCCCCCATATTTTTTAACTTATCTTTTTACATTACCATCTGTCGCGTATCTTAAAACAGTTATTGAAACAAATATAATTTTTAAACATGCATTATTATATGGATAGGATTGATAGGGTGTGACCCATATCCTATTTCTGAGATCAAAGAATGTTTCAATGAGAGGAAATAATATTCATACTTAATCATATTTAGAAGTATTTTTATTAAAATTAAAAGAAGGCTTTGAATTTAAAACTTATCTAATGTGAAGGATGAATCTTCGGATAGGGATGGGAAAAACCATGGACTGTGTAGGTACAGCATATATAAAGCTGCACCACATTATTATATGCGTAAGCGACTCTAATTTAACCATATATACGGGACTCCAAGCATTCGAGTAGTAAATCGCATCTCAAGTGGTGTCGTGTCTAGATTCCGTCGGATTTTTATAAATAGAATTTGTCCGCCGTCGCCCCCTCTAGATTTCCGTAATGCCCCCTAATTTTCATTGAGCCTTCTACTGCCCCCCTGTAAGCCTCCAGCGCTCACAAGGGGGCGTTATCGCCCACTTTGAGAAAGACTGGTATAAACAGTCAAAACTGTCTATCTCACGCTAAAATTTATCACACACAAGAGAGATAGGTGCTGTTAAAACATAACACTTAATGTAATAATTACAACTAACATATTGTAATTGTTAAAATAAGTGCTAATACTTCGATACATATTTTTATTAAACGGTACTAGTTTTTATGTTATTGTTTCACTAGTAATGATCGACTACATTATAATTTAGATATATTTAGTTGTAGTTTTATAATATAATGAAATATATTTTGTTAGTTTTACATCCTTGCGGGTGGACAACGTCGCTTTATTTTTATCAACTGCTCGATGACAAGTGATTTTTATCGTCGACCGAAAGAGTTGGTTGATGTTATTATACCAATGATTTGAGTTTCCCATCTCCACCCTCCATGTATATGCAGCCGCGGTTTGTGCACGGCCGCCTTCCATGCGCTATAAATGTGTCAGAATGAAAAGATTTTAGTGCCACACTTCCTTGTCCCAAAGCGATGCTGCACGGGACTGATGTAGCAACCATGCACCTTAGTGCTTAAAGAAAGAGTTTTAAAAAATAAAAAGAATCGTGACTTGCTCTGCCATCATTTATCTTTATTGACATGGAGTGTCCTCTGTACCCGTGTACTGAAACTCTGCCGAAACAGAGGAGTCAGGAGTTGAAAGTGATGAATCTAAGGAGGGATCGGAATTATTCCGTCCTCCATACGCAGCAAATTTTTCGAATGCCTCAAAGTTGGCCTTGGTTGATATCAAGTTGGCGTGGCCAATCGGGCCCGTGTGTGGACGGACCCTGGCAAACAGCTCCGTTCGGTTGGATCCCATCAACGGGCAGTCCCAGAGGAAGTGTTCAGCGTCTTGATGGTCGTGCCCCCATGTGCATTCCGGCCCATGTCCTATCAAGCAAAAACCATGCAGCTTGGCTGCGAAGTCACCATGGCCGGTCAGGAACTGGCTTACCCAGTGTGGGTCTTAGTTGTCTCATCTGAAGCCTGCAGGACACATCTAGAAAAAAACAGATACGTTTGTCGTCCCTAGGTGGATACCGACCACCTCGACTGCCATGTATCGAGTGCTATCTTGTAGACTAACGTGCTAACAGTATGCCCGCAAGGTACGTCTTCTGATCTAGGCGGAGGCATCAGATGGACGCTTCAATGGTGGTGTTGATCCCTCTCAAGATAAAGGTGATCGATCGTCGTACTTGGACGTGCAGGTCGAGGGGCAGCACCCCTGCTAGGTACCAAGTAACAGGAAGCGCGTCTGATGTCGTCCTGTAGGCTTTTGTCAATGAGATCAGCGAGAGTCGCTGTCCGCTAATTAAAGTACTGTCTTACTTTGGTATTTTATAATGATTTTATTCTAGGGTGCCATACGCTGGAGGCGTAACCGGCAATCCCCATAAATATTGCGTCATATGCGACCTTAAGACCCCTAGCACTAAGTCCCCAATTTTCTCCCGCAATTCTAGCCATCTTCTGATAGGCTATGTTAGCCTTAGAAGCGGCCGTCTTGGCGTGTTCGATAAGAGACAACTTATAGTCAAAAATTACGCCAAGGTACTTAATTCTCTCCGAGAAACGTACCGTGGTTAGACCCATACGAATTGTGGGTGCGCTTCTGCGAATATTAACCCTGGAGTTTCCTTTCAGGAGGTGAGCTTCAGTTTTACTAGGAGCGAATGCCAGCTTATATACCAGTTCGAGGTTCTCAAGATCCGGAATCGAGGGTACAGGTTTCAAAATAGTTAAGGGATTCTCAGGGTTGTATGGTTTTCATTTCTGGCTGTTTAATTCTAAATCAGGTTTCATTTCGACAAAGTAACACATAGTGAAATTCAATGGGAGTAGATAGGGATCAATTGCATAAAATAAAACATTGATTTTTGTATTTTACATACTTTTATTTAGTACCATAATACTAATTGTTAGTCTTAGGCAGTATTCTGTTTAATTTTTCATGTACGCAAAGGTAGCCTACATAATAAAACAAAAAAAAAATAATATTAAAAACCAAAAATCTAAATTTAGCACGTCGTAAAAATAATAATATTAAAATCAACACAATAATGGGAATGAACATTAAACTAGGATTAGCATTTCTATTTGGTATAGTTAAAGTGAATATTTTATTATTTTACGAGTAGTATTGAAATTTTCAAAGGGGAGACTGTATAGCACATACACATATTGCAAGTTTATTTTTATTTAGTTTATAATTATAACTCAAGATGCTATAATATGTACCTATTGAATGTCGTATTAATTGCAATTTTTCATCAAGACGTTTTTACTTTAAGAAAAAATTGTCATTTTTTCTTGTGTTGTATGGACTAACACATTTTCTGTGTCCACTTTATGCCTGGTCTCCCCCTTTACAGAAAAATATGCATAGTATAATATTCATGAATATATTTGAGACATTTTTTATTTAAATATTTAAGAAGCTATGTAATAATTAGTATTAAGTATAATGATTATAAAGATATGTTTAAGAAGAAAGAATGCAATAATTTTTATCCAAAAAAATATAAACAAAAGTACATTAAATTAAATTATATTTAAAAAATAATAATTTAAATATATATCAAGACAATAATATCGTCACTGTTCTGGCAGAAGACACTAATTCGAAAAAATGACATAATGAGTTAGTTATACCAAAATGTTCCTTATTTCAAACTATACCGTCTGGAAACCTTCTTAATAAATAAACAGTCTTTATTTTAAAGTCATCCTTTTTACGATTACTTAATAAACTCACATTATAGACCATTTCAAACATTTAAACAACTTCAAAGTCAAATTACTCAAAACTAGTATTCTCCAGTTGGTGTGTTCTGCCAGAACAGAGACGATACGACACCTAGCTATGTGTTACAAGTGTGTTACATGTGTAACATAACAGTAAAAGTGAAAATAATGGTTTATGTTTATAAAGAAAACAGATTTGTGTCAGAAATAACAGTGCTTAGTTATATTAACATATAATTTTACTTACATATATATATATGTAATACATTAGTAAATACTCGTTAAATATTACTGTACAGCATTGTGTGGAAAGTAAGCTCAGTAAGTAAGAGTGATGCGATGGTATAATATTAAAATTTTACAAAAATTTATGCATTGCTCATAATGCCAAGATAGTGTGAACAAATTATAAAATAATTTTCTACAAAGTTCTACAATACGATTTTATAAAAATGAAGAATATATATTTTTGTATAATGTAAATAATAATATAAAATAAGAAAAGATTCATAATACGATATAAAATTAATTATTCAGTCATTAATGAAGCGAAGTGGACACGAACCAGTTTTTTAATTATAAATTAAAAATAATTAGTAATTAATTATTGGACTATATTAGTTCACCTTAATGCCTAAACATTATATTTATATCACTAAAGTGTGCCAGGGCTTGTTGTTTTTTGGATGCATGGATAATACGTGTTTTATAGTACCTAATGGGTTTGGTAATATATTTTACATAAAAGAAAAAACTGTCATTGAATACAACGATTCCATAAAAAAAGTATTTGTTCTACAAAAATATTTTGTTTGAGAAAAGATAATATTTATTCTGAATGTAGCCAGATTAACGGTCTATGAGGTATTGTTTATTTTGTATTTCATTGATACATTTATAATAATTAATAGAGAAGTATGAAAAATTATATATTTAAATTTAACTTTGTGGTAATATTTCAATTATATACCTACTCAGGAAAACGTACAAAAATAATGAATGATGTATCTAGATGCGCAGGTAGAATGAAGTTAAGACCACAAAGATGAAAATAAAAATGATGTTAAAAAAATTACACTATTTATAAAAGCTTTATAGGTACGCAGCAATGATTGTCTGATTTTTTCTAGTTTACAGAATAAATTGCAGGCGTAAATGCAACCATTAATTTCCTTTTCTAAAACAATACAGAACATAAATTATTTGTTTTTTTTTTCTACAAACAAATTGATGCAACACACAACAAAACACACATTGCGGTATTATTTCGTACTCGATAAGTAAGCCAATTACATGTTGTATTCAATTAAGTCAATCTTTTACGTCAATCATTTTATACGGCCGAGTTGTTGACATTTAATCAAATGCCATATTTTAAAAACCGGTATAAAATTGTAATTATTAAGTGGCGCCTGGGCACGAACGCATTCTCGTACGTCTACTTAAAAGCTATATTAAATTTCAACCATTGAATCCGTGCAGTATACCATTGTTTCGCTCTAATATCCCAGAACTTTTCATTAAGAATATAACGGTAATATAAAGTAAGTCTCACACTGTGAACATTTGTTTCCGAATATTTTATGACAGTGTGAGACGTACTTTATACTATAAATCACAACGTGATACATTGACATACTGCACGGATTTTATAGCATACAATTATATTATTACACATAATGTCATTTATATCCTTATAGATTACGTCTAAGCACCATTAATTTTAGGGTAAAATGTATTTTGATACATGTATCTAGGCTACATCTAAACGGATAACTAAACGAAAATTATAATATCTAAAATCGGCGATAAAAAAATATTTTTATGGTGTTTTTAAAAAGTAAAATCCGTTCTAAACTACAAGGCAATCAGGTAATATTTTTATTATACTACAAAAATAATAATGTTGTGTGCTGTGAATTCTTAACGCGGTCACATTGTCTTTTTTCAGAACGATACACGATTATATCGACATTTACAATATTATGTTAGGCATTAAAAAAAAAACGAAACGCTTTGGCGGTAAGCAATATTGAAAGAAATTTTGTTCAGTAAAATGAGTTAAAATAAAATGCATTCTGAATTTTTTGAAGATTTTTCTCGCCAGCAACGGGAAAATCTAGAATGGCTGGATATTTGAGTAGCCTTCAATAAAGGAGCTAACTATGGTCGACTCGCCTGCCTACCAGCCATAAATCAAACCTTCTATGGACGTCGCTTCAATGTTGCATATGAAGACAGTTGCACGTAACCTCTCGAAACGTATATATGAAGCGCCTAGTTTCAAAAGCCCCATAAACGGTTTTTGAAAAATTTTGAGTTAGACATGTATTTAGATGGATATTTTTATTACCTATATGATGGCAAAAGATCGAGCTTGAAAAAACGCCAAAAACCGTCAATACGCATGATCAAAGATTAGGGTACATTTCAAAATCCGCTAAAATGGTTGGGTGTGCTTTTCAAATACCCCTAAAATGGAAAGCCAAAATACTCTTCAAAATTTTACGAATTACAAAATAAATACTTACATAAAATTCACAAATTTAAAAGAAATGATTTTTTATCATTTTTTTCAAAACTACCTAAAATCGTTTTTCTCATTTTTCTCAGAACTACATAAAGTAGTTTTAGGGGCCTTTGAAACTAGGCGCTTCAATTATATTTGAATGAGGCGAGACCGGTTTAGGAACTATCAATTCGTTAGTGTGCATTATGCGTTCTGGCGTCTTTGACTCGCAACTCGAGACGCATGCGATTTGTTGCTAGCAGCACTCTAGATGTTTTTTCAAACTAAAAAGTCGCATTCCACCAATGTGCAGAGAAAATGAAATCATTTTTTTTATAATATACTGTACCTCAAATTACGACACATGAATAAATGAAATTTTATTGCTTAACCATTTCTAAGCGCAAGTAGTGGCAATTTTCAAATGTTTTTTATTTATTAAAAACAAATATATAGGACATGCTATATTTAATATTTTGTGCAACTTTAATTTTAAAAGTTTAATAATTAAACAGGAAATATATTTACAAAATTAACTAAATAACACCTTACGACTTGAAAGAATGTTGATAGAAATTAAACGTAAAAATAATTAATTATAAATTATTATTAAAACATAGATACAAGTCAGTTATTTTTATAATTACAATGGTAATATATTGTGAATATATACGATATAACAATAGGTAGCAATAATATCACTAAACTACTTAATAAAGAATCTAAAAAAACACACGTAACATTGGCTAAATATTATAATATAATAATATTAAAAACTTACCTAGCACCAAATTTAGTTGGGTAGTTTTAATTATAATAATATTTAAATGAAACATAATAATATTACATATTACATAATAATAGATATGTAGACATATAACTAACATAATGGGTGGTAAAATATTATATATTTAAAACATGTACATATCGTAATAATCATAATTATAAAATAATTAATTATTCGGTTTTGACGTAGAAAATTAAAATTATATTTTTTAATATAAAATATTACATAAAATATCTTATTACCTTTTGATTGTGCCGTTGTGGCAAAAACTATTTAGGAGTTACCAGTATTCAAAATGTTTTTTTTTAATATGCCCAACATGCACATTGTTCACATTTAGGCTATGATCATTTCATGCATATTAAAAAAAATAAGTAACAATGGTTAAAAACTCCAAAAGTCTTTGACATAAAGTGAGGATTTCTTTAATTTTTGCACTCGACACGTCTAAAGTGTAATATTTAAACATGTGTCATATGTCACATATTAAGTTACTATTATTCTTTCATGTCCGTTTATTCTGACTACGCTAAGCCATACGGCATAGAAATTTGCAGTAATTTTACGTAAAATATGATAGAGATCCTTGATTACAACTGATTAAAATTGGAATCAAGCAAGATTCACCACAGTTGCGTTGCGTTAATCTACTACAAATTACAACGCCATAATATGGCTTAGCCATTAAGGGCGAAAGTTTATTATAATAAAGTTTTTTTCTTCTTAAAAATACAATTCTATATTATACATCGATTAATAAACAATGTAATGGATTACCAATGGGATTAACAAAATCACCACAATTCCATTATACGTAGTATAATAAACAGACGATATAAAGAATGGCATGTGCGCAGATTAAAGATCATAATCCCATTTTATCAAAGACTTAATCTGATTGCAGAACATTTTAACTTTCTCCGAACGTTTCGTAGCACCGGTCATAGGTCGTCTTCGATTCCTGAGACTAAAGAGAACAACCATTGAGAACTGGATAAAGCGCTTCACGACTTTAAAGGGTTACTTTCATTTTCCTTGCCATTATTTACATAACAATAATTATTGTACGCTCCTAGTACAAACTTACTGTCAAGTATGTCATCTTAGATTATAGTAATAACGTTTAACCTTAGGTAAAATATTTCTAAAACGAAGCCTGACAGACTAATTACAATCTGGGTTAGATATTTTGATACAAATGCCAAACAACCTGACATAAGAAGCGACTATATTGTGTTTCCAAGCTAATAATTTATTTATGTAATAGTTTATTATACCACAAATTATTTTAATGTGTAGTTGGCAACTTTTCTGTTGCCACTTCTTTACAACTGTTTGTATATAAATAACGTTAATTTTATTGATTTTTGATGATTAAGATTTGCTGAGCAGTATTGCCAATTTTATGATGTTGCAAACTAAAGTCAGGTCACTATTTTACGTACCTACCTATCATGTCAAATGTGACATAGTTAATACGTAATCATTTTTAATCATGGTGTGTCAAGTTTATTCATAAGAGTGACGTGGGTATATTTAGTTTTTTTTTTTATATGTCAAATAGGTATTATTAATACATCTAAATGGGGGGTGACATTGCGCCAAATTTTCTTTATTCTGTATGTATTTATTTATTTATTATAGAATTTAGGTATCTACCTAATTAATATAAAATCTGTCAATCTGAATAAATGTTATATTAATTATTCCGTGTTTTTTTTATAGAATAACTGTAGATAATTAATTTTCAATCTGTGATTCTAAATGAGGGGTGACTTTATACCACATTTTATTTATTCTTACGTACAGAATCTTAAGCTATTACGATCTGACTATTTTAATTAAGAGACAGTGTGCTCAGTAATAATTAGATAGATTACCTGTGACGAATACATTTTTACATTAATTGTCATAGATAGTAATGTGTCTGAAACACTTACAATTTATATTGCATACATTTAAGTTTGCTTGAACGCCTTCAATCATTTATTATGAAATATACAATTATTATCTACATACTTAATCTTGTATTTTTTAATATTAATTAGCTCTAAAATATTTAAAAAAAAAAGAACATAATATAATATTTTTTTGGTTTTGAAAATACGACCAATTAATTCGACGCAACACAATCGTACAATAGCAAAATATCTAATCATTAAAATGAAGGCCTTCATTAGGATGGATTTAAAATACTAGACGGATATATAAAGCAAAATATATGAAAAGCGATAAAGCCTTGCATATTATTTATTAAAAATCTATCTACTTTAATAAATATCAATAAAATGTTCTGGAAAATTGAATTTTTTTACTATACAGTCTTAGAGAACAAGCCATTTTGTCCAAATCAGCCTTCGATTATTCAAAAACAACATCGCGACACAACCGTTCATGACACGCACTTTAAAAAATATATTATCGAATACCATATTAGGCAGTCTATGTTCTATACTTCCGGAAAAATTAAATTATGTTGAACTAAAAATTACAGAATAATTTAATATTATTTTTATAACCGTGTTAATTACTTAACAGCAGGGGTGGGTTGTTGGCCTGGAACGGGTTAAGGACATTTTCTAGTAACAAAATCCAAAATTAAATTATACATACCTATACCCGCGTATGTACAGTAAATACATGAACAATACAGATTAGAAAAATATATATACCATATCCGATCCTAAGAAGATCAAATGGGCATTAAGAGGGTGGAGGTTGTATTAACAGATTGTTTGTTTTTACGAGAAATGGATGTTAGCCACATGCTCAATCTATTAGGTTTATATTATGGTTCCAAACGCACACTGAAAAAACAATATGTGATAATTTTGCCAGACCCGGGACTAATGACATTATAGGCCGGCACGTTACCCGCTCAGCTATATGGGCGTTTAAAAAAATATACATTTACAAAACTGAAAGAATTTTATTGTCGAATATTGAATGGCTCAGAAAGCGCTACAAATGTAATAAAAACACATCAGATTGCGTATACTTTCATTCAACAATAATTTACTTGATATGTTTGATATTTATAAGATTAGAAAAAATTGCATTTGGGACTCGTCCGCCTACCGGTTCCCCAGTTTCCCACCCCACTAATCTGCCGGTTTTTATTATTATCTACATTACAATTTTAGAGAGCAAAGAATTTTACCACCGCGTATTTCATTATTATTAAATAATATCGACTGTGGAAAGGAAAAGGGGTGTAATCCACACAAATCAAATTTTACAAAAGGCACAAAATCGTTTTAGTTATGGTTTTCGGTCAAAGTTTAAATACAAAATGGTACGCAGTACATGATAATTAATAATTTAGTTTTTTATATCCCTAATGTGATTAATCATTGAGTAAATTAAAAAAAACAAAAATGATGGTTAAGTCGTTTTTTCCAAGACAATTCCTTCTTTTTTTTAATTTTTAGCTAAATTTAGATAATAAACGTGTATACAACGTTATTATGCAATACAACCTTTTTTGAAAACACTGAGTGTTACGCCTTTTTTCCTTTCTAAAGTCGAATTATGTATATTTAATGTAACTATAATGTTGCATTTCCGTAAAGATATAGGGACCTACAAATACATTTTATTCTGAAAAAAACTGAGGGTTAA